>NC_089980.1:18958111-23758111 GCF_036417845.1 Apteryx mantelli | reverse complement strand
AAGGTGGGGCAGGGAGGGAATGTTTGCACAATGTTGAACAGCAGTGCAAAGGGTAAGAAGACCTTCCCTTTCCTTCTCCCTCTGAACCCTTTTAAAAAGGAAACAGAAGACCGCATGCATGCCCTCCTGGTTCTAAATGCCCTTCCTCAAGCAACAAAATTCTGCCAGAGTAGAAGAACAACCTGATTTCACAGTGTATCAGCATAACCTGACCACAGGGCTGCTGTGCTTTAGTGACATCTTAAGGAAAAAAAAAAAAAGAAAAAGAAAAAAGAAAAAACTAAAGAAATAAATCCATTTTGAGTATTTTTGAACTGGTTCATGCTGCAAGTAGAAAAAATTCAGATTCTCTTTAATAATTAATGTTTTCAAGAATCCCTTTAAGTATGAGAAATGTTTGCAAGGTGGTTCGTGAAAAAGTGTTGTCATCTTTTCAATACATAATTTTAAAGAATGTCATATTTCCAAGACCCATATACTAGGGGAATTGATAAAACATTAAGTATTTCTACACTTTTCTGTAGTGCAAGCATTGTTTATGACACAGAACAGTCTTCGTTTTCTCCAGAGCTGGAAGGTTTTGTTGTTTTTTTCTGCTGCAGAGTAATCTGATGCTCTGAAATTGCTCCAAGGACTAAATAAAATATTCAGTGAAGAGGATGGACCAAATTCATTCCCGGATCAAAGCAAGAATTCTAACACAAGTTAATGGGAGTTCACATAGTTATAACAGGAGTAAAACTGACCCATGTCTTGTATGATTTATTTGACAAGACATATTTTAGTCAGCCTCTTCAGTTAATTTTCAGAAGGCTGGCATCCAAAAACAAAACAAAAAAACCCCCACCACTAAATAAGCACCTACCAAAATATTTGTAGAGAAGTCAGACACTATTGAGATAAGACTGCAAGCTACACAAATACATTGCTTACACATGCAAGTGCTGCAGCCTGGCAAAGCAACTTGAAATTCGTTAATCATCACAGAATAGAGAATGGGAATAAGAGATACTGGAAGAACTGTATCCATTTATTAGTTTCACTGGTCTTTCCATAATTATCGCTGCCATTTGAGGAAGTGCTAGTTTTTCTCAGCCCTATCTTTGGAGCACAAAACAACAATCTCTTCTCACCCCCACCATACTCAAGCCAAGAGTTACCCCAGAATTAAAAAGAGTTTGTTCAGTTTCAGCTTGCCTCAGCACATAAACCAATGCAGTCTAGGAGCCTCCAAAACACATTTAAATTTCACTGCAAAGCAGAACTGGATGAGGTTTTAGAAACCTCAAAGCACATTATGTAAAAATAATACCTACCATGGTATTTAATAGATAGCATTTTTATTACCGAGTCACAGAGAAGCAGCAGCAACTTCTCTGAAATCCCAGCACAACTCAAGCCACATGTAGACTACAAAGGTTTGCCAGCATACCTATCTTAACACTACATAAGAAAAATTCAAATTCTTGGCCAACTTCAGTACGTTAACAAAGGCGCAGTACAACCAGCTGTGCCAAGAGCAAAGAAAGCTTCTGTCAGTGCTAGCCCCCATCGGCCAGGAAGGATGGCTGCGGTACCTAGAAAAACAGAAGACGTCTCTCTCACGGCCTATGCTGTATCAGCACCGCGGTATCTGCCAATATGGTGACAGAGGTAAGACATCTAACGCAGCACTGCTTTACCCAGGAGCAGAATCCCATTTCAGTCTAGCTAGAAACTCAACTGTCCTAAGTCACTGGAGTACCCAGAGCTACAAAAAGATTTCTCCTTCCCCCACCTGAGCTCGGTGAGACGGAGAAATTAGAATTTTTGGAGCAGAACATGAGAGAGATTGTGTGCAAACAGGCATATTTTGCATTTGCCCAAGAGTGTGTGTGCAAAGAACTCATTACATGAAAAACAGGCAAAGATATACATTTTTGTAATTAATTCCAAATGCATTGTAGGATGAGTTAATGATAATTAACTAAAATTAACTTCAGGTCTCACAAAAGTTCTATCTCCTACTGCAGAGAACTAGGACCAGTGACAAATCAATTTGCCTGAAATGTCATTTTTGCTTTGAAAAAAGCTGCTTCTGGTATTCATTGGATTATTTCTGCTAACAGACAGAGATCCCAAGTTGCACTCTATATTCAGCATTCCCCAGTTCCCTTGTAAGTGCCTGCGTAACTCCTAGTTACTTCCGTACGGAAGACCACAGAGGCACAGAACTCCAGCGATGCCAGATTTTCTGCTCAGCGCACTGGGTGAAGAGCAAGGGCAAAGTGCCTCAGCACTTTGTATTTCAGTTTGCACCGGTTCATAGCAAACTCAAAGAGCCAGTTTCACTAGTGATGAGCTACTGGAGCACAGCATGCTCCTACCAACCTCTCCAGCCTCTGTTGGGAGGAGATCACTTAAAGCAAACTCACTCGACTTCCCATGTTTGCTATTCAAGGCCATTCTTTAAAACTGCCGAGTGTTACTTGAACACCATAAAGCAACCTCAGTGGCTGTGCATCTGCACCACAATCTCCTCCTCTAATCACTACAGAGAGCTGTCATGAGAGCAAAGTCATTAGCCCCTTACACTTGTTCCATGTCTCCCAGTACAGCAATATAGCATCACAGAAGTGGAAGAAGGAACAGATGCAATAAAAATTTTCTGTACATGCAGTTTTCAGAGATATAAACAATAAAGTGGTGTTTTTATTCTCTAAGGTCTCTTGATGCAATATTGCAGGCATGTTGCCTTTAAAATCACAACTTCAAAGCGAGATTGTTTGTTTAAGTGACCAAAGGCAAGACCTTAGAAGGAAATTTTCAATTTATCCCCTGGTCAAGTACATAAGGCTCCAGGACTTTGCTGTTCCCCAGGGTGGATATTGTTTGCAGACAGGCATTAAATACCATAGACAGTACTTCTCTCCTAAATAGTCCAAGGAAGAATGTTTTCATTTTGCTACTTTAAAAGCATATTTTAAAAGAAAAATGTTGAAATGTGATGGACCCAATAAAGTACCCCAAAATTAGCTCCTCTTGAAGGAGGCAAAGCGCTTTTCAAGAAATGTTCGTTGTTTAGAAGAAAAGCCCCCAAACCCAAGAAACTCAAAACTTTCTTACAGTATCTTACCACTCCATGTTAAAGGTGGTCTTACATTTCAGCATTTTTGGCATTTTGATTTGTGCTTTCCTCCGTTTGTGCATTAACAGTGGACTGAATAGCTCCACAGGAACAGAGCAACTGTTATTAACATCAAAGCCCTGTCCCGTCTCATGCTGTGTCTCCTTTAGTATCCAGTAACAGATGCTCCAGAGAACAGTGCTACGTATTTTTCAGAGCAATTATCTATGAAATAACCTAACGGAAGAATTCCCATCTCATTCTACTAGCGATTGTTCACCTGTGCCCTGCAACACGAGAATCCTTTTAAAATATATTATGGGACAAATAAGCAAGTGAAAAGACTTTCAACCTAATATTTAGAAATCTCATTCTTACGTCTCAAACCATATACAACCCAGGTACTATGGCTTAAATGATATACAGCACCCACAACTCCAAGTGGTGCTATTAAACCACATCAGTGAAAAACAGCTAGTGTATGGATGAAACAGAAGCTCTAACAGACCATGCTGCTTTCAGACGCATGCCAGAGATTATCATGGTTTAGAGTTAATACCATTTTTTTTCTAAGGTTGGTTTACTAGCAGATCGCAAGGTAGCTCAGAGCACTTAGAGTACTCTGATGCTGTCAGATATGAGGTTTATTGATTAATAATTACCTTGTAGGAGAAATAATGGCTCGATTTAGAAGTGATGTTGCAGTTTATTTTTGTTCTGTTACATAAACTCTCTGATTAGGTTTTACTGGAAATGCACCTTTCTGCTGCAGTGTCTTTGTTTCCAGATCCGGTTTGTCTGGAGAGCAGCAATTGCAGGTTACTCTTCCCAACAGCTCTGAAAGGAAAAACAACCCACTGAAGGTCTTCAAAACCTCGTGGCGCCTGTAACAGGGTCCCTTAGAACAGACACTCTAAAGGGGACTAAGACACGGCACAGTCCCAGAAGCTGCACCTCATTCTATGTCCTGCCATCTCTGGGCATCATGTTTTGTCATTATGTAACACGAGAAACACATGAAAAACCATGAGGTCAAGATACTTGTGTATGAAAAGCTTCCTGTTTGCAAAGTTTATGGAACATTATGACAGGCTTCAGAACAGCACAGCAATGCAAAAATTGCTTTGTATACAGCAAATAACATCTCCCAGGCGTGCACAAAATGACCCATTAACATTTTAGGAAAGAAGGAGAGTTGGGCATCAGATAAAATAAAGCTTCCTACACAGGGAAGTAAATCAAAGACAGGAAACACAAATCCAAGAGAGTTTCTGGCTTGTCCCGATAAGAAACATACCATTTATGTTTTTACTGCCAGAGGGAGGTGGTACACAATGGTACCTCCAAAGTAGGAGGAAGAGATAATATCATTCTGCTCCATGATCTTGTTCTAGATTGTTCACTATCAGGAGTTAGCCCGCACAGCAGGAACCTAAAATCAAAGACCATAACCAACGAAAGCAGTCAGCGCTCAGAAGAGCGAGAAACCCAGCTCTGCCTCCCAGGGGGATGGCCGGGCCTCTCACAGTAGCAGGGAGCGCTGCAGGCCTGGGAGAGGCTTGGGATGCGACTCCAAAGGCTGCACTGGGGAGCGCCCAACGCCGAGGGCAGCAAAGCACTGCTTCCTTGCAGGTATAAATCCGCTTTGCCCCCTTGACAACAGGAACAATCAACAGATTGTTGATTTAAGACTCTGGGTGCACCCAGAAGTTTTGCTCATGCCAGTTAATCCCTGATGCAGGTTATTTCAGGGGAGTATTTGAGTACCCTGCACCATATACTCTCATCTAAGTTTTTCTATGGTATTCAAGTAGAGTGATTTTTTCAGTACTAGACTGAAATCTCACAGGCAGTTAGACCCAAGCTGCGCTAAGCATAAATGAAAAGTATCATGGGACTAAGTTCACTGTTACCCATTTTGCCTCACTCAGAGAGTGCGTATTTAAGCTTTGACCAACCAGTGGCTGCACATCTCACAATCAAACTAAAATATTGCATGCCACACTTTTACAGAGGAAGTTACTCAACTTAAAATAATGCAAATTTAAGCAACATTACTTGCTGTTCCAAATCCATGCCCAACACATTCTTATGTGCTGGTTAAAAACATGTCTTATTTTCCTCCGTTTTCCTTACTTTGCCTCTATTATGCTTGCACAAACCCACTTCCTTCAAAGAGTGTGCATAAATGCAGAAGGGCAGAATCCGAGCTAAGATCTCTGTGGCACATCACTGTGACCTAATGACTGAATGATTTGCATGATTCAAATGAAAGGAGATTTATCTCTCTTCATCTGCGATAATTTCTGCTTAAGACTCTACAGACAGAAAAGCTATGGTAGGATTCTTAAATTAGCAAAGCTCAGTCACAATAATTAAGGATGAAAGAACTGTTGACTCTTTTATAATAATGTATTTGATAGCTCACAACATCAGGGTAGGATCACACAGAGATTTTAGCAGCCATTATCTTATGATCCTCAGATTCCAACAAGAAAAAAAAGAAAAGTTTTTTGCACACATGCAGAGAAGCGGCAGAAGTCTTGCATACAGCTTTGGAGTGAACGCGGCTGAAAGCTGGGTCTCCTAGACAGAAGTCTCTCAAATCAAAAGTTACAGTTAAAAGAGACAAGGATAATATGCCAGTACAAAGTTTTAAAAATGCTACATATCCACTGTCCAGCCAACTAAGTGACACAACTAAAGAAGTAAAATAGGCTCCAAAAAACATCTTGAGCTTTACTTCAACATTTAATTTCTAATGCCTGGAAAGAAATTATGACTAGTGCATTGTTCTGTTTTGCCTTCCAGAGTTTCTAGCAATAATGAGTTTAATCTCCTTATCCTATGTCAATATCTGCATTTTATGGGTAGGGGGAAAAAAAAAGTGCCGAAGAACCAAGAGTTCAATATTACAGATAAGAAAATGAGATTGAGGTAATTGTTCCACCGACCGTAAGGAAATGGAGGTTCTATTTTCAGCTTCACCAAATTCTCCAGCACTAATTGCTACCAGGTTGCCTTCCTCCCCTGTGATAGTATTATTGCCAATGTCTTGCTCAGTCTGATCTCATCCCATACTCGATGGTGGTACATGACAGAGCACGCATACTTCTGTTTACAGTGCGTTTTTCCTTTAATCTAATTCTTTTAAGAGTCTTCCATCAAATCAGAGAGGGAAAGATCTTCTTTAACCAGAAGTTTTATAGGCTTTTTGTATTATCAGTGTGAGAAAACTGTGCCATCATAACATTTAATTATTAACGTATGCAGAATCGATAGTGACCCAGTACTTTGCACAGCAAAAAAAAAAGAAAAAAAAAAGTGCAAACACAGTTTGAAACCTTGCACTTTGAGGTACATAAAAACAAAGCACACGACAATCTTTCAGTTAAAGGAAGATATGTAGATGAAAATGCTGAATATAAAAATTTCCAGAAGAACTTTCTGGCAGCTTGCAGCGCAGCAAGATGATGTGCACACTGTAAATTTAAATTAAGATCATGATTCCAAGTAGTAAGGGCAGCATGAACAAAAATGTGTATCTGAGATTAAAAGAAAAAAAAGAGCGTTTTTTAAAAATAATTGTGACTATGGGAATGAAATAGAAACTTGTTATCTTCCTATGAAGACTTCGTTCTCAACAAGAAAAGGAACTTTAGATGATGAGAGAGGAGGGGAACAGATGGTAGTCATCATTTTCTGTCAAATACTGCAACACCAAAAGGATGTGCCAGAGTAAACATGTAACAAGAACAATTCTTGCTATTTCATCTTTCTCTTAATAACAACTAAATACTTAAGTTCTGTTTGGATTTAAAGAAGTCTAGAAGTGTGCTACCTGTATCCACCACATTAGAGCAATTAACACTAAAGATGCAGCAGGCAAGAGAACTATGTTCTCAAACAGAGCTTTATTTTGATAATGATTCCTAATATGTAACCATTTAAACTGAGAGAAAGATTCATCTTCTATTAGACTGCAAAGCATATCCAGGGTACAGATGTGATGGACAGCCAGGATATACAGAACAAACTGATAAAGAGAGAGTTGTGTCTTCATTGCAAAATTCAAAGGGAAATAAAAGATCTGCTGCTAGGTGCAAGAAATATGAGAAGAATTGCTTGAGTTAGAGAAAGAATGGGGGGGGGGGGAACAACCCCCCCCCCCAAGTTTGCTAAGCCTATGCTTCTCTTGTGTTGTTTGATGTGTTAAAACTAATCATCTCCAATAGAGATGCTTCAAAACAGGAATGTTGGAGGACCGTTAACTTTTCTGAAAAGAAATGCAGAATGCAGTGCATGCCTGCGGAGAACAAGCGGTTTTGGGGCCTATCGAGAGGCTTCAATATCGATGGCTATCAATAGGTCTGGAATTGCACAGGCATCAGTGCCGCTCGAGATTGAGAGCGATCGATGTTGATCCCCTTCCATGGCTCCCAAGAGCAAAATCGGCCCGAGAGCAAAAGCCACAGATGCCTGTCGAGAGCGAGTGGTATCAACGGCTATCGGCAGGGATCGATCTCGACACTTCCCGATAACTATCGGCACCCGTCATTTACCCCAGTAGGATCCCTCAATAAACATGATCACAGAGTATCTCCTCATCCTGACAAACATGTTACAAGACAGCATCATACACTACTGCAAAGAGCAGCTAGCAAAGCTTGGCTAGAACGATTCCCACAAAAATACTCCCTGCCCTACCAGTCAGGGGGCATTCAATCAATAACTGAACAATGTGCTTGAATAGAGATACACTGATAAGGCTGCACTAAAAAAAAAGTAAAAACTATTCACATCTTACTGTTAGCTAGCCATCCTGCCATGTCTAGCATGGCCAAGACATTAAAGCAAATGCTATTTTAGAAAGTAGATTTTTGTTAATTTACTGCATCACTAGTTACATAAATACCCATTTATACATACAAGGATGCTTTTAATTAAAGATAATGTGTTCAGAGGAAGAATCCAGGACTTTTTCAGTAGTATTATTCAGAAGGGAAAAAGTATTCTCAGCATTAATTATAAGCAGACCAAAGCTCTTCAGAGAGAAAAAAGATGCTCTATTTTCCAAATGACTTTTCTTTAGGGACTCATACAGTAACTAGAGCTCTATTCGCCACATCTGGAACTTGCATGTTAAAAAAGACCGCCCTTGTTCTGGACTTCTGTGGTGTGTGACCAAAATACTCTTGCAGGCTCAACACACCAGTGCGTACTCTACCACAAAAGTAAGGCTTTACCTCTACACGTCTGGCCACCGAATTTGAATATTCCAACTATAATACAAGAAAAGTGTATGGGAATATGCAAGACAATCAATTCATGTTGCCTACAGCTGTAAGCTATACTTCACCTCCCACCCCCATTTCCTGCTTTGCTACTTCACCTACAAATTATTTGACAAACAATTACCGAAGAAACAAGATTTTCTGGGAGTACTACCATTTGGGAATTATTACCCCAAACCTTTTTATTTACCCGTTGTAACTAATTAGAACAAATTGGCCATGTATATTTTACTGAGAAGTCTGAATTTGTTTCAGAGTGCTTACCATACCAAAACATTGCGGTACTATGTCTAAAAATACTAGATGTGTCTGAAAGCTTTGCTGAAATACTTACTAGATATACAAACAGACTGAAAAGATATTACCCTACAGAATGACCAAGTAAAAGAAATGTAGTAGATCACAGGAAAAAAAAAAGCCTTTAAAAAATCTAATAATCCAAAATTTATTTTGGGTGCTTCTTACAAATAAATTGCATGTGGAATTGTAGCTTAGCAGCTGTGCTCTGACAATTTTCAATGATTTACTTCAACATCACAGTTGCCTCTGTTTATGCAAATGGTTTAAGCAAATGCATACACACAGGTTTTCATATACAACTTCAGACTGGAAAAGCGTAGAATAAAGAGTCACGAGCCTCACATTGTGCCAGGCTCTTCCCCACGTAGAGCTCTGCTCTGACAAAGATCTAACCCTTGTCCTTGGACAACCTCACCTACCGTGGATTGATTTTCAAAGCTGCCTAATTGCTTTTGGTGCCTATCTTCCATCGATTTTCAGTAAGCATTTGCAATCTGGGCACTCAAGTCTCGGTTTTAGCTTACTTCAGATAGGAGCAATATCTGTTTCAGAGGGGAAGCACGGCATCTCAAAAAGAATATTGACAGTCAAAATATTAATGCCAAACTTCTGCCATATAAACAAATTTTGGACAGTGGCTTCTAAGACTGATCCTATCTCACAGGTTCAACTACAACAACTAGGTTTTCTTATTTTAGAAAAAGCCACACTATGAAAATAAGGGAGGAAAGAAGAGCTTATTTCAGTGGAACTGGAAAGTTAGGCAACACACTTGATTAGGATGTGTTTTAATTGCAGGGCAACAGCAAAGTCAAAATTCAAACCAATTTCTGACAAACTGAGCCAAACTTCAGGACTGAGTGCGTCATTTGCTCTTAGCCTGTGCAGACTGCTCAGTTATGCAACAAAATATGGTTATTAGACTTAAAAGGGTTTCTTCTCTCATCCCTAAAGTGCTCGTTCAGCAAAGGGCACTACATATACGGTTCCCATTCAAACAATTTTCAGGTTTGGCAAATGACCCATAAGACAAAAAAGTTGAATTTCAAATCCCCCTTTAGAGAAGAGTTTTAAAAAAAACCACAACTGAACAAACAAACAAAAAAGCCGACAATCACTTATCTGCCAATGAGTAAAGCCATTTATTCTGACTAGACTAAGAACCCTGGCCAGATTCCAAACGATCACCAACTAAAATTGCTGTTTTCAATCCGCACCGTCAGCAGCAGGACAGCTTATCGGGAACCTTGAGCCGGACAGACAAGCGCGGCTAGAGCAAGCTCTTTGGGAACGTCCCAGCTACCGCCCCCTAGAAAAGCCGGTCGGGAAACTCCTGTTCGCGCCTCCCAGAGCAGCGCCCACCCCCCCCCCCCGACCCGCTGCTATTATTCAGGCTCTAAAAACACCCATTGTTAATAAAAACCTTGACCCTGCTAGCTGGCAGAGGGGAATAAATAGCGGTATTTGAGAGAGGCAGGCAGCCCACTTTCAACGCTCCCCTCCCCGCCTCTGCTTTCTGCCGGCTCTGCTGCGGGACAGCCGGGAGCAGCCCCGCACCCCTCCCCGGAGCAGCCGGACACCACAGGCAGCACCTGCTCTTCTCGTAACGGAAGGCTCAGGGCAACCGAGCTCGCTTCGCTCCCTCTCCTCTCCTCCCCGCGTTACACTTGGATGGCCGCGCCGCCGAGCTTCCCCCCGCGGCCGCGCAAGTTTAAAACCACTGCTCGGTCGCCGCCCTCAGCGCCGAAGCGCTGGGCGCTCCGGGGGCCGCTCCCTCCCCCCTTCCCCCCCCCGCCTCCGCAGGCAGCTAACGGCCGCCGGGCAACGGCCGCGCGGCGGCCAAAGGCCGCCGGGCAACGGCCGCGCGGCGCAGCCCCGCCCCGCCTCGCCCCTCGGCCGCGCGGAGCGACCCCGGCCGCCGCCTCCTGCGCTGCCCCGGTTACAGCTCCCGCGGAGGGAGCCCTCCCCGCCGGCGCCCCTCGGGGGCGGCCCCGCCTCACCTGCTGCCCCCGAGGGAAGGGCAGAGCGGGGCACCGCCGCCACCCGCCGCGGGGCCGCCGCCGCACCGGGACAGGGCACGGTGCCGGGCGGGCCCGCGGCCCGCTGGGAGATGTAGTTGCCGCCGCGGGGCGGGGGCGCCGCCGCCGGCCGGGCCCGGGGCCGCCCGGGCACCGAGGCAGAGGAGCAGCAGCAAAGGCGGGAGGTGGCTGCGGCGGGCGCTTTGCCGCCCCTGGCGCCGGCCTCCCGGCAGCCGCCCCCGGCCGAGGAGGAGGGTACGGCCGCGACGGGAACTTGCAGGGCCCCTGGTGGGAGCGAAGCGGCAGAGCGCTGCCAAAGAGCCGCGTAAGCACGGCGGAACTGAGCAGAAGTGACTGGAGAACAGCTTGTATCTTACAGCGATATAAGGAATCGTTTTAAAGAGACAGATGTTGATGACAAATTATTATAGAGAATTGCCTGTATTTAATCATTGCGAGTGAAGCATTGCGATGAGGCAGTCATTAGCCAAATATAACAATGGCAACTGGTATGCAGTTTGCGTTACTGGGAAGGGAGGGACTTACTAGAGTGTAGGTAGGTACTCCAACACGGAGTCTGAGATAAAAGCACATCTCATTCACAGAAGCCTAGCTGCTCTTTTTGATAGCCGGAAAAAAATACTTTCTCGTACTCTTATTGGATATGGAAGTTGGTCATGCAGTTTAGTATTAGTGCTTCTGTGGCATCTACGTACGTATTCTTGGCAAATGTGACAATACAGAACATCCCCTACTGAAGCTCAGATCTGAGAACAAAATCTGCTGTTGAAATCAAAGAGCAAAAGAAAGCAGAGATGATGCAACTGTATAAAGCAATTCCCTTCCCCTCAAGCCAAACAAGAGAGCCACTGAGGTCAAATACACAGAGAAAATAAGACAACCATGTCTTTAAAAAGATCTAAAGAGAAAAAATAAGTTTAAAATAAACAAAAAGAAGAGTGAGAAAAGAAGGAAACAATACAGGAGTCAAGAATGAGGAAAGAAAACACTGTCCTTTGATCGTGGAATCAAAATAGTCCTTGTTCACCATCAGTAAAAGTGTATACAGTGGGTGTTTAAGTGTTTTTAAGATCGACTGTCTGGATGTATTCTGGAGGCACCTTAAGAATTTATTGCTTTGGAGCAACTGTCCATTAAGCAGTTTCTATTGCAGGCACATATGCCTTTCAACATGCTCATCCCTTCTTTCCCCCCACCTCATCATCAGTGTTTTAACAATATTAATAATTATAACATAGTTTTATAAGTCCACAATATAATTTTCACCTTGTATCATGTGTTCTGTTCTGGATCCTCCATCTGAGAGGCTATCAGAGTGTTGTAGGCCTTTAGGGAGAAAACTATCTACAATCTTTTGTTCTACAGAGAAAAAAATTCAGACATAGCCAGATTTTAGGTAAACATTGTATGGCATGTATGTTATAGAGCATTCAATGGGACAGACAGACAATGAGGTTTTTACCAGCAAATTAGGGAAATTACAAGGTGTAAGTTATTTAGGCAGCGGGTCCATGGCGGTCTAAGCCAACCTAACTGTGGCTCTCAACTTCTCCCTTTCGCCCCCTCTAACACTCATCTGACCTTTTGCAAAGCTATCTCAGCACACTCATCAGGCAGAAAACCAAAACAGTAGTTCTCCAAAAAAATAAGTTTTCTGATGTGTTAGTAAATTGAAATAGTTCAGTCAGAGCTCCAAGGCGCACGAGAGCCCGTGCAATGGAGAGGACAGGATTCAGCAGCCGGCTGTTAAATTGGCAGGAACCCCAGTCTTTGCATGTTTATTAGACGAACAACAGTAAATTGCTGCAGTGATTTAATAAGTTACTTGCCATGCTGTTTGCTCTGATGGAAACATGTTAAAAACATGCCTTGGTATTTGCATGTTTAAATACAATCCCATGTAACGTGGTTCTGCTACGTGACCAACACAGAGAGTTTGCCTCTGGGCATAAACAAATGATCCCTCATGAATCTTATTGCTTTGGTCACTACCCTCATCCATAAGCTAGCACTGCAACAGCAGATTTGGCGCAAAAAAATCCCAACCATCAAACACCTCACTGGAAAGGTCAGGTTTCCCCCTGCCCCCCCAAATTTAAGAGGTATCTTTTATGGCAGTTTAAAGTAAAAGAGTGGCTTCCACACTCACATATCTGAAGCATTAGTCCATCCTTCTGTCTGCTGACTCCTTAAGGGAGCACGAGCCTTTGGGACGTAACTTCTTTAAGCCACACGCACAATTTGCCAGAGGTTATTTGTCAGTGCCCTGAGGCAGGCCTTTCATCTTTTAGCCACATAATGATAGAAGAACTGTATATAGATGGTTATATTTGCATGCATCAGCAGCCATGTTAAAATACATGTGCCAATGTGAACAGCAAATCCTCATTTGCTCACTACCAGCTAGCAAAACCCATTCAGTAGGTTTCAAGAAAGCTCAACCCTCTCCAAGAAATCAGTCTTTGAAAACTCACTGTAAACATATGCCTATACTCAGAAAGATCATGCTCTCAGCACAGGCAGAACACTGCAGATTAGTCCTTTTGTGAAGAAACACCACTTCTAGAGGAGAAAAAAAACCATGCAAACCTAACATGTTTGCATGTACCTAACACGCAAACACAACTCCGAAGAAAAAAAAACAACCGCCCCTAGACCTCTCAGTATGACTGATGCTCTATATCCTGACAAAATGAATAAGAATCACCACAAAAAAGGGCACAGAGGAACCTGAGCACAAGATCAAAATTTGTAAGAAAGAAAAAGCAAAGTATCCTCAAAGCTGATCTTGACGTAAACAAAAAATGCTATTTCATAAATAGCAACATTACAGGTTAAGATAAACACTTTAGTCTTAGTTTTATAATGCCAAAATTCCCAATATCTAGGAGCTGTCTTTATGGGAGGCGCTAATGGGCTGAGCAAACTGGTTCTTGCTAGAAGACGGTGCATTTGGAAGTAAGAGCTCTCTGAGATGGCATTCATGGCTCAAGGTGTTTTTGGAATGGCAGCAAGTAATTGTGCTCCCCTTACAGAACTCCAAGAGCAAACACCTCCAACTAACTTTGCCACAATGTACCAAAAAAAGCTTGTCTCTGCACCAGAAACAAGGGACTGTACGTTCAGCAATAGGGCCTGTACTTGCGTGAGAACAATTAACTCCACAATCTCACAGTGACCATGTTTTTATTGGCTGCCTTCCCCCAGACTTTAGGTTTACTTGGTCCAATTTAAGCCCACACTCTCCTGAGAGCATTTAGTCTGCTACAATAGAATGCAGCAGGACTTTAAAGCAGGACCTACGCAAACCTGCACAATAAACAGGGGTTAGTGAACTATGAGCCTTTCTATTTTGCTCACTGTTATGCTTCTAAAGTACTATGCCATCATCCTCATCTCAAGTACAACAGTTCTAGGGCCTAAAAAGCCCACATCTGCCTTTAGAGCACAGTAATTTCATAAAGGTAATTCAGTAAAGATAGCCCAGCATAAAAGTGGAGAGGTTTATCTGGAAGTCAGTCTCCTTACTGAAAAAGTAACAAGAGATGAAAGGCCTATTTTTATGATGTCTCCAGCAACAAAGACAATTCAACTCTTGCCTTGTTTAAATACCACTTCTTGAACATGCAAGGCCTTTGCAGAAGATAAAAATCTTTATAAACAAACAAGCTGTATTAATCCAAGTCATGTGGCATATGCCTTTAAAGTGGTATCACTTTTGAAAACAGACACCCCCACGTCTTGAAAGACAAATCACTGTTAGTTTAGGCAAAAACTAGAAGTGTAGTTATTCACAGGCTAGTTTTCTTTTAAAAAAGGTTAATGGACACCATTCTTAGGGGATCTTCACAGTAAGACTCCTTATTTATGCTTGGCCAAGGCAGCTTTGTTTCAGTCAATTGGATTTAAAAGTTGTCTCAGCACAGAGCATTTTACAGAATAATAATATTGAATGTTTTCAACGAAGCACTCACACCCTAAGGTCACACACTAATGGTGACAGACCCTCGAAGGAAATTGGCTTGTTCAGAAGCTGGACTGCCTATGAGAATCAGGTAAGTTATTAAATACATAACCAAATGTCACCTATTTTCTATATATTGATTTTTCAGCTGTAGATCTCAATCTTCATTTAAAAGGTGGTTACAGTATCATTCCTGTACTACAAGTTTATCTCCCCTAAACCAGGACCCGGAGGAAGTGAAAGAAGCACAGGTGCACTGAAGGACAACAGTGTGCTACTGTCCTGAACCTGAATGAAGCGAGAGGATTTGCTCTGCCTATAGCAAGAGGGCTAGCACTTTCTGGATGACTTAATCCTTTAAGATCAACCTAGGGTAATAATTAGTTAAGCCTTACTGGCAAAAAACAGGGCTCCTTTGCCTTTATTACAGCAAAATGTTGAATATAATTCACTTTTTTTTTTTAACACTACAGGAAGGAACTAAGATGAAATATAATTATCTTAATGAGTTAAAATGCTTTTAAAAGCACTTACTTGGCTTCAGTTCCATTTCCCATTTTGACAGACTTGGGCATCAAAGCATCCAATCTTCCATAATAAATCTGACGCTCTTGAAAGTGTTAGCTTAGGACATTTGTAGAGGTGCTTATGAAAGGGGCTTTCGTTTCTAAACCCAAAACTTGTGACCAAAGTTCTCGTTTCTACAGCTAGCTTAAGGATCTTTCTGCAATCCAGAATATGCTTACAGAATGGGCTACATATACAGAAGCTCAGGTTTAAAACTCTGAAAACAGAAACAATGTAGTTTCACATAAGAAATCAGACACTGTCTACTGAAGAGCTATGTACAAAGGAAGAAGTGAAATCAAAATGCTCAGAGAATCCAGGAAGTGCAAACATCAGAAAGAGTGGAAAGAACGAATTCCAAAGGTAAACTAATCCCATTTCTTTGTGCAGTGCCAAGACCCGTATTCTTTGTTAAACTAACCCCACGGAACAAAACTAGATTATTGAAGATGCTAACTAACATGTAGCAACAAAATAAGTGATAGCAAGGGAAAATCTCTCCCCCCCCCATTCCTGTTTCTCCTGCAAAGACAGTTACCTATCTACAGCCCCCACAAGCTGCCTGTCTGCAGCCTGTAATTGGCACAAACTGCTCACTGGCAATCACAAGCACGTGCTAACCTGCTGCGCTGCAAAATTCAGTGCTTCGCATGCAGATACCCAATGTAGTCAGACACTCCTCTGGTGGGTCAGCAGCCAATTAACTCAATTTATCATCAGGTACCTGTGGAAAGCTTCAGGTAGCTGGCAATATGATGGACCAACTCATTAACTAAAAGTTTATTAGGAAACAGTGACCAATATACATATACACCTGTGCATATTCTCAGCAAAGGCATACGCTAGAAAAAGCAGAGCTGTATGAGTTTATAAGGTTTCTGCTGCCCCACACGCACAGTATCAAAGTGGCTGAAGACTCCAGGATGAAGTCAAGAAGCTTGTCTTCTCTTCTGAAGAGGTCTACAATATCCAAAAGCTTTTATTTTATCAGTATTAGCAATACTTTATCAATATTCTTGTGCATTATGACTGCACAGTATTGCCCTCATTTTTCTGCAAGCATGCGGAGGTCAAGCTTAATAACATATACTCCCAAGAAGGTAGCATTAATATTTCCTTACAGTTTTACAGAAATAGTTCCTGAATCCAGCAAACTGAAAATCCATCCCCCCACCTTTTCCTTGACAACTACTACTCTAATATAGCAATATAGTACTGTTATTTCCCCCCCACATTGTTCAAGAGTGCCTGCCTCTAAACCTGCTCAAGTATCTAGCTTAGGCCTTTTGGCCACTTGGTGCACCAAGTCCATCTACAGTTCTGTCTCTATTTTTATTCTCCCCTGCATGACCAAATACCAGTCATGCTGTTCTGTACCTCAGCTCACAGAAGACATCTACACGCCAAACCAAGTTGAGATGTCCAAAATTACACTGAAATAGCTGCAGCCTTTATGCCTGCTAACCAAACAGCTTAAAGCTCTACTTGTTCACTACAACCCATGTATGACTTCTGTTTAACAATCATTTACTGTAGAATAGTGCTTTAGATAAAAATTGTTTAAATAGTTAACACGGTATCTTACAAATATTAACACAACAATTTGAAGCATCAAAGAAAGTTCTCAGCATCATGGTATCTTAATAAAGATGAACTATGAACAAAATTTAACCTTCTTTGTGGATTTCAGTTATTGTATTTCAAAAATAAAAATCAATTCAGTAAGAAAAGCGTTACATATCTATCAGTCACTCCTGCAGACTACAAACTGAGTAGCCAAAGACAATCTAGCACTGACGTATTTTCCAACAATACGCAACATTATATGTTCAGCTGAAAGGGTAATCTAATGCAATATTCAAGTCTGGATTTTGTTTCGAGTCCTTGGCAAATGTGAGAATTCCATTGCTTCTGAGTAGAACAATTATTTTTATGTAAGTGACAGCAGGTGGCTATTTAAATAGATTGTTTTGTTATATTTAAATGCCAGTACAGACAAGTCGTTGTATGGCTCTCCCTTTACTTTCATGGTTTGGTTTAAGCCAAAATATTAGTCCAGGAAAAGCTTGGTTATACCAGCAGCATAATTACATATAAAACCCATCTGTTTTTAGGTATGCAAGATCTAGTCAAAGCAAGTATCAATTTCAGTACCAGCTTTTCAAGCAAAAAGCTTTTGCAAAAGACAAAGCTACCATCACCCTACCAGAGGTAACAATGAGAAACAAATCTAAGCCACATGAACACTGGTCTATTTTTGACAGTGGTATTTAAGTATTTATTAAGCTGGTTTTCATTCATTTATTTAGTTGGCTGACATCCATCCGCCACACAACACTTGAAAATGCACGGTTAGCAAGCTACTAAAATAGAGAGTCTGGATAGCATTTGGTTGTCTTTTTCCATTAACATAATAGGCGACAGCTTCTAGAATTTGCCTTGCTGATATACTTCAACTCCGCCTGAGGCTAGGATGGGAAAGGTCCCCGCTGCTAGTATAAAGTAGTTCACTACTAGAAAAAACAAAACAAAACATTTTTTTTTAAATATCAATATTTGATTAAGCAGAAAAACTCCCAGCTTTCCATATGATATCTAGCAACATTCAAGCAAGATTTTACTTACTGGTTCAAATACAGAAGTTTAATTATTTAGCCAATATAACAGTTCTACAGACTGCATCACAGATCATGTTGCAAAGCTTATGATCAAGATCAATACTAAAAGCTAAAATCTTGCTAGTGACAGTGCTAATATATATTGGCAATTTTAACATTTTAGTTCAGAAGACATCTGCTCTTCTAAAACCCATTGACGTATATCATTTATGTATATGTTTATTAGAACCAGTCATCATGCTACAGTATTATTCAGGTTAATAAACCTTCTCACTGTGAGAATACACCAGCATAAGATATGAACACAATGTAATCTATATGAAACCGTATCATAACTTTCAGAAATATGCTTGCTGCCTATCAAATAAAGAATAAAGTACTGTAGATTTAGAAAGATTTACATGTCTTCTTAGCATATTTAATGTGTAAGAATAGTTTATTGTTCAATTTCCAAAAATAAATATAAGCTTTCAATTGAAAGCATTTATTTTCCTAGTTTTCCAAAGTGGAGTCGGGGAAAAAAAGCTTCAGGCTTTTCATCAGTCCACTTTGGTACATAAAAGCATCTCCTGTCCCAGTATTTGCTCAAATCCAAGTGATATTTTCTTCCAGTGAAATATGACCGGAGCACTCATTTTATTTTCAGCAATTCAGTCTGTTTCCATGGCAGCACTGCGGGATTCCTTAGCCACCATGAGTCGCATTAGCTGACTGTGGAATTTCTCGATCTTCTTTACATCTTGAGCCTGGTCTGTTCTATACAGCAAACACTGTAAGAGAAAGTTACTAAATATCAGATTTCACTTGAGCTATTTTTATCCTGTTTATAGTTACAACAAATTTGTACTTGGCACAAAAAAGTTAAGTACTCAGCTTCCATTTGTAGTGTGCTGTTATCATGAGGCAGCACCAATACAACACCAATACAAAACTACACTCAACTTCGTGACTATTGCCCAAACAGTGGGGTCATTTTTAAAATTTATGTAGGTCTGTATTTACCTTTAAGTTTCTCTCAAAGAATCCTTCTTTCCATTTTGAAAACAGTGAAGCTTATGGTTTATCATAACATCTTCTCTCAAAAAAGGTGGTAAACCTTGGGTGATAAAGCTCTCTTTAAAGACACCCTTGTTAGCAGTGTCTAAAAATAGAAGCAGATTTTGAACCTGAAATTACTTTCCTATTCCCTGTATTTGGAAAGTAAAGTAATTTTGTCTTTACTAGTTCTTAATGTAACAATGCTGGTGACATAAAATATATTCAGTGTTTCCCACTGAAGCAGATTTCCCCCCTTCTTAGCAAAATCAGTTTCTAAGACAATCTTAAACATGGGAAGTAACACCTGATTAAGATTAAAAGGGATTCCTTCACATGACAAGCCAATAAATGCAAAAGGAACAAGAGTAATATGACTGTGACTGATCACAGAAAGTCTACCTAGTTTCTTCCCAGACTAAGTAATTTCTTATACCTGTACAATATGAATACGAGTGTCCAGGTTGATTTAGCAATGAACAAAACCAGAACACTCCATTCTCCAGTGCTGTTAATACAGCACTTTTGCCCGCATTAAATTCCAATTTGAATTCCGAGACAATCAGCAGAATAGAAAAGTTCAGTTTTTCCTCCAGTTATATTAGTTCTATAGAGCTAGTTGTAAGGAAACCTTTCTCCTCTCTCTCCCCCTTTTTCTTTCCAAATCAGTGCAACTGCTTTCTATGAGTGGAAGCAAGTAAGAAGGCATGCAACTGAAAAGTCTAAGTTCATGAATCCACCTTACCTGACCTTCCACTATAGAAGGCAACTAAATTGCCCTTTACATCCTCCTGCTATCAGTGCCCCACATTTGACCTCTCACACCCTCTAAGCCCTATTATCCTGGGAAGAAGTGTCATTATTGCAGTTTTACATGTCTCTCAGATATTTGGGATATAAATGCCAGACTACCTTTCCTGGAAAGAAGAAATCCTATTTTTCCAATTCAGTGAAGATTAGAGTAGGACACACCACTGTTGTTTACTCTGGACTGCAGAAAAATCAACAGCTTTGCCTGTAGCATTGCTAGCACTAGGAATCCCTGTAGCTAGAGGGCACATTGGCACATGTATGCAATCCCATTTCTACATGCTGCCATCCACCTCACATCATAACCCCTCAAAAGTTTCTAGAGTACCCTTTCAGATTGTTTAGAACAAGGGCAATCATTAAAAGCAGCTGCTCCATCTCCTTGGACAGTAACCCTAGGAAGGACACTGCAGAATTCCACTTTATATCTATATCCCACAGGTTTTACTAAATGTGTAATTGACACCATAAGATCATTATTTCAGGAGATTAGATCTCTAAACTAAACCTTGTAATTCTGTTTAACACTCCAATATCACTGATTATGAGACATACTGTCTCATAACCATGAAGGAAGAGCTTAATCTACGCTTGAAAGTTGTCACTTCTTTGAGCAAGTGAAAAAGGACAACACTCATGCAAGCTGTCCTATCAGTATAAGAGTTTTTACCAGCACAAGATTGCATAGTTCAACTGAACCATTATGAAGCATATCAGTGGAATACAGAAAAGTATGTTGTGTCTACGCTACAGAATTTGCTGGAATAGCTATATTAAAATCTCTTTTTATTTTAACTGTACACATTCTTCTCTCCCCACATACTCAGTAGGGTATTCCTAGCTGCGTAGTTATTAAGCATGGAACCTTGCAATTTTACTCCTAGTTTTTTTGTTTGTGTTTTTTTTTTTTTTTTTTTAACAGGAGTAAAATAATGGTTATCAGCAACAGTTTGGCCTAAAATAACTACATTAAGACTTACGAGAAGACCATTAATGTATGAAAATGTTTCTTGGACTATGCAGAGGTGAACAGTAGGTCAACATCAGGCACAGACATAGCAACTAAGGAAGGCTGAGCACAGTAAGTTTTTATAAAACTGTTGGGCACTCTCCAGACAATGGCTAAGAGCTCGTAAATTGACTGACAGCAAAATGCAAGTCCTTGAGAGGTACATTGAGCACTGAGAGCATGTTCCTTACTTACAGCTACATCATCCGTTACTTTGATACAGAGGTTCCCATCACAGTGTCGATATTTGAGAACAACCCGCACCTGAAATAACAAACATTAAGAATTAACATCTACAGCTAACAATTCTCAAAACCTATCTGAAGGAAGACTGCCTAAATTCAGAATGCCCTTTATTAGAATTATGTACTGCTTCACAGTTTATATCATTTCCTTGATCAAAAGAAGCATCCATTCATCATCCTTTCATTTTATTCATATGTGGTATAAAAAGACACAGAATTGTCTAAAATGAGAAAAAGAGATTTAGTATCAGTAATTCTAACCAGCAGGAAGCAGAGCAATTTTGTTACATGCTCAGACTTTTCCTAGCTGAGGCAAAGACTGTAAGACAGCAGACAGATTTAAGAGTGCTAAGCAGCACACATTTGAAGAGAAATCTAAACATCCAGTTCAGTTTTCAGAGTTAACCATATGCTCTTCTTATGCCAGATGCTAGTTGTAGATCTGATGAAAGTATTTTAGACAGACCAAGTCTCTCTCTAGGTATTGAACAGTGAATCAAGGACTGAACTAGTCTTGACAGATTCTGAAGCTCAAGGGTCTGACAACCATGACTCATGAAAAAGATTGATCAGAAACTAACAATCATCATGTCCTGGCCTGTTCACATCATGTTCACAGACACTAGTGAGGAACTGGCTAAGTTCTGGATTAGAAACCCAGAGGTTTTCTCTAATGTGGGTATAAACAACTGACCATTAAGTTGTACCCCAAACTGAGATTTATCCAAGCAAACTGGAAGTCCAGACTCAAAAGTACTGAAAAAGTTATGAAAGGCAAGATGGCATGGTCAAGCAGTTAAAAAAAAAAAAAGAAATCTAGGTCAGTTTAAATATTTAATTGTCCTTAGCACGGCTCTATGAGGCATAGTATCCAAAACTATAGAACCTGTGCAAAGTTCTCCTGATTATGTCAGGAAGACAGTTAAGACTAGCTCAGGAATCAATACTAGTGAACTGTAAGGGACATTACTAGCAAAAACCAATTTAGGACCTCTGTGGTGGTTCTCAACTGTGCTGTCCACTACCCCTACAGCCAGGATGGTTCAGAAACTGAACCTTTGCATTTCCCTGTCTAACATATTAAAACCGTATTACAGTGACACTGGTAAGCTTGACATGGTAAACTCAAAACCACTATAATGCAGCAATTACCAAATGAACAGTTGCAGGAACCTAAATGACAGGCAAGACAACCTACAAGAGTCACGTCAATGCAAAGCACCCTGCCTGTCCCCCCCATATTACACACATCAGAAAAGCTAAACGGAAACCTGTGTTTATAGATGAGAAATGTTTGAAAACCTGGTACTATGTGGAGATTTGAGACTTCGCTGTTTCTTTTCTATGGCATCTAAACTATTATGTAAAAATGTCACACTGCAGTTAATTCCTCCGAAGGATCTGATAGTTTCGCTAAAGCCTATAGACAAATTTCAATAGTTCTTCTGATGTTTTTGCAAGTAGAAAAGGAAGATACAAAAATAATACTTTCATAGTAAATAAAAACAGATGACTGAAGAGAGTTCTTTCAAATTAAATTGCTTTCAAGACTCAATGAGGCTAAAGTGGGGTGTAGAAGCAAGCACTCAGCTCCTCTCTGAAAGAGCTGCTATTGTTGATACCTGCTCCGAGATTTAATCTACCTGCAGTCCTTCCAGACTCTCAAATCAAAGTTCTCAAAATCACCACAGTAAAAAACAACAACATCCAAGGCAACAGACTGATCATGAAATGCTTGCTACTGAGTGCAGAACCAGCCCCAGAGATTTCATATCTATTATTTCTAGTCTCAACTAGAATATCTAGAAACAAAGCAGTATGTGCTTTTGAGAACACTGAACCAAGACAATCCCTGTTGTTTAATAAACTGTCTTCCTCTCTGAGGAACAGCTATGTAACAATATACCTCTCAGTTAAGCAGGCCCAGAAGCAAAACAGAGATTTTGCACAACACAGACTGAGATAACTTGCTCTCACAAAAAGCAAGACCACTATCTAGCCTTGCCAATCCCAGAAGAACATAGACCCATCTGCCATGACTTATTCTTCCTTCAATTTCTTGACAAGCATGATTACATACATAAGCTTCTCGGGCTACTCTCCCGCAAGTCAAAAGGAGGGTGTTCATACTGTGACTCTGGGGCTTACATTAATTCTTCCATACATACACAATTTTATTGCCATGGAGAGGGAGAAGAGCCCCCTTTTTGAGGTCCACCAAGAAAAGCAATGGGAAAAGAAACTCCTGCCTGCGGTGACATTCCTCCCTCTCAGGCTCTTTCACTTTAATTGGATAGTACAGAGCACAAGAAGGAAAAACAGAACAGTTTATTTTATGATCAGTAGACAAGTGGCAGTTTCACATAAAACTGTCATTTACACTTGTCAAAACCAGAGGTTAAATACTATTTTGGAAGTTTTCTTTAAGTCCCTTATTTTTTGTGAAGAAAGCTATTAAAAAAACAAACAAACACAGAATAAGTTCCCAGGCATACTGATGACTTCCACATCAGTTTTTGAACTGCTTTTTGGCTGAAGTATTTGTAGTGCTGATTCTGAAGATCTAAGTTGCTTTAACTCTTTGCATGAGCTACATTCCTCAAAGAGTTACTAGAAAGCAGCAGTCACATACCAAAAACAACACCTAAAGAAATTATTCTTTAGAAAACAAATAACTTCAGTTTGCATTAGTATCATGCTGTTGACTACACGGTAAGAACTAGTATATGTTTTCTTTTAATCTTTAGAAACACAAATTCAAAAGTGAAATGGTCTCATACTTTTATAAAGCTATACAATAAACTTACACCAATCCTCAACATAATCCTTCATTCAGCTGAAGTCTTTTAGTCGCAATTCCCAATACACTGGCAAGCTGCAAACAGGCAAGTGCACAACTTATTTGAAATTAGGTTCTCAAAGTTCATACAGGCCACTGGTAACACAACTTGAAACACTGTCTCCTAAAATCATTGTCAGTAGTGTTAAATGAGAACTTTGTTGTGTTTCTTCGGAAAAAAAGGGTAAGGTGTTATATCTACAACTGACTTCAGGCTTTTTGGAGTCTTCCCCCCTCTTCTTCTTTGTCACTGCTTCTTTTCTCCCTTGAAGGCCATTAGACCAAACCTAAAAAAAGCTCTTCCAACCGTTTAACATAACACATCTCTAGTGAGCACAGCGAGCTTTCACAGAGCTAGAGTCTCATTTACCAGGAGCCCATCTCCCCTCTTGACAGTTACGGCAAAAAAGCCATTTTAAAGCAGCGCCTAGGGTCACAGCCTGCCTAGGAAACAGACCCCCATCACTGAGGATCACCAAAGCCCCGGTGCTGCAGCAGGCCTCGCGGCCCGGGAAGGAGCGGGCTCATGGGCACGCCTCCCTCACCGGCCGGCGAAGCGAAAGCGCCGGAGCCACCCGACCACCCCGGCCGCTACCCAGCGCGTCACCCGGGAGCCACAACACCCGTCAACGGGCCTAGCGGCGGGGGGGGGTTAAGGCCGAGGCCCGCCCCGCCGCCGGCCCCGGCGCTGCCCCCGCCCCACCTTCATGGGGTCGGCGAGGTAGAGCTTCTCGGCGGCGCGCGTGAACTCCTCCCAGGTCTGGTAGTGCGGCATGGCGCGGCCGGCACTCCGCTCCGCTCCGCTCCGCGCGACCAGCGGCAAGATGGCGCCGAAGGCGGGCGCTGCGTCACGCTAAGCGGGCGCCTCCCATTGGCCGGCGGGGATCGGCCGCCCAATGGCAGAGCAGGTGACTCAGAGATGCTGGCCCCGCCGGGGGAAGGGCGCGCGACGACGGCAGGGCGCGCGGCGGCCGCCGAGAGGGGAGCCCGGACCGTGGCGCGTTTGTGACAGCGACCCCTCCCGGCGGGGCGGGGTCCCCTCCCCTCCCCCCGCCCCGCCAGCGCACAAGGGCCCCTTGGGCCGCCGCGGGGTTCCCGGGTTCGAGTCCCGCCGCGGGCGCCGGGCCGCCGCGCCAGGCGTCAACGGCCGGGCGCGAGGGCCAACGGCGCCAGACGTCCGGCCAACGGACGCGGAGCGGTGCCCTCGTCCCGGGCTAGCGGGTGAGCTGGGCCGCGGAGGTGAGGCCAAGCCGAAACGGTCTGTCCTTAGTCCTGGATCCAGCTCGGCTTTTCCCAGGGTGCAAGGTCGGTGGTTACGCTGGGACTTGGCTCTGTGTAGAAGGAAAAAAAACCCAAAACACGTTTGAAAGCAGCTCGCTGCCATCTCCGGTTGCTGCGAAGCGCGTCAGCCGCGGTTCTTTTGAAGGCTGGACTTGCGAGGCGGGCTGAGGCCCAGGCTCGAAAGTGAGATTGAAGTGGCTGGTTTCAGCAAGAAACCAAAAGTTATACAATTATAAAGATCTTGGGGAATCCTGCTTTTCATGCATATGTGTGTGTGTGTAAAGCATTTGCATAAAACTGATAAAAATTGACTTCAAAAGAGAAATGAGGAAGGAAAACAAATCTAGGATATTTTATTTTTTAAATATTTCTGTGAGTGATCTGTGATTTTTGTTCCATAATTGCACAGAGATTGTAGCTAGTCAGGCTGCTAAGTTCTGACTATGTTACGAAGCTTATCAAAGTGCTGTGATTACATGAAACACGTAAAAATTGCAGTCCTATGTTACCTATTTTAGGGGGATGTACTTAAAAGCCAGATGCCCCTGATCTGACTCACAGTTTCAGGTTACTTTTACTAAACTGAGCAAACCTCAGTAGTCTGGCCAAACAAATAAATTGAAAAGTTAGGGGCAGATCTGCATGCAAGGGGACAAATTATGCAGAGTGATTCCAGTCTCTGCTAGCAACACGAGGAAATACTAGCTGTAGTTTTGTTGACCACAAAAGGCACAACAGATGCAGGGGAGAATGAAGAGACGTGGCATAAAAATGAAAGGGTGGATGGGAGGTAGAGGAGCAAAATTAGAATGAATTTCCCTGAGTCAGTAAAGCAGAAAATAATTGTTACTGTGGGGATCAGTTTTGAAAAAGTCTGCAGTGATTAGGCTGCCAAACTTTAACAAATTGCAACTTGTGGGTGTTATGTGGTCCAGACAATTCTGTTAAAGGGCTTTGCAGCAGTGAGTGAAGGCTATGAATAGTGGAAAGACTTAAGACGTTTTTTTCTTTCCAAAACAGGTCACAGAGTTTAGACACCTCTGTTTCTAAAAACTCAATTTCAGAAACATAAGATTTGTCTTTCAGAGAGGCTGATACTCAGCAGCTCTAATCAAAGGTGTTAGGTGTATTGACAGAGCCTAACGCAGTTATCCCAAATGTGAAACCTAACCTGGAGGGAGGGCTTCTCTACTCTTACATTTTGAGGTTTTTATAACTGCAGAGTAGGAATTTCTTTTGGTAGCATTTTACAGCCATGGAAGCAATGTCAATACTTTAAAATGAAAGGTGTGAGGTGTGCAAGCCTTGTAATATGCATAACATTTCACAGAACCATTGCTCACCAAATCTGGATCCAGGTTTTCAAGTAGGACACATTTTTGTTTGTTTGTTTGTTTGTTTTTTGTTTTAAGGAAGAGTCTCAGTTTTGGGCTATCCAGTCAGAAGCACCTTAGGGTTGATTTTCAGCGGATTTTCATTTGGACTCAAATGTTCAGGATCCTTCATGTGTTCCTTGGGACAAGAGCTGGCTTAAGAGCTTGTCTGTGGCCAGTCATTAGTCCTATAGTTCACAACCTCTTCAGTTAAGCTAGTGCAACAAAGCAAGATTAAAAAGCAAACACTTTTTTGCTGTTTCTTTTTCCTTAACCTAGTGATTTCTGTGATCCAGTTAAGGATGCAGCCTCTAAAACCATTACATATGCACAACTTCGGAGGTGCATAATGGCCAGTGCAAGGAACAGAGAGAGAGTGAGGGATTTCTTAATTGGCCTTGCCTCTGAAAAAAACGTAATGTGTCACTGTGACAGTTATACAGTCTGATACGCAATTCCACATTGCCTGTTCTTGGCTGCAGATCTTAAGGATTTCCTATTCCCTACCACCACCACCTATGGCCCCTCAGTTGCTCTGCCACAGCTGTTTGTAGGTCTGCGCTGGGGATCAAACCAATGAACTGATTTGGTTTAAAAGCAGCACCGTTTTTAGTAGCACATTTTTTAACCAAAATCAGTTCATTTATCCAGTTTATTGTGTGGCCTTACATACTGTTGTGCTGATATAGCTGTTGGAAAAGTACCTGTTTTGGTGGCAAGACAGGATATGGGAATTCCTACTGTTTTTGCTGGCTTGCCACCAAGATGGGGGGCAAGAGGGGGATGTATGTGAACCCACACCGCTAGCTTCCCTGAAAGCAAGTCCCGTTGCTGAAAGCTGGGCAGTTAAAGAGAGGCTATTTCTGAACCTCAGTGAATGTCCGATACCTATAGTTAATGTGATACTTCACTATGCTGTTTTCATCTTGCTGGGAGAACAGAACATTTTCTTGACATGTGAACTTAGAAAAGTATGAAAAGTGACTTAGACCATCGCAGTTATTCATCTGTAAGTCATATTTTATGTGTGTCCAAAACTATTTTTCAAGTAAGTTCCAGTGAATGCAGCAATAGTAGAAATCTCTCAATGGGCTTTTTGTTTAGTGAAATAAAATGAACAGTTGTTTATCACTGTGTGGAGTATTTGGTATTCAGCCAATAATAATTTAGTACTTAGTTAGAATTCTGCTGAAACATATATATTTATCTTGCTTTTCTTGAGTTCTTGCTTTCTTCCAAGCAAGAAATCATTCCAGAGGTCTAATGGCTCTTTTATCACTAATATGTGAAATTTGGAATGCTATAGAGCCTCATTTACCCTTTTCTCTCCTTGCTATATTCCCTAGACCACCTTATAATGCCTTTTCTAGCTTGGGTTTAAGGCCATAAAAAGCTGTGAAGCAATAATATAAGTACTTGTGTGATGAAGAAGATTTTTCATGTGTTTTTTCCTCAGGCCTTTCCCCCTCATCTAACCTGTATGTGCATGATTAATGATCTCTCTTTGATCAAGTTTCTACATGCATTGCCACTGCAAGTTCTGCTCTGTATAGTTATGTTCAGGCATCTGGATTCCACATGGTAATTTCTTTATTTTTTTTGTCTAGTGTTTTCCTTTGCATAAATGACAAACTGAAAGAAAACAGTAGAAAAAGACCTTGCATTATGTCTTAAAATATCATCCACTGAGATCTTGGGTTCTTGCAACTCCTACAAAGTTCATGGAAGTTGCATCTGCTCAGTATTACTCAGGATTAGATGCTTGGTTTCCTGGTTTTTGTTCAGTCTAAGGCAGGTGCCTTATTCCTGTGTGCAAATGTGTTTTTCTTTCATGGATAAGGAATTCAGATAAGAATATTAAATTAATTAAAATAGTTATCTGTCTCCATGACATACTGCTGCTGGGTAAAGCAGGCTGGTGTTTCCAGCTAAAAGTAGCTTTGTGTAAAAACACGGTGCATTATCATGCTAAATTATGGATGTGATGGGAGACAATAGGCCAAACGCTGATCTCAGTTTACACTGCTGTAAATCCAGAATCATTGCATTTATTTCAGAGGATTTTTTTAATTATTTATAACAGTTTAATTAAGAGCAGAATTTTGTGCTGAGATGATAATCCTGTTCTTGGACCAGGAGCAACATAAAGTCAGTGCAGTTATACAGGTCTAAAAGGGTGCTAATGAGGGGTTAGTTTCAAGGCAGTTATTACTGCCAGAAATGCTTAATGCTTAAAGAAGGAGATATAGTTACTTCTTTCAAAATAGCTTCAACCCAACCCTCAGTGAAATTAAGGGGAAAGCATGGTCATGGTGATTATGCATTCCATTCTTGTGTGTGCATGGTCTAAAACAGCTTGGGATTTGTGCTGATGCAAACTTTAATTACACGGGGTTATTTTTTGAAAGGGTATTTATGTGCATAAGGATGCAGGCAGATCCTGAGTACAATAAGCTGAGATGTCTTTGACATCTCACTAGGTTCTGAATCAAAGTACCCCGGAGAACCGAGTCTGCAGTCAGAAGCAGTTCATGCTCCTGGATGGGTTATAACATGCCAAACAGCCACAGTTTTTTTCGCTCTATAGTTCCTGAAGGAGCACAAAACATACTGTTCTTTTCTAAGGGCTTTATGCTTTAAACAGCTTGGCTAATGGTTTAGCCAGGCTGAACCATGTATAATTGATTACATCAATCCTAATTTTCCATTTTTCTTGCACATGAGGGTCTAATCATCTTATTAAGTTATTCAGACTCATAGTGTCCTAACAAGGTAATTAAATATCAGTATAACTAAACTAAAGGTGCTGAAATATAGTTCATGAAGATTAAGGCTACACGTGGACAGCAAGATTCTGGGACCGTGTCCAGTTCACGAACCCAGGTGCCTGTCCCAGCTGAGTGACAACTTCATGTCTCAATGAGACCTGGGTGAGTGTTACTCTCCTGCTTTTCCCCAAGGCCCTTGTTCCCATGAAAGGAAACACGCTCCAGACAGGTCCATGATCTGGGCAGCTAGGGAGCCAGGAGCCTTGGGCACACCATGATGCACATTTGCCCTGCGTTTCAGACATAACCTCTCTGACTTTCCCAAAGCAGTCTTGTTTCCTGGTTTGCTATAACCACTAGAAACTACTATCATTTAATATGGTGTAATCTAATCTTACTGTATTTTAAGGAGTTTACATATGTACATGTGAATAGCCATTGCACTAGCAAGCCAGCTATCCCTATGTGTGGCCATATTGCCAGTGTGGCCTTAATAGAAATCGTCTTTTCATTTTTGGATACTGTTCTGACAATGTTCTTGTTAAGCTGTTTGTTTTTGATAGCTAGAAAGATGTATCCTTTCCCATTAAGAGGTCAGTTTAGTCCCTTCAGCATAATGATGTGTCCAAATTAATGTGCTGTCATGCAAGAGACATATGTTAGAGAGCAGACTCTATATTGTCACAACATTGGCTGCTGAGATTTGAAAATGAAATAGCAGTGCTCAAGATGGCCTTCAGGGAGAAGAATAACACATCTGGTAGCCAGCTCACGAAATAGCATTTGCAACTCTTCGGAAGCAGACAGATACTGTCAGTATTAAATACTCACAGATTTTGTATCACCATTATGTGAAATTTCTGAGTATGCTAAAGATTGGTTAGATCATCAGCTGGCACAAACTGGAGGTGCATTAATTTCTTACATTATTCTTTAAATAGAAAAGCTTTTTATTTGATAGGCATGACTTAAGGCTGGTTTACCTGTGATGTTCATTCTGCCATGGCTGACGTACTTAAAGAGTACAAACAACCAGAACAGGCAAGTTATATTGGATGCTTATGTTGATACCTCTCAAAGTCCTCTAGACCACTGTAACTGCATCTGTTGCTAAAGGGACTTTAGGTACCTTTAACTAAATTGACTTCTAAATCATTCAGGGCTTAGACACAATCAGAGGCTCAGCTAGCTATTGCCCATCAACACAGTAACTGTTCATACTTTAAAGCCAACCCTGGTTGCAAGGTAATGCATCCTAGTTCAAACCTCTTTCTTTGAGTCTTTCCTTCTCTTGAGGATGAAAGACATCTTCCAAACCTGGCTATAGTGGTGGAGATGCTGCAGGCCTCAGCTACGTGTCTCAGTTCACCAGATGCAAGTTACTTCCCTCTCAGCTCAACCTGTGCAAAGGAAGACATGAGCATTTCCTAGTCTGCTGCAGTGCAAAAGCTTGAACCTTCCCCAGCGGGCAAATCCCATTGACTTCTTGCTGAAGAGAAAGAGTAATAGTCATGCTTCCCATTTCCCCAGTTCTGTTGTGAGAGCAGTAACATGCAGCTGGTGGGAAGCAGTAACTTCCTCTGCTGTTTGTAAAGTAAATTTATGCCCATCTCTACAGCTGTCTGGCCTCATTCAAGTGGACTCTTGATTTAGCTGTGTCAGTAAAAGAGGTTGCTAGCCCCAGCCACTTGTCCTTGCCTTTTCCAGGAATTAATGCCCTCTCATGATCTGTTTGCAGAGATGCTTGCATGAATGCCCCTTAACCCACTTCAAATGAACCGGGTTAGCAAAAGCCTCCTGCTTAATCCATTTCAGTTAATTCTGGCTCAGGTTGACCAAAGCAGGTTAGGGGGTGCCCACATGAGCCACTCCGCAGGCAAATCTGAAGAGGTGGTAATTTCCACAAGAAGAAGTAGGATGGGCCGAGCAGGAGGAGTGGATCTGAATCAGCAACTTCTTCCCTCCCCTCAGCTGCACGCAGAAGAGGACGCCTGTGCACTGCCCCATGCTGCGCACACAGGCCTGCTCGGCAGCTCAGCTGGCAGGGAGAACTTCTGAAGCCACAAGAATGCAGCTGTTTTACCATATATCCATTCCCATAGTTGTACCAGTAGAAAAGCCTGGTGTAGACCAGCTGTTATCTAGAGCGCACAGTAGACTAAAGCCACTGCAGGCTCCTCATGCTCTTCTGTTGGATAGTTTGTTCTTGATCAAGGATTGGTGCAGGCAGAGTTCAAATTTACACTTAAAAGGTAAGTATTAAAGTGGATTCTCAGCATTTGCATTCTGTTTTCAATTCCTGAAACAACTGCATGCACACACGTTGTTCCTCTGATGTCTGCAGTATGGCAACTTTCTATAAAAGATGTCTGTTACAGAGCTTGTATAGCTGTAATGCTTGCAGGCCCACCTACAGCATATCTGAAGGCTGGGATCTGTGCTGGGAAGTGCTTCCTTACTTCCAGCGTATGGGGTTGCTGTAGCAATCCTTGTCACAGAGGTTGCAAGTGTTGATCTGGCCCTTTGATTGGCTTTTAACTTCAAATCTGAAAGTTTAGCATCTTTCATAAAACTTGGAACATGTTAAAAATATGAAAGGAGATCTAGGTAGTGCGTGGGAGTGTGGGCAGGGAGAATATCTGTATAAATTACATGCCAAGTCTGTGACTTTATATTGAAGGGATCACTACTAACAAGATTTGAAATGTGTCCTAACAATCACATTCTTGCTGAGGTGTTTTTCTCTTTGCAACTTTTTACTGAACTCTTTTTGTCATTATGAAGAGGGAATAAGTCAAAGGTTCAAGTAATCTTGCTACTTTACAAATAAATGACAAAGTTTCCCCTTCTCTCACACAAGGGGGACTTTTAGAACTTGCTCAGATACCAGCAATGCATGCAAGGGATGTGAATGTGTGAGGAAACATTTACTGCTCTGTTCTTTTTAAGGCATGGAGAAAGATGAGGGGCCTTCAGAAAATTCACAGCCTGATGCTGGCACTCCTCTCTCATCTCCCTTCCTCCTGCCCACTCCTGGATGGGAGCGACAGGAATGAGAAATGGTGCCTGCATGTTTTCTGAGGAATCCCTATACCAGATGAATCCCTATTTATAAGGATACAGCCAATCTCCGTCCCCCTTGTGCAGCACAAAGAGATGAGGCAGGGCAGCGCGTCTGATCATACGTATTTCAAATCCTGTATTTTTCTCTTATAATTGTTTTCACTTTTCTTTTAAAACAGTTAGGGTAAATCTGGGTGCCCTAAAGCTAACTTTCCTTCTATATGGTTTACTCTTCTTGATTTAAAAACAAGAATTATGAGGAAGATTTGCCAGCATATCATTTGCTGTGCAAAATGCACATGCAGCTGCTTTGAACTAAATTCCCAGCAGAAGCGCAAAGGATTTTGAGGCTTGCAGTTCCTAGCAGACTGCTGTTTTCTGTGGATAGAAATCTGTATGATATTTACTTCTCTAGAGATTGCTCCCAGCCAGCTAGGACTGTACTATCCTTCTTCAACACTACTGAGACATATTATCAGCTTATGGGAGGGGATCCTTCTGGACCAGGAAAGTTAATTAGCTTTGCTTGGGAATGCCTACCGCTGAAATAACTGATTATTTTTTGGAGGGAAGAGAAACTCTCTTTAGAGTTAAAAACAGTGACAACATGCTGATTTGTATAAATCTTGATGTTTATTTCTCTTCTGTGGGGCATCACTATTCTCCATACGCAGGGCAAATTTTCCAGGCGTTCCACTTTAGTTTCTGGAGTTGTAGACTGAATCACAAGTCTAGTCTTATTGACTGAGAATATGATCAGGAGTATTTGAAGGCTGTGTGCAAATCAAGTGCTAGTAATTCAGGTAAGAAAGTCTTCTCCTGCCCGACTCCAGCCTCCTTAGTTTCAGAGTAGCTGAGAATTCACTGTCACTGATAGTTTTCTTGGGTAATGAAACCATGATCTAATCCAGGACCAGAGTGTAAACATGTGGTTAGCTGTATAGACATGTAAGGTAGCTAACACAATTAACATAACACAGGCCACTCATAGGGGAAGTGAAGGCTTTTCCTGCATTGACACAGCAACCTCCTTACTCCTTAGTGGAGATGCTAACTTCAGTGTGTAAGCTCTTCTCCTTAGGAGCAGGATCAACTCAGTGCCCCATAAATCTTATTATGTATTCTGTTCATTCGTCAGAGAAATATCATGAGGGTTAATTATTTCCCTGCTCTGACTCAGACAGTGATTTTGTGCCAGAGGATTCTGGCAGTAAGTATAATCCTAGTGATACCCTCAGTGAGGAAACCATTGTTAACGATGTTGATGAGGAAGCACTAATGGAAGCTGAACTAGAGCCTGATACAGAAATTGAGAGACGTGACCTAAGGCAAACAAAGGAAAGAGGTTGGAAACCTTCTTACTGTTTGCTGCCCTCCGCAGCAGATCTTACAAAAAATAACTCTTTGCCTTCTTCCCCTCTGCACCGTAGACTGCAGACTGCCTCTCCTGAGGCTGGGCTGTGCTGGAGGGAAGGAGGAGATGGGCTGCTGAAGTGCTAGTGCCGAGCGTCGCTCCCTGGGGAAGACATGCAGCAAAGAGCAGGTTTCAAACAGAGTTAAGTGTCTCACCAAAACTGGGCTGCCAGGTAGGGGCTGAGGCCCTCATTCTGCCCAGACTCCAGCAAGGGCACCGCTCCAGAGCCAGCTGGCACTGCAAATTGTAAATACATTCGGCATGTTACTCTATTTATGACCAGTGCTCTGGAGTTAGATGTTGCATGAATAAAACATATTTTCAATATACTCCTTCTCTATCAGTATTTTATAAACTTGCGATGAAAGACCAGTGTAAATGTGCTGTGAGGGACAAACGGGCTCCCTTTATGTTCTCTACAAGCACACAAAAGCAAGCACAACTTAGCCCTTAAAGAGTTTCCCTAGTCCCAAAGAGATTATTTTCCTCTCCTGTTCTCATGTGGTTTCCAAGGCTCAGTTTAGATGCATACAATGACATAGGATAGATAACTATTTTCCATACATGGCATTGGTTGTTCAGCAGGAAGTATTCATTGCTTTAAGACAGTGCTGAAGGGGATTCTGGTCTGCACTCCAGAAGAGAAGCACGCAGGGTTATCTTGGATCACATCCTTCTTCTGTTAGTTAGATGGCGAAACCAGACATCTGAGTTGTTTCAGCCTGTGACCTTCCCCTGTGTTTCCTGACAGATCTCGCAGCTTTTCTGTTGTCCCTAGTTTAGATGCAGGATTCTCCAGTCCCTCTGGCAATCTGCGTTCTTTCTTGAGCTTTTTCCTAGTATCTTGGGCCCTTGGGAGATCACAGCCTCGCCTCGGTTTCTATGTGGCTGCATAGTGAACCACTCCAGTAATTCACTGCCTTCATCTGGATCCCTCCTCCACTGAACAGGCCTGAAGGTATTCATGGCCTTCTGCAATGTTTCTTGACACTGTTCAACCTATACAGCATTACATTCAACTTGCATTCTTCCTGGAAGCGTCCGGAAGCAGAACAGCAGTCTCCAATGTTTTCTGTCATTGTGGCCCTTTAGAGCAACCAGCAGTATGCGCATTTATCATTCAACTCACAATCTGTTTCACTGTTTCTGGCATCTTACTGTTGCTCTTTTGTTCCCTAACATGCTATAACCTTCTTCAAGCTCAGCAGCAGCTCAGGGAAAGGCTCCTAGGGCTGGGAGCTTCTCACTGAAAACTCTTCAGATTCTCCCTCATGCTGTCTGGCGATGATTGTCATTAGTTACTCAGGACTTTTTCTATTTCTTAGTATAGTACAGTTTTCCTTGGCATATTTCTAGTTGCTTCTGCATTTTCCTTTAACAGTCCCTGATCTCCAGCAGCATCTGTTGTTTCCCATTAAATCTGGACACTGTGTGACTTTATTATTCCAAACATCCTTGCGGTTATACCCTGCAGTTGTAGCCTTTCTTGATGTGATTGCATTCAGTAACGTACCTTTGTGTTAGCCAACTGTCTCTTGTGTCCCCAGCAGTTCTCAGCCTTCTGCGGTTTTCTTTGTCTCCCTGAGGCCATTCTGGCATCTTATGGTATTGTGAGGCTTTCTCTGGCAGCTCTGTCATGGTGAGGCCTCCTCTGCTTTTCTGTATCACCGCGAGACCTTGACATATATATCTTCTTCAACTTCCCTGATGTCCTACAGCACTACACAGCCCATTCCTACATCCTCAGCCTTTTCCTATATCTTTTCATGCTTCTCTGATGTCCCCTGGCTGTTATTTGGCTCCCTTTGATCTTTCCCAGCTGAATCACAGCACTCTCTTAATATCCCTCACTATATCCTCTATGATCTTCACAGGCTTCTCTTGCTCGCTAATGGCTAGTTCCACATTTTTTTAATTAATTACTTTTTTAAGTTTGACTCAAAACATTTTCACTCATCTACAAATGTTAATGATCATGCAGCCCAAAACAACTCCCTTGAAAAGTGCAAAGTCAAGCATTCACTTTGTTTCTCTGAATTTTTTTTAAAGAAAATATATAGTTGCCTTAATTAATTTTGAGAATAGGAGGTTGTTACAGCATTCACAAAAACGTATGTGAGCAGTTCGAGCTTCTTTTACTAAGTGACAAAAGTAAGGTAAGGATTATGTCATGATGAGCCCTTCAGCATGTAAAGACTCATCAGAGCCTAAGACTGGCAATGCTGTTGAAAATTTGATCCAAAATAGCAGTGCCTTTGCCGTTAATAAGATGTGCCTTTAATAAGATGGAAATCATTGCTGAATGCAATTAACCTAGTAATATTAGTAAGGTACTTGAAATATTTGGGTGATGAGTACTGTAGAAGTTCAGACTGTTAGTATTTTTATACTATACATCTTTATCCATAATAATTAATAAGAAGATCCTGAGCTGGCTATGATAAAGCAACTTTTACTTACCTCCTAACTGGCATCAAAATCTGTTTGAAATTCAGAGTTTTCAAACAGAAAAAAGAAATGGATTCTGAAGTTTATGAAGCCTAATTCTAATGTAGTATCACCCTTTTTGAAAATATAGCAGCATGAAATAATACAAGTTACATTTCTTATTAGCTATTCATGTAGTGGCATCATCATCATCAAACTCATCTGAGTTGGTACAGTGTAGACTAAATGCATCTGTTCTGCATGGATATCATTACAGAGCTGCTATACTTCAACTCTCTCCTTATATCTTCTTATAAATTCATATCGTCTCTTTCCATTTTCATTATATGCTGAGTGCTACATCTGAATTTAGTTCACTACGTCTTTTTAAAATTATGTTTTTGTGATACATTCCCTGTATCTGTTATCTGATATCTGTTTGAATGGTAAGATTATCTTGTAAACATTACTTTTCTTTTGTCTGTAGTTCACAATGCTTTGATTCTGGTAAGAAACCTAAAATAAGATTAGTCCTATAGTTTGTCTTGTGCATGCATGCACCCCCCCCCCCAACTTCCACTTATAAAGATTACAAAAAAACATGTGATATAAAACATCCAGCTTTTTAGAAGTGTGTAACTGATTTGTTTAGTTTCTTAGTCAACCAGGCTTTTGTTATATCTAGCATTAGAAGCCACATTTAACTGTGTAAGACAGACATGCTTATGTGCTTACTTTATTTCCTTTACTGCTTAAGTTCCAAAGCAGTCAACAATATTTTAAAAACAGATTTATTACTGCTTACGTACCACTGAACTGCAGGGGAGGGAGGATAAAAATGTTACTGAGTACAGTGGGGTATATTTCTTTTTGTATGAAAGCACTGTTCAGCAGAAGGGGAAGGAGCTAAACCTGGAGCCAGCTATTTTTGCATTAGTCAAGTCCTGTCGTCAAAACGGCACGGGGGCTGTGCTAACTTTACCCTCCAGTAGAGTGAGATTTGCTAAGCTTCCAGACCTATGCTTCTCCAGACCCCTGGTCCTTCCCTCCCCTTCTCCCTCCTCACCGGCCCTTCCTCCCTTGGCTCCCTCCCCTCAGCCCCTTCTGGGACAAGTGCAAGAGGCCGTCTCAGCCAGGCTGACTCCGTCAGGTGAGATCTGTGACTGCTCTGGAGAACCTGATTCAGCAAGTGATTCAAGTTCAGTCATGGCCTAGCTGGGTATAAATTAGAAGTTTTTTTACATTAAAGCTGAGCTGGACCTGATAGCTTTTAAAATCTGGAAGAGTTGCAGGGAAGGGAAAAATAACAAATATTAAATATAGTCTTTATTTCTCTTGCATCAGGTAGATGTTTGTTTTTTGCTTTTCCCTAGTAGGAATTTCCCCAGAGCCATGGATTCCCCTGTGGGTGCAGAGCAGGCATGACTGCCTTCTTTCCAGGAATAGGCTATCATTCTAGTATGGAGCCTGGAGAATAATCATAGAGTAACTTAGGTTTGAAGGGACCTCCGCAGGTTGCCTGGTCCAACCTCTGTTCGAAGCAGGGCCAGTTAGATCAGTTTGTTTCCTGGTAAACCTTCTCTGCGTAGGTGGCTCATGGAGAGAATAAAACCTTCAAGTTTAGATTAGGAAAGCATTTCTTCAACTTCTTGGGAGCATAGCCCTCTCCTGGTTCATTTGTCTTCCCAAGGTTTTCCTGGGTGCAGCACTTCTCCCCAGCCTAGGGAACAGCTACCTACCTCGAACTCATAGCAACAGCTCAAGTTCCTCCAAGGTGAAGGAGTGAGAATTGGTTATACTTTACTCGCTTGAAGTGTGAATATCCATTTCTGTGCCTTGGGAGAACTGCATTGCAGTGAGCAGTTAAATGTTCCTCAGTTTGCGTAAGTGCTCTCAGCCAGTTCTCATGCCCACATGCTGGAGGAAATGAGCAGCATCTAGCAAGTAGATTAATTAGTGTTCTCTGTTTTGCTTTTACACTTTTTTTTCCTTTCTATAATTTAGCTAAGTTTATAGTTTGTACTTCTCAATTAAGAAGGAAAATAACTTCTTTTCTCTCTTAAATGTTTCAGACTCGTGATTCTATCTGAATCCTCATTCATTGGAAAGGATACTCTAAGCTGTGTTTGGTCTAGCGCTGGAGAAGCATCAGAATCAGAGAACTGCTAATTAGCAAGCAGATTCAGCATGAGCACTGCAAAACTAAGTTTTCTATTACTGTTGCTTCATAGTTTGCCTCATGGTAGATGTAGAGGCATTACCTCTAAACAGTGCTAGCATACCTCATTTCATCTTTAGCCTCTGTATTGATATCGCTGCCAGTTAGTGAGAAATCTGTTTTTGTGAGCATCTTGTGACAACCAGCTCAAGTTAATAGGAGCCACAGAACAGCTATTGATTATCTAACAAGTCTAGGCTGGATTCAGAATAGTAATTTAGGAAGAGAAGTCTCTGCATTCAAATGGCAATAACAGATTAATCTGGACCAAATTTTTGTCCTTCAGCTTCTACTTTGTGTGACAACTGTACGCTGAAAATAGTGTTTAAATGAAAAAAAGGAAGCTGCCCTCCTAAGAGTGCTTTCAGTCACCTTTCAGAAATTGTTGGTTCATTCATAATGCACAGCTCTCTGAGATATACGTCCCATAGCATCTCAGCATCCACGACATTATGAAGCAGTTTGGAGAAGAAAGTGAAGAATAACTTCTCCAAATGCAGCTAGAGCGGAGAAGTTTTAGAGAGACCTGGATATAATTACCTGAGCTGGAATTCAGCCAGGAGAGTGCTGAGCTAAGGAACAGTAAAGTCCTGACTCTGCACAAGGGATCAAGACAAATTGAAAAGAAACTACAATAACAGAAGTGGGATTTCAGCATCTGGGAAGACATTTGAGAGAGTGAGTGAATACAAACTCAGGCCTCTAAGGACTGTGATGTGAAACAAGCAGAGCAAGATCAAGAAGAGAGGAGTATAATGGTGGTTTACACGGCACTGACTGTTGGTACAGTCAGTCAATGCTACTCGGTAAAACTCTTAAGTATCTTGTGCATGATCTAAGGGAACTAAGTTCTCTTAGTTCTTTTAGCACTCAACCCAAGCCAAGCTACATGAACAAGGATGAAAATGAGACAAATTATCTTTGATGTGTTCTTAATTAGTGATGAATAAGAACTGAGTCAGACCTGATAAATACGGCAAATCTTTAACATAACACCAGGTTAATTAGCCCCCATTAAAGGAAAGCTTGTGGAGGAAGAAAGGTTTCTCTTTGTTGGGCTGCTCCCCAGGTAACAAAACCTGGTTTCAACCCAGAAGAATTTTACCTTAAGTCCGAAATTCCTTAAAGGGTAGTTCCTCTGACTCTTGGCCATAGTTTCTTGCCAGCACAGGTATCAAACAAGCACTTCAATTTTCCTTCACTCATACTCATTTATAAAGTCTTCCCAGCAATAGAATCCAACTGATACACCCAAACAGAAGGATGATAAGGGGTCTGCTATCAAGGATCTCTCATTTTAAGGTCCTGTTCCATTTTTGTTTGTTATTTGCTGGGGGCTAAAAGTGTACTGGTACAGCTACCATTGATCAGAGGATGCACAAAGCTCTTTAGGGCTTCTGAACTTTTCTCATTCAGGCACTCTAAATAGTTTATAAGGTTTGTCAAAGAGAAGTCGTTTAAAAAGGAATCTGAGTGAAAAAGCAGAGAGCTGGTGGATGAGAGCAGGGAAGGCGGTCCAGAAGGCAGTGTTAAAAAAAAAAAAAAAAGCAGGGGCTGGGGGAAGGTGGAACATGAGGAAATCCAAGCGGGGTAGCGTAAGGGATTTGAAACTGCATTCTTCTCACTGGCAGGTTTTTTTTTTTCTTCTTCCTTTCTCTTAGCTCTTTCTTTTTTCACATTCCTTTTCTCCCAGCTGATTCGTTTTATGCCAAGATGCTTATTTGTCTTCCCTGGCTTATTTGTAGTGCATCTGGATTTAAGCATCCTGGTAAATCGGCTCCTATGAAGACTGTGATCTAAAAATGAATGTTGGGATGGATTTTGAGCTAATTTAAACTGATGTACATCCAATGAAGTAAAGTTTAGTCATGTAAAATTCCCCTGCTTGAGCAAATGCATGAATAATGAACATTATTCCCCTTAAGTGTGTCAGCTGAAGAAATTGTCTGCTCTTTCCAGAGAGGTTATTTTAATTTTGAAACATATACCTATAAATGTCTGTATTTTTCAGTTTTGAAAATCTAAGCGTGCAAATGTATTGTGTTAACACATATCACACTTCAAGAGATTGTCTTCTTCTGAACACATTACTTTCCAGAAGTGGTAACCCTTTCATTTGTTTTATCTGTCTGAATGTATTGTTTTCATTGTATTTTATTGGTTTCTATAATACCATGTGGTGCTTACTGTGGTTTAGTGGATATGTGTAAGCAGGGGTCAGAGTGCAAGTTCAGAGAATTGGCTGTAATTCTCGGCACCTTGTAGGATTTGGCATTTCATTATTATGCGACTTTTCATTTTCATTTTATTATTGAACGCAGAATGAGAGCACAATAGAACTGATTCATCTTGGGTCACTGCTCGTATATGACTGGCTAGGAATCTAAAACGGATGTTAAAGACAGCTTTGGTCTTGATCTTAGGAAAAGCACTGAGAGGAATTAGTTAGGTATTGCTTAAAAAGAAGAGGCAGATAATTAGAATCCAAATTTTAATCATGATGCCTTTGAAAACAAAACAAAATCAGTAACAAGCTGAAATCGTGTCCCTTGCCACCTTTCCCTTTAGTCAGAGGAAGCCCAGTTCCCACTAACACCATAAGCGTTACTCAGTGTCGAGAGATGAGCCCTAGTGAACGTTGCTGCAGCAGCTACAGAAGTTGCTGCCCCAAGGCTTCCGACGCTGCCGCTTCGCTAGAGGTTATCGCCACCAAGCAACGTTGGCAGAAAATACGTCACACCTCAGTTTCTTCATGAAAAGCCTGGTTGCCTGCTTAAATTCACCTCAGTTAGATTTTAAGTTGCATTTGCGCAGATTCCTCCACAGAGGTGGAAGCAGAGGTTTCCTCCTGTCTCCTCTGCCATCGGGTGAAAGCCTCCATTAGAAGGACGGGGTAGCTGAGGGTGGTAACTCTTGATGCTACCACCGCAATACTCATCTGTCAGTGTGAGGGGAGGTGTCAGCTCACTGGTGTATGAGAACTGCATGGCAACAGTACATTAGGCAAGAAAGAGATCAGGGACTTGAATAGCTAAATAAACAGAAATGTATATATAGAAATAAGAGAAGGACTAAATGCTTTAAGATCCAAACAAGAATTCACAAGGTGAGTAAAATGATAATTTATTGAAGAGCTACAATTCAGCATCTTCCTTTTCTAACAAATATTTTTCTCTCACTTCAGGCTACAGTCTGTTTTCTGCAAATTAAAAAAAGAGGAAAAAATAGAGATAGGAACTGGATGAGTTGAGGAATTGGTAATAGGAAATGGAGACTTTTGCCTCTTGTGTCACTAGCTGCAGTGCTGTCTCAATTGGTTTTGATTGTGAGCTGTTACCATCTAATGCAGTTTAGTATCTTCTGTGAAATGACTTACTGTTTTCAGACCAGATCCAGTGACAGTTAATGCTGCTTTGCCACTAATTGGGCAGTAAGAGCAGAAAGAAGGAGGCTGAACAGCCATTGGACGTAGCTATTAAGCCACTTTTAAAATGGGAGTAGATAAATCAGGTGGGACAAATAACAGGGATAAAAAGAAAAAGGTATGTGCTTTTATTGTCACATGCATGAGGCCCAAATGCCACATCAGTGATGCTTAGGCCTTTTAATGATCTCTGAAAATATGAGAATTACACTTGGAATAAAAGTACAAGAACACTATGCCCTTGACTGAATCTACCAGCTGCCATCAGAGCTAAAAAGCAATCATCAACTTTAAAAATTTTGGAGTTCAAAGATATGGCTATGACAGCCCTAACTAACTAATGTTAGTTCTTGTCCCTTAATCCAACTGGAGGCCCAATGTTTAGACGTTTAATTTCTTAATTCGTTAGTCACCTTAAGCCTGGCTACAAGCAGAATACATTTGTCCAGTAAATTGTGTGCAATTGCTCTGGGAACTGCTGAGCTCCTGCCTTTTTGGTGTGCTGTTGAAAATCAAATTATATAGGTTTAGCAACAGAACTATAATTAGGGCCAATGGAAAACTGTGGGTAGGATAATATTGTGGATTCTGCAGTTTTCATCATCTTGCTCCATCATATGCCAGAACCCAGTAGTTCTATTGCTCTGCAGTGCATTAACACTGTCAGTGAAACATCCCTACTTCAGGAAGTGGAACTGGCTCTTCAATGAGCACATTGCCAAGGCTGGCCTCAATTTACAGTAATCCTCAAATGAGGCCTGACTGCTTCCGAAGTCCATGGCAAAACTTCCAGTAACTTCAGTAGGAGCTGGGCAGGCCGAGGCAGAGAAAATGGGGATGGATAAGGAAGATGAGAGAACAGAGTTGTCAAGAAAAGGAGAAGGCAGGCTATCGTGTTTCATTATAATCTCTCCAGTTATCATTGGATCCCATACTGATATCACCAGGAGGTTTGTTTATAGATTAAAACTATGTCGCAACTAAAATTTGATCAGTACCTATTTTCACGTTCTCCATCACACTGAGAAAATCTTGTCCCCTCGAGGCTACTGCTACCTCTGTCTCTGGATTCTTACATTCCTCCTCCTCCTCCTTAGATTTTCTTTTGCTTAGCCATCATCCCCCCCCTGCAGTTCTTTCTTTCAGCCATTTGTAGATCCTGGCTCCTGGGGGGCTTCATTCTCTCCCTTTGCACCATTCCAACCCTCAAAATAATCAGCTGAGAACTAGCTAATTACTGACTGTGAGGTACCATTTTTGGCCCTTGCAGGCAGGAGAATACATCTCTTGAGATCATTCTTTTGGGTTGTCGGCAAACACAGGCAAATGACATAAAACTGATATCATAGTTGGAAGGTTGCCCAGCATCAGTTTTTATCAAAAAAATAAAAAAAATCAAATTTTAGCTCTTGTGGCTATAGAGGTGGTCTGAATATGTAATACAGGTTCAAATAATTACAAAGATAGTGCAAGATCCAGGCTCATGCTTCATTTCTTGTGGCAGAAGAAGGAAATAAAAATGAAGAAAAAAAAAGTGAGCTAAGTTTGGGAAAGAAGCACAGAAATGGAGGAGGTAGAAAGGAAAACATGTACGGGGAAGAGGGAAAAATATAAAATGCTCTCATTTTTATCGAAAACATGGGAAGCAAAAAAAAGAAAAGATGAAACAAAAGCCTAAGGAGTGAAAGAAAAATAAAAGGAGGAAGAGAAGGAAGACTAGAGAAATAAGCTGGGGATTGGTCAAATTCCATTTGAATTTTTGCAGTGAAAATTCCTAGCTATTGAATTAGAGTCAAGATTCTTTAGATTGCAAAGTTGTAAAAGAAGAGACTGTGTCTCTTCTGTGCTTACACAACACCCACCATCTTATGGTGCAAATACTACCACTAATACTAATAAAAAATTGAAGTAATTCCTATGGACCAAACAACTTGGAGGAGCTATAGCATGAGGTGACAATTAAAGGCTGCATAATAAAGCAAGTGGTCAAAACAGATGAGTAATGGTTGCAAAGTCAACATTAATTCTTGTACTTCCTATTTTCTGAATGCTTTTACTATACAATCAAAGTACTTTCAAACTATTTTTTTAATATAAGAACTTCTTAGCTTTTTAAGAAAAGAAAGTTGATGTATGTTACCATATTTAGTTCCCTCTGTTTCATTAGAAGGAGTGGAATTCCAGATCTACAGATCCACGCAGAGGTCTATGGGCCTTTCTTACTATGTAGAAGTGTATCACCCTCTGTGTGGGCTGCAAGGAGGCAAGGCATTTACCTTTTTGGTGGATGTCAGTAGGAAGAATAGAAAGGTATTGAAAGTCAGAAATTCTGCATTCTATTTGAGACTCTGAGAAGAATGTATCTGGGGACATATTCAGCTCTTACCTAATGCAACTTTGAACTATTCTACTCAATGGCAATTTCTCCCCTTCCTACCCTCACATCTCCTTGTCTCAGTACCTGTTTCATGGTCTCCTTTCAAATTTTAGTCCTCACCATTGCCATGTTCCAGCTGCCAGGAGCCCCTTCTCCCAGTCCTCATCCTAGACTCCCCTGCTTCCAAGCTCTATATATTAGTCCTAGTTTCCCTTGCTCTCTGGTACCATGTCATGGGGCTGCTCCCCATATTCTCCTAACCAGCTCTTTGTCATGTATCACAATTTTAATCCAACTCTGTCCATTCTTGACTGAATATGTGCAAAACAACTTTCAGAAGACTGGTCAAATTGAAAGGCTTGTCATATGAACAGTGAAAGGTACCTCCTTAATACCTGATCCCCTCCTACTTCAGAGTAAGAATTGTGTTAGAATTTTTTTAAATGAATGTTTATGAACATTTTAAAGGCAAAATTATATTATTCTCTCTTGACTGGATTAATTTGGCTAGAATTTTCCAAAAATATTCAGGTGAGTTAGATACCTAGAATAGTATTTCAGCCGTCAGTTAATATTGGCAATATTGGAAGTAGCTGAAAACAGGGACTTAAATGGAAAGCGTTGAAAACCTCACCTGTAGGAAGCCTTATATTCATTATCAATAATGTCATAAAGTACTTTATAAAATAGCTATATTTACATTGCAAATTCCAACCAAAGACCTCAGTTCACCTTAAAAATATTTACTGTCTTGCAGCCTTCCCAGGAAGATGAAATGATTATCACACGTGCAGAAACAGAGGCACTGAGGCATCAAAGGTCTGTTTCTCAGTTCCACAGCAAAAACAGGAGGGAGTAATAGATCCCACATTGTCTTGAATTCTAATCTTAGGCTTAATACCATCAGTCCCCCCTCACGGTGTCAACTGATTTAATGAATTAACAATGATTGAAGTATAATGTGTACATGACGGTTGTGCCAGGAAATGCAACCATCAGTGAGGTTTCCTTGTGACAGATATTGTACAGACACATGCAGTTCTTTCCCCAAAGATCTTACAGTCTAAGATTCTGTTTATTGTTGTATCGGTTATGCCAACAATTAATTTATGCTTGACACAGAACCCAACCTACTCAAAGATCCTTATGACCGCAGGATCACTGCTTAGAAGATTAAGCTTCATGACCAGTTTTTTCTGAGTTCACCTCACAGATTTATCCACTGCCAAGATTTGGCCAATGGGTCTTTTAGCACATGACTGTGGCTGCCTTGGTTTTCGTATGATACATAAGAGACTTTTTTTTCCTGCTGTCCTGAGATCCCAAGGCTATGCATGTGTACATAAAATGTATATATGTGTAAAGTAGAGGAGCTGTGTTTTCCAAGCGTGAAAGGGAAATGGTTGTAACTTGAAGCATACGTCATTGGCATCCCTTTCCCTTTGTTTCCAAACATGGTAAAGAGCAATAAAGCTGTTTGTGGAATATAATGTGACATCATGTAAGAATGCACAGTTCTCATTTTTTTATGCGGATATGTATATAAGAATCTCTGTGTGGGCATCTAAAGAATTAATGGTTATGAAATACTGGGCAAAAGCAATGTATAAAAGGTAAATGACACAGAGCAAAGGAATCTCCCTTCAAATCACATAGCACATGAAACCATTCTGGTCTGTGACAACTACACCACTAGATTTTTTCCATGTTTATCCAAAGTAGCTTAGTAAGCATATCGTACATTCCATTCACTAAGTCTGTGTACAAAAATACTGAGTATGACCCTAAGCAATGTCCTTAGTGCTCATAAGCTTGTCAGAAAGGGGAACTGCCTCATGTTGCTGCTGCTGTAAAGCATTTGTTTCAATTAAAGTAAATCAATTAATTTTTGTAATAGGAAGTGATAGGAATATCTCCCATTCTATTACACTATATAACTGTTATTTCAGTGGAATTATATCTGTGTAACTTTGTTATAAAAGGAGATAGGAATTGTGCAAACCCTAGGAGCTAATGAGACTTCAGAAGAGGTTGTCAAGAATGGCACAAGACGCATCGATTATTTTCAATTTAGAAGCAATCCATCTATCTTCTCTGTTTGCTAAAAAGGGCAATGGCAGGGTTTTTCTGGTGACTGTGGAAAAAAATGTAATGCTAGAACCAGGCTTCCTTCTGTCCCATATGTCTTAAGTGTACAAAGCTTTTTTTAGAGAATAGCTTTCTTTCAGGGCAAACTAGTTCTTACTAAAAATAATTCTTATGAGATCAGATAAAATGAGAGGAATGTTGCTGGCAGATACTGGTGCCTTATTTACAAAAAATAAGGCTACATCAGCCTAATCCAGGCCTGTAATACAAGCAGAGAGCTGAAGAACCATCCCTGTTCCCCAGTACCTTGGTTGGCAGGCCAAGTGCTATTTTGGCAGTTGTGGTCTGCCAACACTAGAAATCAAAAACAGAACGAAAAGGGCCAGTACAAACAGCTCCCCCGGCCTGCCCTAGCTGGTAGGACTGGCCTACAGAGACAAGCACAGCCACATGCTGGAGTTTCAGAGCAGCACAGCAGCAGTCATCCCCCGTCTGGGGGCCTGGGCTCTCGGTCTCCTGTTATTGCAATAATCTCTCGTTAGAGTGCTGTATCTCTGCTACCCTGTTGTGAGCTACAACCACCAAGCTCAATATAATTTCTTAGATTAGTAGGACCTGCCTAGATATGCACCTGTTAAAGAAAAAATTTAAAAAATGCAGGCGCCCCTACAACAGAGCTAGATATGCAGTAAGGAGTGACTACATGCACATAGGTGATATTGCCTCCAATAGGTCTTGAGATTGCATATGTGTGCAAGCAAAACTTACATGGCTTTTGAATGTCCTCATGACTTTGAACTTCAAAGTTGTCTCCCCCTCCTCCATACGAATGTCTTCTCTCAAGCTTTTAATATTCAACAGTGCCAGATTCCCCCTACTTTCTAGCATTGTGTATTATCTGCAATCTTTTCAGCCCGTTATTGAGGTAGACTGCAAGCCCCTGAGGCAGGGGTTTGCGTCATCTATTAAGCAAAATGCTCAGTAATTATTTATGATTTGTTTATGAGATGGGATTGCAGCATTTGTGTGTATTATTAAATAACAAATATGGACCACGATTGTTAAGCAGACAGAAAGAGCCATATTGTCAGGAAGGCTGAAGGTCATTCTGCAAATTGCATGTGTCGTCAAATACCTACATCAGTAGACAAATTTACTGCACATGTACTTTCGGATCAAGCCAAAGCATACTAGTCACCTTTTAGTTGCTTAAATATCTGTTTTCACAAAGCATTGTGAATTGCTCATCCATCCAATTACTTGAACTGCATCAAACTAGCTTACATGTAATTGTGTGGTCTGTTTTTGCATCTAGCATTCTCTGCTCTTACGAATGAGACTGAAAGGTCTTAGAGTCTGAGTTAGGGTTTTTCCCCCCCCAAATAATGCATATTCCTTATAAAGAATTCATTGACTTGTCACATTAGAAAACTGACCCCCAATCAGACTAATTTTATTTTCAAATAGACGAAGAATCCCAGGATCCAGTTGTTCATTTATAATTCAGGACTGAGCTAAAGAAACAAGAGCAGAAAATGCGTAGTTGTAAATCACGCTAGCAGCCACTAAACAATATACTGCCGGCAGCCATTTTAGGTCTTTGGTTGCTTTATACCATTTCCACATAATGAGGCCTGTTAAATGAATCCTTATGGGAATCATTCATGAGGTTTGTGTTTTGTACATGAAATTCCAAGTACACAAGATTAATTTTGTAAAGTAATCGGTCTGTATTCTGTAAGACCAGTTCAAGGTACTGGTTTGGGTTTTTTTTTTTGAAAGGCTTGTTGCTTTCTAGATGTAGCAATAGTATCATCCTTTTAATAAAATGTAAAACCATTCCCTCTGGGAAAAAAAGAAATAGATTTCAGTGGGATTATTTCAGTCCAGAGGAATAAATGTGGCAAATCCAGTTCTTGATGTATTTCATTCAGAAGGATCCCCAGCTGCTCTGTAGCTAGATACATGGGATGACTCCTACCTTCTCCTCTATTACAGAAATCTCTGAAAGAAACAAACTTTTGCTGTTTCATTTCAGTCTTCAAAGTGAAGTCCTAACAGTGGATTAAGTGCGGATCGTTACAGTAGAGGTTCTACCTAATAAATGTATGTAATTTTAGCCCTCTTTTTTTCCTAATGCTTTGTTGATGAAATTACCACTCTCTCTCTTCCCAAAATTTGCTTGTGGACAGATGTATTATTTTTCTCAGTGAGAAATAATCCAGGTGTCAAATCAACCCAAAGGTAATGCATTCATTATTTCTATTTAAGTCAATTAGAACTGTGCAGATGCCTCTTCTGTTTGATGATTTGCTTCCAGAGAAAGATTAGAGAATTAATTAAATACACAATCTAATTGAACCAAAATGATAAGATTTTGTTTCTAGGAAACAACTTATGAGTACGGATGAGTCTAAAGTTGTATATTATATCTAAGTATAGTACTTATCATTTCAACCCCCTACACCAAAGTTTGAATTTGATGATTGTTTTCAGGTGGCTAGTCTAATTTAGTTTTAAAATTGAGACTACAATTTAAGATTCCAAACACCCAGAGACCTGTATAGGGGGGAGGCATGAGATTTTGGTTTCAGTTAATTTTAGATTTATTTCTGTTTATGAGATCAGTTGTCTATTTCTGACAGTGTTTTCATTTTTGGCAGATTCCTCAAATGAAAGGCTTACTACCAGACATTTCCTGTTGAGTAACTGATGTTGCTGCTGCTGAGAGGTAAAAGAAGACATATACAATGCTGAAGGGAACGTATGGCTGTGTCATGGCAATGACAGGCATGAAACCAAAGAGTGCCAAGGTCTTTCTATCCATCATAGACAAGCTTAACAGGCCGTGTAGAGAGAGAACGCAAAACAGAGCCTTATCAAACCTGCCCTTCCAGCCTTCTGTGTGAACTCTATTAGCCATGTATTTTGAACATGGATTATAATTTGTGTTTTGTGTGATTGTAGTTTCTGACCCTTCTCCATACCAAGATTCTCGATCAGCTTTGCAAACGATCTATTTTTTGTGAGCACAGAGATTCTTCATCAGTTATTTCCATTGTGCTAGAGATACTAGAAACTTAGAAACTAGCAAAGCAGAATTCTGTGTGATACTCCCATTAGGAGGAAGTCACAGTAAAGTGAATTAAAGTTCTCTCTTTTAAGGTGGAGATTCTGAAATCTTGGCAGTTTGATGAATTCAGTCATAGGACCTGGAAGAAAGCTGTTCCCAACGAAACATTCCTTTCTGCCTTCCTCTACTAATGACCAATGCCGTTCAATTACTCTGTAGTTTCTGTTCCCTTCTAAAACTGCCTTATCCAATTTCGTAACTGTAATAATAGATTTAATATTAAACTTTTTTTTTTTTTGTATGTGTGTGTGTAGTAACAGGAGAAGAGATGATGAAGATGCTATAACGGATAGTGAAATAAGCCAAATCTCTTTGCATTGCCTTGTGGATGCTCTGCTTCTACATTCATGTCCTCTGAATACACTTACACGAGCCTTTCCCTGATTCTTACAGCCCGTCATTCCTCATTCACATAGCTGCTGTGAGCATGCAGTAGCTGGATAGAAATCATTAAACAAGTGAGGTCAGAATCTCAGGAGAGTATGTCTACAGAACTCGATAGGTAAAAACTAGGTTATGGAAAGTTCTTAGCTTTTGAGGAAAACCTGTTTGTAAAGGTTTTAGCAAATTTACATAGTAGCATATAGGAATGGTAATATGCTTGTGGCTACTTGAGAGCCCTCACAGAAACCAGTGAGGCCTGCAAAGGTGAAAGTCAGAAAATTTGAGGGAGAAATGTTTTCTAAGCTCAGCAATTTTGTGAATTGCAGCTCACTTCATAAAAATCTTAGAGGAGGAACAAAAACTCCAAGGCAGTCTCTTGTGTGCTTATTTAATGTAATTAATTAATGCATTTCACACTACTTTTTCTGTGCAAAGGGATGTTAATTATAGCATAAAAAACAGATGTAATTAATGTAAAAGAGATTCATGTAAATTAAAATGTGAGCTGTTATGTTTGAAACCAACGGAAAAAGAAATACGTTGTTGTAAGGTCAGAGCTTATATGGGTCACTTGCATCTGCCTTGGTGTGCTAAAGGTCTGCCTTACACAGAAAGCAACATGCTTGCATATTGTGTGTAGCACGTAAATTGGAGTTACATTGTCATGGGTGAGACCATACTGTAGAGAATAATAAGGATAATTTGTTTGGTTTTAGGAGCTTGAAGATCCATTCCAAAATTTACCTGAAAATATTACAAATGAAAAACCTGACAGAGTAAGATCATTCAAATGCCGAAATGGAAGTGCTGTGTCTGAGACTCTCCTGCAGTCTCTATGAGCTTGATCTTACTGAGGAAATCACAGAATCGCAGAATGGCTGAGGTTGGAAGGGACCTCTGGAGATCATCTAGTCCAACCCCCCTGCTCAAGCAGGGTCACCTAGAGCACATTGCACAGGACCGCGTCCAGGCGGGTTTTGAATATCTCCAGAAGGACACTCCACAACCTCTCTGGGCAACCTGTTCCAGTGCTCTGTCACCCTCACAGTGAAGAAGTTTTTTCTCATATTCAGATGGAACTGTCCGTGTTTCAGTTTGTGCCCGTTGCCTCGCGTCCTGTCACTGGGCATCACTGAAAAGAGTCTGGCTCCATCCTCTTGACACCCTCCCTTAAGATATTTGTACACATTGATAAGATCTCCTCTCAGCCTTCTCTTCTCCAGACTAAACAGGCCCAGCTCTCTCAGCAGCCTTTCCTCATAAGAGAGATGCTCCAGTCCCCTAATCATCTTTGTGGCCCTTCGCTGGACTTGCTCCAGTAGTACCACATCCTTCTTGTACTGGGGAGCCCAGAACTGGACGCAGTACTCCAGATGCGGCCTCACCAGAGCTGAGCAGAGGGGGAGGATCACCTCCCTCGACCTGCTGGCAACACTCTTCCTGATGCACCCCAGGATACCATTGGCCTTCTTGGCCACAAAGGCACATTGCTGCCTCATGGTCAACTTGGTGTTCACCAGGACTCCCAGGTCCTTCTCCGCAGAGCTGCTTTCCAGCAGGTCAGCCCCCAACCTGTACTGGTGCATGGGGTTATTCCTCCCCAGGTGCAGGACTCTGCACTTGCCTTTGTTGAACTTCATGAGGTTCCTCTCCGCCCACCTCTCCAGCCTGTCCAGGTCTCTCTGAATGGCAGCACAGCCCTCTGGGGTATCAGCCACTCCTCCCAGTTTGGTATCATCAGCAAACTTGCTGAGGGTGCACTCTGTCCCTTCATCCAGGTCATTGATGAAGAAGTTGAACAAGACTGGACCCAGGACTGACCCCTGGGGGACACCACTAGCTACAGGCCTCCAACTAGACTGCACTGCTGATCACAACCCTCTGAGCTCTGCCATTCAGCCAGTTCTCAATCCACCTCACTGTCCACTCATCTAACCCACACTTCCTGAGCTTGTCTATGAGGATGTTATGGGAGACAGTGTCAAAAGCCTTGCTGAAGTCAAGGTAGACAACATCCACTGCTCTCCCCTCATCTACCCAGCCAGTCATTCCATCAGAGAAGGCTATCAGATTGGTTAAGCATGATTTCCCCTTGGTGAAGCCATGCTGACTACTGATCACCTTCTTTTTCTCCACATGCTTGGAGATGACCTCCAGGATGAGCTGCTCCATCACCTTTCCAGGGATGGAGGTAAGGCTGACTGGCCTGTAGTTTCCTGGGTCCTCCTTCTTGCCCTTTTTGAAGACTGGAGTGACATTGGCTTTCTTCCAGTCTTCAGGCACCTCTCCTGTTCTCCATGACCTTTCAAAGATGATGGAGAGTGGCCTAGCAGTAACATCCACCAGCTCCCTCAGCACTCGTGGGTGCATCCCATCAGGGCCCATGGATTTGTGGGTGTCAAGTTTGCTTAAATGATCTTTAACCCAATCCTCCTTGACCAAGGAAAAGTCTTCCTTTCTCCAGACTTTCTCTCTTGCCTCCAGGGTCTGGGGTTCCTGAGGGCTGGCCTGAGCAGTAAAGACTGAAGCAAAGAAGGCATTCAGTAACTCTGCCTTCTCTGCGTCCTTCGTCACCAGGGCACCCACCCCAGTCAGCAAAGGGCCCACATTTTCCCTAATCTTCCTCTTGCTACTGATGTATTTGAAGAAGCCCTTCTTGTTGTCCTTGACATCTCTCACCAGATTTAATTCCAAATGGGCCTTAGCCTTCCTCGTCGCATCCCTGCATACTCTGACAATGTTCCTATATTCCTCCCAAGTGGCTTGTCCCCCTTTCCACATTCTGTATGCTTCCTTCTTCTGGTTGAGTTTTGCCAGGAGCTCCTTGTTCATCCATGCAGGTCTCCTGCCTCCTTTGCTTGACTCATAGGGATGCTCCAATCTTGAGCTTGGAGGAAGTGATGCTTGAATATTAACCAGCTCTCTTGAACGCCCCTTCCTTCTAGGGCCCTAACCCATGGGATTCCTCCAAATAGCTCCCAGAAGAGGCCAAAGTTTGCTCTCCTGAAGTCAAGGGTTGCGATCTTACTTAGTGCCCTGCCTCCTCCTCACAGGATCCTGAACTCCACCATCTCATGGTCACTGCAGCCAAGGCTGCCCCAGACCTTCACATCTTCCACCAGTCCTTCTTTGTTTGTTAGTACGAGGTCCAGCAGCACACCTCTTCTTGTTGGCTCCTCCACCACCTGTGTCAGAAAGTTATCATCAGTGCTCTGCAGGAACCTCTGGGACTCTTTGTGCCTAGCTGTGTTGTCTTTCCAGCAGATATCAGGGTGGTTGAAGTCCCCCATGAGAACCAGGGCCTGTGATCGTGAGGCTACTTGCAGTTGTCTGTAGAAGGCCTCATCGACTTCCTGATCAGGTGGCCTGTAGTAAACACCCACAACAGTGTCGCCCGTTAGCCTGCCCTTTAATCCTTACCCGTAAGCTCTTGACTCGCTCTTCATCCACCCCTAGGCAGAGCCCGATACATTCCAGTTTTGCTCTCTCACATAAAGAGCAACTCCAATAAACTGCTTCAGGCTCTGCTCAGGGATCCATATGTAAATGGAGAATAGAATGTCTCTTTTCAGTTAACATATGAGTGCCACCATAACCATTGTTTACTAGGGTGAAATTTCACACTTTTCCCTGCAGATCCCAGGCATGGATTCCGTAGCATCATTTTTGAGTCTCATTTCATTCTAGTTTCAAAGCATCACTTCAAGTTTAGACCAAATATGATTCATATATAAAATGTACCTAGGATTCGTTGGGCTAGCACATGTTCTGTGTTTTAGCTAGTCCTCCCCCTTCCCAAGCATAGCCTGCAGCAGCTTCCAGCTTGCTCTAAGGTATCACAAGCACAGTCAACCTTAATGGACCATTTTAACCAGGAATTCCTGCACTTTGGTGGGAGGGGAGCCACATCCCCCTTTTCAGCTGTCCTCCAAACATGCTATCTATTCCAGAATGTAGAGACGTGCCTAAAGTGAATGATGATTTCTGTCAACTGAACCTTTCATCATGTCTCTCTTGAAACTTCTTTTGAGCTTCTGTGATGAAACTAAGAGATGAAAGGGTGATGCATAGCAACTTCGTCAGAATAAATAGCTGGCCTTTATTTGTTTTTAAAACATAAGTTAAAATAATAAATGCAAAGCCCACATCCACACATGCAGAATGACTTTGGCATTATATTTTCCTGGGATCAAACTTAGAATAATGATCTATGAAACAGTATTACATGGTATATCTTAAAAATAATTACACGTATTTGCAGGCCCATTTGTAGATCATTCTTTTCTTCAGAAAAAAGGGTGATTAATTCCTATAGTGTTTTAACATTGTTTGTATCATTATAACCTCACCACCTTTTTGCTATAGTAACAGTTCTTGTCCTGCTCTTGTTCTCAGCCATTGCTTCAAAGGAGCATATAAGTTTTCTCCTTGCTGCCAGGTTCTAGGAACTTGCAAATCTTGCATCTCTTCTCATTCAGTTCTGCATTGGTTTCACCCTATCAGTCACCTCTCTTGGAATGGGATGGGCTTCTCATCTTTCCAGCATACTTTGTTTGTGCGTGTTCTCTCTATATCACATCAGTTCATATTACTCATTATTTTATGAATACACCATCCCTATCAGATACCCATGAGTATGGTTGCTACCAACTTAGGGTGGCTCTAAACCACCAGCAGCTAAGAGATGGAAGGCTTTTTATTTCTTTGCAGATATGCCAGTACCCAAGTTGTAAGGTTGTTTTAATAATAATAATTTCACATTACAAAGCTGGCAATTCCCCTCCACCCACTAGCGCAGTCACAGCAGAATGAATGGTTCATTGTTATAAGAGTCATTTCGCTGCACAAGGCAACCTCTATTCACAATTAGAGTGTTAGAAATGTTCAGCCAATCATGAAAATTAAATAAAATGATTATCTGAGCATCCCTAAGGGCTTTGTTATAAATAGTCTTTCTTCACACAGTTGGTGCTACCTGTTTTTATTATATATCCACAAAATCTTTTAGAGTGACAACACCCCTAGTGGAAATATTCTAGTGAAATGTGATTTCTGTCTGCATATTCAGAAGCAAAGAGCAATTGGCTGCACCTTGAATAAAGAGCTCAATTACTTGCACCCAGTACTAGGAGTTTACAACAAAGCAACAAAGCGATAGTGGAGGCTTTAGAGAAACTGAGCAATAGGAACATTCAAAAATCCTGTTTAGTGACTTCGAGTAGTTGATGTTCTAGGAATAGCTGATGTCTGAAGAAGCACATGATAAAATTTACAGCTCTTCAGAGGATAAAACACAGGGAGGGAGGAATTTATCTGAGCATGATAGGCTATAAGAGAAACAAGGAAAATTTTACAAGGAAGAACTTCCTGACAGTGAAATGTATAACAGATAATATAAAGTTATTCCTTAAACAAAATGCTGGAAACAGTCTAGGGAGGAACGTTCCTTTATTGGTCGTTTTCTACTTCTAATTTCTTTACTTTGACATTTTCTGAGAGAAGGGCAATGCTTTCTTACTAGCCAGTTAGAAACTCCTGCTTTCAGCAAGCATGTGAAAAGGCCATATTCCTATGAAAACCTTTATTTTTTGAATATAGGCTCTCCAGCAGTATTCTCTGGTAAGAAGTATGCTCAGAAACCAGTCAGTTGACTGTAGTGTCTAAATCCCTGACTGAACCGTATAGTCAATGGCAAACAATCAGCATAAGTTGTTTAGAAAAAAAGCTGTGAAATAGGAAATACAGTATCAGACAGTTCTGCTCTGTCTAAGGCTGGAAGGAGCAGGAAAACGTCCATCACTGTTTATGTGATTGTATTGAAACATGGGAGAGGAACTAACAGAGGAAGCAGGGAATAAATACTCAACAGAAAGGCTGGTTAACTGTTGAGATACAGATCCATAGTCTTGAAAGTGTGACTTAGGACCAGTTGAAAGGAATTCCTTCTCATTGATTTTACAGAGTATATCTTAGGTTTGAAATTGTTGCTAACTAGTTATAGTAATAATAATGGCATGTGTTAGTGTTGTAATCTCTTAAGAGTTCATTTCTTCACATCTTTTTTTAGAAATATTAATTCATTTGGCAAACATTTTTGTGATGTTCTTTCTAAAATACCGAAGAAGAATATTTTTGCAACTGCTGCTTTGTATATTTTGGGTCTCATGCATGATTTATCACTTACTAAATTTGAAATCCAAATTATGGAGTTGGCTATAGCTATTGCCAGAAAGCAAAATCTGCAGTGCTGGAAAGGAGTGAAGAGGTTATCATCATCTTTTTAAGTTTTTACCTTATCATCTCTTAAGTTTCTACCTTTATTGGAACAATATTTGTATTGTAAGTTACTTCCAACTTTGCAGTCAACAGATGCTAACCCACAATAGAAAAAGTGCTGTCATTCATCTATAATCGGGACATTATTTTTATTGCAAGTTATTCCAACTTTGCAGTCAGTGGAAACTAACCAGCTATAGTAAAAGTGCTGTCATTCATCTATAAGTGGGACAGGACTTTTATTGTAAGTTATTCCAACTTTGCAGTCAATGGAAACTAACCAGCAATAGTAAGAGTGTTGTCAGTCATCTAAAATAGAAGACAGAAAAGAGAAAGATGGTCAAAAGACTGAACACATTCCCAGTGGAGTCACAGTAGAATATTCCCAGGGTTCCACAGCACATTTTGCCATGGCTTTTTTTGTCCATTAAGGATAAATTGCAAAGAGCAAGGTAACTTCAAATCAGGTGGTGAGACTTTGTACAGCCTTCCAGGTGAAAGAAGTCTAAACCATCTCCTTTGGCATCTCTCTACCTAAACTGACAGAAAAGAAGGGATATGGTACAATAAACTACAATCTGCTGAAGTCAAATCTCTGCTGGTGTTGGGGCCAAGAAGCAAGATGTGCAGCTGTGTGCAGAGCTCAGTGCTGTCTCAGCTAGAATGTACCAGATAGCTAATACCAGTTAACTAAGTATTTTAAAGCTAGCTTGGATATCAGAGACTGTAGTGTAGACATCTCCTTAGAGTAATAGCTCTTTTAGGCAAGAAGCCTCTATTTTTTTAAAGCTCCAAGTGCACTGTAGGCACTTAACAGTTATTAATAATAACTAAATAATAATGGACCAAATCCAATTAATAATGGACCAAATCCTTGGCAGTGACTGAGGAACTTGCAACTCATATGGAGGTGTAAGAAAAAACGGCTTGAAACAGTCTTATCCAAATTGTGAGCCAGCTTTGTGCCTGGACTTTTCTCCAGCATAAGATAAAGCAGCAGAGTACAATTTGTTCTAAGACATTAGCAAGGGAGAGCAAAGAACATAATGAATAAATTTTATTGGTAATGCATAAGAAGAACGCAGACTGGTGGCAAATAAGACCATTAGGGGATAAGAGTATAAAATTAGATGGAAAGTAAGATTGGTGTATCACAGCGGTCCTAAATCAACATGTCGTCTCAGAAACCACCAAAGTCAGCAACTGAGTAGAGGTGAATGAAAGACAAGGGTCAAAACAACAATCATAATTTATCTGACTGCCAGAAAAGCATTTTTACACTTAGTACACAATGAATTGATTTACATTTGATAGACAGTAGTTACACAAAAAGAGACTTCAGCCCTCACAGAATAGCCTACAGCACAATACAAATTCCTTTTGTGATAATCCTAGGGGGAAAAAACAATCCCTTTTTACTCAAAGAATTTTTGCTTAAATATTTGAGTCCATTGGGAACAGACTGAAAGACACATACTGTACTCCAGACTCATGTCTACAGAGGTTTGTGGTTAGATTTTCTCATGCCATTTGACAGTATGAGGGGCACTATTAGGAACCTTGGTGGAAAGACATTCAGTGGAAAGCTTCAGCTGTTGTTTTCATTCCTCTTTGGAGGTGCTTGATGGAAGATCTATAAATTGTTTACTTGTATAACAAGGGTCAGGGTATGCTGGTAGGAAGAGTGAGCTTCACATTCAGGAGTCAAAGGACTGTGTTTGATGGCAAAAGGAAATTTGCTTTCTTTTCTGGGGATGTTATTTTGCCTTTTTGAAACAAAACAAAAATATTATTCCATTAAGAAAAGACCTTGCTGACTATTCCTGTATTTTTCTGCCGAGTCATTCCAGTAATTATAAATGTTTATTTTAGCATTCTTAAAGATTTTTACAGATAGTAAACCCTCCATCCCAAGGATGGTTGAGGAATTCTGCATAATTTCATAAGTAAAATACAGCTAAAGAGTTCTTGGTTCAAAGCATTTCCTTTAACAGTGTGCTCTGCAACACTCCAGCAGTCGGCTGACTCATGGCAACCTGAAATTGAAAATGACTTGGGGGTGAGGGAAGGAAAGAAGAGTGAGAGAATTATACTAGCCAGTATATTTTAACTACCTATATAAAAGTCTGAATCTCATCTTGGTCAACTAACCATGACCTCATGGAATTGGTACGGACATCAGCCCTGTGCCTGGTCCAGATCAAAAGATATATTTGCGAATTAGATTAACATAATCAGTGATGAAAATAATATATTAAATTACTTAATTCATTTCTGTTTTGATAATCTTAGATGTTAATAGGAACACACTGACAGAGCCTTTTTTTTTCAGTCTGCCATTTATTTTTGGAAAGCCCTTCACTATCACCAGAAAGAAAGCATCAGCTTTCTCTCTGAAACTGTTTTTTGTTGCAATTCTCTCACTTCTATTATATTTCAATTTGTGTTTTCTTTCTATGTTACTATTCTACAGAAAAGAATCCAAATAAGTGAAAAAATCTCTTTCTACATATGCAGAAACCAAACTCTAGACACATTAAGTAAAAATAATAACCTTCAGGAAAACAAAAACCACCAGAAAAACCACTTCCCCCACTCCAGAAACCTCTCTGTGTATCCTGCATTATGCTATTTACAGAGCATTAAAGATGGCAAAAATGGTCTTGCATAACTGCTGCTGTCCTGGGACACTGATTATAGTAAGACATGTGAAGATCTCAGCTACTTTTCTGTCTTAAATACAAACAGACTTTCCAAAACTGCAAAGACTGCAAAATGGAAGACTGTTTCAGAGAAAATGGGAAAACCTCACTGAGAGAGGTTGGACTAGGCTGCCTTTTGAAGCTTTTGGATTCCCCCAGTGTCTCCAGAACATTAGTCATGCATCCTCCTCATGACCCTATATTGAGGTTGATCCATGCTGATGATACGAGATGGACTCAGCTGGGTTTGCTCAGGAGTAGACTGCCAAGCCTCTTGCATCTGGCTGATACTAAACAAAAACACATTTGATTCAGTTTTATGCCTGGGTGAGCCATTTCTCTCGTATTTAAACTCTTCACTAGGCAGGCCATTTGGAGAGGAGGCACACCATACCACTCAAACTGAATTAGCTTAGCCTTTGGAAACATCTGAACTCCAACCCTCAGTTGCAGCTGAGCAGCGCAAAAGGCAAGAGAGAGGGATGCAAAGTCACTTTTGGGTATTCTGAGCTGCTTGGGTCCTGAGGAAGGAGGACACTGATGCTGTTCTTTGACACCAATTACACGAGCCTTTAGATAGCTCTGCATCGCATCATAAGCTGTCAGTGGCCCCAGCTTATTAGTGTGACACCATCATCTCCAAAAGCTTTTTGCCACATTCTGTTTGTCATTGCAAGAAGAAGGGAGAGAGGTGGGAGGTGATAGGGAGGGCAGTACCACCAATGCTGCACCACTCGAGGATCCCATCAGCTAGAAAGATAACAGCAGAACTGCAGAGTGACTCAGACACATCTAATGATTACAGCTTGAGAACATACAGGCCAGTTACAGGAGATTACAGATTACTCAATGAATAATTCAGTTTCATAAATGCATACATGGTACAAACTTCTTCTGCTAGACTACTTTAATTCCTTGACAATAACAGTGCTAAATTGACCTGGGGGAAAAAAAGACACTTAACATTTATAATTGATTTCTGCCCTATATCATATTGGCTCCTTGCCTTCTCATGTAATACTAGCATGAGTTATTGCAGATTTAATATTTTGTTACAGATTAATTCAATGGTATTTTTGACTAAGCTGTGTCCAGAATGACTTTGCACTTGGTGACATCTGTGATACCAGCATGCAAAATGATTCTTCTGGCATTTTTACAGATTCTCTTGTACCCCACAGTATGTCTTGAGAAATCAAGCTATGACCATATCTGATTTGGCTAAGAATATCAAGTAATATAATACAAGTAATGATAATAGTTTTTTTCTGGAGTAAAAGCTTCTGGCTATTTTCATTTCCTCTCAGGCAGACTTGTTGCCCAGGCACACTTTCAGTGTTTTTTATATACTTGCTATAGCCAAACATCTTTTAGGCTTGACTAATATGACTGAACAGTCATATCAGAACAGTCACATTAGCATCCTGATTTTTGTCTAGCATAGAATAACTGGGGTCTTAGAACAGAATCCTTGTTCATCTGACTCTCTGTGCCATTCCTTCTACTGATGTATCTCTGAGAGCCAGTTCAGTTAGATCTTACTGTTTATATTGGGCTGCCTTTAAAATATTTTTCACAGTCCGAATGGCTTTCTTTTCAAACCTCTTATATGGAGGATTTTCTGGTGATGATAAGCTCCGATCTTTTTGTGAAGAATTTGTGATTCTTTAAGAACTGAAGTCCATTGTCAATCATTAGAGCCCTGAGTATTCAATGGAAGCAATTAAGACAAATTTGTTTATTAGATTCAATTAAGTCTCCCATTTCAGATTGCATTTACGTTGTTGTCAAAGGTACCCACTTAATTGTTAAGAGTATGATGCTGCTTTTCTTCTGATTACTCATCTGCATTTTGTGATTCACCTCTATAGCAACATTTTCATTGACATCATCCCTATGCCAGTAAAAACATGTTAGTTTTCTTACTAAATTGGTATTCATTGGCTTCTGTTTCAGAGCCTATCCTCTTTTTTGAATTAGTATTTTCTAACAACTGTTTGGTTTTTTTTTGACTAGCTCTTCTCTCATTGTGTTATTGAAACCATTAAATGACAGTGGTTGACCCTGTCTCAGATACCATGCTGATCAAAGAAGAGGTTATATGCATTGTTGAATAAACGAGATTCAAAGTAAATAACTAAATTTGTGAAACCTAGATCAGAAATTTATAAATAAGATATATATATATTATTTCTAAAATCCTATTCCATTTTTACATCTAAATTCTAGAAATTCAAAAAGGAGGTATATATACATTTATTTCTAAAATCCTATAAATTTTTAATATCTAAACCCTAGAAAACAATGGTAATTTTTAAGGAAAAATGAAGTCAGAGATGCAAAAGCACTGAGATGCCATCATGTCCATGAAGACTGCAAAGATACTTGCTCATCATTTCCGTTGAGACCAAAGAGAATGGGTATTCAGTGTTTGACAGAAATTAACTGAACATGAACTGGGTTAAAGTTACGTATACCATGTGTCTGATCCACTGGGAGTACTAAAAGCAAAACATAAATCTGTATTTAGTACTGACATGGGGTTAGTGAAAGATGTAATGGCAAATGTGCATGAAGCTGAAATAACATTCCCGTATTTCCAAAAACACATCTAGGCCTCATGATTCCAAGAGCACAGAAAGGCAATTGGAAGAGTTACAGAACCCGCAAGTAATTTACCTGTAGAGTTCATTTAGTGGGCTACATTGATTATATATTTGCCTAAAAATTAAGAATCTAATTCTACCACTTTACTCATGTGTTGATTACTTGCAAAGTAAGGCAATGCAGAAAGCGGGGAGAAAAACGTTGTGGGGCAAGAACGGAGTCTGGTGGCAGAAGCGTTCAAAGCTGGGGCTAGCAAGTGTGGATCTTTGAAAAACACTTGGATTTCACTTCTGGGACGGAAGGGACGCGGGAGTCACTCGCGTAACGCTGGTTACAGCTCCGCGGGCAGCCCGCGCCCGGGCATTTCCTGGATCAGGGCACCAAACCGCGCCCGGAGCCAGGCAGAGGCCTCCTCGGGCATCCGCCGTCGCCTCCCTAGTGCGAGGGGCAGGGCCGGGGCCTCCCGGGAGGGCGGCGGGCGGGCGGGCCTGGCCCCGGCCCCGGCCCCGGCCCGGCCGCCCCGGGGCTGCCGCCGACGGCCGCGGCCGCAGCGCCAGCGCAGCCGGCGCCTGCCGCGCTCTGCCCTGCCCGCCCTGCGTACCCTCACGAGGGGGACGACGCCGCGGCGGCTCCCGGGGAAGCGAAACGCGCCAGGCGACGGCCGCGGGGCGCCCCCCCGCTGCGGGACCCCCCCGTCAAGCCGCGGGCTGTAACGCCCGTTCCCGGCGCCGCCGCCGCTGCCAACGGTCGCCGCGCGGCGCCCCTCCGCCCCCCCCGCTCCGGGGGGTGACGCCGCGGGGGGGAGGGAGGTGGCGCGGCGGGGGCGTGGCCTCCGCTGCCCGCTCCTCCCCCTCCCTGCGCGTCCCCCGCGCGCCGCGCCGCGGCGCCCCCCGCCCCCCCTCCCAGCCCAGCCGGTGTCTCGAGCCTCCCTCGCGCTATCCCCGGTCCTGCCCATTCTCTGTCTCTGCTCCCCCCCCCCGCCCTTCCCGCGCGTTGGTTCGCTCTTCCCCGCCCCTTCTCCCCCACCTCTGCCTTCCCCTCCCCGCCCCCCCGGCTCCCCGCGGTGGTCTGGCCCGGCCCGGCGGCTGAGGGAGCGAGGAGACGGGCAGGGCGGCGCTGGCGGCCGGGGGTCTCGCTGTCCGTTGACGCGCCGGCCCCTGCGAGGCGAAGAGCGGCGGAGCGGGACGGCGGAGCGAGCGGAGCGAGCGAGGAAGCGGGAGCGGCTCCCCGACCCCGGGCAGCACCATGAGGTGAGGAGCCGGCCCCGGGGAACGGAGGGAGGGACGGGGGGGGGTGCGGCGGTTAACGTCTCCTTTCCCCCTCCCGCCCCTAACGGTCCCCAGCGGCCGGGGCGGGGGGGTTCGGCGCGCGGAGGGGGCTGGGCTGAGGGGAGCCCCGCGGTGGGGGAGGGGCCCATTGTTAGCGGCGGGTGGGGGAGGGGAGGGGCGGCCCGGCCGTCCCCGTCCCCCGCGGCGGCGGCGAAGTTGCTCGCCGGGGGGGGGCGGCGGGCGGGAGGGGGGCCCTGCGGCGGGGGGGGCCCGGCCGGCGCGGAGCTGCCGGCGCGTCCCCTATGGTCACCCCCGTGCTGCGGCTGGGATCGCCTCGGAGGTGTGCCCCGCCACGGCGCGAGGGGGAATCGCCTGCCTGCCTGCCTCCTCTCTCTCTTTCTTTCTTTCTTTCTTTCTCGCTCTCTCTCCTTTTTTTTTTTTCTCGCCTCTTAACCGGCGGGTGTTGCATTGCAGCAGCAGCTGGGCTTTTCCCTGTGTAATCAATAAATAGAAGTCGGGGAGGGGGGGGAGGAATCCCCCTTTCGGCAGCCGTGGAAGTGTTGCGTTTGGAGATTTCAGATGTAAACACTGAGGTGGACGTTACTAATTTCCTTTTTAGGGGTCTGGGGGAAGGCAGACGTAGGTTTCCGTCTTCATTTGAATGAGGGACTTAAGCTTGGTGCGATCTCATTCATTTGAAGATAATTTTCTGCGTCCGTGGCCCGTCCCCGTACCTCCCCCCCCGCCTGCCCTGTTTCTGCCTATTTTGTGCCTATTTTGTTTCCATAATCATTTTTCTGGATTGGTGCAAGACTTCGTGAGAAATGTGGCTTGATAGCCTCAATGCTGATATATTTGGGGCGGGGGGACGTTGTGCTCCGTGTAGGCCTATCCTTTAGTTAAACAGTTGGGGAAAGTGAGTTACCGTCCTTCCCCTCAAAGATATTGTCTTACTTGCAGTTGGATTTGAATCTTCTTTGTGTTAAAGATTAATGATCAAAAGTTGTCAGGTCCTTTGGAGTATAATGCAGTAAGATTTGTTTGATGAAAATCAACAAATTCCTTTGCTGCAAAAAAGTGTCAACCGTTAGAATTCTCCATAAATTCAAGTAAAATTCTAATTACATTTTTGAACTGTATTTTTAAGGGTTTGTGTGCGTGTGCGCGCCTTAAATGCAAGCAGTAACTTTGCAGTGGGAAGCATGGGGATTTTCTCCCTGCTTTTCTATTTAAAATGTAGTCCTGTATTTCTCTCTGTTTTTCTTAGACTGTAGGTATTTATGTACTGCATTATTTTGAGCTTTGTTTTGTATTATGGTAACTTATTTTCACTTATTCGTGTTACTGTGTAGAAGTCAGATGCCCTGTGAGAGTAAAAACTTTCAACTTAAAAAGCTTACAGTTCGTAGATTCTTTAAACTGAGTTTTGTTTTTTGTTTTTTTTTTTGACAGTCTTTAACACAACGAATGCTGTTAATCCAGCAAAAGTTGGTATAAATGTTTTGAGAAACTCTTCTTGTATAAATTGGGCTTTTATACTGGCAAAAAGTACTTTAATTGTATGACTGAGGCTGAGTGAAATAAGTTATACCAGCAAAAGTGTCCTTTTGCTGATGTATGTGTGCTAGGACTTCTGCCAGCTTCAGAGCGCAAATATTTCTTTTAAGTAGAGTAACAGGAAAGTGTCTAGGTTGGACCTGCCCTTAGGTTGCCTATTCAGATGTTTGAATAGTTGGCTTTAAACAATAGGTATATATGGGCAAATGATCGTATAATGCATCTGAAATTTCTGCCTGCTTGTGCAGAATGTCAAGCTGTTGAGAGGGAAATGTGGTGTCAAGTTGAGTAGTTGCTCTGAGTGGTCATTGAGTAATTCAAAGAAATTAACTTCAAGCACTCTGCTTCCAAGCCCTGCAAAAAAGAAAGAAAAAATAAATTAAAAAAAAGCAAATGGTACCAATTAAACAAGTTAAGAAAATGATGTGGTTGAACAGTATTTTCTCTCTATATAGGCGCTATTAAATTGACTCAGTGTTGCTTAATTGGTCCAACTTCAGTGTAAGGGCAAGCTTTCACTGAACACGCTCTCTTTGGACTTGTTTAGACCAGGATTGATGGTGTATCTGAAACATGTTTAAACCAGTATCTTCACACTGTATTATGTTTGGGCAATGTCTTTTATTGGGTATTTACTGGTTGAGGCAAGTCATGATGGTGGAGGAGGAGTGAAAAGGTGGGTAGAATAAATGACCAGTCAGTGTTTAATATATAGCTTGTCTATTTGCAAGCGGTGTTAAAACTGTTTTCTAGTCAAGTATACAGTTGGTGCTCTGATGAATACAAAAAGGAATAAATACTATAAGTCATTCTGAAATGAGCTGAAAAAAAGTCTTCTGTTTCTATAATGTCCTTCCAAACATACACATGAGAGAGACCATTCTTCAGCCATCCAAAGCCTGAAATAAGTTCGATGACCTCTTGTTAAGATCTCACCCCTTGTCTGGGATGATTAGCTGATCAGCTACCAAATAGCTAATTAGTTTTTCTTTTGTCAGATTAAATACTATTATAAAGAGCATCTAAATATTATAAAATAACCAACAATTCAGTAACACACAAGCATCAGCGGTAAAAATTGACCACAACAGTTAATTTTTGCAGTGATCTGTTCTGAATTTGAATGAAAATTATGTGATATTTGGGTAGCATGTATTAGGCGTTATAGGTTGCAGATGAACTTTGAATCTTAAATGTCCCAGTTTAAATATCTAGCCTATGTATGAAGTTACTTCTTTCAGGAGACAAGATGAATAGGGCTTGTGTGTATCTCTCTTCTCCCCCCTCCCCCTTAGGTAAACAGTTGATTCCCAGGAACACCTGTTGCCCTTACTGTATTGTGGCTAGCTGACTAAGTACTGTTCTTAATATAGATGCCTGAATGCACTTATCTCATAATAGGTATCCAGGAATTAGGTATATGCAGCGAGGTTTCCATTTACTAGCCAACTGGATGTGGTAGGAAAAAGTAGTTAAAATATAGATAACAGCACAATTTGGTGTCCTGGTTCTAGTAATAATACAACTTCCTTTTGTAGTTATATCAGAAGAACACGTGTAAGCAGAATTTTTTTGAATAATATGTTGAGATCTGTGTTACAGAAGCTGCTCAGCATCTTACAACTCCACTGTAGAACCCAGCTCTAGCAGTAATGGTTAACGGAATGCTGTTTGTTTGTTTTTTTTGTTTTGTTTTGTTTTTGATACCTAGCTCTTGCCTATGAGCTCCAATAAAAATGAATGAGATTTCCAAGATACTGTGGGGTTTCTTTTGTTTTTTTTAAATCAAACAGTACGACTTTCTCTTAGGATTTCTACATCCATTTCTTTGTGTGTGGAAAGAATTGTTTTTCATTAGTGTGCTAGTCAGAAACCAGGCTATTTATTCTGGCTTCTTTACCCAAGTTGCAACTGGAACTGGAAAAGAAACACTGTTTTTGAGAATTTTAAATTCTAATACTTCCAGAGCCCGTTATATTCATTTGTGTTCATAATGGGCTACTACCGCATATCATAAGCATGAATGTTGATTCTATATTTAGATAGGGCAAGCAGCTAAATTATTGAAATTATTTTTTTGTTTCTTGAAAATCATGCCACATCCTCATTGATGATTTCAAAATTTTGTGGTCTCTTTAAGCCATGTTAAAAGTTCTACTTGCTTACATTCAACAGCTATTCTGCTCAAATATGTTGCTTTAGAACATAAGTCATGTTATTATTTAAAAGTGAGTGAATTTTTTGCCTTGGTTAGTAAGACTTCATTATATTTTGAATGTTGTGCTAAGATATCTGGTATCATACTTACTGCTTTTTTTACTTAATACATTAGTGAAAGCCCAAGGCAGTAACAGCAATACATGTACCTTCCTTAGCACTAGGAATTCTTGAAGGATCCCACATGCATGTCCTAGGGTTTCTAGAAAAGATGGGGTACAAGAATGCTATGCTTCTAGTGACAGTAGTATCAGTCTACTGCAATAACTGTAGTTATTTAAGGTAAAATATCAGAGTAGAAGAAGCCATTCATTTCAATGGGGCTGTTGAGATACTACTACCATGTTTCAATACATGATACATCAATATATAGGGTAACACTTTGGAATTTTGCTTTTGTTTTAGCTCTTAATACTTGTACAAATAACATTTGAAGTAGAAAGCTTAAGTTAGTAAAATATTTGACAAAATATTAGGAGTGCAAGCAGGCAGTTAAATTAGACTGGGTACACACAACTGCAACCAATACAGCTCCTAAAAATGCTCATATCTTGAGTAAAATTGGAGGTGTAGGCAGCTTTTTCTTTTTTCTTCTTCTTCTTCTTCTTCTCAGGTGGGCACAAGAATTCAGGTTACTTTCCTTGTTCTTAAGTAAACTAACAGATGGACTGAGTCATCTGTCTGATAGAAGTGCAGACTTTAGCTAGCACTTTATTTGTGACAGTTGCAAGTAATTCTTGGACTGGTTGTTTCTACCCACCTGATACGGAATCTGACAACTGTTTTGCCCTCAAGGTCTCTGGATAGAATTTAGTGAATTAATTTGATAGTAAAAGTATAAGTCTTTTAAAGATTACTGTGTGAATGGAGTGTGCATGAATCAGAATACAAATTGTTTAGAAAGAGCTATTTATGACCATCTTACCAATTATGCTGTCAGCCTCTAAAAATTAGAAACGGTCTAAGAGTATGTGTAATTCAGGAATGCTCTCTGAGACTCTGTGCAAGTTTTTTCTTGACTCTGATTCAGGGCTTCACGTTTATTGTTGGAGTTCAGAAAACAAGACCAAGTTATTTAGCTTCCTACTTCAGACTGTTATAGTGTGAAAGCCCTTTTTCTACACTTCCATAAAAAGGAGAGGAATTCTTTCAGCACCTGTTTCAGTGGATGCTTTCCTAATACGCTTAGGCAGGGCATAAGTGAAATATCTCAGCCCTGCCTTAGGCATATGATTTGAAATACTTTGTAATGAAGGCTCTGCTTCCTGCCATGCCAGTGCGTTTCATGCAGAACTGTTATAGAAGTGAGTTATTGAACCATTGGATAGAGTCATGTGGTTTCATTACTAGAGAGCAAAATGTGTTTTGTAAAACAGATATTAGTTTCTTCTTTACTTTGACCTTTCATCTAGAATTGCTCTTGACAGTTCATGCCTGCTTCCACTCAGCAGTGTAGAAATAAATATGCAAACTCTCTAAACATTAGACATGTTTAAGTTTTAAGAGTGCTGTAGTGCTTAGAGAAAACAAATATGTGCTTTTTGTGATTTGATTCAAAAATTTAATTTTAGAAGAGGCTAAAAGTAAATGTAGCAGAGACAAAAGTGATACAAGCCTAGCTGAACAACTTAAATATATTTAAGAAATTTTTGAAGATGCTTACCTCCCTTCCCCAGCCCCCCTTTCCTTTCCCTGCCATGCCAGTCCTTGTGAATTGTGTAAAACTACCTTGTGTTCTTTGGCCATTGGCATCTCTTTTAGGACTAATATGAGAGCAAGGCCACTTTTGTATCTGTCAGGACTAAAACCTGCCAGATGAAAAGCCAGTGCTGTGTCCCTCCCCCACCTTAATTTCCATGTGTTTTCATAAATTTGAAAAATAACAAGGAGATATATGTAGATAATTTTTTTTCTGTTGAATAACATACAGAATCTTTTTTCCCCTTATAGAAATGGCTGCAGCACCTTAGAATTTCTAACTTAAAACCATATGCATAAGTGACTGAGTTTGAAGTAGTTTTGCCTTGTTTTAAAATGTTCTGTACAAATACAGGTTTTAGAGGAAAATGTTCAGTTTTCTTTTAAATACTTCTAATAAATTTATTGTTATAAGAATTTATAAGCCCCCCTTCTATCACCCATTACAAGTCTTGCTTCATTGTAGCTGTTTCCCAACTAATGTTTAAATAGTTCTTAAAAAGAATGTGGAAATTGTGCTTATCACCTTTCGACATAGTGTTATGCATCTAATAATCCTTATGTTACCGTTCTGTGGACGTCTATGGACAACTTACAGACCTGATCCCTGTGAGAAAATGTGACATTTTCTGCACCGGTCTGTTTTACTACCCAACTTCTAGACAGCCCTGTGGAGAAAATGGGACTGTTCAATGCCATGTTAGATGAATTGTCAAAAGACTTTGGATTAGTCTTTGCAGTTGAACTGCTAGTAGTAAGTATATGTTTTGGGAATTGATGCACAAAATGAATGCAAGGAGTTAAAATAAGATTCTCTTATTCTTGCATGAATAATCTTTAGATAGAATTGATTAAAAGAAAACATGATCAATATTCAGGCAAAAAAATCTGCTCTCTTTAGTTTCATATACTGAAAATTCTCCAGGCAAAGCTGGCTTATATAAAGAAAGATTAGTAAAAACTATTTCAGTTTAGTCCAAAACGAGTTCCAAACTAGTATGCTTCTTCTCTGGTGATGTGTGCGGGTATTTTGGGTAGGGTGTGTGTATCTGTGTGTTTTTTTGTTGTTGTTGTTGTTTTTTCTTCTCTCTCCTCAGCGCTGACACCCAGTGAAGCATGGGGGAGAGAACTGAAAACTGATAGCACTCTAGAGGATGATACAAAAATGCTACTTTGCTGGACTGGTGTGCTGCCAGAAATAACTCTATAAACTTCTAGTTTGCAGTGCGAACAAAATTGGAAAGATTTTGTTTCGCATTCTCTTATTCTGCTGTTATTCTTCACAAATTTGAAATTGCTTTTCAGTTTGCTGAATTGGATTATGAAGTAATCTATACTTATTGCAAATTCCATTACAAAGGTGAGATCTGACTGTTGTGTGTTTTGAGCATACTAGCCATCTAGTTTAAAAAAAAAAAAAAGTTAACCCTTAAATTTAGCAGAAAGCTGAAGGAACCAAGAGTAGTCATTGATATAGCTAAAGTCTATTATTCCTTAGTTGCAGCTTTATAATGGCTAGAGAAATATTCTAATTTTCTTTCAAGAAGAAATCAACATTTACACATACATATATATTTATATATATGTAGATATGTCACTTTCCTTAAGTATATAATAAAATATATAAAATATAGTTTAGCTCTTAAATTTTTTTTAGTCCCCTGACTGTTGTCATCCCTCACTTTTTTTGTAGGTTATCTTGCACTGATACCAGACTTTTAAATGATTCATTTTTATGTAGTTAAGGGAATCTTTTATTGTGGTCTCATCACAGCAAAGGAACTACTATTAAATGCTTTTATATTTCAGTTGTATAGACCAGTGTATGTTTTGGTATAGGGTCATATTCGCTAATATCACTGTATGTCTTGTGGGGGATTTCATTTAAGCTGCATTTTTCTTACTGTGTGGGGTTGAAAATGCAAACAGTAAATGGAAAGGTGATTAGGGTTCTGTTCTGTCTCATGCTTTTTCAGCATAACTTTCAGTACTGTTGTACTTGCAGTATTTTTACTGTCATTGATGAGAAGAGGCAATTGGTACTTTTAGGTTACATTCAAGTTTCTCTTTGGCTTTGCAAATCTGATGTCGACATATACACTGAGTAACTCTGCGCCTGGAATCTTAATAGTGTTGCTTCTTAAATTTGTTAGCTTTAGAAATAGCTACTGTTAAATAACAAGTGGATTTTTTGGGGGGCACCAAACTTCAAACTCTAGCCTAGGCAAAAAATTTTTCCAACAAATATAGGCAATCATGTCGCTAATGGGTTACAATGAAGAATATATGCAGATAGTTATCCTGAAGACTTGTTTTCTTGGTATATTTTCCTATTCTATAAAAATCATTTTCCCCTTCTTTGCTTTCTTTTCAAAGAGTGGAGTCTCTTATAAACAGTGCATAGGAGCGTGTACATCTTTTATTTCCTCTTCTGTGCTGAATTCTTTTTGATATTTGTGGTGATGGGGGGGAGTACAGGATCCTTTGGCAGACATTAGTCCTTTAAAAAATGCTGAATTTTCTGTAGAACTACTCAGTCTAAGTTAATGAAATAGATTTTTTTTTTTTTTTGAGGGATTTGAACTTAAAATTGAATGCAGTGAAGCTTTACTAGGAAACATTGTTGTGCTGTGCTCTTCAATGCATTTGTAAAGCATATTTTTAGAAAACTACAATTGACTACTGTGGATTAAGTTAATTTAACTTTACGATTTCAGAATAAGTATTGTTATCTAATGTCTGAAATAGATGGTGTGGCCAGACTGACCAAACAGTAAAAATGAATCTAGATGAACCTCATCTTGGCAGAGATGATAAATCAAAGGAGTCAATGGCAGCACTGTTATGAAAATGGTCACTGCTCAATCTTAGCTTTACTCTGCTGTTGTAGTGGGTGAACATATTACTTTAGAGCATATATATTTTCATTGTAGTTGTATACTCTAGCAAAAACAATTTTTTAGGAAATGACATTTGGAGGTACTTTTTTGTTGTTGTTCAGAATGCTTCTGATTTGATAGAAATCCTGGAATACAGTCAGAACTCAAGTTACTAGTATGTTAAATTTTCATAAAAACACTGATCAATTGTTGCTTTGAAGTTCTAGACTGTACAGCAGATCATATTTTAATTGGGCATTGTACGTTGATGCACTTGGTCTAATCACTTTAGTGCAAGTGGAATGTGAGGGTGGCACAGGAAGTATTTGGTGCTTTGCATCTCCATTCAGTGTGCGAATATATGGAATAAATGCATTTTAAACGGAACTGCTTTACTTGTCAGATATGAAGCATCTAGTTTGAAGCAGAGCATGAGGCACATGCTACTGAATTCTGGTGTTCTGTGGTTTGGCTGGAAATGGTTGCATAGGACCACTAACTTTCAATATGTATCTAATACTGAGAACAACAGCAAATCTGGAAATAATTATTCTGATAGTAGCTTCTAGCTCTAGGTGTTCTTAATGCTTCAAGTTGGATTCTTCATACACACAGTCACGCAAGACTCCCTAGAAAGGCAATGGGCACTGTTCTAGACATAACTGATACTAAGGAGGAAAAAAATAACCAAATTCCTCTTAGCAGTGACTGTGTGCTGTGCTCTAGGTTAATGTGGAAAGTCAGAATTATGTTGCTGTTGGCTGTTTGAGTTCATTTCAACTTTAATGGCTACTGAAGTAGTATTGCAGATAAACTGTGAATACTAGGTCCTCGTTAGTTAAATTAGAACTAAATGTAGTTAAATTACAACTAAACATCAGGGTGTGTTTTGGCAGAAAAGAAATAGAAAAAAGAAATAAACTTCCTGGATTGAACTGGATTCCACATGCAAGAGTAGTAGCACGATTAAACTATACAGTTGTCACTATTTTTCTTTCATTTTTTTCCTTCTATTTTTCTTTTTCCTGTTTGAGGGGAAAGTGAAAACATTAAAGACTATCCTGTTCACTGTCCTTTTGGCTAAGAGACGGCCAAGGAAATTCATTAGGGGATTAACCTGAGAAAGGTAGCTGGGGATCCATGTCTAATCAAGAGTAGAAGGAAGAGCAGATGAATACCTAGAGCACTTGAGAAATAAGCTGTTGCTGATAAATTAAGCAGAAGTTGAATCCAGCACTTCAGTTTCTTTTTCAGTGTTACATGTTTTGGAGAATATTTAAGAATGAAGAGTCTCATAGCACTCCAGTGTTCTCATTGGACTTTTAGCTACCGTTTATATGCACTGTGTTTTCAGGTCAGTGATACATTTAGGCTGACTTGAAATGCAGTAGTGGGGTTTAGATGGAAATTCTGACTTGAGATTGAGGGAAGACACTCGAGCATCAGATGCATACAAGAAGTGTATTAAGCCTATTGCAACTTAAATAACTTCTGTTGTAATCTCAAGGAATGTGGTAGAACCATTGTTTGTTCTAATTTCCACAGTATAATGTGATGATATAGTAGCCTTTATTTTAGCAATCAACTTAGTTAACTGCAACATATATGAATCTTCTTCAAAATTGGTATTGCTGAACTTACATATTTGAACTTAAAACTAAGTTGTAAGGGGAGGAGGTTTATATTGATGGGTTCTAGGGCTTTATTTTGTATTTTGCTGATGTCTTAGAGAAGTCTTTGTATAAAGTTTGGAAGAAGAGTGCATCTTGGACTTCCTGATTTGACATACTCTAAAAGCAATTTTAAAACCAGTGGATACTCCTGTATATTGGTTATTTGCTCTACGTTTGTTATTATAGAACAGTTCTATGTTTCTGTATTTGCCACTGTTTCCAAAAATGGGTAAGTGCCCAAATGGGTAGCAATAAGATAAACACAAAGGTTGTCTTGTAGCTTATGAATACTGTTATTGTAGCTGTGTTACTCTAAGGATATAAACGAGGCAACAATTTTATAAGGAGAGGTAATATCTTTTATTAGATCATCCCCCATATTGGTGGGGAACAGGACACAGGCAAGCTTTTAGTTTTTCAGGCCTTCGGTTCTTGAGAAAGTTATTAAATTCTTTGGAGACACCATGTGGAGAATTTGTACTGCTTGGATTGTTGCAGGCACTTTGCAGAGACACTTTTTTTTTTTTAATAGGTAGCTCATAGTTTTCATATCTGACCTAGTAACAATATTTGGTAGAATTCTTATTTAAAAAATGAGTTAGATGCTTGGAAACAGTTAAGTAGCTTCAGGATACTATTAAAACTGCCATTTGTTTTTATATTACTCTGCAAACATGATGCCTGCATAAAGGAAGGGAAGATTGCATTGTAGGGAAACTGTGAAAATAGATTTCAAATGTTACTGTTCCTGTGTAAAGTGTGAAGGTATATATTCTTTTGAAGTATCTGACTTTTGGAAATCACTGGAAAAAGTGCTCAGGGGAGTGCCTTGTTTGAGGAGCCCAACTGTGGAATTGTTCTGGAGGGGCTGTGTTGGTTGCTAGTGCAGCTGTGTACAGGTAAGATACAAACAAAAGTGGATCTCGATAAAAGAGTTGCATCCTTAGACATGACTAATGCTTAATAATACTTAATAGTAGGATTTGATTCTTGCCCTGTTGGAAGTCCCTAGTTAGTCACCACAGGACAGAAGAGTGTACAGTCAAACCAGCTCTGAGCACCTTGAATATCTTGCCTTCAATTCATGTGTGTCATTTTACTTGGAAAAGTGGAGGCAAACCATCCCTTGCACTCTTTCCTGCCCCAGCAATAAACAAAACACACTTTCTGATACATACTGTTAACCTCTGTATGGTGCCCGTATATGAAGGAGTTGACTTGTTTAGGATTTCCTGTATTTGACACACAGTTTTCACCTTCTATCAGGTGTCTGATTTCTAACAAGTCTGTTCTGTGGCTCACTAGTTATGAATACAAGGGGAGATGAAGTGATTCTGTTTTAGAGAAAATTCCTCGCTGTTTTGAATTGCAGAGTAAGCTTGTATGCTTGTATGTTCATGGTATATGCTGCCTTCATTTTTTTTTTTTTTTTTCTAAATTTATCATGCTTTTCATGTACTTATTTTGTAAACACTGTGAGGATGAAGACTGAACTGTTGGTGTAACTTCTAGGAAGCGTTTCAGGTTAGATGACTTGTATTGTGGCAGTTTCTGTATTCAGCATCCATGCACTTCATCTTGCTTTTTTTCCCTCTAAATTGAACTTAGCTCCCTATCATGAAGCGTGCCTGCCACTGGGGTGGGTGTAGGGAGCAGACTCGCCCCAAAGCTCAGTCATTTGGTATTTCGGTTGCGACTCTTGGAGTTTACCATTGTCTTTTCTGAGAATGGTGAGGGTGTTTAAAACAAAACAAACAAAAATTCAGTGTTTCATTTTTTTTCAGATCCATATGATGTATTGTTTTGCCGACAGTTGAGTGGTTAAAAATAATTGTTGATTTATCTTAACAAAGTCTATGGTTGCAAAGGAAGAGTAAAATAAAAGTGGAAATCTCTTTTGTAGCACTCGCTCTGTAGTGGAGAGTTAAAAACACAACTAAGAGAGTGACTATAATTTTCCCATCCTTGGGGGAGAGGGAGGAAGGGATTTTTTGCAATTCATATTGGCTTATCAAAGAACTTTTGCCCCATGAAGAGGAACACATTTTGTCCAAAGTTTTCAAACATGTGAGCTTCAAAATTCTTAGCAGGCTCTGATTCAAAGTGTGAGCTGAAGCACATTTTTAATTTTTTTTGTAAAAATATGAACAAAATGAAACAAAACTATTCAGAAATAAAGGCTGTCCTACAGACTTTTCTTCTATTTTTTTTCAAGAGCTTTATATTTTCCTGTAGTGTATAGTCTGACAATCAGGCATAAAATGATGAAAGCATTGTGCACTTAAGAATTGAAGTATTATGCATCTAAAGAACTTTGTCATGGACATTACTATTGAATTAAGATTCCCTATTAGTGGCCGTAAATAAGTACATTGTAGCAATGAATCTTCTCTCAGAAGTACCATATCCCCCAACCACTTAAATGTACAGAATCTTTTTAACCTAAAACAGAATAAATGCTGGATCTAGTATCCTTGGTTAGATTGATGATAAGGGTAATTGTTTATGCTGTGGATGTTTTCTTTCTCAGAAAGACTGGGGTTAATTGTAGCTTGGCAAGTAAAAAAAAAAAAAAGTTCCATATTGTTTTTCTGCAGTAGATTCCTGTTGCTATGCAACAAACAGAATGTCACTTAGTACAGGATATATTAAATTTGTATTCCCTGCACATATCTCTGCACGTTCATTTTATACTTTAACAGGAGGGTATGGTTTTGACTTCCTGTAGGACTATAGTATGAAGTGTACATTTTAGTTTCTATTCTGATACTTGCTGTAACTGTGGTTACATGAACGTACTTGCATAGCCTTTCTTTGTTTTCAGATGTATAGGACACCTGTGCAATATAATCAGACTTCTAGCCAGACAAAAAGGGGTTGTGGTTATGTTCCTGGAGGTGGGATGCTATTGCCGAGCAACATGTTAAGACTTCAAAAAGGGAGAAATTTCTTGTATAGAAAAATCTTAGGTTATGAATTCTGAAAACCTTTAAATGCAATGCAGAGAAAGTTAGTTCAGGTGGCACTTCTTGAAACTTTGAACTAAAAGATCGGATTAATTTTTAATGACTGTAATTAACTGATATTTTAATTTATTTACGACCTTCCCCTTCTCTTCCCCCCACCCCCCCAAACAAAACCACAAAAACAACCAATCCCAACACCCAAACTCTTTACATTCACTCTAAATGGATTCTGGAATAAATGTTTAGTGTGTGTGTTTGGGAAAATTGTGTTCTCTGACTGTGAAACCAATAATTAAGTAATGGACAAATAACAACATCTGGTAAGGCAGTATTTCATAATCAAAATTGAGTTCCATAGTGGCTAAGGAGGCAAAAATAATACTTGAAAGCTTTAAGGATGTTAATTTGATCTTTGCTTCAAAGGATGTCATACTATTTAGATGACTGAAACGTGGAAACTTGAAAGCTTCACGTTTTTAACACTATGCTTTCAAGAATAAAATGCATGCATTGTATATTATGTGATAGGAGGGTTATTTTGTATAGCAATCTTATTTTAAACAATACTGTGAATTTTATTTTGGATTCTGAAACCTAACTTACAAAATTGAACCTGAAGTTGAGTTGGATGCTGAAATTAGCAGGTGAAATATTGTCATTTTTTTCTGCTCTTGGAATTGGAATGTGGCATCGTCTAACATTTTTTACAGTCCTGAGTCTGAGGCAGATTTGTATGTATCTGTTTTGCTTATCTTATTGTAAACTTATTTTTATGTGTGGCTGTTTAATAGAGCAGAAGTGGAAGAGTCAAAGGGAAATTAGGAAAGATTAGAAACATCTTGCCGTATGGTTTTCTTGCTCTTGTTTTGCCAAGGAAATGCATCTAATGTATAAAGTGTCATTAAAGGCACAAGCAACCTTTAATAATACCATTTTCACATAGTCTACTGCTTAATGCAGAGCCCAGTTCCTGAGGTCTGTATGCACGTTCCAGGGCAGAACAAATAAAAACTGTTTCTTTGTGTACTTAAAGAACATTTAAAATAACTAGAAGCAACTTAGCCATTCTGTGTCTGGTGGGATCAAAACTGAGCTCTATTACAGAGAAGTGATGTAAAGACATAGAGGGGAATGTTTGGGGGGGGTTGGTTTCTTTTTTGGAAGGGTAAATCCTTGCTTCTGTTTCAGAACTGTTTGGAGAGAATGAGAGTACTTCCTATGGCTCTTAATGTTACAATTACACATTTTAATGTTGTCTTTTGGCACAAGAAATGGTAGGGATTCCTAAAACTGCCTGATCTTCTTGAGCATGGGTCTGTGTGAGGAGAAGTAGTTTAAATGTGAAAGTGACCATTTTATCTGTAATTTTAATGAAATTAACTTATTCTATTTTATTGTGTGAAACTGAAAAATCCTAGAATGTGCACAGGAAACTGGGAAAATTGAAACGTAAGTTGCAAGTAGTGCTTTGCTGGGCTACTTAGATAAATCTTAAGAGAACTCAGAGTAGAAACTGGATGTCTTAAAAAAACACTCTGGTTGTAGGATAAACAGTATTAAAAAAATTAAATGCTTAAATACAAATTCATTGATTTTTATTTTTAGGTATCTAAAATATTCCTCCACTTTTATCTAATTTGACCTAGATCCAACTGTCATGTTGCTGGAAATCTCTTAATTTCTGTTGTCGCATAGCCCACCCCATCCCCTTTTTCCTCTGTTTCAGTCTGGTAGCAGCTATGGCTTTCCTCACAGCAAGTCAAGGCTAAAGAAAAATTCCACAGAAATTGTCCAAGTTGAACTTCAGAATGGAGAGGCAAACAACTGAGAGCAAAAATTAACAACAAAGAACAAACAGTATTTAATCTTTTTTCTTTCTGCTGTCTTCAATCTTTTCTCCCTTCCTATTTTTTTTTGAAAGATTTATAGTATCATACGTCACAGTAGAATGGAGTAAGAATTCAAAATGAACAAAAGGATCCAGAAGTAAAGCAACTCAACAGTTCATTTCCAGTGGTCGCGAGCTGAAAGCAGTCAATGCATGGACAATATATACTATTCTGATATTTTCTTGCAGCTCAGGTGCTATGCTGCTTAGAAATAGGGGTGTTACAAAACAGTCAGTTTTTAGTATCCCTCTTACCCCAAAGTCCTGAAGTCAAGACAAATTTTGTAGACTTGATACAAGTAGTCTAATGTTTATTTCAGCTGTTGAAAATAAGATAACACGTTTCTTATGTGTGCTGAATCACACTAGTCTACCAGCTCTTGGTCATGAATGACTGTATGTATATTTTACACACAGAAGTAGGTAAAAAGAATGTTGAAGTTACACAGTCAAGCATGTAAGTGATCATGCGCTCCCCCCCCCCCCTCCCCGCCAGAATGGATTCTGGCTTGCAGAAAGAAATAAACTGTGATGTGAAGGATTTTTTTCTTTTCTTTTCTTTTTTTTTGTCTTCCTATGTTGCAGAGGTTATAAAGTCTCTAATGAATGAGGTAGGAAACTACTGGAAGGGAGGGTGGTTTCATGGTCTCAGCTGAGTGTGTTCTGTAAGAACGGACCGCTTTTCTTTGTCAAAGAGTTCCTGTCCTTTGGCACTGGTAAAATTGTTCAAAGTTGTCACTAGTTATGTCCTGACTGGTTTTCTTATTGACTGATTTGACACCGTGGCCTAATCTTTAAACATGATATTATTCAGCATATACCTTAATCCTTCAAAACACAGTGTGTGTTGTATGGCGACTGGAGACAAAGGATCCTAGATTATCTTGGATTGAATGATCAAGATTAGAAGACAGCACACAAATTGTGCTTCACGTTGTCAGTGGAGGAACAAACTTCACCTCTGTTTCCCCTTTTGATTTCCAACTTTTAGTAGCTTTGTAAAAATAAACAAGTTCAAATTTGAAGCTCTCAAATGCTATATTTGACACTGTGCATAAACAGTGAGGAAATCCTGAATTTGGTATTCAGAACAAGGTTTGATTAACGCACAAGAAAAAGTCACTACACATTGAATAATGAAGAGAAGGCAAATACTGACTAGTTGTTCACTCGGTCATCAGCCCATCCATCCGAAACCAGAGGTACTGTCTGAAAAGAGATGGGGCGGGGGGGAATAGGAGTAATTCTATAACTAATGCTTTTTAGAAATATTTTACAACTGTAAATGACTCCTTCCTTTCATATATAAGCAACCAGAATTCTGGTAATTCTTAACTCTTGTGTTTTTTCACTTTGAAAGTTAATTTTTTTTACCATATTATGGTGTAATTTCTCTTGTTCATTAAAAATGGAAATAATGAGCCAAATACAGTGTGACATGACATCTGAAATATACATAGGTTACCAAGAGACTTGGAACATCTAGAATCACAACAGCTTGTGCTATCTGAAGTAAGAGTAACTCTTATAGTTCTTGTCCTGTTTGTGGACCGTGCACTTGAAGGAAACTGGAAACGGTGACTGGGGCACTGTACTTACCAGAGAGGAGTATTGAAGCTAGAGGAAATAGGCTTTGCTCCATGCTCTGCATCTAATCAGTTACTAACTTCATCCAAACTAAGATCCATCAATATTTATTTGTCAGTGTTTATGATAAGACTGGGAAGAACCTTAACACTTAATTCGTTGTTCCCAGCCTTTGTGTGTAGCAAACCATGTAGCTTTTTATTGAAACACTTTGAATTCATGTATCTTGATCTCTACTTTACTATATAGCTGAAAACCATCAACTTTATGAACAGAGTTCAGGCATCTCTTGTCAGATAGTGTTCACCTGACTTCTGTAATGGGGTGGTCTGTTTAGGCTACTCCTATTAGATACTTAAAGGTTCAGCTCTATAATTAAGGATGGGATGTGTTGCTTTGTATCTGTTTTGGCTAGATGGCAGATGCAGATCTGGTTATTAAGGAGGGAGGTGTTGTGGTGCCCTCTGAGAGCAGCAAGGAGTTGGTTTTCATAATAACTTGCCATGTTCTCTGGTGATATCTTGTAGGTGCTGTCTGAGGAAAAATGATGCCAGGTAGAAGTCTGTGGGCTGACAGATTTTTCCTGTAGGCTGTGTCTGGTCTGTAGACTGTAGTTTGGGCACCTCAGTTGAATACATCTCTCTGGTCTGAGATGGTGTTGTCTTTACCAGGAGACTTACTCCCTTTCTTAATTATCTTGGGAGTTTCTGTCTCGCTATCTGATTTAAATCTCTCTATAAGTTAAGCCAGCTATACTAAGTGGCACTAACTGTGGACATAGAGAACAGTTTATTCTTCTCTTTGAAGCTCCCTCTAGTGTATGTGAAGGCTAATGCTTCCCCGAAGTCTTTTCTAGATTAAACCCAACAATTTCTTTAGTCTTTCATTGTGGGCTGGGTTTTTTTTTTTTGTTTGTTTGTTTCTAAGACCTCCTGTTACTGACCTCTTTTTGAAGGGTACTGCCTGAGACAAGGCTCACTGTCATCTAGTCTGTCATGTACTAGCCTACAGTTTTTCACTGGAATACTTCAAAGTGAAGACTGATCTTTTCTCTATTTGCATCCTGCTTCCCCCTCTGTGCAACCCAGTCACTTTTCTGGTATGCCTCTATTATTCAGAATTCTTATCCTGTCCTTCCTTATGTTTGCATCTACTTCCAGGTTGGTGTCTTCTCTGGATATAGTAGGCATGCTCTATTCCACTTCTGTATGTTTCTGATGCAGCACAGGCCTTGCAAAACTGCATGTGATGTATTTGGTCTGAGTGCAGGACTGATAGATGCTATCTAAGCATAGTTTTCAAAACTGCTTTCTACTTTCTGTATAGAAATTTTTGTCTAGATCTGTCTTTCTTGTAGAAATACCATGTAAAATACTGTCAAGAACCAAGCTATAATATGGCATCTACTGTTTCTCTACAATGACTAGCATAGGTCCCTAAAAGTCTTAGAGGAGATTAGACTGATTTGACGTATTTGTTCTTAAGTAATATTGAACATATATTTATTATCTGTTATTTATTATCTGTTTTTACAAATAGCTTGTGCTGCTGTTTTTCTTGGAATTGAAGTTAAACATAGAGAATTATCAGGTTTATAAAGATCCTTGCTTCCTCTTTTAGAACCTCGCATCCTCTCTGACGCGAGAGGTCCCTGCTAGCGGTTTTGATACTTCTGCACCTTACCAGCATGCCTCCTTGGTCCTGGGCTCTGAACATGAACCTAAAATACACTAGCGATCATTTCAAGGAAACTTTTGCTGAGTCTCTACTACTTTGGAATAGAATCTGTACAGTATGAGCTGAACAACTTCAGTCTTCTGAAAACTGAGGCTTATACCTATTGTATTCAGGATTTTCTCACGGGGGGGGGCGGGGGAGGGAAACCATCATGCATGCAGACACAAAGCCTACAAAAAGTCATGTCATGGTTGAAGCTTGCAAATTTTTAAGCAATTGGAAACGAGCTTTATAAAAAGCAGGGTGGAGTAACCTCTAGAAGGGGTAGTGTTGCTAGCATCACTAATAGTATTGTAGGGAAGAGACTAAGCCATAAAGAGCAAGAGTGATACTAGATTCCATGGTAATATTTGAGGTATCAGGTTGAGAAAGATTACCCTTTTGGGATCCAAGTGGGTCTAAGTTAATGGGGTAGGATGTCGTGTCAGGTTACAGCCTAATGAAAACAACTTAAGAGGGAACAAGATTGGGTTTTGTAAAAATAACACCCTTTCTACCTTCAGCTCCTCTCTTGCTACAGTAATATAGCTACAGTACACTTCACATCTTTCTTCTCCATACCTGTTTGTTGCATACTTCTGATAAAATCCTTTCAGTTTGATCCAGACTGTTACGTACTGCAGTGGAATGTAGTTGTGTTCTGTACTGAATCTACGATGCTTGAACTTGCTCTGACTTCCAGGAGAAACTTCAGAATTTCATTAGAATAATGTGTATCATCTTAGCAATAATCTAAAGGAAGTCTAATATTTTAGAGAATGTTCTGTGACTTCTAGTCAGTGTATTCTTTTCATACAGTATACACTAATTATTTCTAGAGCAAAATATTTTACTTGAAAAAATAATTCTGTAATTGAAGCTCCTTTGTTTTGCACGGTGAGAGTTAATTTCCCTCTGATGTAATTAGCAGTACTCATAGCTTCTGCATCTAGCAAAAATACTACCTGAAAAGATAGGTGCAGTTTGCCGTCTTTGTATGTGGCTTATTTGCATTTCATAGCAGCCTGAAAAGTGTTAAAAGTGCTGCTACGCAGTATTACTGAATGTTAATTTTCTGTGTAGCTAGTTGGTACTTTAGAGAGTGAATAAGCCATTAAACTGGTAATCATGGATTACTTGCTTTTGGGAACTTGCTGAATTTTCACTAAAAATGGTCAGTATGTTGAGTAATCTATTTTTTTTTCTTTGTTGTAGCTGATTTTTTTTCTGCCATTTTCTTAAGTCTTCACAGTATCTTTGCTTAAGTTCTTTTTGCAAAATGGCTTGAAAAAACATGTAAAGCTTTTAGGTTTGTTTTCCTTTTGTGCTGCTATGTGGCAGAAATAAGGGAATATAGGTGCTAGTACAAGCTACTATTTGTAGTTAGTTGTTTCATGGAGTTATTTTACCTACTGTGTACTGCTGAATATCTTTAGAATCAAATGAGTAACTCTATGCTGCTTATCTCCCTATCACATGTTACGCTTAACACTTCTTTGAAAACAAGGAAGAGTAGATCAAAAAGGGAAGGGGAGTATGGGGGGTGCCCAGTCTTTTTATCCAGCTCTAGCAAATGCATGTACAGAAACAATTAACTTACTGTCCCAAGTAAAATCCAGAGGTGTGAGGTAAGTGATAATTTTCCATAGCAGTAGCATCACTTTTGCTTCAAAAATGAGTGCTGCTTTTCACTCCCAACTGTACCTCCTAACTAGCAGGCCAAGCAAAAGGACAAACTCAAATTTGAAATAGGTACTTGCATTTTAAAACTGTCAGTGGAATTCTTAATGAAACAATGACTCTGTCTGTTCACTTGGCAGTTAACGTCCTTCTGTTAGCTCGACCTGCCAAGTGTGCTTTCCAGATGATTATTCTAGCTTACAAACGTCTGTAAGTGGGATGCTCTGGAGAACGTACTTGAGGCTATCTATATAACTTGGCTTTGTAGCTCGCAGGTCATGGAGGAGCTACCAAGAAATAGTATAAAGCAAACTTGTTTGTTAGTGGGTTTTTTTTTTAAGCTGGTGTTAGTGTGTATAGCTGTTCTACTTTTGTGTTTTAGCTCAGTAGTTTAGCTCAGTTTAGGGTTTTGGAACTGAATTATGTTCAGCCAAGATAAACAATGTTTATGAAGCTCTGTGATATCACTCTCTGATCTGTGCTTTGTCTACATCTCAGTAAATGCTGATGAGTGATGTCTAGCATTTGTTAAAATTGCAGCTTATTTATTGCAAAACTAGTTTTGTGGAAATTGGAAGCAAAATCAGAATTTTTTTTCGTCTAAAAGTGCACGTATCTGGTGTTTTCCTGTTATTCTTAAGTTTTGAAGTTAATTGAATAGAGTATTTAAAAGAATACTCTTTTATGGAATGCCAATTAAAAATATGCAAAATAGTAACTTGTGTGTGATTGGGGTTAACTGAAGAAATGTCAGCTGAAATATCAATCCTAAATTTAATTTGTATATTTCTTGATGTGTCTCATTTACAAACCAGGTTCTTGTCTAACAGTGCTCTTCTTTCCTGGTTTTTAAAATGTCTTGATTTGCAGTTTAGGTGAGACTTTGTCAGCTCAAACCACTTTAGCGCTGATTTGCTTAAACTTGTCTTCAGAGATTTTAATTTAAAAAGCCATTTTTAAAAATGGCTTCGGGGTACAGAAGACTCTAGACAGAAGTTTTATGTCCCTTCAGATCCAGTTTGAGGAAGATCTCAGTGACACAGGCTGTGCACTTCATGTGACCAGGGCTTATTTGCAGCTCTGTTGGTCTGTGGAATGTGCTGCATCTATTGTTAGTCCCCAGCTGAAGCAGGGGCAGGAGCGGTTTTTCCCTTTCCACACTGTCTAGACGGACCTGCTGCACTGCTGGGAAGTTCTTGAGTAGTCGGAGGTGATAGTATTGGCAAACTTGCCATTGTTTTCATAGCTGTGGGGTAGCTGAGATATGGGACACCATGACTTATGTGGTTGGTTTTACTTTTAAATCCTTAACATGGCTATAGATGATATCTCTAGAAACGTATAAAGCTCACTGCGTTTAGTTTTCCTCTTCAGTTTAGAGGCTTTTGGAAGTATAAGCATTCATCTTGGATAATTCCATACCACCAAGCTTAAACTATGTGTGTGTTAGTAATGAGGAGAAAGATTGTTCACATCTAGCCTGTAAATACAAAAAGGTTACTAAACCAAATATGTATGCTTCTTTGCTGTTGTCTGTTGCAGAAGATATCTTTTCTTTTTTATTTACTATATGCTCTGAGCACTGAATTCCGCACAACTTTATCACAGAGTTCACAGATCTGTTCATTGCCTAAAATTCAGTATTAGTCTGTGCTGCACTTCATGTTGTCTTGTTTTTAAATTTCTTTGATAACATGTTATTGGAGAGGCATGTAGCCATGGTTTTCTGATGTTGTGTGATAGCTAGAAAACAGTGGTTTCAGGGGCTTGATTCAGGCTAGTTGGTTTGTTATAAGGTATTAAATAAGAATATATCTAGTGTAGTAATATATTACTTTTAAATCATGCAAATAGGTTAGAAAGCTGTTATATTTAAAATTAATGTCAGAGATTAAAAAAACAAAAGGGCTTGCTAGGGTTTTCCCGGTGTTGATATTTTTGGGCAGTGCAACTGTTTTCTTTATTTAAAATGGAACTTCCTTCTGGCTGTTTTAAACAATAGCAAAAAACTCTTAATCTAAAAGACTTGGCTTCCTATCTTAGATACAACTCCCCTGATAACAAATCAAAGAAAACAGGATGCATAATTCAAACAAAACAAGTTTCAGTGTTGTAGGATTCCCTGTGGAAGAGGTTAAGTTTTGTGTGAAGCAGAGAGATTTCAATATTATAGTGACATTTAAAAATGAAAAAAATGCCCTATGGGAGTCGACCAACAGTCAATGTAGCCTAGTGCTCTGTCCCTGAGAGCAGCAGTATGAGACACTCTTTTGGAGAGTGAGTCTCCAGCCACTTAGTGACCACTTTCCCTCTTACTCTCCCTGCATCCTAGAATACATGGTTGCATTTGAGATGTTATGGACATGCCTGTTGATTCCTTTCAGTATTTTTTAAGAGCATGTTGCCTATGAATTCTTCTAATCCCTTTTAGCTTGCTGATACTCTCTGCCTTCATAACTTCCTGTAGCAACAAATTCCAGAAATTCACTATCTCATTTTTCACCTGTAGGGGTAGGTAGATGTCAGTCTTGAATGAAATCGAAAATTCCAGTTTTGCGACTAGTTTCACTTTAGTTCACCTCATCATGAGTTCTAATTCTGTTAGTCTGTTTTATGATCTGTGGTGCAATGCACTGAATTCATTTCTTTGCTAGTGCAACAAAAAGGAAGGGTTGTCATGCAGTTTGTAATACTGTAAGGCCAAACAGCCGTTGTTAGTTTCACTCAGTCTGGATTAAGTGGATGTGTGGATTAAATAGTCTGGAAAGAGCTATTTGAATAGTCTAATTTATTCCCTGTAGCAAATAAGGGTCCACACTGGTAAGGAAAAATCTTTCTAAATGTTTTGGCTATTTTTTGACAGCCTACTTTAATGATTGTTCCAGCAGTTTGTAGTATTTTTATGAAACCATTTGTATAAAAGTATTCTTTGTGTATGTAGCACAGAGGCAGTATGTATTATATAATTTTAATGACTGGAGGGAAAAGCCCAAACTTTCAACTTTCTACAGCTACTGTGAATGATTTATATTTTGCAGGAACAGAGGTGCTTTCTTCATTACTCATATTGCAGGTCAGTATAGTTTTTGCCTTTTTTATTTTTAACTATTTATTTTAACGAGGTAGCTGTGTTTAGAACAAAACATAGAAAATTGAAGTAGAAATCCTATCATAGAGTAATACTCAGTTTGCAGGTTTAGAACCCATAATCCAGGAATTGCTAATACTAAATCTTCTCTAAACTTAAAATTCATAGATTTTTTTTTTGAATATCAGAAAAAAACCAGTAGATTTATCATGTAGTAATATTAGTTGACTCTTCTGTATTCATTTCCTCTATCTCATCATTGAGAGCTGTAAAACCCAGTTGGACAAATAATGATGACATCAGAAGATAGTTATGGTGACAGTACTCTGTATAGTGTGATTTTGATATAGTGTGATTTTTGATAATTTTTTACTTGACCCTTTGTTTTCTGTGTTTAAAAAAAAATGCCTGGAAAAAAAACAATAGTGTGTATAATATCACAGTTAAAAATCTAATTAAATGCTTGAAATTATTCTTCTTGCCCATTTTGTAAACTGAATGGTAGCTATTGCTTTTCGTGTTGCTTACATTCATGGGTTGGCACAGTTTGTGTATTATGACAGTTAGGATTATTCTAGGGATTTTTAACATGAATTTCTGAATGTTTAAAAGTCTTACTGGCATTAATGAAGGTTTTTTGGCTTGATTTCTCTTTTACATCCTCTGTTGCCATAAACAGGAATAGTACTTCAGTGATGGAAAGGTGGTGATTTTGTTGCTAGGCTGTGGGTATTTGAGAGGTAACAGTAATATTGAAGTGTAGGCAAGAAACTGATGAGTAACTCTTCCTGCTTTGTTCTGGAGATTCTTAAATACTGTTTAAAAAAATCACATCTAGTTTATATACATAAGGTGTTTTTACTTACAGTAAAATTCTTATTTTTGTTTGAGAGTTGTTAGTTGTAAAGAGTGTAGCTGCGGGTAGTCAAACAGTTGTGCTCTAGTTCCTTCAAAATTCAATTAAGTTCCCATTTCAGGGCCAAAAGTAGTCTTTATTTACACCTGTAAAGCTGCTGTTGAAAAAAGTGGAGGTTATATAATTCAAATTCAGGCCGAAATATGCTCTACCGGATGTTCTGGAACAGTGAATCATGCAGGAATAGCCTTACTTGCTTACCAGAATTATGAAGAGGTAGCAGCTAGTGAGAATATATGCTGAACCCAATGGATGCCTTTATAAATAACTTGAGCAGAACTGTATTTTAAGGTGAATGACTTTTTTAATAAATAAAAACTGCCTTTTCTTTCCTTTAAGAATTGTTGTAAACTTAAAAATTATCTCTTTGATCCAATTAAAATGTCTAATTTGCATTCAACTATTTTCCCCTTTGCAGTTAGCTGTCATGTAAAATAACAAAAATTACTTGGGTGTATACTTGGGTGTTTTGGGTTCAAGTTTTTTTTAGAAATGGATGCACTTTTCTAGAGAAATACGTGTGATGATTTTTTTCATAGACATTTATAATATCATAACCTAGAATAAAATATAAAAATTGCAATAAATCAAAATTCCTACTAAAGTTATATTGGTAGTGAAGTTCTGTTTATAGCAACTTCATATATTACTGAACCATTTGGGTTGTGTTTTTATCACTGGAGTACTAAGACTGAGTATTGATGGAGGATGGACATGATTGGAGCAGTTGTCCCTTAAATCTTGCAGAGAACAACAGTAGTTGACATGATCATGATTATACATTGGTGTAAAGAAAACAAACTGAACAAAAAGCCTTAACAAAGGAGTTAAAATACACTTTCCATAAAAATCAAGCTTCTAGAATAGTTAGTTTACCTGAAATCACTATGCTTAAGTTTAACTACAGTTTACAATACATACTAATTTCATACTTATTACTATGGCTTTCTGTTTAGAGAAAGTGCTGGTATATTGAAATCCTTCTTTGTAGGAGTTCTTAGCTGTTGGCAAACTTCTCACCCAGAGAATGGGTGTAGAGGGTGCTTTCTGTCACATTCTGCCACAGCCAGGCTGCTTGGCATAACTGTTGGAAAAAGTTTTTAGTAGATTCTTCAATAACTCACTATTTAAATAGACACCTTTTTAAAACTATACAAAACGTGGTAAAACAATAGAAGTCAATGTTTACTTTGGCTTCTAATTATAAAGAAGGCTCAGAGATATCAGAAACTGAGTGCAGCTTTTTTTAAGCTAGAGGAATTTATGGCGTTATTTTTAACACCCTCAAACCCAACACTTTGGGTATGCCAGTTTTGCTTCGTCAAACTGATATATTTTTTAACACTGGAGACTGCTTCAGAATAACAAGCAATGTTATAATACCAAAAAATATTTTAAGTACTTCTAAAGCTTTCAGGATAGAGAATCTTTTTTGTATATTTCTTTAAATAAGAGGTTTTTTTCCTCTGTTACAGCTTTGCTCATACAAACTTGGGCAATGCCATTCAGTGATCTAGATTAAAAAATCAGTATGCTAAAACCAAGGATCTGTTATCTTTCAAACTGTGCTTCAAGTCAAATGATATGCACAGGACAGTGATTTGTGCGGGCATTCTGAAAACAGACTTTGTGCCCCTTCTGACAGGTTTTTTTTTCTCTTTAGTTTGTTGAAAATGTAACATTTCCATTTATGTTGTAGTCAAAGCTTTAAACAATATCTGCTTGCATTATGCATCCTGATGACTGCAGGTGCTGCTGATGCATACAAGTTTTAAGTCTGTCTAAACTCAGATTAGCCAGTATTTCTGAAAACTTGACTTTGTATACAAAAGGTTGGCATGGATAGTATCAACCAGGTCCTGGGATAAAGGACTTCTATGCAAACTTTCCTCCACAATTTTATCCCTTAGTCTCTTGCAGACAGATTCAGACTAATCTATTATCAAAAGTAAAAGAGAAGGTTCCGCATTTCCTTTTCATCCTTGTGTGCTAGGTGCCTGTATATATTATACGCACCTAGCACGCAAGGTGAATCACGGTGGCTGTAGTGTTGAAGAGCATAAAGCAGACTTAAAAATCAACACCAATTACCATAGACCAAAAATGCTAGGAACTTTTTTTAGGAAGAGCTAGTTAATAGTTACTCAGTGGTCAGTTGTTGGACTCCTAATTATCAGAGGTGCTGCAAGGCATTAGGATTTATCGAATACTTCAGGATTTCAGAGAACTGATAAGCAGTTTCTCAAGTATAATGGTAAGTTGGATTGCTTGAGCACTGGTTGTTACTTAAAATAGCTATTGCAATAATAACAGCTAGAGGGTAATCAAATGAAGTTATTGACAACTGAAGTTAAATGAAACTTAAATGTGAACTGCAGCGTCTGGGAAGCTAATGCATGTATGCTTTTGCGGTTGCACCGAACCTTTGGCAAGGTGGTGAACAGGTATTAAATTGCCAAGTTCTGACAGATATTTGTTTTGGAAACCTAGGATCTTAGCCAGAACAACTCAAGCACAAGAGAGCATTTTGAGCACTTTAGTAGCAAAGTTGACAGTGCGCTACATGTGAAAAGAAGCTGTACACCCTCTGGAATTTTGGTAGCTTTAAAAGAATCAGATGAAGATCCAGAATACTTGATGCAAAAACTTGCATTTTCTTACCAGCTAGAACAAAGATCATTTGAGTAGCCACAGATGAATAAGTTTCACAGGAGACCTTTATCATTTGAAACAACTGAAACTTAAGTGGGATAATACCGAGAACAAAATTATCAGTTTGATTATATATTAAAAATTGTCAGGAATTGTACCTAAGAATCTCAGACCATTCAGGTGTGGTGGGGGGTTGGGGTTTCTTTTTGTTTGTTTGTTTTTGCTAAAGGCTAATGGATTCTAGAAATGACTAAGGCAGATCACGCTTGTTCATCTTCAGTCTTCTCCTTTCCCAATCCCCAGTCATTTGTGAGGGCCATCCATAAGAAAATACTATAATGTCATGTGGAATATCTCCTTGTTTTCAGAACAGTAATACAAGTATCTTCTCTGAAGGTAAAGGAAGGATTTCTATTTGTTTCTCTTCTGAAAGGAAGAGTCATCTTCTCTACTTGTATAAGTAATCATTGAAACTTGGAATGATAACATGTATCTTTGATAACTTGTCCTAAATCTTTTAAGACTCATATGCTGCTTTTTGACCTTGAAGACGTACATTTTAGCCCCCCCATCAGAATATGGGGGATACTTAATTAGCAGCATTATGTTGCCAGTACAGTCCTTTTTTTAGTTTGTCATCAGCCCTGAAAGTTTTCAGTGTATCTTGTTGTGGCAGTAGCATATCTAAGGTAGCAGAGCATTCTAGTTTCTTTAAGCATGAAGAGCTTGTTCTATAATTTGTTATCCTGGGACTCGAGATTAATCAAGTGCAAACTCATAATTTGCCAGGAACATTTCTAGACATGATTGCAGTGAGGGACTGTTTATCCTGGACAGATATATCAAATATTAAATCAATTGAAATGTGAGAGACAAGAGTAGGAATGCTTCTGACGATATAAGGCTATGTGGTTTTTAAGCATGTTGACAAGTTTTTCTGGATTCCATCTGTGCTTTTTGAAGGGTTTTTTGTTTTTTGTTTTGTTTTTTGTTTGTTTGTTTTGTTTTTCTCTTATTTCCTAAGTAATTAACATGCATGTGACTGTTTAGGTTCTTGTTCAGTTGATCTCTTACGTTTAACTTGTTTTCTCAGGTGTTAAAGGAAGTCAAGATATTCTGGTCATCTCTCTTTCTACTGCCACTGCATCGCATTTTCTATCACAGTCCTCAATATCAGAGACTCAAATGATGCAGTGCAGTGTTTTGGGCCACCCACTGGTGCTGTAACGGCATATTAGCTCAGCTGTAGCTTCAGATCCTAATGAAGTTACGTCTGCTTCTTGGGTATTTCTCACCCTTGGAGCCATGGTATGGAGATGCCTGAGCCAAGTTCAGATGACAAATTGGCTCTTGCTCTGTATCTTCTGAAACTGTACCCTGCTGGCCTGCAAACAGTATAACCGACAGCTATTAAATGCTGTGGGACAGCTAATAACTGCTAGATCTTGACCTTACTTTGCATGGGGCTGGTGTCTGTCTCTTGTATAGCATGATTCATCCACTACCCTGATACCTCAGTGATTAAACTCATGGACTTGCATCATTGACTGGTGAATTATTCCCTACCCAAGTATTTGTCTGGTCCTGCAAAGATGTCAGGAAGGGGTGCTTGCAACTTGGGACTGAAAGTATGCTCTGACTGTTGCAAGGCTCAAGGGCTACAAATATGCAGGGATGCTCCTAAAATATGGAACTGAGAAGCAAGAGTCAAACTTACCTTGACATGTCTATTTTTTCAGAATCTTCTGTGAGAAGATTTCACAATATTTCTAAGTAGTATCTTTCTAGTATTACATTTCTATTATTATTAGAGGAATTCTTGTTATTCAGTCTTGCTTATGGGTGATGTTGTTAGTTTGTTCCCATTTTTTCCTCTATATTGCCTGTTTTGCTGTTTTTGTAACATGCATGCATGCACACACGTCTCTTGGTGCACTGTTGTCTTGCCAAGTGTTTCACGGTTTGTATGTCTGCAGTTGATTTTTCAGGCCAAAGGGTACTCTTTAGAAAACTAGTTGAAGTTAATTGTTCCTTATGCTTTTGATTTTAAATCAGTCTCTATCTTGCTAATTGTTTACGTGGTAATGTTTTAGATATCAAAAACATGTACTTAATGTGCATGCTTGTTTTCTTTTCTTCTCTTTTGTTTTTTTTCCAGAGTAGGTTGGGTAATAATGGAAGATAGTGCCAATCTTTTATGTGATCTCTTGTCCTTCTTAATAGTAAGATGCTTCTTTGCATGTTCTGCATGTGTCTGCGTTACCTGAGCCAAATTCCTACAGACAGTTCCTGTAGGACCACTAGCAGTTAAAACTTTTTTTTTTGCAAAGATAATTTCGTGACAAGCCACTCATCAATAGACTCATCATAGAAAAGAATGTGGAATGCTAAATCTTATATTCCACAAGGAACTGGGCGTCTAGGTGTTTTTATAAACACACTTTTCATACTTTGTTTTTGGGGTAGATTTACCTCTCAATAGCAAATTCTTCCTCAGGTGGCAGCAATGATAATATTTGAGTTGTCTTGGACAAGCTGTGTTAATGTTTCTAGACCTTACAGTATGAATGCTAGCTACTTAATGGAGTTGAACAAACTCTTATTTTGTTCATCTCTTGCAAATTCCTTTTTTTTTTTTATTTTGTATAAAGATGATCTCTGACTTATGCTGCCAAATAAGAGAGGGTTTTTTTGTATTTCCATCAGTCTTCTCCATAAACTGAAGTTCTTCACTTGATGGAACAGTTTTTCTGTATAGTTCAGGACGCTGCTTCACCTCTGTGAAGGCTTTTCTAGCATTTGAATAGCATTTCAGTGCCCAGAGTTTTTCAATCCCTTCAAATGGTCACCTAAACAAACTATATTTACTCATTTTCTTTTCTGATCACCATTAAGCAGGGAGAGGTAGGATTGCATGCTGGTGCTTATTATTATATCTTTTCACTTCAATAGAATTTTCTTTCAGGTGGCTGCTAAGGTTTTGGGGGTTTTGTGGAAAGAACAAAAGGGATTAATCGTGTCATCTCCAAGGGTGTCCATCTTAATGTCTTGTCAGGACTGATTCCACCAAAGCTAAAGCAATACTTAAGCTTTTTCCTTAATAAATAAATAAAGTTCTTGCTGTTGAAACTTGCAAATGTCTGTGTGTGTCACTACTTCAACAAATATTTATTGTTAAAGAACACTGTCCGACGTCCCTGCTAGTGGAGTTGTGTTGCTGTATCTGTGTATTTAAACAGACGTGAAGCATCCCACTTTGAGTAGGGACCATGCTGTTAGTATCACCAACTACCGTAAGGAGAACAGCTACTGACATTCAGACTACTGTTTTTAACAAGGCCTGGATTTGATCAGTCTGCCTAGGTCACTGGCAGCCTTTGATCACTAGAATAAAAGCTGAAGTAATGGATTTCTACATCAGAATTTTGGCTCTGGATAATCCATTGGGTTTTGCTGACAGTGTAGCTAGCCCCAGTTTTAGTTGGAGCATCTTTTCTCCTCCTGTCTGGAACAGCCTTTCTGTGGGTTTCTGCTTTGTTGATTCTCTTCTGGTAATTTGAACCCCTTATCCCCTTTTTTCATGGTATGCACCTGCTTGTCTTAATTTTAATTTTGTAAAAAGCCATGAAGCACCTCTGATGTAAGGTGTGTGAGGATGAGGAGCAGAAGAGCTACATTATCCTAACTGGTGTCCTGCTAGATTTATTCAGAAGAAAGTAGAATCTGAAAAATATGATTTGTCTGCACTTACTGGTACACATAGTGTCTGAGAAACCCTAATGTAAGTCTTGATTGAAAGGCTTTATCTCAGCAGGCTTGGTTGCTACTCTTTGGGCGCTTTTTTCCAAAACAAATGACTCAGAGCCCTTAGGTACTTCATACAGGCCCTGAATGCCTGCCTTTGTGCGGGGGAGGAGGAGGGAGAACGATCAGTTTACTTCTTTGCTTCTAAAGCCAATGATAAAGTTATTTGAAAAGCAACTGATGTGCTAATGTAGGAGGAAAAAAGTTTAACAAACATCGTTTTTGAAAGTCTATTTATAGTAAATTTGTCCGTGATTTATGGAAGCATCACCATTTCATTTTATGCATCCTCAGATGTGTAAACTAAGTTCCGCTGACTTTCAATTTAATGTTATATTATCTGGATCTTTTAAAAACTTGTGGTGAAATGACATGAGAAGAAGTGGTGTTGAACAATTAGGTATACCTAAATGGAAAATGGATCATAAAATATCAGCGACCAGCTAACTGAGCTCTGGTTGTAGCATGTACCCACATACGACACAAAACAGATGTAAAAACTTTCTTCTGTTGTCTCTGTTTCCCCACAATGTAAGTATTAGAGCGGTAGTGCAGTGTGCCTGTTTGTGTTGCTCACCTGGTCTTCGGTTAGCAGCTGATCACATAATATGGTCTGGAATATGAGGTGTTTAGCTAGTCTGAAAAACGCAAAATCGGGTTAAACCCCTTGTCCTGTGCATTGCTTACCTAAAAGAGAGCTTTCAGGGGACAGGCAACAACCGAAGATAACCGAGTCTTGTCAAGTCTGCAGCTGGTGTTCTCAAACTGATGTGTGCATTGCAGCTTAGGAGTGCGTGGCTGTAGCCTGAGGGTGTGTTTTGTTTTTGTTTTTAAAACACACAACTTGCCCTTCCTCCCCGCCCCAACTTTGCGTGCAGGCAGGACCTGCTAATGCCGGTGGTATCGGTGGTGAATAAACTAGGACCTCCCAGGTTTGTCCTGTTTAGAGACCGGGACTCCCAAAGCTTCGGTTGGCGGGGGGGGGGAATGCAAGACAGTCCTTGTGTGATTTAAAGATTAAGATTCTGAATGCCCTTATTAGAAGGGTGTTATGACACTGGAGAAAACCAGCCTATTAGTAAAAGCTGTAAATAGTAGAACTTTGTCCTGTAGCGTGGAGCTTTAAAAGTATCTTAGCGCCTAAATGACTCTTATAGAGAATACAATTATAAATTTAAATTCTCATTAAAATAATGTAAGGTTGCCCGGAAAAGGTAGTTTTTTAAATGAAGTTACAGCTGTGGAGGTAAGATAATATAATGGTTGGTCTGTTGATCTAGAATTTATGAAAGCCACATTAAACTTCTTGCTCCGGAATGGCCTTCCTGTACGATGAAAGAGGCCTATGGGATGCCAGCTGCATTGTGCCACTTTTATACTTTAAGTAGTGTTTTCCGATAATTATTTCTGATTCAGATTAGCTGAACTGGTGAAAATCCTTGTTTAGATAAAGCTTTATGGCACTTTTAATTAAGACAAAGTGAAACAATGGATAGGTTGATCAGGAGTCTTAATTTTCTAGTGTGAACAAAAGGTAACCCTCTAACTTGCCTTTGTACCGTAGCTACTGCACCGAATGCTTTATTAGCAGAAATCATCCATGAACACATAGCTGTGCTTTAAAATGTTCCACTTTTTTCGCCTTGTAGCTTACAACTGATTTCTCTTTTGTTTGCTGTTGGAAAGTATTGATTAGTATAGGTCTGTATCCTTCTGTCCTACTCCTGTATTTTTAGTACTTTTAAAAACCCCAGAATAAAAGCCTTATTTGGCTACAGCTGCTGTTTTTTGGGGGCTGTTTGTATTGGTGTTTTTCGGACTGAATTTATATTTTCAATTTAATGAGAAGATATTTTCTTATGTAATTATTCACTGGAGAAAGTGAGGTAAGAAAGGATTAGCAGAAAAATTACCTACAAAGTAGGATTAACCTATTCACTACTTTTGGTTTAAGCAGTGTGCTTTAAATGTGAGATTAGGCATTTCTAGTGAGTTATGCAGCTTAAACATGAGAAGATAGAATACTTGACATCTGATTATAATATTGGAAAGGAGTGTCTAAACACTTGTTCCAGTTTTGATAGTAATGTATTAAGTAGTAATGTATTAAGCACACTCTTTTATTAGGTCTGGTTTTCTGGATCTTACTGTTTGCTCTTCTGAAAACTTTGTTCCTGCTTTTCTAGTAAGGGAAGCCAGTAACTAGTTTTATCTCTGCCTTGGGTGGGGGCTTTAAGCCTAATTAAGCCTCTAAAAAAAAAAAAAAACCAAAACCACACTTTAAGGGACTTCCCGAATAGCATTCATATACCATTGTGTAAAAAGATCCATATACATGCAGGTACACACACACACACACACACACACACACACACACACACAAAATTTCGTGTGTGTATATATGTATGTGTGCATGTGTGTGCGCATAGACACACTTTTTGCAACGTGGTCCACAGTCAGCCTCCTCTGGAATCAAATATTGTGGCCGAACAGAAATAGAAATTTTCATACGGAGATTTGGATTTGTGCTTGTTCATGCAGATATACTTAATGAAGGTGTGAATTATCCTGTCTGTAAATGTTTTAAATTGAAAGGACTTTCGGGAAATACAATATTCTGTTGCTTCTATCACCAGTAGGTGTGATGCAGTTTAAAACAAACTTTGAGGGTAGAAGTAGGTATTGTAATGTGTCTGTGGGTCTTATACAGGAATTCTTCAGTAGAACATGGATGTATCTCTGTGTTACTGTAGATCTTATTGTTCAGTCTCAAACATTTGAGCTTAGTATTCTGAATGTGAAATGAAGTTAACTTTGCAGTCGTAAATCTCAGGTTTGTCTCCAAGCAGGAACACTTGCAATATGAAGACAACAACTGGAGAGACGGATGAATACGTAGGAGTTAAGACCAGGAAACCCAGGCAAACAGTTTCTCTCTCTCTCTCTCTCTCTCTTTTTTTTTTTTTAATTTGGTAGCTACTTTTTTAGTGAGAAGGTAGGTCTAAATGACAATGTTTAAGAAGCTAACAAAAAAAAGTCCTAAAATTCCCCTTTAAACTGAATTTTTACCAGAAGGGAGGAAATGAAGTATTTAAATCTTTCAAAATAATTATTTTGCAAAAAGGTTTGAACTATTAAAAAGCTGCCCTCTGGAAAGGCTGTGGATAATATCACAATAAAGATGTTGATCAATTTTAAAACTTTTCTGAACACACATCATATTTTAGTAATTTCTTAGGTGTTTCTTTCCTTTTTCACAGGGTAACCATTTCGGTAGAGTTTTTATTACAGTCCTATTTACAAGAAAGGCAGGAAAAATATTTTTTGTTTTACTCATCAAAAGGACAATTCAAATTTCAATTCATACTAGCTACTGTACATATGTATAGGAAAAAAAACTTTAAACAGGTGTTAGAACACACATCTGCACTGATACACTTTTTCCAAGGGCTGTATAGATACTGCTACTTCACTCTAGCTGCTTAATTTTTGTTGCAAGAGATGCAAGAAATAGCTGACATTGTGAGGAAAATTAGTTCATAGTGCATCTAGATCAGCACATTAACATTTGTGCATTCATTAGATGAAATGTTAATTATTAACTAGACTGAATTAGTTACTGCAATCGTCTGTTGGTGTTCAAAGTTAAAAATGGGTCACAGACTCAAAATACTTATGAGTTCTAGCATTGATTTTTTTGTATTTCTGCTTATGTGATTTGGCTGGTAGTTTGGAGAGGAAAAAGTAGAACATTACTTCCACCATTTTTCTTACAGCCTTATTTAGGTAAAAGTAACCTGGTCCCTTCTAATGTAGCAGCTATATCACAGAACAGAATCGTGTAATTCCTCCAACAGCTCCTGAAAAGGGAATTTTCTTTTTAAATGAAGCCTGACTGCTATTGAAACAGTAGCAGAATTTTTAGAACAAAATCACCTCTACTACTTTCTCTTCAAAATCATTAACTGATGAAGCCAAAGTTCAGACTGTAGAAAAGGCTAAAATTTTTACGTTTTGTTGTTAAGTAACATTCTAGGAAGGTTACTCAGAGGAAAATAATCACAGGTCTAAATGATTGTGGGTTAATTTAAGTTGCGTTAAATAGAGTGTATGAAAGTGGATTTATACCTAAGGCTTTGGATTTCAAAAAGACAAGCTTTTGTACCTTGAAGGAGGTGCATTAGTAAAATATGCTGAAGGAACTAAGGAATTCAGTGGGGGAAAAATCAGGAGTTTCTTCAAGTCAGAGAACAAAATCTTGACTGACTTGAAGTCAAATTTGGAGGAAGGGCTTCTGAAATAAATATATAACCTCTCTCCTTGAATTGTGGTGGATTTGTACATGAACTCCCATGCTGAAATCAGGAGTAGTATTTGTGGGTTTATATAGATTGTCATAAATATCTATACTGAATGGGTAGCATGAAAATGCTCACTAGATCTTCCTGTACTAGAAAGTGATTGTAGCCAGAGCAGTTTTCTGTGTTTGCCTACTCCACTTCAACTGGTGTTGTATTGCTTAAGAATTCAGTTTGTTGTTAGAGCAGCTTGAATGAGGCTGGTAACTTTGCCTTATCCTGGAGCACTCGTTATCAGGAAATATGGACAAGTTTGTCAAGCGGTGTGTTTATATTTGAAATATTCTGTAATAGAGTTGCTAAGAGATTTTAACAGTTCATATGCCAATATTACATGCTTGTGGGGGGAGTGCAAGGAGCAAGACTTAAACAGCCTGGGTCTGTCTTTGGAAGGTGTAGGATAGTTTGTTTAGCTGACTGACACAGGTAATTTTGCTGTGGCGTTTTTCACTTTTAGCTGTCTAGGAAATAAGTATTGAAAATGGTGAGGTGCTGTTTTGCATTAATTCAGCCTCAATTTTTAGGTTGAAGAGATTTCTACAACTTGCTAATTTAGGACTATAGATTAATCTCCCTTCTAATATTTTCCTCAGTGTTTTTAGATGATTGATTTATGTGTATAATATGGTATCAAATCTAAAACTGTGAAGTGCGCATATTTTTATAATGTGAGTGGGATAAGGGACTGGCATGATTGTTATAAGTTTGCTGTGCTGCAGTGATGAAATGCCAAGTTAAGAAGCTGCCTTGTCTTGATTCTTTCTAGTAGAGAAAATTGTTGACTCTTGCACCCACTTTAACATACCTGTATTGCTTTCTAAAGAAGACCGAGATGGAGAAGTAGAATAAATATGGCAGAAGACTATGCTTTTAGCTGTGCAGTTATTTTGGAGACCAAAATATTTCAAGATTGACTTTAAAAAAATTGAGGTGTTGCTTTGTCTTTGTCATTGCCACTTTTTGTGAAAAATAGAAAAAAACTTCTTGCTAGATGCGGTACACCTTTAGAGTACATCAGGAGCACTAATATGATGGCTCCTTCTCCATTTTTTCAATTGCCTATAAAAATGTAATTTTTTGTCAGTAACTTGAAACTACCAAGGTGGTTCATTTAATTTTGTAATGTTTTCAGAAAATGGTAATAGTCTGTAGGAAGACTCTTTGTCACAGTCATAAGCACATCTGTAACATTCAGTAAGTATCATCTAGCTTCATTGCTTGGAAATTAAATCATTTTGAGTTGGATACTTGTGCTGTACTTTGGAGGTATTCAGTGTGCCGGTTGGCTGTGTGGTACGAAGGAGAGCAGGCGCTCCCCAGGCACTGCAGTTCAAACTGGAAACTTCGGTTCACTTTATTTTGTAGAAGATGGCCTCCTGGGTGAGCAAGATGATGCATCTGTGCTGATTTACTAGGCTCAATATTTTTGAGTACTGTAGAATTCACTTAGGCCTATGATGACAAAGACAGGAATTTTTTAATTGGAGATACAGGAGTGTTTTGCTACAAAAATTACTTACTTTTCAGCATCTCAGTGTTGTAAAAAGGCGCGCTGACACCTTTCTTCTGCAATGTCTAGTAAATATTGACTGCTGTGTCAGAGAAACTGCCAATTGTGTAAGGCAGTAATAAGCTTGTTCAGTTTTGAATTCTTCCGTGGATTTCTTGTGAACATAGATAAGTAACTTCTGGGCCATCTCAGATACTTCTATGTGAAAATGCAGACTGCTTCATTGTCAGTTTTTATAGCTCTTTTTTCTGGCTAGCCGTAACTGGGTGTGTGTTTGAAGCCTCCAGAAAAAGAACACTGTTTTGAAATGGGCCTTGTCTTGTCTGTTGTCTCTAAGCCGGTGAGGCATCCCTCTGGTGAAAATATGCTCCTTGCAAATGAGGCGCAACATTTCTTTGGGATCTGTGCCCTGAAGGTCTGCTTGACCAGTGGTGGCTTGAGTCAGGGCCAGTTCGGGATAGTAGTATGGACGCAACCGCTCTTTGTGTTATGTTAACCAAGAACTGCAGAGTGAGCAAAGCAAAACCAATTGCTGAGGCAGGAAGATACAGTTTTGAGGTGGGAGGGAGAGAAGAAATACGAGAGTAGGGGGGCTGCAGCAAGCAGAGATGAAAAGGGGAGGTTTTGGATGAGGACAGAGGAAGGAGTGGCAAAGAGCTTTGGCATTCAGTAAAGCTGGACTGATCTAATCAGTCTTCCCTTGGAGCAAAGGGATGGAGAATACTGAGATCAACCTTGACAAGTGTTGTCTAATCTTTTTTGAAAAAGAATCTCAAATGAGAGGGGACTCTAGCAACTCCTTTGCTAACTGTTCTGGAGTAGAACTACAGTTCTAATTAATTTGTTCTAATCAAAACTTCTTTTCTTGTAACTGCTTAAAGTTTTTTCTTTCTCCTTTTACTGGGGATGGAGAACAACTGCTATTTCACAGAACAATTTAAGCATGACTTGCTGCAGGAGCAAAGGGATGCAAATCCAATCCCTTTCTTCTTTGACAGTAACCCCAGTTTCTCCCCTTCTCCCCAAATACTGGCTGAAATTTTCCTGCTTACTCCAGTGGGAGTAGTGGTTTGTTTTCCTTCTTATTTGCACCTTTTGTGTGTTTTTTTTAAAAAGGCGGGGGCACATTAGGATTATATGAATATTGAATATAAGATGTTTGGAGTAATCTTTTCACTTTATTTTTGATTAGCCATGTCTCACTTGAAGTAATGTGCCCAGATTTGTGTCTATCACTTCATTATACCTTTAATAGTTTCATGGGCTTTTTCCTCTCTTTTCGGGGAGCAGAGATAGTTATCAGAAGTTTAGGAAGAGATGGTAATTGCTAAGGCCTGAAAGAACTTGGTTCATTTGGTCTAGAAAAGAAAGTATAAGGGGATTTCCTTTCCCTTGCATCCTTACTTACTAAATCCTTGAGTGCAGTGGTTTTTGTTTTGTTCTCACTTGTTCTGTCTGTAGTTGAGAACTATAGTGTTTTGTTTCCCTTTCAGATTCAGTCAGTTACTCTCTACTAATCATAACAATCTAAAATAGCATAGTAAAACACTATTGTAAATGTCCAGACACTTTTTTTGTAGTACAGATTGATGATAAAATATATACTTTATTTAAATCTGTTACTTTGAGTATTAAAGATCCTATATACTAGTGTTCTTCTATGTATAGGCTGAAGAAGAGGGGGCTGGTTCAAACTTCAAGTGTGAAATGCATACTGTTATTTTTGGGAAGAACATTCCAATAGAATGAGGTGCTAAGGAGGGAACTGTGATACGTAAGGTGGTACTTATATATCTGCAGATCAGTGGGGCCTTCTCTGAGGAATTTAATTTGCTGTAGAAACATAAAATAATTTAGGGAGAATGCGGGTTCTGGGAGTTCATCTTGTCCAGTCCCCTGCTCAAAAACAGGGGGCCGTCATGTAAGTTAGATCAGGTTGCTTGGGGCCTTGTCCAGTTGAATTTTGAAGTCGTCGGAGATGGAGATTCCACAGCTCCTCTGGGCAACCTGTTCCAGTGCTTAACTGCTCTCTTGGTGATTTTTTTTCCATATATCCACTTGAAAGTTCCTTTTCTGCAACTTTTGACTGTTACCTCTCATCCTTGTGTGCTTTTGAGATGAGTGACTCAGTATTCTCTGTAATGACCCATGGGGTAGATGAGAATGGTAGTGAGGTTCCTGCCTTAGCTTCTCTTAAGGCTGAGCAGACACAACTATCCTAGCCTCTTCTCATACATCTTGTACTCTAACCCCCTGCTCCAATTGGTCAAAGTCTTTCTTGTACTGGAGAGCCTGAAACTGGGCACTGTACTCCAGATACATTCTCAGAAGTGCTGAATAGAGGGGAGTAATCACCTTTTACAGCCTGGTGGTTATTTTGTCCAAGTGCAAGTTTTTGGGCTTGCCTTTGAATTGTATGAGGTTTCTATCAGCCCATTTCTCCAACTTGCAGAGATTCTTTTGAACAGTAGCTTTACTGTCCAGCATATCAATCTATCCCAGTTTGGGGATAGTCATCTGCGGGCTTGCTGAGGTTGCATTCCATCCCGTTGGCCTGGTCTTTATTAAAGACATTAAACAGTTTCAGCTCCAATGTTTACCCCAAGAAATGCTTCACCTATTAGACATCAAGCTGCTTACCTGATAGTCTGGCCAATTTTTCGTCTACTTTGTAGTCTATGCATTCAATCCGTGGCTCTTCAATTTAACTTTGAGTACTGTGGGAGACTGTGCCAAAAGCATTGCTAAAGTCAAGTTAAATGATGCCTGTCTTCCTCCAGTCTGTAAAGCAGGTCATCGCACCATAGATATCAGTCCAGTTGGTCAGATATGGTTTGCCATTGGTAAATCCTTGTTAGCTGCCCCTAGCCACCTTCTTGACTTCCAGATGGTTGGGCGTGGTTTCTAGGAGTATTTGCCCTATAACCTAACAGAGGTTAAGCTGGCTGGCCTGTGGTTCCCTGGATCTTTGTTCTCACCCTGCTTGAAGATGGTCATGACATCTGCCTTTTTCCCATTGTCAGAAACTTCTCTTAATCACCATGACCTTTTAAAGATGTTAGAGTGGCCTCACAGTGTCACCTGCTCTTTACCTCCACCCTTGCAGGTGCATGCCATTCAATTTGGACTTCTGTATCCCCAATTTGCCCATATGGTCCCTAAGTAAATCCTCCTCTATTGTGGGTGATTCTCCGCTCCCCCAGACTCTGCCACTAGGCATGTGGACCGGGGAAGCCTAGGTGAAACTTCTTAGTGGAGACTGAGGTGAAGAAGGCTGAGGTAAATGTAGCCTCTGTGCCCTTTGTTGCTGAATACTCTACCTCGTTTTAGAGTGGACCCACTTTTTCCTTGATTAAATCTTGTTAATGTCCACTCCGTTTTTAAAAACAAGTGCTTGATTAAATTTTGCCTAAAAAATAAATAAAAACACATTTTGTAAATTTTAGAATGATCCTTTTTACAAGACTTTCTTGTAATAAGGTGTGAATTACATACTCATATATTAACGCTGGGGCTATAATGTCTCAATCAAAGACTAGCCATGTTCCCTTTATGTAGATCTCTATACTAGAGGCATCCATTAGATTAACCAAGTAATGTAAAATTGCTACTGTTTCATCATTCCAGGAGGAGCTGGGCATTCATTATCTGTAAGTAAAATAAGTTACATGATCCACAGCAGTGGTAATGTAAAGACAGATTCTGTTGCAGTGTGTATGTTCAAGAACTCAGATTGCCCTGGGAATCTAGACTCTGAAAGCTGTGATTTACACCATGTGTTGAAAGCTTGAGAAATAACATATTAAGGTCACTTTTTGTTAAAATATCTATAGACAATAGGAAATGCATGTTAAGTGGGTTTTCATGGGAAATCATCAACTGTCAGTCTAGTTACTGAAGATGATGTTGATTTTCTTGCCCACCTGAAGGTTTCCCACTGTATGATGGACTCAGCTTCATGCAATTGAAGCAAGGAAAACACACACCATCAAAAATAATTACGTATAGGAAGGAAGTAATGCGTCTGGCTAGGTTTCGGCCCTGGTCTTTAAGATCCTTAAATTAAAAGATTTGAACTGTAAAATCTGTCATTATTGTTTCTATTCAGTAAAGGTATTGATTGGGTGCCTGTTAACTTCCTTCAATTACAGTGTCCTCTGGTGCTTACAAAGAGGTTCGTACACAGACTGCGCTCTGGAGAGGGTTTTTTTTTTCCCCCAATTAGCTTTGTCAAAAAGTATGCAGATGCTGATTGTTCAGGATGTTATGACTGTGTGTGTGTATCAAATATATATATTTGATGAAAATCTGTCTTGAGATGGACGAAAGGTCATGCTAGCATTCTTCTGCTCCATCTCCATTTGTCCTGAGCAAACTTGCTGTGTTGGCAGTATTATTTGTCCTCTTGGGGCAGAACCTCTGGCTTGCCGTGCCACTGCCTCGAATCTGCTTTGAGGAAACTTAATTTAGTTAAATGACTGCACAGATCCTGCATAACCTTTTAGTATAATTAAAGTAGGAAATGCCCTTCAGAAATATGTTTGACGAATGAGTGAAAAAATTGATTTGATTGTAACAATACAATATTTCTCAGGAAAAATATCTGGATAATTTACCAAAAATACCATGTCTAAGAGAACATCCTGTGTAAGAGGATAAAAGAAAATAAGAATACGGATGGATGCATTGAGGAAGTGTAAACCGAATTATCCTGTTTCATGGTTCTATCTGTCTAAACTTACGTTTTTTATTTTACCAGTATAAAAAAAAATGGCTAGAAAGATTCTTTCCCTCTCCCCACTGCAAATCCATTGTAATGAAATATCCAGCCAATGTTTAGGTCGGATGTTTTTCAAAGCATCTGTTCAAAACCTTTAGTAAAACATTTTTATGGTTCTTTGTAGGCTGAAATGTAGAAAATTCTAGAAAAAACTAGAAAAGTGTTGCACTTGTAACTTTGCTGGTTGCTTCATTGAAATCTTACACCAAAGGCAGATGATGAAGGCTTATTAACACAGTATTTCTGTGAAGTTATCACTTGGTTTACGTACAAGGCCAGAACCAAATCTATTGAATAAACTTCTAATACGCTCAAGCTCTTATTCCTCCATCTCATAATTTTGAATTTTAAGTAAGCATGGTAGTATTTTCAGATTGAAGTTTGGACAAACTTTATAATGTCTGATAGCTCAAAGTAAATTCTTCACTGCAATTTAAAACCTCACCTTCTGTTTTAAGAATCTTTAAGCATTTTAAATGTCGAGAATGAGCATGCTTTTGGAACATAAATAATATATTCCAGTGCTACATTTTTTTTCAATTCAAATGATTTATAAGGAAAATCTTGAACCTGAAGTAAAAACTGTAGCAAAACTGTTCTTCTGTTTTTTAAACAGACACGAAAAAACAGATAAATGTCTGCATACTGCAGTAATACAGACAAGCAAAGTTTTTTTTTTTTAAAAAAAAACAAAAACTAGTAGGTAACCTATGGAAAATGAAGCTCTGCAAGTCCTGAGTTGGATCACGTTTTCTAGAATATAGTTTTGAGCATCTCAGGTTTTATGCATTTATCAATGCATACTGTGTATGATAAAAGTTAAAGATTTGTTCTTCTGCTTTTAAAAACAAGACAGCAAATGGTCATTCCTTTTGGCTACTGAAATGCGTATATTTTTTAATCTCTGTTGTGTATTAAACAGTTGTAATTTCTGTTACAGTTTGAAAACTGATGCCTTTTTTGGGGAATTGAACAATCTTTTGAGTTTGAGAAGTGACTTGTTACGCTAGTTAAACAGTTCCTTACCTGAAACATTTCATTGACATGACCACCTTTTTCATAAGCTGATTATAGTGACTTTAAATGGCTTTTTACAGAGAGACCATATATTAACACTTACTTGAACATACTGAATGCCCCATGAAATCAAAATATGCGTCTAAAATTAATATGCGTTTTTCATAGCCTTTTCTATTTTCATATACCGGAATGACAGTGCAAGAATACCCTTGTGAAATTCCATAGAGTAGCAGGGTAGTGCAGTGAAGTACGCGTGTGCTTAAAACGCGCTTGGTACGTGGCTCGCGTGACCAGCCCGTGTGGCGTGCTCCACACACTGGGGGCTGGGGCCCTGCCTCAAGATGGGCAGGGACCTGGAAGGTGTCCTCAGTCCTGAAGGCTACTGAAGGCAGCCCTCATCAGAGGGGTTCCAGGTAAAGTCGGTACGAAGCAGGCGTACAAGGGGTCATTCTAAACCACTGGAAGACTTTGCTTGCAATACGTTCCTTTTAGGAAAAAAAACTTGCTTTGAACTGAACAGTAGGTTTGTTCAGTCTCATGTGAAAGTCAAATTGCCTTCTGCTACTTCTGTATGTAAAATCCCAAACATACTACTGCTTATGTGAAGAAATTTGCTGTCTTCAAATTATTTGTTTTGTTGCCCTGCAAATAAGACAAGTCTTATAGCTAACTATCCTTTCAGTGTGCTTCCAATGTGCAGACTAGAGCTTTAAAAATAATATTTGTTTTACAGAAATAGATGAATCCCCTGGCTTTCTTTATGCTATTTCTACCACCACCTCCTTCTCCCCCCAGTATATGTGCTTTGGACGTGAAACCTTTGTTTTTAAACTTTGTTTAATCTGTCCTTAGTGGATAAATAGTCATTTTTGGAGTGTATATGTGCTAGTTCTCCTAAATTCATCTTTCATTTGAGATGAAAATTGGAAGATTGACTTCATGGTATTTATGAATATAAGTTTGGGGTGGAGATTATAATGTAATATAATCAATGTAAATAATAAAATTAATTTCATGCTAGTGAAAAACACAGGGCTTTCAGTCTGCTATTGTTAATTGCCACCAATTCTTTGTTCTTATTAAGGTTCATCTCCATAACCTAACAATTTCTCGGTTTGACTGTCATCATATTTTCTCTTGTATTTCCCTAATTCCAGTTTGAGTTGGAATAGATGAAGGATAAGCACTTACATCAAATTACTCAAAAGTCCATGTATTATTTTGTGTTAAAATGGACCATGAAAAAATACCAGTTAATATTTAAACTCAATGTTTTTTGAATTTCATAGTACTCTTCCTTTATTCAAACCTCTTTCATACCGCTTTGTGTTCTTTTTGTCCTTCTTTGTGGTTTCTGTAGCTAGAACACTTTCTCTGTTCCAATTTTTCAGGTGTCTGTTCCAGGTTATTTCATGCTTTCTCTAAGTGTTATTGTCCATTTGAAGAATAACTTGTAGTGAAATTTTAATTTAGTTTTTAAAACTTCCTTTAGAATATTATTCTAGATTTTGAGCATTTCAGTCTGACTCTAGCATGTGTTTTCAAACTTAAATAGCATTTGTTAAAAAGAGTAAGACATGAATTTTTATGTGAATCAGCATATGGCAGACCCAGAGACAATATTGAACTGCCAACTCAAAATGTGACTGTATGTCCATTTTATAAAATACTGAGTACGGTATGTGCAACAACATTTAAAATCCTGAGGTTGTAAGTTAGTAATTCCATGTGAAAAATACAGACCTTCATTTGAGATGAAGCTGTTATTCTGAGTAACAACTTTTTTCTGTCCTGCAATGATTTCCTTCATCGTTTTGATATCTCCCTGCTGCCATGGAATTGAGTGCTGCCAGGAGTGCAAAACCGTGAAAGAACAACAGTTTTCTAGCAAGAAGGGAAATTTATTCTGTAAATTACACTGTTGCTACAAGAGCAAACAGCTCTTAAGTTAATGTTAAACAGCTTTATACATGTAATGAAAAGCAATTTTCTTTCAATGGAAAGTGTTCATTGAACAAAGAAAGTTTAGCTTCAATAAACTGTATACTAACTAAAATTCCTGACTGAGCTGTTGCAGAACACTGTGCTGAAAGCCAGGTACCACTCCTTTTGCTCCCAGCATTGGATTCTGCTCCTCTTGCTCCTCAACAGTAGTAGTTTTATTTCTAGCAGGGACTTTCGCATCCAGATTTCCCTCTGGTTTCTGATGTTACAGCTAGTCTGTGTTCCATGTAATTAATGAGAAGAAGACATGGTGGGGAGATGAATGAATCTCTGTGATCAATGAGGAGTTTTCTAGGCAAAGGCGAGTACCAACTTCTTAGAAGAGGTATGTCGGAGAAATAATTTAGAGCTACTTCCTCCAAGTTCACCTTGCATTTGAATGCCAACTCTTGTTTCAGTGTGACCTGCTGTGAGAAATCAACAATCACACTTGTCCTCATGTCACAGTTTCAGAAGAATAGTTTGCATGATTTTCTTAGTCATCATATACATCTGATGGTCTCAAATTAGTCTTAGTGCACAAACTAAATAGAAAGTAGATGCTGTATTAGCTGAAGCATTGGATGTGGGCAGGCCACATCGTTTGAAGTTGGATGCAAGTAACAGCATGACACATGCTGCGCAAAGTGCCAAATGTTTCCATACAGCATCATCATTTAGCTAGACTCTGGTAACGCAGACAAAGTTGAAGTCCCTATCTTTCAACTGATAAATTAGAGTAAAGTATTTTGTTGTAAGAACTAGTATGTTAATTCTTGCTGAGCCTAAATGGATTATGTTGTTTCATGCTGTCCGGTTGGTGGTGTATATTCCAGTCTAGTTGGCAAGCAGAGACAAAGCTGTTATGCTCAACTCCCTCCGAGATCTGCTTTTGGCAGCGCTAAAGAGAAGCTCCAAAAAGGGGTAGAACTGGAGCAGTGGAGTGTGAGTTAAATTTTAAGTGACCTAAAGTTCTCCCCATCCCCCCCTCAAAACCCTCCAAACGCAGCAACAGCAAACCCAAACCCTTCCCCTACTTCCAAACAAAAGAATTAATCTACACAACTGATCAGGTTCAGTCCGATTCTCAGTAGACCATAGTGTGTGCAGCTTATTTGAGGATGCTGGAAACCTTTTACATTAAGATGTTAGCAAATAGCTTAACTATTGAGTTAAGCCAAATGAGCTGGAGGATATCAAGTGATGTGTTTATATAAACTTGCTAGCTTTGTCTCTGAAGTGTCTGTTTTGGTTAATAGAAAGTAGTGATATAGTAGCAAGTGTGTTTTTTATAGTGAAGTGGAGAACCCATGTTTTAATTGTGATATATCAATAGAGTTTCAGGGACAAGCAGAGAAAGTTGTGTCACAAAACGCCACCAAAATGACATAAAACTTGGTATCTGAACCAGGATTCTGCTGCTTTGTGGAAAATGTGTGTTTTAAGACGTTAGTATTAGAAATGTTTAGAGTTTCTTTCTAGCATTGTGCCACGCAGTTTGAAAATCCAAAGCAGGCATATGATGAATCTCAGTCTCTCTTCCCGCTCCTTCCTGCGCCTCAAAGACTACACATTTAAGAACATCTTGTTAGGTTTCTGTAAATTGAGAAAGTATCAGCCATTGGTACTTTCTGTTCCAAATAACCCGAATCACCAGAAGAAGCAGTAGCATCATGTATCTTCAAAAATCCTAATTGTTAGATCACAGGCAGCAATACAAAGGGTTGAGAATGTATGCGATCTTAGGTTTTCCTTGCTCTTGTTAGTCTATTTGAGTTATCTTCTCCATGGCTGCAGTCCTGCAGTTTTCCTCTTGGGTTTGATTGTCTAAGTCATTTTATCCTTTTTTAGTAGAGGGATCTATCCTTTAATAGAAAAAAAAGAAGCATCCACTTAATAAATAAATAAATAAATAAAGCTTAGGATGGCAGATTGTGTAGTGGTGTCGCTGTGCATTGAGCCTAAGCACTGGGGATGTGAAAGAATGAACACATTCCATTTGAGCTAAAGAATTATGTCTGTTAGGGTTGAGTTTGCCAGGGTGTTTGAGCTTTCAGTATGATCTCATCACTGGAGGAGGAAAGTACAGTCTCCCATATGAATAATCTTATGCTTATGATTCATTACTACTATGTTGTTTTTTTTCTGTGGGCCTTTTAAGTGCCAGACTCCTCTCTTCTCCCCCCCCCCCCAAAAAAAAAAAAAAATCTGTCTTTGGCCTTGTAAGGCTGGTGGTCTTATCCAGAATAGTGACTGACTTTAACACTTGGAGTCTTACATCTACATCTAAAGAACTCCTCCTAACATATATTTATTCAGCTATTTGTCAAGCTTTAAATTTGGGGCAGAGAACTTTTATTCTTTGCTTCGTGAAATTTGGAAAGTGCTGTTTTGCATAAGCCTTCCTTTTTCTGAATCTTCCCTTTTCTGGATTTAGCTTCATCTACTAGCTTTGGTTAGTTTACTTAGGAATAGATCATCTCTAATTTTTTCTTAGTATTTAGTTTGTTTCTGTAGTTCCCCAGCCTACCCCCCCTAAATAAGTTGGCAATCAGTTCTTTGGATGGCTGTGTGTTTTGGCAGTAGGGTTTGAGGTTGGAGATGGATCCCTTTACCCTCTATCCTCCCTGACCCCCACTGAGCTCTTGTATTGGGAAAGCGCGGACTAATCCAAGCATAATGGTTCCTGGAATTTTTATACCGGTACAGTACACCAGCAAAAGGAAAAACTGCAGATGGGCAAGTAAACTTTGTGGGATGTTTTTGAAGGCCTAATAGCATGGGAAAGAGATGAACAATCTTTTTCTTATCTGTTGCAACATGACTGTTAATACTATAGAGTATTTCTTTTTCTTCCTCAATAATGCTAAAGTAATCTGTCTGAAAAAGTGCATTTGGTGATCAGACCAAAGTGGATGTTAAGTAAGCAGCCTTCTAACATCCTCCTGGCTGCTGCTGCAGTCTGAGGGACATGAGCATAAGAAGCTGGGGAGAGTGAAGAGTTCACTTCTGAACACTGAGGTCAGTGAAGACCCGTCTCCTGTGGAAGTACGGCAGGGAAATGTATTAAACCAGGAGAGCGAGGAACAGTGATGAAAGACTGTTCTGATTTGGCTGGCTTTGAACTGATGGTTAAGTTTATGTACAGCAGAGGAAGGCAGAGGGTGCTGGGCCAGCTACTAGTAACAGTCTGTGTGTTAAATTTGGCATTTTTCCTAGGAAAAAGTGGATCAAGAAAAGAAGACTGAACCTTGGTGTGTGATTTCTTTTTTGTTTGTTTGGGGTTTTTTTTTGTTTTTTGGGGTTTTTTGTTAAGCCTATCAATGAAATAGTCATGAGTTAACAACATTGTGTGGTAGTGTGGTATAGCCCTTCAAGTGTAGTGGAGTTGAGGTGTGCATCTTTTAATATTAAAATATTTTAATATTAAATATTTTAACTAATTATTTAATAATATTTTTCAATATTAAATATTTATCGAATAATTATTTAATAATAATTATTTTAATGTCGAATATTTTTATTATATTTTAATATTAAAAAAGAAAACACAAAACTTTGAGACTTGCAATTAGACATTATAAAATAACTATTCAAAATTATAATTAGTATATTAATATAAAAATAACATGCTCTATTTAAATATTTATCCAGTTAGCATTTGAGAGCAGTCCTAAAGATTCTTGTTTTTACTAAAATTCATGCCTTCACGCTTTTTTTCAAAATAAGTAATCATTTTAGAGTGCAGGAGTTTTGCCAAGAGAAAGAAATTGCGTTCATCTTCCCAGCATTAGTAACATGGGATTATTGAACCCTCGAAAAAGGCTAACAGACTGTGAGAGTTTAATTTATTTCTGATAATCATAGTTTAATTTTTCTAACACACTACTGTATTCTGGTAAACAGTGATATGTGGTGGGGACTTTTAGCAGGAGCGAAGTATGTCACCTTCAAATTGGTACCCTTATATGAAAATTACGTATTTGGAACATTAAAATTTTAGTTTTAGGATTTGTATGAGATAAGGGCAAAAGTGTAATGATTGAATAGGTCAACTGGAAATTGTATTTGTCATTTTCTGAAGTATTTAAATCATCTTGTATCTTTAGATGAGTAAGAATAATCCAATGCTGTTAAGAAAATGCTTTTATTTTAAATGGGGCATGAAATATTTGAGGTCTAGACTTTTGTCTAGTAGTTCCAGTTATAAGGCATAAAGAGTCTATGAAATGCAACCAAAAATAGTTTAACGCTGGTTAAAGAAAAGCTTGAAATGGTACACAAGGTCAGCTTGTTTGTGCTTACAAATCATGCCCCTTGAACACCAAATAGTTGTAAAATTTGTATTTTTTTTTCTTGTTGTTAAATAAGAACTTGCGAAAATGAGCTTTTATCAATGCTTTAGCCTGTCGAAGGACTGCGGCAAGACGGAGAATAAGAGTGCTCCGAATAAGGACCTCTGAATTTGATCATCTGTTCTACTGGTTAAGTCTTCTGATCACTGTGCCGTTAGCCGGTCATTCTCCAGTTTTACCGTCATTGTAATTGTAGCATATTAGCTTGCACTCATATTTTCAATTTTTAATAGAGCTCTAAATTACTTTTTTAATCACACTGCCATGTGATTGTGAATCTCAGATGAAGTCATTTTAGGCAAGAACTCTACAAACCTCATGGCTCTGCTTCCAAATCAGTATCTAGGTCCTCTCACCTATGATTTAGCGTGCCTGTGCTGAATCTGAATTCAGACACAGCAAAACCCTGTTTCGGGTTCAGACATTTTCCAAGTTTTGTGTAATCCTGTTACACTTTTTAGAAAGCCACTAGTGCTTGGGCATGTTCTGTCCTGTGTGAATGGTACAGACCGTTTCTAGGCTTGGGCTCATGCAAGGTGGTTGTGCTCCAAAATACTCTAAGCAGAGAAAGATGGTATGTTCCAGTGTGTGTTTGCAGGGCTCTCCTCTCTGATGGGGAACCTTTGTATCAACCTGTGGCATGTTTTTTAATGGGACTGTGAAACACCTAAAATTTGCAGCTTACTATTTTCAGAAGAGCTAGGGCCTTTGCATCTAACCTGTCTCCTTGGATTAGATATGGTCTTTGGGGTCTTAATTGTAGACAGGAAGATATGTATATTATAACTTTATGATACCTATATTGAACTAATTTCTGGTTAGGAATAAGAAGGGATAATTAGAGGTAGTAGTTCCATTCTGATATGGTTGCTAAATAGGTGATGAGACTAGAATATGTGTGACTTCTGAATAGAGAATCTGTTTCCTGATCTGATCTTCGATCTCTTGCTTCCATAGGAGGCATGATCTATCTTCTCTCTTCTCCCCTAGCCTTGAAAGTCATTCTAGTGCTGAGTGCTTCTCTGGCTATTACAGTGCCACGGAAAGTCTGATAGAAACTGATGCTATGTTCTGTCAAGAACCTCGGTACTGAAAGTTAATAAAAACAACTGGATACACTGCTGTATTTTCTTCTGCTGGGAGATGGAAATAGCTTGGGAAACTCATCCCAATCTTAAAAAAAAAAAAAAAAAAAAAAAAGGCTGTGAAGAAAATCTTCTTCCTCCACCTTTGTATGTTATGAATAAATTTTTCATTACTTACACTTTTTTAATGAATTACAAAAGCAGTCTCTTCATCCCTCTTTCCAGTTCTCCAAATGGCAGGCCACATTCCTCGCAAGCCAGGCATCTCATGTGCCTTCTCTAATGTTGCATCTGTTGGAGTGGTTGGTATGTTCAGAGAACTTTACTCACTGATAAGAAACCATTCCTTTCTATTTTTATTTTCTGTCTGCATCTGGACATTTCCAGTAAAGACAACTTGTGTAGTCCCACCTTCTTCCCCTCCTAATAGTGTGTTTCTGGTATGTTCTGCTTTCTTGGATTTCTTATATGATGACATTCCTGATATGCTTCCTTTTAACTTGAGACTGTACTTTACCCTCCAGGTGACTGCCATAGGTTAACTGATGATAGCAGCAAAGTCTCTTGATGAAACTGAGGCTTATAGTAATCAATAGAATCTTTTCTGAGGGAGATCATGTAACTCTAGATGCAAACCGATGTAAAATATGTCAGAAACGAAAAGCATTTCATTTATGAGCAGATAAACTTTTTCTGTGCTGAGCTTTATTGCTGAATATGTGGTGTGCGTTCTCCTATAGATGTTGAAAGGAGCAAGGGCCTTGGTATCCTCATTTTTTGTTGAATAAATTGCCCCTGGAAAATGTAAATTGTATAAAGCCAGTGCAACTCTAGATTCTTTGTTCTATAGTCTTTGCAGAAAATTTTATATATAGTTTTAGAGTTTAACTAAAATTCACGGTTGGTGGTGAGGGGAATCACAATCTCTTCATTAAAAGTTACGTCTGTTTTGACAAAACTTTTCAGAACAAACATCTATAAGCGAAATGCCAAAGTGCTTGCAATTTTGTGTTTATGAAAGGTGAATTTCCCGGAAGGTGACTTTAACATTTCAAATAAATAAAAGAAAATTAACCAAAATACAATCATTTGTTATAAGTAATTTTATGTTCTAATCTAAAATACTTCAATTTTAACAGTGAGCAGAGTATCTGCCAAGCACGGGCTGCAGTAATGGTCTATGATGACGCCAATAAGAAATGGGTACCAGCTGGTGGATCAACTGGATTCAGCAGAGTTCATATATATCATCACACAGGCAACAACACATTTAGAGTAGTGGGCAGGAAGATTCAGGATCATCAGGTAAGTGAGTCTCTGAAAGTTTTTTAATAGGAAACTTAAGCTATCTTACTGATTGTTTTTAATATTAAATATGTTTTCAGTAAAGTAATAGGAACTGTAAGTAGTTAATTTACTTTTCTTTTTTAAATTGAACTAGCAAAACTGTATTATGGCTTTTTTTCCCCATAAACTGCTAATCACTTCACAAACCTTCAGAGGACATTCCTTGTGCACTCTTTACCATTCTTTCCTACAGACAGATATATAGGCTAGAGGAGGAAAGACGATAGACAGTGTACGTACAATTCAGCTGACCCTCCTTAAGCCAAAGTCTCAACCTAAGAACTTTTATTCTACGCTACTCTGTGCTATTGGCTGCAATCTGCATAAGTACCAACTTCTCTCTCTCTTGAACATCTTCTCTACCATCTTTAAGATGCCAACAGTCTTCTCTAGTTCTTCCTATATTATGAAAGGTTGGATGCATGATTTTTATGAATGAACTTTCGGCATTTTGTAATACTGATGATCTACCACTTTGAGAGGCTGGAAAGGGAGCAACAATGATCGTGTCTTAATTTCCTTGATGAAAAATTTAATAGATCTTGATTAAATGGCAAACTCAGTACTTTATCTTGAAATATGCTCTGTCTTGTGATAGCTGGCGTGGTGTTAGAGATCTACACTTGTTTAAGTAAACTTATAACTCCATCTCCCTCTCCCAAATTTCTTTTGGTCTGTTCTTGTGTGTTGTGTTCGTGGGTGTTTTTTTTGTTTTTTATTTTTTTTATCAGGCACCTGAAGCATAATTGATAATCTCCCATGTGATCTGTCACTAACTCCTTATTCAAAGTAATGTACAGTGTCCCCCCCCCCCCCCGTTATTCCGTGGAAAAAGGTGAGAGGATATAGTTATCCAAGGTGCAGTGAGATCCTCTTAGTGGAGAGCTTTTAATAAATGATTGTCCGACTACCTAGAGTTCCTCACCTTTTGTCTGAGGTATAACAGTTTTGCAAGATGCCGATACCTTGTGATGCACAGTAGAGGTCCACGTAAACTGCTACTGAAAGCACTGTATCAGCCAAGGGGTGCAGCAGCTGCAGTGGCAAGGTAATAATTCGGTAAAACAAAATAATTCTAATGAGTATTCTCTGCTGTTAATGGAAAATTAAGACAGTTCCTGAAATCTAACTACGTATTCATCTTCGGTATATTCACCTCATAAGTACTTTGCTACTAGAAGTCAGAAATATTAATATTATTAAATTGCTGTTGTGAAACTTTACTGCATCATTTGAGATGAGACTGTTTAAACTACGAAGTTCAGAAGTATTTCATTTTTCCCCTTGTCTATTCTCATAACTGATTTTGTGCAGTATTGGAATTAAAACAGCTATTTGCTTGAACATTGTGATCTTGTAGGTTGTGAGAATGAAGTGAACCCACACAACTAAGGTGAAATGGGTGATGAAACAGTAGTTTTAAACATAATTAATATTCCCTTTTGTTCGTTTGTTTTTATCATAGGTGGTAATAAATTGTGCCATTCCAAAAGGGCTGAAGTACAATCAAGCTACACAGACCTTCCACCAGTGGCGCGATGCTAGACAGGTGTACGGTCTGAATTTTGGCAGCAAAGAAGATGCCAATGTGTTCGCAAGTGCCATGATGCATGCCTTAGAAGTATTAAATTCACAGGAAGCTGGTAAAGATATTTTAATTTTTTTGGAAGACTGTTTAAATGTAAAGATGAAAAATTGTAAATGTTTGTGCAAAAAAGTGAGGTAGTTCAGACTTGTTTCTAATGATGCTGTATCTTCAGCCTCTAGCCACTTAAATTATTAGGCCATTTTGTCTAACTAATTGCTGCTGCTCAGCTGTGACTTTCAACTGACTGCCATCCATGTAATTACAGTTCCTACAGGCAAATCTATTTTCATTTTTTCTTCCTTTCATCTGTTGTAGGTAGAAACTTCCTGACTTTTGCTTTTAAAATGCACATGCGCACCCATGACCAAGAAATGCCTAACACTTAATCAGGGTACTTTGCAGGATTTCTAGACAGATCTTTTGGGCAAAGTGTTCTTAATGTATGTTGGTATTTTTTCTTCTCAATGAGTAGTGTTTGTTATGAAAACAACAGATAAAATGAAAAGGTTTTTTTTTTTCCTCCCCAAATTTTAGAATTTAGAACCCTTTTTTTGGCAGTAGTTTTCTAACTTGGAGACCTTGGAGCCAGGAGTTGTATTCAAATGATCACATAGGATTTAGACAACAGATATTTCATTCTCCATTTCGTTTGTGCTCTTTTAGATAACAAGCAAGATAACATACAATACTCAAATCGTTGGTGGAGAACTTGGTGGCTTTCAGTCCTCAGGTGGTGTCCATAACGTACTGCAGATGGGCATTAGCCCAAATTGATCAGCATAATGCTGTGACACACAGACGGGGAGTTTTTAACTTGCACAACTTCCAATAAACTTTTGTCTTCCTGTAACCAAATAGAATTCTTTTGTCCTCATTAAACTTTAAAAATTGCCCCTGTAACAGGAGATGCCAATTTTATTTCCCTTATGTAGAAGGGAGCCTGTGGATGACCTTACTAGAGGTGACTCTACAACAGCAAAGGGTGATTTTTATCAAGTCTCTCTTCATTCTGATGCTTGCTTCAGGACTTAATTTTTGAAAATAAGCTATCTAGAAAATGAAGGGTGATACATTCTGCAATGCTTATGCTGTTACGCAGTGCAGAGGGCCAAAAAATAAAAGATAGTTAAAAGAATAAGGTGTCTTTGCCAGTTAAAATAATCCAGTTGAGTATCCCATTCTCCCATTTCCCAGTTGGGTGTTTTCTCCTCTAAACCCCTCAATTCTTCTTTCCCTAAGGGTTACTTGACTGTAAACATTTCACGTACTCCAGGTGTTTATTATCTCAGGAGCCAGCACTTGAGAACACACTAAGCATTGATTTCTAATCATTTCATGTAAAATCTGACTAAGTCTGATTTATGGTAATCACCCCAGTCTCGGAGCTTTATGTAGTTTCCCATTACCTCTGTGTGTGTATAGTGTGTGTGTGTGTAATATACACACAAAATATATACATATGTATATAGTATGTATTATGTGTGTATGTGTATAAATGTGTATAAATATTTTTTTCTCTTCATCTAATTTTATTCCCTCTTCTCCTATCATTAAAATTCAGCTACTACAAACACTGAAATGACATGTACGGACATGATGGTGCTCATGTTTTAATTAGTGTGCCTGTTTTTCATTTCACTGATGATTATCAATGATTATGCTTTACACAAAGTATACTTGAACTAACCAAGTACATTTTTTATGCTCTTTTGCAGTAGAAATTCTAGTGAACTAAGACTTCACTTCAACTTATAAAGATTCGTTATTTAGACTTGGACAAAATTAAAACCATTTTATGGGGATTTTTTTGAATGTAATTTTAAGAATACCAAAAAGTCATAAAAACACAGTAGCCCAGTCAGTGTAATTCCACAAGAGCAAACAACTCAAGATGAAAATAACTCCATTTTTATTGCATCACTTAAGTAATTTCTTAAGTAGGTGGAGAGTTGGAGAGAGGGAAAGATGAGCTTTACAATGTGTCTAAAATCGTTAAATACAATGATTTTAGACACATTGCAAAGCTCATCTTTCCCTCTCTAGTCCTTTGTTTGCCCCAGACGATGAATTTGTCCAGGTCACTCTGCTAGAAGACTTTTCATTGGTGCCTGAAGTGGTATTTCAGTTTGCTTCTCTGCTTCCTTCAATTTAACACCAGTTAAACCCTGATGTTTGTTGTTTTGGTCTGACTTGACTTTTTTTTTTTTTTCCCCTTTAAGTTCAAAGATGGATTTTTGTGTAGTTCATGAAATGGAAGCCGAGTGTGAGCATAATAACATGTCCCAGTTACTGGCTAGAGTGCCATAGAATCACAGAATTGCTGAGGTTGGAAGGGACCTCTGGAGATCATCTAGTCCAAACCCCCTGCTCAGGCAGGGTCACCTAGAGCACATTGCACAGGATTGCATCCAGGCGTGTTTCGACTATCTCCAGAGAAGGAGACTCCACAACCTCTCTGGGCAACCTGTTCCAGTGCTCTGTCACCCTCACAGTGAAAAAGTATTTCCTCATGTTCAGATGGAACTGTCTGTGTTTCAGTTTGTGCCCGTTGCCTCGCGTCCTGTCACTGGGCACCACTGAAAAGAGTCTGGCCCCATCCTCTCGACACCCTCCCTTCAGATACTTGTACACGTTGATAAGATCTCCTCTCAGCCTTCTCTTCTCCAAGCTAAACAGGCCCAGCTCTCTCAGCAGCCTTTCCTCATAAGAGAGATGCTCCAATCCCCTAATCATCTTTGTAGCCCTTCGCTGGACTTGCTCCAGTAGTGCCACATCCCTCTTGTACTGGGAAGCCCAGAACTGGACACAGGACTCCAGATGTGGCCTCACCAGGGCTGAGCAGAGGGGGAGGATCACCTCCCTCGACCTGCTGGCAACACTCTTCCTGATGCCTCATTCTGTTTAGTCGTCTCGTGTAGGGATTTCTGTACTCTCCAGCTACACAAAGTACATAGGAGCTTGATGTGCAGGGCCCTTCAAAAATGCTTTTTTCTAGCACCTCTGACATCACTGAATATTTAAGTCAACAGGTCACTGCCTCAGAAGGTCTAATATTAGCTGTTCATTTTAGGAAGTGTGCTGAAACTGCCCTGTGCTAAACCCGTCAGTTTCTAAAAACAAATTTGTCTTTTGAAAAAAGGTCTGTTAAAAGTCCTAGGGGAGTGTATGTTACCGTAGGAATTTGTGCTAATATGTGAAGATCAATACATTATATGTTGATCATTGTTTCTTCTGATTTATCTGCTAGATTTTTTTAAAAATTACAAATATATGCAGTCTCATGTGGTGTTCTGATGATACTGCTTCAGAAATCCACATTTAAAGAGGGTAACTTCTCTGTAATAATCTATGTAAACTGCTATGTTTCTTGGCCTGTCTAAAACAGCATTTAAAATCTCCACCTCTAGTCAAACAGAAATCCAATATAGCTAACTTCACTTGTGATTCAAAAATTGCTTACAACTGAAGTTGAAGATTCTTCCAGTATCCTTGTTTTCTGCTACATTTTCTCATTTTGGTAATTTTTTTTATTAGTTTGCTTATTTTAATAGTTGGTTTTTATTCATAAAAGGAAAAACAGTTTTAATCTTAGCTTAGCATACTGTTCCGAAATTTATAAAGCAGTAGATGAATTTAAAACTTTGTGTCAAGGTTCACAGAAATCTAAATGACTTCTGAGGAATATTAAAGATTATTTTGTTGACATTGTTTTGGTTTAAAGGTCAGGTGTTACAGCTCTTATATATTCCGCACACACACACTAGTGAAGTCCCCATCTCTTGCATGTATTTGGAAAATGGCATTGATTTCCACTTGCAGTTGGGATCTTCATCTGTTCTGTACTGCCCTAATTTGACATTGTTTAATTAGGATCTCCCTCTAGTGGATCTACACAAGCAAAAGCAAAGATGTTTGACGTAGGTATCCACTGAGTATACAGTGCCAGGCTTTTTGTCATTCTAATACGTTTAGAATGCGGAGTAAAGTGTTTGAGTTGTAGCGGAACAAAGGCTTTAATGTGACTGGCAGCTTTCCTTTTAAAAAAAAAGTACATATTTGTCCCAAAGGCCTCTGAAGTGATGTCTGCCTTGTCAGTGAAATTGCTGGAAGTACGCTGTATGTTTAAAACCAGTTTTCTCCCTCCCTAGGTGATTTACAGTGCTGTGACATTACGCGATTATCATAATTTCTCTTCTTCTTGAACTCAGTTTATTTAAATCAATATAGAAGTCAAAGGGTTTTCACTTGGTTCTGGTTTGAATGATTGCACTAGCAGTTAGCTGTTCAGCTAGACCCTATTTTACTGCTAGCTGGTTGAGCAGATCATAGACTGCTGGCAAATCCAGAACAGAAGAGACTTCATTCAGGACTCTACTTTAGTCATGAATTTTAAGGTTAAGCAGACTACTAAAGCTACAGATTTCTGCTCCATACTGTTTAGATGTGTTGCCAAACTTGTTTTTGGCACTCACTTTGGAAAATTTTGACAGACTTTCTCATTTCATTAAATAATAGTCTGAGATGGTCAGAAGTTACTGCCCCTTAATCAGATGACAAGAATGTGTCCCCACTTTGAGAGCTCATTTGAAGATAATATCCGACTTTGTCTTGTTCAGTGTGGTCTGGATATTCAGTAATTGGTCTTAATGGTCTAGAGTAAAGATGACTGCTTTCTCTGAAGGTTTTTGCATCACATTACAGGGAAAACTTTCTTATCTGCATTAGGTCGAGTTCAGCATGACAATCACAGTGATGCTGGAATGAGAGAGAGAAACCTCCATGAAGAGAAATTAGATAGTTGAGAGAATTTTCTCTAATGCTGAAGAAAGTGGATTTTTCCCTTAAAGGAGAAAGGGCAAATAAGGGAAGCGTGTGCTGGGAGATGGGAGGAAGAAAGGGTTATTGTATTGCATGCGCAAAACAAACCTTGTGGTGCAGCTGGAATGATCGAATGTTTTGTCTGACGTCTGTCTGCAGTCCCAGGAAAGCCTTGCTAAGAGAATAAGAAAACAAGTCCGAGATTTTTAAATTTGTAATTTGCACTTAGGGAGGTTCTTTGAGTTGTTGATTGCAGAAGGTGAAAGCATCGAAAGAATAACTGAAAGATCTCATACAACTGTAACGAAGCCTGTTTTGATTCTTTCTAATATAATTACATGCATGGAGGGTTCATGTTGATATTTAACATGTCTTCAACAACTGTACGTTTGTTGTTTGTTAAAATGGTTTTGGGATGTTCTGGATAGAAAGATGAGGACAGGAACAGCTTAGAATGAAGCAAACAAAACGCTTTGCTAATACTCAGATGACACTTTAATTCTCAGGAAAATGGGGGGCAGGAAAAAGAAGCTTAGGTTTTTATTTCTAGGTCCTGTTTATTTTGTTAATCTAATCTTGGAAGCAAACTTGAGGTTTATTTTCTTTGATATTGTTAGGAATGCTTGAGGTTAGGCTGTTCAGTTGTTAAATAATCACGTCTTTGAGAAAAGGTGCCTGCTTTATCCAGAGATTTAGGAAGTATGTTGATGTGCAGTCCTTTCTCTTACAGTGAAGACAGCTCATTAAATCCTTGCTGTTAGGGGAATGCCCTTATTCATATCATAGACTGAATAATTTAGTATCTTTGCAAAATGCAAACTGCAGTGAAACCTGGAGTTGCCTGATCAGGTTATGTGTAGAGACTATATGAGACTGAAATGAGAACTCTACATAGAAAAGGGTGAGGGAGTCTCAACTGCTTCTCCTCGTCCTGTTGTACTTCACATCACGCTTACAGTTTGTTTTGAGGGGAAAACTGATCCTGCTGCAAGGAGGTAATGCTGGTGTACCTGTACTCTGACAGCCGTCTGGAGGAGACTGGCAGCGCTCCCTGCCAGAATGGTAATGATGGGGTGTAGTGTTACTTGTGCTGTTGGGATAATATCTCAATTTTCTCTTGTAAGGTTTCTTCTTGTTGTTGTTTTAAATGTGTGATTGAGTAAAGAAAAACTCTGTAGTTACTAGATTCTGCAATAGCTGTTTCTTTCCAACTAGTCCTGATCTATGTGCCAAAATACTAATCTAAAAGAAGCTTCAACTGTTTATAGGACAAAATATTTCTGCTTGATTTTAATTTCATGCAAGTTTTCTGAAAGCGTCATTAATTTTAATAGGCATATGGAGGATTGCTAAGCTTTCAGTTATACTCACTTCTAAGTATTGCCTGTGTGGTGTTTCTGATTTATGTCATTCTAAAGATTAGTGTTGTAGCAAGTGAAAGTTTTAAAGTTTGGGTGAGTGAGTCAAAGAATTTCATTAAAGTTTGACATTTGGCCTAACTGCAGAGCAGCCACAGAAGTGTAATATATTAATTTTGTGGGTAAAGTTTTGTTTAATAAACAATGGGGCATGTTAATACATTTTGCTCTTGAGGGTTCATACTGTTGTCTTAAAAATATTTCCAGTGGAAGTTGCAGCTATATTAAATCTTCTGGCTTTGTAAACAGGGTATCGTCATACAACCATGAGCATAACTACAGAAATATTAAGGCAGATATGCTATAAAGGCTCACTTTTTAATACTGAAAAGTGACAGTTCTCTATAATACTGCTATTCACAAACTTTGATAGAATTGGGGGGGGAGGGTAACAGAAGTCTTGTGGTAGATGATGTTGATTATATTTAACTTTTGATACTTGCTTTTTATCGAGAGACCTTAATACATACTCTTCTGTAGAAACTTTGTCTCGGTTTCCCCTTTAGGGAAAGGGTTGGTAGAGTGGGAAGCTGTGTGCTTGCTCAAGGTCACCCCACAAGCTAGTGCCTGAGCCAAGTGTGGAACCCCAGCACTGTTCCCTGGGCTGTGCTCTGTTGGCTGTGCTGGCATTGGTAGCAGGCTTGCTTCTACTCAAATTCAAATGCATTTTAATGAATGTTTTTGTTATTCTTGGGCCCTTATTTTTATTAAGTTGATCAGCTAAAAGTATTGCATGCTACTTGTGAAGTGAAATGAAAAGTCTTTACTTTCAGAACAAAATGCAACATTGTTACCATTCTACTAAAATAAATGGGTGATGAGTATACTGACTCAACTGGCAGTACTTAAAAAAAAAAAAAAAAAAAAAAAAGGTACATATGAGGAAGTGAATGTTTAGAGGAATGAGAAGTATTAGCTGGAAGATGATCAGCTGGAAGAGAAGTACTAGAATAGTTTTGTTGCTCCTTAATGCCCTTCCTAGTTTTGCTAGGTCATGCCTATATACCCATAACCCAGGTCCAGGTCTGGATGAGCGGTACCAGTTTGCTTCTCCTGAAGGCTGGCTAGCAAGCCTCCCCAGGCTTTCTGTTCTGTAATGTAATGTTCTAGAGCAGGTCAGCTTCCGAGCAGGAGATTTTTGCCTATTATTTCTTAGTATAGCTCTCTGAAAAAGAGTCTGGTTTCCTTTTATTTAGAATTTTTAAAAGCTTATTAATATATATATTTTTAAAAAAGTAAGTTATTCTTACATTCTACATCAGAAATGCTGTTTGCTGTTGTTTTGTTGACTGGAATGTATTCTTAGTAGATGTGCTTGAGCAGTCCTTTATAATCGTTAGAAAAGTTTTTCTTTATTACTCTTGAACAAAGTATCTCAGGCCTTGCTTTTTTTTTCACTACACAAAATCCTACCTATAACTTGCTGTGCAAAAAGATCAGCTAGATGGAAGATCTATTTCTGTGAAATTTTGATAATGTCTTTAGCCTGCAAATTCTGAGGTCCTCTATTTAAAGAACTTTTTTGCAAGTCTGAGCTCTTGATTCTGATTTAAAGACAAAGCATGGTGATGTTTTAATTTCTCAGAATACTATTCTGTGCTAGCTTTGTAACAGCTGGATACTCTTATCTGTATAGCTCATGTGCCTATATAAATCAATTTGCTGTTTGCTTTCAGTCATTCACACTTTGAATATAAGACTCTGCAATTGGAGTGCTGCTTAGCTTTGATACTAATTTAGTCAGAAATGAAACGGGATTATTAAATACTGAGTTGCTTATAAACTGTTTCTCTAGGGGGAGGGGAATTGAGAGCTTCACCTCTCAAGCTGGATTTCTCAAAAGTGATATAGTTGACAAAGTTTGTCTAAAGTTATTAAATGTTTTCTTTTTGAAAAAGTGTCTTCTGTGTTTTAATGCTGTACTTTGAACAGTGCAATAACTGTAGGAGTATTCTTGTTTGTTTGCTTTCTCAAACCATAGGAAATAGTGTTATGAGGAAAACTTTTGGCAGTCTGACTGCTAGTGGCTCCCAAAAGACACTTCACTGGTCATTACATTACCAGCTCCCAAGCAAGCCTGTCAAGCTAAATGAAAATATACGTTGTAGGTGGTTGTATAACTCATAGTATATATATTGTTTCCGTCTTGAACAGTAGATACTCTGGGTTTTTTAGGGTCTTTATCTCATAGGAATGTGATGTCTTCAGTGTCAGGCAGGTGCCATGTCAACACTGCTAATATAAGCCAGGTGACATTGAAAGAAGAGAGGGGGAAGAGTTTGGTGTGAAACTCCAAAGCAGACAATGTATTGCAGAGAGTGAAGCAACTAATGAACTGAAGGGCATGGAGGGAGGAGAAGCCATGTGTTTTCTCTCTCCAGCTGCTAATTATACTTTCATAAGGTATGTAACTGGGATCAATGAATACAGCTCTCGAATGGAGAGAGCTGTAGAGTTATGCCAATTTGTGGTGAAAATGAACATCAGGAACTTGATAAACTACAGCTCTAGTTGTGGTTTAAAAATGTGATGTTGGGGATACTTAATTTGGCTCAGGCAGCCTCCAGCAGCCTGTTGCTGTTCTGTGCTACACCAGAATAGTTGTCTGTGTGGCTGCATGAAGAACCAGAACAAATGCTTGATCTAGCTGGTGAAGTCACTTCTTGCGAGGTTTTTCCCTGAGGGTATTTTAAATAGATTGGTTTCCAGTCCAGCTCTTACTATATAATTGCTTGAACTATCATAGAAGAAGGTCATGCAAAGTAAGAATAAGCCGAAAAGCAGGAATGGCTGCTGAAGAAATTAATATCCCATTCTCCGTCTCTCAGGGTACAACATGGAGTACACAGTCTGTACTTTCCTTAGAAAAAGAAAGATGCTAGCTTTTTCTTAAACAAAACCTAGAATAATAGACCGTTCAGCCTCGTCTCTTACTTGGCTTGCAATGTTCTCTGAAGATAAAAATGATCTTTAGATAGATCAGACTTTTTTCCAGGTAGTATCTGTGAAAACTTATTTTGGAGCTTGATGTTTCTTTAGTATCTTGAGGTGTTCACAAGGCTCTAAGAATGCTTGGGACTGTGACGGGCTGGCTTGAACAGCCAGGGCAAGTGAAGCTGCTTCATTAGTTTTTGGGAGGATCCATTCTACAAATTGGCTCGGTATATTTAAATGAGGACTGAGTTATATTTAAATGAGGACTGGGGTTAGCAGCAGGAAGAGAATGGGAACATTGGCTGAAGGGCTGTAGAGTGGCAGTTCAAACTGAGCTGCTGCCGAATGGTATCCTGAGATCTCCTGATAGTATCTTGTTCAAAAAGGCTGTTCATTACTCCTCCAGATTAAATGGGGGAAAGTTTAAAGTTTTCGTTTCTACTGTGATTTTTCAGTACAAAAGGGTTCTAGTTGGTAAATGGCCATAGTATGTCCACAAGATTATTTTTGGTTCTTCATGCTTAGATTAAATGTGCTTCATGGTGAGAAATGGGAGATCTGAGGGAATGGAGAGTGTTGGACAAGGCAAACAATACTGGTATGTAGCACCGTTAAGTAGGGACAGGTCTGCTCCTAGACTGTGGCTGATTCTGAACGCCCACGAAAGGCTGCCACGTGGTTCGGGCAGCGAAGAGGCAGCCTGCTTCCCTGGCTGCTTGGGAGCTGCAGTTGTTGCCTAATGGCTGTAAAAGCCTCACACCTGCCATGGAAAGAGAAGAGAAAGGAGTTGTTTATGACCTCCAAAGTTAGAACAATTTTCCAGATGAGCTACTGCTCATGACGGATTTTTCTATTTACTGATAACTTTAGTATTTACTATGATCACAGTTAAATCTTTACATTAAAAATATAAACTTATCAGTTGGTATCTCTTGGAGATATTACAAGCAAAAGTACGTCCAGAGCAGCATAACTTGTTTGGACGTGAGGACCTAATGCTTACAGAAGAGAACACACAAGAAAGGCATAACCCTTGTAATGCACTTTCTGCTTTTCTTCTATTAGAAGTAAGTTCTTATGTTACTTTCTAACTGCAGGGTAGGGTAGAAAGTCAGTATATGCTCTTATGATTTTCAGGAATCATTGTCTCTTTGACCATAGTGGAAACATACTATGCCATTTTGAGTAAATTAATATTTTTATATAAGCTTTAAACAGGGCACTAATGTTTGCTGAATCTGAGGCAGGTATCTGCCCTCGATGCCTCAATATCTCACATACAGTCTTTTCGTGGTTTTGGATGACTTTCACAAGTTCAGGCAACAAGCATCTACATTTTGATATTTGAGATGGGTGAGATCTCATTACAACTCTTCCACACTCTAACTAGTTTGATGGAATGTAGACAAGAAACTATTGTTTTGCTTTGGCTTTGGGACCTTTTCAGGCCTGGATACAGTTTTCTTGTGTTTTAACTTCTTTGTCTTTGCTCATAAATTCCAGAATCTTACATGTAGCTGTAGTCTAAATTTCCTTTTTTACTGCCCAGTTTTACATACAACAAACTATTCACAATGTACAGTATTCCATTCCAGATTTCTCTGTCCTTCACTTCTGTTAATTCTTTTTAAATAATTTCTCTTGTGTAAAAAGATTGGTGAGTAAAATAGAAATGTCTTTTTATTTTTAGAAGAAAGATCCAGCATATTCAATTATTTGGAAGATGTATAGTACAGAATTGCTCATCAGTAAAAAGTCAAAGATTAATTTGCATGTCCTTCTCTTTTACATCTCTGGTGTTGAGCAGAACGCACCCTTTCTGCATGTTTTGTTCCTTATTTGTTAGATGCCTCGTTCCTTTGTGGGATAAGCAAGTAATGTGTTCAAAGACATTCTTTAATACAAGTTGACAAGCTAAAATCTTGTAGTAAATTTTGGCCTGACTTGTGGAAACAGACTCTATCTTCCTACTCTTGGTATGGTGATAAGCTTCTGATATATATTTTTTTCTCCTGTTCTTTTCCATTTCCAGTGTTCTATTTAGGTGAGTGTTTTAATTTTTCGAGCCTTTTCTGTTCCTTGAAGAGTATTTGTTCATTGTTTTAAGAAAATCTCAAACGGGGAGTGCTTTTCAAAGCCTTTTTTTTTTTTTTGTCCTGTCCTATGTAAAATTATTTTGCGTTTCTGTGAAACCTTTTCATTCATGTGAAGTAAATCCATTTTGCAAATATGTAAGGTAACATTTGCTGCAGTTTTTATTTGCTGTATTATGTTGTTGAGCTTTTTTGGCTTAAAAAGCAGAAATGGACAGTTTCTATAACATCATGTGACAGCTATTCTGTTTCCTTGGTTTTGTGCTTTTCTGCAAAGTAAATGTTCAAGTGGTTAATTTATGGTCTGTCTTCTTTCAGGTCCAACATTGCCTCGACAAAATTCACAGCTTCCCTCTCAAGTACAAAATGGTCCATCACAAGAAGAATTGGAAATCCAGAGAAGGTATGGTGCTGTAAGTGAACAGCTATTCACTTAAATGTAGTAACTCTTCATTAAATGATGACAAACTAAATTTCAAGGACTTGCATGTACTCTCTTGCACTAGGACAGTATTTGTATATTTGAAGTTTTCATTATTGCAGCTTTCCTGTGCAAAAACTTTGATTGTAAACTCTTGATCTGCACCCATTTGAACAATGCAGGGCTTCTTGCTATCAGCCAGTCATGAGAGCTGAAGATCAGATGAAAAGATTTGAAGACTTCAGTTCTGTTATTTTCAACCAGACTAACTGGTTTCCAGTTGCTCTGTTGCACCTTCAGTTTGACAGCTGCTTATAAAGAAGGAAGACAGAGCAGCAAGCGAGGAGGGAACTTTCTTCTCACCTTCAAAAGTAGAGAACTGAATTTTCAAGGGGAATGACAATTTTTATTACTGAATGTGGGTGCTCTAGATGAAAACAATGTACAGGGAAAATTTGTTCTCCTTTACATTATATTAGTCCTTTTAGCAAAAAAGTGCTCCATTTTCAGAATAAAAACTCATATAACCTTTAGTAGTTTAACTTTCAGTTGTAGCAATTTTGGTTATGTACATGTGGCCCTCAGGGAGCAATCCCACTTCCCCTGAGCAGTTGTCCCCCAATGGCTTTGACAGAGATCCAGCTTGATTTCTTTAGCGCACTGTGTGCTCTGCTGTTCTGGTACAAGGCTGCCACAGGAGCATGCTTGATCTCATCAAAAGGCCTTCATATAAGCCACTTAGAGCTATACGACTTTTTTGTGGCACTCCTCCAGGCTAAGCTCCATCTGTGGGTGTTTTTTGTGTGTGTTTTCATATATATACACGTGCACACACGCGCATGCGCACGCGCATGTATGCACGCGCATGCACGCGCATGCACGCACACGCACGTACATGCACGCACATGCACACATGTACACACATGCACGTACATGCACGCACATGTGTGCATGCACATGTGCACACGCACGTACACCCATGCGCACGCACACGTACACATGTACATGTATGCACATGTACATGTATACACACATACGTGTATGCACATGTATGCGTACATGTACACACATACACATGTACACACACACATGTGTATACACACACGTGGGTACACGTAGGTACACATAGGTACACGTACACATGTGCACACATACGTACACACATGCACACGCACACGTACATGTACATGTGCGCATGTGTGCACATACACACGTACACATGTGCACGTACACATACATGTGCGCATGTGCGCATGTACACATATACACGTGCGCACGTACACACGTACACGTGTGCACATACATGTACACATGTACACACACAGGTACACATGTACATGTACACACGTACACACGTACACACGTATACACACATGTACACACAGGTACACATGTACACACAGGTACACATGTACACACAGGTACACATGTACACGCACGTACGCACACACGTATGCACACACATGTACACATATGTACACACACATACACATGTACACACACGTACGCACACACGTACGCACACACATGTACACATATGTACACACACATACACATGTACACACACATGTACATACACACACATACGTACACACATGTACACACGTGTACACACATACATGTACACACACATACACACGTGTACACACACGTACACACACGTGTACACACACGTGTACACACACATGCACACACATAGACATGTGTACACACGTGTACACGTACACACGTGTACACGTACACACGTGTACACGTACACACGTGTACACGTACACACGTACACACACGTACACACGTACACACACGTACGTACGCACACGTACACGAACACACGTGCGTACGCACACACGTACACGTACACACGTGCGTACGCACACACATACACGTACAAACGTACACACACAGGTACACACATGCACACACACGTGCACATGTACACGTACACACACAGGTACATGTACACATGCACACATGTACACACACGTACACATGCACACGTACACGCACACGTACACACGCGCACATGTACACACACACATGTACACGCACATGTGTACACATGTATACACACATACATGTGTACACACATACACATGTACACACACGTACACACGTACACGTGTACACACATACACACACGTACACGTACACACACGTACGCGTGTGTGTACACGTACGTATGTGTGTACGTGTGTGTGTACGCGTGTACGTATGCGTGTGTGTACGCGTGTACGTACACGTGTGCGTGCGTGCGTACACGCGTGCCTGTGTGCGTACATGCGTGTGTACATGCGTGCGTACACGTGTATGCACACACGCACGTGTGCGTACACGTGTACACGCATGTGTGCGTACATACACGCACGTCTACACACGCACGTCTACACACGCACGTCTACACGCGCGCACGCACACACGTGCGCACACACGTGCGCACACACGTGCGCACACACGTTTACACACACGTTTACACACGCACGTGTACACACGCACGTACGTGTACGCACACACACATGTACACACGCACGCATGTGTACGCACACGCACGTGTACACACATGTGTACATGTACGCATGTGTGTACGTGCGCAAGTGCGTACGTGCGCACATATGCACACACGTACACACACATGCACACACACGTGCATGCACACACGCGCACACACATATACCCACGCACACACGCGCACACACATATACGCACACACACATACGCACTCACACGCACACACATATATACACGCACACACACATATACGTGCACATGTGCTTGCGCACACATGCACAGACATGCGCACATGTGCGCGCACCCGCATGCACACGCGCACGCACGCACGCGCGCATGCATGCACATGCACGCACACACACGCACACACATATATGCACACGCACACATATATGCACATGCACACATATATGCACACGCGCACGCACACGCGCACACATGCATACGCGCACACACGCATATACATGCACGCACACACGCATAGACACGTGTGTACGCACACACATGCATATACGCGCACACAAGCATGTACGCGCACACATGCACACACGCACACACACATATACGCACACGCACGCGTGCACACACACGCACGCACACAAGCATATACGCACAACGCGCACACGCACACACTCACGCCCACACACATATACGCACACATGCGTGCGCATGTGCACACGCACACGCACATGCACACACGCACACACACGCATGCACACACGCACATACGCACACGCACATGCATACATGCACACACGCGCACACACGCACACACGCATGCACACACACGCACACATCACATGCACACGCACATGTACATGCACACGTACACGCACGTACATGCACACGTACATGCACGTGTATACACACGCATACACACGCACGCATACATGCACGCATCCACACACGCACGCATACACGCACGCACGCATACACGCACGCATACACACACGCATCCATGCACACATACACACACACATGCGCACGCACACGCACACGTATACACACACACGCACACTAAAAAGTATAAGGGGGAATGGTGTAGGTGAAGTGTTTAGGGTATGGGTGTATGAAACTGCGCAGTTGTCTAGGATAGCGGTAGAGAACTGAGCTGAAGGAAAAGAGCAAGATCTTGGGTTGTCTCAACCATACTGCCTGTGCAAGCTTCCCATCAAAATGCTCCCAAGAGATTAGCTGTTCCCTTCCAGAAGGGATGCTGGGAGCAATTTAGGTCACACACAGCACAGATGCAGGGAACAAGATTCTTGAATGAATATGAAGTGGTCCAGATTTATAGTGCAAATGCACTTAATGGTTGTCTGTGGAAACTGGAAAAATATTTTAATATACTGGGTCTAATTGACAATGGCATTAAATTTTTTTGCTATTTTACATTTAACCTATTTATGCAGTAGTGAGACAGGTTGATCATTTGAAAATAATTCATAAAACATATTTGATAAATCAGCAATACATGTTGAACAAAGTATTAACATCAGAATTAGTCATGTGAAATACTTTTTAAAGAAACACTGTAGATATCTCTTCAGAAAAAAGTGCTGCCCCATATTAAGAGCTGTGAAAGTCTCTTTTGGAATCCTTTACACATAGAGGACACATTATCTGATGGCATTCTTTTGGCTTCACTTCTCACTTGATCAGTGTGCTCTACTTGTTTGCATCTAATGTAATGTACTCTTTGAACTCTGGTCCTGTTCTTGATCTATTTTTCCCTTTTTCTTAAAAAAAAAAGGGGGGGAGGGGACACACTGGAATTAGCGTTTACTCATGTTGGCCGCTGGATTGTCTGGGGAAAGAATGTTGCACTTGTGCCATAGTGCCTAGGCAGAACCTGTAGTTTTGATAAAAATGTCAAATGCTTCTCCAGTCTTTTTATTATTATAACTCTATTGTTTACAATGCAGTTCAGTTAGCTGTATGCCAGAACTTTTGTGTTTTTAGCAACTGTCTTTCAACTTCTAGACTGCCATATCATGATGAAAATAATAATCTTACTACTATAATTTAGGGAGTAGTAAATAGTTGGGAAGAAAGAGGTTTATGTATGTTTATATTACTTTTAATATATCTACAAATAAATGACATTTCCAGTCTCAATAAAAGGTAAAGGCAGTTGGGGCAGAAACAACCTGTGGGGAGCATAATAAGACTAGGGAATGCAAGAGGAGGGAATAAAGGCTGTTGGTGGTGTGCAGGACCATGGAGGGATTTGTGATGCATCAATAAAAAGGCAGGCTTTGCTAATGTCTACTGATGTGAAGTTTTCCTTCACTCTCACAACTGGTGTTCAAGGGTCTTGGAGAAATTGGAACTGAAGAATTGAGTTAGCTTGTTATCAACAAAAGTGTCTTATTTTGGTTCAAAGATTTTTCTCTCTCTTTTAGAAAAGATTTAGATGTTTTACAATCTGAATAGAAGTGTAAATGTAAAAATAGTTACTTTGTTCATTTTACTGCTGAGCCTATTAGCTGTCCGTTTACATTGTTTACAGTGCATTGAATGACAGTCTATAAAGCCACTAGGACCGGAAGTACAATTCAAAACACTGAGTTTCTTATAAGGCAATGTTTATGAATCAGGTGGTCAATGAAATCATTTAGTCTGGCCAGTTGACAACTTTGTTACCTTTTTTTCATGAAACCTTAATACATGGTATGTGCTTTCCTTATCAAACTAACTGTGGAGTACTTGAAGATTACTGTTATATTTAAATGAGTACAAATTAAGGAAAATTTCAGTTATCAGCCTTAAAACATAAGGAAAAAATGCACTACTTCAGCTTTTGATTTTGATCCTCAGAAACTAAGTGTTTTTATAGTACATAGATTATTTTTCATTTTGTCAGTGGTAGTCAGGCAGTGTTTTTAAATTCCACTGATTGTTCATGAGCAACTTCAGATGACATATGTATTTGCTAATAACTTTGGAGTTACTTAATGTTAAATACCATTTTAAAATATATGATTAGTTCATGGCATGCCTCTGTGTGCTACTCGTGCATGTAAATTTACCTTCTCTTCCAGCCACGTTAAATATGTTGTCAGGAATATGAGTCACTGAGTTGGTATCTAATATGACACTCAGGAATTTATTGAGTTAAAGTTTATAAATAACTTCAAAATCATCACCGCTTCATAAATAAAGAGACCAAGAACCCCACAAACAGAGAAAGTGTAGATTGTAAGGAATAATGAAAGTGTATAAGCCTCCTGCTGTCCTTCAGGGACGTAATGGACCAAAAGTTGACCGACTTCTGTCGTAAGTACTCAATGTTAGAAGACCTCAAAACTCAATAGTAGATTTTTTTTTCTTTTCTTTTTCCCTCCCCTCATTGTTAAATGCTTCAAGTTTGCTTACATGGATTGGGTTGAAACTTGTAGTAGAATGAATAAGACGTGGTGTGTGGCTAGGCTAGAAAACAGTACTGCAATATGGCGTAGTTCTCATAACATCTTTTGGGAGGCTTCTTAGTTTTAGTTAGTGCTAGTTCAGAGGCTGAGAAGGGTAGCAGTCTTTTAATCTTTAAAATAAAATGCATTCCTTTAAGCCTTTCAATAAATGATAAAAAGTATTTTTGCTGAGTTTCTGCTTATCTTAAATTATAACTACCTTCCAAGAATTTATATTTTTTTCAATAGCTTAGTATATATTTCATATAATTCCTGAGCTGTTTTAAAACTATTTGTGGAAATAGTGAAAGAAAAATAAAAATCCTATCCTGCAATTCAATAGCAATTTTGTTACAGTGTACAGGAAAGTTTGCCCATTATTTTCTTTCTCTGGTAGCCTGCTTTCTTCTGATTTACCAGAGCCTGTGACCTTTCCCTAGTCAATAGCCAGCCATGCTGTTTCCGATTCTCCTTTGCTTTTGAAATTGTGCTGTTTATCTGAGGACTTATTTTGAGGAAGTAGTATTTCTTTAAAGGTGTATGAATTGATTAAATTGTAACTAAGCAAATAAGTATAATCTGAGGTGGGCATGTGAATATACAGTAGTTAGCTTTTTTGGTTAGGATGTAGCAGTGGTCAGTAGAATCCTGTAATATGATTGTATTATGTGCTGTGGATATTACAAACTCTACATGAAGTTTACATCCCAGAGATACGGTTTAGATGGAATCAAAGGGGTGTGTGTGTTTTTTGTTTTGTTTTTCATGCCCAATCTAGGGGTTTCCATCAGGCCAGAGTTAAACCAGCATAATTTAGGTTTCAGGTTGAGCTTGCCGAGGTAGTTTCGGCAGATAGCCCATAGCCATTTGAAACTCCAGTCTTCCTGATTTCCACCTTGCGTAATAAAATGTGTGGCAAAACATCTCCTTTTGGGAAAAAGGAAGAAAGGGAAAAGGCCCATCGGTATTGCATATATTTTTTTTCTTCCGTTTAGAGTTTCTGGATAACAAAGAGTTATGGTATGATAATGTGTTTTTCTAAGTTTTGGGTTTGTGCCTCTTCTTTCATTTCCTTTTCATGCATGGCTACTTTCTATTTGCAGTAAAGATTTCTTTAGTTCTGTCAAGTCTGGCTTTCAGGGACTTAATAACTGGCTTTATGTAGAGGTAATGGGTTCATTGTGTTTACAATACAGAATAACTGTAGATGTTGGGTAACAAATGCTTAGCAGATTGAGAAGAGGTGGGACTGCATTCTGTCTTCAGTTAAGCAATCTTTTCATTACATTTGCAAAACTGCTGCCTCGACTGCTGCAATCTAATGATGTGTGTGTTGCTTGAAGGATGGTTCTGACAAGCATCTTAGCTGCCATTTTTTGAAAATATCTCTTTGAAATCTTACCCTTTCTAGAGAATTTTCAGTTCTGTGTATTTTTCTGTTTAATACAAAATTGGGATCAGAAACAGTTCTACGTTTTTCAAGATTTTTGATTATTGTGGTTCCATTTCATGGAATTAGTTCTGTCCCTACTGTACTTAGTAGAATAGCACTGAGAGGGGCTTGTCCACAAAGGCAGATTTTTTCTAATACTGGGATTCTTAATTTTGTTAAAATCTGAAGAGCACAGATGACTTTCTGCAGTCTTGTTTCTGCCAGATAAGTTCAGGTGTTGCCTTGTTGATTTGCATAAGAGGTTAAAAAGATCAAGGCCAAGAGACCCAAAAGAAAAAATGCCTAGATGTTTCCTCTGCACCCATCGGCTTTGTGTTAATATTCCAAGGCAAAAGCCGGGCAGCGTTGAATTTGGAATGGAGGCCTGGAAGTAGTGTCATGGTCAGCTCTAGGCCTCTGGTAGCTATACCGTTAAATATACAATTATGCACATACTCTTATGATGCTCTTTCTTAAGTCCAGGTACATTTCTTGACAGTGCTGCAATCTTCTACAATTTTTCTTAGCCTAAAAGTAATTTCTAGGCAATTTATTCAGGTTGGTATTTGTACATTCATTGTCTAGTTTTAGTAGCTCCTCTTCATCTAGTCTTGTTCATAGACAACAATTGTTTCTACTCTGAATCTATATTAGTATGTTGAACAAGGCAAATTTTTTTCAAGTCAGAGGTTATGCATTTCTCTAATCATACTAATGGTTATTCTCTGCGCCTATTCCAGCTTAAAAATACAACTCAAAACATCCAAAACAAGAAAAATATGTAATATTTCTACCTGAGGTTTGATCAAAGAGCATTAATAGATCCCTTTCTTTATTGGAAATCCTGTATGTTAATAACCTTCAGGTTTATAGTTGCCTTTTCATGTCTTTATTGCAGTGGTTAGTTACCAGTTTTTGATTGACTGATAAAACCTAGTTTGTTCTCTTATTCTCCTATTTCCAACTAATGCGCTTTGAGCTTGTAACATAAAAGCTTGTTGTTAGTCCTTAAATCCCTTTTGATCAAGGAAATGAAAGCCTATTAGTTTGACCTTGGTAATGTGAAAAGCTTTAGAACTACTTTTGAAGAAAAGAATAATTAATCATGTGAGATAAAATGCAGCACAGTAGTCTGTGGCCAGATAATGTTTTCTTGTAAGAAAGAAGAGAGGTAGTTGATCCAGTGTTGCTGGACCTTTAGGGAGGAATTTGAGAGATACCACGCGGGAAGTTACTGGTTAAGGGGGAAGAGAAGAGGATTAGTATGGAAGTGCAAGGATAATAAGGACAGGCAGCTCTTCCTGGATTGGATTGGAACCAGTCAGATCTTACTTGGTGTTTTGCTGAACAAAATAGATAGCAGAGGAGCCTGGCTGATGATGCACATTGAGATATGTCAATACAAAGGTGAATTTATGGAGGAAGAATTGGATGTCATTGCAGATTTGGACAATAAAAATGGGATGCGAAATAATGTACATCTGAGACCCTGTTTTAGACATTTTTAAGGGGGGGGGGGAACTGTAAACCAAATATTAGTGTTTCAGATGTCTTAATACTAGTGTATAGGAAAATCAGATTGACAGCGGCGGTGTTGCATACAGTGGTGATCAACTTCAGGGCAAAGCTTCTTAAACTTAGGAAATGACTATCGGATAATGACCTCTAGATTTGTTTAGTGTTTTAAAATCAGGATACAAGCCTACAACTAAAATGCCTTCTTAATTTTGCTTTAAATTAAGTGTAAAGTGTTCTTTGATACAAACTCTTAAAATACATCATTGAAACAGCCTCATCTCTCACTACTGTTTAAAGAACTAGAGGTCCACCACTGCTGAAAATCAGAAATAATTGTCAGTTCCAGGAACATGAGTATAAACTCGCTACATGAACATCCTGGCTTTGAGCAGGCAAACTTTGCAGTATCCATGGCCGAGCAATAGATCTTCCGAGTGTCCGTTCGTTGCTTGCTTTAGCATTCTGCATGGCCCTGGCTGGGTTCCTCTGGAACAGTGTACAGCACACTTGAGTAAGAGTTGCCCAGACCGCCTGGCACTTGGAAAAACTATAAACCAACCACCCAATGCCTTAAAAGCCATAGCTAACTTGCTGGGAGTTTGTTTAGTGAGGGTGTATAACAGGAGTTCAGTCTAGATTGGGAACAGTGAGGTTTACCTGAGAGAGGTTAGGCAGATGGGCAGAGGTGGCTGGGGAAGAGGTCAGGATCGCGGCTGCTGTGCCAAGGTCCGCTGTTAGCGCACCGCGGTGCGGTTGGTTTGGCAGAGGCTCGCTGTGTTTACGGTGGAAACTTGCAGGCTGTGTTGATGTGATCTAGAGCATCTTTTTTCTTTGTAAATGAGTTGTGTGAAATTTGGGGGTGAGGTGTGTTCATTCCACAGTACATAAGCTTTAACGTGTAGACCTTGAGATACATAGTCAGTGGCTTCTCTTGACCATACTGGAGAGTGAGCTCTGGGGGCAAATGCTGAATTTTGGAATGCTGAATAAGTATTTAATATTAAATATGGAAAAGCAAATTTAATGTTCAGTTTTTATTATTCAGATAAGTGCTGCGGCCATTCTAATTTGCAAGAAGAAACACCTTTTGCTTTTGCAGATTTGTGTAAAAGAAGATTAGAGGCTTAAGCTATTAAAACTCAAAACTAGCAGCTTAGTTCAAAATAATCAACGTGTTAAAGCACTTGCTTCTTGATCCCTTTCTATGATTAGTTGTAATAAGGATGAAATTGGCTTATCTGTATCTAGTCAGCATTGATGTTCGTAGATTGTATGCAGTTATTTTTAGTTGCTAGGTAGGTGCTTTTCTGTAGACTGCAGAAGGCTTCGGTTAGCAACTGAGGTCACTTAGGCATGTGGTGGTAGCGGCGTCCAGCTCAGCGCAGCCTTGGGGAGCCTGTTTGCAGCCAGCTGCTTTATTTGCTGTGGTGACTCAGCGGTGGGAGGAAGAGAACAATCATGTGAGAGTGTTCTAGCAGGCACTGCCTGGATTAGATAACGGCATCCCTGCCCGTGTGCTTGGGCTTTCGGCATTTCAGAATAAAACTCCAACGTTGCTGTCTCTTGTGCAGTGCTCCGTGTATTGAGGCAGGGCTAGAGGAGCCAGTGCGGGAGCTCAGAGTCCTGAAAGCGCAGGCAGGCTGAGGCGCCAGGGCTGAGCGCTGCTGACATCCTCAGAGTGCTAGGCATTGCAGTGCAACTTTTTACATCTATAAATGTATTTGATGTTTAACAGCCAGATCACCAACATGTTTTGAGCAACTGCATTGCTTTGATGAATCTAAGTTTTGGTCGTTATTTATGGTTGGTATTGCATACTGTTTTTGAAATCTGACGTAATAGCATTCTTCCTAGATTTCTTGTTTATGTTGGGTTATAAAATTTACACTTTTCAAAACTAGGCAGGCCCAGAGTGTAAGATGCATACGTGGTTGAATACTTCTGTATGATCACATTGGGATTCTTATGCAGATTGTCTTAACGCTGACTTTCAGAATAGTTAAATACAGCATACAGTACTGCAATGTTTTAAAGTTAGTGATATAGTCGACCTTGATTTTTGCCTTTTGGGTGTCATCCTTGTGCTGCTACTCTCCTTCCCCTTACCCCCTCCCTTTTTTTTTGGTTTTACAATAGGTAATTGCACAAGCAAGAAACTGTTCTTAAAAAATGAAAAACAGTCATCTGGGGCATAGACCTGGACACCCCCCCCCCAACAGAACTTATTTCATGATTTTTAATTCACACAACATTTTTAAATGCATCAGGCTATGTTTTGGGGGGGTCCCTCTTTCAATACTTTCATTTTATTAGTAATTTTTATTTGTTTTCCTTTTTGTTGTTGTTGTAGCTTTAAGCAGCCCAAATGGAGACGGTATTGCTGTTCACCCTCCTGAGTGATTTAATGGCCAGTTTTGACACTAGGAGTTATTCAGACAAGGAAGATTGGAATATGAAATTATTGCTGTGTTCGTAAATTATCACTAACAGCTGTCAAATACTGTGTATTATCTGTATGCAGTTGACCTGTTCTCTCAGTGTTACGATTACTTTAATCAGGTCTGCTCCTCAAGGTATTTTGCTTTCTGCGGACTTTGTCTTGGATCCTTGTTTTCTACAGTGAGTTTTAAAATTTTAAATACTTCAAAACAGTTTCTGTTCATCTTTGAATGTCTGTCAACTCGGTGCCTGTTGAATTTGGGTGTAATACAAAGATACTTCTTTGTCTGTAGTGTTCTTGGAAATACCTCTGCTTTTAATGTCCCAGGCTTCACGATAAGAAGCCCTTCAGGTTCATGGCTGAATCCTGTTATTCAGATTGATATATGGTCTTCTCAGCACAGTTTATGATCTTTTTAGTAAAAATTTTAATAGCTCAATCTCATGTTCAAGAGCAGAACAAGCCAGTGGTAGAATCATGAAGATTTATGTGAATGTACAGAAAACCTGCTGTGTGAGGAAACCAGGTGAGCTGGCAGAGCGGACAGCTATTTGCCTTCACAAACAGTTTCAGCAGTGGATTTGTTAACCGCAGGTGCTTTTTTTTTCCTCTTGGTGCCCTTGTGACAACAGCTCTGAGTTTTGACAGGGTGCGAATCACTTAGTGCTCAGGCATGCTTCCTCTGGTGGAAAGTGTTTCCACAAAGTGAGATGCTTTCAGTAACGCTTCTGGCAGATGACCAAGACATTGACTCAAATGTGGAAAGTGCTCCCAGCAAAGTCTGCTCTCTGCTAGAGAGGGCTCAGATGACTCCTGTCAGTCGTTCACCTCTAGGAGTAGAAGCGAAAACAACCTATTTTTGTCAAAAATTCAGATCTCAAGATAGTGGATAATATTTCTTTGGAACAGCTGCCTAGTTGCCATGTGTGATGATACGTTAAATGTAGCAATGCTACTTACTAAAGGAATGACAGAAAGTGGTCGAAGTGTATGTACATGAGGTATTGGCTCATTTTATATAAAATAAAAGCTGAGATAGTAGCACTACTTACTTAATTTGTGTTCCCTGGTATTTTTTTTGTTTTATTTTTTATTATTTATAATATTATCAATATAATATATATAATATAATATTATAATATAATATTATTATTTTGTTTCCCAGTACAAACCAAGAAGGTTGTGGATGTACCTGGGTAAATTAACAGCAGTTCTGTTTTGCAGTTTTCATTTAGGAAATATTCTAAACACTCCCCCCCCCCAGTGATATTTCAAGAATGTAGTTCCACCCCTGATTCTTAGTTTCCCAAAGAACTGCAGGATTAATGCTGCTAGGGGATCAAAGTTGCAAATTAGTGTTATAAATATGCTTCTCTGATTCTCTGACCATGCCTCCTCATATCTCCTTAACTGGACAAAAGTATACTGGCGAGAAAAAAAGGGGAAGTACTTGCTTTAAATAAACTTAAAAAGCTGTTAGAATATTTAAAAAAAAAAACCAACAACCTAAAAACTAAAATACATCTAAAATTGAATTCCCCGAAGATACTTTTGTTATGAAGCTAATTAAGATCCAAAAAAAAAAAAAAATCCTGAGTAGGATGCATGATAAAGCTGGTAGCTATTTTGGCATTCGCAAGCTAGTTCGTTGAATCTAAAACAAGGTGTAGTTACATACGTTGCATATGACTGACGTGCTGTTCAGTTTTATAGCACAGTCTCAACTATTCAATGTAAATTATCTCTTAATTTCTAATAATTCACGCTTTGAAAATAATTTGAATCACTTTGCCTCAGTATAATTAGCATTTCACTATGGGATAGTGTTCGGGGACATTTGTAGCACTTCAGCTTCGTCTAAAGATGTGTCCTGCTAGCTAATTTATGAGTAGGTAAAGTATTCTATTTAATAGTGAAATAGCCAGTCAGATTCGACCATTACTGCAGTAAAAATAACCTTGCCAAAGATTCTTCCTAGAAACAGAGAACAGAATACCTTTCTAGTCAAGAGGGTGGTTGGAATAACAGTATTTGATAATTTGTCAGGTAATAAGAACAAGTTCTATTTTGCAATTGGAAGCATGATCGGAGTTATGTACTTGACAATTTCAATTACAAAATCGAATGGTGATTTCTGTCATCTAGTCTACTCATTGCTAATAGTCCAGTTATCCAGTAACTATCAAATAGTTATTCATTGTAATGTTTTAGTAAATGATATTGTACTATGTTTACTGCTGAGAAGTATAGACCACTTTGTCTTGTATAGACCACTTTGTCTTGTCTTAAAGGCAGGAAAGAATTTTTCTTTAAACTGTGCCTTTGGCTGCATTTTGGGACCTATAAACTTAAACACAGTTTAGATGGTATGCAAACTATTATTTTTTTATAAAAATATAGCACAGAATACAAGAACTTTTCTTGAAACTCTAGGGGTTTTCCAGGCTTCTAGCTTCTTCCAGACTTGTTCTAAACTTGCCTTGTCCACACAAGTTTGTACTTCAACATATGCATGTCAAGTGCAATGTTTAGCTTGTAGCAGCTAATAATCTTTATGGAGACAAAATTAGACAAATATGCTTACCAAGGCTGAAGAATTTTCATGCATTGTTTTATGGTGCTCGTGCAGTGTTTTAGAAGTAACCAGTGTTTACATTTCAGAAAGTACTTGAATTGATGTGTAGACTGTCCTGACAAACTTTTTACTTTATGTTATCAAATGATAGCTAAACAATTATATGGAGTTTTAGTAAAAACATTTTTATCCTGTTTTTTACATAGTCAAAGTGAGTTCTTAATCTTTTTAACTACAACTGCTGCACTTTTGAACTGTAGTTCTTTTCTTAGTTTACTAAACTCATCCTTGCTCGTTGTGTTGTACCGAAGCAATGCGATTCCATTACGGACATGCTGCTCTTTTGTCCTGTGCCACTTCCATTTGTCTGTCTGAAAGGTTTATAAAAACTGTTAAAGCTACTGCAAAAATGTAGATTTCTTTTCTTAGTGCTTTGTTAAAAAGATGAGCACAAAGAATAAGCTTTTTACTTATTTTACTGAATAATGATATTGTTTTAATGAGGAGGGGAGGATTCAGAGATATATAATGAGAATAATTTTAAGTTGTTAAGTTACTGTCAAGGATGGTATATTTTGTCCCATATATATTACTGTATGGGAACTTCATATAAATAGACAGAAAATGTTTGCAAGGTATTTTGCTGCCCTCTCTTGGTAGAGCATTTGTATCATCAGCCAAGTGTTCAATTTGTTCAAAGGTTTTTTGTACATTTAAAAAAAAAAATCTATTCATTCCTTTATGTGCTGAAGAAATGGCAAATGAGAAATATGTTAGAAAAATAAAATAAAATGTTAAATGCTCCTGTTAAATACAGGATCACTCAGTATTTATTTAATGATGAGAACTCTTTTTTATTCAGGTCCTGTCTAGATGAAATTAGAAATACCAGATATCCATCTCATTGACTTTTATCTGTATCTTAGTAGACAGCCAATACAGTTAGGTATTATTTGTTGACCCAAGTGCTTTGTCCCTTCAGATTAAGGCTAAAGCATATGAACATTTGGGTACTTTTTTAAAGTGGGCTGCTTCTGTGTAATAAGCGTGATCATTCTGTGTCTTTATAGCTCTCTGAAAAGGAGAAAAGCAGGCCTCAGGAACATGCTCATAAATACTTGAGGGACTTGTCATCCCCAAATAGCAGTTAGATTTAGAAAATACTTCTTACGTTTTAGCTTAAAAAAAAAAAAAATTCTCTACTGGTTCCAAATAAGTTAGAAGACTTTTTGATGGAATTTAGAGGCTAAAAATAAAGTATGTAACAAGTTACATTGCAGCCCTGATGTCTGAGAGACTTCCACTATAACTTTGCTAAATGTTGTGTGTGAGAGCGGGAGCTGAGGGAAGACCTGATACAGTAGCAGAATTATTCTGCAGCTTCTGAGGGCCTTGGGTAACAATTTCAGCAGGGAAAAGTCCTTTTGCTGTACATAACTGGGAGGTAATTGCTTGCAGCAATTATCGAATCTTATTCAGCATTTTGCAGTGTTTTCTAAGGAAAAACATTGGTCTGAAAGAGAATGGACTTGAATAGTAACAGTGCATTAAAACTGGGCTGGTGTTCCCATTTCTGCCAGTATTTGTTGAGCATGAATAGAAGTGAACTAGCTGAAGTTCCATTCACTTCCAGGCTGGTTTTACATAGCTGTAAGTATGCATTTGGATGTTTCTGTAAAATTTGGATAAAGAATAGCTAACTAGTTTATCTGGAATACATAATGTGGTTTTTCTTGGATGACCATTTGTGATAATGCTAATTCACTGTTCTTGTATTCAAGAATACAAGTATAAAATACCATGCAGAGAACAAATGTAACTCCATATCCCAAACACGGAAGATTACATCAGTTAGTGAATTATCAGCAGCTTTCTATTTTTACCTCTTGAAAGCTGTCTCTCAGAATGTTAAATTAGTTAAGAGGAAACTGGATATATGATTCTTTTTACTGTAAACATAATAAGTCTATTATCCAACTCAGAAGAGTAACATGTAGAAATAAGAATTTTATGTAGGTGCAAATGCTGTGCTTTTGTTCTCACTGGTACAAAGATTTTTGATCATTTTCTTTCTTTCTTTCTTTTTTTTCCTTCCCCTAACAGTTATTTGATATATTTTTGGTTCTCACTTTGCAGCTTAATCTTTCCCTTGTTTTCATGATTGCAGACAGTTGCAAGAGCAACAAAGGCAGAAGGAGCTGGAACGGGAGAGGCTGGATCGTGAACGAATGGAACGGGAGAGGCTGGAGAGAGAGAGACTGGAAAGGGAAAGACTTGAAAGAGAACGCCTAGAACAGGAGCAACTGGAGAGAGAACGGCAAGAAAGGGAACGGCAAGAACGCCTGGAAAGGGAGAGACAAGAAAAGGAGAGGCAGGATCGAGAAAGACTTGAACGACTTGAAAGGGAAAGGCAAGAAAGAGAGCGGCAAGAACAGTTGGAAAGGGAACAATTGGAATGGGAAAGAGAGAGAAGGATTTCAAATGCTGGTAAGAATTTCAAAACTGAGTGTATTCGAGTACCAGATTCTGTGTTATGTGTTTGGGCGATGGAGTGGGATAGAAAAAGCATGGGCAGTGAGTATACTTGTGCAACAACAATCAGCATTTCAATCTTCAGTTTGCTGGAATTACTTCCTTTTTTATGGCAAGAAGTCTGAGATCTTTGACTTTTCTGTCATAATTTTCTATTAACTGTGAAAGAAAATATTTAAAATTATTTGCTTACTGCACTGCTGTATCTTCTGCTTGCATGAAGAACTTGGAGCTTATTGGGCATCTCCAATATTGGTTGAAATGTGATGATTTAAAATTTCTTAATACCTTATCATTGTTTTCTCTATTACACAAGATGCATTCTGTTTATGTAAGTTGGAAAAGAAAAAGAATTAAGTTTGAGAGCCTTTAAATGTAAAGGGTATGTAGCTACATAAGGCAAATTCATAGCAAGAGGAATGCCTTTTGTATCAAGTCTTGCTTAATTTGTTGGTAGTAACGTTTCAGTCAAATGTATTTGTATATAAGGTGCATCCAGAGATAAGCAAGAGCTTTCTCACTTTCATAATATAATGAAACGTTAGTCAAGCACTTCCTGTTTGTTCTTTAGTAACAAACTCAATGCACAAAAGAAGTCAGCATGTGGTAGAAGTTGGGGTATGCTATGTAAGATCAGGCACTTTAGAGAGAAGGATTTTGCTGAGGGTTTTATTCCACGTACTTTCCAGTTTGTGATGGAGCTTTTTCTGGGGAAGAGAAAGTTGATATTTACTTGCTGCCTATGTTACGAGTTTTATTAGTAGAACTGAAACAAATGTTAAGATCACTACACTTGCTTGCAATTTGCAACCAAACAAGAAGATAAAAGCTGATAAAGGACTGATTAATCAACCCTCTGTCTAATCAATCTCATAGATGGGATTGGAAAAAAACTTATTCCAGAACATACTTGTAAATTCAATTGTTGGCACAAAAATAGTTGGTGAAATTAAAAGCAGCTGTTGATAATATGTAAAACTTTCCTAACAGTATTTTCACTTGTGCCTAATCCTCTGGTACTAACTGTAGTCTACATTTATACATTTTGTTTGAATGCTGGTTTTGTTGCTTCATTAGCTCCCTTTTTCTCTTTCTCCTTTTTTTATCCTGCCTTTGCTGCTGCTTTCCATCTTCTGTCCAGCTCCATCTTTCGACAGCTCCCCGTATAGCACTCCACTTCCTGAATACTCCAGTTGCCAGCCTCCTTCAGCACCTCCTCCATCATATGCAAAAGCAGTCTCAGCACCAATGGCAGAGGCCACACCGGAGTATGCTGTAGTGACTTCTGCACCACCGACTTCCACTCCCCCTACACCGCCTCTAAGGCACTCTGCATCACGTTTTGCTACATCTTTAGGCTCAGCTTTCCACCCTGTTCTTCCCCATTATGCTACAGTTCCTCGTCAGCTGAACAAAAGTTCTCGGCCCCCTTCTCCTGTGAATGCCCCAGCAACTTTGCCCCCCAATACGAAGCCTGTTGCCTGGTCTGCACCCAGTTTTGCGCCCCTTCCCCCATCTCCTCCAGTAATGATAAGCAGTCCACCAGGCAAAGCTACTGGTCCAAGACCTGTCCTCCCAGTGTCGGCTTCGAATCCAGTGCCCCAAATGCCTGCGTCTCCTACTGCTCCAAATGGGCTTCCTGAAAGCGTGACTCATCCAGTTCCTTCGCCTTCTACCTCAGGTCCAACTCCGCCTCCACCCCCCCCTCCTCCCCCACTGCCTTCCTTTCCACCTCTCTCACTCTCTGGACCTCAAGCTTCTCCTTCTCCAAACTCCCCTAATGCCTCGACTCCCTCATCCAAGCCTAGTGTTCTCCCTTCTCCCTCTGCAGCTACCCCTGCCTCTGTTGAGAACTCTCTAAACTCTGTGCTGGGAGACTCCTCTGCTTCTGAGCCAGTCTTGCAGGCAGCCTCTCAGCCGATTGAACCTACGACCCAGCAGGGTAAGGCTTTCTGTTATTGCTACTAATTCACTAATCAGGAATGCAGTCAAAACCAATTTGTATCAAACCCCTTAACTGCCCCTGAAGAATTAATAAAATGCTTCAAAAGTTGCAGTGATCTTAATACCACAACGAAATACAGTTTGGAAACTATGGTAAGGGAAACTTAAAGCTCCCTGGAGAGGAGTTGGTTTTCATGGCAATCCGTCATAAATAAAATTCTCGTTTATTAAGTTCTCATTTATCAAGACCAGAGCTTGTCAGATACATGCTTGATAAATCTTGCCCTGTTAATTTGTTTGGAACGTTGTATTAATAGGCAGCATCAATGGTTTCCTAATGGCAGCAGAAGTGGAAGAACATATATGCAGCTTTGGACGTGTGAATGACCTTAGTGAGGAATAACCTGAATGACTTTGGTACTCATGTAGTTTAAAAATTTAGAAAGCAGTATGAAACTACTACAGCATTTCTTTCTGGATAATGCTTATATTTCAGTGTATGGATATATGCACACATATTTAAGACCGGGTCTTCCTGTGGTATTCTACCAGTTAAGTTAAAAACGTTTTGGAAAAAAGTTTGGTTAAACAGATGGCAGTCCTGATGGACACTCTACCAGTGTTATATAGATGTATTTTACAGGGATGTTCATGTCTGCTAATCTGAATCATCTGTTTTATATTGATTTTAGTAGTTTTAGCTCCTTGTATGTAAGCATGAACTAGCTCTGCTGAGGGTATGGGCTTGCAGAGGGTTAGTAGGGGATAAGGTAGAATATGAATTCATAGTGCACAAGCCATGCAGAGCAGATCCTGTGTATACGCTCTTCTGGTGCTTTGAGGTGTGAGCTGCTCTGGGTGGAAACAGGGTGAGTGACCTCATTTTTATTATGGAACAGGAGTATGCACGTGGATGCCGAATGACCACTAGAGAGTTTAAAATGCTTTTACCTTTACACAGTGGCATTAGCATTGTAGCAAACCAGGAAGACGTGTGTGTGAAGTCCAGACCTTTAGAGAGAGCTTCAGGTGGTTTCTCACCACTCTTAGTAGCTTAAAGCTGATCTGTAATCACAGGTGGGTGGGGGAAGGATATGTGGGGATGTTTTTTAGTCACGATTTCTTAAACTGTTGCTATCATATAAACACTTCTAAGCTGCAGTAATCAGAATACTCTTTCTTCAAAAAATGCTTTATATTGCATGTTAATGTGAATTTAAAGAATTAAAGGAATCATAAATCAAAGGCTGGAAGAGCTTGTCCCTGTTAGCTTAAATATGTCAGTCTTCTAACTCACTAATTAATGTTTGTGTTTGATTATTGAAATCGATTCCTGAAATGTTTCCAGATGACTCTCTCTTTTTTTTTTTTTTTTTTTTTTAATATACACAAGCTTAGAAATTGACGTTGGAACTCAAACATTTCAAGGGTTCAAATGTTTGGCTGTTGTTTTAAATGCTCGTTTTACAATGAGAAGTCTCTTCTGTTCCGCGAAGTTTTGACTAATAGTTTTTTCCTATGCGCTATGATACTCAAACTTTACGTGACACTTCCTGAAAGCTTTGCCTGTTCCTCTGTGTAACCACCTTCTTGGTTGCAGCACAGAACCTGACGGGAGGGTTATTGTATTCAAATATCTCTGCAATTGCCTGTTCTCTCCTAGTGTGTGGTGGAACACTTTTAGTAAGAATGTTCTCCCCTGCTGAAAACTGCAGTGTTTTCTTGCATATAAAAAGGCAAACATTAATACTAGTAAACTTCTCATACACTGAAAAAAAAGAGCCAGTATTTAAATGGAAATAATGAGATCTTTTTATTCTAAATAATTAATGTAGTCTGTTTTTTTTTTCTCTTTGACATTAGGTGTTGTCCAAGGACCACCTGCACCTCCTCCCCCACCCCCACTGCCCCCTGGCCCAGCTCAGTCTTCAGTAGCAGTCCCACCTCCTCCTGGCCCACCACCACCACCTCCACTTCCACCCTCAGGGCCGCCGCCACCACCACCACCTCCTCCGCTTCCTAGCCAAGTTCCTCCTGTTCCTCTTCCACCTCCTGCCCCACCCCTCCCTGCCTCTGGATTTTCAGTGGGATTTATGTCTGAAGAAAATCGCCCTTTAACTGGACTAGCTGCTGCACTTGCTGGAGCCAAACTTAGGAAAGTGTCACGGGTAAATGCAGCTGTTTTTTTCCTTTCTGATTCATATTTGTAAATTCTGTGCCCCTGAACTGGTTGTAATTTTTTATTTAAGATAAACAGCAGTATAAAAGACATTTTGCATAGACATAATTCATTATTAAAGCATTATAGGATGTACTGTACTACTAGCCCACCACATTCTTTACATAATTTTTTTTCCTTCCTAATATGTGAACTAGTTTCTTTAAGCCAGTTATAAATTTATTTGCATATATACTGTTGTTTTGTGTATTACAAAGGGTGAAGACTCCTCCAGTTCAAGTGGAGGTGGAAGCTCTGCTTCATCTAAAACAGACAGTGGCCGTGGAAATGGGCCGCTTCCCTTGGGAGGCAGTGGATTAATGGAAGAAATGAGTGCCCTGCTGGCCAGGAGGTAAGTAGCTATTTCTGTGTTATAGCCAGCATGGTTGTCATAGAGGTATGGTTTTTGGCATCTGTTTGCAGCTGGCTAAAGATCAGCTAAACATCTGCTTTCTCATGTGGTTGCTTTGGGAAGTTGATAATGTTTTATCAGTAGCCATTTTCACTAAAGTATAATTGAGTACTTCTGTGCAAGCCTTGGTGCAGCAGTAGAGGATACAATAGGGGCTTTGTCCTTGGAAGTGTATTTTAACACTAATTTTTTTTTTACACTTTTTAATACTAATTTTCTATTATCCAGATATTGAGCTGAGTATATCTTTAATTACACTGAACAGCAGCTTTCCATCTTAAGGCCATGATCTTGGTAACTTTTTTTTCCTCTGCTTATAGGAGAAGAATTGCTGAAAAGGGATCAACAGAACCAGAGCAGAAAGAAGATAAAACTGTGAGTTGACAAATTATCTGTTTCAAATTATTCAATAGTAGCTCATGCAAATGATTCTAATGGTGCAAATGATACATTATTTTTTTTTGTTTTTTCCTCTCTCCCCTTTTCTCCCTTCCTCCCTTTTAATCAGGAAGAATCAGAGTCTTCAACTTCTAAGGTTTCTTCAACAAGCACACCTGGTAAGTAGCATATGTTTCTGAACTGTGTGACTCTTTAAATCCCTTTATATTAATGCTGAAATCTGATGATGAATCTCAGTCAGCTGTGCTGAATTTTTGGGGTTTGGCTCTTATCACGTAATTACAACCTGGCATTTTGCTTTCCAATGGTTCCTGGCTCAGAAGTGTCTCAGAAGAAAGCAGATAAAAGAACTCCCACTAGAATACTAGCGTAGTATTGGTATAGTAATAGTATGGGGACCTCCTGTGTTGAACCTGTGGGGCTAATGCACAGAAAGTGATTGGCAGGGAATGTGCAAACAAGTTGTCTTTCAGTCATTACAGGACATGAGTTGGGACAGTAGTTTGTTTTCCTTCAGGGCTGACATACAAGGCTATCGTTTGCAGGTACTTCAGTAAAGTTTACTCAAATACAAGCGTCTGTTTCAGTTTATAAGTATATGGAGTAGAAATTCTTCAAGCATAGTTCTTCTGCTGATATATGACTGTAACAGACGTTTCTTTGCAGTTGGTAAGGAAAGCTTACATATCACCAGCTCTGTAGTTGGTGAAGATGCAATTATCAGTATGTATATTCATGCAGTAAATGCTTGTATTACAAGGACTTGAGTAAGAGACTTTTTTCCTCATCTTTAGTAGTGCCTTCCTTACAGCCTTAGCTTCCCTGGCTACCTCACCCTGTGTGCATACTTTTGTATGAGGTTGAGGATGTGCCATGAAATTTCCAGTCCACAGGCTACTGTATGAAAAAGAGAGATAGGAGCTCAATGTGTCTTGTTGGAAATAATGGAAAAACTGCTACCATTGAGATACAGTAGGTATTCTAAAGAAACTAGACTGCAAGGCAATAAATGGCTTAAAAAAGATGGAAAACTTGGTTTACATTATCTTCTGAGTTTGCTTGGTTTCATAACCACAGAGATGTTCACCTCGAGGAAATGACTGCTTTTGGAACACCTGTCCTAATAACGTAGGCCAAAAATGGGAAAGCAGGAACAATCAAAGTGAAATGGTTCCTTTAATCAGTCGTCATGATAAGAAGCCTCTTTGAACTTTTTCTAATGTCAAGTTCACCCAGAGATTGGCCGTCTCCTAACAGAGGAGAGCTTATAGTTTGTTTCTTGTTGATGTAAAATGCTCTAGTAATGCTGTGCAGCATCATTGGAACATGTTTTAAGATGTTTTAGAGGAATATTTGACATATTTTCACCTGGCCTGTGCTGAAATGTTAAAAATCCTTGCAGCAATATAATGCAGCATGTATGATAAGCAGGTGGTCTTTTTCTGAAGCACCATGCTATTATATAAGGGACCTAGAAGAAACTGATACTGTGAAGAGACTAATGATACCAGACGCATGAAATGCAGAAACTTTCCATGAGATACTCGGATGTAAGAATCCTGAGTTTTTAGAGAGAAATTAATCTGCCTATTAGAATGATAGATACATTGTTGCTGTCATAAACCTGAATGTGAGGACTTTGTCATCTGTCTGTCCCCATTCGCTTGTCATGCTACCAACGTAGATTACTCTTGGGAGAGGTCCCTTTGGAAAAGGGGTTGAGCAGCAGAGCTGGGAGTGGATGAAGGGATGAAAATGTTGTAGTGGCAAACTTGATGGTGTTACAAGTTACCTTTTGGAGGAACCAGTTGTCTGAGGTGATGACAGACCAGGAATGGAAAGGCCTAGCCAGGTTGCTGTCAAAGTAGGAATTTAATAAGAGGTAATACATATAAGGAAGAAAAGTGTTTTTTCCGTTTGACTTTCTAGAGACTTGAGAAGGACTGGTCAAAATGTAGTGGTCAGAACTTAACAAGTGAGGAATAATGGAATTGTTAGGATTCAGATAGTGAATCTGATATATAAAAACACTGAAATGAAGATGAATCCTTTCTCAGCACTGTTTGATATTTTGGTGGAGTGGCATTCTCTTTTGAATTCTGTATATTTGAATGAGAAGTGATTAGCTGCAAACTATGCTGTTTTTCAGAGGCTGTTGCATAGGGTTACTTCTGTGGTTAGGCTTCTGGTGGTTGGTTGTGTCCAAAGTATGCTGAGCAATCTGGATGGTGGATCTGTCATGACAGCACTTCTAGTGTTATGGGCACAATTTTGGCAACAAAAAGAACACACCTTATAAACAGTAAATTCCCTTATTTGCCTAATCGTTTTATTTTGATCAAGCTGCTAAAATATTAAACAGTTACTTTTTGCTCAGTTACAGTCTATTACACTTAGTCCACTTTGTGTAATTAAGGCTAATTCTCATTAGTAATATAATTTAAATTGTTTTATGCAAACTTGCTAGTGTGTACCTCTACTTTGGTGTTGCTCTTACCCTTCCTATGTACTATTATGGTGAGTCATCAGTGTTCCAAGTTCTTTGCTAGGAGGAGTATGATGTCGATGGGGGGCATTTCTTCCTTCTTGGGCTTGGGGTCTGCTTAGGCTTATTTTTACGTATTTCAACTCTGTTAAGGGGCTGCACTCTTTTCCTGCCCTGTTGGCTTACAGAGAGAGTTACACCATGATTACTTATGACTTATTAGTCCTTCTCTGTATAATGTATATTCCTTTTAGGGAAAGAAATACATAGTTGTATAAAGCTAAGTAAAATCTAAGTTAAAACATGTTAGGTAATACTCAAAACCATAGGATAGGCAACAGACACCTAACTCTTGTGTGATTTTGCTGTTTCAGCTAGATGATAGTCATGGGATCCCTGAGTAAGTTGCAGCGATAGCAATAATTTCTTAAATAATTTTGCAGGTACAGCTAAAATCATGCTAAAAAAACCCTCCAAGGCTGGAAAAGTTCTGAAGCCTGGTGTAGCTAATTACTGTAATAAAGCTGAGACCTGTTACTAGCACTGGCAACATGAAATTGGCTGGGTCATAGGCCATACTAGTAAACTCCTGGAATTCACAGGTTCATCTCGGTATCTTGCTGCATGTCATAGAACTTCCTGGTTACTGTGAGGGTCTGGAAGAACATTTCTGCCTCTCAGCTTACCCAGCTCAGAGTTGGGCAATAAAAAGGGAACAAAACCAAAACACAGAAATAAAAGCAAATAAGATCACTCATAAATAAAGTAAGTCCTGAGGGGAAAAGTGAGTAACAATAACAATTTGCAGTATAAAAAGAATATTTTAACTTGTGCAGGTTGTAAGGAATGAAAATTTGACCCGTAAGGAATGAAAACTTTGTGGCGATAGGTATGTCATGAGGAAGGGCTAGGAGAGACCACAAGAGGAAAAAATTCATTCACCATGCAAGAACACAAAACCTACAGTCCTTAACTGAATTGTTTGCCCTGTTTTGGCAATGATTTATGTCTACCTTTAGCAGACAGACAGAGGTGCACAATAAAGCTAGCTTTCACTACTTTAGATTGCTGTAATAAACTCAGGATTCTGAGTCAGAGCTTGGAGGAGATTCTAAGCAGAACTGAAAACATGCTCCACAATGGAAAGTGAGGCATGAACATTGTATAAAGGTAGGTTTGGATTTATTTTTAAATTTGAATACAAATTAAACTTATCTGTGTAAGCTAGGCCCCAAAGTTGCCTTCTACAGTGCTTGCCCTTCAGATTATAAGCTAACTAAGCAGAAGAGACGAGACACATGGTAAAATTTTGTCTAGTATCATGCTGTAGCAGGTAAACTAGAATCTCTTGGATCCAAATGCTATTTACCGTTAGTCTTTAGTCTGTATTGTTTTGAAAGGGGAAGAGATATTTGGCAGCTTTAGAAGCATCTTTTAGGGGAAAGAACTTTGGAAGACAAATGTTTTGTTGCTGAAAAATATTTTAGTTGTGTGAAGTCATGTCGTCCCTACTGTTGCTTCATGAAAATTGACATCAAATTATTTTTACGTAATTCTTTAACAGCTTAAAAACATATCCCCCGCTATTTGAAGTTGACTCTCTGGTTTCAGAATTCTGTAGTTCACAACTGAAGGAATAAAATACCTAAGGTATAGGCAGACCTTTTCCCGGCTGGTTTAAGAATAGAATGGCATTTATGAAAACCTGAGACTTTTAGATGCTATCACAACATAAATGATTGCATGACTAAAAATAAGATGAACACTACAAGAGGTGGTTTACTATGAAAGAGCCTAATGCAAGGTAGTGAAAAAATAGCTGACTTAAGTTCCCAGCTACTTGAAGTTTCCTCACGTAATTATACAATGAATAGAAAAGGAAAGGTTTTAATCTTTTTGTTATGTTTGACAGAACTAACGAGAAAGCCTTGGGAAAGAACAAATACAGTGAATGGAAGCAAATCACCTGTTATCTCCAGGTACTCCCTTTAGTACTATTAACTTTCTTTGCCAAATGTTTGCTGCTGTTCCTCATGCTGCTAAAGATATTGGCCTAAAATAGCAAAATTATCTAAACAGTTGTAAAAGCAAAATTTTAACTTTGTTCTTTTAAGTGCTGTTGTGAAACTGTTTTTGGCAGATTTTATTAAGAATGAATTTTTGTTTTTTGAAGGGGACTAATAAATGAAATTTTGATACTAAAAGTACAAAGCAAAAAGATTCCTTAACAATTGTTTGTGTATAACTTAAATAATTGTTGTGTATTTTTGGCTACAGCAGGATTTAATTCTCTCAATACGTATTTCTCTAAATTTAGAAGTCTCTTCTCCATTGTATTACTATGCTAATTACAGAATGTATTTGTAGATATTTAAGCCATCTTGGTGAAACTTGATTCTGTGACAGTTTTCCAACCAATCCAAAGAAGTCCATCCTAAAGAAGTATAGAAACATTACACCAAAGATTGGTTAGTGCAGTGCAAGATGTGTAACTTGCCAGCCAGAATTTCAGTAGATAATACAAAGGAGCAAAATGGCTGCTTTATCAGTTTTTTTCATTTTGAGGTATATTTAATTACCGTTTATATTAAGGAGAAGGCTTGTGGCTCATTTTAGAGTTCCTGTATATTCTGCGTACAGAGTTTAAGGGATTCTGACCTGTGATAATCTGAAAAAGTTATCTAATTTCTTGAAAGACAAAAAAAAAAGAGAATATTTTGTTTGAAGTAACTGATTTTTCATTAAAATTCTGGCATTTTCGAAACAGCTATGTGAGGTTTGATTAGAGAAGAAGAAAACCATTCTGCAAGTGGCATTACTTGTGGTTGTGGTGGTTGTTGAGGTCTTTCAGTCTTAAAATGTAGCACTGAACACCATCAGCCTATTGATATCCTTGTCTTACTTTCAAAAATAACCAGGTCAATAGCTTAAAATTTCTCTAGCTTGGATTCTGACTGCTTCCCACTCCCCCCCACCCCATCAAAAACCTAGTGACATCGGTGGTCATGTCCTCTCTGCAATATTGTCAGTGTCACAAAGTTTTTAGGAAAATACTGCTTTGCCAGTCTTGACTTGAATTTTTTTTTCTTTTTTGTTTTTCCTTCCCCTCCTTCTTTACCTCCTCCCCCAAGTAGATCTTACATGCTTTAACAGCAGTCTCTTGTTTTCAGGCAGATCAAGGTATTAATACATGGCATTGAGGGGAAACTTCTCACAGAAATAATTTATACGGGGAATCCTAAAGTGAGCTTCAGATTTCATATTCACTGAATTGGCCCTTTGGATATAGAAGGAAAAATGAAGGGATAAATAATGGGCAGCTTTGCTTATCAGACTCCTTTGTGGCATCTAGGTTGTCCTTAAGTCTTGGTTCTGTCTGTCTCTGCACCCATGATTCCTCTTAAACATACTTCTTCACTGATACTGTTTCAACTAGGTAAATTCAGAGGTTACTGAGGTGTGTTTAAAAAAGATTTTCTAAAAGGTGCAGACATTGAGACTTGCTCATTATTCATCAGTCAGAGGAGATCTTTCATCTGCTAAGCCTGGAGAACCTGCCTCTGACCTGTGCAGAGAGGATGTGAGTCACTTACAGGAATTAAACAAAGCATGCTGTAGAAAAGCATGTAAGCAAGTAAGCAGAACTCTTTAGAGCTTCCAGACAAGGACACAATAAAGGATGTGTTGTTCAGAATGAAGTTCAAAAAATATTTTAAGATAACTACTGTCCTATTTAAAAGATCTTTCTTGTACAGCATAGACTTTAAAAGACTTGAGCTCCTTGCTTTTAGTATTTCCTGATAGGCTCACTAATAAAACTCTTGGAACAGAATTAGTGAAACTAATGTATTTAAGGTTCTAAAACTGAATATAATTAAGCTCTATTGTAGCTTGTTAAGGTAGTGTTTCCTCCCCTTCATAGACGGGAATCTCCATGGAAAAATCTGATTGTTTCTGAAAACAGGTTCTATGATTCATTAAACAGGTATCATCCTGTTGGAATTTGAGACTTTGTAATAACCATTTTGACCAGTTCAGGGTTGGACTTTTTCTACATGGATTAGTAATCACCACACACAGATGATCAGGTTCCTCATAACATTTTATTTGTCCAGTTGAGCCCGTTTTTGGAACGGTTAAGAGCATATGGTTCCACTGGCAAACTGAGATGGTTAAAGAACCAGCTTTGAATTGATATTAAATACTGGATTTTTGATAATCATCACCTGCAAAGGTACAAATTCCCCTTGGATCTGCCAGGATTTACTGAACTATCTGCAGTGTCTTGAGAAGCAGTCCTTCGAAGGTGTAAGTTTAGACACATAGGAATAGCAATTATCTGTCCAGCTGAGTTTTCACTTTTGCCACAAGATAACAAGTAGATTTTGCCTGACTTAAACATGCAAAAGAAAAAAAAAAGGACTTGTTAAACACAAAAATTAATGTTTTTGTTGGACAAATTTGCAAATTCAGGATTAACACTGTATTTTAAGCTGCAGGTTTCAGTTTCACTCTGTAGCAGTAGTCATAAAATACTGACATTCAAAGCCTTCAGGTTTTAAAAGGGCTTTCAAATTCCAGCTTTATTTTTCATCAAAGCACTCACTGTGGTGACTACTTATTCTTTTGTATAAAAAGTTCCCCTATTAGCTACTTATCTTGGGTGGTGTATTTTGCATGTTGGCACGAATAAAATCTTTATATTGCATGTTTGATTTAAGCTCTTTATGGGAGTATCAACGTTGCCTCACTGTCCTAGTAGGCAATGCTATGAAAAACCACATGGGAGAGCTCTGTAGCCATCTCAGGACCCCTAACGGCTGGGTTGTTTTACTGGCTGTTTTTTCAATAGCTAATCTCTTTAATGGCAACTGCAGTCACCTTTAATCTTTTTTCTGAGCAAACTGAAAAAGGAAAAAAGGACAATTTAGGAGGGGAGAAAGCTAGATTTGACTGAGATAAGACATTGCCCCCTCTGCAAATTATGGTGTTTTGGATTTGGCTGAAAGAAGCATTTCTTGCAAGACATTTCTGAAAGAAAAAGTTGAATACGTTCTTAAGACCAAGTGGGAGAGTTCATAAAGAGGCTTTCCTATTGAACTTTGACAGATAATTATACTGGTGGAGAGTATAGCATATGATTGGCAGTGCTGTCTTCTTATTTTAAAGATCTGAAACAAAAGAAGCAAGAAGTAGGTTGTTTGTAGGGATCAGTTCTTTAAAATGTAAGTTCTTTTATTAAGACATGTAAGTATATACTTGTTTGAGTTCTTCCATTACAGCATATAGTTGGTTCCTCTTATAACTTGTTAGCAATCACATTTGGGAGATCGATCCCTTTTTTTCAGTCACGTTGGGTAAATGCCATAATGCTGTGGTATATGGGACCAAAGTGATAGTTAATGGAAGAGATCAGAATGAAACTGTGTATGGAGACTCTGGAAAACCTCTTGCTGCTTTGCTTGGAAAGAAGTCAGTGTTTATACTTTAAGGTGAGAACTGCAAACAGCATTTTTTAATATCAGATATTTGATGAAGCAGTAATTGTTGAAGATCACAGCTTGATACGTTTTTGAGCAAAGAATTCTTTCATAAGAAACTTAGTACTAGAACTTAGTAGATCAGTATCTAAAGGTTTTTACAGAGGATCCCAAATTGTGGTTTGTCTTCATAGCATGAGCGCATACTATAGTTCTTCTGTGGGTTACAAGGTGAACTCTATTTTCCAGCTGCTTCCACTATGAAGCTATTCAATATTTCATGTTCTGTCTTAAAATCAATGGATCATATATTTCATTTCAGTGTGTTTCAGGTCAAATAATGTTAGAAATGTCACTTTCAGAACTTGTATTTAGCTTGTCTAACCAGCTGTAGCAGCACTGTCCTTCTGATCCCATGCGAGTAACAGAGCTGCTAGAATACAGGATGCTCCTGCACCTGCCTGCTCTGATGCAAAGTCCAGCAGCAAAGGCTCAATTATACGTTCCTGTCGGCTGACTCTGTTTTGCATACTTAACTGCTGGCAGTTTTTCCGAAATTGCTGCAGCTAGACTTGCAGAATTAACTTGTCTGTGCCCAGAAATAATTGTGAGATATTAAAAAGAATGGCTTCTACCACCTACACTGGAGTTCTTGCCTTTTAAAAAAGAGGACTGGATTCAGGCGTATCAATTAAAATGTTTTGTCACCAGAATTACTTGGTAGCTGTAAATGTGTATTAGAATGCTGCAGGCTTTCAAGTGAGACAAACGTGGCCTGTGCAGGTTGGGTGGAAAAATATGCAAATTTTGTGTCCCATGCTGTTTCTTAATAACATTTTTCACACTGAGAAATAGGTAGAAGTAGCTGCCTGAGAGTACAAACCTAAGAAATTTTTTTTGTAGTATCAAAAAGACAGTTTAATGTGACTCTCAACAGGAAAGGGGATGCACATTTCAGGTGTTTTTTCCCCTCAGTTAGAAAATAAGAAAATAGTTCCGTCAATTTATAAACTCCTTCAGGACAATGAAGTATGAGGCTCATTACACTATTTGTTCAGTACTAGCTGAATCAGACAAATCTTAGTTTCTTCATGGATGAACTGCTATCTCGTAAGGAAAGATGGATTAAATCTGAAGATAGTGGTTCTTGTTTTTTTTAAAAAGGGGGGGGTCATTATTCTTGTGAGTGAAAACACAGCTCGGGTTAGCTAAATTGAAAATATCTAAATAAACGGAAAAATTCAAGTGATAGACTTAACCATGTCCCTCACATATTCTGCTTTATTCTGAACAAAGACAGTTTTATGAGATATATATATGACAGAACATAAACTGCAGAGCTGTGCCTTTCCAGCTGATTTACCCTTTTCCCGTTCCTGGTCACCTCCCATCTTAATAAGTAAGATTGCACACCTTAAGGTAAAAAAAATCTAGAAAAAATGCAGTGTTTCCCCTATGTTAGAATTATTGCGGTACGTTAACTTTAAGGAAGGGTAGGGTAGCAGTAGAATAAACTGGGTCCTACTTCTTTGTTCCTGCGTGTGGCATCACTCAACAAAAAGCCTGGCCAAAATTTAGTTTCTCAGTTAGAAATTCTTATGTAAGAGGAATTCATCTTGAAATTAACTGTCAGCAATTTTATAAACAATTTTTTTGTTGTTTTAACATTTTGTTGAAACATCGAGAGAGAATGTTAGGCAAGATATGCAAAGTAATTAAGAACACAGTGTGGATATTTGAACTATGGTGGATAAGCGTAAAGACTTAGAACCAGGTGATCAGACAAATCCTTATGAGTGTCAGCCTCCTCTTAGAGCCCTTTGAAATGATATGATGTATTTGAAGGCCTCTGTGAACCAACTTTATTTCAGGGCCTGCAGAGCTTGCAGTATGAGGTATGTTGTTACCTCGCAGTTATCTTCAAGGCTCCAATGTGCATGGAGTTTTGTAAGTTAGATGCATAACTAACGTAGGTGCCACGTAACTGGCATGGATGCTCTCAAGAGTTTCATTCTCCAAAATATTTTTCATATAACTTACTATCCCCTTTTACTCGTTGTTCCACACCGCCCATCCTTCCCTGCGTTTTTGCCTTCCTGTTGTTAGTGTTTAGCTTCTCTCTGTGCTTATAGCGGTGCATATGTAAGGCTCTGTGGAAGTGCAGTAAATATATGAGACAGAGTTATGCATTAAATAAATAGCAAAGGTCAGAAAAGAGAAACGAGAAGGTTGAAAACCTGCTTATTCTGGGAAGTTTTTAAGAAATACAAGACAACCTATTCGTAAGCACATCTTAGGTGTCTTAGAGTATTCCGTAACCAGAACATTGGACACTACGTGGTCCAAAACAGTAGAACTTCCACTCAAGTGTTACCTATAAATCTTTCTATTGTTACAGTATTTATGCTTTCAGTAGGTTTAGGAAACAATTCATGGAATAATTTGCATTGGAAGGGACCTCTGGGGGCAGTCTATTCCAACCTCCGTCTCAAAGCAGGAGTTAGGGAGGGTTACTTAGTCTTGTCCTGTCAAATTTTGAAAATCTCCCAGGATGATTCTTCAGCATTCTTTTTAGTTGCAGGATGAGTGTAGTCATTAGTCAGAGGGAGTGATTCTTTGAGAGAACCTCTTTTAAAATGAGCAAGTAGTTTAAGAGGGAAAATATTTGACATTTGAAGGAGTTTAGTTTTCTGTGAACTTTATGAAAAATAGTAGAAACCACTGACTGAAATATGTCTGCTAGCTGAATAGTTCTTGTTTTGAACTAATAACTCATGGTAATTAATATTTTACATGTGTGGAAAATGTTCTTGGTTGTTGGTTTCCATTCTGTGTGGTATTTGGGATCTGACTGATTTTTTTTTCAGTTTTTTTATTATCATTCTGATTCTTTAATATAGTTTTGATGAATAGTAGCAAGTTTGGAGAAGTCTGTGTGTGCTGTAATAACAAGTGACCAGTAATTCATTGATTTGTTTTTGTACTGCAGACCAAAATCTACACCAACGGGGCAACCCAGTGCCAACGGAGTACAGTCAGAAGGTCTAGATTATGACAGATTGAAGCAGGTACATATATACTTTGAATAGAAAACCTGGGCATTAGGACTTGTAGCTGTTAAATACGAGTTTTGAACTGTTTTATTAACTAGTTCTAAATTTAGATTATTATTTAGTAGTTATTAGTAATTTTTCCTCAAAGTTATTTCAATATTCTTAGGAGCTGTAACTGTATTCTGCCTACACTGCCCTATTACTTTCTCCCAGATGCTTGTTCCTGCTTTTGTATTACACAACATGCAAAAGATGGTACCATGAAATGATTTGGGAAATTATTTCGTTTGGAAAGCCTTTCCTTCTCTCCCAAAACAAATAAATATCCAACAGAACAGTTTGAGCAGAATAAGAATCACTATTTTTTTATATCAGACTTGGACACTTGCGGTCATGAGTTTGGTGGCAAAACAGCATCTGGTGATGCCACCTTTTCTGGAGATGACCCTGGCTATCGGTAGAGATTTTTGTGAATTAGGAAGCCTTCTCCTGTTAGAGTAGAAAAAAATGTTACAGGATGCTTTGGAACTTTTTTTTTTTTGGTAACAATTACCTATACATGACTGGCAGTTGGCAAGTGTGCCATAATCTGTGTGCCAACAGGCTCAGGAACAGATCTCCTGTCACTTGTATCGAGGCAGGAGATTTCAGTTAACAGCATCACTGATATTTAGGAACCTGACCTTCTTTGTGAGAAGGGAAGGAGCCTCTCATTAGCAAATGGATATAATTCATTGTTCTCTCCCAGGCTACTAAAAAGTCTGCCTTTGGTGAGGCTCTGATAGGATCTTGATGCTGAATCTAGGTGATTTTAGTCTCTCAAGGTGTGCTTTTGAGAGTAGTTGATACCTGGGACATTGAGATGGTGTTGATCCCAGAACGTTTGTGTAAGGTGTTCTTATGTTCTCCATCTCAGATAATACTGTGGGATATTTTTGCTTCCTATCATGCTTCATACCGCCTCTACTAATATTTAGGGTGCTCAGGAAATGAGAGGGAAACTTGCACCAAGAAAGTATTACAGCCAAAAGCAATACTGATATCACTGATACTTGTGTTTTGTCTCATTACAATAACTGTTTCTGATGGTTTACTACATATATTCTTTCTGGGTCAGAAAAACTATTCCTGATTATTGCCCTGACAATTTTTGAATGCTCTGCAAAGTAATCCAGTTCTCTATTTTCCTGTCTCTATTCCTTTCAGAGGGGAAAAAGGCCTGCACACACTCAGTGCATTCTTTGATTTGTGCTGTTACGCAGAAAGATATATTTGGCTTCTACATACTGTTTTGGGCATACATTTGGCCATTTCAATGTCCCAGTTACTTTATTGCAGAGAATATCAACATAGATAATGCAGTGTATTCTTGCTCATTGGATGAACTGTATCTTTTCCACTGACTTCCAAAGTCTCTACAATACCCTTTGCCTATTTAAAAACTGGGCAAGTACTTGAATTCTGCAAGAAAGCATAGTGCTTGCTGGGGTTGAGCAGCTAACCTGCAGACCTGGGCTTTGCCTGCCAGCTCAGACCCTGAGTGTGCGATTCTAGTATCTATTGAGGAGATACAGCAGGTACTCCTCACTTTTTGTGATCTTGGAAGGTTTTTTGGTAGTGATGCTACAGCTCGCAGATGCCTGTTTGGATGATTTTACTATGTTGTTTGTGGTCCTTTTGAATTGAAGTCTGCGTAGCTCCTATAAGCACACAAAACTTGGCAGTTCCAAGTTTCCAGCAAGCTGAGTCTAGCCCTCTGTGTGGATGGTCTTGTCTTAGGACAAAACGGGCAGCTGCTGTGAAGTATGTGACATGCCGCAAGTTCATGGTTGGTGTGTTTCACAGGGACTTCTTGCATGTCTGTGCTCTGAGGGGAGCATCGCATCTGTTCCTGCTCTGTCAAGCAGGAATATAATTTGGGAGAGGACGCTTAAGCTTTCACAGATGCTCTTACCAAAAAAAAAAAGGGGGTGTGTGGAAATCTAATAGTAGAGTAGATAACCTGCACATTAATGTTCTAATAGCAATTGAACTGAAAAGCTAAAAAAGCTAAATGTCTTTATCAAGAGTGCAATCTTCTGGCTGAGTTTATTGCTTTCACTGATTGCAATTGTGCTAGGATGTGACAGTGTACTTTTCAGGAACAGACAGTACTTTTCCCCACTCTGATTTTAAATACATTTTTAGAAAATAATTATCTAAAATACCAAATCAGTGATAGGAAAGGCTGTAGAAAACAGTATGTGTGTGATAGCATTTAACTTGGTCATTTTCATTAGGTCAAATTTCACTTACTTGTCTGTGTGGCTCTGTCCTCTGTATTTAACAATTGCATTAGTGCGATATTCTAACTTAAGTATGTCTCTTCGCCTGTAATAAATACTGCAGGAATCAATTTATAGGACTTCTACAGGATATTTATCTTTTTTAAATTGTGCCTGCAGTAAGGATGTTTTAGATCTTGAGGATTAATTTTGAAGATAGAGTGGGTTATAAATTTCAGAAGGGTTAAAAGTTATTTAAAAGTTGGAGTAATTTTGGATTTCTCTTAGATGAAAACTAGATGTTGCAAAACTAATTTATTACTTGCACTCTGACACCATAGGATATTTTAGATGAAATGAGAAAGGAGTTAACGAAATTAAAGGAAGAACTCATTGATGGTAAGTATAAATTTGTTTGCTGTTGTTGAGTCTTAGAATAAGTAGTTTTTAAAGTAGCTAAAGTTGCACAAAAAATGTAAACTTAATATTTCTAGTCTGAGAATGATAGACTGGTAAAAGTAGTTTTGCTTGTCAGCATATTTTCATTTGTGCCAAATCCATTCTAATTGGTGTGCTTGTGTAAGTATGTTTTACTTCCTCTCTTGTGTTGTGTGTGGTGGTGGTGGGGGGGTGTGTTTGGGGTGTTTTTGTTTGGTTTTTTTTTGGTTTGGGGTTTTTTTTAGTAGCACACTGACACTGAGTAGTGTCTTCTACAAGTGGTTGGCTGTATGCTGGTTGAGTGATTTACAGTTATCCTTAATATCATGGGGTTGTAGGTGGGTTGTTTTTGTAATTAATCCAGAGTTGTTAGGATGCATATTTCTAAACTATTAATGTTCAGACTATGCTTGTTGCTTCCAGCTTTCGGTCTTCTCATATTTGGTCTCAAGCATAAGATTCACAGAAAAAGATTTTCCACAATTCTTAACACAATATAATTTTCTTCATTTTAACATAAAAGGAAGTAAATAAAACACGCTATACATACATACATACATACATACATCTATATATAATGTGTGTGTAGAGCTGTTTGTTTTGTTTACCGCTACCTTGGTGTGGTGATGTTTTTTGTTTGGGGTTTTTTTGGTCCCTGTGGAAGAAGCCAAGATGACGTGTGTGGGTTTTTTTGTCTTTATGGAAGAGGCCAAAATGAAGTATGAAAAAAGGCCATGTTGAAACTTACTGCTACTGGTAAAATAGCTGATGTGATCAACTGATACGGTAGAAAGAGCCGACTGGTCTTGCATTACAGAGAATACAGTGCTTTTTTCCCATACTTTGATCAATAACTGTATGTTTAATATAAGCGGTTTCTTTTTTATTAATATTTGGACTGTGCTGTGTACCACAGCCCTTTAGAACATCATGATGCAAACAACATAGGGCCCTGAGGCTCTCTTTAAAAAAGAAAAAGACCCACACCAACAAAAAACAAAAATGACGATATCTCAATGAGTAATGATTGTCATCAAGTAAGATACTGGCTTTGTTGGAGATGCAGAACTAAAAACAAAAACTTTACTGTAGGAAAAGAGGTTCTGCCTGGTTGAGAATGACACTGTGTTAAATCACATCAAGCTATTTTACATATAGCTTATTCCTTTTATGAGATAGTTTTTAGCAAGATGAGTTTTCTTTAAAAGGTTACTGTGTATTCTGGCTTTCTTCCTTGACTTAGGATGTTTGATTTATTATTTTATCTCTCTTTCTCTCCAGCTATCAGGCAGGAACTGAGCAAGTCGAATACCGCATAGAAAGACTAGTACTAAGCTGATGTGACTCTTTAACTTGGTATAAAACCGACTACATTTTGTGAGCTGTTAAAAGAAAATGGAGACAGACACTTGGAAGGAGGGAGAAACAACATATTCTGAAAAGCTTCAGACGCATCACTCTGATGACATGCTATTTCCCTCCTAGTTTGCAGCTTTTTTCTGACCTTTACAGCAGGGTGGAAAAGAGTCTTAAAGTTACTGTAACGAATATGCAGAAATTCCTACACCTATCAGACAAGATCACAGTGCTTTGAAATATTCTCATGTCAAGATAAAATTGCACATGTTTCAGAATTTGTTGTTTAAAAAAAAAAACAGGGAAAAGCTTGGGAAGGCTTTTCAGAGAGGTTTTCTTTATTAATGAAGGATTTAGCAAGTTATACTGTTGTACTTCAAGTGTATCTCAGGTTTGTCTTCCTATCATATCTGGTATTTCTGTGAACAATTTGAAAGATCAGACATGTATAAGTTCAGATCAAAAAATATGGAACAATTAGAAATGTGTGCTTTTAAAGGGCAATATTTGTAAGTGAATGACCTAGACAGTGATGACATATCAAGATTTTGGAATTTATGATAGGAAGCCTCTCTAGTTAGCCTTCATGCAATTTTATAGGAAAAAAAAAAAGCAAATACAGTTCAGAGATTAAAGATGTAGATGCCTTCCTACATTGTTACAATGCTTTACCAAATCTAAGACTTCTACATAATGCGAATCAGCAGTCAAATGTAAATCATTAGTATGTTGTAGATTTACAGTAGATTTTTGGGCTTTTTTTAGATTTATGCATGTGGACATTTTTGTAATGTAACACAACAGAGTCAGCTTTTTAATTAAAAGAAAAATTGCATGTCACAAATATTAAGTAGCCTTTTCATTTTTAAGGCTTAATTTATGCCCAGAAAAATGCGGGGTAAGGGAGGGGGAAGGTGACACATTTTTATTACTTTCTACACTTTTTCTTCATATTACATGCATGTGTAGTAATGAGGAAAACGTGACTTTTATCAGTAACCATGTTAATGGAACCAGGTACTTAATCCTTTTTGTATCATTTTTTTCAGTTTTATATTTGAAATTCACTAATACTTCCATAAAGGTTCTGGAACTCCCATGTGAATCTAACTCATTTCTAGGTGAGAAAACAAACATTTGGACCTTTAAATTACTAAGGATGCACCTGTGTAAGTGCACTGTCCACTACCTTTTTGCCATGCCCCCTTGCTTCACTGTTTTCTGAGAGTCCTTTTTTGATTGCCTGATGAAACAGGACAGCAGTTACATTAGAACAATGGAGCATCAGGTCACAGTAATTGTCCCCTTTTCCCTCCAACCAATCTGCCACCCTCCTTTCAAAATAAATAAATAAACAAAAAAGCCCCAACCCCACGCATAACCCAAACCCTGAAAAATAACAGTGGTCTGCCATTGGCTTCAGTCAATAATTTGAGAATCATTTTCAGGGGAGATGAAACCCTTCTTCTTCCCAGGGTTTTCATATTTAACACTTGTAGAAATTTTTTTGATGTGGTACAGTTCAGTAGATAGAAATCCGGTAAACTGGATCTGTAGTGCTTTGGAAAAAAAAAATGCGGAGGTAAATCTTCCCTTTTCCTTTGCACTGTCAATTTTTCTGAGCTGTAACAGTGCCATGTTTGCTTTGTGATCTGTGCTGATCCAAAAGAAAAGTTTACTTACGACTTTTGGAGATTAATGTTTCAGCTTAAAAGTATATGCAGCTCCACTAGAACAAATGCTTTCAATAACATACCCTCTTAAGTGCTGAACACCAAAGCAAAACAGCACTTACTGCTTCGAAAAGGCTTGAATCAGAATTTTTTCTCCAGTTCAAATATTTCCTGTTTCTATAGATTCAAATTCTAAGACAAGACTACAGTGGAAATATTGCCTAACTCAATTTATTAATCCTTTTTTAAAAACAAAAAACAAAAAAACCACTTTTCTGCATGCATTTGTTGAAGGCATTAAAAAAAATCTGTAGTAAGCTTGTAAAGTACTGTTTTTCTCAAAATAAGAGGAGGCATTTTCATCTTTGTTGATATAACGTTTTGTTTTACAAGGACATTTTCAACATTAAGGAAGTTTACCCTTGTCAGAAATCATGTTTCATTTGTTTGTTAGGAAAGTTCAGGAGTAGTATAGTGGAATAGTGTGATGGGTATCAGTGGTCCAAAATTAAATGATGAACTACTAGATTGTGCAAGGAACTGGCTTATGCACTAAACGTTTCGTGCCTTGGTCTAAAATTAACATGATTTCTGTTTAAAAGAAAACGGATCAGATGTCTTCTTTTGTGCTGCTTCTACATACATACTTTCTGTAATCCCAAATTGCTGAATTGGTTCTTTCCAGAATATCTGATTGAATTAAAGATTACGGTAAACATTTCCTGTCATACTGACAGTTGCACCATTTCCAGAGATTTCAGTATTTAAAATGAACTACAGAAGCTAAGATTATTTTGCTTACTGGTAACTAAGTTCTTTAAAAACCATATCGTGGTGGTTCTGTGCTTTTGTACAACGGATGTCTTAAGCTGAGTACAGTCTAGGGGATCCTTTCTAATTCCAGGAAGGCACTGCTTTCCTCAACACTGTGATCTGATCTGTGATAAACCTGTACTATACACAAGTGGCTAACAAGTCAACTGCAAACAAACTGAATGTAAAAATCTTAGTGCTGGTGCTGAAATCTCTTCAGATAGTCATAATGATTTCCAGTTCATTGTTTTGAAAAGTTATCAAGCATCAAGTGTCAATCAAAACTGAAGATGATCACTAATGAATGTTGAATTTTCATGCATTTAGGTTTACCTTCTTTTTAGTTTCTCAGTTCATTCTCTGCTATTTTTACCATATTGTCCTTTTAAATTTCTTACATGCTAACGTTTTGTTTGAGCGAATGAAATAAAATTGCAATATATACATGTTGCCACCATTTATTTATGGAACTTCATAGAAGAATCTCCTAGGTTTACTACTAAAACTCTCAAAGTTTTAATGAATGTGATAACTTCTTAATCCTTGATTCCACCACTCATTTTTTGGTTTTTCTTTGGAAGATTTGGTAGAAAAAATTAAATGCTCACCTTACAAAGAACATAATTGCAGGGAGTATGAAACAGTCATGAACGCTAACTACTGTACATAAATTCAAATACATTTTAAATGTATGATTTTGTTTACTTTCTAATGTGTCATACACTTTGGTCTGTGTGTCCATGGAGAATTTAGAAGTGAGGGAAAGAGTGGGGTGGGGGTGGGGAATAATTACAGTTAGTCCAGCTTTTCTTCTTGCTGCCTCTATGTTAATAACCTATTTTCAATGCTAGTAATAAAACCTACCATGAGAGATGAATGTAGCTTTCTGTACACCAAGAACAGTTTTGCTCAGTTTATTTTCAAGCAGAATATGGAAAGTAGCAATTTAAATATTCTTGACATTAGAATCCAGAAAGCTGTACTTCCCTACTATTGCTTTTTTATTTAGAAGACACTTTTTTTAATCCTCTTCTAATTTGCCCAGTACGTCTCAATCTGTGTTGCTTTGTACTCCCATTTCTTGCTCTCTTGCCTTGCTTTATAGGCTTGATATTTCTGCCCTGTCCCTGAAGATGAGTCAGCTTGTGTTCCCTAGGACAGGTTCTTGCGCTTCAGCGTACAACTATTGCATGATCACATATAAACTGTGGCAGCTCTTAACCAGTGGCTATCAAAAACTGTTACTGCAGCCAGCAATGTCAGTGTAACCAACCAGACTAGTATGAGTAACGCATGCCCGTTTCTGTAGCCTGCAAAGTAATGATGTGGACCAGCACCATACTGAATCATTTCTGACTCCAGCCAAAGTGACCAAGTATCAGTTCAGAGCATTTGGCCCACGTCCAGAGCAGTGCTTGAAGCTGTGCTTCAAACCGCCCAGGAAGATGCCTAGCCTCTCTGCTGCTGCTGAACTTTGCTGCCTGTTCCCTGGCTCTGGGGGAGCCAGGGTCTGTCTCTTGGTGTTTCGAAGCCGGTCTTGCAGGAGAAATGAGACTTAATTTTACAGTGATGCTAATGTGCAATACTAAAGCATGTATTTAGTTTCTATAGCTATAGAGAAGTCTTTTAAGTCATTAACAAGGAAAGGAACTTCTCTCCTGTCTACAAAAAGGGCACTACTTTTTTTTTTAACAGTTTCTTCCAGGTGAGCTTTGGCCATTTCAATTTTTTCTTCAGTGAAAAGTCTAGAATACCTTTCCTGAAGGTAAGGTTATACAGTGTTAGGTCTTGGTTGTTCTGCCTCTAATAATTCAAGGGCTAGTTACTCTATAGGAGGGATTTAATTTTTTTGGAGTTCAGGTTACAAAGCTATTTCAGTTGCTCAATTTTTTTTTTTTGTTCTTTATGTTAGTTTTTATGTCATCTTTTTTGACCATGAATTGAAATCAAAATGCAGTTCCAAGACAGTATTGGTAAAGCATATGTTCTGAAGGTTTCAGATATACATGGAGAATGTTAAGCATTTTTTTGGCTGTTGGGAAAATCAAGATTTGAAAAAAACCCCAAAAAACTGAGTATATAATACAACCTTCTATATCATTTATCTGTTTTATGCAATCTTGTCTGAAGACCCCTCAAACTGACTTTTTTCAGAATTAATTGAATAATTCAGTTTTGGCAAACCATTCACACCAGTGCCAAGTTTGGCACCAACCATAATGAGTTATAAAGTTTTCTTTTTTTTCTTCTTCTTCTTAAATAAAATTGTCGCTAGATTCCAAATGGGTTCCTATCACTGGGATAGTATTTCGGTGGCAAGTATAACGATTGTTGATTTAAATTTCTGAGCAGTGTTACGAAATCTGTGCATCAGTGTCAAGAGGTAGGATATCTATTTTTTCAAATTGTGTATTATAAAAGTAGGAAAGTGGCATCTATGGCTGATCAAACTTGTGAATATCAAAACATTAAATACTCTCTTCTGAAAATGTTTAAATAGTCTCAACTGCTGTGCTAAATATTGCCTGCCAGGGTGTCTTTTACAACTAAGCACATAAAAAGCTTGCAAAATCAAGAGATGATGTTCTCTGTTTTCAGAAGGTGAACAAAACCAGGCTGTGGGGAGCAAGTAGAAAGTTTAAAACACTGGCTGTGCACCTGAGACTGACAGTTCTTTGGGGGACTTCATCTTCCTGGCCATTATTTTAAATGTAGTCTGTCATTGTTGTGGTGTTTTGGGGTCTGTTTTGGTTTTGGTTTGGTGTTGGGGTTTTTTTGCTTGTTCTTGTTTGTGGTTTGGGTTTGGTTGGGTTTTTTGTTGTTGTTGTTGGTTGGTTTGGGTGTTTTTTTGTTTTGACAGAGTAGGTGAAAAGGAAAAGAGCAAATAAATTCAGTGGAACTGGGGCCAGTGCACAGTACTTAAAGAACAAACTAAATTTCATGCAAATCATTTGTCTTGAGGGGAATCACTGAGGATTAAGTAATCTTAATTTACATACAATCCAGGAGAGCCTTAATGAAGAGAGAAGTGAGTGTTAAAACAACAGCCACAATATGCATTGCTCTTACATATTAAAGAGTATTTCTTTAAATCAGTCCATATGAATGCCTGACAGGAATTAAGTAATCACTTTAATTCTTTGGCAAAGGTCATCTAAGACTGTTGAAACTGATATGTAGTATCAGGAAATATATTAGTCTTGATTTGGGTTTAAAATCATAATAAAAACATATTAATATAACTTGGTGTAACTGTCTCAGGTATGGAAATGGTTGTGTAGTCCCACATCTTAGGAAAGCTCAGCAAAACCTTAAAGTCGCAGAAACAGTATCTGCATGTTATCTGGTAATCAGCACCTTCGTTCATTTTTCTGCAGATGGTTGGTCATCACAGTGATGCTGAAAAGTCAAGGAGCTTTGTAAATAACCTCCATTTTGTTTATGGATACTGGCAGTACTCCTGGTCCTTACAGAAATGTCTTTTCCAAGGTTTGTTTTGATGACCGATGTCCTGAATCTTACTCACTGAATATTCTGCAGCTGGTGCCCCATCTTGATAAACTGTTATGGGACAAAAATACTGAGCAACTGCTGGGGATGAATTGTGTTGCTGCTCTGGCTCTTTATTGCTAGTAAACTAGTGAAATTTGGAGATAGGCCAATGTTATTGAAGACTCTGAGAATAAGCTTTGCCTCTCAGTTAAGGACTGATGATCTTCCTAAAATGCAACAAGCTGGTAGTTTCTTCTGTTGATATGCTTATTTTTACCATCATTTTTGTTATGTAGAGCTTCTCCTCCTCCTCCCTTCCTAATCTATATTAGAGCTGTTGTCAGTGTGATACTTTCTCTTGCCTTTACTACCGCAGGTCTCTTCTGCAAATACTCGAGCATGTGGAACTGGAAGTGATATCCCATGATAATCCTATGTTTACCATCTTAAATCCTAAGAGTAATTTTTTTATCAGTATCATCAGTCAACTGGACCCACCTAAGCCCCTACTCCTTGAGTAACTGCCAATTTAGCAATAAAAGTAATCCATGCTAACTATACTATCAATGTGCTGAATTATATCCTGGTTTTCTTTACAGAGGCTCTAGGAATTAGTCTGCAAGCTACTGACACAGCCAGAGAAAACACTAGTGAGGAAGAGGGTACAAGACTCAAATTAGAAGGGAGTTTTGTTATGTTTGAAATTCAGAGTCTCCCTGTAGGAGATGCCCACAGGGGAAGGATGCAGCTAGAGCTGAGCAGTCCCATAAGAGTCCTGGAAACTCGCAGTCAGCAGAGCTTTCAGACTGAGGCAGGACACTTGTAATTTGCAAATTTAAATGGTCAGCAGAGGTGGCCCTCTGGGAGATCTTTAGGCTGCTTGTCCAATACTGTAGGCCTAGTGCAGACAAGCATGACCTGATTGTTGAGGGTTGTCCTCCCTGACACTTTTTTTCCCCAGTTGGTAGCACACTGGACTGCTGTGTGAAACCAGTGAGACTCTACATGTTTCAGGAGTAAGTTCTGTGATGCTGCAGGACCAGCAGACAAAACTTCATGAAAGGCCTTTCTTCGTGTCTCTCCCCAGTCCCAGGTACTGAAATGAATCCCTGAGGAAAGGAGGAATGCAGGCACTCCTCCTCCTGATGTAAATCATGGATAAATATTCCAAACATCTGTCCCAAAAAAATGAAGACTTAAGTCACCTTTGAAAGGTAATGATATATTTTGTTAATTTGAGGGATGGAATACCTTTTTTGCCTTCTCTTCTCTGCAAAAAGAATATTTACAGAGGTTCTCTAGTGTCTTGGGGTTTGTGCAATGCTCTTATTTTCCTTCTCTCCTTTTGCTGGGACCTTGGATCTAGAGAAGTCTCTCGCTACCATGAAGCTCTGAGGCTGCAGCAGATGAGAAACACAATTGTATTTGGCTCTTAGGCTGGGAAGTTTATCTCTGCCGGTGAATGATGCTTGTATTTGAGACAAAGGTGGCCAAGAACGTGCCTTAATCTCTGCCCAGTAACCTTTGCTTTACTAATGAAAAAAGCTTTCCACCCCTCTCAGTCCCACAGGCTGACAACATGCTAAAGTGTAAGAAGCACAGAGGGGCTCAGGAGGACTCCAGTCCCTATGAAGTTCTTCCGTCATGGGATTTCATGGGGTAAGTGAAAATCCTTTCCGTTCTTCAGAATGATTTCTGATTACAGAATTATAGTCCTAAGGACTAGCTGGTAGTGCAGGACGCCAGTGATGCTAGAAAGACATTGGCAATCCTAAAGGGCTGTTAGCACATACGCTGGTTTTGTTAACAGATTATCTTTAAGTTACTAGAACAATCTGCTTTAGTGCAACTCTCCTATTGGCCTGACCTGAAGGGCAAAGCTTAGTCTTTCAGCATTATTCATCAAAACTACCTATCTTTGTGGGAAATCTTTAGTTTTTTGCCAGTGAAAGTAGAAAACTTTTAAATTTAGAAAGAAATGTGAGTGAGTGAGGAATGTCTTTGGTTCCTTGTGGTGATAGAGAATCTGGTCGGTAAGGCTTTGGGACTATGTGCTAGCCATCATCTGGATTCAGTTCTTCAACTCTTAACCTGCTATCTAAGTCTTCAGCTGTATGTGTAAATCCAAGCTTTTGTCGGTTGGTGTCTGTGAGCTGGTGTTGTGAACTGTTCAGAAGAGGGGGGAAAAAAAAGTGTGTTAAGTCTTCAAGAGGATTTGGCTTAAACTGTATTTCTTTAACTCAAATATTTGCCAGAGTTTTTGGTTTGTCAAAGGTAACACTAGGATATAAAAAGGTAAGAACCTTTGCTATTTGTTGTTAGTTGTTGTAGAATTATATTTCTTAGCTGTGGAAGATGAGCAGAAGCCAGTTTGTTTGTTCCTCCTGCCAAACGTGTTACCTTTTAAGTAGGAATCAGTCACTTAGAAATTTGAAATTAACACTGTTAATGTGATTTGAGTGTGCACAGGGATGAGATGACCACAGCGCTCAGTAGCAGTGGGGATTATGCTTGCTGATGAATGCAATCCTGTCGGTCACTCGAAATTCAGATGCAACAGAGCTGCTGTACCTAAATACTGTGCACCCAAAGGGAGGCTATAATTAGCTACGGATGCATAGGTTCAGCTTTTGTCTGATTACTGGGAGGCCTTATTCCAACAGTAAAAGGAGATAAAATGCTTTCTTTTTTTTTTCTTTGTTTTAATTCTTTATATTAAAAAGAGTCAAAACACTATGGCAAAGTAGGAGAACAGCGTATCTCTCTAACATGGCCAGTTAATGTGTGATTGAGTTGTTCTGAGAGGCAGTGTGACTGTGCCCCCAGGTCTGCTTTAGTCTTTGTTCCTGGATAAAAATTCCTTAAAAAATTGGAGTCCTGTTCTCAAATATTCTGCAGTCAAGCAAGTAGTTGTGATCCAATGACAAATTGGCATACCTAGTCTTCACAAGGTCACATTCCTGCAAATGTGATGCAGAGTTCAAACGACGTGAAAGATGAACATAAGGGTTGTACACTAGCAACAGCTTTCAAGTTCTCTTTAAATAAAAAGAAAAAGGAGAAAAGTAAAGCATTCTTAAAAGAGGATTTTTTTTTAAATGTTAATTTGCAAGCTGAAAATATTCAGTTTCTGTATTTGGAGTTTTGTTGTATTTTGAGTCATAGTGTTTTATTATTTGCTGATAGAACCAACTGCTAAAATGATAGTTTTCAGTCCTTTACTCAATCTAATTGTTTGTATTGCTTTTCAAATGTGTTTTCATCTTTGTTTCACTTGCATAATAGTTGATGACCTTCTAATTGCTATAATAATTTACAGTAGAAAAGACAAGGTGCCCTGTGTTTTCATTCGAGAAAGAATGGCTCATAGCGTGATACTCAAAGTGTAAGGACAAAAATGTCCCCTCAGTATCTTTAAGTTCTGTTAAATGGTTGGGTTCAGTAACACTTGCTGTTAGCTGCACAGGGTAGTTGTAAAGAAAAAATGCATGTGTAAACTATTTGACTTAGTGTAATGGAAGTGTGTCCAAAAGCAGTTTAAAGGTATACCGTGGAGATCTTATAAATGAGCTCAGGAATGGGAATTGGGTAGTGTACCTTCAGGGAAAACAGGTAAAGAAGATAGGAGTCTATTGCAGTGGTAGGCACATGTAAGGACTTCAGAATAGAAGGTTTCTGACAGCTGCAAATGCAAAGCTTGGAAGAGTTGTAAAAGGCTTTGAAGATGGTTGCCCATTTAGCATGTTCAAAATAATGAATGTCCTGGGAGCATCTGCATTTCGTGTGTTCTCAAGCATTGTGTTATGGAAGCCAGAGAAGACTATATTAATAACAGGAGAGGAGGAGAATGAGCAAAAAAGTAGGAAAAATCTCAAAAGTGGCGTATTTCCCTTTCTGGGCAGATACAGTTTTGACATTCTTCTAGACACCCTCAAGCAGGAGATGAGCACTTCATAAAATACCGAAATTTCTTCCTATGTTACTTTTCACTTGTATGCTTTTATTTTTCACTTACAGCATAGGAATGTAGGGTCCTAGGCCTTGCATTTTATATATTTGACTAATATAAAGGAAAAGGAGTTAAATTCCAAAACCTAGTTACCTAACTGCAGAGCCTTTCAGTATTACAGTTTAAGGTTTGAATCTTGTGGTCGAGAATTCATAGGGAGACTATGTGGAGACTATATGGATGTGCTTGCACAAGTAGGGACTGCTCTAGTGGTGAAGTTTTGGATTTTTCATTGTGTAATAACATTGTGTAATAATTACATTTTATATCTGCTGAAGTTTGACTTTATTTGCCATGAAGTCACCAGTATTCAGGGGGGAAAAACAATTGCCTTTTTAGTGAGATTAGTTCAGTCTGCAACCTTTAGAGCAAATAGGTCATCAAGCCTTTACAGTGTCATAAAGGCAATAGATTTCATGGTGTGTTTAATGGAACCCAGATCATCAGTGTTCCTATATATGTTTTCAGCTACAATGAATAAAAAGTGTTGCATCTTCAAACCCTGAATCTTCTCAGCTTCTCTGAAGTTGGTATGCATTGTATTACATAATTTGATTATTAGCCTGAAATGTTTCTGGCCATCAGATGTAACTGTCTTTCAATGTTAGTGGTCTTGTATTTATACAATCAAGTAAATACTGCATCTCTTGTTTTTATGCATCTATGAAAAAATGTAAGCAATAAAATATAACTTGAATTACAGAAAACTGTGTTTTTACTGAAAGTTGGGTACCCTGCTTCTAATACCCTTGGGGTGAGATATAATGACTCAAAATGTTTTCACTTGGTTAATTACAATCAATATGCTCTGGACTTGCATGCTTTTTATGTACAGTGTTGCATGTTACAAGTGTCCTAATAACTTCAAATACTATGAATATTGCTATAATATAGCAACTGTAGTATGCTATGAGTAGACAATAAAGATATTTGATAGTATTTCTAAACTAAAATTGATTGCTAATTATTGCAAATATAGGTCATGATTGTGAAGTAAATAGCAATTGCTGGCATGGTAACTTTTATCCTTTTTGAGTAAGGAAACGTAGCATTTGTAAATAGTACAGCTTGGAGCAGTTGTCGAAGAATAGCACAACTGTTACAGTATTTGTGATCTTTGTTACCACGTCAATAGTACTAAATTTGGTTAGCGGAGGTAAGGAAAATACAACTTTTAATGGAGAATTTTCTCACTAATAATTCAGAAATGGCTTGATGGTGCTTTAAAATTAATAAAAAGAGACTGCTCCAATAATGTGGCTATGTCGGAAGGTTTTTAGGTGTAATCTGGCTGCCAAAACTAATGCTCACAAAGGAAAACTTAATTGCAGTGTTGTGAAGATGCATCAGAGCTGTTTTGAGCATCTATGTGCAAAAACAGTGCCTTAAAAATGGTCCCTTTATATTACATGAACTGCATGCAGATTTCATGTTTCCATTACTTTCAATCTTTCCTCTTGAAAATATGTTAACTTGGAAAAGAAGGTAATATTGCATGACATTTGTCTTGGGGATAACTAAGTTTTCTTTCCTTTTGCTCCTCATAACCATGCTTTGCTGGTTTTCAGAGGCTCTGTTTTGATACAGCTCAGTATCAGTTTTCTCTTTGAAATAAATGCTGATTATTTGAGATGAATATAAGATGGGTTGTATGGGGGATCGATTATCTGTGCTATGGAAAGGAAATTCAAGTGCTTGGCAGGGGGCAGGAACAGGAAAAGTTTCTAATCTGTGTGATGGTTTGCTTTTAACAAAAGGGTTTAGATGCTCAAAATGTAGAACCATGAGGAAAATCAAACCAGGTCTGTTTTACAGTAATTGTAGTTTTGGCCTAGAGACTTTACAGTGCAGTTGAAGTGTCACTGAACTATTAATTGAACTGTTTCCTTCAAAATCTGGATAATGACTTTCTCTGGATGTTTTTTGGTCTCAAAATAGCTTCAGAAAAGACAGTCTTTTTAGGCTTAAATTTAGCTTTAAATGTGGACACACAAATATGGCATCTCAGTGTTCCTGTGAAGAGACTTTGCTCCTGGGACCTGGGATATGGCAAGCTCACATTGGTCTTGCCTTTTACATGGAGAGCTTAACAGACCAGGACTATGTTATGCGATACTGTGGTAGGAGAGGACAACCTTGAGACCACCAGCAAATGAGAGGTTGCCGAGTCAAAAGGGATTTGGGAAGCCTGGAAGGAAGAACGGGAATACTCAATTGCCTTTTCTCTCCCATCTTGCTCCAGGAGAAGTGGGACAGCAGACTAGGAGCCTTTCTTCTAAGTCTCTCTGCCCAGAGAACCTACCTGGGCTTGGCCTGGCATAGCAGTGATTGATCTGTATGTTGAGGCAAGAACAAGGCATTTTAGTTTCTCTATCTTATTTATTTATTTATTTTTATTACGTTGTTTCTGCTAGCTAGTCTGGTATTGATAGTAGTGTGGGAATTATGGGTGGACAAAAATCACCCTGAAGAAAACCTTAATATTCCTACCTTATGCCTCTGGATCCTTGGTTAAATGCTAAATGTAGAAGATACTTTCCTTCATATGTGAACTTTTAGGCTTTTACACCCTTTCTCATGAATATTCATCATGTAAGTTAAATTTTCTTAAAATCTATTTGCCCATGCTACCAAAGGTGCAACTCAATTTTAACCAAAATAAGAACATAAAAATACTGCTATTCAAATTAATTTCTGGGTAGATTGCAATAGCAATTAATTATGAAGGTCATTCCAGTGCTGCCACACTGAACTCATAGGTTGTTTTTCTTGCAGCAGCTGGGACTTGAAATCACAGTGAGTGCTTGAGGTAACATCAGAGCGCTGGGGATTGGGAGTTCAGACTGCTTTTCTCTTGGCTCTGAGCAAACTGTTGGCTAGGAGTTAGAAACAGCATAGCTAGTTGTAACAAAGCCCTGTTTAGGTCAGCTGCAAAGAATAAACCAGTAGGTCTAAGGCATGCTACCAGTTAAGCTAGAAGGTGCCTGCTAGTATGAAGTCAGTAGTGACTTTAGAAATTTAAATCAGAGCGGAGGGCAGAGGTTGGCTGACCTCATCCGGAAGACGGTATCGCATCATAGACACAGCTTGGGCTGCTCGTACGGAAGGACTGGGTCCTCCTCATGGCTGGGTCAGCTTAGCACGCCTTCCCCAAAGCCACGGCGTGCCACGCTCTCGTGGCACCTCGGTTTCCTTCATTTTGTAAGTGAACAAGGACAAAGTTTTGCTACTGATCTTGAGCAGTGTTAGACCACAGGTGGAATTTGGTCCTTTTTCTCAATTCCCTAATTGTGTCAAGCAACGGAAAACAGAATGGATGTGGTTGGTTGATGGGCCAGCTCTTCTTTGAAACGGCTTCTTGTTGCGCAGGACCTCGTTGTTAGGCTGCGGAGGGAACTTCTAAAATGCAGCCTGAGAGCTTTGGAGAGAGCAGAGCACCTCGCACTGGCGAAGCCGGAGCAGCCCCTTTCCTGGCGCCATTGCGCCTTGAGGGCTCGCTTGCCTGGGACCATCCCGCAATGTCGGTCTCATTTGAGGCCACGAGAGGGCGCCCTTCAAGACCGAAAACTGTTTTTGCCTGTGTAGGCACTGAAAACTTTAATGGAGCTATTGCTTATATTTTTTGAAAAGTTTGTGGAGATGAGGTCACCAAATCTACAGCTCGCCCACTTCAGCATGTCATGCAGACCATGTAAATTGTCATTTACTGATTCCCGTCTAGGGCGTCTTCCCAAATAGGGTCAGAATTTTAACTGTAACAAAGGTGGTGAAGGTTTTTGGAGGAAAGGGGGGAGGTAGATGTGATGAGGAAAAATTTTTTTCTTTGGTCATGTTTAAAATTGATCATATTTCTGTCATATATAAAACATGCAAAGCTTATTGCAGAAAACAATACAAAATCCTAGATTCTAGATACCTAGATTCCGTCTCTTTTTCCAAGATGCTAAGAATACAAAGACCGTTGTTCTGTAATAAGGTATGTTTTTTCAGCATTTTGGGTTTTTTCTTTCAAACCAGGTAGAACTCATTAGGGGCAAAAGGCAGGTCTTTCTCTGTTTTGGTTTGGTTTGTTTTTTTGTTTATAGTTTTCTTAAGTCCTCTTGATTTCTTTCCCTTGCACTGTTAAGGCCTTGCGGATAATATTTATATAATTAAGTCAAGTCACTGTGCAAAATATGCTCTTGAAATTGCCATGGGTTATGCAGCTTCATTACTAAACTATCAAAATCTTCTTAAAGGACTTTTTTGTAGCTCCTTCTGAACTTAAAATTCCTGGGGGCAGTGAGGGGGGTTGTGGGCCTGTGGACATACAGAAGAAATACGAAGTCAATACCATAACACACTACAGAAATGTACTTGACTAAGTCTTTGATAGCAAAGTCCAGGCTCCTGAACAAAGTAGTTGCTAAAGGGTTTTTTTGTTTGTTTTTCTTGTTTGTTTGTTTTTTTGATCTTGCCTGGGAGTATTTCTTAGTTTTATTAACTGACCATCTTTCCAATTTCTAACCGCATCTTGATGTGTATTCATAATTTTAGAGTAGATTTTATTTTTTTATTATGAAACTTGCACTCCTGAAATGGAAATCTTTGAAAATGCTACCATTTGTGAGGTTTTTTTGTTGTTGTTTCAATTTTTTTTTAATGTTAACTAGAGAGGATAAGCTTCTCTGCAGTGCTTCTTAGATAGTCCAGGGGACAGAACTGTCAGTATTATTTAAGGCTTCCTGAACTGTTTTCTCCAGGGGAGTGAAGTGCTCACCCTGGTGTAATTGAGGCCTCTACAGTTGTCTAACAGTATGTTTTCACAGCAGTGTAAGCCGATTGAAATAGGTTTTGCTGTGATCCAGTGGCTGCCCTTTCACTGATCTGATCCCTGGTGAACTGGTTCAGGAAACTAAATGATCACAAAATGGCTTTTTTGCTTGAATCAACTTCCTGAAACAAATCAACATGTGATCAGTGAGCACTGGTGCTGGTGTCACAGAGGGTCTGGATCATGCACTTAGAGTTAGGAGCGGGCGCTATCCTGTAAGATGCTGGTTTGCATTGGTCTAACTATTACTACCTTAAATTACAATATCACCTTTGGTCATATAAATGATAACACCCCTTTTTGCAGCTCTCACCTCAATATTGCTTTCCCCTGGCACGCTGCTGAGGAAAGACCTCACAAGTTGTTTTGGCTGCTGTTTATAGTAGCACTCTCCTTAGCTAACCCTTACCTGTTACAAATATGCTGAAATAAAGGATGAGGGTCACGTCCAGTAAGCTTTTCAGTTTTATCACCTTTTGCTAACTTACTCTGCAAGCTCTATTTTCTTCTGTATCCCCATTGCTACTCCTGTTTGTAGAACTAGGAGCCACTAGATCCTCAGTCAGTGATGCTTTTGAGTTTGTCTCTGCACAAACGTTGGGGAAGAGACAATGCATCTGTATGGACTAATGCCTAGCAAGTGACTTGTCTGAGATGATTTGAAGAGATTGTATTAGAGCTGAGGACTGACTCTACCTTTGCAGCCCAGTTTTGAATGATGAGACAATCCTTAATGTGAAAGCATATACTTTTTTAACATACTAGCTAAGTACTCCTCAGTATTGTGAAGTATCATCCAAGTTTATTACTGCTTCCTGTTATATGACTCTCTCTCTCTCTTCTATTAATGGCAACATGGTTGTAAGTGATGATGGACGGACTTCTGATTTTTCCGCTTTAGAGATGCTTTTGCATGTCTCACTTCAAAATACTGTTTTAGTTAACTGCCCCTAGTTCACTTGGACTGAAAACAATGTTTTGGGTTTGGGGTTTTTTTGGTAGCTTTTTAGGTGTTAGCCCTTTTTGTCAGCAAATCTTTCACTTTATTGTCATGGGCTATGGCTTCAAGTATTGTAATGTAATGTGCACAAGATGAAGATGAATCTGGAATAGTGCAGATAGAAGAATAATTTGATCTGGCTTTACGATAGCAGATTTATTGCTATTTCTCTGAACTTGTGAATAGAAGTTAGTCTCTTTAAGATCTGTATCATCAAATAGTTGAGTTGCACAGATCTTTATGGCTATAAGAGAATCTGGTACCTCTGTGGCTTACGAATAAACTATGTTGCTCTTTGACATGAAAATATCCCAGAGAGGAAGTCCTGCCAGGATTTTAAACAGAAATGGACTCAGAGAATTTTGTCAAGGATAGATGTCAGAGCAATAATAAGGAGAATAGGGAGAATTGAACTGTGGAAATAATGGAAGGGACCTTACGGCTACCTTCACATTTGCAAGCAGTGCAGCAGGAATGGATCTGGAGAGGGAATGGTGGATGTTGAAGACTCTGCATCCACACTGAGTATTTCAGAGGTTTTACTTCAGCCTAGTTCTTGTCTTGTCTCATGGACCTTAGCATCCATTAGTGGTTGAAATGTTTCTGGAGTGTGTATCTATCTCAGTTTAGTATTACCCAAAATGGTTCCAGATTTCAGGCTCTGAAAATGCTCTGTGATGCAAAGTACGCTAAGCAGGGACAGCAGGGAGACTGGCTTCAAAAGCAGACACATCATCCAAACTGAAGCGTTAAAGTGTAGAAGCACCACAGGAGATCAGTATTTCATCCCTCTTCGCTAAGGGAGGATGAAATATTTCTACAGCAACTTGACCTAGGGAAGGGTTTGTATTCTTCAAAGCCTGTTCTTAAGTTGATCTAATAAGAGATGTCATCCCACCCATCCACTTCACACTTTGCATCCTAACACTACTCTGGCTATAATGAAACTTTTGTTCAAATGCTTCTGCAATGTATTTGTCCAAACCCTTTATAAAATCCTCTAATAGCAGTGATTTTAAAACTTTTCCTGATATCACATTTCAGTTTGTAGTTTATGCAACATTTATAGTTGCATTTTCATCTATGATTTTCTGATTTTCTGTTTTGTTTTTTTTTTGGCTTTATGGCCATAGGAAAAATGTATCTTAATTGCTTTTCAAAACATGAAAAAGGGTGTTACCAAGACTTGCCATGTCCCTCAGTCATTTCCCTTTAGAAAAAATCTTTCCTGATGAAAATTGGTAGCAACAAACACAATAAACACAGCCATAATTTGTTTTATCTTTCCTCACTAATCATATTTTCTAAACTGCTTACCACTTTTGTTCATCTTCCCCAGACTGTATTCAACTTTGAGGGTTTGGTACCCAGATCTCTGGCAGTGTCTTAATGAGTGCTAAGGGGAATAGAGTTATCCTAATTAAGATGGTGCTGGTCTATGTTTCCAATGGACCCCGGCTACGACTTTTTTTGTATTTTTTTCACATTGGCCCATGCTCTTTGTATAAACACTCTAACATCCTTGTTTTGTTTTTGTTTTGTTTTGTTTTTTCAGGCCTACTGTCTAGCCAATCATTCTTCATTGCAACAACAATATTTTGATATTATTTCAGTTTGTTAAGGTCACTTTGAATTTATCCTCTTTTTTAAGCTCTTTATAGCTTTCAGCACCGCATGTAACTAGAAATCATTGTCAAATCTTAGAGGACAAAAATAAGATCTTCTAAGTTATTAATGAAAATATTGACTACTGCTAAATCTGAGAAGAACTTCTATGAGATTCCCATTGATCTGTGGCCCAGTACCAAAGCTAGTTATTGGTTACAACTAAAAGCATAGTTTTTCCATTAGTAGGGCACCATTTCATGGTAAACTCAAGTAATCTGTGTTTTGCTTTTGTGCTATGAGAATGTCATGTATGATATTCTCAAGTTTATTTTAAGTACAATGATGTGACATCTGTCTCCCCTGTCCTTCATTCCATCAGGCCATTTGCTTATCAAAGGTGATTAAATGGCAAATGCTTATTGAATCTCTCCTATTACCAGGTTAACATTCCCCAGCTTTCACTGTCTGGGTAAGTATATTGGTCATGTAACATGCTGCGAGGCAGTACGTTATGTTGTTTTGCAGTTCTTGCCAACCTGCTTCATTGAAACTGTGGTCTCTGATAAGTTTTCTTAGTTGTTGCCTTTTATATGATCATAAGGATCATAAATACAAATCTAAGGGAAGGATTTAAAATGAAGGTCCTGCTGACCATTTAGGTGTTTTGTTTTTTTTAATTGTAGAAGTCTGTCTGATTCTTGATCTTTCAAAGAATGATGGATTGTTTCAGTAAAAGAGCAATGCAAAGCTAGTATCTTTTGGGGAAGGGGGGGTGTCAGAGGAAGGAGGTTCAAAAGAATATTGTTTTTTACAGTTGATCAGGTGTCAGTATTGTTTTTATGGTTTCCACATGAATGATTTAAATGGCCTTTGCTTAAAAAAATCCCTAGAATTGCACTATAACAGAGTCAAAAGGAAGTGCAACTTGACTGAGTTCAGGTGATCAACTTAAAATGAATATAATTCTGAAAGTTTTTTTAGATTATTTAGTTTGCTTACATTATTGAAGTATTGCAGTAGTTATCGTGCTTTGCAAATTATGCTTGTTTCTCATATCCTCATGGTTTGACATCCACCTGTTGTTTCATGCATGTGGAAGATGCTTAATGAGTTAAAAACAACAAAAAAAATAAAAAAATATTTATTAAAATGAACTTAGGCCCAGATTCATGCAGGTGATTTGGGTTTTTTTGTTTATTTGTGTTACAGATACACTTTGGTCTGGAGTTTAGTGTTCAGTGTTGCTAAGCTTTCGGGCTGCAGCAGATGAGCCATTCTGCTCTGCACCACGGTTTGTTGCTGTTTTATTAGCCATCAAATACTAGTATTATGTTCATTCACTACAGCCAGAGTACCACCATATCAAATCTACTTCAGTTATATCAAAAAAACGATTAAGTTGTAGTTAAAGGAAAAATGGTTTATCTGCAGTGATGGAGAAGAGTGGGAAAAGGTGATCTGGCCTGTGATGCTTGACATAATGCTGTTTGTCATTAAACAAGTAAAAAAAAAAATCCGTAAGAAGCCTCAGGACACAATAGTTCAAATGAATAAGAGTTTTCTCCAGTATGAAGAATACAATTCAAAAATAAAAGCATGTGAAATACCCCCAGAGAATGCTCAGTTCAAACTGGAGAGTTACTTGCATGACTGTATGTTAATGAGCAAATATTCATTTTCTGTGAAGTCACCCAGAAAAGGCAGCAGCCTGAGTAAGTTCCAGGGCAGTTCCACTCCAGATACAATGCCCAATATTGTGCCATATCATGGGAAACACGTGAAGTAACTGGAGTCAATGAAGAGGAAAAATAAGGTTTGTGGGAACAGAGATATTACTTATAATGGGGGCGGTCCCACTCCGCTGGCTTCAGCGAAGGTATAATGGGCGATTAGGGCAAGATGTTACCGTATATGATCCCTATTCCTAAACACTCAGAATTCTGTTTAACACTAAAAAAAATGAACAAAGACATGTCCAAGATCTCAAGCTATAATGTGGTTCACGAGATGGCAGTCTGTGTGGCGTAGAGACAGACAAAAGTATAACAAATCTGGACCAAGAAAGGGGTGAGGGGAAAAAGTGGTCAACGGCAAAGACAATCTAGCAAAACACCAACTGTGAAGCAGTGGTGAAAAGGTTGTGCGAGCTGAAGAAATGGTAGTACCTTCCTGGGGATGAGTCAGGGGAGGCAAAGGGAGCTTGTGTCCTCCCTGCTAATCTGTAATTGGCAGGGCAGGACAGGAGTTGGTGCTCCTCTCTGCCAAATGGCACACTTTGCTCCTAAGCATCTTTTTTTAGTTCCAAAAGAAACCCTGGAATCAGATCTGGGTATTTTAATGCCTATTTAATGCTTCTGCTTAAAATGGCTCATTTATTACCAGCAGTTTCTGACTTTTGCAGCTTGCTTCTACATTCATGTCTTTTAATTTCTTTTCCTGAATGTAAGCAAAGATAAAATATTACACTTCAGTTCAAATGCCTTTATTGGCTTTGGGGAGGATTTTTTAGTGCCTGTTAGCCTGCAGAGCAACAGCGTAATGCTGAACTACGTTCTGACCTGTGCGTTGCCACAAAAACGGTTTACCGGGATAGTACCAGCTGTGGAATTGTTACTGTTAATAATGGTTTATTGCTGCTGATAGTGTAGTGGTGTTGGGTTTTTTGTTGTTCTATTGTTTTTTTTCCAGAAGATAAGCAGCTGACTCCCAGATTCAGGATGAAGTTTTAGGACTGAGAATTAGAAGAGCCATCTCTTCATTTGTGAAATGAATAAGCCTTATGAAGATTGTTGGAAAAAGCATGGAGCTTTACAGTGCTATCTCTTAAAATCTCTTGCAGGATGACATCTGTGCTTCAAGCAGAAGTAAAACTGCATGAAAAAAGAGGTTTTTCTAAGGCATGTCAGTATTCTTACAAGAAAAGATTAGCATGACTATAGCTTCATAGCCTCCTTATGTTATGATATGCATTTGAATGTGCTTCAGAAATATGGGCTTTGACATTTGAATATAAATGATTAGAGCTGTGCCAGCTGGTTTTGGTAATGCAGTCTACATTACCAATGAGAAGAGGATCGAAAAAGGAGGACCAAAGGAATACCAGCACGTCAGTCTAACTTTCATTTTCAAAAGATGTGGAAATTAAAACATGTATCTGTAAGTATTCAAATGGTAATTTGGTTTAAAAATAGCTAGTATGGATTTGAAAAGAACTAATTCTATCCAAAACATTTCCTTGACAAGGTCACCTGCCTGGTTGATTACGAGGAAGACATTAAGATTGTATCTTAAACTTAATGATGCTCTGAGAGTGTCCCACAAGACCTCATAAGGGAGTTGAGAGAGTGTAGTCTAGAGGTCATTACCATTATAGTAATGGCTCAAACTGGTTTGGGGTGGGGATGGGGGATTCCCCCATACTCCCAAAGGGAAATGCAAGGAGTACTTTTTATTCCCTCCCTGAATGCAGAGGGGGAGGGAAGAAGGCATGCTGTCGAGTGGAATCCTGATGAATATCTGTCCTGAGCTCATGTCTCCTATTAAATAAATGACTTAGAGTTCAGAATAAGTCTGAATAAATTGAAGAGATGGCCTGAAATCTATACATGACATTCAGTATAGACAAACTGCAGAACACTTATTTGAGTGCAAAATAAACACAAACATGAATGTGTTACGTTTGACTGGACAGCGCTATTTGGGGGAACAGGATACTGTGGGATAATAGGCAGAATAAGTTGTGTCACAACCAATGTAACCACAGGATGTAATATCTGCTGAAGAACACCCCTCCCCCCCAAAATAATTGAGATATATTTAAAAGCATATTCTACAAATGGCACGTGCATGGTAATCACTCATCCTACCTGGAACTGATGGGCCTAGCTAGAGTTGGGAGGAGGAGCGGATTAAATGAATTTAACTGAGGGTTAGGACAGATGAAGTCAGATGCAAGAGCTAAAATGACCTGCATGGAAAATCAAAAGCACCAGATACATTGCCCTAGAAAAAGGGAAGGCTGAGAAGGCATATTGGTCTTCCAATATGAAAAACTTGTTTATTAAGATTCTAGAATTGGTGTTCTCCATGGTTGCTTTTCACTAAGCAAGAAAATCATTTCATTAGTGGCAATGAAGATCTATGAAGGTTATTCAGAAAAGTTTTAAAATATTAACAGGGTGAAAGCCTGAAACAGGTTAGAAAAGTTTTGCATTCTTTTTCACTGTAGGATTTTTTTAAGTAAAATCTCAGTGATACTGACTGAGGCTTTCCTGATCCTACATCACTGCAGAAATTGGGCTGGATGATGCCTGAAGGTCCCATCCATGCCCACATTTCTGTTACAGTTGTGGTCGAGTGTAAGCATCCAGGAGACTTTGTCTATAGAAATTCTATACACGAACACTGAAGTAGCCTGCGGCAATAGAGAGATTCTTTGGTTAGAGGATCTAATCCTTTAGCTTTCATTCAAAGCTGAAGCTCTGCCTCTGTGAGGACTGCAAGCTCAGACTTTTTTAAAAGAGTTTTCTATACAAATGTTAAATATTCCTAGCAAAGTACGTAAGTAATATCACAAGAAACTTGTGGTCATTCTTCTCATTAAATCAACATCTGCTATTTTATTAGTCTAGTAAAGCTATTTAATTGCTGATGAGCTTCTCATCCATAAATCTTAGTTCTCAACAAATGTAGCTCCAACAGTTACAATAACTTCTGCTTTTTGCAAGAGCAGATAAAATGCAGGCAAGAGGCATGTGAGTGGAATTCATGTTTTCAGGCTGAAAGACCTACTCTGTGGATTTAATCTGCTCTGCCTGTGGCCCTAAATTTGTATTGAACATATTCAGAATTAGATTGCTCTACAAAAGGAACAGTTAAAATTTCAAGGGATAACAGTAGCATACCATCAAATACCAATAGTCATTAGGGAGGAAGGGAGAAGGGGCTCTGCATCTGTTGCTTTTGTACTCTTTTGTCAAATATGCAGCTGCTGTGAATTAGTTGTATTTTTGCTTAATTGCATTCATTCTTTTACATGATTTTTATTAAGGAAATCCTGTATTTATTTTTCTTTTTTTTTCTCTCCAGTGAGTGAATGGGTCTTTATTTGATCTCAGCCCTTGTTTATGTTCAGATCGCATTTTCTAAAATGCAAGAATAAATGTGCTTCCGAGGAATGTTTGGTGTTAGTTTAGACAATGGTTGGGGGATTTATCTGGTGCTTCCTCATCAGCCTTAGATGCTGTATAGTATAAGTGGATGAGTGAGAAAGGAGGGATGAGGTACATGAGAAGCTGGACTCAACTTGCTGTAATGGAATCCGGTTGTATAGGAAGACAAAAGAAATAAGACAATCGGCAAAGAAAAAAGGCATTCTGCCTTCTAACAATCTGATACTGAAACCATTGTACGTCTGAGAGCTGACCCAAGAAACTGCTGTTTAAAAATTGCAAGAAAAAAAGAGAGAAGGAAATCTTGGGTATGTGGTTTGGGTCATGTTATTTCCTGACATAAGGCAATACATTTATGTGCGGTAAACATACAGTTAAGCTCACAGAAAAGTGCATTGCACAGAACTGCTAATCCTGTCAATGTGTTTAGAAGCAAGACACACAAGTGCTACCATCGCATATCTAGTAGAGTTTGGGGCTGGTAAGGCAAAAGGGTGTTGAGGAGTTGGTGAAACTAGTCTTTACTTACAGGAGCTGAGGCAATTTCGTGCAGATACTGTTTGTGCTGCACAACATTGGTGTTAATAGACGGTAATTGCTTAAACAGCCCTGTGTATTGGGGAACTGTTGCAGAGAGCCTCTCCTGCCTAAGCGTCTTCTCTGTCAGCAGAAGGAGAAGCGCCTTGGGAGCGGTATGAAGAATTCCTCTTTTCCCAGGCGTGACTGGAAGAAATCACTGCCTTCAGGAGCAGGAGGAGGTCAGGCACACTAATTCCCAAGCCCTAAAGGAACCCTACAATTTAAGGAGTGATTATCTACACCATCTAACTTTAGACACACAAGTTGCATGTTCAAATCTAAACTTGTCAGCCTAGACTACAATCAGTGGAAAGAATAGGCATCTCCAGAGGATGAAGGCTTCATCTCTTTCCAACAGTGGCTCAATACTATGGGGCCATTGGGTATAGTTGCTTGAGGAGTTCTTCCTTTCCTCCTCTTTTTCTCCTGTGGGATTTGTTTCGGCCTAGGTCAGTCCCCTGGCCACAGCATGAGTGCAAGTTTGAGTACTAGCTTAGGTTCCTATGATGGAACTCAAGATTGGTGAGGTTACAAAGAAAGAGTGGGATTAAGCGATGCGTAGACTTCTGTGCGCGCTCCTCCTTCCCTGAGAGTATTGCGAGCACAGGCATTGAGCTCTGAGACACCCAGGAGCTGAGGTGAGACTTTCCAGCCCGTCCTCCAGGGAGGGGAATGCTTTTCTCCTGTGTCCCTCTTCGCCTCTCTCAGAAGCTGGCTGGCTCACTTCAGCTCAGACGGCGTTCAAGAATTGTGTGGACACCATGGTTCTTGTTTAAATGTGTTTGTCTTCTTCCTATTCCTTCTTCTAAGTAAAGCCATTGTGGATATGTCGTCTTGCCTTCCTGTGTTCACCACAATTGTCTTCGGAAGCTGTGATATAGTAATTATTGCTCTGTGATGTGAAGATCCAATTCCACGTCGTTTGGCTTCTTTTATAGTGTGTGATCTGCAGCTTGTCTCTCTCCCTGTTGTTACAAAGGACCCTCTCTTCCTTTATGGGTCCTTTGTAACCATACATTTCATGTAAAAAATAACAAAAATTTGCAGACAGCTGCAGGAGGTTGGGGTGTGGCGTTGCATTTCTTGCTGCTGTGGGGAGCCACTCCTTGGATAAGTCTCAGGCCCAGCTGTTAAGCCCCAGCACAGTGTTTTGAGCCTTATCAGGCTGCTCAGGCACCTAAATTGGCAACAGTCAGGAGCGTTTCTGCAGCTGGGCTTTTTATATCACTGAATAACTGTCTTTAGCTGCTGTAGGCCAAGAAACGCAGAGTGTATTCCACCGTTTCTCTGCAGTCCCTTCAAGGAAAGGCACATATCGGCTGGCTAGGTTCCTAGCCACGGTGCTGCTTCTTCCTTCTCTCTGAAAAGTGTTCAGAGGTTGAGAACCAAACGGGGGCATAACAAAGAAAATAACTAATGTGGAGCCTTTGTGCATAGAACAAGTGAAACCTTCATGCTTTGTAATACTGTCTTTTTGTTTCCACGCTTAGCCTAAGAGAACTCAAGACTCTTAAGAGGGACGGTGATATTAATGGATTTTAGGAATTTTGTTCCAATAACCAGTTGTTGATTTAAGTGATTTTTGTGAAATTTCTGCCTAGGTACTAAGTCTGTCACTAAGACAGCTATCAATGAACGAAAGGTCTTCAGCATCACTCTTTTTTCTTTTTTTTTTTTTTTATGTATTATTATAATATCTTTACTGTAGTGGCATCTGCTGGCAAGGTTTACAACTGCAGTGTTTTCAGGGATAATAGATCAAGTATCTGGGTACAAGTACAGGCATTAAAGAGATGTTTTATTGAGCTATTTAAAATGCCATGCAAAGAAATAGAGCCATATCAAGGAAATTAAAGCTCTGACTAAGCTGGCCTGGACCTTCTATAGCTGACCTGCTTTGAGCAGGAGGTTGGACCAGAGACCTCCTCAGGTTTCTTCCAGATGCAATTATCCTGTAATCTGTATTGCAAGCTAAATGCTTTGCTTTAAATAACTGTGGAATAAACTCACTGATTTTTGTATATATATATTTATAATATATTTATGATATATTGAAAGCATGTTATGATAATTGAAAGCATATATATATGATATACTGAAAGTGTGTATTGGGTGTGGATGTGAAGAAGACAGCACAGATTAATACAAATTATTCTTGAATTAATTTTGCTGTAAGAAAACAGACAAATACCCTGCAAGTTTGGGGAATTCTATTTTGCATGAAAATGAATTTTCAGTTTAGTTATGCTGATCCCAGGCCTTTCCACTTGGGACTCAGTTTACCTTAAATGCTAAAAGAAGTTACTTTTTAGACGAACATTCAATGGTTTATACCAAAACAGACAAAACTCTCCTTCCTTCTCCTTTCCCAAGATTCTCACCACCAAAAAAACATGTAAGGTCTTCCAAATTTCACACTCAACAAGACAGAACACAATTTGTTTAAACACAGGAGGAAGGGATTCACTCATTCTCCTGAAGGTAACGTGAAAAAATATTTAGTTAATGCATCTTTGCATATGCAATGTTAGTGGTAAAGGAGAAGCAGTTGCATCAGGAGCTTAGAAGTCCTGGTAGCTCCCTTTATTTTATAGTTCGAAGTGGTGCTGTCCAGTACTGAACTCTTCAGGAGATTCAGGTTGTTTGGCGGGCTTCAAGCTGCGTACTTTGTCTAAAATGGCATCAAATGTGTTGCATGCAAATAGGCAATTGCATAACCAGCAGGATATCTTTCTTCCAACATGTAAATGGTAACTTAGTGTATCAGACCGGTATGGATATTCCCTGGGTTTAGTGTTTCAGATAATTATAGAAAATATATATGTATATGCGACAAGTACAGTGGTGAAAGAGTGAATAATTAGCTAGATGGGCCTACTGTGATGGTACAAAATAATTTGGCAAGTCAACATATTGTTGGTATATAAATCAAAGGCTGCATAAAAAATACTGTTACTTTTTTTTTAACACCTTTTTTTCTGAGTAATTGCACAAGAGCCATTCATGCATGCAACTTATTCTCTGCAGTCGGAAGCAACAGATAAATTATAAACAGCAAAGAACCAATTAAGATATGTGAAAACTATTGTGTATTGTCGTGGTGCTATATAAATGAAACACGTTTCCTCAAGGGCCATATTACATTTCACAGCTACAACAGGGTAGACCCGGAACAACACGTACTATTTTCATAGAGCATAATTTGATCTGAAGTGTCGTTTGAGGTTTTTGTTGAGGAAACTCAATAGGACTGATGCGTTACACTTTGGGGATATTACAGTGGTATCTGTGCTGGAACAGAACTACAAACGGCCTCAAGTAGCTTAATGTTGATCTAACTTATCAACTATATTAAAACCCACGCTTTACTATCTGAGTGTTTGATGCCTGACAATTTACTGAGACTTGATTTGTTTTTGACAAAATCCTCGCTCCATTGCTGGTGCTTTAGCAATAATGCAGAGAAACGAGCTGGCTGCGACAGCTAGCAGGAAATGATCTCAAGCACAGAAACCACACTGCCGGGGCTGTTAGTTCTGTGCACTGCTGAAGGCTGTCATTTGCTGTAGGAGAAAAAAAATTAAAATCCAAACAAACCAACAAAAACCCTCGGCCCCTTCCCCCCGGCCTTTCAGATGCCGCCAGTTTGTCCCCTTGCCAAGCAAGAGCTGAGTGAAGTTGAGAAGGCGGCTGCAAACCTTTACACCACGGTCTGAGCATGCCGTGGTTGGGCAGGACCTCAAGGACCTGAACAGGTTTGTTTTCTTACCAGGGGCTTTGCTCTGCATCATATCTGGCTCCACCTTAAGATTCAAGCTGATGTTTTATGTGAACTTTCACTGAACTTGAATCAGAGTTCTCATATTTACCATCGCTTCTGCTTTCAGTAGCAGACAAGTACTTCTTGGTAACGTAGCAGCCAGCGCCTGTCTGAGAGGGGCTGACTGGAGGAGCCAAGCAGCCTCGGTGGAGGGGTGTTGTTGGCAGTCCTGGGTGTGTAGCTGTCGCACGTGTGCAGGTTAGTTGCACATGCGTTATGTGTCAAAAGTGTCCTGCCCTCCACCTACTGCTTCCAGACATGCTGTTATTGGTAGAACTGAATTTTATCCAATTTACAGAACTTGAACCTGGAATGAAAAAGAAAAATTTGAGCTACCAGTTAAAAAAAAAAAAAAGAAAAAAGAGATTTTTTTTTTTAATTGCACAACAGTTGGTGGGGGGGAGCCCCACTTTTGGGCAAGTCCTGTTCAGCTCCGTCCCACAGCATTTTTAGCAGGTGGCTGGCTGGTCCCTGCTATATGACAGGCTGACATGACAACCAGTTTTCAAGCATGATTCAGCTGTGCCCCAGGTGCAGGAGTTTGTGGCTTTTCAGCCCTTTTGCATTACAGAAACACGGTCAGATGTGATTTGGCTCTAGCGATAGAAACTGGGTTGTCTGTAAAACTGTTTCTCTTGAAACCTTAATGTGGCAACTGAGACTCAGCCAAGAAGCTGGTAAGGTGAGTTTCCAAAATTGACAACTGGTTTGTAAATCTAGGTGATATGTAGGAAGGTGTGTTCAAGTACGCTGGTATTGAGGTGCGTGCTACGCTTTTTTTGTAGGAAGGAGTTAAAACTCTTTCCCCAGTAAATGACCCAACATACCTATAATGTTGGTGTCCCTGCATCCCAGACATCTTCAGCAAGGCAGGTGTTTTCTGTTCCTTGTTCCAAGGCAGTTCCTGTGCGCGTTGGTGCTGCTTGGCTGGCACTAGTCACTGCCATCGCAGTGGAAGACGACTGAAACCAGCAGGGTGCGGGATCCAGCATGAAATGCCTATCCCGCCCCAAAATTCAAACATGCAAGGTTCGTTCCAGAGTATAGCTCACGAGGCCGTAGCTGTAACATTAAAGGGATGTGACTGTTTTGTTCATATATAATTTCCAGTGGTTTTTCAAACTTTTCATTTTGCAGAGACTACCGATATTTTTTTACTCTTTATAGATAAAGTATAAATTTGAATGTACCAAAACTTGTACAGTTTCAGTGCCTCATGACAACTGGAAAAAAAATCAGGATATAAATTATGATTCTGCCCTGTAGGTTTAAGGTTCAGTCAAAATGCTTCTGAAAGCTTTTGCTTCACAACACACAAAATTGTCTTAAGGAAAAATGCACATTTGAATGCTTTTTGAACTTTAGATAATTTCTTTTTTTTTTTTTAATTTCTACTGAAGTTGAGGTCTGAACTGAACTAGCTCAATTCTGTAAATAAACTGGTGCGTGGTGGAGGAAGGGTTTCCCTTCGCAGTCTGACTTGGAACTAAACCTAAATGCACAGACTATAGTTGAGATTGAACTTGGATGAAAACAAATGCCAGTTCGATTCCCTGCTATTTGAGTCGATCTTTCTACTCCTTGAAGCATATTTCCATAATCCATTTTTTTTATTTCCCTCTGTTTTACTGTATACTGTTAATGTTCTTATCTATGTGTCCACTTAATTATGTGACTGTTTTCGAGGCTTATCATTGCTGTTGCTTTTTCACAACATGTGTAATTATTTCTCTGTGGGCTACCACAAGTGCTATTGATGCTGCTGTTACTAGTGTGAGAGCTGATCACTATGAGTTAACTTCTGCCGAGCACCATTAAAGTTAGGGCCTGTACGGTAAGGAAAATGTAGGTTAGAGCATTCTCAGGATCGCTTCATAGAAGCGTTAATCGTGGCTGAGATGTTTTGCATCAAGTTCTTAATAACTAACTCCGTTAGGCCCTTTGTGTCTTCTGTGCTTTCACCAAAAGCATGTTCTTGTGCCTTTATCCTGTAACTTCTGATTTGTGTGTCATGTGTAGCTTATGAGGAGATCTGCTCCTTGAATGTCCCTGAGGTTGGTGATTTTTATGAATTCTTTCCAGATAAAGATTTTTACTTGGCTACTTGTTCAAAATGCCACGTCCAGAATCAGAAGCTGTTTCCTGATGAAAGAGAGGATTCAGTTAGTTCCCGTGATTTACTGGCCAAAGCAATCTTTTCAGCTTTCCACAATATCTGAAAGCTGACAGTGACTCCAGTAAGCACAAAATTAGTCCTTTCTGCACTTCAGTGTCTTCATATGAATTAACCTATCAGCAAATAGTAAATCTTTTGAAATCACAGATAAAACAAAATTTCTACAAAAAGTAGAACTTAATATTACCACAGCTTGAAACTATTCTGATAAAAAGTTGACAAATATTCTTGCAATTCTGTTCATGAGACTCCTTTTATAGAACTGTAATATTGTTTATACACAGATGCTGTTACCTAGTAAATGCATTCTTTGCTCTTAGAGGCCTCTGTTACCTTTGAGCTCTGCAACATCAGACACAGATCACAATACAGTCAAAGAAGAGACTGTGAAAGAGGTGTCAGATCAAGATTTTAAACTGCGAGTAATTTATTTCCTATAAACAAGGAGGGAGGGAGAAAGAACTAGCGTCTCAACCTCAAGCAACATTTCTTGTGCCCAGCCTGCTGCCTTTTTTTTTTTTTTTTTTTTTAAGGCCACATCTAGCAAATTGCACCCGGTTTTGCTGGGTATGCAGAGCATGGGTCAAAAAATGATATCTTAAGTAGGCCAAAACAAGGTCATAGCTGTATAACTGCATAGGGGAAAAGCAGTACTACCCCCTGGCTACCCTGCCTGCATTCATGATACAGCACAAGGAAGCTGCTGAGCAGCTCTGCTTTCTCATCCAAAGGTATGTGGTTCCCTGGGGAATTAGATACTACCTAGGTCAATCTTGGGTGGTTCTCCATATGGACCCAAAATACAAGAGGGCTTTTTTTTTGGTTTTCGGGTTTTTTTTGCTTGCTCATTGACATAGCGAGGGAGCATGCTTAGCTCTTGAAAAGTGTGTTGAGAAGCCAGTATTGAGGCCTCCAAGAATTGACAATTGGGAACCAAATGAGCACAATGAAGTGAAAAGGGACACCTCCCAATAAGGGCGGGTGAATGGTATATTTATTTATGTCTTGTTTAATTAATTTTTCCCCTCAAGTTATAACTGCGTATGGAGAACATGAAGTTTCTCCACTGTCCAGGTGGTTAAGCCCTGCCTGTCCTGTCACAGGCCACACCAGAAGCGCAGTGGCTGCGACCACTGAGCTGGGACCAGAGTGCTGGGTGTTTGCAGGCTTCAGGCTCTAGAAATGAGTCCTGAGGGGTATCCAGGGGCCTGATCACTGCAAAACGCACAGACCATTCGGAGAACATGCTGCGCTAATCCTCTGTTGCCTCAAGGTGGGCTAGATACGGCCTCGTTCCCTTAATGTCCATAAAGTAATGCTGCTCCGTGTGTGTCAGTTCTTGCTCAGGTTTCAGCTTCTGAGTCTTTGGTGATCTGTGAATTACTTTAGGAAAGTGCAAAAGAAAAGCAAGCATTTTGTTCAGATTCTTACGCTTGCTAAACAGTGGCTTGCACTTGCATTGAAAAATCTAGAGATCTGCAAACAAAGGTAACTACTGGGAGACATAGCTAGGCAGAGTATAGGCAGTTAATGGACTGTACTATCTTTCCCCCCACCCTGGAAAAGAGAGGGACGGGGACTTTACAGACCATTTTTCTCACTGATAACTGGCATGCTAATTGCCATAGGTTTTGTGCATACGTAGTGTGAGGGGCCAGAGCCTAGCACCGATTGCTTTGCTTTCCTCAGGTCTAATAGCAGCACCTCAAACCAGAAGCAATACCACATGTTCAAGGTAGGTTCTCCAGCTTGCGAAAGATAGCTGTAAATGGTCCTGTGTGCTTCGAGCATGCTGTCCCGTTTGGGTTTGTGTGCGAGGTTGCTGTGGAGGCATGGTGCTTGGGATTTTTGCTGAGAAAAGCATGATTTACCTTGAGTTCTCCCACTGCTGTGTGGTAGTTTGTCAGAGAGGGCTGCTAGCGGAAATAACATTCACACTGCCTTCACGCGTGCAGGCTAGGTATGTGCCCGCACGTGTGAAATGCTGTTTTAACTGACTGAGGTGGTTAGGAGGAGAGCGAGACCAAGCACGAAGGGAGCTGACCTGCCACACCACTTGTGCGAGTGACTTGGAGGCTATTTTGGAGCATCGGGTGTTAAACACAAACACACTTTGAGAACATCTCTCTACATAGTCCCCAGATATATATGAGAGCGATCTGTGTGGCTGCTTCAACACCAAGAAACACCCTTTAGGTTATTATTATAACACTCTCATCTTGTCCATCTTCCGTGGAGACCCGTTGGGCTCCAGCAGTCCTTGGCTGCTCTTACAGGGAAGCGGCATATCCAGCACCCGCCGCACTGGCATGGGGCAGCGTTTTCAACTCGAGCCAGTGTCGTAGCCATCGGTTTGGCAGGCGCATGACACGTCCTAATTTTCAGGTTGGATGTGGGAAAATAGGTTTACCAAGTGCCATCCCCCTGCACGTGTCCGTGTGACATGTAAGTGGCACCGGGGATCACCTTCAAGCGGCTTTCTCGAAGAATAGACCGAAGGACTGCGTATCTGGGGGAGGGGGGGCTGCGACCGCACCCCGCGGTCGTCGAATCCCAGGTCTGATTCAGCGCGGTGAACTCAGCCGTTGCTGATCTGTGCGTTTGTGACCAGTCCCGTCCAGCACCACGCAAGCGCTGGGAGCAAAAGCTCTGCAGCTGGAGATGTAACGGCCGCTGAAGCTGTAACAGGCTGAATTTGCTGCTGCAGTTTCAAAAGGCGATCAAAACTTACAGGAAACTTTGTGTAAACACTGGATAAAAATAACTTATCAAGCTAGTGAACCCAAGCCAGGGGCTTTTTTTTTTCTTTTTTTTTTCCTGTCAGAACAATTCCTGGGGTTGTCAAGACACTGGGACGAGTAAACCGTAATGTAAGAATTGTTGTTCTTTCCTGTGCCTCTCTAATTGATTTCAAAGGCGCCTCAGAAAGCAAAGGACGGCAAGAGCTGGCTGAGGCAGCATGAAAAAGTCCAGCTAGGTTCAGACATCTTCCCCAGCGCGCCATGAGCTTTAAGTTCAGAGGGATCGATTTGGACTTGCAAACAGCAACACTTGGTCTAGCAAAACTAATCTAAAGGTCTGGTTGTGCGTAATACAGTGTCCTTGGTTTTAGCTTTCTGTTCTGACTTCTCATCTGGTGTTCTTGGTCCAAGATAAACATGTCCAACTGAAAACAACCGTCTAGATGATTTAATTGTTGCTTGCTAATCCAGCATCCTTTTGGCAAGGAGCATCGGGGCGCGTTCACCAAATGAGACAGCCATGCGTGTGACCACGCTTACTAGACATAACCTTTCAGAGGGTTTCAGTGGAGAAAGACGTAAAAACAGCTGAGAGGAGCTGGAATGAAGGAAAAGGAAGAAAGACAGATAATTTCTGTGTGTATGTGTGTGTGTATATATATGTGTGTATATATGTATTTTTTTCTTTCAAAGAAACAGTGTAGATTATTCCTAAAATAAGAGTCTAGCCTGCAGTAGCTGATACCCATAGGAAGCCAGCCAAGGCAGGGCCTTTAGCATAAGCCCGTGAAGTAGAGAGGTGAGGGAGCTGTTGATACCTAGCTCAGTAGTAATCATGTATAAACCACACCAGTTGAAATGTGTACTCCAAAGAAATGTGAAATTATAGTAATACTTATCAGTTAGGCATAGAGTAGTCCCCAGTGGAGACAGAGCCTTGGTATCCTGTCTAATATTGTTCATGCTCCTGTATTTTGTATTTCTTATCATTATAAGACAGGACACTGGCTTCCTTCAGTTTAAGTAAAGCTCTTGCTGTAGTTCTCATAAACAGACTCTTCCTTAATGTCCCATATCTTTGTTAATTCTACCCCTAATACTTTAAATTACTATTTTCTTCTGTATCATATAGATCAGAGAGCAAATACAACTTAGATTAGACTGAATAGATTACACTGTAAGGGTACCACAGCTGTGAATAAACCAGCTGTATTTTGTGCAAAAGCTGCATATTTCATTGCAGAATTTCTCTTCTCCACCTTGTCCCACTTTTTTCCCCCCATCTGTAGGGTAGTGCGCAAGCCAACGCCTGCAAACACAGGGTGAAGAAAAGAGGGCAGCTCACCACAATGTCGGTGTCAGTGGCTCCTTTGAAACTATCCCTAAAAATATTATTTTTATTGAGAGGCAGCAGGTTGCACTTAAAAAATCTCTTCTGTTTCTAACTCTTGGGGTTTCCAGACTTTCTTCCTTCCCACTTTTACAGGTATGACCCCATATAGCATGTAAGAAGGCTCCATGTGCGTGGTCCCAGATCAAAGCCACTAGACGCTTTGTTAGAAAGGAGTTTGACCGTTTGTGGTGCCACTAGGGTGACGAGTGCCACGGGGATGTGATCTCCTTTGCTGGTTGGTGCAGCCCAGCACTTGCACTCTGCGGAGGAAATGCAGTCCTGACAGTTTTCCCCAGATGTGGGGGGAGGGAAGTTTGGGGGGGGGGGGTTGTTTGTCCTCCCCCCTGCCGGCATGAAGCTCCACCAGTCTAGAGTGGAACAACGACCCAAAATCCAGCTCTGCTCCCCTTCCACTTCAGCAGATGCTCAGCAAGCTTGGCTACTCTGCACTGTGATCGAAGAGAGGCGGAAAGAAATGTGTGGAGCAGAAGTAATGCAAACTGCCCGAAAATAAAAAGTGCTACTGTTTTTTTGCACTTGCCCTTTGGCACCTTCTGGAATTGGGTACTTTGCAGTAGCTTAGGAAAAATTATTGTAACAAATAGGATCCCTGAAGCAAACACTTAGGAACTGCATTAGCTCGGGCAGCTGATGAGGATGCCTGCATTACAATAGCTTTCCTGTTCGGGAGCAAAACAAGAGGCCGCAGACGCTTTGCTTCTAGAAACACTCGCTGATAGGCAAAGCTTTTAAATGCTGAATGTGCTGAAGCTATAAACTAGATTTTTAATCACAGCCTATAGATTTCAAGTAAAAAAATACTTCCCAGAATTCCTGAGAACTGACTGATAGGTGCCTTTACCAGGTAAAAATTTTATTTTATAAAATTTCTCAAGTGTTTAGTAAAAAAAAAAAAAAATCTAGAAATATTTGATTTGCATAGCCATTGTCTGCTAACTACTGAGTTAAGTAAGAGTTGTATACAGTTTATGACCCAGTTGCTCTTCAGACCCTTGGGAGCTGTGACACCTGGTCTGTTTTCATGCCCATGTGCAGCAGTATTGCAAGTCTGAAACAAGAGCAGTAGTGAAGTGCATGTGTTAGCTCTACCATGCTAATAACTATAACAAAAGAAATAGGATAAGTATGTATAAATCTTTAAAGACTAGTAGGGCTCTCGTTCTGCAAAGGAAGTCTGTGGAAATCAGTGGTGCTTATTTATATTTTGGAAGTGGGGACTAATGAGTAAAGCTTATCGAAAGTAGGACGGCCTTTTGCAGTGACGTGGTGGTGTTAACCACTTGCGCCTAGCCAGGACAGAGAAAACAAAACAGGGGAGGAAAGGAAGGTTTAAAAACGTACAGTTAATGAAGAGAACAGCTGAATACATATGGAGAGGCAAACAAGTTAGCATTTTGGATTTCTTTTGTCTTAAGCCTGTAGAAAGTTGTATAGTGTAGCTAGGGGAGAAAGCCTGGAGCGACGGGTGGTTCTTGGTACTCTGAAAAGAGGAAATTCTCCTCTTCCAGCAGAGGAAACTTGCAGCACTTGAAGATTCAAGAAGCTGTTGGCAGCCGTGTACAGGAAGAGAAAATGCTCGTCTTGAACTTGAAAGCAAAACTCGGTTTCAAATGCAAACTAGATCGGCTGTGTGATTGCTTAAGTTTACAGTTCAGGTGCCCTGTACAGTGTCTTTATTTAAATATAAATACACAGGTAAGAAAGCGTTTAGAAAATGACCTTTTCCTGTGGTTCTCTTCTGAAGCAAGAGAAGAAGCTTCCCCAGATTTTGTGCTTTTATGAAACGCATGGTTTTCAAATGAGGGCTGCGACTGAGAGCCGAGAGCCGCTGGAAAGCAGAGGGAGGAGGGACCCGCGGGGCTTCAGGAGCTGCCTCAGAGCTGGCGCTGCTGCCCTTAACCCTGTAAGGGGCTTTAGGAGACCTTGCTCGGGAAGGCTTCCACAACGCCACCCTACCCCGAGCCTATGTGAGCCGCTCTGACTATTTTAAAGATGTATTTTCAGGGGAGGGTTCTCAGCCATGTTGTTTTTAGCCTCCTCCCTTCTTGCTTGCACAGGAAAAAACTCTCTGAGATGCAAAAACGCTTCAAAACCCCAGCCACCAAGCCACCCTTGAAGACGTAGTGGTGATCTCGGATTTCTGTCTAGCCTTGCCTGGGAGCCCATCTGCTCCCATGTGCAAAAGCAGTCCTGAATCCTTTTTTTTTTCCTTCTTCTTCTTCCCCCCCCCCCCCTTCAGTGGTTATTCTGCGGCTCCATCTGGGTTTTACTCTTTCTTCGTTTTGCAGGGGAAAGCTGGCACGGTGTCTCAGCACTGCGGCGGCAGGCAGACGCGGGGCCGGTGCCGCAGCTCCGCAGCGTCCGAACCGAGGTAGCCCAAGAAATTAAACTTGCTGCCGATGGACCTGTGGCCAAAGGGCTAGTACAATATCAGCAGGGTTCAAACTCTGGGGAAATGTGCTCCAGATAATTTTTTTTATATCTATCTATCTATCTATCTATCTATTTGGCTGAAAAGGAGCAGAGAAGTAAGAATTAACCGGGTGCTCGCTGGGTTGCCTTGCGTTTCGCAGACGCGGCTCCCCAGTAGCGTTAGCCCCGAGGCTCCCTCCCGAAAGGAGCCCCAGCGAGGCCCGGCGGCTTCATGGGCTCCGGTGTCGCCGCGCGCCTGCCTCTTGCTTTTGTGCTCAACGTTCGTTAACGACGACGAGCCTTCAACCAGAATCCTGCCGCCTGCCGTCGGCCGCGCCGTGGCCCTAAAACCCCGTCAGAGCTGCCGGCGCTCAGCTCGGTCCCTGCTGCGTCCCTGAGCCAGTGGCTCCCTGACCCTTGGGAACCGACCTGAGCGCTTGCGCGCCTACGTGGCTGCGTAGCACTGAACAGGTGAACACTGTGCAGGAACTGGGGATAACAAATATATATATGTATATATATATCTTTTGAATTGTTGAGAACATGGAACATTTTTTGCACTTAAAATTTAGCATAAGAAGTGTCCGAAAACTGGCAGTCTACCTCATGCAAGAATTGGTTACGAATTCACTTCGTCGTATAGTTATAATTCAGGCTATAGACCATCCTCGCTATCCTTTCGCCTTTATTTAAACGAGAAGTCTGACAGCAGTCTCCTCTTCCCTAGCTCGTGGCTGGTTTGGGGCTCAGCTCATCCCGCCTGGCAAAGGAGGGAAATGAAATGAAACGGAGATGGAGCGAGGGAGAAAGCAGCCCTTGAAGCGTGCAAGCATCCCTGCTCCCTACGTGCTTCTGAGCGTCAGCTCACTGACGCTTTCCATGCTAACGTTGTCTTTTAGCACTTCTGAGTTGCTCGTTGCTGGGCCAGAATTCGGAGCCCGATTTGCTGCTGTGTTACGAATGGTGCATGCTCTGTATATTTATGCTACTGCCATCACCTTATCTTTTAAAATTTAGGGGAGGAAAGAGTTATGGAGGAGAGGGAGGCTCCGGCTCGCGTAGGCAAATTCTGCCCCAATTCGGTCGCTGGAACTGCTGCTAACAAAACTGGCTTTCAGTGGATACTCATTTGTAACAAGGTTTTAAAAAATTGAGCAATAAAAATTGCCTAGAAAGGATCATGCATAGAAGGCTACATTGAAGCTCTGCTCTAATACTTATTAAAACACCTAATGTGATACATATGTTAGCGTGTTTTTTAAAAATTGCTTTATTTTGTTCAGCACTATTGGGAAGTTTAAATGACAGATACTAGAACAGCAATGTGAGCTGAGTCCAAATACCATACGTAAGATTTACAGTTTTAGTAGCCACATTTGAATGGATCTTCTGTTTTTTTGTTTCTTGACAGCATTTTTATTTAAATAATCAGTCTTCATAAAACACACAGTGGAAAAAATTAAGTACATATATTTTACCATGTGAATAGAAGTAAAGCCGTTGAAGTTCCAAGAGTTAATTAAGATTTAAACCACTGTATTTAAAAAAAAATAAACAGGACTAGTTGAACAGGTTTAATCGGAGAAGTCAATGTAATCAAGAGCAGATCTGCAGCAATACCAGCTTCTAAAGCCAAGGTGCGTGAGCTCATCTTTTGTGAGATGCATCAGACTGACTTCCTCATTTATTGCCTTTGGTTTGGGCAAGAATGTTTCAGCAATTCATTTTTTTTCTAGAGAGTGTGTGTGTGTGCATATATATATATATATATATATATATATATATATAAACCCCCCTCTCCCCTGGACACCATGGTGATTTAGGGAAGTAATATTGCTAGCGTGCTATAAACAGGGATTGACGCCAAATTTCCCCCTTTATCTAGGGCAGGTTGTTATGCAGGAATCGGGAAGATCCATGGTGTCCCTCCACTCCCGGGGAGATCCCAGATGGCTGCAGGCAGCTGAATGAGGTTGCTCCCTGCTCTGTAATCCCCTTTCTGGAGACTACAGGATACTGGTTTAAAAACCTCCAGCCTCCCATAAATCTGCTTGCGAATCAGGGGGTGCTTGGAGCACAGAAGAGCGGCTACTAAAGTAACGAAGTTGATTATATTTTAAAGTAATGAAGTTTTCTTTCTTATTCTAGAATTAAAAGCCCTTTCTGCTCAAACACAGTTTTTTTAATACAAGTAGCTTTGGCATGTCTTACAAATGTTTGGAAATACTGTAGCCTCAGTTTTCCATAATCCTTTGGAAAAGGGACTATTCCAAGGGCTTGCTGCTGGAGTAATTTGGCAGTCGCACTGCAAAAATGGGAAAGTTAAGCATCGCAGCAAAAGACATAGTAGCCCAAACCCTTAGCTCAATACCCATTACTTAAAGACTTGCACCAGCTTCCCTTAGTCAGTAATGAGTCTTACATACAAATCCTCATACAATACAAAAAGGAAGCTTGTTGCACCACTGTGGAGATCAAAGTCTGAATGTGTTTTTTTCTGCTTCTCCTGTTTGGAGAAGCGAAGTCAGTTTGCACACATCTGTATCCCTCCTCTCACTGCTGAGCACAGCACTGTCGATAGCCCCGGCCATTTTTTAAAAGCTGCTTCTAGAGATAAACGTTTTGTAAAAATTCCCAGAATGCGAGCGCTCAACTTGCATTCACCGAGAGCTGTACTGTTTGATAGTATACCGTTCCCTTTTACAGGGGGGAGTTTTTAAGTACCAAATTTGATTACCATAAATTAATATCTAATGAGAAACTTTTTCCATGATCAAGGGTGAAATTCCAGCCTTACTGAGGTCTGTGCAAAGGAAGCCCCCAGTGATTTAATTTAATAAAATGTGGAGTTTATTCCTGAATCTCCTGCTCCTTTTTAAGAACCATTATATCACTGAAAAAAATATGAATAAAATTACATGCACCAGTCTAAACAATCCCCAAAGTGCCTGAGCACATTCACTTTCTTTAGTCCTCAACAACTTAAAAAAAGTGCACTGTCCTTAGTTTTTCAATGGCAGTTTGAAAAGGAAAGGTAAAAGGCCTGTGGCAACGAGCAGGATGTAGTCTGTCTTTTCTGCCATATTATGCTGCGTGATCTAAATTATCTGATGTGTGTTCATCACTAGGAGATTTAAACAGTAGAGGCCTTTTGACTAGACAGACGAGGATGCTTTGATCATACATAATACTCTGTGTGTATGTTTTCATACGTAATGCAAAAAAATACTCTACTAAGACAGTCTTATGGGTGTTTTCTCCCACAGAAGCAAAGAGCTAATCAAGAGAGGAAATAGAAGCTAATGTCCCCACCCGCTCCTGAAGCCTCTGCTAAAACTAGTTATGATAACGTCTCTCGGTCTCCTTGGATTAGCCACTCTATATGAGAACTTTTTTTTTTCCCCTCCTTCTTGCAGCACCTATAAAAGTAAGGGGGGGAAAAACCCTCCGAAGTGTCAGTAATAGCACAGATAGATGGGTATGGTGTGGGTATGTGGGAGTTCACTGAACTTCTTCAGTTCAGTTCAGTGCGACTGAGAAGATCAACTCTGAGCAGGAGAAATGTTGCAAGTATTTCAGAGCAAAACAAATTCAGGGGAGCTTGTGATCAGCTCTTATTACTGCAGTACATAATGGTTTTATTTCGCTTGTACTGGGAACTTCTGTATCCTTTCCCCTTAATGCTGCACAAGTAGTTTGGTGAATTCAAAGCGGTTATAATTCTGTGCAGGATAGGTGGGTACTGCGTGCCACGGCTGTCCAGGATTTCGCTTCGCTCTGATTTGTGTGTTAGACACATTCAGTGAAGCAGTGATTTTGGTGTATACCTTTACTATGTATTTCATACTTCATACATTTCCTCTTCCTTTAGAGCACGTTTAAAATCACCGTGTTAGAACTTGCAACAGTCCTGTGGGATAAGGAGAATACTGTTTATGCTCATCTTCCATGCCTGTCAGCATGTCACCAAGCAATTTCAATCCAAAACTGGAAAACCAGTTTGAGGGCAGCAGGAGCTCCTCTCACCTTCTCTCTGGCCACTTGCAAATTTTTTTTTTTTTTTTTTTTTTTTTTGCTGTAGATGAATTTCGGAGTGGAATATGTAAGTCAAGCACTACTGTGTTTTGATATTTATAGTTTTAAAAAAATAAGTGAACCTTATTTCATTAAAAAGATGGTCAAATGGATAGAAATCATATAAAAAATGAATGCAAGAACTTTGCCTGATCAATGAAACTTTTGTTAATTTTTTTCTTTAAACCAAAGGAGTCCCTTTTTAAAGCTCCATTTGAATGAAAACACTTTTGAGATAGGATTTATTTTGCTTGTCAACCACAGACAGTCATGTAAAATGAAGAATAGGAAGTTGAAAAATGCAAGATGGACATTGTATATGTAAGCATTACTATGTAACAACAAAAAATCAGGGTCAAAATTTATTGTAAACTGTATGTTTCAGAAGTGCTTACAGATGATGAACTAGATAAAAGAAGACAGGTTGGCTACCACTTGAATTTAGTCCCACAGACTTTATTTAGCTGAGGGTTCTTGTGTGAGACCTGAGCTTACTTGTGGCATTTATACAGCATACGGTTATGACCCTCAAGATGGATGAGCTTAAACATTAGCACATACAGTAGAACTAGCAGTTCATAATATAACAGGCAGCAATTACCAGTTAATTACTATGCAGCAGGCTTGAATGGCCACCAATTCTTGGGACTGTTAACGAAGAAGCTTTTGCTGATGCGCCTCCAGTCTCAGAGGGGCTCATCGCTTGGAGAGAGGTCCTTGTAAAGCCAACCCCTCCCAGCAAAACCAGTTAGTATAATGAAGTTCCTGAGACTACTTCTGTAAGTAAACGCAGCATGCAGAGCCCTGCATAGCTCTGAATCTAGCTATTCTAGACTTCAGTCCTGCAGGCAGTCTCAAATTCTAGTTTGACAATGCTCAGATTGTACACAGAGTACAAATAATTTTATTAAATTTCTACACAGTCCATTATTTTAGATTTTCTCTTAAACTCAGGCATGATTTACTGCTAACTGTGTCTTCTCAGGAGACTTGAGAACTGCAGTCTACCTGTAAATCAATCTTTCCTGAACCTTCCTGGAGGAGAGTCAAATAATCCTATTTTTGGTCATCAGTATTGTTTTTCACCATTTTTCTGAGCCTTGCTGTAGCTAACGCTCCCTGCTTCAGGGCCTTTTGGATCGCTCCTTCCCCAAGCCCAGCCCTCTTTTTTCACCTCCCACAGAAGAGTATTTTGGGGATGGAGCCAGCCGAAGGAGTGGTGGCAAGCGCCCTGGGCAGGATGAGCTTCAGCCCCAGCCTCCCTCCCAGATCCCGCTTACACCTCTCCTCACCAAAATCAAAAGCAGAACTGGTGATGGAAGAACTGGAGATGGGTGAATTTTGAAATACCTAATTCTCAAGGGCATACTGCTGTCTTGGTGTTTTCAGGCAGATGGGATATAATAGTGCTTGGATTAATATTTAGTGTTGAAATGAAAGCCTGGAATATTCTTTTTTTTGTTTTTATGTGGTGTGATCAAGGTGCTTTATATAGAGATTGGCAGGTTCCTCTGCATCTGAGTCCTTTATGCAGACATTAAAACCTAACTTGCAGCAGTGCTCAGGTGATATCAAATTGGTGGTGATGGTCTGGCTGTATTTCAAATTAGTCCTGTTGAATAGGTGATCTGAGATGGTCCCGTAAATATTTCCACAGTGATCTCTCAAATTTACACCAGTATCAACAGATTCATTGGCAGAATTGTAAAACATAGGACTTAAGGGCCAAATAGCTCCCTAATCCAGGTTTGATAAACAATTCCAAAGGAAAAGTGATACGCTGAAGGCATGTTTATTCTCCAGATGAGATTACAGCTAGAAACCTTCATATTTAGGCATATTAATTGCAGGTCTCTTTTGCCAGTAGAATGAAGTGGGCTCGTTCCAAGCATTAGTTGCTGTAATTAAAATGCTCTACTGAAAAACAGTTCTTAATATTGTAATTGTAAACTGTGCAATAATAATAAAGCAAGAAACTTGGTTGGAACCAAAAACATTTGTTATTTGAAGCCAGAAATGAAGCTTCTTTTACACAGAGTTATCAAGTGTCTTTCAGATAAAAGCTTATTGCCTTAATACAACTAAAAAACAACTTTATTCTGACTGCATTTATTTAAAGCTATGCTAACACATGACTAATTTTCCTGAGACTTTTAATCTCCCTTAGAAGCCTCTTATTCACCTATGTAATGAAAAATGACACTAACGCCTAAGAAAATACAACCTGAACTATTTGGTTTAAAAAACAACAACAATAAAGGGAGTATTTTATTTCTTGGGAAAATCAGAAAGTTCGTGGCCAAACACGGCAAGATAAATAGCAAGGTACATTTTCTTTAATAGTTCACTTATGAAAGGCCCATTTCTAATTTGAGATTACTGGTGCATGGATGTGGTATTTCCAGCATTCTGCGTTGCAAAATGGTTGTCTTGGCTTTTAGGGGTATTTTGCTTTAATCGTGAAGCTTTGTCAGGCTAGAAATTGAACTGTCAACCGGGGTCAAAATTTAGACGGTCTGAAAGGCCGGTGAAGGTTGTGCAAACATTTCAAAATCTTGTGCTTAAAGGAGGATTTAATGGTTTTTAGTTTCAAGCGCTTGAAAGAGTTCAAAAGCAAAATAACCGGCCTCCCTGTAAACAGGTACTAACGGGTGCCTCGCTGGCTTTTTCACAATCTGCTTTTGTTCTCTAAACTATTGCTTAGGTTTCCTGATTTCAAAACGCGCCAGGAAGGCGCGTATCCTTGCTGGAAGAAGGGTTGCCGCAACGGGACGGGGCAACACGGCGCTGCCTTTTTTTCCTTTTTTTTCCCTTTTTTCCTCGTTTAGAAGTACTATTGCCTGCTTCCCCTCTGTTTGCTCTCCGCTTGCCGCCCCGCTCCCGCGGCGCTGCGCACACGGAGCCTGCGCTCGGCAGCCGCCCCCGCGGCGAGGCCGCCGCACCGCTGCGCCGTTTTTGTTTGTTTACCACAGGCGCAGGCCCGGGCGCCGCGGCGTCACCCCTCCCCGGCGGCGGCGTGTGTGTGTGTATGTGGGGGGAGGGGGGGCGGCTCGCCGGCCCCGGGCGCCGCCGGGCCGAGGGGGCCGGGCCTGCGCTGCCGCCGGGCCTGCGCTGCCGCCGGGCCTGCGCTGCCCCCTGGCCGCGGCGTGGCCGGGGTCGCCGGGCCGCGGCGGGGCTGGCGGGCCTGGGCGGCCGGACCGCGCCATCGCGCGGCAGCCAATGGCGTGCGCCCACACGCGATTCAAACGGCGCGTGCTGGCCAATGGGCGCCGTTGGCGCCGGGCCGCGGCGGGAAGGGGCGGGGCGCGCGGGGGGGTGGAACATTGCGCGCCCGTAACCGTCGCTCAGGGCGGTTGTTCCCGTCGCCGCAGAGCGCCGCGCTCGGGGCCTGGTCCCGCTGCTCCGCGGAGGCGCCTCCGGCCCGGCCCGGTGGGGGCGGGCGCCAGGTAAGGGGACGGCGGCACCGGGGCCGGCAGGGGCCGGGACACACCCCCTCCGCGGTTTTCCCGGGGGAAGCGCTCCGGCCAATCGCCGCCGCCTCCTCTCTCCGCCCCCACGCGCGGGCGGCGGGCCGCGGCCTTGCTGAGGCGTCCCTCGCCGAGGGCCGCGGAGAGGGCGGGCGCCCAGCGGCTCCCCCGCCGCCGCCCGGACCGCGGGCGCGGGGTCAGGGGGAGCCGGGGGGGGGGGCTGCCCTCCACCCTGCGCTCCGCCGCTTTGTTCGGGTCGCTACAGCCCCCCTTCCTCCTCCCCCCAGCACATCCCCCCGCTCCGCTTGGGCCCGCGACACCGGGACCGGAGCGAAGGGCAGCGGGCCGGTGCGGCGGAGGGGCGGCCTCGCCCGCGCGGCCTTTCCCCCTCCCCCGCGGCGGAGGCTGTGCGCCAGGCCCGGGCCGGGGGGGCGGGGCTGAGGCGCGGCGCTGAGGGGGCGGGGCTGGCGCGTGCCCCTCCCCCCCGCACATGGGTCTTTCCGGTCAACGGCGCGCCGGAGCCGCGGGCGCTGGCTCTGTGGGTGGGAGTGCAGCTTCCTGACGTTTTTCCTCCGCCTTCGGGGCTCCGCGATCAAAGCCGGTTTATTGAAGAGAAAGTCATTGCTTCCCTGCCTGAATATCTGCTCTGTGAAGGCTGATAGGTTTTTGGTTTACCTCGATGCTTTTTTATGTACGCTTCCCGTGGCGCAGCTTTAATTCGGCTCTTTAGCCGAGCCAAGCCTGAACGGTGGTAGATGCTAACACCGTCACGGAGGTAAAGAGCTAAAAATCCAGAATGAATCCTGGTGATCCTAGGACAATCTTTCCCAGCTTAATCCCTGGTGAATTCAGTAGTAAATTGCCCTGTAGGAAGCTAGTCTTCATTATCAGTATTGATTTTTCTGATGGATAAGTATTACTCCTCCCTTGAACTTAACTGGCTTCCTTCTCAGACGTATGCAACGTTATCTACTAACATTTTGACTTTTGAGTTAACAATTAGAAACACTGGACTTATCTGAACTTTTTACAACTCTTCCAAGTGGAAAAGACCTGTTTATTTTTTTTCTTTTTTAATTTCTTCTTTAAATTGTGCACCTAGCTTTTGATGACATGGTATGATCTTCTAGTGATTGCAAGCTAGCTGTTTTTTTCTTCTTCTTTTTTTTCTTTTTTTTTAACTGGAGTGAAATACCTTTCCACACGTTTAATGTTAAGGTTATTAAGAAAGGCCAGAAATGGATGTGGGGCAGGATGTTTCACTGTCATGTTTCTCTTTAATCATTTCATTCACGGTTGAGCCAGTAGTAGCTTTTCTTCCTGACTAGCCTTTAAACTCCAGAGAGGTCTGTATTAAAACTTGCTTGACTTGGCTTGGCTTAGGATATGAAATCATTTTGAGCTATTTCCTTAGCTCCTGAGTTCCCAAAGGGAAAGCATAATGGTGCAGACAACATAAATTTCACCTCAGAAGAAACTGAATATAGATTACTTGGAATCAGGTGTCAATACTGTACAGGATTCATTGTATGAAATAATTTTTCTTTTGGACTCAGATACCTGTTTTGAAGCCTGATAAATTAAAAAGCCCGTATAGATGTACAGTGTATAGTAAGCTGAAGCCTTCTGATGCTCTGACAATTATCAGGGTCATGTACGTAGTGCTTGAAAAAGTAGTAAACTCAAAATGTAGTTTTTTTAACTGCATGGTTTAGGTTTCTTAACTTTTAAAACAATTTTTTTTTGATGTCGCTAATGGCTTCTGTTATCCGAAGACATGAAGGCTGCCTTTAAAAGGTGTAGCTTTTTGAAGTGGGAAGTACAGAGTGGGGTTTGCAAACTTCTCTTACAGGAAGTGCACTGGTGCATGAGAAAGTCATAATTTTTGATAGGGTAAGAAGTAATGTTTACTCTTTGCATTTGGGGTTTGATCTCATTATTAAGTATTAAAAAGTAAGAAAAGAATGGGGAAAAACAAGTAGATCTTTCCATTACTAAGATTGTTCATTACTTTTTAGACACAAGATAATATTTTCAGCTACTTTCTGATTTGGAATTTTGTTTCTCAGACATCTGTCTCAGGCTGAATTACTTAATAGCGTTTTTTAAATTTCAGCTGCTCAACCACATTTAACTTCTCAAAACCAACTTTAGCTGGTTTTGAGAACCTGGTTGAAGAGAAGGGTTTTTTTGCCTTTAAAAAGAGTTAAATCATCAGGTTGCCTTTCCTTTGAGCTGTTTTGGTGTCTGTGTACTTGTTTTGAAGTCTGGAAGAGAATTGTATTTTTTATCCCTGTGAAACAGTACCTAAATCTATAACTAATTGTAAAAATCTTAAAACCCAGTTTGTATGTCCTTAGTAGTGACTTCTTTCTGATATGTTTTGTTTTGTTTTTAAAGGAGTTAAACTCCAAAGATTCTGTTCTTGATAACTTTGCTCTAGGATCTGGCAACTCATTCATGGAAAGATTTTGGGTTTACAGACGATGTCTGAGCCAGTCCAGGTCAAGAGAAGAAACATTTGGCTGAAGTGTAGGAAGTAGAGAAGCAAAGAGGAAATGAAGGAATAGAACAGGTCATGACATCTGGTGAAAGCCATGACTGGATTTGGGAGAGGAAGTGGTATTTGGACTGTGTTTGGAGGAGAATGAAGAAACTGGAACTATGAAAGAGACTGGTGGAAGAGTAGTAGAGATGGATCTCCAAAAGAACTGGCTTTGGGGTGAGAAAACTGGACAAGGAGACAGAGATGGGGAACTGAGATCAGCTCTTGAGCCCAGAGATGGAGATGGGGAACTGGAACTAGTTTGGAGAATGAGGGCAGAAAAGGCAGAAAAAACCCCCAAGGAATTAAAGGGGCTAGAAGAAACAGAGAGAGTGGAGAAGAATTTGAAATGAAAATGTGGAAATTGCATTTCCTGTGGTTAGAAACAAGGACTGGTATGACTTCGAGGGAGTTTAAGTGACTGGGATAAAACAGGGTCAGATGAGTGGGAATTGAGAATGAATAAGAAAGTAAAATGAGACTGGGACAATAAACTCTGGGTAGAGGAGAGATGAGCTGGGAGAGGCTGTAGCTATGGAAGCACTGAAGAGAACCATAAGTTTGGAGAGGTGATCGTTTTTCTAACTGGCAGACAGCTGTGAAGCTAAGTGATAAAACTTACTTTTTTCATTCCTTCAAATGTTAGTCAAAGGGTCTTTCTGTTTTAACATTAGCAATTTGACTAGATCTTTCTGTTTTGACACTAGCAATAAAATCCACATGAGGGAATTTTGCTGAGTTTTTGTTTTCTTCTTCTATAACTTCAAAAGCTTCACAGGCATAAAATCTAAGAACCGCAGCAGCCCCAGGAAGTGACAGAATGAAAGTTGATTGTGCGGCCTCGCTTAGCCCCATCCCCCACATACATTACGATGGGCTGTGATTGCATATTAATGGTATTTTTTGCCAAAGAATCCAGCTTTTCGTTGCAGGTCAGTTAATGTGTAGTGAATGAGTATCTAGTTAAATATTTGTTTTCACCTCATCATTTTGTGTGGCTTCACATCTTATTTACGGCAAAAAAGTCAGACTGTTTTGAAAACCCAAATCGGTATTCGCTGATTTTCCTATTCTAAGTTCTTATATTCCTGTCATCATACAAATGGTAATAGCGTATAAAGTCTATTTTTACTTTGCCTTGAACTTGTAAGATGCCCTCATTTTGTACATGGAGATCTAAGTTTACAGAATTCAGGTTAAAAGTATCTTGTACCATGGATACCGATTTTCAGATGATAATGACATAGTACAAGGCACTCTGAAAAGTATTACACGGACTTTATATAGCTGCAACTGTGATTCTCCAGCGCTGCTGTATAGCAGACCAGCGGTGGAGGTTACTTACACTGTGTTTGCTAGTGTCAGGTAGAAACCTTATGGCACAGACAAGGATGGAATTCCGTTTTCCAGGCCGTTACTCTGACACCATACTTCCTCTCCCTGCAGACCCCCGCAGAAGGCATTACGTGCCTTGTGCTAAATAGGTGGAAAAGAGAAAGAATTCCACCCAGACCAGGAACCCAAATTGTGATGTTTCCTAGCTTTTGAGTGTTTGACATAACAGTTCCTAGAAAGTATGTAATATGGCTAAAGTGCGCGTTGACGAGGTTAGGAACATTGTATTTTCACATTTAGAAATCATCACATCTCTAATTTTTGTAGAACCACAGCAAATAGGGTTAGAGAATACTTACAGATCATCTAACTTACTTTCCTTCCTCTAGACAGGATCAACTATATTTATGTAGTTTTTGTCTTAATATTTGTTTAGCCTGCTCTTAATAATCTCTGATGATGGCTATTGTACACCGTAGTGCATCTAGATAAGTATTTGATTATTAATACAAGTAGAACATTTTTCATAACATCAAACGTGAATCATCTTTGCTATATTTTTAAACCTGTTTCTTCTGTTTAGTATTAATGTGGAAAATAGATCATTGCTTCTCTCTTTTCAGGCAACTTTTTTGCTTATTTAAGGTGAAGAATATTTTGTAATTAATTATTAAGCCTAATTTTTAGCTGTCATACTTACTAATTTATTTATTTTCCAAAGGTTCCTTTTGGAAAATGCCAAACCGGAGGTTTGCTGATGGTGAGGTGGTGATGGGTCGTTGGCCAGGAAGTGTCCTCTATTATGAAGTACAAGTGACTGGTTACAACGATGTTACTCACCTTTATACCGTTAAGTACAAAGATGGGACTGAACTTGAGTTGAAAGAAAGTGATATAAGGGTGAGTATACCTTCATAAAACTAGCAGTATTTCTAATGGAAGGTTATACTGATTTTGTGATGTAGATAAAGCTAAAATTTATAATAGGACAGTCACTTTGCAAGTTTTTCATAATTGTGCCTTCAAGGAATTGGTGCTAAACAGTAACTTTCTTATGCAGCTTCTCAAGTAGAAGTTCAGAATACTGGCCCTATTTTTAAGGAAGCATGACTGTTTTATTTATATTGAAAAATCAGTGACACGTTTGGAAAACAAAAGTCTGATTCTTGAAGAATTCCCATAGTATGATTGTTCATGAAGAATTGTTTTTGGGTAGCTTTTAAAGCTGGTAATTAGAGCGTTGATATTAATTTGACTTTTTTCTACTTTGAAGTAAGAAAACAAATGCAAGCCTGTGGTTAAGCATCACTGTAAATAGCACGTTCCCTTTAAGCATGTACTTAAAATATTTGTGAATAGCTTGCACTTCTTTAAGTCCCCAAAGGTTTCATAAGATATTTTGCTCTTTTTGTGACAGTAAGGGACTTCAGAAAAAGGAAAATGTCATACATATTTGAGCCTCTTTACACATCTTTATATTATTTCATTTTCTGTTAGCAATAAATGCCTTAGTCTGCATACAAGTTTTATCTCAATTTGAAATGTGATAATGCATGAGACAAGAGGCTATTTGAATGTTCACTATAGGCTGTATTTTTTTTTTTTTTTTTTATGGCCTATATTGAGCCCTGTTTAAAGTTGAGTGTCCTTATATGAACTGCAGTTTTGCTTTTTGGTGCCAATGTACATGTTCTGTAATTGGCTTTTTCTTTGGGGAAAAAATGTTCTTACCTTCAGCTAGACTTGATTACTTTGTGCTTGCAGGTTAGCTAACTCGAGAAAACACCTTTCTTTGTAGTAAAGAACCTAGTAAAGTGGTGCCTTGTGAAAATTGTACTGTGATAATTTTTTATATGGGAACAATAGCATTGTACACTTCACAGAGAAGTTAAAATGTATGCTTTGGGGGAAAATTGCTTATGAAATCAGCTATCCCTTCTATAGTTGATTTATTTTTTCTAGATTGATTTGTGTTGTCTTTTACAGATCATTGCATCTTGACATGCCAAATATCATATTAGTAAAGTAAAGTAAATGAAATGGTGGTACTTTCTGTAGCTGTATATAAATGAGGATAGTGGCCTTATTAGCTTGATAATTACATTGATAGCTTACATCCAAATCCTGATTTCTGTAACTTTGACAGAATTGTCGGCAACTGGACTTAAGACAGGGTTATTTGCCTATCACCAACAAAATGAATATGCTGAGTTGCTCGCTCTTAAGAGCCTTGTACAGCACAAGTAAAAGAAATTGGACAGAATGCTGCAGACCTCCATGCCAGGGTCCTCATCACAAAAACCAATTTTCTAAAACTATTCTTTGGGATGTCTGAGATAAGATTGCTGAAGGTACTACTCTTTATTTCCACTGATATTTTCAGAAAATCTAACAAAACATTGACATCTGTGACATTACAAGCAATTTACAGATCTAGCAGTATCATACGGGCACCTTGGTATTTACACCTTTAAGAAAAAAGAGTATGATCCTGTGTGTGTTCTGTGCCTGGTCCAAGTTTGCAATCAATTTGACAAGAATTAAAAGATCTGAAGTAACTAAATCTATCATTTTGTTGCAGCTATGCCAGTACTCAACCAGAAATAGAAGACCATAGCATAAAATCACTTCTATAAAACACTTATTTTCTTCCCCTCTCTTTTTCAGTCACAATCATCATTCAAGCACAGGAAAAGCCAGTCTTCTTCAAGTTCTCCTTCCAGAAGAAGTGCTAGCAGATCTCGATCTAGGTCTCCTGGGCGGCCAGCAAAAGGCAGACGTCGTTCTTCCTCCCAAAGCAGAGAACGTAAAGATGACAAAAAGAAAACCATTCAGGAAACCAACCTAGTTCTCCTGGTATTGTTTTGTTTGTTTGTTTGTTTTTGTTACATTTTTTAAATAATTTTTTGCCGTTTGCAGGGTTTCTTATTGTAGAAGCCTGCTGTACTTTCTGCTTGCTCAGCAACATAATTAACTACAAAAATCTATTTCAGAACTGCCTTTTTCCTTAGAAAATACTATTCCTAGCTTACCTGGTTGTGAGGAGGAAATTATGGAAATGTAAACAGGTGTTGTTATGTTCCCTTTGAATTTGTTGGGATTGTGAAGTTCTCAGAATTCAAAGAAATGCAAATAAGGGCTTTTAATATTAAAGTCATTTGCTAGCCACATGCTCCCATTTGTAAAATGGGTCAAAGGAACTTAGCCTGCTTTTAAGATGTATTGATCAGTACATAACTAGAAGGTATTAGAATTTGAAATAAAATGAATGTTGTTTTCATATTTAGTTCATTAAAACAGTAATCGAAAACATGTGAAGCTTCTGTGGGAGAAGAATTGTTGCAGAATTTAGGGGTGGAATATATATGCCCGATAATGGTGCAGAACTGTTTTCGTTATAAAAACTATCCTGGGAGAGTTTGTAAATTTATCAAATTCATGTTTTCTAGCTGAAATTTAGCATGTTTGTTCTCAGCCTTTTTGTGAAGATTATATTGAATACTAAAAATAGTTCTGCTGTTCTGTAAGTGAAGAATGATAAGGGTGATATTTCTGTATTAAGAGACAAACAGTATTTCTTCTACCTCTTGTACTATTTAGATAGCTTCAAGTGATACTTGTCCAAGACAGTCCCTAGTATTGGAAATGCCTTTTGCTGATCTACTGAAAATAGATTGGTTTTAGTTTGGCTAAATTGTAACTGCTCGGAGCCTTCTTTGGCACTGAAGTTACTCTGGATTTTGTTTGGAGTAAACTACTTTGAGCTGTGTGATCCAGTGCTTAGCCTGTAACTGTATGCTCATTTTAAGTAATTTGTAGCCAACAGTTAAACTTTTCTTTGGTCAAAAAGGTTAACACGGCTTTGATAATGTTTCTTTCTCTGCTTCCAGTTGAGGGTTAGGACTGATCTATTAGTTATTGTATGAGGAAATGTCATCCTTTCCAACAAAACTTAAGTTGAAATAAGAGTTGAGTGGGATCTTCCCAGAGTCATGTAAGCTAGACTCGTATTAAAGGAATTTTTGGAGGAGAAGAATGTTAAATTGAACTTTTTTTTTCCTTGGCAATCTATTTCTTTTATAGAAAGATATTTAGTGGAAAACCAAGCTTTCACAGCTCTTCATAGTGTTTGTCATTTGGAACATTAAATTCTCCTCTGCTTTCATAATAGAATTGGTAAATACACATATGTTTGTATTTGGCACTTCCTACCAATGAGTTAGAATACACTTTCCAAGTTGTTTTTATCTCTTAATTTTACTGTTAACTTAAAAAAAAACCAAAACTTCCTTTTAAATGTGTTATCTTCCCCTGTTTATGAGCTGAAATTGTCCATGCTTCAGATACTGAAACATTTGTTTTCACATGGCGAAAACAGAAGCAGTTGCAGATGAAATAAACAGAATTGTTAAAGTGTTCTTAATCATTTGTTATATACTAATACTTGATGCAGATCTTATTTTCAGAAAAATAAAACTATGTTTTTATTTTTACCAGAAACTGAATGAGAACAACACCAGAAGATACAATGGTGAACCTGACAGTACAGAGAGAAATGATACTTCCTGCAAAATCTTGGAGGTAATGACCCGAAAGAACATTTTACGTACTCTTAGTTTGATGTTGCATTCTACTGTAGCTTTCTCAGAAATCACTAGAAATAGACAATACCATAATCAAGGAGCAGTTAGAATGCAACATCAAACTTAGAGTTTAAATGCGTTTACTGTTCAGCCAACTAAGGTTGGAGAGAGAGATGGAGTTGTCAGAAGGGAGAGAACTAGAGCTGGGTTACATGGAATTTCTTGTTTCTTTTTCCAGCCAACCCTCACTGGTTACTTGTGTTCATTCCCATGCTTCTTTACCCTGTAAATGTTTGCTTGGCAACACTGAAGGGAATAAATCTGTGTTTGAGAAGTAAGAACAGATCATTTTTCAGCCAAATTAATTCTTTAATCCTGATTATTGTGCTACTGCACAAAGAGTTATGGCAGAAGGGAAGGGAGTGGGGATGGATGACCTGTAGTGGAAATGCTGCTGAATAGGTAACCATGACCTAAGTGGTAACAGTGATGCTGGTTTCAGCAGACTCCTCATATAAATGTATACATTTAAGAGAACACATTGTAAGTTGGTGTTTTGCAGTGAATAATGTTCTTCTGAATAAAGTACTGGTGTAAAATAAGGTAAAATCACTGGGATTCTTTTTTTAATTGTTTTTTTTTATTATTTATTATCAGCAAAAGTTCAAACCAGACCTGGAAATAGAGCGTGTGCTTGAGAAGTACAGCTTGCATCCAAGAAAAGAAGAAAAGAAAAAAGAAGAGATATATTCAGAAAAAAAGATTTTTGAGACAGTAAAAACAATTGAAAAACCATCACCAAAAACAAAGGAGCTAGAGTTTGGTGGAAGAATTGGTATGTGTGCAAATTGTAGTAATATTTGAAAATCACTACTTCTAACTTTCTACTTACTGACCATACTGTCACATCAAGAACTGTTTTTCCAGTTTTTGGACTCCAGTCCAGACCCCAATAGTCTGTCATGTGATGGTGCTTCAAATAGTCTGTAGTGATACTGACAGAAGCCAAAGAACTCTTATTACACTTGGTTCTCCTGTGATACATAGTGATGATCATCTTCTCTTGCATAGTGGGATTTAAATATTTCCTAAATTTAATTTGGAAATAACTAGCTAACCTTTTATATTTTCAAAAGTTAGGTGCTTCAAATTCAGCAGTAAACTATTCTTTATAGAATTTCTTGGAAAAACAGGCAATTTTTATAATAGAAGTACTGTGCTTAATACAATTTTAAGATCCTACCCTAGATTTAAAACATGTAATATTGTGAAATTTAGGTAAATATAATTTTAGCTGGATATCAAGGTAGGAACAGGTTGAGCAGATTATTTGTGGGTGTTTAGTTTTAAAAAGATGCAGTGGGTATGGTCCTTTGTTTGGTTATGTGACCCACATGGGGGTGAGAGGAGTCTCTCTATCCCGTTACAGGGCTGGGTGGATGCTGCCGTCTTGCAGGAACGGATAATGACAGCCTCTTCTTTGCTACAACATTAATACAGAGCTTTATTAGTGGGGCTGAAACAAGTTTTTTACTTCCTATGTTTAATATTGCATGGTGTCTATTTCCAGGGACCTTCACTATGATATTTTTCCTGCCTGCTACTGTATTCTACTTGCTGTTGATGTGCAAACAGGATGACCCCAGTCTTATGAACTTCCCTCCTCCTCTGCCAGCTTTGGAAAGTCTTTGGGAGGCGAGGGTGTTTGGTGTCTTCCTTCTGTGGTTTTTCCTTCAAGCTCTGTTCTACTTACTGCCAATTGGAAAGGTAAGATTTTTAGTAGCAGTTGTGTCTTTATGGATAATTAATTTGTGAGTTAGGCTGGAAGTGAGGGTATATTCTTAATGAAGTCATTTTGAATACAAATTAATTGTTTTCCCATATTAAGCTGGAATATGGCTACTGTGCATTTCTGTAAGTTTGAAATAGCACAATTTGCTATTAAGAATTTTTTGGACATGCATTCCACAGTCCTACAGTAGAAAAGGCAGAAAACATTATTTATGAATTCAGTGTCAAAGCATGGATGGAATTTGCACAATCAAATCCTAGGAGAATTTCAGGTATCTGACTTCTAAACCTGCAGACAGTTTGGACATGCTTTTCATACTGACTTTCTTACTGGTTCCAAGTAAGAAAGATCATACATGTTTTAGAAAGTAATCTTCACTTCTGGAAAGTTACTCTTAACCATTCTAGCCATATGTATAATTAGGTAAATGGTCTATATTGGTCTTTTTTGTGATTTCAGGGATACTGCCAGCTTCTGAGAGAACACTAGAATGAACAGTTCATTCAATCATACTGCTCTATTGCTATACATATTTAAAGTAGGAGGAGCATTTGCTCTGTTCTCTTGATGCTGGTTAAGGAAAATGAGATGGTTTTGTAACTTTTTCTGGAAACTGTTACCCTTTTACTTTTAAAACCCAAAGTGTATTTTTGAGAATGATGCATGATCTTCAGAGTTGAATGTGTCCCCGCAACTGGTCACCTTGATAGAATGTCTGTGTGGCAGAGAAGCCCCTGTCCCCCACTGTGTCCCCAGAAAGTACTTTGTTGCAACATTAGTATTTTATTCTTCCCAGGTTGTAGAAGGCCTGCCACTTTCAAACGGAAGGAAACTGCAGTACAGGATAAATGGTAAGCAAGCTGCAGTTGCTCGCTCTGCAATTTGATACCATTATCTAATTTGCAGGGCTCAGTACTACAAGATAAAGATACAAATAACAAAAGATGAACTCTGTGGTTAAACTAGGTATCTGTATAAATTTATCATAAAACAGGATGAGCCTTTTCTAGGAAAAGAAAGTTAGCAGTGATCAGGACTTAAAATTCAGGGCACCTACTCTGCATCTGGTTGTGCTCTTGACGGACACCTGTCATATTTCAGTGTGTAACTGCTAAACAAGGACAGTTGCTTCAGAAGTGTTAGTAATGCTCATGTAACAAGAACTTGCTTCAGAGGAGACTAGTGGTCTGAAGAGGATACCCTTCTTGGTCTGAAGAGGATACCCTTCTTGGTCTGAAGAGGATACCCTTCTTGGTCTGAAGAGGATACCCTTCTTGCCCTGTATGTCTAGGCTGTCGTATTCTCAGATGTCTCTGATTTACAGACTAATAAAAGCATGTTACAATTGACTTAAAATGTTCTTATTCTTGCCTGGTAAAGAACAGTTTTAAGTCTTTGTTCGGATCTGACTCTACTTCCAATGAATGAGGCAAATTTCTCATCTAGGTTTAGAGTATGGCTTAACACACTTCAGCAGTACTGCTGATCGGGGCTTAAATAGAAAAGCGTATTGCTTGATAACAGTTACATCCCTCTCAGGTGCAGGTCTAAATCTTCCAGACTAGCATTGGACACTGTCCAGTGGTAATGGACAGGGTAATATTATGGTAATGAGTTGAATGGGGGGGGTCACATTTTTAAGGTGGAATAGGGCTGTACATCACAGAAGCTGTGTAAGCTACATCTTACAGAAGTGGCTCATATTGGGGCTGCATCGTAAGTTTTTTGGTGTTGGAGTTCTGTTTTCAGTAGTGGCAGAGTCCTGTAATTTTCTCCACGTTCTAATAAAGGGAGGAAATAAGCTCCATGATTTGGATGGTAACAAATGCCATCTTTTTGCTGCTTCAGAAACTTTGATCATTTCCTTGAGGAAAGTGCTCATTGCAGGTGCCTGTTTGATGGCTGCAGAAAGCTGACTGCTTATATGTGGATATCGTTCCAATGCGCTGATTTTGTACCCTTGAAGTACAAAAGTTTTGTACTCAAGTTTTGACTCTAGAGTTTTTTAATGCTTTTCCTTAATTATCAGTATCATTATCAAGGAATGTGTGAAGACAAATATTTGAAGAAGAAAAGCTCTGAGCTGTCCCTACTGATAAGCTTTTGTGACTTGCTGTTGTTTTCCAGTATTCCACTAGAACCTTGACACTGGATGCTCTATTTGTGTAAATAATTAAGGGATGCTCAGAGCCTGCCTGCCTTCTGTCTTTTTGGTGAGAAGTACAGGAAATTTCAGGGCGTAGTTAGAATATCCTAGGTACATTGCTGTGCCCCAGAAACCTGAACTGAAGGGCGTGGGATGTGTACAATGTTACTGGAATACAGACAACAAATCTTGGAGGAGGTGAAGGTGCAGAAGGACTAGACTGGGTAGGTCCTACTAAGAATAATTTTTCACTTTGCTGATACATTTTTCTTCTACTTTTAGGATTTTATGCTTTTGTGTTCACTGCTGCAGCTATTGGAGCTTTATTGTATTTTCAATTTGAACTTCACTATTTGTATGATCACTTCATGCAATTTGCAGTATCAGCTGCAACTTTTTCTATGGGACTGAGCATTTATCTGTATGTCCGGTCCCTGAAAACACCGGAGGAAGACCTAGCACCAGGTGGAAATTCAGGTGAGTTATAAGTACCTTGGATAATTTCTTTCCAATTGTTTGCTTCCCCCCCCCCCCCCCCCGAATTAAAAGCTAGATCAGATCTAGGTAAATTTAGGGCTTCTTATTATAATACTGTGACTTTTCCTTTCTACCAGTGTAAAATTAATGTTGAAAGTTGAGTGTTACTTTCTATTCAGGCACAGATCCTGTAAAATGCTTTAAAATTTATTTGGATTGTTTTGCATAGCTTGCTCAAAAATACCTTGAAGAGGCCTAGTTCTCTAGCTATGAGAGGAGATTTCTTTTCAGTTTTCTAAAGACTAAAAGATCATCTAGGCAGCTTCCTAGTGCCCCCTTTTCCAGAAACAGTTCAGGATGAAAAGGAAAAACTGAAAAACCTAGAAATTCTAGCAGTGGGGAGTCAGGTGTAGAACTTGAAATTATGGTGTATTTTTAGGACAGCACTTTGATTTTGCTGTATACTTGTAAACCTAGTTAGTTGAACTGAGGTTTTAAAAGAGTATTTTGATTTGAGATTATCCATCTAAAAAGCTGTGAACTACATGCATATGTTTTTGTAGGACAAAGGCTAGACTGAGAGGAAGTGGGTTAGCTGTATATATATGTATTTAAATTTAGAATGTATGCGTAGAGTTTTTCTTTTCTAAATATAATAATAGTTGTAGCCTTGGCTTAAGCAGAGGCACACAGTTCAGGCATATTTAGCTAAACAGATCTGTGTTTCAAGTTTAACATTAAATCAGCTGCTTTTAAAAATAATAATAGGGTAAATAACAAAAGAACTTTTCAGACAAAATACTTAGTGAATTAAAATGCAATGTTCAGATATCCTCGGTTCTTTTATCAGCGCAGGGGGTGTGTGTGTGTGCGTGTGTGTGTGAGGAGAAATAATGCAGTAATCATAAGTGTTTTTTTCTCTCAGAAGTGCAGTTCTGGTCTTTAAAAGTGGCACAGTAGCATTCTGTATCCATTTTGCAGAGCGCTTGGTATTTGCTAACTCAGCGCAGGGTATCCTGAAGTCAAGCTATAGCATTTTTCTTCTTGTCCACCTCTTTGGATGGACAGGTTGTTGCCGTTGCTAAAGGAATTGTTACTCCTAGAGAAAAACAGGGTAGGAGGAAAAGTTGTAAAAATGCTTAGTATCTAACATCATGTTCATGGAAAATGTGATGTGAGCTTCAAGATAAAGTTGAAAATGAAGGAACAAATGTCAGGAAGAAATTAGACTACGTTAACTTCTAAACTACTCAGTCCTTTTAATAAATAAACTGTTTAGGCTGTTTAGGCCTCTTAAAATATAAACCAGTTAGCTTTGCTTCATATTTTGCATGTACTCTTGCATTTTTCTTGCCAAGCTTAATGCTTTTTGATATAGTAAGAGAACTTTAAATTGAGGATAAAATAGCAGCTGCTTTATAGGGAGTGTAGTGGAGGATAAAAGAGAAAAACATCACTAACAGGAATATGTTTTATCTGTAGGGTATTTTGTTTATGACTTCTTTACTGGACATGAATTAAATCCTCGTATTGGCAGTTTTGACCTCAAATACTTCTGTGAGTTGCGTCCAGGATTAATTGGCTGGGTGAGTCAATGTTAGTTGTTTTTATTCCATTTGAGTGATTATTACACACAGGAAGAAAATACCTAAAAACAGTTTGACATTGACAGATTTTTATAATGACCATTTCTATTGACATGAAAACAGTTTCTTTGCTCTAGCTGCTTTGCTGTGTGGGAAATAGGACCCTTCTTAAGTATTTGTCTGCTGAGACTACATCTTTGGAACTATAGTTACTAACTGTAGTTTGTGAAACAGGTTATTATTTTTTAAAACTTAAATATCAGTCAAAACCATCTCTATTAGAATTTCCTGTAATGTAATAGAAAAGAACACTTCTATGTTCACAGGCAAAACTTGCAGTACAGTATTTATAATATATATATATATATTTTTTTTTTTTTACTAGGTCGTTATCAACTTGGCAATGCTCTTGGCTGAGATGAAGATACATAATCAAAGTATGCCATCTCTGGCAATGGTACTGGTGAATAGCTTTCAACTTCTTTATGTGGTGGATGCTCTTTGGAATGAGGTAAATGATAGCCTTCAAGCCTGCATTAACCTGTTACCATTTCTAATTAAAATGTTAAAGCAATGAGGCTTTTTGAATTCTAAAGTTCTTCCTCCTTGTTTCTAGGAAGCTATTTTGACTACAATGGATATTACCCACGATGGATTTGGATTCATGCTGGCATTTGGAGATTTGGTGTGGGTTCCCTTTGTCTACAGTCTGCAGGCCTTCTATTTAGTCAGTCACCCTACTGCAATTTCATGGCCTGCTGCTTCTGCAATTACGATTCTGAATTGTAAGTTACAGTAAACTTTATCGTTACTGATAGTACTGATTTTCTTTCTTTCTTTGAGTTGCAAGGTGAAGCTTTAGCTAGGATGCATTGATCATATTTTCTGTAGTACCACACATGGCGGAATCGTGTTTGGCTGTTGTTTAATGCAAAGAATCTAATACATTTGCATTTTATAAAATGAAGGGTAAACGACTGAGTCTGGATAGCTGCTTGTGCTCTTGAGAGGCATTCTTAAATGGATTATATCTAGAGTTGCAGAAGTAACTTAGTATGTATTTAAAGTGTAGCAGATGCCTCTTAAAGTCAGACTGGGAAAGCATTGCTTCCTGTTGCAAGTAATTCTTATAAAAAATCAGCAACTCGTTGGCCATGCTTTACTGAACCTTGGGGAAAAGAGTTTTTAAACAGGTTTTGCAACTTGCATCTCCTTCCGCAATGCCCGCAGACACAAACTCAGCTGATGTGATGTACGGAAATCATCTCCTTTCTTTCAGCTAAGTGCTTTAAGAAAGAATTTTGCATTTGTGGAGACATCGAAGTAGTAGCAGTATGGCCTTCCAGCTTGTCCCTTTTAACTGGGCAATAAACTTAAACCAAAAAATGTAATTGTAAACACAACAAAGAGAAGTGAAACACTGTCTTCCAGAAATGGAGGGAACAAAGAACTTCAAAACCAGATAACACTTTTTTGTCTGCTTCTTTTAATGTTACTTGTGATGAGGTGGTCGGTTTATGGGCTCGGCACTCTAGCACAATAATGGGCTGCTAATAGAGCTATAATGTGATAAACTGCTGCAGGTCGCTTTCTATGAACTTTCTATGAATTTCAAATTCAGTGTTACTAATAAGCAATAAGTCAGATATGAATGTAAAATCAGTTGTGAAAGTACAGCTTCACTGCAATCTTAAATGTAGTCATTAACACGTAAGAGCATATGGATTGCATGTTTCCAGTAATATTTCAATTTTGTTAGAGCTCTGAGAACTGGAGAATATCAGTTACATCTCTGAAGAAAAGATTTTGATGTAATAAGCACGACAGTGATCATTTGAGTGCTTTTCCTGAAGGAAAGAAAACAGTGGAAAATACTGAAAATGCAAAATACATATTTATTTTCAGGTATTGGGTATTACATATTCCGTAGCGCAAATTCTCAGAAAAATAAATTCCGAAGGAATCCCGCAGATCCTAAATTGGCCTGTAAGTACATTTTTGAATTGTTCAGTTGCTATAGAGTGGCTCTTTGTATTGTTTAAATACACACTCCAATTGTTGTATTGTCTACAATACTCTGTTCACAGACCTGAAATATATACCCACTGCGACTGGAAAAGGGCTGCTTGTCACGGGTTGGTGGGGTTTTGTTCGTCACCCTAATTATCTTGGTGACATCATCATGGCTCTCGCATGGTCCCTACCCTGTGGTAAGTTCCTGACGCGAAAGTGCTTTTTATCCAAATACGCACGTGCATTTGGCATTTGACTTAGTTTCAAGTGCAAAGTGATAATTATTTTAGATATTAACAGCTGTAATTAAATGAAAGTCAAATATCTTATCAGTGGTGCGCAAGCAGCGAGCTGCCCGTGTGAGAGCGGGGCACGTGAAGCCTGTGGCAGCGCCGAGCTAAGCGCCGAGGCCTTGGGAGGGTAAGGAGCCGGGCGGGGGCAAGGCTGAGCTCGCGGCAGGCCTGCAGGCACCGGCTGCAGCCCTGCGGGGCTCGTGGGGCAGCCCAGGGCTGCCAGGACTGCAGGCCTGGGCGTTCGGCCGCCTAAAGACTGCGAATGTGACCGGCTTTGTATACAGTACGGGTGAAGTCGGTAGGTTTTGAGAATCTAAATTTTACTGACTATTTTTTGTCCTTTTGTGGACCTTTTCCTACCTGTCTGTAAAATGTGTCACACAGCTCGTGCGCTATCCTGTTTAGTATCTGATTCTTTACAATACAAGTGAAAGATGCTTCAGTCCTGAGCAGGAGTGTGTCACCAGTTTAGTACATACTGTTAACAGCCAAAATTTTGGGGGTGTTTTTGCTGTTTGTAAAATGGTTTTCTCACTTTTTTCTACAGGTTTTAATCATATTCTACCATATTTTTATGTGATTTATTTCATCTGCTTGCTCATTCATCGAGAAGCTCGTGATGAACATCATTGTAAGAAAAAATATGGTTTGGCATGGGAAAGGTATTGTCAGCGTGTACCATACCGCATATTTCCATACATCTATTAAAGCACTCCAGAAATCAGATTTGCAAATTACTTCTAAAGCTAGTTTCTTTGCAAATAAAAAAAAATACCTCTTACCTTTGCACTTGGTCTATTTGTTATTTAGGCTTTTTAAAAGAGAAAAAGACCAAACCATGGAGTGCATCAACAGGTATTTACAAGTAATCTTTCATATATGAGTTATGTGAACTGACTGTCTGTGACTTCGATTAAAAAAAAAAAAATTGTGAATTTTAAAAAGTCTTGAAGCCCTGGGTTTTCAAGTTAAATTTTATCTAGAATCCTGAGTTTACATTTTTTTTATTACATTTAATTAAGCACTGTGATGTAAAGTATATTATTTTCTTAATACAATAAATACAGAAATTCCATCCAGCTCATTCTTTGGTGTTACTCGTACCATCTAACTTCAGCTGTCTGACTCGGTTGCCTGAAGCGGAGGCGCGGGGTCCCTTTGGTCAGGGAGCTGCCAGCGGAGGCTCCGGCTCCGGCTCCGGCTCCGGCTCCCTGCGGCGCCTCCTTCCCCCCCCCCCCCCCCCCCCCGGTCCTCCTGGCTCTCGTTTTGCTCAGGGAGGTTCAGAGGCGCCTTGGCCCTGCGCCGCGGAGGGAGGCCGGGGCAGGAGCGGGGGGAGGAGCGGGGAAGGGGCAGGGGAGGGAGGGCGGGAGCCGCCCCCAGCAGCTGCCCCCAGCAGCCGCCCGGGCTCCGGCTCAGACGCCTGAAGGTAGATGATACCAGCGCTTGCCGCGGCCGCCCGTGCGAGTGATCGCGCCCCAAGCCCTTAGCCGGGGCCCTGATGAACAGAAGGGCAGCGAAGGGTGCAGCGTGTGCACATTTGACAGCAGAGAATAAAACGACCACATTGGCTTACTCTGATCTTTGTAAAATATGTCTTAATGTACCATAGCATTCACTGAGTGTATTATAAAGCCTCCATGTTTTTGCTGTACAGTGTTTGAATTTGAAAGTGCGATAGCTTTTTTCAGGAATGGGATAAATTTTTAACTAAATCCATTTCCAGTAATTTTTTTTAAAAATGCTCTTTTATTAAAGGTTTTTGTAAATTAATGTATTAATTCTTGAAACAATTGAATATTTGTATTGACAGATATGCTATGAAAATGTAGGAAATGCTCCTAAATCCAAAGTGTTTTTTGTGAATTTGGCATTGCTACCTCATCTGTAGGTTTTGCCTTTTGTACTGTTGCAAATAGAGAAAATAGCTATTTTTTTGCTATTGCTATTTAAAACAACATTTTTTTTACATGAGCTGTGGTTAAACCTGACCACTTTCTAATATATTTTTGTATATATTTGACTTTTTAACTAATGTATGTGTTCTAGTCATTAGCTGTGTTCTCTGGCTAACTGGTTGTAAATCAGATTCCATTGTAGCATTTACTTCATAAGTAGAATAATTTTAAATTTTACTGAAATAATTTTGCATTAATTAACTGTAGAAGCTAGTTTCTGTTCTGTCTTCACAAGTGATAGCTTTTCACATAACTAACTTCACATTTGAGGTTTTTTAGCCCCCAAAAGCTTGCTTAGACTCTTAAACGTAGTGGGGAGGGAATTGCAGGTACCTCTACAGTTGCTTGCAGGAAGGTTCCTAATAAATTGGAATGTTGCTAATTATTCATTAATTTTTGTTTTCTTTTTAAATATTCATGTAATTGAAATCTAGCACATGATTTTCCCCCCCCCCAAATTAAAAAAAACCCTCTATTTGGTACACAGGCATTTTTAATGATGATTGTACATTTAAAGTGTATATAATGTAACTTGCTAAGCTTGATCATGAAAATTCACTAAGAAAAAGTTTGTATGTTGCTGTTGTAAGGAAAATGTTTTAAACAAATACTTTGATTCCTGGAAAAAATAGCAGTTCCTGTAACAACACTGAAAAGAATTTATTCATGTGAAGGAACAGATTAAACTGGGAATTTTTTTCAGTGGTTGTGTCCACAAGCTCAGTGGGTTAATGGGAAATGTAGTGATCATTTAACTGCATCAGTTTGCAGCCGTGTTTTAAAATACACTGAAGCTGGGGCCAGTTTAATCCTCCAGCCTCTAAGTGAGGTGGCTGAGGATGCTACATGTCCTGTTCTGCCATCCCAGTTTTATCTGTTGCCACACAAGTTTATTAAAATATAATTCGGAGTCCCTGCTTTTGGACACAAATCCTGACTGATAATAACTACAGCTTGTTTGTTTATTTTAATATCAATTTTACATAAAACTCAGAATGTAATTGTTTTTAATACAAAGAAACCTAGAAGCTAAAATAAAGCTTTTGCTTGAAAACTATGTAGTGCATTTTTTTTTGTCAGCATATGGTGGTGTTTGAAAAAAAAGTGCAAGTTGATTCTTATTAAGTAAAGCTGCATGTTTGCAGATGTTTGTTTCTCATCTGAGGTTGGGGGTTGAGGTGTTGTAAGCTCGTGATGGTGCTTCTCTTAGCTCGTCAGGGAAGCTTAAGAGAATGTATTTAAAAGAAGGTCTCCATTTCTTATCCCTTTTCTGCTGCTTTCCCCTCATATCTCTGCAAAAGTTTACAGATCCACCTTCTGTCTGAGAACACGTTTGTTCTTTCTGTCTTCATCAGCTGCTTTGCTCATCTGACCTGACTGAAGAAAACAAAGCCCTAAGAACTAGCTGGCACGGTAAGGGAAGAAAAGCAGGCTCTGAAACCGCGGGGTACAGTGACCCGAGCTGTTACTGAGTCAGCAAAAGCGGCAGCGTATGCGCTCTTCCTCCTTCGTGCCCTCAGTATGAGCTCATTCGTACTTCTGCTTGGTGATTCTGGCTTATGCTGTGACTGCATCCAACTTCCATGTTTATCCAAACCAAAAGACTACCGTAAAACAAAAATAAACACTGTGCAGGAAAAGTATTAAGTCAACACAATTTTGCACAACTTGCCTGCTACAGCAGATGAATAAACCAAACCAGGAAAAAAATATACAGGGTATTAACACTTCTATTAAACCAATTATTTTGAAATAAATGTTCATTTACTTAGGGAATGAATTGCCACATGTGTATTGTCATGCTCTTCAGCTGATAAGCAGCAGTTTATGTAAGATGCAGTACGGGAGATATTTTAAATTAAAAATTACAATTACAGCCTTTACTGGAGAAGATGATGGCTTCAGGGAAATGGCATACTTGGATTAAATGTGTATGAGAAATGTCAGTCGCGTAGCTGGCACAGCAGGGCAACCTCACTTGCGACCTGGGACTTTGACTTTGCTGGCTTGGTGGATTGTTACAAAGTTAGTTGCTAAACCTGTAGATGACAGTAATCCAGCTCTTCAGGGAGCTAGTAAAGTGGATATTCATGACGCATTACCTCTCGTTCTTCCATTGGACAAGTCTATCTTGTTTTAATCTAAAAATAAAATTAATACTTGTTTTGCCAATATGATACTGTATTTCCCCCCACAGCTTCTGATAGAAGTCAAAACCAAGTAGCAACAAACAAACAGCTTTGTGTGAGCATGGGATACAATCTTGTGCTACTGCACAGGAAAGAAATGGTGTGTAAATTTGAGTAAGACTTTTCTTAGTGGAAACAAACATGTGACTAAAGGAACAGTAGTGATAAGTTCCCCTACAGAAGCAGACACAGGTAATGAAATGTTTGTTCAAACTGCATTTACAACAGATCACAAAAGCTTTGTCAGAAGCATAGTTCCTACCTTTCATCAAGTAAAAGCCATTTCAGGGAGTGGGTAAAGCTCTCCTGAGGGGAGGGTTCTTCCAGCATGTAGGTAGTACCACTCCATCTTGTACTGTCTGTATAGAAAGCCAAAAACTAGAACGCTGTTTTTTTTCAGTGGGGAAGTCCCTAAAATTAGAAGAAAAATAGTTTGATAGGGTAGTGCTTCTGTATTTTTAATATTTTAGAAGAGCTGAGCATTGTTTTTTTAAAATTTCCGTTCTCCCTTTTCTTAGTACTGGGCAGGGGGGAGGCTAAATATTAATACGATGTCAAATGCTGATGTGTAAATGCTGTCTTAAAATTTTCTTAAAATTGCAATTTAAAATTTTTTTTGAATATGTGTTCAAAGTATTAGTTGGGGAAGCCTTGGAGGATTCACAAGGATAAGGGTTTTAATTCACTGTAAAATTTTGGAGTGTTGCCTGTAATATCAGGAGTTTTGGTCACATCTGTCATATCCTAAGAAGTAAATACATTTCAATAATCACAAACAGTACTTGTTCTAAAACGTCTTCTTCTTGGAATCATTTGTACTGTTTATCTTTGTTGCAAGTCAAATGAATGATACTTTCAGTCAACGAACAAGTATTTCGAATTTGTATAGTTTTTGGATAATTAAAACAATTTTTATAATTCAAAATATCTCCTTCTTGATATACCACTTCTCAAACAAGGCAAGGTTATTTTAAATTTAGAAACAATGGACAGCCTGAGTCTAATCAGATCTTCCAAGGTCTTTGCATGGCACACAGCTACCAGGTAGGTAATTCTTACCTCGTGAATAAGAATTAATATGACATGTAAAAGAAAAATTAAAAAGCAATGATTTTGCAAAAGACAAGACTTTTTTTTTTTTTTTTAAATATATTACACTTATTTTGCTTGTATGTATTCATGGCAGAAATTCAGACAGATGAGTGCTCTTGTCTTTGTTGGCATAATTAGTACTATTGCTCCAAAATGAACGACTGCTATTTCATAGATGATAGGCCGGGTTTCGATAGGAGGCAAGGAAGTCATCCTGCTAAATCACGTGCACTAATAATTGCATGTGAGCAGCGGATGCTAATGGAAGGGTTGAATCCTATACTCAACCAAATTGGTTTCTCACCAGAACAAGAACAAACCTTTAAACAAACCTGAGTTCTGCAAAGTGAATTCTGTCCAGTGTTTCTAGGGCACTGAGGGATTTTTCTGAAGCTGGCATCACCGAATTTAGCTCCACAGTTGCTTGCTGGATCGTAAAAAGGAAAAAAAGAAAAACTGAACTCAAAGCCATATTAAAATTAGAACCAACATTTTCTTTTGCAATATTTAACTTTAAAAAATGTACTGTAAATATTAATAGAAAAGCTCATCTACTGGTAAGACAAATGATGCCCAAAGTTTTTCAAACAAACAGAAGGATAATTTAAAGAACCAACCCAGAACTGTTTCATATTTTTTTCTACTTCTGATTTTGTAATCTTGTGAAGACTTCTCTGAAGACAAACTGATAACGTAGACAACAAACATTGGAATTACATGGAAATTTCTGCATGTTTTTATATCTGCTTATCACTGCCAATAAATAATGGACCTTTGGCAGAATAAAAATTCTCAATTTCAACCAAAATAAATGGGAGTTGAAATTCTTAGTGGCTAATGAGACTGCACCCATGGAAATGAAAATCTAAAAATGATAAAGGAGGACATTTTACCTTAGCATATTCTTCTGCAATCTTTGTTTCTACAACCATGATTTCTTAATCTTGTTTAACAAGCGTGTGAACCTTTTCCACAACTAGTGAGTCTCTATGAAGCTCTTCCACAATGTCTTCTGTCTCCAAGTTGAGGAAAACCTTTTCCTTAGGGAAACACTTTCTTGACAGAATTTCAAGAAAATATGGCAGGGTTACTGAGTGACAGACATCTCTGAAATGAGCCACTGTGGAACGTAACTGGTTTTCACTGTGGCTGAATCTCTTGCGTGGCAGAATTTAGAGAGAGGGATCTTCTCTTAGATCAAACTGATATTACTGGAGACAAATGAACAGATCTCTGCAAACACTCATCCTTCTTTAGCCATGAAGTGGCAAGAGAAAAACATAATGTGCTCAATTTTAATTTATGAGCAAGCCACAGTATTGAAGTGAGTTACTATATAGGAATTAAGTTTTGAGGTGAAACAAAATAGGATGTCAATGACATTTTGAAAGGATACTGAATAAAGCAATGATGTATTTTGAATTACCTTTGATTTTTGTTCTATTTGAGGACCAAGGACAAGCAACCCTTCCCGCATTTTTGCAACCAAAGATGTTGTTTCTACAAGGCCATCATGAAAACAATCCCTAAGAATAAAATGAATTGCAATGTGCATTTCACACTTGTATTCTTTTATTTAGTTTGTTATTGGAAATAATAGCCCAGATTCATCTCACTGTTTACACCAACTTTAGTACTGAATATCATTGTCTGTTGGGATGAAAGCTGAGATTCTATGACAGTGTAAAATTGCCCCGTAGAGGTAACCAAGGAAGCTAATTTCCTTAATTTACCATCCCCTTTGCAATTACTTCTGCAGCCCTAGGTAGCTCTACCCTAACAAGTACACTTTGACTGTTTTTAACATTTTGGAATAGCCTTGAACATAGCTTTGAAGCAATGATTAAACAAAAAATAGGTTGCTTGGTGCCTTAAGAAACAGGAATAGACATTGCACATACATACCCTCATGGAGATATTTACACTCTAGTTAACTGGAAATGCAATAACCTTTAGACAGCTCTCCACTGCTACAAAATACTGGTATACACCGGCAGGTAGATTTCATGGGCAAAGAGGAAGTTTCTAACTTTATATATAGAGAGAGAAGGCCTACGTGGTGCTGTTGTACCAAGGGGGCTTCACAGAACTCATTCCGTACTGCCAAAGTGTGTAATAATTAAATGATACTGACTTTTTTAACCTGTTCGCAGAGTTTTCTTTCTTGTTATCTGTAGCAGTCTTGAAAAGGTGCCTGTGAACTTCAAATAGCTCCTGGGAGTGGTACAGTGATGCCTTTTTGGTTCATCCAAGTATGTCTTCATTATTCTTAACACGCTTTTGCGGATTTCAGCACATACAGAGGTGACTGTGCTTGTTAAATCCTGCAACAGAGCACAATTTAAGAAAGCAAAAATGTAAAATCCTGTAGTTAAGGTCTTAATTCAGGTGTAAGTAAGTTAGGTTTTAATTTATGTGATATTATTATTACATGCACTGGAGCATGCTATATTGGTATTTATGTTAGTAACTATAGTCATTTTCTGCCAAAAGAAACTGTATAATTACTGACAAGAAGGTTAAGGAATATGGATGGCTGAATTCTGCCATCCTGTACAAAATGATAAAAATGAAGACAATCAAATTATAATAGTATACTTTAAGGAAAAATCTGAATCATTGAATTTGATAATAAAGCTTTGGGTAAAAATAGGCATTGATGTTGAAAAAAAAAAAGTCTCCTTTCATTAGTTTTAGAAAACAAAATTCCACTTTACATCAAACGTATGCTGGTTAAATTTCCCTTTGATATAGAGCAGCTTTGTGTAATAAGCATATTTTTGAACTCAGATTTATTTTTCAGTAAGAAGCAAGAATATCTTTATCCATCCTGAATTTCTTTTAAATGACAAACATTTTTATGATGACCTTGAAACCTGTTTGCCCGATTTATTTTTCTGTTTATATTCATATTACATTACTACAGCCACATTGACTTCAGTGGAATGAGTTCTGATTTGTACTCATGTAATCAGGCCAAGATGAGACTCAAATTTACCATTTAAATCATTTAATTTAGCTGTAGATTTTCATGTGCTTCTAGGTCTGAATTCTGTACTAAGAATAAATGAGAAAATGTGAAGAAGGAGGAAAGAAAGACCAAGACAAGCTTTATTTCCATCGTCTCATTTTGACTGAAAACTCCTCCCAGCGCAGGCAGGTTTTTGCAACAGGCAGGAGAGCTTCCCCAGGCCACTTCTCATACCAGTCAACTGCACAGTAATTAACGCTGGCAGGATAAGTGCAACACCACTGTCAGAAACTGAATTCTATAGGACTTGTCATCCAAAAAGTATGAAGATTACTCCACACTCTCTAAAATAATGGTTTAATTTTGGAAGATTTCAAACCAGTTTTCCAGTTACAGTATTTTTAAGAATATGCTAAATGTAGTAATTTTTAATAGTGTATGAACTCATGGTTCAAGACATTACTTACATTACCTAAAAGAAAAACTAGACATATTCAATACTAGGAAAGGTTGGCTCTTACAACACTATTTAAACCTGCAGTCCCTATATGAGCATAATTCTTGGTCAACTGTCTTTCTGTATTTGCAAGAATGCTAGGAACTCTCCCCAGCTACAGTGAAAATTTAGCAGGAGACCACTTTGTTTTCTTCTCATGAAGAAGAAGAAAAAAAAAAAAATCACATCCATAATATCAAATAGCTAAGTAAGTGGCTCAAGGCAAGCTACTTTCATGGATACAAAAAAATTAAACTTGCACTTTAAAAACCATAAATGAAATTCTCTAAATGAAACATATGGGGGGGGGGGGGAGAAGCCTAGCTGACTTCAGAGGTTCATTTTCTTTTGCAAAATGATTTAAATGCCTAAATAAAAATTTGCAGCACTTTAAACAATTCATGCTTAACATACAACCTGCAGAACAAAATGGAAGATTCGCTTCTCTGCTATTAGTTAGCTTTTTCATCGACAGCTGCAAGCTTCACAACACCATCATCCAACTCCTCGCTGAGCCAGGCAAGTCAGGCACTTCTCCAACATTCAGAAAGCAGCTCAAATTGCCTAAAAAGATTCCTGGTAAATGACAGCAATTGATCATCCTTCCATCCTTCGTTCCTTATGTACTTGTATGCTAGTGATATCTGCTTTTGCGTTACAATTAGAATGGTGGTTACTCTTCAGTAAACAAACAAAATAATCTGTGCACAGACTGCATTTTTGGGAGAACCTGTTCTAAGCTAAAGAATGGTAAACTTTACATTATTTCTCTGTTTCCATATTCTCACCAAAACAGCATGCGCGAAAGATAAAGGCAGAATATAACAGGAAAGGAACTACTTTTATACTTCTGACTCAGTTTAAAAAACAGTAATATTGGAAGTTTTATACACAAGTCTACTCCTGCCATTTTTTCCAATCAGTTTCTAGAGAACAGATATTCAGTCTTCAAAAATACCAGAAGTAAGTTTTCAAAAATGCCCAGTTACTGACAACTCCAAATATTGATTGTCTTCAGTGGACACACAAATAAAACCACAGAAACTATACACCATGTCAAACAAAAATGGATAAGTAATGATGCATACAAGTACTTCAAGAATTCAGAAAACTGTGAAACAGGCACAAATGTATAACCCTGGACAGTACTACTTCTTGCTGTATGTAAGACTACTAAAAAAACAGAACAAAACAAAATAAACCTTTCGATTTTTTCCTGCTCCTGTTAGACTTGATGCAAATTTTTATGTTACTGTGAGATAAGAACCCACACTGATAATCAGTAGAGACCTTTAGACTAGATATACACAATTAAGAATTTTGTACAGTGCTCACATTGTCACTACAGCACATATATAACTATATATAAAAAAACTATATATAACTATATATATGAAAAACCCAATCCTGCAGTATTGAAGCAAGTCCATATTCAGTTGTTGATACTAAAAAGTCAGTTCTGCTCTAACAACCCAGACTTTTAGCTTCTATTCTCCTTTTGTTTGGACTTAATATGCTCATAGTTGCATGTTATATGACAATACAACACGGGGAAGTTCACGTATGTGTCTTAATGTGGACAAGTATCACATTAAAAAAAAAACATTTACCTGAACTACATCTGATTCATCAGTGAGAAACACAGTTCTCTGCTGCTCTAGTTCTATTTGTCTGTAGACTCTTTTCAGCTCTTCTCTGAAATCCAGGGAACTATAATCACAAGTAACAGACGCCCTAAACAGACTGCGGCTAGGTAAGTCACATGCAAGTCACACATGTTGCTTACCCATTTCCTTCCAGACCAATCTGTAGAAAGTGGTCAAGCACTATTCATATAGTACATGCATGAAGAAATTCTTCCGTAATTTTTAAAACATACAAACTACTTAGAAGAAAACATATATAAATGAAATAATTGGATAAGTAGACATATGAAACAAGCTCGATTAGCTGGCAAAAAATCTGCAGAATATTAGGTCTGAAGTTCTAGATGGTACAAAGGCATCTGCTTCTTCAGTTTATCAATTTATTTAATTTTAATTAAGGCACTGAAATAACACACTGCTGCATTTCCAGAACATGATGTATAAACATTCTTGTCCAATTTCAGCTTATGGCATTCTTCCATTACTATTTTTCATAATAATAATTACAGCACATGTATATCTAGAACATTAATTACTGTCTCTCTTTTGGTTTTCAAGCACAAATGGTAAAGTTTTAGAATGGCATGCAGATGCTATTTTCATTTTACTGATAGAAACTGAGGCACAAAAAAGATTAAATTTACAGCCTAATTGGCTACATAAGTTGCTGATAAATTACTGAGCTAGCAAACGTGTCTCAATCTTTGGTTAGTATTGTATCCATCTTGATTCCTGAAGTTATCATCAGATATTACAAACAGCAAGCCATATGCGTTGTGTGTCCGATATGGTAAATTTTCATGTCAAATTTCATAGGGGATTTTATGTTATACTTCAAAAATTCTAGGAAAATTATACCTTCATGAAAGTGATTCATTTTATTCTTCAGTTTTAAACAGCCTGTTTTTCCATACTATATCAAATGCCAACGATAGCCATATGCTTGCTAAAAGATACATTTTTTCTGTACCAAATGGTACCTTTAACAAGAGAATTTTGACAACTCAAGTTCATAAGTAACAAGTGATTCTGGTTTTTCTGCAGTATGCCTGGCTTTAGGGGGAAAAAATATGAGCTATAACATTCAGGCTAACCATATGCACTGAGCAAGTTCGTCTGTTACGAAGAGATCATGAGCTCTGAAGATTATGTGAAACAAAAATACAAAACAATATGTTATGGGCTTCCCATCTACACAAATGCACAAGTATTATAGTCTAAAATTAAAGTTGTTCACTCCATGAGGAAACTATAAAACCAGAATGAGTCCATTAACTTTCTTTCATTTACCTTTCCCTGAATCTTCTCTGAAGTAGTGAAATACTCCTACTAAATACTTTCAAAATAAGTATCTTTCTGTGATGTTTAAGCTACACTTGTCCAACAGTTATAATGAATTGTCAGATTTTTAATAAAGTGCTCAAACTGAAGTTACACATCTGTCATCAGTAATGTTACTTCAAAAGTTTTCCTATGAACTTAACTGGTATACAGACATGATGACTTCACAGCTTTATACTTTAATAACCTATATAATGGAGAATTTGATTTCTTATTTGGTATAGTCAAGAGAGAATTTTCTCAGATAGTTGTAGCATCACTTCAAGAAAATAATTGCTCATTAGTGTTGCGCATAAGGATTTTTTTTTTTAAATACCTACAACTGTCCTTTAACAACATGCTGTTAAATTTTTGTGGCTCTATTTTATTGTTTAAATACTTCCATGAACAAAGGCACTATTTCCAATAACAATGAAAGTTAAAGCCATTTTAAAATAAAAGTATATGGTGTCTCTGCAATACCAGTGGAAGTGAAAAAATATATATATATATATCATTAAAGGTGCTTTCTACAGAGGAAAATAAAACTTGGTTAAATTGGTGGCTTTATGAGATCTTAACTTGGAGCCTTACTGTTTTTTCCAGCAGTGACATCCCAACTAGTACTAAGATTTTTTTTTCCCCCTAATTTTAACCAATAGTGTTTGTTTCATTCGTTTCTGTTGCAGATCCACCTTCACGAGGTTTATCCATTCGATCCTCTGAGCTTGAGTCAGCCTAGGAAAAGAGTGTCCGTTAGAAGTGGCTGGCTGGCTGCTTTCTGAAGTGCATCTGACTGGAATTTCACTTATCGGCATTCTGAGAAGTGAAACGTTCAATGCTGGTCTGGGCAAGTCCTCTACGATCACGATTCTCAGAAGTCCAACCACAGATTTTAGGACAGACTATTCTAACCATTAATCACGCAGCAGTCGCATCTGCTTGAAGCAACCCTTCCTGTGGCCATAGCAGGATCTACAGCTAGAGGCAACATAAGTATTTTAACTATATTTCTGGCTTCAGGATTTGAGGCTTTCAAAGATGTAACATGCAAAGAAAAGTTGTCAGGCTTCAGTTAGCTTCAGGAAGCCAGCTATCAGCCCAGTTTAAATGCCTTTTGCTAAAAGCCAGAAGTAACCCGATCCTTAGTCGCCACTAGTAATGAAACTACAATCTTCCTCACAGTCCAAACCAACGAGTAACCAGAGGAGAGCTTCAAAGATTCATTGCAGTTACCCAGATACTAAGCAAAATGATGTGAGGTCCATTCCTTGAGTTCCTAAAACAATCCGTGCTGCAGTGCTGGTAACTTGTCCCTTAAGTAAAGGGGACACTTACTTACGCACATCATCATGCAATGACCGTTTATTAGATAAGCAAATGGGGTGGCAATTAATTTTCCTATAATTAACATTTTAGATCCTTTGGACTGAACAGATATAACAATTTCATAGCTCTGAAAACTCTAATTTAGATAGATAACAAAAAAGTTCCAAAGCTATAACTTCCTTTAGTTCCTTTCGGTAAAAAACGAACACACAGAAAGTCTTCAACAGTGTCAGAAAGAGCAAGGTTCTGTAAAATATCATTATTAGTAATTAATTATAATTACTAATTATTATTAAGCATAAAACTATTATTAAAACTGTAATCAAATCCACACATATTTTCATATCTTTAGATTTGTCTGTGTTGATCTCCATTCAAAAGAAAAGCTGTACTGGATCAGATCAACAATTCATTTAGTACAATTTCCTTCTCCAAGAGCGAGAAACAGCAGATTTTACAGATGGAATGGGACTTCCCCAGAAGTTCCCCACTATTCACTAGTCTCCAAGAATTCATGGCTCTGAGATGTCCCAAATGAGAGACACTAACTTTTATTTAATAACTGTCAGTAAATTTTTCTTTTATGAGTTTGACCAATTACTGTTTTGAACCAATTCAAACTTTTTTTCATTATACATTAACAAACTTGTCATTTGAAGAAAACAGGGAAAGAACAAAGAAAGAACAACACGCTCAGATCAAGATTTTAAATCAAGAAGGAAATGTAATATAGATAAATGAATATTGGTAGAACAGATATTATTCTGTTAAAGCATTAAAAATTCATACAGTGCCTCTACTTATCTTAAATGTCAGGAATTACTGCACTTATCTGCTCTAGGCTATTGTATTTTCTAATATTTTACTTTTTTTGTAAAACGACCGGCAGAGGGCTCTAATATGTCAAACTTTTTTCACTGAAGCGCCTTGGAAGAGTAAGTACAGAAATAGCTTGCAGAACAGCGTACGATCTCTTTGCAAGTACAAGCTGCATTGTGGCTGCATGCTGCGTCTGCATTTCCTTCCTAAGACCAGAAGGAATTATGATTTAGCTATTGTGGTAGATTTTTGAGACAAAGTTGAGACAAATCTGTTAAAATGAACTGCCGTCATCTGCAAGCCTCTCATCTGAGACAAAGTTGATTAATATGAAGCAAAAGCTTGTGATTATACTTCTGTCAGCATGAATTTCAAAGGTTCAGTTATAAAATTAAAACTTTTCCAATATAGCTTCACACTTTTACTTTCTGGTTCAGTTCTGAGTCACCAAACTTAGAGGAGACATCCATTTCTAAATTGTGGTAACATCCCAACACATCTAAAAAACACTGGACTTTGCTCATTCCAGTTTCTGATACAATAACAGGGTAGTTAATTTGCCTAAGGAAAAGCTGGAGATTTTTTCCTTTGCAATATCACAAAAGCTTTTCAGACAAATCTCAATAACATTGACAACTGAAGTTGAGAAGTCCCTGAAGAGGGAAAATATAATATTATCACTTTCATCATTAATTGCATTCAATTTACTATATTTTTTGGACTTCATCCATTTATAGCAAGTATAGTAAAAGTTTATTTTTTCCTTTCTTTCTGGTCTTTTTTTCTTTTTTTACTATTTATTTCAGCACATCTAAGTTTCAGAGCTCAGGATCTGTCCAAGGATGATTCCACTGATTCCTTACAAGACACAGGCACATCTTCAGAAAGCACCTATAGAACAGCTTTTTGTGAGGCTACTGTCAGAGACAGATGAGTGATCCAGTAGGCAAATTTTCCCCTCACCACCCACAAAAAAGAAGAGAATAAAGTGCACAGAAATGGTGCAGAGATTATATAGTTGAGAACATACTGTCAAGATCATTGGCAGAGTTGTTGCAGACTGGAAGACAGTGGGAGAAAATAGGAGCCACTTTTGCTCCTGTAAAACAAGCAAATCTGATGCCACAATTTCAGCATGTTAAGGGCTCTGATGCCTAAGAGGCCAACAGATGACTCCACTTCCATTTGCTCTGAACTGAGTGATGCCAAAACACTTTGTGCTGAAGACAGTTGCTGTATCGCAGTCATGAGATGCGCAGACTGTTAAAGCAGGTCTTGGTGCCAAATCATCAGAACCATGGGATAAACCTAAACTTTGATCTGCGACAAAATGAAGCTCTGTAACCTTTGTGGTGGGGCTAGCATAGGGATGGAGATTTCTTTGTGGAGAAGCTTTTACTTAGGTCTTTTTTGGCTCACCAGATGCTTCCTTGTGTAATGGGACAAGCGACAACAATTTTCACAGAGGTCTACGGCTTTTTTTTTTTTTTTAATTCAGGGAATGTCCATAGAAGTTTGGGGCCTGTACATGGGTTCAGATCCAGATATTTTCCTTGGAAGTGAATCTGTGGTCTTATCTTCCTGTTTCTGAGGGCTTAAAAAGGGCAGGGGGAGCACTCTTAAGTACAGGATTTGCTCAAGAGCTATCCAGTATTTATGGTTCCAGTTCCACAAGGCTTCCTCTGAAATCTGCAAGGTTTTCTGTGGTTTGTTTGCTTGCTTTAAATTAATGTGGTGGCGAGTGCAACTTAAACTTCTCCCTAGATTCAGCTCTGAGCATGCAAGAACAAACTATTAACCATTGTGTATACACAAATGATTATTAATATTTTCTAAATATAAAATTTTCTTAAAATCAATTCCACAGATGATTATCCCTGTCAAAAATGGAAAAATTACCTCGAAATAATCATATAGTTCCCTTGACAGATACTTATGGATATCTCCCTTTCAGCTCATTCAGTGAGTCAGTCGGTTTCATGGACTGTTGTTTCACAGACAAAGAGAAGAGCAGCCATTTCTTTGAGACAATATCGGACCTGTGAGCTTGTAGCAATTCCTGCAGCACTTATTAGAAATTTTCAATTTACAGTTCACATGAGGTTCTAAATGGAGGAAGTTGCTACCAAAGATTACAATACATTTCAAACTTTATAAGCAGCAATGTCTGTTGAACAGAACCTGATCCTTTCTTATGCTTCACACTTTGGGGGGGGGGGGGGAAATGTATACTATGCCACACTAACAGTTCCAAACATTTTATCTTTAACTACCCGTGAGCCACACTGGAGGCCAGTCTCTCCAAAGATGATGATGGAAGCATTTTGACTGCAAGCAACTTTCTAGTAGTTTGTGTATTCCAGATATAGGTTGGCAATACCACCTTTCTTTCCCAAACCATCTACACTGCACCTTTCATTGGCGGTAGGAACAGGTATACATTACTGGCGCATTACGAAGATATAGGAAGTATTATGACGGTGGAAAAGAGGCTCCAGAGCACTCACTGACACAGCATAGCTCAAACCTGACTATAATAGCATGCTCTGGACAAGACACATTACAGATCATTATGTTGAACAGCCTTAAATGTAGGTAATGCAAAGGATTGCTTGGAATTTTACACTTTTGGAGGCATTATAAAATTTTGGACATAGTACTTCTTACAAGGCCCATCTTTTCAGTGGTAATATCAGAGACAGAGGCAACTACTTTCTTAACCATTTTTTTTTCCTAAGCTTCCCTGACAACACAAAGTCAGGGAACTCTGAAAGTAGTCCCTGTTGGAGTTCCATAATTGCAGAACACTACTACTTTTTGAAAAGATAGGTCATTGCACCTTTAGAATGCCACAAAATTATTGATATTTTTGTACATCTTTAACAACAGGACATGGTGTGCATGTTCTTCCCTTTTTGAGTACATGAATTTGTCCATCACTAATTATAGGTTTGAAAAGAAGCAGAACTCCACTGTCAGCAATATTGTGTCTGCTTATTCTGGGGCTTAAACTAAGATCCTAGATATCTGATTATTGTATGCAACATAATGAACATAAGAACAGACACACTGAATAGTATCAGCAGTCCATCTAGCCATGTATCTTGTCTCCAGCAATGGCAAAATATCTATAAAGAACTACATAACAACAGTGCAACAACCATAAAATGTCATTTCTTTCAAAAAATTTCCAGGATTCAAGGACTTCTCAAGTCAGTAGTTATACCTTTACATTTAACAGCTCTTGATGGACTTTTCTTTCCCAAATTTTTCTAATAATTTTTTAATCCATGTAAACCTTTAACATTCTCAATATTCTTGGGTTGTGAGATCCACAATATAACTTCACGTTATGTGAGAAAATACCGCTTATTTGTTTGAACATGCTACCTTACATTTCTAAACTAAGAATCGAAGTAAGATGGCTATAAAGAATGAGAGGTTTTTTCCACGTGGGCTAGAAGTGAATTTAGATTTCACTGAGAACAGAAATTTTACTAGGATATATCGCCTGAACAAGCCCCCAGGAAATCTCACTGTAGTCAGATAAGAAAGTACCACTTTTCCTCTTTAGGCAGATGATGAGCAGAAATGTCTGTGAAATGTACCTTAGCAGAACTAACAGACAGCTTCCCCAATTTTAAGATGCTAGAGTCACTGGAAGAGGTCTCAAAAAGTGACAGAAACTTGCTGAGCATCACAAAAAAACCTCTGTGTGGCTATTTAACTTTATTTGCGGAATTTTTCCCTAATGTTATATAATATTTTAAGTCACAAAAGAGCAAGTAGCGTACATTGAGAATTATCCAACATCTATGCTGTGTGAGGTGGGCACCAAAGGTATGGGTAAAACTGTAGCCCTGATTTCTCTAAGTTCAGATATAGATTGTTAAAGCTCAGTGCGAGCATACTGCGTATCCAGAATTTAAGTGGAGTTTCAAATGGCTGCTTCACAGTCTTCAACTAAAGGCATACTCCATGAAAAAATCCCATTTTTGCCTGAACTCTTACAGAATGAGCAAAGAATGGTGCAAAGAATTCCATTTTAATGATCTCATAACATGTTTTCACAAGTCAGTTATGCCAGGGAGAAATTCTCTTCAATGATATACGTAAATCTTAGGACTTCTCAGCATCTGACACTAAAAGATAAGAAATGCTTTCAAAGGATTTTGCTCTGTTGGTATAAAAATAAAAAGCACAACTAATATTCAGTATATGAGAGAAAGTTCCTGCAGTGGAAGCATATGGGTTTGGATGAAATCACAGGCAAATTAATTTCATGACCTACCTGAAATTCAAATGCATGTAAGATGTTTGGAAGGGTCCTGAGAGTTACTTCATCCTCAAAGAAAACAGTATAAAGACAATCAGCTATCAGAGCTTTGATTTTTTCCTTCTCTAGCAGATATAATTGCTATAAAAACAAATGAATAAGGGAAAATTTTGCCAGGGGTTTAAAGTAATTTCCCAATAAGCAGTAAATAGGATTTCCCTTAAGATTGAAGTCCCACGGGTGGACTGGACTAGAAAAAACTCCAACCAAACTCCCCCAAAATCTACCACGAAAAAAAAAGGAACATTCTTCAATCTGGAGATAAAAGGCTGAAAAAGCAGCAAAATCAATTCCAGTTGATCTAACAGTGATCTGGTATTTTCAGATCTAGGAGACATTTTCAGTTCTAAGAGAGTTCAGAGTTAACAACAAGGACATTAACACAATAGAATGCAATCTAGTTGTAAACCCTGCCATACAGCTTAGCAAATTTGACAAATAATTTTTCCTTGACAATTTCCTAATAGTAACAGGATATTGCTAACAGGACTATGGCAACTCTGTACCAAACCCTTGAGTCATCCAACATCCAAGCCAAGAGAAGCAGAGAACAGATTTTGATGTCTCAACTAAACTAATGTACAGAGAAATACCTGGCAAAATGGCTCTGGGGTTCTGAATTCATTATCCTGAGACCTGGAATGAAAACTACCTAGGCTAGGCTGTGACCAGCAAAATAGCACTTTGTTTCACTTCTTTTATATTCTTCCTCCTGATGGGAAGCAGAGAAGTTTGAATAAACTATCCTGCCATGGGATCAGGAACTGATCTGAAAGCAGTCCTGAGAAGAGAGTGACTCTGGAACAGAGTTTTGGGTGGGTCCTGTTGACCTCTGGGGAAAAAAAGGGGGCAATATAATCCACTTGATCATGGAACACCTTTAGTTCTGAAAAAATTGTTGTTGAAAGATCATCACAAACTTTCCATTTATGACATGGTAGATTGTTTGCCAGAGATTTCGGACCTCCAAGACATTAAGTTGATGCCTAAACTTTTTTTTTTTTCTCCAAACTTTCCAAAAATGTGTGAATGTTGGGTAACTGAAAGGCAGACATCAAGATATGCTTGACTAAACTGAGTGCCGTCCAAGTTTGCAGCACATTTGTTCACACTTTACAGCCAGGCCCCTGCTATTTCAGTTTACTTCCTCAGGAACACAGAACAACACTTACATTGAATAGGTACAGACTGTAGAGTGACTCTCTAACATTTATATATGGGTGCAAGTAGCTGTTTTATCAACATCAGGATACGAATTCAACATGGCCTAAACTTGAAAAAGCAAAAGAATCCATCTAAATTCCTTCTAGGAGACAGTCCAAATTGTGCAGTGCATTTACGTTTATAGCATGCAGTGACTGATAACTATTTCTGGCAAACTGTATCACAATTCTAGCTGGAATGTTATCAGGAGCACAGTGAGATGTATGCGACTAAGCATAACCTTTTTCCTCTTAAGATTTTGGCTTAAAGAATTCTACATTTAGAATTCTGAATAAAAACAATCAATTTTCAGAACAATGGAGTCTCAAACTTTAGATATTTTTTCCATTTCTTGTGAAGGGAAATGTTACAACTTCTGTTTTTTCAAACCGAAGTTATTTTCACACTTAAAATTTTTCTCAGTGCTGAAAGGCAATTTAACCACTGTTCTGCAACTGAAAATTTTCTCAGAAGTGACCAGGTGTACTACTGCAGATGTTTTTCAATCAAACATGTCTTCAGTAAAATCAAACTAATAAATTCATAAACAATGAAATATAATCTATTTTGTGGAGATACTTGAATGCCTTCCTGCATTTTATTCTCCAAGTTGATTTCTTAGTATCAAAAAGCCGTTGTTGTACATGGGCTCTAACATTTTGAGCAAAATGCATTTTTTCACTTTCATATTGCATTGTGAAGTGAAAAAAATATATTTTGCTCAAAATGTTGGAGTATTCATTCTTTTTTAAACTTTCATTTGAGGCTCTGATTCCTCAAAAATATCTGACCTATTATCTGAAAAATATGTTGCAAGGACTGCAAAGAAGGCTGAGGCAGAACTAATGTACAAAAATGTGAGAGAAGATGGTAACTAATCTAATTTCTTCCATCACTTGAAGGGGCACAATCTGCAATGAAGGAAACATCCTGGGTGTACTAGGGACAAAGAAAAGAGAAAAACTTATAACAAAATATAATTGAATTTTAGAAATCCAAATGGCAATTACAACTACTATTTTTCTACTTTTAAATCTTCATCTTACTCCATCTGGAATAAATGAAAGTTTATTTGTGACAGAAGATTAGACAACAGTTTTAAAATACTGCCTAAAAATATATAATCTTTAGATGACGTGGGGGGAAGAAAGAGAACCATTTGAAAATAATAAAACTTATCAGCAATAATTAAATCTCATATGCAGCTATTTTTAGGAGTAATGGAATACTTCTGATTCTGAATATATAAGACTATTAGTATCAACACGAATATTTCTGCAAGTATTAAAAAAAGGATCTATATAGGACAAAGATAAAAAGTCAAATAAGAAGATAAAGAACAGAACAGAGAACAGCAAGAAAAAAAAATCAACAGGAATATGTGAAAAAGGTATACTAATTTAGTCAGTATTAAAATGTCATACTTAGAAGTTCTCTGCATTCATTGTGGTAAACTCATTTTAAACGTATCACAAAAGTATCAGTGATTTATTCAATATGAACGACAAGACTTACATTATATGGTTAGAAGTCTGTAATTTTGCTTTCCATTCTTCTGAAAAAAGTTAACAGAATTAACAAAAGAAGGTATTAAATCCACACTGTACCTTCTACGAAAGTTGCTTAGCATCGTAAAACCCTCCTAAATCTAAAAACTGCCTGGTTCAAGTGGAGGTTGAACACCATACTGCGCTGGCAGTGGCATATTCAGATCATCAATAAACACTGTCACCTTAGAACAAATAAAATACGTCTGAATTATGTTTTGTTTTACTCAAATTATTTTATATGGTAGTACTTAATGATGGTATGTAATATATTTAATTAGAATTCACGTTCTTTTTTATTGAAAGTGTGTATTTATTTTGTATAACTGTTGCCTTTTTCAGACCACATGTCATATAGAAAACTTAGCTATGATCAAATACCTATAAGATACATGAGGTACTCTGTCTCACCCAAATGGAGATGATAACAGGCTGAACCAGTTCTTTGTCTCCTACAGTAAATCCTGCAGGATCTTCTTGTAGGGTTATACTGGATTTCAAGAACAAGGGAAGCCAATAACAGAAAATTCTCTAGCATGAAAAATATGAGATGGCTCCACCACCACGTATTAGCTCTTTGTTTAAAAAAAAAAAAAAAAAATCCAAATAGGAATACATTGATGTATATTTGCGGATGATGCTCAAGGTGAAGGCTGCTGTAATAGGCATCAATGAAACAATACGATATTGTCAGAACTGGAATACTCAACTAGGTAAACAATCTTTAAGTTTTGTTTTTTTATAGGAACTGTGACTTTCATCAAAACCTGTTGAGACCGTCAAGTTATCTGTATGCTGTAAATAACATTTCTCTTCCAATTGCTTCCAAGGCATGCAAGGTGCTGTAGCATAACAGGAGGGTAGGGGGAAAAGCATAACTGGAGACAAGATCATTAATCTAAGCATTCTAAAATACCCAATCACAGTCACAGGAAGACTCTTATTGCTCCGCCAGCTTATTAAGTGTCTGTAGTTATGAAATATGAATGTTTACTGTCAAGCAGTATTTTACCTGTTTGGATTTTGGAGCACTCATGATATCTTTACTTTTTACTATTAGTTTTTGAAGAATCCAGGCCTGGGTTTAAGCAGCTGTGGTGTGGCCACCAAACTGTATTCTGGAAACTATAACATTCTGGCTTGTTTTAGATGATGTAGTAATGTAGTTAACTTCACATGCAAAAAAAGTCTGTTTAGTCAGCTTCAAAGCAGTGCCACACAGAAAGTTACAGTCAAAAAAGAGCTGGTAAACCACTGATCTTACTTTCTTCATTAATTTAATATACTCTTAGTTTCCACTGCTACTGTTTTCCTCATTGTCAAAAAATCTAGAAGTCCAAGTTTGTTTTTTTTAACTCTGTTCTGTCATTTGCATATGGTTTCCTTAGATAACAAGCAGGTAGATATTTTACCATTACTTTTAAGAGTAAAACATTTTCACTGAATTCCTTATCAAAATTACAGCAAAGTAGTAAAAGTCAAATTTTAAAAAATCACTTGCATTAGCATTTACATTGCCTCCAACATTAACTTATCTTAAAGGACTGTAAAACAAATATTTCTTAAGATTTCTAGGTGATTCATTCAGCTACAAGAAAGCTACTGTAACATAAGCTGGCTGCCAGAAAGACAAGAAATGATAGTGACTCCAACCTTCACTATAAACAACAACTGTGTTTTTCCACACATAGATAAGAACTGCTTCATGTCAACTTGTCATTTACATTTCTCACATTTATTTAATCTGTGCCAAAAATATTTAGACCCAGAATTCACAAAAAAGAAAAAGCCATTGTTTTGGCTAAAGTTTTACCTCTAGGGATGGACAACGGCAGATCAGCCAGATTCTTTCAGTGACCTCTGGCATTTATGGTCATGACAGTTTGTTGACTTATGGTTAGGTCAAAGAAAGAGTTTTTAAGCTGTTGCTCTCTCTGAATTCTCTAAGAAATGCAAGACAAGGCTGCGGGGTAACTGCCCACTTAATCCCACAGCTCTGTAACACACCAATGCATAGGATTGTATCCCCAAAGCCTGCTGTTAAGTATTCATGTGAATAAATAAGAAAAATTGCTTACAGTGAGGAACAATCAGAATACAGATGATGATGCTCAATATTTTAAAGCAACTTTGACAATTGTGACAACCATTTGAAACATATGCCTAGTGCAGAATTAAACTTCCACTGTGCTTGGCTACGTTTACCACAAAGCAGCTCATACTAAACTTTGAGAGGATAGGTGATCTGCTAGTTACGTCACAAATATTTAACATGACTTAAATGATGCTGAGTAATTGACAAACCCATAATTTTGCTTTCAAATTGAAATGCAATTGTGAACTTGTATACAATAGCCGTGGTTTTCATTGAAAACTAAGTGTTTTTCATACCTGAATATTCTGCTGAGGACAGTATTTTCTTCTGGGCCCCTTGGACGACATCAGGTGTTAAGCAACTGGTATTCTTCAGAAACCTAGTCAAAAGAGCAGAAAATGAAAGAAGCACAACTGAATTTTGTAACAAAAGGTGTCAGAAAAAAAATCCATTTCTACAGTATTCTTCTTTCTCATTTGGAATGAAGGTGGCAATACATAATGCTCTAACCCGCAATATTGTTAGAACTATGTCCACATTTTTCTGATGGGCTTCCTTATCATTAGGACATATTAGTTTTAATGCTAACACTGATATGACATTTTTACACCCCCCCTTTTTTTTCCTCTTTGATTTGGGTGGGGAATAAGGAAAGGGAGGTAGTTTTTCAACCTGAGCACACAGAAAGCCTATAAAAATTCTAAGCAATCTTGTTTCACCCATATGGAAAGAACTTGGCCAATGAGTTCAAAAATTTGATTGATGGACAGGGATGAAGAAGAAATAAATGCATATACTGTACATGTACATGCACATACATAGGATGATCATATAAGCCTCATTTCCTAGGTATAGCTAGGCTAAGAACAAGCACAAGAAATTTTGGCTGAAGTGTTCCTTTCGCTCATTAAACACACCTGCAAACTGGGACTTAAAATGTTCAAGCCATACTACAGATATAATAAAAAATAATCACTGCATATTTATTTAAATTTAAATACAGTTTGATCAGATCATTTCATAGATTTTGAACATACATAATTATTCCTATCTACAACCTTGCTGTTTTAGTTGCACTATGCAAAATGACATCTCCTAAAATTGTTCCTGATTTTATAAATAATCTCCTTTCTTTCTGAAGTCTTTCAAGCATATGCTGAATCATGGCAGTCTTTCAAGTGCCAGAATCTCATAAAATTATATATATAAAGACACTTCTGCTTAAACTATCAGAAATGCACATTGCATAATTGTGTGTCCATCAGTATGCACAGTTTGCACACCTCATGCTGCATATGCAATCAAAGACTTCTGAACAGGTTCACAGATGCTGGAATCAAGGGTGTAGCGCGTAGACCACAGTGAGAATTAAATAAAATTTAAGAGTAATTACATTTACTTTGCGATGTTTTGGAACATTTCCATTAATTTATGAAATAAAATATATTGCTAATATAAATCTATGTCTTCGACGTAACTCAAATGCAAGGAAAAGACATGTAACCCCAGCCTAGACTGAAAAACTTTTCTTTAAAGGACCAAGGTTTTGGGAATAAATGCTACAGCATGTCTGTATGCTACCAGCAGAATGTACTTTCTTTGGAAAAGAAATCACATACTTTCCTAGCAGTCAACTGAAGAAGCTGGAATAAAAATTCCCAACAACCACAAATACAATAACTGGGACGGAAGGAGCAAGCAACTCTAGATTTTTGCAAAAAAAATTGAATCTCAAATCTTCTATTTTTACAGTCCATGTTTTCCTGCACATGTTGTTTTTTACATTATGACTGGCACTGTTCTAGGCTTACAGGGAATGGATTAGAACATGATATTCAGAAGCTGCAGAATACAAAGCAGTTTGCTAAAGTTCAATAAATAGAAAAGAAATATGATTATAATCACTATGATTACATAGTCATTGTAATACATACATAGTCATGTTTACATAGGACTATGATTACAATATGCTAATAATGACTATGTGTGCTAACATCATTAAAAATTCTAGCATTTAATATTCTGCTATTTTATGAAGGATATTAAAGTCACAAAAAATATCAGCCAAAGTAGACACCATGTTTGACATACCCTAACACTACCTTTTTCTCAGTCATGGTATTAATTTGAATACGACTGTGTCTAATCCTTAGAATGACATACATGGTTTGTGAAAGATGATCTGCCACTGAATTTGGGAATAGAGATAAAACTACTTGTTAGATTTTCTTCTTAAATGAGCAAAATCACATTTAAATAAAAGGCTTTCTAAACCAATCTTGCATATTAATTAAAGGCTCTGGTCTTGAAAAATTAAATAACATAGCAGAAACACAATAATTTTAATGAATGACCCGTAATAGACTTCATATATGAAATTATCAAAGGGTGGTTCTCCTTCAAATGTATCACGTACAAGATTATTGCAACCATGTATTATTTTTACAAGAGTTAAAATTCAAGATTTTTTTCTGATACATTGCATCTTACTGACTCGAAGTGTGGATATGACAAGCTCACATCTGCATCCAAAACACTAGGCAGACATATTGCTAAGTCCAGACAGAAATTAAAAAATTTCACAAAGCCATGGGTCAGGCAAAACAATGATTTCAACCCACTTCTTTCAAATTCCAGATATGTGATCTAAACTACCAGAGCTATTGTCTACTGTGAAATGGATAACTGCCTCCTCTACACCTACTTTGTTAAAAAAAAGATTCCAATATCGAATTTTCTGAAACCAAAGCTTTTTTATTCTTTTGAAGAAAAAAATAACAAAAAAGAAACCACAGAAAAGATTGTGGTTTACAGTACAGTCTTTTCTGGTCTTTTGTCTCTAATTCATGGCATTTAATATGTTAATAAATGTTAATACATCTTAAATTATTGGCAGAAATTTAAATAGAAAAAAACTGTGTTTATGTAAATGAATAAAGCAAAGTTTAACCCAATTTGGTGTTTAAAATACATTAGTTTCTATTGCAAAGATATAACAATTTGAAATTGTTAATAGGTGTTCATTAACCCCAACATGCATTTTCAAGGAAGCACAACTAATGATATAATGAATTATTGATTTGATACGGACACAGCAAAATTTGACCTTCTCTATCTGGGTTGGCTAAGGCTGCAACAATAATTGATGTACTGCAGCATATATTGATTTCTAGTATTAAAAAAAGTATACAGTTAATATCACAGTCGTATTTCAAAAATACATGAAACTGGAGCAACACATTATGTCTTACATTTGATTAGAAAGTCTTTAGAATGAGGCAGCAATTTCAAACAGAAGACTATATTTGAAAAGGAGTACTAATATTCTTGAAGAACTCATTCCTTCTACAATGCAGTAGGCTGTTATATTATCCCCTTGAAACAGTCCCATGTAAATTTGATGTTTATAATGAGGAAAAGAACAAAAGTTAATTTATTATTCAGTTGTCTCATTGATTGTCATCAAACATTTTATATGTTTTAATGAATTTAAAATGAGAAATTTATATTATCTATCTGCACATATGTTTTCATTTAGCTATCAATACTGAAAGTTATTTTAGAAACATTCTTTTAATTTTTTTTACATGAAGAGAAAATCCAAAAAAATCAATGATAGGCAATATAGCAAAGAATATCAGAGTTTCCAAGTTTATCATTTCTCCTCTACTTTTATCTACATGTAATTTCTTTGGTCAAATAGTACTACTGTCAATGTACACTTTGTAAGACTTCAAGCCTGCAAAGACCTGTATTTCAGTATAACTGAGGTCAGCGGGATACCACACATGCTTCAGGTTAAGCCTATCATTGTAAGCACTGCTCAAATCCCAAGTGCAGGAAAGTATTTTCAAAAGAGCTCTTAGTAAGATCACTTAATTTTCATTTAAAAGGGCTGGAAGAGATTTCTCTCTGTACACAAAATGCCCATCCCTCAGAATATTATCCAGGACAGAAAAAGAAGATTCTACAGCGTTTAAATCTTTATGTGTATTTACCGTAAATTGAACAAAAGAATGCAATATGAAAACCAAAGGAACAATGTAACACCTTCTTCTCCCAAATAATCAACAAACTGGAAAACTCAACATTAGTGATTTTTAGTATTTTGTATCTACAGAGTGAAACAGGTATAAAGCATTTAAATAAAATTAATGTTATTTTCAGATAACTTCTTTAGATCATTGATAACCTGCTCATTCTAAAGTTCTCAAGTTCTCTATAGCACCAGGAATTTCAAGGCTAATTTGCGTATCACCATACCTTAACTTTTGCATCTACCCGAGGAAACTATGAACTGACACTTCTTCCATAGCTAATCTTAAAGCTGGGAATGCTCCTACTGTGATGCTGTATTTATTTAAAGTTCATTAATTACTAAGCAACTGAATTTACAACCAAAAAATTTTACATTGGGTTTACAATCTAGTTATAAATTATTTTATAATCCAAATGCAAAATATGTGCACAATAAAACCGCTCCTCAAATCCAGTTCAGCACAGTTCTTTAGCATGATTTGTTGAGTACTGTAATTGTGAGTGGTACCACACAAACAAAGGACAAAAATATATCCCGACTCACCTCCTCAACCTTGAGTCCATTACCTTCCTTTAGCAGGCAACCCCTACCCTGAAGCTTTCAAATTAGTTCAGGTAAGCCATTGGTACACACAGTACATTAGATGTAAACTGAAACTTTATTATATTATTATATTATATTATTACCATTAAAAAGCAGAAATTCTCCATTCAAGAATGAGTTATTGCAGACACTTAAAGTAGTTTTTTTTTTTTAAAAAAAAAAGAAACTCAACCACCAGCAACATCCTCAGAAGAATGGAAAAGCAAAAATATCCACATACAGCTCAACAGTTATAACCTGTTATACAGTTAGGGAATGGAAAAGAGAAACGGGGAAGCAAGATGTGAGTAATTTACAACAGAAGTGCTATTAAGTACACGTTGAGCAAAGAAGAAACACGGCATGATGTCTCATAAACACAGCATTACATAGGAGTCTTTCTATTTTTATGCAGTTACCCTGATGGGAACATACAGCACTATAAGATGTGGTGATCCAACAGTTATCCATTTGAAAAACAGACCTTAGGTCTGTTTGGATTTGCATGCTTCAATATCCTCAAGTAAGATCAGTTTTAATGCAACTTACCCAGGCTTCACAGTAATACAGATTCCACAGGTTCCATTGAATATGTATTTCCTTTTCTTTCAATTGAAATCTAATGAACAAAGATTGCTGTAAGTCAGTTTAAAAATAGGAACCATTTTCTACAGGATAGAACCGAAGAAAAAAACTTTTAAAAGACACGCTTACTATATAAATGCCTCTAAACAAAGCAAAATTACAAAAGCCTGAACTGAAAAGACACAGATAAATTACTTCCACCAAATCTGGACCACCTTCTGGATACAAGTTAGACTCTGTAGACGACAAAGTTTTCTAGCATGAAAAGCTTCCTGTATACTGAGGATTTATTCATACTGCAATTGAAACCATGCCAACAGTGAGGAAATGATGGATGATATTGATAAGAACTTCCACACCACATGCATGATGCTGTGCAAGCCTGACCAAACTATCTATTCTATCCTCCCACAGCAAGTCCATATGACTGCTTGATGACTTGATTTTATCATCATTTTTGCACACAACCCCCTATCAAACTTTAATGAAATTGTTTAAGGGATACTCTATCTGCTTGGGACAGTTTTGTCTGAATATAGTTGTTAGTTATTTTTCAGTCAAATGTGCTAGAGAAATTCTGGTACTTCTCTAAAGCTAAACACAGTTGAGCAGTCGGTATTATACAGGATGCTTCCTTGCAAAAAGGACCAAAGGAACAGCCATCAAGCAATTGGCATCAAACTATAACCTTGTGTCTCTACAATGAATTCCATGCCTTTGCAATGAATAATGTGATCCATCCAGAAAGCAACTGTGAGTGCCCAAAACATGAGGCACTCAGTCAAAGAAATGTGCTGACCTTGCCAACTTGCTGTAATTAAAGCACTTCCTGGCTTTCTAGAATTGTTATGGGGCTTTGTTTTTAAGCAGGGTCCTGTGGATTTGGTGTGGTCAACAGCAGTTCCAGCACAAGGTGGACTCATCCACCTCTTTCTCCACATAGTAAGGACTCATGATATCAACAGACATAGTATGCCATCAATTTCTCTCAGCCTTAACATCCAAAAATTTCCATAGATTTCTGAAGTACAGGAAAGGGCTAGTGGGTTTTGAATGTGAGACATATTGAAAAAGAGCTTTTCTTCCTCCAAGTGATATTCTATATGCATTTATACTGTGGTCACTTCTTATCAGCAGCTTATCCTGTAAAGATTGTCTCAAAATCTTTTGACAGCATGCTCCTCAGTCAGTCCTAAAGCCGTATCACAATGGGAATCCTCTGTAATGGCATAGTATTAAATGAAACCATAGATGGAACAGGTGAGCTCTGAACTGACTGCTATCATATAGGAATTAATCCTTGAGTTTTAGAACAGATAGTTCTATGAAAATGTTATCTCATTGCTCAATAACAGTCAGAAAAGCAACCTACCATCTAATGGTCCAGCACAGTGAGACTACTGAAGTAATCACAGAGCTACAATATGGAGTGGTGAAGGTCTCAGAATAGCTGACAGGAAAAGCCGAGATCAGGGAACCAGATGATACAAACCAGGGAAGAAGCTTCAGGCATACCATTTTTAATGAACCCTTTGATATCCGACACAAATTGACTATGCATTCTGAAGGTATGAAAAGGAATCTGCTGAAAGTTTTGAAGCTTTTCCCAACAATTCTTTCTCCCCTAGGATTAAAGCCTCAATAAATGAAGTATTTGGGTTGACTGTATTCCTTCCCAAACAAACTAGATAATAAATTTGCCTGGAGAAAAAGAAATGATGGAGAAAAGAACCCACACAGGCTACTGTTTACTCACGACGTTGCACCTTGCAATGGGTCAAAAATGCCATAAGAAAAACAGTAGAAACTACATTCTGTCATAATATCAGAAAAAAATCATGAAGAAGTGTGCATAGCATAAAGCAGATGATAAAATGATAATGCATCCCTAAATACAGCTAAAAATTGTCAACTTGAGTAATAATATTAAAACATACCCATAGTATGAATGAGCATAAATAATCACTTGAAGGAGAAATAGAGGGGTTGTTTTGTTTCTATTTTCTCTGAAATTATGTTTTTTTTTCCCCTCGGCATACCTCTCATTTGTCTTTTAGTCATCATGACAGTACAACTGTTTTATTATTAGCAAGAAAACTTCAGCAGAACTGTTTTCTACTACATTCTGGACCTCAGACTAAGAGGTATACAAGATATACATGCCTCCTTACTTTTCTTCTACATCCTATTCTTGAATAAATAATATTGTTCTCTATTACAGATACCAAAGGTTTGAAGCCAGTGAAACATTATTCCAAAAGTATTATACTAGCACTTTCTGTGCTTATAAATGTATTCTAAGTTATAAAACCTTATAGCAAAGAGTAGTCTAAGAACAGCAGAAATTTCTTATTTTTCCTCTTTCAGATTTCCCATGTTAACTATCATGGAATGGGCATATAACATACCTTGGCATTTGAAGAGTCTTCTCTTCAGCAGGTCTAATTATCACCACTACTGGAGGGCTCCGATCATGACTGTGTCTATATAATATATAACGTTATGCTTGGAAGACATTTCACAAGATGAGGCTGTGGAGTATGAAAGAAAACACCAGTAATACATTAAGTCTATCACTATACGAACACAGAAGTTCCTAAATTGATGTAAGGAAATACTACCCATGCAACATCCAGATTTTTGCTTTCAGCTAGAATGCCCAGAAGTTCAGAACTGCTGAGAAAGTAAAATCTTGGGAAAAATCATTCATTTGATCGTCCTGTGTCCACACCAAAGCAAAATGCATTATCAGATCAAAACAGAAACTGAATATACAACAGTATATTCTATATTGTATATTATAACCACATGTAGTAAATGTCTAAAACTACAGATCTACTACAATATATTAGAATATATATATTACAATATATTAGTCCACACTGTCAAATTCCTTTCCTTATTTCAAGCCCCCCCACCCCTGCATTCTTCTGTTTTCCACAATGACCATTAGCTCATAACACATACATTTAAGGAGTAGTCAACAATTCCCACAGTATGCTTTTAAATGAGTATGCTAAACATCCCCTGAGACCATAAGACAGAGCCCACATCATACAAATACTTAGATATAACTGCACCCAGATCTAAATGTAATGAAGTGCAATCTGATTACCTTAGACAATTCTGTGACCACAGTTTCCTGGCTTGTATGCACACAGCAGTGATACATTATGTGGAGTAATGATGAGCCAGAAACTAATTAATTCAACCCAGATGGGTCAGCCACAGGACAACCACTGGGCCTAGGAATGTTTCCACAGTATTTCTGAGCAAAAAGCTCTGGATCTGGATCTTAAGCTCCTGTTAAAACCTCAGTAAAATTTTAAGTGACTGTTACATACGTCCAAGGCACATGACCCTTACTTGGAACATAAAAATACGCAGAACGGGTTAGAAAACAGAATACTATCTTCAAGTGCCACAAGGCTTTTGGTAAAAGCAATAAAATTCAACAGATAGGGTGCTTAACTAAACTCCTGCTTAAGAAAAATTTATCAGAAATACCTCCCAATTAAAAAAACACTAAAATAAAAAAAAAAGTCAAATCACAAGTAGAGTACAACTGTACTATGCAATTGCTGCTGATTTCCTTACTGATGCACAGTTCAGAGTTATCAGAGGAAACTTTTCACTAGCAGCTCTGCATTTCAGCATCATACATATAGAAATAAACTCCAAATAAAAAAATGCTGTATGAACTTTGAATTTAAAGAAATAAACAATACAGATTCTATTTTACACAATTTATCCTGGGTTTTATATAAACAACATTTTGCAAATCATACAGAAATTATCTGAATTTACAATTACATTTTCTCCATTACAAATATAGGTCTTTTCCATGCATTTAAAAGGGTATGATCTTGAAAAGGTAATACTGAGTAACTGAATAAAGTCATAAAAGAGAACATCCATTAAACCACCTGTCACTTTTGCTACTAGGTAAAATACGATGCAAATATGACCAAATGACAAATACTTTTTACCTGAGTAGGTCCAAAATAGCAAGAGCCCTTAATTGTTCAAACTGTTACTTGAGAATCTTCTCACTGAACCACTTTATCTTCAGCAGATTAAATTATCAAAGCTGTAGTTTCAGAACAGTAAGGAGACAAATGGAAATGTGTTTTGTTCCAAAGGTCAATGACCTTATTTAACATTGCTTCAAGATTAGTTTCATTGGTAGCTGTATTGATATGTTAGTTCGTTCTTTCCTGTACTGGAATAACTAAAATAAAAAATATATTATTAATGGTCTAGTATGTTTTGCAAAGAATAGAATGTTAATTCCTGCAAAATGCACCTTCAATGCCCAAAGTGTTTTCAGAAATGGAACATTATGAAACTGGATGATTTGTATTATCTGTTACAATTAGTATTTAAGCATAAAGCTTGGTGTTTACAGTCCTAAAAGTTTAATAAAAATATGAGAAATTGTAACTTCACTTTTCACATACATATTGAAAACAGCTTCTGATGCAGATATATATAATGAAACAAATATTTAAGCTGAGCTCCAGACCATTATCCAGGGTAAAATTCTTAAGACACTCATTACCCAGTAAAAAGTGCTATAGCTTCCCAATGTCTTGACTGAAGATATTGCCAGTGTAAAAACATGGTGACAGGGAAAAATTCTTTAAAATCATCAAATAATGCTTAAGAGCAGTTATTACACCTGTAATTACACTGTGGTAAACCTTGGAAAGTAATACACTTGTAATGAATCAGGCTTTCCATTTGTAAAAGACACCACAATATATAGATATGTAAACAACATTTTTTTACTCTTTTTCTTCAGTTTCTATTGGTTTTAAGCCAAGGGTAAAATTAGGTTTGCTTTATTTCTTATCCTTTATATGAACGCTATTAAAAATACAATGAAGCATAACTTCAATTTGCTGCTTATTATTATTCATATGTACATAGCTTTCTAAACAACCTCAACGTCAGGATCCTTAATCCTACAATGTAAGTTTCCATTTCTGTATCCCAAAACACAAGAAAAATCAGATCATTTTTTAACTTTAAAAACTATTAGGAATTTACTATCTATTCAACTCTTTTGCATCCTATCCCAGTTTGGCTTTGCATCATTGATAAAAATCAGCAGAAACCTATTTGAAGCAGACAGAATCATTCTAAAGTTTACCAGCTAAGAATGGGATTTATACTTTCAGCACATTAACTTTTCCCCTTATTTATCAAAGAATAAAAAGAAGTTTTGCATAACTAGTGCTTTTATTTTTTTTTAATAGATGATTGGAGAAAGGTTTATTTATTTATTTCTAATATTTGTACTAACCACGTAAGTCTGCTAACATCCTTTCACATTAAATTTGTATCAGGATTTTGAAAAAGTATATTCTTCCAAAAAAAAAAAAAAAAAAACTTTCCCCACTCTTCTAGTGAGTGCCACAATAGTTTTTGGAAATCCAGTTCACTTTCAGTTTGTGATAGCTCTGCATTAAGGCTCAGAGCCTTTGAGTCACCAGCCTGATTCTTCTCTGGCATCCCCTCCAATGATGCTGTTCTCATATCTGCAATGGAACTGCCAAAGAAATTCTGATAGCTGATTGCATCATTTCTAGCTTTACTAGACACAACTTCAGCTTCTTCCACAAGACCTTGGATCATCTCTTTAGTTCTCTTAGGTAACTTTTTCCTTGGGAGAAGGACTAGATTTCTCACCTGATTGGCAGGATGCATGCTTCAACACCATCAAAGCAGAGAGCAATGTAACTATTAGTAATATTATTTAGGTAAAACTTAAAGTTATACGCTGCCAAGAATCCAAGGAAAACTGGTTTGTTCTTTATGATTTTTAAAGTATTACAATCTGTTGTTTTCCCTGTGTATAGGTAGGTTACAAAAAAAGCAACTTGACTGTATATTTCTATCTTCACTCAGTGAACATGTGAACAAATCTGATTAAGCAAAACATTTTATGAGTATCTCTTGAGTGACCATTCAATTCAGTGCACACATGTTGTGCATTCTTACGTTGAAGATCAGTCAACTTCTCCTTTTTTCAGGACAGATTTACCATTCATTTTTTAAAAGTCATAATTAGTGATACCTATAACTGAATGCATTAATTTCAGCTTTGCATTTTCAAAGTATGTTGTTCCCAGTTCAACAAATCATGCAAACATATGTTTTCATTTTAAGCATAAGACTAAATCCACATCTTAAATCCACTGATTTCCTCAGCTGTAACTGTGCCACAAAACCTGCAAGATACCTTACAACTATCAAGCACTTAGTGGGCTTTGACAAGTGTTTTAGACATTGGTAACACTGCATGATTGTTTAAGAAGAAAATCAGTGATAACCTGACCTGTGGAAGAGTCAGACTGCTTGGGGAGTCCTTCGTATGGAGATCAACAGACCTACTGCTATTGGCTAAGAATAGGGAAAAAAAAGTACAGATTTAAGATTCTGACAGAAGCACAGAAAACTCATTGGAATATGTTTTATTTCAGACTACAAAGACAAAAGAGAATCCCAGCAGAAGAAAACAAAGAAAGCTGAAGCACGCTGGCAGGGATGGCTGAGGAATTAACAGATTACTAATCTGTAACAGAAATTTCCCTCTCCCTAAGAAACAATGATGATGATGATGATGATCACAAGACTCAGAACTGGCATTAAAAGAAAGGCTTTAGGATATTCAGATAGAGAAGCATTAACAAAGCTCCTTGATCAATATACTTTATCTGAATTGGGGCTATTGACCTTCTGAGATTAAGTAAAACTAATAATAAGCTTTACAATAGTAAATGGAGTAAGAAGCTTAAGGGAAAAAGGTGTTATCATCATGCTTGTTTTTAATACAAACGAATATAAAAATCAGGCAAATAAAGGCACAGCAAAACACAAAGGTTGTGGGCAAATGGTTATTCCCTATCAATATATTAAAAAAACAAACAAAAAAACACATGTTTTTGAGTTGGCCATGAATAAATAGCTCAGAAATTAGAAATTTCTAACCTAACCATTAAGGTAAAAAAACCTGAAAGATTCTATTCTTATGAGCTGTGTTCTCATGTATCTTTTGCTTCCTCTGTACTTTAACCTATTTTTCTGTCAGATTCTACAAAATTCTTGATCAGAAGTGGTCTCTATGATATGTTTGAGTACAGCTTTACATAGTTGACCTCTGGTTCCTGGATACACTTGTAATACAGTGTAAAATAAATATGGGTGGGATTTAACAACGTTTAAATGCTTTGCTGAATGTGGACTGCCAGTTTACTGAATAGCAAAGCCATTTACAATGTTTAAAATTTACTCAAAGCAACACAGTGGGTCAAAGTCATGACCCAGACTCATGAGTTACCAAATTTTAAACTATTTATTTGTTTGCTAGACTACACTAACTCTAAAGTTTAAAAGTATTATTGATAGATAAGGGCTTACTTTGTGCTTAAATTTAAGATCAAACTGTAAATTACCAATATATTCTCTGCTGGATTTTACAGATGAGGACAGCTGATTTGAAATCACACAAACTGATTGTAAGAGTCTGATACATGGCACACTGCTCAGCTCGAATACCAAAATCATAGGACCCTGTAATAAAACATATTTAAGACAGATTATTATATTGACTTTCTAGTATTGGTAACTGTGAGGAAGGTTTGGCTCAGAAAAGTCATTTTTTATGACTTCCGCTGTTGTTAGTTCTTTGTTCAGTTTCATAAGCACTGACTGTATAACCTAAATCATTAAAACATCAGAATCATTCAGTGATAACTTAGCACATTTCACATTACAATATAGTATACACATACTTTTTAAATATATCATTTTTATATTTTATCTGCTTTATAACCATTTTTGGAGAAAGATGAGAAATAACATAAACATACAAAATGAATGAGAGAAGCTGAAGATGAGGTGGACAGATTATCAGTTACACTGTTCACCATGTGTTTTTAACAATGCAAGAGATTCCTAAAGTAGTCCAATTTATACTGAAAAAAATGAAGGTGTTCCTTATGTAAATAAGAAAATTCAGGACAAAAAGGAAGCTTGACAAAGCAAAATATTGCCAAATGAAATTAGTCCAATTCCATAGTTTTTAATATTTCTCTGTTCTACGGCCTTGTATTACAGTAACAAGATTCCCATCTAACTATAAAGACAAAAAGGGCATCTGCAGTCAACCCCGAGACCCTTTTGCAACCCCATAAACCCAGGTTGAGAATTTATGGATTAAATCATAGTCTCGATTGCCTTCAAAACAGGCTACATTTTTATGAATGTTTAAAAGTTTGTTACAAAAAGAGAACAGCTTTTACTATTATGTTTTGAAGAGGACTTGAAGTTTTTCACACTCACAGCTCAACAAAATCAGAAAAGTATGAAAAACACAATACACCAAACATTCCACCACAAATATTGCTAACCAGAACATACCCATCAGTGAAAGTCTAAGACTAGAGAGGGATTGTTGAAAAAAGCAAGCAAAGAAAAATCCCAACCAAAGACAGACTGTGTGAGGCATTTTGAAAAAACAGATTTATGGAACACTGTGGGAGTTTGGCATGATAAACAAAGAGAAGTATATATATGCAGTAGGGTGATCACTTGAGACTCCTGACTCTTCTACTCTCAAAATACCATAGAACATGCATCCATACCCCATCCTCTCTTGTGGAATGTGTACGTATGCAAGGTAAAGCATATGCAACGCCATTTTAGTTCTTTATCGCATGCAGAATCCTAAATACATTGCAGCTGTTCTGAGATTATGAGGAGAAGAGCAGGAAGTGTAGATTACGGACCTCAAGCACTAAAGTTGCTGGACATAATTTCTTTGAGCCATGTGCATTCACACGGTGGATGATTCCCTCCACACAATTGCACTAGGTGTCAGGTTGTGGGATCCTTCACAGAAATAATTGTAGGACCACTCTATCAAGTATTGTTATCTCTGCTAGATGGCTCAGAAACGGTGTAATATTTAAAGAAGGCATCGATGCAATCACAAGTAGCTGCACCATTGGGAAACTGTAGAATTGAAATGCTCTGTCACTACTGAGAGGAACACGAATTACTCTAGGCATTCTCTATCTTATTTCTCCTGCGTTCAGGAGAAAGAGAAGTGAAGCATCAGTGCCCCCATCACAGATCATCCTGATAAAAAGTATTAAGAGAGAGGATACATGTATACCCACTTTATGAATACACATAAAAATCACAAGTACCTCTTCAAGACAGAACCATGATTTATGTAGAATGTGTTTTAAAGTGCCAAACAGACATTTTATTGTAAACGTCTAATGACATCATTGTGAACAAAGAGCATTTGATTTCAAAAGTATCATTGAACTTTAACTATGAAATACAATCACATAATATACTCTCATTTATCTGCTTCAGTGTTTGTATCTTACCAGCTATGAATCCACTTACCTCAAAGAGGTGTGCGTTAATATCTTCGATTTTATTGTGCATAGAAAAATGTTATATTAATCAAGTCTTCAAAATAAGGAAGGCAGTCTTTCTGATAGTTAAAGCTTCTGACTTTGATCATACAGATGTGTTTTTGGTAGTTATAGACAGAATTTCTTTTATATCATTTGTATACTTATCTAGAATGTTCTTGAAATCCTCTGAAGATAATCCCTTCTTTAGTGTTAAGATTTTAATATTTACAATTTTAGCATTATTCACCATGCTACAATAATGTACTAACGGTCTGCTGTGTCACTGAACTACTATCTGCAGATTTAACTCTTTAATCTGCAGATCTCTGCAAAAGAAAGAACCACAAGTTTTATTTTGCACAATAAAAATGTCCAACTTTTAATTGCAACCAATTGTCTACTGAGACTTGTTAGGATTTTGTTAATGTAAGGGTTACTTTAACACATTCAGCTTGCAATTGCAATATTCCTGAAGCATATACAGTCATAGACAAGATGAGAAGCAATAAGCAGCTCCATTTCAAGCAATTACTTAAACCTCTAAATAACTGCAATTTTGAAAAATAGCATTATCAAAAAGACAGACTGCTGTAAAGTGCACAAAATGGTATTTTCTTACATTTATTCAGCTTATTATACTGCACAATTATTTTAAACTGTTTCAAAGCCTGTCTAAAAATTCTGTTTTATGTTATCAACATTTCCAGTATTCCATCCTTCGGATTCCCTCTCAATATTTTGTTACTAGAATGTTAACTTTTCAAGACAGATATTGCCTTATTTTATACAGAAGCGCACGCACTTCTGGGGCTTGAATATAGACTTTTTGAAATTATTCTTCTACAGCTGAAATACCATTGCCACTTAAGCTACTTTTTTTTTTAACATACATTGTTTTGGTATCATAGCTCTGTTCCTAGTAGTAGTTCTCAATTTGGTCATGGTTTTAGATGCTGTTGTCACTCTTCTTTATTGTCTTTTCCAGAAAATTGCATTATTTTATGTAAAGGATAAGTGAAGACTGATAGATGAGAATCTTTGCAAAATGCTCAGATTACACACCTAAGCTGAAAAAAAGGTAATAATTAAGACAAATATCAGTATTTAATATACAACAATACATAAACAAGACAAATAGCATGAATAATGTCTGTTTTTCCTAAAATTCTCCATATAACCAACTATAGTATTTTTTGCTAATACCAATAACAACAAGGAAATCACTAAATCAATATGACTATGCAAATAGTGAAACCTAAAGGCCATTCTAGCTAATTTTATAATTTTCTCATTTCATATATAAAATTTTGGCACTCTAATTAGATACAGTGTGGATGTAAACTTGTGACTCTGAGTTTCCAAGAGTGTAAACATGAGCTGCTTGCTTACAAAATGATAAAATATTTTGGGCTTCATTTACTGCATAAAGGAAGTGAGACAGAGTGTAAAATTACACATGAAATCCTTGTAAGAAACTTAATTTTCCTCTCTTGATCTGGTTCCTATTAGAGAGGTAAAAGGATTGCTTCTAGTAAGGCTACAGATTGCGTTATTTTTGTTTTAGACTAAGCAGAAACACTCAGAGGTCTTAAACTTTCTGTTGTTTATGTGGATGCAATACTAAGAGTATTGACTTCAAAAAGGTGGAATTTAGGTTATTTTTATTTTTGTTGACATTAGAGAATAACAGTGTCAGAAAGGTCTAAACAACTTTGACTGAACTTGAAAATTTTGGTTTTTGCATTCCTGGCTTCCTCCAGTGCTGTTTTTTGCCAAAAGTTAACCTCTGCAATAACAAATTTTAATTTTCCCCTCAAGTATTATGGCAATTTTTCAGTGAAAGAAGGGATACTCCAAAAAGGAGTATTATAATGGGTAGAACTAATATATAAGAGACTAAGATCACAACCTCCTATTTTGGATAAACAAAGCCATTTTATGGCCTCCAAACCAAAACATAGCCACTCTGGGGTTTCTTTTGTTTTTTTTTGTTATCTGTCTGTAGGAAGCACCTTTGTGTAATAGACAGAAGAGAAAACAAACTGTGCATCTATTTAACTTCTGTTACAGTATATAGTGTAGACACATTCAGAGAAGCAAGAAAGGAGTACCAGAGACATACAGATGTAAGCCACAGATGTAAGATGACCCGAGGAAATACCTAAGGGATGACATGAAAATTAAAAGCACTTCAAAAAAAAAAAAAAAAAAAAAAAAAAAAGGAGAGAGATGACAAATATCATCACTAGGAGCTTAATTCTTCTTTAGTTTATCTTTTTTACAACAAAAAAGACTGCCTCAGAAAAACACCTGACTGCAATTCCATTTTCAAGACTCAAAATATTGACAAACTGCTCATGTAAAAGTGGGCAATAGCAAGCATACATATGCAAAGAAGAATTATTTGTTGAAGGCTGCTAGTAAATTATCTTTATATTCTCTCTAAACTTCTTTGCTTGGTACAGCTCTCTCTCCTAGAATAGAGGGGCGGCAGGGGGGGAGGAAGAGGGAATGTCATCCCTCTTCCTTGGACTTGCAGCTATAAAGCAAGCCTAATATATTACTCAAGGAATGCTGACATAAGTTCTGTTAGAATAAATAACTGATCATAAATACACTAATAGCATGAAATCTTATTACGCAATGGGGAAGAAAAACAAAGCAATTAAGTGATTTGCCAAAGTCACACAGCCAGTTTTGAGAGGTTTAGTAGAATTCATGGACTTCATTAAAGCACAGAATTTACCCAGTAGAGAGTACTGCCTGTAATTAAACTATATTTCTCATTTACTATGACATTACATTTTTATAGTTAACACAGAACTATCCCATATTTTTCAGGGCATTTAAACAGACCTAGAACCAATTTTAATGCTAAGCTTACTTAAGGATGGAACTCCAAACCTCTTCAAGCTAAGCACAAATCATATCAAACAGGCATATACAAATATTACTAAACACTGTAAGCTAGATTGTTTTCCTGAACAATATGTGAAGAAATGTGTCAATTCATACAATGATGATCCAAACTTTTAAAGGATTATATGATGCTTACACCAAAAAGTATTTGAATCTCAAAACAAAAGCTGGCATATCTGGCAAGAGGATGAACCACCATCAATATTATGTCCATCTTTTTCCTCCCTTGTTATTGTCACCGTCTCACTCGAACACATTTTCCCAGTCTTACCTTTTTTCTTATGCTATACTTTCTTCTCCTATATATTTTCTAAGATATGCTTTTTGTTTATGAATTGAAGGCATACTTACCAGTAGCATTTTCTAGTCCATCAACAACTCCTTATAATTGTTTAGAAAACTGTCTTCTATTAGGAATTTTAAAAAATCTGCATGAAATATGATGAAATGCTAGGAAGAAAGCAGCATGTTAATAGAAAAAATTTCTAGCACAATTTTCAACTGAAAAGACAGCTTCTCTACCAATGTACTCCAAAATTAAACCTCTAATCACAGCCTGAATGAGATTCTAAAACTAGGCTTACCCCCCAGTTGTTAATGGCTCTCCACTATCTGATGCAGGGTTAATCTCTGTGTTATGCAACAAAAATCCACAATGAAATGATTTCAATAGCTTATTTGGTATCTTTTTTTCTTCCAATATGAAAAACAAAGTCAAAAAGTGGATACATTTCTTCTAAATATAGATGAGTACAGGGAAAAAAAGAGCAATAAATCTGTGGTCTTCAAAGAAAATAAAGCCAGGTTCCTAAGGATCCCTTAACTTCAGCACCTATGCTACAGACACACAGCAGTCTCAGCACCCTCCCGTATCTCCTCCCTACGTGCCTAATCAAATGGCAGCCCATGCTGTGTCTGATTATGTGAGGACTGGCTGCCACATCTTGAATATATATAGAGGGTGAATTTCTAACAGCTTATTACTCAAAGACTTTTACTTAGGAGTCCTTCCTCTCTCTAGGCACCAATTCCAACAAAAACTTGTAGGAAATTAGTGTCCTTGATATCCCTAACTTTTAATCAATTTAAATTAAGTTTGATGAATATATCGAATATAAGAGAAACTGTAAGAGGAATGTGAGAGTATATACAAGAGCATGTAATATAAGAGGAACTGAGAGGATTGACTATGCTATTGCACTAAAATGGTTCATTAGAAAAGTGCTATCTGTATGCATATCCACACAGTAACCACCTGTATGCAAGTATTACTGGGCAAAGAACATTTTACCTTGTGTACGTCTGTGGCCCTCTCCTCCATGAAGGAGGGAATACTTTGCCCCGTTCTTAGCTTCTCTCAATCAGATGAGCCAGCAGGAAGGGTGAAAGGAAGAGGTCTGAATGTACAGATAATGTTGTGAATACGTAACACATCTTGAAGGAAAGCTGTTAGAGGTCATTTGCCTTTGAGAGCTTATTTATATACACATTCTCACTGTTAATAACACCAACCAGCATGCCACTATGGAATTACCTACAGAAGTCTTTCCCTACTTCAACAAAAGGGAAGGACTATTTTTCTGAAGGCAGAACCAATTTGTTAAGTTTTAGCAAAAGCACAACACTCAGTTGTGTTTTTTTATGTGACTAGAGCCCTACGTGGCAAGCCTGAGGACGTATGACTCCAGGAATGGGCTACAGAGAAATCACACTGTTTTTGTGCTGTAGTAGAAAAGGCCCTTATCGATAATGGCACCTAATAACACGTTTTCATGCAGTCAATTATTCAGTGAACTATTATCTGTGGTGAGACAGATAAATACCTGTATTTATCAGTAGTGTGCAAAAGGAAAGTAGGGTACTTTTAAAGGGCTTTATTCTATTGATACAGGAAAAGGTAAGATATGCCTGAAACATGCAAACAATCTCAGAAGATGCAGCACAGAAAAATGAAACAGGTAAATTACTCTCCCGAGATAACAAGAGTAAGAAAAGAATTCTGACTGAAAAATATGTAACAGGCAACAACCACTACAGTTTGAATCTTCTGGCAGAGCTTCCCCCTGCTGCTGTCTTCACTGATGAATGGTACATAAGAAAAGACTAAACAACTCAAGATCCCATTCAGGAATCAGGTCTCTGTTGGGGAGGAGAGGGTTAAATCTAGTTAAGTTATTCAGAAGACTGCCAGGAGTAGGATAAGAGAAAATGAAGTCTCTTAATCATGGAATACAAGAATGAAACAGAACCCATCAATCAATCAAAAAGCCCAAGTTCTTTAGTTCAAGAAATCCAGAAGCATTGCTACGGAAGTTGGGTATAAGCACATTAACCTAACTATCAAACACTGTATATGTAAAGTTGAGAACATACACACTGATATGTCTAGTTGAGTAGCACTGTAAAGGTTAGGTAAAAACAGATAAATTAGTGCCTCAAATACTGCTCTGATCTGCAGAGGACATGGTGAAATGAGCAACACTACAGAAGGAGCTGGTAAACAGGAACCATGAACTTCATTCCATTACTTGCTCAATATAAAAGCTGTAAGTTGTATTTTCCTGATATTCATCCTCTCAGTAAAATATATTTTTGCCAATTACAAGCACTTCTTTAATTTCACAATATTTCATTTTTTTTAAATATTATAATGTTAGCTAAAAGCCAGGTATTGTGCAATATGACTGTGGGACGATGGATTTGACTCCCGGTTAGTATTCTTTCTGACAAATTTGAAAACCCTTACTTGACATGCACAACTACCTACTGAAATAAACAGCAGATATTCAACAAAGATTAATGAAACTACTACTTTCTCAGCTGCTTCTGATGTAAAGAGGGATAATGCCATCTACTTCTCACACAGAAGCAATAGTCCATGACCAGCAATTTATTTTGCATTTTTCAGAAATGTAGAAGTGCAAAGGCAGAGACACCATGAAAATTCAGATTAGACTTTAGACTTGAAAGAAAGTTTCAAAACTTTCAATAAATTTGAATGACTACCAAGGATAAATAGTACAAAAGAATCAAAAACACAGAGTAGCAAAAAAAGCTTTAAAATAAAATTAAAGCCTATGCTTAGGATTTGAATATATTCATATCTTTATTTCGGCTTTCACTCTTTCCCAAATATAAAATTAAAGCAATCTAGAGACTATTACTGTACTAAAAATCACAGTTGTAAGCCCTTATCTATTTGCAATTTATCTAAATTAACCCTTTTTTTTTTTTTAAAGGATGACATGAAAAAAAAACACATATATAAGATCAGAACTGCCAGACCACTTTGCCGATAACAGAAATACAAGCATCCTAAGTAATGCTTATGGGAGGAGGTGGGAAGAAGGGAAATGCTCCCTTGGCTTTGAACTCCAGCAAGGAAGATGGAAACTACCTGAAAGATTTTGAGCCAGCAGCTCACCACAGCCTGAAGTACAGAATCCAGTGCCTTTCTTTCCTCAGCCTCCTCTCTCCTATTTTCAGGCACACACTTCCACAAGCACCATCGCTGCAGATGTCCTTATACCCTCCTCTAAGCTGAACTAGCTTTCCATTAAAAAAAGCGAATACTGTTCTAAAGGTCTGTGCCTGAGGAAGTTCGCAGCTACCTGTGAACGCTCTGGAATTAGAATATAGGCAAAAACTTCTTGTTTCCACATGTCAGCTTCAGGGCAGAGCTCATTTATCAAATAAATCACCACTTTTAAATATTGGAATGAAAAAGCTTCTGTAACACTAAGTAGTACTGCACCTCTAGCTGTCCTGGGCAGTCTCATTAAAAAAAACAAAAACACAAAAAAACCACACCAAACCCTACGTGATGTCTCTTAGTCTGCAAGTGTCAGCACCATCTTGAGACAACAGTTTCCCATTCCCAACATGAGAAATTCTTTTGCAGATTCCTACAGCACTGTATATATTGGAATTAACTCTATTATGCCTCTTCAGCCAGACAGGGAGAGAGAGGCCTGGAACTCAAAATTATACATCTGCAAATCTTTCTATTGTTCAGGGTGGAACACTCACAGTTATTAAAGGCAAACATTATTTATACCCTTATGTTCAGTTTATTTAGCATATCCTTGTTTATAAAAATATTTGTTAGCATATATTTGTAATTTCCTATGCTAGCAAAGGTCTTCAAAGTTAATAAAGTATAAGACACGGTTTTAAAGTATGCAAACATTTAGATTATTTTCAATAAAAAAAATAAAGCTGCAAACCTCAGTGAAATAAAAATGGTTCCAAAATTAAAATACAATTAAGTGAACAAAAAAAGTGAAAACCTGTATGATATGAACTAGTGACTTCATATCACCAATAACAATTTTATAACAGAAGAGAATTAAAATAAAGAATACAGGATAAAAACCTGAAAGTAAAGTTGCAAATGAACTTTAATAATTACTCTTAAGAAAGTATTTTCAATGGCTACAATCACTTGTCTTTGAAAGCTTGTATTTGACTACGTGCTTGCTTATTTTGTAGATCTTCTTCACAAAACTCATCCAATGAACAGGACCATTTCACCTAAAACGGTAAGTCAATATATAAATGAGAAAGATTACCATGAATAGTTAAAAATAACTTTTACCCTCCATGTTCTGCCTCTCCAGTACATAATTATTGGCAACAGAGAGTAAATTCTATATTGCACTTGATGCAAAACCAAATGAACGCATAAAAAACCAAACTGCTAAAGAGAATAATCCAAAGGCACGGTGATTTGAGATGAAAGAAAAATGCAATACATGTAGAACCACATAAGGAGCCGAAAATGAAAACAAAATTTGTATTCAATGCAAAGGGATATACATAACTGATAAAGAAACCTGAATACAGAACATATTTGGGACAGTAAGAGGTATACACCAGAACACAAAATCATATTTCATTGAGTATTGTGAAAAGATGTCCAAGGTATAACATTCAGGCAGTTTACAAGCATTCAGAAATAATCAAAATTTGTAGAAATTTTAATATTAACATTTCTATTGCAAAATAGAAAAACATTTTTTTGCTAAGATTATTTCAAAGCTTCTGGCAAATTTCAGCATTATTAATAGCACTGATTGCAATTTACATTGTGATAGTATCTACAGCATCTGACTACAAAGCAGAACTCTACAATATGCATCCAGTACACCTCAAAGCAATTTAAACTGGAATTTTAAATTATCCCAATTATAAAATAACTGAAGTCAGACAAAAACACTTGATCAGAGTCACAAGCAAGACATATTGATCATTAATATAAATGACTTAATGCCATAACATACTGAATTTTATCAGTGTGTCGTAACACAATTGCATTTGCAGTTCACACCCAAAACTAAAATTCAAGTCAAGTCCCACTCTCATTTAAGCATTGAACATGCAGTTCAAGTGTTTGTGTTTCACTGTTTATGTTCAAGGTATCCTTTTTACTGACTTTTAAATAAAGAATAGCATTGCAAAACTTGCATATTACATGAGTGAGCTTTACATCGAGATCCCAGATCATGGGAGGTGCACAACTAAGAAATGTAAAGAATCTGAACACAATGCAACACAATAAAAATAACTTTTGAAGTGCGTTTTGTAAGATGTAAGGATGTAAGCCAGTGTAGGAACAATCAATCAGTTGCATAAGCAAGCTGAGTAGTCAGCACTGCATTAGAAGTCCTTCTGTGATTTCCTTTTGAAGAAATATCCTACTCTAACCTACCAACATGAAGGTCCAACACCTTCATGTGAGTAGCAATATATTGAGGAATAAAAACAGAAACAAAAACTCAGCAAAACACATCTGTAGAGTCGGAAGGGACTGGACTCTTTCACCATCTTTGTTAACAAGAACAGCTCACCACAAATTTATTCAAATGCTGAAGTGGGAAGAGTATCAGGACCACTTTCTAAATTAAAAATTACTTACAGTTTAATGTCATATGATTTCAGGACATAAAAACATTTCAAAAGATGGCTCGTTTGAATTACACAAATCTCATTTTGACAAAACATACTAGAAATATTCCATAGTTAGGTCATTTAAAGTGCCCCAACTGAATTTTGACAAGCTTTCCACATACAAAAATATTGCTTTTAGGGAAAGAGCTAAGTATTGGTTAAATATTAATGCATTAACTAATGAACATGTCTCTGACTAACTCAATAGTTAAGAGAAAGAATTACTTTTTTGCAGAAGTTGACTCACCATGAATTATTTTTAATGATTCATTCCATAAATGACAGTTTTCAGATTTTAAGCAGTTAAAACCCCTATTTACCCTAATACCTTTCCCATTTCAGTAACTTTAAAATTAGACAAAGGACTACCTGATAGCTCACGCCTTTTCCACTTGAGTATTCAAATGAAAGAGAAAGGACGTAAACCTTTCCCAGTTCCTTACCCCTGTGTACAAGTGAAAGATTAATCCATATGTTCTCAGCACAAACCTAATCATTTTGATATCAAACTCATCCAAAGCATAAAGGCCACAGAAAATCGTAACAGGATGTTGCACCGGGCTCCTTAGGAAAGCACACTTCATAAAGCTCCAGAAGCACAGAACCGGACTCACCTACACTGCAGTACCTCAGAAGGAAGTCTCTTCCTAACACAAGCCTTAATTTAAAACCTGTAGGAATAATCTCACCTATAGGCTAAATTGTCATTAAAAGGGGAAGAAAATCTCTAGTGAAGAGTCAATGTCTTTTTTTTTAATCATCAAACCTACATACTACAAATATTGTTTACATGCTAATAATGTAAGCCAACAAGGAGAAGAGATGAAGTGTGACAGGATTTTATTTACTCGCCTCGACACGTGGACTGAATTCCATTTTCTCATTCACTCTGTATTCAGCCTGGATTTGGTACAGTCACTCTCACTTTACAATAGAACACTATATTAATTATTATTTTCATCCTATCTATAGCTGAAAATCCCTAGTCATGGAGCAGAATCCTACTGCGCTTGGCACTAGACAAATATCAGATTAAAGCTCAGGTTTCTCCAGATTAAGATTCCAGGCTTTTTCACAATAAGATAAACGTATCATAAATTTTTTATTATAGAAAGTCATCCATGCAGTTATCAACAGGTAATCTAGAATTTTTTATCACAGTCATTGTTGTTTCATTAAATATTTGAGAAAAGTTCTAAATTAATAAAGTGTACATCAGAAGATTAGGTATTCCTTTAACTCTTTTCACATGAAAAACCTACATTCAAATTGACTCGCTTTTGTTTGCCTTGCTTCTTCTAACATTGATTTTCCAGACTAAAAAATATTTCTTCATCCTAGAAGCAACAGAAATAATTATTTATGCATGTAAAGTTTACAGACTGTCACACCTGCTGTCACAACAACTCATTAACAGAATTTATGCTGAATCTAGGGACAGATGCAGAGACCTACCTAGCCAATCTCTGGTTTCTAAATACACTCCCAAATATTGCCTTCCCACCTCTTTATCCATCTTGACAGATGAATGAAATGTATAGCTAAAGCAGAGGCCTGTTGTACTCATAAAAGAAAAAGCACACTAAGGAGACTTTAAAATTATTTTGTTTTAAACCCAAACGTGAGCACACTAATACACCATAACTGCGTAAGTATTTCTGGGCCCAATAGCCCAGTAAAAATAGCATTGCCATTGCTACTAATAAGCCAGAAGCTTTTGTGCTTTACACTAACTGTGCTAGGCCCAGCCCTGTTAGGCTTATTATCTGGGTAAACCAGAGCTCGGTATCAGGTGTCTCTTGTTGTGATGTAATTTAAGCATGGGATAATAGCAAAGGCCTTGAAAATACGGGCACAGGTTGAAAGCAGAAGCCCCAGAGGCATAAATAACTCACTGATGGTCAATTACTGGCCACTAATAAAACACAACCTGAACAGCTGGGCTTTTGCTTTGAGAAAAGCAGCAGCAGCTAGCTAAGGAAAATAAAGGAAAACAAAACAGCCAAGCAACATGATAACGCACCTGCTGTACAGGTACCCACCAAGCTCCTGCAGCACCTAGCCTGAGGGGAGAGGCCAATTACCTAGAAACTCAAAACACCTTACTAAACAGTAAACCCCCCAGTTTGGTGTAGGGAAGACAGCAGATGTTCACTATAGTTTCAGGTTCCCTTGGTGAAGAGGTCTTGAGTCTTGTTACTTCAACCTCAGTGACTAAGGCCATCAAGAACTGTAGCCATCAGTGTTAGCACCATGCTACCGCAGCATCAGCTCTGCCATGCTGTGTACTCACCGCTAAAGACTGCAAACAACCAACTGTATGAATATGTAGTGATAACAACTGATAATGAGGAAGAACTAGATATCAGCACACAGTGTGTGGTGAAAGAATGTCAGTCTAGTAACATTTTGTTTAAAAGTTTAAAACTGGCTTGATTTACCAGTCTTTTAAACACTCCCATTACGGCGATCTTTAACTCCCTGACATATACACATATATTCAGTAACGACAAATGTCAGCAGAATTTTGTGGAGCAATGTAAGAAAATAAGGTCATGATTACTTTGGTTAATTTTTAAATGTGAAATGTGGCAATGGTCTACATAAAATGCAGTTTCAAAAATGTGGGAATTTTTGTGATTCCATCATTGTCATGCCTGATGCATGCCCAAAAAACTTGCATGCACAAAAGAAAGAGGGGACACATGGGATCAAATCTCAAAACTGAATGACATTCAGTAATATTCTCCAGGTGAAAGCCAAATAGAAATTGGAAACAAATAATAAAAAGTAATAAAGGTAAAATATTGAGGCAAATAGGCAAGAAATGGATGTTTAATGTTAGTTTAAGCAAGAGGTTACGTTTTTACTGATGTTTCCATAACAGTCAATGAAAAGAATGTGACAATTTCACCCGTAAATATTTTCTTCTATTTTGCACTGTATAATTTGCTCAAATGCATTCTCTATAAGGTCAACAGTACTAGCTATGTCATAAATTCTCTACAATATGAAAGAAAACAAAATAATTAACTTAGCTCTTAAAATCTAGTGCCTATGAAGATATTACTAGAGATATTCTTACTTTTTCTACAGTTAAAGAAACAAAAAGAAACAAAAAATAACAAAATAGAAAGAAGGACTTTTTGTTCTTTAATGTTTTAGATATCAGGACAAAAAAAATCCTGAGTAATCTTTAAATACTGGAATTCTTGAAAACACCAATACAAGAATTAACACAGTATTAAGGAACTATCTGTCATTTTAGGATACAAAGATATTGGAAAGTTATTACTGTAATTGGTTAACTTTAATTATTTTTTTCTTAATTTCTTACCTGAAATTGGAGAATAAATTAAAATTGAGTAATTTATAATACAGCTGTCTTTCACGCAGCCATTGTGGTACTGGTATCATTTCTATTTCTCCTAATTGATGCTCTGCAGAAAACTAGGGGAAAAAAAAAATATTATACTACTCCTTGTTAAAAGAATTTGACAAGCGTTACGGAATCTTCATCATCATCGAGGCAAAACACATGAATTTGGATGACCTCCGTGGTAGCACAATTCACAACATTTTATCTTATCTATCAATGCAGCTTGCATTTAATTTTGAACAAGTCTACAGTTACTGCATGTTTTTATCATTCCAAATATCAAGACGTTTCTATCATTCAAAATATATGATATGGCACATACACACTATTTAGGAAAGTATTCAAGCAGATGTTCAAGTCTATCCTTATTTAGGAACCCCCTTCAGCACATTTTAAAATCGCCTTCATTTAGGCCCATTCAATACCTTTCTTGCATAAAAATACTTACCTTGGACAAGGTATGTAGAAAGGATAATTCTGAATTTACTGATAATTCTGAATTTACTTTATTTACTGTTAGCAAGTGAAACTATGGAATACCAATTTCTTCTAGTTACTACAAGATGCAACACTGAACCAGAGGAAAAGAGAATTAGTATGTGGAAAGATTTCCAATACAATCTGGGCAGCTATACCCACCTAGAGAGTTGTCACCACAACACTTTTCAGCAGCAATCTCCAAAAAACCTTTTCTTAAACCTCTGCCATATCTTTCAGGTAGGAAAACAGCATCTTATAAACAAATTAATAACATACTAAGAAAGTGAATTTTCATTCTCCCAAGAGAATGCTCATTTCTGTGTGAAAGACTATAAAAATGAGAAGTTGTAAATTAGTATAATCTATTTTCAGACATTGGACTGGAGTCTGACTGGCAAGGAAACAGCAAATTGGCAATGTACAGATGTACTTACATATCAGTCATTATCTTTCATAGGAGTATAAGAGACAGAAGATCTGCTACGAAGCACTAATTAATTATTTTGAATTAATCATTTTGTGTTTTAGCCAAAGCAAGTGGTAGATCTTATGAGAGACATTTTGGAACAAATCTCTTTGTATTTGAAGACTGTACTTCAAATTTATGCACTCTCAACGCAAAGGAATAACGTTACAGCCCCTTTTTTCCAGTCAGGTTCCCAACATTTATTCTCTTCTCCCAGTTTGGTTTTATAAAATCTAAATACCTCCACTAGTAACAAATATATCTTTGCCATTTTAATACAAGTAATTGCATCAGTTTCTAAGCAGTGTTTGTACTTTCTGACATTCAAGTCATGTATTTCATATACACAATGAAAAGTTCAGCTTCAGCATTCAGCAATAATCCAATTATGTAAATTATGCAAATGATGCCGTTACCACTTTTTCCATGCAAGGTTAGTGTTATACATCAGCTTTACTGATGTCAAAGAGAATAAAGGATTCAAGGATGAAGCAGAAATCCAGTCTTTACAAAGACATTTAAGAACTGCTGAAACATCATGCAATATAGGGCTCAGATTCTTAGAGGGCATTATTTTTAGTCCTTTTAGGCACATCAGTACTCTGTGCTCTCAGTGAGCTGGATTAGCTCTCTAATCTGACTGAAAATTAACCTGGCAAGTAAATAAATACACATATAAAATATTTTCATTCACTTTCAGCTAAATTAATGAGATGATACAACACACTGGCCACAGAATCACCAGCGACAACAGAATGGAAAGTGTGGCTTAGAGCCAGTCACTCAGCAGTCTTACACAGGCTTAAACCAATCATGAAATCTCACTCTGAGGTAAAGAACAAACTTTGTCCTTTTCTCCTTTAAAAAAAGGAAATGCTGTTCAAGACTAAACAAAGATTAATCACTGAACAGTTACTGCAGACTTACCTACTTACAAGGTAAAGATTAAAAAAAGAGAAAAAACAAAGATAAGGCACGAACATTCCAAATTTTATGAACAATCATCAGCAAAGGGTAAAATCAAAACACGCAGAATCTACGTGTATACCCTGATGTGCATTAATATGCCCCAAAATGCAGATAGTTAGTGGATTAGTAGGGTGCTAGTTAGCAACAAAGCTAGCTCTATCCTGATACCCCTACAAATTCAAACTGGAGACCATGGTTAAAGATCTAAATACATGCCTGAGCAAAAGGATCAGCTATGTTAAACTCAAAGCCAACAAGGACTTGTCTTAAGCAGGACCAGGAAGCACTTACGTAAATAAGGTAACATAATTGTAACAGGAGTGTGACATGATAATAAGTGAAAAAACAAAAAGGTTCTTTCTGTGGAAATCTTTGAGTTCATGTTATTCTGTGTTTTAAACAATATACTACTACCTTAGACACAAATGATGCCGTAACAGTCCAATATTCTTTGTTTTGTCTAGCTGTATTCACAGAGACAGCCTGTAAATCATATGGGTTATAGGGAGCTTTAAAGTTGTTCCTGTCTCTTCGAAGACAATATATATATTCTCCACTATCTTTTAGCAATAAAGGTTTCTGTCAAAAGAGGAAATGATTTATATGTAGATATGTAATTTATTTTTCATGATTACAAGTTATATATCTATATATTTCACTATGAGAAGAAAAATAAACAAGTACCAAAATTTTCTAATAACAAGCTTAGTAAATAACAATACTGAATTGACTGGAAAGTTATTCTACACGCTATCATAAAGTTTTTCTATCAACCCCACTCTAAATAATTATTCATCTCTTCCACCAGCAGAAAGTTAAATATTACTATATCTTGCTGAGAAAACAAGATGGATCACAAGACATCATGGACAAGGAATCAGCAGACCTATGACTAAACCCTATTCATGTTACAATTTTCTTATGCAAACCTGAACAAGCCATAGACTTTCCAGTAATTCAGTTTCTTTTATATATAAAGCAATGGTAAACATTGTTCAGCTTAAACAATATTGTAAAGCTCTTAAACAGCAAACACCTAACAGTTAAAGATTGTAGATATCACTGGTATCTAGTTGTTTTGCAAATACATCATTCCAGCTGGAACAAACTAGTTTTGTGGACAACTGTAATGCTTCTTAAATACTTTGCAGACAGATTTTAAGTCAGAAGTCCCAAGGAATGAAATATAACACAGATGATATTTTTTAATTGTGCCTTCAAAAGCTTTAACAACATTGTGCACAGAGACTGTTTTGCTCTATGGGCTATTTTGTTTGTTCATGAAAAAGCGTACACACAAAATCTGTAGATGCTAATATTCAATATAATTAGACCAAATATTTATCTGTCTGTCTCTGAGTGCACCAAACTAGTAAAAGAGCACAGGAGGCCCCCTACTACTCTGCACTTGCACAGCAGAATATTTTGGCTGCATCAGGAGCAGACCGCCCAGTCACAACAAATATTGGCCTCATACTTGGCATGTCCGATCAGGACAGACACTATCATAGTTCTGCTATGAGATTCTTCTATAATTAAGGTAGTGCTAGAATAGCTGAGCTATGTGGAGTACTAGCTACAGTTTAAGTGACTGCTATGCATCCAGATGTAGAATAAATAATTCTTGGTACTACTATTCTGTTCATCTCTTCCCAGCTTTATAGCATGGCTCTGCCCATTGCAAAGTGTAATTCAGCTTCTATTTCCTATTTATAAGGTTTAGAATTAAATTCTGCTAATAGTCTATTTTTGGTAAACGTCTTGTTGGTTCTAAGGACAGAATTATTGTTTTCAGAGGCAAAAATATTCAGGAAATAAATATTTTAGATTTATAACCAACACCACTTCTGGAGTATAATTGCACAGGATGTGGAAAAAGGAAGGTAAAAATTACCATAAATGCAAACTTCTGATGCCTGGTCACATCAGCCTCTCTAGCTAAATGTTCACATGATGGTAACTTTGTTTCCCAGCCAAGTTTGCCTCGAAGCCTCAAAATATGCATTATAACATCATCATCAATCGGTTCTGGTACATCGAAGAAAGAGGAAAAAAAAACAGTGTTTTTTTTTTCTTAAACATACAGTCTTTAGATTCATTGCATAAGACAGACCTAACAAGTATGGAGAATTGGTCTAATGTGACTAGTATCAAGATGGAAGAAATTGAGAAGATGGCTTAAAAGGTCATTCTGAAAAATAACAGTCTTTCAGGTATTCCAAACGTATTTTGCAGCAAGTGGAGAACAGGGGTTCAGCTGAACCAAAGTGACTTCAATTGCCAATGATTTATTCCTTTGTGTAGTTTACACAGCAAGATTCAAAACACTCACTGGAAGAAACAAAACTTACTGGCCAAAACTTACTGGCTTTTGCAAATGCTAAAAAACCTGAAAGAATAAGAAAAGGCCTCTGAAAGGAGGGCAAAATTTCAGCTAAACAAAAAGAAGGTTGAAAAGAGACCAGCAATATGTTTTTCTGTCTAATACTTAAAAGAAACTCCTTTGTACATGGAAACATACTACCCATTAAGAAATTAGACCAATCTAAATAGTCCTGTATAGGAGAAAAACACTCTGGTTTAACAAAAGACTCTGCAAAGTTATGGAAAAAAAATTGAGATATTCTAGAAAGCATTAAAAATAATTGTTTCCAGGATTTAATCTTTATTAAAACCCACATAAGAAAAAAGGCTTGTTAAAAAAAAAATAAAAGAATCCAATTGCAGTATCACTCCCTCCCAGTTTTCAGACTCAATGAAAATGGTGAGCAAAATCTATTTTTCCCCACACTCCCTCCAGAATATAAGTGGGAAACATAACTGTTCTTTAAGAATCATCTCTCTAATTAAAAAAAAAAAAAAATTGCATTGTAGTTAGCCATAAACAACCTTAAAATACAAATTCAAGTGTTGTATGAAGGTACATTAAGTTCTGGTCTAGTATTGGATATTAAAAAAAAAAAAAACATCAGAAACTAGACATGGAGGAAGAAATTGTTAGCCTTTGAAATAAGGTTTAAAATGACAGCATGCTATAATTTAGAGCTGTATCACAATTTTTTTTTCTCTGCATGTGTACAGTTACCCTAAAGGGAGGACAGGGATGAGGAAGGAGAGCAGCAGTTGAGTATATTCTCTTCTGTATCAATGTAAATCTGAAGTAAATATATTGGCTTTAGTGGCATAACTAAGGGCATAGTCTGGCTCTCTGATGATAAGACTTACATACCTGTTCTATCATAAGAAGGAACTCTTTTCCTCACAGGCTTATTAGATGATCTCTCAACTTTTGGTTGCTCACAAATCTTTTTATTGCAGCTTGGCTCCAAAACAGCTGTTTGCATTTCAGTCCTAATATTATCTGTAATAGACACATCAAAAAGAAAAATATTATTTATTTAAAGTAGACCACCATGTATAATCATTTTCTAATTCAAGCAAAACTTCCTATAAGTTTACAACATTTCTGCAACTTCTGTATCTCAAAATGTATTCTGATTCAGAGACAGAAGACGGGCGGAGGGGGGAGAGAGAATATTTCCTTTTGTTCATAACACATTAAAACTTGTATTCAGATCGTACATTGACATCAGTAAGAAATGTAATCCTTGTTTCCAATGCATTCTGGGAAGTAAAGAGGATAGCATTCACCTTGATTTTTAGCATTTGCTTTAGGAGGAAGGTTTGGGGGTTTGTTTTCTTAAATAATAGAAAACCTTTTTTGCTCACTCTGAAAGAAAGCAGTGTTTTAGCATTCTTTTCACACTCCTCTTAGTTCACTTTTACTTACATCTCCACTGTTCCTTTTTTTTCTAAAGATGTGAAGTTTTGCAGGATTCTTTTTAAACACTCACCACACATACAAGCAGTCATTCACATTCCTTGTAATGCACAGAGAAAGAGCAGCACTCTGTTCTATAGACCTTGCAGAGGTGGACAGAATGGATGTTCATGATACATCTGCCCACTGTAAAATTATACATCTCACCAAATATTAAAAGCCCACTTAGGCTTTATTTTCAATAACAACAACACAAAACAGAAATAAACAATCAGACCACGTTTGAAGTAAAAACTGAAATGCTTGTGACTTAATGGTATTCCTTTTTAGAAATGCCCTAAAGGACATACATATACATATACATATATATAGAGAGAGAGCATATTTCATATTTGAGAATCCTTACAATGATGAGTAAAGAAAGTCATAGCTATTATTACTCCCCTCTCTGTCATTTTAGGTACTTTACCATATACAGTAGAAGGTGGTGATATGCCCAAAAAATGCTGAACTCCTCTGCTAGTAGAAGTTGTGGAAAGTGTCGTTTGCAAACTCTCGTTCTGTGACGTTAAGGATACCGTTTGTGTTATGCTTCTGTTTAGATTCGTTGTCTCATGCTCTGACATTCTAGTAGGCTGACAGAGAGATTCTTCTCTTCCCTCTTTATGTTTTCTTGAGAGTCTGCAATTAACAACATGCTCTTTTAGGAAAAACAATTGAAGATTCAGTCCTAAAGGCAAAATAGAAAATTCACCTGTGATTTGTATCATGGTTTGTGTTTATGATTAAGGTACAGCTGTCCTCTGGCACAGAAGGAAAAAGTTATTCACTATGAATGAAATATACAGTGGGGTGGGGAAAGAAATCAAAATAAAATTAAAGCCATACTCCTTGAACTTTAACACTACAAGCATCAAAAGCAATATTATGTAAAACCCGATCATTACTCTGATTAGTCTCAAAGGTAAGAGAGCTTTAAGATTAAACTATAAATTTTAGCTGTGGGAAAGAAAAGCAAGAAAATAATACTTGCAATAAATCAATGCTATCATTTGTTCTCAGTAACGTCAACAGCACTGTATTTACTATAAAAGCAGAAAAGAAAGTAATAAATTGCATTTTGAAAATTAATTTCTTTCCTAGAGAACACAAAAATAAGAATCCTGGAAATCCTTTCAATCTGAATGCATCTTATGCAATTATTGAATATAATAACTAAAACTGACTTTTAATTGACTTTATTTCTACTTTTTATTTGAGAAAAAGGACAATTTTTCCAGATACAGCAGCCACCTCAGAATTCTCAATATGGCTCTTCTAGAGATCTTGAAGTTGAAGCTGTTCATGAATGTTACATGCCTTAATGCTGGGACTAATATGAAAGAACAGGAACACTAGCAACTTTCCTGCCTGACAGGAGAAAGCAAGAGAGGACCTAATAACAGAGCAGGGATTTTCTATTACCTAGACAATAGTGATTATATAAAATGATTATCTAGATTTCACTAAATTTGCTGATTATCTAGAGAACAGAAACCACAGTCAGTCCCTTGCACATATCCGAGAAGCAGATGTCATGCAACATTACACAGACGCAGAAGACAACATGGCTCAGAATAGACAAGTAAGTTCTGACTCCCTTGTCATACTGTCACATTGAGAAACACTGATGTCCACTTAGATCTGGAATTCCTGGAGGAAGTACAAATTGGCCAAACTCTAAAGCGCTCCCCTAAATTGCACCTAAACTAGAACATCATCTTCATAAATTGACTTGGTTCGCTATGAATTAAGGTTTTTTGGTGATAATACACAATGGCAGTATGAAAATTTGTCCTAGATGATAAGAGGTGCAAACCAGCCCCCTGACTCCAAAGAAGGGATTATGGTTGTTAGCTCTATCTTGTACTCAACTCTATGAATGAAGCTGATCTTCCTTAATTCCAAGATATAAGGACATCCTTTATTTTTGGGACCAGGAATTAACTATTATAGAATCCTTTCTTCATAGTCCCACAGTTGAAGCTGAGAAGATTCCTTGTTGAAGAAACTCACCAGAAAAATCTAAAAAAAAGAAGTGGAGAACTAGACTGTACTGAACAGGACAAGACAACCAGTGCATACAGTTCTGTGCTAAGAGGGGTTGTGCCTTCTGAAAGGATGACTTGAGTTCTTCAGGTATAAGAGAAAAAAAAAAAAAGAAACCTCAAGTAGCAAATGGCAATCCTCAAAAAACTGCTGTTTACTGAAGAGTGATGAAGTGCTGGCAAAGTCAAAGTAGTTCTCACATCCAGAAAGTTGAGACAGAAAGAAGTCTGTGTTAAGGTCCCCAACATGGTAACATCAGCACTTACCGGCTTTTCTCAAGACATATGTACAAAGCCAAAAATTACACAAACACAACAAAATAAGTTGTACTGTGCGCACTGAAATTAATGAAAACAGGCAGCTTCCTAATCTGTTTTAATACTCCTCAATCACTCTCCAGAAATACTTTCATCTTTCTTCAGTTTCTACACTTGGACTCCTCCTCTCAGCTCTCTCCCATATCACCCATTAATTAAACTAGACAAACAGCAGTATCCATTGTGGCCAGTGATATAAGCCAGAGATCCTAACTGGTCAGATAGTTTCTGACAGTTGGGATGAAGAAAGTTCTGCCTGGCTCAGAACTCACGAAAATTAAGGTTCCACTACACAAAAACTCATTTTTCACAAAACCGAAAAGAATTTCACATTCTCCAGATCTCTACATCTCTCATACAAGTTTAGATGCAAGCGGTCAATTACTCCAAAATTCATTGGGAAGAAACTGTTAGCCAAAGTCAGTAAAATTTCATTTCTGTATGGAACTTGGGATAACAATGCCCCGACTGTGTTTTTAATCCAGTCCACAAAATTCAGGAATGGAGGTTTGCCTAGAAGAAGGTGTTATAGTCTCTTCAGCCTCAGAAAGCTACTTTCCTTCCTCATCACCTGTACAAAAGAAGGGAAAGGAAACCAAAAGATGAACTATGCTTGAGAACTGGGGGTTATGAACTTCTAAAACATTCTGCCACAGGAAACTGGAGGCTGACAGTGTGAGCAGGTTCAAGAAGAGAGAAGACAAGTTCATAGACAACAGGTTCATAAACAGATACTGAAAAGACCCAGCAGAGCTGGTCTACTACTGGCATGCTCTCCCTGAATAGCCTCTGCACCTGCTAACGTTGGAGGCAGAATCCTGGGCTAAACAGACTATTTGTCTATCCCACTACGGCAATTTTTCCTATCCCTTGCTTCTTGGCAAGTAGACATCATCCTTTCACTTTGTCATGTCACTTCAAAGGTTTTTTGATACAGTATTTGAGAGTATTATGACTACTCCTTTAGTCCTACTTAAAGGAAATAAATGGTAAACATTTAAATTAACTCAGTCATCATACTCCACTATATTTGAAAAATACTAATATTGGTGTTCTGCTATACAGGTGAAAGTAACACAATACATAGAAATACATTTGCAGAGAATCATATAATATATATTGCCCCCATCTTATTAGAATCAAAAGTATGATTTGACTAGATTCTATTCCTTTTACAATGACTTCACTAGCACTTCTCTGGATTTTCACTGACACAAACAAGATCAGACTCTATTGCCATGGGCCAAAATTATACAGTTTATGCTGGAGTGTTAATCCAGCCTTCACAGAACTCACAGGGAAGCAGTCAAATAATTCAGTATAAGACATCCATTGCTGTTTCAAATTTTAAGTAGCACAGAACAAAAAGATATCACAAAGAAATATTATTTTACATACAGATTTCCAAAACACATGCCTTACTCTTTTATTGCTGCTTTGTGTTTCCTTTCTGTACTTCCTCTGTAAACTGCTGTGCGGAGAATAGAGTATTTCTTCTCTACTGAGGATGACTGAGAACAAAGAGCAGAGAAATACATTAATTTTAATAACTATTGAGTGGGTGGTCATATACTCTAAAATCAATGAAGAAATTTATTTAAGAGCTATGAAAAACATTTTCAAAAGCACCAACTGACGGCTTAGCTCAGCTTTCATTACAGAATTTTTCTGAGTTAAGTTATTTTACGTGTATGAAATTTTGCTTGTAAAAAGCATCCTGATAAATGACTTAAAAATAACTGTGCTCGAAACACAACAATTAACGTCTAGTATTTTCATATGGAGTACGAAATTCCTTTCTCCTGCTTCCATCAACCCAAGGCTGAAATAGTTACAAACCTTCAGAAAAAGAAATTCTAAATTTAGAACAACAAATCACTGTTTTTCAGGATATTTAAGCCAACTACTACTTACTACCTATACATGGTCTCTGCAGTTTCACTTACAAGGTTTCCTAGGAGGTAGACTTTCACTCCCATGGCTGCATAGGCATTATGCAGGTAATTGGTGTGTTTTTATATAACATTTTCTCAGGCAGAAGACAGATTTAAAAATCTGTATGTAAAAATATTGTAAATCTAGGATGATCCTATACATACCAAGGTTATCCACACAAAGGATCCCTGTCTACCCATTAGGTTAATGTCACTTTTCTGAATCTTACCAAACATCCCAATGTCCCCATGGCTGAGTTGGGCAAACAAAATCAGTTATGAAAAAATTATTGCAATATTAACATTGTTGCAAACTCCCAGAGAGTCTCTACAAGCCCCTATATTCTCCTACAGGTCTGTTTATGTTTTGGTTTTGGATCACTCTTTAGGCACCTAAAAGCTCAGCAATACAACAGTTTCAACATACAATTGTAATATTAAACTCAAATTTAAGTCAGATCTTTAGTACAAGGGGACTGTAGTTAGGAGGCTATTAATAGCAATTAAAATTTTAACACTCAGTCTAGCTTAAAACATGTACATTCTCACCAGTTCACTGTTGTCTTTCTCACTGCCGTCAGCCGGTTCACACAAGATATACCTGTCGTTTACCACGTGTGGTACTTCTGTCCTCTCTGGTTTAAGCCGGAGACAAGACATTAATTTTTCTTTCAGTATGTTGTTTTGCGCATCCATCTGGGGTAGGTATCTTTCATTCTAATCACATGAAAACAATTACAGAACAAAATTTGCAGTAACAACTGTTTCCCCACTTTTAACACTCGCTAAGATCTGCATATGTCACTGGCAATCAGGTTGCGTTGGGATATGTCCTTCTGCAGTGTTGAAACCAAGTCTGTCCTGGTTTTAAATGCCTATTTACTATCTATTAATACCTTCTGGGTTAAAAAAAGCACAACAGTCTTTTTGAATTGGGTTATTTAGATGGCTATTTTTGACTGGATTTAGGATATTAAAAAGAATTCTTAAAATATCTTTTCAGACTTTTTCAAACTTTGATTATGTACTGTGTATAGTACATAATTCTTAAAAATGTTTTAAAAATGCATTTTCTCTTTTAGTGGTACTTGTAAAAATGTACACTCTTTTACCTAAATTACAATTAATGCAGTAAGTGAGTGTTTGTCTTTAGAGTTCTTTACTGTTCATTTGCCAAAGCAAGTAAATTTGTAGTTAGCTACATATAGCGTACAGTTAACTGTCTTTAATTTAATAAGCATTTAAAACCAGGACAGAGTACAAGTCTTCATTCGTGGCTTGCATGTCTTGCTTGAATATCATGCTAGCCTAGTTTCCCAGTTCTTCTCCCCATTCCCTCGCATGCTTCAGAATGACGCTTTATAGCATCGTAAAAGCACAGAAATGATAATGCTTAACTTGGTGAACTGTTCAGTATTCTCAACTCTAACTGGTGTCCCTACCTCCCAAAGCTGCATTTTGCAACAAACAATTAGTTATCAGCTGCAAATATATATCAAATTTGAATCAAAATAGATTACTCCAGATCAATATCTACAAATCCAACTGGCTCAACACATGCTAGCTCACTGCAAAAAGCCAGTCCATTCTGTATTCGCCACCTGTAAATTTCACTACTCTGCACCAAAATCTGCTTAAAAGGGTCAAGTAAAAGCAGCTTCCTCCTCCATTGATTTGGCCTTCTTAATAAACAACAGACAAATACATAATAGGAAAAAGCAGTCTGACAAGACATGCAATTCCTTCATTGCCTTTAGTTCAGATGTTATTAGTTTACAGCATGTATCTTACAGAATTAAAAACTCTCACTTGCCACCAAAATAGCAACTGATGCCCCAATGTCTGCTATCTAGAAAAAGATGTTATTTACATTCCATTATAGATCTTATGAACTCTTTAGCCCAAATACTTACATTCAGGAAGCACCACTGAAATTATTTCATATACTGCATTTTCAGTGATTTAAACAAGCAACAGAGCACACAGGAGAATAAAAGCTGTCTGAAGTTTTAGTTACTATTACACATTTCATAGTAGAAAGTGTATGAAGCAGATAAAATAAGAACTAGTAGAGATCTTGCCTTGCTTCATATTCAAATTGTAAGATGCTTAATCATTGGCTACAGTGTCTTCTGCCCGGGATTTTGAAGTCACAAGCCAATGAGGCAGACTTGCTCATTCGAGCAGGAGGTAAGGCAACTCACCCACAGATCCCTTGAGCTCAGTTTTCTTCTCCTGTGACTCTAGGATCCACAGACAGCCATCCACTCAGGGGATCTTAAAATTAGGAAATGGAAGGAAGGAGGCTTGTCTCATCCCAGTGGCTGAGATCTCTTCTGGAAACTACACCATCTTCTTTAGATCTAGCTGTACCCACAATGGCAGGAGGTTACTGTGCTCACTGGATCAAAGACCAAGTGCAAGACAGTATAGCATGAACATAACTTAAATTTCATCGGCATGCACTGAAGCAGTTTGCTGAATCCTGATCCTGATTATGCCACAAAATGTGGAAGTTCAGTCTATTTCCAAACATCTGATAACATAACTTTTTTGATAACATAAAATCATTCAGGGACTAGAAGTGGCAGCTATACTACCTTTATACAAGAAGGGTACTGTAGCAGCAACCTCTTCAATCTCCAACTAGATCCAAGACATCCATTCACGCCCCAAGACCACAAACTGCTGCTGTTTCCCTTCCACTTCTTACCACTCCAGCAGTAGTTAATATTCGCACAATCAATACACTTTCAGAAATCATGCACATGTTTCTCAAACTATTTAGTGAAAAATAGATGGTCCAAACCAATGTAACTGTGTGCTGCAACCGATCAGGAGAGTTCACGGTGAAGTTCAACTGTGGAAGAGGTAATCTCCAACTGAATAGTGGTAAATTCTTTATTACAGCTAGACTGAAAAAAGACTGGGACCATGCCTTAAGGTGGCATATACATTAAGAATACTATATAGGCAAAACATTTTTGATATAGAAGCAGCGATACTAGCAAAAGTCACATGCAAGTACTAGCACCTCTAACACCAGTATCTCACATCTCTTCTGAGAATCTATTGTAATCAGTCTGGATGGACCCTTCCCAGCTACGCCCCACGGATCTTCCTAGGAGCGTGAGGTGTAACACCATTGGGGAAACAGAGGGAATGACTATGACCCACCTATTTCCTTAACTTTTAAAGTACAGCTAGATGGAAGAGCTAAAAAGCTAGGATAAGTGAAGAAGTCTGAAGGTACCATTTATGCTTCCTGAACAGAAAAAAAAAACAACCAAAAAACTGCCTTTTGCTTTGGCAGAAAAATCATAATCCATTAGTCAAAGTGTGTTAACAGTTAATTTATTAAGGACTCCACTGATCAAACAATGTATATACTTGAAATCCAGCTGACAGTCAATGCAAACAATTGATTTTTCAACTGTCAGCAAAAAAAGTTGAGGAACTAATAAAAATGCATATATCGTATCTGCTTGAAAAACAAATGATTTGTTAGAGTCTCTACTTGTACTAGAGGTACCTTAGTGCCTATGCATGTCAAAATTTAAGCATAAACAGAGTAAAACAAAATGTTTGGTGCTGTAATAGAGACAGTATATCCAAGATACAGCAGTGTTTCCTTGCAGGACCTCTCTCTCTCAGCAATCGTAAAATGCTTGTTTAACTTGTGTATAATGGTAGCTAAAAACCATTTAACTGCTTCTTATAGCTGACCTGTGATATACTTTTAAGAAACAAAACACAGAGATTTCATAACTGCTTGATTTTTCTGGCTCTTTAGATTTAGCCTGCTAAAAATCATAGGTACTAATCCAGCATAATCACACATGCATTTTCCCAAGGTTATATATATCAGAAAGTGAAAGAAGTATGAGGCTGCTTATACAGCTGTGACAACAGACATCTGTAAACTTATTTAAACTGGTTTTAAAATCATTCCTTTAAGAATTAAACATACAAGTAAGTTACTGTAGCTTAATGAATTAAGCATGACAACTGATCATAGGCGTTTTTTTAACGCATCAGAGATCAAAGGTGAAGCACGCTACATAAGAATAGTTACGCTAAGTCAGATCCAAAGGTCCAGCTAACAACGAGCAGCAACAGAGGCTCCAGAGCACAAGCATAAGGCTCACCATGGAGCACTGCTTCCAACAACCCGTGCCTGAGGGACTCCCTGAGCCAGAACTTACACACCTTCAGTAACCCTCAGTGGATTTTTATTCAACTGGTAAATCACTTTATTGCCTGTAATATCACAAAAGCTAAAACTCTTCAGAGCCAGCTTTGCTTTTTTACTATCCCGAATAGTTTCGTAGGTTTGGCAAACACCGTCAATTTGTTTCAGTCCTCTATACTCACTCATCGTGCTGGAGCATTGCAAAAGCAGGAAAAGTAGAAGTTTAACCTTAACTAAGGAATGACTAGCGAGGAGACCTACTTCACCGCGAACGACAGCTGTAGCGCCTCCGCATTTCGGGGCCGATGCTGCAAGCTTGCTTGCGGCACTGACGAGCCAGGGCGGCAGCCGCCTCCGGGCCGTGGGAGGGCTGCCCGCTTCAGCCGCGGCCCAGGGCTGCGCCGTGCCCGCGACGCGACGCGACGCGCCGGGGCCTGCCCTGCCCTGCCCTGCCCGTCCCGGGGAGCCGCCGTCCCCGCCCGCGAAGGTTTCTGCGTACAGCGGCCGCCCGCCCTGGCGGAGGCGCTGCCCACCCCGCGGCGCGGCGCGGCGCAACCCGCCCCCTCCCCCCTCCGGCACCGCTCACCGTCTCCCCGCCCGCGGAGCCGGCCGTTACCGCCAACGGCCCCGCGCCGCGCGTGCCCCGCCCGCGCCGGAGCAACGGCCGCGAGGGCCGCTGGGGGGGGGGGGGCAGCGGCCGTTGGCCGCGCGGCTCGGCCTCCCCGCGCCGCCGCCGCTGGAGCCGTTGCCGCCGGCGGGGCGCGAGGGAAGAGCGGGCCCAGCGCAGCCCCGGCCGCGCCGGGGGCGTTGGGGAGCCGCGGGGAGCCGGCAGCGCCGCCGCGGAGCGCTGCGGCGGGCCGCGTCCTGCTGCCGGCTGCCCGCGGCGCCTCCCTCGCCCCGGGCGCCGTCTGCTTGCTTCGGTTCGCCTGCTGTTTCTTTGGCTTGCAAGTTGCCACAGTGGTTACGGCTAGGGAGCAGGGGGAGAAAGAGAGTTATAAATAGCAAGCGCATTGGTGTCACAACAGATTTATCCACTGAACGTGACTTTCCTCACTTCAGAGAATGATGATGGGAAGGAGACCGTAACCGCAATTAAGCCCAGCAGTTAAGAGGTGAAGCAAGGTTAACTTTGAGTGAAATCTATTCCACGCTAATCTTGAGTAAAGCCAATAAATAAATTATTTATATTTACTTCTTGCAACAATTTCCGCAGTGTGACAATGTGTCATACACACTTCAAAAGCTGTTTGCAATTCCAGCAAATGTATCAAGCTTCTAAGAAGTTGTGGGAAGCTCAAAAAGACGTGGATAAAGCAAACAGGTAAAATAATCAGATGTTACCACACACCCTCCCCAAAGTGGATTTTTTTTAAAGATAGAACTATTTAATAATTCAGATTTTTATTTCTACCTAATGTCTTGAAATCTGTCTGCCTATAAATTCTCTTGAGCCCTTGGTATATATAGATTATGTCCTCAACTTGCATTTTATTAATCATAACATTATTTCATAATTAAAAGAACAATGTATATTTTAATAAATTTAAGGATAGCTTATCTAAACTGCCAGATTCTGCTGGAAACCTAAAGGAAAATAAAAATCTGCTCAGAACTAACTAATCCACACTTGATTTGACCATACATGGCTTTCCTAAAGATGTAAATGGTGACTAATCCTTGATTTGTTAATCTGAAATACTTACATCCAAATAAAATATGAAAATTTCAAAGACATGAATATGATCTGACTCAGTGAATCAGTAACAAGTGTCATATTAAGGAAATGGAATCTTATGAGATATAAAAATAATTAAACGCTTGCAGGAGACTCATCTGTTTTTCCACTTATGCACAGGAGATTTACAGGCAAAGCTCCCATTGAAGTGACTTGCAGTTAATTTTGAACAGTTATAAGAATACATAAAATCAGAATGCAATCAGAAGGCAAAAAAATTTTTTTCCAGCCATTAATATGTATGGCTTAATTTATATCTGCAGATTTTTCTGCTTATTAATATTTGGCTTTTATGAAAGATTTACAAAGGATGACTGCAGAGAACTCTGACTTTTGATACTATCCGATTATGCTAGGACAGGTTCAGCCAGTATGTCACATTATATATGGTTGCAAGCACAAATGTTCACTTCTAATGCAGCAACAAAAAAGAATCTTTTCTAAATGCTACTGCTAATCTAGATGCAATGAATTTGAGAAGCAGTTCAGATTATGTTTGCTGGCTGAAATAATTACATGAATCTGTTTAATGCTTGAAACCAGAAATATTCCATGTGACTTTGAAATTAATTTGAAGTGGTTTACCTGGTTTTTGTTACATATGACTATTTACACAGTATTTTGTAGGTTTATGGATGGTTTCTCTTTGCATAGAAATTTTGTGTCCCCTTTGTACTGAGATAAATAGCATTACTGCAATACTGGTTTGAGGGTAACATGCTCCTAATCAAATGAAACAAATAAAATTAAAATGAACACACACTGACAAATTTAGTTTGCTAAAGCAAGCAGTGTACTATGCTAAGCGATATGAGGAAGTGTTTCTAAAACAATTTGGACCATAAAACATTACAATACAAATCTGAGGGCATTCAGGAATTGTTGAGAAATCTTAAGAGAAAACATGCTTTCCCGTTCCATCTAATCCTTAAATTCAGGTAATATCTTAAAAAAATCTTTAAATCTTTAAATAGTGCGTTCATTGGGTGTAATTGAAAATAACTAGAACACACTAGTTAGAAAAACATTCTAGATCTACCTGAATGCTACAGATTTTTACTGAGTTATTTGTACTGTAGTCATGTGAAGGAATCCTTGTAATGGATTCCTTGTGAGGTCCCACTGTGTTGGGAATCCCAAGAATCACATGGATAAGCAGCTCATAAGAAACCTATTCACAATTAGGAGCCGGCTAGTTTAGGAATTGGCATAGGAGAAGTTTTAGTCATGGGTATAAAATCAAGGAGCCAGAATCAAATATCTTTTTTTCTGGCAAAAATATCATCCAAAAAACCCAAGTATCTTACCTTGTATAGTGCGGTGCTGAAGTACCATGGCATAACTCTAAATAGCAAATGTTTTATGCAGTTCTATATCTAATTTATGTGGCCAGAGCATTCTGGCACTCACATGGCATCCTGTAGAGAAGAGATTTCGTGGATAAGTCTCTGCAAGTGTTTTTTTGCAGAGATTCCCCTTGCAGCATGCCATTTTTCGGAAGTGCAGCATGGTTTCCTGCAATTAATTGACGAGATGCATCTAAAAACTCTGTTTACACCAGGGGCTTTGCAGAGCTGCTTAAAAGGGAACTCAGTGCTTTCCTCTTGGAGGCTCCCTGGTCCAGCTTAATCAGGTGCCCCAGTTTCACCACCTTCCAGCCTGGAGTCTTCTGATCCCTCAGCACAAAAGAGGCAAGAAAGGGTACAGCAGCACCTGCTGTCTGTGGAAGTCTATCCGCACGTTGAAGACATCTCCATTCATGAATTTACTTCTTGCCTATAGTCATTACAAGGCAAACATTCTGAATCAAGATTAATTACATGGGCTTCTTCCACCTACGTAGTAGTCTGATTTGACAGATGATCCAAAAGATAATAAACCTCCCAGCATTATCACCTTTTTGAATGAAAATTTCTGTTCTGGATTTCCTACTTGCATAGGAAAACAAACAAAAAACTTTCCAAACTACAGCTATTCCCAAATCAGTTCTCATAAATTTGTTGAAAAAATTTAAACCTGATTTGCCAACCAGATTCTCATATTTTGACATTTAAATAACACAGAGAGAAAAACCTTAACTGTTAAATTCTTTTTTTATTTGTTGTCGGTTTTGCTCCTGAAAGAATAACAAATGAAGTTATTGTAAGGAGTTGAATTTCCACAACTAGAAAGGGGAAAAAAAGAAAATTACATTGCACAAATCAAGTTTGAGCTGGCTACAAACATTTTTCATATTTATAATGACAACCTAACAGTATCCAGGTGTGTGATTAGCATCTTAACATAGTCTTGATGAATAAATTGATTGGGGAAACATGATAAATTGGTAGGGGAAAATCTGTTGAAATAGTGCCTTACTTCCATTATGCAGTTTGTGATTTAGAAAAAAATTTAAATAAATACTTAATGGTAAGCTTATTTATAATTCCTTCTCTGCTTAAAATAGCATGTTAGATTTCAATTTTAGTGATAACGTAAAATTATGTTTGTTAATCTACATTTTTTGTCCCAAATCACCCCCCTTATCCTTTTAACCATCTAGAGAGAATCTCATTTTTAAACTGAAAACATGCCATAATATCTGCAGCAGTCTTCAACACTGAGAAGAACTTAAGAAATTCTGTATTGAGATTAAAAATACATTGAATGAGACAAAAATCAAGTCATTATCTAAAGAGATTAGCACCAAAGCCCAATAAGAGGAAAAAGAAAAAAAAACAAAACACCAAACAAAATAGGAAGGACTCATTTAATTTGTTCACCAAATCTACTTCTGACATAGTTTCAGAAAGAAAATGCTTTTCCACTTTAGATTCTGTTGTGCATTGGCCATGACAGAGAAGAACCAGATGTTAATAATACAGGAGCTGGTTCCAGTAGGATAATATTTACAAGACAGAAGCTGACAAACAGATTAAGAACTAGAGTACACAGTGAGCCACAACTCACGCCCAAGATTTTAAATAATAAGTAACATATGATTAACAGATGAAGAGCTTATAAAAACAGAAATCATACTTTCGGGGATCTTTCTGGGATACGAAGCTCAAGTTTATTAGAAATGTTTTCCCTGAACAGAGAAAAATGAAGGTGCACAGTTAATGTTAGCACTGTCTGAACCTAAGCAATTTTGCTTTTTTAAGCTGTTCAGCTATTTCAATTTCTGTTCAATGCATTTCAATCCCTGACAGTTTGTGTCGACAAAAATAGAGCTCTGAATTATTTCAGACTAGACAAGGGCTTATAAAGTCAAAGATTTAACCTATAACACTGACATGCCTTAGTTAAATTAGAATTTAACTTAGAATTAGGTTAATTTATGTTTTAGACAGGGCCTTTTCTATGCTGGACAACATATCCTAATATCTAGGACAGTATCAAGGAAGCCCAGGAGGCATTTTTCAGTTCTCAGTCCCTGAGCTGCAGAGACAAGGGGACACAAAAAGGAAGCAAAATATTACATTAAGTCATGACAAACAAATTAATAGTATTTCTCTTGTTTTGCTATGTAAACAAGTAAGCAGAAATATTACTAGAAGTATTTAATTGTCTAAGTTGGGAGACAACTCCAATAACAATCTTTCAGAACTCCCTAAATCATTATGGCCCAACTTCTCTATGTAAGCTAGTATATAATCTAATTTACAGCAAAAATTAAAAAGGACATCTATTAAAAGAGGAACATTTGTAACTCAGTCATGCTGCATAAAAAGTTGTAGCTGATTTATCTAAACAGAATTTAAATTGAACCAAGAATATTCTCACAAGCAGATCACACCAATTTAACTACATAAAATTTAAGCTGATACAACTCTCACATAGTTTGTGATTCTTCTATTAGGAAAGTCATGAAAAAAGTGACAGTATTCCCTTATGCAGTCAAATTACAGACAGAAACTTAACTCAAACAGCAATTCCAACATCAATGTAATCCAATGTTAAACTGTTACTAGCAGTCATCTCTCACTCATGTCCTTCAGTTGCACATCAGTGTCGGCATCATTTTTTATTTCTATTCTGGTTTGACAGAAACTATGAAATAAACGTAGTGGTGTGGGTCAAACTAGGTCCCTACTCCAAGGGTTGGGGATGACAGAATTACACAGAGGGCAGAGGCACAGAATTTTTATCAAGAGACAAAGACAACATGCTCTTTCCTTGACTTATTCTTAAAAAGCAGCTAAGCTCTTTTGGGATAAATTTTCCCAGAAGTCTGAGGAAGACACACAGCATGGAAAATTTCACCCAAGAAGTAAAAATTTACTTAAGGTATAAACAAGTGAAAACAGATATGAACACAATCTGTTGTTACAAGAAACCTTCAAAAGAAGTTATACTACTAGCTAATCCATAACGAATTAATCCATTTTAATACTACAGTCCTTTTCCATCATTTGTGCGTGAGATTCCCAGGAAAGGTAGTAAGTGTGTTTTGCCTTGCAAATAAAACAAAACCAGATTTTGAAGTTTCAGAACACTTAATATCATGGTGATCATGGTGCCAACAGGCCTTATTTCCATTAGAATCTGGAATAAAAATCATACTAGCAGACATGAAGTTGTCTTCTGTGGCAGGACCTGTAAACACTAGAACCTCCCAGAACATTATTTAAAATATATGTGAATGATAATTCATTGTGCACAGCATTATCTATTTCCTGCTAGGCTTTAACATATTGCTTGTGAACAAGAAGTCCAAGAGCGTGAAGCCACTGTGTAATTCAGATGTGAGAAGTTTGGAAAAATGAACGTAAAGATGATACTGCAGACATTTATCACATGGCCTTTAAAAGACTGACATACAGCACAGAAGCAAGTTCTATAATTTTGGATATAGCTCTTGATGTGTTGCATAAACCTCTTCTTTCCCCCCTCCATGTGACTGCAAACCAACTGCGAAATGTGCAATTCACCAAAGTTTTCTGTGAACTATCATCAGTCTTTAGTAAGTCTACAGCCTGCAATTACTACTACAGTGGCAAGTATTGAAATAGGCATATACTTCCTCCATTAATTTTTAATAACATCAGCCAGTCCTGAATGGAATGAAAGACTGGAAATCCTGTGTGGTGTCAGGAAGCAGCAGGCGCAGGGCTGCTCCACGACGTGGGACAAGCTGGGAGCTGAGGGTGCCCCAGCATGGCCATGCCCTCACCCCACAGGCACAGCCCTGGGCTGGGTAGTGACAGCGACAGGTCCTGTGGACACTCCAGTGATCACTGGGCAAATGTGAGGGGACAAGGAAGTGTGAGGTCCATCCAAGGAGTCCAGCCAACAAGTCAGGACTGGCTGCAGCTGGGGCCGGGCACAGGCACACCAACAACGTGGCTCAGACCAGGGAGGGCACCCAGTGCTGAGCTGGAACAGGGCTCCTGGGCCCATGGCAGGTTGTGCGCGTGGGGGCCCACGTGAGGCTCGTCAGGGCCATTAGAGCCTCTGGGTGTCCTCAGGGCCTGGACAGTTAGGTATCTTTTGCTGCCAGTTGCTATCTGGTCCTAGTTACTATTGTCCAAGTCAATCCAGTTGCCTATCTGAAATCAGATAATATTTCACCCAACACTTTAGTTCTGAAAGAGTTCAGAAGGCCAAAATAATGCTGCAAACACTGCTGAATTAATCCTCATTAGAGGGTGAGTGTTAATGTCCTGTATTACAGAGAACTGAGGAATACCCCAGTCTACCCAGAGTTGTCTAGGATAACCTGGAAATGATGTGAGGAATGACAACATCCAAACAGCAACAGGATCTGCAACAACTGGCATTCCTGCCAGAGTAACAGCTTTTCAGTAAGAATGGTTTGCTCCCACAAAACATTCATTCAGCTTCTCGAGCTGCTCTTCCAAAGCTCACCGGAGTAGCTGGGCACCCTCTTTGTTGGGCAGTTTTGAAAAAACTTCAGTCGCCCCTCTGGCTTTACTTTCCATGTTGACAGAGAGCGGGAATTGGGGTCAGGTACTTGGCCCAGCTCCTGCTCCTCAAGAACTGATATAACAAAGTCAGCATATGGGACAGGGGCAAGAAAGAGTGTACATTCATCATCATAAAAAGATGGTGGAGATCAGTGTTTCCCTGCAGCCTCTGAGGCTCTTCTAGCCACATCAGCTTAAATGCCTCTTGGGTGTCCCTTTGCTGTACGACTACTCCCATTTATCTTCAAAGCAAGCCTAATCTTCAAATGCACAACATCGTGCCAGTAGACTGTCATGTTCTTTGGCTTTGCTTTTTTCAAGTGCTTCTTTCCCTATCATTAGTGCAGCCTGGTGCTGTGCATCAGGTCACTCTGAATTGCTTTCACATTAATTACAGTAACACTGATCAGACTACATTAACTTGACTTCTCCATGGATGTGGCATGTAGATTGTTCCCCAATGGATTCTATATTATACAGTAAAATGAAGCATTTTCTCTTCACAGCAAAGACTTAAGGCCGATCCATACTTGTAGAATAGGAGGTTTAAAACAAAATACTGGAGTTGTAATTTTACTTCTCCCATCAGCTACTGCTCCTTCTCCACCGGTGACTGAGTTATCCAAGGGTTTCCTGCACTTTAAGATGCATTCCAGGAACCAGTTTGAGAACCTCTGAAGACCTCTACAAAGCTTGAACACCCTCCTCATCCAAGCGGACTTATCTTTTTTATTCTAGAATTCTCACTGTGTACATACCACCACCAGTATGCCCTGCTACCACAGCAATATTTATTCAGGGATCATTTAAAATAGGGAGTCAAATCTCACGATGAATATTTATTTAGACCTGCTGATGAGAAAACACATGAATTTCAAGAGGAACAAAAAAGGTAAAGAAAGGAATGATATATTTAAAATGTATGATATAAAACAAAAGTATTAACCATGCGTTATAGAGAGGTGGAAAGTTTTGAACAAGACCGTAAACAGCCTGCATGAGAACTGACAAAACTGCAAATCAGTCTGCTTCTGATAAAAAATCATTGCTGCCCTTATGAAACTACTCAGCACTCTTGTCTGTACGAATGAGATAGTATTCTTTTATTAATGCCATAGTCATATTTCACTGATTTCAATGTGAAATTGATTTATGGTTTCTTTCAGTTTGCAGGTATCAACAGCACAGAAAATGCCATCAGAATTGGCCTTAATTGTCAACCTTATGGTCAGCTCAGCGGACAGTCCATCTCCTGCTGGGAACTGGAACCCAGCCTAAACGTTATAAAGAAATACGGCACCAATTATCATTTAATATGGCAACTCTTACCAAAAAAAAAAAAAAAAAAGCCATGTACGTTGGACCCTTATGATTTTCAAATAAATGTCACTTACCCTTCTATTAAAATTTTCCACCTTACGAGAGCTGACATTTTGCCCTAAGTTCTAAATGCAGAAACTCTTATTCTTTTAAAATAAACTGATAAGGCTACTGCTGACCTTGCCTTCTGCAGGATTTGTCGTGTCTTTCGAGTTTCACCAAAGGTGCAACAGCAAGTGCTGCTGTGTGCCAGCTCTGCAGATTTAACTGAGACTGAATTTCTGAAGTTCTGCAGGACTAGTCTGGATCATGATAAGAAAAGTCGAAAAAAATCCTTCGAACAATATTAAAAAAGGAGAAAGATTAATTTTAACTTTTTTTTAAAGCAAAGCTTTCACAGTATTCTACTAACTCAAATTATCAGTTTTAGACTCAGCTGAATGTTTTATGTTTTAATCTTTGATAAAGCTAGGGAGGAGGAAAACAATACTTGCAACAAATATGCAGCTAGGTACCTGGCCCAGCCTTTGCTTTTCTTTTTTAAAGAATACATGTGTTTCATGTAACTCTGAAATTTTTCAGAGAAAAGCATTTTGCCCATATAGGTTAAGCTGATCCACAGTTTACAATGGCTAACATTATTCCATCTGGGGAAAAATGACAAAAGCAGCAAATTTGACTGACTGGCCTATAAAGTATACAGCTTTCATTCCATAAAACTCCAAGAGTTTCTGAAAGAACAAACCAATGAAAAATATGATTGGTAAAAATTGGAAATTTAATATGTTGCTAGCCAAAGATTTTGTTTTGAGAATTCAGTATTGTTGTTTTCCTATTGGTGTTTATATAGATTTTTGCGTATAGCCCTCAACTCCTCCAGTCAGTCATTAACTGTCAGGAAATGCCTTTTACCATCTGTCATTACAAGTTATTAATAAGCTAGATAGCACGCTGAGAAAGGATTTGGGCAATCTGATGAGTAAATGCCTTGTGCCTTATTTAGAAGTTTTTAATACTAATTAAAACTGTCATCCATTAATACATAAACACAAACACACACACAGAGTTTTCTCTCATTTCCATTACAAGAATGCTGAAAAAATGTTAAGCTGACAAAGATATATACCGCTGATTATTCATGCCCATCAATGTTCTTATATCTCTGGGCTGGAAGATTCAAGCCTAAAAGTGGTATCATGAATATTTTTTATATTCATACAGTAAACTGTGTATTCACAACACTGTGAAAACATTGCTGCTGCTGAAGTAGACCATCTGAAGGAAAAGGGAAGACTCTAACAGAACACAAAATTGTTTGGTATTAACAACAACGATGATAATGCTGCATTATAGTAACTATAATAAATTATCTAAAGAAAGATCTTTTCTATTGTGCATCCAGTAAAACTAAACTGATGAAACTGTACACACAATTCCAATACAGTGAGCTGAATTCTGTACTGAAAGAAACTATCTCATTACAGAGATTTGTCTGAAAATGCCACATTAGCTTCTACAAGCTAGTCATCAAAACGGAGCCAAAATTTCTGAAATGAAATCCTCACGGAATCATATATAAGCACACTTCATAAGCAGAGTATTTTGTTCTTGGAAAAAAAGCCCAAGCCCTGTGTTGTATTTCTGTTAACTGTAATCATATTAGGGCATCACCTGAATTCAACAGTCACTAGAAGACCATTAGATCACACATTCTCCTGAGCACAACTCACCCTTCATCTTTTAAGAGGGAAGTAGAGATCTATCAACCACTGCATTGCAGCAGAATAGCCACAACGAGTTCTGCATCTTGCATACCTTTCCACTGAAGTTGAAGAGTTGCAACTTTTTTATGTGCTGAGCTGCAGGTGGGCTAATGTTATACATGGGGTGCCCAATAAGAAATCTCTCTCAACACTAATTACAATCCATCTTTAGTCAGGATCAAAACATCGAGCAACAAAACATTATTCAGATAACAATAATTACAAATAAACAATAGGAAAGTCACAGAAAAATAAATATTTATAAAGAACCACCAATAAATAAGTCTGTCCTTATTACTTGGCAAACTGCATTCTTGCCCGCCTTGTTTTCTCAAAAGTGTGTCCCCCTAAATTTCAAGCTGTCACCAGTCCTTTAAGATGGAACTATGTGACTTTCTTTCAGACCCTCTGACACTGCCTCTGAACATACTGCACTTTTTAACCACATTTTAAAGCATTTTCACATTAGGATACTAATGGGAATACCTATATACTCTACCACAGAACCTTACCCTATCAGCTTTTCTCCTTTTCAGAAATTACTGACAACTATGAGTGTTCAACTGTCTTCAGCAGGAAATCAAGTTACTTTAAAATTATTTATAAACCTTTTGAATTCTGGCTTCTCTGCCTGGTTAGTCATATCCCTTTAGCCTACTACCTTGAGCTATGTAGCTACATTTTAACTACTCAATACTCAAATTTTCCCCAAAAAGGGACAATTGTATTGCCATTCATTCCACACATAATCCTTCATGATGCTAGATCAATGCATTCATATAGGAAAGCTTATAACCCCAATATACAAATATTTCTCCTTGTGGACATAGCAATAGCAGGACTGACTACAAAACTACCATAGCATTGCTCATCTATCAGTGTGGTCTTTGTGTAGCTGAAAAGACAGCATCAGCATCTAGGTAATATCTTTAAGACCTAAAAGCTTTAGAAAATTTTCTCAAGTAAATCATAAAGTTTTCTTCTGATTTTAAATCTATTATTCCATTCACTTTTGATCATACAAGGTCACGGCAGTTTCTGAACACAAAGGATCTCGATGCGGATTTACAGAAAACAAGTTTAAAAAAAATACAGTAGTCGTCTAAATGCTGGAGCTTCTCTGGAGCACCACCATACAAATCTCCCTCTCTCTGTTACACAGTTTACTGGAACACAACTTTATTTTGTGGCATTTCTTGTCTATTTCTAAATCTTAGATGAGAAAATCACTTATTTTCTCTCTTATGTTCACAATACAGTTTGAGGGATTTAGAAGCTGTTCAATCTAGCTTGAGGGAGGGGATTGAGATTTAGGGTTCCTGGTTTATAATCTTAGTTCTACAAGACCTACCAGCCTGATGACTGGTCTTGGGCACAGGGTCTTTCACTACAGTATCTTCCCTCTATCCCTCTATACGTATTCTACCACTGTTAAACAGAAAAAAAAAAAAAAAAAAAAAAGGGAAAAAGGAAGGAACTACATGGGGGAAAAATTCTGGCAGAATTGGAGGATGGTAGATCTTTTGGGCCTTTCTACATGTGGACACTTAGGAAAACTAAGGTGTATCCACCAAAGACATTGGCTTCACCTCAGACAGATCACTCTTCCCCACCCCTATCTGTAAAATGGTGTTAATGGCTCTAATTTATTTCATGTGGACTTTTGAAAACTACTGCTGAGATACACACACTGTTAGCATCCATTCAAAAATAAACAGAATAGCAGCTTAAGTCACAGGCTCAACAAAGCAGTGAACAGAAGTACTACTGACCATTTGTTACGATGAAACAATCAAATTAATACGAAAGTCTCTACCCACGCCCAGCCTACTCTACATATTTTCAAAAATCTAAGCAAATTCCAACTGAGCAAAATGAACATATAGCTAAAAAATACATTTATGTTTGAACTAGTCTGATTACTAAGGTCTTACTAAAGTTTATGTGCATAGGGATGAATCTGTCATCAAAATAGGCTCCATAAATCACACTTGGTCAGAAATCTGACAGACTGAAGGAGTCCACGATTTTATATCCTAAAAATTCAACAGTCACAAAAATATTATTCTGTTATCTAACAATTAGAGATGGTCTCAAGTTTAATTCCTAGATTGACCCCTCTCCCTTTCACTAGGTCCCTCTTCATGCCACAAGCACTGACTCTGAAGTGCTCCACCCCATGGTCTGCAGTTGGGGTTCCCCTCTGACTGCATGTTTAAGGATATCATGTGTGATTTCAAAAATTAATTTCCCCATAAGATTTTCCCAAGATTTCCTGCTTTATGGCATATGTGTACACTTACATCTGAAGCGAATGGCTCTTATCACATTCAAAGATGCCACCAAACAGATGAACATCAGACTGTTCCAATTCCTAAATACGCATTTGCCCTTTGTCACCAAGCTATCCCTAAAAAGAGTTATCATGTAATTACTTCTGCACAATGATTCACTGCATATCGTATTGCTCTTCACAAATGACAGTATAGAAAGCACTATAATTACTGTCTACAAAAGTTTTTCTTTACTGTTTTTTTCAGATAAAATTGACTATTTGGTAAGTGAGAATCAGAAAGCTGCAGTATGCATTGCTTGGTCCACATACAAAAGAGATTCCTATTGCACTGTAAGAGAACCAAATAATACATAAAGGTGCTAAGTATTGTTTCCTTAAAACAAACAAACACAACTGCCACCCCCAGCCAGAACCTACATCTTTACAGAAATGTCCTAACAGAAGATTCAATATAAAAGCATTATAATCCAGCTGGTCTAAAACTAGAGTTCCAGGAATAGGCTCAAGTCAATCATTAAAGCCCTCCAAATATTTCCAAAAAATAACTGTGTTTACAGGAACCTTGAGATGGTCGAATGGCAGCCCAGAACAAACAGGGTAACTTTCATCTATTTATACACTTGCTTCAGCACTGCTTCCCCTCAACACACTGTTCAATATACATAAGGTAAGGGAAAGCTCACCTTAAGGCAGCCAGGAGATACCAGAAACTGGTCTTCTCTCATGCCGATAGGTGTTCACACACACACACACACACACACACACACACACACCCTGCACACGGCTGGCCACACAAGTTACCCCAGACAGAAATGCTTGTGCACACAGAGAGCACCAGCAGCTTCATCCTGTTCCCCTCTCTAGCTGATCACGATGAAGATCTGCGGGATCTTCACAGTGGGAAATACACACGTATATGGACAATGTGTTTCCCTGCAGGAACTGCTGTAGACACTCAGTCTACCCCGTAGCCGGCCCTGGATCCTCTCGTCTCCCGCTGCCTCATGCAGACATACACACACATGCAAATGGGCCTCTCAGTCAACCCCCAGACCACACCATCTCCCCAGCAGCCGGCTTGGACCTCCGGGGGCCAACTCACAACCCTCTGCACTCTCCAGTAGCCGACCCAGACTTATGGCCACTTCGATATCTGGCTCCCAACCCTCTTATCCCACTTGCCGGCTAGTCTGGCTTGACAGTCACTGACGCTCACCCCCTGACATACGTCCCGGCATGACAGGCCAAGTTTGCTCCCCGCTATATCACCTTGATCCCTCCCTTTCCCTGCCAAATGCTCTTTGCCTGCATCCCGCAGTGTCCCCCATACTCCCGAGGCAGTAACCCCTTGCTGGGGTTATTGGTGCTTCCCCGTGTGCCGTTGTTCCTCTGTGCTCCTTTGTGTTTCTGCAGACGAGCCTTTAATCGCATAACCTAGCAGTTTTTAAAAAAATGCTAAATATGATTAATATATTGAGTAAATTGTTCTTGCTTTCTAATGAAGATAGTTAATGTTTCATAGGTGCTTCCTCTAAAAGATTCTTTAAACTGTTCATAAAGTGTATACAGGAATCACTAACTGAAATGCAGTTATTTCACTGTAGAAATCCGGCATACACTGTCACTAATATTTATAGGTATGGTTTTAAAGGTTTTCATCATTTGAAATCATACAGCGAACAAAGAAAGGGAGGTTAAATAGCAAAAAGTAATCCTTCAATTAGAATGACAGCGCAGTTTTGCAGAAAATCCCATGGAATTCGCTGTGACAAAGTGATCAGGGTCTCACTTTTCTCATCTCACAGAAACATGGACTTTTGTAATTTAATTTCCCTTGCTGAAATTTTTTCTGTTAAATCATGTCTGGGTCATCTCTTTTCCACTCTTATTAATTACAATGGGCATTTCTAAAATAAATTAGATCCTGCCTTGTTGAACACGATTTCAGATGTGTTAGTCTAATTAAGAATTGTTAGGCTCACACAACTTTAATTAATGCTGAAGTACCTGGGCAGCACATGTGTATATGCTTACTCAAAGTAAAAGAGCTAGAATATTGTTCCTTGGTCACTGCGCTTCCAAGGCAATTCAGAAGACAGAATGCTTCATCGCAAGTGCCAAAGTCACAGCTTTCCTACCAGGTTTGCAGAGACAACATATACATTCAAGCACTTTGCAGCATTAGTTTCCTACCAGTCAGCGAGAGGGAAGCTTTGTCACGTTGAATGGTTTTGTCCTTATGCACTGCCTCTCTCTGCTGTGTACCTTCACATACGCATTACGTCAAACATGGTGGAAAGCACTGGACCTACCTTGTACCTACTATACAGTTTCCTCTGACATGCTGTAAGTCATCCTAATACTTCGAAAACAAATCGGGACTTACTGTTCTCTCTGTCTGGGGACACAAGGAAGCCACTGTTAATGTACTACAGAACTACCTGCTCATGTGCGGTAGCTATTTGTCCAGAAGTGCCACACAAACAGTGTGGTCCCACAAATGTTACTCAGACCACATATCTGGATAGCAAAAAGGAAATGCTCTGGGTAACTTAGAGGTATCATGGGCCCAGTTCAATGTGAAATTAGTCCTCATTTTGCCTTAATACTGAAATTCCTTCCATTTTGATTTATTAAGAGCATGACTGGCATAACTGCTATACCATTACTTCTCAAAAATTGCTAGCTTGAATTATTAACAACCACTATCAGAGTTCAGCAAAATAACAACATTCATTTCACTACAAGCATGTGAATATGTGAATCTTTTTGCTGTGGTTATATTATACAGACCCTGCAGAAACAATTTCAATTTCTCCAGCTGCTAAGGACTGTCCTTTCAGCCTCTTACAGCATAAAACAGAAAGAGCAAAATTTGCATGAAAGGTGATGAACTATAGTGCTAAAAAAAAAAAAAAAAAAAAAAAAAAAAGAACGAAGAAAGCTAGTGTCAGTTTGCTGTGAGGAAATGTCTATCCTAAAAGAAAATATGTACTGTATTTTCCTCCCTTTATTGTTTGATGTGAACCTGATCAGAACCTCTTTCTCTCACCTCCCAGCGTTTCCCCAACAGGTCTTTGCTCCCTTGGCGCCAGCAAGGCTCAGCATGTGAAATAACCGCAATGGTATTCATTTACCTGCACTGTCTGGGGAAAGCCAGAGGCTGACTGGGTCTCAAAAAACCTGTCTCTACGCTAAGTTAAATTGAAAGGATGAGTGTCTTTCTAGTAGTAGAGATAGAAGAGGGTGCTTTCCAGACTTGAACAGGATGGATCTTAGTGAAGCCAGACTGCTAATTTGGTAAGAATACAGCAGACTTGACCAAGCTGAAATTCCCCATTAATTGAAGTTAAACAGAGGATATCACTGTGTCCAACTCTGTCATTCAGCTTTATTATTCACTAAAAGTGATAGGCCTCCTATACAAAATCTTATCCTTTTTGAGTATAGTTATTTTATAAATATATGAAAAGCCTTCCTTTTTATTGTTTTGCTCACCTATTTAGAGAAGCACATTTTTTGCTTATAAAGAGGTCAAAAAGATATTTTATTACTACTACGATGCAGCTAATCCTCATCAGAGAAGGTTAAACTGGTGCAATATCATCCTTTTCTTTAAAATCACACCCAAGATATAACAAAGGACTAGTTTTAGGAAGACTAGGAATGCAAACACTGTATTAACTAAAATACAGAATTTTGTACTGCTTTCTGATATATAAATTGGTTTTAATCAATAATTAATTGGTTTTAAACTGATAGCTCACTGCAGTTCAGTGCCAGCTAAAATATGAACGTGAACATGCACAACAGTGGCAGAAGTATGTAATTCTTGAAATGGCTCTCTTCAGAGCCACAGCTTTGTCATGTACCAATGAATGCTAAGACTCACAGTCATTTTTCCATAGGGGATCCTTTGCAGTTACAGGCTGAATGTATCATATGAAATCAGTAAAATATTCTGGCACAATAAGCCACTGTGAACCCACTAAATTTTCCACAGACCATCATAAATCCTTATCAGCTCTCTTCTCAGTTAACTGCCTTTGATAGCAATAGCACCAGCAAGTAAGGAATTGCAGACCTGGACTCAATGTTAGTAAACATTTCTTACAGGAGATGATCTACATGTAAAACTAATTTTGATGGATCAGGATATATTTTTCTGTTAAAAAAAAAAGAGTTATATTAAGATTTATAAACATCATAAATTGATAGTTTGCAATTTGCATCAGGTATAAAGTCAGTCCCAGGCGGAGATAATAGAAGAAAAGTAAATGAACTGTTCTGAACAAAAAATGTTAGCTCAGCAGTATCACTAAGGATATAATTATAGATCCATAACAAAAAGGAAATCTGGGATCTCAAGGCTTCTACTCAAGAAGCTAAGAAAGGATAGTATCAAACAGCCAGAGTTACATAGAAGCATGAAACACCCACAGAGGTGGTCACTTCCACTGCTTGGTCCCTTGAATTTTCTAAGTAAAATTCAGCCTACACTGAAGTCCACAGCAAAAAATATTTTTGCCCTGTGTGTATTTGTGGCAGAGCTGCGACTCATTCAGTTCTCTGTACTATGGTTTTGCCCCAAGCCTCTGCCTACAGTTTTCTCCCTAATAGGGAAAGAATTTGAAAGAATTAAAATCAGAAATACAATCCTCAAAGGCTAGAAATTGTGTTACAATTTTTGTACTATTTCAGATCTTCAGATGTTATGCAACAGCGGCCATATGATTACCTCTGTAGATACCTAATCAAACTTGTTATGCTTAATAAAAAAAGTCGAAGTTCAAGCCACCCTGATATACTCAGCCCTCTGTTTCAAAGTTTGAATGAGTTTGAAAAGACATATGTTATTTTTATTGTAACAGACTGTTATCTACTGCTAGCACACAGTAGGAGTACTTTCCAGAGAAGAAAGCATAATGAAGCAGTCTGGGCTTAGAAGCTTTGATTGATTAAAAGGTGAAAGGAAACCAGATGAAGAACAACTTTACATCTTAGCTTTAATGTCACGTGATGTGAAATTTATAAGTAAATTTAATTAAATAACATATACAGAATGATCAGACTTCAGTCACGACAGCAACAAGTTACTGCAGTGCTTATGATTAACATTTATTCTGTGCCACAAGACAGGTCTGATCAGAATCGGACACCAGCAAGCTCTGCTTCAGGATTGTACTCGCCAAGATTACTTCACTCCTGTGCACCGAGTAATTGCAAGTTTACTACTTTCCATGTTTGGAAATGTGTTTCCTTGAAACTCAGATGACCAGCAAGAAACATATACAGAAAGACAGAACAAATGAATTAATCATTTAAATTCCCCTTCCTACTCATCTGTTCTTCTCCCTCGCTAAGTGGCCTTTCGCCTCTGTTCCATCAATTAAGTCAGCTTGATCGCCTGTCTGCTTCTCTCACCACCTCTCTTCCTTCCTCCTCATCGCAGAGCACAGACCCTGAATTTATACCTTTATCATCAACTCTCCTTCCCATTCAGAGAGGTGACATGAAGACACACCAAATATTTATGGGATATACTCAGATACTGTGGTAATAAACAACCAGAACAGCAGCTCCTGGTACCTCCTTGCCAGGCAGCAGTACTCTAATGCCCTTCCTATGTAATTTTACACACCAAGAAAAAAGTATTAGTCTGTTGCACAGGTGTTAGTTTGTATACAGATGTGCCATCCACAGAAGTACTTGGAGCAAGGAGTATCTATCTAGTCCCCTTTTCATACAACTGTCGTTACTCTCTGTATAGATCTCATTTACAGAACCTGCAAAGCTGCATTTAGACATGCAGTTAATAGAGTTCATAAACTAAAAATAAATATCTTTCATGGTGAATATTTCCTAATTAATAAAAAAAACAACTAATTCTTAAGTTTTGTTGAACATGCTTCCTTTGATTTGATATACACTATAATAAAGCTATCATGTTCGTGCAGCACTTAAAATGATTTCTTTTCCATCCTCCTCCTGGAAGTCTCGTCACTCAATCTGGAATATGAAGTGCAGCATCTGCAATAGAATTCACAGTGCGCACTGCAACATTGACCTATTGTCTCAAGTGATTTTACTATTTTAGAGAAATGTGGATTAAACTCCATGGCAACATAGAGCTTAATAGTGACAGGGCAATAAGTGATGAAATAAAAAAATGAAAAAAAAATCATGTCCTCTATGACCACAGACCTACATTAAAAATAATTTTACTGTAACAGCAAGCAGTTAACTACGTAACGAGCAGCAATTTATCAGAATGTTTTATTATTCTTTAAGTCTCTCAGAGAGGATTGTTTAAAATGGTTCTCTCCTTTACAATAATTTGGTTTGACCACTACAAATGCCTTTCAAATTATTAACTATCAAAAAATGACTTCATAGTCAACTGATAACTTTGTTTACTTCCTCCATTACCTGGTGTTTAATCCAAGAAATGTCAAATGTCATCACTTAATGGGACAAATGACCTGGATCACAAGTCCCCACAATCCTCAAGCAGACAGTAAACATCTAATCAGCAAGGCAGAATTTAAAATATGTTTGTAAGGATCTGTTCTGAAGTTCAGTCTGTTTGACCTTCACGTCTCTGTCTCCCAGGGTCTCCAGCTGTAAAACAAGGATAACAGATAATGTGAAGTAGCTGCTGGAGTAATCTGCAGGGATACTGCTGTTTGCTTGACTAATTCCTACTGCATGACAGGCCAGCACTACTCTGAGTGTCACATCTTTATTAGATTACTGATATAAGTTTAAAGTACCCCAGATTCTTAGAAGCAATGTATGAACAAGATGTTATTAGTAAGTTATCTATGTTTGACAAAGAATTGCTCTATGCTATAAAAATAATAATGTGACTGCAGTATAGAGAAATGGGTGTTACACCTGAAATATTGCCTTCCAAAAATACTCTACTATTTGTACTATCTTTTCAGCATCAAAAGCTATCAGAGTTATGTCAGAGAGCAAATGAATGACTTTGATCTCAAATAGTCAAACTGTAGGATTGGGGGGGGGACACATAATTTTAAGTCACTCAGACATTTGGGGACTTCTTGATCACTGGTGGCATGGAAAGAGAAATTCTAAGTTGAGTCAGAGCTGCAAAAAAATATTTTTTTATTCCAGTCTAGGACAATACTGCTTAATGTCTGCCCAGAGGAACCAGAGAGGATAATGCTTCAGAAGCAGTCAAGACTATTTTCTTTATAAAACCAGGAAGATCTGCATGGGGCAGGACTTCTATAAGCAGTGCATGTGGCATGATCTGGACCAATATATTGGTACCGTGGAAGGAAGGAAGAGGGGAAATATTTAGAAACTGGAATAATGTTAATCTCAAGAAATTTTTGTAAAATGCTAGACTCGCCAGGCCTAGCATGCACTGGAAAAATTTCTACTTCTGCCTCCCACACAGAAACAAAACATGTTCTCAGTTGAAATTAGCCTAGAAAATTTATCTATTTTCAATTCTTCACAAATTAGTCAGAGTCCATACTACACAATAATAAAGTCATCAGTTTGTTAGTGCTGCAAAGATTAGATATGATGAGAGTTAGGCAGATTCATACAACTCTTTATTAGGTAAGTAGCTATTATTTATGAGAGGTCCTAACAAAAAAACAGAGAGAGAGACTTGGACATCATCCTTAATACAGAGAGGAAACAATTTTTCCATGGATCTTCTAAATCATCAAGTTGGTTTCTACTTTTATATCACACTCCCTTTCAAAAGAAGACAGAATGAGTGAATGCTGAATGTGGCACAGTGTTTGTCTGAGGCATTTAAGAGCCATTAAGTGATCAAATACTGACCAAAAAGGAAGAGGTTTCCTTGTGATCACAAAACATGCTGGTAGCATAATCAAAAATGGAGTCTGATGTCTTTCTCATCCCCAGACCCATCTCTTAGAGCTGCATTAGCACTTGTAAAAGAGACAGACATGACAAAAAAGACAATCAACATATTGGCCCTCTTCAAATTCACATTCTCATTGTATCAATTTACACCCTGGGAGGTGCTGATTTACAGACAACCTGGCTTTTAACTATGTCCTAAAGCAGGAATGGCAGAGTTTTAATAAAAATTTTTAAAATGGAGAAGAGAACACTAAGGTAAGACATGATAACAGTCTTCAGATAGCTAAATGGATGCTGCAGAGAAAAAGGGAATGAACTATCTTTTGGGAGTCAAGACAAGAAGTAATGAGCAAGAGATTTAGGTTAGACATGAGGTAAAACTGTCTAACAGTAAATAGAGCAGGTATTAGAATGGAGGAGGAAATGCCTAGAGAGATCATGCGATCTTCATCAGAGGATTTTTTAGAAAGACAAATCTCTTTCAGGAATAACATAGGAATAACTGATATTACCCTGCAATAGGGGATAGTCTACATCAGAGAACCTTCCTGGCATCTGCTGACAACCACATTTTTCCACATATCTCATGGTCATTGATGCAGATTTGGATTAGCATCCATGACAAACTTGTCCAGTTATGGTACACTGGCACTGGAGCCAAGCTGATATCCTGAGTCCCTTTCCAGTCCTATTTTTCTGTGAAAATCCACTAAACACTTAGGCAGCAGAACCTTTAACATATCAAGCTTTTAACCAATTCAGCATACATCAGACGCCATGGTGGGAGGGAGAGCACACAGAGCAGAGAAAGCTCCAAGCTGGCAACCGTGCTTGGTTTCCATAGCCCATCGTCACACTGAACCAGAGAACACATTTGAACATACAAAGACAAAACTCTTATTTCTATCTAAACCTCCCACACTACTTCCATTGAAAATGGGCCAGAAAACAGCAGACACTTGAATCAGTTAATCAAATAAAAAATAAATGTAAATAAAGTATAACATTAGCTTTCCTGTTCACAGGTAAGAGAACAATTTCACAGATCTCAACACCTCTTTCCTACTGTTTCTAATGGCATTTTAATGGCTCTTTCCTCAGACAGTTTTGTTTCTGAGCAGTAGGAGAGTGTAAAGATTTGAACACTTCCGTAATGAGGTCAGATGCAATAACACCATGCTAGAGGCCCAGTTTGAAATAAGCCACAAGGTATTTCCTAGCAGCAATAAAAGCAGTAGGGAATCCAGTCTGTCCCCTGGCTACATCAACCTAGTCAACAATTAACTCATTACTGAAGATGAACCAGCGTATTTTCCCCAAGAAACTACCAAAACAACAGAGAAAAGTAGAGAAAACATGTTCAAGAACAGCATATTTTTCAAATTTATGAAAAGAAATTAAAGTGTTTTCTTACTCCTCATCCCTTTGTCTGTACAGAGTATTTATAAGCCTTTTCCTTTTCAAAGGACTACAATGAATTTGGAAATTAGAAAAGCAAATTAGAACTTTGATGGAATATTCTCAAATTACAAATAACCCAGTGAGGTGATGGTCTCACTGTGAAACCAGAATAGTTTTCTGAGCACATAAATATAAAATCGAACTGTTTAATATCTATCACAGCTTGGGCTCAGACAGTAATTTTAATATTTTAATAAAATTGGCAGCACTTCTAGTCTTACTATAGTGTCAGATCATAACATAAGTTATGTTAAAAGTTTATAGCTGTTGCTTTTTTAATATGTCTTCTAGTACAGAGATAGGAAGGAAACTGGTACTCCTACAAGAAATAAAATGCTTTTAAAACAAACAAGCCAAACCAACTCTAAATCAATGTTCTTTACTCCAGGATTTTAAAGAGCCCTAGAAATTCTGGCTTATGTTCCGTTGTTACGTATGGCCCAGTCATCGTGGGAGCCACCGTTCAGAACTTGGAGAACGCAGGTTTTTTCCTGGCTACATAAACAGAAACTGCAGGTTTTCTAAAGTGAACTGTACAGTTTGTGTGCACTTTGAAACGTACCAAAACAGTTTACTTGGAGTAAGCTGCTATGTGGGCACCACATCATCTGTTTAAGGATTCCAGAATAATTTGGACAAATTCCCAAGTGAAGGCAAGCCATTATAGAGCATTTATGTAAAGTGAAAGTAGAATAAGCAATTCCAATTCTTAGAATTTACATGGAATGCTTCCTTGACCTATGCAATCATATAATAAAATAGAACATCGTTTCCACATACAAGGAAAGAGAACTTATGATAGTCAAGTGGCATCTAGAAACTATTTACAATAAACCACATGCAAATCATTGGAAATATAAATTTATTCAATCATTACTTTTTTTCCAACAGAGTTGATAAAAATATCAGATAATAATAATTTAAATAATAATTCTGTGCTGAAACCTATGTCTACCAAGTATTTTACCACGGCAAAGACAGTACAGGCTCAAAGGGGATGGGAGATGGAGGCAGCACAGAAGACTTATGTTTGTAGGCTTCCTCTGATAGACAGATAAAAGATTTCATAGTGTGGTAACCATCTATCATACTTAAGAAATAGGGGAGATGAAAGGAAAAATAAAATCTTCTCATCTCACAAAAATGGAAACAATGTCAGCCATTTGTTCCAGAATGTAAAGATATCTGAGTCCACATTACAGTCTGATAGGCATTCCTTATTTCAAAGGTGCAAAAGGGAGCCACAGCATGCAATATACTCCTTTGGAATGAGGTCTTCGGAGGAAGAACCAGATTGTCCCTCATGGGATGATTCTGTGAAATCAAAATTTACAGCTGACAGTGGGTTCCTATTTTCAGTTTTTGCTTCATAGTAAAGATCATTGTAATCTAAAAGTTGCACAACACTGAAAAATAGAATCAGTGTTACATTTTTTGTGGTGCCTGCTTAGGTTTTTTAAATCCTTTTATTCACGGCAAGGCTAGAAGTCATTTTTCGTTAGAAAGATTTAAGCATTTTTATTTTGAGAATTGCTTTTTACTGTAAGGGATAACAAAGTCTGTCCAAGATTTCTAATTCCCAGAGCCACTACCCATTAAACCACTTACATTAATATAATTACATGGAACAGTAATAAAAAGGGAAGATGGAGAGAGAATATCAGAATAATCTGAAGCTAATATAATGGACAGAACTGTCGCGTTACAGCCTACCATTTCCAAGCCATTCTATTTATTTCCTTTTTGAAAGGTTCGGTATTAACAAAGTATGCATCCCTTTGGTCAAAGCTGTCTTTTCTTTTCAGATCCTTCTACTCTAATGAGAGATTTTCAGAGACATATATGGCAGTTAAGCAACTATATGTGCACACCTCTTAAATCCCTCAAGTCCCTCCACCACTCAGCCTCTCTGGTTCATTTTGCAGTTGGCACAAGGGTAATCCCAGGTGAGTACACACCATTGAAAACTGCCAAACAGTATATTAAGATAAAGGAGAAGCTGAGTTGGTTTGTTTTTATTTAAGAAATCATGTTGGTAATCTAATGAGTTTGAGGCTAAGCTAGTATTAACAGCAAGCAACTCCTTCAAGACTCCTTGGTGTTTCAGTTTTACTTCAGATAAAGTTCCACAGTCCTGCTTAAAGTTCATCTTGGACAAAATTATGATAATTTCACCATTAAGTCATCGATCTGAACCTGCACTTAATCCCTGTAGATCTAATTTACACCACCACACAAAAGGAATTAACCTTTCTGAAAATGTGTTCTAATAGGTTTTAGACTATTAATACATGTATGTTTTATCACTTGCTATAGTTCTCAATTGCAGCTGCTCACCTTACAAACATAACTCAAAATGAACGACAGCTTCATCTCAAGACAGCTCAGACTAAAATAGCAACAAAGCTTATTCCTTAAGCTTCCCTAAGTAATTCCACCTAGCAGCATGAACAGCAACTTTCAGTTTTCCTCCTCTGTTAGCACCTATTACTTTTAAAAAGTATCACACGATCTTTTTGTACACACCATTGATTTTATGATCATACACTGGGTTTAATGAAATACACATTTAGTTTAGTTATGATTAATAGATTGCTTTTGGCCAACATCAAGTTGTGTGGTCTCTCTGTTGTGAAAAGATTCTCCTTTGAGGCCTGCCATGCTGAACGATGGTGTTTGCAGTTCTGCTGTATGACTTACCAGTCAAGGGATTAACCATGTCATTGGTTTTTGATAAGCTTTCAGTAGCCACACATTTGAACCAGGCTTCTGAACCAAGATACTGCAGGAGATTTCAAGCTTGAAGTCTGTTTCAGTCTTTAATATGTTCTATATCCAATGCACTGAAATGGGGATTTTTGTTCTTACTGCCTGCTTGTAAATGGAACTTAGGAGAGCGTCACAGGATACCTTATTACTTGTATTTCTCCAGAATACACACGAGCTCCCCCAAATCCAGAGGTCTTTCTTTTGTTTGGTTGGGTTTTTTGCTATCAAAACAGAAGTTCCTGTAAGGCTTCTGCTAAAAAGGACAGAAAGTGTTTTTCCTTTATAACATCACAGCAATTTGTGTTAGGTGAAACAGTCATAATGAAAGCTTTGTACACAATGTAGTAATTAACGCCCACAAAACCCTGACAAGATGGTACAAGGTACCTTATTTAAACGTTAGCCAAAAACATAAGCCGAAAGGTGCTGCACACGTATATCTTTGTTTCCATGAAAAGGACCTAATGCAGCATTTTATCTCTTTTTGCCACAGATCAGATTCTGACACAAATGAACATGTACAATTCCTATTTCAACTCCTCAGTGCTTGGCAGGAGTCCTCCCTATTTATGCTATCTGAGGCCATTACCTTCATCTCTTCACGTGTCTTTGCAAAGTGTTGCACACAAGAAATCATGGCATACCTGTAGCAGATGCTACAGGTATGGTCACCCTACTCACAAGGTCTTGCATAAGGTGATAAAGAGGCAGATGTCCCCTCTGCCCGTCCATCTCTGTCAGTGCAGAGACATACCCAGTCCAGCCCACCTGAGTTTTCACACTGTTCACATTTTCTCTCAGAGGATCAGAGTTGCTGTCTAGCATCTAGCATCCAAATGAAAGGTCCTTAAAGTGCCAACTTAAAATGTCCCTAACATTTACAAAATGACACCAGCTTTAAGATCAGATTTGACCTACAGAATCACTAGTTTGCTCTTCCATGAAAAAGTAGCTGTAAGGTTTTGCAGGTGTAAGAAAGAATAGGACCCTTCTCCTTGTGTATATAGGCACAAGCTTTTTGCAACACAGCTCCTGCTTCAGAATTGATCAAAACTTATTTACCTAAATTTTTTTGTACAGTTCATGTAAAGAAGGAAAAATAATACTGAAAGATCAGGTAATTACTGAAGCCACAAAATCCTTAAAATTTCTCTTTTCCTCCCAACTCAGAAAATTTTGTAATCTTATCCTGTGTTTCAGTGATGTCAAGAGATAGTCTCATTGTGAGAACCTAGCACAATTTCTGAATGTCACATTAAAAATAAGTCATACAGATATTTTTGGAAAGAAAAAATATGAAGGAAAACCTATGAACATAAGCATATTTTATTTAAAATGTTTTATAACTGTGTTGTACATCTAATTTAAAGCACAACAGATCAAGGTAGTGACATCTTATTAATCAGAAGAGAAAGTGTGAGCTGAAGCTTTTTTCCCCATCTCTAATGAGTTTCTTTAACTCCTCTAGATGCTAATGAAAAGGGAATATTTTGGTTTCTGCCTATATTAAATTACTTACGTATATGTTAGCAATTTCTTCCATCTTCCAAGTATAAAGGCAGGGAATCTCTCTCATTCTCTTCATTTTTATTAAGGGGAAAATCATCAGAAATTTATGACCAGGATTTTGAATTTCATCTGATCTTTTGCACTCTGAGATAGTTCCTGAACAGATGTTTATTTGACTCAAATTTCTTAAAATATCTTGCACTCAAGCAATCCCTGTTAAAGTTTTCTAATGGATTCCACAGTAAAAGATCAAAGCAAACATGTGTCAGTACCATCTAGAATTAAAGTGCAACTTCAGCACACAGAATTCAGTTAACTCATTAGCTTTGAAGGAACTATTAAAGGCCTCAGAGACCACTAGCTCTGTTAGATTGGCTCAGCTTAGGTCAATTCTGTATTTTGGAATATAATACCTTTGGAAAAGCTAGAAACATTCAAAACAGAGAAAATGTAAGCTATATCTGGCCTTATGACAATTAAAATACTTTCACAATGACTCCTAAACATTACCCCAGCATTACCTTTTCTGTGCATTCAAACACTATTGCAACAGGAAAAGTACAACAGAAGCATGAAGTTGAGCTGTCCTGTACCTTCAGATTCCAGTCAGAGCTTTGCACTGAGATCACTGAAGTGAAAAACAGAAATGAAGTCCACTTAAAATAAGAATAAAAGCATAGTGTAGTCCTGACAGATTAATGTATCATCAAGATTCCCTGTATAATTTAGGATTTACATAAATGTATAATTTATCTGTTCTGGACAATGGGGTGTACTACTTGGGGTGACATTCGTTTGCTTTCTCATGGAGATATTAACATTTCCCCCATTTTAAGTCTCTGAAAAAGCGCTCTCCCTAAAAATCAATTCAGCTCAAATTTTTGCAAGTTTAATGATAGGAAGTTGTATATATGTATTTTTTCCTTCGTTATATACTCCCAGCTTAAGCATTACTGTTATTTTATTTCATATCTAAGTGAGATATATTTTTATTTTATTGCAGAAAATCAAAAGGTGTCATTCTGTAAGTATTAAATCAGGTGCTGGAGCTAGCACAGTAATCAGCAGAACTAAATCAGGACCACCCATAATTTTCCTCCAAACATCCATTAGCATCTGCAAACATATCAGTGTAGTGTGTTACATCTTCCTGCAATTATCAGCAGTAGCACTGCTCACTCTCACCTTTCAATGAGCACAAATTCCTAGCACAATTAAACTTTCTACATAGAATATTTTTAACAAAGCTATTGAACTACCCTCAAAATTCTAGGGAGAGACCGGGGAAGAGAAATGAAACAGAAGCCATTTGCTCTTCATTTACACAGCAACAAGATTAAAACTAAAGCAGGACAACTGACTGGCTTGAGCCTGCCGCTATGGGCAATGGGATACACTGACCACAGAGGCATCAATGTCACACTAATCCAAGGTTTACAGAAGGTCTTTGCTGAAGAGAATTAAAAGGTAAATGCAAAAATCTGATCTACTTACAACTGGAAAAGGAAAATGCTACCACTGGTTCCTTCAAAATCTTGCTTTTTAAAGAAGAGTTGACTACAGCACTACTTAAAAACTGCAAGGATACATAACCAGTGTGCAGGCTACAAATATTTCACAAGTTACTTTCTCTAATAATGCTCCCGACCTTGAAAAAGCAGGCTAATGTCTCTCTTTATAGAGCAGATTCCCATTCCAGATACTGCTGAGAGGTACACAGAATTCCCACTTGCAGGTTATTGTTTACCCTGAGGTGTAAGTCCAGGACTGCTAAAGAATCTGGTTGCAAATGTACAGTAAATGACAGTTACTATCCATGGAACATACAATTTAAGACACAAAATAAAAGGTGGATAAAGCAAACTGATAGATGACCAAAATATAGGATGTCTTTGATATAGAGGATGTCTTCGCTCTGACTAGCTATACATACTTCTAATCATACAGTGATGACAACAGAACACCATTGCAGCTAAAGCTGGCATAGACTCATTATCCCAGGATCCCAGTCAATTCAACAGACTAAACAGCGGCACACCATCTCTGCCTGATGTCTCACTGCTCAAGTAACCACCTCACTCCTCAGGTAACCTCCTCAACTCAGGCCTAAATAATCTGACCTGCAATAGCTAGCCTTTGAGATATACAGCTACCTTTGACAGACCTGTTCCTGAAAATCTGGTGTTTGCCCACCACACGGAAGTGCTGGGGCAAGCCATCTCTTGATCAACAAACATCACTTCCAGTATTGTCATGTCAGCTGCAATCTTGCCAGCCCCAAACTAACTGGTAACAAAGTGGCTGGAGCGGAGTAAGTTACTCTTTACTTGCTCTGCTCCACTAAGCAAGGGTGGCCTCAGCACACCTCATCACCATTTGCACAGGCCAAGAGACTGCACTGAAAGGGAAGCAGCAGCTCAACTATCATTCACACGGATTCATCATCTACTGAAGTTTCTAGCAATGCAGCTACTCTTATCTGCTTTCCTAAGGGCATCTTCTTTCACCATTTGCAAAACATGGTGGCCAGGAAATGTCACTCCTAGCTCAGGGAGCCTGCAAATATCTTCACTGCTAGCTCCTGGATGAAAAGGCCCCCTTGCAGGGTTACTGTTAAATTTGAACATTTGCAACTTGCCCCAGACTGTAAATGGCATTTAGAAAGTGTCATAGTGAAAACTGCACAATGCCTTTGGAGTGCCACCATACAAACACTGTCCTGGAAAAGGGGCAAAGCTTTTTCCGGAAAAGATTTTTCCAAAGTTGTGACTGACCTCAGAAACATTCCTAAAATGCAAAAGATGGAGGAGGGGTGCAGCATAATGTGGTGCACCAGGCAGAATATTTATGGTGCAAGCAAGCAAAAACACCAGATTTTCTGCTCTGGCTAATCTGAGGAAAACATTGCCTTTCACATACACTTCAACCAGACCACATTTGTACTGGCAGATGCGCCAGTAATGCAGATCTGATCTTAATGATAGCTTACCATAGCCTTAGTACCATAGCCTCAACTCAAGAAATTTCAAGCCAAGCTGTCAGGTTCACTTGAGATATTTTAACGATTATGCAAAACAAACTGTTACGCTTTCCTTACGCACATAGAAAATGTTTCTGGCTAGAAACAGCTCTAGGGTATCGAGGGGTCTTGCAGCTGAGGAATACATACAGCACTGTCATCATTACCACCGAAAAGAGCCTAGGCTTTATTCATTGCTAGATAATATTCTCCTTAGGCAAAAAAAGACCAAGAGCAATTGCCTTGGTTTATCTAGTTTCAGCTGAATGCATCCAGACAGAATCTTTTTATGCACTTGCTCCTCAGTTGGCTGTTAAACCATTAATTCAGGCTGCTGACCCTGCGAGATATAAGACACAAAATAGGAAGAGCTTCAGGGCCACAACTGAGTATAGGAGGACTCAGATAATTTATTTTACCACTGTAGTCTCTTTTCTGCTCTCATATAGTCCAACCTCTCTTTTTCACATCTCTTCTATCACACCACAATGCTTTGTAGGTTCTCCATTACAATGCTATACTGATCTCTTGAAGCCCAGTGTGTTTCACCCTCACTCCTGCAGTCCCACGTGCCCTGTCAGTTCATTTTGTCACAACCCCACTGGTTCACATCCGTTCCCCAGACTGACACACTCTCATTCCCTCTTGGCTTTGTCACAGCTCAGAACAAAGCTGCTCCCATTGCCAAAGTGCTGAGGGCACAGCTCCACTTCTCACAAGTTTCCACGCAAGCCAATCGGACACCTGCCCAGGAGGTAAGCCTGCCTCAGGCTGTATCTAGAAAAAAGAACAGCAAGAGCATCTCCAGAATGCAAAGACCCGCTGGATCAGACCCACAGAAGCTTGCATTTCCCAAACATGTTTCCTGCTCTTTACTCTGCCCTGAATGCAGAGCTCCACAGATACCATATCCCTTGCCCACATTTTTCCTGTTTGCTGCATGAAGTCTATGGTAAGAGGAGCAGGACCGAGAGCTTTGTAGCTGGTTAGGCTGAAATAGCTGCAGATATACAGAGAAGTCTACAGAGACAGCTACCCAAGAATGACACTACAGAGAAATTTTGTCCCACTAGCCTCTAATGATTCCACTTCATGGTACATTTACTATACAACCATTTATTTTCCCCTTACTTCACTTTTAATTCCACTAGCACATTTGGCACTATTTTTCACATTAGCCAACTATTTTTCAATTTGGATTTACAGTATCTCCTTGTTGTCTATGAAGGAAAAACAATATGTAGATTAATAGACACACTGGTGATAAAATGGGTCACATGCCCCTTACTACCAAATAAAGTTCCATCTTAATGTTAGATCTTACATTTTTATTTTTATCAAGAGTCAAAAGACAAAAACCTCAAAAAGTTCTTATTGACAAGATTTCAGTCTACTTTTCTAGTATCACAATACATTGTCAGCAAGTAGTGTTTTTGCTTTCAAATGCCATTTCTTGAGCTGGATATTTAATAAAATTGATATACCACTATGCAACCAACTTGCCTAATAAATGAAATACTGCAAATGAAAATTAATGCATTTTTGATCCACCGTTACAAAATATTTCTATAAGCCAGAACTCAACCTTCTGTGTTGCTGAGAGCAAAAATTGCTCTTTGGTAATTCAGATGAGCGATCACTTGGCAGACACCAACATAAGTTATGCAAGTTTTCATCCTCAAATAGATTTTCAAGCAAATTAACTTCACTGGCCAAATCAGAGAATTACAGGAGTACTGTTTCCCAGACTGCCTTGACAATAGTCTCTGCCTCCCCTTTCACTTACTGAATTTAAATAAAACTAGATAATCCTGATAACTGTCAGTCAACTAATATATTCCTGGCAGCTATCATGCAGTCAGACTTGAAACACTTCGATGCGATGTGTCATAATCCACAGGTCTATGAACTGCTCTGAGTGCTAACAAAATGCATTAGACTTCTTAAAAACATGAGCTGAGCTGATGAACTTGTTGGACTGTCTATTAGGCAAATAAGGATTTACACTTCCTTAAAACCAAAGTAATTCAACAATATCATTTTAAAGGCTTATGCTGCCAAGGCAACTTTCATAATACGACATGCAACATGTTAACCATTCAAAATCCCTTAACTTTAAGGTACCCTGTGGCTGTGAGCTATGATATTGATAATGTTCTTTCCTTCCTGACACTTTCATCTGGCAATTTCCTTATTCTTTGCAAAATTGGGTATTTTAATATTCATCCAATTTTAGAGAGAGGGAAAAATCAAGGTTCTTGGAAATAAAGTGATGTCTCATTCACAGTAAGTCATTACAATAGTCAGAAATAAAACCTAAGCTTCCCTATCATGTATTTTAAATTTTAAACTGTGCTGCCTCTCTTTAACATAAAAGAATTTCTTTTGCTAGTGAAATGTCTCACACTCCATGTACTCAAATTCCTTTGCAAGCTATATATAAAACATACAACACAATGGTGAAACACAGCAATATCTTAATCCCCATTTTAGAAGTGAAAAAATGGAGGTGTAGAAAAGTTAGGCCATTTGACCATGATCACATAGTGAACCTGTGTCAGAATACAGTATTTCATCTACTTCTCTACTTGGCATCAATGACAGAAAATCTACCTCAAGAGGTCTTGCGGACCACCTGTTCAGATGACTATCTAATTCCATTAATTATTAAAATAAACCAACCTCCTCAAGTCTGAAGAATAGAATTCGTATCTCAGAAGAATTTTTTTTTTCTTTTTTCAGAATTTTCACTTAGAGTTCTAGCAGTAAGGGGATAAAGGGATTATCCAAACACTCTGAATCTCCAAAGAGATCAGATTTTAAGGCCAGGATAGTTTTGATTTTATCTGACTCTCTTTTCTCATTCCTAATCTAGTACATAACGCCCTGAATGCCAGAAAACCAAGTTATTACTTTCTGTGTAGGCTCTTTCAGTAATGACTCCAATGTGAGCTCCAGCAGCTTTACCTGCTGTGGTTTCGGATGTTATTGACTGTGACTATCCACCCTGCTCCCTGCTCCCCAGACAATCTTTTTCATGGTCTTCAGTATTGTCATATAATTTCAAACTGTGGGTAAACGTGAGCTAATGGTTTTTCACTCAGGTGGTTTAGGGAGCATTCACACAAACCATCTTGCCAGCAGAGGTTCAGGGGCACTAGCTTCCAGAAGAGAAACAGTGATAAGTAGCCAGGTAAGCTGCTTGGTAAGTACTGATAAGCCCAGCAACAAAATCTGGAAAAGGTACTCTAGTGGTAGACAGAAACCTTTCTCAGGTAAGTGAGTAGGCCACTAACTACTCCAGTTTATCCACTGTGGATGCCATATGTGTTCAGAACTTACAAGCTTTCCATATGGTCATGTTTCCCTCAGAAGATACTATCCTTCATCCACTTCTACGCCCTCTCTCTTCTCTTCCTCTTAAAATGCCTTCCTCCAACCCATCCTGTATTCACCTTCTTCAGCTCTTCTTTGAGGCTAGCTGTTCCAAAAACTGTGAAAGGAGAGAACCTAACAGGCATTCATTTAATTCATTTATGCACTAGCAGACTACTGTATTTGTAAAGGCAATGTGTGTTGCTTCTCAGCCTCTGAGAGATCAAGCAACACGTACCTCCTTTCAGCGACTAGTCAGCCAATTAGCCATACCCCTTGGCTTGAGAAATCAGGATGAACAATACTTCTGTTTGGGGGGTACATGCCTGTCAGCTGGCTAGTCAGAGGCAATGCTTCTGCTTCAGAATCACAGACCAAAGGGCAAAGAAATTGCCCACCAGGCCTGTTTGGCCCCCAGATGGTATGTAGCAAAGGTTGGTACACAGCTTTCTTTCAGTTTAAAAGAGGGCTCCAAATCCCAATAAGGAATCTGTCCAACTGGATATTTCAGTCCAATCTGTACAGTTGGATATCTGTCCAACTGAATATCACAGTTGGGCAGTACAGGGAAGACTTCTGCTTCATGATAGCTGTAACTTAAACACAAAAAAGTAAACATGCTAGATTGCACGAGAAGCAGAACAATGAATAACATGGAGAATACAAAAAAGCTGTTCAAAACACCTGAAATAAAAAAAAAAAAAATACAGTTAAACTACCACTTTTCAGAAAAAAAGGCTGAGTCAGGGCATGGATACATCAGGAATTTCTGTCTTGTCAATCTCATAAGAGAAGAGCATGGGGATTTTCAATGAAACTAGGAATAAATTCCAAAGTGGCAAAAGATTTTTTCCCATATAATAAAATTCTAGAGCCCACAGCCACATAAAACCAAAAATTTAGTTGGAATAAGAAAGTTTAGATACTTGCATATATAAAAAAAATCTAGTTATAATTAATGCTTCAGGGATATTAACTTCAGGCGCTTATACTGATCTCCAGCTGTAAGAGGTCAGGATGAAATTTAACATAATGGACAGATCATGCCACATCCATAAACACCCTGTAAGACCTTCCTCTAAGGCTCTGGCCATTGTAGGAAATAGGTTACTGAACTAGATAGTTACTAGGTATGAACATCCACTGCTAAGATCCTGCACTCTGTTTGATGGTCCCAGAAATTTCATTGGGCTTAGGGTTACCAAAGATTAGTATCTATTACAGGACAAGGCCAGACTCCTTTGCCTGCAGTGAAGACATAGAGCAGTCACATGATCCAGACTCTGGTGTCCTGGGATTCTGCTGTCTAAACTGTGCAGGAATATCTGACATACTTTCCATTTTTGTGAAGAGTAGTAGTTTCAGACAACATCCAGCAAGAACTGAGAAAACAGGTGGTGGAGGAAGCTTTCCAAGAAGCAACAGAGAGAGACAGCTAGAAGTTTAGCCACTGCTGCCTATGGTTGGGTAGATTTGATAACTATCGGTCCACCCTGAAAAGATATAATGAGTCTTTAGCCTTGTTACCAATAGGCAAAAGACCTTTAAACAACTTGCAGTTATTTGTTCCATCTCTCCAATGTTTCTAAATCAATTTATGGTACTGCTCAACTGAAACACTGTAGAAACTAAGCAACAGCTAGAACTGGCAGAGTAGCCCATCATTTAACATAACAAGAAAGTTGATCTCTCTGTGCGCCAGCTAATAGCAGTTCTCAAAAAGCCACTCCAGCAGTCAGTCAGCAGGATAGATGGACCCCTACCCAGACCCCAACACTTCTGATCATCAGCAGGGACATGGCAAAGAAGCTCTGTTCTTTTAAGGCCTTGCAAAGTATGAAAAATCTTTTATAGGCCAGTTGATCTGTCTTTATGAAAACCTTGAAACAAGGCAGCCCTGCAGCGATGCCTTAATATAGGCCAGAAACTATATCCAGGGTTTCTATAAGTCATAAACTAAAGTTCCAACACAAATTTTAAAACGTGCAGGTTGTTTTATGGCCAACAATATTGGCGACTGCAAAGGTTATACTAACAGTAAACAAAACTCCAGCTTCAGGTCTCTGAGTTCTCATTCCTTGCATAAAGTAATTCGGCCTCTACCAAGGCTAGACACAAAACCAAGATGACAAAACAAGAAAGGACAAAAGTAATGTCCTCATCTGAGAACACACTATTTGTCTCTGTAAAAATCTGTACTAAACTCTGGGAAAAAGGTATCTGCTGGACATAGAAAGCATGTTTCACAGATGTTAAAATTTGCTGCAGAGAGAAAACAGAGCCCTGTGATCCCGTGAAAAAACCATCACCAATTCATAATTACACTCAGTATGCAGGGAAAGGAGATTGTCTCCAAGCTTAGGCAAGTGATTCAATAAACCCACTATAAAAATGTAATCTTAAGTAGTATTCTGGTGGTCTGTCAGCTTTTCTTGAGATTTCTCTGGAAAACATCTTTGTAATATTTATTATATAGGTTTTCATTTACAGTAGAAGCATAGGGAAAAGGCTTTCTAATCTGGTGATAAATCAGTGCTCAGCATTGGGCTGCATGCTCCTAGACAGAAAAAAATAGAGATAGTTGTAAGAAACTGTTTCTGAACTTCCTTGAAGCTTATAAAAGTGCTGTTACAATCTGAAGGAAGCTCGAAAAGATTCATTGCTCATTCTTGTAGACTTCCCATGATGAATGAGAGAAGGGCCATTAAAATTCTCCTGCTGCTGCCACCACTTCAGGAAGCTTCTGGAGAATAAATACTGTTTCTACTTAAAGCCAACAGGTGTGGAAAGAATGATTTGTATTTTCAGATATAATTTACAATCTTATTTAATACTTAACTTAAAGAGACATTGCCTTCTCTTGTAAGGCAAACCCATAATAGAAAATACAATATATTTCTTCACAGGTATTCAAAGCACTGGCTGCTGTTGTTAAGAATGACAGTGCTCCGAATGAGAGACAGGACTGGTCAGCTTTAATTTTTCTGTCACAGAACTTGCCAACTGCATTTAGCCTTTCAAGACAAAGAAGTTAAAGAATGAGCATCTTCTGAGAGTGCCTCTCCAACATCCCTTGAAAAAAGGCTCTCAAACAGCAGGATATGCTGAGGGTTATGACGACTGCACAGCAGCTCCTCAGAACCCTTCAGCAATGCTTCTCAAAAATGAATTTCAAATTGTTGGAAAAGCCACTGCAGTGCAGAAACATTGGTTCCTCTTCTTGTTCAGTATAATCCAGTAAGTAATTTTACTGCTTTGACCTGCAATAAGTGGTAGATGCACAGAGATAATAGAAGAGCACTTCCCTTTTTTCATTATATTAACAGGCAACAATTTATTTAGCTTCTAGATAGCTTGCATGTGCATGTACATATCAAGGAGCATGAAGTTAAAATACCAAAGTATTAAAAGCTTGCAAATGGACAATAAAAGGGAGATAGAAAAACCTTAAATTCCTTTAAAGTTCATCTCATGCAATCTCTTAGAAAATATATACACGCCTATTAAAAAAAAGGAGCCTACGTGAGAGCTGAACTCAAGGACCTAGAATTGAAATATTAAGAGGCCAAATCAAGGATGATGTAAACTGTGGTGGAAGAAACAAGAGTTAAACATTCGTTCACTTCCCAGGTGGTTTAACTTCCCTTCTGATGATAATCACTGCTCCCACAGTGGAGTTAACCTGTGAACATGACTCACCCCCTGCAGGGCAAAATCAAGTGCATTGGATAATGCAGATAAATACATTTAAATGTCAGCTTCTTGTATATATGTGGCTTTATTCATATTTCAGAATAAAAAATATTTCTATGAAATTAACTGATTTCCATTTTTAACTAATTAAAACTAAAATAGGATGCTATTAGATATTAGAAGGGTGGAAAATGCAGGAATGACAGCTTTTTGCTTTTTTATTCTTTACATTTTGCTGCTTTTTGGGCAGCATCAATTTACAGCATTACATGCATTCAGAGGGTAAAGCACACTTCTGAGTTTGTCAGTAGGCTTTAGAGCACAGCAACATACAGGGTTAGGTCTTAATCTTGGCTATACTGGAACAAATATATTTTGACTAATCCCACTGAATACAGTTGCTCCCTCCCATGAGAAAAAGTATTAATTATTTATGTTATAAAGCCATCTAGGTATGTCATTCCCAATTTCTGCTCTGCAGAGCCAGGCATTACTCAGAGACAGAAACAGCTCCATCTCACAGGAGTTCATAATCTAAATTGACAAGACAGACAAAATGAGGGAGAAAGGAAATACTACCATCTCTGCTTAATAGATGGTGAATTGAGAGATTAAGTGCTGCCCAAAGTGACAAAGGAAGCCTGTGCAAGAGGCAAGAACTGAACTCCCATTCTCTCAGTTCTGGCTTGATACCTGAACAATGAGATTGTCATTTCTTAAATAGAGATTATCTGGTTTTGCCTTAATATCTTATCTGGTTAGCTGATTTGAGTATGTACCCTGCATTAACATGAATGCATACACTGCTCTCAAATAACAATTTAAAGTGCCTAAACTACGTAGGAGTCTAATGATTCATCTGTAGGGAAAGTGAATCTAAACAGCAAGCAATGATGGGAGTGAATGATACACTAGTTATTCTGTATTAACTTCCTCTGTGGGTGCTTCCAGTGCACCCTAATTGTGAAACTGTATAGCTCTCTTGAAAAGGCTTTAGCATATAGAGTGTCAATACAGGGAGCTGGTGAGGAATAGCTAGTACATTGCAAAGTCTGCTTACTGCATACTAAAATATTGGTTATGTGGACAAGCATTTTGTCTCACTTTCAAGAGGTTCTTAGGAGCCTTAACCCTATTAAATAAACATGCAAATATTTTGTGAAAATTAGACTTAAACTTCTAGGTCATTTAGGAGGTTTTGAAAACTTTACTCTCAGTATAGAAAAGTTAATAATTTGAAATACAGCTTCTAATTCAGTGGATGTTCTGGATTTACGATCATTTGAGAACAGAATGTGACCCCTTGGTTGAACAGAGAAATAGGCCACCTGGCTTCAGCTACTATCTCTGACAGCAGACACTTCTAGACATTTCAGAATAAAGTTAAAAAAACCTTTGTAATAGACAAGCTGGGTACAGGGTAAATTGTCTGGTGAACGCAATCCATTAGCAACTGGATATGTCCCCAAAGATGCGGGTTTGTATCTTTTCTGCAGTTTTATTCTTTCAAATGTAACTATGGAAGTTTTTGTTATCTATATAAGGGTATAGTTTTATTTGGAACAATACTGAATATTTGGCCTACTTCTATCTTTTGTGACAATGTGTTCCACTGATTAAAATATGGTATATATTTCTTTTCACGTGTTTCACATCTTTGCCTTTCAATATTCTTTGAGCGCCCAATTGTTTTTATGTTATGAGAAAAGACAAATAAGTGCACTCCTCCACTGGTTAATTTATATAGCTTTATAATTCATCTATATACCTCTTCCTGGCTAAATGACTAGCCAGTACTGAAAGAGCAAGAATGTTGAAAGTCAGACCTAAGGAGAAACACATTTCAAAGAAATGGATTTAGTACACTTTGATATGTATTAAAATGAACCCTACAAAAGAGTGGGTGGGAGGAAGGCTTCCAGAACCAACGTAGCAATGCTGGTCATTAGGCATGAGAGATAAATCTGTTTTCCACACAAAAAAATAAAAAAAAAGACAAACAGTAAAGCTAAAGCTCAAGAACAAACAGAAAATTGCTCTTGCCTTAAGGTATTTTTCAACCTGGTGACCGATTTTGTGCTTGTAAAGACAAGACAGGTCAACATCATTGACTGCATATGGCTAGGAAGGGTTTTGGAATGTGATGTTCTTCCCTTCTGAGAGGGTAAGTGATTCAAAGTGACAAAGTGGATGTAATCTGCTCTGGAGTGAATGTGACTACATGACAAGATTTTTCTTGGCAGCTGGGAAGACACAACCAAGCTTGTTCTTTCTCATGTTCTTGCAGAACTGTTGTTACTGATATGTAAGACGATGGCAGCATTAAAGTGGGCTTCAGCAGTGCAGACACCCACACCAGTAAATGACTCCAAACCCCTCACAACACTACCTTCAAATAACAAAGCCTTCTAGAAATTTGCTAAAGAATCTATTATGTTTGCTACATTTTGTATTAGTATTTCATTTTTTTAGTAGTTCATCTGCTTTAATTTCCATTTGTTTAGTAGTTCATTTGTAATACGTATGTATTTGCCTCATATTGAGAGCTAGGTCTGAAAATGTGTTAAATGCATTTTAGAAAGAAACATGGGTTTTAAATTCTTATTTCAAAATGAGTGAACATATGTATTTCTAAAGCTGCTATTAAATTCACAACTTGTACCTCCAATAACTCTGAACTGTCCAAAACTAAAAGAAATAGTAATTATGTGAAATGATTAGAAATAACCACAGTCAAACTTTACATTCCTGATTTGTACTGCAGACTTTTGCCAACTGTGGTAGCCTGAATATCTTCTGTCTTGTAATTTATATTGCTTTTTACACCAAGCAAAATACAGTATTAAAAGAATTGTATTACAGATGGAGTGGAAATTCTAGTTTGGTTGGTACTATATATTCTTGTGCACAGGTGAGAGCTATTCCATAAGACTGGATCTCGGCTTTATTACTTAGAACAACATTTCCATAAATCTCAGCATTGTTTGTAGGAGCATTCTTTCCAATCAATGTTTCATTACAATGACCGGTGGTTGAAAACCTGCTTAACAAGACTTTAACTATTGTAACAGCTGCATGGTCAGATTTGACCAGATCTGGGAGGGAATCAGTGATATACTTCAGGGGGAAAAAAAGGAGCAGTATCTATTCAAGCTTTGGACAAAGTAAGGGGGTTTCATTCTTTTTAACCCCTTCTCTCCATTTCCATAACAGATGAACATATGGGATCCCATTACCAGAAAAAAAAAAAAAAGCACTTAATTTCCCCCAGAGCCTTGCTGAGAGTTTGACTACCCAGAAACGTACTGAATCAGGCCATAGAAGTGTATTTTCTCTTGCATGAGAAGTTGGCCAGCAATTTAAAGATTAAAAAATAACTACTTAAACTGTGTAAGCACTTAAAAATATTCCTAAGATTGAGATTTATTCAATTGCAGCAATCATCTGCAGCAAACAGCTCCAGTCTTAGGTTAATTGAGATGTACCTCTCAGATACATCATTAGAATTTTGTTATAGCCTGTTCACAAGCTTTCTCGGGGAAAAACAGGCTCGCTGTAAAAATGGGAATGCTGTATTTTAGAGCAGAATTTCCCCTCTTTCTCACTCCTACAACTGTATTACCATGCAGAATAAAAATAAATCAGAACAATGTTTTTATGAGTAACAAATGATCAAAAAACTCACCAGAGCAGAAATATGGATTGAGATCATTGAAGTAAAGTTCAGTGCTGCACAGATGGGAGTCTTACACCTGCTCCTTCCTAAATAAAAACACCTTGTTTTATTTCAACCTTTCAATCTCCTGTCCTATTTATAGCAATCCAAGACTTCTCTAACATCCAACAACATTTTTGATTAGTTAAACTTATTGCTGCTTTTTCCCAGCTTTAATTTCCATTGACTTCTTGATGGGAATTGCAGAACGTTAAGTGCAAAATTTCCATTAACTTCAGTGAAGCCAAGATTTTACCCAACGGCTAGGATTTTACCCAACTTTCTGTAGGAGTCTGGCTGAGCACTGAAATGTTACACTTACCCCTGAAATGCATGTTCCTCTTCCATTAAGACAATTCAGTTAAATGGATGTGATGTCAGAGCTAAAAGGCAGGATCTCTCCCTCCAAATCTCTAAGAACTTTCCAATATGGACCTATTTCCCACGTAGCTCTAGAGTCATCACCCGAAGTCCATTTGAAACAGTGGAAAACCTCCTCTAACTTCAAGGGACTTTGGACTATGCCCTGTAAAAAAAGGGTGAAGGCTTCTCAAATGTAAAGAAATTAGAGTAGTTCTTATGCAGAACTGAAAAAGAGTTTCCGTGGACTCTACACTTACAGATTCTAAGTCTGCATGCTAGTTCCACGGTTTACAAAAATGTCTTTGTGGAGACAGAATGGAGAAAGGAAAAGCAACAGATCTGCTAATACTATACTAATGCATGAGCAATCGTTACCCCAACAGCAGTGCCACGTTGTAAGAACCTCAGTAGTTTCTGTAAGAAGGTGTAGGTTGAAGAACTTTTTCTTCACTTTCACTGGCTTTGTGCAAAAGGAAGCGTAGGGCCCAAGGAAACAGATGGAAAAATATTTATGACAGTCTATGGGCACTTAATCACTTGAAGCACTCTGCTATCAGCACTGACTTGTTGTATTTGAGACCAAAACAGTCATAGCAGCAACGATTTTATTCAACATCACTGCAACTACTGTGACTATAAATAGGACAGGCAGAACCAAAGGATAACACCTCACCAACAAGGGCATCTTTTTCATCGCATCCACAAACAGGCAGTTATAGGCTAGCACACCATGTATCTAACCCTTCGGCAAGCATCTCATTCAGCTCTCATCCACACACATTTTTTCCTCCATCTCTTACCTTTTTCCTTTAAACATATTCAACAACTATGAAATTCAACAGTTATGAAATTTCACAAGCTAGAAATTGCCATTCTCACTTTACAGATGGTGAAAACAATAAAAATAAATAATCATTTAACATGTGCTCACTGCATGCCTGTTCAAGAGACCAAAAGGACATAATATGCTTTCTTATGCCCTTTGTAGGGTTTATCTATATCAACAGAGTGAGTGAGAGAAGAAAACTGCTGCTCCTCAGTAGTGACATTTACCTTTCTGTGAAAATAGACAGGAAGTGAGCAGGCAGGGGCAAGACATATTGACAGGGTCCCTTTAGCCTGCACCAACCAACAAAGAAAAGTTGGAGACCAAATGGATAGTATAGATTATTTCTTTCTTAAAAGTGTGGCACAGGGAAGAGACCACCTTGTGAATAAAAATCACAGCATTTTTCCTGCTCTTCACCAATGGCAAGGCAGCCCTGTACTTCCCTTGCTTGTGTCAAAGTACGCTTAGCTAGTGCATTTAGCTAGCAACATGACCAAGAATTAGGAGAAGAATCAATAATTTTTATCTCCTTCTTTCTTGCTCTATTCATACTGCTTCTCTTAAAATAAGGCTGGCAACTCTAAAACAGAAAATGACAAATCTGGTCTTGAAAACATCCACTACACATGGGCACAGCTGTTCAGAGACCAGACCACACAGCCACAACAGAAGAATTCAAGGTAATTTCTAAACCTTTTACAGTAATGATACACCTTCTGTCATGCAACAAAGTTATCTGACTTTTAAAAGAAAACTTTTTTGACAAATCCAGGGAGACAAACACATCATTAGAAGAAAATGACTAATTTGAATACCTGTATATGGTATTCAAATCTACCCACCACTATCACTACTCCAGTGACCTCAGAGTCTCCATGTAACACAGACTTATCCTCAGCACTGCCAGGAGAGTGGCACTGGAGACAGAGTTAATAACAGACAGAGTTAATAATTGGAGACAGAGTTAATAAGTTACGAAGATTTCCTTAGCGCATCCTCCAACTTGTGGGTAACAACACAGATCAAGGAACATGCTGAAGGCAGTATCTCACTGTGCTCTCTGTGCGGACCGCAGCATTAGCAGATTCTTGAAACTTAGAGGATCTTATAACTCACGGGTTCTGGGTTGGAGATATCTGCCTTACATTAAACACATCCCCAAATTAATGCTTTGGCCAGTTTCATAAATACTTTCTGCTAATGGAGGAGCTTCTCTAATTTCAACGAAGGGGAAACTATCCTCATGTTAAATGATTTTTCCATTGACTTAAATTGAAATTTTTCTTGAAGAGAGACAAAATGCTACAAAGGGCAGTGATACTACTTTTATGAATAAGGATTATAGGTAAAACTGAGAAATTTAGCTAAAAAGTTTGTCCATTCTTCTTCTTAGTAAGGACTAGTTAGGGTAAGATGTTCTTGAAAATACTCTGCTCTGGTCACACAGCAGATGCGCAGCTGGATGCACAGCTCTGGTCATCCACTCTCAAGAAAGACTAATTTGACTGGAAAGGAAGCAGAGAAATCCTTTAAATAAGACGTGAAGAATGGAGAGCTTTTCTATGGGAGGATGCAAGAAGAGATGGCTCGCTTATCCTAACAGAATGGAGGTTGAAAAGGTCTGCTCTCTGTATATGTCAGGTTAAACAGTGTAAGACAAGGGGTATTTAGGCTAATGTTTACTCAGGAGCAAATGGAACACATTATCCACAAATAAATTTAAACAGGAAATGAGAAAAAAAATTCCCAGCATCAGAGCAGTGAGATCCTGGAAACACTTTCTAATAGCAATAGTTGGATCAAATAATCTTTTTTGCTTTCTAGTGGAGTTTGATAAGTATACTGATGAGGTTGCCTGAAACAGAGAACTTGTTTTGAGGGACCTAGCAGGTCCATTCAAGCATTATGTCTTTGAAGTCACCTGAGGCTACATTCAGAAGACCTATGTATGGAAGCACCTCTTTGTGTGCCAAAGTCAAGAATTAGATGCCAAGAGCAGTCACAAGAACCCACACAGCTTCTGCCCAGACCTATAGGCAAGCAACCGACCTGTTTGCAGCCTAGTTCACATGGAAATCTCAGGAGGATTTTAGGTGTTCTCCTGCCTAGCTGTTCTGCAAGACCCCATCATACTTCCACACATTCAGTCTCATAAAAAACTGCCAGGACTTTTGGTGCAACTGACTTTAAAGCGCACTTCTGGAACATAGGAAACCTGAATTCAATTTTTCCACCTCCTATGCATCCTGACAGGTGTTCCTTTAACTGTTGATTAACTTCGAGAAAAATAGCCTCTCTCTTCCTCCAGCTTTCTTAGCACCCTGCTCAGCTTACCGGCTGCTGTGAATGCCACTGAAGTGTTGAGGAAATGTCTCTCCTATAAAATGCATGGAAAGATTTAGTCACTTACTCAGTGTTGTTAGTTTTATGAGGTAGCAAGATGCCTGGAAGTTAGCACGGTGATGCTGATTTGCTCCTGTGAATCTAGCTCGTATGCTTCTGTAGAACAACATACTTCAGTTAGGACATGAAGAAGGAATTCAGTTACAGATAATTTTCAGCTTTTTATGGGTTATGCATTAATTGTTAGCAGAGCTGTGTCAGAATTAGCTCTGTGATGATCCAGCAAAGTTTCTTAGCTCAAGCACACACCAAGCAAATACATTTATACTGTTTTCAGGGTCAATGTGACTTCAGGAGCAGCGAGTCACGTTTGCAGTGTGTGCAATCCAAACCAATGAGCCATTTCAGACCAAAATTAGCTTCCCAAGAACCTGATTTGGCAGCTTTGTTGTGTGCTTCCAGAACAGAGAATGCTAGGTTATAAGGAGCTTGTCTGGACCTTGCAAGACTTACTGACTATGTCTGTACTTCTGAATTAAAGAGTGCCAGGGCTTAGAATAACTTGACCATCCAACTGTTGTTAGAATGGCCCCAGCATACGTTTTGCCCAGGACAGCTAGCACTCTGCCAACCAATGCTCAGGCATGGTTTGGGAGTGGGCACAGGCCAGCACCAGACAGTTTGCATGCAGCTACTGTGTTTTGCAGGCTAAGAAAATTTAATTTTATTAGCATAGCCAGGTCATGCCAGAAAGAGCCTTGGCACTGTACTGAGGCAGTAACTTCAGCTCAGTTTTGACCTTGCTAGACATAAGCTGACTCCATTCAGCCATTGCTTCTGCACCATGATCTAAAATAGGGTTCAGCACAGGGACAGTGCTGGACCTGAGACTGGATTTTCTCCTTCTGCAGTCCTGTGCCCAGACTAACAAGTCCTCAGAGTTTGATAGAGCAACGGTCTATCGGCTCTGCAATCGCCAGACCAAATTTGGCAGAGTACTAGTGACCTAGTGCCAACAAGTCGAGCTGTGACCAGGCTGTCTCCTTACAGGTGGGTCTCTCTACACTGCTCCACAGCATTACTGGTAGCAACATGTCTTATTAGCTCATTCACAGTGCAAGACCCAAGTGCTCTCTGTGCATGCACCAGTGCTACTCTTGATTTTATAAGTGTGCCTGGTACCTAGAACAGCAGCTGTTGCATTGAAATAGTTTAGTGACTGTGGGAACCAGCCCCAGTCCACTAGGTTCAGTGCTGAAATAGAATTAACAGCAGTGCAGGACACATGATGGCTTTGATTTGCTAAATCAAACAGATTAACCTAATATATAAATAGACTGTGTTTATGTTGATGTGTGTGTATGTACATATATATGAAGATATACAGCCCACATATACAAATTTAAATGTGAATTAGATAAAACAAAACTTTTTTAAAATTATAAAAGAGGAGCATCTTTCAACACCCACCTCATATGAGAACAAACATTTTGTGCATTAGTTTCATTTGACAGCAGAAATAAAGCTGTACATTAGAATTACAGACTAAGATCACCTGGTCCAGTGTTTCATATCCACCATTCCAGTGGATACAATATCTGTGTTACAATCTTCCTTAAGATATACAGCTTTTCCCACCATTTTTTGTACTTAGAGGAATACTGTCCTGATAAGTACTTGATCTAAGTCAAGTTCAATGTATTTTTTACATGCCATTATATCTTATTGGTGCATAACAAATGAAGTACAAAAATACCAGATATTCACCTACAGAAATAGCATATCATTAGAAATTAGCACATTACAGTTGCAAATTTGTTATTGTTGCTATGGGTGGGGAAGAAAACAAACACTGAAACAACTTCACAGGATCCAACATCCCTGTTTGATTAGTGTCACGTGAACATTCCTGGAGAATGGTCATACATTTATCTGAACTCCAGTCAGTGCTTGTTTTCAGAACGTATTACATAGCTGTTCCTTCCTTGTAAGCTGATCTTGCCTTCTGCTTCCTCAGTACAAAACAGTCATTAAGAAAAGCAACTTTGCTCCCTGGGTACAGATTATAATGAATTCATTTAACCAAGCAGCATTATCCGTGAAGAGGTGAATAGTTCTTAAACTCGGCCCACCTTGTCATAGTTTTTTGTTTTGTTTTTTTGGGGGGTTGAAAGTTACCAATTGCAACACGCTGGGAAACAAGAGATCAAATTAACTCAGCAGTTTTCCACATGATAGTCTGCTTCTTCAGATAGCCATCCTTCTTGCTGGGTTTCTCCTTCACTTGCACTATTTACTTCTTGGGTTCAAAGTTTTCAACCCTTTGCTTTTTTTTTTTTTTTTTTAAATCATGCATCACTTGACTGACTTGTCCTTGCACCTCCAGCCTTTGTTGCTTTCAGTCTTTAATGATGATCTTTTCGTTAAGAGCTCACCAAAGTGTAGATCATGCTGAATGTAAAAGAAAGACACAATATGAAAATATCCTTTTGAAGCATGCAGAGCACTTTGATTTTTATAACCCTTTACTGTCTGTTCCTCAGGCTTGACTGTAATGGCCTGTGCTTTCCTTTGCTCTATTGGTTCACACTCCTTCCATCTCTCTAAAGCATCTTAATTATGGTGGATTCAAGATGGGTATCAGAAAGCACTCAAGAAATAATAAATTCATTAACGATATCCTACTGTATCTCAAGCTGTGTTTGAGCTTATTAAAGTGTGGTCTGATGCGGAATTTGAAAAGTGAAGAAACAAAACCATTCTGCTTTAGTGTGTTTGATCTCTAAAACTTCAACCAGCAACTCTCTGCAGGGCAGGCAGGGTTTCCAATGAAACTGCACTGCTTTGTTTCCTTTGGAAAAAACTCCATGCAGTGGAAGAAACATAAAACGCAGAGACCAGCTGCAGTGAATCCATACATATTAAGTGCAACTCTGAAAAATGAAGAAATCACAGTATATTGCCACAGCCCCATTTTACTATAATTCTATTTCTGACAATATCCAGGACAGTACAGCAAAAGTGAATATAATTCATATTATTTTATTTAGGACCAGACAGTGGATTTTAGCTTATGGCCACATTTTGAAATGAAGGGAGGGAGGACACAGAGGAGGCTGCACAACAATAGAGCCCCAGCTGAAATGCTAAACCACACTACACAGCTGACTTTGCCAGGGTCTGTTACCCAACACAAAAACGTGGGGTTAAAAATGCTTCTTCCTGCACCCATGCCTTGTGATGATCTCTCCTTACTCTGCCAACAGAGCTGGTCTAGCATAACTCCCAAGCTTCCCACTTTGGCCTCTTGCCACTGCCAAGAGGGCTAGTGAGGGAAGGACATTCAGTCCAAACCCACAAAGCTACTGGATGCTACACACCAGCTCAGATTCTTGCACCCCATCCATCTCAGTGAGAGTTAGGCAGCATCTACCAAATTCTGTGCGTCTGGGCTCTTCTACTTCCTTTCTCCTTCCACATACGCAAACACAGGCACATACACATGCACATGTGGCCGGAAAAATTTGTGCTAAGTAGTATTTAAATGTAAACCTGAGAAACATCAACCTGCAGCAGTGACTCCTCAAGATAAGGTGCTGACTGACAACAGAATAACAGACTAGTGATCAAAGAAGAAGTGACATTTATCCTCTTCCACCAGTATACAACCATATCTTACAAAGGAATTACAGCATGCAAGACTGATTGGAAGAGGTGGTCTATGCAAATATGTTACGGGAAAAGGAGTAGGAGAAAGGTGTCATAAAACAACACCTTCATTTAAAGTTAAAAGTATTAGCCTTTCTTGTCAAATAGTTTTATGGTGTAATTATAGAGGCCACTAAAAGTACAGAGATTCTGCCAAGGTCTTACCTTAAATATGATCCCCATATATTCTTGCATCTGACATTTGCAACCATGCATTAAAGACATCTGACAGCTGAAAAGGTTGTGGGGGTGGGGGGCAGGGGGGAAGGAGGGGAGGTTTGACTGGGGTGCAGATCTCCAAGAACCAATTTAAGTGGAGTTCTAGACCACACACTATAACCATGTCTACCCCGTCACAAAAAGGACATTGCAGGAATAACTCCAAGCATGGTGCACCCTGTGTCCCACCTACCTACCACCCTGAGCATCACCACGCAGGCAGCCTGTGGACTGCGCATGAGCGTGTGCCTGGTGAACTCACATGCCAGGCTCCCGCAGGAGCTCAGCCTGCTCTGGAGGGGATGTTCCCAGCTGCACTAGAACACCCTGTACTCTTGTGATAGAGGAGATCTGGTTTTCAGGTGCTGGATTCAGACTGCCTCATGGAGGACTGTGGGAAATACACTGGCAAATGCCCCATAATGTAGCAAATTATATGCTAGCAAGCTATGCCATTTCACCGATCACCATTCTGATATAATGTCACTGTCATAACACTTGCTATATCACCCATCCTAAGAGACTATGCAGAGGATCAAAAATTGTGTTTCCTTGGTTTGGCCCTGGGGCTGGGGTCAGGCTTTAAGATACGCACTTAGCAGTATGTCCTGAGGTGTCAGTGGATTTAAGTACATGCTGCTATGAATGGGCATGCTTCCCTGAATCAAGATCAGGAGCAGTTTTGTAAAGCTAAAGAAACGGGCCTATTTGCTCCAGTCATTTCTAAATACAGTATCACATGTCAAATGAAAAACAGACACCATTTCCTTAGTAGAAAGACCAGACTTACCAGTAAAGATAGTAGAAGAAGGAAAGGAGATAGAAAGCTAGCTTACACCAGGCCTCTTTCTGACAGTAACTCAAGGTATCTGCATTCATGACTGCAGGTGGATCATATGCTAGTTCTGAACTATCTGCTGGGCAATGAAAATACCTGAAAAAGCAGGAGAAAACATCTGGAATGATCCTGTAACATTCTATATTAAATATATGCAGATGTACACCCTCCTGCTCCTGATCATCAGCTGAGCTCAGAAGAAAACCTCCTTCCATGTTATACCAGGAATTTTCCTCTCTCTTTCAAGCCTCTATTTCTGGACATTGCTAAAATCAGGATGCTAGTCTTAGCAGACTGTTTTATAGGCCCAAGCTATTCATGCACACGGACCTTCTCTGTTCTATTAATTCTTCAGATTGACACATTCCACCTTCCCATATAGTTCTTTCTGGCTTACCCTCTAATAACTTACATATTGTGAGTGACAATATGTGGTGGTCTGTGATCACAGCATAGAGTTAGTATTCCTAAGCTATAACTGCATCTATACAACAGACTTCAGATATGATGAAAGGTAACAGTCTCGACCAACTGATAGCTCAGTTTCTCCAACTATAAAAAGGAAATAAGTCAATAAGGGCTGGTTGACTAATGTTTTCTGCACACAGCACTGCTCTAAAATTTATCATCCAAATAAATTTCATTGGTTTTTGTTCTTATGACGAAGAAATTTCTAATTATTCTCAGCAACAACTGGATGTTTAAGAAAATCTTGAAAAAATAACTTTTTTGACAACAGAGCTTTCATCTCAATTACTTTGCAGTAAAAAGCAAAAACAAAACAAAAAAGTCCTGATCCACTTAAAGCATTTCATTAAAGATCTGCATGAATCAAATGAAGTACTGTTATTTCCCTTGCTTGAAAGTAGTAACGTGACTACTAAAGATTGCTGGGATTGCTTAGATCGATAAACAGATAGACAGAAATAAAATCCCCATACTCTTAAATAACCAGCAGTAAACTTTGAAACTAAGTGGTCTTCCTCCCTTCTTCCTTTCTACTATCAGTCACATTCACTTATAATCTCTAATAACATTGCAAATTCTTTTACAGAGATCACAAGTGAAATCCTTGCTTAATTATCTTCACTGGATGAAAATATTATACAGTACCTTCCTATGAGTTTGTGCAGAACTTTACATAAGGAGCCCAAACTTATCTGTGGTTAAAACAGCAGTAAATATGGAGTAATTAGAGCAGCCCTTAGGGAAACTCATGGAAACAAAGACAATCCAAAGTTCCCTCCAAAGGTGATATGACTATTTAGAGTCTCACCATTTTCAGCTTGTACATAATACAATTTTTATTTTTAGACCAATATTATTGTCACAACTTTGTTGCTAACCCTTAGTAAAACAGTGCTAAAAATATTACAATTTTTTCTGCATCAAACCAACAGGGAGAAGAACACTGATAGTTTCACTCCATTTAGCTTTGAGAACTACACTGTTGCTCTAACTTCTAGATAATACACTGTTCCATATCACTCTTCATTACTACTGAGCTTTTGCAGAAAAATGTGTAAAAAAGCTACCACTCTTTAGTAGCTAAGTACTAGCTGAGATTACAGAATTGTATTGCATTCGTTACAGAATTTTTTCAAGATACTGCGCAAAGTAGCTCTCTGCTACCATATGTATCTTTGTATGACAAAGAAACCCTGACAGACAAAAATCATCTGCGCTTTTACAAATGTTGTGAGAATGCAAAACTAGTGAAGGATTCCAGACTAACAAAAACTTATGTCTCTTGGTTATCTTCAGAAGTGACAAAAGGCCAATTCTCTACTAAAACACAGTGGAAGCTGCTTTGTCAGCAGCTGCCACTGCCCATTCAGAGAAAATCAAAACTGCTCAACAGAAGATCTAACTGAACGATTCCCTCTGAAAGCCTCTCAGTGAATACAAAGAACCAGAGGAGATCTGGAGCTCAAACACCCCCACTTCTTCACTTTGTTGGGATGAAGACAACAGTTCATCATCTTTTGCAATCTTTACTCCAATAGAGACTTCTCTTGCAGAACAGAAATTCTCTACTGGACAGGTATAGTGAGAAATGATCTATTTTATACTACCAAAAATGCATAAAGTTACCAGAGAAGATAAGCAAAATTCCCTCAACTTGCCCAGAAAACATGACAACTCCAATGGAAAGGCTTCCTTGCTAGGGCTGGACAAACATATCTAAGGTCTTCAGCACACTGACTATCTTACAACTCTTTGTCTATAAAGTATTTAGTACTTCATTGAGTTCCATTTTCATATTCCAGCCTATTTCATTTCCAAGTTTTCATTCAGTTTGATTATGCTGTAATGATTGCATCCTGAAACTTCTGGGAATATCTAATTACGTTAGTAACTGAAAGACGCATTTATATATTATGTGTTTTCTTTCCCTACCCTAAACATCCATGAAAATATTTTTTCTCTGGAAACTTGAATCTCAGCTGTTTATAGAAATAGTTTTTAGGCAAAAGATATCCAGCCATCCTCCTATTGCTGCAGTTCGTACTTCAAGCAATTCACATGTGTGCCAAGCTGGCAAATAAGGGTAACAACCAGTCAGCATACAAAGACAGGCTTACCTCCAGAAGTGATAAAAAAGGAGAGGAACATTTAACCCCAGTGTGAGCCACTCTTGAGCGCACAAAAACATTATGCAGAAAAGGCTATGGATAGAGTACTCCGGCAACACCAGCTAAAAAGAAAGGAACAGAAATAAGAATAGATGTCAGTAAAACACCTCTATGAGTGCAGCTGCTAAACTAGTTTTTCAGAAAACAAACCATCTCTGCAAGTCTCCTACGTGTCTAGGTCTGTCCCCAGACATACCTCAATTGACAGATGGTGGGGCTAAGAGTAATGAGCACACGGTGCAGTGCCCAGTTTGTCTGGGTTCTAATCATGGCTCTACTCCAGCGGCTTGTTGAGAGGCCTGGAACAAATCACTTATCTTCTCAGTTGGTGCTCCAGATTTCTGTCTGCAAAATGTGGATTGTATTACTGCCTCCCGCACAGAAGTGTTGTGAGACTAAAGGAGTGAATGTTTATAAAAAAGTTCTTAAAGAGATAAGTTTAATCACTGATCCATTTGAAGAGGAAAGAATAAACCTAATATTGAAGTTTCACTTTCTGTATTGGAGGAGTGTCCTCCAATAAATAAAAGACTTCTTCTACCATTTTGGTATATTATATACACCCTGAAGAGATCAAATTCATTAGTAAGTGTTTTAAGCTAAAACCCACTAGGATGGAAAACTTACTTCCTTAATAAATCTATGACTCCCATCACTATGTGTTTCAGACCCAAGATGATTCTTTCTATTAAAAGAAAAAGTGAGTGGGCAGCCAGCAGAAACTGAAAATTACATGATGTTAATTCAGAGTGGTTATTTCTAAAGGCATTTTACTTTTTTCCCCGTTTCTTAGCTGTCTTTCTTCTTTTTTCGTGATGCCCTTTCTCAGAAATCTGTTATCTTCATTCAAGTCATAAAAGAGATTAATTTCCAACAGCTTATATTTCTCATCAGCTACACAGTCCCATACACTGTTCATCTGCATTCTTTGCTGTGTCTTGGAGCCATGTCAACTGAAGTTAAACCAAAAAAACCATTTGAGTGGCTTCTTTTAGTTTGAAATCATTTTCATCTGTCAAATAGTTAAAACAAGCCCTACTTTTGAAAACAATGAAAAACCTACTATAATGTCTCCTATACAGCTATGCTATAATGGAGTCCAGCTTCCTGGCTTTTAGGACTCTTTCCATCTCACATGGAACATATTTTATTACTTTCATTTAACTTTATTATTGAAGTAGTTAACACATTTGGATATCTCTTGCTCTGTATCTATGCCTTCAGCTTTAGCATCCACAAAAGCTCACCTTATATGGATGACAAATCACAGTACAATTACACAGTTTGGATTCCAGATGGCAGTTATTTATCACTGCTCGATTTTTTTTTCATTTTTAGAATGTGATTTACAGCATAACTATAACCTTTCCCAAAATAATGATTTATCTTTGTCACAAATTGCAGAAAAGAAAGGTCTTAATGATGGACGTCTACCCACTGAACATCCTAGCACTTAAAATGTATAACATCCATTATCACATATTTAACTTCTGATTCCACCTCAGTTCACAAACTTAACAAGAACACAGCCCTGGTGCCTGATCAACAGGCTGGCTAATAGTAACAAGCAAGGAAACCCATGGTGGAAATTTGTGAAGAGCTTAAAACACAACAACAAAAAAAATCATTGTGAAACTGAAAAGGAAACAAAGGAAGCAGTGGATTTGCAGGAACACATTCACTTTCTAGTCACAGTTTGTAGTTTAAATTAAATCTACCTAAGCTTTTGATAGAACAACAAGTGGGCCATTTCTGTCTCTTTGCCCTTTTCTTGGCGTGATATTTTCCCATGGACATAAATAAATACAGGATCAGTGCTGATTACAGTTTCTGAAGGGAATCTATGGAAAGGAGCAAACAAAGCCCAGCCTGCAGGCCAATTAGAGTTTATATTCAGGTGATTCAATCACGAAACCAATTCTAAAAGTAAGTGAGAGAATTGAAAGCATAAAGCTTAGAAGGACCCTCACAGCAAGGCTTGTGAGAAAAAGTAAACTATAATTCCAAATAATGGAAAAATAACACTGCCTCAGCTTTTGGCTGGAAGAGTTATCATGCAGTTTGACACAATGTCCTCTGAAACCAATGGAAACTTTCAATCAACTTTACCGAATACTGGATTAGGCTCCTAGAGAGAAGCAAATTGGTTTAGAATCAACCAACAGTCATTCCTTGTCATTTCTGCCGAGGCAGTCAACTGAGATAATAATTGCTGTGATGTGGATATCTCTTCAATAGAAATTAAACTAAGATCTTTAATTTATTTCTGGGAGACCATATGAAGCTGTCAGATGGTAAGTATGTTAGGGTACAAACAGTATATTTCTACTCTGAACCCAGAGCAGTTTGCTTCAAGCAAAGACTTCTGGTTTCGGACACAATCACTAAGATAAAGTGTCGAGAGGGTTCCAGAATACAGAGTTGAAGGAGAAATCAGCAAAGGGGCACAATTCTTAAGAGTTGCAACTTGGTGACTTTGGGTCCCAAGCTAGTAAACGGCATTATAAATTTATCACCAGAAATTCTGCTTACTGACCTTTACCTGTGAAAAAACATGAAGAGGACTGAAAAGGAAGTCACAGTTTCTAGACCAAAATGATGCTAATCAGAAACACCTTTTATTATAACGTACAAAACCATGGGAAAGAAATTACTATACCTTTCTATGTTTTGCTCTGATAAGCCTATTTACTTAAATACACGTATCAGTAACTACTCAGAATCCTTATTCAGAGTCTATCATATCCATATAAAATGTAAAATCTTGGGTAGATACCATATTTATATCATTACCATCTCACTAGAAATATTTAACATGTCCTCACACAAAGTCATACACATATGTGCGTACATGCAGATATATTTTTTTCCCCTTAAATTCATAAGAAAATAAGGCAGGCTTTGCTGAATGTAGATGTCTAGGCTTGGCTGAACTACAGCATGGGAAAATGAGTACTGGAGCTAAGCACTTGTCAGCAACTTCTTTAGGTTTGTAGGAATACAAAGTCCTCTATAGATCACAACTGCATAAGAGCATTTCTCAGGTAGCTCCATCCTAAATCACATTATTCAGTTTCCTATTTCCTCAATACATGCTGCTGCTCTTATACAAAAGATAACCTCATCTTTTTCTGCCAGTCCTTCTTCTTCGCATTCTGTTTATTATATATGAGTATTTCCTTCCCATATGTGACTCTGCTCTTACAGAACATTATCTCACCTTTAAATGGAATAAATCTTACAGTTTGGTTCATCAGTGAATATGGCACACAATGTATTTTCCTAGTTTTGGTATCTGTGACGTATTATAGCAGCATGAATAGTAGTCTCCTTTCATCAGTGCTAATAAATTCTGCATATGTAGGAAATCAACTTAATAAATGAATCAAACTGTTTCCCAATCACTGTTAAGTCACTGAAGTGTCAAGACCTCATCCTTCTTTCAACTCTTCCGAGGACAAATACTCCTGAATGTTAGACAGTAAGAATGGCAAATCTCAGTTTTTCACAGAACCTTTGTTTCTTTCTAAAAAAGACTCTGAGTCTACTTCAGTCTCCTTCCCTGCACACCAGCCTCCACACTGTAACCACAAATTTTACACTTTACCCAGGAATCTCCAGCCATTAGGCACTCTACCCTTCCCAGGATTTCTGAGACAGTCTTTATTTTGCTGTTAAAGGCTAAGACAACTTCCTTTCTTAATGCCTTCCTTCCCCTCCTGCAAATGACAGGAAAAAACTGAGAAGTGGAGGTTGAATCTCCTTCACATAAAAGGTCTATTGATTACCCAGGTGGAAACAAGTTATTTCCCTTGCAAACCCACAAGCCCTTTTCCATCCACCTAACAGCAACAAGAAACTGAAAACACCATGTATGCATGGAATCACTCCAGGGCCCCAAATAAGGCCTGATGTAAGTGCATGCTGCTTTATTACAGCAGTTAATGCTGCTGCACCTACTTCCACTAAAGGATGTCTGCAGCTTGTCACTATGGTGCTCACTTTGCTGCTTTTTCCATAATAGCACTTGCTAAAGCTAACTGGCAGAATTTGTCTTCATCTGCAATAGGAAAGGGGGGGAGGGAAATGAACCCAAGGTTTTCAGAACACAGAGTTAATTTAATTACACTTTAGAGTCCATTTTAATAGAGCCTGCCAGAACTAACCTGGGTTTACTGACGAATATCAACTGCTGAACTAAAGACAGTGTGAGACCAAAAGGAGATGATTCTTCAACTCTGAAATTCTGCTAATTGAACAGTACAGATCACCCAAGTAGGAAGAGCGTAGTGCAAGCGAAAATGCAAAATTACACAGAAAAATAGCAGTAGTGTGTGCATTGACCCAGAACGGGCATGTATTTGGAAGGCACATACATCGAAACAAACAAAGCATGTCTGTTTGCTCTAGCTGTTACACAAACCAAAGAGGCAGGATCCGCTGTGTGTAAGTTAAAATACACTGACCATACTTCTTAGCATTTGCAACAGTTTTAAACATACTGCTTGCACTGGTTAAACATATGAAACATTAAATTTACTGTTTAAGTACAGGAAAGCTTCCTACTTATATTTTCATTGTATCTTTCCAATCCACTTTAAACGATTTGAGTTATATGACTTCCAAAACTTTCTCTGAAAGGCTGCCCTAGAGCCCGGTACAGTGCCATTAAATGAAATACACAAAGGTTTTCCAGTGCAAATTTCCAGGTTCAATTCCATTCAATCCTCCTGTTAAATTCCACGCTCATTTGTGGCTCTGGAAGCTCTGTTCTCTAGCTGCTTATAGTCATCTCCTGGAAATTCAGTTGCACGGTTAAAATTATTATGACACAAACCTATATCCAAGGCATTTTAGGTTATTCACACCTATGTTAACCCAAACATCAAGAAGTAACTAGCAGCTTGCTATGTAGATATATGTGACTACCTGCAAAGAAAATGGATGGAAAAATGGTTCTCTGACCATCAAAAGAACAACTTGCAGCATGAAGTTTTTCTGTAGTACAGAACCTGCCAAGTTCACATATATAGTTCTGCAGTTTATCCAATGGAGAGCAATGCTGCAATGCATGTGAGACTGAGTCTCATGGACTGAATGAAGAGCACATAGCAAAACAAAGTCTGCATCATCTGCATTTTCACCCCTCCCCCTTTCTGGCCCGCAGTGAAAAGCAGCAGCACAAAGCCAACACTTTGTAAAGGGAATTTCATTATTCTAATGTGTTACTGAAATTTGTTTAAGCAGTATCAAGTGCATATGAACATAAGTCATTCCACAGCACAGATATCTGACAGTGAAATGAGTAACACAAAGAAGCTAATTATCATTCTCACTAAGTAGTTCCTGTCCATCTGTAACATGGTACCAGATTTAATATTAAAATACAGGATTTCTAGATTCTGTTTTCATCTCAGCTACTAGAAGATATCTGTGTTTAGGCCTATCATTTTACTTCTTAATTGTCTATTTTTATCTTCTGTAACATGGGGATGATTATATTTAAAATCTATAGATTCCATTAGAGCTGTTAGTGGAATAACAGGGCAGGGAATGTCTTTTAAATCTATCTACGTGACGCTCTGCACTGAGCTAGTTTATGATTACAGTATTTAAGCCTTATCATAATACAAATAGTAATAACTATTTGACAAGAGCAATAGAGGAAGATCAGGTCATTATGGAATATTTATCAAGAATATCTATAAAGATTTCTGTTTTGCAGAGCCTGTTGGAGGTTATGAAGGGGATTAAGAAAAAGCTTCTGCACTGTAAGGCCTGCAAGGCACCAGCCCAATTCAAAAAGTGCCCAGTCCTTGGAGGACATGCCATTAAGGCGCATGTGCTGTGATCTTATAAGTGTACGTCCTTTGCCAGCTGTTCTTTTCTGCAGGGATCAGGAGATACCTTCACAACTTTTTTTTTTTTCCTTCTTTTTAAAAAAAGTTAGTTCAGAACCAGTAACAGAAGCTGGGTTAGTAACCCCAGAGGGCAAATGTCTCTAATTTTCACACCATTGATACAAAAGCAGGTAACAAAAGCTTTCTTGCCCTACATCACTACTGTATTTCAGACACAGCCAGACAGGGCCCCCCACAGCCAGGCTTAGCTCAAGAGCCCAGTCAGTCTTTGTCTGTTCTCCCCAAACTGCTGAGAATGACAATTACTATCACAGCTGTTCATTAGGAAGTAAAAAGCAGCACCTCATTTCACAGACAGGTCCATGAGTCCAGAAATCTCAGTGATCATTAAAATGAAGTTCAGCCATCTGCACGGTACATGAAGGGCCCTCAGGCCTTCTCCCTGGGGTCTGCCTCTGATTGACAGTTTCATAAATACTGAAAACTGTGTGTTCACTAAAGGGCTGTTTCCATACCTGGAGTGTAAAGACTGTCAGTCTGAGGAAGTGCAAGATGACTGTACAGCGCAGGAATGGTAAAGACAGTCCCTGTCCTACTACTCTAACAGATCTACTGAAAACATCAGCATTTAAATGCAAGGTAGGAAATTTATTCCCCAGCAGAAACAGTTTCCATCCATATATCAGGTATGATAAAAATCAGTTCATCCTATTTTTAACTATGGCACTGTTTGTCTGTCTTTGCACAGAGGCTGCATAGGGCTGGATGGTGACTCCACTTAAATGCACAAAGAAAATTACGTTAAACATAACAGCGGTGTTTGAATTAATCCTGGTATCCTTTGTTTTATTAAAATGCAAATATTTATCTTACTGCTTACTAAATTAAAGCAAATACAGCCCATTAGCAAGTCAGATTTTGCCAATATCTTCAATACAACTCTGAGGAGCAGATACATGAATTTTGCTACCCAAGGCAGCTGAAAATTCTGCTCTCAGGAGTACATTATATGCAGCAGTTACTCATATCAATTTTTGCTGCAACTTCAGTCCTATTATAACATTTCTTGTGATATTCTGATATTGTAAACACACATGTTTACATATGCTCCAGAACAGTAGTGGAGGAAGCAGAATTGTAAGGCAAGAGGTTGTCTATTACAGGGTGCCACTTTAATTATTGAATAAACATTTAAAAGATGGGATTAACAGTAAAATAGAGTGGTTTAGCCTGAAATAGTTTTATATGTAAATATTTTCATGAGTAATAGTATTATGAATAACCATGTATATCTCCCCTCAAAGGATACTTCAGTTTCCATCACATATTGCACTGGCAAGTTTTACTTCCTCCCTGGAGTAAAGGGGGCAGTAACGACCAAACCGTGACTGAATCTAAAATTTGAACTGTTCCTTTTCTTAGGCTTCCAATAGTTATACAACTTTTCCCTTTACAATACACTCCTGCTTTGAACACCTGTGCAGGAACAGCAGGATATAGCTTTTCATTATCGTTAGTAAAGGACACAGACATCCTTTAGTAATGATTCCTGAAAATTTCAATTATTTTTTGTTCTAACCTTTGAAAAGTGCTGAATTCAGGAACTTCTAAATCTGACTAAAAATAGTGCTGGCACAATGAACATATACACCAATGTCAGAAGTGAATGAATTGCCTGCCAACAAGACTATACATCCTCTAAGTTCCTAAGTCCTGCATATTCCTTCTTTCCCATATGAGGATCACTTTCTCATCTAGCCCTTTAAAGATCTGGTAATTATTAGGATACTTTAGCCAAGCTTGTAGCTTATCTGCTTAGCTACACTACATAACAAAACACAAACATATAAGACTGACCTATTTATTTCTACAGTGGTGTCAAATACTGATTTCTATTCATAAAACAGAAAAAAAAAACACAGAAGACAGTTATTTGATCTATTATTTAATAATCTCAGGAACAAGCAAAATTTTTCTAGTGCTTTAAGTTCTCATAACTCCATGTCTCTAATGCTTCCTTTAGAATAACAGTCTTCAACCCGTTCACAAAATCGCTTGGAAGAAAGCCCTACAAACATCCGTTAAGCCAACAGAAGTTTTCATTCAAATAGTGCCAGGCTTTCAAACTAAATGTTTTTAGACCAGCAAAGCAGAGTTCTGAAACTTGAAATGTTTCTGATTTTCAATGATGATAATATGTTCAGGCATGATTAGAGAAATATATTTATTAAAGGAAACTTGACTTAGAATGTTTTAGGCACAAATACAGAATCCTATTTATTAGCACTCCATTTGAAGATATTTGAAAGGAGAAAGCAGATGTACTAGTTGTACTATTACAAAACTGCCTAGGAAACCTTTGGATTTTATTTGATTATCTGAAAACAACCCTAATACCTATCTGTACAAAGCAATTTGCCATATTTTGGCTGCATTTTCTTATTCATCAGGATACTAACAAAATGGTCACATAAACATCTCATTTGATTCAAGGAGAAACCAGAATTTTGCTTCACATAAATCAGCAGCTTAGAAGAATGCTGAGAACACGTTAGAAAATGACTGAACAAAATACAAGATAGGATAGCTTACTGTTATTTACATTAGACTTTGACTTTTGCAGCATTTATTCAGACATTTATTGCAGTCTTCAGCTGGTCCTGCATTTAAACTCATTTTTATCAGAACTGGGAACTTCCCTTTGATTTACATCACAACACATTGTTGATACTGTTTTAGGGCACAGGAATGTAGTAAATGCCCTCTTTAGGTCCCTTCAAATCCTATTTTCTATTATTCTGTGATTATATAGTACAGACAAGTAGATGTCAAATAAAACAGCCCAGCAAAACAGAGAAATGAAAAGCCAAATAATAAGAAATATGCTTAATTAACTATGGGTCTGAACATGCAGCTTGTACTCGCACATTAGGTCTTTAATTTGAAATCATGAAGATAATCAGATAGCATGAGTACTGGATAGGGAACTATATGCAAGGAAAGGAGGAAAAGGGATTATGTTCAGTATTTTTATTGCAATAGCAGACAGTTCTAGTAAACATGAACCTGGTACATTTACAATAAGAAGTGTGAAGAAGAGATGCACATTTATGGAGTTACTTGTGCATAAAACATATATACCGCCAGCTCTTTGGTCCCCGTTCTACTGCAAAATAGCTACTGTCCACAGCCCCGTTCTTTCTGATGAAATTATATCTATTTGGGTACCCAAGAGACTGACTGAATAGGACACCTTCCCATTTTATTCCCAATCCACATCTCATAGACAGTAAATATAATAGGCATAAAAGACTTGAGAGGGAAGGAGAGAAAGTTTTAGATGATCCATAGAGAAGGAATTTCCTCTGAGAGTTCAAAAGAGAAAAGGGGGCTCATCAGTGAAGGTGCTGAAGCTCTGAGTTTGGTCTACACTCCACTGCAAACTCCTTGCAAGATCTGGGAAAATCATTTTGTCCCTCATGTTTCTGGACGCAAACAAAATTCAGCTGTTCCTACAGATACAAAGTGTGCATCTCAAAGAGTATGTAAACTCCATCCTCTTTCAGGCAAGCTACAGAAAACAATTAAACCAACACAGAGCTAATAAAAGTGCATGATACTTCAGTTAGAAATATTTTATTTGCTTTTCCTGTTTCCTCACTTCCCCTGCCAAGCTACATCCTTCTTTCCCTTGCTCGTGCAATCTGAGGATGGCCCTGCTGTTTACACAAACAGCAAGTTTAAAATTTATCACATTTCTCTTCTGACTAACAAGAGGTACTCCACCAAAATTGTCTAAAAATAAATCATGCATAAGCCACGATTTCCATAAAGTAAAAATTGTGTACTAATGCAACTTTAGCTAACTTTTTAAATTTTATTATTGCAGTATAAAAAGTAACTGGGTCTTAATATAAAAACACCTTGTCAGAACCATTCGGAGGGACAGAAGAAAGTTAGCATTACCATCTCTAACAGTTCAGCAGTGAAAGTATCTTTCAAATAATTTATAAAAAAAAGTGTTCACACTTTTAACGCATATCAGTTTTCTCTCTCACACACACACGGACTCTAACGTACTTAAGAGAGTCCTACATCACTTCAAACAAAAGAAAAATTAATTTAGTTTTATAAAAGACACTGGATTGTTAGACCAAGTCCTAACTGACAGGATCTGTACAGCATGGCAGGCTTATGTCCACAAATTCTACTGCAGATCTAATTAATGCTTCAGAACCAGCAACATCCTTTATTCCATGCAATCACTAGAATTTCTTCTGAGACAGTTAGCATAGGAACTAATTATGCGTGCATATGTATAGCAGAGTGGAGTTTGTAGCTCATGCTCACTGTAATCTTAACAAAGATCTATCTCATCATATTGTCTATATTAGCATTTTTGTAAAACAGACATCATAAAAGTCTTCAAGCACAGAACACCAAATAATTTCACTCCCAACAGCTCTCAATCAGACTGGAGTAGTTTTCAGTCACTACTGGACTGAATTTGAACAGCTGCTGTAGAGATTAAAGACTATATGCAATTACACACTCAGTGAACCCGCAAACTCTCAAAAACAGCAAACACACTTTCCTAGCTTCGATTAAAACTAAGATATTACAACCATGCCTGCTAGCAAGAAAACCAGGTAGCCTTCTGAAAGCAAGAGTTCCATCATTGGATCAGCCATGCAACCTTTCTTTTTCTGCTGTGTACACAGCTCGTGAGCATAAAGGTCTGCTCTTCAGGGTAGGGAATATTCCTTACTATGTGGGCTTTTTTAGCACTTAGTATATAAGGCTTGAATGTTTACTTGAGCCTGGAAGCGTTGCCATAATGAAAACACTTATGAAGCTATGATGGAGGAGGAGAGCCAAGTCTTAATGTAAAGAATCTTTAGCTGAAGGCACAATAGGGCTTTTAAGAGATCACAGTACCCAATTAATGAAATAAGACAAGAAGGCAAAATGCAAACAGTGGCAAAATATAAAACAAAGGAATATTCACCTAGCACAACTAAAGCAGAATTACTCCTGTATTATATTTTCTTCCAGATTTTTCTAGTATGTTGGACATTAGACGGCTCCTCATTACTCTGTTGTGTAAACAAAGATAACAAACACCTTGACAAATAAGAACACTCCGAAACTTCCTTTTTGAATTAATTGAAGACATTTTTAAAATGTGAGGATTTTTCATATGATAATGTTCATTTGGAATGTCTTTGTAGTCCCAATAACAGATCATATATTTAAACCTCTAAAGCAATAAGGACTACTGAAAAACTTTTTCATATTCATATTATCAGGTCAGTTATTATAGAGTTCAGACCCTGATACGACTAGTGATGAAACTGATATCAGATCCAAAGGCACCCAGCTTCTCGGGAATATGCACCAGCTGCCTTCCTTTGTGACAATTCCCTCTCCCAGGAATGGCCAGACCCAAAGTTCCTGAAGAAAATGATGATTTTTCAAGGAGTAAAGCACAAGTGAACTGCTACAAAGGCATGGGCTGAATCGTCTAATTAAAAGCTTGTATTTCCCCTCCTCATTCTAGTCAGTTTGACCTTTGTTGCCTCTCCTGAGCTTCTCTGTGAATTTCTACACAAATTCAGACACATTCAATCATAATCACCAAGAATGCACTACAGTTTTTATCTAAATGGTGTCTAGATTATGAGAATCGGTCTCAAATCCAGATCTAAGCCCAGGCCTATTCCGCATGGTTTTAGGTCTGTATATCAACATTTAACACACCTCTGAGCAATAAACAGAAATTGCTCCAAGCTGTCACTATCAGTTAGGGACTGGGAACACCTGCACTGCTGCTCTCTTGTTTTTGTCCCATCTTAGAGACAAATAACAGGCACAAATGCCACACATTAAGTTGAACCCTTCCTAAATCCAGGGATGTTAAAAAGGCTTTTTGATCTAAAACAAACTCCGTTTTGAATCACTGAATTGCAGTGAAAAGATTAAGAAAGCATTTGAGATCATAAAAATAACTGAAAGAATGCATAGTATTTATTTAAATCATTTTATACACAGTAATGCCTCCGTGGGTACAAACTTCTGTCTTTGCACTGATTCACAGAGAGACGTACCATTGAGTAACTGCACAGGTAATTGTAGTATGTTTTCTACACCATAATTCTATATTCGTTCTTGATAATTTATGCACTTGGCCTCTTGATTAGGGCTTATGCTCCCAGTCACTGAGTAGGAAGAATTTCCTGCCAGTTTTCCTGCTGCCCAGACCATTAGTCACGCTCAGCAGTTTCATGGTATTGATGACGTATGAAAAGAGAGAGCATTAGATACAGCAAGAAATACAACATGAGTTGAGAAACAACTAATAATGATGAACTCTTTGGACTCTAATGAGAATGGACAAAGTTCATGTGCTCCATCATTGGTACAATCACTGTAAATGGAAAAAGTGTCACGTGGTCCCATGACTTGTTCCTTTTGTGATCTTTGTTGCAGGCGCAGTTTATCAGCACTTGGACACACCATCCACTTGTTATGTGAGGCCGCACACCACTGTTACTGCTACAGTCCAAAATTACCTTTTTTACAAGAAAACTCTGTTTTCCTCTCAGATAACACAAGCACCTAAACTTCAATAACAAAATGCTGACTACTGGTTAGGAGGTGTTGAACATAATGCATAATACATGCCACAAACCTGACGTGTTTACCCTGCAGAGACAATCAAAAAATGACAGAATAGTTGAGGTTGGAAGGGACCTCTGGAGATCACCTGGTCCAAAACCACTGCACAAGCAGGGTGAGCTGGAGCAAGTTGCCTAGGACCATGTCCAGTCAGGTTTGGATATGCAGGTGTACAATGCAGGCATCTTTTGCTTAAGCAGACTTATCTTTACAGTGTGGCTATGCAGCAATGTTTGCTTTTTCTATCAAGTCTAACTAAATGAGGAATTAGAACACCTTTACTGGAGCTGAAAATAATTTATAGTACTACTAAAGGCTGCTATTGCTACTACTATCACTTCTATTTCCAGTTTTGCAACAAACTAACTAGCCTACTGCTGAAGCCTCTGCCTATAAGATTTGTCATACCCACGAAGAAAATATGATCTTTGTCTTACATATGGATGGATTCACACTACTTAAAAAACTCCAAGTGATCATACATTTAAGTGATTAACACATTTAACGTGTTAAATTTACTTGTATAACCTTACACTAAGTGCTTTGATATATCATGCAATATGATTACAGAAGTACGCTGCTAATGACTATCTGCATGGAGAGTGGCTAAAAGAATGTCACAGATTATGAACCCCTAAATCTGCGATGAAGCAATCAGCTGACATATCCAAAAACAGACACTAAAAAAGCATCGCCTTATCTCAGGCTAGGAAACGGTCATGAGGCTGAACATTGGAGAAAGTCATCAATGGAATAATCAGCAGATTTACCAAGAAGCAAAGAATGCGATCAGTCAGTTGAAACCAGTTACTGTGACACCTGACCCTCTCCAAAGGGGTTATGTCCACTGTAGCTGCAGGTGAAGGTCTGGAACCTAACAAGGTACAAATACAAAAAAATTTCACATGGCAATTACTCTAGGGCACATTGGTCAGTCTCCTTCATCCAAAATATGCAGGAAAGAAGCTGTCAGCTGAATAAGAAGAAACATGAAAAGACATTGCTACCTCTTCAAAAATGCTGAGTTTCTATAATATTTATCTACATTTAAAGTAGAATAACCTCCACACTGAGAAATTAATGTTTTCATCTGCTATTAAGGAAAAGTTAAAAGCAGATGAAAATCTTGTTCCCTATTAACTGGTCCAGCAAGTTCAGCAAGCTTTCATGGAGTATTTTTTCCCCCAAGCTTTGAGTATGTGTATTCAATGCTGACAACAGGCACGACACAGACACAATATCAAGCTTGATCATCTTCCCTTGAAATCTCCATCTGCCATTGAACCTGTAGTGTTAGCCCACAAACCTTCAAGTTTCTGATTACTTATGCCTCTGAATTACTGTTGTTTTCATACGTATAAGTGGTTTTGACTTTTTTTTTTTTAATACAGAATATTTAAAAATGAAAATATACCAAGTTTTACTCAGACACTCAGGTGTCTGGAATTATAATTATATACTAAGCTCACTAAATTTTACTTTTTATTTACCATATCTCAGTCTGAATTGAATGTCTTCCTTAATTGTCATTTAAGTTCAAATAACCAAAACCTGCAAATACAGTGAAACCTAATTATGATGTATATTAGGGAATGTACTGTAAAATATAAAGTAAATTGAAAGAATAGTTTTATTTTTGCAAGCTAGTAAAAAACCAGAACTTTATCTGGTAAACACACAATAAATTTCTACCACTGTTATCCCAGATCCAGCTTCACTGGAAACCACAGTGACAGCACTACTAGAACAGACCAAGCCTTGACAACCCCCAACTTCCTAGCTAGAGTGTTAAAACATACTTTGAAAAGGATTAAGCGAAGGGAATTTTTAACACCCCAGCTTCTGATTTACACTCCCCTGTTGCTGCTGCTAGTACTGGAGTGCTGAACTGGCTATAACTCGGTATATAAACATTTTTCTTGTGGTGGAGGTGGGGGGGGGGGTTTGCTTATTTTTTGTATTTTTTAAGACAGTTCAAGTTCAGCTGGAACATCTTTGAGGTTAATGTCACCTTGCCTGTGGTTAGATTTCTTGCTGAATTTATTCTCTTCCAATCATCCCTTTAGGACTTGCAAAACAAACAAACAAACAAAAACAAATAAAATCAAGATACAGGATTGAGCTCTGGTACAGTATTTTCTTACACTTGCAGTTTTATGAATTTTATGCTTAACCTAACTAAAATGTTTCCACTGCAGTAGGAAAATGAACAAAAAAAATTCTGTCTTTTTAATCTATCTCAGTTCCCTTCCAGGTAAGCTCCAGTTCCAGTTTTGCTGTTCATAAATCACTCTTACTTGAGTTTAATGGGGCTTAGAAACAAATATTTGCTGTTATTCTGAGAAAGGTCACTTATATTGTTCAGCAGTGTTTGGCATGAGCAAACTAAAGTCTGAAATGTTTGCTGAGAATGAAGCAAGTTCAATTAACTTTCCTCCTGAGAGTAAGTATTCGCCAGCTTAATTCAAATATCATGATGCTGTTGCTTATACTCATAACCTAATCACAACTTAATTTAAATTTCCTCAAAGGTAAAGTAATAATATTACAGTGGTTGATTAATTATATAGACCGTATTTTAATGTAGGAAATTCCTAACTGTCTTTAGTGCTAAAATAAGTATTTCCAATAGGAATCACCCCAGTAGGTAGATTTCTTGAAACAGAACTGCAGTTACAGTTATAAAACAATATTGCTGCCACCGTCTATTAAATATGTTTTAATAACCCCCCAAATATTTATTCATTAAAATTATAGCAGATCTATATGGCACACCCGAGCTACCCTGCTCCTCAGCAGGGCTAAGGAGCCCAGGAAGACACCCAGCAAACGTCACTGTATTGCTTCCACTGACTCAAGACAGCTCATTCACAACTCGCTTGTGTCTCTCTGTGCAGCGCTGCAGTGTCACGTAGGCATATTCTTAGAGAAACAAAGGCAAGAGAGGAGCCTAGTGGACCAAGTAGAGGACAGGAGAACTCAGTCTATCCCCAGCTCTTTCAAGATTTGCCACAGTGGAGAACAGACAATTCCTCCCTCTTGTCAGTGCTGTGGCTTTTCTGGATGAATTGCTGACAATTTAAGCATGACTGATGACAAAATTGAGCAAAAGAGACAGTGCAGATACAGACGGCACAGCATGCACCAATAGCAGCATGTGTCTTGTGTGAATCATGTAACAGCTGTGTAACACACCAGTGGCCACCCAGTGCAATACTCATCAATTCAAACCACACAGGCATGATCACAAATATATTCTATAAAGCCCCCAAATAAGCCACTGAATGAAATGAGATCTGTGTATCCTGAGGGAACCCGACATAATGCTGGTTTCAGAAAATAATTCCTTCCTGTTGTTCACATCAGGATAGAAGATATTCGTCCATGGCTATTCAAAGTTCATAGCTTCTTTATATACAATCAATCATTCTTTGGTGACCAGAAAATTTAGGCTGATCTAATTTTAATTCTGTTCTATAGCACTATACTCATACACATGCCAGCACCATACATACCTGCTTCACACACTCCCTTAATTGTTGCTTTAATGATACAGAAACATTTTCCCCAAACCAAACGTCAGAAAGCGCCTGGCTGCAGAAGATCTTTCCAAAACCTTTTTACGTTATTTTACAAAAATGTATCTAAATTATGTAGTATCTGGTGACATAACACCTACCTAGTCAGTCTGCTAACAATCTCCTCCAAGTAAAAAACATCCTTAGGAGACTCTGCCTATTGGGACCAGATTTCCCTAGTGTATATGGTATTGTATGCATATTTAATAATTCCTGAGAACCTATTTTAAACCAGGCTATAATGAAACTGAGCATATTTTTATAGTCCACCTATAAACCTCTTTAAAATACAGATTTACAGCGGATCTTAAACATTAAATCTTAGCGTCATAAATAGTAAGATATTACAATTTTCAAAGTCCTTTAAAAGAATTAGCTGACCTCAAGCCATGAGAAAACATATGTGTCACTATTTTACAAATAAAGAAACAGACCTAAAGCCAAATAAGAAACAATGTTATAATATAAGGAATATATTTAGTGCTTGCTGAAAACATCCTAACTGCTATTTTCCTATATCTATATAACGGACACTCAATATCTTCACTCTTTTTCCAGCAGTTTTCCTCAACAGTGCATCCTTTATGCTATGTAGACCATAGTTATTGTTAGTGATTGTCAGATTTGAAGACTACAAATCGCCATAGCTATTCCACCTTCCTCTTCTTGTATCTCATCTCTCAATTAAAATAAATGTGTCCCCAAAGAACTTTGAAGAAGAGGCTGAATTAACAAACTATTTAAGTGAACCAGAAGCAACCCAATCCTTGATGTGCACAGAGTCTGTAATTAGCCAAAATGCTCCATTTTACTGTTCAGTGAGGCTGAGGCTCAATAGAAATTAAACACTGATGCTGGCAAGGCATTCCCATGGGGCTCACATATATTAATTCATTACCACCCACCAGTTGCTTTACGTCAAAGAAACTGGGACAGAGCTTGAAATTGGCTGGGTGCCAATTTCACAAACCAGAAAGCTATTAATAATAAGTATTTTCTCTGCTTTTCACATCCCTTGTGTCATAAGCACGTTAAGTAACTACTTAAACGTGGTTCTTGACAGTCACATGCTCAAAATGGTGCCAAACAGGTCTCAAATTCTGATTCATCTGAGAATGCCACTTCATAGATGCTTATGTGGCCACAGTTACGTCTTTGGATCAGCCTGAGCCAACAATCCCTGGCTTTCCCAAAACCTCTCAGGATAAGGCAATCAGTTACTGAAAAACATATCTGAATTTAGTTTTTAGCTTGATTAGGATGCAGTCAGCAGTCTGTACTTCACTCATGACCTTTTAAGGAAAAAGGCAGAATAATTTAGGTGGCTCCATTACTCTTTTGGTGAAGGCAATTCACAGAAACTTGAATATATAAAACAGAATAGTTTGGAATTATGATTATTTTGACTTCACTGACACAGAGTCAGGATGACAGAACACTTACGAAAACTCTCTTTCAAGCTATAGAGGAAAGGTGAATGTATACTTTGAATGTATCCTACAATTTATCAGCTCCTTCAAACCCCACAGAAAGTGAGGCATTCAGCACCTCTCTTGGCTCAAGTCAAAATAAATATTATCTCAATTTTTCTATTTAACCAGTTAAAAAACTCAAGTATTAAACATGTCATTAATAAAATGTTTCATTTATCAAACTGTAAGCCACTGTCCAGAAAACTGTATTTCTAAAGCCTGTATTACAAATGGTATCATGAGATGATACGGCTATAAGCATCTGAAGCTGCAACTGCAAAACAATTCATCACCTCTGAAAAGCATGTTCCAAAATGAAGGGGCAGATGTTCTGAAGTTTCAGTCCTTATCCAGAAATCCTGGCTTATGTTAACCTCTTATAATGTGTCTGTCTTTACAAAGTCACCATGATTTCCACTTCTGCAGTACAACTCAGCCTTTCATCAGTGTAGTGAGAGAATTATGCAAAGAGAGAATGAATGCAGACCACCACTCAATGGCTTTACTTCTCAGAAACTTCTCAAAACCTGAGCTGGTTTATGCTCACCTTTCGCAGGAGGAAGCAAATACGCTCAATATTTCTCAACCGCTCTCGCTGTCAAAGAAAAGTCGGAAAAAGAGGTGGGAGATTAGCTGGTGTTATAAATTAAAAACAATATATTAAAACTACGAGTCAAAAATTATAATTATTGGGCGCATGGAAGCAACATACATTATTAATTTACCCAACAGTAGTCACTTATCTACTGCTCGCAAGTCAAATAACTTACTCATTTCAATATCCCTATAAGTTATTTTTTCATCTGTTACTGGGTATAATTATATAAAGTGGGGATTCAAGCCACAGCTAGCCTTGAGTTAGAGGCTGCAACTTCTTTTTAAGTCAGTATTTGTGACACTGTACACTGGTGCCAACCTAGTCAGAAAGACTTGTTTTTGCATTTTCAGGTACCCAACTCTGACTTAGAAAACAACTGCAAAGGTGGTATGGCTCTACCGCTAACAGGGTGCCTGAGCTACATGCGACATTAGAGCTTAACCCATTAGTAAAGAATATCTGTAAAGTCCAAGAAATGTCACTTTAAGCAATGAATGCATTCATAAATACTGAAAGTCACCATAATTGAGAAGTCTGCAGATAGGGTAGCAAAAACGCTCTGCTTTCCAGCAGTGTAACCAGCAGTAGAATCTTTCATAGTATCTCCAGTGATGGCAAGTGTGCAGAACAGATCTGATTTTCTTGGTGAATTTCTCACTATAAGCCATTTAAAAGAAAACCTGTCTTTGATTTATTTTATTTCTGTGAATTTTGCTTAGAGCATCCTTAGAGTCAGACTGTTCAATTATAGTGACTTTCAGTATTTATCTGCATTTACTGAGGCTTAACACAGAACAGATCTGGTGCATTGTGCCCAGTAGTAGTGAGGCAATTTGAAACCAAAAGCAGTTTTACAACAAGTCAAAGCATTGGACTGGTGTAGATCTTAACATAAATTCATGACAGAGTAATGTTTTCCTCCAGACATGGCAAAAATTATTCTCAACAGTTACCTTTCTTAAATGGGTAATGGAATGCATCAGTGTAAGAAGCAAACTCTCCCTAAGACTGTACTCTTCAAATGTTTTAAAATTGCTCCAAGTTTTTGAGTTTTATTTGTGTTCTGCAAAGAAATACCTCTTTTCCTCTCCCTTCCCCAAGTTTAATCATTTTAAAACAAAAGTATTTCATTTTGGAAAGACAGTGGCAGACTGATAGATACAAGACAAATATCTTGCCTCTCTCTGATGCCTGTGATCTTAAAGAGCTTCAGAAATTTTAGATTCATGGTTGTAAACATGAGACTGGATGTATGTGGATGTGCCTGTGCATCTGCAGAAACCTTTCTTGCCTTCAGCAGGAGCTAAGTGCAGATGGAAAGATAATCCTCTCAACTACCTTTAGAAGACAGATGCCTAACTGCAGCTGGGAAAAGTCTATCTTTGGACTGTAAGTAATAGTGTGAATCAGGATATTTGAATTCAGTTCTCAGCACTGCCACTGTTTTTGTTTTTGATTTCTCCCTAACTCAGCCTCCTCTTGATAAAATGCTCTACTCTACCTCTTAAAAGCACGGTGGAAAATACATGAGTGAATGTCAGATTTTCTCACAGTACGATGAGGCTAACTACCCCACCAAATAGATGGGATGTAGGCACCCATGAGTATGCACAGGCAAGAGGAAAAGACAATCGACATTTGAAAAGACACCATAAGAAATATGTTATATTAAGAAAAGTTCATAGAAAAAAATCTTCCTATCAGTATAAAGCACACCAGCACGTGCACTGTGCAGAAGGCGGCAAACTGAGATTACTGCTTGACTTATCACAAGAAATTTTGTAGATGGCAGTCAAAATAATGCTACCAATCACAGAATATTTTGCAGCTCTTTACTGGAAATTCTAGGATTAACTTGTTAATTACATCACTAACATGATTTAAACAAGGACTTACAAAATTTAACTTTTTTATCCTGGAGACCAATTCAATTGCTAATCTAATCATTTTACAAGTTTTAGGAAGAGACCAAATGACTGGAATCTGGTGCATATAAAGGCATGTTTCCTGCATGCATTTCTCAAGATGAAAACGAAAAACAGATAAAGTGAATTCAAAACCACTGGTAAAAAGACCTAAAAAAATAAATAGATTACTTCCATTAAGATCCTCTATGGGCTTTCTTCTTACAAATTCCTTCTTCTGTTCTCATTTTTGGTTACATGTTAGTAAACAGTAAACAAGTCTTCTTGGAAGACTCATGTAAGAATTATGCTTAAAATCATCAGTGGCCTATGCAGTACCATAAATCCTCTGGTGAGTTATGAAACAAGGTTAAATGACAAAGTATTGTCTGCTGAATCTGATTATCATTTGGTTGCAATTCAATATCTTGATCCTCTGTAGAGATCAAATTCAGCACCTGTCATTGTAATTCCAAGTGACATGATGGGGCCAAGTTCTGCTCTCAGTTATGGTAGTGAAAATCTGATGCAAGTTTAACCGTAGTTAACCAAATCACTCTAAATTACAGTTTTCATTTAAAGAGGTATTTTCATAAGCTTAAACCTGGGTTGCATTTTGGTTCATTAGGTAAAACCAACTTTACAGTTGTAGGGTGATATTTATCCTTTGTCACAGCAGATGCAACAGAATGTGTTATTCACTCTTAAAAGAACAGGAGAACTTAGAGCCCTGCCATGAGACAGGGAGGTCTAGGAATGCACCTCTTATTGAATCCCTTCAGGCCTTTGACTGGTCAATACAGATGGCATTGGGGAAAGTGGTCATCCCATGCTTAAATGCAGAGAAAGTTAATGATTTTAAAAAAGAAAATTGGTGCTATAAAATGAAAAGATAAAAAGAAAATTTTAGCATCACATTCTAAGTCCTTCAAATTTTTGAACTTCCAAAGTGCTTTCCTGTCTCCTCCAGTGGGAAAGAGAGCTATTAGCATAAAGAGCTGCCATCTGGATGCCTCAGACAGGCCTGATAAATCAAATTTGCAAACTACAATCATATTCACAACAGACTCTACATTCATTTCCACGCTCACACTTTCACTGATAGCTCAGTGCATCTCTCTCTCTTTAGCAGTTATTGCTTAGCAAGCTCCTGGTTGTACTCACTGCGTGGACTGGGTTGCACTGATCTACTGGGCTTTTGAAGTCTGTCCGTAACTCATCAAAGGCGATTATCTGCAAAAGAATTTTTTCAAACATTGTAATTAATGCCCATTCAAACACTTTTTTTTGTTTAGTTAGATTCTAGCCAGATGCATTCCCTCCCTCCCTTTCCAAGACTTTCAGTCATTGCAGAGACCCAGAATCTAACTGTGCTTTGGGTTCTACTACCTCTTGCAAGGTGCATCCTCTAATGCTCCTTAGGTATTAAAAGACACAAATTCATCAAATTCTTCTAACAGAATACAGGGAACTGACTTTCTTGAATATACAAGTGCAACAACCATTCTATGAAATGTTACAGCATACCTGTTTGCCTAGGTGTTCAAAAAATAACAAACTGAGTATCAATACAGACATTCCGTACATAGCTAAAATCACATCCATTCTACAGATATGGAACGGAAGAACAGAAAGCCTGAAAATGACCTGTCCATGACTCTCATAACAACCTATTGGGAGATTTGATAATAAAACCTGGAGCTACAATCCATAGATCTAACCACTACTCTGTATCCCACTCTAACACTGTAGTCATCACGCTGAAGCACATTTAAAATCAGAAAAGTGTGGCATTTCATAACAGCACACCGCAGAATTCAACTTATTCAACTATGACAAGCCACAGTGCCAGAATAAACTGCAAAGGGATTATAAAGCGTGATTATAAATTAAACATTTCTCTCTGGGGATGCTGTATCTCTACAAGTTAGGAGTTAGATCTGCAACAGATGTTTAGACTAAGGTGAAAGAGTGAATAACAGAGACTACGACAGGGTCATAGTATGATTGTGAAGAACCAGGTTCATATGACAACTCTTTAATACTACTTGAACAGTTCCTCATATTCCTAAGCTGAGCCAGCTGTTAACAGGGTAAAAACCATGCAAAAGTCAGGCGCACATGCTTTTGTTTGTAATCAGCTATCACTATCAGCACTGACAGGATCAACAGAAAGGGGGAAGGATGGCCTTGCAACGGGTAAGAGAGCTGCCTCTGTTCACAGCTCTGTCACTGATTTACCTGGGGATCTTGGGCATCCCCCTTCAATTCTCTTTGCCTCACAGCATTGGTACTTACAGATGTAGCTTTAAGATAGAAAACTGGTTAGGAGTTTTGAGTGACAACTGTTTTTAATGATGTATAATGGAAACAGCTTTTTTTTTTTTTCTATTGTAAATGCAGAGATGAACTGAAATTTCTTTGAAATAAGAAATCAGAGTGAATTTGCTGTACAAATTCCTTTTGGTAGTCAGTAACAGCAGCAAGCAGTTTGATATAATGATGATGTGAAATGACAGTCAATACAAGAATGAGCTCATGCTGCAAAGCAAGACTGGTTTGAGACAACAACGCTGGGAAACAGTTTACTGGAATCGTGAGATGGAATCTTTCCCACAAGAAGTCCAGGAAAGCCTTTACAGATTCACTGAATGCAGAGGCAGCATGATAAACCTGAAGCATGTTCAGAAGAAGAGGAACCTAGTCACTCTGAGAGACAGAGCCATTAAGGCAGGGCCCTATTGAGCTGGTCTTAACTAATGCAGCTAAGAGAAGCCTTGGAGAAATCCTAAGTGACAGTTTGGAAGAGAGATTAGCTTCAGTTATACTACGCACTTAGATTTTGTCATTTTTTGCATTTTTTTTTTTAAACCAGCATTCCCAACTCTGTAGTCAAAAACTGCGTTATTTGTTAGCATACAATTCATTTTGTTATATGCTCACATGGTATCTAAATTGATTGAAATCAATCTGGCGCTTTTAAGCACACTGCTCTAATGAAATCAATGAATCTAAATACAATGATCTCACAGATGCACCTTTCGGGACGCCTACAAATGAAGAAAGTGTTAAGGTACCAGTAAAAACTCAAGGTCTGGTATCAAGCACACAGGATTGGAGGAAAGTTTCTTCAGCAACAGACTCAGTGTTTCTCTGGGAGGAGGAGGGCAGAAATAAACCCTCCCCAATTCTTAAAATATTAAGTTCTATAAAATATTTTCTTAAATTCCCAGGAATGGAAATCCAGTGATCACATGAAGATATCTGCTCTTATTTACGATAAAGCATATTTCTATTTCTCAGCACAATGGAAAGCTTGAACATGTAGCAATAGGCAGGCTCACAACTAGAAGGAATACAAGGAAACTCCCAAAGGTGGTTTTTTCTTTTTTTTTTTTTTAATCTCATGGTTTTGGGTATACTAATTCTAAAATTTTGGATGAAAAATGATGGAAACAAAGCTGTAGCTTCCTACGACTGGAGGTTGCTCACAACACAATCTAATCGCACGCTTACGTAGCGCATTACTGAAAACAAGACTGTGTTGTGCTGCAGAATGGTTTACATAATTAATTAGGAAATGTCCTCAATTATCATTAACACTGTGTAGCAGTTCAATGCTTTGGGGCACTGTGTGGCTGGAGTTGCCATTTTCTCCCATAAAAGCCAAGTAACTGACTACTTGTCACCATTAAAGATTGCACAGTGCTTTCCCAGGAGGTGCAGTGCTCTGGCCATACTCCAAAGACACCATCTTTTGCCTGTTTACATTTCAGCTGGATGCGGTACAGCTATCCACTTCCTATACATGGGCTGATCAGAGCTGCTGAAGGCTTTGAAACAGCACCGGGGTGTGTTCAAGATACCTTCCACCTCAGAAATTGTCACACTTAGCATCTAGATAGAGCAGTTCCTTTGGAGACAAACAGCACAACAGATACCAGTCAGAGCACTTCAGCATATAAAATGCCATCATTTAGCCTTTGTGTACAGGCATGATCTGTAAACCGTATAATACTTTTTATCTACCTAATTTGATCTAGCGTGGCAATTAAGACTACATATATGTAGACATCACTGATCCTATCTCACCAAAGGCCATGGAGTAAAAAGACTGTTTAAAAGAAAAATGGCCAGCTTCTAGTCACAAAGCTAAATAGATAGCTAAAGGCCTAGCATTTTGGTAATATATGCCACTGATCTTACATGGAGGAGAAATTTATTTGTATTAGTGAATATTAATGTTGTACACAGCTTGCTAGAATAAGAATAAAGACCATTTGATGCTTTTTTCAGAAACCTCGACAAAATGAACAAGTTATCTATTTAGAAATCTAAATCAAATAAGAATAGCATCATGTTTCACAACAAAGTTTATTGTTATTGCAAAAAAGGGGCCAGGAATTGAATGGGCAACAGAGACTGATCTATCTTTTGACTTGGAGAATTTTCCCTATGATTCAATGTTGCAGAACATTGCAGAGAGCTTGTTCTGCCACTGCCCAAGCTATATCTTTCCTGTTGACAGAAATAAAGTGTAATTGTGGGTGCTAGCCATCTAATAAACCTGAAGTTTTATAAAAATACTGATTGTATTCTCTGGTGATTCATACCATCTGCAAATCTCATAACTCCACATGCAAGTCAGAAAAGAGTTTACCCCTATTTAAACACTTATACTGAACAGATGAGACTGATGACATCATATGTTTCAGTAGAGCAACAATTGCAAGGATATTTATAAAATGTGTTTTCACCACCCCCACTCTCTATGCACGTCTCTCCAGACAATAACAGCTTTGAATAATGAAGCAATCACGTAAGATTGAACCTGAATTTTGTTTTCTTTCTATGCTTATAGATACATCTAACCGAAAATTTCACCTCTCAATTGCAGGAATGAATCACGATCTCTCAATTTTAGAGAAGATGCATGTTTTTTTAATCACTGAGCCTTTACAGAAGCTCTTACAGAGTTCTTAAAGAAATGTATTTTATTTGAGAATGTGAAGTTTTGGAGTTGTGGTGTGAATTCAGTGACAGTGAAGAGACTGGCTATTATTACTTATTGGTATCTCAGAAAAGATAAAACAGAATGTGATTACAATCACACTAAGCACAGAACAGAATGGCAACATTTAATATATGCTTCCTTGTCATGACCATGCCAATGTACTACAACCCTATCTTGAAGAAATTATCTTTATGGCTCATTTAAACAGACTTTGTCTACCCCTCATCTTGGTGCCATCCTGAAGCTGCCTACCAAAATAAATAAATAAATAGATAGATAGATAGACTCATTTGCCATGCAGGTAACAAAGTGCAGCTCCAAGCTGGGGCACACAGGACAACATATCTCTCCTCCTACGCACAGCTTCATGCACTTTCCCACCCGCACAGGCAGTGCACAGGTTGTCTGCAAGTCAGCACACAGACAGAATGCGGACAGGTAAGTGCATACTGCACTTAGGTTGATATCATGTCTGCCCATCAACTGCAGTATAGACATATTTATACTGTTTTCCCTGAACTGCCAAACTACCTGGCAAATAGTGTTGAACATTTATCACACATGAACTAGTGGGATACAAGCTGAGAGAGTTATTTTGTTGGATTTTGTTGACCAGAGGTGGCAACAGACAAAATGCGTGGGAGGTGGTCAATCGGGTGGGACTGCAAAGGGACCTAAAGTTGATGATAAGTAGCTGAGTTCACATGACAGAGGACGTGGAGCCCACAGAGGAATGCAGAGAGGGGTGACATGGACAAAGTGACAAACTAAGAGAAAATTTTTGCCACCTGATTCTCATCATGATGTGAAATTAATCCAGACAAGAACTTTAGCTATGTGGTTGGTGAACATTTGTTCAAGATGGTTGTTCCTCTCCCTTCTTTCTCCTGTTTTAGCTGATCTGGTTCATGCTACCAAGCAATGTAAACACAGCAAGGAGGACCCTTCCCCCTCTGTTAGAGCTCCTCTGAGTATAGCTCAACTGTGATCTCCTACAAGAACACTCATTCTAGCTTAAGTGGTTATTGCTCATAATACTCTCATGTACTCTTGTAATACTCTATCAATCATAAGAGGTGTTAACTGTACAATAATTTTATAGGTTCTGATGTGGCTCAGCTTTTCAGAGACTATACATGACACACCAAGTAATGCAGGTGTAAGATTTAAACTGCTTTTTAAAGAACTGTCATCCCCACTAGGAACACTTTTTCTTAACTTTAGCACTCACAGCATCAAGCATGGCTGATACTAGGTTTAAACTCACCTGACGATCTTCCTTTAAAAAAATCATAAAGTACTGACATTAACCTAGGAGAAAAATGTGAACAAAATCACTGGGAAAAAAATCTGCCTGTGATACTCTGGAGGGCAATTTGGCTTACTTTGGTTCATAAGCGTAGGGAAAGGATGGAACACTGGCTGTGCTACAGCAGGAAGTAAATTTTTACTTACCAGTGCTTGAGTGTATGGTTCGTTATTTGTTTTTAGTAGACGCTACTAAACATGTGATGGGCTGGGGCTTTTAAGGCCCAGAAATCAAGAGCTGCCTGCTCAGAGGAAATAGTGTTCAGCTCCCATTTCGTATTGTATTGTAATAATTCAATGTCTTACTACAACTTCTTGATTGCCACTGGGCTGCACAGCATAGCTTTCACAGCCTCTGAAGGCAGAAGGGACAGAACTCAACTCCTGCTGCAAAAAACAGAGTCTGCTGTTGTGCTATCACTTACCTGCAGCCACTCAAGAAAGGGCATCAAGTAAAAATATGAAGGTGCAGTGATGGGAAAACATCCAGAAAGGTATGTATATAGATAAAAAGTGTGCATGTGCACCTTATAAACATCCTATAACTATTACTTAAACAGAAAATTAACTTCAGGGAAAGGATGCAGACTCACAGTTAAGAATACACACAAATCTTTTAGACTTCAGTATTGGCTCCCTAGAGATGCATGTGATTCATGGACTACCTGCAACATTTTGTAACGGAGAGGTTATTAGCTAACTCACTGTTTAAAACACTTGAAGCTGTGTAGACATGCAGCAAAATAGTAGTTCCCAGACTCCATTCTCAATTCACCTTCTGTCTCCAGGAGATAGGACAAAGTAGGCTGTTACTGCTCAGGTTACTTCAGGAAAAATGAACTACGCTAACAGCAGAGGCTGACGCTGCACAGTGTCATCTCATATGCTGACAAGAGGCAGAAAAAATAACATTTGTTCCAAGTCTTGGCTATAATTTTCATACCCTTCAAACAAATCTCCAGATCAGTACAGCTCTCTGCTTTTCAGTTCTTAAAGAAGGAGTTTTTATACTCCGATTTTATACCTACTTAGTATGATGAGCTTTTATAGTGGTACTCATTGATGTTCTTATCACTAACTGTCTGTACCCAGTATTGAATCTGTACTTGACCAAGTTTAGGAAGGTTTTCTGGCAGGCCTCAGAATTGCTTCCTGTTCAGGCTCACAAGTCCAATCTGTGATCCACTGAAAGAGCACAAAACTATTCATAAAGGTTACAATCACAATTATAGCAAATTTAGTATTTCAGCAAGTTGGATACTGAAGAATATTGGCTTTAAAATCCTGGAGTTGTGCAGTATTTCATGTTACAAAGCTGTTTGCACATACCCCCACTCCCAATGTCTATCTTCTTTGGGTGTAAAAAGATCTAGAATAAAGTAATGGTTCTTCACAAAACAAACTGTTTCAACTTACTGAGGATCCAAAATGTGTCATAGCACAGCTTTACTAATATTTACCCTCTCAGGGGTGGTGGTGGGAAATACTGCTACTGTATAACCCTAACTATTAATACTTTGTAAACAGTTTAGAGAAGGAAATGAAGAACTACAATCGGAAGTGCAGGACTGGAGGATTTAAGTCACCAGAAAGTAGAACTGTTAAGCTGCAGTTTGACCAAGACATGGAAGTCAAAAGACATACAACCTTTCAAGGAACATTTTAGATCTATTTTAGTGTGCTGTTTCATACAGTAAGAGTATCTGCTAATGATCCTGCACACTAGCGTTTCCTTAACTAGCACAAGCAATCAGATCCTCATTTTTAGTAAGAGCAGTAAGAGCTTACTTTAGTAAGTAAGTATACATTAGGTTACTTACTAGAGATTCCAAAATAATATACTTTCTCTAAGTCAGAAGAGCAAATATTTCCAATGTTATCTACAAACTGGAAATTCTGAAAGCATTTCCAGATTTCAGACAAAAAGCAATATCTTTCCAACACTACTTTTTTGCTTTGGAATTTATTTTGAAGATAAAATAAAAATGTATTATCAGATTACATGATATAATTCAATATTCTATTTATTTTAAAGAAAACCCACACTGCCTGGTAGAGATTGAAGCATTTATCTTACTTTCTAGATCAAAGTACCTCATTTGTGCTATACTGAAAAAGTGACAATAAATGCCATCTATTTACTGTCACTTAATTGTCATAACAAAACCCAGGAAAAAGGACTGGAGTGGACATCCTGGGCTATCAAGTTCAGTCCTCTACTTCTGCAGATGCTGTATCATACAATCCCTGTGGCAAATACACCAAGCTCATTTTAAAAACAGGAAGGCAGCATACAGTTCGCCCTTTCACTGTTCCCTTTGGAAAGCCATTTTTAAATCTGCTGTGAAGACTGGGGACCTTCTCCTAACTTTTAAGTTTGTTCAGAGATAACACAAACCACGTATATCATGCCAAGACTGCTTCATTACAAAAACTACTTATTAAAATGAAAAAAAGTTTTATTTTGTGGGAATGTGCATCAAAATTGGCATGCTTCCAAAACAATTTGTTTTCAATCCAGCATAATACTCCTTCCCAGCTCATGCTAATTGACACTCATACAAACCCACACATACACACAAATCTTGTGCATTCAAGTCTGTGTACAAGAATAAGAATTAATAACAGAGCCAGAGGATGCTGGCACTAAATCGCTACTTCAATTTTTTTTTCTTAAATGAATGGATTAACTCTTGGGTTTCTGGGGCTTTTTATCCTGACACCTGCCAATACAAATGAAATCTAATTATCCCTTTTTTGAAAAAGTCAAAACCATCTTCTCATCAAGTTTCTGTAAGAGCCTTGATACTAAGTTACATACATCAAATTATCCCAACAATATTAACCCCTCACTGCTAAGAGTAAAGATAAGAAGGAAGGTCCTTATGAACAGGGAAAAGGGGCAATGACTAATGTGGCAGCACAATAATGAGTGCTCTAGAAGTAAATAAGGGTGAAATAAGGTTCATACGCTGGGCTTCACCTGGATATCCAGCAGGCTCAGCTCTCTGTGGGTGAGGGGACACCCCATGCTCCCGTTGCCAGCTTTAGCAGTGCCCCAGTCCAAAAAGGACTTGGCCGTCTGCTGCTGAACCCTGAGAAAAGAGGTGGCTCTGACAGGGAAACCCAGCAGGAATTTCATCTGAAGGCTGCTCAGAAGGCAGGGAAATCAACCGTGTGAGTCAAGCTGTGGCCAAAGAGATAAGAAAAGCTGCTTGCACACTACCAACGTGACTGCATCTTAACGCTTCGGTTTGATTAGGAACTGCTTGAGCTGAGTGGCCTGACACAGTTCTTCTCTCCATCCTTGCATCAAAGCCACTTTGCAGGAATTTATATATGGCAGGTGTAAGAATTATCTTAATAGTAGGTATAACTCTAAAATTAGTAACAGAATTAAATACATCATCTAGAAATTATGAACAGCTTTATACTTACAGATAACACCATTGTTATTTAGGAGCTTCAATATCCTTTATTTGAAAGGATACATTAAAGATACACTAAAACCTGATTCTTTAGAGAGCAGTTCAGATTCAGGAGAACAGTGTCAGGAAGCCTCACAGGCCAAATACTTACAGTATTTGTGCAGGTTTGTACTTCAGATAAGGAACCTGCTAATGGAGGTTAATAAATATTGTCTGTCTGGTTCACATCACAGAAACCTTTCAGAGTACAGTCATAGTTCCCAATGACATATACAATTGATGCATTACCTATGTCTTTTTGTAGCATGTGGACTACTACAAAATGCATGCAAGTTTAAACATATATACCTTGGAAAAGACCTAAATAAAGTCAGAAGGCCAACACAATCATTCAGTTTAAACATTACTATGTTCTAGTTTTACATGGATATATTATGTTAATATTTGAAATATGCAACTCCAACTTGCGTTTTAGTATCACAGCAAAGAATAAACCTTTAATCCTTGCCTATCCTTGACAACACTCCTTCCCTCACCGCTTTATCTGACTGTTTGTAAGTGCTTATCTCTAAAACCCAGCAAGTGCTCCAATATCTGTAACAGCACTTCCCCATTAGCCAGATGGGTATACCAGTCAATGTCTCAGTATTATCTCATATGACTTAGTTCCCTGCCCTTCTCCCTATGATCTCATCTACAAACCTGCCTGATATTTCAAGTTGCCATATCAAGGCATGTTTGCATCTTAATTATATTTAAAGCGAGTCTTAAATCCCTCTGGAAATTGCAGTTACATGATCAATGAAGCAAGGACAGGACATAAAGCAAAATAATCTGGAGTGATCTTTGCACCATCAAGTATAATTTTAGTGGAAATCACCCCTCCTGATTTTCTGTTATTAAGAACAGCTTTCCTCTCCTCTAATAGAGTGTGACAAACAGCAGTTTCTTAGAACAATTATTCAAAATTACATGAATTGATGGGGAACCTGCTTCAAAAGCCAGAGAATTTCACCCTTTAGTTTTTACATTTTTTTCTTCTTGCCAATATCCTTTTGTTAAATATCTTCTATTTTAAAAAAGAAAGCTTCAAACTTAGTTTTCATCATATCTGCCTACGTAACTCAGCAGCTTCCCAAAACTGTGTATTCAAAATGCTGGTTTTGATGAATATCTTAACACTACAGCCAAGCAAAGTGTGGCGAGGGAAGTGAGATCAAAGGTATTCCTTTCTTCCCTTCCCGCTCTCCAGTGTACTTACTTTTCTGAATATTATATTTAAATAAATGAATTCACTACACATTAATAAAATGAAACAATAATAACTAATAATATCTTGCAGTTATAAATCTTCCTTTAAGGCAGTGAAACTCTTCACAAATGCAAGGAAAGTATCATTTCCATCTTATATACAAGAGGAAAACAAAACTCAGAAGTTAAATGATTTAGAGAATCAATGGCAGGAGGGGGGAGAGGAAAAAAAAAAAAAGAGCCTCCAGATTTCTGCACCATATAAAATGCTAGGGGAAACAAAGAATACTGACAGTGGACTAATAGCATATATGAGAAGTGAAATTATGCATTTCTAGATGACTGTTGTACTGCTGTTTCTCTCTGTAGAACAGAGCATTGCTTTAAGCAGTGCCTTTTTGGATTAAGACTGCAAACTGTTTTAAATCACTCAAGGGTAGAAAATTGTTCTATTTGTCAGATTTCACATTAATAATTATATGGCATTTCCTTGCTCCACTTCACTTGAATTTCATATGCTGCCACTATTAAACAGCCCTCCACACAGAAATCCAGACACATTGCTAATGCAAAAAAGCTCTTTGTTGGCTCCATCCAGGGATGCACAAATGTAAACCTGAGCACCTAGTTTTCATCTTTTTTACTGAAGTTCTTTTGTTTGTAACAGGGTATTACATTTAGGTGAACATGATTTAAACTTTCTGGGCTCTAATTAGAAGCTTAAGCTACGCTGACAGTCATGAAAAATCTTGCTGTAATTCCTCAACTGTCTGTGAACAGACAGAAATTTATCTTGAAGAACACAACCACACTGTACAGAGCTTTCAGTACTTTGAATGGGAAGTTACAATCTCGGTGCATTACTGGTTATTATTACCGCAACACTGCAGACAATTTGAAAAAACAACCAGATTTCTGAACGCAAAGAATTTGCTTGTTGTTACTAGTTTTTACAAAACCACTGAGACCTACAGCACTGCAAAATTCTCTTGAGAACACAATGTTCCCATAAGGATGATTTGACAAGCATCTACTGACAGATTTCTACAACTGTTATGAAAGGGACTCTTTAAAATCATTTCATCCAACTGCAAAGGAAAAACAGTTTTACTGGCAACAACAGGATTCTGGACAGTGATTCCACCTTCTTACCACTGTCACTGAAATACGTTCCTGCTATCCTGAAACTGAGAGATGTCAATCTTCTTCCCAAGGGAGGAAAAAAAAAAAAGCCACATATTCCCCAAATATAAAGTTCAGAGATTACCTGTGCTTGTACCACAGCTTTTTATCCACTCACTGTCTTTCAGTCTAGACCAGTTGAAATCCAGCCAGGAAAAGTCAGCTGTGCACAGATAAACTGCAGTTCATTAAGAGCAGGAAGACAAGCAAGCAAGCTGAAGAGAAGCAATGATGCTAATATAGCTGTACAGAGCCTGTTTCTAAATAGCCTAATAGTTTTACTTCCTGCAGCTAGAACACATTTCAAAACAGACTTCAAGTGGAGGAGGAATTTTTAAGGTAAGTCCAGACTGTCAGGCATTTTTTTTCCCCTGAAGAATTTCATCATTTTGTTGTTACAATTCTTTTTTTTTTTTTTTTAAACCTTTGCATTGCTGCAATCAGTACAGGGAAACAGTTTACAAAGAAGCAGTACTCTGTGAATCAAACATACCCCTGCAGAAACTCAACTTTTTTGAAGGGACACAACCAGCTGTTAACTATATTATGAAAAAAAAATGTTTTCAATTAGCAAGTAACAAACAAAATCGATGAATACACCAAGCTTTTCTGAACAGAAAAAAACATTGGATTTCCCTGTACATGCAGTTACACTCAGTGTGGCAGAATCGCTTCTTCTGCCTCAGCTGACTTAAAATCATGTCTTCCATCTCCCAAGAGAACCTGAATCATCAGACTACTTGACTTTTTTTGAGCAGAGATAACACTGTACATTCCACTTCTCATATGGTGCTACACTGCATAAATACCCATTTCACTGAAGGGATCCAGGAGGCAAGAGACCTACTCTTACTTTTCTATTTAAGAATTGTATGCAATGTGACACCACTCCACCCAGCAGGACATCTGTCTCAGGATAAGAGGTACAGGCTAGTGGTAAAGCCAAGGTCAGGGTCTGAATCAAAGACAGCCAGATCTGAACTCGGCCCTCCCAAGCGGTTGCACATGTGCTCTTGTCCTCCTGTCAATAAAAACTTACACAGCGGGAATCCTATCATTAGGACTTGAGAATGTTTCCCACCTCGGTATCCCCCAGAAGTCACCTTTGTAGGCTACGAGAAATACAGACCGAATCTCTGCAGTGAAGGGAACTGAATATAGATTTCCCACGCTCCTAAGTGACTCCTTGGGCTTTGGATGCAAGCATGCCACCAATATCCTGCTTTACATATATTCTCCTCCTCCTATGTGCAATGGAATATTTCATGAGGATTCTTCCCAAAACAAAAAGGGTTTTCCATTTAAATAACAAAATCAAAAACTTTTAAACTTTTTAGTGTCTAACCTCTTCCGATTCTTTAGTTCGGCACCAAAACCCAAAGATCAGTTACATACAGACCAGTGACAACAAATTGACATGCCATATCAGGAACGCTGTCACATGTTTGTCAGGTACTAATTTGATCTGACAGTCAGGACTGCCTTGAAAAACAATCTGTGACAGTATGGGTTCCCAGTCATGGCCACACATTTGGGAATCTAGCAAAGGGCATCCTGTTTCATTCCCTACAGACTCTTCCAGCCAGTTTTTCTTCTCCTGTCCTGGAAAGGCTACAAACGAGACCAGATCCGCAGATAAATTTAAAATGCAGATGTACAAAGTTAGGCCCAGGCTTCATCTCTGGTTTTGATCTCCCTAATGGGCCAAAAGGAAACTATAGAAGTTTGGATTCAAGCTTTGCAGCCAAGGTGTCGACAGGGTGATGATAATTTGTGGCCCTAATCCATATAATGGCTAGTGCAGATTGAATCGGTCTGCAGACCTCTCAATACACAAGCAAGGTCAGAAGAAAACAGAATTGTTTTGTATACAGACCAAGGAGAGACTGAAGAACTCTGCTTTTAACAACAGACAGAGCCTTACTTCACTTTTGTTTCTCCTTTTATTAAAATCCATACCCAACCAAAAGAATGCAATGAGGAATGAAACAACTAAGATACATTGCTCGTTATCTCCATAGCACAGATTTATTACCAGAGATTTTCACATCATTTTCTTGTACAGGCCAAATTTTGCACTACCTAGTTTTTTCCATACCAAACTGGGGACTGGCTAGACTTGAGCTGGTGAAAAGCCTAATATAGAGGACTGGCCAAATAGGGAAGGTAAGAGGAAGGGTGGTAGCCTGGTCACATTGGGTTGATAGCAGGTTAATTCTGCCTGGAGACAATATAATTGGCCAACTATAGAAATGAAAGGAAGCATTTTTCTGCCCCTGTTTTTCTCAAAATTACAAATCATTTGTAATTTATTCCCTCCTACATGCAATGTGCTCCTGTTCAGTGTCCCCACTTCCCTTTTTCTTTTCATCAAACCTACAGTACAGGAGATATGGGAGGAAAAAAAAATACACAAACATTTAAGGCACAAAGCTCCATCTTCGTAAATTATTCTCAAAAGGAATGGAAGTACTTTTTCTATCAGCTAACAGTACAAAGCTGATAATATCAAAGCTTGAAATAAACAGGATGCTCTGCAGAATGATTTCAGGGAGAGGGTAGTAAACATATGGGAAAATACACCAGAATAGATAAACTAGAAAAAAAAAATTTGCTGCAAAGGAAGAGGAGGTAAGAGAGTGAGATAAAAAGAAGATTTTTTTCAGTATCAGTAAGATAAGAGTCATGGATGAGAGACTGACCAATCAGCTAGTGCTGTCTCTAAGCAAATTTCCAATGTTATGACCATACCACAACTTTATTCCTTAGCTTTCAAAGTTTCCTACACATTATTACAAATTCATTATTTTGACAATTTTAATTTCTGTTGCATGCATTCTTTTTCCATATAATTACGTCTCAAAAGTATCAATATACAATGGAAAAACTGAAGCACGGGAGAAGTAGCACTGTTATCCACCCCATTTCTTATGTTGAGCTTCCTTCTTGCATTTCCTCACAGGTTTCACATTGCTGCTATGTTCTCCCTTCCTACCAGCAGTGATTTACACGTCTTCACCAAAATCCAGGAAATAAGTAAGTGCATCTAGGTTCTGTCATTCACAAATTTGTCCAAGCATGCCCCACGCTACCCTATACCCATACATAGAAGACTCAATACACAGGCTCCTCCAAAGGTGTCCACTATCTGAATTCAACCACACCTTCTGGATTCAGGTAGCCTTCTCTTCTCAAATAACTATACCCAGGACAAGAACTCTCTGTTCTCTGTCTTCCCTCATTTTAGTCCCTTACTCATACCTATACTTTCTCCCTCACATTCACTCTTTCCTTCACACCTTTCACCCCAAAATCCTTTTTTCCTTAGTCCCCACTGCCCCTGGACCCACACCATTTCACCTCCCCCTTGCCCACTCAACGGTGAGGTCCCTCCAGTGCTGTAACAGGGTGCCAGGAAGAAGACAGAAACACTGCTAGACCTGTGCCTCCTGCCAACAGCACAGCAGGAGCCCAGCTGTACCAGCAAGAGGCAGGCAAGAAAACAGGAATTGTTCTAATGCGGGTGGCATCAGGCAGAGATGAGCATGTACAAGATCCTCCCATGTTTTCTTTCTGAAAAAGAGGCCAGGCAGAACTTGGAGGGAATGACCCAGGGCCGGGTGAATGATGATACCAGCAACACAGCTGTATTTGCAGAGATAAGGCAAGGTGAAGAAATACAGTTGTGGCTGCAGAGATAAAGCAAGGTGAAGCAATACAGCAGCCAGGAAAAATGACCAAATGTTGAGAGTGAGATGACCAAACACTGACCCAAAAGGCATCCCCTCATCTTATATGTTCACCTCTGTTCTCATGAAACTTATTTAAACTAACTACAGGAGCATGATCAAGGGTAAGGACAAATTTCAGCATAGCTCCAAAAAGACCTGCCACTTAAATGATCATCAGATGCATTCTGTAAAGGATCTGCTACTAGCGTTTGTGTAATACAGGCAGTAGGCCAACTTTAAAGCACATTCAAACAAACTCATCTGAATGGAGCCTTCATTATTCCTGCTTCTAAGTACCCATTCTGTGAATGTACAAGGCAGTTTATACTTAAGTGTTGTACAGTATTATTGAAAGGGAAGGAGTATTACATATTGTGATATTAACTAAACTATCTAGCCAGAACTCTTAACATGACAAAATAATAATACAACAGTAGATTGACTAAACAATCAAACACTTAAAACAGTGAATCGCAGCATGAAAATGGTTGGCATTTAAATGCATTCAAAAAAATCAAATGCCATTGTATCCAAAAAACAGCGCTGATATCAACAATGCTTGGCACTTGCATAGCACCTGTTATCAGAGCATCGCAAAGGACTCTAACCTACTAATTCTCACCATTTTACTGAACCCCCCCCCAATACATTCAGTTTTTAAACTCCATCTCCTCCGGTGAGGTGCTTAGCTTAGACTTTCAGCCATATTTCAAAAAAAAAGTTTTAAGCTCTGATAGCTAGAATATGACAAAACCTCCAAAAGAATAGAAATATAAAAGAACATAAAACTAACCCAAATGTATTTGTTTTAATTTCCTCATCTATTGCACTGATGAGGAGCTCTGAGCAGTGTTTTATGAGACTACTCAAAGAATGAGCTATTTCTTTGTCTCCGTTATGTTCTGTTTCATTTATTCACATTATCACAGAGGTAGTTGCAGATTCAGCACTCCTGCTGTGTCTAGCAGAGAAAAGCTACTTCCATTGTAGCAATTTTGCGATTTTTCAGTGCCTTCCAGTATAGCTTTCCACAAAAATATTCCTAAAATACATCTTTGCTTTGTACAGGAATTTTTTTCCAATGGGAAGTGAAGAAAGATATACAGACACTTCTGCTGCTTCCACAAGGTGCATTGATGCTCCTTTGAGCTTTCCTGGGCACAGTGAAACACTGGCAAGAGGGAGATACAGTGTCCCAGGAGAAAAGTTCTGTAGCCAAACTGGATAGACACAGGCAGGATGGGCAGACTACAAGGTGTGTGAAAAAACCGGCTGTACCACCAAGGCTCAAAGGATAGTGGTTAATGGTTTGAAGTCTGACTTATGCCCAGTTAGGAGTGGAGTTCCTCAGGGATCACTACTGGAGCAAGCCCTGCCTGACATCTTCATCAATGATTTGGGAGGTGTGGCAGAATGCACCTTCAGCAAGTTTGCAAATGACACAAGAGAGATACCAGCAACCTAATTGAAGTCCAGGGGAAGCTGCTAAGATGGTTGGGGGCTGGAGCACATGGTGTACGAGGAGAGGCTGAAGTGGGTTTGGCTGCAGGGAGGTCTAACTGCTGCCTTCGATTTCTTGGAGGGGGTTATAGAGAAAGCAGAGCAAGGCTCCTCTCAGAGGTACACAGCAGGAGGACAACAGTCACAGGCTGTACCAGGGGAAATTCCACCTGTATATAAGAAAACAAGTGTTCACAGAGATAGCCCTGCTTTGAAGGAGAGATGGGACTAGACAATTTCCTAGGTCTCTGCCAACCTAAATTATTCTATGAACTTTGTATTAACTTTCTTTTAACAGGAACTGGACATTTTTGAAGGAGTAATTATTATACCCAAGGAATAGAGCAGCCACCCTGTTGATAAAACTGCATCTTGCTCTCTGCACAGCACCATGGTCAGGAAATTAAATTTTTTAATGGGAATTTCAAACTGTGAAACATCAGAACAAATTAATCTAGTAAATCAGTTAGTACTTGAAATTCTGCCTTTACCTCATCAACTGATTCTGTCCTGTGACTTTAAGTGAATATCCCTTTGCAGAGTGGAAATAATAACAATGCTTACCTGTTTTACATAGGAAAGATACTTTGTTTCCACAAAAAGTGGAAATGTTTTCAAAACCACCAACCTCAAAAAGAGTTAAATCCCTCATTACCCCCCAGATTATGACTTAAGCGAGACCTAGTTTGATTGCCTGGTGAAGAGTCGACTCCAGCTGTCAGCAGCAACACTGACTACAAATGAACCGCACACAAGAGCCACTGAGGAAGAGAACCAGGTCAAAGAGATATCCTAGTATCCGTAAGGAAAAAATTTTAATTCTGCTGCGCTTCTTACTCTTCCTCTTTCTGAAAACTATTTTGATAAAAGGGTATTTTTGTCTTCAGGTTAAAAAAATAAAAATAAAAAAATCAAAGCTAGAGGTCTGAGGGTTGAATTAAATGTTTTAAGGGTGATTTGACATCATCTTTTGAGTGGCTGAAGAAACAAACATATATAGCAAGTGCTATTAACTCATGAACTGCCTGAAACTCCATCTGAGAGTTCTGCTAACAGTCTAATAAAACATGAAAGCTGTATTGCCTTGCTTATTAACAACCACCGCAGTTAAAAAAAGCACTATAAATACATGATTTACCAATTTAGAGATAAAATCTCTGTAGTAATCAGATTTTTCAGCTAATCTAAAGATAAAGAAAAATATGGTACATGTGACATTCAAATGATGTTGAAACAGTTCTCTGCACATCTTCATAGGAGGCACTAGGCTGCACAGACGTATGTAGGCAATGGAGTCACTGTGATTCGTGATGCGTCTGGAGTTACAACCAGTGGCAACCCCTCACAACTTAAAACCTTTCTCCAAATAAGTCTCACCATGACAGTTCAAGAATATAGACAGATCCAATTAAATGTTTTCACAGTTTTTACATCAAAAATTTCATGATTCTTTAATTATTGTTTAAGCATGATAAGGTAAATAAACTGTAATACATTTATTTACCAGTATACAAAATATATTTTGTCCCATAGCCTACGCTGCCTGGCCCGATACGTTGTCTGTCAGCATTAATGTGACAAACTTCTGAAAGAAGAGTTATAAGGGAACTGTCAATCTATGTTATAGTCAGACCAATCTGGTTGTGCTGTCTTTAAGAAGAGTGGAAATATCAGACTCATTCTTTAAACTGTCATGACTATGAAACCTTCAGGGACAATGTGCTCAGCCACTGAGATAGACAGAAAAATATCTTCAAGAAATAGATATAACACATAAAGTAACAGTCTTTGTGCTCCTGCTCCTCAAACTTTAATCTGATCTTATCTTTAATCATATAATTACCCAATATTCTCAGAGAACTGAATTAATGGTTCATTAAAGGACAAAACTGAACTTAAATAACTGAAAGAAAATTCAAGCTCAACCGCAAATCTATAAGGCAATTACTTTCCTTTCAAGGCAGGCTCTAATGCATTGTAAAGAGGTTAAATTGAGATGACTGGCAGCCTTTACTCAAGCGAGGCACAGGCTCAAGTAAGCTCACAAATCTCTTCACTCATTTTTAGATAGGACAGCTAGCTATCCTCCAAGCCAAAGCTACAGAAACAGTAAGACATTTATATACAGAGAACACTGATACACTAGTAGATCATGCGTGACTAACGTGAATTTGCTATCAAACCAAGCTTTAAATGATTCTCTGCTGTACTTTTCATTTATGCTTAAAATTAAGCCTAACTTATCAAAGATTAGGCTAGGAATTTTAGAAGGAAGCTTAAGCACATCAGATGCTGAATGCTCACCAAATTCCATGTATATGTCTCAGATAGCTTTTGAATTTTTTACCTCAGTTACTACAAATTGAATACTAATATGATACAGTCCACATCAGCTGGACAATATAGTGACAAATAACAAAACTGGCATACATCTTATATGTATGCAGCACCTACTGTTGGAAGCTAAAGGCATTTTAGAGATACACGTTAAATAAAATGACATGCAGCACTTGGAATTCAATTCTATTATCCACTCTTAATAAATGAAAAAACAACGCATAGAAAATTTAAGGTGCCTGCTAAACATAATACACAAAGCCAATAGCAAAAATAGCACAGAATATAGACTCCCAAGGCCGCTGCCCCTGCTGTTCTTAAAAAAGAACACTCCTTACTTAAACTTAAAACCAAGAGGCCAATTCTGGTCTACATTACTGTATTCAATCATTGCCTCCCACTATATTTAACTCGCGAAATTGTAACTGTAAAGTCCGGGCAAAGACATATGGAGGGAGTTTATCAGGTTTAATACTATCCCCACACTAAAAAAAAAAAAAAAAAAAAAAAAAAAAAAAAAAACAGAATAGAACATACAAAATTTTCATGCTCTGATGTTTTATTCTTCTTACGCTGGTTTCAAGTACTCGTCACTGATTTCAGTGGATGCTACTCTTGCCATGCCAGACAGCTGTTCCATATTAATTTGAATTCACAATTACAGCAAAATACCCCAAATGCTTACCTGATTTGGTATAAATTCTTGTGCAAGCACTATTAAATTTTTCATTGATATGATACTTCCAATACTTTCTGGCAATACTTTAGTACTACTGATTATTAAGCATTAACATACATTCACAGGTATGATGGTATAAGTTCAAAAAGAGACAATCCACTGCATAAAGTTAATTCATTTTTTAAAACAGTAGTGCTCTTAATATTTATGAATTGTTGTTACTGTGGTATCATAAAATTGAAATTTGGAAAGCTCTTTTCTTAAAGCCTTCCTCAAAATAACAAGTCTCAAAGCAGATAAATCCATCTTAAAATTTCAAAAAGGGATGGCCTCTCTTACATATATATCCATATTGCCTAAAACCAATGTATTTTAAGAGAATAATAAGTTTGCAGGACTTCATACAGGCAAGTCACATTTTAAGTGACTCAAAATAAACCATGATTTGGTCATCTTCAGTCAACTTCAATCCAGGCATAGCTTAATTGAAATCAACAGAACTACACCAGAAAACAATGTTGTATATCAAATCTTGTTGGGAGTCCAAAAAAATTTGACATTGCTCAGTTAAATGCTAACAGAAAGCTAAATCTTAGTTCAAAATAGTTTAGGGATGGAGTAAAACTGATTTCTGTCATTAACGAGTTGTTTATAAGGAACAATAACAGCTGAGCAAGGCAAGACGAAATGTCTCTGTGACGTCCAGTAAAGAAGGCTGCATACTCTGTTCTTGAGTTTATGTCATAATCAGATCAGAATATAAAATTATGAAGTTAATGAACCAAATTCTGCTGTTAGTGATATTGCACAACCCCACCAAAATACGGTCAGCTGTGTTAGTCCAGCTGAGAGGACACCTTTGTCAAAATATATTTAAATGATACTTCAGCTACTAAAGCAAATAGAGAGCTATCATAACTACATTTCTTCAATCACATCTTGCAACATCTTGCAGTCACATAGAGTATATACTCAATACAACAGTACTAAGATATCTCTATAAAATGTATGGGTTTTTCACACAATATTCACTCACTGAAGTTAGCTTAACATTTTGCTGTTGGCTAACTTCATTTGAAGACAGGCTCATTTAGTGGACATTTACTCAGCTAATGTGGCTTCAAATGTAGTCAAATTTACCAAACTATATACCCATGAGAATTCATAAACTCAGGGAAATATTTTAGTTCTTAGATGAAAAAGTGTTACTGAATTTTGAAAGCACTAATTCAGTGATCTGTAGAGTTTACTCTGAACACCAAGAGAGTTTTTTTGAAACAGCCTATGTAATTCTATAATGGGAATGTAAGGTTTTACTAAATTCCACAGCCTGGTTAGACAAAACCAAGTAGAAAGGTCAAGGTCACCATTCTCTACTAAATTCTCCAGTACTTTTGCACAGCAGTGGCACAAAAGTATCCCCTACTACATAATACTTTCAGAATTGTGTCATTCCAAATAGAAGTAATGTGGTGGTTGAACAATCTAAATGCTTAAGAGATTCCTATACCTCAGAGACCAGTATTGACATTATATAGAACACTGAGAATTAGATTTTCTAGCACTTTTCTTTCACTGAATATGTATGAGTGAAATTCCAGCAATAATACATTCAGATAAATCTTATGCATAGCTTAAATGCTTCTGTTAGTATCATCCAGTTTGTTCATTTCTTCTCATGCCAGCCAACACTAGAAACCTAGATGGGCACTTCACTCAGAGGTAGGAAAAAATGTGTTACATGTCCCAGATATTTGAAGAAGTTTCCGTATTTTCTTTATGATTCCTTTAAAAATTCCGTCTAGCTTCATTCTGTCTGCCCCAACAGAGTACTAAGTGCAACAATGGTTAGAGAGCCTTTAACTACCTAGAGGAAATGCATCAGAAGAGTACAGTTTCCCAAAATAGAAATCCTCATTTTACACTTTTTTTCGTTTTGGCTTCACATTTTTATTGCACCTATTACATCAATATTAATGAAAATTATTATTCTTATATAAACCATCTGACATCCCGGCAGGAATAAAATGAGATTTTACTTAAGCCATTGTTAAATCATTCCAGATAACTGCCCAAATCTCAGTCAGCTTTAGTTTGGAACAATATGATGTCCAAATGCTAAAATTCGTTCTGGTCCTTTAAAATAATTTACAACATTCAGGTTCAGTCTCTGAACCTCATGGGTCTTTCAAAGTGATGGGATCAGATTAACCAGCAATTTATTCTTAGTAACCAAAATTCTTTAAAAAAAAAAAATTAAAAGGCACTTTAACAGGAAAACATAATTCTTAAAATCCTCTACTGTCCTGAAAACCTATTTAAAATACATCTATTGTCCCTTAAAAATACATTACATTGAAAAAATCAGGTCACAGGGAAGGAATAGGAGTTTTGTTTCTTAGGAAAACTTTTACTTGAGATGTTTTAAATAAAAGAAACTTCTATGACTGAATACATTATCTACGTGTTAGAGCACATTTTAGAACAAATAAGAAAACCAGACTATAATAGTTCTTCCAGAGGGAATAATAAAAGTTCTTATGTTTTGTATGTATGGGGTATGCTTAAAAGTTTGTTTGGCAGGGTGTTATATCTGTTATTCTATGATCTTCACAAACCTTGTATTTTAATAGAATTATCATCTATTTATAAGAAAAGACTGTACCAATTCTTTCTCTATTACAATAGAATGGTGTTTTCAGCCACTTTTGATTTCAATCCCTCAACAATTTTTCACCAGATATGAGAACCATGCACTACAAACCTAAGCCTACTGACAAAAGGTTTCCTTTCTTAGGTGCCTCTTACGGACCTTTAGAAATAACGGATCGCTCTCCATGGGTTTGCGGACTGAAAGCTGAAAAATGCTACACTAAGAATAAAATTGCAGTAACTAAACCGATTTACAGAAGAATAATTTGCCACATTTGCTAGAAGTCCTGTATCTCTTTAGAAAACAGCAACTTTAGTCCAGGAAGAATACTACTGGTGAGACATGATAACAGACTTCAAATGTGTCAAAAATTATTAAAATGATGATAGTAACTAAGGAAGTAACAGTTTAATATGTAGCAAGAGATTCAGAATAGAAAACACTTCTTCACTCTAAGCCCTTTGAGGAAGTTGTAGAAACCTGGCTTTTTGGAGTCCTTAAGGTTTGGAGGGCAGGAGGGAAGAGATCAGGAGTTTTTCCATCATTTTTCAGAGTACAGGAGTACATTAGTTGACTGCTAGCGACCCTTTTCAGCCTTGCACTACTATGATATTACTACAATATTTCTGTGGCTTCGTTAGTAAGAAGAATCTTGTAACTGCATCATTAACAGTTCAGAACAATTAGATTTCTTGCAGCACACAAATTGTGATTTAGTTCATACTCCTAATAGGCTTATGTAAAACTAAGCTAGCCACTTTACTACTGTCTTGTTTCAATAAAAATAAATTCTGTATCTCCCTTGCTTGTTAGTCAAAGGAGTTCTTTTATTTTACTCCATTAGATATTTGCCCTGTAAAAGTACTCATGATACTTCCTCTCTTTTTCAAGTTATTCTGCTCCATTCTAAATGTTTACAGTATGAAGGTATTTGTGTAGGGTACATATAGCATAAATAATTCCAAAATATGTAACCATTTAAAAGAATTTCCAATTATGCATAAGGATAACATCACTGCTGCTGAAATAAACACCTTTTAAGTTACATGCTTACACCTAGTGTACAGTAGGAAGTGAACAATTCCACTTTCAAGTGAAAGTCATGGATACCGAATGCCCAATTCACGCATTACAAGCATGACGAAGCTTCATGTTAAACTCCGACTTTTTAAAAGTTATTAACATAGCAATCATTGAAAGAAAAACTATCCAACTGCTTTACCACGTATGCAAAGGCTTTTCCATCACAATGCTCTGTTCTTGGGCAACAAAAATTGTTACTCTTACCTGGAAGTTCTCACAGATTAGCACGATTAGCACTAGAGCCACAAGCACTTCTACGTCAGGGAAAGCCAAGAGCGCAGAAAGTTCTCCGCGTTTACAAGCCCAGAGCAGCTTTCGGGGTGCAAGCACTTCCCAGAAGCATGCAAGGTCAAGATTCTTTTTTTTTTAAACTGTCACAGAAGCATTTTCATCGGTCTTTGTGTTTGTAAAACCCGGTTTAGAAAAAGTGATGATACAGGATAAAATGTGCCCAGCTCACCCAGCATGTGCTAAGGGCTCAACGCACGGCACGGCCCCCTCCCCCCCGCCCAGCCGCCAACGGTCGCCTCGCGGCTCCAACGGTTTCTAACGGTCCGGGGGGGGGGGGGGGGGGGAGCCGGCCCGGCCCGGCCCGGCCCTGCCCTGCCCGGCGCACCCGCGGTACTCACGTGCCAGATGGCGAAGAAGATGAGGGCGGCGCAGAGCACCAGCGACAGCATGTAGCAGAAGGCGGCGAAGGTGAAGGCCATGGCGAGAAGAGAGGAGCCCCCCGCGCCCCCTCCTCCGACACCGGCAGGGCGGCGGGGGAGGGCGCAGCGCCTCGCCCTCGGACAACACCCGCAGAGGGGAGACTCGCCCCCGGCAGCAGCGGCCGGGCCACCCGCCGCCGCCGCGGGCAAGGGGCGAGGAGCCACGACGGCCCCGAGGTGCCAGGGCGCCCTCACGGCGGAGGGGGAACCCGCTCCCCCGCAGCCGGGACGGGGACGCAGCGGGGCGGGCGGCGCTGCGCCCCCCTCGGCCGGCTCCTCCGGGCCCGTCCCGTCCCCGTCAGCGGCGGCCCAGCGGAGGGCTCGGCTCGGCGCGGCGAAGCCCTCCTTCCACCTGCTGCTCGCGGAGGAGGGGCGGCGGGAGCCGGGGGTCCCCCCGCCCCGCCCCGCCCCGCCCCGCAGCGCGCTCCGGAGCGCAGCCGAGCCGAGCCGGCCTCCCGCCCCGCCCCTCGCCCGGGCGGCCCCGGCGGCGGCGGCGGAGGGTAGCGCGGCGGAGGAGGTGGCGGGAAGGGGAAGGGGGGGCGGTCGCTTATCGGCCGGTATTTTCCGTTACGACGGCGTATTTCTGACTGAAATCATGTCACCGCGGTGCGAATGGAATGAGAGGAGGCTGACGCCGAGATCAGTTTGGGCCAGATCCTGGAATAAAAATCACATGCCTGAATTTTAAGTGTGTTTTGGGTTTTATTTATTTATTTATTTATTAGGATCAGATCTAACTCTAGTTCGAGGTGGGCAGGAGCCCCGCTGCGAGGAGCGGTAAGAAGCGCCCCGGCGAAGCCCCGCTGCGAGGGGAGCGTGGCCGGAGCAAGGCCGGGGCGCTGCGCGGTGTCGCTCGGCCTGCCATAGAGTGGGCCGCCGAGGCCTGAGAGAGGAGTCGGGCGCTTACCGTCAGGCCAGGCGACAGAGACTGAGTCCAGGAGCTAATTAAGTGTAACTGAGTAGCTCAGCAAAGCGGGATCATTCTGTCCTTTCCCACCAGAAGAAAAGGATATCTGCTGTTAAATAAAGACAAAAACTTCCAAAGTGCCCCAATTTGGCCAAGTTCTCTTGATGGCTCTCAGGTATATGCTCTATCCAAATCTTTGAAGTACATATTTAAAATAAGGAAGGAAAGGCTTACCCTGTCTCTAACAGGATCTGGTGTCTCTCCAGTGACAACTTAGCCATTTAAGCTGCAGGGGCTATATATTAGATACGTAATCAAAAACTCTTCAAGAGCTTGTCTGTCTCGTGGGAGTACATCAGCTGACACAAAATGGCCGGTCTGTAAACAAAATTTTTCAGGAGAAAATACCACAGAACCACAGAGGTCTCATTTAAAAATGTTCTGAAAACCATGGATGGAAGCTACACTTTTGAAATATCTTTTCAAAACGTAAAAGAATTACAGTTCATAGTATTTCTTCTATCCTTTTATGGCTAGAAGTGGGATTCAGTAACAAAACTATTCAGAAATTTGCCCATGGTCACCAACAAGGAATCAGACTTCTTTATGGTATAAGAGAGCATAATTCCATCAAAGCCAAGTTTAGCACAAGCTTTTTTAAAAAATATTTACAATATATTTTTATTTAAAATCAAGGTATATTACTTTTAAAATGATAAGCACTTTTATCTTGAGGAAAGAGCGCTGACTTGAATCAAGTGTCAAGGCCCATAATTAATAAACTAATCAGGAATAAATTGATGGAAGTAACCTTTTATAACTGAGATGCTCCAGAATGTACCTGCGATCTGATGATTTAATTAAGAAGGATGGGACACTGCAAATAATAATGAGCTTTGCTCTCATACAGGGATGCAGTAAATGCATTGTAATTTTTTGACCTTTTAATCCTTTGCATCTGCAATCCATCCTGCAGAGCACACACTTGAGAAAGTAAATGGTTTATTCATAGCCACACATTCTGAAAAGAGCTGTAAATGAACTACAGACTAAGTCTTTGCATTTTTTTGGTTTTGTCACAGTTACTCTAATACCTGGATATATATTACCTGCCTTAACACTGATCACAGAACAGCTGATGCCTCAAGGAAAGCTGAAATAAAACATTTTCTTCTGGAGCATTTGTATATTTATGTGCACACACACACACACATGTGTGTATCTATAAAAATCGAAATACACCGTAGGTGTCATGAAAGACAGAAGTGGAAACAACCATTAAATCTCAGTTTAGGACTGTATTCCAAGGTAAATAATCTCCTGTTTTTCACTGTCTCTCATCTTCATTTACATTCCAGCTATGTATCTGGGGCTGTTCAATGAACACACATGCAAAATAATTGGGTTTCTCATTTTCCAAGGAGACAGTTCCACAGCCAAACACTTCCAAGATCACACAATCTTTCTTGATATTGATCTCAAATATATATTGTCCATCAGCTGTATTTCTAGTCATTAATCATTGCTAGTGACTGACTAATAACAGAAGTTTCTGATACATAGCAAGGGAAAAATTGAATAAGATGTGTTCGGGACATTTTGTCCTACCACCACCACTTTCTTGTGTTATATGTCTTAAGTATCCTGAGTTATTTAAGTTGCGGTAAGTGGCGCAAAGATTTAGCCTTCTGCTCAGCACATCACTGGGATTTGTCCAGACTACACAGTAATCACTAAAAATGTCTTCCGTATCTCCATCTCATTACAAACTCATTACGACTTTCTGTGGCATGGGGACCTCACAGCAGGGAGCCCTTCCTTTGTCATTTCTGAACCAGATTACTGCAAATCACAGTATCTGAGGCAAAAGGTGAAAATAATATAGATGTGCCTGACCCTTTTCTCACTGGTTTAAGTCTCTGTGAACACAGCAGGAACATCAGTCTGTCTATTAGCTCCCCATCCACTTCTAAGGTCTTGGTCCTAACCTTCAAATCAGCTGATGGATCTGATGCTAGCTGCACGAGGAATTACAGTCCAGCACACAGCTGTGCTCCTTCCAAATAATGCATCTCGCAGAGCCCAGAATGAATGGTCTGAGAGCTGTGGATGCAGCGTTATCAACCGAAGGGAGGTGGAATAGGCACACTGGACACATACAGAGTATAACCACCTTTAGAAAACGCTTCAAAATTATTATTTTTACACTTTTTTCCAAAATAAGCAAAATGACATCTACACAGCAAAGCACATATGTGTTTTTTTTCTTTTATTGGAAATAAAAGGCACAGAGATTCTGCAGCACTCCAGTAGGAAATACCTTCCTATCAAACTACTTTACATGAAAGATGTTCAGATACTAAACTGACAATACCATATTCAGAGAAAGGTAAAGGAAACAGACCTCTTATTTCCCATATGCATTCCCATTATTTTTATTAGTGACTCTTAGCCTTCTTCAGTTTCTCCCCAGTTTCACCAATTTGAACTCCCAAATTACTAATCCTTGGTACTGATGTTTATCAGCTTATTTTAGTGGACACCATCTCTGATTTGGCACCTCATCTTTCATTCTGTTGTCTTCAAAATTTCGCAAATGCTCGTACTTCCTCGAGGAACTGGATATGCCCAACCCACTCCCAGAACAGACTGCTGTTCTCGCCCTCCTGCACACGTCAGTATCATGGGAAGACAGCAGGAAAAATTATGGAGATGAATTTCAGACAAGGCAAAAGTCTGCTAAGAAAAAGAGAGTGAATTCATGTTCAAACTGATCAAAATGAAAAACAAATGGTTCATATTCTTTCCCTCTCTCCTCTTTAACAAGCTGCTGTTTCTCCGAAATGCATTTGCTGGTGGGTCACACCATGTACTTCAAGCTTAACAATACTTCCTAGCACAAGTTTTTACATTAACTGTTTTTGTGGGCTGTACCCTATAATACACACAAACAGATCATGACTTTTGTAAAACCATTGGAGAAGTGTTTTTTACAGAAGAGTGTAAGGGCCTTTGCTTTACCTGAGCAGAACAAATTTAGGAATGCTAGTTATCACTGAAGCATATTTTGTGCTGTGGGTTTACTGTGTGTAAGCATGCATTACCATACATGTTTATTGGAAAATATTATTTCTGATTCCTGAAGGAGTTAGAGAATCAGACAGACAGTTTTTTACAATGCAGACTGACCACAATTTTGTACACAGTCACCACAAGAGGATAGATGGGGGTGCTGCTTTTGTATAACCAGCACTGAGATGCTGATTTTTGAAGTTATCACTCTGTGAACATTTTGATAGGTCAGAGCACAAACAGGGAGGATTTTTTGGGGGGGTTACTTTGGCTTTTTACCCTGTGAGGACTTCTATGAAGGGACCAAAAAAAAATTAAACCAATAAAAATTCAGTCACTAGATAAATAATAATAAAGGAGTACATCTGGCTAGCAACGGACAGCTCTCAAAACCGGATGACATACAGTGTTCCTATAGACATGTTATGAAAATAGATTCAATAGCTTTATGAGTTCAGGATGTCCTTACTTTAGCAGGTCATGTGTACTTGATTTTATATGAAATTACCTTTTTGCTAGGTAATTGCTAGGTGCTAGGTAATGAAAGCGTTTGAAGGTACTGAAAGAACCTTTTAATGACTAATTTACAGAAGAGCATCAGAGGTGGGGAGGGGTTGCTAACCAGCCCTTTCAACTACCAAATAAGCACAACAACCACAGCCATATAAACTTAAAGAGCAAGTCTATAAGATCAGTAGTCCTTGAAGTGAAAGGTTAAAATCACCATAAATCCACCAACAAGATTGTACACCCCCAGCCAAGTTGGTTCGCAGTTTTAAGATTAATTTATTACAGCTGTAATATATAGCTTTAAGTTTAATATATTCCTGAACACGTATTAGAGTAAAAGCCATTATATTCATTAGACCAGAGAACTGTCACATTAGCTTGACTATACTTTGATAATACAACTGACTTTCTCTTTTGCGAGCTTTGAGTAATATTAAATAATTAACAATGATGTTTTTTATACAAATTGCCATCACTGGGCTTTGCTGCTAATATCCCATAGAGATGACTGGAAGCATTTGGTATCGTTACGCATTATTATTTCAGATTATCTGCAAATTCGAGATGAAATGACTGCATTAGTCTATGATCAGTTCATTTTCAAAAGGTTACCTTTGCAGCCATAAAGGCAAGAGACATTTTGTTAATGAAATCTTATTTTTAGACACCAGGAACATGATAGTTCACAAACCCACTGACGATAATCTCATCTCACTGCCAGTTGAATACTCTGTTTCACCAACTGTTAGCAAAAATACTGTTCCCACCTTCTTTTGTTTGGAACCAGCTGAATAAATTCTAACTTTATTATCATAGGAAATCATCATAGGATCATAGGAGAGTTCAGGTCGGAAAGGACCTCAGGGGGTCTCTATTCCCACCTCCTGCAGGGCCAGCTACGAGGTCAGATCAGTCTGCTTGGGACTTTATCTAGTCAGGTCTTGAAAACCTCCGGGGACAGAGACTGCACCACCTCTCCGGGCAACTCGTTCCTCTGCCTGCCTGTCGCAGGTCCTTTTCAGCAGCCCGGGCAGTCCCCAGCCTATGCTGTTGCCCGGGGTTATTCCTTCCCTAGTGCAGGACTTTGCATTTGCCCTTGTTGGATTTCCTAAGGTTCCCGTCAGGACATGATCTCCATGTTTAATTGTTGAAATGTGCTTACAAAAAGCCTACATTAATACACAATGCAGAAATCTTCCTGTACAGCGGTGTGCAGCTGTTCAGAGCATGGCCCTATGCTGCTTTTCTCCTACTTTTCACTTGCCAGCCAGTACCAGAATTACACAGTATCACGCTCAAGTCCATAATGGCCACTAGCAAAACTGGGGCTTCAGATTTGCAGCTTAGATCACTGTCACCTGAACTTATCGATCTCAGTAACCGCTGTGTGCCATGCTCTGACATTCTGGCTGTTGGTGTCAGACATAATTTGCTAGCAAATAGAAGAGTATTTGAGAGCAGGGAATTTGGGACTTTTTCCATTCTCTGCAGGGTTAGTGAAGCGATTTTGTGAGCACAGACCTCTCTACACATCTTCATTCCTAACCAATGCTTTTCTGTCCTATTTCTCCAGCCTCATCTTCCCTCTGTTTTGCAGTTCCAATATTCTTGCCCACTAGTCTGCCTTTTCCTTATCTCCTCACTAGCTCATTGTCTCAACCTAATCCATCCCCTGCCTCCTGCTCCCCCACCCCAAATTCAGTTTTTGTCTCCTGGGAGGTCATTTAGACTGCTTCTGCACCAGTGCTGACCTATCTGATAAGATACTAAGCACCCTACAAAGACAGGGTCTCTCTTTTTGGTCCCAGGACAAAGTACGGCAGGAAAGTCTGGCAAGGGAAAATAGCCATTGCAGGGGCAGTCCTGCTCTAAAGCTTTACTGGTGAGATGGGATGGGCAAAGAATTTGTCTGCTTAATTCTAACAGATCTCTAATAAATATGTGGGAAATTTTCCAAAGGATTAAAATTAGCCAAAGACCATAGTTATTCATGGCAACTGCAGAAGTCATATTCATCATTAAAAAGTTCCTCCTTCCAGATGTAAAGTCCTTCCAAGACTTGGAGAAGGCAGAAGCCTCCTATAAAATAGTAATAAGAATTTCCAGCATTGGCAAAATAACAAGTCTAATTTTTTTTTCTATGAATAATATTCTGAACTGTTCAAAAAGTTTAGTCTGGAGATGAAGCCCATCATGAAAATGGGAGCCCACACAGGGTGACAATTACAAGAAACAGAAAGCAAGATCTTAACATGGAATAACTGAAACAATCCTAATTGTCTTTGCATTGCCTATTTTGCCTCTAATCAACACTTTACACTTTAATTCCTGTTAACGTTTGTTAATCCTGCCAACATTCAATTGAATTTGGATTTGTGTTGGGGGGAGGGGAAGTTCTAACTTTAACACTTCTGAATAACTGAATGCCATCAAAGAGCTGAGAAAAGAATGACAGATTTTCTCGGTAAGTAACCTATGAGAAATCCTTCACCAGTCACTGAAGATCCTGCAGTGCTAGCTATGATAACAAGACATTTTGCAAAAGATAATGCATTTGTCTAAACACTGAAATAACATTCTGGGCCAAGTTCCTCTGATTGTAACTGATTGTTTAATTCTTTCCCCCCACAATCTGAAATATTTTGCTAATGTGCAAACCCTGCAGGTTGCTCCCACCCATTGCAGATGACACCTCATGGCTCCATCTTTCTAAACAGAGCAGCCAGAGGGAAGCCAAATGTGACGCCCTTCAACGGTTCTCCTCCTCAGAGGGAGATTAAATTCTCTCGTTTTAAAGGAAATGATCTTCTCGTTTGTCTCTGTATACTAAGACTGCTATTGCTACTGCATGCTCATCCCTGCTGTCCAGAAAACAACAATCTGGCGCAGGAAACCAAGTGTCTTTGGTGTGGTTTAAAGCAGTATCAGTATACCACCAAAATGACATATGTGTTCTAACGGAATTAATGGTCTTAGTCGTTCTTAACGTGCAAGCATAAATGAGTAGTTTCAATATGGTCCGCATATATCACAGTGTTGACTAATGAATACATAAACATTAAATTATGGCTGTATTTATTCAGAAGTGTTTTTGCTTTTGACACAGTTCTGTGGGGGGGTGCATCAGTGATGTGAAGGGAAGGAGGAAGTGCAGGCATCGAGGAGCAGGTACTGCAGTGACAGTGCAAAGGGGCCAGTTGCCATCACCTTACAACCCTTACAACCCTGCCGCGTTGTCCTCCGCCTCTGCTGAATTGGTATCCAGTTTTACTGAGCTCCCTTTAAAGAGGAAAAAATCAGTTGCCCCAAAAACAAGAGCTGTATTACTAGCATATTAATAACAACTCTCCACCAAAAGCTGAATGTAATTAAAAATTGCCCAAATTGATCCCCCAAATTTTTGTAACTATGAAGCATACTCTTCATGATATAGAAAAAAAAATCCCATGAATAGGGATTTTTGTAATTGTAGGGATTAGACTGAAGATCTAACTCTCTGCACTACTTAGAATTTCAAGCCAGTTCAGCCAAAATGCCTTATAAAAACTGTACTATTATAGTATTTGACAACAAGAACTGAAGAATTGCTATTGTAAATTGGACAAATACCAGAAGAAGAGGTTGGAGGTGGAAATGAAGGAGTGGGAACACGTTTAATAAAAAATCTCATGAGAACGGCAGCACTGAAAGAGCATTCCTGCTCTAAATACCTTTATATCTTTAATATATCTTTAATACCTTAACTATCTTGGTTTTAAACATCATGTAAAATATTTCTAGTCTGAGGCAGAACCAGCAAGACAAGATATTTCTTTGAGATTTACTGATCTCTTACGTAGAAGTGGGCACAAAAGGTCCCGGGGTTCAGCTCTAGTCATGTATTCTGTCCAAATGGACTTATCCTGTGTTTTTTCTTGGAGACTTTCTACTTGTCATTCCAAACACTGAAGCAGTTCTTGACTGGAAGATCAACGAAATACCAGTCGAAGAGATTGGCAGAGAAAGGGAAGAGCTAAATGTGATGTTAACTAATGATTACCTGGGCTGAGAGCAATGACTCATGCCAGCTCCAGCGAGGTGAGCCGTCAGTAAGGAACTGTCATGACTCACAAGAATTGCAAAAAAAATTTTCTCAATTCAGTGCATTTAGTCCTTCCACGGGGAAACGACGTTCTGTTCCCTTTGAAGCTGTAGCAGCTTTACATTAATATAATTGCCCTGACATCAGCGCAGTGAATTGATTCAGGCTGGTAAATGTTATCCGTATGTTTGTAGCTGGCTTGGTTACATAAATTGTTGAGCTATAAACTAACAGGAAACAGCACCTCTGAAAGGAATGAACTCTTTTTTTCCTAATAAATATTGGCAGAGTTTGCTTTGGATTGCAGTTTAAGCAACTCTCCAAACCCAACTGACTCCATGCAGTTTTTCTTTGTGAACTTTTGCAGAGCTATCTAGCTTTATAGTATGTATACATCAAAAATTATTTTTCAGTGAGAATTCAGGTGTTTTTTTGCTTTGTTTTTTGAAGTATTCATTTTAGTGACAATACGTAATATTTTGTTACTGATGAATCTTCGGCAGTGGGGACTGAACATGAAGTTTCTAATAACAATTTGCAGAACAGTGTAATTCAACCACATTATGCAGAGCTGGGGCAGATTTCTGAAGCTTTGGGTGACAGGCACCACTATAACACAATGAAAGTTCATAGTCAGTATTCCTTTCTCAGGATCACATTTTGCAGATATTTGTTGTACTAGTTTACTGACAGAAACATTTCATAAAACAGCCAAGAGGAAACAAATATGCCAGGATATTTGAAGAAAGCAAGTCTCTAATTCATTAGAACATGAGTGCTCATACTGGAAACATGGTTCAATTAATTTGAGAAATACAGCTCCAGCCCTACTAATACTTACCTGAATTTACCCACTTGACATGGCTCTGACTAGCGGAACTTGTGTTTTTGTAATGCCTACTAGACCTGCACCTGCTTCTTCAGAAGAGCCACTAAGTACGACATTAAGACAAATAATATAGAGTAGTAATATATGCACACATCAAAATTAGCTCTGGTGAAATACAGTCATCTATGTAGTTCTTTTACACATAAATGTGAGACATGTTCCTGAGCTATCCATGGAGCATACTTTCTTAAATTAAGTTCTGCTAGCTCAGACATTTTGATGCAATCGCACAGGCCCATATGTGACTTCCACTGTATTGGCAGTATAATTATATTTGCTATGTTTTACTTTCTGTTTTTAGAGTCTCTTTGTCAGTTCTCAACTGAAGGGCTTAATTCTGTAGCCATTGAAACAATTGACATAAGCAAAACTCTTCAGGTAAGCAAAGCTGGTGGAGTTGGCTGGCCTGGGCTTGAAATGGAAGCAAAGATAGTATTTTAGCAATGCTGGCATTGACAACTAGTGTTAATGATCTATCAGTTGCTAAGTCACTAACATATATATATATGTATGCAGCCTTCTAAGAGGTGCTTTGAACATCCAGATAACTAAAAATCAGAATGCATTTTTGCTGATTGGAGCTGTGGAAGAGTTTTCCGCCGTGATGATCTGAAAAAGACCGGACAAAACACAGATATCGCGTGGGGATCGTACTGCAGGAAAAGGCAGCACACTAGACAGCCGCCTAAGTACTCTTCATACGTTTGTTCTGGCCCAAATGGAAAAGTTAATTTGTGATAATTAAGGTGTAAATTTCCAAGCATTGCAGCTTAGCTGCACTAATTCCCACTGTGGCCACTTTTAGTCTTGCTAAGAGAAAGTAATCTTGCTTTGAGAGTGTAGTAGGCTATTTTGCCTTTAGCACTGAAGTGTCTCCAGCAGGAATGGAGTGTGAATTAGTGAACTGTGAATTCTCACATTCCAATGTGGATTCATTTTAACTTCCTTTTGGTAAAATACCCATAAATATGGGAGGTGGCTTGGAGATGACCAGCAGAATAATAGATGTCCAGAGAGAAAACAAATCTATCATAAAAGTGACAAAAGCCAATGGGAAAATGAATTAAGATAAACGATGTCCACAACCAACATTAATGAATTCATTTTTACCTCGAAGAGGAGGGACTTTACCTAGCACATCTCAAGGAAGAGGACAAAATTATTGAAGATGAACTTAAGTAGCTGAGTAAACAACTTGAGATGCTTAACAACTACTGATCTGAGCAGCCAGGAGAGCTGAGTGGGTTGGCAAGGTGTGTGCGTGCCGCATTCAGCCTGACACAGCAGCTGGGAGAAGGTGTCCTCTAACGGCTGCTCACTGCCCCGGCTGAAATAAGGAAACTCAATTCCTATCGGAAATGTGTCGGCCTTGCAAAACTCAAAAATGTACCGAAGCACAAAGGAATCCCCTCGCTGACAATCTCAGTGCAATGAAGAGGAGCAAGAACTTCATTACCCCTTTGCTCCTACAAATGGTGCCTCCACGTCAGCATCCAGGGACTGCGGTGGAAAGTGGCTACTGTTGCTACCTGTCCCACAACTATCCCACAGGTTATTCCATCTGCAGCGCTGTTCAGGCAGAACTACAACCAAACACATTATGTCGTTTCCCATTTTTTGATTGCATTTACCAATGTTCTTTGTTAACAGGTGTGGGACTTCATTTAAACTCAGTAAAAAAGTGCTTGTAAAACACTGACCATGTGCTCGAGGGGTAGCAATGTGTTTTTGACAGATGCAATTTGACAGCGTTCTGTAAAAGACACAGAAGGCTGAGAGCTGCTTGAAGTGCAATATATTTACTCACATGTTGAGCAACATATTCTCACTTTCAATTTCAAATGAACAAAATCAACTCATTGACTTGTAAGAAGCAAAAGCAAAAAAAAAAAAAGTTGCATGTTAGTTACAAAACTACATGAAACCTGGATGACCTCTTCAATTTTTTCCACTAGAGTGCCAGTGTCTTCTTTAAGAAGACAACTTTCTGCTTGAAAACTCAAGTCATAGAAACATTAACTGAACCATGCTGCAAAATAAAGATATATTCAGCTTGTTTGAATTCCTAGGCAAGGTCTAAAACCAAGCTGTAGCAAGTTTCCAGATAAATTAAGAAAAATTGCCTAACAGCATTTCAGTCAAAACCACACCAACTGTTGTTATAATAATTTTTTTTAAACACGAAGGCTCTTTTGCTAACTTATTTATTGTCTTCTGTCCCTGAATACCAGACCCAACAGTTTTGGGGCCCCAAATTTAAGGCATCTTAATTTCCTGCCTTATTCTGTTGTGAAAGTAGTTCACAACAGGATTTCATATCTGAACGCCTGTCAAATCCACAGGGGCTAACAGCAGATATTCATCCTTCTGTCTATGCAACTCCTTAAATGAGACTTCTGCTTCAATATTCATGTTATCTACAGGTATTGTGAAAATGTACTTTCTCCAGGTAACTAATATTTTACTGTCGTTCTTTGATAGCAACAACGTTTATTAAATACTACAGCACACTGTAAGACAGACGGTCTGAGATATCCAGGAAATGTCTCTACAAGAGAGCCAGTTTACCTAAGGAGGCTGGGCATACATTTCCATTGCGCTTTGTATTTAAGAAAACGCTATAATCTTAGAGCAACTACATGTTTGAGACATCCTGAAAGACCGATGAGGTTCCAGAAGACTAGTAAAAGTAATCATCATCTTCAGAAGAGGGGAAAAGAGTGAGCCAGGGAATGATAAACATTTTGGTATGTTTTATTATTTATTCTTTAAGTTTTCTGTTCATTTAAATTAATCTCTAAGCAGGTGCCTAGAAGAAAGCAAGAAACTAAATGGCAAGGATCAATAATTAATGAAGGGCAAATTATATCAAACCAAAAAAAATTTTTTTTCTGTGAGGAAGTGACAGGCCTTGGGAGAAGGAAAGAAGCACTTAAAGCCATCTATCCTAATTCTGGGGTTTTGACACTTTCACATGATACTTTCAAAAGCAGGTTAAGGATGCAGAGTCTGGATGACATTTCTACAATTGGTACACTGTGTTGGGAAAATGCGGAGCTACAAATGATTCACTGTCCAAGTGGAAGGATTTTGCAAATGGGGTTCTGTAGGATTCGACCTCAGGTCTAGCACTATTCAAATCTTTCATTAATATTTTGGATAACACAACAGAGACTGTTATTAAATAACATTCAGCAACCAGTTGCAAAGGGCTGCACGCCTGTTAAAGGACAGGATGCAAATTTAGAATCATCATGACAAGTTAAAGAATCAGTCTGAAAAATATATGCAGCTCAACAAAGAAAAATGAGAAGTAGCCCATTCAGTTAGGAATAATAAAATATGCAAAATTAAGAGTGGGAACAATCAGACATCAGTCTGCAGAAAAGTATCTGCATGTTTTATCACAGACTGAACATGAGTCAATAATATCAATCTGGCGTGAAAACAGAAATCGTCATACTGGGATGTATAAGCCAAAATGTAGTACCAAAGACGTGAAGCAATGACATTTTGAGGCATTACACTTGTAAAAATATGTGAATCAGCTGGAGATAATCTAAAGGACATTAGAGACGTAAAATGCATGACCTCTGAGATAAGACTGAAAGAATTCGGCTCATTTAATGTGAAGAAAACTCTGAAGAGATGTATGAAAACAGTCTTCAAATATGTGAACATGTACTGAGTGTGGCAATAGAATAAACTAGCTTTTGTACACTGCAGACAGAACAAAATGCAGCAGGCTTAAATTGCTAAGAATGATTTAAATTAGAAAAAAGTAAGAATTTTCGATGGGTAAAGACAGTGAAGTAATGGAACAGATTTCCCCACAGAGGCCCTGGAATAGGAATCATTTAAGAGCAGTTTACACAAACCTATGTCAAGAAATATATGGGAATATTTGATCTTGCTTTTTGAGAGGTAATTAACCCAGTAGCATTTTGGTGTACCTTGTAACCCTATTATCTATGATTTAGTATTTTAAGTCAGAGAAAGAATGTTCTAGTTTGTTTTAATTCAGTTAAATGGGTAAGGGAAAAACCTGCTGGCTTATTTCACACAAACTTCACTGTAACAGTCTCCAGGAAAAGGAACGACATTACCATTAACCAATGAAATCTGCAACAACCACGTTACGGTAGGAATCGTTATTGGTTGAACAGCAGGCCAGGAGACCGCTGTGAAGCAATTTTTGAAAACCCATTAGCCTCCTTATGAATGGTTATAAATATTTTTCAGTTCTCTGTGAATATAGATTTCTAATGTTCAGCTAGAAAAACATTAAATACCTTTTTCCAAACGAAAGAAATATTTATAATAGATAGGCATATGGACATAATATTGGCATAGATTCACATGACTGTGTAGGTTTCAAACCAGAATGTGCTTGGAAAAAAACCAAAACTCTCTGTGTGCAAAGGACGAACGGGAGGAGAACATGTCATAGCACTTCATGGACTGTTTAAGAACGCTGCAACCTACAAAATTCCATTCCGTGCTCTCTCTTTAATGCCCATGTGTGACAACAGATGTAACAAGCAAAGATGTTCAGGGTCTATGTGTGACAAAGTCTATTTAACCCCAAGAACTCCAAGTAATGCAATTATTTTGTCCTGTTGTTTTTTTTGTTTTATTTTGTTTTTGTCCTACCTCATTTACTTTTGATATGAAAAATAGAAGGCTATGTAGAAGATATGTTCCCACCAACTCTGATGCACACTGCATCTAGGTCTAAGAATGGATGGTTACCTAGACTTTGGTTATAAACTAGGAACCAGAGACTCGTTACCTTACCTAACACAGTCAAAATGATCTCTTTATCTTTTATTCAAGCCTCTTCAAAAGGTTTCTTGAGATTTAAGGAAGTGCAACATCTTAAATCCATAAAATAATTTCTACCTACTCCCTCAAAAAAGAGAAAACCTGGATATTTTTAAGCCCCAATGTTCAGACTGCTTCTTCTGGTATTATACCTGCTGAGTGGGGTAGCTAAATTTTAGAGGGAAGATTAAACCTCGCTACCAGCCAGAACCTTCTGGGTGAGTATGTGCAGAGCATCCTATTTAACTGGCACCGGCAGAAGGAGAAGTGTTTATTTCTCATGCAGCTGGTGAGTGGCATGCAGGAGCAGGGAAAGGCAGTAGGCAGAGGAGGAGGGGTGGAAGCAAACAGCGGGGGAAAGTACAGCCTCAACATTCAACTTCAGAGCAGGCAGCTAAACTGCATGAGAACATTCAGAAATTCTTGGGCTGCTGGATCTGGTACCTCAAAGCTCACAAACTGTGCTGATTCCTTACTGAGAATATCAGCTTAATTGACTGATCTCTTTTGTTTTTCTTTAGTTTTAATTCTAAATATGGGAGATTTTCAAGGCAAAGAAGAATTGAGAATGGCCAGAACTGTTAGTCTTAGGGACTTGCTCAATATATACGATGTGGTTTTGTAAGCCTGAAACAAAAGCCTAGATATGGCCACCCTGCTCAATAGTGTCTGCCTCCAACTTTGCATTGCTTACAGACATTTTTTATTTTTCCATTTTCTGACTGCTTGATGTTATATTATAAATGGACTATAGAGAGAGAAGTGGGAGAGGTGTGGGAACCTACAGAGGATGAAATATTACTAGAATGGGAAATGATTAGGATGGGAGAGGGTTAGGACAAGGACTAAATTTTTAGCAGTATAGGCAGTGCAAGCTACTGATCTGCTTGGTGATAAGTGCCTGAGGAAATCCTCAGATTTCTTAGCCCTGCCTACTTGAGGTTTTGACACATCTTCATCCATCAGTCACCTATTGTTTTAATTGGGGCAAATGCCAGCAAAGAATGACCTGGTTGTGAAAATTAGGTTTGTTATGACCTTGTAGGACAAGTAAGTGGCTTGACTCCCAGCAGACAGGCTGCAACGGAAGTGTTGGGAAAAAAGAAATATCTCAAATTGTTAAAAATGGAAAGGTCCAGTTATCCACTGCTACTTAGCATGGGGGACGGTCATTTGGTTTTGCAGATTTCCTGACTTTATTTATGTGTCATGCCACAGAAATCAGTTAAGTAGATCAGAGGTGAAAAGGCCCCAGTCTCTTGAACTTCAAGCTGACAGGGTTGAAGCTCCAGGGCTGAGAGCTATGGAGACAACAGAAACCCTTGATACTCTCCAGATGACTAAGGAACAACCCAGATCTGCTATCAGGAGTCTCATGCAGTCCTCCTTGGCCAGGTGACTGTAAGGCATGGTTTTGAAACTGATATTTTAGCCTGCTATTGTGAGTAGGATAAATGAAGTTAAAGTTCAAGGCTGGAAACTTTCTCCAATGAAATCAATGGGAACGCAGAGTATATTTACACTAGGTATTTATGCAATCCCTATTATCAGTATCAGTACTCTTCCTAGTATTTAATGTACTTCTCTTCACAATAATGCTGTAAGGCCAGTGCTGCTACTTCCACTTTACAAACTGGGAATAAAGGCGCAAAAAGCCAAATTCATATAAAAACTGTCAGGCACTTGGCTCCCGGAGCTTCTTTCACAGTGTTACCTGGCCAGGGCAATGAGGAAACACAGGGGCTAGAACTGGGATTTAGGGCAGCTCCTACACTGGGCAGGGAAGTGCCTGTACTTATCAACAGGAATTGGGTCTTTCACCAGACATAGAGTCCCACCTGTCTCTTACTTAGAGGTAGTAAAGTTACTTTGGGACTCAGGAATGAAAGAAGAGGGACATTTTACAGAAAACCATGTGGTTTATACACACGTGTGGGAAGCAGAAGGACACAAGTTCATCTCTCTCTAGGACCTGCAGAAATTCACCCAGCTCTATTACATCCCAGGGCTGTGTCCTAACCATTATGCCATAAGCAAGGACAGGGTAAGAATACTCACCACTTCCCTTACTGAAGCTGTGAAACTGCACAGCCAAAAACGCAAGTTTATTGAACCCCAAGAGAAAAAGCTGTAGTTAGACTCAGCAAACCAGTCAGGCAAGTAATCCAGTGATGAGATATGCCCTTGGAGGAGAGCAGACATGATTTCTAGGTCCTGCTTTTAACATTTTAGACCTGCCAATATCACTGAATCCAAATACGTTGGACTCACTGTACATGCACAGATGAGCTGCGCATGTGCCGTAGGTTCAACATAGAACATGAGAGACTTGTTTGGCAGTTGCGGAGCTGTTGATATGCACGTGTGCAGCTGTTGTTGTCCAAAGTTTTGGTAATCTGACAGCGAGAAATTATTTTGGTGCCGTCTGAAACAATAGCAATTCCTGGTAAGAACAGCCTGTTCTGGAAGGGCTGGCAGGTATGTTGCTTACCTATTTTAGGCAATGAGTGATTACATTTAAAATAGATAAACAGACCTCGAAGCAAAAACTACTTGTTTAGGCATGCACCTAAATCCAGCTGAACTCACATTTCAAATAACTAAATATTTTTATGAATCTGACCCAAAAATTACTTACCAAAAGCCACACAATAAGCAGTCATATCTTAGTTCTAGGCTCTCATCTTAGTCACACGACCATCTTTCCTGCCTCGTTTTCTCTCTATATCAATAGCCTGATTTTCAAAGAAAGTAACTGTAAATTCAGAAGGATGTAAATCCAAGACTGGGCTGCAGGGCAGAAAAAAAAATCATGTAGTGAACAGCTCAGCAGGGTTTGAATGTGGTTTTTCATCTTCCTGGTCCTTGGCTGTAATAGAAATGCTCTACTTGTAGTTCCCAATAAATAGGTTTCTCAAAGTGTCTGCCAAACTGCAATGTTCCTTGTGTTTGTACGCTATCAAAAGAGGATCCAATCCTGAAGTACTTCCATACACAAGTAATAGGTTTTTCTTCCCGAGTATGTCCACAGATGTCCTATGAGTGTGAACCACTCACATGAAGACAGTTTCTAATCAGATCCACACCTTACCGAGTCTGCATTTAAACCAAATACTGAAACAACCATGAGGGAATATATTTTGCCTTTCATTGTTATTCTGTAGAGGATTTTTTATTAAAAAAATAAGTAATACCTTAGTTTTAGCTTCTGAAAAAGAACAGAGGCAGAGTTAAACTACATCACCTTTGCTAGCTATGGAACCATTTTGCATGCCCAGAAGAGGTAAAGGTCTTCAGGAAGCTCAGTGCTGATTTCAGCATGAAATCTTTTCCCAATGCTGATACCGGCACACTTCAGAACTGAAAGACAAAGCCTTTCAGTTAATCCAATTCTGCCAATACAAATGCTCCCCCAAATTTAGTATTAGAGAGAGCATCTTCCTGAGTCGAGTTCTGGGGCTACAGCTCCAAACTAGGGAAGGGAGAAGGATGACAATTGGCAGGAAAGGTCTGCTACTGGTCCAGATTTCTGCATTTGTGGAAATTTGACCCTTGCTTACACCACTGTAGCACCTGAGAAGCAAAGAGGTATCCTAAAAAAAAATCAGCGTTGGAAAGAAATTCCAGATGTTAACTCACAGTACGCATAATAACTTTAATTTTATGAGCATGGGCCTGAATGCTGACATTTTAACAGAATTATGCAGATTTGGTGCCCCCTGCTGTCTCTTCCTTTGCTATCAGAATGACTGATGACAAATATTTGTGAATGCTAAACCCACTAAACTGCCTAAAACACCCCCAAAAGGCAAATTAGGGACCCTGCTCAGAAAGACTCACTTAAACTGGAGTGTGAGTCCATAAGCTGTTTTGGTGAAGTATTCAGGAGCTAAGAATAGGAGAGCTGTATATTGGTAGAATAATGATCGCAAACAGGGGAAAAGCATGACGGGTATCACCACCAAAGAAAACTGCACAGAGGCTTGAACGTCAGCCAAGGAACATAGAAGCGTCTCATCCATGGCTCTGCAGGACCCACCAAAACGAGGTGATAAAAACTTGGGAACACTGCATGGTCTCTTTTTCCTCACTCAGCACGGAATCTGCTACAGTCCTGCCTCTCATCCACAACTAGAGAATTTAAATAGAGCCCGAATACTTTAGCTTTTCATTACAGTAGCACCCAGAGGCCTCAAGCAATATTAGGTACCCCCTGGGTACCACTGGGGACATCTACGGTAGCTTTTCCTTTTGTATGAAACTAAACTGGAGGATGTGCTTCAGAAGCCCACCTAATAGCCTAGAGCAGAGCCAAAATAAAACCCTAAAATGTGTATAGCGTGGCTGTTGGGACCTTGGCACAACCCGCTTCTCTCTGCAAAGGCAATCCTGCTGGGCCACACTGCTTGCTCACACAGATGTATTCGCTTACAGGGAGGTTCGCGTGCTGAATTGCACCACTGCCAAGAGCACTCATCTGCCTTCTCCCTCCCTATAGCCACTCATTCCCTATAGCTGCTCACTCCCTATAGCTGCTCACTCCCACGCCATCCACTTCATTAGCACCAGCAACCATCTGGCTGCAGAGAGGGCTTGCTTAACTTCCAGGCTCAATTAAAAGCTAATCTTTGTTTTTTTCAGGGTTGGTTTTCAGCTGGATCAATTTATTGTATGGCCACGTGACTGCTTGCTCAGAGGTAAGAGCGGGGAAGACCGGCCCTTTTGGCAGCAGTGCCTGGATTGGCTGAGGCTAATCGTGAAACTTCTGCCCTAAATCAAATAAGGGCGTGAGGTGCCAACGGGTGCCATGGCTTGTCCAAACTGATAGAGCAAATTTCTAGTACAGCTGGGTTGAAATCCCAGTGTAATCAATGGCTCAGACTTTATATCCCTAACTTCTTTATGTTCTCCATCTCTGGCTCTTCCCTTTCCCTGTACTTCCCCAGGTATACTACATGACCTAAGTGATGATGAAGCAATGCTACAGTGCTCGTTTGGGCCTCTGCAGAGCAGCAGACAAGACTTTTTGAGGAAGAATGTCCATTTCTATGGTTTTCTACTGTCAATCAACAGAATAATTCTGTGTGTTTATTCTCAAAGATATTTCTTTACACAGGCCTTTGCTCAGCAATCACAGCAATGAACTGATCAGTTATTTACTTCTTCCCTTTGGTATCTGTGACTGCAGATGAGAAAAAAACACAAAACTTCCATCGACCAGGAACAGTCCTACCTTGCTGACACCACAGCATTTTATTTATTGAGACCAGTGGCTGCATATCTTGGCAATTTCCATTCTGGAACTATTTACAGTCCACAAGATTTTTTCTTGGTTAATAATGAGTTCATCATTTCAATATTCTGTCCAAACCATGTTCTATTTTTTCTTAGCTGCATTTTCTGAACTCACAAATTACAACCCTTGTGGGTGAGTAACACAGTTCTTCTCAGAACTTCCTGCATCAGTGTTGCACGGGTTCAACCGAGTTTGTTTACAGTTTTAAATTAACAGCCACCCTTTTTCACGGCAGAGTGACCAAGACTTGTTCTGAACACGTGAGTTTCTTTGTGCCCATATAATTACATTGAAAATGTTGGTGCTAAGAAGGCAGCGTACTGTATGTCAAAAGGATGTGCAGCAGAGGATACTTCACAATTTCGTAGTCCACTCGTGTTTGAAGACTTTTAGGGCTGACATTGGAACTACATGTTGCTGAATGCTCTGGGAAGGCTTTCTGGTGAACACGATGAAATTTCTATCATTGGTAGGCTCTGAGAAGGTTTTTCAGCTTCAAGAAAATGAATTTATCCAGCTCCTCTGACACTTGTTTATATACACAAGTCCCAAACAGCCATTTTCAACTTTTGAACTCCTGTGACTTAGTGAGCTGGTATGCTCTGCATTATATCTGCTGGAGCAGTATTTAAACAACTATATTTTTAAAAACCTTGCTCTCATCCAGAAATTCTATTTTGTATTTCGCACGTTTTATTTTTATACCTCAACATTCAAAACACCAGAAGGCAGGAGTTTGGCCTGGTAATTATTAAATGTTGCATCCTGATACAAAACCAGCTTGCTTGCTATATCCTTTAGACTTGTTATTTTACTTGCTATACAGGCTGCAGGGGCTGGAGTCTGAAAATTCTCTTCTATCTCCTCTGACAGTTGTGTAAGTCAGTAGTCTGTCCTCTTTTCACCTCTCTTCACAGTGAAACACGTCTACGTACAGCCATGCCAGGGGTTGTGCAAGAAGAAGATTATGAGGGTGGATCCACTTGTTTTGATCTCCCAACAGCCCGCTGCAGTTCACCCCGCGTCTAGGTTCTGGGGCTGCTGCTGCTCCAGCCCTCCCTGGCTTTCTTTCAGTCCTAGGTGCTCTTCCTTCACCTTTTTTTTTTCCTGAGCGAATTAATAAATGAATGTGTGTACCTAGCAGCCATTGATTCCAAAGAGCAGGCCTTGATGCTCTCAAGAGTGTGGAGCTAATTTCTAACCAAATTAACACCAGCCCTGGAAGACCTGGTTTGTCCCAAAACGGTGGCATGAAAAGAGGGACGAGCGTGTAGGTTTAAGTTAGAAGGACTTATTATCGCTAGACCCCAGGGCACCAGCTAATCAATGGGGATGCAGCTTTATTGGAAAATTTGTATTATATGATATTTATGTCTGTATCTGAAACATTTGGTCACCGGGGAGACTTTTTGAGCCACTGGTCTGTTACAGCATAGCAATTAATAAGAATTACCAGGAGATTCCTGTCCAGCACATGCCAGGCCCCATGACACATGAAAGGATAAAATACACACACCATTCATGCTCTTCCAAGCATATATCCCTTCCTCTTCCCAACACATAAACTAAGGTAAATATCAACATGCGTGTCAGATTTCTTTCTTCTCTCGACATATTCTTTTTCCTGTAATTCAAACATTTCAACACATTTCTTCCAGCTAGCATGTATTTGCATCTTCTTTTATCTAAAAATGTTAATTTGCACATTGTGAGTTGTAGCTTTCTCCTCACAGGACAAGAATATGCTTTTAGAATAAGGAATACAGAACTGGGCAGCAAAATACCCAGTTCACAATGTAAGCAAAAGATACTGCACTTACTGCACTTGTTAGACACCCGCTCTAGAATAAGATGGCAAATTACCTGAGGCTTTGTTTATGCTGGCTAGCAAAAAATGCTGTAAACAAAGCAGAAGACAAACTGGTTTCTAACATGATTTGTCCAGTCTGCAAGGATTAAGTCAAACCTTTTAAAGCTAAAAAAGCAGCAAACACCCAAGTGAGAGTCTAGGTTGAACTGAGCCACCTGTAATATAAAAGAAACAAAGGCAGACAGCTCTGACCCAGAGGTAGAATTCAAGTTTTTTGAACACAGAATAAACATACTGAGCAAAAACTAAAATTTCTGTAGCAAACTTCCATATTTCAGTGTTAGTTTAAAGACATAAACAAAAAGCAAAAGATGTCTTTGCCATTTACTTCTAGATCCAGAGACTAAACCAAAAAAGTGCATACATCTACTAGTATATCAGTAAGTACCTGCATATATTCTTGTTAAAACAATATCATATCAAATACCTTTATTCTTACCAGAAGCTGAAGGACAAAAATGCTCTGCCTTTTCTACATACTGCAGTTAAGAACACCAGGTGACAATCTGCTAGTCTACATAGTAAACAACACATTTTTATGAAGTATTATTTAATTTTCTTACGGTGCTCTTTTCTGCCTTTTCCATCTGTTGTTGCTTGTGTCATCTTTAGACTGTAAGCTTTTGGAAGTAGGGATTGACTTTGTCTTTATGTCCTTGTAAAGACCAGCACAGTAGGGTCTGAAACCAGAACTACTAAATGTTGCAGGAATCCAAGTAATTACATATAAAAATTCTATATTTTTCATGACAACAAAGTTAAGTCCAACACTTGTGGTTGTTTTAAGGTATTTTTATCTTGCAGTCAGTATTTAAGTATCTTCATTACAACAATTAATCATTTCCTTTTATGTGATCCTGTTAAACGTGAAATATCCATGGTCATCAGTGACAAAATTTTTTGTGGGAAAAAATTAATATGGATGTTCTTGGAGAGTAATACTGTATGTACAGCTTCCTTTTTTTTGTGCCCCACATGCTTGCTTCTCTCCTCGCCCAGATAAGGGTGCGCTTGCTAGAATGGCTCTTTGCTCCCTTTCAGCCTGCAGTTTCCCTGCATGGAAACTGGATAGAGTAGAGATGAATAAATGGCAGGAACTGAGATGTCATCCCAGTTCTGGATGTAGCCAGGACACGCACGCTCCAGGAGCTGAGAAGCACTGTTGAGGCATATGGCATAGACATGGCTAATGCAGCCAAGAAGAGGGCCCTGGGCAATAACCGATTTTGCAGCTCTGTCTAATCTGCAGTTTTCTAACTGGATGCCTTCTGATGTTGCTCGTTTTGCTGTGTAACTCTTCCTACTTCTAAGAAAAAGGTTCTTTAGTTCCATGGGGCATTCCGTAACAATATATATAACAATATATTTAACAGGCATGTGCTGCTTGGTCCAGTACAATTAGATATCATGAATTTTGACAATATTCCTTTATTTAAAACATGTCATCTGCAGTAAATGTTATATGTCCAGTGATCTATAAGCAATAGATACGATTTTCTCATTTCCTGGGTATATGGGGCTCTATCACTAAACCTGTATCCAGCGCTCTGTAATAAAACACACCACATAAAGTAATATTATGTTTGTGCATACAAATATGATGTGAATATACACAGTATACAATTTAATCATTCTTGACTATGGTATAAATGGTTAGAAGTGAATGCCTCCTAGACTATTACTACTTACACCTTGCACCTTTATGAACAGACTGACTGAAGGATTTATCAACCATTCACACAAGGAATTTGCCCTAAGTCACATAATGAGTCAGTGGCAAACAAAGGAGGCGAAACAAGGTCCCCTTCTCTCCTAATCTTCTGAGCCAACTTCTAGCCAATGAGAATTAAAAGCCCTTTCACACTTCATAGCGATAAAGTGACTTTCTGCCAGCCACCCGGTATGTTTTATCTGAGTTGTACCCTCAGCATCACAAGAGATTAAAAAGCTTTGTACAGGTAAATAAAAAGGTGTGTGTATATATATATTTATATATTTTTTTTAAATATGGTAAAACATAAAGTAAATGAATGAAAATCTTACATCTCCAAAAAACAGTTTATTTTCGCTATATGCACGCATTACCGAGAAAAAAAGTACTACTAAAAGCATACTTTAATTGTGCTAACCTCAGTATTTTGTGTAGTCTTTAGGTTCACTGCAGTCATCCTGCACTACGTTTTTATGGTTCTGCAAATGGCCACTGGGTGTCACAGTTATCTACAGTAAACTCTGCACTTGAAGGACTTTTCCAGCTAATTAGTTCAGTTCCTTTCAAAACAATTCATACCATCAGAGATAATACCAATTCCCATACCCAACACCCATTCTAAGACTAGGAAATGGTTTCCTCAATAAAAATAAGTATCAGTTAGAGTTAAGCTATTATACAAATTGTGTTGCTCTAGAAACTATAGCAAAATGGAAATTTGGCTTTCAAATTTAGTCTAGAAGTAAGATTCAATCATATTGTGTATTTGTGAAATCTTTTCTCTGCTAGAATGGAATAAGACAATTTTAGACTCCGTGGACTTCAGGAATAATTTCCATATTTCCATATTTCTCTCCAAAATTTCTGTGACAGGAGAATCAATTTTTGAGGAAAACAATTCACTCAAAAAGAATCTAACCATTTTGCCAGTATACTCAACACTGTAGTGTTACATTTCAGGTCCCCGCTCTCAGAATCATGCAAAGAGCAAAAGAATGTGAGTTTTCATATTTTTTAATTTAGAAGTAAGCTTGTGATCTTCATCACAGAAAATAAAATGTGACCTCAGTATAATCAGTGTCTATTCAAGTTTGCAGACAACAGCTTTAAATCATGTAAACTGCCTCCTGTCTTTGCATGTTCGCTCCATTGGGACATGCCAGTATTATCCCCTCAAAGGACTCCGTCTGACAAGGACCGTATCCTGTGGGCCTGTTTCATCCACCCAAGTGTATACAGTACACCTGGAGTACTCCATGCGTCCAAAGTGTGGACAGCTGCATGCGTAACATTCAAAGCAAATTATGCGCAATTACGCAGAATGACTTATTACATCATTTAAACACAACCCTGAAGCTTTGGTTGAGAATCTACATACTCTTCAGTGGACGCTTGCCAGGAAGAGCTCACCGGTGACAGACACGTGGGAGCTGACACAGTGGACAGGCGAAGTGTGTAGGATGAGCAGGCCAGTGCTTTTCAGTGCCTGTGGTCACTGAGATGCCTGCGTGGCACTTAGGAAATACCTGCAGTGCGTGTGCTAAGAGTTATCGGTCTGGAATAGGTGCTGAGGTCAGAGTTGGGGATTCATATCTGGGATCATTTTGGATAACAGAGTTTTGGGGATCTTTGCTGGGACCTATAAGAAGGATGAAGGAGGAGGAAGGTATTTCCTGGCATGTACGTGAGTTGAGTTGAGCTTCAAAAATAAAGAGAGGAAAAGAGGGACGAAAAGAACTAATCTAATCTCTGCAAATCATGCTTAACAAAAGCACCTACAGGTCCTGGCCACAGTCCAGGTGACTGGTTAGAGATACAGGCTGAGACATGGGCAGGTGAGACAGAAATGCCAAATAGGCACTGTCATAAGAGATGTGTAACACATGGCAGGCATCAGCCTCCCTCTTATGCAGTATGTTTGGGGCCCCAGATTGCCTTAAGCAAATCTTCCTGCCCTGCCCAGTGTTTTCAAACACATCATAGTCACTTACTTCTCCATCCCAGAGACTTGCTACCTGATTGGCTACAATGACTGTCTCAGCTGGAAACGTAAATTTTTCGTATTTTTTCCTGTAACCTATTTTCATCTAACTCCATATACACATAAAAAGGCATATATTGTATTCACTTAAAACAATGTAAACATTATCTATCTAATACATAAAAGATGGATGGAGAGAGGAAGAGAATTAAACTGTCCTTCATGCCCAGCATAGCACGATAAGAAGTAATGGGTGTAAACTGCGGGTGGGAGGTTTAGATTAAACATTAGAAATGGCTTTTTAACAGTAGGCAGCGTTAAGGACTTGAATAGATTGCTTGAGGAGGTTGTGAAGGATTTCAAAAACAGGTTAGACAAACATTTATCAGGGATCATATTGGTTTAGTTGCTCTTGGACTGGAGCAAGGAATGGATTAGGTGATTGTTCAAAGTCCCTTCCAGCCGTGTTTCCCTGTGGTTTTATGTTTCAAAGAAGCCTGATGCCTTATTTTCTGCCAGAGATCAGGTTAGACTGATCATAAAGATCAGTCTTAAACAAATCTCCCAATCTTAAAACAGTGCCAGCAAAAAATAGAAAGTTTTTTTTTTTAATTAACATAATCCTGATTCCCTCTCTCCTTACTCAGAAAGCCTTCCTACTCTTCAACACATTCAACTGCAAAGTTGAAAAGAGCTGGTAAAATACTGAAAGCTTTGTACTAGCAGCACTGATAACACTGTGGCAAGAGTACAGCAAGTGATCTGAAATCTGTATTCCTTTTGACCAAGTTCTAGTCCCTCATGCCCTTCTCTCCTCCTTCCCACCCCAACACAATACTCAATTTTCTAAATTACTGGAGCTATTATACACACTTTCATTACCATAGCAGGTGCAGTTATTTAGAGCATTAATGTCCTAGCAGTAGTGTAAGTTGGGAGTGACCCCACGGCAAATTAACAGTCCAGACACAGAGGCGAATGGTGCTTTAAATTACAGCTGGAAATTTTCCACTGTACCCAAACAGGACTCAATCCAGGGTCCTTGTCTGAAAGCTGCTCCCTTAACACAAGTCACTTGAGTTGGAAGAGAAAAGCATTGCAGATTAACTCAGTTTCCTGGAGAAAAGAGACTCTTTTCTTCCAGCTGAACTTAAAAGATGCCATAAAGCATCAGCAACCTATCTGGAAATTTTGGACTGGCTCCTTATGTGATTTGATCATGGACATTTTCTCCCCTTGTTATTGTATTATTCCTATGAAGTCAGTTATCAAAGTTTCTCTGATTCAAATTTATTCTTTCTGCTCTTTCCCTTCACACTGCTTTGCCACTATTTATCCTTCCTTTTCCCCTTCCCATTCCTTCTCAATTGTAGCAACTTCCTTATTTCCAATAGTTTGAAAGACTGAGGTGTCAATGTTAAGAAAAAAAAACACTGTGGAATCCTCCCCCATCTAAGTCATTCTGTTTATGTTAGCTTTCCATCTTGTCTTTTGTTTCTAAATTGTAAGCTTCCTGGGGCACAGACAGACGTTCATTTTATGTTTGTATTAAATATCTCCAAAAATCGGATTCATCTCGCCTGGGCCTAAAGGCATTACTGACACATGGATATTAAAAGTATCATGTTTATACACTGTAAATAATGTCATGTAAGCAATGTAATGTAATGTTGAATTGCAGTTACCACCACATACCTTACTAAAGGAACAGAGAAAAATAACCTCCAGTAATTCTTCCTGAAAATTGTGAAAAGCAGAGAAAGCAAAAAGGATAGTATGATAAACCATGCTGACAACACTCCTCTGCTGCTTACAACCACACATGTCAAACCGCACTGACAATTACTGAATACAGTACCAGCCCTGGAGTGGGGTCCCACAGAGCTTGTTCTGGTATTTGTGTCACTTGGTGTTACATATTTTGAATAGCTTTGGTTTAGCTACCAGCTTTATTACGCATATAAAGCTATAGTTAAATGTAGGATATGACTGCAGAGCTCGGTGTTGCACTCCTACCAGGCTAACTCCAAAACAAGATGCTGTATAGGTGCGTCATCAAGGTGCTCCACCCAGGCTAAGTGGCTCTGCCCTGCAGCCGGGCAGCCAGGCCACCAGGAGCAGGCGCCGTGCTGAAGGAGATGGTCTGCTCCCAGCACCCAGGTCAGCAGTTGAGTGTCTCTGCAGCACCTGGAATTAGGAGTAGGCAAGATGTTAGACCCATCTCACTTGAAAGACTGTGAAATAGCTACTGACACCCATGCAAAATGTCGGGACACAGACATAAGATCAGCTTCTCTTTTAATGGAGGGACCTCTTGAAGTGGGATTCCCGTCCAGCTAGACGCGGTGGTCCTTCTTGTTCATAAATTGCTATGCTTCAATAGAGTTACATGGATGGCAATGTGATCAGAAATTGTGACAAGTTGGGTCTAATTATTACATTGTTGCTTAATGGCATCATTCAAGTAAAGGCTAATTTATTTCGATGGACCCAATTGTAACCTCACAGCAATAACAATTACAAAAAAAGGGCACTGAAGCAGGAAAATTACACAGTTGTAGGCCCATCTTACATTGGAATTCAGAGTTAAACCAGTGTAAAACCCATTTAAGTAACAAACAACAGGTGCAATATATCATATATCTGAACTTACTAAAATAGAAATCTGTACTGAATATTATTTGAGTTAATTGCTTTGGGTCATCATCAGTGAACATCACTTTGTTTTTACTTAGTCTTCCTCAGATAAAACTTCTGCAGAGTAAAGAAAGCAGGATTAAGCCAAATGATTCCATGAAATCATTAGCTTCCACCACAGGCACGAATCAGACACGTGTAGGAATAAAAAGCCAGTTTGGCAAGATACCATAATGCCAAGGCAGGTCAGTCAGGTTATAACAATTTCTAATTAACACTTCCAAGTTTCAGTATTGTTTATTTGCATGTCAGTGTCACTCAGAAAAGTAAGATACTCCTTTCTGCCTATGAAAACCTCTAAGAAAACTGAAAGAAAAAATTGCACCCCGATGTGTGTAGACTGAAATCCCATGTACTGATATATAAAAGTGAGAGCTGAGCTTGACAACCCTTGATGAAAACAGCTTTAGAAATGAGAAAGTTGATATATTTATGCGCACTGATGAAGAAAAGAATGGATCAGCCCAGATTGAATACCACTGAAGTCATAATTTCAAGGCCTTATTTTGATCATGTTTATGCCAGTGGCAAAACTCGCACCAGCTTCAGTGGCTTGATATTGCCTTGCCCCTGAAAATGCTCCCTTTTGAACATGGAGTAGCCCTGTTTCCTAGGGATTACAAAGGCCAAATGTAAAATTCAGCAGGTTGAGCCTTCTAGCAGGCTTCATTAAAAACTGAAGTCTTCAAATTAAGTTTGGGAACTGACTGATATTGCAATAGCCATATATGCAATATTGCTATATTATTCAAGGGGACTTGTTTCAGAACCAAAGTCATGAAAGCAGTTCTAGTGACAATCTGAATCTACTGCAATTTACTGTTATTCAGAACGTTTGTAGTTAAAAAAATTCAGGCCAAATATCCATAGGGTTTGTTATATACATTAAAGTGTTTATGGTTTAAATTAACATTTATAAGTATAGAGGTTATATAGGTTAAATGATTAGAACATTTCAGATCTTGAGAGGCGTATCTAAAACTGTCATTTCTATGACAAACTTTAGAACATATGTAAAATAACATGATCAATTTTTAAGATAATAGTGGGCATATATGTTTTGTTAACAGTATTAATATTTTGTTAGCAATATTGATTTAAATGTTATTATTTAATCAATGATAAAAGTAAGTAGTACATATTAGTTCTATGCAGAAGAGATATCAAGGATGTTTTAGCATCTAACATCCTTTTACGACTGTAATGAAGCTATAATGTATTGATACCAAACACTGTAAGGTAGCTGCATGGTTGAGCTTTTGTAACAATGAAATAGGTGATCCTAAGCTTCTTCTCAATGTTGAAATAATGCTATCATAATATTGACTAAGAAGGTATAACAAGAATTTATTATGGGATAAGCAATCTTACAAAATTTAATGGAAAAGGAATGGTTTTAGGAAACAAAAAAAGCATATTTTTGAGTTTTGTTGAGAGAGTTTTATTTCCAAGGTGAGATATCTGACACCTGTCATTTTTCTTGTTTCTACCAAGGAAAAGAGATTGCGGGAATGATGAGAAAGTGCTGGTGGTTTTGTATGTTTAGAATGCTTACTGTATTCAATCAGTAAAGGTTATTAAGCTCACATCTTGTTTCTTGCACTGGTGCAGGTATCATAACATCTCTATAATAAGTTTAGTAATCTGCATATTTTTGTAAAGCGACAAAAGTAATCAAGCAGCAGTAGTCACCTTTTATTATGTGATAAACTGCACATGTGAGAAACTTCCTAGGCCCAAGAGCCACAAGACACATACCTTGAAGAACCAAGAGGCTGGAGAGCTCTGGGAGGAGCTTCCGGGTAGGAGACAGTAGATCTAGATCCTCAAAGATCCCTAGAGGTCATCCTAGGATCTTCCCTGAGGATATCCTCAGAGATCTCCTGCTTCCTCAGGTGAGCTGGCACTATTGGCCCCAGCAGCCCTTCCTGGCTAGTTTTCTCCCACAGCTGAGTATTAGGAACATAGTGACAGTGGCAAGATGTCTCCAACATGGGAGTCAGATTTGAACGGGTTGTGAGCTGGGCGCAGTTCATGAGCCACAGGTTGGCCTTCTGGCAGTATGGGAGTAGGTGTTCAACTGGCATAACTCAATGTGACTGTCAGCAGTGTACTGGCACCTTTCACCCATGATGACGCCGTTTGCATTTTCAAATCTATCATTTAAAGTGTAAATATAACCATTATTGCAAGTCTCTATTTTTCTTTTAGGCCGGAATTTACCTCTTCTAACTTTAGTCACCTAAAAGTTAGTGGCTTAGTCTAATGTAGGTGGGCTAGGCTCTCCCTAATGTCAATGGAGAAAGACATCAGAAGTGATTCATGCCCATCTAAGATAAGTATCTATGATGAATCACCTTTGTAGGTGCCTGAATCTCTCCAGAGGAAGCCTAGAAAAATAGCTTAGGCTAGGTGCTTAATTTATAGATGTATAAAATCAGGTGAGATGAATGCCACGCCCTCTGTTTTAAAAAGAAAGTTCTACCAAGGTTTTTCCTGCTAGTAGTGTCGTTACAACAATAACAGCAAAACAGATTAAACGCATCAAACTACCTACTTAGCATCTGTGTCGATGCTTCTGGTAAAACGGAGTTCATCCTATTCAGCTGTGTCTTTGGCACTGCACTTCTAACACCACATGGGGATTCTTTTTGCTTCAGGGACAGGAGCCTTTGTTTTTAAGAGAGAAAGCCTGAGACCATTTCAGAATGTACTGTGAGGCTTTGAGTGGCCACAGCGTGCAACAGAGCAATAGTTAAGTACTTCTAGGTGTCAGATTTGTTTTAATTCATAATACTAGGTTCCAATTGTGAAAATGTGGTAAATAGGACGGTCTACAGAAGAAAGTCTACACGTACAGTGAAATATTTACAAGACCAAGCCTTTATCCCAATTTTTAAAATCTGCCTTTTCCTCTTTCCAGTTTGAACTCCCTCCCATTGTGCCTTCCAGCTCTGTGTGCTATCTAGCAGGACACGGTGCTCTCTTGGATGCGGCCTTCTGAAGGAGTGTTATTAAATAGGAGATGCTTAAATAGAAGATGTTAGTATTTATAGAAAACTACCGATGAATTAGGAAATTCTAAAGATGTAATTGAGTACATTGTATTATCATGCGCTGATAGATAAAAATAGGAATGGCAATATACAGGCTGTCTTTCCTATTAGTCAAACTGGTAATGAGTAATGTAGCCAAATGCATGTCAGGAAAACCTCCATACCACACTATGCTTCATAAACCCTCCTGGCATTCTTCTTTAAGACAGAAGCCACAAGAGCATAAAGCTTTAATTCTCATGTATTTGAAATGACTACGTTATTTGTGAGGCAAAGATTCAAATAAGTTATATTGCTCACCCCAAATAAATGTCAGTAAAAGACTAGCTCCACCTATATTCCACAGGCTGTGCCCTCTTCAAAAAAAAGTATTTTAGAAAATTTGGGGAGCGTTACGTTTTCTATTTGAGAAATCAGGTTGTTTTAGTACCAAGAGCCCAAATATATTAGTCAAAGACAAAAACATTAAACTATAAGAGATGAGGAGCCTTTGGAAAAGGATCTGAATAAACTCTTCCGGAAACCATAAAGTAAAGTTTTAAGGTCATAAGTTTAAGATTGTATGGGTTTAATATCTTACAGCTTGCTGTTAGCCATAGAAAAAACTTCTGTCTTGACTGGTATCTTTCTGAGAACTTAACTGATCAGACTTCAATGCTGTTTTGCCATGGCTCTATTTCCCCATCTTGGATCTGCAGCCAGTACTGTATAGTTTTGGAATGATATTCTGTTTCAAGTATGGAAAGGAAGTATTTTTGTGCTGGGTTATTGGTGGTGCCTTGTGGTTTCTATTGAAGTAGCTATTTGAAACTTTATGACATCTTGAAACATGAGTAGTGTCAGAGTTGATGCACTGGAAGATAGTTACAAATTAGGTGAAGTGGTGAAGATTTTTATCATGTAAATGTATGGAGACATGAGGGAATCTTTTCTCTAACTTCGCGGCTCTTTATTTCTGATGTATGTAATATTCAACAAGAAGGGTGGAGAAGTTTGTGTGAAAAGGTATATTTTAAGCAAAGATACAGTTTCTGCAAAAATTAGTGATTTCCCTTAAAATAAGGGAAAGTTAAATAGCAGTGCAATGACGTCCTTATGAGACTAACCTTTAATCTCTTGTCCAAAACAAGTACGGATGTTCTGGCAGTTCGCCCTTCTACATGCAGACTTGGGAAAACCATATATTCCCTGATTAAGAAGGAAAAAAAAATTACTAAGTAATCCCTGGGCTCCAAGAATCTATTCACATGCTTAATGTTTAGATATAATCTGCTCACGATTACGTAATAATTTCCCCTCTCTGCCCATTCCAGAGTGGATATGAGATACCACAGTCTACATGCCCAGTCTTGAATTTTTAGCTCCCGGTGTAAGAGCTCACTGCCATAAATCCCTCTAGAGAAAACAGAACAAGAGAGAATGGACTAGTCTACATGTCACTCTGGGAGAGACAGGACCTCATTTGATGGCGAGGCAACAGAAAATACAGTGTTACCCCACACAAGGTTAGGCTCTAGGAGCTATGTGGGAGTTGGCAGACACAATTAACAATTCTGAAATAACAACTGCCTGCAGAGCCAGCACTCAGTAAAAAGCAGGGGAGCGGCCTGCAAGTAGGAAAAGAACTGCAACAATAGAAGGATAAATCTAATCTTGCACAGAAACACTGATAACCCATCTGAGCTCTGGACATGAAACCTACACATTAAGGAACACAGACTATAGGGAATACTCCAAACAATAGGCCTGGAAAGCCCTATAGAACAAAACTACTGCTGGGCTTGTCTGTGCAATATGTACCACGGTTGGCTCTCAGCTCCTGTTACACAGAGTGGTCAAAATGGGATTTAGTAAGTGTTAGAGCAAACATGTACATGGATCAACATGCAGAAGAAAAAAAGCAGTCCAAGCACACTGTTATTCTGTCCACTTCAAGTGTGGAAATCTCTCTTTAAAGTGCTGACATGGTGGCACACCATCCTTCCAAATCCTGGCTACACACAGCAGTCTAATACATCGCAAAATGTCTGATATGCCACAGTGTACATAGCCAGACTTTGCAGGCTGATATCTAGGATAATCCCAGAGAGATAAATCATACATGCAAAGCAAGTCTGACATGGCAGGTTCACAGCATATACTATATTGTCCTGCTGTACATGCTGCATCAGAGAACTTGCACAGTAAGTACAAGTCTAGCATCAGATTTCTTGCACATGCATAATTTATCTGCCCATACAGATAAATACAGCTTCTCCCAATATGTGCTGGCCTGGGTTGCCAGACATGCCTATGACAAGAAAAATATAGGAAAAGCCATGTTCTGTGTGCTCTTTATGTAAGAAATTGTACTGACCAATTGAACACATAAGACGACACATCCTATATTAAACAGGATATTCCACAGTACATGGGACCTTCAGTACTTTCTGGCAATAATTTTTGTTAGGATGCCATGTGGTAATTGCCCAGGAGAGTGCAGGGGTCAACGTCAGTCAGTATGTACATGACTTTGGTGAACAGGAAACAGAATGCGACTACCTACTAAATCATGTTATGACAATAGTCATAACTGCTCGCTGAGGATGCATTGTGCCACACCTCCCAAGGCATTGAGAAGATGTCAGACAGAGCTTGCTCCATTACTGATCCATGAGGAACTCCACTCCTAACTGGTCATGAGTCAGACTTCAAACCATTGACCAACCACTATCTTTTGAGCCTGATGGTACAGCCAGTTTTTCACGCACCTTGTAGTCTGCCCATCCTGTTCCTATCTCCCCAGTCATAAGGTTACTGAGGGAGACTGTATTGAAAGTCCTAATAAAGTCAAAGTTAAATGGCATTCACTGCGGCCAAGCTTTGGCTTTCCACTTCTTTAACTTAAATACTGACCATACTCTGCATGAACTGACGGAATCACAGCCCAGTGTAGTTTGTTTACAAATCCTCTATCTACTGAATGCTTTCTAGAAATGCTGTTTAAGGAAGGTGGTTGTTTTTCATCCATATTTCATGTTTTGAAGGTTGCAAACATACACAGGTGCATGTTCAAGCATTTATTTAGTTTGTACTGTGGAAAAAGCCATTGCTCTACATTCTTCTTTCTTCCTTTGTTCTTTGTTGTTAGTTGGTTTGTTTCCAGTAACCTCAAATTCGGTGCAGAACAAAAGGAAAAGGAAAGTGTACACGCATACACCTGATAGGAGGGAATCAGATGATTCATTACCTTCATCACGCAGCTCTGACTACTAATCCATCTCTCCAAGACCTTCTCTAATATTTTCTAATATTTCAACTCTGCCTAAGCAGCTTTAAATGATTATCATAAAAAAAAACCCCAGCCTCTTAATGAAAGAGTTCCTTCCTATTATTCAGATCTGGACTTCCTGCCTGATCCTACTCTAAAGCAAAATGGGGGGGGGGAAAAGAGAGAAAGAAATTAGTCAGAGTTTTATTAGTTGCAGTCAACACATAAATGACAAACATAAATGACAATTCAAGGGTGATTTTTTTTTAAACTTACCAGACTTAAAAATGGGAGAGTATTTTTGCTCTGAAGAAAGGAAATTTCCAGCTTTCCTAGAAGACAAGAACATTTATATTTAGTCAAGAATGTCCCAAGACCGCTTTCTTACATGTAAAGATGTCATTTATCCAACAAATTCTGTATTTGGTCATTTTACTGGTGTTTTATATGCAATAATTTGTCTCTTCAGTCTTCTAAACTTACACAATAACTAAGAAGTGTTTCTGGAATATTTTTCTATTAAATATGTGGCTTTATACAATAGGAAGTTGTTTGAATTGCCATATAGTGAGCACCGTACATACTGCGTGGTTATGTATTACCTCTGTTCTTCAGTAATATGGCTAGTGAGATCATGACAGCTGTGGTTAAGGTTGCCAAAATTTGTCTTTAAAATTCCTCTTCTGAGTGTTTATAACTTAGTCAATTTTCACTGCTGAACTGTTGCTTTTGTTCTCTACTTTGGGGAAACTTTGAAGATATCTGAATATAATGAACACATACTTCTGTTATTACAATCAAGTCCTCACTCTGTCACAAGTGGGATGTGCTTTGTATTTAATAGTCGATTCGTCTAATTGCTCAAAAAGCTGCATGCTTATTTGGCCTGTCATTACACTTGCTGTGTCTCATAAGGGTGGGGAATAGAATCAGGATCCAAACCAGGGCTCAGCTGACCACACAGTTGCAAAGGCCAGTGCGACTGCCCTGTTCATGATTCTCCTTTTCCTTGCTGCAGGACCGGGAGAAAGGTCTGCTAGCCACAGACCTGTCCCTCCCTTCCTGGTGCCTAGTAAAAACACAGGAGACAGAGGAGAAGAGGAGGACCTGCTCTGGGAACTTTCCACATGCGGGCTAGGGTCTGGCTGAGCAATACTCCTTTTACTGGGAGTCTGACTCCTTCTCCTTCTCCTTCTCCATGTCAGCTGGGATCCTGAGAAACTTTGAGATGCTGTGTCCCAGCTCTAGACCCCCTTCCTGATAGGGGCCAGGGGCCTGCGCCATTCCAGCAATACTGAGCTTCTCCCTCCAGTCCTTTGTGTTTCTGGCAGGATATTTCCTCCGCCAGGGAAGGAAATGAGGCAAGGAGGGGGTGTAAGGACTTTCATGGTGATTAACAGAGCGATATGTACCTCCAAAAGGTCATGCTTCAGGTTCCTGTCAGCTCCAAACACTACTCTCACTCAACTGAGAATACTTCCTTGAGATGAATGGTGCACGCTGCTACCCTGTGAGACACCCTTCTACCACAGATGGGTGTACTGAGCCACTTCCCCACATGATGTTGTCCAGATACAGTAAAGGGATTCTGCATTTATTTCATCATAAATGTGCTCTTCACAGACTCATCGACTTCCTTCCTCCTTTCAACCGCTCCAATCTGACTGAAGTAGTGAAGGAGTCAGTGTGTGGGAGCAGCAGGCTCCACACAGGTAATCAAAGCAATGCCTCTGATGTGGGAACACAAGCATCTCTGGGCAGGCCATCCCAACACAGCAGCGTAAGCAGCTAGAGGGACAGTGGAACAAACTGGTATGGTGGGAAGGGATGTGGGGGGCTTTACCCACCCCCCCACACCTCCCAGACACTGAGGCACAGGGCAGTGAGGAATGATGAGCAACTTTATCTCCGTGAAAACCCCGGTCACAAATTCTTGCTCTTTTGAGTTTGCTTTTGTAAGATGTCTCTGCAGATTCCACACTGCTCTGCGTACTGTTCCTGCAATCTTTGCCCAAATCTCCTAATTATAGACTCAGTGATGACACCTGGGGAGGGGGAGGACTGAGGAAGAAGAACCAAACTGTGATGAAAAGGCAGGGTGATGGAGACGAGAGGAATACGGCAGTGGTGAAGTGGTTAAAACATGAGCAAAACATTCTCTAACAACAGCTGGTGAACTAAAAAACACAAAATCAAAACACTCCTCTGTCTGGAAGACTGATGCTGGATTTAATCCTGCAGCCACACCTGGGCAGAATTCAGTCACAAATCTCTTTCCAACTTTTCCCTCAGGTTTACGAGTACTTCAGCTCTTGCAGGTCAAACAGCTTTTGAAGCCTCTCCACAGGGCCAAGGTACAGTACCTAGTTCAATCGCTCAGGCCTCCAGCAGTCTCATCTTCTTCTCTGGTTTCATTTCCCTCAAGGATTTTGTCTCTTTACAGACTTTTCCACTGGTCTTGGGCCAATAGTTTCCCGCAGTCAGACTTCTTCAAAGCTGCACTCTGAAGAAAGCAGTATTGTCAGAACTTACCATGCTATCATGAGTTGGTAATATTCAGTGTTTTTAAAACCTCTGCTCCCAAAGGCAGATGATTAGATGTTAATCTCAGCTTTCATTAAGAAAAAAAATAGCTTTGTTATTTCCCTCTGGGTTTTGGAGAAAAGCTTGAAAATAGCAAAGATGAAAATTCCAGGCTCTAAAGCCAAATAAAAATGTTCAACGTGTTATTTTTAAATGTATCAAGATTCTACCCGTGCCGTGACTTCTGAACAGAGACTTGGTTTATGATTTCGGTTCCCACTCTGTGGCACAGGAGGGAGGGCATGTGGGCAGGCGGAGGAACCTCCGAGCGCAGCCCGGGACCCCCGAAAGGCCCAGCGCCTGGCGTCGCAGCACCTCTGCGCTGCACAACCCTACCGGCGAGGCGCGCTGCCCCATCTCCCACGCTGACAGGCCTCGCTCCTTGGCTCAACCGCGAAAGACCCAACCAACAGCGGATATAAAACCGACCCGTACCCAAGCCGGGCAACGCCAGGACGCTTCTCTATGGAGTATTTCTGCCTTAAAAAAAAAAAAAAGAGAGAGAGAGAGAGATTGCTGCAGGAAATTACAGTAACCCTCCTCCGCCCCCCTTCACTACATCGGGGGGCAGCGAAGCGCCCCAACAGCACGGATTCCCGGCGCGTCCTGCAGGGGCCATGCGCATCTCCTCGCCCCCCCCCCCCGGACTCCCCTATGGGGGGCACCGGTAGGGCGTGCCCGCACCGCCAGGCCGCGCCCGGTGCCCGCGGGACCCCGGCGGCGGGGGGCGGCGGGGGGCGGCGGGGGGCGGCGGGGCCTCCCCCTGCCGCCGCCCGCCCCCCGCCGCGGGCGGCGGAAGTGAGCGTAGGGGGCAGTATAGGAATTTCCTGTGACGTCCCGGCCCGGACTCCATTAGGCTGCAGCTGGGCTGAGAGGAGACAACCCCGGCGGGCAGCGAGCGGAGCGGGCCGGGCGCCTGGGGCTGCCGGGCGGGGGCTCAGGGCAGCGGCGGCCGCCATCGCCAGCGGGAGCCCGGCGCGGGCGGCGGCGGCGCTGCCTCCGGCACCCCCGGGGGGCACAGGGCCCCGCTCCTCCGCCCCTCGCCCCGCCGCCCCCCGCCTCCCCTCCTCGCCCCCCCGGCTTCCCACCACGGCCGCTCTCGGCGAGGAAACTCTGGCCTCCGCTTCCTCCTCCTCCGACTCGGACACCGGCGGAGCCTCCCCGCCCCCGCGGAAGAAAGCCCGGGCCTCCCCGGCGGCGGCGGCGGAGGGAGCAGGAGAGCCCGGGGCTTCCGCGGGCAGAGCAGGCCTCACCTCGTCCCAGTCCCCCTCGCTCCCCGCCGGCCTCGGGCTCGGGCTCGGGCTCGCGCCCGCCGCCGCCCCGCTCCGCGGCAGCAGCAGCAGCGGCGGCAGCAGCAGCGGCGGCAGCAGCAGCAGCAGCAGCGGCGGCAGCGCCATGCAGGCCAACGGGGCGGGAGGGGGCCAGCAGCCGCCGCCGCCGGGCCCGGAGCTGGGCTGCCTGGGCGCCCAGAACGGCGAGGCCTCGGCGGGCGCGGCCGCCGCCGACCAGCTGGCCCACGCCAACGGGCTGCTGCCCGCCGCCGCCGCCGGCCCCGCCGCCCTCAGCGTCAACAACGGCGTGCCGGCCGCCGGCGGGCCCGGCCCGGCCGCCGCCGAGCTGGGCGGCGGCGGCGGCAGCGCCCTCAAGAAGAAGAAGCGGCTCTCGCAGTCCGACGAGGACGTGATCCGGCTCATCGGGCAGCACCTCCACGGCCTCGGCCTCAAGTAAGTGCCGGCGGCGGGAGGCCGCGGGGCCGGGGCCGCCGGTGGCTCCCGGGGGGGGGGGGCGGCCCGGCCCGGCCCGGCCCGGCGGAGCCGTGCGGAGGCCGCGGAGCCGGCGGCGTTGCCGGGCCCGGGCAGCCCCCGGACCGGACCGGGTCGGGTCGGGGCTGCCGCCGGCGGCTCAGCACCCGCGTGTCCGTGGGGGAGAAGGCGGCTGGGAAACAGCGTGGGGGCCGCTTTGCGGGTGAGCGCCGAGATTTCGCATGTCAGCTCGGAAGAACCTAACAAAAACCTAAACGTAGGCTGTTTTAAAAAAAATGCCTCCCTGTGAACGGTGCGGCTCTCTGCCGACTTGTTCTGGACGTATGTTTTTGATAACAATCTTTTCTGTAGACTAGATACAAGTGTGTTGGCCCTTTCTTAAAATCAGACTGGGAAAATAATCTTATAACGAAGAGGGGGAAAGTGTAAAGAACTTACTTAAAAATCTGACTTTATGAGTAAAGCCAATGCATCATAATTTTGGAAGGAGCCTACAGAAGTCCTACAAAGTCTTCATGTAGCTACCGCAAACAAAGTCTTCACAACAGTGTGGAATGGGTCAATTATAAAGAACTTGAGACATAAAATAAATCGCCCCTTACACAAGAGGCAAGTTTACAGCAGCAGACAACTCGTGACTGTTCATAGACGACACCACAGTAAATAGGCTATTTTTAGTGTAAAAGGGGGAGGGATACAGGTTTGTGAGTTTGCTTATTGTATTTTAAGGAGCCAGTCCTTTAATACGCAACGAAGAAGAAAGTTAGGCCTGCTGCAGATATATTTCATGAGCAAGTTGCAATAGCCCTTTATGGTGCTTCCCTTTGGGGAGGGGGTGTGGGGGGGATCGTTTCCAGTAGTTAATAGGTTTATAGTCTGTATCTTCCTTCATGGAGCCTGTCTTCTATCCAGGGATGCCTGGATTTGTGGGGGCTGGTAAGTCACATACTTTAGCAAAGCTTTCAAACTCATCAACAACTTGCTTTAGACATAGACAGTTGTTTACATGTCTCAGGCAATTGAGATAATCTTTCAAACAAGCTTCTGAATCTGGTCATAGTATTCTTACTTTGTTAGGGTTACTTTTAAGTATGGTAAACTGTTATCATAGGAGGTGGTATATTTGTGAGGGTAAAACTGGTCGGGTTTTTTTACACTGTATCTCTCCTGCAGCCAGACTGTTGATCTTCTCATGCAAGAGTCAGGATGTCGTTTAGAACATCCTTCTGCTACCAAATTCCGCAATCATGTCATGGAAGGAGAATGGGATAAGGTAACGTAGGGCTTATAGGACTGTATTAGCTGCTGTTTAAATTTATAGTATCTGTGAGAGAATTCACAATCCACTCTCCTTATATACTCTTTTTTTTTTCTCCCCCTTATGCCAATTTCTGCAGGCTGAGAACGACCTGAATGAACTTAAGGCCTTAGTGCATTCTCCGCATGCAATTGTGGTAAGAGGCACACTTCGACTATTTCAGAGCTCTGTAGTTGGACTAATTGTAGTAATGTAATCTTGCGCTTTGGAGTTAGTCATCCATAGTTCTTGGTTTCTTTTTTGTTTGTTCCAAGCAATTCATGTGCTGTTTCAAAAGCCATACTAATTTTACTTTTTTATTCTTTTTTTAGAAAGTGAGGTAGGAAGCCCAAAGGTATTAAGACTAATATTGGGTGCACTAAATGAAAAAAATTTCTTGAAACATTCTTAACTGACAAAATGTAAATCCTGTAACAGTCCTAAAATAGGTCAGTTTCCGTAGAAACTGCCTATTTTGAATGCTAATTTCAAATTTAAAATACTTCTACAAGATTTCTGTGTTTATTGGGGTTAGGCTCTCTTGAGGGAACAAAAGTTTGGAAATAAAATGCACTAATACTAATGGGTAGTTGGCAGTGCAATAGTATGTTATAAGAATATAGTGGCTGCTATAGAATATGAACAATACTGTTGCTTTTCCAGATGGCTTCTAGAGAGCAAATGTAATGGTATTGCTGTTTGGGTTTTTATTTAGGTATTTTTCTCTCTGGCTGTCTTTTTTCAAATAGGAATCTAGAAACAAACGTTTGTAGATCCTGTGACTTGACAATTATAATGTGTTTTGTTATGAGTTCAGTTATTTCGGAAAAGCGTGCTGACATACAACACACAGTGTCTCTTGGTTTGCTTTTTCAATCTCAAGATCAAAATAATTACTTATCTCTCTTCTTCAAACGGCTTGTTTTATTGTATTTAAATGTTTATTCTAATGAAATGAAGTTAGAACAACTATGGCCACTTAAGAAGAGAAAAGTAGCAATGCTTTTTGAAGTGTCTGTGACTGTAAACAATGAAGAATCAGCTGATGGCTGCTTAGCTCTACTTCTAGCTGATTCATTTGTTGTCAAGACAATTTCCTGTCTGGTGGGGGAGGGAGAGAAAGAGAGAGAACAGGAAGTGAAGTAGGAAAAACAGATGTTTAACAAAACATCAGAGAGTACTTGAGAGAAGTTTACATTCTGTTCTGTTAAGAAGTGTTAAGCTTTGACCGGATTAATTAAGACTAGTATTTCAGTTTCTCCTGTCTCAAAGATTTGATAAGTGTAAGATCTGCTGTCCAAATAGATTGGAATATTGCATGGAACTTTCAATACTTTATGAAGCTCGAAAATACAAAAGCATTGTGTGTGTGTAAGGACATAGTCATTTGAGGCAAACTTTCTCATGTTTCCAGCTTTTGAAGTTACTCAGTTTCTTCATAGTATTCAAATCTTTTTTTTTTTTCTTGCCCTAGAGTTGGGAGGGTTTATCTAACTACATATCAATGCTGTACTTTTCAGAAGAACTTCATTTGGAAAAAAGGGGACATCTTCCTTTTGTAAATCTGGAGGGCTCTGCAAGCATGTTCCTTTCCTTAAACATTGGTGTTTAACTGCTTGACAAAAACTTGGTGCAATACAAATGCTTTTTTCAGACTGAGCTTCACCTGAACTAAGTATTTACTGATTCTTTTTCAAAGTTGTCCTCCTGTATTAAAACTTCATCTCAGTTAGACCAGATAATTTTATTTAATGTCTTAAATGTATTTGTTAGTAAGGAAATACTGATTTTTTTTCAAAGTTAGGTGGAGCTTGCTCGCTCTCATGTGCACATGCTCTCTTCTTCCTACCCCAGCTTCTTTGAACATAGTTGAGATTATAGATGGGTATTTAGTATAATCAGCAACTGGAAAACTAATAAAAGACCATTCCAGGTAAGGAGGAATGCTTTATGCTCTGTAGATAATCCAGAGTACAGCACAGTCAGACCTCATGAAAAGGTGACAAATGTCTTGATTAGAGAAAGTCTAAACAAGATGATGTTGCAGGTAATGCTTTAAAAACAGAAAAGGAAATTTTGGATTTCTTGACTCCTAACCTGCTACTCATACTGTATGGCTAGATGTCTGAAAAATGTGTGCATACAAGAAGAATGGGTACCTAAAAGTTTAGATGACACAGAGTATTTAACAAAGTAGGGTGTGTGTGGCTTTTTTTTAATATGTATATAGCTATAATGACCTGGTCAAAATAATCAGGATATACAGCTGCTTTTGAAACTTCTAGTCAATTAAGGGGATTTGTACCTATTTTGAAAGTTCTGCCTCTGTTTTAATTTCCTTGTTTCTGCAAAGTGCTGCAAGTTCTACAGAGGAACACAGTAAAGGTGAAATGGCTGATCTCAATCTGTAAACTTCTGATGAATTTTGCAAAGCTGCATGTGGATGTGTTGTGGAGGGGAGAAGACAGTCTGCTTTTTCTGTTTGTGTCTGCACAACTGGGTCCTATTTATTAGCAATATAGTGTGTGATAAGTCATGTTTACTTATCTAGTTTATAAGGTACAGCTGTCTTGAGACAAGCTGTTAGAAAAGTTTAGAGTTGGGTCAAGCATGATAACTATAATTTTTCCTTGGGTAACACTTACAAAATGCCAGCTCTGAGCCAGCCCAAATTCTGCTTTGTTTAGGGCTGCCCAAGCATATTATGGCATCTATCTTGGGTAACTAGTTGAAGCTGGGAAGTAATCTGAGTGTTATACCTCTGTAGTCAGCTAGAATATACTTTCTAATTGTCCTTTCTTTTTTATTTTCATTTACTTAAATGGCTTTCCCCAAATACTGGAACTGTACAGCCCACAGCAGGCAACACAATGTGAAAAAGACCTAAGTCTTGTGTGAGTGAAGTGCTCCACCTGCCTGTATGGTGTACCTTTTTGCTACCAGCGTTAAAGGCAGCGTCCATATTGGAATGGATCGCTTTTTAAGTGACATAATTAGGTGTGACTGAAGCCTTGCTGATTTCTGTAGGCAGAAAATATTCTGGCCTTTACATATTAAATACAAGTTCTGGATTTTCTTAGAAGCTCTTTTATCGGTGTTGTTGTTTTACAATATTACCAAATAAAATAATGGAAACTGGGGTCTTAGTGCTGGAGGCCTATGAATGGGTAGATACCTTGTTGAGTATCTGTGTTGAAACATCAGCTGATAAATTCATCATGGTTTTTTTGGTTACCTTTCTCATTTCAAAGAGGAGTTGCTTCAGCAGTGTTTGCTTATTTATTTTGAATTCTTGACTCTTAGTACAATAATAAAACTGTTGTGGAATTTATTTTTGACCTGCATATCTTAACAACAACAACAAGAAGCCTAATCCTAAAATTAGGCCTTGTGTGCCTTAGTCTTTATACTCCTGAAGACTTGCTGCTGTAACCAGTGATCAGAATGGCCCATTTTCTTGGCTGTGGTAGGGTACACGTCCTATTATTTTCACAGTTGTAAGTATTGTTGAGGCTTTCAGCTTCAACTGCTTAGTGCTGGTGAATCATGGTGTGAGCAAAATTTTCTAGATCTTGCGATTCTACAAGGGACTAGGGACTTTTCTACCAACAATTAGGATGATAAAGGAGCAAAGTACTAAACCCCTAATTTAGTAATCTAAGGCTGTAGTTTGGAGAAAGCATAATACTAGCAATACATACATTTTAAAAGGAAAAAAAAAATTCTGTAATTATATTAAGTCTGTTTTAGTTTTGCCCCAGGGTCATCACAGAGGCCCAGCTTTGAACTTGATTAAAGGTTTCTGGAAACAAGTAACATACTTTATCCTCATCTTCTCTATAGCATTGAAAGACAGGATTAGGTAGTAGTAACTGAACGAAAACAGTCAGACTGCCGTGATGAAGCTGCTGCGTGGGACTCTTCCATGGGTTCTGTAGGTTGAAGAATCTTTGCTGTGAGCTAAGTGACTGTGGTATCTTGGTTTAAGATTGTTCAGCATCTGTATTTGTGGTTACACTGCATCTGCCTAGTCTTATACTCTTCTTGTTCTGTTCTACTTAGATGGTGGGTTTTATGCTTTTAGTCTGTAATTGTCAATATTGTAAACAGTTTTTTTTCTTCCATGAAGAAGTTGTTTGGTTAGGAGAGATGTACTTCTTTAAACGGTCTTGTCTACCCTGAGAAGGTGGTATTGGAATTAATTAGCAGTACTGTCAGTATGGGCTATAAAAGTAGTTGAGAGAAAATGAAGACAAAATTCAGTTTGTCAGGGAAATCTTTGTTGGATAAGAAGCAATGGTTGCACAAAAATGTTTTCTGGGTGGTGGGAGGGAGTGAATGTCCTGACATCAAAAATGACTTGACACGCAAAGTCAATGGAGTCTGACTTCTGCCTTAAGGAGTCTGTATTTGTGCTGTTAACTGAGTGTGCTGGCTGTAGGACAAGTTTTTGGAACATTTATCAAAATAGCTCAGAGGATGTTTCCCTATGAACATTTTACTTAGTGTAGTCCCTGCATTTTTGTTACAAATGAGTTAGAATAAAAGATTAGTAGTTTGAAATTATAATTCTCCAAGTGTTTCATGCTATGTTGTTCTGGAGGCTTTTGTCTTCCTGCTATGCCAAAGTCATGCATGGTGTTGATGATATTCTTGGTAAATACACTTTCTCACTCAAAACTGAAATTATACCTCTTTGGATGACTTGGCAAGAGCATACTGCGTGGTAGGGTGTGTGTTTTTATGCTTCCATGGGATTGTTGGGTTTGGCAGTACAAAAGCTCTACTGTGGGGGTTTAGTTTTCTTTTTGCTTTCTTTCCCCTAAAGAAATTAATTCAACATGCCATATTCTAAAAGTAGGGACAGAGAAAGAATAGTTAAATACAGAGGTTATCGCATCTGAGGGAAAGCCAACATGAATTTAATAAATATTACATGCTGTGACTGGGGGGGAAGAGTTGGAGGAAGCATAGTTCTTGTTGAGGACTAGAAATATTGGATTATTTTTGGATGTTGGTGATCATCAATATCAGGTGACCAAAATGAGTGAAAAATGGTATGTGACTACAAACTGAGTACCTCCATGCATCCTTCTGAGCATGGGCACAGTTAGAGGAAGCACTTATCCCTCCTGCTGCTTGTATATAAGCAAACCAAGTGTGGGGTCTGCTGGCTTAGTGCATGGAAGCAACTGCTGAGGCTTTAGATAATTGGGTAAAAGTAATTAAACATTAGCCTTTGGGATTTTTTCTTTTCACTCTCTTTATGTTGGAACACCAAAACATGATGTCTCACCTTGAAAAATTGTACAGTGGTGGTCTGTTTTCATATTTCCAATATGAAACTTCATTTCTAATAGTTCCAAATACAAATAAAATAAGCTGGATAGGGAATGTAGTACAAGTTTGCCTAGCGTGTACAGGACAACAGAAATGTTTGAATATAAATCACCTTCACTATGTAATCTTTCATGCTTCAGAAAGCTGTGTGGTAAGTTAATAACTATGTATATGGAAACTGTATTAAATATGGCTTCTTTTGAAGAACTGAACATCTCCAGAAGTTAAAAATGCTTTATTTTCTAACTGTGGGATTTTACATATAGTAAACCTTGAAAAACTTCTGTATAAGCTTTAATAGGGCAGGACTGTATTAAACTTCTCAATTATGCCTTTACTTAAGAGGGCTAGCAGTGTGCTCAAAACTAACGAGTAAACATTGACCAAATATGAGCATGAAAATAGTGAGGTGCTTGAGATCTGGTGAAGCAAGGGAAACTGGTGATTGAACTGGTGTTGTATGCTTTAGAAAAGCAAATCTGATTTGCTACACTTAATTTTCGTTTTGTTTCTTACTGATATGTTCAAGAATGTGCATTTTTCTTCTTAACCTGGTGAGTCTTGTGGGCCAGGCATATCTTCTCCTTCTGAAAACCACTAGCAGTAATGAAGATGTGCAAACACAGAATAGCTGGTTTCATCTAGAAACAACCAAAGTGTCTTTGTAATAAATTGCTACAATCAGAAATTCCTGGGAGTCCAGGATTTTAAATGTAGTAAACGAATGCCTTTTTATCCACAGACATTAGTTGGTAGAATAGTGGGCTTCATTTAACCCCAAAACTTACAAGACAAAAGGAAAAGCATGAAGTAAGAGTGAATGTTTCTGAGGAATGAAGAAAAGTGAAGCAAGCCTTAAATATAGGAAGTTATATTATTTCTGTACTCCTGAAAAATGGTAAAACACCTGAGGAAAACAACTTAACTCGGAACTACAAAACAAGACCTCAGGCAGCATCAATTTGTTATTGCCATATGTTATGCAGCTATGCAAACAACTGATGTCAGCTCCTATATAAGCAGTATGAGAACTTGTTGAGTTGGCCCGTTGTGTTCTGTGCTGTCATGCAGTGCTAAATATGCGATTAGTTGCTTTTGGTTTTTTTGTTTAATGAGCATGAGACTGGGAGTCTAATCTAACTCAAGTTTGAAGAATGGTGGCTGCGAAGGGTGTAGGTGTGAAATTGAGAGAAGTTGAAGGAGGGGCATCTGAGGAATGAGGTAGGAAGATATTTGGAGCCCCATAAGGCAGGAAAAAATTCTTGGATAACTTAATTGCTGCAATGTTGTTGAAAACCCAGCAAAAAGAAATTAATGAAACATAACATATAGCTGTATTTCTGAAGGGCATAGTAGAATGGTTTCTACTGTTCTGTTTAGGCTCAAACGTTTTCTGAAACTTCAGTCAACCTTTTTCCCCTGACTGCTGCTTTCTGTCATGTCAGAGGATGAAGTTTTTGCTGCTGCAGCAGAAGTACCTGGAATACCTGGAGGATGGCAAGGTCCTGGAGGCGCTTCAAGTTCTACGCTGTGAACTGACACCACTGAAATATAATACAGAACGCATTCATGTCCTCAGTGGGTAAGTGTTTGGGCTTTGAGAGCTATTTCTGTGGAATTTTCTAAGGAATTCTATAGCTTGGGAGAAATATGACCTGGCTGGTATTTTCTAGTATTTAAAATACTGAAACATAGCCTTTGGGAGTAAGTGTAAATAAAATGGTGTCATCACGAAGACAAGGCATTTTCTCCCATCTCTGGGCCTGGCTGTAATCTTGTTGAAATCAACGGAAGAACTCCAGTGAAGAGGCAGGCTTTCTCTACCTGCCCTTTTTTTTTTTTTTTTTAATGGCTTTTTTTTCCAGCAACTTTACTGACATTTTAAAAACTCAAACTTTCTTAAAGCTATTATCCTGTTGATTAATGTGCTGTAGTGAAATATGCTATCTAAAATAGTGAGTAAAGAAAAACATTCAGCAGACAATGTTCTGTTTTAGATGAATGAAAATAACTTGTTTATGATTTACTTTTGTAGTACTGGAACCCAAATTAATACATACACATGTATGGTCATCTGTTTTTGAAAAGTATTAGCATGTCCTCTTATAACTGAATAAGTATACTTAAGTAGGTAAATATAATTTGTTCTGTTCTTTGGTTTCATCTTCCCTAAAATCTGTGTGTGGTGTGTGTGTGTGGGGGGGGTTGTTGGCAATTTGTAGACATCTGTTCCAAAAAAGATGCATGGCTGTGTGGAATAGTTCCCTGCTTTTGTTCCTATTAGTCTCTCTAAGTCAGTTAATTTCAAAATATTTTGAACTGGAAACAAGAGTGTTATGATATATATCATGCTTAAAATTGGAAAGAATCATTTTAGAAAGACTTGGACTGTTAGTGTGTGTGCTCTCTCCCTTTTTTTCTTTCTCTTTTTCTTTTAACAGGTATCTGATGTGTAGCCATGCAGAAGACTTGCGTGCAAAAGCAGAGTGGGAAGGGAAAGGAACAGCTTCCAGATCTAAGCTTTTGGACAAACTCCAGAGTAAGAAGTTCTAGTGTTTAGAACTTATTCCCATCTTTGTAAATCCAGTACGTCATACATAATTGCATATCCCAGGGAACTGACTTTAATTGCATTTGCCTGTTGGTGTTTCTGTAGTTCTTGGTTAGTGAGGATGGGTGTAGGTGCCTTTAGCACTTTGGTCTTCCGCATCTTAATGTTGTCTCTGGTCTGTTTGTAACAGCAGCTCTTGCTTCTTAGCTCTGTTGTATACAGAAGTAGTATAACCTGGTGATTAAACGTGTAGGGTTTTTTTCTTCCTTTTTATGGCAGCTATGCTGCATATGTCAAAACTAAGTGTCCTATAACCACCCCGATACTAGTACTAGTTGATACAGGTCTAAGACTGTACTACGGTTTATGGTTTCTCCTCTTGGTTCCTTGTGGCTGGTGTAATATCATGGATTTTACAGCTCTTATGCAGAGTATTCTGTATTTTGGTAGTATTGCTGTTAATTGAGAATCCCTCAAATGAACATGACTGATATTGTTGTGTTTCATAGTTTTATAGACTTTTCTTAAATGTGGTTTTGATTGAGTTCATATAAATGATGCTTGTTGTCCTGGCCAACAAGCTATAACTACAAACATTCTGTGTACAGCTCTGCTTTCCAAAAGTTCATTCTTCTGGTTTCAGATGTGTAACTATAAACTTCACAAGCTATGTGCACTCTTTTTCCTGTAACATTTAAGTTTTAATTACTGAAGTCTCTTCCAAAAACGCTCGGATTAAAGTATGCTCTTACTTGTAACTTGGTTTTGATTTTTCTTTTTCTTTTTTTTTTTTTAATAACTTTTCTAAAGCATACCTACCCCCATCAGTGATGCTTCCTCCAAGGCGTTTACAGAATCTGCTACGTCAGGCTGTAGAGCTACAACGGGATCGGTGCCTATACCATAACACCAAACTAGATAATAATCTAGATTCTGTCTCGCTGCTTATAGACCATGTTTGTAGTAGGTAAGAAACCCTTACTATTTTTAAGATGGACAGCATATCTCTTTGTCTTTTTAAAATCTAATTGCACCTAGTGTTTAAAGGGACACGAATACTGTTCTGGTTGGGTTTAGTGGGGGCTGACTGGGAAAAGCCAGTGCTTATTAAACAACTGGGGGAGGGAAAAGGAGTAGAGAATATGTGTGTAGAAGACTTTGATAAGTGGTTGTGGGATAACAGGGTCAGACTGAGGCTTTAAAATTTTAATCAGGTGCATATGAATAGAATATATTGCCATGCTAAGCCTTAAACACTTGTTGCTTATAACTTTGGGCAGCTAGTCTGTTTGTTTATCACTACCTGATTGCTGTGTTATAACTGGAGAATCACTAGTATGTTACTTATCCAGACTGTCTTCAAGCTCAGTAGGTTGTAGAAAGCCTACTAAAGCCTACTTCATGATGTCATCTTTCTTCTTCAGTACTTAATAGCAATGCGTTTTTAGATGCAAACTAAAAAGGAAATGTGCTGCATGTTTCTGCTCTGTTCTATCTAGTATATATAATATGACTGATATAAAGCATTATTTTCTCAAATTTGTAAGGTAGAGGCACTGAACATTTTTACGTATGTGTTAGTTCTTAAGACTATTCGAATTTTTTTTAACAAGAAACCAGTGCTGCTTCTGAACCTTAAAAACACCATACTTGGTAGAGATCAGGCAGGAAGATTGTTACAAATGGCTGACTTGAGTGGTTTTCTTCAGCCAGTGGAAACTCAGTTGAGGACCTAAAACCTCAGTGTAGCTTTTGTGGAAAACTGCTGTGCATGATGTAATCAGAGAATGAAGGCTATAAGCTGTAGGACAGTAAGACACCTAGAAAATAGGGGCAGATATGATACTCTTACGTGCTTTTTAGTGTAGCAAGTTAACACTTACTTGGTCTTGCAGGGGAGCCTTTTTCGTGTGAAGGTTAGCTAATCTGAGGAAATTAACTACTCCAACTCCTGTCTGATAAACTTGCTTTTAGAGACTTTCTGAACTCCAGCTGCTTTCACTTCTATTCTCAGGTTACTTGGAATCTGATTTTAAAGACAGACTTCCACAGTACTTCACTGTAGCCATCTTTAAGTTTTTAAAATTAGTGTCTTTGGCACTTTACGTACTTGAGTAACTTCTTAGGCTATTGTCTAGCTTGCAGTTTTGTTGCATCTGATTCACGTTATTGCAGCAGTTTCTTGTGTGTGTGTGGCCATATGAATGACTTTCCAATTTTAAGAGCTATTGGAGATGACAAGATATAGGAATTGTGGCTTCCCTACTTCAGAAATGAGTCTTAAAATTAGTCTAATTGCAAGTAGTGATTTAATTTTAGTCTTTCTGCAAGTACATAAATAACATTTGATGTTCTGTAGCTGGTTTGTGATTAATCAAACCCCAAAGAGCATTCAAACCAACTGTGAAAAACATGTTTTACTGAAGACAAACCAGATGGTCAGAACTGGATATAAAAGATACTGTATGCAACAAATCTGGACTTGAATTTCACCCATCTGAATCTACTTGCTGACATAAAAGTTTGGCCAAGATGTTTTTCAGCTAATATGGTGCTCCCTAGGCTAGTGCATTTGGTATGTATATGTACATACTCATGGCTATAATTCCCCCCCCCCAAAAAAAAAAAACCCAACAAAAAAAGCCAAAACCAAAAAACTTCAAAACAACGGCTTCCATTCTGTCCTCAACTCAACCTATTGTCCCTACCTATTGCAGGGGGCTGAGATCAGTATGTGGTGCGCTGTACATGCTGCAATGCTTGGGCATAATGAGGTGAGTTAAAGACAGTGGAAGCCAAATTTTGATTAAACTGACAGAAGTAACAGTAGTCTAATAGTTTTGACAATTTAAGTTCTGTAATGCTTAAACGATAGAACGCTGACAACTTTCACGTTTTTGAGTTGGGACTAATCTGTATTGAACTTCTGGCAATACTTTTGCTCAAGCATGCTTGAATTGCACTAATGGGTAAAACATTGAACTAAAACCTAATCGCTTGGTAAGGGTGGGAGGTAGGAGGGAGCAACTGCTGACAGTGAAGGTGAGGCTTTTTCCACCTTATTTTGTCTGAGATTGTGATAACAGAGAATAGATGAGGGCGATTACTTAATTTTTTATTTTGTTTGCCTTGAGAGCTTTAAGGCTAGTCTTTTTTTGCAGACTTCCACCCTTTCTTTCACATAAATGTGCTTTAGTCTGTGTTTAGAAACAGACATTGAAGCCCAAGAAAGAGGTGAATGCTGCTGCTGTCTAGGTACTGGACTAATATAGTATTTTTGAAAAAGAACTGTTATAAAAGTTGAGGGTTAAATCTTTCATTGTATGTACCAGGATTAGTGAAGTAGCTGTTTAAGATTAAATTTAGAATTTTGAACTTCTGTAAATACATTAACAGATGACTTTTAGAAACTTTATATCAGCATGTGAACAGCATGATTTAAGTTCATTGTGCTGAATGAAACAATCTGTAATGCAACACTTAAAATGTAAAACCTCTTTGAGCCACAGTAATACCTAATTATCTAAAATGGAAACTGTTAAACTACTATATTCAGCTTCTTGCTTTGAAACTGCTGCTAATTTATTCTGTGGAAGGTTTACTTAATATAAGCTTCACTCTCTGTAAGGTCAGACTTACTGGATTATATGCTTCATGAGTTAAGTGAACAGAACTTTTTGAGAGAGCTCTGATCTAACTGGATTGGGATGTGCCTGAAGCAACTATATCAGCTATGCCCGTTACCTTTTTAGGGATGTGAAGACCACCTTACTGTGAAAACTGTACTGCGGCATTATACTGCTGCTTTTCTAGGTCCTTAAAACTTGGGTGCTTTTTTTTTAAGCTTTAAAATGCAAGAGTTGCTGCATTTTTTTTTTTTCCTTCAATAAAATATGCTGAAAAGGCTTCCCTTGGCACTGTATGGCCCCTGTACTCTGCATGACTTAGGGATAAAGACTCTTTCACCTTATAGAAGCAATTGCAGCTATGAAGAAAAACATTAACTTACTGGAATATGGCTAAATAATAATGAAATGTTCTTCCTATGGGAGCACAGATTTGTTTGAAGGTTTGCCTACCTCACTCTAGGCCCCAAGAAAATATGGTCTCTATCATGGGTGCAGCTTAGCTTGGGCTCAGTGTCATCACAGTGGCAACTAGACAGCTCTCGGTCAGCTTCAAGCGGGAGCAGAACAGGCTTGTGTCTCTGTATAAGAGAAAGCGGACATACCCAAGGAAGCCGAGTGCAGATGTGGGTATGTGTGCTTTGCTTATCCTCCTCTGTCGTAAGGCAGGGTGTGAGGTATGGGGTGGTTGTGTAGTGTTGTCTCAATGCTCTTTAAGCGTGGAACTAGTAAGTGTCTTCTAGTACAAGACAATGTAATGAGAGGACATAGTCAATGTATTAAGCAGAACTTTTTCTGGTAGGAAGCGGTTTTCTTGGTTCTGTAAACCTGGTACAGCCGAACTTTGTTTTAAAATGAAGTTAAATGAAGGGGTGTGTGTGTTTTTTTGCTGTTTGGGTTTTTTTGTTTGTTTTTTGCCAATTTACCTCCAGTGTTAAGTACAACTGAACACCGATGTAGTGTTTCACTGTTACAGTAGTACCTTAGTACCTCTGTGTCCCATTGCAGGCTTGTTCTGCCCTGCTGTGCTGGGCACCATAGAAACTTGGCATAAGACCAACCCCCTCCAGGATCCCTACTGTTTAGGAAAAAATGTGAACAGTTAGGCAGTGCCTTTTAGTGTGTCTGAACAATAAACCTGTAGTAACTGCAGTACTGCTTATAAAAGCAGTCGTCTGTTCTAAAAGCCTGCGCTTGTTTTAGATTAGCTTTCAAATTCTTGTGCAACGGGCAACCTGTAAATAAAATAAAACTTCTCTCCAGTTTTTACCTGAACTTATTGTTTTGACTGTTAGCTTTTTCTTGCTGTGTAGATGAAAGATTAAATATTAGCTACAGGGAAATGTTTGACTCTTCTCTTTCAATAGTTTAATGTATCATATAATATTTAGTTTGATAAGCATTTAATGTTTTACAAAATACTGTGGATTTTGTGAGGGGGAAAACAGTTCTGGTTGAAAGCTCATAATGGTGTCTAGTTATGCTTAGGTGCTGTATGTGGTGCTCTGCAAAGAGGCACAAAATGAAGGCAAAAATCCCTAACTTATTACAAGATCACAATCAAGAAAAAGAAATAAGAGTATTCAACTCTTATGTAAGAATCATTTCTACAGATCTGGCAAAACATAGCTAAGTTAGATGCTTGCAGTAGTTTTACATGTAATGCTCTGAATATTTCCTGCAGGACTCAATGAGGTTGGGGCTGCAGTACTTTCTGTACATCACAGAAGTAGATAGGAATAAGCTGTTACTGTCCTAAGAAGGTCAATTTTATTCCAGCCTACATGAAAGCATAATGAATTATGTGAGAATTATATCAGAGTAGCTCTAAGCTCTTACAATTGGCAGCCTGACCTTTTTACCGCATAAGAAACTTCATCCTGTACTTATTTGAAGCAGCTGTTAATTCAGCATTTTTCTAAACTGGTTTCACATCTAAATACTTTTTTTTTAATCTAGTTATTTATCTAGCAGTAAAAATTAGGTCTTGCTGCTTTCTTAAGCTGTTTAATACATCCTTTTCTTTTCCTCAGGAAACAGTTCCCGTGCTACACACAGCAGATCCTTACAGAGCACTGTAATGAGGTGTGGTTCTGTAAATTCTCCAATGATGGCACTAAACTAGCAACAGGATCGAAGGACACAACTGTTATTATATGGCAGGTTGATCCAGTAAGTGTGCAACATATGTTAAAATGTGCATGACTTGTCTTTCCCTCCCTACTCTCTCTCATTAGGATGGCCTGTTTTTTATTTTGTAGGACAGTCTAATACTTACTGTAGCCCAGTGGTTAGGGTATTTCTCTAGGTTGTGAAAGATGGAAGATCAGTCTGGTGCAAGTTAGCCTAAGGAAGACAATTGAAAACCAGATGCCTGAATGTAAGAGGAGTTCTAGTGCCTGAACTGTTGGCTGCTTTGAGGCAGGAGTTTCCTGTGCCTCCAGCCAGCACGGCTGGGTAGAGCCTGCTGGAGCCCTCCAGGGGAGCTTCATGGCTTGAAGGCCTTGAGGAGGAAGCACTGCGTGAGAGTGGAGGGAGGAGTGTGGCAGTGAGCAGAAATGGCCCTTTATTCCTTAATGCTTTCTTCTGAATCACTATTTAATAAGAATGCTTCTGATGTATATACATGACTAACCTTTTTCACGTTTTTTTTTTCCTATCCTGTTACTACTAATATACTTGGGTTTAAATGCTTTAGTCCTTTTCACCAGTTGTCGCATTAGGAGTAATAAAATGGTGTGTGCTAAACTAAAACTGCATCAGTCTACCACTTCATGCTAGTTGCCATTGTATGATTTGCCTTGGCTTGAGGTGAAGATTTAAGCACCTGTCAGAATCTACTGACGCATCAAAGTATATCCAGTCGTTTTCTTACAGACTGCATTTCTAATTTTTGATACTAACATTGGCACTGTTCCTCTTATATGAAATATAAATCTTGTTGTAGCTGTAGGATATCTTTCCTACCTGTATATATTACTATGTAAATAAAAAGTTTAAGCAGTGAATCTAAGACTGTTTTAATTGACTCTGCTAGAAATGGGGTGAAAGTATGTCCATGTTCCATAACAACTGAAAACAGCTAATAAACCTGAGCATGTGCACACAATTTCTGAAGTTGTCAATGCTTATAAAACATTATCAGAAATAAAACTCTTAGTTCTTAACTACACATCTACAAGCTAGTGTGATACATGGGAGATGAAAGGTGTTTGCAGTCTCATAATGATCTTTTTTTTTTTAAGAATTTGAGAGCTGAAGCTGATCCTTTTCTCCTGCTACAGGTTAGGAAGCTATATAATTTGAGTCCCTTTGCTATTAAGAAAGATGGAAGAACTTAAAACCCACTTCCATGTGCATAGTTGTTATATAGCTCTTGAAAACAAGCAGCAAGTGCTATGGATTCCTCAGGCATGGTGCTGTTGTGGTTTATTTGCTGCTGGAGCTAGTGTGTTCTGGGCCGAGAGATGAACAGCAGCATTATCTGACTCTTGTAGTTTATTTAGGAAATGATCTGCCTTTTTTTAATAAACTGAGAACTTATAAATGAATTAGGATCAAATATTTTTGCTGTGCTTCCTGAGCTGGCTTGTCACTTGATAGCAGAGGCACACCTTTCTTTATATTTGTTTTTTAATACCCGGCATCTCAATTAGATGTTAGATAACAATTCACTATAAGACTTTCTAGTTAATCAATCTGAAACATTCACAAAATATCTATTTTTGTTTATCTAATGCTTTTGGCCATGGACTGCTAAAGGAACAAAATCTCTAATAAGTAGTTGGTAGGAAAGCCATGGAGAGTGTTTTATTTTCTGTTTTTGAATATCTTCAGATAAAACTTAACCCTTTCAAGGAGGTAGCCTTATAAATGACATTAGGCCACATAAGTTGTTTATTTTCACACTTGCCAGAACATATTTTTCTTACTTCCTGTAGCAGTTGTTGACAATATCTTTTGAACCATAAATTTTACCAAATTTTCAAGGCTTTAGATTTTTAAGATTATTCTAATTTGTATATATAAGCTATAGGGAAACATCCTTCAAACTCTGCCTGGGCTGGTAATGGGCAGGATGGTTCTAGATGAATGGTGTTTTCTTTCCACACTCCATAATACTTCATGTATGAGAATTCATTTCTTCCTTTCTTTCTCTCATCCCTCCCTGTGTGTAACGACCTTATTTTCATGTGTTATTTTCTTCCTGATTCTTTATTTTATACTGTGTCTTTTCTTAACACCCAACTAGATGTCTGCTGGGTTGTCTCTAACCTATGCTTCTGTTTTCATTTTCTTTTGCTCATTTCATGGTTCTCGTGCAGATTCAGCAGCATTAAATAATATCTTGACTGAACTAGGTTTGTATGTGGAGTGTGTTATTTGAGCACTAGTAACTCTAGAGCCCAAAGGGTAGGTACAGTACACTCATCCCCTTGTCTGTCATGCATCCTCTGTGAGAGCACTCTCCTTTAACTTGTTCCTTCCAGGAACCTTTCTTTCTTGCTGCACTTTCTAAGAGCTTTGGACAGTTCTTTTTGGCTTCTTGGCCAAGGAGATAAACTACTGCAGATCTAGGTTGATTCCTGAATAGTTGGTCTAGCTTCTTCTACATGTCAAAAACTGGAAAGCTGTATGTAAGAGAGAGAAGTTCTGAGATTTCTTTTGGTGGAGTCTGGGAAGTAAATTGACTGGGGCTTTTCTTTTTTTTCTTTTTTTTTTTTTCCTTCCCCCGAAATACATTAACTGCTGTTTTTAATGAGGGCAAACATGGCATTGCAGTTATTCTGTATCTGGAGAAAAGTGTGAGAGCAGCTTGAGAGAGGACTTTCATGGCTGTTGCTACCCTTGGAAGAGTAATATCTTATGCATCTTGCTCCTCATGAGTCTCAGATGAGGTGTGGGAGAAGTGACAGGTTCCTTCAATTAATCCTGACCTGAAGAGAAATGCAGCAGTCACAGGCAAGCTCCAGGATGTGAGATGATGTCAGATATGATTTCACTTCTGTGCAGACCTATTCAGCTAGAGACAGGTGGCAGTGTCTAATGCAGACCAGGAAGAATGTGTAGAATGGAAAGAGCAGCCTTGAAGAGGTCCATTCACTTGTCCATTTTTCTCTGTGCGTTGAAGATTGTTTGAAGATTCTTCTGAGGAATCTAATTTCTCTGGCCAGCAGAACCATCAAAGCTGCAGGCTGAGAGTCACCAAGTCCTTCAGCTGATTCCCCTGAAATGGTCCTTTGTGTCACTCTGCTTCTCTGTTGACAACGTTCTTTCTCTTTAGAATCCCAAGCTAGGAGGAGCTCTGCTGGTTAATGCTAAAACAAAACAAAAAAAGGATTACTTGAGAAATCAAGCTAGATCTGCAAATCAATCAGGCTGTTTTGGAAAGCAGGCGATACAACTCCTCTCCCCTGCAAAGAAAAAAGAAAAAAAATCTACTTGCCCTTTTCCAAGAGGTTTCACAAAAATTGTGAAGAGTTTAGCAGGCTCTGTTCTATTTTCTGTATATGCATGCTGTTGTTGAAAGTGTCAGTGCTGATACTGAACTGAAGTGTGTTCTGTACTTGGAAAGCTGGTATATGGTTGTTCTGCGAGGGCTAGCTGGCACTACTTATTTTGATGACAAGCTGCTTGAAAGACAAGTTCCTTAGACAAGGCATCAGTAGAATAGTTGTGGAACAAAGATGGTAACGAGATACTCTGTGTGAACAAAGTATGCTTGCATCTCTTCATCCGCTAAATCTAGCAGAAGAGATGGACAGCTTGCTGTAGGCAGCACTTCTGAAATATTAAGAGCTTGAGCTGTGTTCTTATTTTTCCATAAAACCTCTTGCTTGACCAGCACACATAAGATGCCCTCAGTTTATAAAAACACAGCAGTTGGAGGCTTTTCCTTCTCAGCATTCATGAAGGTTTTAGATACTAGCTCTGCTACTTAACCATAGCAGGTTTCTAGAATGTCTGTGCTGTACTTCTAAGGAAGTAACTTCATTCTGTAAACTATGGATAATTGTACTTTTCTGCTCCAGCAAATGTAGACATTTGTTCTAGCGTGCATGATTCCTATAGTATCAAATGTTATGTGACATACAAACTGTGTGCCCAACAACATTTTGCGAGTTCCAAGTTCAGAATTACGGAAGATTAGAACAGAATACTTAGTATTTTTGCTTTGCATGCTTTGCTTTCTTTTTATGGCTCTACGCGGTAAACTAGCAACTACTTTTTGAGTAAGAACGAACTCATGTGACTTCTTTAAAAAACAAACAAAAAAATCAGGTGCCAAGTTGCACAGTGCATGTTTCCTGTGCCGTACTTGGACATACTGTGCATGTGAAATCTTGTAGGAGTTCATCTGCATTGTCTTAACAGAATCCCTCTCTTGTTTCAGGATACTCATCAGCTAAAACTGCTTAAGACGTTAGAAGGTCATGCGTATGGGGTCTCTTACATTGCTTGGAGTCCAGATGACAACTATCTTGTTGCCTGTGGCCCAGATGATTGTTCTGAACTTTGGCTCTGGAATGTACAAGTAAGTGGTGCCCAAGAGTAAAAATAAAACTTCATGGTCAGCCTGCTGATTTTGTTCAAATACTTAAATATGTAACCATAGAGGAAGTCACTTCAGAAAGCTTGCTGTACAAAGGTGTGAATGTAAAGAAGACTGATCTTTCTTTCTCCCTTTTTTGAAAAATGAAAGCAAACTACAACAGCCTACAAATTCTGTACCCATAAGATTAGTGTATCTGGTTACTGATCATTTTTAAGAGGTGAATTAAATCCATGGGGCCTTAGAGAGCTACTGAAGACAATAACGGAGGAAACTAAAGAAAAACAAAGGGTGGAAGTATTATCTAAAGGGGAGCTAAGCTATTTTTCACCTTGTGTAACCCTCCCAATAATATTAGAGAAGAGTCTACAGAGGCTTAAATTCACAATTTCAGAATTTTTTTCCATCAAACACTACAGAATTTGGCCATTTCCTCCATGAATTTGAAAACCCTATTTTGCTGTTGATTATTATGGGCAGCTGAGTTGGTATAAAGGCTTCCCCTGCCTCTGTTGCTGGCTCTATAGTCTCTCTTGTGCTGTCTTGGACTCTGAAATAATTTAGTTTCCTAAAACAAAATTGTTTCTCTTTTTCACCCTTTGAATACTTTTCTGCTGTTTTAATTAATTAAATTGGCTCAATGAAGAGCACCAGAGCTGGCACAAGGGAGAGGAAATAAGCACTTACTGTTTTGGCGGTGGTAAGCCGTTTATTGGGTCTCTATGTCTGGTGGAGCAGTAGCATTATAATTTAGGGATGAAAGCTAAATTTTGGCATGGAGAGCTTCAGCTCAGGAAGGAAAATGTTCTAAAGACTCTGGTACTCCCCCTTTTTACTAAAATCTGTTTTTCTCACCTCCGTAGTTCTTTTGGTCTCCTCCTGCCTCCTCATTTTTCGTATTTTTCTCATCTCTTATTGCTCATCTCTTGCATTTTCCTCCAACTTCTTTTAATTCCTCTTTTTTAATCATTTTCTTTGAGTTTTCTGACACACCTGCTATGTACTTCATCTCTCCTGATTTGAGGCACACGCACACAAAAAAAAAAAAATCCCTAAATCAAATCTGAGGTCGCTGGAGGTGACCTTTCTATTGAGCGTTTCAACAGTATTCATAGATTCATGTTTCAATAGTATTCATAGATTCATGTTTCTTTTTAGTTCTAGTTAATGTGAAATGTATGTACCTCCAAACGCTATGCGTGTCAGGAACTCATCCATGCCTTTGGGGAGAAGGTTCTGCTGGATGGTATAAGGCCACGCTGTCTTTGTTTATTTTGCAGACTGGGGAGCTGAGGACAAAGATGAGCCAATCTCATGAAGACAGTTTAACAAGTGTGGCCTGGAATCCTGATGGGAAACGCTTTGTAACAGGGGGTCAGCGTGGACAATTCTATCAGTGTGTAAGTACTCTGCATCTGTCCCATTGAAAACAAAGCTAGAAGTGAAAGTTTTGTCACAGTCAAATCTGAGGCTCATATTTTTCAAGGCTTTCTCTCTCTCTCTTTGTGTCTGTGCATGCACGTGCTAAAAATTAAGTTAATCTTCACAAATTGGAGTTTATCTATATTAAAAAAAAATCTTCTGATCCTTTAATTCAAAGGAAGCAGTACATTAATGCTAGTATTCCAGCAGCACTTTTATTTTTTTGTAGCAGTTAGAAGGGCTCAAGCAGCTGTTATAGAGAGATTCCTCTGCCTAAAAGAGAACTTGTGGTCTGGGAATCTTTTTTTCATAGGTGCTCTGGAAAATACATTAATTAAAAAACAGTGCCTTTGCCCGCAGAAGTTGTGCATTCCATAGAATTTTGACTATGTCATCTTAGTTTTTGCATGCTGTCTTTGCTTAGCATAAATGGAAATTCAAAACAAACCTCATTACTTGAGTAGTGTTAGTTTTGAATGGTGGTCCACAGTTTTGCCCATACTCTGCATTACCTGTTATCTGAGTCAGTGCCCTGGATAATAACACAATATGCAAAGCTCAGTCCCCACAGAGGTGAGGCTGCAGATCTGTTCCCTGACCTGAGGTAGGCTGTACATTATCAGGCATGGAAAATAAGTGGAGAAATGGATTCTCAGTTGTCCGGGACAGGTATCTACAAAAGCCCTCAGTTAACACAAGGCATGCCCTAATCTATTAAGTTGTCTCTGTTGCAGGCTAATAGCGCTTTCTGTAGCAACTGTGTGAACAGAAGACAAAAAAAAAATACTTGTCACAGAACTTGTCAGAAATCCAAGACTAACAGTTCTTTTTCTCTCTCTCCTCTGATCAGGATTTAGATGGTAATCTCCTTGACTCCTGGGAAGGGGTGAGAGTACAATGCCTTTGGTGCTTGAGTGATGGGAAAACTGTTCTAGCATCGGACACACACCAGCGAATTCGGGGTTATAACTTTGAGGATCTTACAGACAGGAACATGTAACTACCTTTTTCTTCAGTTTTGAATGCCTGGTTCTTATTGTGAGAAGAAGATTAAGGATGGGGTTGTGGGGCAGAATGGGAAATAAGTTCTTACAATGCCCTCAGTATTAAAAGGAACATAGTATGGAACAAGAATTAGTGAGTGTGAATTGCAGCAAGGAGGATAAGGTCAGGTATCAGAAACAACTTTCTAAGCACTGGAGTAGGTTTCTTGTGTATGTTTCTACATCTTGGTCATTGAGAATCTTCTTTATACCTCACAATTCCTGACACATTTTAGATCTGCCTTGAAGCTGGGTTGGATTTGAGGTCTAAAGTCCTTTTCAGTCTTGGGATTCAGCATAAAGTAAGCAAACTGTTGCAGACCTAGCTTGTATTGGAGTAAAGACATACCTAATTTCAAATGCAGTTTCAAATTCAAAACTGTCTTTCCCTGATAATATTGCAGAAACAGGGTGTACCTTTTGTTTTTGATGTTGTGTTATTGTTTGGTTAAGCGTACTTTTAACACTGATGCATTTTGTAATTTCAGAGTACAAGAAGATCACCCTATTATGTCATTTACTATTTCAAAAAATGGCCGTTTAGCTTTGTTAAATGTAGCAACTCAGGTGAGTTGGTGACAATAAACAGAAGCACAAATAAACTTGTTTGCAATCAGTAACCCTTTTCCAATGTTTTGATGGAGCTTGAGATGTTTGATATTAACCAGTTGCATTTCACATAATACGAAGGCCTTAATGCTCACAAATACAGTATGACGTTCTCTGACAAGAAGGTGATCTTGTTCCTAATCATGATTTTCAAGTTGGTTTATAGTCAAGAGTTCGATACTATGAAATATATACTGTTGAATATTAACATCTGAGTATAATATTGGGAAGCCAGGTACAGCAAGGGTTTGAGGCATGTTGATATCTCACAGCCTTTACCTGTAGAAGGAGTTTTGTTTATTTGTTTTGAGAATTAGGGGCTTTTTGGGGTTGTTTTTTGGTGTTTGGTTTTTTTTTTAAACCTTGAATAAGAACAGAAGCTTTTGAAATAGAAGGGACTACAGAATGGAAATTTAAGCTAGTAATTTGGTATCTGTTCAGTTTTACTCTCTTGAGCTAGTAACACTACTGAAGTTGGCTGAAGTAGTGTACTTTGATCATTTTTCATTGTTTTAAATATTTCAAAAGAACACAATGGATAATGTTTAATGATAACATCCTCTATACTTTTTATTCCCAGGGAGTTCACTTATGGGACTTACAAGACAGAGTTTTAGTGAGAAAGTATCAAGGTGTTACACAAGGATTTTACACAATTCACTCGTGTTTTGGAGGTCATAATGAAGACTTTATCGCGAGTGGCAGTGAAGGTAACATCATCCCCCTTTGTGCAGAGAACTGGCACATCACTTACTTCCTATGCCTACTTTTATAATGCTCTTGCCAGCAGCTGTCATCTCTAAAAGCAAGCAACTGGTTCATTAAATAGCAGTTTGAGGAGCAATGAGATTGTTGCATACTTCAAAAAATAAGTGTGCTAGCAGAAAAAATCTTTTGAGTAGAAAGCATTAATGAATCTTTTGTCTTGCTCCTCTAAGGCAAAGAACATCTGCATAGTTTTAATTAAGTGGGTGGAGTATTCTAAAGTTTGTTTTTGTGTGTGTGGTGTGACACTTAGGCTCATGGTTTGAATCAAAAATACTTTTTCTTGCAAGTAACAGCTTCATTGGCCTGTTGAAGATAGATGTGGCCAGATTATTTTAATTTCAATAGAGTTGTCACCTTAATTATGAAAGGAGTAGTCTCCAATTAAGCAGTTGTTGACATAGTCTTTCTGGTAGGGTTTCATGGCAATCAAAGGCTTTGTGATGTCTTCTTCTTCAACTGTCTGTAGCAAGAGTAGAAATTAGTTAATGCTATGTATCTTGAATTGGTTTGGTTCTGTTGCTGACATAGTGCCATCACCTCCCTTGGAGGTCACTTAAGATTCAAGCCTATGGATTCAAGCTAAGAATTGCACTCAATAGATAAGTAATAAATGTCTGTACTAAGTAACTCAAAGCTGTTAAGAAATAGGAACTGTTGGTCAGGATAAAGGGACAATATTACTATCCTTTTTTTGGAAAATATCCAGATACATCTAAAATTAAACCAAGTTTCCCCCCCCGACCATACCCCATGGAAGATAATGACTGAAGGACAGCATCTCCAATCCAGTGTCAACCTCTTCCTCTTTGAGGCAGATTCCTGGTGTGGGGCTTGAGTACCAGGAAGTTCAGGATACATGTGTTGAGCTATACTGATGATGTGCATGTATGGGTGTGGACGCTACAGTGCACCAATCTTTTTTTTTTTTCTCCTCCCTTTGTGGGCAGTTTGCTTGTGACCTACTGTTTTGTGTGACGTGAATGTGTTAATGAATTTATCCAAGTCATCATCTTAAGAACAGCTTTTTTAAATTTTTGCTGTCTTTAAAAAAAAAAAAAAAAAAAAAAAAAAGTACCCAGCTGTAGTTGAAGCTGATGGTACCTTACTTAGATTTGGACTGTCTCTTTGCACTGAATTGTTGCAAACGTGGTTGCTGTGAAAGTCTCTCTATGTGCAAAAAAAAAGTAACAAATTAAATGGTCATAGCTTCTTAAATTTAAGACAGTGTGGTGTCAGCTAGATAGGCTTTTTTCTAATGCTTGCATCAATAGGAAGAAAATGGAGGTCTGTCTTTCTGAGAGGGAAATTGACTGCTGCCTTAATCTAGCTAACTTGTTTTTTCCAAACCATAATACACGCATTCTGACAAGCACCAAAATACTGGTTTGTGTTTAGGCTTTGATTCTCCCAGACAGCAGAGGCTTGCGTGTCCAGTGTTTAAGCAGAGAGTGAATTGTCTTATTTGATGAATAGCGTGGATATGTAGTCTCTTGAAATCGTGAGTGGAATGTAAGCACAACCAGAACATTTGCATCCATACAAACACTGTAGAGGTATTTTACTCAAATGAGCTGATTCAGCAGAAGACAATTGAGTTATCACATGATTCCATGATGCTGTTCTAGCAGGTAGGTCAGAGAGCAAGTTTGTTTTGTAAGGGGCTGGGAGGAGGAATAGAGGAAGATGGTTTTGTCAAGGCTTCAGAATGACCTCTGCATTAAACCCGTTCAAACAGATTAAAGTACTTCCCTTGATTTGCTAGGATTAAATACTAGGCTTTTGTATATAACTAGTAATACACACTTGTTCAGTGTATATAGCTCCATTTGGAAGACTCCAAAGACATTCCTAGAGAGGTCAACTCACAGGTTTGTTAAAGGCTGCTAATCTACAGTTGGAAAAAAATTCTTTATTTCGAGTCAGTTATTCTTAAATATAGGTGGTTATAAAGCAGTAACACTTTTCTAAAAATTGCAGTGGAATGTTTGACTGGTTCACTGTTCTCATGTGTCACTAGAAATAATTAAAAGCTTCCTAGCACAAAAGAAGACCTGTAGGGCTGTTCATTGCATCTCCTTTAATATGTAGGAATTCGTATCTTTAAGTATCACGCAAGTATTAATTGCTTTCCAAGACTGTCAGTAATAGATTTGAGGCTTTAGGCTTAGTTGCCACCCCTCTACTTCTCAGTTTGCACTTTCACTGGAATATTTTTAAGTCTTTGGTACCAAAACAAATTTCATTAACTACAGAGCTGTGACCTTATCTATTACTCATCAACAAATGGTTGTTCAAAGATATTCTGCCTTAGAACACATAGTTTTATAATGCACTTAAACGTGATTGTTAAAAGAAATAATTCTGCAAGCCTTCCTTTTGGATAAGGTTATAATTCCATATCCTTAATTTTAGAGTAGCTCAGTTTGTTTTTTTTAGCCATGCATTGGCTTATTTGCATTGTAGTCAAATGTTTTTCTTCAAATGCCAGACTTGGCAGACTTGCAAGTCTTAAGAGGGATGTGCCTGTTAGTGGAGGAGCTTTGCCCATATTGTTTTGGTCACTTTTAGGAAAGGAAAAAAAAAAAATCTCATCAGTGCTGATGCACATGCAACATAAGTGGGGTTTAGAATTTACAACATTAATGATATTTTAGTTGCTGAGAGCTTGTTGTGTGCAAGTGCGATTTGACGTGACGAAGTGGTCTGTTCAGAGCAATGTTTTTCTCATTGTGTTTCTTAAAATGCGTATTTTATTTAGATCACAAAGTATATATTTGGCACAAGCGTAGTGAGCTGCCAATTGCGGAGCTGACAGGGCACACACGTACTGTTAACTGTGTGAGCTGGAACCCGCAGATTCCATCCATGATGGCCAGCGCCTCCGACGACGGCACTGTTAGAATATGGGGACCAGCGCCTTTCGTAGACAACCAGGATATTGAAGGTAAAAAACAAAACAAACAAACAAAACCCTTATATACATACATACATATATATGTATGTATGTGTATACATATATATTTTTTCTAATCACTAAAACTGCAGCTGGTTCAGTGGGTTTTCTTTGCCATAAATAAAATAGAAAAATGCTTTTAAGTCTTGGGTAGAATCATTACTTTTACTAAAAAAAAAACAAACAAACAAAAAAACCCACTTATGACTTTTGATTTTTATCCAAGTTATTTATGTTTGTGGAATAAAAAGAAAACAGTGTTTCCAAAATGATACTCAAATTTCTGACATGGCCTTATAGCAAACCGTGGTGTCACTGAAACCTCAGGATTATATTTATTTATGCAGACTTCTCAAAAATGTTGCCGCTAATGCTTTAAGTACATACATTATTAAAAATGTAAATAATATATTCCAACCGCACTGGAAATTGAATAATGCTATTGTAATGCTTCCAAAAGGAATCTCCAAAGTCTGGAGACTGAAGCGTTTGCACCTTAAAAGCTGATATGCCACGGATTGTTTCCTGACCATTAGATCCCACTATGTCCAGGAGCAAGATGCTTGTTAAATGAGTGTTATTCGTTCCAGTGTCCAAATGCACGCTGATTTTTTTTTTTTTTTTTTTTTTTCCCCCCCAGCCCTCCCTACCCACCCCCCGAACTCTTAAGAGGATTACTGCTTGGGGTTGTTCTGTTGTTTGATAGGCTCCTGTGACTAACACGTTCATCTTGCGTTAAAAACTTACAGTAGACCAAAACGAAACACAGTATATCCCATTGCCACAGGGTGTTATGGACACTAAGTGTGGATGCGAGTTCAAGAGGAACCTGGATGAAGTAATGCAAGAGAAAGCCATTGAGTGCTCCTAGGTGCCTAACCCCTCCAGTTCAGAGTGCCCCTTAGGGGAAAATGGCTGGAGGCTGGAAGGAGACTAGGGGGAAGAATGACCTCCTTTCCCTGCTCTCACGCTTTCAGAGGCATCTGCTTCTGGCGTTGGACTAAGTGGATCAGGCTGGCCAATCTCCTGTTTGTAAAACTTCAAATGCAGCTGTAAGGACTCAGCTCCTGCCCTCCAGTTATTTTTATTTTTTTCCCCCCAGTTACATGCCTGCTTACTCTTTCCTGGTTCCTCCAGAAAATCAGTTGGAAACTCAATAAAAATCGAACCAGTAGGAACTCTGGATTTCTCATAGCAGTGTATCTACAGCCAAGGCTTAGGTGCATGGAGGAATGTCTAACAGTTTAGGAGTCTTGAAGGGATGACAGGCAGCTCTGTAATTAGCGTACTCCACTGCAACTTGAATGCAAATGTGTGTTTTTTATTGGTCTCTTTTTGGAAGAGAGAACTCTTGTGTACTAGCAGCTAACATGCTGAATTAATCTTTAAATGAATATGAATAATAGTGTCTAAAATAGGCTATTTTTAGCATGTGGTTTGGTTGCACTGTAAAGATGAGCACCATTAACTAAAGCATGTTCAGCAAAACTTCTGTGTATGCACTGTATTAATGACCTTATGATAGAAATTATTAACTGTTGGTGAGTTCTTCAAGATGTGATTTCTTTCTTTTGTATTTTTGTTTTTGCTCAGAGGAATGCAGTAGCATGGATAGTTGATGGCGAATTTGGAGCAGACGACTTCAGTTTAACTTAATTAGTCGTATTTTAAATGGCTTGGGATTTGGTGCAAACAAACATGATTGATAGCTGGACAGACATGCTCGTCATGAAAAAGAACCATTTCTGAAGCCCGATTGGGGCCAAACATTTACCACCTTGCTTCATAGTAACCAGTCGAGATGAAGCACGTCGTTAGAACGTTGTTGGACACCGTGTTGAAATTACCCCCCCCATCGGTTGTGAAGAACTGTGCTACATTCAGGCTAACCATTGAACTCAGTATATATATTTTTCCCTCCTGCCTTTTTGTCTGGCAGGCTACTGTTCTTGTTGCTCTTCTGTGTAATGAAGTTTAAATGCTTGTTTGGAACACTTTATTTAACAGTTTAGAAGGCTTGATAGAAAGAGTGCTTTAGTCTGAAGAGTATACATTGGATAAGAAAGTATTTCCTTCTCTTGTTTCTCAAATCTCTCTCCGCCTTACTTAGCTTGAGATCTTTGCAGCTTGGTTCATGGATTCTAGCCTTGCCCGTTGCGCAGTATATATAAATTGAGATGATAAACCAATGAACTATGTCAAAAGCACTCTCAATATCACATTTGACAAAAAGTTTTGTACTTTTCACATAGCTCGTTGCCCTGCAGAGGGGTAAACAGCACAATTTTTTAAAAATAAATTATTTATAGGATTAAAGCGACTTCATTTGTATACATTTGGAATTAAAACAATCTAAGAAGTGTTGTGAAATGCAGTATAACTGATGCTCTTTCAGAGTGTCAAAAGCAGTGGCTGGAAGGAGCTTTACATAGGCAGTGAAACTTGTTCTAGAAGGAGAAACTGACTGTTCATCTTAACAGAAAAACTGTGTTATTTAGAAGCAAAAGCATTCAGAGTGCACCACCAAACTAAGACTGTAAACAGGACAAGGTGTTTTGGTTTTGTTTTAAGATTATATAAATACAAGCAACAATGCTGGGAAAAGGTAGACTACACCTGGAGGGAAGAGTTAACATCTTTTAAAGTAGTTAACACCCAAATCATAATTCAGCACTTGTATTATGATTGAAAACTTTATTATTTGATAAACAAAGATGTATAGATTTTCTTTTTGAGAATATCCTTTTAAGTTTACAGATTTAAATGTCTCTCCTAGACCTTGCTGAAAGCTGGTGCTGTGAACATCTTGACACACTGAGGAACAGTTGCACTAATATCCCATGTTTAAAAAGAGAAAGACATTTATAACTTAAGTATTTATTCTTCTCAGAATAAACAGATGGCCTGGCATCCCTGTGCTGCTGCACTACACACGTTCGTTATGGAATGGTATTGGACTCCCTCTTCCCACGTTGAGTAGACAGGTTGTGTTGGTGCTGCTACGAAGTGAAGAGGGAGCAGGGAAAGGCATGTCACCAAGAATGACAGCAAGAGAAGTGTGGGCTGCGTCCTTCAATGAGACAATAAAACTAGTGTCCTTGTTAGCGATGTGTGTGTGTGGGGGGGAAGGTTTGCCAGAGCTCCTGGGAAGAGAAGCAGAGCCACTTTGAATGGGAATGTGGTGTTTAACATAAACAGTCCCTTTTTTCTTTCCTAGAAAAACAAAGTGAAACTTAGCAGGTCAGATTTTAGATTCCAGCCATCAGGTGGGTTTTTTCTTGCCTCGTGTGTAATCTTAAACGTTGTTTAAGGTTCCAATATTCTTGTTGAGACCAGCCCTGAATCTGACATATTCCTGTCTGTCTTGATACTTCCAAAATGGAGTAAGAGCTTCACGTTGTTATCTTTAATCTAATTCATTTGTCTTAAACTTCTTAAAATTAAGGTGAATTTCTTAGATAGCAACTACCATCCTACAGGACTGGGTATACATGGATAAATTTAGAACAAGGGACTGATTTGTAGTCTGTTAGCTGACTTTAGAGGAAATTGTTTCTCCTGTTAGTTGGCAGCATTTCTGACAGCATAAGATTAGTCTTGGTCCTGTGGCATTGGTGTTGCGGGGAAACGGACAGCTTTCCCAACATCAAATTCTAGTAAGCTAAACCTTTTGGTTTTAAATAAACATTGAATGCCTAAATTGTAAACGGTGTTTTATATATTCAAAACATGGTACAATTCATAAGCAGTGCTAGTGTGTGAATCTTTGGAAATTACCCCAGTATACTCTTGTTCTGGAACATGTTTTTAAACAAAACATTATTTAGGGAGAGTAAGTGATGGAGAAGAACAATCCTTTATTTTATTTTATTTTTATTTTTTGGTTGTCCCTTAAATACAATGGTCTGGCACTACTTGCTCACCCCATACTCATGGGACTTGAAAGGGAACTTCAAGCAGATAGCGAAGGCTGGGTCAAATCTCAAGCTTAGATTTAAAGTCTAATATGCACTTGAACAGGCGTTTTAATGTGGTGGCCATACACAAAACAAAGTGAGACTCTTTATCTGGTAAAAGCTGTGTGGGAGGATATACTGGAGGATACCCACTTTCCACTGCAGTGCATTGTAACCAGAAGCTTAAACTTAATACTTTTGCCAAAATACTGCCCCGCTGTTCTGGGGCTTCTCTTCTGGACTTAGTATGTACCTCTAAAATACACTTCAGGTATTCAGCAGCAGAGCTTGGGAGAAGCACATGTTCTGATAGCTCTGCTTTAGTTTAGTTTTGTGGCACAACAATGCAATATGAAGGAGAGCTCCTTTAATCGGAGAGATGGCACTATCTCCGGAGTGTCTGAATAACAGCGTATTGCATAGATATCTGCTTCTTACAGGTGATGTGCAGAGAATGAGGGAAAGGTGAGACTAGTCTTCATTTTGCCACAGCACTTGGTCCCACAGTAAACTCGCGTTATAGATCCAGTGGTAATGACTACCATTTTCACCTCGAGATTAAAGAGGAACTTAAACTGTTTTTAACATGTCAGGTATTCACAATGCGTGAACTGAAAAGTACCAATACTTTTTGCGCACAGACTAAAATGAGACTACGGGGGGGAAAATTAATAAGTTTGCTCATTTGCAACATGTCGCTTTCCATGTGCTTAAAAATGTTCATAGGCTGGAGTCTAAGGTTGGAATAAACACATCTGCAATGAATTACTGTATTTCTAGTAAACAGACCTATGACTTTAGAGAGGAAAATACTGTACGCGTGTACTTCTTTTTTAGCTTTTTTTGGTAAGCTAGTAGCTACAGGTTATTGGCAAGGCAGATCTTTAACAAGTTATGCTGAAGCATTTTATTTATCTGAATGTTCTTTAGCTGTTCAGGTAAGTAATTTTCAAGGGACAATGGAGCACAGAAGGGAAAAGCAGTGATGATAGATCTGTCCAGGGTGGGATGGAGGGCGGGCAGGGAGGCACAATGGACGCAGGACACTTGTTTCAAATTCCCTCTGTCTCTTCTAAAGTTCTCCAACTTAAAATAACTTCTTTTTAGGATTAGAGCAAAGATGCAAGCTAGAAACCTACCCAGGTCTTGCCAGTTACTTCTCAACTTGGTTTCAAGCAGGTAATATTTAATAAAAACTCAGTTTGCTCTTGGGAGTTTGTGTCTAGTTGTATCTCCTTACTCTGATAAATGATGCTCCCACCCAAAATCAATTTGCAAGGCTTCCTTAGTAAGATATTTCTTCATGGAAACCAGGACTCCTATGATTAGCCCTGATTTGAGGGGAGATGTTGTAGACCCAAATGGGGAGGGAGGTAGAGAAAGAGGAATGAATATATAAAGCAGGATTTACTGGCCAACAGACAAACTACTGTAACTTAAGGGGGAGGAGAAAAAAAATGCACTTTCAATAGCTTGGTCACATCTTTAGCCCCAAAATACACCTGTGTATTTTTTTGTTTTGTTTTTTTGAGACAACTATTAAGGGGAACATCCATCCCATAATGGGGTAAACCTCCTTTTTACCTCCTCCTCCTCCTCTTTTCCACATTGGCTTGAGTCCATTTTCAGCTGCCATACTTAATTTTGAAAACTGCTACTTTTAATGATGTTTAGAAAAAAAACTCATTAACTCTGACACTTTTTTAAACAGGGTGGACTTAATTGAAGTGTGCAGTTTTGAACTACTGCTGCAGTAGCTGCCTCTAGTTGTTGAAATAAACTGTAGACAAGTTTTTTGTCTATTAATCCAGATTGTCTGGATTCAATAAAACGTCTGCGAGAGTGTTCCTCCCATCTGGTATGAATGTGTGTGTGCATGCGTGTGCGTTACATAAACAGACATAGAACCAAACGTTCTAGGTACTTGTCATGTTTTACTGCATACTTTAAGTCGTGTGTATGTGAAGTGTCCTTTGACCCGAAGCTTTTGGTTAATATCAGTATATTTTTATAAATTTGAAATTCATTGTGCCCCATCTTTTTCTTAAACATTTTTCATTGTTAGGGTAATGTGCTAGATTTGAATCTTAACATTTTTAGGCACAGATGGAAAAAGTCATTGGCTCCTTGAAAACATATGGGACAAAATGGATCCTCAAAGCATGTATGTACTTACAAACCAAGCTGTAGAGATCAAGAAAAGAACTTTATTGTTGATCTCAAGATTTCTAAATTGTCAAGATTTATATGGAGTTGTGGTGGAACTAGTTAACACTTAGAGCTTTTGGTATGTAATGACTATTTGCTATGGACTGATATTAAATGTTTCAAAGGATTGCGTTCTTAAACTTTCTGGATTTTTGTTACTCTCCTCGGATTATATTAAGTAGTTAAAATTTCTTTGCTATATTACATTAAAAACATAAGAACTTTGGGTCTCGTATTTATTTTCACTTGTTTTACTAATTATTTACAGAACACCGTTTTAACTTTTTTATTTTATAAATGTGTAGTATTTTAAACATATCTTTAAAAATTGTTCAATTGGAACTACATTAACTTCTGATTTGTTTTTATTAGGATTTTTAAAAAAATACACTTTTTCCATGTTGGTGCACAGCACTTAACAGAAATGTTTGTATTCCCTTTCTTTCAATTCAATAAACAGAATGAATAACTGGAATGAATAGTTTTTAGTTTCCTAAACTTCACCTATGACAATCATTTGGATGCTCATTTCTTGATAATTACGTATTTCTTCCATATTTGTAGTATTTTATTTCCTCAATGGGAAAAAACGTTTGGCAGTTTAGCTGAAGATGAATTCACTGAGAACGGTGTGCAGAGGCTTTCCAGTTCCTGTTCTTGCTATTTGGCTCTAACCAACCCCACGCTTCTGTTTTCATTGGACATTGAAGCCACTTAGCACTGTACTTGCTTGTGCCCCGTTCTGTGCTTATTTAAGCTGTTGAATGTCCACTCCTTTGAGTGTAAGCCTTAGGCTGGATATTCACTGAGGTGCTGTTTAGCTTGCTTAAATACCATCCACAGGTTGCTTTAGGTGAAAGTTTTTTGGTTTTGTGGTTTTTTTTTAAATGAAATGTTGCTTTTCCATATTAAGAAGATACTCTTAAGTGCTACCATTTCTTGCTTACGCTTTTTTTGCCAGCTGCCAGTAACCGGAGATCAGGGAGGTCCTCTGATTTCCACCTCAGGTTGACCTAAGGGGGTTTTGTGGCTGACAGCTCTTGAAGCTCAGCTGTTGCCTTGTTCCCCCACCTGACCCTGCATTCTTCTGCCTCTCCTTACCTTAAACAGAACATCGTCTTTCTGTATTGTTGAATTCTGCATTGTGTGTACCTGTATTTTAGGCATTTTTATTCAGCTCTAGCTCCTCTTCTTGTAGCTTTTCCAAATTCAAACCTTTACTGATTTTTTTTTTTTCAGCTTCTCTATTGAATAGAACAGTTCATTAGTAGCTCCCTCTTCACCTTGTTCCCTTCCTTACAGTTTAGGCAGTGTTTATGTAATCATGTCTTCAATCCAGCTGCAAACAGAATGGGCACACGTTATCCCTTTCCAGACACTTGTTTGCACTGCTTCCCTTGAGTACTAGTATCTGTTCAAGGGATGTTAGACTGCAGACCTAATTCAGCCATAAACTATCCACACAGCAGATGAAGAAAGTTTCTTGGATGGGTTTGTTACTACACTTCATCTGCCATCCTGTGTCTGCCTCTTACTGGAGAGAGTAGGGAAGCATGAAAGAGAAACAGGTATGTGATTTCCTAGAACTGTGAAATTTCAGTATATATAGGATTTTAAAATGAGTTGTGATTTTTATTTTTAGTTATTTATTTAATTCTTTATTATTTACTGAAGTCACCTTCAATGCAATATTTCTCAAACTCCTTCCAACGTTGTTTACTTACAACCCAGCTTTTGGAACCATGGTACTTCAAACTATTTGAGCCGTTCAGATCATATAGAAGAGATTACATAAAGAACCTGACTCCAGGCTAAGTATTTCATAATCGGCTTAAACCCAAGCCCTGCCTGAGGTAGGGTACTTCTCCAGAGTGACATTTTCTGTTTTACTCTGTCACTTTAAGCCTTTGCTTATGCTTTCTATGCTGCTTTATGCATGCCCTGCTATTTTGTGTTGCATGTGTTTACGGTATACACTCATTACTGAAAGACAGCAGTCCCAGTTGCCTCCTCCCTTTAAAAGGCCTATAATGCTCTGAAGGAGTAATTCTGTTGTACTTCCAATCCTCACCTAAGCTTCTCCTGAAGTTTGTATGCCTCTAATGTTTCTGCCAAAAATAAGGTGGTTAATGATTACCTGCATGCTGATCAATACTGCCCCAATTTTTCTGTTACCATCTCCAATCTCATCATTACCATAATATCCTTAGAGGCAAAAACCATTAGAATTAGAATAAAGCTGTAGCAATACTGAACAGATAGTGATTTGCTCTTATGAGCTAACCAGGATGTCAAATGGATGGTTAACTTTCATGCAGAGCTGGTGTTAGGTCCACCTGACAGACTTTTAATCCCACTAGGTTCCATAATACAGAACTACTTCTAGAATAAAACAGCACTTAAAATAAAACTGGATAAATAAACAACAGTCCATAATCCTAATGATGAACTGGAGGGAAAATGTGCTTACATATTTTAATTACCTAACAACCCACCCCCTCTTCCAGTTGCACTACTGTAACAGCTATTGAAAATCTGGCTGAAAACTGCTGAACAACTAATATGGTAGCAAGTACCTAGGCTGTAGATGGTAGGTGAGGGGAAAAAAACAGCTTTCTAATCTTGCATGAAAGTTGAAATCCCTATAGGTCAACTTCAGATTTGTTTCCATGGATTAAGAGCATTCTATAAATCATAGCTAATCATTTGAAGGATAAAGAAATGGCCCTGTTATAAAGTTATGCTTGGATACCTTAGCTCAAAAGGGAAATATGTTCTGGTCCATGCACAGGAGGGAATCTGTGCTTTTGGTCTCGCACTGATTCCTAGTGATAAACCTAGGTGAAGTTTTATTGTGATCAGTCTAAAGTTTTTCGTTCTCTTCAGTTGCCTATAGCAAGCTTGGATTTAAATTAGCCTGTTCTCCCTTGATGGAGTGCCAGAAAGTTTTTTTTTTTTTAACTACTATACAATTTTTGTGCTCTGTGGTTCTCCCATGAGATGAATGTAGGACCCCTTTTTTTCCCAGCTAATACACTACATTTTTAGCAAATACATGTATTATTTTCGCATGGTTTTTGTACTGCTGACACGGAGTTGTGTAAAGATCACTGTTAAGACCGGAAATGACCTGTACACAATAAAGAAGGCTTCAAAGTTACCAGTGTAATTACCCTGCAGAATTGTGGCCTTTGGAGCCTGCTACTGAGGTGGTTACAACTACTATAATAAACTGTTAGAGATGAATGGAGAATATATTCTCAAAAAAAAAAAGGGGGCAGAGTGCATGTGTGGGAAGTTTGCATTCATCTGTAAGTATAGTTTGTTTAGTATTTGACAGCCACTATTTAGAATACACTTCTGTACTTTTTGTTGATTTGGTGTGGTCAGTAGTTCATTCTTAAGGGAGGAAGTAGGGAAGAATCCACGGTAACATCCCTCTAGGTCAAGGATGTGACTTAAGACTTTTTTTTTTTTTTTAGTATAGTGTTTTTTCTCCTTCTTCTTCCCTGTCCAGCTTCCTTCTCTGTGGAAACACTTCTCTCCGTAGAGGGGAATGGCAGATTTTCCCAATGAATGATGCATTTTATCAAATTCAGTATGGAATGCGCTGGTCCTGTCTAATCCTAACGCATAATTCTGAAGAGTTAGTAGCTAGAAATCATTGAAGACAATGAAAATGTTTAAAGATGCAATATTAACAAGGCTCTCACCTCAAAATCACATCTTTATAATAAGATATAAAACTTCTAGTCTATTCTAAGCAGTGTAATTTCCCATGGTGCAACTTCGTTTAATGAAACTTATCTACTGTTGGCACTGCAGGCCAGACTTGACTTAAATGGCTTACTAGCATTCTCTTTAACCTCTTTCTTCTAATGGATAAAAAACAATATATATGTGTAGCACCAGTGTTTTCACAAGAATATACAACAGGCTGTAAGTCTTCATGCACAAATAAAATAACTAATCCCCTAATATGTAAGCTACTATGAAAGTTACTGACATTCCTGTTTTTAAATCGTGTTTGCTCTCTCCTTTTTATAGACCTACATCCTGTCTGGGGTTCAGCTTTACAAGGCAGTACTTCCTGTATTGTGGTTTTGTGCACTGTCAAGCAACTAGTGGCATACAGCAGTGGTAGCTATTTCACTAGTTATTTTCTATTGAGCATATTTTCAGTATATTTTAATCTTTGCAAGAGCTAAATTTAGAATCTGTCCATCATAAATTTAAGGATAAACTTATCCTAGAACAACTGTTAATGTGAGACAGCTAGAGAAATAAAGCTTCAGTGTTCTACATCTTTTCACTGCTGGACACAAAAACAATCTGTTGCACATGAACACCATATTAAAACCTATACAATCTGCTAACTACAGCTGAAGAGTTGCAAGTTCTTAAGAAGGAAAAGCTCAGAAGTTTAAATACCTAACTACAGATCAGTATTTCTGAAGTGTTTCACCAGACACGTTTGTTTCAAAAAAGAATCTATGGGTTCTTATGTGAGAACCTTATTGTGAACCTTCTTATTGTTTCTTACATATGTAAGATTTAAAAACAATTGTTGGACAGTGAGGTTTATCATTGATGCAAGAGCAACAACAAAAAGAACTTAGTTTCCTGGTGTCTTTGAAGCAGAATCACATCAGAATTGTGGCAATAACTGGGTTATGGTCTACCACAGTACCTCCCCTGGTTAGACACGTTCTTGATTCACCTCGCTGGATATGGGAACAGCAGGTTCATGGAGAAGTGACTGAATGATCTTTTGCTCCATTACTGGCTCCAAGCCCTAGTGTAATGTGGTAGTCTATGATGTGTTTCAATGATAAAATAGGAGTGGAAGGGAAAAAGCAAGTTTTACTCATGCTTCTTCATTTACCTGTAGCAACAGATAAAACTTTCACATGCAAGTGTCACTTTTACCAAAGGAACCTTAATCCATCCGAACACAAGACTTCATATAGATTGTCTGGGGTGGATGGGAGAAAAGCACAACTTTTATTCCATTGCTTTTTAACTGAAAAACACTGACATGTAAAGATGCAACCTGCGCTAGCGTTCCACCTTGAAACATATATTCCAAAGGCTCCTTTAAACTAGGCTCTAATCAAACAGCTTGACAGCCAGAGGCACATCCTGAGATACTTCAGTAAGAAACAGACATCAGAACTGTACTTAAATTTCTTCCAGAACTACACTATTACCAACATAAGCTGTTGAAATGGGTTTTCCTCTCATCGTCTCCTTCCTATAAGACCAACTCTGTAAGCAAGGATTTCACCTTACAGAAGCAGCAGCAACCGCAATTCAGGTTGTTGTATAAGGAACAAAAACAACTGCTACACAAATCCAATGTCTTTTGAAAATATTTTATGTTAAAAATACAGAAAAATATTTCTTGTTCAAAGAGGAAAAATATACTGCATGACGACACTGGTCTAGGTATGTTCGGAAGGTGTCTGTGGCTCCACAACCAGTCACTGGAGTGATGACCCAATTTGGCAGCTAATGGTTCTTTTTCAACTTCTCAATCATTTATCAAAGCCAGAATCATACTGTGACAAAACAGAAAACATGAGACCAGTGTATTACTGAAGCATGTACAGGTAGGAACCGCTACTGTTTTTCAGGAGAGAACTGCACTCGATTCTCTATTAGAAAGTCAAGGCAACCATACCACGTACTGTGTTTATGAAGGCATAGATTGCAGAATATTGCAGTATACCGTTCTTCTGTCTTGTAATAAGCGGCCCCATCACAGGACTCATCAGGTTGTATCTTAGCCAGATCAACTTCATTTTCTCAAACAGAACTGGTAAGATACACTTCATCCTCAAGACTACTCCCATTCTAAACAGAGGCCACTTATTTTAGGTGCTGAAATCATGCAACTCTCTCTCTATAGCTTATAGTGTTTTTGAGACTAGGAAGTAATCTGAGTTTCCAAACAATGTTGGATCAGAAAGAACATATAATGAACCTGCAGATGGCTGTCAAAACATATTACTGAGGCTTAGCACGATGCAAGAAGATAAGACACTTATGAATATCAGCAATTATACTAGCAGAACAGAGGAGATAAAAATAGATGGCAGACAATTCCTTTGTTCTCTGACAGCAATTCGTGAGACTAACCTGTAAAGGTACATGAAGAAACAGAGCAGATGAAAGCCTAGTTTAATCATGGCTTCCTTCATGTGTGATTTCAGTTGTCCTCGGTTATGGATCTCTGTGGGATCAAATACCCCCATGTTTCCACTTGGCACCATAATGAACCTGGAAGTTTAAGAAAAACAGAAGTACAGTCATCAAAACATTAGTGAGTATAAGGGTGAAGCGTGGGGGGTGGGAGGGAGTTTGCACAGAAGGGACTTTTTAACTGCATGTTTTACAGTTCAATATAAAAAAAGCTATTTTTCACTTCTGCTAACCCAGTCTCAGGATATTACATGAATCTCTGCCACTACAACCCACAAACAAAAAAATCAGAGGACAGGAGATATTAAATCATTAGCCCAGCTTCCTATGTATAAACAGAAAATTTTCTGGGTAATAGAGAATTCCAGACCAGTTTAATTGCTGCTTTTGGTTACTCAGTGTTATGGAGGAAACCTCCACCAACAGTGGCAAGATGCACTAGATGAAAGGGACTGGGAAAAATTTAATTTAGCTAAGAATCGGTGATTTCCTTACCAAAGAAAAAAAAAAAAGATAATCACAAATTCTAGTGATCAAAATGAGATAGGGAAAGGCAGGGCAAAAGATCTGTACTTTATTCCCATTTGTGTCACAACTATCCTATGTTACTTCAGCAAAGGTGCTGAGCTTTCTTATGGCTAACAAGACAAAAGAGCAGAAGTTAAGTGATTTTCCTTCACTCTCTGAACCCACAGAAGAACAGAAGTTGAGTGGAAAAAAATGAAATGTAAGCAAAAGGAAGAATAAATCCAGCAAAACAAATGTTTATAGACTTTGAAAATCCAACAAGCAGCATGTTCACCTGACATGCTCATTTCTCAAGAGAGAAGATGTGAGCACTTTAAGTTCTCCAGCTGAGAGAAAAGCTCCAGTTCTCCAGCTGAGCTCAGTCTAGAACAGTATTATTATTCTACTCGAATATCATACAGGTTCTACCTTCCTGCAATAATGCTCTTTCTACACAAGAATTTAACTCCTGGTCTTATACTTGGAGCAAAAGCAAGGTCTCTAAACAGAATGCTTTTTGATTTTCTTTATATACTTGAAGAGCAGCAGCACTTGTACTCCAAAAGGCACTCACCCATCTCTTACAACATTCTCTTTACTAATAATAGGAGGGGAAGAAAGGGAACAAGAAATGAGAAGGGTTTCTAGCAGCAGCAGGAAACAAACAAAAAAAAAGTTAAGCCCACTGTGCTTTTCCTTCTTTCATAAAGGCATTAAAAAATCACATGCAACAATATTTACTCCAGAAATTAGTTCCTGAAATACTACAACATATGACGAAAATTCAAACACGCTCATCTGAGGCTGGAAGTCTGGAGCTCATGATAACAGGTTCACACTCCATGTGTTCACACTTAATCCTACTTTACTCATTGACACCTTCTCCTCTTTTCAGTGTATTCCAACTAACTACCTTACAGTAGACCTTACTTTTTGTCCATTAAATAGCTGGGGTCAAATCTAAGCTTTATCCCAAAACATCTGATTTTCTTTTTAATGCTAAACACCACACAGTTGCTTTTGCAGACCTTTATCTCCTTCCCTCCAAGCTATTAACATGTATGAAATTCCTTGATCCTCAGAAGGAAGGCAGGATTAGCAGCATGGGCTTAAAATTTTTACCTCTTGTGGCAGAACACGCAAAGTATCACACTATCATATTCACTTATTATATACATTGCACATCTAAAATTGAGAAAACAAACCTGGATTTTGGGATATTTGGAATGTCTGCTCCATAAATGACTAAAATCATATAAAATGAGAGTTGTCAATTCAAAACAGCATTCAGAGTTTACTGCCTGAAGCTTGGCAACAGGAATCACTATACTATCCTTTAAACGTCTTTCTGATCAGCTGGAGTAGGGAAAGCAACTGGCTACTTTAAACACTAACAGAATTAAGCAGAAGAAAGCAGCAAAGAGAAAACTAGTAGGAGAATTTTTCAAAACTTCAGGGAAAGTGCATTCTCCTTCTAGTGTCTCTGTAGACACAATCTAACCAAAAAGAAATACCAAATGCTAATTCTGTATTTGCCAAGAGATACCAAAATGAACAGCATCCTTCTGTGCAACAATTAATAATACAATTGTATGGAAAAGGCCATACAAACAAAAGTATCTCCGTGTGCGTATTTAGGCAAAACTCACCTGTGAAGCACACAAATTAACGCTCTCTCATGTTACTCCAGCTGAGAAATATATGAAGGCTTTACTAGCAGTTTTGTAGAAAACAAGGATGATGAATGCATGATATTTTCCTAAAAACAACTGGAATATCAGCAAAGGGTTTTCCACCTCTCTTTAACGAGACCTAGGAAACCTCTTCTTTGTTTAACCAACAACTCATCCCATCTCAGCAAACAGTTAGCCCTGGCAGGTTCATGGAAACAAGAAGTACAGTCAACTCCTTTATACCTAAATCTTAAATATTTGGTCTTTTGACTTTCTGTAGTATGGTGCTTAGAGGTTTTCTGCCCAAAAAAACACGTTCAGTTTCCTTACTGTGATATCTGTAGGGTTCAATTCTCTGCACATAAAGTGACATAAAGCACACAGGTTTCTGCCCTAGGACACTAATATTTCTAAATGCTAGAAAATAAAATGGATGTTTTTTGAACTGCCAGTCTCCCCATTGCAACCTGCAAACCCCTAGTAAGCAAACCATTTCAAAGTGGTAGAGAGCCCAGTGTACAAAGACAGTTTACACCAGTAACACCAAAAGTTGTCGTAACATTAAAAAGACTGAAAACCTTTCCAAACACAGAGAGGCAAAATGGGTGACCCAAAACGTCAATTGGACAATGCAAATGAGGGAGGAAAACAAGATGCTGATCTAAGTACTTTTATGCCAGTACGTGGACACAGAGTGAAAAATCTTAGCAACAGTTTTTGCAGTACTACTTCATAATCCCAGTTAACATGCTGCTACTTCCTACAAACCTGTAAATGATTCACAAATCAAGGTCCTTGGGCATTAGAGAGAATGCAAGGAAGTGCCAAAAGCTTCAGATCCTAAACTGTTGGGTTTCTTGTAATTTTAATTGAAAAGAGAGGAGAGTTTTATGTTAGTTACATCCATGAATACTGTTAGCAGCTCAAGAACATAACTGAAACATCTCATCATGATATATTGTTTATCTTCACACTGCACTTGAAGCTTAACTAGTAATGGTGAATGAGAAGAACAGAAAATTCTTTGCACTTACCTATATATATTCCATGTTGCTACTGGCAAATTAAGGAGAAAGATGAACCAGTGCAATGAAATGAGCATTAATACTGTTACAATAGCATGGCCAATCAACTCAGGGACCACCCACTGTAAAAAGAAAAGGAAAAAAAACAGCTATATCCTCAAATGTAAATTCCTTTCTGAAAAAAAAAAATCCATATGAAGTTATTGTCTCATTCTAATCATATCAAAGTAAGACTAGATAGAACATTCATGGAGAAGTATACATGTGATTTTATCATAATGTGTGGAAATTAATACTTTCAGCCAGATTCCACATGAATAAACCAGAAATCAGGCCCTAAGATACTATAACAGAGGTAGTTTATTGAATTTTAATACACCAATTTCTAGAGAGAAGCACAGAAGCTACTTAAACACAACTATATTAGGCAAGTATTTAAGAAAGCAAGTAATTTAAGAAAGTAATACAGTGCTCATTTGAAATCACTGCAGAGAACACTGGATGTAGGAATGTGAGAAGTAGATAACAGAAATCTGCACAGATACAGGACATATAAACCCCCTCAGGCTTGGAACAGGTAAGAAAATTGATCGGTATGGAAACTGGCATAGCTAAATTGGGTCAGCCCCTGATAATTACATATTTTTGACTTGAGAGTACCTTGCAGTGATTTCTCTTACTTTAGGGGAAGAAAATACTTCCAAATCAAAGTGAACCACCAGGCAGGAATGAGATCAGCTTTATGCAGATTTAGTTAAAACGGTACTTTTCCCTGTCACAGTTAACCACGTGTAGGAGCAAGGAAGCACAGAACTCCAGGTAGCTCCGTGAAGGGTTAGCCTCAGTCCCATGAGTTCAAACTAGCAGCCTGTCTCAGAAGAACAGCCTTTTGTGACTAACTTGCTGAAAGACAGGGATATGAAAAAGACAGGCAGACTGAAGTAAAGGATGAATGTTTTGGAAAAATATTGCCAATCCGGACTCTTCAGATACATATTATACTCCTGTTATTTGTGATGCTGAGATGCAGGATTGTTTTCTATTTTAAACCACATTAAATGCAAAGAAAAATCATTTACTTTATTGAGTTTTGAGCAGCAAGATCTAGCGTTAATGTAGTCACATTCCAGATCCGATAGTGTAATTATCTGAAGTCCAAGATAAGGAAAAGTTGTATGGTAACTTGGTTAGAATACTCAAAGCCTTATTTTCATCCAATAAATTGGGAAATCTTGACCAGAAAGAGTAAGTCAGAAAATTAGAACACTCCGCTCTCAGGGCAGATTTTCTGTTTGGTTCTCCAGGAGCTCTGCCAAAGGCACATATCAATTAATTACAATGCATAGTTCTACTTTAGATAGAAAGTTGGGCCATGTCTTATTATTAGTCCAAGTGATTTTATGATGTTTTTCCAACAGTGACTGTTGGACAAGTGCTAAAGTTCAGTTCAACACTGAACGTAGACCAGGGAGGCAAACTAGTGTTTTTACTATCAGAATCATTACTACAGTACTTGAAACACAACCTGAAAAGAAGAAAAAGATAATGCACTTTTTAAACTCCTCATAATAAAGCCAGCTAGAACAGTTTTAATAAGTGGATCTACTCATTTCATACTTACAGCAACATTGAATTATTTCATGTTTTGCTAAGAAATAAGTGGGTAACATTGCTACCAAATGAACTTTTGGTAAATGAAATACGGAGAGATTTAGATAGAAAATTCCTTTCAGAAAAGGCTTAACATGCACATCATCAAGTTACATCCAGTAAAGCTCACAACCCTTTTGCTAGGAAAATGAAAAAGCACGAGATTTATTCTATTCTTAAAAAGTACATAAAGTCTTCTAATTTTAACAAATGAAGTTTTAGCTTCCTTCATTCCAGGATGAATTTTTTTTTCCCATGTGTTTCAGTATATTTTTTTCCTGTTAGGAGAACTGGATAAATTCTGAAGCAATATCAGGACCTGAAAGAACATGAGAACTCAGGTTCTCCAGAGACAGACACAGACAGACAGACAGTCAGCCTAATCAGTGCTTTTTATGTTCTAAAAAGGCCAAATCATGGTGACTGCAGACAAATTTGTAAAAAAGAATACAGAGATACGCTTCGTCTGGGAACCCACAGCATCCTAGCTACAAACACGCATTTAAAACGCCATAAGATATATTTTTTAGACCTCCATAGTTTTGGAGGATGGAAAACATGCTTCCAGCATCCTTCCCTCCACCCCCAAGCCAAGCGAGCTCTGCTCCCAGGGAAGCACAATCCGCTTCCCTCGGCACCAGCCGCCCAGGCCAGTGAAATACTGCAGCGACCCGCGACCCAGCACTTAAGGGATGATGCTATTTCTGCTACGGCCTCGCTTTGAGGGAGCGAAGCCGCCCCCCGCAGCGCCGGCCCCTCGTGCCACCGGCCCCAACGGCCGCGGCGCGAGAGGCCGGCGCTGCGGGGGGGGAGGGGGGGGGTCTTCGCTCCCTCAGAACGAGGCCGCGCCGCGGCCGTTGCCTAGCCCAGGCCCTCGCGCCCCGCCGCAGCGGCCCCAGCCCCCAACCGCCCCCAACCGCCGCCGCCGCGGCCGGGCCCGCCGCCCCGCGCCCCCCGTGGGGAGGATACGAAGTAGACGGCGAGGAAGATGAGGGCGCAGCAGTCAATGAGCGAGAAGATGAAGACCACCGACTCCATCCCGCCGCCGCCGCCCGCCCCGTCCCGCCCCGCCGCGCAGCACGCTGGGAAGCGCAGGCGGACACGGCCCCGCCGCCGCCGGGGCGGTGCTGCGGCCACATCTACCGGGCGTATCTGCGCCCGGCGGCGGGACTGACAGGCCGGGGCGGGGGGGCAGGTTGCGACCGCTTTTACAGGCCCCTTTGCGGTAGAAACCGCCGGTGTTTCTGACGTCCGCTAGCGGGAAGGGTGCCCGGAGAGGGGCGACGGAAGGACAGACAGACGGACAAGGGTGGATGTGGCAGGCGGCACAGAGGTGTTCAGAGCGGAGCGGGGTCCCCCAGCTCCGCATGCCAGGCTCAGGACCTAGCGTTGCTCTGCAGTTATTCAGGGGGAAAAAAAAGAATAATCATGAAAAAAAGTTACAGGGATCCATATCGCGTGAAGAAAAAATACTGACGCTCATAAGTGGCCCCCCACAAGAGGGTCGGGGGCTGAGGGGGGAAAGTGACGCCCCGGGACGGCACCGCAGCCCCAGCGCGGCTGCAGCGCTACAGCTCACTGCCAATAAAGTTGTGCGGTTTGAAGGGGCCTGCGGTGGCGCGGCTGAGGTGCCCGCGCGCTGCCTGCGCGCGATTCCCGCCTTGTCGTTGCGCGCTGAGCGCCGCCCCGTGCAGGCGGAGCGCGCGGCCAGCCCCGGGGCCCACGGCGCGGCGGCGGCGTGGAGGCCGGGCAGGGCGGCGATGCGGAGCCGGCCGGGCCACTTCGTGGACCTGCGGCTGAAGCAGCGCGTGAAGCAGGTACCCGCGCCTCGCGCCGCGGCGGCCGTTGGCCCGCGCCGCCCCTCCTCCAACGGCCGGCCTGGCCTGGCCTCGCGCGCGGGGGCGGCTCAGCGGTAGCCTGCCGCTGGGGGCCGCGTAGGGAGCGGAGCGTCCTCGGGGGCGGCGGGGGCTCCGCTCCGCTCCGAAACGCGGCAGGGCCGCTGTGCTGGGCGAGCCCCAAAGGAGCGACCCCGGGCGCTGGGGAGCGCCGGTTCCTGCCGCCAGCCCCGCGCTGCCGGCAGCAAGTCCCCCCCGCCCCCCTTTGGTTGCAACGGGAGCTGGGCATCTGGCCTGCTCAGGGGCGGAAAAGGATCGCGGTCCGCCCCCAAACGCCTGCAAGAATCTGGCCTTGTCCTTCGCGGGCTTAAAGGGGTTGTCTCGTTTAAAAAAAAGCTTTGAGGTTATTTTTCTGCCCCCCCCCCCCTTCAGTACTTCTAATCCTGAAGCTGGTTGCTATTTCAAATGTGAAGTTAATAGTCCAAAAGAAATAAGTCCTGTGTATATGTAGGCAAACTGGAAGTATTTACGTTTGGAAATGTGTATATTGATTACGTTAAATGCCTGAAGAGAAGGCAAAATATGATTACTTAAATAATCAGTGTCTGAAGAGTGGAAGAAAAATGATTACTTTAAATGGCATGGTACAGAGACACATTTTATGAAAACTTATGATGAATTCACAAGTTAAACATATTTTTTTCCAAGTCTGTATATAGCTATACTCCTGTTTCCTTAAAATTTGAGTGGCTGATTGAAGGAACTTGCTAATTTTCATTTATGGCATCACAGTAATCGTGTCTTAACCGCTATGAAATAAAAGAGAGTCCACTGGACTGTGTGGCATCTTGATCTTGTCTGCAGGTCAATAGCTGCCCATGTCTAGTGTGTTCCAAGACAGTTTAAAGCTGTTTCTGATTTTTAATGTTCTCCATCTCTTTTTCATTTTAACTTCTGAGATTCAGAATTTGAAACAGGCATACTTGGTCTAGGTGTTCTGATGAAGTGATTGACAGAGATCTTATTTGCTTCTTAAAATTCTTCATTTCCAGTACCTAACAAGTGGCAAATGTGGCCAATATGTAGACATCGGAGTTCTAGCATCAGATTTACAGAAAACCTACAGGTGAGCAAAGACTTGTATCCCTATATGCTACATTAAAAATGTAGAAATATTATATATTATTTTGTTATTTTGCCTTGGTGTATTATCAAGATTTGAATTTTTCTTTGTATTATCTTCATAACCAATTGCTGAAGTTGATTGAAGCAGGAAGATCTTTTCCACTCCAATGTTTTCTTTTGCTGACCTATCTAGTAATTTTTATTTATTATTGCATTACTGTTGCAAGGTTTACTTGCTGACTAAGATTTTTTATTAAACAGCTACAGATGCATTACAGCATGTTGATCCTTATCCCTGAAGGCTTAAAATATGAGAGGAAATAACACTTTGATGCAGGCAAATGGTGGAGACAGGATTCAGTCAGACATTGTTGCTCAGCAGGATAGTCAGTCTTACTAATTACTTTTATATAACTGTTTTTAGGCTGTTACATTTTTGGGAGTGGGGAGAAAGGTTGTGTTTCAGTAGATAATTGGGGAAGGTGTTGCTATTTGTCACAGTTATAGCTGGCTGGACTGATCTTTCTACACCTTAGTCCTGTGTCTGTATGTTCTTGTGTGAATGAAAATACGAAAACCAGTAGTGTGGTTGTGAAATCAAATCCAGTGGGCTCATTTGTATGTTGCTTCTTCTCTATACCTACAGTTAAAGAGAGCCTTGATAATTTGTACTAAATATCTGCTTAGAGACCACTGTAGTTTAGCATTTTTGTTTCATCCCAGAAATTTAGAGTTATACATTGCTCTTTGAGCTATTCCAGGCTTAAGAAAAAAAGTCACATTTTCACATAGTTGGTTCTTGATAAGAACTTGCATAAAAGCTTGTGTATCAACTTAGAATGTATTTCTTCACTGAGAATGACCATATATTGGGGGAAAAGCTGTTGGTGTAACCTGTTATTTTGTTTTTCAGTGCAGAATATGGACGAAGAAAAAGAAATGCTTTTAGAATACAAGTCGAAAAAGGTAGTTTTGTTAGTATTATGTCTAAGATGCTAAGCACTAACAAATTCTCTGGTTATACTTTGGCCATTTTCTTATTATATATTTGAACTTTTTCATCAGTGTTTGGAATAATCAGTAATGAAAAAGGACGTGAAGATTTAGCAGTTTTAGAAGCTGAACATGTGGCAAAAAGAGCAAGACAAGAACAAGAGAAAAACGAGTAAGTGAGAGGAGTTTTTACTGGAAGCTGACCTTAGTAATGTTGTTAATATTTAGCATTTATTTAAAGCTTTCTGTCTTATATAATTAAATTTTGGTAGTTTCATGATAGATCCTTGATCTCCCATAGTCCTGTCTTCATCAGGATTTACCTGTAGTTAATTAAAGCGCTTTTTTTGCTGAAGACAGGCAGATGCAAGAGAGTTGAGCATAATTTCTCTACTGTGGTGAAGTCATGGCTGTGAATTAGTGGATATCTGTGTTGCTTCTTGTAGTTTTCCACATAGGCCCCAGTCCTGCAAATGGTTTGTTTCCTTTGTTTAGTTTTGTTCTTGATCCTTCGTGGGTCTGATATATATTATCCAAATCTAAGGGGATATGACTGCAAGACAGGGTATTCAGAGTAAATCACCACCGAGTATGAGATCGGAATTAAGGTTTCCTAACTCCTCATCCTGTGCGTAGTCTCCTGGACTATTCTGCTTTCTAACCTGTGATGGAGGTAAGGGTCCCATGGGGAATTTAAGACAATGTTGGGATCAGAAGGGCTAGTGCAGTCCAGCAGTGATTTGCTATTGCTTCCCTTGTGCCAGCACTGGCGATTGCGCAGTCTCTTTGTGAGCAGAATCAGACTGCTGGTTTGACAGCGCTTTTTTTGTGGGCCAGCCAGGTTGCTAGGTTGATCCAACTTTTCACAGCCTTGGAAATAATGCATTTTTTAAACTCTGCGTGGTGGCAAATTTAGAGCATGCCAGTCAGGAGTTGTTTTTCAGTCTTAAACTATGTATTGTGGTTCTCATTTTTGGGAATTACATTTGTTCTGTTTGTGGGTGTCTCACTTGTGGGCTCCTCTGATACATTAAAAGAATAGTTCATGTCTTCCTTCCTTGTAAAGGACTGCGGGAAGTGCCACAGATGGCTCTGATGATGATGATTATCCAGAAGATCTAGTAAGTTGTTTTTTATTGTGGTTGCTTATATGTGCATAACATATCATAGTATGTTGTGAAATCCCAATGCCCTTGGAGTGTTTAAAAGTGGAGATTAAGGATAGCTAGAGCTGGCAATACCCACTGAGAATCTTTAGAGCTGAAAGGAGGCTATTTTCTGAAGGAAAAAAAAAAAGGAAGAACCTGTGGTGGTAATTGCTTTTGAAGAAAGTGCACTGGGGGCCCAGCATAGTTGGCTATGGAATGAAGTGATTGAAGGAACTGACAGATCTGGTTGTTACTAAGAATGGTAACTGTCAGTGGCAGGGGTCATTTAAGGGTAAATTGCAAAGGCTGTTGCCTCTTCAACTATCAGATGTACTTTTGTATGCAGTCTTTTGATTTGCAGGTTTGGAGGGTGCATCATTACTTCCTCCAGTGAGGATAATGCTAACTGATGTTTATGAAATAGTTTTCATTGGTACTTTTTGCTCCGTGTTGTTCTGTTGATATAAATAATTCAAATTATAACCTCTGTATTTTACTGATTTTTTTTTTTTTTTAAATACATGAATCTGCAGTCTACAAATCACATGAACAGCTCCCTGCTGACCTTATACAAGAAGGGAAATCCTGATTCTGTTCTGACCACTCCAAAAAATGAACCATTAGAAACCTCCCCTCCTGTGCAAACAACAGCACCCCGAACAAGCACTCTTTCACCAGGAACTCGAGTTGAAACAAGGATCTCTGAAGGTGGCTGGTTCATCGATAAAACTCCCTGTAGAAAAGACTTCTTCACTGACCTTTCTGAGGACGGAGAAGGAGATGAGAAGAAATTGATTTCTGAGGTAATACGTTTTACAAGACAAATGTGATTTCGGTAGCAAGTATGTATATAATTCCTTACCTAATTTGACAGGCTTTTGAAGGATGATATTAAGACTAATAGGACTGTGTCTTTCTTTCTGGATTTTTAAATATATTATTATTACAAACATTCATGCTCTGTTAAAAATAGTAAGGCTATTAAAAGGAAAGATTGGCTTGAGCATAGTAGAATACTAACTTTTAGCTTAGTTTCTGAAGAAAACAGGACTTATCCTATTGTTGTGCCCGGCCAGACATAATTTTGCACCTTCTGGCCGACTTCAAGCATGTTTCTCTGAGAGGTAAAAGCCTCAAAATTTTGAATTTCCTACTATTTTTGAGAAAATGTAGTGCTCTCTAACTGGAGAGACCCGGGTTAGTACCCCCACTGACAGAAAGATAGGTGGAACTGAGCTTCTGTTTCTTGTTTGTCAGTGCCTAGCCCAACTAGTCAGCAAGCGTGTGGCTTGCTGTGTAGCCACAGCATGTAGCCTTCCTTAGGCAGTGCTTCTGCCTTAGCGAGCCTGGGGAAAGCTGAAGTTTTTTAGACAGACCAGGGTTGTGGAAGTTGAAAGGCCTGGAAATTACATTGAGTTATAGATCAGTTAAAACAGGTGCTACCTCTCACCCAAACATATTGCTCACTTTGTGAATTTTTTTTTCTTATTTTAGAAAAGATTTATTTAGCTATGAAAAATTTTCCATTCATATATGGGAGATGACCTTTATGTAGTAGTGTTGAAATTTTGGCAGGATGCTCTTTTTTATGTGAAGGAAGGACTGTATTTAGCGCTACCTTATTATTACAGAAAATGCTTGCTGAGTAGGCAGATTTGACAAACAATTCCTCTATCCCAGTAGTACTGCATCCTCTTGCATAGGGAGGTGAGTAGGAGGGAGATATCAAATTGTAAATTGTCTGCAATACTGTACTTTAAAATGAAAGAGAAGTTACTGACAATCTTCCCCCCCATAATTGGTCTTTTTCTTACATGCACTTAACTTGTGTCACCACTGCATAATACATATTTACAGCACTCATGACTTGCTAGTAATTAATATTGCTTCCAGTGGAGTAATACATTGATACAATTTTTTAAGATACAAAGTGGATTGCTATACAGTATGCAATTTTTTTTTAGTTCAGTAATAAGTATGTATTTTTAGCAAAAAAACAAAACAAAACTGATATAGTGAATCCTTAACAGAAAAAAAAAAAAGAATCTTAAGTAAAAGAATTATTTTCTGCAAAAAGGAAGAGTTAAATATCTGCCTTAAAATACCTTTTGTTCTTTTAAGTGTTTGCAGAAATTCAATGACTCCAAAGGTTTGGGGTATATAATTCTGGTTTTTATGCCCTAGAAATCAACAGATTTTTCTGTCTTGGAGAGTGAAAGAAAGAAGACAAAGGGTAAGAGAGCAAAAAGAAAAAAAGAAGAATTTCCAGATGTAGATGGACAAATTGAATCTATGTTACTTAAACAGAAAGGTGAGAAGTTATTTTTGGCATGCTGTTCCAAACAAAGGGGTGGTAGGTGTCTGTGGAATCCATGACCAGAGGAGTGTTACTTTTTCCAAGGTGCAGACAAGCGACCTTGAGTGTTTTAAGAAATTTAACCTTTGTGTTGTACTAGAAAATATTCCAGTCCTGTGTCTGCTATCAGAAAATAATTTTGTTCCATGTACTTAGTTGGTTGTTTAGACTGAATTCTTTCTTGTTTTGTCTTGGCAGCTACCATTATGCTATGCCTAAATTTGTATGACTTGTTTTTCTTCCTTAACAGTTAAAAGTAAAGGACCAGAGCTTTACCACCCTTCAGTGAGATTTGAGGATGTAGGAGGCAATGATGAAACTCTGAAGGTTAGTTATAATTTTAATTGTGGAACAGAGAAGGTACTGAATAAAATAATGCATGAAAAATAAATTAAAAAAGGAAATCTAGTAGAACTCATCTGTGTGGAATTGAGAATGGTTGCTTGTACCAACAGGAACAGATTTTTTCCCCTCTGATTAATCTTTCCAAAGATAGTCACAGAAATTATATGAAAAAACAGAACTTTTATTTTGGTCTTTCTGTAATATTAGTAATCTGTAATACTAGTTTCTGCAGTTTAAATGGAAGTCTGCCTTGTTTTTAACAGGAAATATGCAAGATGCTGATTCATGTCCGTCATCCTGAAGTCTATAACCACTTAGGTGTGGTTCCACCTCGCGGTTTTCTTTTACATGGACCACCAGGATGTGGAAAGACACTACTTGCACAGGCAATTGCTGGGGTGAGATAGCCTTAAACTTACGCTTCTTCCTTTTTGCTTTTTGAATTAAATTTAGAGAAAAAAGAAATAATCCTCTTTTATGATAGGCTAGATCTTTTCCTCTATTTTTATGTCTTTTTTTCTCAATCCTATCTTACTCTAAAATACATTCATTCATTTTTCACTTCCTTTCTTTAACTTCCATCTGAATCTGTACTTGATAGAACCTCATATGAAGAGGGGGCATGGTGGCGGGGTTTTATGTTTGATTTGGTTGCTCTGAAGCGTTCCCAAGATCAGCATGGGTATTGAGAAGGCTACGAATGGAAGATATTTCCGGTTAAAATTGCCATAGTCTTTTGTTTTAAGGCTGGGCTCAACCTTACCATCTTTTATGAGGTATTACAGTGATTCTATGGGGTGGCATCTGTTAAACAGTGATTTCTGAATTCAGAATCTGGTGGTTGCCTTGCCTGTGTCAAACTAATGATTTCAGAACACATGACATCATCAGCATAAATAGCTTGGGGTATGGTGAAGCTGCTTCTACCCTGCTTTGAGCCTGTCTTGGGTATAAATTTAGGACTATTTAGGGCTGTTCACTGATAATCGTGGCCATATTTTTCCTCTTGTTTTTAATACAGCTGTTCCTTAAAAGTTACAAATTATAACTTTAAATTTAGACCCTATGTGTAAATTATGAAATTCTGTAGAGCAGCTTTTATCTTTGAAATAAAATATTTAGGTTTATTACTTAAAAGTTGGTTAGACTCTTCTGACTTTACATTTCAAATGTTTTAATTCAAAAGGTTTTCATGTTCGTTTGTGGGGGGGTGTGTGGATTTTTTTGGCTTGGTTGGTGTTTTTGTTTTTGTGGTGGTGGTGGTGTTTTTTAATACCTTACTGAAAAAAGGTACCTGTTCAATGAATCTGTGATATTTAATACTTCAACAGGTGTTTTTACCCTGGAAAGCTGCAAAATTTGAGGGGAAAAAAACAAGATACCTAAGTGAAAAATTTTCATAGATGAGATAGATCTAATGATTACTTCTTAAATCATTTTCTTGGATAAGATGTTGCTATGTTCATTTCCATAATTGTCAGTAGTACTAATTAAGGCAGTGTCCCTATTGTATAAAATTTGGCGAGCGTCTTCTGCAGACCCCATGTAGTGCCCCCGATGGTTCCAGTATGTATAAATCAGGTTTTTTATGTGTAGTTCAAAGAGTCTGAAATAGCATACAACATTCATGGTAAAGCCTATCAAAGTTTATCTTGTTGTTGCTGACTTTTTTTAATAGCAGTAAACCTTGAATGTGGGGTTTACAGTATTTGATTGTACAACACTGCTAGGATACTTCTGGAGCAAGAGTAAGGGAACCAAACTTGGTGGGATGGCCTCCATACTGCTAATCAGAGTTGTGTTGTAGAGGGAAATAGACAATTTTCTCAAGAAAGGAGCCCAGGCACGAGCTGAAGTGTATGTGTTGTGAAGGGTCTGCTCCAGGACCATGGAGCAAAGCTGTCTGACATTTCGGACATTCTCTAACGGAGTTAAGGGAACTTGGTTTCTGTATCCATTTCTGTTCACTTGATCAAACGACTCAGGTTCATTTAAAAATGGAGGATGCTAGTCATCTTTTTAAAAACACTTTACAGCTTACTCTTGATTACACGATCTTTGGGTGTAAAACATTTGTATAGGAAAATACTTCTCCTTTAGGACGGCTTATGTTTCTATCCTCTGGTTTTATCCTACAACGTTCCTTGTCTCTTTCAGGAACTTGAGCTCCCAATGCTGAAAGTAGCAGCGACAGAGATGGTGTCCGGAGTGTCAGGGGAATCTGAGCAGAAACTGAGAGAATTATTTGAACAAGCTGTGGTGAGACACCCGTGGGAAATAACACTGAATTGTTTGCCTTTTTCTTTGTAAAGATTCACATTTTGCTGCTGTGGTTTGAATTTGAGTGAATTATTAGTCAGTGAATCTTTATACTGCTGCACACAAGTCATAGTGTCTGCCCTTCTGTGAGACCAGAATTCCATTGTACAAAGTGTCATGCAGTCATAGAACAAAAAGATTACTATTCTAAAATCTTGACAAAGGATAATTTATTATACCAGTGTAAATGGAGCAACATAAAGTATTTACCTATATGGAGTTGCTTGGCTTTATTTATAAAAATAAAAAAAAAAGTAGGTGCAGTTTATTGTCCTTTTTTTTGTTACAAGCCTTTTTTTTTTGGTCTGGCTTTAAATTTTAGTGAAGATCTTGGTTTTTTATGCATAAAATAAGAAATTTTGTACAAATATTGAAAGGCAGGAATAAAGTTAACGGTTAAAGTCTTGCTCTGTCTTAATATCAGCATTGAATACACAGGAGAACTTCTAAGTTATTGCCTGACAGGCCACTGGATTTGGTAGTGATTACATACTCCTGTAATAAGATGTTGAGGCATCTTTCAGTCTCGGTAAGAAGTGAAGAGAAGCAGACAAGCTGAGATAATGCTAATTTAAATAAATGCAGATTTTTCTTTTTTTAATATGTGGCTAATATTTTATTTCCTGAGAACAATTTTCTGTTTCTAATTTCTGAGAACGTTCTGCTTTTCCAACATCATTCCCGTCTTCTACCCTCCCTCACCTCTGAATGTAGATGTTCAGAGTATGTTCCTGTATAGAGGAATGCTGAACAGGATAAAATGATTGTGAAGTCATTTCATTATTATGTTGCAGGCTCAGTCTACATTTTAGGTTTTAGAAAGTTTTATTAGGATGCTTTTTAGTGTAAAATGAGATAAAAATGGTAGCACAGAGGTTTTAGAAATTAAATATTTTTTTTATGTATAGCGATTAAGGGGAGGTTACTATAGAACTATATAGAATATAGTTATATTTTTGAAGAAATAAAATTTATTGCATAGAGCATGTTTAGAAATAAAATCTATTGCCTTTCCCAGAGTCTCTTGCATTCGCTTAAGTGGCTCTTCAGTTCCTAACTCTTGCACGGGAGGAAAAAGACATGGTTCTACTGTACCTTGTGCGTGTATTTTGTAGAATCATCATAGCTTAGGTGCATTTGTTCTCTATCAGATGGAGAAAAAATGAATGACAACTAGATGGCGCAGTTAGCATCTGATAACACAGCATGTATAGGTTTTAAATGCTATTTTTTATATGGGAATTTAGACTTTTTCGAAGAAGCTTCCAGTGTTTTCCTCCAGTATTCCTTTGCACTATTAGTGCTTCTTGACTGGTGATCTTGTGTCACATAAACACTATTCTTTTCTATTAGTTACACTAATTACTATTCTGCTAGTATTGTATTTTTATGAACATGGAATACATTGAATGTTAGAACCCTGGTAGGAGTTGCTTACTGCCTACTTTTGCTCTTTGAACGTGGTCAGGCTCTTGTAGTAATCTTGCGCTGGCAGATCTCCCCTCCCCCCCCAATTTTGTTTTTGTTTCATTATGTGTGTGGATAACACTAACTCTCAAAATTCTACAGCTCTAATAACATTAAAAAATCCAAAAAAAGAGACCTTTTTTCTGTTTTCTTTTTTGGACTAAAATGAGCAAGCAGTCAGGAGGGAACAGTATTTGTAGAAGACATAAAGCAACATAGAGGTACATCTGAATTTTAGCCAAATGTAGAGACATATTGAATCCCCTGCCTTAATTATTTCACAGCCTCAGCTCAGCACTGTTTCATAGTCTGGCTGCTCTCCTAACACAGTGAATGAGAAGAACAAAATTGCTTTGGAAGAGGTTGATTGTTCAGTGCATGCAGCAGATTTAGAGTTTTAAAACAAAGAAAATGTGCAAATTCTTTCCCTCTCCTGATACACTATCTCAGTGAAATTTTGTAATTGCTAGTATTTGTTTTTCCTAGTCCAATGCACCGTGCGTCCTTTTCATAGATGAGATTGATGCAATCACCCCAAAAAGAGAAGTTGCATCAAAGGACATGGAGCGGAGAATAGTTGCCCAGCTTCTAACTTGCATGGATGGTCAGTTTCTGGAGCATCTTTACTAAGCTAAACTTTCTAATTAACTGGTTCACCATCACCTTCCCTTCAGAATTGACTCCTGCTTACTTTTGTGGGAATAGCTGTGGTAATTTTTCATATTTTGGCACAGTTTTACTGGGGGAGGAAGCTTGTGATAAATGTGAGTGGGTATTATTCCATTATTTTCACAGCCTTATAATCCTGTGTTGTATAAACAGATATAATAAGAAAATGTTTCCAGTGTTACGTGATGTGTATTTCTGCTCGGCTGTGTGAAATACAAACTGTTAGTGGAAATATGGGTAAACAGGAGTTCAGTGTGACTCTCGGTTTATCCATACTCTTATGAGTATTATTGTGTGCTGCAGAAACAGGGTAGCATAAGTAGCAGGATAAAGTTGAGAAGGTGAGTGTAAGTACTAACTACCTTCCTTTCCTTCCTTCAGACTTGAATAACGTGGCTGCCACTGCCCAGGTCCTTGTTATTGGAGCAACTAACAGACCTGACTCATTGGATCCTGCACTGAGGCGAGCCGGGAGATTTGATCGCGAAATTTGTTTAGGGATCCCAGATGAAGCAGCAAGAGAAAAGTATGTGTTACAAAGTTTAAGCTTCTTTTTGATTAAAAATTGTTTTAAGTTGGCATATAAATTAAGTACTTTATTTTGTTTAGCCCTATATGTGCCTGCACACATCTACATATCAGCATGCACTGAAAAGTGCAGAAGACACTAAGAGTGCATCTACTCTGTCTTATCGGCTGTGTTAACATTTGGTGTGGTTTCCTTTCTTATGTGCCAGTCTGTCCTTAGCATTATTTTAATGGGTTTTAAAGTATCTTAAGAGTACAGATAATGGCTTTTTATGTATCTTTTTTAATAGTTCAAGAATTAGGCATTCTGTCTTCAATACTTTCTATGTAACTATTGGATTATGAACACAAGTTAGGTATAGACCCTTTGTAAGCCCTCTTGAGCACATAACTTAAGCAACAGGCCTGGATTCTTCCCTTTCACTCCTTGAGGAAATACATCGGTCCAGGCATTAAGCTGGCCTGAAGTCATCCTGTTTTGTGTAACTTGCCCTTTTTACTCCAGAGATCCGTGATTAGTCAGACTTGATTGAAGAGATGCATTTTACAAGTTTTTTCTTTTTCCTTTTTCTAATTAAAAAGGAACTGCTACTCATTTCCGCAACAGCAGAAAATGCATAAAGGAAAGACTGTAAACAGCTGTGGCTTATCTTCTTGTTAGCAGAAAGAAAGGAAGGTTAGAAGATAAGTTCCTTCTAGACCTACTAATCTTATTTCTAGCTTGAAAAAGCAAACTATTCTGCGTGCAGCATTGCTTCCTTTATCTCAGTCTTCCCTCAGCAGCCTGTCATTTGTCAGCACTGAGAATTACTGGCCACTCTTCCACCCTTTTTTTAGAATTTACAGTCTTGTGATAGTTGTGTTCCTTTCCTTGGTTGTGGGAAAACAGTTAAATGGTGAGGGGTGCAGCTGAAGAGTTGCCTTCTGAGAGCGTTGATTCTGTGATATTCATTGAGTTCATGTTAAAATTACGATGTTCCCAGTGCTGTTTCAAAGAATAGGAGTTGTGAATGAGTAAGCCATGGTTGTCTAGCAGCTGTATAAAAATCTTGACTGTTTGTAAATAGTTCAGACTATTCACAAGTTAAAGTGTAGTTGCGTTCTTTCGAATTATTGTTTTGTCTAGTTCCTGAATGTGTAGGCTTACCAGAACTTTTGATTTTACTGTTTTGTTTTGGTTTTTTTGCGTGTTTTTTTCATATATGACCCTTTTCCTTAAAAAAAGGAACAAAACAAAAAAAGTCTCGTGTTGATTTACTGCATAATAAATCAGTCTTGTTGAAGGGGTATTTTGAACTAGTTACTTGTTAGTGTTGTTGGTTAGGACATTTTGTTGGGGGGGAAAGGAGAGAGGGTGTATGTAGAAATCTTGTTTTACTCGGAGGGTTTTCTTATGCATGTATGAAGTAGGCTTGCATAAGAAAATAATATATGTAGAACACAAATTTAGAATTAGCCACTCATAATTCTTAACTTTTTAACATGCTGAGTCATTTGCTAGCTACAGCTGTTGTCAGACAGGCTGAAAAATCCTTGGGAACTAAGCTGCTATCACTAATAAAAATTCAAATGGCAGATGATGGATCCTGTTAGTAGAGAAGAGAAGCATATAAAATCTACTATCATTTTAGAGTTTTGAATTGTTTAATAAATTGTTCTATTCAAAACTTTTCTGCAGTTAATTGCTTGATCCGAAAATAACTTTAACTAGTTTTCTTTGAAACGAAAAAGTGTGTTAGTGATCTTTACTTCTTTGGCTTACGTTGCTTTTTTAATTAAAATATTTTCCTAATGAAGTGATGTTTTGCTATTTGAAACAACTTGAACCTTCTGCTCAAACTTCTTCAGCACTAGTATTGGGACGCTGACATTGGGTTTTATCTTTATCTGACCATTGATGTAATTTTCAGTTGTCCTTGTCTGGGAAATGTTGGTGGACCTTGAAGGAGATTTTTAAAGCTTCAGCCTACATATGGAGTGAAAAACTATCTAGGTTCCAATAAAAATCAGTGTAAGGAAGTATAGCACTTTACTGTCGATTATATAGAACTGTTTTATATTAGTAGTGGAGAGGTACTGAAGATTAAAAGACAGAGATCCTTACACACTCTGATTTCATTTGTTTGTTCCTCATAGAAATGATTTGTTATGGATGTTCTTCAAGAGATAAATAGAAGTAAGGTGAAACAGATGAAATGCAGAGTAAGATTGTGTGGGAGCAGCTGAACATCTAAATGAATAACCTGTTTGAGTCTCTGTGATAGACTCCCTGAGGTACAGCCTACCCATTTAGAATCTAGAACTAAGGTTTAAAGAATTTATAAGAAGATTTGGCAAAACTAGGTTTTCTTTACCCACTGAATGAGGTTGCCTAGCTGATACTGTTGGTTTTCATTTAAGCGCTGAAAGGAAATGTATAAAATAGTTTTGTGGGTTTCAATATTAGTTACTTTCTAGTTGAGTGCAAGTTATTCCCATTGTGCTACTTCCCTTCATGTGGGCTGAAAGAGACCTTAAATCTTCAATCAATGCTGTTTGTTTTCATATGAAAATTAAAAAGGCTGCAACTTCATCCCTTTTTGTTTGTTTGTTTTGCTGTTGTTTTTCTCTCCGCTTGCTCAGAATTCTAAAGACTCTGTGTCGAAAACTTAAGCTCCCTGAGTCCTTTGAATTTCATCATTTAGCACATGTGACTCCGGGTTATGTAGGTGCTGATCTGATGGCACTTTGTCGTGAGGCAGCTATGTGCACAGTGAACAGGGTCCTGATAAAATCTGAGGAGCAGAAATGGAAATACATACAGGCTGAAGGAAACACAACTGAAGAAAGCATGGAAATTGGAACAGAAATCCTGGTGAAAGAGGATACCAAACAACTAGAGCTTCCCTCTAAGGTATTTGTTCTTTCAAGTATGTGCCTTTAACTTCTTAACAATGAACCGGTTTAGGGTTTTGAAGGTCTTTGCTTGTAAATCCTCAAACATCTACATATAATGCTAAATTTAGATTTAGAAATATCAGCTCCTAAGCCAGATGGTCCCCTCCTAATGGCCCACATGATGAGTCTGAACAAGAGGCTCCCAAAAAACAAACCTTTTAAAAATCATGTTAATAGTTTACACAGGGAGGGCTTTTTTTTTTTCCCTCCCTCTTCCTCCAGGCAGACCAGGGGCTAAAGTAGTGACTATAACTCTTTTCAAAAATACGTTAGTTATTTGGAGTAAATCACAGGCATTGTGTGGTACCTGTAAAAAAGTTTGAGGAAGAGGCATTTCAGACACTATCCAGAAGAAAAGTTAGATTAGCAATGTGACTTGAGCTGCAGAAAATATCCGTTAATGTGCTGTACAACTGGAACTCTGTTGCAAAAAAACAGTGTTTTCCGTGCCAGGGTTATTCTGTGGCCCAACTGACATGCTATGGTCAGTGAATCAGAACATCTTTACATAGACTGTTGGCCCTACTCTTCAAAATTTTGAGTATGCATGTGCATATTACTTGCTCTGTGCCAGCATTATGTGTGGGCTTAAAGATTTGTCTGGAGGAGTAAAATATCTAGCTTTAAAAGCTGGTGTTTCAGGCTGTTTTAAAATCCACAGTATACTCGAATTCTTGTTTTAGAAGGACTGTCAAAGAAAACTGTTATTTTAACTAATATAAACAGTGTAAAAAGCTGTAACAAAACTTTTTGTTAGGGTAATATAATCATATTGCATGCCTCTTGGTGTTCCCTGGGGCCTGATGTAGCCAAAAGTGGGGGGGCAGGTAGTTGCAGCCTTTTATCAACATCAGCATGATCAAAGGGGTTATTGAGGATGAGGAAGTCAAATCATAACAGAGCCGTATTTTGATAGCTGGCAGGAGGTCAACATAGTCTAACACAGGGTTTTGTCATTAAAACAGTAATATTATGTTTATCATGGAAAAATAAACATACAAAACCTTTAAAAATAATCCACACAGTTCAAGTAAACGAACCCAGTAGTCTCAGCTATTTCACAGTTTTTCCTAATGGTTCTGTCAAGAAGAGGGAGGGATTAAGAGGAAATATCAGGAACTATAAACACTTCTATTCCTTTGTGGTCAGCTGTAGTGCTATCTTAGTTGCAATAAATATGAAGTGATATTTTCCCGATTCACTGCTGAAGAAAAAATGTAGAAGCTAACAGGATTTTTTTTTTCTTTTTTTCCTCTGTCTTGTAATGAAAATGCCAGTACAGTTTTACTTGTGGTGCAGTGTCATATCACTTTAATACTGCCTTTCCATATTAAAACTGGGATATATTTATGTTGTAAGAGTATGATTTTTTTTGATCAAGTATCTTGTAAGACAAGCCTTCAGGAATCCTAAGCCCTTGAGACCTGAGTTGAAGTCTGAAGCAATGAAGACTTACTATTGGTGAAGGAGAATCACGTTAGGGAGCACTTAAACAAGTTGGACATATGCAAGTCCATGGGATCTGATGGAACGCACCCACGAGTGCTGAGGGAGCTGACTGATGTCACTGTGAGGCTACTCTTGATTATCTTTGAAAGGTCATGGTATTTGGGAGAGGTGTCTGAGGACTGGAAGAAAGCAAACGTCATCCCTGTCTTCAAGAAGGGCAAGAAGGAGGATCCAGGGAACTACAGGCCAGTCAGCCTCATCTCGATCCCTGGGAAGGTGATGGAGCAACTAATCCTAGATACCATATCCAGACATCTGAAGAAGGACAGGAAGGTGCTCAGGAGTAGTCAGCATGGATTTGCAAAGGGGAAATCATGCTTAACCAACCTGATAGCCTTCTCTGATGGAATGACTGCCTGGGTAGATGAGGAAAGAGCAGTGGATGTTATTTCCCTTGACTGCGATAAGGCTTTTGACACAGTCTCCCATAACATCCTCATAGGCAAGCTGATGAAATATATAGGCTAGATAAGTGGACAGTGAAGTGAATTGAAAACTGGCTGAACTGCCAGGCTCAGAGGGTCGTGATCAACAGCACAAAGTCCAGCTGGAGGCCAGTCGCTAGTGGTGTACCCTAAGGGTCGATACTGGGGCCAATACAGTTTAGCATTTTTGTTTGGTCGCTGGCCGATGGGACCAATTGCACCCTCAGCAAGTTTCCAGATGGTACAAAACTGGGAGGAGTGGCTGATATACCAGATGATTGTGCTGCCGTTCAGAGGGACCTCAAGAGGCTGGAGAAATGGGCAGAGAGGAACCTCGGGAAGTTCAACAAAGCAAAGTGCAGCGTCCTGCACCTGGGGAGGAATAACCCCATGCACCGACCATGGGACCGACCAGCTGAAACAGCTTTGCAGAGAAGGACCTGGTGGACAATTTGAATATGGGCCAGGAATGTGGCCCCTGTTGGGGGGGCCCTATGGTATCCTGGGGTGCATTAGGAAGAGTGTTGCCAGCAGTTCAAGGGATGTGATCCTTTCCCTCTACTCATCGCTGGTGAGGTCACATCTGGAGTGCTGTATCCAGTTCTAGGCTCCCCACTATAAAAGAGATCTGGACCTACTGGAGTGAGTCCAGTGAAAGGCCACATAGATGATTAAGGACCTGGAGCATCTCTCAGATGAGGAAAGGCTGAGAGAGCTGGGCCTGTTTAGCCTGGAGAAGAGAAGACTGAGAGGAGATCTTATCAATGTGCACAAGTATCTGAAGGGAGGGTGTCAAGAGGATGGGACCAGACTCTTTTCAGTGGTGCCCAGCGACAGGACGCAAGGCAACGGGCACAAATTGAAACACAGGGCATTCCATCTGAACGTAAGAAAAGACTTCTTGTACTGTGAGGGTGACAGAGTACTGGAACAAGTTGCTCAGAGAGGTTGTGGAGCCTCCATCCTTGGAGGTATTCATAACCCAATGACGTGGACCTGGGCAACGTGCTTTAGGTGACCCCGCTTGAGCAGGGGGGTTGGATTAGATGATCCCCAGAGGTCCCTTCCAACCTCAACTCTTCTGTCATTCTGTGATTCTGTATTTTCTGAGATAATTTCCTCATTAAGGAACTGTTCTTTAATAATTGAAATGTACCTGTCCCCCCTCTCCCCCACCCCTCCCTTCAGCACTCTCTTTCTTGGGGACAGTGGTCTGCAAGACGGGACAATGTTGAAGAGGATCTCTGTTTATCACTACCCTGTTTGTCCGAACTCTCTCAGAGCTTGGTTACAAACACAGCTCAAGTCAGCCTGAAAAAATGAAATGATGTCTTGATATCATCACGTTAAAGAAAAGCTGTATAATCTAAAAGTGTGTTAGATTTGTAAAGGATTATATGTAACTGAATATTCAGCAAACTGTTAAAATTTTGCTCCTTGGCAGTAGTTGTTCTCATCCACTTCTGAGCAATTTCTTTTTAAAAACAAATTAATACATGTTTTAAGAGATGTATTAGCAATTTCAGCATGGAAAGAATTTCTCTTAAACAATATGGGAGAAGCAGTAGGAAGAATTTGAAGACAAAATACATGTGCTAGCTCTGTTCGTGTAGTTTAAATCAAGGTTGTGGCCTGTCAATCAAGTACTCTCACCAGTGTTAAATTTACGCAGTGCTTGCCTGGAACATTTTTACCATTAATGTTTTATTATCTTACCTATCTTGTTATATGTGGTATACAATTTGTTTTTATGTTAATTAATATTACAGTTGGAGAAAGTATTGCTTGGAAAAAAGAATAAAAAAAAAATCTTAAAATTTTATCCATTGTATAGCCTTTTCTCTCCCTTTCCTTGTACCCTAAGGATGAATTGCAGAGACTTTTGGATTTGCTGAAGCAGCAAGACCCCTTGCCTGAGGAGCAGCTGCAAAAGCTGTACATTGAGATGAATGATTTTATTGTTGCACTGTCATCAGTGCAACCCTCTGCCAAGAGAGAAGGCTTTGTCACAATTCCTGATGTGACGTGGGCAGATATTGGAGCTTTGGAGGATGTTCGGGAGGAGCTGACTATGGCAATATTGGTATGCCTTAACATTACTTTCAAAGTTTTTTGCACCTTTTCCTAACAAGGAAATAAAACTTTGTTTGTTTGCTTGTTTATTTATATCATGCTGCCTATGAGTTCTAGTGTGCTATGAACTAGAAATTTTGCAATATCTTCGTTTGTTTTAAGGTTGGTGCATGTATTTAACATTTCACTTACTGTATCCATGGTTTCAGTTTTCAGTATGTTCTTTATCACTGAATCTTAAGTAATCTAAAAGTTTTGTGCCAATAACCTTAGTTACACTGCTGCCATACGAAGAATTGGAGACTGCTCAGCTGGAAGATTAGCAGTCTCACTGCCAGTCAGGTTGATACTTAACACTGACACCTAAAGATGGCAACTTAGATAAATAAAGGCTTTGGCTCTGAATAATGATGCTTCTCCCATTTTGGGGTATTTATTAATGCAAGACAATATGATGCTGATTCATTGTGTTTATTCCTCTAGCCTTTAGAGATTTGGAAAAAAGAACTTGCTTATGAATGAATTTTTGTCCAACTGTAACAGAAGTCAAAAGTTTCATCTTGGCTTTTTGTCACAAATAACTGTGATAGTTTCTTTTATAGGCACCTGTGCGGAACCCAGAGCAGTTTAAAGCTCTGGGCCTGGCTACTCCAGCTGGTGTTCTGCTTGCAGGGCCTCCTGGGTGTGGTAAAACTCTATTAGCTAAGGTAATAATTTTTCTGAATAAGCTCAAAAGTACTGGAGAATCTTGCAGAAGTGAACATTTTTGTAGGAATGACTGGGTCTGGATGATATTGATAGAAGTTGAACTTTTGCACTTATCAGCAGAAATTTAAATTCAAGCCTTTTTGCTGAAGGTTTTTTTTTTTTTTTGGTTATATAGTCACTATTTTGCTTGAATGAAAGAAAAGGTTACAAAACCTGAAGGAATGAATGTGATTAAGAAGAAAGGAGTACCAAAGATGGGATTACTGGCTTCTTAAGTATCCACTTCTGTGGAATTGTTCTGTAACTAAATGATGTAGTTGGAAGTGGTCTGCACTTCACTGTTTATATTTATTTATTTACTTTACTGCAAATAATTTTGTTTGCCTTCTCCTTGAATATTTCACTTCTTATCCTCGTCAATATGTATACTCACTGAAGTTTACAGAGTGCCTCTCATCTTTGTCTGTTTATGTGGTTGAGTTTATCTCCTATTAATCATAAAGAATTCTTCAGCTAATACTTGAAAACAATTTTATGATACTTCATCAAAACTCAGGGAAAAGGGTTTCCTCTGAGAATCTAGAGTGTTTAATGCTGAAAAAATGGGTGTTCTCTCTATATATCTGTCTTTTTCTTTCTGGTAGGCTGTGGCAAATGAATCTGGGCTGAACTTCATATCTGTGAAGGGTCCTGAACTGCTAAATATGGTATGTGCTGATCATTGTGCTTTTCTTATTTATGGAATTCTTGCCCTGAGCCTGGAGCAAGCAAAATTCCTGATAGTTACACAACTGATACTGATACAGCAGAAGTTGCCTCATTTAACCTCTGCTTAAAATTTTTAGCAGTGAAGCTGTTCATGCTTAACGTAAAAAGCTACCTGGCTGGGTTATGTATACTTTGGTTCAAATTATGTGCCTAATGAGATATTAGGCAGATGGAGCCTGCTTGATTGAAGTAGGATTTCTAAGTGACCAAGTACTTGCATCGTTGCTGTTGTGTAAATCGTGAAAAAGAACAAAAAATTCAAATCAAGAGTGAGAACAGTTGGTGATCAGTAACTGCAAATCAGCACCTTTCACTAAGCAAACTAATTTGTCAACATTCAAGCTTGGAAGTGTGTTTTACCAGTCATTTTACCTTCTTAACGGAAGTTTGAAACCTTGGAAAGCAAGATCATTTTAGTTTATGAAAGTGACATTTAAGGATTTTAATGTTACCTGATAAAAGTGCTGTAGTCTCAGATTTTGAAGCATTGGGCTTAGAAATGTTGTGAGAAAATGTTAGTCTCTTTTAGAATTAAGAGGATGTGTTGAACTGAACAAGATGGCTACAACCCACATCTTAACTTGGAAGATTGTGGCAGTTACCTGCTTAACAGTAATATGGAAACTAAAACCAAAATACTGGATTTGAGTATTTTTTTCCCAGACTTTTTTGATGTATACTTCAAGTGCTGATATCAGGTAGAGAACTGTAACTCTTTAAGTTAATGAGGAGCCCTACTTCCTTGAGGAGGACAAAGAAAATATCTGGCTGTGATTGTATCAAAGTGTGTTTGTTTGGAAAAATGAAGCGTTTCTACTTACAACTTAGCAACCTCTTCCCCCCGCCCCAGTATTCAGGCAAGTATTATATGAACTCCAGATGTTCATTGTCTTCAAATTGTTCACTGCATTTGTTATGAACAGTCAAAGTTCAACAGGGTCCTTAATGAAGAATATATTTGTTAACTCTCATAGTCAGAATGATGGCAAGTTACACTTATTCCCCAGACAGTAGGAGTTCTCTTAAAAATTGCGAGCATGAGTACTGGAAACTATCATAAGTGAGCTAGTGACAACTAGTTCACATGTAAATCTAGTTTGGTGTAAAAATAGATATAGCAGACTTAAATGAAGTAAATTGGTTAGCAGGTTGCCCTTCTCCCTTGGAAAGCACCTCAAATTGTGTTTAAAATTGGAATTTTTCAAGCAAAATCTTCATGTCTTACATCGTTTCACTGATTTGTTGTCTGCTTTAGTATGTTGGTGAAAGTGAACGTGCTGTACGTCAGGTATTCCAGCGTGCCAGGAATTCGGCCCCTTGTGTTATATTTTTTGATGAAGTTGATGCTTTGTGCCCTCGGAGGTCCGACCGTGAAGTGAGTTTGAAAATATCTCCATAAGTAAATTATCTCAATTGTAGCTTTTAGTGGTAATGTGCTTGCAACAGAAGTAACTGAAAGGGGTAGTCTGTGTAGTATCTTCCAAGAGCAATCATCTGATAGCTCATATTTGAGCAAAAATGTGTTGGTAAAATTTTATGAAGTTTAATATTTTTGTTAGTATCTATGTATATATCTAGAAAATGGGGTTATCCACCAACTTTGACTATGTAAAGCTGCAGGAAAAGGTGAGGGAGTACAGTTTATTATTGTGATTTATTTATGGCCATATCCTGATTCCTGTATGCAACAATAATGCTTACTTCAGTACGTACTGGTCTGGACAACGTGAACTGAGTCATGAAAGTATTTGAGGCAGGAACATAAGTGGAATGTATTACAGAGCTGTTCCACTTGCAGAACTTTCTGTCTTGGTTGTGTTTTGGAATAACATCCCAGGTACTGTGTGTAGATTTAACTTCTGGGTTTGAGGAGTTTTATTTTACTAGCACAGATCCTTAGTGTATTGAAAGGAATGCTGCTGATTTAAACACTTGCTCTGTTTTTTAAGTAGAGGAAATGCATCTGTTTTTATGATATTGTAGTGGTGCATGTATGCTGATGGCTGAAAGAGCAAATAGATAGGCTGAGTACAGAATGGTACCATTTAGACATTGCCATCTGTGATTTGAGCAGAAGGACTGTAGTTCCAGTGCACAGGAGAGAGGTAGTTCGATCAACCGTTTCAGAGTCGAACCTTATCTTTCAGATTTGCATACTTCTTCCTACAAGAGGTAGGCAAGCTGAAAAGCCCAGATCTGACTCATAGCATGTCCTGAGGCAGTCGTTCCCACAGAGCCGTGCAAGAAGTACTAGGTACCACTGTAGACATGGATGAAAGCCAGGTGGGGAACAAGTGTGCTTCTGCCTTGTTCTTTTCTACCTGTGTTTCTCTTCTATAGCAGCAGGCAGCAACTTGGTGCCTGGATGGCTGAGCCCTGCTCTTTAAGCCTCCTTTAGCCAGGTAGAGGTACCACTGCTGCCTGGGCAGGCGACTGGTGCCTGTATTTCTCAGGCTATAATACTGATGACAGTCCTTGGGATTCATAATTGGAATTCTGGGGTGTTTGGTATTTCCGTTGGCTTTTTGCAACCTATGTGCATTTTTACCTCATATTCTAACTATCTGTACGCAAATTTGTATTTTTGTATGTTTAAAATAAAATAGTAACACTTAGAACAACATTCTTCAAAACCATCAAGCAGTTCTACTGTTTAGTTGAACTCCTGTTCTCTCCCTCTCCCTCCCTCCCTCCTGTAACTCTAGAATAAAAATCAGGTTAACCTATTCAGTTAGGTTGTAGGATATCAATACTATGGAGTTCATATATAACTATGAGTTGTTCCTTTTCAGATGAGCTCAGCTGCTGAAACTGTTGTTTCAGAGGTTTAAGTATTTGGAGAACATTTTTTTCAAAGCCTGAATATTGAGAAGTTTTGAGGTCCTTTTAAGACAGATGGAGGATGATTGGTATAAATATGTATTTTTAAATGAGTCCTCCATTTTTAGTGGGAAAGAAAATGTTTGTCACCTGCAAGATCTGTGGCAGATATATAGGCAGCACAAATTTTGGGTGGAAACAAGCTAAGTATATCATAGTAGAGATCAAAATGAAGCTATATTAAAGGACTAAAAAGAGAGATTTTCCTTCTTTTTCTTGAGTGGTGGTGGTGGTGGGGGGGTTATTTATTTCTTTTAAATATTCGCATTCACACTGTTTTCTCAATCTTTTTGGCAAATTTTTCCTTTTAAAGTCAGGAGCCAGTGTCCGAGTAGTTAACCAGTTACTCACAGAGATGGATGGCCTGGAGAATCGTCAGCAAGTTTTCATTATGGCTGCCACCAACAGGCCAGGTAAGGACCCAAAAATCATAAGCAAGGGAATCACAGGAAATCAGGTGTCATTAGTTTTCTTCTCATGGAATCATGTTTTCTTACTTGTTTGAATTAGGTAATTAACTTTGTTCTGTACTTAAAATTATAGTGTCTTTTCAAACCCAAACCTTTTCTCAGCAAATGTATCAAGTTGTCAAGTGACAATGTGAGATGAAGCAACATCTTTAAATGTGTCTTAATTAGGACCTGGTCCCGTTGATGTAAAATGCTTTTAAAGACCTCTGACTTAATTGGATTTTGGCTTATCTCCTCAGAATATAAAAGAACAAGAGTAAAAATTAAAACACAAATTACATACTTTTTCCTGCTTACGTTGGTCTTCTATCCAGAGCAACTTTACAGTTTTATGCTATTTTTTTTCCCTTAAGGCATCTTTGTCATATGTTGAAACTTTTTTTTTCCCCCCATTTGCCTTTTTTTTTCCCCCCATTTGCCTTTTATCTTCTGCTGCTTAGGCAGCACTTGTTCCCAACACCTGAACTTACTCTGCTCTTCTCTCATTTTCTGTCAAGCTTTGATCCTTACTGCTTTCTGTGCTCCCTTGCTGGCTCCTTAATATTTGGTAGTTTTTGCAGTTCCTGCAGCATCTTTTGAGTTAATGAACTAAACACTGAGGTCTGCTTTAAAAACATAATGTGTTTTACAACCAACTCTCTGTCTCTTTTTTCATACTTTGGAAAAGTCTTGTGTATTACACGTGTCAAGAAACTTATCTTGTCCTGAATTTACACTCTACCTAGACACTAAGAATTACAACCAAGGGAATTTGTTATGACTATAGAAAGAAACATGCATAAAGAAATTGCACTTCCTTGGTTATGAATGTTTTTCTGAACATTACAACCAAAATTAAATACAGTGTTAATAATAATCTTGGTAATATTTAAGAGCATACTGTTTTAGGTACCTGAATTTTGGAATGAACTTTTGTGCCCAGAGGAAGCGTTTGGCAAATTACTGGCAAAGATGAGACACAGCTCATCGTTTCATATATTCATGTATTATATAAGGACAAGATGTAGAAATCTAGTGAGAAGTGACTTAACAAGGGAAAATAGCATAACTACTTTGGATATGAATTTGAGGATGACGAAGTTAAAATATTTGACAGATTGTTTGGGTCCCATAGACTGAGAAAATCTGTTCTGAAATTACATAGAATAGGCAGCTATGAGAGGTTTTTTTTCAAGGGTTGAAAAATTCAAGCTTTTATGAGGAAAATCTTCCTGACTGTTGCGTCATGACAGACTATCAAGCCTTCTGCATGGTGAGGTATGAGCAGTAGATGCTTAATCTATGTGCTTGTAGAAATTCTTTGATTTAAAGCAGTAAGTTTTTATGGCACAAGTGTAATCATTCTGGACAATCTATCTAATTCTAGATGCAGAAATGGAAATAAGGTATACGACTGTAAAACATCTATATACAGATACAGTTGGGTATATGAAGAGCGTTAGCAGTAGTGTCATCACATTGCCTTAGAAAATAGATCTCTTTCTAAACTTGTTATACTGGTGCAGTATTCCTACTGAGCAACCTTATTTAATTGTCAGTGTTTCTCAAGGGCTTGTTTTCATTAGAGGCGTGTATCTAATTGCTGATTACAATAAATTTGTAATTATCTCTGAGTGGTGACTTGGGCTGAGAATTCCAGCACTTCTGTAGATGAAGGAACATCCAACCTGACTTTCTACAGTGCCAGCTCAGGAGTGCCGCGGGTGTACGGGGGGTGAATACTGTTAGGGCCAGTGTGTGCATGGCACTGTTTTGAGCTAATAGCTCTGCTCATAGAGACAGTGGAGCACCTTTGCCAGGGTGCGGCAGGAGCGAATACTCCTGTCTGGATATGGGCTGACTCCCTCTGGAGCCAGTTGGCTGTTTCTGCGCTGTGTTTCCCAGAATTAGCACTCATGTTATCTGACTGTTCCATTATCTGGGTTCTGCCAACCTTTTATGACTGAAGACCTTGAAGAACTGACTGATTTCGAAGTAGTTTAATAGCTTTATAAGGGCCACTTTGGAGCGACTGCCACTCACATGTTAAGACATGAATATTTGTGGCTGGCAGGTTTGCCCTAATTCCCAGCTTTAGCTGGTTTATTTTAGAAGACTTACAGTGATTCAGTGCGTGCTTATGCGTCTTACTTTCATGCATATATGAGATATATATCCTTTTATAAGCCTTACATTCGATGCATTTTTACCAATTCGTTAGTATAAAGTAACCCTGTAATAGGTTTTGTTTTTTTCAGTTAAAAATTGGTGGTGTTTTGTTCAGCCGTAGCTGAGGACTTACTGTTTTAACTACACTGGAATAGTTAAAATAGCAAAACTTTCCTGAGTAACGGAGGTTGAAGTAATGTCCGAGGAAAGCTGGAAGATTTTTAAGACGTGAACTCAGTATTACTAACCCGTGATCTTGATGCAAAAATGAATTTACTGTAAAAATGTCTAGCATAAATAAAATCTGAGGCATGGATAATAAAATATAGTGATAACCTGAGGGGTATAAATGTATCAGCAAATTTTCTTAATGGGAATGCATTTTATGTTTTGTAAAAGGAATTATTTTGCTAATATAAAATCATTTTGCTGAGCAACAAAGCTTGACACATACAGATTTCACTAGAGAAGGCGATTATTCATGTAGTTTGGTTAGCACGGATCTCTTGCTTCAGAAGGGCATCAGCAATGTAAAAGAGTAACACTGTATATATATTTAGACTACAAACTTTTGCTATAATATCTACATTTATCAGTGTGAAGAAGTTTGATTTCCAGTCAATTCAGCGTTTACCAGAACAACTTCTAGTAAAGCTGTGAGAACTGATTAGAGGAACTGATTTTTTATTTTATTTATTTTTTTTGCTTGTATAGTTCACTTACCCTTTATGAGTCCAAGCAGAGAGCCGGAGTGGAAACATAGTTTACAGTGGCTTGTATATTTAAATCATTTCTATGAACAATAAAAGCTGTAGTGCCTGATGAGCTCTTTTGCTTGTATAAACCTGGCATCTAAATGAAAGATTTTTCTGTCACAGCTATGTTGGGTAGAGGTGTGGGGGGTTTTGTCATGCTTCTAAATAGTATGTGTCCCAGCAGAACTTCCTGAAATCTTCCAGTGGGTCAGTATTATGAAGGAGAGCTCATCTTTTTTTAATCCATATTGGTATAATAAAATAAGAGGGAAAATGACTTTGCAAAATGCTTCCTGTTTGGAATGGTTGCCCATGTTGTAGCTTTTATGGTTGGTTGCTGCTACTGTTGGTGACTTATTAGTGTATGTTCTCAGTGTTGTAGTCTCAGAGACCATGGTGCTGAAACCTATGCTGCCAAAAGGAGAGTCTTATCTTGTAATAAATGTAACTATTATAAAGAATGGCCACCAGTGTGATTTGGTAGCAATGGCTCTACCAGTTTTTGCATCTAGGTATGACGCTGGCATAGTTGTTCCAGTGATGCGTTAGCACCTGTGACAGGGTATTGACATGAAACAGTGGTGTTTTATTTGCCCAACAGCAAAAGACTGATGCCAAATGCATTTTTGTAAAAGTTTTTAAAGACTTGGAATTGTCTAATTCCTGTTTTGCCAAAAGGGCAGGCATCACAGACTGGCTCCTTTGTTTGTGTATAAAATCTGCAAGTGATAATTCTTATTCAGGGGGTCCTGAAATAAGCCTTTAATCTGTCCTTAAAAGCAAGATATTTGAATGTTTCTTGCACTTGCTTAGTGACTTTGAGAGTCCTCTGTAGATCATTCTTGACTGCTGCTAAATTCACAGGGATGCAGTATTCCCAGCTCAATCTCTTTGCGCCTAAATGTAGAACCAATGTCAAACTTTGTCTAAAGAGGATTGAACATTTAAAGCCCTCAATCTCATTAAAAATAAAGGGAGCAAAAATAAAAGGAGGAGCAGAAATGATGTCTTGTTAGAGCCTTTATGGGTCAGCATAGTTGTATTCTTTTTCAATCTACCTCCTTCCCAAAATCCAAAACTAAATACTTACAAAAGCATCAAACACTATTGTTAATTAGCATTTGTAACATTCCACAATTTTTCAGATACCAGTGTGAGTTTCAGTATTGGGTGCTGCTGCTTTCTTCCTCTTTTCTTACTTCTCCAGGCCTTGTACATTTATAAACTCTTTAGAGAAATGCTGACCAAGGCATCAGCAGCAACTACCGTGGGATCTGCCAAGCCTGCATGTAACCTGAGAAAGCAGACTAGAGATCAGTGCAGCACTACAAACTGACAGTGATTTAAGTTAGGCTTAAACTGTGATGTCATCTTTGCTTTTATTCACTGTCTTTTCTCTAGCTTTTTTAATTAATTCTTGTGAAATGTCTCCTTTTACTATTATCTTAGAGCATGATCCTAGTTTCAGCATAGCTGAACTGTTAGTCTTCTAGAGTTGTTCGTCTGAACCACATGTTTTAAAGCATAATAAAAAAAAAAAGTCTTTCATTTATTCTCTGACAATAGTTACTCAAAAAGTCCTCATTCTAAGTGTGCAGTTTGGATAGATCAAAAGTAGTCCGTGCAGTAGAGAGCTACTACTACAAAATGTTTGGCAAATCAGAGTTGTTGAATCTAATGTTTTGTTTCAATTCTGGTAGATAGGTCTGTTCTGTTTTACTTAAGTTCTTATTTAGCATCTTAGCTGATAGTATCCAAGCACTTTTCAGAAGTACGTTAAGTAAGGTGATGGATATTAGCTGTATGTGTTATCCTGTTCTCCACCAAAAGAAATATGCTTGGTGGGGCTTGTTTGCTTGGTAGCGGGTTTTGGTAGATAAGAGGGACAGTTTGGATTTTTTGTTGCTTATACATGTTGCTAGATTAAAGGCATGATTGAAGAAAGCACCTAACATGGGGCAGAGAACGGTTTACTTCGTAATGGTCCTTAATTCACACAAATTACGTTTTTGTCTTTCACCAACCCTTGAATACTGTGTACCTTTCATGGGTAACTTCGGTAATGTAGAGTTTGGTTGTGCTGGAGGAGGAAAGTTGTTGACCAAGGAGTTCATCCTGGAGTTTTAGAAAACCTTTTAAGTCTTCTGAGCCTAGGCTCCAGAACATCATGAATGTGATGACTTAAATCTCATTTACTCCAAATGTAATTTAAACAGCTATAAGGAGTATAAGAGAAGTTTGATGGACTCAACACAATAGCCTTTGTTGCTGGGATGGACTGAATTTTCCTAGATATTGTTGACTCTTGTATAATTGAGGTAAGACATGAATAACCAACTGGAAGTGATTGTGAGACTCACAGATTTTATCATAGGACGACGTAGCGTCACATTATAGGGATACTTGCAAAATAGGTGCAATGAAGGGTTTGAAAAAATCTTGCAGTAATACAGGGAGAAATTTAGTAAACTGAAGTATTATATGATTCTCCAGAGGATAGTACCTGTCTTAATTTAAGAACAGGCAGGAATTAAGCAGCAAGGAATGGATGTACTCATTTAATGTCTTCTTATGCTTATAGAAAATTATTTGTAAAATGGTACTGTCATTTTCCAATGGTGTTGTTGACACCACCGACTATATCAGAAAGCCAAGACAGAAAATGATTACCAGCCTTTTCTCTTAATAGAAATACGTTCTTTCCCTGAGGCAACTGCTTGGAAAGTAAGTACTGTGTGTCATCAGGTTTCCATGCTTCACTTTCAAACTTGGGAGACAGTAGTTTCACTTTCAAACTTGGGAGACAGTAGTTTCACTTTCAAACTTGGGAGATAATAAAAGGCTTTGAAAGAGATCTATCTCAATTTCATTACAAAGTTAAATGAATTTAAAATTAATTGACTCTCCTCTGTTTATATAAGTCTCCAGATAATAAATAAATATTGAGAGAACATTGTAACTTATCAGGATAGAATGCTTTGAAATTCCTAAAAAGGGAGCATTATTCAGTTGTTTAAACCATATGAAGTGTGTCTAAGGATTGACAAATAAGTAAATATTAATTTCTGTGTTATGTTACTTCAATTTTTCAAAGTTCTAAGAACTACTTAAGGCCCAGAGGCCCAGCTCTGAAGCAGCAAAGTGAAATGAATGCACTCATAAAGAGATGAGGGTAGATAGAGCTGTATTTTAAATTAGAGCATGGTCTTTTCTCATATTAAACCACCATTACTGCAGCCTGTTGAGTTACTGCATGTTAATGAGATGGAGTAACTCTTTGAGTGCGGATCAGGTCACTGGCAAATGGATGAATGTATCTTTAGACTGGATCACTGATTTATTTCATATCCTTGGCCAGGTAGAATGGTAAGTTCTCTGCATGTAAAATGGGAACAGTATTTTCCATATCAAGCTTAATATTCTTACAGAGCTTTTGAAACTTTAGAATGGAAAACTTATCAAGTGCATGGTGGTGTAATACAATCCCTGTTGATTGTGTATTTGTTGATGAGTGCAACTGACCTGTTGAACAAACCTTGTCATCTCTTCTTAATGTGTGGCTAAACTTTCCCTTTCTTCCTCCCACAGAGAGGCAGAAATAGGAAGGCATATTTGTGTCAAAAGCACAAGATAAAGTATCTCATATAGCACTATGCATAGAAGTACAAGAAAAATATTCTTGTCTGGGCCTGTCACAGCATGGATCCTGTTTAACTTTTTTTTTTTTTTTTCCACCTGGTCTGAATTAAATAATGCATCAACTTTAGGATTTTTCTTGGCTTTTTCCCCCTCCATTTTTGTTGCATTCACAATAGCTGATTTTGCCTACAGAGATGTCTCTGGTCATGACCGTTGTATCTTGAAAAACAATGGCTTTTGCACAAGAAAAAGCTAGTGGAGCAATTTTTATTTTTTCATCTCATTCTACTTTGCCCCTTTAGGTATTAGGTGAGAGTATAACTTGAACAAAACCAAGTACATCTTTAAAGGGAAGGAAGACTACCTTCTGGTAGGATCAGGTAGCTAGAATCTCAATGGAGACCCTGCTAAGCAAACTTGTTATGTGCCAAAAAAGGGACAGCTGTGCTTCCATGTTGCTGTATTCTTTTTTTCCTTTTTTTTTTAAATCCATATAACAAGGATTAGCAGCTTAGCCTTTCCTAATTCTTCTCCATTAATATATATATGAAGGCATGTAGTTTGTTTATTAGCTACATTTTTTTCAAGAGGATATAAAAATTGTAAGGGTGTTAAGAGCTTCATTTGAAGTACTTCTTCATTTCCAGCTTAACACTTAGGTTTAATTTTCACCGTTAACTTTTGGAGAAGGTTCTTGAAATAGCTGTATTACATATCTGTAGAACTTGCAAACTTCAAAAGTTTGATGTATTAAAAATAGATTTTTTTTGTCTTCTGTTACTGCTTTTGTGGTTTTACTGTTCACATTACTTTAGTGCATAGGATGTTGATTTTCAGAATCCCTTTGTGAAGCAGAGTAAGTAATACTGTGTCTGTTTCTGTAGATGGAGAAATGGGGCATCAAGAAGCCAGGTAACTTAGAAACATCATCCGGGCAGTTTGTGTTGAAACATGGACAGCGATTTAGGTCTCTCCCAGGTTATATGCACTGTTTGTGTCTCTCGTTACACCAGCAGTCCTTGCTATTTATAGCCTAACTCACTTCTCATGCAAGTTCTATATTGAAGCCTGTGGCTAAAAAGCTGCCAGAAATTTCTGTTGCATTTAAATTTTGAATGGTTTTCTAAAAACAGTTGTGATGAATTTTGGTTTCTTACTTCTCCATGTACATAATAGAATCTGGACTGCTTTCTGGGAAACAAATCTGTACTTTGCAGCTCTATTTCATGTTTTCATGGGTATCATATATCACCATCTAGAAAAATAAAAAGTAGTAAAAATGCAAATAACAAGTAAAATTAAATTTACATATAGGCCGTTATGATTGGCCCTACATACTTGTGATTCTTAATTTATCAATATAATTTTCAAGCAAATTTGCAACAATTCATACGGATAGAGTTCTTTCCAGTAGAGCAAACTGAAAGCATTTTTTTTCTGTCATGAGTCGACATGGAATTCCTCACTTGACTGTGCTGAGCATGACAGAAAAATGTTCTAATACTGTATTTACAAAAAGAGTTGTCTTCATTTGTACATAGATGAAACTGTTAATTGTGGGTCATATTTGACCAAATATGGCTTAATTGTACTGGGTAATGGAGGCTCCTACTTGACACAGGTAAAACTATTTTAAATAGCTATTTTAATGCTCCGAGCTTCACATAATGGCTGCAGTGCTTCTTTGAATGTCTATACAAGTATGCATGTATTCCTTCTCCCATATACACTTCATAAAGTGTATCTTATTTTTGGACTATTTTGTCTTTTTCTCCCCCAAGATATAATTGACCCAGCTATCCTGCGTCCTGGTAGACTTGATAAAACACTCTATGTGGGTTTGCCGCCACCTGAAGATCGACTTGCTATTTTAAAGACCATCACCAAAGTGAGTATTTGGAAATAAATCCTTATCTTGAAGCTTGCTGGAATGATGTAATACAAGTTAAATTTTACAGAATTGCAGACCCTGTCCCAGGAAACACTTTCAATTATTACACAAAGTCGTAAAAAATAAACTGTCAGCCACATCTGCTGCTACATTTGCTGCAAGACTGCTTGAGGTTGATAAATCTTGAATAAGGCAAACTTGTTGAATATAGAAATTGCTGCCTTTATAGTCACAGTCTGAACAGATTTAATTAAAAGATTCCTACCGGGGTGAGTAATGGGCATAGAAGTTTTTTGTATGTTGAGGGGGGGAGGAGGAGTTCCCATGTGTTCAACAAAATGATTCACTAGTTCCAGCTCTATTTGCTCAACAGTAATCATGACACATAATCCCTTTGGGATCAGTGGGAATCTTGTGCATGGTAGAGGTGGTAGGTCAAAGTAAGTGTGAAAATTTAAAATACTTGTCTTCATGGATCCTCTTGGGTTAATAGCACATTCTGCCATCTATGAAACTTGGATTACAGAATTCTATTGCAGTATTTTTCCAAGTTCAGTGCAGCAGTAGTCAAAGCCTTAGAAAAAGAATATACAAAGCATTATAAATTGCTTGGATATTTCGTCCTTTTTTTAATAGGTAGTATTGATAGTTATGAGCAAGTGTTCTATCAGATTTTCATGAGCTGCGAAGGACACAGTCTTGGCTTTGGAGAAGAGATAGAACTTTATTATGAACAGTGTGGAAAAATTATCTTTTTACAAATTTGCTAAAGAAACTCCCTCAGACTTGCATAAGAAGGAAGTTATGGTGTAGGTTATGGTGTATGCAATAGTTAATGCCATAGGGGAATTTGGAAGGCGAGGACGCATTTAAGCATGCCCTTTCATGCCATGATAGTTGTTCAAAAGTCAGACTCTTTACCAGTTCAGGATATTTGAGTTGCCTTTAAAACTTTCTATGTATGGCATTACTTCATGAAGACAAAAATAGTAAGTATACCCATTTGCCATTAGCAGTAGATGAGTTTACCAAGTTTAATAAAAAGTTTTATACTAAAAGATTTTGTTACAGTCCTGTTCTTGAAGATGGCTGCTTTTTAAAAGATTAGAGAGAATTCCGGAGTGTTGCTTCCATGAATCATTTTTCAAGTATACTGTAGGGAATTGCATTTTTAATCTTGCCAGTTTATTTTTGAAGGTAGCTCATGAAGTATTCTTTGAAAATGGGGCTTATGTGATGTTTCTGACTTAATAAAAACAACCTCCTTTTGGAAGAAGTGGGTGGTGATGGTCAGTCACTAGACTGTGTAAACAAAGCAGAAGGATTTTCTGTGATCTGAAGAGTTTACATCTGCTTTGTGTGTTTTTGTTTGGTTGTTTTTTTAATATACAAGTGTTGAGCCTTGCTGTCTCTAACTTTTGCTGGAAAATCTCCAGAGATTTGTAACTGTTTCAAGTGCTCTTATTGTAGTTAGTGGTGTAGGAAATTAGTGCAGCAAAGCTTTGCGCAAGACTTTATGGGAGGGGAAGGTGATATTAAACAAAACTGATTCCACTCACACTTACTTTCTCATAGATTTCACTCGCTTACACTCACAGCCACATATAATCTCCAAGATGCATGCATTCAAGTGGTATGGCCAGGATCACTTATATGCAACACAGAGCACAAGGAAATCTGACTGTTGAATCCTCACTGCTTATCCTGCCTTCCTCTTGATTGGCAATGACGAGCTTCTTCTTAGAATCACTTTTTAGACTCCCTTTAAGAATCAAGCAGTTCCAAATCTCACTTCAGCTGCCATAAATCTTGGGCAAGGTTGCTGCAAATTGTCTTTGCTCCCTCATTTTGGGTATCATCAAGTCTACAATCTATCTTCCTGTTGGGATAACACCAAGAGGAGTGGCACATGTGATGTGGCATAACCTTGTCGCCATCCTCTTGTTATCAGAGCATAGGTCTTCTGCTGACAAACCATCTTTGCTATTGCCTAATCAGATCATAGGCCTCCTTGTCTTGGAACAAGCAATGCATTCCACAGCGTTCACCTGTGTGATTGCTGTTGATCCTGTCCTTGGATATCAGTGTGTGCCACCGCTGGAGTGCCAGACACTTCCATTCGTACTTAATTCATGCTAGTCTTAATACCTTGATTATAAATCTTTATAGTGAATGAGATGTTAAGTCTTTAGTGGATTTTTTTTTTTTCTCAGTTGTTACCTGGGAGGCCAGCAAAAATGAGATATGAGCACTCTCTGAATAAGTCTCTTCTTTGCATAGTTCCATGTTCATTCCACCATGAGGCTGGTGCTACTCTCATTTTACTACTTCTGCAGTCGCCAGAGTTTTCGCAAAGCTAGGCAAAGATTTATATTTCTAATGCTCAGAAAAAGAAAGGCTCGGAGTTACTTGGAAGAAGAATATGGAATATGGGGAATGGAAAATATGTTAAAATTAACTGAAATATCCTACTTGTCGGATTTCATCTCTGCATTCTAGATAAGTAAACTTGAAAATTTTGGGTACAGGAACACTTGTTCAAATACAGAAATTGTGCTCAGGACTATATAAAACATAAATGTTTGGTCCAGATGTGCGTGGCTTTGAGGTGGTGGTGTGGGTTTCCAGAAATCTCTGAGGAATACTTGTATAAGATATGGAAACTGAGTCAAGTTGCTGAGGAAAAACATGAATGCTTGCAAAGGCAGCATGAGGAGTAGAAAGGGTAGTTGGGGGAGCAACAGCATGCAAGTAAATGGAGAGCATTACATGTAGGGTGAAGCTATGTTGAGAAAGAGTTTTATTTCAGTTTAACTTGTACAAGTCACACGTTTTCAAACTGCATATTAATTATGCAAGAGAAGCACGTCTTCACATGTTTAGTTATCATTATTGCATTCCTACAAGCTGTATCAGCTTCTCTGGTGCACGTACTGCTGAGCTTGTCTCTGGAGTAGGTGGGTCGTCCCACTCATAAAACGCCCAACATACATTTCTATTTGAGAAGTAATAGGTAGAACATTTGCCACTAGCAAAGAAGGTATCTCTCTGGCTTGCAGTCTTTTTTCATTTTACAATTTCTGAAGTACTGTATATGAAACTGGGGTTTCTTTTGTTTCCAATTTAAAGTTTGTCTTTTCTCTTTTCAAGATGCTACAAAATCGGGCTGTTTCTTTGCATTTCTGTTTTTGCCCTTCCTAGCGGTATTCTACCCAAGGTTCATTCCAGATTGCTCCCTTAGTGCCTAGTTGCTCCTTGATTATTCTGTTGCCGGTTAAATAAATGTTCAAGGGTTTTATCTTCCTAGTTGCTATACGTTTTATTTCTTTCTACTGAAGGTATTGTAAGGTTTAAAGAATTTTGTTGGCTAGTTTCAAATATAATTTAGAATGTTGTTTGTTTATTTGTTTGTTCATTTGTTTGTTTTGGAGGGGATATGCAAAGATAATAATAAAAGAAACCATCTCTGGGATCATTGTGCAGGAAGCAGTAATAATATGGAAAACTAGTGTCAAAAAGTCTACAGGAATGTCTACAGTTTATAAACTTTCATGAAATCAAGAATGGAAAAATTCTAGTTTTGAAATGTATCCTTGTCTGTAACATGAAAGGCATATACAGGTAATTCAGTTCTTAAAAGCGATGAGCCAAGGCTAAATCAAAACGCTTATAGCTGAGCTATTTGATTTCAACACTTTATCTCAATAGAGGGTAAGAGGAAGTTAGCTAACCAATGCTGTTGGCGTAACCAGCTATTTAAACTATGTCCACCTACAGAAAAGTGTCAGTGTTACTGCCTTGTGATAGGCTGGCTCACATTTTGTTGGAGAAAACCTATTCCATTGGTGGCAAGTTTAAAATTTAGCGTTACCTATAATATTTCATCATTAAATGTTTTTAAGGCTGGTCATCATCCTTCTTGGTTTGAGATGAAAGCAACTGTAATATTAATGGATGTTTTGGGAAACTTGTCTAACCCCTGTATGACTCCTGATTGATGAACTTAGTCACTTTGGGGATACCATGTGTAAACAGAAAAAAATTTTTTTTTCCTTTTTCTTTTCATCACCTCAATTCTGATAGGATGGCACTCGCCCTCCACTAGATGCGGATGTAAATCTTGAAGATATTGCTTATAGTCAACTCTGTGATTGTTATACGTGAGTAGCTTCTAGTTTTGACTTTAATATCTGCAATACTAGCAGTCTTCTGATGCATGATAATGTGTGTTATATTATTAGTACAAGGACCTCTTCATTCTCAGGGGTTATAAGTGTTTTCCTTTGTGCCGTTTTCCTCCCTCTTACTTGTGCTTTTCCAAGGATTTGGTAGGAATATGTTGATGCCAAAGTCCTTTTCATCTGGAATAGTCGTCTTCCTGTTGTAAATGCAGATCAGTAGAGGCCACTCTCTCATCTTGGCTTTGTTTGGTCTTATTTTACAGTGCTTGCATACTCTGAGGATAAGAGAACCCTGTTTAAGTTGTGGATCCATGCATAATGATGATGAAGGCAACTAGGTTAAACTACCACAACTAACTTGTTCTCTCACACAGTTCAAAGCAATGTATATTTGACACAGTGAGGGCCTATTTCAACCTTTGCTTTTTGAATACCAAACTATGTGTTTTAGGCAAGCTTGATAGCCATCTCAAGGATATCAGGAGTAATTTGCAAACCCAATGTTCTACATAACTTCACAAAGCTTTAAGCTATTAAATGATTTATTAATAGCTAATGATTTTCGAAATTCACAAAAGATAAAGTCTTTATGATGTGCTGCCTGTCACAGTATTGCTTTTCAATCTTATAAACGGGGGTTATCACCAACACTTATTTTTAGTTTGTCCTTGTTTCAGACCTGGAAAAGATAAGTATATGGAAGTCTTGTACACAGTAGTGTTCCTAGAGTCCCTAGATAAAGCAGGTGGAGTTAAGTGTGTAAAAAGGGTGGGGGGTTTTGTTTGTTTGTTTGTTTTGGTTCAGTGGCTTTCACTAGTTTGAAGGCTTGTGAAAAGTTTAACAGCTGGAATCAAAATGTTTTGAAAGACTGATCTGACTACATTTTGCGGACGCTGTTATTTTTAAGAGCATGTTAATTTTATTGTGGATCCAGCTTTGGGCGAGGCAACCCCCTGTTGTAATAATGAGTGATGCCATTTGCATCTTTCATAAGATTGACACCAGAAAAGTGTATTGTGTTCCCACCAAGTGGCACAATATTACTCAGTTGTTTGGCATTTTGGAGGATGCTGGGTGGGCTTTTGCCTCTTCCCTTGCTCCTTATGCATTTGGTTTTAATCTGAGGCTAAAATCTGTCCTTGGAGGACTTTACTCTGTAATAAAGGTTGCAGCATCAGGTAGTCCTCAGACCTCTTCCCCGTGTTCTTAAGATGAACCTTTATGACAGCACAACCTCCCTTGTCATCTTTTACCCTCTTTCATTTTCCCTTGGAGCGCACAGTAGGTTTGCTCTGCTCTCTCACTCTGTTGGGGAGGGAAGAAGGCTGCTGTGTATAGGAAGGGAAAGGGAAGTGTGGCCCACTGTTGCTGCAGAGACCCTGTACCTAGCTCTGGAGCTAAGTGCTGGGGGTGAAGACAGAAGTAGAGTGGGATGGGCCATGCAGAGAGGTATGGTAAAACTAGTATCATGAATATCGTTATAGTATCTGCACCACTTTTTGTATCAGCTGGTACTCCATACGTTTAGGATTGTGGTTAGTACTTTGGTATGTTATTGCCTTTTCTTGGTCAGCCTGCCTATTATTCTTCTCTTTGTGTCCGGTTTCTCTGGCATTCTAAATGATTTCTGACTCCTAATTTAATACCTAGAGTACTTTATATGCTATTAAAGTGGAACTGCTGTAATCATTTGATTTTTTTCAAATGTTTTTTAATCGTTTAATAATTTGTTGCGAGGTTTTGAAGTGTTTTTCCCCAAAATTCCCTTGCCTTTAGTCTTTTATCATCATTTGTATCGATTATAGTCTCTTGCCTCTGTATGTGCCAGCAGCCAAAGATGGGAGAAAATTATCCTAAAATAACCTATTTTGTTTGTGTCTGTAGGGGGGCAGACCTTTCCGCTCTAGTGCGTGAAGCTTCAATTTGTGCCTTGAGACAGGAAATGGCCCTGCAGAATAGCAAAAGCAAGAAAGGTAAGAAAGCTTTACAAAAACCTTAATGGAACAGTGAGAAGATAAATGGAATGTAAAGTGCTTGAGGTAGTTTAAAACAAACATAAAGGCATGTGTGCTGTATATAAATCACTGATGATTTCTGAGCCAAACAAAAATGAAGTCAGAGGTTTGTTTCAAGAACATGTAAGAATCTTTGAAGTAGAGGTAGGTGAGAGTACAGGGAAAAAATGGCTATGCTGGAGTTTTAGCATAAATTTTTTACTAAAAGAATTGAACCTTGAACCTTTTAACCTTGAAGAAAAGTTAATGTTAAATGGCATTATAAATTGAAAATGTATATACTATAGATCGAATACTTTTACGCCTAATTTTCACATAATTATAACAGCCTAATAAGCTCCTTCTTAAGAGTAAAGTAACAAAAGAAATTACTGGAAAATGAGCAGTATATATTCTCTCTCTCTCTCTCTCTCTCTCTCTCCACTGCTCATTTTCCAGTAATTTCTTTTGTTACTTCACTCTTAAGTCAAAATGCAAACTAAGGTGGAATTGTGACTTTTCAGATGGTGTCCTTGGAAAATATATCAAGCTTCTAATATGATTCTGATTTCTAACAACCACATGAGTTTTAATGGCTTTGAAACATTCTTTTTGATCTAGCAGGTATCCAGTCTCATCTGTCTTTAACAGCAGCAGAATGTTTGTATTTCCATTAAGAGTGAGCTGGTGTGTTCCTTTAGGTGGGGAGGGGAAGAAACAAACTATAAAACCTTCATTGTTGTTTGACTTGGCTACCCATTTTCCTGCAGATAAGAAATGCAGTAAAAGCTCTTGATTTGAGATGGAAATTCCTGAATCGAATCTGATGCATTTTGAATAATTATAAAAGTGAACAGGATAAATACAAAGATATTAATCTCTTGAATTCAGCCTTCCAGTTTAAGGTTGCAGCCTGACCTAGTTGTAGTATGGATTTGTCAGCTGGCAACAGATCCATAATGTGTGCGCAGGTTGATCTGCATGTTTGTGGCAGCTATTTGTTTGGGATGCCCTTGTTTTTGTATTTCCAAGAGGTCAGCCCTGACTAATATGGAAATGTGTAAGGCAGTTTCCACTTTGAAACCTTTTTCATTTGTATTTTCAAAGGTAGTGTACATACAGACTGGAGAATTTCTTGCTTCTGTGTCCCCACAGGACATGCACAACTGACTCCCCTCCCATGCTGTGTACATGATCATAGACGGGTGGTGCATGTGCCACAGCACAGTTCCTTTGCATATCCTAGCTGAGATCAGGGCTGTTCGTTACTATGCTGTAGAAACTATCACAACCCCCTTGTTGTACCTACTTTTTCCTTCTGGAGTAAACTTAATGTTTTGTTGTTTTTACGGCAGGGTTTTGCTTTAGGTTTATTTGAAGGATTTTTTTTTTATATAGTGAAAATGGAAAGGTATCCTTTTTGTGATGTCTCTTATAAGAATCCATAAGTTCTGCTTCTAGCTTGAACAGTGTTGAGAGACCTGAACACATTGTGACTGTAGCCTAGGAGATGCCAGATATTCCACTCAGTCGGGGCGGGGAACCAACTCAACTTTCTAACAAAGACTGGACAGATTTTAAGTTTTGAGGTCCCCTCTGGAGCTCCTAATCATTACCCTAGAATTTGACTGTCAGAAGTGTTCAGTATTATTTGCAAACTTAGAGCTTTCACTGGTGGCTCTATTGTCTGGGTCATTGATGAAGATACTGAATAAAACTGGTCCCAGCACCAATCCCTGAGTGGGACCCCACTTCTGACTCTTCCCTATCCTGAAAAGGGATAAAATTAAAGTCTTACCTTTCAGTTCATATCCTTTAGTCAGCTTTTAGTCCATAGAAGGATCTTTCCTGCAATTCTGGGAAGTTCTCCAATCTACCAGTCCTCTGGTGGCTGTAACAATAGGTTACAAGATTTGTCCAGCAGCTCTGCAGTTTCATAGCCAAGTTCCCTCAGAACCCTTGGGTGAACACCTTCTGGTCCTGGTGACTCACTGTTAACACCCCTTCTGACTTATCTTAGGTTAATACTTCCTGAATATTTACTTCAAAGTAATCTAGCTTCAAAGGATATACAGGGTATGAGAACTTTGTAACATCTTCAGCTGTAAAGACCAATTTAGTTCAGTGAACTTTAACTTTGATTTTGCTATTTTAATGAAAATAATAGTTACAGGATATCTGCTCTTGTGTTCTGTATCTTCAATCTCTATCTTCAATTTAGTGCTCTTGATGTAGTCTTCTGCTATGTTTAGAGCAGCAGAACTTAACAGTTTTTGTTAATTTAAACTCACAAAAATCAAATATATCAACAAGGAGTCTTGGTTAACAGTTCTTTAATGTCCGCATATCCTTTTCACATTACAAACAGTACATACCTCTGGAAGCAAAAAGTGTCTTAATGGAATTCATAAAAAATATGCACCAAAATCTCTAAAGAGATACCTTTGTTTATCTCCTCCAGTATAGCTGACACCTGTGCATGATACTGTTATTGTACTGCTTCTGTGTATCACAGAATGGTTGAGGTTGGAAGGGACCTCTGTAGACGATCTAGTCCAACCCCCTGCTCAAGCAGGGTCACCTAGAGCACGTTGCACAGGATCCTGTCCAGGCGGGTTTTGAATATCTCCAAGGATGGAGACTCCACAACCTGTCCGGGCAACCTGTTCTGGTGCTCTGTTACCCTTGCAGTAAAGAAGTTTTTCCTCATGTTCAGAGGGACCTTCCTGTGTTTCAGTTTGTGCCCGTTGCCTCTTGTCCTATTGCTAGGCACCACTGAGAAGAGCCTGGCCCCATCCTCTTTACACCTTCCCTTCGGATACTTATACACATTGATAAGATACCTCCTCAGTCTTCTCTTCTCCAGGCTGAAGAGTCCCAGCTCTCTCAGCCTTTCCTCATAGGAGAGATGCTCCAGTCCCTTAATCATCTTAGTAGCCCTTCTCTGGACTCACTCCAGTAGCTCCGTGTCTCTCTCGTATTGGGGAGCCCAGCACTGGACAGTACTCCAGACGCAGCCTCACCAGGGCTGAATAGAGGGGAAATATAGCAGTGGTATTTTGGGATTCTTATGTCTAGGCTAAACAAGGTACTTGCTTGTGAGAACAGAGAAATCTATACTTTATTTGAGGTATGCTTACACATTAGTAGACTTCTGAGGAGAAAGGAAAAGAAAAAAAAACCTGCTGCACAAGTATGATTAGAAATAATTACTGTGGATGGCTGCATAAGGAAAAAAGGGATATGGAAAAACTTAAAGATGGGCAATTGAAAAAGTGAAGACAAAACTTTCATTGCATCTGGATAATGCCAAACAAGGGGCTGATATGAACTGAATTATTTAGGAATTGAACATCCTGCAGTGAAATGGGGATGATACAAAAGGTTTTCTAGGTATCTATTAAAAAACACTCTGTAGGGACATTTAGCATTAAAAGTGTACAGAAAATAAAGCCCCAAACTGGAAGCAACGGAACTTGAGAAATTCACTTCCCAAAGGGTAAAGGTACTTGAATTCTAATGGGATTTGATGTAAGCTGTAGTTAACTCAGTATCTTTGAAAATGAAATTCCTAATCTGCAGGTGAAAACATTAATACAAAAAAAAATTAAACAAAAGTACTTTGGCATAAGGTACAGGTTAAGAAGTTGCCTAAGATCACAGACAGGAGCCTACATTAAAAGTAATATAAAACTTCAGGTGTTCATGACACTAGTTAGATTTCATACAAAAGACTGTAGCACATACAGTTAGGTTTCATGAATGTTTGCTTGAAATATGTGCAAAAGAAATCACTTGATTGTCACTTGCTCGCAATTTCATATAGTAATTTATTGTGCTTTGTTCTTTAAGGAGAAATCAAGATTTGCCATAAACACTTCGAAGAAGCTTTTAGGAAAGTGAAATCCTCAGTATCAAAAAAGGTGAGAAAAGTTTCAAGTAAGAAAGACTGGTCCCTTCTGGAAAGGATACTCTATACTAGTGACTGGTTGGAATAATTAAGGTTAGAGTATACTTATATATGTGTGAAACAATAGCCCTACTTCTGCTTTTAAAAAAAAAAGCTTTTCACAAGTTTAGAAACTAAAGTTTCCATTTTCAGCTGCAGATGACACATAGCAACATTCTGGGTAGACTGATTATCATGCTGTCAAGGTTATCTTTAGGTTTAGCATCTTGGACTTTTCATTGACATTTTCAGATTAAGTTACTGACCTGGCTCTAACCTCTGTCACCTGTGGAATTTTCAGTTAAAAGTAAGGGCCTTTAGACTGTGCCTCACTTTGCCTCCACCTTTTGTCCTCCATTTGTATGTGTCACTCAAAGATGCTCAGTCATTTCTGTTAATGTACAAAAGATAAGACTTAATTCTGAGATAAGACATAAAAAAACACTTTATCATTTTAGTAACTTAAACAGTCTTTCCATGATTTGCATTTGTAAAGGAGGTTTGTGTTTTAAGTCACTTTATGGCCTGTTCTTTTTACTGCCTGGAAGGTAAGCTCTTCAGTCATTTCAGTTGCTATCATGGAGAAGTTACCAAATGTGGCAGTTGTGCTGCAGAGCTTCTCTACGTATAAGTTTCTATGACAGTATATTTTAGTCAAAATACATTAATATGTTCACTTTGAACACTAGCCAGAGGAAGGATAACTATTCCCTTTCAGTATTATTACATAAGTGTTGATGGTCACCTGGACTTTAAAAATAATTTAAAGGTGATCTTTGACTCAAAGTCCCTTGAAAAGTCCCACATTCCCTGTCTCTTTCCCTGCCCCCACCCTTTGCTAATCACTGAGAAAGTTGTTCAGGAACAACAGATGAGCACTTACACACCTCCTCTAACACAGCAATGACTGGTAAGTATTAGGACATATTCTCTCTGTCTTTTAAGAGTTAACCAGAAATGTCATTCTGCACCTCAAAGACAGTTTAAATATTACATGTCTCAGAGCCCCATATTTCAATTAAATTCATCTGGAGAATTTTCAGTTAAATATTTTGAAATATCTTTTGGAGTACAAGATACTCGTCTCCCATTTTGAGTTGCTACTTCTTGTCTGGCAGACAAGTCTGATATGACAAAACAAAAACTCTACATGCATTCTCCTGTCAAGATCAGAAACCACAAAAAGCTGCATCTCACTGATTCAGTGCTTCATTTAAACTTCTTACTCTTCTTTTCCCTCCCATACACACCTCGGGTTTCAGTTGGCTTGCTTTGGCTTAATTGGTTGATAGATTTGAGAGAAATCAAAGTAAGTTCTTCTAAAGCTAGGGACAGATACCATCTTTTCTATTCAGTTTTGTCAGTGGAAGCTAATGTCCCAAATTGCTCACTTCCTCAAAACTGTCATTTTGAGTGACTTATGAAAAGGATTAAGGAACAGTTACAGTTAAATGAGCTAGATTGTATACAAATGTGAATAGTAGATCTTTGTAAAGTAGGCTTATTTTTGCAGAAGCAGATAGGGGAGTACCTCCACTGACAAATAAGGCAGTAGCTTTTTAGTGAAACTTTTCTAAGCCTAGAATGGTAGTATGAGGTATAAGAGCTCTGGCACAAAGGCTTTTGTTGATTATATATTGCTGGTGACTGTTACCAGAGAACCTTATTTATGGGAGGGAGGGAGTGTTGCCTCTAATTAGCTTTTTGTTTCTAACTATTTCTGAAGAAGAAATATAGCTAGTGGTTTGCATAGCTGGTTTATTTCATTTTCTCATTAACATATGTAAAGTCACAATACTGCATTTATTTTTACTGTCTGCTGAAGTCTCTCCTCTCTTATCTTGGCACTGTTAGGATCAAATAATGTATGAAGAACTGCGTCAGTCACTGCACAGATGATACATTTGGACAATTCCCCAAAGAGACTTACTGTACATTGGTGGAGAATTTCATAATACCTGTGCCTGATTTCAAGAGAAGCTGTACCAGATCTTTGACTTTTTAATCTGCACCTGAAAAAAGGTCATTGTAACCTACTGCTCTAAGCCATCCTTAATTTAACTACTTCCAGAATAAGAGGTAGGGGAAAAAAAACAAAACAACAACAAACTTTCTATTTCTGCTTATCACTATTTTGGCTAAAAATAAATGGTTTTAACCCTAAAGATTTAATATCATTTTGATTATAATATTTGGTGCCCTTAATCAGAGATCCTTCAGAGACAGAGAGGCTAACTCTTCAAAATGTTACTTTGCTCAAATACCTGTTTTTAGCTGTAAATGAAAATAGCTGTGTTTTCAGGAACAAGGACTCTTAAGAATTATTGCAAGAACAGAGCTGAGAGACTAGATTAGGAAAGTGCTACACTGTTATCATTCCTTTAATCATGCCTTTCCCAAATATGACAACACATGATGATTGTGCCATAGTAGGTTCTCAGAGTTTAAAACTTCCTTTTACCTTATCAAAAGAAACCAGCCTGAGATGGCAGGCTGTTTTAATGTAACCTAAGAGAATAAAGCTTGGAAATCTGAGGAATGTTAGTATATGATTTAATGGCATCTATGAAAATTTAGAGTTACCTAACAAGCTGGTTTTTAATTCTTAAAATAGGATTTTTGTTGTTGCAGTTTTTGTCTATTACTGATTTGAATTTCTTAACACTGTTTTGACAAATGCTCTAGAGAGAGGAAAATCTTAATATTCTAAGAAGCAGACCAAGTAAGAGCCTCAAGCTGAGATTTTTCCCCAAAAGCTGTTAATAGTGATGTATTAGCCCACAACCAAGAAAAATGATCTTAGTTTGTAAAAGTAAACTTTAAAACTTAATGAATCTAAAAAGAATGAGGTGAGGTTTTTTTTTTTTAAACAATATACAACAGATTTTCAGATTTGCTTGGTTACTGATGTATTTAAAATGCTGCCAAGAATCAGCCTGATTGATTGATAGTATTTTTCAGTATGTTCTTCATCAGATGCATTTATTTTTATTTGCTCTTGCAGTAAGGTCATAATACAGAGAGCTGCATTTTTCTGTAATACAAGGAATTCCATCTTGGAAAGAGGGTCATAACATACTTCCCAGAATGCTGATGCTGGATCTCAATTAAGACAAAACACTGTGCTACAGATATTGGGCAACCAGCTTCTGAAACCCAGAAGCCTTCATGCATTTTTACTGTTGTCATTTTAAGGAGTTCTTTAATTGTGCTTTAAGCAGCTCTTCTAAGTAATCTCAGTTGCAATCCTTGATCAGCATTATTCTTCCTAAAAGCAGTACAAGCATCAGAAAAGGAAAGGGATTTTTTTTGCTAGCAAGTTACATAGTTTTAAGTTTGGTAGCACTGAATTTCAAATACTTTTTAAACCAGCAATATTTCCATGTAAAAACAGTAAAAGTTTTTGTAAGCAAAAATTTGCTTCGGTAAGCATCTCCCCTACTTACTTTAATGCTCAGAGGAAGGAGATTACTTAGTCTCCTATTCAAATCTGATTTTTGTCAGCATAAAGTTATAACTGATTTAATATAACAGATTGCCATGAATTCAAAGTTTGACTGGTTGTGACCTTGAACAACCTGATCTAACTTCAAAAATGGCTTTGCTTTGAGTGGGAGACTGAGATGACTTCTAGCGGTCCCGTTCAACCTAGATTATTCTATGAATTGTGTCAAGAGACAGACTAGAGTATCTGCCTACACAGCTGAACTCTAGCTGACTGTTCACACAAGAAGTGCTGCACCCACGCTGCTGCTTTCTTGTGGGAAATTCTGCTTAGACTACACTAGTCATGATAAAAACTTCATAAGAGAGAACGCAAGATAACTTGTGCTTGTACACAGAAAACAAACATTACTTTAAGGAATAAGACTTCATATAATGCAGAGACCACAACTTTGTTCTGCAAATGCAGCTACCTCCTTCCTAACAGACATGCCTAGAGGAAGTTCCCCCTCTAGTCATCTTGTTTCTGTTGGGACAAGATCAAGAAATTGTTCAGCATGTCATTCCTCTCCCCCCTTTCCGGAGGCTAGCCATGCATCTGAATCACAATAATGATTCTGTACTTAAGCATAAGGTAGAGGGCAGAGGCAGTGCAGGGAGCTGTCAGCAGAGGAGAAAAGACACCCCCCCAGTGCTGTCTTCATCACTGGCTGAACATTCAACATTTCTTCAACATTTTTGTCCTCACTGAAGTCTTGTGTACCATTGCAGGTTTGATTATGAAATGGAGGGTTTAACAGAGAAGAGAGATAGATAGTCGCATATGCGGAGTGGCAGGTTGCTGTATGCTGCATATCTACATTGTAGAGACACACCTATTCATCAGATGATTGTTTTCCTGGGACCTTGTACAAGTAGAAGCAATCTTGGCATATCCAGAAGAGGCTGTGCTTTGCAATATGTAAGCTAAAACAGCAGAATTTGCTTTGCTGCAAGTCTTCCTAATCCAACAGGATTAGTACAGCAGCTTGGAACTTCATGCACAGCATTGACATTTTAAGCAGAAGAGTGTGGTCACTGACAAGTGAGCAGCGTAACACTACATTATTGGCTGGTGGAATTCTAAAGCTGTTTTCTTACTGTAGCACTTGCATCTGATACTAGAATACACACCAAGGAAGCAGAGGTGCACCACTGAGCTCATTCTCTAACACAGTGACTTTACCTAGAACAGATCAATTTCTCAGCATTTGTAATTTTTTTTTTTTGTTTAGTTGCTTGGTGGCTGCAGAAGTACTTAAAGACAGATATAGAAGCAGAAGTCATAGCTACTTTTCAGCTGACCTGTGGTTCTAGGTGAAGACTTGCCTGGATCCAAAAAACCAGAGTTGTACAAGCAAGAAATGTGTACCCCTTCAACACATGATAATTGGCCACTGTTCTGGAGCAGACTGGTTCAACAGCAAAACAAGAATGCCAGAGGCAGAACTTGTTTTGAAAGAGGAATATATCCACACCTGTCTTTTAGGAAAACTCATGCCTAGTATGATCAGACTCCAAGATGCACTGCTTATTCCACTTGAGCAATTTCAAATAATTAGGGGGTAAAAGTCACAGAAGGCAGTTTATGCTGAAAACTGCAAGTTACTTTGAAAGCCCTGAAGGGGATTCAGAACCCTAAACAATTACAGCAAAAATACTTGATGTACCTAACACAGTTGACCTAGTCAGCTGTGTTTTGACAGTTAAACTCCAGGCTGATTTCACATAAAGAAAGGGGAGGATGGGTCCCCCTGAGAAACTAGTAAGATGCATTAGTCACACAAGAAGGATTAAACCCTAACAAGCATGTAAAGGACAAAGTTAGCTAACTCCATCTGAATCTGATTTTAAAAAAGTGGCAGTTAAGTCAGTCAGGGTCCTTAATGCCCTTAGGTTCAGTTTGTTCATCACTGGTTAGTCAGAGCTTCCTCCAAATTTCAGATCAAGTATTAACAAAAAATATATATATACACACACACACAAAGCTGTTTCTGCCAGGTACATTTTAGTAGCATTAATGAAATCACTTTTAAGGAATTAAATAGTTAACTAGGTTCTGTATGTATGAACAACTAAGGTTTTTATTAATATATTTTTGTGCCATGCCTTTAGACTGAACACCCTTTAAGAAGCATGACTGCAAAAAGTTACTTGTTTAGAATGTATCAAACACAACAAGTCAAGCACTACAGCTGGCCTATATTCCTTTTGCCAGTTGTTCAGAGGTGTTCCTAACTCCCTTTAAGAATAAAACAATGTTGCAGTATAGGTACCTATCTTTCAAATGATCTGCTTCTAGCAAGAATCCCTACTCCAAAAGTTAGATAAGGCTTCTTACATAATGCATAGGAATTAGATGCCCAAGAATGGTACTTACCAGTGCCTGCAAGAATGAGAACAGAGTTCAGTTCCAAAGATAGCTTCTACTGGCAAAGACTAACCTAGTCTAATAGATGCTCTCCAATAGGTAGCCATTAGCACACATTTCAGGAAGAATATGACAAGACAGGTATCTCCCTCAGAATTCCCTACTTTACTGCTCTTAGTGATAACACTGTGCTTTCATTCAGAGAGGGAAGTTCAGTCAGAATAACATAAAATCAATGTTTTGTTTTTAAAAAAAGAGAAGCAGCAACTCCAGGCCTGTTCAGAAGCAGGAATTCATACTTGTGCTGTCCTTTGGGGGTGATAGTAAGGGGCATCAGTGATTCCATGATGTAGGTAACTAAGCCTAAGGACAAAATTTTAACTCAAAGCCCTCAGTTATGCTGAATGAATACCTAAGATAGCTAGAAGCTAGAACTGAGAAATAAAGTGGCTATAAAGGTTACTTTTGGAGGCTTTCCATACTTCATTCAGCTATGGTAAGTCTTCACTGAAGAGTGTTACTGTTATTCACTTCTTAAATTAGGGACAGCCATGCAGAAGGGACTTAGATGCTTAAAAAGTTGCAAATCAGTTTAAGTCTTTCAAACGCTGGTTTTCTTCCAAGTAGAAAGTAAAGGCAGTGATTCTTTACAGTTCATTCCACAACACTATTCAAGAGGACAGGTCTACTTGCATCTGCTTTCATAATACTAAATTCCTCTAAAACCTTAAGCCCTTCAGCATTAGGGGACCAGTCAAAAATCCACCCAATGTTACTTTTTAATCTTTGCTTTTAATTAGATTTTAAAATATTGGATAAAGTATACTTTGACATTACATCTCCCCTGAGCAATATATGCTGGCTAGCTACCATGTCACTGGCATGATAATGAAGTCACTTTAAGTGGCTGGCACACTTTCATGAGACTATTTATACCATTTCTATTGCTTAGCTACAGATAAGGGCCCAGACTTTAAACAAAAAGCAAACAAAACCCCCCAGCAACACATTGAAGACAGAATTGCAGTCAAGCAAGGGTTAGGATGTCATAACACATTCTTCTCTGGCACTCAGCTTCTTCCAAGACTTGAAGAAATACAAGAGTTAAGGCATCTAAAAATTAAGTTACTTACAGCAGACCAGTACAGCAGATAAGTTGACAGCCTTCACCAGACTCCATCTTTTAGGTAAGTGAAGAACATACCACAGAATCACCATTTGATATTTAAGGGAGTTTTGTACCAGTCTGACAGCTTAAAGCCAATGTATTGGCTAATAGAGGGCAAAAATACTGGGCTGACATGTGCAGAGGTTCTTCAGTGCTCAGCAAGTCTATCTATTATCTGTTCCAATATAAAAACTTTAACAGGAAATTCAGTGGTATCATGGCTCTGCTCTCACCACATTTTAATATGCAAGACCAGTGTTTATGTAGGGTACTGTAGGTTTAAAAAAATTTAAAAACAAGATCATTTAGCAACACCGTTCTATGTACACAAATGACTGACATGCCTAAAAGCTACAGTTGCCAACACTTGTAGCTAGCATTGTTTACCAGAACAGTATCTGCTTCAGTTGATTAAGTTTTCCCCACACAAGCCAGATTTCCAAACAAGAAGAAATATTAGAGTTCATTTGAAGCCGTGGTAACAGTAGAACCAACTAGGACAAGCCTACTCATTTTTCTTTGCAGATCACAAGAAACTCCAAACCTTAGCAACAAGGTTTTTTCCAGTCTGCAAAAGCCTAATGAGTTACAGCAAGTTGCCTAGTGGGCTTACACAATAAGAGTCTAAATACTAGTTGCTGCTGAGTTGTATGCTAACACATGCAGCTGAGGAAGTAGGTGGGGACCCACAAAGCTAAAGATACCTCTGAATTCCCTACTCTTTTACGTAGTCACACAAACCATCTAGATTATGCCAGTTTCAAAGTGATGGATTGCTCCTCTAAGGTGCTTTCAGTAGCACAGGTGGAACACATTCAAGTAATGCTTTAAGGGACATGTTACTTTTTTTTTTAAAAAAAAGGTAGTTTGAAATATTTGTGCAAATTTTGTTCTCCCACCCTTGGGTTAGGAAGCAAGTTCAACAGAAGATTTAAGTTAACAAATCATGTTAGTTTAGAATTAACAGGTTAAGTACAGCATTTATCACTACAGTTAAATAAGAGCACATTTGTGGGCAGTGTACTACATTAAGAACTTTTTACTATTTTAGAGTCATACATATTTTGTACAGATTTAACACCTGCCAAAGTAAATCCTGTAACAAAGTGATTTAGTATTATGCATATAACACTGATCCTTAGGCAAACATATATACATTAAAACAATGAATCTAAAGACTGCTAGGAATGTTATAGCTGGTAGTAGTCTACTTTGTTGCCAAGTCCTTAAGGATGCATTGCTATGTTGCTGTAGATCTTAATTCAGGGTATAGGTGAACATCTTTAGCAAGAGACTTTTTACCAGCCACTTTAAAGCAAACAGACATTTCAAAGTTTTTTTTGGTTGCCAGAAGTTTAATCTTGTTTCACTTCACCCTTTAATTGCCTTTTCATGCGTGAATATGGGCTGATTGTATCATCCATCACGAAGTCATAAAGCACTCTTATCCAAGAGTTGTATTGGGGCAGGTTGTCATAGTATTCAGCTGCTATTTTCTTCACCTGAAGAGAGATAGGAGGTTCATTTACTATTTTAGTTCCTATTATGACAACTTCTACAAGCTTCAACCTGTATCTTAACATGGAGCACTAGAAGTTTCTCTTTAGAAGTTATACTTTAAAAAAAAAAACAAACCTTCTACTGGTACTACAATGTGAAAATTTCTTGGAGGAAAAACCAACTTCTTGGTTATTCAGTAAAATTCATGTGAGGCTTGGAAGCTGCAGAAGCTAACTACAACTCAGCTAGAACACTGAAGTCCATGCACTGCTACTTGCAGAATGATGTAGCTCACTGACTCAGAAAGCAAGTAATTTGGATTGCTAGTGGAAGCAAGACTTAATTCAGAGCTGAGTCATATTGATATGAGTATCATTAGATATGTAAAATTAACAGTTGCTTTTAACAGCTATTTTTACATGTAGTTTCAAACCTCAGCACTCAGGGAAAAAACAACTAACTTCTGAGGACAAGCACTAAAGAATGAACATAAACAGCTTGCAAAGACTTCAATCCTAGATGTGCAGTCTGACTATACCATCTTTCCTTAAACCAAGAGTGCTGGAATTTCCCTCAGATATCATTACTGGTGATATTTAACACCAAACATCCAAAGCCTTGGAAAAAATCTGAACAAATCTATATGTTAATCTGTATAAGCAACAGTTTTGCTAAATAATCCAGATATTTGCATGCTTGGTTAGGAGCTGAATGATGACAGGAGTCAAAATTATACATAGTCAGTATACTTTTTCAACAGTATTTTCATCTGACCAGTATCTCAGCTGGAATCAAGTGTTCAGTACTTCAGTGATCTTTAGCATACAGCATAGCAGAGTCCAGTCCAATCAAATTAACTACACTGTTCTAAAAGAAGGCTTTGTTTTCTTATCAACTGTGATTAACAGCCCTGAAGAGCTATTTTTTAATCTCTGCAATTAAATAATAAGAAAAAAAAATCATTCTCTATTGAGAACTTAAGCAGGGACACATGACATGAAAGCCAGGTTTACCAGCACAGATCTAGGTATCAAAGGTAGCTTCAAACAACTTCAGCTGCACTTGAAAGCTGAAGTCCATGAATAAGAGATTTTCTCCCCCCCCCCCCCCCCAAGTCTCTACAAATGAATTACAGAATTTGACTGCCCTGCCAAGGAAATGCTGGAGGGAGGGATTTCTTCTACCATTCCACCACTGATTACAGAAGTGTGGCAATTTAAGTTTAGAGTACATCAAAAGGAGAAGCTTACCAGGTCTCACCATTACTGAGTACAGTAACAAAGCTGCAAGACCAACACTTTGACTGCTGTCAAACTGACAATTTAGTGTGTGATGAAAAATACTTTTCACTGAAGGTAAGTTTTAGGTGTACTCTGGAAACCTGGGCTGTCATACTCCAACTGGGAAACATGTATACAAGGACTGAACTCCTGATTAAAAGAAACCAGGGAAAGAAAGCAGCTTGAAAGCCATGTATGCCACTCATGCAGACATAACATGTCTAAGTCTTATCTTGGAAGCTGTGTCAGTGTAGTACAGCTGATACTTGTTTAGAGTTCAGAGATCCTCAGTAGAGAAAACTGAGCTGCTCCAGAATAGAAAGCATTTGTCAGCAGTACAACAAACATCAGCAATACCTCAAACCTTCTCTTTTCTTGAATAAGTGACCATGCATCAATGATTAAAAAAAGTGAAGGATAAGCATGCATTACCATATTTTACATAAGATTTCAAGAACAGAGGGAGCCGACAAACCTCTGTAGGTTATCTGCAACTTAACTAGTTTCATACATACGTCCAAAGTGAAAAAAACACTGAAGGCTAGTTGTAATCAGAGAACTAGAAGTTAGTGCAAAAAATAAAGAGGGTAAAACCATATGTGTTTCCTCCCATTTCCCTTTATGGGAGAGGCTACAGCAGGAAGCACATTAGTAAATCTATTCAGGGTACTACTAAAGCAGTAATTCCCCCTTATTCAACTTACTACTACAAAAGCACGAAAATTTCTAACTTCCAATCTTTAACTTTTGAGGGTTTGCTAATAATATTCTACCAGTTAGAGTAGGGCTTAGTTTAAGAAAAGTAAACTTACCAGTGGAAGGCTCTTGCCAGGAATATTGGGAAAGTCATGGTGTTCATTGTGATAGCCAACATTAAAAGTGAGCAAGTTAAGTGGCCCATAATAGGAATAAGTTTCATGTCCCTTTAAAAACATGTAATGTTCAGCTATGAAGTGTCCTGAAATTGGGTGCAACCCAAGTCCAAGTACTGAACCTGCAAGCATGTAACAAACTGATTTGACTCCCCATAAGTAGTATATCACGACATCGAAAGAAAACTGAGCCAACAGGTTGATGATTTCCAGGCGAGTGATTGGTTTGGGGTTGATGCAGAGAGGCCTAATCGCATAGAAAAGAGGCTGCAGAACAATCCACATGAACTTCCTAAAACGAGTGCAGAAAAACCAGCCTTCAAAGTTGGTAGGAATGTCCACGTCAATGCCGTCACCCCCTAAGTAACGATGATGATCCATGTGGTATCTCTTGAAGGAGATGGAGTATGGGATACCAAGAGGGAGGTTGGCAAATATTCCAAACCACCGGTTCCACATTGCTTTGTTGTTGCCAAAGGCACTATTGTGAGAGATCTCATGAATAGCCAGAGTCATGGAGTGGCTAATACAGCTTCCAAAAACATATGCCCAGAACATTACCCATTTCCAGTCCAAGTCTTTAACTAGATAAAATGCAACCAGCTGCGCAAGAACCATCAGCACAACCACCCAGATCAAATTGCTGTCTGGCTTCATCAATGCTTTTATCTCTGGATGTTTAGCTATATGGGAGAGAATTAAATGAAAATTAATTAGATGCAAGCTCTCCTCACAGTCAAGCATCTTAGATTAAGAAAGTGTACCTAGTCAGCTCTTTACCTCCCAATCAGGTTTTATTTACAATGGGAATGAAAATGCACTGCCTTTCCACCTGTGACAATTTATTGTTCTAAAGGATTCATTACAATTAAATCCTTTCAGCATTTTTATGTCATCCAGCAGCTAGACATTTATAATGACAAGTACCAATATCCCTCCCGGCCTATCTAGGAACAAAATGAACCGAGAAGCCCCAAGGTAACCCAGACGTTCAAGCGGCATCAAGTCCGTTTCAGCCGTTCGATTTGAAAGCGTTGCTATTTACCAATACTCGAGTGCCCAGACGATCTCTACACGCGATCCCCGATCCATCTATAAGAACAGCAGGCGCCTGCCAAGCACCTAGCGCGTTTTGCGCCCGCATAAAGCCCGGCAGGAGCCGCCGCCGGCGGCCAGGAAGGCGAAGGAAGCGGCCGGCGAGGAGCGGCGCGGCGCCTCGCGGTTCGGCTCTGCCCCGCCGCCCGCCGCCTCGCAGCCCGCCCGCCGCCGCGGCCCTCCCGCGCCTCCCCTCCCCCCGCCAGCGCCGCCAGGGCGGCGGCGCCGCCTCCCGCCTCCGCGGCCCCCTCGCCGGCCCGGCAGCGGCTTCGCCGCCGCCTCCGCCCCTCGCGGGTGCCGGGCAGGGCCGCGCCGGGCCCGCCGCCGCCGCCGCCGCGCCGGCCTCGGCTCCTTCCCCGCCGCCGCCACTGCGGCCGCGCCGGCCCCGGCAGCCATTTTGCGGGGATCCCCCCGCCACGCAGCCGCCCCGAGGCGCCGCCGCCTCACCCAAGATCTCCTTGCGGCGGTCAGCGTGCGGCTGGTCCGTGTAGACCCACTCGAAGTCATCCCGAGCCACGGTGTTGCCCATCCCGGCGGCGGTGCGGTGCGGAACCGCGCCTCGCTCAACCCAGCCCGAGCGGACCCGCCGCCAGCAGCCCCCCGCGGCACCGCCGAGCCGCCGCTTATAGCGACCGGGGGGCGGGGCGCGGCGCCGCCGGCCTCCCGCCCCCGCGCCCTCCCCGCTCCCGATTGGCTGCTTGCGCTGTCACGGCGATGACTTGCCCCGCCCCCTCCCTCCCCCCTCCCCCCCCCCCCCCCCCCCGCTTTTTAAATTTTATTTGATTTTTCTCTTTGTGTTCGCGGCTGCGGCCGTTTGTGGCGGTTGAGCGCTGCGGTTCCTCGGGCCGCTCGGCCGGCGGGGACGGGCCGGCGGCGCGGAGGGCCGTGAAGCCGTTGGCGGAGGGCCGAGGCGGCCGGGCCGGGCCGGGCCGGGCGGCCCGAAGGGCGGATGGTGCCGCGGGAGCGCGAGGCCCGGCCGCGGCCCCCGCTTCCGCCGCAGGGAAGGAGGGAAGGAGGGCGGGCGGCGCGCGCCTCCCCCCGCGCAGGGCGCGTGCAGGGCGCCGCCGGGGCCGCGGCGTGTGCTGAAGGCCGCGGAGGCCGGGCGGCGGGCTGACGTGTCGGGCACGAGCGGCGGGGGAATTTTAAAGCTGCTGGAGTCAAACTGTGAGAAGGTCGTTGCGGCGTGGCACCGTCAGTGAGGCCAGGGGGAGCTCGGATGGGGAAGTTGTCTGCATTATTAATTTTCCATAATGCCGCATGCGTGATTAATTTTTAAGAAATTTGAGAAAATTCTTAGCTTGTAATTCTAGCTTTACTTTGGGGAGTCATCCAGCACCATAACGTTATGGAAAGCCTCCTTCTCTCCCAATCCAATAATGCAAAATGATAGAAGGGAGAGCACAGACTGTCTTGCAAGAAACTGGACTAATGAAGCCTTACAAATTTAAATTTCACCTAAACTACTTCCACAGCCGTATTTCCTGCCCTGCTCCACCCAGCACCGACGACTTTCTGACTGGGAAGAGCTGCATGCCACAGCAGGTCTGGAGCTGCACATCCGACGGATCGTGTCCGGGGCAGACCAGGATCTTTCACGCTTGAGTCCTGCCTGCCTTTCCCTCACTGAAAATACTGACTGGATCCCACTCTTCCACCCAGCTGCTAACTTTAATGAAGTTTGTAGGCATTTAACTATCTGTGAGATTTCTACCCCTTATCCATTGCATGGACAATGTGTTCAAAAGTCATGGGCAGACAGCACGGCCTCACGTGACTCATTTTCTTCTGAAGGAAGACTGAAAATAGAAACAGCATGTTACAGCAGCTGAATATGGTGGCTCTTTTAAAAATACTTTTTCCTCCCAAAAGTAAACGATGTGGCTGTAAGGATTAGCTATCATTTGGCCAAAATACTAATTTCTATAGACTGCCTAAAGATATTTAACTGCTATTCAAAATGCCTACACCAAGGTCTGTTTTCTTCACTTCTTGTGATGATATAAGATATTTTAAGAACTTGACAATCTCCTCTATAAGTACTAAACTCAATCTTTTCCTGCACCTATTTTCATATAATATTTCCTGTGGGCATTTCAGTTACAAAGATTATTTTATGTAGAAGTTGAATGCTTGGGATGTTATTTGTCCATAAAGCCACTCAAATGAAAATACATCAATAGTAGTGTTAAAAACAATAGAAAAAGTTATCACAAAGTTACACGTTATCTATTAAATTCATGTGATACGGATATCTCAAGGGTCATGATGAATCACGTAAAATTTATTAATAACAACCACCAATAATAAAAGGCTTATATGTACTAGCTGCCAAAAGCCCCATGTGCAATTGTGCAAACACAAAGGAAATACAATCCCCACCTTGAAAATGTTACAATCTGAAGTAATGGACAAAGCACAGGAACTATAAAACATAACAGTTTGGTAATATTTTTGTTTACATGCATTTTTGAATGTATGCATATTAGGAGGGGATTAGTAGTAAAAAAGGAGCAAGTAGAGAATACATGGAAAATAAGACTATTCACAGCTTTTCCCTGCTTAGTCACACAATCTGAATTTTGTACTTTTTGAGGACAGGTGCAGCCTAGGATTTCAAATCTTACCTCACACAGAGGTAAAATAGTTTTGTTTTGTTTTTTTTGGTAGCAGTGCAGAAGCTGTCTGAAAAGTTGCCAGGATCAGAAGTGTTTCACTCAACTGCACTCTAAACACTGTACATTATATTTCTGAAAATGTTCCCCTCTTGTTGTAGTTCAAATATTAGCACTGCTGTCCATCACTGCACCAAAGACCTTCTCATCCATTGGTGTGATCCTGCCAAAAGAGCGAGTGCATCTACTGCTAGGAAAGGTTGCAGCTGGTCACTAGGAGCACTGGAGGAAAGGCCTAAGACCAGAGTTCAGTAGACAGAGGCAGATTTCCTGCACTGCAGATGTGCATGTTTGCAAACAATCACAAGTTTCAGTATGGTAATTAAACAAAAGATCCCAGATTTATAAACTAAACATGCCATTATCAGCCAAACAACGCTTAAACAACAGAAAAATATTAAATGGGAAGGTGTTGGGAAATGTAATTGCCCAAGGGTAAGAGAATTCCTTGAGGTGCAGCTAAGTTTGTTGTTCCTATTTAATCACTGAGTCTTCATGGTTTAAGCAGTTCATGTAACAAATCCAGATTTATCAGGTCTTCAGGAAGCTAACAGTTTTTGTATCTGACATTTCCCCTTCAGAAGACAAGTAGATCCAAGACTTCAGTATGACTTCAGCTGGCACAAGGCTAGAACACGAATCCTAGAGCGTTCAGTCGCACGTTAACTGGATCTGGCAGTATGTTGCTGTTTAAGCAGGGAAGTGAAGCCCAGCTCTGGAAGAGCAGAGAGCACACTGACAAATGAGCTGGTCCAGGTACAGTGCAAAGCAGTACAGGAACGGCACTGCAGAGTACCAGAACAGTGCACAACTCGCAGACACATTACCATAAAATACTCCAAACAATTTACTGCTGAATCTAAGAATAATCTATCACTGTAAATTGCCCATTACTTTCTTAGAACCAGCAGGAGCACCAAGGAATTATGTAATTTTCTGCCTGTCTGAAGACAGGTATGATTACATCCTAAGCCATCCTGTTTTCAAGAGGCCCTTGGTGCTGAAAATGCCTTAAGCAATCTTAGTGCTTACCTATAGCTGTTACAAGATCTCAGTAAGGACAACTAAGGTTCTGTCCAATACAGTCTTACTTTTTATTTTAAGAAATTTTGTGAAGACATCCTCATTAATATTAATGAACTTTTACTATGAAGTTAATGTGCTATGCTGCGAGTATCAGATATTTAAGAATCTACCATTAGTTTCTATCTGTTCTTCAATCTGAGAAATTTCTCTTGTTAAGCAGGTCATCTTTCTCACTTCAGGGCTTCCACCTATTGCATTCTGTGAGCCCCGGTTCAGAAGGTGCTTGCATACTGCATTTACATATACTCATACAAAAATCACAAGTTGTTGAATTTGGGGAGTGAGAGGTGATTGCAAACAGCTTTGCCCTCAAAAAAGTACCACTGCGCAGCATTTAGAGTGTCTTGATACCGTTTTCACCATACTCATTAGATACACTATAGACTTCTGATTTTTACAGACTTTTGAAAAAAAAAGGAGAGCCTACTATGAAGCAAAAAGCAGTTTGTGAAGGAAGCTGCTGTTTTTAGAAAAAGTAAAAGAAGCTACAAAAGAAGGAACATTAGTCTCAGTATTAGAAACAGTTTTAAGCTATGTTAAGATAGTAACTACAGAAGATTGTGTCTAGCTGTACTATCACTTTCTCTTTCACTCTGAGCTGTTTAGTTTTAGCCCTTGATAGACGTACAAAAACTGAACAACACCAAGTGACAGCTGTTTGCAAATACAATGGTTTTTGGTATAACTTTATAAGCTACATCTTAGTCTCACTAGTTTGAGGTTCTCCCTTAAACGGCCTAATCTAACACTGTACTTTTCAGTGTTGGTATACTAAGCAATGTAAACTTGCATAGAAATTTATAAATTCAGAAGTGATTTAGCTTTACTTCAGCCTGTTTGTCAATTTGTTTATATATAGCAAAATGCATCTTTTTTATTTTAGGGACAATATGATGTCAAAGTTAACACTGCAGCTATTTTCTCAAAACTATTAGTTCGTTCTGTTTTCTACATTCTATCCCACTGACACATACTCGTCTGAAAGTCCTTCCAGGGCCAGCTGATCAGTACTGATCCCTCCCTCTCTCCCTCCCCAGGAAGTTGTGTAGCTCTGTTGTATCCTTGGCTTTTCTTGAAGCTTGCAGCCCTCCCTCCTCCCCATTAAGCTTGGTGGGCCTGGTTCAATTTTACTGTACTTGGCAGCATGCAGAGGGTCAGGATGCACCTGCTAACTTGCAGCACATGCTACTTCCTTGAGCTCAAGGTTCCAACTTGGCACTGTTCACAGAGAATATTTCATATCACAGTAGGCTATTCTTCTCTCCATCTCAGTGTACACATAGCTAGAGATTCACCGACATAAATAAATGCTACGCCTAATTAACCTAAAAACTATTCGTATACTGGGGAGGGGGAAATTTGTTTGCATCTTCTAGAAATTAATAAAGAAACTGAAGTGAAAGATTTTAGAGATGTATGAATAAACTGTTTTAAAAAATGCACTTCACAGGTTTTTACTTGTGTAGAAGTATTTAACCACAAATATCTGGTAAAGTAATAAGCCCATTAAATGAATTTGTACTGTGTATTGTTTGGTACAAGTGAATTACAGCTATCATGCTGACCCTTAGAACCATTCAAAATTATTTTTTAAAAGATGAAGGCACATGCAAGTATTTTTAACCGAACAGTTGATAACTATATTCAGGAGGTCTGCAACAGTAAAAGATTTATGAGCTATGGAAGACCAATAACAGTATATGGTCCTTTAGCAGTTTAACTTTTCCCCCAGATAACCTTTAATCATTTGCTTGATGCCTTGCTTAAAAAGAAACATACCTTTTTAAAAGCCTCAAACTAACATACAAGTTTATTTCAAAATTAAATGTCTGCCAAAAATTAGACATTTGCAATGATATTTTGCAATGTTGTTTCTGATATGAACTAATATGTTTCAGAAGTAAAACTTGAAGCTTAAGTTTCAGGAAAAATGTCATTTCTCCTATGATTCTAAGAACATTTGACCAGCTAACTCCTGATTTGTTTGGTGACAAATACAACCAGTATGTTATGCTGACAGCTATACAAAACATGAGAAATTTGCGCTTTAACCCACTGTAATATTATCAATATTTTAAACAGCTACAGCTGCAGCATTTGCATGTTTAGTGCCACACCAAGTTGAATTCAGTACCACCTAAACCCAAAGCAGCAGCTTAAAAAAAGAAAACATAAGTCAAATGATAAAGCTACATAGTTTAGTACATTAAAACAAAAACAAGGACAATGGTATTTGTATAAGGTTCCAAAAATATACAGACGGGGGAAAAAAATCACTGTACACAACTCTGAGGTTGTTAAAGTGACCAGAGAGACTGAACAGTGCAAGACATGCTTTTCCAGTTACAAGCTCAAAACAGAAGTGCAAAAGAAATTAAAGCTTTGTCTGATGTGATTTACCTTTTAGGATAAGGAAAGCTAGAATATTGTCATCAGTATTACAGAGAAATCTCCACACATCCCCCCCCTCCCTCCCCCCAACACATACACACAAAATAGTTTAAGTTTTTCCATAATACAGCGTTTCATTCAAATGGTGCCCCACTGAGCTTGGTTCCTGTAGGGACAGCTTGTCTAATACTTACTGACGTTGGCCTATGAATCAAAGTGACTCACAGGCAGCTTCTCAATTCTCAAGCTTTGGCTAACAGTACCTGCGATTTACAGGCAGTGAAAGTGGTGGATAGCCGGGCTCCAAACTCTCCTGCAACTAGCCTCGTAAGACCACCTCCTCGTAAGAAAGCAGTTGTGCTGAAAGCAGGTGCTAAGTTATGGCTGAGGAACAAAGATTTGCTTTATAGGTCTCTACTCTCTTCCAGAGTTAAGAACGACTTCAGGCAAGTGCTTTTAGCAGGCTAAGCAGTACATGCACCTATCCATGCAAATGTAGAATATGGCTCCCAAGACCTAGAACTAGGGTGTGTGCATGTAAAGACTGGACAGAAGGCCCTTCCTTGTAAGTTTACAAAAATATATAGCCAATACCATAGCTTAAGAAGTCAGTTTTACTCATTACATAGATCCCAAAAAAGTATTAACTACTTTTCAGACATTCCAGACAAGGTCACTTGTAACAAAAAAGGTCAAGTTCTCTAAAACAAGATTTAAAAAGTGGGTCTTTTCTTCAAGTGAACAGGACATCTGTTTGTAAGCTTAACTTTCTAGTCAGTTAAGACTGGATTTATTTAAGATTTTATGTGAATATATGCATAAACACAAATAAGTTTACTTTAAACACATCTGCACAGAAAAAAAGATTAACCCTTCAAAACATGATAGAGCAGGTCAGGTTAGTACGTATCTATTGCAAATCTTAAAGATCCTGTGAATTAGGCCCACCCAGACAGAAAGCAGGGGAAAAGTCTCAATGAAAGAAAATTACTGTTCAAGTCTAAGTGGTATTTTGAAGAGCCAGCAGCCTAAGTGACACCATGAAACTAGTCACAGTATCCAAACAAGCAGGGATCTGCTTGGGCTACTAAAGCAGTGTATCCTCCTGAAGGCGTCATTTACTCCCAAGTTATTTTCTGTTTCGAAGGCGTTTAGATTTCCTAGGACAGTCTACGGATTCAGCTGCCTTCCTCCGTTTTCTAGGAGATTCTTCATTTGAGCCAGAACCTGAGGAATTTCCTACTGCGCTCTCCATCACCTCTCGCAGTTTGCGTTCAAGCTCAGCCAATCGGGCATTCTGTTCACCTATGATTTGGGTTTGCTCTAGCAGTTTCTGATCTTGGTCTTGGAGTTGTTTCTGTTGTTCTTGCACTTTGGTGCGAAGCTCTGAGATTTCCCGCCTTAGCATCGTCACACCCGCACCGTTTGTTTTCACTTGCTGCTGGAGTTTGGTGACTTCCTGCCTCGAAGGGTTTTGCTTGGAGAACAGCTGCATTGTTGTTAGTGCTGCAGAAGGCCCTGGAACTTCAGAGAAAACAGTGATTTATTCTCTATATCTTTAAGACAGAAGTAGCAATTATGTCCCAGTTTTCATATCTTGCTTCCCCTACTCCCCAAACACGAATCTGAACACCGGCTGCAAGTTATGTGAACATGTAAACAGAGTGATAGTTATTTAAGCGTATAACAAGAGCATGTGGTATTTCAGGGCACAACTAGTTTAACTGAAAATACTTAGATTTTCAGTAGACTGGAAAACAGCTCATCATTCATTTTCTGCATATAAGCCCTCTTTTGCTGTATCAAAAGTTATGTGGAGAGATTATATTGTCAGCCAGACTTAATGTCACAGCTAAGTCAAAAAACTCCAACACGGCTATAAATAAGACATATTACAGAACATATAAATATAATTTAATACATTTCAATATACATTTCAATATAACAGTACAATTCTGCTGTCATAGTTGTACACAGGTGAAACTGAAATTTTGTGTTTTGGGGCTTGACAAGATATTTCAGTTTAACTTATTGTTTAGAAAGAAGAGATTTGTTTTCCCTGATCTTTTGCACACAGTCTGTTGCTCTACTTCTTGGGTCCTAAAACCATACCGGAGTTTGAGCTTAGGAATGTTGTTTTCGATAAAGCTCCTACAAATCAATGAGACTAATAGCTACTATATAATTTCACTCACTTTTTCTATCATAAGTTTCACTCTTCCAGGATGTAGTGCAAGTAAGATGCAACTTTTAAGCACTATGAAGAAAGAATAGTCTAGAACAGTCTTGAACAATCACTCTTCTCCCTTTTTTCCTTTAAGATACCAGCATAGTTACAGCTATCTGACACTAAAGAGTCGCTGTTAGATAGGTATGTTCTTCCCTCAACACATGATAAGTATTTTTATGCCATATAAAGTCTTGGGCTTGAAAAGTTGATTGACATCAACTATGGTTTTGGGCAACACTTCCTCACCTGAGAGACTCAGTGGAACTGAGGTATAATTAAGAGGCTATACTTGAGAAGTAATACATACACTTACAGCTAAAAGGATGGACAGGACATAGCAGAAACATCAAGCAGCTCCTACTGTTAGACCTACCATTTTTGCTTAAGTTGTAACTTTTTGTATGTTTGTTTGTGAAGTTATCCTTGCGGAGAGCTTATTTCACGATCTAAGGTTCTCCAACAGTGTGTGGAAAGAAGTTTTGTAGAGGGAAAACACTACAGTTCTACTAACCTTTTGCTTTGGCCATTAGATATGAGGCAACCACCCCAGACTTCGGTTCACATAAATTATGGAAACTGACAGGTTATACAAAGAACCAATTTATTGGTTTACTTGTAGACTGTTATTTTAACTGCTTTTTTCATATTACCCACAAGTATTTTGCTTGTTAGTGCATACATTAGGGCCCCAGGAAAGTAAAATAGCACATCCAAGTATGTTCTAGCTCTCTGTGCACTACAACAGCTTAGGCTGACTGTACTAAAAATAAGTCATCTTGAGTTGTCATCTCACGTGCCAAATTTCAACCAAGTGCAATGATAAAGTCTCATTCATTGGTGGCACAAAAGCGTTTGTTTAATGAATACACACTTTGCATAATTATAACATACATTCAAGTGACCATTCTTTGGGTAGTACAAAGCCTCCTTAAATTTCAAGGCAAACAAATTTCATTTAACATTCTTAAGAAACAAGTATCATCGATATGTATGCAATGAAGCTCATGTTTAAAGGAGGGAGCTTTAAAAAGATGTGCTATGAGTTTTTAAAGAAAAAAAATAAATAAAACTTAACTATATGGTGGAATTAATACCTGGGGCAGCTCCTATGAGACGTCCTGATACATCTGACCCAGGCAGCTTTCTTTTCAGTATTGGAACAATCTTCTCATCAAAATATTCCATAGCCATGGAAGAAATGTCCCTTAGTTCTTGAAGAACTTCATGGGCTCTCTGAGGAGCTCTTGTAGAGTTTACATACCTTAGCACACGATAAATTTCATCGATTACCTAAAATATTTAATAAACATTAGGATTTTCTGATAAAGGGAAGACAAGATTATTTCAGATCACTCCAGAAGCTATAGCGTTGGTGTACTTAGGGGCTTTTACTACATAAGTATTACTCTTGCATATCACTCTGTACTTTAGTTTTATATCAGCTATTTGAAACGAAATGCTGTATTTTGTAGAGGCAGAAATGAAGTTTTTCGTATATTAGAGAAAACATTCACTTGATATATCACAGCGATTCTCTTCAAACTCATGAACTACTGCTCATTGTGTGAGATATTAATTAGGAACATTTGTTTTACTACATCCATACTTGAATTCTGTATTATATAATCTGTATGCAGTAGAGTATACACATTTCTTTTTGGAGAACCTGAAGCAAGATCCTGGAAGCCACACTAACCACATCTGCAGAGCAGTCATTCCCCAGCCAATCATGAGGCATATGTAACATGTGAACAGAATAGCAAGAATTATCGTGCCACTCTGAAGAGCTGCAAATATATTACTTGAGTTCACTTGCATACACCTAAGATACTGCAAATCCAGATTAGGTCCAAAATATATTAATTATGAAATATTAATCCACAATTGGCAGAGAATATAAGCACCATCTTAACAGGCTTCAAAAACAAGCCCTTTGTTCAGGAGAGATACAGAGCCTTGCTAATTATGAATTATAGTCTGAACAGGTCAAAATAGGAGTGCTGGTCTCTTAATATAGAAACTACTGACATGATTAGTTCTTTTGTACAGGATTAAGAATGGCTGAAGAGTCTACTGAAAAATAAAGACCTCAAGACCTAAGAATCATAGGTAAGACAACACAATTGCATTTTGTGTTTTAATAAAGGAAGCTTAGATTAAAAGTTGCAAGAGCTAGACTGATGACCAAAGTGTCTCATCACCCAGCAAGCATACAAAAGCGTACAGCAAGCAAGTACAAAAGTCTTCTCTAATCTTTTCCATGTTATAGCCTCTTAAAAATGACATCCTCAAAGCATTTTCCTGCTATGATCAACATAAAATCTTGCAGCAGCATTCTGTTATTGACCAGGAACCCTTACACAGTACGCTGAAACTCAAATCAGGATTCATATATTCTAACATGAATTCAGGTCCTGAAATTTCTGTAGCAGCTTCATTCAAATGAAGGTTTACTGAGGGGAGCAGGGCAGGTGGGGGAAACCATACACTGTAAGTAAACACAATGTCTGAAATTTGCTTGACCAGAAAGTTGTGAACTGATGACTGTGCTGAGAGCAGCAGTGCTACCGAACTAGTATACTAAATGAAGAAGAAAATAAAATCTTTTTAGCTGTTATATCTGAATACAAACAAGATCCTTATGACCCAGTTCCCACAAGGAAAATGGCTGGCAAGCTCACTTGCCCAATTCCTGCACACCCAAGGTCTAGCTTGACTACTGCCTATCCCTCCACTCCTGAAAAAAGCAATTAAGGCAACATTTCTTTTAAGAACTCCATCAGCATGCTAGTATCAAGAACTTCTGGAATGGTGTAAATATCAAGTCAAAAGAGAATACAGAAATTGTTACTCTTAATCTTACATTTCATGCTCACAGCCTATCCCTACTATACTGAAGGGAGAAATGTCTGCCATTCATCTGAATCCAACAGCTATCTTCTCAGTTCATCTCAGTGGCAATTCAGTTATATGCCCATGGAAAATTAATATCCACTTATCCAAACCTCATATGAAAAGAGATCAATGAATAGAGCATTAGGCTAATATTCACAGACTTGATTCAAACCTGAGCTCTACCAGTCTTCCTCAGATCATGACTGTGTCAATTCCCGTGTACACCTCTGTTTTCACAGCTTATAAAACTCTGATAGCTCTGACATACATCTCACTTAGATAATTTATATTTTATGTTGGCATAGTATTCTGAAATACCTCCAGTTGTTCAGTAGTAATAATATTAGCAAAGCTTATCTGTTTAAAACTAAGTTCATGTAGTGTACAAAAATACACCATTCATTTTAATACTAAACAGTATTTCCACATACTAAATATCTTAATTCAATTAATCTAACTCAGACCCCTAAGAAAGGTGCTTAAAGTCTTCCTGATGGTCTGAATCCTTAGTGTTGTACGTAGTCTGAACTACTACATCTTCCGATGACCTGGCCTCCAGTTGTTTTGTATAATTACAATTCAGACTTAAAACCTACGCATCCTCTATGCTTCTTGTAAAAGGATGTATATTCTGCAAGTCAAACATCAAAATTAAGAGATTTTAAGGGGAAACAGAAATCAAGTTAAGGAACTGATATTTAGATATAGTCTGGTTCATTCATTTCATACTGCCTTTTATAGCAGAGTTTTGGCTTGTGTGTTTGTAAGTATCCAAAACACAGTTCCAGATTATACGTACATTTTTTAGCCAGGACAAATTTACTTGAAGTTACGCTTTTTTTTTTTTTTTTTTTTTAAACACAGAGATATACATTTGCATAATACAGTTTACATTTTACCTTTCCAGGTATGAAGCAACAGAGATTGGAATCCACATACTTCATGAAAGTCATATTTAACAGAGAGAGTCTTGTTTCTACAGCAGCAAGGATGTCTGCATGACGAGCTAATGAATGATTTCTTCTTTCTGACTCCCGTCTAGGAGACAGACCATTAAGTGACACCGATTTAACAATCAGTCAACAAAATAGAACTGCAACAATCGCTCAATTTCATTCTTAAAAACCTTTTGAGGTTTGAAAATGTAACCACTTAAATTAGCTCTGTCTTTATGGAAAAGCTGATAAAGATAAGAACCAGACAGTAACAGCGTAGTATACTTTCTTAGACAACATTTGTTCCCTAAATAATTACTACAAGTTTTATGTGATCCATATACTCTGTATGTAATTTAGGACACTATTCATAAACAAGCTTTTAGTACTAACTAGCAGTAGACACTGAGTCAGTATAAATATTTTATGGCCCCATATTCCTACAGTTAGTACTTCAACACAATTGACACAAATTAAATATATTACTGCTTGCTACTAACTTTAAGTTGAGATATAAACATTTCTGACAAAAGATCTCAACATTAGTAGCATTTAGTTTCTTTACCCTGAGAAATCTGATGGGACAGCAGGAGATGCACTTATTCACTGAAAGGGGGAGAAAAGACATTGCTTTAGAATGAACCTTTAGTTCCCCGTAATGCTCACTTGTCAGACCCCCTCCTCTTCCCCAGTTTAATCGTTGGCACTGAAGCATCTTGCTATTTTAAGCAGAGTTATAGGTACGTCATCAATGAAGGCAGTCTGTCTTGAAAAGGAATGGCATTTACCCATTCCAGAACAGCTGAGTAATACAGGACCTTTCTTTTCTCTGTTTAAAATACCAGAGACACTTTCCAAAATTCCAGCTCCCGGTGTACTAAAATTACATTCATCCACACCATTATTTTGTAACTAGATCTTAGGTTTAGGTGCTTTTGGAAAACAAAAGAAATTAAAACAAATATGATTCAAATTTTCAGGATATATAAGCTATATAGGCAGCAAGAGATTCCTTTTTAGTATTATGCTTAAAATAAGCTAACTGCTTTAGGTTTAACTACAGTTTTAATTGGTACATACCTTGGAAGCTGAGCTTTAACTTGCTTTTGACACAAGTTGTGGTATCTTTCCACTTTCAGAAATCCCTGATTTAACATTCGCTGGCAAACCAAGTCCATTCGCTTACAAACCTGTATTTAAGTAAAAAGAATAAATTAAGTCTCAAATAAGGCCAAAAGTCACTTTTACTGTTATCTCAACCATACATGCTGAGTAGTACAAGATTCTCTTAGCTATCAGTTTTTCCTCCTTTTCGAGAAGCAGAAATTGCAGTTCAGCATAACACATCGCCATCTCTAACAGTGATCAGGAAATCCCCCAAAGAAACAGCTATGTTCCGTGAAGCTCATAAACTAATCTCCTGACACTGCCTAAGACAATAGGCTGAATCCCACCCTTATGTAAGCAGATATAATTCCTCTCTGATTTTAATGGAAGTTGCAACAATCTGTGCCTGGGTTTGAGTGTGGCCTCCAGAGGGATTCTAGTAAAGTTAATATTTTGTAGTCTCAAAAATAAATCCTACAAACAAGAAATCACAGTGATTTTAGTTCAATATTTAGGGTTTATGTTTCTCAAGACAACAAGAATTAAAATTAAAAACTTACACAATAAAGTGCAAGGGAAATAAGATAACTTTTCTTATAAAAAGTCTTTTCTCCTCTAATGGATTCCTTTATTTGCTATGTTGGATACCAATAACCTCAATTTTTGCACAGCTTTAGGGAGAAAGGCTGTTAATAGCTGCAGAAGAAATAATAAGCTGATAAATTTAGACCTTTACAAAGTAACCAGTGACAAGACAAAGTCAATGTGTAAGAAAGGTTAAAGTACTTGCAATTAGTAGTTCTGAAGAGGCAAGAACTTAGTGAACCAACTCTGTCCTTTTTAATTATTGTTATTTTTTGTACAAGAGTATAGACTACTCCCGATGTGATCACACTTACGATGGATTCTTTACTTTTATTTTAAACAGACACTTCTTCCCCTCCATACACTACTCATTTCATAACTTTGAAGTCTACATAGTTCTATAGCTTGAGGAAGAAGATGCTGACCTTTCCTTGAAAAGTCTGCAATTATTTTCTCTTTCTATGGAAGTCACTGCTTGAAGATGATCTACTTTCTGTGAGTCTTTCTGCAGTCATAGCATAGCTTCTATGAGCAAGCAATAACCCTTTCAAACAGACCTGTCTTAACAGACGATTAAGTAATTGCTGTCAATCTGTCTGTTCCTTTGTAGTAGATCCTCCTTGTTAACATAAATGATCAAACATAAATGATCAGACGGGCTAGCTGCAGAATCTCAGCATGCTCCCCCCCTCTCTCCCCCATTCACTAGAATCAGTTAAATTATTTTCAGTGTAGAAAAAATAATGCTGGTCCTTCAGTTACAGGAAGGAAGAAATTGTCACATTTCTTCCAAGATATTAACTGCATTAGTGATGCCTAGATCTGATATGGCTTTTGAGTATAAAACTTAACAGCTTATTTCAGTTCTAATGATAACAAACCTCTAAACTAGGAACTGGTACCTGCACAAAGGCTATGGTTGACTATGCAATTATTCAGCACAAGAGAAAAACAAGCCTAGATACATTATTAAGGGCAAATACAGTAAAAATAAAAAGAGCAATTATAATTATGTTTATACTGACACCTGGTGGCAGAAAGTACCTTCCAGTGTGTTGAAGCCCTCCCACATCTGAGGCAGTAGGCCTCAATGGGTAAAATGAACTGCACTAGGTTTTTAAATATTAGATTTTCTAATCTCACTCATTTGGTTAAGCTTCTCAGCAACTGTTTGAGAGAAGTTAAGAATTATTTACACCAATTTCTGGACACTATTCATATTTGTGCCAATAATCAATCTAGAACCCAATGCTAAACAGACCACAAGTACCACCAGAAAACAAAAGTGCTTGCCTACAACGTATTTTACCAATCACCCCTTAATTCTCATCTGGTTCCTGATGACATCATTTAAAACCATATGGCACCTCAAGTTATAAGAACAATATACTTGTATTAGATTGCATAGTCAGCACTCATACACAGAGTAGCATCACCACACTTAAAAGCATTTATTATTAGTCCAAGACAGTTTCTGATTCTAGCTATTTCAATGGACCATAAGCAAGCCAAAAGTTTAAATTTATTCATGTTTATATTTGCCAGTTTTTGCGAATCTTTTCTTATTGTAGCCTAAAGCCAAGAGAGCCCAAGTTTCCTCAAATGTCAAGTCCAACCAGAAGACTCTGTTCAAATTCCTATGTTAAAGAGTTATTCCAGGACCACATGAAGAGTAGAACTAAAGTTGGTTATGATGGTGACTATACAGTATAACAGTTTCTAAAGAAGAACAGATTTTCCACTTCATTTGCAAATAGACTAAACTGGCACAATCTCATCGAGGATTACCAGCTTCCCTGTCCTCAAGCATGTGTTATTTCTCCCAAGCTTCACTAACAGATGACCGGTATCAAGACAGAAGGTAAAATATATTGAGGTATTTTGATTCAATACATATTCTTTTGCTTTGGTAGTCAGAGGCCACACAGAGACCGCATTTCATAATGCCTTTCTGGGGCGAGGTATAAGTAAGTGACAAAACGTTGATGACTTCAGCAAGAAGCCTTAAAATAGAAGTGCCTGTAAATCCAGATTTACTGAAACTGCGAGAAGATTAAAACTGTGCTGTCCAAAGGATATCAGTCTTTTTTCATGGTCTGGAGAAAAAAAAGTGCAAGTTTGCAGCAGAATTTAAGACACTTGTTACATGTGTCCAAATCCAAGACAAACTTCTCTTCAGAGAGTACATGGAGGCAGTTACGGATTATTTGTGTCTCATCATCCTTGCTGTGGTAAGAGCCTGAATGGAAGTGCATTTCCAGGCTCAGATATGTGAGTGAAAAGAAACTGGAGTATAAGGATTTCATTACTATCCCACTCTGAAAGCATCCAGCTCTCATCCTCTTGGCTAAGTGTATCTTTAAAGAGAATGTTAAAACAGCACAAGTTTGTTCTACTGTTTTAAGACAACTGGCAAAGGTTTGCAGCTGCATCATCACTACTGCAATCCATTAGATGGTATCCAAGCTCCAAATTGATGTTTAAAACAGAATCCTTGCCTAGAATCAGCATTACTCAGCATTTTCAAAGGTTGTGTCTCAGAATTAGGAGTGCCTCTTCCAGACACAGATGTCAGCATATTTAATAGAAAAAAGTTACATACTACTATTTATCAGTGGAATTTAAAGTGCTTTACAGAAAGCGGTTTCAACTCCATTTTACAGGCAGGGAGTCAGAGGCATAATTAAGTGAATTTGATGTAATATGAATAATGCATAATTAAGTGAAATGACTTGTTCCAGGACAATGGCAAAGCATGAATGAAAACGTAGAGTCATTCTCTTATCCACGATATAATGTTTCCTATAGAAGAGACTGAAAGACAATGTTTTTCTCTCAGACCTATAGTATTTTAAATAATCTTTTATTATGTGATTTTCTCAAATTATTTGTCCTTCTGCCTTCCAATAAATTAGTTAACTCAGAACTGCTGTACAGTCACTAAAACATAGTAAAAAATTCAGTGCCACTGTACAATCCTTAGAAAAAGCATAGTAAAAGAAGCTTTCGAAAGCTGGAAGGTGTGCTAGCTTCCTTATCAGCAAGCATACTAGTCTGTAGCTTGGCCAGAATGTTACAGATTCAGACATAATGACAAAATCTTTGGGGTTTTCAGATTTTTCTGTGTTTCTCTTAGGATAACATTTGGGAAGAAGTGAATGAAGCAAATATTTGAAAGGGCAGAGAGTCAAATGCTGCTGCTTTCCTCTCATTCACTTTATGCGAACAAAAGTTTGAGAACTCAAGATTTGCATTAAGGCATAATTTCAGACATGATTGCATTCTGAATACCTACTTGTTTAGTCTCCATTAGTTTAGATCTACTTCTCTGCTTAACCAGTCAGCTGCTTCATTTATGCTTTTAAATGCAGTAACATCAGGAATAGCAGAAGGCATTATGCCCAGTGAAGTATAGCGAGTGCTTCCTTGTGCAGGGAGGGGACCATGGTCTTGCCTTGCCTGGAGGCAATCATCAAAAGCAGGAAACGTTCTTTACTTCGTCCTTTAGCGACAGAAAAAGACTTACGGATCTTTAGCCTTAGATTATGCTCATTATGCTCTGTATAAACAATATAGGTTCCTATCTTTATTTTAATCTGAAAACTTGCTAGTGTTTTATGTCCTCCCACCTAGCCAACTCCTCTGTCTGTCTTCTTGCAAGCAGTCTAGCTTCAGTACTAGTTCAACACAAGGATTTCGTACAGACCAGTCAACTAGGGAGACCCAGAAAAAGATTAGGACATCCATTTCCTGCAATGTTGGGATTCAGAGAGTGCACTGAAAGTGATCGGTTTAGGCAAGCCAAATTTTGTGCCAATACATGATTAAGTTTTGTTTAGGTTGGTTGATGTCCTGGATCATCTCTTCCTTCCCCAAGACACTTTAATTCCTTAGAACGTGGCATTCCATGTGATGATAAGGCTGCTTTTGAGCACATTTTTAATAAGCGCATGAGACATAAGCAATTTAACTCCTGTCATTCAGTTAATTCGCTCCTGCAGTGCATCTTTAGCAGAATACTACTCAGTATCAGATATATTCATTCACCTTAAGTAGCTCAAGTCAATTTTCAAAAAGAAGAAGCATCTACTGACTGTGTGCAAGACAGATCTTAGTGCAGAAGTATACGAGTGTCTCCTAAGTCTAATGGTAGCCTTTAAAAATCTGAAAATGATGAACTTATACCTAAGCATTATTATTTTTAAATGCTACCTTAACTCCAGACACTGTTGACAGAGACTTAAATAAAACATCTAGTCTATTAATTCCTGTTTACAGCCTTCAGTGAAATGCCAAAAGAACATTTTTAGTTTTGAATGGCCACCTGAAAGACTCCACTGATCAAGTGCAAGCAGTTATGAGTTACACTTTTGACTAGATCAAATTAGAAAGGCTGTAGTTCCTTACATCAGCGCTGGCTAACAAAGGTGTCCTTTCTTCTCAGAAGTTGTTTCATAATGCCTTCTGATATGTAAAGGTAAGTAAGAAATTTGATGGAGATTAAGCTTCTTGGTTGTCACTGAATAAGAAATTAGAAATGTGAGAAGACCAATTGTACAGTTTTCTTCATTTTGCATCCAGTATTGTTCCATGTGTGTCTAAGTCTGTATTTATCCAGTCTGGTTTTGCTTGTTTCTGAAACTTCTGAAAGTGGCGGTCTTTTTCCAGAAAGTTAACTCAGATGTGCTACAAGAGAGAGGTGTTTCTCTTTTTAAGGGGTATGCAGAGTTAAACAGCTCTTTTAATGATTAAAACCACCATCTTTCCTATTCTGAATTTCATTGCTGTCAAAGCATTGCTTACAAACATAGACTTAGCTTTACAAAAAGAAAAAGCAAACAAAAACCCCAAGAAACCCAATGGCCAACTAGCAATAGTTTCCACAGGTATTACCATTTATAAAATGCAACAGGAAAGTTGCAGCAAAGAAGGGTAGTGTCTAGTGTTGTAATGTAGACCATACAACACTAAGCATATCTAAACAGTACATGTACTTTTCTTTCCCCTCATTCAGCCTGTAAATCCTCGAAGTGGAGGCTGCAGTCTGAAAAGGCAGTACTATTTTTTCCCCCCAGCAGATCTACTACCTACTCTCACAGAGAAAGCAAAGAAAATCCCCATCTTTTGAGATCGGTTGATTGGCAGCATGCTAGAATTTGAGTATCAGCGTGCTTGGTGCAGTATGAATAAGAACAGGGTTTCTGACTGAAGAGCTTTCAATTTAAAAAGTTAGTGTCAGGATGCTACACTTCAGGTTGCTGATCCAGGACACATGTAGCATGCAGAAATATGCTTGTAATATTAGCCCATTTAGACTAATCTATGTTCTTAAAATAGAAACAGCATAGTGCACGCAAATTTATTGGAGGTTACATAAGCCTTGTATTAATTCCCTCACTACTATTCCATTTGTGACCTCATAAAAAATTCAGCAAGAGAACAGTTTATCATATTATGTCACAGTTTACATGAGGCTCCTTATGCAGGCAGGCAGAGATTGATATACACTGATCTCCTTAGCGACATCTCTGACACCTGAGCTTTTCTGACATTATAAAGTTTGTAGGTAGAGGTAATATCTTTTATTAGATCTACGAGCATGACTGGAAGAAGCAGGCAGCCTTTCAGGCAGACAAGGGCTTTCTTAAGTCTTCTTTTTTGCCCCACATTTATTTCTAGATAGGGTACGGTCCTTGGAGCAGCAGTCTCATCTCCTACACTTGTAGGCTTAAGCTCTATAAGTAAAAATAAATACATACATGAGACACAATACACTAGTCCCCCAGGATAAGCAGCCACTGGGAGAAATAAGTCTTCAGCAACCATATGATTTTTATAAGGCGTGAAGGGAATGAGAGGCCTAAGAGACGGCAAAAATCCATTAGGAACAAGCACAGAGACATACCCGCACACCCCCCTCCGCGTCTCGGCGCTGGAGGGCGGGGTGGCAGGCGGCAGAAAGGGCCCCTCGGCCCCTTCCCCGGCGGGGGCGGCCGACACCTTCCCGCGCCACCGGGGGCCGCTCCCGCCCCGAGGCCGGCGGGCTCCCCCCGGCGGCGCCCCGCGCCCGCCTCCCTTCCCCGGCCCCTACCAGGCGGAGCTGGCTCGTCTCGTCGTAGGACAGGAAGCCGAGGATGCTCTCGATCGCCACGATGGGCAGCCCCACGAGCGTGTTGCTCTGAGGCGGCTGCTCCAAGGGCGCCGGGGCCCCCTGGGGCTGCGGGACCGGGGGCGGGGAGAGCCGCGCCGAGCCCATGGTGCCGCCTTCCCCCTCCGACAGGAGCCGCTCCTCCGCCGCCGCCATCTTGGGGTCTGTCCTTCCTCCGCTCGGGGAGGGGAGCGAGACTTCCTGTGACAACACTTCCGCCCCTTGTGAGCCAGGCGGGGCGGGGCGGGGCGCGAGGCCACGCCCCCGACGCGCCCCTGGGGGGCGGCAGAGCGCGGGGGCGGGGCCGCGCCGAGGCCGTTGGCCGTCGGCCGTTGGCCTTTGGGCTTGGCGGAGGGGAGGGGTCGCTCGGGGCGCCTCGTCCCCAAAAGGGGGTACGCGGGGCTAAAACACAGGGGGGAGTGGAGGGGGCTCGACGGTTGCCCCGAGCGGTGGGGAACACGCACAAAATAGCAGAATTAAAGCTATGAAACTGGGGGACTCGTTGTTGCCAAATGTGCTGGCGGGTAAACGTGAAAGTAGGTTTTAAAAGGACGGCTGGCCTGATAACGGGGTCCGGGTGTGCCAGCGACACCAGGAGCTCCCGAAATGGGTTGCTGGACGAGAGGATGCCTCAAGGGAAACACCACTGCGCGTCCGGCGCGGCCCTTACACCCGTGCCATAAGCAACCGCCACAGGCCGTGCTTGGGAACGGGACACTGAGTTCAATAAACCTGTAGCCTGAACCCACCTAACTGTTGTTATTGTGCGTTAGTCCTGCACTGGCCGTCGTAAAGCTACACATTTGGTGTTTCTTACTCTGTGGAAGGAGAAGCAAGAGTAGGGCCATCAGAGGATGCTGTAGGAATTGTGCGCAAAGCACCTCTGAAAATTTAATAGCTGCCGAGAGGTCCAGTCACTTTTGTTCGAGGACTCAAAAGAGCTCCCTCAGCTCCACAGGAATAGCGGCGGTGGCGCAGAAACGGCTGCAGCCAAGGCAGGTGAGGCTGAATTTCAGTGAGCATAGGGAAGAATGCCTCTGTAACCCTAAAGTGAAGTGCAGCTGCATTATTCTTAAAAATTGAATCGAGGTCTTTATTGTGCGTACAATTTTTGAGAGGGTAAACACCCCCCTTTCATTTCCAACCTAAATCTCCCTGGATGGGACGCTCTGTGGGTGAGGCTTGCGTGTGATGAGCTTGCTGTGCTCTGGCTGTGCGCAGGCCCTGGGATCAGCCATTGGGGATCAGAGCCTGCTGGCAAAAACCAGGGCCTGCCGCCCTGCTAGCTGGGACATTATTGAGGAAGCAAAAGGCCTAGAATGAAAGAAATTCTGCTCTTTTATTTGCCTTTAACCCTGTAAATTAAGTTTCCTGGATATCACTGCTGTATCTGGAGTAGCAAAGGGACGGGGTGAGACCTCGAGCTGTTTCTAGAACATTCCCCATTGCCTCTGTGTGCGGTCATGGACTCTGACATCGTTGTTTCATTTTAATGCCATTTTAATCTGGCAGAATTTGGTACAGCTGTTGAAAAGTATGGTGCCAGTCTCCTTTTGTCCTCCGCCGCATGTTTTTACTTCTGCGTTTGTGTCAGTGGTGTTGAGTGCGCGTGTTTGATGAGGGAACTGATGCTGCTGAAAACTGACTGCCCAAAGAAAATTCCTACGTGAATGCTAGAAGTGACAGGAGCAAAGGTGTGGGGAAAAGCAGTAACAGGGTTGGGGAGGAGAATGGGACCTCGTGTTGCACCACCGGCACTGGGGTAGTCTGCCTTTAAATTCTTGTAGGAATAAAGCATTGGCTGCCTGCAGATTCCCTGGAGATTTTTTCAGCTAGGCTGCTACTTTTTGAAGGTTTATCTCAACATGGTGTAACTCCCCCCTTTCCCCGAAAGCCTACCTGGAACCTCTCTCTCAACATGTTTGCAACTGGGAAAGAATTTACTTGGGAGTAGGAAAAAAGCAAGGGTAAGCCTTCAAGTGTGTCACCCTAATGGCACTCCAAAAATGTGGACTGAAATTAATATTTCCTTTTTGGGAGGAGAACACTGTGTGCCTTGTATGGATTTGGAAGTGTTTTGCTCCCCCTCCACCTCATTAATGCTGCTGTAAAATGATCTGGCTGTCTTAGAACAAGGGTTTTTTTCCTGTTTGCTTTCAGGATCTGATTGCCTTCCACATGCATTCTCAGCAGTTTAAAACACACTTATGAGAATTCTTCATAAATTTATGGCTTGGCACACAAAGTTTGGCCTGACAGTCCATTAATGCTTTAAAAGCAAGTGTTTCTTTTCCTCCTTCTTAAGCATGTATAATTTAAAATAGCTTGGAGAATGCTTTTTTGTTCTAGCATGTAATTCAAGGCATTTGAGTTGTTAAGAGACAGGTTCATAGTTAATATAAAAACTATATGTTATTAATACTTAACAAGTATATTAATATTAATAAGATGCATATTATATATTTTCTATTAGTAGTTGTAACACATGTATAGCTTTTTAGTTAATAAATCTGTTTTAGTAAGTAAGCTAATTCTATGAACTTCCAGGTTCTGATTCACATTGTTGTACAGTTTATCTTATGTCATTTTGGGGGCATTTATATTAATCTAGCTTGTATTAATTAGCAAAAACACACATCACGCTTACGTGCACAGAATCCCGATGATAGATCTGCTTGTGGCTTTTCAGTTGCTATTAGGGATAGTGAGAAGCCAGATAACTTAATAATAGCTCCTGAAAGGGATGATACAAAGTTATTTAGATTCTATTGTGTGTCAAGTAACATACAAAATCTATAGTCAATAATTACAGCTAATGCAGGATATGTAACTTTGTTTGCATTATTTGGGTTACGACTCATTTAGATTTCTGCAGTGCTTTTAAGATTAAAAAAATAATGAAATAGTCTTAGTTCTAATTATACCATGTCATAATGATAAGTATGTTTGGACTGAATATTTGGAGAACGTTTCAGTGACTTCCAAGAAAGATGTTAGAGGAAATGCATTATTTTGCCCCTTTAAAACAAAAGCTCTCATAATCTTATTTATTGGGGGGGGGGGGGAGAGGGAGGGGAGAAACTCTGATGCCCCTGTACTTTGGACTAGGAATACGAGATTTGGAAGGAAGGCCCCATGGGCCAAGGATGTGTGTTTTGCTTTCTTTGTAATATGCAAAATTTTGTGGGGTCACACACCTTTGTAAAATCTCAGTAACTGTCTTAAAATTGGTCAGTGAAATTCTTAAATGTGTCTGTACTGAACAGATTGAGCCTCTCACAGCTGCTACATGCTTGTAAGACCATATGTATGTCATGCTCCCGAACCGATTGAGTATGGTCCATTCAGGACAGCAGGGGCTGTGTGAAATTTTACTGAGAGTAAGGAGAATATTTCCTGTGTACTTGTTGTTGTGGCAACCAATGCCAAGAAGGCATGATGAAGAGGAAGGAGTTTAGCTCAAATACAAAGAAAGCTGTAAACATCAAATGTAAGGATGGAGAAGAAATTGAGTGAAGAGGAGAAAGTGAGAAGCAGGAGCTAAGAAGTGGAAGTCTGGCAAGATGGGACTAAAGGGAGATCTAGCGGCAGAAGTTGGAGATGAAGGAAGGTGTGTAGCTAGGTCAAGAACTGTGATGTTAATGAGGAATAGAGGAGCAAAGAGGAGTAATGTGCTCAAAAACTGAGGATAAGAGCAGAAGTTGGGTGGGAGGAGAACAGATTTGTTTTATTAACTTAGTTTAAGCAACAGAAAAACAAAAAAGAACCCACAAGGCAGGTTTTCTTATCTGGGGTGGTGACAGTTTGCTCACTTCATGAATCTGAAGTTTTTTTTAACAGGTGCTGAATTTGAAAGAGGACCTATATATTGGAACAGCCATATTTTTGTGCAAGCTGGTGGACACTGAGGCCAAGTAAAGTCTAAGGTGAAAATCTAATGCAGAAGTTTGGTGCCAGGCCAGATCCAGACAAAACACGGGGCCTGATTTTGTTTATAACAGAGAGCAGTGGCATCTGGGGATACCCAGGGACAGTGACTTTTGAGCCTGAAGAGAAGGAAGAGACCTATAAGCAAGCTGTGGAAGATCAAACAGACAAGAGTTTGTATTCTGGCCTGTTTGGATCTCCCACAGCTTGCATATAGGTCTTATAGGTCTTGCATATATAGGCATAACACAAGAACTGAAAAAAATAGCTGTATTAAAATTTCCTTTCAAAATGTTCTTAACAAACATAAGCAGGAGTGTAAATTTCCAGATTCATGTTTTGCAACTAAGACTGATGGTGCTTTTGATTTTTTGGTGCTTTTTGTTACTTGCTGTAACAAGTGCCTTAAAACAGTATTTATTGTCACGTGGAGTCATAGCTTCAGATATGAATGTAAGCCCGGTTTAATTAAATCAATATAAATATTTAAATGGGTCCTTTGTAGTTTAATCAGTTTGGGGCCCAGTAGTGCTGTGTGTTGTATTAAAAAGCTGATTGAGATACCACCTCTAAAATACACATCTACCTCTAAATTTATTCGTAATACTGTACTATATGGTATTTGATAGTAATAATAAGATTGAAATCTTATTATCAAGATAGATCTTACTATCAAGATAATAAAAATAAGATGGAATAATAAGATCAAGAGGGACAAGAGTATGAGTCTCACTTGCAAATGAGAGGTAATGGCAAAAGGAGGACAGGTAAAAGACGGTGAAAGAAAATACGTTCTCTGTAACTTTTCTCAGCTAAAACTGTGGGGACCAGAATGATCTTGACTAGTTGCTGTAGACTAGGCATGTTGCACAGTCAGGCGTTTGTTCAATATGGTTTTCTGTTATAAGTTTTAAAAAAAGATTTAACTGAAAGTGCATTCAACCCCAAAAGAAAGTCAGGGTTTGTAGAGCTGTAACATATTTATTCAGCAAACTGATGTATTTAGAGGAGAAAAAAACCAAGGTTTCAGACAAACAATCTGTCTTTTCTTGGGGTCAGAATACCTTCCTCAAAAGAGAATTGCAGGATTAAGCACTGGATAGCACGCTGTCTTTATCAGGTTACATATCCTCACACAACTGTACTCAGAAAGGAAGCTCAGTAAAAAAGCCTGTATAAACAGACAGGAGGTTTTAATTAATTACGTGACTTTTGCAACTTTTCTGTATTTTTTTTCTTGTAGGATGCTGGCAAGCCCTGGGATAAGGAATCAGTTTCCAGCATTAGGGGCTCAGTTTTGCTGTCAGTTGCCTTGATGTAAGTTCCAAGGAATTCCTTTGACTTTAGCATATAACATTACATTTACACTCTGATAAAGAGAATTTGGTGAAGACATCAGTAATGTCTCTTGTGCTCATCAGTTCGGCTCAGTGAGACATGAGCTAACTCAACGGGCATGACAGACTGCACCAATAATGTTGGTGTATAAGGAAAAGAAGGCTCCCAAAATGTGTGTTGCCCCTTGAAGGCCGTGCTCCCATGCCTGTTAGGGTTAGCTAAAGCAGAGGCACAGGACTAGACTACAGGTATGTGTTAGGACGTGCAAAGAGAATGTGTAAATTGCCCGGGAGAATATGTTAACAAAGAGATCGGTTCTGCAATCCCTTCACAAAAAAGGAGAAATTGTGTGGTGCCTGATCTTGAAATATTTGTGTAGTTTATGAAGTGCCTCTGATTTCGTTCTCTCTTGACTCCAGAGGGACTGCTAGCATGAGCTAAGCCTGGCTTCCTGGCAGCTGAGAAATAGGGAGGAGGCAACAATAAAATGGCAGTGTTAAATTATTCTCCACGTTCTCTAAACATCCAGCTGAGATGAGGTTTCAATGACAATGTATGGCCAGTCAGTATCTTAAGGTTTCTGCTGAGGAGTAGGATTTTGATCACAGAATTCCTATTGGCAAATCTGAATATGTATGTGCTTAATTAGCATATTTTTTAGTTCCTTCCCTGTTCTTCCTCACTGACCAATTCCCTTATGGGGCCGGGTGAGTGGCTGCGGGCAGACAAGGCTTTCTTGCTTTGCTGTAATTGCCTTAAACAGACATTTTGTTACAGAGGGTCTTCTGTCAGGATCTGTGCTGAAATAAATTGACAGACATCCAGAGTACGTCTAGTGAATATAATTTAATTATTGGGAAGAATGGCAACTGTGTATGATGCATACAAAACACTAATTTGTGCCAGCCTACATTTTTTTTTAGAGAGGCTGGGTACTAGTGGAAGTTTATTTCTCCTGTCTCTAAGACACAGCGCAGACTTGCTTTAGCTGTCTGGTTGTCTTTCTGTTGAATTGCCTGTGGAAAAAATCCTGAATTTAAATTACAGGGGGAAGAATTTAGAGTGAGGAGATTAGAATTCTATTCTAGCAAGTAACTTGAGAAGTTGGAGAAACTTTAGTTCACTGAAGTTAAATTATTCCTGGTTGATCTGGAAGAAATGGAAGACTTTTATTTACTGTGAGTGATGCTTCCATACAGTGGTATTAATGGCACTTTCTACTTTTGTAGAATCACTATTTAAAACTGGTGTTGAATTATGAGCTTAAGAGCTGAATAGGTTACAGCAAAATTGATGCAAATTTCTAAAGTAGTTTCTGGGTGCTGCTGGTTTCTGGGTGCTGCTGGCTCTCATAAATATTTATTAGCTTACTAATTAGTGTGATCGCATATGTACTTAGCATCACAGGTGCATGTGTGGCTCTCACAATTTTACATCAGGGAATTAGTTTACAGAGAGGATGCAAATTAAGGAAGAAATACTTTTTAATTAACTTTTTTTTTTAAGTTACAGAGTCTGGGCCTGAATCTCCATTGTCTTATGTCTCATGTAGCTGCTTATGTGTGTTACCAGTTCACACATACAATGACCAGTTCAGCTGATATTTGCTTTGTGCAGAAGTAAATGCTTTCACAAGGTGGCAGACTGCCCCTCATGCTTTTAAGTGAGGTAAATGTGACTCAGCTGTTCCTTGTGTTGGGGAAAATGGTTTGTGTTTGAGCTGTGGCATTGGAATGCCACAGAACTGAGGTTTTTGTTTAGATTTGAATTCAGTATCATCTGTGTGTAAGCATATATATGGCACAACTAGAAAGGAGTCCATCTGACAACAACACATACCCTTCAACAAAAAAACAAACCATTCAGGCAGGGGCATGGTGACAGTTAATGTCCCTTGTGAAGCATGCACTGATGTGATAAACTCCCTGAAATGGATTACAGCTGAGGAGAATGATTTCAGCTGCAAAACTCAGACATTTTAGAGAGAAGTACAATCTTTCTTTTTAACAGGAGGAATGTATGCCTTTTATATCATTCCTTAATCCTTTATACATAAAGAGTTGGACTTGACACACGTCATGACAAGCCATGATGTCTTAGTTTAAAACTTTTACACCTGCCAAATGCTGCTTGATGTAGGGTTTTGGATGTGGTGTAGAGCAAAGGCTTTTGCTTCTGAAGAAACCAAAGGGGTACCAAGGGGTGTCAGAGTTGTTGTGGTTGGCAGATTCTTTAAGGATTTAATGGATCTCAGCTGTAGACCTTAGTACAAGTAAGTTTCTTTCTTCCATCTGGGAGGTAAACTGTCACTGCAGTACATTTTCCCCCAAATTGTTTCCACTGCCAGGTCTATGGCCTGATATTTTTTAAACAAATCAAATATTAAAAATTCAACATGGAATACTGAAATTTGATTCAAGAACCACTGGAGGACAGTTGGTTGTTTAGTGAAACTGAATGAAGGTGCTGAAGGTATAAAACTAGCAGGTGTTCTTTCTATAGCTAGTTTTTTTTCTTTGTGAAGAAATGCAACAGTGTTGCCTAGTAGGAAGCTGACGAGCTTTTTTATTACGTTACTGTCTCAGTTGTTACTATCAAACCTTCGTAGGGTGACAGAAGCCTTCGGTTTGAATCACTGTCTGGAAGAGCCTCATCTTGATCTGTTCCCTGGAGAGGGAAACTCTAGTGACTAGTCATCTGAATTAGGCGCTTAAAGCTGGCTTATGAATATTGCCCAAAAGAACACAAACTTGTGTAAACCTTCTCAAGGCTGGTATGCTATGCCCCAACACATTGAGTTTAGGTGAGCAGTTCTCTTGGCATGTTCCCTTCTTTTTCTTTGCCCCCAGCTCTCTCAATTCAGAAGCCTTCTCTTTTCTGTCCTTTTGAGCCTTATCCCTCAGAAACTAGAGTTCAGACGTTTGATTTGGTGCAGTTTTAACAGTAGGTGGCAGTGGATAGCAAATCTGAAACAATTGGCCTCATTCTGCTCCTGCTGTTATGTTGGCGTTGTGTTCATTTCTGACAAACTGCCTCTGAAATTACTGTCTTGGAAACAGCCTAAGAATCAGGCTTACCATCTTGGTGCTGAAGAATTAAAGAGGTTGTTGCAATATAAACAACTGGCTGGAACCGCATTTAAAAACAAAACAAAAAAATTACAGTTACTGCAAAAGAGATGAGCTGTCTGTTGCCTGATCATTCAACTTAGTTGTGGCAGGGACTGTAAAAGAGGACTCGATGGTCTGGAGGCAGTTTTAGGCAGGTTTAGAGAAGAGGATGAGGAGTTACTGTTAAAATTGCTTAGATACAGTGTTGAAGGAATTAACTGAAGTTTTGGAGTTGAAAGTAGTGTGGTGATGGCATAAAATACTGTCGTGTCTTCCCGGCCCCCACCCCCTCAATCCAATCGTATGACAAGACTAAGAGCAAGAAAAGATGATGCTATTGATTTCTACTCACTGTTGTTACCCCTGTTGTCTGTAACATCTTTCTGCTATTGCAAATTACTGTGGCTGAGATCAAGTAGATGTCTCGCGGGGAGAAAAGGAATGATTATGCTACATTTTTGTCTTTTGCTTTTCCCTTCCCTTGGATGCTATTTACGAGTATTAACTTCCCCTGCACCCCTGCTGTGAGTGCTTCTGAGGAGCTGCGTATCGACTTAGTCAACTGCAAGGTGCTCCAGAGAGCCCGCCAAGAGTGGTGGGGACCAGAGGGGAGGCACAGAGCCTCAGCTGTCTGCGCAGTTGGCTCCAGACCTCATCGATCTCGTCTTCTTTTCTTTTCATGAAAGCGCCGTCTCTGCGGGATTGAGAGCCGTTGCCCCCTGCCAATTTGTCTGTGCGTGACACAGCTCCCTCCAACTGTTGACCCTCAGCGGGTTAAACCTCACAGTCAGGAACCCTTGCATGTTTCTCCCATGGTTTCTTCCTGCTGTAGGGGAGGAATGATCTGCTCCCCACTCATAAAACTACAGTCTTTTCTGGAATTAATAACCTCTTGTGGGAAATTCATGCCATGCTTGTTCAGTGTTATAACAAGGTCGAAACACGGCATGCCTTAGGGACAGGTTAGAAAATGCTGTCAAGATCTGCACAGGTGCGAGTGTTTTTGACCCTGCTTTACCTGCAAACCTGGCTAGCGTTGTGTCCTCTGCTGGAGTGGAAGCTGTGATCTGAAGTATGCTGCCAGATGGCAGGGAGAGGCCTACAGCATATGATTCACAGAACCTGGACAAAAACTGGGAAAAAATGTGGACACCCCTTGAAGATTCATTTCCTTAGCAGGGATGGGGTTGTAGTTCTGTGTGGAAGATACAAAAATGAGAAGCTGTGCCAACAGACACCTCCATGGATTGGCCTGCAAGAATCATGTACTAGCAAGTAGCACAACTGTGCACATACGCACAGCTGAAACCTCTTTTCCAGCTGATTTGTATTTAACTGTTTCCAATTTAAATTTATGGGGTTAGAAATAATTTACACCTATATTTAGGGAATATGTTAAAAAATGGTACCCCTTATTTTATCCCTTACCAGCTAGATACTCCTGAAAATTCAATAGAGAATTATGGAAGAGCCTTGGCTCTCTTTTGCTTCGTGCTTTGGCATGTAATTATTTTGATATTGTAGAATAAACCCAAAGATTGAGTAAAATACTAGCAAGTGAAACCTGGAATTGTAGACCTTCGTTGGATAGTTGACTGATATGTTCAGACAGTAGAGAACTGAGCCGCGCGTGGATAAAGGCCATAAGCATCAGTATCTATAGCATATTCCGCACTAGTAATGTATGCAGTGCTTATCCAAAGTTTGAGTGCTAAAAATTTCTGTTTGAAGTCATGATTGTTGCCTAATTGTTGAAGTAATATCATGCCGTAACAAGTGGCAGAGAGAGCATTCCCGCACGCGTCTTACATTTCGTGGAAAGGAACATATTTCGCCCTTCACGAGAGGCGAACCGCGGCGGCCCCATGCGGGAGCGGCGGAGCCGAGGCCCCACCTCGCCGCACCTCCGAGCACGGCCCCTACGGGGTGCCGGGGGCGCCCGCCAGGCCCCGTGACGCCGCCCCGTTGCCAGGAGACGGGGCCGTGTTTTCGGGCCGCGGCCAATCGCGGTGCGGGGAGGTGATGTCATGGCGGTGGCCGGCGCCCCATTGGCGGGCCGCCGCGGGGGGCGGGGCGGCGCTCGCCGCGGGCGGGCTCGCCCCGGGGGCCGTTGCTGAGGGCCGGCCGGGCCCCGCGCGATCTCGTAACGGCCGGGCGGGGGGCGGCAGGGGCGTCTTCCACACGCGCAGTGTGTGCTAGGGCTCTAAGCCAGCAACGCGGGGGTTTCTGCTCCTCCTGCAACCCGTGTCGCAGGAAGTGGCTTCTTCTCTGGAGCCAACACGTTTTAAAGAAAAACACTGCGGGAGAGCGGGGGGTTAAAACCCGCCGTGGTGGTGGGCAAGTGGTTAGGGGGGAACGGCTGGCTCGCGAGCAGGCCTGGCGCGCCTCTGCATGTGTGAAAATGCAGCGCGCCTAGCTGCAGAAGTGGGTGCTGAACACGCGCTGCAGGAGCCTCCCCCCGTAAACTTCTCCCATAACTGAAATCCCCTCCTGAACCATAGCTGGTCGGCAGAGGGTGGGGAGGCCTTTCCACAGCCGTCTCAAAACAGATATAAGACATTTCTGGGACGTGTTTCAGATACTGCTACATTTTGAAGTGCTGTGGCAAAACCTGTCTTTTGTTTTTCTTTACTGTAATTAGACAACCACAAAAATAGCTTTTTGATCTCTTTTTAGCTCTGTTTTTTTCCCCCACCTGTAATAGTGATTCCTTTATTCAACAATTCTTGATTATTGCTGAGGAAGTTTACCTGGATTTTTACTAGTGCTGTTACAGTTTCTTTACTGCTTTAGAAAATAGGAATGTCTATATACAAATTAGGTCTTCATTTTATTCTCCCTTCATCTGGGAACTTATAATCCTCTTCCTTTTTATCCTGTTTAATTATGGGAAGATTTTAATAAGAGTAGGAAAACCAGATGGAGCTGGTTTTCCTGCAAAATCCAGTAACGGTGCTGATTTAACATACTTTCATTCCTAGCCTTGAGCTTTTAAAGCACTACTATCAAAATACTTAGGTTTGAAATATATGACCTGCAAACTGGTCCAGGGAAGTGAAATCTTTTATCTCACTAAGTTGCTCTGAAAGATCTGGGGAGGTTTCTAAGGGAGGGAGACACATGGACATAGCCTAACTATAGTATGGATTTGTAAGACTTTTTTGTTGTTACAGAACCTAAACATTGTTCTGCAAGGATTGACTTCATCACAGTACCACAAATGTCAAACTTACTCTGCGTAGGGACACTAAGTTGGTTTGGTACACGAAGAATTAAGAGACTGTGAGTAAGCCCGTCAGTCTGGGGTGGCAGCAAAGGCAGAGACTTGCCGATGAGACTGCACAGGACTAGCCTGAGCTCTAACGTTCAAGTGCTGGGTGACCTTGGCCAGTCGCTCCGCGTCTGTGTTTTTCGTATCTGGACTGTAAGCTCTTTAGGGAAGAGGCTGTTTGTTGCTATGTTTGTGCCCGGGCGCCACGGGCCCGGCCCTCCGCTGCCACAAAGCTCCTGTGTTTGGGAGGAAGCCGCGAGGCCGTGACACGCGAGGTTTACATGTCTTGGGAGCCAGCACCGGGCCGAGCTGGCGGCTCCCGGCCGGGAGGCCCCGGGGGCGGCCCGCGGCGGCTCCGGGCGCTGGAGTTGGAGCTTGCCGGGGCTGGGGCCGGGCGCTGGGCTCCGCGGCCGGGGCAGCCCGGGAGCGCGGCGCGGCCCCTCCCGGCGGCCCCGGCCCCTCCTGGGGGAGGGCGGCGGGCGGGGCGCGGCGGCTCCTCCTCGCCGGCCCGGGGTTAGTTTCGGAGCAGAGTCGGCGGCGGCGGCGGGCGAGCAGCGCCCGGCGGCAACAAAGCGGCGGGCGGGGGACGGCGCCTTCCGCAACAGGTCTCCCGGCGCGGCGCCGTGTGGCAGCGCGGGCCGCCCCGCTCCGCCGCGCTCCGCCTCGCCGCCCCAGGCCGCCGCGCTCCTCGGCCCGGGCGGCGGGACCCGGCCCCGGCCGCCCCCATGCGGTTCGGCTCCAAGATGATGCCGGTGAGTCCCGGGCGGGCAGGGCCGCGGGCTCGGCCCCGCGGCGGCGGCGGCGGGAGGGGGGCCCCGGGCGGGGAAAGTTGCGGCGGGGGCCGGGGCGGCGGCGGAGCGGGAGGGAAGATGGATCCCGCGGCCGTGAGGGGGCGGCGACCCCCCGCCCAGCGCCGGCGGCGGCGGCTCCGCGGCCGCGCGGGGGCTTCCCCTCCCCCTCCGCTGGCGGCCTTTTCTTCTTTTCCTTTCCCCCCCCTCCAGCTTTCCCTTCTCCTCCTCTTCCACGCCGGGATCAACTTGTTAGACGAGCCCTGCGGGGCGGCCGCGGCGCGGGGGGAGCTCGGGGGCGGCCGAAACTCAGCCCTCGGCGCGGGGCTGCGCGCTCCGCTCCTCTCTGCTCTGCTCGGGCGGCCCGGCGCGGCGCGGCGCTCTCGGGCGGGGGGTGGCTCGGGCGGCCGCAGCCCCCGGGGAGGAGCTGCCGGAGGAGGCAGCCGCTGGGTTTTCCCGGCCCGCGCCTGCCCCGGGAGAGGGAGTTTGCGACGCTTTTAAGAGGGGCGAGGGAAGACCAAGTCCTGTCCTGCCGGAGCTCTAACGCGAGTTTAAAATCGCGCCGTCCTTAGCGACTGGAGCGGGATGAAAGCGTAGCGCGGCAACTCTGTGTCGCTTCTGGCGCAAAAGACCGGAGGGTGATGGAATAGAGTACTTACTTCTTCGGCACTTTTCTTTAGAAATGCGACGGTTTTGCCAGCTGGGGTGCCGAAATCCCTAATCTGCCGTCCCGAGAGACTGGAATATGTGCAGGAAATCCCAGCAAGCCTAATACCGCTTTAGCTGAATTGATTTTTTTTGTTTTTTCTTAAATATTGTCTTCACTATTCTCTTCCCTTACCACCTTCCCCCCCCGCCCAGTAATACAGCCTGTGTTACGGCTGTTGATACCGAGTATTTTTACAGGCATAGGTACTCCTTTTGAACAGCATTCTTCTATTAAAGGATATTTTCATCTTAATCCTTCCAGTAGCAAATCCTGAGGGCTGACTGTAGCAAGTGAGGCGCTGTATGTATTGGGAGATGAAAGTAAGAATCCTGCTGGAAGGCTATGCCTACCTCAGGGATGCTGTTACCTCTTCCCCCCCCCCCCCCCCCCCGGTCAGGGTGATGTTCTTTCTCCGCAATTAAGAGGGAATAACGAGAGGTAATTTAATCTAGCAGAACTGTAAAGAAGGTTGGGTGACTTTATTGGTGTAACTGATGACAGAAGAACAGACTGAACATGAGTCCAGCTACAGACGAAACAGCCAATGTGTTGTGCAACTGTATTGTTGTCTGCATAAGAGAATTCAAAGAAAAGCAATAAACATAGCAGCAGGGTGTTAATTCAGCTGATGTCAAAACTGAGCTAGGTGAGGACCCTCATATGATAGTGAAATGTCCAAGACATGCTGTTGCTGGCCAATTTCTTGTCCCTCAATTCAAATATAGGAGAAACAAGCTTGTTTGAGGACGGACTACTGTTGCTTTTATCCCATCAGCATTTGGAGGTGACAAATTTCAGAGTATGCATTGCCCTGATTGCTCAGACTTTTCTTTGGTTGATGAGGCAGCTCATTAGTGATTCTGTTTTTTAACCCATGAATAAAGAGATGGATACAGTCATTTTCCTGTTGTGCTTACTGTGTATAGTGAGAGATCTGTGAAAGCTGAATGTGGCTAAAGAAAACAAAACACAAGTATCTTGAGTATTAGAGCTTGAATTCACTTAAAAAACAAAACAAAACTGAGTTTTGGTGTAGTCTTCAGCAAGAGATTGCCAAAAATTATGTTAAATGTGCAGAGTGATATTACAAAAATGCTTTGTTTCTCTGGCTGTCAGGCACCTAAACAGCTACTTGCCACTTTGAAAACATCCTTTTCTAGTAAGTGTACTCACATGAATGTAAGCACAAAAGTGTGCAAATTGTAGTTCTAAATGTATTTCTTAGTGTTTATCTTTCTTGCAAATATTTCTACAAATTTTCTCATCCTCTTATTTTCCATTGACCTTTTTTTTTTTTTTTGACTGGATTAATTTCTTTAGCTGAACTAATTCTCCTTTCTGCTTATGAGGAGGCTGAGAGAGTTTGGGTGAGGAGAGAAGATTTTGAGGGAAATCAGGAGAGAGCAGGTATCTGAATCCTTTCTTTATGCAGTAATGAGGTGTTCATGGGCATGAGTATTTTCATCCCTGTCGTTTGAATGAGTGCGTGGCCCTAAACCATCTGCAAGCTGGTTTGTTTGTTTGTTTGGTTGGTTTTTTGCTTAACATTTCTTACCATGTCTTTTCCTCTTCTCCACCCCGCAAGTAAAATTGTTTATATAAGATTTTAAGTTTCTGCTCTAGTTCCATCTCTCCTCTGATTCAGAAAGTAATGCAGACATGGGATTCAATACTGTAACGGAGCAGGGCTCGTGACCCAGGTAGGGCATACACCGGTTATGAGCCCAGCAGGAATTCACCTCCAGAGCAGTTGCCAGTGAAAAGCTTAGAAACTGCTGTGACAGCTACTCCTACTCTTTAGGCACTACCCTGAAATAGGAATGTTTTCCTTGTGGTGATGGCAGATAGGAGCTAAACTGCTGCCGTAACCATATGTCAAGACAATGTGATTAAAAGGCTGCATGAGGGTATAATATGAAGTAATTTGCGTGTAGCTGTTCTGATGAAGGTAATAACAGGGTTAACAGTGGTGAGCTGCGGGAAGTTTTCTCACCTTTCAGCTGCTGAAGGCTTGTGGGAGTTTGACTGGTGCTGTTTAGTGAAAAGAAGCTGGAGACACTTTCAGAAATAGCATTTTTCCTGCAGCATAATTGGTCTCTCTTCCTCATTTTACACTCTTACCTTAAAGACAAGAATATATTGAGAAAAAATTTGCGTCATTATGCCTGCTGAATAAATGGCTTTTTTCAGATAGTGGGAGGTGACACAGATTGTTTTGATCTCAACACTTCAGTAGGCATTAAAGGGTAACTCAACAAAGTCCCTTGCTGATCTATGCAAGACTTCGCTTTATGATTTGTCTTGCATGCAATGGTTATACGGAGCCTTCTGCAAATCCGGATTGATCCAGACACACACAGATAAATTGTCAGGATTAGAAACTAACTTGGCAAACTTCAGTTTGCCAGTGCTTAAATTTCCTAAATTAATAATGCCTTCTATCATCAGAAAATGATGTTAAGTTTCTAAAACTGAATTTTCTGGGTAGCCATATGTTCTTTTTTAATTAATTTAAACTTGTATACCATAAACAGTTGTTTTGTCCTTCTAAAGTCTCTTGAATCCCTTGTTCAAAACTATCTTCTCTGAATTGTTACGTCCAGTAAAGTGCTGGACTTCTTAAAGTACAGATTTTCATTGCAGAATACTCACTAGTTTGTGGATATATGTGAGTTCTTTTTAAATATATCTTTAAACTTTTATAAAAGGGTACAAGTAAAGTATTTTTGCTTGTTCCATTAGACAATTACATTGGAGCTACCATATAGGTTCTAAATTACTGTAACAGTGTAGTAGTAGCCCATCTTTGCAAACACTTTTCTTGCTGCTTACGATATGAAATTTTAATGTAAAGGCATCTCTACTACTTTGTAAGATGCAGATCTGTAAGTTTAGAAATAAATTGACCCCTAGGCAGAGATTAGTAACTTATTATGATACCAGTAAGCGATCGGTAGGTTCTCAGTCCTATTCCCCATCTGTTAATTATTTAAGTTCCGGTCAGATTTATCCGTCGTGTAACACTGTTTTTCTTATCTGCCGGCATGGATTTAAGAGCGTGAATGGGACTTCAGACTATGAGCTCTCCTAAGTGTATGCTTCATCTCTTAATTTGGTTGAAGTATTTAGTATCTATTGGGTGTTCTTTAACTGTTGAATTTCTACTTCATGTTAGTCATTTAAAAGATTTAGCATTGTGCTTGTATTCAAACATTTTAATGTGGTATTAAATGTTTAAGGTATTTTGTTGAGACCGCTGAGCAATGCGCAGATGACTGTAGAGGTACAAAAGCGAAACAAAACACTTTTATAGTAGTCCCTTACAGACTGCCACCTGTCATCATTTGCAATGGGAAATACTCCCTTGAGTGAGTTTCAGAGAGTACTTTTTTTTTCTTTCATGTTGTTACAACAAGATTTTTTTTATTATTATTATTATCCTGTGAATATTGTTCCAGGCACTGTTTTCAGTGTATTTTATTTCTGCATTGACTCTCTTAACACTTTGCCCCCAAGCTGAAATCTGTGTTATATTACGCTGCAGTACGTTGAATATCTTTGTTTCTTTATGTGACTTTTATCAAAAGAGGGGGAAGGGGAATACTACAAATTCGTACCAGGTCAAGCTGTAGAGGCCATGGGAATAGCTAACCATGCTGCTTCTGGTCTATTCAAGAATTCAGGCTGTGAGTTCTTGTTTTTACTGTTTAAAGGGCTAGTATGCAGTCATGAGGTTTGGGATGGAGCATAATTCGCAGGATTTCTTTTCCTTTTTTTTTTTTTCCTCCTGCTATTGCCAGATGAGATTTCTGCTTTGTTAGTGAGCAGGTCTGTACTGAGATTAATTTACGTGCAAGTCAGCTGGACTTTAAAAGAGGCAGGTATAAAGGTTGTTTCTATTTTGTTATTCTTCTGAAATGGCAATATGCGTAGCGTTCCTTTCAATTTATTGATTTAAGAAGCTGGCTTGGAAATGCGCTGTTTGTCTGGCTGCTGTCCTTGTTAGCAGTCTGCCTCGGGGACTCCCCTTCCTCTCCCGCTGCGCCTGTTATTGAGCTTGTTTGACGATGGACACGTTCTGCCTCGCTACCGGGAGAGCAAGACGGCCCCGAGGAGACTGACTCGAGCTGCCTTTCGTGGCCCGCTGGCGTAGCGGGAGGAGGACTTGCTTCCGTCTGCCCAAGCTCACTGGTAACACAGCAACCCCAAGAGGCTTTGAGACTGGGAACCGCCAGCTTCCTGCGAAGTATGAAAACTCACTTAATACTCTGGATACTCAAGGGTGCTTATGCTTGCAACCTAATGAGTAGATAAAACTCATCTTTTGCTCTCAGTTGTATTATCTTTAGGCCTGGTTTCTCTTGGCTTAGTCATTTCTGACTCAGGCAAAATCTTTCGATCTTAAGTTCTAATCAGTCAGATGATATTATGGGTAAAGGTCACCAGAAATCCTGGACATCATGGGAAGTATACCTCAGTGATCTTAGTCACTGTTGCTTAACTGTTTTAGAAGTTTCAGGCTTTTCTGTGGAACATAAAAGACCCAAAAATTATTTAAAGCAGTACTGGATAACTACTTCTGTAGTTTGGGATAAATGTTGATGGAGAGGGAACAGTAAGTGAACTGGAAAAAGAGCAGTAATCATGACACTGTCATGATGCTGAAAATGTAAAAAGGCAGACAACAGTTTTCCACTTGCTTTTGTTATTTGTTTTTTGTTAATCATTAATTTTCTGGGTCTAGCTGCTAGCGTTTAGAATTAGTCATGCCTACATTCTCACCGGTGGTTTCACCATACTAATAGTGTTAGATGAATGTTTAATGCAACCCCGTTGTGAATAAATGAGAGCCCTTTGTTTTTTGTTGCTGTGGTGTTAATACCAAGAATTTTATTTTTGAGATAGTAATTGACTGCAAATCATTCACATCAGTTCTGTACCAATTTCTTCTATTCTACAGCAGTACTTCCAGGTCTTAATATGGCAAGATCCTTTACAGAAGGCTGTGTGTACTGCTTTGGCTCTTCATGGCATGCGTTTTAAGAAAAGAGGATTAGGGGAACACTTCTTGTCTTTGTCTTGAGTTTTTTTTTTTGTTAATCCTATACTTACAGCTTCATGTCATCCCTTCACAAAATAAAGCACATAAATCTTAAAATCAAATGTGTACTGCAGTTATCCGTCATTCTGCATAGCTCTCTGATTATGAAATTGATACAGGAAAACCTTTTTGTACAAGATACCTGGATTATAGTTACAATACCTGAACTAAAGAAAAACATGGGCACTTTCACATGGCTAACTTAAAAGCTTCTGACGTTATTATTTTGAGTCACTGTTTAATATTGAACATCTGGTCTCTGGAATACCTCTTGGGGTGGATCAGAGCATTTAATAAAGGGAACTTGAGCTGCGGGGAGGTTAAGCGACTAGTTATAGGTCATGCAGCGAGTGCGGCCCAGGATTTGGGAGACCAGAGTTCCAGTAGAGTCAAACCAGCTGGTATGTTGTAGTGCAGCTGAAATACAAGTCTGTCATGTGCAATGCGAGTATTCAATTAGTTTTCTTAAAGTAATTATGTCTCCTCAGCACCTAAATCTCCTGTGTTCCTACTTCTGCAGAGTTAGTCATAAACGGTAAGAGAACCGTGGCGGTAGTTTATTCTGGGAGGGATTCCCAGAATGTGTTTGAGAGTCTCCATTTTAAACAGTGGTAAGACGGTAGGTGTCTTTCAACCTAGTGAAGTGTTTCAGGCAAAATTATCTGATACAGCAGGGAATGTGACTGATTTCTGCATGTAAAAGGGAGAGAGAGAGGGATGGCTGAGCTGTGAGAGAGCACAGACAGGGTGTAGGGCCAAGCCAAATATTCCAGACCTCCTTGGAGAATGACGTGAAGCTCCCTTGTTAAATACCAGAAATGACAAAGCAAGCAACTCGCTGCAGCTCATGTATGAGCAGTGTTTCTGAAGAGCATTACCTGCTTGTCATGCTGCCCCCTCCCCAGGCACCCATAGCCACATTATCGTTGATAAAACACAGCGTGTCTGCCAGCCTTTTGAGAACACCTTTGGTACAAGTAAGGGTTTGTGTGGGGAAGTTGTGGAAATAGCACCATGTGCTTCTTGCCTTTGCATTGTTACTCCTATGCTGTTGAATCTGGGTCTTGCCTACAGGGCCTTTCTGCTATGTGATTTCCCAGTATTGCAGGAAAACATTGTTAGGGTGCTTAGATTGGAAACGGCAGTTAATGAGGTTGGGTTAGAGAAAATGTTTTCTACCTCTAGGGAAGCTGAATGAATGGGCAAATAGTAATAGGCTGAAAAAAACATTTTCTGGAGGTCCCAGAATCCTGTTGAGGAGCCCTGTAATAAATGACAACCTTATTTGATAAATTCATGTTTATTCTGTTTTGTTCATTACAAGTAGCTATGACATCATCCCAGTGACCAGCATTTCACATGAAGCCATCCTCAAAGATCTCTGTCGTGATTCTGCTTGTGGCAACGTGCACAGCCACGCAGGAAGCCTGCTGCCTTGCTCTGAACTGCTCTCCCATCCTTCACTTCTTAACCAGTAGATCTGTGTAGAGCCTTGTGTTGCCTGGAAAGAGCTTTGGGAATGAGCGGATACTTAAATAAAACCTGTCAGACAGTGATCAACTGTGCAATCTGCCACCCTTCTGCAGCTGCTGTAATAGTAGCTGCAGGATTCCTGATAGAAGTTAAAGTATATAGAGCTCTTCGTTGCAGGAGGAAGGATCAGATTGAGTGGGGTGCTCAGTGGGCCAAAAGGCTGGCTGGAGGGGTGAGATTTCTCTTTCACAATTCTGCCCTCATGGTTAAGTTGTATATATATCCTATTGTAATGTGCTTGACTAGGCCGTTCATCACTTCCTGAGCTGGAATAGCCCCACTGGTCCTTTTTAATTTGTAAAATAAGAAAATGATCTGTCTGCTTGGATGCAAAACCTCAGTGTGTCTTCTGGGCCAGTTAAATGTGTGCCACTGTAGTGTGATATTATCCAGTCTATGCGCTGTTACTAAGGACTTTCTGCATGTTTGCAGCTCAGAGGTAGGACAAAAGCTCTCCTTTATGACTTTGAACCATAACTTCAGCTGTTGGCGTCAACAGGTATGCCTACCAAGCATACCATTTTGTAGTGGTTGTCTTTGACAGTCCTGGTGGCTATGCTGATTGCCTGCCTTGCCATGTAGGGGCTGCTGGTTCTCAGTGCGCTGGCAGACAAGTGAGGGTTGTTCTTCAGGGTGTGCGTTTATCGCAACGGGAACACGTTCCCAGCCAGAACCAGTGGTGAATTGGAAAGGGCTGCCCTTCTGCATGGGTATATTATTACGCCTAATTAATTTAATGGTAGGATGCTACTTTGTTCCTTTGATTTTTTTTCATCCCCTCCCAAAGCCATGTGCCTTTGTAGCTTCCGCTTGAGTTTAGCAAGGAGTTGGGTCACTTGGCTGATTGGAAGGAAAACCACATATGCTAAAGGCAAAAAGGAACAAAAAAGCTTATATTATTGATTTGCCACGTGGCTGTATAATCTGACATAATGGAGAGGGATTTGGGACAAGTGTGTCTGGCGCCTCTGGCAGCTCACCATTTAGGTCAGCTCAGCTGTAGCAATCAGATGGTACTTTATGCTTTCCTTGGCCTTCCCTTGTCTTGGGAGATGGTGGAGAAATCTGCCTCCATTTGCATCTTTGGGCATTCTCATTCACTGCTGAGATCAGGTTGGACTAACGCAGCCATATATTAATCCTGCTGAGAGTGAGAAGCTCTGTATAACTCTGCATTTCCTTCGCTTCCTGGAGGCAAATATATGGGAAGCCAGGGCTGTCTTTGAAAGCAGTAGAGCGTGCAGACTGTTCTGATATGTGCTCCTGAAATTCTTGGTTTTTATTCCCCCCCCCCCCGTTTTGCTGGTCATGGAGGTAGAAGGCTGAATAGTATATTCTAGCAGTTGTGGCATGAAGGAGACGTCAGCCTGTGAGATGCTACAGTGCCCCTGAATTTCATGCCTTAATACACTTTAGGGTACTGGACTGGTCAGCCCGTATAACCGAACAACCCAAACAATATATCCTGTAACTTTCCCCTTGCCAGAACTACCCACATGGTTAAATGCATATTTATTTATTTATTTATTTATTCCTCCTCAAGTTCCAACTTGCCACATGATTTGTTCTGTTTTATTATTAAATCCCAAAGCTTCCGTTTTCTTAGTCAATTTATTTTTTTGTTAAACCATTTAGGCGATGGACACCGCTTCACAAAAAAAAAAAACTTTGTTTTTACTTTAATACTCCCTCCTTTCCTTTGCCTCCCCCATGGGCACTCCCAGAAGGTCCCCTGTTGTCTGTAAATAAAAGGTAATAAATTTGTTTGATCTGTGTGTCAGGCACTTGTTGCATGATAAATGTGAGTTTGACTTGCATGTTCTGGTAGGCTGAGATAGTGCTTCCTGGTGTGAATGCTGATTGTCTTTTTATCAGTGAGATTATTATATGTGAGCTGGAAAAGTAGAAAATAAGTACTGCGAAACCCAGTAAAGAGTTGCTGCTTTTGGTTAACCAGCAGGTGGTATGGTGTGGGTGACATAGCTGCCAGTGTACTGTGATAGTCTGTTCTGTTTAGGTGTAGGTTGTGCTAAATTCACTTTCATCCCTGAAGTGGGTGTAACTTCCCTTTTCCTCTTAAACGGTCCCGGCTTGTACAAAATCTCTTTGGCTGCACAAAAAAGTAGTAGGCTTTCTTTTCATTGTAGGAATATACATGCATCTTAATGGACTATTTTGAGAAGCACAGTTCTCAACAGTGTCCCAAAGGATTGCACTTTGCATGGCCTTTTACCAGCCTCCAGCCATCTAGAACTCTCGAAGAGCGGTAACACGTATTCCCGATGTGGGGGGGACCTAAGGCTCTCGCTCAGCAGGAGCAGCTTAGTATCTTTTCTTTATTTTCTTTCTTTATTTGTTTTTGTACAAATACTGCCTCTGGGTTTGACGCAAGTAGAGCAAATTGAGGTGATTCAGGCTTGAGTTTGTAACCCAGCTCATTATGCTTGGATGTTGCCTTGGCTTTAGGGTCTTCTCTTGGGTGCGATGTGTGTTGCTGCACTGAAGGATGGGAGGAGGAGCACTTGTAAGCCCCTTTGGTTGTATTGTATATGTTAGACTGTTATTTCCCAGAGTATAGTAATTACTGTAAGAATTACATGGTCTTTTGTGTGTGTCTGTGTTCTTAACTTGGTGCTGAACAACGAAGATGAGGCAGAGGGGCTGAGGGGCAAGTATCCAACAACCTGATTCTCCTTTTGTGGACTCCAGGAAGAGGAGGAGCAAGCTCCAACTAGGACACCAACAATACAAGTCCGCACACTGCATGGAGGCTTGTTTTTCTGCCAGTCGGTTTGCACTGGGTCTTTATGGAGTGCCTAACAGTGCCAAAGTGGTGCCTCTAAGGAGCCGTGACTGAGCGTTTTGGGAGGAAGCTTCTGAATGGAGAAAGGGGGAGAGTCCTTGACGGGACTGTGGGAAGGAGAGGAACTTGTAAGCACAGATGGCAACAGGAATAGATGCGTGAACATGCTGTGGTGTGGCACAATGAGAAGAATGTCTTCAGGATTTGTTTACCATGAATTCCTGCAGTTATTTAACTGAATTGGTGTAAATCCAAGTAGGGATTCATATTTGAACAAAACAAACTATACTTGATGTGTCAGCAAAAATGAATGCTCACTAAAGGACTGTAGTTTCCTACACACGTTATTGAACCAGTTTAATCTATATTCCTTTAAAAACCTGACACATATATTTCAGAATGCTTCTTTATGCTGTATGCTGATATTGCAATAAATACCAGCAGTGCAAAAGTATAAGTAGCTTTAAATGCCACCGTTGATCTGAGACATCCTTGTCTTCAATGCCAGTTGGTGAATCAGCTGAGGAGTGTGGAGTGTGTAGGAGTGCAGCACTCCTATTTTTAGTATTCATCCAAAATAGTAAGCTTTATTTGCCCGGATCTTTCTGATGTCCGGCTTACGGCAGGTGTGAATTTTTGCTCGGTTGTATGAGTATGACTGAAGAGAAATGTTAAGTCAGAAAAATGTGACTTGGATTCAAAGTAAAAGCCTTAGTTTGGAAAGATCTTTTCTTAATGGCCTTGTGCCCACATCCTACCTCCTTCAATAGGGTTTTAGATCAGGAATCCAGGGTTTACCAGCCTTACGCAATGCCAGACAGATTTCACAAAACCACTATGGCTAAACTAAGAGATGCAGAAGATGATGGTTTTCTGTGAAGTCTGGCATGAAGACTGTAATTCTGAATTGAAGACAGTTAAAACTTGGTGCTTCAAAGTTGCAGCTCATGAAGTAGGAGGGTCACAAACCTTGATTCATTGTTTTCAGATGGTAACTGGGTTTGGCGAGAACTCAAAGACTGTTTTCCTAGAAATCTTCAGATTTCCCTAATGATGATTCAGGTGCAGGCCTGATGGTGAGATGAAGTATGGCAGAGATTGATATTCGTGCTGTAGCTTTTGCCCAATTTAACTAGTGTATACCAAAAGCAGATGGCTTTCATTCTGTTCTCTCTGCGTTTAAAAAAAAAAAAAAGGGGGGGGGGAGGAGGAGGGGGAAAGATGCCTCTTTGCTGTTTCCTACTTTCTTCCCCCATTGAAAATCCATGTGGATGTACATTATTTTTAAATCCTGGGAAAAGAGATGTTTTTACGAAAGATAAAGTACGAATGCATGATATACTTATCTTTAAATAATTTATACAAGCAGTAACTTACCACGTCTTTGGGAGTAAAGGCTGAGAGTTCTGTGTTCTCCTGTGATACAATTAAAAGGGAAAAGGGCTGTTCTTTATATAGACTGGGAATAATCTTAACAATTGCATGGTACTTCCTGCTGTACTCCACCTACCTTGCATCATAACTTCCTTTCTCATGTGTATGGCGAAAAGCCAGTACAATACGAACAGAGCAGTGCGGGCAGCGGATGAGACAAAGAGCCTAACTCCATCTATTCAGGTGTGGCTACAGGTAAATATTAAACTTTACTCTGCATTTCTGTTAAAGCTCGCTTTATTGAACAGCTGAATATGAAAGGAGTCAGTGGTAACAATCATCCTGTGTCCCTGTCTTCTATTAAGTCTATTATATAATCCTTTGTTTACCTTAATCTTTTGCGTACCTTAATCTTTAGGCACAATAAGTGAGCGTGTGGCCTCCTGAAGGGCTGTTTTAAGGGTCTGGGGAACTTGATGTGAAGGAATCATAGAAGCACTTTACTATTGAGGTGTACGTCACATTAAATTGAGAGCCGTAACTATGAACCAGCTCAGAATGCAGTTTATCACAACGTGAAAAGCTGCCGTTGTACTGGCTGTCTTCTGTTGTTTAGAAAGTTGCATCAAGTCAGCAAAATGTCTATTTTAGCAGCTGATTTCTTCCAGGTTGTCTGGGAAGGTGCAGCATCAGTGCTCCCACTAGGTAAGATGTAATACTTCTATTTAAAACTCTCTGTTTAAAGGGATTTTATATTTATCAGAAAAGATTCGCTTGTGGTAAGAACTTTGGATGTCAGGTCTGTGGGTGGAAGCAGTTATTTCTCATTTCTGTCATCTGTACTTGAAATTTAGTCGTTAATCTCTTCATTCTGAAAATTATATGTTGCTAGTTTTTTAGCTAACTAAAATTAACTTCTAAAAATACATTTTAGTTCAGGATGTAATATTATGTTATTGTAATTCTTTCCTATACCACGCAGTGTTTAAAAAAAAAAAAAAAAAGCTATTTCACATCTGAAACAATGGCTTTTCAGTATTGATATATACTGTTGCTGTCTAACCATAGTGTGTGTGGAAAGCCATTGAAGGGCATGCTCTGATCCCCTTTTTGGAGGCTTATCTATACAGCATGTCAGGTGTACATGCTTTGGAAGATGTGGTGCCTATCCTGAAGCATTTACAGTCTGATTGAATAGATATAACTCAGACAACAATAGAATATTACTGAAAAACATTACATCATTAACCTTAAGAGTGACTTTTAATGCTTCCCTAAAAATGATATCAAAGAAAACTTGTTATACCAGCGAAGACTATTAGCTATGTTATGGAAATATATAAAAAAAATAGTACTACTATTCTGCGATTCAAGGATATTAGGGCTCACTCTAAACCTCAGAGAATAGGGAATTGTGGTGCAGAATGATCCATTTAGTTCTAATGCAAGGTAATGAAATGAATCAGGATTTTCAGAGGCAGCATGCTTGTTTGGCTACCAAAGTGTTCTCGCCTCTGTCATTGCAGTGTTGCATGCCTCAGTTTCGCTGTCTGTAAAGTGGGGAACTGCTTGCTTGTCTCAAGGCTTACTGGTTATAAGCTGCTTTGAAGCTGAAAAATGCTATGCGAATAGGTGCCACAGTTTGTCTTGCCTATTGTATGGTAACCAGGAAAAGACTGTATGAGGTTAAGAATTACGCAAATAGTGAAAAACAGGGTTAAGTCAATATTGTCAATGAATTCTCTGTTTGTATATAATGTTTTATAAGAGACAGAGTTCTGATCCTTACAGGAATACTGTCAAAGCTCAAATGAAGAGTAAGTTGCATTTCCATTTTTCCAACTTTTTAATCAGTAATTGAGGTCTTCTGATCCAAGGAAGAGACGATTAGTCTTTGATATGAAATAGTATCTCCTTGGATGGATGTAAATTGTAATGTGTATGTTTCCTCACACATTTAAAACTTATATTTCAAACAGTTTTGGAAGAAAGTTTTTGTTTTTTAATATGACGCAGCAGGAGCCAAAATGCAATGTGATCATGGAGACTGGCACTTATGTAGAGCTCCCTGGTCTTAAAAGTTTCAGTTTAAGTTGAAAACTTATTTGCAGATATTGAGACCTATTATGCTCTATTTAATATCCATGAAACTGTATGAAATAGTCACGTTGCTGAGCTTAACAAGCAATGGGTCAGAGTTGCCAGCAAATATAAAGCTATTTGGAACTGACCTACAGAGGAGGTAGATGGAGGATTATAAACTGGGGTGTGACTTGCTTTAATTGATGCCTTCATCCGTCCTCCTTTTTTGGTTGCTTTTCTTGCTGTGTTCTCTTCCTGTTCCTGGGCGTGTTACAACCCAGACTTAGTGGCTATATTTGGAGGTGATGCATAAATAATATGGCTTGAAACTAAATGATATATCTCATGTTCAGAGGCCTACGTGTTGTCCTTCATACCAATTTGGATTTTCTTAGATTTGTGTCTTAAATGGCAGGCTTTATTAAGGCTTTTAAAGTCCTCCCATATGTTCTGTACTCTGCTTTGCCATTCAGTTGTTTGAAATCATGCATCACAGTCTTCTTGCAAAACTGGTCTTTTGCTTTAGCTGATGTGTCCTTGGTCATCCCTTTGCCCTTGGTGCCTTCGATCGAACTGCCTCATTTGGTGGCTCCATAATTGCAAACTTTTATTTTCTAAGCTATAAAGCACAGTCAGCTGAAAGCTGTGATGTTACTTTAGGAACGGCTTCACCAGAGGCACAACACATCCCTGGTTCCTTGTAAGTATGCCACACTGCTGGGATGTTTTCACGTTTTAAAGCTTTTCAGTATTTATAAATAGTGAGTACAGCTTAGGGGGGAAATGAGTTGGGGGATTTCTTGTTGCTTTTATACAAAAGCAGAACAATGCAATAGTTTTTTGTTTGGTACGGGGAGCCAGCATGGGAGGAGCAGGGAATAGAGCATGTTTTCTTACACGTGAGCAGACATGTTTAAGCACTATTGCAACATCTGGAAACCGATACAGACAAATAAATGGTCTCTAAATTACATCCTTTTAAAAACTTTGTACTGAACACAGATTGAATCGTGTTTATCACAGTTGAATCAATGTGATAACAGCATCTATCTGTCCAAATAGATGAGGTAAGAAGAACTGTGAGACACAACGGCAAGCAACATCTCACGGGGACAAGCAAGCAGAACCTGGTTAGAGAGGCAACTTCTTTTTGATAGTGCCCAGCCTATAAGCTGGGTGTTCCTAAAACTCAGCCCTTAAAAGTTTAAGGGAGGGAAAACCCCCAATCCAAGGCTGTATGGAGTTGTCAGATATTTCACTATCTGCCCAGATGCTGTCTTAAGAGAAATGAAAGATCTGACTGAGATTCAGGATGGGTTGTGGTGGTGGTGTGTGGTTTTTCTTGTGTGTGTCGTCTTTTTTTTTTTTTTTTTTTTTTTTTTTTTTTTAAGCTCTTCTGTTTGTGTCTAGCTTGAAAGTGAGTTTCATTTACCTTTTGCATGTTGTTCTTTCTTTCCTTATTACTTCATGGATACTTGCATATAACTATCTTAACATCTTTAATCTTCAATTTCAGGGAGGAGGAAAAGACCACTTTACTCTGTAGCTTGGTGTAATCTACAGGATTCAAGCTTCTGAACTAGCACCATGAAAGTGTTCTCGTTCCCCTTGTTTATTGCTGTTGCATGGAGGTCAAACAGGAATATGAAATAGCTAGTAGAGTGGTTAGTAGGTGTTGCATTTGAATTGTTCTCGGGAAAGGATGATTTTTTTGGGGTCCCAATGCGAGGTAGTGCAAATCACAGCAGCCATCAGGTGATATGGCTTGTGCCAGGGAGCCGTAGAGGGCTTGTGGGGTTCACACCAGCTTCTTTACCTCTTCCAGCCTTCTCTGGAGTTCCAGAAGTCTCTGCAAGGCATGCTTTCTCCTAAGAGCTTCCCCTAGGTTCAGATGTAGCCAGGCAGGAGCAGGTTACCCTGGAGTCCTTGCAGATAAGCAGGCAGTGGAGCAGGCAGGAGCAGAACTGCCTCTGGAGCTAAAGGGGAAGTGGAAGAAGGTAATTGTGGAGGTCACGTCACCTTCGTAACCTTGTGGTCGCTTTAGACTTGTCAGGGGTCAGGCTTGGGGGCATGCTTTTTGGAGAATTTGCAGGGAGTTTGTGTTTTCCGCTCCTGGGACGTAAGAGAGAGATTTAATGCAGATACTACGGAGCCTCGGAAATGGCCCCTACTCAGCAGGTTTGAGTGCTCTTGGCTCAAGGTATTAGTAACTCTCCTGAGCGTTCTGGATAGAAATGGCAGCTTGTGATCCCTCCTGCGTAGCTGTCTGCATTGGTAAATCCTGAGGATTGACAGCTGGAGAAAAACAGGCACACTGAAGAGTGAACGGCCCTGCTAGGGTCATATTAGGCCTGCTTTGGGTATAATGCCTGTGTTTTTGTAATTTTCTTCTAATTCCCATCTGTAAGCTTATCTTTTCAAACTATCAATTCTTGCTGCAGATACAAAGCCTGCGCAATTTATTGTTCTGCACACAAGGTTTTACAGCGTTACATATGAAGTATTAATGTTAAAATGGATATATTTTATGTTACTGTATAGCCCTGCTTTAAAGCTGTTTGGGAGCATGTTTTTTCATTTTTATGCTTTTTTGCCCCAGTTTTTGCAATTAAATGGTATTTTTACCTGGTTGCATGTGGCATCCCCCCCCCATCAGCTTCCTATGGAAACACTATCTAAAACATAAGACAGTGTTGTGTGACAAAAGATTAAAGCTGAATAGCAGAGTTGCTGTTGGGAAAGCTTTGTCTCTTAATTTAGGTCAGTACTTCAGTGCACTGTCTTGTAAACAGCACAGCAATTGCACCGGGCTTCTCTATAATAAGTGTATGTGGTAAGCTGTGCCTACCCGAACGCCTGCAGTCCAGCTCAGGCCCGCACAAAAAAAACATACCGCGGAGTGAGCAGCACGAAAACAAATTCCCAAAAGTGCGTGGGTGAGCGGCTGTGAACCTGGCTGCGTGCAGGTGATACATGCAGGATGCTCCTGCCGGAGAGTGACGGCCCCAAATACAGCTGAAAACCTGCCAGCGCTGGGTGTTCCGTGCCATCTGCCTTGCTGCCCCCATTCTGACTTGCTGGCCTCGGTTGGTTAGGAATGTGAATTTTACTGCCGCCTTGGCATTTAACATGTTCTCTCTACTCCTAATTCCCCTCCTTACAAGAACTTCTTAAGGATTACAGGGGTTTTGAGCTCTTTTTCTGCAGACTTTTTCCCGCTATGTGACTACTTCCAGAGGGTATTTAGGCGTTTATCAGAAAACGTTGTCTCGGAGAGCAGTGCAAAAGTAGAGACCAGAAGCTCTAGATAGTGATGGTACCAAATCTGGTGCCATCCCTGGGGCTGAGATGCTGTTGTGACATGTTTATACTGCCTAAAGTGGGGCAAATACTTATACTCTGTATAACAAGGCATTTTGAACATAGAGTGTTTTTGAAGAAACTGTTAAAAGAATAAAGGCAGCCTCTCTTGCTGGAGCATAGGGAACCTTGGCATTTGAAAGACCCCTGGAAAAGCTTTGAAGACTTTAGCAAGTGAACATATGTGCATTTATACTGCAGTGGAGGGCAGGGGATTCGTAACATCGTGAAACAATGGGCTAAATTTCACTTTGCAGTTGCATCAAAGGTGATTCAGCCTGAAGTATTCACACAAAATTAGAGAAATAATGCTTGCCTTGATGACTTTTGCTTTCAAATTAGAAGGGTATTTATACGTCTCTTGCCTTGTTTGACTTGGACTTTTTTTGACCTTTGAACTGTTGTTCATAAAGATGTGCTACCTCTTTTACCCTCTTTTAAAGTGAGGACAGGCAGGAATTCTCTAACACTACATTTGAGTCTTTTCCTACAAAAATAGGTTTTCCAGGCATCCGGAAAAGACTGAATTCTGTAACATTTTGCTGCAGCTTCTATAGTTTGGAAGGCTTGCTGGAGGCATTGCTTGGTGGAGGCATTTGGCTGATTTTTATGATGCTGGAAACTGTCCATCGGGCAGCCAGTTGATACTGAAGTTCAGAGTAGGTCTCAGAAGAAAATAAACACTAATTTTTAGCTAGGTCCTAAACTTTGGCAGTTTAATAGCGTACTGCAAAGTAACTGGTTTTCAGAGGCAGTAGTCATCAACACTTCTCATCAAAGGTCAAAGTAAGGCTACTAATTTTTAAAATGCACGTTTTCTAGTTGTGGTGGGAGAGATAGGAGCAAGAACAACAGCTAGTGGTGGAACGTGTTTAGATGGAATAATCGAAGATCAAGGATCCTTCTACAGGTGTGAAGAGGAAGCCAAGTGAAACTTCATTGCTTTCCTGTTAACTGCATTTTTGGGGAACCTGGTATTCAAACTGGGAATATTTAAGGGCATAGCAAGTCAACTCATGTTTCAAAGAAACCTTCCAATGAAGAGTGTTATGGAAGTGTAAATTATGTGTTTCCGCTGTCACTTCCTACGTAGTAGGTTCCAGTCTTTCTGCAGATGTAATTTGCCTTTGTTTTCCACGATTAAGAATATTTTTGAATTGTAGATGACTCTCTCTCCTCCTGCGTCAAATGTTGGCAGTTTGTAGGTGTAGTGAGGCAGGGAGTTGTGACACATCACCCCGAGAGAGCAGTAAGGAGCAGCAGCTCCAGATTAAAAACAGCACCCCACCCCGCCCCCTCCCACCAACAGCATAATTTAGGTGAGCAGAAAATTACTTCCACTTCACTTGCTTGTACCTTAAAAGGGAACTTGGTTTTGCTTCGAAATCCTGTATGCGCCAAGGTTAATAATGAGTGGTACTATTTTGTTGCAAGTAACGTGTTTAACGAGAGGGTTGACCTGGATGTGCAGTGTGGTTTGGTGTTATAAAGTAACTGTGTGCTGCTGCCGTTGTCTTTTTCAGATGTTTCTGACAGTGTACCTTAGTAACAACGAGCAGCACTTCACCGAGGTGCCGGTCACCCCAGAAACGACCTGCAGGGATGTGGTGGAGCTGTGTAAAGAGCCTGGCGAGAGCGAGTGCCACCTGGCTGAAGTGTGGTGTGGCTCAGGTATGTTGGATGTACCTTGCGAGTTACTGGATGCTCACTGTTTAACGTGGTGTGCCAGAGACCTGGCAGGCATGGTCCTTTCCCAGAGGCTTTCTGCCTTTTGTTAGTCTCTTCATCAGAAATGCTATATAATAACGCATGTGCACACAGACACGTGCAAACACAAACTGGCCAAAAGCAAAAGAAGTAAAGTTGGGCATTCAGATGTTCCTTTGCATGTGCAACCCCTTCTCTGATTTACTCAGATGAGTCTTTGGAGAATGTGAGGTGCTTTTTCTTTCTTCCCCTTCTCCCCTCAGTGGAGAGGATCCCCAATGCTGTTTTTTAAGTGATCACGTATCAGTAATCCTGTGACAAGCAGGCAGAATCTTCTCCTAAATCCCACCACCATTTTCAACTGCAATAGCAATGGAAAATTTTTTCTGATTACACCTCTGTTGTTCAGGAAAGTGTTAATTTGGCCAAATTTGAGTTTGTGAGGGGAGGGAGTGTTACAGTAAATAGCATAAGTTATCTGATAGAAAGTATTTAAAGACGACCTGTGGAGGTTGGGGAGGAATGAGACAAGACGGAGGACAGCAAGAGTAGTTTCTGTCTTTTAAGCTTGTAGAAGAGGGTTTTATGTATGTGGTGGATTGTGGCTTTCCCCGCCCACAGTGTCCTTGCTAGTTTTGTCCTGGAAGTGCAAGTCTGGCTTGCAGTGCCCTGCTGGAACCGAGGAGTGTGTCAATAAGTGAATCAGCAGCTAAATTATGATGAACTTTTCATCCCTTAAATGAGAAGGGACTCCTGACTATTTTCTGTCTCCATACTATTCATTACATCTGGTAGCCATCCAGAGATGTAATAAAGATTAATCACTGAGTGAATTTTAAGCCATGAAGAGGAGGAAAAAAAAAAAAAAAAAAAAGAAAGAAAAAGTAATTGATTCAGCTATCTGGAGAAGCTTCAACAAAATTATATATATCAAAAAAAAAAAAGGATAATAAGAACCTGTGTTACTGTTTCTCTCTACTCTTGGGTCAGGCTCGCACCCATTTAAAGAAGTCCTTGATGAGCTGCATAGGTGTTTAATACCATGAGATACTTGAGTCTGGTCTGTTGATTTTAGTCCCTTCTGACATAAAGTAATATTTCTGATGCTTCTAAGGCTTAAAAATACAGTAGAAAAAATTTTTTTCTTCTCCTTAGAAAAATAAAGCATGTTTTATTTATAAATGGTAATGAAGTCACTGATCCAGTGCAAAAAGAAATCATTTAGGAAAGAATTTTTACTGTATATCTCCATCCTGCTCCATCTAAATCAACACAATACCAAAGTCTGGAGTGATAGACAAGTAAAATAAGGGTTTTGGTGTTTTTTATAGCTTTAACTACTGAATTAATCATTAGCCTTAGCCCTGCTCCCTGTTACATAGCACAGGTTGTGATGCTAAGGGATGAGGCCCTCCTGTAATTACCAGAGTTGGACCCTGCTAAAGCCTGGGCAGTTCCCCTCCTTGGTTTCCCTGAACCCAGATTCTTGATTGGCTTTTAAGGTGTTTGCGTAGAGTATGCTGGAAGTGGCAGTGTGTTTGTCCTTATATCGAGGAAGAGCCCCCGCACCAGAGGCGAGCAGTTAGCCAATGCTCTAGTGTGCAAGTGGTCCTGTTAAGCCAAAAAAGGGCACTTCTGGGTAAGTGGAACCATCTAATAGAATGAGTTTTATTTATAAAATCAAGTTGTCAGTCTCTGCAGTGCTCTAGGAAGAGATGTAAGAAAATAATCTGAATGCAGAAACATAAAGTGAAACGGTGACTCTCTTCTGAGAGTCTTGGCAAAGACTTCTTGAGATGCCACGAGAACAGGTACCTAAATGTTGCTTGCAGAGCTGTCATCGTAAGACAAAAAAAGTCAATATCTACAGTCTGTTTGTACAGCAAAAGCATTGACACTTGTTTTAGAAACAAAATTACTCTTCTTCCCTTCACTGATCCTCTCATATTTACTAATAATATGCTTTTAAATACAAGCACTGGTGTGTGCGCCAAATTGCCTATAGTTTGAAATTGTATTCAGTAACATAAAATGCAGTAGTTTCAAATCATGCGAGATTAGAAGACTTAGGTACAGGGCACAATATATGCGGGTTGCTTTGGATAAAGTATATCCTGTCCTAAGCAGTCTGTGCAACATCCAGTAGCAACCATTTGCAAAATAAGTTTTCATGTATATTTTGGGCTTATTCTTTGGGGAGAAATACACTTAGCTTTATGTAACTTCATTTTAGTTGTCAGTAAAGTACAGTCTTGTTTTGCCAAGATACCTCTTGTGGGTTTTGTGTTTTTTAAGTTTAATTAATTTTAAAAGAAGTTTAATTTATTTTAAAATAAACATGAAGCATGCCAGCCTTCCTTCTGGGATAGAAACAAAAGCTGTAAGATGTATGTTTAAAAATTAGTTCTCAGACTTAAGTTATTGAGATTCTTCTTAGATAACTTGTCTCTCTTTCCTTTACTGACCCTTGTGCAGGAATTTTAGCTTCTGTTGTCAGACCTTATTAAATGTGCTTTGAAGGATTGTCGGAAGCAAACTTGAGGCACTGTGCTCCCTGAAGGGGGCAGTTTGACTGCTCTCCTTGGCTTCCCAGGTTTGCTTGAAATTTGAGGCATCTCAGGACAAACTTTCTTGATCTTCTTATTGTCACCAGAATTCCTTCTGTTAAATGAATGCCTTGACCAGGGAAAGCAGTCAAAAAGTGTGTTTGTGTATACAATTTATTTTTTATCTTTTTCAAACAGAGATAGAGAACAAAATGGTGAAGTCTGATAGCTTGTCTTTTCTTCTAGAGCTTTTCAAGTGTAGTTTTGTTTGGTATTGGAAAATCTTTTTGACCTTCCTTTGAAGTCACTGAGAGGTACTGACAGCATCTTTGTGTAAAGGGCATCTCCCTTGATGATAGAGCTTCGGCAGAAGCATTGCCTGGCTGCTAGAAATCTGGCTCATAAGCCTGCTGTATGTTCTATAAGATGGAAATCTGACAATAGTACTGTTTTTTTTTTTGTTGTTTTTTTTTGAATTAGGGTTTAGCAGATGAAGAGCTTTTTTAGCTGTCTAGACAAGTAGCTGCCGAGAGACTGCTTTTTCTGTAACAGTGACCTACTTGCTTATTCTGTAAAGCTAATCTCTTTTGACAGTGACTCCAGAAATTTTCCTTCCTAGATTGCTTCAGCACAGCTGCAGCATTTTCTTTTAAAGAAACCCTTTTATGTTGAAAAAGCTTTTCACATGCTGAAAATGTATGTTAGTGGCTCCTCTTCCTATGAAACTGAAAACATTTATACTTAACGCCAACACTTTTTCCCTGAAATGATTATTCCATATTAAAATAGTTGCTTTGAAAGAGTCTCTGTTGAATATGAATGAAGTACTCTGATTTCTTTCTTTCTTTTTTATTCTTGTCTAAATAATGAAATAACCAGCAAAACTGATATTGGGCCAAATGGAACTAATACAGAAGTGGTGATACTTAATTTCACTCTTTGTCTGCTTTTCTTATTTCCCAGGCCAGGAATAATTTTTGTTTCTCTGGTACCCAGTGCAAATGGACCCTAACCTGATCATGAGTTTCAGATACTGTCATAATATCTTTTGACAGTATCTTGACTACATATACTTGACTTGACTTACTATAATATCTTGACTGCATAATTGCCATCACTTTCAACAGAGGCATAAAAATGTATGGTAAAATATTGAGAATAACAAAAGGAGTTGCTTTTATGTGAAGATTTAAAGGCCCATAAATAATTCTAATTATATCCTGTCTATGAATGCCCAGCTATGAAGTGTGGAAAATTTGGAGGAACGGTCATACAGAAGAGGAGGAGTACTGGGAAATGAAGGTGGTATATGTAGATTCCTACTAGATTTTTGTAATATCAAAAGGCACTGAGTAAGGCTTAAAAATTAGAGATGCGACACTGAATCCTGATCTTTGGAACAAGAGCAGGAAAACTGAATTCCGTGAAACTCGTGCATATAACTCTTTAAGAAACTTAATCTTAACTGTCTGAAAAGAAGGGCAAGTTCTTGCTGGAGTAACTTCTATTGTCTCATCTTTCTTTCTTTTGAGCCATGAATCCAAAATAGTTGGCCTTTACGAGGATTATTAGAAATATGGCTTTCAAAACGCATGTAATCTAATTTTCATCAAATTTGCTGCCCAAGATAATGGGCCAGATCTATAGCTGATACGAACTGTAGGAGAACACGTGAAGTGGAAAGGAGCTGTGATGGCTTAGAGTGGCTGAGGATCAGGCCCACTAGGTATTGCATAGGAGCCTCTTCAGAATATTTTGTGGTTCATCCTGAGTCTGACTGCAAGGGCTGCAGTCAAGCACGTGATCACATCCTTTAGCAGACATTAAGAATTCTTCTTCTCCGATAGCTTCTTTTTGCATCTCTCCCATCCCGATTCTCGTTGGAATAGGAAATAGAGTTCTGTGTAGGAATTAGGACAGAGGAGTTCTTGGGGAGAGGGGAACCACTAAGAAGTAAGTTTGTCTGAGGTACCACAGAAGTGGAGCAAAACGTACACTGGTTTTATTCCTGCAGTGGTGAGTGACTCAGATGATTTGCAAATATGATATTAGGGCACTGGTGGCAAAAGCTCTAAATTGCCTGTTTGCTGCACCTTGGGCTGTGATAGTACCCCAGGTTCTGGCTTTGGGGCAAGACTTTTAAAGGGTTGTATCTGCTTTTCAGAGGTGTTTGTTCACTTTCAAAGAAGCACTGTGTACCCCTCCTTGCTTCTAAGGGAAAGGTAAAAATGCCTTGGTTGAGGGCAAGGGTTAGGCACACATACTGCGTCCGAGTGGTAGCAGGAGTTCAAGCGACAGACAACAGATTTTGGTTTGGTTTGTCTTTGTACGTGTCTTGGCTTCACAGGGATGTAAAAGCCAACTTGGGCCTGGCTTTTTACCTTTTCAGAACGTCCCGTAGCTGATAATGAACGGATGCTGGATATTCTGCAGCGCTTTGGGATGCAGAGAAGTGAGGTTCGTTTCTTTCTTCGACACGAACGCTCTCCTTGTCGGGAAGCAGGTAGGTGTTGATCTCAGCTGGTTAATTTGTCTATGTAAGTTAAGTTTAATTTCATTCCCCAAGGTTAATGAACCAGATTGCATATATAACATATTAATGTTGGTAGTCACTACGGTGTTGCAGCCCCTTTTTTTTTTTTTGGTTTCACTAGACATTTTCTTATGACTAGAGAATGCTAGTAACAGAAAAGCATGATAGCTAAGTACTCTTCTTTGAACTATTGTTCACTTTAACGGAGACTCCATCCTCACTTGCCAGACCTGGGAGCATTAAATCCATTGAAACTTTTGCAGCTTTTCCAGAGTTTGTCATCACTACAGCATCCAATGCCATCGCATGTTGAATAGATAAGCCAGAGCTAAATATCTAGAAGTCTTTGGTGGCCTCCTAATAAGGAATATATAATCTCTTTTTTAAAATCTAGTAGCCAAACTGTTGTCCAGTAATGTAACTTATTATGTGAGCTTAGTATGTTTCACCTGGATGATATTTTACTAGGGGCAATAAACTTAGTGTATTTGGCAAAAGATAGAGGTCTTCCCTATTTCTTCCATAGTCTACACATTTATATTAGTAATGGAATTTAAAAAAATCAAGTCTCTGACTCTCTGAAAATGTAATATCACTGTATTGTTAATCTAAAGAACATGATTCTGTATGTTCTTCCCAGAACTTTTTTTTTTGTTTTTGCTTTGCAGGGTTTTCCCATGCATTCCATATTAATCTCTTCAGCAGAATCCTTAAGACATTTGCCTTTAAATCAATCTATTGGGTTCTTCTGTCTCCCCTTTTCTTATTTTGGTTTTCTGTAATCTTCCTCTGTCTTAAAAATACTGCATTTGTGTTAAGCAGTGTTGTATCCAGTGTATTACAAAATGGTTAAGCATATCTTGACATGTGAATTGTGTAATGATGATAGAATGAGTTTATGAAAAGTTAAAGCTGTACCGCTTTTATCTGCTAAGGATCTTATCATGCAGTTTAGTTGTCAGGATGTAATTTTTCAAGTCCAGGGTACTCAGTGCTCATAGCAGAAGGTTTATTGACACTTTATTGGCCATAACTTAGCTAAACAGTCTGTTTGAGGAGGAGCAAATGAATAGGTAGGAGCTCTGTGGTATTTATTAGTCTTTCAGGAGCATATTCTTGAAATAGGTTTCATGGTAATGGGAAAAAGCTAATAGAGATGGCTGCATCCTATAGTGCATGTGTCTTACAGGGAGATGAGTTAGCTTGGTGTTTGGCACCTGAACACCATTTGTACATAATTTGATGGAAACATTTAAGTGGGATTCTAGTTAAGTAGCATCTTTACTGTCAGACTAACTGTCAGGAAGAAAACGTTTTTGTGGTGTTAAACTTTACGCTGTGTGCAAATAATCAGCTATAGATTAAATGATGCGTCTTTCGTGATAGGTGATTAACCTTTAACTATTGGTATTCATATTCTCAGTGAGACAGTTGACAAAGGCACATCAGGACTTCTAGATGCTCGTTTTAAGGCACTCTATTTGGTCCAAATGTCTCTCTGTGAATTACCTAGATACTTTTGTGTCATTTAAGAGGGGACACAGTTTTATAATTGTGCATCTGTAATGCAAGCTTACCAAGAGCCTGTTGACCAAGGGAAAATATTGAAACAACCTACTGTTGGTTAAAGTTTTTCCTGTTTGTCTGTTTTTTTTTTTTTTTTTTTTTTTTTTTTAATCAGTCTTATATTCTAAAATAAATGTTGACCTCACTCAGATAAAGTTTCTTTCAGGAAGTAGAGACAAATTTACTTATATATCCAAGCTTGTTCACGAGCCATTGAACTTTTTTCATGAAGTCATAATTCATACACTGTCATTGAGTAAAATTATGAACTGAAAGGGAAGCTTTGTTATTCATTGTAATAGAATGAAATTTTATCAAGGCTGTCTTGTCATTTAGTAAGTGTGACTCCTACATGAATATTGATGACTTTTTCTTTCTTGATTAGAAGCAAAGTAAAGGATACTTTGTAATCCTTTCCACAGTAGACAAGACTACCCAGCCTGTTGAATAGCAGCCTCTTCAGAAAAAATATCTTGTGTCTTCCATTAAGCTTATCTTAGTGATAAGAACACGGGAAGAACAGATGTTCAGATTCTAAACAGAAAATGACTGTATTCTTTCTCCTTCCTATTGAATGTTATGTCTAAAGGGATAAGAAAAATCCTAAAATATGTTACCATCTTTGACTATCCTGTATTTCTATCCAGGGAGTGGGCAAAGGTCTCAAGATCCAGCCTTAAAAAGGAATGGGGTGAAAGTGCCTGGTGATCGAAGAATAGAGAACGGAGTAAGTGCTTGGTGAAACAGCCAGTGCAGCTATTTCCATGGAGATCCTGGTGCAAATCCCAGCCTGGAAAGCAAGAGGCGATATTGGAGCGATTTCTAATGACTGCTCTAGAGTTGTCACAAAGCCGCTTTAATATTGCCCTTGCTTTCAGTTCTTAAGATCTCTCTAAGATATCCAGAGAATAGCTGCCATAACCCATGTTTATGTGATAACTATTTGGGTGGAAAAAGGTTGGGAAAGGTAGTGCTGAGTTTTCATGAGTGATCTCCAAGCAGTAAATTCAGCATCTTTCCCTCCTCTACTCCCATCCAAGAATTGTCTCCCCTTTTCCTTCAGTTTACTGGTTATTTTTATCTTCAGTTTTGTCAGAGAAGTGGTCTGCCTTACTTCCAGGTTTTGAGTTGAGACCAGTTAGCGTCTCAGAATCAAATCCGTTGTCATTGTATCTTCTGGCCAAAGAATAAATTATGGATGTAAGATTGAATCTAGATTTAGGAAAGATGTGAACAGATAACTAATATAATGACAGTGCTGCCTTTGATTTTTCACTACATTTAAACTTTCCATTTTCTTCAACTTATGTTGAAGTGCTTTGAATTGCAATGATATCCCTACAAACAGAGATCCATCCCACAACGTGCTGAGCTTAATCAGGCAAAGCTCATTCATGCTGAGCTTAATTATAAAGGGCTCTGAAAAGCCCCTTTGAAAAGCACTGCTGGGATTTCTCTTGAAATGTTAATGTATTTAGAAATGTATACTTATGTGTGTGGCTGGTTTGGGGTGAGCATGTGCACAACCTTCCAGGTGTTTATTCTTTTAACTTATAAATATGCCATATCTTTACAATTATTTTATTAGATACTTAGTTATGGTGTGTATATATGTATGTATACAGATTGTGTGTGTGTGTGTATATATATGTATATATATTTTATAAGACTTTAATTATAGTTGCCTGCATTAGCTCTGTTGAATTGCACATTTGCCAAATCAATAATTCTGGAATTAGCATGCTTTGGATTTTCATTGGCAGGTCAGTGCTCCAAGAATGGATATGACACTGGCTGAACTTCAGGAGATGGCATCACGCCAGCAGCAACAAATTGAGGCTCAACAGCAAATGCTGGCTAACAAGGTGGGTTTGGAATGAGATTGTTTACGGCCAGGAACAAAGGTCGGAAGAGTCACGTGAGGAAGAGGGAGGGCTGGGGACTAGTTTTTTCCCCTTCTTATAAACACAGTCCTCCCTTTCTTTGGCTCCCTCTTTTTAAATTTGAAAGTCAACCTATATAAATATCCAATAGCAAAACATTAAAATAATGCCAGTGATAAGTGACCATACAGGTTACTAAAAGGGTAGAGCACATAGCATTAATATTGTAATTCATCCTGGTGGCTGTGCCAACCCTGTTTGCATTCTGTATGGTGACCAGCCATTCACTGGTTTCATCACTGAGCAATGCTTTTGTTTCTGGATGTAATACTGTCGCGTAATGATATCTTGCTTTTTCTGGATAGAGTTCAGTGTGTCTGGTTTTCTTGGACAGCCATCTGGAAAAGATGGCATGTATGTGATAGAAGTCACTAGGAGGGTGATTTACAGAATGCATGCTGAACAATAACAGAAAAGCTAGTGATAGCACTTGGGGTGCTCCTGAATTGATTAGGGGAAAAAAATATTCTAAACACACCTGTGGAATTTGTAGCTTGGACTTCATTTTCGACTTGGGCATTCTTGCTACCTCCTGCTCTTGAAAATACCACTGAAAATGTCACTGTTGGCAGAGAATCTTTAAACGCCAACCCATCTGGAAGCGTGTGCAGCTGTCTGAAGGGCTGAGTCCCTGGCCCTTCAGAGAACCCTTTACTGGGGAAGGAGGCTGTTCTGCGACTCCTGTCCTGCTGCTCTTCCTCTGTCAGAAGACCTTTCTCGCTCTCCTTTCAAGATCAAATGTATAAACTCCACCCCCCCCCCCCCAGTCTTGTATGGCTCCCTTTACAGAAAGTATATTTTTGCCCCTTTATTTAGCATCTGGTTTGGTGCCTTTGCTGAGATATGTTTTTTGAAAGCTAAGTCATTCAAACCATGGTTTTGTAATGGTTGTGTGGCAACTGCAAAGTGGTACAATGGCCCACTGTGGCCAATTAAAAATAGCCCGTAAAACTTTATTTCTGTTCTATGGTAAAAATTGATATGAAAAACATGGAAATATAAATGTGAGAAATTAGTCAGTTTTGAATTGACCAAGTGATTAGAGTATTCACTTGAAGTTTAGTAGCAAAGTTTATGCCTATTCTGCCCAGGCAGGATATTGCCCTCTTCTCAGTTTCAGCTGTGAGGTCAGTGTTTCATATCAAAGATAAATCCAACCTTTTTTTAACTCCTGGCTATTCACTCACAAGTGATGGTAATAGATCTATAAGTCTTAATAAATAGCAATAACACTGTGGTCACTGTCAATAAAACCAGAAATAGGAATGTTATGCATACTTTCTGTAAAGGGAGTCATACAAGATTGGGAGGAGGGAAAAGTTTTTACATTTGAATCTGGATGACCTCCCATCAAGTAGATGTCCTTTGCCTGTGGTTTGCACAAGAGTTGCCTGATGGGTGTCTTACAGAAGAATTTCTTTCATTTAAGATGCCTCTCTGCAAGGGTATCTAGGAAGGCCAGTCTGCTCCAAAAAGAGGCCTTCTGTTGCCTCTTTCCTGCCTTCTGAAACCAGATGCAATATTAAAAATAGATTCTGAGGGGAAAATATACACTTGCTTTCTAGGCATAGGCTATAATGTCTATTTTTGACATTCTCCAGTATGTGATTGACTCTAAACTTGTGCATGCACTGCAGGTGCTGCTTAGTTTTTCTCCAGAAAGCAGGCTTGCTTTTTGCCCTTTCTTTTTCAATCAAGTTCACAAGAGTCCACATTTCCAAATGTGGCTGATGATTTTTTTTTGGAGGAAACGTTCAGCTCTAATATTAGTAACCTGTGGTAGTTTTGGCTGTTACTCTTTGATTGAGTGCTTGGGAAAGCCTTAGTAGTTCTCCTACTACTGGAAGAAACTATCATCTCCAGAACTGGAAGTCATGTGTAATGGCCAATGACTTAAAGGAAGTTGCTGCAGATAATCTAGTGGTTCCTTTTATATCTAAGCTGTAGAGATCTGTGTAGAGACTGATGCTGCAGCATCCTACTGTTATACTCTTGAAGAGGCAAATGGATCCTCTTCACTAAGACAACGTTTGCTGTATAAATGGAGTCAGGTCAGTCGTGAGCCTTAAGCTTTTCATCTTGGTTGTGAAGGTTTCCCTATTTCTTGAATTCTTCTGTGTTGTGATAGCAGTGAGCATTACCTAAAAAGATCCGATCTCAGAACTGTGATGTGCAGTGATTTCCCCCATCTCAAGGATGTATAGCAAAACCAGAAAAAGGACAAAGAATGACAAAAATGATGAAGAATATATGGATTACTTTCTGTTTCTAAATAGGCTATATTTCATGCTGGAAAAAATTAAAATGTGGCATAAGATAGAGATCTATAAAGTACGAGCAGCACAGAGAAGGCAGAGAGGAAACAATTATTAGCTCTTGCAACTCAAGAACTAAGTAGTGGTTAAATGGAACGGGCAAATGAGGTTTTGGAACATTGAAGACAAATGTTAATGTTTTTCTAAGGCTTAAAGTTTTTGAACAATTTCTTGGAAGGAAAATGTATTAAGGGCTGTTAGACATGGATGCCATCTCTATGCCAGTAGGTCCTTGCGCTACAGAACAGTGGTGCCTGGATGGTTATATTGGGACAGTATCAGTATGCGCTTGCCCTATTCTCAGAGACTTCTGTTGACACTTTGGGAAGTCAGGATACTGGGCTAAAGCAACTGTTGATCAGAGCTGCTATGACTGCTTTTAAATTTTGAGACTTTATCTGTCAGTACCTTGCCATAAGCTCCCTTTTAAAAAAAGAAAAAAAAAAAAAGTTCCTTGTCTTAACTGCAGGAACAGCGTCTGAAATTCTTGAAACAGCAAGATCAGCGACAGCAACAGCAAGCTGCTGAGCAGGAAAAACTTAAGCGGCTGAAAGAAATTGCTGAGAATCAGGAAGCCAAACTTAAGAAAGTCAGAGCACTGAAAGGCCATGTGGAGCAGAAGAGACTCAGCAATGGGAAACTAGGTGAGTTCCTAGTGGGGGAAAGCAGCCTATTTTTTTTTATTTTTATTTTTTTTTCATAAAGCATCGGTTTTGGAACTCTAAATTTGTGGTGATTTAAATGTTTCAGTGGAGATATTTCCAGAATTCCAAGAAGTGTTAATTTTTGCATCTTGTATTTACCAAAAGAAGCTCTGAATGACCTAGAGGAAAATGCACTTTTGGAATATTCTAACATAAAATAAGAAAATATATTTTCACTGTGTGTTTTGAGCCTAATGTGTGTGCTCTTTTATTTCAGTGTAGGTTGTTTCCTTACTTAAATGTTTCTCCCTTAAATACCTTTGTTTGCCACAGTAGCTTTTTCCATCCTCAGTGCTAATACCCTACACTGTTACTCTTCTCTTGGCCTGTAACAAAGCCGTGTGTGCTGCTTGGCGGGGTATCCGTATTGCCTCTTATGCAAGAGGTAACTTAATGACCAAAGTGGCTGTGTATTTTCTTTTTAATTACAGAAATCGGACTAGTGTCCAGCTTGCTACAGTAATATTTGGGTGCTTGTAGTTCAGCCAGCTGATTATTCAGTATTAAATACTTGTTTCAGGCTTCATGTCAAAACAGATTTTTTTCCTGTTTCTCTCTTTCTCCTCCCTCTCTACCTACCATAAAAAAACTTGTCATTTCCAGTAGCGCTCATATGAAAACATACTTCTTTTTTTAAACCTTAATAAAACAGTGTGGTGCTTTACAGATAAAGCAAGAATATTTTTCTCTAGGGAAAATGAATTATCCATTGGGTTGTATTGCACAAAAGAAATGTCCATTTAAAAGAATGGAAGGACAGTAGAGTAATATATACGGCAAAGTGTTCAGATCTTGGAGCGCGTGTATCTATCCCTGCCTGTGCCTTGGTATGTCTGGTCTTGGCACTTGCTTGAACTCCCACTGGTTCCTTAAACTTTGGGATTCAGCATTTTTAATCCCCAAATTCAGAGTTTTTAATACCATAAATATGCCTTGTGGTTGAATGGGTATCCTCTGTGGAATTCAGCATTATGTGAAATCTAGGTTTTTACAGATGAAATTCAGCCTGATAAATATATTTTTGCTTGTTTCCCTATTTCTGCTTTTTTACTTCATTCAAGTAGTCAAAAATGTTCTTCTTTTTTCCCTTTCTTCCCCCCCCCCCGGCACCGGGAGCCGGAGCGGCTCGGCAGGGCTGCGGACACGCTCGGCCCCCTTAACGGCCGCCCTGGAGGCAGCCCGCGCCGGGCCGCTTCTCAGCGCTGCTATTGTGCTCTCTCGTCCTCTCTAGTGGAGGAGATCGAACAGATGAACAGTTTGTTCCAGCAAAAGCAGCGCGAGCTGGTGCTGGCTGTGTCGAAGGTAGAGGAGCTCACCAGGCAACTGGAGATGCTGAAGAACGGCCGGATTGATGGTTACCACGACAACCAGTCGGCTGTAGCCGAGCTCGACCGCCTGTACAAGGAGCTGCAGGTAACGGCAAAGCTGGCTTGGGAACCAAAACTCTACTGGCTGGAAGTTGGTTGGATTGCTGCTCGCCTTGCTGCAAAGAAATCCCGCCGTTCTTATTCCAGACAGAGCTGCGTAGCCGTCCAAGTAGTGAGCATGGAGTATTAGTTGTGTCGTGCTCAAGGTAAAAGGTGGAAGGAGCATTCGGTGTATATACCTTCTCCTTTAGCAAAATTTGGACAATAATCGACCTTTGCTCCGGAGAAAAGGAGAAAATAATCCGAGTTTGCAAGCACAACATGACCTTTTAAGAAGAGTTTTCTCTTTGCTACTGTTTCCTATGCCCTGTCCTGAAAGTTGATTTGTTTTGATTTTTTTGTTGCTGTTGTTTTCCTCCCTCTCCTTCCCCCACCCCCCCCATTGTGAATTTATTCAGTTGAGGAACAAACTGAACCAGGAGCAGAATGCCAAGCTGCAGCAACAGAGGGAGTGTTTAAACAAGCGCAACTCGGAGGTGGCAGTCATGGATAAGCGTGTTAATGAGCTGCGAGAGCGCCTGTGGAAGAAGAAGGCAGCTCTGCAACAGAAAGAGAATGTACCAGTAAGTGCTGGATATTTAATAACAAAAAAATAATCTTGCTTCATTTGTGGCCCCTATGGTCTGAGGTGAAGATTTGCTTGTGGGGAAGGCTGTTCAGATGCTACACTGGTCATCTTTATCTATATGTGGTGGAAGTCTTGTATTATTAAAGTATTCTTCATGATACATTAGTGTTAACCTACTTTATGGGCAAATCTTATGGCCTCTTCTTATGCTGTCTTGGAATTTTTTTCAGATAATTTTTTTCATTATTATTATTATAGCATGTTAATATCCATTAAAGCCTAAAAAGCTTCATTTTTGATACTGGAATATCACTTTTCTGTTGTTTTATCCTTCTTGACTTCTGGTTCAAACTCTTTGGATGGATGGATGCTGCAGCAAAACATTCTTTTTTTTTTTTGTTTTATTTCTTAAGGTTTCTTCAGATGGGAATTTACCCCAGCCGGTGGCTTCTGCTCCAAGTCGAGTGGCAGCAGTAGGTCCTTATATCCAGTCCTCTACTATGCCACGTATCACTTCCAGACCTGAACTTTTGGTGAAACCAGCATTTTCAGATGGGACACAAGCTCTGCAGGTACCTGATGGTCCACTAAAAACACAAACTCTGCCCAACATGAGAGCTGGGAGCAGTTCACAAGCTAAAGTTCCTGCAGGTAACTTGCAATTAGTAATCCTTCTCCAGAACTGTTTTGTTTTGTTCTAATCTACCAACACTGAATTTTCTTTTTAACAAAATGCTATTTGAGATGTCAGTCTTAGGATCTGACAGTTCTTGCAGTGAATATATCTTCTAAGCACTGAGGTTATAGCATTCAGTGTGTTATAAATTAAATAATCCTCTTAATGAGTAATTTGAATTGTTGCAAGGAATAGAGTATGGGAGGATTCTTCTGTAAATTAGTGATCCTTCTTTATACTCCTAAACACTACACAACACTGTTCAAGTTTCTAACAGCTAGCTGTTCTAGCACACAACCTGGTGGCAGGACTTAAAAAAAAAAAAAAACAACCAACCAACCAAACAAAAAAAACCTAACAAAGCCAAGTTTTTTGGTCATGTATTTTGGAAATGACACATGTAAAGAATTAACCAACATTCTGAGAAATAATATAAAGGGGGCAACCGATTGTAGCACAGAAATAGCAATAAACTTGCTGACATGTTAGTGGTGTGTGGCCATGGAGAGACCTAGGTCCAAGACCTGACAGGAGGCTTGGCCTCTCCTGCTTAGAGTATTAATGGAGGTTTGCTTGCTTCTTTCTGTGCCTTTCTCTGATGAGATACGGTTTGGCTCAGTGAAGGAAAAGGTTTGGAGAAACTGGAGAGATGTGAAGATCTCTTCCTCACTTTCTTGGGAGCAAAAGGCTCCCCTTTCCACTGGGAGATAAGAGAAGCTTAGATCTTCCCCAAAGGGAAAACAGAGGCTGAGCTTGTAGAATAATTGTTTCTTTTATATCTTCCTTCCACCTCTACAGTAGTGACAGGTGTATATGAAGTAGCCTTTGCACAAAAATAGTGCAAGTGTCGTTCACCCTACTGGAGAAGGGAGGACTTGCTTCGTTTTGTCTGGTTTGTAGATACTAAAACTACTAGAGTGGAATTTTAGCTCTGATCCATATGAATTCCAAATGTTATAGGAATGTATGGTGGTGTGCTATTTGATGAACTAAAACACCACTCCTTACTTCTAGCATTTTGGCAAAACCTCTGATTTCCTAGAGGGATGTATGGTACTTCAGCAGGACAAATTTTCTTCCTGCTGCTCATCGTTAGTGTTTGAACTGGATATCACATATTGTAATAGATAATTTAGTAGAGAGAATTTGGTAAAATGTTTAAACTAATAACAAGTTGCAAGCATTGACTCAGTTGTTTTTGAAGCAGACTTGATATCTACTTCTTGAATGTAAAGATCAGCTCTAATTCAGTGCCCATGTGCATATTGAACATACAGATGATTTATCTGCTGTTTTGGATATCACTGTCTGGATTTATTTCCGCTTTAATGCGTCGTGTGTGTGTGTGTGTGTGTGTGTGTGTGTGTGTGTGTGTGTATTTATTTATTTTAGTGCATGTTACCTCTTCCTGATCCCTTCTTACCATCCTATCACTTCTACTGACTCTACTAGCCAAGGGAAGTTCCATACTAACTAGAAAGAAGTTATTCTAGAGAGGCTTCTTGTCTGAATGCCTAAAAATGCAGACACATGCAGTGTGTGCTGCTTTCGTAGTTGTTTCTAACCTTGGTTTTGCATTCTCATTATTAAAAAAAAATTTTTTTTAAATTCTTTTAAGTGATAGGGCTTACAGCAGCTAACCTGCATATGATGCTTGTATACTGTCCAGACCTGATGTCTGGAAAAACAAACAAACCTTCCCCCGCCCTGAATGAATAAGTCAGTAAAACGCGATTTTAGATTGTCCTGTACCACTTGCTGTCTCCTAGGTTCTGTGGTCCCCAGTTCAAAACCTTCCCCACCTGCCCCTGACTGGAGTAGTTCAAATGCAGACAATCTCATTAGTCAAGGACCAGCCTTGACTTCAGCAAAAGGGATTGTGATCAGTGAAGGACAAGGTAAGTTCTTATGTGTTTGGTTAATTTTAAAATGTGGAAAATCAAGTTAATGACAACTGTTTCCCGAAATGTTAATGCATGGAATACATTTGAGCAGACAAAAAACCCCTAATATTGCCTTACAGGCTTTGGTGTGTTAGTGGTGGGATTTTCAAAAATGCCTTATTTCAGGTGGTGGAGACTAATGCCTGCAAACATGCTGCTTAATTTGCAAGATCCAGCATTCAACATGCCCTTGGGTCCTTAATGCAAGGATAGGATGCATACAAAAAGCATCTCCTATATGAGCTGTCTCTTTTACTACACAGAGAAGGGCCCTTATTCCTGCAATTTTGTTGTCTTATTTATTTATTTATTTATTTGTTTTTAAATCTTCCTTTCTCTAACACCAGCTGAAGGAGAAAGTTTTCTGCGAGACAAAGAGAAGAAAGTGCGTCCATTTTCAATGTTTGATTCTGTGGACCAGTCTGCTGGGCTGGGCACACTGAGAAAGAACCAGAGCAGCGAGGATCTTTTGCGAGAAGCACAGGTATGCAGGAAACATGCGCTCAACTCCAAACTTTATCTAGTTTTCCTGCGTCCCATTTGACAGGGATTACTGCACAGCTTTATAAATACTGCTATTGAGAAGCTCTTTGAAAAGTACCTAGGTTTTCTTTTAAGATAATACTTTTAAGGAAAAAAAAGTTTTTTAGGCTTTTAATGTCAGTTCAAAAATTCAAAATCCTTCCCTCTACTTGCTGTGGTGGAAACCTGTGTATTGATTGATTACATACAAATGGCTGGGTTACTTGGTCTAGTGTGTGTGTGTATTTTTTCAAAGTTTACATATACAGAAGCATTTGTGTGGGGCTTTTAAAATCATTTAGGCACCTGTTCTACTGTTTAATTCAGTGGTATCCTTCAGATGCTTGATTGCAACAAGACTTCCCACCTAAATCTTGGCACAAACGCGTGATTTGATTGGGTGGAGGGGCAAAGTAACATAGAAAAACTGGAGAGATATCAAGTGCTCCACTGGAAAACAAGTGTCTTACCTACAGACTCTAATCTCAGCTACCTTTAGAGAATTACTGTGCACACCCATCATTTGTTTCAAACATAGCTGTTACAGAAGGAATTAAGGGGAACAAGTTCGAAGTTTGGTACTATAAATAACTGTGATGATAAAATGTTTCAAGAAATCTTTTCATGCTTACTAAATGAGATTGTAAACAGCATTGCAGAAATAGTACAATTGTTAGATACTGTGTCATCTTTGGGGGCCTCTGGTCCTTCCCAGCGGATCTCTAAAACCTATTTTGCAGTTTAATCTTGATTTAAGTCTTTCTTTGTCTTTCAGACGGCCAATAAAAATGTAACAAAAGTACCACCACCAGTCCCCACTAAACCAAAACAGATAAACTTGCCTTACTTTGGTCAAGCTAATCATCTGCCACCTTCTGATACTAAGCTGGATGGAAACCCACAGAAGCTGCCGTTGGCTGTAGTAACTATGGGGAACAAACAAAAACCAGTGGCACAGCAGCCCTCCCATGCTTCCCAGCAGATACAGCAAAGAATCTCTGTCCCTCCGGCAGGTCCTTCCTCGGGCCAGGACCAAATTCTTCCCTCATCCAAACAGGAGAGTCCCCCAGCAGCAGCTGTGAGGCCTTTTACCCCTCAGCCGTCCAAAGAGACCTCACTTCCACCATTCCGAAAGCCTCAAACTGTGGCTGCTAGTTCAATTTATAGCATGTATACGCAACAGCAGACTCCTGGGAAGAACTTCCAGCAGGCAGTGCAAAGTGCTTTGACAAGGGCACAGACCAGAGGACCGCACTTCCCAAGCAGTAAGCATGTGGCACTCTACCACTCTTTTCTCTTCATAAAATCTCGGGATAGATGTACATTCCACCTGATCTGTGCATGCAAAGTTGCTCTTGGTTAAATAAGTGGGTTAGAGGAGCTGTAAGAATCTTAGGTGGTTCTTGCAAATTGTGTATTTGTGTCCTAACCAAAAGTGCAGAATATCTGTCTTATGTTTGCAAAATAACTAAGTGATAATGGTAAACCTGGTTAGCAGTTCGGTTCTGTTCAGTCGATTCTAGTATTCTGCCTCTTTGCCCTAGATAAGTGAATCGGGTTGCACATTCTTGTGAGGTTTGTCGATCAAATATTCACAATTGTTTTTCCCCACCACTTCTCTGAACTGCTCTCTAGTGTATGGCAAGCCTGTGATGGCAGGCGCTGGTGCACAGACTCAGCTGCCGCAGGCGGAGAACGTCTACTCAAACCTCCAAGGCAAGCCAGGCAGTCCGGAGCCTGAAATGGAAGCAACAGCCACCACTCATGAGAATCATGAAACGGAGCGAATTCCCCGTCCCCTTAGCCCAACCAAATTGTTGCCTTTCTTGTCCAATCCATACCGCAATCAAAGTGATGCTGATTTGGAAGCACTACGGAAAAAGCTGTCCAATGCACCCAGACCACTGAAGAAACGTAGCTCCATTACTGAGCCAGAAGGACCTAATGGGCCTAATATTCAGAAGCTGTTGTATCAGAGGACCACTCTGGCTGCCATGGAGACTATCTCAACTCCATCACATTCCTCCAAGCAGACCACATCAGCTACCAGTCCTGAAAGCCCAACGGAAATCCCAAATCCTTACTTAAGTGCAGAATCAGAAAAAGAAACAGCTTCTTCCACACCGGAACCAGCCATAGCTGAGGAAGCAGAAAACACACCAGCAGATCAGAACGAAGTTCTTCTGCCCTCAGCAGCTTTGGACACTGTACCCGAAGGAACGTCAGACAGTGATGAACTCATGCAACCCAAAATGGAAGAACCAAGCCTAGAGGCTTCGCTGCCATTGGAAGTATACATGGAGGAGTACCCTCCGTACCCACCACCTCCATATCCGTCAGGGGAACCAGAAAGTTTGGGAGAGGACTCATTCAATATGCGGCCTCCTGAAGTTACTGGACAGTTTTCCCTGCCTCCGGTAAGTATTAGCCTACAACTTGAGCACCCTGTGAATAAGTAACTTCAAGTACTGCAGGTAGACCCCTGCATCGTATTGTAGAGATCGTTGAGTGGATATGGGAGAGTAGTTGCACAAGTAGGATGGAAGTCTCTCTGTAGGTATCCGTTCTATTTGTTTGATACTGTTATCTCCTAAATGAATGACAGTAATGAAAAGTCTCTGTTGTTTCTAAAACAAATGGCAGTAATGAAAAGTTTTAAATGGAGTTTGATACACAAATACTAAAACTCTTCAGGGCTGTAAAATGCATTCCTTATAGAAGTCTGCCTACTTCATCCAAATTTAATTCTTTCATAGGAGTGATAAAACTGGTTTTTGAGGCACAGATGCAAATTTCAGGAGTATTTGCCGCTATAGTTGACATGAGATGGAAGCTAATTATCTTAATCCCTGGTCATATTTGTTCATTTGGAAGAGCATTGTTTGAAAAATATGGAGGAACAGAGCCTTTTCTAGTCTCCACTCTGATAACTCCTTTGTAGATGCCAACTGCTTACACTTCCTTTACTGAAGTGTTTTCTAAATTTTTCTTTGGAACTTGAGAACTGACTCATGTCAAATTAAAGTTGCATCAAAACAGAGTCCCTTTGGGCTAAGGATAGGCACCACTTTACTGTCTTGATGTTTATTTTGGAAGTCTGTATCTGTTCATGTGGTATGGTGTTATCTCACAGTTGTAGAACAGAAATACCTGCTGTTTTCAGTTCCTTGAAGAGTTCCATTAAAACGGATCACAAATAGAATTTTAATAAGCTGATGTACGAAAGTGTGGTTTCGCCTCTCCCCCCCGACCCCGCCACTTCAGGGCAGAGGAGTTAAATGCTTTAGCCTGCTTTTTACCCCTGTAATTTCTGCATGGACTAGTCATTGCGTGTTTTTCTTTGTGTTCTTAAGACTTTGTCCTTGCTCCCTTTTACAAGGCAACTTGAGTGCTAGGATTTCCTAAATTGTAAGAACTCGGTTCTGGATGGTTTTGTAATAATTTGGTGATGAGAAGAAACCAGCCCAACTTCTTGATTCATATTTAAATACTTGGGCTGTGCTAAAAAGCCTGTTCTTGTGGTATTATGTATAAATCAACAGGTGAAAGAGTATTTTCTGGGAATCTCTTCTTCTATAGCTTATCTTCACATGTTTGCTCTTGCAAAACATGAGTCATTTCTATTCATCTTTGCTTGGACATCTGTCAGAAATTTGCATAGCCTTATGAATAGTGTTTATTACTGCTGCACAGCCAGCTGGGGAGAGTGCTGGTTTAATGTATGCACATTCTCTACAGGAAAGAGCTGAGTGAAAATGGAGCTATAGAAACACTTTGTTTCTAGTATCACTGTGAACATCTTAAGAATGTAGAACCAAGTATAGAATAACTTATGGAGACCATTTTCCATAACAGTGTTTATTCCTGTTAATAACTCTGCTAAACTTAGCAAAACGTTAGGAACTTAACATCTACGCTTAAAAAAAACAAAATTATGTACTTCATGGAGTCCTAAGTTTCATGGTTTGTGTGATAGCTGTAAGAATCAGTGCTAAAATAATCTGAATACAAACATTTGCATTCATGTTTCTCTCCTTTAGAAATTTGGGAGTTTCATGATTTTGATGCATTTGATCAAGATGATTTCTGTTTTTGAGCTGAACAGTGACCTTTGCCTAAGATGTAGGCAAAGATCTTTCACAGTGTTCCTAATTTGCTGTATTCCTACTGTGGGGGGGAAATGGTAGAAAATAGTATGAATAGTTTAAATTTCATATAAAACTGCCTTAACTGGTCACTTCTGTTGTTATCCTTAAATCAACAACTTTGTATTCTTGTTTTCCCAGCAAAAAATACCTGTAACTTGTGTTACTTTTTCGCAGGGGAAGAGGACAAACTTGCGTAAAACTGGCTCTGAGAGAATTGCACATGGAATGAGGGTGAAATTCAATCCCCTCGCATTGCTTCTGGATTCATCTTTGGAGGGGGAGTTTGACCTTGTGCAGAGAATCATTTATGAGGTACAAATTCTATCTTGTAAGAGAAGGAGTAGCAATCCCAGTTCAAACTGGAAAGTCAAAGCTAAGCTGCTCGGGACTGGGATGAGAGACTACAATAATAGCACACAGCCTAGATCCATCTCTGAGGAGGAAAGAAATCCGAACAGAAATGGCCACTTGGAAGCTCATTTTAGCTATTACATCCACTTTGGATTTTTAGCATCAAGACTGGAAATTTGTAGGATACTTTTTCCATTTCTTATGTAGCATTTCCCTCCTTATCTAGCATGTTAGCAAAGTATTTGACAAGCAAAACTCACCTATTTAACTGTAAACAAAATACATATATGTGGGACTTGTTATAAATGCTTCTACTAAGTTACCAAGATACTATAAATATTTCTCTGATTTTCTTTATGTTCTCACTGTTAAAAGGAGGCTGCAGCCTCACATGTGAATCTTCTTGTGAGATTTGTTACTACTGTAGTTTTCTCCCTGTTGCTTGTATTCTTTATAGAAATATGGCTCAAAATTATATTTCAGAATAAGACAACTAATTTTCCTACATGTAGAGATGTTAATTGAAGAGAGCTTCGTCAGAATGTGAATCTTTCCTTTTTTGATTGAATAGGTTGAAGATCCTAGTATGCCCAATGATGAAGGGATTACTGCACTTCACAACGCTGTGTGTGCCGGGCACACAGAAATAGTTAAGTTCCTGGTACAATTTGGTGTGAACGTGAATGCTGCAGATAGCGATGGATGGTAAGACTTTCTTTAGTTATCTGTGAATGTTCACTGCAGGAGAACTGCTGCTTGGGGGCTGCCACGAATTCCTCTGATGGGAGCGTCAGTGCTGGATTGCCCAGCCAGCTTTTTGCCTGTCATGACAGAAGGCTCCATGAAGCTCTCAGCTCCTGGGGTTGACTCCTGGATTTGACTTCTGCAGCATCAGGGGAGGCCTTCGTAGAAAAAAAGGAGCTTTAGAGTTGTGTTTGCACCTGCAGAGCTGGTGATGTCTTTTCCACAATAGCACAGCAGCAGTTCTCAGTGGGGTGTCATATGAGAACGTACAGAGGAGAAAATAGGCAAATCTGTACTAATATTTCTTCTTCTTTAAAAAAAAAAAAAAAAAAAAAAAAAAAAAGGTGTGTATTTCAGGCCTGGTGGGGTGGATGCAGCTGTCAGGAAATCTCTTATTTCTTTGAGATATTAGGCATATATATATAAGGCAATTTATACATGATGAACTGTTTGCTGAAATTCCCAGTGTCCCCTCCAAGTGCGATAGCGTACAGCTTACACATGCTCTGGGCAGTTTCTAGCAATGCAAACTCTTCTCAATTTTATGTCCAGTACTCAGATAATTAAATAACACCCTCCTGACACACACCCCAAACCAGACTTTTAACTGATACTGGATTACAAATCCTTCTTAAAGGATGCCAGGGGAGCTTGTTGGTTAAAGGGCTATGGGAGGACTGTCGCTTACTGTTGTATTTCTGCCTCTAACAAAAATGCCTAAGGCCCAAGGTTGCGAGTAAAGATGCTTGTCATCCCCCAGCTGTAGTTACTCCAGTTACCTGTACTTGTTTCCCAAGTCAGATCTTGAAGCTCATTGGCTAGGTTGTAAGAGGCATCATGTCGGGAGTATTTCTGAGGTGGTTTCTATTGCAATGATGAATGTTCTTAAAGTTTTGATGGATTAGAAAAGGGTAGTATGACTAGAGATCCATATGGAAACCCAACTTCAGGGCTCCAGGTAACTCCTGCTATCTGTGAAAAACAATTGTTCTTGACAGCCTGGGTTAACCGCTTCTGGTGGGAAGCCTTCAGTGATGCCATACTGATTGCTGGAGGGCATGCATAAAAGTGGTTTGCCCCAAGGAGTCTGTAAGCACTGCTGTGAACAGCAAAAGTCATTTGTCTTCTCTTTCTTCTTGGCCTGCAGGACCCCCTTACACTGTGCAGCATCTTGCAATAACGTGCAGGTGTGCAAGTTCCTGGTGGAGTCTGGTGCAGCTGTATTTGCTATGACCTACAGCGACATGCAAACGGCTGCAGACAAGTGTGAAGAAATGGAGGAAGGCTACACCCAGTGCTCCCAGTTCCTGTATGGTAGGTGATGACAGCTGAGTTCTGGAGCATGCTAGGGACTCACCTGGGACTTTTCAGTATGTTTTTGGATGGGGAGTGGTAACTTGTGCATACTTTTGCCCATGCCTCAAGTTCCTCTTGGAGAGAGAGGGTTTTTAGCCAGCTTGCTGCGAGGGTGAGGTCCATCTGGAACTAGCTTTCATAGCTGCTGAACCTGTAGAGGCGATTTGAGTAATGCAATTTTCCTCTGCACTAAAAACCTTGAAATGAACTGAGCACATGCATCAGGGAATGCATTCGTTTGAGACAATGACTGGGTGAATCTTCCCAGGTAAGTACTACTTTATGCACAGAGGTGGTGTGGATCTCTCAGTAGGCAGTTCACACACGCTACTTAGTGTCTTTAAATGAGGAATGCTTCCTAAGATGAATCTTCAGAATCAGGAAAGGTATTGCCAAGTTTCTGCCTTAACAGAGGTTTGTAAGCACTGAATTTGACTTTTTGGCATTTTTATTCTCTGACATTTATAAAGAAATCCCCCATTTAACTTACTATATGAATAAAATTTAAGGCTACAAGGAAACTTTTTTTTTTTTTAATAGAGAGACTGAATTCTCTCCAGGATATGATGAGTATTAAATCAGTGAGAATATTAGATTATTTTTTTTATGTTTTGTATGTAGTTCTTGCTGCGTAGGCACCTATCAGCTGGACTGTCATCTCTCTGTAAGAGGCTGGAGTAATAGCAGTGAAAATACAGCCTTTTTCTTTTTGTGCAACGTGGGAGGTCTGAGCAGTATGAATTTCTGTAAGCTGCTCAGCCAGCATATTTCAAAGCAGTCTGCCCAGCTGTCCTCACTACGCTTGAAGACTGTATCTCTTGGTGCCAAACATACAGGTTTCCTTAGGAAAGGAGGGAGCCTGTCTGACTAGCACCTGAATCTGTGCACTAAGTCAAGTTCCATCCAGTTTTGTATCCAGACTCCAGTGGTGGTAATCAACAGCAAATGCCCAAGGAATATTATAGGACTAAGTTAAAAATAGTAATACTTAATCAGTTTTTTTGCTGATTATTTATTTATTTTATTATTATTTTTTTTAACACTCTGGCATGAGTCAGACACAGTCATGTGTTTAATGGGCCTTGAGAAATTTCTTTCAGAAATTTGTCTAATTCTTAAATTCATATAAGCAGCCTCCCGTGGGAAGGAAACACATGACTTAACTAGGCACACTGTGAAGAAACACATTCTTTTTGTCTGTGGGGTCTTTTTTGATCTCACTTAAGTCATATATATATATATATATGTGTGTGTGTGTGTGTGTATATAAATATATATATAAAATAAATTATTATGAGATACTTTTCAGTGGGTCTTGAAAGGATTGTAAGGCTTTCGCTTATTGTCATCTTTTCCAAACTGAAACTGTTGAAACTAAGGTACCTCTTGATATTTTGACTGTTTGGCTATCAAATTCTCATATTGCTCCATTAGCACTTAATCTTATTGCTGTGACTATTTCTGGCTGCCTACAGAAATTCATTCACTGGCAAATCTTTCCTGCTGTAAAGGAAATTTGGGATGTGTATCTCTGTTTCTAGAACAGATGTTGCCTTAAAATCTGGCCTGTTGCCTGTAAGATGAAAAACCTGGGTGTACTGCCTAGGAAAGTATTTGAAGCATAGTATTGACTGATTTACCTAATTCCTTTTTGTTGTAAAGAATGAACAACACTGAAAAGCATTAACAAACGCAAGTATGTTTAAATTACCCCACTAGTCTTTTAGCATTGAAATCACAGCTCTGATGTTGCTTAAGTATGTCATCTTATACTTTTCAAGATTTAATGAACTTGTCTTTAAGAACATGTTTTGTACAAACAAAAAACCCAGTAAGATTCACTAATCTAAAATGGACTAATTAGCTAAGAGAAAGTTTGTATAGCAGTTGATTAAAATCCCTTTTTTTTGCTGTCTAGAAGCTGAGGAATGTATACTGAGAGAGTATTTCATCTTTGGCTACAGATGTATATTCAAATTCTAATAAAGAGCAAGTTTTAAATAACACCTGTAAGGAGTGTAGATATACTTGGGGAAAATGACAAGCCAGAGTGTATTGGTAACTTTTTTCACTTAACAGCACCATGGTGATCAACATAAGCAGGCACTGTTGTCTCCTTTTGACAGACAGAGATTACTGGTGAACTAAGGATACAAACCAGTGTTTCTTGCTCATCACTTATGCACAGGAAGCCTGAACACTGGCCTAAAAATCTTACCTTTTTATCAATCGCTGCTCCTCTCGTGTTCATTCACCGTTTACACTGTGTTCAAAGAATAGAAGGTAAGGAAGGACTCTGTTTGCCGTTTGCAAGGATTAACTTCCTAACACCACATATTCTGGGAATGACTTTCAGAGTGATAACAAGGTGCAAAGTGTGACAGGAATTGAGGTATTTTTTCCTGGCTGCTGTCCTATAGGAGTACATCAGCCTTTCCAACCGTCTGATGTCAGGATCCAATTTTTGTATTGAGCTGCTTTTGATTTTAATGTTGCAGGAGTCCAGGAGAAAATGGGGATAATGAACAAAGGAGTGATTTATGGACTCTGGGATTATGAGGCTCAGAATGATGATGAGCTCTCCATGAAAGAGGGAGACTGCATGACAATCCTGCACCGGGAAGATGAAGATGAAATTGAGTGGTGGTGGGCACGGCTGAATGACAAGGAAGGCTACGTACCCCGCAACCTGCTTGGGGTAAGTCCTTATTTCCACAGTTACAGAAAAATACGCTATATGGAGTATTCATAGCATTCTTTTCATGCATCTAGGCTAGGTGCAGTTTCAGAACTCCAAAGGTAGGAGTTGAAGCTCTCCATTTATTCAGTGGAAGGAGCTGGATGCCTTTGGCAGAGTGGGTTAACACCCTCCATTCAGATACTTACCACAGACTATATTAATAGATATGTAAAAAAGCACATATCACCACCTTGCTGTGCATAGATTCTAATTCTAACCTTGCCTCCCTATCTCAGAAAAAAGCTACTTTACTGAATATGATGTGTCTGTAAGGTTCTCCTGAGCATGTAAACAAAACTGGGCTTCATGTCCTTTTAGCAAGTGATATGCTGGCACAGAGGACCTTAAGAACTGAGGCTTGTATTAAGAATGAGTCACTAGTCCCTCCCTGTCCGTATTCTGGGGGTACATAGTGCACCTTGTGCTCTGAGATGGTTTCACATAGAAACTTAAGACAAGCACACTGCAAAATTCTACAGTTATCTTTTTCTAGTATTGAAAAAAGAGATCAGATTGCCAAATTTAACAGAAATTTGACAATGCTTTGGCCTATGCTCTTTAAGTAATATTTTTTCTATGTGTCAAAAGCCTTGAAGTTAGTGGCTTCTCCTTTCCCTCCCCTTTTCTGTATTAGCTTTTTTTTTTTTTAAACAGCTGTGTATAGATAACAGGAGGTATTTTCAATTACTTCCCCATATTTCTCCTCGTGACTGAGTTGCTAGAAAACGGTAGCAGATGGACACATGTATAAAAGCTCCATTAAGATTTTTTTCTACATATCCAGTAACCCTTCTGCAGGAGATAAGAGGTTCTGCCAATGCTAAAGATTAACTGCCTTGAATTTTAGCTGATTGAAGTATGATGCTTGAAAGAGGCCGAACCTTCTTCCTCATACAGATAATCCTTATTCTTAAACTGGTTAGACTTCCAGAGCAACTACATCTAATGCAAAATAAGTTTTCATTTCTGTATCATTTTTAGGCCAGGCCTACCCACAAAGTAATATAAAATTCTCCCTGACATAGTGCTTGCTTAGCTTTTCCTCTCTAAATGTAAACACATGTCAGCCCTGCACACCTGGGTCAGAAACAAAGGCTTATTATTTTTCTGCCCTGGGGCGAATTGTGCATGTGCTGCTTCTTCACCAGCTGGTGTGCTCAGCAGGAGCACAGGTGTGTAAGAACATGAGCAGTGTTTGTGCTTCTGTAATAAAAAAGCACCAGGCAATGCAGGAGAGACGAGGATAGCGACTCATCCTTGTGAGCACAACGCAATCCGAACGGAACCTCTGGGAAAACCACCCAAACCCAGCACTAACTGCTACACGCTTGTGGCTGTTTAGTCTTGGTTGTATTGCTACCTAAGCATGCCATGGTTATTCTCAAAAGCAGCTACTAGACTTCTAATATAGCAGCTGAAATCCAGGCCAAGATGTTCAGCCCAGAGAAGAATGTTTGGTAGTTTAACATAGTCTTATATTAAGTTGTATTTTTATCACAGCTGCTTTATTCTTTTGCAGTTAGGTGCACTGAATAAAACTAAGGAAGAAATCATCTGCATCAGTACTCTACCCTTCTCCCTGGTTCACCAACTTCCTAGGCTGTGCAGGAACTCTAGAAGTGAATGCAAACATGATACTATTGTCAAAATACTGACTTCCTAATACCAAGTGAAGCACTAGCAGGTGTTATCAGGTGTAATGTCCTGCCTCCATCTCTGCTGGTGGTGCAATCGCAGTCAGCAGGCTGAGGACAGGTCTTGCAGGTGAAGCTTCTGGCATTCTCTTAATCGTTAGCTGAGTAGGAGAAAGAAGTCTAGTGTCCATTTGAATGGAGAATGTCTTCAAGGGTGTCTTTAAGGAGAAAACTACCTGAAAAAGGCTGGGATGTAGTATAGATGCACACTGCAGTTTAGAACATGGAGGAGCTAAGCTTTCTAACTGTGTGAAGTGCAGCCTTCTCCTTCCGTATGCCAAGAGCCCTAGTTTGCAGAGCTGGACTTGTTCTGGGGGTCACTGGCGAGTGGAAGGTAACAGCTCCCCAAGAGTCTCGGCACTGCCGCGTGCAGCGCTGTGCCCAGCCCAGCGGCACCCTGCAGCAGGGGCTCAGGTAGCCGGTGCCTTGGCGCATGCAGCCAGCCAGCGCGTGGGAACGGCACACAGCTTGGGGCCAGGGGGTGGAGGCTACTGAGATACTGCCCGGCCGTTACGTGAATTTACAGGCCCTCCACTAATACACAGCTCCTGTAGTTCCATGGTCCTTAGGCAGCCAGATTCTCAGCTTGCCCAAAGCTGTAGATCTATAAATGCTGTTATGCACTGAGAGATAGAAAGCAAAACAGAATTTAGCACCTCCCTATTTCCATTTATAAATCAGGGGAAAAATCCCATAGTTCATTGAACACAGAAGTCTCTTGATTTACAAAACCACCTACTTTCCCTAGCCCACCCAGATGGGTCAAGTTGAAGGTTCTCTGTTACTTGTTTTTCAGTGCCTTCCTTTTGCTGTAACTGTATTTTTGTATTTACACAGTTAGTACCTTTAAGCTTGCCCAAAGAATGCTAAATCTACTTTTGGTAGTGCTCTGAGTGTTTCTTTTTTATGAGCATGCTTTGCCACTAAAAATTATATTAGAATTGTATCACCAAAAAGAGTATAAAGAAAAAGTACCATTTTAAGCACTAAAATTTTAAATCTCTTTTCTGTTTTACCCCCAGCTGTATCCAAGGATTAAACCTAGACAAAGAAGCTTGGCATGAACTAGTACAGAAGCCAGACTCTTGAAGTACTAATCATGGATGACTTAAAAAAAAAAAAAAAAAAATTGTGTTGGTTCCAGTATCATGAGACTTATTTCAATGACAATGTAATTTGAAAGCTATGAAGAATGTGCTTTGAAAACAAATGAAGGATTGATGCATTAGCAAATGGAAACGGGCATTCTACAAGATGAAATAGTGGTTACAAGCAAATGAAACTCTGCTACCTTTGGTCTAAGCAAGCCTAATGTTCAGGTACCCACTCTGATTTTTTTCAAGCATGGCAGAAAAGAATTTCACATTTTTCTGCAATAAATACAAGGACCCTTTCAATTTACCTTTGAAGGAGTCGGCATGAAACAGATGACTGGCTTTGTCCACATTTTTCCTGAGGCTTTTTCCAGACAGGAGAAACTAAAGTCATCTAAAGTACGTGCACAGCACCCAAATGTTTTTGCTATGAGCAGAACATTTGTTAAAGTAGCTAAGTTGTAATGCATCTAAACAGTAAGAAACATGTGACCAATGCATTGAGCAATAACTTTTAAAATGCTGTAGCATCTTAGGAATTCCATGTATTCAAAATATTATGTGCTATATACCAGACAATGTAGTTTTAGACTCCTCTTTTTACAAAGAGCCTCCTGTATTTATTGTCTTTTGTACTTTGAAAACTAAGTGTAGAAACTCTCTGTAGTCCTGACAGCTTGTTTTTATTTGACTGTGATACCATTAAACTTTTTTTCCTCGTAAGCCTTAACTCCTGGGTATTTTAGTGTCAAGCTTTTATGTTAGACCATCTGACAATGTTAACAATGCAAGGTACCATTCTGTTATGGGAACGTTCAGTTACTTACTGTATTGAAGGGGGGAGGAGGCTTGACTTTCTGCATTTAAAACTTAGCCGTTATCTGTTAGTTGCATGTATCTTTTGTTAACCTTAGAAGCTGGGGGACACATGTAAGAATAAAGACTTGGTACAAGTATTTTTGAAATAAAACCTTTCCCATAGAACTATCCTTTGTATCTATCTGCTCAGGAGTAATCGTTGGCCAAGGAGTATTACTTAGGATCAAATCTTTCCTTGAGGGAAAGGAATTTTTGTAAAGCTCCTCTCTACATCACCTTCAGGCTCATGTTCACTGCTTTCTGAAAATGCACCCATAAATACAGGAAATTGTTAGTAGGAAAGAGGACACAGTTCCTCAAGTGGACAAGATTAAGTCAGCTGTAGTGAGAAGTCTCTGAAGCAGTGGTCTGCCACTGTTCACAGCCTCATAATTTTAATAGGTAGAATACAGGGTATAGACTATTGATCAACATTCTTGGGAAAATTCACCCTCCCTACCCTTAGCCTTCTAAAGCATCAGGCTGCCTATCATTTCAGTAACCAACATCCAACCAGAACATCTGTCAGTGCCTCACCATTTTGGATCCAGAATGTTGTTTCTCCCTTAGAAGGAGACTTATTTTCTTCCTGACAACTGAAGTTCTGCATATATGCTGTGAGAACCCATCTCAAAGAAGCACATGCCTATTTTGAGAAGGAGTAAGGGTCTTGCAAACTTTATGTATATGAAAACACAGCACTGGAAGTAATTTCTTGCATTTCAAAGGAACATAAGATGCAGGAAATTAAGAATGTGTGTGAGTGCAGGCTTTCTCTTAAAGACTCTGGGTGCCAACAGCCTCCTGCCATAGGGACCTCAATGGGCAGGATGGAAAGACTTGTCCTCAGTTTGGTCACACCAGTACTTCAAAGACTATTTAACCTGAATAATGTTAGGACTTGACTGCAAACGTAAGAGATGATGTATATCTAACCTAAACACCAGTGTTCAAGATGTGCAACACCATCCCTTTTCTAGTTGCAGATACACAGGACCAAGCAGAAGTTAAACGTGCTGTTATTCAGAAAGCACTTAATGAACCAGACTGTCAGTCTATAAGCAGCTTTTTTTTTTTTCCCCTCAGAAGTCATATAGCATATAATAAATATGAAGATACTAGCAAAGCAGTATTTTCAAAAGTTACATTGAGGATTTACTAAATTAAAGCTTTTGGACAGAGGCTATATACTAGCAGATAAAGACTGTCCTATCTAAAATAAGGCTGCAGATTCTTCAGTTGTTGAATTAGAACTCTGATTCCTTCTAGTAACTGTTAGAAGTCACCATTCATAATTTAAGGCACATCCACTATTTTTTTCCCAGTACGTTGCATGATTATCCTCACATGATTGTGATCTTTTTTTGAGACGTCTTCAGCTGATGTCAGTGTTTCAAATGATAGTAAAGCACAGCCACTATATATGACAAAGACACAGAAAAAGAGAACATGGGCCAAGGTTAAGTTTAGCAAAAATACCTGTTGCAACTATGCGCATTTCTATTTCTAGCATGAGGAGGAAAGTCTAAGTATTCTTAAAGAAAGTAATTTTGGATGATATTTCCTGAACTATTTAAATTTATACCTCATTTAAGTTAAGGCCACAAATGCATAAGAACTTTGGAATGATCTGCATGTTCACAGAAACACAGAATGGTTGAGGTTGGAAGGGACCTCTGGAGATCATCTAGTCCAACCCCCTGCTCAAGCAGGGTCACCTAGAGCACATTGCACAGGATCACATCCAGGTGTGTTTTGACTATCTCCAGAGAAGGAGACTCCACAACCTCTCTGGGCAACCTGTTCCTCCATTACATCCTGAAGGAAATAATAACTTATGTTCATGTAACAGGTGAATCAAAAACATGTAGGAGGCTCGTTTCCTTCTAGCTGAGTTGTTGCCACAGGGCACACACGGTGACCTTTTTTGAGTCAATACCATACATACAATTCTCCCTGTTATTGATAGAAAAAGTGGGGAAGAGGCCTGCATAGGTTTCAACCCAAATTACTGCAAGTAAACTATAAGAGGCTTCTGGTTAAAGTAACTTATTTAGCTTGTTAGAGAGTAAGATTTGATGTAGGAACATTTTAAAAAAAAGGGTAACCTTTCTTAAAGCTGCATATAAATACACGAGCTACTTAAAACCATAATATGTGTGAACACATATACAACCAGCCCCAAGCAGTCAGACTGGAGTAGGACAGTCCCTGCTGTTGCCCCCACCCCACCCAGAGAACAGGCTTTTTAGATCTAAATCAACTTACGGTAACGAGGTTCAATTCTATTTCTCCAGTTTTCTCAGTATCCAGTTTTCTAAACATTTCTGTGGTATGAGACAAATCACAGGTGAGGATGAATACAGGAACTAATTAGAAAGATGTGCTCTTGTGCTTCAGATCAAAAAGGAATTTCCTCCCAGATTCTAAGTTAATGAAAGTGGTCTACATCCAAACAGAATGGGACAACTGTAAACATTGGGAAAAATGTATATCCACATATAGGAAAAGCCTTGTAACTGCGCTAGTGTACAAGAACTACTTGCCAAAGGGACTGCGTGTATTTTAATGGTCCCATCTGTAATATTAGAAGTATTTCTCAGACCATTTAGAAAAAAAAAGTTCTTTTTTAACTCAACATTTGTTTGCATGAAAGACTCTGGCTTCGCTCCAGCAGTCTGATGTAGAAGGCTGATTTCTAGGAGTAGGGCACAGACTGGGTTGCAGGATTTTTACTTCAGTTTTGAAGCGACTTTGGTACCAGTACAGTTTCCCACACTGTATTTGAAAACACAAAGCTACAGCATGTGCTTCGTTATTAAGTGTGTACTCACTGAACAAAGTTTCCAGCCGAATCAGACACCGGACAAAGTTATCAAAATCAATGATGAGCTCTTCGTCAGCAAAACGAGCCACAATGACTTGAAGTAACTGGCAGTTCAACTTGAACCCTAAAATAAAATACCAAGGATTAAAACAAACAAACAAAACACCCCAAACCCACAAAAAAACCGCACCAAAACCCGTCTCTAAAGAAAACTGTAAACAGGTCCCTTGTTTGAGATGCTTTTAGTGTGCCTGTATGGCAAGACATTGCTACGTAAAGACGAGTCCAGGCGAAGCATACAGAATAAACGGAGATCTTTCTGGTACAGGTACACAATATTCTTCAGCTTAAAAGTTACAGTCTGAATTCCTAGAGCCTCTGCAAAGGGAAATTTGATTCCTGAAAGCACTGATCTAGGTAAAGAGGTCTGAAATGATTATAAAGGAGGCCAGGGAGCATGTATCGCTAGCTTGAAATTGATAAAATCATAAAAAGACACAACAAGACAAAACCTGCTGTTTCCAGTGCTCTCCTCATCTCATATGAGTTCATGGTACCGGATCGATCCACATCAATTTCTCTGTAAATTTTCTGCAGAACACAAAAACCACAGTCAAACTGGTCAATAATTCAGAGCTTCAGTCAGCTTCAGCTGAAGTTTTGGCTTCAGTCAGAAGTCAAATATTTCAAAATGCAGCCTGCACTTTGCTCAGGGACGTTCAAAACGTTTGTCAGAAGGACTGCGCACGTACATCCCCGAGTTCATCTAAAAGCAGCTTTAGAAACACCCAAATGTTTCAATGAGGCAGCCAGACTGGATAAAGACTCTGGAGAGTTTCTTCAATGCCCATGTACAACTGCAGCACCACTAACAAAGCCAGCAGGAAGCCCTACGCTAAACATGCACTGCAAAGTGGGAAGGCTAAATGTTTTAGGGGGTGAGCAAACAAAACCCCCCAAACCCTCAGAGCGCGAGCCAGGAAGAGAGGCAGCTGTTCCTACAGTCCTCTACCAGGCATTTGATGGACAAGCTGTCACACATGTTGGCTCTGAGGAGTAAAACCTTGGGGACTGAGGACACAAACGCATCACGAGCTAAAGCGAGTCCCTGGTTCTGCAAGTCCCCAGTTGTGTCCATGTTTTTTGGGAAGTCTGATTGCCACCCAGCTCTTAGTCAGCATGGTCTCAGGCAGACAGCATGGAGCTGCCAAGTAAAACACGAAAGAAAATAACCTGATTTTTATCACCTGCCACCTCAGGTAGATGGATTTGGTTTGGGAGGATTTTTTGGTTGTATTGTTAGTTTCACTATTTGATTGATTAGCATTGCTCAGGTTCAACTAGGACAAATGTGGGAGTTAAATAACGCAGGTTTTACTGTATACATTTGACTGCTGTCCTTGTGTTTCCCTTTCCCTTCTGTCCTTACCTTGTGAAACGCTGTGGGCATCACTAGCAGCTGAGGGCCCCTGTCTCCCTCAGAATAAAAGATGCTTACTGAACTTTTTTTTCCCCCTCCAACTGAATAAAATACAGTTTTCAGTGATCATATACAAAAGGTGCTGCATACAGAAATTGGCACCCATACTCTCTAATATCTATATATTGTATGAAACAAATCAATCTACAACCACCTCTATGTTATGGTATGTTCTCTCAAAAAGGCTGCCTCTTACCTGGTATTTCTGAATCTTTGTCCAGAGCGTGTGGAATTCCTTCAGTCCCAGTTTACCGCTCCCATCATTCTTGTTTGAGTTAAGGTAATCTCTTTAGAAGGAAGAAAAAGTGTTTCCCCCCCACCTCCTTTGCTAGGTTTACGCAGAGCGGCAGTGTTGACTTAAAAAGTTACAGAGTCACAGTTCTTCTGATTAATCACAGAATCACAGAATGGTTGAGGTTGGAAGGGACCTCTGGAGATCATCTAGTCCAACCCCCCTGCTCAAGCAGGGTCACCTAGAGCACCTTGCACAGGATCGCGTCCAGGCGTGTTTTGACTATCTCCAGAGAAGGAGACTCCACAACCTCTCTGGGCAACCTGTTCCAGTGCTCTGTCACCCTCACAGTGAAGAAGTTTTTCCTCATGTTCAGATGGAACTGTCCATGTTTCAGTTTGTGCCTGTTGCCTCGTGTCCTGTCACTGGGCACCACTGAAAAGAGTCTGGTCCCATCCTCTTGACACCCTCCCTTAAGATATTTGTACACATTAATAAGATCCCCTCTCAGCCTTCTCTTCTCCAGGCTAAACAGGCCCAGCTCTCTCAGCCTTTCCTCATAAGAGAGATGCTCCAGGTCCCCTAATCATCTCTGTAGCCCTTCGCTGGACTTGCTCCAGTAGTGCCACATCCCTCTTGTACTGGGGAGCCCAGAACTGGACGCAGTACTCCAGATGTGGCCTCAGCAGGGCTGAGTAGAGGGGGAGGATCACCTCCCTCCACCTGCTGGCAACACTCTTCCTCACAAATTGCAAATTGCAATTAAAGAAAAGGATGCAAGTCGTCGATGAAGCTTGTTTCTCTCAAACTCATCCTGTTGAATACACAACTGTTCTACAAGATTTCCTTTTGTGCTTTAATTTCTAAACCAATAAGATGAGACTGACTGATTCATTTAAACAGAGATTAGTTCCCCAAACTTTCTGCTCCTCTGTGGCTTTTCTTTACCTTTTGTAATACATGCATAAAAGAGCAGAGATGATGCCATTTTGTTCTGCATAGGTAGTTCAGTACAGTTATAGGAGCATGAGTTGTAAGTCTGGACTGTAAAACAGGAGGAAGCCACAAGCAAGCCTGCTATTTACAGAATTTTAAGCTCTTGAACAAACAGTTACCAAAAGAAACCTGTCATTGCATCTCTCCCCAAAACTGCTGGAGTGCCCCTAGGGACTGCCACATTTTACATCAAATTATAGCAGAGCTTCATCTTCTTTTAGTAATTTTTCCTTTTTCTGACTATGCAATTCAACTCCCACTTCACGGACAAACTGAACACAACTATTCTTAGACTCGAATCCCTCATCCTACACTTTTGCCCTTATTCTTTGTAGTAGCAGCTCCAAAAAACCAGCATACTGCCTAGCTTCCTGCTGCTTGCTTGCCTTATTTTCTAAGTCCTTACGGCTTTAAAATGCCCTTACCAAAACCAGCCATTGTAGAACAGGAAAAAAAAAAGCAAAAAAAAACCAACCCAGGTCCGTGCACCCAGATGTGCACATTCAAATTCCCTCAGTCAAGGCTATCTGCGCCACGCACTGCGAGCCAGTGCCTTTCCCCAGCACCACCGTCACTGTCACCAGCTAAACCAGAACCCGCAGCAGTGGGGAAGACTTTAAAGCAGATGATCCTCTCTGAAGACGGACTTTCCCCACCGCCTGAGAAAAAGCGGCTGCCACAGTCATCAGCAAAAGCAAGGGCTACCATTTCCATGCAGGGGAACCCGGGTAAATCCAGCTTCCTCCCCTTAGGAGTCACTAATACATCGGTATGGACCTGCCACTAGAAAGGCAGCAGCTCACCTACTTTAGCACAGGCAGAAGAATATTGCCTAGGAGCAGCCTTAAAGGATACATCTAACAGATCAACCATTATTTTGCATGTCTCAATACTAAAGCCATCCGATTTAATATCCTGGCCTGTAAAGAAAGAGCAAAAGACAGGATTATTGCTGCATGCTCTACCACAGCACCTTCCTGAATAGCTTGGGTTCTTGTTTTGCACAAGAGAGACACGGCACTGAAGCAGGCAAACAGGCCACTAGTCACCTGCCTCCCTGTGATTTCCGGACAATGGAATCTAGGGTGAAAGTTAGCTGGGATGTTTCCCCAAGTAAACACCCCAATCAGTCTGGTTTGCACGTGTGCTACAGAAGCACAGAGAGAGATCAAGCACCTCTTGTCTGCCAGCAAAGACAAGGGTGGACTTTTGTGGACAAGGTGAACGTCTGAGCCCCTGTGGCAGTCAACAGGAGACAGCTTCATGCAGGGGAAGAACATCAAATCAAGCCTGGTTACAAATAATACACAACTGTTAACTGGCTGGTGCACACAGCCAGGCAGCCAGGACTGTACTGTATCTCTAAGATTTCATTGTGGAAATTAAGGAAACTTATTTCTCCAAGCTCAAGCACTGTTTAATGGAAGGGAAAATAATCCAGCAACAAGCTCTGAATGACTTCACAGAAAAACTCAGGGAAGCCCAGAGATTTAAAGTTTCTCCTCCTTGTCAGGGATACCCCAGACCACTGACTGGTGCAGGTTGCTGCAGCTCCCCCCTCTCCAGGGGACGAGGCGGATGCACAGGCGGACTCTGCAGCTGTGCAAGTCGTGATGCTAACTCCAGCTCCCGAGGAACACACAACAGTAGGATGCCTGGTGACCGTCCCTCGCAGAGTACTGTTAGTAGGCTCCCATGAGGGGGCCGTTGCTTACAGTTTGCAGAAATGGCAGCAGCCAGTTTGTCTGATAACCTGAGTGCCAACTTATCATTTAATGTTTCATGTCAGGTTTGAATCCTGAATCATTCAATACTGAAGTAGCAATACCCTCCCTTGTTCATTATCGAACATTAATCACACCAGTCCCTCTTCATGTCCCAGGATATCAGGCATCCATTTTTACCAGGAATCCATATGCACCCTGCCAAAGCACACGTCCTGTAAAACATGCCTTTGGCTCAGGCACAGCCCAAGCGTTTCTGCAGCCCCCTGAAGGAGCAGAGTACGGGCCCTTGGCAATACAGAGAGGGCAAGCTGCAGGTCTGGAGCAGAGGCCAGGGATCTGACCCTGCATAAGTTAGTGGTGTGCTCTGTGCTCTTGGGGTCCCACCTGTAACCTGCTAGGGGCCAAGTGAAAGACAGCTGGAGGAAGGTACTTACGTCTAGCCATGATTTTATTCAAGATACTGCGCAGTTCGAAGGCGGAGATCTCCGCATCCTGTGGAAAAGGGGAAAATAAAATCAAAGTTCGGTAACTGGGGGTGCAGACACCATCTCCTAAGCAGCCTTTAGACTCCTTCGGGTGAGTTTGCCAAATCTGAGTATCCCCTAGGAGCTTCTGTCAATGCCTTGTATTGCAGGCTATATGGTGCAGGCCATACCTTACTTGCAAGTCCTGCCTTTCTACCACACCTTCTGGGAGAAACACTTGCACCTGCACAGAGGCCAGTCCGGATGCCCCTGGCCTGCCCACTGCCCCCACAAAGCAGGCAGGAGCTCTCAGCATGTGGTTACGGAAACGCAGGCTGTAAGCTCGTCCAGCAGCAGCAGCTGCCCAGCGAGGTTTCACTCCGCTCCCGTGGCGGTGCGCTACCGGGGCTGCGGTACATTCCCCCGAGCGCAGCCGAGATAAGCCTAGGGAGGAGAGGCAACCCAGCCTGCTGTTGCCGCAGAGGGGAACCCGCGCGCCTCGGTGTGCGCACAGACCACCTGCGCTGCCTCTGGGACACCCCTGCAGAGATGAACGTCAAGTCTGGAGTTCAAAGAGAACGGAGATTGCTTGCCAGAGGCTCCAAGAAGTCCAGAGTATAAGTAGATGGCTAACTACACAGATGTCTGCATGCACAGCTACACACATGTGTTTGAAATCTGACTCAGCACAGGAATTAAACTGCATGTGAGGCAAGGGACCTCTCTGATCCACTCGCCTGTGCTACCAGTAAGACATAACAAAAAATACTCACGCTTCCTGCTAGCTGTCCAAAGAGCTTTTTAAAGCTGGGTTCAATGTCATCTTCACTGATCTCAGCCTACAAAAGAGAAAGGCAGAATACTGAAAGCCGGAACTTTTCTGACAGAGAAGTATTTAATGCATATCCTTGCCTCTAGTAAAACAGTGCGATTTAAATTGCAAAGTTGAAGGTACACAGTAATTTTGCTTTGATTATAATCGGTTTTATTTTCAGGGCTGCTCAAAATGCTGGTGCTGCAAACACTGCAGGAATTAAGATTTTTTTCTAATGACTTTTACTTAAAAAGAGAAATAAAAAGAAATAAAAATCAAATATCAAATTAAGTCTTTATTTTATCCAAAAAAAACCCCAAACAACCAAACCCAGAACTTCACTGCTGCTGCTACTACTACTGTTGGACCAGCTGTCTCCACTTAAAGAAAAGCAAGCAAAATGTAAGTTCTCACCTTGCAAAAAAAAAAATCACACAAAGTGATAGACATACAACATGGTGCATTAGGAGGCGAGATTCCCAACTTTGGCAAGACTAAACATATGGGGAGCCACCTCTTATGCATGGAAACAACACTGCATGCAAAAACACACACATGGCTAAAGGGCTTCCTGAGCCTGCAGTGTGCTGCTATCTAGGTCTGGAGAGCAAAGGGAATTTCCTTTGGCTTCAGTTACTTCTGCAGGCAGTGACTGACCGTGTACCTGAAAAGGCTAAGTTCACTCGTAGCAATATTGCCTGTGATGTTTCCATTGTCTTTGCTGGGCATTCAGCTACGGATATCCAAAGATCTCTTTCCAAAGTTCTTGATAACATTTATAGAAAAATACTACCCTGCTGTGCTGCACAGGATAATCCACCCCGTTTATTTATGACAAAATTATCTCAATTTACAATATTTAAGTTACGATATACCTCTTCAAAATTGGCCTCAATTTCATCATCTATAACCCTAGAAAAAATAGAGATTGATATTAAAAACAAAGAAAAAGTCACTTTTCTGATGTCCTTACTTAAAGTTTCAGTTAAAGAGGAATTCTTTAAATTATGGTAATAATGGTGAACGTTCAAAGCCAAGAGGTCACTGGAGTAATCAACCACAAACACTGAACGCCACCAGTGAAAGCACTGTTTTGCCAGCTCTGGCAACAGAGTTTCAAAACACCTTACAAACTGCCATGTCCTCCCGAGTCCCAGACAGAGTGTAGGGTCAGACACAATCCTTTGGGTCATTCAGTGCCACTGCCCACAGACTGCAGCCCAGGGCCCGGCTCTTGGGTGCAAATCAAACTTGTATCCAATCACTATTTTTTAAAAATAAATAAATACATACACATATACACACACATACATGCATATATACATATACACACACACGCATATAAAATTTTATATTTTTAAAGCAAAAAGTAATGCCCAAAAGATACTCGGACAAGCTCCCAGATGCGGTTAGTGTATTCAGGTGATTTGCACAGGAAATCCAGCCCAGCAGCACAGCTCAGATGTCCTCTGACCTGTGTTTACAGGCATGTGCACAGACCACAGGGAGAAGCATGTCACACTGTTCATCAGCCTCTGTGGGTTCATCACACCTAAGGACAGCGTTTAAGCATGGCTAAAGGCCAATCAAAAACTCAATATGCCTTTACGCAACTACAGTCCCAGTTTTCTCACTACTAAAGAAAATGTGTAAGGAAAGACTACTGCATAGCAGAAAGATTTTTGCTTGCTTAGAATTAGGAAATAGATACGGAAGACCAGGAAACACCTTCCTAAGACCCCAGCCTACCTGCTCAGACCCCTGCCCAGCCAGGGGTGGGACTAAAATAAATCACCACCAAAAATATCTCATTCCTTCTTGCTATGTTTACTCAAACTTTCCTCTGTTGCACACAGGGAAACAGTTTCTCTATTGCTTCTATTTCCAGACTAGCACTGAGACAAGAAAGGGGAATTAAACACAAAATATCCTCACAAACTCTCATTCTGGTCATTCAAGGCACAACCGCTAGAGCGAAGGATGCTTCTCCCGTTCAGCCAGGTCTTGGAGGCTTCAGCCGGACTACGCTCAACTCAAAGCGAGTTTAATACTGAGGTAGGATATAGCACAGCCAGTCTGTCCAGGGACAGACAAGAACCAGCACGACCCCTTCCCACGAGGTGCCCACGGGTTCAGACTGCCGCTCGCAGGCAGAGGCCCCCTCCGGCGCGGGGCCGCGCGCAGGGTCCAGCTTTCGTCCCTGCGCCGGGAGGAGACGACCCTCCCCAGCCGCCCGCGGCCGGGAGAGCCCGGGCCCGGCATCAGAGGCTGCCTGCGAACACACCAAGCAGCCCCTTTCCACCGCTGGCCTCTCAGGCAGGGCTGTCAACAAAAACACACTTTACAGACTTAAAGGCGTTAACAGGTCACGCTGCTTTACCCTGTTGCCGTGCTGCTCCATCCTCCCAGGCTCCCACCCAGCGCACACGCACTTACTGCGGTTAAGTAGTTACAGAACAGTCACGTACTTGGAATCCGCATTTTTTTCAGAGAAGACTCGGAGGCAGAAATCCCCATTCTTGTCGGGTTCAAAGGTAGAGGGCACGATGATGTATTCTCCCGCAGGAAGCTTGAACCGGTTCAACACTTCTCGGAGGTTGATAAAGGTGTTCGATTTTTCTCTTGCTTTGTTTGTCAGGAAAAAGTTTTTGCTCAGATGAACATTCGTCTGGCCAGAAAACTTATGAAAAGCAAAGAAAGAGAAAACCCCCACGATGTGCATGTATTTGCATGTAGGAATTAAGAATATAATAGAAATTATAATTAGCTAAGTCTGAAAAGAAAGATATCAGTTCAACAGAATTAAGAGAGAAAAGAAAGGGCAAGGGGCATCCCATCACAGTACTCCTGAGCCGCAGGCGCAAGTGCATTTTGCAGATCATCTCAGTAAGACATTCAAGTCACGCGTATGTTTTACAGATGAATAGTCTGTGAAGGCAATTTGGCAAACTCTTACCACCAACCATCTTTCTTTAAAGCTAAATGTTTTACCGCTGATATTTCTCTACTCTCAAGAGCTGGCACCACCAGGGCATCTCAGCTCAGCTCTGCCTATGAAGGCAGACTGCCTTGAGGCAGTGAGCCCAGTTCTGAAGTCCTTTAAGGATAAAAGAAACATTACGCTTTATAAAAACATATTTGGAGTGTAACATCTTGCAGAATAAACTCTTCTGCACAGGGTTTATCAAGGTCAGCCACCTCAGATCTAGAAGCAAGTATAAGGAACATGGACTGTCTGGAAACCTCCTCCTTGCAGCCTTCCCAGGCTTTTAAGGATGCAAAACTTGTCAGACCTGTTGCAATGGTGGGTGGGATAAAAAATTCCACATATGGTGGGAAAAAAGTCAAGGGGCTGTAGTCTGAGTTGCTTTTTTATACAAATCAGTTTTTTGGACCACTAGGCTAAGAGTTGAGCAGCTGTCAGAACGCTGCTAAAACATTCAAAAGCTACATAAGAAATGTGATGAACAGAGAAAAGAAAAATTCCTGCCTGGGGAAAACATGCTTTACATTATAGCAACTTACGCTGCATGATGCTTTGAGCATTGCCTCAGGAGGTGTGAGGTGCCCCGGGCACTCTGCGTGCACCCTCTCAGGTGCAGGCAGCCATGTACCGAGGTCACCCCGGCATTTTGCTCAACCTCATTTGTTCCTCTGAGAAGCAACAGCTCAGAGGTGCTGCAGCTGCCTTGTACTGCTGACATATCTCACTGTGTTGCACACACCTCTGGTGCCTAGGGCCTGCTATTAACTAGCTGCAGATAGAAGCTGGAAAAGAAGAAAACAGAGTGCTTAAGGAAATGCAGATAAACTCTTATTTGGAATATTAGCTGTGTGTCAAACACGAACTTTGTGCAAACCTGAAAAAAACCCAGCTGTGTTCTGCGGGAGTAGGTATGGTTCTGGGCTTGGGGAAGACCAGGGACAGAGCAGCTTTGGCAAATTTCTGCAGTACAGACAGCTCTTACCCGTAGCCAAGACGCTCTGAAAATCAAACATGAGCCCAGGCCCACTTCCAGAGTAAACGGCCTCTCACTTTAGACTCTGCGCAGTCAACATGACTCTGTACAGCCAGGGAAGGAGCATCCTCTTAACAGTCTCTTCCCCCAAGCCATTCATCCCCAACTGTGCACCTTGAACACCAATCCGTACTACGTACCTCTGGGGGCACCTGCAAGGAGATAGGGGTAAAGTTACTTGTTTGTTGTTCCAGGGCTATTTCTTTCCACCGCTGTTTAGAGGGTCCACCCACATGCTTCGGGAGGAAAAAAACCAAAAGACACACCAAAAGAACCAACAGGCAACGAGGGAGGGAACTTGAGTGCTGAGCCCATGTCACCCACGCTGCTTAATGCTGCCTCCGCTCCCGACTCGGTCCTGGAGCCGCCCGGGGCTGCTCGGGGAGGGCTTGCCCGAGCAGCGTGGGCAGAGACTAGCGCAGATTTAGCCAAGCTGATCATGTTTTCCTGCTGACGCTCTACCCTGCAGCCCACTGTGAGACACCCATACAGCTCTTCTGATGGGCCTGGGAACAGCCAGTGGTATTTTTCACAGACTCAGTTCCTTTATTCTTTCTTACCACCTTCTCTTTCACCCGCTGACCTCTCCACGAGCGGCAGAGGAAGAGGGGCCAAGCAATATAATAACGCAGTTTTCTGTTTCCTTATGGGCTCAGGGGACCCAGCTTTGCTTTAAAACCTCATTTGCCTGTGGGGAGCAGATTCTTTGACAAGCTTTTTCCAAGCTGGGATATTGAGAAAGAAAGCAGTTGCATCTATTGCCTACAACTACAGGAATTACCGATTTCTGTAAAAAAATCACAAATCTCAGGTAAAAGCATTATTCCTATTTCCAGAGCCAGTTAGGCACAGCAGCTCTGCTTTGCAGCTCTGAACAACACACCTCTAAATGTTTTGATGAAAGAGTTACCACAGACACGTTTCTGACCCTTTTTGCAGCAGAACGAGGTTTACAGGTGCTTCGGCTGGTTCTGCTGCTGGGATTACTTTCCATGCTAGCGCAGATATCCCAGAGAGCATCATGTCCTGGGTCAGATCCCTACTGTAGCTCCTCTTTTTACTACAGCATGATAAGTTAAGCTCAGCCTGAATTTCTGCACTTCTTAGTTTTTGTAAACACTTTCCCTGCTCCTGCATTTAGAAGCACAGAGCGATATAGGTAAGAAGGAACCTCTGCAGATCATCTGGTCCAACCATCTACTCAAAGCAAGGCCAATATCAAAGCTGGATGAGATTGCTCAAGACCTTCTGCTGTCTAGGTCTGAGTATCTCCAAGAACGTAGATTCCATAATCTCTCCGGGCACCTGTTCCTGTGCTTGACCACTCTTGTGGTGGAGGATGTTTTTCTAAACATCTAAGTGGAATTTTCCTTGCCGCAGCTTGTGTCCAACTGAACCCTGCTGAGTTTTAGTAGAAAGCCCACTCTTGCAGAGGGCTGTGCAGAGTGCCGCAAGGACACTGCTGTGAAGGCCTCCAGGCTTTTTCTCCTGGTAGGCTGCACAGCAGGGAAGCAGCTAAGAACTGCTCTGCCCCATTTGCAGAGTGAGCTTTCCTTTTCCTCTTGTGCACATGTACTGCCTTACTCGCCTCATAAATTGCGAAGCCGATAGTGTGCATGTCCTCTCCCATCTTCCTCTGCTTCCTCCGGTGTTTCTGAATCAGGCCAATTAGGAAAGTGCAGCCCTTCTCAGGATCGTCAGGATCCTCATCTTCTTCTTCCAGCTTGATTAAGTACTGTGGATTCATCCAGAAAGTGTCTGGGAAGGGGAGGGAAGCGGATTTGTGCAGTTTGCTCAGAGCCTTCTTTGAGAGCAACCGCACACCGACATATAAATCTGTCAGCTGGGACGGATGCAGCTCTGACTTCCAAACCGGTATACGAGAAGGAAAAACTAACACCACTCCCAGCCTCCATCTTATCAATTACAACTAAACCCTTTATCAGGGAGCAACATTTACAAAATGTTTGCGTTTCTGGACATTTTTCCCAGACATCCCAGGTGCAATATCCTCCTGGATAGGCCACCCCAAATTAGCGAGTGCCAAGGATACTGAGTTTGTGCTGACACTGTGGCAGGGACATGGCTCCCAGGGCTGGCTTCCCCCGTGCCCACATCAAAACTGTCCCTCTGCACGCACAACCCCAGGAGAGGAAACGAGCTTTGTGCCACGGCGCACACCTGCCTGATCGACCGCTGCTTGGGGCAGGCATCAGAACTAGCCTCAGCCTCCCAAGCCCTTAGGGAAAGGGGACTCCGATCACTGTTTCATCAGGGCTATTGCTCTAACCCACTTTGCTTCAATCCACTTCAAGCACAAGCACCTAGATTCCAGTTCCCAGAGAAAGAACAAGTTAACAGTGATTGGAAGACAAGCTCAGACAACCCTGACCCAAGAGGTTCTGTGTGCAAATGTGTAACACCACATTTCTAAGGCAATCCAACTAGAATAAGGATTTCCTCAAAGACTGTAGTGACAGCATGTTCTTACTTGGGTAGTTCCTGCAACCCCCTGCAGTGGCTCCTCGCCTCCAGTTCCCATCCAGCTTCATCAGACTCCACTTCTTGTACCTGTCACTTGCCAGCGTGTCTGGAGTCAAATTGCAGATCTCAAGGCGGGAGTAGTGTCTCAGAAAGTCGTTGAATGCCATCCTGTGGGAAGCAAAGCCACAGACAACATCTGCTTAGGATGGACAGTTCTTCTATAAAACCACCTTCTCTATCTTCCCTCTCTTTCATTGTGATTTAGCACTTGGGTTTTTTGGCCACTTAGCTCACTCATCTTCAGGAGTTTGGGGGCAGAAGGTACTTCATGTGAAAAAGCTGAGGAAAGGCCAGCTCCTTCAGATCGAGTGGAAACCCAGTGCTACTTACCAAAATTCCCCATCTTCATGTCTCCTAGTCAGCTGCTCCCGCACCGCAGGGTCAACACTGTTCCAGTTGGGGCAGCTGAAAGACAAACCCACATTAAAAATACAACAGTAGGTGTCAAATCCTAATGGAGCTGTTCTGGCACAATGATTTCATTTTCTTGCTGTTCTGCATGACTGCAATGTTCCACGGTATCTAGCCGATAGCAGCTCCAGAGCTTTCAAACCAAAGCATGATTAAGATACAGGGAACTAGGATATTAGATGCCTCATGTTTTAAAAACCCAAGATAAGGATCAGAAACAGCGTGCTAACAGCTTGCATGTGACGAGGCTTTATTTTGGAAAAATGAAGGCCCAGAGAAAATACTGCCCAGCTCAGAGGTGAAAAAGCTCCAGCTTTCATGGTTAACAGAAATAGAGTTTTAGTGTCCTTTTAGAAAACAAGTTTTCAGAAGCTCACCACTAAATCCAGGCTGTTAAAGAGGCAGAGACTATACAAAGGCCTGTAGCAATCAACCACCAAATGAAGGCAGGTTTCTGTATGAAGGGCACAGCATACCATGAAGCCTACATGGGAGATGGCAGTGATGGGACTGATCCTTTTAAACAGCTCAAAGCACCACTACACGAGCGTTGCAGACACAACATCATACCCAGATGTGACTTGAAGAGGAATTTCGGGTAGAGAGAAGACAGACCACAGCAGGAGCACAACCACATCTCGCGATAAACACCTACTGACAACGCACAAGCCATTGACTCACTTGTCGTTCCATTTTCCGGTCCATTCCACTTCCCCCCAAGGATTTCGGATTCTGATCAGCTTTTGTATGCTTCCTCTGAAGTTCACCTGACGGGTTAGAAGTGTATAGAGTTACCCAGGGGCTCAGCACTGGGCTTCTTTCCACCTTTCTCCTGGGAGTTAAAGGATGTGGCAGAGTAAATATTTGAGTGCTATACATGAGGATGCATACAAACACAAACACACACTAACTCGTGTGGTCCAAAATGCATGAAGTCAAACTGTTTTTGAATGACTTCTAATCACTCAAGCACACGCAGATGTTTATACTGTGCAGAAAACAAAGTTCAGGACAAACAAAATGTCCTCTTGTGCTGCTTAAAAATAATTCTGATAGGATTTCAAGCAGAAGAAATATGAAGCCGCTACAGTGCCTCCAGAAAGCATGTACAAGAGAGTATTTCTCTAGAGCTGTCAAGTATGTATGAATTGCCCCTTCATATTCAAATGCTTTCTCTTCCCTCCCTATATATGATCTGAACTGTGCCTGTTACAAGAGACAGGATACTAGGACTGGCTGTAGTGAGGACTGCCACAAACTCTGTAATCGCACAAACGCCCACAGCGCAGCAGTGTCAGCCCTGCCAGAGCAGCCCCTTCTTGCACCATGAAGAGGCACTAGCTTACTAGCTGCTCATCTCTGCACACTGAGTCCAGCCCAAACAAAGCTTTACAAGTTTCCATGAGAACTGCCGTTACTTGTGGGCAACTAATGGCACTAAGTAGAGGAAGGAGCTAGAGTACCACTAGAGCCTGAAGACGGGTACTCTTTTAAGAAGTGCTGCGCAGAGCAGCTGAAAGCATGGAAAGCTAGAGATGAGGTTCCCATGTCCGAGACAAACTATCCTCACAAAGTCTGCAAATATTTCCAGAAGGAAAAGCCTGGCTGAGTCACACTTGTTTGAGAGCTAAGATCAGCAAACTCTTTTACTTCTTTTGCTGTGAGAAGAGGGCCAGCTCCAAACACATAAACCTGCCTGTTAGCACTGTCCACTTCAACGCAGCACGCCAGAGGCTGGCCACTCATTACACTGCACTAAGATTTCAGAGATATTTCAGAAATAATTATCGGTGGGCTGACCCCAAAGGCCATTACACACACAGAAAAACTCCACGATCCGTCTGCTTCCTTTCTGTTTCCACTTGTCTTACCTTTGCCAGACACCTATGCTTGGCTAAATAGCCTCCTTTTAAACATTGTGTTCAGCCTAAAGGCATTGTTTGGTGGGCATTTAAGGGATAAGCGTGTTTTTTGCTTGGCACGTCTCACACATCTTGTTGTGCACTTTAGTTACAGTGCCAGCCACTGTAGTTCAAAAAAACCCAAACAAACACCACACACACACACACACACACACACACACACACTGTTAAGAGGCCATGTAACCGCCAGAGGGTAGTATGTCCTCTGCACAGAGCTTCTCACAAGAGAGCTCACTAGAAAACAGCAGAGAGCGTTTATGAAAAAATGGTTTTGGGGGTTAAAAACTTAAGAAGTCACATTTGTGCTTATCCAAAGCATGAACTGAAAACACACAAATGAAATAAACTTTTCTTCAAGAAGAAGGGAACAGAAAACCTGATTCTTAAGAACAGGTGAGGCTGAAGAGCAGAACATGACTTTGAAGAAGAATCTGCTGCTGGCATCCCCCAGGGAGAGACTCCGTGCAAAGCTTGCTGCATTTCCCCCCTTTTCTGCCGAGCACGTACCTCTTCTGCACCTGTAACAGAGTACGCGTGTCCTTTGACCAGCTTCTGGGAAGTGACTGCCTCTGTCTCAGCTGCACTTGTAATCTGCAAGTGCAAAGAACACACTCAGTGTGCACGGCTTCCCACAAGCCAGGGAATTTAACAGGGCAACGCTTTCACTGGCTCCCTAGGAGGCTGCAGAGGTGGTTTAAGTGACACACACAAGCAACGGGAGCAACCTGTGTGGCAGAGCGGGGAAGCAGGCGGCAGCACGTGTGGCGGTGCTGGGCCCATGGTCACGGCAGGCTGCACATCAGCAGCCCTGTGCTGCTCGCAGCTGAGATCCCTCCCGGCTCTGAAATGCTCTCGTGGATCTCAAAATGCTGTACAAAGGGAACGCACATTTACGGACTCTGTGTTCTCAAGGGCACTGGGAGGAACACACACAGGGCGACTGGTCTGAGGGTGCCCAGGAGTAACTAGGGATCAAACCCAGGCCTAGTGAGCCGCAGCCCAGCGCTTTAACTACCGAGTCAAAACATCTCCTTCAACTCCACAGTGGGATGGGGGGGGTCCCCTTCCTCTCCCCAGCGCCGCCATCCCAGGCACTACCATGTGCAGGAACACGGGAAAAGGCTACACATTTGATGCAGTTCAGCTCCGAAGGCATTGCACTTTTAAGTGCAATGCTTAACCTCCATTTCTCCTCTCCTGTCAGAGAAATAGGGAAAAGATTTTACAGGGTTTTTCTGAGGCTGAGCTCATTTATAACTAGTTTACAATATATAAAGTGTCAGCACCTACCAACAAAATAATATATCTATTTCCCCCACCCTTGACAAGAGATCTTTATCATTCTGGAGCAAAAATCCAGATGTCAGATTCCTATCTTAATGCAAACTAGAAAAACAGGCCTAGAAAAGGCCACAAAGTCACATGCTGAGACATATTCTCTCCTTAACAAAATACTTTTCCTGCTGTGAAGCTTCCTTCTCTTGCGACCCTGATTTCACTTAAAAAAAGGGGAGGAAACATTTGTGTGTGTCTTACAAATCGAGTTCTTGTAAACAATTTACCTTCCCTTTAAGCAAAGCTAAGATCTAATCTCCTTTGGGAGTACAGCGATTATCACAATAACGATATTTATACTTGTTTCAGTGAGACTAAAAGGGATGCTGAATAGTCGTAAGCAGGGCCAAAGCGCCTCTCTTCCTCACAGTACAGATTCAGATTTTGGCAACACATATGTTCTGATAAAGCCTTTTAGAGACCTGGCAGCATTGCCAGCCTCTCTGCTTCAAGAATATAGCCCTGATTGTTTTGGAACATTTTGGTACAATTTGTGCAACAAACAGGCTACTGCAAGGACTGCAGCCTGCTACCTCTGAACATATGGCTGCAGAAACCACTAGCAGCAGCAGGCTTTCCAAAAGCACGTCACCTGTAACAACTTACTGCCAAGCTACAGACTTCATTTAGAACAAAGATGCAGCTCGGGATCCCTAATGAATTCCCTGTATAGTTCTTTCCCATAGGACTTATGAAATAGCAAAAACTTCAGGTTTTGAGGGAAACAAAACTAAACAAAACAAAAAAAGAAGGCATTGGGCTTTTACGCATGAACTACTAAAGTTTGGCTTTCAGCCTGCTCTTAGACATAACCTGCCAAAGGAGTATGTGCCTGTGTTACACTCTCGGGTCAAATTTTCCAGCCAGGAGGTAGAGCAGAGAACTGGTCTTCATGAGTCAGAGGCAGATGGGGAAAATCCTTTGTGCTACGAAGCACCCGAGCAAAGCAACAGGTCCATCTTGCCTGCCTGCCAGCACCTTTCAGCAAGCTCACAGTGTCTAGCAATAAGCCGGACTAACTCACGTCAATAGAGCAGCCGAGGAGAGAGCCTTTTTGAAGCGCCTTCTGAATGATTTTGAAGAGGTTGGGTGGTGCCTTCTGCAGCTCATACCATTCTGCAATTCCACCCGTGAAGTCTTCAAAGCCTTCAGTGGTGGTGCCCCCAGAAAGAGACTCATAGGAGCCATTCAGCCTGCATGAAAGGGGAGACACACACACACACACCCCCATCAGTTTCCATAATCTCCACTTCTCTTGGACAACAGCACTCAGTTGTGCCAGCATGTTGCCAAAGCACTTTCGCTTTCAATGGCACCATGCCAGTTAATGCAGCTACAAATGGATACCCTCCCGGCTTTGCTTCTTACACCCCTGTACGTGGAAAGCCCATCTAAGAGCTAACATGATCATTTATACAGGTTGCAGATTCAGTCATATCAATTACAAAAAAATCCTGGAAAACTGAAAAAAGATAAATAAAAAAATCAAGAACCAACAGTGTGCCTCTACTTCCACACTGTCTTCTAATCCTTTTAACAACTATGCGCCTGATTTTTAGCTGATCTGAATAAGTTCAATTTCTTAAATCAATTGAGAAGAGTAGTGTTAGATAGAAGAATTCCTCTCTGACCATCATAAAATTGGGAATTCAGATTTGAGCATCTTCACGTTGACTAGAGATCTCGACATGTCGACTGACACGCTATGCATATTGAAGCACCGCAGCTGGGATACCTTCACACTTGCTTGGAGCAGATGAAACTGAGCTTCCTGGACCCAGATGACATGAGACAACACTCCAGGAACACGCCTGCTATGAGAAGCAAGGGCTATTTTTCTTGGCTAGCAAAGACAGTACTTTAGGCTACTGTCTTGAGCACCCGTCAACAAACCTTTAGCAAAGAGCCCTTGCGGTATAACCTAGAAGTTTTAAAGGCTAACGATTAGACCGACACTTTAACTGCACAGCTGCAGATACTACAGAGAAGCACAAGCATGTGCAAGGAGACTGAGTGGGGAAGAAGTAGTTCCCTTTGCCTACAGGAGCCAGCCCTCTCCTTTACTTACTTGGCATAGGCCTTCTCCAGCAGGGCGCTCCAGAACTCGCTGCCCTCCGCCGAGTGGACGAAGAGCAGCTCCCCGTTCTTGGTGGGCAGCCGGTCGTCAACCACCACATCCACCCACTCCCCGTACTGCCAGAACTGCAAAGAGAATGGGAACACCTAGTCATCACCCCATGCCACGTACTCAGGTCACAGGGACATCTTCCGCTAACACCGATTCCCTAGAAGGAAAACAAGCCTACTGGCAGTCAGCTTAGCCTGCACTGTACAGGAATCCCTGCTGTCAGTCGGATCTGCCGATGGAGGAAGGATCACAAAGAAAGACCCCACTCCCGGCTCTTTTGTTAGCAGCCATTCTTCCTTCCATCACCATCCCTCTCCTTGACTTTCTCTGTTTTATGCCTGGCTCTTCCGTGTCCCTCAAAACATTCCAGGAAATGCCACACGTGTAGGTCTGACCTACCACACACGTGTTCCTGGCTGACGACATCAGGGGGAAGGCAAGAGCCAGTTTTCCACATACCTGGAAGTGGAAGATTCCTGCATAATCTTCCTGGAAGCTCTGATCTTTGGGAACGACACGGGCAAGAATTTCTTCATTCAGGGTGAGAGATGCAATAGCTGCCAAGAGCCAGCAGTCTCCTGTAAAAAAGATATGCACCAGAAAACGTTATCGGTTTTGGAGAGCACAGCGATTATGCATTATTACTTGCATACTGATCACCAAGACTTCTGGGACGACTGCTCACCTCTCAGAAATTAATCTCAGCTATTTCAGAAGATGATCCCTCCCATCAGTTTCCCTCTAAGGCAGATCAGTTGTACATACACAACTACTTGCCATCCCTGCCTCAGAAAAAAAAGAGAGAGGTAGAAATGGGCTAGGATCTATCAGTACATTTATCATCCATGCTTGGACTATTTGAAAGAAAATTTAATGTTCAATTAAGTATCTACAGGTTGGAAAACAGCATGGGGAAAAAGGCAAAGAGCAGCACCTATGGACACATGCAGGAAACTCCAGATGCGCAGTTTCCTTTCACCGTACCAATATTTTTACACGCAGAGGCTTTTTTCCTTTCCCTCCTCCATGTTTCATAAATGGTTATTGACTTGCTGTGCAAAGATTTGTCCCAGGGACTAGCTCCCAAAGTTTTCTTGCAAGACTCCTACCAAATAAGAACTCCTTTGACATTACTTATCTCTGGAGGCACTAGCTAGAGGCCTCCTGATTTAGTCATTCATCTAGTCTCTGGCACCAGCCACCAGAGAGTCAGGAAGGGTCTGAAGGCAGGCACTGTTCCCCAGCCCTACACACCTCTTCACCCTTCGTGGGACTGAGCCAACACACACTGAGTGTGTGCGCCAGAACCCCAGAGTACGGGCCGTTTGGGTAGTATTTTTCCACACCGTCTCTTACTCAGCAGAGGGAAAGGAGACTGCAAGCACATAAACATTACCTCTATTTTTGGTAATCATTGAAAGAAACTAATGTTATTTTAATAGCAAGATTACCTTTCTGCTCAGCCATGTACCTCCTACAGCACATTAGCAAGATGATTAGAGACTTAAAGACCCAGCTGATCCCCAGGCTCCCACAACCCATAGCAAGAAAGTGTGTTTCAAAACTCCTCTCCTCGTTACCATCACCAGATCAGCCTCTGCCTTGCCCTGTAAACACAGCAATTTATACAGCAGCTTTGCTTTCTCTCATAGGGCTGATCCCACACAATCATCCTGCAGCGTGTGTAGGACTGCAGGTTCAAGAAACACAAACCAGATACAGCTGCTAGAAAGTCAGAGGCCAGCAAAGCCATGGTCCCTGTATAGCCAGCTGCCGCCCTTAGAAAAAGAGTCAAAAGCTCATAAAGGAGAAGTTTGGGTTCAAGGGGGTGGCTGCAGGAAAGTCTCCAGGAGCATTAACTCTGAAGCAGTTCTTGAGGGACACCCTCAAGCTCAAACCCAGCACCACACAGGCAATGTTAGGAGGAATGCAGGCAACTTGCAGCTCCCTCCAGGCTCTCCATCCCTTTCGTAGCTGTTCCCCGGCAGCAGCTCGTGGGATGACATTTGTCCCAGGGTCCGTTGGGCATCTCAAGAAAGGTAGATGTGGAATTTCACAATCATTTTCAGACCTGAGATGCTTTTACTAGTCTAGAACCTAGAGGGGAAGAAATGAGCATAAAACTCTCCCTTCAGCCCTACATGGGGCTGCTTGTATTGCAATGGAGAAATCATTGTACCAGAGAAGTTCTTCAAACAAGAAAGTCACCATGTCATTCTACTCCGACAGATTAGGAAGCAATGAGGCTGTTTCCCCTGTCTCCTCTGCAACACAGCAGAGTCATCTCACCCTGCACAATGTCAACTCTTCTTACAGTCTGCTCTGTAGCATTGAGACCCTCTCTGGAAGCTGCGTAGCCTCGGATACCACGGTGCATTCAGAGATACTGCCAAGCACAGGAATCGTGCTTGCTGAGAAAAGAAATGTGGCCAGAAGATAGTGGAAACATGAACAATATTATGGGCTAATTTACTATTAATAGTATGACCCTCCATCACCCATTACATGAGGGCTTCAGTACTTGAACTTCACACCAATCCTCCTTCAGAGGAGGACATCACAGGGATCTGCAAATGCACCCTTTAGCCAAAGGAAACAGGACTACAACTTCGGTTCTGCGTAGATCTGTGCTCTCTCTCCTATATACGGTCTGCCTGCACAAAGTGATTATGGTTGTTGTTTCTTCATTCTTCTAACAAAGAAGTCCTCAAACAAACCTGATCATGTGGTAAGCATGACATGCCTTTGGAAGAGAGCTCCCAGAAGTTCCTTCTATACTGAAAATCCTTGTTTTTATCAAGTCTCCAGAACAGGCAGCTCCTGGACAAGAGTTGATGTTCTTAAAGTCCTGGAGACAACGCCCTGGTAGAGGACAGCCCTGGCACTTTGACTGGGGCTCTCGTTTCATGTAGTGAAGCTGAATTAATATCTTGTCTCCTCTCCTTCCTCCTTACTTTGTTTTCTCCCACTGGCTCTCATCTAATTGCACAGCCAGTCAATTCATTAATCTTGCCAAAAAAAGTCTTGCTGTTGCCTTACTGAGTTAAAGCAGGTCCAGACTCTTCTATGTCAAGAGAGCAGTGGGTTATTACACATTTGGCAGTGGAAGTACTGTATGTCAGAGGCTCTCTGCACGGTGGGAGGAGGACATGGATGTAAATACCCGTAGGCACTGGACTAGCAGTTCATCACAGCGACACCCTGCAGTAGCAGCTATGAATTAGCTGAGCACTCTCCATCAACACCCCGTGACTGCACACAGGTGGATAACCCTCGGCCTCTCCATCCAATACTCCTCCTCTAGCACCAGGAGCTACCGGCTCCTAGGCGTTCTTAGGGCCCGTAAATTCCTAAAAGAAGGAGGCCTAGAAGAGCTAGGATCTTCGTTCTCTCCACTACGCCGCTGTCCCTCAAGTAGGAGTAATCACTCACACTGGGGAAAAATTAGCAAGCCTCAGTGCAACTTTTGGTGACTTCTAACAAACAAGCAGTCTTAAAGCATCCTAAACACTAGTTACAGGCATGAAAAAAGGCACACATACACAAGCTGACAGGATAACTGGCCTCATCTCAGCACACAGGCCAAAGAGCCTATGCAATGCAGACACTCGAAAGTCTCTCGATTACAGTGTATCAGGAGGGCTGTATATAGGAGCTAGACCCGCCTTGGATTCTGGGCTCTCAGCCAGAAACTTTTTAACCAGTATCTTGAGTACACCTATACAGCAAAACAAAGGTGGAGCTGCAGCATGGACAAACTATGATACAGCCATGATGACTTCTCCAGGGCACTGCTCTCAGCCATGCTAGTCTCTCTGAAACTATAGTTCAGGCAACAGCGGCAGAGGTTTGCAGAAAACTCAACATACTGAATTGCATCCACCCTTTCCCTTCCATCCTGGCTACTGAAGCTTCTTACCTCCAAGAGAGAACCCGCTTCCCCCACTGGGCTGCCCACGGACGTCGCCAGGCCTGCAGCGAGGACGCCTGTCCTAGCAATGACCAACCCAAGCACGCGTCCCGTGCTCTGCAAGGCTTTTACAGACAGACCTGCAAAACTTGGAGGTGAAGTCTACAACAGTGTGTCTCTAGCATCTCAGACCTACGCGAGCTAGAGTAAAGCCAGCACAGGTAGGCTTATCCAGACCGCAACCATGTCTTCAATTGGTTAGGCAGACACACGCTTTCATTCGCAATGAATTAGATAAACCCGGAAAGACAGCAACTCAACCTGCCCAGCACAGCTGTACTTTTTGTAAGGCGCAACTGGTTAAAACCATACAGCTCCTGGGCTATAAAACAAAGCTGCCAGGCAGAGCTGAAGATGCTTCGTGCCTGCTCTGTAAGGTGGGTGAAGGTGTTTTTCCTCTCAATTGTTCAACCCGTACCATAAACCTGAGTTCGCACAGCACTGCCTTACTCAACCTGTTAAGCTTGATCAGTCCAAGAGACCCCGAGAGCACCTGACGTCGGTGTTACTCGCGTCAGAGAAAACATGCCAAATTAAATTAGGAGAAAGGCTGGCTCAGAGAGCAGTTCTCCCACCACTCTTCTGAAGAAATATTAGCATTTCTATTCTGTAAATAAGGCAGGGGCTGGGAGAGCAGCAGCACAGAACGAATAATTGAGCAATACAACACGACCACAGTAGTTCAGGAAGCATCAGTCATGAAGCTAGTCAGTCATCGAGATGAAGAGCACACCCCCTTCTTTGCTACACTACATCTTCCGGCAATGTTCCTCCTACAGAGAGGAAGCACTAAAGTTCAAGGAGGTGAAACTGCCCTCCAAGGACCCTTAAGTCCTTCTGGGGAATTTAGAAAGAATTTTCTTTACTTTCTAGCTACCCCATTAGGGCAGGACTGAAGAGAAAGGAACAGCATACTTTGCTGTAAAAACTCTCTACTGAATATTACGCTAGTTTCTAAGGAGAAATTTGTGTCAGACAAACTCAGACCTTAACTTGGACAATTCTGGGCAAGGGTTTCTTGAGCTTAAATGGCAGATGCAGCATACATCAGGGACAAACCACCTCTGCTTTCCACACTCAAAAGTGCAACAACAGTCAGTGCAACAACAGTCTCATTTTCTGAACAGTCATCACTACAAGTAGACTTAGTAACTCAAAGCCTGCATGAGAATAGATCTTGGGATACTACCTGGAGTTTTAGCCGGCACTAAGAAGGCCTGAGCAAGGTCACTACCAAATAATCTTTCCTTTACTAGAGAAGGAAACTTCGAGAGCTTCTGGAAGGCTGACAGCACTGTTAGCAAGGCTTGGTTAATCATGGAGAGGTTTTGTAAATGCACAATAAAACAGTCAGAACAAAGTTATTAGAAAAGTGGGTATCAGCAGACTGCGAGTTTACTCATATTAACAGAAAGCAGTTTTTTGGGTTTTTTTTCTATCATGCTTCCTGTGTGCCACTATCAGTGCATTACTTCTCATTTTATACATCTACTGGTGCATTTCCTTAATCTCCTTCTGGGAATAAGATTATCACAAAAAATGTAATTGCAATGAATGCATAAATAGCCATAAAGAGTTTGGCTTAAAATTGGCCATCCTTGGAGAGAAAAGAGAGGCAGAGCTTCTCCACAAAGCATCTGGAGGTGGGTAACTGAAGGGCTGCTCCTCTGGTCACTACATAGCCCCACATAAGAGTACAAGTTCACAGAAGAAATGTACATCCAGCCAATCACAAAACACATCAGTATTTTAAAACACTCACAGCTGTAAATTAACAACTACATCAATGACTGAATGTATTTGTAGTAATAACATGGAACTCCAGGAAGTTATCTGGTTAGAAACAAGAGGCTGTGGCAACCCACCTATAGCTCAGCAGTTCCCAGCATGGGAAAAGCATGCATCTAATTTTCTAAATTCATCCTACTCAATTTATTATTTTTTTCACACATTTTTAGTTAAGGAGGACACATCTGTGTCTGACCAACAGATGGGAGATACTGTACTGTGTATGCCCCAGTGTTGTGATACCATGGTGACCTCCCCTCCAAAGAATGTGGTTAAGGGTGAATAAGCTTCCTTTATGCAGTGGCGTTGGTTCCTCTCTTCAGCTATAGTGAGTCACTATATCCTACTTGTCGCCGCTCTTAGCCAAATACCATAACTAACTTCAGATTTGATACTGCAAAACTAACTCCAAATCCTAGTTTTTAAAAGCCTCTTTGAAAAAGCAAACAAAAACAGAATAGCAGCTTACCCAAAGCCCAAAGGGAAGAACTTTGGTGTTTGGAGAATCGAATAAACTGCTGCCTTGGTGAGGGGACAAGCTATTCCGTGCTGATAGTCAAACAGGCCTCTTATGCATCACAGTTATCATCCAGTACAGAAGTCAAAAACAATCACTGGGCTACAGGAAACAAATTTATAGGCTGCATCTGGCCCCAAGGCCAAAGATCTGAGGCTAAAAAGAAGATTCGTACCACTGCTCACTGACGGATAGAGCTGTTCAATGATACGTTCATGCTGAGACCTCCGTCTGCTCCAGTGATAGGAGCATGTGCTTCTGGATGCTGATCCCTGTGGATGTTTTGACTGGTTTAGTAACAGCCATTAAACTCCATGGGGACACTGGCCTGTCGCCTTGTGATCAAAGCTGCAAGTAGTTTTCTATCAAAAAAAAGTAACATAATAAAAAGTAAAGGCTTCCAAGAGCACCTGACATCTTCCAGTGCAACCCCCTCTGGAACATCCAAAAATGTTATGGGACATCAGTGTCTGCACACAAAATTCAAGTAAATAAAGCTTAAACAAATGTCTCAATTCTAACGCTGCTGTCAAACTAAGCAGCAGCAACAAAATGCATCTGTAGAGCACAGCTGCGAGCCTCACTTGGTGAAAAAGGATAGGTTCAATACAGGCACTTAGTGACTCAATGCCTATACACTAGATAAAAGACCAACAGCATCTAATTTTAATCAACAATTAAACTGACACAGAATACCAAAACCCTGCCCAGATTCCTGGGAAGATAGTGCGGCTAGTCATAGTCATAGCTGGTTGTGTCTTAAACAGTGAAACAAAGGAGAACACTAACAGCTTCCTATTCAAACATTGTTTCAGGAGGTAAAAAGAAAACAAGCGGTGAGCCAATTCCTATCCTTTGGCAGTAACACATAACCTCCTGAGAGCATCCAGACTCTGGTCCAAATGCCTGTCAGGAAACAAATACTTTCATCAATTCAAGACAAAGTTTGGCAACAGCAACTCTGCAACTTGAGAGCTGAGCTGCAAATCTTCAATCACAGTACTATTGCTGCCACAACATGTGGACAGAAAAGCCAGAAGCCTATTGAAGGCAGAAGGCAACTAACTGCCTTCAGAAACAAGCCCCTCTGCAAAGGGCTAGCTGTTAAAATGGCTGAAATTACCATAGACTGTAATTTCAAGTTGAACAACTCCTTAGCTGCAAAGTTTCACAATAAAAACGAGAGGGAAGATATCCAGCACAAGCATTAAGCATTGGAACATGTATTATGCCAAAGCATTTGTCATGGGAGGCAAGACATTGGGCAGAGAGAGCAGGCGTGAAGGAAGCTGACCAACAGAAAGCTCGTAGCTCTGCAAGGGTGATGCAGGCAACATGCCAAGGACTTCGCAGCACACACAAGGGAGCCCACTCCACGCCACAGAAGATACTGGGGCATGAGGAGAGTTAAATTCACAGTCTGAGGTATTTTGATTTTCAGGGCCTTTTTTACACCAGTTGTGTCTTAGTGTTAAAGTACCAACCAGGATAACTTCTGGAAGAAGTGTTATAAGTACAACACGTTGAAACGAGCTTCCCTACCTGCTATGTCCTTGTACAACAAAACGCAAACAGCAGCAGCAGGACTGGAAACTAATAAGCAGCAATATCGCTGCTATTACGCCGACAGAGAGCAAACAGCTCCACGGCCTTCACTCTTTCGCCGGTTCCACCGAGGAAGCAGAGCCAGGCGAGCGGGTCCCGCCCCGTCCCGCTGCCCCGAGCGGCCGCCGCGGCTCCGGCACCTGCCCTTGCGCGGGGCCGTCGCAGGCTCCACGGGCTCAGCGCGCCGCCGCCTTACCTAAGGCTCCTTGGCAGATGTCCGTGCGAGTGGCGCCGCCGGCGATGAACCGGGGGCTGGCACACAGCTCCTGGGGGCGAAAGGAGCCACGCGTCAAGCGCGCCCGGCACCGGGCGGGGGGGCGGGGGGGGGGAAGGGGGTCCCGCCGCGGCGCGCCAAAACCCGCCGCTCCTGCAGCGGCGGCGGGAGCGAGCGCGGGCACGAAGGCAGCCCAGAAACCCCGCGGGAGCCCCCGGGCTGCGGGGACGGGGGGGTCCCGGCGGCCGCCCCGGCTCCCTACCGTGGGTCTGCGCCACACGACGCCCCGCGCCTTGGCGGAGCCCGGCGCCAGCTCCCTGAAGCCCAGCGCGGCGGCGGCGGCGGGGAAGCAGGCGTCCTCGAAGAGCCGCCCGGCCCGCAGGCACTCCCGCCGCAGCGCCGCGAAGTCCTGGCCCAGGAAGGCGGTGGCGCGGCCGTGCGCCCCCGCGCCCCCCGCCGCCGCCCGCTGCTTCGCCACCGCCGCCGCCATCCCCGCCATGGCCGCCGCGCCCCGCCGCCGCCGCCGCCATCCCCGCCCCGCCCCGCCCGCCCGCCGAGGCCCCGCCCCGCCCGCCCGCCGAGGCCCCGCCCCTCTCCACCAAGGCCCCGCCCACCTCCGCCTAGTCCCCGCCCACCTCCGCCGTGGCCCCGCCCCTCTCCACTAAGGGCCCCCACCTACCGTGACCACGCCCCTCCCGCCCCCTCTGCCGTGGTCCCGCCCCTCTCCACCAAGGCACCGCCCATCTCCGCCTGGTCCCCCGCCCACCTCTGCCGTGACCCCGCCCATCTCCACTAAAGGCCCCTACTTACCGTGACCACGCCCCTCCCCGCCCCCTCCACCGTGGTCCCGCCCCCTCCCCGCCACGCGGCACGGCCATGGGGGGGGCCGCGCCCTCCCCCCCCCCCCAGAGGTGTCACAAGTGCTGTCAGTGCTCAGCTGCACTGGCCCCGGCGCGGCGCTCCCTCGGCAATCCCGCTGCGTTCTGGCGTTTGGCCAAGCATGGTGTTAATCTCTGCACTGAGAGTCCCCTCCCCCCTCCCCCCAATCATCATCATCATAAAACCCTCCTTCCTGACTCCCCCCTCAAGTCCTGGCCTTACCTACGGAAGAAGAAACAGGCATTTCCTGCACTGAACAGGGATGATGATCTTGCAGCTAGGAGAATCTCTCCAGCTAATTGTCCGGATGGGGAAGCAAAGGGAAAGCAAGCCGCTGGTGTCAGCGAAGGGGCTCCGACAGTGAGACTTTGCTTGGAGTAGCAGAGCCGCCCGTGTGCGGCTGCGAGCCCCCGAGCGGAGTCTGGCTGGGGAGGGTCACGGGGACCATCACAGGCGCCAAGAGCAGCCAGCTCCCCACCTGGGCTGCTCAATTCCCCACAGCGGAGGACAGCAACGCAGTGGCTGGCTTATTGCATTATACTCCATTATCATTAGACAGATTTCCAAATGCATAAAATATGGGGAAAGTAAGTAAGATTGCACAGAAATGCCAGCCTAATATCCTGATGTCTCTTAGAAAAAAGTCAAAGGAGGTGTGCACGTGGGGAAAAAAACAAGCTAATATGGCTCAAGCACTTTCTCATTCCTCACCTAACGTACTGCATACTCTGATTGTATTAAAATTTTTAAGTGCTGCGTGCAACACAAATCACTTGCAGCTGGATTTGCTGGCTGCAACCCAAGCCCGTTTCCTGCGGCTGCTGGCGTTACCCTGGGCCACCTCGCTGCCCAGCCCGTTGGGGCAAACGCGCCGTGCAGGGCGGCAGCAGGGTTTCACCCTGCAGCCACGCGCTGCTGCCGGGGGCAAATTCAGCCCATTTGTTCTGTGTTTCAGTGTCTGACTCGCGAGCCCGGCAGCTCTCCTCCTTTGCCCAAAAGATGCTTGTTTGGCTCCGCACAGTGGTTGAAGCCTGCAGGACTACCACAGCTCAGAGCTGCGCTGGGTCGGGAGTCGAAGCAAAATGAGACCACCGCTGGTTTCAAGCGGCCGTTGTCACTGGCCTACAAAACCGCCTCGGGTCTGCCAGCTCCTCTAGGCAGTTTCCAGTGGGTGCAGAAGTCCAGGCTGGGTCAAGTTTCACCAAATAACGGCTTTGCTTTTCTCAGCCGCCTTCCCTGTGTGCTGCAGAGGCGGTGTGGGGACACCCCGGGGCTGGGGACTTCCATGGAGCTTGGGACACCTCCGGGGCTGGGGACTGAGATCTCGTGTGCAGCAAGTCACCCTGCTCCTCCTGAGGTGCCCCAAATGGTCCGGCTTTTATAAAATGAAGGAACAGGATCACCCCAATTTCAGATAGGTTTCCCCAGAGGGAATCCACCGGTTTGCAGCACACAGCAATGAGCCCCCTCCCCGTCCCAACATTCAGGTGGAAAATTTCATCCTCTGAAAGAATAATCACGCAGACAGTTCACCGTTTAGGATCCGTCACAGTTCCCGCCAGCCTGCCTATTGCCAGCCGCTCCACTGGTGCAGTAATAGCGTGGACAGGAGCCAGCACAGCTAGACCAGGAGAAGGCAACCTCTTGAAATCAAGCTAATCCCTTTCCACAGCGGAGGGTCTACGATACAGCTCAGCAGCTTTCATTCTCATTAGCACAGCGCTGCAGTCCCGGGCAGCTCTTGCGCTTCTTGCTGATCCACTACGGCGAGAACGTATCAAGGACTGCCCGGTAAGTGGCAGTTATTTTCTTCCAAAGACTTCCACAGAGATGGAACAGTTTTGATTTCATGGAATTTGCAGATTCTTTTCTGAAAACCAAGCTGAAGTGTTTTCCTGGTTTATTCTGTTCTTCCCCGTTTCTCTCTCCCCTCGCTATCTTCAGGAAAGGGAGAGGGGGGAAGGAAAGCAGGAAGAGACAGACAAAAATATGCAAATCCCAGAAGCAACTGAAATCCAAACCATTCTTATAATTTTCCCCGTTGCTATTTCCCTGTATGTTCACGTAACTTTAGCAGCAGTTTTTGATGAGGGCTAGACAGAGTCTTGGAAAACCTCAACCCTTTTCCCCCCCTATCATAACTGTCAGCTGTTATTGTAGTCAACCACACAATGGCCATCTTTCCCTCTTCTCTATAACCTTTAGATGGTGCTTGTGTATCATTTTCTGCACATAAAGTGGCTCACGCTGCCTCCAGCCAAGCTGGGAAGTGGCTGGGAAGTGCAGCGCTCTGGCAGGCTGGGAGCAGGAGCTGGAGGTAGGCATGCCGGGTGGTCGCCGCATCCAGCTCTCCGCCAGAGACCACGGTGGTCCTCAGCCACTTCCCAAATGTGAGTCACGGGACAGGCAATACGCTGTGGCACGTTTTACTGAAATTTCTGAAAAGTCACATTTGATTGCATTTCCTCGGCATCGTGCCTTACCACGCTCTTGATGCCCGAGGCTTCACCCCTTCTGTGGGTGCCCAGTAGTTCCAGCATATCAAATGCGCGTCCAAGCAGTCGGTGGGAATGAAGCCATTCTTGCTCGAAACGGCACTCTCAAATGCCAGAGCACCTCGCTTTTCCATGAATAATGTCACCAAAGCCTGCCGCTCACGAGGATCGCAGCAAAACAGAAGCTTGTGTCTGGGCTACGGGGAGGAGGGGAAAATTCAGGGTAAGAAGCTGGTGCAGGCAGGGAAAGAAACAAGGGCTCTGCCTTGGGGTCAGAGAAGGTGGGTACTTCTGAATGGGTCTATTTTTTAGGAAAAAAATCCATTCTGGAAAGAAAACAACCCCTCTCCCAACCTCTTATTATTCAACTCTTCATTCTGATTCAGGACACAAATGCATGCAGAAGTATTGAAATGTAACAGAGAAACAAAATCCTGAGCATTCCTCTCCTTTGCTCAATTTCAGCAGACAAATTGCTCTGCGAATTGAATTTTCAGATCCTCTGTCTAATATTGCCTTTGGCCCAGCCTTCCCTACCTGGGCCCACCTGGAGCAGACTAAGTCATCCTGCTTCTTCTTTTGTATTTATGCTCTTCAAATATTTGCAGGGAATTAAGCTGGCTAGCCTCTGTTTGGACTCCTTTTCTCAAGAAGTTTCTTTCCTTGAGATTTCTCTCTTCCCTTCCCACACCTTCTGCCTAAACTTACCAAGGAAGGGGCAGTCGCCACACACGCTCTCTGTGAGCAAAGCTGCTGCTTACCCAGCTCTCAGCTGGATGCACGGTGAGCTATCTGCGTGATTATTCTTTCAGAGGATGAAATTTTCCACCTGAATGTTGGGACGGGGAGGGGGCTCATTGCTGTGTGCTGCAAACCGGTGGATTCCCTCTGGGGAAACCTATCTGAAATTGGGGTGATCCTGTTCCTTCATTTTATAAAAGCCGGACCATTTGGGGCACCTCAGGAGGAGCAGGGTGACTTGCTGCACACGAGATCTCAGTCCCCAGCCCCGGAGGTGTCCCAAGCTCCATGGAAGTCCCCAGCCCCGGGGTGTCCCCACACCGCCTCTGCAGCACACAGGGAAGGCGGCTGAGAAAAGCAAAGCCGTTATTTGGTGAAACTTGACCCAGCCTGGACTTCTGCACCCACTGGAAACAAATTTATTTCATTTGTGTGTTTTCAGTTCACACTTTGGATAAATACAAATGTGACTTCTTAAGTTTTTATCCCCAAAAGCCGTTTTTTCATAAGCACTCTGATATGTTTTGTGATTGGCTGGATGTACATTTCTTCTGTGAACTTGTACTCTTATGTGGGGCTATGTAGTGACCAGAGGAGCAGCCCTTCAGTTACCCACCTCCAGATGCTTTGTGGAGAAGCTCTGCCTCTCTTTTCTCTCCAAGGATGGCCAATTTTAAGCCAAACTCTTTATGGCTATTTATGCATTCATTGCAATTACATTTTTTGTGATAATCTTATTCCCAGAAGGAGATTAAGGAAATGCACCAGTAGATGTATAAAATGAGAAGTAATGCACTGATAGTGGCACACAGGAAGCATGATAGAAAAAAAACCCAAAAAACTGCTTTCTGTTAATATGAGTAAACTCGCAGTCTGCTGATACCCACTTTTCTAATAACTTTGTTCTGACTGTTTTATTGTGCATTTACAAAACCTCTCCATGATTAACCAAGCCTTGCTAACAGTGCTGTCAGCCTTCCAGAAGCTCTCGAAGTTTCCTTCTCTAGTAAAGGAAAGATTATTTGGTAGTGACCTTGCTCAGGCCTTCTTAGTGCCGGCTAAAACTCCAGGTAGTATCCCAAGATCTATTCTCATGCAGGCTTTGAGTTACTAAGTCTACTTGTAGTGATGACTGTTCAGAAAATGAGACTGTTGTTGCACTGACTGTTGTTGCACTTTTGAGTGTGGAAAGCAGAGGTGGTTTGTCCCTGATGTATGCTGCATCTGCCATTTAAGCTCAAGAAACCCTTGCCCAGAATTGTCCAAGTTAAGGTCTGAGTTTGTCTGACACAAATTTCTCCTTAGAAACTAGCGTAATATTCAGTAGAGAGTTGATCATATTTCACAGAATCGCTGAGGTTGGAAGGGACCTCTGGAGATCAACTAGTCCAACCCCCCTGCTCAAGCAGGGTCACCTAGAGCACATTGCACAGGATTGCATCCAGGCGCGTTTTGAATATCTCCAGAGAAGGAGACTCCACCACCTCTCAGGGCAACCTGTTCCAGTCCTCTGTCACCCTCGCAGTGAAGAAGTTTTTCCTCATGTTCAGATGGAAGCGTCTGTGTTTCAGTTTGTGCCCGTTGCCTCGCCTCCTGTCGCTCGGCACCACTGAAAAGAGTGTGGTCCCATCCTCTCGACATCCTCCCTTCAGATACTTGTACACGTTGATAAGATCTCCTCTCAGCCTTCTCTTCTCCAGGCTAAACAGGCCCAGCTCTCTCAGCCTTTGCTCATAAGAGAGATGCTCCAGTCCCCTAATCATCTTTGTAGCCCTTCGCTGGGCTTGCTCCAGTAGTGCCACATCCCTCTTGTACTGGGGAGCCCAGAACTGGACGCAGTACTCCAGATGTGGCCTCAGCAGGGCTGAGTAGAGGGGGAGGATCACCTCCCTCGACCTGCTGGCAACACTCTTCCTGATGCACCCCAGCATACCATTGGCCTTCTTGGCCACAAGGGCACATTGCTGCCTCATGCTTAACTTGGTGTCCAGCAGCACTCCCAGGTCCTTCTCGGCAGAGCTGCTTTCCAGCAGGTCAGCGCCCAACCTGTAGAGCGCAGCTAACAGAGGCAGCGAACAGACACAGCAGTTTGCGCAGCAGTTCGCGCAGAAGGGCGCGCGAAGAAACCTTTGTTTCTGTTCCCTGTGGTGTAGGTTTCCTCAGGTATGGTTGTGACACGCCGTACAGCACGTTCCCCAGCGGCTGTTGGAGTTGCTGTGTCAGAGGCTGCGACCCAGACCGACCCTCTGACAGCAGATGCAGCCCTACAGGTCTCAGGCTGCAGGGAGTGCTTGGGGCCTCTCCGGGAGGCCTGGGCTGGCAGCCAGCTCTCCTGCAGGAGGTGTGCTGCTGTTGGCGAGCTGTGTCGTCAGGTAAGGGAGTTACGGGAGGAGGTCAGCAGGCTGCGCAGCATCCGGGAAGCGGAGCAAGTGATAGACAGGGTATTTTCGGAGACTGTGCAGCTCCGGGAGTCCCAACCCCCCGCAGCAGTGGAGTTGCCGGAGGGCTCTGTGCCGTGTGAAACGGTACATCATAACATCGTAGAAGAAGGCTGGAAACTGGTCACTGCTCGTGGGAGGAGAAAGGCTCCTACTCCTCCTGAAGACCTGAAGCTGCAGAACAGGTTTAGTGCCCTCCAGGATGAGGAGGACATGGGCATGGCTGCAAGGGAAGTACCTGGGACAACAGACCCTGTGCCTTGCTGGAAAGCCTGGAAAAAGCGGTGGGTAATTGTTGTGGGGGACTCCCTGCTGCAGGGGACGGAGGCACCTATCTGCCGACCTGACCCCATGTCTAGAGAGGTTTGTGGCCTGCCAGGGGCTCATATGAGAGATGTCATGGAAAGACTGCCTAGGCTCGTCCATTCTTCAGACTATTACCCACTGCTGCTCTTCCATGTGGGCGCCAATGACACCAAGGGCAAACTGGAGACCATCAAGCAGGATTTCAGAGCTCTGGGGATGGTGGTCAAGGGTCTGGGAGCCCAGGTCATCTTCTCCTCAATCCTGCCAGTGAGGGGGATGGATGAGAGGAGGAGGAGACGGACTTTCCAGGTTAACGACTGGCTGCGCCGCTGGTGTTGGCAACAGGGTTTTGGTTTCTACGACCATGGGACCCTGTTTGAAGATCGACAACTGATGGCAAGAGATGGGATCCACCTCACAAGGTGGGGCACGCGGGTCTTTGCCAACAGGTTGGCCAACCTGGTAAGGAGGGCTTTAAACTAGGAAAGACGGGGGAAGGGGAGAGTTATAGTGCCAGGGTAGTTGGCAAAAGACTGCTCAAGTCAGGATGCCTCCAACAGGTGAATGCAGCCAGGGAAGTGCGCATGGGATGTGGCTATGGAGGACCCTCTTTTACCCCTCCTGGGAAACCTGCATGCTCGATCACCTCCCTGAAATGCCTGTACACCAATGCACACAGCATGGGGAACAAACAGGAAGAGTTTTTACAGCAAAGTATGCTATTCCTTTCTCTTCAGTCCTGCCCTAATGGGGTAGCTAGAAAGTAAAGAAAATTCTTTCTAAATTCCCCAGAAGGACTTAAGGGTCCTTGGAGGGCAGTTTCACCTCCTTGAACTTTAGTGCTTCCTCTCTGTAGGAGGAACATTGCCGGAAGATGTAGTGTAGCAAAGAAGGGGGTGTGCTCTTCATCTCGATGACTGACTAGCTTCATGACTGATGCTTCCTGAACTACTGTGGTCGTGTTGTATTGCTCAATTATTCGTTCTGTGCTGCTGCTCTCCCAGCCCCTGCCTTATTTACAGAATAGAAATGCTAATATTTCTTCAGAAGAGTGGTGGGAGAACTGCTCTCTGAGCCAGCCTTTCTCCTAATTTAATTTGGCATGTTTTCTCTGACGCGAGTAACACCGACGTCAGGTGCTCTCGGGGTCTCTTGGACTGATCAAGCTTAACAGGTTGAGTAAGGCAGTGCTGTGCGAACTCAGGTTTATGGTACGGGTTGAACAATTGAGAGGAAAAACACCTTCACCCACCTTACAGAGCAGGCACGAAGCATCTTCAGCTCTGCCTGGCAGCTTTGTTTTATAGCCCAGGAGCTGTATGGTTTTAACCAGTTGCGCCTTACAAAAAGTACAGCTGTGCTGGGCAGGTTGAGTTGCTGTCTTTCCGGGTTTATCTAATTCATTGCGAATGAAAGCGTGTGTCTGCCTAACCAATTGAAGACATGGTTGCGGTCTGGATAAGCCTACCTGTGCTGGCTTTACTCTAGCTCGCGTAGGTCTGAGATGCTAGAGACACACTGTTGTAGACTTCACCTCCAAGTTTTGCAGGTCTGTCTGTAAAAGCCTTGCAGAGCACGGGACGCGTGCTTGGGTTGGTCATTGCTAGGACAGGCGTCCTCGCTGCAGGCCTGGCGACGTCCGTGGGCAGCCCAGTGGGGGAAGCGGGTTCTCTCTTGGAGGTAAGAAGCTTCAGTAGCCAGGATGGAAGGGAAAGGGTGGATGCAATTCAGTATGTTGAGTTTTCTGCAAACCTCTGCCGCTGTTGCCTGAACTATAGTTTCAGAGAGACTAGCATGGCTGAGAGCAGTGCCCTGGAGAAGTCATCATGGCTGTATCATAGTTTGTCCATGCTGCAGCTCCACCTTTGTTTTGCTGTATAGGTGTACTCAAGATACTGGTTAAAAAGTTTCTGGCTGAGAGCCCAGAATCCAAGGCGGGTCTAGCTCCTATATACAGCCCTCCTGATACACTGTAATCGAGAGACTTTCGAGTGTCTGCATTGCATAGGCTCTTTGGCCTGTGTGCTGAGATGAGGCCAGTTATCCTGTCAGCTTGTGTATGTGTGCCTTTTTTCATGCCTGTAACTAGTGTTTAGGATGCTTTAAGACTGCTTGTTTGTTAGAAGTCACCAAAAGTTGCACTGAGGCTTGCTAATTTTTCCCCAGTGTGAGTGATTACTCCTACTTGAGGGACAGCGGCGTAGTGGAGAGAACGAAGATCCTAGCTCTTCTAGGCCTCCTTCTTTTAGGAATTTACGGGCCCTAAGAACGCCTAGGAGCCGGTAGCTCCTGGTGCTAGAGGAGGAGTATTGGATGGAGAGGCCGAGGGTTATCCACCTGTGTGCAGTCACGGGGTGTTGATGGAGAGTGCTCAGCTAATTCATAGCTGCTACTGCAGGGTGTCGCTGTGATGAACTGCTAGTCCAGTGCCTACGGGTATTTACATCCATGTCCTCCTCCCACCGTGCAGAGAGCCTCTGACATACAGTACTTCCACTGCCAAATGTGTAATAACCCACTGCTCTCTTGACATAGAAGAGTCTGGACCTGCTTTAACTCAGTAAGGCAACAGCAAGACTTTTTTTGGCAAGATTAATGAATTGACTGGCTGTGCAATTAGATGAGAGCCAGTGGGAGAAAACAAAGTAAGGAGGAAGGAGAGGAGACAAGATATTAATTCAGCTTCACTACATGAAACGAGAGCCCCAGTCAAAGTGCCAGGGCTGTCCTCTACCAGGGCGTTGTCTCCAGGACTTTAAGAACATCAACTCTTGTCCAGGAGCTGCCTGTTCTGGAGACTTGATAAAAACAAGGATTTTCAGTATAGAAGGAACTTCTGGGAGCTCTCTTCCAAAGGCATGTCATGCTTACCACATGATCAGGTTTGTTTGAGGACTTCTTTGTTAGAAGAATGAAGAAACAACAACCATAATCACTTTGTGCAGGCAGACCGTATATAGGAGAGAGAGCACAGATCTACGCAGAACCGAAGTTGTAGTCCTGTTTCCTTTGGCTAAAGGGTGCATTTGCAGATCCCTGTGATGTCCTCCTCTGAAGGAGGATTGGTGTGAAGTTCAAGTACTGAAGCCCTCATGTAATGGGTGATGGAGGGTCATACTATTAATAGTAAATTAGCCCATAATATTGTTCATGTTTCCACTATCTTCTGGCCACATTTCTTTTCTCAGCAAGCACGATTCCTGTGCTTGGCAGTATCTCTGAATGCACCGTGGTATCCGAGGCTACGCAGCTTCCAGAGAGGGTCTCAATGCTACAGAGCAGACTGTAAGAAGAGTTGACATTGTGCAGGGTGAGATGACTCTGCTGTGTTGCAGAGGAGACAGGGGAAACAGCCTCATTGCTTCCTAATCTGTCGGAGTAGAATGACATGGTGACTTTCTTGTTTGAAGAACTTCTCTGGTACAATGATTTCTCCATTGCAATACAAGCAGCCCCATGTAGGGCTGAAGGGAGAGTTTTATGCTCATTTCTTCCCCTCTAGGTTCTAGACTAGTAAAAGCATCTCAGGTCTGAAAATGATTGTGAAATTCCACATCTACCTTTCTTGAGATGCCCAACGGACCCTGGGACAAATGTCATCCCACGAGCTGCTGCCGGGGAACAGCTACGAAAGGGATGGAGAGCCTGGAGGGAGCTGCAAGTTGCCTGCATTCCTCCTAACATTGCCTGTGTGGTGCTGGGTTTGAGCTTGAGGGTGTCCCTCAAGAACTGCTTCAGAGTTAATGCTCCTGGAGACTTTCCTGCAGCCACCCCCTTGAACCCAAACTTCTCCTTTATGAGCTTTTGACTCTTTTTCTAAGGGCGGCAGCTGGCTATACAGGGACCATGGCTTTGCTGGCCTCTGACTTTCTAGCAGCTGTATCTGGTTTGTGTTTCTTGAACCTGCAGTCCTACACACGCTGCAGGATGATTGTGTGGGATCAGCCCTATGAGAGAAAGCAAAGCTGCTGTATAAATTGCTGTGTTTACAGGGCAAGGCAGAGGCTGATCTGGTGATGGTAACGAGGAGAGGAGTTTTGAAACACACTTTCTTGCTATGGGTTGTGGGAGCCTGGGGATCAGCTGGGTCTTTAAGTCTCTAATCATCTTGCTAATGTGCTGTAGGAGGTACATGGCTGAGCAGAAAGGTAATCTTGCTATTAAAATAACATTAGTTTCTTTCAATGATTACCAAAAATAGAGGTAATGTTTATGTGCTTGCAGTCTCCTTTCCCTCTGCTGAGTAAGAGACGGTGTGGAAAAATACTACCCAAACGGCCCGTACTCTGGGGTTCTGGCGCACACACTCAGTGTGTGTTGGCTCAGTCCCACGAAGGGTGAAGAGGTGTGTAGGGCTGGGGAACAGTGCCTGCCTTCAGACCCTTCCTGACTCTCTGGTGGCTGGTGCCAGAGACTAGATGAATGACTAAATCAGGAGGCCTCTAGCTAGTGCCTCCAGAGATAAGTAATGTCAAAGGAGTTCTTATTTGGTAGGAGTCTTGCAAGAAAACTTTGGGAGCTAGTCCCTGGGACAAATCTTTGCACAGCAAGTCAATAACCATTTATGAAACATGGAGGAGGGAAAGGAAAAAAGCCTCTGCGTGTAAAAATATTGGTACGGTGAAAGGAAACTGCGCATCTGGAGTTTCCTGCATGTGTCCATAGGTGCTGCTCTTTGCCTTTTTCCCCATGCTGTTTTCCAACCTGTAGATACTTAATTGAACATTAAATTTTCTTTCAAATAGTCCAAGCATGGATGATAAATGTACTGATAGATCCTAGCCCATTTCTACCTCTCTCTTTTTTTTCTGAGGCAGGGATGGCAAGTAGTTGTGTATGTACAACTGATCTGCCTTAGAGGGAAACTGATGGGAGGGATCATCTTCTGAAATAGCTGAGATTAATTTCTGAGAGGTGAGCAGTCGTCCCAGAAGTCTTGGTGATCAGTATGCAAGTAATAATGCATAATCGCTGTGCTCTCCAAAACCGATAACGTTTTCTGGTGCATATCTTTTTTACAGGAGACTGTTGGCTCTTGGCAGCTATTGCATCTCTCACCCTGAATGAAGAAATTCTTGCCCGTGTCGTTCCCAAAGATCAGAGCTTCCAGGAAGATTATGCAGGAATCTTCCACTTCCAGGTATGTGGAAAACTGGCTCTTGCCTTCCCCCTGATGTCGTCAGCCAGGAACACGTGTGTGGTAGGTCAGACCTACACATGTGGCATTTCCTGGAATGTTTTGAGGGACACGGAAGAGCCAGGCATAAAACAGAGAAAGTCAAGGAGAGGGATGGTGATGGAAGGAAGAATGGCTGCTAACAAAAGAGCCGGGAGTGGGGTCTTTCTTTGTGATCCTTCCTCCATCGGCAGATCCGACTGACAGCAGGGATTCCTGTACAGTGCAGGCTAAGCTGACTGCCAGTAGGCTTGTTTTCCTTCTAGGGAATCGGTGTTAGCGGAAGATGTCCCTGTGACCTGAGTACGTGGCATGGGGTGATGACTAGGTGTTCCCGTTCTCTTTGCAGTTCTGGCAGTACGGGGAGTGGGTGGATGTGGTGGTTGACGACCGGCTGCCCACCAAGAACGGGGAGCTGCTCTTCGTCCACTCGGCGGAGGGCAGCGAGTTCTGGAGCGCCCTGCTGGAGAAGGCCTATGCCAAGTAAGTAAAGGAGAGGGCTGGCTCCTGTAGGCAAAGGGAACTACTTCTTCCCCACTCAGTCTCCTTGCACATGCTTGTGCTTCTCTGTAGTATCTGCAGCTGTGCAGTTAAAGTGTCGGTCTAATCGTTAGCCTTTAAAACTTCTAGGTTATACCGCAAGGGCTCTTTGCTAAAGGTTTGTTGACGGGTGCTCAAGACAGTAGCCTAAAGTACTGTCTTTGCTAGCCAAGAAAAATAGCCCTTGCTTCTCATAGCAGGCGTGTTCCTGGAGTGTTGTCTCATGTCATCTGGGTCCAGGAAGCTCAGTTTCATCTGCTCCAAGCAAGTGTGAAGGTATCCCAGCTGCGGTGCTTCAATATGCATAGCGTGTCAGTCGACATGTCGAGATCGCTAGTCAACGTGAAGATGCTCAAATCTGAATTCCCAATTTTATGATGGTCAGAGAGGAATTCTTCTATCTAACACTACTCTTCTCAATTGATTTAAGAAATTGAACTTATTCAGATCAGCTAAAAATCAGGCGCATAGTTGTTAAAAGGATTGGAAGACTGTGGAAGTAGAGAGGCACACTGTTGGTTCTTGATTTTTTTATTTATCTTTTTTCAGTTTTCCAGGATTTTTTTGTAATTGATATGACTGAATCTGCAACCTGTATAAATGATCATGTTAGCTCTTAGATGGGCTTTCCACGTACAGGGGTGTAAGAAGCAAAGCCGGGAGGGTATCCATTTGTAGCTGCATTAACTGGCATGGTGCCATTGAAAGCGAAAGTGCTTTGGCAACATGCTGGCACAACTGAGTGCTGTTGTCCAAGAGAAGTGGAGATTATGGAAACTGATGGGTGTGTGTGTGTGTGTGTGTGTGTGTCTCCCCTTTCATGCAGGCTGAATGGCTCCTATGAGTCTCTTTCTGGGGGCACCACCACTGAAGGCTTTGAAGACTTCACGGGTGGAATTGCAGAATGGTATGAGCTGCAGAAGGCACCACCCAACCTCTTTAAAATCATTCAGAAGGCGCTTCAAAAAGGCTCTCTCCTCGGCTGCTCTATTGACGTGAGTTAGTCCAGCTTATTGCTAGACACTGTGAGCTTGCTGAAAGGTGCTGGCAGGCAGGCAGATGGACCTGTTGCTTTGCTCGGGTGCTTCGTAGCACAAAGGATTTTCCCCATCTGCCTCTGACTCATGAAGACCAGTTCTCTGCTCTACCTCCTGGCTGGAAAATTTGACCCGAGAGTGTAACACAGGCACATGCTCCTTTGGCAGGTTATGTCTAAGAGCAGGCTGAAAGCCAAACTTTAGTAGTTCATGCGTAAAAGCCCAATGCCTTCTTTTTTTTGTTTTGTTTAGTTTTGTTTCCCTCAAAACCTGAAGTTTTTGCTATTTCATAAGTCCTATGGGAAAGAACTGTACAGGGAATTCATTAGGGATCCCGAGCTGCATCTTTGTTCTAAATGAAGTCTGTAGCTTGGCAGTAAGTTGTTACAGGTGACGTGCTTTTGGAAAGCCTGCTGCTGCTAGTGGTTTCTGCAGCCATATGTTCAGAGGTAGCAGGCTGCAGTCCTTGCAGTAGCCTGTTTGTTGCACAAATTGTACCAAAATGTTCCAAAACAATCAGGGCTATATTCTTGAAGCAGAGAGGCTGGCAATGCTGCCAGGTCTCTAAAAGGCTTTATCAGAACATATGCGTTGCCAAAATCTGAATCTGTACTGTGAGGAAGAGAGGCGCTTTGGCCCTGCTTACGACTATTCAGCATCCCTTTTAGTCTCACTGAAACAAGTATAAATATCGTTATTGTGATAATCGCTGTACTCCCAAAGGAGATTAGATCTTAGCTTTGCTTAAAGGGAAGGTAAATTGTTTACAAGAACTCGATTTGTAAGACACACACAAATGTTTCCTCCCCCTTTTTTTAAGTGAAATCAGGGTCGCAAGAGAAGGAAGCTTCACAGCAGGAAAAGTATTTTGCTAAGGAGAGAATATGTTGACCCTGCGGTGCAGGAGCAGCTGACTAGGAGACATGAAGATGGGGAATTTTGGTAAGTAGCACTGGGTTTCCACTCGATCTGAAGGAACTGGCCTTTCCTCGGCTTTTTCACATGAAGTACCTTCTGCCCCCAAACTCCTGAAGATGAGTGAGCTAAGTGGCCAAAAAACCCAAGTGCTAAATCACAATGAAAGAGAGGGAAGATAGAGAAGGTGGTTTTATAGAAGAACTGTCCATCCTAAGCAGATGTTGTCTGTGGCTTTGCTTCCCACAGGATGGCATTCAACGACTTTCTGAGACACTACTCCCGCCTTGAGATCTGCAATTTGACTCCAGACACGCTGGCAAGTGACAGGTACAAGAAGTGGAGTCTGATGAAGCTGGATGGGAACTGGAGGCGAGGAGCCACTGCAGGGGGTTGCAGGAACTACCCAAGTAAGAACATGCTGTCACTACAGTCTTTGAGGAAATCCTTATTCTAGTTGGATTGCCTTAGAAATGTGGTGTTACACATTTGCACACAGAACCTCTTGGGTCAGGGTTGTCTGAGCTTGTCTTCCAATCACTGTTAACTTGTTCTTTCTCTGGGAACTGGAATCTAGGTGCTTGTGCTTGAAGTGGATTGAAGCAAAGTGGGTTAGAGCAATAGCCCTGATGAAACAGTGATCGGAGTCCCCTTTCCCTAAGGGCTTGGGAGGCTGAGGCTAGTTCTGATGCCTGCCCCAAGCAGCGGTCGATCAGGCAGGTGTGCGCCGTGGCACAAAGCTTGTTTCCTCTCCTGGGGTTGTGCGTGCAGAGGGACAGTTTTGATGTGGGCACGGGGGAAGCCAGCCCTGGGAGCCATGTCCCTGCCACAGTGTCAGCACAAACTCAGTATCCTTGGCACTCGCTAATTTGGGGTGGCCTATCCAGGAGGATATTGCACCTGGGATGTCTGGGAAAAATGTCCAGAAACGCAAACATTTTGTAAATGTTGCTCCCTGATAAAGGGTTTAGTTGTAATTGATAAGATGGAGGCTGGGAGTGGTGTTAGTTTTTCCTTCTCGTATACCGGTTTGGAAGTCAGAGCTGCATCCGTCCCAGCTGACAGATTTATATGTCGGTGTGCGGTTGCTCTCAAAGAAGGCTCTGAGCAAACTGCACAAATCCGCTTCCCTCCCCTTCCCAGACACTTTCTGGATGAATCCACAGTACTTAATCAAGCTGGAAGAAGAAGATGAGGATCCTGACGATCCTGAGAAGGGCTGCACTTTCCTAATTGGCCTGATTCAGAAACACCGGAGGAAGCAGAGGAAGATGGGAGAGGACATGCACACTATCGGCTTCGCAATTTATGAGGCGAGTAAGGCAGTACATGTGCACAAGAGGAAAAGGAAAGCTCACTCTGCAAATGGGGCAGAGCAGTTCTTAGCTGCTTCCCTGCTGTGCAGCCTACCAGGAGAAAAAGCCTGGAGGCCTTCACAGCAGTGTCCTTGCGGCACTCTGCACAGCCCTCTGCAAGAGTGGGCTTTCTACTAAAACTCAGCAGGGTTCAGTTGGACACAAGCTGCGGCAAGGAAAATTCCACTTAGATGTTTAGAAAAACATCCTCCACCACAAGAGTGGTCAAGCACAGGAACAGGTGCCCGGAGAGATTATGGAATCTACGTTCTTGGAGATACTCAGACCTAGACAGCAGAAGGTCTTGAGCAATCTCATCCAGCTTTGATATTGGCCTTGCTTTGAGTAGATGGTTGGACCAGATGATCTGCAGAGGTTCCTTCTTACCTATATCGCTCTGTGCTTCTAAATGCAGGAGCAGGGAAAGTGTTTACAAAAACTAAGAAGTGCAGAAATTCAGGCTGAGCTTAACTTATCATGCTGTAGTAAAAAGAGGAGCTACAGTAGGGATCTGACCCAGGACATGATGCTCTCTGGGATATCTGCGCTAGCATGGAAAGTAATCCCAGCAGCAGAACCAGCCGAAGCACCTGTAAACCTCGTTCTGCTGCAAAAAGGGTCAGAAACGTGTCTGTGGTAACTCTTTCATCAAAACATTTAGAGGTGTGTTGTTCAGAGCTGCAAAGCAGAGCTGCTGTGCCTAACTGGCTCTGGAAATAGGAATAATGCTTTTACCTGAGATTTGTGATTTTTTTACAGAAATCGGTAATTCCTGTAGTTGTAGGCAATAGATGCAACTGCTTTCTTTCTCAATATCCCAGCTTGGAAAAAGCTTGTCAAAGAATCTGCTCCCCACAGGCAAATGAGGTTTTAAAGCAAAGCTGGGTCCCCTGAGCCCATAAGGAAACAGAAAACTGCGTTATTATATTGCTTGGCCCCTCTTCCTCTGCCGCTCGTGGAGAGGTCAGCGGGTGAAAGAGAAGGTGGTAAGAAAGAATAAAGGAACTGAGTCTGTGAAAAATACCACTGGCTGTTCCCAGGCCCATCAGAAGAGCTGTATGGGTGTCTCACAGTGGGCTGCAGGGTAGAGCGTCAGCAGGAAAACATGATCAGCTTGGCTAAATCTGCGCTAGTCTCTGCCCACGCTGCTCGGGCAAGCCCTCCCCGAGCAGCCCCGGGCGGCTCCAGGACCGAGTCGGGAGCGGAGGCAGCATTAAGCAGCGTGGGTGACATGGGCTCAGCACTCAAGTTCCCTCCCTCGTTGCCTGTTGGTTCTTTTGGTGTGTCTTTTGGTTTTTTTCCTCCCGAAGCATGTGGGTGGACCCTCTAAACAGCGGTGGAAAGAAATAGCCCTGGAACAACAAACAAGTAACTTTACCCCTATCTCCTTGCAGGTGCCCCCAGAGGTACGTAGTACGGATTGGTGTTCAAGGTGCACAGTTGGGGATGAATGGCTTGGGGGAAGAGACTGTTAAGAGGATGCTCCTTCCCTGGCTGTACAGAGTCATGTTGACTGCGCAGAGTCTAAAGTGAGAGGCCGTTTACTCTGGAAGTGGGCCTGGGCTCATGTTTGATTTTCAGAGCGTCTTGGCTACGGGTAAGAGCTGTCTGTACTGCAGAAATTTGCCAAAGCTGCTCTGTCCCTGGTCTTCCCCAAGCCCAGAACCATACCTACTCCCGCAGAACACAGCTGGTTTTTTTTCAGGTTTGCACAAAGTTCGTGTTTGACACACAGCTAATATTCCAAATAAGAGTTTATCTGCATTTCCTTAAGCACTCTGTTTTCTTCTTTTCCAGCTTCTATCTGCAGCTAGTTAATAGCAGGCCCTAGGCACCAGAGGTGTGTGCAACACAGTGAGATATGTCAGCAGTACAAGGCAGCTGCAGCACCTCTGAGCTGTTGCTTCTCAGAGGAACAAATGAGGTTGAGCAAAATGCCGGGGTGACCTCGGTACATGGCTGCCTGCACCTGAGAGGGTGCACGCAGAGTGCCCGGGGCACCTCACACCTCCTGAGGCAATGCTCAAAGCATCATGCAGCGTAAGTTGCTATAATGTAAAGCATGTTTTCCCCAGGCAGGAATTTTTCTTTTCTCTGTTCATCACATTTCTTATGTAGCTTTTGAATGTTTTAGCAGCGTTCTGACAGCTGCTCAACTCTTAGCCTAGTGGTCCAAAAAACTGATTTGTATAAAAAAGCAACTCAGACTACAGCCCCTTGACTTTTTTCCCACCATATGTGGAATTTTTTATCCCACCCACCATTGCAACAGGTCTGACAAGTTTTGCATCCTTAAAAGCCTGGGAAGGCTGCAAGGAGGAGGTTTCCAGACAGTCCATGTTCCTTATACTTGCTTCTAGATCTGAGGTGGCTGACCTTGATAAACCCTGTGCAGAAGAGTTTATTCTGCAAGATGTTACACTCCAAATATGTTTTTATAAAGCGTAATGTTTCTTTTATCCTTAAAGGACTTCAGAGCTGGGCTCACTGCCTCAAGGCAGTCTGCCTTCATAGGCAGAGCTGAGCTGAGATGCCCTGGTGGTGCCAGCTCTTGAGAGTAGAGAAATATCAGTGGTAAAACATTTAGCTTTAAAGAAAGATGGTTGGTGGTAAGAGTTTGCCAAATTGCCTTCACAGACTATTCATCTGTAAAACATACGCGTGACTTGAATGTCTTACTGAGATGATCTGCAAAATGCACTTGCGCCTGCGGCTCAGGAGTACTGTGATGGGATGCCCCTTGCCCTTTCTTTTCTCTCTTAATTCTGTTGAACTGATATCTTTCTTTTCAGACTTAGCTAATTATAATTTCTATTATATTCTTAATTCCTACATGCAAATACATGCACATCGTGGGGGTTTTCTCTTTCTTTGCTTTTCATAAGTTTTCTGGCCAGACGAATGTTCATCTGAGCAAAAACTTTTTCCTGACAAACAAAGCAAGAGAAAAATCGAACACCTTTATCAACCTCCGAGAAGTGTTGAACCGGTTCAAGCTTCCTGCGGGAGAATACATCATCGTGCCCTCTACCTTTGAACCCGACAAGAATGGGGATTTCTGCCTCCGAGTCTTCTCTGAAAAAAATGCGGATTCCAAGTACGTGACTGTTCTGTAACTACTTAACCGCAGTAAGTGCGTGTGCGCTGGGTGGGAGCCTGGGAGGATGGAGCAGCACGGCAACAGGGTAAAGCAGCGTGACCTGTTAACGCCTTTAAGTCTGTAAAGTGTGTTTTTGTTGACAGCCCTGCCTGAGAGGCCAGCGGTGGAAAGGGGCTGCTTGGTGTGTTCGCAGGCAGCCTCTGATGCCGGGCCCGGGCTCTCCCGGCCGCGGGCGGCTGGGGAGGGTCGTCTCCTCCCGGCGCAGGGACGAAAGCTGGACCCTGCGCGCGGCCCCGCGCCGGAGGGGGCCTCTGCCTGCGAGCGGCAGTCTGAACCCGTGGGCGCCTCGTGGGAAGGGGTCGTGCTGGTTCTTGTCTGTCCCTGGACAGACTGGCTGTGCTATATCCTACCTCAGTATTAAACTCGCTTTGAGTTGAGCGTAGTCCGGCTGAAGCCTCCAAGACCTGGCTGAACGGGAGAAGCGTCCTTCGCTCTAGCGGTTGTGCCTTGAATGACCAGAATGAGAGTTTGTGAGGATATTTTGTGTTTAATTCCCCTTTCTTGTCTCAGTGCTAGTCTGGAAATAGAAGCAATAGAGAAACTGTTTCCCTGTGTGCAACAGAGGAAAGTTTGAGTAAACATAGCAAGAAGGAATGAGATATTTTTGGTGGTGATTTATTTTAGTCCCACCCCTGGCTGGGCAGGCATTTCTAGTAATTGGGCTGTAACCGGCTGGATTCCACAGCACAGGAAAGCCCCGAAGGATGGCAGTATGGGAGATGCTAAATGTATGTGCTTTCTGATCTCTCTCTGCGAACACATTCATCAGGAGAAATGATCTCACCTTGTTAAACTCATGCTGGAAAAAAATTCAAGGTACTTGCTCAGCTAAATGATGTCTTTGATAAAATTAGAAAGGGTTTTAATGGAACTGGCTAAAACCATGCTGTTGGCCGTGAAGCTGTGAGGAAAGTTCAGATGAGTTACAGCTTAAAGAACAGGTAGGCTGGGGACTTAGGAAGGGATTTCCTGGTCTTCCGTATCTATTTCCTAATTCTAAGCAAGCAAAAATCTTTCTGCTATGCAGTAATCTTTCCTTACACATTTTCTTTAGTAGTGAGAAAACTGGGACTGTAGTTGCGTAAAGGCACATTGAGTTTTTGATTGGCCTTTAGCCATGCCTAAACGCTGTCCTTAGGTGTGATGAACCCACAGAGGCTGATGAACAGTGTGACACGCTTCTCCTTGTGGTCTGTGCACATGAAATAGAGGCCAATTATGAAGAGGTATATCTTAACTTAAATACTGTAAATTGAGAGAATTTTGTCATAAATAAATAGGGAAGATTATCCTGTGCAGTACAGCAGGGTAGTATTTTTCTATAAACGTTATGAAGAACTTTGGAAAGAGATCTTTGGATATCCGTAGCTGAATGTCCAGCAAAGACACATGGGGCACGTGCACTAACAAGCACCTAGATTCCAGTTCCCAGAGAAAGAACAAGTTAACAGTGATTGGAAGACAAGCTCAGACAACCCTGACCCAAGAGGTTCTGTGTGTAAATGTGTAACACCACATTTCTAAGGCAATCCAACTAGAATAAGGATTTCCTCAAAGACTGTAGTGACAGCATGTTCTTACTTGGGTAGTTCCTGCAACCCCCTGCAGTGGCTCCTCGCCTCCAGTTCCCATCCAGCTTCATCAGACTCCACTTCTTGTACCTGTCACTTGCCAGCGTGTCTGGAGTCAAATTGCAGATCTCAAGGCGGGAGTAGTGTCTCAGAAAGTCGTTGAATGCCATCCTGTGGGAAGCAAAGCCACAGACAACATCTGCTTAGGATGGACAGTTCTTCTATAAAACCACCTTCTCTATCTTCCCTCTCTTTCATTGTGATTTAGCACTTGGGTTTTTTGGCCACTTAGCTCACTCATCTTCAGGAGTTTGGGGGCAGAAGGTACTTCATGTGAAAAAGCCGAGGAAAGGCCAGTTCCTTCAGATCGAGTGGAAACCCAGTGCTACTTACCAAAATTCCCCATCTTCATGTCTCCTAGTCAGCTGCTCCTGCACCGCAGGGTCAACATATTCTCTCCTTAGCAAAATACTTTTCCTGCTGTGAAGCTTCCTTCTCTTGCGACCCTGATTTCACTTAAAAAAAGGGGGAGGAAACATTTGTGTGTGTCTTACAAATCGAGTTCTTGTAAACAATTTACCTTCCCTTTAAGCAAAGCTAAGATCTAATCTCCTTTGGGAGTACAGCGATTATCACAATAACGATATTTATACTTGTTTCAGTGAGACTAAAAGGGATGCTGAATAGTCGTAAGCAGGGCCAAAGCGCCTCTCTTCCTCACAGTACAGATTCAGATTTTGGCAACGCATATGTTCTGATAAAGCCTTTTAGAGACCTGGCAGCATTGCCAGCCTCTCTGCTTCAAGAATATAGCCCTGATTGTTTTGGAACATTTTGGTACAATTTGTGCAACAAACAGGCTACTGCAAGGACTGCAGCCTGCTACCTCTGAACATATGGCTGCAGAAACCACTAGCAGCAGCAGGCTTTCCAAAAGCACGTCACCTGTAACAACTTACTGCCAAGCTACAGACTTCATTTAGAACAAAGATGCAGCTCGGGATCCCTAATGAATTCCCTGTACAGTTCTTTCCCATAGGACTTATGAAATAGCAAAAACTTCAGGTTTTGAGGGAAACAAAACTAAACAAAACAAAAAAAAGAAGGCATTGGGCTTTTACGCATGAACTACTAAAGTTTGGCTTTCAGCCTGCTCTTAGACATAACCTGCCAAAGGAGTATGTGCCTGTGTTACACTCTCGGGTCAAATTTTCCAGCCAGGAGGTAGAGCAGAGAACTGGTCTTCATGAGTCAGAGGCAGATGGGGAAAATCCTTTGTGCTACGAAGCACCCGAGCAAAGCAACAGGTCCATCTGCCTGCCTGCCAGCACCTTTCAGCAAGCTCACAGTGTCTAGCAATAAGCTGGACTAACTCACGTCAATAGAGCAGCCGAGGAGAGAGCCTTTTTGAAGCGCCTTCTGAATGATTTTAAAGAGGTTGGGTGGTGCCTTCTGCAGCTCATACCATTCTGCAATTCCACCCGTGAAGTCTTCAAAGCCTTCAGTGGTGGTGCCCCCAGAAAGAGACTCATAGGAGCCATTCAGCCTGCATGAAAGGGGAGACACACACACACACACACACACACCCCCATCAGTTTCCATAATCTCCACTTCTCTTGGACAACAGCACTCAGTTGTGCCAGCATGTTGCCAAAGCACTTTCGCTTTCAATGGCACCATGCCAGTTAATGCAGCTACAAATGGATACCCTCCCGGCTTTGCTTCTTACACCCCTGTACGTGGAAAGCCCATCTAAGAGCTAACATGATCATTTATACAGGTTGCAGATTCAGTCATATCAATTACAAAAAAATCCTGGAAAACTGAAAAAAGATAAATAAAAAAATCAAGAACCAACAGTGTGCCTCTCTACTTCCACAGTCTTCCAATCCTTTTAACAACTATGCGCCTGATTTTTAGCTGATCTGAATAAGTTCAATTTCTTAAATCAATTGAGAAGAGTAGTGTTAGATAGAAGAATTCCTCTCTGACCATCATAAAATTGGGAATTCAGATTTGAGCATCTTCACGTTGACTAGCGATCTCGACATGTCGACTGACACGCTATGCATATTGAAGCACCGCAGCTGGGATACCTTCACACTTGCTTGGAGCAGATGAAACTGAGCTTCCTGGACCCAGATGACATGAGACAACACTCCAGGAACACGCCTGCTATGAGAAGCAAGGGCTATTTTTCTTGGCTAGCAAAGACAGTACTTTAGGCTACTGTCTTGAGCACCCGTCAACAAACCTTTAGCAAAGAGCCCTTGCGGTATAACCTAGAAGTTTTAAAGGCTAACGATTAGACCGACACTTTAACTGCACAGCTGCAGATACTACAGAGAAGCACAAGCATGTGCAAGGAGACTGAGTGGGGAAGAAGTAGTTCCCTTTGCCTACAGGAGCCAGCCCTCTCCTTTACTTACTTGGCATAGGCCTTCTCCAGCAGGGCGCTCCAGAACTCGCTGCCCTCCGCCGAGTGGACGAAGAGCAGCTCCCCGTTCTTGGTGGGCAGCCGGTCGTCAACCACCACATCCACCCACTCCCCGTACTGCCAGAACTGCAAAGAGAACGGGAACACCTAGTCATCACCCCATGCCACGTACTCAGGTCACAGGGACATCTTCCGCTAACACCGATTCCCTAGAAGGAAAACAAGCCTACTGGCAGTCAGCTTAGCCTGCACTGTACAGGAATCCCTGCTGTCAGTCGGATCTGCCGATGGAGGAAGGATCACAAAGAAAGACCCCACTCCCGGCTCTTTTGTTAGCAGCCATTCTTCCTTCCATCACCATCCCTCTCCTTGACTTTCTCTGTTTTATGCCTGGCTCTTCCGTGTCCCTCAAAACATTCCAGGAAATGCCACATGTGTAGGTCTGACCTACCACACACGTGTTCCTGGCTGACGACATCAGGGGGAAGGCAAGAGCCAGTTTTCCACATACCTGGAAGTGGAAGATTCCTGCATAATCTTCCTGGAAGCTCTGATCTTTGGGAACGACACGGGCAAGAATTTCTTCATTCAGGGTGAGAGATGCAATAGCTGCCAAGAGCCAACAGTCTCCTGTAAAAAAGATATGCACCAGAAAACGTTATCGGTTTTGGAGAGCACAGCGATTATGCATTATTACTTGCATACTGATCACCAAGACTTCTGGGACGACTGCTCACCTCTCAGAAATTAATCTCAGCTATTTCAGAAGATGATCCCTCCCATCAGTTTCCCTCTAAGGCAGATCAGTTGTACATACACAACTACTTGCCATCCCTGCCTCAGAAAAAAAAGAGAGAGGTAGAAATGGGCTAGGATCTATCAGTACATTTATCATCCATGCTTGGACTATTTGAAAGAAAATTTAATGTTCAATTAAGTATCTACAGGTTGGAAAACAGCATGGGGAAAAAGGCAAAGAGCAGCACCTATGGACACATGCAGGAAACTCCAGATGCGCAGTTTCCTTTCACCGTACCAATATTTTTACACGCAGAGGCTTTTTTCCTTTCCCTCCTCCATGTTTCATAAATGGTTATTGACTTGCTGTGCAAAGATTTGTCCCAGGGACTAGCTCCCAAAGTTTTCTTGCAAGACTCCTACCAAATAAGAACTCCTTTGACATTACTTATCTCTGGAGGCACTAGCTAGAGGCCTCCTGATTTAGTCATTCATCTAGTCTCTGGCACCAGCCACCAGAGAGTCAGGAAGGGTCTGAAGGCAGGCACTGTTCCCCAGCCCTACACACCTCTTCACCCTTCGTGGGACTGAGCCAACACACACTGAGTGTGTGCGCCAGAACCCCAGAGTACGGGCCGTTTGGGTAGTATTTTTCCACACCGTCTCTTACTCAGCAGAGGGAAAGGAGACTGCAAGCACATAAACATTACCTCTATTTTTGGTAATCATTGAAAGAAACTAATGTTATTTTAATAGCAAGATTACCTTTCTGCTCAGCCATGTACCTCCTACAGCACATTAGCAAGATGATTAGAGACTTAAAGACCCAGCTGATCCCCAGGCTCCCACAACCCATAGCAAGAAAGTGTGTTTCAAAACTCCTCTCCTCGTTACCATCACCAGATCAGCCTCTGCCTTGCCCTGTAAACACAGCAATTTATACAGCAGCTTTGCTTTCTCTCATAGGGCTGATCCCACACAATCATCCTGCAGCGTGTGTAGGACTGCAGGTTCAAGAAACACAAACCAGATACAGCTGCTAGAAAGTCAGAGGCCAGCAAAGCCATGGTCCCTGTATAGCCAGCTGCCGCCCTTAGAAAAAGAGTCAAAAGCTCATAAAGGAGAAGTTTGGGTTCAAGGGGGTGGCTGCAGGAAAGTCTCCAGGAGCATTAACTCTGAAGCAGTTCTTGAGGGACACCCTCAAGCTCAAACCCAGCACCACACAGGCAATGTTAGGAGGAATGCAGGCAACTTGCAGCTCCCTCCAGGCTCTCCATCCCTTTCGTAGCTGTTCCCCGGCAGCAGCTCGTGGGATGACATTTGTCCCAGGGTCCGTTGGGCATCTCAAGAAAGGTAGATGTGGAATTTCACAATCATTTTCAGACCTGAGATGCTTTTACTAGTCTAGAACCTAGAGGGGAAGAAATGAGCATAAAACTCTCCCTTCAGCCCTACATGGGGCTGCTTGTATTGCAATGGAGAAATCATTGTACCAGAGAAGTTCTTCAAACAAGAAAGTCACCATGTCATTCTACTCCGACAGATTAGGAAGCAATGAGGCTGTTTCCCCTGTCTCCTCTGCAACACAGCAGAGTCATCTCACCCTGCACAATGTCAACTCTTCTTACAGTCTGCTCTGTAGCATTGAGACCCTCTCTGGAAGCTGCGTAGCCTCGGATACCACGGTGCATTCAGAGATACTGCCAAGCACAGGAATCGTGCTTGCTGAGAAAAGAAATGTGGCCAGAAGATAGTGGAAACATGAACAATATTATGGGCTAATTTACTATTAATAGTATGACCCTCCATCACCCATTACATGAGGGCTTCAGTACTTGAACTTCACACCAATCCTCCTTCAGAGGAGGACATCACAGGGATCTGCAAATGCACCCTTTAGCCAAAGGAAACAGGACTACAACTTCGGTTCTGCGTAGATCTGTGCTCTCTCTCCTATATACGGTCTGCCTGCACAAAGTGATTATGGTTGTTGTTTCTTCATTCTTCTAACAAAGAAGTCCTCAAACAAACCTGATCATGTGGTAAGCATGACATGCCTTTGGAAGAGAGCTCCCAGAAGTTCCTTCTATACTGAAAATCCTTGTTTTTATCAAGTCTCCAGAACAGGCAGCTCCTGGACAAGAGTTGATGTTCTTAAAGTCCTGGAGACAACGCCCTGGTAGAGGACAGCCCTGGCACTTTGACTGGGGCTCTCGTTTCATGTAGTGAAGCTGAATTAATATCTTGTCTCCTCTCCTTCCTCCTTACTTTGTTTTCTCCCACTGGCTCTCATCTAATTGCACAGCCAGTCAATTCATTAATCTTGCCAAAAAAAGTCTTGCTGTTGCCTTACTGAGTTAAAGCAGGTCCAGACTCTTCTATGTCAAGAGAGCAGTGGGTTATTACACATTTGGCAGTGGAAGTACTGTATGTCAGAGGCTCTCTGCACGGTGGGAGGAGGACATGGATGTAAATACCCGTAGGCACTGGACTAGCAGTTCATCACAGCGACACCCTGCAGTAGCAGCTATGAATTAGCTGAGCACTCTCCATCAACACCCCGTGACTGCACACAGGTGGATAACCCTCGGCCTCTCCATCCAATACTCCTCCTCTAGCACCAGGAGCTACCGGCTCCTAGGCGTTCTTAGGGCCCGTAAATTCCTAAAAGAAGGAGGCCTAGAAGAGCTAGGATCTTCGTTCTCTCCACTACGCCGCTGTCCCTCAAGTAGGAGTAATCACTCACACTGGGGAAAAATTAGCAAGCCTCAGTGCAACTTTTGGTGACTTCTAACAAACAAGCAGTCTTAAAGCATCCTAAACACTAGTTACAGGCATGAAAAAAGGCACACATACACAAGCTGACAGGATAACTGGCCTCATCTCAGCACACAGGCCAAAGAGCCTATGCAATGCAGACACTCGAAAGTCTCTCGATTACAGTGTATCAGGAGGGCTGTATATAGGAGCTAGACCCGCCTTGGATTCTGGGCTCTCAGCCAGAAACTTTTTAACCAGTATCTTGAGTACACCTATACAGCAAAACAAAGGTGGAGCTGCAGCATGGACAAACTATGATACAGCCATGATGACTTCTCCAGGGCACTGCTCTCAGCCATGCTAGTCTCTCTGAAACTATAGTTCAGGCAACAGCGGCAGAGGTTTGCAGAAAACTCAACATACTGAATTGCATCCACCCTTTCCCTTCCATCCTGGCTACTGAAGCTTCTTACCTCCAAGAGAGAACCCGCTTCCCCCACTGGGCTGCCCACGGACGTCGCCAGGCCTGCAGCGAGGACGCCTGTCCTAGCAATGACCAACCCAAGCACGCGTCCCGTGCTCTGCAAGGCTTTTACAGACAGACCTGCAAAACTTGGAGGTGAAGTCTACAACAGTGTGTCTCTAGCATCTCAGACCTACGCGAGCTAGAGTAAAGCCAGCACAGGTAGGCTTATCCAGACCGCAACCATGTCTTCAATTGGTTAGGCAGACACACGCTTTCATTCGCAATGAATTAGATAAACCCGGAAAGACAGCAACTCAACCTGCCCAGCACAGCTGTACTTTTTGTAAGGCGCAACTGGTTAAAACCATACAGCTCCTGGGCTATAAAACAAAGCTGCCAGGCAGAGCTGAAGATGCTTCGTGCCTGCTCTGTAAGGTGGGTGAAGGTGTTTTTCCTCTCAATTGTTCAACCCGTACCATAAACCTGAGTTCGCACAGCACTGCCTTACTCAACCTGTTAAGCTTGATCAGTCCAAGAGACCCCGAGAGCACCTGACGTCGGTGTTACTCGCGTCAGAGAAAACATGCCAAATTAAATTAGGAGAAAGGCTGGCTCAGAGAGCAGTTCTCCCACCACTCTTCTGAAGAAATATTAGCATTTCTATTCTGTAAATAAGGCAGGGGCTGGGAGAGCAGCAGCACAGAACGAATAATTGAGCAATACAACACGACCACAGTAGTTCAGGAAGCATCAGTCATGAAGCTAGTCAGTCATCGAGATGAAGAGCACACCCCCTTCTTTGCTACACTACATCTTCCGGCAATGTTCCTCCTACAGAGAGGAAGCACTAAAGTTCAAGGAGGTGAAACTGCCCTCCAAGGACCCTTAAGTCCTTCTGGGGAATTTAGAAAGAATTTTCTTTACTTTCTAGCTACCCCATTAGGGCAGGACTGAAGAGAAAGGAATAGCATACTTTGCTGTAAAAACTCTTCCTGTTTGTTCCCCATGCTGTGTGCATTGGTGTACAGGCATTTCAGGGAGGTGATCGAGCATGCAGGTTTCCCAGGAGGGGTAAAAGAGGGTCCTCCATAGCCACATCCCATGCGCACTTCCCTGGCTGCATTCACCTGTTGGAGGCATCCTGACTTGAGCAGTCTTTTGCCAACTACCCTGGCACTATAACTCTCCCCTTCCCCCGTCTTTCCTAGTTTAAAGCCCTCCTTACCAGGTTGGCCAACCTGTTGGCAAAGACCCGCGTGCCCCACCTTGTGAGGTGGATCCCATCTCTTGCCATCAGTTGTCGATCTTCAAACAGGGTCCCATGGTCGTAGAAACCAAAACCCTGTTGCCAACACCAGCGGCGCAGCCAGTCGTTAACCTGGAAAGTCCGTCTCCTCCTCCTCTCATCCATCCCCCTCACTGGCAGGATTGAGGAGAAGATGACCTGGGCTCCCAGACCCTTGACCACCATCCCCAGAGCTCTGAAATCCTGCTTGATGGTCTCCAGTTTGCCCTTGGTGTCATTGGCGCCCACATGGAAGAGCAGCAGTGGGTAATAGTCTGAAGAATGGACGAGCCTAGGCAGTCTTTCCATGACATCTCTCATATGAGCCCCTGGCAGGCCACAAACCTCTCTAGACATGGGGTCAGGTCGGCAGATAGGTGCCTCCGTCCCCTGCAGCAGGGAGTCCCCCACAACAATTACCCACCGCTTTTTCCAGGCTTTCCAGCAAGGCACAGGGTCTGTTGTCCCAGGTACTTCCCTTGCAGCCATGCCCATGTCCTCCTCATCCTGGAGGGCACTAAACCTGTTCTGCAGCTTCAGGTCTTCAGGAGGAGTAGGAGCCTTTCTCCTCCCACGAGCAGTGACCAGTTTCCAGCCTTCTTCTACGATGTTATGATGTACCGTTTCACACGGCACAGAGCCCTCCGGCAACTCCACTGCTGCGGGGGGTTGGGACTCCCGGAGCTGCACAGTCTCCGAAAATACCCTGTCTATCACTTGCTCCGCTTCCCGGATGCTGCGCAGCCTGCTGACCTCCTCCCGTAACTCCCTTACCTGACGACACAGCTCGCCAACAGCAGCACACCTCCTGCAGGAGAGCTGGCTGCCAGCCCAGGCCTCCCGGAGAGGCCCCAAGCACTCCCTGCAGCCTGAGACCTGTAGGGCTGCATCTGCTGTCAGAGGGTCGGTCTGGGTCGCAGCCTCTGACACAGCAACTCCAACAGCCGCTGGGGAACGTGCTGTACGGCGTGTCACAACCATACCTGAGGAAACCTACACCACAGGGAACAGAAACAAAGGTTTCTTCGCGCGCCCTTCTGCGCGAACTGCTGCGCAAACTGCTGTGTCTGTTCGCTGCCTCTGTTAGCTGCGCTCTACAGGTTGGGCGCTGACCTGCTGGAAAGCAGCTCTGCCGAGAAGGACCTGGGAGTGCTGCTGGACACCAAGTTAAGCATGAGGCAGCAATGTGCCCTTGTGGCCAAGAAGGCCAATGGTATGCTGGGGTGCATCAGGAAGAGTGTTGCCAGCAGGTCGAGGGAGGTGATCCTCCCCCTCTACTCAGCCCTGCTGAGGCCACATCTGGAGTACTGCGTCCAGTTCTGGGCTCCCCAGTACAAGAGGGATGTGGCACTACTGGAGCAAGCCCAGCGAAGGGCTACAAAGATGATTAGGGGACTGGAGCATCTCTCTTATGAGCAAAGGCTGAGAGAGCTGGGCCTGTTTAGCCTGGAGAAGAGAAGGCTGAGAGGAGATCTTATCAACGTGTACAAGTATCTGAAGGGAGGATGTCGAGAGGATGGGACCACACTCTTTTCAGTGGTGCCGAGCGACAGGAGGCGAGGCAACGGGCACAAACTGAAACACAGACGCTTCCATCTGAACATGAGGAAAAACTTCTTCACTGCGAGGGTGACAGAGGACTGGAACAGGTTGCCCTGAGAGGTGGTGGAGTCTCCTTCTCTGGAGATATTCAAAACGCGCCTGGATGCAATCCTGTGCAATGTGCTCTAGGTGACCCTGCTTGAGCAGGGGGGTTGGACTAGATGATCTCCAGAGGTCCCTTCCAACCTCAGTGATTCTGTGAAATATGATCAACTCTCTACTGAATATTACGCTAGTTTCTAAGGAGAAATTTGTGTCAGACAAACTCAGACCTTAACTTGGACAATTCTGGGCAAGGGTTTCTTGAGCTTAAATGGCAGATGCAGCATACATCAGGGACAAACCACCTCTGCTTTCCACACTCAAAAGTGCAACAACAGTCAGTGCAACAACAGTCTCATTTTCTGAACAGTCATCACTACAAGTAGACTTAGTAACTCAAAGCCTGCATGAGAATAGATCTTGGGATACTACCTGGAGTTTTAGCCGGCACTAAGAAGGCCTGAGCAAGGTCACTACCAAATAATCTTTCCTTTACTAGAGAAGGAAACTTCGAGAGCTTCTGGAAGGCTGACAGCACTGTTAGCAAGGCTTGGTTAATCATGGAGAGGTTTTGTAAATGCACAATAAAACAGTCAGAACAAAGTTATTAGAAAAGTGGGTATCAGCAGACTGCGAGTTTACTCATATTAACAGAAAGCAGTTTTTTGGGTTTTTTTTCTATCATGCTTCCTGTGTGCCACTATCAGTGCATTACTTCTCATTTTATACATCTACTGGTGCATTTCCTTAATCTCCTTCTGGGAATAAGATTATCACAAAAAATGTAATTGCAATGAATGCATAAATAGCCATAAAGAGTTTGGCTTAAAATTGGCCATCCTTGGAGAGAAAAGAGAGGCAGAGCTTCTCCACAAAGCATCTGGAGGTGGGTAACTGAAGGGCTGCTCCTCTGGTCACTACATAGCCCCACATAAGAGTACAAGTTCACAGAAGAAATGTACATCCAGCCAATCACAAAACATATCAGAGTGCTTATGAAAAAACGGCTTTTGGGGATAAAAACTTAAGAAGTCACATTTGTATTTATCCAAAGTGTGAACTGAAAACACACAAATGAAATAAATTTGTTTCCAGTGGGTGCGGAAGTCCAGGCTGGGTCAAGTTTCACCAAATAACGGCTTTGCTTTTCTCAGCCGCCTTCCCTGTGTGCTGCAGAGGCGGTGTGGGGACACCCCGGGGCTGGGGACTTCCATGGAGCTTGGGACACCTCCGGGGCTGGGGACTGAGATCTCGTGTGCAGCAAGTCACCCTGCTCCTCCTGAGGTGCCCCAAATGGTCCGGCTTTTATAAAATGAAGGAACAGGATCACCCCAATTTCAGATAGGTTTCCCCAGAGGGAATCCACCGGTTTGCAGCACACAGCAATGAGCCCCCTCCCCGTCCCAACATTCAGGTGGAAAATTTCGTCCTCTGAAAGAATAATCACGCAGACAGTTCACCGTTTAGGATCCGTCACAGTTCCCGCCAGCCTGCCTATTGCCAGCCGCTCCACTGGCGCAGTAATAGCGTGGACAGGAGCCAGCACAGCTAGACCGGGAGAAGGCAACCTCTTGAAATCAAGCTAATCCCTTTCCACAGCGGAGGGTCTACGATACAGCTCAGCAGCTTTCATTCTCATTAGCACAGCGCTGCAGTCCCGGGCAGCTCTTGCGCTTCTTGCTGATCCACTACGGCGAGAACGTATCAAGGACTGCCCGGTAAGTGGCAGTTATTTTCTTCCAAAGACTTCCACAGAGATGGAACAGTTTTGATTTCATGGAATCTGCAGCTTCTTTTCTAAAAACCAAGCTGAGGTGTTTTCCTGGTTTATTCTGTTCTTCCCCGTTTCTCTCTCCCCTCGCTATCTTCAGGAAAGGGAGAGGGGGGAAGGAAAGCAGGAAGAGACAGACAAAAATATGCAAATCCCAGAAGCAACTGAAATCCAAACCATTCTTATAATTTTCCCCGTTGCTATTTCCCTGTATGTTCACGTAACTTTAGCAGCAGTTTTTGATGAGGGCTAGACAGAGTCTTGGAAAACCTCAACCCTTTTCCCCCCCTATCATAACTGTCAGCTGTTATTGTAGTCAACCACACAATGGCCATCTTTCCCTCTTCTCTATAACCTTTAGATGGTGCTTGTGTATCATTTTCTGCACATAAAGTGGCTCACGCTGCCTCCAGCCAAGCTGGGAAGTGGCTGGGAAGTGCAGCGCTCTGGCAGGCTGGGAGCAGGAGCTGGAGGTAGGCATGCCGGGTGGTCGCCGCATCCAGCTCTCCGCCAGAGACCACGGTGGTCCTCAGCCACTTCCCAAATGTGAGTCACGGGACAGGCAATACGCTGTGGCACGTTTTACTGAAATTTCTGAAAAGTCACATTTGATTGCATTTCCTCGGCATCGTGCCTTACCACGCTCTTGATGCCCGAGGCTTCACCCCTTCTGTGGGTGCCCAGTAGTTCCAGCATATCAAATGCGCGTCCAAGCAGTCGGTGGGAATGAAGCCATTCTTGCTCGAAACGGTACTCTCAAATGCCAGAGCACCTCGCTTTTCCATGAATAATGTCACCAAAGCCTGCCGCTCACGAGGATCGCAGCAAAACAGAAGCTTGTGTCTGGGCTACGGGGAGGAGGGGAAAATTCAGGGTAAGAAGCTGGTGCAGGCAGGGAAAGAAACAAGGGCTCTGCCTTGGGGTCAGAGAAGGTGGGTACTTCTGAATGGGTCTATTTTTTAGGAAAAAAATCCATTCTGGAAAGAAAACAACCCCTCTCCCAACCTCTTATTATTCAACTCTTCATTCTGATTCAGGACACAAATGCATGCAGAAGTATTGAAATGTAACAGAGAAACAAAATCCTGAGCATTCCTCTCCTTTGCTCAATTTCAGCAGACAAATTGCTCTGCGAATTGAATTTTCAGATCCTCTGTCTAATATTGCCTTTGGCCCAGCCTTCCCTACCTGGGCCCACCTGGAGCAGACTAAGTCATCCTGCTTCTTCTTTTGTATTTATGCTCTTCAAATATTTGCAGGGAATTAAGCTGGCTAGCCTCTGTTTGGACTCCTTTTCTCAAGAAGTTTCTTTCCTTGAGATTTCTCTCTTCCCTTCCCACACCTTCTGCCTAAACTTACCAAGGAAGGGGCAGTCGCCACACACGCTCTCTGTGAGCAAAGCTGCTGCTTACCCAGCTCTCAGCTGGATGCACGGTGAGCTTTACTGGGGAAACCCAACCGCTAAGTCGGAAGGCAGCAGGGAGCAGAAAATAGCTGCTGCTTCGGCTCCCAGGCCTACCTGCAGCCGCCTTGCCGGGGGGGTGTCTGTCTATGTATCCGGACAAAATGAATTAGGAGGGCAGGAACCGCACGTTTTAAGGTCCAAAAAGACTTCTGCACCCAAGGTCTTTTTTTCTGCTGTAAACATTTTATATGGAGGAAGCACCACCAAAAGCCCGCAAATATGATGGGTGACTTTCCACTGCCTGAGATAAGAATCTATTTTTATAGGTGGGGAGAGTACAGTGATTTTTGCCCCAGGCGACACTGTACATGGTGTTGGCGGATGGGGAGCAGGGGTTACCAGCCTGCCTCCCGTTTGCTGCTATACACTAACATACAGTTTGCGATGTTGGGGCTAGGTCATGCAGCTGGATTGCATCCAGCGTTGCCCCCCTGCAGGTCATATGGCCAACTGGCCATCTCTTGCTCTATCAAGTTCACCCTTTCTTTTGCTAGTCAGTTAATTCATAAAATTGCACTACTTTGAGAGTACCAAAGACAGGTTTTTTTTTTTAAAGATCATTTAAATTAGAAGCTCGTTCCTCGTGCAGTTGTTCCAGCATTTCCCTGTCTTTTAACCCTCACTGGCCTCTCCACGGCCACCTCAGCTGCAGCAACGCATGAAGTCCAGACGCAGGCTTTGTGGTCGCTCTGACCTCCCACCGTTTGGGGCCAGACCTTTGAAGGAAAGGAGCTTGGAAACCGTGGGCATCTGGGCTCCTCGAGAGCTGAGCCGCAAGCCTGCCTTTCAGCACGCAAGGCACAGGATCGGTTTCAATGGTGTAAACAGGTGTGGCTGCAGTATTGCCATTTTTCTTTGCTCCTTGTCAAAAAGCGCATTTTAAGAAGGGGCAAGAGATTATCAAGCTTTTAAGCAAATACAAGGGGAGTAGCACAGGCCGGTGCCCGCAGCCCCGGCAGCGCAGGCTCCGGCCCCTGCCATCTTCCTGCTGCCGGCCTCGCTGACGTGTTTGCTCTTCGCACGCTTCCTCCCTCCGAGGCCGTCGAAGCGCGCGGGGCAGCCCTCGCTCCACCCCAGCCGGCCGCCTGCATATATTCGGCCCGTCCTGGGCACGAGGCGAGGACGGAGCAGCCCCGCAGCAGCAGCCGACATGTCCAGCGCCGCGGCCAGGCTGTGCAAGGAGCGGGCAGCAGCGGGTGGGCTGGGGTCCCACGGCAATGCCATCCGGTATTTAAACCAGGACTACGAGGCCCTGAAGCAGCAGTGCCTGCAGGCCAGGGTGCTCTTTAAGGATGAAAAGTTCCCAGCCTGTCCCTCCACACTGGGCTACAAGGACCTGGGACCAGACTCCTGCAAAACCCAGGGAATTACCTGGAAGCGCCCCACGGTAAGAGTGCTTTATCACTGCGTGTTTCCCTAGGGCCAGGTCTAATCAAAGGCACCAGGACGTCCATCCTAAACCAGTGCTGATCCTGAATATCTGCTATTCCTTTATGTTTTTTCTTCTCGCTTTCTTTACCTCCCTGGTTGCTAGCTGCAGCGAGGTTGAAAAGGGGAAGACCAACCTTTCTGAAATCCCTCATAAAGCGAGGAAGCCTATTGCTGCATGAGAACCTGCTTCCTTCCTTTCTCTCTAAAGCTTTCCAGCCCAGCTCCACGGAGCTAGAAAGCTGCGCTAAAATTCAGAGCAGCACACAAAGGCCGAAAGGGGATCCAGACAGGGCTCCCCCAGGAGCCACCGATCATCAGGTGTAACAGCGTCCGCGCACCACGTCCCTTCCGATGTGCCTCCAAGGCCATTAGGCTAATGCTTAAAGAAAACCCTTTGCATGACTTCAAGCTGCCTGTAGCAATTAAAGAACAACCAATTGGAATTGTTGTTACCCAAATGCATATATCCTAGAAATAGCCATTCATTTAAAATAGTCATTTTCATCAGACAGGAACAGATGCTGAGATTTTTTTAAACCGCAAGGTAAGGGCCTCACTATTCTTCTGGTCTTTCATTTTCCAGTCGTTTGTCCATACTTCATTCCTCCTTCCTTTGCTTTGTCCCTGCCTGGGATATCAAGAAGAAAAAAATGAAAAAAGGGGGGAGGGAGGAAGGAACCCCTCCCCCCCCAATAACTTGCCTTCCTCAAATGAGGAGGGGGGAGGAAGGAGAAAGAGAGAAAGAGAGAAAATTTCAAGGTCTAGAAATTTATTTTCCTGAAAAGTGAGACACTGAAACTTCCAGTTTTCATAACTTCCCGTACCTCCCCTGGTGCGCCCATCTGTCAATCAGCATTTCGCTTTGGTACCTGGGTGTTTCAGCAACAAGCACCGTGCAAATATTTCTTGGTTTTGCCTGCCCTGGGAGAACAGGGGCCTTCGGCAGCCCCTTGAATGATCCTTGTCCAGCCCGTGCGAGGGAGCTCCGTGCCTGCAGCAGATGCGCGGCACAGGCAGGGCCAGCCCGGGGCTGCGAGCCAGCCCGGTGCACTGCTCCAGCCCTGCCCAGCACCCCCCCGTGCTCCCCAGAAACCAGGCAGCTCTGTCGTCGCTTCACCTGCAAGCGTCGAGACCCGCTGGCTTGTCCCCGCGCGCGGGGTGGAGGGCAGCCCAGCGCCAGGATGGCACCGGCGCGTCTGCTAGAGCCCTCGCGCCCTGCCCAGGAGGACGGACCCTCTGCTTCCTTCTCCTGGGGACGGAGCCCTGCATCTAAGCCGCTTGTAAAGGCGACAGATAACCCCCGTCGGAGGTGACAGCCTGGGAAACCGGGCTCATTTCCTGGACTTTTCCAGGCAGCCGGCAGGTTTCCAGCTCCAGACCCTGCCTGGGACTCCAGGCTGGTGGGGTCATTGCTCGCTTACCTGCCGGCACCCGAAACAAGCAGCGGGGCCCAGCGGGTGATCGGGAAGAGCCCTGCTGGAGCAATGGCCCTCTGCAAGACAAATATTCACTGCTCAGGGCACCTCGCCCTGGGTTGGGACTGCTGCGGTGCAGTGAGTGACAGGTGCTCTTCCATCATTATTTTCTGGCTTTGACACTGGGTTTCTAAAAGGAGAAAAGGTAGAAAGTGCCCTTCTAAAGAGTGCCTACGTGGCACTTGGCGGTGGCCTAGAAGAGACAGGTGTCTAAATGAGTAATATGTCACCTACTGCTGACTGCCATCAGGTGCTGTAACAGGTCACCAATTTGGAAGGGGGGGAAAACCCCACAAGAACTCTTCTGGGTGGCAACGTCCTCCGGTCTCCTGTCCACCGGGACGGCTGAGCTCTGTGATAGACTGTCTGGAGTCGGAAGAAGAAGAAAAGCCATTAACATAACCTGCTTGGCTGCCCCCAAAAGGCTGGGAAGAACGGGGGAGTTGCTAATAAGAGTATTTGCACGGGAAGTGCGGTTGGGGTGGGGAAGCGCCACCACTACAAGCAGTAGTGGAAATGCAGCACCTCTCCGGTGCGTGAGAGCAGGGAATCACTGCCACAAATCAGCTGCACTAGCCCAAAGCACGGCAAGAGAAAATCAGATCTGAACTCCAAAGGTGAGTTTTCCCTCTGTCCTCATACCTGCAAAACTTCTCGCTAGTATCACGGACAGTCTCAAGCAACAAAGCGCTTCAGGATTTGGCTCACCACCCCCCAGTAAGAGCAGTTTTCAATTTAACGATGCAATGTTGTTGTGACAGCTGGTTAATCAGAGAAAGGAGGAAGTGGGTATTTTTAAGAAATATTGGAAACGTTTACTATTTTTTGAACTTCATACTGAAACAACGAACAAGAAATGGAGACTTTTCAGACCAGAAAGGATGATACGTACTTTCAAAACATTTCTTTTCAGGAGTTATGCACCAACCCTCAGTTTATAGTTGGAGGAGCTACTCGAACGGACATCTGCCAAGGCAAGCTGGGTAAGTAGACAAGTTCTGAATTTTATTCTGGAAGAAGAAAAAGGAAGCTTAATTTAAAAATTCCTCATACACCACGTCCTCTTGGCTACCCTATAGGCAGGCTAAGGACTTTGAGGCTGGGCATCGCAGCCCCCACATGTGGGGCAGAGCCCACAGCCGCAAGCCAGGCACCCAGGCTCAACATGAGACAGTATGGAGAGTGCCAGATACCACAACCAGTCCTCGTGCAACCAGCACACTGATGGTGGGATGGGGCATATAGAGGCTTGTAAGAGCTGTGTCAAGCCTGCGGTTGCCTGAACTGTCTCCTGGAGGTGGGCACCTGCTTATCCCTTTCCGAAGTGGGAAGCTGGATTGCTGTTTTTCCTCCTCTTAAGACAGAGGTGGATGGCAGCAGCAGCGTTAGTGCACGTGCCCCGCAGTGAGAGCCGGCGCTCCGTGCCTGGCCCCAAAGAGCAGCTCCCAGACTCAGGGGACGAGGACAGGGCACCGAGGACACTGGAGCCTGCAGCCTAGTCCTTAGGGGTTTCATTTGGGAAGGAGAGCAAGGTCTAGCGACGGTTTCATGCCACTCAAATACACAGGAGCGGAGGGGCAGAATAGGGGCTGACTTAGCGCGGAGCCTGGGACTGCGACGTGCCCATCCGCTTGCAGGCACGAACTAGAAACAAGGACCACACTGTAAAAAAAAGAAAAGAAAAAAACAATTAGCGGAGCCTGTCAGCTGTGTCGCACCGTCCACGACAAGGCAGTGGGTCCCGACCCTCCGTGCTGGACGCTCAGTGTGTTGGTGCAGCCGACGGGCAGAGCCACGAGCAAGCGGAGAGGAGCGCCGGGACGCCCCGCGCGCTGGGCAAACACCGCCAAAAAGGCAGCTCCCACGCCAGGGCCTGACGCCCGTAAGGCATCTGTCAGGCAGTAAGCACCCTCTCCTGGAGATCTGTCACAGCAAAACTGTCTGTCTTGCCTGTTTTCTCCAACGCTTGTCATCGTCTAAGCAGAGCCCTTAGGCAAACGCCCAGAATGGAGCTGCAAGCGCTTTCTGTTCCCCCTTCGAACAGCTGCTGTCGCAGCCTTCTTTCCTGGCTGCCCAGCTGATAAAACGCAGCTGCGGAAGACAGCAGCAGCAGCCTCTCCTGACTGCATACAGAGGCGAGAGCGCTGCAACTCTGGTAATGAGAATCTGATAGATCAAACGCAGAGAAACCAGCCTTTCTCACTTGTGTGCTGCTTAGTGCAGCACTTCGGACCTCACTGCACTAGTGTCTCATGCGTCGTGCAAATGCGATTGAAACAATTTCTGCAAGTCATTGGCAAGAAATGATACCAGTGCTGGTCCTGTAAACGCAGCACCACTAAAGCAATGGCTAAAAAAATTCCCCAGTGTGCATGCCTATGCTCCCAAGGCTAAAAATAAGATGCCCAATCATATGCTTGCTCCAGGATATTTATTTGGTGGGTGCTAGAGCAGAGTATGGGGAATCACTTCCTCTGTTTTAGGAGAATTGTTCTGACAAATAAGAAAAGCGACATTTCTTGTCACCTCCAATTTGAGAAGTTTCTCTAATAGCATTAAAAGAAAAAAATGCCTGCAGTAAAGCCTCATTTTCCTTGACAGCTTACAAGCTAAAGGACTGAGGAATATTACCTGCTCTCGAGCCAGAAGAGGTCAATGCATCATTTGTGCTAAGCCTAGAAACTGATTGCAAGCACCTCGAGCCCCTTTTTATTTCTGTCACCTCCTGAATGTCTCTAGGGACTCCCGGTCGTTTGTGGGGCTTAACAGGCTTTCAGTATAGAGCAGGGCCCAAATGCATCAAATAGTGGTAACCAGAGAACTGGGCCCAGACGCCTCCCATGAATACAAGGACAGTGCTGGCTTTGGGGGCTTCGCAGCCCAGTGTCCTGTGGGCTGAACCCCACATGCTCTTCTGTGAGCATGCATCTGTGAGCAGGTAGTGATTTCATTTGAAGTATGCTAATAGTCAAAGTAATTCTTCAAAACTGCATATATATGCACAGCTAGGTTTCATGTTTGCATCACAAACTCAAGGTCAGAATTTTTCATTTCAAATTAAAAAATAAAAAAGTTGGATCTTACCAGCATTACAAATGACTTGGGATCCAAGAATCAAGCTGGTTCCTTTTTAGCACATTCAACAGCAGCAGCACACATTGTCATTGGCACTTGTCTGAAACTTTTATTGATGAAATATGAGACTCAGCAGAAAGCAGCTTATGTGCCCGTAGGTGACACAGCCTTGCAGGGCTAATGCTGGGAAGACTTCTTTATTTTTGTAAGCTAAAAAGAGTACAACTTCAAATGTATACAGTGAGCAGAAATGTTTTTTGTTGCTGTCATTTTGTTGGGCTCTACCTGTGTTGGAAATACATTCTAATTAAATATTTAATTCATTGGCCAGTTGGCCTCATTTTCCCTCGCTCCAGAAATTCTAGATGCCCTTTTTAGGAAGGGAATGGAACAGTTTCCTCACATATTGAAAGGTGACTTGTAACGTGCAGCTGTATTACGACAAGTTTTAGTGGTCCTACGTAGGCTGCCTTACCAGGGACAGGGAGCATGTGCTGCTGCACCATGCAGGCACAACCGCACACAAAACTGTGAAAGCTGCTGCTGGCAAAATGATGTTGAACTTGGAAAAAATAAATGTGCACTGTCAGCTTGTGCTTTTTTTAAACTAGCAATTTATTATTCTAGTAGGGCCAAGAAACCTTACTTATAGGCCGAGATCTCATTGTGGTGTACAAGAAGATAAGAGCAGTGGATGTTTTCTACCTTGACTTCAGCAAGGCTTTCAACACTGTCTCCCATAGCATCCTCATAGACAAGCTCAGGAAGTGTGGGTTAGATGAGTGGACAGTGAGGTGGATTGAGAACTGGCTGAATGGCAGAGCTCAGAGAGTTGTGATCAGCGGTGCAGAGTCTAGTTGGAGGCCTGTAGCTAGCGGTGTCCCCCAGGGGTCGGTCCTGGGTCCAGTCTTGTTCAACTTCTTCATCAATGACCTGGATGAAGGGACAGAGTGCACCCTCAGCAAGTTTGCTGACGATACAAAACTGGGAGGAGTGGCTGATACGCCAGAGGGCTGTGCTGCCATTCAGAGAGACCTGGACAGGCTGGAGAGGTGGGCGGAGAGGAACCTCATGAAGTTCAACAAAGGCAAGTGCAGGGTCCTGCACCTGGGGAGGAAAAACCCCATGCACCAGTACAGGTTGTGGGTTGACCTGCTGGAAAGCAGCTCTGCCGAGAAGGACCTGGGAGTGCTGGTGGACACCAAGTTAAGCATGAGGCAGCAATGTGCCCTTGTGGCCAAGAAGGCCAATGGTATCCTGGGGTGCATGAGGAAGAGTGTTGCCAGCAGGTCGAGGGAGGTGATCCTCCCCCTCTACTCAGCCCTGCTGAGGCCACATCTGGAGTACTGCGTCCAGTTCTGGGCTCCCCAGTACAAGAGGGATGTGGCACTACTGGAGCAAGTCCAGCGAAGGGCCACAGAGATGATTAGGGGACTGGAGCATCTCTCTTATGAGCAAAGGCTGAGAGAGCTGGGCCTGTTTAGCCCGGAGAAGAGAAGGCTGAGAAGAGATCTTATTAATGTGTACAAGTATCTGAAGGGAGGGTGTCGAGAGGATGGGACCACACTCTTTTCAGTGGTGCCCAGCAATAGGACGTGAGGCAACGGGCACAAACTAAAACACAGACAGTTCCATCTGAACATGAGGAAAAACTTCTTCACTGCGAGGGTGACAGAGCACTGGAACAGGTTGCCCAGAGAGGTTGTGGAGTCTCCTTCTCTGGAGATATTCAAAATCCACCTGGATGCAATCCTGTGCAACGTGCTCTAGGTGACCCTGCTTGAGCAGGGGGGTTGGACTAGATGATCTCCAGAGGTCCCTTCCAGCCTCAACCATTCTGTGAGTCTGTGTTTCTGTGAAGAGGCAGGCTGTGTAATTTAGACCCCGTCCTGGAAGCTTCTTGGTACGGACAGTTTCCTGCATCCTCATTAATACACAACAGCCAATTCCCAACTTCTTCCTTTCTGAAGACATGGTTAATACTTGTTCAGTCAAAAGCTTAGACAAAGATATTAGGCTCCCAAGTAAGGTTTAGAGATGAGACTTTGCATTGCTCAAGGCAGGTATAGTAATTTTCAAGACAAAGTTCAGCACTGCAATTCTTTCAATACAATTCTTTCCATTAATACTCCAAGCAGACTTGCCCCGATACTTCCCAGGAAAGTTAAATTGCATTGTACGTTTGTGGGAGGCAGAAGTGTCCACACCAATGTCACTCATTCTCCCAGATGTTAAGAAGTTAATTGATACTGTAGACAGTTGCAAAGGATTTCACACGGCATTTGGTATCCTATGGGGATGAGAGTCTGAAATTGTTTTGTTCCGAGTCCCATTTCACTGAATCTTGGTGTAGCTGTGAATCAAACGCACCTTTCCTTTCGCTGGCTGTAAAAGTCTGGCCTGAGCCGGCGAGAGGGAAGCCCTTGCAGATGCTGCATGTTGGGAGTGCAGCACCTTGTCACTCCTACAGACTTCCTCTAGTCTCCCCAGGGCACGGAGGCACACAGCAGGGACACCAGGAGCCCTGCTCCGGCATCTGCTCAGAAATAGCCTTTTGTGCTTCACGGCGGGCCGGGAACAGTCAGGACAGCAAGAAAGCTGGGGACAGCTGGAAAAATAAGGGTTTCAATTCTAACTTTATAAGACTCTTCCTCTTCCTCCTCTGAAGAACTCTTCCCCAGACTTGGCACCATTATTTCTGCCTCTCCAAGGGAAAACAGCAATGGTCCAAATTCAGACCTTCAAAGAAAGGCCTAACAAGGACTAGCCACCCAAATCTTCCTGCTATCAACCAAGCTTTCTCCAAAAGCTAAAACTGAAAATCCCACCACCCTGCTAGCAACTCAGACCTTTTGCCCTTTTCTGGATGCCCTCCAAGCCCCTGCCTCTCCCAGGTGCGGCAGCTCAGGGCTGGTTAAGGATGCGCAAGTCATTAACTCTGTACTGCCAGCCGGGGTTTGCAACCCAACATACCTCAAATCCCTTCTCTCTGGCTATGCCCTTTTTTCCAGAAGGCATTGCAAAGCATGCAAAAATCTTGCTTTCACAGCATGTAGAAGAGGACCCTGCTTTCACAGCTTCATTAAGAAAAAACAAAACAGTAAAGCCTTGGAAAGAGTGCCAAATTACACGATGACATTTATCACCATTATGAGCTTCAGAGACTCCAGGATATCTGTGAGCTCTGGGTGGGTAGAAAATGAGCCAAATAGATAAAAAACAGAACACAACAAAAATGAATAGCCAAACCAATACTGCATCTGGCGGGACCTTGCAAAGCACTTAATCTTGGCATTTTAGTCTAGGAGCATTACATATTGGTGTAAGGATCAGCTTGGCAAAACCCTGTTAATGAACTATTCTGCTTTGGAACTTGCATGTTTTTAGGTGACTGTTGGCTCCTAGCTGCCATGGCATCTCTCACTTTGAATCCAGATGTTCTGTACCGCGTTGTTCCCAAGGCTCAGAGTTTCCAAAAGGACTATGCTGGGATCTTTCATTTCCAGGTACCTATATGATCAGCGTATTGTGAATAAAAGAGAATACGCCCATATTTAGCTAAAAGCAGCTTTTTTGTCTTTGGCACAGGTTAAATATTCAAGAATTACAGTGCAGAAGTGAAGTGGTTGGGGGTAAAGAGGAGGAGAAAAGAAGAGCAGAGTTCAATGCTAAATCGTGTTAAATGACACATGTTCACTGGGCTAGGTTGTGCTTTTTTTACAGCAGACAGTATACTGGCTTTTTAAACTGAGCTGAACCATCACGCCATGTGGCTCAAGCCAAGCCATGTCTGAAGTGCTTATTGAGATGGAGTTCAGACTGACAAGTTCTCTCCTCCTTCCCTTCCCTCCCTGCTGCTTTGTCTGAATTTCCTTCCTGGAGAGCGAGTGCACCAGTTTCAGGGTTAAGCCAACCTACTTTGCCTTCCAGGCTGTGTCGAGGATGTGGAAGTTAGGCTCAAGCACAAGCTCTGCTGCTGGGTTAACGTGGCAGTGTAGGTTTGTCCTGCAATACTAAAGGAGGTCTTCTGGTGAGGGCAGGTGTGCTGGAGCCCAGATCCATTCTGCCAACTCATCTCAGCAGAGGGTTTATTGTGTAAACGATCCTCTTTCCTTTGCATCCAGGATTACATCAAATTCTGGAGGAAATGTTTCAAGTGTTCAAGCAAAAAAATAATATTAGCAATGTTTCTCACATTTTCCAGTATTTTTAGAGCGGATTGGCACTATTGGGTACTTCCACTATTGGGTCACCTCTCCTTGCAACGTTTTTACAGGGGCTTGATTTTTTCAGTGGATGGCTTTCAGCGCTTTCTGAAAATTGGATCTCTTCAAGGTATCTTGCATTAAAAGAGCAGATTAGAAAAAGAAGACTTCAGAGTATCCTGTGCACCCATTAGCTTTCTGTGGTCTCCACCACATAACCTACACATGGAGCACAAACAGTGTTCCAGATGTTCAAGAAGTGCTGATGTTCCAGATATTCAAGATGTGCAAGAAGGTGCTGTTAGTATTAGCTATCTGCAAAACTTGAATACCATGTTAAGAAGCCTACTTAGTGGCTCACAAGGATGGGAAAGAGGAGTTCTTCCTTCTATTACAAGGAGGAGGAGTCCAACATGGGAACGACAGCCCACAGTAGCTTGTCCAGGGGGACTAGATGACAGGTGCCTGTGGATGACAGTCAGAAGCCACAAGCTGGTATAAAACAGAAAGAGTAGCGCGTGAGCCAGTATTAAATAGGGTCAGGAAGGTGGTAGTATGGAGCCATTATATGCATATCAGCCCCGATCAGCGATTTCTCTCTTCTTTTCATCAGTTCTGGCAGTACGGGGAGTGGGTGGATGTGGTGGTTGACGACCGGCTGCCCACCAAGAACGGGAAGCTGTTCTTCGTCCACTCGGCGGAGCGCAGCGAGTTCTGGAGCGCCCTGCTGGAGAAGGCCTATGCCAAGTAAGCTGGCTACCTGCGAGGCAGCATTCCTGGTTGGGAGAAAGCTGACTGCCTGAGCAGTTGTGGTGTGAGGCACAATGTACTTCACCCAAACGCAGTCTCTTTTCCACCCATTTTTAGTTTACTCTAGGTCCATAAAGGACACTACCAACTGTCTGTTTCAAGTTTCTTTACTTCTGGTGCCCCAAGTCACACTGATGATCAGAAGACCAAGAGATACTGAACTGCAAACCCTTCTTTCTGCAGTGCAAATGTTTGTAAGTGGAGATTACCCTTTGGATTGCTCTGCTCTTCCATAGGTTGAACGGCTCTTACGAAGCTCTCAAGGGAGGTTTCCCTGTAGAAGCGTTTGAGGATTTCACTGGAGGCATCTCTGAGTCCTATGAACTGAAGGCGGCTCCTTCAGACCTGTACCAAATCATCCAGAAGGCTCTGCGAGCTGGGTCATTGCTGAGCTGCTCCATCAATGTAAGAGGCTGCTGCTGTTTTACTCTCCTCACTCCTCTTCTCAGAGCCGTGGTCCATATTGTAACAAAAGCTCAGATCAGTGTTAGGCATTGGTCATAAGGTCTGAACTAAAAGCGAACTACAATCAGAGAGAAACTTTTACTGATTTCAGCGATAAAACCTTTGGGCTAGGTTTTAAATAATTTACTCTTGTCGTACCTCCCTTTTTACAAGAGAGTCCATGATAACACTTAAAGCCATGAACTGGGAACTGGACTCCCTCAGTTTTGTTCTTTTGTCTCATTCTCGGAGTATCTTTGCTCATTCAAAATCTGTGTAATTTCAACTCCAGATACTCAACTGCTGGAGACACACTCTCTGAGATACTTCCTAGGAGTCTGTAGTCTGATTCCGGCTTTGATTTTTAATCCCCAGAATTATCAACACCTGTAATGCAAAGTCTCTTGAGTAAGAAAAGATGTTTGTACGTTTTGAAAACCCCACACCTTCCACATCCTGTTTCATAATCTTGTTTCAAATCCTGGTTGGTGGCATGTAGGGTTAGCAGAGTTCAGATTTGGACATACTGGATGCAAACTGAGGCAGTCTGGAGCTGAGTTCACACGGACATGTCTTTGTAGGTGACTGGCTCTGTTGCCTGAGATGGGAGTCTGGATTTAGATTGAGATTTCACAGTACTTTCTTGAATCTCGGCTGTGACTGGGGCTGCGTATATGGGGGTATGAAACTCTGGATGTGAACTTTTGCTGAGAACCTCACTTCTATTTAATATACTTGGCATTGGGAATATCGATATTCATTGTGGATACCAATCTGGATATCTTCACCTGTACATGAAAGCTGTGTGCTTGTGTACAATGTATAGCAGTAAATGTGTATATTTTTATTGCCCCAGAAAACTGATGCAGCTGAAACAGAAGCAGTCACAAGTCTGAAGCTGGTAGAGGGACACTCTTACTCCGTCACTGGAGCAGAAGAGGTAAGCCAGCCTCTCCTAGGTACCCATTGATTAATCCAGCTCATCGAGCCTGGATGAAGGTTTTACCCTTGCCATCATACAGAACAGCTTGGGATTGCAATAGTGCAGTGTCTTCACCTTTCCAGGGTCTCTGTGGGGCTGACCAAATAAAAATGTTGCTAACTTGTGCACAGCCCTTACAGAAAAAAAAGAAGACAGACTGTAATACTTAGCCAGGTTGAAGGCTCAGTACACTACTGGTAGTTTTACGGAGTACAGTGTGCAGCCTGTAACCTGTGTTGTACCAAGAGATTGGTGACCCTAGCTGTTATTGCGCTGGGGGGAAGGGAAGGAGGAGCAGGAAAGGGGGCAGCCGCTCCACCACAAAATTGTGCCACGTGAGGCGAGAGCATGAACTTTGCCAGTTGGCATCAAGGGGAAAGGTGCCAAAGCCTCGTTAGGGAACTCCCCTCGATGTCTGTTCCTGCAGAGGGAGCCCTAGATATTCCTGCTTCTCCGAAAGTGGAATCGTTTGTTCATGCCAGATGCCAGATGTTCATGCCAAATAACCTCTTTCCAACTTTGCTGTGTTGTGAGGTGCCTCCTGCTTCTGAGAATGTAGATATTGTGCTATTTTGTAGCTGCTGTTTTTCCTTGCAGGTTGCTATCATTATACGAAATCGTGGGTGATGCAGCTAACAGCTCACTTGGTGGCACAGGAGAATGTAAAATAAGGGTGGAAGACCTGTAGGTGTCTTGTAACTCTTGCAGATTATAATGGACCGTATCACTCAAGTACAAATCATACTTAACCTGTTTGAAAAGCAATTGCTACATGGTGATTGGAATAATGGAAGTGCTCAGTCTCTGTTTGTTGTGTCTCCTTTAGGTAAATTACCGAGGACAGCCAGAGAAACTAGTGAGGCTTAGAAATCCCTGGGGTGAAGTGGAATGGACTGGAGCTTGGAAAGATGAGTAGGTTATTACACACCCCTGCCTCTCTCTCTTCACTGTATTTTGGTATCTTTTCAGAATTAAATTGGGAGTATGCAGTTAATCAAATCACAGAGCACATTCAGGAAAGACACTAAATCAGTTGGAATAAAACACTATTAAATCAGTAGCGAGGCTAGATATTGATCTGTTCTGCCCAGTGGACATTCTTCCCTGCCACAGACAGAGCTTTCCAATAAGAGAGAACAGTCTACATTTTAATTGTGAGCAACACAATGCAAGCCATAGCCATGTCATTTTGCAAGATGACGTTTCCCAGAGCGATCCTACCGATGCTGCCAGGACCTTAGGAGAGTATGCAGACCAATTCCATTCCTGGGAAATAACAGAACAGAGCTAAACCATTTTGCCTCTTTGGCAGCTCTGAGGAGGTTGATGGGCTCTGCGTCAGGCCTGTATTTTATTTCTGCTGCAGAATCTTGAAAAGGTCAGTGCAGCTAAAGGTCTATTCAGCTAAAGACCCTGAAATTTGAATATGTGTCTGGAACTGTCTGGTCTTAAACTGGACTTGGAGTCTCATGAGAATGCCAGTGAAAACATCTCTTTTATCTTTATTTTTAGAATGGCATGGATTTTCCTTTCATTTGGACCAGGCTATATCTTTTCAGGCAGTATTTTGAGATCTGTTTCCAGTCCCGACTGACTGCATTACTGATGCTGATGTTGTATAATACTTGAGGATAGAAAATACAGATAAAAATTAGGATTATTCTTATCTTTCTCAGAGCTTGCCTCAGGCGCATGTGCATGCCACATCCGGATTTTACTACACCTGTTTTAGCATGGGACAACCCTGCTGAAGCAGGTGTAGAGTTTTACAGCTACATGGGAGCAGATCAAATCAGAATGCAGCTTGTCACACAATAACATCAGAACAGCGGAGAAGAAATACTGTTTTCTGCAGTGTATTTTCTAATTCCCTCTTTTGGCTTGTTCTTCGGTGATCCAAACAGTGGAGCTTATATTAATTCCCTAGAGAGGACACCAGGCATTCCAGTAGATCTCACAGCTGAGAAGCTCCGCCTGACCTGCAGCCCGCGTATTACCTAATCCAGTCAGTCTCTGTGACATTGTGCATTCTGGCACCTCACAGGGATGATCCCGCTTAAGGCTCATTCGTTGTAAGTGCAGCTGAAATGTGATCCCAGCTCTGTCTAGTCCGGTCGCTGGGTGCACTGCCGCTGTGGGGACAGAAGGTCGAATTGTTGCAGAAATACATATGCCTTTGTCAGCTGCAACCCAAGACAGACCCTAACTCTCTGCTCTTGTCATGAAATTAAATGTAACAACTGAACAGGTTGCTTTTGTCTTTTGCCTGCAGTGCTCCTGAATGGAATCATATTGATCGCAGACAAAAAGAGGCTCTGCATAAGCAAGTAAATGATGGAGAGTTTTGGTGAGAATCATTCCGTTAGCTTAATCTTTTGGACATTTTGTGTGCACATATGCTTTTTTAACAGTCCTTTCATTTGGATGGAGAAAAACTACCAGTACCAAAAGGGTTACTAAGGTACCAGTGACATGTGTGAGTTGCTAGCCTCTTGTTTATCTCCATTCCCATTCAAATATTACCTTCTATTAGAGCTTGCGTAACTTAGTGCTTATCCAAAATATAGAGACCAGATGGCAATAAAATTAATGAAGTGGCAAGAATGAACCTCAGATGCTCTATATTTTGAGGCTTGTTTTTTGCCAAAATGCTACACGCTAATGAAAAAGTCTAGATTCCCCGCTTGGGAAGAGTCTATTTACCCAGAGCTAATGGAAAGCCCATCCCAGTTAGCTGATTACACAGACCAATATTGAGCCCATGTCAAACTCTGTCCTAGACTGGATTAAAGGATGAACACCCACCATCCTTCAGTACAAGCAACTGTGTGGGACATAAGGCAGGGGAGAGCTGAGAACATGCCTCATGCTCACGGCACGATGCGAAAGGTCTGTCACTCATGCAGACATACTAGGAGTGGTAAAAATCAACATCCACAGTCAAATTTGAGCAAAACACCAAACTGAGGCTTTCTTTTTTTTACAGAGAGACTCTTTCAGAAGGGCCAACTCTTACTCGCATTAAATAGCATCTTATTGCACATTTGGTTCCACCAGTTTTGGTGAATTTACTTGTGAAGTGCAATCCATGAGGGACTGGTTGCCCATGACTGTGCATGGCAGCAAATGGTACGACTGAGGCCATAATGCATAATGGCCACAGATAAAAATTGGCTTCATGAGATACAGGTCTTTCAGGCTGTGGGAAATGGGGTTTCCCAAAAGCCAGTTCTAAATTTCAGAGTTCAATTAAATGGGACTTTGGGCAGTTCTGTGACACGGATATCTGCTGCCCCGTTGGGAAAGGGATCCGTTTGTTCTGACTGTTACAGGTGATGAACTCACCCGGTCTTTTTGTGTGCCAGGATGGCGTTTTCAGATTTTCAAACGCATTTCACCTGGCTCAATATCTGCAACCTGACTCCCGACACACTGACCAGAAGCACAGTCAATAAGTGGGACCTGACCCTGTTTCATGGACAGTGGAGACGTGGCTCCACTGCCGGGGGCAGCCGAAAACACCCAGGTAAAGACTCAGCCAAGCAGGCACTTGGTGAAATAACAAAGAAAACAAACAAAGCAGCAAACTCTTTCTGAACCAGAAGGGGGTTAGATAGGAAGGTTTTGGAGGTGAAATTCTTTCTGCAGGGTTTAGATAGTAAGCAAAAGCTTGGCAGTCTAAATCAAGATCTAATTCACACTTATTTCCTCATCAGGGCATTATCTCCCCACTGCGCAGTTAATTCACACCTCTCTTCTTTCTCCTCTCCGTGCTCTTCCTGCTTACGCTCCTTCTGCTTCTGGCTGCAATAATCCTCCAAAGGGCTAGACAGGCCAGGAAAGTGTGGCAGGTCAGCGGCAGCGTGGTTTGGCATGCCTTTTCAGGTTAGACCTCTGGAGAGGCCTGCTGGCATTTGGTCCTCTTGCACCAATAGCAGCCTCAGCCAAGGATGTCTCCTGGAGATAAATGCCTGATTGGAATTAATGGCATCAGCTCCTGCCTGTTTGTTATTACTGCCCAGGAAATATCTGGGTGCTTTGATTTGCTATGGCTCCACTTGATGTTTGGCATAGCCGTGAAAACATAGAACTATATAATATACTGGAAGCATAGGGGCAAACTGCAGGCAAAGGTTCTTCCAAAGATACATTCTTTGTAATTCAAGTGGCAACCATCTTGGTTACCATGAGAGCAAAATCTTCTCCTTTTTGTTTTGCCTTGGGGCTTTTTAGAAACATACTGGACCAATCCCCAGTTTAAAATCCGTTTGGACAAACCAGACGATGACCACGAAGGGAGCGTGAATGAGCCGTGCTGTACTCTGCTGGTGGGCTTGATGCAGAAGAACCGCAGGAAACAGAAGAAAATGGGGGAAGCTCTGCTTAGTATTGGCTATTCACTCTATCGGGTATAGTTTGTTCCTCATTAAAGGTTTTATTCCCCTGGTTCTGTTCCCCTGGAAGAAATTAGTAATGTGCAACATCTTCACATTGAACACTACACTTCAAGAAGACCTGGATTTTGCCTGATGATTCAAATCCTTCTCTCATTTTTTCCTGACGCACATAATACGGGAAGTGTGAGACAAATTTTGGTTCAGTTTTTGTCCCACTTTAACAGGAGAGAGGTGTAGAAGTATGGGCAATTAATTTGTAACAGTCTTATGGAGAGCCTTCTCTTTCAGCATCTAAATGGGGGCAGGCTCATGGTGCCTGGCAATCCCAGATAAGTGGCTCTGATTACAGCCTACCGTTAGTGCTCAGTAGTTGCTTGCATTTTTTTTTCTTTGCATTTGAAAATTGTTTTGATTCATTGTCTACCATGCTACTGTTCTGGTTCAGGAGGGTGTTTTTTTTGTTTTTTTTTTGATTTCCCCAGTGTTGCTTCTGTCTCTGTAAATATAATGTAGGGAAAAATTCTACAGTGACATCTCTAACTTCTGTGATGTGAGGGGAGAGAAGCAAATATGAGAATTTCCAACCGATTTTTTTGATCACGGCATCATATCTGGGGAAAAGCAATTAAATGTTGTATAGATTCCTCTGGTTGGAGATCATTAACTGGCACAGGTGGGAGCAGATGGGAATGGCTGATTTTTGCTAATGTATCTTGTGTGGGATGGTTCAAAATGAGGAAGTGTTTTCCCTAGTGCCTAAGCAGCTGCATGCACAGAGAGTTTTAGCCGTGCTCATTTCTGACTCGCCATCTGTGTGGCGCCAAGCACTCTGACCTCTTTCTGTCCTGGAATTTGCACATTAAAGATGGCCCGCTGCTCACATCACTCAGCACGACAGCAGAGAAGTTAGCAGAGCCTTTCTGCTTTACGTATAATTCATCTCATCTGCTTCCTCTGTGATCTTTTCCGTATTAGGGAGATTTAGTGACTCTTAACAAGACAAACTCTTCCTTTTGAACGAAGTGGCTGCTAAGCCACCTGGCGTAGACATCCAGCCACGATCCAAGTTCCTAGGGTCACTCAGTGCTGTAGATGTACATCATTGCAGCTGCTGCTGTGGCTGAGGAAGGCCAGTTAGGCCAACACGGATGGTGATCTAAAGCAGATCTCTATAAGAGAAAGCAAAAAGGTGTGTGCTCAAGCCCACCTGCCCTGCAGAGCTTTTATAGGTCATGTAGCTGGAACTGCGTGGTGAAAAATCCTGTAACAGGACCTATCCCCGAGCTCCTGACTTCTGCTGTGCTGGCTATAAGGAACAAGGCCTGAGGTCCCAGGGGCCATCTCAGGTAGTCCAGAAGCGTTGTACGAGTGAAATTTCCAAAAGCTCTTTGGTGACTTGGGAGCACAATCCCTTTGGCTCTCACTGGAATTTGCGCTCCCAAGACAATTGATTGTGTTTCGAAAAGCTACCTTGTATTCGGAGGTACCAATTAACATAGCTGTCTAGTTGATTTAGCAAGGGCTAACTCTTGAAATTTGTTGCTCATTACATTCGCCTTACAACAGTCTATTCATCCTCAGGCTGATGGCCGGTGACAGTATCCTTATATTTTTTATCAGCATTCCCATAACAGGAGACTTGCAGATTTTAGGTCTGCTCTGAGAAATTCTGAGGTCAGTTTTGCAAGGTGGGGCTAAACGATTGTTGAGTCTCCTGACTGAACATTTCAAGGCTCATCCAAATATTTCCAGCCAACAGTATCATTCACACCATCATATCTGGAGAACAGCAATTAAGTGGTGTACAGATTTGTCTGGCTGAAAATCCTGGTTTTCCTTTGGAACAGCTCTAGCAAAAGACAGAACTTCATGCAGAGCTGTAAACTACAATATATGGTTGTAAATGGGAATGAACAATAAGTGTCTGAATGAGGCTTTATCTGATGTTTTTCTCTAATGGCTGAAGAATGTGTGTAGCAGCCCTTTAACATCAGCTCTTTCTCTTCCTTTCAGATTCCTCCGGAGGTACGTAATCTCTGCTGAAGACTTCTAGCCTCCAAATGAACACCTCCTGTCGCACTGGAGATTTAAACTACCAGCAGGACTTCCTCCTTGCTGATGACAGTTCTTCTGGAGAGCTTTGTTCCTTTGTCACTGCACAAATATCTCAAGTTCTCCATAACCATTTCCAAGGCACTGGGGCACCAGGTTTTATTAGGGAGATCTGAGTCCCAATCTTGATCTCCTTTATCCTTGTTGAAATTTGATTTTGTACAGCAGAGGTCAGAATTTGTCTGTTTATTAAAGACGAAGGCAGAACAGGGTCTCTGCACTCTAAAGGTGAGAAAATGTAGCTAATGTTTTTTGGAAGAAATGCCAAACTCTGGGGCACTCTCCATTCCTTTTATTGTTCTGAGCTGGGGCTGCCGTTAATGAAGAAACCCAGCTCAACCTTCCCTAATCCTCAGAGATGTCAGTATCAAGGTAAAGAGACTTTTCGTTGCTGAAGAAAGAGACCCCAGGGCTATCTGGCAGTAGGAACAGCCTGTGCTCATTTACTTAAGTCCAGCGGTCTGTGCTGCCAATGTTTCCTGGGCTTTTCAACCCTTTCCTTCTCTTTCAGTAAATGAATGTGTGGTCAGGAACTAATTAATTTTGCTCCTTTAACAGCCTTGCAGATGCAAGGGAAAATGAACTGTACGCAATGAAAAAGATGTGCGATCTGACTTCTTGTTCTTTGCAGCCCCACGTAGCTGAAGCTTGAGTGGAGAGAAGTGATGGGGGTGTTGAAAAAAATCCCAAATCCAGTCTTGTCTTCAAAACAGAAAAAGATGAAAACCCCTGTTACGCTACAGTTTATGAGAAAAACACTGAATTATCGTAAAGTGTTTGATAACACCTCTGTATGCTCTGATCTTAGACAGGCAGAAATTTTATCAGTATGTCATGTTCCACAGCCTGTGTCAAACATACAACTCTTTTTGTGGATCATTGGCTCATACTTGTTGAAGGACATCCCTGTGGAGCAAAAATCAGGACTGTGAGGTTCAAAAGCAGAGATGCTGTTCTTACTTCCTTGTTCCTTGTTCCATCAGTACTTTGTGAGCTATACAGTGTATCACTTGTTTAATGATATATGGATATTACGGAAAAGTTGAGTACTGTTTACCCCATAATCCAAAGGGCTATGTACATATCTTTAATATTATTAGTAGAAGTTGGCTAAATCCTCTAATCTGACCTGAAAAATCTCACCCTCATGCTAGTATTTTTGTCCTGTTTGCTCTTCTTTTCCGTCTGTTTAAAGAAATCAGAGAGCATAACTCCTATGCAACTGGGAGTTCTATCACAGACCATAAATTGCTCCAAAGAAATGCATTTGTAAAATCAAAATCTTTTTCATGAACAGGCTATGAAAGGAAAAAATGCTCAATAGGTGGGACAACTTGTATAGCAAGTACTAATTTGACCAAATTTGAGTGAATGTTATGATGTTTTAAATTATCTTTATACCACTGTGAAGAGGCATGTGAAAAGATAGTCTTTATAGAGCAAGACACTTTTCCCCTTCTCATTATCTGCCTGACTGTTTCCCATGACAGAATCCTGGTGCTTATCTTTTACGCTGTCACTCAGGGATTTATTTTTTCATGCTAAGAAAAACTTCTTGAGATGGCTTTTAAGCAATGGAATTGAAGCAGGGTGTCTGGCTTACCAGTCAATTGTCAAATGGTTTCTAACAAAAACATGTTCTCCACAGCTGGAAAACAACACGGATGTTCATCTGAACCGCGATTTCTTTGCAAGGAACAAACCAGCAGCCAGGTCTGACAAATACGTCAAACAGCGCGAAGTCTCCAGGCGCATGAAGCTGCCCCGGGGCGAGTACATCATTGTGCCCTCCACTTTTGAGCCTGACAAAAATGGGGAGTTCTGCCTTCGAGTTTTTTCTGAGAAACAGGCTAAAACTCGGTAAGTATCTTCTGTAAAGCGTCCTCTTCTGCTGGTGAGAGACACGAAGGAAAATGTTGCACTCTGTGCGAGAGACCCATGTCCCGTGCCCTACGCTTCCCCTTAACCAGCAATTAACCAGCCAAAGAGACCCATTTCTAGGACGTATTTGATTACCTAGTCTTCCCTGTATGGCACACACATCCATAACACACAGTCACGGCTTATCAGATGGCCTCCAGCAAGCAGCGATGTCCTAACTAGAGCCCCCAGGGCTACAAAGTAGAAGTTGCCCCTATTAAGGAGTGCAGGGAAGGACCTGGGAGTACGGTGATGAAGAGATGGTTTTAAAAAGGGCTGTTTCATCAATAGCAGCCGGTGAATGAAAAACCGAGGAGTCTGGATACGAGGCAAGAACAACGAAGCTGGGTTTTCTAATGAACAAGAAAGCTGGATTTCCCAATGAAACTATCTTAAAATGAGGTGGTACAGACAGGGGTGAAATGGGGAGCACCGCAAGCGGGGAAACTAGAGGCTTGTTCTGTGCATTTTGCAATGCCTTTTGTATTAAAACATGTTATTTTCTTAATTATTTTATGGGCAAATGGTAGACTAGTCATTACTGGTTGTTGTGTTTTATTTGTTTTTTTCCTTAGGGTGATTGGTGATGTGGTGGCTGCAAAACCGTATGAGGTAAACACCTTAACTGGGCAGACTGTTTTTCTCTAACACACTTTTCTTTCAAGGTGCGGTAAAATTGATGTAAGATTTTTACTGTTCTCTTGAGTACTGTGCTACTTGATCACAGTATATGTTTGGGCTCAGGAGAAAACATTTTGGTTACAGGGCTTCTTTACACATCTCTCTGGCTTAGTTTCACGTGTATTTTCATGTAACTGTGCCCATGAGGCACAGAAGCTGCACCCTTGTAGACAGGGTAGGAACACCTTAAATTGTCCTTTTGTGTAATATAGGTAGGAGACGGGGGGAGGGCACAGAATGATCTTTTTCATAGAAACAAATAGTCTTGCTGAAGCCGGAGGGAAACTGCAAAATTGTACTTCCAAGGAACTGGTGAACTAAGACACCCACATGTTCCCTGTAGCCGGGTACAGCAACATTTGCTCTGTAGTTATAAGACTATTTTGATACTGCAAGAAAGCTTTTTCAAAACATTTTCAGTCTTGGAAAGCAGTTAGTCCCAAATGAAGGCAACCCCCTGACCGGTCTTGATTTAAGGAGCGCTTCTGTTTTGCCACTGCTGCAGTGCAAGTGGATATTTTCCATGGTTGTAAACGGTCCCCTGTAAAGTTGCTTTATGACACCCATATCTCACTTTCTAGTACCACGTCATAAATCACATTCTTGATCATCTCTTTCCTCCAGCCTCATGTCGATAACGAAGTTATAGCTGAAGAGTTCAAGACTCCGTTTCACAAGCTTTCGGGAGAGGTAAGGGGACTAAAATGAAAGAAAAAGACTGTGACCTCTCTGTTATGATCATGCAAATATTTGGCCTGCCAATTCCTTTTACTGTCTGGCCTTCGGAAACCAGGCAGTTCTCCCCTTCTGTTAGCTCACAGCTCCAGCTCAATTTGTTCTACAATAGAACAGGTCTACTACATTATTCCTCTTATCGGTGCAGAACGTGACTTGTTCACTCGGTAATGCAAGGCAAGGAATAGCTCTGAAAATAGGGCTGATGGGAGTTGTGACTGTGAAAATATTGTTCCATGGTGAAATAAATTATCTGTGGAGTTAGCACCTAATTGTGACAACTGGCTACTTGGGCAATTCCTTCCTTTTAGTGTAGAATTAGAAAACTGTTGGGTGAAATTTCTCTTTATTTGTTGTATTTGACAGACGCCAGTATCTGCCAAAGCCTGCTGCGCTAGCCCGCAGCTGTCACGTCACATTTGCTCCTGATGAATAGGTGGCCACAGGCACTGAAGAATGAGAACATCTTTAGAGTTAGAAAGGCTTTTCTGTCTGGTGAGAGGGGAGTTTTGGTATTGCTTGCTTGTAGTTTCCATAAGCCTGGAAGATCTCGAATGCAATCCCGAACCCCTTTAGTCGCGATAGAAACTGAGACATTGAATCAGTCGAGCCAAGCCTGGTAAAAAGTTAACATTTGCTGGGTCATGTCCCCACGGCACCTGACAAAAGGCTTATTTCCCATCTGAAAGGGTAGGAAATACTTGTGGTTTCTGAGGATCTCCTCCATGGGCTGTCTGCTGGAAAATGGGAAGCGTTAGAAAAGAAGTAAAGATTTACCCACCTTAGAAGAGGGTTGGAGGTATGATAGTCTCCAGATGTCTGACAGAGAATGAAGGCAGTTTGCTTCAACTGCTTTTGCCGTTAATGTGCTGTGTTTCCTGCCCAGGACTGTGAAGTGACTGCAGCTGAACTTCAAACCATCCTGAACCAGCTTTTGGCAAAGCGTGAGTTGCACTGTGCGCTGCAGGCTGAGCGGGGCAGCAGGCACCTGCTGCAGCGTGGCACACGAGTTGCGCCAGGGCTCAGCGGGAGGGGAGGGAGCCGCGGCAGGACGAGGCAGCTCCCGGCCAGCGGTGCCGCAGCCTCGCATGCGGCCAGGGACCCGCCAGCGCCTTGCTCCTCTCGCCGCCCAGCCCCGCTGAGTTTCTTCTGACCTGCTGAACCTCTTATACGGGGCGGGGGAAAAATACCATCCGGCACTCCCTTTCAAAGAGCTGCCAAATCGCTCCCCCTTCACCAGGGGAAATTATTCTTATTGTGCTGCTGCGTGATTTCTGTGGGCAGATAGAGGCTTACCACCCCCTAAAATGAGAGCATCCCCTGCCCCTGCACTAAAACAGCCACTTTAGTGTCCATTTGTTCATAAAGTGAGAGAGACGGCTGGGAGGAAATAGTGGAAGAGATGACCGAGCATTTACCGTGCTAGAGAGATTTTGATGTGGCTGGCATGTGGAGAAATGTTGGTCTAAAAGTACTTCTGACTTTGATTTTTGCTTCCTTTGTGTGCAGGAAAGGATATTAAAAGCGATGGATTCAACATTAACACTTGCAGGGAGATGATCAGCCTTTTAGATGTATCCTTTAAATGTCATTTCATCACTGTTAAAGTTTCTGGATCTCTGTTGCAAGTTTTTCTGATAAGATAAGGCTAAGTTTGCATTTCATTGCCTCGGCACACGTGTCTTTGTTGACCGAAGGCATAAAATTCAGCCGAGCAAGCTCTGTCAGCTCAGGGCGGCAGCAACCTCAACTGTTTCATCACCGGTTGCTTCTCTCATCGGCTTTACGTCTCCCATTGCCTAAACGTTTCCCTAAAGAGCAGCAGTGGAGAGAAGCCAGGACGTTGAGCCTGGGCGCCCCAGACCAGGGGCCAGGTTAAGACACACAGACAGCGTGCTTGGCAGGAGTCTGGGTTTTAAGCACAACCTCCACTTCCGTCTCTACAGTCAGGCTCTCCCTACACAGCACGGGGCTGAAAGGGGCAGAGAGGGGCTGGAGGAGCTGTCTGAGGGGGAAAGCCAAGAGCGTGTGCGTAGTCTTCTGCAGGAAGGGATGTGCAGGGCCCTGAGGGACGTGCAGACGACGGCGTAGCCTGAGACGAGCTCTCGCAGTTCACTCGCGGTTCCTGCCTCTGGTGTCTAACAGGGGTCCACCCCAAGGCAGATGCTTTGTTTCCTGAAGGACTTTAATCCACTGTTAACCGTACAAAATATGGGTGGATCTAATCACGCTTGTGTATTCAGCAATCCCGTAAATCATTCCTTGAGAGTGCAGATAGCCTGGAGAGTCTTGGCATGCCTTTCCCTAAGCAAATATAAAAGTGTGGGCCTGTCTGTAGGAGATGGAGATACTTTACAAAGGAGAGCTAATGTGGCATTAAGATTACCCTGTGCTGAGTGATTTGTTTTTGTCAGAACTAGTTGTCTTCCAGCTTTGGTGAGGATAGAGGAATCCTGATTTTCGAACCCTGCCTTAACAACCCCAGATGAATGGGACTGGCTCCTTGGGACTTGTAGAAGTCAAGACACTTTGGATGAAGATTCAAAAGTATTTGGTAAGATATTATTTCTGACTGTCTCCCCTTCCCTCTCAACTCTGAAGTACAGATCCAGAAGTGAGGTTGGGTTAAGCCACCAAAGGCAGATATACATGTAAGCTTCCCTTCTCGCAGCTGGAGCTTGATCCAGGGCTCAGAAGCACCTTCCATTTAAAAGGGCCCAAGCAGAGCCTCTTTCACCTTAGCCCCGCCATTCTCCATAATTTGCAATACCTTCTGAAAAGCCACATTAACTCCCTTTCACTGCTGGACAAAAGACAGAGTCTCTCTCGGCTGCTTGCTTTATTAAAGCTGCTGCCTGTCTCTGCTGTTGTGGTGTGTTACATTATCGCCTGAGCACCAGGGTCGCTGAGACATGTTCTGGCGCTAGAGTTTGCCAGTTAACTGCTGAAGCAAACACAAGAAACATACATTTTCAGGATCTACCAAAAGCCTGGCTTTGTATTTTTAAAATCTTGTAGAAATGCTACAATAACTTTTCTGATGGAGGGTTTAATATCCCAAGAAGTTCACCAAGAATCAAGCAGTTTAAAGGAAGGTCGAACTTGGACCTGTGCTATTTGATGACATCCCTTTGAAGCAAGTCTGTTGCTACCATGTTTGATGCTGCTCAGCACGGAGCACCTTTCATGGATGTTCGTGAAGAAGTGCTCAGCTCCCCTCAGGCTGGAGGCATTGGGTCCATGGAGGGGCTTAGGTCAGCAGAGCAAGCCCTCAGAGCCAGTTCCAGCCTGAGCTCTAGGCCTACGTATTTTCCAGTGCTGGATAACAAACCTGCTGGCAGTAGGAAGCATCTGTCCTTGCGTCTGAAATATTAAGCAAAACGGACTTTGTCTGCTGTGGTGTTTGCCAAATGATAGGGTATTTTCCTCAATGCTCTGTCTGTCACCAGGTAACGTGAAGGCAGGCAGGCTGCCAGCCCATGGGAATGTGCTTCCCAGTCCGTCTTGCTTGCAAGGAGCTACTTGAAATGTTTCCCTTCTCGCTAACATTTCAAAGGGTAGAAGGTTTGGCTGATAGGGGCAGCGTCTGTCCCAGCCCATGGGAAAGCTAAGGCTGTGTCTGCACAGCAAAGTGGTGGTGTGGATGCAGCGCAGGCAGGCATGATCAGTCTAGCTACAAGAGCAGGGCCTATGGCAGGGCATGGGCTCCAGGGTGGACTAGCAAACCAAGGTTAGAGCCTAGAAGGGCCCTGATATTTCATTCTGGTTGCCAGCCCCTGGTGAATTCATGTTACCATGTCTTCACTGCTGTTGTTATACAGCTGCGGAAGTCAGAGCCTGCCCGCCTGTGCTCGCACAACCCCGCTGCTGTGCAGGCGCGCTTTTAAAAGCAGCTGCCACATTCCCTCGTTCCTCTGCCACAGGCCATCTATAAGAAAGTGGACAGTGACTACTCCGGGACCATGGACTTCCATGAGATGCGGAACGCCCTCAGCGAGGCGGGTGGGTATGCTGCCTGGGGAGGCTTTCTGGCCACTGTGATTGCCCGCTAAAAACAAGCCCTGGGAGGCCAGCAGAGCATGTTAACTGCTCTGCTTCTGTCTCCTAGATCGCAGTGTTGCCAGTGCCGCTCTTGCTTCCCGACTTGCCGCTAAGTGCTTTTGCTGTTATATACGTCAAACCCCATCCTCTCCTCTGCATTCTCAACCATTAATATTTTTGTCTATGCTGTGATCATTGCTTGTCCATCTGATTATTACTTGCTCTATTTTTGGCCTCATTATTTCCCAGTCTAACCATCCTCTCTCAAAGCTATGCCCAAAGCCTCTTTTCCCTTCATTTCCTCCCACCACCTTCCTCCACACTAGAGATGGCGCGAGCTTTATCAAGGCATGCCCCAACCGTGTCCTCTCTGATCTGTGCTATTCACTTTTGCAGCAGGGCTTGCCAGCTCGGGGACATCTAGAGGAGCACTGTTTTTTGATCTCTTTTGTGCCCAGTGGAGTGCTATGTGAATGATCCAGAGACGCAAATAGCACTAATACGGGTCTGAATAAAGCCCAACGTGTTACGTGAGCAATCTGCTCTGCTGCCATCACTGCTCTTTATCTGGATCCTCTAGACTCACTAATCATGGGTTTATATGGGGACCAGAGGACTGGTAATGCTGTGAAACAATGTTAAATATGCAGTTTGACAAAATGCTGGGGGAGAGCTTTGTGGCTGCCTTCACCGCAGTGCAATGGGCTTTAAAGGTGCCCAGCAGACCTTCTGGGATGAATGGACCCCCTCCGTGCTCCGGGTGTGCCTGCGGCTGCAGGAGTCCACAGACGACTCACATCAAAGGCAGCGTATTAACCTGCTGCGGCAGTGATTTGTGTGCTTCCTGTGCCTTCAGGTTTCACTCTCAACGATCAAGTGCAGCAAAGCATTGCCGTCCGCTATGCCAGCAGCAAACTGACCATCAATTTTGATGGCTTTGTGGCCTGCATGATCCGCCTGGAGACCCTGTTCAGTAAGTGCCATCAGCCAAGTGCCATCAGCCAAGGAGGATTCCTGATAACTTTGGGTTTTTATTAAGTATTTGGTGTCTTTTAACTCTGAATGTGGCAAAGTGCGTGGAAATGTGAGGGAGCCAGCAAAAATGTGCCTATTTCAAAAAGCAGCAGAGAAATGGCAAACGCCATTCCGTCTGAGCGGCCATGGAGTTGGCTCTTCTGGTTTATGGCTATCTACACTTTATGTTCAGTGCTGTGGCCCCCAGTTGTCCCATCTCCTCTAAATGGTACCATTTATCATCTAGAGTGCTGACTCAGACCTGATTTACATGTGCACCCCTCAAATCATATCAGATACGAGCGTGTTAGATTTTGTAGTTGTCCTGCTGCCAACTCCCAGCTTGCTGCTGTAGATCTAGCTATTCTGCCCTGTGAAGTGGCTTAGAAATTACCTGTAAGAGGAAAGGAGAAGAACAGCTGTAATATTCTCAGTAGGTCTGCAGCAGGTCGTGGCAAACGGCCAGACGTCTACCTTTTGTCAGACAGGGATTCTCTATATGCCAAACTCTGTGGTTTATATGCATTTTTTCCCTCTCTTGCTTTTTAGAAGTGTTCCAGCTCCTAGACAAAGACAAGAGTGGAGTCATCCAGCTCTCTTTGGCTGAGGTGAGGCTAGTCAAATTAAAATACCACGTGGTTAAGCTGTAACAATGGACACCACTAAAATTCATTTCTGTAAAATGACTGTTGTAAGTATTAAATTAAATACTGATTCAAAGGGAAAGTTTACTTATGCAAAAAAGCTCATCAGCTCAGAAGGCTTGTCCAGATTAGTAGACCAAACACTTACTTTCTATGAGCAAAAAAGTAAAGATATGTTCAAAACACCTAAAGTTGTTTGAGGAAATGTTTTCACCGTGTGTTTTACTGTCCACTTTCAGGGGGGCAGTGGTCAATGCATTAGAAAACAGACAGTAGAAAACTGTTCCTGTCTGGCAGAAAATGACCTGAACCACCTGCCAGAATTAGAAGAGACCTTTTAAGATGCCAGGTCTTCTTTTTATTGTTGTTAATGCAAATTTCTCCTGTTGAAGCTGTAATAAAAGCAATCAGCTTCAGTCTTCCCTTTGCGGAATCCAAATGTATCACAGGAAACAGAGCTGGAAGGGGCCCCAAGAGGTCCATTGAATTAGTCCTCTCAGCTGAAGACTGGCTGTAAAGGGGGGAGGATGGCTAGGAAGCCCTATGGCCTTCAGTCAGAGTTATTTAAATCCAATTACGTTTGCGTACCTTGCATAATCTGGCCCTAGAATTTTAAAAGAGCATGCAGCTTGCCCTGGAGAACTTTGTCCTTCCTCAAGAGAAACCCCACATGCAATGTCTGAAGTCCATCCCAGCAATAAATTTCCCCAAAGTTCCAGCGCAGATGGATCCTACACATAAAGCATAAAAATACAGTTCCAGTCTTCCGCAGCATGTTCTCTCAGAGCCCATTACCGAGAGCCATGATAGCGTGTCCCTGCCGTGGCCCTTCCAGACGATCTAACTCCTTGTTCTGTTTCTCCCACAGTGGCTGTGCTGCACACTGATTTGAAGCACTATAGATGAATTCAGCAGAGACCTCTGCAGCTCTTACAACCGTGGAATGACTTGTTTGGCTTCTGCCTATCAATCACAGACAGCAGAGAGAGAAACCTTTTTTGATTACTGGCAAGTTATTTTAAGCCCAATGAAAAATGAAATGATCTCCTGTTAGTTAGAAGATACATATGTTCCTGATCAAAAAAAGCGCAAATAAAAGAAGCAAATCCAGATCTGTCCTCCTTTTCCTGCCCAAAGATTATTTCTTGGTGTCATGCTGAAGTGTCACAGTTTTGACTTTCCACAGATGGGTCTGGGTGGCTTTGATTTGTCTTCTAACTGTGTACCATAACTCAGCAGTGTTCAAAATCCAGGAACGGATCTCTGTTGCTTGCAGTATCGAGCATTTGTTTTGCCCTCTGAGTGAGGGCAAAAACTGTGTTTAACGAGCCACAGGGAATGAAAAAGAAAAGCTTTTTGTCCAGAGTTTCTTAGGTGCCCATGGGCCTTTCCGAGTGCCACACAGTGTGGGAGAAGGTACCCACCTTATTGGAAGTGGCATTTTCCAAGGTGTGGCATATCCACAGGTGTCTTCGGGACTTCAGATGAACAGCACAAACTCAGTGCACATGTACCTTAGCTATCTTCTGTTTCGCTGCTCTGGCCACCTCCCTTCCTAGCCAGCTGCCTGCTTTGGCTCTGCCAAGTGTTAGCAGAAGCTGGGGTGAAGGAGCCCTGAGGAGCAAGAGGAGCTGCTGAAAGCACGCAGGGATCGGGCATGGACATGGCCCCAAGCCCAAACGGGGAAGCAGGCAAACATGATGGCACCTGTCCGTCAGGCTTGGCTCACTCTTCCAGGCAGAGGAGCAGGGATGGGAGGCCGTAGGCACGTTCCTGCTGTTCCGTCAGCTGAGATTTTCTCCTTTGAATACCTGTCCATTTGCATATTTCAGTGCCCAAGGATGGGGTTTGGAGTTTCAGGTGATAAGGGATTGAAGTCCAGAAGATCACAAAGGCAAACATGAGGAGAGGAATATAAAATGCTCTTGTAGGGGTCTTGGAGCTTGGGTGTGATGGATGTGCTAAGGTGGACTGTGATTTAAAGAAGAAACAGAAGCTAATAGTCATTGGCTAACAGCGCTCTCCTTCCCTAATATCTTGTAAAACCTTTGTGCTTTAAAAAATCCCTTTGCCTTTAATTTCATGGTCTTATAAAGAATAACTGTATTTGTTGCAGGCTAGATAATCTAGCAGCCTCTTCAGTAATTAGAAGAAGCTTTCTGTATCTTACAGTATTGTGATGATCTGGTGCGATGACGTCTCCGACACTTCAACCCGGGAGCCAAAGGAGTGCAGACAAAGAGCTGTACCCTCAAAGCGGGCAGTGGGGCCATGGCTCTAGCTCCCTGTCTCCTCAGAGCTATGTTTAAGAGAGTCCTTTCTTCCATGCTGGCTTTTCCCTAAGCTCTTTTCTTAAGCAGGAAGGAAACGTTGGTTGCTCCTTGTCTCCGAACACAGAATACCTCGTGACAGCCTCCAAGTTTCTGTTTGGCATCTCCTAGCATTTCTCATTGGTGCTGGCTATAGCTGTCTGACTAAAAGGGAACTATGTCCTGTTTCAGTGCCTTACTCTACCTTTCTAGTAGATGGTATTTGCTACACTCATTTAGAAATCCTCTCCCAGTAAAAGAGAAATAAACACCTTTTAGTTCAGGTTGCAGGGTAAAAACAACCGGTGGGGGCAACTGCAAGCTTTCCCCTGCCGTCTCTGTGCATGTATCATTGGTCATGACGTGTACACAGCCGTCTTATGTTGCCACCAGTTTCTCGTGGTAGATATTTGCCTGCTAACCAACAACGGAAATCTTCACCCCTCCACCTGACTGGAAGAGAGAGCTACCTGGGACAAGTTTAGGTCTCAAGAACCATTGCGCTTTTCTAGCAAATACTCTGCCTGTTCAGTAAGAAGAACATGTCCTTCTCTGCTCCGTAGCTTGAGTACGCACCACATCTCCTTGCTAATGATGCAGCGGGGTGAGCTAACTGCTTGCAGCTCTGGATTAGCTTTCTGCTCACGTGCAGCTATTCATCAGTTTATTCCAATTATGGTCGCAGAGAGGCCTCTCTTAACAGGATTGGGAAGAAACAAGTAGGCACAGAAATCCATTGCATGCTCCCAGTTCTTCTCCCCTCACATTAAGTGAGATGCCCCCATTACAATGCATTTCATAGTTATCTCAATGACTCTCACCCTCCCGTACAGGCTGGGCAGAGAGCTGCACTCCATCTTGCTTTATCTTTGGGAAGCAGGCAGCTCAGGAGGAGCCACTTCTCTCTCATCTGTCCTTTGAGCACAGCACTTGGCTATCAGGTCTCCAACGACTGCTGAAAAATGAGCCTTTTCATGGGATTGAATGCACTTCTCCTTTTTACTTGATGCGTCTGCAAAACGATGGTTAAGGTCCCCTTATTCTCCTTCCTTGTGCTACAAGCTGAACAAATGTCTGTGTTCATCAGTTTCCTGGTTAGCCCTGGTGGGCTGTTGACCAAGATGCTTGCAGCAGCTCCGATGGCGGCAGCAGCATCAAGGCATGGTGGGCTGAGCAAGCGCTTGGGCGTCTGGGCTCCCTGCGCTCTAATACTGCTTTGCCAGAATCATAATGCAGGCAAGGCGCAAGAGTTCATGAATTTGTGATATGTTCATCATTACTATAAGAACCTTGCTACGTGGCACTTTCTGTGCTTTGTAAGTAAGGTGGGGCCAAAGAGGCCTCCTTGGAAGCTCTGCGGTGGCTCTTCAAACCTTCCCCTTCTCTCCTTCCTCTCACTGTAGAAATGTTTTGTTTGCACTGCAGCCGGGTGCCCTGAAAACCTGAACTCTGCCTATTGCTCCTGTAAAATGTGATTCATATTAGTGCAGATTCAGACTTTCAAGCTCCTTGTGGCCTAACTGTCTTGCAGTTGCTTATACACGAACTTCCCGCGGGTATAAATCCTACCACATCAGCATCTGCCACCAGCTTCGCACCAGAGGAAATGTCTGCATGAGGTACAAGACAATCACTGTGATTTGGGATTGTGCCTAAGAGCTTGGAGTATAAAAAGAGTCAAACCTAGCATGCGCAATTATCTGTCACCTGTTCATCCTCCCAGAATGGGAGGTTTACATGGGGCTCTCGCCTTTCTCATCACCGCAGGCTAATGAGCACATTCATGGCTTATGAGTAAGGACAGAAGGAACAGTCCTTTTCAGACTTCATTTCGTCCTTTCAATCCAGACAGTCGTGCTGAACCTGACTCAGTTGTACGTTTTGGGTCCTAATTTCCATATAAATTAGCCAGCCTGGCCTGCCTGGAAGTGCTGAGATACTGTGAGCACATTTTTCCTTTCTGTCCTATTTGGGATGCATCCAGAATCCCAGGCTGCTGTTGTTATCCCGGTCTAAACTTACACACTGGAGATCCAAATAAAGTTCAGAAAAGCCAGTGAGATTCTGGGTGCGAAACAAACCCAAATTGCAAAGGTTTTGAAGTTTCTCCACCACTAATGATGTCCCTCGTGATATTTAATCTCAAAGTAGTGCCCTGCTAGTGCCTGACAAGCTTGTTGCCATGGTGTCTGTCTCTCTCTGCAGAACTGGCACGTACAGCATAAAATCCTCTCTTTCTTTAATACAGCAAATGACTTCAGTTTTTACTATTGGCCGCTCATTACCTCCTTCCTCAGCCTTTGACTTTCTTTGACACGGCTCTCACCTGAAATGTCGGCCCCCATCAGTGCCAAGTCATCTGCCTGCGTGGGCGGAAGGGCTTTGCTGGTTATGGTGCTTGGGGAGGGGTGAATATGCAAAAGACAGGTTGTGAAGCCAAAAATAATCTGTAGGAATGGCTCTGGGTGATGGCCTAAAGAAACACCTGAGCAAATGCTGGGATAACAGCTAGGAGGAAGCTGAGTGAATCCGCTTTTCAGCAGTGTGGGAGCTGAGCGATGTCAGGAACTGGAGAAAACTTTCTTCTTTGACTCCTGCTGCTTTCTGGGAAGAAGGTACATGCACTTGCTTCGTAACGCACAGGGCTGACTCAAAAAACAAAATGCCTTTCCCACTGCTCTCTTCTTATTTGGAAAACTCTACGAAACATTGCTTTTCTTGTCTGTCCACTCACTTTGAAATGTGTAAAACTACATTGTTAGCTCAAGGAGTGATTTGGATACTTTTTCTAACTCAGTTCCTCTTTGTACATTAAAAAAAAAACAAAACAAAAACCCTCAGTGATGCTTTAAGTTCAAGCTAGTTAACCTGCATCTCAATATGGTCCTTCAAGCAAATAAAGTTTCCGTAAGCTAGTTTAAACGGACTAGCTTGATCTAGCTGTCATAGAGAAGACAACGGTAAGGGCCTTCCAGTGTCTTCCAGCATTTCAGCCCTCCCTGTGTTCCCACCTCCTTTTTGATATTCTCTTTCTTATTCTCCTAACTGCACACAGGGTCACATTTTTATCTTCACTGTATGTTTAAGATGCTGATGTGGTAAAATGTTTCAGTGTTCCTCTCTTGTGTGGAAAACAACAAGGCGCAGAGAGTAGACCCAGACAAGCCTAAGTCATCAGTGACACCACGGGCTGAGGCACAGAGACGGCAACGCTTTCTGGAGGTTCACCTAAACTCACCTCTGATGCCAGCAAGTATAGTTTGCACTGCGAGGGAGAGACACCTGCTGCACCGGGCCCCCACTGGCTCCAACGCACCTGACACCAAACTGACCAAACGTACCTTGCCGTCCTTAGCAGATATGGCACTGAAGCCATTTTTGCAAGGGAGTTTCCATCCTCCTCCTCAGTTGCTCCCACTGGAAAACCTCCTTCTCATATTGTCGTTGCTGCTGACACTGCCCCGACACTGTCACAAAAGGCACCAGACCGCTGCTTGGTCTGCCGAGGCTTCGAAAGGGACGAGAGAGAAGAATGGGGCAGTGTCGCATTGCTCTAGTTATAAAACCACCCCTGTTCAGTTTAATAGTGACTGGGATCCTTTTGGTACAGCTCAGCTGCAGACAGCCTAGGATTTGGGACTTCCGGAGATTTTTCAGTTCTGTATCTCCCTCACTCTGCCCCATTAGCCAGTACTCCTTGTCCGGTTCTTGGGCACGGCTCTCTGGACACCTGGGCTTTAACGTCATTCGTCTCTAACGGCATCCGTGTAGGCTTGTCCAGGAAAGAAAACCTTTCCCTTTATTTGAAGAGTTTTATTCGGTAACTGATAAAAGCAAGATATCTGGCACACTCAGTCAGCTAACCAGCTTAAAACTGTATGTGTCTGGAGAACTGTATATGTTTTCACAAGCTGTAAGGATACCTTCAGACTACTGTGTAAGTTTACCCAGCACACATGCCGAAGCGGGTATGCTCTCTTGGGAGTTCAAGGGGCTCTGTGGCCAACAGAGTTTATGGTATATTGTGTTTTGCTACCTTTCAAAAGCTCGTGATATTTGTTCGTCAATTTTCAGTGGAGCTGGCTGGAGATCAGGAGCTGTGACGGTCACTAAGCAAAGGATTGCTTGCATCAGATCGCGCCGCAAGCCGGCAGCAGCGCGCTGTACCACCTCCAGGGGTCTTCTCACTAGAGGGCAGCAGAAACTCTTGCTTCGCCGGCGATTTTCCCTCGGGGTGTTCGTTTGGTGTTCAGGTTGCACGCGCGGGCTCCTTGAAACACAGGGATGCTGCACTGTGCATTGCGTGGCCTCTTGCTGCTGGGAAAACCTCGCTGAGGAAGTGGTAACTGTAACAGGAGGCTTGGAAAATGCTTTTAGTTTCAGAAAGAATCAGCATGGAATGACTGAAACAGAAGGAAGAGGATTCAAAGAAAATGAGGAAATGAAAAAGTACCAGTCTGACCTCTAATCTGTAAAACACCTTAGTCAAAATCCTGTGAGAAGGAGCTAGCTGAAGCAGCAGTTGTCAACTTAATAATAAGAAAGGTGAAGTTACTTCCAGCAGAGTGCCAGCCTTCTTCATGATAATTTAATTTGAGCACATCTTTGTTGCAGGGTAAGATTTTTTGCATGTTTTCATGTAGACTGATAATGTTTGAATTTCAGACATGCTGGTCTGGTGCATGAAAGCTTGGAAGAGAAATCATCTAACCGCATTTTAGTGTCCAAGCTGACAAAAGCACAAAGAATAAACAGGCTTCATGGAAACTACAAAGAATTTTGCAGTTCATGTCTTGCATTGTATAGTAATGCTAGCAACACAAGTACCAAGAACAAAACATCATTTTAAAAAGGAGGTGGGTCACTCGGGGGTGTTCCCTATGTGTTCTGTCAAAGCAGTAGATAGATTAAGCACAGTCTTCTTAATTAGGAGTTTGAGTTCAGGTCTCCCCTTGGCCAATGACTTCCTGGGTATCACTGGGGAAGTCACTTAAACTGTTCCCCCCTGCAGCTGAGGCCCTGACCCCAAGCTACAGTCCTCGGATTTGCCTGTGTTCAGCTGCTGCTTGCCTGTGAGACGCCTCAGCTCTGGAGGCACCGCAGCTTTCCTACTTTTGACAGTTCTCAGTCTTTGGCATCTTGCTCAGACTCAAGCCCACCCAGGCTCCAGCTACTAGATGTTTCTCCAGACAAAAGTCCTCTGAGAGACTCAGTCCAAGGGGCACCTTAGAGCATACCTGAAGCTTACCAAGAGGGTCCGGCTCCTTTCGAAGCACAGTGGTGGCACTGCTTTCATTTGAAGTACATTTAAGGAGGAGTTGTTTCCCTGCCACTTCCACCTGCCTCCCACATGTGGTGGTGGAGCAGACCAAGCACTTCACTAGGGCACGAGAAGCTCTGGTTCAAGCCCCGCGTCTCTGCAGATGGCGCAGGTGAGCCTCCCCCATCCCCATCCCCATCCCCATCCCCATCTCGGTGGTGGTAGAGGTGGGGAGGCGCCTCCCAGCCTTCCTGTGGGAGTTGTGCTGCTGCACAAAAACAAACCCAAATGTTCATGTGCCAGGGAAAGAGCAGGCCTGTGTGAGAGGGAGTGCTGTTGGCTGTAGGGCCCCTCCGTGGGGCAGTGTAGCCTGAGGTCTCGTCCCCAAATGAAGGGCTGCCCATAGCTGGTCGGTTGGCATAGGTGACCGACCACCAAAGCTCTCTGACTCCTGCACCCTGCGGCAGAAGGGACCGGGGCCGCCATCACTCATGGGCTCAATTTCGCGTGTCCTCATAAGCAGCCCTGAGCCAGCTCTATCCATAGGACTGCCAATATTACTCTAGTTTTAAGGGTATCTCTTTCTTCTGTAGCTGGTACCCTATCACCATGCTGGGATGAGATGGTGTTATGTAACGGCGATGTCTTATTGTCGGTAGGGAGGTACAGTTTTCAAAGACAAAGTTCATTTTGTGAAGCGCATACACACCAGCATAACTTGAAAAACATGGTATTTTTCTAACCAGGATATCACTTCTCTGAATTCCGATGTGTAGAGCAGAGGAAGTTTTCACAAATATGAGGCAGGTGATTTTCTCTTTATTTCATTTTTGTTTTATTCTGAATTAACACTTCTGTTTCAGGGTTCCTTGAAAACAAAGGTATGTAAACTACATTGGCCAAGTCTCCAAGTAGTTGGCAACATAGTGATAATTAGCTTGAGGATACTCGGTGGCGAAATGTTTCCACCCCTGAACTCATGATCATTGCGTGCATGGGTGGAGATGACTAAACCAGAACAGAAGCCTTTTTGAGGATGATGTGTTTAGCCAGAACGGGAATGAACCTGACCAGGCCACAGAGGTTCACTGCATTGAGCAAAGACCGAACAGCAGGTCTGGTTGATGTTCATTCTGGTAGGCCAGAGAATTCTGACAGATGTAGTAAATTATGACAGCTGTCACTGGAGGGGTCAATAGAGAAGTCCGGGAATACAGCTCATTCAGAGACACTATAAAACCAGTTAAACCACCAGCAGATCTTAAAAGCACCACAGAGTTAGAAACGTCTGTGCTGTAACACGTCTTCAACCTGCATTACTTCTAACTAATTTTCTTAATTGCGTAACAGTGCACTTCCTAATTACACTGGGGAACCACTCCTGAATTGTAACCGGGTCTTTATCCATCGCTCACGTTATTCTGGTTATCACTCTATCAGCATACTCCCCTGGCCTAATTTTGTGCTAGCCTTTGTGTCTACGAGCACAGGCTGCTTGGGGAATGCTTGACAGATCCTTCAGCTGGTGCAGCTACATCTCCGAGGACCAGATGGATGCTCTTGTTCACACTGAGATACTACTTGAGTAGTATCATTGAAATCAGTGGGACTGCTGTGGAGACACTTACTGCTTGATGTCAGGGTTTTGTTAAGATCTCATGTAAACGACAGCCAGAGGAAGCCATTTGCAGTGCACATCCACAGTTTTATTGGTCCTACAATACCCAGGAGCTAGACTATGTGGTCTTGAGAGCCATCTAATCTAGGAGGTAACTAGGTCCTTATCAACAGATGGCATGCAGGGAGCACAATCTGCCCCCAAACTAGTCGTTTCCACACGATGCTGACAGAAACGAGCCACCCTGTACCCCCAAGAGCTAGGCAGCCACTGCAACTGGCATATGGAGCAGTATAGACAGGTAAATAATAGAAGAATAGGAGAGTAATTACAATCAATCAGCTTTCATACAGCATTGGTGCTTCCGGGTTTCCACCACTGCTGGGAAGTGGATTAAAGTCTGGATCCTTCTTGCCCTTTCCCCATATTTTACTGAAAACAAAACAAAATCTCCTAAGAGTGCTAGTAGATTTTATAAGTCTTCTCCTCCTTTATTTCCCAATTTTGTAAAACCTGGCCTCTTAGCCAGTGGGTTTACCAGGAGCTCTCTTGAGGACACCTGCTTTCCTCCAGGAGAAGGGGATGTTCAGTGTAATATCAAAGTAATAAATTTAAAGCTGGTCAAAGGAAATACATTTTGCAGATAGTGCAACTTAACTGCAGAGCTTATTGTCCCTGGACATTGTTGGTCTTCAGTATCTGTCAAGGTGAGGAAAGGGATGGGATGTCTGTATGGTTACAAAGGATATCCAGTGTTTTAATAGTTGTTCTAGGAAATTATGAAAGGTTGTGATTTCAGGCTCTGAGCCGGCCTCTAATATTAGGGATTGAGAGGAGACCTGCTGAGTGGTTTGGAATGTGCCTACAACCGTGCGGTTCCTCTGAAACACTTGGGCTTGGACACTCTGAGACAGGATGGTCTACTGGGTGGGCCACAGGGCCCTTCCAGGATGCCAGTGTTTGCTTCACTTTCTGTCAAGTGGTCTTTACCCATTTGTTGCGCAGTTACCATTGGTGGTTTGCAGATCACCCTGCTACATTGCTGGGAGCCTATCGTCTGCAACGGGGAGCTGCTGTTTGGCTGAGCAGAGAGGAGCTGACTGGCCGCAGAACAGCATGAACTGTGCCCTCTCAGAAAGGTTTCACTTCTCCTCTTCCTTCCTTTGCTGCTTCTCCTGCATCCTAAATAAAAGTGTTTGAGTGGTAAATTACATATTTATTCTTTATGTATAGACATATAAAGCCATGAAGACTGTGAAAGGTGCTCTCAAAACACTGTTCTGGGCAATTTACGAATGACTGAATTGGCTGAAATGTGCTTGACCAAGAACAATTACTGTAAAGCAAGGAAAACGCATAGAAGTGTAATTGTCTTCATTTATAAAACAAAATTGACCTACGATGTGTGGGCTTGAGGACACTAAGATATGTATTAAAAATGCTTTATGTCACCCCAGGCTATGCCAATCATGAAAAACCTCTCTGGGCCTCAGGCTCTGTCCCTGGAGCTCCCTCAGAGAGCGCAGCGTGGGCAGACCCACCGCAGTCATTTCCAGGGCTCCTGATAACGGTGACTGCAGTCACTGGCTCACCTCAGCAATCCCTTTATAATTCCTCTTACTACCTTGAGTGCACCTCTTTTTAGATATCGACACACCTGCACAACAGCTCTAGAAAATTCCTTGTGGGACTGAATAAAAGTCCTCTAGAATTTTAAATAGCAGTCCTGAGAGAGATCAGTCCCAAAAGAGGAAGCATCTGGGTACCCAAGGAACAAATCTTTTGGGCTGTAAACGTGTTTCTTAATGATGATGGTCGTACCAGATGTAACGCTTCCTTTTTGTCTTGCCCTTTTAACACAATCACAGCAACACATGGCTTCAGCCTCGGTTTTTCTCTGTGTCGTCTGCTGCAGAGACCAAGATCTGTGAGACAGAGCTGCTTTCAAATTGGTTATGATGTGGACCAGGTGCCGCATCCATGAGCACTGCACAAGCAATGAAATCCAAAACTTGCCTTTCAGCGCAGCCTGGTTAGAGCTCTCATAAAACAGCAGCAAGGCCTGCCTGGGTCTCAGAACCTGCCTTAACGTTTGCTGTCTGTGATGCATTTCAGTCTGCACTGCTGGTGGCTTTACTACCATGGTACTTTCTAAGAGTGTAAATGGAGGAAGGCTGCTAAAGCAAAGGATGGCCGTGAGGTTGCTATTAGACTGGGGCTTGGCAGATTTGGACTCAGCTCTCGGTTACGTCACAAATGACTTGTATGATTTTGAGAAAGTCACTTCATCTCTCTTTGAGGCTCTCTTCCCCATATACGCTTTCCTTTTTTTAGCAGCTTGGCTCTCCTATCTCCTTGAGCTAGACAGAGAAAGCCGCTCAGTCTCCATTTCTGCACTAGCACAGTGAGTGGTTCAGCCATCATGTTGGGATGCCTCTACCTATCGATGTGTCAGAGGCTGCCCTACTGGAAACGCACCACCAGGCCACCACTGCAGGTCCTCTTTTAAGAGTGGCAAGTTCCCCGGCGTGCAAGCTGGCGGAGCCCTGTGTCTTCTGCCACCCACTATATCCTTGTGAAATGATATGCTCCATTTCCAAGCAAAAGAGGGGTTAACTTTCTCAGTGACACTCTTCAAACTGGGCAGATGTCCCAGACCATCATCACAAGTACCTATTCCACTGCAAAAAATAGGTGCTGGTATTTTTTCAGCTTGGACCCTGAGTGGCGTCTTTGCCCTAAGTGAGCTTGCACAAGTATAAATGTTTGGGAACTCAGTGAATTATTTCCCTGGCAATACAGAGGGGAAATAAAAGCCGAGACGCTCTTTGCAGAGTTTAGAGGAGTAACAGGAATTAAAGGCAGTAAAAAATAAATTGACACTGAAGTTACAAGTCTGACTCTAATACACGCAAAGGTCAGAGCAGCTAATAAAACAGCTCCTTTTTTTCCCCAGTTCAGATTAGGAGGGTGCTTTAATCCTCAGAACATCCTTGCTGAATACACTTGCCTGTGACAGCGCTCACAGCTAGCTCTGAAAGCAAGTGCTGGGCATGGGCTGAGCTGCAAGGATCATGACTCGCTACATGGGGAAGGGTCCAGGGGAGAGCGCCAGTTCATACTCAGATGAAGGAGTAAGTATCACTTGTTTTCAAAAGCACCTGGGGGCTAAGACTGCAACTGTTCAATTGCAGAGGTCGAGTACCTGTGCAAAGCATGCCTACTGAATATGGTAACGCACCAGCTCTTTTGGGCAGGGCCTGGACACGTCTCAGCAGAGGTCTCCTGGAGGTTTTCATTCAGGCTGAGCCGCTCATAAACGGAGAACGTCCACTCCCCTGGAGCCCGGCTGTGATGGGCTCCTGGGAGCTCCCAGCTGGTGGGGAGCTGCATGGAGCCAGCGCTGCATGGAGGAAGGGGAAACATGAGCTGCCCTGGAGTTTGGAGCAAGCTGAAAGTGCTAGAGGAGAACTGAGGTGAGAGACCTCCACGGGAATGTCCACCCCACTTCTTAAAGGCCCTATGCTGAGATGCCTCTTAGACAGATGTGGCCAGAGTGAGCCAAAGAGCCGTGAAAGACTGAGAGGTACTGCAAGTGTCCAGCCTCGCACCGACTCAGTCCGAGCTATCCTTGCTGAAATGTTCTAGTTTTGGCTGTGCAAGTTCTAATGATCTCTATTTATTTCATACATGTGGAATTTATTATGTCCATTTCTGTCTTAAATGCAACAGTATAAACAATACTTTCTGCTTCCAAACAGCCACGGACAGATTGCAAAAGCTGCTTACTAGGTGTTGATTCTGTCGACACTGAACTTTAAATTAGAGGTAATTCCTGAGCTTTTTAAGAATGTTATGAGATGGTTTAAAAAAAAAACCAATATTGAAACACACGAAAATTGGTAGGTATCGTTTCCAATAATAATGTAAAGCTTATGATAACTGAGTTTGAATATAGTGGAGATGTGTATACATTTGTCTTGAGAAAAAAAAATAAACGGAGAGAGGAATTGACGATTCCTAAAATATTGCTTAAAAGAAAGCATTGCCCCTGGCTTCCAGGTGGCTGTCCTTCACTTCCACTGAAGGAAGGGGTCACCCTAACTTTGTATGCCTTGTAGCCATGCTCCCAGTGACTTCTCACCCGATGCCTGCCCCCTACAACTCTCCGAAAGGAAACCTTCAGTGCAGTATTTATTGTCTTCTGAGCGCAGGACCCATCCCAAGCTTGAGCCCAATCTCAGCTTGCATCAATTTCTTTGACTGGAGTCTGTGCCAAGGGCTGCGCCTGTGCTCCCCCTCGCCTGCAGCACGGGCTGTGCGGGTGCCCTGGCCACATCCGGCAGCTCGGCAGCCTGCGGCAGTGCTGGGCGCCAGTGCTGGGGAGCTGAGCCAGCCAAGCCCCTTCCCAAAAGGACCCATCATCCCCTGCAGCAAGGTGGCATGGGGCATGGAGGCGGATGAGCCGCTGGAAGTTCAGGTGCATGGGCCAGGGAGTATCAAGGAGCGTTATTAGACCAGGTCTTCGGATGACAGCATTAATCTTTATAAGCAGCTGAATGTCACAATGAAAAGTGTTTACATTTTGAAGAATAAACAGAATCTCTCCTCCTGCTGATTTGAATCCCTCCCTACACCATTGCAGTACCCCAAGGACAACTTTTCATGTCCTTAGAGTATTCATTTCTTAGTCCATTTTTATTTGGGGATTTTTGCTTAGCTGATAAACATTGAATGTATCTGACCTGAACAGCTCAAGATAAAGTTCAGTTTGGTAATGTTAATGAAATCTGGGAGGCTGGGAGAGAAAACCGAGAGGTGTCTCAAAACAGGGCTTGTATTTCACACTGTGTTGCAGCAGCTGAAACCAAATTCTGATGAATGTTGTTCACAGTCAGTAGTAAGCGACTGCAGTGACCCTTGCTTGCCAGTAGTTTTTTCATACATGCCAGAGGTCAAACAAGCAAGAGACCAAGGAGGGATGGCCAGGGGGCATAGGGGGAGCGAACAGGAAGAGGCTCTTGATATGTTACATGTGGCAGCTACATGCCTGCTATTTAACAACTGTTCTTTCCTACTTCATACCCTCAGGCAGCCTGAAACTAGTAGTCCTGTCATCTGGAGAGATAACATAACACTGGTCATTACAATTTCACTAAATAAGGAATTCTGAATTAATTATATCGCATCCTAGTAAGACTAGCTCTGGTTGACTCCTCGCTTTTCTCTTGGATTATTTTGTCAGGGCTGAATACACTAGTTTTACGGATAACGCTGTGTGTGCTTGTAGACCAGCTGGCGCTGAGTGTCTCTCGAGCATAGGAAAAGAAGGGGGACTGTGTGAGCCCGTTTGTATGGTAACACAGTCTGTGTAACCTGCTAATCACACCCCTCTTACCTCGTGAAAGCCCAGCGAGCAAGACCCCCTGGGTAGGGAAAAGTAGACAGTTTTTCTGCGTGATGCCCTCCTGCAACTGCATGTGCCTCCTGTTTTGCTTGTTGTAGTCACCTCAGCCCTGCCTGCTTATCTCCAGCCATGAAGCACTGCAATCCAAACGCAAGCCCGGAGCTTGGAAATCAGCTCTTCTATATGTAGGTGTGCTCCAAAGCAGCTCCCTCAACCATTTCAACAAGCTCAGAGTCTGCTGGCTGGCGTACGATAAAGCAGCCCCTTTATTTGACATTCTCATGATAAGGCCCGCACTGCCAAGCTCCAGAAAAGAGGGCTGGACTCATGGGCAGGGAACAGAGAGAGCAGAAGGAGATCTTGGAAAGCTCTCAGCCTGCCTCCCGAACAGCTACTTGAGAAATGTTTCTTTGAAACGCTCTTCTTGTCAGAAAATGCCTTCTGTGTTGAAACAAACCAGTTCTGCTGCGCTTTCAGTCTGAGCAGAGCTGAGGAAGGATGGCAATTGCTACATTCTGATTCAAAATTTTTTTCCTCAGAAATTTAATGTGTAGGGAAAATGTTGGAAATCAAAATAAAACATTCTTATTGATGTGATTGCAATGACTTTCTCAAGCAAAAAACCCTCATGATTTTGGCTTTTCATTTTGATTGAGGATAAAGGAAGAGTGGGGGCATATTCAAAGCAATGGGAATTCTCTTGGGACAGAAAAAGATACCCAACCGACTGTGGCCACGGCATGCTACCAACTGGGCATGAATTTTCATCTTGGAACTGTCCGGCTGAATATTCACTCTAGGGATCCTCCCAGCCCTTCGGAGATGTCTCTGTGGCTTCCTCTGGCCTTGCTCCTCTCTGCTCTGCCTTCTAGGATTAAGCACGACAACGCGGACACCCAGGGTGAGGGAGAGGAAAAGTGCATGGAGCTGCGGAGTGTTACAAGCATTTCCAGTACACCTGCGCCACACTCTTTTTAATGTCATGGTACATCACTGAGTGATAACAAGTTGTGGTGATTCCTAACTGGCAGGATTTGCTGAAGGGGAGAATAGCAATGAGACAGAAGATGGTGTTCCTGGGGAAGAAGAGGACAAACCCATAAAAGCCCTTGCACAAGACTGCAAAGCACCGAGATGAGAATTAGCAGCTGTTACGTGGGAGCTGCGTAACATGCACACCGGCACTTCGTACCCCCAGAGCAGCCTAAGCAGGCTGCCGAAGCTAAGCCTCCTCCTGCGTGAGACAAGCACTTGCCTTCTCCGAGGGAATTACAGACAGTGCCATTAAGCAGCAGACACAGAACACAGGATTTTTTCACCCAATATGCAGTATTCTCTAAGTTAGCTTGACTACATCTTTCCTGGAGTCAGTCAAGAAGAAAGGATAATCTCTAAATGCTCCGTAAGGTGCTGAACTACGTTATTATGAAAAAACCTGATCAGTCTCAAGCTAGTGTTGAAACTATACCTGTAAGTATAAATGAAGGCAAGTAAATGCCATCACAGATTAGGTGTGAGACACCACACGCCAGCAACACTTCAGGCCGTTCTCGGACCCATGCTGCGAAGGATGTTCTCCTCTCAGACACACTTGCTGAAGGGCTCCAAGAGAAACACAAGGTTCACTAACGTTGTCCCCTCTCGCAGATGTTTTTCTTCCAAGCGAAGGAGTGGCGGAGCTCCAGACACACGCTAGTTATGAAGGAGATGCGGAGTCTCCCTCAAATTCCCAAGAATTTGTGTCTTCTCAGCAGTGATATTTTCATCCTATAAAAAGGAAACTTATTGCCTGATTAGCAAGATTTTATCATCTGCAGTGTAAGAGATCTCCCCTCTCAACAGCTGCTTACTTTATGTTTTTCCAGGAAAATTTACATCTCTTTAAGATAACTGAGACCAATAATCTAACTGGCAACTGGCATTAGATGGTCTGGCAAAGTATGATCTGAATTCAAGGCTGACAGGAACAGGGGTGAATTATAGACTCGAGTCTCTAGCCAAAGGAAATAGGTTTCCGCGACTCCCCAGAAGGAAGGCGGTTATGATTAATGTGAACACGGCAGTATAAGAGCTGAGGAGAGCAAAGACTTCTTACAGGAAGGAAAAGGGTCATTTACCATCAGTATTAAAATGCTATCTTTATTGCCTAGACCGAGTAGGAAAACTCTGTGTCTTACACAGACATAAGAGAGAGACACAAGATGTCCAGCGACAAGGTAATATTGGCCAAAGGAAGTGTCTCCTTTGGCTTTTTGGGTTTTTTTTAGGAAGACTGGCTTTCTCCAGGCAAGGCTACTTCACACTTTACTCATTTCACCTCTGTGTATTATCTTCGTTAAGAGACACAGAGACGTTACGTGGCTGACTAAGCCCACGGACCATAATAAAGACTACTTCTACTGTTACGGTTTAAGGTTGAGGAACGATTTTCAAGAGAACACGCTCTTATCAAAGCCTCTGGAGTTATGCAATTCTCTTAGTACATCAATAAACTCTCTACACATATATCGCCCTGATTTGAGTTCTCTGGAGGCCTGGACAGTCCAAAACTGAAATTGAAACAGTGCTAGGAGCTGCTCTAACTCCTGTTGTAGCTCACGTAATCCCACAGGCTGAAACATGGAGATACCGTGACCCTCAACTCTGACGTCTCCCTCTCTGTTTGCTAAACATATGTTTGGGACACTTGCCAAATGGCTATTTTACAGGGTGTAGCAAGGAACTACAGGGTCCAGATTGATGCTTTGTGTCCTGTGCAGAAGGACTGAACAAAAACTATACGTTTGCCAAGGGACTGATTCAAAACATATGCTTTTACTCAGCCATTTGACAGAGGGACAGCAATCCTCCCTGCAACATTACTGAGGCCCTTTCTCATTCTTCTCCTCTCTGGGCCACTTCATTTTCAGGTCCCTTTTTCCTTTTGCAGGTGGAAGTTTTGCCATAACATCCTTGGCTACTTCCAAACACAGTAGAGACAGTTTCTGTCCTGTGCCTTGTATCTGGGCATCTGTACTGACATCTCAGTGGTCTTATGAAGGATCTGAAGGTAAGACCTGAACCACTGCTGGCTGTGGGCTGATGCAGTGCTTTGCAGAGGGACTCAAACTGATGCCTGTATCTTTGGCTCTTTTCAGCAAAACGCAATTTCTTTCACCACTGTGTACCAGACTATCAAGTGCAACGGCTCCAGCTAGCCCTGGCTGCTCCTTAAGGAGTACTGTTACGTGGGAGAGGTCTGTGGCATGTCGCAGCGCCTCATGTATTGGACTGGCTGTAGCAACCTGCCTGCAAGCAAAACAACACGCAGGCGGAAGAGGCTGGCTGTGTTAATGGTTTTGCACAAAAGGCTGCATGCAACCTCTGAGGGCTCATGAGCCTGCCTGAAAACAGGGACTGTATCTGGATTTTCTTGTAATAAAGAGAGGCAGTTGTGGCTAGATTAAGGCAGAAGCGTGCTCCTAAGCCTCAGTGGAATTTACTTTGCGATCATTAGTCAAGGGAGACATCCTGGCTGCTTAGAGGTGGGTAGTGTGATACATAAATGGCAGTTAAATTGAGAAGGAGCAAGAGGAGAGAAGAAAGTGTAAGGAATAATAATCAGAAGTTGAAAATCCCTAAGGAAAATAGCAAGCGTAGTGTATCTGAAAGTACAGCACAATGCTTAAGGTCAGAGTAATTCTGTTTTCAAGTCTCATCATTGCCAGTATTAAGAATAAAAAGAAGAGATAATGCAAACAATCTTGACATTACGATTTGTTTTAGACTTGGGATGAATAGTTGCAATTCCATTGTCATTTGAGCCCCTCCTGTTTAGACCAGACCTGCCTTTTTCACACTGTTTCTGTTTAGCCACTTCCACCACACAAGCCTACTCTGACCCTGACCAAGTCACCGAGTCTCCCCTTGCAGCTCTGCTCCCTGTCTGTAAAAGCTGGGCAATAGTACAGCAAGCCTGCAAGGAAAAAATGCACTGGGTGGACATGATGGTAATGGGAACTGTAAACATACCTTGAGTAAATGTGCTCTCAAACACAAGCTGAACCGGAGTTTTAAATGGCTACAGTGTTTAATATAGGCTTGATCTGAAATCTCTGGTCCAGCCGCCTTTGGCTTTTTGGGGTGTTCCAAAAGCATATTCCAATTAAGGGCACTGCAGCAATATGTAAGGTGATGTGTCTGAGGGCTCACACATGCTGGTTCACGGTAGGGCTGACGTTAGTATGTAGGGCCGGCTGCCAGTGAAAGGCTCCCTTCAGCCAAGCTCAAATTAGGTTGGTGTCATTCAGAAAGGCCCACTCCGCATGCATCTGCTGCTTCTCCGCTCTTGTTTAGACTAATGAGGACAGAGTCTGCGCGTCTTGCTAAATGCTTGCTGTAGTGCTGGCAGTCACATGCTTGGAGAGGCTCAAAAAAAGCCCCCAGACTGCAGCCAAGCACACAAGCATTTCATTAACAGTTTTGGATATGACCAGGTACTCGGAATTTAGGATTGTATTTGATAAGAAAAAGGGGAGGCTATGTTCACAGAGGGGCTGGGAACGCTGTTGCTTGGGAGGAACAGGGTTGCGTTCTTGCCTCCTCAAATGTTGCAGCCCATACTGATTGCAGAGAGCTGCACCAGGAAGATTTCATCCAGTTTGCACAGAAGGACTCAACTAAATGCTCTGTTTGCAATGTTCTGTCTGCAGAAATGTCATTTAAAAAGAGAGCTTAAAAATCCTGAGCCCTGGGGAGCAGCACCAGGTTCTTTTCCCTTGCCGAGCACGGTAACGCTCTAGACTCTCAGCAAAGCACTGCCAGGGCGCACTTAATTGCGCGCAGTCCCAGACGCTGGCAGTAAGGAATGAAGCACTGCAAACGACACTCCAATCCTGCCTCTGGGAATTTGCGGTCGAATCTAGACACGGCAAGGGAGAAAAAGCCTGCAACAGGACCAGAGCTATGAGGGTGCTGAGAGCTGGGCTCCTAAACCTCCAGGGCTGCGCTTGGTGCTCCATCCCTCAAGCCAGTGCTGGGTGAGCACAAAATACAAGTGTCCTGATTTACTGCCATTTCACAGCTGTTGTGTGGTGTATGCATGAGGCCGGTCGGGCCACAGCAGTGGGGAACTGGGCCCTAATGGAGGCAGCCGGTGCGGAGGGGAACTTGGAAAACAAGAAGCAGGAGCTTGTCTCTGGTGTGAAGGTGGAGAACTGATGTATAAATAAGGCTTTCCCTCGAGAAAGGAAAATGATTGTTGCCCAGGGCAAGCAGTCAGGAGGATGCCTCTGGTACGTTAGTAGGAGACGGGTCCATGGGACAAAATGAGACTAGCAATATGTGAGAGACTTTGGTCAAACAAGAAATGGAGAAACCAGTGAAGGGTTGGAGCAGTTGCAGAGGGAGAGGACCTTTGCAGCAACACTTTTCAAGAAGTCACTTGTGGAGACAAAGAAAAAGTGGGACAGGGTTATTTTTTTTCTTTCCGTTAGATTCATTTTTTCTTCTTTCGTTGTTGTTGGGTTCATGTCAGGGGGCCTGCCCAACCCCCCGTGCCTGAGCATCGAGAGATTTTCCTTGAAATGTCATATACCTTTGAAGTGAATCCAAAGAACAGCCTTATATTTTCAGATCTGGTACAAAGTATAGAAATAACAGACTGTGAGAATGGCCATAGTAACCAGACAAGATGCAAAGAGTTTCTAATTCCCAGTAGCACAATGGATAATAATGGTGGAGGCGGGTTCGTGCTGTAATTTGTATTCAAAGTCTGAACACTACCCAGAGATCATGGCTTGCACCTGGAATTCAGAACAAGCCTGCTGTAAGGATAAGGCTGGGAGTTAACAAATACATGTGATCTCTTTTCACCTTAATATCTGAGATGAGTCAAGTCAAGATTGACTTTTCTCCAAATAATGCAGAGCAATATACAAGAGCAAGTGAGAATTGCAAAGGTGAGTAAGGAAGGATTATTCCCTCTTTCTTATAACACAGGAATTAGTGGACATCACACACAATTATTAATCAAAACAAATGAAAGGAAGAACATCTGCACACATACATCATTAAATTGTGCAACTCCTTGCCCACAGGATGTTTTGGATATCACAAATATAAATGGGCTGAAGAAGCAATTAGACCGAATTGTGGACGAGAGGTCTCTCGTGGGCCACTAAGCACCTCCAGAAATCCCTAAGCTCGTGGCTGTCAGTAGATAGAGGGTGCAGCAGGGGAAGGAGCATGCTACGCTTGCCCTGTTTCTTACTCGCTTTCCCTACACATCTCTCACTGTTTACACTCGGAGACAGGATGCAGAGCTAAACGAGCCTTTGGTGTGACCCCGTGTGGCTAGTCTCATGAATTATACAACGCCCGATTCCCTGCGCACCGGGGATGCAATTCACATTCCTGCAGAGCATCAGCTTATGGCCTGGCAAGTTCTACCGAATATTTACCATGAGAATTTAAGCAGAATCCAAGTGGCTGAGCTGATGTGTTCACATGATCCCATTTCACCCCACCTGCAATTGCACACTGCCTCTTCCGTCACTGTTTTTTGGCTCGGACATAATTTGATACGCAATTAGTCAAACATCCTCTCCTGCTCTATCTGCCCTATTCTGAACAGTTTGCGTCGCATAAGGGAATTCATTCGGCTGCTCGAATCCTGAGGACTCCTGTCAATTTTCATTGACAGCCTGCTTACAGTCAAGGCACAGACAGGTCCAGCTGGAATCGAGCGCGAGCAGCTATGGAGACAGGCATGCAGCAGCCCACAGATGGGCCATTTCTTGCTCACATTCTTGGCTTTGCCTGCCTTCAATGGCCTTTTATTTTCATATAACTGTTATGTAAACTATTGAATGTGTTCTGTAATTAGTTTGAATGTCCAGAAACACATTTCTTAATGTTTCAGATACGGGCTAAGACCACAAGCAGTGTTCTCAGATGTTTTTAATGCGCAACCCGTGGGAAGAAAAAGCACCACTTTCTCAGTTATACGCGTGACAGGTTCTTGTTGTCAGAGAAGAGGGTGGCAGCCGGTGGGAGGGCTGAACTGATACTGTTCCCAAAGTGGCTGGATGGCCTGAGAGCAAACCCCATTTGCAGAAAGGACAACTCGATTCTGCGGGGAAGATCAGCTTGCTACAAACAATAGTTCTCCAAAAATCCTGCTTCACGGTGATGCATTTTATTCCACGGGAAAGCCTGCTTGTTTGTAGCTGGGTGCCTTACTACAAGTCTTTGCAGAAATTATTTCTTAGAAAAAAACAAACCCCCAAAGCCCTCCCAAACTTGCCCCCACCCAGAACTACATTTTCTGGGGTAGGGCAGGATGAAGTCATTGCTTTAGTGATTAGGGCTCATGCGCCGGAAATGCTATCAGGTGCTGTCCTTTCTTAGCCTTTTAAAGCCATTTAGTTGTGCTCTAGAAGAAACTGGCTTTTAGTATGCTGACTAATCAGATTCCTTCTTGCTTTATCCTGAACTAATTAACTTTCATCTCTTCAGTTTATTCCCCGCCTACCTGATCACCTAAAGACCCCCAGCCCCTGTGCAGAGGCTGCTGTCCTTTGCTGATAAGGTGAGGCCTTCTCCACCATGAGACACCTTCCTCAACAAAACTAGACCTAAGTGCTGACCGTTGCCAGGATATCGTACCAGATAACAGCATTTTCTTTAGATGCAGATTTTTCCTCTCCAGTGGATGCTGTCTACTCTTCTGGACGTTGTTATTCTGTTATATGGGCTGCAACGAGTTACCAGGAAAAAAGACTCTATGCCCATGGGACAGCTCGGCTTGATCAAGCGCCCTTGCCCTTCATTGCTGTGGCTGCTGCTGTGTGTGTGGTAAAAACCTGCACAGGTTACAGGCCTGTGCACAATGCAACATCATTTTCTGAGCATCCCTGGGAAATATGTTATTGTGCTTCCTCGCGCCTCTCAGGTAATGGCTCTGATGCAAGAGGTGGTTAAATTACTTGAGGTCAGTGTCAGAGGCCAATATTAAAGCAAGGAATTGTTGGCTCTGAGACCTTTATAAACACCAAGCACAAGCAAACAGCAGTTATATAATGCCGAGAGATATATTGAAGTTGGTGATTCTTTGGAAAAGAGATAGCTGAGACCAGCAAATGTGTTTGGATTAAGCATACTTATGAACACCAGCCAGAGGTTGTGCATTTCTGGTGTCATTGTTGTGAATGTGTCACCAGCCATTCCCAAAATGCTCAGAGAGTCACAGAGAACTTAAAGCAGTTCGTGGTTTGAGGAAGCCTTTGCTAATCTTGCCCTCTCGGATACTAAAAGAGAAGCTGTAACTTGCTCAGGTTCTTGCTTGCATCTGAATTCTAAGCCTGAGGCTCGACATCACATAAGGGAAGACCGTAGGAAATACTGAAGTTGTCTGCTTGTCAAGGGGGCCTAGGATGGTGTCCATCCAGGAGACTCAGTTTCTCACTCTACTCAGCTGGCCACAGAGACACCTTTTGCTGTCTGTCATGTTCCCTTGGCGATCATTTGTGTGCCCAGCATCGCAGTCTTTAACATTAGGGTCTTCAGCACTAGAATCAGTTCCTGTTAAATCCCTGACACTGAACTTGGACTTTTGGAAGGGGCCTTTTCTCTCCAAACCATCCCAAAAGTCAGATCTGAACAGCTGCACTAATCAGAAGTGTTTGAAATTCAGCTTTGGATGTGAATGATGCAGCACGGGCTGCAAATCTGTCCCTTATTAACCTTCCAGATGGCAAGCTGAGGAGACATGCTTCAAAAGATGAGCGTACACTGAAATTTTAATTAATGGTCACTGACCTTTAGGAACGAGGCTTAGCAATCTATGTACAATGCCAAACATCAGAGATATCTTAGGAAACTGCCGGCAGTGGCTGGAGTTTCTTCCTGTTTCTGAAGTTGGATTGTTTTCTAACTGAGTTTGAGCTAAATCCTTCAGACTTGAAAAGTTGCTTATCTGCTTTTCCCTCAAATGTCTTAGCGCTTTCTTGCAGGCCACTTCAAGATGCTCGGATGGTCTCTCAGTGTAGATTGATCAGAGTCTCCAAATCTCTCTTCCAAACTTGCTTGTCCCAGGACATTCACGAGAAGTTAACCAACTACCTAAGCATAACCAGAGAGGAATCGGAGGTGGTAGAAGTGGGAGGAAGATATTAATTTTATGCTCTTCTTTTCTTGCTCACACCCTACCATTTTTGTGTCATCTAAAGTGAAAATTACTCTTCTGCACTGAGCTTCCTGAAGCCATTAGGTTTAAATGATGATGCTACTATGCTACTCTGGCTTGACTCTGTTCCCAGACCCAAACCAAAGCTGTTTCTTACTCCAAATCTTCCAGGCTAATCAACCACAGGACCTGAAGTTACCCAAGGTCGCATAAGAGAGAAGCTAGAGAAGTGTTCAGACCCCCAGGGGACAGTCGGGAGCACATCAGTCTGCCTGTAAGTGCTGGGCTGCATGTCAGCTCTGGTGATCAACGCCAAAGTGAGAAGAGAGAGGATTTCTGCAAGCGAGCTTGATCCCACCTGCTGAATGCTCAAGAAAGCAGGGGGCACTTCAAGGAACCTCACTTACGATGAACTGCTCCACTAATGTAATTTACCTTGCATGTTAGCTAGATGACCCTTGAAGATGCAGCTAAACTAATTTGATATTTTGAAGTACATCCTTCCTATTGGCTCCAATTTTTGGATTAAGCAGACACAAGTTTCACAATGACATGACATAAAACGGATACCTGTTCAGATCACATCTGGTTACTTTGAAATTGCTGGAGGCAGAGTGAACTGTGGAGCTCAAGACCATTTCTTGCTCCCCAGAGCAGCAGCTGGCTGGAGGGATCTGAATGGAGAAGATTGCCACGCTCATTTAGTCACACCCATCAACCTTTGCTCAGAGAGACCTGATCTGTGGTGAGGGCCAGGGGATGATTAGATTTCTGCCTGCTCAACTTTCGAATCGTCATGACTCCGCATGGCCGGTTCAGCTGAGCTCAGTGCCCCTGCTGTTTAGGGGTTCAGCTAAGGAAAACTCAAGCTCATTATACAAGTAAAATACATTAGCAACTGATACGCTGTTTTTTTTCCGCAAGGAAAGGGAATTAATAACATGCTACCTCATCCAGTTACCTCCCTATTTAGATGCTTGGAACAACCAACCTTTGTGTTATAAAAACAAACTCGCTTAACTGTACCACTGGGGCATTGCCTGTTTTCTCTAACGCAAAAGATTTGTTCTGCGCCATAAAACTCAGTCATACATATTTTGAAAGGAAATAAATGGTCTGAGTAGTGAGCTATTTCGATTCCCTGCTGCAACACAGAGAAACATATTCACATACACAGCGAGTGCCCGCCTAAGAGCGGGAGCAGCGAGACGCACTACCAGAAACCGGAGACCAGTCTCCCGGACTGGCAAAGTTGCAGGGCACCGCCCAGGAGGAGACCAAGATCTCAGCACTAGACCAGTGAAGAGGGGGAAAGCTAAGGCTTATTTTTATACTCAGATGTGAGTTACGATTTCTTTTTTAGGGGGGTTCTGGTTTAGGCATTGTATTGCTGCCCGATACGACAGCTTGTAACATTTTAAACAAATACTTATTTAAGTTCAATGTAGAACTACATCTGTGTTTTGTTTTGTTTATGGTTTGAATTGGTTTTTTTTTTGGTGTTATGTATTTTAAATGGTGGGAAAAGAGCGAAGAGGGAAAATCAGCAGCTTGCTGGCTACTCTCTCGCAATGGATGTGTGTCAGACTACTTGGTAGGGGATAACATACCCAACTTGCTGAGGTGGATCTGATCCTCCAGTGACTGCCCCCCAAACCGGACATAAATCCAAGTACGGCTGCATAAGGATGAAGTGCCATAGTTTGCTGAGTTTTCAGTATCATACTTACTATTCCACAACTGAGTATGTTCATTTGCCTGGGAGGTTAAAGCACTTTCAGATTTATCTCAAGCTTCCGGTGTTAGTAGAAAGGCTTGGGAGTGAGGCGTAGAGCAAGCTGATGTCCGAGCTGGCCTCTTGCAAGCAGTCTTCTGTGTTTTCTTCAGAAACTGGTGGATCGTTTCTATGAAAATAAGCACATAACCATTCCTCCCTAATACACAAAACTAACAGCAAGCTTTCCAGTGGAGACCAGGGCTAGACTAGACAACAACAGAATTCAGCCAGAAGGAGAGTGACACTTTCGGGCCATTAACCAGATTGTCTTCTTGTGCAGTAACGCTTTTCTTTTAGAATCATCAATCAAAATTGCACCTGAAAACCAAGAGATAAGAATTATTATGACTCCAGAATGACTATCATAGGTGTAAATGTAAGGTAACAGATAGCAGAGGGGTGAGAGGTCTTGCACAGGCTGAGAACAAAGCCACTGAGCTCAAAAGACCTGCCTCACTGCCTTCCAGACCCATGCCTTGGGCAGCGCTTCCTCCCAGGCACGCACACCTAGCAGAGCACAGTGGCATTTTCCTTGCCAGCTGTGTTCAGCTTTTTGCACTGTAGATCAAACAGATCTAAACCAACTGGTGAGAGTTTAGAAGAGGGCAAACACGATGATCAAAGATCTGGAAAAACTGACATGTAAGAAAATGCTAAAGGAAGGGGGATTGATAGTCTGGAGAAGATTGAAGTAAGACATCGTAACCGTCTTCAGTTACGTAGAGAGCACTCGCAAAGACGATGGGAATAATCTGTTTTCTGCATCCACAGTGAATGCTACAAGTTTCTGTCAGAAATCATGTACATATCAATGATCCAATCTTTAGCTAGTAAAACTGAGTAGAAGATCGCTTGGGCTCCTTTCCAGCCGTTTTCTGTGACTGCTAGGAGCAATACGCAAGTGCGTGAGATCATCTGTTTCCCACTCTCTCCCCATCAGTAGTGTGTAATTAGCTACTACTTCCCATCTTAGCAATTGGTACTGAAACAAATTCCACCTGGCACCAACCGATATGTGACAGCGTGGATGTTCTCACGAAAGATCTGTATGAACAGACCTGCTCTTACTCCTTCCACCAACGTTTACCAAGGAAATACTAACGGAGGCAGTGGAATGATGCACAACAAAAGAGAATTGAGACCCGGAAAACATAAACCAAGTATGCGATGAGGAAGATGCTGGGTTGCTGCACCTTCATGGCTCTGGGAAGTAGCTCTTGTACTGATGATACAGTTAAAGGAATGAAAGCTTGCTTTTGAGCTGATTTAAGGCGGCTCATAGGTCTGTCATTTCAACTGTACAACAGTGAGTGTTTTCGCTTCTGCTGCATTTGGCCTCTGTTTTGGTGCGTGAAGAAAAAAGTTCCAAGCCCTCCTAGCATTCTTCTGCGCAGCACTCATAGTGCCATAACCCTAGCACAAATTTCACTTTAACTCTGGTCAAGCAATGGCTTGAGTGGCTGTAAAATTGGAGAAAAGCAAAGTGGCTTGTTTCTGATCTTCCTAATATCAAAGCAAACCAGGGACCTCTCTGGAAGTCATTAGATTTACTCCAGTGCAAAACCGGCATGAAACCATATCTCTTCTTTATAATTTTCTTTCTTCCATGCAAGATTTTCCTCTAACATTCAGAAAACTTCATTTTTAGGCTCCTCAAATTAAATATTCAAGCGTAAATGAAAATGAAATTAGGATCCCACTATGCACAATTGACTTCCATTGGCTCGCAGGTCAGATCTCGCAGAGTTACCGCTAGATATTGCATTCCTCAACAGTTTTAAACACCATAGCACAACCATGACAACGAGGAGATAAGAGATGGATGGGGGTGACGGTCTAGGAACGAAATCTGCTCTAATCTGCTTGAGGGTAAATCCACTCACTTCAGCTGTGTCACTCCAGAGAGTGATTCCAGTGTGAGAAACCGGAATTTAGCCCCACTGTCCTCTCTTTTTTGTCTTCTCCTTTTTTCTTTACGGTTTGGTAGCTGGTAGTCACAGCCGAGCACGGATGAGGTGAAAGTGAAAATTGTATACTCTCAGCCAGGCCTTTTCTGTTTGTAATGCTCGTATATGTACTTCTCTGCGATCAGGCGTAGGAGGCATAACCATCAACGTGACCTGTGCGAGTGCAAAGAGGAGCAAATAGAGAGCCTGAAGATTTCAAGTCCGATCCCGTCACTACCGAGGTCAAAGGGAAATCCCCACGAATTTCAGAGGCCTGTGATCACGGTCCCCGGCAGCTGAATAAAGTTGTTAGGGCAAACCTGTCTTTACGTGGAGAGCAGTGAGAAGAGCAGACTTGTGGAGGCGTCTGGAGAACAAAGCCTCTGTCCACCAGCACAACTAACCAGCTGCTTCTCCATTTGTGCCCAGCGGTCTGACGTTCAGAACACACTACACCGCGGCTTTCCATCTAACTTTTCGCTCCTCCTCACCAGTAACTTCGGAATGTATCAGCCAATTTAAAACAAGAATTGAAAAAGAAGCGGATTTGTCCTAGATAAGGAAGGTTCTACACCTTTCCTGAAAATCAGAGCCCGAACGACGACGAAAGGCCCTGAATCGGTTCCCACTGAGTGGCAGGTGAGCAGAGTTCAGCCGTGCTGTTTGGTTTTTGTGCAGCAGTGGGGACAGCTGAGCTGTGCGCAGCTCTGCCCCAGCCCTGCTGGCACTGCCGAAAGAGGCATCTGCAGGGAGGACGCGGGAGAGACGGGATTGCTGCGATGGGAGGGGGGTTAAGAGACACGGACACATGCAGACATCATTAGTCCCCCTCCTTGGAGAGCAACTTGTCAATTAATTACCCTCGCCGCTCCGGACAGCTTCTGAGCAGCCCATAAATAGTTATGAATGAAATTGCCCCAGTCAGCACTGCAGCGTGTTAGCATCAAATCACCATCGTCTATAATCCACAAGGTAAAACCACCAAATCTTTTGAAAGGTTTGTTCTTCTCACGAGTAATTTAACAATCTTGTAAAAAGCAGAGAGAGAAGAGTTTGCTGACAGAGAAACAGAGAAGAGGCAATGAAAAAAGGCTCATGGTCTTGTCTGGATCAAATTGTAGCATCTAACTTACATTTCTAATGAAAGATGAAAGGTAAGATGACTTCTCTTTTTCCCTTAAGCTAAGTGGGGCCCTGATACTGATCTGTACAGAGCCCTGCTCCCTTGCTCCCTGCGCCCTGTTTTTTCTTAGGATATGCTTTTTTGTTTTTAGGATAGAATATATATAAAATTTACAACCTCTGTAGAAAAGATCCAGCATTCACAGTTTTCTTGTAATGTGCATGCTTTGGGGCCTTTGTTTCTCATGTTCTGCGCGTGCTCACGGAGATGACCGCACGACCGTTAGCACTTGCTGAGCAACTTTTTTTCAGCGCTCCCTTACATTTCCTTTGGGCTTTGCTCCGTTTCGGTTTCTCACCACTTTTGCAGATCATACCCTAAAAGCCTGACCCAAAGCCTGGAGAAACCAAGAAGAACGTTTCCTGGGCGCTGAGCGACTGAAGGACGAGACGACTGGCTAATTCAGCACAGCTCTGCTCCTCCGGGGTCAGGCTGCTTTTAGTTATGCTTTTCCTATGCTGATATTTTTCCTCAGGGAGCACAGTAAATGTTGCCTAGAAACACCTGTGCCTCGGAAACATTTGAAGCACAGCAAAATAGCCATGCAATCAGATATGTGAAAAAGACTGCCTGTTCCCACCAAACTGAAGGTGGGGGGGCCATTCACATAAATATATTTGCATTAATCAGAACGCTGTTTCCCTATTTCTCTCCTCAAAGCTTTTCAACTATGGCTTACACCACCCACAGATTTACTAGTCAACCTTACAATTTTTATAAGCACAGTGCATTAGTACAATATTCTGCCCACTGCTGAATTGGTATAAGTAAAGGCTTTAATTAGAAAATTATGCAGTTATAAAAATAATTTAATGAAATTATTCTTTCCATTTGCATTCATGGGCTTCCTGTATTCAGGCACCATGAGACATGGCATATTACACGGAACCGTGGTAAAATAATTCTCAGTGTTGTAACTGCCTGAGGACTGTGCACTTACGTGGTTTCAGTTCTGAGTGAAATTAAACTGCAGGGAAATAGATCCAGCACGATTAAATGTGATATACGACTTTTGAAATCACTATCCTTTGCCTCTTGTTGATGGACCGATGACCTAGGCACAGATAAAATTATTTCACTGTCATAATTGAAGAGGAGCAGTTTCGGCTTTCAGTGAAGTCCTTAGGAAGGGATCTTCTGCAATCCATAACGCAGAATCAGCTCCTTGTAGATGAAGGTTTCTGGACGACGCCTTCATTAAAGCGCATCTTCTCTAATCTGAACTGGGGCCTGTTTATCTCAAAACCAATTATTTAATTATGCTTTCCACCGCGAAAAATCTTTGGTGCCTGAACGAGACTGCAGGCTCTTTGGGGCAGGCTCTTTCTTTTTCTTACTGCTGTCCCCTGCTCCCAAGCAGACTGCCATGTGGGAGTTCTCTGGGAACCTGGGACTTATCCCCATTCCCACTGACAAATATGCATCTACAAAAATGTAGCACTGAAAAGAAAAAGGACCTAATGGAGGCAAAAGCCTGAATGAGCCTGAACGGTTGCCTATACTGAGAGCCAAATGCACAGCTGATAAAATTGGCACAACTCAGTGGTAATGTGGCTATAGCTGAATCAAGTTATTTTTGTGGCTACATGAAAAAAGCAAAAAATAAACACGGAAATTAGAGAGGAGCACAGCTCAGATCCAAATCGCTCTTCCTTCAAAGTCTGCTACTGTCTAGAGCTGTCTAGCATGTTTTTCCTTCTGGGCCATTTCTTCTGGCTGCACTAATTGACACTGTATGGCCGTTATTTTACATTGTGGATTTTTCTAAAAGGTTTGCAATTAATATTTGTGGGTTTTACTATCTTCATCAGAACAGAGGCAGAAGAAAGTAGCAATGACTCCAGTGTAACAACGACGTGACTGTCCTTTTGTAGAACTTGTATGGTTTTGCTATGAAATGGAGTTAATACAAACCACCGTATCTCTATTAAGAAATATAGAAATGCGTAAATACGGAATACAGAAAATGCAACTATGTCAATTTTTACCAGATTCACATTTGACCATGTGTTACAAAGTCTAGGTTTTGCATGACTTAGGCATTTGGTTAGGACCCAATCCAAATCGCCTCAACAACTTGGAGAATCGTTACATGGTGCTATAAAATTGTGACAGTTTACATTTTTCTCTTAGTCTGCTTTTAAGAAGGTAAAGGTATTCACACTGGAAGATTCTTAAACAGCAGCTATATTCTTGCTATAGCCTTTCAAAGACTAGGTGCCAACACATAAGCCCACCTGCTTTATCCCTTTCACGCTGCTCTCTCACGGAGGCTCCACTCCGGTTCCTCCTTTCTCTTCTCTTGCGTCCTGAAGGAATACATAGAGCTACTCTTCATCTGAGAGAACAGGTAGCACACAATTTTCTACTTTCTGCACGGTTAATTAAAGCTTCAAGGCAAACCAAAGTGTGGGTACACAAACTCCACAGCAAGGTGAGATGCGAAGGGCAGGCAGCGCAACCTTCTTCTTCCGCGCCTTCGCGGAGAGCTCAGCCGCTCAGGTTTGGACATGGGAAGGCACGTGCCTTCTGGTGTAAAATACCAGAACCTTCGAACTGGAAGCGTCTTGCTGAGCCTTCACTAGCTCACACGCTCCTTGGCGTGAAGCATGTGGAGATACACCTAGATGAGCACCAGATCTGCGCTGCCGAGGCTGAGGGCATATCCAGACACACAGCTCCAACCCCTTGGGAAATTTTGCTAAGAAACAGTGCAGCGCCCCTGGGTTAAGCAGCAGCTGAGCAGGGGTTTGAAGATCACCTTTGAATCTAAGTGCCCTTTCAGGGCTCTGAGTGCAAGGGACTACCTTGGGGTTATGAAGTTCACCCAGCAGCAGGAAGCAACGTGTCTTTCACATGTGTCTGTGTCTTTCGGTTGCCGTATGGGTCCCTGTTTAACGCCTTAGTGCTGCCCCCTCTCGAGGTCCCCGGGAGGAAGCTGAGTGCCTGCCTCCTCATCCTGCCCTCGGCTGCTTCTGCTCAACTGGCAAAAAGGGCTGGAGGGTGTGATTTAGAAATGTTTCCCATGGGGAAATGGATGGGGACTGGCACCTTAATTTCCACAGCCCAGCCTTCAAGGAGAAATGAATCTGTGAGCTGGAGGTGAAGGACACCGGCTCCTCTCATATAGAACTTAATGTATCACAATAGGAGGAAAATTAACTTTTTCAAGCGTGCTATGAGCCTAGAGAAATTAATCATGAGTTCATACTTGAGAGTGATGAACACTGTACCTGTCTAGAATGGTGTTGCAAATCGAACACCACATATGGAATTTTGTATTTGCTAGCTTCTTCTTGTTTGGTGGGATGAAAATAGAAGTATTTATAACCTCTTTAAATTGTTTTGGTTCCTGGGTTTGCTTTTGAACGATATACCGCTGTTGACATTCTTTTGCTAGAAATCACTGTCTAATGGAAAGCAAGGGCCAAATCTAGTCACAGGAGTAGTGGCAAGTAGAATCTGGCTGTAAGCGGAAGAGTACAAAAGTCTTGATGTGTTTAGGTGAAGAACAGACCTCCCAGTATGTGCGGTGCAGTTTGTTCTCCAGTTAGCCAGACATCGTTTTTCCTGTAATCTCTTCTAAACTTTGATGAGGGAAATAAAAATAAAGCACGCTTTTACATTTATCAAACCACGGTTGTCATCAAAATGCTCTTAAAGTTGGGTTCTTTCATCAGTTACGTAGGTCAGGAGGAAACAAAAAAGAAGTAGTTCAATCTCCACCTTCCTTATGCTACCAGTTTTTCTAACAAAATGTAATTCGCACTAATTGCTAAAACTATTCCATCTGAACATGAGGAAATACTTCTTCACTGTGAGGGTGACAGAGCACTGGAACAGGTTGCCCTGAGAGGTTGTGGAGTCTCCTTCTCTGGAGATAGTCAAAACACGCCTGGACGCGATCCTGTGCAACGTGCTCTAGGTGACCCTGCTTGAGCAGGGGGGTTGGACTAGATGATCTCCAGAGGTCCCTTCCAACCTCAGCGATTCTGTGATTCTGCGATCTGTGTACTCTTACATGGTTTCACAAGGAATGCTTCCCCAGGTCACCCACGTACACCTTACCTTAGTGAGATCTGGGCTCATTAATATTTCCAAATTAAAACAGAAATAGAGCATACTCCATATATGAAGGATTTGCTGTGAATATCTTGCTTTCCGATTTATAGAGGGCTTAAACTAAACTGCTGAAATCAGCAATGAATTGTGTGTTTGTATGAAGATGTTTGAAAACTTGAGCCTGTTAGGAGTACAAGAAATGTCATGCATCTTAGGCTATTACCTGCCATAAAGACATGACAAGAGCATTAGTAAACCTCCGTCCTTAATAGTTTTGTGCCTTACGAGGCATTCGGAGCTCTCTTCACCACATCCCTGTGTTTAATTGGATGATGGTGGACTAATATTTCTTATTTTTGCAGTCAGAATTGTCTTTAACAGCATGATATATGGGGGCTAGGGGGCTGGGAAGCGATAGCTCTTCCTCGTGGCTGATGAAAAAGGAAGTTGGTTTGTGGCCAGAAGGTCTGGAGGGTGTATTGCAACAATATGTACTAACAGCCTCCTATGATACTCTGCCAGCCAAATCTCAGAGCTAGCCATTGACATTTTATATTTTTAAAATAATTAATTGCAGACTTCTCAGTGAAGCTGTTGGGTTTTTTTCCCCATGGACTAACCACCCCTGTACTCATTCAGCTGAAACTAACCTGCCCTGATGTCTTCTTTACAATCTCACACTGACACAAATAAATTCGCTCGTTCTCACTAGCTCCAATCACCACTACATGCTTTTCAGCCTTACTGGAATCTAATTAAAGGAGGAAACTCACCTACCCAAAGTCCCATCACTAGGGCAATTCCTTCTGACTGCTGTTGAGCAGGGAAAATACAGAAAAGCAATAGCTCAGGGGGATAAATAAAAAGAAAAATTAACCATACAGAGAAATGAGATCTGGTGTCCTAGAACTGTTTACTTTACTTAAGTAGATGTAGTTTCAATGTCTATGGGTTACACTTGCGAAAAGGGAGGAGATAGGGCTTTGAACTCCTTCAGGCCAAGGAGCTCGGTTTCCCAGTCCCTGGATGAGAGCTCTAACTCTTACGGTATCCAGCAAACAGGGGCAGGACCACGTTGCTCCGAGTGAGGCCTGACCTAGTTTGCACAGTTTGCTCCGTGGAAAGCTTCAGCTGGTCGGCGTTTGAGGAGTGCTCTGGCCACGTTGGTCACACGCAGCCCCACGTGTCTCCTGGTCCCGGCCAAGCGCAGAGCGGCTGAGTGTGGGACACTGCATTAATTGCAGTACTGAGTGTCCAAAAGCTTCAGATAAACGGGGAAGAATCTAATGAGTTTTGGCATATCCTGGGCTAAGCAATAGCTCATTTGGTGATGGGAGATGATCTGTATTGCAGTATTCTTGGTCCCAGAGTTTCAACGTTGTGTTAATGTTAATTCATTCCCCAGCTGGCTATTGGAGTGAACAGAGTGGATCCCTTTGAAGCAAAACCTGCCTGCGGTTCCGGAAATAATTTTAGTGCAGAGGTCTTCCCAACAAAGCGTGTGAATGAGATTGCACCGGCGTTAGCTCCCTCTGCCCCGCTCTTGTCCAGCACCGTGTTAGCTGGCTTTGCATCCTTGAGCGCTTGCTCACGCCACAGTGCCAGGCGTGCAGCGCCGACCACCAGTGTCATGCCGCAACAGCACCACTGGTATCGGTGACAGCACAGGCCCGCACGTTGTCTTGGACACTTTGAAGAGCACTTCCTATGCATTCCCACACACGCACAGAGAACATGGTTAAACTCTATTAAGGCCATGGGGCCATAACATGGGGCTCAGAGCAGACTCAGGGCAACGTGCTATGTGGGGTGGCTATGGTCTTCACGTTCCCTAGTCCTGAGCAGAGTTGATATGACCGTTCTTGCTACTTGGCCTGGAGCAAGGGACCACTTTGGGGGTTGGGTGCATTTAGCTGCATTGTTTCAATCTAGACTTCCAGCCAGTAAGGATCTCAGAATAAGGATCAAATAAATAAGTGTGTATGGCAAAATAAAAATAAACTCCTGTACTTTCAAGTATATGCACAGTGTTTTACCTGTGGGAGGCTCACCGTGAAGAAGATTAAATGAAGTTCTTTGCCGAGTTTGCTGTTATTCCCTTGAAAAATGAGTGGTCATTAGGTGCGGATCTGCAAGCCACCTGGAACTAAACGAAGAAAGTAATGCTAGCTCCTCCAGGCAAGGATAAGCTGTAACCCCACAAATAGCCAAGATCTAACTAGGACGCCCACCCCGGCCTTGCTAGAAGCAAGCCAGAGACCTGCCGCTTGCACCGGCTGGAGCGGAGCTGAGATGCTCCCGCCTGACCACAGGGCAGCGAGCCCGCGCCGCCTCCTGCTGCGCAGCAGCACCCACCGCCTGCCACCAGAAAGCTGAGGTCTCCCACCATCACCGCCTCGACAGTCACGCGCCCCAACAACGGGAGTCTGTCGGCGGTGGCCGCAGCTTCGCGCTGTCTTTTCCCATCTCGGTTCTGGAGGGCGGCTGCCAGCAAGTGGTCCTTTTAGCCACACTGGCGACGTGGGGAGATGAAGGCAGCTCAGTGGGGAAGGATGGGAGGAAAAACCCGCAGATGTGTCCTGCCGGCGCTCTGACTCATTTCCAGCCCACCTGCGCTACTGCTGGAGAGGGGTTATACCTGCAGGAGCAGCGGGGTTACTCCCCACGGCTCCGAGGCACAGCTGGAAACTTCCTTGAAAGAAATAGCGGGGGGCAACCAAGGGTGAGAAGGAGTAAAGTCTGCAGCTGTGAAACGCAGCAGGGATTGGGCACAAAGCCCTGCCGTACTCACAGTGTGTGGTGTGCGACAGCAATCCGGAACACCTGGGTCCGGCCCGTCTATTGGCTCCAGGAGCTGTTTCGCTCTCGGCAGCCAGGTCAGCTCTGCAGAAACGATGGCCTGCTCTCGCTGAACCCCACGGTCACTCGCCCGCAGTCACTCTTGTGTCGTACAGCTGTACGCTGCTCACTAAAAGACTGATTTTTACTATTTATTAAGACTAACAGGAAATTGATCTTACTGTTAGGAAATGCTGATTTCATATTGCTTGTCTATTTGGAGGCACGTGCAGGAGCCCCAGAGCTGCGGTGGGTAGCTGGCAGAAACAGAGCACGCTTGACTTGCTTTCCACGGAGCATAAGGCTGGAAGGCTTTGGGAGCCCAGCCACAAGCACGCGAGGGAAAGAGCAAACAGCAGGGGCAAGGATTCACCAGTACCTGTCACCAAGGGCAGACGCATCAGAAGGCAACTCTATTTCTGGGCACGCTTTCCCCATCCACGTCGAACTCGGTGTTAGTGTTTAGTGCTTTGCATTTTCTTCTCTGCAATGCTTCTAGCTAGCTAGAGACATTATTTTTGGCTCTTTGGCTTCAAAAAATAAAGCTATCAAGCCAGTGATATAAAAATAAAGATCCTCTTGTTATAGATAATGGGAATTGCAGCATTACTGCTCTGTCTTGCCACTTGTGGTCGCCAATAGCTTGTTACCCCAGAACAACTGTCTCCACAACGCGACTGAGCGTCGGTTGTGTTTGCTTGGCTTACGGAAGCTATTACCAACCTGAACTCGCTCTTTGGGCTGGCTGGTGAACTCAAGACTCGTCTGGTCATGAAACTACCCTTGGAAGAAAAGTTTCTATACTTTCCAACCTCTCCTGTGCAAGAGGAGCAGCAAAAGTACCTCAGAGGTAGAACACTTCCTTAGCTGAAAATCTACAACATACTTCTACTTCCTTAATGGAAGAAAGTGTCACTGCCACTATGAGATACCCCTTCTCTCAGGGGAAGTATAAGGAGAGAAAGAGACAGAGCCTCTTACCGTGCTCTTTGAACCGACACATGATGCATTGATTTGACCTCAAATCCTTCTTGAATAGCCTTAAATTTTAACTTGTAAGAAATAACATCGTGGAGCTGAGATACTTGGAAACACCTCCAGCCCCATGTATATTTTTATTAATAGTGACTATTAATTCAGAAGCATCAGGATATGCTATTTCCACATGCCTGTACTAGGAGCCAGCAGATCTTTGGGCATGGTCTTCTCTTGTCCCCGTGTTCTTCCCCTTCTTGGGTCCTGTTCTCACGGCGTAATTTCCACGCTTGGGCAAAATCCCAGCCGCCTGGCCTATCCCGCCAGGCCTGTCCAGGAGCGCTGGTTACGTGTGCGCTGCACACCCTGGTGTGCTTCAGAAACACCAGCTCTGCACCTCTTCCGTGAGAGGAAAGCCCGCGCTATTGCCGGGCAGCGGAGGGAGGCCCTGCAGCGCTCAGCCGAGCCGCTCTGGCTCTACCCAGCGGAAGGGAAAGGGGAGAACACCGCTACCTCGACGTGCTGTAAATGGCACCGGGAAGCACGGTTATCCCGTAGTCGTTCAAGGCACGAGACAGCGTTTGATTCATGGATTTGTGTCAGTGACTTTCACAGACCGCCTAAAGCCGGCCGGGCGCTGCTTCCTAACGGGCAAATTGCTGCGGCCCGCAGGCCGGGGCGTCCTGCCTTCCCCGCGCCACGGGGCCCCGTCGCGCCCCCCGCGCCCCCACGAAGCGCGAGCGAGCGCGGCGATGGGCGCCCACCACCCGCCGGCGCCTCGCAGCCCGCAGCCCGCACCCCGCGGGAAGCCGGCCCGACCAAGCGGGGCTCGGCAGCCCCCCGCGCCGCCCGGCGGCAGCCCCCGGCCCGCAGCGCGCGCTGCCGGCGCGCTGCCTGCGCGCACGTTGCGCCGGCGGCGGGGGCAGCGGCGGGGGCGGCGGCGGGCCGGGCGCGGAGGGGCGCCGCAGCCCCGCCGGCGGCTGCCATGCGTGCGCGCCGCTCCGCTCCGCGCCGCTCCGCTCCGCTCCGCGCCGGCGGCCCCGCAGCGCAGGGCTCCCCGCCGCGCACCGCGCGCTCCGCGGCCGCGCAAGGGCGGGCCGAGCGGAGCGGAGCGGAGCGGAGCGGGGCGGGCCGCGCCGCGCCGGGCAGGTGCGCGCTGCGGCGGCTCCCCGCGGCAGGGGCCGCGCTGCCCCCCCAGGTAGGGCGAGCGTGCGAGTGCGCCGCAGCGCAGCGCAGCGCACCGGCGGAGGCGGGAGGCGCGGAGGGGCCGGCGCGGGGGGCCGCGGCAGGTAGCGGCGCGGGGCGGGCAGCGGGGGCGGCGGCGAAGCAAAACCCGGGAGCGGGGGCGGCGCGGGGGGGCCCGGCGGGGGGAGGAGGTGGAAACCGGGATCGCGCCCGCCCGCCCCGCGGCGCGGCCGGGGAGGCGGCGCGGAGCGGAGCGGAGCCGGGCCGCGCTGCGCCGCGCTGCGCCGCGCTGCGCTGCGGGGCCGCCGGATCGCCCCGCTCCGGGGCGGGGGCACCGGGCCACGGCGGCGGCGCGCAGCCCCGGGCGCCGGCGAGCCAGGGCGGCTGTGTCGTTGCAGGCGGCGGCGAACCGGATGCCTCTGGCGGGTAGAAGATGTGTCATGGGAAGCAGGCGAGCGGCGGGGATGCCCTCCCGGCGGCGCGGCGGCGGGCGCTGGCCGCCGCGCTGTGGCTGCAGCTGGCGCTGAGCCTCGGCCCGCGGCCGGCGGCGGGCGGTGAGTGAGCGGCCCCGGCCCCGGCCCCGGCCCCGGCCCCGGCCCCGGCCCCGGCCCCCCGGGCGGAGCTGCTCCCGGCGCCGGCGGGACAGCCCCGTCCCCCCGCCGCCCTCCGCGGGCGCGGACCGCAGCAGCGGGGACCCCGGGACGGCGGGGCACCGCGGGCGCGGGGAGGGAGCCCCCGATAGCCCCGCTGCCAGTGCGGCGAGATTTGGAAACACCCTGTTATGCTGGGTTTTTTTTAATACCCCCCCCCCCCGCCTTATCCCCCGAGCCCCACTCGAATGCCTCTCTCATTAGCCTTACTGGTAATCCCTGGGGAAAGCAGGTATTTTGGGAGGAAGCAGGTGATTTGGGGCGAACAGCTCCGCGGCTGAAACGTCCTTCAGCCCTATCCTCTTGGAGGCATGACCAGTTTCTTATCTGGCCTTTTCTTTTTTTTTTTGGGCGGGGGGGAATTTTAATTACATTTTCACACCACCGTTTTAAATTATTGAGCCTTTGAGATATTTTGAGCAGGTACATTTAATTACAAAATTGCTTGGAACTGATTCTGTAATTAGACTTGGATTGCTGGAAAAGTCCTAAAGTAAACTGCTTTGCTGTAAAATGAACTTAGGTGAGATAATGTGAGCAGCTTCAAATGATTTCTGCTCCAGCATGGTATTTTATATTTGTGTTGGGGGAATAAGCCGTTTTATGATTGAATCGCATCTCTGATGGCAGTCAGAGTTGAATATAAAAATTGGTCGGGCTTCTCATGCCAAAGACTTATGCCAGAATTTTCCCACTTGAGTGCCTAAACGCAAGCAGCTGCGATCCAGACGTGTTTTCTGCCACCAAACACAGAATTAGAGGAATATGGCTGAAGAGGACCTCAAGAGGTCGTCTTGTCCATCCTCCTCCTGATACGATTCAGTCATAATTTTCTCTCAGGACTATAATGCCATTTTTTCAACAGAAATCCTCTGACTGCAAATGCGATTCCAGCTAAACAAGCTTTTAAACTGTTGCAGGCTCTAAGCATTGCTCTTTAGAAATCAGTGGCGTTTTTTGCAAGTGTGTCCCCCCTGGTTGCCTGGCCAGCCCGCGTTTCAGCGTGGCGAGGCCACTCTGCCTGTCTTGTGCGTTCCTTGCAGTTGTGGCTGCACGAGCGCTTGTCATTCTCCATTCGTAAAAGAGCGATGGTTCCACGGACCCCCTCCTCCCCGAAGCCATGTGTATCCTGCGGTTTGATTGTCAGCATTGATTTAGCCGATTAGTGGGAGAGGTTCTTCAGAGGACGGTTTATGTCTCTCTCAAATGTAGTATTTTTCATCACAGCCTGTAATAAATTCTTCTGTGATGTTGATTGTTATTAACATTACTGCATTTCAGTCATTTTAGGATCTTCCAATAAAATGTTTTGTCCAGAGTCTAGGGAAGGGTAATGCGCTGAACGGCTGTGCATGGTTAAGATAACCAGTGAAAAATATTCATTGCTGTTTCCAAGTTATGATTGCTGTTATTTTCCGGGGTGGTTGTACTGGGAAGTTGCACACCATAAAAGTACTGGTAAACGTACGGATCTTTCACGTGGTAGAATATATGTACCTGCGTTGTGATCCTCCCCCCACCCTGAATCATTGGAGTGGTGAAACAGTGGGTTTTGTAGTTAGAACAGGGGACTGACTGTAAATTCGGAGTCTTCCTATTTTCTGCTCCGTTGTATCTGTGAGCGAGCTGCTTCCACAGGTTACTGTGCAGGCTCAGCCTTTGCATCCTCAGCCTGTGACCCACAGTCTTAAGGATTTCAAAGCAGCTGTTGACATCAGCCAAAGTTGTGGTTTCCCAGGACCTTTGAGAAATGTCTTTCTGCAGGACTCTCATTTTATGGATTTGCATATCCCTAAAGAAAGCACTCAGCATTACTGACTACTTTGGAAAATGTAGCCCCAATCTCTTTGTATCTCCTCATTATCTGTTAAATAAGGATAATCATACTTCTCTCTGAGATTTGAAAAGCGCTTTGATGACATTTAATGAAAATACTATGGAGGTGGAGAGCATTTGTTTCAAAAGCTTTAGAAAAACAGCAGTGACAATATGCTAAAATAAAAACTCTCACATATGAAAAAATACAAATTGATAGTTTCGTTTTTTCTGTAAAGCAGTTAAGTATTCACTGCTTACCTTTTGGATCCCATTCCTCCCTTCCTTATCTGATAGCAGAGTTTTGCTCCGGCAATAATCCTGTCATGACTTGTGTGACTCCTTCTATTTTATATCTGACTAAGCTCTATTGATTGTCCCATTCTCCCATTTGGCCCCCAATCAATAGTACTTATAACTCTTTTTTTCTTGTCGATAACCCTACAGAGAATAGCTCTGTTTATAACGCTCTTACTTTCTCAAAAGCGTATCCAGCAGAAAGTTTGCCGTAGAAGTGAGCTCAAATGAGCAAACGTTTCAGATGTCGGTATACCCGATTCCTCCCTGATGTATTTAACTCTGCTGACACCAAGGATAAAGTAAATCTCACCTACTTTCGCTTGTGGCTTTCATCTAATCATCTTTGTCTAGCTTGCTTTTCCCTATAATTCCATAATGAAGAAAAACAAAAGAAAGAAAATAAGAAAGAGGAGCAGGGTGGGAAGGCTAGTAACAGGAAAAATGAAATCCGCAGGTTGGTGGAGCTGATGGGAAGTTATTTCTGAGTTTTAAGGCATTTGCAAAGTTCCCTGTTCAACCTGTTGGACTGAGATAATAGCTACAACAATATATTTTTACATGTATTCCAGATTCCTGGAATTCTAATATTCCCTGGGGGAAAAGAATTCTGAAAAGAGTGTGTGGGAGGAAAAAAGCTCAGTAAGCTTCTGATTCTGAAGTTTGTCTGTGGCACTGGAATTTTGTCATTGTATGTGGATCAAACGTTGCCTGGGGACGTTTCTACTTTATTTTCCTAGCTCTGTTGGGTGATTTGTGCTCCTCTGCCCGGCCCCGCGGAGAGGCTGGGGGCTGTAACCTGCTCGCGCCTCCCGAGGAACGTAGGCTTGGATGGGGCCTTGGGCTGTCGCCTAGTTTTATCCGCTGGCCTCAGGCGGGTTCAGCTGTGTGGGAGCCCTTCTTGGTCTCATCTTGTTCTTGAAAGGCTCCACCTCTCCCCCAAGCACCTCTGCTGCCTTCAGCCGCTCTTGCACTAGAAAGCGTTTGCTCGGGTCTCACCTGAAGCTTCCTTGCTGCTGCTTTCTTGTCCTGTTCACAGCAGGCATCCGAAAGAGGTTCTTCTCCTCGGCTTGGTGGCTGCCTTTTATGTACCGTTGCGCCTTTTCGGTCTTCTGCCACAGACTGGAAGGCTCCAGTTCCTTCAAACTTTCTTCTGCATGCTATTTTCCAGGTTTCTGGTGGTGCAGACGGCCGCCCTGTGCGTGCTGCCGCTGATCCGCATCCACTGCCCTGGACCTGCCAGGGCGCCTGAGACGAGGCCTTGCTAGCGCTGAGTAGAGCTGAAGGACAACGTCCAGTGTCTTAGCGGCTCTGCTCCTGTGTAGACATCCGGGTGTCTTTTCTGTCATTATAGGATGCTGTTGGTTTGTATTTGGCTTCTGATCCCTGGTGGCCGCTAGGTGCGTTGCTGCAGGGCTGTATCCGGCCCGTCGTTCCCGTCCTGCGCTTGTGCTTGGTTGCAGTTGCAGCGTCTTTGGCAGCTTACCCCGACCTGGGCTCTGCAGGCAGCATCCCTTCCCATTGGTGGGCTTTTTTAGGAAATGTTATTCATCGTGCATGACGGTAAAGAAATCTGGCAAGTTGCAAAGCCTTCGAATGTCACGGTGAATGTTAGCAATACCATGCGAATCGTGGATTTATTCTAGACCTGAGCTGATTCTTGCATTGCTCTGTGGTTTTAGTGTATGGACTGAAGTCTTGGTTGTGCCTGCCTTTGGATTTAGTGGTTACCAGAAACGTGTTCCTTAGGTTTCTGAGGAGAACGTACTTGTTGCCTTGGGGTAAGAGAGCTCTTGTGTGTGCTGATGGTGCAGACCCACATAGGGCATACTTTGACACCTTTCCCTCCAACTGCCTTGCATAAACTTTTGACATTGTAGAGAATAATGCTTTCTGCACAAACTTTTATTTGACTGACACACTCGCTAAGTCTGTAGTTAATGTATTTTACTCGCTCCCTCTCAGTGTGTTTGCTTCACTTGCCAAGCAAAATAGGCCCGACCCTTCATTTCAGCCGAGCATGGTCCGTATGTGTTAGGAAATCATCGGTTAGTTTGCAGCGTTGGTTTTAACCTCGGACTTGTTGGAGGAACTCAGTATTTTGTAAGGAACAGATTTCTGACATCGTCCTCTGATTTTATTCTCAATGCCAGACCCGTCGCATGTAACTTCCATTCCCCTCTCTGCTGACTTACCATTTAAGTTCCTTTTTGTGTCCGTTTTCATTATAAGTAGCAAGGCCAGTGACATCTTGTGATGACAGCTCATCATTTGTCTTAGTGGCACATCCTTCCCCCTACAACCTTGTGATAGGGAGGCATATTTGATATATTAATCTTAAATCAGTTTCCTGGCACCCCGCAAGGAGGAGGTTTGTCCATCACTAGGTTGGGATTCAGAGGTTGAGGTTGGCTTCACTTCTCTGTTTTACTCTCTTACTCCCAGAATTAGGATATAGTGCCTTTGATCTCTGTGAAAGGGATGATTACAACTTTAGAAGGATGAAGTAATTACTCTGTGCTTGATTTTCTCACCTGTATAGTAGAGAAGCAATATATTTTGTGGACATGTTGTGAGGTAGTTTGAGAACCTCCCACAGAAAATATTACAGGAGTGAGAAAAGCATATTTTAGCAAAGTGAAATCCAAACTTTACCAAAATAAAAAGGTCTTTAACATCAATGGGTTTTGGGTTTTTTTTTTGGTCTTGTGGATTAATAATTAAGTATTGTTAACACAATTAGGAAGATGTTATCCCCTTTGACTTCTACAAGTTTTCTTATGGACTTTTTTCTATCGCTTTGATCATGGGCTCCATTTTTTCCAAATGTCATCTACCTCTGATTGATACTCATATTTTTATTACACAATACACATTGTTAAGAATAGAAAACATTGCACTCACGTATTGTGCATTTCAGTGAGGTTTGAGGCATGAAAAGGCATGTGATGAAGTGCGGCCCCGATTCATATTTGCTAAATGGAAGTGTAAATATGAAGGAAAAACTGGCCACGTTCAGTGGTGAACAGAAACTGGTAAGAAAAGGCGCTCTAGGGATACAGAGTTGTGGTGTGTACAAATTGATTCAGTGTGTGCACAAAATTACCTTTACTTACATATGGAGGAGGCCAAAAGGGTGTGCATCTTACAAACTCATTTTGTTTCAAATTCATTTCTCTGTGCAACCACCGTCTCCTCACTAGTTTTACACCTTCCTCTCAGCTACTGTCTTCGACGCAGCACGAACACGACATCAGGAAACGCGTTACAAGCTGTGCGCCTCCTAGATTTCACAGGGCAGAGATGTCCAGCAGCGATCCTCAACCTACGCGTGTGCTCGCTGACGATGCTACGCCGCCGCTGCGTGTGTTGCCGCCGCGTTTGGCCGCCTGTTTTTCGGAAGGGGCCCTCGGTGACTTTCCCTGGGCAGCTGGGCTGCCTGTGCCATTTGTCCAAACTGGGGGCCTCCTTTTCCGTGCATCGAAAGCGCTGGAGCAGTTTGCGGATGCCGTCTGTGCACACCGAGCGCATGCTGATACAATGTGTTAGATGCGTTTTCGTGCTTCTGATGGGTGACCCTTGAATCGCTGCTTCTTGTAGCTGGTCAGAGCCACTTTAAATTGCGTGGTGTCTGTGCTAGGTTGCTCTTCTGCTCGTTATTAAAGGATTATACAAAGCTTTTGCTTTGTAGGGAAGTGCAAGAATTTATTGGGAGAATTTCTGCAGTGAACAGGCCTTGTTCTTGCCAGGGTGACTGACTTTAGAAAGTAGAATATGGGCCTTTTCTGATAGTGTCACTACTTACTTTCGTAAGCGTACAAATAATGATAAGCAAGTGGTTTGTTTTTAATGTAGCGCTTCTCATCCATAGAGTTCAAAGCACTTTATAAAGGAAGATAAGTTTTATTATCTTCGTTTTGTAGAGGAGGAGAATGACCATAAGAAGATTAAATGACTTAAAGGTTTCCCATAAGAAGCAGATCTTGCCATGGACTGAGAAGAGATCTTCTGGATCTTAGTCCAGCACTCTCTTCTGAAAATAGAATTTGGGGAAATTCCTAATCCATGTGTATGATACGGCCTTTTTGATGGGATTTTTCGGTTGCGCCTCTCTTAACAGAAATGAGCAGCACATTTCCTATTCACTTAAATTGCTACTTAAGCAAATCACCGAGGCAGCTTTTACAGTGTGGTTTATTTGCCTTACTCCTTAATGTCTGAGATAGTACATGGCATCTTTCCAAACACTTGAAACATCTTCCTCTGAATAATAAAAAAATAAGAAATGTTGTGAGTTAGGTTTGAGCCCTGAGAAATGGTATCGTGCAGTTTCTCATAGTGAGAAGCACATATTAATAGGGATGAGATCTCTGCCTTGCTTGATCACATGCTTCATGGTAATTGTTTACATGAAAGAGCAACGTTAGAAAGGCATTGCTTGTGATTTTTAAGTAACTACCAAAGTTCCTCCTTCTAGACAAAAGTGAGTAGTATTTCTTTAGCTAACTTTTCCCAAATATTGACATTGCTGCCCCATAGGTTTGAGATCAAGGTTGTCACCAGGGCCGTGTGGCGTAGGAACATGAACCTCCACATGGTATCCTCTAAGAGACCACATTTAGGTTTTCCTCGAGGGAGGTGCCTCGGGATAAGTAGTTAATAATCAGGAATTATCCATTGAGAACTGATTTGATGATATTTTCCCATGGCATCAAGCGCTTCCCATGCAAGGGGCCCTCAGGATTTAGACAGCGTCAACGGGACTACTCCAACTTGTGGTAGTTTTACCATCACAGGCTGTCCTGGTTTACCACGTGCAGGATCAATGTCAGGATTACCCTTAATGATGCTCGTATTGTTAGGGCAAAAGGCCTGGGTTCTGGGACTGCCAAATGTTCCCCATCGATTATTAAGTAGATGCACAGCATGGTTAATGCATGGGTCCCACTTCGCTTTTTCTACTTGAGCCTGTCTTTTAAGTAAGCCCTGCTCTTATTTCTAAGGCAGCTGCTTTCTATTGCCATCCCGTGGCTGTTCTATGTGAAGAGGCATCGGTGAACCACATCCCATTTAGGCTGGACTTTTCAGTGAGTGGTTCAGCTATTGCAATGGGAGATCTTGGGTAGCCCGGTATTGTTTCTGGTGCAAGGCTAGTTAGGGGTAATTGGTATTTGGTTATCTTTAAAGGGTGTTTTTTTAACATTAGTTCTCTTACTAGGCGTGGGGGAGGTTTGCAAAAGTTTGATATTAGCTTTTCCAAAGCTCCACCGGGTACCGTTTGGGAGTATCTGATTTCTTCCTCGTAATACATCAAACCCTAAAATATTATCGTTTCCCTTTGGGTTTATTACTACCTCGAATTTGGTAAGACATTTGTCTCCTGGGAACCAGGGACAAAGTTTTGCCAGAGGACAAGATTCAGCGATTCCCGTAACTGCCTTTATAAAAATCGATCGTTTAGATGGTTTAATGTTTAACCTATTGGCCGTGTGTTTGTCCAAAACGCTTCTCTGTGCACCAGTATCAATTAAAGAAGAAACTTTGTGTCTTCTAGGTCCTACCGGGATCACAATCCAGGGTTCTAAACCTTCAGGCCACTGCGCTATTGATAGTACTCGGGTCGGTTGGCCTGGTTTTCGACAAGCGCTACCTGTTTGTTAGATCATGCAACTCTCCTCATAACTCCGAGAAAGGGTTACTAGGCTTGTATTCTCGTCTGTCGTCTTGTGAGCCGGGTGAGGTGGACGGCAGAGTCGCCCTTTTTGCTTGTTCCAATTTGCTCACTATCTGTTCTATGTCCTCTGTTTTCTGGTTATGTAGCATGGATCGTGGGACACCTGACTCCAGGGCATGTTGCCACAATCTATTTCGTTTCTCCCTGTCTCCCTGTTTAGTCCCTATTTCCTTATTGTGTTGCCTGGGGGGGGAATGTCCTCTCCTCGGGGCAGACGAGGCAGTAGCCTGTCTAATGCGCTTTTCCCATGGTTTGGTATCCATCCCCATCTCTTGCGCAGTTGGATGCACTTCCAACAAGGTATCCGCCCATGTTGGTATTGGCATGGGGGGGCACTGACCTTATTATGGTGGTGTGCCTCTGCAGCTACAATGCGATCTCGTATTGCTTGTAGCTTCAGCTTTAACGCTGTAGGCAATCCCCGTATTCACGGTGTTAGGCCGTTTGGGCTTACCGGGGCTTGCATGGGGACGTCATAGGCTCCCCTTTCATATATCTGCTGTACGCAAGCCGCCTTTTGTATGGCTTCTGTAAGCCCACTGTGGGTATTTATATCTATTCTCAAAGGTTCTCCTCTGTTCCTGGGTCTTGTCCCCCTGCCCAGTAGGCTACTCGGGAGGTGAGGGGATGATTCCCAACTCTACCCGTCAGGAAAACTCCTGGTCCCCAATATCCTGATGCCTCCTCTTCACTTTTAGCATTATGCGATCACCTCCTGTTAAGGATACCTGCCACAAATACTCGGTTTCCGTTTCTGTAGGTTGCCTGCAGTATTTCTCTTGCAGTTTTCCCATCTCGTCTCCCGAGTATGGGGTAGTTCTAATCATGCTTCTAGTGTTACCCCCTTGGGGCCGTGTCGCGGTTTTGTTTTTTACAACTGGCCGCACATCCAGAGGTGAGGGTCCTGGAGGGTACAAATCGCCATCGTCCTCCAAACTACTGCTGTTTCCCCATGTATCTCTGCCCCAGTCGTCCGGGTCCTCCACCAATATCTTTCTAATCTGGGCTGCTGTGGGGGCTTCCTTGCTGTCGAAAGGACAAGTTCTAACTTGTTTTGTAGTTTCTGATTTTTCTCCTTCTCTAATTTCAATTCTCTTTCAAGATCTACACACCTTTTCTTGTAACTGTTCCTTAGTTTTTCGATGGGTCCGATTGGCTTGTTGGGCCGCTAGTACACAGGCCCCTAAGATGGCACACGTACCACCTTTTCCTTTCCCGTCTCTTTGGTTGCCTCTGATTTCTCTACCCTACGCACGACAGAGGCTTCATCTTCCCAGTTATCATTTGCCCAGTCAATCCCAGAGCTGGAGGGTCCGCATCCGTGTCTCCTCAATAACTCACACAGCGACATAGTTCAAAATGTTTCTATCCGGTAACCCTAGCTTATGTATCTACTGAGTCTGTATCCTATCCTGCCACTACGCCAAAAGTTACTGTCACGCTATGAAGGTTTGATAGTAACAACTGAGACAGTAGCATAATAAAAAATATGTTTATTTCCTCACGCAAGCTCTCAGATTAGTAACACCCATTAAAATAATGCGATTACTAATTTAGAAAGGATAACCCCAAACCGTCGGCTACTGTGCTGTTAATTGGAAGCACTGCTTATCCCAACTTGAAAGCTAGCTTGTTCACTCTCTTAGTGAGAGGACTTTCAACCTCGAGGAGTTACCTTAACCCAGCGTCCCAGGAAAAGGAGATCTGGGGGGGAATACTCACGGTCTAGCCGGAGAGGATGGTCAGGTCACGTTCCCGTCCCTGCTCAAACTCTCTTAGCTTCCAAGTCTCTTTTAATACGGCTGGGGCTCTGGGCAAACACTGCTTTTGCTGACCTCTGTGAATCACACAATCACAGGACTGTTTCTTCTTCTGCTTGGAAAGTCCCTGCTAGGGAGCCAAGACCGCAACACCTCTGTATCACTTCCTCCCTCCCTGGGGGTACGTGCAGTTTTGATTCCACAGCCTTATCAGGGGCAGAGTTCTTTAATCCTGTTAACTCTTCTATTCCGCAGCCTTGCGCATATCAGTTGGCAGTCTTCTCCAGTCCTGTTAACTCTTTACTTGCTCGGCACAGGGTTTCACCCTGCAGCCATGCGCTGCTGCCAGGGGTGGCACAAACGCCAACGCTGTGGCCCCCTGCTCCTCCGAGGGCAAATTCAGCCCATTTGTTCTGTGTTTCAGCGTCTGACTCGCGAGCCCGGCAGCTCTCCTCCTTCGCCCAAAAGATGCTTGTTTGGCTCCGCACAGTGGTTGAAGCCTGCAGGACTACCACAGCTCAGAGCTGCGCTGGGTCGGGAGTCGAAGCAAAATGAGACCACCGCTGGTTTCAAGCGGCCGTTGTCACTGGCCTACAAAACCGCCTCGGGTCTGCCAGCTCCTCTAGGCAGTTTCCGGTGGGTGCGGAAGTCCAGGCTGGGTCAAGTTTCACCAAATAACGGCTTTGCTTTTCTCAGCCGCCTTCCCTGCGTGCTGCAGAGGCGGTGTGGGGACACCCCGGGGCTGGGGACATCCGTGGGGCTTGGGACACCTCCGGGGCCGGGGACTGAGATCTCGTGTGCAGCAAGTCACCCTGCTCCTCCTGAGGTGCCCCAAATGGTCCGGCTTTTATAAAATGAAGGAACAGGATCACCCCAATTTCAGATAGGTTTCCCCAGAGGGAATCCACCGGTTTGCAGCACACAGCAATGAGCCCCCTCCCCGTCCCAACATTCAGGTGGAAAATTTCGTCCTCTGAAAGAATAATCACGCAGACAGTTCACCGTTTAGGATCCGTCACAGTTCCCGCCAGCCTGCCTATTGCCAGCCGCTCCACTGGCGCAGTAATAGCGTGGACAGGAGCCAGCACAGCTAGACCGGGAGAAGGCAACCTCTTGAAATCAAGCTAATCCCTTTCCACAGCGGAGGGTCTACGATACAGCTCAGCAGCTTTCATTCTCATTAGCACAGCGCTGCAGTCCCGGGCAGCTCTTGCGCTTCTTGCTGATCCACTACGGCAAGAACGTATCAAGGACTGCCCGGTAAGTGGCAGTTATTTTCTTCCAAAGACTTCCACAGAGATGGAACAGTTTTGATTTCATGGAATTTGCAGATTCTTTTCTGAAAACCAAGCTGAAGTGTTTTCCTGGTTTATTCTGTTCTTCCCCGTTTCTCTCTCCCCTCGCTATCTTCAGGAAAGGGAGAGGGGGGAAGGAAAGCAGGAAGAGACAGACAAAAATATGCAAATCCCAGAAGCAACTGAAATCCAAACCATTCTTATAATTTTCCCCGTTGCTATTTCCCTGTATGTTCACGTAACTTTAGCAGCAGTTTTTGATGAGGGCTAGACAGAGTCTTGGAAAACCTCAACCCTTTTCCCCCCCTATCATAACTGTCAGCTGTTATTGTAGTCAACCACACAATGACCATCTTTCCCTCTTCTCTATAACCTTTAGATGGTGCTTGTGTATCATTTTCTGCACATAAAGTGGCTCACGCTGCCTCCAGCCAAGCTGGGAAGTGGCTGGGAAGTGCAGCGCTCTGGCAGGCTGGGAGCAGGAGCTGGAGGTAGGCATGCCGGGTGGTCGCCGCATCCAGCTCTCCGCCAGAGACCACGGTGGTCCTCAGCCACTTCCCAAACGCGAGTCACGGGACAGGCAATACGCTGTGGCACGTTTTACTGAAATTTCTGAAAAGTCACATTTGATTGCATTTCCTCGGCATCGTGCCTTACCACGCTCTTGATGCCCGAGGCTTCACCCCTTCTGTGGGTGCCCAGTAGTTCCAGCATATCAAATGCGCGTCCAAGCAGTCGGTGGGAAAGAAGCCATTCTTGCTCGAAACGGCACTCTCAAATGCCAGAGCACCTCGCTTTTCCATGAATAATGTCACCAAAGCCTGCCGCTCACGAGGATCGCAGCAAAACAGAAGCTTGTGTCTGGGCTACGGGGAGGAGGGGAAAATTCAGGGTAAGAAGCTGGTGCAGGCAGGGAAAGAAACAAGGGCTCTGCCTTGGGGTCAGAGAAGGTGGGTACTTCTGAATGGGTCTATTTTTTAGGAAAAAAATCCATTCTGGAAAGAAAACAACCCCTCTCCCAACCTCTTATTATTCAACTCTTCATTCTGATTCAGGACACAAATGCATGCAGAAGTATTGAAATGTAACAGAGAAACAAAATCCTGAGCATTCCTCTCTGTCACGAAGGAGTGATGCACTTCACTTGTAAGAGGGAAGCAGCACTATGTTCATTGCGGTAAAATAGAATAAGAATAAATAAGAATGATGTAACGAGGTTCTATTGGCAAGGTTCACTCAGTTATTTACTGCATGAAGGACAAGGTCAGATGCATGTTCAACAGAGACCCTCCCGTTGAGTCACGAGGTTCAGAAAGGACCCCCTTGCTTTCTAAACTCCTTCGGAGAGGAGCCTAGGTGCGGCTGGATCCAGTCTTAGTCCCAGACTTGGTCAACGGTTCATGTCTAAAGGAGTATGTGCGAAGGAGACCCTCCTGTTGAGTCATGAGGTTCAGAAAGGACCCCCTTGCTTTCCAGACTCCTTCAGAGAGGAGCCTAGGTGCGGCTGGATCCAATCCTAGTCCCAGACTTGGTCAACAGTTTATGTCTGAAGGAGTGGGTGCAAAAGGGACCCTCCCGTTGAGTCACGAGGTTCAGAAAGGACCCCCTTGCTTTCCAGACTCCTTCAGAGAGGAGCCTAGGTGCGGCTGATCCAGTCTTAGTCCCAGACTTGGTCAACGGTTCATTTCTAAAGGAGTATGTGCGAAGGAGACCCTCCTGTTGAGTCATGAGGTTCAGAAAGGACCCCCTTGCTTTCCAGACTCCTTCAGAGAGGAGCCTAGGTGCGGCTGGATCCAATCCTAGTCCCGGACTTGGTCAACAGTTTATGTCTGAAGGAGTGGGTGCAAAAGGGACCCTCCCGTTGAGTCACGAGGTTCGGAAAGGACCCCCTTGCTTTCTAAACTCCTTCAGAGAGGAGCCTAGGTGCGGCTGGATCCAATCCTAGTCCCGGACTTGGTCAACGGTTTATGTCTAAAGGAGTATGTGTGAAGGAGACCCTCCCGTTGAGTCACAAGGTTCAGAAAGGACCCCCTTGCTTTCCAAACTCCCCCTTGGAGGAGCCTGGGTGTGGCTGGATCCAATCCTAGTCCCAGACTTGGTTAATGGTTTATGTCTAAAGGATTATGTGCGCAATTCATCAGAGATATAACTCAGCAAAGTTTCACAAAGTTCGCAAAAATTTCAGCATGCTATTAATCACTTACCGAGCATCTGTCGCGGGTAAGGAATCTCTCAACCTCGAGGAGTAACCTTGAGAGGCGTCCCTGCTCGAGAGGAGGTTCTGCAGTGCAGCCCGCTGCCGTGCAGGAGAGCTCAATGGGCTCTGGGCTGCCCCCTGTTTATGGGGGGGGGCATATGACTCATAGTCATATTTGCATGCTAGATGGGCCTTAGTTGGCACATGCTCAATTAGCCCCTACATACGTGCTGTTTAGAGGGAGGTCAGGTTGAGGGGGAGAGAGCGCATCGGGGGGGAAAGGAGCACAGCGTCACACTCTCCTTTGCTCAATTTCAGCAGTCAAATTGCTCTGCGAATTGAATTTTCAGATCCTCTGTCTAATATTGCCTTCGGCCCAGCCTTCCCTACCTGGGCCCACCTGGAGCAGACTGAGTCATCCTGCTTCCTCTTTTGTATTTATGCTCTTCAAATATTTGCAGGGAATTAAGCTGGCTAGCCTCTGTTTGGACTCCTTTTCTCAAGAAGTTTCTTTCCTTGAGATTTCTCTCTTCCCTTCCCACACCTTCTGCCTAAACTTACCAAGGAAGGGGCAGTCGCCACACACGCTCTCTGTGAGCAAAGCTGCTGCTTACCCAGCTCTCAGCTGGACGCACGGTGAGCTTTACTGGGGAAACCCAACCGCTAAGTCGGAAGGCAGCAGGGAGCAGAAAATAGCTGCTGCTTCGGCTCCCAGGCCTACCTGCAGCCGCCTTGCCGGGGGGGTGTCTGTCTATGTATCCGGACAAAATGAATTAGGAGGGCAGGAACCGCACGTTTTAAGGTCCAAAAAGACTTCTGCACCCAAGGTCTTTTTTTCTGCTGTAAACATTTTATATGGAGGAAGCACCACCAAAAGCCCGCAAATATGATGGGTGACTTTCCACTGCCTGAGATAAGAATCTATTTTTATAGGTGGGGAGAGTACAGTGATTTTTGCCCCAGGCGACACTGTACATGGTGTTGGCGGATGGGGAGCAGGGGCTACCAGCCTGCCTCCTGTTTGCTGCTATACAATAACATACAGTTTGCAATGTTGGGGCTAGGTCATGCAGCTGGATTGCATCCAGCGTTGCCCCCCTGCAGGTCATATGGCCAACTGGCCATCTCTTGCTCTATCAAGTTCACCCTTTCTTTTGCTAGTCAGTTAATTCATAAAATTGCACTACTTTGAGAGTACCAAAGACAGGTTTTTTTTTTTAAAGATCATTTAAATTAGAAGCTCGTTCCTCGTGCAGTTGTTCCAGCATTTCCCTGTCTTTTAACCCTCACTGGCCTCTCCACGGCCACCTCAGCTGCAGCAACGCATGAAGTCCAGACGCAGGCTTTGTGGTCGCTCTGACCTCCCACCGTTTGGGGCCAGACCTTTGAAGGAAAGGAGCTTGGAAACCGTGGGCATCTGGGCTCCTCGAGAGCTGAGCCGCAAGCCTGCCTTTCAGCACGCAAGGCACAGGATCGGTTTCAATGGTGTAAACAGGTGTGGCTGCAGTATTGCCATTTTTCTTTGCTCCTTGTCAAAAAGCGCATTTTAAGAAGGGGCAAGAGATTATCAAGCTTTTAAGCAAATACAAGGGGAGTAGCACAGGCCGGTGCCCGCAGCCCCGGCAGCGCAGGCTCCGGCCCCTGCCATCTTCCTGCTGCCGGCCTCGCTGACGTGTTTGCTCTTCGCACGCTTCCTCCCTCCGAGGCCGTCGAAGCGCGCGGGGCAGCCCTCGCTCCACCCCAGCCGGCCGCCTGCATATATTCGGCCCGTCCTGGGCACGAGGCGAGGACGGAGCAGCCCCGCAGCAGCAGCCGACATGTCCAGCGCCGCGGCCAGGCTGTGCAAGGAGCGGGCAGCAGCGGGTGGGCTGGGGTCCCACGGCAATGCCATCCGGTATTTAAACCAGGACTACGAGGCCCTGAAGCAGCAGTGCCTGCAGGCCAGGGTGCTCTTTAAGGATGAAAAGTTCCCAGCCTGTCCCTCCACACTGGGCTACAAGGACCTGGGACCAGACTCCTGCAAAACCCAGGGAATTACCTGGAAGCGCCCCACGGTAAGAGTGCTTTATCACTGCGTGTTTCCCTAGGGCCAGGTCTAATCAAAGGCACCAGGACGTCCATCCTAAACCAGTGCTGATCCTGAATATCTGCTATTCCTTTATGTTTTTTCTTCTCGCTTTCTTTACCTCCCTGGTTGCTAGCTGCAGCGAGGTTGAAAAGGGGAAGACCAACCTTTCTGAAATCCCTCATAAAGCGAGGAAGCCTATTGCTGCATGAGAACCTGCTTCCTTCCTTTCTCTCTAAAGCTTTCCAGCCCAGCTCCACGGAGCTAGAAAGCTGCGCTAAAATTCAGAGCAGCACACAAAGGCCGAAAGGGGATCCAGACAGGGCTCCCCCAGGAGCCACCGATCATCAGGTGTAACAGCGTCCGTGCACCACGTCCCTTCCGATGTGCCTCCAAGGCCATTAGGCTAATGCTTAAAGAAAACCCTTTGCATGACTTCAAGCTGCCTGTAGCAATTAAAGAACAACCGATTGGAATTGTTGTTACCCAAATGCATATATCCTAGAAATAGCCATTCATTTAAAATAGTCATTTTCATCAGACAGGAATAGATGCTGAGATTTTTTTAAACCGCAAGGTAAGGGCCTCACTATTTTTCTGGTCTTTCATTTTCCAGTCGTTTGTCCATACTTCATTCCTCCTTCCTTTGCTTTGTCCCTGCCTGGGATATCAAGAAGAAAAAAATGAAAAAAGGGGGGAGGGAGGAAGGAACCCCTCCCCCCCCAATAACTTGCCTTCCTCAAATGAGGAGGGGGGAGGAAGGAGAAAGAGAGAAAGAGAGAAAATTTCAAGGTCTAGAAATTTATTTTCCTGAAAAGTGAGACACTGAAACTTCCAGTTTTCATAACTTCCCGTACCTCCCCTGGTGCGCCCATCTGTCAATCAGCATTTCGCTTTGGTACCTGGGTGTTTCAGCAACAAGCACCGTGCAAATATTTCTTGGTTTTGCCTGCCCTGGGAGAACAGGGGCCTTCGGCAGCCCCTTGAATGATCCTTGTCCAGCCCGTGCGAGGGAGCTCTGTGCCTGCAGCAGATGCGCGGCACAGGCAGGGCCAGCCCGGGGCTGCGAGCCAGCCCGGTGCACTGCTCCAGCCCTGCCCAGCACCCCCCCGTGCTCCCCAGAAACCAGGCAGCTCTGTCGTCGCTTCACCTGCAAGCGTCGAGACCCGCTGGCTTGTCCCCGCGCGCGGGGTGGAGGGCAGCCCAGCGCCAGGATGGCACCGGCGCGTCTGCTAGAGCCCTCGCGCCCTGCCCAGGAGGACGGACCCTCTGCTTCCTTCTCCTGGGGACGGAGCCCTGCATCTAAGCCGCTTGTAAAGGCGACAGATAACCCCCGTCGGAGGTGACAGCCTGGGAAACCAGGCTCATTTCCTGGACTTTTCCAGCCAGCCGGCAGGTTTCCAGCTCCAGACCCTGCCTGGGACTCCAGGCTGGTGGGGTCATTGCTCGCTTACCTGCCGGCACCCGAAACAAGCAGCGGGGCCCAGCGGGTGATCGGGAAGAGCCCTGCTGGAGCAATGGCCCTCTGCAAGACAAATATTCACTGCTCAGGGCACCTCGCCCTGGGTTGGGACTGCTGCGGTGCAGTGAGTGACAGGTGCTCTTCCATCATTATTTTCTGGCTTTGACACTGGGTTTCTAAAAGGAGAAAAGGTAGAAAGTGCCCTTCTAAAGAGTGCCTACGTGGCACTTGGCGGTGGCTTAGAAGAGACAGGTGTCTTAAATGAGTAATATGTCACCTACTGCTGACTGCCATCAGGTGCTGTAACAGGTCACCAATTTGGAAGGGGGGGAAAACCCCACAAGAACTCTTCTGGGTGGCAACGTCCTCCGGTCTCCTGTCCACCGGGACGGCTGAGCTCTGTGATAGACTGTCTGGAGTCGGAAGAAGAAGAAAAGCCATTAACATAACCTGCTTGGCTGCCCCCAAAAGGCTGGGAAGAACGGGGGAGTTGCTAATAAGAGTATTTGCACGGGAAGTGCGGTTGGGGTGGGGAAGCGCCACCACTACAAGCAGTAGTGGAAATGCAGCACCTCTCCGGTGCGTGAGAGCAGGGAATCACTGCCACAAATCAGCTGCACTAGCCCAAAGCACGGCAAGAGAAAATCAGATCTGAACTCCAAAGGTGAGTTTTCCCTCTGTCCTCATACCTGCAAAACTTCTCGCTAGTATCACGGACAGTCTCAAGCAACAAAGCGCTTCAGGATTTGGCTCACCACCCCCCAGTAAGAGCAGTTTTCAATTTAACGATGCAATGTTGTTGTGACAGCTGGTTAATCAGAGAAAGGAGGAAGTGGGTATTTTTAAGAAATATTGGAAACGTTTACTATTTTTTGAACTTCATACTGAAACAACGAACAAGAAATGGAGACTTTTCAGACCAGAAAGGATGATACGTACTTTCAAAACATTTCTTTTCAGGAGTTATGCACCAACCCTCAGTTTATAGTTGGAGGAGCTACTCGAACGGACATCTGCCAAGGCAAGCTGGGTAAGTAGACAAGTTCTGAATTTTATTCTGGAAGAAGAAAAAGGAAGCTTAATTTAAAAATTCCTCATACACCACGTCCTCTTGGCTACCCTATAGGCAGGCTAAGGACTTTGAGGCTGGGCATCGCAGCCCCCACATGTGGGGCAGAGCCCACAGCCGCAAGCCAGGCACCCAGGCTCAACATGAGACAGTATGGAGAGTGCCAGATACCACAACCAGTCCTCGTGCAACCAGCACACTGATGGTGGGATGGGGCATATAGAGGCTTGTAAGAGCTGTGTCAAGCCTGCGGTTGCCTGAACTGTCTCCTGGAGGTGGGCACCTGCTTATCCCTTTCCGAAGTGGGAAGCTGGATTGCTGTTTTTCCTCCTCTTAAGACAGAGGTGGATGGCAGCAGCAGCGTTAGTGCACGTGCCCCGCAGTGAGAGCCGGCGCTCCGTGCCTGGCCCCAAAGAGCAGCTCCCAGACTCAGGGGACGAGGACAGGGCACCGAGGACACTGGAGCCTGCAGCCTAGTCCTTAGGGGTTTCATTTGGGAAGGAGAGCAAGGTCTAGCGACGGTTTCATGCCACTCAAATACACAGGAGCGGAGGGGCAGAATAGGGGCTGACTTAGCGCGGAGCCTGGGACTGCGACGTGCCCATCCGCTTGCAGGCACGAACTAGAAACAAGGATCCCTTTACACTGTAAAAAAAAGAAAAGAAAAAAACAATTAGCGGAGCCTGTCAGCTGTGTCGCACCGTCCACGACAAGGCAGTGGGTCCCGACCCTCCGTGCTGGACGCTCAGTGTGTTGGTGCAGCCGACGGGCAGAGCCGCGAGCAAGCGGAGAGGAGCGCCGGGACGCCCCGCGCGCTGGGCAAACACCGCCAAAAAGGCAGCTCCCACGCCAGGGCCTGACGCCCGTAAGGCGTCTGTCAGGCAGTAAGCACCCTCTCCTGGAGATCTGTCACAGCAAAACTGTCTGTCTTGCCTGTTTTCTCCAACGCTTGTCATCGTCTAAGCAGAGCCCTTAGGCAAACGCCCAGAATGGAGCTGCAAGCGCTTTCTGTTCCCGCTTCGAATAGCTGCTGTCGCAGCCTTCTTTCCTGGCTGCCCAGCTGATAAAACGCAGCTGCGGAAGACAGCAGCAGCAGCCTCTCCTGACTGCATACAGAGGCGAGAGCGCTGCAACTCTGGTAATGAGAATCTGATAGATCAAACGCAGAGAAACCAGCTTTTCTCACTTGTGTGCTGCTTAGTGCAGCACTTCGGACCTCACTGCACTAGTGTCTCATGCGTTGTGCAAATGCGATTGAAACAATTTCTGCAAGTCATTGGCAAGAAATGATACCAGTGCTGGTCCTGTAAATGCAGCACCACTAAAGCAATGGCTAAAAAAATTCCCCAGTGTGCATGCCTATGCTCCCAAGGCTAAAAATAAGATGCCCAATCATATACTTGCTCCAGGACATTTATTTGGTGGGTGCTAGAGCAGAGTATGGGGAATCACTTCCTCTGTTTTAGGAGAATTGTTCTGACAAATAAGAAAAGCGACATTTCTTGTCACCTCCAATTTGAGAAGTTTCTCTAATAGCATTAAAAGAAAAAAATGCCTGCAGTAAAGCCTCATTTTCCTTGACAGCTTACAAGCTAAAGGACTGAGGAATATTACCTGCTCTCGAGCTAGAAGAGGTCAATGCATCATTTGTGCTAAGCCTAGAAACTGATTGCAAGCACCTCGAGCCCCTTTTTATTTCTGTCACCTCCTGAATGTCTCTAGGGACTCCCGGTCGTTTGTGGGGCTTAACAGGCTTTCAGTATAGAGCAGGGCCCAAATGCATCAAATAGTGGTAACCAGAGAACTGGGCCCAGACGCCTCCCATGAATACAAGGACAGTGCTGGCTTTGGGGGCTTCGCAGCCCAGTGTCCTGTGGGCTGAACCCCACATGCTCTTCCAGAAAGCTACCCCTAAACTCACAAGAAAGGCCCCCCAAATCCAATTCTGCTTTTGTTAGGAGCTTACCATTCTCTCTAAGCAGGGAGGGGGGGGAAAAATCAGATTTCTGCGAGGGCAAAGAATAAGAGAGCAAAGATAATCCGGTTTTGTTTCTGAAAGGCTGTTTACAACCACTTCTACACATACTGACCCTTTACAAAAACAAACTTGAGAATATAGGCATGGGACTAATCTTTTAGTGTTCAGGTATTTGCTTAACATTGCTGAGGCACACTATGCTTTTTTGGTGTTTGATCCAATGCCTCAAACATCAAAGTACTTGTTATGAGAGCCCTCGTGTAAAACACTTCTATTGAACAGATCCTGATTCCATATTTACATAAGCCATGTATGTGACCCATTAACAAGTCCTTTGGGGGGAAAAAATCTATTTTTAATGATCTTTTCTGATATGTTTCTTTTCTTTCAAAAATAACACTGCAGGTCTGGGTTTATATGAACAAAAAGAACAAGAAAACCCAGAGTTAGTCTCACTTCATTAAACTTACTTTTTTGACAACAGCATAAGCTAGATGAATATCAGCTTGGGAAGTCTGATGGGAACTTGAAAGACCTGCAATATTTTAAATGCTCTTTGAACCATATCTTTTTGATGGCCTAGTAACAACTTGAAATACAGTCGCATAGTCTTAGTTATTAAATGTGACTTATGAAGTTTCCCTACAGCTAGCTGAGTAAGTTAATCCCAGAACTGTTTGTAGAAGGTCTTAAGTAGCAAGTGGCATAAATTTAATTTAAAAGAGTAGAAAACATACCCCACCTTCTCAACTTAATACAGCTTTCCAGATCCACACCAGTTGCATTCGCAGAGCACCTTTACTTTTGGAGGAGCAGCAAGTCCTCCCTGCGCCTCAGCTCCCCGGGCCCAGGCTGCCAGCGGGGGAAGCTGGGAGGGTCCCCCCGGGCTGGAGGGGGGGATCCTCACACAGGCTGAGCATCCAGCCCCCCGGCTCCTTTGGGGGGCATCTTGCCTTACAGGCAGCTCCAAGAGCCTCACGGAGGTCTGAAAGCAACCCAAAGCTTTTAGCATCTCTGCGATAGATCGGGTACACGTTGAGGGAGGCTTTGGGGCTCCTTCAGGACAGGGAGTGCTTAACGGTGCTTGTTTTGGTCACTTATTTCACTGTAAACATTCATCTACGGCTCTGTGGAAGGTCAGACCCACGGACCCAGGGGGATTTCAGATCCCTGGTCCAGCAGATGGATCCCCTGGCTTCCCCAAAACACATCTGCAGGCAACTGCGCGACTGCAGGGAGACTAAAAGCCGGTTCCTTTGCTGGGGGCTCCTTTGCCTTCCTGCAGAGCTTAGCTCACGCCCATATACGACTTAGCAGGCCTTCGTTAGACACGGCAAAGCAGCAGGAGCCTGCGCTGCGGGAGGTTGTGCAGCGAGGGGGTCAGGGCTTGCCCGGTGCCTGGCAGGAGGCTCCAGGTGCCAGGAGCTCTGGACGAGCATTTCCAGCATAGAGCAAAACGGAGAGTCAGATCTGCTCGAGGCACTGGGAAGCCGGAGCGACAGCACTGTACCTGGATCCCTTCTGAAGGCCAGGCCTTGCAGAAACAGCAGCCAGGACACAGCCAGGGCAGAAACGCCTCTATAGGGGCCGGGGAGGTGGTGGAACAGGGCGCTTTGGGCTTTTGGCTTAAGCTCATCCCTAGGTCTGTGAAGATGCTTCAGTCTAGACACTTCGATGGCAGCTAAACAGAAACTGAACACTGCTCTGTAGCAACTGAAACTAATCACATTTCTCATTAATTTTATGGCCTCTGTGTGTGCAGTGCACTTGGGTAAACATCATCGATGTAGAAAAGAGTGGCGCAGTTCCCCGCTCACCACAGATGCGGTGGTTCTGCAGCAGTTCGGTTAGCTTTGTAAAGCAGGAAGCCTGCTGCAGAGCACTGGAAACACAGGCCTTCTCCGTGCATCTGTGAGCAGGCAGCGATTTCATTTGAAGTATGCTAATAGTCAAAGTAGTTCTTCAAAACTGCATATATATGCACAGCTAGGTTTCATGTTTGCATCACAAACTCAAGGTCAGAATTTTTCATTTCAAATTAAAAAATAAAAAAATTGGATCTTACCAGCATTACAAATGACTTGGGATCCAAGAACCAAGCTGGTTCCTTTTTAGCACATTCAACAGCAGCAGCACACATTGTCATTGGCACTTGTCTGAAACTTTTATTGATGAAATATGAGACTCAGCAGAAAGCAGCTTATGTGCCCGTAGGTGACACAGCCTTGCAGGGCTAATGCTGGGAAGACTTCTTTATTTTTGTAAGCTAAAAAGAGTACAACTTCAAATGTATACAGTGAGCAGAAATGTTTTTTGTTGCTGTCATTTTGTTGGGCTCTACCTGTGTTGGAAATACATTCTAATTAAATATTTAATTCATTGGCCAGTTGGCCTCATTTTCCCTCGCTCCAGAAATTCTAGATGCCCTTTTTAGGAAGGGAATGGAACAGTTTCCTCACATATTGAAAGGTGACTTGTAACGTGCAGCTGTATTACGACAAGTTTTAGTGGTCCTACGTAGGCTGCCTTACCAGGGACAGGGAGCATGTGCTGCTGCACCATGCAGGCACAACCGCACACAAAACTGTGAAAGCTGCTGCTGGCAAAATGATGTTGAACTTGGAAAAAATAAATGTGCACTGTCAGCTTGTGCTTTTTTTAAACTAGCAATTTATTATTCTAGTAGGGCCAAGAAACTTTACTTATAGGCCGAGATCTCATTGTGGTGTACAAGAAGATAAGAGCAGTGGATGTTTTCTACCTTGACTTCAGCAAGGCTTTCAACACTGTCTCCCATAGCATCCTCATAGACAAGCTCAGGAAGTGTGGGTTAGATGAGTGGACAGTGAGGTGGATTGAGACCTGGCTGAATGGCAGAGCTCAGAGAGTTGTGATCAGCGGTGCAGAGTCTAGTTGGAGGCCTGTAGCTAGCGGTGTCCCCCAGGGGTCAGTACTGGGTCCAGTCTTGTTCACCTTCTTCATCAATGACCTGGATGAAGGCACAGAGTGCACCCTCAGCAAGTTTGCTGACGATACAAAACTGGGAGGAGTGGTGATACCCCAGAGGACTGTGCTGCCATTCAGAGAGACCTGGACAGGCTGGAGAGGTGGGCGGAGAGGAACCTCATGAAGTTCAACAGAGGCAAGTGCAGGGTCCTGCACCTGGGGAGGAATAACCCCATGAACCAGTACAGGCTGGGGGCTGACTTGCTGGAAAGCAGCTCTGCTGAGAAGGACCTGGGAGTGCTGCTGGACACCAAGTTAAGCACGAGGCAGCAATGTGCCCTTGTGGCCAAGAAGGCCAATGGTATGCTGGGGTGCATGAGGAAGAGTGTTGCCAGCAGGTGGAGGGAGGTGATCCTCCCCCTCTGCTCAGCCCTGCTGAGGCCACATCTGGAGTACTGCGTCCAGTTCTGGGCTCCCCAGTACAAGAGGGATGTGGCACTACTGGAGCAAGTCCAGCGAAGGGCTACAGAGATGATTAGGGGACCTGGAGCATCTCTCTTATGAGGAAAGGCTGAGAGAGCTGGGCCTGTTTAGCCTGGAGAAGAGAAGGCTGAGAGGAGATCTTATTAATGTGTACAAATATCTGAAGGAAGAGTGTCGAGAGGATGGGACCAGACTCTTTTCAGTGGTGCCCAGCGACAGGATGCGAGGCAACAGGCACAAACTGAAACACGGACAGTTCCATCTGAACATGAGGAAAAACTTCTTCACTGTGAGGGTGACAGAGCACTGGAACAGGTTGCCCTGAGAGGCTGTGGAGTCTCCTTCTCTGGAGATATTCAAAATCTGCCTGGATGCAATCCTGTGCAATGTGCTCTAGGTGACCCTGCTTGAGCAGGGGGGTTGGACTAGATGATCTCCAGAGGTCCCTTCCAACCTCAACCATTCTGTGATTCTGTGTTTCTGTGAAGAGGCAGGCTGTGTAATTTAGACCCCGTCCTGGAAGCTTCTTGGTACGGACAGTTTCCTGCATCCTCATTAATGCACAACAGCCAATTCCCAACTTGTTCCTTTCTGAAGACATGGTTAATACTTGTTCAGTCAAAAGCTTGGACAAAGATATTAGGCTCCCAAGTAAGGTTTAGAGATGAGACTTTGCATTGCTCAAGGCAGGTATAGCAATTTTCAAGACAAAGTTCAGCACTGCAATTCTTTCAATACAATTCTTTCCATTAATACTCCAAGCAGACTTGCCCCGATACTTCCCATGAAAGTTAAATTGCATTGTACGTTTGCGGGAGGCAGAAGCGTCCACACCAATGTCACTCATTCTCCCAGATGTTAAGAAGTTAATTGATACTGTAGACAGTTGCAAAGGATTTCACACGGCATTTGGTATCCTATGGGGATGAGAGTCTGAAATTGTTTTGTTCCGAGTCCCATTTCACTGAATCTTGGTGTAGTTGTGAATCAAACGCACCTTTCCTTTCGCTGGCTGTAAAAGTCTGGCCTGAGCCGGGGAGAGGGAAGCCCTTGCAGATGCTGCATGTTGGGAGTGCAGCACCTTGTCACTCCTACAGACTTCCTCTAGTCTCCCCAGGGCACGGAGGCACACAGCAGGGACACCAGGAGCCCTGCTCTGGCATCTGCTCAGAAATAGCCTTTTGTGCTTCACGGCGGGCCAGGAACAGTCAGGACAGCAAGAAAGCTGGGGACAGCTGGAAAAATAAGGGTTTCAATTCTAACTTTATAAGACTCTTCCTCTTCCTCCTCTGAAGAACTCTTCCCCAGACTTGGCACCATTATTTCTGCCTCTCCAAGGGAAAACAGCAATGGTCCAAATTCAGACCTTCAAAGAAAGGCCTAACAAGGACTAGCCACCCAAATCTTCCTGCTATCAACCAAGCTTTCTCCAAAAGCTAAAACTGAAAATCCCACCACCCTGCTAGCAACTCAGACCTTTTGCCCTTTTCTGGATGCCCTCCAAGCCCCTGCCTCTCCCAGGTGTGGCAGCTCAGGGCTGGTTAAGGATGCGCAAGTCATTAACTCTGTACTGCCAGCTGGGGTTTGCAACCCAACATACCTCAAATCCCTTCTCTCTGGCTATGCCCTTTTTTCCAGAAGGCATTGCAAAGCATGCAAAAATCTTGCTTTCACAGCATGTAGAAGAGGATCCTGCTTTCACAGCTTCATTAAGAAAAAACAAAACAGTAAAGCCTTGGAAAGAGTGCCAAATTACACAATGACATTTATCACCATTATGAGCTTCAGAGACTCCAGGATATCTGTGAGCTCTGGGTGGGTAGAAAATGAGCCAAATAGATAAAAAACAGAACACAACAAAAATGAATAGCCAAACCAATACTGCATCTGGCGGGACCTTGCAAGGCACTTAATCTTGGCATTTTAGTCTAGGAGCATTACATATTGGTGTAAGGATCAGCTTGGCAAAACCCTGTTAATGAACTATTCTGCTTTGGAACTTGCATGTTTTTAGGTGACTGCTGGCTCCTAGCTGCCATGGCATCTCTCACTTTGAATCCAGATGTTCTGTACCGCGTTGTTCCCAAGGCTCAGAGTTTCCAAAAGGACTATGCTGGGATCTTTCATTTCCAGGTACCTATATGATCAGCGTATTGTGAATAAAAGAGAATACGCCCATATTTAGCTAAAAGCAGCTTTTTTGTCTTTGGCACAGGTTAAATATTCAAGAATTACAGTGCAGAAGTGAAGTGGTTGGGGGTAAAGAGGAGGAGAAAAGAAGAGCAGAGTTAAATGCTAAATCGTGTTAAATGACACATGTTCACTGGGCTAGGTTGTGCTTTTTTTACAGCAGACAGTATACTGGCTTTTTAAACTGAGCTGAACCATCATGCGATGTGACTCAAGCCAAGCTATGTCTGAAGTGCTTATTGAGATGGAGTTCAGACTGACAAGTTCTCTCCTCCTTCCCTTCCCTCCCTGCTGCTTTGTCTGAATTTCCTTCCTGGAGAGCGAGTGCACCAGTTTCAGGGTTAAGCCAACCTACTTTGCCTTCCAGGCTGTGTTGAGGATGTGGAAGTTAGGCTCAAGCACAAGCTCTGCTGCTGGGTTAACGTGGCAGTGTAGGTTTGTCCTGCAATACTAAAGGAGGTCTTCTGGTGAGGGCAGGTGTGCTGGAGCCCAGATCCATTCTGCCAACTCATCTCAGCAGAGGGTTTATTGTGTAAACGATCCTCTTTCCTTTGCATCCAGGATTGCATCAAATTCTGGAGGAAATGTTTCAAGTGTTCAAGCAAAAAAATAATATTAGCAATGTTTCTCACATTTTCCGGTATTTTCAGAGCGGGCTGGCACTGTTGGGTACTTCCACTTTTGGGTCACCTCTCCTTGCAACGTTTTTACAGGGGCTTGATTTTTTCAGTGGATGGCTTTCAGCGCTTTCTGAAAATTGGATCTCTTCAAGGTATCTTGCATTAAAAGAGTAGATTAGAAAAAGAAGACTTCAGAGTATCCTGTGTACCCATTAGCTTTCTGTGGTCTCCACCACGTAACCTACACATGGAGCACAAACAGTGTTCCAGATGTTCAAGAAGTGCTGATGTTCCAGATATTCAAGATGTGCAAGAAGGTGCTGTTAGTATTAGCTATCTGCAAAACTTGAATACCATGTTAAGAAGCCTACTTAGTGGCTCACAAGGATGGGAAAGAGGAGTTCTTCCTTCTATTACAAGGAGGAGGAGTCCAACATGGGAACGACAGCCCACAGTAGCTTGTCCAGGGGGACTAGATGACAGGTGCCTGTGGATGACAGTCAGAAGCCACAAGCTGGTATAAAACAGAAAGAGTAGCGCGTGAGCCAGTATTAAATAGGGTCAGGAAGGTGGTAGTATGGAGCCATTATATGCATATCAGCCCCGATCAGCAATTTCTCTCTTCTTTTCATCAGTTCTGGCAGTACGGGGAGTGGGTGGATGTGGTGGTTGACGACCGGCTGCCCACCAAGGACGGGAAGCTGCTCTTCGTCCGCTCGGCGGAGCGCAGCGAGTTCTGGAGCGCCCTGCTGGAGAAGGCCTATGCCAAGTAAGCTGGCTACCTGCGAGGCAGCATTCCTGGTTGGGAGAAAGCTGACTGCCTGAGCAGTTGTGGTGTGAGGCACGATGTACTTCACCCAAACGCAGTCTCTTTTCCACCCATTTTTAGTTTACTCTAGGTCCATAAAGGACACTACCAACTGTCTGTTTCAAGCTTCTTTACTTCTGGTGCCCCAAGTCACACTGATGATCAGAAGACCAAGAGATACTGAACTGCAAACCCTTCTTTCTGCAGTGCAAATGTTTGTAAGTGGAGATTACCCTTTGGATTGCTCTGCTCTTCCATAGGTTGAACGGCTCTTACGAAGCTCTCAAGGGAGGTTTCGCTATAGAAGCGTTTGAGGATTTCACTGGAGGCATCTCTGAGTCCTATGAACTGAAGGCGGCTCCTTCAGACCTGTACCAAATCATCCAGAAGGCTCTGCGAGCTGGGTCGTTGCTGAGCTGCTCCATCAATGTAAGAGGCTGCTGCTGTTTTACTCTCCTCACTCCTCTTCTCAGAGCCATGGTCCATATTGTAACAAAAGCTCAGATCAGTGTTAGGCATTGGTCATAAGGTCTGAACTAAAAGCGAACTACAATCAGAGAGAAACTTTTCTTGATTTCAGTGATAAAACCTTTGGGCTAGGTTTTAAATAATTTACTCTTGTCGTACCTCCCTTTTTACAAGAGAGTCCGTGATAACACTTAAAGCCATGAACTGGGAACTGGACTCCCTCAGTTTTGTTCTTTTGTCTCATTCTCGGAGTATCTTTGCTCATTCAAAATCTGTGTAATTTCAACTCCAGATACTCAACTGCTGGAGACACACTCTCTGAGATACTTCCTAGGAGTCTGTAGTCTGATTCTGGCTTTGATTTTTAATCCCCAGAATTATCAACACCCGTAATGCAAAGTCTCTTGAGTAAGAAAAGATGTTTGTACGTTTTGAAAACCCCACACCTTCCACATCCTGTTTCATAATCTTGTTTCAAATCCTGGTTGGTGGCATGTAGGGTTAGCAGAGTTCAGATTTGGACATACTGGATGCAAACCGAGGCATTTTGGAGCTGAGTTCACACGGACATGTCTTTGTAGGTGACTGGCTCTGTTGCCTGAGATGGGAGTCTGGATTTAGATTGAGATTTCACAGTACTTTCTTGAATCTCGGCTGTGACTGGGGCTGCGTATATGGGGGTATGAAACTCTGGATGTGAACTGTTGCTGAGGACCTCACTTCTATTTAATATACTTGGCATTGGGAATATCGATATTCATTGCGGATACCAATCTGGATATCTTCACCTGTACATGAAAGCTGTGTGCTTGTGTACAATGTATAGCAATAAATGTGTATATTTTTATTGCCCCAGATAACTGATGCAGCTGAAATAGAAGCAGTCACAAGTCTGAAGCTGGTAGAGGGACACGCTTACTCCGTCACTGGAGCAGAAGAGGTAAGCCAGCCTCTCCTAGGTACCCATTGATTAATCCAGCTCATCGAGCCTGGATGAAGGTTTTACCCTTGCCATCATACAGAACAGCTTGGGATTGCAATAGTGCAGTGTCTTCACCTTTCCAGGGTCTCTGTGGGGCTGACCAAATAAAAATGTTGCTAACTTGTGCACAGCCCTTACAGAAAAAAAAGAAGACAGACTGTAATACTTAGCCAGGTTGAAGGCTCAGTACACTACTGGTAGTTTTACGGAGTACAGTGTGCAGCCTGTAACCTGTGTTGTACCAAGAGATTGGTGACCCTAGCTGTTATTGCGCTGGGGGGAAGGGAAGGAGGAGCAGGAAAGGGGGCAGCCGCTCCACCACAAAATTGTGCCACGTGAGGCGAGAGCATGAACTTTGCCAGTCGGCATCAAGGGGAAAGGTGCCAAAGCCTCGTTAGGGAACTCCCCTCGATGTCTGTTCCTGCACAGGGAGCCCTAGATATTCCTGCTTCTCCGAAAGTGGAATCGTTTGTTCATGCCAGATGCCAGATGTTCATGCCAAATAACCTCTTTCCAACTTTGCTGTGTTGTGAGGTGCCTCCTGCTTCTGAGAATGTAGATATTGTGCTATTTTGTAGCTGCTGTTTTTCCTTGCAGGTTGCTATCATTATACAAAATCGTGGGTGATGCAGCTAACAGCTCACTTGGTGGCACAGGAGAATGTAAAATAAGGGTGGAAGACCTGTAGGTGTCTTGTAACTCTTGCAGATTATAATGGACCGTATCACTCAAGTACAAATCATACTTAACCTGTTTGAAAAGCAATTGCTACATGGTGATTGGAATAATGGAAGTGCTCAGTCTCTGTTTGTTGTGTCTCCTTTAGGTAAATTACCGAGGACAGCCAGAGAAACTAGTGAGGCTTAGAAATCCCTGGGGTGAAGTGGAATGGACTGGAGCTTGGAAAGATGAGTAGGTTATTACACACCCCTGCCTCTCTCTCTTCACTGTATTTTGGTATCTTTTCAGAATTAAATTGGGAGTATGCAGTTAATCAAATCACAGAGCACATTCAGGAAAGACACTAAATCAGTTGGAATAAAACACTATTAAATCAGTAGCAAGGCTAGATATTGATCTGTTCTGCCCAGTGGACATTCTTCCCTGCCACAGACAGAGCTTTCCAATAAGAGAGAACAGTCTACATTTTAATTGTGAGCAACACAATGCAAGCCATAGCCATGTCATTTTGCAAGATGACGTTTCCCAGAGCGATCCTACCGATGCTGCCAAGACCTTAGGAGAGTATGCAGACCAATTCCATTCCTGGGAAATAACAGAACAGAGCTAAACCATTTTGCCTCTTTGGCAGCTCTGAGGAGGTTGATGGGCTCTGCGTCAGGCCTGTATTTTATTTCTGCTGGAGAATCTTGAAAAGGTCAGTGCAGCTAAAGGTCTATTCAGCTAAAGACCCTGAAATTTGAATATGTGTCTGGAACTGTCTGGTCTTAAACTGGACTTGGAGTCTCATGAGAATGCCAGTGAAAACATCTCTTTTATCTTTATTTTTAGAATGGCATGGATTTTCCTTTCATTTGGACCAGGCTATATCTTTTCAGGCAGTATTTTGAGATCTGTTTCCAGTCCCGACTGACTGCATTACTGATGCTGATGTTGTATAATACTTGAGGATAGAAAATACAGATAAAAATTAGGATTATTCTTATCTTTCTCAGAGCTTGCCTCAGGCGCATGTACATGCCACATCTGGATTTTACTACACCTGTTTTAGCATGGGACAACCCTGCTGAAGCAGGTGTAGAGTTTTACGGCTACATGGGAGCAGATCAAATCAGAATGCAGCTTGTCACACAATAACATCAGAACAGCGGAGAAGAAATACTGTTTTCTGCAGTGTATTTTCTAATTCCCTCTTTTGGCTTGTTCTTCGGTGATCCAAACGGTGGAGCTTATATTAATTCCCTAGAGAGGACACCAGGCATTCCAGTAGATCTCACAGCTGAGAAGCTCCGCCTGACCTGCAGCCCGCGTATTACCTAATCCAGTCAGTCTCTGTGACATTGTGCATTCTGGCACCTCACAGGGATGATCCCGCTTAAGGCTCATTCGTTGTAAGTGCAGCTGAAATGTGATCCCAGCTCTGTCTAGTCCGGTCGCTGGGTACACTGCCGCTGTGGGGACAGAAGGTCGAATTGTTGCAGAAATACATATGCCTTTGTCAGCTGCAACCCAAGACAGACCCTAACTCTCTGCTCTTGTCATGAAATTAAATGTAACAACTGAACAGGTTGCTTTTGTCTTTTGCCTGCAGTGCTCCTGAATGGAATCATATTGATCGCAGACAAAAAGAGGCTCTGCATAAGCAAGTAAATGATGGAGAGTTTTGGTGAGAATCATTCTGTTAGCTTAATCTTTTGGACATTTTGTGTGCACATATGCTTTTTTAACAGTCCTTTCATTTGGATGGAGAAAAACTACCAGTACCAAAAGGGTTACTAAGGTACCAGTGACATGTGTGAGTTGCTAGCCTCTTGTTTATCTCCATTCCCATTCAAATATTACCTTCTATTAGAGCTTGCGTAACTTAGTGCTTATCCAAAATATAGAGACCAGATGGCAATAAAATTAATGAAGTGGCAAGAATGAACCTCAGATGCTCTATATTTTGAGGCTTGTTTTTTGCCAAAATGCTACACGCTAATGAAAAAGTCTAGATTCCCCGCTTGGGAAGAGTCTATTTACCCAGAGCTAATGGAAAGCCCATCCCAGTTAGCTGATTACACAGACCAATATTGAGCCCATGTCAAACTCTGTCCTAGACTGGATTAAAGGATGAACACCCACCATCCTTCAGTACAAGCAACTGTGTGGGACATAAGGCAGGGGAGAGCTGAGAACATGCCTCATGCTCACGGCACGATGCAAAAGGTCTGTCACTCATGCAGACATACTAGGAGTGGTAAAAATCAACATCCACAGTCAAATTTGAGCAAAACACCAAACTGAGGCTTTCTTTTTTTTACAGAGAGACTCTTTCAGAAGGGCCAACTCTTACTCGCATTAAATAGCATCTTATTGCACATTTGGTTCCACCAGTTTTGGTGAATTTACTTGTGAAGCGCAATCCATGAGGGACTGGTTGCCCATGACTGTGCATGGCAGCAAATGGTACGACTGAGGCCATAATGCATAATGGCCACAGATAAAAATTGGCTTCATGAGATACAGGTCTTTCAGGCTGTGGGAAGTGGGGTTTCCCAAAAGCCAGTTCTAAATTTCAGAGTTCAATTAAATGGGACTTTGGGCAGTTCTGTGACACGGATATCTGCTGCCCCGTTGGGAAAGGGATCCGTTTGCTCTGACTGTTACAGGTGATGAACTCACCCGGTCTTTTTGTGTGCCAGGATGGCGTTTTCAGATTTTCAAATGCATTTCACCTGGCTCGATATCTGCAACCTGACCCCTGACACACTGACCAGAAGCACAGTCAATAAGTGGGACCTGACCCTGTTTCATGGACAGTGGAGACGTGGCTCCACTGCCGGGGGCAGCCGAAAACACCCAGGTAAAGACTCAGCCAAGCAGGCACTTGGTGAAATAACAAAGAAAACAAACAAAGCAGCAAACTCTTTCTGAACCAGAAGGGGGTTAGATAGGAAGGTTTTGGAGGTGAAATTCTTTCTGCAGGGTTTAGATAGTAAGCAAAAGCTTGGCAGTCTAAATCAAGATCTAATTCACACTTATTTCCTCATCAGGGCATTATCTCCCCACTGCGCAGTTAATTCACACCTCTCTTCTTTCTCCTCTCCGTGCTCTTCCTGCTTACGCTCCTTCTGCTTCTGGCTGCAATAATCCTCCAAAGGGCTAGACAGGCCAGGAAAGTGTGGCAGGTCAGCGGCAGCGTGGTTTGGCATGCCTTTTCAGGTTAGACCTCTGGAGAGGCCTGCTGGCATTTGGTCCTCTTGCACCAATAGCAGCCTCAGCCAAGGATGTCTCCTGGAGATAAATGCCTGATTGGAATTAATGGCATCAGCTCCTGCCTGTTTGTTATTACTGCCCAGGAAATATCTGGGTGCTTTGATTTGCTATGGCTCCACTTGATGTTTGGCATAGCCGTGAAAACATAGAACTATATAATATACTGGAAGCATAGGGGCAAACTGCAGGCAAAGGTTCTTCCAAAGATATGTTCTTTGTAATTCAAGTGGCAACCATCTTGGTTACCACGAGAGCAAAATCTTCTCCTTTTTGTTTTGCCTTGGGGCTTTTTAGAAACATACTGGACCAATCCCCAGTTTAAAATCCGTTTGGACAAACCAGACGATGACCACGAAGGGAGCGTGAATGAGCCGTGCTGTACTCTGCTGGTGGGCTTGATGCAGAAGAACCGCAGGAAACAGAAGAAAATGGGGGAAGCTCTGCTTAGTATTGGCTATTCACTCTATCGGGTATAGTTTGTTGCTCATTAAAGGTTTTATTCCCCTGGTTCTGTTCCCCTGGAAGAAATTAGTAATGTGCAACATCTTCACATTGAACACTACACTTCAAGAAGACCTGGATTTTGCCTGATGATTCAAATCCTTCTCTCATTTTTTCCTGACGCACATAATACGGGAAGTGTGAGACAAATTTTGGTTCAGTTTTTGTCCCACTTTAACAGGAGAGAGGTGTAGAAGTATGGGCAATTAATTTGTAACAGTCTTATGGAGAGCCTTCTCTTTCAGCATCTAAATGGGGGCAGGCTCATGGTGCCTGGCAATCCCAGATAAGTGGCTCTGATTACAGCCTACCGTTAGTGCTCAGTAGTTGCTTGCATTTTTTTTTCTTTGCATTTGAAAATTGTTTTGATTCATTGTCTACCATGCTACTGTTCTGGTTCAGGAGGGTGTTTTTTTTGTTTTTTTTTTTGATTTCCCCAGTGTTGCTTCTGTCTCTGTAAATATAATGTAGGGAAAAATTCTACAGTGACATCTCTAACTTCTGTGATGTGAGGGGAGAGAAGCAAATATGAGAATTTCCAACCGATTTTTTTGATCACGGCATCATATCTGGGGAAAAGCAATTAAATGTTGTATAGATTCCTCTGGTTGGAGATCATTAACTGGCACAGGTGGGAGCAGATGGGAATGGCTGATTTTTGCTAATGTATCTTGTGTGGGATGGTTCAAAATGAGGAAGTGTTTTCCCTAGTGCCTAAGCAGCTGCATGCACAGAGAGTTTTAGCCGTGCTCATTTCTGACTCGCCATCTGTGTGGCGCCAAGCACTCTGACCTCTTTCTGTCCTGGAATTTGCACATTAAAGATGGCCCGCTGCTCACATCACTCAGCACGACAGCAGAGAAGTTAGCAGAGCCTTTCTGCTTTACGTATAATTCATCTCATCTGCTTCCTCTGTGATCTTTTCCGTATTAGGGAGATTTAGTGACTCTTAACAAGACAAACTCTTCCTTTTGAACGAAGTGGCTGCTAAGCCACCTGGCGTAGACATCCAGCCACGATCCAAGTTCCTAGGGTCACTCAGTGCTGTAGATGTACATCATTGCAGCTGCTGCTGTGGCTGAGGAAGGCCAGTTAGGCCAACACGGATGGTGATCTAAAGCAGATCTATATAAGAGAAAGCAAAAAGGTGTGTGCTCAAGCCCACCTGCCCTGCAGAGCTTTTATAGGTCATGTAGCTGGAACTGCGTGGTGAAAAATCCTGTAACAGGACCTATCCCCGAGCTCCTGACTTCTGCTGTGCTGGCTATAAGGAACAAGGCCTGAGGTCCCAGGAGCCATCTCAGGTAGTCCAGAAGCGTTGTACGAGTGAAATTTCCAAAAGCTCTTTGGTGACTTGGGAGCACAATCCCTTTGGCTCTCACTGGAATTTGCGCTCCCAAGACAATTGATTGTGTTTCGAAAAGCTACCTTGTATTCGGAGGTACCAATTAACATAGCTGTCTAGTTGATTTAGCAAGGGCTAACTCTTGAAATTTGTTGCTCATTACATTCGCCTTACAACAGTCTATTCATCCTCAGGCTGATGGCCGGTGACAGTATCCTTATATTTTTTATCAGCATTCCCATAACAGGAGACTTGCAGATTTTAGGTCTGCTCTGAGAAATTCTGAGGTCAGTTTTGCAAGGTGGGGCTAAACGATTGTTGAGTCTCCTGACTGAACATTTCAAGGCTCATCCAAATATTTCCAGCCAACAGTATCATTCACACCATCATATCTGGAGAACAGCAATTAAGTGGTGTACAGATTTGTCTGGCTGAAAATCCTGGTTTTCCTTTGGAACAGCTCTAGCACAAGACAGAACTTCATGCAGAGCTGTAAACTACAGTATATGGTTGTAAATGGGAATGAACAATAAGTGTCTGAATGAGGCTTTATCTGGTGTTTTTCTCTAATGGCTGAAGAATGTGTGTAGCAGCCCTTTAACATCAGCTCTTTCTCTTCCTTTCAGATTCCTCCGGAGGTACGTAATCTCTGCTGAAGACTTCTAGCCTCCAAATGAACACCTCCTGTCGCACTGGAGATTTAAACTACCAGCAGGACTTCCTCCTTGCTGATGACAGTTCTTCTGGAGAGCTTTGTTCCTTTGTCACTGCACAAATATCTCAAGTTCTCCATAACCATTTCCAAGGCACTGGGGCACCAGGTTTTATTAGGGAGATCTGAGTCCCAATCTTGATCTCCTTTATCCTTGTTGAAATTTGATTTTGTACAGCAGAGGTCAGAATTTGTCTGTTTATTAAAGACGAAGGCAGAACAGGGTCTCTGCACTCTAAAGGTGAGAAAATGTAGCTAATGTTTTTTGGAAGAAATGCCAAACTCTGGGGCACTCTCCATTCCTTTTATTGTTCTGAGCTGGGGCTGCCGTTAATGAAGAAACCCAGCTCAACCTTCCCTAATCCTCAGAGATGTCAATATCAAGGTAAAGAGACTTTTCGTTGCTGAAGAAAGAGACCCCAGGGCTATCTGGCAGTAGGAACAGCCTGTGCTCATTTACTTAAGTCCAGCGGTCTGTGCTGCCAATGTTTCCTGGGCTTTTCAACCCTTTCCTTCTCTTTCAGTAAATGAATGTGTGGTCAGGAACCAATTAATTTTGCTCCTTTAACAGCCTTGCAGATGCAAGGGAAAATGAACTGTATGCAATGAAAAAGATGTGCGATCTGACTTCTTGTTCTTTGCAGCCCCACGTAGCTGAAGCTTGAGTGGAGAGAAGTGATGGGGGTGTTGAAAAAAATCCTAAACCCAATCTTGTCTTCAAAACAGAAAAAGATGAAAACCCCTGTTACGCTACAGTTTATGAGAAAAACACTGAATTATCGTAAAATGTTTGATAACACCTCTGTATGCTCTGATCTTAGACAGGCAGAAATTTTATCAGTATGTCATGTTCCACAGCCTGTGTCAAACATACAACTCTTTTTTGTGGATCATTGGCTCATACTTTTTGAAGGACATCCCTGTGGAGCAAAAATCAGGACTGTGAGGTTCAAAAGCAGAGATGCTGTTCTTACTTCCTTGTTCCTTGTTCCATCAGTACTTTGTGAGCTATACAGTGTATCACTTGTTTAATGATATATGGATATTACGGAAAAGTTGAGTACTGTTTACCCCATAATCCAAAGGGCTATGTACATATCTTTAATATTATTAGTAGAAGTTGGCTAAATCCTCTAATCTGACCTGAAAAATCTCACCCTCATGCTAGTATTTTTGTCCTGTTTGCTCTTCTTTTCTGTCTGTTTAAAGAAATCAGAGAGCATAACTCCTATGCAACTGGGAGATCTATCACAGACCATAAATTGCTCCAAAGAAATGCATTTGTAAAATCAAAATCTTTTTCATGAACAGGCTATGAAAGGAAAAAATGCTCAATAGGTGGGACAACTTGTATAGCAAGTACTAATTTGACCAAATTTGAGTGGATGTTATGATGTTTTAAATTATCTTTATACCACTGTGAAGAGGCATGTGAAAAGATAGTCTTTATAGAGCAAGACACTTTTCCCCTTCTCATTATCTGCCTGACTGTTTCCCATGACAGAATCCTGGTGCTTATCTTTTACGCTGTCACTCAGGGATTTATTTTTTCATGCTAAGAAAAACTTCTTGAGATGGCTTTTAAGCAATGAAATTGAAGCAGGGTGTCTGGCTTACCAGTCAATTGTCAAATGGTTTCTAACAAAAACATGTTCTCCACAGCTGGAAAACAACACGGATGTTCATCTGAACCGCGATTTCTTTGCAAGGAACAAACCAGCAGCCAGGTCTGACAGTTACGTCAACCTGCGCGAAGTCTCCAGGCGCATGAAGCTGCCCCGGGGCGAGTACATCATTGTGCCCTCCACTTTTGAGCCTGACAAAAATGGGGAGTTCTGCCTTCGAGTTTTTTCTGAGAAACAGGCTAAAACTCGGTAAGTGTCTTCTGTAAAGCGTCCTCTTCTGCTGGTGAGAGACACGAAGGAAAATGTTGCACTCTGTGCGAGAGACCCATGTCCCGTGCCCTACGCTTCCCCTTAACCAGCAATTAACCAGCCAAAGAGACCCATTTCTAGGACGTATTTGATTACCTAGTCTTCCCTGTATGGCACACACATCCATAACACACAGTCACGGCTTATCAGATGGCCTCCAGCAAGCAGCGATGTCCTAACCAGAGCCCCCAGGGCTACAAAGTAGAAGTTGCCCCTATTAAGGAGTGCAGGGAAGGACCTGGGAGTACGGTGATGAAGAGATGGTTTTAAAAAGGGCTGTTTCATCAATAGCAGCCGGTGAATGAAAAACCGAGGAGTCTGGATACGAGGCAAGAACAACGAAGCTGGGTTTTCTAATGAACAAGAAAGCTGGATTTCCCAATGAAACTATCTTAAAATGAGGTGGTACAGACAGGGGTGAAATGGGGAGCACCGCAAGCGGGGAAACTAGAGGCTTGTTCTGTGCATTTTGCAATGCCTTTTGTATTAAAACATGTTATTTTCTTAATTATTTTATGGGCAAATGGTAGACTAGTCATTACTGGTTGTTGTGTTTTATTTGTTTTTTTCCTTAGGGTGATTGGTGATGTGGTGGCTGCAAAACCGTATGAGGTAAACACCTTAACTGGGCAGACTGTTTTTCTCTAACACACTTTTCTTTCAAGGTGCGGTAAAATTGATGTAAGATTTTTACTGTTCTCTTGAGTACTGTGCTACTTGATCACAGTATATGTTTGGGCTCAGGAGAAAACATTTTGATTACAGGGCTTCTTTACACATCTCTCTGGCTTAGTTTCACGTGTATTTTCATGTAACTGTGCCCATGAGGCACAGAAGCTGCACCCTTGTAGACAGGGTAGGAACACCTTAAATTGTCCTTTTGTGTAATATAGGTAGGAGACGGGGGGAGGGCACAGAATGATCTTTTTCATAGAAACAAATAGTCTTGCTGAAGCCGGAGGGAAATTGCAAAATTGTACTTCCAAGGAACCGGTGAACTAAGACACCCACATGTTCCCTGTAGCCGGGTACAGCAACATTTGCTCTGTAGTTATAAGACTATTTTGATACTGCAAGAAAGCCTTTTCAAAACATTTTCAGTCTTGGAAAGCAGTTAGTCCCAAATGAAGGCAACCCCCTGACCGGTCTTGATTTAAGGAGCGCTTCTGTTTTGCCACTGCTGCAGTGCAAGTGGATATTTTCCATGGTTGTAAACGGTCCCCTGTAAAGTTGCTTTATGACACCCATATCTCACTTTCTAGTACCACGTCATAAATCACATTCTTGATCATCTCTTTCCTCCAGCCTCATGTCGATAACGAAGTTATAGCTGAAGAGTTCAAGACTCCGTTTCACAAGCTTTCAGGAGAGGTAAGGGGACTAAAATGAAAGAAAAAGACTGTGACCTCTCTGTTATGATCATGCAAATATTTGGCCTGCCAATTCCTTTTACTGTCTGGCCTTCGGAAACCAGGCAGTTCTCCCCTTCTGTTAGCTCACAGCTCCAGCTCAATTTGTTCTACAATAGAACAGGTCTACTACATTATTCCTCTTATCGGTGCAGAACATGACTTGTTCACTCGGTAATGCAAGGCAAGGAATAGCTCTGAAAATAGGGCTGATGGGAGTTGTGACTGTGAAAATATTGTTCCATGGTGAAATAAATTATCTGTGGAGTTAGCACCTAATTGTGACAACTGGCTACTTGGGCAATTCCTTCCTTTTAGTGTAGAATTAGAAAACTGTTGGGTGAAATTTCTCTTTATTTGTTGTATTTGACAGACGCCAGTATCTGCCAAAGCCTGCTGCGCTAGCCCGCAGCTGTCACGTCACATTTGCTCCTGATGAATAGGTGGCCACAGGCACTGAAGAATGAGAACATCTTTAGAGTTAGAAAGGCTTTTCTGTCTGGTGAGAGGGGAGTTTTGGTATTGCTTGCTTGTAGTTTCCATAAGCCTGGAAGATCTCGAATGCAATCCCGAACCCCTTTAGTCGCGATAGAAACTGAGACATTGAATCAGTCGAGCCAAGCCTGGTAAAAAGTTAACATTTGCTGGGTCATGTCCCCACGGCACCTGACAAAAGGCTTATTTCCCATCTGAAAGGGTAGGAAATACTTGTGGTTTCTGAGGATCTCCTCCATGGGCTGTCTGCTGGAAAATGGGAAGCGTTAGAAAAGAAGTAAAGATTTACCCACCTTAGAAGAGGGTTGGAGGTATGATAGTCTCCAGATGTCTGACAGAGAATGAAGGCAGTTTGCTTCAACTGCTTTTGCCGTTAATGTGCTGTGTTTCCTGCCCAGGACTGTGAAGTGACTGCAGCTGAACTTCAAACCATCCTGAACCAGCTTTTGGCAAAGCGTGAGTTGCACTGTGCGCTGCAGGCTGAGCGGGGCAGCAGGCACCTGCTGCAGCGTGGCACACGAGTTGCGCCAGGGCTCAGCGGGAGGGGAGGGAGCCGCGGCAGGACGAGGCAGCTCCCGGCCAGCGGTGCCGCAGCCTCGCATGCGGCCAGGGACCCGCCAGCGCCTTGCTCCTCTCGCCGCCCAGCCCCGCTGAGTTTCTTCTGACCTGCTGAACCTCTTATACGGGGCGGGGGAAAAATACCATCCGGCACTCCCTTTCAAAGAGCTGCCAAATCGCTCCCCCTTCACCAGGGGAAATTATTCTTATTGTGCTGCTGCGTGATTTCTGTGGGCAGATAGAGGCTTACCACCCCCTAAAATGAGAGCATCCCCTGCCCCTGCACTAAAACAGCCACTTTAGTGTCCATTTGTTCATAAAGTGAGAGAGACGGCTGGGAGGAAATAGTGGAAGAGATGACCGAGCATTTACCGTGCTAGAGAGATTTTGATGTGGCTGGCATGTGGAGAAATGTTGGTCTAAAAGTACTTCTGACTTTGATTTTTGCTTCCTTTGTGTGCAGGAAAGGATATTAAAAGCGATGGATTCAACATTAACACTTGCAGGGAGATGATCAGCCTTTTAGATGTATCCTTTAAATGTCATTTCATCACTGTTAAAGTTTCTGGATCTCTGTTGCAAGTTTTTCTGATAAGATAAGGCTAAGTTTGCATTTCATTGCCTCGGCACACGTGTCTTTGTTGACCGAAGGCATAAAATTCAGCCGAGCAAGCTCTGTCAGCTCAGGGCGGCAGCAACCTCAACTGTTTCATCACCGGTTGCTTCTCTCATCGGCTTTACGTCTCCCATTGCCTAAACGTTTCCCTAAAGAGCAGCAGTGGAGAGAAGCCAGGACGTTGAGCCTGGGCGCCCCAGACCAGGGGCCAGGTTAAGACACACAGACAGCGTGCTTGGCAGGAGTCTGGGTTTTAAGCACAACCTCCACTTCCGTCTCTACAGTCAGGCTCTCCCTACACAGCACGGGGCTGAAAGGGGCAGAGAGGGGCTGGAGGAGCTGTCTGAGGGGGAAAGCCAAGAGCGTGTGCGTAGTCTTCTGCAGGAAGGGATGTGCAGGGCCCTGAGGGACGTGCAGACGACGGCGTAGCCTGAGACGAGCTCTCGCAGTTCACTCGCGGTTCCTGCCTCTGGTGTCTAACAGGGGTCCACCCCAAGGCAGATGCTTTGTTTCCTGAAGGACTTTAATCCACTGTTAACCGTACAAAATATGGGTGGATCTAATCACGCTTGTGTATTCAGCAATCCCGTAAATCATTCCTTGAGAGTGCAGATAGCCTGGAGAGTCTTGGCATGCCTTTCCCTAAGCAAATATAAAAGTGTGGGCCTGTCTGTAGGAGATGGAGATACTTTACAAAGGAGAGCTAATGTGGCATTAAGATTACCCTGTGCTGAGTGATTTGTTTTTGTCAGAACTAGTTGTCTTCCAGCTTTGGTGAGGATAGAGGAATCCTGATTTTCGAACCCTGCCTTAACAACCCCAGATGAATGGGACTGGCTCCTTGGGACTTGTAGAAGTCAAGACACTTTGGATGAAGATTCAAAAGTATTTGGTAAGATATTATTTCTGACTGTCTCCCCTTCCCTCTCAACTCTGAAGTACAGATCCAGAAGTGAGGTTGGGTTAAGCCACCAAAGGCAGATATACATGTAAGCTTCCCTTCTCGCAGCTGGAGCTTGATCCAGGGCTCAGAAGCACCTTCCATTTAAAAGGGCCCAAGCAGAGCCTCTTTCACCTTAGCCCCGCCATTCTCCATAATTTGCAATACCTTCTGAAAAGCCACATTAACTCCCTTTCACTGCTGGACAAAAGACAGAGTCTCTCTCGGCTGCTTGCTTTATTAAAGCTGCTGCCTGTCTCTGCTGTTGTGGTGTGTTACATTATCGCCTGAGCACCAGGGTCGCTGAGACATGTTCTGGCGCTAGAGTTTGCCAGTTAACTGCTGAAGCAAACACAAGAAACATACATTTTCAGGATCTACCAAAAGCCTGGCTTTGTATTTTTAAAATCTTGTAGAAATGCTACAATAACTTTTCTGATGGAGGGTTTAATATCCCAAGAAGTTCACCAAGAATCAAGCAGTTTAAAGGAAGGTCGAACTTGGACCTGTGCTATTTGATGACATCCCTTTGAAGCAAGTCTGTTGCTACCATGTTTGATGCTGCTCAGCACGGAGCACCTTTCATGGATGTTCGTGAAGAAGTGCTCAGCTCCCCTCAGGCTGGAGGCATTGGGTCCATGGAGGGGCTTAGGTCAGCAGAGCAAGCCCTCAGAGCCAGTTCCAGCCTGAGCTCTAGGCCTACGTATTTTCCAGTGCTGGATAACAAACCTGCTGGCAGTAGGAAGCATCTGTCCTTGCGTCTGAAATATTAAGCAAAACGGACTTTGTCTGCTGTGGTGTTTGCCAAATGATAGGGTATTTTCCTCAATGCTCTGTCTGTCACCAGGTAACGTGAAGGCAGGCAGGCTGCCAGCCCATGGGAATGTGCTTCCCAGTCCGTCTTGCTTGCAAGGAGCTACTTGAAATGTTTCCCTTCTCGCTAACATTTCAAAGGGTAGAAGGTTTGGCTGATAGGGGCAGCGTCTGTCCCAGCCCATGGGAAAGCTAAGGCTGTGTCTGCACAGCAAAGTGGTGGTGTGGATGCAGCGCAGGCAGGCATGATCAGTCTAGCTACAAGAGCAGGGCCTATGGCAGGGCATGGGCTCCAGGGTGGACTAGCAAACCAAGGTTAGAGCCTAGAAGGGCCCTGATATTTCATTCTGGTTGCCAGCCCCTGGTGAATTCATGTTACCATGTCTTCACTGCTGTTGTTATCCAGCTGTGGAAGTCAGAGCCTGCCCGCCTGTGCTCGCACAACCCCGCTGCTGTGCAGGCGCGCTTTTAAAAGCAGCTGCCACATTCCCTCGTTCCTCTGCCACAGGCCATCTATAAGAAAGTGGACAGTGACTACTCCGGGACCATGGACTTCCATGAGATGCGGAACGCCCTCAGCGAGGCGGGTGGGTATGCTGCCTGGGGAGGCTTTCTGGCCACTGTGATCGCCCGCTAAAAACAAGCCCTGGGAGGCCAGCAGAGCATGTTAACTGCTCTGCTTCTGTCTCCTAGATCGCAGTGTTGCCAGTGCCGCTCTTGCTTCCCGACTTGCCGCTAAGTGCTTTTGCTGTTATATACGTCAAACCCCATCCTCTCCTCTGCATTCTCAACCATTAATATTTTTGTCTATGCTGTGATCATTGCTTGTCCATCTGATTATTACTTGCTCTATTTTTGGCCTCATTATTTCCCAGTCTAACCATCCTCTCTCAAAGCTATGCCCAAAGCCTCTTTTCCCTTCATTTCCTCCCACCACCTTCCTCCACACTAGAGATGGCGCAAGCTTTATCAAGGCATGCCCCAACCGTGTCCTCTCTGATCTGTGCTATTCACTTTTGCAGCAGGGCTTGCCAGCTCGGGGACATCTAGAGGAGCACTGTTTTTTGATCTCTTTTGTGCCCAGTGGAGTGCTATGTGAATGATCCAGAGACGCAAATAGCACTAATACGGGTCTGAATAAAGCCCAACGTGTTACGTGAACAATCTGCTCTGCTGCCATCACTGCTCTTTATCTGGATCCTCTAGACTCACTAATCATGGGTTTATATGGGGACCAGAGGACTGGTAATGCTGTGAAACAATGTTAAATATGCAGTTTGACAAAATGCTGGGGGAGAGCTTTGTGGCTGCCTTCACCGCAGTGCAATGGGCTTTAAAGGTGCCCAGCAGACCTTCTGGGATGAATGGACCCCCTCCGTGCTCCGGGTGTGCCTGCGGCTGCAGGAGTCCACAGACGACTCACATCAAAGGCAGCGTATTAACCTGCTGCGGCAGTGATTTGTGTGCTTCCTGTGCCTTCAGGTTTCACTCTCAACGATCAAGTGCAGCAAAGCATTGCCGTCCGCTATGCCAGCAGCAAACTGACCATCAATTTTGATGGCTTTGTGGCCTGCATGATCCGCCTGGAGACCCTGTTCAGTAAGTGCCATCAGCCAAGTGCCATCAGCCAAGGAGGATTCCTGATAACTTTGGGTTTTTATTAAGTATTTGGTGTCTTTTAACTCTGAATGTGGCAAAGTGCGTGGAAATGTGAGGGAGCCAGCAAAAATGTGCCTATTTCAAAAAGCAGCAGAGAAATGGCAAACGCCATTCCGTCTGAGCGGCCATGGAGTTGGCTCTTCTGGTTTATGGCTATCTACACTTTATGTTCAGTGCTGTGGCCCCCAGTTGTCCCATCTCCTCTAAATGGTACCATTTATCATCTAGAGTGCTGACTCAGACCTGATTTACATGTGCACCCCTCAAATCATATCAGATACGAGCGTGTTAGATTTTGTAGTTGTCCTGCTGCCAACTCCCAGCTTGCTGCTGTAGATCTAGCTATTCTGCCCTGTGAAGTGGCTTAGAAATTACCTGTAAGAGGAAAGGAGAAGAACAGCTGTAATATTCTCAGTAGGTCTGCAGCAGGTCGTGGCAAACGGCCAGACGTCTACCTTTTGTCAGACAGGGATTCTCTATATGCCAAACTCTGTGGTTTATATGCATTTTTTCCCTCTCTTGCTTTTTAGAAGTGTTCCAGCTCCTAGACAAAGACAAGAGTGGAGTCATCCAGCTCTCTTTGGCTGAGGTGAGGCTAGTCAAATTAAAATACCACGTGGTTAAGCTGTAACAATGGACACCACTAAAATTCATTTCTGTAAAATGACTGTTGTAAGTATTAAATTAAATACTGATTCAAAGGGAAAGTTTACTTATGCAAAAAAGCTCATCAGCTCAGAAGGCTTGTCCAGATTAGTAGACCAAACACTTACTTTCTATGAGCAAAAAAGTAAAGATATGTTCAAAACACCTAAAGTTGTTTGAGGAAATGTTTTCACCGTGTGTTTTACTGTCCACTTTCAGGGGGGCAGTGGTCAATGCATTAGAAAACAGACAGTAGAAAACTGTTCCTGTCTGGCAGAAAATGACCTGAACCACCTGCCAGAATTAGAAGAGACCTTTTAAGATGCCAGGTCTTCTTTTTATTGTTGTTAATGCAAATTTCTCCTGTTGAAGCTGTAATAAAAGCAATCAGCTTCAGTCTTCCCTTTGCGGAATCCAAATGTATCACAGGAAACAGAGCTGGAAGGGGCCCCAAGAGGTCCATTGAATTAGTCCTCTCAGCTGAAGACTGGCTGTAAAGGGGGGAGGATGGCTAGGAAGCCCTATGGCCTTCAGTCAGAGTTATTTAAATCCAATTACGTTTGCGTACCTTGCATAATCTGGCCCTAGAATTTTAAAAGAGCATGCAGCTTGCCCTGGAGAACTTTGTCCTTCCTCAAGAGAAACCCCACATGCAATGTCTGAAGTCCATCCCAGCAATAAATTTCCCCAAAGTTCCAGTGCAGATGGATCCTACACATAAAGCATAAAAATACAGTTCCAGTCTTCTGCAGCATGTTCTCTCAGAGCCCATTACCGAGAGCCATGATAGCGTGTCCCTGCCGTGGCCCTTCCAGACGATCTAACTCCTTGTTCTGTTTCTCCCACAGTGGCTGTGCTGCACACTGATTTGAAGCACTATAGATGAATTCAGCAGAGACCTCTGCAGCTCTTACAACCGTGGAATGACTTGTTTGGCTTCTGCCTATCAATCACAGACAGCAGAGAGAGAAACCTTTTTTGATTACTGGCAAGTTATTTTAAGCCCAATGAAAAATGAAATGATCTCCTGTTAGTTAGAAGATACATATGTTCCTGATCAAAAAAAGCGCAAATAAAAGAAGCAAATCCAGATCTGTCCTCCTTTTCCTGCCCAAAGATTATTTCTTGGTGTCATGCTGAAGTGTCACAGTTTTGACTTTCCACAGATGGGTCTGGGTGGCTTTGATTTGTCTTCTAACTGTGTACCATAACTCAGCAGTGTTCAAAATCCAGGAACGGATCTCTGTTGCTTGCAGTATCGAGCATTTGTTTTGCCCTCTGAGTGAGGGCAAAAACTGTGTTTAACGAGCCACAGGGAATGAAAAAGAAAAGCTTTTTGTCCAGAGTTTCTTAGGTGCCCATGGACCTTTCCGAGTGCCACACAGTGTGGGAGAAGGTACCCACCTTACTGGAAGTGGCATTTTCCAAGGTGTGGCATATCCACAGGTGTCTTCGGGACTTCAGATGAACAGCACAAACTCAGTGCGCATGTACCTTAGCTATCTTCTGTTTCGCTGCTCTGGCCACCTCCCTTCCTAGCCAGCTGCCTGCTTTGGCTCTGCCAAGTGTTAGCAGAAGCTGGGGTGAAGGAGCCCTGAGGAGCAAGAGGAGCTGCTGAAAGCACGCAGGGATCGGGCATGGACATGGCCCCAAGCCCAAACGGGGAAGCAGGCAAACATGATGGCACCTGTCCGTCAGGCTTGGCTCACTCTTCCAGGCAGAGGAGCAGGGATGGGAGGCCGTAGGCACGTTCCTGCTGTTCCGTCAGCTGAGATTTTCTCCTTTGAATACCTGTCCATTTGCATATTTCAGTGCCCAAGGATGGGGTTTGGCGTTTCAGGTGATAAGGGATTGAAGTCCAGAAGATCACAAAGGCAAACATGAGGAGAGGAATATAAAATGCTCTTGTAGGGGTCTTGGAGCTTGTGTGTGATGGATGTGCTAAGGTGGACCGTGATTTAAAGAAGAAACAGAAGCTAATAGTCATTGGCTAACAGCGCTCTCCTTCCCTAATATCTTGTAAAACCTTTGTGCTTTAAAAAAATCCCTTTGCCTTTAATTTCATGGTCTTATAAAGAATAACTGTATTTGTTGCAGGCTAGATAATCTAGCAGCCTCTTCAGTAATTAGAAGAAGCTTTCTGTATCTTACAGTATTGTGATGATCTGGTGCGATGACGTCTCCGACACTTCAACCCGGGAGCCAAAGGAGTGCAGACAAAGAGCTGTACCCTCAAAGCGGGCAGTGGGGCCATGGCTCTAGCTCCCTGTCTCCTCAGAGCTATGTTTAAGAGAGTCCTTTCTTCCATGCTGGCTTTTCCCTAAGCTCTTTTCTTAAGCAGGAAGGAAACGTTGGTTGCTCCTTGTCTCCGAACACAGAATACCTCATGACAGCCTCCAAGTTTCTGTTTGGCATCTCCTAGCATTTCTCATTGGTGCTGGCTATAGCTGTCTGACTAAAAGGGAACTATGTCCTGTTTCAGTGCCTTACTCTACCTTTCTAGTAGATGGTATTTGCTACACTCATTTAGAAATCCTCTCCCAGTAAAAGAGAAATAAACACCTTTTAGTTCAGGTTGCAGGGTAAAAACAACCGGTGGGGGCAACTGCAAGCTTTCCCCTGCCGTCTCTGTGCATGTATCATTGGTCATGACGTGTACACAGCCGTCTTATGTTGCCACCAGTTTCTCGTGGTAGATATTTGCCTGCTAACCAACAACGGAAATCTTCACCCCTCCACCTGACTGGAAGAGAGAGCTACCTGGGACAAGTTTAGGTCTCAAGAACCATTGCGCTTTTCTAGCAAATACTCTGCCTGTTCAGTAAGAAGAACATGTCCTTCTCTGCTCCGTAGCTTGAGTACGCACCACATCTCCTTGCTAATGATGCAGCGGGGTGAGCTAACTGCTTGCAGCTCTGGATTAGCTTTCTGCTCACGTGCAGCTATTCATCAGTTTATTCCAATTATGGTCGCAGAGAGGCCTCTCTTAACAGGATTGGGAAGAAACAAGTAGGCACAGAAATCCATTGCATGCTCCCAGTTCTTCTCCCCTCACATTAAGTGAGATGCCCCCATTACAATGCATTTCATAGTTATCTCAATGACTCTCACCCTCCCGTACAGGCTGGGCAGAGAGCTGCACTCCATCTTGCTTTATCTTTGGGAAGCAGGCAGCTCAGGAGGAGCCACTTCTCTCTCATCTGTCCTTTGAGCACAGCACTTGGCTATCAGGTCTCCAACGACTGCTGAAAAATGAGCCTTTTCATGGGATTGAATGCACTTCTCCTTTTTACTTGATGCGTCTGCAAAACGATGGTTAAGGTCCCCTTATTCTCCTTCCTTGTGCTACAAGCTGAACAAATGTCTGTGTTCATCAGTTTCCTGGTTAGCCCTGGTGGGCTGTTGACCAAGATGCTTGCAGCAGCTCCGATGGCGGCAGCAGCATCAAGGCATGGTGGGCTGAGCAAGCGCTTGGGCGTCTGGGCTCCCTGCGCTCTAATACTGCTTTGCCAGAATCATAATGCAGGCAAGGCGCAAGAGTTCATGAATTTGTGATATGTTCATCATTACTATAAGAACCTTGCTACGTGGCACTTTCTGTGCTTTGTAAGTAAGGTGGGGCCAAAGAGGCCTCCTTGGAAGCTCTGCGGTGGCTCTTCAAACCTTCCCCTTCTCTCCTTCCTCTCACTGTAGAAATGTTTTGTTTGCACTGCAGCCGGGTGCCCTGAAAACCTGAACTCTGCCTATTGCTCCTGTAAAATGTGATTCATATTAGTGCAGATTCAGACTTTCAAGCTCCTTGTGGCCTAACTGTCTTGCAGTTGCTTATACACGAACTTCCCGCGGGTATAAATCCTACCACATCAGCATCTGCCACCAGCTTCGCACCAGAGGAAATGTCTGCATGAGGTACAAGACAATCACTGTGATTTGGGATTGTGCCTAAGAGCTTGGAGTATAAAAAGAGTCAAACCTAGCATGCGCAATTATCTGTCACCTGTTCATCCTCCCAGAATGGGAGGTTTACATGGGGCTCTCGCCTTTCTCATCACCGCAGGCTAATGAGCACATTCATGGCTTATGAGTAAGGACAGAAGGAACAGTCCTTTTCAGACTTCATTTCGTCCTTTCAATCCAGACAGTCGTGCTGAACCTGACTCAGTTGTACGTTTTGGGTCCTAATTTCCATATAAATTAGCCAGCCTGGCCTGCCTGGAAGTGCTGAGATACTGTGAGCACATTTTTCCTTTCTGTCCTATTTGGGATGCATCCAGAATCCCAGGCTGCTGTTGTTATCCCGGTCTAAACTTACACACTGGAGATCCAAATAAAGTTCAGAAAAGCCAGTGAGATTCTGGGTGCGAAACAAACCCAAATTGCAAAGGTTTTGAAGTTTCTCCACCACTAATGATGTCCCTCGTGATATTTAATCTCAAAGTAGTGCCCTGCTAGTGCCTGACAAGCTTGTTGCCATGGTGTCTGTCTCTCTCTGCAGAACTGGCACGTACAGCATAAAATCCTCTCTTTCTTTAATACAGCAAATGACTTCAGTTTTTACTATTGGCCGCTCATTACCTCCTTCCTCAGCCTTTGACTTTCTTTGACACGGCTCTCACCTGAAATGTCGGCCCCCATCAGTGCCAAGTCATCTGCCTGCGTGGGCGGAAGGGCTTTGCTGGTTATGGTGCTTGGGGAGGGGTGAATATGCAAAAGACAGGTTGTGAAGCCAAAAATAATCTGTAGGAATGGCTCTGGGTGATGGCCTAAAGAAACACCTGAGCAAATGCTGGGATAACAGCTAGGAGGAAGCTGAGTGAATCCGCTTTTCAGCAGTGTGGGAGCTGAGCGATGTCAGGAACTGGAGAAAACTTTCTTCTTTGACTCCTGCTGCTTTCTGGGAAGAAGGTACATGCACTTGCTTCGTAACGCACAGGGCTGACTCAAAAAACAAAATGCCTTTCCCACTGCTCTCTTCTTATTTGGAAAACTCTACGAAACATTGCTTTTCTTGTCTGTCCACTCACTTTGAAATGTGTAAAACTACATTGTTAGCTCAAGGAGTGATTTGGATACTTTTTCTAACTCAGTTCCTCTTTGTACATTAAAAAAAAACCAAAACAAAAACCCTCAGTGATGCTTTAAGTTCAAGCTAGTTAACCTGCATCTCAATATGGTCCTTCAAGCAAATAAAGTTTCCGTAAGCTAGTTTAAACGGACTAGCTTGATCTAGCTGTCATAGAGAAGACAACGGTAAGGGCCTTCCAGTGTCTTCCAGCATTTCAGCCCTCCCTGTGTTCCCACCTCCTTTTTGATATTCTCTTTCTTATTCTCCTAACTGCACACAGGGTCACATTTTTATCTTCACTGTATGTTTAAGATGCTGATGTGGTAAAATGTTTCAGTGTTCCTCTCTTGTGTGGAAAACAACAAGGCGCAGAGAGTAGACCCAGACAAGCCTAAGTCATCAGTGACACCACGGGCTGAGGCACAGAGACGGCAACGCTTTCTGGAGGTTCACCTAAACTCACCTCTGATGCCAGCAAGTATAGTTTGCACTGCGAGGGAGAGACACCTGCTGCACCGGGCCCCCACTGGCTCCAACGCACCTGACACCAAACTGACCAAACGTACCTTGCCGTCCTTAGCAGATATGGCACTGAAGCCATTTTTGCAAGGGAGTTTCCATCCTCCTCCTCAGTTGCTCCCACTGGAAAACCTCCTTCTCATATTGTCGTTGCTGCTGACACTGCCCCGACACTGTCACAAAAGGCACCAGACCGCTGCTTGGTCTGCCGAGGCTTCGAAAGGGACGAGAGAGAAGAATGGGGCAGTGTCGCATTGCTCTAGTTATAAAACCACCCCTGTTCAGTTTAATAGTGACTGGGATCCTTTTGGTACAGCTCAGCTGCAGACAGCCTAGGATTTGGGACTTCCGGAGATTTTTCAGTTCTGTATCTCCCTCACTCTGCCCCATTAGCCAGTACTCCTTGTCCGGTTCTTGGGCACGGCTCTCTGGACACCTGGGCTTTAACGTCATTCGTCTCTAACGGCATCCGTGTAGGCTTGTCCAGGAAAGAAAACCTTTCCCTTTATTTGAAGAGTTTTATTCGGTAACTGATAAAAGCAAGATATCTGGCACACTCAGTCAGCTAACCAGCTTAAAACTGTATGTGTCTGGAGAACTGTATATGTTTTCACAAGCTGTAAGGATACCTTCAGACTACTGTGTAAGTTTACCCAGCACACATGCCGAAGCGGGTATGCTCTCTTGGGAGTTCAAGGGGCTCTGTGGCCAACAGAGTTTATGGTATATTGTGTTTTGCTACCTTTCAAAAGCTCGTGATATTTGTTCGTCAATTTTCAGTGGAGCTGGCTGGAGATCAGGAGCTGTGACGGTCACTAAGCAAAGGATTGCTTGCATCAGATCGCGCCGCAAGCCGGCAGCAGCGCGCTGTACCACCTCCAGGGGTCTTCTCACTAGAGGGCAGCAGAAACTCTTGCTTCGCCGGCGATTTTCCCTCGGGGTGTTCGTTTGGTGTTCAGGTTGCACGCGCGGGCTCCTTGAAACACAGGGATGCTGCACTGTGCATTGCGTGGCCTCTTGCTGCTGGGAAAACCTCGCTGAGGAAGTGGTAACTGTAACAGGAGGCTTGGAAAATGCTTTTAGTTTCAGAAAGAATCAGCATGGAATGACTGAAACAGAAGGAAGAGGATTCAAAGAAAATGAGGAAATGAAAAAGTACCAGTCTGACCTCTAATCTGTAAAACACCTTAGTCAAAATCCTGTGAGAAGGAGCTAGCTGAAGCAGCAGTTGTCAACTTAATAATAAGAAAGGTGAAGTTACTTCCAGCAGAGTGCCAGCCTTCTTCATGATAATTTAATTTGAGCACATCTTTGTTGCAGGGTAAGATTTTTTGCATGTTTTCATGTAGACTGATAATGTTTGAATTTCAGACATGCTGGTCTGGTGCATGAAAGCTTGGAAGAGAAATCATCTAACCGCATTTTAGTGTCCAAGCTGACAAAAGCACAAAGAATAAACAGGCTTCATGGAAACTACAAAGAATTTTGCAGTTCATGTCTTGCATTGTATAGTAATGCTAGCAACACAAGTACCAAGAACAAAACATCATTTTAAAAAGGAGGTGGGTCACTCGGGGGTGTTCCCTATGTGTTCTGTCAAAGCAGTAGATAGATTAAGCACAGTCTTCTTAATTAGGAGTTTGAGTTCAGGTCTCCCCTTGGCCAATGACTTCCTGGGTATCACTGGGGAAGTCACTTAAACTGTTCCCCCCTGCAGCTGAGGCCCTGACCCCAAGCTACAGTCCTCGGATTTGCCTGTGTTCAGCTGCTGCTTGCCTGTGAGACGCCTCAGCTCTGGAGGCACCGCAGCTTTCCTACTTTTGACAGTTCTCAGTCTTTGGCATCTTGCTCAGACTCAAGCCCACCCAGGCTCCAGCTACTAGATGTTTCTCCAGACAAAAGTCCTCTGAGAGACTCAGTCCAAGGGGCACCTTAGAGCATACCTGAAGCTTACCAAGAGGGTCCGGCTCCTTTCGAAGCACAGTGGTGGCACTGCTTTCATTTGAAGTACATTTAAGGAGGAGTTGTTTCCCTGCCACTTCCACCTGCCTCCCACATGTGGTGGTGGAGCAGACCAAGCACTTCACTAGGGCACGAGAAGCTCTGGTTCAAGCCCCGCGTCTCTGCAGATGGCGCAGGTGAGCCTCCCCCATCCCCATCCCCATCCCCATCCCCATCCCCATCTCGGTGGTGGTAGAGGTGGGGAGGCGCCTCCCAGCCTTCCTGTGGGAGTTGTGCTGCTGCACAAAAACAAACCCAAATGTTCATGTGCCAGGGAAAGAGCAGGCCTGTGTGAGAGGGAGTGCTGTTGGCTGTAGGGCCCCTCCGTGGGGCAGTGTAGCCTGAGGTCTTGTCCCCAAATGAAGGGCTGCCCATAGGTGGCCGGTTGGCATAGGTGACCGACCACCAAAGCTCTCTGACTCCTGCACCCTGCGGCAGAAGGGACCGGGGCCGCCATCACTCATGGGCTCAATTTTGCGTGTCCTCATAAGCAGCCCTGAGCCAGCTCTATCCATACGACTGCCAATATTACTCTAGTTTTAAGGGTATCTCTTTCTTCTGTAGCTGGTACCCTATCACCATGCTGGGATGAGATGGTGTTATGTAACGGCGATGTCTTATTGTCGGTAGGGAGGTACAGTTTTCAAAGACAAAGTTCATTTTGTGAAGCGCATACACACCAGCATAACTTGAAAAACATGGTATTTTTCTAACCAGGATATCACTTCTCTGAATTCCGATGTGTAGAGCAGAGGAAGTTTTCACAAATATGAGGCAGGTGATTTTCTCTTTATTTCATTTTTGTTTTATTCTGAATTAACACTTCTGTTTCAGGGTTCCTTGAAAACAAAGGTATGTAAACTACATTGGCCAAGTCTCCAAGTAGTTGGCAACATAGTGATAATTAGCTTGAGGATACTCGGTGGCAAAATGTTGCCACCCCTGAACTCACGATCATTGCGTGCACGGGTGGAGATGACTAAACCAGAACAGAAGCCTTTTTGAGGATGATGTGTTTAGCCAGAACGGGAATGAACCTGACCAGGCCACAGAGGTTCACTGCATTGAGCAAAGACCGAACAGCAGGTCTGGTTGATGTTCATTCTGGTAGGCCAGAGAATTCTGACAGATGTAGTAAATTATGACAGCTGTCACTGGAGGGGTCAATAGAGAAGTCCGGGAATACAGCTCATTCAGAGACACTATAAAACCAGTTAAACCACCAGCAGATCTTAAAAGCACCACAGAGTTAGAAACGTCTGTGCTGTAACACGTCTTCAACCTGCATTACTTCTAACTAATTTTCTTAATTGCGTAACAGTGCACTTCCTAATTACACTGGGGAACCACTCCTGAATTGTAACCGGGTCTTTATCCATCGCTCACGTTATTCTGGTTATCACTCTATCAGCATACTCCCCTGGCCTAATTTTGTGCTAGCCTTTGTGTCTACGAGCACAGGCTGCTTGGGGAATGCTTGACAGATCCTTCAGCTGGTGCAGCTACATCTCCGAGGACCAGATGGATGCTCTTGTTCACACTGAGATACTACTTGAGTAGTATCATTGAAATCAGTGGGACTGCTGTGGAGACACTTACTGCTTGATGTCAGGGTTTTGTTAAGATCTCATGTAAACGACAGCCAGAGGAAGCCATTTGCAGTGCACATCCACAGTTTTATTGGTCCTACAATACCCAGGAGCTAGACTATGTGGTCTTGAGAGCCATCTAATCTAGGAGGTAACTAGGTCCTTATCAACAGATGGCATGCAGGGAGCACAATCTGCCCCCAAACTAGTCGTTTCCACACGATGCTGACAGAAACGAGCCACCCTGTACCCCCAAGAGCTAGGCAGCCACTGCAACTGGCATATGGAGCAGTATAGACAGGTAAATAATAGAAGAATAGGAGAGTAATTACAATCAATCAGCTTTCATACAGCATTGGTGCTTCTGGGTTTCCACCACTGCTGGGAAGTGGATTAAAGTCTGGATCCTTCTTGCCCTTTCCCCATATTTTACTGAAAACAAAACAAAATCTCCTAAGAGTGCTAGTAGATTTTATAAGTCTTCTCCTCCTTTATTTCCCAATTTTGTAAAACCTGGCCTCTTAGCCAGTGGGTTTACCAGGAGCTCTCTTGAGGACACCTGCTTTCCTCCAGGAGAAGGGGATGTTCAGTGTAATATCAAAGTAATAAATTTAAAGCTGGTCAAAGGAAATACATTTTGCAGATAGTGCAACTTAACTGCAGAGCTTATTGTCCCTGGACATTGTTGGTCTTCAGTATCTGTCAAGGTGAGGAAAGGGATGGGATGTCTGTATGGTTACAAAGGATATCCAGTGTTTTAATAGTTGTTCTAGGAAATTATGAAAGGTTGTGATTTCAGGCTCTGAGCCGGCCTCTAATATTAGGGATTGAGAGGAGACCTGCTGAGTGGTTTGGAATGTGCCTACAACCGTGCGGTTCCTCTGAAACACTTGGGCTTGGACACTCTGAGACAGGATGGTCTACTGGGTGGGCCACAGGGCCCTTCCAGGATGCCAGTGTTTGCTTCACTTTCTGTCAAGTGGTCTTTACCCATTTGTTGCGCAGTTACCATTGGTGGTTTGCAGATCACCCTGCTACATTGCTGGGAGCCTATCGTCTGCAACGGGGAGCTGCTGTTTGGCTGAGCAGAGAGGAGCTGACTGGCCGCAGAACAGCATGAACTGTGCCCTCTCAGAAAGGTTTCACTTCTCCTCTTCCTTCCTTTGCTGCTTCTCCTGCATCCTAAATAAAAGTGTTTGAGTGGTAAATTACATATTTATTCTTTATGTATAGACATATAAAGCCATGAAGACTGTGAAAGGTGCTCTCAAAACACTGTTCTGGGCAATTTACGAATGACTGAATTGGCTGAAATGTGCTTGACCAAGAACAATTACTGTAAAGCAAGGAAAACGCATAGAAGTGTAATTGTCTTCATTTATAAAACAAAATTGACCTACGATGTGTGGGCTTGAGGACACTAAGATATGTATTAAAAATGCTTTATGTCACCCCAGGCTATGCCAATCATGAAAAACCTCTCTGGGCCTCAGGCTCTGTCCCTGGAGCTCCCTCAGAGAGCGCAGCGTGGGCAGACCCACCGCAGTCATTTCCAGGGCTCCTGATAACGGTGACTGCAGTCACTGGCTCACCTCAGCAATCCCTTTATAATTCCTCTTACTACCTTGAGTGCACCTCTTTTTAGATATCGACACACCTGCACAACAGCTCTAGAAAATTCCTTGTGGGACTGAATAAAAGTCCTCTAGAATTTTAAATAGCAGTCCTGAGAGAGATCAGTCCCAAAAGAGGAAGCATCTGGGTACCCAAGGAACAAATCTTTTGGGCTGTAAACGTGTTTCTTAATGATGATGGTCGTACCAGATGTAACGCTTCCTTTTTGTCTTGCCCTTTTAACACAATCACAGCAACACATGGCTTCAGCCTCGGTTTTTCTCTGTGTCGTCTGCTGCAGAGACAGAGCTGCTTTCAAATTGGTTATGATGTGGACCAGGTGCCGCATCCATGAGCACTGCACAAGCAATGAAATCCAAAACTTGCCTTTCAGCGCAGCCTGGTTAGAGCTCTCATAAAACAGCAGCAAGGCCTGCCTGGGTCTCAGAACCTGCCTTAACGTTTGCTGTCTGTGATGCATTTCAGTCTGCACTGCTGGTGGCTTTACTGCCATGGTACTTTCTAAGAGTGTAAATGGAGGAAGGCTGCTAAAGCAAAGGATGGCCGTGAGGTTGCTATTAGACTGGGGCTTGGCAGATTTGGACTCAGCTCTCGGTTACGTCACAAATGACTTGTATGATTTTGAGAAAGTCACTTCATCTCTCTTTGAGGCTCTCTTCCCCATATACGCTTTCCTTTTTTTAGCAGCTTGGCTCTCCTATCTCCTTGAGCTAGACAGAGAAAGCCGCTCAGTCTCCATTTCTGCACTAGCACAGTGAGTGGTTCAGCCATCATGTTGGGATGCCTCTACCTATCGATGTGTCAGAGGCTGCCCTACTGGAAACGCACCACCAGGCCACCACTGCAGGTCCTCTTTTAAGAGTGGCAAGTTCCCCGGCGTGCAAGCTGGCGGAGCCCTGTGTCTTCTGCCACCCACTGTATCCTTGTGAAATGATATGCTCCATTTCCAAGCAAAAGAGGGGTTAACTTTCTCAGTGACACTCTTCAAACTGGGCAGATGTCCCAGACCATCATCACAAGTACCTATTCCACTGCAAAAAATAGGTGCTGGTATTTTTTCAGCTTGGACCCTGAGTGGCGTCTTTGCCCTAAGTGAGCTTGCACAGGTATAAATGTTTGGGAACTCAGTGAATTATTTCCCTGGCAATACAGAGGGGAAATAAAAGCCGAGACGCTCTTTGCAGAGTTTAGAGGAGTAACAGGAATTAAAGGCAGTAAAAAATAAATTGACACTGAAGTTACAAGTCTGACTCTAATACACGCAAAGGTCAGAGCAGCTAATAAAACAGCTCCTTTTTTTCCCCAGTTCAGATTAGGAGGGTGCTTTAATCCTCAGAACATCCTTGCTGAATACACTCGCCTGTGACAGCGCTCACAGCTAGCTCTGAAAGCAAGTGCTGGGCATGGGCTGAGCTGCAAGGATCATGACTCGCTACATGGGGAAGGGTCCAGGGGAGAGCGCCAGTTCATACTCAGATGAAGGAGTAAGTATCACTTGTTTTCAAAAGCACCTGGGGGCTAAGACTGCAACTGTTCAATTGCAGAGGTCGAGTACCTGTGCAAAGCATGCCTACTGAATATGGTAACGCACCAGCTCTTTTGGGCAGGGCCTGGACACGTCTCAGCAGAGGTCTCCTGGAGGTTTTCATTCAGGCTGAGCCGCTCATAAACGGAGAACGTCCACTCCCCTGGAGCCCGGCTGTGACGGGCTCCTGGGGGCTCCCAGCTGGTGGGGAGCTGCATGGAGCCAGCGCTGCATGGAGGAAGGGGAAACATGAGCTGCCCTGGAGTTTGGAGCAAGCTGAAAGCGCTAGAGGAGAACTGAGGTGAGAGACCTCCACGGGAATGTCCACCCCACTTCTTAAAGGCCCTATGCTGAGATGCCTCTTAGACAGATGTGGCCAGAGTGAGCCAAAGAGCCGTGAAAGACTGAGAGGTACTGCGAGTGTCCAGCCTCGCACCGACTCAGTCCGAGCTATCCTTGCTGAAATGTTCTAGTTTTGGCTGTGCAAGTTCTAATGATCTCTATTTATTTCATACATGTGGAATTTATTATGTCCATTTCTGTCTTAAATGCAACAGTATAAACAATACTTTCTGCTTCCAAACAGCCACGGACAGATTGCAAAAGCTGCTTACTAGGTGTTGATTCTGTCGACACTGAACTTTAAATTAGAGGTAATTCCTGAGCTTTTTAAGAATGTTATGAGATGGTTTAAAAAAAACCCCAATATTGAAACACACGAAAATTGGTAGGTATCGTTTCCAATAATAATGTAAAGCTTATGATAACTGAGTTTGAATATAGTGGAGATGTGTATACATTTGTCTTGAGAAAAAAAAAATAAACGGAGAGAGGAATTGACGATTCCTAAAATATTGCTTAAAAGAAAGCATTGCCCCTGGCTTCCAGGTGGCTGTCCTTCACTTCCACTGAAGGAAGGGGTCACCCTAACTTTGTATGCCTTGTAGCCATGCTCCCAGTGACTTCTCACCCGATGCCTGCCCCCTGCAACTCTCCGAAAGGAAACCTTCAGTGCAGTATTTATTGTCTTCTGAGCGCAGGACCCATCCCAAGCTTGAGCCCAATCTCAGCTTGCATCAATTTCTTTGATTGGAGTCTGTGCCAAGGGCTGCGCCTGTGCTCCCCCTCGCCTGCAGCACGGGCTGTGCGGGTGCCCTGGCCACATCCGGCAGCTCGGCAGCCTGCGGCAGTGCTGGGCGCCAGTGCTGGGGAGCTGAGCCAGCCAAGCCCCTTCCCAAAAGGACCCATCATCCCCTGCAGCAAGGTGGCATGGGGCATGGAGGCGGATGAGCCGCTGGAAGTTCAGGTGCATGGGCCAGGGAGTATCAAGGAGCGTTATTAGACCAGGTCTTCGGATGACAGCATTAATCTTTATAAGCAGCTGAATGTCACAATGAAAAGTGTTTACATTTTGAAGAATAAACAGAATCTCTCCTCCTGCTGATTTGAATCCCTCCCTACACCATTGCAGTACCCCAAGGACAACTTTTCATGTCCTTAGAGTATTCATTTCTTAGTCCATTTTTATTTGGGGATTTTTGCTTAGCTGATAAACATTGAATGTATCTGACCTGAACAGCTCAAGATAAAGTTCAGTTTGGTAATGTTAATGAAATCTGGGAGGCTGGGAGAGAAAACCGAGAGGTGTCTCAAAACAGGGCTTGTATTTCACACTGTGTTGCAGCAGCTGAAACCAAATTCTGATGAATGTTGTTCACAGTCAGTAGTAAGCGACTGCAGTGACCCTTGCTTGCCAGTAGTTTTTTCATACATGCCAGAGGTCAAACAAGCAAGAGACCAAGGAGGGATGGCCAGGGGGCATAGGGGGAGCGAACAGGAAGAGGCTCTTGATATGTTACATGTGGCAGCTACATGCCTGCTATTTAACAACTGTTCTTTCCTACTTCATACCCTCAGGCAGCCTGAAACTAGTAGTCCTGTCATCTGGAGAGATAACATAACACTGGTCATTACAATTTCACTAAATAAGGAATTCTGAATTAATTATATCGCATCCTAGTAAGACTAGCTCTGGTTGACTCCTCGCTTTTCTCTTGGATTATTTTGTCAGGGCTGAATACACTAGTTTTACGGATAACGCTGTGTGTGCTTGTAGACCAGCTGGCGCTGAGTGTCTCTCGAGCATAGGAAAAGAAGGGGGACTGTGTGAGCCCGTTTGTATGGTAACACAGTCTGTGTAACCTGCTAATCACACCCCTCTTACCTCGTGAAAGCCCAGCGAGCAAGACCCCCTGGGTAGGGAAAAGTAGACAGTTTTTCTGCGTGATGCCCTCCTGCAACTGCATGTGCCTCCTGTTTTGCTTGTTGTAGTCACCTCAGTCCTGCCTGCTTATCTCCAGCCATGAAGCACTGCAATCCAAACGCAAGCCCGGAGCTTGGAAATCAGCTCTTCTATATGTAGGTGTGCTCCAAAGCAGCTCCCTCAACCATTTCAACAAGCTCAGAGTCTGCTGGCTGGCGTACGATAAAGCAGCCCCTTTATTTGACATTCTCATGATAAGGCCCGCACTGCCAAGCTCCAGAAAAGAGGGCTGGACTCATGGGCAGGGAACAGAGAGAGCAGAAGGAGATCTTGGAAAGCTCTCAGCCTGCCTCCCGAACAGCTACTTGAGAAATGTTTCTTTGAAACGCTCTTCTTGTCAGAAAATGCCTTCTGTGTTGAAACAAATCAGTTCTGCTGCGCTTTCAGTCTGAGCAGAGCTGAGGAAGGATGGCAATTGCTACATTCTGATTCAAAATTTTTTTCCTCAGAAATTTAATGTGTACGGAAAATGTTGGAAATCAAAATAAAACATTCTTATTGATGTGATTGCAATGACTTTCTCAAGCAAAAAACCCTCATGATTTTGGCTTTTCATTTTGATTGAGGATAAAGGAAGAGTGGGGGCATATTCAAAGCAATGGGAATTCTCTTGGGACAGAAAAAGATACCCAACCGACTGTGGCCACGGCATGCTACCAACTGGGCATGAATTTTCATCTTGGAACTGTCCGGCTGAATATTCACTCTAGGGATCCTCCCAGCCCTTCGGAGATGTCTCTGTGGCTTCCTCTGGCCTTGCTCCTCTCTGCTCTGCCTTCTAGGATTAAGCACGACAACGCGGACACCCAGGGTGAGGGAGAGGAAAAGTGCATGGAGCTGCGGAGTGTTACAAGCATTTCCAGTACACCTGCGCCACACTCTTTTTAATGTCATGGTACATCACTGAGTGATAACAAGTTGTGGTGATTCCTAACTGGCAGGATTTGCTGAAGGGGAGAATAGCAATGAGACAGAAGATGGTGTTCCTGGGGAAGAAGAGGACAAACCCATAAAAGCCCTTGCACAAGACTGCAAAGCACCGAGATGAGAATTAGCAGCTGTTACGTGGGAGCTGCGTAACATGCACACCGGCACTTCGTACCCCCAGAGCAGCCTAAGCAGGCTGCCGAAGCTAAGCCTCCTCCTGCGTGAGACAAGCACTTGCCTTCTCCGAGGGAATTACAGACAGTGCCATTAAGCAGCAGACACAGAATACAGGATTTTTTCACCCAATATGCAGTGTTCTCTAAGTTAGCTTGACTACATCTTTCCTGGAGTCAGTCAAGAAGAAAGGATAATCTCTAAATGCTCCGTAAGGTGCTGAACTACGTTATTATGAAAAAACCTGATCAGTCTCAAGCTAGTGTTGAAACTATACCTGTAAGTATAAATGAAGGCAAGTAAATGCCATCACAGATTAGGTGTGAGACACCACACGCCAGCAACACTTCAGGCCGTTCTCGGACCCATGCTGCGAAGGATGTTCTCCTCTCAGACACACTTGCTGAAGGGCTCCAAGAGAAACACAAGGTTCACTAACGTTGTCCCCTCTCGCAGATGTTTTTCTTCCAAGCGAAGGAGTGGCGGAGCTCCAGACACACGCTAGTTATGAAGGAGATGCGGAGTCTCCCTCAAATTCCCAAGAATTTGTGTCTTCTCAGCAGTGATATTTTCATCCTATAAAAAGGAAACTTATTGCCTGATTAGCAAGATTTTATCATCTGCAGTGTAAGAGATCTCCCCTCTCAACAGCTGCTTACTTTATGTTTTTCCAGGAAAATTTACATCTCTTTAAGATAACTGAGACCAATAATCTAACTGGCAACTGGCATTAGATGGTCTGGCAAAGTATGATCTGAATTCAAGGCTGACAGGAACAGGGGTGAATTATAGACTCGAGTCTCTAGCCAAAGGAAATAGGTTTCCGCGACTCCCCAGAAGGAAGGCGGTTATGATTAATGTGAACACGGCAGTATAAGAGCTGAGGAGAGCAAAGACTTCTTACAGGAAGGAAAAGGGTCATTTACCATCAGTATTAAAATGCTATCTTTATTGCCTAGACCGAGTAGGAAAACGCTGTGTCTTACACAGACATAAGAGAGAGACACAAGATGTCCAGCGACAAGGTAATATTGGCCAAAGGAAGTGTCTCCTTTGGCTTTTTGGGTTTTTTTTAGGAAGACTGGCTTTCTCCAGGCAAGGCTACTTCACACTTTACTCATTTCACCTCTGTGTATTATCTTCGTTAAGAGACACAGAGACGTTACGTGGCTGACTAAGCCCACGGACCATAATAAAGACTACTTTTACTGTTACGGTTTAAGGTTGAGGAACGATTTTCAAGAGAACACGCTCTTATCAAAGCCTCTGGAGTTATGCAATTCTCTTAGTACATCAATAAACTCTCTACACATATATCGCCCTGATTTGAGTTCTCTGGAGGCCTGGACAGTCCAAAACTGAAATTGAAACAGTGCTAGGAGCTGCTCTGACTCCTGTTGTAGCTCACGTAATCCCACAGGCTGAAACATGGAGATACCGTGACCCTCAACTCTGACGTCTCCCTCTCTGTTTGCTAAACATATGTTTGGGACACTTGCCAAATGGCTATTTTACAGAGTGTAGCAAGGAACTACAGGGTCCAGATTGATGCTTTGTGTCCTGTGCAGAAGGACTGAACAAAAACTATACGTTTGCCAAGGGACTGATTCAAAACATATGCTTTTACTCAGCCATTTGACAGAGGGACAGCAATCCTCCCTGCAACATTACTGAGGCCCTTTCTCATTCTTCTCCTCTCTGGGCCACTTCATTTTCAGGTCCCTTTTTCCTTTTGCAGGTGGAAGTTTTGCCATAACATCCTTGGCTACTTCCAAACACAGTAGAGACAGTTTCTGTCCTGTGCCTTGTATCTGGGCATCTGTACTGACATCTCAGTGGTCTTATGAAGGATCTGAAGGTAAGACCTGAACCACTGCTGGCTGTGGGCTGATGCAGTGCTTTGCAGAGGGACTCAAACTGATGCCTGTATCTTTGGCTCTTTTCAGCAAAACGCAATTTCTTTCACCACTGTGTACCAGACTATCAAGTGCAACGGCTCCAGCTAGCCCTGGCTGCTCCTTAAGGAGTACTGTTACGTGGGAGAGGTCTGTGGCATGTCGCAGCGCCTCATGTATTGGACTGGCTGTAGCAACCTGCCTGCAAGCAAAACAACACGCAGGCGGAAGAGGCTGGCTGTGTTAATGGTTTTGCACAAAAGGCTGCATGCAACCTCTGAGGGCTCATGAGCCTGCCTGAAAACAGGGACTGTATCTGGATTTTCTTGTAATAAAGAGAGGCAGTTGTGGCTAGATTAAGGCAGAAGCGTGCTCCTAAGCCTCAGTGGAATTTACTTTGCGATCATTAGTCAAGGGAGACATCCTGGCTGCTTAGAGGTGGGTAGTGTGATACATAAATGGCAGTTAAATTGAGAAGGAGCAAGAGGAGAGAAGAAAGTGTAAGGAATAATAATCAGAAGTTGAAAATCCCTAAGGAAAATAGCAAGCGTAGTGTATCTGAAAGTACAGCACAATGCTTAAGGTCAGCGTAATTCTGTTTTCAAGTCTCATCATTGCCAGTATTAAGAATAAAAAGAAGAGATAATGCAAACAATCTTGACATTACGATTTGTTTTAGACTTGGGATGAATAGTTGCAATTCCATTGTCATTTGAGCCCCTCCTGTTTAGACCAGACCTGCCTTTTTCACACTGTTTCTGTTTAGCCACTTCCACCACACAAGCCTACTCTGACCCTGACCAAGTCACCGAGTCTCCCCTTGCAGCTCTGCTCCCTGTCTGTAAAAGCTGGGCAATAGTACAGCAAGCCTGCAAGGAAAAAATGCACTGGGTGGACATGATGGTAATGGGAACTGTAAACATACCTTGAGTAAATGTGCTCTCAAACACAAGCTGAACCGGAGTTTTAAATGGCTACAGTGTTTAATATAGGCTTGATCTGAAATCTCTGGTCCAGCCGCCTTTGGCTTTTTGGGGTGTTCCAAAAAGCATATTCCAATTAAGGGCACTGCAGCAATATGTAAGGTGATGTGTCTGAGGGCTCACACATGCTGGTTCACGGTAGGGCTGACGTTAGTATGTAGGGCCGGCTGCCAGTGAAAGGCTCCCTTCAGCCAAGCTCAAATTAGGTTGGTGTCATTCAGAAAGGCCCACTCCGCATGCATCTGCTGCTTCTCCGCTCTTGTTTAGACTAATGAGGACAGAGTCTGCGCGTCTTGCTAAATGCTTGCTGTAGTGCTGGCAGTCACATGCTTGGAGAGGCTCAAAAAAAGCCCCCAGACTGCAGCCAAGCACACAAGCATTTCATTAACAGTTTTGGATATGACCAGGTACTCGGAATTTAGGATTGTATTTGATAAGAAAAAGGGGAGGCTATGTTCACAGAGGGGCTGGGAACGCTGTTGCTTGGGAGGAACAGGGTTGCGTTCTTGCCTCCTCAAATGTTGCAGCCCATACTGATTGCAGAGAGCTGCACCAGGAAGATTTCATCCAGTTTGCACAGAAGGACTCAACTAAATGCTCTGTTTGCAATGTTCAGTCTGCAGAAATGTCATTTAAAAAGAGAGCTTAAAAATCCTGAGCCCTGGGGAGCAGCACCAGGTTCTTTTCCCTTGCCGAGCACGGTAACGCTCTAGACTCTCAGCAAAGCACTGCCAGGGCGCACTTAATTGCGCGCAGTCCCAGACGCTGGCAGTAAGGAATGAAGCACTGCAAACGACACTCCAATCCTGCCTCTGGGAATTTGCGGTCGAATCTAGACACGGCAAGGGAGAAAAAGCCTGCAACAGGACCAGAGCTATGAGGGTGCTGAGAGCTGGGCTCCTAAACCTCCAGGGCTGCGCTTGGTGCTCCATCCCTCAAGCCAGTGCTGGGTGAGCACAAAATACAAGTGTCCTGATTTACTGCCATTTCACAGCTGTTGTGTGGTGTATGCATGAGGCCGGTCGGGCCACAGCAGTGGGGAACTGGGCCCTAATGGAGGCAGCCGGTGCGGAGGGGAACTTGGAAAACAAGAAGCAGGAGCTTGTCTCTGGTGTGAAGGTGGAGAACTGATGTATAAATAAGGCTTTCCCTCGAGAAAGGAAAATGATTGTTGCCCAGGGCAAGCAGTCAGGAGGATGCCTCTGGTACGTTAGTAGGAGACGGGTCCATGGGACAAAATGAGACTAGCAATATGTGAGAGACTTTGGTCAAACAAGAAATGGAGAAACCAGTGAAGGGTTGGAGCAGTTGCAGAGGGAGAGGACCTTTGCAGCAACACTTTTCAAGAAGTCACTTGTGGAGACAAAGAAAAAGTGGGACAGGGTTATTTTTTTTCTTTCCGTTAGATTCATTTTTTCTTCTTTCGTTGTTGTTGGGTTCATGTCAGGGGGCCTGCCCAACCCCCCGTGCCTGAGCATCGAGAGATTTTCCTTGAAATGTCATATACCTTTGAAGTGAATCCAAAGAACAGCCTTATATTTTCAGATCTGGTACAAAGTATAGAAATAACAGACTGTGAGAATGGCCATAGTAACCAGACAAGATGCAAAGAGTTTCTAATTCCCAGTAGCACAATGGATAATAATGGTGGAGGCGGGTTCGTGCTGTAATTTGTATTCAAAGTCTGAACACTACCCAGAGATCATGGCTTGCACCTGGAATTCAGAACAAGCCTGCTGTAAGGATAAGGCTGGGAGTTAACAAATACATGTGATCTCTTTTCACCTTAATATCTGAGATGAGTCAAGTCAAGATTGACTTTTCTCCAAATAATGCAGAGCAATATACAAGAGCAAGTGAGAATTGCAAAGGTGAGTAAGGAAGGATTATTCCCTCTTTCTTATAACACAGGAATTAGTGGACATCACACACAATTATTAATCAAAACAAATGAAAGGAAGAACATCTGCACACATACATCATTAAATTGTGCAACTCCTTGCCCACAGGATGTTTTGGATATCACAAATATAAATGGGCTGAAGAAGCAATTAGACCGAATTGTGGACGAGAGGTCTCTCGTGGGCCACTAAGCACCTCCAGAAATCCCTAAGCTCGTGGCTGTCAGTAGATAGAGGGTGCAGCAGGGGAAGGAGCATGCTACGCTTGCCCTGTTTCTTACTCGCTTTCCCTACACATCTCTCACTGTTTACACTCGGAGACAGGATGCAGAGCTAAACGAGCCTTTGGTGTGACCCCGTGTGGCTAGTCTCATGAATTATACAACGCCCGATTCCCTGCGCACCGGGGATGCAATTCACATTCCTGCAGAGCATCAGCTTATGGCCTGGCAAGTTCTACCGAATATTTACCATGAGAATTTAAGCAGAATCCAAGTGGCTGAGCTGATGTGTTCACATGATCCCATTTCACCCCACCTGCAATTGCACACTGCCTCTTCCGTCACTGTTTTTTGGCTCGGACATAATTTGATACGCAATTAGTCAAACATCCTCTCCTGCTCTATCTGCCCTATTCTGAACAGTTTGCGTCGCATAAGGGAATTCATTCGGCTGCTCGAATCCTGAGGACTCCTGTCAATTTTCATTGACAGCCTGCTTACAGTCAAGGCACAGACAGGTCCAGCTGGAATCGAGCGCGAGCAGCTATGGAGACAGGCATGCAGCAGCCCACAGATGGGCCATTTCTTGCTCACATTCTTGGCTTTGCCTGCCTTCAATGGCCTTTTATTTTCATATAACTGTTATGTAAACTATTGAATGTGTTCTGTAATTAGTTTGAATGTCCAGAAACACATTTCTTAATGTTTCAGATACGGGCTAAGACCACAAGCAGTGTTCTCAGATGTTTTTAATGCGCAACCCGTGGGAAGAAAAAGCACCACTTTCTCAGTTATACGCGTGACAGGTTCTTGTTGTCAGAGAAGAGGGTGGCAGCCGGTGGGAGGGCTGAACTGATACTGTTCCCAAAGTGGCTGGATGGCCTGAGAGCAAACCCCATTTGCAGAAAGGACAACTCGATTCTGCGGGGAAGATCAGCTTGCTACAAACAATAGTTCTCCAAAAATCCTGCTTCACGGTGATGCATTTTATTCCACGGGAAAGCCTGCTTGTTTGTAGCTGGGTGCCTTACTACAAGTCTTTGCAGAAATTATTTCTTAGAAAAAAACAAACCCCCAAAGCCCTCCCAAACTTGCCCCCACCCAGAACTACATTTTCTGGGGTAGGGCAGGATGAAGTCATTGCTTTAGTGATTAGGGCTCATGCGCCGGAAATGCTATCAGGTGCTGTCCTTTCTTAGCCTTTTAAAGCCATTTAGTTGTGCTCTAGAAGAAACTGGCTTTTAGTATGCTGACTAATCAGATTCCTTCTTGCTTTATCCTGAACTAATTAACTTTCATCTCTTCAGTTTATTCCCCGCCTACCTGATCACCTAAAGACCCCCAGCCCCTGTGCAGAGGCTGCTGTCCTTTGCTGATAAGGTGAGGCCTTCTCCACCATGAGACACCTTCCTCAACAAAACTAGACCTAAGTGCTGACCGTTGCCAGGATATCGTACCAGATAACAGCATTTTCTTTAGATGCAGATTTTTCCTCTCCAGTGGATGCTGTCTACTCTTCTGGACGTTGTTATTCTGTTATATGGGCTGCAACGAGTTACCAGGAAAAAAGACTCTATGCCCATGGGACAGCTCGGCTTGATCAAGCGCCCTTGCCCTTCATTGCTGTGGCTGCTGCTGTGTGTGTGGTAAAAACCTGCACAGGTTACAGGCCTGTGCACAATGCAACATCATTTTCTGAGCATCCCTGGGAAATATGTTATTGTGCTTCCTCGCGCCTCTCAGGTAATGGCTCTGATGCAAGAGGTGGTTAAATTACTTGAGGTCAGTGTCAGAGGCCAATATTAAAGCAAGGAATTGTTGGCTCTGAGACCTTTATAAACACCAAGCACAAGCAAACAGCAGTTATATAATGCCGAGAGATATATTGAAGTTGGTGATTCTTTGGAAAAGAGATAGCTGAGACCAGCAAATGTGTTTGGATTAAGCATACTTATGAACACCAGCCAGAGGTTGTGCATTTCTGGTGTCATTGTTGTGAATGTGTCACCAGCCATTCCCAAAATGCTCAGAGAGTCACAGAGAACTTAAAGCAGTTCGTGGTTTGAGGAAGCCTTCGCTAATCTTGCCCTCTCGGATACTAAAAGACAAGCTGTAACTTGCTCATGTTCTTGCTTGCATCTGAATTCTAAGTCTGAGGCTCGACATCACATAAGGGAAGACCGTAGGAAATACTGAAGTTGTCTGCTTGTCAAGGGGGCCTAGGATGGTGTCCATGCAGGAGACTCAGTTTCTCACTCTACTCAGCTGGCCACAGAGACACCTTTTGCTGTCTGTCATGTTCCCTTGGCGATCATTTGTGTGCCCAGCATCGCAGTCTTTAACATTAGGGTCTTCAGCACTAGAATCAATTCCTGTTAAATCCCTGACACTGAACTTGGACTTTTGGAAGGGGCCTTTTCTCTCCAAACCATCCCAAAAGTCAGATCTGAACAGCTGCACTAATCAGAAGTGTTTGAAATTCAGCTTTGGATGTGAATGATGCAGCACGGGCTGCAAATCTGTCCCTTATTAACCTTCCAGATGGCAAGCTGAGGAGACATGCTTCAAAAGATGAGCGTACACTGAAATTTTAATTAATGGTCACTGACCTTTAGGAACGAGGCTTAGCAATCTATGTACAATGCCAAACATCAGAGATATCTTAGGAAACTGCCGGCAGTGGCTGGAGTTTCTTCCTGTTTCTGAAGTTGGATTGTTTTCTAACTGAGTTTGAGCTAAATCCTTCAGACTTGAAAAGTTGCTTATCTGCTTTTCCCTCAAATGTCTTAGCGCTTTCTTGCAGGCCACTTCAAGATGCTCGGATGGTCTCTCAGTGTAGATTGATCAGAGTCTCCAAATCTCTCTTCCAAACTTGCTTGTCCCAGGACATTCACGAGAAGTTAACCAACTACCTAAGCATAACCAGAGAGGAATCGGAGGTGGTAGAAGTGGGAGGAAGATATTAATTTTATGCTCTTCTTTTCTTGCTCACACCCTACCATTTTTGTGTCATCTAAAGTGAAAATTACTCTTCTGCACTGAGCTTCCTGAAGCCATTAGGTTTAAATGATGATGCTACTATGCTACTCTGGCTTGACTCTGTTCCCAGACCCAAACCAAAGCTGTTTCTTACTCCAAATCTTCCAGGCTAATCAACCACAGGACCTGAAGTTACCCAAGGTCGCATAAGAGAGAAGCTAGAGAAGTGTTCAGACCCCCAGGGGACAGTCGGGAGCACATCAGTCTGCCTGTAAGTGCTGGGCTGCATGTCAGCTCTGGTGATCAACGCCAAAGTGAGAAGAGAGAGGATTTCTGCAAGCGAGCTTGATCCCACCTGCTGAATGCTCAAGAAAGCAGGGGGCACTTCAAGGAACCTCACTTACGATGAACTGCTCCACTAATGTAATTTACCTTGCATGTTAGCTAGATGACCCTTGAAGATGCAGCTAAACTAATTTGATATTTTGAAGTACATCCTTCCTATTGGCTCCAATTTTTGGATTAAGCAGACACAAGTTTCACAATGACATGACATAAAACGGATACCTGTTCAGATCACATCTGGTTACTTTGAAATTGCTGGAGGCAGAGTGAACTGTGGAGCTCAAGACCATTTCTTGCTCCCCAGAGCAGCAGCTGGCTGGAGGGATCTGAATGGAGAAGATTGCCACGCTCATTTAGTCACACCCATCAACCTTTGCTCAGAGAGACCTGATCTGTGGTGAGGGCCAGGGGATGATTAGATTTCTGCCTGCTCAACTTTCGAATCGTCATGACTCCGCATGGCCGGTTCAGCTGAGCTCAGTGCCCCTGCTGTTTAGGGGTTCAGCTAAGGAAAACTCAAGCTCATTATACAAGTAAAATACATTAGCAACTGATACGCTGGTTTTTTTCCGCAAGGAAAGGGAATTAATAACATGCTACCTCATCCAGTTACCTCCCTATTTAGATGCTTGGAACAACCAACCTTTGTGTTATAAAAACAAACTCGCTTAACTGTACCACTGGGGCATTGCCTGTTTTCTCTAACGCAAAAGATTTGTTCTGCGCCATAAAACTCAGTCATACATATTTTGAAAGGAAATAAATGGTCTGAGTAGTGAGCTATTTCGATTCCCTGCTGCAACACAGAGAAACATGTTCACATACACAGCGAGTGCCCGCCTAAGAGCGGGAGCAGCGAGACGCACTACCAGAAACCGGAGACCAGTCTCCCGGACTGGCAAAGTTGCAGGGCACCGCCCAGGAGGAGACCAAGATCTCAGCACTAGACCAGTGAAGAGGGGGAAAGCTAAGGCTTATTTTTATACTCAGATGTGAGTTACGATTTCTTTTTTAGGGGGGTTCTGGTTTAGGCATTGTATTGCTGCCCGATACGACAGCTTGTAACATTTTAAACAAATATTTATTTAAGTTCAATGTAGAACTACATCTGTGTTTTGTTTTGTTTATGGTTTGAATTGGGTTTTTTTTTGGTGTTATGTATTTTAAATGGTGGGAAAAGAGCGAAGAGGGAAAATCAGCAGCTTGCTGGCTACTCTCTCGCAATGGATGTGTGTCAGACTACTTGGTAGGGGATAACATACCCAACTTGCTGAGGTGGATCTGATCCTCCAGTGACTGCCCCCCAAACCGGACATAAATCCAAGTACGGCTGCATAAGGATGAAGTGCCATAGTTTGCTGAGTTTTCAGTATCATACTTACTATTCCACAACTGAGTATGTTCATTTGCCTGGGAGGTTAAAGCACTTTCAGATTTATCTCAAGCTTCCGGTGTTAGTAGAAAGGCTTGGGAGTGAGGCGTAGAGCAAGCTGATGTCCGAGCTGGCCTCTTGCAAGCAGTCTTCTGTGTTTTCTTCAGAAACTGGTGGATCGTTTCTATGAAAATAAGCACATAACCATTCCTCCCTAATACACAAAACTAACAGCAAGCTTTCCAGTGGAGACCAGGGCTAGACTAGACAACAACAGAATTCAGCCAGAAGGAGAGTGACACTTTCGGGCCATTAACCAGATTGTCTTCTTGTGCAGTAACGCTTTTCTTTTAGAATCATCAATCAAAATTGCACCTGAAAACCAAGAGATAAGAATTATTATGACTCCAGAATGACTATCATAGGTGTAAATGTAAGGTAACAGATAGCAGAGGGGTGAGAGGTCTTGCACAGGCTGAGAACAAAGCCACTGAGATCAAAAGACCTGCCTCACTGCCTTCCAGACCCATGCCTTGGGCAGCGCTTCCTCCCAGGCACGCACACCTAGCAGAGCACAGTGGCATTTTCCTTGCCAGCTGTGTTCAGCTTTTTGCACTGTAGATCAAACAGATCTAAACCAACTGGTGAGAGTTTAGAAGAGGGCAAACACGATGATCAAAGATCTGGAAAAACTGACATGTAAGAAAATGCTAAAGGAAGGGGGATTGATAGTCTAGAGAAGATTGAAGTAAGACATCGTAACCGTCTTCAGTTACGTAGAGAGCACTCGCAAAGACGATGGGAATAATCTGTTTTCTGCATCCACAGTGAATGCTACAAGTTTCTGTCAGAAATCATGTACATATCAATGATCCAATCTTTAGCTAGTAAAACTGAGTAGAAGATCGCTTGGGCTCCTTTCCAGCCGTTTTCTGTGACTGCTAGGAGCAATACGCAAGTGCGTGAGATCATCTGTTTCCCACTCTCTCCCCATCAGTAGTGTGTAATTAGCTACTACTTCCCATCTTAGCAATTGGTACTGAAACAAATTCCACCTGGCACCAACCGATATGTGACAGCGTGGATGTTCTCACGAAAGATCTGTATGAACAGACCTGCTCTTACTCCTTCCACCAACGTTTACCAAGGAAATACTAACGGAGGCAGTGGAATGATGCACAACAAAAGAGAATTGAGACCCGGAAAACATAAACCAAGTATGCGATGAGGAAGATGCTGGGTTGCTGCACCTTCATGGCTCTGGGAAGTAGCTCTTGTACTGTTGATACAGTTAAAGGAATGAAAGCTTGCTTTTGAGCTGATTTAAGGCGGCTCATAGGTCTGTCATTTCAACTGTACAACAGTGAGTGTTTTCGCTTCTGCTGCATTTGGCCTCTGTTTTGGTGCGTGAAGAAAAAAGTTCCAAGCCCTCCTAGCATTCTTCTGAGCAGCACTCATAGTGCCATAACCCTAGCACAAATTTCACTTTAACTCTGGTCAAGCAATGGCTTGAGTGGCTGTAAAATTGGAGAAAAGCAAAGTGGCTTGTTTCTGATCTTCCTAATATCAAAGCAAACCAGGGACCTCTCTGGAAGTCATTAGATTTACTCCAGTGCAAAACCGGCATGAAACCATATCTCTTCTTTATAATTTTCTTTCTTCCATGCAAGATTTTCCTCTAACATTCAGAAAACTTCATTTTTAGGCTCCTCAAATTAAATATTCAAGCGTAAATGAAAATGAAATTAGGATCCCACTATGCACAATTGACTTCCATTGGCTCGCAGGTCAGATCTCGCAGAGTTACCGCTAGATATTGCATTCCTCAACAGTTTTAAACACCATAGCACAACCATGACAACGAGGAGATAAGAGATGGATGGGGGTGACGGTCTAGGAACGAAATCTGCTCTAATCTACTTGAGGGTAAATCCACTCACTTCAGCTGTGTCACTCCAGAGAGTGATTCCAGTGTGAGAAACCGGAATTTAGCCCCACTGTCCTCTCTTTTTTGTCTTCTCCTTTTTTCTTTACGGTTTGGTAGCTGGTAGTCACAGCCGAGCACGGATGAGGTGAAAGTGAAAATTGTATACTCTCAGCCAGGCCTTTTCTGTTTGTAATGCTCGTATATGTACTTCTCTGCGATCAGGCGTAGGAGGCATAACCATCAACGTGACCTGTGCGAGTGCAAAGAGGAGCAAATAGAGAGCCTGAAGATTTCAAGTCCGATCCCGTCACTACCGAGGTCAAAGGGAAATCCCCACGAATTTCAGAGGCCTGTGATCACGGTCCCCGGCAGCTGAATAAAGTTGTTAGGGCAAACCTGTCTTTACGTGGAGAGCAGTGAGAAGAGCAGACTTGTGGAGGCGTCTGGAGAACAAAGCCTCTGTCCACCAGCACAACTAACCAGCTGCTTCTCCATTTGTGCCCAGCGGTCTGACGTTCAGAACACACTACACCGCGGCTTTCCATCTAACTTTTCGCTCCTCCTCACCAGTAACTTCTGAATGTATCAGCCAATTTAAAACAAGAATTGAAAAAGAAGCGGATTTGTCCTAGATAAGGAAGGTTCTACACCTTTCCTGAAAATCAGAGCCCGAACGACGACGAAAGGCCCTGAATCGGTTCCCACTGAGTGGCAGGTGAGCAGAGTTCAGCCGTGGTGTTTGGTTTTTGTGCAGCAGTGGGGACAGCTGAGCTGTGCGCAGCTCTGCCCCAGCCCTGCTGGCACTGCCGAAAGAGGCATCTGCGGGGAGGACGCGGGAGAGACGGGATTGCTGCGATGGGAGGGGGGTTAAGAGACACGGACACATGCAGACATCATTAGTCCCCCTCCTTGGAGAGCAACTTGTCAATTAGTTACCCTCGCCGCTCCGGACAGCTTCTGAGCAGCCCATAAATTGTTATGAATGAAATTGCCCCAGTCAGCACTGCAGCGTGTTAGCATCAAATCACCATCGTCTATAATCCACAAGGTAAAACCACCAAATCTTTTGAAAGGTTTGTTCTTCTCACGAGTAATTTAACAATCTTGTAAAAAGCAGAGAGAGAAGAGTTTGCTGACAGAGAAACAGAGAAGAGGCAATGAAAAAAGGCTCATGGTCTTGTCTGGATCAAATTGTAGCATCTAACTTACATTTCTAATGAAAGATGAAAGGTAAGATGACTTCTCTTTTTCCCTTAAGCTAAGTGGGGCCCTGATACTGATCTGTACAGAGCCCTGCTCCCTTGCTCCCTGCGCCCTGTTTTTTCTTAGGATATGCTTTTTTGTTTTTAGGATAGAATATATATAAAATTTACAACCTCTGTAGAAAAGATCCAGCATTCACAGTTTTCTTGTAATGTGCATGCTTTGGGGCCTTTGTTTCTCATGTTCTGCGCGTGCTCACGGAGATGACCGTACGACCGTTAGCACTTGCTGAGCAACTTTTTTTCAGCGCTCCCTTACATTTCCTTTGGGCTTTGCTCCGTTTCGGTTTCTCACCACTTTTGCAGATCATACCCTAAAAGCCTGACCCAAAGCCTGGAGAAACCAAGAAGAACGTTTCCTGGGCGCTGAGCGACTGAAGGACGAGACGACTGGCTAATTCAGCACAGCTCTGCTCCTCCGGGGTCAGGCTGCTTTTAGTTATGCTTTTCCTATGCTGATATTTTTCCTCAGGGAGCACAGTAAATGTTGCCTAGAAACACCTGTGCCTCGGAAACATTTGAAGCACAGCAAAATAGCCATGCAATCAGATATGTGAAAAAGACTGCCTGTTCCCACCAAACTGAAGGTGGGGGGGCCATTCACATAAATATATTTGCATTAATCAGAACGCTGTTTCCCTATTTCTCTCCTCAAAGCTTTTCAACTATGGCTTACACCACCCACAGATTTACTAGTCAACCTTACAATTTTTATAAGCACAGTGCATTAGTACAATATTCTGCCCACTGCTGAATTGGTATAAGTAAAGGCTTTAATTAGAAAATTATGCAGTTATAAAAATAATTTAATGAAATTATTCTTTCCATTTGCATTCATGGGCTTCCTGTATTCAGGCACCATGAGACATGGCATATTACACGGAACCGTGGTAAAATAATTCTCAGTGTTGTAACTGCCTGAGGACTGTGCACTTACGTGGTTTCAGTTCTGAGTGAAATTAAACTGCAGGGAAATAGATCCAGCACGATTAAATGTGATATACGACTTTTGAAATCACTATCCTTTGCCTCTTGTTGATGGACCGATGACCTAGGCACAGATAAAATTATTTCACTGTCATAATTGAAGAGGAGCAGTTTCGGCTTTCAGTGAAGTCCTTAGGAAGGGATCTTCTGCAATCCATAACGCAGAATCAGCTCCTTGTAGATGAAGGTTTCTGGACGACGCCTTCATTAAAGCGCATCTTCTCTAATCTGAACTGGGGCCTGTTTATCTCAAAACCAATTATTTAATTATGCTTTCCACCGCGAAAAATCTTTGGTGCCTGAACGAGACTGCAGGCTCTTTGGGGCAGGCTCTTTCTTTTTCTTACTGCTGTCCCCTGCTCCCAAGCAGACTGCCATGTGGGAGTTCTCTGGGAACCTGGGACTTATCCCCATTCCCACTGACAAATATGCATCTACAAAAATGTAGCACTGAAAAGAAAAAGGACCTAATGGAGGCAAAAGCCTGAATGAGCCTGAACGGTTGCCTATACTGAGAGCCAAATGCACAGCTGATAAAATTGGCACAACTCAGTGGTAATGTGGCTATAGCTGAATCAAGTTATTTTTGTGGCTACATGAAAAAAGCAAAAAATAAACACGGAAATTAGAGAGGAGCACAGCTCAGATCCAAATCGCTCTTCCTTCAAAGTCTGCTACTGTCTAGAGCTGTCTAGCATGTTTTTCCTTCTGGGCCATTTCTTCTGGCTGCACTAATTGACACTGTATGGCTGTTATTTTACATTGTGGATTTTTCTAAAAGGTTTGCAATTAATATTTGTGGGTTTTACTATCTTCATCAGAACAGAGGCAGAAGAAAGTAGCAATGACTCTAGTGTAACAACGACGTGACTGTCCTTTTGTAGAACTTGTATGGTTTTGCTATGAAATGGAGTTAATACAAACCACCGTATCTCTATTAAGAAATATAGAAATGCGTAAATACGGAATACAGAAAATGCAACTATGTCAATTTTTACCAGATTCACATTTGACCATGTGTTACAAAGTCTAGGTTTTGCATGACTTAGGCATTTGGTTAGGACCCAATCCAAATCGCCTCAACAACTTGGAGAATCGTTACATGGTGCTATAAAATTGTGACAGTTTACATTTTTCTCTTAGTCTGCTTTTAAGAAGGTAAAGGTATTCACACTGGAAGATTCTTAAACAGCAGCTATATTCTTGCTATAGCCTTTCAAAGACTAGGTGCCAACACATAAGCCCACCTGCTTTATCCCTTTCACGCTGCTCTCTCACGGAGGCTCCACTCCGGTTCCTCCTTTCTCTTCTCTTGCGTCCTGAAGGAATACATAGAGCTACTCTTCATCTGAGAGAACAGGTAGCACACAATTTTCTACTTTCTGCACGGTTAATTAAAGCTTCAAGGCAAACCAAAGTGTGGGTACACAAACTCCACAGCAAGGTGAGATGCGAAGGGCAGGCAGCGCAACCTTCTTCTTCCGCGCCTTCGCGGAGAGCTCAGCCGCTCAGGTTTGGACATGGGAAGGCACGTGCCTTCTGGTGTAAAATACCAGAACCTTCGAACTGGAAGCGTCTTGCTGAGCCTTCACTAGCTCACACGCTCCTTGGCGTGAAGCATGTGGAGATACACCTAGATGAGCACCAGATCTGCGCTGCCGAGGCTGAGGGCATATCCAGACACACAGCTCCAACCCCTTGGGAAATTTTGCTAAGAAACAGTGCAGCGCCCCTGGGTTAAGCAGCAGCTGAGCAGGGGTTTGAAGATCACCTTTGAATCTAAGTGCCCTTTCAGGGCTCTGAGTGCAAGGGACTACCTTGGGGTTATGAAGTTCACCCAGCAGCAGGAAGCAACGTGTCTTTCACATGTGTCTGTGTCTTTCGGTTGCTGTATGGGTCCCTGTTTAACGCCTTAGTGCTGCCCCCTCTCGAGGTCCCCGGGAGGAAGCTGAGTGCCTGCCTCCTCATCCTGCCCTCAGCTGCTTCTGCTCAACTGGCAAAAAGGGCTGGAGGGTGTGATTTAGAAATGTTTCCCATGGGGAAATGGATGGGGACTGGCACCTTAATTTCCACAGCCCAGCCTTCAAGGAGAAATGAATCTGTGAGCTGGAGGTGAAGGACACCGGCTCCTCTCATATAGAACTTAACGTATCACAATAGGAGGAAAATTAACTTTTTCAAGCGTGCTATGAGCCTAGAGAAATTAATCATGAGTTCATACTTGAGAGTGATGAACACTGTACCTGTCTAGAATGGTGTTGCAAATCGAACACCACATATGGAATTTTGTATTTGCTAGCTTCTTCTTGTTTGGTGGGATGAAAATAGAAGTATTTATAACCTCTTTAAATTGTTTTGGTTCCTGGGTTTGCTTTTGAACGATATACCGCTGTTGACATTCTTTTGCTAGAAATCACTGTCTAATGGAAAGCAAGGGCCAAATCTAGTCACAGGAGTAGTGGCAAGTAGAATCTGGCTGTAAGCGGAAGAGTACAAAAGTCTTGATGTGTTTAGGTGAAGAACAGACCTCCCAGTATGTGCGGTGCAGTTTGTTCTCCAGTTAGCCAGACATCGTTTTTCCTGTAATCTCTTCTAAACTTTGATGAGGGAAATAAAAATAAAGCACGCTTTTACATTTATCAAACCACGGTTGTCATCAAAATGCTCTTAAAGTTGGGTTCTTTCATCAGTTACGTAGGTCAGGAGGAAACAAAAAAGAAGTAGTTCAATCTCCACCTTCCTTATGCTACCAGTTTTTCTAACAAAATGTAATTCGCACTAATTGCTAAAACTATTCCATCTGAACATGAGGAAATACTTCTTCACTGTGAGGGTGACAGAGCACTGGAACAGGTTGCCCTGAGAGGTTGTGGAGTCTCCTTCTCTGGAGATAGTCAAAACACGCCTGGACGCGATCCTGTGCAACGTGCTCTAGGTGACCCTGCTTGAGCAGGGGGGTTGGACTAGATGATCTCCAGAGGTCCCTTCCAACCTCAGCGATTCTGTGATTCTGCGATCTGTGTACTCTTACATGGTTTCACAAGGAATGCTTCCCCAGGTCACCCACGTACACCTTACCTTAGTGAGATCTGGGCTCATTAATATTTCCAAATTAAAACAGAAATAGAGCATACTCCATATATGAAGGATTTGCTGTGAATATCTTGCTTTCCGATTTATAGAGGGCTTAAACTAAACTGCTGAAATCAGCAATGAATTGTGTGTTTGTATGAAGATGTTTGAAAACTTGAGCCTGTTAGGAGTACAAGAAATGTCATGCATCTTAGGCTATTACCTGCCATAAAGACATGACAAGAGCATTAGTAAACCTCCGTCCTTAATAGTTTTGTGCCTTACAAGGCATTCGGAGCTCTCTTCACCACATCCCTGTGTTTAATTGGATGATGGTGGACTAATATTTCTTATTTTTGCAGTCAGAATTGTCTTTAACAGCATGATATATGGGGGCTAGGGGGCTGGGAAGCGATAGCTCTTCCTCGTGGCTGATGAAAAAGGAAGTTGGTTTGTGGCCAGAAGGTCTGGAGGATGTATTGCAACAATATGTACTAACAGCCTCCTATGATACTCTGCCAGCCAAATCTCAGAGCTAGCCATTGACATTTTATATTTTTAAAATAATTAATTGCAGACTTCTCAGTGAAGCTGTTGGGTTTTTTTCCCCATGGACTAACCACCCCTGTACTCATTCAGCTGAAACTAACCTGCCCTGATGTCTTCTTTACAATCTCACACTGACACAAATAAATTCGCTCGTTCTCACTAGCTCCAATCACCACTACATGCTTTTCAGCCTTACTGGAATCTAATTAAAGGAGGAAACTCACCTACCCAAAGTCCCATCACTAGGGCAATTCCTTCTGACTGCTGTTGAGCAGGGAAAATACAGAAAAGCAATAGCTCAGGGGGATAAATAAAAAGAAAAATTAACCATACAGAGAAATGAGATCTGGTGTCCTAGAACTGTTTACTTTACTTAAGTAGATGTAGTTTCAATGTCTATGGGTTACACTTGCGAAAAGGGAGGAGATAGGGCTTTGAACTCCTTCAGGCCAAGGAGCTCGGTTTCCCAGTCCCTGGATGAGAGCTCTAACTCTTACGGTATCCAGCAAACAGGGGCAGGACCACGTTGCTCCGAGTGAGGCCTGACCTAGTTTGCACAGTTTGCTCCGTGGAAAGCTTCAGCTGGTCGGCGTTTGAGGAGTGCTCTGGCCACGTTGGTCACACGCAGCCCCACGTGTCTCCTGGTCCCGGCCAAGCGCAGAGCGGCTGAGTGTGGGACACTGCATTAATTGCAGTACTGAGTGTCCAAAAGCTTCAGATAAACGGGGAAGAATCTAATGAGTTTTGGCATATCCTGGGCTAAGCAATAGCTCATTTGGTGATGGGAGATGATCTGTATTGCAGTATTCTTGGTCCCAGAGTTTCAACGTTGTGTTAATGTTAATTCATTCCCCAGCTGGCTATTGGAGTGAACAGAGTGGATCCCTTTGAAGCAAAACCTGCCTGCGGTTCCGGAAATAATTTTAGTGCAGAGGTCTTCCCAACAAAGCGTGTGAATGAGATTGCACCGGCGTTAGCTCCCTCTGCCCCGCTCTTGTCCAGCACCGTGTTAGCTGGCTTTGCATCCTTGAGCGCTTGCTCACGCCACAGTGCCAGGCGTGCAGCGCCGACCACCAGTGTCATGCCGCAACAGCACCACTGGTATCGGTGACAGCACAGGCCCGCACGTTGTCTTGGACACTTTGAAGAGCACTTCCTATGCATTCCCACACACGCACAGAGAACATGGTTAAACTCTATTAAGGCCATGGGGCCATAACATGGGGCTCAGAGCAGACTCAGGGCAACGTGCTATGTGGGGTGGCTATGGTCTTCACGTTCCCTAGTCCTGAGCAGAGTTGATATGACCGTTCTTGCTACTTGGCCTGGAGCAAGGGACCACTTTGGGGGTTGGGTGCATTTAGCTGCATTGTTTCAATCTAGACTTCCAGCCAGTAAGGATCTCAGAATAAGGATCAAATAAATAAGTGTGTATGGCAAAATAAAAATAAACTCCTGTACTTTCAAGTATATGCACAGTGTTTTACCTGTGGGAGGCTCACCGTGAAGAAGATTAAATGAAGTTCTTTGCCGAGTTTGCTGTTATTCCCTTGAAAAACGAGTGGTCATTAGGTGCGGATCTGCAAGCCACCTGGAACTAAACGAAGAAAGTAATGCTAGCTCCTCCAGGCAAGGATAAGCTGTAACCCCACAAATAGCCAAGATCTAACTAGGACGCCCACCCCGGCCTTGCTAGAAGCAGGCCAGAGACCTGCCGCTTGCACCGGCTGGAGCGGAGCTGAGATGCTCCCGCCTGACCACAGGGCAGCGAGCCCGCGCCGCCTCCTGCTGCGCAGCAGCACCCACCGCCTGCCACCAGAAAGCTGAGGTCTCCCACCATCACCGCCTCGACAGTCACGTGCCCCAACAACGGGAGTCTGTCGGCGGTGGCCGCAGCTTCGCGCTGTCTTTTCCCATCTCGGTTCTGGAGGGCGGCTGCCAGCAAGTGGTCCTTTTAGCCACACTGGCGACGTGGGGAGATGAAGGCAGCTCAGTGGGGAAGGATGGGAGGAAAAACCCGCAGATGTGTCCTGCCGGCGCTCTGACTCATTTCCAGCCCACCTGCGCTACTGCTGGAGAGGGGTTATACCTGCAGGAGCAGCGGGGTTACTCCCCACGGCTCCGAGGCACAGCTGGAAACTTCCTTGAAAGAAATAGCGGGGGGCAACCAAGGGTGAGAAGGAGTAAAGTCTGCAGCTGTGAAACGCAGCAGGGATTGGGCACGAAGCCCTGCCGTACTCACAGTGTGTGGTGTGCGACAGCAATCCGGAACACCTGGGTCCGGCCCGTCTATTGGCTCCAGGAGTTGTTTCGCTCTCGGCAGCCAGGTCAGCTCTGCAGAAACGACGGCCTGCTCTCGCTGAACCCCACGGTCACTCGCCCGCAGTCACTCTTGTGTCGTACAGCTGTACGCTGCTCACTAAAAGACTGATTTTTACTATTTATTAAGACTAACAGGAAATTGATCTTACTGTTAGGAAATGCTGATTTCATATTGCTTGTCTATTTGGAGGCACGTGCAGGAGCCCCAGAGCTGCGGTGGGTAGCTGGCAGAAACAGAGCACGCTTGACTTGCTTTCCACGGAGCATAAGGCTGGAAGGCTTTGGGAGCCCAGCCACAAGCACGCGAGGGAAAGAGCAAACAGCAGGGGCAAGGATTCACCAGTACCTGTCACCAAGGGCAGACGCATCAGAAGGCAACTCTATTTCTGGGTACGCTTTCCCCATCCACGTCGAACTCGGTGTTAGTGTTTAGTGCTTTGCATTTTCTTCTCTGCAATGCTTCTAGCTAGCTAGAGACATTATTTTTGGCTCTTTGGCTTCAAAAAATAAAGCTATCAAGCCAGTGATATAAAAATAAAGATCCTCTTGTTATAGACAATGGGAATTGCAGCATTACTGCTCTGTCTTGCCACTTGTGGTCGCCAATAGCTTGTTACCCCAGAACAACTGTCTCCACAACGCGACTGAGCGTCGGTTGTGTTTGCTTGGCTTACGGAAGCTATTACCAACCTGAACTCGCTCTTTGGGCTGGCTGGTGAACTCAAGACTCGTCTGGTCATGAAACTACCCTTGGAAGAAAAGTTTCTATACTTTCCAACCTCTCCTGTGCAAGAGGAGCAGCAAAAGTACCTCAGAGGTAGAACACTTCCTTAGCTGAAAATCTACAACATACTTCTACTTCCTTAATGGAAGAAAGTGTCACTGCCACTATGAGATACCCCTTCTCTCAGGGGAAGTATAAGGAGAGAAAGAGACAGAGCCTCTTACCGTGCTCTTTGAACCGACACATGATGCATTGATTTGACCTCAAATCCTTCTTGAATAGCCTTAAATTTTAACTTGTAAGAAATAACATCGTGGAGCTGAGATACTTGGAAACACCTCCAGCCCCATGTATATTTTTATTAATAGTGACTATTAATTCAGAAGCATCAGGATATGCTATTTCCACATGCCTGTACTAGGAGCCAGCAGATCTTTGGGCATGGTCTTCTCTTGTCCCCGTGTTCTTCCCCTTCTTGGGTCCTGTTCTCACGGCGTAATTTCCACGCTTGGGCAAAATCCCAGCCGCCTGGCCTATCCCGCCAGGCCTGTCCAGGAGCGCTGGTTACGTGTGCGCTGCACACCCTGGTGTGCTTCAGAAACACCAGCTCTGCACCTCTTCCGTGAGAGGAAAGCCCGCGCTATTGCCGGGCAGCGGAGGGAGGCCCTGCAGCGCTCAGCCGAGCCGCTCTGGCTCTACCCAGCGGAAGGGAAAGGGGAGAACACCGCTACCTCGACGTGCTGTAAATGGCACCGGGAAGCACGGTTATCCCGTAATCGTTCAAGGCACGAGACAGCGTTTGATTCATGGATTTGTGTCAGTGACTTTCACAGACCGCCTAAAGCCGGCCGGGCGCTGCTTCCTAACGGGCAAATTGCTGCGGCCCGCAGGCCGGGGCGTCCTGCCTTCCCCGCGCCACGGGGCCCCGTCGCGCCCCCCGCGCCCCCACGAAGCGCGAGCGAGCGCGGCGATGGGCGCCCACCACCCGCCGGCGCCTCGCAGCCCGCAGCCCGCACCCCGCGGGAAGCCGGCCCGACCAAGCGGGGCTCGGCAGCCCCCCGCGCCGCCCGGCGGCAGCCCCCGGCCCGCAGCGCGCGCTGCCGGCGCGCTGCCTGCGCGCACGTTGCGCCGGCGGCGGGGGCAGCGGCGGGGGCGGCGGCGGGCCGGGCGCGGAGGGGCGCCGCAGCCCCGCCGGCGGCTGCCATGCGTGCGCGCCGCTCCGCTCCGCTCCGCTCCGCTCCGCGCCGGCGGCCCCGCAGCGCAGGGCTCCCCGCCGCGCACCGCGCGCTCCGCGGCCGCGCAAGGGCGGGCCGAGCGGAGCGGAGCGGAGCGGAGCGGGGCGGGCCGCGCCGCGCCGGGCAGGTGCGCGCTGCGGCGGCTCCCCGCGGCAGGGGCCGCGCTGCCCCCCCAGGTAGGGCGAGCGTGCGAGTGCGCCGCAGCGCAGCGCAGCGCACCGGCGGAGGCGGGAGGCGCGGAGGGGCCGGCGCGGGGGGCCGCGGCAGGTAGCGGCGCGGGGCGGGCAGCGGGGGCGGCGGCGAAGCAAAACCCGGGAGCGGGGGCGGCGCGGGGGGGCCCGGCGGGGGGAGGAGGTGGAAACCGGGATCGCGCCCGCCCGCCCCGCGGCGCGGCCGGGGAGGCGGCGCGGAGCGGAGCGGAGCCGGGCCGCGCTGCGCCGCGCTGCGCCGCGCTGCGCTGCGGGGCCGCCGGATCGCCCCGCTCCGGGGCGGGGGCACCGGGCCACGGCGGCGGCGCGCAGCCCCGGGCGCCGGCGAGCCAGGGCGGCTGTGTCGTTGCAGGCGGCGGCGAACCGGATGCCTCTGGCGGGTAGAAGATGTGTCATGGGAAGCAGGCGAGCGGCGGGGATGCCCTCCCGGCGGCGCGGCGGCGGGCGCTGGCCGCCGCGCTGTGGCTGCAGCTGGCGCTGAGCCTCGGCCCGCGGCCGGCGGCGGGCGGTGAGTGAGCGGCCCCGGCCCCGGCCCCGGCCCCGGCCCCGGCCCCCCGGGCGGAGCTGCTCCCGGCGCCGGCGGGACAGCCCCGTCCCCCCGCCGCCCTCCGCGGGCGCGGACCGCAGCAGCGGGGACCCCGGGGCGGCGGGGCACCGCGGGCGCGGGGAGGGAGCCCCCGATAGCCCCGCTGCCAGTGCGGCGAGATTTGGAAAGACCCTGTTATGCTGGGGTTTTTTTTAATACCCCCCCCCCCCGCCTTATTCCCCGAGCCCCACTCGAATGCCTCTCTCATTAGCCTTACTGGTAATCCCTGGGGAAAGCAGGTATTTTGGGAGGAAGCAGGTGATTTGGGGCGAACAGCTCCGCGGCTGAAACGTCCTTCAGCCCTATCCTCTTGGAGGCATGACCAGTTTCTTATCTGGCCTTTTCTTTTTTTTTTTGGGCGGGGGGGGAATTTTAATTACATTTTCACACCACCGTTTTAAATTATTGAGCCTTTGAGATATTTTGAGCAGGTACATTTAATTACAAAATTGCTTGGAACTGATTCTGTAATTAGACTTGGATTGCTGGAAAAGTCTTAAAGTAAACTGCTTTGCTGTAAAATGAACTTAGGTGAGATAATGTGAGCAGCTTCAAATGATTTCTGCTCCAGCATGGTATTTTATATTTGTGTTGGGGGAATAAGCCGTTTTATGATTGAATCGCATCTCTGATGGCAGTCAGAGTTGAATATAAAAATTGGTCGGGCTTCTCATGCCAAAGACTTATGCCAGAATTTTCCCACTTGAGTGCCTAAACGCAAGCAGCTGCGATCCAGACGTGTTTTCTGCCACCAAACACAGAATTAGAGGAATATGGCTGAAGAGGACCTCAAGAGGTCGTCTTGTCCATCCTCCTCCTGATACGATTCAGTCATAATTTTCTCTCAGGACTATAATGCCATTTTTTCAACAGAAATCCTCTGACTGCAAATGCGATTCCAGCTAAACAAGCTTTTAAACTGTTGCAGGCTCTAAGCATTGCTCTTTAGAAATCAGTGGCGTTTTTTGCAAGTGTGTCCCCCCGGTTGCCTGGCCAGCCCGCGTTTCAGCGTGGCGAGGCCACTCTGCCTGTCTTGTGCGTTCCTTGCAGTTGTGGCTGCACGAGCGCTTGTCATTCTCCATTCGTAAAAGAGCGATGGTTCCACGGACCCCCTCCTCCCCGAAGCCATGTGTATCCTGCGGTTTGATTGTCAGCATTGATTTAGCCGATTAGTGGGAGAGGTTCTTCAGAGTACGGTCTATGTCTCTCTCAAATGTAGTATTTTTCATCACAGCCTGTAATAAATTCTTCTGTGATGTTGATTGTTATTAACATTACTGCATTTCAGTCATTTTAGGATCTTCCAATAAAATGTTTTGTCCAGAGTCTAGGGAAGGGTAATGCGCTGAACGGCTGTGCATGGTTAAGATAACCAGTGAAAAATATTCATTGCTGTTTCCAAGTTATGATTGCTGTTATTTTCCGGGGTGGTTGTACTGGGAAGTTGCACACCATAAAAGTACTGGTAAACGTACGGATCTTTCACGTGGTAGAATATATGTACCTGCGTTGTGATCCTCCCCCCACCCTGAATCATTGGAGTGGTGAAACAGTGGGTTTTGTAGTTAGAACAGGGGACTGACTGTAAATTCGGAGTCTTCCTATTTTCTGCTCCGTTGTATCTGTGAGCGAGCTGCTTCCACAGGTTACTGTGCAGGCTCAGCCTTTGCATCCTCAGCCTGTGACCCACAGTCTTAAGGATTTCAAAGCAGCTGTTGACATCAGCCAAAGTTGTGGTTTCCCAGGACCTTTGAGAAATGTCTTTCTGCAGGACTCTCATTTTATGGATTTGCATATCCCTAAAGAAAGCACTCAGCATTACTGACTACTTTGGAAAATGTAGCCCCAATCTCTTTGTATCTCCTCATTATCTGTTAAATAAGGATAATCATACTTCTCTCTGAGATTTGAAAAGCGCTTTGATGACATTTAATGAAAATACTATGGAGGTGGAGAGCATTTGTTTCAAAAGCTTTAGAAAAACAGCAGTGACAACATGCTAAAATAAAAACTCTCACATATGAAAAAATACAAATTGATAGTTTCGTTTTTTCTGTAAAGCAGTTAAGTATTCACTGCTTACCTTTTGGATCCCATTCCTCCCTTCCTTATCTGATAGCAGAGTTTTGCTCCGGCAATAATCCTGTCATGACTTGTGTGACTCCTTCTATTTTATATCTGACTAAGCTCTATTGATTGTCCCATTCTCCCATTTGGCCCCCAATCAATAGTACTTATAACTCTTTTTTTCTTGTCGATAACCCTACAGAGAATAGCTCTGTTTATAACGCTCTTACTTTCTCAAAAGCGTATCCAGCAGAAAGTTTGCCGTAGAAGTGAGCTCAAATGAGCAAACGTTTCAGATGTCGGTATACCCGATTCCTCCCTGATGTATTTAACTCTGCTGACACCAAGGATAAAGTAAATCTCACCTACTTTCGCTTGTGGCTTTCATCTAATCATCTTTGTCTAGCTTGCTTTTCCCTATAATTCCATAATGAAGAAAAACAAAAGAAAGAAAATAAGAAAGAGGAGCAGGGTGGGAAGGCTAGTAACAGGAAAAATGAAATCCGCAGGTTGGTGGAGCTGATGGGAAGTTATTTCTGAGTTTTAAGGCATTTGCAAAGTTCCCTGTTCAACCTGTTGGACTGAGATAATAGCTACAACAATATATTTTTACATGTATTCCAGATTCCTGGAATTCTAATATTCCCTGGGGGAAAAGAATTCTGAAAAGAGTGTGTGGGAGGAAAAAAGCTCAGTAAGCTTCTGATTCTGAAGTTTGTCTGTGGCACTGGAATTTTGTCATTGTATGTGGATCAAACGTTGCCTGGGGACGTTTCTACTTTATTTTCCTAGCTCTGTTGGGTGATTTGTGCTCCTCTGCCCGGCCCCGCGGAGAGGCTGGGGGCTGTAACCTGCTCGCGCCTCCCGAGGAACGTAGGCTTGGATGGGGCCTTGGGCTGTCGCCTAGTTTTATCCGCTGGCCTCAGGCGGGTTCAGCTGTGTGGGAGCCCTTCTTGGTCTCATCTTGTTCTTGAAAGGCTCCACCTCTCCCCCAAGCACCTCTGCTGCCTTCAGCCGCTCTTGCACTAGAAAGCGTTTGCTCGGGTCTCACCTGAAGCTTCCTTGCTGCTGCTTTCTTGTCCTGTTCACAGCAGGCATCCGAAAGAGGTTCTTCTCCTCGGCTTGGTGGCTGCCTTTTATGTACCGTTGCGCCTTTTCGGTCTTCTGCCACAGACTGGAAGGCTCCAGTTCCTTCAAACTTTCTTCTGCATGCTATTTTCCAGGTTTCTGGTGGTGCAGACGGCCGCCCTGTGCGTGCTGCCGCTGATCCGCATCCACTGCCCTGGACCTGCCAGGGCGCCTGAGACGAGGCCTTGCTAGCGCTGAGTAGAGCTGAAGGACAACGTCCAGTGTCTTAGCGGCTCTGCTCCTGTGTAGACATCCGGGTGTCTTTTCTGTCATTATAGGATGCTGTTGGTTTGTATTTGGCTTCTGATCCCTGGTGGCTGCTAGGTGCGTTGCTGCAGGGCTGTATCCGGCCCGTCGTTCCCGTCCTGCGCTTGTGCTTGGTTGCAGTTGCAGCGTCTTTGGCAGCTTACCCCGACCTGGGCTCTGCAGGCAGCGTCCCTTCCCATTGGTGGGCTTTTTTAGGAAATGTTATTCATCGTGCATGACGGTAAAGAAATCTGGCAAGTTGCAAAGCCTTCGAATGTCACGGTGAATGTTAGCAATACCATGCGAATCGTGGATTTATTCTAGACCTGAGCTGATTCTTGCGTTGCTCTGTGGTTTTAGTGTATGGACTGAAGTCTTGGTTGTGCCTGCCTTTGGATTTAGTGGTTACCAGAAACGTGTTCCTTAGGTTTCTGAGGAGAACGTACTTGTTGCCTTGGGGTAAGAGAGCTCTTGTGTGTGCTGATGGTGCAGACCCACATAGGGCATACTTTGACACCTTTCCCTCCAACTGCCTTGCATAAACTTTTGACATTGTAGAGAATAATGCTTTCTGCACAAACTTTTATTTGACTGACACACTCGCTAAGTCTGTAGTTAATGTATTTTACTCGCTCCCTCTCAGTGTGTTTGCTTCACTTGCCAAGCAAAATAGGCCCGACCCTTCATTTCAGCCGAGCATGGTCCACATGTGTTAGGAAATCATCGGTTAGTTTGCAGCGTTGGTTTTAACCTCGGACTTGTTGGAGGAACTCAGTATTTTGTAAGGAACAGATTTCTGACATCGTCCTCTGATTTTATTCTCAATGCCAGACCCGTCGCATGTAACTTCCATTCCCCTCTCTGCTGACTTACCATTTAAGTTCCTTTTTGTGTCCGTTTTCATTATAAGTAGCAAGGCCAGTGACATCTTGTGATGGCAGCTCATCATTTGTCTTAGTGGCACATCCTTCCCCCTACAACCTTGTGATAGGGAGGCATATTTGATATATTAATCTTAAATCAGTTTCCTGGCACCCCGCAAGGAGGAGGTTTGTCCATCACTAGGTTGGGATTCAGAGGTTGAGGTTGGCTTCACTTCTCTGTTTTACTCTCTTACTCCCAGAATTAGGATATAGTGCCTTTGATCTCTGTGAAAGGGATGATTACAACTTTAGAAGGATGAAGTAATTACTCTGTGCTTGATTTTCTCACCTGTATAGTAGAGAAGCAATATATTTTGTGGACATGTTGTGAGGTAGTTTGAGAACCTCCCACAGAAAATATTACAGGAGTGAGAAAAGCGTATTTTAGCAAAGTGAAATCCAAACTTTACCAAAATAAAAAGGTCTTTAACATCAATGGGTTTTGGGTTTTTTTTTTGGTCTTATGGATTAATAATTAAGTATTGTTAACACAATTAGGAAGATGTTATCCCCTTTGACTTCTACAAGTTTTCTTATGGACTTTTTTCTATCGCTTTGATCATGGGCTCCATTTTTCCAAATGTCATCTACCTCTGATTGATACTCATATTTTTATTACACATTGTTAAGAATAGAAAACATTGCACTCACGTATTGTGCATTTCAGTGAGGTTTGAGGCATGAAAAGGCGTGTGATGAAGTGCGGCCCCGATTCATATTTGCTATATGGAAGTGTAAATATGAAGGAAAAACTGGCCACGTTCAGTGGTGAACAGAAACTGGTAAGAAAAGGCGCTCTAGGGATACAGAGTTGTGGTGTGTACAAATTGATTCAGTGTGTGCACAAAATTACCTTTACTTACATATGGAGGAGGCCAAAAGGGTGTGCATCTTACAAACTCATTTTGTTTCAAATTCATTTCTCTGTGCAACCACCGTCCCCTCACTAGTTTTACACCTTCCTCTCAGCTACTGTCTTCGACGCGGCACGAACACGACATCAGGAAACGCGTTACAAGCTGTGCGCCTCCTAGATTTCACAGGGCAGAGATTTCCAGCAGCGATCCTCAACCTACGCGTGTGCTCGCTGACGATGCTACGCCGCCGCTGCGTGTGTTGCCGCCGCGTTTGGCCGCCTGTTTTTCGGAAGGGGCCCTCGGTGACTTTCCCTGGGCAGCTGGGCTGCCTGTGCCATTTGTCCAAACTGGGGGCCTCCTTTTCCGTGCATCGAAAGCGCTGGAGCAGTTTGCGGATGCCGTCTGTGCACACCGAGCGCATGCTGATACAATGTGTTAGATGCGTTTTCGTGCTTCTGATGGGTGACCCTTGAATCGCTGCTTCTTGTAGCTGGTCAGAGCCACTTTAAATTGCGTGGTGTCTGTGCTAGGTTGCTCTTCTGCTCGTTATTAAAGGATTATACAAAGCTTTTGCTTTGTAGGGAAGTGCAAGAATTTATTGGGAGAATTTCTGCAGTGAGCAGGCCTTGTTCTTGCCAGGGTGACTGACTTTAGAAAGTAGAATATGGGCCTTTTCTGATAGTGTCACTACTTACTTTCGTAAGCGTACAAATAATGATAAGCAAGTGGTTTGTTTTTAATGTAGCGCTTCTCATCCATAGAGTTCAAAGCACTTTGTAAAGGAAGATAAGTTTTATTATCTTCGTTTTGTAGAGGAGGAGAATGACCATAAGAAGATTAAATGACTTAAAGGTTTCCCATAAGAAGCAGATCTTGCCATGGACTGAGAAGAGATCTTCTGGATCTTAGTCCAGCACTCTCTTCTGAAAATAGAATTTGGGGAAATTCCTAATCCATGTGTATGATACGGCCTTTTTGATGGGATTTTTCGGTTGCGCCTCTCTTAACAGAAATGAGCAGCACATTTCCTATTCACTTAAATTGCTACTTAAGCAAATCACCGAGGCAGCTTTTACAGTGTGGTTTATTTGCCTTACTCCTTAATGTCTGAGATAGTACATGGCATCTTTCCAAACACTTGAAACATCTTCCTCTGAATAATAAAAAAATAAGAAATGTTGTGAGTTAGGTTTGAGCCCTGAGAAATGGTATCGTGCAGTTTCTCATAGTGAGAAGCACATATTAATAGGGATGAGATCTCTGCCTTGCTTGATCACATGCTTCATGGTAATTGTTTACATGAAAGAGCAACGTTAGAAAGGCATTGCTTGTGATTTTTAAGTAACTACCAAAGTTCCTCCTTCTAGACAAAAGTGAGTAGTATTTCTTTAGCTAACTTTTCCCAAATATTGACATTGCTGCCCCATAGGTTTGAGATCAAGGTTGTCACCAGGGCCGTGTGGCGTAGGAACATGAACCTCCACATGGTATCCTCTAAGAGACCACATTTAGGTTTTCCTCGAGGGAGGTGCCTCGGGATAAGTAGTTAATAATCAGGAATTATCCATTGAGAACTGATTTGATGATATTTTCCCATGGCATCAAGCGCTTCCCATGCAAGGGGCCCTCAGGATTTAGACAGCGTCAACGGGACTACTCCAACTTGTGGTAGTTTTACCATCACAGGCTGTCCTGGTTTACCACGTGCAGGATCAATGTCAGGATTACCCTTAATGATGCTCGTATTGTTAGGGCAAAAGGCCTGGGTTCTGGGACTGCCAAATGTTCCCCATCGATTATTAAGTAGATGCACAGCATGGTTAATGCATGGGTCCCACTTCGCTTTTTCTACTTGAGCCTGTCTTTTAAGTAAGCCCTGCTCTTATTTCTAAGGCAGCTGCTTTCTATTGCCATCCCGTGGCTGTTCTATGTGAAGAGGCATCGGTGAACCACATCCCATTTAGGCTGGACTTTTCAGTGAGTGGTTCAGCTATTGCAATGGGAGATCTTGGGTAGCCCGGTATTGTTTCTGGTGCAAGGCTAGTTAGGGGTAATTGGTATTTGGTTATCTTTAAAGGGTGTTTTTTTAACATTAGTTCTCTTACTAGGCGTGGGGGAGGTTTGCAAAAGTTTGATATTAGCTTTTCCAAAGCTCCACCGGGTACCGTTTGGGAGTATCTGATTTCTTCCTCGTAATACATCAAACCCTAAAATATTATCGTTTCCCTTTGGGTTTATTACTACCTCGAATTTGGTAAGACATTTGTCTCCTGGGAACCAGGGACAAAGTTTTGCCAGAGGACAAGATTCAGCGATTCCCGTAACTGCCTTTATAAAAATCGATCGTTTAGATGGTTTAATGTTTAACCTATTGGCCGTGTGTTTGTCCAAAACGCTTCTCTGTGCACCAGTATCAATTAAAGAAGAAACTTTGTGTCTTCTAGGTCCTACCGGGATCACAATCCAGGGTTCTAAACCTTCAGGCCACTGCGCTATTGATAGTACTCGGGTCGGTTGGCCTGGTTTTCGACAAGCGCTACCTGTTTGTTAGATCATGCAACTCTCCTCATAACTCCGAGAAAGGGTTACTAGGCTTGTATTCTCGTCTGTCGTCTTGTGAGCCGGGTGAGGTGGACGGCAGAGTCGCCCTTTTTGCTTGTTCCAATTTGCTCACTATCTGTTCTATGTCCTCTGTTTTCTGGTTATGTAGCATGGATCGTGGGACACCTGACTCCAGGGCATGTTGCCACAATCTATTTCGTTTCTCCCTGTCTCCCTGTTTAGTCCCTATTTCCTTATTGTGTTGCCTGGGGGGGGAATGTCCTCTCCTCGGGGCAGACGAGGCAGTAGCCTGTCTAATGCGCTTTTCCCATGGTTTGGTATCCATCCCCATCTCTTGCGCAGTTGGATGCACTTCCAACAAGGTATCCGCCCATGTTGGTATTGGCATGGGGGGGCACTGACCTTATTATGGTGGTGTGCCTCTGCAGCTACAATGCGATCTCGTATTGCTTGTAGCTTCAGCTTTAACGCTGTAGGCAATCCCCGTATTCACGGTGTTAGGCCGTTTGGGCTTACCGGGGCTTGCATGGGGACGTCATAGGCTCCCCTTTCATATATCTGCTGTACGCAAGCCGCCTTTTGTATGGCTTCTGTAAGCCCACTGTGGGTATTTATATCTATTCTCAAAGGTTCTCCTCTGTTCCTCGGGTCTTGTCCCCCTGCCCAGTAGGCTACTCGGGAGGTGAGGGGACGATTCCCAACTCTACCCGTCAGGAAAACTCCTGGTCCCCAATATCCTGATGCCTCCTCTTCACTTTTAGCATTATGCGATCACCTCCTGTTAAGGATACCTGCCACAAATACTCGGTTTCCGTTTCTGTAGGTTGCCTGCAGTATTTCTCTTGCAGTTTTCCCATCTCGTCTCCCGAGTATGGGGTAGTTCTAATCGTGCTTCTAGTGTTACCCCCTTGGGGCCGTGTCGCGGTTTTGTTTTTTACAACTGGCCGCACATCCAGAGGTGAGGGTCCTGGAGGGTACAAATCGCCATCGTCCTCCAAACTACTGCTGTTTCCCCATGTATCTCTGCCCCAGTCGTCCGGGTCCTCCACCAATATCTTTCTAATCTGGGCTGCCGTGGGGGCTTCCTTGCTGTCGAAAGGACAAGTTCTAACTTGTTTTGTAGTTTCTGATTTTTCTCCTTCTCTAATTTCAATTCTCTTTCAAGATCTACACACCTTTTCTTGTAACTGTTCCTTAGTTTTTCGATGGGTCCGATTGGCTTGTTGGGCCGCTAGTACACAGGCCCCTAAGATGGCACACGTACCACCTTTTCCTTTCCCGTCTCTTTGGTTGCCTCTGATTTCTCTACCCTACGCACGACAGAGGCTTCATCTTCCCAGTTATCATTTGCCCAGTCAATCCCAGGGCTGGAGGGTCCGCATCCGTGTCTCCTCAATAACTCACACAGCGACATAGTTCAAAATGTTTCTGTCCGGTAACCCTAGCTTATGTATCTACTGAGTCTGTATCCTATCCTGCCACTACGCCAAAAGTTACTGTCACGCTATGAAGGTTTGATAGTAACAACTGAGACAGTAGCATAATAAAAAATATGTTTATTTCCTCACGCAAGCTCTCAGATTAGTAACACCCATTAAAATAATGCGTTTACTAATTTAGAAAGGATAACCCCAAACCGTCGGCTACTGTGCTGTTAATTGGAAGCACTGCTTATCCCAACTTGAAAGCTAGCTTGTTCACTCTCTTAGTGAGAGGACTTTCAACCTCGAGGAGTTACCTTAACCCAGCGTCCCAGGAAAAGGAGATCTGGGGGGGAATACTCACGGTCTAGCCGGAGAGGATGGTCAGGTCACGTTCCCGTCCCTGCTCAAACTCTCTTAGCTTCCAAGTCTCTTTTAATACGGCTGGGGCTCTGGGCAAACACTGCTTTTGCTGACCTCTGTGAGTCACACAATCACAGGACTGTTTCTTCTTCTGCTTGGAAAGTCCCTGCTAGGGAGCCAAGACCGCAACACCTCTGTATCACTTCCTCCCTCCCTGGGGGTACGTGCAGTTTTGATTCCACAGCCTTATCAGGGGCAGAGTTCTTTAATCCTGTTAACTCTTCTATTCCGCAGCCTTGCGCATATCAGTTGGCAGACTTCTCCAGTCCTGTTAACTCTTTACTTGCTCGGCACAGGGTTTCACCCTGCAGCCATGCGCTGCTGCCAGGGGTGGCACAAACGCCAACGCTGTGGCCCCCTGCTCCTCCGAGGGCAAATTCAGCCCATTTGTTCTGTGTTTCAGCGTCTGACTCGCGAGCCCGGCAGCTCTCCTCCTTCGCCCAAAAGATGCTTGTTTGGCTCCGCACAGTGGTTGAAGCCTGCAGGACTACCACAGCTCAGAGCTGCGCTGGGTCGGGAGTCGAAGCAAAATGAGACCACCGCTGGTTTCAAGAGGCCGTTGTCACTGGCCTACAAAACCGCCTCGGGTCTGCCAGCTCCTCTAGGCAGTTTCCGGTGGGTGCGGAAGTCCAGGCTGGGTCAAGTTTCACCAAATAACGGCTTTGCTTTTCTCAGCTGCCTTCCCTGCGTGCTGCAGAGGCGGTGTGGGGACACCCCGGGGCTGGGGACATCCGTGGGGCTTGGGACACCTCCGGGGCCGGGGACTGAGATCTCGTGTGCAGCAAGTCACCCTGCTCCTCCTGAGGTGCCCCAAATGGTCCGGCTTTTATAAAATGAAGGAACAGGATCACCCCAATTTCAGATAGGTTTCCCCAGAGGGAATCCACCGGTTTGCAGCACACAGCAATGAGCCCCCTCCCCGTCCCAACATTCAGGTGGAAAATTTCGTCCTCTGAAAGAATAATCACGCAGACAGTTCACCGTTTAGGATCCGTCACAGTTCCCGCCAGCCTGCCTATTGCCAGCCGCTCCACTGGCGCAGTAATAGCGTGGACAGGAGCCAGCACAGCTAGACCGGGAGAAGGCAACCTCTTGAAATCAAGCTAATCCCTTTCCACAGCGGAGGGTCTACGATACAGCTCAGCAGCTTTCATTCTCATTAGCACAGCGCTGCAGTCCCGGGCAGCTCTTGCGCTTCTTGCTGATCCACTACGGCAAGAACGTATCAAGGACTGCCCGGTAAGTGGCAGTTATTTTCTTCCAAAGACTTCCACAGAGATGGAACAGTTTTGATTTCATGGAATTTGCAGCTTCTTTTCTGAAAACCAAGCTGAGGCGTTTTCCTGGTTTATTCTGTTCTTCCCCGTTTCTCTCTCCCCTCGCTATCTTCAGGAAAGGGAGAGGGGGGAAGGAAAGCAGGAAGAGACAGACAAAAATATGCAAATCCCAGAAGCAACTGAAATCCAAACCATTCTTATAATTTTCCCCGTTGCTATTTCCCTGTATGTTCACGTAACTTTAGCAGCAGTTTTTGATGAGGGCTAGACAGAGTCTTGGAAAACCTCAACCCTTTTCCCCCCCTATCATAACTGTCAGCTGTTATTGTAGTCAACCACACAATGACCATCTTTCCCTCTTCTCTATAACCTTTAGATGGTGCTTGTGTATCATTTTCTGCACATAAAGTGGCTCACGCTGCCTCCAGCCAAGCTGGGAAGTGGCTGGGAAGTGCAGCGCTCTGGCAGGCTGGGAGCAGGAGCTGGAGGTAGGCATGCCGGGTGGTTGCCGCATCCAGCTCTCCGCCAGAGACTACCGTGGTCCTCAGCCACTTCCCAAATGTGAGTCACGGGACAGGCAATACGCTGTGGCACGTTTTACTGAAATTTCTGAAAAGTCACATTTGATTGCATTTCCTCGGCATCGTGCCTTACCATGCTCTTGATGCCCGAGGCTTCACCCCTTCTGTGGGTGCCCAGTAGTTCCAGCATATCAAATGCGCGTCCAAGCAGTCGGTGGGAAAGAAGCCATTCTTGCTCGAAACGGCACTCTCAAATGCCAGAGCACCTCGCTTTTCCATGAATAATGTCACCAAAGCCTGCCGCTCACGAGGATCGCAGCAAAACAGAAGCTTGTGTCTGGGCTACGGGGAGGAGGGGAAAATTCAGGGTAAGAAGCTGGTGCAGGCAGGGAAAGAAACAAGGGCTCTGCCTTGGGGTCAGAGAAGGTGGGTACTTCTGAATGGGTCTATTTTTTAGGAAAAAAATCCATTCTGGAAAGAAAACAACCCCTCTCCCAACCTCTTATTATTCAACTCTTCATTCTGATTCAGGACACAAATGCATGCAGAAGTATTGAAATGTAACAGAGAAACAAAATCCTGAGCATTCCTCTCTGTCACGAAGGAGTGATGCACTTCACTTGTAAGAGGGAAGCAGCACTATGTTCATTGCGGTAAAATAGAATAAGAATAAATAAGAATGATGTAACGAGGTTCTATTGGCAAGGTTCACTCAGTTATTTACTGCATGAAGGACAAGGTCAGATGCATGTTCAACAGAGACCCTCCCGTTGAGTCACGAGGTTCAGAAAGGACCCCCTTGCTTTCTAAACTCCTTCGGAGAGGAGCCTAGGTGCGGCTGGATCCAGTCTTAGTCCCAGACTTGGTCAACGGTTCATGTCTAAAGGAGTATGTGCGAAGGAGACCCTCCCGTTGAGTCATGAGGTTCAGAAAGGACCCCCTTGCTTTCCAGACTCCTTCAGAGAGGAGCCTAGGTGCGGCTGGATCCAATCCTAGTCCCAGACTTGGTCAACAGTTTATGTCTGAAGGAGTGGGTGCAAAAGGGACCCTCCCGTTGAGTCACGAGGTTCGGAAAGGACCCCCTTGCTTTCTAAACTCCTTCAGAGAGGAGCCTAGGTGCGGCTGATCCAGTCTTAGTCCCAGACTTGGTCAACGGTTCATTTCTAAAGGAGTATGTGCGAAGGAGACCCTCCCGTTGAGTCATGAGGTTCAGAAAGGACCCCCTTGCTTTCCAGACTCCTTCAGAGAGGAGCCTAGGTGCGGCTGGATCCAATCCTAGTCCCAGACTTGGTCAACGGTTTATGTCTAAAGGAGTATGTGCGAAGGAGACCCTCCTGTTGAGTCATGAGGTTCAGAAAGGACCCCCTTGCTTTCCAGACTCCTTCAGAGAGGAGCCTAGGTGCGGCTGGATCCAATCCTAGTCCCAGACTTGGTCAACAGTTTATGTCTGAAGGAGTGGGTGCAAAAGGGACCCTCCCGTTGAGTCACGAGGTTCGGAAAGGACCCCCTTGCTTTCTAAACTCCTTCAGAGAGGAGCCTAGGTGCGGCTGGATCCAATCCTAGTCCCGGACTTGGTCAACGGTTTATGTCTAAAGGAGTATGTGTGAAGCAGACCCTCCCGTTGAGTCACAAGGTTCAGAAAGGACCCCCTTGCTTTCCAAACTCCCCCTTGGAGGAGCCTGGGTGTGGCTGGATCCAATCCTAGTCCCAGACTTGGTTAATGGTTTATGTCTAAAGGATTATGTGCGCAATTCATCAGAGATATAACTCAGCAAAGTTTCACAAAGTTCGCAAAAATTTCAGCATGCTATTAATCACTTACCGAGCATCTGTCGCGGGTAAGGAATCTCTCAACCTCGAGGAGTAACCTTGAGAGGCGTCCCTGCTCGAGAGGAGGTTCTGCAGTGCAGCCCGCTGCCGTGCAGGAGAGCTCAATGGGCTCTGGGCTGCCCCCTGTTTATGGGGGGGGGCATATGACTCATAGTCATATTTGCATGCTAGATGGGCCTTAGTTGGCACATGCTCAATTAGCCCCTACATACGTGCTGTTTAGAGGGAGGTCAGGTTGAGGGGGAGAGAGCGCATCGGGGGGGAAAGGAGCACAGCGTCACACTCTCCTTTGCTCAATTTCAGCAGTCAAATTGCTCTGCGAATTGAATTTTCAGATCCTCTGTCTAATATTGCCTTTGGCCCAGCCTTCCCTACCTGGGCCCACCTGGAGCAGACTGAGTCATCCTGCTTCCTCTTTTGTATTTATGCTCTTCAAATATTTGCAGGGAATTAAGCTGGCTAGCCTCTGTTTGGACTCCTTTTCTCAAGAAGTTTCTTTCCTTGAGATTTCTCTCTTCCCTTCCCACACCTTCTGCCTAAACTTACCAAGGAAGGGGCAGTCGCCACACACGCTCTCTGTGAGCAAAGCTGCTGCTTACCCAGCTCTCAGCTGGATGCACGGTGAGCTTTACTGGGGAAACCCAACCGCTAAGTCGGAAGGCAGCAGGGAGCAGAAAATAGCTGCTGCTTCGGCTCCCAGGCCTACCTGCAGCCGCCTTGCCGGGGGGGTGTCTGTCTATGTATCCGGACAAAATGAATTAGGAGGGCAGGAACCGCACGTTTTAAGGTCCAAAAAGACTTCTGCACCCAAGGTCTTTTTTTCTGCTGTAAACATTTTATATGGAGGAAGCACCACCAAAAGCCCGCAAATATGATGGGTGACTTTCCACTGCCTGAGATAAGAATCTATTTTTATAGGTGGGGAGAGTACAGTGATTTTTGCCCCAGGCGACACTGTACATGGTGTTGGCGGATGGGGAGCAGGGGTTACCAGCCTGCCTCCCGTTTGCTGCTATACACTAACATACAGTTTGCAATGTTGGGGCTAGGTCATGCAGCTGGATTGCATCCAGCGTTGCCCCCCTGCAGGTCATATGGCCAACTGGCCATCTCTTGCTCTATCAAGTTCACCCTTTCTTTTGCTAGTCAGTTAATTCATAAAATTGCACTACTTTGAGAGTACCAAAGACAGGTTTTTTTTTTTAAAGATCATTTAAATTAGAAGCTCGTTCCTCGTGCAGTTGTTCCAGCATTTCCCTGTCTTTAACCCTCACTGGCCTCTCCACGGCCACCTCAGCTGCAGCAACGCATGAAGTCCAGACGCAGGCTTTGTGGTCGCTCTGACCTCCCACCGTTTGGGGCCAGACCTTTGAAGGAAAGGAGCTTGGAAACCGTGGGCATCTGGGCTCCTCGAGAGCTGAGCCGCAAGCCTGCCTTTCAGCACGCAAGGCACAGGATCGGTTTCAATGGTGTAAACAGGTGTGGCTGCAGTATTGCCATTTTTCTTTGCTCCTTGTCAAAAAGCGCATTTTAAGAAGGGGCAAGAGATTATCAAGCTTTTAAGCAAATACAAGGGGAGTAGCACAGGCCGGTGCCCGCAGCCCCGGCAGCGCAGGCTCCGGCCCCTGCCATCTTCCTGCTGCCGGCCTCGCTGACGTGTTTGCTCTTCGCACGCTTCCTCCCTCCGAGGCCGTCGAAGCGCGCGGGGCAGCCCTCGCTCCACCCCAGCCGGCCGCCTGCATATATTCGGCCCGTCCTGGGCACGAGGCGAGGACGGAGCAGCCCCGCAGCAGCAGCCGACATGTCCAGCGCCGCGGCCAGGCTGTGCAAGGAGCGGGCAGCAGCGGGTGGGCTGGGGTCCCACGGCAATGCCATCCGGTATTTAAACCAGGACTACGAGGCCCTGAAGCAGCAGTGCCTGCAGGCCAGGGTGCTCTTTAAGGATGAAAAGTTCCCAGCCTGTCCCTCCACACTGGGCTACAAGGACCTGGGACCAGACTCCTGCAAAACCCAGGGAATTACCTGGAAGCGCCCCACGGTAAGAGTGCTTTATCACTGCGTGTTTCCCTAGGGCCAGATCTAATCAAAGGCACCAGGACGTCCATCCTAAACCAGTGCTGATCCTGAATATCTGCTATTCCTTTATGTTTTTTCTTCTCGCTTTCTTTACCTCCCTGGTTGCTAGCTGCAGCGAGGTTGAAAAGGGGAAGACCAACCTTTCTGAAATCCCTCATAAAGCGAGGAAGCCTATTGCTGCATGAGAACCTGCTTCCTTCCTTTCTCTCTAAAGCTTTCCAGCCCAGCTCCACGGAGCTAGAAAGCTGCGCTAAAATTCAGAGCAGCACACAAAGGCCCGAAGGGGATCCAGACAGGGCTCCCCCAGGAGCCACCGATCATCAGGTGTAACAGCGTCCGCGCACCACGTCCCTTCCGATGTGCCTCCAAGGCCATTAGGCTAATGCTTAAAGAAAACCCTTTGCATGACTTCAAGCTGCCTGTAGCAATTAAAGAACAACCGATTGGAATTGTTGTTACCCAAATGCATATATCCTAGAAATAGCCATTCATTTAAAATAGTCATTTTCATCAGACAGGAATAGATGCTGAGATTTTTTTAAACCGCAAGGTAAGGGCCTCACTATTCTTCTGGTCTTTCATTTTCCAGTCGTTTGTCCATACTTCATTCCTCCTTCCTTTGCTTTGTCCCTGCCTGGGATATCAAGAAGAAAAAAATGAAAAAAGGGGGGAGGGAGGAAGGAACCCCTCCCCCCCCAATAACTTGCCTTCCTCAAATGAGGAGGGGGGAGGAAGGAGAAAGAGAGAAAGAGAGAAAATTTCAAGGTCTAGAAATTTATTTTCCTGAAAAGTGAGACACTGAAACTTCCAGTTTTCATAACTTCCCGTACCTCCCCTGGTGCGCCCATCTGTCAATCAGCATTTCGCTTTGGTACCTGGGTGTTTCAGCAACAAGCACCGTGCAAATATTTCTTGGTTTTGCCTGCCCTGGGAGGACAGGGGCCTTCGGCAGCCCCTTGAATGATCCTTGTCCAGCCCGTGCGAGGGAGCTCCGTGCCTGCAGCAGATGCGCGGCACAGGCAGGGCCAGCCCGGGGCTGCGAGCCAGCCCGGTGCACTGCTCCAGCCCTGCCCAGCACCCCCCCGTGCTCCCCAGAAACCAGGCAGCTCTGTCGTCGCTTCACCTGCAAGCGTCGAGACCCGCTGGCTTGTCCCCGCGCGCGGGGTGGAGGGCAGCCCAGCGCCAGGATGGCACCGGCGCGTCTGCTAGAGCCCTCGCGCCCTGCCCAGGAGGACGGACCCTCTGCTTCCTTCTCCTGGGGACGGAGCCCTGCATCTAAGCCGCTTGTAAAGGCGACAGATAACCCCCGTCGGAGGTGACAGCCTGGGAAACCGGGCTCATTTCCTGGACTTTTCCAGGCAGCCGGCAGGTTTCCAGCTCCAGACCCTGCCTGGGACTCCAGGCTGGTGGGGTCATTGCTCGCTTACCTGCCGGCACCCGAAACAAGCAGCGGGGCCCAGCGGGTGATCGGGAAGAGCCCTGCTGGAGCAATGGCCCTCTGCAAGACAAATATTCACTGCTCAGGGCACCTCGCCCTGGGTTGGGACTGCTGCGGTGCAGTGAGTGACAGGTGCTCTTCCATCATTATTTTCTGGCTTTGACACTGGGTTTCTAAAAGGAGAAAAGGTAGAAAGTGCCCTTCTAAAGAGTGCCTACGTGGCACTTGGCGGTGGCTTAGAAGAGACAGGTGTCTAAATGAGTAATATGTCACCTACTGCTGACTGCCATCAGGTGCTGTAACAGGTCACCAATTTGGAAGGGGGGGAAAACCCCACAAGAACTCTTCTGGGTGGCAACGTCCTCCGGTCTCCTGTCCACCGGGACGGCTGAGCTCTGTGATAGACTGTCTGGAGTCGGAAGAAGAAGAAAAGCCATTAACATAACCTGCTTGGCTGCCCCCAAAAGGCTGGGAAGAACGGGGGAGTTGCTAATAAGAGTATTTGCACGGGAAGTGCGGTTGGGGTGGGGAAGCGCCACCACTACAAGCAGTAGTGGAAATGCAGCACCTCTCCGGTGCGTGAGAGCAGGGAATCACTGCCACAAATCAGCTGCACTAGCCCAAAGCACGGCAAGAGAAAATCAGATCTGAACTCCAAAGGTGAGTTTTCCCTCTGTCCTCATACCTGCAAAACTTCTCACTAGTATCACGGACAGTCTCAAGCAACAAAGCGCTTCAGGATTTGGCTCACCACCCCCCAGTAAGAGCAGTTTTCAATTTAACGATGCAATGTTGTTGTGACAGCTGGTTAATCAGAGAAAGGAGGAAGTGGGTATTTTTAAGAAATATTGGAAACGTTTACTATTTTTTGAACTTCATACTGAAACAACGAACAAGAAATGGAGACTTTTCAGACCAGAAAGGATGATACGTACTTTCAAAACATTTCTTTTCAGGAGTTATGCACCAACCCTCAGTTTATAGTTGGAGGAGCTACTCGAACGGACATCTGCCAAGGCAATCTGGGTAAGTAGACAAGTTCTGAATTTTATTCTGGAAGAAGAAAAAGGAAGCTTAATTTAAAAATTCCTCATACACCACGTCCTCTTGGCTACCCTATAGGCAGGCTAAGGACTTTGAGGCTGGGCATCGCAGCCCCCACATGTGGGTCAGAGCCCACAGCTGCAAGCCAGGCACCCAGGCTCAACATGAGACAGTATGGAGAGTGCCAGATACCACAACCAGTCCTCATGCAACCAGCACACTGATGGTGGGATGGGGCATATAGAGGCTTGTAAGAGCTGTGTCAAACCTGCGGTTGCCTGAACTGTCTCCTGGAGGTGGGCACCTGCTTATCCCTTTCCGAAGTGGGAAGCTGGATTGCTGTTTTTCCTCCTCTTAAGACAGAGGTGGATGGCAGCAGCAGCGTTAGTGCACGTGCCCCGCAGTGAGAGCCGGCGCTCCGTGCCTGGCCCCAAAGAGCAGCTCCCAGACTCAGGGGACGAGGACAGGGCACCGAGGACACTGGAGCCTGCAGCCTAGTCCTTAGGGGTTTCATTTGGGAAGGAGAGCAAGGTCTAGTGACGGTTTCACGCCACTCAAATACACAGGAGCGGAGGGGCAGAATAGGGGCTGACTTAGCGCGGAGCCTGGGACTGTGACGTGCCCATCCGCTTGCAGGCACGAACTAGAAACAAGGACCACACTGTAAAAAAAAGAAAAGAAAAAAACAATTAGCGGAGCCTGTCAGCTGTGTCGCACCGTCCACGACAAGGCAGTGGGTCCCGACCCTCCGTGCTGGACGCTCAGTGTGTTGGTGCAGCCGACGGGCAGAGCCGCGAGCAAGCGGAGAGGAGCGCCGGGACGCCCCGCGCGCTGGGCAAACACCGCCAAAAAGGCAGCTCCCACGCCAGGGCCTGACGCCCGTAAGGCATCTGTCAGGCAGTAAGCACCCTCTCCTGGAGATCTGTCACAGCAAAACTGTCTGTCTTGCCTGTTTTCTCCAACGCTTGTCATCGTCTAAGCAGAGCCCTTAGGCAAACGCCCAGAATGGAGCTGCAAGCGCTTTCTGTTCCCCCTTCGAATACCTGCTGTCGCAGCCTTCTTTCCTGGCTGCCCAGCTGATAAAACGCAGCTGCGGAAGACAGCAGCAGCAGCCTCTCCTGACTGCATACAGAGGCGAGAGCGCTGCAACTCTGGTAATGAGAATCTGATAGATCAAATGCAGAGAAACCAGCCTTTCTCACTTGTGTGCTGCTTAGTGCAGCACTTCGGACCTCACTGCACTAGTGTCTCATGCGTCGTGCAAATGCGATTGAAACAATTTCTGCAAGTCATTGGCAAGAAATGATACCAGTGCTGGTCCTGTAAACGCAGCACCACTAAAGCAATGGCTAAAAAAATTCCCCAGTGTGCATGCCTATGCTCCCAAGGCTAAAAATAAGATGCCCAATCATATGCTTGCTCCAGGATATTTATTTGGTGGGTGCTAGAGCAGAGTATGGGGAATCACTTCCTCTGTTTTAGGAGAATTGTTCTGACAAATAAGAAAAGCGACATTTCTTGTCACCTCCAATTTGAGAAGTTTCTCTAATAGCATTAAAAGAAAAAAATGCCTGCAGTAAAGCCTCATTTTCCTTGACAGCTTACAAGCTAAAGGACTGAGGAATATTACCCGCTCTTGAGCTAGAAGAGGTCAATGCATCATTTGTGCTAAGCCTAGAAACTGATTGCAAGCACCTCGAGCCCCTTTTTATTTCTGTCACCTCCTGAATGTCTCTAGGGACTCCCGGTCGTTTGTGGGGCTTAACAGGCTTTCAGTATAGAGCAGGGCCCAAATGCATCAAATAGTGGTAACCAGAGAACTGGGCCCAGACACCTCCCATGAATACAAGGACAGTGCTGGCTTTGGGGGCTTCGCAGCCCAGTGTCCTGTGGGCTGAACCCCACATGCTCTTCTGTGAGCATGCATCTGTGAGCAGGTAGTGATTTCATTTGAAGTATGCTAATAGTCAAAGTAGTTCTTCAAAACTGCATATATATGCACAGCTAGGTTTCATGTTTGCATCACAAACTCAAGGTCAGAATTTTTCATTTCAAATTAAAAAATAAAAAAATTGGATCTTACCAGCATTACAAATGACTTGGGATCCAAGAACCAAGCTGGTTCCTTTTTAGCACATTCAACAGCAGCAGCACACATTGTCATTGGCACTTGTCTGAAACTTTTATTGATGAAATATGAGACTCAGCAGAAAGCAGCTTATGTGCCCGTAGGTGACACAGCCTTGCAGGGCTAATGCTGGGAAGACTTCTTTATTTTTGTAAGCTAAAAAGAGTACAACTTCAAATGTATACAGTGAGCAGAAATGTTTTTTGTTGCTGTCATTTTGTTGGGCTCTACCTGTGTTGGAAATACATTCTAATTAAATATTTAATTCATTGGCCAGTTGGCCTCATTTTCCCTCGCTCCAGAAATTCTAGATGCCCTTTTTAGGAAGGGAATGGAACAGTTTCCTCACATATTGAAAGGTGACTTGTAACGTGCAGCTGTATTACGACAAGTTTTAGTGGTCCTACGTAGGCTGCCTTACCAGGGACAGGGAGCATGTGCTGCTGCACCATGCAGGCACAACCGCACACAAAACTGTGAAAGCTGCTGCTGGCAAAATGATGTTGAACTTGGAAAAAATAAATGTGCACTGTCAGCTTGTGCTTTTTTTAAACTAGCAATTTATTATTCTAGTAGGGCCAAGAAACTTTACTTATAGGCCGAGATCTCATTGTGGTGTACAAGAAGATAAGAGCAGTGGATGTTTTCTACCTTGACTTCAGCAAGGCTTTCAACACTGTCTCCCATAGCATCCTCATAGACAAGCTCAGGAAGTGTGGGTTAGATGAGTGGACAGTGAGGTGGATTGAGACCTGGCTGAATGGCAGAGCTCAGAGAGTTGTGATCAGCGGTGCAGAGTCTAGTTGGAGGCCTGTAGCTAGCGGTGTCCCCCAGGGGTCGGTCCTGGGTCCAGTCTTGTTCACCTTCTTCATCAATGACCTGGATGAAGGCACAGAGTGCACCCTCAGCAAGTTTGCTGACGATACAAAACTGGGAGGAGTGGCTGATACGCCAGAGGGCTGTGCTGCCATTCAGAGAGACCTGGACAGGCTGGAGAGGTGGACGGAGAGGAACCTCATGAAGTTCAACAAAGGCAAGTGCAGAGTCCTGCACCTGGGGAGGAAAAACCCCATGCACCAGTACAGGTTGTGGGTTGACCTGCTGGAAAGCAGCTCTGCCGAGAAGGACCTGGGAGTGCTGGTGGACACCAAGTTAACCACGAGCCAGCAATGTGCCCTTGTGGCCAAGAAGGCCAATGGTATCGTGGGGTGCATGAGGAAGAGTGTTGTCAGCAGGTCGAGGGAGGTGATCCTCCCCCTCTACTCAGCCCTGCTGAGGCCACATCTGGAGTACTGCGTCCAGTTCTGGGCTCCCCAGTACAAGAGGGATGTGGCACTACTGGAGCAAGTCCAGCGAAGGGCCACAAAGATGATTAGGGGACTGGAGCATCTCTCTTATGAGGAAAGGCTGAGAGAGCTGGGCCTGTTTAGCCTGGAGAAGAGAAGGCTGAGAGGAGATCTTATTAATGTGTACAAGTATCTGAAGGAAGAGTGTCAAGAGGATGGGACCAGACTCTTTTCAGTGGTGCCCAGCGATAGGACGTGAGGCAACGGGCACAAACTGAAACACAGACAGTTCCATCTGAACATGAGGAAAAACTTCTTCCCTGTGAGGGTGACAGAGCACTGGAACAGGTTGCCCAGAGAGGCTGTGGAGTCTCCTTCTCTGGAGATATTCAAAATCCACCTGGATGCAATCCTGTGCAATGTGCTCTAGGTGACCCTGCTTGAGCAGGGGGGTTGGACTAGATGATCTCCAGAGGTCCCTTCCAGCCTCAACCATTCTGTGAGTCTGTGTTTCTGTGAAGAGGCAGGCTGTGTAATTTAGACCCCGTCCTGGAAGCTTCTTGGTACGGACAGTTTCCTGCATCCTCATTAATACACAACAGCCAATTCCCAACTTGTTCCTTTCTGAAGACATGGTTAATACTTGTTCAGTCAAAAGCTTAGACAAAGATATTAGGCTCCCAAGTAAGGTTTAGAGATGAGACTTTGCATTGCTCAAGGCAGGTATAGTAATTTTCAAGACAAAGTTCAGCACTGCAATTCTTTCAATACAATTCTTTCCATTAATACTCCAAGCAGACTTGCCCCGATACTTCCCATGAAAGTTAAATTGCATTGTACGTTTGCGGGAGGCAGAAGCGTCCACACCAATGTCACTCATTCTCCCAGATGTTAAGAAGTTAATTGATACTGTAGACAGTTGCAAAGGATTTCACATGGCATTTGGTATCCTATGGGGATGAGAGTCTGAAATTGTTTTGTTCCGAGTCCCATTTCACTGAATCTTGGTGTAGCTGTGAATCAAACGCACCTTTCCTTTCGCTGGCTGTAAAAGTCTGGCCTGAGCCGGGGAGAGGGAAGCCCTTGCAGATGCTGCATGTTGGGAGTGCAGCACCTTGTCACTCCTACAGACTTCCTCTAGTCTCCCCAGGGCACGGAGGCACACAGCAGGGACACCAGGAGCCCTGCTCCGGCATCTGCTCAGAAATAGCCTTTTGTGCTTCACGGCGGGCCGGGAACAGTCAGGACAGCAAGAAAGCTGGGGACAGCTGGAAAAATAAGGGTTTCAATTCTAACTTTATAAGACTCTTCCTCTTCCTCCTCTGAAGAACTCTTCCCCAGACTTGGCACCATTATTTCTGCCTCTCCAAGGGAAAACAGCAATGGTCCAAATTCAGACCTTCAAAGAAAGGCCTAACAAGGACTAGCCACCCAAATCTTCCTGCTATCAACCAAGCTTTCTCCAAAAGCTAAAACTGAAAATCCCACCACCCTGCTAGCAACTCAGACCTTTTGCCCTTTTCTGGATGCCCTCCAAGCCCCTGCCTCTCCCAGGTGTGGCAGCTCAGGGCTGGTTAAGGATGCGCAAGTCATTAACTCTGTACTGCCAGCCGGGGTTTGCAACCCAACATACCTCAAATCCCTTCTCTCTGGCTATGCCCTTTTTTCCAGAAGGCATTGCAAAGCATGCAAAAATCTTGCTTTCACAGCATGTAGAAGAGGACCCTGCTTTCACAGCTTCATTAAGAAAAAACAAAACAGTAAAGCCTTGGAAAGAGTGCCAAATTACACGATGACATTTATCACCATTATGAGCTTCAGAGACTCCAGGATATCTGTGAGCTCTGGGTGGGTAGAAAATGAGCCAAATAGATAAAAAACAGAACACAACAAAAATGAATAGCCAAACCAATACTGCATCTGGCGGGACCTTGCAAGGCACTTAATCTTGGCATTTTAGTCTAGGAGCATTACATATTGGTGTAAGGATCAGCTTGGCAAAACCCTGTTAATGAACTATTCTGCTTTGGAACTTGCATGTTTTTAGGTGACTGCTGGCTCCTAGCTGCCATGGCATCTCTCACTTTGAATCCAGATGTTCTGTACCGCGTTGTTCCCAAGGCTCAGAGTTTCCAAAAGGACTATGCTGGGATCTTTCATTTCCAGGTACCTATATGATCAGCGTATTGTGAATAAAAGAGAATACGCCCATATTTAGCTAAAAGCAGCTTTTTTGTCTTTGGCACAGGTTAAATATTCAAGAATTACAGTGCAGAAGTGAAGTGGTTGGGGGTAAAGAGGAGGAGAAAAGAAGAGCAGAGTTAAATGCTAAATCGTGTTAAATGACACATGTTCACTGGGCTAGGTTGTGCTTTTTTTACAGCAGACAGTATACTGGCTTTTTAAACTGAGCTGAACCATCACACCATGTGGCTCAAGCCAAGCTATGTCTGAAGTGCTTATTGAGATGGAGTTCAGACTGACAAGTTCTCTCCTCCTTCCCTTCCCTCCCTGCTGCTTTGTCTGAATTTCCTTCCTGGAGAGCGAGTGCACCAGTTTCAGGGTTAAGCCAACCTACTTTGCCTTCCAGGCTGTGTCGAGGATGTGGAAGTTAGGCTCAAGCACAAGCTCTGCTGCTGGGTTAACGTGGCAGTGTAGGTTTGTCCTGCAATACTAAAGGAGGTCTTCTGGTGAGGGCAGGTGTGCTGGAGCCCAGATCCATTCTGCCAACTCATCTCAGCAGAGGGTTAATTGTGTAAACGATCCTCTTTCCTTTGCATCCAGGATTGCATCAAATTCTGGAGGAAATGTTTCAAGTGTTCAAGCAAAAAAATAATATTAGCAATGTTTCTCACATTTTCCAGTATTTTTAGAGCGGATTGGCACTATTGGGTACTTCCATTTTTGGGTCACCTCTCCTTGCAACGTTTTTACAGGGGCTTGATTTTTTCAGTGGATGGCTTTCAGCGCTTTCTGAAAATTGGATCTCTTCAAGGTATCTTGCATTAAAAGAGCAGATTAGAAAAAGAAGACTTCAGAGTATCCTGTGCACCCATTAGCTTTCTGTGGTCTCCACCACATAACCTACACATGGAGCACAAACAGTGTTCCAGATGTTCAAGAAGTGCTGATGTTCCAGATATTCAAGATGTGCAAGAAGGTGCTGTTAGTATTAGCTATCTGCAAAACTTGAATACCATGTTAAGAAGCCTACTTAGTGGCTCACAAGGATGGGAAAGAGGAGTTCTTCCTTCTATTACAAGGAGGTGGAGTCCAACATGGGAACGACAGCCCACAGTAGCTTGTCCAGGGGGACTAGATGACAGGTGCCTGTGGATGACAGTCAGAAGCCACAAGCTGATATAAAACAGAAAGAGTAGCGCGTGAGCCAGTATTAAATAGGGTCAGGAAGGTGGTAGTATGGAGCCATTATATGCATATCAGCCCCGATCAGCGATTTCTCTCTTCTTTTCATCAGTTCTGGCAGTACGGGGAGTGGGTGGATGTGGTGGTTGACGACCGGCTGCCCACCAAGAACGGGAAGCTGTTCTTCGTCCACTCGGCGGAGCGCAGCGAGTTCTGGAGTGCCCTGCTGGAGAAGGCCTATGCCAAGTAAGCTGGCTACCTGCGAGGCAGCATTCCTGGTTGGGAGAAAGCTGACTGCCTGAGCAGTTGTGGTGTGAGGCACAATGTACTTCACCCAAACGCAGTCTCTTTTCCACCCATTTTTAGTTTACTCTAGGTCCATAAAGGACACTACCAACTGTCTGTTTCAAGTTTCTTTACTTCTGGTGCCCCAAGTCACACTGATGATCAGAAGACCAAGAGATACTGAACTGCAAACCCTTCTTTCTGCAGTGCAAATGTTTGTAAGTGGAGATTACCCTTTGGATTGCTCTGCTCTTCCATAGGTTGAACGGCTCTTATGAAGCTCTCAAGGGAGGTTTCCCTATAGAAGCGTTTGAGGATTTCACTGGAGGCATCTCTGAGTCCTATGAACTGAAGGCGGCTCCTTCAGACCTGTACCAAATCATCCAGAAGGCTCTGCGAGCTGGGTCATTGCTGAGCTGCTCCATCAATGTAAGAGGCTGCTGCTGTTTTACTCTCCTCATTCCTCTTCTCAGAGCCATGGTCCATATTGTAACAAAAGCTCAGATCAGTGTTAGGCATTGGTCATAAGGTCTGAACTAAAAGCGAACTACAATCAGAGAGAAACTTTTCTTGATTTCAGCGATAAAACCTTTGGGCTAGGTTTTAAATAATTTACTCTTGTCGTACCTCCCTTTTTACAAGAGAGTCCGTGATAACACTTAAAGCCATGAACTGGGAACTGGACTCCCTCAGTTTTGTTCTTTTGTCTCATTCTCGGAGTATCTTTGCTCATTCAAAATCTGTGTAATTTCAACTCCAGATACTCAACTGCTGGAGACACACTCTCTGAGATACTTCCTAGGAGTCTGTAGTCTGATTCCGGCTTTGATTTTTAATCCCCAGAATTATCAACACCCGTAATGCAAAGTCTCTTGAGTAAGAAAAGATGTTTGTACGTTTTGAAAACCCCACACCTTCCACATCCTGTTTCATAATCTTGTTTCAAATCCTGGTTGGTAGCATGTAGGGTTAGCAGAGTTCAGATTTGGACATACTGGATGCAAACTGAGGCAGTCTGGAGCTGAGTTCACACGGACATGTCTTTGTAGGTGACTGGCTCTGTTGCCTGAGATGGGAGTCTGGATTTAGATTGAGATTTCACAGTACTTTCTTGAATCTCGGCTGTGACTGGGGCTGCGTATATGGGGGTATGAAACTCTGGATGTGAACTGTTGCTGAGGACCTCACTTCTATTTAATATACTTGGCATTGAGAATATCGATATTCATTGTGGATACCAATCTGGATATCTTCACCTGTACATGAAAGCTGTGTGCTTGTGTACAATGTATAGCAATAAATGTGTATATTTTTATTGCCCCAGAAAACTGATGCAGCTGAAACAGAAGCAGTCACAAGTCTGAAGCTGGTAGAGGGACACTCTTACTCCGTCACTGGAGCAGAAGAGGTAAGCCAGCCTCTCCTAGGTACCCATTGATTAATCCAGCTCATCGAGCCTGGATGAAGGTTTTACCCTTGCCATCATACAGAACAGCTTGGGATTGCAATAGTGCAGTGTCTTCACCTTTCCAGGGTCTCTGTGGGGCTGACCAAATAAAAATGTTGCTAACTTGTGCACAGCCCTTACAGAAAAAAAAGAAGACAGACTGTAATACTTAGCCAGGTTGAAGGCTCAGTACACTACTGGTAGTTTTACGGAGTACAGTGTGCAGCCTGTAACCTGTGTTGTACCAAGAGATTGGTGACCCTAGCTGTTATTGCGCTGGGGGGAAGGGAAGGAGGAGCAGGAAAGGGGGCAGCCGCTCCACCACAAAATTGTGCCACGTGAGGCGAGAGCATGAACTTTGCCAGTCGGCATCAAGGGGAAAGGTGCCAAAGCCTCGTTAGGGAACTCCCCTCGATGTCTGTTCCTGCAGAGGGAGCCCTAGATATTCCTGCTTCTCCGAAAGTGGAATCGTTTGTTCATGCCAGATGCCAGATGTTCATGCCAAATAACCTCTTTCCAACTTTGCTGTGTTGTGAGGTGCCTCCTGCTTCTGAGAATGTAGATATTGTGCTATTTTGTAGCTGCTGTTTTTCCTTGCAGGTTGCTATCATTATACGAAATCGTGGGTGATGCAGCTAACAGCTCACTTGGTGGCACAGGAGAATGTAAAATAAGGGTGGAAGACCTGTAGGTGTCTTGTAACTCTTGCAGATTATAATGGACCGTATCACTCAAGTACAAATCATACTTAACCTGTTTGAAAAGCAATTGCTACATGGTGATTGGAATAATGGAAGTGCTCAGTCTCTGTTTGTTGTGTCTCCTTTAGGTAAATTACCGAGGACAGCCAGAGAAACTAGTGAGGCTTAGAAATCCCTGGGGTGAAGTGGAATGGACTGGAGCTTGGAAAGATGAGTAGGTTATTACACACCCCTGCCTCTCTCTCTTCACTGTATTTTGGTATCTTTTCAGAATTAAATTGGGAGTATGCAGTTAATCAAATCACAGAGCACATTCAGGAAAGACACTAAATCAGTTGGAATAAAACACTATTAAATCAGTAGCAAGGCTAGATATTGATCTGTTCTGCCCAGTGGACATTCTTCCCTGCCACAGACAGAGCTTTCCAATAAGAGAGAACAGTCTACATTTTAATTGTGAGCAACACAATGCAAGCCATAGCCATGTCATTTTGCAAGATGACGTTTCCCAGAGCGATCCTACCGATGCTGCCAGGACCTTAGGAGAGTATGCAGACCAATTCCATTCCTGGGAAATAACAGAACAGAGCTAAACCATTTTGCCTCTTTGGCAGCTCTGAGGAGGTTGATGGGCTCTGCGTCAGGCCTGTATTTTATTTCTGCTGGAGAATCTTGAAAAGGTCAGTGCAGCTAAAGGTCTATTCAGCTAAAGACCCTGAAATTTGAATATGTGTCTGGAACTGTCTGGTCTTAAACTGGACTTGGAGTCTCATGAGAATGCCAGTGAAAACATCTCTTTTATCTTTATTTTTAGAATGGCATGGATTTTCCTTTCATTTGGACCAGGCTATATCTTTTCAGGCAGTATTTTGAGATCTGTTTCCAGTCCCGACTGACTGCATTACTGATGCTGATGTTGTATAATACTTGAGGATAGAAAATACAGATAAAAATTAGGATTATTCTTATCTTTCTCAGAGCTTGCCTCAGGCGCATGTGCATGCCACATCCGGATTTTACTACACCTGTTTTAGCATGGGACAACCCTGCTGAAGCAGGTGTAGAGTTTTACAGCTACATGGGAGCAGATCAAATCAGAATGCAGCTTGTCACACAATAACATCAGAACAGCGGAGAAGAAATACTGTTTTCTGCAGTGTATTTTCTAATTCCCTCTTTTGGCTTGTTCTTCGGTGATCCAAACGGTGGAGCTTATATTAATTCCCTAGAGAGGACACCAGGCATTCCAGTAGATCTCACAGCTGAGAAGCTCCACCTGACCTGCAGCCCGCGTATTACCTAATCCAGTCAGTCTCTGTGACATTGTGCATTCTGGCACCTCACAGGGATGATCCCGCTTAAGGCTCATTCGTTGTAAGTGCAGCTGAAATGTGATCCCAGCTCTGTCTAGTCCGGTTGCTGGGTGCACTGCCGCTGTGGGGACAGAAGGTCGAATTGTTGCAGAAATACATATGCCTTTGTCAGCTGCAACCCAAGACAGACCCTAACTCTCTGCTCTTGTCATGAAATTAAATGTAACAACTGAACAGGTTGCTTTTGTCTTTTGCCTGCAGTGCTCCTGAATGGAATCATATTGATCGCAGACAAAAAGAGGCTCTGCATAAGCAAGTAAATGATGGAGAGTTTTGGTGAGAATCATTCCGTTAGCTTAATCTTTTGGACATTTTGTGTGCACATATGCTTTTTTAACAGTCCTTTCATTTGGATGGAGAAAAACTACCAGTACCAAAAGGGTTACTAAGGTACCAGTGACATGTGTGAGTTGCTAGCCTCTTGTTTATCTCCATTCCCATTCAAATATTACCTTCTATTAGAGCTTGCGTAACTTAGTGCTTATCCAAAATATAGAGACCAGATGGCAATAAAATTAATGAAGTGGCAAGAATGAACCTCAGATGCTCTATATTTTGAGGCTTGTTTTTTGCCAAAATGCTACACGCTAATGAAAAAGTCTAGATTCCCCGCTTGGGAAGAGTCTATTTACCCAGAGCTAATGGAAAGCCCATCCCAGTTAGCTGATTACACAGACCAATATTGAGCCCATGTCAAACTCTGTCCTAGACTGGATTAAAGGATGAACACCCACCATCCTTCAGTACAAGCAACTGTGTGGGACATAAGGCAGGGGAGAGCTGAGAACATGCCTCATGCTCACGGCACGATGCGAAAGGTCTGTCACTCATGCAGACGTACTAGGAGTGGTAAAAATCAACATCCACAGTCAAATTTGAGCAAAACACCAAACTGAGGCTTTCTTTTTTTTACAGAGAGACTCTTTCAGAAGGGCCAACTCTTACTCGCATTAAATAGCATCTTATTGCACATTTGGTTCCACCAGTTTTGGTGAATTTACTTGTGAAGTGCAATCCATGAGGGACTGGTTGCCCATGACTGTGCATGGCAGCAAATGGTACGACTGAGGCCATAATGCATAATGGCCACAGATAAAAATTGGCTTCATGAGATACAGGTCTTTCAGGCTGTGGGAAATGGGGTTTCCCAAAAGCCAGTTCTAAATTTCAGAGTTCAATTAAATGGGACTTTGGGCAGTTCTGTGACACGGATATCTGCTGCCCCGTTGGGAAAGGGATCCGTTTGCTCTGACTGTTACAGGTGATGAACTCACCCGGTCTTTTTGTGTGCCAGGATGGCGTTTTCAGATTTTCAAACGCATTTCACCTGGCTCAAGATCTGCAACCTGACCCCTGACACACTGACTGGAAACACAGTCAATAAGTGGGACCTGACCCTGTTTCATGGACAGTGGAGACGTGGCTCCACTGCCGGGGGCAGCCGAAAACACCCAGGTAAAGACTCAGCCAAGCAGGCACTTGGTGAAATAACAAAGAAAACAAACAAAGCAGCAAACTCTTTCTGAACCAGAAGGGGGTTAGATAGGAAGGTTTTGGAGGTGAAATTCTTTCTGCAGGGTTTAGATAGTAAGCAAAAGCTTGGCAGTCTAAATCAAGATCTAATTCACACTTATTTCCTCATCAGGGCATTATCTCCCCACTGCGCAGTTAATTCACACCTCTCTTCTTTCTCCTCTCCGTGCTCTTCCTGCTTACGCTCCTTCTGCTTCTGGCTGGAATAATCCTCCAAAGGGCTAGACAGGCCAGGAAAGTGTGGCAGGTCAGCGGCAGCGTGGTTTGGCATGCCTTTTCAGGTTAGACCTCTGGAGAGGCCTGCTGGCATTTGGTCCTCTTGCACCAATAGCAGCCTCAGCCAAGGATGTCTCCCGGAGATAAATGCCTGATTGGAATTAATGGCATCAGCTCCTGCCTGTTTGTTATTACTGCCCAGGAAATATCTGGGTGCTTTGATTTGCTATGGCTCCACTTGATGTTTGGCATAGCCGTGAAAACATAGAACTATATAATATACTGGAAGCATAGGGGCAAACTGCAGGCAAAGGTTCTTCCAAAGATATGTTCTTTGTAATTCAAGTGGCAACCATCTTGGTTACCATGAGAGCAAAATCTTCTCCTTTTTGTTTTGCCTTGGGGCTTTTTAGAAACATACTGGACCAATCCCCAGTTTAAAATCCGTTTGGACAAACCAGACGATGACCACGAAGGGAGCGTGAATGAGCCGTGCTGTACTCTGCTGGTGGGCTTGATGCAGAAGAACCGCAGGAAACAGAAGAAAATGGGGGAAGCTCTGCTTAGTATTGGCTATTCACTCTATCGGGTATAGTTTGTTCCTCATTAAAGGTTTTATTCCCCTGGTTCTGTTCCCCTGGAAGAAATTAGTAATGTGCAACATCTTCACATTGAACACTACACTTCAAGAAGACCTGGATTTTGCCTGATGATTCAAATCCTTCTCTCATTTTTTCCTGACGCACATAATACGGGAAGTGTGAGACAAATTTTGGTTCAGTTTTTGTCCCACTTTAACAGGAGAGAGGTGTAGAAGTATGGGCAATTAATTTGTAACAGTCTTATGGAGAGCCTTCTCTTTCAGCATCTAAATGGGGGCAGGCTCATGGTGCCTGGCAATCCCAGATAAGTGGCTCTGATTACAGCCTACCGTTAGTGCTCAGTAGTTGCTTGCATTTTTTTTTCTTTGCATTTGAAAATTGTTTTGATTCATTGTCTACCATGCTACTGTTCTGGTTCAGGAGGGTGTTTTTTTTGTTTTTTTTTTGATTTCCCCAGTGTTGCTTCTGTCTCTGTAAATATAATGTAGGGAAAAATTCTACAGTGACATCTCTAACTTCTGTGATGTGAGGGGAGAGAAGCAAGTGACTCTTAACAAGACAAACTCTTCCTTTTGAACGAAGTGGCTGCTAAGCCACCTGGCGTAGACATCCAGCCACGATCCAAGTTCCTAGGGTCACTCAGTGCTGTGGATGTACATCATTGCAGCTGCTGCTGTGGCTGAGGAAGGCCAGTTAGGCCAACACGGATGGTGATCTAAAGCAGATCTCTATAAGAGAAAGCAAAAAGGTGTGTGCTCAAGCCCACCTGCCCTGCAGAGCTTTTATAGGTCATGTAGCTGGAACTGCGTGGTGAAAAATCCTGTAACAGGACCTATCCCCGAGCTCCTGACTTCTGCTGTGCTGGCTATAAGGAACAAGGCCTGAGGTCCCAGGAGCCATCTCAGGTAGTCCAGAAGCGTTGTACGAGTGAAATTTCCAAAAGCTCTTTGGTGACTTGGGAGCACAATCCCTTTGGCTCTCACTGGAATTTGCGCTCCCAAGACAATTGATTGTGTTTCGAAAAGCTACCTTGTATTCGGAGGTACCAATTAACATAGCTGTCTAGTTGATTTAGCAAGGGCTAACTCTTGAAATTTGTTGCTCATTACATTTGCCTTACAACAGTGTACTCATCCTCAGGCTGATGGCCGGTGACAGTATCCTTATATTTTTTATCAGCATTCCCATAACAGGAGACTTGCAGATTTTAGGTCTGCTCTGAGAAATTCTGAGGTCAGTTTTGCAAGGTGGGGCTAAACGATTGTTGAGTCTCCTGACTGAACATTTCAAGGCTCATCCAAATATTTCCAGCCAACAGTATCATTCACACCATCATATCTGGAGAACAGCAATTAAGTGTTGTACAGATTTGTCTGGCTGAAAATCCTGGTTTTCCTTTGGAACAGCTCTAGCACAAGACAGAACTTCATGCAGAGCTGTAAACTACAGTATATGGTTATAAATGGGAATGAACAATAAGTGTCTGAATGAGGCTTTATCTGGTGTTTTTCTCTAATGGCTGAAGAATGTGCGTAGCAGCCCTTTAACATCAGCTCTTTCTCTTCCTTTCAGATTCCTCCGGAGGTACGTAATCTCTGCTGAAGACTTCTAGCCTCCAAATGAACACCTCCTGTCGCACTGGAGATTTAAACTACCAGCAGGACTTCCTCCTTGCTGATGACAGTTCTTCTGGAGAGCTTTGTTCCTTTGTCACTGCACAAATATCTCAAGTTCTCCATAACCATTTCCAAGGCACTGGGGCACCAGGTTTTATTAGGGAGATCTGAGTCCCAATCTTGATCTCCTTTATCCTTGTTGAAATTTGATTTTGTACAGCAGAGGTCAGAATTTGTCTGTTTATTAAAGACGAAGGCAGAACAGGGTCTCTGCACTCTAAAGGTGAGAAAATGTAGCTAATGTTTTTTGGAAGAAATGCCAAACTCTGGGGCACTCTCCATTCCTTTTATTGTTCTGAGCTGGGGCTGCCGTTAATGAAGAAACCCAGCTCAACCTTCCCTAATCCTCAGAGATGTCAGTATCAAGGTAAAGAGACTTTTCGTTGCTGAAGAAAGAGACCCCAGGGCTATCTGGCAGTAGGAACAGCCTGTGCTCATTTACTTAAGTCCAGCGGTCTGTGCTGCCAATGTTTCCTGGGCTTTTCAACCCTTTCCTTCTCTTTCAGTAAATGAATGTGTGGTCAGGAACTAATTAATTTTGCTCCTTTAACAGCCTTGCAGATGCAAGGGAAAATGAACTGTACGCAATGAAAAAGATGTGCGATCTGACTTCTTGTTCTTTGCAGCCCCACGTAGCTGAAGCTTGAGTGGAGAGAAGTGATGGGGGTGTTGAAAAAAATCCCAAATCCAGTCTTGTCTTCAAAACAGAAAAAGATGAAAACCCCTGTTACGCTACAGTTTATGAGAAAAACACTGAATTATCGTAAAATGTTTGATAACACCTCTGTATGCTCTGATCTTAGACAGGCAGAAATTTTATCAGTATGTCATGTTCCACAGCCTGTGTCAAACATACAACTCTTTTTGTGGATCATTGGCTCATACTTTTTGAAGGACATCCCTGTGGAGCAAAAATCAGGACTGTGAGGTTCAAAAGCAGAGATGCTGTTCTTACTTCCTTGTTCCTTGTTCCATCAGTGCTTTGTGAGCTATACAGTGTATCACTTGTTTAATGATATATGGATATTACGGAAAAGTTGAGTACTGTTTACCCCATAATCCAAAGGGCTATGTACATATCTTTAATATTATTAGTAGAAGTTGGCTAAATCCTCTAATCTGACCTGAAAAATCTCACCCTCATGCTAGTATTTTTGTCCTGTTTGCTCTTCTTTTCCGTCTGTTTAAAGAAATCAGAGAGCATAACTCCTATGCAACTGGGAGTTCTATCACAGACCATAAACTGCTCCAAAGAAATGCATTTGTAAAATCAAAATCTTTTTCATGAACAGGCTATGAAAGGAAAAAATGCTCAATAGGTGGGACAACTTGTATAGCAAGTACTAATTTGACCAAATTTGAGTGGATGTTATGATGTTTTAAATTATCTTTATACCACTGTGAAGAGGCATGTGAAAAGATAGTCTTTATAGAGCAAGACACTTTTCCCCTTCTCATTATCTGCCTGACTGTTTCCCATGACAGAATCCTGGTGCTTATCTTTTACGCTGTCACTCAGGGATTTATTTTTTCATGCTAAGAAAAACTTCTTGAGATGGCTTTTAAGCAATGAAATTGAAGCAGGGTGTCTGGCTTACCAGTCAATTGTCAAATGGTTTCTAACAAAAACATGTTCTCCACAGCTGGAAAACAACACGGATGTTCATCTGAACCGCGATTTCTTTGCAAGGAACAAACCAGCAGCCAGGTCTGACAGTTACGTCAACCTGCGCGAAGTCTCCAGGCGCATGAAGCTGCCCCGGGGCGAGTACATCATTGTGCCCTCCACTTTTGAGCCTGACAAAAATGGGGAGTTCTGCCTTCGAGTTTTTTCTGAGAAACAGGCTAAAACTCGGTAAGTGTCTTCTGTAAAGCGTCCTCTTCTGCTGGTGAGAGACACGAAGGAAAATGTTGCACTCTGTGCGAGAGACCCATGTCCCGTGCCCTACGCTTCCCCTTAACCAGCAATTAACCAGCCAAAGAGACCCATTTCTAGGACGTATTTGATTACCTAGTCTTCCCTGTATGGCACACACATCCATAACACACAGTCACGGCTTATCAGATGGCCTCCAGCAAGCAGCGATGTCCTAACTAGAGCCCCCAGGGCTACAAAGTAGAAGTTGCCCCTATTAAGGAGTGCAGGGAAGGACCTGGGAGTACGGTGATGAAGAGATGGTTTTAAAAAGGACTGTTTCATCAATAGCAGCCGGTGAATGAAAAACCGAGGAGTCTGGATACGAGGCAAGAACAACGAAGCTGGGTTTTCTAATGAACAAGAAAGCTGGATTTCCCAATGAAACTATCTTAAAATGAGGTGGTACAGACAGGGGTGAAATGGGGAGCACCGCAAGCGGGGAAACTAGAGGCTTGTTCTGTGCATTTTGCAATGCCTTTTGTATTAAAACATGTTATTTTCTTAATTATTTTATGGGCAAATGGTAGACTAGTCATTACTGGTTGTTGTGTTTTATTTGTTTTTTTCCTTAGGGTGATTGGTGATGTGGTGGCTGCAAACCCGTATGAGGTAAACACCTTAACTGGGCAGACTGTTTTTCTCTAACACACTTTTCTTTCAAGGTGCGGTAAAATTGATGTAAGATTTTTACTGTTCTCTTGAGTACTGTGCTACTTGATCACAGTATATGTTTGGGCTCAGGAGAAAACATTTTGGTTACAGGGCTTCTTTACACATCTCTCTGGCTTAGTTTCATGTGTATTTTCATGTAACTGTGCCCATGAGGCACAGAAGCTGTAGACTGGGTAGGAACACCTTAAATTGTCCTTTTGTGTAATATAGGTAGGAGACGGGGGGAGGGCACAGAATGATCTTTTTCATAGAAACAAATAGTCTTGCTGAAGCCGGAGGGAAACTGCAAAATTGTACTTCCAAGGAACCGGTGAACTAAGACACCCACATGTTCCCTGTAGCCGGGTACAGCAACATTTGCTCTGTAGTTATAAGACTATTTTGATACTGCAAGAAAGCCTTTTCAAAACATTTTCAGTCTTGGAAAGCAGTTAGTCCCAAATGAAGGCAACCCCCTGACCGGTCTTGATTTAAGGAGCGCTTCTGTTTTGCCACTGCTGCAGTGCAAGTGGATATTTTCCATGGTTGTAAACGGTCCCCTGTAAAGTTGCTTTATGACACCCATATCTCACTTTCTAGTACCACGTCGTAAATCACATTCTTGATCATCTCTTTCCTCCAGCCTCATGTCGATAACGAAGTTATAGCTGAAGAGTTCAAGACTCCGTTTCACAAGCTTTCGGGAGAGGTAAGGGGACTAAAATGAAAGAAAAAGACTGTGACCTCTCTGTTATGATCATGCAAATATTTGGCCTGCCAATTCCTTTTACTGTCTGGCCTTCGGAAACCAGGCAGTTCTCCCCTTCTGTTAGCTCACAGCTCCAGCTCAATTTGTTCTACAATAGAACAGGTCTACTACATTATTCCTCTTATCGGTGCAGAACGTGACTTGTTCACTCGGTAATGCAAGGCAAGGAATAGCTCTGAAAATAGGGCTGATGGGAGTTGTGACTGTGAAAATATTGTTCCATGGTGAAATAAATTATCTGTGGAGTTAGCACCTAATTGTGACAACTGGCTACTTGGGCAATTCCTTCCTTTTAGTGTAGAATTAGAAAACTGTTGGGTGAAATTTCTCTTTATTTGTTGTATTTGACAGACGCCAGTATCTGCCAAAGCCTGCTGCGCTAGCCCGCAGCTGTCACGTCACATTTGCTCCTGATGAATAGGTGGCCACAGGCACTGAAGAATGAGAACATCTTTAGAGTTAGAAAGGCTTTTCTGTCTTGTGAGAGGGGAGTTTTGGTATTGCTTGCTTGTAGTTTCCATAAGCCTGGAAGATCTCGAATGCAATCCCGAACCCCTTTAGTCGCGATAGAAACTGAGACATTGAATCAGTCGAGCCAAGCCTGGTAAAAAGTTAACATTTGCTGGGTCATGTCCCCACGGCACCTGACAAAAGGCTTATTTCCCATCTGAAAGGGTAGGAAATACTTGTGGTTTCTGAGGATCTCCTCCATGGGCTGTCTGCTGGAAAATGGGAAGCGTTAGAAAAGAAGTAAAGATTTACCCACCTTAGAAGAGGGTTGGAGGTATGATAGTCTCCAGATGTCTGACAGAGAATGAAGGCAGTTTGCTTCAACTGCTTTTGCCGTTAATGTGCTGTGTTTCCTGCCCAGGACTGTGAAGTGACTGCAGCTGAACTTCAAACCATCCTGAACCAGCTTTTGGCAAAGCGTGAGTTGCACTGTGCGCTGCAGGCTGAGCGGGGCAGCAGGCACCTGCTGCAGCGCGGCACACGAGTTGCGCCAGGGCTCAGCGGGAGGGGAGGGAGCCGCGGCAGGACGGGGCAGCTCCCGGCCAGCGGTGCCGCAGCCTCGCATGCGGCCAGGGACCCGCCAGCGCCTTGCTCCTCTCGCCGCCCAGCCCCGCTGAGTTTCTTCTGACCTGCTGAACCTCTTATACGGGGCGGGGGAAAAATACCATCCGGCACTCCCTTTCAAAGAGCTGCCAAATCGCTCCCCCTTCACCAGGGGAAATTATTCTTATTGTGCTGCTGCGTGATTTCTGTGGGCAGATAGAGGCTTACCACCCCCTAAAATGAGAGCATCCCCTGCCCCTGCACTAAAACAGCCACTTTAGTGTCCATTTGTTCATAAAGTGAGAGAGACGGCTGGGAGGAAATAGTGGAAGAGATGACCGAGCATTTACCGTGCTAGAGAGATTTTGATGTGGCTGGCATGTGGAGAAATGTTGGTCTAAAAGTACTTCTGACTTTGATTTTTGCTTCCTTTGTGTGCAGGAAAGGATATTAAAAGCGATGGATTCAACATTAACACTTGCAGGGAGATGATCAGCCTTTTAGATGTATCCTTTAAATGTCATTTCATCACTGTTAAAGTTTCTGGATCTCTGTTGCAAGTTTTTCTGATAAGATAAGGCTAAGTTTGCATTTCATTGCCTCGGCACACGTGTCTTTGTTGACCGAAGGCATAAAATTCAGCCGAGCAAGCTCTGTCAGCTCAGGGCGGCAGCAACCTCAACTGTTTCATCACCGGTTGCTTCTCTCATCGGCTTTACGTCTCCCATTGCCTAAACGTTTCCCTAAAGAGCAGCAGTGGAGAGAAGCCAGGACGTTGAGCCTGGGCGCCCCAGACCAGGGGCCAGGTTAAGACACACAGACAGCGTGCTTGGCAGGAGTCTGGGTTTTAAGCACAACCTCCACTTCCGTCTCTACAGTCAGGCTCTCCCTACACAGCACGGGGCTGAAAGGGGCAGAGAGGGGCTGGAGGAACTGTCTGAGGGGGAAAGCCAAGAGCGTGTGCGTAGTCTTCTGCAGGAAGGGATGTGCAGGGCCCTGAGGGACGTGCAGACGACGGCGTAGCCTGAGACGAGCTCTCGCAGTTCACTCGCGGTTCCTGCCTCTGGTGTCTAACAGGGGTCCACCCCAAGGCAGATGCTTTGTTTCCTGAAGGACTTTAATCCACTGTTAACCGTACAAAATATGGGTGGATCTAATCACGCTTGTGTATTCAGCAATCCCGTAAATCATTCCTTGAGAGTGCAGATAGCCTGGAGAGTCTTGGCATGCCTTTCCCTAAGCAAATATAAAAGTGTGGGCCTGTCTGTAGGAGATGGAGATACTTTACAAAGGAGAGCTAATGTGGCATTAAGATTACCCTGTGCTGAGTGATTTGTTTTTGTCAGAACTAGTTGTCTTCCAGCTTTGGTGAGGATAGAGGAATCCTGATTTTCGAACCCTGCCTTAACAACCCCAGATGAATGGGACTGGCTCCTTGGGACTTGTAGAAGTCAAGACACTTTGGATGAAGATTCAAAAGTATTTGGTAAGATATTATTTCTGACTGTCTCCCCTTCCCTCTCAACTGTGAAGTACAGATCCAGAAGTGAGGTTGGGTTAAGCCACCAAAGGCAGATATACATGTAAGCTTCCCTTCTCGCAGCTGGAGCTTGATCCAGGGCTCAGAAGCACCTTCCATTTAAAAGGGCCCAAGCAGAGCCTCTTTCACCTTAGCCCCGCCATTCTCCATAATTTGCAATACCTTCTGAAAAGCCACATTAACTCCCTTTCACTGCTGGACAAAAGACAGAGTCTCTCTCGGCTGCTTGCTTTATTAAAGCTGCTGCCTGTCTCTGCTGTTGTGGTGTGTTACATTATCGCCTGAGCACCAGGGTCGCTGAGACATGTTCTGGCGCTAGAGTTTGCCAGTTAACTGCTGAAGCAAACACAAGAAACATACATTTTCAGGATCTACCAAAAGCCTGGCTTTGTATTTTTAAAATCTTGTAGAAATGCTACAATAACTTTTCTGATGGAGGGTTTAATATCCCAAGAAGTTCACCAAGAATCAAGCAGTTTAAAGGAAGGTCGAACTTGGACCTGTGCTATTTGATGACATCCCTTTGAAGCAAGTCTGTTGCTACCATGTTTGATGCTGCTCAGCACGGAGCACCTTTCATGGATGTTCGTGAAGAAGTGCTCAGCTCCCCTCAGGCTGGAGGCATTGGGTCCATGGAGGGGCTTAGGTCAGCAGAGCAAGCCCTCAGAGCCAGTTCCAGCCTGAGCTCTAGGCCTACGTATTTTCCAGTGCTGGATAACAAACCTGCTGGCAGTAGGAAGCATCTGTCCTTGCGTCTGAAATATTAAGCAAAACGGACTTTGTCTGCTGTGGTGTTTGCCAAATGATAGGGTATTTTCCTCAATGCTCTGTCTGTCACCAGGTAACGTGAAGGCAGGCAGGCTGCCAGCCCATGGGAATGTGCTTCCCAGTCCGTCTTGCTTGCAAGGAGCTACTTGAAATGTTTCCCTTCTCGCTAACATTTCAAAGGGTAGAAGGTTTGGCTGATAGGGGCAGCGTCTGTCCCAGCCCATGGGAAAGCTAAGGCTGTGTCTGCACAGCAAAGTGGTGGTGTGGATGCAGCGCAGGCAGGCATGATCAGTCTAGCTACAAGAGCAGGGCCTATGGCAGGGCATGGGCTCCAGGGTGGACTAGCAAACCAAGGTTAGAGCCTAGAAGGGCCCTGATATTTCATTCTGGTTGCCAGCCCCTGGTGAATTCATGTTACCATGTCTTCACTGCTGTTGTTATCCAGCTGTGGAAGTCAGAGCCTGCCCGCCTGTGCTCGCACAACCCCGCTGCTGTGCAGGCGCGCTTTTAAAAGCAGCTGCCCCATTCCCTCGTTCCTCTGCCACAGGCCATCTATAAGAAAGTGGACAGTGACTACTCCGGGACCATGGACTTCCATGAGATGCGGAACGCCCTCAGCGAGGCGGGTGGGTATGCTGCCTGGGGAGGCTTTCTGGCCACTGTGATCGCCCGCTAAAAACAAGCCCTGGGAGGCCAGCAGAGCATGTTAACTGCTCTGCTTCTGTCTCCTAGATCGCAGTGTTGCCAGTGCCGCTCTTGCTTCCCGACTTGCCGCTAAGTGCTTTTGCTGTTATATACGTCAAACCCCATCCTCTCCTCTGCATTCTCAACCATTAATATTTTTGTCTATGCTGTGATCATTGCTTGTCCATCTGATTATTACTTGCTCTATTTTTGGCCTCATTATTTCCCAGTCTAACCATCCTCTCTCAAAGCTATGCCCAAAGCCTCTTTTCCCTTCATTTCCTCCCACCACCTTCCTCCACACTAGAGATGGCGCAAGCTTTATCAAGGCATGCCCCAACCGTGTCCTCTCTGATCTGTGCTATTCACTTTTGCAGCAGGGCTTGCCAGCTCGGGGACATCTAGAGGAGCACTGTTTTTTGATCTCTTTTGTGCCCAGTGGAGTGCTATGTGAATGATCCAGAGACGCAAATAGCACTAATACGGGTCTGAGTAAAGCCCAACGTGTTACGTGAGCAATCTGCTCTGCTGCCATCACTGCTCTTTATCTGGATCCTCTAGACTCACTAATCATGGGTTTATATGGGGACCAGAGGACTGGTAATGCTGTGAAACAATGTTAAATATGCAGTTTGACAAAATGCTGGGGGAGAGCTTTGTGGCTGCCTTCACCGCAGTGCAATGGGCTTTAAAGGTGCCCAGCAGACCTTCTGGGATGAATGGACCCCCTCCGTGCTCCGGGTGTGCCTGCGGCTGCAGGAGTCCACAGACGACTCACATCAAAGGCAGCGTATTAACCTGCTGCGGCAGTGATTTGTGTGCTTCCTGTGCCTTCAGGTTTCACTCTCAACGATCAAGTGCAGCAAAGCATTGCCGTCCGCTATGCCAGCAGCAAACTGACCATCAATTTTGATGGCTTTGTGGCCTGCATGATCCGCCTGGAGACCCTGTTCAGTAAGTGCCATCAGCCAAGTGCCATCAGCCAAGGAGGATTCCTGATAACTTTGGGTTTTTATTAAGTATTTGGTGTCTTTTAACTCTGAATGTGGCAAAGTGCGTGGAAAAGTGAGGGAGCCAGCAAAAATGTGCCTATTTCAAAAAGCAGCAGAGAAATGGCAAACGCCATTCCGTCTGAGCGGCCATGGAGTTGGCTCTTCTGGTTTATGGCTATCTACACTTTATGTTCAGTGCTGTGGCCCCCAGTTGTCCCATCTCCTCTAAATGGTACCATTTATCATCTAGAGTGCTGACTCAGACCTGATTTACATGTGCACCCCTCAAATCATATCAGATACGAGCGTGTTAGATTTTGTAGTTGTCCTGCTGCCAACTCCCAGCTTGCTGCTGTAGCTCTAGCTATTCTGCCCTGTGAAGTGGCTTAGAAATTACCTGTAAGAGGAAAGGAGAAGAACAGCTGTAATATTCTCAGTAGGTCTGCAGCAGGTCGTGGCAAACGGCCAGACGTCTACCTTTTGTCAGACAGGGATTCTCTATATGCCAAACTCTGTGGTTTATATGCATTTTTTCCCTCTCTTGCTTTTTAGAAGTGTTCCAGCTCCTAGACAAAGACAAGAGTGGAGTCATCCAGCTCTCTTTGGCTGAGGTGAGGCTAGTCAAATTAAAATACCACGTGGTTAAGCTGTAACAATGGACACCACTAAAATTCATTTCTGTAAAATGACTGTTGTAAGTATTAAATTAAATACTGATTCAAAGGGAAAGTTTACTTATGCAAAAAAGCTCATCAGCTCAGAAGGCTTGTCCAGATTAGTAGACCAAACACTTACTTTCTATGAGCAAAAAAGTAAAGATATGTTCAAAACACCTAAAGTTGTTTGAGGAAATGTTTTCACCGTGTGTTTTACTGTCCACTTTCAGGGGGGCAGTGGTCAATGCATTAGAAAACAGACAGTAGAAAACTGTTCCTGTCTGGCAGAAAATGACCTGAACCACCTGCCAGAATTAGAAGAGACCTTTTAAGATGCCAGGTCTTCTTTTTATTGTTGTTAATGCAAATTTCTCCTGTTGAAGCTGTAATAAAAGCAATCAGCTTCAGTCTTCCCTTTGCGGAATCCAAATGTATCACAGGAAACAGAGCTGGAAGGGGCCCCAAGAGGTCCATTGAATTAGTCCTCTCAGCTGAAGACTGGCTGTAAAGGGGGGAGGATGGCTAGGAAGCCCTATGGCCTTCAGTCAGAGTTATTTAAATCCAATTACGTTTGCGTACCTTGCATAATCTGGCCCTAGAATTTTAAAAGAGCATGCAGCTTGCCCTGGAGAACTTTGTCCTTCCTCAAGAGAAACCCCACATGCAATGTCTGAAGTCCATCCCAGCAATAAATTTCCCCAAAGTTCCAGCGCAGATGGATCCTACACATAAAGCATAAAAATACAGTTCCAGTCTTCCGCAGCATGTTCTCTCAGAGCCCATTACCGAGAGCCATGATAGCGTGTCCCTGCCGTGGCCCTTCCAGACGATCTAACTCCTTGTTCTGTTTCTCCCACAGTGGCTGTGCTGCACACTGATTTGAAGCACTATAGATGAATTCAGCAGAGACCTCTGCAGCTCTTACAACCGTGGAATGACTTGTTTGGCTTCTGCCTATCAATCACAGACAGCAGAGAGAGAAACCTTTTTTGATTACTGGCAAGTTATTTTAAGCCCAATGAAAAATGAAATGATCTCCTGTTAGTTAGAAGATACATATGTTCCTGATCAAAAAAAGCGCAAATAAAAGAAGCAAATCCAGATCTGTCCTCCTTTTCCTGCCCAAAGATTATTTCTTGGTGTCATGCTGAAGTGTCACAGTTTTGACTTTCCACAGATGGGTCTGGGTGGCTTTGATTTGTCTTCTAACTGTGTACCATAACTCAGCAGTGTTCAAAATCCAGGAACGGATCTCTGTTGCTTGCAGTATCGAGCATTTGTTTTGCCCTCTGAGTGAGGGCAAAAACTGTGTTTAACGAGCCGCAGGGAATGAAAAAGAAAAGCTTTTTGTCCAGCGTTTCTTAGGTGCCCATGGACCTTTCCGAGTGCCACACAGTGTGGGAGAAGGTACCCACCTTATTGGAAGTGGCATTTTCCAAGGTGTGGCATATCCACAGGTGTCTTCGGGACTTCAGATGAACAGCACAAACTCAGTGCGCATGTACCTTAGCTATCTTCTGTTTCGCTGCTCTGGCCACCTCCCTTCCTAGCCAGCTGCCTGCTTTGGCTCTGCCAAGTGTTAGCAGAAGCTGGGGTGAAGGAGCCCTGAGGAGCAAGAGGAGCTGCTGAAAGCACGCAGGGATCGGGCATGGACATGGCCCCAAGCCCAAACGGGGAAGCAGGCAAACATGATGGCACCTGTCCGTCAGGCTTGGCTCACTCTTCCAGGCAGAGGAGCAGGGATGGGAGGCCGTAGGCACGTTCCTGCCGTTCCGTCAGCTGAGATTTTCTCCTTTGAATACCTGTCCATTTGCATATTTCAGTGCCCAAGGATGGGGTTTGGCGTTTCAGGTGATTGAAGTCCAGAAGATCACAAAGGCAAACATGAGGAGAGGAATATAAAATGCTCTTGTAGGGGTCTTGGAGCTTGGGTGTGATGGATGTGCTAAGGTGGACCGTGATTTAAAGAAGAAACAGAAGCTAATAGTCATTGGCTAACAGCGCTCTCCTTCCCTAATATCTTGTAAAACCTTTGTGCTTTAAAAAATCCCTTTGCCTTTAATTTCATGGTCTTATAAAGAATAACTGTATTTGTTGCAGGCTAGATAATCTAGCAGCCTCTTCAGTAATTAGAAGAAGCTTTCTGTATCTTACAGTATTGTGATGATCTGGTGCGATGACGTCTCCGACACTTCAACCTGGGAGCCAAAGGAGTGCAGACAAAGAGCTGTACCCTCAAAGCGGGCAGTGGGGCCATGGCTCTAGCTCCCTGTCTCCTCAGAGCTATGTTTAAGAGAGTCCTTTCTTCCATGCTGGCTTTTCCCTAAGCTCTTTTCTTAAGCAGGAAGGAAACGTTGGTTGCTCCTTGTCTCCGAACACAGAATACCTCATGACAGCCTCCAAGTTTCTGTTTGGCATCTCCTAGCATTTCTCATTGGTGCTGGCTATAGCTGTCTGACTAAAAGGGAACTATGTCCTGTTTCAGTGCCTTACTCTACCTTTCTAGTAGATGGTATTTGCTACACTCATTTAGAAATCCTCTCCCAGTAAAAGAGAAATAAACACCTTTTAGTTCAGGTTGCAGGGTAAAAACAACCGGTGAGGGCAACTGCAAGCTTTCCCCTGCCGTCTCTGTGCGTGTATCATTGGTCATGACATGTACACAGCCGTCTTATATTGCCACCAGTTTCTCGTGGTAGATATTTGCCTGCTAACCAACAACGGGAATCTTCACCCCTCCACCTGACTGGAAGAGAGAGCTACCTGGGACAAGTTTAGGTCTCAAGAACCATTGCGCTTTTCTAGCAAATACTCTGCCTGTTCAGTAAGAAGAACATGTCCTTCTCTGCTCCGTAGCTTGAGTACGCACCACATCTCCTTGCTAATGATGCAGCGGGGTGAGCTAACTGCTTGCAGCTCTGGATTAGCTTTCTGCTCACGTGCAGCTATTCATCAGTTTATTCCAATTATGGTCGCAGAGAGGCCTCTCTTAACAGGATTGGGAAGAAACAAGTAGGCACAGAAATCCATTGCATGCTCCCAGTTCTTCTCCCCTCACATTAAGTGAGATGCCCCCATTACAATGCATTTCATAGTTATCTCAATGACTCTCACCCTCCCGTACAGGCTGGGCAGAGAGCTGCACTCCATCTTGCTTTATCTTTGGGAAGCAGGCAGCTCAGGAGGAGCCACTTCTCTCTCATCTGTCCTTTGAGCACAGCACTTGGCTATCAGGTCTCCAACGACTGCTGAAAAATGAGCCTTTTCATGGGATTGAATGCACTTCTCCTTTTTACTTGATGCGTCTGCAAAACGATGGTTAAGGTCCCCTTATTCTCCTTCCTTGTGCTACAAGCTGAACAAATGTCTGTGTTCATCAGTTTCCTGGTTAGCCCTGGTGGGCTGTTGACCAAGATGCTTGCAGCAGCTCCGATGGCGGCAGCAGCATCAAGGCATGGTGGGCTGAGCAAGCGCTTGGGCGTCTGGGCTCCCTGCGCTCTAATACTGCTTTGCCAGAATCATAATGCAGGCAAGGCGCAAGAGTTCATGAATTTGTGATATGTTCATCATTACTATAAGAACCTTGCTACGTGGCACTTTCTGTGCTTTGTAAGTAAGGTGGGGCCAAAGAGGCCTCCTTGGAAGCTCTGCGGTGGCTCTTCAAACCTTCCCCTTCTCTCCTTCCTCTCACTGTAGAAATGTTTTGTTTGCACTGCAGCCGGGTGCCCTGAAAACCTGAACTCTGCCTATTGCTCCTGTAAAATGTGATTCATATTAGTGCAGATTCAGACTTTCAAGCTCCTTGTGGCCTAACTGTCTTGCAGTTGCTTATACACGAACTTCCTGCGGGTATAAATCCTACCACATCAGCATCTGCCACCAGCTTCGCACCAGAGGAAATGTCTGCATGAGGTACAAGACAATCACTGTGATTTGGGATTGTGCCTAAGAGCTTGGAGTATAAAAAGAGTCAAACCTAGCATGCGCAATTATCTGTCACCTGTTCATCCTCCCAGAATGGGAGGTTTACATGGGGCTCTCGCCTTTCTCATCACCGCAGGCTAATGAGCACATTCATGGCTTATGAGTAAGGACAGAAGGAACAGTCCTTTTCAGACTTCATTTCGTCCTTTCAATCCAGACAGTCGTGCTGAACCTGACTCAGTTGTACGTTTTGGGTCCTAATTTCCATATAAATTAGCCAGCCTGGCCTGCCTGGAAGTGCTGAGATACTGTGAGCACATTTTTCCTTTCTGTCCTATTTGGGATGCATCCAGAATCCCAGGCTGCTGTTGTTATCCCGGTCTAAACTTACACACTGGAGATCCAAATAAAGTTCAGAAAAGCCAGTGAGATTCTGGGTGCGAAACAAACCCAAATTGCAAAGGTTTTGAAGTTTCTCCACCACTAATGATGTCCCTCGTGATATTTAATCTCAAAGTAGTGCCCTGCTAGTGCCTGACAAGCTTGTTGCCATGGTGTCTGTCTCTCTCTGCAGAACTGGCACGTACAGCATAAAATCCTCTCTTTCTTTAATACAGCAAATGACTTCAGTTTTTACTATTGGCCGCTCATTACCTCCTTCCTCAGCCTTTGACTTTCTTTGACACGGCTCTCACCTGAAATGTCGGCCCCCATCAGTGCCAAGTCATCTGCCTGCGTGGGCGGAAGGGCTTTGCTGGTTATGGTGCTTGGGGAGGGGTGAATATGCAAAAGACAGGTTGTGAAGCCAAAAATAATCTGTAGGAATGGCTCTGGGTGATGGCCTAAAGAAACACCTGAGCAAATGCTGGGATAACAGCTAGGAGGAAGCTGAGTGAATCCGCTTTTCAGCAGTGTGGGAGCTGAGCGATGTCAGGAACTGGAGAAAACTTTCTTCTTTGACTCCTGCTGCTTTCTGGGAAGAAGGTACATGCACTTGCTTCGTAACGCACAGGGCTGACTCAAAAAACAAAATGCCTTTCCCACTGCTCTCTTCTTATTTGGAAAACTCTACGAAACATTGCTTTTCTTGTCTGTCCACTCACTTTGAAATGTGTAAAACTACATTGTTAGCTCAAGGAGTGATTTGGATACTTTTTCTAACTCAGTTCCTCTTTGTACATTAAAAAAAAACCAAAACAAAAACCCTCAGTGATGCTTTAAGTTCAAGCTAGTTAACCTGCATCTCAATATGGTCCTTCAAGCAAATAAAGTTTCCGTAAGCTAGTTTAGACGGACTAGCTTGATCTAGCTGTCATAGAGAAGACAACGGTAAGGGCCTTCCAGTGTCTTCCAGCATTTCAGCCCTCCCTGTGTTCCCACCTCCTTTTTGATATTCTCTTTCTTATTCTCCTAACTGCACACAGGGTCACATTTTTATCTTCACTGTATGTTTAAGATGCTGATGTGGTAAAATGTTTCAGTGTTCCTCTCTTGTGTGGAAAACAACAAGGCGCAGAGAGTAGACCCAGACAAGCCTAAGTCATCAGTGACACCGCGGGCTGAGGCACAGAGACGGCAACGCTTTCTGGAGGTTCACCTAAACTCACCTCTGATGCCAGCAAGTATAGTTTGCACTGCGAGGGAGAGACACCTGCTGCACCGGGCCCCCACTGGCTCCAACGCACCTGACACCAAACTGACCAAACGTACCTTGCCGTCCTTAGCAGATATGGCACTGAAGCCATTTTTGCAAGGGAGTTTCCATCCTCCTCCTCAGTTGCTCCCACTGGAAAACCTCCTTCTCATATCGTCGTTGCTGCTGACACTGCCCCGACACTGTCACAAAAGGCACCAGACCGCTGCTTGGTCTGCCGAGGCTTCGAAAGGGACGAGAGAGAAGAATGGGGCAGTGTCGCATTGCTCTAGTTATAAAACCACCCCTGTTCAGTTTAATAGTGACTGGGATCCTTTTGGTACAGCTCAGCTGCAGACAGCCTAGGATTTGGGACTTCCGGAGATTTTTCAGTTCTGTATCTCCCTCACTCTGCCCCATTAGCCAGTACTCCTTGTCCGGTTCTTGGGCACGGCTCTCTGGACACCTGGGCTTTAACGTCATTCGTCTCTAACGGCATCCGTGTAGGCTTGTCCAGGAAAGAAAACCTTTCCCTTTATTTGAAGAGTTTTATTCGGTAACTGATAAAAGCAAGATATCTGGCACACTCAGTCAGCTAACCAGCTTAAAACTGTATGTGTCTGGAGAACTGTATATGTTTTCACAAGCTGTAAGGATACCTTCAGACTACTGTGTAAGTTTACCCAGCACACATGCCGAAGCGGGTATGCTCTCTTGGGAGTTCAAGGGGCTCTGTGGCCAACACAGTTTATGGTATATTGTGTTTTGCTACCTTTCAAAAGCTCGTGATATTTGTTCGTCAATTTTCAGTGGAGCTGGCTGGAGATCAGGAGCTGTGACGGTCACTAAGCAAAGGATTGCTTGCATCAGATCGCGCCGCAAGCCGGCAGCAGCGCGCTGTACCACCTCCAGGGGTCTTCTCACTAGAGGGCAGCAGAAACTCTTGCTTCGCCGGCGATTTTCCCTCGGGGTGTTCGTTTGGTGTTCAGGTTGCACGCGCGGGCTCCTTGAAACACAGGGATGCTGCACTGTGCATTGCGTGGCCTCTTGCTGCTGGGAAAACCTCGCTGAGGAAGTGGTAACTGTAACAGGAGGCTTGGAAAATGCTTTTAGTTTCAGAAAGAATCAGCATGGAATGACTGAAACAGAAGGAAGAGGATTCAAAGAAAATGAGGAAATGAAAAAGTACCAGTCTGACCTCTAATCTGTAAAACACCTTAGTCAAAATCCTGTGAGAAGGAGCTAGCTGAAGCAGCAGTTGTCAACTTAATAATAAGAAAGGTGAAGTTACTTCCAGCAGAGTGCCAGCCTTCTTCATGATAATTTAATTTGAGCACATCTTTGTTGCAGGGTAAGATTTTTTGCATGTTTTCATGTAGACTGATAATGTTTGAATTTCAGACATGCTGGTCTGGTGCATGAAAGCTTGGAAGAGAAATCATCTAACCGCATTTTAGTGTCCAAGCTGACAAAAGCACAAAGAATAAACAGGCTTCATGGAAACTACAAAGAATTTTGCAGTTCATGTCTTGCATTGTATAGTAATGCTAGCAACACAAGTACCAAGAACAAAACATCATTTTAAAAAGGAGGTGGGTCACACGGGGGTGTTCCCTATGTGTTCTGTCAAAGCAGTAGATAGATTAAGCACAGTCTTCTTAATTAGGAATTTGAGTTCAGGTCTCCCCTTAGCCAATGACTTCCTGGGTATCACTGGGGAAGTCACTTAAACTGTTCCCCCCTGCAGCTGAGGCCCTGACCCCAAGCTACAGTCCTCGGATTTGCCTGTGTTCAGCTGCTGCTTGCCTGTGAGACGCCTCAGCTCTGGAGGCACCGCAGCTTTCCTACTTTTGACAGTTCTCAGTCTTTGGCATCTTGCTCAGACTCAAGCCCACCCAGGCTCCAGCTACTAGATGTTTCTCCAGACAAAAGTCCTCTGAGAGACTCAGTCCAAGGGGCACCTTAGAGCATACCTGAAGCTTACCAAGAGGGTCCGGCTCCTTTCGAAGCACAGTGGTGGCACTGCTTTCATTTGAAGTACATTTAAGGAGGAGTTGTTTCCCTGCCACTTCCACCTGCCTCCCACATGTGGTGGTGGAGCAGACCAAGCACTTCACTAGGGCACGAGAAGCTCTGGTTCAAGCCCCCCGTCTCTGCAGATGGCGCAGGTGAGCCTCCCCCATCCCCATCCCCATCCCCATCCCCATCCCCATCTCGGTGGTGGTAGAGGTGGGGAGGCGCCTCCCAGCCTTCCTGTGGGAGTTGTGCTGCTGCACAAAAACAAACCCAAATGTTCATGTGCCAGGGAAAGAGCAGGCCTGTGTGAGAGGGAGTGCTGTTGGCTGTAGGGCCCCTCCGTGGGGCAGTGTAGCCTGAGGTCTTGTCCCCAAATGAAGGGCTGCCCATAGGTGGCCGGTTGGCATAGGTGACCGACCACCAAAGCTCTCTGACTCCTGCACCCTGCGGCAGAAGGGACCGGGGCCGCCATCACTCATGGGCTCAATTTTGCGTGTCCTCATAAGCAGCCCTGAGCCAGCTCTATCCATACGACTGCCAATATTACTCTAGTTTTAAGGGTATCTCTTTCTTCTGTAGCTGGTACCCTATCACCATGCTGGGATGAGATGGTGTTATGTAACGGCGATGTCTTATTGTCAGTAGGGAGGTACAGTTTTCAAAGACAAAGTTCATTTTGTGAAGCGCATACACACCAGCATATCTTGAAAAACATGGTATTTTTCTAACCAGGATATCACTTCTCTGAATTCCGATGTGTAGAGCAGAGGAAGTTTTCACAAATATGAGGCAGGTGATTTTCTCTTTATTTCATTTTTGTTTTATTCTGAATTAACACTTCTGTTTCAGGGTTCCTTGAAAACAAAGGTATGTAAACTACATTGGCCAAGTCTCCAAGTAGTTGGCAACATAGTGATAATTAGCTTGAGGATACTCGGTGGCGAAATGTTTCCACCCCTGAACTCATGATCATTGCGTGCACGGGTGGAGATGACTAAACCAGAACAGAAGCCTTTTTGAGGATGATGTGTTTAGCCAGAACGGGAATGAACCTGACCAGGCCACAGAGGTTCACTGCATTGAGCAAAGACCGAACAGCAGGTCTGGTTGATGTTCATTCTGGTAGGCCAGAGAATTCTGACAGATGTAGTAAATTATGACAGCTGTCACTGGAGGGGTCAATAGAGAAGTCCGGGAATACAGCTCATTCAGAGACACTACAAAACCAATTAAACCACCAGCAGATCTTAAAAGCACCACAGAGTTAGAAACGTCTGTGCTGTAACACGTCTTCAACCTGCATTACTTCTAACTAATTTTCTTAATTGCATAACAGTGCACTTCCTAATTACACTGGGGAACCACTCCTGAATTGTAACCGGGTCTTTATCCATCGCTCACGTTATTCTGGTTATCACTCTATCAGCATACTCCCCTGGCCTAATTTTGTGCTAGCCTTTGTGTCTACGAGCACAGGCTGCTTGGGGAATGCTTGACAGATCCTTCAGCTGGTGCAGCTACATCTCCGAGGACCAGATGGATGCTCTTGTTCACACTGAGATACTACTTGAGTAGTATCATTGAAATCAGTGGGACTGCTGTGGAGACACTTACTGCTTGATGTCAGGGTTTTGTTAAGATCTCATGTAAACGACAGCCAGAGGAAGCCATTTGCAGTGCACATCCACAGTTTTATTGGTCCTACAATACCCAGGAGCTAGACTATGTGGTCTTGAGAGCCATCTAATCTAGGAGGTAACTAGGTCCTTATCAACAGATGGCATGCAGGGAGCACAATCTGCCCCCAAACTAGTCGTTTCCACACGATGCTGACAGAAACGAGCCACCCTGTACCCCCAAGAGCTAGGCAGCCACTGCAACTGGCATATGGAGCAGTATAGACAGGTAAATAATAGAAGAATAGGAGAGTAATTACAATCAATCAGCTTTCATACAGCATTGGTGCTTCTGGGTTTCCACCACTGCTGGGAAGTGGATTAAAGTCTGGATCCTTCTTGCCCTTTCCCCATATTTTACTGAAAACAAAACAAAGTCTCCTAAGAGTGCTAGTAGGTTTTATAAGTCTTCTCCTCCTTTATTTCCCAATTTTGTAAAACCTGGCCTCTTAGCCAGTGGGTTTACCAGGAGCTCTCTTGAGGACACCTGCTTTCCTCCAGGAGAAGGGGATGTTCAGTGTAATATCAAAGTAATAAATTTAAAGCTGGTCAAAGGAAATACATTTTGCAGATAGTGCAACTTAACTGCAGAGCTTATTGTCCCTGGACATTGTTGGTCTTCAGTATCTGTCAAGGTGAGGAAAGGGATGGGATGTCTGTATGGTTACAAAGGATATCCAGTGTTTTAATAGTTGTTCTAGGAAATTATGAAAGGTTGTGATTTCAGGCTCTGAGCTGGCCTCTAATATTAGGGATTGAGAGGAGACCTGCTGGGAGGTTTGGAATGTGCCTACAACCGTGCGGTTCCTCTGAAACACTTGGGCTTGGACACTCTGAGACAGGATGGTCTACTGGGTGGGCCACAGGGCCCTTCCAGGATGCCAGTGTTTGCTTCACTTTCTGTCAAGTGGTCTTTACCCATTTGTTGCGCAGTTACCATTGGTGGTTTGCAGATCACCCTGCTACATTGCTGGGAGCCTATCGTCTGCAACGGGGAGCTGCTGTTTGGCTGAGCAGAGAGGAGCTGACTGGCCGCAGAACAGCATGAACTGTGCCCTCTCAGAAAGGTTTCACTTCTCCTCTTCCTTCCTTTGCTGCTTCTCCTGCATCCTAAATAAAAGTGTTTGAGTGGTAAATTACATATTTATTCTTTATGTATAGACATATAAAGCCATGAAGACTGTGAAAGGTGCTCTCAAAACACTGTTCTGGGCAATTTACGAATGACTGAATTGGCTGAAATGTGCTTGACCAAGAACAATTACTGTAAAGCAAGGAAAACGCATAGAAGTGTAATTGTCTTCATTTATAAAACAAAATTGACCTACGATGTGTGGGCTTGAGGACACTAAGATATGTATTAAAAACGCTTTATGTCACCCCAGGCTATGCCAATCATGAAAAACCTCTCTGGGCCTCAGGCTCTGTCCCTGGAGCTCCCTCAGAGAGCGCAGCGTGGGCAGACCCACCGCAGTCATTTCCAGGGCTCCTGATAACGGTGACTGCAGTCACTGGCTCACCTCAGCAATCCCTTTATAATTCCTCTTACTACCTTGAGTGCACCTCTTTTTAGATATCGACACACCTGCACAACAGCTCTAGAAAATTCCTTGTGGGACTGAATAAAAGTCCTCTAGAATTTTAAATAGCAGTCCTGAGAGAGATCAGTCCCAAAAGAGGAAGCATCTGGGTACCCAAGGAACAAATCTTTTGGGCTGTAAACGTGTTTCTTAATGATGATGGTCGTACCAGATGTAACGCTTCCTTTTTGTCTTGCCCTTTTAACACAATCACAGCAACACATGGCTTCAGCCTCAGTTTTTCTCTGTGTCGTCTGCTGCAGAGACAGAGCTGCTTTCAAATTGGTTATGATGTGGACCAGGTGCCGCATCCATGAGCACTGCACAAGCAATGAAATCCAAAACTTGCCTTTCAGCGCAGCCTGGTTAGAGCTCTCATAAAACAGCAGCAAGGCCTGCCTGGGTCTCAGAACCTGCCTTAACGTTTGCTGTCTGTGATGCATTTCAGTCTGCACTGCTGGTGGCTTTACTACCATGGTACTTTCTAAGAGTGTAAATGGAGGAAGGCTGCTAAAGCAAAGGATGGCCGTGAGGTTGCTATTAGACTGGGGCTTGGCAGATTTGGACTCAGCTCTCGGTTACGTCACAAATGACTTGTATGATTTTGAGAAAGTCACTTCATCTCTCTTTGAGGCTCTCTTCCCCATATACGCTTTCCTTTTTTTAGCAGCTTGGCTCTCCTATCTCCTTGAGCTAGACAGAGAAAGCCGCTCAGTCTCCATTTCTGCACTAGCACAGTGAGTGGTTCAGCCATCATGTTGGGATGCCTCTACCTATCGATGTGTCAGAGGCTGCCCTACTGGAAACGCACCACCAGGCCACCACTGCAGGTCCTCTTTTAAGAGTGGCAAGTTCCCCGGCGTGCAAGCTGGCGGAGCCCTGTGTCTTCTGCCACCCACTGTATCCTTGTGAAATGATATGCTCCATTTCCAAGCAAAAGAGGGGTTAACTTTCTCAGTGACACTCTTCAAACTGGGCAGATGTCCCAGACCATCATCACAAGTACCTATTCCACTGGAAAGAATAGGTGCTGGTATTTTTTCAGCTTGGACCCTGAGTGGCGTCTTTGCCCTAAGTGAGCTTGCACAGGTATAAATGTTTGGGAACTCAGTGAATTATTTCCCTGGCAATACAGAGGGGAAATAAAAGCCGAGACGCTCTTTGCAGAGTTTAGAGGAGTAACAGGAATTAAAGGCAGTAAAAAATAAATTGACACTGAAGTTACAAGTCTGACTCTAATACACGCAAAGGTCAGAGCAGCTAATAAAACAGCTCCTTTTTTTCCCCAGTTCAGATTAGGAGGGTGCTTTAATCCTCAGAACATCCTTGCTGAATACACTTGCCTGTGACAGCGCTCACAGCTAGCTCTGAAAGCAAGTGCTGGGCATGGGCTGAGCTGCAAGGATCATGACTCGCTACATGGGGAAGGGTCCAGGGGAGAGCGCCAGTTCATACTCAGATGAAGGAGTAAGTATCACTTGTTTTCAAAAGCACCTGGGGGCTAAGACTGCAACTGTTCAATTGCAGAGGTCGAGTACCTGTGCAAAGCATGCCTACTGAATATGGTAACGCACCAGCTCTTTTGGGCAGGGCCTGGACACGTCTCAGCAGAGGTCTCCTGGAGGTTTTCATTCAGGCTGAGCCGCTCATAAACGGAGAACGTCCACTCCCCTGGAGCCCGGCTGTGATGGGCTCCTGGGGGCTCCCAGCTGGTGGGGAGCTGCATGGAGCCAGCGCTGCATGGAGGAAGGGGAAACATGAGCTGCCCTGGAGTTTGGAGCAAGCTGAAAGCGCTAGAGGAGAACTGAGGTGAGAGACCTCCACGGGAATGTCCACCCCACTTCTTAAAGGCCCTATGCTGAGATGCCTCTTAGACAGATGTGGCCAGAGTGAGCCAAAGAGCCGTGAAAGACTGAGAGGTACTGCGAGTGTCCAGCCTCGCACCGACTCAGTCCGAGCTATCCTTGCTGAAATGTTCTAGTTTTGGCTGTGCAAGTTCTAATGATCTCTATTTATTTCATACATGTGGAATTTATTATGTCCATTTCTGTCTTAAATGCAACAGTATAAACAATACTTTCTGCTTCCAAACAGCCATGGACAGATTGCAAAAGCTGCTTACTAGGTGTTGATTCTGTCGACACTGAACTTTAAATTAGAGGTAATTCCTGAGCTTTTTAAGAATGTTATGAGATAGTTTAAAAAAAACCCCAATATTGAAACACACGAAAATTGGTAGGTATCGTTTCCAATAATAATGTAAAGCTTATGATAACTGAGTTTGAATATAGTGGAGATGTGTATACATTTGTCTTGAGAAAAAAAAAATAAACGGAGAGAGGAATTGACGATTCCTAAAATATTGCTTAAAAGAAAGCATTGCCCCTGGCTTCCAGGTGGCTGTCCTTCACTTCCACTGAAGGAAGGGGTCACCCTAACTTTGTATGCCTTGTAGCCATGCTCCCAGTGACTTCTCACCCGATGCCTGCCCCCTGCAACTCTCCGAAAGGAAACCTTCAGTGCAGTATTTATTGTCTTCTGAGCGCAGGACCCATCCCAAGCTTGAGCCCAATCTCAGCTTGCATCAATTTCTTTGATTGGAGTCTGTGCCAAGGGCTGCGCCTGTGCTCCCCCTCGCCTGCAGCACGGGCTGTGCGGGTGCCCTGGCCACATCCGGCAGCTCGGCAGCCTGCGGCAGTGCTGGGCGCCAGTGCTGGGGAGCTGAGCCAGCCAAGCCCCTTCCCAAAAGGACCCATCATCCCCTGCAGCAAGGTGGCATGGGGCATGGAGGCGGATGAGCCGCTGGAAGTTCAGGTGCATGGGCCAGGGAGTATCAAGGAGCGTTATTAGACCAGGTCTTCGGATGACAGCATTAATCTTTATAAGCAGCTGAATGCCACAATGAAAAGTGTTTACATTTTGAAGAATAAACAGAATCTCTCCTCCTGCTGATTTGAATCCCTCCCTACACCATTGCAGTACCCCAAGGACAACTTTTCATGTCCTTAGAGTATTCATTTCTTAGTCCATTTTTATTTGGGGATTTTTGCTTAGCTGATAAACATTGAATGTATCTGACCTGAACAGCTCAAGATAAAGTTCAGTTTGGTAATGTTAATGAAATCTGGGAGGCTGGGAGAGAAAACCGAGAGGTGTCTCAAAACAGGGCTTGTATTTCACACTGTGTTGCAGCAGCTGAAACCAAATTCTGATGAATATTGCTCACAGTCAGTAGTAAGCGACTGCAGTGACCCTTGCTTGCCAGTAGTTTTTTCATACATGCCAGAGGTCAAACAAGCAAGAGACCAAGGAGGGATGGCCAGGGGGCATAGGGGGAGCGAACAGGAAGAGGCTCTTGATATGTTACATGTGGCAGCTACATGCCTGCTATTTAACGACTGTTCTTTCCTACTTCATACCCTCAGGCAGCCTGAAACTAGTAGTCCTGTCATCTGGAGAGATAACATAACACTGGTCATTACAATTTCACTAAATAAGGAATTCTGAATTAATTATATCGCATCCTAATAAGACTAGCTCTGGTTGACTCCTCGCTTTTCTCTTGGATTATTTTGTCAGGGCTGAATACACTAGTTTTACGGATAACGCTGTGTGTGCTTGTAGACCAGCTGGCGCTGAGTGTCTCTCGAGCATAGGAAAAGAAGGGGGACTGTGTGAGCCCGTTTGTATGGTAACACAGTCTGTGTAACCTGCTAATCACACCCCTCTTACCTCGTGAAAGCCCAGCGAGCAAGACCCCCTGGGTAGGGAAAAGTAGACAGTTTTTCTGCGTGATGCCCTCCTGCAACTGCATGTGCCTCCTGTTTTGCTTGTTGTAGTCACCTCAGCCCTGCCTGCTTATCTCCAGCCATGAAGCACTGCAATCCAAACGCAAGCCCGGAGCTTGGAAATCAGCTCTTCTATATGTAGGTGTGCTCCAAAGCAGCTCCCTCAACCATTTCAACAAGCTCAGAGTCTGCTGGCTGGCGTACGATAAAGCAGCCCCTTTATTTGACATTCTCATGATAAGGCCCGCACTGCCAAGCTCCAGAAAAGAGGGCTGGACTCATGGGCAGGGAACAGAGAGAGCAGAAGGAGATCTTGGAAAGCTCTCAGCCTGCCTCCCGAACAGCTACTTGAGAAATGTTTCTTTGAAACGCTCTTCTTGTCAGAAAATGCCTTCTGTGTTGAAACAAACCAGTTCTGCTGCGCTTTCAGTCTGAGCAGAGCTGAGGAAGGATGGCAATTGCTACATTCTGATTCAAAATTTTTTTCCTCAGAAATTTAATGTGTAGGGAAAATGTTGGAAATCAAAATAAAACATTCTTATTGATGTGATTGCAATGACTTTCTCAAGCAAAAAACCCTCATGATTTTGGCTTTTCATTTTGATTGAGGATAAAGGAAGAGTGGGGGCATATTCAAAGCAATGGGAATTCTCTTGGGACAGAAAAAGATACCCAACCGACTGTGGCCACGGCATGCTACCAACTGGGCATGAATTTTCATCTTGGAACTGTCCGGCTGAATATTCACTCTAGGGATCCTCCCAGCCCTTCGGAGATGTCTCTGTGGCTTCCTCTGGCCTTGCTCCTCTCTGCTCTGCCTTCTAGGATTAAGCACGACAACGCGGACACCCAGGGTGAGGGAGAGGAAAAGTGCATGGAGCTGCGGAGTGTTACAAGCATTTCCAGTACACCTGCGCCACACTCTTTTTAATGTCATGGTACATCACTGAGTGATAACAAGTTGTGGTGATTCCTAACTGGCAGGATTTGCTGAAGGGGAGAATAGCAATGAGACAGAAGCTGGTGTTCCCGGGGAAGAAGAGGACAAACCCATAAAAGCCCTTGCACAAGACTGCAAAGCACCGAGATGAGAATTAGCAGCTGTTACGTGGGAGCTGCGTAACATGCACACCGGCACTTCGTACCCCCAGAGCAGCCTAAGCAGGCTGCCGAAGCTAAGCCTCCTCCTGCGTGAGACAAGCGCTTGCCTTCTCCGAGGGAATTACAGACAGTGCCATTAAGCAGCAGACACAGAATACAGGATTTTTTCACCCAATATGCAGTGTTCTCTAAGTTAGCTTGACTACATCTTTCCTGGAGTCAGTCAAGAAGAAAGGATAATCTCTAAATGCTCCGTAAGGTGCTGAACTACGTTATTATGAAAAAACCTGATCAGTCTCAAGCTAGTGTTGAAACTATACCTGTAAGTATAAATGAAGGCAAGTAAATGCCATCACAGATTAGGTGTGAGACACCACACGCCAGCAACACTTCAGGCCGTTCTCGGACCCATGCTGCGAAGGATGTTCTCCTCTCAGACACACTTGCTGAAGGGCTCCAAGAGAAACACAAGGTTCACTAACGTTGTCCCCTCTCGCAGATGTTTTTCTTCCAAGCGAAGGAGTGGCGGAGCTCCAGACACACGCTAGTTATGAAGGAGATGCGGAGTCTCCCTCAAATTCCCAAGAATTTGTGTCTTCTCAGCAGTGATATTTTCATCCTATAAAAAGGAAACTTATTGCCTGATTAGCAAGATTTTATCATCTGCAGTGTAAGAGATCTCCCCTCTCAACAGCTGCTTACTTTATGTTTTTCCAGGAAAATTTACATCTCTTTAAGATAACTGAGACCAATAATCTAACTGGCAACTGGCATTAGATGGTCTGGCAAAGTATGATCTGAATTCAAGGCTGACAGGAACAGGGGTGAATTATAGACTCGAGTCTCTAGCCAAAGGAAATAGGTTTCCGCGACTCCCCAGAAGGAAGGCGGTTATGATTAATGTGAACACGGCAGTATAAGAGCTGAGGAGAGCAAAGACTTCTTACAGGAAGGAAAAGGGTCATTTACCATCAGTATTAAAATGCTATCTTTATTGCCTAGATCGAGTAGGAAAACGCTGTGTCTTACACAGACATAAGAGAGAGACACAAGATGTCCAGCGACAAGGTAATATTGGCCAAAGGAAGTGTCTCCTTTGGCTTTTTGGGTTTTTTTTAGGAAGACTGGCTTTCTCCAGGCAAGGCTACTTCACACTTTACTCATTTCACCTCTGTGTATTATCTTCGTTAAGAGACACAGAGACGTTACGTGGCTGACTAAGCCCACGGACCATAATAAAGACTACTTTTACTGTTACGGTTTAAGGTTGAGGAACGATTTTCAAGAGAACACGCTCTTATCAAAGCCTCTGGAGTTATGCAATTCTCTTAGTACATCAATAAACTCTCTACACATATATCGCCCTGATTTGAGTTCTCTGGAGGCCTGGACAGTCCAAAACTGAAATTGAAACAGTGCTAGGAGCTGCTCTAACTCCTGTTGTAGCTCACGTAATCCCACAGGCTGAAACATGGAGATACTGTGACCCTCAACTCTGACGTCTCCCTCTCTGTTTGCTAAACATATGTTTGGGACACTTGCCAAATGGCTATTTTACAGGGTGTAGCAAGGAACTACAGGGTCCAGATTGATGCTTTGTGTCCTGTGCAGAAGGACTGAACAAAAACTATACGTTTGCCAAGGGACTGATTCAAAACATATGCTTTTACTCAGCCATTTGACAGAGGGACAGCAATCCTCCCTGCAACATTACTGAGGCCCTTTCTCATTCTTCTCCTCTCTGGGCCACTTCATTTTCAGGTCCCTTTTTCCTTTTGCAGGTGGAAGTTTTGCCATAACATCCTTGGCTACTTCCAAACACAGTAGAGACAGTTTCTGTCCTGTGCCTTGTATCTGGGCATCTGTACTGACATCTCAGTGGTCTTATGAAGGATCTGAAGGTAAGACCTGAACCACTGCTGGCTGTGGGCTGATGCAGTGCTTTGCAGAGGGACTCAAACTGATGCCTGTATCTTTGGCTCTTTTCAGCAAAACGCAATTTCTTTCACCACTGTGTACCAGACTATCAAGTGCAACGGCTCCAGCTAGCCCTGGCTGCTCCTTAAGGAGTACTGTTACGTGGGAGAGGTCTGTGGCATGTCGCAGCGCCTCATGTATTGGACTGGCTGTAGCAACCTGCCTGCAAGCAAAACAACACGCAGGCGGAAGAGGCTGGCTGTGTTAATGGTTTTGCACAAAAGGCTGCATGCAACCTCTGAGGGCTCATGAGCCTGCCTGAAAACAGGGACTGTATCTGGATTTTCTTGTAATAAAGAGAGGCAGTTGTGGCTAGATTAAGGCAGAAGCGTGCTCCTAAGCCTCAGTGGAATTTACTTTGCGATCATTAGTCAAGGGAGACATCCTGGCTGCTTAGAGGTGGGTAGTGTGATACATAAATGGCAGTTAAATTGAGAAGGAGCAAGAGGAGAGAAGAAAGTGTAAGGAATAATAATCAGAAGTTGAAAATCCCTAAGGAAAATAGCAAGCGTAGTGTATCTGAAAGTACAGCACAATGCTTAAGGTCAGCGTAATTCTGTTTTCAAGTCTCATCATTGCCAGTATTAAGAATAAAAAGAAGAGATAATGCAAACAATCTTGACATTACGATTTGTTTTAGACTTGGGATGAATAGTTGCAATTCCATTGTCATTTGAGCCCCTCCTGTTTAGACCAGACCTGCCTTTTTCACACTGTTTCTGTTTAGCCACTTCCACCACACAAGCCTACTCTGACCCTGACCAAGTCACCGAGTCTCCCCTTGCAGCTCTGCTCCCTGTCTGTAAAAGCTGGGCAATAGTACAGCAAGCCTGCAAGGAAAAAATGCACTGGGTGGACATGATGGTAATGGGAACTGTAAACATACCTTGAGTAAATGTGCTCTCAAACACAAGCTGAACCGGAGTTTTAAATGGCTACAGTGTTTAATATAGGCTTGATCTGAAATCTCTGGTCCAGCCGCCTTTGGCTTTTTGGGGTGTTCCAAAAGCATATTCCAATTAAGGGCACTGCAGCAATATGTAAGGTGATGTGTCTGAGGGCTCACACATGCTGGTTCACGGTAGGGCTGACGTTAGTATGTAGGGCCGGCTGCCAGTGAAAGGCTCCCTTCAGCCAAGCTCAAATTAGGTTGGTGTCATTCAGAAAGGCCCACTCCGCATGCATCTGCTGCTTCTCCGCTCTTGTTTAGACTAATGAGGACAGAGTCTGCGCGTCTTGCTAAATGCTTGCTGTAGTGCTGGCAGTCACATGCTTGGAGAGGCTCAAAAAAAGCCCCCAGACTGCAGCCAAGCACACAAGCATTTCATTAACAGTTTTGGATATGACCAGGTACTCGGAATTTAGGATTGTATTTGATAAGAAAAAGGGGAGGCTATGTTCACAGAGGGGCTGGGAACGCTGTTGCTTGGGAGGAACAGGGTTGCGTTCTTGCCTCCTCAAATGTTGCAGCCCATACTGATTGCAGAGAGCTGCACCAGGAAGATTTCATCCAGTTTGCACAGAAGGACTCAACTAAATGCTCTGTTTGCAATGTTCTGTCTGCAGAAATGTCATTTAAAAAGAGAGCTTAAAAATCCTGAGCCCTGGGGAGCAGCACCAGGTTCTTTTCCCTTGCCGAGCACGGTAACGCTCTAGACTCTCAGCAAAGCACTGCCAGGGCGCACTTAATTGCGCGCAGTCCCAGACGCTGGCAGTAAGGAATGAAGCACTGCAAACGACACTCCAATCCTGCCTCTGGGAATTTGCGGTCGAATCTAGACACGGCAAGGGAGAAAAAGCCTGCAACAGGACCAGAGCTATGAGGGTGCTGAGAGCTGGGCTCCTAAACCTCCAGGGCTGCGCTTGGTGCTCCATCCCTCAAGCCAGTGCTGGGTGAGCACAAAATACAAGTGTCCTGATTTACTGCCATTTCACAGCTGTTGTGTGGTGTATGCATGAGGCCAGTCGGGCCACAGCAGTGGGGAACTGGGCCCTAATGGAGGCAGCCGGTGCGGAGGGGAACTTGGAAAACAAGAAGCAGGAGCTTGTCTCTGGTGTGAAGGTGGAGAACTGATGTATAAATAAGGCTTTCCCTCGAGAAAGGAAAATGATTGTTGCCCAGGGCAAGCAGTCAGGAGGATGCCTCTGGTACGTTAGTAGGAGATGGGTCCATGGGACAAAATGAGACTAGCAATATGTGAGAGACTTTGGTCAAACGAGAAATGGAGAAACCAGTGAAGGGTTGGAGCAGTTGCAGAGGGAGAGGACCTTTGCAGCAACATTTTTCAAGAAGTCACTTGTGGAGACAAAGAAAAAGTGGGACAGGGTTATTTTTTTTCTTTCCGTTAGATTCATTTTTTCTTCTTTCGCTGTTGTTGGGTTCACGTCAGGGGGCCTGCCCAACCCCCCGTGCCTGAGCATCGAGAGATTTTCCTTGAAATGTCATATACCTTTGAAGTGAATCCAAAGAACAGCCTTATATTTTCAGATCTGGTACAAAGTATAGAAATAACAGACTGTGAGAATGGCCACAGTAACCAGACAAGATGCAAAGAGTTTCTAATTCCCAGTAGCACAATGGATAATAATGGTGGAGGCGGGTTCGTGCTGTAATTTGTATTCAAAGTCTGAACACTACCCAGAGATCATGGCTTGCACCTGGAATTCAGAACAAGCCTGCTGTAAGGATAAGGCTGGGAGTTAACAAATGCATGTGATCTCTTTTCACCTTAATATCTGAGATGAGTCAAGTCAAGATTGACTTTTCTCCAAATAATGCAGAGCAATATACAAGAGCAAGTGAGAATTGCAAAGGTGAGTAAGGAAGGATTATTCCCTCTTTCTTATAACACAGGAATTAGTGGACATCACACACAATTATTAATCAAAACAAATGAAAGGAAGAACATCTGCACACATACATCATTAAATTGTGCAACTCCTTGCCCACAGGATGTTTTGGATATCACAAATATAAATGGGCTGAAGAAGCAATTAGACCGAATTGTGGACGAGAGGTCTCTCGTGGGCCACTAAGCACCTCCAGAAATCCCTAAGCTCGTGGCTGTCAGTAGATAGAGGGTGCAGCAGGGGAAGGAGCATGCTACGCTTGCCCTGTTTCTTACTCGCTTTCCCTACACATCTCTCACTGTTTACACTCGGAGACAGGATGCAGAGCTAAACGAGCCTTTGGTGTGACCCCGTGTGGCTAGTCTCATGAATTATACAACGCCCGATTCCCTGCGCACCGGGGATGCAATTCACATTCCTGCAGAGCATCAGCTTATGGCCTGGCAAGTTCTACCGAATATTTACCATGAGAATTTAAGCAGAATCCAAGTGGCTGAGCTGATGTGTTCACATGATCCCATTTCACCCCACCTGCAATTGCACACTGCCTCTTCCGTCACTGTTTTTTGGCTCGGACATAATTTGATACGCAATTAGTCAAACATCCTCTCCTGCTCTATCTGCCCTATTCTGAACGGTTTGCGTCGCATAAGGGAATTCATTCGGCTGCTCGAATCCTGAGGACTCCTGTCAATTTTCATTGACAGCCTGCTTACAGTCAAGGCACAGACAGGTCCAGCTGGAATCGAGCGCGAGCAGCTATGGAGACAGGCATGCAGCAGCCCACAGATGGGCCATTTCTTGCTCACATTCTTGGCTTTGCCTGCCTTCAATGGCCTTTTATTTTCATATAACTGTTATGTAAACTATTGAATGTGTTCTGTAATTAGTTTGAATGTCCAGAAACACATTTCTTAATGTTTCAGATACGGGCTAAGACCACAAGCAGTGTTCTCAGATGTTTTTAATGCGCAACCCGTGGGAAGAAAAAGCACCACTTTCTTAGTTATACGCGTGACAGGTTCTTGTTGTCAGAGAAGAGGGTGGCAGCCGGTGGGAGGGCTGAACTGATACTGTTCCCAAAGTGGCTGGATGGCCTGAGAGCAAACCCCATTTGCAGAAAGGACAACTCGATTCTGCGGGGAAGATCAGCTTTCTACAAACAATAGTTCTCCAAAAATCCTGCTTCACGGTGATGCATTTTATTCCACGGGAAAGCCTGCTTGTTTGTAGCTGGGTGCCTTACTACAAGTCTTTGCAGAAATTATTTCTTAGAAAAAAACAAACCCCCAAAGCCCTCCCAAACTTGCCCCCACCCAGAACTACATTTTCTGGGGTAGGGCAGGATGAAGTCATTGCTTTAGTGATTAGGGCTCATGCGCCGGAAATGCTATCAGGTGCTGTCCTTTCTTAGCCTTTTAAAGCCATTTAGTTGTGCTCTAGAAGAAACTGGCTTTTAGTATGCTGACTAATCAGATTCCTTCTTGCTTTATCCTGAACTAATTAACTTTCATCTCTTCAGTTTATTCCCCGCCTACCTGATCACCTAAAGACCCCCAGCCCCTGTGCAGAGGCTGCTGTCCTTTGCTGATAAGGTGAGGCCTTCTCCACCATGAGACACCTTCCTCAACAAAACTAGACCTAAGTGCTGACCGTTGCCAGGATATCGTACCAGATAACAGCATTTTCTTTAGATGCAGATTTTTCCTCTCCAGTGGATGCTGTCTACTCTTCTGGACGTTGTTATTCTGTTATATGGGCTGCAACGAGTTACCAGGAAAAAAGACTCTATGCCCATGGGACAGCTCGGCTTGATCAAGCGCCCTTGCCCTTCATTGCTGTGGCTGCTGCTGTGTGTGTGGTAAAAACCTGCACAGGTTACAGGCCTGTGCACAATGCAACATCATTTTCTGAGCAGCCCTGGGAAATATGTTATTGTGCTTCCTCGCGCCTCTCAGGTAATGGCTCTGATGCAAGAGGTGGTTAAATTACTTGAGGTCAGTGTCAGAGGCCAATATTAAAGCAAGGAATTGTTGGCTCTGAGACCTTTATAAACACCAAGCACAAGCAAACAGCAGTTATATAATGCCGAGAGATATATTGAAGTTGGTGATTCTTTGGAAAAGAGATAGCTGAGACCAGCAAATGTGTTTGGATTAAGCATACTTATGAACACCAGCCAGAGGTTGTGCATTTCTGGTGTCATTGTTGTGAATGTGTCACCAGCCATTCCCAAAATGCTCAGAGAGTCACAGAGAACTTAAAGCAGTTCGTGGTTTGAGGAAGCCTTCGTTAATCTTGCCCTCTCGGATACTAAAAGAGAAGCTGTAACTTGCTCATGTTCTTGCTTGCATCTGAATTCTAAGTCTGAGGCTCGACATCACATAAGGGAAGACCGTAGGAAATACTGAAGTTGTCTGCTTGTCAAGGGGGCCTAGGATGGTGTCCATGCAGGAGACTCAGTTTCTCACTCTACTCAGCTGGCCACAGAGACACCTTTTGCTGTCTGTCATGTTCCCTTGGCGATCATTTGTGTGCCCAGCATCGCAGTCTTTAACATTAGGGTCTTCAGCACTAGAATCAATTCCTGTTAAATCCCTGACACTGAACTTGGACTTTTGGAAGGGGCCTTTTCTCTCCAAACCATCCCAAAAGTCAGATCTGAACAGCTGCACTAATCAGAAGTGTTTGAAATTCAGCTTTGGATGTGAATGATGCAGCACGGGCTGCAAATCTGTCCCTTATTAACCTTCCAGATGGCAAGCTGAGGAGACATGCTTCAAAAGATGAGCGTACACTGAAATTTTAATTAATGGTCACTGACCTTTAGGAACGAGGCTTAGCAATCTATGTACAATGCCAAACATCAGAGATATCTTAGGAAACTGCCGGCAGTGGCTGGAGTTTCTTCCTGTTTCTGAAGTTGGATTGTTTTCTAACTGAGTTTGAGCTAAATCCTTCAGACTTGAAAAGTTGCTTATCTGCTTTTCCCTCAAATGTCTTAGCGCTTTCTTGCAGGCCACTTCAAGATGCTCGGATGGTCTCTCAGTGTAGATTGATCAGAGTCTCCAAATCTCTCTTCCAAACTTGCTTGTCCCAGGACATTCACGAGAAGTTAACCAACTACCTAAGCATAACCAGAGAGGAATCGGAGGTGGTAGAAGTGGGAGGAAGATATTAATTTTATGCTCTTCTTTTCTTGCTCACACCCTACCATTTTTGTGTCATCTAAAGTGAAAATTACTCTTCTGCACTGAGCTTCCTGAAGCCATTAGGTTTAAATGATGATGCTACTATGCTACTCTGGCTTGACTCTGTTCCCAGACCCAAACCAAAGCTGTTTCTTACTCCAAATCTTCCAGGCTAATCAACCACAGGATCTGAAGTTACCCAAGGTCGCATAAGAGAGAAGCTAGAGAAGTGTTCAGACCCCCAGGGGACAGTCGGGAGCACATCAGCCTGCCTGTAAGTGCTGGGCTGCATGTCAGCTCTGGTGATCAACGCCAAAGTGAGAAGAGAGAGGATTTCTGCAAGCGAGCTTGATCCCACCTGCTGAATGCTCAAGAAAGCAGGGGGCACTTCAAGGCACCTCACTTACGATGAACTGCTCCACTAATGTAATTTACCTTGCATGTTAGCTAGATGACCCTTGAAGATGCAGCTAAACTAATTTGATATTTTGAAGTACATCCTTCCTATTGGCTCCAATTTTTGGATTAAGCAGACACAAGTTTCACAGTGACATGACATAAAACGGATACCTGTTCAGATCACATCTGGTTACTTTGAAATTGCTGGAGGCAGAGTGAACTGTGGAGCTCAAGACCATTTCTTGCTCCCCAGAGCAGCAGCTGGCTGGAGGGATCTGAATGGAGAAGATTGCCACGCTCATTTAGTCACACCCATCAACCTTTGCTCAGAGAGACCTGATCTGTGGTGAGGGCCAGGGGATGATTAGATTTCTGCCTGCTCAACTTTCGAATCGTCATGACTCCGCATGGCCGGTTCAGCTGAGCTCAGTGCCCCTGCTGTTTAGGGGTTCAGCTAAGGAAAACTCAAGCTCATTATACAAGTAAAATACATTAGCAACTGATACGCTGGTTTTTTTCCGCAAGGAAAGGGAATTAATAACATGCTACCTCATCCAGTTACCTCCCTATTTAGATGCTTGGAACAACCAACCTTTGTGTTATAAAAACAAACTCGCTTAACTGTACCACTGGGGCATTGCCTGTTTTCTCTAACGCAAAAGATTTGTTCTGCGCCATAAAACTCAGTCATACATATTTTGAAAGGAAATAAATGGTCTGAGTAGTGAGCTATTTCGATTCCCTGCTGCAACACAGAGAAACATATTCACATACACAGCGAGTGCCCGCCTAAGAGCGGGAGCAGCGAGACGCACTACCAGAAACCGGAGACCAGTCTCCCGGACTGGCAAAGTTGCAGGGCACCGCCCAGGAGGAGACCAAGATCTCAGCACTAGACCAGTGAAGAGGGGGAAAGCTAAGGCTTATTTTTATACTCAGATGTGAGTTACGATTTCTTTTTTAGGGGGGTTCTGGTTTAGGCATTGTATTGCTGCCCGATACGACAGCTTGTAACATTTTAAACAAATATTTATTTAAGTTCAATGTAGAACTACATCTGTGTTTTGTTTTGTTTATGGTTTGAATTGGGTTTTTTTTTGGTGTTATGTATTTTAAATGGTGGGAAAAGAGCGAAGAGGGAAAATCAGCAGCTTGCTGGCTACTCTCTCGCAATGGATGTGTGTCAGACTACTTGGTAGGGGATAACATACCCAACTTGCTGAGGTGGATCTGATCCTCCAGTGACTGCCCCCCAAACCGGACATAAATCCAAGTACGGCTGCATAAGGATGAAGTGCCATAGTTTGCTGAGTTTTCAGTATCATACTTACTATTCCACAACTGAGTATGTTCATTTGCCTGGGAGGTTAAAGCACTTTCAGATTTATCTCAAGCTTCCGGTGTTAGTAGGAAGGCTTGGGAGTGAGGCGTAGAGCAAGCTGATGTCCGAGCTGGCCTCTTGCAAGCAGTCTTCTGTGTTTTCTTCAGAAACTGGTGGATCGTTTCTATGAAAATAAGCACATAACCATTCCTCCCTAATACACAAAACTAACAGCAAGCTTTCCAGTGGAGACCAGGGCTAGACTAGACAACAACAGAATTCAGCCAGAAGGAGAGTGACACTTTCGGGCCATTAACCAGATTGTCTTCTTGTGCAGTAACGCTTTTCTTTTAGAATCATCAATCAAAATTGCACCTGAAAACCAAGAGATAAGAATTATTATGACTCCAGAATGACTATCATAGGTGTAAATGTAAGGTAACAGATAGCAGAGGGGTGAGAGGTCTTGCACAGGCTGAGAACAAAGCCACTGAGCTCAAAAGACCTGCCTCACTGCCTTCCAGACCCATGCCTTGGGCAGCGCTTCCTCCCAGGCACGCACACCTAGCAGAGCACAGTGGCATTTTCCTTGCCAGCTGTGTTCAGCTTTTTGCACTGTAGATCAAACAGATCTAAACCAACTGGTGAGAGTTTAGAAGAGGGCAAACACGATGATCAAAGATCTGGAAAAACTGACATGTAAGAAAATGCTAAAGGAAGGGGGATTGATAGTCTAGAGAAGATTGAAGTAAGACATCGTAACCGTCTTCAGTTACGTAGAGAGCACTCGCAAAGACGATGGGAATAATCTGTTTTCTGCATCCACAGTGAATGCTACAAGTTTCTGTCAGAAATCATGTACATATCAATGATCCAATCTTTAGCTAGTAAAACTGAGTAGAAGATCGCTTGGGCTCCTTTCCAGCCGTTTTCTGTGACTGCTAGGAGCAATACGCAAGTGCGTGAGATCATCTGTTTCCCACTCTCTCCCCATCAGTAGTGTGTAATTAGCTACTACTTCCCATCTTAGCAATTGGTACTGAAACAAATTCCACCTGGCACCAACCGATATGTGACAGCGTGGATGTTCTCACGAAAGATCTGTATGAACAGACCTGCTCTTACTCCTTCCACCAACGTTTACCAAGGAAATACTAACGGAGGCAGTGGAATGATGCACAACAAAAGAGAATTGAGACCCGGAAAACATAAACCAAGTATGCGATGAGGAAGATGCTGGGTTGCTGCACCTTCATGGCTCTGGGAAGTAGCTCTTGTACTGTTGATACAGTTAAAGGAATGAAAGCTTGCTTTTGAGCTGATTTAAGGCGGCTCATAGGTCTGTCATTTCAACTGTACAACAGTGAGTGTTTTCGCTTCTGCTGCATTTGGCCTCTGTTTTGGTGCGTGAAGAAAAAAGTTCCAAGCCCTCCTAGCATTCTTCTGAGCAGCACTCATAGTGCCATAACCCTAGCACAAATTTCACTTTAACTCTGGTCAAGCAATGGCTTGAGTGGCTGTAAAATTGGAGAAAAGCAAAGTGGCTTGTTTCTGATCTTCCTAATATCAAAGCAAACCAGGGACCTCTCTGGAAGTCATTAGATTTACTCCAGTGCAAAACCGGCATGAAACCATATCTCTTCTTTATAATTTTCTTTCTTCCATGCAAGATTTTCCTCTAACATTCAGAAAACTTCATTTTTAGGCTCCTCAAATTAAATATTCAAGCGTAAATGAAAATGAAATTAGGATCCCACTATGCACAATTGACTTCCATTGGCTCGCAGGTCAGATCTCACAGAGTTACCGCTAGATATTGCATTCCTCAACAGTTTTAAACACCATAGCACAACCATGACAACGAGGAGATAAGAGATGGATGGGGGTGACGGTCTAGGAACGAAATCTGCTCTAATCTGCTTGAGGGTAAATCCACTCACTTCAGCTGTGTCACTCCAGAGAGTGATTCCAGTGTGAGAAAACGGAATTTAGCCCCACTGTCCTCTCTTTTTTGTCTTCTCCTTTTTTCTTTACGGTTTGGTAGCTGGTAGTCACAGCTGAGCACGGATGAGGTGAAAGTGAAAACTGTATACTCTCAGCCAGGACTTTTCTGTTTGTAATGCTCGTATATGTACTTCTCTGCGATCAGGCGTAGGAGGCATAACCATCAACGTGACCTGTGCGAGTGCAAAGAGGAGCAAATAGAGAGCCTGAAGATTTCAAGTCCGATCCCGTCACTACCGAGGTCAAAGGGAAATCCCCACGAATTTCAGAGGCCTGTGATCACGGTCCCCGGCAGCTGAATAAAGTTGTTAGGGCAAACCTGTCTTTACGTGGAGAGCAGTGAGAAGAGCAGACTTGTGGAGGCGTCTGGAGAACAAAGCCTCTGTCCACCAGCACAACTAACCAGCTGCTTCTCCATTTGTGCCCAGCGGTCTGACGTTCAGAACACACTACACCGCGGCTTTCCATCTAACTTTTCGCTCCTCCTCACCAGTAACTTCTGAATGTATCAGCCAATTTAAAACAAGAATTGAAAAAGAAGCGGATTTGTCCTAGATAAGGAAGGTTCTACACCTTTCCTGAAAATCAGAGCCCGAACGACGACGAAAGGCCCTGAATCGGTTCCCACTGAGTGGCAGGTGAGCAGAGTTCAGCCGTGGTGTTTGGTTTTTGTGCAGCAGTGGGGACAGCTGAGCTGTGCGCAGCTCTGCCCCAGCCCTGCTGGCACTGCCGAAAGAGGCATCTGCAGGGAGGACGCGGGAGAGACGGGATTGCTGCGATGGGAGGGGGGTTAAGAGACACGGACACATGCAGACATCATTAGTCCCCCTCCTTGGAGAGCAACTTGTCAATTAATTACCCTCGCCGCTCCGGACAGCTTCTGAGCAGCCCATAAATAGTTATGAATGAAATTGCCCCAGTCAGCACTGCAGCGTGTTAGCATCAAATCACCATCGTCTATAATCCACAAGGTAAAACCACCAAATCTTTTGAAAGGTTTGTTCTTCTCACGAGTAATTTAACAATCTTGTAAAAAGCAGAGAGAGAAGAGTTTGCTGACAGAGAAACAGAGAAGAGGCAATGAAAAAAGGCTCATGGTCTTGTCTGGATCAAATTGTAGCATCTAACTTACATTTCTAATGAAAGATGAAAGGTAAGATGACTTCTCTTTTTCCCTTAAGCTAAGTGGGGCCCTGATACTGATCTGTACAGAGCCCTGCTCCCTTGCTCCCTGCGCCCTGTTTTTTCTTAGGATATGCTTTTTTGTTTTTAGGATAGAATATATATAAAATTTACAACCTCTGTAGAAAAGATCCAGCATTCACAGTTTTCTTGTAATGTGCATGCTTTGGGGCCTTTGTTTCTCATGTTCTGCGCGTGCTCACGGAGATGACCGTACGACCGTTAGCACTTGCTGAGCAACTTTTTTTCAGTGCTCCCTTACATTTCCTTTGGGCTTTGCTCCGTTTCGGTTTCTCACCACTTTTGCAGATCATACCCTAAAAGCCTGACCCAAAGCCTGGAGAAACCAAGAAGAACGTTTCCTGGGCGCTGAGCGACTGAAGGACGAGACGACTGGCTAATTCAGCACAGCTCTGCTCCTCCGGGGTCAGGCTGCTTTTAGTTATGCTTTTCCTATGCTGATATTTTTCCTCAGGGAGCACAGTAAATGTTGCCTAGAAACACCTGTGCCTCGGAAACATTTGAAGCACAGCAAAATAGCCATGCAATCAGATATGTGAAAAAGACTGCCTGTTCCCACCAAACTGAAGGTGGGGGGGCCATTCACATAAATATATTTGCATTAATCAGAACGCTGTTTCCCTATTTCTCTCCTCAAAGCTTTTCAACTATGGCTTACACCACCCACAGATTTACTAGTCAACCTTACAATTTTTATAAGCACAGTGCATTAGTACAATATTCTGCCCACTGCTGAATTGGTATAAGTAAAGGCTTTAATTAGAAAATTATGCAGTTATAAAAATAATTTAATGAAATTATTCTTTCCATTTGCATTCATGGGCTTCCTGTATTCAGGCACCATGAGACATGGCATATTACACGGAACCGTGGTAAAATAATTCTCAGTGTTGTAACTGCCTGAGGACTGTGCACTTACGTGGTTTCAGTTCTGAGTGAAATTAAACTGCAGGGAAATAGATCCAGCACGATTAAATGTGATATACGACTTTTGAAATCACTATCCTTTGCCTCTTGTTGATGGACCGATGACCTAGGCACAGATAAAATTATTTCACTGTCATAATTGAAGAGGAGCAGTTTCGGCTTTCAGTGAAGTCCTTAGGAAGGGATCTTCTGCAATCCATAACGCAGAATCAGCTCCTTGTAGATGAAGGTTTCTGGACGACGCCTTCATTAAAGCGCATCTTCTCTAATCTGAACTGGGGCCTGTTTATCTCAAAACCAATTATTTAATTACGCTTTCCACCGCGAAAAATCTTTGGTGCCTGAACGAGACTGCAGGCTCTTTGGGGCAGGCTCTTTCTTTTTCTTACTGCTGTCCCCTGCTCCCAAGCAGACTGCCATGTGGGAGTTCTCTGGGAACCTGGGACTTATCCCCATTCCCACTGACAAATATGCATCTACAAAAATGTAGCACTGAAAAGAAAAAGGACCTAATGGAGGCAAAAGCCTGAATGAGCCTGAACGGTTGCCTATACTGAGAGCCAAATGCACAGCTGATAAAATTGGCACAACTCAGTGGTAATGTGGCTATAGCTGAATCAAGTTATTTTTGTGGCTACATGAAAAAAGCAAAAAATAAACACGGAAATTAGAGAGGAGCACAGCTCAGATCCAAATCGCTCTTCCTTCAAAGTCTGCTACTGTCTAGAGCTGTCTAGCATGTTTTTCCTTCTGGGCCATTTCTTCTGGCTGCACTAATTGACACTGTATGGCCGTTATTTTACATTGTGGATTTTTCTAAAAGGTTTGCAATTAATATTTGTGGGTTTTACTATCTTCATCAGAACAGAGGCAGAAGAAAGTAGCAATGACTCTAGTGTAACAACGACGTGACTGTCCTTTTGTAGAACTTGTATGGTTTTGCTATGAAATGGAGTTAACACAAACCACCGTATCTCTATTAAGAAATATAGAAATGCGTAAATACGGAATACAGAAAATGCAACTATGTCAATTTTTACCAGATTCACATTTGACCATGTGTTACAAAGTCTAGGTTTTGCATGACTTAGGCATTTGGTTAGGACCCAATCCAAATCGCCTCAACAACTTGGAGAATCGTTACATGGTGCTATAAAATTGTGACAGTTTACATTTTTCTCTTAGTCTGCTTTTAAGAAGGTAAAGGTATTCACACTGGAAGATTCTTAAACAGCAGCTATATTCTTGCTATAGCCTTTCAAAGACTAGGTGCCAACACATAAGCCCACCTGCTTTATCCCTTTCACGCTGCTCTCTCACGGAGGCTCCACTCCGGTTCCTCCTTTCTCTTCTCTTGCGTCCTGAAGGAATACATAGAGCTACTCTTCATCTGAGAGAACAGGTAGCACACAATTTTCTACTTTCTGCACGGTTAATTAAAGCTTCAAGGCAAACCAAAGTGTGGGTACACAAACTCCACAGCAAGGTGAGATGCGAAGGGCAGGCAGCGCAACCTTCTTCTTCCGCGCCTTCGCGGAGAGCTCAGCCGCTCAGGTTTGGACATGGGAAGGCACGTGCCTTCTGGTGTAAAATACCAGAACCTTCGAACTGGAAGCGTCTTGCTGAGCCTTCACTAGCTCACACACTCCTTGGCGTGAAGCATGTGGAGATACACCTAGATGAGCACCAGATCTGCGCTGCCGAGGCTGAGGGCATATCCAGACACACAGCTCCAACCCCTTGGGAAATTTTGCTAAGAAACAGTGCAGCGCCCCTGGGTTAAGCAGCAGCTGAGCAGGGGTTTGAAGATCACCTTTGAATCTAAGTGCCCTTTCAGGGCTCTGAGTGCAAGGGACTACCTTGGGGTTATGAAGTTCACCCAGCAGCAGGAAGCAACGTGTCTTTCACATGTGTCTGTGTCTTTCGGTTGCCGTATGGGTCCCTGTTTAACGCCTCAGCGCTGCCCCCTCTCGAGGTCCCCGGGAGGAAGCTGAGTGCCTGCCTCCTCATCCTGCCCTCGGCTGCTTCTGCTCAACTGGCAAAAAGGGCTGGAGGGTGTGATTTAGAAATGTTTCCCATGGGGAAATGGATGGGGACTGGCACCTTAATTTCCACAGCCCAGCCTTCAAGGAGAAATGAATCTGTGAGCTGGAGGTGAAGGACACCGGCTCCTCTCATATAGAACTTAACGTATCACAATAGGAGGAAAATTAACTTTTTCAAGCGTGCTATGAGCCTAGAGAAATTAATCATGAGTTCATACTTGAGAGTGATGAATACTGTACCTGTCTAGAATGGTGTTGCAAATCGAACACCACATATGGAATTTTGTATTTGCTAGCTTCTTCTTGTTTGGTGGGATGAAAATAGAAGTATTTATAACCTCTTTAAATTGTTTTGGTTCCTGGGTTTGCTTTTGAACGATATACCGCTGTTGACATTCTTTTGCTAGAAATCACTGTCTAATGGAAAGCAAGGGCCAAATCTAGTCACAGGAGTAGCGGCAAGTAGAATCTGGCTGTAAGCGGAAGAGTACAAAAGTCTTGATGTGTTTAGGTGAAGAACAGACCTCCCAGTATGTGCAGTGCAGTTTGTTCTCCAGTTAGCCAGACATCGTTTTTCCTGTAATCTCTTCTAAACTTTGATGAGGGAAATAAAAATAAAGCATGCTTTTACATTTATCAAACCACGGTTGTCATCAAAATGCTCTTAAAGTTGGGTTCTTTCATCAGTTACGTAGGTCAGGAGGAAACAAAAAAGAAGTAGTTCAATCTCCACCTTCCTTATGCTACCAGTTTTTCTAACAAAATGTAATTTGCACTAATTGCTAAAACTATTCCATCTGAACATGAGGAAATACTTCTTCACTGTGAGGGTGACAGAGCACTGGAACAGGTTGCCCTGAGAGGTTGTGGAGTCTCCTTCTCTGGAGATAGTCAAAACACGCCTGGACGCGATCCTGTGCAACGTGCTCTAGGTGACCCTGCTTGAGCAGGGGGGTTGGACTAGATGATCTCCAGAGGTCCCTTCCAACCTCAGCGATTCTGTGATTCTGCGATCTGTGTATTCTTACATGGTTTCACAAGGAATGCTTCCCCAGGTCACCCACGTACACCTTACCTTAGTGAGATCTGGGCTCATTAATATTTCCAAATTAAAACAGAAATAGAGCATACTCCATATATGAAGGATTTGCTGTGAATATCTTGCTTTCCGATTTATAGAGGGCTTAAACTAAACTGCTGAAATCAGCAATGAATTGTGTGTTTGTATGAAGATGTTTGAAAACTTGAGCCTGTTAGGAGTACAAGAAATGTCATGCATCTTAGGCTATTACCTGCCATAAAGACATGACAAGAGCATTAGTAAACCTCCGTCCTTAATAGTTTTGTGCCTTACAAGGCATTCGGAGCTCTCTTCACCACATCCCTGTGTTTAATTGGATGATGGTGGACTAATATTTCTTATTTTTGCAGTCAGAATTGTCTTTAACAGCATGATATATGGGGGCTAGGGGGCTGGGAAGCGATAGCTCTTCCTCGTGGCTGATGAAAAAGGAAGTTGGTTTGTGGCCAGAAGGTCTGGAGGATGTATTGCAACAATATGTACTAACAGCCTCCTATGATACTCTGCCAGCCAAATCTCAGAGCTAGCCATTGACATTTTATATTTTTAAAATAATTAATTGCAGACTTCTCAGTGAAGCTGTTGGGTTTTTTTCCCCATGGACTAACCACCCCTGTACTCATTCAGCTGAAACTAACCTGCCCTGATGTCTTCTTTACAATCTCACACTGACACAAATAAATTCGCTCGTTCTCACTAGCTCCAATCACCACTACATGCTTTTCAGCCTTACTGGAATCTAATTAAAGGAGGAAACTCACCTACCCAAAGTCCCATCACTAGGGCAATTCCTTCTGACTGCTGTTGAGCAGGGAAAATACAGAAAAGCAATAGCTCAGGGGGATAAATAAAAAGAAAAATTAACCATACAGAGAAACGAGATCTGGTGTCCTAGAACTGTTTACTTTACTTAAGTAGATGTAGTTTCAATGTCTATGGGTTACACTTGCGAAAAGGGAGGAGATAGGGCTTTGAACTCCTTCAGGCCAAGGAGCTCGGTTTCCCAGTCCCTGGATGAGAGCTCTAACTCTTACGGTATCCAGCAAACAGGGGCAGGACCACGTTGCTCCGAGTGAGGCCTGACCTAGTTTGCACAGTTTGCTCCGTGGAAAGCTTCAGCTGGTCGGCGTTTGAGGAGTGCTCTGGCCACGTTGGTCACACGCAGCCCCACGTGTCTCCTGGTCCCGGCCAAGCGCAGAGCGGCTGAGCATGGGACACTGCATTAATTGCAGTACTGAGTGTCCAAAAGCTTCAGATAAACGGGGAAGAATCTAATGAGTTTTGGCATATCCTGGGCTAAGCAATAGCTCATTTGGTGATGGGAGATGATCTGTATTGCAGTATTCTTGGTCCCAGAGTTTCAACGTTGTGTTAATGTTAATTCATTCCCCAGCTGGCTATTGGAGTGAACAGAGTGGATCCCTTTGAAGCAAAACCTGCCTGCGGTTCCGGAAATAATTTTAGTGCAGAGGTCTTCCCAACAAAGCGTGTGAATGAGATTGCACCGGCGTTAGCTCCCTCTGCCCCGCTCTTGTCCAGCACCGTGTTAGCTGGCTTTGCATCCTTGAGCGCTTGCTCACGCCACAGTGCCAGGCGTGCAGCGCCGACCACCAGTGTCATGCCGCAACAGCACCACTGGTATCGGTGACAGCACAGGCCCGCACGTTGTCTTGGACACTTTGAAGAGCACTTCCTATGCATTCCCACACACGCACAGAGAACATGGTTAAACTCTATTAAGGCCATGGGGCCATAACATGGGGCTCAGAGCAGACTCAGGGCAACGTGCTATGTGGGGTGGCTATGGTCTTCACGTTCCCTAGTCCTGAGCAGAGTTGATATGACCGTTCTTGCTACTTGGCCTGGAGCAAGGGACCACTTTGGGGGTTGGGTGCATCTAGCTGCATTGTTTCAATCTAGACTTCCAGCCAGTAAGGATCTCAGAATAAGGATCAAATAAATAAGTGTGTATGGCAAAATAAAAATAAACTCCTGTACTTTCAAGTATATGCACAGTGTTTTACCTGTGGGAGGCTCACCGTGAAGAAGATTAAATGAAGTTCTTTGCCGAGTTTGCTGTTATTCCCTTGAAAAACGAGTGGTCATTAGGTGCGGATCTGCAAGCCACCTGGAACTAAACGAAGAAAGTAATGCTAGCTCCTCCAGGCAAGGATAAGCTGTAACCCCACAAATAGCCAAGATCTAACTAGGACGCCCACCCCGGCCTTGCTAGAAGCAAGCCAGAGACCTGCCGCTTGCACCAGCTGGAGCGGAGCTGAGATGCTCCCGCCTGACCACAGGGCAGCGAGCCCGCGCCGCCTCCTGCTGCGCAGCAGCACCCACCGCCTGCCACCAGAAAGCTGAGGTCTCCCACCATCACCGCCTCGACAGTCACGCGCCCCAACAACGGGAGCCTGTCGGCGGTGGCCGCAGCTTCGCGCTGTCTTTTCCCATCTCGGTTCTGGAGGGCGGCTGCCAGCAAGTGGTCCTTTTAGCCACACTGGCGACGTGGGGAGATGAAGGCAGCTCAGTGGGGAAGGATGGGAGGAAAAACCCGCAGATGTGTCCTGCCGGCGCTCTGACTCATTTCCAGCCCACCTGCGCTACTGCTGGAGAGGGGTTATACCTGCAGGAGCAGCGGGGTTACTCCCCACGGCTCCGAGGCACAGCTGGAAACTTCCTTGAAAGAAATAGCGGGGGGCAACCAAGGGTGAGAAGGAGTAAAGTCTGCAGCTGTGAAACGCAGCAGGGATTGGGCACAAAGCCCTGCCGTACTCACAGTGTGTGGTGTGCGACAGCAATCCGGAACACCTGGGTCCGGCCCGTCTATTGGCTCCAGGAGCTGTTTCGCTCCCGGCAGCCAGGTCAGCTCTGCAGAAACGACGGCCTGCTCTCGCTGAACCCCACGGTCACTCGCCCGCAGTCACTCTTGTGTCGTACAGCTGTACGCTGCTCACTAAAAGACTGATTTTTACTATTTATTAAGACTAACAGGAAATTGATCTTACTGTTAGGAAATGCTGATTTCATATTGCTTGTCTATTTGGAGGCACGTGCAGGAGCCCCAGAGCTGCGGTGGGTAGCTGGCAGAAACAGAGCACGCTTGACTTGCTTTCCACGGAGCATAAGGCTGGAAGGCTTTGGGAGCCCAGCCACAAGCACGCGAGGGAAAGAGCAAACAGCAGGGGCAAGGATTCACCAGTACCTGTCACCAAGGGCAGACGCATCAGAAGGCAACTCTATTTCTGGGCACGCTTTCCCCATCCACGTCGAACTCGGTGTTAGTGTTTAGTGCTTTGCATTTTCATCTCTGCAATGCTTCTAGCTAGCTAGAGACATTATTTTTGGCTCTTTGGCTTCAAAAAATAAAGCTATCAAGCCAGTGATATAAAAATAAAGATCCTCTTGTTATAGACAATGGGAATTGCAGCATTACTGCTCTGTCTTGCCACTTGTGGTCGCCAATAGCTTGTTACCCCAGAACAACTGTCTCCACAACGCAACTGAGCGTCGGTTGTGTTTGCTTGGCTTACGGAAGCTATTACCAACCTGAACTCGCTCTTTGGGCTGGCTGGTGAACTCAAGACTCGTCTGGTCATGAAACTACCCTTGGAAGAAAAGTTTCTATACTTTCCAACCTCTCCTGTGCAAGAGGAGCAGCAAAAGTACCTCAGAGGTAGAACACTTCCTTAGCTGAAAATCTACAACATACTTCTACTTCCTTAATGGAAGAAAGTGTCACTGCCACTATGAGATACCCCTTCTCTCAGGGGAAGTATAAGGAGAGAAAGAGACAGAGCCTCTTACCGTGCTCTTTGAACCGACACATGATGCATTGATTTGACCTCAAATCTTTCTTGAATAGCCTTAAATTTTAACTTGTAAGAAATAACATCGTGGAGCTGAGATACTTGGAAACACCTCCAGCCCCATGTATATTTTTATTAATAGTGACTATTAATTCAGAAGCATCAGGATATGCTATTTCCACATGCCTGTACTAGGAGCCAGCAGATCTTTGGGCATGGTCTTCTCTTGTCCCCGTGTTCTTCCCCTTCTTGGGTCCTGTTCTCACGGCGTAATTTCCACGCTTGGGCAAAATCCCAGCCGCCTGGCCTATCCCGCCAGGCCTGTCCAGGAGCGCTGGTTACGTGTGCGCTGCACACCCTGGTGTGCTTCAGAAACACCAGCTCTGCACCTCTTCCGTGAGAGGAAAGCCCGCGCTATTGCCGGGCAGCGGAGGGAGGCCCTGCAGCGCTCAGCCGAGCCGCTCTGGCTCTACCCAGCGGAAGGGAAAGGGGAGAACACCGCTACCTCGGCGTGCTGTAAATGGCACCGGGAAGCACGGTTATCCCGTAGTCGTTCAAGGCACGAGACAGCGTTTGATTCATGGATTTGTGTCAGTGACTTTCACAGACCGCCTAAAGCCGGCCGGGCGCTGCTTCCTAACGGGCAAATTGCTGCGGCCCGCAGGCCGGGGCGTCCTGCCTTCCCCGCGCCACGGGGCCCCGTCGCGCCCCCCGCGCCCCCACGAAGCGCGAGCGAGCGCGGCGATGGGCGCCCACCACCCGCCGGCGCCTCGCAGCCCGCAGCCCGCACCCCGCGGGAAGCCGGCCCGACCAAGCGGGGCTCGGCAGCCCCCCGCGCCGCCCGGCGGCAGCCCCCGGCCCGCAGCGCGCGCTGCCGGCGCGCTGCCTGCGCGCACGTTGCGCCGGCGGCGGGGGCAGCGGCGGGGGCGGCGGCGGGCCGGGCGCGGAGGGGCGCCGCAGCCCCGCCGGCGGCTGCCATGCGTGCGCGCCGCTCCGCTCCGCGCCGCTCCGCTCCGCGCCGGCGGCCCCGCAGCGCAGGGCTCCCCGCCGCGCACCGCGCGCTCCGCGGCCGCGCAAGGGCGGGTCGAGCGGAGCGGAGCGGAGCGGGGCGGGCCGCGCCGCGCCGGGCAGGTGCGCGCTGCGGCGGCTCCCCGCGGCAGGGGCCGCGCTGCCCCCCCAGGTAGGGCGAGCGTGCGAGTGCGCCGCAGCGCAGCGCAGCGCAGCGCACCGGCGGAGGCGGGAGGCGCGGAGGGGCCGGCGCGGGGGGCCGCGGCAGGTAGCGGCGCGGGGCGGGCAGCGGGGGCGGCGGCGAAGCAAAACCCGGGAGCGGGGGCGGCGCGGGGGGGCCCGGCGGGGGGAGGAGGTGGAAACCGGGATCGCGCCCGCCCGCCCCGCGGCGCGGCCGGGGAGGCGGCGCGGAGCGGAGCGGAGCCGGGCCGCGCTGCGCCGCGCTGCGCCGCGCTGCGCTGCGGGGCCGCCGGATCGCCCCGCTCCGGGGCGGGGGCACCGGGCCACGGCGGCGGCGCGCAGCCCCGGGCGCCGGCGAGCCAGGGCGGCTGTGTCGTTGCAGGCGGCGGCGAACCGGATGCCTCTGGCGGGTAGAAGATGTGTCATGGGAAGCAGGCGAGCGGCGGGGATGCCCTCCCGGCGGCGCGGCGGCGGGCGCTGGCCGCCGCGCTGTGGCTGCAGCTGGCGCTGAGCCTCGGCCCGCGGCCGGCGGCGGGCGGTGAGTGAGCGGCCCCGGCCCCGGCCCCGGCCCCGGCCCCGGCCCCCCGGGCGGAGCTGCTCCCGGCGCCGGCGGGACAGCCCCGTCCCCCCGCCGCCCTCCGCGGGCGCGGACCGCAGCAGCGGGGACCCCGGGGCGGCGGGGCACCGCGGGCGCGGGGAGGGAGCCCCCGATAGCCCCGCTGCCAGTGCGGCGAGATTTGGAAACACCCTGTTATGCTGGGTTTTTTTTTAATACCCCCCCCCCCCGCCTTATCCCCCGAGCCCCACTCGAATGCCTCTCTCATTAGCCTTACTGGTAATCCCTGGGGAAAGCAGGTATTTTGGGAGGAAGCAGGTGATTTGGGGCGAACAGCTCCGCGGCTGAAACGTCCTTCAGCCCTATCCTCTTGGAGGCATGACCAGTTTCTTATCTGGCCTTTTCTTTTTTTTTTTGGGCGGGGGGGAATTTTAATTACATTTTCACACCACCGTTTTAAATTATTGAGCCTTTGAGATATTTTGAGCAGGTACATTTAATTACAAAATTGCTTGGAACTGATTCTGTAATTAGACTTGGATTGCTGGAAAAGTCTTAAAGTAAACTGCTTTGCTGTAAAATGAACTTAGGTGAGATAATGTGAGCAGCTTCAAATGATTTCTGCTCCAGCATGGTATTTTATATTTGTGTTGGGGGAATAAGCCGTTTTATGATTGAATCGCATCTCTGATGGCAGTCAGAGTTCAATATAAAAATTGGTCGGGCTTCTCATGCCAAAGACTTATGCCAGAATTTTCCCACTTGAGTGCCTAAACGCAAGCAGCTGCGATCCAGACGTGTTTTCTGCCACCAAACACAGAATTAGAGGAATATGGCTGAAGAGGACCTCAAGAGGTCGTCTTGTCCATCCTCCTCCTGATACGATTCAGTCATAATTTTCTCTCAGGACTATAATGCCATTTTTTCAACAGAAATCCTCTGACTGCAAATGCGATTCCAGCTAAACAAGCTTTTAAACTGTTGCAGGCTCTAAGCATTGCTCTTTAGAAATCAGTGGCGTTTTTTGCAAGTGTGTCCCCCCTGGTTGCCTGGCCAGCCCGCGTTTCAGCGTGGCGAGGCCACTCTGCCTGTCTTGTGCGTTCCTTGCAGTTGTGGCTGCACGAGCGCTTGTCATTCTCCATTCGTAAAAGAGCGATGGTTCCACGGACCCCCTCCTCCCCGAAGCCATGTGTATCCTGCGGTTTGATTGTCAGCATTGATTTAGCCGATTAGTGGGAGAGGTTCTTCAGAGGACGGTTTATGTCTCTCTCAAATGTAGTATTTTTCATCACAGCCTGTAATAAATTCTTCTGTGATGTTGATTGTTATTAACATTACTGCATTTCAGTCATTTTAGGATCTTCCAATAAAATGTTTTGTCCAGAGTCTAGGGAAGGGTAATGCGCTGAACGGCTGTGCATGGTTAAGATAACCAGTGAAAAATATTCATTGCTGTTTCCAAGTTATGATTGCTGTTATTTTCCGGGGTGGTTGTACTGGGAAGTTGCACACCATAAAAGTACTGGTAAACGTACGGATCTTTCACGTGGTAGAATATATGTACCTGCGTTGTGATCCTCCCCCCACCCTGAATCATTGGAGTGGTGAAACAGTGGGTTTTGTAGTTAGAACAGGGGACTGACTGTAAATTCGGAGTCTTCCTATTTTCTGCTCCGTTGTATCTGTGAGCGAGCTGCTTCCACAGGTTACTGTGCAGGCTCAGCCTTTGCATCCTCAGCCTGTGACCCACAGTCTTAAGGATTTCAAAGCAGCTGTTGACATCAGCCAAAGTTGTGGTTTCCCAGGACCTTTGAGAAATGTCTTTCTGCAGGACTCTCATTTTATGGATTTGCATATCCCTAAAGAAAGCACTCAGCATTACTGACTACTTTGGAAAATGTAGCCCCAATCTCTTTGTATCTCCTCATTATCTGTTAAATAAGGATAATCATACTTCTCTCTGAGATTTGAAAAGCGCTTTGATGACATTTAATGAAAATACTATGGAGGTGGAAAGCATTTGTTTCAAAAGCTTTAGAAAAACAGCAGTGACAACATGCTAAAATAAAAACTCTCACATATGAAAAAATACAAATTGATAGTTTCGTTTTTTCTGTAAAGCAGTTAAGTATTCACTGCTTACCTTTTGGATCCCATTCCTCCCTTCCTTATCTGATAGCAGAGTTTTGCTCCGGCAATAATCCTGTCATGACTTGTGTGACTCCTTCTATTTTATATCTGACTAAGCTCTATTGATTGTCCCATTCTCCCATTTGGCCCCCAATCAATAGTACTTATAACTCTTTTTTTCTTGTCGATAACCCTACAGAGAATAGCTCTGTTTATAACGCTCTTACTTTCTCAAAAGTGTATCCAGCAGAAAATTTGCCGTAGAAGTGAGCTCAAATGAGCAAACGTTTCAGATGTCGGTATACCCGATTCCTCCCTGATGTATTTAACTCTGCTGACACCAAGGATAAAGTAAATCTCACCTACTTTCGCTTGTGGCTTTCATCTAATCATCTTTGTCTAGCTTGCTTTTCCCTATAATTCCATAATGAAGAAAAACAAAAGAAAGAAAATAAGAAAGAGGAGCAGGGTGGGAAGGCTAGTAACAGGAAAAATGAAATCCGCAGGTTGGTGGAGCTGATGGGAAGTTATTTCTGAGTTTTAAGGCATTTGCAAAGTTCCCTGTTCAACCTGTTGGACTGAGATAATAGCTACAACAATATATTTTTACATGCATTCCAGATTCCTGGAATTCTAATATTCCCTGGGGGAAAAGAATTCTGAAAAGAGTGTGTGGGAGGAAAAAAGCTCAGTAAGCTTCTGATTCTGAAGTTTGTCTGTGGCACTGGAATTTTGTCATTGTATGTGGATCAAACGTTGCCTGGGGACGTTTCTACTTTATTTTCCTAGCTCTGTTGGGTGATTTGTGCTCCTCTGCCCGGCCCCGCGGAGAGGCTGGGGGCTGTAACCTGCTCGCGCCTCCCGAGGAACGTAGGCTTGGATGGGGCCTTGGGCTGTCGCCTAGTTTTATCCGCTGGCCTCAGGCGGGTTCAGCTGTGTGGGAGCCCTTCTTGGTCTCATCTTGTTCTTGAAAGGCTCCACCTCTCCCCCAAGCACCTCTGCTGCCTTCAGCCGCTCTTGCACTAGAAAGCGTTTGCTCGGGTCTCACCTGAAGCTTCCTTGCTGCTGCTTTCTTGTCCTGTTCACAGCAGGCATCCGAAAGAGGTTCTTCTCCTCGGCTTGGTGGCTGCCTTTTATGTACCGTTGCGCCTTTTCGGTCTTCTGCCACAGACTGGAAGGCTCCAGTTCCTTCAAACTTTCTTCTGCATGCTATTTTCCAGGTTTCTGGTGGTGCAGACGGCCGCCCTGTGCGTGCTGCCGCTGATCCGCATCCACTGCCCTGGACCTGCCAGGGCGCCTGAGACGAGGCCTTGCTAGCGCTGAGTAGAGCTGAAGGACAACGTCCAGTGTCTTAGCGGCTCTGCTCCTGTGTAGACATCCGGGTGTCTTTTCTGTCATTATAGGATGCTGTTGGTTTGTATTTGGCTTCTGATCCCTGGTGGCCGCTAGGTGCATTGCTGCAGGGCTGTATCCGGCCCGTCGTTCCCGTCCTGCGCTTGTGCTTGGTTGCAGTTGCAGCGTCTTTGGCAGCTTACCCCGACCTGGGCTCTGCAGGCAGCGTCCCTTCCCATTGGTGGGCTTTTTTAGGAAATGTTATTCATCGTGCATGACGGTAAAGAAATCTGGCAAGTTGCAAAGCCTTCGAATGTCACGGTGAATGTTAGCAATACCATGCGAATCGTGGATTTATTCTAGACCTGAGCTGATTCTTGCATTGCTCTGTGGTTTTTAGTGTATGGACTGAAGTCTTGGTTGTGCCTGCCTTTGGATTTAGTGGTTACCAGAAACGTGTTCCTTAGGTTTCTGAGGAGAACGTACTTGATGCCTTGGGGTAAGAGAGCTCTTGTGTGTGCTGATGGTGCAGACCCACATAGGGCATACTTTGACACCTTTCCCTCCAACTGCCTTGCATAAACTTTTGACATTGTAGAGAATAATGCTTTCTGCACAAACTTTTATTTGACTGACACACTCGCTAAGTCTGTAGTTAATGTATTTTACTCGCTCCCTCTCAGTGTGTTTGCTTCACTTGTCAAGCAAAATAGGCCCGACCCTTCATTTCAGCCGAGCGTGGTCCGTATGTGTTAGGAAATCATCGGTTAGTTCGCAGCGTTGGTTTTAACCTCGGACTTGTTGGAGGAACTCAGTATTTTGTAAGGAACAGATTTCTGACATCGTCCTCTGATTTTATTCTCAATGCCAGACCCGTCGCATGTAACTTCCATTCCCCTCTCTGCTGACTTACCATTTAAGTTCCTTTTTGTGTCCGTTTTCATTATAAGTAGCAAGGCCAGTGACATCTTGTGATGACAGCTCATCATTTGTCTTAGTGGCACATCCTTCCCCCTACAACCTTGTGATAGGGAGGCATATTTGATATATTAATCTTAAATCAGTTTCCTGGCACCCCGCAAGGAGGAGGTTTGTCCATCACTAGGTTGGGATTCAGAGGTTGAGGTTGGCTTCACTTCTCTGTTTTACTCTCTTACTCCCAGAATTAGGATATAGTGCCTTTGATCTCTGTGAAAGGGATGATTACAACTTTAGAAGGATGAAGTAATTACTCTGTGCTTGATTTTCTCACCTGTATAGTAGAGAAGCAATATATTTTGTGGACATGTTGTGAGGTAGTTTGAGAACCTCCCACAGAAAATATTACAGGAGTGAGAAAAGCGTATTTTAGCAAAGTGAAATCCAAACTTTACCAAAATAAAAAGGTCTTTAACATCAATGGGTTTTGGGTTTTTTTTTTTGGTCTTGTGGATTAATAATTAAGTATTGTTAACACAATTAGGAAGATGTTATCCCCTTTGACTTCTACAAGTTTTCTTATGGACTTTTTTCTATTGCTTTGATCATGGGCTCCATTTTTTCCAAATGTCATCTACCTCTGATTGATACTCATATTTTTATTACACATTGTTAAGAATAGAAAACATTGCACTCACGTATTGTGCATTTCAGTGAGGTTTGAGGCATGAAAAGGCATGTGATGAAGTGCGGCCCCGATTCATATTTGCTAAATGGAAGTGTAAATATGAAGGAAAAACTGGCCACGTTCAGTGGTGAACAGAAACTGGTAAGAAAAGGAGCTCTAGGGATACAGAGTTGTGGTGTGTACAAATTGATTCAGTGTGTGCACAAAATTACCTTTACTTACATATGGAGGAGGCCAAAAGGGTGTGCATCTTACAAACTCATTTTGTTTCAAATTCATTTCTCTGTGCAACCACCGTCTCCTCACTAGTTTTACACCTTCCTCTCAGCTACTGTCTTCGACGCGGCACGAACACGACATCAGGAAACGCGTTACAAGCTGTGCGCCTCCTAGATTTCACAGGGCAGAGATTTCCAGCAGCGATCCTCAACCTACGCGTGTGCCTGCTGACGATGCTACGCCGCCGCTGCGTGTGTTGCCGCCGCGTTTGGCCGCCTGTTTTTCGGAAGGGGCCCTCGGTGACTTTCCCTGGGCAGCTGGGCTGCCTGTGCCATTTGTCCAAACTGGGGGCCTCCTTTTCCGTGCATCGAAAGCGCTGGAGCAGTTTGCGGATGCCATCTGTGCACACCGAGCGCATGCTGATACAATGTGTTAGATGCGTTTTCGTGCTTCTGATGGGTGACCCTTGAATCGCTGCTTCTTGTAGCTGGTCAGAGCCACTTTAAATTGCGTGGTGTCTGTGCTAGGTTGCTCTTCTGCTCGTTATTAAAGGATTATACAAAGCTTTTGCTTTGTAGGGAAGTGCAAGAATTTATTGGGAGAATTTCTGCAGTGAGCAGGCCTTGTTCTTGCCAAGGTGACTGACTTTAGAAAGTAGAATATGGGCCTTTTCTGATAGTGTCACTACTTACTTTCGTAAGCGTACAAATAATGATAAGCAAGTGGTTTGTTTTTAATGTAGCGCTTCTCATCCATAGAGTTCAAAGCACTTTATAAAGGAAGATAAGTTTTATTATCTTCGTTTTGTAGAGGAGGAGAATGACCATAAGAAGATTAAATGACTTAAAGGTTTCCCATAAGAAGCAGATCTTGCCATGGACTGAGAAGAGATCTTCTGGATCTTAGTCCAGCACTCTCTTCTGAAAATAGAATTTGGGGAAATTCCTAATCCATGTGTATGATACGGCCTTTTTGATGGGATTTTTCGGTTGCGCCTCTCTTAACAGAAATGAGCAGCACATTTCCTATTCACTTAAATTGCTACTTAAGCAAATCACCGAGGCAGCTTTTACAGTGTGGTTTATTTGCCTTACTCCTTAATGTCTGAGATAGTACATGGCATCTTTCCAAACACTTGAAACATCTTCCTCTGAATAATAAAAAAATAAGAAATGTTGTGAGTTAGGTTTGAGCCCTGAGAAATGGTATCGTGCAGTTTCTCATAGTGAGAAGCACATATTAATAGGGATGAGATCTCTGCCTTGCTTGATCACATGCTTCATGGTAATTGTTTACATGAAAGAGCAACGTTAGAAAGGCATTGCTTGTGATTTTTAAGTAACTACCAAAGTTCCTCCTTCTAGACAAAAGTGAGTAGTATTTCTTTAGCTAACTTTTCCCAAATATTGACATTGCTGCCCCATAGGTTTGAGATCAAGGTTGTCACCAGGGCCGTGTGGCGTAGGAACATGAACCTCCACATGGTATCCTCTAAGAGACCACATTTAGGTTTTCCTCGAGGGAGGTGCCTCGGGATAAGTAGTTAATAATCAGGAATTATCCATTGAGAACTGATTTGATGATATTTTCCCATGGCATCAAGCGCTTCCCATGCAAGGGGCCCTCAGGATTTAGACAGCGTCAACGGGACTACTCCAACTTGTGGTAGTTTTACCATCACAGGCTGTCCTGGTTTACCACGTGCAGGATCAATGTCAGGATTACCCTTAATGATGCTCGTATTGTTAGGGCAAAAGGCCTGGGTTCTGGGACTGCCAAATGTTCCCCATCGATTATTAAGTAGATGCACAGCATGGTTAATGCATGGATCCCACTTCGCTTTTTCTACTTGAGCCTGTCTTTTAAGTAAGCCCTGCTCTTATTTCTAAGGCAGCTGCTTTCTATTGCCACCCCGTGGCTGTTCTATGTGAAGAGGCATCGGTGAACCACATCCCATTTAGGCTGGACTTTTCAGTGAGTGGTTCAGCTATTGCAATGGGAGATCTTGGGTAGCCCGGTATTGTTTCTGGTGCAAGGCTAGTTAGGGGTAATTGGTATTTGGTTATCTTTAAAGGGTGTTTTTTTAACATTAGTTCTCTTACTAGGCATGGGGGAGGTTTGCAAAAGTTTGATATTAGCTTTTCCAAAGCTCCACCGGGTACCGTTTGGGAGTATCTGATTTCTTCCTCGTAATACATCAAACCCTAAAATATTATCGTTTCCCTTTGGGTTTATTACTACCTCGAATTTGGTAAGACATTTGTCTCCTGGGAACCAGGGACAAAGTTTTGCCAGAGGACAAGATTCAGCGATTCCCGTAACTGCCTTTATAAAAATCGATCGTTTAGATGGTTTAATGTTTAACCTATTGGCCGTGTGTTTGTCCAAAACGCTTCTCTGTGCACCAGTATCAATTAAAGAAGAAACTTTGTGTCTTCTAGGTCCTACCGGGATCACAATCCAGGGTTCTAAACCTTCAGGCCACTGCGCTATTGATAGTACTCGAGTCGGTTGGCCTGGTTTTCGACAAGCGCTACCTGTTTGTTAGATCATGCAACTCTCCTCATAACTCCGAGAAAGGGTTACTAGGCTTATATTCTCGTCTGTCGTCTTGTGAGCCGGGTGAGGTGGACGGCAGAGTCGCCCTTTTTGCTTGTTCCAATTTGCTCACTATCTGTTCTATGTCCTCTGTTTTCTGGTTATGTAGCATGGATCGTGGGACACCTGACTCCAGGGCATGTTGCCACAATCTATTTCGTTTCTCCCTGTCTCCCTGTTTAGTCCCTATTTCCTTATTGTGTTGCCTGGGGGGGGAATGTCCTCTCCTCGGGGCAGACGAGGCAGTAGCCTGTCTAATGCGCTTTTCCCATGGTTTGGTATCCATCCCCATCTCTTGCGCAGTTGGATGCACTTCCAACAAGGTATCCGCCCATGTTGGTATTGGCATGGGGGGGCACTGACCTTATTATGGTGGTGTGCCTCTGCAGCTACAATGCGATCTCGTATTGCTTGTAGCTTCAGCTTTAACGCTGTAGGCAATCCCCGTATTCACGGTGTTAGGCCGTTTGGGCTTACCGGGGCTTGCATGGGGACGTCATAGGCTCCCCTTTCATATATCTGCTGTACGCAAGCCGCCTTTTGTATGGCTTCTGTAAGCCCACTGTGGGTATTTATATCTATTCTCAAAGGTTCTCCTCTGTTCCTCGGGTCTTGTCCCCCTGCCCAGTAGGCTACTCGGGAGGTGAGGGGACGATTCCCAACTCTACCCGTCAGGAAAACTCCTGGTCCCCAATATCCTGATGCCTCCTCTTCACTTTTAGCATTATGCGATCACCTCCTGTTAAGGATACCTGCCACAAATACTCGGTTTCCGTTTCTGTAGGTTGCCTGCAGTATTTCTCTTGCAGTTTTCCCATCTCGTCTCCCGAGTATGGGGTAGTTCTAATCGTGCTTCTAGTGTTACCCCCTTGGGGCCGTGTCGCGGTTTTGTTTTTTACAACTGGCCGCACATCCAGAGGTGAGGGTCCTGGAGGGTACAAATCGCCATCGTCCTCCAAACTACTGCTGTTTCCCCATGTATCTCTGCCCCAGTCGTCCGGGTCCTCCACCAATATCTTTCTAATCTGGGCTGCTGTGGGGGCTTCCTTGCTGTCGAAAGGACAAGTTCTAACTTGTTTTGTAGTTTCTGATTTTTCTCCTTCTCTAATTTCAATTCTCTTTCAAGATCTACACACCTTTTCTTGTAACTGTTCCTTAGTTTTTCGATGGGTCCGATTGGCTTGTTGGGCCGCTAGTACACAGGCCCCTAAGATGGCACACGTACCACCTTTTCCTTTCCCGTCTCTTTGGTTGCCTCTGATTTCTCTACCCTACGCACGACAGAGGCTTCATCTTCCCAGTTATCATTTGCCCAGTCAATCCCAGGGCTGGAGGGTCCGCATCCGTGTCTCCTCAATAACTCACACAGCGACATAGTTCAAAATGTTTCTATCCGGTAACCCTAGCTTATGTATCTACTGAGTCTGTATCCTATCCTGCCACTACGCCAAAAGTTACTGTCACGCTATGAAGGTTTGATAGTAACAACTGAGACAGTAGCATAATAAAAAATATGTTTATTTCCTCACGCAAGCTCTCAGATTAGTAACACCCATTAAAATAATGCGATTACTAATTTAGAAAGGATAACCCCAAACCGTCGGCTACTGTGCTGTTAATTGGAAGCACTGCTTATCCCAACTTGAAAGCTAGCTTGTTCACTCTCTTAGTGAGAGGACTTTCAACCTCGAGGAGTTACCTTAACCCAGCGTCCCAGGAAAAGGAGATCTGGGGGGGAATACTCACGGTCTAGCCGGAGAGGATGGTCAGGTCACGTTCCCGTCCCTGCTCAAACTCTCTTAGCTTCCAAGTCTCTTTTAATACGGCTGGGGCTCTGGGCAAACACTGCTTTTGCTGACCTCTGTGAGTCACACAATCACAGGACTGTTTCTTCTTCTGCTTGGAAAGTCCCTGCTAGGGAGCCAAGACCGCAACACCTCTGTATCACTTCCTCCCTCCCTGGGGGTACGTGCAGTTTTGATTCCACAGCCTTATCAGGGGCAGAGTTCTTTAATCCTGTTAACTCTTCTATTCCGCAGCCTTGCGCATATCAGTTGGCAGACTTCTCCAGTCCTGTTAACTCTTTACTTGCTCGGCACAGGGTTTCACCCTGCAGCCATGCGCTGCTGCCAGGGGTGGCACAAACGCCAACACTGTGGCCCCCTGCTCCTCCGAGGGCAAATTCAGCCCATTTGTTCTGTGTTTCAGCGTCTGACTCGCGAGCCCGGCAGCTCTCCTCCTTCGCCCAAAAGATGCTTGTTTGGCTCCGCACAATGGTTGAAGCCTGCAGGACTACCACAGCTCAGAGCTGCGCTGGGTCGGGAGTCGAAGCAAAATGAGACCACCGCTGGTTTCAAGCGGCCGTTGTCACTGGCCTGCAAAACCGCCTCGGGCCTGCCAGCTCCTCTAGGCAGTTTCCAGTGGGTGCGGAAGTCCAGGTTGGGTCAAGTTTCACCAAATAACGGCTTTGCTTTTCTCAGCCGCCTTCCCTGTGTGCTGCAGAGGCGGTGTGGGGACACCCCGGGGCTGGGGACATCCGTGGGGCTTGGGACACCTCCGGGGCCGGGGACTGAGATCTCGTGTGCAGCAAGTCACCCTGCTCCTCCTGAGGTGCCCCAAATGGTCCGGCTTTTATAAAATGAAGGAACAGGATCACCCCAATTTCAGATAGGTTTCCCCAGAGGGAATCCACCGGTTTGCAGCACACAGCAATGAGCCCCCTCCCCGTCCCAACATTCAGGTGGAAAATTTCGTCCTCTGAAAGAATAATCACGCAGACAGTTCACCGTTTAGGATCCATCACAGTTCCCGCCAGCCTGCCTATTGCCAGCCGCTCCACTGGCGCAGTAATAGCGTGGACAGGAGCCAGCACAGCTAGACCGGGAGAAGGCAACCTCTTGAAATCAAGCTAATCCCTTTCCACAGCGGAGGGTCTACGATACAGCTCAGCAGCTTTCATTCTCATTAGCACAGCGCTGCAGTCCCGGGCAGCTCTTGCGCTTCTTGCTGATCCACTACGGCAAGAACGTATCAAGGACTGCCCGGTAAGTGGCAGTTATTTTCTTCCAAAGACTTCCACAGAGATGGAACAGTTTTGATTTCATGGAATTTGCAGATTCTTTTCTGAAAACCAAGCTGAGGTGTTTTCCTGGTTTATTCTGTTCTTCCCCGTTTCTCTCTCCCCTCGCTATCTTCAGAAAAGGGAGAGGGGGGAAGGAAAGCAGGAAGAGACAGACAAAAATATGCAAATCCCAGAAGCAACTGAAATCCAAACCATTCTTATAATTTTCCCCGTTGCTATTTCCCTGTATGTTCATGTAACTTTAGCAGCAGTTTTTGATGAGGGCTAGACAGAGTCTTGGAAAACCTCAACCCTTTTCCCCCCCTATCATAACTGTCAGCTGTTATTGTAGTCAACCACACAATGACCATCTTTCCCTCTTCTCTATAACCTTTAGATGGTGCTTGTGTATCATTTTCTGCACATAAAGTGGCTCACGCTGCCTCCAGCCAAGCTGGGAAGTGGCTGGGAAGTGCAGCGCTCTGGCAGGCTGGGAGCAGGAGCTGGAGGTAGGCATGCCGGGTGGTTGCCGCATCCAGCTCTCCGTCAGAGACTACCGTGGTCCTCAGCCACTTCCCAAATGTGAGTCACGGGACAGGCAATACGCTGTGGCACGTTTTACTGAAATTTCTGAAAAGTCACATTTGATTGCATTTCCTCGGCATCGTGCCTTACCACGCTCTTGATGCCCGAGGCTTCACCCCTTCTGTGGGTGCCCAGTAGTTCCAGCATATCAAATGCGCGTCCAAGCAGTCGGTGGGAAAGAAGCCATTCTTGCTCGAAACGGCACTCTCAAATGCCAGAGCACCTCGCTTTTCCATGAATAATGTCACCAAAGCCTGCCGCTCACGAGGATCGCAGCAAAACAGAAGCTTGTGTCTGGGCTACGGGGAGGAGGGGAAAATTCAGGGTAAGAAGCTGGTGCAGGCAGGGAAAGAAACAAGGGCTCTGCCTTGGGGTCAGAGAAGGTGGGTACTTCTGAATGGGTCTATTTTTTAGGAAAAAAATCCATTCTGGAAAGAAAACAACCCCTCTCCCAACCTCTTATTATTCAACTCTTCATTCTGATTCAGGACACAAATGCATGCAGAAGTACTGAAATGTAACAGAGAAACAAAATCCTGAGCATTCCTCTCTGTCACGAAGGAGTGATGCACTTCACTTGTAAGAGGGAAGCAGCACTATGTTCATTGCGGAAAAATAGAATAAGAATAAATAAGAATGATGTAACGAGGTTCTATTGGCAAGGTTCACTCAGTTATTTACTGCATGAAGGACAAGGTCAGATGCATGTTCAACAGAGACCCTCCCGTTGAGTCACGAGGTTCAGAAAGGACCCCCTTGCTTTCTAAACTCCTTCGGAGAGGAGCCTAGGTGCGGCTGGATCCAGTCTTAGTCCCAGACTTGGTCAACGGTTCATGTCTAAAGGAGTATGTGCGAAGGAGACCCTCCTGTTGAGTCATGAGGTTCAGAAAGGACCCCCTTGCTTTCCAGACTCCTTCAGAGAGGAGCCTAGGTGCGGCTGGATCCAATCCTAGTCCCAGACTTGGTCAACAGTTTATGTCTGAAGGAGTGGGTGCAAAAGGGACCCTCCCGTTGAGTCACGAGGTTCGGAAAGGACCCCCTTGCTTTCTAAACTCCTTCAGAGAGGAGCCTAGGTGCGGCTGATCCAGTCTTAGTCCCAGACTTGGTCAACGGTTCATTTCTAAAGGAGTATGTGCGAAGGAGACCCTCCCGTTGAGTCATGAGGTTCAGAAAGGACCCCCTTGCTTTCCAGACTCCTTCAGAGAGGAGCCTAGGTGCGGCTGGATCCAATCCTAGTCCCAGACTTGGTCAACGGTTTATGTCTAAAGGAGTATGTGCGAAGGAGACCCTCCTGTTGAGTCATGAGGTTCAGAAAGGACCCCCTTGCTTTCCAGACTCCTTCAGAGAGGAGCCTAGGTGCGGCTGGATCCAATCCTAGTCCCAGACTTGGTCAACAGTTTATGTCTGAAGGAGTGGGTGCAAAAGGGACCCTCCCGTTGAGTCACGAGGTTCAGAAAGGACCCCCTTGCTTTCTAAACTCCTTCAGAGAGGAGCCTAGGTGCGGCTGGATCCAATCCTAGTCCCGGACTTGGTCGACGGTTTATGTCTAAAGGAGTATGTGTGAAGCAGACCCTCCCATTGAGTCACAAGGTTCAGAAAGGACCCCCTTGCTTTCCAAACTCCCCCTTGGAGGAGCCTGGGTGTGGCTGGATCCAATCCTAGTCCCAGACTTGGTTAATGGTTTATGTCTAAAGGATTATGTGCGCAATTCATCAGAGATATAACTCAGCAAAGTTTCACAAAGTTCGCAAAAATTTCAGCATGCTATTAATCACTTACCGAGCATCTGTCGCGGGTAAGGAATCTCTCAACCTCGAGGAGTAACCTTGAGAGGCGTCCCTGCTCGAGAGGAGGTTCTGCAGTGCAGCCCGCTGCCGTGCAGGAGAGCTCAATGGGCTCTGGGCTGCCCCCTGTTTATGGGGGGGGGCATATGACTCATAGTCATATTTGCATGCTAGATGGGCCTTAGTTGGCACATGCTCAATTAGCCCCTACATACGTGCTGTTTAGAGGGAGGTCAGGTTGAGGGGGAGAGAGCGCATCGGGGGGGAAAGGAGCACAGCGTCACACTCTCCTTTGCTCAATTTCAGCAGTCAAATTGCTCTGCGAATTGAATTTTCAGATCCTCTGTCTAATATTGCCTTCGGCCCAGCCTTCCCTACCTGGGCCCACCTGGAGCAGACTGAGTCATCCTGCTTCCTCTTTTGTATTTATGCTCTTCAAATATTTGCAGGGAATTAAGCTGGCTAGCCTCTGTTTGGACTCCTTTTCTCAAGAAGTTTCTTTTCTCAAGATTTCTCTCTTCCCTTCCCACACCTTCTGCCTAAACTTACCAAGGAAGGGGCAGTCGCCACACACGCTCTCTGTGAGCAAAGCTGCTGCTTACCCAGCTCTCAGCTGGATGCACGGTGAGCTTTACTGGGGAAACCCAACCGCTAAGTCGGAAGGCAGCAGGGAGCAGAAAATAGCTGCTGCTTCGGCTCCCAGGCCTACCTGCAGCCGCCTTGCCGGGGGGGTGTCTGTCTATGTATCCGGACAAAATGAATTAGGAGGGCAGGAACCGCACGTTTTAAGGTCCAAAAAGACTTCTGCACCCAAGGTCTTTTTTTCTGCTGTAAACATTTTATATGGAGGAAGCACCACCAAAAGCCCGCAAATATGATGGGTGACTTTCCACTGCCTGAGATAAGAATCTATTTTTATAGGTGGGGAGAGTACAGTGATTTTTGCCCCAGGCGACACTGTACATGGTGTTGGCGGATGGGGAGCAGGGGCTACCAGCCTGCCTCCTGTTTGCTGCTATACAATAACATACAGTTTGCAATGTTGGGGCTAGGTCATGCAGCTGGATTGCATCCAGCGTTGCCCCCCTGCAGGTCATATGGCCAACTGGCCATCTCTTGCTCTATCAAGTTCACCCTTTCTTTTGCTAGTCAGTTAATTCATAAAATTGCACTACTTTGAGAGTACCAAAGACAGGTTTTTTTTTTTAAAGATCATTTAAATTAGAAGCTCGTTCCTCGTGCAGTTGTTCCAGCATTTCCCTGTCTTTTAACCCTCACTGGCCTCTCCACGGCCACCTCAGCTGCAGCAACGCATGAAGTCCAGACGCAGGCTTTGTGGTCGCTCTGACCTCCCACCGTTTGGGGCCAGACCTTTGAAGGAAAGGAGCTTGGAAACCGTGGGCATCTGGGCTCCTCGAGAGCTGAGCCGCAAGCCTGCCTTTCAGCACGCAAGGCACAGGATCGGTTTCAATGGTGTAAACAGGAGTGGCTGCAGTATTGCCATTTTTCTTTGCTCCTTGTCAAAAAGCGCATTTTAAGAAGGGGCAAGAGATTATCAAGCTTTTAAGCAAATACAAGGGGAGTAGCACAGGCCGGTGCCCGCAGCCCCGGCAGCGCAGGCTCCGGCCCCTGCCATCTTCCTGCTGCCGGCCTCGCTGACGTGTTTGCTCTTCGCACGCTTCCTCCCTCTGAGGCCGTCGAAGCGCGCGGGGCAGCCCTCGCTCCACCCCAGCCGGCCGCCTGCATATATTCGGCCCGTCCTGGGCACGAGGCGAGGACGGAGCAGCCCCGCAGCAGCAGCCGACATGTCCAGCGCCGCGGCCAGGCTGTGCAAGGAGCGGGCAGCAGCGGGTGGGCTGGGGTCCCACGGCAATGCCATCCGGTATTTAAACCAGGACTACGAGGCCCTGAAGCAGCAGTGCCTGCAGGCCAGGGTGCTCTTTAAGGATGAAAAGTTCCCAGCCTGTCCCTCCACACTGGGCTACAAGGACCTGGGACCAGACTTCTGCAAAACCCAGGGAATTACCTGGAAGCGCCCCACGGTAAGAGTGCTTTATCACTGCGTGTTTCCCTAGGGCCAGATCTAATCAAAGGCACCAGGACGTCCATCCTAAACCAGTGCTGATCCTGAATATCTGCTATTCCTTTATGTTTTTTCTTCTCTCTTTCTTTACCTCCCTGGTTGCTAGCTGCAGCGAGGTTGAAAAGGGGAAGACCAACCTTTCTGAAATCCCTCATAAAGCGAGGAAGCCTATTGCTGCATGAGAACCTGCTTCCTTCCTTTCTCTCTAAAGCTTTCCAGCCCAGCTCCACGGAGCTAGAAAGCTGCGCTAAAATTCAGAGCAGCACACAAAGGCCCAAAGGGGATCCAGACAGGGCTCCCCCAGGAGCCACCGATCATCAGGTGTAACAGCGTCCGCGCACCACGTCCCTTCCGATGTGCCTCCAAGGCCATTAGGCTAATGCTTAAAGAAAACCCTTTGCATCACTTCAAGCTGCCTGTAGCAATTAAAGAACAACCGATTGGAATTGTTGTTACCCAAATGCATATATCCTAGAAATAGCCATTCATTTAAAATAGTCATTTTCATCAGACAGGAATAGATGCTGAGATTTTTTTAAACCGCAAGGTAAGGGCCTCACTATTTTTCTGGTCTTTCATTTTCCAGTCGTTTGTCCATACTTCATTCCTCCTTCCTTTGCTTTGCCCCTGCCTGGGATATCAAGAAGAAAAAAATGAAAAAAGGGGGGAGGGAGGAAGGAACACCCCCCCCCCAATAACTTGCCTTCCTCAAATGAGGAGGGGGGAGGAAGGAGAAAGAGAGAAAGAGAGAAAATTTCAAGGTCTAGAAATTTATTTTCCTGAAAAGTGAGACACTGAAACTTCCAGTTTTCATAACTTCCCGTACCTCCCCTGGTGCGCCCATCTGTCAATCAGCATTTCGCTTTGGTACCTGGGTGTTTCAGCAACAAGCACCGTGCAAATATTTCTTGGTTTTGCCTGCCCTGGGAGAACAGGGGCCTTCGGCAGCCCCTTGAATGATCCTTGTCCAGCCCGTGCGAGGGAGCTCCGTGCCTGCAGCAGATGCGCGGCACAGGCAGGGCCAGCCCGGGGCTGCGAGCCAGCCCGGTGCACTGCTCCAGCCCTGCCCAGCACCCCCCCGTGCTCCCCAGAAACCAGGCAGCTCTGTCGTCGCTTCACCTGCAAGCGTCGAGACCCGCTGGCTTGTCCCCGCGCGCGGGGTGGAGGGCAGCCCAGCGCCAGGATGGCACCGGCGCGTCTGCTAGAGCCCTCGCGCCCTGCCCAGGAGGACGGACCCTCTGCTTCCTTCTCCTGGGGACGGAGCCCTGCATCTAAGCCGCTTGTAAAGGCGACAGATAACCCCCGTCGGAGGTGACAGCCTGGGAAACCGGGCTCATTTCCTGGACTTTTCCAGCCAGCCGGCAGGTTTCCAGCTCCAGACCCTGCCTGGGACTCCAGGCTGGTGGGGTCATTGCTCGCTTACCTGCCGGCACCCGAAACAAGCAGCGGGGCCCAGCGGGTGATCGGGAAGAGCCCTGCTGGAGCAATGGCCCTCTGCAAGACAAATATTCACTGCTCAGGGCACCTCACCCTGGGTTGGGACTGCTGCGGTGCAGTGAGTGACAGGTGCTCTTCCATCATTATTTTCTGGCTTTGACACTGGGTTTCTAAAAGGAGAAAAGGTAGAAAGTGCCCTTCTAAAGAGTGCCTACGTGGCACTTGGCGGTGGCTTAGAAGAGACAGGTGTCTAAATGAGCAATATGTCACCTACTGCTGACTGCCATCAGGTGCTGTAACAGGTCACCAATTTGGAAGGGGGGGAAAAACCCCACAAGAACTCTTCTGGGTGGCAACGTCCTCCGGTCTCCTGTCCACCGGGACGGCTGAGCTCTGTGATAGACTGTCTGGAGTCGGAAGAAGAAGAAAAGCCATTAACATAACCTGCTTGGCTGCCCCCAAAAGGCTGGGAAGAACGGGGGAGTTGCTAATAAGAGTATTTGCACGGGAAGTGCGGTTGGGGTGGGGAAGCGCCACCACTACAAGCAGTAGTGGAAATGCAGCACCTCTCCGGTGCGTGAGAGCAGGGAATCACTGCCGCAAATCAGCTGCACTAGCCCAAAGCACGGCAAGAGAAAATCAGATCTGAACTCCAAAGGTGAGTTTTCCCTCTGTCCTCATACCTGCAAAACTTCTCGCTAGTATCACGGACAGTCTCAAGCAACAAAGCGCTTCAGGATTTGGCTCACCACCCCCCAGTAAGAGCAGTTTTCAATTTAACGATGCAATGTTGTTGCGACAGCTGGTTAATCAGAGAAAGGAGGAAGTGGGTATTTTTAAGAAATATTGGAAACGTTTACTATTTTTTGAACTTCATACTGAAACAACGAACAAGAAATGGAGACTTTTCAGACCAGAAAGGATGATATGTACTTTCAAAACATTTCTTTTCAGGAGTTATGCACCAACCCTCAGTTTATAGTTGGAGGAGCTACTCGAACGGACATCTGCCAAGGCAATCTGGGTAAGTAGACAAGTTCTGAATTTTATTCTGGAAGAAGAAAAAGGAAGCTTAATTTAAAAATTCCTCATACACCACGTCCTCTTGGCTACCCTATAGGCAGGCTAAGGACTTTGAGGCTGGGCATCGCAGCCCCCACATGTGGGGCAGAGCCCACAGCTGCAAGCCAGGCACCCAGGCTCAACATGAGACAGTATGGAGAGTGCCAGATACCAAAACCAGTCCTCGTGCAACCAGCACACTGATGGTGGGATGGGGCATATAGAGGCTTGTAAGAGCTGTGTCAAACCTGCGGTTGCCTGAACTGTCTCCTGGAGGTGGGCACCTGCTTATCCCTTTCCGAAGTGGGAAGCTGGATTGCTGTTTTTCCTCCTCTTAAGACAGAGGTGGATGGCAGCAGCAGCGTTAGTGCACGTGCCCCGCAGTGAGAGCCGGCGCTCCGTGCCTGGCCCCAAAGAGCAGCTCCCAGACTCAGGGGACGAGGACAGGGCACCGAGCACACTGGAGCCTGCAGCCTAGTCCTTAGGGGTTTCATTTGGGAAGGAGAGCAAGGTCTAGCGACGGTTTCATGCCACTCAAATACACAGGAGCGGAGGGGCAGAATAGGGGCTGACTTAGCGCGGAGCCTGGGACTGCGACGTGCCCATCCGCTTGCAGGCACGAACTAGAAACAAGGATCCCTTTACACTGTAAAAAAAAGAAAAGAAAAAAACAATTAGCGGAGCCTGTCAGCTGTGTCGCACCGTCCACGACAAGGCAGTGGGTCCCGACCCTCCGTGCTGGACGCTCAGTGTGTTGGTGCAGCCGACGGGCAGAGCCGCGAGCAAGCGGAGAGGAGCGCCGGGACGCCCCGCGCGCTGGGCAAACACCGCCAAAAAGGCAGCTCCCACGCCAGGGCCTGACGCCCGTAAGGCGTCTGTCAGGCAGTAAGCACCCTCTCCTGGAGATCTGTCACAGCAAAACTGTCTGTCTTGCCTGTTTTCTCCAACGCTTGTCATCGTCTAAGCAGAGCCCTTAGGCAAACGCCCAGAATGGAGCTGCAAGCGCTTTCTGTTCCCGCTTCGAATAGCTGCTGTCGCAGCCTTCTTTCCTGGCTGCCCAGCTGATAAAACGCAGCTGCGGAAGACAGCAGCAGCAGCCTCTCCTGACTGCATACAGAGGCGAGAGCGCTGCAACTCTGGTAATGAGAATCTGATAGATCAAACGCAGAGAAACCAGCCTTTCTCACTTGTGTGCTGCTTAGTGCAGCACTTCGGACCTCACTGCACTAGTGTCTCATGCGTCGTGCAAATGCGATTGAAACAATTTCTGCAAGTCATTGGCAAGAAATGATACCAGTGCTGGTCCTGTAAACACAGCACCACTAAAGCAATGGCTAAAAAAATTCCCCAGTGTGCATGCCTATGCTCCCAAGGCTAAAAATAAGATGCCCAATCATATGCTTGCTCCAGGATATTTATTTGGTGGGTGCTAGAGCAGAGTATGGGGAATCACTTCCTCTGTTTTAGGAGAATTGTTCTGACAAATAAGAAAAGCGACATTTCTTGTCACCTCCAATTTGAGAAGTTTCTCTAATAGCATTAAAAGAAAAAAATGCCTGCAGTAAAGCCTCATTTTCCTTGACAGCTTACAAGCTAAAGGACTGAGGAATATTACCTGCTCTCGAGCTAGAAGAGGTCAATGCATCATTTGTGCTAAGCCTAGAAACTGATTGCAAGCACCTCGAGCCCCTTTTTATTTCTGTCACCTCCTGAATGTCTCTAGGGACTCCCGGTCGTTTGTGGGGCTTAACAGGCTTTCAGTATAGAGCAGGGCCCAAATGCATCAAATAGTGGTAACCAGAGAACTGGGCCCAGACGCCTCCCATGAATACAAGGACAGTGCTGGCTTTGGGGGCTTCGCAGCCCAGTGTCCTGTGGGCTGAACCCCACATGCTCTTCTGTGAGCATGCATCTGTGTGCAGGTAGTGATTTCATTTGAAGTATGCTAATAGTCAAAGTAATTCTTCAAAACTGCATATATATGCACAGCTAGGTTTCATGTTTGCATCACAAACTCAAGGTCAGAATTTTTCATTTCAAATTAAAAAATAAAAAAGTTGGATCTTACCAGCATTACAAATGACTTGGGATCCAAGAATCAAGCTGGTTCCTTTTTAGCACATTCAACAGCAGCAGCACACATTGTCATTGGCACTTGTCTGAAACTTTTATTGATGAAATATGAGACTCAGCAGAAAGCAGCTTATGTGCCCGTAGGTGACACAGCCTTGCAGGGCTAATGCTGGGAAGACTTCTTTATTTTTGTAAGCTAAAAAGAGTACAACTTCAAATGTATACAGTGAGCAGAAATGTTTTTTGTTGCTGTCATTTTGTTGGGCTCTACCTGTGTTGGAAATACATTCTAATTAAATATTTAATTCATTGGCCAGTTGGCCTCATTTTCCCTCGCTCCAGAAATTCTAGATGCCCTTTTTAGGAAGGGAATGGAACAGTTTCCTCACATATTGAAAGGTGACTTGTAACGTGCAGCTGTATTACGACAAGTTTTAGTGGTCCTACGTAGGCTGCCTTACCAGGGACAGGGAGCATGTGCTGCTGCACCATGCAGGCACAGCCGCATCCAAAACTGTGAAAGCTGCTGCTGGCAAAATGATGTTGAACTTTGAAAAAACAAATGTGCACTGTCAGCTTGTGCTTTTTTTAAACTAGCAATTTATTATTCTAGTAGGGCCAAGAAACTTTACTTATAGGCCGAGATCTCATTGTGGTGTACAAGAAGATAAGAGCAGTGGATGTTTTCTACCTTGACTTCAGCAAGGCTTTCAACACTGTCTCCCATAACATCCTCATAGACAAGCTCAGGAAGTGTGGGTTAGATGAGTGGACAGTGAGGTGGATTGAGAACTGGCTGAATGGCAGAGCTCAGAGAGTTGTGATCAGCGGTGCAGAGTCTAGTTGGAGGCCTGTAGCTAGCGGTGTCCCCCAGGGGTCGGTCCTGGGTCCAGTCTTGTTCAACTTCTTCATCAATGACCTGGATGAAGGCACAGAGTGCACCCTCAGCAAGTTTGCTGACGATACAAAACTGGGAGGAGTGGTGATACCCCAGAGGACTGTGCTGCCATTCAGAGAGACCTGGACAGGCTGGAGAGGTGGGCGGAGAGGAACCTCGTGAAGTTCAACAGAGGCAAGTGCAGGGTCCTGCACCTGGGGAGGAATAACCCCATGCACCAGTACAGGTTGGGGGTTGACCTGCTGGAAAGCAGCTCTGCCGAGAAGGACCTGGGAGTGCTGGTGGACACCAAGTTAAGCATGAGGCAGCAATGTGCCCTTGTGGCCAAGAAGGCCGATGGTATCCTGGGGTGCATGAGGAAGAGTGTTGCCAGCAGGTCGAGGGAGGTGATCCTCCCCCTCTACTCAGCCCTGGTGAGGCCACATCTGGAGTACTGTGTCCAGTTCTGGGCTCCCCAGTACAAGAGGGATGTGGCACTACTGGAGCAAGTCCAGCGAAGGGCCACAAAGATGATTAGGGGACTGGAGCATCTCTCTTATGAGGAAAGGCTGAGAGAGCTGGGCCTGTTTAGCCTGGAGAAGAGAAGGCTGAGAAGAGATCTTACTAATGTGTACAAGTATCTGAAGGAAGAGTGTCAAGAGGATGGGACCAGACTCTTTTCAGTGGTGCCCAGCGATAGGACGTGAGGCAACGGGCACAAACTGAAACACAGACAGTTCCATCTGAACATGAGGAAAAACTTCTTCACTGTGAGGGTGACAGAGCACTGGAACAGGTTGCCCAGAGAGGTTGTGGAGTCTCCTTCTCTGGAGATATTCAAAATCCGCCTGGATGCAATCCTGTGCAACGTGCTCTAGGTGACCCTGCTTGAGCAGGGGGGTTGGACTAGATGATCTCCAGAGGTCCCTTCCAGCCTCAACCATTCTGTGAATCTGTGTTTCTGTGAAGAGGCAGGCTGTGTAATTTAGACCCCGTCCTGGAAGCTTCTTGGTACGGACAGTTTCCTGCATCCTCATTAATACACAACAGCCAATTCCCAACTTGTTCCTTTCTGAAGACATGGTTAATACTTGTTCAGTCAAAAGCTTAGACAAAGATATTAGGCTCCCAAGTAAGGTTTAGAGATGAGACTTTGCATTGCTCAAGGCAGGTATAGTAATTTTCAAGACAAAGTTCAGCACTGCAATTCTTTCAATACAATTCTTTCCATTAATACTCCAAGCAGACTTGCCCCGATACTTCCCATGAAAGTTAAATTGCATTGTACGTTTGTGGGAGGCAGAAGCGTCCACACCAATGTCACTCATTCTCCCAGATGTTAAGAAGTTAATTGATACTGTAGACAGTTGCAAAGGATTTCACATGGCATTTGGTATCTTATGGGGATGAGAGTCTGAAATTGTTTTGTTCCGAGTCCCATTTCACTGAATCTTGGTGTAGCTGTGAATCAAACGCACCTTTCCTTTCGCTGGCTGTAAAAGTCTGGCCTGAGCCAGGGAGAGGGAAGCCCTTGCAGATGCTGCATGTTGGGAGTGCAGCACCTTGTCACTCCTACAGACTTCCTCTAGTCTCCCCAGGGCACGGAGGCACACAGCAGGGACACCAGGAGCCCTGCTCCGGCATCTGCTCAGAAATAGCCTTTTGTGCTTCACGGCGGGCCGGGAACAGTCAGGACAGCAAGAAAGCTGGGGACAGCTGGAAAAATAAGGGTTTCAATTCTAACTTTATAAGACTCTTCCTCTTCCTCCTCTGAAGAACTCTTCCCCAGACTTGGCACCATTATTTCTGCCTCTCCAAGGGAAAACAGCAATGGTCCAAATTCAGACCTTCAAAGAAAGGCCTAACAAGGACTAGCCACCCAAATCTTCCTGCTATCAACCAAGCTTTCTCCAAAAGCTAAAACTGAAAATCCCACCACCCTGCTAGCAACTCAGACCTTTTGCCCTTTTCTGGATGCCCTCCAAGCCCCTGCCTCTCCCAGGTGTGGCAGCTCAGGGCTGGTTAAGGATGTGCAAGTCATTAACTCTGTACTGCCAGCCGGGGTTTGCAACCCAACATACCTCAAATCCCTTCTCTCTGGCTATGCCCTTTTTTCCAGAAGGCATTGCAAAGCATGCAAAAATCTTGCTTTCACAGCATGTAGAAGAGGATCCTGCTTTCACAGCTTCATTAAGAAAAAACAAAACAGTAAAGCCTTGGAAAGAGTGCCAAATTACACGATGACATTTATCACCATTATGAGCTTCAGAGACTCCAGGATATCTGTGAGCTCTGGGTGGGTAGAAAATGAGCCAAATAGATAAAAAACAGAACACAACAAAAATGAATAGCCAAACCAATACTGCATCTGGCGGGACCTTGCAAAGCACTTAATCTTGGCATTTTAGTCTAGGAGCATTACATATTGGTGTAAGGATCAGCTTGGCAAAACCCTGTTAATGAACTATTCTGCTTTGGAACTTGCATGTTTTTAGGTGACTGCTGGCTCCTAGCTGCCATGGCATCTCTCACTTTGAATCCAGATGTTCTGTACCGCGTTGTTCCCAAGGCTCAGAGTTTCCAAAAGGACTATGCTGGGATCTTTCATTTCCAGGTACCTATATGATCAGCGTATTGTGAATAAAAGAGAATACGCCCATATTTAGCTAAAAGCAGCTTTTTTGTCTTTGGCACAGGTTAAATATTCAAGAATTACAGTGCAGAAGTGAAGTGGTTGGGGGTAAAGAGGAGGAGAAAAGAAGAGCAGAGTTAAATGCTAAATCGTGTTAAATGACACATGTTCACTGGGCTAGGTTGTGCTTTTTTTACAGCAGACAGTATACTGGCTTTTTAAACTGAGCTGAACCATCACGCCATGTGGCTCAAGCCAAGCTATGTCTGAAGTGCTTATTGAGATGGAGTTCAGACTGACAAGTTCTCTCCTCCTTCCCTTCCCTCCCTGCTGCTTTGTCTGAATTTCCTTCCTGGAGAGCGAGTGCACCAGTTTCAGGGTTAAGCCAACCTACTTTGCCTTCCAGGCTGTGTCGAGGATGTGGAAGTTAGGCTGAAGCACAAGCTCTGCTGCTGGGTTAACGTGGCAGTGTAGGTTTGTCCTGCAATACTAAAGGAGGTCTTCTGGTGAGGGCAGGTGTGCTGGAGCCCAGATCCATTCTGCCAACTCATCTCAGCAGAGGGTTTATTGTGTAAACGATCCTCTTTCCTTTGCATCCAGGATTGCATCAAATTCTGGAGGAAATGTTTCAAGTGTTCAAGCAAAAAAATAATATTAGCAATGTTTCTCACATTTTCCGGTATTTTTAGAGCGGATTGGCACTGTTGGGTACTTCCACTTTTGGGTCACCTCTCCTTGCAACGTTTTTACAGGGGCTTGATTTTTTCAGTGGATGGCTTTCAGCGCTTTCTGAAAATTGGATCTCTTCAAGGTATCTTGCATTAAAAGAGTAGATTAGAAAAAGAAGACTTCAGAGTATCCTGTGCACCCATTAGCTTTCTGTGGTCTCCACCACATAACCTACACATGGAGCACAAACAGTGTTCCAGATGTTCAAGAAGTGCTGATGTTCCAGATATTCAAGATGTGCAAGAAGGTGCTGTTAGTATTAGCTATCTGCAAAACTTGAATACCATGTTAAGAAGCCTACTTAGTGGCTCACAAGGATGGGAAAGAGGAGTTCTTCCTTCTATTACAAGGAGGAGGAGTCCAACATGGGAACGACAGCCCACAGTAGCTTGTCCAGGGGGACTAGATGACAGGTGCCTGTGGATGACAGTCAGAAGCCACAAGCTGATATAAAACAGAAAGAGTAGCGCGTGAGCCAGTATTAAATAGGGTCAGGAAGGTGGTAGTATGGAGCCATTATATGCATATCAGCCCCGATCAGCGATTTCTCTCTTCTTTTCATCAGTTCTGGCAGTACGGGGAGTGGGTGGATGTGGTGGTTGACGACCGGCTGCCCACCAAGAACGGGAAGCTGTTCTTCGTCCACTCGGCGGAGCGCAGCGAGTTCTGGAGCGCCCTGCTGGAGAAGGCCTATGCCAAGTAAGCTGGCTACCTGCGAGGCAGCATTCCTGGTTGGGAGAAAGCTGACTGCCTGAGCAGTTGTGGTGTGAGGCACGATGTACTTCACCCAAACGCAGTCTCTTTTCCACCCATTTTTAGTTTACTCTAGGTCCATAAAGGACACTACCAACTGTCTGTTTCAAGTTTCTTTACTTCTGGTGCCCCAAGTCACACTGATGATCAGAAGACCAAGAGATACTGAACTGCAAACCCTTCTTTCTGCAGTGCAAATGTTTGTAAGTGGAGATTACCCTTTGGATTGCTCTGCTCTTCCATAGGTTGAACGGCTCTTACGAAGCTCTCAAGGGAGGTTTCCCTATAGAAGCGTTTGAGGATTTCACTGGAGGCATCTCTGAGTCCTATGAACTGAAGGCGGCTCCTTCAGACCTGTACCAAATCATCCAGAAGGCTCTGCGAGCTGGGTCATTGCTGAGCTGCTCCATCAATGTAAGAGGCTGCTGCTGTTTTACTCTCCTCACTCCTCTTCTCAGAGCCGTGGTCCATATTGTAACAAAAGCTCAGATCAGTGTTAGGCATTGGTCATAAGGTCTGAACTAAAAGCGAACTACAATCAGAGAGAAACTTTTACTGATTTCAGCGATAAAACCTTTGGGCTAGGTTTTAAATAATTTACTCTTGTCGTACCTCCCTTTTTACAAGAGAGTCCATGATAACACTTAAAGCCATGAACTGGGAACTGGACTCCCTCAGTTTTGTTCTTTTGTCTCATTCTCGGAGTATCTTTGCTCATTCAAAATCTGTGTAATTTCAACTCCAGATACTCAACTGCTGGAGACACACTCTCTGAGATACTTCCTAGGAGTCTGTAGTCTGATTCCGGCTTTGATTTTTAATCCCCAGAATTATCAACACCCGTAATGCAAAGTCTCTTGAGTAAGAAAAGATGTTTGTACGTTTTGAAAACCCCACACCTTCCACATCCTGTTTCATAATCTTGTTTCAAATCTTGGTTGGTGGCATGTAGGGTTAGCAGAGCTCAGATTTGGACATACTGGATGCAAACCGAGGCAGTCTGGAGCTGAGTTCACACGGACATGTCTTTGTAGGTGACTGGCTCTGTTGCCTGAGATGGGAGTCTGGATTTAGATTGAGATTTCACAGTACTTTCTTGAATCTCGGCTGTGACTGGGGCTGCGTATATGGGGGTATGAAACTCTGGATGTGAACTTTTGCTGAGAACCTCACTTCTATTTAATATACTTGGCATTGGGAATATCGATATTCATTGTGGATACCAATCTGGATATCTTCACCTGTACATGAAAGCTGTGTGCTTGTGTACAATGTATAGCAGTAAATGTGTATATTTTTATTGCCCCAGAAAACTGATGCAGCTGAAACAGAAGCAGTCACAAGTCTGAAGCTGGTAGAGGGACACTCTTACTCCGTCACTGGAGCAGAAGAGGTAAGCCAGCCTCTCTAGGTACCCATTGATTAATCCAGCTCATCGAGCCTGGATGAAGGTTTTACCCTTGCCATCATACAGAACAGCTTGGGATTGCAATAGTGCAGTGTCTTCACCTTTCCAGGGTCTCTGTGGGGCTGACCAAATAAAAATGTTGCTAACTTGTGCACAGCCCTTACAGAAAAAAAAGAAGACAGACTGTAATACTTAGCCAGGTTGAAGGCTCAGTACACTACTGGTAGTTTTACGGAGTGCAGTGTGCAGCCTGTAACCTGTGTTGTACCAAGAGATTGGTGACCCTAGCTGTTATTGCGCTGGGGGGAAGGGAAGGAGGAGCAGGAAAGGGGGCAGCCGCTCCACCACAAAATTGTGCCACGTGAGGCGAGAGCATGAACTTTGCCAGTCGGCATCAAGGGGAAAGGTGCCAAAGCCTCGTTAGGGAACTCCCCTCGATGTCTGTTCCTGCACAGGGAGCCCTAGATATTCCTGCTTCTCCGAAAGTGGAATCATTTGTTCATGCCAGATGTTCATGCCAAATAACCTCTTTCCAACTTTGCTGTGTTGTGAGGTGCCTCCTGCTTCTGAGAATGTAGATATTGTGCTATTTTGTAGCTGCTGTTTTTCCTTGCAGGTTGCTATCATTATACGAAATCGTGGGTGATGCAGCTAACAGCTCACTTGGTGGCACAGGAGAATGTAAAATAAGGGTGGAAGACCTGTAGGTGTCTTGTAACTCTTGCAGATTATAATGGACCGTATCACTCAAGTACAAATCATACTTAACCTGTTTGAAAAGCAATTGCTACATGGTGATTGGAATAATGGAAGTGCTCAGTCTCTGTTTGTTGTGTCTCCTTTAGGTAAATTACCGAGGACAGCCAGAGAAACTAGTGAGGCTTAGAAATCCCTGGGGTGAAGTGGAATGGACTGGAGCTTGGAAAGATGAGTAGGTTATTACACACCCCCGCCTCTCTCTCTTCACTGTATTTTGGTATCTTTTCAGAATTAAATTGGGAGTATGCAGTTAATCAAATCACAGAGCACATTCAGGAAAGACACTAAATCAGTTGGAATAAAACACTATTAAATCAGTAGCGAGGCTAGATATTGATCTGTTCTGCCCAGTGGACATTCTTCCCTGCCACAGACAGAGCTTTCCAATAAGAGAGAACAGTCTACATTTTAATTGTGAGCAACACAATGCAAGCCATAGCCATGTCATTTTGCAAGATGACGTTTCCCAGAGCGATCCTACCGATGCTGCCAAGACCTTAGGAGAGTATGCAGACCAATTCCATTCCTGGGAAATAACAGAACAGAGCTAAACCATTTTGCCTCTTTGGCAGCTCTGAGGAGGTTGATGGGCTCTGCGTCAGGCCTGTATTTTATTTCTGCTGGAGAATCTTGAAAAGGTCAGTGCAGCTAAAGGTCTATTCAGCTAAAGACCCTGAAATTTGAATATGTGTCTGGAACTGTCTGGTCTTAAACTGGACTTGGAGTCTCATGAGAATGCCAGTGAAAACATCTCTTTTATCTTTATTTTTAGAATGGCATGGATTTTCCTTTCATTTGGACCAGGCTATATCTTTTCAGGCAGTATTTTGAGATCTGTTTCCAGTCCCGACTGACTGCATTACTGATGCTGATGTTGTATAATACTTGAGGATAGAAAATACAGATAAAAATTAGGATTATTCTTATCTTTCTCAGAGCTTGCCTCAGGCGCATGTACATGCCACATCCGGATTTTACTACACCTGTTTTAGCATGGGACAACCCTGCTGAAGCAGGTGTAGAGTTTTACAGCTACATGGGAGCAGATCAAATCAGAATGCAGCTTGTCACACAATAACATCAGAACAGCGGAGAAGAAATACTGTTTTCTGCAGTGTATTTTCTAATTCCCTCTTTTGGCTTGTTCTTCGGTGATCCAAACAGTGGAGCTTATATTAATTCCCTAGAGAGGACACCAGGCATTCCAGTAGATCTCACAGCTGAGAAGCTCCGCCTGACCTGCAGCCCGCGTATTACCTAATCCAGTCAGTCTCTGTGACATTGTGCATTCTGGCACCTCACAGGGATGATCCCGCTTAAGGCTCATTCGTTGTAAGTGCAGCTGAAATGTGATCCCAGCTCTGTCTAGTCCGGTCGCTGGGTGCACTGCCGCTGTGGGGACAGAAGGTCGAATTGTTGCAGAAATACATATGCCTTTGTCAGCTGCAACCCAAGACAGACCCTAACTCTCTGCTCTTGTCATGAAATTAAATGTAACAACTGAACAGGTTGCTTTTGTCTTTTGCCTGCAGTGCTCCTGAATGGAATCATATTGATCGCAGACAAAAAGAGGCTCTGCATAAGCAAGTAAATGATGGAGAGTTTTGGTGAGAATCATTCCGTTAGCTTAATCTTTTGGACATTTTGTGTGCACATATGCTTTTTTAACAGTCCTTTCATTTGGATGGAGAAAAACTACCAGTACCAAAAGGGTTACTAAGGTACCAGTGACATGTGTGAGTTGCTAGCCTCTTGTTTATCTCCATTCCCATTCAAATATTACCTTCTATTAGAGCTTGCGTAACTTAGTGCTTATCCAAAATATAGAGACCAGATGGCAATAAAATTAATGAAGTGGCAAGAATGAACCTCAGATGCTCTATATTTTGAGGCTTGTTTTTTGCCAAAATGCTACACGCTAATGAAAAAGTCTAGATTCCCCGCTTGGGAAGAGTCTATTTACCCAGAGCTAATGGAAAGCCCATCCCAGTTAGCTGATTACACAGACCAATATTGAGCCCATGTCAAACTCTGTCCTAGACTGGATTAAAGGATGAACACCCACCATCCTTCAGTACAAGCAACTGTGTGGGACATAAGGCAGGGGAGAGCTGAGAACATGCCTCATGCTCACGGCACGATGCGAAAGGTCTGTCACTCATGCAGACATACTAGGAGTGGTAAAAATCAACATCCACAGTCAAATTTGAGCAAAACACCAAACTGAGGCTTTCTTTTTTTTACAGAGAGACTCTTTCAGAAGGGCCAACTCTTACTCGCATTAAATAGCATCTTATTGCACATTTGGTTCCACCAGTTTTGGTGAATTTACTTGTGAAGCGCAATCCATGAGGGACTGGTTGCCCATGACTGTGCATGGCAGCAAATGGTACGACTGAGGCCATAATGCATAATGGCCACAGATAAAAATTGGCTTCATGAGATACAGGTCTTTCAGGCTGTGGGAAATGGGGTTTCCCAAAAGCCAGTTCTAAATTTCAGAGTTCAATTAAATGGGACTTTGGGCAGTTCTGTGACACGGATATCTGCTGCCCCGTTGGGAAAGGGATCCGTTTGCTCTGACTGTTACAGGTGATGAACTCACCCGGTCTTTTTGTGTGCCAGGATGGCGTTTTCAGATTTTCAAACGCATTTCACCTGGCTCAATATCTGCAACCTGACTCCCGACACACTGACCAGAAGCACAGTCAATAAGTGGGACCTGACCCTGTTTCATGGACAGTGGAGACGTGGCTCCACTGCCGGGGGCAGCCGAAAACACCCAGGTAAAGACTCAGCCAAGCAGGCACTTGGTGAAATAACAAAGAAAACAAACAAAGCAGCAAACTCTTTCTGAACCAGAAGGGGGTTAGATAGGAAGGTTTTGGAGGTGAAATTCTTTCTGCAGGGTTTAGATAGTAAGCAAAAGCTTGGCAGTCTAAATCAAGATCTAATTCACACTTATTTCCTCATCAGGGCATTATCTCCCCACTGCGCAGTTAATTCACACCTCTCTTCTTTCTCCTCTCCGTGCTCTTCCTGCTTACGCTCCTTCTGCTTCTGGCTGGAATAATCCTCCAAAGGGCTAGACAGGCCAGGAAAGTGTGGCAGGTCAGCGGCAGCGTGGTTTGGCATGCCTTTTCAGGTTAGACCTCTGGAGAGGCCTGCTGGCATTTGGTCCTCTTGCACCAATAGCAGCCTCAGCCAAGGATGTCTCCTGGAGATAAATGCCTGATTGGAATTAATGGCATCAGCTCCTGCCTGTTTGTTATTACTGCCCAGGAAATATCTGGGTGCTTTGATTTGCTATGGCTCCACTTGGTGTTTGGCATAGCCGTGAAAACATAGAACTATATAATATACTGGAAGCATAGGGGCAAACTGCAGGCAAAGGTTCTTCCAAAGATACGTTCTTTGTAATTCAAGTGGCAACCATCTTGGTTACCATGAGAGCAAAATCTTCTCCTTTTTGTTTTGCCTTGGGGCTTTTTAGAAACATACTGGACCAATCCCCAGTTTAAAATCCGTTTGGACAAACCAGACGATGACCACGAAGGGAGCGTGAATGAGCCGTGCTGTACTCTGCTGGTGGGCTTGATGCAGAAGAACCGCAGGAAACAGAAGAAAATGGGGGAAGCTCTGCTTAGTATTGGCTATTCACTCTATCGGGTATAGTTTGTTCCTCATTAAAGGTTTTATTCCCCTGGTTCTGTTCCCCTGGAAGAAATTAGTAATGTGCAACATCTTCACATTGAACACTACACTTCAAGAAGACCTGGATTTTGCCTGATGATTCAAATCCTTCTCTCATTTTTTCCTGACGCACATAATACGGGAAGTGTGAGACAAATTTTGGTTCAGTTTTTGTCCCACTTTAACAGGAGAGAGGTGTAGAAGTATGGGCAATTAATTTGTAACAGTCTTATGGAGAGCCTTCTCTTTCAGCATCTAAATGGGGGCAGGCTCATGGTGCCTGGCAATCCCAGATAAGTGGCTCTGATTACAGCCTACCGTTAGTGCTCAGTAGTTGCTTGCATTTTTTTTTCTTTGCATTTGAAAATTGTTTTGATTCATTGTCTACCATGCTACTGTTCTGGTTCAGGAGGGTGTTTTTTTTGTTTTTTTTTTGATTTCCCCAGTGTTGCTTCTGTCTCTGTAAATATAATGTAGGGAAAAATTCTACAGTGACATCTCTAACTTCTGTGATGTGAGGGGAGAGAAGCAAATATGAGAATTTCCAACCGATTTTTTTGATCACGGCATCATATCTGGGGAAAAGCAATTAAATGTTGTATAGATTCCTCTGGTTGGAGATCATTAACTGGCACAGGTGGGAGCAGATGGGAATGGCTGATTTTTGCTAATGTGTCTTGTGTGGGATGGTTCAAAATGAGGAAGTGTTTTCCCTAGTGCCTAAGCAGCTGCATGCACAGAGAGTTTTAGCCGTGCTCATTTCTGACTCGCCATCTGTGTGGCGCCAAGCACTCTGACCTCTTTCTGTCCTGGAATTTGCACATTAAAGATGGCCCGCTGCTCACATCACTCAGCACGACAGCAGAGAAGTTAGCAGAGCCTTTCTGCTTTACGTATAATTCATCTCATCTGCTTCCTCTGTGATCTTTTCCGTATTAGGGAGATTTAGTGACTCTTAACAAGACAAACTCTTCCTTTTGAACGAAGTGGCTGCTAAGCCACCTGGCGTAGACATCCAGCCACGATCCAAGTTCCTAGGGTCACTCAGTGCTGTAGATGTACATCATTGCAGCTGCTGCTGTGGCTGAGGAAGGCCAGTTAGGCCAACACGGATGGTGATCTAAAGCAGATCTCTATAAGAGAAAGCAAAAAGGTGTGTGCTCAAGCCCACCTGCCCTGCAGAGCTTTTATAGGTCATGTAGCTGGAACTGCGTGGTGAAAAATCCTGTAACAGGACCTATCCCCGAGCTCCTGACTTCTGCTGTGCTGGCTATAAGGAACAAGGCCTGAGGTCCCAGGGGCCATCTCAGGTAGTCCAGAAGCGTTGTACGAGTGAAATTTCCAAAAGCTCTTTGGTGACTTGGGAGCACAATCCCTTTGGCTCTCACTGGAATTTGCGCTCCCAAGACAATTGATTGTGTTTCGAAAAGCTACCTTGTATTCGGAGGTACCAATTAACATAGCTGTCTAGTTGATTTAGCAAGGGCTAACTCTTGAAATTTGTTGCTCATTACATTCGCCTTACAACAGTGTACTCATCCTCAGGCTGATGGCCGGTGACAGTATCCTTATATTTTTTATCAGCATTCCCATAACAGGAGACTTGCAGATTTTAGGTCTGCTCTGAGAAATTCTGAGGTCAGTTTTGCAAGGTGGGGCTAAACGATTGTTGAGTCTCCTGACTGAACATTTCAAGGCTCATCCAAATATTTCCAGCCAACAGTATCATTCACACCATCATATCTGGAGAACAGCAATTAAGTGTTGTACAGATTTGTCTGGCTGAAAATCCTGGTTTTCCTTTGGAACAGCTCTAGCACAAGACAGAACTTCATGCAGAGCTGTAAACTACAGTATATGGTTGTAAATGGGAATGAACAATAAGTGTCTGAATGAGGCTTTATCTGATGTTTTTCTCTAATGGCTGAAGAATGTGCGTAGCAGCCCTTTAACATCAGCTCTTTCTCTTCCTTTCAGATTCCTCCGGAGGTACGTAATCTCTGCTGAAGACTTCTAGCCTCCAGATGAACACCTCCTGTCACACTGGAGATTTAAACTACCAGCAGGACTTCCTCCTTGCTGATGACAGTTCTTCTGGAGAGCTTTGTTCCTTTGTCACTGCACAAATATCTCAAGTTCTCCATAACCATTTCCAAGGCACTGGGGCACCAGGTTTTATTAGGGAGATCTGAGTCCCAATCTTGATCTCCTTTATCCTTGTTGAAATTTGATTTTGTACAGCAGAGGTCAGAATTTGTCTGTTTATTAAAGACGAAGGCAGAACAGGGTCTCTGCACTCTAAAGGTGAGAAAATGTAGCTAATGTTTTTTGGAAGAAATGCCAAACTCTGGGGCACTCTCCATTCCTTTTATTGTTCTGAGCTGGGGCTGCCGTTAATGAAGAAACCCAGCTCAACCTTCCCTAATCCTCAGAGATGTCAGTATCAAGGTAAAGAGACTTTTCGTTGCTGAAGAAAGAGACCCCAGGGCTATCTGGCAGTAGGAACAGCCTGTGCTCATTTACTTAAGTCCGGCGGTCTGTGCTGCCGATTTTTCCTGGGCTTTTCAACCCTTTCCTTCTCTTTCAGTAAATGAATGTGTGGTCAGGAACTAATTAATTTTGCTCCTTTAACAGCCTTGCAGATGCAAGGGAAAATGAACTGTACGCAATGAAAAAGATGTGCGATCTGACTTCTTGTTCTTTGCAGCCCCACGTAGCTGAAGCTTGAGTGGAGAGAAGTGATGGGGGTGTTGAAAAAAAATCCCAAATCCAGTCTTGTCTTCAAAACAGAAAAAGATGAAAACCCCTGTTACGCTACAGTTTATGAGAAAAACACTGAATTATCGTAAAATGTTTGATAACACCTCTGTATGCTCTGATCTTAGACAGGCAGAAATTTTATCAGTATGTCATGTTCCACAGCCTGTGTCAAACATACAACTCTTTTTGTGGATCATTGGCTCATACTTGTTGAAGGACATCCCTGTGGAGCAAAAATCAGGACTGTGAGGTTCAAAAGCAGAGATGCTGTTCTTACTTCCTTGTTCCTTGTTCCATCAGTGCTTTGTGAGCTATACAGTGTATCACTTGTTTAATGATATATGGATATTACGGAAAAGTTGAGTACTGTTTACCCCATAATCCAAAGGGCTATGTACATATCTTTAATATTATTAGTAGAAGTTGGCTAAATCCTCTAATCTGACCTGAAAAATCTCACCCTCATGCTAGTATTTTTGTCCTGTTTGCTCTTCTTTTCTGTCTGTTTAAAGAAATCAGAGAGCATAACTCCTATGCAATTGGGAGTTCTATCACAGACCATAAACTGCTCCAAAGAAATGCATTTGTAAAACCAAAATCTTTTTCATGAACAGGCTATGAAAGGAAAAAATGCTCAATAGGTGGGACAACTTGTATAGCAAGTACTAATTTGACCAAATTTGAGTGGATGTTATGATGTTTTAAATTATCTTTATACCACTGTGAAGAGGCATGTGAAAAGATAGTCTTTATAGAGCAAGACACTTTTCCCCTTCTCATTATCTGCCTGACTGTTTCCCATGACAGAATCCTGGTGCTTATCTTTTACGCTGTCACTCAGGGATTTATTTTTTCATGCTAAGAAAAACTTCTTGAGATGGCTTTTAAGCAATGGAATTGAAGCAGGGTGTCTGGCTTACCAGTCAATTGTCAAATGGTTTCTAACAAAAACATGTTCTCCACAGCTGGAAAACAACACGGATGTTCATCTGAACCGCGATTTCTTTGCAAGGAACAAACCAGCAGCCAGGTCTGACAAATACGTCAAACAGCGCGAAGTCTCCAGGCGCATGAAGCTGCCCCGGGGCGAGTACATCATTGTGCCCTCCACTTCTGAGCCTGACAAAAATGGGGAGTTCTGCCTTCGAGTTTTTTCTGAGAAACAGGCTAAAACTCGGTAAGTATCTTCTGTAAAGCGTCCTCTTCTGCTGGTGAGAGACACGAAGGAAAATGTTGCACTCTGTGCGAGAGACCCATGTCCCGTGCCCTACGCTTCCCCTTAACCAGCAATTAACCAGCCAAAGAGACCCATTTCTAGGACGTATTTGATTACCTAGTCTTCCCTGTATGGCACACACATCCATAACACACAGTCACAGCTTATCAGATGGCCTCCAGCAAGCAGCAATGTCCTAACTAGAGCCCCCAGGGCTACAAAGTAGAAGTTGCCCCTATTAAGGAGTGCAGGGAAGGACCTGGGAGTACGGTGATGAAGAGATGGTTTTAAAAAGGGCTGTTTCATCAATAGCAGCCAGTGAATGAAAAACCGAGGAGTCTGGATACGAGGCAAGAACAACGAAGCTGGGTTTTCTAATGAACAAGAAAGCTGGATTTCCCAATGAAACTATCTTAAAATGAGGTGGTACAGACAGGGGTGAAATGGGGAGCACCGCAAGCGGGGAAACTAGAGGCTTGTTCTGTGCATTTTGCAATGCCTTTTGTATTAAAACATGTTATTTTCTTAATTATTTTATGGGCAAATGGTAGACTAGTCATTACTGGTTGTTGTGTTTTATTTGTTTTTTTCCTTAGGGTGATTGGTGATGTGGTGGCTGCAAAACCGTATGAGGTAAACACCTTAACTGGGCAGACTGTTTTTCTCTAACACACTTTTCTTTCAAGGTGCGGTAAAATTGATGTAAGATTTTTACTGTTCTCTTGAGTACTGTGCTACTTGATCACAGTATATGTTTGGGCTCAGGAGAAAACATTTTGGTTACAGGGCTTCTTTACACATCTCTCTGGCTTAGTTTCACGTGTATTTTCATGTAACTGTGCCCATGAGGCACAGAAGCTGCACCCTTGTAGACAGGGTAGGAACACCTTAAATTGTCCTTTTGTGTAATATAGGTAGGAGACGGGGGGAGGGCACAGAATGATCTTTTTCATAGAAACAAATAGTCTTGCTGAAGCCGGAGGGAAACTGCAAAATTGTACTTCCAAGGAACCGGTGAACTAAGACACCCACATGTTCCCTGTAGCCGGGTACAGCAACATTTGCTCTGTAGTTATAAGACTATTTTGATACTGCAAGAAAGCCTTTTCAAAACATTTTCAGTCTTGGAAAGCAGTTAGTCCCAAATGAAGGCAACCCCCTGACCGGTCTTGATTTAAGGAGCGCTTCTGTTTTGCCACTGCTGCAGTGCAAGTGGATATTTTCCATGGTTGTAAACGGTCCCCTGTAAAGTTGCTTTATGACACCCATATCTCACTTTCTAGTACCACGTCATAAATCACATTCTTGATCATCTCTTTCCTCCAGCCTCATGTTGATAACGAAGTTATAGCTGAAGAGTTCAAGACTCCGTTTCACAAGCTTTCGGGAGAGGTAAGGGGATTAAAATGAAAGAAAAAGACTGTGACCTCTCTGTTATGATCATGCAAATATTTGGCCTGCCAATTCCTTTTACTGTCTGGCCTTCGGAAACCAGGCAGTTCTCCCCTTCTGTTAGCTCACAGCTCCAGCTCAATTTGTTCTACAATAGAACAGGTCTACTACATTATTCCTCTTATCGGTGCAGAACGTGACTTGTTCACTCGGTAATGCAAGGCAAGGAATAGCTCTGAAAATAGGGCTGATGGGAGTTGTGACTGTGAAAATATTGTTCCATGGTGAAATAAATTATCTGTGGAGTTAGCACCTAATTGTGACAACTGGCTACTTGGGCAATTCCTTCCTTTTAGTGTAGAATTAGAAAACTGTTGGGTGAAATTTCTCTTTATTTGTTGTATTTGACAGACGCCAGTATCTGCCAAAGCCTGCTGCGCTAGCCCGCAGCTGTCACGTCACATTTGCTCCTGATGAATAGGTGGCCACAGGCACTGAAGAATGAGAACATCTTTAGAGTTAGAAAGGCTTTTCTGTCTTGTGAGAGGGGAGTTTTGGTATTGCTTGCTTGTAGTTTCCATAAGCCTGGAAGATCTCGAATGCAATCCCGAACCCCTTTAGTCGCGACAGAAACTGAGACATTGAATCAGTCGAGCCAAGCCTGGTAAAAAGTTAACATTTGCTGGGTCATGTCCCCACGGCACCTGACAAAAGGCTTATTTCCCATCTGAAAGGGTAGGAAATGCTTGTGGTTTCTGAGGATCTCCTCCATGGGCTGTCTGCTGGAAAATGGGAAGCGTTAGAAAAGAAGTAAAGATTTACCCACCTTAGAAGAGGGTTGGAGGTATGATAGTCTCCAGATGTCTGACAGAGAATGAAGGCAGTTTGCTTCAACTGCTTTTCCCGTTAATGTGCTGTGTTTCCTGCCCAGGACTGTGAAGTGACTGCAGCTGAACTTCAAACCATCCTGAACCAGCTTTTGGCAAAGCGTGAGTTGCACTGTGCGCTGCAGGCTGAGCGGGGCAGCAGGCACCTGCTGCAGCGCGGCACACGAGTTGCGCCAGGGCTCAGCGGGAGGGGAGGGAGCCGCGGCAGGACGGGGCAGCTCCCGGCCAGCGGTGCCGCAGCCTCGCATGCGGCCAGGGACCCGCCAGCGCCTTGCTCCTCTCGCCGCCCAGCCCCGCTGAGTTTCTTCTGACCTGCTGAACCTCTTATACGGGGCGGGGGAAAAATACCATCCGGCACTCCCTTTCAAAGAGCTGCCAAATCGCTCCCCCTTCACCAGGGGAAATTATTCTTATTGTGCTGCTGCGTGATTTCTGTGGGCAGATAGAGGCTTACCACCCCCTAAAATGAGAGCATCCCCTGCCCCTGCACTAAAACAGCCACTTTAGTGTCCATTTGTTCATAAAGTGAGAAAGACGGCTGGGAGGAAATAGTGGAAGAAATGACCGAGCATTTACCGTGCTAGAGAGATTTTGATGTGGCTGGCATGTGGAGAAATGTTGGTCTAAAAGTACTTCTGACTTTGATTTTTGCTTCCTTTGTGTGCAGGAAAGGATATTAAAAGCGATGGATTCAACATTAACACTTGCAGGGAGATGATCAGCCTTTTAGATGTATCCTTTAAATGTCATTTCATCACTGTTAAAGTTTCTGGATCTCTGTTGCAAGTTTTTCTGATAAGATAAGGCTAAGTTTGCATTTCATTGCCTCGGCACACGTGTCTTTGTTGACCGAAGGCATAAAATTCAGCCGAGCAAGCTCTGTCAGCTCAGGGCGGCAGCAACCTCAACTGTTTCATCACCGGTTGCTTCTCTCATCGGCTTTACGTCTCCCATTGCCTAAACGTTTCCCTAAAGAGCAGCAGTGGAGAGAAGCCAGGACGTTGAGCCTGGGCGCCCCAGACCAGGGGCCAGGTTAAGACACACAGACAGCGTGCTTGGCAGGAGTCTGGGTTTTAAGCACAACCTCCACTTCCGTCTCTACAGTCAGGCTCTCCCTACACAGCACGGGGCTGAAAGGGGCAGAGAGGGGCTGGAGGAGCTGTCTGAGGGGGAAAGCCAAGAGCGTGTGCGTAGTCTTCTGCAGGAAGGGATGTGCAGGGCCCTGAGGGACGTGCAGACGACGGCGTAGCCTGAGACGAGCTCTCGCAGTTCACTCGCGGTTCCTGCCTCTGGTGTCTAACAGGGGTCCACCCCAAGGCAGATGCTTTGTTTCCTGAAGGACTTTAATCCACTGTTAACCGTACAAAATATGGGTGGATCTAATCACGCTTGTGTGTTCAGCAATCCCGTAAATCATTCCTTGAGAGTGCAGATAGCCTGGAGAGTCTTGGCATGCCTTTCCCTAAGCAAATATAAAAGTGTGGGCCTGTCTGTAGGAGATGGAGATACTTTACAAAGGAGAGCTAATGTGGCATTAAGATTACCCTGTGCTGAGTGATTTGTTTTTGTCAGAACTAGTTGTCTTCCAGCTTTGGTGAGGATAGAGGAATCCTGATTTTCGAACCCTGCCTTAACAACCCCAGATGAATGGGACTGGCTCCTTGGGACTTGTAGAAGTCAAGACACTTTGGATGAAGATTCAAAAGTATTTGGTAAGATATTATTTCTGACTGTCTCCCCTTCCCTCTCAACTCTGAAGTACAGATCCAGAAGTGAGGTTGGGTTAAGCCACCAAAGGCAGATATACATGTAAGCTTCCCTTCTCGCAGCTGGAGCTTGATCCAGGGCTCAGAAGCACCTTCCATTTAAAAGGGCCCAAGCAGAGCCTCTTTCACCTTAGCCCCGCCATTCTCCATAATTTGCAATACCTTCTGAAAAGCCACATTAACTCCCTTTCACTGCTGGACAAAAGACAGAGTCTCTCTCGGCTGCTTGCTTTATTAAAGCTGCTGCCTGTCTCTGCTGTTGTGGTGTGTTACATTATCGCCTGAGCACCAGGGTCGCTGAGACATGTTCTGGCGCTAGAGTTTGCCAGTTAACTGCTGAAGCAAACACAAGAAACATACATTTTCAGGATCTACCAAAAGCCTGGCTTTGTATTTTTAAAATCTTGTAGAAATGCTACAATAACTTTTCTGATGGAGGGTTTAATATCCCAAGAAGTTCACCAAGAATCAAGCAGTTTAAAGGAAGGTCGAACTTGGACCTGTGCTATTTGATGACATCCCTTTGAAGCAAGTCTGTTGCTACCATGTTTGATGCTGCTCAGCACGGAGCACCTTTCATGGATGTTCGTGAAGAAGTGCTCAGCTCCCCTCAGGCTGGAGGCATTGGGTCCATGGAGGGGCTTAGGTCAGCAGAGCAAGCCCTCAGAGCCAGTTCCAGCCTGAGCTCTAGGCCTACGTATTTTCCAGTGCTGGATAACAAACCTGCTGGCAGTAGGAAGCATCTGTCCTTGCGTCTGAAATATTAAGCAAAACGGACTTTGTCTGCTGTGGTGTTTGCCAAATGATAGGGTATTTTCCTCAATGCTCTGTCTGTCACCAGGTAACGTGAAGGCAGGCAGGCTGCCAGCCCATGGGAATGTGCTTCCCAGTCCGTCTTGCTTGCAAGGAGCTACTTGAAATGTTTCCCTTCTCGCTAACATTTCAAAGGGTAGAAGGTTTGGCTGATAGGGGCAGCGTCTGTCCCAGCCCATGGGAAAGCTAAGGCTGTGTCTGCACAGCAAAGTGGTGGTGTGGATGCAGCGCAGGCAGGCATGATCAGTCTAGCTACAAGAGCAGGGCCTATGGCAGGGCATGGGCTCCAGGGTGGACTAGCAAACCAAGGTTAGAGCCTAGAAGGGCCCTGATATTTCATTCTGGTTGCCAGCCCCTGGTGAATTCATGTTACCATGTCTTCACTGCTGTTGTTATCCAGCTGTGGAAGTCAGAGCCTGCCCGCCTGTGCTCGCACAACCCCGCTGCTGTGCAGGCGCGCTTTTAAAAGCAGCTGCCCCATTCCCTCGTTCCTCTGCCACAGGCCATCTATAAGAAAGTGGACAGTGACTACTCCGGGACCATGGACTTCCATGAGATGCGGAACGCCCTCAGCGAGGCGGGTGGGTATGCTGCCTGGGGAGGCTTTCTGGCCACTGTGATCGCCCGCTAAAAACAAGCCCTGGGAGGCCAGCAGAGCATGTTAACTGCTCTGCTTCTGTCTCCTAGATCGCAGTGTTGCCAGTGCCGCTCTTGCTTCCCGACTTGCCGCTAAGTGCTTTTGCTGTTATATACGTCAAACCCCATCCTCTCCTCTGCATTCTCAACCATTAATATTTTTGTCTATGCTGTGATCATTGCTTGTCCATCTGATTATTACTTGCTCTATTTTTGGCCTCATTATTTCCCAATCTAACCATCCTCTCTCAAAGCTATGCCCAAAGCCTCTTTTCCCTTCATTTCCTCCCACCACCTTCCTCCACACTAGAGATGGCGCGAGCTTTATCAAGGCATGCCCCAACCGTGTCCTCTCTGATCTGTGCTATTCACTTTTGCAGCAGGGCTTGCCGGCTCGGGGACATCTAGAGGAGCACTGGTTTTTGATCTCTTTTGTGCCCAGTGGAGTGCTATGTGAATGATCCAGAGACGGAAATAGCACTAATACGGGTCTGAGTAAAGCCCAACGTGTTACGTGAGCAATCTGCTCTGCTGCCATCACTGCTCTTTATCTGGATCCTCTAGACTCACTAATCATGGGTTTATATGGGGACCAGAGGACTGGTAATGCTGTGAAACAATGTTAAATATGCAGTTTGACAAAATGCTGGGGGAGAGCTTTGTGGCTGCCTTCACCGCAGTGCAATGGGCTTTAAAGGTGCCCAGCAGACCTTCTGGGATGAATGGACCCCCTCCGTGCTCCGGGTGTGCCTGCGGCTGCAGGAGTCCACAGACGACTCACATCAAAGGCAGCGTATTAACCTGCTGCGGCAGTGATTTGTGTGCTTCCTGTGCCTTCAGGTTTCACTCTCAACGATCAAGTGCAGCAAAACATTGCCGTCCGCTATGCCAGCAGCAAACTGACCATCAATTTTGATGGCTTTGTGGCCTGCATGATCCGCCTGGAGACCCTGTTCAATAAGTGCCATCAGCCAAGTGCCATCAGCCAAGGAGGATTCCTGATAACTTTGGGTTTTTATTAAGTATTTGGTGTCTTTTAACTCTGAATGTGGCAAAGTGCGTGGAAAAGTGAGGGAGCCAGCAAAAATGTGCCTATTTCAAAAAGCAGCAGAGAAATGGCAAACGCCATTCCGTCTGAGTGGCCATGGAGTTGGCTCTTCTGGTTTATGGCTATCTACACTTTATGTTCAGTGCTGTGGCCCCCAGTTGTCCCATCTCCTCTAAATGGTACCATTTATCATCTAGAGTGCTGACTCAGACCTGATTTACATGTGCACCCCTCAAATCATATCAGATACGAGCGTGTTAGATTTTGTAGTTGTCCTGCTGCCAACTCCCAGCTTGCTGCTGTAGATCTAGCTATTCTTCCCTGTGAAGTGGCTTAGAAATTACCTGTAAGAGGAAAGGAGAAGAACAGCTGTAATATTCTCAGTAGGTCTGCAGCAGGTCGTGGCAAACGGCCAGACGTCTACCTTTTGTCAGACAGGGATTCTCTATATGCCAAACTCTGTGGTTTATATGCATTTTTTCCCTCTCTTGCTTTTTAGAAGTGTTCCAGCTCCTAGACAAAGACAAGAGTGGAGTCATCCAGCTCTCTTTGGCTGAGGTGAGGCTAGTCAAATTAAAATACCACGTGGTTAAGCTGTAACAATGGACACCACTAAAATTCATTTCTGTAAAATGACTGTTGTAAGTATTAAATTAAATACTGATTCAAAGGGAAAGTTTACTTATGCAAAAAAGCTCATCAGCTCAGAAGGCTTGTCCAGATTAGTAGACCAAACACTTACTTTCTATGAGCAAAAAAGTAAAGATATGTTCAAAACACCTAAAGTTGTTTGAGGAAATGTTTTCACCGTGTGTTTTACTGTCCACTTTCAGGGGGGCAGTGGTCAATGCATTAGAAAACAGACAGTAGAAAACTGTTCCTGTCTGGCAGAAAATGACCTGAACCACCTGCCAGAATTAGAAGAGACCTTTTAAGATGCCAGGTCTTCTTTTTATTGTTGTTAATGCAAATTTCTCCTGTTGAAGCTGTAATAAAAGCAATCAGCTTCAGTCTTCCCTTTGCGGAATCCAAATGTATCACAGGAAACAGAGCTGGAAGGGGCCCCAAGAGGTCCATTGAATTAGTCCTCTCAGCTGAAGACTGGCTGTAAAGGGGGGAGGATGGCTAGGAAGCCCTATGGCCTTCAGTCAGAGTTATTTAAATCCAATTACGTTTGCGTACCTTGCATAATCTGGCCCTAGAATTTTAAAAGAGCATGCAGCTTGCCCTGGAGAACTTTGTCCTTCCTCAAGAGAAACCCCACATGCAATGTCTGAAGTCCATCCCAGCAATAAATTTCCCCAAAGTTCCAGCGCAGATGGATCCTACACATAAAGCATAAAAATACAGTTCCAGTCTTCCGCAGCATGTTCTCTCAGAGCCCATTACCGAGAGCCATGATAGCGTGTCCCTGCCGTGGCCCTTCCAGACGATCTAACTCCTTGTTCTGTTTCTCCCACAGTGGCTGTGCTGCACACTGATTTGAAGCACTATAGATGAATTCAGCAGAGACCTCTGCAGCTCTTACAACCGTGGAATGACTTGTTTGGCTTCTGCCTATCAATCACAGACAGCAGAGAGAGAAACCTTTTTTGATTACTGGCAAGTTATTTTAAGCCCAATGAAAAATGAAATGATCTCCTGTTAGTTAGAAGATACATATGTTCCTGATCAAAAAAAGCGCAAATAAAAGAAGCAAATCCAGATCTGTCCTCCTTTTCCTGCCCAAAGATTATTTCTTGGTGTCATGCTGAAGTGTCACAGTTTTGACTTTCCACAGATGGGTCTGGGTGGCTTTGATTTGTCTTCTAACTGTGTACCATAACTCAGCAGTGTTCAAAATCCAGGAACGGATCTCTGTTGCTTGCAGTATCGAGCATTTGTTTTGCCCTCTGAGTGAGGGCAAAAACTGTGTTTAACGAGCCACAGGGAATGAAAAAGAAAAGCTTTTTGTCCAGAGTTTCTTAGGTGCCCATGGACCTTTCCGAGTGCCACACAGTGTGGGAGAAGGTACCCACCTTATTGGAAGTGGCATTTTCCAAGGTGTGGCATATCCACAGGTGTCTTCGGGACTTCAGATGAACAGCACAAACTCAGTGCGCATGTACCTTAGCTATCTTCTGTTTCGCTGCTCTGGCCACCTCCCTTCCTAGCCAGCTGCCTGCTTTGGCTCTGCCAAGTGTTAGCAGAAGCCCTGAGGAGCAAGAGGAGCTGCTGAAAGCACTCAGGGATCGGGCATGGACATGGCCCCAAGCCCAAACGGGGAAGCAGGCAAACATGATGGCACCTGTCCGTCAGGCTTGGCTCACTCTTCCAGGCAGAGGAGCAGGGATGGGAGGCCGTAGGCACGTTCCTGCTGTTCCGTCAGCTGAGATTTTCTCCTTTGAATACCTGTCCATTTGCATATTTCAGTGCCCAAGGATGGGGTTTGGAGTTTCAGGTGATAAGGGATTGAAGTCCAGAAGATCACAAAGGCAAACATGAGGAGAGGAATATAAAATGCTCTTGTAGGGGTCTTGGAGCTTGGGTGTGATGGATGTGCTAAGGTGGACCGTGATTTAAAGAAGAAACAGAAGCTAATAGTCATTGGCTAACAGCGCTCTCCTTCCCTAATATCTTGTAAAACCTTTGTGCTTTAAAAAATCCCTTTGCCTTTAATTTCATGGTCTTATAAAGAATAACTGTATTTGTTGCAGGCTAGATAATCTAGCAGCCTCTTCAGTAATTAGAAGAAGCTTTCTGTATCTTACAGTATTGTGATGATCTGGTGCGATGACGTCTCCGACACTTCAACCTGGGAGCCAAAGGAGTGCAGACAAAGAGCTGTACCCTCAAAGCGGGCAGTGGGGCCATGGCTCTAGCTCCCTGTCTCCTCAGAGCTATGTTTAAGAGAGTCCTTTCTTCCATGCTGGCTTTTCCCTAAGCTCTTTTCTTAAGCAGGAAGGAAACGTTGGTTGCTCCTTGTCTCCGAACACAGAATACCTCATGACAGCCTCCAAGTTTCTGTTTGGCATCTCCTAGCATTTCTCATTGGTGCTGGCTATAGCTGTCTGACTAAAAGGGAACTATGTCCTGTTTCAGTGCCTTACTCTACCTTTCTAGTAGATGGTATTTGCTACACTCATTTAGAAATCCTCTCCCGGTAAAAGAGAAATAAACACCTTTTAGTTCAGGTTGCAGGGTAAAAACAACCGGTGAGGGCAACTGCAAGCTTTCCCCTGCCGTCTCTATGCGTGTATCATTGGTCATGACGTGTACACAGCCGTCTTATATTGCCACCAGTTTCTCGTGGTAGATATTTGCCTGCTAACCAACAACGGAAATCTTCACGCCTCCACCTGACTGGAAGAGAGAGCTACCTGGGACAAGTTTAGGTCTCAAGAACCATTGTGCTTTTCTAGCAAATACTCTGCCTGTTCAGTAAGAAGAACATGTCCTTCTCTGCTCCGTAGCTTGAGTACGCACCACATCTCCTTGCTAATGATGCAGCGGGGTGAGCTAACTGCTTGCAGCTCTGGATTAGCTTTCTGCTCACGTGCAGCTATTCATCAGTTTATTCCAATTATGGTCGCAGAGAGGCCTCTCTTAACAGGATTGGGAAGAAACAAGTAGGCACAGAAATCCATTGCATGCTCCCAGTTCTTCTCCCCTCACATTAAGTGAGATGCCCCCATTACAATGCATTTCATAGTTATCTCAATGACTCTCACCCTCCCGTACAGGCTGGGCAGAGAGCTGCACTCCATCTTGCTTTATCTTTGGGAAGCAGGCAGCTCAGGAGGAGCCACTTCTCTCTCATCTGTCCTTTGAGCACAGCACTTGGCTATCAGGTCTCCAACGACTGCTGAAAAATGAGCCTTTTCATGGGATTGAATGCACTTCTCCTTTTTACTTGATGCGTCTGCAAAACGATGGTTAAGGTCCCCTTATTCTCCTTCCTTGTGCTACAAGCTGAACAAATGTCTGTGTTCATCAGTTTCCTGGTTAGCCCTGGTGGGCTGTTGACCAAGATGCTTGCAGCAGCTCCGATGGCGGCAGCAGCATCAAGGCATGGTGGGCTGAGCAAGCGCTTGGGCGTCTGGGCTCCCTGCGCTCTAATACTGCTTTGCCAGAATCATAATGCAGGCAAGGCGCAAGAGTTCATGAATTTGTGATATGTTCATCATTACTATAAGAACCTTGCTACGTGGCACTTTCTGTGCTTTGTAAGTAAGGTGGGGCCAAAGAGGCCTCCTTGGAAGCTCTGCGGTGGCTCTTCAAACCTTCCCCTTCTCTCCTTCCTCTCACTGTAGAAATGTTTTGTTTGCACTGCAGCCGGGTGCCCTGAAAACCTGAACTCTGCCTATTGCTCCTGTAAAATGTGATTCATATTAGTGCAGATTCAGACTTTCAAGCTCCTTGTGGCCTAACTGTCTTGCAGTTGCTTATACAGGAACTTCCCGCGGGTATAAATCCTACCACATCAGCATCTGCCACCAGCTTCGCACCAGAGGAAATGTCTGCATGAGGTACAAGACAATCACTGTGATTTGGGATTGTGCCTAAGAGCTTGGAGTATAAAAAGAGTCAAACCTAGCATGCGCAATTATCTGTCACCTGTTCATCCTCCCAGAATGGGAGGTTTACATGGGGCTCTCGCCTTTCTCATCACCGCAGGCTAATGAGCACATTCATGGCTTATGAGTAAGGACAGAAGGAACAGTCCTTTTCAGACTTCATTTCGTCCTTTCAATCCAGACAGTCGTGCTGAACCTGACTCAGTTGTACGTTTTGGGTCCTAATTTCCATATAAATTAGCCAGCCTGGCCTGCCTGGAAGTGCTGAGATACTGTGAGCACATTTTTCCTTTCTGTCCTATTTGGGATGCATCCAGAATCCCAGGCTGCTGTTGTTATCCCGGTCTAAACTTACACACTGGAGATCCAAATAAAGTTCAGAAAAGCCAGTGAGATTCTGGGTGCGAAACAAACCCAAATTGCAAAGGTTTTGAAGTTTCTCCACCACTAATGATGTCCCTCGTGATATTTAATCTCAAAGTAGTGCCCTGCTAGTGCCTGACAAGCTTGTTGCCATGGTGTCTGTCTCTCTCTGCAGAACTGGCACGTACAGCATAAAATCCTCTCTTTCTTTAATACAGCAAATGACTTCAGTTTTTACTATTGGCCGCTCATTACCTCCTTCCTCAGCCTTTGACTTTCTTTGACACGGCTCTCACCTGAAATGTCGGCCCCCATCAGTGCCAAGTCATCTGCCTGCGTGGGCGGAAGGGCTTTGCTGGTTATGGTGCTTGGGGAGGGGTGAATATGCAAAAGACAGGTTGTGAAGCCAAAAATAATCTGTAGGAATGGCTCTGGGTGATGGCCTAAAGAAACACCTGAGCAAATGCTGGGATAACAGCTAGGAGGAAGCTGAGTGAATCCGCTTTTCAGCAGTGTGGGAGCTGAGCGATGTCAGGAACTGGAGAAAACTTTCTTCTTTGACTCCTGCTGCTTTCTGGGAAGAAGGTACATGCACTTGCTTCGTAACGCACAGGGCTGACTCAAAAAACAAAATGCCTTTCCCACTGCTCTCTTCTTATTTGGAAAACTCTACGAAACATTGCTTTTCTTGTCTGTCCACTCACTTTGAAATGTGTAAAACTACATTGTTAGCTCAAGGAGTGATTTGGATACTTTTTCTAACTCAGTTCCTCTTTGTACATTAAAAAAAAAACAAAACAAAAACCCTCAGTGATGCTTTAAGTTCAAGCTAGTTAACCTGCATCTCAATATGGTCCTTCAAGCAAATAAAGTTTCCGTAAGCTAGTTTAAACGGACTAGCTTGATCTAGCTGTCATAGAGAAGACAACGGTAAGGGCCTTCCAGTGTCTTCCAGCATTTCAGCCCTCCCTGTGTTCCCACCTCCTTTTTGATATTCTCTTTCTTATTCTCCTAACTGCACACAGGGTCACATTTTTATCTTCACTGTATGTTTAAGATGCTGATGTGGTAAAATGTTTCAGTGTTCCTCTCTTGTGTGGAAAACAACAAGGCGCAGAGAGTAGACCCAGACAAGCCTAAGTCATCAGTGACACCGCGGGCTGAGGCACAGAGACGGCAACGCTTTCTGGAGGTTCACCTAAACTCACCTCTGATGCCAGCAAGTATAGTTTGCACTGCGAGGGAGAGACACCTGCTGCACCAGGCCCCCACTGGCTCCAACGCACCTGACACCAAACTGACCAAACGTACCTTGCCGTCCTTAGCAGATATGGCACTGAAGCCATTTTTGCAAGGGAGTTTCCATCCTCCTCCTCAGTTGCTCCCACTGGAAAACCTCCTTCTCATATCGTCGTTGCTGCTGACACTGCCCCGACACTGTCACAAAAGGCACCAGACCGCTGCTTGGTCTGCCGAGGCTTCGAAAGGGACGAGAGAGAAGAATGGGGCAGTGTCGCATTGCTCTAGTTATAAAACCACCCCTGTTCAGTTTAATAGTGACTGGGATCCTTTTGGTACAGCTCAGCTGCAGACAGCCTAGGATTTGGGACTTCCGGAGATTTTTCAGTTCTGTATCTCCCTCACTCTGCCCCATTAGCCAGTACTCCTTGTCCGGTTCTTGGGCACGGCTCTCTGGACACCTGGGCTTTAACGTCATTCGTCTCTAACGGCATCCGTGTAGGCTTGTCCAGGAAAGAAAACCTTTCCCTTTATTTGAAGAGTTTTATTTGGTAACTGATAAAAGCAAGATATCTGGCACACTCAGTCAGCTAACCAGCTTAAAACTGTATGTGTCTGGAGAACTGTATATGTTTTCACAAGCTGTAAGGATACCTTCAGACTACTGTGTAAGTTTACCCAGCACACATGCCGAAGCGGGTATGCTCTCTTGGGAGTTCAAGGGGCTCTGTGGCCAACACAGTTTATGGTATATTGTGTTTTGCTACCTTTCAAAAGCTCGTGATATTTGTTCGTCAATTTTCAGTGGAGCTGGCTGGAGATCAGGAGCTGTGACGGTCACTAAGCAAAGGATTGCTTGCATCAGATCGCGCCGCAAGCCGGCAGCAGCGCGCTGTACCACCTCCAGGGGTCTTCTCACTAGAGGGCAGCAGAAACTCTTGCTTCGCCGGCGATTTTCCCTCGGGGTGTTCGTTTGGTGTTCAGGTTGCACGCGCGGGCTCCTTGAAACACAGGGATGCTGCACTGTGCATTGCGTGGCCTCTTGCTGCTGGGAAAACCTCGCTGAGGAAGTGGTAACTGTAACAGGAGGCTTGGAAAATGCTTTTAGTTTCAGAAAGAATCAGCATGGAATGACTGAAACAGAAGGAAGAGGATTCAAAGAAAATGAGGAAATGATAAAGTACCAGTCTGACCTCTAATCTGTAAAACACCTTAGTCAAAATCCTGTGAGAAGGAGCTAGCTGAAGCAGCAGTTGTCAACTTAATAATAAGAAAGGTGAAGTTACTTCCAGCAGAGTGCCAGCCTTCTTCATGATAATTTAATTTGAGCACATCTTTGTTGCAGGGTAAGATTTTTTGCATGTTTTCATGTAGACTGATAATGTTTGAATTTCAGACATGCTGGTCTGGTGCATGAAAGCTTGGAAGAGAAATCATCTAACCGCATTTTAGTGTCCAAGCTGACAAAAGCACAAAGAATAAACAGGCTTCATGGAAACTACAAAGAATTTTGCAGTTCATGTCTTGCATTGTATAGTAATGCTAGCAACACAAGTACCAAGAACAAAACATCATTTTAAAAAGGAGGTGGGTCACACGGGGGTGTTCCCTATGTGTTCTGTCAAAGCAGTAGATAGATTAAGCACAGTCTTCTTAATTAGGAATTTGAGTTCAGGTCTCCCCTTGGCCAGTGACTTCCTGGGTATCACTGGGGAAGTCACTTAAACTGTTCCCCCCTGCAGCTGAGGCCCTGACCCCAAGCTACAGTCCTCGGATTTGCCTGTGTTCAGCTGCTGCTTGCCTGTGAGATGCCTCAGCTCTGGAGGCACCGCAGCTTTCCTACTTTTGACAGTTCTCAGTCTTTGGCATCTTGCTCAGACTCAAGCCCACCCAGGCTCCAGCTACTAGATGTTTCTCCAGACAAAAGTCCTCTGAGAGACTCAGTCCAAGGGGCACCTTAGAGCATACCTGAAGCTTACCAAGAGGGTCCGGCTCCTTTCGAAGCACAGTGGTGGCACTGCTTTCATTTGAAGTACATTTAAGGAGGAGTTGTTTCCCTGCCACTTCCACCTGCCTCCCACATGTGGTGGTGGAGCAGACCAAGCACTTCACTAGGGCACGAGAAGCTCTGGTTCAAACCCCCCGTCTCTGCAGATGGCGCAGGTGAGCCTCCCCCATCCCCATCCCCATCCCCATCCCCATCTCGGTGGTGGTAGAGGTGGGGAGGCGCCTCCCAGCCTTCCTGTGGGAGTTGTGCTGCTGCACAAAAACAAACCCAAATGTTCATGTGCCAGGGAAAGAGCAGGCCTGTGTGAGAGGGAGTGCTGTTGGCTGTAGGGCCCCTCCGTGGGGCAGTGTAGCCTGAGGTCTCGTCGCCAAATGAAGGGCTGCCCATAGGTGGTCGGTTGGCATAGGTGACCGACCACCAAAGCTCTCTGACTCCTGCACCCTGCGGCAGAAGGGACCGGGGCCGCCATCACTCATGGGCTCAATTTTGCGTGTCCTCATAAGCAGCCCTGAGCCAGCTCTATCCATACGACTGCCAATATTACTCTAGTTTTAAGGGTATCTCTTTCTTCTGCAGCTGGTACCCTATCACCATGCTGGGATGAGATGGTGTTATGTAACGGCGATGTCTTATTGTCGGTAGGGAGGTACAGTTTTCAAAGACAAAGTTCATTTTGTGAAGCGCATACACACCAGCATATCTTGAAAAACATGGTATTTTTCTAACCAGGATATCACTTCTCTGAATTCCGATGTGTAGAGCAGAGGAAGTTTTCACAAATATGAGGCAGGTGATTTTCTCTTTATTTCATTTTTGTTTTATTCTGAATTAACACTTCTGTTTCAGGGTTCCTTGAAAACAAAGGTATGTAAACTACATTGGCCAAGTCTCCAAGTAGTTGGCAACATAGTGATAATTAGCTTGAGGATACTCGGTGGCGAAATGTTTCCACCCCTGAACTCATGATCATTGCGTGCACGGGTGGAGATGACTAAACCAGAACAGAAGCCTTTTTGAGGATGATGTGTTTAGCCAGAACGGGAATGAACCTGACCAGGCCACAGAGGTTCACTGCATTGAGCAAAGACCGAACAGCAGGTCTGGTTGATGTTCATTCTGGTAGGCCAGAGAATTCTGACAGATGTAGTAAATTATGACAGCTGTCACTGGAGGGGTCAATAGAGAAGTCCGGGAATACAGCTCATTCAGAGACACTATAAAACCAATTAAACCACCAGCAGATCTTAAAAGCACCACAGAGTTAGAAACGTCTGTGCTGTAACACGTCTTCAACCTGCATTACTTCTAACTAATTTTCTTAATTGCATAACAGTGCACTTCCTAATTACACTGGGGAACCACTCCTGAATTGTAACCGGGTCTTTATCCATCACTCACGTTATTCTGGTTATCACTCTATCAGCATACTCCCCTGGCCTAATTTTGTGCTAGCCTTTGTGTCTACAAGCACAGGCTGCTTGGGGAATGCTTGACAGATCCTTCAGCTGGTGCAGCTACATCTCCGAGGACCAGATGGATGCTCTTGTTCACACTGAGATACTACTTGAGTAGTATCATTGAAATCAGTGGGACTGCTGTGGAGACACTTACTGCTTGATGTCAGGGTTTTGTTAAGATCTCATGTAATCGACAGCCAGAGGAAGCCATTTGCAGTGCACATCCACAGTTTTATTGGTCCTACAATACCCAGGAGCTAGACTATGTGGTCTTGAGAGCCATCTAATCTAGGAGGTAACTAGGTCCTTATCAACAGATGGCATGCAGGGAGCACAATCTGCCCCCAAACTAGTCGTTTCCACACGATGCTGACAGAAACGAGCCACCCTGTACCCCCAAGAGCTAGGCAGCCACTGCAACTGGCATATGGAGCAGTATAGACAGGTAAATAATAGAAGAATAGGAGAGTAATTACAATCAATCAGCTTTCATACAGCATTGGTGCTTCTGGGTTTCCACCACTGCTGGGAAGTGGATTAAAGTCTGGATCCTTCTTGCCCTTTCCCCATATTTTACTGAAAACAAAACAAAATCTCCTAAGAGTGCTAGTAGATTTTATAAGTCTTCTCCTCCTTTATTTCCCAGTTTTGTAAAACCTGGCCTCTTAGCCAGTGGGTTTACCAGGAGCTCTCTTGAGGACACCTGCTTTCCTCCAGGAGAAGGGGATGTTCAGTGTAATATCAAAGTAATAAATTTAGAGCTGGTCAAAGGAAATACATTTTGCAGCTAGTGCAACTTAACTGCAGAGCTTATTGTCCCTGGACATTGTTGGTCTTCAGTATCTGTCAAGATGAGGAAAGGGATGGGATGTCTGTATGGTTACAAAGGATATCCAGTGTTTTAATAGTTGTTCTAGGAAATCATGAAAGGTTGTGATTTCAGGCTCTGAGCCGGCCTCTAATATTAGGGATTGAGAGGAGACCTGCTGGGAGGTTTGGAATGTGCCTACAACCGTGCGGTTCCTCTGAAACACTTGGGCTTGGACACTCTGAGACAGGATGGTCTACTGGGTGGGCCACAGGGCCCTTCCAGGATGCCAGTGTTTGCTTCACTTTCTGTCAAGTGGTCTTTACCCATTTGTTGCGCAGTTACCATTGGTGGTTTGCAGATCACCCTGCTACATTGCTGGGAGCCTATCGTCTGCAACGGGGAGCTGCTGTTTGGCTGAGCAGAGAGGAGCTGACTGGCCGCAGAACAGCATGAACTGTGCCCTCTCAGAAAGGTTTCACTTCTCCTCTTCCTTCCTTTGCTGCTTCTCCTGCATCCTAAATAAAAGTGTTTGAGTGGTAAATTACATATTTATTCTTTATGTATAGACATATAAAGCCATGAAGACTGTGAAAGGTGCTCTCAAAACACTGTTCTGGGCAATTTACGAATGACTGAATTGGCTGAAATGTGCTTGACCAAGAACAATTACTGTAAAGCAAGGAAAACGCATAGAAGTGTAATTGTCTTCATTTATAAAACAAAATTGACTTACGATGTGTGGGCTTGACGACACTAAGATATGTATTAAAAATGCTTTATGTCACCCCAGGCTATGCCAATCATGAAAAACCTCTCTGGGCCTCAGGCTCTGTCCCTGGAGCTCCCTCAGAGAGCGCAGCGTGGGCAGACCCACCGCAGTCATTTCCAGGGCTCCTGATAACGGTGACTGCAGTCACTGGCTCACCTCAGCAATCCCTTTATAATTCCTCTTACTACCTTGAGTGCACCTCTTTTTAGATATCGACACACCTGCACAACAGCTCTAGAAAATTCCTTGTGGGACTGAATAAAAGTCCTCTAGAATTTTAAATAGCAGTCCTGAGAGAGATCAGTCCCAAAAGAGGAAGCATCTGGGTACCCAAGGAACAAATCTTTTGGGCTGTAAACGTGTTTCTTAATGATGATGGTCGTACCAGATGTAACGCTTCCTTTTTGTCTTGCCCTTTTAACACAATCACAGCAACACATGGCTTCAGCCTCGGTTTTTCTCTGTGTCGTCTGCTGCAGAGACCAAGATCTGTGAGACAGAGCTGCTTTCAAATTGGTTATGATGTGGACCAGGTGCCGCATCCATGAGCACTGCACAAGCAATGAAATCCAAAACTTGCCTTTCAGCGCAGCCTGGTTAGAGCTCTCATAAAACAGCAGCAAGGCCTGCCTGGGTCTCAGAACCTGCCTTAACGTTTGCTGTCTGTGATGCATTTCAGTCTGCACTGCTGGTGGCTTTACTACCATGGTACTTTCTAAGAGTGTAAATGGAGGAAGGCTGCTAAAGCAAAGGATGGCCGTGAGGTTGCTATTAGACTGGGGCTTGGCAGATTTGGACTCAGCTCTCGGTTACGTCACAAATGACTTGTATGATTTTGAGAAAGTCACTTCATCTCTCTTTGAGGCTCTCTTCCCCATGTACGCTTTCCTTTTTTTAGCAGCTTGGCTCTCCTATCTCCTTGAGCTAGACAGAGAAAGCCGCTCAGTCTCCATTTCTGCACTAGCACAGTGAGTGGTTCAGCCATCATGTTGGGATGCCTCTACCTATCGATGTGTCAGAGGCTGCCCTACTGGAAACGCACCACCAGGCCACCACTGCAGGTCCTCTTTTAAGAGTGGCAAGTTCCCCGGCGTGCAAGCTGGCGGAGCCCTGTGTCTTCTGCCACCCACTGTATCCTTGTGAAATGATATGCTCCATTTCCAAGCAAAAGAGGGGTTAACTTTCTCAGTGACACTCTTCAAACTGGGCAGATGTCCCAGACCATCATCACAAGTACCTATTCCACTGGAAAGAATAGGTGCTGGTATTTTTTCAGCTTGGACCCTGAGTGGCGTCTTTGCCCTAAGTGAGCTTGCACAGGTATAAATGTTTGGGAACTCAGTGAATTATTTCCCTGGCAATACAGAGGGGAAATAAAAGCCGAGACGCTCTTTGCAGAGTTTAGAGGAGTAACAGGAATTAAAGGCAGTAAAAAATAAATTGACACTGAAGTTACAAGTCTGACTCTAATACACGCAAAGGTCAGAGCAGCTAATAAAACAGCTCCTTTTTTTCCCCAGTTCAGATTAGGAGGGTGCTTTAATCCTCAGAACATCCTTGCTGAATACACTCGCCTGTGACAGCGCTCACAGCTAGCTCTGAAAGCAAGTGCTGGGCATGGGCTGAGCTGCAAGGATCATGACTCGCTACATGGGGAAGGGTCCAGGGGAGAGCGCCAGTTCATACTCAGATGAAGGAGTAAGTATCACTTGTTTTCAAAAGCACCTGGGGGCTAAGACTGCAACTGTTCAATTGCAGAGGTCGAGTACCTGTGCAAAGCATGCCTACTGAATATGGTAACGCACCAGCTCTTTTGGGCAGGGCCTGGACACGTCTCAGCAGAGGTCTCCTGGAGGTTTTCATTCAGGCTGAGCCGCTCATAAACGGAGAACGTCCACTCCCCTGGAGCCCGGCTGTGATGGGCTCCTGGGGGCTCCCAGCTGGTGGGGAGCTGCATGGAGCCAGCGCCGCATGGAGGAAGGGGAAACATGAGCTGCCCTGGAGTTTGGAGCAAGCTGAAAGCGCTAGAGGAGAACTGAGGTGAGAGACCTCCACGGGAATGTCCACCCCACTTCTTAAAGGCCCTATGCTGAGATGCCTCTTAGACAGATGTGGCCAGAGTGAGCCAAAGAGCCGTGAAAGACTGAGAGGTACTGCAAGTGTCCAGCCTCGCACCGACTCAGTCCGAGCTATCCTTGCTGAAATGTTCTAGTTTTGGCTGTGCAAGTTCTAATGATCTCTATTTATTTCATACATGTGGAATTTATTATGTCCATTTCTGTCTTAAATGCAACAGTATAAACAATACTTTCTGCTTCCAAACAGCCATGGACAGATTGCAAAAGCTGCTTACTAGGTGTTGATTCTGTCGACACTGAACTTTAAATTAGAGGTAATTCCTGAGCTTTTTAAGAATGTTATGAGATAGTTTAAAAAAAACCCCAATATTGAAACACACTAAAATTGGTAGGTATCGTTTCCAATAATAATGTAAAGCTTATGATAACTGAGTTTGAATATAGTGGAGATGTGTATACGTTTGTCTTGAGAAAAAAAAAATAAACTGAGAGAGGAATTGACGATTCCTAAAATATTGCTTAAAAGAAAGCATTGCCCCTGGCTTCCAGGTGGCTGTCCTTCACTTCCACTGAAGGAAGGGGTCACCCTAACTTTGTATGCCTTGTAGCCATGCTCCCAGTGACTTCTCACCCGATGCCTGCCCCCTGCAACTCTCCGAAAGGAAACCTTCAGTGCAGTATTTATTGTCTTCTGAGCGCAGGACCCATCCCAAGCTTGAGCCCAATCTCAGCTTGCATCAATTTCTTTGATTGGAGTCTGTGCCAAGGGCTGCGCCTGTGCTCCCCCTCGCCTGCAGCACGGGCTGTGCGGGTGCCCTGGCCACATCCGGCAGCTCGGCAGCCTGTGGCAGTGCTGGGCGCCAGTGCTGGGGAGCTGAGCCAGCCAAGCCCCTTCCCAAAAGGACCCATCATCCCCTGCAGCAAGGTGGCATGGGGCATGGAGGCGGATGAGCCGCTGGAAGTTCAGGTGCATGGGCCAGGGAGTATCAAGGAGCGTTATTAGACCAGGTCTTCGGATGACAGCATTAATCTTTATAAGCAGCTGAATGCCACAATGAAAAGTGTTTACATTTTGAAGAATAAACAGAATCTCTCCTCCTGCTGATTTGAATCCCTCCCTACACCATTGCAGTACCCCAAGGACAACTTTTCATGTCCTTAGAGTATTCATTTCTTAGTCCATTTTTATTTGGGGATTTTTGCTTAGCTGATAAACATTGAATGTATCTGACCTGAACAGCTCAAGATAAAGTTCAGTTTGGTAATGTTAATGAAATCTGGGAGGCTGGGAGAGAAAACCGAGAGGTGTCTCAAAACAGGGCTTGTATTTCACACTGTGTTGCAGCAGCTGAAACCAAATTCTGATGAATATTGCTCACAGTCAGTAGTAAGCGACTGCAGTGACCCTTGCTTGCCAGTAGTTTTTTCATACATGCCAGAGGTCAAACAAGCAAGAGACCAAGGAGGGATGGCCAGGGGGCATAGGGGGAGCGAACAGGAAGAGGCTCTTGATATGTTACATGTGGCAGCTACATGCCTGCTATTTAACGACTGTTCTTTCCTACTTCATACCCTCAGGCAGCCTGAAACTAGTAGTCCTGTCATCTGGAGAGATAACATAACACTGGTCATTACAATTTCACTAAATAAGGAATTCTGAATTAATTATATCGCATCCTAATAAGACTAGCTCTGGTTGACTCCTCGCTTTTCTCTTGGATTATTTTGTCAGGGCTGAATACACTAGTTTTACGGATAACGCTGTGTGTGCTTGTAGACCAGCTGGCGCTGAGTGTCTCTCGAGCATAGGAAAAGAAGGGGGACTGTGTGAGCCCGTTTGTATGGTAACACAGTCTGTGTAACCTGCTAATCACACCCCTCTTACCTCGTGAAAGCCCAGCGAGCAAGACCCCCTGGGTAGGGAAAAGTAGACAGTTTTTCTGCGTGATGCCCTCCTGCAACTGCATGTGCCTCCTGTTTTGCTTGTTGTAGTCACCTCAGCCCTGCCTGCTTATCTCCAGCCATGAAGCACTGCAATCCAAACGCAAGCCCGGAGCTTGGAAATCAGCTCTTCTATATGTAGGTGTGCTCCAAAGCAGCTCCCTCAACCATTTCAACAAGCTCAGAGTCTGCTGGCTGGCGTACGATAAAGCAGCCCCTTTATTTGACATTCTCATGATAAGGCCCGCACTGCCAAGCTCCAGAAAAGAGGGCTGGACTCATGGGCAGGGAACAGAGAGAGCAGAAGGAGATCTTGGAAAGCTCTCAGCCTGCCTCCCGAACAGCTACTTGAGAAATGTTTCTTTGAAACGCTCTTCTTGTCAGAAAATGCCTTCTGTGTTGAAACAAACCAGTTCTGCTGCGCTTTCAGTCTGAGCAGAGCTGAGGAAGGATGGCAATTGCTACATTCTGATTCAAAATTTTTTTCCTCAGAAATTTAATGTGTAGGGAAAATGTTGGAAATCAAAATAAAACATTCTTATTGATGTGATTGCAATGACTTTCTCAAGCAAAAAACCCTCATGATTTTGGCTTTTCATTTTGATTGAGGATAAAGGAAGAGTGGGGGCATATTCAAAGCAATGGGAATTCTCTTGGGACAGAAAAAGATACCCAACCGACTGTGGCCACGGCATGCTACCAACTGGGCATGAATTTTCATCTTGGAACTGTCCGGCTGAATATTCACTCTAGGGATCCTCCCAGCCCTTCGGAGATGTCTCTGTGGCTTCCTCTGGCCTTGCTCCTCTCTGCTCTGCCTTCTAGGATTAAGCACGACAACGCGGACACCCAGGGTGAGGGAGAGGAAAAGTGCATGGAGCTGCGGAGTGTTACAAGCATTTCCAGTACACCTGCGCCACACTCTTTTTAATGTCATGGTACATCACTGAGTGATAACAAGTTGTGGTGATTCCTAACTGGCAGGATTTGCTGAAGGGGAGAATAGCAATGAGACAGAAGCTGGTGTTCCCGGGGAAGAAGAGGACAAACCCATAAAAGCCCTTGCACAAGACTGCAAAGCACCGAGATGAGAATTAGCAGCTGTTACGTGGGAGCTGCGTAACATGCACACCGGCACTTCGTACCCCCAGAGCAGCCTAAGCAGGCTGCCGAAGCTAAGCCTCCTCCTGCGTGAGACAAGCGCTTGCCTTCTCCGAGGGAATTACAGACAGTGCCATTAAGCAGCAGACACAGAATACAGGATTTTTTCACCCAATATGCAGTGTTCTCTAAGTTAGCTTGACTACATCTTTCCTGGAGTCAGTCAAGAAGAAAGGATAATCTCTAAATGCTCCGTAAGGTGCTGAACTACGTTATTATGAAAAAACCTGATCAGTCTCAAGCTAGTGTTGAAACTATACCTGTAAGTATAAATGAAGGCAAGTAAATGCCATCACAGATTAGGTGTGAGACACCACACGCCAGCAACACTTCAGGCCGTTCTCGGACCCATGCTGCGAAGGATGTTCTCCTCTCAGACACACTTGCTGAAGGGCTCCAAGAGAAACACAAGGTTCACTAACGTTGTCCCCTCTCGCAGATGTTTTTCTTCCAAGCGAAGGAGTGGCGGAGCTCCAGACACACGCTAGTTATGAAGGAGATGCGGAGTCTCCCTCAAATTCCCAAGAATTTGTGTCTTCTCAGCAGTGATATTTTCATCCTATAAAAAGGAAACTTATTGCCTGATTAGCAAGATTTTATCATCTGCAGTGTAAGAGATCTCCCCTCTCAACAGCTGCTTACTTTATGTTTTTCCAGGAAAATTTACATCTCTTTAAGATAACTGAGACCAATAATCTAACTGGCAACTGGCATTAGATGGTCTGGCAAAGTATGATCTGAATTCAAGGCTGACAGGAACAGGGGTGAATTATAGACTCGAGTCTCTAGCCAAAGGAAATAGGTTTCCGCGACTCCCCAGAAGGAAGGCGGTTATGATTAATGTGAACACGGCAGTATAAGAGCTGAGGAGAGCAAAGACTTCTTACAGGAAGGAAAAGGGTCATTTACCATCAGTATTAAAATGCTATCTTTATTGCCTAGACCGAGTAGGAAAACGCTGTGTCTTACACAGACATAAGAGAGAGACACAAGATGTCCAGCGACAAGGTAATATTGGCCAAAGGAAGTGTCTCCTTTGGCTTTTTGGGTTTTTTTTAGGAAGACTGGCTTTCTCCAGGCAAGGCTACTTCACACTTTACTCATTTCACCTCTGTGTATTATCTTCGTTAAGAGACACAGAGACGTTACGTGGCTGACTAAGCCCACGGACCATAATAAAGACTACTTTTACTGTTACGGTTTAAGGTTGAGGAACGATTTTCAAGAGAACACGCTCTTATCAAAGCCTCTGGAGTTATGCAATTCTCTTAGTACATCAATAAACTCTCTACACATATATCGCCCTGATTTGAGTTCTCTGGAGGCCTGGACAGTCCAAAACTGAAATTGAAACAGTGCTAGGAGCTGCTCTAACTCCTGTTGTAGCTCACGTAATCCCACAGGCTGAAACATGGAGATACTGTGACCCTCAACTCTGACGTCTCCCTCTCTGTTTGCTAAACATATGTTTGGGACACTTGCCAAATGGCTATTTTACAGGGTGTAGCAAGGAACTACAGGGTCCAGATTGATGCTTTGTGTCCTGTGCAGAAGGACTGAACAAAAACTATACGTTTGCCAAGGGACTGATTCAAAACATATGCTTTTACTCAGCCATTTGACAGAGGGACAGCAATCCTCCCTGCAACATTACTGAGGCCCTTTCTCATTCTTCTCCTCTCTGGGCCACTTCATTTTCAGGTCCCTTTTTCCTTTTGCAGGTGGAAGTTTTGCCATAACATCCTTGGCTACTTCCAAACACAGTAGAGACAGTTTCTGTCCTGTGCCTTGTATCTGGGCATCTGTACTGACATCTCAGTGGTCTTATGAAGGATCTGAAGGTAAGACCTGAACCACTGCTGGCTGTGGGCTGATGCAGTGCTTTGCAGAGGGACTCAAACTGATGCCTGTATCTTTGGCTCTTTTCAGCAAAACGCAATTTCTTTCACCACTGTGTACCAGACTATCAAGTGCAACGGCTCCAGCTAGCCCTGGCTGCTCCTTAAGGAGTACTGTTACGTGGGAGAGGTCTGTGGCATGTCGCAGCGCCTCATGTATTGGACTGGCTGTAGCAACCTGCCTGCAAGCAAAACAACACGCAGGCGGAAGAGGCTGGCTGTGTTAATGGTTTTGCACAAAAGGCTGCATGCAACCTCTGAGGGCTCATGAGCCTGCCTGAAAACAGGGACTGTATCTGGATTTTCTTGTAATAAAGAGAGGCAGTTGTGGCTAGATTAAGGCAGAAGCGTGCTCCTAAGCCTCAGTGGAATTTACTTTGCGATCATTAGTCAAGGGAGACATCCTGGCTGCTTAGAGGTGGGTAGTGTGATACATAAATGGCAGTTAAATTGAGAAGGAGCAAGAGGAGAGAAGAAAGTGTAAGGAATAATAATCAGAAGTTGAAAATCCCTAAGGAAAATAGCAAGCGTAGTGTATCTGAAAGTACAGCACAATGCTTAAGGTCAGCGTAATTCTGTTTTCAAGTCTCATCATTGCCAGTATTAAGAATAAAAAGAAGAGATAATGCAAACAATCTTGACATTACGATTTGTTTTAGACTTGGGATGAATAGTTGCAATTCCATTGTCATTTGAGCCCCTCCTGTTTAGACCAGACCTGCCTTTTTCACACTGTTTCTGTTTAGCCACTTCCACCACACAAGCCTACTCTGACCCTGACCAAGTCACCGAGTCTCCCCTTGCAGCTCTGCTCCCTGTCTGTAAAAGCTGGGCAATAGTACAGCAAGCCTGCAAGGAAAAAATGCACTGGGTGGACATGATGGTAATGGGAACTGTAAACATACCTTGAGTAAATGTGCTCTCAAACACAAGCTGAACCGGAGTTTTAAATGGCTACAGTGTTTAATATAGGCTTGATCTGAAATCTCTGGTCCAGCCGCCTTTGGCTTTTTGGGGTGTTCCAAAAGCATATTCCAATTAAGGGCACTGCAGCAATATGTAAGGTGATGTGTCTGAGGGCTCACACATGCTGGTTCACGGTAGGGCTGACGTTAGTATGTAGGGCCGGCTGCCAGTGAAAGGCTCCCTTCAGCCAAGCTCAAATTAGGTTGGTGTCATTCAGAAAGGCCCACTCCGCATGCATCTGCTGCTTCTCCGCTCTTGTTTAGACTAATGAGGACAGAGTCTGCGCGTCTTGCTAAATGCTTGCTGTAGTGCTGGCAGTCACATGCTTGGAGAGGCTCAAAAAAAGCCCCCAGACTGCAGCCAAGCACACAAGCATTTCATTAACAGTTTTGGATATGACCAGGTACTCGGAATTTAGGATTGTATTTGATAAGAAAAAGGGGAGGCTATGTTCACAGAGGGGCTGGGAACGCTGTTGCTTGGGAGGAACAGGGTTGCGTTCTTGCCTCCTCAAATGTTGCAGCCCATACTGATTGCAGAGAGCTGCACCAGGAAGATTTCATCCAGTTTGCACAGAAGGACTCAACTAAATGCTCTGTTTGCAATGTTCAGTCTGCAGAAATGTCATTTAAAAAGAGAGCTTAGAAATCCTGAGCCCTGGGGAGCAGCACCAGGTTCTTTTCCCTTGCCGAGCACGGTAACGCTCTAGACTCTCAGCAAAGCACTGCCAGGGCGCACTTAATTGCGCGCAGTCCCAGACGCTGGCAGTAAGGAATGAAGCACTGCAAATGACACTCCAATCCTGCCTCTGGGAATTTGCGGTCGAATCTAGACACGGCAAGGGAGAAAAAGCCTGCAACAGGACCAGAGCTATGAGGGTGCTGAGAGCTGGGCTCCTAAACCTCCAGGGCTGCGCTTGGTGCTCCATCCCTCAAGCCAGTGCTGGGTGAGCACAAAATACAAGTGTCCTGATTTACTGCCATTTCACAGCTGTTGTGTGGTGTATGCATGAGGCCAGTCGGGCCACAGCAGTGGGGAACTGGGCCCTAATGGAGGCAGCCGGTGCGGAGGGGAACTTGGAAAACAAGAAGCAGGAGCTTGTCTCTGGTGTGAAGGTGGAGAACTGATGTATAAATAAGGCTTTCCCTCGAGAAAGGAAAATGATTGTTGCCCAGGGCAAGCAGTCAGGAGGATGCCTCTGGTACGTTAGTAGGAGATGGGTCCATGGGACAAAATGAGACTAGCAATATGTGAGAGACTTTGGTCAAACGAGAAATGGAGAAACCAGTGAAGGGTTGGAGCAGTTGCAGAGGGAGAGGACCTTTGCAGCAACATTTTTCAAGAAGTCACTTGTGGAGACAAAGAAAAAGTGGGACAGGGTTATTTTTTTTCTTTCCGTTAGATTCATTTTTTCTTCTTTCGCTGTTGTTGGGTTCACGTCAGGGGGCCTGCCCAACCCCCCGTGCCTGAGCATCGAGAGATTTTCCTTGAAATGTCATATACCTTTGAAGTGAATCCAAAGAACAGCCTTATATTTTCAGATCTGGTACAAAGTATAGAAATAACAGACTGTGAGAATGGCCACAGTAACCAGACAAGATGCAAAGAGTTTCTAATTCCCAGTAGCACAATGGATAATAATGGTGGAGGCGGGTTCGTGCTGTAATTTGTATTCAAAGTCTGAACACTACCCAGAGATCATGGCTTGCACCTGGAATTCAGAACAAGCCTGCTGTAAGGATAAGGCTGGGAGTTAACAAATGCATGTGATCTCTTTTCACCTTAATATCTGAGATGAGTCAAGTCAAGATTGACTTTTCTCCAAATAATGCAGAGCAATATACAAGAGCAAGTGAGAATTGCAAAGGTGAGTAAGGAAGGATTATTCCCTCTTTCTTATAACACAGGAATTAGTGGACATCACACACAATTATTAATCAAAACAAATGAAAGGAAGAACATCTGCACACATACATCATTAAATTGTGCAACTCCTTGCCCACAGGATGTTTTGGATATCACAAATATAAATGGGCTGAAGAAGCAATTAGACCGAATTGTGGACGAGAGGTCTCTCGTGGGCCACTAAGCACCTCCAGAAATCCCTAAGCTCGTGGCTGTCAGTAGATAGAGGGTGCAGCAGGGGAAGGAGCATGCTACGCTTGCCCTGTTTCTTACTCGCTTTCCCTACACATCTCTCACTGTTTACACTCGGAGACAGGATGCAGAGCTAAACGAGCCTTTGGTGTGACCCCGTGTGGCTAGTCTCATGAATTATACAACGCCCGATTCCCTGCGCACCGGGGATGCAATTCACATTCCTGCAGAGCATCAGCTTATGGCCTGGCAAGTTCTACCGAATATTTACCATGAGAATTTAAGCAGAATCCAAGTGGCTGAGCTGATGTGTTCACATGATCCCATTTCACCCCACCTGCAATTGCACACTGCCTCTTCCGTCACTGTTTTTTGGCTCGGACATAATTTGATACGCAATTAGTCAAACATCCTCTCCTGCTCTATCTGCCCTATTCTGAACAGTTCGCGTCGCATAAGGGAATTCATTCGGCTGCTCGAATCCTGAGGACTCCTGTCAATTTTCATTGACAGCCTGCTTACAGTCAAGGCACAGACAGGTCCAGCTGGAATCGAGCGCGAGCAGCTATGGAGACAGGCATGCAGCAGCCCACAGATGGGCCATTTCTTGCTCACATTCTTGGCTTTGCCTGCCTTCAATGGCCTTTTATTTTCATATAACTGTTATGTAAACTATTGAATGTGTTCTGTAATTAGTTTGAATGTCCAGAAACACATTTCTTAATGTTTCAGATACGGGCTAAGACCACAAGCAGTGTTCTCAGATGTTTTTAATGCGCAACCCGTGGGAAGAAAAAGCACCACTTTCTTAGTTATACGCGTGACAGGTTCTTGTTGTCAGAGAAGAGGGTGGCAGCCGGTGGGAGGGCTGAACTGATACTGTTCCCAAAGTGGCTGGATGGCCTGAGAGCAAACCCCATTTGCAGAAAGGACAACTCGATTCTGCGGGGAAGATCAGCTTGCTACAAACAATAGTTCTCCAAAAATCCTGCTTCACGGTGATGCATTTTATTCCATGGGAAAGCCTGCTTGTTTGTAGCTGGGTGCCTTACTACAAGTCTTTGCAGAAATTATTTCTTAGAAAAAAACAAACCCCCAAAGCCCTCCCAAACTTGCCCCCACCCAGAACCACATTTTCTGGGGTAGGGCAGGATGAAGTCATTGCTTTAGTGATTAGGGCTCATGCGCTGGAAATGCTATCAGGTGCTGTCCTTTCTTAGCCTTTTAAAGCCATTTAGTTGTGCTCTAGAAGAAACTGGCTTTTAGTATGCTGACTAATCAGATTCCTTCTTGCTTTATCCTGAACTAATTAACTTTCATCTCTTCAGTTTATTCCCCGCCTACCTGATCACCTAAAGACCCCCAGCCCCTGTGCAGAGGCTGCTGTCCTTTGCTGATAAGGTGAGGCCTTCTCCACCATGAGACACCTTCCTCAACAAAACTAGATCTAAGTGCTGACCGTTGCCAGGATATCGTACCAGATAACAGCATTTTCTTTAGATGCAGATTTTTCCTCTCCAGTGGATGCTGTCTACTCTTCTGGACGTTGTTATTCTGTTATATGGGCTGCAACGAGTTACCAGGAAAAAAGACTCTATGCCCATGGGACAGCTCGGCTTGATCAAGCGCCCTTGCCCTTCATTGCTGTGGCTGCTGCTGTGTGTGTGGTAAAAACCTGCACAGGTTATAGGCCTGTGCACAATGCAACATCATTTTCTGAGCATCCCTGGGAAATATGTTATTGTGCTTCCTCGCGCCTCTCAGGTAATGGCTCTGATGCAAGAGGTGGTTAAATTACTTGAGGTCAGTGTCAGAGGCCAATATTAAAGCAAGGAATTGTTGGCTCTGAGACCTTTATAAACACCAAGCACAAGCAAACAGCAGTTATATAATGCCGAGAGATATATTGAAGTTGGTGATTCTTTGGAAAAGAGATAGCTGAGACCAGCAAATGTGTTTGGATTAAGCATACTTATGAACACCAGCCAGAGGTTGTGCATTTCTGGTGTCATTGTTGTGAATGTGTCACCAGCCATTCCCAAAATGCTCAGAGAGTCACAGAGAACTTAAAGCAGTTCGTGGTTTGAGGAAGCCTTCGCTAATCTTGCCCTCTCGGATACTAAAAGAGAAGCTGTAACTTGCTCATGTTCTTGCTTGCATCTGAATTCTAAGTCTGAGGCTCGACATCACATAAGGGAAGACCGTAGGAAATACTGAAGTTGTCTGCTTGTCAAGGGGGCCTAGGATGGTGTCCATGCAGGAGACTCAGTTTCTCACTCTACTCAGCTGGCCACAGAGACACCTTTTGCTGTCTGTCATGTTCCCTTGGCGATCATTTGTGTGCCCAGCATCGCAGTCTTTAACATTAGGGTCTTCAGCACTAGAATCAATTCCTGTTAAATCCCTGACACTGAACTTGGACTTTTGGAAGGGGCCTTTTCTCTCCAAACCATCCCAAAAGTCAGATCTGAACAGCTGCACTAATCAGAAGTGTTTGAAATTCAGCTTTGGATGTGAATGATGCAGCACGGGCTGCAAATCTGTCCCTTATTAACCTTCCAGATGGCAAGCTGAGGAGACATGCTTCAAAAGATGAGCGTACACTGAAATTTTAATTAATGGTCACTGACCTTTAGGAACGAGGCTTAGCAATCTATGTACAATGCCAAACATCAGAGATATCTTAGGAAACTGCCGGCAGTGGCTGGAGTTTCTTCCTGTTTCTGAAGTTGGATTGTTTTCTAATTGAGTTTGAGCTAAATCCTTCAGACTTGAAAAGTTGCTTATCTGCTTTTCCCTCAAATGTCTTAGCGCTTTCTTGCAGGCCACTTCAAGATGCTCGGATGGTCTCTCAGTGTAGATTGATCAGAGTCTCCAAATCTCTCTTCCAAACTTGCTTGTCCCAGGACATTCACGAGAAGTTAACCAACTACCTAAGCATAACCAGAGAGGAATCGGAGGTGGTAGAAGTGGGAGGAAGATATTAATTTTATGCTCTTCTTTTCTTGCTCACACCCTACCATTTTTGTGTCATCTAAAGTGAAAATTACTCTTCTGCACTGAGCTTCCTGAAGCCATTAGGTTTAAATGATGATGCTACTATGCTACTCTGGCTTGACTCTGTTCCCAGACCCAAACCAAAGCTGTTTCTTACTCCAAATCTTCCAGGCTAATCAACCACAGGATCTGAAGTTACCCAAGGTCGCATAAGAGAGAAGCTAGAGAAGTGTTCAGACCCCCAGGAGACAGTCGGGAGCACATCAGCCTGCCTGTAAGTGCTGGGCTGCATGTCAGCTCTGGTGATCAACGCCAAAGTGAGAAGAGAGAGGATTTCTGCAAGCGAGCTTGATCCCACCTGCTGAACGCTCAAGAAAGCAGGGGGCACTTCAAGGCACCTCAGTTACGATGAACTGCTCCACTAATGTAATTTACCTTGCATGTTAGCTAGATGACCCTTGAAGATGCAGCTAAACTAATTTGATATTTTGAAGTACATCCTTCCTATTGGCTCCAGTTTTTGGATTAAGCAGACACAAGTTTCACAATGACATGACATAAAACGGATACCTGTTCAGATCACATCTGGTTACTTTGAAATTGCTGGAGGCAGAGTGAACTGTGGAGCTCAAGACCATTTCTTGCTCCCCAGAGCAGCAGCTGGCTGGAGGGATCTGAATGGAGAAGATTGCCACGCTCATTTAGTCACACCCATCAACCTTTGCTCAGAGAGACCTGATCTGTGGTGAGGGCCAGGGGATGATTAGATTTCTGCCTGCTCAACTTTCGAATCGTCATGACTCCGCATGGCCGGTTCAGCTGAGCTCAGCGCCCCTGCTGTTTAGGGGTTCAGCTAAGGAAAACTCAAGCTCATTATACAAGTAAAATACATTAGCAACTGATACGCTGGTTTTTTTCCGCAAGGAAAGGGAATTAATAACATGCTACCTCATCCAGTTACCTCCCTATTTAGATGCTTGGAACAACCAACCTTTGTGTTATAAAAACAAACTCGCTTAACTGTACCACTGGGGCATTGCCTGTTTTCTCTAACGCAAAAGATTTGTTCTGCGCCATAAAACTCAGTCATACATATTTTGAAAGGAAATAAATGGTCTGAGTAGTGAGCTATTTCGATTCCCTGCTGCAACACAGAGAAACATGTTCACATACACAGCGAGTGCCCGCCTAAGAGCGGGAGCAGCGAGACGCACTACCAGAAACCGGAGACCAGTCTCCCGGACTGGCAAAGTTGCAGGGCACCGCCCAGGAGGAGACCAAGATCTCAGCACTAGACCAGTGAAGAGGGGGAAAGCTAAGGCTTATTTTTATACTCAGATGTGAGTTACGATTTCTTTTTTAGGGGGGTTCTGGTTTAGGCATTGTATTGCTGCCCGATACGACAGCTTGTAACATTTTAAACAAATATTTATTTAAGTTCAATGTAGAACTACATCTGTGTTTTGTTTTGTTTATGGTTTGAATTGGGTTTTTTTTTGGTGTTATGTGTTTTAAATGGTGGGAAAAGAGCGAAGAGGGAAAATCAGCAGCTTGCTGGCTACTCTCTCGCAATGGATGTGTGTCAGACTACTTGGTAGGGGATAACATACCCAACTTGCTGAGGTGGATCTGATCCTCCAGTGACTGCCCCCCAAACCGGACATAAATCCAAGTACGGCTGCATAAGGATGAAGTGCCATAGTTTGCTGAGTTTTCAGTATCATACTTACTATTCCACAACTGAGTATGTTCATTTGCCTGGGAGGTTAAAGCACTTTCAGATTTATCTCAAGCTTCCGGTGTTAGTAGAAAGGCTTGGGAGTGAGGAGTAGAGCAAGCTGATGTCCGAGCTGGCCTCTTGCAAGCAGTCTTCTGTGTTTTCTTCAGAAACTGGTGGATCGTTTCTATGAAAATAAGTACATAACCATTCCTCCCTAATACACAAAACTAACAGCAAGCTTTCCAGTGGAGACCAGGGCTAGACTAGACAACAACAGAATTCAGCCAGAAGGAGAGTGACACTTTCGGGCCATTAACCAGATTGTCTTCTTGTGCAGTAACGCTTTTCTTTTAGAATCATCAATCAAAATTGCACCTGAAAACCAAGAGATAAGAATTATTATGACTCCAGAATGACTATCATAGGTGTAAATGTAAGGTAACAGATAGCAGAGGGGTGAGAGGTCTTGCACAGGCTGAGAACAAAGCCACTGAGCTCAAAAGACCTGCCTCACTGCCTTCCAGACCCATGCCTTGGGCAGCGCTTCCTCCCAGGCACGCACACCTAGCAGAGCACAGTGGCATTTTCCTTGCCAGCTGTGTTCAGCTTTTTGCACTGTAGATCAAACAGATCTAAACCAACTGGTGAGAGTTTAGAAGAGGGCAAACACGATGATCAAAGATCTGGAAAAACTGACATGTAAGAAAATGCTAAAGGAAGGGGGATTGATAGTCTAGAGAAGATTGAAGTAAGACATCGTAACCGTCTTCAGTTACGTAGAGAGCACTCGCAAAGACGATGGGAATAATCTGTTTTCTGCATCCACAGTGAATGCTACAAGTTTCTGTCAGAAATCATGTACATATCAATGATCCAATCTTTAGCTAGTAAAACTGAGTAGAAGATCGCTTGGGCTCCTTTCCAGCCGTTTTCTGTGACTGCTAGGAGCAATACGCAAGTGCGTGAGATCATCTGTTTCCCACTCTCTCCCCATCAGTAGTGTGTAATTAGCTACTACTTCCCATCTTAGCAATTGGTACTGAAACAAATTCCACCTGGCACCAACCGATATGTGACAGCGTGGATGTTCTCACGAAAGATCTGTATGAACAGACCTGCTCTTACTCCTTCCACCAACGTTTACCAAGGAAATACTAACGGAGGCAGTGGAATGATGCACAACAAAAGAGAATTGAGACCCGGAAAACATAAACCAAGTATGCGATGAGGAAGATGCTGGGTTGCTGCACCTTCATGGCTCTGGGAAGTAGCTCTTGTACTGATGATACAGTTAAAGGAATGAAAGCTTGCTTTTGAGCTGATTTAAGGCGGCTCATAGGTCTGTCATTTCAACTGTACAACAGTGAGTGTTTTCGCTTCTGCTGCATTTGGCCTCTGTTTTGGTGCGTGAAGAAAAAAGTTCCAAGCCCTCCTAGCATTCTTCTGAGCAGCACTCATAGTGCCATAACCCTAGCACAAATTTCACTTTAACTCTGGTCAAGCAATGGCTTGAGTGGCTGTAAAATTGGAGAAAAGCAAAGTGGCTTGTTTCTGATCTTCCTAATATCAAAGCAAACCAGGGACCTCTCTGGAAGTCATTAGATTTACTCCAGTGCAAAACCGGCATGAAACCATATCTCTTCTTTATAATTTTCTTTCTTCCATGCAAGATTTTCCTCTAACATTCAGAAAACTTCATTTTTAGGCTCCTCAAATTAAATATTCAAGCGTAAATGAAAATGAAATTAGGATCCCACTATGCACAATTGACTTCCATTGGCTCGCAGGTCAGATCTCGCAGAGTTACTGCTAGATATTGCATTCCTCAACAGTTTTAAACACCATAGCACAACCATGACAACGGGGAGATAAGAGATGGATGGGGGTGACGGTCTAGGAACGAAATCTGCTCTAATCTGCTTGAGGGTAAATCCACTCACTTCAGCTGTGTCACTCCAGAGAGTGATTCCAGTGTGAGAAAACGGAATTTAGCCCCACTGTCCTCTCTTTTTTGTCTTCTCCTTTTTTCTTTACGGTTTGGTAGCTGGTAGTCACAGCCGAGCACGGATGAGGTGAAAGTGAAAACTGTATACTCTCAGCCAGGACTTTTCTGTTTGTAATGCTCGTATATGTACTTCTCTGTGATCAGGCGTAGGAGGCATAACCATCAACATGACCTGTGCGAGTGCAAAGAGGAGCAAATAGAGAGCCTGAAGATTTCAAGTCCGATCCCGTCACTACCGAGGTCAAAGGGAAATCCCCACGAATTTCAGAGGCCTGTGATCACGGTCCCCGGCAGCTGAATAAAGTTGTTAGGGCAAACCTGTCTTTACGTGGAGAGCAGTGAGAAGAGCAGACTTGTGGAGGCGTCTGGAGAACAAAGCCTCTGTCCACCAGCACAACTAACCAGCTGCTTCTCCATTTGTGCCCAGCGGTCTGACGTTCAGAACACACTACACCGCGGCTTTCCATCTAACTTTTCGCTCCTCCTCACCAGTAACTTCTGAATGTATCAGCCAATTTAAAACAAGAATTGAAAAAGAAGCGGATTTGTCCTAGATAAGGAAGGTTCTACACCTTTCCTGAAAATCAGAGCCCGAACGACGACGAAAGGCCCTGAATCGGTTCCCACTGAGTGGCAGGTGAGCAGAGTTCAGCCGTGGTGTTTGGTTTTTGTGCAGCAGTGGGGACAGCTGAGCTGTGCGCAGCTCTGCCCCAGCCCTGCTGGCACTGCCGAAAGAGGCATCTGCAGGGAGGACGCGGGAGAGACGGGATTGCTGCGATGGGAGGGGGGTTAAGAGACACGGACACATGCAGACATCATTAGTCCCCCTCCTTGGAGAGCAACTTGTCAATTAATTACCCTCGCCGCTCCGGACAGCTTCTGAGCAGCCCATAAATAGTTATGAATGAAATTGCCCCAGTCAGCACTGCAGCGTGTTAGCATCAAATCACCATCGTCTATAATCCACAAGGTAAAACCACCAAATCTTTTGAAAGGTTTGTTCTTCTCACGAGTAATTTAACAATCTTGTAAAAAGCAGAGAGAGAAGAGTTTGCTGACAGAGAAACAGAGAAGAGGCAATGAAAAAAGGCTCATGGTCTTGTCTGGATCAAATTGTAGCATCTAACTTACATTTCTAATGAAAGATGAAAGGTAAGATGACTTCTCTTTTTCCCTTAAGCTAAGTGGGGCCCTGATACTGATCTGTACAGAGCCCTGCTCCCTTGCTCCCTGCGCCCTGTTTTTTCTTAGGATATGCTTTTTTGTTTTTAGGATAGAATATATATAAAATTTACAACCTCTGTAGAAAAGATCCAGCATTCACAGTTTTCTTGTAATGTGCATGCTTTGGGGCCTTTGTTTCTCATGTTCTGCGCGTGCTCACGGAGATGACCGCACGACCGTTAGCACTTGCTGAGCAACTTTTTTTCAGCGCTCCCTTACATTTCCTTTGGGCTTTGCTCCGTTTCGGTTTCTCACCACTTTTGCAGATCATACCCTAAAAGCCTGACCCAAAGCCTGGAGAAACCAAGAAGAACGTTTCCTGGGCGCTGAGCGACTGAAGGACGAGACGACTGGCTAATTCAGCACAGCTCTGCTCCTCCGGGGTCAGGCTGCTTTTAGTTATGCTTTTCCTATGCTGATATTTTTCCTCAGGGAGCACAGTAAATGTTGCCTAGAAACACCTGTGCCTCGGAAACATTTGAAGCACAGCAAAATAGCCATGCAATCAGATATGTGAAAAAGACTGCCTGTTCCCACCAAACTGAAGGTGGGGGGGCCATTCACATAAATATATTTGCATTAATCAGAACGCTGTTTCCCTATTTCTCTCCTCAAAGCTTTTCAACTATGGCTTACACCACCCACAAATTTACTAGTCAACCTTACAATTTTTATAAGCACAGTGCATTAGTACAATATTCTGCCCACTGCTGAATTGGTATAAGTAAAGGCTTTAATTAGAAAATTATGCAGTTATAAAAATAATTTAATGAAATTATTCTTTCCATTTGCATTCATGGGCTTCCTGTATTCAGGCACCATGAGACATGGCATATTACACGGAACCGTGGTAAAATAATTCTCAGTGTTGTAACTGCCTGAGGACTGTGCACTTACGTGGTTTCAGTTCTGAGTGAAATTAAACTGCAGGGAAATAGATCCAGCACGATTAAATGTGATATACGACTTTTGAAATCACTATCCTTTGCCTCTTGTTGATGGACCGATGACCTAGGCACAGATAAAATTATTTCACTGTCATAATTGAAGAGGAGCAGTTTCGGCTTTCAGTGAAGTCCTTAGGAAGGGATCTTCTGCAATCCATAACGCAGAATCAGCTCCTTGTAGATGAAGGTTTCTGGACGACGCCTTCATTAAAGCGCATCTTCTCTAATCTGAACTGGGGCCTGTTTATCTCAAAACCAATTATTTAATTATGCTTTCCACCGCGAAAAATCTTTGGTGCCTGAACGAGACTGCAGGCTCTTTGGGGCAGGCTCTTTCTTTTTCTTACTGCTGTCCCCTGCTCCCAAGCAGACTGCCATGTGGGAGTTCTCTGGGAACCTGGGACTTATCCCCATTCCCACTGACAAATATGCATCTACAAAAATGTAGCACTGAAAAGAAAAAGGACCTAATGGAGGCAAAAGCCTGAATGAGCCTGAACGGTTGCCTATACTGAGAGCCAAATGCACAGCTGATAAAATTGGCACAACTCAGTGGTAATGTGGCTATAGCTGAATCAAGTTATTTTTGTGGCTACATGAAAAAAAGCAAAAAATAAACACGGAAATTAGAGAGGAGCACAGCTCAGATCCAAATCGCTCTTCCTTCAAAGTCTGCTACTGTCTAGAGCTGTCTAGCATGTTTTTCCTTCTGGGCCATTTCTTCTGGCTGCACTAATTGACACTGTATGGCCGTTATTTTACATTGTGGATTTTTCTAAAAGGTTTGCAATTAATATTTGTGGGTTTTACTATCTTCATCAGAACAGAGGCAGAAGAAAGTAGCAATGACTCTAGTGTAACAACGACGTGACTGTCCTTTTGTAGAACTTGTATGGTTTTGCTATGAAATGGAGTTAATACAAACCACCGTATCTCTATTAAGAAATATAGAAATGCGTAAATACGGAATACAGAAAATGCAACTATGTCAATTTTTACCAGATTCACATTTGACCATGTGTTACAAAGTCTAGGTTTTGCATGACTTAGGCATTTGGTTAGGACCCAATCCAAATCGCCTCAACAACTTGGAGAATCGTTACATGGTGCTATAAAATTGTGACAGTTTACATTTTTCTCTTAGTCTGCTTTTAAGAAGGTAAAGGTATTCACACTGGAAGATTCTTAAACAGCAGCTATATTCTTGCTATAGCCTTTCAAAGACTAGGTGCCAACACATAAGCCCACCTGCTTTATCCCTTTCACGCTGCTCTCTCACGGAGGCTCCACTCCGGTTCCTCCTTTCTCTTCTCTTGCGTCCTGAAGGAATACATAGAGCTACTCTTCATCTGAGAGAACAGGTAGCACACAATTTTCTACTTTCTGCACGGTTAATTAAAGCTTCAAGGCAAACCAAAGTGTGGGTACACAAACTCCACAGCAAGGTGAGATGCGAAGGGCAGGCAGTGCAACCTTCTTCTTCCGCGCCTTCGCGGAGAGCTCAGCCGCTCAGGTTTGGACATGGGAAGGCACGTGCCTTCTGGTGTAAAATACCAGAACCTTCGAACTGGAAGCGTCTTGCTGAGCCTTCACTAGCTCACACGCTCCTTGGCGTGAAGCATGTGGAGATACACCTAGATGAGCACCAGATCTGCGCTGCCGAGGCTGAGGGCATATCCAGACACACAGCTCCAACCCCTTGGGAAATTTTGCTAAGAAACAGTGCAGCGCCCCTGGGTTAAGTAGCAGCTGAGCAGGGGTTTGAAGATCACCTTTGAATCTAAGTGCCCTTTCAGGGCTCTGAGTGCAAGGGACTACCTTGGGGTTATGAAGTTCACCCAGCAGCAGGAAGCAACGTGTCTTTCACATGTGTCTGTGTCTTTCGGTTGCCGTATGGGTCCCTGTTTAACGCCTTAGCGCTGCCCCCTCTCGAGGTCCCCGGGAGGAAGCTGAGTGCCTGCCTCCTCATCCTGCCCTCGGCTGCTTCTGCTCAACTGGCAAAAAGGGCTGGAGGGTGTGATTTAGAAATGTTTCCCACGGGGAAATGGATGGGGACTGGCACCTTAATTTCCACAGCCCAGCCTTCAAGGAGAAATGAATCTGTGAGCTGGAGGTGAAGGACACCGGCTCCTCTCATATAGAACTTAACGTATCACAATAGGAGGAAAATTAACTTTTTCAAGCGTGCTATGAGCCTAGAGAAATTAATCATGAGTTCATACTTGAGAGTGATGAACACTGTACCTGTCTAGAATGGTGTTGCAAATCGAACACCACATATGGAATTTTGTATTTGCTAGCTTCTTCTTGTTTGGTGGGATGAAAATAGAAGTATTTATAACCTCTTTAAATTGTTTTGGTTCCTGGGTTTGCTTTTGAACGATATACCGCTGTTGACATTCTTTTGCTAGAAATCACTGTCTAATGGAAAGCAAGGGCCAAATCTAGTCACAGGAGTAGTGGCAAGTAGAATCTGGCTGTAAGCGGAAGAGTACAAAAGTCTTGATGTGTTTAGGTGAAGAACAGACCTCCCAGTATGTGCGGTGCAGTTTGCTCTCCAGTTAGCCAGACATCATTTTTCCTGTAATCTCTTCTAAACTTTGATGAGGGAAATAAAAATAAAGCACGCTTTTACATTTATCAAACCACGGTTGTCATCAAAATGCTCTTAAAGTTGGGTTCTTTCATCAGTTACGTAGGTCAGGAGGAAACAAAAAAGAAGTAGTTCAATCTCCACCTTCCTTATGCTACCAGTTTTTCTAACAAAATGTAATTCGCACTAATTGCTAAAACTATTCCATCTGAACATGAGGAAATACTTTTTCACTGTGAGGGTGACAGAGCACTGGAACAGGTTGCCCTGAGAGGTTGTGGAGTCTCCTTCTCTGGAGATAGTCAAAACACGCCTGGACGCAATCCTGTGCAACGTGCTCTAGGTGACCCTGCTTGAGCAGGGGGGTTGGACTAGATGATCTCCAGAGGTCCCTTCCAACCTCAGCGATTCTGTGATTCTGCGATCTGTGTATTCTTACATGGTTTCACAAGGAATGCTTCCCCAGGTCACCCACGTACACCTTACCTTAGTGAGATCTGGGCTCATTAATATTTCCAAATTAAAACAGAAATAGAGCATACTCCATATATGAAGGATTTGCTGTGAATATCTTGCTTTCCGATTTATAGAGGGCTTAAACTAAACTGCTGAAATCAGCAATGAATTGTGTGTTTGTATGAAGATGTTTGAAAACTTGAGCCTGTTAGGAGTACAAGAAATGTCATGCATCTTAGGCTATTACCTGCCATAAAGACATGACAAGAGCATTAGTAAACCTCCGTCCTTAATAGTTTTGTGCCTTACAAGGCATTCGGAGCTCTCTTCACCACATCCCTGTGTTTAATTGGATGATGGTGGACTAATATTTCTTATTTTTGCAGTCAGAATTGTCTTTAACAGCATGATATATGGGGGCTAGGGGGCTGGGAAGCGATAGCTCTTCCTCGTGGCTGATGAAAAAGGAAGTTGGTTTGTGGCCAGAAGGTCTGGAGGATGTATTGCAACAATATGTACTAACAGCCTCCTATGATACTCTGCCAGCCAAATCTCAGAGCTAGCCATTGACATTTTATATTTTTAAAATAATTAATTGCAGACTTCTCAGTGAAGCTGTTGGGTTTTTTTCCCCATGGACTAACCACCCCTGTACTCATTCAGCTGAAACTAACCTGCCCTGATGTCTTCTTTACAATCTCACACTGACACAAATAAATTCGCTCGTTCTCACTAGCTCCAATCACCACTACATGCTTTTCAGCCTTACTGGAATCTAATTAAAGGAGGAAACTCACCTACCCAAAGTCCCATCACTAGGGCAATTCCTTCTGACTGCTGTTGAGCAGGGAAAATACAGAAAAGCAATAGCTCAGGGGGATAAATAAAAAGAAAAATTAACCATACAGAGAAACGAGATCTGGTGTCCTAGAACTGTTTACTTTACTTAAGTAGATGTAGTTTCAATGTCTATGGGTTACACTTGCGAAAAGGGAGGAGATAGGGCTTTGAACTCCTTCAGGCCAAGGAGCTCGGTTTCCCAGTCCCTGGATGAGAGCTCTAACTCTTACGGTATCCAGCAAACAGGGGCAGGACCACGTTGCTCCGAGTGAGGCCTGACCTAGTTTGCACAGTTTGCTCCGTGGAAAGCTTCAGCTGGTCGGCGTTTGAGGAGTGCTCTGGCCACGTTGGTCACACGCAGCCCCACGTGTCTCCTGGTCCCGGCCAAGCGCAGAGCGGCTGAGCGTGGGACACTGCATTAATTGCAGTACTGAGTGTCCAAAAGCTTCAGATAAACGGGGAAGAATCTAATGAGTTTTGGCATATCCTGGGCTAAGCAATAGCTCATTTGGTGATGGGAGATGATCTGTATTGCAGTATTCTTGGTCCCAGAGTTTCAACGTTGTGTTAATGTTAATTCATTCCCCAGCTGGCTATTGGAGTGAACAGAGTGGATCCCTTTGAAGCAAAACCTGCCTGCGGTTCCGGAAATAATTTTAGTGCAGAGGTCTTCCCAACAAAGCGTGTGAATGAGATTGCACCGGCGTTAGCTCCCTCTGCCCCGCTCTTGTCCAGCACCGTGTTAGCTGGCTTTGCATCCTTGAGCGCTTGCTCACGCCACAGTGCCAGGCGTGCAGCGCCGACCACCAGTGTCATGCCGCAACAGCACCACTGGTATCGGTGACAGCACAGGCCCGCACGTTGTCTTGGACACTTTGAAGAGCACTTCCTATGCATTCCCACACACGCACAGAGAACATGGTTAAACTCTATTAAGGCCATGGGGCCATAACATGGGGCTCAGAGCAGACTCAGGGCAACGTGCTATGTGGGGTGGCTATGGTCTTCACGTTCCCTAGTCCTGAGCAGAGTTGATATGACCGTTCTTGCTACTTGGCCTGGAGCAAGGGACCACTTTGGGGGTTGGGTGCATCTAGCTGCATTGTTTCAATCTAGACTTCCAGCCAGTAAGGATCTCAGAATAAGGATCAAATAAATAAGTGTGTATGGCAAAATAAAAATAAACTCCTGTACTTTCAAGTATATGCACAGTGTTTTACCTGTGGGAGGCTCACCGTGAAGAAGATTAAATGAAGTTCTTTGCCGAGTTTGCTGTTATTCCCTTGAAAAACGAGTGGTCATTAGGTGCGGATCTGCAAGCCACCTGGAACTAAACGAAGAAAGTAATGCTAGCTCCTCCAGGCAAGGATAAGCTGTAACCCCACAAATAGCCAAGATCTAACTAGGACGCCCACCCCGGCCTTGCTAGAAGCAAGCCAGAGACCTGCCGCTTGCACCGGCTGGAGCGGAGCCGAGATGCTCCCGCCTGACCACAGGGCAGCGAGCCCGCGCCGCCTCCTGCTGTGCAGCAGCACCCACCGCCTGCCACCAGAAAGCTGAGGTCTCCCACCATCACCGCCTCGACAGTCACGCGCCCCAACAACGGGAGTCTGTCGGCGGTGGCCGCAGCTTCGCGCTGTCTTTTCCCATCGTCGGTTCTGGAGGGCGGCTGCCAGCAAGTGGTCCTTTTAGCCACACTGGCGACGTGGGGAGATGAAGGCAGCTCAGTGGGGAAGGATGGGAGGAAAAACCCGCAGATGTGTCCTGCCGGCGCTCTGACTCATTTCCAGCCCACCTGCGCTACTGCTGGAGAGGGGTTATACCTGCAGGAGCAGCGGGGTTACTCCCCACGGCTCCGAGGCACAGCTGGAAACTTCCTTGAAAGAAATAGCGGGGGGCAACCAAGGGTGAGAAGGAGTAAAGTCTGCAGCTGTGAAACGCAGCAGGGATTGGGCACAAAGCCCTGCCGTACTCACAGTGTGTGGTGTGCGACAGCAATCCGGAACACCTGGGTCCGGCCCGTCTATTGGCTCCAGGAGCTGTTTCGCTCCCGGCAGCCAGGTCAGCTCTGCAGAAACGACGGCCTGCTCTCGCTGAACCCCACGGTCACTCGCCCGCAGTCACTCTTGTGTCGTACAGCTGTACGCTGCTCACTAAAAGACTGATTTTTACTATTTATTAAGACTAACAGGAAATTGATCTTACTGTTAGGAAATGCTGATTTCATATTGCTTGTCTATTTGGAGGCACGTGCAGGAGCCCCAGAGCTGCGGTGGGTAGCTGGCAGAAACAGAGCACGCTTGACTTGCTTTCCACGGAGCATAAGGCTGGAAGGCTTTGGGAGCCCAGCCACAAGCACGCGAGGGAAAGAGCAAACAGCAGGGGCAAGGATTCACCAGTACCTGTCACCAAGGGCAGACGCATCAGAAGGCAACTCTATTTCTGGGCACGCTTTCCCCATCCACGTCGAACTCGGTGTTAGTGTTTAGTGCTTTGCATTTTCATCTCTGCAATGCTTCTAGCTAGCTAGAGACATTATTTTTGGCTCTTTGGCTTCAAAAAATAAAGCTATCAAGCCAGTGATATAAAAATAAAGATCCTCTTGTTATAGACAATGGGAATTGCAGCATTACTGCTCTGTCTTGCCACTTGTGGTCGCCAATAGCTTGTTACCCCAGAACAACTGTCTCCACAACGCAACTGAGCGTCGGTTGTGTTTGCTTGGCTTACGGAAGCTATTACCAACCTGAACTCGCTCTTTGGGCTGGCTGGTGAACTCAAGACTCGTCTGGTCATGAAACTACCCTTGGAAGAAAAGTTTCTATACTTTCCAACCTCTCCTGTGCAAGAGGAGCAGCAAAAGTACCTCAGAGGTAGAACACTTCCTTAGCTGAAAATCTACAACATACTTCTACTTCCTTAATGGAAGAAAGTGTCACTGCCACTATGAGATACCCCTTCTCTCAGGGGAAGTATAAGGAGAGAAAGAGACAGAGCCTCTTACCGTGCTCTTTGAACCGACACATGATGCATTGATTTGACCTCAAATCCTTCTTGAATAGCCTTAAATTTTAACTTGTAAGAAATAACATCGTGGAGCTGAGATACTTGGAAACACCTCCAGCCCCATGTATATTTTTATTAATAGTGACTATTAATTCAGAAGCATCAGGATATGCTATTTCCACATGCCTGTACTAGGAGCCAGCAGATCTTTGGGCATGGTCTTCTCTTGTCCCCGTGTTCTTCCCCTTCTTGGGTCCTGTTCTCACGGCGTAATTTCCACGCTTGGGCAAAATCCCAGCCGCCTGGCCTATCCCGCCAGGCCTGTCCAGGAGCGCTGGTTACGTGTGCGCTGCACACCCTGGTGTGCTTCAGAAACACCAGCTCTGCACCTCTTCCGTGAGAGGAAAGCCCGCGCTATTGCCGGGCAGCGGAGGGAGGCCCTGCAGCGCTCAGCCGAGCCGCTCTGGCTCTACCCAGCGGAAGGGAAAGGGGAGAACACCGCTACCTCGGCGTGCTGTAAATGGCACCGGGAAGCACGGTTATCCCGTAGTCGTTCAAGGCACGAGACAGCGTTTGATTCATGGATTTGTGTCAGTGACTTTCACAGACCGCCTAAAGCCGGCCGGGCGCTGCTTCCTAACGGGCAAATTGCTGCGGCCCGCAGGCCGGGGCGTCCTGCCTTCCCCGCGCCACGGGGCCCCGTCGCGCCCCCCGCGCCCCCACGAAGCGCGAGCGAGCGCGGCGATGGGCGCCCACCACCCGCCGGCGCCTCGCAGCCCGCAGCCCGCACCCCGCGGGAAGCCGGCCCGACCAAGCGGGGCTCGGCAGCCCCCCGCGCCGCCCGGCGGCAGCCCCCGGCCCGCAGCGCGCGCTGCCGGCGCGCTGCCTGCGCGCACGTTGCGCCGGCGGCGGGGGCAGCGGCGGGGGCGGCGGCGGGCCGGGCGCGGAGGGGCGCCGCAGCCCCGCCGGCGGCTGCCATGCGTGCGCGCCGCTCCGCTCCGCGCCGCTCCGCTCCGCGCCGGCGGCCCCGCAGCGCAGGGCTCCCCGCCGCGCACCGCGCGCTCCGCGGCCGCGCAAGGGCGGGCCGAGCGGAGCGGAGCGGAGCGGGGCGGGCCGCGCCGCGCCGGGCAGGTGCGCGCTGCGGCGGCTCCCCGCGGCAGGGGCCGCGCTGCCCCCCCAGGTAGGGCGAGCGTGCGAGTGCGCCGCAGCGCAGCGCAGCGCAGCGCACCGGCGGAGGCGGGAGGCGCGGAGGGGCCGGCGCGGGGGGCCGCGGCAGGTAGCGGCGCGGGGCGGGCAGCGGGGGCGGCGGCGAAGCAAAACCCGGGAGCGGGGGCGGCGCGGGGGGGCCCGGCGGGGGGAGGAGGTGGAAACCGGGATCGCGCCCGCCCGCCCCGCGGCGCGGCCGGGGAGGCGGCGCGGAGCGGAGCGGAGCCGGGCCGCGCTGCGCCGCGCTGCGCCGCGCTGCGCTGCGGGGCCGCCGGATCGCCCCGCTCCGGGGCGGGGGCACCGGGCCACGGCGGCGGCGCGCAGCCCCGGGCGCCGGCGAGCCAGGGCGGCTGTGTCGTTGCAGGCGGCGGCGAACCGGATGCCTCTGGCGGGTAGAAGATGTGTCATGGGAAGCAGGCGAGCGGCGGGGATGCCCTCCCGGCGGCGCGGCGGCGGGCGCTGGCCGCCGCGCTGTGGCTGCAGCTGGCGCTGAGCCTCGGCCCGCGGCCGGCGGCGGGCGGTGAGTGAGCGGCCCCGGCCCCGGCCCCGGCCCCGGCCCCGGCCCCCCGGGCGGAGCTGCTCCCGGCGCCGGCGGGACAGCCCCGTCCCCCCGCCGCCCTCCGCGGGCGCGGACCGCAGCAGCGGGGACCCCGGGGCGGCGGGGCACCGCGGGCGCGGGGAGGGAGCCCCCGATAGCCCCGCTGCCAGTGCGGCGAGATTTGGAAACACCCTGTTATGCTGGGTTTTTTTTTAATACCCCCCCCCCCCGCCTTATCCCCCGAGCCCCACTCGAATGCCTCTCTCATTAGCCTTACTGGTAATCCCTGGGGAAAGCAGGTATTTTGGGAGGAAGCAGGTGATTTGGGGCGAACAGCTCCGCGGCTGAAACGTCCTTCAGCCCTATCCTCTTGGAGGCATGACCAGTTTCTTATCTGGCCTTTTCTTTTTTTTTTTGGGCGGGGGGGAATTTTAATTACATTTTCACACCACCGTTTTAAATTATTGAGCCTTTGAGATATTTTGAGCAGGTACATTTAATTACAAAATTGCTTGGAACTGATTCTGTAATTAGACTTGGATTGCTGGAAAAGTCTTAAAGTAAACTGCTTTGCTGTAAAATGAACTTAGGTGAGATAATGTGAGCAGCTTCAAATGATTTCTGCTCCAGCATGGTATTTTATATTTGTGTTGGGGGAATAAGCCGTTTTATGATTGAATCGCATCTCTGATGGCAGTCAGAGTTCAATATAAAAATTGGTCGGGCTTCTCATGCCAAAGACTTATGCCAGAATTTTCCCACTTGAGTGCCTAAACGCAAGCAGCTGCGATCCAGACGTGTTTTCTGCCACCAAACACAGAATTAGAGGAATATGGCTGAAGAGGACCTCAAGAGGTCGTCTTGTCCATCCTCCTCCTGATACGATTCAGTCATAATTTTCTCTCAGGACTATAATGCCATTTTTTCAACAGAAATCCTCTGACTGCAAATGCGATTCCAGCTAAACAAGCTTTTAAACTGTTGCAGGCTCTAAGCATTGCTCTTTAGAAATCAGTGGCGTTTTTTGCAAGTGTGTCCCCCCTGGTTGCCTGGCCAGCCCGCGTTTCAGCGTGGCGAGGCCACTCTGCCTGTCTTGTGCGTTCCTTGCAGTTGTGGCTGCACGAGCGCTTGTCATTCTCCATTCGTAAAAGAGCGATGGTTCCACGGACCCCCTCCTCCCCGAAGCCATGTGTATCCTGCGGTTTGATTGTCAGCATTGATTTAGCCGATTAGTGGGAGAGGTTCTTCAGAGGACGGTTTATGTCTCTCTCAAATGTAGTATTTTTCATCACAGCCTGTAATAAATTCTTCTGTGATGTTGATTGTTATTAACATTACTGCATTTCAGTCATTTTAGGATCTTCCAATAAAATGTTTTGTCCAGAGTCTAGGGAAGGGTAATGCGCTGAACGGCTGTGCATGGTTAAGATAACCAGTGAAAAATATTCATTGCTGTTTCCAAGTTATGATTGCTGTTATTTTCCGGGGTGGTTGTACTGGGAAGTTGCACACCATAAAAGTACTGGTAAACGTACGGATCTTTCACGTGGTAGAATATATGTACCTGCGTTGTGATCCTCCCCCCACCCTGAATCATTGGAGTGGTGAAACAGTGGGTTTTGTAGTTAGAACAGGGGACTGACTGTAAATTCGGAGTCTTCCTATTTTCTGCTCCGTTGTATCTGTGAGCGAGCTGCTTCCACAGGTTACTGTGCAGGCTCAGCCTTTGCATCCTCAGCCTGTGACCCACAGTCTTAAGGATTTCAAAGCAGCTGTTGACATCAGCCAAAGTTGTGGTTTCCCAGGACCTTTGAGAAATGTCTTTCTGCAGGACTCTCATTTTATGGATTTGCATATCCCTAAAGAAAGCACTCAGCATTACTGACTGCTTTGGAAAATGTAGCCCCAATCTCTTTGTATCTCCTCATTATCTGTTAAATAAGGATAATCATACTTCTCTCTGAGATTTGAAAAGCGCTTTGATGACATTTAATGAAAATACTATGGAGGTGGAGAGCATTTGTTTCAAAAGCTTTAGAAAAACAGCAGTGACAATATGCTAAAATAAAAACTCTCACATATGAAAAAATACAAATTGATAGTTTCGTTTTTTCTGTAAAGCAGTTAAGTATTCACTGCTTACCTTTTGGATCCCATTCCTCCCTTCCTTATCTGATAGCAGAGTTTTGCTCCGGCAATAATCCTGTCATGACTTGTGTGACTCCTTCTATTTTATATCTGACTAAGCTCTATTGATTGTCCCATTCTCCCATTTGGCCCCCAATCAATAGTACTTATAACTCTTTTTTTCTTGTCGATAACCCTACAGAGAATAGCTCTGTTTATAACGCTCTTACTTTCTCAAAAGCGTATCCAGCAGAAAGTTTGCCGTAGAAGTGAGCTCAAATGAGCAAACGTTTCAGATGTCGGTATACCCGATTCCTCCCTGATGTATTTAACTCTGCTGACACCAAGGATAAAGTAAATCTCACCTACTTTCGCTTGTGGCTTTCATCTAATCATCTTTGTCTAGCTTGCTTTTCCCTATAATTCCATAATGAAGAAAAACAAAAGAAAGAAAATAAGAAAGAGGAGCAGGGTGGGAAGGCTAGTAACAGGAAAAATGAAATCCGCAGGTTGGTGGAGCTGATGGGAAGTTATTTCTGAGTTTTAAGGCATTTGCAAAGTTCCCTGTTCAACCTGTTGGACTGAGATAATAGCTACAACAATATATTTTTACATGTATTCCAGATTCCCGGAATTCTAATATTCCCTGGGGGAAAAGAATTCTGAAAAGAGTGTGTGGGAGGAAAAAAGCTCAGTAAGCTTCTGATTCTGAAGTTTGTCTGTGGCACTGGAATTTTGTCATTGTATGTGGATCAAACGTTGCCTGGGGACGTTTCTACTTTATTTTCCTAGCTCTGTTGGGTGATTTGTGCTCCTCTGCCCGGCCCCGCGGAGAGGCTGGGGGCTGTAACCTGCTCGCGCCTCCCGAGGAACGTAGGCTTGGATGGGGCCTTGGGCTGTCGCCTAGTTTTATCCGCTGGCCTCAGGCGGGTTCAGCTGTGTGGGAGCCCTTCTTGGTCTCATCTTGTTCTTGAAAGGCTCCACCTCTCCCCCAAGCACCTCTGCTGCCTTCAGCCGCTCTTGCACTAGAAAGCGTTTGCTCGGGTCTCACCTGAAGCTTCCTTGCTGCTGCTTTCTTGTCCTGTTCACAGCAGGCATCCGAAAGAGGTTCTTCTCCTCGGCTTGGTGGCTGCCTTTTATGTACCGTTGCGCCTTTTCGGTCTTCTGCCACAGACTGGAAGGCTCCAGTTCCTTCAAACTTTCTTCTGCATGCTATTTTCCAGGTTTCTGGTGGTGCAGACGGCCGCCCTGTGCGTGCTGCCGCTGATCCGCATCCACTGCCCTGGACCTGCCAGGGCGCCTGAGACGAGGCCTTGCTAGCGCTGAGTAGAGCTGAAGGACAACGTCCAGTGTCTTAGCGGCTCTGCTCCTGTGTAGACATCCGGGTGTCTTTTCTGTCATTATAGGATGCTGTTGGTTTGTATTTGGCTTCTGATCCCTGGTGGCCGCTAGGTGCATTGCTGCAGGGCTGTATCCGGCCCGTCGTTCCCGTCCTGCGCTTGTGCTTGGTTGCAGTTGCAGCGTCTTTGGCAGCTTACCCCGACCTGGGCTCTGCAGGCAGCGTCCCTTCCCATTGGTGGGCTTTTTTAGGAAATGTTATTCATCGTGCATGACGGTAAAGAAATCTGGCAAGTTGCAAAGCCTTCGAATGTCACGGTGAATGTTAGCAATACCATGCGAATCGTGGATTTATTCTAGACCTGAGCTGATTCTTGCATTGCTCTGTGGTTTTAGTGTATGGACTGAAGTCTTGGTTGTGCCTGCCTTTGGATTTAGTGGTTACCAGAAACGTGTTCCTTAGGTTTCTGAGGAGAACGTACTTGTTGCCTTGGGGTAAGAGAGCTCTTGTGTGTGCTGATGGTGCAGACCCACATAGGGCATACTTTGACACCTTTCCCTCCAACTGCCTTGCATAAACTTTTGACATTGTAGAGAATAATGCTTTCTGCACAAACTTTTATTTGACTGACACACTCGCTAAGTCTGTAGTTAATGTATTTTACTCGCTCCCTCTCAGTGTGTTTGCTTCACTTGCCAAGCAAAATAGGCCCGACCCTTCATTTCAGCCGAGCGTGGTCCGTATGTGTTAGGAAATCATCGGTTAGTTTGCAGCGTTGGTTTTAACCTCGGACTTGTTGGAGGAACTCAGTATTTTGTAAGGAACAGATTTCTGACATCGTCCTCTGATTTTATTCTCAATGCCAGACCCGTCGCATGTAACTTCCATTCCCCTCTCTGCTGACTTACCATTTAAGTTCCTTTTTGTGTCCGTTTTCATTATAAGTAGCAAGGCCAGTGACATCTTGTGATGACAGCTCATCATTTGTCTTAGTGGCACATCCTTCCCCCTACAACCTTGTGATAGGGAGGCATATTTGATATATTAATCTTAAATCAGTTTCCTGGCACCCCGCAAGGAGGAGGTTTGTCCATCACTAGGTTGGGATTCAGAGGTTGAGGTTGACTTCACTTCTCTGTTTTACTCTCTTACTCCCAGAATTAGGATATAGTGCCTTTGATCTCTGTGAAAGGGATGATTACAACTTTAGAAGGATGAAGTAATTACTCTGTGCTTGATTTTCTCACCTGTATAGTAGAGAAGCAATATATTTTGTGGACATGTTGTGAGGTAGTTTGAGAACCTCCCACAGAAAATATTACAGGAGTGAGAAAAGTGTATTTTAGCAAAGTGAAATCCAAACTTTACCAAAATAAAAAGGCCTTTAACATCAATGGGTTTTGGGTTTTTTTTTTGGTCTTGTGGATTAATAATTAAGTATTGTTAACACAATTAGGAAGATGTTATCCCCTTTGACTTCTACAAGTTTTCTTATGGACTTTTTTCTATCGCTTTGATCATGGGCTCCATTTTTCCAAATGTCATCTACCTCTGATTGATACTCATATTTTTATTACACATTGTTAAGAATAGAAAACATTGCACTCACGTATTGTGCATTTCAGTGAGGTTTGAGGCATGAAAAGGCATGTGATGAAGTGCGGCCCCGATTCATATTTGCTAAATGGAAGTGTAAATATGAAGGAAAAACTGGCCACGTTCAGTGGTGAACAGAAACTGGTAAGAAAAGGAGCTCTAGGGATACAGAGTTGTGGTGTGTACAAATTGATTCAGTGTGTGCACAAAATTACCTTTACTTACATATGGAGGAGGCCAAAAGGGTGTGCATCTTACAAACTCATTTTGTTTCAAATTCATTTCTCTGTGCAACCACCGTCCCCTCACTAGTTTTACACCTTCCTCTCAGCTACTGTCTTCGACGCGGCACGAACACGACATCAGGAAACGCGTTACAAGCTGTGCGCCTCCTAGATTTCACAGGGCAGAGATTTCCAGCAGCGATCCTCAACCTACGCGTGTGCTCGCTGACGATGCTACGCCGCCGCTGCGTGTGTTGCCGCCGCGTTTGGCCGCCTGTTTTTCGGAAGGGGCCCTCGGTGACTTTCCCTGGGCAGCTGGGCTGCCTGTGCCATTTGTCCAAACTGGGGGCCTCCTTTTCCGTGCATCGAAAGCGCTGGAGCAGTTTGCGGATGCCGTCTGTGCACACCGAGCGCATGCTGATACAATGTGTTAGATGCGTTTTCGTGCTTCTGATGGGTGACCCTTGAATCGCTGCTTCTTGTAGCTGGTCAGAGCCACTTTAAATTGCGTGGTGTCTGTGCTAGGTTGCTCTTCTGCTCGTTATTAAAGGATTATACAAAGCTTTTGCTTTGCAGGGAAGTGCAAGAATTTATTGGGAGAATTTCTGCAGTGAACAGGCCTTGTTCTTGCCAGGGTGACTGACTTTAGAAAGTAGAATATGGGCCTTTTCTGATAGTGTCACTACTTACTTTCGTAAGCATACAAATAATGATAAGCAAGTGGTTTGTTTTTAATGTAGCGCTTCTCATCCATAGAGTTCAAAGCACTTTATAAAGGAAGATAAGTTTTATTATCTTCGTTTTGTAGAGGAGGAGAATGACCATAAGAAGATTAAATGACTTAAAGGTTTCCCATAAGAAGCAGATCTTGCCATGGACTGAGAAGAGATCTTCTGGATCTTAGTCCAGCACTCTCTTCTGAAAATAGAATTTGGGGAAATTCCTAATCCATGTGTATGATACGGCCTTTTTGATGGGATTTTTCGGTTGCGCCTCTCTTAACAGAAATGAGCAGCACATTTCCTATTCACTTAAATTGCTACTTAAGCAAATCACCGAGGCAGCTTTTACAGTGTGGTTTATTTGCCTTACTCCTTAATGTCTGAGATAGTACATGGCATCTTTCCAAACACTTGAAACATCTTCCTCTGAATAATAAAAAAATAAGAAATGTTATGAGTTAGGTTTGAGCCCTGAGAAATGGTATCGTGCAGTTTCTCATAGTGAGAAGCACATATTAATAGGGATGAGATCTCTGCCTTGCTTGATCACATGCTTCATGGTAATTGTTTACATGAAAGAGCAACGTTAGAAAGGCATTGCTTGTGATTTTTAAGTAACTCTAGCATGTTTTAGCAATGAGAAACAGAGAGGACAGTACTGCATGAGCAGTTAGCTCTCTACAGACTGTGGCATGAGCGTCATTGCCATATACAGCCCTTTGCATTTTAGAAATCAGGGCATATATAATGGGTTCCTGTACATTACAACATAGGTTGTAATGTAAAAGGCGTAAAAGAACAAAATATGTACAATGATGGTTCCTCACTGTTTCATTTGCTTATTGCAGGTGGTAAAGCTGTGCAAAATGCAGAGGTGAGAAGTGTACCAGGGATAAGGGTGCCGCAGAATTTCTGTGTAAAGGCAAATCCTGCATTTAGTTAAAATCCACAAAATCTACCCCGCAAAAAAAAAAAAAATAAAAAAAAGTTGCGTTTGCTTGGCAACTGAAAGAGGAGACAGGGCTTACAATAGACTGAAGCAGAAAATAGGTTAGGTTACTAAGGGTTAGACTGTTTAGAAGTTCGGTTATCAAGGGGATCCAGAGGTACAGTGTCCTAAGACTAAAAATAATCTCTCTTGTACACTGCTAGAGAAGAAGCAGGATACAGCACACACGTGGATGAGAGCAATCGTTGTATCGCTGGACTCCACTCCTGAGACCTAGAGAACACACTAAAGGAAGAGGTTGTCTTTGAAAATATAAAGGCTTCGGATCTTCTTTGGTACTGCAGAGTGGTGGCACACACAGCTGTTGATCTGCCAGGAGACAGGAGAGCACCATGCGGGTTCAAGAGAAACGTTCCCATAGGTACTGCAGGGAGGAGAAGATGCTCGGCAGTGGGAGCCTGTAAACTGGGCTGTTCAGTTCTGCCTGCCTTCGTTAGCATCAGTGAACGTGTACGCAAAGAGCAGAGAATTCCTTTCCCTGTTTCTGGATGTGGGATAATAAGACTTAGGAGCAAAGTCATAGAAATGGGACTGGAAAAGCCCTCAGAAGCACCCATAGTCCATCCTCCTGCCAGAACAGGATCCGCATGTGTGCCCCAGTGAAGTTATCCTTCAGGACTTTGTGCTGGAAATGCAGCAGCTTCCCTGTTCATCCTTCCAGTGCTTCACTCTCTTAACCATTGCAAAGATTTTTCCGATGTCTAGTTTGAATCTTCCTCACTTCAGCGTAGGACTGTTTAAGAATTTAAGTTCCTTAATTTGTAATTCCCAAGTGCTAGTCCCTCTGCTGTGCTGCCTGTTGGAGCAGGTGTGCCAATACTGTATCTTTGGCCATTACAGCTGCTCTAAGCACTAAAGTACCACCGCTTCCCTGGGACAGGATTGAAAGAACCCTGACTGCTCCTACCCAACAAAACGCTTCTAAAAAGTAGATGTTCGTTCAAGAGCCCAAGATGTAAGATCTGGCTGTAAACATCCTGTGTTCATATGTTGCTGCCAGCACAGAAGGAGTGTCATGATTCATCATCATGGAATTTCTGTTTTTCTAGTTAAGTTAAGGTCACAGCTAAGATTTGATTTAGAACTAGATCAGGCAACTTACCAGCAGCTATCAAAAAGGCCAGGTTTGTCATGCTATCCTTCAGGTTTAGAAAGACTAGCAAGGATTTTCCAAAATGACACCTGGCAAGAACCAGGGATAGGGCTTGGGGTCCTCATATCAAAGAGGCTTATTCTCATAGTCTGTTACCCTCAGGGATGTTAGACCAGCTCTTTGCACTTGTTCATGATGTGAATAGTGTGGTTATTGCCACACTAAGTTGTGCAGAAGTGAATTGGTATTTTACTTCCATGTGCTGAATGAGGCTGTGTATCCTGAATGGCCCTGTGGTAGGAGATCAGATCCACCCAGCAGCTGGTCTCGAGCTTCAGACTTCCATACACGTCTGCAAATAAGCAAGTTTAACTGGAGTTTTTCAAAGCAGCTGCTTCCTCGAGCTGTCTGCTCCAGTGCCTCAGCTCCTGTTCTCAAGAAAATGGGTGCTGATGGTGGTTTTCCAGCACTCTTCTTGGCATTAAGAATCTGGAGCTGCGTGGGCAAAGGCAGGGGATATTGGAAAATGCATGGGGAGGAGTCAGTTGCTTTTTTGAGCTGAGCGAGAATTTGGGAGATTCAGAGTTACACTGAGAGCTGAATTAGTACGAGGAGGCCTGTGACTGCGTGGGGATTGAAGGCGACGGCACTGCTTGCTTGAGTAAATTGGATCTGTTAGGTGTAGGAAGCTCGTAGCAAGGAGTATGTCTTCTGCCTGTTTGTAATACAGCTTCCCATGCTGTACCTGCATTTGTGTAATAATGATTTGTACTCCGAAAGCTGTGGGTACTTGCGAGACAGACAGTTTTATCTTCCTCTGTATCTCTCCTCTTAGACAGTTGACAGTATTTTTAGGGATATTTTGTACACATCATATTACTCGGAGGAAACACAAAGGATCCATAAATAATACAATAATACAAATAATAAATAATTTGGTCTCCTGTAAATTGAACCTGTAAAATAGCTTGATTGCAATTACCTGCTTTGCAGGGATCTTGAAAGAATGAAGATCAAATGGCATTATTATGAGTAGTAGTAAATGTGCAAATGGACAGACCTTTGTCTTGATCTTGTAAACTGCAAAGCGTCCTTTGTTCCTCCAAAGGAACCCGTGACCGCCGGTAAGTGCAGTGTCACGGCCGTGCTGGAGGAACCCTGCATGGCTGCAGCTGCAGTGCCAAATCCCCCTAACCACTATATCCCTGATTTGTTTCAGAGATGACCATCCCGGGTCATGCTTTCTGTCGCTGACTGTACCAGCACATGCTCTTTTTTGCATTCCTGTTTTGCTCTCTTCTTGGAGTTATGAGGTTCTTGTATGGGGCGGGGGAAGAGCTATGGAGGGCTCAGCAGCTTGATGTGATGGGAGGTGTCTTTCCTGGGTGCTACTGCTCTGGGCATTTTTCAGCTCGGGGTTCTGCATGTGTGAAAGTTTTTCTCGGTTCTTCCAATAGGCTCTCTGAGAAACCTTGTACGTAGAGCAAGTAAATCTTTACAGTTCAGAAAGTCAGTGTATCAGCCAGGGCAGGTTTATGGGGCTCTAACTTGATAAATCAGTCTGAAAATTTTGATATTGAAAGCATTCTTTCAGAAGACAGAAAAAAATGTCAGTATTATTAGAATATATAATGTAAGGGGGCATTCCTTTAAAGTAGCTCAGGATTATGTCAGCTAAAAAGATTTTGCTGCACTGCATTAATATCTCAGGTAAATGATTCATTACATTTGCCTTTCTGGCCTTTCTAAAACTGTGATTTAAAAAGGCAGACTTTTGGAGGAAATTGTTATAAATCTGATCTATGGCCTGATAATTATTTTTTCCAAGGAAACAATGATGTAACAGGCCCCAGTTACCATTGTGCAGTCGTCTTAATGTTTGATGTTTATGGTCACTTTTTGACATATTTAGTCTCTGTTTAATTCTTTGGTTGTTTTTATGGAGAGGAAAAAGTCCCTTGTTACTGTATCTGTGTATATATTGTTGGAAAAAAGTTGTTCTCCATATGCTGGCTTTTTATGGCTTTGCAGTGAAGTGATTGTGTTCTTGCAAGACCTCTGAAGTATCAAACTAAAGCAGTACAGGAAGCTGAGGCAGATTTTCAGGAGCCAAAGAGAGTGGCAGCTTACTGGAAGTGTTAACGTGTTACTGTTATTTGTTGGCTTGGAGATATCATTTGCTGTTTTTTTTCCCTGGACGACTTTGGAAAGAGGATGATGTAGGGGTTTCCCTGTTCATCAGCTTTCCATTTCTCCTGTTCATCGCCTTTCTCACGCGGAGGGTTGAAGGCCGTGAGGGCTGTGATGGCCAACGTTGCTGCCGTTACTTCCAGAGGCAAAGCTGGATCTTGTATTTTGTCTCCAAGACTTCACCTTGAGAATCAAGGGAGTTGGGGTGAGCGGAGGTTGCATGAGATGGAGAGATTTGGCCTGGTGAACCAGTCTGGGAATACGGGAGTCGGGGTGCGACTCAGAGGCCCCTGCCTGACCCAGAGGGGCAGCTCTGCTGGAGCAGGGCGCTCGCTTGCTTCCCTCTCCCATGGGCTCCTGGTGAGGCTGGCTGCCTGGGCACCCTGTTTAGACTCCATGTCCACCATTCAATCTTGTCTATTTGGTTATGTTGAGGACCCGTCTCCGTGCGGGTGAGTGAAATCTGCTGGTCTCCTCTGTCCCTTCGCAGCCACCGTGCTTTGTGAGTACGCCTCGCTCACATACAGAGAGGCTACACGCTGCGAGGGGGATGCTGGAGCCAACCCAGCTGGTTGTTTTTATATGCTGGTAGAAGGTGTGTAAAAAAACCCATGCATTTCCTATTTATCCAACCAGCTCACAACCAAAGAATTTGTCCTTCAAGTGCTCCTACTCTTGGCTTTTTCATTATGCTCAGCTGCAGGAACAGGCTTCAGAAATTCCTTCATACCTCCTCTACCTCTTGTTAGGTGACCCTTGCTGTCTTTGGAAGCATACCAAACATCAGGAGTCTTCCTAGAAAGAAGATTTATTAAAAAAACAAAAGATGTTTAAAACAACATACATAGTACGAAATCAGATGTGATCAATGGAACAGCGTGCATAACATGCCTCCTCTTAGCTTACATACAGAGATGAAGAAAATCTTATGTTACTAGAATGCAGGATGTTTCCTGGTTCTGCTGGTCAGATATGGAGCCTTGCAGCATCTGAAGACCTGTCCTTCTTGTCCTGCCCCCCAACAGCCTTGTCAGTCCAGACTTATCTCCTCCTCTGACCCATTTTCAAAAGTAGTTACCTGAAAATAAAATGAGCAGTAGGTTTGGTGCCTTTCCTGGGAGATTTTCTGGGAAGTTACAAAGTGCTTTAAAAATGTTTAACACATGTCTTTTAAAATTTGCCTCCTGTGCTGCCTGCCACAGATCATCTAGTCTGCCTGTCTAGCTCAGCTAACTTTTGAAAAAATTCTTCACAAACACTTTATAGCCATTTCTCTTCTTCTGAAACACCAAAAAAAAAAAAAAAAAAAAAAAAAGATAGGCTGTCTATCCCACATGAGGAAGAGAGGGATTGAGGGTTATGCTGTTCAGAAGTTTATGCATAGCTTCACTTTCCTTCCCAGTGGTAAATCCAGACATGTCTCTCCTGTTGGACGTGTGTGTGCAAATGTTGTTTATTTCTGAACTCTCATACTGCATTTTGAAAACCAAGGTGAACAGGTGCCTGCTTTCTGAGGGCTCATGTTCTTACTGCCATTTCATGGTGCGTGATGGGAAGGGAGTGGTTCTGCGCATGCAAGCTTGACAGCCTGGGTTTGTAAAGCGAAACAGCAACACTTCTCCCGACATGACTCACTTTTATTTTTGGCTCTAAAGAGGAGACAGCGGTGCAAAGGTTTTGCTCATCTTTCCATACCAGTTGTGGCTTTCATTGGATAATGTGATGTTACGGAGAGCTTTCCATGTTCCTATTTTTAATCAGACTTCTGCAAGGTGTTTTGTATCTGTTTGGTTTCTTTTCATAATATTTTCATTCCTTGAGAGAGTGGCTCCCTGTTTTCCCTGCGTGGCGTGGGGCTTAGTGTTTCTAAGGACAAGGACTTTGCAACTTGAACTGCTGCTAGAAACAGCCAAAGTAGAAAAGGGTAAGGATTTAACTGAGATAGCAATACAGTAGTCTTTGGATAGTGTTTGCACTCATCAGAGCTCAAATATTTTCTCCATTTCATCCAGAATGCTAATTATTTTATTTTAAACAGTAATTTTCAGTAGTGAAAGTTTTGGTAATGCTGATACAATAAAGAAAGAATTATATTTTCCTCTGTGATCACTGATCCAGATTCAGTTTGGAAAATTATGCTGATTCTGAAAGCTTTTATGGCTAGTCTTGTACAGCACTGCAAAGCCTAGAAGGTTGCATGGTCCTACCAGGGTTATCCCCGTGAATGACCATTCAGTAAAATCTCCTGTTGCAGCTGAGCAGTTCTATTTTCTAAGTTTGAGTTCCTAAGTAAGGATGAGTGGAGGTACCATCAGATCTGTAAATAAAAATAAAAAAATTATACATGTTAGAAAGCAGTTAAGTGAGTTTGGAGGTGAAGAACTGCTTTTAGAATTGACTTAGGCAAGGTAAACTTGAAGTCCTTGGACTTTGAGTGAAATGAAGCTTCAAAAATGCCTTTGGAAAATGTAATTTACACCCTGAGTTAGCTTCAGAAAGCATCACACTTTGCTTTTCTGAAGCAGTTAGGTGCTCACTGGGTCCCATACTGAGGCTTTCTTCTTTCTAGTCTGAAGAAAGTTTCACTGGAATAAAGCACTCCCAAAGACTGTAGCTCCTGTAGCATTGAGATATGTTTGGGAGCTGTTTTGTCAGTTCACACTCCCCTGGAGCTCAGAGCTGCATGCAGAGATTTATCTCTGTCACCCAGTGTGAGCTGACAACTAATTTTACTACCTGCGAAGTAGACCTCCAACCCCAAGCTGCTCTGAAGGTATAGGGTATGCGAATGGCTACTAACTGCCTTTTGACTGCTTAGTATGACCAAGGAAAAGCCTGCATTCAGATTACATGGTTTAGGCCTCAGATTGTAGTTTGTAGTGGTTATGCAGCATATTTGATAAGGATGTTTAATAGCATGTGTATGAAGGTGAAGAAAAGGAGTCTTTTTTTTTTTAATCTCAGTGGGAAACTGCACATACAGAATCCTTTTTCTCTGGAAAAAGTTAACAGTGTTTAAATCTCATTTGAATTAATATTTTAAGAAAGACATATGACAGTGAATGTCAACTGAGTGATACTAGTGCATTTTCTGTAATCAAGCCCTGTTCTGCTGTGTATGGAAGCCAAAAATGGAAGTAAGGTCAGAGAATAAGGAGCACAGGGGAAGAACGCGCCTTGCATTACCAGAGGATTGCAAGCTTAGATAAAGTAAGATACAGGCATTTTTTCAAAGTTGGGTATGCAAGTTTAAAGCTTGCTCTAGGCAATTTTAACTTAGCCAGCCAGCACTTAGAGCAGCTGATAACCCAAAGCAACTGTGACCTTGGCAGGCTCACAAGGGTAGGCTTTGCACCGGGATGAATTATTTCTTGATCAGTTGCTCAAGCATACGAGGCGCAGTCCAGCATTTCTTCAGCATTGATTATGGATGTTTGTTGTGTCCCGGAATAAACATATTGATTGCAGATAGTGGAAGCAGAATCAGTCTTTGTGTATATTTGAGCTCTGCAATATCCATTATAAGATATCCTGGGTCACAGTGATGCCACTGAACTTGTTACGCTGTTTCGCTCTCCTTGCTTTTTTTTCCTCATTCCTCTTTAAAGCTCTAATGCAGGCGTTAAGAAATATTGTTTTGTTCAGCAAGTACCTGCAGAATCAAGCTCTGTTGTCTGGTTTTTCTTGTTGTTTTTTTCCTGAACTTGTGGCATTCAAGTCCAGAGGATGCCTCATGACCTTTGCTTGTGGACATGCACTTGCAATTGCATGGGTAGTTTTCAAGTGGCTGCTTTGGGTTTGTCAGGATTTAGAGACTCAGTGGAGGCAATTCAGCCGCAACGACGCTATTTTTAAGCCATCTTCTGTGTGCTGAATCACTGTACCTCTTGCTAAATATGTCAGGGTCCGTGGGTGTTGAATGCTGCTTGGATGTAAATCCTTTTTCTTTTGAGGACCTATCCAGGCTCAGGAAATAAAGTGTCACAGTGGGAACGGAGCTCAGTTATACCCTCCCCGTGCCATCTGCAGGAACTTTTGTTTGCAGAATAGGTCATCTCTGGAATCATGACATAATCCAGGCCCTTTTCGGGAAGGTTACAAGTAGTGATCTAGTGGACAGAGTCTTTTGTTTTCATGAACTATTTTTTGAATTAACAGAATGTTCTCATGGCCCCAAGTCCCACGAATATTCCCACTTCAGGGTTAACTGTCTGTTAAATGTCTGTGATAAAACCAAAACCGTTATCTGAGACCTTAGGAAATCTGACGGCCGAAGTGTCCACTGGAGGTCTTTTGCTGAGTGACTTGCTGGGGTCAGAGATGCTTCTGCACATGCTGCATAGTCCATCTGTCCTCCGGCTCTCTCAGAGCCCCTGGCCAGGGGGAGGAGCAAAACTGACAAGACTTCTGCTCTCTGCGCTCTTCAGAGAAGAAATCTTGACAGCTGCAATACTGTTCTTGGATGCAAAAACCTGAGCTGGCAGAAAAAAACAGATAGTATCACTGACATGTGAAAGACTGGTTGCAGAAGGACTTCCAGCCACCTACGTTTTAGCAGTGGTCATTGAGTTACAGACCTGGATGCTAACATTTTTGGACAGCTACGTTTCTCGCTTTTGTATTTCTGTTAGGTGTTTAAATAAAGGATGTAATACTGTGGTGAGAAATGGCTTCATTTGTATCGTTTTCTTTAACAGTGTAGCCCTTAAGAAAATAACACATGATAAGATTCAAGCTCTTTCTGAGCTTAATCTCTGTTGACAGCACATGATTGATTCAATTTTACAGATGGAACAGATTTCCTTGTTGTGGCCCAGCCTGTCTTTTGATTACTTGCACATAGAGCTATCCACTGACAAGCTGAAAATGGTAATATGGATGCATGCTCATATGTACGCATACGCATATGTGAACACCCCTCCTTTATGCAATTGCTTGAGCAAAAAAATGTACTTGTGCATGACAAAGCTGTTCTTTATATGGGAGGAATACGGAATGCAAAGTTATGCAGCCAGAAATAGGAGAAGATTTTCAAAAGCTGACTTGCAAAAAATCAAAGATGAATACAAAATTGGTGTATACCTAAGAGAGCTGTGTGCAAAGGGATTTGTACTTGGTCATTGATCCTTCTTCCTTCAGCTGGTCACAACCTGTTAGCTCCAAACATAAAGTTTCTCCCATGAAGGTCTTCTTCTGAAGGTCTGAAGGTCTTCTCTGACTGAAGGTCTTATGGGGTAGTAACTGTCTCATAGCCCCAAGTCACCTGACACTGATTTATGATACTTACTGCCAGTTTTGAAGGGAGCAGAGTGAGTGAATTATTCTTCTGTCCCTGAAGTTTTTACATTTAGCAGCCAACTGCCACATAAGGCTGCTGCTGTGGCCTCATCTGTGTATTTTTTTAATTTCATCCTGCTTCAGTGAACACCACAGGAGTTATGCCTTGGTCTGCATCAGGAGTAAGATGTCACAAATGAGTTAGTGGAGGAATTCAGAATTCAGATTTTTCTTTTAGAATCATACTTACAGCCATACTGTGTAGACTGAAAATATTTCAAAATATAAAATTTAGCTCACTTTCTCGATTTTCTTCATTTTAATTAATGTCATTTAAAAATTTGATATTCTTTCTGTTCAATAGACTACAGTTGTAGTAGGCTTATACCTGCACAACAAAATTTTTCTACCACAACAATTTTTTTCTGCCTTATCTGATCCCATAACTTAGAAAACTTGAACAGGAGACTCTTGGTCTCTCTGGAGACTGTATTGTGATTGTAATTTATTTGAATAACTGATGGTTTGCATTTCTTTTAAAAGCATCCCAAAGTTCCTCCTATAATTGTTTATTGCCTGGGGCTGAGCTCTGAAACATGAGTTTGCATCCCAGATCAAATGTCATTAACACAAAAAGAAGCAGTGGACACCACAGCTTTAGTCAAAGGACTTAATTTGCACAGGTGGTGGACCCCAGATTTCTAGTGAAAGTTCAAGGAAGCTGTGATTTTGTACCATCTTTTGAAATTGGATCCCAACCTAAGACACCTTAATCATACAGCACCATTAGTGGAGAATGACTTTTAGCCACTGTACTAGAATCTCTCGTAAAAAAGAGTGAGCACCTGCCCATTACTCTGCAAGAGCAGACAATATTAATTGTAGACTGTTCTGACAGCCCTAGATTTATCACACAGCTGAATTTGGCCCATTATATTTACAGCATTGCTGCTGATCAGGATTTCTGTAGAAGAAAGGCTACACAGCTAAATTATGCTTCACTTTCTGAACAGTTTTACTTTTCAGTAAGGACGTTAGACAAAAGGCACATATTTTAAAAATACATTCAGTACATATTTGCATGAAAACAGTATAGTAGTTAAAGGGTCCATTATGATGTTGTATAAATAATCCATCTTTTAAACAGACTCTAAATTTCTATTTATGCAATATAGCAGTTAGAAAAATGAGTATGTGTTTTAGGACTGATGGTAGCTTATTGTGCCCAACATCACTGATTTGTACAACAGACCATTTTTCTCTTACCATCATACTGAAAAAAGACAAAGCAGATACTGAGAAACATACTGTGCAAACACTCTGTACTTAAATGTTCAAGTTGCCTAATGAATCATTACAACCAGTTACAACCAGGAAATTATTAAGGCTGACAATTTGTTAGTAAATGTTCTGCTATGCCCATATATCATACGGGTCATTTATCAATAGATAAAGCTGTGTATGCTGTGAGGTGAATTAACTAAGATAAAAGGGTTCTTAAATAGATAAATTGTAAGAACTGGAAGTACAGATCAGAAGTACAGTGTGATCCCCTTATCCAGTCCCCAGGAAGGACTCCTCTGCTTAGACCCACCATCCTGGGTCTCCTTACCCTGCCTGCAACACTGCTCGCGTAATTGGGTATCTGCTAAGCAAAGCCAGTGCCTGTATTATCTTGCTCTTTCAGCAGTGGCGGCTCTTGCTTTGAGCCCCGCTCCTGACTCTGGGCTCTGCAACCAGAGCCTCTGTCATGGTCATTGGGTGAGATCCTGTACTCTTTGCTACCGAAAGCAAGTGTGCCACTATTAGTGGCTTCACCTCCTAGGCCATTAATGAATCTTGCTCCAAATGTCAAGTTGAACAGCAAAATTGCAGATCTTTAGCAGTTTCTGAAATAATGTTAACGTCACTTCATGCTTGGGTTTGTGGGGTTGTCGTGCAATCTGCGTTTGTGAACGGAATATTGTGTCCTACCTACTCATTCTTCAGGGCTTCATAAAACACATATTCAAGTGTTTGCTGGAGGCAGTGATTTCTTAAATCAAACAGGTCATATATTTGTTTAAGCATGCATCTTTTATCCACTCCATCCTTTATTAAGGATGAACACCTCTCCCTTATTCAAAGCCTAAGCGACTGTGTCTTCTGCAAGCGCAGAGAAAGGATTCCTCTTGTTCTGTGGCAGTCCCCATGCTCGCTCACAGACACCCTCCCACTGGGGGCTCACTGCACGGCTTCTTCAGGCACTGCATGTGCCCACAGATACACTGGGAAGCCTGAGCCGTTGTGTTGGCTCTTCCGTGTTCTGCAGTTCGTCTGACCACATCAAGAAATTGCTGTTTGAATCACAGGCAATGCCTGTCCGTAGGTGATGTGGGATGAACAGAGCCCCTGTGATTGCACTGCTTTTTTGGCTTGTTGTAGTCACAGTAGCAGCTGAGTTGTCTCTGCACCGAGGTTCGCTGGGACTTATGCTGAGATCCCCCCCACTCATAGCACCCACAGGGTGGGCTTATCTCAAGGGGGGGTTTCAAATACCTATTTCAAGGTACTTCTTGTCTGAAATTGAAGGAAGTAAATAACTGAAGAAATTGTTATCAAATGGTATTTCTGTTCAGTTTTGAAATGGATATGTCATATATTGGCCTTGCCGGCTTTTAGGAGTTGAAGGATCTTGCTGTTTCAAAATGATTATGGTACAGTAGAGATATAACATGTACAAAATCTCATCCTTTGAGCATGTGTCTGTGTAGGCTGAAGAAGTTACTGGAGATGGTCTCCTGCCTCAATTTCCTTGGTGTCCTAAATGTATTTTATACAACATTTTGGTTTTATAAACAACCATTCACACATTTGGTTTCTTTCTGTTGTACTTTTGACTCTTGAAATTTCTGCCTTGTGTAAATGGATCTGGGGCTGAGGAGTTATGAATGTTAAAAGCTTCAGCTATAAAATATCTGAAATTAAGCACATCATTGTTTTTTATAAACATCCTTGAAACTTGGAGGAGACTTAAGCAATTTTCTGCTTTGAGTGCCTGTGCCTCTCTATATTGCTTTCTTCTAAATCTCCTGGAAAGAGGGTCTGATCACCTGTAGTTCCTGGTATGTCCTTGTATTAGGTACAGTCCTTAGAGATGCAGTAGTGAGCCTGTGGATCATGGATAATGAATCCTGCATTCATTTTCAAGCAAAAGAATCTTACTGATTTTCACTAGAATTTTGCATGGAGAGAGAACGGCAGAACTCATGTGAACTGTGCACTTCAACTTTTTCATTTTTAGCTTCAGTTTCCCCATGTGCATCTGTCTAATCTAAAAAACATATCCACTATTAGAGCTTTCTGTGCAATCACAATCAAAAAAGCAATCAGCCTGACCATATGTATTCCCTCTTTCCTTTGCAGTGCGCTAAGCAAGAATGCAAGGTGGCTGCATTTTTTTCTCAGTGCTTTTTCTACTTGTTGTTGAGGAAGTCCCTATTGAAAAACCTAGATCATGACGTGAATCCTCCATTTTATATTGATATCAGTAAACTTTGAGATCATGCTCGCATTCCATATGTGAGAGCTCTGCAGAAGAGGTGAAGTTGTGACATTCTTTGTGGCCTTCATCTGTTGTAGTTAATAGGCACCTGCATCCTGGGATCACTAAATGATCCAGGATAACTAAGAGATTGCAGCTGCCATGGTAGTGAAGGGCCATTTGTAGGGGAGAGGTGGAACTTTCTCACCAAGAGATTTGGCAATCTCTTTGATTTTTGGTGCTGAAGGTTATATGGCACACTGGACATTAGGAATACATCCTTCTTTCCATTGGTTATGAGCTCTGTAACTTCTTTGTCTGTCTACAGATAAAGTGCAATATGGTATTTGGGCCATGGGATGAGGAAGATGTAGTGGGCCTTGGCTGTGATTGTAAGCTGTAAGTGACTTCACAGTGGAAGAAGTATTTGTAATTACAGAAGCCACCTGGATATCAAGTCAAGAATCCAGAAGACACTCCGGACTGTGACAGGTTATCTTTCACTTGCTGTGGATTCAAAGTGATCTTAACAACATGGCCAATTCTTTAAAATGTTCTCCTTTTCAAAGATTCACTTCTTTCTTGACTGGACCTGGAAATCAAGAGACCTGAGTGAAGGTGTGCTTGAAATGCTGGATGCACAAGGTAGAGGACCAGCTGTGTTTCATAGAAGGCATAAAACCTCACAATGTTCACCAGGAATTTATCTTCTGTTCGTGTACAGGAGAGAATCGAGTCTTATCAAACCATGCTAAGGAGATGTTTTCAAAGCAGAAGACTAGCTATCTGCTGTGATTCTATATGAGTGTCTGAGAGGAATGTTTTAAATCAGGGTAGTGCAATGCTGAGTGCTCTACTTTAAGTCTCGTATTTGACTCATCAACACCTCATGGTCAGTTGCACCAAACTCCACTGAGTGGCCTAGACCAGTGTACCTCTCACTGCAATTTATTCATCCACATCCAAGTCTGCTGCTGTGCAGCCACGCATTTTTAACAGGGAGCTCAACTGCAGGATGCCTACAAATCCTATTAGTCCTGTATAGCACATATCAACACCTTGCAGAGAAAGCCTCTGTATCAGACCTGTCTTTCTGTCAGTCATATCTAAGGAAACATATCTAAGGCGGTGGAGGGGGACACAGACCACCATGCAAACAGGACATGCTTGGGTTGCATTTGTGGACTGTGCTTTGCTGCCCTGTTGTGACCTGAAGCTGATTGTGGAATGACTGAACATGAATGTGCCTAAGTACGGGTCGTGTCCAAAACACGTGGACTTGAGGCAAGTTTGGGCATGAGGCTGAAATGTATTCCTAAGATAAAGAAGCAGCTGAAGGTCTAAGACCTGATATTTGAATTTTTTTAAGTGTATCCAACAGGATTTGTATGTACAGTCCACACATATAGACATTTTTGTGCATGTTCAAGAGCCTGAATGATTCCAGCTGGAAAATTCGGCTTGAGAAACACTTACCCCTGGCACCATGTGATCTGTCTCTCCTCCCCTTTCTCACATATATCTGATAATTTTAGTCCAGAATCAATGTAGTACTTGATTAAGGTGAAACATTTTAGCAACTCTTCCAAAAAGGAGTTTAAGATCTATAGTGCAATGTAAGTAAAGTGAATGACCTTTAGAAAATAAAAAACTATAGAGACATTATATATGGCAGTGCTACTGGATCTGCTCTGTTATTACTGTTTTCATCGCTGTCATTATTGCCGTTATGACTGATGTAGTTTTTTTTAACGTAGTCTGGCTACTGTACTCTGCTGAAATTAGGAACAGTTTGCTGCATTGGTGTCTGTGTGAACAAACAACATGACCGTATGCCGCCTTGGCGTAAGCAGGACCACACTGTTAGGGCATTGCTCACATTCTTCAATGTCCTTGTGTTGCTGCTTTTATTATGGGAACAGATGGCTTAGTTGGAGTGTTTCAGGCTTGGTTAAAACAAAGGTGCAAAGGTCAGAGGAACTGGCTTTTATTGGAATATGCCGGCTATTACCATTTGCTGTTGTTTAACAATCAATCCTAGACGTACTTCCCCTCCATTGCACAGGCAGAACCAAAGGTCTCGCAGTGCAGGAGGCATATACAACAGAAAAATGAATTGAAGGCTTTTAAGAAAGAAAGTGAAAAATGCCTGTGATTTCATAGACATATTTGTGTATACATTTTGAGGTATTTCTTCTTATGTCTTTTTCTGAACATGCAGTAATAATGCTTTGGTTGTATAGCAAAAAAATGACTGCTCTGTTGGCAGCATCTCATAGTTGCTTACAAAAAAGCCGTGATAGCCTTGAAATCTTGAATCTGGAGAGAGGGATAAAGGAACAGTTATATTTTAAGCTCCTGATTCACTGACCTTAGGTCAACAGAGACAAAAGATTGCTGCCATGTAAATAGGTATTAGATGACCTCAAAAATGTTAAATGGATTTTGCAGTTGCTCAAATGTCTGCGTCACACATGCTCTCTTCATGACCTTTAACAGTCTCTGAAAAGATGCCAATTTTGGGTGAGATCTTGGAAATTGAACTGTACTTGGTTGCAGAATTTAACTATTTGGGGCAGAGAGGTGCTGCTGTCTCTAGCACTTTTAATCCACGCCAAAAGGAAAATCCATTTTATGCTCTTTAAATTATATTCACTATTTTTTCTCCAGTGTATTTTGGCCTTGTATGTATGTATTGGATGTGGGCTAATGTATATCAGGCATGTGATTGCTTGTTATGCTTGTTCCTGAAACTGAGAAAAAATAAAAGCTAGGAACAGATCTGTGAAGTGACAAGATTTATCTTGTTTTCTTCCTTATTACTATTGTATTAAATTGATCTACAGTCTGCTTTGTTCTGACATGTATTTCTCGGTCTCTCAATTTTCTGCATAAAACTTCAGTAGTTACCCACTTATCTGTGTATGTACAGAAAGGGGAAAGATATCAATGAAAATATTAATGAAGAGAGAGAGGGGAAAGGTGTTTTTGAAAGTATGTTTCTAGTTTGATTAGATTTTGCTCCTAGTTCTAAATATAAAATCTTTGCGAACTTTTAATTCCTGAAACCTCATTAGGTTTTATTTTCTATCCACTGAATCTCCTGGTCATTATGGCATAAGAGAGTATTTTCCAGTTCATAACTGTAGTAGAGACAATGCAGCAGGCTGTGAGGAAGGCCTTGTGTGCCTGAGAGGTTGTCTATTTTTTATAATTATCTTAATTGGTCTAACAAAATATATTTCTCTTCCCTACAAATGTTGCCTTGGTGTATCCTGAAGGCAATCACAGCTACAACGGTATTACTGCTGCTCTGAAAGTCACAGCTGAATATGTCAATGGGAGTCAAAGTAAAAGGTGCAATAGAAATGTTATGAGTTATTATTAAGATACATGACAGAGCTCTGCAGGGAGGAACTGGAAGATCTTGGGAAATGGTCTGCAGGCAGCCAGCTGGGAAAGCTGGAGACAGAATGTTAATAGAAATGTTGTTTTTCAAAATCACCATGACATCAACATTTACATCGAGTGCCATGTGCCGGGGCTGGTTATATAACCAGTGATTATATTAGGTGCGATGAGCAGCTGTGCAGTCAAGAGGGGCTGTGCTATGCTGGAGAAGGTGGAGTTGGCTGCGATGCCTGTAGCTAAAGCTGCTGTACAATCTCTATTAGGAATCCTCATTTTCAATGCCCTATAACTTTTTATCTACTTCGCTGAAAATGTCCGTGCTTGTTTTATCTCTGGGTTCATAGCTGTGGATTTCAGGAAATGTTAGCACAACATTTAAAGAATAGGTAATTATACCTAACCAAAGTTATCTTTTCACAATGATTGATTTAAAATGCTCCTGTGTTATCAGTGTTTGGAGTAGAAACACAGTTTGCCCAAGTGAGAGATCTGAGTGCTAGAGATGTGCTTCATTATCACCAGAAAAATCTACCAAGTTTACATCAAATTATGGGGTTCAGTGTATCAGAGTTTGTAAATGAGGAGTTTAGATGCTTGCGAAAGTATCTCAGTATTTGTCCTCTGTGTGTGGTCCTATCCCAGGCATTTGGAGCTTCAAGTTAGAGGTCCCTTGTAACCTAAGGGAAGGAGTAACTGGGCTTGCGTCTGAGGGAAGATCTGTCCTTAGCTTACCTTTTGCCTGGGAAAGTGTTGGTCAGAATGGAGCCACACAAACAAATATATCAGTTTGCCTTCTTAAAGCAAATGGCATGCTAAAAGAGGTTGAAAAGGCATTAGGCTGCAAAAACCCTCAGGTTACAACATGCTGAAGTCAGGATTGCTCATACAGCCATTCTTACTGTTCTCTTTTATCTGTGCCTGTTGCATACACATGATCTTCCTCAATACTATCACTTATTTTAAACTAGGTTGCCTATGTAGAGTTAATTCAGATGTGGGAAAGAAAGATAGCTTCAAATAATCAGTTTTACTCATACGGGTTCCAGTAGGAGTAGTGACTTCAAATATGGAAAAGAAAAATCCTGGACTGATGTCCAATAGTGTACACAAAAAGCATCTTGAGATAATATGGTAACCACCATGCATCATGCAGCAGACAATATAGTATTTGTTTGGCAACATTTTCCTCCATTTGTAGGAAGAGAAAGGGAAGTATCCCCGTTCCAGCCTAAGCAAACTAAAGTTCTTGTTACTGTGAAATAGAACCCCTCTGACAAAATTTCTTGGTTAGAAAGATGATAGTTAAGAATAATGACATATAAAGTCTTTATATGGCAAGCATCTTCTCAAAAACAGCATAAGCCATTCAGAAGTAGTTCAGGGACTAGAGCAAGTGATGAATCTTTCACTAAATGTACTGTTGGAGATACCAGATACCAACACAGTATCTCCTGTTTTCATTCTCTAAGCAATATATGCTTCAAAGCAGATTTCTTCTGAAGAGCCATGGAAGGAATAGAATATAAAGGGCAGGTGCTACTCTATAGTAGTGTATTTTTAATATTTCATATTTTTAATGACATTTTGGAGGTTAACTATCTAGGGAACTTGAGGAGGATTGTGCAAGATGTTGAGAGGTCTGAGAAAGCTCCGCTCTCTTCTTTGAAGAATTCTGCTTTCATCCATCCACTCAGCCAGGCAGCTGAGATGCATATAAAGCCACTATACACACAGACTTCATCCACAGGAAACAAGCTGTAGGTTTTCTTTTGCAAAATCCATTACAAAGTGTAAGTCCAGATAGTGAAAATTTGATACTATTTTAATATTCATTCTACTCCCCCAGTGTATTTATGTATTAATATCTGGTTGCAAAAAGCTAGATCTCTTGAGTAATCTAAATTGCTTCTAGCTATTTGTTTGAAACTGAAGAGCCACTGCATTTTTAGATGAGACAACTATTACCAAAGTTGGTCACATCTGTGATTCTTGTTTTTCCATTGTGTGCTTTCCATTTTGAAACAAGAAAGTTATACCATTAATTACATCTTTTTATAAAATTGTACATTGAAATAGAATCTGGTCTTTAGGCAAAACTGCAGCTTCTTGGAACGCAGTTTCTCAGCTATAATTATTTTCATTAATTTCTCTGTCACTTTCAATAGATTCCTGTTCTTTATAAAGATATCAGAGGCTCCCTCTGGTGGCTACATTAATTGAATTTGACTTTTGCTTTTTTTAAAAAAAGGTGAAAAAAGCAGAGTATGCAGTAAGATTGGAAGCCCAAACCAAAAGAAGCAATATTCTACTAAAGTGTCTATTGTAGAGAAGCAGGATGGTGGTGAATAATGCACATTTGTACTGAGGAGAGAAAAGGAACTTTCTTGCAGGGATAACTGAAGGAGTTGCAGCACAATATGAGCTTTATTTTAGTGCATTTGTGCACCATTGCTATTGACCATTCAGACAGGAACAGAACGTGAGATTTCCTGTTGGAAAACACAGCCTCTCCTTTTGATTATCTAAAAGACTAGACATGTGCGTGTGATCTCACTGAACATGGGAAACTTCTGAGAGCTATGACTTTTTTTAAAAATAGAAGTGTAATGTATAGAGATTTTTTGATGTAATGATGGAGTCTGGTGGGCTCAAAAATGCATCACTCAGTTCCTGTGAGTTCCTTTTCTGTATTTATTTTTTTCAACCTGTCAGAGCATATTTAAAATAACTCAGCAGTTCAGTCTTATTTTTGGTTAGGAATCCATCTGGCAAATAGTCTTGATGAAAGAAGTTTGAGCTAATGCATTTCATCTCAAGGGCTAAGAGCGCACACAGCCTGTTGCCACAGCTCAACTGCCACGTACTGCCCTGTGAAGCCTTAATAGCGTAATTGTATAAACACTAGCTTAAATGAGGTTCCCGACAGCCTCTGGCAGTGTAAGAAAGAGTCAGAAGTGGCATCTCCTCAATTTGCCAAAGCCAGGGTTGGTTTTAAGTAGTGTCCTTCTCATTAATACCCAGAGAGCTCACACTGTCCAGACCATCCATTTTCTGTAGATCATGAGCAAATGCTCAGAAAGGTTCAGTTTGAAAGCTTTCCTCTCCCTGGTCTTCACCTTATGCCACTCCCTTCCCACTCTCAGGTATTGAAAGCTGCCCACAAACAGAGGAGTCATGATTTACAGCAAAATCTCTTTAAATGGCTCACTGGATTGTCTTTGGCAAATCCCCACTGGTTTAGTGGAAGTTTGAAGAAACCTTGTACCTACAGTGTGAATAAAGCCAAAATGGAGAGATGCTTCTGGGTCGTTACCTGATTTATACACATGCCTGATACTCATGAGGATTTCATGGTTTTGCTGAATTCTGTAACAGTAAATGAGACAGATTAAATACTCCAGAAGCTTACTCCCAAATGAGAAAACGTATTGTGCAATGTAGTTACCAAAAGGAATATAGCTCTCCATTATTGTTATAAATCACACTAAAACAATTTCCTCCCTCGTTTGAGTATGCTGTATTTCAAGAGTAAGTATAACGATGTTTTTGGCTGTCAGATTAAATTTACTTGATTACTGATTGAATGAATTCTGTAAATGCTGAATTCATCCCAGTTTGGAGGATCTCTTCTTGCTAGTGGTATTAGATTATGATTCCTGTAATTCCTCCAAACACTGTAGAACAGCTGATAAAGTTGTGACAGCATCCCTTGCTACCTAAGAGACAGCTGGAGTGTTTCAAACTAGAAATGCTTACAGGGGCAACAGCTGTTTTTCCTCATATTTTCCAGGAGATACAGTCCTGTTACCTGTTTAACTCCATTTTCAATTAGGCTTGTATATTGTGTACGTGGTGCACTGTATGCATAATTGTATCTATGAAATGTGAAACATTGATTTTTAAGATGCAAAAGGATATATATATATATATATATATATTGTTTTCATTAAGATAGCTGAGTTACAAGGTATTATGTCTGGTAAGGCATCAAGTAAGCTAACCAGTGGATTGCTTCATGCAGTGCTGGACACGTGAGAGGAACTCAGCTTTTGTATTTCCCTCTGAAGCAGGCAAACAGTCCAACTTATAATATTGCCTATTTTGCATTTTTTCTGATAAAATCCTTTGTCGACTTAGTTTAAGGAGTTAAGTTTAAAGTTGTAGTACAAATTAATTGGCTGGGCAGGAAGAAGGCTTAAGCTGCCAAGAGAATCCTTCAGTACTCTGTTGCCATTGAAATTAAGCCCAGGATATACGTCTATGTATGTGAGCGTGTACGTGTGCATATGGTGTGTAGGCTGTATCCGTAATCTCGGCTCCTTTCTGAGAGACGTGCCTGCTCTGCAGGGTTGTGCTTACTGCATCAGGCTAACCTGAACAGGAGCGAAACACTCAGATTGCTTCTCTGAGGGACCATGTTGACAAGGGATAAGAAATGACATTGTTCCTTATCTTAATGGCAGAGTAATGTCCAGGCTAGGGGGGTAAACTGGCAGTCCCACCTCTGGCTGCTCTCCTATGGAGCATCTTCTGGGGGATGCAGCATTGCCCGAGACTGGGCCCATGCTGCATGGGTCCTGCTAATGGCTTTGAACGGAGCAGCGCTCCTGTGCTGTGAATGCCAGGTTACTAAAGACTATCATCAGTTCTGCAAGCTGAAGATCTTAAGAAGAGATGTTTAGAGTGCTACTAAATATGAGGCTGACTTCAAGGTATTATGAAGAAGTCATTTGTCCCTTTACACCACTGTATACAAATCCTACAGTCTTTGATTTAATCTTAACTTAAACAGAACAAAATAACTTTATCCCTCCTATAGCTTTGTCTAATAGTAAATTTCTACATGATGATGATGATGATGATGATGATGATGATGATGATAGTACACAAGAGGCTGCGTTAGATGAGAGCAGAAGGTCTAAATGCATGGGGGGCGAGCACGCTATGTGAGTGGGAAGGATCTCTGGTGCAAGGCATACACTTCACACCACGTAGCAAAATCTCCGTGTGGGAACTAGTACCTCCCTCAGCCGGTTGTGGAGGTCAGTCCTGTCTGATGTGTGAGAATTGATGCCTCTTTGCTGAGAAGCATGTGGGCTAGGAAATGGCTTGAGTCAGAAATCAGGAGCAGAGATACTTCTTTTCATACTGGGAACAAGTATTTTTTACCTCAACAGTAAAGCAAATCAGATAAATGGCAGTGCCTGTTTTTAGGTATGGCAGTGTATTCATAGGAAATTAATTGTAAGCAACAAAATTCCAAAGGTGCCTGTGAGGTTTTTCAGGAACACAAAAAATTACTTAAAAGTAATTTCAACTTAAAAGTTAAAATTTTCAGGCCACAGCTAGGACAGACTGTGAAAGACCACCAGGCATGGAATGATCCTTTCTTGTCTTTGGATTTTATAGCCTAAACTCAAAGGCCTCGTATAGGACAACCCTCAAAGTGGAAGGCAGCTGGGCCTGGCACCCGGAAATGATAAATGAAATAAGTGGAGTTTTGAGGAAAGATTTAAAAGCCAAGTGAACGTGAATGGGGGAAAAATGGGGGGATGGGGAGGTGTCATAAAAAGATAAATTCAAACTTGAGGAAAAGCAAAGCAGCTTGAAGTGTATCCTGGGGAGAAAGCAGAAGAAAGCTAGGGCATGGAAAGAATTGGGAACAGTGACATAAGGTGAGGAGGAATGGGGTGAGGAATGTGAACTTCCAAAAGAAAGAAGAGGAAGCCATTTGTGCTCTCAGGGTCCTGGTGGAGATTACCATGGGAGCAGAGTGATTTTAGCAGGAATGGTGAGGTGGGATGGGAGGTGAGGCTGCTCTAAAAAGGGAAGTCGGCACCCAAGCACCTGATGCCACCTCATGGACCTTCACTCCCACCAGGTCGAGTGGGAAGCAAGAAAGGAAGGGAAAGGTTTTGGCGAGATTTCTGAGAAGCAGCACCCAGCAGAGCCAGAGCAGGAGGCTAGGTGAGGCTGGAGGCGAACAGGAAAGAAAGGATCGCTAATATTCTTGGGAGGACAGTAAAGCTGGAGACGGTTAAGAGCAAGGAGGACTAGCAAAGGGGAAAGATAGTTTGGTGGTCAGAAGACTGGTGCATGTGCCATATCGATGTCATTCATCCACCAGCATTATCAATTGTCAAGTTTAGAGTTTTAATAACTAATTTTGAGTTACTGGAGGCAAAAAACCCCCTGGAATTTTGTACATAACCAAACATGGGTATTAGGCTTGCCTAATCCAGCAACATCTGAAAAAATTTTCTCTCAGCTTCCTCAAGCAGTTCACTTCTAAACTCAAATCAGGCACAAGACTGTCATATTACAAAAAATTCATTCTAAGATGGTCATAAACTGGAAATGGCAGTATATGTCGGCATGTTCAGCTCACCTTTGACCATAAGGTAGTAAGACACACTGGACACAGCACTGGCTGTCCAGGAGTTTTGTTTTCTGTTCACCACTGTGCCATTAACGTGGGTTGTTTATGAGCTGCTTCACTTTGTCTCAGTGCCTCTCTTGTAAATGGGGAATATATGAGACTGTCTTCATTATACGGTGATCTGGAGTCTGTATATAAGAGTAAAAAATCATTTATTATCTTAAGATTAGTGCTGACGTGCTGTAGTCATGATAGCTACTGAAAGGCCATTCTCACTTAACAAGCTGCTTAATTAACTGAGTATATTGGGTACGTTTCTGGAAAGAGGCTGTAGATGTAAAGTGTAGATATAATAATTAGGAAGAAGATAATTGTCTAAATAACCCAGCCATGCAACTGCAGCAGTGACTGCAATGCACAAAGCACTGGCAGGCAGGCTTGAAAATCTCTGCTGTTATAAAAAGAAATGGCTGAGCCAAATATTTTGGAAAAACAATGGAAGATTTGAAAAGAAAGAACCTGCATTAAATCAGGCAACCCATTATGTGCGTGGCTGGAGACTATGGTGTAAGGAGGGAGCCAGACTGCTGCGGTTCTGTCTGCTTACTACATAATTCAGGGTAGCAAGGTGAGCTAAGGATGAAGCATTAGCTTCAGCACAGAATTTTTATTCTGATCACTGGAGCCTAAAGTTATTAAAAGAACAAACACAATTATGACATCCTAGGGGACTGGCACACATACGAATCTGGGTACGTGGCCTGCTTCTAGCACGGCATATGTATGGATCTGCGTACCGCCTGTTTTTTATTTTAACTATGTTCGCTGCAGCTGTTGCTCTGAAAGGAACCATTTAACACTCTGGGGAAAGAGAGACTGCAGAAATCCTCAAATTAATATCCATTAAGAAGAATAACTTTTAAATAAATTGCTTGTTTATGTGGTTAAAACTCTTACCCCTTGCATAAGAATAAGGAACTGTCTCACTAGTTCTAGACCTTTCCTAGCTCCCAGCTAATCAATTAATAGTGCCATAAAAAATTAAATAACAGCTTATTCTTCCTCTGCCTCTAGTCCTTCACAATGATGATAATCTATTTTCATGATAGCTTGGGATATGCATACTTTTTGAAGAACAAAAGCTGGTATGTATATAACTATTGTATGTAACTAGTAACTATGTAACTGTAACTAGTGCCAGTGATTTTCAGATTGGCTTTTATGAAAATGTTTTGAGCATCAGATAACTCAACATTGGTTATTGTCTGTGCACCTGAATCCCATAAATCCCAGTCTTTCCATTGACTAATAACAATGCATATATATATATATTATATTAAGTGTATTAGATTTTGTCCGGCAATCCTAACTTCACTGTTGTCAACGCACAGCACATTGTGGAGTCTGTAGTTTTCAGAGGTGTCAGCAGAAACAAAAGTCAGGTTCTCCTGTTCCAAAAGTATGGGCCATTAACCTGGGAGCAGACCCTCGTAGTAGCTTGTCAGCCTCTGAAACTGTGCTGCCTCGCTGCAGTTTCTTCCTGACATTGAAGCCCTGTTCCAGTTTCATCCAGTGCCCTTCCGCTTAGCTTTACTTCCCGTGGCTGAGGGACGGGACCCCTGAATATACCCCCCCCCCCTTGTCCCTCTGCAGCGTTACTGCACTACAGCTCCCCGCTTGGCCTCCTGGGGACCCCTTCAGGCTCCTTGGGCTCACATCTCCCTCTCTCTTATCTTCTGATGCTGGCACCATCCAAGCATCTGTCAGTCAGTTTCCAGGCGAACATATTTTTATATGTCACTAGATCCCATCTCTGTTCCTTTGCCAAGCTGTGGCTTCTGTTCCAGGTTTTACAGTTTCTCGCCTGTCCTTAGCTTTCTTGGTTCACATAAGTTCACTGTCATATCCATAACTGAGTATGGGCGACTTCTGGTAGTGCCCTAAGACATTATCTATAATACCCACAGATTTGAAAAAAAAAAAAAAAAAATAGAAACCCCCATGATCTGGGCAACCAGAGACTTGGTTCTTGCACTTCAATAATTCACAAGATTGTAGACTTTGTTTTAGGTTAGAAAAATTAAAAGCCTTGGAGATAAATTAGGAATGATATAAAATAAAGCATAGACTTATTAAAGGTAGATCGTGCCAAACTAGCCTGTTAATCTCCTGAGATGACTACTGGTTTCTTAGGCAAGGGAAATGCAGCAGATATTGTCTATCTTGACTTTAGTAAACTATCACCAAGGAAAGTATGTGTGAAGATTTGGATTAATAGAAAAATTGCAGAACTGATAAGAAACTGGCCAGAGAGAAATGAGATTGTGTTGAAAGGGGAAACACTGGGCTAGAGGAAGGTCATTACACTGATGGTTTTTAAGGTTTTCATCTAAGAACTTTGCCACAAAAGCTGCGAGTATGCCACTGACATTTGCTATTGACCCAGCTGAGGAGGCACCCTGCAGAGAAGGTCTGGAATACTATGCCTAAAAAAAGAAGAGGGGTCTGGAGGACTATTGTAATAATACTGGTAATAATTAGAAGACTATGGTATTTATTAGATCAAAGTGCAAAGTCATGCCATGAAGGAGCAGTTTTGCATCAGGTGCATGTGCCCTGCACACCACCTGCCTTCACCTCCCGAATGGAGCAACAGTCTGCACGTTTCTAGAGGGTGAAAATTTTTCTGGAAATGTTTTAAATATGATGATGACTCTGTAATGGACCAAGGTTTTACTTGTAAATGTTTCTGTCCTGCTCGTTGCCTCTCCTGTGACTTTGCTCCGCAAGTCACTTATTTTTAGAAGAGACAGCCCCACGGCTGAGCTACCTGTCAGCGTAGTCACGTCCCTAACCAGCTGCTGAAGCTGCGCCTGGAAAAAATTGTAGGAGCATTTTTCCCCTTTCCTGGGAACTGAATTGGAAACAATTCTGATTCAGTAGGAGCAGAGGAAATGTGCTTCTGCGTCATCTGTGCCTACTCCTAGTTTTTCCAGTCTTTGCACTATGGGCAGAGTGACACGCAGGACAGAGCATTTAAAATGAAGAGTTGAAGTAGCAACCGCTTCAGCGTGATGGCAGCGCTTCATTGCCTGTGCCCAGCTGCCTGCCTGCTTCCTTTCTATACCCTGGTTTTGGTTTTCTCACGCTTTGAGAATAACAAGCAAACATCATTTTTCTTCAGTGAATGCCTTCTCGTGAAGGGAGGCAACTAACTCGAACTTCGACTATGCTAACAGTGCTAGCAAAACACAGGAACATAAAGTCAATTTTCACACAAAAGGAAATCAGAAGTTCTCCTTGGATTCACATTAGGACCAAAATCAGTCAGTTTATTTTTCCAGCCGTTAGTACCTGCTTTCTTTTTATGGTTCTGTGTCTTGAGACGTTTTAAAAATTATAGCTATGATGATTGTTATTGGAATTATTCATTGTGAGAAGACTTAGGATGGAAATGTAATAGGTAATAAATTGACAAGGTAATAAAAGTGAATCCTGAAATCCTTAGGTATTAAACTCTGATGGAGGAATCTTCATTCATTAATTTATACAGCATCCATCACATGCACTAAGTAGCTACTTTCCTGTGAAACAGATAGAAAAATATCTTAGAGGCCTCCGATTTTTGATTCATTAACTTAGACAAAACAGCGGTATCATCAAGCTTTTGACTAAACTGAGAACCAGCTCAGGGTTGTGACAGGATGTTTTTTACAGTGCAGTTCAGGGAACGTGTAGTACATTTCCCTGTCTACCTGGTGCGTAGCTAAAATCCTGTAGATAGATTTTTGAGCAGCATGGACAATGGAGTAATTTGAGTTTATGGGTTCTAGACAAGACCATATTTGAAAAATTAGTCCAAACTATTGCATCTAAAAGCCTTTTTTCAGTAGAAACATTTTGCAGTGTGATCTGAAGCAAAGGCGAAAGGCAAGAGGGCAGTCCCCGTTTAGAAAATACCTAGTGAGCAAGCAAAACCACCTTGTCTTTCTTTACATCTGCTAGACTTCTGAGCAAATAATGTCCCAACTTTGTAAGGCTTAACTAATGTTGCTATAGTATTATATTGAATCTTTAACCATATAAGGAGCCAGCAAGCGAAGCATACACTTTTTGCTCATTTAGTGATTTGTTGTTTATCCTGTTGCAAGAGTCAAGCAGGGCAATTCTGCACTATTTCAAGCTTCCATATGTTTCTCAAATAGAGCACATTCAGAAACCCAGAGGAAAAGGTGAATAAAGAATGGATGGCTACGCTGAGGCCCACATCTAAGCGCAAAGGTCACAATTTCATGGGTAGCTGCTTGTAGAAAAAATCACTGTAGGGCATAGTAGCTGCTAGAATGTACAGAAGCATCAGGGGATTTGTGATAGGGACTTGGGCACAGAAGCTGGAAATGATGTCTGCCTCCTCTCCTGCCTTAAGGGCATACCAGCTTTTAAAATCCCCCATCTCTCTGTCTTCTCTAGTGTGCACTTTATTAAAAAGTTTAATATTATAAAATTCGCACATTAATCCTGACTATCCCTATATCCAATTCTGACTGTTCCCGGGAAAGGATAAAATCAATTTCTGTGGCACAGCTGAAAAGCAAAAATTGTCAGATTACTGTACTGTTGCATGCAGTAAAAATATAACATGATATGGGGAAATCTGTAATTGATTGGAGCATAAATATCAAAACCTCAGCTCATACCTCTGACTATTTGATTCCTGCTATTGTGTCTTATAGAAAACAGGATCTCTGCTGAATAGTGTAAGTGACATTTCATTACTTTGGATTTGCTATGATGAATAATATTTTATGCTATTGGCCTAGAAGAAATATTACTATAGTAACTAGCTCATGATTCATTTCTGATGGTTTTTTGCTATATTTCCTAAGGGATGCATGTTTGGAGTAAAGATGTTTGCACTAATTCTTGGTAGCAGTAATTAATTTTTCCCAGAGTGCTGAAAATATGTGTCTGACCAACACAACAACAATACTTTGATATTGCTTTTTTAAAACACATCAGGCCAATAACAGTTTTAATATTATAAGGATTTAGTTTTGTTTGACACTTTTTTCAGTAGCTTTCTGTGTTTTTAGTATTCTCTTTAGTGACCTAAGGCTGGATTCCCACATCAATAGTGTTGCAACTCTAATGAAATCCTTAGACATATGAAAATGAAAACATAAGTAGAGTAGGTTGAGTTAAATAAAATTAATGAGCTCATCTATTCATTTACGTCTGTCAAAAGGAAATTTGGTGTGAGTGATGCTTTAGTATTTTATATTTTGGATTAGTACATAGTTAATTCCTTGTGATGATTCTTATGGGTTGCCAATCACCAAACACTTATTGGCAAATATTTTTATGCAAGCCATTACAATTCCTTTTGCTGACTAGGAGGAAATATTAGGCTTATGTCCATTTATTGAAGCGTATATAGAGCTTAATGTGCATTTACTGCATCCTTATTTTTATTGTGGAAGAAGATGTTGGTTGATTAATTTTTTTTCAATTAGGTTATTTTAAAAACTCATCGTCTTTGTCAAAATGTGTTTGACTAAAATTAGAATTCATAGATATTCAGAATTCAGATAAAATGCACAGAAGAACCATTTTAAAGAAGTATCGTTTAAAAATAGTTAAAATTACCTTGAATGTGATGAGTATACATAAAAGTAAGTTTCTGTAAGCATATTTTATATTACAATTTGCTTGTTAGAAACCTGAAATTACGTACCCGTAATAAGGAGATTGACCTGATTGTTTCTGCTAACTACATCCATCAAAATTTTAGAGTTGGTGAGGCAGGTTTCTCACCTGGCTCTTCTTCACAGAGTAGAACAGAAAAACACAATTTTATGCTTTTGGCAACTCCTAGAGGAGTTTGCAGCATGAGCAGAACTCGTCATTAAATGTAACTTGCTGAATGAATTGAAATGAAAAAAATTCTAACCTTGTATCTGCAGAAGACTGGTTAAGCACTTGAACAAACTCTGATTTCAAGTTTCAGTCCTTTCTGCGTACCAGGTGATTTGAACTGGCCTCAGTATAGGCCTCAGCAGGCAAGTGTTATTCAGAAACTAAATATCCAGTTTGGGATGTTTACTGGGATGAGGTTATGGGATTTCTTCTGTTATAAATTGGTTTTTATCCACCCTGAGTTGTACCTTAGAACAGCTATGGTAACCTTCTGTAACAAAACCATAAGCTGTGTTGGTAAGAGCTAAGCACAGTCCGTAGAACCACTAGCAGATTTAGTTTCTGAATTTTGTCTTTTATTTAAGTGATGCTGGGTTCAGAGCATCACGAAGGCTCATGGAACGTTTCACAGGGGTTTATAAATTATGCAGTCAGACTTGTTAGCTTACAAAAGGCTGGAAACAACAAATGCTTCTTGCATTATAAATGAAATGGCTTATTTAAAAAGATGACATAACTATATTAATTGTAAGAAGAACTTATGATTAAAAGGGCAGACCTGTGCTGTGCTCATATTAATTAGAAGAAACTCTTTTTCAAGAAGAAATAAAGGCATCATTTTAGTTTGTTTTGTGTTTATTGAAGTGCTCCTCTAATTGTATTCTAAGCCATCTTCCCTTTCCAGTGTTTTTAAATGGTTTTTCTTCATGCATTAGCCTAATGCGGAGGTGACCAAAGGAAGAATACTGTGCCAGGATTCACATTCAAAATTAAAAATTGTGATCACCTCCGTGGGTAGAAAAGCTAGCTCGTTTCCTGCTGTATTTTCCTTGTCAAGCAATGGCTGGGGGTGTCACGTCATCCCTAAATTATGATTCTGTAATTGGAGTAACTAATTGGAGACACGACCACTGAAATAAAAACCCCGTCATCACATGTGCTGCCATCCCTGTGGGGCGGCTGACCCTGCCGTGCTGCCGCCGCTGCCGCTTTCCCATGGCTGCTGGCGCGGTTCCCGCGCTGGAATGGCTCGGTGGCCCCTGGGGCCTGTCAGTCTTCTGCATGTGCAGTCGGCTCTCTCAGAGTTTGCCGCCCTTCGTGCAGGGCTCGCGTGCCCATTTTTTCGTTGCGGATGGGTGGGCTTGGTGCCGGGGAGGTGCCCTGCGCCCTGTTTTCCTCATTCTTCTGCTGCCGCGCTCTTGGGTTACGTGGAGGAGAGTGAAGCTCAATGGTGTTCTTGATTTTACAGATCAGCTTGTGGCTTAAGCAAAGCAGCCACCCTCCGGAGGTTTTATTTGCTGCTCCATTCCTCCTACGTCGTGATTCGAACATCTCCCTTTCTTCCGGGGGCTCGTAGCACTGCCCGGGGATGGCTCGGCCCAGGGGGGAGCCTGGATCTCCCACAGGGCTCGGAGCAAGGACAGCGCACGGGGTTGGGAGCCTCGTCTTAAACACAGCAGCGCTCTACAGAGCTGCCGACATCTCGGGGAAGCTTAAGCAATAGTGACCCTTAAGGGATTAAAGGGAGTATAGGTGTTAGCAGGCATCTTGCTAATGAAATTACAGGTTTCTCATTTCATTTCACTTCCAAGGTGAGCTCTAATCTCGGCATGTTCTTGTTACAGCGGTGTGTGGGTAGTTCAATTAACGCCATCAGTGACAAGGCAGCACAAACAGCCAACGGCACAAAACGCTCTGCCTGCGTGGCTTCAACCAAAACGGGACAGAAGCTGTTAAAGGCATAAAAATGCCTCCTCCTTGGGACAAGGCCAGCAAGCCCTCAGCGTGCTTGCCCGTGTGGCCCATCCACTTTAGTCCTAACGTGGCTTTTTATTCCCAGCTAGCCTCAGATAACCTGCAGCAGCAGCGTTTGCGGGCTCCTTATCAGATGTGCCTGCTGACAGCCTGGTGCCACCACGATCGGCGAAGCCTCCAGCTCCCTGTGCCACCAGGCAAGGGGGACACAGCCTGCTGATCCAGGGAACCAGCACACAGCTGCTGGTTTATGAGAGGCCCTTTCTCTACCACACTGTCACAAATACTGAAAATATGTTATATCGCTAATATTATTGCCCGTCATATATCACTTTTCCTTCACTCTGTATCTGTAGCAAGTGGAAAGAAGAGCACTGGCTTCACTCAGGATTAAAAGCAGCTGTTTCTGTGGGGTAGCGTGTGGCAGCAGTTTGTCAGTGAAATGCTCCACAGCAGTTTTAGAGGCAGAGAAGTCCATCAAATCTAGAGCAGAAATCACGTCACCCCGAGCATATATTTACCAGGAGCTGTAAAACACGGAACGGGGTGAGGGAAGAGGGGAACAGGGACAACTGAAGAGGCAGTTGAGGAAAAGGTGCAGAGAAATAGAGAATGATGGGAGGAAAGGTGAGGAGTCGTCCCCATCTTTAAAGACTTGTCTGAAATTCCCTTGTGTTTATCATGGTTTCCTGGGATGGCAAATATATCTTTTCCCCCTTGCCTGCTTGACTTCTGGGAGGAGCGCTCTTCCAGCGACGGGGGGCGAATGCCTGAGGAAATCTTTGCAGCTCGCTTCAGGCAGAACAAACTGCTAGTAGACGTACAAACATATAAATATAAATGTCTGTCTATCGTGCTCTAGCACTGGGAACAAGAATAGGTGTATTTGTCAATGAACATTTTGCCAATTTACAGACTTCATAAAACTCTGCTTGACGAAACAATAGTCTGTTAATGGAGATATTCCTGTCAAAACTCTGATAAGGAACATTTTATTAAGACTCTGAGCTGATTTAAGAGTCTGCTGTTTGAATTTGCAGATGGGATGAACAATATACCCAATAATATGAGTAGCTATAATTTTAATTCAAGACTGAACAGGATTTGGAAACCTGTGGTGTTTTGTCAGATAACTGGTTTCCAATATTTCAGGCTTTTCATCAGAGACGAGATGAATCATTATATGTTAGAGAATATATAATGCAGAATTGTAGTAATACACTCCATTCAAATGGATTGTAATGGTTCATTATCCACCCCAAGCAGAACATTGCTTATTTTTCAGTTTTCTGATTCATTTGCCATCATTTTTACCATGCTTTCCCACTGACAATACCCAGTAATTTAGGTAAAATAAAAATCTATATGAAATGCTTGTGTTTTATCCAGATTAAAAGCAGTGCTATTTTCTGATGACCGCTTGTAGGTCCAGCAGGAGAAATATGGTAAATATCACAACCAAAATACATTCTGTATCAACTACATGTTTTACTGGTGATGAAGCAGTTGTGTGCCCATGAGTCACATCAGAATGTACTATTGCTCACTGTTTCACACAGTATACCTTAAAGGTGTAGAAAATATCTGCAAATTGGATTAAATATTAAGTAGTTTCAATTACTGAAATACTCAGTTTCAGCACTAACTGAGCAGTCTTTACTTTACGGATTTAAAACCATGCAGTAGCATCCAATTAAATTGTTGCTAATGATACAATGTTCATTATGATGATGGCTGCTGATCTTAGTACATTTTTACTATTATAGATAACATCAAAATCTGGTTCTGCATTTGACAGGCATGTTGCATAGCTTTTACTAGTAGATGCTGATGATCGTCCCCTCCCTTTTTGTAAGCACAAAAAGAAGTCCAGGAGACAAAGTAAAATTTCATTCTTTTCATCCTGAAAGACTTGCTGAAGGGTTTATTAAGAAATGGAAATCCCTCCTAGTTCTAAAATGATTTTTACCTTATTTGATATATTCTTTCCTGCAAAATAACACCTTTCTGTTATAACCAGAAAGATTATATTCCCCATTTATATAATTTTTATGGTTCTTTTCAAGGACTTTATCTTGTGGCTGTGGCTGAAAACTTTTTTGGCTGGTTTCATCAGCTTCTGAAGTGACCAAAGCAAAAGATGGCCAGTCTATAACAAGATTACTCCTGCCATTATAAAAATAATATAGCATGAATTTGAGTAGCTGCTGTTAAAGTGTAGCTTTGATAAAGAAACGAACACTATGAGGAGAAAAGACATAATGTACCAAGCTGCTGTGTATTTTATCAGAGACATGCATTTACTCCTTTTTTACAGCGTAGGGTGAAGCTTAACTAAATGAGAGTATATAAAAAGGATTATTATGTAAAGGGTCTGAGCCTGGTCTCATTAAGGACAACTGGAAGATCCCAGTTCTTAGGGATGTTTTAGCATTCCTGGTCTTAAATATTGCACCAGGAGTTTCGTACGTAAGTTGAGAAACACTGATGGACCGAGCTCTCACCCAGATAAGCTGTGGAAATGATCTGCACACCTCTGCTGCAATGGAGGGGCAACCCTGGTAAAAGTCAGCGAGCTCCTGGCTTCTCCGGGCTGTAATGGCCCCTTCAAAACAGCGGCAGTGCCCTCTGTGGCCTAGCAGATGCTCAGGGTGCCAGCCTCAGTGTGTCCCCCCTCACACACCTCCTTGCCTCCTCCTCCTTGTCCAGAGAGCAGGAGAAGGTGGCTCAGCCCTGGTTTGGCTGCTCACGGACAGCCTTGTGCCGGGATCATTGCCAGGATCCATTACTGCGTCCGTGCAAGTGACTTCCACTAATTTTAGTGGGACCGAGATTTGGCCCACATCTGCTGTTGATACCTGGGGAGAAAAAAGTGGGGTTGGGATTTTGTTTCCTTTGCCTTTGTGAACCTGCTGTGAGAAGTTACCATATTGCATGTGTAATTGGTCTAACTGGCTTCTCCCTGTAGCTTTTTCCTTCTTCCTTTCTTCAGGAGCAAACAAATGGAAATACTGCCAGGAATCAGTGATACTGTGCTGCTTCCACGTGTCGTGTCTTATTCAGCAGCTGAATAACAGGGCTTACTTGGCTACTGAGTTTGCAGAAACTACAGGGTGCATCATTTCATTTTTCCACTGATGTTCCAGTTTCTTCTTGAGAATTGCTGTTGGGTCATAGAAATGTCTGCTCGCAAACTGTGCTTGAGAAAAGAAAGCTGTAGAGATCAGCTTACTGCAAAAATATCCCTACGAGGAATGAAAACCTTTTTGCTTATAAAAGGTCACCAGAAAAGTGGCAGTAGGATCACAGAATTAGGCTGCACAAGGGAAAAACATTCTTGCCTTTTATGTTGGGTTTTGTGCTGACAGTCCAGAAATCTCTAACTTTGCATATTTAACTTAATGAAAATTGAGGAATAAGCTTGGCTCATTTTTTGCCCTGCAAATTGTATGTGACTGCAGCACCTTTCTTTTTTTGTTGCAGGGCCATAGTACTAGACAGTTTGTGTTCTTTTCCTGGATGCAGTTAGTAAGACAAGTGCATTATTTCAAGGTGGGCTATAATATTCTTTGTGTGTCTGCAAATTCTGAGATTACTTGCAGTTAAAACAAAGTCAAGCTCAATGTCACGTTATTCCCCTGGTTTAATGGAAAAATAATTGAAATCATCACTGGCTTTATTGAAAGATGTGGTTTTGGTGCCTGAAACAGAAGCGGCTTCCTTTTAATCTCCAGCAAAAATGGACAGCCTTTCTCTATTATTAAGTATTCTCTACAGTATATAATCCCATCAATGTAATGACTGTGTTTCTCCTTATTCATCACATTAACAAACAATAGTCTTGAGCCGTTTCCACTGGAAGTCTGGAGTCACGTGGCAAATGAGCAGACCTGGGAGTTGTAGATTCGTTCACTTGGCTACTGCATTGACCTTTCAGCTCTTGCGATAAACTTCACTGGATGGAGGAGTAAAACTGCTCAGGAGCAGATGCTCTGCTGCTCTGGTGCTGCTTCTGCAATGCAAAGGGAGGGGGACACTAGTGAAATCCCCCAGGCAGCAGCTTGGGATAGGCAGTGGCTCTTTCTGAAGCCCATGGCATGCCAGGTGGGCAGGTAGTCAGGGTGAGTGCTGCAAATCCAGGTGCCAGATCACCTCCTGGAAAGTGCTGCCTGGTTGGGGGAGTTCAGTGCAGCTGAGGGACCTGGGCTCACATAAAAATGGCTGTGATAGGGAGTTAGGAAAATAGGGTCACGTCTGGTGACTACATGGTGTGCCCTACCTCTGCCAGAGGGTGCATGCAACTGGTCATGTAATGCACTGGCTTTGCTTGTGCTTGCTGCGCTCTCTGGTCCATGGTTGTCCAGGCCTGGAGAAGTTGGGTGTTCAAATGCAAGAGCCCTTCGTTGCCTCCAGTGCTCTCCATGTGGCTGCTGTAGCTTCACATCAAGCCCTTCAGCGGAGGGTGTGATTTGCCCTGAGGAAATAGGGATGTATTTTGAACAGTAATATCTTCATTCCCCCTGACTGTACTACGGAGACATTTCATACTTATCATGCAGGAAATAGCGGAGGCTCTCTGACACTACTCTTTTAAAATCAAAGCATTAAAGCCACAATGTGATGGTTTTCAAATTTTCCAGGCATCTCTCCCACTGGTGTTAATTGCCCCCCTGCTGATCTTGTTGCAAAGCTATTTGCTCTTCCGGTGTGCAGTACTTGTTCAGTGCTGCACTAAACCTTAGTTGCTTAGCAGTAAAAAAAGCTTCAGTTTATGTAAATGCCATTGAAATGAGTTTGATATAGTGCTGAACAGTCTCATTTTTTGATTGCAACTCTTGGCTTTTTGTTTGTGTTATTTTAGAGTTAGTTCTGTGGAAGTAAATGTCTTAACAAACTCCCTTCTGGCATTAATGCAGTCCCGTACCAGTGTTTTAATAATTTGCTAGGGTTCCCAAGCAAATATTTCTTGCTAGAGCTGGAAGCTGGTCCTCTCCTGAACCTAGAGTACCCAGGTATCCGAGTAGGGTTGCTAGTGGTCATTAACAGAAGACATGAGGCCCCCCCCATGAAGATTAAATGGCAAAAGCTAGAAAAAGTGAGACTGCGGCTGCCCGAGCAGTGAACGAACACCGTTTGATTTTGTCTTTGTCTGACATAGGGTTTGATGACCTACATGCTTGTGCTGATCCTGGAGCGCCTGAACATGGATACAAGACACCCAGTGCAGGTGTTTTCTTTGAAAGTGTGGTAGTCCGGTTTCATTGCCAAGAAGGATACAGGCTTAATGGTACTTCAAAAAAACTTTGTGTGAGACACTTTAATGGCTCCCTGAGCTGGAAACCAAGTGATAAACCTGTGTGCCTACAAGAAGGTAAGTCAATTTTGTTAAAGCAGTCTGCCAGTGTCGGTTGTTCTCACTTATGCATGTGCCACGTCTGTGTGTCTCAGCACAAAACACAGAAGGCTGGAGTCCATTTCATAGGATCTTATTTGATACATTTTTGAGTTTCCCATCCATAATTCCCATCCATCAATCAAGTTTACACTGTGAGAAGTAATGTGTGCGTGTGTGTTGAAAGGGACATAAGGGAGCCTTAAGAATAAAAAGAATACATTTCTCCTTTAATTAGTTACAAGTTGATGTGGAGAGGAAAAACAGCCTCCGGTGTCAATAAACTGTTTGTAACTATTTGTTAAAGCTGTCCACTTGATATTCCTTTCTCTAATATCTTACTAGGAAAATATAATTAATTTCCAGTGCTACTAAACCTGCTAATTAGGGGATTTAAACAATAATTTTTTATTACATGTGCATAATTCATGTAGGAGAATCAAATATGCATGGGATGCAGTAATTTAGAGTCACAGTAGAAGCTGACTTTGAGATAATTCAGACTATTATGGCATAAAATAACTTGATTTTTATCATGTTACATTTTTGAAAGTGTATCTGGTTTTAAGTAATTAGAACATTAAATTACTTTCTTCTTCTAGGAGTTTGATAGAAACAGAATTAGTTTGAATATCATAAAAGTAAATTTTGGCCAAAAATGTGTCCAAACAAACTATTTATTTCACCAAGCATATTAAAGCAATAACTTGTTATTTACGTTGATTTATTTTTGGTCAACAGAACTATTAAAATCAAGAGACATGAAGAGTGCTAGTTAAATCAAGTATACATGTTTCAGTGTTGGGACTTCTCCATTGAAGTCATTAGCAATTTTTCTAATTGATTTCAGGGTGGAGCAAGATAAATTCTATTTCAGGAGGCCTTCCATCATTTAAAATAAGATAAATATATGGACTTTATTCAAAAGAAGTAGTCAAAGACTTATGTGGTTCATAAACTCACTAACTATTTAGGATGTGTATAAGAACTGCAAGTACTTGTTCATGATGATGGGTGCGTAAATATGAGAATCTGATGCTTATGACCAGGGCATGTGAAGGCAGGTGCCACAGCGGGAGCAAGCGTGGATGGGGAGCACCAGGCTCAGAGGACAGGCATGAAGGGGACAGCCCTGAAGAGTGGTCTCTGTGAAAGTAGTGCATGAAATATTTGAGAGAGTGGCCAAAGCGGGCTGGTAAGAAGTCCATGGTCTTTCAGGTAGTTGCCCTGTTGGCCAGAAAAGTCTTGGTAAAATATGGATTCCTGGACAGGCGTGAGGCCACAGGCTGAGGAGCCATGGGAGATGCAATCTTGGGCTGTCTTGTGGTATGCGCTGAGATTACAGCTAATTTAGAGAATGTAAAGGCAGCCTTGACCAATAACACCTGCTTATAGATTATGCTGCCTGATGGAGAAAATGTTACGATCCATTATTTGTTGTCTATAAGGGCAGTAAAGCTTGGAGCTTTTCTGCTGCCCGAGACCAAGGGCTTAAGGATGAGTATAAAGGAAGGAACCTGATCCACTGAAAAACTAGCCACGAATTACATAGAGGTCAGACAGGGATGATAGGGTAAGATGAATGGAGTCAGATTCAGCTGCTGGAGGGAAGACCATGAGTGAGTGGGACAGAGGGCTGTCCCAGCCCAAGGAGTGGGGTCAAGAAGATGAGCAAAGGAGTGCCAGCACGGGACTCGTTAAAGAGAGCATAATGCGCTTTCCCAGCAGGAGGAGGAGGCATCTTTGGAGAAATTATCTGAGTGGGGAAGTCGAAAGGGTAACAGAAAGTCCCATGGTGAGTGATCAGATGCGGTACTCAGAGGAGTGGGATTGTGAGCCTTGAGGGAGATCCCAAGGAAATGATCCTAAGGGACATTGAACAGGATGGATACCAACTGATGGAGTAGCCACAGCCTTTACCAGACATGGGATGTGGACAAACAGGTCTGTGTATCTGTTGGGCAGGTCACCTCTTTAGTGTGTCTGTGGAAATACAGTGCAGCACTCTCAACAGAAACGAGCCTGGGAGCTTCTGGGAAGTCTAATAGAAGTGTGACCCATCCCAGCTCTGCTAGGAGGGATCGTTGACAGGGAGGTCACGATTCAAAGAGCTGGATCTACTTTTATATGAGATTTAACAACAGAAACATAGGCAGACAGATTGTTTCAGGAAGGTGTTTGGAGGGAGGATCCAGAGGTTAGGGAGAAGTTAGGGGAGGAAGTCCCAGGGACAAGTGTGACCACTGCAATCAGGAGTGATTATCAGCTGTGATACCTAAACTTTGGACATGCATGTAGGTAGGATAAAACTCTGACAACTGAGCACGAGGCACAAAATTTTTTGCAGTTCTCCTATATCCTGTGTCAAAACAGCTAGTACAGTACCCTCCCAAAACATGGGCATGAATCACCAGCCTCACTGATAATTCATGTGCCTGTTAAAGGCATGTCTCCAATCCACATACCGACATGTGTAATCAGGTTGATGAAAGGGAGGAAAGGGTATCAGGGCACTGGTACTTCTGAGTATTGGTGTTTAACACTGTGCCCTGCTATGAGACAATGCATTTGATGTCTACAAAAAGTAGTGGTGGAGTTACTGAAATAGTCTCCTGAATCAGTCTGCCAAAGAGATGCTTAAAAGTCAAGGGAATACTGTTTTCTCTGATGCCATGTTAAGGATCTGGACTTGAGGACCTCATTATAACTCTGCAAGTAGAAGGATTAGCAGAACACTTTCATTGCAATAATCCAGTGTGAGTCAATAAAGCAAGAGTGGCTGTCTTTTAGCAGTTTGCTTCAACTGCTTCTAACAGTGGCAAGGGCAACTCCAGAGAACCAACCTGATGCTTTTAAAAATAACGTCTATGAAATTCACACCCTCTCTTACTGTAGCCATCTATGATAAATGCCACTGTTTCTCATCTAATGGTTAGTTAAGAAAAAATGCATGTAGAGTGATAACAGAAGAATATGTCTAAACTTGGTATTGGAGCTACAGAGAAAAGCTATAATGCTTGCTATTTTTTTTAACATTGCAGGTAGCTTCTGAGAATTTTTATGTGCATTTTGGAAATAGTACCTGCATCATCCATTGCAGTTGTTAAAATAGGCCTTAACATGCTTTACTGAATATTCAAACCTCTTCCCTGCAACCCCCACCTGTCAAGTGGAAATCTGGATGACATTTCTGATCACAAAACCATCAATAGCAAAACTGCCATTAATGTCAGTGTGATCAACACTTGATCCAGGTGATTTAAAAAAAGAAAGAAACTGGAATATGAGAATGTGATGGGCAATGTGACAACAGTTGCTTAAGAGACAATCACTAATTTACAGTGCAGAGCACTTAAAAAGAATTGCAAGTCAATGCTCTGATCAAGCAAAGCACTTTAACACAACTAATCACATAATTACAGTTATGCGCAAGCTTAAGTTCTGTGCTTAAAATCAAGCATAGATGTAAATGCTTTTTTATTTGGACTCCAGAGTATGACCCTGATTTAGGATTTAGTGAAGCAAGTGCATATGTACTTCCCTGATTAATAGTGCTTCCCTCAGGTATTATTAAAAAATCCTAGGGTTTAGCAATAGAGAAAAAAAATATTTAGATGATAGAATTAATTTTTGTTGTCAATGCATAATCTAACCACTGATTCAGATGAAATACTAAACCCAGGTTTGATGGCAATCCATGAGACTTAAGAATTTAAGTGCTTTTTAGAATCTCATCCTTTTGTGAACTGGGTCCAGAACGTCCTGAGGTTTGAGTATGGCAGGGAGGGGGGGGGCAGTACCTTAGCGTGGCACATGTGAAGAGCAGTTAAAGAGGAATTACAAGAGTGTTTGTGGTTCTCTGCTGTCCAGTGACATAAGTAAAAGTCCTCTTTGCAGAAATTGTGTAATAATACATACAGAAATTTGTAGCAAGTGGTGGTGAAGTGAGAAGTTAATGTTTTAACAGTTGTCGTTATTAGCCATCGCAAGGTGAGATAACCTTTGTATCGTATTTACCCATTTAGGGCAGAGGTCGATTGCCATGTTTGCTCTGGTATACTACACATGCCTCTGGTGCCATCCCAGCATCTGTAAATGTCAGCTACTGCCATCTGGGTAGTTAAAATGTTTGTTTAGGACTAGTTTGTATAGGACTAGTATTACTGAGGTTGAGTGTTGAGAACACTCAATACTTGCAATTCATTTGAAGGTAATTTCAGGAGTTTGGATTCAACAATGCATAGTTACATATAGTTTTATATCCAAATGTACATATAATTGTTTTTATCTGTTTGCTAGATCAATCTCTAATCACAAATTAATCTTATTTACAGAATGAACTGTCACCCATTGTAGAATGTAATTGATTTTAAAACTAATAAATTTGCCTGGAGATCTTTGTCCAATCCATTTGATTTTATAGGTCTGTCATTTCTTGTTAAGAGGCAGGAGGTTTTAAATGTCAGTACAAGAATAAAGTTGCATGACTAGGTGCTCAGTAAATGCACTGTCAAAAATCTGTGTGCTTAGAGTTATATGCTCATGTTGATCTACAGCATGTGCTTGTAACTCCATCAATTCTAATGCAGTTATGCACATAAATACCAAAGCTGTAAGGTAGGAATTTTGTATTTATTGTTTAAGAGAAATATGGCAGGTTGTTCACACTTTAACCTATATTCTCCCACTGTGATAATGTGGCTGCTGAGACTGTTGCCGTACTTGGAGCAAATACTACCTCTTTCCTGTGAGGTTGAATCTAAATTCACAGCCTGCTCAGGGATGGCAAACCAATCCATGAGTTGTGCCCTTCTCCCCCAGCGCTTCTGCAGGCAGGAACCTCGGAGATGTCCTCAGAGCTGCACACTCCCTGTGGCAGGGATGATAAACCGGTGGTGAAGGTGGTGGACTAGAGCATGGTTTGGTCACTGTTTTCCTGTATGACATATAGCGCTTCCTTTCTCTGTGCCTTCGTCCCTGATCTGTGAGATGACAGGAATATTTTTTTCTCCCATTTTTTTGTCTGTCTTGCCCAGTGTTTGTCAATTCTTAAGCCTGGTTTCAAACAACATACGATATGTTCAACTTGTCCTTATCACAGTGGCCATCAATCTTAGGTGAAGTCTCTGTACGCTATTATAATACAAGCACAGACACGAGAAGGAGGTATTTAACATGCACTGAAATACAGTGTTTGCCATCCACAGAATGATGCTACTAACAGAGTACTATGGATTTAATATGACTTTAAAAAAAGAGACAATATAAATCTTTAGTATTGGCTTTTAAGAGGGTAAGGTCATGTCAGGTGAGCTGTCCCGACAGTCACCATGTTCTTCACACCATTCCTCTCATCCCTCCTCCTCCCCAGTCCTCTCCATCCCAGCAAGCAGACGTCGTGGCTAGATGTTGTCAAGCTGCTCCACAGTGAACTGCGTAGGAGCAGTAGATCTCTCTGTATTGGGAGGTTGTTGTTGAATCCTCCACGCCAGCTGGGAGAAACCACCCCAAGAGATGATGCGCTGCTTGCACATAGACCAAAGTGCCATGATCAGAGTGTTCAGCAAGGAAATATCGCACTTCAGACCACAGAATATCCTCCTGTAATCGTTGGGGATGTGGTTTGCTAAAGCCAGAAATTCCCTGTGTGCAACCTGGTGAAAGTCAGGCCAAGGTGAGCTGTGGTCCACGGCACACTGGATGAAGGATGCTGCTGCTGTGCGCCTGGAAGAGAAGCAGCATGTTCCCAACTAGGGCTTTCTTTTGGCTGTCTCATTTTAATATTTACACAGTAGATACAAGCACATCATGTAAAACTGCCAGAAAAGAGTGTAAGTCATAGCCATTGCTATTTGATGCTGGTTAAGGACCGTGTATTCCATTAAATGGTTTAGCGGCTGCCACGGATTTGCTGAGAAGTACTTAGAATAAAGCAGTTTATTATCTAGGACAAGACATTTTAAAACGCAGTCACTTATTCTCAGCTCTTCCAAACAGAGTTTGTGCCATCTTACCCGGCTGTTTGCAGAGAGAAGGCTACTTCAATCTCTTCGTGGATAAGTGCTAAACAATACAAATTCAGCCAACAGGAAACAATTTGCTCGTAAGACATCAGGAAGAAGAGCTGTAATATTGTGGATACATTAGTCTCATGTTTAGCTGGGGCTTGCAATAGGCCTGTTATCAAAGGCAGCCGGGATGTAGCAGGTGAATAACAGTACAGTGAGCAGCTTATCACTGTTGCCTGCCAACATCTATCCGATTAAAATGATTCGATCTTGAGCTGTTGTTTGGGATAATGGGAATGAAGTCACCGAAATGGATCATTGTTGCAGATTCCATTTCCCCTGCGTTGAAAATGAAATCTCATATTTTACTGCAGTGTGCAGATCCATCTCTTATTTGTATAGCGGTTATCCTGGGAGGGCGAGCGGTGCATTGACACTGTCGTCTGTCATCTGTCCCCGGCTTCCTCCGGAGCGCCTGGAGAGCGGGAGCCCCGTGGCCCCTCGCGCCCTCGGAGGGATCCCAGTGGCTCCCGGTGCCAGCAGGCAGGGCTTGTGTCGGGCCGATCTTCGGGGCAGCCTTGGCTGCCTCCACTGCTGCTCAATGTGGCAGCGAGAGAGGAGATTGTCCTGTCTTTGAAAATGATGTCTACATACGGAGCCCAGTGCCCTTTATAACTTTCTCTGAGGGTGCACGTCCTCCCAGGCTTGGGCATTTTATACATGAATAAATTGTAATAAAGCTTCCAGCTGCAGGTTGTCAGGCTGCCTGAGAGAGTGCCAGCGGGGAGCAGGAGGTGCCTTCTGCCTGCCTTCAGCAGCCGTCAGGGAGCTAAGAGGAACCAGGGAAATGGTGACATTTTTAACTAATAGCATGTCCAGGTTTCATACTAAAAGCTGGCTAAGTACAATGTATTTTAGAAAAAAAAATCCTGCGATGTGAAGGCACAAAGGGAAATAAGTTTCAGCCGGCTTCCCACTTTGTATCCTTCAAATTTAGATATTCTCAGAATAATAGATCACCTCATTTGCCTAAATAAAGAAATACATTATGAAATATATTTTTATTAGTAGTTTGCCTGTACCATGCTCAATCATAGTTTACCTTGCTTGGAAGTTGTGCTTCTAACAAGCAAGCCACTTGAAAGCAAGCTGTTGCTTTTGCTTTACTTTGTGCATGCTCACAATTAATTGCTAAATACAAGTTCAGAGTCACCTCTACCTCTTTAGAACAATTACCCGTGAAATTAGCAGAAACTTTCTCTCGTATTCAAGTCTCAAGGGACTTTAGAAACTCCTTTTTTTTTTAATAAATATTGCATTCCTAAATGAAGACCATTATTTTTTGCGGTATAAGTGATGGAAAAGCAGTATAAAGCAGGTTTACAACATCTTTACTCTCTTATTTTTATTTGAAATGCTACGTGGTTTTTGATGTCTGGAAATTTTTATCACTATGTCATAGATTGGCTGCTGGCAGACAAACAGATAATTTCAAGTATATTTTTCCAATATTTAGGGTTTTTCTTCTTTTCCTTTTAATCTTACTTTGCATTTATGAGGAGGATTAACTTTGAGTCACCTGTACTATTCCTTCATATCTTCTTGCCTGTCTCCTAATTATTCAGTATTAGCAGAGTTTTTTAGCTTGCCTCCCCCTTTCCTCCCACTTTCCACATGTTTCATTTATCAGTCTGCTGGTTTTTATTTTATATTTTTGTGTCTTTGGCACTGCTGTATGTGCTGAGATAGTGTCTGATGCAGATACCACAGATAGGTCGTATGGTCCATGCCTGTACATCACTAGAGATTTGTGGTCATTTCCATTCTTGATCATCTCTTACAAACACATGAAGTGGGGCTGAGCACTGTAAAGAAACAGGGTCTCTGAAGGCATTTGAATTCAGGCACAGAAAATTACCTGGTTGAGAACAGAGCCAATGTGATTGAAGTGCGGACGTTCTCGTAGCGAGCACTGTGGATGGGAGCTGAGTAAACCCTAGTAAATGTGCCTGATTTTCATTCTGTCTCTTGCTGCTCAAAGTGCAGTTTTCCTTTGTTCCTCATGCCATATCTGTATTTTATCTTTTCTTTTGTCCTGTCCTTAGCGCTGTCAAAGAGTTTGCCTTTGCATGGACGTTCCTATGGTTAAACTGTGCAGTGTAATTTGCTCATGCGATGACTGGAAGGAGACAATGAAAAACAGTCCTCCTAAACGCTCTTAATTTTGTTTGTTTAAGAAGTCCAGGAGAACGAGCTGTTACTGTAACCCATCGGCTTCCAGTACCATGCAATAGGCTTGGCAGCTGATGTTTAACTAGGGAAAGCGTGTATTAACTGAAATGCATTTTCTCCAAGCGGCTTAACCAGAGCAGTCATGTTAACTGATAACTTTTGCTGAAGCGCTTGATTATTGAATAGCTAGCCATGCTTTTTTTTAATTAAGTTAATATTTTTTTTTATGAAGTCACAGATTGCCTTGTTCCACATGTTGAAGATGCAGAGATTCATAACAAGACATACAGGACTGGCGATAAGTTAATAATCAGCTGTCACGAAGGCTTCCAGATCCGTTACCCTGACTTAGACAACCTGGTTTCAATATGTCAAGACGATGGAACATGGGACAATCTGCCCATTTGTCAAGGTTTAGTACACCAGAACATCCTCTTTTATAGCTCATGCACCTTGTGATAGTTTGCCGATATATTTTTTCTACAGTTGTAAGGATACCAGCGATCTTATAAGCCCAACTGTGCAGTATTTGAATAATGCTAAGATATTTTGGATTTCTCCTTCCCATTGCTCACTACAGGAAAGAAGATGCCACATTCTCCATGTACCTATACTTAAAATGTTATTTTAAATTTTCTTTTTTATTTGCTAGTCTAAAATTTGACACAGACACATTGCATTTTAAAAATAAATCAAGACTAAATTCTTCCCAGAATTTAAGCAAAAGATCTTATGGGGAAATGGCATTTTTGCACCAACTAACTAGGAAAAGATTTAAGCTTCCAGATGCAATTTACCTTTGTTTGCCCTGTGGAACAGGCACAGCCATAGGAGAGCCGGAATCTGTTCCCCTATGTGAGTTTTTAGCAGGATTGTTAATCAGGCTCTCAGTTCATTAAACCCATAGGTATTGACTGAGACCTCCGGGTTTACACAGGAATGAGTTTGTCCAGAAAAGCCATTAGTAGTACCAGTAGCATGAGAGCCCAGCTTTGCTTAAACCGTGAGGAATGGCTGGGGAGAGGCCAGCTTTAGTGAATGGGACTTAAATACCCCTGCTCTGCTCTTACCTGTCCACGTTTTGTGAAAGCCAGCATTAACTGGGCAAGCAAAAGTAACCTTTGGCTTGTTACTTTCTCCTGTGGCTGTGTTTATGCTACAGAACAAAATCCATAGCTGCTACTCAATATTCAATACTAACTGCTTTTAAAAATAGACGCAGTGCTAATAAAAGTTACCAAATCAGTTGCACAGCAGTGCTGTAGCTACGTGACCTGGATGTTATAGGCAACTCAGATTCCAGTATCCGCCATAGTCTGCCAAATTCCATAATCCTGTCCCGGAATTAACTCCAGGCTCTTATTTTCGCTCCGTCAGGCCCTAACACTGACGTGGGCACTTGCCTGCTTGCCCTAGGTAGGCGGCCAGCGTAGTCGGTTCGGCCCTCTGACTGTGTGAGGCAGGAGCCTCGGGACACTGCGGATGCCTTTCCGCTGGCAGAGCAGTGGGGAAAGAGCAGCTGAGAGCCACCCCCGAGGCATCGGCCGGCCCAGCGGGCGCTCAGGCCGTGGGAGGGACCCGCGCGGGAGCAGGGCAGCCGCCGCTGCGCAGGGCGACCCAGGTGCCACGTGAGCGGGGAGAGGGACGGCGAGCAAAACGGCACTCCGGACCGCTGCTGGGGTAGTACAGCGCGCTGCAAAACGCTTTCGAGCTTTTTCTGCTGTTCTGTGGTGCTTTCGTCCCTCTCCCTCCAGTGACCAGCGGGAGGACGGGGCCACCCTGCTTGGAAGTGCTGCAGCGCCCGGCTCGGTTAGACACCGCTGGGCATCCGCAGCGTCCTGCAAGGTGTCCTCAGGCTTGTCTGCTTGCTTTCCCCCGTAGGCTTACAGCGATGAGGGGCTACGTGAACGTCCTGCACGCGGTCCTGCTAGTGACAAAAGACCTCTTTATGGATAACTGTTGCTATAACGCAGCTCCTATTCATCTCATAGCTTTATAACATATTTGTCATTCCCTGATTACTAGCCATCTTTCCTCAACATTATTAAAATTAAAAATCAACAGTATTAATTAATACCAAGAGGGTCATTTCTAAGGCCATGAGGAAAGTGTTTCTTTTTTTTTTTTTTTCATAAAACAAAGTCTTTTATCTAAATCCCAACTCAAAACAGGCTTAGAATATATGTGAATGACGTGTTACAAAGTCATGTCATCTATTACATTCCTGTTGCTTTCTCCTCTTTACTGCACCAAACATCGTTGGTGACTGTTTAATGGTTAGGGGTCAATAACGTCCATGGTATAAGTCCCTCAGAAGATAGTCTCTGACAACCTTTAAAGTTATTGGTAGTAACAGGTACCTTTTGATAAACAAATCTGAGACCTCTTTCAGTGTTTCTCATGTGAGTGCTTATAGTAAGCTACATCCCTTCAGACTTCCTTAAATTGGAATTTCAAAATCATTAATTCCACCTGCAAATCTTTTGCTGTTGTGTGCCCTTTGACACAGCAGCAGTTTTAATGTTAAAGGTGGTTTATATGACTATCTGTTTTAAGAGGAGGAATATAACTCATGGTTTATATAAATGACAGTCTTTATTTATTAAAGATTCTACCTCAAAAGGAAGCTGCCATCTGCTGAACTGGTGAATGTTTGTGAAACAAAACACTGTAGTTTTCAGTAAAGCTTCCTCGGATTTGCTGCGAGTGAATCCCACACTAGTAGCATGTGTGGGCTAAACAATAAAAGTGTTTGAAGCAGGGTAATGAGGCATATGTATCTGAGGGAGATTATGCAGGCATGCCATTCAGAGTAGAGAAGATGAAAAATATTGCACTCCTTAATTTAGGAACTGTAAGCAGGATGTGTTAAGATGACTACAATAAGCACCTTATAATAAAAGATACCTCCCTCTTCTTAATTTGCAGGTTGCCTGAGGCCATTGGCTCTTCCTCATAGTTACATTAACATATCAGAGTTCGAGTCCTCCTTCCCAGTAGGAACAGTGGTGTATTACCAGTGCTTCCCTGGATATAAACTAGAAGGGGCAGAGTTCCTTGAGTGCATGTATAACCTTATCTGGTCAGATAGCCCACCTAGGTGCCTTGATGTGGAAGGTAAACATCTTATTGTTTGTTCATTTTTCTTTTAATTTTGCAAGATCAGCATGCTCTATATGATTTTAACTCAGGGTTGTAACTGTAGTGCCGTTACGTGTAACGTTTGCGCAGGCCATGCAGAGCATAGCCATTTGGCATTGTGTGCAGCCTATTCCGGTACGCTGCGCAGTTAACTGCTAATGTTTTCTATATAACGTTTGCTCTGTTGGTGTCCTAAGTGCAAGAGCTGAAGTTATTAACAATGATGATTGCTTTGCCTGTAAAATGTAAATTCTGTACTGCTTTTCTAATGAAAATACTGAGGGAGTTATGGAATTCACATTCACAAGCAGATGGGCTGAGTATCTGTAGATACGGCTATAAATCCATTTTCAACTAAAAAATATTCTGTACAGACTTATTTTGGGCTGTCAGGGTGCAAACATTGTTCAGTGCCACATGATGTTGCGTTCTTGAATATTTGTTGTCTCTCGGAATAGTTAACCTTAAAGAAGGATTTGCAACAAAAGTGACTGAGTTAAATTAGTTTGTGGATTAGAACCATAAAGGCTAGAGGTAAATGTTACCAGTCCAGCAGGAGTAATCTGTGACTATAGCTGCAGTGCTGAAATGGAGGATATTGTCATGTATTTATATTTGCATTCCTTACATTTAAAACAAAGATACCGAATAGACTACTCCATATGTTAGCAAATCCTTGTAAACTACCTTCTGCCATCTTCACAGCACATCTTGAATAAAACGTCCCATGAGGTTACCAGAATCCAAATACATCCTTTCCATTCACACCCCTAAAAGGAGTATGTTTTTGCTGTGTTTCAAGCCTGTATGGTAGCTATCTGTATGCAGAATTTAGCTAAAAGCAATTACAGTAATATAGCTACTGCTTATGTCATTTAGCTAAACACTGAGCATTCTTGGAGTGCAGGAATTTGCCAACAGCATCAACAAAGTGAGACACTACTCAAAAGTAATAAAATGATTCTTATTTCTAACTGACAATTAAATTTCCAAAATTCAAGAATGCCTCTGCAATTTCAGGATGACATAACAAAGAGACTGTTTTTTTGGTGAGCACACCATAAAAGTTTAAGCACAAATCAGCCCTATGTAATCCATTTTTGAGAGGGTTTATTTGCTGCTTTTTATAGCACAGAAAATTAAAACTTAAAATAATTAGAAAGGCCTTGTTGTTGACTTAATCAAAACAATATAACTGTTACATAAACTGAATACAAGTCTCCAGTCAGGATGATAAGAGCAGGAAAATACAGTAACTCAAGTGTGCGAACAGAAAATGTTAAATGTGAGCATCCTTCCCTCACTTAACACAGGGAAAGTCCAAACAGCCATTCTTGCTCCTAGCAAAATACCTGGGAAAATTCATTAACTTTAATGGGAGCACGATTAGGTCTCCCATATATCTTCATCACGCACAGGAGCGGGGGTGCCTGGTGTTTGGGGCTGCTCCCAGGTTACTGGGGCAGCGTGGGGAGCAGCAGCGCCAAAGGGCCACCACCGACCCCTCCGTTGGCGAGCTCCGTCATAGGAAGGCTGCGGCGGGTATGCAGTGAATTTTTTTACATTAAATCCAAATATAGTAAAACGGCTTTAGATGCTCTCATTTGAAAGTGTTCATTTAAGGGATTTATTCAAGGAGCACCTGGCTCCAGGAGCCTGGTTGCCATCTCCTACCTTAATCAGTGGGCAGAGCCCCCTCCGTGCCTTGCGCCCAGTCTGCACCTCACACGCCACTGGCAAGTCCTTTTTCCAGCAGCTCTGCTATGTGTCGTCTATAACCTCGCTGAGCAGTATTTTTCGCAGAGGAAATATGCAAATAACAAATTAATTCCATTTCTTTATTTCCATGATCAATTCAAAATTTATCCTAATAACATTTCCTGCCCAGTATTTTAGCATGACACTGATTAGAAGCAAAGAGTTGTTAGGAAGCTGTAGTAAACCATTTTAGAGCTTTTATTCTGCTGTAAACAGCTCTGCTTACAGCTTTCTCATTTTGAAATATATTCTTCTTCTTTAAGCCTTAACAGAAGGAATTTCTCAAATATGTGAGTAATCACACAAATGCTTTATGTTAATCTTACAAAACTTTGCCTCTTTCTTAGGCCACATAAATTCTGAATGTAGATGAATTTAAATGAATGGTTGCACCAGGGACTACTTGGCTTACCTTCAATTTTGCATGGGGGAACTGCATCGCTAAAGCAGTGGTACGGCTGTGTTTGGGGTTTTGTATTTTCAGGGACCTGATGACATTTATATTCTTTACAGGTAGAGTCAAAATAACTGAAGATGGAAAGGAACAGTTAGCTCACGTAACTCGTTGTGCCGCAGCCAGCGCAGGCTTCTGTCCTGCAGCACGCTGGCTAAGGCTTCTTCCAGCTTCTCCATATTGCCAAGTGCAGAAGCCCCGGGAGAAACTGTTTCACACTCAGGAAATTTTTGCTCTCAGGAAAGAAGATTTTTCTGATAATTAAAATCAGTGTTGCTTTATTCACAACAGTGCATAAAAATTGCTTTACCTGGTACTGAAGTGCAGCCAACATTGCAACGTTAGGCAGTTGCTTCGCAGAAACAGCTGTTTCGAGCTGATCGGGGAAGTTGTTACAGCTCAGGCAGATAAGGACGTCTCGAGTTCAGATTGCCAAGTATTTACTGTTATGAGATCCTCTTCTTACATGCTTGTAACTTTGCCAAATTTAAAACATTCAGATTGATTTTTGAGTGTCTGCCTCAAGCTGAATCATTTGGGATGCTTCAGCTGAAATGGTTCAGATATTTCTGAGAATAAGGTTAGAGGAAGTTGTGTTGTTTTACCAATATTAGAAATTCTTACAATCATTTAGAGGATAAGCTGAAGCACCTTAACATTGAATTTTATTCTCCTTTAAATCCTTGATTTACATCTTCAACTTTCTTAATATCCTTTTTTAATGGAATGCAGAACTTTTTTGAACTTCCTTTTATGCTGAAACTTTTTAGACATTTCCAAGAATGATATATAAAAATCTAAGGAAAATGTTGATTTATTTATTAATATTATTTTTAAAGTAACAATTTGGGGTTAATGATCCATCCGTAGAAGGTACTGGGAGTTAGTGGGTGCCTTCTGTAAAATCAGATATGCAAAAGATGAAAAAAAAAATCCCCCTTAAATTGAGGAAGATTACCAGGTGAGGTATAATAACTGCCTGTAAAATCGGATGGCTTTGAAAAAGATTGGAAGAATCAGAGAGGAGAATAAATACTTGAAAATATACTGGTGTAGAAGTCTGAGAAATGAGACGGACAGCAGACTGCCATATAGCACTACAAAATGTTTATGATGTGCTACTTTAAGGTGAATAAAGACATTACGCAGGATTTGGGGAAATTAAAAAAAAAAAGTCTAGCCATTAGTACTTTGGGAACATGGTCTGTATATGATTACGCACCTTACCATCTGGACTTGGTATTTTAATCTCTTATGTCCTTTGGAAGACTGCCAAGACGATGTAAGGAATAGTTCTTTTAAAGAGCTGAAAAAAACCCTCAGGAAGCAGTTGTATGGATAGGGTAATTGGGAATTGCTGGCTTAGTATTTAAGAGTAAAAGGAAAAACAGGGTGATTGAATTTGCAAACAGACACAATCCTGTTAACTTGAAATTGGCCAGTTTCAGCGTCATCCCAGACGGACGCAGAAGCAGCGCCGCAAGAAGTCTGACATGTCGCAATATCCACATAGTTCTCAAGTGAGTTCTAGATCTCAAATCCACAGGGAATTCAGCTTCAAAGAATATAAAATAGCACTCAAAATAAAAATGAAACAAACAGGAGGAGTAAACTTCAAAGGGGAGATGCAATGAGTTGGAGAGGAAAAACGCAGAAGAAAAGGGCAGGAATTTCAGAACTCTGGTACCTGCAACCACCACAGTGTGATTAGAGGTGAAAAGATGTAACGCTAAGCAACTAGTGATTATAGAGAGGATCCTGAAATTAATAGAAGCTAATAGAGAAAGACCGGAGAAGGAAGGAATGCAGAAGGCTGCACAACAAAGTCAGAAAAAGTGCAAGTGAACCCCCAAAAACCTAGCTAGAACATCAGTAAATTTCTAAAGAAATGGTAGAAAAAGAAATTCTAAAGAATGATGATTTTAGTGATATGAGAATTAAAAATGGCAAAGTATGCTATGAATACAAATACATTCTGGAAAAACAGGCAAGAATACCTGGTAGAGCTTTAAAAATGATTATTCTCATAAACCTGAAGACAGATACTAAAAGAGAAGGTCTGATAATTTATGGCATGGAACCAGGAAAGTAAAAAGCACTAAAGAGCACTGGAGCAGGGTGATACTACAGTTGAAATGCTATAGCCACTTCATATTTCAAAACATAGCAGTTTAAACTTTCTAACCAGTTGCAAGGTACTTCAAAATCTTCATTGCTATACTAAAATTACCAAGCCCAAAGACTGTGATCAACACTGAGCTCTAAATTTGATAAACCACACCCTTGAAATATTTTGAATTCTTGATGGAACATACACTGAGAAAAAAGATGAAAGTCCGTCTGCAATCAGTTTGCATCCAGGAGTCAGAATAAAGTAAGCAATGCTAAGCCTGGGATATTGTGCGTTAGTACAAATGGATTGCTCTCTCTGTATTTTTGTTGACATTGAGAAGACTTTAGATAAATTCCAACATGACAAACTGATGCATATCCTGGGGTAACATAATGTTGATGCATCGGATCTCCAGCAGATAAAAATCATGCAGAGGAACCAGAGGGCAGCAATACAAGCAGGTTATGAAATGCCATAGTATGAAAAAATCAAGCAAGGTATATGGCATGATTCTGCTCTGTGTTTATAGCTGTTCAGTATGCATGCAGCAGAGAGAATAAAGTAAATGCCACAAGATAGCAAACAAGTCATCCAAGTTAACTTGAGTTAATGTTACCGTAAGACTGATCAGTAGCCTTGTTTTTAATAGCTGACGGGAGTGGAATTTCAGACTGTTCTTACTGCCTAGAGCAATATGCCTTAGAAATGACAATCAGCAGTAAATCCTAAAATAGCAGCAGCCAGGAATAGCTGTAAACACCTTTACTTTGGCAACCCTTTACCTTGGTGACACCTTTACCTTGATGGTCAAAGGATGAAATAGGCTGTTAGTCTTTTACCCTGGGGTGACTGAGAGTCTTAGAAAGCCGATGTGATGAAGTAATTTAAAAGGAGAGTTTTTTAAAAAAAAATATCACTGAGTAATTCTGAGGGTTTCTGCGCTGTAGGTAGTTAATTTGCTCATCACCTGAGACTGCAGATATGGTACATATGGCCAGCCAACCTATACCAGAGTGCACATTGAACACTTCAGAGAGCTGCTTGTAGATGACTGGGACTGTCTGAGTTTCTGTGCTGTTGGGGAATGCTGTAAATCATCCGTAGACTTTAATCCACAAATGAAGAGGTGTGGAAAAGAAATGAAATCAGAACAAGAATAGTTACCTGAACTGCTAGGCAGACAAGTTACAGTATCCTGTGGATGTACTGCTTAATAATTATCCAACCACTTAATTCCAGCAGATGTCTTGTAAGGTGAAATAGAAAGAAAGCAAGAAAAAAATTTCAAGACAGAATGGTATACAAAACTGGTCATTTTACTGCTCTGGTTATAAGGAATGAAGGGTTTGAAGAACAGTCTCCAGTTGGAAGACAGTGTTTGAAGAAGATAAATACTATTACATTTCTGAGTGAATGCTCCTTTTTTGCATTGCAGAAATCTTCTTTCATCTTTGCTGTGATTGAAACAGAAGCATTTGTTCATAGTTTTTCAAGAAAGGCAACAGAACAATGACTTGTAATCTGTTTCTCTTGTGTGTTCTGTTTCTGCATGATGCACAGGACTATCCATGTAAATGGTTGTTTTACACCTGCTCTGTCACCTGTGAACCTTTCAGAAATTCCTGAGCATTTCCAAAATCAGCCAGACATCCAAACTCTTTTATGGAGCCATAACTTCTGCCCTAAAGTTTCATGTCAGCTGCCAGATGCATGTAGTATTTTATCCACAGTGTTCTAAGTATGCTGAGGATTAGATGGGGGAAAGCAGACAAAATTTCCTCCTGAGGGCTGTTCCATAATATTAATCTTTAATTTTATCTGGCATGGCTCCTCTGAAAGGAAAAGCATGCTATGTTTTCTAATTTGAAATAGAAATAGCTCCGTGCTTCATGGACATGTTCATTGACTTTGTCTACTTATTGCAATCAGAGAAGCTCTTCCACAAATGGTGGGAACTGTAGCTACAGAGTCTGTTCATCAGAAGGTCTCCTTGCGACGCAGGTTTGTTCACTTTCAGCCATAGGAATCAAAGTTTCAAATGTGGCTGTTTCACCAAACAGTATAGGCAAACCCCTAATAATTAGGCTAAAAACAGTACTCTTGCATGTCTCCCTAGTCTTGGTTTTATGGCATTACGGTGCTAAGATCAGCTGCTTTTCCCCCTCCCCCCTTTTTTTTTTCCTAGTATCAGTCTGTTGGGAATGAGGCCTTGTGTTTTTCCTTCTCCCAGGTGGTATGGTTTGATTTCCTCAGCCTTCAGCTAAGCCCTAGGACACAGCTCTTCTATCCCTTCAGGTGCTGGGTTTAGCATCCCTTCCCTCCCTCAGCCCCCGACGACTGGTGGAGGTGACACCCAGGCAGACTTCCAAAGCTCAAGGGATTGTTCCTTGTAAGCAAAGAGGAAAGAGCAATTAAAAAGGGGTGAAAATAAAACTGCCCCCAGGGGCCAGCTCACAGTGAAACTCTGGCTTCTGCAAACACCCTGGCAGGTGCTCTTATCTGTCTGCTCTCCTTGCACAACCTCCCGTCAGCTCGCTCTCCTTCCTCCACCGCAGCTGTACTTTTAAGCACTGCATTTTGTTTGGCCTTTTTTCCCCTGGCCTTTTCCAGTTCTGGGGTCATCCTGTGACAGCTGTCAAATACCCAAGGGATGACTTATTTTAAAGCTCTCTGATTGCTTCCTGGTAGGTGTCTGTGCAGGCCCCAATTAAACTAAACGAATGCAGTCAGCTCGTAAGCATCCCCATCACCAGTCACTATACAACAGGCCTTGTTTATGATCTGTTGTACACAGCAGAAATCACTGGCTTGGGTAGAAAAGGCTTCCTGGAATGGTCTTGCCACTAGCCAACCAAAGGAAGGATTTTTTTTAATGGAAATCCAGCCTGGGCATTTGTCACTATTTCTGTCTGAATGCAGCTGATTGATAACATTTGGACATTGGAGCACAGTACCTGACTGCAGCTAGAGTCCAGGCAGTAAGATGCCTTAATGGTATGAAATCTGTATAAAAATAATTGCAAGGAGTTGGCTCCACATTCACACCTATCTTGGGCCTGAGAAATTAAGCCGAGTATTCAGTGCCTGGTTCTCAAAGTCTTAAAGGGGCCATTACTGATTATAAAGCCAATCATTCATGAGAAAAGGAGGAGACAAAGCTAGGAGAGAGTGATGAAGAAAGCTAAGATGGTATCTGCTCTGAGACTGCAGTGCTCCAAGCACTCCCATGTGAATAATGAGCAGAGATATTTCCTTAAAGGTAATTATGGACCTTTTGCTAAACGAACTCCTAGCTCTCCGTTGTTGCAAGCTCATAATCCAATTTTGTAGTTTAAATAACAGTTTCACATTTTAACTTATAATTTATGGGAGAAAGATCACTTGGGGTGTGCTTCATTGTGTATATATTGCAAAGTGCATTTGAAACTACAGATCTGGGCATGAAGAGCTACGTTTCACAGGTTGTTGTGCTGCTAATGGCAGCTTTGCTGAGGATGACTGTGAATATCAGTCTGAAAGGTCTGTGGGAATTCAGCTGGTTGGAACTGCAAAACCGACTCCATAATTTGTACCTCCGGGAACAAGGAAGCTCTGTGTAGGATAAATGATTGTAAATCACCTTCTGTTTCCCTTTAGGAATTAGCTAATGGTAAGCTATTATTAAAATAGGCTTGGAACTAGTTTTATAATGTCTCATTTAGGCTCATACAGCTGGTGTCAGTGATAGCAATTTCCAGCAAGGTGGTGTTTGTCAGAGCTAGAAAAGAGAAGCAGATTTTCCTTAAAAACTTAATTATTCAATTCGTTTTGCACTTTCTGCAAGGTGAAAAGTGCTTCTCCCTGTGAACATTGAAAGGCTTATGGTGCTATTGCAACTGATACAAAATTAGGGCAAGTTTGTCCAGGGGCGAGAAGAAGCAGCTTGGAGTCAGGAGACCAGGGTTATGTTCCAAGCTGCCATTGACTTGCTCAATGGTCTAGAAGAAGTTACTTAACTATTAGGTGTTTTTTCAGAAGAAAAAAATGTAGATGGCATTGTGAAAGTTAAGTAATTGGAGATTGAAAAGAACTTGGAAATTATTGGCCAAAAATATAGTATTTTGAATAATTCTTGCTGTAGGCTTTCGGTGAATAAAACCAATAACATTTGCTGGCAACTTCAGAGTTCAAAATAATCATCCTGTACCTTTGTTACTTTAAGTCATGTCTGCTATCAGGCTTAATAGTAATTACTTTATATATTAGTGGACATGTAGTTGTTTCCGCTGTTATTTTGATTCTGGTATTACTATTGTTGTTTTGTTGTGGGAATAATCAGGAAAATTCCTCAAAGCATGTCTTCACTTTCAAAACACAAATTCAGTGGACACAAGGTTTTTCTGACTTGTTCCAGTGCAGCTGCAATCTGCACTTATTCAATTCACAATGCTGGCAACCTTTGTTACAGAAGTGTATCATTAGTATATTGATGTTCATGATAAATGTAAAGTTACTCTTGTAAAGTTTCCTCTTCTACTCAAAATTCAGAAGAGTCTGGTTAGAAATAAATTGTTGTTTAGCAGCTGTTCTAGACTGAGATGTTTTAACATGGCTTATTTTAAAGCAAGTGGGTTTGCTACTTCCCTCCTTTAACAAACCTCTTAATTTCTTCTCAACTGGGTATGGACTGGTTGACTCCAACACTGTTTCTTCAGTCCCACTGGACAACCTAGTGGGAATTTTTGTTTTTCAATATTAGAATTAAACAGCTTTTGCACAGTATTCATAAAGAAGCAGGAAAAGGCAAAAACATAGTCTTTATTTTTTATGTTACCTTAAAAAATGAATTTTGAAGTCCTACATACACATATATATGTTTGTAGGAAGGCACTGTATGGAAAAAGATCCTTACTGGGGACCTTGAAGTCAGCCAGCAAAGCCTCAGGTGTGGACTAGGCCATCCTGAATGGGAAGAGTCAAGGAAATTGACTGTTGAGGAATTTACTGCTGGGTTGTCCTGCAGTAAATAATGAGTTGAATTAAACGTTGTTTGGAGTGGAGCCGAATATCCATATGCAATATACTGGAACTGAATTACAGATTATAGCCATTCTGACATGCAAATGCCATTCTGTGAAAAACAATTCTAGCTCCCAACTGTGCCCTCCTGTCCTGCGGCCAGAGAGAGCATTAGCAGCTGGCCAGCTGGCCCCTTGACTACATGCAGGGTGAGGAGGAGAGGCCTGAGAGGGGCAGAGTTCAGGGAGACAAGCAGTAGAATGAGAGAAGAGAAATATTAATATATGGATCCCTGAATGCCCTTTCCAGGGAAGTAAGAGGTTGTGCTTTGGAGCGATAGAGAGCCTTTACTGAATACCTTGTCCTCATTTATCATGCATGGGAGCTGAGGACGTTCTGTGCACTGCAGCTGGGTACATCCATCTCAGCGGCGTGCACCACAGCCGGTAGCAGGAACATAAAACTAGCCAGCTAGAAGAGTAGTTTGAAGACTGAGGACTCCTGTGTGTTTCCATCACAAGAAAACTAATTCTGCGTAGGAGGTGAATTTGGAAGAAAAGAGAAATTCCCCCTGGTTTTCTATTGCCATCTTCTTCCTTCTGCCTGGGGCACTGCCGTGGCACCAAATGGTGGCCTGGCCTGGCCTGGCCTGCAGGGCTTTGCCTTTCTCACATGCAGGGACACTGGGGCCGTAGCAAAGACTTGCAGTAGGCAGCTTACAGGTGTCCAGTCTCTTGGTGTGAATCTGTGTCGTGATATGCACAAGGATGACAAACGCGGGCCAGGAGGATCCTTGTTCTCCTCCAGTTTGTGCACAAACCAGATGACGAGTCCACTGTAGGCATGCCTGCACTTTCTAAACTCCTGAGATTACTGTCTAGCGATATACCCCAGTGTTCTCCTCACACGTCGTGAAGTGCAATTTTCACCTGTGTCATTCTTATAAAATTTTATCTTAATCTTTTTTCACCCTTTGCATAATAAACAGGTATTCACAGTGTGTTAAGAAGCTTTATTTTTGATGAAGTGCAAATGTTGCCGATACTCTTCCATCCCTGTGTCAAACAGAAAATGACATTGCTCTGGGTTTTTCTGCTAGCCTGGCTAACCGAGAAACTGGTGTCTTACATGAAAGGCAGACTAGTGGCTAGAGAAAAAACAAATGGTGCAAAAATTCGAAGGTGGAAAATAGGCTTCTTGCTTATTCCTACCACCTATTTTTAAGTGCCCTGTATTTCAAGACATTTTTGGTTTTATTGTTTGTGTCATTGGCAAAAGCTAGGCAAAACCTGAATAGTTTACCTCATGCCTACTTTGACAAAGAATAAACCCAGTAGCCAGAAGGCAAACGGATTGATTGGCTAAAATTACATTTTTGAGCACTGGACATATCTGTAACTCTGCTGTTATCTTTCTACCACTGTCTTTTGAGAAGAGCCGTGACATCTTTATTCAGTGCCCTAAATGTTAATTGAGAATATGCTTATGCCAAAACTTTTCCCTCCCTCCTGCCCTTTCAGTGGCAACAGTGCAGAGTTACTGCAGCACCCTCCGGGCTGAGGTTAGAAGCTGCCTGACCACGGCAGGTTGGGGACGCTACGGGGTAAAGCCCGTTTCTCCCTCTCGTGCATGGGCAGTGAGTGTGGCTCCTGGAGAGGTGAGGGCGCACAGGATGCAAGCGCGGCTGTGGAGCCATGTGGGGCTGTCTGCCAGCCGGGGCGACGCAGTTGTGGCTTGTTTTTATTCACTGGTATTTTTGTACCACAGACAAAGGAGTCCTTAATCTTCCCAAAAGTTAAGGAACCCTCATTTCTCCACCACTTCCCCTGCCATTCGAAAACAAAGCAAAATGCTATGTTTAATTAGTAATTTGTAAACGACTTACAGACACGCATGGACATTCATGTGATCAGGTTGCTGAAATAGCCACAATAACTGCTTTGGCCAAGGCTGCTGTGGCCCTGCGTTGTGGCAGCTGCAGCTCCTAAAGCAAAGCTCAGGGCTTGGCACCTCGGGGTGGCCCATGGAAGGGTGGCCCTGGCTGTAGGCACGCTTTGAGGCAGGACATACTCTGTCATCTTTAGTTACAAAAATCTTCTTTTAGCCTGACATGGGTCCTCTGCTCCAAGCTCTTCCTGCAAGCACTAATCTTTCATTAAAATCAGTCAAAGTTGAAAGCCCATGGCTTATCTCACAGGAGAGTCCTTAGCTGCAACTGCTCGTAGGAGCAGTAGGGGAAGGCCCTCAAATCAAACCAAGAATTCCTCCCTTCAGCTTCCTTGAGTAACAGTAGTGTTGAGCATCTCAGGAGGGATTTATTTGCCATATAAATACACTTGCTCTTTCTTTTTGATTAAAGATTCAGCTTTTCAACTGAAAATGCTGCACTATAAAGTGCCTGCAAGTCCCCCACAGTAAAAATAAATCCTTTACAGTCAGTGGTCAATTGCTCTATAAAGGCTGATTCTGAGATCCAGGGTCACATGCTGCAAAATCACTAGCAGACACTATGTGAATTATGTCCATCCCTCTGACAGGCTCCAAAGTTAAGGATACATACATGTGGTCCTTTAATGTTAGCTGTCAGAAAATGCTATTGGATTACCCATGCTGAATGTTGTAATTAGCTTATTAAAGTCTCAGAAGCTTTATGAAGTGAATGAAATCTGTTGGCATTAAAGAGATGGTGTCCTGTTTAAGAACAGCACCTAAATTTTTTTAAGCTGCAAGAAATTTCTGAAATAGAATTCACTTATCTCTATTTTTTTTATTGTTTGTATTGCTGTTGGCTTTGACAGTGAAAACGCACTTGTCAGATACACTTTTATTTTAATCAGTTTGTGGTTATTTTCGTTCTGTGAGTTCGATGCATTTGCCTGAGGTCTGTGGTTTGTAATTTCTAAATACAGTAAGGGATAATCAGTGAGGATGCTTGAGTTTTATCTTCCCTGGATAAACTTCAGTGGTCTCAGGTTTGCTAGCTGAGTTTTAGGCCATATTTGATCTGGTATATTCCTTTAATCTATATAACTAGTGTCTTACACTGGTATCTAACATTCTTGAGAAGCAGCAGAAACACACAGTCTGCACAGCTGCGGAGAACTTGAACAGCCACCTAACGCTAAGCAAATATCAGCAGTAGGGAATCTGATCCTGCAAGATGACTACCCCTGCACTAAAAACCTTCCGTCTTTTGGGAGCCAGGAGTGCTCTGCAGCCCCCCAGATTTGCTTTTAATCATCTCACTTTTCTGGGATCTGAACTAAGACCACTTAATGGCTGTCCTTCCATTGACTTTAAAAGATATTGGGCCAGGGTGATGGTGGAAATGGAGTGGGCTGTGAAAGCAACAGGGCATGCGACCAACTGCGCGGTGCTCAAAACGAGCTCATCTGTGGCTGTTTGGGATGTATCCCATTTGATTTGATTAGGAAAAAAAGGCTCTGAACCGTTAATCATTGTGCTTGCAAAGGGACCTGGTGGACAGTTTTCCCATGCAAATGTTGAGGATTTCTTAAACAGGATTAACATAAAATTCACAGGCCGTGGTGAGATACCCCAGGTGAGTGAAAACCCCTGATTCTGATAGCAGAACAGAGCACTGTTTCAATTGAGCTCAGCTCCCTCATTTTTAAACCTGCTCCATTGCATCTGCTGTTCATTAAGTGTTTAATAAAAGAGCTGTTGTCAGAAAAAAGCATTTAATACTTCTCTGTTTCATTAATACTTCTAATTTGTGACTAATGCCTTACAGAGCTTTAAAGCAGTGCTTACAAAAGCTTCCAGGCAGCACTAACACATGATCATTTCCCTTTAAATATGGAGGGTGTTAGTGGAAAAGGTGGCACCTGTTTTTAGCATTAGGGACATACCCTACATTACGATTAACGCTCTTGTTTTCAGGTTTTATAAAATATGTCTCCCATTTGTAAATAGGCTGACAGCTCCATATCTGGGTTGTACCCACAGTGTGTTGTTTTTAATCTGATTGGAAATCTGTCATTCCTGAGCTGATCCACATTGCTGGGAGACCAACACTAAGGCTTTTTTATTGAGAAGATTGCTTTGGCCCTTAATGGCATTAATAGGTTAGGGATTTTGTGTGGCAGGAGAGGCAGCAGGTGGCATTGCTGGAGATGAGAAATGTGCTGCTCTGAGCGGCTGATCTCTGTGATAAGTTGTGCTGTGTTTTGCTTGTTGCCAGAAAGGTACTGTGCATCAGCTCGGCTCTTGCAGCCTGTCATGGCTTGCCAAAATCAGCTGCAAAGAAAGTGAATTTAGATTGCTGTCTTTCTTTGTTCGCATGCTATACGTGTAGATAATAAAAGTATAGCAGGTTTCCTGGTGATAGGCCAGCATTGTTGCTTTCACTGATTTTTTTTCTTTTTAAGAGAGGAATTTTCTGTGATAGGGACAAAAGACATCTTTCCTGCTATTTCGGTGTCACACCTTTGCCCTCTTCTTAAGAATTGTTTTCAATCTTGAGTTGACTTCCCCCCAAAACATTCCTCTTTTTCCTGGGTCTGGAGACTTTGGAAAGTATGCAGAGTATTGAGGATGTGAATTTTTCTGTGAATTACTTTCTGTGATTTCAAGTTATTATTAAGCCTTGCCAGTGAAAATGCAAACAAAACCATGTCTCCAGGGGATGGGGAACAGTCATTGCTGCACATTGTAATCAGCCGCTCTTGAAGATTCATTTAATGTCTTGTTGTGTATTTTTTTATGAAATGCATTATTCATGTAACAAGATCCACAGAGAGAAGCAGCAGAATTGTAATTCCTGGGAAGGCTCTTCCTCAGAGAAATGGCATTTTCATTATTTAAATCAATGCAGTAGGTCATCCCTGCATGCAGGAGGCATGAAGTGACGGGAACAGCCTGTAGATGGGGCACTGATCCAGTTAGTTACTCAGAAGGGAAATAAAACAACCCGCTTAGCTAACTTAAGCCCTTTTTGGGTCAGTGTGTAGCCATTTTAGAAATGATCACTCTGTGTTTTTGTGGGGTTTTTTTTCTCCCTGTGTTAGGAACACGTAACAAAATAGGGATCAACTAGTACTTGTTTAGTAAAGAAGTTTCCTCTTTTATAAAAATACTGCTTTGAAATGGTTCCACCCACTGCTGTTTCCTGGAGTTTGCTCTCTCAGCTCTCCATGTCGCTCGCCCAGGCAGCAGTGTGAGAGGGCATCGCTTTGTCTGCAGTTTCTGCCTCAGCGTCCGCAATGCGTTTCATGTGTTATGTTGAAATTCTGCCTTTACACGGCGTGGCGTAACCCCTGCGCTTTCACGCAGGCTCGGCCCCGGCGGCCGTTCGGTTTGACGCCTTGCTTCATCCCCCCGGAACCAGCAGGGCTGCTTAGAGAGAGCAGAGTCACGCTGGGCCCAACTCAACGACATCTCAGCGAGGCGGCCTGCAGCTGCGGAAGCAGTAGTCCGTGTCGCGCATCTCTCGCTGCACAGTTTACAGCAAACCTATTTTTAACCACACGTATTTAGGGATTTAAATGCGCGGGCCCCCGGCGGCAGCCCTCTCCCGCCCGGCGCTCAGGGCGCTCCGGGTGTTTCGGCACCCTGACACCCTGCTGCTGAAGCTCGTCGGCGGTCGCCCTCCTTAACCCTTTTTCTCCTTTTCTGTCTGTCTGCGTGCCCAAGTGTGCCCCCTGCCTCCGATGGTGAGTCACGGAGACTACATCTGCCACCCGCGGCCGTGCGAGCGCTACAACCATGGCACCGTGGTCGAGTTTTACTGCGATCCCGGCTACACCCTCACCAACGACTACAAATACATCACGTGCCAGTACGGAGAGTGGTTCCCCTCCTACCAAGTGTACTGTGTCAAAACAGGTGACGGGGCAGTCCTGCCATTGCTTCTATTCCCCTCGTAATCCCTTGGTTTTGAAGTAAATTTGTTGGTAAATTTGCCGTCGATCATGACGAACGATTCATTTTAAGATGCCATTAAATGTAGTATATCTTAGCTGATCCTAAGCCTTTTCAACAGTTAGCTGTTCAAATGTATTTTTAAATGTCTTCTGGATATTTTTTTGCGTGTGTGTAAATAAGATAAATTCATGATTGCATGTATAAAAAAAGCGATGGCAAAAAAGCAAGGTCCAGCCCCTTGCGGCAGCTTGCCGGCAGGGTTGCGTTTAGTAGCTGGGATTGGATTCGTGTGTGCTTATACAACATATGTTACAAGATCCTGTGTCCTAACTGGCACTTCTGAATGTTTGTGAAGTATTAACAGGAAATGACAACAGCAACAATCAAACGCTGCTCTTTGTATTTCCATTCTGTTACAGAACAAACCTGGCCAAATACACAGGAGACCCTCCTGACTACATGGAAAATAGTGGCATTTACTGCTACCAGTGTTTTATTAGTACTTCTACTGGTCATTTTAGCCAGGATGTTCCAGACCAAATTTAAGACACATTTCCTTCCAAGGTTTGTACTGTTTTCTTTTCTGAAGGTTGAGGACCTTGACTGAGTTTTGACATGCACTGCTCCTGGCTGAGGAAGCAGAAGGGCACATGAGCCTGGCAAATACCTCCTGCTCTTGTGCCGAACAGAAGTCCCTGATCTGCCGGTGCAGAAGGACACCCCCGGAAACCCACAGCAGGCCTTTCTGCAGGGAAGATAAGGGGCAGAGTTGGCCACATTCGCTGTGGGAGTAATTATAGCTCTAATACTGGGAACTGCTGCTATTGCTTGTAAAAATATCTGGCGGTATTTTAAAATATTGATTTTCAGGTGGTAAGGGAATCTTTTTTTAACTACTGTGGGCTTAGTAATGCAAGTTTTAAGAAAGAATTTCTTTTTCCCTTTGGACAAATTTATATAAAAATTCAGCATAACTGCCTGAGGACGTTTTCCCTTCAAGAGTATTATTTTTGTCATGATTCACAGAGATCGCCTACATCTTACTTTGTTTCCATAAAATACTGTACAATTATGAACATTGAATCTCACAGTACTCCTCATGAAACAGGTAGGTAGGTATTATTATTTTACAACTGGAAAACAAAGGCAGCCATGCTAGGCTTTAGGTAAAGCTACAGAGTGAGCTAGTACTGTACATGGGTTTAGACTTGTTCCTAGTTTGCAGTGTGTGCTCAGTTTGCTAGGCGCCTCAACTGTGTGTTTGCTTCTCTCTTGCCCTTTCTTTTTCTCATGTGTCTCTATTCTACCATGTGCAAAAAGGAGAGATGAAAAAGCCGTAAGTCAGCAAATATGCCCCTGTGCCAATGCAGCAGAAAGGGCTTGGTGATCTTAATATTTAAATAAATGTGTACATAAATGTGTATGGATTATATAAAATAATACATAAATTTATACACATATATGTATATATATACAGTGTATGGGGAGTATACAAATACACACATAACAAGGAAGATCTTTAGGATAATGGGTTGCTCCAGGAGTAGCCTTATAGCCTGTACTGGTCTAGCTTATTGAAATGGCCTTCTATCCTCCTCTTTTCAGATGTTCTCATCTCCTGAAAATATGTAGGACCAATTCCTTCCTGCTAGGGCTCTCTTGTGATTTAGTTTGCTACTAAATAGATTCTTTAGGGTTTAACAGACCTTCCCAACATAATAAAATGTTTTGTTTTGTTTTTTAAAAAAGCCTGTCTAGTATTGTTTAAGGAGGCACTCATCCTTTGAAGGTAAGACCTGAAGGAGGCCACAAATCTGACCACCAAAGCCCTGTCATCCAGTAACTGTCAGCGCAGTGCCTGTTTACATGTGCTGTAAGCACTTTGTCCCTTTTGCTCTAGTACACGTCTTTCCAGGGTTTCACACACTTCTGACTGGTGAGCTGCCTCTGTAATCTTATATCCATGGTATTTACTGTGCATGGATCGGCAAATGATGCTCCTTATCTCTTCAATGCACCTGTTTTCCTTCCCTTCTCTAAACCATGCTTCACTTTACTGCTTTTATTTATCCACTCGTAACAAATTCCACCTGTCAGTCTGAACAGATTTTTGCAAGCCCGTGAAGAAAACCTTCCTGCAAACATTATTGCCCCAGTAGCTCCACTTTGCTTGATTAGCAAGTGTTGCGTTAGCTTTGGTTCAGTGGCTGCCTTGGGGTGCTGCTGCCGTGTCCCAGCTCTCTCTGATAACGGGTCTGTGTTTGACGCAGAGGCCACCAGGAGGGCTCCACGAGCGACCCTGACTTTGTGGTGGTGGACGGCGTTCCTGTCATGCTGCCTTCCTACGATGAAGCTGTGAGCAGTGGCTTGAACGCTCTGGCACCTGGATACTCTGCTGCCACAACAGACCAGGGGCACCTTTTGCAGGCAGAAGATCAGAATCCGCCAGCTTATCCCGGCCCCAGGATCACAGACCCACTGCCCAGTGAATTTGAGACCTGTGGTAGTATATCGGGCTCCTCTGAACTCCTCCAAAGTTTATACTCGCCCCCAGCATGCCAGGCGGGCACGCTTCCGGCTGCAGACAGGACGGGCATATCCCACAGCACCGCCGGGGAGGCTGTGTCCATGAGTCCGCGGGTTGATATCGCCGATGGTGAGTGCTGTGTAGCTGCGCTGCATGTGTCCTGTCAATAAACAGCAGCCACTTGTGTGTCCTTTCAGAGCAGGAATAGGCACAGCTGACCTGCTCTTACTTTTTACAGAGTCCGCATCTCAATATGGACATTTAAAAAAAGAAAAATACTGCTCAGTCATACTACTCAGTGCTCATACTGCTTCACGTTGGTGATGTCCCCTTGCTAGCTGCAGTGCAAGGATTTGGCTCCCCATGGGTAGGGAGCTCCCTGCTAGCTCCCTGCTGGCTTTCACAGCAAAGAGGAGGATTTGCTCCTTGAAGAACAAAGAAAATCATGCTTTCATACTTGGCCAAAATTAGCAGCCTTTATTAACAAGCTCACCATGTCTGCATGAACAACAGAGGAAGCTGTTCAGTGTCTAAGGCACGTCCGCATTTAGTTACATGCCAGAACTTGGACGTGGGAGTTGCAATACAAGGGGAACATGCTCACAAGATCATGTTTTCCAAGCAAGATTGTCATGTATTATCATTTACATCTAAATCAAACATGAGCATGTACTGATACCACTTCATTTAGTACTAACAGAGCCCTGTGGTGTGCTCCTCAGCGTGTTAAGGAAAGATAGCTTTGCCTGGAAACATTTAAAAGGCTCTAGTCCTGCTGTCAAGGGTCATGGGGAGTCACTAGGCAAACAAATATCTGTGTGATTTATCAGTAGCAGGGCTGAAGCATAATGTCCTAAACTTAATGTGGGTGAAGCTCTGGGTGGAGGAAGTCCTCCTGCATCATTGAGTTGGGGCTAACTTTTAATGGCATCGTGAGGTGAAGAGGGCAGCTAGAAGGGGGAGGGAGAAATTGCAATAATGCCAGTAAAAGTCTCTGGATACTCTGTGAATGCTGATTCAGTGACTAATGTAGTAGAAAGGATGTTTTACATTTAGGTTTTTGTGGGCTTAACTTGTTTGGGAAAATATGGGTAGCTTTAGTAGATTAATTTCATGTAGGCCTTATAGCAAAAATGAGTTTAGAATGGGAAACAGCATGTATTGTTTAGATTTTTGCAATACCCTTTTATATACTTGCAGAATTGTTAATAATACTCAGCAAGTATAAAGGGAAGTTACAATCAGTAATCAATAGTTCCTTTTTTTTTCTCTAGAAATTCCACTGATGGAAGAAGAGCCTTAGCCTGCACAGAGAGGTGTCACCATCGCTTCGCCCCCTCGGGTGAAATGAATCAGGAGCATTTAGAGATAGAAAAGACTAAGGATTTGCGGAGGGTCTTTTCTTACCTATCAATCTTCCACATGATGATGTCACCAGATTGTGTGCACATCTTAATCCACAGTGGGGATAACAGCATCAGCATTTGGAACAGCAGTTTTATGAATGAATCCTGGGGATTTGATGAGAGCAGATGTAGAAGAACAACTGTGGCTTTTTAGAAATGAAATGTATATCTGCATCGCAGAAAGTCATATGGTTCTGTAGAAATACTATTGGATTTTGATACTAACTGCCTCACAAAAGCATGTCAAAGTATGTATATTTGCTTATAAAGACTGCTTTAAATGATCTATGGACCTCTAGTTTATGAAAAATCCTTATAAGTTAAAAAAAATAGAACTGAAATGCAAAAAGAGGAAAAGATCCTCTTTGACTTTCCTATGTTAACCAGGAAGCTTTTGATTTAGTTGTTGGTGATTTTGTTTCAGACCATGTCTGCAGAAAACATAACAGAAATGATGGGATTCATATATACTTTGATGTATGATAGCAAATATATATAAATATATATATATATATTTAAAAATTCTTAAAGAGAAAGAAAAAGAAAGACTCCAGATCACATCATGATCTGGAGATTTTTTTAAAGGTAAGGCAGAATTTATATCATATACAATATTCAAGGTAAAGTATTGATATTTGTATTTATGCAAGACTTATGTGACTACATTGCATTTGATAAATCCTGCTGTGATATGAAAGATCTATAAAGTGTTAAAATTTTGAAATATTTGCTTAAGAAATGTTGAACTATCCTGTTTCAACATTTCTTAAGCTCTTACAAATATATATACTGGAGTAATCTACAGTCATAGCCCAGAGCACTGCCTTGTCCCTAACCTTTGTGGTAGTATTCTGAGCCATTATTGTAGAATACTTTTTAATAAAATAATAAAGTTCAGTTTCAGTTCTTTTGACTTATCAGACTGTGTCTAGTTGGCCTTTATTTCTCTTCCTCACTTCTTTGACTAGCTCCCACCTGGAAGCTTGGAAGGCAGCCGAGCACCTGGTTAGTGGCATTCTCGGCTTTAAATTCCTTATCTAGAGACAGACAGACAGAGCGGTTTTGTTTAAGCAGAGGATATGAAATGAGTGCAGCAGTGGCTCAGCTTTGGTGGATGTTACTGTTGGCTCTTCTCTCCTTTGCATGCTATGCTGGAGCATTGTGCTAAAGCCTATATGAATGGTCCACCTTTTTGGTATTACAGACTATTCATTATTTGTCAGGAAAATTTCTGACTGTTTACTGAAAGCCAAGGAGATTTCCCACCCTATTTTTGGTATTGCACAAATTAAACGTATGTTAAACTGACAGTGCTTTAAGGAAGAACTCACCATATGTTAACTGATAAAGATTGTCATTATGTGGGCTAATCAAAACAAAAGAGAAAAAAGGAGACCAGGTTCTGATTTTATGCACAAAGTAAACCAATAACATCTCTATAGCTATACATAGAGGATCACTACAGGTTGCTCTGTTATTTCTTCATTGTTGTTATTTATTTATTTATATTGTGGTAGTATCTAATAGCCCCATTCATGAGTCAAGATAGTAATATGATAGACACTCATATTACACTCATACTACACTCATATTACACTAGTAATATGATATTCACGTAAGTGATTAACATCGTGTTGGCAACTATACATGACAACAAGAAGGAAATGGAGACAAAAACCAGACAGCACTGTATAACCGAGAGGCAATTATTAAAATAATTTCAATTATTCAACAGTAGCGTTGATGAGAATGAAGTGATTGTGTAAATATTCCATATTCTCCTCCATTATTGCTTAAATACGATTTGCAAATTTTTCAGAAGGAATTGTCTCAATTGCAGTTGTATCTTCAGGTTTATCTCAGAGCCAGATCAATTGGGTATTAGTACTTTCTTTGCCACCCCTTTCTTTTTAGGTCTCATGCTTTCCAGACGGGTTTGCACTATGAACTGAAGTTCAGGGTTGCCACCCCAGCAAGCAATATATGAGTGCTGTAATACCAACCTTGAAGGACCTCTCAGGCATACAGTCAGTTAAGTGATTTTTTTTTCATAATATCATTGAAAAGTATTGAACTTATCACAGATGCCCTATAAAATATTATGAAATCTGTCTTTCTGGTCTTTTAATAGCTTGTAAAATTTCATTCCTTATGAAATGTTTGGACTTTAATTTATTAATTTCTGTTGTGAAAGCTTCTGATTAATATTTGGAGCTCTACAGGTTTACACTGCTGTGTGCATTGTATTGCAGTCATTCTTCTAAGGGAGCCAGACAACATAACTCAAAAAATGTAATTTTTATGGCTTATTAGACCATTTTTTATTTTAAAAAGTGCAGAACTGCAAGTATACTGAAAAATGTTGATAAATTAATATTGCTTGATAGTCTTTTGATAGCACTGTCCTAAATATAACTTACAAGGGTAAAAAATGGATTTTTACCAGCATTCATTTATGCTGTTCCTGAGAGGGTGTTTTGGGGGGATTTTCTTATATGGTTGTGTTTAGGGTTTTTGAATGCTTGAATATTTTGGGGAAAAGAGGGGACTATTTCTGCTTTTTTGTTGCACTGGGCTGGAACTCTCGAGAAAGCTCCGCTGGCAGCTGAAGTTATCCCCACAGAAAGCCTGGTCTGGCCCACTCTGTCTTGCCTTGGAAGACCTTTCAGATGACTGTGCAAGGGCCCTGAGCACATCCTTGCCCTGCTGGAGGTTTGGCTGTGGGGGCTCAGCACACGCTCAGCGACGACGCAAGATCTGCACCCCAGCCTGTGGGCTGACTACCTGGCCCAGCCTCGGCCCATCCCTGTCGCCACAGAGGTGCCTGAGAACCCAAATGCTTCTGTGGAGGAAGAAAAGGGCATGTTGTGAGAACACCAGGAAAAAAAAACAAGGAAGAACTGACTTGAGCGTGCTGGTACTTCTAAAAATATGACCAATGTGCCAGCCTTCAACACCAAATCACAAACAAGGGCTCGACCAGCAGCGTGCTTGGGGGAGGTCCAAGGCCTCACAGCCCTTCTGTAGAGAGTGAATCACAACCTGAGCATGAGTCAACAGGACCTGGCTGTTACGAAAATGTGAAATGTCAATACAAGGATGTTTACACAGGTCTGTAACTTATAAAGTACATGAGGCAATGCTTCAGCTCCACTCAGCACTAGTAAGGTGTCAGCTGGGGCAGTGTGTCAAGTGTTGAGCAAATTTTTCCTCTTCAAGGAAAATGTGGACTAGCTGGAGAGAAGGCAAGTGGAGACCATCAAGAATTATTTGAAGTTTGGAAGAACCTACTTCACAGGTCATGTTAGAGATTGTGTAGTGTTTAGGCTAAGCAACAGAAGACCTGATGGGACACAGTTTGGGGTGTTCTTTTAATGTAAAAAACATATATTGCAAAGAGGAAGGGAATCATCCATATAAATAGGACAAGAAAAATAGGTTTAATTGCAGCATGAGAGACTTAGGTTACATATTAGGAAAAACTTTCTAGCCATAGAGGAAGGAAAAGAAGGTCTGAGGAAGCAGGAAGAGATGGTCTGAGGAAGCTGTGAAAAAGTCCATTAAGAAAGGTTTTTAAGAACATTTTTAACAGACAGATGCCAGGAAAGACAATGGGACAAGATGATCCAGCTTGTGAGAACCTAAATTTGGTTGATGCCCCCATCATTTCCCTATATACATTAATGCCAAACTGATGGTATTGAACAAACTGGTCAGCATCCATCCAAATCACAGCCAGAGATATTCTCTGTTCAAGCAACAGAAACTCTTCATGTAGCATGACCTGGACTCCAGTAAAATCCTGTGAATTATATCCTGTTGCATTAACATGACATTGATTTGAGAATTTTGTTCTATAACAAATCCAAATTTCAGATTTTCTGGTCTTCATGTCTGTCTTGGGCAGTTAAATGATTGCAAGAATATCTCTGCAGCCCTTCTAATACTCCCTGTGCATTAGGTGAAGTAAATCCTCTCTCATCAGTTACTGAAGACATCTATTGTGTTAAAGCAAAAAGAGTAGCTGAGGCACTGGAGTGCAGAGACCATTGTCATGTTTATGGAAAACCTTCCCATGCCGCAGAAGCTGTTTGTCCTTGTCTGTTCTGTGCTGCAGATGTTAGCAGAGCCTGCCACAACGGCTGTCAGAGGAGAGGGTAGAACAGATGAGAGGAGCACACCTCACATTCCTGCTCTTGGACTCCTGAGCATTCGCAGGGAGGAATAAGGGACAGGGAGAACCAGAAAGTGAGTAAACATCAGCCCCAAACCCAGCAGCAGCTCTCATTGCCAAGGGCATTGCCAGTGCCTTCCAGGTGGTTCCCAAAGGGACTGTGCTACTGTGGTGGTGAAACAGGCCCTGCTTTGCCTGGCGCTCTGCTAGGTCATGGTGTGCACCACACAACCCTACTGAGCTCTCTGTAGAGTGCTTGGAAGAGCCAACCAGGATAGACAGACAAATCCTACTCCCCATAGAATAATCTCTTTCACCGTCTTTGAGGGGGAAGTCACAGAGTTTATTTCATGCATTATAGGTTTCCCTTGTCACCATTATATAGTAGCATGCAGCCTATTTGTCCAGCCATACCTTCTCCAGAACAGTAAGACATGCTATGTAGCAAATATAGAAGGGGCATTAGCTTGAGATTAAATTATTTGCTGTCCAGATGTTAGAGCAGACTTTTAATAATTGGCATAAACCCCATATAGAAACTGGACTAATAAGACTCACTAGGATCCTGAGGCAGCTTTCCTCAACAAATCAAAGGGAATGTCCTGCAGGACAGCAGGAGCTGTGCTGAGTGCTATATAGGAACATTTTGTAACTAGGGAACACTAGATTCATCTGATAAATTATTTTAAACAAAAGCATGCAGAAGGTAGAAAAGCCACTTAACTGTTAATAAAGTCCAGGGGAAACATGGATAAGTTCCCCATTTTCTCCAGTAAGAACAGAGGGAGTTGTTTTGTTAATACAGCTGCTTCAAAATGAAGTCAAGGCATGGGAAGGAGAAGCAAGCTTCCTGTATTTGGGGGTCCATCAGCTCTTTTCCATTAGCTCTGCATTTCAGTGGCCAGATTGGTTCTGCTTGCATAAAGGCCTCAGTTCTCCGTGTGTGGAACACCGTTTCGGTTTGGGTGCAATTTCTGATTTTATTGTGTTTGCTTTCTATTTCCCCTCTGCTTATCTTTCTACTCTCTTTCCTGCTTCTCTTTTTGCTAATATTGTTGTTCCACAGTTTCATCCTGCCATCTCAGTCATGCTGGGATGTGAAACGAGTTGGTTAATTGCAGTGCAGGTCCTAGCAGGCAACATCTCTTCCCTCATAAGGGGTTGCTCATATTTGGCTTGCTCATTTATGTTCTCAGCAGAGAGGACAAGAAAGGACACAGGATCCTCACTCTGTTGAGAAATGGTCCATGGAAATTGCTAGAGAGGGACACTGAGGGAAGCCTACATTACTACATGCATGATTTATCTGTTTAGGTCACAAACCTGTCAGCCCACTATCTTTTGTTGGCGCAGAATTCACGTGTGAATGCCCCTATACAAACACAGAAACACTAGCCAAGATTTTCAAGAAGCAGGTAATATTTCAGGATGTTTCAACACTAGACATTTTAAAGAGGCTGTCCTTTCTGAAACTGGTGAGCTCACAGCTTCCTAAAATGGGCAGTGACATGGTCCAGTTAGGGAACATAGGGTGCACAGCAGGTCACTTCACCTATCTCCTTCCTTGTGCTCCAGTATGAATTTTTTATCCTCAGGATAACTGCTAGAACTAAACAGTTGCCAGTTGCTGAGCTGTCAGGTCCATGTCTTTTTTTTCTTCTTACCTAATTAGGCTAGATTTATTTTTAATGCTCCCTATTACCATCAGCTTCTGACTTCCATCCATCTACTGCTGAGTACTTGCTGATCTTGCCAAAGCAAGTGTCTTTCAGCAGCCATCTCAGCTCCCTGAAACTGTACCACCCTCTGCGAGACTGTACTTGCCACTGTTGTCCCTTCCATTAATTCCATGGCAGCACATGCTGTTTGTCTTGTGCAGTGCTCCAGGGCTAATGACTTAGCGATCAGTTGTTATTCCTTTCATAACCCATACCATTGCTGCCTGTTACTGATAATTCGGAGCAAATTACTTCCTAAAAAGTTTAGCAGAACAATTTAGCTTAGATTAACCTGTTCATTGATAAGGACTATAAATATCTATAGTCTATCACCAAAATAAACATTATCAAAGTTTGATATCATTGGCTGTTACTTAAGTTCTGCAGCAAAATGGGGATCAGCCCAACTGACAAGGTTAGCTGTTTGCTTGTACTTCCACTGCCTAATTTTCCATTGCTTTTTTGCAACCACTTGTGCCACAGACTTACTAGGTTCGATTATATATAGGTTTACACTGCTGCAGTGGGCAGTCTGGATACAGCTATTGGAACGCTGAAGCCCAGCCTCAGAAAGGACATCATGGTGGCTGCAAGGAGGCCGGCATTTCAGTTAGGCTTATGGTGCTGGGCTGCTCTGTCACAAATACATCATATTGGAGATACCTACATATCTACAGACAGATTTAGATGAGAATGTTCATTCTGTATCGTGGAAAAAGTGAGAGGAGAATTGCCAAGTAGAAAAGATCGAAAGGTGTAACAACATCTTTAAGAATGCCTCTCCAGTCAGTTTAGTCTGTTCTGCCAGGCTGCTATTCCTGGAAATTTTGACTTAAGAGGAGCTGTTGCAGACAAGAGACTCTGGGTATATGACTGCTCCCAACTCCCAAGGAAGTGGATGGGATGGGGGACTGCTGCGGCCCTTTTGGTAGAGACCTCTTTCTGAACGTGCAGTCAGGATTCTGCTGATGCCCCATCTGCCAAGTCCCAGAAGCAGAAGAAAGGCAATGTGCTCCCATCAGGGTGAAGGTGGGTTTATTATTACACTACCATGAGTGCAAGACTGGACTCTGGGAACACAGTTTTACTTTGAATTACACTGTTGGCAGTGAATTGAGGCTGACTAGTTGCATTGTAGTACTCTGCATTTATTTGAGTGTTCACTGCATAGTGCTGCACAGCCAGTCGTTGTTGGCCTTCAGCTGCTTTAGGTACTGACAGCTGCTCAGTATGAAGAGCTGCTTTTATTAAACTATGCAGCACCCTGGAGGTTCCAGGTGATTTCAATGAAAGCAAGATATTTACCCTCTTAGACACTTCTTAAATCCAGCTAGGTGCTGTCTTCATCTTTGGATACCTAAGTACCTTTGTACTGAATTATTAGTGAGCAAGTGATGAATTGTTTTCTGACCTTCAGTTTCTTCATTTAGACTGTGTCACCAAACCATATATTATGACACTAGGAGACAGCAGATGTAAATCAAATATCTGCCTGTTCTAGAATATCTAACAAGGGAGGAAATTACTTCCATCCATTAACACAGACAGACCTTTCTGAGAGGATTTTCTGCCTTCCAAATATGGTTTTAAAATGAGATTTCGTACTCACAGGTCTCCCTGGCGGTTTCCAGTGCACAGGGCATTGGCTCTGTTTGTTTGCAGGACTGGCAAGAACCAGCCTGCCACTCTGTCTCATGTTCCAAACACCTTTTCCAAAATGCATTTTAAAATCTATAAAAAACTAAATCTAAAAAACTAAAATCTAAAAAAAAAAGAAAAAAATTATATTTTAGATTTATTAGGAAGAAAAGGTTACAGGTATCCATTCCTTCCTCAAGAAATTATATGGTAAGTTTAGAAAGTGGAGTCTCAGCCCAAAAGAAGACTGAACCCCACCCTCTTTAGTTCTGTGGTTCAAGACTGCACAAACAGTAAGTAGAGAGGGGACTTTTTTTTCCAAATAATCAGATTGTAGAAGGAACAAATTGAGAGCCTTGGGTCTCTGACAGCATTAGTGCTTGCAGCACACAAAACCAGTCCGTCGTGTAGCCACAGCTGTGGATGATCCAGCAGAACCGTGAGGCCAGCACCTTCACGTGTGCACAGGGGAGAGAGCGGCGCTCGACCTCTGGGTGCTGCCTGGTGCTGCCTGCATTGTTGCTGCTGCTCGGCCAGATGAGCTGGGCACCGCAGTCCCAGGGAACGTGGCATTTTTACAGTTTGTGACAGAATGGGTCTTCCCATGCAGCAGTGCTTTCTAATTCCTTTTCCTTGGTTTGTCCTGCTAGATTTTTGCATCAGCATCATACAACGCTATCAGACCATTGTACCAGTGTATGCTTCAGACCCAGTCATATAAGGTAGCAAGCATTTTCAACTCATAAACTCACTGGTTCCAAAGGGAGTCCTAGTGAAAACTAAACAAATCAACAAAATTAAAAAAAAACCAAAAAGTTAAGTTTAGAATTAGTCTTATTGCCATATTGTCACTGTGCATTCATTTTTCTGTCCAGATTATTCATGCATTTGAAAAATACAAAATTCACAATAAGGCAGCCAAATCTCATGTTCAGAATTAGAAGCCTGGAAGGAAAAACCAGCACGTAAACCAGAAAAATGTTAGCCCATGATTCTGTTTAAATCTCAAGGCTTACTACAAGATGCATTTATAAGTGCTTTTGCTGGAAAGAAACAGTCTCTGCTTCTGCAATTACATATTTAAGCTCTGTGCAAAAAATTTGTATACTGAATTATAAAGTCATACACTCCAGGCCACTAGTCAGAGAGAGTTATGTGCAATAATCACAATGGCAACACAAATAAAACATTTTCAAGACTTGTGACATTTGATTAATATTTTTCTCTTTACAGAGTGAAAAGAGTGCTTTGGACCTTAAAAGGAAAATAATCTAAGGCTTTAATTAGTGGGGCCACAGAGAAAGAAATTAAGAACAAGTCTATAGAGAGCAGTAAGTATATGCTGAAAACTTCCAGGGAGCCTGATGGCAAGTAGATTGTGGGATTTTAAATCCCAAACATAGATGTTTACACCTGTGTAGATGCCAAACACAATTCTTCCTATATAGTGCTAAGAAGAAGGTAGGAAATGCAACATGCAAATTTGTGATAACTGGGAAACGTTCTGCTTGAGGAACTGCTTTACCCCATAGCATGGCCATGTAGAATTGATTCTGCTGTCTAAAAAAAAAACCCAGCTGCTCCTTGCTGAAGGTTATTTGTGGATTTAAACTGTTGTGTGTCTAGAGCACAAGTAAGTAGCAGTAGTGCAAAACAGACACAAGTTGTGGGCCCTGATTTTGTGCTATTATAGCTGATCTGTACCAAGGCTTGACCTACGCAGCTACATCACTGCAAAGACCTCAGCATAGGAAAGTTTTAATGGTCTTTTTCAGTTAAAAATGAACGCATGACGTCAAAGGTAATACTATGAGGATGACTGGGCCTGCTCCGCTCCACCGTCTTATCATCCTCCCATCAGCTTGCCACCTCTCCTGTCGCAGCTTTGCTTGTCACAGTAGCCTCTTACAGGGGACTGCACAACAGCAGTATCAGCGCGTTAGCCAGGAAAAGCAATAGCACTGCGAAGGTGCCTGTACACACAATTCTCTCAAATGTACAAAGTAAATTAAAAAAATCTGCTATCTGTGGGGTTACCTAGAATGGCAAGCTGCTATTTTCAGCCAAACATGATTTCTGAGGTGATGGTTGCTTCACATAAAAGCTTAGCCTCTACAGTATCTCTCATCTCCTTAGACAGCACTTCCAAAGGTAAGAACAGGTGTAGATAAGAGCAGTGTTTTAGGTCTTTTGCTGATAGCACAAAATGAGCAGAAACTGCTGTCAAATCAAAACAGGTAAGAAAAAACATGAAGAGGCCGTACAAAGCTGAGAAATGTCAGAAAGATTGGATGGTCAGGTGTGGATGAAATCAAAAGCAATGTTGCATCTGCTTATGAAGTACCCCCACCCTGACAACTTTCTCCAGTCACTCCCGGCTGGCAACCTGCTGTTGGAGGAAAAGCAGCAGCGCAAACAGCAATGGTCGAGCACGGCTGAAACGGGCACCAAGTGAGGGGGAATGAGGTGAAACCAAACTGCTGTATTTTTCTTTTCCGACAGGTGAGGCCCTGGCCACTGTGGTTATCTGACGCGGCAGCAGAGCGCAAGTGGAGGTCACATCGCCAGAGAAGGCTGCAGGAGAGCTGGTCCCGCGCAGTGCACAGCCCCTGCCTGCGACACAGCTTGGGGGCAGCAGTGGAGGGGCTGCTGCCTGGCCAGGAGCTGCACCCAGCACGGGTTGCTGCCCCACAGGAGCCAGCCCTGTTCCCCACTCCCGACCGAGTACAAGAGAAGTGGCAGAACGAAGCAGTCAATTGCAAAAATCTTGTTTGCAGGGTGTATGAGATGTAACAGGTGAAGCAACATGCTGGAAGGATGTATGCAGATGTATTACAATGCTGTGCATGTTGGGTTTTTTCCTGGAGCCTGCAAGACTATGTCCTTCCTCTTGAATCTGGGTAGAAGATTCCTTCTTCTTGATTCGTGATAGAAATGTCATCTAGTATCAAGATTTCAGATTTCTATTCTGATGCCAGCAGGCATCTTTCCTTGTAAAACAAATGTTAAGGATCTTTTCACTAAAATATTATGTGCTTTGCTAATAAACCACTGTGGAGATCCTTAAATGAAAAATGATCCTGGAACTGCAAAAGGTGACTTGCTGTGCTTTTTTTATGTTCTTCTCAGTCTCCATTTTTTATTTTTGCATAGCACAAGCTGACATGTTGCAATTCATCTATCATTTTCACATTTGGAGAAGTGGTCAGAATGAAGTGATCGAGCTATTGCAATTGAATATGTTGCTGTAAAATGACAGATGTTCTTGAGTACAACATGAGTCACAAGGTTGTCTCAGAGGTGCTGACTTTTAAATCCTGTCTGCACACAGAAACTTGGCACATTGTCAGTATGGGTGATGTTTAATTTCACAGGACATTTCTTTCGGTATTACTAGTGGATTTTGTTTTACCTTCATCTTCCCTTTTTGTTGACATGGCAGGAATTATTTCTTGGTGCTCTCTCTTTAACAGCTATCTCATCGAGACTGCATGTACTGTGTGAGTCCTGGGGGGGTACTGTGGGCAGAGACCAGAGCTTATGTGAGCATGTACATATGTGCATTCACATACAAATATTGGACATACCAACATGATGAAAGCTGTCACAGGCAGATTTACTACAGTCCCATAGCTTGTAAGGTATTTGGATCAGTTTAAAAACAGGTTTAAGCTCAATTCAGCTTTTCTTTGCAGAATCTGGGGCACAGCTGCTTGGCTGGCGTGTGCTGCCCAAACAAAGGTCTCCTTCTACTCTGAGCAGCCTCAGGGGGAGGTTGCTGCTGCGTCTACCTGATCTGGCAGCAGTGCCCCAAAATTGGGATTTGGCCCAAATGACCGTGGAGGTCAGACAGTCTGGGGCTGTATAGTAAAGGCTAGATCCTGCAGATTTAATTGTGGGAGTAGAGCGTACTCTGACCTTTGAGAGAACTGAAGTGGGCAGAATCAGTTCCTCAGACACTATCCTTTTGCATATTTTTGGTTGGCAGAAGCCAAAGCATGGTAAGCGTGGCTCCAAGCTGTGCTGAAAAGAGTTGACCAGGTTAATTCCAACAGATGAAACTTTGCTCTGCTACTCTCCTTCCGTTTTTCAACATGTGTTACAATAAAAATAGAGGAATTTTCCAGGTAAAATGTAACATTTTGGATTATTCTAACATCAAGATTGATAGAGCACTTTCCTTAATTGATCAAATTTTGATCAGTTAGACTTTAGTGATCTTTCTTTTCTCTTTTTTGATGATATTAAACAGAGTCATACTTGTAATTGAACTCAGTGGTAGCCAAGGCTATAAAGTAATATATATGCAAAAACCTGCCTCTCCACAGTCTCCAGTCTCACTAAGAATGAAGTTCGCAGAAGCACATTCAGATCAAAATCCATGCTACCTAAAACTGGAAAAAATTCACTTACATACAGAGACTCATTCTGGTTCCCTCCATATACATATCTTTGTGCATGTAGAAATTTGTCTTTTCTTATCCCATCCATTTTATGGACAAAAGGTTGAGTTCACTGCTTCAATAAAAGCTGTCCAAAACACTCTAATAATTCCCCAAAGGCTCAACATAGTGCACACTTTGACAATTTTTTAAAAGCTGTCAGTTTACTAAAAGATCACAGATTTGCCTATATTTGTTGTGAAATCCAGGTGGGAAAAAAATCAAATAATTCTTGGTATTTAATATGATAATTCTAACTGAGACTCATAAGGTAAAGAAATTTAAGGTCATTACGTATGCAAGAAATGAAAATTTGTCTCCAGAAATAATGACTTTATTACAGTGTTGATCTTGTGTGGGTGGTAGTCTGCTTTAGAAGAAGCCTGTGGGAAATGATCGTGTATTTCACCTGCCTATTGTACATCGCAGGAGAGCCCAGCGGTACAATAAGAAATACATTTGCTAAGTGTCTTTCTTACATATAAGAAATCACTAATTTAATGCATTAATCACTAGAGGGCAATTACAGACCTTAATTTAGAAGGTATTAGACGTTCACCATAGATAACCTTCTGTGGCTATTAGAATTTCATAGTCTGAGTTCATTATGACTGGCAAATGTCATTTGCACAACCAGCACACAAAAGGGCCTGTTCTTTGGCTGGAAGCATATTTCTTCAGTATTAAACCAGCTCCATTAAATATACGAGAGAACACCTGTTTGGACCTTATTTCAATAAAGATTATATCATGGTTTCATTTATAAGTGGCTTATAAAGACTGTACATTATTAATATATTTTATACACATGTTGAAAACTGAATGGTATATACTGGAAATGTTGCAAGTACATCAGTAGAAGACATCATAGCTGGTGATAAACCACAGCAATAAACAGCCTATTAACCTGTTGAAGTCCTTATCAAAATATTTATGAAACAAATGACTATTTGTTACAAAATCTGTTAAACATTTATTGACCTTTTATAAATAAACATTCATATAAGGTATTTTCTTGAAACTAGTAATAACTTTAAAAATAGGTATCTCAGTGCTTAAGTTCAAGAAGCTCCATCAATCTAGGACACATAGTAAAATTCCATAAGTTATTGCTCAGAATTTGTTGGTGTTTTCATGTGTACAGTGGGAAGAATATCTTGTCTTTTGCCCTCTTTCCTAACCCCTCATAGTGCCAATGGAAACCCGGTAACACAGTTTAGCACTACCTGACTTGAGCGCAGAAAAATGCAGGCACTTGCATGTAAACCTGCCTGCTAGGTGTCTGGCTCCCCATCTGCATGTGACGTGCCTGCAGAGGAACTGGAAGCACATCTGCACTTACACAGACCCAGTGGCAGAGACACAACTTTTGTTTTAGTTTCCACCATCTCTTGCAAGTGACGGAGCAACCTCAGACGGTTGTCTAGATGTTCCTTTTGTCGTCACAATATAAAATGCTCAGCTCATCTGCATCATTTGGAATTAATTCCCCTGTGCAGGAAGGCATTTAAAAATGTCAACACAGTGCTACAGAAAGATACTGGGGTGGCGTGGCGTGGCGTGGCGTGAAACACTTCAGCTGCATTAACAGACAGCTTAGCTGCTCCTTTTCTCTCAGAGTTACACAAGAAAGGTAGCTGGATATATTGGCACCTTTATAGACTGATGTGATTTATGCATTTTAAAGTTGGAGGGCTTTAATAATTGAATCCAAAAGATTCAATCCAGAAGGAAGGTTTCAGTTGTAGTAATAGTTTGTGGACATCGTCCAGTGATAAATCAAAGTCAGTGCACCAAATCACAAAAGTTCTGGGTTTGATTTTCAATCATAACTTGGCAAATGCTTTTACAAAAATCATTCCTATAAAGTCATGACCAATTGTTAGCAGGAATTGACTGTACAGCAACAGGCAGTGAATACCTTGCCATTGTGAGACAGCCTTCTATGCTGGAATGTATGAAATATATTAAATAAAAGAATGTTGGAAGACTAGAGCCATGAAAGGTAAGTCCTGCTTACCTGCTACTTCCGACACTTTTGGGGTTTTTATTCCCAATCTGAAACGTACTCAGCTGGCATCTAAACTGTCACTGGGTTCTAGGCCTTGCTTCAGTAACTTTAATATAAAATATCTCTGCCTCTAATGTCCTGATATGGATGAACAGTTAGACACCTAAGCTGACAGAATACACAAAAAACTAGGTGCTTCTCACTGTCTCAGCAGGCTACATCAAGGGAATTTTAAGTGAAGTACCCACATTAGATACGCTTTGAGATGTGTAAACTGGGGGCAAATCCTGCTGCTGGCTCTTTCTGTCACCACCTGCAAAGAGGTGCTGTGGTGGCAGGCTGAGTAGAATCAAAATACTTACTGCAGACTTACTGTCTTTACCTACTCATTGCAGTTGAGTTCAACACTGAAAATAATCAGCAGTTCGGGCATCCAGATCCATCTGTTCAATTATAAGTAACAAAGAGAAGCACAGAAGGACTGAACAAAAAAATGCATCATATATTTGGGTGTAAGTGTTGTAACCATTTCCTCACACTGCAAATTTGCACAAAATAAAGGATGCTTACGGGTACTTTTTTAATGTCCCATGTGGCCTGACAGAAGTTTATAGGACTTTTCTAAACTGGTTTATTTGGCTTTGTCTGATTCCCTGTGTTTAAATTAAACACAGTGTTCCAAACTTAGCAAATTTATTTATCTCCACATACACAGGTCCTGTTTTCAGAGGCCACAGAAGTATTGCTTCAGTGTCTGAGTGTGTTGCAATCTCTCAGTTGATTTAATATAAGTAGTATATTTTGCAGACAACCAAAGAGCAGCATTAATACCTAACCAGGTATACATACATGTGCAATTACTTATAGTAAGTGCCTTTTAAGCACATTATATAGATGTGACATAGACAGCAGTAGTTAAAGGCACATAACTCAGATTAGCATGAGGATAGGCATTTTGGTGTCTTCTCTGGCCAAATGAATTTCATATAAAGCAGAACAGCTTTGACTGGAAAGAGTAAGAACTTCCTAAGCAGATATCCTTATGGGCTGGTGGCTACAGGGACAGAAGGGGACATCAGAGATGGAGGTAGAGTTCAGATCCTCTCCTCCTCTGTTTTACACAAGAGACAGGCTCCTGAAGGAGGGAGCTGACCACTGAGTGGACGGATAGAGTGCTGCAGCTTGCCAGGACATGGAAGTAAGAGTTGTCTTGGGCACTTAACTCCAAAGAGGCTTTAGAGTTGTGGAGTCCCAAAGAAGCTGAGCCTAGTTCTATTTAACAGGTGAATCGTGACATAAACCTCAGTTCTGCATTTGCAGCTGTCCAGATTAGGTCATGCTCTGCTTAATATATTGCAGACCCCATGCTTTACGTGCTTATTTATACCATGCAATGTAACTACATCCCCAGCTCCCAGCTGCAGATTTGGGTAGCCAGCAGGGTGCTAAAGAGGTAGGTGCTGCAGTGCTCCCTTCACAGCCTGTCCAACGCAAAAGCCCAGAGGTGGCTACTGCTTCAAACAGCACCAATTTCCAGAAGATATTTAAATGCAAAAGGAAATGTTAAATTATCATAATTTTTAAAGTAAAAATTACCTCTTTCTCTTTTTTAACTCTTTTTTCATTCCTGGATTCCTCATTACGAGAAGAATTACTGTGATGGGTAAATAAATCACTTCAGCTACAGAACTATCATTCAATCTTAAGTTCTTTAGTAGGCCTAAGTATAGTACTTAGTATAAAGTAAGGTAGAAAATAGAATACAGTGACCATTAGAAATAGGATAAGAATGTAAGCAGAGGATTAGCAGCTTAAGGTTACCTTTAGTTGGATTAAGTAGACATTAGAAGGTCAGCAATACTGAAAATAAGAGGCAGAGATAAGCTGGGTCTTTCCACTGGCAAAAGAGCAGAAGAAACAGCTTAAGCACCCCCTAGCCAACAAACACAATTTTTACATCATTGAGACAAAGATAAATTGGTGTGACCATTTTACATAAATTAAAATGCTTATCTTGAACAAGGCTATAAAAGACTGATTCTGCACCCTGATTGCGCTCCTCAGCCTTGTTTTCATTTGCAATTGCCCAACCCCTTCTCGACATCTAGTGGCTGATCTTGGTAAATTAGGTGGAATTTCTGCCCTATTAGGGAATTTACCTATTAGTGTTTCTTCCTCGCTGACTTTACATGCCTACCTCTCTTATTTCGTTTACGTATCTGTTTATTTTCATTCCATAGCCACACAATTACCATTTACATACGTGCTGTACCACTACAGCATGCTGTATCTGTATTGCACTGGCCTTCGTTTACTCACTGTGCTGCACGGTAAGTAGCTTAAGTAAAATTCTTTTTTTCTGTTACTGTGAAAGCCAGTGTCTTTGAGGCAGATTCCTTGAAATTGTGATTTCCCAGCTAATATCCGGGGTCAGCAACACGCCTTACACCTCTCAAACCTTGAATCATTTTATCCAAGTTGATGTTCTGAAATGTTTTCTAACTTCAGCCAGCATAAGCCAGGCTAGCCATTCCGGGGTGTATAAAAAAGGAGGACAGTGTGATAAAGGGAGAACGCACCACCCACGTCTGTTTGGCCATTTTGTGCTGTGCCGGCTGCCCCGTGTGCTGCTGGCTCCGCAGGCACCTGGCCCTGGATGCCGAGGGAGCGACAGGCAGTCCCCAGACCACCTCCTACCGCTTCCTGGGGCAGACCCCCAGCTCCTCTTCTGCAGCCCACAGCTCCCATCGCAGCTCCTTCACAGCAGTTACTGCTAAGAGCTACATTTCAAATCGCATCTTAGCTTGCAGGGGTGAATGAAAAACCTCCTGTGCTTTTAGGCCAAAGCTAACAGCCGACCTTTAGCAGTAGCTTACATGTAAACATAACAGACCAGCGAGCTGGGGGTCTGTTAGCCGGCTGCATTGAGAGGTCGGATTTCAGGTGGAGAGAGCAAGGCTGGCAGCTGGCCTGACAAGTGCCAAAACCCCAGCGTGCGCTGCCACGCTCGGGACAGACTATCCGAGCAGCAGCGTCTGCAAGCAGGGATGCGCTCCCGGCTGCTCTCTGTGTAAAGGTACCACATCCCACAAGGGCTCTGGTACTTCCACGCAGGTATCTGTCTCCTAATCCTCTTGCTTCCCGTGTAGCTTTGGGTCAGTTTTCCCGTTTTGGTGTCCTCCTTTTCCCCTCAGCAAAGAGGCAGCGCAGCAGCGTTGGCTGCTTCCCCTCAGAGGAGTCTCGTGAACAGAAAGCACGACGCTGCCGCCCCATTGCTCGGGCGCCACAAGCCCGTCGCAGCGCCCGCGGCGGGCGGGGCCGGCGCGGCCGTTGGCATGCCGTTAACGGCCGCGCCGCTCCGCCTCGGGGCGGGGTCGCCCTCAGCCCTGCGCGCCGCGACCCGGGGGAGCGGCGGCGCACCGGACCGGACCGGACCGGACCGGACCGGACCGGGCCGGGCCGGCAGAGGTGAGCGCGGGGCGGCGGAGTCTGGCGTGGGGCGGCCCCGGCGTTGCTTGCTGCGCCGCAGCGGCGGGGGCCGGTAGCAGGCGGGGGCGGAGGGGACGGCGGTAGGCGAGAGCGGTGCAGGAGCCCTGGGCAAAACTCGATGATAAAGTACGGGAATGCCCGGGTGTCCTGGGGCCTTCTCTTAGCGCACCTGCAGGCACAGGTGACTCGTGGCTCTCTGGATCCCCGTCTTTCGTGTTGAGGACAGCGAGCCAGTCTGCGTGCTGGCCTCTGAAGGAGATATCGAAGCCTTGCTTTTCAAAACATGAGGGCGAACTTCATCCCTGACAGTGATGCTGGGAGGAAGGCAGGTCTGCAGTCCCTCCTTTTCACTTCTGCAGTGCCCAGTGGCCCCGCTGCGCTGCCCGGTCGCTGCTGGGAATCCCCCTCCCTGGAGGCCCCTGGGCAGGTTGGACAAGCCCCGCGGCTGTGACTGATCCTGCCTGCTGCCTAGGAGCTGGCTTTCTCGAAGCCCTTGGCAGGTGTCGAAGTGCAACAGCTTCTCCTTCCATCTCCTCCCTCAGCCTTCCTTCTTTGAGCCTGTAAGAGATGTTATCCACCCACAGTGAGATTTTTGGCACCTGGGTTGCATTTTACATTTTTCAAAGCAGTACACTCTTTAGCATTATTTTTTTCCGAGGCAGACATGGATTGTTATGCCCATGTTAGAAGAAATTAGATACCCAAGGTATAAAGTTCCTAAAAGGCACTTAAGGATGCTCCAACAAAGTAAGACTTGATGAGGCAAAATCTCACCTGTCTCTTAATCCTGGAAGAGTCCAGCTTCCTGGATGTTAGAGGGTTCCCCCTGCTTTTTTTAACACTGAAGGTTTCTGGCGTGAAACATTTTGTTTCTGCAGGTGCTCAGTAATGCCTCAGTCTGACAGGGCTGAAAAGTCAGCATCTAATTTGTGTGTGTGCCATGGATGTTTTGATGTAGGCATACTTCTAGCTTAGACTCTGCCCAAACTGCAGCAGTAGCTGCTGTTTTCTTTTAAAACAGTGGCAAATTGTTGCTCAACATCTTTAATCCAGTGGTTCATTGCTAAGAGCATTCACCCAGGTCATGGGAACGTTCATTCAACTCCATCCTCTGCCTGAGGGCAGATCCGACATACATCCTCCTCTTCTGGCACTCTTCACCCTTCCTGTTGAAATGATGTTGCTGTGCAAGAACTTCTAGAAATTCATTACAATAGAGAGGCAGGAGCTAGCCTCCATTTAGAGGGGAGGACAAGAAAGGCCTCCAGGCTCTTCTCTAAGGACAGTTGCTGGGTTGAACGTGTCCACAGACAGATTACCAAAGCCATGTTCAGAGCAAATCTCTTCCCTCACCTCCCTTGGCCCCCATGTTGAGCACCCCCCTTTAAGCTGGAATGCATGTCTTTTTGACTCAGTGAATCTTCAGTGTCATTCGCTGAGGTGGGAGAGCTGTATCAGGAGCAGAGCAAAGTGCCCCCAGTCCAAAATAACCAATGCCTTTGTGGCATGTGGCAATGGGTGTTGGAGATAAAAGAATTTGGATTGCACTGTGCAGAAGACAGAACTGAGTATAGCTGTTTCACACAATACATTCATGTGCTAAACAGAGACATTACTAGCTTTCTCTCAAGAAAGTACAATTCTTCCTCTTCTTGTTGTTGAAAAAAGGGGAAAAGATCAAGCAGATTAGGAATATTGTTCCCAACTGGTAAGAAGCACGTAGTTATTATCTTAGGGCTGGGGTAGGGGCAGAATTTGAAGTATACCCTACACTGGGATTTCTCTTTTGGCTGTCCCTGCATGTAAGACTATAGGTCTTTTAAGGATTCAGAAATGGGGTACCTACCTTTCCACATGCCTTGTGTAGCAACTCTAATTCAGGCTCCTGGCTTCCACTCTAATAGCCTGTCATGCGTAGGCTGGCCTGTGTGACAGCTAGTGTTCTCGGCTAGGTTGGGAACATCTTGTACGAGGACATTCAGCAGATAAGCCCTGGAGCTGGGATGCGTATGCAGGGCTTTCTGAACCCTAGACCTAAGATATTGTGAGCCAACAAAATAGCTAACTCACACAGTGACCATTTCAGTAAAGCTAGCTACTTTTCTACCTTGTTTGCCAGTTATGGCTCCTTTGCACAACAGATTCGACACTGCAAAGTTGTCAGCTACGTTTGTGAATACAGCAGTTTTCACATGTGTGCACCTCCGTTGGCAAGTTAGAGCTAACGGAGCAGATTTCTATCGTCACCCAAATGCTGGGCAAATCAGCTGTCTGTATCTCTTCCATACTAACGTCATGGTTCTTTTGTCACTGGGGATTTGTGGCTTATTATCTTCTGAGTGCTTTTTAAAAACTTGCATGAAACTCCTTACCTCGATTTTTCTTGTTACTTGCAAAAGCAAACATCTCTGCTGTCAATTGTCCCTGCTGGCTCTACATGTTTAGGCACCTGTCTCCATAATCTTTTAGTAGTTCTTTAATAAATAATGTGCCCATACTGGGTCCCAGGAGTGAAAACGTGGCAACCATGCCATTTCCCTCCTGCTATCCATTTAGTCATGTTTGCCAACTTCTGCTAACAACAGTGCTGCTTTATGCCTGACCCCTATTGCACTGGCATGACAGTACTGATTAGCTTTATAAAATATTAGCTTTTTAGCTGTGCAGGAACTCCGCTAGTGAACCTAAGAGTTACAGTTCTTCCCCACTTGCTCACTCTTGCTTCCTCAAGAATATCTATCCAATTTGTGAAAGCTGTCTTCCTATAAGTCAAGAACTGCAACCTCCAACTAGGCTGTAGTTTTTGAGAGGTTTTCCCTATTATCTCTTTGATCTTTCCCAGACCAGAGTTTTAATCCTGGCTGCTTCCAGTTATCCTTTTAAGCAGAAAGAAGGACCTTTTGTCCCTGCACTAAATGCCACTTTGTAAAAAAAACACAGTCTGAAAGAATAGCTACTTTTCTTAGTTTCTCAATCACAAAATGAGGGAAATGCTGCTTCCCTCAAGTGGCATCTAGTCTAGACTGGGCGCTTACTACATGACAGTTTTCAAAGGGAAAAAAGTCAGCATGGATTCAGGGTGAGAGGCGAGAATCTCTGAGCTGTGACTGTGACCGGCCATAGGTGGTTTGTGCAGCTTTTAATAAGTGTCTCTTCTGGGAAACAACTATAGCAGCGAGCTGAAAAACAGGGATCCTAACTGTCTGCACTGAAGCCTTGAGCAGTTCATTTTCTTAGGACCTGCAGGTGCATAAGGACCCCTTGTGGGTCCTCTTCTCAAGTCTGTCATTGAGGCTCTCAGCCTTCATCAGTTCTTATCAGCATGATGACGGATGGGGCCTGGGCACTGCCTGGGGCTGGCAGATGGACCGGTGCCTGGCGGTGGGGCCCTTAAGTGGACTAACCGGCCCAGCTGGCTGCTCCGGCAGCAAAGAGAGCAGGCTGGCTCTGCTCAGAGGGAGCCCCTTCCTAGGGAGGGAGGCACTAAACACTGCCAGGGGCTAAAAACGACTGAGCTGGGACCAGGCCTAGAGTCAGGGGCCACAGCAAGCTCTCGGTGCCTGTCAGGTTTTCTCCTGTTCCCCTGCAGAAATAGCCCTGAGACTTTTTAGTCTAGCAGATGTTCAGCTTTATTTTCCCAGCCTTCTAGAGACCACTTTGTTTTAAATAGCTGTGATACTATAATAAGAATATGGGAATCACACTGCCTTTGAAGCATGGATGTCCTCCTATCATCATATAGTCTGAGGGGATATCGAAACAAATCTAAAGGATGAACAGGAACTAGATAATTAGATCCCATATGTAACTTCTGATTTCTCAAGCCAGTTGTTGTTTTTATGTTCCTTCTGTTCTGTTAGGTTGCTTAATGCCTTATCGTCTTAGATTCTCCATCCATGAAAGGGACATCCACAGTACTTACTTGTCCTAAACATGCTTCCTGGTTTTAAGTTGGAAAGTGCTGTATTTGAGTTTAGGCCCAAACAGGCTTCGTTGGCAAAGCATGCTTGGTGCTCTTTCAGCAGAGCTGCGGCTTTGGATCCAGTGTGGCACACTGTCCATGGCACGCTAGCCATGGACATCTTTCAGATTTTGCCCATGGAAAGGAGAGGCCTCTGATGTTATGACCCAGTAGTCGGAGCGCTTAAAGCAGTGAAAGACCTTAGTTCTTAGCCTTCTTCAGGCTGAGAGGCTTCAGTCTGTTTTTGATGCATGGAAACTGCTTTAACCATTAGACTATAAGCACATCATCTTCCAGATAAGAGTATATTGCATCTCTCCTGCAGAAGGTTGGCTGGTTTGCAAACAAGAATGCAAGATTTGTGAGGACTTTTTGCTGAGGAGGGTTTGGAAGATAAGCTCCTTGAATTATCTGGGAAGAGAACATTGGTTGTTTTATTTTGGTTTGTTTAATCCAAAAAGCTAGTTTAGCTAAAAAGCCATGAACAGGCTTCATTTTTAGATTCCAAAGTGTTGAGTGCAGAATTAGCAACTGATGTTACCATCCTCTACTTTCCTTTGTGAGTATATATCCTTGACATATTGTTGGATCTAATCAGTATTCCCTTTCTTTTGCAGAGTTTGAGAGCTGTCGTTAACTGCTCCTCAGTTCTTCTTTCAGCATCTCCTTTCACTTTGTTTTACCAGTTTCCAGTGTTACAGCTTTTAGCCTCTACAGATTTGACCCATTCTCAGAAAACTTGACAGTCACAGATAACCAGCCCAACTGTTTTAGGTACCTTAGTGGAAGTCTCATCCCCAGGACATCTAAGCAAGAGACAAATTTGTACTGTTTGCAATGGGACTTGCTCGTTATTCTCCTCCTTTTTGCAAGTTTTGAGTATTTGCACAGAAGGGTCAATGCAATTCAGATAAGGTAGGAGCTGCGTAGCCACAGCAAGTGACACAAGTATGTATGCTACTGTGTAACAGCTCCCTTTCAGGAAATCAGGAACAGAACTGTAGCACATATGCAGCAAGTCAGACCTGTGAAAGTATGCATTAGCCACATACCAGGGATGTGGCACGTCATTGTCCATGGTCTATGTTAGGTTTTTGCATGCTTTCTAGCCTTCATGAGGAGACTTTGAGCTGGAGATATTTTTCTGACTGGGCAGCTAACGTCCAGAATTCCACAGGCAGAAAGCTTTGGTCTTGCCTTTGCATCCAGACCAAATATTCAGGTGGAAAGAGGACAGATGCAGCGGGTGATACTGATGTAGAGCTAAAACCCCCTTTATATGCAGACTCACTTGGTCCGTGCCTAAGCTGAAGTATAGTGAAAAGAGAAAAGGGGGCAGAAAGGGTCCGAAGAAGAAATGATGGAGATAACTGAGATTATTGTTGCCATCTCAAGTCTCAGTTTAGGAGCAGAAAGACAAACTCTCACATAAACTCCTGAGGCACTTCTACGTTGGCCCAGCATTCTTGTCCCTCACTGGTGAACTGTGTGAGACCATTTCAGCCCTAAGTGCCAACAAGTTATATGTGTATTTTGTCATATCTTACAGCTGAGCACTTTCCTACTGTCATGGCCAAGTGGTAATGGACTGTTCTATCATCTGCCATTCCCCTTTTCCTGGAGCTGTTCCAAGCACCTTAGAATCCAAAAGGTGCTTGGCCAAAGCACCAGTGGCAAAGGGTCAGTTATAAATGTGCAAAGATCAGCTATTGAAACTCTAATACCATCAGAATATGAACATTTTCCTAACATTTGTTCTGAAAAGTAAACTGGGTTAGAAAGAGGAGAGAAGAAAGAATCGGGATTTCTTTGGCTTTGTCATGATTCTTCTTCCAGAATTCATGGATTGAATCAAGCCTTTGAAATTTGGGAGTCCTTTTAGCCTAGTTTGTTTATATTGAATCAGGCTTATCATGTAGCTAAGCAAAATGTCCTCACCCACTCAAAGCTTCCAAACTCCTCCTACTAATTTTTCCTTTTTCTCAGTGGTTCTTTCCTGCCCATATGGTTTGTATCAGCAGCCAGTTTTATTATTGGTGATACTGGTGTATGTCAGTGCTGCACTTTGCCAGCTTCTGGCAGGAAGGTCTATGACTAACAAACTCCTCTAGGAATCAGTTGATCCCTTGCCCCAAAATGATTTAACAACTGACTGTTGTTTATGGTCTGGGAAAGACATGCTGCAGCGTTTGCCAATAATGTTGGATTCCCTGTTTGCATAGAGGTGCAGTATGCTAGAACGATTTCATACTAAGATTGTAACTACTTCAAACCGAATTCAGAAGCTCTACATGGTCAGGATCCCCAGTTTATTAGATCTTAACTATACTTGTGTCCCTGCAGTATCCATATTAGGCAGGATGGTTATGCTGGTGAAAGTAAAAGGGGGACAGAAGTTGGCAAAAATGTATTTATATAAGCACCTAAAAATCAGAAGTGAAACATTTAAAATGATATGATTTCTGCATTGAAACATCTATTGATGATAAGATTTGAAATTGGAGAATTATTTCAAATTTTAGAATTGGCCAGAAGCATAAGTGTTGCTCCAGTCTGCCTAGAAACCTATTAATAAAAACTGTAGCAAACTCTGTAGTTTTGGTTAGATGAGCAGAAGACAATTTCTGTTCAGTTAGCCTGAATCTGGACATGTACATGTGGAACTTGGCTTAAATATAGTATGAAAACATTCACAAGCAAAGTTGTACACTGATGATGAAACCAGTGTGAAAATCAAATTATCAAATTTTAAGTTAAATCAATGTAACTTTATGCACAAAGCCATCTCACTGTAGAAAAAAATCATAACCATCTTAATGGCCCCTCTCAATGTCTCTTTAGTGTGTAGTGCATTTGGGTATGGAGAGGAAGAAAAGAGGAATATTTTCCATGCACCGATTTTACAGGCAAGAAATACGTTCTAAAGTTGTTCGAGCCTTTCTTTCATTCCTCCATTTCTCTGGGGAGATTTTGTGCTATCTGTGGCAAATAATGGTGTTTTGCTGCAGCCATCATGATAAAAGCAGCAGTCATGCAGCCTCCAAGTGAGCTTTCACATGCTGCTGTTCCAACAGCAAGGCCTTTAGCTTTGGAGTGTGGGGGGGGCTTTCAACTTGGCAAGAGGATTAAAGTTTTTTTCCCTCTATAGGTTTGCGGTAATTAGAGATGAGACTTTCACACATTTGTCAAAAGATACTGCTACCTTTATAGACACACGCATGCGTACACACACACACACACACACACACCCCCGTGATTGAGTGACCTACGCAAAATGGCTTGGACTTTCTCATGAAAGTTAGTACGAGCAAACAATTTGCATTCCTTTTCTTTTGTGCAGATAATGAAAAATTCACCAGCTTTACCTCTGCGTAGTCTTTTTTTTAATCCACCAACCACATCCTGAATGCCTGAATGACCAGTATTTTTGATCCATCTTCACACAGTTATTTCAAGTAGTCTGTTCCAGAGGTGAGTACCCAATTCCTCTTGCTGACTAGTCATCTAGGAAGTGTCTCTGTGGAAGGATATTATGGTCACTGCAGTAGGTTATTGAAATCTGATTCAGCACAAAACCACTCCTGAGACTGCAGAATTTCCTTATATATCACTCTTCTAAAAAAGCAAGTGAATACTCTCAGCCATCAGCAAGGACAAATGTAGGATAAGTAACCTATTCTTTCTTTATTTGGCCTCCAGTGCATTTTTGTTGGGAGCTTGGAAAAGGGAATGGCAAGTGCTTTGTCACTTTCCGTCAGAGTAGTTGTTACTCTTAACTTCTTTCCTGGATTGTCCGCATAGGAAAGGTGACAGCCCTCCTCTTCAGCTGTAGTTTCAATACTTCAGGCCGTACACACTGAGCATCTGCGGGTGTCCTGAGGTATGAACAGCTGTACTGAGCTGGACAGGAACTACAACATCCACTCCCCAATACTGTCAGTTCTCTTCCTTTTTTGCTGTGCTGGTGAAGGCTTCTAGCTGATTAAAACAAAGTCAACCAAAATGAGTTTTAAAAAAAGAGTTAGTGCAGCAGCACAGGTCAGTTCCAGACTGCTCAAAACAGCTGGATCTGGTTTTACTCATTTAGAAGCATATTGTCTGAGCAGTCTGAGACCAGAGCTAGAATGTTTGTACTCTGTATGCATGTGCTTGCTGCCTTTAGATCTAGGTAAAAATATCCATCTTCCAGGGTAAAAGTTTCTTCCTTAGATATGAAACATGAAACATACTCTGCTTAGGACTTTCCATTGCAAAAGCATTTGCTCCCTTTTTCTTCCTCCTCCTACTTCTCTCCTTCCCTTTATTGCTTCCCCCTTCTGACAGTGCCACAGTAGAATGAAACAAAATCCCACATATTGAGCTCTACTTCTCTAACCTTCATTGCTGTTATTTTCAGTAACAAATTAGCCATTTACACAACTCTTCATCTCCTTGTGCCTGTACAGGCAGGTAAGTGGATAGGATGATGGTCATTTTGTAGGAAGAATGTTCTTCCCAAAATTCAGGTGCTCATGTACAATGGTGCAGGGTTGTGTAAAGTGCTTTGTAGAGGCATTCTGTTAAATTAAAAACCTTTGAGAGCAGTAAGCATTACTTATTGCCAGCAACTTTCTTCCACTCACAGAGGGCCAAGATTTGCGGGAAAAGGTAGTAGTTGCACAAAAAAATTGAAGGAGCAAACTTGAAACCATCCTTGTCACCAAACCTGAGCTGAAGTTGAGTGTTAGGGCTGTTAAGAGGTTCTTAGAGACGTCTTCAACTTACAATAATGTGGAAAAGAAGATAGGAGTAAAAGCAGAGGCAGTTAGAAATCTTTCGTCATTTTCTTATTTTCTCATAATAAAAATAAAATCTTATTTTTAATTTAAAAAAACCCAATGTTTTCTAATAGCTCCACTTTAAAAATTTTGAGCTCTTTTTTATCGTAAGCTGAGATACATGTCTGTTAAATTTTGATTTCCAAAATACTTTGTCGTTTGTTTTGGTAATGCTGTGACTTTGCCCAAACTTTAAAAAACAGTCATAGTATTTGGGCAAATAGCAGGAATATAAATTTAAACATTTGAAAGATAAATATAATTAACAACTGCTTTGTGCTAACTGGATGGTACATTTGCAACGTTATATTATGGTGTCAACAAGAGCCATCATAATAGCAAAATAATAAAAGGGAAACTTGGTGTTTTGTTTTCATGGTTCAAGCAAAGAGAAGAATAAAAAGTAAACATCTTGAATGATCTAATGTATGTTTAGTTGTGTTTTTCTTAATAACCTACAATATTTTGTAGTAACATAGTTTTAAATACCTACCTAATTACTGTTTATAATGTTCTATTTTAACATGGTGGGTCAAAAATAGAGGATAGAAAGAACAGTTATTAGTCAGTGCTGGGAATAATTCCCCATAGATGCATTTAAAATCTCTAATAGAATTTTGATATTCACTACCTTCAACTTGCTTTTCTTTGGAGCAAATACTAAAATCCTTACTGAGATAAGATATGAATGAAATTTGAATGCCAGGACTCAAGACTTTAGCACTCTATCCTATACTCATAAACTCACTCACATTCAAGAATTGGTCTGGTCCTAAAACCATGAGATTGCCTTAAAAAATGACAAGATTAAAAACTTAAAATAAGTTGTAGGATATGCATTTTTCCCACTTGGTGTTTAAGCCTTTAGGGTTGACATTTTCAGGCTCATCTTAGCAATCACTGATTTTTTTAGGTACTTAGAAGTTAAGATTTTACTCTAATCAGATGAGTTTGAGGACGTCTCCAGACAGCATTAGGTACTGTGAGAGTGTGTCAAAGTTGTAAGATTTGATGGTATTATAATGTGCTTGTAATCCCTATTCAGCAGATAGTCTATAAAAAATGGGCTAGCTCTTTATTTGGTGTTTGCAGTGTGAATATCATAGTGGTTTTTACTGACATACATTTTTATTTCCCAGAAGTCTGTACAATTTGCATGATGGCAACAAGCATAAGATGGTTTTAGTTCTGGAGATAAATATTCTGCATAGCATCTTCCTAATCTGTACCTGTGCTCTGGGCAAGCTAAAGCTTTAAAGAAACAGTATGCTCAACTGATAATAATAATTAATGATAGTTACGTCTTTTTAATCACTGCCTCAAAGCCCAACATTTCTTTCCTTTCTGAAATAGATTTACTTAGCTGCCATTAGATGTCCACCAGGTATTTGGTTCCAAAAGGATTTACACTAACCAATTTTTATGCAGATTGTGCCAGAGGTTACAAAACTACTTCCGCTGATTGTTAGTCAGTAAATCATTTCAGTGAGTGCTTTTTAAAAAGGAGAGGCAGATGGTTGCAATCTTAGTTAACAGGTCTTTAAACTACAGTACACAAACCACCATTTCAGGGCTAATAATTTGCTCTGTTCTTTACCATGCTCAATAAAAAAAATCTTCCATACTTTGAAGATGTTCTTGTATGAGAGAAAATGAGAGAGACAGATGGCATGATGCAGGGAAAATCCAAAGAGGGAATAAATTAATAAATGCCTTCATCAGTGAGTTGCATACTTTGTTGTGTACCTTTTTGTAGAATCTGGCAATCTTGAGTTCAGCAAATGTAGTTTTTCACAAAAATGTGAATTTACATCACATAATTAGTGACCACAAGCATGAACTCTCGCAACATTGCTTCAGGCTACAGCATTTTTCTTTTCCTTCACTGTTAGCCTTGTTCCTGCCTATACGTTCAAAACTGTTTTGCCACTTTTTTAAGAACAGTTTCACTTTGCAGGGTTAACCTTAAGGTCATGGAGACCCAGATGAAGTCCCTCTCTTTAAAATTTTTGGCTGAGTTAGGCAGTGCTCTGTTACAGCGATCTGAATTCCAACCAGCTTCAGTGGTTACCCTCACAAGGAGAGGGCTCAGGGAAAGACCAGCATGGTGCCTGCTCTGTTGAGATGATTGGAGTATTGCACTTATAGCCCAAACTGTTGAACCCTGTTTGGATAACTGATTAAGGAATGATTTTTAAGCTAATATGCTACTGTTGCCACTTCAGTGATGCAAATTAAAAAGCTGGGCCAAGATTTTCAAGATTTTCACGCTTAACTAGTGGGGTTTTGGTGCCCACCTTAAGATACATAAAAGAGAATTACTTTTCAGGTATTAGCTGCTCACATCTCTTTGGAACCCATCCTCTGAGCAGCCAGACTATCAGTTGCCTATTAGACTTTCAGAGAAAGGATAAATCCCCAAATCACTAGTCATTTTTAGTGTGACATTTGTCTTTTATTCTATATGGTTAAAAACATACTACACAACCTTATTGGGTAGACAGCCAATTGCATAATTAATTCTTACTGTCTTCACTTTTTCATACAGATTAATGATGTTACATCAACAGCTAGTACTTGTCTTTGGAATATCTCTAGCTAGAGGTATATATGCATTTAGAAGCTGTTACTCAGAAGGCCAAATCTCCGTGTATTATTTCTGCAACCTCACAGATGTTCCACTTGTGCCAAAGGATACAGTGAAGCTTTTGCTAAGTTTCAACTATATCAGACAAGTGAACGCAACTTCATTCCCACTGCTGGAGCACTTGTTGGTGTTGGAAATCGGAACACAGCATGTCTTTCCTGTTATCATAGGAAAAGCAGCTTTCAGGAACTTGCCAAACCTTCTTGTCTTAGATTTAGGTTACAATAAGATTCTTCAACTGGATCTTGATGCTTTTGTGGACTTGCCAAATTTGACTGTACTCCGGCTGAATGCGAACAGTCTTGGAGACTCCATCCTGATGGAACGCTACTTTCAAGATTTGAGGTCCTTAGAAGAATTGGATCTTTCAGGGAACCAAATCACAAAACTTCAGCCTCATCCCTTATTTTATAATCTAACAGTCTTGAAAACTGTGGACCTGAAATTCAATATGATATCCAACCTGTGTGAAAGCAATCTCACCAGCTTCCAAGGAAAAAAATTTTTATTTTTTAGCCTCAATTCTAATAAATTATACCATACAAGTCTAATGGCCTGGGCCAAATGCCCAAATCCTTTCAGAAACATTACGTTGAGCTCATTGGACCTTGGTCACAGTGGTTGGAGCACAGAGAAAGTCCAGTATTTCTGTACAGCCATAAAAGGGACTCAAATCAGTTCTCTAAAACTTAGTCCTCATATAATGGGTTCAGGATTCGGCTTTGATAACTTAAAAAATCCAGATGAAAATACATTTACAGGTCTAGCAGGGAGTGATCTTCGTTTGCTTGATATTTCAGTTGGTTACATTTTCTCTCTCAATCCTTTTGTCTTTCAAAGCCTTGGTAAATTGGAATTGCTGAACCTCTACAGCAACAAGATAAATCAAATCCAAAGGCAAGCGTTTTTTGGCTTGGGAAACCTAAAAACTCTCAATGTCTCAAGTAATCTTTTAGGTGAGTTGTACGATTATACTTTTGAGGGGCTGCATAGTGTAATGCATATTGATTTACAGCAAAACCATATTGGGATTATTGGTCAAAAATCATTCAGTAGGTTGGTAAATCTGGAAATAATTGATCTTCGAGACAACGCCATTAAAAAACTCCCTTCTTTTCCATATGTGACCACTGCCTTTTTAGGTGACAATAAGCTAATGTCTGTAGTTGACAGAGCAATAGCTGCAACATATCTTGATTTAGAAAGAAATTGGCTGGCAAACCTGGGTGACCTGTATATACTTTTCCAAGTTCCAGATTTGCAGTATATCTTCTTAAAACAGAATCGATTCTCTTACTGTGTGAAAAGAGTTAATGTTATAGAAAACAATCAGATAATCTATATAGATCTAGGAGAAAATATGTTACAGCTTGTGTGGGAGAGAGATTTATGTTTGGATGTGTTCAGGGCACTCTCCAAACTGCAGGTTCTACATCTAAATAACAACTACCTCAGTGCTCTTCCACAAGAGGTTTTCAGAGGTCTAACATCTCTACAAAGACTTAATCTAGCTTCCAACCTATTGTCTCATCTTTCTCCTGGGATTTTTCCACAAAGCCTAACAAACCTAAACTTGTCTGGAAACCAGCTTTTCTCCCCTGAGCCTGAAATCTTTATGACTTTGAGTGTCCTGGATATAACACATAATAAGTACGTCTGTGACTGTACTTTAAAGAGCCTACTAGTGTGGCTAAATGAAACCAATGTAACCCTAGCTGGCTCACAATCTGACAGATACTGTTTATACCCACCTGCTTTTGCAGGAGTACCTCTGTCTTCTCTGCTGTATGATGGTTGCGATGAAGATGAACTCCAGGAGTCTCTCAGGTTCTCAGTATTCATCTTCACCTCTGTCACCCTGGTAATGTTTCTATTGGCAGTCATCATTTTTACTCGCTGTCGGGGGATTTGTTTTGTCTGGTATAAAACTATCACAAGAACTTTGATAGACAGCCATCAACCAGCAGCTGATACAAATGAGTATAGATACGATGCATATTTGTGCTACAGCAAAAATGACTTTGAATGGGTCCAGCATGCTTTACTTAAACGCCTGGATTCACAGTATTTTGACAAAAACAGATTTACCTTGTGCTTTGAGGAAAGAGATTTCTTGCCTGGGGAAGAACATATCAACAATATTCGTGATGCCATTTGGAACAGCAGGAAAACAGTTTGCATTGTGACAAGGCAGTTTCTCAAAGATGGGTGGTGTGTGGAAGCCTTTAATTTTGCCCAGAGCAGATACTTTTGTGATCTGAAAGATGTCCTCATTATGGTAGTGGTGGGGTCACTTTCTCAATATCAACTGATGAAACACAAGCCAATTCGAATCTTTTTACAAAGGAGTCGGTATTTGCGGTGGCCTGAAGACTATCAAGATGTAGACTGGTTTTTAAATAACCTTTCTTGCCAAATTCTGAAAGAGAAAAAAGTGCAAAGGAAAGCCAGTGATATAGAGCTGCAGACTGTAGCAACACTCTCACGCTGATACTGTATGGGTTGCTGCCTTTCTAAATATCCTATTTCCAGCTGTGCCACAGGAGGAAGAAACACAAGTTTCTTCAGCTTTCCTTGCAAAAGCAGGTAGAAACACAACTATTTCAGTTTAGATCTTATAAACATGGAAACAGCTTGAAAGAAACCTGCAAATACAAGAAAGTGCAATTCTTTCATGGACTATGGCACACATTTTCAGAAGAATTAAATGAATCATGGATGCCTCGCATTTTGGATTTCTGAGCTTGAGAAACTTTAATTCTAATTTTCAGACTGCTACATACTTGCAGCATACTTGTCTCTGTTTCAGTAGGAGGAGGGTGGGGGTTTTTTTGTTTTTGTTTTTTTTTGTTTTTTTTTTTTAAGAGCCCATGGTAGAGTGTGGGCAGCACCCAAATATGCTTTCATGTACGGCCTAGCCTGATCATCAGTTCATGGATTACTTTCTCTTGTGCTTTCTGACCTCTAACTTTTCATGCCCTGTTTCAAAGGAGCATCAGTGTTCCCCAACTTTACCCTTGAAATTGGTGGAACACAGGTTTTATTTACCCCTCATTTAGCCTAAACTTGTCAACTGGAATAGACAGATTTTGAACTTCATTCATCCCTGTCTCCTCCACAGCTGTGCTTGGTGGTAAAACTACAGTCCCTGGCTACTTTGTTTGCTGCTCTTCTCCCCGGGGAGTTTTTCAGGTGAGCTGGCTCCTGCCCCACGGAGAGAAGGGAGCAGCCCTTTCCCAAGCAGCGCTGTATCCAGCGTGCTGCCGGCTCTCACAGGACACAGCGACCATGCAGCACGGGCCAGACCGCACTGTGCCTCCAGCAGGACTCCGGCCCCGTGTGAGAAAGGCGAGCACTGAATTACCTCAGCAGCCGTGAGGGCTGTACGCTGGTGACACGGTCGATAGCCCAGTGGCCGCCAGACAGCTTTTGCCCTCTGGGAGTGGAAGGTGCAGAAAACAACCATGTAACGTGGGTTGTTCTCTGCGCGGCCTGTGTCCTCGTCAATTCTAAGATTTTTTTTCTGCTCCTATTGAAATAGTTTTCTAGCATCATTAGCATCTGGTGCTTTACCTCTTCTCTAAAACTTGTGCCACTGTTTTGTCCAGGTATATATCTTCAGGGATTTGATCAGGGTCATTTTAATAAAAGTCTGACTCAGTGTGCACTGTTAGTTATAAAACCTGCACCCTTTATTTTGGTTGTGACATATTTCTTGAGTAAACTGTTCATGTGGTTTTATACATTTATTCAACAAAAGCTTACCAAACATTTCAATATGGGCTGAGTAAGTTTTTCACTGTAGTAAAGAATCAGGGATGGACTGTGATTTATAAACTGGTTACCTAGACCTTAGCTGCCTACAAATACTACTACTTTATTTTGATAAAGTATAATCCACTTCATGTAAATGCAGTCATTCGAATATAGATGTGCCTGTGACTGATCTCATTTACTCTAAATGTACCAATATATACGATTTATACTGCTATAACTACTACAGTAAAATATTACTTCCTTCTCAATCAGTGTAATCATTCAGGAACATAAAAGGGCCCAACCTTGGAAAACGTTAAGGAGGGAGGGAGGCGAAAGAGCCGGGACTGTGCTCAGGGAGCCCTGGGTGGCGCTGTTGGCTCGGGGAAGCGCCGGGCCTCGCCGCCCCCCGCCTCCACGCCCGCCGCGGCTGCCGGGAGGGCCAGACTGCCGGGGAGAGCCCGGCCTTCCGCGGGCTTTTCGGGGAGCCACCGCCTGCCCTTCGCCCCGGCACACCGCTCTGAGGCCTCTGAAAATGCCCAACTTACTCCCCCCCCCTGCCCCCAGCCCAACAAGTGCAAATAGTTACAGACATCCTCATGAGTCAGACGTTACACTGGGGAATACTTCGAATTAAATAACATCTACAGGTTGCCAAGCAGGAATGAAGCTGTCCAACCAAGATCACGTGCAGGTCTCGGCTGTCAGCATCTATGAAGCTGTACATGGGGTAAGAGATGGGATTTTTTTTTTAAATGTGCCTGAGAAATTACATTTGAATGAGCATCACAATCAAAACTTTTTTGCTCAAGTGTTGACTGAGAGCCCTGTCCAGTTAGGACCTTACTGTATATTTATAAGGCACTCCTATCTCTTCAGATACTTAAAACTTACTTCAGCTAACCTATGTATGCAGGAACTATTGAACAAGCAGATGCAGAGATTATTGAGATGGCTCTACCAGGGCTTTGACACTTCATTTGAAATATTTCCATCTACTTCATGCTTATCCCACTGGTGGGAGATAGCTAACAAAACTTGCACTTACTTCAGTCTTTGGAAAGTTCTGACCTTTTTATATGAAGATTTTAATATGAACTTCCTGAGAAGATAAAAGCTGTTGGATGAAATTTCATCTTCTGCCTCAGTCCTTATATACCACTTTGGAAGCTTAAGGAGATCAAAAGTATGTTAGGAGGAGCTGGGAAAACTTCTCTCTAACACAGAGCAGCTTAGAACCAGTAGAAGTAGCTCCCATCTGGCCCCTTGCAAGTTCTACCATAAAGGGTGGGCAAAAGGCAAGAAAGGGATTTTTGGAGAGCATGCTACTGGACCATTCCTGATTGTGGAATGGTTCATAGGCATGTGAGTATCTTCAATGGGAAGTTTTAAAAAGATCTGAAATAACTTTCTTTTTTACTTACTGTGAAACCACTCCAAGCTTTAGACTCTCAGAGCAAATACAGTTGGTACAGTCTGTCCTATACAATGAAAAATTCTCTTAAATTGGTCATAGGACCTTTATCAGCACTTCTATGGAGTCACTTCTTAAATGACAAAGCCTGGGGGAATTGTCGAGAAAGGGCTTGCAGACTTTATACTGCTCTGCTTAGCAGAAACCACAAAAGCATCCTGTACAGAAATGGGGAATGACTGTGCCTGATGAATTAAGGCCATAAATCAAGCCTCGACCTCATAACTATTGATCAGATTCCCTTTAGGCTCACTGGGAACATTACAGCTCTGTTAGAATTTTATGGCTCTTTAGTTAAGAATATTCTCATCATTTTTACTCACCTTACTCAGTGAAAGACATTAACTTGTTGGAGAGCATCCAGAATAGGGTGTGAAGTGTGACACTGGCTCTAAAGTAAGCTATTAGGACGGAAGCTGGTGAATTTATTTGCAGTAGCAACACAGGGAATATTCAGAGGACAGTGACTCAGTGCCACATGGTATCAGCTGTGATACTTAATAGTAAGAGCCTACTCCCACCATTGCATCATATTTTATAAACATTAAACATTAAACATTAAAGCAGACAGTGCTGTTCAACAGTTACAGCTAGCAAACCTGTCCAGAGTCCACAGATTATACAGGCTCCTGCGAGAAATCAAGGCGCACAGGACCAGAACCCAGAGTCTCCAAACATATTCCTGCAGAGGGAAACAACAGAAGTCAATAACAGTATGCCCGCATGTATTACAGTGAAACCAGGCATCTCTTCTCTGTCCATCCAATATGCATACTAGACTCAGCAAAGTATCAGGCGGCTACATTTTGCTCTCAAATTGTTGACTATGCAATCCTCCAAAAGATCTACCTCTATTAAATCATACAGGCTGTCAGCTGGATGTGGCAGTGTTGATATATTTGTGTGGTCAACTTTCACTGTCCCAAGCAATTATGTTTTTGCTAATCCCTCCTCTTAGAGACTGTTCAGCATACTAGTAGATCTACCACCAGGAACTTTGTTGTTAATTTACACTTGATACTCATTATTGCACCCACCTCAACAGGTATACTACCCTCTGTGGAAAACACCAGCATAGACAAGACTACAGACAGTTCCCTGTCTAGAGTGGGATGCTCCTATGTATGTTGCTCAGAATCACACTACTTTTTTGTGTGTGTCACATCATTAACTCAGCTTATTTGCTGACTTCTGGGTCTTTTTCAGCTGTCCTACCTCTCACTGCCAGAGGACATCTGGGTTTCAGATTATTATATCCCACCTTTTCCATTTCATATGGTGCTGATTATTTTACAATGGCTTTAACATGTTCTTTTCTTGCTGGAACTGTGAATACCAGCTGTCCAGTTAAATCACAAAGCAAGACTCACCTGGCAAAATACTTTACCCTTACAGACAAAGAGCAATACACAAGTGAGTGGCAGGAGTGAGTGGTGAGGGCACTGCAAATTGAGAACTAGCACATCCAAATCTTGGGAAGATCATCAAAGTTGGGAAGGGTACATATGGCTAAGTATCTTGCTGTAGAAAGGGGACTTCCATTGCATGAGAAGAGAGTCTTGAAGCAAGAAAAGAATACATCTAGATATAGATACATCTACATAAGGGTCTGATTCTGCAAACATGATCAAACATAATGCACTAGTATGGTAAGCGGATTAACTTCAAATGGGACTAGCACTAGCAAATATTTGCAAGGTTTCTTTGCAGTATATAGTACTGCCAACAGCAAACATGCAGTTGTGTGAAATAAGGCTTCCAAAATCAGAAAACTGGTGTTAAAAGCAAAAATTTAGAAAACAATAACAAACGCCTGGTATTTGATCCTGTAAAACCACATTTTAATGCTTTCTGCATGATTATAAGAAGGTGGAAACTCATTCAATGCATGAGTCCAAGAGCCACAGCTTTAAGAAATAGTCCAAGCATTTCAGGACTTCTGCTTGAACTGTGAAGCACAGCAAAATTGGTCAGGCCTTGAGTAAGGAACAGCTTTAGAAAGTTAGTGAAGAAAAGATTGGTTGGCCTCTCCAGCTTCCCACCCTGCTCTGGGTGGTGGCCTTCCATCACATATGTCCTCCTTCATTCTTGCAAGATTTTGTAGTTCTTGCTGATAAATAGGATTAGCAAAACTATGGCCTTGTGGGCAAAGATATATCTTGCAGGAGAAGTGACAATAAGAAGTCTCCCTACATGGACAAATTTACAACCCATAGTCTCTGCAAGGCCTTTGCTGGCAGTTGTTCCATTAGGCTGCTTGTCAATCTCAGAGAATGTAGCTGACACCTTTGGGATGTCAAACAGCTTATTCAGCTTTTGGGTATAAGGGCTTTTGCATACGCAGCTTTTAGTTACCCTTTTGCTGTTTTGCTCCTTGTAAAGAAGAGCTGAGCATCTTGGTCTTCAGCTTCACTTTGCTGCTCCTGGCAGCTGTAAAAGATCCATGTACCAGGAGCAGAACTTCAGATGCTGCCCCACAAGTATTCCCTTCAACTGAACAAGAACTGCAAAAGCCAAGTTTAGGAGCTGAGGTTTACCCAGGAGGCCACTGTAAGCACAGACACCAACCACAGAGAACATTGTCTGGATGCAAAGCAGGTACCAGAAATTTTAAATTCAACCCTTTTAGTCAACCTCGTATCACAGCTAGACATTACTGTTAGGCCTACTCATCTCTTCAGTGATTCTCTCTTGCTGTTTGCACAGAGATTGACAGGAGGTTTGTCTTCCCCTGCTACCTCACCTTTGCTTTTTGTATTGTATACATACAGCATAATGGTTGCCAAAAATAAGTCTACATTTCCTTTTCAATATGCAAAAGTCAATATAGGTATGACATGAGTTATTCCATAGTGCAAAGACTATCTATTCATAGCAGACTCTGTTTGTTTCAGACATGGTTTTCCTTCCTTTCAGATAGCCTGTTGTTTGTCTTTTCCATTTTTAATAAAAATAAAATCTTTGAAAACTGCAAGTAAGAGAGAAAAATATATTCCTTCTGAAACTAACAATTCTCCAAACAGGAAGGTTAGCATTTTCCTGTTTAGACATTATGTTCAAAGAAAGGAAGTTGGGATTTTCAATGATAATAATAATTACATGGTATGTAAACATCAGTAAGTATCAAAGAAGGCTTCACTCTATTTATTGTGTCCCAAATGATACAATGCTGTTTAGAATATCTTACTCTTTACTCATTCACAGCCTCATGCAAAAGAGCCACTGCACTGGGTCGATCACCTGTATGCTTCTTGCAAGCTTCCACAGTACAAGAACAGCACTATCAGGCTGCTTCAAGCCTGCGTATAATGTGATGGAAAGCAGTGGAGCAAACAGAGAATCCTGGTACAAAACAACAGAATTTGATGTGGCAGTGGTTTTTTGTTTGTTTGTTTTGGGTTTTTTTTGCATCAGGAATGTTTCCAGGCTGTGTAACTTTTTCATGTTGGCAAAGCTAAGTATTTCAAACCATGTCTGTTGACACTATTTCTAAAAATTGAATTGGCAATGGAATTTCAGCATTGTGATTATATGTGATATTAAAACATAGATATTTAGTACATATGGTACCTTGTAACAGTGAAGCTCAAAGTACTTTATAAAGATAAGTGCATTTCTTTTATCTTCTGTTTAAAGATGGAAGAATTGAGACGCTCTATGTCATGGGCAGTATTGGGAAGAAAATTCAGGTTTGGGTTGTGCATCCTCTGTCTTGTATAATATACTGAATTAACCATCAAGAAGGGACAAAGTATAAGCTGGCAAGTCTGTTTGCTCTCTTTTGTAGTAGCCAGCGGTGCCCCTGACAGAACTGATGACACGAGGAGCAACACAAGCTCTTGTGGAACAGAGAGAAATCCAGGACACATGGTACCTTTAAAAAACGACTCAGTACAGGGTCACTGCAGCAAGAGCAGAGATTAGCCTGTATGTTAATATAAAGCTAGGCATGTTTCACTCTGTTCTGTCTTTGCAGTTCTTTATCAGGAGTAATCTGGAATCTGGCTTGTTGGAGAACACTGGGACTGGCAAAGCTTGGTTAGTTTAAATAACGAAGTAATTTCTTCTTTTTTTTCCTGATACTTCAGGCAGGCTTTAGAAAAGTCCAGTTAGCTTTCTGCCCCATTTTCCTTTTTGTGCAAGTCTCCTAGCCTAGATTCTGGCTGCAGGTAGAAACAAACTGCTTCATGAAAGAAAAGATGAAAGATCTTTAGTCTGATTTGAGAGACCTGAGGAGTCCAGATAAGCAAAAGTATAAGAACTACCAACAACAATGGCTGCAAGAAAACAAAATCTGAAGTTAGCAGAAGTTTCCAGTGTGAAGAAAGAGGGGAGCTGCATTACTACAGAGGGCACTGTCCCTACCAACCCACCATCTATTCATATTGTAGGTGCAGGGACTAAATGAGAGCAAAAGAATGGTATGAGAGGACAATAGCCTGAAGTACAGGACACACATTTTTAGAGAATCTTGGGCAAGTCACTTACCCTCTCTGTGCTTCATTTCTTCATCTTTTAAATGGGCAGACTAGCATAGCCATGTATCCTAAGGGTGCTGTAATGGTAAATACATTAAAAATCATGAGACATTTAAATACCATGCTGATGGAGCAATGTAAACACAGAAAACAGATAAGGGCTTATTTTTTTAGCTTACTCTCCTCCTAAGAGAGTTCTGCTTGTCCTACTGTCATAAAAGTACATTTCACTGGCACTTATCTTCACACCCAGAATTTTCACTGAGGACAGACACTATTTCATTCTTTTGCTAAAACTGGAAAGTCTTTCCTATTTAGCATGACTTCTGAAAAGAAAATAATGGAGTTCACTAGAAAGTGGGAACCCACTCCCCCTGGGTGTTCTTCCTTTCAAGTATTTGCTCATACTTCTGTGGTTGTTTTTGCTAACAGTGTCCTTTTCATCAGTGTTCTTCTCTGAAGAGACTCATTCATAATATTCTCATTTGGGTATATACACATTCGCCCCCTTGACACTTCAGAAATCCACGATTCCATTCATACACCAACACACACATGAGGAAGCTGTTTTAAAAACCCCAGGAAGTTTGCTCAGACATGTTCTATTTTAAGACTTGGACTGGATCTTGGAATTTTACAATATTTAGAGGATTTGGCAGTGTGACTATTTCCACACCAGGACATATGTGCAGTCAGAATGTGTACCATACACCCTGTGGGAGGGGAATAAGCTACCTACAAAATAAGAGATAAAAATGAAGGCCTGTAAAATGCTTGAGAGTAGCTGTGGTAAGTAATTTTGGGAAGACTGATCCAGTCAGCCAACAGGCCCTGTCCGAAGAGAGAGGTGGTCCAGGCTGCAGCTGGCCAAAGGGACTGTGGGTTATCTGCTGCTCTGCTACCTGAACTGTACCTTGCAAGGAGGAGGGGCCTGTGTACACAGAAATTGTTAGTGTGTCAGAGGCTAGGTTATAACATAATTTGGTATTAGGCGAGGAGACGAACTAAACTTTTATTCATGTTACAGCACTGTAAGGTGTGTAGATACAAAACCTATCTGATACTTTGTCTGCGCAATTCTACTGTGTCAGCATTTGCAATATAGTCTTAAAACTGTTGGAAGATAAAAGGGTTACCCAGTCAAAAGAAGCCTGAGGAAGAAGAACAAATAAGACACCGCAGTTTTTCTACAGCGCTTCAGTATACTTGCTGGCAGCTGCCAAAGACACCAGAACCCTTTTCAGCAGGGGTGCTCAGGGATGGTCAGTCCTGCTGATATAGTCCTTGCCAGAGTTAAGAAGCTACTTAAATCAAAAGTCTGAAGTAATTTTAAACAACAGAACTAGGAGGTGGCAGTGGCCACACCACTAGCTTTATCCTTCTCACTCAACAGGCAACCTGTGACACCTGGTCAAACACCACTACTGACTTAGGGGAGCATCTGCATTTAGGGGTGCAGTGGACACTGTTCCTATGAAGCAGTAATTCTCCAGATACGCTCCAGGATCTCCCTGCAGTAGCAGTTCTGGGTCCAAGGTTTCAGAAGGATCCCACAACTCACGTCAGGTTTCCGTGTACTCAGTACTTGCAAGCACTTAGGAGAGAGGCCTGATGCTATAACTTAGGGACCTATCAGGAACATCTGCAGAAGAAATATTTTAGAAAGAAGGTAACCGACTTAACCACTACAGCTAGGTTCATGTTGGATCTGGTTTACTCTGATTCTGTCTTCCCAGTTTTCAGAGGAAGGGGGTATTTCTCATATGTCTGTTCTTCTGTAGGAGTGGGCTATTTGCCAGAAAACTGCCCCATACTTCACATGCATGAGATACAGAAATGGGTGCTGATATTCACTGAACAGCCCTACATCTTGCAGAAGCATGATAACGGCTGTTCTCAGCAAAGTCTAGTCCTTTGTTCTGCCACACTACAGATTCTGTTGCTTGTCAGATGACCTCAGAATATACTGTTTTTAACTTAACAACATACTGCTTTCTGAACTTTGGCTTTACCCCTTTGCCCAAGATTTTGAAGCAAGAAACTTAGGTAGAGCCTGTTTGGAGGGATGCAGTCTGTATTCCATGTACAGAAGAAGTGGCTTTCCTTTCACTGTGACCCTTTGGTAGCCCTTACGCTCAGGTTGGAGCACATCCTGTTGACTGTATTTTATTGGCATGACAAAGCAGCACATCCTGTCTGAACCCAGGAACCTTTGGCTGGACCCTCCTTTTTAGGGATCCAGGATACATAAATTAATAATGCTTGATGACCTATCACAATATGCTTGATGCCTTAGACACTGAAATTGGGCTTTGCTCTTGCAAAATGTGATATTGTTCCTTTGAGCCTTGTATCTGAAGCCCAAATCTTCACTAAACACTGCTATGCCACAAGAACACCATCCACAGCAAAAACAGCTGAGATTTTAGACAGAAGTCTTTGGTTTTACTCTGACTTCCTGCAAAGGATAGAGATGTATCAAGCCTCAGTTTTCAGAGCAGGATCTGGGATCAATGCAAACTTGTGTTACAAGTGGCTCAAGGTGTGAGACTCAGGCTTGTCTCCAATGGAGACCCAGCAGCTGCCTAGATTGTTGTCAGACTGATTAACCATTTATGCAGTGGCAAATATTTTCATATACCATTTATTCATGCTTTCATGTCACTTCTTTAGGAAAAAAGAAAAACAAATAAAAAGATACCAAGAAGCCTATATGATTTTGTGTGTGTGCACTTCGCAGTTTGATAGAAAAAACATGACCTAGGAGGGTAAGAGTCTGAGAAGACAGATATGATTGCTTTAGCAGGAAGGATAACAAAACAAAATTCCTCAAGACTTGATCCTTCCTCCCTAGCTCCCACTTGCCTTTTGTGACTACTCTGCATGTTTTGACCTACCCACTGAGAAGCAGGGGATAGTTGATTGCAGACTGCCTGGCCTTTGAGGAGGATGGGAGAAACATCTACAAACATTCTTTTCCTCAATACTAATACACTTACTAGAAATAAACCTAATCAGTAAGATGGTGACTGATTAATGGGTGTTTTGACTTTGATGAGTCACCTGAGATGGGAGCCAGAGAAATATCTAGATGGTTTTAATCTGGATGAAGCGGGGAGGAGCTGTTTTACACAACTATGTTGTGGTAAGAGGAGAACTAGGGACTACAAGCCAGAGAAAAATGAAAGGGCTTGAAAACCAGAGATAACTAGAGAAAAAAACAAGAATGCAGAGAAAAATGGGCTTTTTACATTTTAAGCAATCTAAGATCTGACCAGGTTCCATCAATAGAAAGATACTGAAGAAGTTTAAAGTCTTTAGTTAGAAAAAAAAATTATTACACCTTGAGTAGATTAATCCCCCGGCAAAAAGTATAAACTTGTTTTCCAAAATTCTAGCCCTTCTGAAAGAGTTTTTAAAACAGTATTAAATCTTGATAGTCAGAATCAGATGATCTCAGCCCTGGACCAGCTTCTGACCTACAGTGTCCAGAATTACCAAGATGATTCTCCTGCAGATGCAGCCTTAAGCATATTTAAAATATGCAGCTGCTTAGGATACCACATCTATAAAGGGGAAGTTACCAGAAAGGGACAACTGTTGTGACTCACTGTTCTCAAATCTCTCTTTCAAAAAAGATGTCTTTATCCCTTCCCAAAATGTGAGAAACAATTTTCTGGTGTGAGCCAGAAACCTGCCCTCCAGTTCTCAGAAAGTGATGTTTATAGCATTGCAGTATCTAATGATTCAGGAATTGCAAGGCCTACTTGAGAAATAAAAAGGGCTGCTGTTCCCAGGTGGCCATCAAATAGCATGACCCCTGGAGGGAAAGACATCCCTGTGGATGAATGTGAGGAGGACAAAAACAAGGGCCCAAGGATTGCCCCAGAAAAGCCACAATCTGTGTGTTTTCCCTGTGACAACTGTGCACTTCCACACTCATAAAAGGAACTCAGTAGGGTAGCAGAAGCTGATCAATATATATTTTAAATAATTCCCAGTATTTTGATGCCTCCAGGAGTTTCTTCAAAAGATGCCATAGCAAACAGATACTTCTCTCTACAGAATATCAAGCACACAAGGAAACCACCTACTCAGAAGCTGCTCTCAGCAGGAGTCACAAGCAACATCTGCCCTGTTACATTACCTTTTCCATTAGGCTTCTGAAATTAGATTTGACTGAGAAAAGGAGTGTGCAGGTATCCTTGTCAGCTCCAGAAGCATGAGACAGGAATGGCACTTTAATGACCCACTTAAAAGTAATGAAACAGCCATTTATCCTAATTGGAGGAACACTAATTATATCAGAAAGCAGTGCACTCCTGGATGGCAGAGTGCAAATGGTATCACATCAAACTTAATGAGTAGGTGAAGTATCCTGACAGAGCATCTGTGCATCACACATGCATTCCTGCAAACAGAAAAATTAGCCTGTAGGGAGCTGATTTGCAAATGAAGGTTTTAAAATGGAAGGTTAATTATGATACCTGAATACATGTGATTTAACTAAAAACAAGTCTGCAGTGGGACATTTTCCCTTTGAAAGAAATTAATGTAGCTGAAGGGTGGCTGGAATATGGGGGGGGGGAACATCTGGCGTGGGAGGGCCTGTGGTGGTTACTGGGAACAGGAGAGGGACTCTCAGTCTTCACTCGTGTGATAGAAGGAGGAGGTTCAAGACAGCCTTTGAATAAAGCCTCAGATGATACTTAGCACTGCTGCTAAGTCACAATGGTAAATATTATGCTGAAATATCTTTCTTTGCTCTCAAATTGGCTCCCAGCAAGCAGGACAGATAAGCCTCTGGCACTGCTGCTGGGAGGCAGAAGCTCATTGCCAGCATCTTCCCGGCCAGCCAGACTGGGGGTGCAGCAGGAGCAAAGCAGGCGGCATCTGGGCTGGCCCAAAGTGCCGCACATCATTCAGCATCAATCCTTCAGGACAACGAAGAGGCCTCCTATGCCAGGCTCTGAATGGGATCCCATTTGCTCTGCATCAGCCAGGAGAAAGGTGGTTGGGAGACAAGGGTTGTGAAGGGACATGAAACAAGGATCAATGAACAGGTCCAGGAGAGCACATCAGAGTCCCGCACTCCTGGAACAGGAGATTACTACTACTACAGGGGGAGTGCAGAGCTCTTGGCTTCAGCAATCACAAGGATATGCTAATACTTCCGTATGAAAGTGAGCTGGGCTTTCTATGAGTGTTCACTGAAAGGATCCCACCACCTACAAAAACAAAAACAAAAACAAAAAAAAACCCTTTGCCACATATTTAAAAAAATTCTAATGAGGAATAGGAGTGAACTGACAAAATTGAAACCTCTGCCAATGAGAAAAGCCATCAAAACTTGTTCCTGTGAGCAAGGTACAACATTGAAGTCAGAAAACATTTACCCTCAAACCACATTAGTCAGAGCCTTGAAATATTAGCAGAATTGGTTGCATGGAAGCCATGCTAACAGCACTAGTTTTGTATACTGGAGATACCAAGTAAACACACAAGTCCTGACCAAACAAGTAGTGCACTGACAGCTCAGCTGAAAAAAGAAAAAGAAAAAGAAAAAAACCATGAGGGATGTAATAAAACTCCAAGCAAAATGTGTTCCCAGCCAAAAAAACAAAACAAACCCCAACAACTCAGGATAAAAAGACATTCACAGCCTCTGAATGCTTACTGAGATTAGACATAAAAGCCTCTTCAACTTATCTTGAGCTGTGCTTTCCTCTTAATGTCAAAGGGTACCCTGCCTCATAGGGAGATGTTTATACCCTCTCATGGGAAGGCAAGGCTTCAGATAAGGGAGTGTCTTTGGAAGAACAGAGCTTGGAAGGCTTGGGAAGATAGCCTTTATTATCAGCCAACCCTCTGTTAGGTTGGTGAGATTCCTGTTTGATTTGGCTGCCGTCTCTAGCCTCAAGTTCCTGCCCTAGCTTTTAAAATAGAACAAGATCTCCCTGCAGCTGAAAAAGGGCAAAGGGTGGAACATGTAAATAGCAGTTAAAACAAAAATCTCATTTTAAAAAAAGCCCTCCCCTAAAAGATACTCTGTGCTCTTCCCTAGTGACTGAGGTTGGCAGGCTGACAAAGCCAAACATGCCACACAAAACAACTTAAGTCAAATGCAGCTTCACCAGTTATTTCAAACCGTGGAAGACGACACAGTCCTGACATCACCCTTCCTTGCTCTTGTCATTAGAGGCAATTCTGCCAAAAGGTCAGACCTCTGGACAGGGGCTCATAAGTGCTGGGGTCTGTCCTGGCTCCCTACCAACCTGAGGGTTACCTTGGGACAGCTCCATTGCTCAGTTTGCCCTCATCTACAATGGGGGGATGTACAATGTAAAGTACAAAGTATTTTACCTTTCTAAAGTATTTTTGAGACTTGCACATAGTTAGTTCTGGATTAGGTATCATTATATATTCTTATTATCAGTAGTTTCTGTTCCACACAGGGTGGTATGACTATGTGGAAAGAGAAAATAGACCAGCAAACCAGACTTAGTTTGGGGAACAAGAACCCGTCATATCCTTTCTTACCACATGTCGGACTATCATGGAAGAGCCCTGCCAGGTCTGTGCTTCAGGGGAGCTGAGCACATACAGCTCCCATTTACTGCTCATGTTTTGTGACCTTAGCTCATCTGTTTCTCAGTCTTTCACTGTATTGTTATAAATCATGACTTTCTTGACTCTCAGAGTTTCAATCAATACATAAAATGTCGGATCAGATAACTGGACCCCTATCAATGCACACTAAAGTGATTTCATAATGTGATTTCATTTTTCAGAGAAAGAACAATCAGAAAAGCTATTATTGGAACAGGAAGCACTGGGTAATTGATCAAGGACACTTTAAAGACAAAATTCTTTGAGTTTGAGTAGCAGTTTTGGCTTTGGATTATAAACGAGTGGTTTCTCTGACTTCCACACCATTTGCACATGCTAGAGAGCAAACTCTTTCCAGAAGCTAACTACATATACCACTGACCTAGGACAAAGCAAACTCATAGGAGGATTAAGTGCCTGTATCTGGGAAGAACAGTGAAGTCCTGGGAGTGTTTCAGCAGCTATAATTCCTTTTCATATAGCATATGTGGATGAAGTCAGACAGTAGTTTTGGTCTCATTTACAAGCAATTTCTGACAGATTGGATGAACCTAAGCTAATATATATCTTCAAGTATAATAACACTGGATAGAGATCTTGGAGAAGAACAATTAGCTGCAAGGTGTGAAATGGAATTAAACTACAAAATTTTGAGGAATAATTAAGGAATTCATATAGAAAAACAATCCAAAACTCATGATGTTGATTTGAATGTGTGTACCAACAGAAGACAAATCCAAAGACTGAATCAAGGCCCAATTATTCCTTCTTGCTCTGGAACCGGAACTGTGAAACGACAAGACAAAGTGCTGCTTACGTCTCTACAGGTTTCCTCTCCATTAGTTCATGGCCATATCCATCTGTGTTAGGAGCTGATGAGATTTTTCCATTTGGGATTTTTGATAGGTTGACTTTGGAAACCAGTTGCTTTCAGGAGCACATTAGGAGTGTCTGAGTGAACTGTTGATAATTTGCATTATATAACAGTTTGCAGTTTCAGAGTATTTTGCACTTTGCTCAGTTTTCTGAATTATCTGAAATATCCTCCCCACTGCTCAAACTTGAGGCACAGAGACTAAATGGTACAAGTCATTGGAGAAGCCAGTGTCTGAGCCAGAAATGCAATCCTTATGTTTCTTGCTTTAACTACCTCTTGGACCATCAGAGCAAAGTGTCTTTTGAAAAAATAAACAAATATTTTAATTTTTGCTTAATTCAGTCACTGACCTCAGGTTTTGCCCAAGGACTGGGTGGACGCACCAAAGACCTCAACAGGGAATACAGACTATTTTCTGTGATAGCAGAGTTCACTGTATCATCTTGATGGCCTGCTTCTTTCCAAGTTCTCAAAGCTTTAGCTTCACAGGAAAGGAGGTTTTGTTTAGATAAAAAATGTCATTGCATTGCATAGTTATTGCTATAATGCCCCTAATTTCAAAGTACTTTTGCTAAGCAAAATATCTTAAACAGTTTGTGTGTGAAACATGAAAATAAGCAAAGAAGCAGAACTAGATTTTATTGGGATAGACTAATCTGAGGTTAGAAGGGAAGGCTACTGCAAACAGGAATTAAGATATGAAACAAGGGAGATTGGCACAATGGTCTATGAACAGCTTGGTGAGAATCAAACATGCCCAAATAACCTCACTGAAACTGCAGAGTTTTTGATTTTTTCTTCTGATTTTTTTAAGCGCTGTGGGGATGCCAAGACTCAAAAGACGACATAACTTTTGCTGAGAGAAAAAAAGACAGAGAAGGTGGAGGATTTTGCAGAGCCAGGCAACTCCACATACATCAAAGTTCCTCAGTATGGGAGAAAGAGGCATTTTTCATCAAATCTTACCTGCGATAAAATTAACAGGAGTTTGCACTTCACTGGAGCTAGGCTTTCCCCTGTGGTGTCTGTTTGTAGGAACTCATGTTGTCACGTCATTTGGCACAGAAGACAGCGCTGAGAGCTGGGGGCAGATACTGACTTCAATCAAGTTAGCTGAAAAAGTCAATGCAGAAGGTGACTTTACCTTGATGTGGCAGAGATAAACCAGATACCTTAGACACCATCACACAGAGACAACTTAATGTCAGTGTGTGCCTCAAAGCAGTGGTGGTTATGCAGGCAATTTGACACAGGCATACCTGCCATTCTTCCCAAATTGGAATGAGAAAAACAGCCTGTGATTTACACAAAACTGCACAAAGGCTAGCGGCAGCAAAGAGATCAAAGTTCTTAAGCAAAACTAGCTATCGTTATCACATTGAGGATCTTTTCATTTCAAGAAACATTTAGAATATTAATTTCCAGCAAAAGTCTTGTTTTCAGAATTATCTCACTATAAAATAAACACCAAATTAAAAATAAAATAAACACTAAATTAAAGTAGCTTCAGTTTTCTTGTCTTTTTGTGATTTGCTTTCCTTCCTCACTTTTCCTCCTCTTTGTCTTTTTCAGTGACAGAACAGAAAAAAAATTCACAGAGAGAGACAAAATGATGACACGTCAAGAAAGCAAACATAACAGAAACCTGGCTATCCTCTGTACAAATGTGTGTTAAATATTTTGAATTAATAAAATGCTTATACCAAATTAAAGGCCTTCAAAATTAAAACGTATTTTTAAAACCATTTTTCTACCATCATTACTTCACTACTTTATAAGCGCTAAGACAACACTCTGAGTTTTACAAAGTATTTGTGACATTTCCAGATTTTCCAGACTGCATTTGAGTAAAATCATCATCATAACAGTTTAATCCTGAAGGTTTGAGTCTCTGTTGCAACCAAGTGCCTAACATGACTGTTTATTTCTTTTTCTCTCTCTAGCTACTCTTTTTAAAGACAACATAACCAGGAGTATTGGGCTTGCTGTGTTTTTTTATTCCTGCCCAGTGTCCCGTGCTCAGTGGCAACCAGAACAAAACCAGCACTTGCTACTGCCCTGTCAGGGCCAGGCACAACTAGAGACAGTAATTGCTATAGGTGATTAGCAAACAGGGTTTATTTCTTTAGGCGACTAAATTTCTTATACTTGCATTTTCCTTGAGAGTTTTTTAATTCACCCTGACAGTGAGGTTTTCACTTAAACTCAGGCTTCACAAATGTGGGGGTTTTGGACAACTCCATACGCATGCCAGGGCTTTGACTCTGCTAATTCTCTCCAGGCTGGTGGAAAGACAAGGTGGAAGAGCAATCAGTCAGAAAGATGCGCTTCTTTTAGTCTCTCATGCAGCTGATATCTGAGAAGAACATCTCAGTGAGGCCCTAAGGGCAACGGCGATTTTGATTTATTCCAGAAACTGCTTTCTTAGACAAGTTGCTTTCTTTAGAACAAATTCTTAAACTATGAAGGCTCGGGGAAGGTTTTGACTTCCTGCCTCACTCGAACAAATGCTATTTGCGCTGTGTTTTGAGTGTCCTCCCAACCCCAGCAACAACACTTACAATTTCCTGACGGAACGGCATGTTTAAAGCTTTCATTGTTCATAAAATCAGCAATTATTATACGAACACAATATTGAGAGATTATTTCAAATCCTCATTAACCTCAGCAGCAACAGGAAGAGGAAACTAGGGGAGGAAAAACCTGCAATTACTGTTACGCATTCCCTGTAACATCAGTCACACCGCATCAGTACACTGTCTGCCTTGCTCTTCATTTCTCTTCTGCTTGGATATCCGCTGGCAGAGCCAGCTCAGAGAACAAAAGCTGGATTAGACATTTGTGTGAATAGAATAGTATCTAATATTACACTACCTAATGAAAAATGACCAAAGATATCAACTGTCATGCTTCCAGGGGATAAACTGATCACCAGCTGAGGTCAAGAAAAAATAGCTTCCCCACCCTCACATCCACAGAGCACTATAGCATAAATACTACAGGGACACGATGAGGATTTAAATCTTTTTTGAAGCTGCCACAACTGGAAGCACTGGAAAGGAAAACATTGACCAGACAACTCATTTGCCTGGAAAATTCCTACAATAGTACAAAAAGAAGACAGGGTGGCAATCCAGATGAAGGTAATAAAGGAATTTGGGCTTTTCTCTTTAACTGCTGGCAGATGAGCCACATATGGCTGTTTTCTGCAATTCACGCCTACACGCAAAAATGACATGCTCATTTGTCAAGACACTACAGTTCCTTGCACAGCATATTACCTGCACATCCACCAGGACCCATACTACCATTCCAAGCATTTTCTGCACAGACCGTTCAATCTAATCCTCCTCATTGCTGGTCCTGCAAGGCCAAACTCTGCACAAGCCTGGCTTCCTAACTCAACTCTAAAGCATTAAAGTCCACTACTCAACAAGACAGTAATACACACTCTCAGCGGCACACGTACAACTCAGGCTCAGCTTGACTGTCTATACTTACATCCTTTTTATTTCTTGTTTAATCTTCTTTGGAAAGAGCATACTTTAGAGTGGCAGCAATACAAAATACCCCTCTGGCTAGCTGCTTCTGTCTCTGCTTTATTTATCAGACACAAGAAGGATTTCTCTGATTACCAGTGCTGTAGATTTAACCCAGAATCTAAGAATCAGGCTTGCCTTTTATTTCATACATCATTTTTAAGAAGAAAAATCACGCAATTGCAATGAAGCTGTGATTGATGAGACCGTGCCTTCTCCTGGAGCTGTGTAAATTTTGAATCAGGAGTAGTTAATATGAATATCAGTTACCTTGCTCTCCCTACTTCGATCTATTCCTCTCCTCTAATATCCTTGCCTTCCACAGTTGACCTTATATTTACCCGGAACACCCACAAAGGGCTGCAGAAGTAATACAGAATTAAAAATACTGAATAAGCAAACTATCTGCTTTATTTTGGCATTCTTTCTACTGTTGCCCTATCTTTAATACTGCAGAAATCAAGCAGATACCATGTAGTGCCTGGAACTCTTCCCTCTTGAGGCCAACATTTTTTCTGTGCTTAGAGTAAATATTTTGGTAGAGGAAGGGTGGGTGGGAGGAGATTCAGAGATACAAGAGTGATGTTCACAATTTAAGTACGCAAGTGTGGAATGGCTTTCTAAGGAAAGCTCTGAAATATTCTCAGGGAGGTCTGATTCTGGGTTTGTCTGGTCTCTTTTGAGAGGTTTTTCCTTGTCATTTGTGAAGAGAACGGATCGGCCCAGGCTCTGTGTTTCATGCCATGCTAGAGAAGTGTAGCAGCCAGAGTCATGCACAGATTAACACTCAGTCTCTAATGTGGCTGAAGCTTGATCCATTTATTAATTTGAAAATTAGATCAGTACCTTAAATTGGTGTTGGAAACTAAATGGGAAGCAGCAGAGAGTTAAATTCAGACCTCAGGTGCCCACTGTGGCCTGAAGCATGGGAAGGGATGCAACAACATGCTGCCCCCATTGAAATCTGTGCCTCATCCTCAAATTCAGCTTTAGATGCAACGAGTTACAGTGAGGCAGTCTGAAGGTGATGAATGAATTGGCGTATGGTGGCCAGATCTGTATAAGAGAAGAAAGGTCGAACTTCCTTAGAAAGCTAGATGTGAAAGTTGACATTTTTAGAAACTAATGTAAACCATAGCTTCCTCAGATAAAGTATGCTAATGTGTCTCAATTCTTTGGCTGGCATAGACACCGTGAGTAAGAACAGTATTTTTATTTTTTAACTATCACTTTTATGACCAGATCTAACCTCTAAAAAACAGTATATTTTATGCCTGCTTACTTACATATATACACACATATATGTATATATATATTTATTTATTACTACACACATTTACATATATGTATATGATGCTAGAGCTTTTCCCGAAAAACTGTTTCTCTCTGGAAATTGCTCTTTTTTAATGACTTGTTACAAGAAAGGATGATTGTAAATTCCAGGGTCAGAGAGGGGTTATTCAAAACTTGAATCAAATCCTATTCTATAGGACAAATATAATGCAAGAAAGCTGCTGACCTATAAAAATAAGAGTAGATCATCTGCATTACCTAGCCTCTATATTTACAAACTGGAAAATTCCAAACTGGAGATTCAGATTTTAGTTTAGAAAAACATACAAGCTTTAAAACTCTCTGGTTAGTATGAATATTGCATACAAAGAAGTAACATAAGGTGTTCTGGATAAGTGCAGTCCACTGCCGTGGACTGAATCCACACCTTTTGCTGCTAAAACCTACATAAAAACAAACAAACAAATAGGAACAACAGATTAATCAATTGAATTAAACTTTCCCAAGCCTGCACACGGCTGATGGCTGATCATGAGCAAGAAGATGACCTGGATTTAAAACATCAGCACAGGGAAGGCAAGAGCTGGGCTCAAAGCATTGGGCCCAGGGACTACCATAACCATTAGTTCAGCCCATCATGAAATAGGTTACCAGTTACTCAGAGAAGGGTGTGCTCTGTCCCTAAAAGACAATTACTGGAGAATATTATATAAGACTTCCAATAGAAGTCAACATTGGCATGTCACCAAATTTCCTACTAAAGACCACAGCATAGCATAGAAACACATGTGGTGGCTTGAGGAGGAGAGGCAGGATAAGCAAGCTACTGCAGAGCTTGTGTTGCCTCAGCTCGATCCCTTTGGTGCCTTGCGAGGGCTAAGGGGAGCAGGGCAAGTACCCCAGGTGAGCAGCCCATCAACCCCTTTCTTTGCATGGTCAAATAAAAAGACTGATGGAAGCTAAGCAGCCCCTTCTCCAAGCTTACTACCTCAAAGAGGAAAAAAACTACTTCACCTGTTCTTGTGCTTGCCCAGCTTTCCCATGTTATTCCATATCCAGGTTTCAATCCACTGATAGATTAGTTAATGGGAGAGAAAAAGACTTTACTGGCTTGTTAACCAAAAAGATGCTGCAATCCCTGGAAAATTTCAGAGGGGGGTGTTCCAAGTCAGGTATAATCCACTGATCCTGAATTAGGCACCTGGGCTCCCTAGACAGTCGATGGGAAGAGACAGAGGTGCTTCCAGAAGGTTGCACCTGAATTGGACGTCTCCCTCAGGTTGCTACCGCACAGTCAGGAGCTCCCTGTTGCCCCTTTAGTTTGGGGGCTCTCTACGGTGAGAACTGAGGGATTTCAGGTAGGACGCCACAGCCCAGGATGCATGTCCTCCTTTTCAGTGGCAGCACACATACTGCCTGGGTGCTAGCATACATCCTGCCCACTGCATCCACAGCTAGGTAGCCTGGAGCTTTCAGATCCCACTTCATCCTAGAACTATTTCAGTATACAGCAAAACTTACTAGCTGAAAGGCAGATTCTCAGTTCAGATCATCAGTTATGGATCAGCTAGTGCCCTGCTGAGAGAAGACGAGTCTGTTGGGACAGTTCCAGCTTCTCTTCTCCATTTCCCCTCCACCACAGGAGAGGTTACAGACAAGACTTGTGCACAGGTAGATGCACTGGAGATACAGTTGTTCATTTCCACTTCAGACCCTCTAAAGCAAACACACACAAATCTGAGAGCTGTCATAGCTTTGAGGAAATCTAAATTCAGCCAGGCACATCCAAATGTGAAAACATGAAGAGGCTGTGGCTTCCTTGCTGTCTGGGTTTCCTAAGGAAGGGTGGACTCATCTCCAAATAGCGCGGGCTTGGGTGGAAGGAAGGGGAAAGCCACTAGCAGCAACAACATCTGACATGAACCTCTGCTTTTTCAATCTTAAAACACAACAATGTGAAACCAGGGCAAGTGTGAAAGCAGAAGACTTCAGCAGGGTTTCACATCAATCCCTTTTCAGACTGAAGAGCATCAAGAAACAGGACTGCGACAGCACACTTTAGAGGTTAGAACCATTTCTGAGCTCTTGCATAGTCAGAAGATAAATGAGACATAAATCTATAGCTTTTAGATTTACAGTCCACCTCAGGCGCTCCTGCTGCCCCTGCCCCATTCCTCTTCCCCAAGTGGCAGAGGCTAGAACTGTTAACATAAACAATAGCTATTTTCAGGGAAAGGCCACATAAATAAATGAAAACCACCGTCTCTCCTCCACCTCCGAAGGGCTCCAAGGAGGCTGTGCGTGAGCCACACGGGCTCCTCCTGCAGCCTGCTTTCTGGCACGCAGCACTGACTGTAAAGGTTTGAGCACGGGCATCGGGAGGGAGTCATTCTGGGTACTCAAAGGAGGAGGGATAACTTGTAGAGTAGCACAAAGATAATGGATAAAAGGCAAATTTAGACCTAGTATCAAAAAGATAAATTGCTGAGATATTTATGACTGGAGATGAATCCTTGCATGGTCCAGTGCCCCCTGCTGCACAGGGCATTGCACCTGCCCTGGTGCATGAGATCAATCACTCCCTCGTGGCCAAGAACTAGGAGAAATACAAGAGTGGGTCCTTTTTCAAGATCTGTGTTTGGGAACATATTTTGAAAAGGCAGATACATGCTGGCATAACTGCAGCTCCTCTAGACTGGTTGGCCCCTTGCAGTGCGATATCCAGCCCTGGTCCTTTAAAATGCGTGTTCAGACACCGCGAGGAAATCGGAGCTGAGCTGGCCAGGAGGAATTTGAGACAGAACGAAGGTGAAGGGAGTCCAGAAAGGAGGGTGAAGAGGACAAGCTAGAGGTGAGGCATGTGTACAGAAGCTCACCAGCAATGAAGTATATTGGGCTTTTATTTTACTATTATAGTTCAATTTTTATTCTGCCAGTTGTTTCAAGCAGTTTTAAAGCTAACTTTAGATATTTTGAATCACCTGGGTGCAGGCCTAGCATTTAGATTTTATTTTTTTAAAGGCATCATGAAGTTCTGAAAATGGTAAATAAAAACAGAGTTTATATGTCCCTACAATGCTGGATGATTTATAAAAATATTGAAGTAATGATAAGAACATTAAACATCAGTTTATAATAACAAGAGTTTAAGGCTGGAGGATATTATTCTAGAGTTTATATATTTAAAATAAATATGAATTTAAACGTAACAGCATAGTATGTCTTTAAGAGAGCCAAAACAGAAACAGACCAGGCCATTTTTTACACTTAAGTGAAGGTGAAGGTGAAAAGTTAAACAATCAGTTTAAATGTCAGTAAGTTTTTTGCTAAAAAAAATTCCAAGTATGTACTTGGAATGTACTGAAAAATCCAAACACATACACACAATTTCAGCTATGCATACTCTGCATCCCTTTATGAATTTTCTACAAGGACTTCATTTGCCTTTTGGGTTCTGACATATCTGTGCTGGTCAAAGTCATCAGCTTTGCCTTTAGGGAACAGGCAGAAGAACTGCTCCATTGCCCACAACAAGTTAGCATCTGGCAGAAGACAAACAGGCGTACTCACCTTCTGCTTCACAGATGGTCTCAGTTTTGTCAGTCTCCATCCGTAGTCCTGATCAGTGACAGCCAAATTTGCTGCACTGATGTGCCTGTGAACCCTGTATAATAGGTGCCAAGTGGAGTACATCAAAGTTGTAGCACTAAAAGATGCATTAAGTTACTGTTTGAAGAGCCCTGGTATTTTGTTCATCTTGAACAAGTACCAACACTTACTACAGGTTCATGAAATGCATCATTCTTAAACACTATCAATGTTGAATACATAAGAATATTACAATTCCCTAAATAAACATCAGTGACCTTCTACAAGCTTTTGTTTACTATTGTGTTTAGTACTTACTACTCTGAGGAGATCATAACAGTTCTTGTAGTTGTTTTCTTTCTAAATCAGGACTCTCAAATACTGCATTTACAGAGGTTTTCAAGACATTTAGTCGAGTTTTGCAAAATATTAAGCTCCATCTGTACCCTGTACAAGTGTATTTCAGTACAAATAAGGCTTTGGGGTACCTCTCTCCCTCTCCCTCTCTGTCTTAACTAGACTAATTGAAGGCTATAGATCTAAGTTCTCCAGGGCACCTACTGAGCTGTCTCAAATCCTTGCTCACGGCCTTGAGTATCTTGCAGCTAAAATACATCAGTTCAAGTCCCATACTACTTTTCAGCTGCAAACAATGAAAAAGCCAAGACAGAGTAACACTTGAAAGATAGTCTTCATTAAGTCACCTTCTTTTGGTAAGGTATCATCTTTCCCCAGTGCTGTTAAAATTATTTCACATAGTCAAACTTCTCTGGAAAGTGATACCGTGAAGAGACGCCAACAGACAATTTCTTGAATTCTCATTCTGTAACAGCATGCTGTTCATCTGGGACATATTAAGTTAGCTAGGAGGTTAAAAAGTCTTCACAGAGTCCAGAAAATAGCAGTTTCCCTCCTAGCAAACCACTGTAATCCTAGCATTTTTTAATTTTATGTTATTTTGCTTAATGCTTCCTGACTTATTTTTTTCAAGTTCTTTGTTCAATATGTTTTAAACACAGTGAAGACAATGCTACACAAAAGAAGAGGAGTATAAGTCAGCATCTATCATTTAAGCTACAAAATTCATAATGCTTCAGAACAGGGACTCATCTCCGTCTTTTCTTGTGAAGATTATGCTCTATGAATGCTATGCCAAATAAAACACCTCCAATTCACTTAACTACCTCCCACTGTAAGTACTCACACTAATGTCAATGTTACACAGTAGTCTTTACTACCTGCCCTATTTAGTGGTGTAATATTGCTGTGATTTGTTAAAAAGCTGACATATTTTATCCCCCAAATGTATATTTCTGTAATAAGAAAGGATCAAAGAGATTATGCTACACAAGACATATTTCAGAAACTGAAGAAAACTGGGAATCAACAGAAGGAGAGGAAGAATTTGTGTGTCATTTTACTGATAAAAAAGATGTAACAGATTCAGTATTACGTCAAGAAAGCAAAATCAAGCCATCAGGGCATTTAAGAAAAGATCAAAATTTTAGGGTCAGATGAGACAAATCCCTAATTAAGCACACAGAATAGAAGAAAGGATGAATGAGGGCATTTGCCAGCTTTGCTACTATGACAGCCTTGAACTTAAGGTTTGTCAGACTGAAAAGAACATGTATTAGGAAAAAGGTCTGATGCTCAGACACACCATATCAGATCACCTGGAAAAGACTAGGGCAATACTATAGTATATACATCATATTTATATTCTTGTAATGTATTTAAACAAAGACTATTTCCATAACAAAAAGTGAAAAATTCAGCCATGTACGGCAGGATGGCAGCAACACAACTCTCCGCCCAAGGCACTGCTAAGCCCTCTCTTTATGTACTGTGAATTTGCATACCTTCAATTGCCCATTTCTGTTCATTTTGCACAGCCTGGACTCTGAGGACATCCACGTGCTTTTGCACATTAATATCTCTTTTTGAAAATGGATTTAGGGCCAAACACTCAAATGCACTGAGGAACTTTTATGGCAGCCAAAAACCCAGCAGTTGTGGTTCCTCTCTAATGCCAACATAACTCCAGTGACTCCAATTCACTTACTTTTTTGATCTATACCATGAAAGGGAGAGTTGAATTATGGCCCCAGAATGCAACATATAGAAGTTTCTAAAAAAACCACAGAACTTCGCCTGTGAACAAAGGGAATAAGAGGCAGCTGATGAGGTTACTGCTCTCCTCTGCCATCCCCATCGCAGTCTCCGCACACTGCAGGTACCTGGCAGCTTCTCAGGGAGCTCCAGATGCTGCAGTTTACCACAAGGTGATTTCAGGCAACCTGCTCCTGGGGTTGCGCAGACAACTGGAGGTGCTGCCTGGTCGGTCATCTGAAGCCAAGCTGTCCTCACTCATCATTCAGTGTCCTGAAAATGACTTCTAATATATATGAATCCAGTAGTAATCTTAGTACCTCATCCATCTAAAGATTTAAATTATAACGTTCCCCATTATTGAATACTATTTGAAAAATATTGTTGTATGCAAGAGATATGGCTTAGGTCAAATTTTCAAGGGTATGACATTTCTGAGTTCAAGTTTTTACTCTAATCATACTATGTTCTGAGGATCAGGCCACTGTAATGTAGCCAGTATAATTATAATTAAGAATTAGTTAAGAATAATCTGCTCCTTTCTTCAGCCATGGAGAAATGTGCTAGAACTGCTACTAAGAAAAATTTACAGACAATTTCTGGTCAAGTCTTTACAAGGGTTTAAGAAAGTTTGTTTAGGCCCCAAAGCAAAAACATCCCTCTGCTCTAAAGACTCATTGCTGGAAGAGTTCGATTTCTAACACTACAATCATTGTGGCCAGCCCACAGCAAGAGAACAATGTTATTCCTGCTGCTTTAAAGAAGACAAATCAGCACCAGTTTTAATTAACTTCAGTGGTTTGGAAACTAAACTCAACATACACTCTTAGCTAGCACAACGTAAGTAAAAGCAACATCCAGCTGCTTCTCTGGAATGTTTTTATCCATTCCAGGTAAAATGACATTTATATCTTAAAAAAAAACAAACAAACAAACCCAAACTCAGAAAACTAAACACAAGTTGGACATATTGCCTTTAATATCTTTCAGGAATCAACTAAAAATTAGGTGTCTCTGAGAAGTACTTGAGTCTATGTAACTTTCTGAAGTGGAGAGCTTAGAAAAAATACCCAGAACACAAGCTACCGAATAAAGAGAAACAGCAAAGTCAGAGTCCTCAGTGCATAAAACCACGTAGTGTTCATTAGTTATAGCTCAGTAGTACCTTAAAAACTGCAGTCAACACTAGGGCCTCTCTAAGCTGCACATGATCTATTTTACAGGCTCTCCAAACCTCAGAGATCTACTGACAAAGCGAGTGAACAGATGAGAGATACAAAGAGGTGGAATGACGGATGCCAAACTGATACGAAAAACAGAATGAACAATCAAAGGATAGTAAATTAACATGAAAAAAAATTGAGGGTAGTTTTGTGATAGCGACACTGAATTCAAATTCAGGAGTCTGTGGAGATCTATTATGAGCTCAAAAGCTATCACCTTTCTTGCACTCTCTCTCTCTCACACACACACACACACACTTATATAGACCATTTTGGGGAGTTTTTTTGGTAAAGGCAAGGATGGTTTCACACTGTGGGAATATGCAGTACTTAGTACTATGGTGTCCCAACTTACCCTTGTAAATCAAATGCTAGATGTATAGGTACTTCAGATATTACTGGCAGAAGCAAAATTTAATATAGTTTGCCAGCATGTGGAAAAAATTTAAGGTCCAATTCAATGAAGTCAGTGTGATTTTGGCCTGAATCAGCCATCTGCTACCCATATTAAATAGTATAACATTCTTAATATAAATAAAATACATTCAATTTTTATCAGGTTTGACATTTCTTACAGTACTAAAATTTTGTCATTTGTCAACCTGTATTTTTAGACCTCTCTTGGACTGGAGCCTGGGCTCCACCTGGCAAAATTAGAGGTGTTCCAAATCCAAAGCATTTCAAAGGAATACTCCCACGTTAGTTAATAAAGAACAAATTATAACTGATTGCAGGTGATTGTAAAAGGATGGATTTTAATTTTTTTGAAAACACAAACCATGAAATATTAGCTTAAAAAGTATGAGTAGTATTACTTTATGTTACTATACCAGCTACCTACCAATCTACCAACGCATTATATGAGGTAGTGGCATGATATTCAGACCAGTTATATATTGAGCATGGCATAATATTTTAAAAGGCTTATTGTAAATTAGCATTTTTTTTTGTTAAGCTAATTACTGTATTACCACATTATAAATATGAATGTAATCTGAAAAACACATAGCCTAAGGACAACACAGTCAACTAAGGTTATTTAAAATGTTAAATATATTTTTTTTTCAGGGTTTAGGTGAATTTGAAAGAGTTAGGCTCAGATGCAAGTCCCACTCCCAGGAAGATTCTGGTTCATGCAAGTTAGTGTTGGAGTGAATGCACTAGCAACTTGAGAGACAAAAGCAGATCACCGTCTTCCTACATAAAGTCTTTCCTCTCAGATACTTAAAGAGATATTATTTTAAAGACTCATTACATGCACAAGTTATAACAAAGTCTTCCCTGTAACTATGTTGTCTTTCTAGGGCCTTTCTTTAGTCTTCGTGTCCCAAGCTACCTGTGTCATCACTGGCAGAGCAGTTACCAAACACCTTGCCCAAGGTGCTAAATTCCCCAGCGTGCTTTATCCACAGAAATGGTCTTAGGTCTGCTAAGCCACGACTCTGTCACTTCAAGAAGTGAGTGACAGCCAGGGACAGTGGCAGAGGCCTTATTCCCCAAGTGGGCAGGCCACAAGAGACGCTCCACGCTCAGCCAGTATGCTACACACATCCCGATTCACTAGGAGATGGCAATGCAAGGAAGGGCCTCAGTGACAGCAAAGCAGTTAATGGAAATGAGAATATTCTAAGCCCAGGACCTTGCCTGGGGACTTGGCAACTGCTGGCCACTCTTGACAGAGATGTCTCAGTAGGATGTAATGGTCTTTGCTAAGATTTTCTGGAGTAGGAAAGGATCCCACATCTCCCCACTTGCTCCTAGCAGCTGTAAAAACTTAATTAATAATATTTAGTTCAGTTCTCATTCATTTTTTGGGGATAGGATCAGGCATATTCTCATTAACCTCCAACCGCCACTGGCACCAAGTTTTATTCTCTTCCACTCTCAGAGAGTCTTGTATTGGCTTGGATTTTACAGTCTAAGCATGTATCTACACAGCTGATGCATATGCACATCTGTTTGGTGCCATGTACACAAATAATGAACTTACTCTCTTTCAATGATTGCCATTTGTCCAGCTAAGTGACTTGGCAAGAATAAAGAGGTTAGCAGGGAGGTAATGGCAAAGTCACAAATGGCAAATGCAACAGTAATATTGTTCACTAGCCAAGTACATTAGCTCATTATAATCTTTTCTAAGTGTATATTACATCACAACTCCTTATCTGCTCCAGGATTTTTTACTGTATCAGCCTTTCTTAAAAACATATAAATCATATTGAAAATACAACATTAATCTTTATCACTTACCTCACCATTATTTAATAAGCAGTAGGAGGGAGCTTCCTTTTGCAGAATGCAGTTGTGAAAAGCTGACTTTGAATAAACTCCAGTTTTGAGCTCACCAGTGCTCTTGAGTTGTGTAGCTGTGTTAACCAGGGGCCTCCAAAAGGCCCACGTCTATCAATGGTGCAGCTGTGGATGACAGCTGATGTGACAGGCACTACCCGAGCATTACACTCTGCTTTGGCAAGGTCTGACTACAGGTTGATTAAACTATCATAACATCATCTTTAGTTCTGGCTTATTGTCTAAAAATTTATTTCCTAGTGTGTTACATACATCCCTCACAGAAATTACACTGTGGCATGTATAGTGGTTAGGAAGAAAGCTGGTTAGTACCATATGGCAACAGCCCAATGTATTTCTTATCCCTGTTATTTTCTTTAGATTGCTAGCACCGCAAGTATTAGTTCTTTAGGATTCCTGGCCTCTATGGTGCACAAAATCTTTGGATTACCCTCATTATAGACATTTAGAAGGAATGTGGCTCTAAATTGAGTTTTGAGTTTTAAAGAGTTTTATTGAAAATTAGTTTTAGTAAAAATGAGTTTTATTTTATATTTAAGAGAAAACACTACTCCTCTTAAACCGTGTAAAGTCACTTCATTTTTTTCCATAAAGTTCAACTTCTTATTCTGTTCCAGTCACTGGGGTACATAAGCACAAACATCACCATCCCCAGACAAACCAAACTGGTTTGTCATATGAAACTGATGATCTTCTACATCCCTTTGATATGAAAATTAGAACAGAAAAGGCTAGGCTTTTCCTACAGTGAATCACAACATGCCAAGTACAGGATAACAAACCTTTCTATGAAATGCATCTTATGTTATCTAAGGAAAGTAAATCAACATCATTGTCGTAGCCAAACTATTACTGGAAGAGAGATTCAGCATTAAATTACATATCAATTATGATAAATTATATATCTACATCTCAAATTCACCTTCTCTGAATGACGACACCAGCAAGTGTCTCCATGACCAAACTATATCTGTCATTTGAGTAAACCGTTTAGTCACAGAAATACAATGTTTAAAATCCAATTTCTTGTTTACATGATTTAGGTCAATACTTGTAACTACATTTTTGGAACTTCTCTGGGTAAGCAAATTCTCAGAGCATGACGTTTTAATGTATCCATTTGAGCTTTCTGAATTGACTTTATCCCATACTATCAGCAATAAGTCTAGAATATGTGCTATGCTTTTCTTTGCAATAGCTTTACTTCTAATCTTCATACTTATGGAAAAATGCAATAGGAAAAATGTAGTATTGGAAGGCACTTCATTCCTGACTTTGTATACATACATATATATATATGAATTATACCTTTCTTGTCATCCCTAAGCAGTAAATAACCTTCACTTACCTTTGCTTCTTCTTGTAGTCTCTTGTATTTAAGGGTAAGTCTATACAGTAACTGCCAGGAAGGGCAGTTTAAAATGCTTTCCTGTACTAGATATACAGATATATAACAATGGCAGTGCAAGTGCTGTTGATTTCCAAAGAGCTATTCTTCAGATTTTGTTAGGATTAATAGTTAAATATATTCTCAAAACACGCTACACTGCAGAGTTGTTCTTCCAGACAACCCTGAATTAACACAACTATAGCCTCCTGTTAGCCCTCCCTGAACAAGGTGTGCACCATGTTCAAAACAGAAGCCTGTCAAGGCAGCAGAGGAGCAGGGGAAACGATGTGGTCGTCGCACTCCACCCCAAATGTTACCAGTCTCACAAGCCCTGGCTTCAAGAAAAGGGAGAGTTTCTTTGTATTGCTTTATTTCTTGAGATGGTTTATAAGGAGAATTCAAACTCAAGCGCCCTGGGGCAAAAACTAAATTAAGCATAATCCATCTTCTGAGTTACAGCAAAAAACATTCTGGACAATATCAGGTTTCACTACATGTAATGGCTTTATGAAACGTATAAATTTTACTGTTCTATAAAATACATTTTTCATTCCAAAATGCAAATTATAATTCATATTTAAATCAGGACTTTACTCTCTAGTGTTTTAAATGTACTTTTAAAAGAAAGACACAAGATTGCCAAATTAAAGATTTATTATAGTGTTTTTATTAACAAACTTTCATTGGAAAGTTCTGGGCGCATTAACAGAGGAGGCACATTGGCTTCGATGTTTGGCATTTGACAGTCAACAGAATTGCACTTCACCGTTACAGCTTTGCTACAACAGTGTGAATTTTCATGGCAACCCTCATAGCGAGCCTCTCTCCCTGATCTATTCAGCAGGTGTTTCTGACCGCTTTGGTCAGCCTTCAAAACCTGCTCATTCTGCAAGGAATGCTGATCGGTTTGGCTCTCAGCTTTCTTCTTCTGCTTTGACATAGAGGCTTTCTTGCTTTCAACCCCGTTTACTTCTGTACCACCCTTTCCATCACGCTTGTCTTTCTTCTGACAGAGTCCCTTTTGGTTATTTGATACACTATTCTCACATTCAGAGCAATGCATTATTAGAGGCCCCACATTCCGGCAGAGAAATTGTGAGGAGCTCGTCACCTCTGGAAGAGTTCTTATGTTTTCCTCTGGGTTTTGATGACCACATGAATCTGTCCTATTTATTCTTTGATGTGCCTGAAACTGTTGCACTGACTGGAGGAAAAAATTTCTAGGCAGAGAGTTCTGTGTCATTGTTCTTTTGAGCCTTCCTTGAAGGCAACTGCAGTGGAGGACATGCTGGACTGGGTGCACATACCCTTCTGGAGCCTGCTGCAAAGCATTTACAGGAGCCACAGCATTTTGGAGCTGTACCGTTCCAGAAGAAGGAGAGCACTGGTAACAGAAGGTATCACTTAACTGTTGACATGAGTGCGGGCTCCACTTCACTGCTACTTGCTTATACGCATCAGGACAGCTACATTGTCTGTTTTGACAGAAAAGTGGGCATATGGTATGTTGGTCAACAGATGACTGTAACACAGCTGAACTAGCAACTTTTTGTATGCTTTTATTCACTTCGCTATTATATGCTGAATGCATAGGCATACATGTGTTTTGGGGCCTGCTACTGAAGAGTTCTGAGCAGATATGAGTTTCTTCATAAGTCACTTTCTCCGCAGGGTTACAGTTACTGGTTTGGGATGCCAGAGGCTCCAGCTCATAGTGCTCATGCTCCATTTCTGGGTTTTGATTTCTGGAGTCCAGCTGATATTTGCTAACTGGATGTGATTTATTTTGTCCTCTGCCTCCTTGTCCTCCTGAAAAGGTCTGAGAGAAGGCATTGCATCGCAGTTTTTTTGGTAGTGGAATCTGGCCACAGGTGCCCTGGGGCCCAAGGCAGCGACACATGCACTGAAAGAAGAATGTTGCAAAGGCCCAACTAATGCACATTATAAGCATCATAAAGGTGCCAAGCTGCGTGTATGCCAGTACCGTAGAAGGCATCATCATTGCTCCAGCTACAAATGTGGTCAATGCAGCCATTGCAATAGCAGAACCCATACGGCTTAAAGAAAAGATGACTTTTCCCTCTCGGTCAGGATCAGGGGCCAAGCGATAAGCCACTCCATAGTGAACAGCAAAGTCTACAGATAAGCCAACAGCCACAGAAATAGTGACAGATTCTAACACATTTAGCTCCCATCCAAGAAGAACCAGGGAACCTACAGTGACAAAAATAGTTCCAGCTATTGAAACGATTGCATAAAGGCTTATAATTATATTCCAAGTTGTAAGAAGCATTACACTAAATGCAACAGCAACTGAAAGACCCATGGCAATCAGAGTACCATCAGACAGACTATCCTGCAGATCATAAAATTCTAAATTACTCACAAACCAGCCATTGCTGAGACCCTCAGGGGCAGAACTAAGCTCATTTGAAATCCAGGAGTCCACCTCTTTGTAGAACTGATGCATTTTCTCATAAGCAAGCGTGAAGAGGTAGGTGCTCTGGAACTCCAATACCACTGCCCGGATAGTGTCATTTAGGTCAAAGCGAGGCCCTGGGGTTTTACTATCTAAATGGTACCCTGTGCTTCTCTCCAACTCCATTATAGCTCTCTTGATACATAATTCAAAAACTTCTTGTTTGTACGGAAAGCTCCAGTGGCTGCAGCAAGGGTAAAGAGATGGCTCATCGCAGTCCTGATTTTCCATCCACTGCTTAAATGTTTCAATAAAGCAGCTTGTGAAGTCTTGTTCTTCAGTCTGATAATAAAATGTTTGATTTCTTAACTTCTGACAGAAACGTAAAATCCAAACCTGTGAAGCTGGGCTAGCAATATTAAAACTGCTATCCAGCTGCAACTTCCCTTTACTTTTAGGGTTTAAAGGGTCACCATTATCTTCAGGTATGACACCCCAGATTACCGTAATTGGCATGTGGAGTTCCTCTCCATGGTGAACACGTTCAAACATAAAAAGCTTTTTGTATTCTGCATCATATCGTTCAAATGGGTGAGAAGACCTAAATACCTGAAACTCAGAGAGCTCCAACGATGGCAGTTTCATCTTTGGATTTACACACACAATATATGCTCCACCTATTGTTAAGGCAAGGAACCAGAAAAGCCAAATGTATCGAAATTTGATAACAATGCATGGCAAAACTTTTTCAAAAAATATCCTGGATGCTTCTGAGACTGCAAAAATAACCTTGTGGAACATTTGGCACAACACTGTCCAGCAGTTTTTGTTGTTGTACACTCTCTGCTGAGGTTTTTTAAAGCAACTGAAAATATTGAGAAGATATCGTTCATGTAATACAACTACGGCAGGTAGCCATGTAACCATCAAAACATAATTCACCAATATGGCAGTGCCAGCATAAACACCAAAACATCTGATTGCTGTGATATTGCTGACATAATTAGCATAGAAGGCAGCAGCGGTGGTAAAACTGGTGACAAACATGGAAAGAGCAGCATGCTGCAATGTGATGCTTACCGTCTCAGAAGTTCCAGCATGAGGTTTATCAAATTTTGTGTAGTTCCAAACATCACATAAGACAAAAGCATCATCTGCTCCGATTCCAACAAGAATAATTAATGCAGTGAGATTCATAAATGGAAAAAACTCAAAATTAAATACTACCCGATAGAGAAAATAAGAAACAATCAAGGAGCTAATTATTGCAAACATAGTCATCAGCGTGATAAACATCGACTTCGTGTATACACACATAACTAACAAAACAATTACAATGGCTATGGCAGGATACACAGTATCCATCAACAGGTAATCTTGAAACAAACTATGTTTTATTCCAAACTCAATCCCTGTGATGGTTGTTACACCATCAGAAGAGTTCCAGTTCTCAAAGTTATCCAGGTAAATATTCATCATGCTTTCTCCTTTCTCAGTTGGAGAGAAGAGCATGCTATATTTTAAAGCTGGTAAGACATAGTCAGCTGTCTTTGGGCTTAGAAAATCCTTGTCCACTAGATAGTGGAGGATCTGGTAAACAGCATTGTACTTTGTACATTTACGAGGCACATTTGTACACTTGAGCTGGTCCTTCCTTTTGGCATTCATGTCCCAGCAGTCTGGTCCCAGGGTCCCATTGTAGTAGTATTTGGCACATGTACGAAGCAGCTTTAGGGTGTGAGAGACGTCTCGTTCTACAATTTTTTGACATGATGACCTGTTGTTTAAAATGGCAATATAGTTGCCCAGTGTCCAGCTGGGACAGCATGAAGCAGCAGTGGCTCTCTGGCAGAGATCACCAAATTGGGAATGGGATCTGATCTGTATAAAAACAGGCAGGGCAAAAATCCATTTTAAAGTGAGAGTCTGAATGGTATTTTGAAATTAGAAACATTCACACACAAAAAATCTAAGTGTAATGAAAACTGAGACTGCAGTCATTTTGTATTAATATTTTAACTTCTTATTGCCACACACACTGTTTGATCTGCATCCCGTTACTTATACCAGGCTAAATCAGCAGTAACTCTACTGAACTGTCACAGCAGCATAAAATTGGCAGAAGTGATAAGAATATTGCACAGTAGTAATTCTAGTCTATTGTGTGAAGATGCATTGAGTTTTCTTCCAGACTGAGGATTGTTTCTCTCCTCTATTATCTCATACTATAGTCCTGAAAATAAACAGCCAGACAGACTTTAAAAAAGTTTCATTCTGCTTGAAATCACATACAGAAGTTTCTAGGAGAGGCAGAAAGAAGGGATGCAACAGCTTTACAGCAATGACTTCCATCATCTAGGCTCTCTTCTACAACCCTCTTACTTTGTGAGCCTTTTTTGCTCTCGTACAGCTGACTGACATTTCCCCCACATAAGGCAGCCAAAGAAGACATTGTGCTGCATGTCCCTCCCTGAGCCAGCAGTTTCCACAGCACAAGCACAGGAGAAGCGGATGTAGCATAAAGCCCCCCAGACCGAGCCCTGCTGCACAGACAGCATCCACGCCTCGGGAAGCTGCGCCCACCCGTGGGACATCCTGAGGGTCACCTCAGTAGTGAAGGAGTGGGAAAAAAATCCTGTGGCAGCAGCAATCTTAACCAATATTTTGGTTAAGAAATCCCCTTAGCTAAACGAGTGTTAATCCTTATGTGGATACTCTTCCTTAAGACTGTTCTAGATTTAGTTGAAGCCAGTAAGAATATGACTTAGCTAAATCACCATAACGCACTTTTAAGCAAAATTGAGTGTGTCTATAAAATACAATTGAATCTGTTAGCCAACAAGGTTAGAGCAGGGAAGTTTTCTCTAGTACATAAAACCCATGAACTTGATAGGGCACAAGGAATTTAAGTCTTAAAAACTTCATGTGTATGCTGCTAAACAAAACTTCTGGCTTGTTATGTATGACAGTAGAATTAATCTTTCAAATATTTAGGTATATGTAAAATTTCAGTCTATTAATCGAGTTATATGCAATAAGCACATATTAATAAAGCTACATTAATGAAGCTATGGGCTTAAGGGTTTTCAGGATTTGGGCCCTAAAATCATTGTCCATGCATATTTCAGATCAGCTAGATTTAATAAATACTTTGGTTTTTTTAGCAAAATTGCACAGGTTTATTACTAGCAGTCATTTATAATGCAGACAAAAAAACTGTACTTGGGGATTCTCCTGACAGTTATAAAAGTTTTAATATGGACTTAATTTTGTCAACCAGTTTTTGAACTAGAACAAACTGGCATTCAAAAAAACAGGATAATACACATTTGATTGTTTCCAGATAAAAACACTCACACATGCAAACTCAGGAAAAACCAAACAACCTACTAAATAAAAGGAAGCATTGCAATAGCATATCTGTATTTTTCATGGCACATCTCCAGGTTTATCCTGGGAGGATATAATAGGCAAACCCTTGGGTCAGACAGGCAAATTGGGAGGAAAGGATTGTATTGTCTTCTCTGCATATTCAAGTTCAAAATGGGATAATGAGTTTATACGTTATTCTTCAATACTTGCTGCAGGCTATGGACATTCACTGGTAAAGTAACTGTTGCCAAAAACAAAGCAACATGAGCAGGCAGCTGAAACTTAGAGGTTAAAATACAAAATGTACTTGGGGATAACATTAAAATACAATGTAAAATGTTAATGTATTGTAGCATTGGGCCTTACTTTGCCAGTGAACCAAAGGTATTGCTAAAGACATTTTGCTGTTGCCAGACTAGGTCTGCCACTGGCAGTGTTTTCATTTATTTTGGGACAACTAAAGAAACAAAGCTGTGCATCCTGTGCACATGCCTGTATCTGTAGCCAGATCTCCTTGCCAAATGGATCTGTGCAGTGACAGAGAAGCACAAACACACATTTTTGGGGCTGCAGACTGGGGAAATCATTTACAATCTTTGAAGTTTATAAAATAACTGTTTGTGGTTTACAGAGAAAACACCCTGCGATTAACATGTGAAAGAAAGGACTCTTCTTATCCAAATAATTAAAAATTAGAACACCTCCTACGGCTATTTTGTATGTAGTGTTTCCATGAAGATTACAGGTTTACCATGTGCTGAGCAGCTGCAGGATGAAGCCCCTAAGTGTCAGTAAAACATATAGTTAAAGTAGTTACAAGCAGATGGGAATGCAGTTAACACATAGGGGATTTACTGATAGCTCATATTTAAGCAAATAATTTAGTTGGTGCAGAAATCCCACTCATCATTAGAAAAATATATAAACCCTAAGGTTCACACTTCCAGAAAATGTAGTGCCTGATTTTCCTGTCTTTGAATATGGGAAGTTTTGCCACTTATTTAAACAGAAAGAGAACTGTGCCCCTAAACAAGCATGAATACAACAACAAAGTAATAACTACAGCCAGAGGAGAGTCTGTAGGACTAGGAGGTCACCGAAGTCATCTATTTCTTCTGATAGCTACAGGGCAAGTTAGCATCCTTTCTAGAGACTGGATGTTAGCAGAAGCACATAGCATTCAAAAGTGAGGTATATCTCAGCACTTCATGGGTTCTAAAAAAAGTTCGTACTTAGAAATACCACATGTAAGTAAAAACAAGTGGTTTTTAAATTTTAATGAAAAAAGCTTCAGCTTCTTCTGTCCTGCTTGGTTACAGTGCCTGATTACTATATTCCTAAGTAAAACTCTAAGTTACAAAAAGGACCAGTGGAAACATTATCTGCAATAAATATTCTTTATAAATATCTACACAAGTCTGGGTGCAGCTGAAGTAGCCAACATTTCAGTTTCTCAAATGTTCTTATTTCAAACGAAGAGGTACTTTTGTGGAGTCAAGATGGGTGGTGCTTTTTCTTTAAAGCAGTTTCCTCTTGAGTGATTTCATCACTCTTTCGTCTTCTGTAAATTGGTAGTTGAAATCATGCTTTATTATAAAAGTGTACATGTGTATATATAGGGCAAAAAAAGATGAATTCCTCAGGGTAGTACAATTATTACAAAGATTATTCTTCAGAGGTAATAACTGATTTTATTTTGTTATACAAAAATATTTTTCTTTTTCTATTTATGCTGCATTGCTTTACAATGATCTCTAATATGTGAGATTTACCTGCACCAGCTGTTCCTGTGATTAAACTGCTACAGGTATATGAGCACAGATGAGCATCTCCTACTTAACTCCCCTAATTTTTGCCCTTGCAAAAGGTTATGCTCAACTATATCTTCTGACTGAATCAGTCATGTGACTGCTCCCTAGCTCATTTCAGTCAAAGGCAGCTGGATTAGACTAAATACGGCATTTTGCTCACCTGGCTTATTTTGATAGAAAGCGATAGAGGGTAAGCTCATGAGCCCTCCTGCTAGCGCAAGATTCTCTGGTGGGGAAATGAGCAACAAAGCATGAGCACGTGAGGACAGTAACCACTTACAGCAGAAGAGCCCAACCAGAACAAATTCTGTGCCGACAGACTTAGAGGGAGATTCATCATACAGCGCTTCACTACAGCTCAACATTTTAAGCAAACAAATGCTGGTAGTTAGGGAAAAGAGTTTGGGAATTTGCTAGATTAAGACAATCGTCCGAAAGGCAACAGTAAACAAATATAACAAATATTCCTCATGAAATAAATGCGGTGTATTTATTATGTTAATTGTTTATGATAATTTTGGTTTTGGAGGAGGAAAAACAAGTTTCTTATCAGGAAATCAATGGATCATTATTAATACACAAAAACATACTGCGTAATTAATTTCCATATGAGGTCACCAGGACACAAAAAAAATAGTTGCCTAGTAATTCAAAGAACAAAACGTATTGATTTTCAGCAAGTCACAAGCTTGTATTTTTAGAAATGTGCCACCTGAATGCTTAACTTATTTTAGCCTGTGTCAGTTAACTTCTGTTAGTTGAAACCAGACATCAATTTCAACAGTGTGCTTAGCTGTCTTCTAACACATGCAAAAGAAGCTATAATAGGCCCTGAGGCTGGCTATTACACCGGTCATTTTGGCTATGCAAGGTACCATGTATAAGGAAAGCCATATTTATATTGCCCAAGGAAAATTAGAGCTGTGCCAGGTGGACAAGGCCAAAATGTCCTCCTTCATTTTCTCAATTTAAAAGAAAAATTTAATATCACTCTTAGAATATCACAAGCCAGATCTAATTAAATTGTGCTCTTTGTCTAGATACTGTATCTATGTTTCTTTGATGTCCAGCTGCTAACCTATTGTCTTTTGACTTCATAAATCTAAAAATCCACTAGCTGCCAGAGAAAACTGCATATGCCATTAAGATGCAGCCAGTACAACTGAAGGAGAAAAAGCAAGGAAAACTGAAATATTTGCTGGGAAACATGAACAAAAATCCATGGAATAATATCTTAAGAGGAAACACACATCAAAAGTTAAGTTCCTCCAGTCAACCCTAGCCTGCCCCATTCTGGATTCTGGATGGCATTAGCAGCAAAACCCAAAGAAATTCCCGTGTATAATCTGACTGCATAAATTGAAAGCTGTTTGTTAACCCTTCGCATGCAGACTGACCATCATACAAAGATGTGGACAATGTGAAATGCTCTTATATACTATCAGATTGTAATGGGCAGCAAAACAAACTTTGAAATACATACTTCATATCTGCATATTAAACAAATTAAAGACCATCTTTACTTACCCTCAAGTTATCTACATTGCACATTGACTTAATTGCATTCAAATTCCATAAATTCTCTCCCTCTGTTGAAGTAAATACCACTCGTGAATAGCGATCACCTGAAATTACAGTAGGAGGGTTTATGGATTATTCAGGTGTGTCTGGTATCAAAGACTGAAGCAAAATCCCACCATTCAAATAATACAGACGGAATCTTTGTCAGATCATGCGAATACACCTCCTTTTCAAGATGATCTCTTTATCTGTAAGATTCAGTCCACATGAAAGTTTCAGTTTCCTTAAAGTGCTTATAGTAAATATGGCATCTTAAATATTATATACCATTCAGAAGTTCTACAGAATTCTATCCAAGCAAACTATCTTCTGAAATATGACAAACAAATGAAAATCAAAAGATCTAATCAGCAGACTATGAAATTCTTGGCACAGTATAATGGCATCACATAGATAATAGTAATCAAAGGCTGATTCATTAAGACATTTGGGAATATAAATAATAATTATAAAGATGTTTCTACAAGAATGTTTTTGCTTCAGAAGCGAATGACTGCAGTAGAAATTGTTGTGATATCCTTGAGGCCATTTTAAAAGAATTCTACAGTTTAGACACACACAAAGCTTAAATTACAAATTAAATCACATTTATTAGGAGACAGCTTTTAGGAAGAAAATTATTACTTAGTAGCAGCAAGATCATCACGCATAGCTAACCAGGGAAACATATACACACACATCCACAAATCTATGGTACTGTGTAGTACAATATGGTACTTCGGGTTAAGAAACATTATCAGGTTAATTACAATGTTTCAAATACCAAAAGGCTGAATTTTTCCCTCTGTTGTGAATTGGCAGAATTGTTGCCTCTCAGAGAACTGTGATCAAAAGACACAGGAGTAGTGCTTTAATATCTTTGACTGTGCTTTAGGATCAGGGAAGCTGAAATCTGCTGATCCTGGAGCAGACAAAGAAAGATACCAGGGATGACAAATACCGGTCAAGAGGAAATAAACTGTTTTCTTTACATAACGTGCTGGCAACCTTCCCATAGAAGCATAATTCTGTCATGACTGCTATGATTGAGACTATGCAGAAACGGTAGTGGAAAGCATAAGAATGAGACTTAAAACACAAAAAAACAGTGGGCAGGATAAGAGCAGTTAATTCTGCTTCAAGTTGTGGTTAATGCTCAGTAGAGTTTCCAGTACATTTGCTCATCCTTATGAGAGGTCTAATTAGTCTAATTCAGTTCTGCTCATAGGAGCAGAATTGATGACCTTGTGCACTTCCTCTCACTTATATTAGATGTAAGACCTTACTGTAATTGAAAAAATCATAAATCTATTTTTCACCTCTTTTTTCCTGGTTATTGCTCTCTCAGATTAAGTAATGTAAACAAACAATTACACAATTATGTTTTCATGTTGTAATCAGTGCTCACACACTGAAGCAGCAGGTCACATACTGATGTAGCAGCAAAAAGCCCAAGTCTCAAGGCATTCTATGAATAAAGGCAAGATCTACATCTGCTAATGCATGCTCTCTGTCAGAACACAACCTATCAAAGTTTTGCAGTATGTCTTGTAAGAAGTTCAGCACAGATTTCTTTGTTAAAATAACCTCTTTACTTGAAACTAAAGATCTTCACAGGCCTTTGGTTTTTAAGGGGTTTTTTTGCTTTTTCTTTTAAACCCTAAATCCTGGGCAGGATGTGACCTGTGGATGTCTTTTAGAAAAGAGCATCATAAAAACATAAAGAGGAAAAGTACTTTGGTTAAGTTTTTTTTTTAGATTTATGTTGATGTGTTGATGGCACAGATAAAACACTTCTTTCTTAAGCTGAATTAGGTGCAACTTCTGTAGGCATATATATTAAAGACACCGCTTTTACAATGATCAGTATTAACAACAACTCATAAAAAGTTTAAAGGAAATGGAACCACTTAAAGAAAGCACTTTAAGGAAGTACAGTTGCTTCCTAAGACATACCAATAGAATACAACATTTCAATTTGATTCCTTCAAAGGCTTCTGCAGACATAAAGAAGGTACTTTTCATGAATATAACAAGCAAGAAATATTTTCCTAATATTAAGGCATACAATATAAAGAAGAGTTCAGAAATCATTCAACTGGCAAAAGTTTTTAGGCTTCTTTATATCATTTCTCCACTTACTTGGAATATCGCAGAAAAAGGTATCTTTGTGGAAGTTCCAGTCTGCTTGCCTCTTCTCTCTTTCATAGTGATCATCTGACCATCTGTCATCCTGATGACTAAAACAGGATAAATAGTTTTACCTTATCTTAGTAAAGGGATCATTAAAAGGAGTACCCAAGCTAGTCACACCTCCTCATAACTCTTGCATTAGAAAAAATATACTTTTTGTCAATGTGACTTTAGTATTCAAGAACTGAAATATTCATTACACTTTTTGTTTTTAGAGACTTCAAAGGAAATTACATTGAGCCTAGTATTGAAAAATACTCATAATTCAAAGAGAAAACAAAAGTGACAAGATATTTTAAACAGCTTGTGATGAGAAAAATCTAATTCCATATGAAAGACCTTAAAGAAATTAGATGATAAGATTCAGTGTATGTTGAAATCAGTGGCAACATATACATTAACTTCAGAGGGTACTGGAGCAAGCCCCATTTAAGCAATAAAAACAATAAATAAAATGAATTTTGAATACAAATTCTTACCTTTTAGCCTGCTCATCTGCATATTTGAAAGGATAGTTTGCCAGTGTTGCTTTGTACCCTGTGTTTTTCACCATATTATTCCATGTGACCAATCTCTGTCCTATTGCCGTCCCTCTTGGTTCAAAACCCTAAGGCAGAATATTATGAAATTCCATTAATACATTTCATTCTTTAGCTTTAATGGGAAAGTGGAAACATGATCAAAGTGATGGATAGTTTTCAATACGAAGCATAGTTACTCCAGGCATCTACATTTAAGGTAAACTGCTTTATGACAGGGCAGTTCGACAAAGTAATGACCAACCGTATGGACTGACAAGGGATTAAGAATTCTTGTGCATAATATTTACCTCCCTGAGAAATTATGATTATTTAATCTATGACAATGTTTAATACATTAGCTCTTAGTTTTCAAAACAAGAGTGCTCTAGAATGTCCTCTTCTGTATCTTAATTATCATCCTTTACAGATTAAATATGATTAAAAAATCCTGAAGTACATCTTTCTAGTTCTCCAAGAATAAGGTTAATATTTTAATAATTTCAAAAGACTTTTAACCATAATTTGAATAACTTGACTGTGTCAAGAAATATCCTTTACTGTATATTGCACATGTACAGATATACAGTACTGTGATATATCAATAACTTATAGGAATGGTATATTTATATTTGAGGATAATAACTAAATACAATTTTTTCCATAAGAGTCTGGAAAGTTACTCATGGGTAATATAGCTAAGAAAAAGAAAGAAATGAGCCCAGTATTTAATGGAATCTGATAAAGATTACTTTCAGTCTTTCAATATGGATACTATTTCATCCCCAGAAGGCTCTTAGAATCCCCTTTCCTTTAATAGATCCTGGCACTCACTCTTTGAAACTTGATTTAGAACGTATGGTCTGTGTTGTACTCTGCCTATTTTCTAAAACTGGGATGAATTTACATTGTGCAACTTATAGAAGTTCTGTTGTAGGACATAAGAGCTCTGAACAGCTATCTGCAGAACACCATTACTAGAACTAGTGCATAACACTGTCTGATGTGCAACTGCTTCTTTATATAGCTATTAGCTAGTTAGCTATGCCAGCGTCAAGTTATAATCTTACAATCCTTTTTTTTTAATTATTATTATTTTTTTTTATTATTTTTTTTACTAGAGGAATAACCAGGCTCTTAAATTCAATTTCTTTCATGGATTCATCATATAATACTTACTTCTCTAAGCTTACTACTAATGGAATCTCTCTGGAAACTGATTCCCAAACGGATTCATATTAGGGGAAATCTGTCCAGATTTTGATAGTAAAGGGATAAATCTGCCAATTCAAGTTTTAGATCCCAAACAGAGAAGGCTGCACCGCAGTCTTTAGACCCAGATGTCCACTAAACTGAGGCATGTCAAGAGTCAGGGGGTTTGTCTGGGCAGACCTGAATTAAAAAGGAATTTTAACAATTTTACTGCACTGTACTTACATTCGCCATTTCCTGGTATCACTGAAAACCAGCACACCAAAAATACTTATCTGACAGTACATGTGGCTAGTATCTACCTACCAGCAATGGATCAGAGAAGTCAGGAAGATCTGGCACTAATATCCCAACCAGAGCGCACACCACTATTAGCACAGTGCACATGCCCAGCACCACCACGGGCCAGTCGGCTATCAGTGCCGCGTAGCTACGGGGAAAGGAGCAGAGGAAAAGACATTAGGGAAATAAAGGTCATACACAGAATGAGTCCATACCCCTCTCTAAGCAAAGAAGCATGCTGAAACATGGGCCTACTTTCTTTGTTTCCTTTCCATGAAATTAAGCTAAATAGCACATGTGGATGTAGGAAAGATTCGGAAACCACGTTTATTTCCACTACCATTTTGTTAAGCAAATCAGAAAACAAACAAAAAAAAATTACTTTCAAATTTCCTCCCTACGGAAACTTTCTACTCTTATGAGAAGCCATTCATTTCAGACTAGTACTACTATTTTTTCAGGATACTGACAAAAATGTAGGTTTTACCTTAGATTTTCTTTCAGTTGATGCAGACATGACTAATTATGGGTTACCGAAATAAATGTTTCTGCTGTACATGTTCAGTAATGAAAACTGCCATGGCTATCATTTATATAAAAACGAATTGACACTAAAAACGTATATGTGAAGTGAAACTGTTATTTAAGACTGAACATGAATTATTGATATTAATACTTCTCCCATAACTTTATACTTAATTTTTGGCATGGATATTATCCATGCCCAGGAACCACTCAAAAATAAATATTTTGTTAAAAATGTAATGATAGAAAACATCACAGTTTCTTTTTTGAAAGTTTCAGCTTTTTAAGAAAAATAGCATACTTAAAAAGAGGAAAATCAATTTTAAAGTAGAACCTATAACCCAAAAGAAAAAATTTCCTCTATATTTAAAACTACCATTTCAAAACTTACTGAAAGGCTATATTCTAATATTACATAAAATCTGTTGTAAATTCAAAGGTGAAGGGGAGTTGCAACATGATGCACAAACTAATAGCATTAGTTACTTAGTCTTCTGGAATGATGTATATTCTTGGCTTTTAACCCTCAATATCTTCTAAGTTGTCAGAGCGTAAAGAGTTTTACATGCAAATCTAATTTTTGTCATTTTCATAAGATATTTTTATTTTTGTTAAATTGGAAAAAAAGTATGAGAAAACTCCCAAATCTTAATTTCTTCATGATTTTTCTTACAGTGAACACCTGAAATCACAGCGCCTATGTTTCAAGGGCAACATTGTCTAATCTTGGGAGCAAGGAGAGTACAGAAAGTCCACAAAGTTTATACAGCATTTTAAGAGATAATTATACAGTATGAATCATCCTACACTGATAGTGTCTGTACACACTAAATACTGATCAAGAAGATTTCTACTCTACTTCCTCCTCAACTTATATGCAATGTAACATGAAAGGAAGTTTATAGCGAGCGCGCTCTGCACTTACTTCTATTGCCTTAAAGATTATGGTTCTTTTTCAGTTTCAGACCCACCCATTCTCTAATCACAAGTCAATTGTCCTCTGCGCAGAAACTGTCTGTCCTCCTGCCCAGATGAGATGTAACAGCTACAGCTAGCTCCTCACTCCAGCAATGGCTTCCCATTTTTCAATCTGTAAAATCAGCAGCAGTGAGCAACCCTGTTGCTGACTTTTTGTAGCATGTGGTACCAGGTACGGTCTAGGGGTCTAAGCACAGCTTCCGGAGCAAGAAAGTCCAAAGAATTGGGTGCACCTCAACTTCTCATTAGGTAAATGTGGAATAATTTTCATCATTCTCGCACAAGAGGTTATGAACCTTAATTAATGAAAGCTTGAAAAGCAATCTGAAGTGTTAGTTGTTATTAAAGTGAATCACAAAGAGGCAGTTTGCCAAACAAGCAGTTGTCCAAAGTAGGACTGAGGGGAAGCAGATGACCTAACAGAATTTCCTATTCATAGGATTCAATTTTTTTTGGATAAACATCAACTGCTAGATTGACTGGCTACTACAGATGTTTGCTCTGAAGTCATAAAAATTATACCTGAAAGATTTATTTTCCTGTTCATCACTACTGCAGAATTTACCCCTTTGACATGCTGTCTATATGATTCCCTTCTCAGCTGAGCAGCTCTTAAGTTGGTTAAATTCTTTGGTTGCTACCTTTAAAATAAACTATGTCCTAGGTGAACTGTTTAAAATGTTAATAAGCCACATGCAGAAGACAGTAACTGTGCATTTACACCTGTAAAATTTTCCTGTTTCTTATATCACATGCTCAGATAAGCAAAGATGACCTGAGCTAGAACAAAATGGACAAACCACACTACATATAAATTTTATTAGTCTGAGTATCACATGGTGCTGGAGGACTCTGCTTCTAACCAAGTTGCCTATAGATAGCCTATAGCCCAACTGACTCTAAGTAACAAGAAAGATGGTAGTTATTTTATTTTTCTCGCACTAAAAAGCCATAATATGTGTTTAGTTATTTTTTTATTTCCTCTGTGAAAAGTAAGCCACTGCCCCGACTAAGGTTCAATGTAGATGATCACTTGCCTGATAATTTCTGACTCTAACAGAAATGTGCTTCAGTCCACTTCTCAGCCAAGAAATCACGCACTTTCAGAAAGCACATCCTTAGTGCTAAGCAGGTACTTCAGTATTTTCCCAAATCATGATACCTATCTCCTGCTTTTTGATGCCTAATGGAAACTACAGCTGTGCAACTAGCTGGGCATATGGCTATGCTGATATGTCATCTTCTTCTCCAAACTATGCAACTACTAAATGATGAATTCGCAATAACTATACCATTCTTGTCTGAATGAAATCTCTTTTATGCCAATTCATTCCCTGCTTTCAATCTAGTTGTCAGAATGGCAATATTACCTGCTAAGTTGCCTTGTAGCGTGCAAATACATATATAGTTTTATTTCTTTCCTCTTGATGTTTTCCATACACTTGAAAAAGTATTTACATATTTTAAGCAGAACGAAAAATGCTTAGGAGATACAATAAGCAATTCAACCTACATTAATCTCATTCAATTGGCACCGCTAAAGACAAGAGTCAAGCAATTTGCCCACAGGTAATTCAGACCCAGACGTTATTTAAAAAAAAAAAAGAAAAGAAAAGAAAAGTGTTCTATTTTTCCTTCCCATTTTAGGCTACATAAGAACTGGATAGTGTTAACCTTTTTGATTCAGCACCTATACGCAGGCATACTCAGTTTAAACCACTACCCAGTCTCATATAAAGAGACAGGTACATACTACATAAAGTTTCAGTATAGTAAAATGTAGTTGAATTTGTATTAATGAACAAATTTATATAACTTGAAACAAATATTTAGTGAACATGTCTGTTCCTTATTGAAGGCCAAATCCCAAAGGTGGACTATGTTTTTAACGTATTTTCACTTGAGATGGTTTACTTATACTATTACTGAGGCATGAACACTTTTAAATAAGTTACTCTATTGTTTTCTATTATCTTGCCATTCTTCAGATTATGTGTAGTCCAAATCTACTATTTTTGATTGTGTGGGTTTTCTGTTTTGGTTTTAGAAGAAGAAAAGATCACTGCAGTGACATATTCTGAAGTTTTCTGTCAGGCTGCTTTATCGTTATTGCTGATACAACCAAGCAGTTTCTCAGAATAACCCCTTAATCAAAAAAAGTCAAATCAGCCACAGAAACGTTATGCTTGTGCAGACAGTGTACATATATACACAAACAAAGAAAATGTAATTCACTGCAGTCAAAAAAATCTTAAAAATATTTGCCAGAAAGGAACATTGAAATCTGCCTTAAATTTTACAGTTCTTGCCCAGTGTTCTGTCTTCCCAAGTGGCAAAAGGAGAGGCTATTTATGAAGAGACGACTTAGGGGGATCACACAAGCTTGGCCACCTTCCGTGGCTGATCCTCTTCAGGCCACCACCCCCCCCCCCCCCGGATCCACAGCTGTTTGACTAGGGATGTTAAAAAGCACATCCCTGCCTACTCCTTTTCATGGTCATTTGTGGACCTGCTGTAGATCAAATTTTCTTAACCTCTTTTGACCCACCTAATGCTATTTGCCTCCACTGCTTCCTGTGGCAGTTCCAGAAATTCACTGTGTTGTCAACATTCACTGTGTAAAATACACTTTAAAAAATAAAACTTTTTAAAATTCATTGCCTACTATTTTCACTGAATGTCCCCTATATCTTGTATTGTATGGAGAATAACAGTTTAGCCTTCACCTTATTCACTGCCTTCATGATTTTGTAAACCTCACATGTAATACACCTTACCTTTTTGGTAACTTGAATGGTCTGGCTGGTCTGCAAAAAAAAAAAAGTATAATTGCAAATATATGAAACATACATGTATATACTAATTTGTTTAATTCTTCTCTTTCATGGATAAGCAGCAAAATATCAGATATTTAAGAATATAAATTATTTTAAAAGGCATACGATCATATTCAATTGAGCCTCTGCAAACAAGTAATTCAGAGAATAATTATAGCTACAAAGACAGCTGGGTTTTCAAAAGTGGAATTTTGAGGCAGCTGATTTTCAGGATTACTATTTGAGAGGCTTTTCAAGTTTTCAATAAGAGACCAAATAAACTAACAAGATAAAAATTCAGTACCATAAAAATTATGACAAAGTTTGCATTTGATGGGAAAAGACAACCAAAACACCACCTTCCAACACTGCAATTCATTAACCTTCTTAATTGTCCTTGTAGTTCCATCACAGAAAGTAATTCTGGCCCTAATTCTGTCTTTCCATAATTAGGAAAAATAGAATGACAAAACGTACCCATATGATATACCTTTTCTATGTAGCTTTTTGATATTTATTAAAAATCTAACACAAATAACATTACTTTGATGGATAAGAGAAAGCAAACCCAGATGCAAATTATTTATATTTGCTGCTGTTCAGTGAGCACTTCATTTTGTTAGTTACTGGATCCTTAAGTTTCATATAGACTTCACTTTAAAAGGAGATGGGAAAAAAAGAAGCCCTAACTCCCATAAATAACCTGTAAGTCCTTTTAAGAACTTCCTGTCTACGAATGTGACATATAATCATTCTGAAGATGTAACCAAACCATAGCTTCAGGTAAGTTATGAACTTACCTGAAGTTCATAAGGGAACTTATTTTACTTTTACCATCAAGGTCATATTTAACGCTCTTTCTTTAGGAAGTATAGAAAACAATTAATTAAGAAGCAGCTCTTTGCATAAAATAGATCACTTAATATTTCTGCACTGAGGTCTCCAAAAGAGTAAAGATTTGTATGTTTTCACACCACAGAATTAACAGCTCAAACACTGGAGTCTTCAGAAATTTTCATAAAAATTTAAAGATTAATTCACTGCTCAAGAATGAGACTTGTTGTCCTTTGAAGAATGAGATTCACACACCACAGTGAAATCCTAGTCCAGGGGAGTGAAATGTGCTGGCATAATCATCTCAAGGTAGTTGCAACTGTGCCCATACTAGGTGGCAGTACTGCTTAGACTACATTTATTTCTAAATCAGAACAGCTGCATTGGTAAAGGGGAAATAATTCATATAAAATGAACCTCAGAAAGTCAATAGTCTGTTACACCAAAAAAAAAAAAAAAAGTACAATTTAATGTAAAACAGGTCTCACCACAGCACCAGACCACTTCAGACATATATTCAAAGCATTGCTAACTAGTATGATTGCAAAAGGGGTGATAAAAGAATGTGTGTAATTCACAGCCTGGAATAATATAAATGCTAGCTTTCCTATTAGCACTTTCATTAGTGGAGAGGATGGAAGAAAAAATAAACTAGAGAAGCTAAAAACTGCTCTTAAGCTGTCTTTTACTCCTCACCTTCATTAATGGCGTGTCTCAACTGATATAGCACATAACTATAAATATTATAGAACGTTTCCTCAAGAAATATAAAGACAATTTATGTATTTGCTCAAGAAATATAGAGTAATTTTAATCTAACTATGACAAGAAATTTAAGAATTGTAAGAAAGTAAAATTCTCTCAGCTGTACTTCACTGCTGTCTGGAAATGCTCTGAACGGCCGAGCGGACCTGCTAACTGGGACATGAATGTAGGTAGCAAATAGTAGTAAAAACTGCTACTAGCAGCCATGAGAAAGCTGGAGAAAGGGAAAAGAAAGGCAGAACATCCAATCTTCAGTTGCAGTAACTCAAAGATTGAGGAAACGCACAGACATAAACTGATTGCAGAAATGATTCTGCAACGATAACTTGTCTGAGGCTGAAAAGGAGTCCCATGCAGGCTCAGGAAACTTCTTGCCTTCCCATCTACAGTCTCAACCACAAAACCAGCTTTTCTCAACTCAGGCTACACTGGAAGATGGGAACCTGGATACCAGACTCAGAAGTCACTGAATTTGAATCTGAAGTGAATAGTAACAGGAACGTATACGAAGAGAAATACTTAAACAGGCGAGTCTTTCATGCATTAACACGTCACCAAAGAATACAGAAATAGTTGCTTTGCCTAAATGTTAGAATCAGGCACAGCCCCAATGAAGAGCACAAACTATGAATCCATGCTTCCATGCCTGTAGGAAAAAGGGAATAAAGATACAAACCGAGTCAGAGAACAGGTTTTCGTAATTGCAGCATACATCTTTGTGTTTACAGGTTAGACAGAAATGGATCCACAACATTTATTTTTAACACAGTGATGAAATTTTAGCCTTTATTTGTAAACATCTGCATTTCTGTATATGCTCAGTCTCCATTGGAAATGAGTCATCTCTCATCTGGGTCATAGTGGGCCTTACCTCCACTAACAAAAATACCATATAACTATTTGGCACAACCAACAGCCATCCAAGGACATCAAGCTAGTATAGCTGTTGTAATTCAGGTTTATACTTGTATAAAGGTTTTTATGACAGTTCAGGTTTATGCTGGCAGATAAAAATGCTTTGCTTATACTTGGACTTTTAATCAATTTTAGTATCCACTTTTACAACAAAGTTAATCTACAAGGTTGGAAAAATAAGTGACTGATTTAACTGAGAATTAACTCCCACCGAAACAATATTTTCCTCTGCGCAGGCCAGAGCACTGCTATTCACAACATCATACACCAGGCTGTATTACCGCTACAGTGGTCTCTATGGCTCCGTAAAGGGTAAGTTTGGTTCATCCAGACAGTCACGTCCACATCACTACGCAATCCCCAAAATATACGGGTTTGTTTGGATGGTGAGATACAGAACTGAAGTCTGCCACAGAGTCATCGGAGGACCTAAGAAACATTTGGTGGGAAGGACCAACGTGTAACGACATCGCTTTGGCAATGATGCAGACATGTCTCCAGATGCTTCCCCTACAGTCTCTGCTTCCACAGCTCTCCCAGCCCCTTCTGCATACCTACTAGTTTGCTTAGTAAATGCATGTTTTGAATCTGTCTGTTCATCTAGCTTTACACTATATTTTCATTATGTCCCTGTAATTATACAGCAAAAAATGTTTTCCCAATAGAACTTATAACTTCTTTCAGACAGAACTTTCAAAAATTAACTTTGACTTATTTGTGGTATAAAACAAGGACAAAGGTACCTACACAACCATTCCTCATCCCCCTTGTTTCCCATCAAAAATCAAACTACATTTCCCTCTGTTTCCTCCACCTGCAAAATATATTCAGTGCTGAACAAATGATGATGATGAAGTTCTTCAAAGTTAGGGAGGGTTAAAGGTCACACCTGCTATCAAACTGTTTTGTTTCGAAAAGCACGCATAAAGAAAACCAGCGTACACCAAAATGAATTCCAGCAGTGTAACCAATCCCTGCAGCTGTTGTGATGACTCTATTATATCAGTCAATAGGAAAAGCTATCCCTGAAAACGATGCCAAAAAATTCTTTAGTTATGCTCTAAAATACAGAAATGCATAGCAAAACCAGGTCTTTCCTGCATAATTAATTAATGCTGCTATGTCTAATTTTTGAATTATTATACTTCCATTTAGTCAGTTTAAATAACACCACTAACTTCCAAAAAAAAAAAGTCAAGACAAGAAAGAAAAATCCTCATCAGTTTACATGAGAAAGAAATGGTAAATTCCATAAATTATGTCAGGAAAAAAATTTATATAAAGTATGTTATCCTACCAGAAAGCCTGGGACAGAGCTCAATTCGATCTGCATATTAAATTACCTCTTTACTTAGTAGTCACAAGTTTGATACCAGAAAGTGACATCCCATTTGTTTGTGATGGGACTAACAAAGCCAGATTATTACAGAACTACAGTCACTGATAAATATCTAATACATACGATATCAAAGATTGAAACCAGAAGGGGAAATAAAAGGACGGGCTGTATTCTACTACCATTTACCACAAGCCTCAGCTCCTATTCTACAGATGCTTTTCTTCATTCTGTCCTTTCTAATGGCTAGTTTAGACTGAGCATCATACAATTAGGAACTACATAATGAAAAGAAGTATAGATCGGTTTAAGCAAGAAACAGATGTTTTTAACATGAAATTTATTTGGTTGTCTAGCATCCTTCAATGTAACATGGTGAAAAAGAACAGTGGTGTTTCTAAAAAGTGTGGCTGTAAATATCAAAGTTTACCATAGGAAATAACAATAGCAACAGAAAGATAGATTAGAGCACCCGTTTGGACTGTTACAACTCTAGTATTCCAGCCTAAACAATCACCTGACCTCAGCTTTTCTACTCATATTCTGAACAAATGGGAAATATAATGCACTTTCATGTTTGTGTACACTTGAATTGGGGCAGCTCACAAACATGAAAATACTATTGCTTTAGATGTTTTTCAACCTGAGAAAAAGAACGGTACCAGTAGCCTAGTTTCCTTAAGCAAAATATGCCATGCTCTTCTGTCACGCTCTGCGTTCAAGTTCTCAGTACAATCAAAGTTTCCATACAGTTACATCATTGAATTATTTTTCTCATGAAAAAGGATTAGCACGAATATAACAGAGAGGGGAGTTTGGCCCTAATTTCAAGCATAGTAATGAAAAATAAGCTCTTGAAAATCAAAAGAATTATTATATCTCGTTCTACAACCTTCATGTTACCTGGACATTACTTGACCCAAAGCAATGTTTCATGAGCATGTTCCTCAGCATAGAACTGTTCCAAATTAAATGCTTAATATTAAAATTACAATTGGTTACAGTTTTTACAGTGTATTTGCTTCACTGACTTAACACATTTCAGGTGAATACAACTTCCAAGAAACCTGAACAAGTACATAAGTATTCTAAGACTTTCTTTGCAGTCCTTCTTCACAAATCTCAGTTGTGAAGACCACCTCAATTACGGAAACCCCTTTTGCTTCACACTACGAAGAATAACATTAGCTGCTTCAGGAGTGGGTGCAAGGAACCCTATAGAAGGCAACAATGAAATAGAAAATGATGAAAACAGGCTGTCTGTTGATGCATACTTTGACGACAGCTTTCTACCTATTGCAAAGCAACCAGCATTTTAAAATGTGTTAGCAGTTATCAGTAACCTCACAGGTTGAAAATTATACTAATATGATTCTGAACATTAACATTCCTACCTACATTAATAGTATAATAGTATGTTTTTTCTAAGTCAGTTAGAAAATGTCAATACATTTCAAAACTTATTTTTGTACTAACATACCCAAACAATGCCTTCCTAAAACATTTAAAATCACTTATTATAACTCTACATATTATCCTTCCTAAATATTTGACTTCTGAGTTATTTCTTGACACTTTAAGATCTGATTCGTTTCTATTTCACAATGCGTAGATGTAGAGACTGGAGCTCAGAAGAAGGGCTCTTCTCCATTCCTCCGAGGCAGCAAGAAACCCATCAGCCTTCAAGCTAAAACTAATGCCTGCGGGGCCTCCACCCCAGAGACGGAGCAACACAGAGGCGCTGACTGGGATTGTCATGCTCTAGTCTACAGTATAAGGCAACATCTAACAGCATCACAGATAAGTCTGAAACTCTCTTCTCCTCTGTTTTGCTCTTGAGAAATAGCAATTAAAGGAAGCACAAAGCTGCTGCTCCCGGCAGCAATACCCAGCTGACTCTGGTGCTTGCTCTGCAGCAGCTGAGCTGAAGATGACTTGAGGAAGCACTGCAGTGCTCTTCCTGCACATCATTGCCTGTAGTGAAGCAGCTTCTCAGAAACTCCCAGTGAAATGCCCTATAAGCAATTCAAAAAGATAAGCACCAGTCTTTGCAACCATTTTTCCTACTTCATTGCAGCAACTGGTCTCAGAGGAAAAGTGCAGATCGCTGATAAATGCAATCCTCTGGCAAATTGAGCTGAGAACCATGCTCAATTGGGTCCGAACATGAACAGTGATAGCGGACCACAATTTCAGGGCTCAAACACAGGTCAAACTGCAGCAAAGAAAGTCACTGACAGAAACCTGGCAGATAGGAAAAGCCTAGTTTTCTAAACTATGATCCAGAGAGAACTAACTGTTCGCATGGCTGGTCTTCTTCATTTTGGCACTAAGCTGCACAAAGTTTTGAAGATAGATTAAATATACAGCTTATAGCTATTTATCCACAAACACAATTGAAGTAGTTTTCATAGGAATGTAAAGCGATCACCAACAGAACTACAGATAACTCAGCAGAAGAAGCAGTTACGACAACTGCTCTAGCAAAATGGGATCCAGAGTAAACAAAAATTGTAGATGTTTACACAGATCTATACCAACTTAAATTTCTGGAAGTATGGACAAACATTATGTTTTACATAATCTCAATTCTACTTTTCTCATGTAAGTATTTGTAAAAGAGATCTATTATTTTCTTGATAAAAATAAGATCACATGCATAAAAACCCTTATGGTGTTTGGGTAGTTGTCAGGGCACAAACTGTATCTTCTGTTTGAAGCACCTGACATACCATAGGTGCTATCATTATCTAAATAAATAGCAATACAAAAAATTAATTAAAAAGCTAATAGCACAAAAACTAACTTTGCTCTCTTGCATTTCACTATAAAATTAACTTGAGTCAAAAATATTATGTTACAATAAATGGCTGTACTTACTGAAAAAAAAAAAATCAATATAAAGACTCTCCTGTCCAAGGATTATGAAGTGTTTAACTCCAACACTTTACTTTGTCAAAGGGAAGCTATTCCTTTGTTGGTAGATCTGGTTACAAGAAGTGATAAAACATAGCTTTTTGTCATTACTACACTCAAGGATAAGCTAAATCCCTGCAGGATAGAACAAGATATGCATCATATTGTACACCTTCCATTAGAACATACAATACCAACTAAATCCCTGCAGAGGAAGAAAATCCTAGTGTTTTCAGCATGTCATTGACCCATGAGAAAAACTTCAATCGCTTTTACATATCAAGCTAGTTTTTGCAGTTATATGAGATATAACATCTATCTGCTCTATCATTTTAACAATCAGAGCAATCACTCAGCCAACATATCCAAGTGATTTAAGTTGCCAAAAAACTTTTTGCAAGCCTCCCAATTTAATTTTCTGCTATGCTGTATAGAGTTTTCCTTGACTCTGATCATGAACTCACTTTTGATGCTTTTTAAACATGTAGTGTTTACTGCCTTTGTCTGCACATAGCTTTGTTTATTTACATCTATAAAGGAAGTATAAGACAACACACAGCAGAAGCAGGTTGTAGTGAAGACAGAGAATTCACTTTTTTGATAAACTGCTTTTAAGTTTTAATGAAAGCCAGAAAAATGCAAAGAATTTCTTGTTGTCTCACAAACAAAATGTCAAGAAACATTCCAAAAGGGTTTTTTTTTCCCTCTAGATTATCAGGTGAGATGATCTGAAACTAACTACTACTTCATCTCAGGAAAATGTGTGAAAACCCAATGTTGCATGTTTGCTTAACCTTATGCTTGTGAATTACTTCTGATAAGTAATTTTTATGCATAAAATTAAGCAGAATGAAAGCCAGTACAGAGACCAAAATCAATAAACTAACTGGCAACTGTATTATAGATGGCCATTCACATTTTTACAGTTGAGATTCCAAGCTTTGTGAAGGCTCCTGTCTGTTTTTCTTGTATTCTTCTACCTCTTGAGTTCCAACTGAGGATCTATGTTCACAGCAAGTATGAGCAAATAATATTGCCTTTCTGCAAGGAAAGTAATTTTAAGTAACGTGTTAATGACAACAAAATCATTGTCTGAGTAATCCTTGCTGTAACTGATTTAAATTTTACCATGAAAATGTATGCTCCACTGACCTACAGCACGCACACAGGGTAAAAGCATATTCCTTTGGCATCAGCAGCAAGCCCTATATACTTAAGTGTAGTCAAGAACTTGCTCATTTTTTTTCTGCTATTAAATCCATATTAAACTGACAGTTTATTGACCTACTTCACAAAAGTGAAAGGTAGTTTTGACACATCCCAATCACAGACTTCCAGCTTATGCCAGCATACAACAGATTAGTTCAGCAGAAATACATGTTTCTTCCAGGTCAACAGATATGCAAAAAGGTCAATGCAATCAGATTAACATCCTATACATACGTATTTTTATTTGGAAGTTATTTTGATTAATTTAATATCACTGCACAATTTATTATATACTAAGGTTAAAACTTCTACAAATTTATAACATACAGATGACTTGAATTTTAAGTGCTCCTATAAATATCTCAAAGGTTTTGGGGTTCTTTTCCCTTTTGTCTACTGCTCCATATAGAAGGAATACATGCAGGATACCAAGCTCTACATACAAAGTCTTCACCTTCAGGTTTTTTAGAAGATTCATTTTTGCAATACTGACTTCTGATGCCTTCCCTCTTTCACCTCCCACAACTGAAAACATATTATCAACTCCTAAGAAAGCTAGTTCTTTTCCTTAAGAGAGTCTAATCTGTTCATTGTCTTTAACAGGAGGTAAGTCATCTTCTCTGCAGGAAAATGTCACAGTGTATGAGGAAACTATTAAGGACTTATGCATTATATACCCGAAAATTATTTTTCTTCTATCCTTCTTTCCCTCAGAAATCCCTCTTCAAGGAGTCCAGCCACTTCTAAAGATAGTTCTCAAAAAGAAAACTACCATCATACATACTTAAAATGGATCGTTCCAGTTCTAAGTGGCAAAGTTTATAAATTTAAAGTATATTCTTCTTCAAAAGGTTTAAACATAGCTATGTATGCTTTCCTTTAGCTTCTGAAACACTAAAGGCAGGACCACATATAGTACTGCTTGGCAAGTTAAACAAAAGTTCTGAACTATTTAAGACAATAAAAAAGGCTTAGTAAAATACCAGCATGAATCACTATTTGAAAACAAGCCAGCAGCTAATTTGGAGCAGACTAATATTATTTCAAGATCCGTCACAAGTCTAAAACCATTAGCCGTTTTTCTTTTCTCTGTAATTACAGTGAAATTAATAGATATGTTCTGGGATTTAAATGACGACTAGAGAAGTTTTCAGCAGTTTCACTAGCAAAAAAGTTCCTTCCTTAGAAATATTTTATTTCAAAGCTGTTTTTATTACACTTCCCAGTTTAATGGAGAAATGCAAGGTCATGATCACATCTTCTGTTTCTCGGACAGACAGGAAATTAACATGACCCACCAAATCATAACATGCACACAAGCAAAAATCCATCCCATATCAAAGAGGATGGAAGAGATGTACAAGACCTTCCATTTTAATACATGTATTTCTCCACAAAGGCTGTACTCTAGGTTCTTACAGGCATCAATAACTGAAATTAAGGATATGCACATTTGACTCTGAAGCACGAAGACTTCAGACTGTCATCACACTTCAGCTGGTGTATGCTTCAGTCTTCCTTCCTGTGCAGATGTAAGAATCTGTGAATGCAGATCACCAGAGGGTTCATTTTTGCTTACCATAGTCTCCAAAGCTTGGACAACCTCCTTTGATTGAAGAGCTTCTTTGAAGATAGAATACAATCCCCAAGAGTTTCTCCCAAAGCGTTTGACTGACTACAGGGATAAACGCTACTTTTTATCTTTCTACATGTTTAGTCTTTTACAGCACATGAAAAAACTCTTGCTTTACTTAAGCAATTTTCTTCTAAATTTAGCAAAGTATTTCTCCTCTAAAATTTTAGTGTTAAGCTGCTGTTCTAATACTTGTGAATTTTTAGTCACTTAGAAACTCATAAACGACATAAAACAAAACACATTCAACACCACTAAAAGATTTTAAAAGGATTTAAAAGGATTTATAAGTATCTATAGAAAAAAGGCTCTTTACTCTTTGCTTAGTTGAAAAACTGAACATATGTAATAGGCCATCATCTTCTGTATCTCCTGAAATTATATTTGTTATTTGAGTTTTGTTTGCTTAGTAAAGAGCAAGCAAAAAGAGAAATATTTGCTGAACATTTAGAGTTTTTTGGTATTTTAGCTTAAAAAAAAAAAAAGGCACTGTAAAATTAGCCAGCAGACCATAAAACAGATTTAACATGATCAAAACTTTTTACTGTTTTCTCAGTAAAAAGTTAGAAAAGTTCACACACACACCCCCCCCCCCGAATGAATGTACTAGACATCTGATGAACTGGAAATGTAACATAAGAATTTCGCAGAAAGGTATCCCATTTACATAACAGAAAACACTGGAAAAGTGGGAGAGGATGATGCATGTAAGCTTTTCTAACCCAATACATTCGTCTCTTCATTTATGACTTTGCTAGAAAAAAGTTTAATTTCCAAAGTAGATGGTTTAGACTTTCTCAGTATGGGATTTCTGCCTATAACTCCTCCCCATCTGTATAAATCTATTAGTAGTACTAGGTAATTTGTATTTTGCATTAACAGTCAAAGTTTCAAGAAATTTGTTTATTCAGCAGATATGAACGGGAGAACTCTCACAGCAATCTTAGTGTAACAAAAACTAGTTAATGCCAAATTGCTCAGGCGTGTTGCTCAGGCATATTTTTCTCTTGCATTTCTTTTCCATCCTTTTACTGTTCAAGCATGTTTTACTACTTAAAAGCATGCACATCAATTATTAATTACTGGGAGCTGAAGAAGACATTGAAATATTATCAGAGAGGAAGGACAAATGATTTTGGAATGAGCTGGAGACAATTATGGCAACTTATAAATATCTTTCCAAAGTCAACTCTCCTCATTCTGCACTACTGCCTGGAAGGCAAACAGAAAGCTTCCAAGAACAGGGCTTTCCCAACTCTTCCAAACACCATCCCTGTAAAAATGCTGAAAACCAAGTAGCTGGTCATGTTTAGGTTTTGACTTTCCCTCTTCATTTTCTAGTGTTGCCTTGTTTCACATTTGAACCTTACTGTTACCTACCATTAATAGTGAATGTGAACAACTATACACGGTCAGAGCATTCCAAAATCAAGCTATCTTTTTTTTGGCTATTCCTCCACATGTATTTTTTCAGTACCTCTAAATATAATGTGTATGTAAATGCTCAGTTCTAAAAGTTGTCTCAAGCACAACACACAGCCTAGTCCTTTTCAAGGAGAAACACAGCTGATGCTACTTTTCCAGTCAATTTAGTACAAAAGAAAGCACTTGCTTTTTTTTTTTTTTTTTTTTTTTTTTTTTTACCATTTCGCTTGCATTAGCAGTTAATTACATCTTCTGAGGACTACAGTTCAAAGGCCCAGCAGATTACTAGTTAAGTACTAGCTATTCTGCTGTTCAAGGAAAGGTGAGGCATACAAGGCACGGGAAATTCATTTTCAGATACGTACAGTCTCTGCCTCTCACAGACTCCGGGTTCTAGAGGCCAGAATCCTGCAGGAATGGTACTCAGCTGCACTCAGACCAGAACAGGAATCGTAGCTGTTCTTTTTTACTGCAAAAAAATGCTTGGTTCAAAGCAATCTGAAGTCTAGACAAACACTAATGCTTAATTAGTGCAACTAAAAGCCTACAAGAATCCCTTGGACTGTCTAATGAATGAGATCTTTTAAGAGCACTCAATTTTCTTTCTAAGCATGTTATTTTTAATTTGGTCAACCACTGAATTGTAAATGGCATTTTTTATTTGTATTCTGGTCTCTGTGTGTCAGCCCTTTGCTTTAAGCTCTGTGCAAGACTAACAAGGAGTGCAGCATGTTGTTTGTATAGCTGACTGCACAATAATTATCCTGGGAACTATGAATGACTTAAGAAAACCAGAATAAACCTCTTGCATTAACACTGTGTGTGATAACTTTTACAAGTAAGAAAAAACAGTAAAAATGAGAAAGCACAGCTCAACATGATGACTCCCATGAAAACAATTTTTTCCAGAGGAAAAAAAGAACCAATTTATTTGTTTGGTTACAAGGAGAGCTCTTCTTTCATACTTGCACAACAGAGAACCCCCATTTGGGCTCAGATTCAGAAGGATGCATGAGATTGCTTTACATTCCTTTTCCTTTCCTCCACTGCATTAAAATCCCCAAGTATGCCACTGGGCTGTTAACACTGCAACATGAAAGGGAGTATCTAATTTGTGGTTCCCATTTGCCTCCAGCCTCCTCATTCTGGGAAACCGCTGGATAAAGATTTCCTATTTTAGTATGGAATAAACAGCTTAAATGAGAAAAAAAGAATTCGGAATTTTTACTGTTCCCGTACAAATTACTGACATGCACGAACTCCTGATCTATAACAGGAATCAAGGTATTTGCAACATACTGAACATTAAAAACATTAGTATGTTGACAAATGACAGAGCAAAATGAGAGCAACAGCTTCTGCCTTTTAGTTGCTGAAGGCTTATAAAATGGTTCAGAAACAACCTTCAAAAATCCGACCTAACAGATATATATATTTATATTTTTTAAAGATATGTGCTTTTAACCTTCTAAGGGCAAGGGAATAAATCTCTTTTATTGATCTTTAACATAGTATATACATATGTATTGTATACAAGACACTAACGCATGTTTCATCTAAAAAGTGAAAACAAAAGAATCTTCTAATGCATTAAATACAGCAGAATCTAACAATTTTTGAAATGAAAAATACTTAGATGTGTGCAAAATACTTTGTTTAAATAATATTCCATGTAGGAGGTTTTTTTGTGAACAGTTAATATTGCTGAAATGAGAAACTATATTATAAAATATTGTAAGTGCATGTATAAGTATAATCAGCTCAGCAAGCCTTGCAAAATGCACTAGATAACAATTATCCTTTTCCTGGAATCAAGCAGGGAGCTGTTTCATAACAAAGTCTTGTTATTAAGATTGGTATTTGGCAAACGTTCCCGTGCTTTCTGAAAAAACAAGAGCTTTTTATTTCTTTCTGGTTCTAATCTTTGTGCGAAGTAACTAGGAGCAAAATATAAAATGGGTAAGAGGCAGCTATCATGCTCTATCTTCACAGCTTTTCAGCTACACATTTTTACAGAACTCCCTTTTTAAAGTGTTAATTAAAGTACTGAAGTATATCTGTAATAGTGTTTAAACAGTGTGTGGCACAGAAATACATGACATATAGCAGAACTCCAAAATCCAGAACTGTGACATAAATCTGCAGTGCCAAAACAGTTTAAAAGAACGTTTAAATCTAAATGAACGGAAGATGTCCAATAAGTTTGAACATATTAATGCTTTAACAGTTTCCTGACTCTGAAGTATTATGGTTTTGCCCTGCTTAAAATATCAATCGGTCTAGCAAATGAAAAATTTGAATCCAGCAATTCAAATTTTAGTTGTGGCCCAGCCACTCATGCGCTCTATTGGCACTGCTACTAATGGTGCTGTTATTCTCATCTCACAGCATTTTGGGTGCTCAAAGTTCTAGTTCATGAAGGCTGGAGATGGCGTGAATAGCTCCACTTCCCTTAAAGGAAGCATGTAGCAGGCATGACTGCTGAGAAAGGCTTTGGAAGCTAAACGTTTAAAACCAGTGGGACAGAGGTTGGGGAAGAATCTACATATTTTCCAAAGTCTTAAATTTTAGCCAAACTAATGATTCTGTGCAGCTTAAGCTGATTTTCTTTTTATGTTCTAGCTTGATATGACTGTTATATCATGGCGAGATCACATGTGTCTTTTATTACAGAAATTTTATCAACAACTTTTAGTCCATCTATTTACCAGAGATAATTCAGATGCTTTACAGAGGGGTTTTCTTTACTTATCTGCTTTAGTCAAAAGCATTAACAATATAGTCTTGAAATGTAAATAATGGTAGGTGATATAGAGCAGGTCTACTCCGAGCGAGGAATACTTGTATGAATTTATGGGCTCAGTCTTGCAGAACTGCAAATACTATGCTCGCTGGCAATTCGGAGTAGTTTCCTTATCAGCCACCACTTCTTTTGCAGCTCCCTGACCTTCTGTCCTCTTTCTTTTGTCTGTGAGTTCATAGTCTTAAGTCTTCCAAGTTGTACTACACAAGATAGATTCCAAAAGAGTTGGTATCAAGATCAGCAATGTCATAGGTAGTTTTCAACTACAGTTTTCCAACTAAAAGTTCACATACGAGTCCAAGAGACGCAGTCTAATTTGGTACCAGAGACAATAGCTGTACACAGAAGTGTGTACACACATGCTGTCCACAAATCTATTATGACTTACTGAATGTTTTCTGCGCTTTCTTCCTCTTCTGCTCCAGTTTACATGCATAAATTTGTATATAAATAATAGATTTTGAAAAATAACGGGAATGATTTTAATTAAGAGCTTTCCAGCTTTACATTGCTTTACTGCAGTATTTAGTTCTGCTAGAATATGCAATCATTTATTATTTATTTTATCCTGTTTTCATCCTATCAAACATGCTGCTGAGCTGCATAGTTTCTTTCTGCCCTAGTGACTTCTAACTCAGTGCTTCCAGCTCTCAAGGGTGAGTCTTCATGCTTCTTCCACTTCTTCTGGATAACAACAGACTAAGAGCTTTGCTTGGTTCTTCTTCCTCATTTCTAACTTCTACGCAGGCAATGCTGTTGATGATTACAGAAGCAGATGGCGGTCAAGGAGCAGCAGTAACTACCCACCTTCAAAGGGCTCTAAGACCCACAGGTTTGCCGAGATACAGAACCGCCTTCAGACAAAACACATTACATCAACATAAGCCTCTCAAAGGGAGAGGGTGGAAAATCTTCCAGAAGCACCTGAAAAGAACTTGTTGCACCGTGCTCCATGAAAGGTAAGTTTAGAAACCGTTCGTCAGAAAGCAAACTGAGTCCCCAGACAATTACATTCTAGTACGGACTGACAGCGGGAATTTCACAGAGCATGTGCAGTCAGATATTCTGCCCACTACAAAAGGGGTAAGAACATATTTGAATGAATTACATCTTAAATATAGGCATAAAATAATACAACACTTCCAAACTCTTCCAATCTCAAGTACCAGAGACAAGATCTTCCAATCTCAGAAAAATAGTTTTCTAAAAATAAAATCCATCAGTATGATTAGGATAAACAGTTGAACTATTTTACCTTCTTTTATAATAGACTTGTCACGATCACGTTGTATACCCATAAATATTAAAAACATTTTATTTCTTTTATGTTACAAGCCTTTCACACCAATCTAAAAAATTACCAGTTGCCCAGAGATTCAAGTTACTGTGTATAGAGGACATTCCCATGTAATTTAGTTTAAATTTAAAGCTCAACACACCACAAAATCCCAGATCCAGCCAGCTTTCAGAGGATTGGACAAGTGTGGCACTATTTCAGTCTGTCTTCTTTATACACTCCAATCCACAATGATATACCAGGCCCACATTCTTTTAATATTAGGTCACTGACAAATGTTAAGCCTTGGGCTTAAAAACCTGACAAAACCTGTCGTGCCGAAGCAATTGGTTACCTGCCCAGAGCTGCAAGCATTAGTGATACAGCTTGCAAAAAGCTTTCACCCCCTCTATCTAATAACATCCTTTTCTCCTTCCGACTTAAAATTATAACAATATTTAAATGCATATTTTTAAATACAAAGAACCCAAATGAAAAGCATTTTGACTACACACTGAATTTAATTAATGTATCCTACGAGAACTTGCATTTTAAATAACCCTGTTAAAACATGCACATATTATGAAACTGGATGAATTCCAAGTCAGCCTTGTAAGAAAAGTATCTGGAAAGAAGCTTTCGTGCAGATTTTAGGCTCAAAATATATTAGATTGTGAAACAGAGACCACATGTGAATATCACATGCACAGAAGTGTTCTTTTGTGAAGAGAAAGTTACCTGACCGTGTCAGGGAAGAACACACAGTTTTATCACTTATTCTCTTCAGCACTGTAAAGTAACAACCAAGTAGCCAGACTACTACTTTCTGAGCACATGTTCATTTGCAAGTGTGCATCCAGTTTCTCCTCCTTTTTAACATCTACCAGCATGTCTTCATCAATAACAGCCTTGCATTATGATAAATGGGATTCACAATGCAACAGGACGCTTAACATTTAGACATACTCTGCAGAGTATTCAGAAGAGGAAAAAAAAAAAAAAAACGTGGCTCCATGCCCATAACAGTTGATAAAGTCAGATGTGTGCATTCCCCATTAATGCAGCCACTGCCAGTTAAAGCAGTTAAAATACATACAGGAGCCCGGCTCCCGCAGCACGGCATGGGACTTGAGTCCCATTTACCTCATCTTTAGAGCTAAAAAACAGTTGAAAGCAACCAGAGGCTGCAAGGTTTTCAGAAGACAAACTAATTAGTTTGCTGGCCTATGAGGCATATTGCAAGTATCTTCTCTTTCAGAAAACTCAGTTGCCCTAGGTAGAAAGAAGTCTAGGAAAGAAACAGTAAAAATTTTATAGGGATATGTAGAGTATGCTAATGCAGATAGTTAACAACTACAGACGCTTTAAAGGTCAGAATCCATCCTTATTTTGACTGCTAACAGTAAGATGACAGTTATCATAACTTATAAAACAGATCCTCAAAAAGGTACATCATTGGTGAGGAAGTACAAGGTGAAGAAAAGCATCTTGGCTCAAGATCCTAATCACAACTGTTCAAACACAAAATCCTAGTATTTGTGAAGTACTGTGGAAAACATTTCATCGTATCTGAGAAGAACTTTTCAGTGCTCTTTTTTCTAGAGTAAGAATAGAAACCCATATTATGGATAAAATTTGTTCCCTTTCTCATAACTATGGAATATAGACAAAGTTTAAACAGTCCTGCTGCACAAGGAGAAAAATACAGGATTTAGTGCAGCTACGTTGACAGTTTGAGGTATGACTGACTTTTCTATAAATGCTCAACCTCCTGCATACCTTTGCATACAGAATCATACAAAACTTTTCATCTTTTCTTAATATTTAATCAAGTATGGGATGGAAAAATCATGTCCAGCTGTAAGCGGTTCCAACAATTAGGATTTTTGCCATGTGTAAGAGGGAAAAACTGGCAGAGGCAAGCTGACTTGCACTTTATATTAACAACCTCATTTTCAGCTGCTTTCACCTTAAGGAAAAAAACTTTATTCATTTTGACATTTTCCACATTGGATATTTGTCCTGGTCTCATATTTTCAGAAGTTTAAAATTAGTCTGTACATTTCATCGAGACAAAATGCATACAAATTGGCTGAGAAATATTTGGAGCTTCAAGCTCTAAAGCAAGGATGCAGATGTTGAACAGTAGGGAGAAGGGTAACTTTTATTATCCCAGCGAAAAAACATCCAATTTGGCTCAACTACAACTCAAAAAAAAAAAAAAGTTTCATAAAAGCTCAGAAGTGTCTTGCATTGGGGAATCAGATTTTTAGAAACTGACTCTTGGACTGAGAGTGAACTTGCCCAGTACCAGCAGGCTGTAGTCAACTTTCCTTCCAATTGTTGCTCCTTGAAGCTGGGACTACTGTCACTGAACCTCCAAAACTAACGGATATAAAGAGGAAAGTTCTTATGAAGTGGAGGAGAGAAAGGATTAAAACCTTTAACAATACCAAATTTCTCAATCCTAGCACAACTTTGAAGTTTGGCAGATACATACACTGAATATACATGAGGTCAACTCACTGAAACAGCTGATCTGACAAGGAAAAAAACCCAGTACATTTACGAATAGAGTTGTTAAAAGTATTTTTCAATGTGTCTTTTTGAGGAAAAATGATTTTCGATTACACTATGCAGATGTACCAGTTTTTTCAGTGCTAGCTATCTCTGCACTGTTTTATCTCTCGTAATGTAGGCATGCACTGCATCTTGTAAAAGTGTTAATGAGCTTCCAAACGATCCCCAAGAAGAAAGAAAAAATGGCCTTTCTTGTTTAGGAAGAACAAATTAATTCCAAAAATACTCATGTAGAGCAGCAAAACTAGTTTCCTGACTTGGTTTCTTCCAAACAATAAATCCTAAGTAAGAATGAAATAAATAATTTCAACCAACTACACTATTCATATGGGTTTGCCCGATTTAAGCTGGTAACATATCAAAAATTAACATGGAGAAGCACTGGGAAAGAAATTTGGGTCACCTTCCTTTCTAATCTTCTGCTTTCACAGCAAAATGAAATGAAGTGTTCACAGAAAGAGCTACACATTTTGAGAACTAATCAAATTCAATCTGCTTACCTTATCCTGGCTATATGTTGCTGCACAGGCTGATGCTGAAAATGATCAGGCCATGGATGGTGAAGGCAGAAGGACGGTGAGGGCTGAAGACAGCATGCAGGCTGATATATGGGTGTATGTTTTTGGCAAATAGATGCTGAATACTCAGTATGTGGCTGCATGCAGCACGAAGTCATAGGAGATGGTGCTGAGCTGCCAACCACTGAATGACATTCTTGCTTACTATTATGGCTACTTAAAGGATGATGGTATGGGCAAGGGTGGCAGCATTGCGACAACATCTGCTGAGTTCTTTGGTTGTCTAAAGGCAGAAAAGATGGTTTGATTGTACCATTAAGTTGCAGGCAGCCATTCGGACTCGCTTTTGTTCTTGGTGTTTCCTTAGATGGGAGTTGCTGGACGGTGACATCTCCATCATTAGCTACAACGATACCTGGGCTCGTAGCGCTTGACAAGATGCTGCCGTTGCTCAGAACCACAGAGTCGCTGACACTGCTCATAGCCATGCTCCCAGTTCTGGATGGGTATGTGACGTTCCTGAAGAAAAATAAAGTAAATGTGCAACAATTTCAGATGCTCAGAAATAAGTTTAGATTTAAATCAGTAAAGCTCCTCTCCCATTTTTACCTTTCACAACACGGGAAAATGGAAAGGAGTCACACACAGTGTTAGGAATGTTTTGAAAGACTTTCACTTGTTTGGCAAAAAGTTAAAGTGAAGTTACATAAATGCTGGGAGATTAAACCAAAATATAAGTCAAATGAACAGACATTTGACAGTCTCTGAGCCAGAGCCAAAATGTAATGTTTGAGATACAGGGGAACAAGCTCATTTTGTACAATATAAAGATTAAGTAGAAAACAACTACTTATGAAAACAGATTTCAGTATAAACTGCAAAACTGTCCAAACCTTGCACTGCAGTTTGCCTGTGTGCTCTGAAAGCCAGCAAGAGACAGGACTGCACAGCAGAGCATGTTTAATACTGATCAACATGGCCATTTCAGTAACCTGCTTTCCTGTCCTCCCACTTCTATTGAAAATCAGGCTTATTAATATTTTTGAACAGATTCTTTTAAAGTGCCTTATTTAAATAAATCAAAACACTTCAGCAGATACCTGTCAAGATTTCTAGATGATGGATTAAGTCTGTAACAGCAGCTCAAAATGAACCGTTAGGAATACTAAAAATATATAATGTAACCAGTATGTTTTCCCCAAACTTAATAAATAAATAAATAAATAAATAAATAAAAGTATGAAAGAATCCTAGGATCCAATTATGGCTGACTGAGAAGCTCACCCTTCAGATTGACAGCCATCCCAAAGGCAATTAAGAAATGCACTGGGCTGTGTTAGTTTAAATAAATAAAGGGTATTAAAGGTTTTCTTCTCATATCTTGTATTTTTCAAGCAAGTTGTAAATGAATTAAAACTATTTATGCTGGAAAGGTGACTGCAGCGTTTGGCTCAAAACCAAAACTGGTCTGAGGTACTCGCAACAGCTAATTTCCCTGTGTTAACTATAATCGTGCTTTAATAAGGTTTGAAAATAAGTTAGAGATTGTTTTGATAATGTAATTTTGATAAATTGCATGGAAAGTGAAACATCACACTTCTCTAGGACATGAATTTGTTTCACAAGTTGTATGGGCTTTTTTTGGGAGGAGGAAAGAAGAGAAAGAAGAATCGAGGAAGAAAGAACACTAATTATATACTATTTAGAAGAGTAACTCAACACTTGCTTAAAAAAAGAGAATGAGTTAATTACCGCCACTTTGGCTAACTCAATGTTACCTCTTTAATACTGGATTTAATTAACAACATTCCAAGCCTAAATTGCAAGGCCTGTGTTATAGGCACCGGACTTTGCAGAAAGACACAACAAACAGATTAAGACGGATAAGTAAGAAAGTTTCTAACTAGTTGCCTTCCCCGTTACCTTTGCGGCGTGCTCAGAGGACTAAGCCCGCGGGGCCAGCTGAGCTAGCCTGAACGCTAATTCGGGCCAGGGAAGTGCTCTGCGCAGAGGAACGCCTCCCCCCCCCCCCCAAACAGCCCCCGCCGCAGTCGCCCTCCTGGCCATAACTAAATGCTCAACTTCTGAGGCAAAAAGAAGATTAATCCTGGGCTATTTGTTCTAGATCATGTGCAGAGCCGGATTCCCCGTGACGGCAGTTGCGTCGAGATAACTAGTCAGAACAGGAGGATTTGCTGCTAAGCAGGAATATTTTCTCCAGAGTCCAATTCCTCACATTTTTTCTCAGCATCCCCTCCCCCGGCCCCTGCAAGTCGAGCCCACTGAGGACTTTTCACCGAGCACAGAGAGTAAATTCAAGTGGCCGGCTAATGTTTGCCTCAGTCTGAAGAGACATATTAGTTATGTGAAATACTGCAGTGTTTGAACAGCCCGGTTTTCTCCCAAACTGCAGGCAGCTTCAAAGAGCCTGCTGGAGTGGACAGAGCAAGAGCTGGACATCAGGAGAGAGAAAGCTCCTATTGGGGCATCAGGCCGTGTTTTAGGAATTTCTGCCCGATTATTTTCTCATTCACTCACATAACAACTATGTTGCAGGGTGATGTTGTTGTATTTCTTTTTCTAAATGACGCACACCCATGGCATTGCTTGAGACTGCTCTAAACTTATCAAAGGTACAATTCCTCAGGTTATTATTATGGCTGAGAAAAAAAGGTATGGGGATATTGCAAACTACCTTTCAAGAAGACATAAGCACCATTGTTTTTGCTTTAAACCCAAGACATCTGTAGCACCCGTGAGTGAGGCAACATAGCATAATTGGTAGTAACTGTTTCAAGTCCCCTTATAAAGAAAAACAAGCATTTATGCAGAGGGAATATATGCATTACACACACACACACACGCAAGCTAACACAGATTCCTAGAAACTGGGCACTCACAGCAGTACGGGAATGCAGGCATGGGATATTTGGTGTCTCCGTGTCCCTCCTCAACACTGACACAGGAGCTTTAACTTTTGCTCCAAACAGGCCAGCAGCCTCAATTTAATATGAGGAGAGGTAAAATGCTTTATTTTCAACAGATGTAATATCCACCTGCATGTCCTTGAGTATAAACACAATCTTCAGAAGGACTCTTTAAAAAGAGTGAATTCAAAGAATCGCCAGAGATCCTCATCCCCAGTAACAAAGCAGTGGAGTGATATAAGCCTGCCTTTGTTCTCTTGTTGAACAGACTGTTCATGAAATATTTCAAGCTATAAAAATTTTAATAGATCAAGCCAATTCATTCTTTCTTCCTAAACCTTGAAAGATTTGTGAATTTTGTCCGTTTTCAAAGAGTCTTTGAGCAAGGCTTGGAAGCATCTGCTTACCTTGAAGCTCTTTCACAGCCGTATTGAAGTAAGCGAGACCACTCTGCCTGCCTAAGGCAGCCACGTGATTAAGCGCTTTGCTCAATCAGAGCTATGAAGAATTAGGATTCAGATTAATTTTCAATGTAAAATAAAAGTTGGGCAGTTTGTTTTCATTTAGTTTGATAGTTTTTTCTTTTCTCAAGCAAATGTAAGATGGTTGATGTCCCTTGACAAGTCTAAGGTACCTGAATTTTGTTTCACTGATGTCTAAGGGTATTAAAGTTATGTTACAACTGTATTCAAGACATTTACATCACAAACAAATTAATATACTAAGGTGTTCCATTACATTTGTGTCACACTATATAAGGAAGTGCAACTCCACTGACACCAAACCTTTACTTGCAGCTGTCACACCAAAATATATTCTTATAATATATTCTAATTTTTCTGCAGTATTTTGACTCAGCTATCACAATTGCAGTGACTGGCAACTTACTATGCAATGTAATGGCCCACGGAAACATTTAACTAAGAATCTCAGCTTCAGAGGATGCACAAATAGGCAAGTTAGAGGTAATAAATGAAACCACAAAAATAAAATAAGATTTTAATAACCCATGGACTTGGGAAAACCAACAAGCTGTGCATTAGGGAAAAAAATCTAAAAATAAGAAGCTTCCAAAAGGCAATCTTTGAGAATTCTGAACTACATCAAAGCTTAAAGTTTATTTTTGCTGCATTCCTCAGAATGCTTTAGGATTTATATTCTCTAACATAGAGGATTTTTTAGACTTGGATTATGTTCATTTACTACTCTGGCCACAAGTGAAAGGATTTCTCTTTGATTTAAAGTTTTATTACAAAGACATTTATCATCCCAATTTACAGCTGAAGGCTTTGAAGTGATGGACACATATTCTGAATAATGTGGTTATGGATAATACAGGTTTTAGTATAGACAACCCTAGTTAACAGAAGATTAAAGAAAATTATAAAAAGTGTCTTTTAACCTATATGTTAAATACATCACACAGCTATCCACCCCTCTCTGGACACATTTTAAACATTAATGTCAATTTAGAAATTATGCCAGCTGGAATGCTAATGAAAAAAAAACTTAGAAGAAAAACTAAAAAAATTCTAGAAAACTAGAATTATCTTTAATTACTGTATGCTTGATAACAGTAATTGCTAAGAAAGCACTTAAGTCATTCAATTCAAAACAACAGTTTGGAACAGTGTCATATCTGGAAAGTAGCACAGTATGTAGAGGCAATGTTACTTAGTGACAGTTTTATGGAGTAATCCCTCTATTATTTGTAGAGCTAACAGTGAGCACAGCTTACCCAGCAGACATCTGCACTGCAAGCCCTGCAGGAAATAAAGTAATGCTGTACCACACTGAAACTAGGTAGGATTTGGTGTTCCCTAACTAGCATGTTCTTTTTAGATTTGGACTAAGTTCACCTGTTCCTTTGGCTGTAACTGAGAGAATTTTTCTGTGCTTTAAAGTTGCTTAAAAAAACCCCAAACCCTCCAGAACAGACTTAAGAAAACAGTGGTTCAACAAATCCCACCTGGGTTCATAATGCCTGCAACTGAGAATGATAGCAGTGCAAATACAAGAGGGAATAATATAGTAGAAATTTAGTATAACCCAGTATATAAGTATAGATAATTTATAGATCTTTAGAACAAGTTAGAAAACAGCTAATTGGTTTACATAACTGTATTAAAAAAAATACTATCCCCCCTATCCTAAAAATCTTACATTAAAATAAAACTAAACTGGTTCATAAGATTTCACATTTTTCATTTAAGGTAGGACAAGGCTCAGACTTCACTTGAAAGTCATCTAAAGCCTTTCAGCTGTAGTCAGCATCCTGCCATGCAGTCAATTACACTGGGTCAGGTTTTCTGGACCTTTCAGACCTGCCGACTATAAGGCATCACGGTTCTGACCCAAACACAATGTCTGAAGTAACGAAAAATATCTTTCCATGTCAAAAGCTCACCTAAGGCAGTTTAATTATAAAAGGAGTGCCTTCTCGAAACAAGCAATATTTAACAATCCCACTGCAACCACTAAGCCTCCTTTCAGATAAAATATTATCATGGACTTGCAGCCCCTTAAGACTACACAGGCTTTTAATGTGGCAAACGGGTTACGTGGTCTCAGCCTGTTAGCTCAGATAACTCCGCTCCAGCCTTCATTTGCTGTGCCAGTCAGTGCACCGCCACGCTGGGGAGGGTATTCTCCCCCTTCGCTTCACCAAAATTCCTTGCAGCTTTGCTTTTTCTCAGCCTTCACAGGAGTAACAGGTGGTGCCTGGTATTTGATATTGTTTTTTATGGGAGACGTCTAGTTATCTATCAATGCAATGTTCTTCAGGAAGTCAAACAGCTTTTTAATGTTTTATGGTTGTTGATCTCCATTTTGGCTCTCAGCTAGACATTTTTTAAATTCTCTAGCTCTAATTCCTATGTGCTCACAATGTGGTGCTTGGTTTCTCTGAATACCCTGATTCTTGCTTTTCTATTTCAGCTGTAAATGACAAGATCTTCCCTAGAAAGCTTTCACTGTATAAAACACAGAAGTTTACTCAAACAAACCTCCCTGTCTCTTCCACTTATTTTTCAGACCTTTAAAGTATATTTGAAAAACACGTTTTACCTTAAACCTTATCTTTACCTTTACCTTATCTAATTTTATTTCATTAGCACCACAAGTTTACATGATATACTTACTGATGCAGCTGCTCCACTATGAGGATTGATACAACATAGTTCATATTTTTGAGAAATGTGATTATGATCAGCTTATTTTCTGAACAGTCTGTAAATACAGATTTTCTCAATTAACATCTCCCTGTTAACAAGCAGATTTTCAGCAAACTAAGTACTTTTACCATGCAGTAGTAGTTAGAGGACAGTTATGAAGCCAAAGAGATCTGCAGAATAAAAAATTCCCCTCCTCCGTTTTGTACAGTGTCTCAAAAAAAAAAAAAGAAAAGAAAAAGCTAATGCTTCCATCCCTCTCAACAGCATGATATGTTATGAAGCTGCCCCATCCTGAGCCTGAGACTCCATGATTTCATTTCCTGCATTGCAGGTTGGCTCAGGAATTGCAATTCCTGTGACAGGGAGTTTCCAGATGTCACCGTGCCAGGACTGTAGCTCATGCTGCACATGGGCACCAGTGAAGCAGTGCTGCCAAGCCAGCACAGAAAATGACCCACCATCAGCAGCTGCGGGGTGAGGGAGCACAAACTGGAAAAAACCTCCACAGGGTGGGGAAGACAGTATTTGCAAGAACTTAATAAATACATCTTGCTTTTAAGCTAAAGTTACCTTTCCTGGCACAAACAATAAAACACAGCAAACCACTTACAGAAATTATTTGCAATGCTTTGGCTACAGAAATTATTTGCAATGCTTTGGCTACAAAGCCCTTTTAAAGTCAGGATTTGAAACAAAGGTAATTGTATAAAATTGTATGATCACACAAAACTTCTGGAAGATAATTTTCATGGTTCCTTGCTGTTACTTCTATCTGTAGTTGTGTGGGGTTTTTTTAATGTATATACATAGGGAAAAGGGATGAGATAACACATTAAGAAAATCAGAAGAAATCTTCAGATAATCACAGTTTGGGAAAGAGATACAACTACAAACAATATGATGAGAACAAAACATACTACTTCAAGAAAAAATGTATATAGTTTTGTAAAGTAGGACCACCTCAGTACAGTTTAAAAGCAAGGAAAGCTGTTTAAAAAAAATGCTTACAACTGGAACACTGTCATCACACTAAATCTTATTTACACAACTTACTGACTTTCCATTACCATATGAAAGACATTTAAGTTTTTGTAATTGCAAATATTCTGATCCAAAATAGCTCTAATCCTGCTTACACAGACGAGGAAAAAATAAACACATCTCTCTTCTGTATGTAAAAGGAGTTACTTGTATTGAAAATTCCACAAATTTTTAGTTCATCATGCTGTGGGAATAACATTTAAGTGAATATAGCTGCAAAAGGACACAAAAAGAAATACTCTTAGGATATACCTACAGCTTTGCCCACCATCAACCTGATTACATTACTGTTATGTAATAGGGTAAGAAACCTCTTAACCATCTGCCTAGAAAACAAAAAATTTTTTTCAGTTCAAATTTGAAAGCAATATTTGAAAATCTTTAAAGAATCTGTTGCTAATTATAGCACGTTCCTCATGTTTTAATATAAGCATGAACATTACTTTGCAGCGACTGTATACGAAACAGGCAAAACATTAAACAAGAATGCCAACGCACACCAAGCAGGTATACATGAGCTGTCACGCCTGTTTGCTAAAGACAGAGTATTCTTTGTGCGCAGCCAGAGCGAGCAGAGCAGAGGGGTTTTTAACAAGCATTTTCTTGGGAAGCTCAGCATTCTAGAAGTGATTTTCCCTTCACTTCTGAACAGCGCTTTTAAGTCTTATGTTTGCTGAGCTGCACTATGAAGACCAAATGAGAAAACACACATACTATTTTGGTAAAAGGGTATATGCTTAATTAGATTTTAACATCGGGGGTTTGTTTTTCTTTCTCACGAGGTTCTTAAGCTTTAACACAGCTCTGTTCCAAGCTCTCAGACGCTTCTATCCAGCTGTAGTCTTTTACAAGCAAAGGAGCCTACTTATGTTACAAAGTAGCATTTTAGTGTAAATAAACTGAACATACACAATAGTCTTAGTTAAATCTACATTGTAATGCTTTCTGAAAGAGCAAGTTGTTTCAGCTGTGACCCAAGATATACTGCAGAAAAGCATGGCTAGATTTAAACAACGTAACATAAAATACTTTTAAACACTTACCAGAAACAAACAAAAAAAGATTAACAGCTACAGAAAGCAGCACTCTCTCGAGCAAGGGATCCTGCACCCAGGAGCAGCCTCCTCAGGCGATCGCCCCGGCGAGCGGCAGGTTCGGCGCGTCGCTCGGACCATGGCGCCCCAGCGAAAGCCGGGCGCTGGCGGGAGCTGCCCCGCAGCCCTGCCGAGCCGGGGCTCAGCGACAAGAGCCCCCGGCGCGCGCCGGCCGGGCAGCTTCGGCGCTGGGGCTCGCAGCCCTCGCGCTCCCGCAGGACCGCGGCGCTTCCCGCCTGCTGCACCCTCCGGGGCGAGGTCTCGCTGGCAACAGCCGGCAGGCCGAGGGCCTGATCTCGGCGCAAGGTCAGCAAGCCAGGATATGGAGGTGACATGTAATTTCTGGCTTTTTCCTGCTTCTACAGGAGTGTTCAACCAAGCGCTGCTGCTAGTTATAACTTCCTTTGATCTGCTTGATTAAAGTTGATTGGGAGATTAAAGCCATATTCGGAGCTTCATTTGACTGCTTAGACTCACTGTGATTGTTAGATTTCTAACCGCTGTGGGTATTTCTGTTTTTCTATCTAGTCTTCAGAACACGTGTTTACATAGAAAGGGAAAGTACAAGTCAAATGAGCATGCCAAAAAAAACAAACTGCAGTCATTTATTTTTTGAGAGAGAGGTAGCTGGGGGAAATGGGACACTGAAAATAGCATTGAGTGCAATTTGAAATGTTTTTTAAGCTCACTTCAGTCTTCATTAGTTCCTAACAATAACATGTCTGTGTCATCCCCCACTCCCAAACACCTGAGTTCATAGTTTTGTTGTAAGGCATTTCTCATAAAACACCTCTGCGTGGGCTGCAGAATCTCTTAAGCTTATACAACAACATCAACAACGATTTGGAAAAATAAGGCTTTTCCCCCACCAGATTTTAAGATATCTGTGCCTAAAACGCATTTTCTCAATCTTCCTTCTAAGTACTTAAGGAGCTGTTTAGCCCAAAAGTGAACACTTCCACATACTTGGATCCATTTTTTGGAGACATTATGAATAAAACCTTCAGAATTATTACAGACTATTAATGCAAAAAGCATTGGTAACTCCATGAGCAGAGAAGATGGTCTGTCCACTTAAAAACCAAAATATAAAAAGACAGACTGCCAAGTCTGGGGGCTTTTTACACCCTCAGTTCTGGGATCACAAACGTAAAGAAGCAAGTCTTATTCAGAAAGAGCGCAATACGTATTAAGGTACAGAACATTGTATTTCGCAGAGCAACATCATGAGGAGTTTTTTTCAGTATTCCTATGGGAAATGTCACGAGCCGGTTTCAGCCTGCTCTATAGGGGCATACTCGTTCTAACTACCGAACCTCACGTGCTTCCAAGCCTCGTATTTCTGCAAGATGACTCCTGGCTTTTCCTCAGCTCAGGATATCTCAGCACCGACATCCTCCTGGGGCAGCTAGATCTTATAATCCAGCATCCTGCCATGCCAAAGCAGGTCACAAACCTCCAGAGACTGGCTTTTTAGAACTGGTCTCTTCCCCCTCCACAGTAGTAGAGGGGCTCTCATTTCAGGATCAAGCTGGGCTGGTGAAGCAAAGAACACAGTCGTATGTGGAATTCGTGTGGAATTCCTCCTCCACAAGCATTTTCACTCTTTGAAAAGCATGCAAGCTCTTTCTAAAATGCAAAAAATCTTACCAAAATAAACACTGGATCTCAATTTTCTTCAGTGCGATCTCAGACTTGCAAGTCCTAACCTTGGTCCAAGTTCTTATGCAAGGCAGCTCTTCCTGCTCACTGGTTCTGGTCTTTAACAGGTGGTGGAAGACTGTTGTTCTACTGCTCTTCTTCCCCGCTTCTAAGCCAAAATCTCTTGTTGTTGTTTTTTAAACCAGTGGTTCTTGCCCTTTTCGCTTAGCTTCCACTGGAGAATTCCACTGACATCAGCTGCCCTTCCGCCACCTCCCACACACACCATCAGCATCAGATCTAGCACACAGTTTTTCTAACATCAATGGATTTTCTAAGAGAAAACTCCTTTTCCACCAGTGTAGAGCTGCTCAATGCTAATGATCCAGGACAGTTCTTACACATGTACTCAGGTATATTTATTAAACAAAATACCAGCACTACAAAACAGATAGCTTAAACCATAACTCAAAATGGAAACAAGAACACAGTATGATTAACAATTACAGAATGAAGCTCTATCTTGAGCAAAGTACTCCGCACCTAGGAACAGCCTCTTTATGCAATCACCTTGGAGAACGGCATGTTTTGTGAACTGCCTGTATGCAGCATGGTATTCACTTTTCAATATCTGAAATGCATCCTTAGAACTGTTTCAAGAACAAACTCAAAGCCACTTTTCAGAAATCAGAAAGCCTTATTCTACATGCTTTTGAAAACCTGCTGCTAATAAAAGTATTATTTCTTAAAATATGTAAATATTACTGTATATCCATTCACCACTGATATCATATCACTTATATTTGCTAACCACCTCAAGTAAGTCACCAAAAATCACATTAATATTTGTTCAATGCCTTGATATCTGGGAGGGTAAAGTACTATAAAAATCTAAAGGATGAGTTAATCTATTAAAGCTCTCAGCATTATATGTACTGTGCAGAATAGTGTTACTATATCTTGGCTCATCAACTTACTGGAGTTACTTTGTTCCCAAGGACGACAGTAAAATGAAAGTATAATGTACATTCATAGGTTATGGTTAATAAAATATTTCCTGTGCAAATTGGATTTAAATACTGTATCATATATTTGAATTAGAGACTTGGAGTCAATTACTGGCTTCACGGTATCTGAAAAGCAAACGCAGCACCATGAGCAGCTGCAAGAAGCAACTTTTACCCACACACTGTGCTCTATCCCCAAAGAGCTTTAAGTGTCTGACGTTCCTTGGCACACTCCTGTTTTTGACATCTCCATCAAGCACCCTCTAATTTCCACTTCTGTACTACGTTCAGCTTTTAATGTTGCTATTTATTGTACAGTTCATCTCCAGTGATATCAAACAAATGCTGACTTCATCATTTGTAAATGAATGACAAGGAAACACAACTGAGCTCCACACCATATGGTGTACAGGTACAAGAAAATCGGGGAAGGAAGGAGGGAGAGGATGGAAGAATTTAAACCGATTAACAATGGAGATTAGGGATGTCAGATTTGATCTGTGGAGGCCTAGAGAGGATGAACGAATAACACTGCTCTACCCACTACCTGAAAATATATACATGCAGAGAATCTGCAATGTGTCTCCACTACTAATTCAGTCTTAAGTCACTACAATCCTCCTGGATCCACCAGGAAGTTCCACCAATCTATGTATCTAGCAATATGTTTTATAAGTGACAGAATTCTGAAATAAATAAAATGAATTCTGCAAGCTTAACTATGCATTAAAGAGACAATGAACAGGATAAAATTTGATTGTTATACCACCTTGAAGATTAGTTTTCAGTTTTAGATTTCACACATTACTTGAAAATTTGCCATTTGATCTTCAAGCCCTTAAGACAGATATGCTGTTCGGGCAAACTGAAGTACTTTAAGTATTCTGATCAAAGAAAAGTCCTTTAAACTTAGAAAAATAGGCAAATCATCTCTCTATAACTTATTATAAGCATTTTTTTCACTAAGATTTCACAATAACATTTTTTATAATATGCTTAACATCTATATAAAATCTAATAGTACTAAAAATATTAATACAGTTCCCAGAATTCTATGCATAAGCTTTAGGAAAAAAGAAATTCAATTATCATGACAACCCTAACAGAGGTTCAAATGTATCACAGTTTGTATAATATAAAAAAAAGATAAGTTTAAGATACTTTGTAAATACATGTATCAGCCATAATGTACGGCTGACACTGATCACTTCCATGTAGATTAACTGTGTTGTGATACGTGAAGTCTGACCATCCTCTCTTTTCAAACATGATATGAAGAGCTGCCGTTCTTGGTCATGATCCTTTATGGTCTCTCCTAAACTGAAGAGTCACCAAGCAATGCCATCAAGCAACACCCATTTCTGCTAATTTTGGCTGCCCATGATCAAGAGTTGCTACTCAGCTACCTTTTCAACATTATAGTGCAGCTATTCTGTACTTTTCTTGGCTGGATGCCTTCTCATGCCTCTCTGAACTTAATAAGACATTAATCACCAATACTTCTTGTCACTGCAGTGAAAGGGAAAGAGATACACAAAAGAAAGAGGCTGAAGGACTTTGATAGTGTTGGACATTAATACTCCTATTAATGTATACAGATATATATATATATAAGCTTAATACGAGTATATACATATACTCATATTAAGCTGGCAGCCTTTTGGGGTGTTCTGGGGACAAAATGAAGCTGAAGGACTATGCAAGTGCTCAGGGAAAAGCTCAGAGGCTTTTGAAACACTTGAAATCCAGAGAGAGGGGACCATAGACCGTGTAGAAATTCTGTTGGACTGCTAATGAATTGGGGAGAACAAGGAAATATGGAATAGAAATAAAGAGATAACCTGAGGTTAAAATTACAGAATGCATTGTGTGGGGGGCACATGTGCTTTACAAGTATTTTATCACCTCCACACTGAATTTTTATTAAAATTCCTATCCATCTACAGAATTGTGGATAGAATACAAGGTACTAAAATGTAAAAAGTCACATCCCCTTATACTGGTACTCTTCTAAATACTTTTTTTTTTTTGGCTGGGGGGGGAGGGGACACACAAACTTTAATCTAAATATAGGCTGATAAGCAAAACTGATTTAGTATCATCATATCTGTATTGCTGAAGTCTCCAGTATTGAGCCTTCCACTTTCAGACTGCTGACTCCATGAGGATGAAATATTACTGCCTGATCAATAGGTGACGTGAAGTAAATTGGCTGCCCTTCTCCAGTCCCCATTCACCCAGACTTCATCACAAAAATCTTTCATAACTGATATCCTCAAGAAAGGCAGAGGATGAACAGACTGTGGAGGGTGAAAAATCTTTTAAACCCTGCAAAGCAGGCCCACCTGCACTAATGATGGGGGAAATGTTGCACATTATTGCTGTTCACACTCTAGTTGTTTTTTAGATAAACAAAGCACTTCTGGCTTGTAATCAGGAAATTTAAGCTCTACACGCTACATTCTGTGAGACAGTTTGACACCAACACATTGGATGTTTAAGATCACATCACCTTAAATAATACTGAAAGCCAAAGCACAGAACTGAATTTCAGGGGGCAGAGAGTCTTTCACTGCCCATAAAGTATCTAGAACAGTATGTTCTCAATCCCTAGTGTATATAAAAGCCAGATCAGTACAGTACTGCAAACAAATAAAGCAGTATTCAGAACTACTTCTGTTATTTAATTTTTTTTTTTAAGTTCTCAAAATATAACAGTGACATTTTCCAGTCTTCCTTTTTCCAACTGAAAGAAGACTCTCCAGCAATATTTTGCCAACATTTTTCACTGAGATCCTGAGTTTTATCACAAACCAGGTCATATTAAGGTTGGACTTTATGAAATGTAAAACTGTCTTGTTTTATCTACTTACAGGATAGAAATACTAATGTCCATGTAATGAGTTTTCAGTAAAGATCTAGTAGAGATAAATCTTTTACTGAGCACGTTCCTAAATCACCAGATTTATGCTGAATTGAAGTAGATATAATTGGCTGCACAATAACTGAAGTCCCACATCACTCAAAATCTTAGAAAAGCTAGTAAGTTTTAAAAATGTCCCCATATACCCATAAGCATCGAAGCAGTTATCTACTTTACTATAATAAAAACCAAAGTTGTGTATTAATCATGAAAAACAGCAAAAAAAGTGTAATACTCTCCTTCGCAGAAATGCTTTAATAAGGAAAAGTAATAGGACAAAGTTTTATTAGCAACTGAAATAGTTTTCAAATACTAATATGAAGAAATCTTATTCAAAGTATGAATAAATCTGAAAGCAGAACTGAAGAGCTATACTTTTTATTTATCTACTGCTCAGCGTTTCGAAGCAATTTTTAATAGCCTGTCTTCAGCTGTAACACATAGCCTTATTCTGTAAATAGAGAGTTCCAATAACAAATTACATTAAAATGCAGCTGCCTAAACATATTTACACACACTCACATTTTCTCATTCACATTCCTTTCTCACAGGTGTACCTTTTCCACTATGAACTAACTATACTTACGTATGAGCGTTACGTAAGTGCACACATGCAGAATGTCACTTGTAAAATAGCCCAGACTGACCACAGAGGGAAAAACTAACAGAACGCTTTATCTGAACATAAAATAAACAAATGATGTCAAAAGCAATAATAATTCCGTCACTTGCACAACACCGGTATTTGAATTACAACTACCATCCCGATGTTACAGTGAAAGTGACTATTGCTGTATACGTTTTTCCAAATGACAGGAAAAATGCACTTTTGCAATATCACTATAGTAATTACTGTATTAATATTGCCTTTTATTTATAATCAAAGAAATAAAACTGCCTTTTTCTCATTACTTGGGGAAATCTATACAGCAATAGTCCATAAAATACAACCACCATTATTTCTATTTAACTAAAATCAAAAGTCACTTCTTCAGCATCACTTTCCTAGCTCAGGAAACAGCAAAGTCTTGAAATTTACAGGATTCTTTTTAAAACCTAAGATATAAATTACTTTTAAAAGACATGGACTTTTTTTTTTCCTTAAGTTCAGGGAAAGTAAAAATGTAACATCACTATTTATTGCAATTGCAAAAGTATTGATAGTTTATAAATACAGATCTTGCAGATATTAGAAAATTAAATATTTTGTTATTTCCTTTCACAGCTGAAGAGAAGATTCTTGTTATTTAATTAAGAGCAAATTAGGCAATGATTGTAGCGCTCAAACATTTCTTCCTAATGAAGAGTTCAGACTTCAACCTCGTATGCTGTTCATTGGCTTAGTAAAAATAACACGACGAAAACCCTACCAACTCCTCTAATTATTCATTTTTCTAAAGGATTTTCAAAAAACAACTGCCTAAACCTTCAAGTAATACATGAAAGAGCTTCCCCCCTCCCCTTCCCGCACAACCCACAGCATACCTTCACCTTTCCTCATTAGGGAAGTGAAATAGGCACCAAAGTTCTTTTCTCCTTCAGAAAAAAAAGATCCAAGTGTTTTGAGTAAACGGACATAGCTAGAGCCCACAGAGAAGGTTTTATTTGATGTGAGCTTTACTGACACACTAATGAAGGCCTGACAGACAAGGCAAGAGAAAATGTTATTTGAGCACAAACTTAATGTTTGCTCACTAGACCGCTTGCCTTTCAGAAGGTTACCCAAACACAGCTCACGCAATGTGAAGTCAATCTTTTCTAGCTGTCTCGCAGCAAACAGATGTGAGCCTGGGAATTTCTCTTACATTCAGATAAATCAAGAACAAGACCTTTCAGAACACTAACCTTCCTACCTTTAGGAGGAGATGTCAAATTTCTCTGGGACTCTCTGATTTCACACTGCTTAGACTAAACTACAGTTACTGCCTATCATACACAAGTCACTTCACTTCAAAAGCAGCTCACTAAAGTGAGTTTGAAATACACACGTTCAATTTGCTATTCTAAGTCTAAAACCTCGAAACAAGCCTTTCTAATGCTGTCTCTATTCCTTTTACATTATGGCTAGCGATACTGAGGGGTACCTTCTTAAAAACCTGATGTGGTGTTTTCTACAGTGCACCCAGATTCCCTGGAGCCACACAGCTCGGAGCTATATTTGTGTCAGTACAAAACTGCACAATTCTACACTGACCTGGCCAATGTGCAAATCAAAACGCCTTTGGAAAAGTAGAGGGTATCTAGAAATTGTGCTATAATAGTATTACAGACTCAAAAAACTTTCTTTGCATGAGGTGCATTTAACAAACCCAATTCTTCTTACATTGAAAATTTCCAATACTGACCAGGTGTCTAAGAATGATGTACTTTAAGGCTTCCCAAACCTTTTGGTTTGCATACAAGTAAGCACAGTCAGACAGCTGCATAAAGACTGAATTCAAGATCAGACTTTAATTGGATTACTTCAACTATAGTGTCCACGATGCAGTTAGACAATATTGCTTTCTCCAGTTACTAGAGGCTACCCATTTTATATGTACTATGCTCTCTGCTCCTAGGAGATACTTCAGAATAGGATTTGGTTCTCTACCAGTTTTATGAAATGTAGTATCAAATTAACTCTCTTCACAAAAGAATTAAGGCATTTGAACTAGCTTAGCTGTTAAAATGCATTTAGGAGTACAGTTTCTTTCAGTACGCAGGATTTGAGAACCATGAAATACTCCAGGACTCTGAAACAGCAGGACTGATACTGGTCTTCTGCATAGGAAACCAGGCTATGGGAATTAAGCAAAGATTGACAATTTTTAGTTAAGTTGAGTAAAACTGTGGAGAGCTTTTTTTATAACTCTGCAAAGAAGAGTGACTGGGTATATGCCAGCAGAACCACAGCTGTACAAAGTCACCAACAGTAAACCACCTCTGTATCGGATACAGCCCGGAGCGGCTGCCGAGGACTCGAGGGGTGCTGGCAGCCCTGCAGCGGCAGCAGCTGCAAAGCAGGTCCATGGCTGGGAGGAAAATTTGGTCCCTTTGCAACTCTCTCCCTTCCAACTACCTTAAATTGGATGGTGTACTTGTTCCAGGGCACGGACATTGCTAATTTTAATAAAGCTAAGAAACTGGCTTACTACCAAGCTGTTGAACCTTTGCTGCAGGGTTCAAACATTAAAACCTGAATATGGTTTTTACAATTTTAAGTCTTATTTAACAGAACAGCCTTGTTTAGTCTGCAGCATTTAACTCACATCAGCCAGATACTATTATAATACGAGCAAAGTACAATACTGACTTTCTCGGCAAGAACACGTTGCTCAATTAGCTATTGAGAACAACAGAACAGCAGCAAAAAGATTGCTTGGTTTGTCAGAAGATATTCAACTTTGCGTATTATACCCAAACCAATTTATGCATAAAGCTACCAGGAATTTTTACAAACTGTGAAAAGTGGCCCAAATTTTGTGTTAATCAATCCATATGCACCAAACATACACACAGTAAATTTCTACTCTAACAGCAAAAATCATTTTTCCCAAAGGGTTTTCATTAGAGAAAGAGAGGAAAAAATATCTAACCTTGAGGAAAGCATCCCAATCAACTTTTGTTCTTCACGCTTGAATCACGTATCTGACTACATTTTGCCTCACAGTGAACAAAAGCGATACCGTGTGGCTCTGACCATTGCGCTCAAAGACAAGTGCACAGAGCCACTGCCGAGTATTAGGAAAGACATGGACGTTCTCCCCGGCTTCGCAGCACAAGCGAGCATGAGATGGCGGGCAGGACTAGCGGTATTTGTGGATGGCGAGCGGAAAGAGGCGACCCCGAGTGCACGGCCCCTGGCTTGCTGGCATGTTATAAGAGAGGGGTGAGAGCAAACAGGGCGCCCTGCAAGGGGGGGAAAGGGGACAGGGAGGAAAGGAGAAGAAGAGACCTGCCATGCTCATACTTAGGTCAGAGGACAACTAATTTTAAAACTAGGCGATAACTTTGAAAGGCAAGTGCTTATCATACTAACACATGTGCTATGGCTCCCCACGACTAGACACGTCCTCTTCATAAATTAGTTTTAATCCCAATAAACTTCCCAAATACAGTTTATCACTTGCCTGCACAAGCATGTTTGCTGGCATAAGGAAGAGGACCAAGACAGGCAAGAATAACTAGCAAGGAGTGAAGTGCTTCTTTCTGTGGCACTGATAATTTAGCCCCACTTAAAAGTATCTATGTATATAATCTATATAAATATAGTATACAGTGTAAAAGCAACAGCTTTTAGAGTTGATAAATCAGCACTAAACAAAATCTTTTTTTAAAATTTTGCTTAAGAAAAAGCACGTAATACACAATATAATTCTAAAAGTTAAACTGCAAATAGAAAGGATAAACATAAAGACGTTGCATATTTTCTGGTTTCAGATTTTCTATAAAACGAGTTACCTGCTGAACCAATTTTGAATTCTCACAAAATAACAAGCCAAAAAATGAAAGGCTGTGCTTGCAAATTGAAATGCCAGACCCATACAAATTGGAATTTCTTTCACCAGGACAAGATGGATAGGAACTAAACTATCAGCACGCTAATTAAATACTAAAAATAGTTGGGCATTATTTGTAAAGCCACAGAAGGGTATTTTCCTAGCTTGGCATTTTATGTTTTCTTGTTGAATGACTGCACTTCTGCTTAAGAGCTAAACGTCTAAATGGTTCAACAACATGATTACCTTACATGACGGTCTTCACAAGTGCTGCATTATTCTGCTACCTGCACTGAGTTACTGTAAACACTGACCCGAAGCATCACTACTCTTCAGCCAGAGCATGGATAAAACATGCAGGTCATCCTTCTGCTCACAGAATGAGTCAGGCTGCAAGGTGTCAGGTGAACACGGCAAAGCCACAACAAACAAAGCTGTATTCAATGCAAATGCCACGGCTGGAAAATACGGCACTAGTTTTAATTCAGATGGCGGTAATTCAAGAAAAACTGTTCTGCGTTGCATATGACTGAGTTCTTAGTACTTAGAAAAAGCCTTGTACACTTCAAAAATATAGGAACAGCTAGCTGCTATTAAGTTTACTATGCTTACCCCCTCGCATTTAAAGATGGAAAGAAATACTTCCCTCAGGGAAGGGGGCCCAGCTCATAACTTCTGGATTAAACCCATTACTATTAGCTGCAGAATGAAATTATTAGTGACAGGTTCACTGAATTACCTCTTTAGAGGGGTCACTAGCACTTCCTAGAAACCTAAAACTGCCATTGTAAATTTAGCTAATAATAAATGAGTTTTTCAAACTATCAAAATCAGAGGTAAACATAATTAAAAACTGTTTTAACATACTAATTCAGTCATGCACTCAAGTACAATACATTTTTGCTTTCTTCACTTCAAAGTTATAAACTGAGAAATACATGAGTGCTGGCATGCTCCACTATTACATCAACATTTTATATCCACAGATGTGGATGTAGAATTTGTATTGATTTTCAGTGTGCTCATTTCTCTCTTAAAACCATAAAACAAATTAAGAATCATTTCTCCAAGAAAACGAGTTATGAACTTGTAGCATTTAAACAAGCAAAAATTACTTTCTCTACAGGATAGACCCTGTTATGAAATTATGAAATGAATCAATTTTGGAAATACCAAGAATCTGAATCTTTGGGGGGTCAGGGGAAAGGCAACTACGTGTATGATATCTTACTTACCATTTTGTGTTTATTACTGCCATTTTAAAGCTTTGCACAATTAATTACTAAAGACCTAAGACAAAAATTGTTCAATCCATCACTCTACAGGCTATGCTTTGTTCTGTTTATACTTCCAAGACTACCAGTAAATTCTGTGCGCTGTTTCACGTAAAATACATACACAGTCCTCCAAGTACAGCCTGTGCTTCCTCCCTCTCAGGTAAGTGACCTCATCACTGGATTACAAAGTCCTGCTTCTCTTGCTTGTGCTCTCCCTCACTCTGGTCCTTTTAATTTTGTATTCCTAGCTGTACAAAGGATGCCCTTGATCCCAATCTAGCCAACAGCTTAGTAGCTAAGACTCTGCCACTCGGTGAGAAATGTGTGCTTGAAACTTTTCAGATTGAGTACGGCCTAAAACACAAGTCTTCCTTTTCTTGGAGGTGTCGCACTGCTGTCCACAAGTTACAGCAAAGCATTGCAAGGTGCTCAGAGATGCGTTGCTGCTCCTGCAATGGAACGGGGACATTGGCACAGAGGTAGAAACGGCACCAGGGACAATTTCTGCTCCATAACACCTCAATATACCTTGCTGCTTGGAGCTCTTGTAGTGTTACATTTGTTTCTATTATCCCTTTTAAGTTCTGATATACTTTGTCAGATGCTACTTCAAGAACTTTTAGAAGTAACCATGCTTTACACCAGCTAAAAGCAGTTTGGAATCTCCACTTTCAAAAAGGATAAAATAATGATCCTTAATTCTACTGGTTCACAAGGAACTGACTGTTGAAATGGTGCAATAGTTGAATTCCTATGGAAGAAATGCAACACTCCACAAAATGGTCATGGTAAATCTCACATTAAAATGAGCATCACCTCACTGTAACAACTGAGCCAGGTTCGTTATTATTGAACATTAACCTACTAAAGTTTAGATAGTTCCACAACCCTTAAGTAAATTTATAACTGTGCTCTGTTATGATTTATTTTACCAGTAAAAAGTTATTAAGTAAAGAAATTTGAATCCCACTGATTCTGGCCACAAGTTCCCTTAAATACTGTGATGAAAATTCAACAACTGTCATATAGAGCCTGAATCTAAAGCAGACACCATAGCTGTGCAGATTTCAAGGTCTAAATTCAGTTTACTACTATTACAGTTCACTCTGTAAATCTTTTCCTACTTAATATTTTAAGGGATTTTGTTTAAAACAATTAGTACATTTCACGCAGTAACTCGAGATAGCTAATGAGAGACAGTGATGCAGAAAGCTGGAAAAGTGCTTTATTAATCAACTGGGCGATTCCGCGTCAGCGTTGCGGGGGGCACGTCTGCTTCTGAGCAAAGCAGGCAAACGAGCTCCTCTCCACCCTGCCGGCCCCTATAGCACTGTGGCACAGAGGAATAGCACCACGCTTAAATAATCCCTTCCTCGCCCCGGGTTTAGCTCTTGAGAGCTCAAGGTTGAATGAATGATCTTACTGAAATAAGAATTTCCCTGAATCGTTCCACTCTGTAGCACGTACAGAGCACTGTTAGCCAGACTCAGCTCAGAGGAGACGGGCACTTAAATACTGAAGCGTTTGGCACTCCCACAAAAGAAACTTCAAGATAACACAAATAGGTGACCAAAATACGGACAAATCCCTAAAAAAGTCAGCCATTGAAGTCCTGCAGTGGTTTAAATTTCTCTGTGTACAAATACTGTTACATTTATTTCCCGATAGCTCCCCAAGCTTTACGGGTCTAACTCCTTGTGCAGCAACTCAGTGTGAAAAGAAACCTTAGCTAGTCCCCAAGTCATCAGGTGAGCTGAAATCCAGCAAACGCTGTCAGGGGCCGCGCTAAATTATCTACCATCTGGAATTCCTAAAATCATTGTTATATTAAGAGTAACTAAAAATACATATTATTAAAGCATGATGGTGGTGGTTTGACCCCCTTCCAACAGCGCTAACTGGAAACGGGCCTTGCAGATCACCCCTCCAGCTGACAGGAGGCTGGAGGAGAGCGAAGAGCCCCGAGGCACCGCGCAGGAGGTTACCCAGCAGGTAAGACCACACCACCAGCGCCTCTTATCTGTGCACAGCTGCCAGGCGACTGCCCTGGAGACAAACTCCATTTCCTTCTATAAAGAAATCCAGCACGTTTTATTTTCATTTGTAAAGCAGACCAAAAAATCAAATTTCAAAATATTGAACTTCTTTGCAAAAGCAGTCATCTTACTCCAGCCAGCTCTATTCAAGTCTCTTTGTGAAATACGTACCACAGTTCAAAATGAAGTTAAAAAGGAATTATTAGGAGTTGTCATGCATAAACACAAGCCAAATATCGGCTTAAGTTACAATAATGGTCTTTATATGGACTCATAAGTCACATGGTAAATTTTGGCAGAAACAGACTTCATTCCTTAGAACATGCATGTTTAGTTATTTGAACACAATGCCAAAAATCTCCCCAAAAAAAGTGAAATATCCCAGGAAAACTGTGTTTTTAATATCTGAAGAGTTATTGAACTGTCAGTGAATTTTTCAAGATAAAGAGTACATTTTTCTCATTATCCTGAAGACAGATGAATCTTTCTGCTCAATATCTAATGGCTGTTGCAAACAACTGTGATGTTAGAAATTCTCTAAGAAATTCTGCAAAAATCTTTTATAGTGAAAAATACTTAGCAACCTAAACACTGGACTTGTTCTAATATCCACCTATAATTTCCGTGCCATAGTCCTAAATTCACTCTACTTCATATATTCAATTCATCCTACAGCCTCTAATCTTTATATCCACAAAGTTCTCAGACAAGCTGTAGTCCTCCATAAAAGACTTGTTCACTTAAGAGTACTAACCTCAACTGAGCAAAATATTATTGTTCCTGTGACCTGCCATATAAGGTAACTGAACAACATAGTCTATTCTGATGGAAAAGCAAAAAATTAAACAAGAAAAAGATAGGCTACCATTTCAAAACTAAGACTTCTAATCTGTAAAACTGTGTAGTTAATTCTGTATAGAACGGTTCCATTTATTCTATTCCTTAATCCAAAAATGAAAACCATAACCTTTAACCAACTTACTAAAAAGCTTTTCCTCTTCCACCCACAGTTTAAGCCAAACGCGTCTCCGCACTGGATCCCAAACTTTAATTTTCTTCTACTTCAGCTATTGTTATGCCAGCACTTCTAAATATTTACCCTTCCCAGATTCCTAAAATGGAATGAGACATGGTTCTTTTGTAGTGCAGATGATTTGAACAGACCACAAGTAGTGGAGAAATTCTCACGCTTTCATGGGAGGGAACTGGATTTAGGGGACACTTTGTTCATGACAGGGTAAACTAATCTTTAATAAATTTACATTGAAGGATCTTTCTAACACAGATACCTTTCTCCTGTACAAAGATAAACATTAAAGGCATTAATAAACAGTCCTTAGAGAACTGCAGATCTACATTTTACGTAAAGTGCAGATGTGATCATATTGCACCTATATCTGGAAAAATTTAGCACTAAGTTGTTGAAAAGTTATTGCACTATATATTCCATTTCAATTTATCTTCAAAACATCAGACAGTTTTTGTAGATCAGGATTCAATAAGAGCTTTACCAGAGGGAAAAAAAAAACACCCTTAAGGAAAGCCAAACAAAACACAAGCATTAAACAATGTTAAAAAGGAAGACAAGTTCCAGTTTTATGACTAGAGAATGTTTTGGAGTCTCTGCAGAGACAGCTTGGCCACTGCCACCAAAGGAGGAAGGCAATCTTGGTCTTTGCTAACATCATGTGGGTTCAGCAACGTGATCTACAAAAGAAACATTCCATATCCCATGTATTTAATAAGTCGAATCCAGAGTTTTACATGTTAAGCTACAGTAAATCTAAAGGAGATGTAAACACAAAAGATACTACAGAGTAAGCAGAGAGAAAAGTCAGTTTTCCTTTTCTCATTTTTGCAAGCACATGCTGAATTCAGTTCTCCTACTTAATACAAATTTGTTACTAAAACATTTATTATTCTTGTTCACTACAAAAGCTCCAATGGGTATAACAGAACATACAGAAGACTAATTAAAACCTGCTAAGCCATTGATCATGCCATCTTAGCTGAAGCTGTAAATAGTACCAATACCATTCTAATACCAGTGATAGTACACCAGCAGTATTCTCTAAAATAATCAAATTACTCCTCTAACTACAAGGACGTCTTTCCAGAGCATCTCTTACTTTGTTATCAAAGCAAAGATTTCTTTATGTGTGTATTCTATAGCATAAAATCGGAATTTTTTTCCCTTACTTGCTGACAACTTGGGGGATAACAAACAAAATGAGACCATCATCCCCATATATTCCAGAATGTCCTGAGAATCTGTTCAAACTATGCAGTAACTGACAGAGCAACATAATAAAACTTAGTTTTCTGCACAGTGATGAGCTACAATTCATCAATATCCAACTCAGTGCTACCAATGTCCAAGTACTCTCCTCTGAGCATGGGGAGGAAGTAGAGTACCATCTCTTTCTTCTACATACCTTTGCTTCTTCCTCCTCTCCTCCTTTTATATTTATCTCCTTTGCTCCTCAATTTTCCTAATTATTAAATCTTCTGAATTAGCCCAGCAACTCAAGATTCATTTCTAGAAGCAGCAGTTTCCAGACAGGAAAGGAGAAATCTCTGTATCAGTCCTGTAGGCAGTCTTAATGTATAGAATATCTATCTGCATAAACACCATATATCATTGCAAGAAGCTGAGAAGTACAAGCCAGTTTTAACATATAACTATGAAGTTTCTGCACGCATGCAGGTTCCACAGATCAATGTGCCATAACATCATTCCATTAACCAGTTGCACCTTTTAATCATTGCAGTGAACTGCACTGCACTTGCATCTTCCACAGCACTGAAACGTCAGGCACCATAAAGCTCATTTACGAGGCACATGTCAAATTTTCCAATTTAGGCTAAAATTACTTCAAAGCTATTTACCCTACTAAGGGAAACAGTTAAAAGAAGATGAAAACAGAAATGTTGTTCCTGAGATTAGGAAGAAACTGTAATATTCAAAGAAGCCATTAAATAGATTTTTTTGGTTTTACAGACTGACTTCATCAAGAAAATATTTCTGAAAGCTCTTTCCAAATGATCCTTACTCAACTCGTAAGTTATGATGCAGTTACATTTCACCAACTTCAGATAAAACTAGTCAACTATCTAAACTGTCAAAAGATCATTAAATAAACACCAGCTATTAATTATGAAAGTCCCTCTCTTTAAAAAAAAAACAAAACACTGAAAAGTGGTGCTAGAACTTTAAACCCTTGAAAACACAAAAATAACAGTGGACACTGAAATTTTAGGTACATTTTTGTTTTTCTTAAGGCATCTTATTTAAAGAAAGCATCTTATTATAAAGAAAAAAGAAAATAGAAACAATTCCTTATCTCTAACCACTTAAAAAACATAGCTGAAAGGCTAGAAGCCTGTCCTGTAAGGTTAATGAAGGGATAAAAGCACATTTTCCAATCCCAGCCCCATCTCTGATGCCAGATTTGTGATTAGTTTTGAGCACCAGTATTTAAACTAATTGATAATCTTGAAACACCTTAGGTGCTGTATCTCCTTAATCTAATTACCTAAACCCTGCAAGGATGATGAGTCTGGCTTACAGAACAGGTAAATCAAGGTGTGTTGCATGTCACTCACTAACTGTATAATTTGGAAATACTTTACTCGCATACATTAACTTGTTTCCTAACAGTATTTAAGAAACTATGTTACAAAACAGACCTTGTATTCTTCTGATTAGAAAAAACGAGAAGAAGAAAGATGAATAAAGTTTAGTGTTGCCAAAGGCCATATTACACATAGCAGAGCAAGCAATATGTCTCCCATGGCCTGTCCTGGGACATACACATAAAATACACTGGTTAACTTGTATTTGCCTTTGCCTGAATTCAGAAATGAAGATATTATGGTTATCTATCTTCTAGTCTCTAAAGCACAAGGACAGATAAATGAAAAGAAACTAGTAGAAAAATCAAATATTACTACTAAATTTATCTTGTTTAAGAGCAAGTTAAAGAAGTTAGGTTTTCTTATCAAAATTATCTGGAGAAAAAAATCATGCTTCTTAACAGAATTACAGGAATTTGTGATTTTCTAACATGATAATGAAGTATACTAACTAGCTATAAAGAATATTGTAATTTTCCAAGGTTATACAGTGATGAACAAGGGAAAAGATTTCCAAAAATTAATTTAATTACAGTAATATTATCTACTTGTTTGATGTATCAAGTAACAGAGCTACCAACATCAAAGCTAGTAATAAATGGAAAATTTAAAAAAGCTGAAAAAATATCTAAGTTAATCTTTCATTAACTGCAATAACCAAAGGTTAAGTACCACTGAAGACTGGATCAAACTTTTTAAAACTCTTTGTTTTATCAGGTTAGGTGCTTTCCCATTTATCTGGTTTAAAACAGTATACTTGAACAAATTTTAAGAGCTGACAGATAAGGCAGGTAGCAAAACTGGAAAACTGTAATACTGTTGAAGTTAGGCAGAGGTGTATCAAATATATTTCTAATACCAAAGAGCAAGGTAAGTATGGCTAGTCTAAGCCAAAAAACAGTTTTAAAGAGCAGCATAGAACAGCCAAGGTTACTTTGCATAGTAAGGAATTGTCTTTAAAAGGGAAATGTTTATATATAGTTAGCAGTTGTGTATATATTATAAGAAGTAACATCCAGATAGCAGGCCATGGATATAAGTGTTTCAAAACAGTTAATGTTTGATACTCTCTGGAATCTCGCCCTCTCCCACTCGGACTGTACGATGGCACCTAGAGAGAGACGAGGCAAAAGGGAGCAGAAAGAAAAGAAAAAGGCATCTGGAAAGAGGTAACGCAGCTCTAGACAGGATGGTACCATTCTGGGAGGCACTGCGTCAGGAGGAAAGCAATTTCAAAGAGCTCTGTGCGGTGCTCTTCAAGCTAAGATTTCAATGATACTGAAAATAATTTTCACAAGGAAATACAGAAAAAATAAACTTCAAGCTATATAAAAAAGAGAACACATTCACATGGAAAAGTTCAGATACTTATTGTGTTTTGCACTTTTATTCTTTCCATTACCGCAAAACACAACATTTTCTAGGTGCAGATTTCTCATAGTTGGAAAGTTTATGGCTGCTTTAATTGTTACCGACAGCTAGAAAAGAAGTCACTTTCTGGTCCTGGATTACAGTTCCTTAAATGCAAGCAACTGGAACAGAAACCTTCCCAACACAAAAGAAGGAGAATCATTAACTTCCCCGAGAGCAAGAGCGAGCCGCGCACAGAGCGGGCCTGGGCTTCCCTGCGCCAGCAGTGGTGGGACTCTGAGGCACAGCTCACTGCATGCATAATGCATTCTCCCTGTATGGGTTACATTTGATGTACTTTAGGCAAGTGAAAAACTCCATTACAGCCTTCCAAGCAGGCTCCCAGGAATCAAGGCACACTGAATTAGGGTCTAAAGGAAGAGTAGTTGTCAGTTGTAACAGCATCAGAAAGAAAAACAGGAACGCATTTCCTGGGGCTTTTTAAATTACACTTCCAAGAGCTATTGTTACTAATAGCTGCTCCGAGCTGTAAAAACTGCAACCTCAGAGGGCAAAAGTCAAAGAAACCCTACTGATTTTTCCCGGATTACTCTCAGATTAATAAAATCATTTGGGAGCCAGCCTTGAGGTTATCAGAAATCTCTAGTCACATGCCCACAGTATACTTTTGCAGCATTTCTGTTTACAACACTTTAATGAACTGCAGCACTGAAGCAGAAATCCTCATCTGCTAGTAGGTGGTGTTAGAATGCAATTGAGGTATCTACATATTTTGCATTTCCAATAGCAAAGTGAGCAAAATGAAGCAGGTAAATCTTGAGGTTTTCAGCATATGCTTCTAAAACATCTTTACAAAAATGTGTTTACCACAGAAAGAATAAATATCAAAACTTGCATATTAATATTATTGATAATACAAGCAAATTATCATAATTATTCATGATCTAATCAAATGGAACATTGTTTTAGAATGCCATATAAAGTTGGTGGGAGTTTTTGCATCATTTTTAAAAGGAACAAAGTCTCAGGCCAATAGAAATAATCCAAACAACGAACGATTGCATTGTTGTTTTGAAACAGGCTGAAAAATCCTAAATATCAGGAGAACTGAGTAAATGCATGCCTTCACTACATTATGTTTAGACACTTCCATGGTTTTAGCCCACACATTGCCACTATTTGTGGCAATAAACACCTTGGTCCATGAAGTTCCCCACATTCCCACTGATGCAGAGCAAAACAGAGATACCATCTTGGGTATCACCTCTCAGATACCATCTTGGGTATCACCTCTCAGCATCCAAAATGTGGTTTACCAGCCAGTAGCTCAGACATCCACTGTGAATTTGTGATGTGAGAACATTAGGGCTCACCACTAGAACAGGTATGACAAAAATCAACAACTACAGGGTAGCATCTCAATGTGGAAAGAAGAATAAATCAGTAACTGGGTAGCGATTCAACTCGGACAAAAAGAAACTCAAATATACATGACACAAAGGCGGACCTCAACCTTCCCTTAATGTGAAGATCTCAGTAAAAATAATCAGCATTGCTGAAGGTGCTGTGAATTTGAAAGTGTTGTGCATTTGAAAGCAAATCCTTTCTTTCAGACTAGATCTAAAGGCTCAGAGAGAATGAAAGGACTCGAAGAAACCGAATTGGCCTGGGAACCAGAATAAAATTACAAAAGAGCAGACAGCCTGAAAAAAATCATCAGCTTGGAACCCAAGGATCTGGTCAAGATACAGGTCAGATGGTGGCTAACAGTCACAGGCAAGAAGCTGCCTGCCTTTGTTATTGATTTGGGAGAAATCACAGCATTTGTGGCAGGATCTTGCTTGTTCAATCAGTGCAATCATTGCAATGGAGAGTATTAGGAATATCAGGCATCCACCATCACGGTTTCAAAGAAAGTCGTGCAATATTTGACTCCTCTTCCCCCCTACATCTCAAGCAATCCCAAATCATTTCTAAGCAAGCAGAAAATTTAAACTTCTGATTTATTCTAACAGGTCTTTAGTCAGTTACTGCCATTTTACTCAAAACAAGTTACAAACAGAACAAATCCAGTAGATGAAGAAGCAGACGTAGCACATACATGCAAATACACATATGTTTAGAGGCTGAAATGGAAAGTTAAGTCTGAATATGGAATGAGGTTGTGTGTCTCAACTGCTGTGCATGAAAGTTTGCTGTTCTGAGAAGGGTTAGTATGGCAAACATATTAACCATTCCAACAGTGCAAACCTGTGCATGTGGGGTTTTTCGCACACCAGAACTGGCCTTAAAGCACTGTCTGAGGAATCCTTAGTCATAAATCTTATTGTGTGACGTGCAGTTTTAAAGAGTCCCATGGTACTGCTGTCATTTGGTATCTAGGCCTTGCTGATTCACTGTTTGCTTGCATGTGTTGAAAAGACGTATGTCATATGCAACATTCTGCATCCAAGTTCAGCATCTTGTTTGTGTTAGCATGAACTTTTGCCCACTCTTGACTGATTACCCTTTTTGAACAGGAAAGGCTTAAGATGGGTCTGTGAAATTCCTTTGTCAGGGCAGATTCTCCTCCCCTTCCCCTCATATGTGTGTGTACACTCAGCCCATTGTACTTGGAAACAGAGGGGCAGGAAGAAAGCTTTTAATAAACTCTCAGAACAACAGATAAATGTGCATGCGTAATTCTGATAAAGCCCATTACTAGTTATCAGCACATCTCATCCTCAAGAATACAGGAACAAAGAGTATCTGTTATTTCCCCTGTACCTCTAACACCAAGCAGTCAGCAGAGTTGCACTTCCTAGTCTGGAATTAGTTTATCCATTTCAACCTACTCCTACCAACAGCTCTTGGCCCCATTTTCCTATTTATAAAGCATTCACTGTACTATCAGCAACACGAGTAGAACTGGGCTTGCCATCTAAATGGCCTGGAGGCAGTACTGTTTGCTTGCTTACAGAAGGTTGCCACCTCCAGCTGGGCCAAATTCTTCTGTCGGGGTGTTGCTTTATGAGTTAAAGCAGCACAGAGCTGGCTGGATCCCCCAGGCAGTAGGACAGATGTACACTGCCTGGCGATATTGATGGCAGTAGGGATCAAGCAGACAGGTAGTTGGTTTTGCATTGTGTAGCTTACCAAAGAAATCCATTGTCTCAGAGAAAAGTCACCCAAAGAGATAAGACGAGAGGACAATTTCCATCACCTGGAAATGACAGTTGTGTCAAAATTTCCTCATCTGTGAATCTTGACAAACAATTAAAAAGTTTTTAGACTACGAAAATCAGGTGTCTGTCTTGGAGCTATTGGGACTGGTACTGTGGAAATGTAAGGTAAAAAGGGACATTTGCCTTTCCTGAAAGCCCTATGGCTGGTAGCATCTGGAGGCATCTATTAGATTTCTTAGGGAGTTTTTTCAGACTTGAATTGTTTTTGAGTAGTCACAGTCTGGGTTGCTAGAAATGGTATAGCTTTTCTCTGAAAGGAGGAGAATTTAGGGTTATAGTAATTCTCTCCATACACTTCATTGTCGATTCTTCACCTGAGCCAGGCACCTTGAGTTTCAACAGAATAGTCCTATATTCTTTTGTTATTTTTGAGCCAACCATACAGCTACAAGTAACTTCACCTTACTGTTATCCAGGGAGTCTAATTATTAGCCTAACATCTTTATGAGCCCTTAAAATTTTCCTGCAAACCCCTCTCTCTTATACAGGTAACACTGGCTTTTTCCTTTTGCACTGCTTCACCAATAACCTTCTCCTTCAGTTTGTCTAATACAATTAAAACCTAACTTCTACTTTTCCTGGATGATGGCTTCTTGTCAGAACTATGTTTAACTTGGCACTTTTGGCCCAAAGGTGCAATTTTTACACAGTAAGATTATCAGGCATAATATTACATCCCTAGTCTCCCTAAAAGATAACTGGTAGAGATTTATTATTTCGTCTACAGTATCTTCAACCAAAAATTTACATCAAATCTATTACATAAAAACAGAAAGTGAAAGAGGATAGCACGTGCTTTTTATATTTTAAGTTTAGACAATACCAAACAGAAAAGCAATTATCAAGAAGCAGTTATTTAAACGTTTATAATTACGAGTGTTAAGAATATAAAGAAAATTTTAAATTTTTTTTAACCTGAACACAGGGGTTGAGAACTTTTGAGATATCAAAATACTTAATGTACTGCATACTGAATGGTTCAAAAAATAACTATACAGCTCAAAAATTAAGAGTGAGAAATGAAGGTTTTATGTCTAACGCACTAGTTTATAACCACCTTCAGGCAGTGTGCACTAAAAATTATCAAGCAACTTTTTCACTGCTCATGTAAATTGAATGGATGGATTCAGTTCAGAACTGCCAGTCTCAGAGTCGAGAATTTCTAGGCACAAAGGAGCCTGTTTTTACATTACAGTTAACCATCAAGATGATTTTTTTAAATAAGAATTCTCATTTCTGCACAGCAAAAAGCTTTTAGTCAGGAGAAAGCCTTGGTGGTGATGGGAAGGGAGCAGACTTGCTTTCAAGAATGCCTTGAAGTTATTTCAGTATACCCTGAAGACTACCTCTAGGTCAGAAGAGTCCCTGTCCAAAGCAAGCATATTCCAGTCAAGGCTACTCTATTATGCATTTTGAACTGGATGCAAAGCCACACAAATTAAAAGTCTGAGGAACTGTGACTGTCATGCTATTTCACCTACCCCATGAATATAAAGTTCCCTACTCAATGTCCAAATATAATCAACCTGTTATTTAAATCATAACAAGGCAAATATTTGTGTGTCAGCTGATGGCAAGTTTCTAATACTCTTAAAACCTGATTTATATCTGGAATATGATCTCAGGTTTACATGTTTTTCACTTGAGGTGACAAATTATTTAGTACTAAATATTTGTGCTCATTTGCCAACACCACATCTCTGCAAAGGACACTTAATGGAACGAGAGAGGAAGAGAGTTCAGAACACAGTTTCTCATTCATGGTATCAGAAAGCCATGCACCACTTTACGCTTTCTAAATTTTTTTCCTATAAAATCAAATTTTTCTTTAAAGTTAAGAAGAAAGTTAAAAGCAGTAGCTGTACCTGGACTGACAAAAAACAGAATCTGCAGCTATTAGCCTCATGAGGGCAGGAAGGCAGTTCAGTGTAAATTCCTAAATGGAATTCTGCTTGGAATTTCGACAAGGTAATTAAATATAGACCACTTCAAAGTGGGGCATGTCTATACTGATCACAGTAACATACAGAATTCCAGAAGGAGAAAAGTCAGTACTTCAAACAGCATTTGAATAAAATATGCATTTTTTTAGAAATCTATACTCTACAAGAAACATAAGGACAAAAGACTGACAGAATATTTGAGCAGACCTGCTTCTCATTTTTCCAGTTAACATTACTTATGCCTATATATATATACCTTTACAAAAAGAAGAACATAGCTGTTAGCTCCAAACACCCTCAAATAATCAGAATGGTTTTAAACATTAGTTATGGCATGGTTCAAAAATCTTTCTGTGCAGATTGCAAGGTACTGCAAATCCAGCTTGTTTTCTCCCTAGCTGACCTAATGTAGCACAGCAACTAAGCTAGTCCTGCTCTAATTCAGAAGCGTCTGGCCGTATATGTCTTTTCTCCAGCTCATGTCATAAGTGATACTACTTTTGGAGATATATCATGCACGCCAACACCTTGGCTTCTTTGTTCTGTTTGCTAATTTTCTACTCTCAAACTGCAACCTCTGCAGACATTCAAAAGAAAACACTGTGCTGTGCAGTACATATAATACGTTGGCTGGATTATCCTGAACTCTGATTATTCATAATAACCTCCTCCCTCGTGCTCACTTACTCCCTTGGAAGATTTGCAAGCCATGACTTCTTTCCATGAAAGCTATGCTGATTGTCAATATATTACTTTTATTCAGTTTGTCTAGCATAGAAATTAGGTTTACACTACTGTTTCCCCTCAATCTGGAAGCACAAGTGAAATAATTGTTTAAATCACAGCATCACGGAAAAGAACTGGCTGCTACACTTGGTTGGAACATAAGCAGGAGGGCAACTGACCACTATTTTGGCAAGTAGGAGCTGTAGCTGTTACATAAAATCCAAATTTTCAGAACGAGTAGAAATTCATTTGTCTTTATCCTAAAATAGAATTCTTACTTTTTATACATTAAAAAAAAAAGAGAAAAACTAGCAATTCTGAATTTATAGCTAGTATATCCCAATGCCCAATCAGATAGACTTGCATGAAAATATATTTTGTGGCCCGAGATGCAGAGGCCAGGTGACTTGAAACTTTGCCTAAGATGACATCAGTCAGCTGTGAATAGATTCTAGGTGCATTGTCAGAACTGGAAATACAAGCCAAAAGCCTGGCTCCTTCTCTAGAGATCTAGACACAAGGCAATATTTCACTTGTAGGATGGAATATACAGAAAGGAAAATAATACACCTCTCTTTTACAACAGAAAGTCACCTTGATGGATGACCAAATAGCTCATGCTTCTAAATTGCATCAAAAAGATTCAGGGTTTTTTTTACATACTATTTTTCAGTCATATTTTGTTCAATGAGCTTCAGACAAAACATGCAGTACTCTGCAGACTTCAAAACTGAGAACATATGCTAGCATAATGCATACCACAATAAAAGGCTGAGCGAATGCCACCCGTTCAGCTGAACAGCTCTCCCTGCACACGTATGCAGACGGAAGCAGCTGTCGCCACTGAATAGGTCACAGAGCTAAAACGCATTTGGAAAATTCGGCTCCATTCCCTAGGTCAGATACTCTCTCATGGGTTTCAGCATCAAAACTAGACAGGGCAGAAAGTGGCTGCAAGTGGCAATACGCTTATTTCTCAAGAGCCATTTTTAATTAAAAGACTTAGATAAACACCACTTTTTCTTGTAATTGTTAAGAAAAAAAAACCCAACATTATAAGCAATGTTATACTTGCACGCTTTTCTTCCATAGCACAGCGCTAAACCATTTTTTTGCACAAAACCATCAAAATATGCAATTTGCCAATCAGGTCACCACAAGAGTAGTCAAAAAAAGTATACTGCCTGCAACATTAGTTTATACTGAAAAAAGGAGGAGGTAGGAGGATGAGGTAATGGAAAGGGAGAAAGCAGTTTATCACTCCTCACTCCTCTCTCTCTCTCTCCAGGCAACTTTTGTCTGAACACTCAGGAACAGTAGAGGACTACGTTCCTACTCGTGACCTTTCTTTGAAAAAGTGCAGTACACAGTCCCAAGAAGTAACAGAAAAGTTGGGGTGGAGGAAGAAATCTGGCATTCCAACACTCCCACTCTGAGCTTAAACCTTTGAGGCAGACTGATTGCTATTTCACAGTCTGCTGATCTGCTCTATTTTCCATTAAACAGAAATGCTTAAGAAGTTTTAACTTAATCTCTGTTTAATGTCTCAAGTTAATCATGGTAAAATTTTGTATCTGGAATCTTCAAAGGCATCAGTGGCAATAGTGGCCCATTTAAACTGCAGTTTCAATAAGAAAAAGAAAGCCAAGAATCTCCTTGTTTCAGATGAGACTAAAGTCGTCTTTCCAGAGTATTTTAGAGACAGGTTAGTTTGGTTTTCAGGGTTTTATATATACATATGTATATATACAGAGAAATTACAAGTAGATCAGTACAGAATTTGCACTCTTCTCCAACATTTATCAAGTTATGAGAAGCCATTAGCAACAGCTTATTTATGGATTAGAAAAACATTTATGCTGTCTGTGAGCTCATGAAGTAACTTTGCTCTTGCACAAACCCTCTAACTACAGTATCATTTACTGTTTTACATACAGCTGCAGACACTTCCATTTCTATGACCAGAATACAGGAAAGATTGTACTGAATCAACCCACGAGATAATGGATTTCCCATAATCTTCAGTAATGACAAAACATCAGATGCTTCAGCAAAAAGTGTATGCTGCCACAGGATGGACACCTCTATGGGGAGCATTTTACCTAGTCCTTAGAAGTTATTTGAGCCTCATCATGCTTGCATGTGTTAGCTACTGCAAAAAATTGATAAATTTACATTTACATTGTGGTCTAATCTCATTATGTACCTAATATGCCTCAGTATCTTCCAGCAGTCAGTTCCATAAGTTCCATATGAAACAGTCTTCACTGTCTGAGGAAAGTTTCACATTTGGAGTCCATGATTATTTTTTTTTAAAGATGAATTTCAGATGAGACAGGGGCCCTATCCCTACACCATTGATTTTGCAACCATATAGCCAAATACTGTAATTTTCAAACAAATCCTGTCTCTCATGCTCCATTTCATATTTCCAAGAACTGCAGTTTTTTCATTATTATAAAACAAGTACATTTAGAGAAGTAGCTAATGTTTGAGACTGTTTTCCCTGTCACAGGACTGCTTCACCATTAAATGATCACAACTGTTATGTCATACATGAAGAGCACATAGTTATACCAACACAGATGGGTGCAGTCATGCTCTTGTGCTTCCTACGCTCTGAGTAAGCCAGACACAAACCTTTCTGATGTTTCAGCAGAGCAGTGAATCTGCAGAAATGTCAACTTTTCTAAGACAGTAACTGTAAAATGAAGAAGAAACATCCTTAAAGGGGCAGTGCCTCAACAGCAGTCCTGAATCACTTACTTTCTGTATTTCCAAGCAAAACATACCACTTCGAAGCTCCATGTCACTGTGCGCCTCCAGAGTTTGTATCAGAAGAACCAAGTTCATAGACTCACAGGATCACAGAACAGCTGAGGCACTGCTGGCTGGAAGGGACCCACGGACATCGCCTTGGCCAGATGCCCTGTGCAAAGCAGGGACAGCCAGAGCAGGCTGTTCTTCATCTTGTCCAGTTGGGTTTTGAAAAACTCCAAGGCTGGAGACTCCACAACCTCCCTGAGCAACCTGTTCCAGTGCTTGATCACCCTGACAATAAAAAGTTTTTTCTAACATTTAAACAGAATTTCTTGTACTTCAGTTTGTGCCCACTGCCTCTCATCCTGTCACTGGCCTGGGATGCAAAGAGCAAGAGAGCCAAGAATGAAAACTACTACTCAGAAGGAGTCACCAGGCACACAAAGCTGCCAGACCTGTGAGAGAGAAAAAGATTTCTCTAATCTTTAGGTACTATAATCTTGCTTTGCTTGGAAACATAGATGGTAACTATTAAGGCACTATCCCTTTAAGGACATTTCTTCTTCATTTCACTGGGTATTTTGAGCATAGGCAGCACAAAAGCAGACATACGCAAGCTTTATTCCATGCTCTGTGATCTAAATAAACATACGTTTTCTATTTTTATTGACAAACTGTGCCATTATCTTAGCCCAGAAAGCTGTATTTTTCCTTTTACCAAATGAAAAATGGTTTCATTCTAAATTTCAAGTAAATGTTCCTACAGAGTCAACTCCAGACAATATTTTCCTACCAAAATAATGAAGCAAATGAAAGAAGAGATAAAAAAGAAAGAAAAATAATCAACAAATCCATGATTTACCTGGAATCAGTTTGCTTCCAAGAACATGCTCAATGTCTGTTAGGTACTGATACAACCTTAAAGGCACACCCTTCCCTAGCGCAGAACCTCATTTTCCATAGTTTCCACTGAACTGCACACAACTTTGCTCAACTAAAACAACTTCCGTCTCACCCAGCCGATGGACAAGGATATTCATTGTTTTCACCTCTGCGGTAGGATGCACTTATGTTAGTACTGTATTTTAACTCATTTAATCACTAATTGCTTTATAACCCAGTCATTACCTGATTGGATATGATAATAATTAAAAGGATAATAATTAAAACAGTTAAAAGATTCAGTGAAAAAAATCCTCATCTACTTATTTGTCTTTTAAATGTTTCATCCAACTTTTCTGTTTCCAATTCTTTAGAGACACTGATGGCTTATATGATCAGCTCTTATTGAGTCAATTACTGTCCTGATAACATGCATCTTTAATGCAACTGTCACCTGAGACCTCTTCATCTTCATTCTTGATATTTCTGGGGACTTGAGTTCTTGATTTTGATTCCTCAGGTCCTTCTCTCATCAAAGCAAAGTTCTTGCAAGGGCTGCAACTTCTTTGGCTAAGCCCTTCCTTCTATTCCTCTTCTCTACCAGCATCAAGAAACTGATTCTTCTTCTGAATCTCCAAATTTCCATCTAATCTCCATCCTAACTCTCCCCGATAAAACAACACTCTCTTGCCATTCTATTACAATACTTCCCCAGAAAGCAAGAAAAAAAAAACATTTATATCAAAGGACTCTGAAGCTGTAGAAATCATTTACCTCCAGAAAGAAAAGGAACGTGTCACAATAAAAAACTACATGGAGAATAATTGCACAGAGAAGTTATGTTGGAAATTTCTGTTCTCATTGTCTCAAAGAGTTGAGCAGTCTCACACGTCCATAAGATTTGCATGTTGCATTCCCAACTTACATTGCTGCCCCCCCAGCTGCCTGCATCTGATGCGCTTGCACTACAGTGCTGCCCTTTCTCCCCCACAACTCATGATGCCATGAACAAGTTACAGCTAGAAGAAGCCACTGAGCTGCATTTGGCATGTGGGAATCACAAAGCAGGAGAAAAGACAGCAACACTTTATTACAGCCAGAAGTTGTTGCTCTTACCGGAGCACTGGGCTCAAAAGGAGCCCCATTAGCAAGAATATTGTTCCCAGCTGCAGCCTAACAGTGGTGAGAAATACAACAGAGAGAGAAGTAAACCAAGCGCCTGGGTCATAACAAGTGAGGAGAACATTCAATAAAAATCTAAACTTGGCATCTTGATACTTTGAAATCCATCAGCCTTTAGAATTCCCTGCCACATGATGCTAAACACAGAATACAGCAAGATTTAGTACTTTGAAAAATTTTATGGTTGACAAGAACATTTAGCTGCTCATACTGTTAATGCGAACAGAAAGAATATTGGAAGGGAGATAATAATCTCCTGTTTAAGATGTTAAACTTTTCATGTCTCTCTGACTCAAACCATAACAGGTAACTTCACCCTATCTAAGGGCTCGTGGTCATCCTAAAGAGGAGACTCCAGTCCCCTTCCTGCCCCGCCAGTCCTGCTGCTCTTCAGCCCCTCCACTGAGCTGCTTCTACTTGCAAGACCACAGAAGACCATTCTTTCTCCCCCCACATATGCTAGGTTAAATTTCTCCCCAGCTGGCAATCTGAACAGGCTCAGAGTGGCAAGTGCCAGAGCTGCTGCAGAGACCAGGCTAGCGCACCGGCTTAGCTGCACTGCACAACTTCACCCCCAGGACTGGAAGTGTTTAACTGTTTGCTGAAATATTCATCTTAAGGCCAGCTTGGAAGGTGCAAGTCTCTCTTCATTTATTATAAAGGGAGGCCGGACAACTAGCACAAACTAGGTACTTAAACTTTTAAACAGCTTAAGTCAGTTAGGATGAGCCCTCTCCTAAACTAATAGGGTGGCACTGCCCCAGTAAGCAGACTGTCCCAACTACCACTCACAGCATTTCCCACAGTCTCCGAAGCTTCTGGTAGCAGCAGACACCAGAGACTACCTAGCAAGCAGCCAGATAGAACAAGTCGAACTCAGCACAGATATTTCTATATTCTTTAAATGCCTATCTCTTTATTGAGGATGTGTTTTCCATCACTATTTCATCTCAGACATCCAATATACTTTATTTGTTCTTCCTAAACTTGCTTCTCCTTCAACTTTTTGAACTTTGCACTTTCTCCCCGATTATTCTGTTCCCCTACGCTTGCAAGGGCATCATTCTTCCCAGATACTAGGCATCCTAACAGGTCTTATTAAAATCATGACTCAGAACCTCTTCCATCCTACTTACTATTATTAATGCCCACTCCTCTGCCACCTCTATCTCAGCTCTACTCACATTATCAGAATGTTAAAACAAAGATGTGAACAAATTGGTACAGCAAAGAGGTTTGGTCACCTCTCTCCTTATCAGTAATCCTTGTCATGCCCTAGGGTAGATCTGATGTTGCTTTTTATGTTAGTAGCAGCACTGAGTTTTAATACTTACATTTAATACCAAGATTACAGTGCTAAAAGCCAGTAATAAATATCAAGTAAATGTTCTGGAGAAATTAAGTTTTAAACTTAACCTATTTTAAAAAATAATACTTTTAAAAACTCCAACAACTATTAGAATGGAAGGAGCTAGAGAAAACAAACTCTGGCTGACACTGTTTCAAGCGCCATATCAATTACACGTTCTTATAAGTCTCTAGCACTTCATCATCACAAAATGAAATTAACTTTTTACGCTGATTTACGACAAAATACATCCTCTCTTTCAGTATTCAAATTCCACTTATTTTTTTTGAACAATACACAACTACTAGTAGCAAAAATCTTCAGCTCAGGCAAGGTATTTTTAGTTTAACCCCTGTATGTAGTTATTGATGAGAAGATAACAGAGGCAAAGATTTTTATTATTATGCTGCCTAGCTAAGAGAATTGTAATAAATGAGAATATGGTATTGTATTTCCAACCTGTAGCTAAAGGTGCTTAAGTAACCATGCATTTGGATCTGTTTCATTATTTCCATATACAGAATGTGAAGGTGTAAATATACAGTGCTTTCAGCACTGTAGATTCACGAGAAATGGGCCATTCATTTCATTCACACTGTTTCAGAACTGCAGTCATTCTCTATGTGCTTTAAAAGAGGGGACAAAATTGAGCTAGAACATCCCAATTGTAAAACCACGAAGAAAACAAAACCCCCAAACACAGCACCCTTAAGCCAGAAGGACTAGGGGGGGAAAGGAAGGACTGGCTGACTCTCAGGCTCTTGCAACAAGAGCAGAAACTCATTATTTCACATTTCTGAAAACGTTTAATTCAGGCATTCAAATAAAATTTCCATGACATATACCGAACAGAATCTGCTCTAAAGTGACAGACAACCACTCTACTACTTTGTGTAAAGTTTATGTTTTAAAATGCCATATTCCTGTACAAAACTTACTAAAAGAAGTTACAGAATCATTAGAAAGCCAGTGAAGAAAAGTATATATTGTACTTCAGGTACTGTAAATTGAAATAATAGAACAGACATGTAATAACAAAATGGTTGCAAAAAGATCCCGCAATAAGTTGATTTAAGCTCAGCTTGGCTGTACCTGTCCTACATAAAAACATACATAAAAGGTGAACATGTAAAAATCAAATATAAACATGTCACCCACAAAATCAGCATGAAAGTCTCAAGAGCTACGCAGACTTTCAGTCACTCTCAAACCACTGCTTATTTATGATAGGTGATTTCTGTAGGAACATTTTGTTTTAAGTCAGTTACAGCTAAATCACTTTACTAAGGTTATATTGCACAGGTGAACCCAACAACCCCTCCACCTGTTCAGACAGGCAATTCAGTAATTCCCTGATTAGTATTTTTATCCTAGGAGAAGTGGTAGCTTGCAGTGGCTCAAACCACTATCAATTTCTAATGACCTAAATGAAGCAACCTGGTCTTATTCTAATTGCTATTAAACCCAAACTCATACAGAGAAAAAAATAAAAGCATCAAAACCTAAAATTAAAAGCCACTACTGGCAGTCTGTGTACTTAGGCCAAGTAACAAAAACAACAAGAAACTAATTTAGACATGAAGGAGCAGTGTCTGGATACCTGATTTACTCCTGATCATCAAGAGTGTTTCAACAACTTCAAAAGATTGTTCATGAAACATTATTTTGACTACAGCATGACACAGAAAAATCAAACCTCATCTCACAACAGCTTGAATGGTTTCCAGTTTTTCCCATGAATGTAAAGCCATGGATTAATATTTTATTTGTAAACCAAGTCTATGTGCTAGTTTTTTAGCAGATTTTATTGTCATTGTCTCCCAAGACCACTTCAAGTATTTTCCCCCAAAGTGTTTTTCAAATTAGATTTTGTAAGAAATGTATAGGTTCTTTTCCTAAAAGCAGGATCCCATTTTGTGCAAGTTCAATTTAAAACATTAAAAATCCATCCAAAAAACCCACCAATTTTTGTGGGTAGTTAATTTCTTTAATATAAGCACATAAACTCAAAATTGTATCTCTTATCAAAGAACTGTAATAGCGCTTTAAACAAAGCAGGAAATTGTATTGCAGTATGACTACTATCACTGTCTCCTTTTAGCAGATAATTTCATTTTACCAGTGCAAATTTTACCATAATTACTTTCCACTGCTTCTCCTCTCTCAAAGTTTTCCTGTATTAATGTTACAGAACATAATTTTTCGCACTTCAGAAACCCAACATCTTGGTTGGAAATAGCCTTGAAAAACTGGCATATGGCCAACTTGCAACTGATACTACAGTTTAAATACCTTCCCAGCAAAGTTCGACAAACTTCAAAATACTCTGGGATCAGTCATTAAAATGTTTTTGTTTCGGTTACAACACTAATGAAAACCAAATGTCTAAATTTATTTTAGCTAGCTTAATGGTCTAGGGACTTCACTGAAGAGAAAGGTCTGAGTCAACCCCCCAGCTGAATAGTCAGTACAACATTTTAGCGAGATATGGATAATACCTAGAAAAGATTTAATTATAAGAGTGTTTCAGCCACAGATTTAATTAAGGAGGCCCAATTAATTGTCTCAACTTGATTCTTCTTCTCTGAAGTCTTCAATTATAATTTGCTGAAAGTATGGGCTTCTAGCTGCAAGTTTACCCGATTCCGGTTGTGAACAGATTCCCGACCCAAAGTTAATGCTACGCTGCGGCAGCGGCTATTGCAAACTGGACGATTTTACCTGTCCTAATAAGGTGCACAATAAGCAGCCTTGCTTGAAGTTTACGCTTTCCCAAAGTGTTTGCTTGTAAAACAGACAGAAAGACTTCATGTTGTTATGTAAGCGTATCTCTAGGTTAATATAGACGCCACACTCAGAACACAGGAATATTCTGGGTGGGAAATTTAGACTACAGAATGGAACGCTTTGTACAAAGCTGCCTTTCAGCTGAGAACCATGACATGCTGCTGCCAGTTTAATCCATATCCTCTACAATTAGGCCAGCAATTCTATGCTGTTTTTGTACAGACTTAGTAATTTATAATGAATTCTTTTCTCCAAAAATACATTTTAGAAAGTCTTGCACATTCTCCTCCGCAGCAAACAAAACCAAGTTTCTGTTAAAACAAAATCAGCACAAGCTGACATAAAAATCTAAATTTTCAATGACATTGTTGACTGCCATCCATATCTCAAGATATTGAGAACATGCACCACCTGTTTCCAACTAGCTTTCAAACTGTTCAACTGCACAATTAATGACAGCTGCTAAAAAGTCTAAAATATCAGGGAAAAGAAACAAAAGTTTAACAACAGCTATGTAGCGTTGAGGCAAGCCAGAGTCTTTTGCTAAATATGAGGCATTATAATACATACAATACTCTAAACACATATATTCACATTTCACAGTGTTCTCTCCAATACTATTATAATTCAAAAGTTAAGTTTCTTTATCTGCAAGAATGCTACAGTCAGTGTGTAATGAATATTTGTAAGACAGCAGAGTGAGCACATTGTCTGCTCATTTCTAGTCTTACATATTTAAGAAATTCCTAGAAGGGACTTTTCAAATACTCATCCTTACATGTAGATCCACACTTACTATTTATTGAAGAACTTATACAACAAACGCTTAGAGCACTTAAGACAAAAAAAAAAGAGACTAGAGAATACACTTTACTTGAGAGGCAATATCATGCACACATATCCTAATCCAAAAAGAAAAGCTGAGATTCAGTCACGTGAAATTCAATTGTTTACTCCCTAAAACAAGTAAAATCTGATATCTAGCAAGAAATAAAAGATTATACCTCATTGATCATAGAGCGAGTAGGCTTTAAAATGCCAATTACCACTTTAGTTGAAACTGCAAAGTTTACTTATTAACACTGACATTCTCATCATGCTTTCAAAAGCATGTGTAACTCTCCTCTGTGTAGAAATCCCTTTTTCTAGCATACCAAAACATGGAAATAAGCATATAAAAATAGTTACTCTTTTCAGAGTAACATCATCACATGCTTACGGTGATTCAGTTAATTTTGTGCATTTCAGATGTTCTTTTTATGAAAATTAGAAGATAGAATCCTAGTACTAAATAGCTGATAAATGTTTTTATGTTAATTCCAAAAGGAGGAGAAAGGAGTAATACTGCAAACAGAGAAATTCTAAACTCCTACACTTATGTTTCACAAAAAGCATAACAAAACCATATGCAGGGTCATATGCACTAAGATTCAGTGTCTTGGTCACTATTTTGAGGTTTCTCTCTCAAACTTTCAGCTGAACTATCTCTAAAAGCAGCAGCCAACATGATGAAATAGTTCAGCTGTTTAAATGAGAATGAAAAAGCACAGGAATAGTAATTCCTTATTCCTCCTCCTTCCCTAAATCCACACACCTGCCCTTCACCTCTTTAAGAAAAGGGAGAATCAAGACACAACCTTTATCCTACATGAGAGAAATAAGTAACTATACAAGATAGAAGAGACTGAGTAGTATGAATTCAACCATGTCCTTGAAGAAACTAACTATAAAAACATCATTACTCAGGATCAATTTTCTCAAAACCTGGCAGTCTTACACAACAGTCGTATGCATAGCTCTATCCAGCAGAGAGATCCCCTAATGAAATACCACAGAGACAGGAAAACGCCTTCACTTATTAAACCTGACATACCCATGCACCTGAACTTGTTTCAGGCATTCAGCATAGAAGATTGATAGGGTATTTGGATTAAACAAGCAATATTCCTAGAGATCAAGAATAACAAATCTCTATAACAACACAGAGAGAAGTTCTTCCCTATCAGGAACTGTTTGCACATAGTAATGTAAAACTGCAAATCATGAACTTTAGAAGACTGCCACATCCTATCGCCATTGAAGGGAAACTGTAGTCATAAGTTTTAAACCTATTGTTTTGGGCCTGTAATTAGAAGCTTCTCAAAAGTGAATCTACTAAGTAGTACTGAAATTCAAATACATGTTCATTCCTCTCTCTCTCTCACAGGAAAGTGATCATGTCAAAAGGAGATTAATGGAGAAATGATAATATTGATGAATTAAATCTCAAATTCAGAATATCAAGACTGATTTTTATGGAGAAGAATAAAAGGATAAATATTAAACCTTCCCCATTGAAGTAGAACAGTCTTATACTTTCTACAGATACAGCATTCTTGTTTTAACACCTCATCTGCTTGGGTATTAGTTTAAAATACACCTCAGATCACATGAACTGCTCCAGAACAGTAATATGGAGGCAGATACTGCTTGAGAACAAGCTGGCTGCTCAGCTTCCTTCAAATCAACATGCTGACAGGCATGATCACTCAGTTCAGAATAAGAAAGCAACATACTGAGTTAGTATTTCACTACATTCTTCCCCCAGCATTCTTAGCATTTGAGACTTTTCTCACTGCACATTAAGGGAAATCCTTTAAACAGGTTTTTTTTTTTTTTTTTTTTTTTACATATGGCACACAAAATACTGATGACACCCCCTTTTTTTTGTTTGCTTTTTTTTGTTAGCCAAACCATTTTCAAACAGCTTTTAGCAAGCATAAAGGGAACATTGCTTTGTATGGCACAACTGAAAGCATCCAATGGATTACTCCATGAACATTTGGGTCTTTGTGGCTGTTAGCTTTAGGTCTGGAAGCTAGCTGTTTGGCCTATGAGGCCTGATGAAAAAGGAGGGAATTCAGCAGATGTATGCAGCTGTTCTGGTTTTCTTCCCCCTGTCCCTAGTCCGAGTGGCTTTACCCACTATAGCACCATAATGCTACAGTTGGCAAAGCATACTGAGGATGACTAGCAAAGGCACAAAAAGGCTCTTACCTAAAGGCCTGCTTAGACAGTAAGCTTGAACTACCTTAAAAGTAGACTAACCCAAGAGCATTTGGTCATTTGACACGTGACATTTGACCACTGGTGTTTACCAGCAGATCAACAGTTTGGTGTGGGTAAGACAACACCTAATAAGCATGGACTGCACCAGGCATTAACCCTCAAGCACTGTCATTTTAAAGCATTGTGTTAAATTTGCACATTTGGGGTATCTGGATTGCATTATAGCAAGCAGAGAGCGCTATACTGGGCATCAAAACCTAAGCTAAAAAGTGGTGCTTTTCAGTGATTCCAGTGATCACTAGCAGCTTTATTTAATTCTGGAGTGCAGAGGGACAGGCAATAGCAGCCTCTTCAAAATTCATGCTCACTTGCTTCCTGAAATGGTTGAACTTTTTTTGTGGTTTTCTTGGAGGAAAAAAAGAGTAGTTTGCCTCACTGTTCCGGGAGATAAAGCTTTTTCCCCCCACACATACACACACTCCAGTGTCTGGATGTTTGGATAAGAGGAAGGACCCTTCTAAACTGTCTCTCCAAACAGGTGCAGAAAGAAGAGAACATGCATTTCAGGTTTTGAATGCAAAGTGAAGATGTTTAATGGTGGTGAAAGCTAAGTGGTATTTATCTTGCATGAATCACTCGAGATATTTTGCACATCTGTAAAAGCAAAAAAAGAGCTCTTCAATTAAACAGGCATAGGAACAAAGACAGATCTGTTATAAACTATCACTTTAAAAAGATACCTCTCCAGCTACTGCTATGGATACCAAACCCATAGAACATCTTGTTATCTCAGTCTGAAATTCAGCACTAATGTACTGCAGTAAAATTAGCACACTTCAAGTGTATTCTGTTAACGTATTTAAAAACCAAACCAGGCAGTTCTTTGTAAAGACATTTTCAGGTTTATGGAACACAAGGTATAAAACTATTGCACTTTTGCCAAAAATACCTTTTAATAAACCTTACACATGACAGAACTTTAAAACAAGGTTCACAGGAGTTAGCATGGGAAATGATTGGTGCACAGCACTGTTCTATGCTGGTGACAGAATATTATGCCCAGGCTTTATCCCCAGGAAACCTTCCTTTGCATATGAAGTAGTACAGGACAAAGTCATTGCAATCGTGACCAAGGAGTTCTAGAATTAAGTTTATCTTGACATGCACAAAAGGCTCAGTTTTACCAAGAAAACTGCTGCTGCTAGTCCTGCTCAATAAGCTTCTTCTGCCCCATTAGAAATGGTGATCTCTCTTTTATGGGGCTGCCTCTTATTGGACAAACATTTTTCTTCCTTAGACATCTTTCACTTTCCACAGAAGTCCATCTCTTCACTCTTTTCCCATGCTGTTGCCTCTTGACTTTTGGCTTCTTCTCCAACAAGGAAACTAACCATGTGTCCAGTAGCAGTTAGTAGCCCTGTCCTTAAGGGCTGCACAGCTTTGAAGAGTGAGACATTAGCAGCATTTAGTCTATCTGTATCTTCACTGTAACAGTGTTCATTTTCTTTAGCTTCGAAACATGCCTCTCCCCATGCCTCTTCTTATACATGACTAGGAGAGGAGTCAGTTAACACTTGACTTCTGCTTTAATCCTATACTTTTCTTAGTGGTTACTTAACAGCAAGGTCTGGCATGCTCTGTAGGTAGTTTGCACAAGTTTGAAAGTCAGCAGTCTGTGTTCTGAATCAGGATTTAAGGGGCTGCATAAATTCATTTATTTGTGTGATTCTTACTTTGGAAGGAGAGAATAGTAAGAGAGCAGTGAGGAAGGAGCAAAGCAGATGGTTTTAAAAGGCAAAGAACAGACCAGAAACATACTTCGACTGTTGTGTTATATAAGCAGCCTCTCCCAGGCATTTGTTGATCTACATATGGGTTTTCTTTTTTGTTTTTGTTTTTTAATTTTCTTGTTACAGCAGCCAGACAAAAATCAATACCCCCTTTTCCCAGATCATAGGGAATCTAGGATCTTTCCTTGCTTCATGAAGATGCATGCAACAGCAGGTTTTGCAGCAGCCATGTTGCATTTCCCAGTTCCTGGGGACTGCAGTAATACATGCATATTGTCTTCACATTTAAATGCTGATGCACAACAGTATTAACAGATCAACATGACGCCAAAGCACTGCAGGGCACACATAAAACAAGCAGGCTTATTTTCCTGCAGAGAAAGAAAAGCAACCCAGAAACGCACCTGGAGGACTAACTAGTGCAAAGTAAACGTGTACATAGAGACTCATCTGTATTAACACATTCCAAAGTGCACTTAATCCATTTTCAAATTAGAAAGCAGAATTTATGTTCACTGGCCAGTTGAATTCCCAGTAAGAAAAGCATCATTTGGATGCAGAACATTAATTTGAAAATAGTTATCATGAACCTTCTCTACCTCATTCCTCTATAAACAAACATTAAGAACCTGACATATCCATGGCAACTCATGCTGTGGAAACCAGACCTAAACATAATCTTTTTGAAAAGTGATGTCAGTTTCTTCAAATAGAATTCATTGAAGGAACTATACACCCTGCAGGGTGACACTGTAATAATAAATTTAAATGTAAACTTCAGTGGAGGCCTAACTTTAAACACACACCTGGAAAAAGAAGCCCACAGGGATTCCAGTCTGATTGTACCAGACTGAAAAAGGTATTTCATTGCCCTCAAGACCCCACATCGTATCTCACTGTTTAGCTCTTACGGTTTGTTAAAACAGAATTAAGTTACACTAGTATGGCCCCCAGCCTCCTAACCATAGGAAGGTTGTATTGCTGTAACAATTCTGAAAGTCACCTCAGTTTAGACTGATACAACCTCCCACCTAGAAAAGCTAGGCAGGGCAACAGAACTGGGATTCTTCGGATAACATTTAAATTCTGCAAGCTCTACTGAAATGTAACTTTATAAATCTTGAACAGATCCAAGCAACTGTATTATGTCTGAAGTCTTTGAGAAAGGAGCTATCTTCAGCAGTAGTGAGGAGGGAAGAGGATGGAGAAGAGGCTGCATTTTCTTATACAGCAAACAGATAAGGGGAAAAAATGTACATCATAGTAAATTCCACTGTGGTGGGTATTTTTAACCTACTAAAATTTTAAGCAGTTTTTCTTTAACCTGAAGATACTGTAACAGAAGTCAAACACAACCTAAGAATCCAACAGTGAAGATCTCTGGTTAGGTATTAACTTTTAATGCAGAAAAAAAGATGAGTGTCTGAAGAGTTTGTCTCTGTAGCTATTGACAAAAACTGATCCTTCCAGCATTATGTGCTGCTTGTGGAAAACAGGGAAAGAAATTAAACATGCCCTTCAGCAAATCATAATTCAATACCATATCAAAGATAAAAATGCTGACAGTTCTGTCTCCTAGGCCTGAGCTCCTGCTACCAGACTATACGCCTCTTACTTCTGCATCTTAATTGCTAGTTTCAGCAAACAGGACATACAAGATAAAAGCTGGTATCTGCTAATGAGTGGATGTTTTACTTCATATCTTAATTCTAACTTAGAGTAATGAGCAGAGCAGTCTGAAATCTTGGATTTTGATATCAAACTTACCATGGTTTGATGAGTGCAATTTCTCCCTTGCACCCAAAGAAATTTTATGTGACACTGGGGAAGAAAGAAGATTCTGGAAGTTTGTAGCTGCCAGTATACACTTAGCTTATCAACTGTAAGATATTTATAGTTATAAAGTGGAAGCACATCAGGTTTAGGACAGAAGGCTTATAAAAGTATTTTTCCCCCTGGTATGCAATATTACTTTTCTCTGAAGAGAAGGGAGTGGGAGTGGAAATAAGGGTGTAAGGATGTGCTATTTTGATAGCAAGAGCCATTATCACACAAGAAGATAATGATTAACATGAACCTGATCCTATTAACCAAAATGATATCTTTTTAATTTGTATGCCCTGGCTTTCTTTGCACTGTGAAACTCTTCTAGGATTTTCTAATCCTAGAAAATAATGGTTGGAAAGGAGCTCAATAATTCAGCTAATCCACCTTCTCAGAACTAGATTAAAAAAGCATGGTCCAGATGTAGTTAATCTGTTCTTTAAAAAGCAATCTGAAAATGGAAATCCCACAAGCTCCCTAAGCAATTTTATTTGAGCAGTTCGCAATTCTTTTTCTAGTGTCCATTTACATCATCTCTGTGGCCATTTAAACCCATTACTGCTAGTTCTATCTTTAGGGTGGCTATGGTGAACACCACTTTCCTCTTCGCTTACATCTTGCTTGAAGACAATTCTTCCTTCTTCCTGTAGTCTTCTGTTCTTTAAAAGAAACTATTCTGAATCTTTTTGTGGGGGAAAAAAATATATATATATAAATAAATATATATATATATATATATATATATATATGTTTTAAAGACTGTTCTCTTTACTTTCCTTTATACGCTCTCCAGGTATTCTACCTTTTCTTGAAGTGGAATGCCTAAACCTAGAGTGAAAGACTGTCATATGATTTATGGAATTATCCTGCTTATGCCTCTGTATATCTGACCTGTTTGCAACACTAAGGTAATAAATCGGATGCGATTCTGTTAACTACAACAACTGCCAGATCCTTTGTGCAAAGTTCTTTCTACTCCCCCACTGTTTACTTGTATGACTGATTACCATTAAATGGAGGACCTTGCGTCTTGTCCTCATTTGAAACACATACTTTTCCTTAAACTGCGTCTCCAGTGTGTTTAAATCGTTCTGAACCCTAACCATGTTTTCCGACACGCTTGCAGCAATTCCCAGCTTGGTACCATCTGCTGCTAATATTGCATAGCCTTAACTTTTCACTTAAATTGAAATTAGTGACAGAACCCTGCAGAGACCCTTCAGTCTAGACATCCTTCTGGTTTGACAGTGATCCATGAAACTACTTTACATTTTCTACCAACTTCATGGTATTTAGAGAAACATTTTCTTTGCATTTTACAAGTAGAGTATCATTAGATTAGCCTCATTAAAATAAAGACATATCTGTTTCTCCCAAAGCCACAAGACTTGATACCATGTCATAAACAGAGATTCGACTTCTTGTCAATTTGGTTTTGAAAAAATCCACATTGGCTTTTACTTATCACCTTGGTATTTTTTCCTCTAAGAGCTTACAAAATAGTTCATATTTGTTACAACCTTTTTGCAAATGGTCTCTAGTTCTCCAGTGGTTCTTATCTGACCACTTTAGATGCAGATAATGTCTTAGATTACTGCACCACTTTTTTTTTTTTTTTTTTTTAAAGAACCTCACCTGACTACACAAAAACTAACAGTGGTTCTGAGACTAAGAACCGGTGAAGCAAAAAAGCTGTAGTTTAATTTCATCTGCTTTTCAGATTAGCACTTCTGTAAGTATTCTTTATTATTTTCCTCTTCTAAGGAGAGTTCCTACATCTTTGTTTCTGGGCTCAGCTGTAAGTGCAGCTTATCCTGCAATAAAGATAAGTCTGAAACAAGGAGTGCATTAAACACCGGCTTTCTCAGCATCACCTGTTACAGTTCTTTACTCAGTTGCACGACAACTCCTTATTTTGCTTACTGCTAGATAAACTATTCTAGAAGTGCTCTATCTTATGCCTTTGATACTCAGGGCATCATCATAGGCCTCCTACAGTTCAAACACATGGTAAACGGATACAAAGAAAGATGGGCCCACATTAAAAAAGCTCTCTGAAGACTGGACCATACTAACGCACATAGCTTACTGTTACATATTGTACAGTATGATGTCTTTATATCATGCATTTCTATAATCACATCAACCTTTTAATCTTGACTTTAAAATTGTGTTTGACATGCCTTTATAACAGTGTTAACTCTGTTCTCAGCCAGTATGTGCTTACCCAAATTTATAAAAATCACCTGTTGGAACATTTGGGAGTACATAGCCAAAAATCATGCACCAATTGTTTTTTGATAGCTAGGAGGAAAGAAAACACACAGTCAGTCATGGAATATACACATATAAGATTATAGCATTGTCAGATAAAATCATTTTTCTTAAAACCCACACCAAGCTAAACTATGAAGTTGCTACAGGGCTCATAATTAGAACCAAAAGACGCAAAAATTTTCATCCTGGGGAAAGAATTTTCCCTATTTAACACATTTGCCTTTCTATCCCAGTTCAACAGAAGAAACTTTCAAATGTGTGAGCTAAATGTGTGAACTAAATAGAAAAAGTTTTCTTCATAACACAGAAACCTTTCTATCTGAAGTTAAAACTTTATTAATGTGAACAATTTTTAAAAAGAAAAATTTATACTTTTATTAAAGGATAAAAAACAGAAATGTAAAACATTTTCTTCTGAAAAAAAAAAAATCAAGTTCATCCAAACTAGTCTCTTCGAAAAAGGTTGCAACCAAGTGATTTCTGGAAACTTCATCACTCAGCTTCTTAATTGTCTTAATTGTAGTTTGGTAAATTGGGAAAACAAAGCTTTGTTACAGATGGAAGTGATCTTACAGCTCACTAGTGTTAAATGAGACTTCCTGTCCCCGTCTTTTGCCTCCTCTTCTGGATGAGCTGCACCAATCCCACCTTGTATTTGTTCTCGTATGCATCCGATCTTGTATTGAGCTCATTCAACTTGGTAACCAGAAAGTAACCTAACCAAATAGATAAAATAACTAGTTTCCTACAGTGTTTACAACTTAAATATTATGCCACAAACAGTTAAGCATGAGGAAGGTGCAAAGCACAAGGCAGGACCATGTTGCTTGATCTGGATACTGGAAATTTCTGATCTAGGAAAGTAGTTTTATGTATTTGCTATATATTTTTTAATATATATACACACATGCTATTTGTTATATAATACATACTATTAAAAGCAGGAAATTTCTGATCTATATTTCCCAACAAGTACTGTCATCACAACCTAGAATGTTGCACACAGTAAGAGCACAGCTGCTGAACATGGCAGACATATCCATAGCTAAAAACTATTTGACTTCAGCTTCCTGAGGTCCTCTAACTTGACAGTCTAATGAAGGTAGCAATGAGAGAATTCAAGCAACAAAGTTGCTTAATTTAAGGAACAAAGTCATTGCATCAGTTTCCCCCCGCTTGCCCTTCTCCATGTAATAAAAGACACAGGTGTTTGCTTTTACCTGGGTTTTATTACACTAAACAGGAAATTACCAAGGACTATCCACAAGCAGCTCATATTTAAGAAATAACTATTTATTAAGAATTACCAAAATATTTATCCTGTTCTACCTTTTTGCTTACTATATTTGTTTTCTACTCTGCCCCAGTCATTCTGATTAGAGCTGTAATACAATGGAGGAAGTCTGCAACAGAAATATGAATATAAGTTTCCAGTAAATGCAAAACAGACACCACAGAGCATTCTTTTAATCTGGTTGATAAAAGAGCTGCGTTAACCCTTGATGAGCAAAGCCGTAAAATCATTTCAGGATGTCATTCAGCCCTACTATTAGCAGTTTACTAAATTTTAACTTGGAACCTGTGACACTAAGGCAGTGATCACCTAACTCTGCCCTGAAAGAGAGGGGGCAATAGTTAATGCGAGGGTAGACAGCAGAGCTCTGCTAGTGATCGGTGGTTCTCAAAAGCAGGAGGAAGCTGAACATTGTCTCCTTGTCCCATTATTGCAGATTCAGTTTGCTGTTCTTACAAATTTAACAGTCCAAGCTAAACAGAGCAAGGAACTCTGAACAGTACAGTCGAACCACCTTTCGGGGTTAGAGAAGATGCCAGTTTAAGAAAAATAAGACCCAAAACATTTTGGGCACATGAGAACACATGAGAGTTTTGCCTGCCTCAAGAGTAGTAAAATATAGAATAGAAGGTCATATTTCTGAAAAGTAATAACTTCTCTGTTGTAAATATTGGCAAAGCCATCAAAGAAAAGCTGCGAAAGAGCTTCTGCAAAGTAACAGATTTTTAAAAGCCAGTAAGAGAGGGCAAAAAACCCCCACCTCCAAAATCCATCCACCTTCTTTACACTTCAGTGATGAAAATCCATTTACAAAAAAAAAAATCACTTTAAAGTCCCCGTAATTTCACTGTAAAGCTAGTTGGTTTGCAAGTCTCAACAATATTCAAGGCAATTATAAACAGTCATGTGACCCTCTTGTGGAAAGGTCATGGAAAAAAAAAATCTGTCTGCAGTTTGCGTTGGCCAAGCAAATCAATATATTTATAGCTCAGCAGCACTACTTACAAAGCAAGTAATTGTTTTCCCAATAATGACATCTCTACCATTTTTAACAGCGAAAAAGTTGCCAAAGTACTGAGTTTGCAGTGCATCTTAAGCCGGCTTTGCCAAACGGATTATACACAAAAAACAATTTGCTGATATGACAGTTAAGCATTTGCACTTAAAAAAAAGTCAGTTACAGTTCATGGTCAACCATACCACCATTTTCTTCAGCAATCCTAATGTATATACATTATTACACAATGATATATGTCACTGAATACATTTTATTCTCTAAAACCCTTGATACAAATTTTGCTTTCTTTTGTAAACTTTCATTGTCAAAAAGACACCTCACGACTAATTCACACCCACAAAACTTCCAGGAGTATCAGGACCTTAGACTTCATTTTCACAAAAGAGAGTTCTAAACCATATGAATGCTTTTAAAAATTTTATTATGATATATATTTCACATGATTTAACTTCAAAGAGTCTTCAGATTAAGTTACAGAATTCTTGCAATACTTGCTGTAGATTTTTCTTACAGTATTAAAAAAACTATCAACAATAAGTGAGAACATATGTTTAAGACTAGGGTAAAGTTTATTCCAAGAGGCAAAAAATTCAGCTTTATATAATTATTTTGAACAGCATACATATTAAAGAAAATATTTAAACTTACTTAAACTTACTTACATATTCAACCTATGTGGCAACGTATCTTCTAATTTTCTAAGCTCAAAACACTGCAACCGTAGCAATCTTTAATTAAACTGTTTTCAAAGTTCCCCTCTTCCTTCCTCCCACCCAGAGAATCCCCACATCACCAAGTTCTCATACAACTTTAAATTGCTGTCTGACATGGGTGTTGTGATATTAGTATTTTTAGTTTCAGGAGATGCTCAGTAATACTGCTGATAGGAGCCATAAGAACTTTCAGAGAACAGAAACTGTAAAAAAATTCCTAATAAAGCCTTTTCACTTCATGTCTAGAAGCATCTTCAGTCCATGTCTGCAGGTATCAAGCAACCACATCCTACAACTAATAGGAATGTGCAAAACTCGGAGATGAAGCCCTTACAAAAAGCACAGCTTCAACTCCAGCACTACCCTGAAGTGCAACTGTAATCTGAGCTGTATCATTCCACTCACATTCCAGGTAAAATAGCTTTTATGTTTACAAAACGCATCTTCTCAAATCTCACTATTGATGCTCCACCCTGTATATAAATACTTAATCACAGACAGGCACTTCACAAAAGACACATTTGACACACTGGTGGTAAATGCATCTTCCCTAAACTAAAAAGGCATAGAAAAAACACATCTTCTTACACATACAGTTAAACATAATGCTGGTAAAGATGACTTAAAGAGGCTTGCATTGAAAGAATTAGTTTAAGTCTATCATTTTATGTCCAAAATATTTTTAAAGCCTAGTCACTGTTCAGGCAAGCAAAAGTCATAAGAAGACACCGATGTTTTATTTAAACATTCAGACTTGAAATGACACTCAATTCTCTGTTCAAAAACTTAGGAAAACTGCAAATGTGTTACTTTGCAAAAGCAAGTGACAAGCACAGTATTAGCCATGGTAAAAAAATTAAAAGAAAAAAAAACCTTACTGCCTTTGAGTTTTCTTTGTTACAGCTCCAATAAGCATGTCTTATCACACGTAAGGATGGCAATGGCAAAGAATATCGGGAGCCCTACAACAGAAGGCTGTTTGCAGCCCTTGACCAACCTTAGTTACATAAAGACAGGAGATAAAGAATTAAAGCTCTAGGGGTCCAGAGATTCTTGACAATCCCGGAATAACAACAGTCTCAATTTCTAAGTGTTATGGCTAGGCACAAGAAAGCACTAGTGCTCAGAATACAAGCTTAACCCTGGAATGTAAATATTTTCAGATGAGAAGGGATACATCCCTCCTGTTAAAGCTAGAGCCTTCTCCTTACCATTTTATCTACATGTCAAGTTTATTAACAAGGAGCGAGTATACAAGCATAAAAACACAGTGTATCCATCTGCTAATAGTTATGGCCTAACTTAGTCATTTTTAATTATACTACACCATAACTCTTGTGCTATGTGCCATAAAACACCAAAAAATGGTTTTATCATGCTGTGTTTGTCTGTTTCTAGGAAAACAATTCAATGCTATAGAATAAGATACACAGCAAGACCTTTCTTCAAAAACCCTAATAGAGATGGCTAACATTATTTCTAGTCATAGGCTGAATACACCAGTCTATCAGAAGGCAAGTTTTTCACTTCTACCACAGACAGTAAAGATGGGGAAGGGGGTAGGAGAATAAGTATGGGGGACATAAAAAGAGTGTTTCATTTGCAGCCTTTGTAAGCTGAGCATGCTGAGCGCCCACTGTGCTCCGTGCCACCAAGGACACCCTACCATGCCCCTCTTGGGGCTCCCTACAGTTCCCCTTGTTCTGGGCTGCATATCTCCAGCTCTCCATAGCAAACCCCCCCCAATTCCCCACCTCAGCACTCAGGTTCCCCCTCATAGCCACAGGCTTTACATGCCCCTGTTCTCTTCTCCATCCTCCTATACCCCACCAAGACCACAAGCCTCAGTCACCAGCTCTTCTGAGTGCCTGTCCCCCTTTCATATATGTTCCTATTTAATTTCACATGGTACTTTACTGCCTATCTACCAACCAGTTCCTCTCTCTCTCTTCCCTCTCTGCTACCTTCCCTCCCTACAAACCCTTATTCTTGCTGAGGTCTCTTACCCCTCACCATCACCCTTTAGTCTCCTGTGGCACCCTGCTTCCCACACTCCATTCCTAGCACCGCTTTTCTTGCTGTTTTTGCCTCACTCATCCGGTCTGATTGCTTCCACTTTTAGATCTTTTCTTTCCCAATGCACCATATGCCACCGGTACTCCTCCACAAGTCTCCCCACCAGATATACTTCTGGCATACTGCATGCTAAGGAATCTCCCACACAGCAAGTTAAACTGCTATTAATAATCACAGATAGCAGAGGATAACTAATAAAAAAAACAAAAACAAAAAAACCAAACACACCCCCCCACACGCACTTCCACCTTTCAAATTCCTTGGTTAGGAAGCCATGAGCTGCTAAACTCTATGAACCTCAAAACCAAGATTCAGATGTAAATTTAGTGTGGCTGTTCTATTACTGTCAAAAAATGCATGCAACAAGAGAATTAGTGTATTAAGCTTCATGAAAAGAGATCCCCTTAAAAGGCAAGTTACTGTACCAGAGGTCTTATTTTGACAGTAAAGCTACGAGGTATTTCATTTGCAACAGAATATTGATCTGTCAATAGTTATGTAAAAACTTCAGAGCATCATGAAAGCAATGGTGAAAAGTTTTAGCTATCTTTACATTACAGTCTCACTGAATGTATAATTTAGAGACCATAATCTATTCTTATGCTACAATGTGAAAGCAATGTGCTTATTTAGGTTCTTCTCAAAACCAGCATTTTCACACCCTCCCATAGGGCTTAATTTTTGTTGCACTTCACACCAAAGCACAGCTGACTTCGTAAAAACTGCTCACAGGAAGTCACACTAAACTCAGAAATACCATATGGTCACTGAACAAGAAAATAACCATGGTTACAAAACCAAATTAATTCCATTGACCACTTTGAAGAGAGATAGTTGTAGACTCGCTAATTATCTGAGGTGCTTATTACATATTTCAAAGTTTGAAAGTAATTCTATACTTCTATCAAAGCTAATAAATCAATCATCTCTGTTAAAGGCTTAAAGGAAAAGTAAAGCTTACTGCTCAAATCTATAGTTAACATATGAGAAACATTACTATTAAAGCCATTCAAAAAGTCTCCTCATGGGAAAGGGCAAGATTATGAGAACTAAGTGTTTTCACATGTTCTTTTTACCTTTGTTCTTTTTCAGTCTTATTTTTTACCTTATTTTTTCTATGGTAAGACTTCTTTTTTTTTTTTTGGAGGTTACTAATCTGAATTCCATCTCTTTCTTCCCAGGGCCCTTTGGGACTGCTCTCCCCCATCAATATCTTTTGCTCCTGATACAGTGATTCTCTGATCAGTCAAGAACAGCTTCGCATGGCATTCCCCAACAGAGTCAAATTAGCAACAGTAGCAAATTTGGAAAGAACTGGTGAGCAGAAAGTTATTTGAAGGGACAAGACGACTTCTTTCTCAATGTTTTAAGCCTGTCCACTGAGAAGCAGTGAACAAGCTTCATTCTGAACTCATGTCTCATGTATTAATAAGACAGAGAAGGCCAAACTGAAGCAAAGCTGCTGCTATATCCACACACGAAAACCCAACCACTGCTGCTGCTCCTCCAGGTTCTATGGAGGTAAACAGCCACCAGTGCAGCCTGATTTATCACATCACATATCGCATCCACGAACAACCTTAACTCTGCTCTAATGAGTTCAAAAGCAGATCAACAAAAAACAACAGAAACAAACCTAATGCCTGCAGATCTAAACGAAAAACCCAATGTCTGCATTTTAGTCTCTATGTAGAGACAATACATTCCAAATGGGCAAAAACAACTCCTTAGTAATGCTATAGAGACTCAAATCCTACTGCAGTCTTTAATATTTTAACCACTATAGTATTAGACCCTAGTTTCAACATCCATCTGCTTTTAACTGATGTACACATTTAATCTTTAATTTCAAAATAACTGTGTCCTCAAACTAGGCTATTATATTACTACAGGATATTATTCGCTTCGCTGTAAAGAAGCAAACAAACGTCCCAGTAGAATTTGATTTTCCTTTTTATTTAAAGACTTCCAAGGTATCTAATGCTGAAACTATGGCACAGATTTATTCATATGTATATTCCAGGTGGCAAAGGGTGGAGTTTTTGTTACTTTAAGTTTACAGTTTAAAGATAGTTACTACACAAGCTGTAAGAGGTTTTTTTTTTTTTGGTTGAGGCTTTTTAATTTGTATCTCAGTTCACTTGTCTGTTCAGTAACTAGCCCAACAGCATCCCAATGCTAACTGCAGTTTCTAGGAGCTACTGAAGAACTGAAGGAAGTACAAATTGTATTTATTTTTACATTTTCCTTTTTGTGGTTAAGAATGCAACTATTATTTGTTATGCTCAACAATTTAGCAATTACAAACTTAGGCTTTTGCTGCAAAAGCCTATAAATACTGTAAGCCTTCAAATTTTTTAATACGTTTCCCCACTCCAAAGATTTTTCCTCCACTTGGCTGTTCCACACTAGACCTTTTCCACCTCCACCACTACAGGATGTTTGCTTCAGGCTCAAATCCCCCCTGTTCTAACATCTCTTGTCCCTTTGCCCAGTTAAGGAAGCCCATCTCAAGGAGAAACAACCGCTCCTCCCCAATGAAATATTAAAAACAAAAAGATTCTGAGACTAATAAGCTATCAGCAAATGATCCTACCTTGCTCTGATGTTATTTTGCTTTGTCATCCACCTAGCCTTAAGTCTATACTGAATACATGTTTTGGGGGACAGACTAGTCTAATGCTATCATTACCTGACAGAATGGTACAGGGAAGCTCTGACTTAAGGTAGGTCTTCTAGGCAATACAAATAAAATTAAATACAGTATACCACAATTCCTCCAACAGTTAACAATGTACTAACTTTTTTCTGCAGGGAACTTTCATATTAACTAAAATTCTGGGCAGTCCTCCCATCTGTCCCAACTGTTTTCTTGCCCCTATTTTCCCTGCAATTCTACCTGTCAACACTTTTAAACCTGAGCATGTTTATTTATAAGCCCATTGACAATTCAGATGCCTTATACTAAGTGTTCATTACCATTTCACAGGTTTGTAATAGAGGCTTTTTTGGTTTGCTTGGCAAAGCCAGAAGTCAACATTAACTGTTATTCTATGAGCTAGTTAAGAATTCTGATCAGATAACTTCAGTTGTTTTAAAATACACACAACCTACAGACAGGTACACAAAGTAACTATAGCTCTTCATCCCTCTCCTCAAAAGAATATTGGCCCTTATTTCCCTACATTCAGTTTGAACAATCAACCATTTTGCAAAATTTTGCTTTTCCATCCTGTCCAGAGGCTGAGAGAACTGATGGACCACCCTACTCCTTCTCACAGAAGTGTTCTCAAACAATTAAAATTCCAATATCCTCTCCTCTTCTGCTAGGAGAAAGATGGGATAAGAAATCGCCAGGGGAGCTGTCCTTTACCCAGAGGGTAAAACATTTTGGGAGCAGGGTACAATGATGAGTAGGTGCAATGGTTGCAGGTGCCATCACTGATAACAGTTTCCAGCTCCAGTGCAAGTTACAAGTTATGAAGGGGCTTGAACACCACTCAATGTACATATCTCTGGACAAACCTCTGCCTTAATGGTTTCTCTATTACACCTACCAAATCTGCCACCACTATTGGAAGCAATACTTAAAGAGCTTATGCTCTTAAGATGTTGCCACATCTTAATTTCCTAAGACAAAGGGTGCCACAGCAGTGCCCTTCAGAAACAACTGCCTATAGCTCTTAAGTTCACACATGTTCTTTGCTCCTGACAACAAGCTACTGCCCCACAAGTGGTGGGTCAAAAGAAAGATGACCAAAACCATGAAATACGACTGGTCTTCCAGCGCCATTCAGGTTCATAAAGAACAATAAAAGTTATATGCCAGGACACCTTTTAAAAAGGCCCTAACTCTCACCAAAATCCACAGGAGAATTCAGAAGTCAATGTAAAAATCCATCCTTGCATAAGTTTTTAAAGTAAGGCACTGAAGAAAAGAGGGCCTCGCTGGTTGCCTGCTGCCTTAGGCGCAGTAACATGCGCCTATCACCGTCGCAGCAAGACCTCTCCCTTCCGCACCGAGCAAGTAACCGGTGTTTTGCACACGGGTAACGCACGTCCCGCCAGCAGTTCTTCCGCGCGTAGGAGCGTCGCCGGGTGGCGTTACCACGGGGCGGCTCCCCGCAGCAGGCCCCAGGGCAGCCGCCAGGAAGGCCGCCCGCACCCCGGCCCGGCGGCCGGACCTGCGTCCCCGGGCGGGCCGGGGCCGGCAGCGCGGCGGGGAGGCGCGGCACCGCGCACGGAAGCGCGGCTAACGGGCAGAGCGGACGGCGCGGCCAGAGAGCGCTTCCCGGCGCGCCCGGTCCGGCCCGAGCCGCCCGGCCAGCCCCGGCACCGGCGGCGGGCGGGACAGCCCGGCCCGGCGCCCCACGGCGCCCCGCGGAGGGGCCCCGCCGCCGCCTCCCCGGCCGGGACCTCCGCCCGGAGCCGGCTGCGGGGCGGCGCGGCCGCTACCGGCGATGCCGCCGCTGCCGCCCGCCCCGCCGCGGGGGCCGCGCACCTCGGTGCCGCCGGGAGACCGCCCCGCCGGGCGCCCTGCCCCGGCCCCCCCTCATCACCCGCCGCCGCCGCCGCCGGGGGCAGCCGCCCTCCCGTCCCGCAGCGCGGCGGCGGCGCGTACCTGGCCGTGGCGCGGCACGGCGGCTCCCGCGGCCCCGGCGGGCTCTGTTGTTGTGGCGCGGGCGGCAGGAAGCGAGCGGCCCCCGCGGCGTCTCCACCGTGGCGCAGTTACCATGGGACAGACGCCCTCTCCCTCCGGAAGTCACCGCCGGGGGCGGGCGAGAGGGCGGGGACAGGCGCCATCTTGTGCGCGGCGCCAGAGCCGGCGGCCGCCTCCCGCCATCTTGAGCGTGGCCTGCTCTCGAGGTAGCTCATGGCCCATCCAGCCTCATCCTTCTTCTTGAGACCAAGCCCCGTAGGGCGGTAGAGGTCATGTTAGGAAGGTGCAGGAGCAGCGTTCAGGACACCCGAAGGTGCCCCAGACACCTGCACGGCCTGGATACAGGAGGCGAAGTCCCCGTGATGTCCGCCTGCCTTCGCCCACTCCCCTGTCAGCCATTTCTTGTGCCCTGTGGGGTCTCGTTACAGGGTGCCCCTTGATTCGTTTCCAGCTCATGTTCTCCATAGCTTTCCCTTTTACTGTGAATTCAATAAATAAATCTAATTTCAGCGCTTGCTGGGTGACTTTGCGGAGTGCTAGAGGCGAGGGGAAACCCAGGACTCAACCCAGTGTCGGCGCTGGCTTTCTCGGCCTCGTTTAGAGCTGATCCCGAGGGGGGGTCTCGTTAGCGGGGCTGCACCCGGGAACGAGCTGACACAGTGCTTTAACCCAAAAGTAGCAGGAGTAAAATAATAATCTGTCATTTTTCACTTTTTTTCAGCCATCTAAAATAGTGGTTGATGTGTAAGAGAATAAGCCAAGAGTAGCAATCGCTGTAATTTTCTGTGTTAAACATCCAGCTGTGGTTCCTTGCAATACAAACTAAATCTTGCAAAACATAAGGAAAGCAAAATATGTCTTGTAATACTGGGCACATAATTGACATTTTCAGTCATTTCAGATTAGCAGCAATTGCAATAAAACATATGCCACAATTCAGTGAGATCATTGGTTGTATTCATATAATCACCTAATACCTATAAAAAGAGAGGTCTGGAAAGGGATTCTGCAATGAGAGATTGAAGCAAGGGTTTCCCTAAGTGGCTACTGTAAATCTGAAAATATGATCAGTGTGTGTTTTGAGATGCTAGAAAGAAAAAAGGTGCAATTACCTAGCCCACAGAAAACATATGAATGGATGTTTTCTAGAACTCTCCGAAGAGCAAGCATTTCAGTGACAGTTTGATATTCACACTTCTAAGCAGATGTAAGCAGAGATCTAACCAGAAGGAAAGTCGTGTCTGGGGTTAAGATGGTTCTTTTCAGCATAACATTGTTTGAAAATAATCATGATAATAATACTGTAGTAAGGAAAAGAAAATTAGCATAATTTTACCAGCTGAAAATCTGTAAGGTTCTAGAGAAACTCTAACTACAGGAATTAGGCTCTTTCATCCCAGCTATCCCAGCAATCATGCTGTAACTTTAGGTTGTCTCAGAGGACTTCTCACACCACAGTGAGAAGCAATATGGCAGAAATGTCAAGAACAGCAAGAAGAAAAAGAGCCACGATTAGCCTAGGTCCATCTCATATCTGACTCCCGCAGCCAAACCCAGCGGAGGCCCAACACGGGCCAAAGTGATTCCAGGACAGTTTCTTTCCAGATGTGACACATGCTTCAAGGGACCTTTCTCTGGCCTGCGCAACGTGGGCTGCAGTGTCATAGTGTATATATGGCATTGTACTTGATTTTTTTTTTTTTTTAATTAAATGTTGTATATAAAATTGCATATAGGAAATATTGTCTAGATGGGTAAGTCAAGTGCTGAAATGCTAGGATAGGCTTGCTATAGCCATAGTTGTGCTGTCTTGTGAGTGTGCTTTATGCTACAGTTTTTAATTACATGAACACATACTGTTGTGTCCCAAAGAATCTCTGCCTCATGTAATGCACAGAATAGGCTGAAATACAGTTGCATTGTTACTCATAGACCTGGAATTTCCTAACTTCTGAGGGCTTGCTTCTACATTTTAAATAAAACTATGTATTCCTAATTTTTAAGACCAGAATAAAACATCAAATAATCTGCAGTCATCCCTTGCACGTGACAGGCCTTTGCATTTTCACCCCATTGCAAGGATAATTGGCCCTTTAAGAGCAGGCTGAAGTGTTGGAAACCCTCTGAGTCAGGCTGTCCGTTGTTTGCGAGTCAGGGTTTGCAGCCTGAGTCAGAGACACTGATTCCCGCCCCAGTTCCCGCCTTGTCCCAGGGGTGACTGGCCTCGTCCTCAGCAGGCAGGTCCAGCGGCAGTCCTGGACAGAGCATGGGACACACTTAATATCAAATTCTGCCCTTTAATCTCAAATCGTCCTCATTTCTTCTATAGGTTTGAGCGACTACTGAGTCATGTAGTATAGTTTCTGTAATTCTGTGATGCTTTCCCTTTTTTTCACAAAATAGATCTACAGAATATCTGTTTTGCTTCGTTGAACCTCCATTGAAGTACACGAACCTCGAGAAATTTAAAATACATCGCAATTTTAACTACATAGCTGCTGTCTTTCAGTGCCATCTAGTGTTCACATGTGAGAAGATGTTGCGACTAACGGAATTGTTCCTCATCTGATCTATTTGCTGTAATTAAAACATTTTGGAAATTCATAGATTTCATTAATAAAACTTATCACTGTAAATTAATAAAATATGCCTATGTATAAAAATTAGAGATATATCTATTAATATTTTTATTTTATGGCATTAATTTCTGACACTGATCTCTCTTACATTATTTAAAATCAATAACACTCACAAATCAAATGTATATATCAGCTATTTACTTCTAGCTACACTGTTCGTGGGGACTAAATAAACTACTTCAAAAGGCAGCAGTTGCAAAAAAAAGAAATGCACTGAAATAACCTGTCATCCAACTTCATTTTCAGCTCTCCCAAAAGGAAGTGGCCACCAAGGTCAAAGCCCAATCAAAATTTACTGCAAAGCTAGGAGTGACAGATCTTTCAGCTCCTCTAGTGAAAAGGAGTTGGGTGGCTTTTGGTACATAGAGAAGAAAAAAAAGAGGGATTATCCAGAGGTCATCAGTCTTCAGCTTCTTATCTTCTCTCCCTTGATGTCTTTCTTTACAGTGACTTCTGGTTCTCATCCTCGTCCATGATCAGCAGCTAAATAGTTCATGACCATTGACAATGTCTTTGTCTGGCTTTGCTATTAAACACATAAAGTTGCTTAAGATAAGAACATGAGGGACTTATGACATTATAAATTAAGATACAAATTCTGCATGTAACAAATAAAAGGAATATAAAGACAGAATTTCATACAATAGTTTTGTGCATACTCTGATCCTTGAAAAAAACAAAATGGAAAAGATTACACTCCCACCTAGTCATGAAAGAATATGAAAGTCATTATTATCTGAATTAGTCTAGTTAAAAAGAAAACAAGGCAAGGTGCTTAGTTATTTTCATTCCAATGAGAATTTAATTTAATTAGTATAATTTCAGATCACATTTCTGGCAGCTGTGTTTATCACACTTTCTTCAAAGGATAGGAATTAGCATTGACTGACATTAGCATCAAAGCTTATTTATCCACCCACCCACATTCTCCCAGCCTCCTGAGTCTGTCTGTTTATTTAGAGCTTTAGTAATACCACAGTAAATACGATTTCATTTCAGAATATACACATTTTTGTCAAAGCATTTAGCATGGACTTCTTATAACATCATGTTACAACCCATCATTGTAGGTGTGACAAAAGAACAGCGAGAAGTGCTACAGGATAGATGTTTTAAATAATAATAGATTGGGAAGACAACAAGGACATGGAGTGGGATCTGGAGTTTCCGTTTCCTTCTTTTTGCCAACAGCATACCTTCAGCTGTTGAAGACTTCTTGAATCCTAAGGCAGCCAGGTCATTGGTGTTTGAACTTACAGAGTTTGAGGAAGCTGGGTCCTACTGAAGACTCAGCTGCCTTTTTCATAGCTGCTTTGTCCTTGCCAGCTCGTAAGGAGGCATAAGCACTATCCACTCATTTACTGTGCATAACTGTTATAATCTATTGTGAACTAAAAGTCATTTCTCACTGGTAAAGGCCATCTTTTATTTCTTATTTCTGCAGCACCTGGCAAAATGAGACTCAATCCCTAATTAGAACTTCTGGAGCACAGGAACAGCGTAAACATGCAATAGCTCAGCTGCCTTTCTGGAGGCTCACATAGACTACTGCCGCATCAGACAAGATGCTGAAGATATCAACAGCAGGAATCTGCTGCCTACACTGCAACCGCAAGCCTTGGGGTGACAAAAACAAGGAGTTAGGATAGGGGCCCGAAGGGTTTATTCTCCCAGTATCATCAGTAGCTTGCATATAGTTATGATTATTCAGGGATAACAAAGAAAATAAGAGGAAATAATGCCACAAGAGGAGACACAGCTCCTTTCAGTTGTTTTCCAAAAAGGAGTAAAGCAAACAACTCTATTTTAATTTTCAACAAGTGGAACCCACCTGACTTGTCGTACCAGTTTCACAGCTGGGTAACCTGTTAAAGATTCCCTCCAAATCTCCATCACATTTCCTTTTTCTCACTCTTGCTCCCAGCTTCCCAACACTGGGAACTTGAACAGTGAACAGCATAGCTCTAAGTTGCCTCCTCAATAGGTATATGATTCTGAAAAGAAGTCAAAATAAATTCAGTTTAGATTGAGCCATACAAGTATAAATTCAATTAGTTACCCTTTGACTGAATATTACTCCATATTTCTTCCATATGGGAGACATACTTCGTTACATCTTCACTGAAAGGACAGAAGAACTGCTACAGACAGAGCCTCTAACCATTGCTGAAGCAAACTTCCCAGAGACCTGCAGGAAGAAAGGAGATGGTGACATGCAAAGAACCTCCTGTACCAATATACTAACACCTGCTTGCACTCCAGGGCTAAATGGTAGATGAAAGTTTAGTAACATGTAGTACTGTGCAAAGTTCATTGCAGATGTTGAATGAAAATTGTAAATTCATAATCCTTCCTCAATTCTCTCTCTCTCTAAAATTCCTATACTTGCTACAGTAGTATCTTCAGCAGCTCTATAATTGCTGCAGATTATGGTATGGTGTACACCAGCTTATTAATAATAAACCTGGCTGCGTTGTAAAGGTCACTCTCTTTTACAGCACAGCTGCCGAACCTCTGTGCAGCAAGGCTGAGAGCCTCCCAGAGGAGGGGGGATCTGGCCGCGGCAGGCAGGAACCTTCCCAGCCGTCCTGTTCGGAGGAAAGCCATTCCCACTAGTCCAAGGCATTAGACCCGTCTGCTCTTGCTGATATTGTACAGGATACTGGACTTAAGAGATAGCACTTGCTCTTGCTTCGGGGCAACAAGGCCGTGGGAACAGATGAATTTCATTAGTACAGATGGCTACACCTGGAATTTTCTGTAAAAGCAAAAAATGCTTCAAGATCTGGTTCCTTTAGCATTGAAGACTGTATATATCAGGTGCTAAAGTGTCCAAAAAAAAAAAAAAAAGATGGGAGAATGACTAATGGGAATAATTTCCACTGTTCTGACCACAGCATTACATTATAAAATCCTAGGACTTAACATGCAGAAGACTTATCACAAGACAATGGTTCTGTGTAATGGAAATCATTTATGTTTCAATATTTCATCCAGCAGTGCAGACAGGTCTGTGGAGTGTTCCACATCAGCTGAAATATTTATTGATTCTGGCCACTAGTTTACATAGCAGGAGTTGAAAGGTTAAGAATTCAAATCTCAAATTTTAAAATTGGGAAGAAAACAGAAATGCCAAGGAAACTAGACACTCAGCAGCCCGCAAGAGGGCCTTTCAGTCATTCACATCATTTATTATGCAGAGATGGGCTAAACACTCACTTTTGCTTGGAGGTCGTGTCATTTTCAGTCTTTCCTGTGAGACTCAGGCATGGGTTATAGTGTGATTTGCATGTAGATGAACGGATCCTCTGCTTTCAATGACTATGTTTCGGAAACTTAGTTTTCACTAGTTCAGAAAGAAAAAAGCTTTTGAGGGGAATATTACTACTGTGAAAATAAAAAAAAACCCTGATGTTCTAAACCATTACACTCAGTCTACCTTTCTTTTTTTTTTTTTTTAAGGAAAAAAAGGCACAGTACATACAACAGAGCACCACTGATTGCATTTTCAGCTGACAGCCCAGTGACTGGAGAATTTTGTTTATTCCATTTAGTCAGCCAGAAACCACACAGACCCATACAAAACCAAGTTTGGAACATGCTTTTCCTCAACTACGATGGAACTGTCAGGGAAAAGCATATTTTAGAAATCCACTCAAAATGTTGTCCAGAGAACTCATCTTGCATAGCACTTTCCATAATGCGCTCTTCCAGATGTTCTTCTCACTGTCTTGATGCGTGTATGTAATCCAAAAAGTGCAAGTAGCTTAGGCAATCTTCAATGTCTCATAATGAGATTATTGTAGGAGCACATCAACTAGGATAAGTATATTCTTCTATTATCTTGCTTGTTCTATAAAGCCAATATACCTTCTTATGATTATTGACCAAGATTTGAGTTTGCAAGGAAAATGCAGAAGCCAGAGAGCAAGAATTCATAAAATCATGATTATTAGTGTTCAGCCACTTGCTTTATTGAATATTTAAAAGGATAAGCTTTACACATTTTCAGTCAGCTAAAATTATTTTTTAAATCATTCTGCTACTCTGATGAATGAGGAAAAATCAGTAGTCACCCAGAACAAAACAGGACTTGAAGACTGCATTAAGTGTTCCAGAATATTGAATTGCGCTGTACTGACTGAAGCAGTACATTTTCCATCTTGGAGAAGTAATCAGCTAATAATGACGGGTCCAAGATCCATGCATCAGAAAGTAAGAGTTTCAGTTAAATGGGAACCAGATGGCAGAAGCTCCAACTATCTCCTTAGCTTAAATAAAGTAAGTTGTAGACACTACAAAGGCCATATTAGACCCTTACTGAGCTCCTTTCTCTCTTCAGTGATGGTGTTGCTCTTTTCTCCACTGAACACAGAAATCGTGCTGTGCTGGGCAGAGGGAGGAGATGTGTTACTCCATGGCCTGCTAGTGATTCATTCATGGCCTATAAATTATTTTCATCAGGGACATATCAGAATGGCAACATTCAGTATTTAATAGCTGAGACACTTTATGGATCATGTTCTGAAATTTCATTAATCTTTGCAAAAGTACTTCTTTGAGAAAAATCCAGTGTCCTTAACTGTTTCATATTCAACACCTTGTACTCCAAGGCATTTTTCACTCAAAGAGTGTTTATCATTTCTCTCAGAACCCTCTTCATCATCTTCAGGTTCCTGAAGACAAAACAATACAACATTCACTAGACAAAATGTAACTGATTTTAGTGACTTCCGTTAGGAGCACTGACAAATGATAGCTATCCCAGTGTTTCTAGATACCTTGAGTATTAGTGGCTCCATTGCATAAGGCTGATATATGGCTGTAGCTTACATGGTGAAGAAAGACACTTGCAATATGAAGAAGCCACAGAACATTTAAAATATATCTTGAAAAGCAACAGAGTGGAAACACTGGCTGCAAACCTGCTATTGTATTTTAGAAATAGACCAGTTTTACTTTAATGACAAAAAACTGCATGAAGTCCATATTAGATATGGAGCTGGAAGGGTGAACTGGATTATTTTACAGCCCAGGTTTCAAGCAGAGTTCCAATTGCAAAGTCTCCTCTGTTACCCTTTTACTCTCAGGTTACTCCTTCCTCTACGTAAGCCCAATAAAATGTGATTAAACAGGCTTGTGTAGATGTATCGGAGGTTTAAATTTAAGACAGAGTTACCAGGAAATAGAAATAGCATTTGATAAAGAAGAAATCAAACCCAAGTGCACAGATCTCTGGATATGTCAGTAGATCTCCTGAGTAGATCTGAGATCTCCTTTTAAAGTTCTGCTCTACCACACCTACAATTTGGAAAACCACACCACCATTTTTCTATGTCCTCTATTTCGAAGTAGACATTCACTTTAAAGAACAAACTGCCACAAACTGGAACTTCAAACCTTAAAGGAAGTGGTGTGGTGACTAATTTGCAAGAATTCATGCCTGATTCATCTCTAAAGTTAAAATTCTATGTAAAATTATCAACTTAGAATTTGAAATACAGACTCAGACATTTTCAAAAAGTTTTTGGGTGCCTCCACCTATAATCAGTCCTCAACAATGCAAAGTGAGCTTAAAATGAGAAAGTGTTCATAAGCTTCTATTCCCATATGTTAAAAAAAATAAAAAATAAAAAAGCTCTTTCTTGTAAAATTTTAGTGCTAGAAGAACTGGACTTCATTGCACTTTTCCTCCATCCTTACTTACAAAATGTCAGCTGCTTGATCAACTATGCAGTGTTTTCTCAAGAAACACTGGGACGTGCCTATGATCAACTAAATGTACAGTAAAATAACCATTATCACAGCAGTCAATAGCTGGTTTCTCAGCATAACAAAGCAGGGCAGCTTATTTGTTCCTGGGAGGAATCAGTAAAAGGATAATTGCAGTTATGCTACATTACTCAACAAGATTACCCAAGAGCTAACAATATTAATAAAACCAGGAATGTTGCAACAGAGTTACACACTTCTAGACACTTTCAGTGGGCTGGTGATAGAAAAGGAAAAACATTTTAGAATTAGATTTTAGGGAGTGGTTTTGTATTACCCACATTCCCAAGAGGTCTTTGCGATTAGACAAAGTTTTCTGAGGTGCTCTGCTATTTCTTGAGATTTATCCCTATGAGGTCCTGCTAACACAATACCCTGACTTTGGCCCCCAACTTGGGCAAATATTGGTCCCCAAAACCCAGGTTGATGTTGATTTCTGATTCTGCTACCAGAAAGTGATACTAGAGCAAACAATCTCACCTCCGACCACTAGGAAACACATCTATATCACCTCTGCAGTGCACCTCCACCTTATCAGCCTGGGGAATAGCACTCCTAAGGTCATACTGACTTTTTATTTGTCCACTTTCAAAGATCATTTACAATCAAAATCCAGTTTAAATACAGTAACTTCAGAACATATAGTACACTAGGACTGGTACACTTTATAACACATAAATTAACAATCATAGTCAAAGCTCTACTAAGGCTTTGAAATAATTTTAAGTAAAACAGTGAAAAAAAGTATTAAAGAGCCAAATTTACTTTGACAGCAAACTGTTCAGGGTTGAAATTGGCTTGTAACATCTTTTGTTGCTTAAATCACAGTAGTAGGGCTTAATAAAGCACAATAAAGCACATCCTATCCATTCTCCTAAGCAAGATACATATCTTATCTATCTTATTCTGTGTCTTGTAGTATTCGTCTATTGCATATTTATATCTAGGTTCGTTGAGGCCAAGCAGTGTGGCCATCTTACCTCCAAGGAACTCACAAGCTGAAAATACACACAAAAAAAGAAATAGTAACTGGAACATCCTCCTTTTACTAAAGGGCTTTTTGCAATGGGCATTTTGTGTGGTGGCAGAAAATGATATGCAACAATCATACATACAAACACATAAGATCAGAAGAGAAGATGATCCTGGGCATATCCATTTATTTGGTGCAAATCTATGCCTTACTCAAGAAAACTCCTTTTTAGCCCAGCCTTTGAAATTTTTTCCAAAGGGTTCTCCAGCATTTCTGGGATAGTCATACCTCACTTACCCTTTTTACTGTCTTTAAAATGTCTTCCACACTATGCTTCAATTAAATCCACCTTGGTTTAATTCATCGTAAGACCTCATTACTACCTCAGAAGAATTCTCTCTTCTATCTACTTACATACACCTGCCTTGCTCTGTATAGGGGAAGAAGAAATGGGTTTGACATCTCTTGTATTGTAGGAGGCTGCTGATCTTTGAAGAAAGTGAACTCATTGCAACTTCTTTCAGGCCCTGCCTCTACAGACACAGCGCTGCCCTGCCTGCAGTGAACCGACAAAAATGGTCTGGAATCAGCCTCAGCCAACAGAGTCATAGTCTCAGAAAGCTGGCATCCAGACAATATGTTATTGGCAGCAGTTATTATTATGACCCATTTTCTTTTTCTTTATGCCCTCAGTTCCTGCCTCTAGGCCAGTTTCTACTATTTCACTAGTCCTTGTGCCTTTTCTTTATTTGCACCATGCTTTCCATTTAGTTATGCTAGTCCAATCTCAAATGCCCAGCTGTTTTTCCCAGACTGGTTTATATTTTGTTTGAACATAACTTATTTGCTGCCTGCTAATTAATATACCTTACTGACTGTCATACCAACAGTGATATCTTTCATTAAGTTTATGCGACACTTATCTGAAACATTATTTTCAGTTGTTGTTAGAGCTGAGGTATTTTATGCCATGCAGGAAAAAAGGGACTTCAAAATGTTAGAAAACATGAGTATAATCATGGATTTTCTTTAGTCCACATTAAAACAACTCTTCAACCTTTTCACTGCTGTAAATCACAGAGATACCAGAGCATTTCAGAGTCTTGAAATCTGGCAGGGGCAAAGGGCTACTGATTCAGCTTTTGCTATCCTTTTGAAAATTTGCCCAGGATCCAAATACCCAAGTTGTAGAGAAGATCCATAAGTGGAAGGGACATGGGGCATTTCACAGAATTATGGTTTGTTTTTTTTTCAGAATGGTTAAGTTTTTCAGAAAGATGAATTTAGATTGGACTTAAAGAGGTTAAAACAATGCTGAGTGGCAGAGTCCAGTGCTTGAAAGTTAGGAAATATGTTTTGGAGTTTGTTTCATTTTGGAGGGGATCCTAAATCCCCTACTTATCTTGAATAATGGAAAAGGGACTGTGTATCATGCATCATACTTCTGCCTACAACTCACACCTCCTTACCAGTGGGACAGAGCAGGCAATGACTTTGGCTGGATGAGAACTGCAGAGTGAGGAATGCCGCTGTCTGCAGCAACCTCACCTGTAACCACTGTGAACCTGGCAGATGCCACTGAAACTGAAGCCTGGGGAGTGAGAAGGAAGAAAAGGTGGTTTCATAATAAAGGCAGCTGAAAGGTGACTCAGAGAGTTAGATACTACGGCAGGCTCTGCCTTAGAGTTCCCATATGATCCCTACGTGAATTTTGACAGTTTGTAATTGCATGATGTGTTCTTGCTGGGCTCCAGTTTGAAACACCTGCAGTCTGCTGGCAGAAGTGTTGACCATTCATAGTTGCTATAGAAGGCTACAATAGGAGCACTATCCACAGTGTAAAACGCTTAATGACCCATAGCATTTCTAACTGGATACCCTAAATGCTGACAATTTTGGCTCTCATTTCTCTATTGTAAAAATTTATATTTACAGAGCATTCAGATACTTTTTGTGACACCACTCCTGAAGAGCCCAGGAGGAATGAACAAGTCCTCATTCTGGACTGCATTTGGATGTTGCACAGCAAATAAAAGAGGACAGACTGCATGGGTATATAAAAGACACTAAGAACAGACCATGCACTCTTGAATGAGTAACTATCCTATCCATAAAGTCAGGCAGTGGTCTTCCGGAAAAAGTGGTTCATGATCTTGTAATTAAAGCCTATCATGATACATAAGAACAAGGGACTGAACTGAGATTCCATAAGCAACCCTAGTTCTAGCTATTCATACTTTTTGAGTAACTAATATTGCCATCTTAAGTTGTTTTTCGGTGTTTAACTGCAATATAATAATTTTTAACTAATACATTGTATGGTAATAAGCAAAAATTATTCTAAGCATCTGCCATAATGTTATAAATAGAGATGTGGTGTTTATTTTAAAAAAACACTGGCAGGAAAAAGTATATTTAATATAAGAGGATGGAATGAGAACAAATAGCTTCATATGGCTGCAAATAAAAAGGGTCAGCCATGGGTCTGATTGTTCTTAGAAAAATTGTTTTTCTGTGAAAGAATATACAGAGATTAGTTCACAATATTTCACTGTCAGCACAGAGGGACGTACAGAGCAGGGCTCTGCTTTGGACATTTATACTTAATATTTTCATTAGCAAATGGGTTGATGCAATAGATAATATATCTATAAAAATATCTTTGCAAACAAGCTGAGAGCAATATGTAAAAGAGGAATACAATTCAAAAGAATGTCTATAAAAGAAATAATTCTGAAAAAAAAGGCTATAAGGAAATAATTTCAGGGTTCTGCACTTAGCCAAGATGGGAAACAGCTGCTTAGGTAGCAGTCATGCACTATTCTGCCTCCATGAGCCCCAGCTGGAGGCTTCTGTTCTGTTTTGGGCATGACAACATTTGAAAAGCATGTGGCCCTGTTAGAGAATGTCCAGAGTTACTCATTCTTATTGCTGTCCTATCTCAGAAGTAAGACTAAGGCAGAAAGATGCAAAGAGCTGGTGTTGTTTAGACTACAGATGGAAAAGCTAAGGGGAAGCATGGCAATAGTCAAATATGGAAAAAGATAATGAAAGACAAAAGAGTAATTTTGTTAATAGGATGAGAAATAAACTTAAAATTCAGTCAGCAAGATCTAGGTTAAACACAAAGAAAAGCTTTCTAATGGAAAGGGTAACAAAACACAGAATTGATTACCTAGGGAGGTGATGCAGTAACCATTGCTAGGAGTCTTTTAGAATAAATTTAACAAGCATGCCAAGAATGTCCAAATGGACAGACAAAATGCTCAATCCTTAATTAGAATCATCCTATTTTGATATTATTGCAAGTGCTTTCCGCCACATTGTTCTAACTATGAAAGTAGCACAAAATTTATAGCGTACCTCACATGCTCTATTTTGGTAATTAGCTACTTTTACAATTATCAGGCTTTTGCCATTGTTTTTAAATTGCTCTTTTACCCACACTGAGGCCACTTCTAGTTACCCAAAAGCAACAGGAGTTCCTGTTTTGCTATGGTAAAAAATGTCCTTTCGAAAAGACTGGTAGGCTAATACCAAGCTATCTAGTCTTAAATTCTTTCATTTTTCATACTGTTTATGATGTCTGACTGAAGGAAAATATTTAGTTTGAAGTATTTTAAATCCTGGTGATAAACCCTTGAGATAATGCCAGGAAATATTAAAAAGAGGACTTTGTTTTTTGAATAATGATTGCATTCCAATTAATCTATCCTTAAAGTAAGCTAATCAATCATTAACTTACTTAAAGTTTAACTTACTTCAGAATAACATACTAAGAAATTAAGTGGTTGCATTTCAAACTGTTCAAAACCAGAGATACAGCCCCCAGGAGAGTCTGGACTACAAAGCAAAAACAAGAAGAAAGCTTTAATGTAAAAAACAAAGCCAAGTTCATCCATGAAGTTGCACTAAACACTGTCCTGTACCATGCAGCTGGCAATATGAAATGATCCACCAGCATGCAAAGAAGAAAACTAGTGGCCTGTTTAATTAATCTCCTCAGGCTGTTGTCCCTGGCCAGATTCAGATAATATATCATGTGCTTTGAATAATCCCTCCATGAACAGCAGTTTTCTTAACTACAGTGAACATACATAACAGCTATGCAGCGATCTGAATTTGAAAAGATGTCTCAGAGAAATATTACCTGGAGGCACTTGTGGGAGTAAAATCATTTGAACCACTTCCAAAATCAGGCCAAAATGGGGTAGTTTTAAATATTTTTACAGACTTTTTTCCTTTCCCCCTAGCAAGAGCATCATCTTTCAGACAAATGACCGTGCTTAGCTTATTAAATGCTTTAGTTTTTTCTCAGGTCTTTAGAAACTTGTTTCATTCATGCTGCATTCCCTTCCTCCTGCTATCCCTCCTGAGCTCCAAAAGACCAATAGCTGGGGCTCACTATGCCAAGAGGCTGCTGCTCCTCCTGCTCCTCTTCTTCCTCTTCCGTGCTGTGTTCTTCCACGGCGTCACCATTTGCAAAATAAATTATCCTCTTTGGAGGTTTTGCTCCTTCAAGGTCCTTTTTGTCCCTCTCCCTCTTCTGTAAGCTAGCATCCTCTTCTTGCTCAAAGATGCCCATCAGGAGCACAATTTTAGTATAGTAGATATAGAAGGTACAAGGCTATTCTTGATGTTTAAAGGATTCTTATAATTCAGAATAGCATGATTGAATGTGAGGATTTCTTTTAACCCATCTTCTCCCTGAATTATAAAGCATTCCAAACAGTTCAGTCTAGAAAAAGAGACAAGAGCCCAGGACTAACATCAGAAATAGCCAAAAACCAACTTGTGCACAGCTGCTTTAGAGCAGCTTTTGAATAGCTATGATTAGCTGCATCAGCTACGGACTCTTCTATTGATCTACAAGTATGCAGCTTTTTTCAGTTAAGTCAAAATATACAGTGTCATTCAGTAGGAGAAACTGAAAATAAAAATGTATTAAAAAAAAAAAAACTCAAGAGGACCAAATCCTGCATCGTAGAGACGGGCCAGTATCTCAAAACATAAGCCTACATGCGTAATTTGCTGTAATTAAACAAGCAACACCTCAAAAGGGCAGCAAAAGGCTGACACCCTAGACAAATTACATTTTTTTAAAGATTGTGCTCCTTTTATGCCTATTTTTAATTAATTTTTGCTTTTTTTGCTTGCCTAACAACTTGATCTTTGGTGGGAATGCCCAGTAAGGCCTGCAGAAATATTTTCATTTTTAACTGAAGTTATAAAACAGAAGATACAACTACACATCAAATAACTAAAAAATCCTTGAGAACATACAGCATCATTGATATTCTCTTAATCAAAAGTGCAGTTATATTTGTGTACTGCTATTTATTCTTTATTTGCATCTCTCTTGCTGTAAGCCAGTTAGGGGAAAATAGCATACATATATTTGTTACTATATATATGTGAGACTTTGTTACCGGATAAAAGTTAAGGAAAATAAAGATTTATAATGATAAGAAAATTAGACAATGAAATTACTACCACAGTGCCATACAAGAGTAATGTATCAAAGCTCCTTATGGTAGAATTTTAGCATTAAGCCACTTTAAGAAGCTATGGCATCAAATAGATACATTTGTGAAAAATACCTGGCATCAACAAATTAAAAAGGAAACTCACCTGTAGAATTTCTTGGGGGTTTTCCATCACATAAAAAAAATGCTGAAGAAAAGTATTTCCCATGACAAATAAAGAGGAGAAATAAATTTACTCACTTAAAAAAACCCTTGCCTTGCAGCATTAGCGGCAATGCAGAGAGGGTGGCAGATGAGAAAACCCAAGCTTAGAGCTAGAGGACGCAACTATCTGAAAGGACTGCTTGTATTTGAACTGTGGGTAGCTTCTGACAATTTGCAGGCTTAGCCTGAGATTAAGAACAGGTAAAATGGGGAGCGGTGCAGCAAAAAAAAATCATGAGGCACAAAGGCACAAGCCTATGTAAACCGATACTCTTCACGAAAGTGTTTAAGAGGCAGCTGCAAGTTTTCAAGTATGCTATACTTGGGAGTAATTTTTAGTATTCTGCCTCCTTAGGCTAATTTTCATATAGAAACTGAACCAAAGCTTCAGAGGCTAAGTCATTAGTGTGTGTTTTACACAAAAAATTGAAAGAGCCAATGCTGCCTCTGAAAATGAAAAATCATGTTTATCATGTTTCCTACTAACCTATTTGCCATCTGCTGGCAGTTTAGAGAAGTGTCCAGCAATCTGCATTTGCCAAATGACCCTTTAATGTAGTATACTGAATATCCCGCAACGGCACAGAACTTTGCAAGCACTCCGATTTTGCATTGGCACACAAAAAACAAGCCTTAAAAAGAAAAAGCCCAAAACAAAAAAACCCCGAAGTCTGGAAATTCCACCTTCTCTCTTCCTGCCACATAACTTCATGTGCATAATTGTAGCTACTAACTTGCTTCCTTATGTACCCAAATCACATAACTGTGTGAACTGTGTAACTGTCACACAACTGTGACTTGCTTAGTTAAACCCTCCTTTAGACATACTCCAAGCATAAAGTGTTCTCTTTTCATTACTATATTTGAATTAAATTGGAGAAAGTAACATTCGACACAGACTCATATTATTTCTGCTAAAAATTTTAAATAATGAAACAAAAAATAACACATTGATTGCTTATTTTTATTTTAAATAGTATTCTGAAACTGGTGGTTATATACAAATTTTCAAACTATCAAACCTAAGACTGCATGGTGACTGTCTTCATAAAATAAGGCTGTTTGAATGGAATAAACCATGGTGAGATTGACCAATTAATTAATCAGAGTATACACTTGCTTGAAACACTAGTTTGTAACCCATAAAGACGCCAGCGCCAAACAAGGTGGGCCTTACTACACAAAAAGCTGATCAAGAGCCCCCTCTGTTGCTGAGTGACATTTGTTGGAAAAGTGTCTCCAGTGGGGAATGATCTGAGCAAATCTATGATCTGTTGTGGAAGGGCAGCAATGCTGCACACTCAGGATCTGGAAACAGAACCCCACTACAGGGGTCTTCCATGCCAGACAGTCATTTTCAATGGGTTTTATTCCTCCCTTAATTGGGCCAGTCTAAAAAAACCCCATCTAGCTCACACTGCTTTGTTAATTTGGCAATAATGATCTCTAGAGACAGATTTTTAGGGATAAGTAATAAGCATAAACAGGATTGATGTTAATGCTGAAGCTTCGGTTTCAGATGCTAGGCATAGGAACGAGACGAAATATTATATATGATCCCCCAGCCAGTAGAGATAAACTTAGCTTTTCTTAATTGACATGGAAAACAGATGAATTACTGTCTCATGTTCCCTCTGTACTGAAGATAGAGATATGCTTCATAAGTTCATTTTATACATAGACAATTAAAAATACATTTTAGTAATGTTTCCCATAAAAATTGTACCAATACCACAGTACTGAAATCAGCGCAACAAAATTAAAAAGACAGGAAGGAATATTTACAAACACATTGTATTGTACTGAAATTGCAAGATTAGAAATTTCTAAAGTGCAAAGTTGGCTATATTCTACACAGATACAGGTATTTTTTCTTGCTTATACTATGAACCAATACCATCATTACAGACACACCACATATTCATGCTGAACATTCAAGTGACCAAATGTTATCCTTAGGCTGACAAGCAAAACTCCCCACTGGATCCAGTGGCAGGCAGGCATTGGCATCCAAGGGCTAAATTCAGTCCTTCGGTTCTAGGAGTGTCACACACCAGATGGAGATTAACTGCTGTAAACCCAGGAACATGAAGCATCAAGAAGTGTAAAGGTCTCAAAGTCTAATTCTTAGAGAACTTAATGATTTGCTTTTTAGTATACTAAGATGATCAGTGCGTTTTTAAAAGCACAAAAATAGAGGGCCCAATGCTCAGTATTTTATTCAGCAGCAGTTTTGTCCTAGTTCAGACTGAGCACAAGTTTTTAAGACATTATTATATGAATGACATCTGCAGGTTTAGCCATCAGAGCCTCTAAACCCAGAGACAGGCCACAAAAATGGGCTCTTGCAGCATGAGGATATTAAAAAGTCAACATTCAAAATACATTATTAAAAAAAATTATTACAGGAAACCATAACAGAAGGAAAGTGGCTGCTAGGTTTCCAGATTAACTGAAACTCCCAGTCAAGTCACCTAAATTCCTCAGGCTATTGGACAGTTATTCTAAATATTATGTACAATAATTCTCACCACTTTCAAACAAAACCAAAGAGAAAAACTGCCTGTTGACTGACAGCATTCTATATATTTGCTTGGCAAAGCAAACAATCTCAGGTTCCTTATTCTTGGGCAAAACCCTTCAATGTTTGCCATAGGATTTTAAACTACAAGTAAACAAAGTTCGTCTTGAAAAGCAACATAAGTAAATTAGTTTGTTCCATTAGGCTATTTTTAAACTACTACATCATATTTACTGAAACAGCTATGGCATAAGAGGTTACACAGCTAGGCTTAAGTAATGCCATAATCTGACACAATCCAGTTGCTTATACCCAAAGCTATTTACAGGGAATTTGATTCAAACAAACCACTTGGTTTGAGAAAGCCTCCAAAGAATTAAAAATTGCAATTCCATAAAATAATCTTTTCTAAGATATTTTTTGGGAGTGATTTAGTCAAGATTTGCTCTTTTTATTTTAAGATACACATACACTGAAATACACCCATGGTGAAAAGCCTCACTGGAAATGAGTCCCAGCACACATGTGTGCATTAGCAAACAAAGGTGAGTCTGTGCCATAGTGTGTAGCAGATGGGAGGGAAAGTGAGGGGGAAGAAGGAAAACGGAATCTAGTGTGTTTAGAAAGAACCATTAAGTAGGTTGAGACCTATCAGCATTGACAGACACAGACTTCTGAAAAACAATGAGCAACTGACAATTCATGATTATGAAATCCAGTTAATCGAATCCTGATCCTTAAAGGGGTCAGGCTAAGCAGATGCAGATGACTACAGCTGTAATAAGTTTTTAAGGGTATTAAAATCTGTATTGGCAGAGTAGCTCCACACTCCATTCTGGCAAATCCTAAACTCAGTCTTTTAACTATGCAAGAAGCCTAAGAAGTCAACTGATCAAGTTATGAAGAGATCTGAGTAATTCTTCATCAAATACACCCCAGTCACCTCTTTCTGTATGCTGTGCAGTTGGAAGGAATGGACATAAATTTCTGATATAAATCTCTCTAGATACTTACTACCCACCACCCACATAAGCCCCTTCAAAACAGAAACTTGTTCTTCCAAAGTGATCCTCTGGATTTTGTACTTATTTTTAACGTGCAGAACTGGTTGAAAGAAAGATTTATCACTGGATGGAGTGAGTTTTGCATTTGATTCACCCATGGCAGTCAGCATTAAGATCCTCTTTGTCTTTTACAGCAATGAATTGTGTACTTTGGTCCAATATCCAAGGAAGTCTTGTGTTCACATTAACCCCCTCTATAGCTTTTGTTCCACAAGCCTTCAAGGAGCTACACACCTGGTAAGCTGGTCCAGTCCCACAAAAGATTTCAAACACAGAACCACTGAATTAGTGGTTCTTGCTTAGAAGAGCGAAAGGTGAACCAAACCAAACAGTACAATGCAAGGAATGTGTTCACAGTATCTGTCATGCTAAATGCATGTATCACCATGCTTTGTTTAAACAGGAACATTTTCAGGCTGTTCAGTTTCTTTCTCAGATAGAATGAAAGGCAGCAACTGGGACCTGGAGACTGCAAGGCTCTCACTTCAACACACACACCAGATATCATTCTTTTACATTTGCAACAAATCAGAAAACTTGTTGACATGGATGTTTTGGAGTGCTCAGTACTAAAGAATACTGTCAGGTTTTCCACAGTAGGAAGATATGGAAGAAGCAAGTTCTACAAAATACTTTCCTCCTCAGTCTTCTCTGGACTTGGCTTTCGGTAAATTCTCTTCATATGCAGCTGATTTCAGTGTGATACTGAGAAACTGTTTACATACGGTGTAAAGGAAATCTAGAGCTTTATGTCCCAATTGTGTCATTAGCTCTTCAGCTAAACTTTCCTACCTGTTCTCCTGATGGCTTCTTACAGACACTACCCAGATGGAAACAAAGCATCTTAATTACAACCCCATTATCTTATGCATGACAACTTCACGCATCCAAATTGAGCTTTTCTAGTGCCAGGGGATTTTAACCATCTGCAGCTCTCAACCTTTTAAAATCTTTCTAGATTCAAGAACTATGAATGAATGACACTGATGCATTACCTTTAAGAGCTTCCTCATTACTTGCTGCATCACTTTCAAATGCAATCTGATATTAAAGGATTTTAATTTAAGGACAGTCAAGCTAAAATACCTTACTGTAAACTCTGATAAAGGAACCCAAATCTATAAAGGAAAGAACAGAGTCCAATACTTTTAGAAGAATATAAACTGTGCTCCAATTATGCAGAACTTCAAGTTTTCCAAATTCTGTGAAAGTCCTGTGAAACACTGTACAAATGCTACATAACAAATCCAGCTTTTCTTCAGTCACTACAGTTAAGTGAATCAGAACATGACAGGGAGTTAAGCCTTTGGGACAAACCTAAATAAACATAACTGTTCATGCTCATATCTGTTCGTAGAATTTGACATTATGTAGCATATAATTTAATGGAAAATCCTCAAGTGTTACAGCCATGATTTTTCCTTTGCTATTTGTGGGTAGAAAACTAAACCCATAAAAAGAAACTCTCTAGAGGCACAATAGGGACATTTAAGCCCATTCATTCTATGATATTCCGCTAAAACCAAAAATAAGTCAAATATAAATACATTTCTTCCAGAAATCCACCACATTCTCAAGCAAGATAGACTCATACTAATAAAAACAAATTAAATTAGTATTCTAAATTAAAAAGAAGAATCAGAAAAAGGAGGATCAGAACTAAGAGCCCCGAAGTCCAATTCATATAGTTTTAAAGGGAATTCAAAGCACTTATGGCACTTAAGAAATCTGGCAGCCGCTGTCTTTTTGAGGCTTTATATCTGGTTCCTTCAGAGGTTTTACATCTTCATCTGGTTTCGGTTTAGCCTGCAAACAAAAAGAAAAAAGATTTAAAATACCACAAGTAAAAACCACTATGTCTGCCAAGTATTCATGTACTGCTAACTTTACATATGCTAATCTAATAGTCCCCTCTCTTCTCAAAGCTGAAGGCTTTGAACAAAGAGGGGGGAAAAAAGTCAAGTCTTCTCTATTTCAGTAACCTTAAATGGATCTCTTTTAAAAAGAAACTTTCTGTAGCATTCACTCCTGAAGCATCTCAGTATCTTACACACGTTACTGAATTTCCTCCTACTCAGGACTTGGTGACCCCATAACTTCCATATGCTGACAGTGCAACAAAGAGATTAACTGACTTGCCTCTTTGCACAGTGGAAGTCTGAACTCAGGTGGTAGCCTGATGTCTATGCCCTGCACTGAGCTGGGGAGCATGTCAGAAGAGCAAAATGGCAACTTTGTATTATACATACAATAAAGCTGATGGGAAAGAACAGTAAATAAGAGAATCTTACAGTGTCATCCTTTGGCCTCTTGGTGAGATCAAATGCAGCAAGTGTTTCAGGAGTCCAGTGTGCATTCAGGGCAGGAAATTCAAAAGGAACAGGCTCTACTAAGCCATAGTTTGCTTTCAGTTCCAGCTGGGGAGCCTCTGCTGGCACCTTTTGAAAATAACTGCAATAGAATATGGTAAGATGTTTTAAACACAGCACACTATATCTGCGGGTCTCATTTGCAATTCCAAAGGAAAACAGCCTGGCCTTTCACAGTGGCTACCATTGCTGCTCTCATTCCATGTCATTACGGCATCATCCGACATGCATTCTATCAACAAGCTTCACAAGAACAAAAGCAACTCCTCCTTGACATTGTTCCTCCCCAAATAACTAGTTGGGTTCTTTCCTATTTGATAACCATTCTTCCCAATGCTTCAATGAAAAGAGCAATTTTTGCCCCGCCCCAAAATCTTAAAAATCCAAATGAGGATTTAAAATACCTCCCAAAAAAGGTGAAGAGGCTGATACAGCTCTTTTCCTCTGCTACTGCAAAATCAGCTTTGGTATTCCAAAGTGCATAATAGTACCAACACTGCAACATCCATAAAGACTTGCTACAATACACAGCCTGAACGAGGATATAAATCTATCCTATTTGATAATAACTGAAAACTGACAATTACTGGTACACACTACCCTGCTTCCTGTGCTCCAGGCAGAGCTCTACGGCAGGCATATCTCTGAAGACATGCAAGGGTTACCTGGTTTCTCCTTCACATTTTGGTTCTAGAGGGACATGGATATGTTGAAATCTCCAGCATATTGCTGTTATAAGCTATGAACTATCAACAGTTATTGAAACCAAAGCAGAGTAGAGCATTTTTTTCCTTTCTTCAGTTTATCTTGATGTACCTGACAATCCTTTGTGTTTAGTCAATTCCCCTACTATACAGGTCTTTAAATATTGTAAAGGAGGAAATATTATCTATTATGGAATACTAAATCATAAGAGGAGAAGAGGAAAGAAGGAAATCAGCAAGAGAATTCTAAAGCTGAACTAATAATGCTATTTTAAACTGCTTCCAAACTCTTTTTGGAAGAGACAATAACTAAAGCATACCCTATTCACACTATTAGTTACGCTAGTAGAGCTCCTAGCACTCTAAGCATATTCTTTACTGATGGCACGACTGTGTTTCAACTTTCCTGCTAGCAAGGCACAATAAACTACTAGTCTTCTCCATTTCCCCTCTGTCCTCTTTGCCTGCTAGACCCCAGCAGCAGGGAAGAGGGCATTAGAGCAACACAGAAATCTCTGCAGGACTCTCTCTTGTGCAGAAGCAAAAAGAACAAAAAGGCAGATGACAGAAGGAAGAAGACAGCTTAACCTCTCCAGCATGTCAGTCCAACCTGCCCAGCTGAACTGGCATAGAACAGGGAGAGGGCAACAGTTAACACCAGACCGACAGTAAATCTGCTGAGAGGATGTCAAAGATAAATTTGCAATTCTGCAAATTACATGCTGTGCCTTAAAGGTGTATCAGAATTGGAGAGTAAAATTTACCATCCCATCCCAAAGCAAAAGCAAATGAGGTATTAACAATCCATACAGAGTACTATACCAACCAGGAATTACTCACATGAATCCATTCTCTCTCTGGCATTTTTCTAGAGTGTTCTTAATCAAACTTCCTAATTTCCTAAAGAAGAGATGTCCAGAAGGTTTGGCTGTAGTCCCAGGTCCTTTGGTTTCTCCATATTCTTTGCACAATGCTTCAGCCTTGGCAAAAACTTCACAAGAAAGCATTGTAATAAAAATCAGTTACATGAGTCTATTAAATGGCAGTTCTGATTTACAGTTGCTTTAGTTTTAAGAGATACCAGACTCCATTCAGGCTTCTTATTTCTTGGAAATAAAATAAACATGCTCAAGGGCAGCACCTCCAGCCAAGATTTACTGCATTCAAAAAGTGACTATGAACAAAAAAAAAAGATAAGCTTTCTGGGTAGGGAGAAGGGAAGAATTCTTATTTGTGGGGCAAAATATATGAGTAAGCCTAAAAACTCTGGAACACAGTAGGAAACACGAGTGGGTATGAAGGTGTCTGTGCAGTGTTGATACCCAAAAATAAACAGTAGTACAATAAGGGGTGGGGAAAGAGGCACTTTTCTCTGAACAGAAGGCACAGTAAAAAAAAACAAGATTTGTTTTATGGAAAGTAATCCAATTTAATTTATGCTTTCATTCCATTTTTCCCTTATCTACTTTTGAAATTGATATTAAAACTTTCAAGTTAGATGATTTGAATGTTTTTATTTGTTGTGGTAAAGTAACGCAGTGCAGGCCACTGGGATACAACAAAAGTCACCCCTCTTTAGGCAAGACAGTTTGAGCAGTATCTTTGCATATAAGCAATACCTTTGAAGAGAAAAGGATGGGGGAAAGACCCTGAATTACTGTAACAACTCTAGTTAGCTCCCCTAATCTGCCTTCCAAAGGAACAGAAAGGACAGAAAGCATCAAAATCTGTTTAAAAAAAAAAAAAGCTTTGAGAGGAATCATAGTGTATTTTTACTATTTAATGCATGATACTGCAACTTTGTGATTTGGAGGTTGCTGTAACTTAACACACAGACCAGAAAATACAATGACCAGACAACTGTTTTTTAAATGGTAATGTAGACGGCTCAAAGCCAGTCTTCATAGGCTGAGAAGGAAAGTTGAAATTTTCTGCAGCCCCATTATGAAAGACAGTCTTCAGTAAGACAGACCTAAAACAAAATATACTGCCTCTGTTCAAAACTGTGCTGGATTTTCACCAGGAAAGCAAACACCACACAATACAGCAAAATAAAACACACGTGTCATCATCGCACCCCGCAATCCATTCTCAATCACACTTACATTTTTCTGATTCCTGTAGAGATCTGATTGCTTCCCCACACTTATCACTGGTCAGCAAAGTCTGACCATGGTAACAGTATGCCTAATGAGAGAGGACAACATCATTATCAGTATCACTGGGCACTTCCCACACCAGTTAACTTCTGCTCTTCCTTCCTTCCATCAGAGCTGCATCTCTTTGAAGCTGTCATCACCTGCAGAAAGCTGACAATTTGGGAAGGCAAGTCAAAGCAGCACTCACCAATGACTGAGCACATTTACGCTGAACAATGCAGCTCAGCATACCTATTAGACCTAAGCTAGGCCTAAAGCAAGCTGTCGCAGGTCTGGATGTAGTTTAGTCAACAGCAACTTGGAGCTTCAGGAGGGCTATTTTACCAAAAGCAGTAGTACGTAGCCTAATTCTCTCCACTGCATCAGTGTGTAGCATTAAATCCCACCAGCAGAAAGATGATGAACCCCAGTCAAGTTTACAAAAGTGAAGACTAAAAACTAAACCACCTGAATACTCAATAACTGAGACTGCAACCAACATCACATAATCTAGAAGAGATGAAGGATTCTACTGCCTGTTTGAGATATTTTGCCATAGTCCAAATAACTTTTGCACCCAAAAAACTCCCATTCCAGCAAACTCATGCTTAAAGATAGTACTGTATTCTGCTGAGAACTGAACAGCCTCTTTTCTATTATTAGGAGATACTGAGTTTAAATTACTTAAGTACCAAATTCTGTAAGCACAGAAATATTCCCATGAACTAATGCATACGTTCCTGGCTATACCATCAGAAGAGACATGAAAATATTACCTAACCTGCCATAGCCCATTTTATACAAATTAGGTACTTCAAAAAAAGTACCACAGCTCTGACTCTCCCTCACCTCTCATGCTTGCTAAAAAACATGCAGCTTTTAGATACAGTTTTAAAGCAAGATAAAGATGACTTGCACTGTAAAAAAGCCTGAAACTAAACAGTTAAAAAGAGCCAGATCATAGGTTCTGACATAAACAGCAAGTCCAGTAGCGGATGATCCCTAAAGTGCCACTACACTTGCTAAGAGATCAGTCACACAAAAGGGACAGGACCTGGAATGGCAACAAACATTATTTGATGCGGTTTCATTCAGAGCTTTAGAAAAGATGATCATCTCTGAATTATGTCTAGAATCAGATTGTGATACAGATAATGGAAGATAAGTATTATGCTCAACCTGACCTGATTCACTTAGAGATAAGTGATGGCAATAAATTCTATATAGCAGGAATTTCACCTGGCTCAATAAAAACACTTCAAATGCCATTGACACTGCAGAGTATCTCTTCACAGCATGATAACAAGGTCAAGACAATACTCATCCCCCATTCCCTGTCTAGACAACATTAAAAACTGTGAGCAATGTCAACCCAGTACTTACATAGGCCATATAGAAACAGGTCTTCAAGTTTAAGTACTTCCTCCATTTACCTACATAGGTTGGATCCAAACTGGATAATGTTTGATCTATGAACAGGTAAGCAACATTACTCTTTAAGACATTTGGAAACATAAAAATCCTGTATAAACTCAAAGAGCAGAATTCTTAAAGTCAGCAATGGATCTTAACTACAAAGTGGTTAGAAACAAGTGACAAAAATGATTCCTGCAAAGGCACAGAGAAACCATGAAAAAAACAAGTATGCAGTTCATTGAGCTATCATGCAGTTGCTCCTAGAACCCCTGGAAATGCTGTCCACTAAGCCTGGAAGGCTAATTTTCCTAAATACTTTTAGGCAGCATTTCCAAGTTTGTTCCTAGCTTAATTTCAAGTAGTGACCTAAAAAAGTCTATGTTTGTTACAGTATTCCATCTCCCATACTGACTCCTGCATTTTTGCCCTTTTCTGACTCGCCTCAGTAAGCCCACAGATCAACTTTCTTATTTGGAAGGATGTACATAATTAACCTGCTGCACGCTTTACAGTCTGCATCATACTCTGCTTGCCAAAGAGAGCTGAACATGCTCTGTTTACATCAACCATTTGTTTGCTGGCAAGACCTGCTATTACATATCTCAAGACATTACTCTGTCTTCTAGCTCCTCTCACCAGCATTTCCTACTAGTAGCTACAGAAAAAGATGCCTACAAAAAAATAAGGCCTTATCAAAATATATCTGTCACATTGGTAACTGAAGCCTTGAACACACTAAATAGAAACTAAACATGCAAAGCGTATCCACTGAGAAACAGCATTAATACCACAATTGATGGGCGGGTGAAGTATGTCTGCTGGCAAGAATGCATAAACCAGGTCACTAAGGATACAAAACAAGACACTTACCAGCTTTTTGGTAGAAGTTAGCTGTTTCATAAGCAAGAGCAGCTATTAAACCTGGATTATGTTTCAACTCAATAGCCCGGGCAATTGTCACTGAAAGAAAATCCGACACCACAGTACTAAAGTCTAATTGAAAATGTCTCAACAAACCTAGAAAAGCTATTTAGCATTTTAACACCCCTGCATAAGCAGAAAACAAGTATTATATTCTCACAAGTCAAACAGACTACAGAATGAAGACAGACTGTTACTTGAATAGGATGATTCCAAATTAATAGAAAAACTGAAAGAAGATTAACCAGAAGACTAACAGAAGCACCAAATATTTTTAAGTAAATGAACTGGAATTTATGTTAGGTAAGAATGGTGTTGGAGAGACTGCATGAAAGGAAAAAAGGAGGGGGGAGGATTGTCACAAACAAGTTCTTCAAAACTGGTCAAATTTGTAATATCAGACTGATCTTTGGTGTTTCCTCCTCCTATAACGGGAAGTTTCTTTGGAAACAACCCTCCCCACTAAGCCACAGTACTTCAGGAGAAAACTATCATCGCTACCAAGTGGACTTCATGAGACATCAAAGAAACCCACAGATATAGACTGTCACTTCCCACCCCCAACAAACATGCATATTTAAAGATACCTTCTTGAGCTTCAGCTTGGCACTGTATGATGTAAGAGTCTATAAGTCGAGCTTCTAAATCTCTTCCCTTTTCTACAGGTGTAATCAATTTTGGAATATGACTTTCCTAAGTATAAAGCAAGTCTCAAAGTTAGTTAAGCTTAGTATCACTATCGCTAATTCAAAGCAAGTCCCTAAATGGGGAATATTTGATGCTTTTCCTAAATGGATGCAACGCTGAGTGAGGATCACAAGATGCCTGGCTACATTGTTGCACATGCTACTGCCCAGACTTGATTACTACTCCACTGCCACTGAGAAAGAGCAGCAGAAACTGAGTGGTAGCACAACAAAGTAATACCCTTTTCTTTTCTGTATCATTCAGAGAGTAGGAGGTGTTTGTTCAAATATTCTCTAACTTCATCAGAAAAGCAAAGTCCTTCTAAGACAAGAAGCCAAGTACTCTAATCAGAGACAACTTAGGGAACAGACAGCAAAGAAAATTTTTCTACCTTCAAATGCTTAAAAATCCCAGCTGCTATCTTCAGGCTTCTGTGAACATCTTTCGCTTCATCTTCTGTTATACTAAGAAAGGGCAGAACACAGAATGAATCACAGAAATGTTGGTTGGAAAGGACCTCTGATGTCATTTAGTCCCACCTCCTGCTTGGAGCTGGACTATTGCCAAAAGTAGAACTGGTCAGCTATGGCCTTGTCTAGCTGAATCTTGGTGTCTTGCAAGAACAGAGAGCCCACAGTCCCTCTGAGTAACCTATGCAGTGCTACCTTTCTGGTGAAGAAGTTTCTTGTAACACCCAATCACTAAATAAACAAATGAAACTAATTTGGGGAAAAAAAAGTAACACCTTGTACTGACTTTCAACTGAAAGGGAGCCTCAGTGTTAAAAGCCAAGAGCTTTAGAAACCTGTAGGGTTAAGAGGCAGCAGAGCTGTGATTTTGGGAATTCAAATCTTGGAACTAGACATCTAGAGTAGGACTGATGAAGAGTTTATTTACAGCTAATGCTTTCCCTATATCACAGTCATATAGTATTAATACACTGTTCATAGATGCAAGGAGGGATTGAGGTGCACTTGGACATTAAAGCACATGAATGAAGGCCAGCTGCCTCCTTGGAACTTATAGCTGTGTCTGTTGGACATATGCTACAGCAGTCAAAACTCAGAACCTACTAAATTTTTCATGGAATATTGCTGCAACGGAATTACTAAGAAAAGAAAAACACTTACTCTTCTTTTCCAGCGAGTCTTGATGCATATTTTGTGTACCACAGAGCTACATTAAATCCCATGGAAACCAGTTCAAACACTGCATCCTGCTGGGAACTAAAGAAAGAGACAGAAATCCCAAAACAACCTCCAAACAATTTAATGCTTTCCATTTTGTTCTGACAAATTCTCTTTTAGAATTCTGCAGCATAAGTTGGCATTTCTCTCTGTAAAATAGTTTTAATTTAAGAAGTCAATAATTTCCAATTCAGAACTTCCTATTTGTTGAAATGACTAAAAGAGACTTCAGTTTTTGCTTACTCCCTCCAAGAGCTCATAATTATAATTTCCCATATTCAAATGCCTACCCTTCACATTTGGGAACTTTTATTTTAAAACAGTAACTTGAGATTTGTTTAGCTTTGGGTGTGGCTGACATTTTTCCATCTTTTTTTTTTTTTTAATTGCACATTTTGTGGAAAGCCTCACTCTGGAATGCCTACTTTAAAGTTGTAGCTGCTAAGTTCATTCTACATTCATTGCTACATCTCTCAAAACGTATTTTATTGCAAGCATGTATATAACTGCAGTCAAATGGCATGTATAAATAGCAGGACATTTCAGAAGTTAAAAACATGCTTGTTCTTTGAAAAGAGTTAACTTGCCATCACAAGCTCAGTGTAGCTTAGAAACTAAACATCTTTAAAACGAAAGGTGTGAGTGTGGGAGAAATAATGTTGGCACAAGAACAAACGGGTACAACCGTGAGAAAATTAAGAGAGAATCCTAATCAATATATTGTCTTTCAAGGGGAATAAAAGCTGTAAGGGAATTGAACACTACTTCTAGATAACATTTGAAAAATCTGTAAGTGTAATTATACAATGGGATCATCAACAATAGCCAACAGGCGACTGAATAATCCAGGAGGTTCTTTCCAGATCAATATTCCTATTTAAAACAAAAACTTTGTTTGCAGCTTCCACATCTACTAGGAGTTTTAGAGAACAGGAGCAAAAAAATCAGACTCGGAGCAACATGTGGACTTCAGAAAAGTCAGAACACACTAATCAAGCAACAGGGCCAAATGAAAGAGTCAGTTTTAAACAGCAGTAATCTATACTATCACATTTAATTCACAAATACTCTCAAAGCTCTTTTTTTGTACTCCTCTAGCTAACTGTACATATAATTTGTAGAAGGATTCACTGTGTTTTAGTTGATCCATCATGTAACTGCATTATCACAAATAAGGCAACACATGCTTCAGAACATTCAGCACAGAAGAGTACAGCAATTATTAAAAACATAAAGCAACAAGCTTTTGGAAACTACCGTGTGGCCAAAATTTTGCTACACTTAAGTTTTCCCTCACACACCAGCTGGCACAGGTGCATGTAACAGACCAAAAGAAAATATCTGCGTACCCTGTAATGGTGGAAGCACACATACCTTGGAACTTGTCCTTGTAATGTGTCTGTCCATTTGAAATTCTGAATATATCGCAACTTGCATTCCTGGGAAGAGTCATCCAGTGAAATAATAAAACCTATAAAATAAAACATGTACCAAAAGGCAATCTCAAAATGAGAAACAGAAACAAGTAATGAAAGGAATGGGGACCAATGAGAATACAGATATAGATAAAGGAATGTTTTTGCTGTAGAGCTTAAAGATCTGTGTTATTTCCCGAGGCTTTTATTCCTCAATATCTTGAGAACAAGGCTTGCAACAAGACAAAATAGCTAGCATAAGAAACTCCTTGCCCAGTAGCTTATCAGTTCAATCCTGTGAGTTGTGATTGTTCAAGGAAAATCTTGCAGATGTCTGCACGCCCCCATATGGTGACTAGTGGGGATTTTGGCTGGCCCAGGTACTGGATGGCTGGGGCTACTCAAGGTGAGTCCATGACTGTCCCTGCTACTACAGTGGTGACAGGGGAATTTCAGGAGAAACTGCTTGGTCAACAGGGAGAGGAAAAAGGGCTTGTAAGCAAGGACTCGCTTAGAGGTCAGCTATTTTATCTCAAGGGCTGCAGGAAACTGATTCTTTATAGCCAGCTGCTCAGAAAGGGACAGTGAGCAGGAAGGAGCTCTTCCTACGGGATGTACAAATGCTAGCATATGCAGACCCAAGGAGGAATTTTCTTGCGTGAAAACTGGCTTACGCCTGCTAGCATTTTACAGAGTTCAAAAATTCAAGACTTGCAACAGTAGCCATTTAGGCTACAACGCTAGATGTTGTCAGATGTTCAGAAAGAGAGAATAGTTGTTTCTTCCACATGAAGAAGATTTTAGCGACCAATTATGGTGCTTTCTTGAAGACACTCTTCAAATCTTGTCTGCAGCAACTTGGACTGTTATCTTACCTTTATCTAGAATGTCTAATTAGCTTACACCCTCCTAGAGACTAAGTGTGCTACAGCAACTTGAACTGTTTCACTTGCCACAAAGTGGAAACAAAACAAAACAAAACACTTTGTTTTCATGAATCAGCTGATTTCTGACAACTCTCAATCTTAAGTAACTTGTCCAAGTATCTGACTGCAAAGAGGAGGTTATCAAAATATTGGTAGGAGGAAGGTTTCAAGGAAATGCATCTGAGCCATCATAGGTGACCATTTACTGAAAATGTAGATACTACAGTAACAAGAAGCTATATATGCACCTAAGATAAGCAACAGAAGTGTAAACCGGCAAGGAGTCTATTATCTAGCTTTAGACAAATCAGGAGTTTACACTAAAGAACGACCCCTATCGACTAAGTAATAGATTCAATTTATTCTAAAGGAGCAATTCAGTACAACAGTCTCCAGCAGAAAGCTGAGTGAGGTTAAAAACAAGAGGACAGGACTGCCAACACCTGGTACTGGCAGGTCACAAAGGATACTGAAACCTGTAGAAAGGGCCTGGTGAGCGCTCATGATTGGTAACAAGCAGGGAACCCACAAAGATACTTGTCTTCCTAAGAAGCACAGAGCTTCTTTATATAAGATTAGTACAACATATACTCTTAGCAGTGTCATTAAAACTCAAATTATATGAAAGACCTCTTGACTTATCAGCAGTTTTGCATGTTCCTACCTTGCAAGAGTGAGAAGTACAAGTCAGTTGCATTCTTCATCATTTCTGGATTACAACTCAGGTCAGTAAACAGCTCCAACAGTCGTGTTCGAGATAATCTTAAATCACTGTACGGAGGGAAAAAAAAGGAAGAAAAAGGAAACCAAGAAACTCTACACCAAAATATTCTATTAAAAAAAAATGTACCCACCCATGCATACCATCATAGCTTGCTCTTTTAGCTAAGAAAGTGAAGCTGGTGTTCAGCTTAGCTATCTTAACACAAGGAGAGGTACTTTAGTTACGTAGGTGACTCTGGTGGTCAAGGGTCTGGGAGTCCAGGTAATTTTCTCCTCAATCCTGCCAGTGAGGGGGAAGGATGGGAGGAGGAGGAGACAGATTTTCTAAGTTAACAACTGGCTGCGCCGCTGGTCTTGGCAACAGGGTTTTGGTTTCTACTATCATGGGACCCTGTTTGAAGATCAACAACTCATGAGGAGAGATGGGATCCACCTCACTAAGTTGGGCACATGTGCCTTTGCCAACAGGTTGGCCAACCTGGTAAGGAGGGCTTTAAACTAGGAAAGATGCAGGAAGGGGAGAGTTATAGTGACAGGGTAGTTGGCACTGTTGTGGGTGTTTACTACAGGCCACCTGATCAGGAAGAGGAAGTCGATGAGGCCTTCTACAGACAGCTGGAAGTAGCCTCACGATCCCAGGCCCTGGTTCTTGTGGGGGACTTCAACCACCCTGATATCTGCTGGAAAGACAACACAGCTAGGCACAAACAGTCCAGGAGGTTCCTGCAGAGCACTGGTGACAACTTCTTGACATAGGTGGTGGAGGAGCCAACAAGGAGAGGTGTGCTGCTGAACGTTGTACTAACAAACAAAGAAGGACTGGTGGAAGATGTGAAGGTTGGGGGCAGCCTTGGCTGCAGTGACCATGGGATGGTGGAATTCAGGATCCTGCGTGGAGGAAGCAGGGCAATAAGTAGGATTGCAACCCTGGACTTCAGGAGAGCAAAATTTGGCCTCTTCAGGGACCTACTTGGAGGAACCCCATGGGTTAGGGCCCTAAAAGGAAGGGGGGTCCAAGACAGATGGTTAATATTCAAGGATCACCTTCTGCAAGCTCAAGATCAGTGCATCCCTATGAGTAGGAAGTCAAGCAAAGGGGGCAGGAGACCTGCGTGGATGAGCAAGGAGCTCCTGGCAAAAGTCAACCAGAAGAAGGAAGTATACAGAACGTGGAAAAGGGGACAGGCCACTTGGGAGGAATATAGGAACGTTGTCAGAGTATGCAGGGATGCAACGGGGAAGGCTAAGGCCCGTTTGGAATTAAATCTGGCAAGGGATGTCAAGGACAACAAGAAGGGCTTCTTCAAATACATCAGTATTCATCAGTATTCTCAGGAATCCGAGACCCTGGAGACAAGAGAGAGAGTCTGGAGAAAGGAAGACTTTCCCTTGGTCGAGGAGGATCGGATTAGAGATCATTTAGGCAAACTTGACACCCACATGGGCCCCGATGGGATGCACCCACGAATGCTGAGGAAGCTGGCGGATGTTATTGCTAGGCCACTCTCCATCATCTTTGAAAGGTCATGGAGAACAGGAGAGGTGCCTGAGGACTGGAAGAAAGCCAATGTCACCCCAGTCTTCAAAAAGGGCAAGAAGGAGGACCTGGGAAACTACAGGCCAGTCAGCTTCACCTCCATCCCTGGAAAGGGGATGGAGCAGCTCATCCTGGAGGTCATCTCTAAGCATGTGGAGGAAAAGAAGGTGATCAGGAGTAGTCAGCATGGCTTCGCCAAGGGGAAATCATGCCTAACCAATCTGATAGCCTTCTATGATGGAATGACTGCCTGGGTAGATGAGGGGAGAGCAGTGGATGTTGTCTACCTTGACTTCAGCAAGGCTTTTGACACTGTCTCCCATAACATCCTCATAGACAAGCTCAGGAAGTGTGGGTTAGATGAGTGGACAGTGAGGTGGATTGAGAACTGGCTGAATGGCAGAGCTCAGAGAGTTGTGATCAGCGGCACAGTCTAGTTGGAGGCCTGTAGCTAGCGGTGTCCCCCAGGGGTCAGTACTGCGTCCAGTCTTGTTCAACTTCTTCATCAATGACCTGGATGAAGGCACGGAGTGCACCCTCAGCAAGTTTGCTGATGATACAAAACTGGGAGGAGTGGCTGATACCCCAGAGGGCTGTGCTGCCATTCAGAGAGACCTGGACAGGCTGGAGAGGTGGGCGGAGAGGAACCTCATGAAGTTCAACAAAGGCAAGTGCAGGGTCCTGCACCTGGGGAGGAATAACCCCATGCACCAGTACAGGCTGGGGGCTGACCTGCTGGAAAGCAGCTCTGCGGAGAAGGACCTGGGAGTGCTGGTGGACACCAACTTAAGCACGAGGCAGCAATGTGCCCTTGTGGCCAAGAAGGCCAATGGGATCCTGGGGTGCATCAGGAAGAGTGTTGCCAGCAGGTCGAGGGAGGTGATCCTCCCCCTCTACTCAGCCCTGGTGAGGCCACATCTGGAGTACTGCGTCCAGTTCTGGGCTCCCCAGTATGAGAGAGACATGGCACTACTGGAGCAAGTCCAGTGAAGGGCTACAAAGATGATTAGGGGACTGGAACATCTCTCTTATGAGGAAAGGCTGAGAGAGCTGGGCCTGTTTAGCCTAGAGAAGAGAAGGCTGAGAGGGGATCTTATCAACGTGTACAAGTATCTGAAGGGAGGGTGTCAAGAGGATGGGACAAGACTCTTTTCAGTGGTGCCCACTGACAGAGCAAGAGGCAATGGATACAAACTGAAACACAGGAAGTTCCATCTGAATATGAAGAAAAACTTCTTTACTGTGAGGGTGACAGAGCACTGGAACAGGTTGCCCTGAGAGGCTGTGGAGTCTCCTTCTCTGGAGATATTCAAAACCCATCTGTACATGATCCTGTGCAACATGCTCTAGGTGACCCTGCTTGAGCAGAAAGGTTGGACTAGATGATCTCCAGAGGTCCCTTTCAACCTCAACCACTCTGTGATTCTGTGATACTTAGCAAGAAGCTAATAAACATAGAAAAATCTTCCTATCTCCTCTGAATACATAAGACTGTCCAAAATGGTCTGTACTTTAAACCAAAGAATCAGATAGCAACAGATAACCACTACACACTATCAATTTCTTGTTCAAACACAGACTAAAAAGAGATATTTCTTTATCCACAAAGAGGTTGGGTGCAGGGGAAGGGAAGAGAAGTAACAAGCAGAAATATTCTTCAATGTTAGAATGGGATGAGCACACGAATAAATAAGAACAGATCTGCAAAATAAACTGAGATCTCTTTTCATTATATTCCTGTCTACAATAGAACACTCATGCCTTATTCACTTATGGAAATTACTTAAAATAATCCTTTTGCAGAAGAGTGCACAGTCATCAGAGACACAATGAAATGTTTAGTCTTTTGCCTCTGAGTTATTATAATAGGCCTTGCTATACAGTAAAAGACTTGAAAACTGGATAATTCATTCTTTGTAATGAACTGCTCAATGCTATCAGTGTTTTATTGTCTTCCAGCCTACACATTTCTAGTATCTTCAGAACAAAAATTTATGAGTAACCATCACTTGCCAAGATGTCCTCTAAACTGTGAGAGACAGACTGAAGTTGATCACAAGCACTTACTTGCAAATCTTTGTTGCACCAGGAGTGGTAGCTACCCCATAAAAATTGAAGGAAACAGGAGCTGTAGCCTTCAAAGGGTTGCGATGAAACCAGTGGGTCATTTTCTTTCTGTAGTGTTGATTATGCCAAATCTAAAGAACGGAAGGAAATGATTAGCTCTAGTGACAGGTAAAACTGAGGTGCTGTATGTGTCATGCTTGTCAGCTCAGAAAAACACATTCAAAATGTAAACAGTTAGAAAAGAAATGAATTTGCAAAATTTTACAAATAATTACAAGGAAGAGATTACTTGAACTTGAAGCACTAAGCTTTCATAGACTTTGTCTTCATCATCCACACACTTAGTATTACAACTTCATTTTGTTGAAATACATAATTTTTCTGAAACAAAGTAGGGTAGATATATTACTGCATATTTTCTTACTCAAAAGAACAATTATTAGCTCTTCTATGAGGTCATATATTTCACATCTTAAGTTACAGGTACATCTCAATTTGTTGAAGTCATTATGATGTGCCTGGTCAAACTATTACTAGCTTTTATTGTGCCATTATGAATATAAAAGAAACCAAGCTGCCATTACATAGTAAACAATGCTGTAAACATGGATATGGTTACGTACATGCAACAGATCGGGAAATTTGGTAGAGTACAGCTAAAATGGATTATTTTCTATTCTTTCATTTCAATTTCAGATAACATATATAATGTAAGCATTCCTATGAGATGCTTTTACAAGCTTTTCCCAGTGGTGAACTGTGGGAGGATGAGGTATCATGGGCATAAGCTAAAACAAGGGAGGTTTGCACTGGATAAAAGGAGAAACTTTTTCACCACAAGGACAGTCAGGCAGTGGAACAAGTTGTCCTAAGAGGTAATGCAGTCTCCATCCTCAAAGTTTTTCAAGACGCAACTGGAAAAGCCCTGAGCAACCTGGTCTGACCTCATAGCTGATCCTGCTTCAAGCAAGAGGTTGGACTGGAGAACTCCTAAGGTCCCTTCCAACATGAATTATCCTACGATCTTTCTTGAATCTGTAAATTCATCATCATAAACACTGTGCAGCTTAGCTGAAAGAAGCAGATCTGCCAAAGTAGCTATCCCTTACTGTATTCAAGGTCACTGACCAGCACTTTGTGACTGACCTCTCTATAACCTCAATAACTATCAATGAATCTTTCATCCACCTGCACAGCAACTCGGTTTAACAGCGGACAGACGCTAAGACAACCTTCAGGCTCATTCAAGGCAACAGACAGTTTGACAGGTGCTTACCGAGAGAACACTTCTGGGCAACTTTTATCACCTGAACCGTCTTTTGCTCCCTGCAGGTGACAACTCGGCAGTTTTTACTCGACGGGGGGGGAGACACTGATCGAGACAGGTTGCGACTCCGGCCCACCTTGCTGCCCGGCCTCCCCGGCCGGTCCGGGCCTGGCCGCCTTCCCCAGGCCGCTTCCACACAGCAGCAGCACCGTTACCTCGCCGAAGGCCCCGGGCAGCCGCCGCGGGCTAACGGCGCCCCGGCACCTGCCCGAGCACGCGGCGGCGCGGCGCGGCTCCCGGCGGCGCGAGTCCCGCTGAGTCCCGGCGGCCCCGGCAGCAGCCGCGCTCCCCCCGGCCGCCCCGGCCCAGTCCAGCCCGCCGCCCGCACAGGCCCCGCCCCGGCGCTTCCGCCCGCGGCCGCTTCCGCCCCTGCCCTGCCCCGGCCGCGCGCTGCCGTTGGTGCGTCAGGCAGCCCCCCGCCGCAGGCGGCGCGAGTGCAGAGCGGATGTCATCGTTCCGCGCGGTACGGCCGGCCGATCGCATCGATCCCGCCGGTTGTCCCGGCCCCCCCCCGCGCCCGCCGCCCTCCCGCACCCCGGCGGCAGCGAGGCGGCGCGGCTGCCCCCAGGCCGCCTGCGCCAGGCGCGAGTGGGCGGCGAGCCCGGGCAAGGCCGAGCTCCCCCTGTCCGGCACTGCCGTGCCCCTGGCGCACGGGCGCTGCCCCGGCTCCGGCCCTGCCCGCCGCGGCGACGCCCCGGGCCCGGGAAGCGCCCGGGGAGGCCCCACCAGGCCCCGCGGCCCCCCCGCACCACGCACGGGGACGGGACGGGCTCCGTGGAGAGCAGGGGCTCGCCGCGGCCCGGCGGCCGCCCCGCCCGGCTGCACAGGGGCGCCGCTACTCACCGGGCACGGGCGAGCTTCCGCGGCGGTACCGCCGGCCGGGAGCAGGGGAAGAAGCCAAGCGGTGCCGCCCGGCCGCCGCCGCCGAGGCCTGCAGGGAGCGCCCGGAGCCCTCCGGAGCGCAGCGGCCACGGCCACGTGACCCCCGCCGCCATGACACCTACCGAGGCGGAAGCGCGCCCCTCCCCAGCCTGCGGGCGGGCCAACGGGGGGCGGCGGTTGCCTCGGTAGCGATGGCGCCGGCGGGGCGCGGCCGGCGCAGCCTACCTCGCTGGGCGGCGCTGGCGGGAGGCGGCCGCAGCGCTTGGTTGTCGCGGCGGCTGGGCTGGGCTGGGCTGGGCTGGGCCGGCGGCGGCGGCGGCGGCGCTGGCGGGAGCGGCTGCCCGGCGCGATCCCCCGGCCCCGGGGTGAGCATGGTGCCCTAGTGCTGGGGCTATGTCGGAGGCGGCCCGGAGCCTCCTGCAGCGCTGGGGCGCCAGCTTCAGGAAGGGCACCGACTTCGACTCCTGGGGGCAGCTGGTGGAGGCCATCGACGAGTACCAGATGTGAGTGGGGCCGCCGCGGGCCGCGCCGCCGCGGGGGCCCGGGCGGGAGGCGCGGGGGCGGCGGCGCCTAGGCCTCGGGCCCCCGCCCCGTCGCCGGCGCCCGGCGGGCTGCCCGCGGCTGTGTGGCGCGGCGGGGAAGCGCGGGGCAGGTGCCGCCAGCCGCCGCTGGTGCCTCCCGTGGGGAGGCGGCGGCCAGAACCCGCCCCCGGCGGCCCCGGGCGGACCTCTGACCGGTGGCTGCCCTGCCCCGGCCCCGGCCCCGGGGGGGCCCGGCGGCGGCGGCGGCAGCGAGGCGGGAGCCACCCCGGCCGCCGCGCTCGCGCGCGCCCCGGCAGCCCGTGGGCTGGCGAAAGCCGTGGCTGGTGCACCCCCGAGAGGGTGGGTGTACCCGGGGGGCCCCCAAAGCACCGGGGAGCGTCGGTGCTGTCGCCGGAGAGCCGCTGCTTGTGTCCTTAGAAACACCCCGAGAGCTGTAGCCAAATGCGCTATTTTAGTGCGCTCTTGGCCGTGAAGATGGGAGCTCTTTCCGTGTGGTCTGAGTAGTGCAGGATGAGTTTCTTCGGTGAGTTTTCTGGAAGAAGTCCAGAGGGTTTGCATTTGTTCCCCCAGAGAAAGCCAAAGAGATGCCATCTGAGAAGTCTTCTAGAGCTATTCAGGGCTGCTCAAGTTATGGGCTCTAACTCTGTGCTGGCTGCTGGCTCACCTGCCGTTCAGAGCAAAGAGAGTGCTGGCCAGGTGCAGCACAGAGTCAGGAGATGCTGTAATCTCATCAGGTCATTCCCTCACCAGATAGGATGGGTGATGCAGGTTCAGTTATTTGCAGTTTGCTGATGGTCTTTGGATCAGGGCAAGCTGTCACTGCAAACCTTGGCACTGGGATGGAAAGAAGTTCTTTTCCAGATCTGCATCTGAGAAGAAAAAACATTCGTCAGAAAGTAAAGGAAGATATTTTGAATAACTGCCCTTATACAGACATCTGTGAGGTGTCTAGTAGGACCCTAATGCTCCAAACCATCATGACAGTCTCAGCAGTCGGTTTCCTTTAATGACATTTTTCAGGCGTTTCACTCTGAGCATACTTCACTAAGAAGTAAGGTCTCTAAACTTCTGCAGACAGTCCAGTTTGAGAGTTGAACTATAACTTCCATTCCCTTTCTCCCAGCATCACGTGTATCTGACAAGAGCTGAGGTGATCTCTGTGCCCTTGCTTCCTTCAGACTTCATAGCGGTGTGATGTCTTTGTAAGAAAGCTTGCCTTGGATAGTAGTACTGTAAGATACTCTCTCAAGCTTATCAGTGAATTTCTGCTGAAGGACAGAAGTAGTCAGTAGACGAACTCTTTGGGGTTCCAGCATGGAGGAGAAAGGGAAGAGAAGATCAAAAGATTACAAGGAGATATTTCTTGGAAAGGAGCAGAACCTTCTCAGTGTGCATATCCACTTGTAGTATCACAGATGGATTAATAGCAATTTCAATCAGTAGGGTAGAAGCTGCCAGTAAGAGGCACAGAGTGAGATATCTACTTGTAACTCTGGAGAGAAATATCATCATGGCTTTATGCTGTTGCCTGCTCAACCGGTAATCTGCAATGGGATTAACAAGTGTGTTGCTGCAGGTGGTTAGGTGCAGCTAACATTAGCAAGGTCTGTACTGATCAACATGGGAAGGCTGGGGATAATTTGAGTATGGTGAGCTTGCTGACACTGAAGAACATTTCCGTGAGCCTCAGCTAGTTCATTTCATGGATTTAACGGCTGTTGACACAGAACACAATTATTTGCCTCCTGTGTCCAGAGGGACCTACATCTGCTTAGGTCTTTATGTTACTCCTGCAAGTGCAGGAAGCTTGGCCTAAAGATTGTCCTATGTTCAGTCAGGCACTCACTCATGCAAGAGCCCTCTGAGCCATCATCAAGACCTTCTCTGTTGGATATCCCTGTTGATGGAACTTGGTCTGATCCAGCTTTGAACAAACTTAGGGTGGGATAACAGATGCATTTATTTGGATTAGGGTGGGTTTTTTTGTATCACTGACAAATAGAAAGATTGTTGTGTTACTGATGCTTGCACAAATGTTAATTCTGTAATGCTGTTTCTTGTGGGTGGCTTATTGCTGCTATGGTGATGTTTTCTTAAATCATGATTCTTCAATGCTCTATGTATTGTGCATCCGACACTTGCCTTGTATCCTTTCAGGCACACCACCAGGGTGGCAGGAGAGGACTGTGTATTTGGGTGCTAGTATGTTTGTGCTTTTTGACTTTTCTGTCACCATCTTCTCCCTTTTATAGAGGAGGGTAATGCCACTGAGTTGTGTTGTTATCTTGTCCCCTTTGGTTGGTTTTTCACTAGCACTAGTTGAAAGCTACAGTGGTGACTTCAATCCTTGTGTCTTTTTAATGGAGCTTATTTTTTTATAAAAAGTAAAGGAAGAATTGGGTTCTGCCGAAGACTTTGATGGTAATCTGTTTTGATGGTAATCTGTTTTTGTGTATGCTTCTATTTTAACCCCCCCCAAATCAGGCTAATGTCCACTGCACCAGTGGTGAGAAGCTGAATTCCTTTAACAATGTAAAATTGTGAGGAGATTCCGGACAGAAGTGTATTAAGATGTCTTGAGTACTGTTGTTGTCATTGGTTATTTCTCCCCCCCTGCATTTTTTTTTTTCTAAATTATTTACAGGGAATGGCAACAATTGCACAGAGGTTTTGCTTGTTTAATTTTCTCCTTCCTCCCCGGACGGAAACTATAACTCTTCCCATAGATTCCCTTCAAATGCTCTCTAGCTTCCTTTCGCTTTCTTGTGCTATTTGCTTACTGTTACTTTCCAAACCCCTTGATACTCTTGCCTCCGTGGTGATAATGGGTGGAGTCTCAGCTCCACATGTGATGCTGACAGGAGCAAATGTGAACTAATACACCCCGAGAGCCTTGGCCAAGCCGCCCTGCGCTTGGTTTCCAGCAGCAGGAGAGCATGTGGCCATTACCTAGGGCACCAGCTGCCTCTCTGCCTGCGCGCGCTCGCTCGCTCCTCCTGGCAATCAGAGTTGCCTCAGATTATCCCTGTGAAATGCATGGGGGCTTTTACTGCAGTGGGTCTTCTCCACAGGCAGTATAGTGTTAGGTTTTTTTGTTTGTTTGTTTGTTTTTAAAAAGGGGGGGGAGAAAAAAGGTCAGTACTTGCAAAAGGGGCTGTTGGCTAGAAGGGCTTCCTTACCTGTTCTCCCTACATGATACGTTATATATGTAGTTATGTAGTTATTCTCCCCTAATATAGTTGTATACTTTGTCCATCTTCTGTGTTGTTGTTTTTTTTTTTCTTAGTATGGCCTACCATAGCTATAGAAAACTGTGTGAAAAGGAAACTGTTTGGAGCAGTAGTCTGGGGCCCTTTTTCTGGAGACTGTGTTGGGGGAGGGGGGCTCTGCATTGTGTTCCCACTCTACAATTTTGTTTCCCCCCATCCAGATTAGCAAGACATCTACAAAAAGAGGCCCAGTCTCAACACAACAACTCAGAATTCACAGAAGATCAAAAGGTACGTATTCCTGTTTGCTCAGTCAAGGAGCTTGACTCCATAGATGTTGATGTGTGTTATGGTTCTTTGCATCTCGCAGACCTGAGTGTTAGAAGACCTTTTTTCCTCCCTCAATGTATAAACAGAAACAGAGCCCAGCATGGCTGAAATGGTTGCTATCATTAGATGTGACAGATGCTCTGCTGTGTAATATTGAATGTCTTGCATGCTGGCCGGAGTCCTTCATAACCTGGGTTTTTCTTTTTTTGGGTGACCTCTCGATAACTTGCTTATACAACGTTAGCACGATTTATGGTGTGAAGTCTGAATACAAAATGTCTTGAACTGCAGACGTCCAGGGGGGTGCATGGAGGATGTTAGCTTAACACATGACACCTGACTGGGAAGGGTCCTGGCAGAAGACTCCCTATTAGTCTCTTAGAATGTTATTTGTTTATAATCTTCAAAAATTTTCAAATGACTTTAGTCCTTCCTCTCTCCCTCAGCTGAAAAGGCTGTTTCTTGTCTCAGCATCATGTTGATGCAATTCTGTGACAGGATTTAAGAGGAAAATGCTGATTGAGTTCTCACACACTCAAGCATCTTCAGTGTAATAAAACAAAATCTTTTAAGAAATATGACCCTGATAAATTTTAGTATGTTGCATAAATGTTTTTCTGAGGAATACCTAATTGGGAAATGCCTGTATTTCCAGACTTCTAAGTAAGATCACTTGCTTGAGCAATGGCATTACCTGAAGAGTGACACTTTCTGGCCCAGAAACCCAAATATCATATTAGGGTGCTACAGTAATGGGATCTGTGTTGGGAAATGTCTGCTGTGAAAATGGGTCCTGGCTACAGAAATTAGAGATGAACTTAATGTGTTTAAAAAACTCATCTGTCACAAAGAAATACACCTTTACATAGAGTCTGACAGTAGTTTCCAACTTCCTTGACATGTACCAATAAAAAAGCAAAGAAAAAGCCTTCCACATCCTACTTACCTTTTGTAAAGAAGAGGATTAGGGTCAGGATGTGCCTAAGCAATCATAATCTAGAGAAAGATTGGGACCACCTTTCCTGAACTGAGTGTTTGGGAGCTTTGTTAACATGGGACTGCTGTTCACTCTTTGGTTGTTTCTGCTCTCTGTCCCTTGCTGATACCTTCCTTCATCATTATTAGCTCTAGTAATTTTTACTGCTCTGTGGATGCTTTTGAAAGCATGGTTACTTCACGAAGAAGAAGCTGTTAATGTCACTGTGGAGGCATCATCTTCTTTGAGTATGGGAACTAGAACCATGCTGGGCTTTTGCTTCTAGGTGTTCCCTGAGTCTTGTGGAAAGGCCCTTGGACAAAATTGGGGAAGTAGGTAAGGTCAGCCATGAGGGAAGGCCTGGGAGGCTCAGGAAGCAGAAGTAACTGATCTCTGATGCGAGATGCACAACTGTGAGCTTGTATTAAGGTGACAGTCTTCTGAAAAGAAAAAATGAGGAGTGGCTGTTTTGAATCTCTGCAGAGTGATACCTGTTTCTAAAGTGGATACAGCTTACAGAAGAGGTTGACATTTAAATGTATCCTTTGCTTTTTGGCAGATCAGAAAGGGGCGGATGCACCTGATTTTCAAAGAGCCTGTCATTTGAGCCTCACTCTCAAATGGCGGTGCCTGTTTTATTAGCCACATACATACCCAAACTCCTCAACTTGTTGTGAGGTGTTTAAGTAACAGCATTCTCTTCCCCTCCCCTAGCAATAGTAATGCTAGTCACAGCAAAAATGAGTCCTGTTACTGCTTACAAAGAAGCACTTAAAACTCTTTATATAGCAAAATCTTCTAGTCTGACATTAAGCTTCTTACTCTTCTGGTCTTTCCTATTTCTACAGGAGTTGGGCTGATATAAGCTAGTGATCGTGAGCAATTACTAGCAGCCTTCAGTCAGAGTGTAGGAGTAGAGTTTAGCACACATTTTTCCAGGTTTTCAAGCAGTATATTTCAATAGAAGCATATTTTCTCTCTTCCCACCCCTTAAAAATCTACATACCTAAACATCTACTTTTGCTCAATTCAGTTCCTGCTGATGCATCCACTAGCATGCTATTTCTTCCTCCTGTTTTTGGAAAGCCTTTCTTTCCCTAATTTCTTGTCATTTCCAGGTACTGTTTGTCATATGAGAGCCACCTCTTTGTTTTTCTGAAGGCAGATTAGTATGTTTACTTCAGTGTTTGTTCATCTGATTTCACTGGCTCAGACTGAGCACAGAATTTCAGATTGGGGAAGGGGGAAGGCAAAATCATGAAGCTAATTATAATTCCGTCAATCTACCCTCGTTCCAGTCTCTATGTAGATTTGCAACTAGGTGTTTCCCAAAGGACCATGCACACTGTGGAGAGTTACTGTGAAGTTGTCATTGTTTCTAACTTGATGTAACATGTGGGGAAGATGGACCTAAGCAGAGATTTCTCCGTACCAAGGAAAAACTACTGTCTTTGCAGCTGTGGGGAAAGGAGAAGGCTAGGTTCAAATTCTCAGCCCTATCTCTCTCTATATTAGGATTATTTTATGTATCACAGGTGATGGTGCAGTGCAGTTTATAGCCACATCATAGTTGATGGTGTATTACTTGCTAATTTAATCGTGCAATCTGTTAATTCAACAACACTTGATGGATGCACCAAATGCCTTCTTAGGTGTAAGTAGTGTGAACTAGTTATCATTTACCTTATAGTAAATGTATAATTCACTATAAGAATTTAAACTTTTCAATATTCATCCATTTTACCTTTTTGCAATTGATCTGAAGAGTCTGTTTTGAAACACTGTGTGCTACTTCATTTGATAGGGAAGACTGGTCTCCAGAATTCAGTGTTCATTCCTGGATTCTCAGCTTATGGGGGCTTGTCTGTCTTCTTGTATCTACTGCCGGATGTAATTCTGGAGTTTTCATCCTTAGGGAAGATGGTGTCATGCCTTGGATAATTGACAATGTTGGAATCTTCATTAATGATTATGAACTTGGTTGAAGACTGCACAGAAATACTGTAAACAGCAAATCATTGTTTGTGTTTAAATCTAGCCACTCTGCGATGGTTTTAAGGAGGCTGTGCAACACTTCCATCACCTAGAAACTCCGTATATGGGATATTAGCACAATATTGTTACTGACAGACTTACCTCAGCCTTAACATCTGCATCCCAGCTTTCTTTATTTTGCCTTCATTCCCTAAAACCCATCCTCATTCATGACCATCCATTGTATTTTGCTTTGTGAATTGATCCACTTAGGTTTGGCCATGGTTGTCAGCTTGCCTCCAGCTATGGTTATTCTCACCCAGTTCTCCACACAATGAATGTGACCTTTCAAGCCCTCTGCTAACCACAATTGTTGCTTCTTGTGTAACTTTTTTGTGCTAAGCTAGTATTAAAAAATCATGCGTTTTGTGCAATGGCAGCTTGCTGAAATAACAGCGTTGTTGTATAGTCTTAGTATGATTCATTAAACTACTGGTCTCCTAACAGCCTAGACCTCCCTTTAAAGCCAAACTCTGCTCTGGCTCTGTATTTATGCAAACATCTTTGACTGCATTACAGTTAGCACAGTCATTACTCACACAACTGCACAGAAGAAACCTTGACTACAAGATCAACTGACTTTTTCCCTTTCTAATCACTAGTTTACATAAAACTGGATCTTAACTATTTTAAACTAGCAAAGTTAATTATAACTTCAGTCCTTCTAATGAAATGCAGAATGTTTTCCCTGCTGGAAAAAAGAGCCCTTGCATGGGATAGTTGCAGCTGAAAATGATAGCAGTGTTTAGCTGCATTTTTAACTTTTGGGTTGGGTGTGGTCCCTTAAAAAAATAGTTATGAATAATGCCTGCTGGGAGCTTGCCATATTTCAATAGATTCCATATAAAACCTATTCTTTACTATTTTAAGACTCCCAAACTCTCTTCAATTAATCTGTTTCTAGAGCCGTTATTGCCCTTCAGCCCCCAGGAGCCAAAGGACAAACATTTTGTATAGCTGTCAGTCCTATTAAGAGGTTCCTAGTTCAGGCAACTTTAAGAATACAGAGTTAAGAATCAGCAGGATAAGGGACAGTAGCGTTGCTGAGCTTATCAGTGAATTAACAACAGAGACATGAGCTGAGCAGCATTTGTTGAGACCTCATTCACGGTGTGGGCTTAATGCTCTGTGTGGGAGACCGTGCGAGGAAGAGCAGCGTGAAACTGTTTACGTGTTCTGACTCCTTTGTGGAGCACTCGGACTGTGTGCTAGCACCCTGCAAACTCTGAACCCTCTTTCTCTGGTGCAGTTGAGGGGTTGTGATCTAACATGGAATTGGCACTCTCTTTGCTCGACAGTCAACACCCAAACCATAGGAACAGCTGGCTTTTTGCAAATGTTAGAGTTGTAGTCAAACTTCAGAGATTTCCCCTCCCTTCCCAAGGGAGCCTCTGTGGATTCCTCTCTTTTAATCATTATTTCACACCTTCTTCTTTGAGGCTCTACCTTTGCAAACATACCTTCCAGATGTTTTCAAATGTAAGAAGGAATTTCTTGTGTTATACTGTGGCTGATTAGAAGGATCCAGTGCATTCTCTCCCTATGGATTGAGAATCTGCTTCTGTAGTCCTACCTGGTGTCCTCCCACAAAGCCTCAATCCACAAATCCCGTGTGTGGAGTGTGTGTCTGAAGGTGTTGAAATGAATCCAGGACTGTATGTGTTCCTTTCCTTTTCAAAAATCTGTGTTTTCTCAAACTATGCTGGAGATCCAGCTGCGGATCTCTGTTATGTAGCAGAAATTATTTCAGGGAGGCAGAAGTTTGTTGACTGGACCTAGACTGTAAAACAAACTGCCACAGAAATGAAAAACCATAGTATTTTTTACTCTGCCATGTTGCATGCAAACATACAGTCATGTAGCTCTATATTAAAATTCCCAAACAACACACTGCTGCACACACTGCATCCCAGGGAGAGGAGAGAACAATGTGTGTCCTGTGCTAAGACACATCACTCACCGCTTTCTTGGAAGGTGCTCAAAGAAACTGAAATCTTATATAGGACCTCCATACAATGGACAGTAATGTAAACTACAAGGATGCAAAGTCTGGATTAATGCCATGTTGTAAAAGAGTGTTTAAAACCAGAGGAGATACCAGTTGGGGAGAAATGGCTTTGAAAGCTTTGATGGGCATGTGGTGGCAGATGAAAATCAGGTATCTGAGGCTTTTACAGACTCCAGCTATTGGCTTCACCCATAAGGTATTGATGTCTGATCTGCTCATGAATCAACTCCTGAACTCTTTCAGCTTTCAGTGTGGCATAAGGTAAACTGTAATCGGAGCCTCAGCTTTCAGCCCCGTACATTGAAAGTAAGGGTGGCTGAGGGGTTGATTTAGACACGGTTCTGACATGCCATTGCGGGAGAGTCAGTACAGATGACTGGGGAAGTTAGCTGTGAAAGCAGGCCCATTTTTTATCTGCTGCTGCAAGTCTCTTGGAGCCCTAATGTAACACTTCCTTTAAAAGGAAGTTTTGGCTTTTGACTAATACCACTTAATTTGCCAGGTGCCCATACTCTTGAAGTTTTTCGATGCTGGAGTTGCGCACTAGGACGTCTTTTTCTTCCCCTTGCATCCAGCTTAGAGGGAGAGCTGTTTTTTTGATACTGCCTAATTTAAAAGAAGAGAATGAGTTTCAGGTGCATATTTCAACTTTTATCTTCCTACTGGGGGAAAACTTACTTTGAAAATAAACTGCTTTTTTCTAGATTCATTGTTGCCATTTTTCATGCCCTATAAATGTTCTACAAAAGTATTGGACTTACTTTTGGCCTCACCTGGGCAGATGGACTTACTTTTTTTTTTTTTTTTCCACTAAAACCTTTTAGTTGATAAACTTGTGGTGCTCAAGCAAGGTAAAAATTACTCTGCCACTGTGTCCATTTGATGTGAATTACAGACATCTTAATTCCTCCAGACATTTTTCAGTTGATAGTAGTAGAAACTAATTTGACTGCTGCTTGAGGTTCTTATTTTGTGAGACATAAGAACTTCAGTAGCATTGTCCTCAAAGCAGACTGCTAGAGAATGGCTATACTGAAGCCCTTCCCTTTCTTCTACATATTAAATACAAACACAAAGTTATGTCACAGTTCTGCTGTGGGGTGTTTTAGATGGCTGACAAGTTTGAATCAAAGAAAATCTATTTGATGCTTCATTCAGAGTTTAGATGTCTTCGAAAATTAGAAAAATAAAACATTAGAACAATAATCCCATTTATATTTCCTTTCCCACCAAACCCACAAAAATGGACTGTGTTTTTTTCAGTGCTGAGATACTGGGCATCCATGACTTCTGAGGAGGGCTGACTTGGTCTGCTAACACTATAAACTAGATAAATGAACTGTAGGCATGATTCCTAAAAGGGCAAATTAGAACAAACCACTCAAGTTCTCTAAAGCTAATATACTGGCTTGTTTTGATTTTTTTTCTTTTTTCTTTTTGGCTCTTCCCTATCACTTCAGAGTAGTTGAGTTTATAAACAATTTATGATGTGGTAAGCATTATTACGGTTTCTGCTGAGTGAACAACTCCCATCTGTGCTGATGAACCATGGGGAAGGGAGTTCAATGGCAGATGTTTCAGTTACAACTATTGCACTTTCAGTAAATTTTGCTTGTATATGAAAAAGCTTTTGATGCTGAATGATCTGATACCGAATAATAGATTTGAAATCTTTGCAGGAAAAAACAATTGTTCGTATTTATATTTTTTTAAGAAAAGAATGTCAATATGGACAAATGCAATTTCAGTATTAAATTATTTCCTCTTTTTTTCCCTTTCAGAAAACCATAGCAAAAATTGCAACATGCTTGGAACTGAGAAGTGCAGCTTTACAGGTATAGCTCCTTTTCCCATGTGATTTCACACTTCAGTGATAGACAGCTGTAGTGCTTTTTTAGCTAGTTTAGTGTCTTTAGACATAGCCAAACTTCTAAAAACAGAATGAACAACCCCATTAATGCTTGGACTTTCCAGGCTGTCAACATAATAGCTCAGGTGGCTGCCTGAAGATCTTTGAGTGCTTGTAAGAGCATGTATTAGAGTTTGTACAGGAATGAAACTGCATACTTTGTGCCTCTGGTTCTTTGTCTCATTTTCCTCCTGCAGAACTGATTAGTTTCTCTGCCTAACCTATGTGCAAGAGTAGGAAGATCCTTGGAGTGACCCTTGCACTAATCCAGCCTCTTCACAAGTCATGAATTGAGCTGAGATGTGGTAGCTTGGGTTACTGTATTAGCTCTTTCCCAGTGAAGGATGGCGGCAGGCAAATTTTGCACCGAATTACTTACAGCAGCACCTCTGTCTACTTCGTGTTGCTGTTCAAGGTACAGCAGATCCATTGTGCTGCCTTCAGTTGTCTGTGAGGCTGGGGGAGAGTGAAAATCTAAGCAGCAGGCTGGAGCTGGACTAATGAGGTAGGAGCTGACCAGTCTAGATGCTGTGCAGCATTCAAAGAGTTATTTAATTAGCTCTACCTGTCTTTCTGTTTTGATCCAACCTGAGGTCTTTGAACAGTGGTACATTTGTTCTGAGTCACAGTGGTTTTGTGATGAGGGCAGACTCTCCGCTGTGAGACAGTTTAATAAGTCAGGTCACTTGTCAGAGCAACAGCAGATGATGCAGAAACATCCTCAGCTGCTGAACTGAAGAGACCCCGTCTCATAGGAACAGCCTTCCTTGTTGTTGATTCTGTATTGTAGCTTTGTTCAGGGGTTTATAACCGGGTTCATGGCCTTTTTGTTTGTTTGGGGTTTTTTCTTTTTGTCTTTTGGGGGTTTGGGTTTTTTGTTTTGTTTTGTTTTTTAAGTAAGATGAAATGGAAGTCCCCCTGACCTTTTGAGGAGAATAAAAAAAGATCTTGTTCATTTTTGGTGACACTGGCTTTTCCTGACTCACCCTTTCCCCAGTTGAAGCTTATGTCACTCTTCCCTCAGCAGAAACTCAAGAATTTTATAACCTTCTGTGAGGGTACTAGAACTTCTCATCCACCTCACTTTGAGAAGCGTTTTACATGCTGCAGTTTTGTTACGGTTTCTTAGCAGAGTTAATGAGTGTGGTCATCTTTTAGTGTTCTTCTAACAGTATGCGTATATTCACTATCCTGTAGTCTTCTTTGGTCCCTTGTTGACACCTAGGCAAGATCAAGAGAACTGTCAGGCCTTAAAGAAGTGTTGAAAACAATAGGTAATCCTAAAAGATGCTGAGGGTGCAATTAGACAATAGGTAATCCTCTGCCAAAAAGAGGATGTCTGGTGTCAATCCCCTTATTTGCACCATTTTTTTTGTGCTGTCTCTGCCACTCATCATCTCAGGATAGGCAAGTTCAGCTCTCCAAACTGGTGGTGAACTAATTCAGAAGAAAAAGTTAATAACTTTTCTGTAGAGTTAGTAAGTCAAATAGGCTTACTGAGAGAAGCAGACCAGTGCCCTAGCCAGATGAGGAAACTGCATGGTCAGGGTTGGAGAAGGCAGAAACAAGAATCCCTCTCCCATTTGCAGCAACCTCTTAGGTTGGCTGTTTTTTGTCAAACTCATCCTGAGTATGCTAATTTCTGCTGCTGTTACAATGTTGGAAGTATTTCTTCAACTACTTCTGGAGCATCACTTTGCAATCTTAGAGCTTATCTTGCTTCAGAATCGTTTGATTGGGGAAGAATTAAAACAAGTCCCTCTGTCTTAATGTTCCCATGTGTAGTGAGTACAGAAGATCAACTAGCTACTTTAAAAATATTTATCCTGTGTTAGAGCTTGGAATTTTGGATAAATTTGTTGCCAATACATGAGAAGTAACATACATTCTGCCTCATCCATGAACCTATTCTCTGTTGGGGAGTTTTTGTTTGGGATTTTTTGATGACATAGCTTTGAAGTAGCTTGATATACTTGAACTAAGGACATGCCTTACATGCTTATTATAAGATATGGTAGCTTTGTCTGGGGAGTGGGGGGAAGTGCATAGCAGGTTCTAACTCTTTCTTTGTAATGTCCTAGTCCACACAGTCGCAGGATGAATTTAAGCTTGAGGATCTGAAGAAGTTGGAACCAAGTAAGTAGTATCTTTGTTTTTTAAGTGAGTGACATTTATCATTGCAGTGGAAAATCTGACAGCAGCATGAATACTGACTGACCACAGTGTGGTTGGCCAGTAATGCTGTTTTCAGGTGGTTCTTCCAAATATCTGATACCACATAGACAAAACTTGGCATGCATTAAGAAATGTAATGTGGATATCTTTGAAGTATAGTAGTCCTAATGTTTCAGATAATGTATTATTTTTTTTCTCTAACTTCATTAATTCTTTGGATGTTAATTTTGCAGAGAATAGTATTTTAAGCTGTCAGTACTGCAGTGTATAATCAGGTGTAATCTATGAAGTTTGACCCTTTACCTCCATATTACTTATTTGAACAGAATTTCAACACTTTGTGGTCTTCCTACTTGCAACATCAAATGTGTTTTTCTTTTAAAAATATTTAATGTGCACTCATTGTAGCCAATCACCTGTCACCTACCATGGTAATGCTACTAGACTAATGAAGTTAGAGTCAAACTAAGGATGTGAGTCAGTCCTTGGAGGGTTTTTTTTCCCAGCTGATCCTGGATCAGTTTTTGGTATGTCAATCCAGAAATAACTTTCTTGTAGGAAGTACATTTATCTGCTACATTTTCCTTCTGGTAACAGAGGCTGCTTTATTTTCAAAGCATCCCTGTGATCAGATCTTCCACATCTAAACAATATTATCCTGAATGCTAACATTTCTTTTATTCTTGGGGAACAGGAAATGTGGAAGAGCTTCTTTCATGCTGGAAAAAGTTGGTTCTATTTTACTCCTGCCACAATTGTACCATTTAGGGGAATATTGAGATTAAACATTGTAGGTAGGCAAATGTTGCTGTACTCACTTCATGGATAGCTTCTTCACACTCCCTTTCTCTAAGTAACTGGCGCAAGATCCTACAGGAAGCTTATGGTGAGGCAGGGCATTGAACTGAGGTTCCTAATGTCTCTACCAAAGTACAGAGTCCAAATGCATTTAAACTGTTCCCCCAAAATGGAAAGTGAAGGTACATAACAAGAGTGCTGTGTCTATGAAGACCATAAACTCAGGAAAGGATTTAAGTATGTGTTAAAAGTATTATTTCTTTCTCGTGCTGCATATTGTGTGTCTGGAATCTGCATCCTGTGATTCGGGATTATTTCATACCAGAAACCTAGGTACTCCTGCTCTTTGTTTACAAGGTATTTTAAATGTTGTAATCATTTACTGACTATGAATTTTAGACTCTGCTATGTAAATGGTCTGCGAGTGACTACATGAGGAGAGAGGGAGAGGAATCATGTTTTAATTGATCAAACTATTCTACAGACCAAAGGAAGTGGATATTGAAGGGTTTAGTCAGAATTTGCATTCTGCCTAAAAGACTTACTTAATGCCTTCCTTGAAATGCCTCCTTTTCTTAAAAGGTGAAGTCTTAATTTACACTGTAACAGTCCTGTTCCTTATCTTGCCCTTCCTCATAGAATTGATTTTTAGCTGTCAAAAAACTGCTCAGCAGTGCGAACCACACTTAGCCCACTCTTCATACAACAAGCAACTGTATTAAAACTGAGGGAACAGTGTGTGGCCATCAGTCTTTAAAAACACTGAATTATTTTCCTTGGAGGAAAATGGGTAGAATGGGTGCTTCTACAACAACAATTGAATGCTGCAGTTCTTCGTGTTGCTGTCTGACTTGGACCGTTCTGATAATGCATTGACCTGTTTCTCTCTGAACTGGGCCTTTGTTTTGTGGTTTTTAAGAATAGCTTGTTGAATAGGTTAAATCTTAATCAGGCCAACACCAGCCATTTCATAAAATATACTAGGAAGTGTTTTAATTTAGCATTTTGTCGATTTCCTCTTACATCCTACCAAAATGGGCTAAAAACTCTGGACTGGCAATGCAAATAAGTGATTCCTCTGTTAGGCCAAGTCAGTCTGTTAGGGTGCAATGAAAACGGTTATTCACATAATATGGGTTGTTTTAATTACTTTTGTGTGTCAGATTTTCAAAATGGCTGAGAAATTTGGTTTTGGTGTTGTTATAACAACCAGGACCCTTAGATTTATCCATTTTTTTCTGTGTTGTAAAGTCTAACAGTTTTTCTACTTGTTAAGCTCACATTTCATGCCGCATGTGAAGTAAAACAGTTGGCTAGTTTTGTTTGTTTATAGGATTTGTCACTGAATCTTTCATGCTAGAATAATGCTATAGAAAGGTCTGTACAAATAGTTCTTTTGAGAATACACTGTGTGAAATCATTACTAGCACACTGGATCTTGCAAATCCTTTTCTTGTGAAAGCTTATACCACTGTTAATACACATTAAAAATAGGTGGGCTGTGACATCCCATATAACCAGTACTGGCTTTCATGTGTAAATGGGATGAAGTGGATCAGGCAGTGTTCTAGTTGAAAACCAATGCTTTTTGCCGGGCCAGTTTGGTGACCTGCATGAGAGTTACTGCTCGGTAAGAGTGCAGTTGGGAGCATGCATTCACAGTGAGGACAGGACTGTCCCTCCTGCAGCAGCCCCCACTTAAAGAGTAATTTTATGATTGCTATGAACCATCTTAAGTGTCTGTGTTCGTAAGTGTGATAATTCTAGTCACTAAGTGACTAGTGCCAAAGCTCTTAGTATGTATGTGTTACAAGACAAGTAGGTACTGGGGAACTTGATGTTTGAATTGATTTGTGTATCATCTATTTAAAATGATATACATTACAGGTATACCTCAAAGGCTGTCCAAAAAATTTAAATGGACAGTGATCTTTACCAAATGAACGCTTACTGGTCTTACTGCTCATGCTGATATTCTCATTTGCCATCTTTCAAGAAAAAAACAACTGCTGATAAAAACAATGTGATATTGTCCAACATCACAAAAGAAATGTCCCTCTTGAAAAGGTAGCTTCTGCATGTAAGCCTGCCGAAGAGTCTTTAAAAAAGACTTCTCGTGGGAAAACCAACATAAAATACAGGATAAGTTCCTGGGGATCTGCCTCTTAATTCTGAATTCTGCGTTAGCGGCATGGAGTCTCTGTGGACTGTGTTCTCAGCAGCAGCATTATCGAGGGGAAGTGCTCTTTCCTCAAGAGGAGATGCGTGCTAAAACAAAACAAAACAAAAAAGTAGCTCAATAAGTTTGGGTATCTTATGCAGGTTTTCAAGGGAGAGTCTTACACATTATAACCTAGTGTTTCTCCTGTATCTGGTTATATTGTTTTAAATAACTGAAATTCTAATTTTTGTGATAGGTGAAAGAGGGTTTTCTTTTCCCCCTAGAAGAGCGATTGTTACATTGCTTTTGCATTGGTTAGCTTTATCCTTAGTGGCTTTGAGTAAGTGTTTCATCAGACTGAAGGCTGCAGATACAGTACTTGTCCCTGATTACATGTGTTTAAAGGGGCATGTTTAATAAATCCCAGTAGTAAGACTTTGCAAAATTATCCTCTGTTGGTGATTAAACAGTGTGTATACGTAACACCGGGTTGAGACAGTGACAAGCTTTCAGACGCTGAAGCTGTTTGCTTTTTCTCTGTGGCAGCATATTTTGTGCCCTCTAGTGATGGCTGGCGTGAATTACTGGAAGGCTTTTCCAGAGGATGTTCGTCCACGCACTAGAAAGAGAGGAGATCCTGGTGCGGGCCCAGCGTTACAGAGGCGGGAGGAGGGCTGCTGTGGCTTGTATTGCTACTTTATAATCTGTCTGTGCTCTGTGAGAGATTTTCCCTTCCTGAGATTCTTCTCTTTGGGGTAGTTTCACTTTCCTTCTCTGGCATGGTGCAGCTCCCCAAGGCTGGGGGAATTCTGAGAGTGATGAAAATCCCCTTCTTTTCCTGAGCCTCGACTGTGCTCTCAAGTTGTCATCTGCTGCTAATCAACTGCTTTCCTTTGGGGAGGTGGCTGTGGTTCTTCGCCAGCATATTGAGATCTCCGCCGATGATCCCGCAGGGCAGGAGGCCCCGGCAGAGGGAGAGGTTTGGCGTTTTTAAATATGCCATCAGTTCTGGCTGTCACATCTCTGACTGAATGCAGCTTAAAGCTTTCTGTATATCCGTGTACTGTGTCCAGTCAGAATTAAGCAGCTACCTGGTCTCTCACATGGTGGTACAGAAATCAGAAAAAAGCAGCATGAACAAAGACTGAAAAGGTTTGCTCGTTTATTCATAGTTGCCCTGTGGGGTTCTCTATTCACTGTAGGGTTTGGATGGCGTCTTGTAAGTTCACGATGAAGCCCACACTGAATGATGTGAATATAAAGAAATAGAGGAGCTCTCCTGGTACCCTGGCTGAATTGCCACGTGCAGAGACTGAAGGGTCTAGCAGTGATTGCTCAAATGTAACTGGCTTTTTCATACTTATGAGTATTTGTGTGATTTTAACGCTATTTAAAAACATTTTTGTTATCATCCAGAAGGCGTAAGGGGAGATTTCCAAAGCTTGCTATGAGAGGGCTTATTGCAAAGTGAAACTCAGTGAGAGGACTTGGCTTTTTGCACTCCCCCTCCCTCCTGGCCAGTCTCAGATACTCATTATCTGCCAGGAGATTGCCTCCCCTGCAAGCTCTCTCTCTTACGTTTTTAGGTCCTTTAACTATCATGACTAGAACAATACTGCTGAAGAGAAAGTAGGCACATGACCCTTTTGGAACTCATTAACAACTGAATATTGAACAGTCATTTGGCTTGAAACTAACCTAGTTTTTAACTGGTCCCTGACATGCAAATTAATATCAGCTTGCAAATGGATATCTAGGTTTTTTAAATCAATATATGTATTTTCTACTGCCTTTGTTTAGCACTTTGAAAGTGCCACCTTCAGCATCTCTCAGTTTAAATGCTTATTTCCTTTTTGTGTTGTTAGAAATATTACCTTTACTAGTTAATGCTTTTAGAAATACAAGCTAAATCTAAAAGTATGGTAACTAAAACTTGATTAAGTTTCCTATGCAAAAGGCAAAGCTGTGAAATTTCAGCGAATGCTGGAGAGTATAGCTGGTTTCTGTGGATCTTAATGCTCAGATACTCTACTGCATCTCTTCTGAATGTTTCTAATCTGCCCAGACATCCAAGGGAAGTAAAATTCCACACATGCATGAAGAAGTGGGAAATCTCAACTAAGTTATGTGTTCCCAGCATGCCTGGACTTCTACAGTTGCTGTTTGGATCTGCAGCCTATATGTGTACTTACGTCTGTCAGCTTTGGAGCCTTCAGTCTGTTTGGAGCTGATGCCAGTAACAGCACAACCCTCCTCTGAAAAACTACCAAAGATTGCTACCATTACCCCAGGGGCCTGTAGCCTTTCCTCATGATGCTTTTAGTTATTGCCATATTTATCTTCCCTGGCTGTGTAAATGTGGTAGTGATTAGGTACTGGAGTTGCAGTTAGCCGGTCTGAATGCTATAGTGATATGACTCTGACCAGGACTGTATTTATGTTTAAAACATGAAAAGACGGATTTTTTTGGCATGATATGATGTTTTTTGTGAAGATGCTGTGACAATGGACATAGCTCTGCAAAGTGGTGAAATTAATCCTAATTTACAGATATGGATTCTTAGCAGTTTTTTTTTTTTCCCTCTCTACAGTCTTAAAGAATATCCTCACTTATAATAAAGAGTTCCCCTTTGATGTTCAGCCTGTCCCACTCAGGTAAGAGAGAGGACTGCATCACTGGATGTACAGATAAGTGTCTGAAAGGGAGCATGGTCTGGGAACTAGTGTACGTCTGAGACGTGAGAATTTCTAGAGCCACACACATGCTGAATTGCTTTTGGTAAACTGCAGTTTAAGAAAGAACTTTTGAATTCTGGTTATCTAGGTACCACTAAAAATTAAGCCCTTGCTCTTTGCAGTTGGTAGGCCCATAGGTGTCTCTGAAATTGCATCCTTTTTTGTTTGTATACTTTCTGCTCTCTTTGTGTGGACTGAGCTCCTGCAACCTCTGTCAGGTTCCAGAGGGTACAACAAGTGGCTAATTAGAAGCATGAGATGACATTAAAATATGTTGCTTCATCTCTACACTAACATGCTGACTTGTGAGTGGAAAGCCAGATGATAGCTCACTACCTCTGGTCTCACTTTTCTTTTTCATATTTTACAGGAAGATTTTAGCACCTGGAGAAGAGGAACACTTGGAATTTGAGGAGGATGATGAGGAAGGAGGAGCTGGAGCAGGGTCTCCAGACTCTTTTCCTGCTAGAGTTCCAGGTAGGGGCGCCAGCCTACGTAGCATACGTAAGTTCTGTCTCTGAGAAACCCCTTTCTCCACCTGTGATCTGAAAAGTTTGGATGAGGAACAACAGGCTAATGTAAACTCTAATGGTGTGTAGGAGAACCATGAAGGTGGCTGGTGTTTTTTTTCCTCAACAAACCATTTTTTATTGCAAAACAGATAACCTGTGTGATGGTACCATCTACCTTAAGTAATTCATCTTTATTTCTTTTTCAAACTTAGTATTTTCATTCCATGCACTTTCTTAATTGTATTATGTGAAGTGTTTCAAAGGCATTCAGATGTAAACTGTGGCAATGTTTGCTCCTGTAAGTAGCATCACCTCCTGCTGGGAATGTGATAAGTTGTTGCTGGTTAGTTTTCTGTTGCATTATCTGGTGAGAACAACAGTTTGGATTTAAGCCCTGCTGGGGAAGGATAAAGATGGGTAGCACTGGTTTTACTAGCTTATGTTCTTGTCCACATGAAAGCATTTGTAGAAATGGTTGTACCTGCTGATTCTGGAGAAGGTCTTCTCGTAGCTTCAGCTTTTGACAATTTACTAGGTAATAGAGCGGTACTTTCCAGTGGAAGGTCTTTTGGTTGCTGATCTAGTTTCTTTGCAGAAAAAATGAGTTTCTAGTTTTAGAGCAGCCTGGGAAACTTCTGAGTTCTGGAAAGCAATAACAAGTAGGGAAACTAGTGCTGGAATTATGGTTGAAAGAGCTGGGGTGTAGCATTACTTATACCTGAAGAAAACATGACCCTTTTCTTAGAATTGAGCCCATGGGTGCCACTGAATATTGTCCCTGTAGGCTATACTGATGTAGACTTGCAGAGTCTACAGTTGTTTACAGTAAGCTCACGAATAGGCTATAATACATTGTAATATTTCATTACTGACATTCTACTATCCTTATCTTTGTAATCCGTCATGATAAATCCATATGTGAAGATACATTCTGTCTGTCCTGATAGAACTTTCCATCTTTTGGAAATTTCATTTGGGCTTCCTCTGAGTGTATGTATATTTATCTCTAGTTATATTAATGTCCACAATTCTAGATTTTTCTGAGTGGAATTTAGCATTAAATCCTGCTTCTGCTGTTTGATGCTGACATCTCTAGGCAGCTAGATGGTTGACAAGTTTGAGGAAGAGGGAGACACACATTTCTAGGGTCTTTTTTCTTTACCTTTCAGCACACTGGTTAGATAAGGTTTAAGATGTGGAAAAAGTGAGAGAGATCTTGAGTAGCTCACTGGAATGGTGGTGAATCAGTAAGGTTGTGACCATTTACCATGGTGCCAACAGTTAACCTCTGTGCAACCCATTGAAGCTATATGGATATAATGGACATGGTTAGGGGCCTTGTATGTGCTTAAGAAAGAATCAGAGTTGACAGTAGACAGGTTGAATTTACAGTTAAATCCTTTTCTAAGAAGTCAGATATCCAAATCAGAAAGAAAAGAAGTTTGGGGCATATATTTTCTTACAGAATTACTCCTCATGATAATTCCATGCTTTAAGAGGAGGTGATAGTAATTCCTAAATTTACTGATGTTTTACATTGTAATCTTCATGAATTGCATATCTGTCTTTTCTGTTTGTTTGGTTTTTTTTTTTTTTTTTTTTTTTTTTGCATTAAGATAAACTTTCCCATAGCTATGTTAATCTAAACCCCCTGATTTGGTTTTGTACTACTTTGATAACACAGACCTTGTTTCCCTGTTGAATGTAAATTTTTGTGCGGTTTTCTCAGCTAATTCGATGTTGGGTTGTTGCTTTCTCTGGATAATGAGGCTTAAACCAAAACAGTTTGCAGCCTTCTAAGCTGAGCCTTATAAGTCTTAAGTAGATTTCCTTATTGAATTGATAGAACTGTGTTGCACTCTTTGCTTCTATATGCCTTTAATCCACAGTGCATAACTGTATTGTCTAACTGACCATGATCTTGTCTTCTACATGCATGGCTTCATCGTTATCACATTGCACCATTCATCTAACTCAGGAGCCAATGAAGGTATGATAACCTTTTAATACATACTGTAATTTCTTTGATCATGTTCATGTAGCTGTGACATCCTTCATTTAGCTCTTAATTTCAACCCTCAAAATACAGCCTCTGGTAAGAGTCAAAGAACTGAGCGTCTATTTGTTGATCTTTATCTGCCTCCTGTGCCAGAAAAAGGGAAGGTCATATTTGGTGATGTACCTTATATAGCGCTCTAGAAGTCTTGTGCTAATAAAAACATGCTGACTTGCAGTGTTGCCAAAGGTAGGCATAGCTAGCTTTTCTTTAGTGGAGTGCATGTTTGATGGGAAATCTTACACTAAATGTACTCATGTACTTATGACTTCAGTCCTATAAGGAGATGAGCTGATCCAATGGCATGCTGCCCCTAATGGTGAAGGTCTCCTGGCTGTGTACTCCTTTATTCCAGTGCTGTGCTGGCAGCAGACTCTTTTGTGAGCCATTTCCATTTGTGAACCCAGAAGGAGACTTGTTGTTCTTTCCCCTTTTCCTGGTGAGCTGAACTGGGGGCTGGGGCTGGAGAGACAGGACCCCTCTGTCTTGGTGGCAGTGAGCTGTTAGATTGGCTCCTGAAGGTGAAATGCACCTGTAGGAGGACACTTATTTCATCTGTAGGTGCTCTGTGCCTTCTCTGGCAATGACTCCCAGCCACCACGTCTGAAATGACTGCCACTTCCCTAATGAAAAGCCTCAGTGTGAGCCTGCTAAAGGCTAATGGGCCCAAGCCACGATGGCAGACTGGCATTGCAATGGCCAGCCCTACTAAAGATACCTCAGAGAGGTTACTGTCAGCTGATGTCTCCTATGTGAAATGACTACAGAGGCTTCAGCAAAAGACCTGCTGGGTGGCTGTGGCTCATATGAGCCGGGTGTATAGCTGCTATATTGCTTTGCTGGCTTGGCTGTTCCTCCAGCTGAAGTGGCAAAGAAACCATGTTTCCTTAGACACCATCTGTCCTACTGTTCTCTCACCCACTGAAAGTGAGCTTGACTTTTCTGTTCATTGCAACTCTGCAATTTCTGAAAAGCATTTTGCAGTAGATTTTTTCTTAAGCCGATTTTTTAATAATAAAAGGCAAAGTCTGATGCATCTATTAGGTTATTTTACATGTCAAATATCCTATCACTTGGTCCCTTTGAGTGATGGATAGGAAAACTGGAAGTTACAGCTGATTATGACTCTTGGCTGGACATGCTGCTCTTTGGAGGTAACTGAAAAGTAGCAGACCAAAATTTTGTGCCAAAGAGAAAATAGACTTGCTTCTGCCTTCCATAAGGTTGAAATGAGAACCCTGACTTTGAACATCTGTTCAAGAGATATAGCAGGATGAAACAGTTGTGTATATGCTTTTGGGCAGCAATAGATGTTCTCTCATAACTTTATTTTACCATTTCTCACTTTATGGTCAGAAGCCCATCCTGTTACTCCAGAAGGGTGGGTCAAATTCTGCCGTGATATGTTCTGAAGTGTCCGCAGATGTGGTACCAGAAGGTCATGAGTAGTAGCTAAGACAGAAGTACTAAAATGTACTGTATGGTAGATGTGATTCAAGCCTTGCTGATGATCCCAAGAGGGGGACTGAGTATGGGTGTGCTCATGAAATCATGCTGAAGCTGTGGCTTTAGTTCTAAGAGCAGAATATATGGTCCCTTTTCAGAGCCAGTCCTGCTAATACGGCAAAAAATCCTCAGTTCTCCAGCCCTTCAAGAATATCAGGGAAAAGAAGGATGAAGGAAAGCCCTCACTGGACTTGCCAAAGGAAACTATTAGTTTAGATCTCAAAGCCTTGGGATAGCGTTTTGTTTTTGTTTTTTGTTTTTAATTAGAAAATCAAAACTCTAAATGAAACTTGCTCATGAGTCTAAGCATTTTCTGTCTTGGTGCTTATTCGTTTAATACTAGAGTCAGGCTTTAATTAAGCCTGCCAACTTCTTCTAAAATCACCATGAAGAAACTACCCCGTTGTTGATTACAGAATCCCATGGCTTTCAGTGAGTTTGTACAATTTGAATTTCTTGCCAGCTGCACTCTATTCCTTAGTACTGCAAGGATTCACCTAAATTGACATCAGCCTGTGACCACAAAGATACCTGATGTTAAAGTTTCTTCATACAGAGCTAGTAACTCCTTCCTTAAAGCAGAAGGGATGCAAAAACTATTTTCCCCCACTTCCTTTAAGTCCCTGCCAATGGGATTTAGATAATTAAGAATCTTTCTTCTGCTTTCCTTTTGTCCAGTGGGATTCTCAACAATGCCATTTTCCTCCTTATTCTTCCAGTCTAAATGCTCAACATGAGGCCAAGTCATGTTCAGTGGGGTCAGTACTCCTGATTAAGTGTCTGAACTTCCTGCACTGCAGCTTGAATCCAGCCTCCCAAGTTTAATTCTTAAAAATGATATAAATTGAATTCCATGCATGAGTTATTTTGCATGAGAGCAAGAAAGAACACTTTAAACAAAGTTCCACTCTGTAGGGCATTACAGTTTTCTGTGGATTTATTTAACTTGAGGCAGTCTTGGGGGTTTTTTGGTGCAGGCTTTGAAGTCTGTCAAATGATGTTGTGTATCTGTGTACACAGACTTTCCCATAGTGCTGTGTGCTCTCAGGGTATGAATCCTTAGGCTTTGAACCCTCTCTGGAGAACAGCATCTTCCATGAAAGATGATAAACAGTAGATGGAATAAGCAAGGCCTCTGCTGTAAGATTACTTAAAGGGTTAATAATATGCTTTACTCTTTCCAGGTACTTTATTACCCAGATTGCCATCTGAACCCGGGATGACTTTACTCACCATCAACATAGAGAAAATTGGTCTGAAAGATGCTGGGCAGTGCATTGATCCTTACATCACAGTCAGTGTAAAGGGTAACGATTTCTGTTCCTGGCTCCTCATATCTGGTGTGGAGAAAGTGTGTTTTCTGAAAACTGTATTGATTTTTAAACCTACAGGGAGAAGTATTTGTTGCCTCTTTTTGATGCTTGCATCTTCTGTTGTGGACTTAGGGCTTTTATTTTAATCAAGGATAGGAAAATTCTATATTTGAGAGATACTGAGAGGTGAATCTCCTCCCTGCTCACTGAAGGAGAGACACTTGTCTTTGCACCCTGGGGTGTTTTCCCCAAGCTGGGAGCTGAGTATCAGTGACTTGGCAGACTGTACTTCTCTGTCCCATATTCTTCAGCTAACTCTGGAGAGCAGGTCCCTTTGGACTACTTGTACTCCCCAATACGTATTGGTTTCTGGACTTTGTGGAGGCAGAAAACCACCCCCCACTGGCACCATTATAAAGTCAGGAAGCAAAGCTTACAAGCGAAGTAAAACATAAAATGCAGTTCAGCCTTGGCAGTGAAATATCTCAGCCAAAGTCTAGTGGGCTAACAGCCCCCCCTCTGATAGCTGCCTTGAGTCTGGAAGAACCTCTCTCTGTCAGTCCAGGGTAAGTAGCATCAGGATTTCTCTCTATTTCAGATGGCGACATAGTTGATGGCTTTTGCTTGAGGCTAAGATTTTTGGTATTCTGAGTCTTTCTACTGGGAGTATCTGCCTCTTCCTCCTTCCCCATTTCTTAGCAGGAAGCTACTGTAGTCAGGATTGCTTACCCTTAACCTGCCCTGCTTGACTCATGCTTATCTTTACAATTTTTTGAGGTATATCATTTTTTGATTATCAGATAAAAAATATGTGGCTGAGCCCACATCCTCTAATTGTGTTTAGTTTTGATAGTGACCTTGTACATATCCTCTCTACATGTGCTATTAGAGACTAACGGTAGGGATAAAATATTTGTTAGATGTGTAATCAGGCTGCTTCCTCCACCAAACAAGTTCTTTGGTGGAGGTGAGGGTCATGGTATCTAATGTCACTTGAATCCCAGTGATGCTTCAAATGTTACCCGACAAATATGTAGACAGAAAGCTTTATCTAATCCTGCTTCCTGTGATGATTTTTCAATGGTCAAACCTTCTGCTTCACTCTGAAGCTTTGAGTTGTTCTCCTGGTTAGGGTGGAAGGCTGAGACATGACTCTAGTCTTCTCCAGCTGATACACTTGCCCTTTTTGTTTTCATTCTGGGAAAAATGCAGTATTTATTTGTTTATCATGTTGCTGTAGGTTTGCAGCATTATTTTTAGATTATGTAACTATTCTTCAGGCTCTGTTTCTCTAGTCACTTTTGGATCTTTCTTTGCCCCCAGTATGCTAGAAAGCTGAGGGACAGTGATTTCAATGGCAGGGCTAGCCAGACAGACGTGGTTTTGATCGAACTTAATTCTTTCCTGTTGAGTTTCTCTTGGCCAGCAGGGAAATACCAGTGCTAACGGGGTTCTAACACTGAATCCTGGAACTTATCAGAATTTGTAAAGCAAATAGTCAGTGTTCCCTTCCACTGAAGTGTTTGCCTTTCTTAACGTTGTTTGTCTTCAGAGCTAGCTTTTGTTTCCTTTCTGGAGCTAAGGGAGACTGTACTTTGTTAGGTTTGTTTTCCCGACAAGTGTCTCTGTTAACAGGTGGCGCTCTAGTTGCAGGCTTTTAATAAGCAGTTACCAAAGCTGCCAAGTAGTGGTGTAGAAAGTAGAATCAAAAAGAGTATGGGAGGCTATCATCTATTCTGTTAATAGTGATTTTATACTTTACTTCTCAAGATTTTTGGTGACAAAAAGTAACTCTGAAAAGTCATTTTGTCTGTCTTAAAAGAAGCCTCAAGATGCCTAGTAGTCACTTTCCCAGTCATCTTATACCAGGTCTGCTCTGCTATTGGCTTGGAGTGAGGTTTCCTGCATCATGCAAATGCATCATTGGTGACCCTTGCCTGCTCCCTGAAAGAAGTGTGTTCAGGGGCACTTTTGGGCCCCAGACTGAGCCTGTACCCTAGGCACACTGTCCATTACGTACTTGTAATCTTGACCACAACATTAGCAACTTGGCTCCACCTGAGGGAAAGGAAGCACTAATGAGAGAGAAGGAGAGTAAGAGGACAAAAGAGCACAAAGGTGCTGGTGTAAACAGCAGAAATTTATTGAGAAACAGTATTGTCTGTTCCGGCTTGTGCTTGATCAGCACAACCCGTGGCCAGTGCCGACTGCAGGAACGCAGCCCAACGGTCCCCGTCCCTCTACCTGTGAAGAGTTAAGAGGAGTAATGCACGCTGTGCCTAGGCAACAAAGCAAGGGGGCTGCAACGACTGCAGCTTGTGCAAGCTGTGCTATTTGCGCCATGCAGATCCTGTGTGGAGGGGAGCCTTGCGGTGCCTCTGCCTTTCTGCCTGTTCAGTGGCAATTCTGAAGCCCTGCTCAAGTCCTGCTTGCAGAGGGAATGGAATCCTTTGCTGGCAGCAGCAAGAAGTGTCCTCTTGAAATAAAGAGGGATAGTTCCAAATTTTCTTCTTAAACATTGTCAGAAGTTCACCTGCTTTCTCTTTGCAGTCAAAAGATAAGATTGCCTGTAGAGTATGATTGCCCCTTTTTAAGGTTAGGGAAAAATCCAGATGGACATTAATTTTCTGCGGATGTTTTAGAAGTTATTGTTAAATCTCTTGAAGAAAGCAAGACTTTAAAGTCTGAGAAGCTTCTGCCATTCTCATGGTATTTCTTTCCTGCAGATTTGAATGGGATAGATCTGACTCCTGTGCAAGATACTCCTGTGGCTCTGAGGAAGGAGGACACGTATGTCCATTTTAATGTGGACATTGAGATCCAGAAACATGTTGAAAAACTAACAAAAGGTATGTAGTGTCAGATATTGGAAATGGGGCCCAGGAGCTTTCAGAGTGTAGACACTAGGCTGCTCCTGATCTAATAAACAGGTTGTGCATGAGCTGCTACTGTAGGGCTCAAAATCCAGAAGTGGATAAAAATAGACCTTTACATCCTGTCTTTTTCAAATTGGTCATTGTGATGACTTGCAGACAAAAGAGGAATGAAAACAGATAAAAATGCAGCAGTCTGCTCTGTTACATATTGAGTTGCTTTATGACCTTCTCAAATCATTGGACTGTCATAACTGTTACCTGTATATGAGTAACTGAGTTGGGAGTGCAAGCTCACGTGAGTGTGGTGAGCAGTGTAAGAACATGGTGTATCTTTTGAGTAACTTATGAAATTGTTGGAGATAATTCTCTCCACTGTATGTAGAGCACCTTAATGGCAGATAAGTTTTCTGATAATTGTTGCCCATAATTTCCTTTCCATACTAACTTTCTAATAAACTACTTACGCTCTAGGTGCAGCTATTTTCTTTGAATTCAAACACTACAAGCCTAAGAAGAGGTTTACTAGCACCAAGTGCTTTGCTTTCATGGAGATGGATGAAATTAAACCTGGGGCAATTGTTATAGAACTGTAAGTGACTTGCGGTTATAGATGCCCGTGGCAGGTGCTACAGAGGAAACGAACTAGGCTTCAGTTACAATGAGTTGCTTGTTGCATCGAGGAAGGTTTTATGGACTCATTGGATTGACTTCCATAAGAAATATTCTACTTTTAATAAGAATGGAAGATAAAATGCTTTTAGACAAATAAAATGGCTAGAGACCTTTCTCAAAACTAGACTATTTCCAAATGAAATTGTGGTGTCTGTAACTGAATGAAGTTAACAAATTGTGTGTGGGAGTCTTTCATTTTGACCTTAGCTTGAGCATCGGATCAGCTGTATAAGAAAATATTGAACTCTCGTGAATTTCTAGTACAGAACTTCTATAAAGGAAATATGATTTGAGATGTTCGATATTGATTTAAATTTGAATTTTTATGAACATTTCAAAGCATTGTCTTTTTTTTTTTTTTTTTCCTCTAAGCAGGCAAGGAAATAGATTAGCCAGTTACACTGCAGTGTTTGTGATGTGCATCCTGTCCTTACTGTGTGGGTGAAGGTGTGTTGAGGGAGGTCTTTGGGGGGTTTTTTGAGAAAGAAGGGGAACTTGCAATTCAAAGCATCTTGAAGAAGTGTTTAACAAATGTCTCCATTGGCTGCAGTACTTCTGACATCCTGAATTAACTGGTACTGTATTTCCTAGGTTCCAGAGTATTATATCGGGAATTCTCCTTACATAAAGCTTACATGATTTTAAAAATTGAAATCTTTATTTTGCCAAAATAATATTCCAGAGAAAATACTGTTTGGAGTTTCTTCATGTGAATCTATTCATTATTGTTCATTTCAGTAAATCCTAACAACAGATGTATTTGAAAGATTATGGCAATAGGATCTGGACAGGACAAGCTTTTTAATATGCTTTCATTTTCCTGCATAGTCTTTAGCACTTGCATTAACTTACTTTCTTGTGGTTACAGGTACAAAAAACCCACTGACTTTAAAAGGAAGAAATTGCAACTGTTGACCAAGAAACCACTTTACCTTCACCTCCATCAAACATTGCACAAGGAATGACCCTATTTGTGAGACTTCTGTGAACTAAACCACAAGTCTGGTAGCTGTGTGTAGTAGCCTTAGCCTTCAAGGGGCAAGAAAAAAACAACTGTATTCATGCCAGTAGGTCAAATGGGACCATCACATACTGCACAGCACTACTACAGGGTCAGAGGCAAGCCTACCATTCAAGTGCAAGTTTTTTCAGTACCTTCCGGATACAGGTTTTTCTGAGAGCCCTGAAAAATTTTGACTGCTTTTCCTAATTTTGCTGTTCAGAATTTTTTTACCTTAACCATTATTCTCCTTTGCCTCAAACTCCACTGAAGGATGGAGACTGCCCCTTTGCCAAACCTGTAGCAATAAAGATGTGGCAGGCCTACTAACCTGGCTACACTTGCTGTGCTATTGTAGTTCCTCTCATCTGCATTTCAGAGTCCTCTGTAAAGGGCTGGGTGGCAGAAAACCAGGAAAAAGACAAGGTGAGGTGGGAAGGAGCTTGAGCTATCGCAAGTGGTGTAAAACGAGGGAGAGGAGGATGCTAGGTCAAGGCTGGGAGACAAGCTGGCCTCAGAAGAGCTCATCAGTCAGCTGGTCTTCTTTGATCAGGCTAGGAGGAGGAGATAACTGCAGATGAGAAAACTGAACTATGATTTTAGCAGCTGAATCTTAGTTCTTAGACTTGCCCAATCCACTTTTCCTAGTTTTAGATAAAATATATATTACAAACCTTTAAATCACAGTTACTCCCAGGTAGAGTTATTTTTTTTTCCTGTATCTTGTCACAGAACAATTTGCAAAGATGGGTGGAGAAAGAAGAGAGGCTTCATTTAGGGCCTCATGCTCATCTTGGGGGGGAATTTTACTGTTTTGGTGATAGCAGGACTGGCCCCTTAGTGTCTAACAAACAGTGTCAATTATTTTCCAGAGCTTTTAATAAAGTAGATCTGGCTAGCAGGTTGACCCACCTTTTACATGAAACTGCTGTTTTTTATGGAAACTGATTGTATGCAGTTTTCTGCATATTTTGTGCAAGTCTGGAAACTTATTCTAAAATTACCTTTTTATGTAAGTAGATAGGATTATCCTTTATTTTCTATATTATTGATTCAGTGTGTAATAAGCTGCAGGACATTGGCTTATTATAACACAATTTCACTCACTTTTTGACCTAATAAAGGGACAGAAGTAGAACCCAGTCAAACCTTTCATATATTTGAGTGGATATTTAATACAATACTTTAAGGTCTGATATACTTCTTGCGTATCTAACTAGTGCCTAAATATTCTGCTATGCTAACAAAAGACCCAGCACCCAAAACAGTGTCAAATGTTAGGTTTTTTTAAACCATCTGGATGAAGATGTATTACTAATTCCTCTTCTCTGTCATGTAACATTAGGATGTTGCAGAATGCTTTAAGAAAAAGGATGTTACTTCTCCTTGTGACCCTTTGTCTGTTCATAAGGAGGTATTCAGAATTCTTTGTTTTACCATATTGATGAGGATAAAAAGCTGCTTCTGAATGTCCTTATCTTCTCTCTTTTCCTCTGTTCTGGCATAACCAAGGACATAAACTTTCCTCACTCAACACAATTATTTAACTGTTATGACAAAAACAGCAACAGTTACTCAAATTCCATTAATGGTTGAAAAAAAAACTATAGAAGTACAATTGTATTTTCCTGTTTACAGGTCTTTGAAAGACCCCCAGTGGTATTATGTCTGATACTTCAGAATATCAAGTCCTAAAAAAATCCCCATGAGTTACGGAAATACCTCTAATTGATTGAGGCATGCCAGATACCATCCAAAAGAAGGATGCATACATTCTTAGAAACAAAACAAAAAAAAGCCAGCAACTTTATCCTTCAAACTCTGTAAAAAGGCTGGACAAATCCTGATGGAGCAAAACATTAGTTTAACTTCTACAGTTGCAAATAAATCTGAGTTAAGTCAATAGCTGTATTGATTTGCCAACAGTGCTTTGCTGGCTTAGGCCTCTTTCTAACCTAAAAATCTATAGCACCAGGCTTTTGCATGACGCATACATCTCGTCTTGCTCAGCAAGTGAATATTCTGTGGCTCTGTCTCTGGTCTGACATCCTACTGTTTCTTTTAGCGTCACTCAATACCTGGTAAAAGCACTGAACTAAGTTGTGCGTTCTGCCTGTGACTAACAGCATGCTTGCCCTCCTCCTGCTGCTCCCAGAGGATGATTCCTTCCAGCTGAAAGTTGTGTTAATGCTAACTGAAGTGGGCAAGGGAAGAGACATTAAATATCATAAAACTTTGTGTTGGGGAAGAAGAGATGCTAAACTAGGAGAATCCAACTTTCAAATACATATGTTCAATGTCTATGTAATTAGCCACCATTCAAATTGAACATTTTCATTTGAATTACAAACCCACTGTTTCAGCTACTTACCTTGACTCTTCCCTAGCTTGTAGATGTCTGTATTAACTCCAGTTATATGACATGTCAACTTTGAAGTATTTTTGTTAAATACACAAGTAGAGCTTTGTATTTAACTAATTGTGAATTAATGTTTGTAGTGTGAAATACCATTTTTAAAGTTGCTTCTATTCTTTGCATTTTTTTCTGCAAACTGGCTTTCATTGAAAGAACTACTCCACAAAACACAAGCTCCTACATGTATTGTTTTATGCTTTAGTGATGTTCTATCTTGTCTTTCATCTTAAATCTAAAGCTTACTACTTGTACTGTAAGAATGTAACACCTACATGACAAGTTTAATGGCTGCTTGTACTCTGGCAGTAAAGCTATAATGGTCTTTCATTAGGTTTTTTTATTATTTCTAATTGTTTTCTCTTCCCCTGTTTCTCCCTAAGTATTTCTGTACAGAGTATTGTTAAAACTGCTTAGTGTCTAGATAATTGGCCTGCTATGCCCAATATTACATATTTCTTCAAAGGGCTAACCCTTACCTTCAGGGATTTCATTGAACATCTGCAGGCGTACAGTGTGTTTTTAAAGTTATCTCATGTTCTGTGTATATAAGCTGATTTGAAGCAATATAGGTTAATAGGGCTTACTTAAAACCACTCTGCTTGAGGAAAAAAAATTTTTTTTTTTTTTAAATACAATGTTAAGTGAAAAAGGCTGTAAAACACAGACTTAATGCCAGGGAAGCTGAATTGTTCTTGAACACAAAGATTTAAACCTCAGTTCTCAAACCCTGCTTAATATGCTGCTTTCTGCCTCTTCTCTTCTGAATGCTCTAGGAAGCCAGTTTTGAAAGCAGAAAGTGGTTACTAAATTTCTTCATTTCTAGAATCCTAGAGCCCTAACCTGTATTTCTGAACTAACCCCATGATTGTGGCATTCAAGAGCTCAGGCTGTCCATAGTTTCCAGCACTATACTGCCTTTCAGTTGAGGTCTGCATCCCCCACTATCTTCATACATGAAGCAAGTCAGTAATGTGCTAGACCAGTTCAGCATAAGGTTAACACAATCATTAATTTTACAACCTATGCAATTACTCAGCCTTGATTCAGTTCTTAACTTGATCATGGCTCTAGCATTCTTTGGTTACATGACTGAAGCGATGTCCTTTCTGAATAAAAAAAGAAAAAGGCACTGGAACAAAGTCTTGAGGGTTTAGCAAAAGGAATTTTGCTTTTTATTATAACTTGCCTTTGAATACAGTATCATTTGTGCTTCTGATCTCTGACCAGACATCTTTAAAAAAAAAGTCCTTAGACTCCTATGTAAACCCCTGGTCTACAATAACTGCAGCTTAATGATGTGATGGAGAAGGCAGGTAAGATAGCATTTTACTTAAAAATTATTTCCACAGGAAATGATTTGATTTACATTTTTCACGAAATTAGTTCATTCACCAATTGGTTACATAGGCTACATTTAATTAAAACTAGCCACACCGGTACTTCCTTTCTATTGCACGTTTAGAGTAGGTTCAAGTCCATCACAAAAAAGTTCTTGCAGCCCAAGAGGATGGATGAGTTTAAGGTGATCATAAATGCACATAAGATGTCTGTAGCAATTGGATAAAAATTAATCCTGCAAAAGCTGAAATATACTGAAATGAGATAAACGGCTTTGAACAGAGAACCATCTTCTAAAGTCCTGACTGCAGGAAGTGTGCTAGAGTCCATTCCATTGAGCTGCTGATCAGACACTGCAGTTATGGTTTCTGTGCTGGAGGCTGTGTATAGTCCTTTGAGCCTGCCGGTGGTGGTGGTGGTGGAGGGCTTGCTGGGTAGTCTCTAGGTCCTGATGGTGTCAAGTCTCTATTAGGAGAAGGCGTATAGTCTCTCAAGCCAGGTGGGGGTAGCCGTGGGCCTGGAGGATAATCTCTTGGGCCATGAGGACCTAGGGGTCGAAAAGGAGGATGCCCACGTCCATATCCTCTTGGATCTGGAGGCGGTAGTGAGCCAGGAGGCAGATCTCTCATTCCTAAGGGCGGGCCAGGTAAGAAGTCTCGTACAGCTGCAGGTGGTAAGGGAGCACCACGAACTAGAAGAAAAAGACACTGAGTTAAGAGAAATTTTGCTCAAATCTAAACATTAAGCTCCCAACTTGTTCCTCATTTTGTAATTTGTTGAAGCATCTCTGGGGTGGATCACTATCACATGCAGACTTCACATGCCATGAATTATATTCTAGTGCCTTTTGGCAGCTGGTTTCCAGTTTAGACTTAACAGGGAGAAACACCTAGAAATTAAGGAGGCTTGAAAAAAGCCTGTCCAGACCTACTGGGCAAGACAGCTAAGCCTCATGAAGAACAGGGAAGCTGTGTGCTAAGAGATGGCAGATTCTCGGTTCTGCAGTAGGCTTCTGGGAAGCACAGGGGGAGATCAGTTTCAGGACAAAGCAGTGGAACTATACCTAGGGGCCCAGGAAGAGGTCGAGGCCCAAAGTGCCCACGGAGAGGAGCTGGTGGAGGTCCATATCGAACAGGTGGTGGAAGTGGAGGTCCCATCACTGGAGAGGTCATGATAGGTGTCCCAGGGAAAGAAGGTGGGCCTTTCGGACTAATATTAGCCTGTGCAAGATTAGGTTAATACTTCAATGTGTGACTCACTGCATCAGAGAAATATTGACACTGCTGAACACCACGATCACTCACCCAAATGCGAAGAGACAGAAGAAAAATATATATATTAACCAATTGGAAAATAGCAAGATTCACTGCACCTTCATTGCCCCTTTGCACAGAACATTGCTTGCTCTACCTAGGAGTGAATACTTAGTGTACCTTCTGGGAGGACAGTTTTAGCTAAAGAGCACTTCCATCCCTTTCAAAGTGTCCTTGACCACCCCTTTGGGCCTCAGAGCTCCTAAAACAGCCAGCAACCCTCCAAAGGTAAAGGGCCTGGCTCCTTATTTTACATATGGAATAGTGCTTAAATACCACAGGTAAGACAGCTTCTCAGGATTATTGTTGTAGTCACTCCAAAGTGAAGTGTTTGTCTGCAGTCCTTAACAAGAAAGACCTCATTTTCTCAATTCCATGAAAATGAAACAGCAACTGTTCATCATTAAAGAGACCTTTTGAGACAGAGGTATAAGCCCTTGGTTAGTTTTGCAGAGCATTTTGTTATTTAGAAGTTCAGAACACCAAGCCTGTTATTCCTCTCCACCAAAGCAGAGTAACACCATATTCAGTCTCTGAATACTCACTGTAGCTGGTTCAAAAGATGAAGATGAATCAGTAGTTACACAAGGGGCTTCAGACTCTTTGGGAGAGGGCTGCTTTTTTTGGGGAAGGGGGGGAACGGACAGCAAATAAGGATAGTGACATGATATAGACAAGACAGAACATGATACAGTTAAAGAAGAAGCAGGAAGTACAGTAAATCACATATTAGAAATGCTTCCTGAAGGTTTTTTTTTTCCAGCTTACCACTCCATCCATTGCTGCAGAAGGGGAGGAGGTTCTTGGTGCAGTACTGATCAGGGATGCTACTGCAGGCCCCAGATCTGTAAAGAGAGCCGCAATTGCATGCCTTATCCTGCTTTGGGCAAAAGGAAGATGGTTTTTCAATTTCTGAAATGAAAGAATAGCTGAGTGAGTTGCAGTTGGCTGCATGCCACATAACTTACCAGGAACAGACATCCTTCCAGATAGCTCTGGTGGCCTTCGTGGAGCAGAGGGGCCATCTACCACTGTACCTTAAGGGAAACAAGAACCCCACAGAGCCTAATCAACACATGCCTGAGCTATTTCTATTAAAAAACAAAATAAACAAAAAAACCAACAGGTTTATTATAAAGCAGGTGTCAATACTTACACTACCCCCAGAATCAGACCAAAACTTAGCATTCTTGGGGTTTTAGCATGAGAGATACTTGTGACAGAAAGGAAGCTTCACCACTTACCAAATTCACCTCTTGAGCCTTCCCTTCGAGGAGCAGAAAGGGGACGACCAGAAACTTCAATCATCTGTGTGGGAGAAGGATTTCCTCCACTCACAGGCGATGGGCCAAAAGAGCCATCTCGGCTTAAGGGCCCTACATGAAAGAAACATTTGATTTACTTCTCTAAACTGACTCAGAGACCAAAGTTTTGGGAGAAACAGCAGCATTTACCTCTTCGTGGAGGGACCTGGCGATCAGGTCTGCCTGGAGTTGGCTTGACAATTAATGGTCTTTGAAGCATGACAATTTTTTGGTTCACTTCTATTAATCTATTTTTTAAAAAAAAGATTTTTTTTATTCAAGTAATACATACGAGTTATTTATTATGATGTAACACTATCATAAGCAAGCTGCATTGTGAAACATTAGAGTTTTTCACCAAGAATGTGTATTTACACCATCAAAACAGTTTAACTAGTTTAAAATTAGTAACTCAGATGTGCACTGCACATTCCAGGCTAACAAGCACTTGCATAGTTTGAGCTTCTTTTCTCCTAAGTCACACAGAGCATGTTCAAAAAGCAGTACAAATGATCTGTCCTGTACTTACTTTTGCCTCAAGTTGGCTGCTTCTCTTTTTTCTTCAGCCAAGGCCCTCTCAGCAGAGCGAGCAATAAGCTATTAGGGGAAAATATTGTCAACTGCATTAACTGCACCAACCTGAAGCTAAATGCAAAGTGTTTGCTTTATACAGTCTGAAAAGGAAGAACATTCTTACCCAATTGTCATGTGCCTTTTTCTCATGAGCAGCAATCTGAGAAGAAAATAAGTGTTTTAGCTTATTTTTTCCAAAAACTAATACTGCCAACAACTCACTACAGAGCATTAGAATGATGAAGTAAATTGTGACACAGTAACAAGCAAGCAGGAAGTTTACCTGATTTTTGTAAGATCGCTCTGTTTTTTGCAATTCTTCTTCCATATCTTGAATCCTTTGCCTGTCAAAAAAAAGAGGGGAAGGGGCTTAAATGAATTTTCTTCAACAGCTGAAATAAAGGAAAACAACAATCTTAAGAAACTGAAGTTACTTGTAAACTTTCACTTCCTCAATGGCCAGCACTGCTTTTTCATCTGCAGCAGACAATTTCTGCTCCTTCTCCTGGCGCTCATACTCTTCCTGGGTGAGTTTTCTATACAGTGGAAAAAAATGTTTATGTATGCGTGTGTATACATACACACACACACACACGTATATGTATGTATAGACACACAGCCTTTTTAACCTTATGGTTCATCAATACTTGCATTTTTGACATTTTTCTAGTAGTATTTAAAAGAGGCCAATAATGTGTTCATGTCTTACAATAGCTATCCCATAAGAATGGAACCATTAAACTAGTATGTCAATTATGGCTAATAACCAATTCAACATAAGCCATTTCCTTAGCTACATGTGGAAACAATTTTCCCCAAGAAATTTGTGGGAAGTCCTTCATTCAAATCAAGAGGCAGCAATGGGCAATGCAACTTCCTAAAAGTTTTTGAAGGAATATAAATCCTTCAGCTACAGAGGTCAAGAGGAAGCTTTTCATGAAAGGTGGGTTATCCTTTACCTCCCTATTACGTGTTTACTACATCAGAATGCTGAGTAACGAGATCAGTCAGTTTCACTTTTGAGCCTCAATACCTTAAATTCGTTCCAACCTTGTGCTTCAGCCCAACACACACTTGAGCCCTAGAACTTTCAACTGCTTCTCTACCAGAATTTCAATTTTCCTGAAGAATTTTTTAGATGAAAATATCTGAGTCATATCTCAAATTTTCCCCACAAAATTGAGATAGTATTACAGACATTTCAACAAGTGAGTAAAAATAAATGAGGAGTGAACACAACTGAGAAATACACAGCTAGTTCTTCACTCCTGGTAATTAATTCATTTCAGCTATTGCCAGGAACCCAATCTTAATTTAGCCCTTTGAAAATGCAAAAAGCACACAAGGCTAAAATACTAAGTTCCTACATTATGAAAGATAGATTCATTGAACTGAGGCTCAGAATAACTGAAACAATCAATAGTCACCATCTTCTCCTTGTCATTTCTGAACAAGATGACACACCAACCACAGAGTTTGCAGACCAAGCTACCTGGACAAAAGTCTGAAGTTTCACCTGTTTCCCTCCAAAAAAGTTTTTACACTAGAAACAATATTGTGTGTGAAAAAAATTGAGTTTTTGAGAATCTGTGGAATGGCAAAAAAAAAATAAAATAAAAAATAAAAAATTTGGGCTTCAACCATACTGAAGCAGTAGCCATCACCATTCATTCAATACAACTTGAAGTCATTTGAGCCTACTGAGCAAAGATCACTTGAACAGTGCATGTCATACAATATGCTCTCTTGTAGAAAAATAATGAAAGACTTACTTCTGGAGCGCCATCTCTTTCTGCTGGTAAAGTTCACTGAGAATCTCCACTTTCTGCTGTAATGTTTTGCATTCATTTTCCAGCCGAGCTTTGGCTGACTGCAGTGAACAGGAGTCATGTTCTAATTTTTTTATTTGCTCTGTTGGAGAAACAAGGATAGGTGAGGAAGTCAAAGGGAGTTGCTATGAGAACCATTATGCAACTTAAGTGTTCTAAGGTTTCTTTTTAAGCCACAGACAGAATTTTTACAGCAAACAATTCTTTTGCTACGGCTACCTTCTAGCTCATGTCTTGCTGTTACTTCATCACTCAATTTGGATTGCAGAAGATCTCTGTCTTCTTCAGCTATGGATAACATAGTTTTTACCTGAAAACAGGAGCAAGAAGTTTATCATCATATGTACAGCAGTAATGGGGCTGTATTTATTAGATATCTTGTGCAGCATACCCTCGAGACATCCATCATTTGCTTTATCTGAGTCTTCATCTTCTCACTCTCATTATCTAAGAAAAAAAAAAATATATGTATATTTTTCCCCCCATTTCTTAACCCCAATTCCCTGGAATCAAAAGATGTTAATAACAACATACTCCACTTTTTAAACTGGGATAAGTTTCTTTACATGTTGAAACAAAGGGGGAGGGGGAGAAGGGGGAAAACAAACACAGTAGTAATTATCTGATATCGCAATTCAGTGACCAGCACAAGAGAACTAGAACATTTATTCCAAAAGGCATTCAGAAGGTTTTTTGTCACTCCTTCTAGCCACCACACTAATATTAATGCGAATGCAGTATCTGCTATTGGAAATAGTATCTGAAAATCAAGAACTGGGAATTTCCAGCCCATAGATGATGTAAGGTTAAGAGAGAAAGATGAAGAAAAAAAGAAAGAAAAACAGGTCTTCAAAACCAGAGATATAGCAAATATGAATAACAGCAAGGATTCTATACTTCCTAAATAGTTTTGAAAACTTCTATTTCAGTCTCTCACACTTAAAAAATGTGATTATCTAAAGTAGTTATATATGCTGAGGTACCCATAATACTTGTACAAAAAATAAACCTAGCATAACAGCAAAGCTGAGATTCTCAGATTTTGCAATGGTCTTAACTGCTAATCTTTAGGCCCTTCATCTTTATAGCTTTCATTACACTTACAATACACCCAAACACTATTCTAAAAGCAATTATAATCCTCTTAACCATTTTTTCCCTTGGAGTTAGGAAGCATTTTGTGTTGTTTGAGGATTAAACCCTTCAGTCTCTTAACTCATAAGCAGCTACAAGCATGGATTCTCCCTGTTCCCCATGATAAAGCATATAATAAAGGTGGTATGTTCATGTTGTATCTACCGTATGTGTTTAATAGCCAAAAGGCAGGATTATTGTACCTGGTAACTCTCCATTGGCCAGATCGTCTTCTGTACTCCATTCATGCCCTTCACCATCCTTCTTAGCCTCAGAGGCAGGAGCTATGTCAAGCTGCTTCAGCTGCATAATGCAGTTAGTTAAAACCTAATGAAGAAATCAAAGGATCACTCAAGGAGTATTGCTCTGCATTCTATAAAGTATTCCACACTATTTTACAGTGTGTAATATTCAAAGCTTGTTGAAGAGAACTTACTTCAATTTCATTTTCCTTGTAGGCGAGTGCTTCTTCTATGTCTTTCTGAGACTTCTGATACAATTTAATTTGCTCACTGAGCTCAGTATGTCTCTCACTCCAACCTTCAGCTTCTTTTAGTAGCTGTATGAAGAATCAAGGCAAGGTTTTTGTTTTTTTATTCTTAGTACAGGATAGATGTAATTAAAGTCTTTTACTACTAGCTCTGGTGATAACTGATCACCGAAGATCACAGAAAAAGGGTAAGATTCACAATTATCCCATTCATCACTAGTCTACTAGTAGAACTGGATGTTGGAAATCTTTCTGCAATTTATATTACTAGGCACTTCTACAAATTTGATGTTTTTTCATTCAATATTCCAACATTAGAACCAAACTGCTCACATGCTTCAAAAATAATAGGAATTAACTGCAATCCAGTGACAACTAAACCAGGTTCCTTAAAATGACTATTACTTCATATACAGAGAAAGAGAACATAGATATTTGCAATTAATCTGTAGAAGGACAGTCATAACATTTCAAGGCTAAAGGGCCTGCCTATCTGTCTTAGCTTCAGAACTGCTTCTTGGCAATTCTTTAGTGTGACTTCCTTCAGTCTTGTCCCCAAACAGAATCTCCTGATCACAGGGACCATCACGTCAATATAGACTTTCTATGAAGTTACTGATAAAAACTGAATCACTGGAACTGGCAAAGCCATCATAATGGAAACACATGGCTCATTTGCACAAAAAAAACTGTTAAAACAAGTGGTTTAAGTTTCATCATAATACTATGAAATACAAAATCCTGACGTGTTAAGAAACAGAGGAGAAAGAATCAGACTGAAGTTATACTCAAGAAGACTAGGAAAAATGTCCAGACATTTCATTCAAAGGAGAAACAAAGTTGCCTGGCCTGGAAATAACTTACTTGCTCCTTGCTCTTTTTCAGCCTAGCATTCTCTTCCTGCACATGATGAAGCTCAGATTTCACCTTTTCTTCGCTTAGTTTAGCTTCATTAAGGGCTATCTGCACCTATGTATTAAACAAAAATGAACAAAAAAAGAGAGAAATTTAAACTGAATGGAATAAGAACTACATATTGCTTGGTAACATATAAAGATATACACGCACAAACAACCTGGAACCTGGCAAGCTAGCATCTGCTATTAGATCTTAGACATGAGTTTTCCCTGTACAAAATATTGTACCTATGAATGTTGAGAAGATGTAGGTAATGCTTTACCTCCGAAAGCTCTACAGAATGCACACTGATAACTTCTTGAAGTTTCTCCAAGGACTTCTGGGTTTCAGAGATCTATATAAGAAAAAGATGAGCAGTGACTTTGCATTAGCCTGGTACATGCCTTAGCATGTAATTATTTTATCTGTATATTTTGGAAGCATAAGAAGAAATTCAAAGCACCAACCAATCCCTAATTAGAACAACCACTGGACTAGTAGCACCACAGCGCTGCCTTAACAGCCATGCAGAACATAAAAACAAACTGGAGGTTAGAATCAGCTTCCCCCGTGACTCTGCCTGTCTGTGGCTGGGAAAGTTCCGTGTTCATCTGCACGGTCTAGAACGAAAGTACCACGTGCTGCTGTCATTAGCAATAACCTTTGATCAAAAACAACACCAAAGTACTTGCTGGAACTTACCATTATTAGAACAAAAAGGGGGGGGGAAGACTAGAAGACCTACAGACAACAAGAACAAGGGGCAGCTCAGAGTGTCACTCCTACTGAAGAACTAGGTGCTTCTCCTCAGCAAAAGGAAATTTCTTATACCAACCTCAAAGCCTCAGCCCATATTTTTAAGGAACTTCCTGGCTTTGGTAGGAAGCACTAGACCAGCCCAAGACTGGAGTACATCTGTTTGCATGCGAAGGCACATAACTGCAGAGATTCATCAACATCTTACAGAATCAATATAAATTTCAGTTCATCCCAAGTTCAAGGGGGCAATTCATTTCAGTTCTCCTTCTGAAGTGGTTCATCTTGTTTGCTCTACCTCTATCTGTTCACCCATCAGAGAGTGACCACCTTTAAGGCACATAAGTTAAGGACAACATAAGCCATTAGTGTGATTGCTCTTACCTTGCTCTGTTTCTTCTCATTCTGTTTTCTCTCTGTTTCAAGCATTGTGTGCAGGTTTTTTACTTTGTCATCCAGCAGACGATTTGTTTCTTCCAGCCCTTTGACAGTATCCTAAAAATAAAGGACACATGACCGACTAAAGCAAGTTTTTATTAATGTCTTTACTTTCAGTACAACAAGAATGAACTGCATGTTACCTTAAGCTCTGCAGCTTCATCTGAGAACACATTTTTTTGTTTTTGGGCCACTTTCACCGATTCCTTTGCTTCCTTTATCTAAGTACAGAAACAATCAAACAGAGCTGAGGAAACCGTCAACATAATATTCAGTAAGAACAGAAAATTAAAAGATATTAGCTGTTGTATTGACTGTGTCATTAAACCAAAAATAGAAAGTTATGAAGCATGACAAGAACACAGAATGATACCTTCTTATCGTACTCTGACATCTTTTCTAGGATTTCTGTTTTTTCTTGTAGAAGGTTTTTAATCTTTTCTGCAAGTTGCTTTTCAGTCACTAGGAAGAAAAATAAAGTTTGCAGTAATTGTACTTCCTGGAAAAAATTCAGAGCTATCATTACTACCACTTTAGGGAACATTTTCAAGTAGGGACTAAAGCACAAATCAGGATACCGTCAGTTCCTTGGCAGTCAGCCCCTTCTGCAGAAGTCTAAGCATCTTGAGCTTTCATGTAAAGTTAGGACTCAAAACAACTTCAGACAGTTAAGCACCAAACACTGACACAAAGCATATAGCTCTTGCATTTGCTTCATAGAAGCCAGTCACAGAATGCACACTAGAGCAGACTGAGGTGCTTGCTATACCTAGATGATATATGTTCAAGGGAAGAACTGCCAGTGAGGATGTCAGCGCACCCTCAGACTGCTGCTCTGAGACTCAAGGAGATGCAAACACCTTCCCTAACAACCAGTTCTTTCTGCTGTACTGAAACTGAAACTTTGGTCAGCAAAGAATAGGACAAAAGCTTTGAAAGATCTACTGTGAACAGAAAGACACTGTCAGCTAGCAGATGGCATGAGTAAGCCTCAAAGAGCTGCATGCTTTTCTAACAGACACTATTTCTGGATTTCACAAAGGGCTGCGATCAAGCAGCAGTTTTCTGAGGCATACGTGTGTTTCTCAATCTAAACAGCTTGCTGACCAATCTTTAGGATTCAATGCTTAGCATACTTAACATTACATTACTTTAACATACTTAAATTACTTTATTGCAAATTAATTTAGAAGAAGCATCCAATTGGCATTCTTTTTCAAGTCCTAAAGTGCCCCCATATTTGACCATCCCAAGCCTCATTTGCCTCACAGCAAATCCTGCAGCTCAAACAACAGGAAGCACTGGTTGTTCCAATCACATCCTACAGGTTGTAATGGCAACTGCTACTCCTCCTTCCTCTCCCACATCAGGGCTTTTGGACTACAGGATCCCCATCCCTTCCTGCTCTGCTGAGAGGAGAGGCAACAAACGACTGCTGAGAGATACAAGATCATTCTCAGCAGTTTAAACGAGGCATGAATCCCTGCATTAACTTGGTCTCCTGACTTTACTACTGTGATGAAGAGTGGATAACAGATTTTGCCAGTGGAGTTCCAAATGAAGTCTATATTTTAATGCATTTTATCACTGTTAATATTTCATTTCAGATAGAGATTTTAATAACAAAATGAACTTTATCATGCTTGAAGAATATTTATTTGCTCTTAGCTTTAGTAGTTTCTATACTCTAACATACAAAACAATATTTTGAAATAAAAAGTGGATTAGACATGTTCCTCACTTCTCTTTAAGAATGGCTGCTAAGCAGTTTCTATACCACCAATACTAGTACTTCCTCCTCAATAATATTTATTTTACAGCACAGAAATCTTCTTGCAGACCTAAAATGGATTTTTTTCAGCTCATCAATTCTGCATTAATCATATAATAAGAAACTGCAGTATAACTACACCAAAACTAGAGGGGAATGACAGATAAGAAGCGCAGTTTGTGAAGAGGAAACAGGCAGAGAGTTCATGAGAAGACAATTCTTCCATATTTTTGTTTTGCATTCACTTCTGAATTTCCGCAATGGTCCTACTTTGAATTCTTATCCCTTTCTATTCAGTACACTTTAATTTTATATATTTGAAGCTGGAGAAATGCTCTTGTAAAAAGCTGTGTGCTAGCCACAGAGTATGTGTATTCATGTTTTTAGGAGGTCTCTTTGCAACCACACAGTAGCCAGTATCAAGCTCCTCTCATCAGAAAAGGCAAGATGTATTAGATGCTGCTTTTTGCAAGAAGGAACAAGCAAAAGCAGATTCACTATTAGTCAGAAAACCAAAACAAACTCTGCCCCACTACCACCCTAGCAGCAAACCAAAGGATCACATTTAAGTTTCATAGAGTGGAGCTTTTCCTTGCCCTTATCTTTAATTTGCAGGTGTGGGCTGCATCATTTCTCCTCAGCCAAGCACATTCCACATCCTCAGTTTCAGAAGAGTATCATCTATAGGCCTTACACTTAACCCTACACTTAACATTCTCCTGGAAGAGGAGGGAAGATAAACACTTGGTCCTCAGAAAATCTTCAAAATTTGTATATGCATAAACGTAAGCATCGAGTACACTGAAAAGTACAGCAAAACTCACCTTGATACATTCTACTCTTTACCTACAGAAAAAAAGAAAAAAGTAATTAGCCGTAAAGTGATAACTGAAAACTTTTATTTATTTTTCCTACAAGGAAAAAACATCATCACTTAAACATACATGGATTAAAGAAGCATATGGAAAGTTCTGTACACCCATCACTGCCAACAAGAGTGTTGAATAACACTACACAAACAAGCTTAAGCAGTTTTCTAATAAAAGCTTCTAGGTTAATGCCCTATCTTTGGGCCTGAGTAAAGGTCTGATTACTCTGGCACTAAAAGGATACAAATAACGGACCACATCCAAGTTGCCATAAAGAAAATTAAACCATTTTTATCAGGCAACAATCATGGACTTTCAACATAAAAGATACCTGCACCCCACTTTTGGTTCACCATTTAAAGGAGGGTATGTTTGCTTCACTGTTGCTCATTTCAAAATAAACACCATTAAAGAAGAAATGCAGAAGCTATTCTTTTTTTCTGTTATATATTAACAGTATTTTGCATTTGAAACTGATCTAGTTCATTAAATATCAAAGCTAGAGTAATGAAAAACACACCGATGTTGTTCCAGATAATATTTAGTTTTAATATATTTTTATAAAGCAAAGAAAGTATTCCATAGATTTCAAGCGCATATCATCAATGAACTTGACAACTGAAAATAATCCGTCTTATTTGTTTTTCATATATCCATTCCCAAGGAGATATACTGATATATTTGAGAGGTGGTGTTTTTCTTGAACAGAAAGTTATCTGTGTAGGGAAGAGGGGAACAAGTGCAAACTGTGAAACAGATTAGGGAAGGGGCTTTGCAGTCAGAATAAAAATCAGGTTTTTAGGTTTCCAGATGTGGCATCTGCAGTTAAAAGCAACTGAACAACGTGAAGGGGGGAGGATTAACTGCTTGTTTTGGAGATTGTTAGCAACAGGCTCAAGCCCATGGAAGGCATCTCATCCCAAAGACAAACCGACCCTTTTCTTCAGCCTTCTAGGTTTACACCACACTCTCCTATTTTGCTTTGGGAACTGCCTCAGTTTACTAAGAAATCTTCAAATGAAAGCTAAAGGGAATGCTTTCTTAACTTGAAGAAAATAGCTTCAGCTATTAAGCCCAGCATTAAGTTCTTCTTAATGATCTAAATGGAAAAAGTAAAAATGCAAAAGACTAGATACTGCTTTGACACCAGCAGTGCTGAAATAGTTTAAATCATACAAAAAATGCACTCAGTGGGTTAAATATCAGCAGGCTTGCAAGCATGAAGTATACTCACTGAAAGGCAGGTTCTCCAGAAGATTATAGCAAGTGTGGCAACTCCCACCAAGGCAGTGATAATGACAGGCTCCCATGGAAGTCCATGGAAATCAGGCCCAGGACGGATATCCTCAGGCAGGGTAGCAACCAACTAAAAACCAACAACATTGACAACTATGAATATGTTTTCATTAATACTCAGGTAAAACGCACAGTCTGAAAAATGCTTTTCTTGCTCTCATAAAAATCATAGAATCATCTAGAGCTTTCCTGGATCTGTCTCAGAATGCAGTAAAGAACATGTGAAGAGAATGAAAAAAATAGGGCAGCTTTTCTATAAACTGAAAATCAAAAACAAAGCAAACTGCAAAGCAGTTTAGTGCCTGCATTACTACTCAAAAGTCCGAATATCTGAAAGACACCTGCCAGGAACAATCTGCAGGCAAAAAACCAGGCTGTTATGTCAAAACAAGCAGATGCACACATTTTGCATTAGAAAACACTAGCGGTTATGAGATTCACTTCAAAATAAAACTATAAGGATAGAAAAATATAGAAAAAACAGCTTCACATCTGGATGTTGAAAACAATCCAGTGAAAATGGCTAAGATCTTTTCCCAAGTTTTACCCTCATAAGTCTCTCTCTGAAGACCGTAAAGCACCAACTGGCTGAAAAAGGTGCAAATACCTGGTACAGTTTACAATGCCAATATGGAAATGGCTCTTGAAAATAAACCATATGATGTGCACCACAGAAACTACTCCCTCCTCCCGGATCAAAATTCACACGGGCACGAAAAAAATTAAATTTGGGGCCTTCAAGGGCCAAACTAGGGCTGTTAAACCTAGGAAAGCGCTCTTATCTTCTCAAACACCCTCCCTCCCAAAGCGTCAGGGTGCGACAAGCTGCCACGCAGCAATTCCTCACCACGTTTACAACGGCGGACGCCTCCGCTCGCTCGGGATTTGCCCTAAATCGGAGAGGGGAGAGGAAAAAACAGCTCCTTGCTAAAGGGCTGGGAGCGGGGATGACCCACGGCACCAAGTCACCCCCCTCGGGGACACGGAGCAACGTCCGCCTCGGCCCTGCAGGCTCCGCGTCCCCGGGGGGTGGGGGGGGTGACTCGGTGCCTTGGGCCCGAATGGGGGCGCCCCTCCCCCCCGGCTCGACGCGGCCGCCCGCGCGCCCGTTAACGGCTCCCAAAGGCCGGCGACGCGGAAGGGCGGCCCCACCCGGCGCGCGCCCCCTCCTTCCGCCCTTCCCCCCCGCTCACCTGCAGCACCGCGGCGGCGCAGCCGCGCGCCGGAGGCCCCCTAAGGCGCGCGCCGGCGCCCGCGGGCTCCATGGCGGCGGCGCCGGCGCCCCGGCGCGAGCCCAACTTCCAAGAACACGTCAGCCCGGAGTGACCCCCGCCGTCAACCCGCCGCGAGCGCGCGCGTCATCGCCGCGCGCCGCGGCGACCCGGAAGCGGCGCCAGCCGCAACGGCCCCGGCGGCCTCCCGCCCCCCCCGGGACTCACCAGCTGCGCGAGCGGCCGCAGCCCGTCCTTGGCCGCCGCCACCGCCTCGCCGAGGGCTCCCCGTGCGGCGGGACCTGCCTCCGCGCCGGCTCCTGCGCCGTCCTCGGCGGCTGTGGGCAGAGGGAGAGCGGCGTTCACCCCGCGGGGCCCGGCCCTGCGCGCCCCGGGCACCGCGTTGCCCCCCCCTCACCCCCCGCCCCAGTGCGGCCTGCGTACGGGGGGGGGGGGAGGAATTTCTCCCTCTCGGCTGTTAGTGCCCTCGGAGGCTACAGGGAACCCCACCAGCATCAGGGGATGCGCAGCCTTCATTTAGGTGAGATTTCAAACTGTGATCCCTGTTTGTCCAGGGCATTGAAGAAGAGGCAGAAGTCCTCAGGAATGATAGTGATTTTCCTCTGGACTTCATTAGGAAAGGTGCTGTGAAGAGGGACAAGGAAACAGAGCTCTGGTTGTTTACACAAGCCTACCTCAAATGCACACAGTCAGCAGCTCCCTCCCTCTGACTCAACAAAAGGGGGCATACTCTTTGATCCCTAACCAAAAGACCCACATCAGGTTCTAATAAATTTACAGCACTGTGAGTACAGTGCAAGAGTTTTAAGTCATCTTTATTTCTACCCTGTGCTGAAGCTTGCCTCCTTCCCTCACTGCTATTGTTGCCATGAATTCACGTTAGCAGATTCAAATAACCAGTTGCATAGGCTGATGTTATATCGTGGAAGAGCTTCTGTAACCAATGGTGCTACAAATGCCTGCCCTATTTCCTCCCCAGCATTTCCAGCAGGCTTCATTGTAATTGCTGGCAAACAACATTTGACCACAGTTAATTTGATGTTACCATGAAGGAAGGGAAGAACACCTGACTACTTAACCACATGCTAGTAATCCACCAGCCATTTAAAATTCATTAAGTACCTTTACATTAAACATAAAGTTTCCCTTAGTACTTAAACTTGCTCAAAAGTGCTTGACTGGGGACAGAGGTACTATACCTTAGTAGGATCCTTAGTAGGATACAGAGGCTAACAAGACATGCCTAAATTTTGTCTAAATCCTCAGTGAAACATGGTTTGTTAAGCAGATGATGATCAGAGATGAATACATACCAAAGCTGAGCTTAGCAAAAAGAGTGGAGTCAGAGCCAGTTTCATGCCAAAACAGAACCAGGGACAATGGCAGTAATAGGAGCTCTCCTACCTCTCTCTCTCTCTGTCATAATGACCATTCAGCACAGCTCAGCACATGCACCTCCAGAGGAAGAATGCCTGAGTTTAATTTTGTCCTGAGAGGAATTGAGTCAAACCTCTTTCTCCTACTCCAACAAATACCTTAGTCAGAAACTACAGAATCGCTTGAGTGGAGCTACACTCCATCATTCCTGGAAAAGTATTTTTGGCAGGAATATAGTCCAGAGTCATGGGTTAAAAAGAGAGCCAGAAGAGACAGAGCATGATTCTACATCCTAGTGGTTAGATCATCAGTCCCTTCCATAAGAGGGAGGAAACCTCAGTCTGTCCTTCCAATGTGGGTTTTTTGGTTTTTTTTTTATTTTTTTTGTTTTTTAATGCACTACCATTGTGAGACACAATCCACCACGCTAGCACAGGGTTCTGACAATGATGCTTACAAGAGAACTTTACTTTTGTAGTGCAAAAAGGTAGTGGGGAAAAAAAAAAAATCTGTCTATTAAGATCAGTGTAGGCTAGAAAATACTGCCACTAGAGACTCTGTCTTGGATTACTGAAAAAAATGTTAGAATTATAGTACATATAATTAAAACATTAGTGAAAAACCTCAGTATTTGCATAAAAGAACCAGTCAACTGTACTCATCTTTAAAAGCAAAAGAAGAAAACAACAGATTTCAAAAGTTTTACCTGCAGCAGTATCTTCCCTGGAACCTTGTCCTGAATCAATCGACCCAAAGGAAGCATCTGCTGGTGGCAATCTGCTTTCGTTGTTGTACCCTTCCTCGGCATGCCCAGCATCTGAGAAGCTGGTCTCTTCATGCTCAGGTGGAATGTTAACAGCTTGCTCATCCTTTTCAGTAGGCAGAACTGGCCTCTCATGGTCTGGTTGCTGAAATATCTGACTGCTCTCATCAATGGCATTTGGGTTCCTGAAGGGAACTCTGTCATATTCAGCTTCTTTTGCAGCATCTATGGCAACAAAAACATGAATTTAGCATTGAACTGATATGCATTTCCTACTAGCAGTTGTCTCTAGTGAAATACTGCATTTGACAAAGCCTTGCTGACGCTTTTTAACACCAGCTTGTATGTTGCTTTCATTATATTCTTAGTCAAGTTTCAGTGACAACTAATTAAATGTTGATATGGAATTTATGCAAGGTATCAACTACTGACCCGATAGTGAGATTTTTTTTCATTGTTGGTGATATGAGTTTATCAGAAATTACATGCTGAACATTTATTACTGTGAAAGGAGCCTTGCTAAGAGTATATCTTACTGCCTTACACATTAATTAGAAAAAAACCAGCAAGTTTATAGCAGACTCTAGTGCAGGTTCTTCCCCCTGCCAAAAGATAGGTTTGTTCAGTATTTCTTCTATTTATGCACCATCTTTTATGAATATGGAAAAAAATACGATGATAGGGACACCTGAGATTTTAGGTGTACGTTTTTAGTGCCTGAGTTTTGTATTAGTCACTGCACATCTTAGAATTACGTGCTAGTTTGGGGAAAATAATCTCTAGACCCTGTAGAAAATTCAGCACATGCTACAGATGTGAATCCCTATGTTGTGGGGGGTGGGGGAAGGAAGAGACCCAAGTGGCTCCTTCTAGCCATATCTATCCACTGATCCCACTTCCTTACGCAGAGCCTGGCTCATAAGAACAGACATGCAGAGCTCAACATTTTCTTTCTCAGGATTTCCCAGGGCCACCCATCATCATGGCAAAAATTGCATCAAAAGTAAGCAAAATCCCAGTGATTCCTCAGGACCTCTTCCAATTCTGCTTCCTCAACCCCTTCTTAAAGCTCCTCTGGGTTACATAGCTTGGTCTGGGATAGGGTTTTACTTCCATTTCATCTATTCATTAACTAGTTCAGGTTTAATGTTTTATTATTTTTCTTCTGCAAACATAGAACACAATTCTCACAAACTCTCCAGAACAGCCATCATGCATGCATTTTAACATCCTACCTTCACGATGGAGCTGGTAATCTTCCTGTTCTGGAACAGCTGCAAGTGGGACACTCTCACTAGCAGATGAGTATTTGCTCCTTAAAGAATATATTAATTCTTGAATATCATCCATCAGTGCACTCTCTTCATCATACAAATCCATTTCTTTCACCACCTCCTCTTTATTTTCTGCCACTCTGGAATCTAGAACTTTTCCTACAACGTCCATGATACTAGATTCTGAAAATTCAAGTATCTGGTCCAAAACTTTTTCTATTTCTTCATTATTATGACTTGCCTTCCGAGCAAGCTCCAACTCTATCTTCATGTCCTGAAACATGGCTTCTATCCTAACCACATGATGGAGCCCAAGGTACTTTTGTAAACGTGCTATACGCTTTTCATCAAGGAAATCCCTCATTATTGTGAGCTGTTTCACAGACTCACTGTAGTCTGATATGACAGCGTCATTTATGGTCACTGAGACAGCAGGGCTGGGGAGATACACAGACTGCTGGTGATCATTTTTTGTGTGCTCTAAATTTTGCATCTCTTTTGAGTCTTTTTGTGGAACAGCCTCTGGGAGAGGTTCTTTTCTTTGGTTAAAGTCATCGCTGTCTTCTGTTTCAGAAGATTTGAAATTATGTTCTTCCACAGCTGATGGTTCTTCAGCTTCAGAAGACTCCTCGTCATCTTCCTTGACACGTTCCATTTCATCCAGTTTAGAGTCTTCACCAACTTGTACGTCATCCTCTTTGTTCCCAGTCTCAATTGCATCTTCCATGCTGATCATTTTCTTTGCTTCCTCAGAAAATGCATTTATTTCCTCTCCTGTTTCATCAGTTTTGTAACTAGGATTAGCAGTTCCTGAAGTAGCTTCACTTAGTGCTTCTAATTCAAGGTTTGTACTTCTAATATTTAGTTTATTACCTTGTACATTTGCAAGTCTTGCTTGTGACAACTTTGCACTTGCAGCATTCTCGTCCTCCAATAGCTCTTCCTCTGCTTGTTTCAGATCAGGGTCTTCTTCAGCATCCAACTCTTCAGATTGGAATTCTTGTCTTAGTGTTTTTTCTCTAGCTAAATGTGTGCCAAGATAACTGTCTGAACCTCCATCCTCAGTACGATTAATTCCTTGCTGAGTAAAATTCCCTGTATTAGTATTCTGTGTGGTGCCTTTTGATTTTCCTTCAGGGAAACTTTTCTGAATGCTTTCTTCAAATACTGTCTCCTCACCAAGATTTCTTGAAAGCTGTTCTTTCACATCTGCCTCCGAATACTCAGTCTCATTTTCCCATGGCCTGGGTTGCTCAACTGCTTCTCTACTCACATGCTGATGGTTTGGGTCTCCCTCCCCTATAGGGCTTTCTTTCATGTTTACGCTTTTTATTTTAGGTTCTTCTTTAAAAGGGGTGTTTTTTAGATTTTCCTGATCAGCCTCTGTTTGTTTTAAATCTTCTTCATGTTTCAGAACTTCTTTCTCCACAGCAGGCATTCCATGCTCCATTTTGTCTTTTAAGAGGTCAGTATCTCTCAAGTCGTTTTGAGATGCATTTTGTACCTCTTCCACTGGTTTGGCTGAAACATCAACAGAAGGCTTATCCTCTGCTCTTCCTTTCTCCTTTGTTTTCTCCCATAACATTTTGTGCTTTAAATCACTTTCCAAGATCTCCTCCTCCTCCAAGTTCTCATCATCAGTGTTTTCCTCCTCCTCAATTGTTTCAGCAAGTGGCGTTCCTTCTGGACTTCTGTTGATGTCACTGAGGGATGGTTTTAAAGCATCTTGCTTGCCTTTAATAGATGATTCATCTCCTGGACTAGGGAAAACATGGGAATCAGGCACAGATGTACTCTTCAGCTGTTTAGTATGTGATTCAGTCCCACCATCCATGAGCTGTTCTTCAAACTGTTCAGTATTATTTGTTTCTCCCTTTGAACCAGGATCGCCTGCAACTACAGGTTCCTTTCTAAGGAGCTCTTTGGAGAGATCCTCAAGTTGAGGTGTTGCTGCTGCTTCTTTCTTACTAATTAGCATTACCTCATCCTGCTTCTCCTTTGTTTCTACAGATTCAGACCTATCCACATTTATATTGTCACCTGACCTCCTGCTTTCACTGAAGGCATGCTCAAGAATTAATGTATCTGAATCATATTTTTTCTCATCATCTTTTTGGTTATTTAGCTCTGTAGCACCCTTTGCATTTTCATCAAGTTCATTTTGTGACTCAATGCCATTGTTTTCATCAGCTTCCGAATCCTCTAGGGATACAGTTTCTTCTTCTGTCATAAATGACAGCAAAGGAATTTCTTCAGGCTGATCTGCAAAGTCTTGTTCCTCCTCTGTATAATGAGCATCAATGCTCAAATCTTCATTAAAATCATCTTCCGGTGATGTAACAAGGCTAGTCACCTCATCATCAGATACAACAGCATCAGCAGTGGAGCCAAATTTTGTTTTCAAGTTCACAGACAGCTCTCTGTTTAAAAGTGTATAGGCATTGGCTTCTTCACTCTGTTTGTCAAGTTGACTGGTTTCATCCTGAGGAATACTAGTGTTTTTGGTATTTTCACTTTCTAGCCCTTTTAGTTTCTCATGTAGCATGCCTTTCAAGTGCTCATGTGCAATTTGATCTCCCTGAGAGTTTTCTTCGTGACTATTTACACTGGTGTCTCCCCCAGTGTTTTCAGTTCCTTCTGTAAAAGGACTGTCTATTTCTTCTGTCAAAGAGGGGGCTTCCTTGTCTTCCTCTGTGTTTAGCTCAAGTTTGTCCATCTCCAAAGCAGCAAGGAACTTTTTTGTATCAACCTCTTCCACCTCTTCATCTCTTTTGATTCCTTCAACTGGTTTTGTCCCTGAATCACTTGATTCCGTTTCCCCTTCATTTGGTATGGTCTCTCCTGATGACTTCAAAAGCTCATCCACATTATAATTATCAAAGTCATCCCTTCCGCCATCAAAACAAACAAAATCTGTTTCCTGAAATGGGAAAAAAAAGAGTGTCAGTCACAAAAATTATTATTTTCTTTATTACAGTGATGAGACCCAATCCATTTGGTTGGTTAGAAAGAAATACAGCAGCAAAGTAAGTGTTATTAATTGTGCCAGATTAACTCCTTGAGTCCTTAACCAAAACTCTCATTGAAATCAGTGGATGTTTTGCCCAAGAACCCATTAAAAAAAAAAAAAAAAAAAGCTCATGATTAGCCAGTTCTAAGACCTCCTAGTGAGGAACAAATTGGAAGTCAGCAATGGAGTTGATAGTGTTATAATACCACCATATGCATCTTTGAAATAAGAACAATTCCATTGCCAAATGACAATGAGGAGTTCTTAATTGTATAGAGGGAAACCAACTTCACTGAGCTTATTTGTCCCAGTCTTCATTAGTTGGTCCCTCCTCCAATAACAAACTCCTCCACGCAAGACTGCCCGTCACACAATTTCTAAAAAATAAGAGTGGTGCAAGCCACAGAATTCAATTTTATAATGGTCTGAACCTGTCTCCACAAACAGGCCTTACTCACACAATTCTGGAGTTAATGAGCTATTAGTGCATGAAAACCATTTATGTGAGGAAGAGTTGAGGGATCAGCTCTAGAATCAGAGTGCTAATAGTGCAGATTTTGTTTCTGATAGTACTTTAAACTTCTGAAGTTTGGAAAAAAATTCTGAATACATACCAAATAGCCTATGTGCAAGCCAGCTAGCAACATTTCTAGAGCTTGCTAATTAGAGGTATTCAAACAGGTTTTGTTAGAAGAAAAACATAACATTCAGAAAAAGAAAAAAAATAAGTGCCCACATTATGGACTGATGTTCACCCACCTATCCACATACATATCTGCACAAACATTCCACCTCCCCTGACATGTATGTGCATGTGCGTACTTATGTAGTTGCTGACTTACAGAAAAATAACTAAGGTTTACTGATACTCCTATTCTCCTCAGCGATTTTACTGAATGCTAAGGTAGGAAGTAGTAAAAAGCTTAATTAAAAAATAACAACCAAAACTTACATCTGTTGGTAATTCTAGCTCCTCATTGGTATAATTATGGTTTATTTCAAGTAAATCCTTTGGAAAATATCCAAAATCACTTCCAACCTGCCAGAAAACAAAAGCAAATAAACAAGAGTTAAAGAAACTGCTGAAATCATGAAATTATGAACAAAGTACATGTTAGAATCCTAATTACAGACACTAGTCACAAATACATCAAACTCAAGTATTTCTAGATGAAGTTTAATGCAATGAATAGAAGAAAATAATTAGTAATACCTGATTTGTACAAGAGTTCTCATGGAAGTTTTATACATATAACTTTCACAACAGCTTTGTGTGGCTGGGAAGTTTTATTTTTCCTGCTTTAAGATTGACTTATATAACAAATTATTAGGAAAGTTAGAAATGAAACCCAAGCATTCTGGCTCACGTGCTTTATCTGCTAATCTGTGCTCTCCCTAATACCATATTTGTCTTGAGTATTTTCTTAATTAGTAAGCAGAAGAGACTCTGACTAGTAGGACTTACCTCCTTGTAGATTATTATTATTGTACAGTAATAATATTGTAGCCTGTAAATATACTCATTTTGTAATTCAAGGAAAAAGTATTTCTTAGAGCAGATTTTATGAAAATATAAAATTGTACTCAAGTTAATATAATAATCTAAGACCTGTATGCAAAACACACCCCCTCTGCAAATATATTATTGATCTTTAGTGACTACTGTGAGCAACAATTAGTTGCAGGTAGCTATTTAAAAGCAAGGTAACAGCTGAGACAAGGTAAATAGTGGAAGACAAGAACATCTCTTATCACTCACTGGATAAGATCTACACAGTAATGCTCTCACTTGAGAGTTCTGACAGCTGCTGTCAAGAAGCCAATAATAATAGCATGCTATCACTACGCAGATTAGATAATCCAGGCAAACAGAGCCTGGTGGACACACCCAGAAGGGTAGAGTTCCTAGAGGACCAAAACGTCCAGGAGAAGAAAGTATTTCTCATTTCCTGAATGTTTTGTTATAGGAGGAAGACAACTGCCAATTTTCTTGAAGAGTTTATTTCTGAAGAGCACTCAGTTAAAGATCAAATTAAAAAGAAAAACAGTTATGTCAAAACAATTAGGGAAGCCAAGTTTTGTTACATTGATATAACTGAAACCAGTTAAACTTGGCTGAAGTTTTCTGGATTTACAATGGCATAAAGAAGAGAAAAATCTCCAGTGGATAAGATGTATTTGTACTTTTTTGTTTATGCAAGCAAAGTAAGTGCTGATATGTTATGGGATTTCCTTTTGCATTCAAATCCTACGTTCCATAGTTAAGATTTCTAAAGTTAGTTATTGGGGGGGGGGAGGGGAAGAAAAGAAAAAAGAAAAAAAAACCCACACTATTAACTCCCTCCCTACACACATACACATTTTATAAACATGCAGCAGACCAACAACTAATTACTCTCTTATGGAAAAGAGATCCTGTATGCAGTTTTTATAGCGCAAACCAGTTCTTGGGAATGGAAATTAAACTGGACAAGCCAAATCAAAAGCTTGTTCCTGTGTTACATACTACAGTTTTACTCTAAACTGACACATTTCTCTCCACAAACTCTTATTCCAGTTTTAAAACTTTGCAAAAACAAAAGCCAAAGCTTTCAAATAGCCTCCTTACAGACTAATCTCCATGACTATCATTATAATTAGACATCGCAATTTGGAACTGATTTAGTATAATCCAAGCTGTTGACTGCACAAGTCCTCTGCAGTGACCCAGTTTGCAACTTACATGGTTTATGACCTGTGCAGGACCTGTGTGCCCAAATTTTATCTGTTCCTCTCCCTACAATTCCTATCCTGTAAGGGAAAAATATGTCAGCTTTGTACCATTAGGCAGGGAAAGGAAACATTCTTAGTTCTGTATGTATATGATAGAGGAAAGGCAATATGCATGCCAAGTAAAAAGGGAGAAAAAGATACATCCCTCAGACCATTCAGGGGACAGCTTCACTCTCTTGTCAGCTACAATGCCCAGGGTGGAAAACAACGTGTGGGTGTGTACAGCATCTGTCCCCACCTGTGACAGCAGCCAGCTGTTGCAGGTTCACCAAGCACCACTGACCAAGAAGCCAGTCCCTCTGGCTACTCTACCTACCTTAGTGACAGAAAACAGGGAGTTTGGAAAACAAGATGTTCAAATGTTTTTAATCTTAGCCCACATCCCTAAAGCACAAACATCAGCAGGAGGGCTCTCATCACAGGTAGCAAGAACTGCCAAAACATTGGTCCAAGGAGGGTGTTGTTTTGGTCTGCCCTTACTAAGTGCTGGCATTGTTCAGAAAGCACAGAAACAATAGGAACAAATCCCCTGATTCTGTGGGTCTTCCAGAAATACTCTGTCTTCTGATCTTACTTTAAATTTACTTCACCTTTCTTTCTTTTCTGCTATGTCCCTACGAGATTGGGGGGGGGGGGGGGGAGGGAAACAAAAAAGCAAGCAATCAGCAGTCAAGTCCATTTCTTGAGGCCAGAAACGTTTTCTTCAATCATGCATCAAGAAAAACAAAGCTCAGATCTTTGCCATAAGGTAAAATAATAGTCTTGCGCAGCAAGAACATGAAGCATCTTTGCTAAAGTGTTTGTTAAAAAAGAGCAGTTTTTACTTGAGTTATCTGAAATAGTTTTGGAGTTCTGGACCCTGCTAAAGATGAGGGGAGTGTGCAGAAGAACCATATAAGAAAGTCCGTATCACAAAACTTGATGATGTAAACAATGTGAGGTGTATGCTCAAAGAGGAGGCTAGTTTTAGAGTAGGACATGGAGCACTAGACAATGAAAGTACCAAATATGCTCCATCTCTGCCTTTGTGAAAAACTCAAGTGTTTTTTGGACTTGAGGTATTCATGAAGATTATAACATAAAATCACTCAAAATACTGTCCCAGCATTTGGCTTTGCAGTAATAACGAGGTTTAGACAGCTCTGCTAAAAGCTGCATGCCGTGTAATATAGAGAATAGATACTATAGCTGGGTTCCAGAATTTTTTCACAAGTGAAATACTTGCAGAGCTCAATGGGAATTCTGCAAGCAATATTGTACAAAGTATATAAGACTGGGTTCATAAAACAAAGATTCTGTTTTGTTAAAACAAAGATGTTTACTGGCACAGGTCAAAACTCAACAATAGCTCGATTAGGGCAGAGTGAACTTGATAAGTCAAGGCAAATAAAGCCCAACTCCAACTGTTTTAGATTTTCTGGCCTAGATGAATCCTTTCTTGTTAGATCATCTCCTTTCAGGTCAATAGTATTTCTCATGGCTCCTCAAAATCAATTCCAGGATTAGAACCTGTATTTATAACTTGTTTGGAACAAGCCCCAAGTTCCAGTAGTTCAAGCTTCTCACACACACTTTCCCCTAACCTTTGTCCCAAATCAAGGGGGGAGCATCTGCTAGGAACATCCATGAGTTAGTCACAAATTAAACCCTCCATCTGCAAGGGGAAAAAAATCAAAGCTTAAACATTATAGTAGAAATTCATACAATATATTTCAGACTATAAACTTTTCATAAAAGATATGATTCAATGACTTCCAGTTTTCAAAAAACTGTAGTTGGTTAAGTTGGAGTTATCCCTGGATTTCAGTTTTCATTATGCTCTAAGAAATGTTTTCCCCCAAAGCTTTGGCAAATAGAAAAAAGCAGTAGGGTCAGATGACAGACATGAGCACATGTGAAGTCCTGTGACGAGATTCCCAAAGGGGCTGCAGCAGAAGGTAACATGCCTTCCACTGGAATTTCTTTGAACACAGACCTCACAAGGTGGCCTGTTTCTAATTTGCAAACAACAGCCTCTTCCCAGCTCCAGGACACTGCATAGCAGGCACAGCTGGTCTGCATAAATCAAGTTGCCCAGCTGAATCTGGCACGTGAAGTCATATTGCAGGAGAGAAGGACTGCTGCACTATCTGCAAGTGCATGACTGCAGGATCAGCGGCAGGGTCAGGCATGCCAGCCCCCTACTGAACATGCAAGGGTAGGCAGGTCTCACCACTCTGCAGCATTTGCAACCTATTTGTTGCATTATTAGGATCAGTGCAGAAGCAGTCAATGAAATTGGTGGTGGTGTGGGGGGGGACCACAGTCACAGATTGAAAGGAATTAGTCTGTATTCACTGTCCTAAGGGCAATATAGGAAACTCGGCAACACAAAATAAATAAATAAGTAAATAGGTGTTTTACAATTCTTTCAAACCTGCCAACTTCAGCTATTATTTGCTAAAGTCAAAGCAAAAGTCCTTTTAACTCAGAGACACACACCTACTGGTTGCATTAGCTATCTATCAGTGAATATAGTTAAACTGTGTATTGACTCGCAATTACTGAAAACCTGCAGGTCTGATCTTACACCTTGTTAGCAGAAGATGCAAAATTGGCCCCTGGTTACTACTTCGCATCTGAAGAACTGTTAGTCATGAAAACCTGTACCATCTAATTATCCAGATTATTTATGGTACAGTACATGTCAGAAGGGAATTACCAGCATGATACAATTATAAACTCTTCTCCTTTAACCACATGCTGCAATTTTCTGGTCTCTTCTGTGTCATTTTAATTGGATTTGACTCCTGCTGAGAGCCTGGCTGTCCACACCCAGCCTGAACAGGTTAGAGAAAGTGATACATCCTGCTTTTTGCTAAACCACTAGTCCCACAATAAACACACAGGTGTGGCTTTGACCAGTCTAGACCACTGTCAAAGGCAGTATATCTCTGGTAGCAGAGCAGAGTAAGGAAGGAGGCTGAAGTAAACGATTCTGACACAAAGAACAAGGGAAGGAGAGGGGAGAAAAAAAGCAGGGGGAGGGAGGAACAAGGAGGTGGACTAAGTAACCTCTGAACTGCCAGCATTTTTGTGGGAAGCCCAGGAAAATAGTTCTTTTGCAGGGATATCTCAGAGGAGATATCTTAGAGGAGTTGAGAGAAGTTTTCTGTGGAAAAACTGCAGGCTCACACCCAGAGAAGCACTTGCTGTAAAGACCTTCCTTTCACATTAACATTGCCCTCTCGGAGTCCTTACAACTGTTCTGCAAACTGCTGCAATCGGTTACTAAAGCTGAAAGATAGACCTTTTAAAATCCAATATACCTTAACTGTTTTTAGTTTTACTACTTTTTTTCCCCTCCAGCTGTGCATACAGCTTAGATAAAAGGGGGAAGACAGCAGCTGAATATTAGGACAAGAAATTTATTTGAAATACACGTTGAACAATCTTTAGCAAGATTACACAGGGTGCATGGGTCATGGGTAAAAGCAAGCTGAGGCTTAAGTCTCTCTAGGTGGGAAGGGAAACATAGTATCTACTAGATAGGTCCATGGGCCATCAGTTAGTGTTGCAATGTGGGTTTTTCAACACAAAGAAAGTTTCCTAAAAGAAATTATGTTTATCACATATTAGCATGCCCATTTTCACAGAACTTAATGTTTTAGGTTTGATGCAACCACACACTAACCTCAAGACAAAAGAGCATGCATGACATTTTTTGGTAAAAGCTTAAAATTTTCTCATAAGAGGCAAAAGGAAGAAAAAAGGATTACCAAAGAAAGTGCCAACAAGATCAAGTGGAATAAATGCTTTACAGTACTTACGCTTCCAGCCCAAAGCTCAGTTGATTTTCCTATTAGTTTGTAATATACATACACTGCTTCTCCTTTCTTAAAATTTACAAAACGACAGTCTGGACCTTTGAAGTCCTGCATTGCCTTCCCTCGGCACATTAACACTGTACAAAGAATACAAAAAACAGAGCATTACTTCAAAAAATTAAAGGTCACAGTTCTGTGGAAAGGATCTTTGCTAATCAGCAGGAAAAACGACCTCTCCGCACGCACAGCTTTTAAGCACTGGGTCAAGAGATGGGAACGTAACTGAAAGTACAACTAGGATAAGAAAGGAAAAATACTGTAAAAGCCCACAGATGGAGACAAGAGCTTAGTAAAGCACTTGAGTATTACATTTGAGAAGTGCGCTATGAAGCCAGTTATTAATATTAAATAAGAAGGGCTGAAAGATGACATCCGTTTCATAATGAATCAGCCCGTTTGTTACTCGGGGTATAAACAGTACCCAGCCGGCGTCTGTACGAGGGGGTTCTGCAGAAGAGAAGAGCTGCGGGAATCGGAAAACTTGCCCCAAGAGACCGAGCGGGTAAGTAAATCCCAGCCCACCCCGCTCCGCCCCGCAGTTTCACAGCATTTGCGCGTGAAAACAGCGCTGCTGAGAACTGCGCGCGGCCCCCCGCGCCGCCGGCACCGCTCCTCGCTCCCTTCTCCCGCGCCGCGCCGGCAACAAGTCGCCGGGAGTCCCGGCGCGGCGCCCCGGCGCGGCCCGGCCCGGCCCCACTCACTGCTGCACTCGGGGTCGGCGCAGCGCTTGCGCTCGGCGAAGCGGCGGCCCAGCTCGGCGCCGAGCGGCCGCGGCAGCAGCAGTAGCAGCAGCGGCGGCAGCAGCAGGGCGAGGAGCGGCCGAGGGGCCGGCGGCGGCGGCGCTGCGGCCATGATCGCTGGGCGCCGGCGGCAGGGAGGGAGCAGACACGTCAGCAGAGCCGGCGGCAGGAGGCAGGGAAGGAGGGAGGCAGGCGGCGGGGAGGGCCCCGCGTCCGGCGGCGGCGGCGGCAGCAGCGGGCGGCGCCCGGACCCTCCCTCCCGTCGCCATCGCGCCCGCCCCCAACCCGCCATGTCGCCTCCGCCCACCGCCATTTCGCCTCCTCCCGCCCCCCGCCGCCATTTCGGCTCCGCCCCGCGGCCCCGGTCTCCAGGCGCTGACGAGGGCCGACCGCCCCGCGGCGGAGCCGCCACTTACGCGTGTGCTGGCGCTTCTCGTCAGCTCTTCGCTACGTCCCCGACAGCCGCGTTAGCGCAGGCAGCCCCAGCGGGAGAGGAACAGCGGTTGCCGCGGTCCTGCTCGAGAGAAAAATGGAGTGACTGTCTTCCCCGCCGCCTTTTGCGGCGCGTGTTAATCCTTCAGCGAATGGAAAATTCCTTGTACGAAGGGCGCAAGACATAGCCCAGGAGGGGTAGGGGGCAGGTAACGGAGTGCTGCTGCTGGCTTATCAAACGGCAGATTTTCCCCTCGGCAGCCAGAGGGCAAGCTCTGAAGGTGCTCCAGAAACGAGCAGGAATGCGGCAGGACTGGCGGTCAAGGGCTCTGCCTCTCCGTGCATATCAAAAGCGCCCTTTTAAGCGACGCATTTGCAAGCGCTCTTAGCATCAGCTCTTTGGGGTTTATTCTGCAACTACAACAGAAGCTGATCCTCCTCTTCCACTTACTGCCGGCCCTTATCACCAGCAGTTAGCAGTCACCGCTGCTGATTGCGTTAGCGGTACTGCTCCTGTTCTTATCATATCCTCACGGTTATTGATTTTGTTTTACATACTCTCACTTCTACAGCCCCATGAGCCCTACAGCTTGAGAGCCAAGCATAGGTAATATTACATGATCTCTGAAAATCAGGTATTTTATTTTTACTCCCCTCCCTCCAGTCTAGAGCAGTTTAATATTTTATCACATTATGAAAAGGCATCAGGGCAGAAATAGGTACCTTCCTAATTTAGTCCTGCAAGGAGAGGCTTCAGTGTCTCACAGTCAAACTTACCTTAAACATCTCACCACTCCTTATAGCCCCATCTTTCCCGAGATTAAAGAAACACCTATGTGCTACAGGAATGCAACGGTTCATCCAGTATTATTTCCTCCAGGAAGGTGCCCACACGTATTCCCTAGGCCTAGCACGGTATCGTGGCTGTAGAACGCAGTATTTGCTGATTGCTTCCCTGGAGTTTTGTTGACGTTTCTCAGTTTCACATCCTATAAAATGAGGTGATACCTACTTGCTATTAATGATACTGTCTGAGGAAAAGCTCTAGGAGAGTCTAACTCATAAAATTTAAATGTGGATTTCATCACAGCTTGCAACCAGCCTGAGCTGTTAGATGCAATTCTCTTGAAATATACCCCATAAGAGTTAACTCCAAACATAAACATAACAACAGATTTTACTGAAAAACTATGAAATACAAACATGGCAAAATTAGAAAATTTTAACACACTGCTGTATATGGAAACTAGTATATTCAAGTCATACAATTTATGAGACTAAGAATGAAAGACAAGTAATTTTTTCCTTAACATTAACATTTCTTGTGGTTTAATTCCCATTCTGATCTTTAGATCCACTTGCTGTGAAGATATAGCTGTTGGATAATTCCCTGCTAGCACCAGGTTATCAAGCTTATCTTTATTAAAAGACCAAGATAAAAAGTAATGGTGTCTATGATCATAAAAAACAAGTGCAGGAAAGTGAAATGTGAAGAGAAACAAGATCACTTTTTTTTTTGCATGAGTCATTGCCATTATTGTACAATAATGAATAGCTTGCTGTCAATATACATACATGGGTTTACCACTGCAACCATCCAAAACTCCCTACAATTTCAAGTATTTCGTAGTAATGATATGTATGCAGCTTTCCCTAACGTGTGACACAGAAGAGGAATATTTCACTTGTTTAGATGTTTTAGGCAAGATTTCCTTCAGTCTTCAACCCTAATCTTGCAAACGTGTATTCAATTTCAAGTATGAGAGTAGTCCCATTATGCACATGGAATCTTGATATCTGTACATGTTCACAGTTATAGTTTCCCCATCTCTCCTGCACTAAAGCATCTACCAAATGAAAAACTAATACCCATGAGTAAGACCAATTGGCAAAGTTCACACAGGAATCAGCAAAGACACAGAAAAATAGAAAAACCAAGAGAAACATATATCTGCCTCTAAGCAAATGCGAGAACTTTCAGAAATAAAGCGGGGGAAGCCGAATACTGAAACTAGGGTATTGATGTAACAGAACATCAGAAATGTAGGATGCGACACCGCACTTTAGGAATACCAAAAATCAATGAGACACTCATACAAGGTGCTGATTATATAAAGGGTAGACAAAGAAAATATGTAATAAAAAAGGTTTATAGTCTAATTAGTTGAATAAGTTAATTGTATCTACAAGTAATACCGAATACTTACGAACTGAAATTCTGGGCCTAAATTGGAAGAGCGCGAGATTAAGACTACACTCTTGTGATAACACCAGGGACTGTGAGAGGCCAATATCAGAAAAAAAAGAGCAAAGAAAACCAGTAAGGTGAGACTTCTGTTATCCCCACATAGATTTATTGAATGTCATAGTAGGGTATGATACTGAGGTTAAATGTGTAGACACTACAAAAAAACTGCCCTGCCTTAAACTTTTCCCTTGACACCTGTTCTGGATCATAGTTGAAGACAGGACACTGGAATAGATGAACCTTTCATCTGAGCCAGTATTTTCACTTACTCACCTTCACCTGGCAGAATTGTTCTGAAAAAAATGTACATTCTTATTCAGAAAGCAGGACTTTAAACATACCAAAACACTTGAAGGTTAAGTCAGTTGCTGAAAGTGATTCAATGAAGCAAGTTCCAGCATAAATTTATACAAACCATGCTCTGTGTAGACAGACTTCTAGAATCGGGGTATCCTTTAGGAACACAGGCATCACTATTACTCTACAATGCACAAGACTGATTTGGGGTCCTTTTCTTCCGTAGAAAAATGGTGCTCTAGATTACAGACCCACGGAAAAGTACCAGTACACCTAAAGGAAGAAGGTGACAACCGGATCCAGTTAATGATCACTTTCAGAGTTACTAGTCGCAGGTGTAACAACACTCTGATGGTGCTATGTGTTAAACAGTTCTCTGCCAGCTCTTGCGCACACACCCAGTAAGTCTCCCGTTCTCCTTCTATTTCCTCACCCTGCCGTTTCTCATTTCCCCACCTCCACACGCAGATAAAAGCCAGCACATCTCACGAACACGTGCTGCCTGGACCTAGAAGGCTTCCTCCGGGCAGCTAGTGTGCTGCACTTCCTTGGCAGAGCCTGTGATCAGCGACAGCTCTCAGTCCCTGTGCTGCTCACCGCAGGAGCACAGCGGTGAGAGCAGCACCTTCAGGCCATACAAAACCCTTACGGCCCACAGCCCCCAGCCCTGCTCTAGCCGGCTGCTGCAGGTAAACGCACAGCCCCCCCCCCCCCCCCCCACACACACACTTTGGGATTTATTTCAGCTGGAAGCAGCCACCGCCGCACCCTGACCCGCAAGGGGCGCTCGGCACTGAGGGTGAGCGGCACCTTTCTAGGGTCGATCCCAAGGCAAGTACAAAGGACCAGGGCACCTGCCCACCACGAGGAGAGCAGACGAGTAACCCCACTCGGCACAACCCCCTCCTCCCGCGCCTCCACTTGGCCCCCGCTTCACTGCGCAGGTGCAGGCGGCGATCCCCACCCCCTTTCATCATGGCGACGTGGTTGCCCAAGTTCTTCAGCGCGCAGGCGCAAGAGGCAGTTTTCCCCGTTTCATCATGGCGGTGAAGCTGCCCAGTGTCCACAGGGCGCATGCGCCCTGTGAAACTTGGGCAACAGCTGGCCCAGGCTCTAGGAGCCAGAGGCTATTTGGGGGCGGGAAAAGGTCGTCATCTTTAAACTGAGCTCCGGCTTAGCTCGCCAGGATGGAGCGGCTTCGCCTTTCTCACAGGATAGCTTAGCGGCTCAGCTTGGATTAGACAGACTAGAAACTGTAGTCAGGTCGCCCCGTAGCGAGGCCGCCCAGAAGTCGACCGCCAGGGTCAAAGATGGCCGCTGCCGTCAGGCGGTGCCCCCTTGTAGTCGCGTGGAGGGTCACGTGAGGGCGGCTCGCGCAGCGGCGCCGTTAGCGGCCGCCGTAACGGCCACCCGGCGTATCGGCCCCTTCCTGCAGGCCATGGACAGCCTCATGGAGCGGGCGGCGCCGTGCCCTGCCGCGCAGGCGGGCAGCGTCCTGCTGCCGGCCCTGCACCTGCCCCTGCTGCCGCCGCACCTCTACCGGCCGGGTAAGGGGGGAGCGGGTCCCTGCAGCCCCCGCCGCAGCGCCTCGCGCTCCGCCGCCCGCCCCTGCGGCCTGAGGGGGGAGCGCCGCCCGGTGCGGGTGTCCCGCCGCCCCCGGGGTCCGGCTGCCTCCCTTCGCCGTGCACCCTGCGTCGCTCCCCCGTGAAGAGAGCGAGGAGGGTCTCTGGCGGCCCCCCCTTTTCCGTGGTCTGCGCTTGGCCGGCCTGTCTAGCGGCCTTTGAGGTGCTCCAAGGTGTCATTTCTGCCCCGTGCTGGGAGGTCGCAGTTAAGCAGGAATGACGGGTGGCTGTCCTGTGGCAGTCTTGCCCCTCTCCCCTCCATGTGGGCAGCCCGTGCAGCCTCGTGGCTTCAGGGGCCTGGAGGATGCTTGGTGCCGCAGAGACTGATGTCTTTAATGTTAGCATCCCTGTGTTGTTTCTCCGTTTCTGTGGGTAATAAGCTGCATGTGGCTTATTCTGCATTTTCACTATTAGTAAATAAGGGTAGTTGAAATGACTATACAAAAGTATAGTGGATGTAAGTAACTGGAAAACCTCTAGCAAAGTTCTTGTTTCAAATTATTTTTGTAGTGAAACACTTAGCAGAGCCTTTACATCAAATCTATCTATATCAGGTGTCTTCTCAGCAGCTTATATGATAGGACTTACCTACAGTAACCATAGTCCTTGATATAGTTAATCTTTCAATGTTCATTGTGTTTTTCTATTCTAAGTAGTTGGAACCTGTGAAATTAAAAATAACTTAAATGTTAGCCCAGGTGTGAAGACACTATTGCTCTACTCTAAGAAGCTTCTTTTAGAATGGTGGATATGATCTTGGGTAGGTTGGTTAGAGGTGATTTTGTACAATGCACTGTAATAAAAGTGCTGCCGGCCTATGTTTGAGTCATTGCTTTGCCTACAGCATCCATGTAGGAGCTGCTTTGGCCAGCTCTGCATCTTCTTTGCAGTAGGTTTTTGTGGCTTGAAAATTGTTGCAGGGGCATGTTAGATCATGGCATGCAAATATTACATAGCCATGGACTTTAAAAAGATGTGGAAACAGATTCAATTTTGTGCTATAACAAGGGCAAACCAGTGTCTTGCACCCTTTATGTAAAAGGAGTAAGTGGCCTCCTTCCCATTTAGTACTCACAAGAGAATAATTTGCTATGTGTGTCTTTGTGTTTTGCTTTTTGTTTTTAATGGGAATTGTTTAGCCTTTATTACTGGAATGGCCCATTTGTATATGTGTATGTGACACTTCAGCACAGTGGGGTCACAAGGTCAGTTCAGGATTAATAAAGGAAGAGAGACATGTCCTCCCCCCCCCCCCCCCAATATATCGGAAAACACTACTAAGTTACCGAAGCACCATGATTTTCTAATACCTCTAGGGAAGTAGTGTGCAACAGCTAGTTCTTGGCTATTTCAGAAGTGTCTTCATCTGTGTTGCTTGTGAAAATGCTATTTTATATTGTATTTACAGCTTTTGTCATAATCTGTTGTTCTCCTGTCAGGTTTTTCAGAAAGTAGGTGTGTTTACCTTCAAAGGTATGTAAGTGAAGATCGGTTTCTGTAGTGTCTGAGAAATCATTTTTTCTTTGATAAACAGAGAGACACACTAAAAGGGTAGGCATATTATTATTTGAATGAATACTGTTTTTTTTGTTTGTTTTTAGCAACTTCCCATGAACACAAATTAAACTTCAGGAAGAGCAAGGAAGCATGTTTAACTTACATTCAGGATGCCATGCTACAAAAGCAGTGGAAGAGGGCTGCAGAGTTTCTGACCTTCTATATTGAGTCATTGGAGAAAGACTTTTCTACAGAATACATGGGTCCTTCAGAGGTAAGTAAGTCAACGTTCTTTGTCGGAGTTCTTTTGCAGTTGAAAAAAATAATTGCAAGAAGCATCTATAGTACTTCAGGGCTAACAGTTGTCTTAGTTAAATAAATTCCATAGGCTTGATTTAGGAAAAAGTGTCAAAGATAAGACCTGAAAAGTCAGGAAACTTTCATAAGCTAAGTAAGTTCCTTTTTGTTTTTTTGTTTGTTTGTTTGTTTTTTTAATAAAGTCATTGTATAACAGAGAACGTATGGATTTGAGCATGGTGTTACAAAGGGGGAAGAGTGTCAGTATAAGCAGCTATTCAAGTACTGATAGAGAAGTGGAAGGTCTTGGATGACAGGCTGCAGAAAGTACACCAGGCTTTGTTATTGGTAATGCTCAAGGCGGTATGTTGCCCGATTACTCATTAAAAGTATGTCAGGCTGGCATCTGCACAAGCATGCCTCTGTGCTACGGGGTTGACCAGTCTTGCTGGGCATTGAATTCTGCTGAGATCTGTCTTTCAAGAGTGCTGATAAATTATTGTACTCTCTGATGTCCTCCCCAACAGTGTTTAGTGCTCTGGAAAAGTTCTCTTGACTTGCAGGCTTTTTTACATAAGCCAGTGCCACAACAGATGAAAACTGGGCTTTGTACAAGTGAATTCCGTCAGTGGCATATCTAACAAAAGTCGTCTTAATGTAGTCTTCTAAAATGGAGAAGCAGTAAATGTATTTGCCTCTGGCATGTCATCAGTCAGAATCTGTTTGAAAGTTAGTGGCTTATTTAGGTCTTTACTAGCTTTTCTAGTACCTACAAAACTCCAAACAGGTACTGAGATAGAAGCAGGAGGAAAGGGATCAAGCTGAGTTGTTAAATAAATGAATTATGTATACCCTGCACTTCAGCAGGAACATATCAAAGAAAAACAAGCTTTTCGGTAACAGGAGGGGGAACCTTCTGACATGCAGTTTCCATATGCTTTGCTGAAGTGCTGGACTTTTCATGAGCAATTGTGAAGTACCCACTGAATGATTATAAAAATGTACTAGATAATCATGTAAGTAGCTATGTCATTAGACAACACTTAGAATTCTATTTTTAATTTGCAGTTCAAATGCGTATTTTATTCATATGTTACAGTAGCTACAAGCTTGCTAAGATTACATGTATGGTGACTGTTTCCGTTTTTATAAAAAGGTTATTTTTGGATCTTTTTCCCCCTCATTGATAGATGATTTGGAGAATAGGAACAGAAATTCTGTGCCATCATTCGTATAGCAGCATGAAAGACTTCAACTCTTTCATAGAACAGATGAAAACTTTGGGAGTAAAAAGGTATTTGAAGGTAAGAGTGTACTTAATGCAGCCTTGATGACTTGCCACACATGTTTATCTAAACATTTACTTGAGTATTACTGTTTCTGAAAGTTCTATATCTTTTAGGGTGTATTACTGACAATAGTCAAGGATTGTAAATCTGTGTTACCAATTCCATGATGTTTTTTTAATGTTATTTTATACCTACCAGTATCTCACTGGTCTATGTATTTGATCACAGTTGCATATTGTCAGTCCTTAGTAGTCTCTAGATCTCTTAATTGATCATTTACTTTGAAACCTCTATAAAGCTGGGGCACGTGTGAAAATCAGTTTATCAGCAACATCTAATTTCATGTTAACATCTGCAAAGTTTTCTTTGTGGTACTTCATTTGGCCACTCTGCTCCTGACTAAACTATATAGTTTAACTTAAATTTTTGCTGTCATTATCTACTCACTTTTCAAGTAGTTAATCTCTATATAAAACAGTAGGCCTTATACAGTGGACCCTTTTGTCACCCAGCTGTTTTTCTTTGTCCATGATGGCCCATTCAAACATACATTATTTTGGTCTTTCTGACTGTTTCTCATCTGTGACAATGTTTCTGCCTCTCTTGTCATACTAGTTCTAGTAATCGCTTGTGAAGAACTTCTGGCAAAGGTCTTCAACTTAAGGCTCAGACTTCTATCCATTCCCTGATCAACATGACAGGGTAATAAGACATCCCTCTTTCGGGTGTGCTGCAGTTGGGTAACCAAATGAAAAACTCAGCAAATGTGAACCTGACAAGATTTCCTCAGGTCATTTCTGAATCTTCTAAAATAGATACAGCATTGACTAATGACAAGCAAGCTTTGTGACAACTGCTTTTGATAAGTACCACTGGATATAGACCACCTGGGTTGGTGATTTTCTGCCCCGCAAATTATCAGAAGCTTTAGCCTTCTCACTTCCCTGGGACACATCTTAGTATCCCAGAGATCCTTTTCATTCATGTTTTTCCAGCATCTTCAGATAGATAAATTGCTTAGGTTCTAGGCACACCCCTTCCCTCACCCCTCCCAGGGGCATTTGTATTCTCGCATTCCTGCATTTTTCTCCAAAATTCCCTGTAAAGATACTCTTTGGATAAGAGAATACATGTAAAATGCAATTCTAATTAAATTGTTTTACTAACAGTGTGTTTGGAATACTTATATGGATTTCAATAGTGAGGTTCTTTTCTCTCCCTGTGCTTCTGTATAGAACTTTGCTGCATTGCTAAGATTCCCTCCATTTATGATGTGACATGCTGTGGTATGGACTGTTTGAATTGTAGGTGTGTTTGGAGCATGCCTTTCATCTCCTTTGTAATGGACAAACAGATGAAGCTTACCAAAACTTGTCCCTGGCAGAAAGCTGGAGGTTTGGAGAGCAAACAACTGCTCAGGATAAAGAACTAAAACTGATTCAGGCTTACAGAGGACTCTTGGACTACTATAGCTGGTCTAAACAGAAGAATGTCCTGCTAGAGTATGGTAAGTCCTAGTACTGCTTTTTGTACTGAGCTGTACATTTCAACTTGCTTATTCTTGCGGGCACCATGGTTTGAATTAACATTTTTCTTCATGTGGGCTGCTCTTCTACCTTTATCTGCATAACAAGGCACCAAAGGGACCTCAAAAGTTCAGAGTACAAACGGTACGTAATTCTGTATCACCGGTGATGGTGGTGCTGGGAAGACATACTGACCAGCAAATTTCTTGGCGCTTTTTAAAGAGTCTTGAAATGCTGTTCTGAAACAAAGTAACATTCCCTCCCACCATCACAGTTCTTGCAGTATCACCTAAAACAATGGCCAAAGGAATGTATCTGTCTATAGCAGTGGCTTCTTTGTAGGTGCATAAGGGTTTGTGACTGCCACTGGAATTTTGAGCGCTAACAAAAAAACCTCATGTGTGTTTGGGTTTTCTGTTTAAAGATAGCATGTATGGGTTGCTGCTTGTGCGTGACCTCTAGCCCTGCGGATACCTGCTGGCTCTGTGTTATTAGTTGCATTGGATCTCTGCTTGTTTCTATCGAAAATTCAGTATTGAATTTGATTTGTAGACCTTGTATTGGTAGTGTCTTTTCTTGGAACAGTGCATCTCATGTCTGATGAGTCAAAGTTTGGTGAATATAAACGTGAATGCAGAACAGTGGAAATTTCTTGTTGTTCTGATACTGAGGGTTTGCTCTGAGGATTTTTTCTTTTTTTGTTTGCTTTCTTAAAAGTTCTGTCAGTCGAGTCCTTGCTTAGCAAAATGTGATCATCTCAGGTGTACCACTTCTTCAAGATACCTCTTGATTAACAAAGCTAACTTTGTGTCATTCTGTCATATTTTGGTAGATAAGGAAGGATTTGAAGACTTGTCTGTTGAACAGGAAATGCACAGTTCCTTCCGGAAGGCAGCAGTGAACTTAAAGGAGATTATTCAAATACCTGGAGTCTGGGATGTCTTTGTGAAATGCTATGTAGATGTAAGAGCATGTTTTACAGATCTCAGTTTTGTGTTTCCCTGTCTGATTTTTCACTGTCAGAGTAAGATATGTCTACAGTTTTATTGTGTATATGTGGGTGACAGTGAAATATTTTTAAAAGCAACGTATCTAGTACATGCATCTCATTGGCTTTGATTTAGAGCAACAGCAGAGCCTGTATAGAATACAAACAGGGTTTCATCCATGCCTTGCCAATAAAAAGACAACCAACTTGCAGATTTTGTTTTTATAGTAGTGCTGGTAGAGAAATTTGAGCACAGCTGCTTTTTTAAATTTCTGAACACAAATTCTTTGGCAGGACAACGAGAAAGGAATTGGTTTTTTTCTGATTATACTAAACCTTAAAGACACCAAACATGCAATCCCTCACTTTCTTTTAAATATCCACTTAGAAATTCTGATCAGGAAATAAAATTAATCTTAAAATCACTTTGAAATTACTGTTGCGAAAGGAGTGATGCACTTCCTTCGTAAGAGGGAAGCAGAGCACTACATTTGTTGCAGTAAGACAGCGACTTAACAAAGTCCAATCATAAATAAGAACGATTTAACGAGGTTCGATTGGCAAAGTTCACTCAGTTATTTACTGCATGAAGGACAGGGTCAGATGCATGTGCAATAGAGACCCTCCCGTTGAGTCATGAGGTTCAGACTGGACCCCCTTGCTTTCTAAACTCCTTCAGAGAGGAGCCTAAGTGCAGCTGGGCCAGTCCTAGTCTCAGATTTGGTCGATGGTTTATGTCTAAAGGATTATGTGCGCAATTAGTCAGAGATATAACTCAGCAAAGTTTCGTGAAGTTTGCAAAAGTTCAGCATGCTATTAATCACTTACCGAGGATCTGTCGCGGGTAAGGAATCTCTCAACCTCGAGGAGTAACCTTGAGAGGCGTCCCTGCTTGAGAGGAGGTTCTGCAGTGCAGCCCGCTGCCGTGCAGGAGAGCTCAGTGGGCTCTGGGCTGCCCCCTGTTTATCGGGGGGGGGGGGGAGATGATTGACTCAGTCGTATTTGCATGCTAGACGGGCCTTAGTAGGCGCATGCTCAACTAGCCCCTACATAGGTGCTGCTTACAGGGAGGTCAGGTTGAGGGGGAGAGAGCACATCAGTGGGGGGGAAAGGAGCACACCATCACAATTACTTAATATTTGTAATTATTGATAAGCTCTGACTTCTCTTACCACATCTTATGGAATTTTACCAGGTACTGATAACTGCCAAGTTCTCTCATTGTGTTTTCTCTTAAAAGACATGGCAGACTGCTGCAGTGTCTTTTTCCTGTGAAGAAGTGATGGTAATTCTTAAACAGATAAGTGTTAAAGGAATGTTCTCCTATGGCTGCTTCTGTATGTGAATTTTTGTCTGCATGTGATAAGAGCAGTAGCGTTAGGGACCAGTAAGATTAAAATAGACTGATCCTATTCTGTTCTGATATGCTGTATTGTTATATACAGACTCTGCTGCTGGACAGTTCTGTGGCAACCCAAAATTAGCTGTAAGAGTTTGATTGCCCATATGTGGCAAACGAATGATAGACTTATCTTTTCTTAGTTGTTGGAGTTCTACGGGGACCATGATGAAGCCCGCCAAGTATTAAGTGAATATGCCTACAACTCAAAGTTTCCTGCTAATCCCAATGCTCATGTTTACTTTTATCAGTTCCTAAAGAGACATGGTGAACCAAAGAAGTCGTTGATCTCTGTGCTCAAGGTATATATTATATAGTAGATATAGTTCATGTTGCATGGTGGTCTGACTGTTCAGCTGTGCTCCTGTTACTTTATTTGCCCTGTTACATTCTCTGTGGGAAGTAGACAACTGGAGGAAAGTCAGATGGAGGGATGCTGATGAGCAGAGCAAGCAGCATCCTTTACTATCTTCCTTTCCTCTGTTAGCTTAAATTCAAGCCTCTGTTCTGCCTGTGTAACTTAACACACCACAGCTTCTTTAAGTCAATAACTCTAAGCTCAGAGAGGATGTTTGTATGGTCCAGAAGTCTGTACCAGCAGTATTGAACATGATGTGTTGATTTCTGTTACAGTTTGAACTTTATTGTATTAAAGAAATGACAGGGTGCTTGCTTTCTTCACAATTGTCTAGCAATTAGTTTCTCTGCTTGTTTTCAATGAGCCATGCATTTAAGCTACAATACAACTTTGTTTCTGCTGACTGTTGACAGACAAGACTTTGCTGTATTAAGCTTTTGTATAGTTGCTTTTGAATTCCCACTTTCCTTGCCCTTGCTCACTGATCTTGGTAATTCCTTGCCAACAGTGTTTTATTATCTCTTTTGCCACTTGATGGCACTAAAATACTTTCACTAGGGTGGAAGCTTTAACACAGCTTCATAAAGTTGACACTTTTAAACTGTAGCCTGTGGAAATAAAATTCTGATTTCCCAGAGTTGTTCAGCAGTGGTTTTATAAGCTAATCTTTTACAAGATAGTGACAAATCAAAGAACTGGTCTGAGAGATCCTGAAACTATTACCCAATGCACAGAGCGGTAAACAGGGGAGTTAGAACTGGCCTAGGAAGGAGATGATGTCACCCTCTAAAAAGGAGATACTGGATATAGATTTGGGCTGCTTCTGGAGGATGTTATATTTTTATGCAGTTTCTTGACTCCCATCAAGGTATTTCATCTATCATGTCACAGGGTAGTGTCACAGAGCTGCAAAATGGCCCTTAGATATTTGTTATATCAAGACACTAAGGTACCTGATTGCTTAATTTTTCTAATTAAAAAAAAATGAATAAATCTGAAGTTTGTGCTTCTACCTGACTAAGCTAAGTCTTTGAAAGTTTTTATATCAGAAATGATGTCTCTGGTTTTTGTTCTTTTTCAGATTTTGCATGATATTGTTCCGTCTCATGAACTAATGATAGATTTTAATACCATGCTTCAAAAGTCAAGTAAGTCTTTAAATATCTTTGCTCTTTTCCTTAATGTTAATCTGATATCTAATGATATTCTGAAATTATTTTATAACCCTGTGTGCTCCTTAAAATAGTTCTGTTTTAAAAAAAAATCCATAACTTTCAGATCATAGAAACCTTGAAGTCAGTTACTGCAGGCATTTACAAGCTTCTGTAAAATGCTTTTCTAAGTTAAAAGGCTGATCAAAGCAAAATGTTGTAACACGTATCTAGGATATCAAAAACACTTTTTTTGAGGTACCATAGTCTGAATGCCAGACTTGCTGTTCCCTTGTGGAGTCTCTAATTCTTATGCCTTAGTTCAGTGTTATTGAATTGCCCCCCTCCCCCCCCCCCCCCCCCCCACCCGATAGCATCTCAGGACTTGAAATGTCACGGAGGCAAGGTGTTCAGTTCCCATGGGCAGAACAAATTGAACAGCAGCTCCATTTGGGAGCATTGATTAGTGAGCTTTGGAAGCAGCAGCTGTGCTGCAAGCAAGGGCAGTGCAGGATGGGTGAGCAGTTCTATGTGCACCTTTTGCATGGGCAATGTTTGAGCAGAATGGGAGTAGGGACAGAGTGTCTCTAATATGAATTGTGCTCTAGACCCAGAAAGTCTTCCTTTACTTAGTCTCTTGGATGAGGTAGTAGGTAGAAGGGAAGAACCCTCAGCAACAAGGAAAGTAGCAATGTGTGGGAAGGCAGGATGAATGGAGAACTAGATTTCACTTGTGGTTGCTTACTAATGAATTCAGACTAATTTAATTTCAGAGAAAAGAAAAAAACGTCGACTAGGGCTAGAGGTTATTTTTGCAGCCTTGGATTATGCTGGGTGGAAGGAAAATGTAAAAGCATGGAGTTGTTTGGCAAGACAAGTTAAACAAATTATAATGTAAGTATGGAATCTCTGATAAAACGTACTAAAAACAAATTTGAGTGTGTCTGGTCTCCACCTGTGGACACTTGACAAAGTGATCCTTTATCGAGTTTGTCTTCCATGCTGGTGAATGGAAGAGTCAGCTGGCCTGCTCTGAGTTCTGTGGCAGTGCTTGGCTGCAGCGTGCTTTCATGAGGAGGAAAGAAGAAATATTATTGAAGAGATTCCTGAATTTCAATTATCATCATCGCCTGAAAGGGTTTTTTTACCAGGCTATGTGCTTCTGCAGAAGGAGTTGTTCAGATGTTTAGGTAGCATTTGCCGCCCGTCACCATTTTTCCTCTTCTTGGGGGGGAAAAGAGTTTTTGGGTCTTCTGAATGTCTCCTGTGCATACATTACTTGGATTTGTTTGAGAATCCCTGGGTGATGACATGGGCACAGCTGGCACTGTATAGACTGGTGTGTTGTGTTCTTTGCTGTGTGATAGTGGTAACTGTTGAAGAATGCAGCCAGTGTAGTATCAAAGGCTGAGCCAACAGGCCCAGGGATTGATGTATCCTGGTCAACACTGACAGACATGGACTCCAGAGGGAGCCGGCTCCAGGCAATCCATGCCCAGAAGGCCTCTAATGACTAGACTTTATTTTACCCAACATACAACTTTAAAAAACAAAAAACAAAAGAAAACAAAAAAAACCCCAAAAAAAGCCCTGTATATTTACAGTAAAACTAATTCAGTACTTAGTTTGACCCATTTTGCTCTTTCCTGGCTCCTTCCCTACAAGGCTAATGCCCAGAACTTGATGCATTAAAGCTAGGAGTGTTGATGTATATTGCTAGTAAAAATGGTGTGATACTCTAACTTTACTTGCAGTTTTGTGTTTGAAGACACAGCTTCAGAGTATCTTGAAATATACTGAGTATTCTGCTCATTTTTGGAATATCACTTGCATATTATAGTTAACTTCCATTTCTGAAATGCTTGGTTTAAAGTCTTTATTGTGTAACAGTTATTGGGATAAGTTAGTCTTTGAGTATACAGACTCTTAAAAAAAATATATATATATATATATATATATATCAAAATACTAACTTGTTGACAAATTTGTCAATAGTAATAAGAAAGTTTTTTTAAACTGGCACGCAAGTCAAAAGCTTGCTTTGTTTCACCATAATCTGTGTCACTGTAAAATCTAGAGACTGCTAGAATTTACCTCCTGCCTCATTAACATTGCCAGGGATAATAAAAAAAAAAAACAGTGGATGTTTCTGCCTAGTTCAGTGTTTCAGTTTGCAGTGCAAGGTCAATGCATCTATGCTAGCAGTTTCTGAAACTTGTAGTGAGCTGATTATAAAAATCAACCCTCCCGCCCCCAGTCATCATCTCAGCCCAATTTAAACTCTTCTATAACTTGTTTTGCCTTTTTCAAGCTCTGAGAAGCATCTTGACTGGATCAAGCAGGAGTGGAACTCCAGAAAGGACTGGTGGCCGGCCTTCCATTTTAGCCGCTACTTGGCAAAAAGGAATTGGCAGGAAAATGAAAGCCTTGCGTATGAAAAAGCTCTGGTGGCTGGAATCTTACTGGGAAAGGGTAATATTAAATGTTTCCTTTTCACTCCAGAAATATTGTCTAGTCCTAGTCCTAATGAAATAGGATGCATCTGATCTACTCCCTTGAAGAAAGACAATTTCATACTTCTAGGGAAGATTGTCTTCTCTGAAGCTGAACATGAGAAAAATATCCAAAATGGTTTGATATTTGTCAGTGAGACATATTTCACGTAACTTGTTTCATCTTGGTTTAAAGTTCTGTTTTATTTGGCCTTGTTGAGCAGTCTCAGTATTCTTGTTTATAACCCTGAAACCACAATTTCAGAAATACACAACGTGCTCCTGAGTGAATGTTGTGAGGACTGTGGAGACTTTACTTGCTGGATGCCAGTCTAGGCAGTGTCCCAGCAAATACTGGGGAGTAGCCAGTGCTTAAGGGTCATGAGCATATCATAGTACAAGAAAGAGAAGGAGGGAGGCCTTGAGTATAAACTGTCAGCAATTTGATAGGAAGGTCATGAAGATCATGACCTCCTTGGTAGCATTCTTTGAAATGCTGACAAAACCAAGTGGAAGATCAAACCAAGAAGCAGCCACTGAGCTGAGAATGAGAAAATGGCGTAGAGAGCATGGCTTGTAGACAAGTTTGGACTTCTGGATGGTCACTTTGTTCTTTGTCAGCTTTGCTATAACTAATACCTTCTGGACTTCATAAAACAATTTCTCATGTTGAGAGCTTTTTCGTTTTCAGTAAAATGTTATCAAATGTCTCCTGGGCTTTTATCTCTAGATGACTAATAAGATGATTCCAGCTGTGACTTTCTTTAATGAACCTATCTGTGCTTATTGGTGTAAAATAAAGTCTTATATGAGTCTGTATTTCACTTATCCAAGATAATACGTTAATGTGTGAAATAAATGCTTCTTTACACTTTTGAAATCTTACTTTCTAGTATATCTGAAGAGTAAAACAAAAGAGGCGTGTGCTGTGTCTTGTGGAACATGTGCATGTTTTATGGGTCAAATGAGGACTATATTTAAAGCTGCAGCTATGCCTCTAATGTGCCTATCTTGGATTATAACATTTTATTACTGAAAAACTTTGAGATGCTTGTGTGTAAAGATACTGTTATTTTTAAAAAAACAGAACATTTTGTTTTGGCTTGTATCATGGTATAACTTACATCATGGTATAACATCACTTTTTTTTTTTTTTCTGTTAGATTGCAAGTACTTTAAATATGTATCACACCAAGGCTGTAAAGATCAGAAGAAAAGGCTTCGGACACTGAAGAAATTTGTGAATAAGCACAGTCCTGTCTACCTGAGAATATCTGGTCTTTCAGATTCTTCTGTACAAACTTGATTAGATATCCTTAAGGTTCTCGCTGTACCTTTTCCTCTCTGTGAAACTGGGTTCGTATCAGTGCTACCCTAAAACTTATAGGCAAACCCTATCAGCTCAGTGCTAGACTTTGTTTATGTTTCTGTAAACAACTTGGTTTGTATTTATTTTATAATGAAATCAATATATGTCAACTGATAAGGTTAAAGGATTTCTTTTAATATTAGTCTCATTTTTGTGAAATGGAAACAAAATTGTTTTCAAATACATCTTAAAATATTTAATTACGGAACAGAATTTCTGTGGCAGTAGTATAGCAGGGTTGATTCTTCTTGTATTTAGATACACAGAAGCTGATTTAAATGGCTGCTGGAATGTAGTTCAAATCCATTCAGGATTAGCTGTGGTATTCATAATAAGTGGAGTGTCTAAACCTAGGAATGCTGTATGATGCAGTGCAAAAATATACTTCTCAACCTGTAAAGGTTACAAAACTTGCTGCTTATAATTATTTTTCCTGAAATAAATGGAAAATGAGGCCTATATTGTATTTTTGCACTGTATATTTAGTAGAATTAGAGGTCGTGAAGTTCTATTACAGTTTGTTCAAATGGATGATGCACTTCGGCATATCCAAAACTACTTTTCAAACATGTCATGCTTGTGGGTTGTGTCCGGTTCAGGAAACGCTTTCGCTTCCTTCCTGGTAGGAGGGAAGGAAAGGTCATCTCAATTGCATGGCTACATAGGAAAGCTGGTGTCACAGTGCTTTGAGAGAGCAAAGAAACAGAACTACCAAAAACTCTACTGCCTGGTGGAAGAGGTTTGCTAGAACGTTCTTGCAGTCCTGCTCATGACAGTTGAAATATGTGCTGTTGCTGCTTCTGGAAAGCAAATGCTAATGTGTTGTCACAAACTAGCCGTACAGTTGTTTTTGTTTTGTTTTGTTTCAAAAAAATTTTTTTTCCAAATACTTGCTTCTGTTTTAACTTTGCTAATGACAGCTCCCTAGAACTCTGGTGGATGAACCAACACAGGGGATGTCTTTAACAGGACAGGAGAGTAGTATATGGATGAGAGTAGCTGTGCTTTAAAAGCTGAGTGTTTGTTATCTGGGAGTTTGGTCTGGGTTAATGTTGAGCCTTGTGAAATGTGCTTTGACTCTTAAACATTAAGTGAGCCACTTGTCGTAACTTCAAACTTAATCTAAAAATTAACAATTATCCAAGTGACTCCTGATCTGAGCACTAGCTTAGTTCTGACCCACTAACAATGCTGCTTATTCTGTAATGCTCAACATTTTGCTGGAGGTCTTCCACTCAGTTTTGAGTGGAAGCTTTGAGCTTTAGATTGTGATGCTGTCCCAGTTTTACTAAGCCATGTGGTAGCAAGCCAGCATTACACATCAGGGCAGATCATCTCCTCTGTAAAACTCGAGATTTGCTCAATATTACAGTTAAAAGTTTAATTGTAACTTAGGGTTTTTCTAATATTCTTGTGAGAAGTTGTTTTTCCTGAACTCTTCTCTCAAAAGAAGAGGGTTTCAAGAGTTTAGTTTCGGGATAAGTATTTTTAGAACTGTTGATTTACACTGGGAGAAGGGATTAGCATTGGGATATGAACAACTTTGAGTCTTCAAGTACAAAATCTTTTATAAGAAAAGTGGCCTTTGATTTCAGACTTCTGTAAAAAGCTGCAGATGACTACTCTGGAATAGTAAAGGGATTGAATGCTAGTGTTCCTGCTGCTTGTTGAGAACTCCCATGTAATTTTCCCTCTATCCCTTTAGCTGCCTGTGGGAAATGTGTGTACCTTGTAGCAGCTGAGAATCCATCTTGTCACTGAGGAAGAAATGGGAACCAAAGCAGCAAAGATCTGAGTAGAGGTGAGGAGAATGAGAGGACAAAGAGCAGCTTGATGCCTTTGAAGAATCTATTAATTGTGCTTGTAGCTTTCTTCTGTAATCTTGGTTGTAACTGTTGTCAACTTTAAGTGCTCAGACCTAAGCTCTGGAAATAGCATATTTGCCAACACTGTCTTACCCCAAATCCCCTGGGTTAGGGAGAGGAGGGAAGGGAACCCCTTGTTTGTAGTTCAGTTCCTCAGAGGTTCCTTTTGTAGCTGGTTTGCAGCCAGGGATTGTTTTCTCTCCTGGTGCTGGAGCTGCAGGGCTGCAGTCTGCAAGTGGAAGAAGAGCGCAGTCCCAGCCTTGACATAATCAATCTCAAGCATTGCTCTTTCTTGCCCTGTAAAAAAACCATGCTATTACCCAAGGCTGTGGTATTTACACTTGAGCCAAAACTGCACATCTCAAGTCCTGAGTGGAATTTCCTGTGCAAATTATTCAACACATGCTGTGTTTTCAAGCCTATGCATTGTACTTTGAATATGGTAACTCCCAGTGGACGGGAACGTTCTTTGGCTCTGTATTCTGCAGTTTTCTTATGAACGGTCCTCCTCATCCTGTGTACAAAACTTCTGTGTTTTTTTTAATTTATTATATATATTTTTTTTTCCATGAAACAAACATCACATACTTTACTACTCTCCTTTATGCTGAGATAAGGAACTTGCCCAGGGAAACCACATCTTCAGGTCCATAGACCCAGTGCATATTGTCCCTGTTATTCCACCTCTCATTCTGGTATTTTTAGTATTCAAATCTAATTTGATGAAGATTTACACAAAACTGCAATTCATTTTAGCTTTACTCTCTGCCTTCCCTGTTGTCTCATCCCTGTTTGTGATGCTGCTGCCTCTGCTTTCCTGTTTTAAAAATTCATGTCTCACCACAGATCAAGAAGAGTGAGCTAATGAGGTGTCTGCTGCTTATAAAGCATATTGATCCCCTTGTGCTTTGACATCTCCCCCCTCTTCCCTTACCTCCTCTCCCCCCACTTCCTGAGCAGCTGTCTCATACTGGAAGCTTGGGCAAGACTTGCCTTATCTTTCAGAGCAGTGTAAGCATGTTGTCAACACTAAAAAGGGTATATCCATTACCCTTGGAGTGGTGCCTGCTGAATCAGAGAACTGCTGTGCTGTGCACTGGTTCGACTTTACAGTTCTGTGCTTTCAGTAACTGGTGTTCTGATCTGTGATGGTAAATGGCAAGTTCCACTGAGTCTTGTTTTGTTGCATTTAAGGAATTGCTTGAGAGGATATGTTGGCTGAATTAGACCGCTCACTGAAGAGTTTTCAGGTAATGTTAATAGTCTCTGTGGGAGGTTGTTTTCTGTCCTTGTCCAAACTTGATTAAAGCTATTCTAGTTTTTATACCTTCTTCAGATGAGCAGCAAGGAATATTCTTGCCTCCTGGTCTGAAGTATCAGAAGTGCAGTTCTTTATGAATGTAAATATTCTGAGTTTTTGTCTAGAAGCACCATGTCTCCAGGAAAGGGAGAGAAGGGCTTAAGTTCTCTTAACAGAAAAAGTCAATCTGATGAATAAGGTTAGTTACCCCAAAGAGCTCAGTAAAGCTAAAGGAATGAAAAGCACAGGAAACTTGAAGGGCTCTAGTTACAAATGAAGAATACGCAAGGATCCTAATTTGTCGTCCTTGCTGTTTGTTGTGGTTTCAAAATAATTGCACGATTGCCAGGGGATACCAAAGAAACGCTTAAATTTCAATGATTGTGATGTTTGAGAGCAATAGAGTTAGACTGGTATTTGAGGGGATCCACATACTTGAATTTTAAGTGCTTTATCTCATGACAGTACTGAATCTTGCAGCTGACATATTTCCAAATCATTGAAGCTTAAGCAGAGACAATATTGTCAACAGACTGCTGGACAGTCAAGGTGCCACAATTTAGAGCCACAGCAAAACAACAGGTGATGGTTTAAAAACCCAGTGGTGTCTTTTTTTCTTCTTCTTTTTTTTTTTTTATTTTTTAAACAAAACAATCATTTCCCAATAAAGACTAAGAGACCAATAGTCACAGAGCATTTCTAGCTGTTGCTTTGCACTGGTTATTTTACTGGGAATCTAGAACTGGGAACTTCAATTTCCCCATGAGCCACATGCAGCTAGACTGTTGTGAGTAAGTGATGATGTGTGGGGAGAGGGGAAGGACTTTTAAATGAGCAGAAGTGTCCCTAAACATGACATTCTCCCTTCAGCTTCCCTTTCCCCACTCTCTACCCCTCTGCCCCATGGAGGAAGAACAGTAAGTAGAAAGTTGTGGAAACTGCAAGAAACAGCAGAAATGACATCTGTGCATTGGCTATAATCATTTCTCCCAAGATTTGTGGGGAGGAGAAACATCTAATTGGCATTTTATTTTTTAAAGGCAGAAGCTAGAACACTCCCCACAGCATGTGGGGTTTTTATATTGAAGAACAGTCTGGATATTGAAGCATGTCTGAAAGTGTTCTCCCCTCCTCCCCCGAGGTGGTTGGTTCAAGGCTAGCTGGACACACCTGAACATTTTGTCAATGTTGATCTACCCTAAACAGCAATTAGATTTTTTTCCTAAGCTGAGATTTGTGTAGCCTTGGACTATATGAAACTTATGCAAAATGACTATGTGAAGATGGATTTTCAAGTTATAAATGATGCCTTCATGACTCCTTCTGGAACCAGTGTCCTTTGAAATCACTGCCTGCAGGTACTGTAAAAGTGCTATGCAAACTTTAGTGGTCACTTAATGAGAAAGGAGCTTGTTTCAAATGACGGTGTCTCTGGGTGAAAAGGTTCTGTAATACTGAGTTGCAGGAATTGCTAGTTTCTTGCTAGTGCTTCAGAAGCAATAGAACAGATTGCAAAGCCTTGTTCTTTAAGTTCTGTTGTACAGAAATGTCTAGCCGTTAGGTGCATGCTAAAGGCTTTTCCTCAATAGAATCAGACCTGCTGCATTACTCCTATGGCTGTAAAGAAGAGCACTACTCTCCTCTTCATTGGATCACTTGGGCTCACAGTTTGAGGAGTGCGCTGCTGTTTTAAACTTGTGTGTCTCGTGATGTTTACAGCACAGTGGTGATGAATGTTATGGATGGGTGTAGGTTTGTTGCTGTGTTACGAATAGTGATGTGTTTTCCTCTCGCATACACTTGTTTTTGGTGAAATGGTAAAGGATCTAGGTTGTGGTCAAAGGGGTCTCTGCTTGCAGAAGAGTGGGGTTAGGAAAAGGTGTTGTTCTCAGAAACCAAGGTTGAGTACAGTATGTACAAACATAGTACACTTACACATGCAGCTGATGCTGTACTTAGCGAACTCTGGAGGGAGCTCTCAGACTGCTCTCCAGAGAGGAGATAGCGGGCAGAAATCTCATGCATCTTTAAGTATCAGTTTAACAGCACCTGGGTCAAAACCACTAAAATCAGTTAGCTTAAATGCAGGGTTACTGCATAATATCACAGCTGAGTTCTGGTTGTTTAGGTGCCTTAAATGTGTGTTTTCTGCTTCACTATTTTTGAATTTCTTTTCAATTTAACCCTGAATTTGTACCTGGATTTGGAAGTTCCTGCAATACCTCTGTAAAGCTTTTGGTCTTGAAGTTACTTGTACCTATGGTCCGCTGCTGCCTTAATGTATGTGTGTGTGTGTGTGTGTGTGTTTTTTGTTTTTTTAATGATCCCTGGTCACAGGGTAAGAATCCCTGTTCAGTCTTTATGAAACCAGGCCCAAGTCTGGTCCATTTTAAAAGTAGAGTAAAATGGTAGTTAACAACTGAGAAGAATTCATCTTGTGTTTTGTAAATGGAGAGAGAGAATCAGATTCTGTATATAGGTATCATACATTGTATTATTTATTTTGTGTCCATATTTCTTCATGAATGATTTCTGAGCCTATTTTAAACTAAGCTGTAGGATTAGATTTGTGAATGCTTCTAGGGACATGAGAAATGTCCGGGGGGGAGGGTTCAGCAGTGTGACGTGTGAAATACCAAAGAGGCAGTCTGCAGGGTTTCTCTCCAGCCAAATGGTAAACTTAGAAAGAGGGAGAGAGAATGTAAGCAAACCTGGGCAAACACTGAGCTCTGCAGCTGGCAAATAATAAAGCACAGAGGATGAATGAACCATACCATGAAGAGGTCGAGAATTTCTATACATCTGACCTCAAGAAACCTCCAGTGGAGAAAGTGAATGTTTGGCCATGCACTGGCGGGAGCAGCAGCAGCTCTGGAGTTTCCTTTTCTTGCCCACATGTCTTTTTTTGCCTCTCCTTGTTATGCCAAATAAGCAATCTTCTGGGGCATCCTCAGTGCCTGGATTATGGGCCGCCTTTCCAGCCCCCTTTTCACTTGGAGTTTTGCACTGCCTATGAAAACTTTGGCTGCTGCGACCAGGAGAGAGACAACAGCATTGCAGCAAAATACTGGGAGATCATGGATTATATTGATCCCCAGGGGCATAAGCTGTGTGGAGCATATATCAAAGATATCCTGTGTCAGGTAAGGCAGAAAATTAGCATCTGAATCCTACACTTTGGGCTGACCATGGGGGTGGTTTGTGGTTCTGATTGTCTTTATAGCTGTGTCACTCTGAAAAGAGGTGTGGGAGCAGGGGGAAAGTGGGCTGTCATGTCAGAGTAATGATACCTGATTCCCAGCATGCATTTTGTGAAGTGCCTTGTGTAGGGCACCTCGCTTTGTGGTATCTGGCAATATATAGTGATGTTTGATAGCAATAATGATTTATGAATCATTGCCCAGCTCATGATGATGGGAATCCTGCTGCTCTGTTTATTTTCTTGTAACAAAGGGGAGAGTTACAGATCAATATTTATTTTCTATTGTGCTTGCAGCTACTAGGTGGTGGATGGCAAATTCTACAGGATCAAATGATACAAGAATTATCAGGCACAGTATTTGGATTCCTAGGTTCCATGAAGGATGTGTTAAGATTGTGTTCCTGCCTAGGATGCTTCAAATGTTGTGGTTATTAAAATATAACAACGTTTCATAGACAGTAGCTTCATGTGGCTGCATGGTCCAGATGCTTCAGTTGCTCCGTTTCTTTCAGTGCTGTCTTCACACTGTCCATCTGGCTCACAGAAGCAGGTATTTGCAGTAACAAAAGACCAAGGGCACAGTTCTTCCTGGGCTCTCTCTTTTAAAAAAAAGAGCAAAACTGACCTGCCTTTAACAACTGTGTTAGTCATGCAGAGCAGGACTTAATGCATGCCAGAACACAAAGCAGCCAAAAGACACACTTGTTCTTAAGAACACAAAAAACTCTTCTAATTAAAATTTCCTTAGCCTTAAAATTTTATTTGTTTATCAAATGTGTTGGATACTGATGGGATTCTGGCATCTCCTTGGAGAAGAATAATTTTTGGCACTGGGGCTAAAAAAGAGTAGGCTCAGGGTTCTCTCTGTCGTTTTACAGTTGGTAAACCAGAAAAAGGTGCATTATAGGTCCTAGAAGAACCACCAATATTTCCGTTTAGAAAATCTTTTGCATTTTGCAGGTAGAAAAACACAATAAAAATGTGACAATTGCCTCTTTAGACTTGGATTGCTCATTCTGCAGGACATAGTTTAATTTCACATTTGATGGAATTGTATTTTACAGCATATAAACACACTGGGATATATATTTTCTAAGTAATGAATTCAGACTCTTTCATATCTTTCTAGAGTAAGATTGCTGTAAAGTATTTGATGGTAAGGAGCTTGTAATTGCATTGTTATGTTGTCTTATTCCTGTTCAAGTTAGTGACAGCCATGGAAATAATGTTGGGTTCTTTTGACAAGTGTTATTTGGCTGTTGAATTAGTGGAGGAGCAAAAAATCTACCAAATGGTCTCGTTTTAGTGATGTCACTTTGCTGGATCTAATTGTTACTGGTGATCTCACTTGGAGGGGGTGGAAAATGATGACAGATTTCCATTCTACCCTGTTCACAATATCCTAATAATTAGTAGCCACTACCTGTGACATGTCAACACATGCTTAGTGCCACATCAAATACAAGACGACACACTCGCATATGCTATCTGGATGTGATTCTGCTAAGTGCTTATTACCGTTGTCTACACCAGGACATTGGGTAGACCGCTCTCAATAACAAGCACTTTTTTGATGTTGTTAGTTTGGAACTTGGGACATGAAGATTAAACACAGAAGCAGTGACAGATGAAATAACATTATTGGTTTTTGTCTTCTGAGCAAAACACATTTCAAGAAAGATATAGGTGCTTATTGATAAACCTAAATTCAGTGTCTGCTCTAATACTGTGAAGATAGCATTATTTCACATTTTTTGGGGAACTGGAGTAGTAGGGATGCATTGTAACACAGCCACAGCAGCCCATTCAGTCAGGTGTTTCTTCAGTGCCCAAAACAGTGGACAGTAAACAACAGTCCAGCTGTTTTTTTTCCTTGCCTTCCTGGTGTGGTAGTGAGTGGTGTGCTGGGAGTTGAACAGAGGAAACTGTTTTTGGTGACTGCAGCAGCCTCACTGGTCCTGCAGAGCCCAAGAAGGAGCTACAGAACGCCCCTTACCTTGGCACTGTAGCTGTGTGTTTCTTTACAGATGGAAAATGATTGATTGGGGATATGTTCTGGATCATAGATTTCCTGCTGTCACTCTAAATCAGCTGTTTCTATTAAAAACTGACTTGAAGAGGCATCCAGATTGTCTATAAAGCAATCTGGCTCTGCTTGGTAGAGCTACTTCAGTTTACACCTGGCAAGATCTGGGGCTATATTTGCCAGTTACGCTTGTTGTAAATGTTTGCAGGTTTAGAACCTAGCCCTCAGCTGAGCTGTCCTAGGATTTAGCCTAAAAACTGAACACGAAGCTCTGAAAACTGCCTGTAATGTTCTTAAGGAGATGTTGTACAAGTTGCATGGCTGCTGAAACTCACTGGATGCATACCTTGCTACATGTGCTAGAACCGTTGTATGGCCACTGACTGAGAGAATGTTTCTCTACTCAAAAAGCAGTCTTGTTCAAGCTGATTGAAAGCCATGATACAAGCACGTGACAGGAGCCTAGTGCAGGCAAAACAACATATTTCTTAAGCCAGTTTTAATCTGAGGCCTGACCTGTGATTGCTTGAACGCATAGTGTTAGTCTATTGTGTCCTAGTTTGGACCAGTAGGAGATTGTGTACTGCACATACAGGTCAGTGCTTTAGAGGTTCTGTCTCCTTGGTGGGGGAGGGTCTGGTGTGGTGATAGGCAGCCCCAGCTTTGTAACGTAGCATGATGTGGTTCTGCACACACTTATTTGCAATGACAAGGAAGAAACCCGATACTCTTGCAGAGAAACTATTATAAAGTGGCACAGAAGTATCAACTTGATCTTAGCATCTTCTGCTTCTTCTGCTCTATTAAGTATCTGGATTAATTGTACTGTTTCATGCACACTAGAGTGAAATGAATGCAGACAACCAACAATTACTGCAAGGCCACGTAATCCTGGGAGTTTACGTCCACCCTGAGGAATGCCTCCACCTCGTGCATTTTGCCAGAATTGTGCTGCAGACATTCTTTGCCAGGCAAATGATGTGTGGGAAGCTGAATGACTGGAAAAACAGCAACTGCTCAGGGGCTACACTTTGAGATCATGAACTGTAGGAGACCCTCATACTGCAGACTGTCAGCAGAATGGAGATGACTGAGCTCAGAGGTGCTGAGAAAATGCCCTGTCTCAGAGGAAGCTGCTTTACTGTTGGTAGTAGCTCTCATATCCTGTGCTGGGAGTTTGATTCTGTTCTAACTCCTACTGAGGCAAATTAAAAATGTTTTCAGAGAACTTAATAAAGTTATCACTGCAGAACAGAATGGAGAAGAGCTTTAAACTGCAAGTGAACTGTGGAGACTCAGGTGCAATGAAGAACATTGAACTAGCTGCAAGGACACAGTGGGTTCAAGTAAGCTTTCCAGAACTCAATATGCAATGCAGGTTAGGCTCTATCTACTCTTTCCCACCTTTCTTGGTGAATCCCTATCAGGCTAGGTGACTTCTAGTCACTTGAAACTAGTACCATATTTTGTGGAAGCTGCAGTTTAACTAGAAGTTCGACATATTTGGGTGTATATGAGTGCATGCTGGCAGAAGCTGAGGGGGAAAGCAATGGATAATGGACTTACTAGACTGGAGGAACACGCCAGCCAGTTGTGGTTGAAGTGCTTGCACCAAAGCTGCTTTCTTTCAGGGAGACAAGGACAGAAAGGCACGCACTTGTGGCTTTGGCTTTTTTGGACAAAAGGTAATCAGGACATAATGGTGCCCTTCTTTGTTCAGGGAAGAGCTTAAACACAGGAAAAATGCTGTGGTTTTGTCATCTGAGGCTGGGCTCAGGCTGTAAGGGCAGGCCTGGGGGACTTGTCTTCACTTTGCAGATGGAGAGTTCTGATTTGGAAGGAGATGAGTGTGGCGTAGAAAAGAGGTACAGACCACTGACACTCACACAGAAGAAGTCTGTCCTGGTATCTAGCATTGACCTGGGACAGCTTTGTCTATCTTCGATTCCTTACAGATGTGATGTCAAAGCAACAGAAACCAGTTTGTTCCATGCAGTTTTATAATCAAATAGCAACAATGAAAAGTGAGAAACCTAGCACATGATCCAAGAACTGGATAGGCCTTTGGTACTTTGAAGAGATCATATCTGTTCTTAGTGTGGTCAAAAGCCATTGAGTTCTTCTGTAAACAAAGGATAGTTTGCTATGCTAAGTTTAGAATGAGGGTCTCTAGCCTTCACATTCAGTATTCTGGAAAGGCTGCTATTTGCAACAGAAATAATGACTATACTTACATAAATGCCTCAGATTTGTTTAATGAATTTTGTTTAATGAAGCAGAAAAAAACCCCTGGTATAGTAGTTCTTCATTCTTGGACTTGTCTATGTACTTACCTTCCTACATATCTGTGCAATACAAACTCTGGATAGACTTTTTCAGGCTGCTGACATGAAAAACAGTAAAATCTTTCTGCAGAATTTAGCTCCTTCTGTTAACTTCTGCAGTTTTGTGCTGATTAATATAAATAGGTGGGATTTTAATAGAAATATTTTACAGAAGTTCTGGCCCAGAATTTTTGCAAGATGAGGAATTTGAATTTAAGCACAAATTCAAACACAGTGCATGATTTCCAGTATTTAACCTGTATTTTGTGCAGCTAAAAATTTACTTGCAGATGAAGGTGTATGATTATAGATGCATGCATTTGAAAATTTTGCCCAAAGTGACTGTTTCCAAAGATCATGTATAGAATCAATGGTACCTACATTAATTGCTTAAGATAAGATTTATTTATTCCAAATAGTTTTAAATCTCAACTATAGTTGACTTCAGTGATACTCTACATGTGAGAACATGACCGTTGTACAGCATCAGGACAAAGATTCACTTAGCCCAGGATACTGTCTGACAGCAGCCAAAAGCTGTTGGAGGAGAGTATAAGAGGAGAGCAAATACAAATACTTCCGCAGAATATGCTCCCAGCCTCCAATCCCGTTCAGCTTAGGAACTTCCCGAACTGGATGTAATTTCTGTGTATTTAGTGATCGTCAGTGGCTTCTTTCATGCAGTCATACAGGCTCCCCTTGAACCCATATACATCTTTAGCATTTACAGTTTCTTTTGACAGAGTTTCACCTCCATTTTTTAATCTAGCTTCTGCTAGCTTTATCTGATGCTCCCTCACTTTTCTGCTGGGGGAAAGAGTGAACAACTGATCCCCATCCATCCTCCACTGTCGCTTGTGATATTTACAGATCTCTGTCAGACTCTTACCCCACTCTGATCATCTCTCTTCAAGACAGCTCAGTCCCACCTTACTTAACTGTTCTGTATCTTGGTGGCCTTTCACTTGTAGTTTTGCCATGTTGCTTTTGAGAAGGAGACCAGAACTGTGCAGTGTTGAAGGTGCAGGTCAACCGGTATCTGTTTTGTTCGTTCTTTCTTTTCTAACACTTGATTAGAGCTAGGTATGTGCTTAAGTAGTTTAAAGAAGCAAGATCTACATATATCTGGAAAAGGCAGTGATACCAATTGACTTGAAGGATATGACCAGATTTGGCACTCCATTTCAAGAAAGGGAAAGTCCAGGGAAGAGCAGTCAGCGTGACAGACATATAGAAAACACCACCTGAGGGAGAAGATTGAGGGAAGTGGGATTGCTGGTCTGGAGAAGACGGGAGGCTAATGTTCTTTAGAGTGCAAAAAGTTGCTACAGTGAGGGCATGAAAAAATTCTTTTCCCAGTCTGTTAAGAATAGGATACGAAGTACCTGGTTTAAAATCTAGCGGCAGAGACTAGGGAGATCTCTAATGCTAAGGGTACTTATTGACAAGAACAGATTGCCTGTCACTTTCTTAAACCTCTAGTAATGGAAATTCCACAGCATCCCTAGACAAACTTCTTTTGGGAATAATTTAGGTACAGCTGATTGTGCTTTGGTAAAGGAAAGTACTACCAGCCTCTGAATTCACTTTAGCCATATTCTCTGTTTTTTACTATGCCACTTCAAAGATGATTCATTGCGCTCTTTGCCTTACTAATTATTTTTCATTTTATTTATTGATTTGCTTCCATGAAGGTATCCCTGCTTCTCCTGGATGTGTGTACACTGCCACATATTTAGTTTCTTTTACTTTCTAGGAATGTTCTCCATATGCTGCACATCTTTATGATGCAGAAAACCCTCAGACGCCTCTTCGAAACCTCCCAGGACTTTGCTTTGACTACTGCTCTGAGTTTCACTTCAACTGCCACTCCGCTATCAGCCTGCTGACTGGTGATAAACACATCCAAGAATGCTGCGAGACAAACAAGACGCGCTTCTGTAACCTCCTTAACCTACATGATAAGGACTACTGCTTCCCCAATGTGCTAAAGAACACAGCCCTCAACCGTAACCTGGGCTTGGTGGTGGAGGACCGCAAAGGCTGCCTCCAGCTGTGCCTGACAGAAGTTGCCAACGGCCTGAGGAACCCAGTTTTGATGGTCCATGCGAATGACCATACCCATCGCATGTTTGTAGGTGAACAAGTGGGTGTGATCTGGGTCTACTTACCTGATGGCAGTCGGCTGGAGGAGCCCTTTCTGGATATTAAAACTATAGTGTTGGCTACACCGTGGATAGGGGATGAGAGGGGCTTTCTGGGGATGGCTTTCCACCCCAAGTACAAGTACAATGGGAAGTTTTATATCTATTACTCTTACATGGATAAGAAGCAAGTGGAAAAGATCAGAATCAGTGAATTGAAGGTTTCAGCATCTGATGTCAACAAAGCTGATCCACACTCAGAAAGGTAAAAGTTCACATTGAATGCTACTGTATACCATGATGAGGAATGATTTTCTGTCCTTGTCCTCCTCCTTCCTTGCAGAACCAGCAAATTTCCAATCCCAGTTTGCTTTAGGCATGTGACTGGACCTGTTGTGAAGCTACTGGAGGCAGGGTGGCTCAAGGTCATGTGGCAAACTAGATGGAAACAAAACTGAAACTAGAACCAAGGATCTGGACTCACAGGTTTCCTTCCATCTCCATCTTGTACCCTTGCCTTTTAAAAAGCAGTACGTTACAGCCTTATCTGGAATTAACATCTGCCCTGATGTTGCTTAATACTGTAGAACAAACTGAAAAAACTTTCTGGTTTTAGTACTCACTACAGGGATGTTTCACTTAGGGTACTATACATTCATCTAATTGATCTGATATGTGCTTCTCCCTCTCGTTCCCCCCTGCCCCCCCCCCCCCCAAAAAAGAAAAAAGCTAATTATCAGTCATGAAGAAGAATTTGTTAATAGTACAAACTCAAAATGAGTTTCACAATCACCATAGACCTCAAAGATCCTTCTAAAGCCCTCAGATTCACCAATTACTTCTCATATAGGGAAACAGAACCCATTTGTGACAAGCAAAGTTTCCAGGTCAACTGTTCCATCTAGGCAAAAGCTTTATATATTTTTAGCCTTGTTTTTAGATGAGTTTTGATATTCTTATGCCTACAGTGATGGGTGAGTTCTGTATCAGAAAAGGTGTTGATAGGGCTGGCTAAAGCCCTAGTTCATGGGCTGTCAAATGGCAGAGAGGCCATGGTGCTATATGGTTCATGGGAAGCATGTTTCCTCAAGGGACTCTGTACTGAAAGGACACCTGCTAGAAAGCATGCAGCCAGCCTTGTGCTGCAGGTTCTTCCTGTCAGAAAAAGGATGCAACTCAGCCCTTGCACTGTATTTGACAAAGCTGAAAAGACTGTACAGCTGGGAAATTTTGATTTCTTTTGTAGAACGTGTGATGCAGTGCTTCTGCAAACTAACCAAATGTTCAGTAGCTGCATGTGGAGCTATTTCTCTTTTTCTTTTTAGGAATCTTCTGGAGCTTGAAGAACCAGCTGCTAATCATAATGGTGGACAGATTCTCTTTGGTGTGGATGGTTATATGTACCTGTTCACAGGGGATGGAGGGAAAGCTGGAGACCCTTTTGGAAAATTTGGAAATGCTCAGAACAAGTAAGTAGGAAGGCAGGCAAAAGCCTTGAGCTGGTACACCAAGAGATAAGGCTTGGAGGTAAGGCAACATGGAAGAGCAAACTAAAAGAGCTTCCCAAAAGTGCTTGTGCATCTGCAAGTCAGTCTGCAGTATTTCAAAAATTAGTTAAATATTACATTTCGAAAGCTGAGGGGACCCACTTCCCTGAGAGGGGAAAGAGTCTTTTGTGACTTGATTGATTGCAAGACATACCAGCTGTTGGTTTATTTCTTCAGGACAGAGAATTTTTCTTCTGGAAAGGGGGAAGGAGGAGAGAATTGTTTATACTTTCACTTGGTTCTCATGCTGGGGTTTATAAATCTGTCTTTATCTGCCATTTTCTTTAGGAGCACTTTGCTGGGAAAAGTCTTGAGGATTGATGTGGATGGAAAAAGCCCAGATGGAAAGCCTTATCGCATCCCTCCTGACAATCCTTTTGTGTCTGATCCCAAGGCCTGCCCTGAGGTGTATGCTTATGGGGTCAGGAATATGTGGCGCTGTGCGGTTGACAGAGGGGACCCTGTCACAAGAAAGGGAAGAGGGAGGCTCTTCTGTGGGGATGTTGGGCAGAACAGGTTTGAAGAAATTAACATCATCGTGAAAGGAGGGAACTATGGCTGGAGAGCAAAGGAGGGATTTGAATGCTACGACACAAAGCTTTGCCATAATTCCTCTTTGGGTAAGGAAGAAGTTTCTTGCAGGAGACTACTTAAAGAACACTTATTGTGCTATATGTATTTAATCAATTATAGTGCCATTTTTCCAGTGAAGCTAAATCTATTGTTATGTGTTGAAATGGAGTTTGTTTACTTGTTAAGAGCAGAAATCCCTTCTCTCCAGTCTTAGAGCGTTGGGGTGTAATGATGTCCTGTGTCTTCAGGGAATTTCCTGCCATGCACTGCACTGAATAAGGAGTTTAGGGTCAAAGCCTGTGCCTCTTGCAGACAGTTTTTCCAGAGTCAGGAAGACAATAGATTGGGTTTAAGTACAACAAGTAATATTTTGCTTTCTTTAGAAGCTCTGAGCCATGTCTACAGCTAAGGCAAGGGGACCAGGCTGGGGTTGAGATCCTGAAACAAATCCTATGGAGGGGGCAATGTACCCCAGCAAGTAGGACACTGCAGCAGAACACCCAAAAGCTATGCTCTGCGTCTGACTGTGTGTGACTGGACAAACTGTCTCTTTCTGCCTTTGTGCCGCTCTCTCTAAAAAAGAATGGATACCACTGGTCTTTGTAAAGATCTTGGAAAAGCACTGTAGAAGAACTGGGTATTATTATAATGTTCCTTAAGCCATTGGAAGCAAACACTTGGTCTCAAGCTCATGTAGATGATTCTGAAACATTTGTATGAACAGGCAAGTGTAACTGTGGAGCGTGTTATTAATGTTTCTCCTCTTCAGTGCTGGTATCCACATGGCTCTGTTATTCTAAAACTATTCTAATAGTGGTCCAAGCCTCAGCTGACAACACACCTGCTTTAGATTTTGCTGTTAAACCACAGCTTTTAATGAATGACATTTATCCTCAGCATTAAAGACAAGCTATTTGTTCCAGAGGAAAAAAGTGAGGACAGGACTAAAATTTTGTGGGATTTGAAATTCTGCTCCAAGTAAGGGATGAATTCAATTTTAATGTTGTCAGAGGCAAAGCCTTTACTTTTTATAAGTCTCATGACGCATCTTTTCTATAGATAGTACATTTATGCATGTTCTGTGCTGAGAATGACAGCAAATCCATAAAGGTGTGGAGTTGACTTGCAACTGTTTGATCGCATCCTCTTCTGAAGAAATGCTGGCATTTGCCAAGACAATCTGTTCAAATGACTGGTGCCGTGACATACCTATAATATTTCCTGCAGGCTGATACTGTTCTATATTGCTTACTGGATGCAAAGAATCTTGGTCCTATGCATTATGGAAGTTCACTGACCAAGCCTTGATGAACTACACAGAAAGCTCTTTAAAGCCCCTGAATCAGTTCTGTACTGGAGTAAATAATCGAATCCCTACTGAAATTTAACTATGCTGTTTATTCAACTATACCAGTCCTTCCAGTCATTTTTGTGCCCATCAGTGTTACTGACCAATTGCTTTTTGATGCTCCCTAAATGTAATTCTTTCTGCTTTTCATGCATATGCATTTAATAGATGACGTTCTTCCAATATTTGCATATGGCCGCAATGTGGGGAAATCAGTCACTGGAGGTTATGTATACAGAGGATGTGAATCACCCAACCTGAACGGCCTGTATATTTTTGGTGATTTCATGAATGGGTAAGATGGAATTCTTTTCTCTCCAGTTCCCATTTTGTACATGTATTTGCCTTGTCTGAGCAGAATAAGCATGTCAGAGCATCCTGAAACCTTTGAGCTGGAGTAAATGAGAATTCCAGATGTCTGGGCATTAGATTAAGGGCTCTGTTTGACCATTATAATGACATTCTGATTGGGATCTGAACTTCCTCCAAGTTAGGGTCCTTAGGATAGTGGTGGGATTTTTTTGTTTATTTGTTTTAGGCCTGTTTCTCCTAAAGAAAAAATTAAAGCTAGTGAACATTCACAGTCCTAATTGACATTTTATTTCAGTAATGCATAATTTTGGCAGGTTCTAATTTTGATAATGGAAACATAAAACACAAGGTTTTATTTTTCATCTAGTCGACTTATGGCTTTACAGGAAGATGAGAAGACAAATAGATGGAAGAAGCAAGATATCTGTATTGGTAACACAAAAGCTTGTGCTTTCCCTGGAATGATCAGTTCTTACAGCAAATTTATCATCTCATTTGCTGAGGATGAAGCAGGTAGGGTATCTCAGTAGCCATATCTTTACTGGAAATTGTACCCTGTTAGTTTTGTGTTCTAGGACAAATTGTGTTGAAAGTGAAATTATGTTGCACCTCATAAATGCTACTAAAGAGCAGGCACTGCACAACAGGTTTGTAGCTATCTCGGCATGGCAGGTAGGGTTGGTGTGTGGTTCAGAGATGTCTCCTGCCCTGTGAGGCTCTTGCAGGCATGCTTGATGGAGAGCTCAGGAAATAAATCCTCATGTGAACTGAGTCTGAACACTTCAGGCACACTGAGGAGTTTGAACTCGTGTTTGTTTCAGGCTTATCTCTCCTTTTGGTGCTGTTTATGCTGCTCTATTAATGAAAAGGCTATGTCAATAGTTTGTTCTTGCACTGTAACAGCTCATCCTTACTTGAGTTCTTATAGTTTGTCTGAATCTCTCCCTCTTTCTTAGTATAAATTCCTCAGACTTCACAACAACAGCACTTCACTTTGTGGGTTATAGACCAAAGCTTCATTTGGGGATGAAGAAAGCCACTGATTTCAAAATTTAGTGCAAATGTCTTAATGCACAGGATTATTATGGTCCTGATGACTAGAACTTTCACCAAATGCATATGTTGTTCATTTTTATACAAGTCTCCTGACAAAGGCCTATGTGATGCAAAATATTTGCAAACTTCTTGAGAGAATCTAGATGTGCTTTAGCAAGTTCTGATATTTCACGATTCAGCAGAAAACATTTTTTTAATGGAAAGATCCTACCTGATCTTGCTTGCATATTCTGTCAGAGATGCAGGGAGACCTAGGAAATGTGGCTTTATTATGAAATATGTACAAATTTTTTCAACATGTGGATGCTAAATGTCCCTTCTACTGGCTACTCTTTTATAAACTAGTGTGGTGCTGTAATGTAATTTGAAATGCAAACAATAGTTTTGCCTTTTTTTTTTTTTTTTCCCCCAAGCTACAATAATTTGCCTGGATACTGTACCAGTGGCTGCTGAAGGGAAGGCATGAAGAGTAGTTGCTTTCCTCAGTCACAATATAGTAATAAGAGGCTTCTATTTTACATGGATGGCCAATATAGCTCCTGTTGGATTTTTTTTTTTTTTTTTTGGCTATGGTTATGAGATGGCTAAATATTTGTTGATATTTGTTGTGTGGTTTTTCCCTCTATTTGTAGCTTCTGGCTGCTTCTTTGGTACAAACAAGCTTTTAAAAATACATATTTATGTAGAGGAAAGTAACCTTTTAGAAGGCCATTGACATGAAGTAATGAAGGTTCTGCTCGTGCATTGTGCTTGATATAGGACCGCTAGTTCTGCATGGTACGCTACTGAAATCAAGAGCTCATTCTGTGTCCCCAGCAGTCTGCCTACACAGGTTAGGGTGAGACCAAAGCCCCCTCTTTGCAAGTAAGACACTGACTGAGGGGATGACTGAAGGGGTGTTTTTTTCTGACCATGTGAATTAGTGGAAAAGCCAGGGAACAGAGGGGAATGAAGAACAGGGATTTACCTTGTCATTTGCATCTGAAGGTTTTCTTACTTTTTTCTTCTCTCTTTAGGTGAGCTGTATTTTATGTCTACTTCTTATCCCAGTGCCTATGCACCACATGGGTCTCTCTACAAGTTTGTTGATCCTGCAAGGTTAGTAATTAAAGGTCAGTTTTTCTGTGCCAAATTCTTCTATAATCACTATGTGTTCTACAGCTATCACACTAGATAAAGAGCACTAAGTACTACTGATACACAGTCTTAGCAACCCGCACATCCAGACTTTGGTCTCTGTTAGCCTGCTGTACATCTGCTTCATCTTTATCAGTTTCAGTGAAGTTATTCCACACTCATATCTGTGCACCTGGAAATAGATCAGGTTCAGAAAATAATGTTTGCTTGTTTGCATGTCTAAAGTATAGCACAGTGGTGCCTTAAAAAAAATGACAATTCATATTCTTCAGGGTTGTGAAGGAGATAGATAATATTTTGTCTATACTTGAGCCAAGGACCTTGTAAAATTAAACAAACCTAATTTTGCAACAGCAGAGAGACTTCTCTCTTCTGTTTTACTTCATACTGGCTGGCATGTATCCCTTTCCATCATAAAATGCAGGTAAATCACAGTAAAAGGCTGATGGTATATGACTGCATGAAGAGAAATAGTTACGGTCTTCAAGGCTTTTGCCCCATCTCATAAGTTCAAACCTAGCCCAAACTGCGTAAGGCTGAAATTAAGTTGCTAGTGAAATAGAAATAATGACACAAATTGATGGTCTTGCCAAACATCCTAGCATGGCTTGATTTTTCTACTCAGATATGCCTGGGAGGTTGTCCTCCAGCCTTTGCAAACAGGCCCAGACTGGGGCGGGCCATGCGGAAACTGGTGACCTTATGCTCATGGATGTGTGTGCAGCCTGTTTGTGGGAGAAAGCTGGTGCTGCTAGTCCTCACACCACCCAGCATCTGTGTACAAAGGACTCTGATATCCTGGATGGTCTCAGTAGTAGTCTCCCTTGCTGCTAAAGCAATTTAAATTGAAAACAGATGTAGAATGCTTTACTGAGGCCAGCCTCTGAGGCTCCCACAAACTCTGGCTGTTACATGGTGAGGCTAATGCAGTTTGACAGGATTGGCTATGAATCTTCCTCAGGCTGGTTAAAAGGCTATCATTAAGGTAACTGAAAGGCACTGGGAGGCAGATTCTTCCATGACTTACTGCCATTTCTGACTTGACAGTAGTACTGTGGGGATGTCTGTCCCTGACTGCATGCAAGGAAAACCGGCTCACTGGAGTCATCATGTGCCCTTAAGAACTGCCACTTGGAAGGCAGATGAATAACTTTGAATCCTTGATTAATTTTCCATGTGAAAACCCTTCTCCTTATGGAAAGTGGGGGAGAGGATTAGCCCACACTGTAGAGACCCTGATGAAGGTCTCACATAGATGAATATTAAAGCTGATGGTGGAGGGGAGAAGGCTGTGAGAACACCTCTTGCAGGTTAGGCACCTAATTCTCCCTGAAATCAGTGAGACTTAAGTCGTCTAGTGAAAACTTCAAAAATGCCTGCATTTGTAGAGATCTGAAATGACACCAGATCACTGTGAAGGACTTTGGTTAAATAAAAAAAAAAAAAAGTGCAGTCCACAGATTAGCTGCAAGCCCTCTAACAAAAAAGAGTGAAACCTGGTGGTTCATGCAGTATTCAAATAATAAGTGGAACTTGAAAACAGAATTTTCCAGGCATTTTTTTTTCCTTTTAAGCAGTTATCCCTGCTAAAGTCTGCTTTTATAATAAGCATATTTATGCAGTTTTTACCTTCCCAAGCTTTTGGATCTTGCTAAAAATCATTAAATGAGTTTCAAATCGTCCTGTAAGGTAGATAAAGTACTAATGTGTCTATTCTGTTGCTGAGACCTCAGACACTAACAACATGAGGAAATCAAGAAATGTTTTCTTGGGAAGGTAAATCAAAAATTAGGTAGTTCACCCAAAGTCTGTACCAAGATGGTGGGAATAGGACTTTGAGTCCTTTACTCTAGATGACTTTGCTGTAACTACTTGAGGAGACTCCTGTCTTTAACAGCTTATTGTCTGCCAGGAAGCCTTTGAACTGCGTAAACTGTGGTTGACCAAAATATAAGATTTTCATCTTAACAAAAAAAATATTGTGAGCTAGCCTAAACACAGAGAGTTTGAGCATCCTGTGTTTTATAAATAAAAGCCCTGCAGCCTCTGTGTGACTGCTTAATGCTTCATCAAGACTATTGGGATGATAAATCTTCTCCCCTTGCTGTCTGTAAAGCGTGGAATGCAGCTTTTTGTTTTACAAGCAGCCTGAAGAAGCCTTTCCAGAAGGCTGCCTGCCTGAGAACAGTTGGAGGGGCCGTGCAGTAATGCACAGTGTTACTATGACTCCATGGGGGTAGCAAGCCCCCCCTGCCAACAGTAAGGTGATTTTGTTGCTCTGAAAGGTTTTCTGGAAACAAGCCAGTTCCTCCTTGTGCTTTTGGAGCTTTCATATTCATCATTTCTAGAGCAGGATCAGGCACTTAATCTGTTGGCTCATTGGAATTCTATTTTCTGGTTGCCCTTGTTACCTTAGCCCCTGTCACTGTTCAGCTTTGCCCTTGTCTGTTTGGTTAAGCACTTAACAAGCTTGCCCGGGGTGTACAAAGCACTGGCAGTTCCTGTGGAAGTTGAGGTTGCTTGGCTATGGAGCAAATCAAGTCCTGACATCTCCAGATCCTTGACTGTACTCTGGCCTCCTCCTGATCCCATTATGAATAGAGACTATCCATTTTTCTGTGCAATTTAATGCTGTTTATAGGATTCTTCTGTTTCCTCCCCCCTGTGAGCTATGGCTTGGCTGACTAGTTCCTCTGTGACACCTTGCCAATGGGTGTAGTCCTGTTCTGTCCAGCCCACGCACTCCCTGCTTCCTGCCCACACTTCAACACACACATTGGCAAGGGTAGCAAGCCATACAAATGCCTGCTCTGAACCGGTGGTGGGACCACTGCCATCTCCCTGAGGGCAAGCCTATAATTTCCCTATGGACCTCACAGAAAAACAGAAAGCAGCAGAGCCAAGTGTCCCTGCTTTAAGTTTGTCTCTCAAACAGTGCTCTGAGAGACAGCAGAGGGGGGGTTTGACCTCTGCCTGGATTGGTACCAAATTCCCTCAGTCAGGAGGAGAGGGAAGAGGTGTTAGGTGTTGCTTCAAACCCCCCCCCCCAAACATGTTCTACAATCCTGCCTTAATTAATAGCCTGTTCTTTTTTTTTTTAATTGAAATGGTGTGGAGGAAACACTTGGCAGTTTCCCATGTCTGAAGGAGAGTGCTAGTTAGCTAGTTACAAGAAAATATGTCGTCTCAGGTCATGCTTTGCTCTGTGCTATTAAGCATAGCAAACTGGAAGAGCCTGCTCTTATGTGTCTTAGAGCAGTTCCCGGGGGGGAGGGGGAGGGCAGAAAACACAGCTATGTTTCTCCTCTTTGTATCCCCCCCTCCCCTTCCTGTCACTTAGAGGTGACAGCTTTGCCTTGGAGAAAGTGCACATGGTGCTTTTGTACTGGGGGAAGCTGCCAGGGAATGCCAGCAGGAGAGGAACTCGAGTACAGCTTCTCTGCAGCCATCACTTCCTCCTGGTTCCCTTCTTTTGTAAACCCTCCCTTCTCGATGTAACAGTACCTTATAACCAGCCAGCACCCTTGGCAGGTTGTGCTAACTTCTGTGGAGCTGCATGGGAATATTCTGCTGAACGGACAGAAATCCTTACGCTGTACTGCAAGCATGCAGAAAGCATTCTCACTGACTGGCCCTATGCCCGTGAATATGAGACTCCCCCACCTCAAGGTGGGATGCAAGAGCCAGTATTGGTGTGGACAACTCAAAGTGATTTGGAAGTCTGAAATATATTGCATTATACCAAAAAGGTTCTGGAAATAGTGATGCACTGTACCTCCAGCAGCAGAGACATGTAACTGAACATGCCTAATCAGCATTCTTGACTTAGTGGTGGGCCATAAAGAATATTGAACAGGACATGCAGGCAGGTCAACATCCCATGGCCTAACACACCAGCTGTCAGTGATGAAGAAAGAATCCAGACTGCATGATGGCATGAAGTTGGCCAAAATGGTGGTAGAAGAGAAACTTCAGGATTCCAGCTGCTATTAGTAATCAGACAGGGATTTCATGGATTGTACCCCTGCATTAGGCTCAGATTCCACCAAAATTGCACTCTAGGTGCCTATGTGCTTTTATGCCTCTTCCAGCAGAGGCAAATGACAAGGGAGGACTGATATGTGCCTCTGGAACAAATAAAATTCTAATGATTTCTCAGATATCTGCATATCTTTCTGTGTTTTTCAAGGAGAGCTCCACCAGGGAAGTGTAAATGGAAGCCTGTCCCAGTGAAAACAAAGAGTAAACGTATTCCATTTGCTCCACGTGCAAGTAAGTTGTTAGGCTTTATTGTTATTGAGAAGCAAAACTGTCAACAGTCTTAAAGGTATGTGATTGAAAGGGTTAGTGATCTTTAAAGCACTGAGCAGAAGCAATCTTTGAAGTTAGATAATCTTGCTTAATGAATGCTTCTGTTGTCTAATTGATACAATGGCTTTTTAATCCCCATCATTCTAAATCTTGTCAAGCAACAGTGTGAGTGGGCATCACAAGGGAATGGATGGCTTTGGTTTAGGCATTGGATTTGGACTGGGAAGTTCTGAGTGCCTGTCCCAGCTCTGCAACAACCTCCTTGAGTCAAATAATGTAATCCCCCCATGTTACAGAGCCTTTTCCATAAATCTAGGGGAGTTAATCTTCCTTTCTCCTGGCCTTTTTCAGTCCTAGGACCTAAGCAACTAGAGCAGGGATTGCCTCTTATTATTGAGTAGAAGCAATGTTTAGTGAGGTGAGGTTATGTTTTCTGGGATTTCCAGATATTAGTGTAATATGAATAATTTGTAATGTTAAATCTGCCAAAGAGAAATGTGCATGCTTTCATCTTATTTCTGGACTTATTTTCCCAAATATATATTAATCATTTCTCTTCTAAAACTAAACACATTTTATTTCTAAGAAGTCCAAGGCACCTATGATAGAAAGAAAGAAGTAGGCAGGTTTATGCAGTCTGTATTTCTTTTCTTAGACTGTGAGATATTTTTCTTAGCTGTAGCTCTAGTAAGACTTTATATCAGCCATATTTCTGAATCAGCCTTTTGCCTCAGAGCAGAGATGCTGAAACATGTTAATTACTTTCCTCAGAGACCATCCTTGAGCTGCTTAATGAGCCTTCAACAACCCAGCCTCCTGAAAGATCATCTTCCCCCACTGGAGTCACCCGAACAATTTCTTCTAAGAAAGCTAAGAAGACCCAACCCACTAAAATAAAAGCATCAGCAGTGAAGCCAGCTTCAGCTGGTAAAAAGACACAAAAAATCAAAGCCAAGGCTAAACGTTACAAGCCAAAGCAGAAGGTGAAGGTGACAAAGGTTTCCAAAACTACACCAGTGCCGTCCTTGACAAAAAAGAACTCCCACCTAACCAGAACCAAGAAGCTTCCCCAAAGAAAGGAGCAGTAACTAAGGAGAAACTGGTGGAGAAAAGAGTAGATTAAGAAACAGCTTTTGAAACTGAGTGAGATTCCCAACAAAGCAAGTCATTTAGAAGATGGTAACTAATTTGACAGGTAGGAAGAACACTTTCAATAGAGACCAAATTAAAAAAAAATCAGTTCATTTGTTATGCCAATGATGTTTCTTGGGGTAAATTCAGTATTGATCCTAGGTGCTTTTCCATTAATGTCAGTCTATATATTCTATTAAACTTTAACAGCATCAATATCCTAATGTTAACTTTCTTTGCAGTTACTGTTGTGAAGTCCTTTTCTGACATAAGTAGTTATGAGAGTCTCTGATAAACATTTGCTGGTAAGATTTGGCTTTGTATGTCTATGGCTAACAAATACAAGTGCCTGCAGCTTTCAGAGCAGTTATAGCAAGCTTGCTAGTAGGTTTGCATCTTTAATACAAAAATATTATGAAATAAACATGTAAATGATCTCACCTTTCTTTCAGTGTTATTTTGTGGTCCTGAACACTGAATTTCAGCTGAAGCAGATTTTAAGAGTAGTCACCTTTCAGATGATGTAATCAGCAGTGATTTTTTTGTTAAACAGTAGTTTCTTCAAGTTATGGATCACCTGCAGGTCCCACAGGATGCAATTTGGGCTAGAAATGTCCAGCAAATCTTTAACACCCTCCTCCTTCCCCCCCCCCCAAAAAAAGACAGAAAACAAACAAAACCACAAACCACCCCCCAAAAGGCCAGCTATGGCTGGGCAATTTCATTGAACTATCTGCTGGCTTCTAACTGAACAGATGTTTTCTGTTGGATTCTGTCCTCCTATGTCTCATGACATTATAAAGTTCCTATGTATCTTACACCTCTTGTATTATATAAGCTGCAAGAACTGATTTTTTTCTTCCTCCACATTCCCCAAGGTACCCAGAGGTACCCAGAGCAGAATTATTGCAACTTCACTGTATGGCCAGTTTAGACAGTTGAAATAGCTCCAGCATGCATAACTGTTTCACCAAGACTGCTAATACTCTGTGTGCGAGAGGTAGGGCCATGGACATACCCCAAACAGGCCCATTTCCCTCTTGACACTGCGTGGGGAAAAAGCAGCGTTCTCTGAAGCTGCAGGTAATAACCAGAGGGGCACAAAGACATCACTCTGAAGACAGAGAAAGGAATCTTTCCTCCAAACTGTCTGCAAACTTTGTCTCCCCAGAGCTTTAGAAGGGTCCTTTATTTAACACTTGCATTAGAAATCATTAGACTTGAAGCTCTGGATTCAGAAGCTTAGCACATCTCTGAACATAACTGTCAGAAACTTGTGTGTCTAGGGGCAGTTACTGTGCAGCTCTCCACTGCTGCATCTTTTCCTTTTGAGCACAGGGTACAGTCAATGTTGGAGCTAGAGCCCCAAGCTCGAGGGTTCCTGGGGGCTCAGCCACTCTGGCAATAGCTATATTCCTTCGTACACAGAGCACACTCTGAAATTAATTTGCATGGGCATCTGCAAAGAGAATTAAGCAAGTGAGGATCACTGCCCCTAAAAGGGTTATATTATTTTTGGTGTAAGCAGGGGAATCCTAAACCTCAAATGTTTTCTAAAGAAGTATATTTATTTGAGTTGCAGAGCCACAGTCTAGCTTAGCCTGTGCCAGCACCTCATACCCTTAGGCTAAGATGGAGCCAAAATAAATTGCATCATTTTGCAAGTTCAACTTAAAATGGAACTGCTTTCAAAGTTATGTTTTCTCCTACTGCCATCTTCTGGACTTGCCTGTTTGGGATGTAATGTTGCCATTAAGCGAGGTTCAACTTGGAATGGTACAACTGCTGTGTAGAATAACAGCCTACAGCATTTGAGACAAACTGCTTGAGAAGGTGTAATTGATAACTAGCTGTAGGAGTTTGGTAAGAAAAACAACCCTCAGGTGTAAGGCAAATACCGGCAGAACAACCACACAGCTCAGCTGACCAACTTCTCATTTTCTGGGGGCAATCCATGGTTCTTTCATTTAGAATAAGGTGGAAGAGACCTCAACAGGTGCTGAAACCCAAAACATAAAAAAAATGGGAGCTGCCAGGTAAGGAAATGTAGTGTCAGCCTTTCCTTGTGTCAGCCAAACTACAGTCCTAGCCTGTTACTGTTACTCCCTCCTCCTCGCACAGAATCAGCGTGGCTGCTGATGGATTTTACAGAACTGTTATGGAAAATGCAACAAGCGGGAAGAACACAAAAATGTTCTGCTGTCCATATAACTCAGGTCTTCACCCAATAATCGTAGATGCTGGGGAAGTTTAATGAAAATGGACTTGGAAGTGGCCAGCCTCACATGGTCTCATTAAGTAGCATTGCCTGTTACCCCTCCTATATTCTCCCATAGGGCTAGGTGCTAGTCCAGCTCTAACAAAACATTAAAGCTTTTCTAGGGAAGAGAAACCCTAAAGGAAAAAAGAAAAACCACAGAGAAAACAACTGGCTGTGGGAGATAAAGGAGTGCGAGGGTCACAGGATCAAAAATGCATTGCTTGGGAACCTGAGAGGGACACGGAGCAGGGCATCCACATCTCCCTTAAAGATGCCGGGGGGATAGATGCTGCCCGGCATTGCTCTGCCAGGAGACAGGGGAGGACAGGAACGGAGGTGGCCCCCACAGCTGCAAGGAGCCCCCCGAGAAGCCTTCCCTGGGGCACCAGCCGCCGGGGCTGAGAGGAGATTGATAAGGAGGGCCGCGGCCTGGCCGGGCCTCTGAAGGGGAGGGTATAAATAAAAGGGGAGGCACAGCCAAAACTCTTCAGAGTTTCCGAAGGGCCTGGAGAAGGGCCTGTGCCGAGGCCTGCTGCCGCCACGCCTCTGCGGGATTCGCCCTTTACCCGGACCCAAGGGAGGATCCGCGGCCGCTGCCCCGCTGTCCCTGCCGGATGCGAGACGACCCCGCCCCAACGGCCGCCAACGGCCGCGCGCGGAGGCGGCGCCCCCTGTCGGCCGTGGGGCCGTGGCCGTGAGGCGCCCGGGCGACGCAGCGTAGGCCCACTGCCCCGGGAAGCGAGGCCCGGGCGGCTCCGCGACTGAGGAAAAAAATTTACCCGTCTTGGCAGGCGGAAAACGAAAAGCACAGAAGGCCCCAGCGAGGATCGAACTCGCGACCCCTGGTTTACAAGACCAGTGCTCTAACCACTGAGCTATGGAGCCACCTATCATTTCCACCCCTGCCGACAGGTGCTGTGCGCTTCGGCGCCCGCCCGCGGGGCGCCCGCCCGCGGGGCGCCCGCTGCACCCCTCTCCGCGCCCCCGGCGAGCACCTGCGGGCCTCGCGGGTGCCGCCGGGGCGCCTGGGCGGGCGCTGCGTGGCGGCAGCCACCCGCGAGGCCTCGGGGAGGCTGGAGCCGGCTCCCGGCATGGCCCCAGCGGCTGCCGGCCGCCACCGCCCGCCAACGGCTTGGTGCTGCTGCTGGGCCGGGCCGGGGCCTGCTGCTGTCGCTCTCGGCTCGGGGACTCCGCCGCCCTCTGCCTGGGTTATTTCACGCAAAGCCGGTTTTCCTCGCAGGGAGGGGACTCTTGCCGGCGCAGGTGGCCGCCTAGGCCCCGCCTCTGTAACTGCCCGCGGCTCTTCTACACCTGCAACGCATCTAGCCCGGAGTCAGGGAAATGGCAGGCCGCATGGGGCCTGCTTCTTGTCTCAGGGCTCTCTGAGGGCGTTTTGTCCTTCTGATCCCCCTACTCCGAGTCCCATCCTTTGCGTTTTCCCTGGATCTGTTCCCTCCCCCTGGAAAAGTGACCTGTGACTGTGGTGAATGCTGGTCCCAGCAAGCTCACCCTCAGGGTATCCCCCCGGGGCAGCCAGGTTAGTCCTGCCCAGTTTGTTAATGGGGTATGGTGCCTGCAAGTATGCTGACTGCAAACTCAGGATGAAGTAGACTTGTGTATAATTAAATATGCTGTTGTAATGGACAACGTTTCAATGACAAATTAAGCCTTGCAAAAGGATTACCTCAAGGATTGCTACAATATTCTTCAGTCCTTAAACCATCTAGTTTTGTAATCCATGCTGTGAAAAAGCTAGTAGGTGTTCCTCACAGTGGGAGCTGATTCTACATTTTGGGATATAGAGCTGCACAACATACAATTTTTTGCAAAGTGAAAACTCTTAAAAAAAAGTTTAGAGATTATAATCAACTTGGTGTTGTAAATCTTCTCAGCTTTTGTGAAACCTGATGGTATGGAAAAACTGTGGTTTAATTTTCTTTCAAATAAACCACAAAACTAGGTTGATTAGGATATGAACTCTACTGCGAGATAAATAGGCATTGTGTAGCCTTAATTTTTCTTCTCAATTTCACAGAATAATGAAGTTTGAAGCTGCTGAAGATTTTCTCTTCCTTGCATAAGAAAGCCAGTCTTTCACATTCAGCTCTCATCCATGAAAGTTTGGATAGAAGTGAAAAGGTAAGCTGTGAAGAGGAAGTTGAGAGACCCTGCTCTGGAACAATACCCTGTGCTGGGCTCTCTCAATAAATTTGATTCCTGTTGAACACTGGAAGCACATTTTAGAAAAGCAGACGTGACTTGCTAGGTGCCAGGCTTAAACAGAATGTGATAAAAAATAAAGCTCCTTGAAATGAGAATGGACAGAAAGAGCTGCATTAAGGAATTAAAGACCTTTTTTCCATTCCACACTCCACAATCATGAATTAGGTCAATCATGAACTAGGTCTTTTTTTTTTTTTCTCTCTCCTTACACCTTTGCTTTAAATGGATATGATCTCTGCAGACAAACAAAACCAGTTCTGGTGAACTCAGTCTTTTTGTTTATATAAGACAGTATAATTACTTTAAAATACCTGCTTCTGACTGCTGGTGTGGCAGCTGATAAATTCATTAAGTTTCACATTTCTCTGATAGTTTTTTTCCCTTCCCTTTGAGGATGGTGATTCTTTAGAGATGGTGAAGCTCTTTTGAAAAGGGCTAAAATGTCAGTGGTTACAGGCTATGCCTTGGGAAACTGAAATATAAACATAGCTTGTTTTATAACTTTCCTTTTAAACTAGATAGGAGCAGAACTGTCCTATATCTTTCCTAGAGTAAGACAAACCTACTTTAACCAGTCTAGCAGTGCTGAGCAGCAGGGTGAACCTCAGAATCAAGCTGTCTGTGGTAGTATGGCTACTTGTCACCTTCATCTTCTCACTTAGTTGCAAATTCTGTAACTCTGCTGTAATTGCCCTGCTTCCAGATTCCTTTTACTGTCTCCTTAGCGCTTACTGTGAGGTGGCTTCAAATTCTGTGTAGCAGACAGTGAGAGTCTGTCAGACATGCTGCGTGGGATTCAAGATATGATGTAGATATCATCCTATCAGTAAGTCTTCTACTTTCCCTTTATAATGGAAATTAAGGAAATGACATGCTTCTAGGATGCAGTTCATCTCATCTGAAGGTAGACCTCTAAAATAGCTTGGCTGAATCATGATCTAGGAATGCTTGTTTCTCAGCTGACTGTACAGAGAGTCTATGCTGAAAACGTCATCAGTTAAGTGGGACAGATCTCACTGGTCATGACAGATTTTTTACCAGCAGAATTCTGCTCGTGGCCCACATAATCAGACAGATATTCCTCGTGAGATGTGGCTGGGGATGGACACAGCAGTTGTTTTAACAGGCACAGCAGCACTACACAGCTCCTGTCTGCAAGCTACTAATGCTCTTAACCAGTTCATCCTCTCAGGCCATGTTTGCACGGGAATAAGCTTTAGTGTATATTAGGACCTTTCTGATTTAATGTTTGAAATAGCTGGAAAATTCTCATGGATAAAATGTTACAATAAGTTTTAGTATTTACATTATTTTCTATGTACTCACTGAGACCCATTAGGACTAGGCCAAGAGAGTTTTTAGAGAGATAGCAAGATAAAATCTATGTCCAAAAAAAAAAGATTTTAGTTGTATTCTGCAACTAAATACAAAGATTTAGAAATTTAAGCGTTTAGGGCAATAATACACCTGTCTTCTCTTCAGGCTGACGTTATTACTGTTGAAAGCCAGTAGGTGGAACCTAAGTACGGTGTAAAAGGAAAGGGATAATACGGGTCCCTTAACAGACTTCAAATGCTAAAAAGGGTGTGTGTGGTTTTTTTAGCTCACAGTTTTTTTAAAAAAAATCTGTAGAACAAATTACCTTTAAAGATGTGCCCCAGACATGAAAAGATCTACCTCTGTATATGCTCGATAAAGTTTCTGCTGATTGGAGTAGGATTAAACTTATGTTGTGTGTTCCCCTTGTAATATCAGGGCTTACCCAAGCATTCTGTCTTTTCATCTGGTTCAGTGAATTAGTGCTGATTAAAAGTGGAGGGCTAATGACAGCTGTTTAGTGAAAAGCATGGTAAAAGCAAGCAGGCAGGCCCTTTGCAAACTGCCCAGCTGACATAACACATTTGGCTTTCTCTTTCATATAGAAGAATTCTGTAACAGAGTCACTCCCAAGGTAAAAAGGAATACTTAGTTATTGGAAGGAGCATACAGAAAAGTTTTCCCCTTCCTGAGGACAGCTATTAAGAAGGAGCAGGATATGAAAGATATATCCTAGACTTTCTCTACTCCAAGGAAAATAAGATGTTTAGTGTAATGTCAGATGCAGTCTTGCCTTCAGTCTGGACCAAGGCTGGTATTAAAAAATAAATTAGTTGTTCCTGATTAGCTCTCTGCATGTTCTTACAAGCCCTCAGAGCAAATGTGTTTAACTGCGTGTAAAGCTGATGTCAGTAGCAGATGTCAACCATGTTACTGTGAATTTACATCCATCTCATTGCTAAGAGCAGTGTGCTGATCTCATGCGTATTCCATATGATCTTGTTGCCATATCTTATATTCAAATGCTAACAGGAGAAGCAAATCAAAGGAATGACTCTTCATACAGCTGGCTCCTGAATTATCCCTGGAAATTCTGTTGTACTACAGTAGGTTTTTTTCTAAACTTCTTTGCCTGGCTGTCCATCAGCTCCCTGCTGAATTTGGTTTTACTGCTATTTTGCAGGATTCATCCCTTTGTTCCACCAACCAACTTTGGGCTGCAGTGGTATGAAATAAATAGCAGTGGCAGTTTTCTCTGCAAATGTGGTGTGCCTCATAACAAGTTGTCATGGCTTGCCTACCTTTGTCCTTTTCACAGCTGATTCTCTGTGTCCTGAGGGCAGTCTAGTACCCCATGGTTTATCTCAGCAGACATACAGATCAGCAAAACTGGCATGCTTGCCTTTCTTTGTCAACATCTGTGAGAAAGGACTTGTAGCATAGCTCTTGTCCTTTTATGAAGCTGGATGTTCTGAAGGTTTTAGTTGTGTTTGACATATCCAGAAATATTATTTCATTTCTTAAAAGAACCCTGTAGTAACCTAAAGGTGTCTGTATGTTTGATATATTCATTTTAACTGTCAAGTTCTGGCGGACAATTTTGTCTTGTACAAACACAATGTGTTTTGAGTAAAAGGCTATCAGTTTGGGTGGACTTTGGAGCTGGTCCTTGGGGTATTTTGAGCATTGAAAGATCTCAGAATGTGGTTGTCTTGGCTTCTCTTCTGCATGTGAAATTTTCAGGTCCTGTTTGATCAAGAACTGCCTGAGGAAATGTCCTATTGTTCTGTGGTTTTGACCCAATCAGTCCTTTTAAAAAGACAGTGTTCTTTAAATTACACAGGAGTGATCCATTTGTCCTTGACACGTGGAGGACAACACAAAACTGTGAGCTAGAATTAGATAAAAATCGGTAAAAATAAACTTCCATGTTTTTTTCACTAACAGTTGCTGTTTGCTACAGGGTCTGGATAATGTACCACAAAGGCTATGTACAGGTTTGAGCTTGTGCACTGCTTGCACCCCAGCATGAGATCATGGTGTGCACCCTTCCCCTTCTCTGATACCTTGTTTTCCACAGGAAGGAAGTTTGGCTATCAGTGAAAATTTGTGTGGATTTTGTTTCCTTGGGATGTAGTTACAGGGCCAAATATGAGCCAGGTCTCATATTTGAGATACCTGGAACCAGTGCATAAATTCAAGGGATTTTGAGAACTGTGGTCTGGGTATCACAGTAGCCCATATCCTCTTCTTTGCTTTTATTTTTTCATGATTTAAATAACTTCAGCCTGAGATTCATTTCATGCAGGAATTCCTCACCTACTGATTTGTGGTACTTTGTTATTTGAATGCTGACACTTTCGTTTTCAACCCAAAACAATAATGAAACTGAGAACAGGGCTGTCAGGTGAGGACATTCATATCTCCAACAGCTGTGGTCAATGAGCCAAGCTTGTGCAAACCCAGTGCTTAATCAGCTGGGGGGAATCTGCACATCTTGTTTGCCTGAGTCTGCTACCTAAAGGATTTTCTATTAGCTAAAAGTTTGAATGAATCATTGGGTTGCCTGGTGTTATAAGCATGTGTTGACATCCCACCTGCTGTAATTAAAGACAGGGATGTGCTATTAAAAAAAAAAGACAGCAGTGCACTGCTGGATTAAGGATAATCTTTTTTTTCCCCCCCAATTTTGTTAATATTCAAATTATATAGCTTGACTTATCTCTGTTTGTCTTAATGGCAAGACCATTAGCTGTGATGGGCATGTTTAGCTCTGGAGACACTTCTTCAGTTCTTCATGATCACAGGACAACAATGTTATGGAAAATAGTTTTGTCAGCAATGTAGGAACAGAGCCTGTCAAAGTGAAGTATGGAGGGCGAAGGCAACCTGCCAGAAGGAACTGTTCAATAGTGAGGACTGTCAGCTTGGGGCACAGGTGAACGAAGTTCAATTTACTGCAGTTCTGCAGACCTCAGGTGAGTCCTTAGGTTGATCAGACATCTGTCTCTTCCTAAATTCCTTACCTGCAAAATAGGGATAATAGTATATCCTCAATCTCAAGGAGATGAGATACATTCAAAGAGAATTATGAGCTGCTTGAGTATTGCAGTACTGGGGCCATAGTCTGATAGATGGAAGTATGGAAGTTGCAGTGTACATGCACTGTGCAGTTATTGTATGTTAATGAAAGTTTCTGCCACTGATAAACTCAACAAATTAACTCATTTAATCTATTGGGGAGAAGGCAGTTAAACCAGCTATATCTATTGGCATATCTGAGAACTTTAAAACTGGACTTAAGCTTAATATCATTAGATAGCTCTGAGTTCCCATGGAAAGAAAATACCTTTCCTGACATATAAAAAGCAGGTTAAATCTTCCAGATCATGATTCTCTCTGTTTATGTCTCCTTTCTAAAAGGAAACCTGTTTATGAAGTCTGATTCCCAGTGTTGGTAAGATGCTAAGTTACTTAGAATAATAGTGTTCTTGTAGCTTTGATGGCCCAAGGATGTGAGGCAAATAGTTTGTCTAGATCCGCTGATATAGCTAGAACAAAATAGGTCCTATAGAAGGCCAAAAACTTTTTTTTTTTTTTTTGCCTATGTCATTTGGTCTTATACAAGCCATATATATCTTTCCATATATATATGTGTGTGTGTCTGAGACATATATATGTCATATATATCTTATATCTTTATACTCTGAGCTATTAAGAATAATGAAAATGTTTAACCTTAAAACTTTTTTTAATTCAATGGGGAATATTCTGATGATATTTTTAATTGCTTCTTTCCTATTGAGAGTTGAAAATCAAAATGAATCAGAGCTCCCATTTTTGTGCTGCCTTCCAAATACTTTACTGCTGCTGCAAATACAGCAGTCTGGGTAAAAGCATAAGCAGTGGACAACTAAAGATTGGGGCCTGATCCGCTTGTTCGCAACAGAGAAATCCACAGACTTTGGATTTTGGATCAGGGCAATTTGCTTTCATTTGAACTGATTCCAGAATATGTGTGGGAACTTAACTAGGACTAGAGGATGACGCATTATATAATCCAGTTCTCATGACAGTCTCTTGGGAGACATGACTCTTACGTGGAAATGATCTGCAGATTTCAGTTTGTCTCGACATGGCTAACACATTTGTTTGTGTCTTGGCTGAAAAATAGTTTAAACAGTGAAAGCAAACAGGTGGCAGATAACTCTGTGTGTGTGTGAGAAGGTCCAAAATTGAACTTTTGAACTTTCAAGCAGAAGCCTGTTACTTGCTAACTACAACCAGTACAGGCTGGGTATAAATTTTGATAATACCTGGACTAAAAAGAAGTGGCAAGTCTCAAATCCTCCAGTTAAAGTCCTGAATCCTCCAATTAATAAAGAAGATATGAGACACAGCCACCAATTAGAAGGCTGATCATGTGTTATGCTTTTGCACTCTAGACTTTAGGTTGGGAAAACCAGAGGCTTGGGGTATTGGAAGGAAGAGGAGGCCCAAAAGAAGGCTTTCTTAAAAGAAGTGATTTTGGAAAAAAGAAGGGGGCCTGGAAAGAAGATGGTGAAGAGCCCAACTGGAGGAAAGATCCTGGAAGTGGAGGAAGATTGTGGAGGTGAGAGAACTGCATAGAGATGAATTCTGGGGTAATACATGAGCATGAACTGACACAACTTTCTGCCCGACTTTTCTGGACCAGCAGCGATCTCTTTGCCAGGAAGGGAAGCTGAGACACAGTGAATGTAGTGCAGTGTGGGGAGCAAGTGATTTTGTGAGCTAATCAAGTAGGGGAAGAGCTCTAATCTCGCTGGTTCTTAAATAAACCCCAGTATCTAGATCCACTATGTGTTGCCATCTACTCTGTTCCACCCATGACACTCTGCTGTACTACATCTGTAGTGGGAAAGATGTGGTCCACTCTCACGGAATGAGAAGTAATTCTGTTTATTGAACATGAGAAACGTCATTCTGTATTGGCATCTTTTCTTGTCATTGCAATGTTTTTAAGAAATAAATCAATACAGTTAATTTTAGTGCCTGGGCAATATGATTGACAGTTCACAGGGGAACAAGCCTCTGGTTTTCAATTAGTTACCATATAGGACAGCTTTGATACAGGCATTCCCATACTATAATTATGTCTCAGTGATAGCCTGGCAAACTTTGTGGAGTTTGCTTTCTGTTAGGACTGTTAACAAGATGTTACCTGGAGCAAACAGTGGTCCTTGTAATGTAGGCCTTTCTTCTCGGATTGAGACAAGACACAGAGGGTCTTTTGGAGACCACAGCCATTTGTTACTGCTCATCTGGTAGGAATTCAAACTGAAAACCTGGAGAAGAGGGAAAGCAAGAGACTGTATGAAGTAGCTTTTTAAAACTATTTCAGATTTAAGGTTAGGACTCTATTTTGAAAAATGTTGAGAGGATCTTTGGGAATGCAAGATTGTACCCTGAAGTATGAAAAAAACCCCAACTCTTCTGTACTCATGCAGTTTTCGTAGCAACCTGATATTCTTTCAAATCAAGCCATGACAAGTGCGAAGTGCGGTCCACTCTGCTTGCTGAATGGAAACTCACTTCGGTATCATTTATTTGTACCTAAGCATGTCAAGCAGGCTGAAGCCAGAGCCAAGCAGAGTTATACTGGAATTTATCAGAGGACCAGGATTCATTAAGTTACTTTACACAAGATCAGTGGGACCACTGGGAATAGCCTTGATACTTTACTGCTTTCTTGGCTTAGCTTCAGCGAGGTTTGATCTGCCATTGCCTCTGTATTACCATGGAGTATTTCTAAACAGGGGGCAGATTTCTCTGGAATCATCTTTTTAAAACAGTCTTTCATACGTGGATGTGTATTTTGGACAGTAACACACAAGGGGAAGTGCTAAGTGCTGATATTTAATGCTGGAATAAAGTAATCACAACCAGTTTTATGAGAGCTGCTAATCAGAATTAGATACAGATGGAAACCGCCATTGGATCCTCTGCAAGACTGAATGCTGAAGTGTAACTTACTGTTGGCAATCGTACCTCAAAGGTTTTGGCCTTGGAGGTTGCGGTAAAATAGGCTGCTGTTGCAACTGATTAATATTGCTTTAAAATGACTTGCAGTACATTCATCTGCAGATTTTAAAATGTTCACAGAAGTGCATATGCCACATGTTTCCCCCTAAAAATAGAAACAGAGGCATGTGGGAGTTCACTGGATTGCCCACATTTTTTGCAGTCAGCCAGTGACAAAAACAGTAAGGGAATCCAAGAATCTTTGATTAGTCTTGCTCATTTGCTTCATGTACGATTTAAGAAATAGAAGCCCTTTTATAGAGGTTATTTTTTCATCAACTCCCATTTGAGGGCATCCTCTTCAAACATCTCTCCTAGACCTCTGATCTTCTTCCCCTTATCTCTGAGTTACATTAGGATCTTAAATTGGTTCAGCTTTCTCTATGCTTGGTTTCAGTGCTCTAATTGTATCACTGATACAGCTGCCTCTGTGCTCTTACCTGGGGTCTCCCTATTTTCTGTACAAATGGCTGCCACACACAATGTAGGTAACATCTACAAGCTTTCTCAGTGGCATACTAACCTGCCAGCTCTTGCTGGCTCTGTTTGGAGCTCTGCATTCAGATTTGTTGCGTGTGCAGCAGATGGGCTTGCTTTCAAACTCATGACAACTTTCAGAAGACATTGTAAACATTTCTATTTCTCTCCTGTTAACTTGACTTTCTAGACAAAGGAAAAAAAGGGGTGTTAATCCATCTGATCTTAAAGGAAAGAGTTGATATGATGTCTCTCTAGAAACTGATAGGGAGGATGGACAATGGAAAGATCAGTAGAAAATCTCTAAATTGGGCAATCATCTGATAGAAGAAAATGACACAAAATGCGTCACTGCGAAGAGAAACGTTAGACTAGCTGGATTTTTTTGGTGGAGTTAATCAACAGTTAGTTTGTACTGATCTTGTTTAGCATTTCATTAACAATTCTCGTATAAAATGTAGTGTGTTAACAATATTTGCTGATGACACTCCTTTTGGAGATAAGACAGGACTCCAGCTCAACTTAGTAGTGTAATTAAAAGCTCATCTGTCCTTTTTGAACACCTTCATGATTATTTTATTTGTATCTGTGCCTTCTTTTAAGTGGTAGAAAAAAGATTCCTTGAGCCCCTCCTTTTTTTTATTTTTTTTTTATTTTTTCATTAGACATGTTAAAGGTTTAGTTTGGCCAAACTACTTGAAAAAATGTAGAAATGTTCTGAGCTGTCGATGAGCTGTTGATGTATCGATGAGCTATCGATACCTATTGATATCGATGCCTATGGATGGGTTTGACAATGGGCAGGCATTGATGCCCCTCGATATTGAGAGGTATCAGTGTCAGTATCGGTCAATGCTGTCGACTAGGAAAATGGGTCGGAGACAGAAAGCGATTGATGCGTGTGGAGATGGAGAGGTATCGATGTGTTTCGATAGTGATGGCTATGGAGAGGTATCGATCTTGAGAGAGGTATTGATGCCTGTGGATAGGGATCGATATGTGTGGATGTTGTTCTGAGGTGTCACGTATGGAAATGGCTACTCCTGGAGGCGTGTTGATGTTGTGAAGGGTCAGTGCTGATAGTCATTGGTGCCTACTGAGAGCAAAATGGGTCTGAGAGGGAAAGGTAGCAATGGCTCGGGAGACGGAGAGGTATTGATGCCTCTCGATAGGCATCAATATCAATAGTTACCTATCGATACCTATTGATATTGATGTCTATGGATGGGTTTTGGCAATGGGCAGGCATTGATGCCCCTCATGTCACGGGGGGTGGGTATTATTATTGACTTTGGGTTTATTGCAAACAAGTTGACGGCGATACAGTGCAGTCATAGCAAGTGAATTTTAGTGTGCATTTGTTATTGCCCAAGCCTTGGTTTCTTACCACTCGAATGGTTTCTTGTCAGAGGTTCTCTTAACTCCCAGAGAGTAACCTTGAGATGTGTCCCAACTCAAGGGGAGATTCACCGCTGTGCAGCCTGCTGCCGTACAGGAGAGCTCAATGGGCTCTAGGCTGCAGCAGTATTTATGGGCATGGAGTTTGACTCATGGTCATACAATATTTGGTGTGGAGATGTACCTTTTTGCTGACCTCATGCTGTGTTGGGGAATATATACCCCTTTTTGCTGATCTCATGCCTGTTTCTGGCCTCACCAGTTGCAACCAGTATCACCTAGTTCCTCCTGGTCAGCACTGGGCGCTGTCAGTTATTTGTGGTCAGCTGGGGCCCAAGATAAGGTGGGGCAGGGGAGGGGTAGCTGCGCTCCGCCACACTTTGGGCCGGAGGTGGGTGGGGGAGTAGTTGCGCTCCACCACAACTCGATATTGAGAGGTATCAGTGTCGGTATCGGTCAATGCTGTCGACTAGGAAAATGGGTCGGAGACAGAAAGCGATTGATGCGTGTGGAGATGGAGAGGTATCGATATGTTTCGATAGTGATGGCTATGGAGAGGTATCGATCTTGAGAGAGGTATTGATGCCTGTGGATAGGGATCGATATGTGTGGATGTTGTTCTGAGGTGTCACGTATGGAAATGGCTACTCCTGGAGGCGTGTTGATGTTGTGAAGGGTCAGTGCTGATAGTCATTGGTGCCTACTGAGAGCAAAATGGGTCTGAGAGGGAAAGGTAGCAATGGCTCTGGAGACGGAGAGGTATCGATAAATATTAATACCTACATATATCGATATCAAACCCTATTGATAGGCCCCGAAACCACTTGTTCTCCACAGGCATGCATAGCTCTTGCTCTGGGGCCAATGTTGCTCTCGGTAGGCGCTGATGACTATAGATATGGACCGTTTTTCATAGTGACGGGTCTTGATGAATAGCAATTTCCTACCTATCACTAGAATATTGATATCAAAGCCTATTGGTAGGTCTGGAATTGGACAGACATCGATGCTGCTCAAGATGGAGAGTGAGCAAAGTCGATCCCCTTCCATGGCTCCCAAGAGCAAAATCAGTCTGAGAGTGAAAGCCACAGATGCATGTCGAGAGCGAGTGGCATCGATGGCTATCGGCAGGGATTGATTGACACTTCCCAATAATTATTGGCACCTAGTGCTTTGGATCCCTGGAAGTAGGTATGGAAATCCTCTTGAGGCCTCTTGAAATCGAGAGGCATCACTGCGTACCGAGAGGGATCGATAGTTAGGGATGTGGTGCACTAGCGATAGGTAGGGTAGGGTTAGGGTTGAGAGAAGGAGAAAGTGTAGAGGCGCCATGGGCGTGGGTCTCGAAAGGGGCTGCTAAAGGAAGGTGTTCGCTGTCAAGAGACACGTCCTGCGAGGACTTTGTGGTTGCGGCCAGAAATGAAGGCTCTTAATGCCAGCAGTGGCTGGGAAAAAGCTTGTTGTCTTCGGGTTAGGTTTGAAAGCAGGAGCAAGCGTATAGGCTCCATGGGAGTGGTTCTCGAAAGGGGTTGCCAAAGGAAGGTGTTTGCTGCGAAGAGAGCCGAGAGCCGTCCTGCGAGGACTTTGTGGTTGCGGCCAGAAATGAAGGCTCTGAATGCCAGCAGTGGTCGGGAAAAACCTCGTGCTCTTGGGGTTAGGGTTAGGGATAGGGTTAGGGTTAGGGTTGAGAGCAGGAGAAATCGTAGAGGTGCTGTTGGCGTGGGTCTCGAAAGGGGTTGCCAAAGGAAGGTGTTTGCTGCCAAGAGACGCGTCCTGTGAGGAGTTTCTGGTAGGGGCCAGAAATGAAGGCTCTTAATGCATTCAGTGGCTGGAAAAAAGGCGGGTCGTTAGATTTAGGGTTAGGGTTGAGAGAAGGGGAAAGTGTAGAAGCGCTGTGGGTGTGTGTGTCGAAAGGGGCTGCCAGAGGAAGGTGTTTGCAGCCAAGAGAGCCATCCTGCAAGGACTTTGTGGTTGGGGCCAGAAATGAAGGCTCTTAATGCTAGCAGTGGCCGGGAAAAAACTTGTGCTCTTAGGGTTAGGGTTAGTGTTATGCTTCAGAGAAGAAGAAAGCATAGAGGCGCCGTGGGTGTGGGTTTTGGAAAGGGTCTGCCTAAGGAAGGTGTTTGCTGCCAAGACATGCATCCTGCGAGCAGTTTCTGGTTGCGGCCAGAAATCAGGGCTCTTAATTCCGGACGTGGCTGGAAAATAGCTTGTGTTCTTATGGTTAGGGTTAGGGTTAGGGTTGAGAGCAGGAGAAAGCATAGCTAGCCATGCCTCTCAGTTTGCACCGCTCCGTCTCGATGTCGAGAGGCCCCGAGGCCCGTCCCTTTGCATACCTCCTCCTAAGGATCGATAGCACTAGGTGTCCGTAGGTATCGGTAGCGGAAGCTAGGGATGCCTGCTGAATGCCATGGCTACGTGTTGCTCTCGACAGGCATCTGTGGCTTTTGCGCTCAAGGCCAGTTTGCCCTGGGTAGGCATCGCAGGCTATCGACAGGGATCCATCTGAAGATGGAGCGTCAGCAATGCGTGTCGAATTCCAGACCTATCGCTAGTGGTTGAGGTACATGATAAGTGGCTTGATGCATAAGAAGAGCAGGGGGTGGTGTTGGGGGGGTGTATTAACTAGATGGGGTGGGCGTATTAAGTGGCAGGGGGTCGTAATATGTGGCTGGCGGGGCGTAATATGTGGCTGGCGGGGCGTAATATGTGGCTGGCGGGGCGTAATATGTGGCTGGGGGGGCGTAATATGTGGCTGGGGGGGGCGTAATATGTGGCTGGGGGGGGCGTAATATGTGGCTGGAGGGGGCGTAATATGTGGCTGGGGGGGCGTAATATGTGGCTGGGGGTGCAATAAGTGGCGGGTGTGCTTAATAATTGGTGGGGGGCGCTAAATGTCATAGGGGGGTGTACTACTTGAAAAGGGAGAGTAATAAATGGGAGGGCAGCAGTTGTTGTGGCTGGGCGATAGTGCTCGATGTCGAACGCCCTCGACGGGCCCCGAAAGCGCTCCTTCTCGACAGGCATGCATAGCTTTTGCTCTGTGGCCGCTGTTGCTGTCGGGAGGCACCGCTGCCTATCGACATTGACCGTTTTTGATAGCGACAGGCCTCGATGAGTATTGATTTGCATATGTATTGCTGGGGCATGACATCCGTAGCTAGCCATGCCTCTCGGTACGCATCACTGCGTCCCGATGTTGAGAGGCCCCGAGGCCCGTCCCTTTGCATACCTCCTCCTAAGGATCGATAGCACTAGGTGTCCGTAGGTATCGGTAGCGGAAGCTAGGGATGCCTGCCGAATGCCATGGCTACGTGTTGCTCTCGACAGGCATCTGTGGCTTTTGCGCTCAAGGCCAGTTTGCCCTGGGTAGGCATCGCAGGCTATCGACAGGGATCCATCTGAAGATGGAGCGTCAGCAATGCGTGTCGAATTCCAGACCTATCGCTAGTGGTTGAGGTACATGATAAGTGGCTTGATGCATAAGAAGAGCAGGGGGTGGTGTTGGGGGGGTGTATTAACTAGATGGGGTGGGCGTATTAAGTGGCAGGGGGTCGTAATTTGTGGCTGGCGGGGCGTAATTTGTGGCTGGCGGGGCGTAATTTGTGGCTGGGGGGGCGTAATTTGTGGCTGGGGGCGTAATATGTGGCTGGGGGGGCTGAATATGTGGCTGGGGGGGCGTAATATGTGGCTGGGGGGGCGTAATATGTGGCTGGAGGGGGCGTAATATGTGGCTGGAGGGGGCGTAATATGTGGCTGGGGGAGCGTAATATGTGGCTGGGGGTGCAATAAGTGGCGGGTGTGCTTAATAATTGGTGGGGGGCGCTAAATGTCATAGGGGGGTGTACTACTTGAAAAGGGAGAGTAATAAATGGGAGGGCAGCAGTTGTTGTGGCTGGGCGATAGTGCTCGATGTCGAACGCCCTCGACGGGCCCCGAAAGCGCTCCTTCTCGACAGGCATGCATAGCTTTTGCTCTGTGGCCGCTGTTGCTGTCGGGAGGCACCGCTGCCTATCGACATTGACCGTTTTTGATAGCGACAGGCCTCGATGAGTATTGATTTGCATACGTATTGCTGGGGCGTGACATCCATAGCTAGCCATGCCTCTCGGTACGCATCGCTGCGTCCCGATGTTGAGAGGCCCCGAGGCCCGTCCCTTTGCATACCTCCTCCTAGGGATCGATAGCATCCGTAGGTATCGGTAGCGGAAGCTAGGGATGCCTGCCGAGCGCCATGGCTACATGTCGCTCTCGACAGGCATCTGTGGCTTTTGCGCTCGAGGCCCATTTGCCTTGGGCATGGATTGAACCCTTTGAACATGTAGGTATCGTAGCCTGTCACACTATTGATCTCAAATCCTCTCGATAGGTGTGGAATTGGATAGGCTTTTATGGTGTGGAATTGGATAGGTATCTGTGTTGCTCCATATTCAGGGGGATGGAGTTCAATAGGTTTCGTGCCTGTCAAGGGGAAAATGGGAGTGAGCATGAAAGCCTGTCAAGATGGAGAGGTTTTGAAGGCTGTCATCAGGGATGGATACAGAAACTTTAGCAATAGCTCTTGATGCCTCTAAGTGGGTCTGGAAATGGAGAGGCGTGGATGCCTCTCGAGATGGAGAGTTACTGATGCGTCCTGAGAGGGCTCGATATATCTGGATGTGGTGGCCTAGCGGTCTGTCTGGAAATGAATATTCATCAAGGCCCATCGATGTCTAAAACGGTCCATGTCGATAGTTGTCAGGGTGTGGGGAGAGCAGCATGGGCCGCAGAGCATAAAGTATGCAAGGGTTTGGGGAAGCAGAGGTATCAGTGGCTATTGATAGGGTTTCGTATCTTTATCGATCGATTATTACGCCACCCCTGCCACTTTTTGCGCCAACCCTGCCACAGCTAACGCCCCTGTGCACTTAGTACACCCCTTGCAATTTATGAACTCCCTGCTGACATATCATGCCCCTGTGCCATTCATTCTTGATTTCGATATCGATGCGTTTCGATAGGTGTGGCATTGGATAGGCATTTGATGCTGCTCGATATTGAGAGGGGTCGATGTCGATACGTTCGATGCCTGGCAAGAGGAAAACAGGTGTAAGAGCGAAAGCAATCAATGCCTGTTGAGATGGAGAGGTCTCAATGGGTGTCGGCAGGAATGGATACGGACAGTTATTGATAGCTATCGATGCGTAGTGCTCTTGATGCCTCTAAGTGGGTCTGGAAATGGAGAGTTCTTGAAGCCTGTTGGGATGGAGAGGTAAGGATGTGTCCCGAGAGGGATGGATATGTCTGGATGTGGTGCCCTGGCAGTCTGTCTGCAAATGAATATTCTTCCAGGCCCGTTGATGTAAAAAACGGTCAGTGTTCATAGTCGTCGGTGCGTAGGGAGAGCAGCATGGGCCGCAGAGCGAAAGGTAGGCATGCGTGTGTGGAGCGAGAGGTATTGGAGCCTATCAACAGGGTTCAATATCAATATTGATATCAATAGGTGTGGAATTGAACAGGCATCGATGGTGCTCAATATTGAGGGGGATCGTGATCGATAGGGTTGATGCCTGTCAAGAGGAAAATGGGAGTGAGGGTGAAAGCAAGAGATGCCTGTGGAGATGGAGAGGTCTTGCTGGCTGTCATCAGAGATGGATACGGACACTTAGCGATAGCTCTGGATGCTTCTAAGTGGGTCTGGAAATGGAGAGGTGTGGATGTCTGTCGAGATGGAGAGGTATTGATGTGTCCCGAGAGGGCTGGATCTGTCTGGAAGTGGTGGCCTAGCGATCCGTCTGGAAATGAATATTCGTCAAGGCCCGTCAATGACAAAAACGGTCAGTGTCAATAGTCATCAGTGCGTAGAGAGAGCAGCATGGGCCACAGAGAGCAAGGTATGCATGTGTATGTGGAGCGAGAGGCATCAGAGCCTGTTGACAGGATTTGATAGCAATCGATACCTCTCCATCTCAATGGGCATCTCTTGCTTTCATCCTCGCTCCCACTTTCCTCTTGCAAGCCTCGAACCTATTGACCACAATCCCCCTCAATATTGAGCACCATCAGTGCCTTCGAATTCCTCATGTATTGTTAGGGTTCAATATCAGTACTCGATATCAGTACTGCATGAAAGGCCAGCGGATGTCTTGCCAAAATCCGTGTGAAAAACTCCCCTAAAGACACAGTGGAAATTGCTCAAAAGGAGAGTAGGAAATGCCACCAAAGGCGAGCGGGATTTTTACCAAAATCTGTGCAAAAAACCCTTCTCCCAAGACACCACAGAAATTCCTCAAAAGCAGAGTGGGAGACGCCGCTACAGGCAAGCGGGAAATTTGGTGAAATCTGCACAAAAAAGCTCTGGCCAAGACACTGTGGAAATTCCTCAAAAGCATAGCGGGAAATGCCACCAAAGGCAAGCAGGATTTTCAGTGAAAAGTGCATGAAAAACTTCGCCCTAGACCCTGCGGAAATTCCTTGAAAGCAGAGCGGGAGACACCACCAAAGGAGAGCAGGAAATCCAGTGAAATCTGCATGAAGAAGCTCTTTCCAAGACACTGCAGAAATTCCTCGAAAGCAGAGCAGGAGATGCCACCAAAGGCAAGTGGGAAATCTGGTGAAATCTGCATGAAAAACTCCTCCCAAGACAGTGTGGAAATTCCTCAAAAGCAGAGCAGGAGACATCACCAAAGGTGAGTGGGAAATTTGGCAAAATCTGCACGAAAAGCTCCTCCCAAGACAAAGGGGAAGTTCCTCGAAAGCAGAGCGGCACAGGCCTCCAAAGGCGAGTGGGAAATGCAGCAAAATCTGCATGAAATGCTCCTCCCAAGACACTGCGGAAATTCCTCGAAAGCAGAGCGGGAGATGCCGCAAAAGGCTAGCGGGTATCTCGCCAAAATCCGTGTGAAAAGCTCCCCCAAAGACACGGTGGAAATTGCTCGAAAGGAGAGCAGGAAATGCCACCAAAGGTGAGCGGGATTTTCGCCGAAATCTGTGCAAAACACTCCTCCAAAAACACCTCGGAAATTCTTGAAAGCAGTGCGGGAGATGCCGCCAAATGCGAGTGGGAAATTCAGAGAAAGATGTGCCAAAAAAGCACTGCAGAAGTTCCTGGAAAGCAGAGCGGGAGACGCACTAAAGGCGAGCGCGAAATCTGGTGAAGTGTGCATGAAAAGCTCCTCCCAAGACACTGTGGAAATTCCTCAAAAGCAGAGCAGGAGACGCTGCCACAGGCAAGTGGGGAATTCAGTGAAATCTGCGTGAAAAGCTCCTCCCTAGACACTGCTAAAATGCCTCAAAAGCAGAGCGGGAGATGCTGCCAAAGGTGAGTGGTGAATCTGGCGAAATCTGTGCCAAAAAAGCGTCTCAAGACACCATGGAAATTCCTTGAAAGCAGAGTGGGAGACGCACAAAAGGTGAGTGCAAAATCCAGTGAAGCGTGTGTGAAAAGCTCCTCTCAAGACCCTGTGGAAATTCCTTGAAAGCAGAGTTGGAGATGCTGCCAATGGTGACTGAGAAATTTGGCAAAATATGTGTGAAAAGCTTCTCCCAAGACACTGTGGAAACTCCTTGAAAGCAGAGCGGGAGATGCCACCAAAGTGAGCAGGAAATCCAGTGAAATCTGCATGAAAAAGCTCCTCCCAAGACTCCCAGGAAATTCCTGGAAAGCAGATCGGCACATGCCACTGAAGATGAGTGGGAAATCCAGCGAAATCTGCACGAAAATCTCCTTCCAAAAAGCCCCAGAAATTCCTTGAAGGCAGAGCAGGAGATGCTGCCAAAGCCAAGCAAGAAATTCGTCAAAATCTGTGCCAAAACATCATCCCAAGAGACTGTGGAAATTCCTCAAAAGCAGAGAGGAAGACGCCACCAAAGCCAAGTGAGAAATTTGGTGAAATCTGCGTGAAAAGCTCCTCCCAAGACACCGCAGAAATTCCTGGAAAGCAGAGAGGGATATGCCGCCAAGAGTGAGTGGGAAATCTGTCGACATCTGTGCAAAAAGCTCCTCCCAGGACACCTAGGAAATTCCTGGAAGGCAGAGCAGGAGATGCTGCCAAAGCCGCATGGGAAATCCAGTAAAATCTGCACAAAAAGCTCCTTCCTAGACACCGTGGAAATTCCTGGAAAGCAGAGTGCGAGACGCTGCCACAGGCGAGCGGGAAATCCAGCCAAATCTGCATGGAAAAGCTCCTCCCAAGACACTGTGGAAATTCCCCAAAAGCAGAGCGGGAGACGCCACCAAAGGCAAGCAGGAAATCTGGAGAAAGATGCGCCAAAATGTTGTCTCAAGACACTGTGCAAATTCCCTAAAAGCAGAGTGGGAGATGCCACCAAAGGCGAGTGGGAAATTCAGCAAAATCTGCACGAAAAGCTCCCTCCTAGACACTGCAGACATTCCTGCAAAGCAGACTGGGAAATGCCACCAAAGGTGAGCAGGATTTTTGGCAAAATCTGTGTGAAAAACTTCTCCCAAGACACTGTGGAAATTCCTTGAAAGTAAAGCAGCAGACGCTGCCAAGGGCAAGTGGGAAATTTGGTGATATCTGCACAAAAAGCTCCTCCCAAAACACCACGGAATTTCCTTGAGAGCAGAGCGGGAGACGCCACCAAAGGCGAGTGGGAAATCCGGTGAAATCTCTGTGAAAAGCTCCTCCCGAGACAGTGCAGAAATTCCTCAAAAGCAGAGCAGCAGACGCTGCCAAAGGCAAGAGGGAAGTCCAGTGAAATCTGTCCGAAAAACTCTTCCCAAGACACCTTGGGAGACACCTTTCTGAAGTGCCTGTACACAAATGCACACAGCATGGGGAATAAACAGAAGGAATTAGAGATCTGTGTGTAGTTGCAGGGCTATGATCTTGTTGCGATTACATAGATATGGTAGGATTGGTCGCATGACTGGAATGCTGCAGTGGATGGCTACAGGCTCTTTAGGAAGGACAGGCCAGGAAGGCGAGGAGTGGGAATGGCCATTTATGTGAGAAAGCACGTTTAATGTATGGAGCTCTGCCTAGGGGTGGATGATGGACTGACTGACAGCTTATAGATAAGGATTAAGGGGCAGACTAACACGGGTGACACTGTTGTGGGTGTTTGCTACAGGCCATCTGATCAGGAAGAGAATATAGATGAGACCTTCTACAGGCAGCTAGAAGTAACCTCGTGATCACAGGCCCTGGTTCTCATGGGGGACTTTAATCACCCTGATATCTGCTGAAGGAACAACAGAGCAAGGCACAAGCAATCCAGGAGGTTCCTGGAGAGTGTTGATAACTTTCTGATAGAGGCGATAGAGTAGTAGGCGATAGAGACCAACGAGGAAAGGTGCTCTGCTCTACCTGTTACTTCATTGGAACCTTCCCCCCCTCCCACACACACAATATAAGTTGTAGCCAGAGTCACAATTGTGTGAGTGTTGGACTTTGTTTTTAGTTCTGTAAAAAGATGCATCTTCACAGTTCTAGGGTTTAACTTAATGACAGTGTAACCGTTTTAATAAAAAAAAAAAAAGTTCCTATGAAACTGAAGGATCATGTTTCTTTCTAAAACATGCACGCTGCTGGATGTTTGCATCTATCTCTGATTAACAGTTGTATTCCATATGTTCTAAGAATTTAAATGCTGGTGGACTTCTACTTTTAGTTTATTCAAGAGATAGTGTTTAAAAGTAAGTATTAAAGTATTTGCAAGAAACATTTTTAAGTTCATAAACTCAATATGAACCTTTTGGTGAAACAGAGAAAAGCATGTAGCAGTCCATTGCTGGCCTCCATCAAATTGAACTGTACTGTTCCAGAAAAAGAAATTCTTATGCAGGAGAAATGTACTCAGGTCTATTGTTCAGAAAGGGTCACTGAAGAGACGTGTTAAAGTTTGTAAATACATTTTTTTAGAGACTATATCATATTTTATCCAGTAAATCAGTGCATCTTCATTCCCAAGTAGCTAAAGAGCAGAGATCTTAGTAAAGTGGAAATTGAAATTCTTACCCTTCTTGTAAAATGTTTTGGGACTGACAACAGAAGTACATGTAAGTGCGAAGAAAAGCCCTGTTTCCCAAGGAGTTTCAGATGTAAAAATGCAGGTATGGGTGAGTTTGGAAGCTCTCTGCAAGGCCAAACAAATAAAGCAGCATTATTGTTCATAGTAAGACTTGCATCATAGTCCAGTATTTATTTTTCTGTGCTGTGATTTTGTAGGACAGGTTTTTACTGTCTACTGAAAGCAGAACATCTGTGCTATGTAATGAATGTCAATAGCCATTGAAATATATGCGGAATGTAATAGGTCCCTGCAATGTCAGTGCTGTCTTCCACTAGCATTCTCTTACATAACGCAGAAATTACATCTAAAGGAAAAAATAAGGTTACTCAATTACAAACACAAATCTTAACTCTCGGGAGAAAATGAGAATATAATGTTAATGAGATTTTGCTTGGGAAAGACACTTCAGTGCTGCAGTGATGAGAACAGCAAAATATTTCTTCACATGACTTTCATAGGTCAGAGATTTTCTGTTGAGTCATTCTCACAGTTTTCTTCTGAAAGAGTTGCATACGTCTTATGGCTCAAGTTTTGCAATATAGTCCCAGGCAAACTGCTATACATGTTTGTATCCTCTTCATGCAACAGTCAATATTTGGTACTGGGACATAAAGAGACCTCCATCAGCCAGCAGTTCAAACAGAAAACTGTTTTTAGAGTGTTTTCCTAATAATTATATTTTCAGCACGTTCTTACAGAACAGAATTTCTGAGCATACTTCATAAAAGTTTATCTCCAAAACAATGCTCACAATATTTTTACTAAGTGGTACACCTGAAGACTTAAGGTACACTTTAAGTCCTTAAATAGTAATGACTTACAACATTAAGAGTCAGTGTTTTATGGGCCAATTAAGGTTGTGTTTTAATAAAATATGCATCTTTTCTTTTGGATAACGTTTTGCAGAAATATAAAATTTGATTACTCCTAAGCATTAGCTTTTTAAGTGTCTGCATTTGTAGTTATTGTCACTTCTATTAAGTTGTTACTTTGCGGCTTGTCCTGCTCTGTGGAATACAGCTAACTGTGGTTTGTGTTTGTATTTGACTTGATTTTTCTTCTCCAAATACAAAAAGGCACAATATTTTATAAAACACTCTGAAATCCCTGTTCTGGTAAATTTTAGTCAACGGCTTGCAGTATAAATTGACCACAGGAGAATGAAGTTCTACCTGGAAGGGAAATGTCATTTGAAAGGGTACAGCTACAGTAGATGAACAGATGTGTGATACCCCACAACACCTGCTGTTTTTACCAAGAAATGGAATAGCAAAGGCGAAAGAAGGAAGCTAAGTCAGGAAAGGACAATGGCTGACATTTTGTGTAGCAAACTTTAAGTTCAAAATAATAACAAAGACTTAAAGAAAATGTATTACTTTTTTTTTTTAATCTTGATTTAGTAAAAAGTAATTTTTTTTTCTTTAAGCTTATTTAATACTTCCAGTTGTTTAATGTGTATTCTTTCCATTTCACCACTTCTAGCTCTGCATTACCCTTTATGTAGTGTGGGCGACTCTCTACTAGTTTTTCATTTTCAAGTTGTGTTGTTTAGAGGTACCCAATCATAAGCCACAATGGTGTGTTTCTTTCTATTTACCAAATGAAAGAATGCACATTATTTCTGAACTGAATGATAAGTTAGGTTGCCACAAATGCTTTGGCTTAAGACCTTGACATTCATTCCCTCTCCAAAGACATTAATGTCAGGAAACTCAATTGTCTGAGCACTCACAGAAAATAAATGCAAGAAGCACCTTGGTATGACTAAAGCAAACTCACGGGAAAAAAATGAAAGTCCATGGATGTTTTTCAGTGCTTTTCGTAACAGCCAGAACTAGAAACAAAAGAGAAATTTCAACGCAACTGTGAACTGTGACTTTTTAAATTCAAAAATGAATGGATATTGATATGAAAAAAGGTGACCAATTAAGATGTCTACAGAACCCAACAGCAAATATGTACTTTCTGCTGATGTGATTACATGTGTAAATAAGCAGTGTAGCTGGCTTGTATTATGTATGCTTTTTTGATTACTTATGCAGAAAGTAATTGCATGTAAAATCTGACAGTGGGTAACACAACTCTTGTGGCTAGAACAGGTTTGCTGCTGTAATCTGTGGCCTCCAGATTACTGAGTTCTCACTATCTGTATTTTTCGGTGCTGAATTATCTTGTGTTCACTGTTGTTTTTTAAAGCTGATAATTATTACTGCGTGCTGCTCTGAAAGGGAATAAAGGATGTAGCTACAAATAGTGAAGCTGGCGTTTATGGCCTGCATGTAAATAATGGCATCACTCTAGTTGGTCCTAGACAGTTTCAGGGCTGGAAGGTCCAGTCTAAGGCAGCAGGCTCCTCATGAGTGTGCCTCTGCAAAGGAAGAACAGGAGGTACAAAAAATTGAACAATGAATCTTTCTCGTAGTTGTGTCATACTGACATACATCAGGCTTCATACCTTTTCCCTATCAGCCATATTGTCCTTCCACTCATTCAATAATGTTCTCTGAATAGGCACTTTTCTGTTTGCTGGTTATTATTGCTCAGGCAGTGAAGGACAGAGCTTGGAAAGTGGCTTGAAAGTTTTCCCTGTCTTTTTTTTCCCCAAATTGAATGGCAGTGGCTGTTTAGAGCAGCATATTTGTTATAGCTGTGTGCTCAGTCTGCAAGTAGAGGCATTTGATCACTTACCACAATTCCTTTGTTTTGGGACATGAATGAGAGAGCACTTTTTCTTCCTCTTCTTTCCACCAGTAATAAAAAGTACTATTAACATAATGATGTTTGCAGCTATGCCAGGGAAACTGTGTTTCTTTCATGTGATTGCACATGTGTAACTACTTAGAACTTGGAGGGGGGAAAGTATGAAAGCAAACAAAATCCCACTCCATATACCACAGTTACAGTAGCTCCACAAGCCTAACCAAAGTGAGGAGTAAGAAAATTTTCCTTCATCACTGAATGGTGAATAGAGCCAATATATTACAAATTTATCTAGACCAGCACTCTGAATTAAAATTTTCTATTTTTACAGTTTTGTTCTGAAGTGACTTGGCTGCCCCTGCAGATAGGCCTTGGAAATGGACTAATGTAAAAGTTTGAGAGTACAGATAGCTGAGTCACTAAAAGCTGTCTTTTTTTCTGTGTATTTTTCTAGTCTTTAGGCAGCCCAGAGGAAGGCAACTATTCTAGATTATCCCTAGCTGATGGTACAGAGGTGTATTCCAAAACCGTCCAATCCCCTTTTGGCTCAGTTTATCTAATGCTGATTGCACAGCAATTACCTCACTACCACAGAGGGACGCTAAGTGAGAATCACCAAAGGGAGAGGATAGTCAATGGAGTGTCAGAGCACCAGAGCTGAAAGACCACACAACTGACTTTCCTTATGACTGGTACTATTTCAGTGTGTACCTGTCTATTATGGTCTACTTCATCCTTCTTTTTAAATTTTCTCTCATATGGAAGATTGCCTCACCCAGCCTTCTTAATCAGGGTAATAATAAATTAGCTGTAATAATTCAAATTATCAATTACTATTTTTGTTCATGTTAATTTTCTATATGGTCGACTTTTCCATGTTACTCAATGGAGGACCTAAACCATGTTCTTCCATACACACTGGACTGAACATGGATCGAGTACTGCTGTAATCAGCTGTATCATCTGTTCTGCAACTTTAGGACTGAGACTGTCTGATTTCAATTCTAGGAAATGTATTGCTGACAAAAATAGCAAGATATAGTTCAAGTTATTTTTTCTACAAAACTTTGATGAAACTTTTTTTCCTTTTATGTGTTGTTAAAATGAAAAACATATGAAGAACTTCACTTTCTATGATAGAAATCCTGTGATTTATAATCAGTAGGAGAGATATGAGGAAAGGTGGTGGGGGAGATGTTTTAAGCCAAAATCCATAGAGGATATCCCAAATAGAAGGACAGTAGGAAGAAGGTGTTAAAGTAGTGACAGAGAAAACTATGAAAAGGACTTGGAAACAGGACATTTGGAGTGGATAACTCAGATGGCACCATAGGCTAAACAAAAGCCTGAGGTGTAGGTTCAGGTAAGAGTTGTAGAGTTTTGAAGCTGAAAATGAAAAGCTTGAATCTGATGTGAAAGATCAAGGAATGACAAAACCAGGTGCCAAGAGGGAGTTTTAGCAGCAGTACTCTCAATAAATGAAAGAGAGCAAGATAACAAGCAGGAAAAGGGATAATGTCAAAAGCATCTGCTATGGTTTCAGAATCAGAGAGAGAGGAAAACAGATTTAGAGAACAATGAGAAAGGAAAGCAGATAGGATTTAGCAGTATCTTAGCTAAAGGAGAGATAGGTTTGAGAGTTCTGATGACAGGGAAGAAAAGAGAAAGTTTGATAGAAGGGAAAAAGATCTAACAAAGTGGAAAAGCTAATTTTTCATTAGTTAGCTAGAGGTGACAGGACACACCTTCAGTTCTCCTGCTCAAAGTGGGAGCTGGGAGTACAGCCAGAGATGAGAAGAGATTTAGATCGTTTAAAGACAAAAATGACTTTTCGATGTAATGAGAACAGGTGAAGTCATTTAGGTGAGAGAGATGAAGGGCACCAAAAGAGCTCTCCTCTGGATTGCAGGAAATGGAAATTTTTCTTTATCAGTTTATTCAATGTGGTGAAATTGTAGAAAGAGGAGTTATAATGTCAAGGAAGAAATGAGAAGTAATATGGAATGATAGATGCAATCATCAAAAAGATATAAAAAAAATACTATGGAGATGTGTTTGGGACTTTGCCAGTGTCTTCCTGGTCACTCTGGTAAGTAAAGTTTCAGAGAACTGAGGAAGGGAAGGCAAATATGTGCTGTAAATTGAATGAGATTAGAACCAGCAGGGCAACAGGAATAATTTGAAAACACTTCGAAAAAGTTTTGGAGAGTGGTTAGCTGGAACAGATTCAGTAGAGATTAGAGACTGAAAATAAGAGAACAGTCAGTGTGGGGAGTGGTGTGGACTGACGCTATGCTGTAAGAGAAATTCAGGGAAAGCTCAGTATTTCTCAACACTCTGAACAAGTTTGTGTTTTAATGCCCAGTAGTTGAGGGAAAAATCAATTTCCCCTTCCAGAGAAGATGAAAACTGACTCCTGTGGCTGCTTCTACCACCTGAGGGAGTAAGTCTGCTGCCATTGTAAACAAGAAGAGGTCAGCCACAGAGGCCTGGCCACCCCATGCAACCCAGAGAGTCTCTTCTTGTCTTCTCCAGTTGTGCTTTTTCCATTGCATCAGCCTGCAAGGCTATTTTCTTTGCCTTCCGTCTTCTCTCTCTGTAACTGCTTGCTTTGCTGATGATAGGTGAATGAATGTGAGGAAAAATATACAAATTGTTAGACAAAGGTAAGGATGCTGATAGGGATGAAATCACTTGAGAAAACATCAATAGCAAAATTAACCAATTTAAATGAGCAAATGTTTCTGTTTTCAGAATAAATATCTTAAAATCTAGATGGAAAAGTTATGTCTGGCAGCAAGAGTAGGCTGTTTTAAAGATACAGGTGAGGTAGTATTTAAGGATATCTATTTGCTTCATGCTGGCAGCTTCATAAGATGCACTCCATTAGTTTTTGAAGGCTTCAGTAGAGTCCTGTTTGCTTCAAAACATCTTTGAGTTTTTCACAAGCCTTTTGTGCCTAGGGTCTTGACTGCTTAATTAAGGGGCTTCTAATCTGTCTTTGTGTCATCACCACATAGGGGCACAATGCATAATACTGAATGGGACTGAATGCCTGAACGACTTCAATAAAGGACCTGTAAGACATTTAATGTTGATGTAAAGACCTCAAATGCCAGAGAACCTACTGCAGACCTTATTTTCAGTGGTTAAATACTTTCACTTTAAAAAAGTGAACCTTATCTTGAGCTTTAAATCTTCAACTTCCAGCCAGCGAATAGATTATGGTTTGCTATATTAGACTGTTGCCCTTTACTGTCAAAAAAATCTTCTCCCTCAAGAGGGGGTGGTGATCAAATTACATTTTAATACTTTACTGGATGAAGAATCAACTAAATGTTTTTTTTAGATCTCAGATTGATCTTGAAATACTATTTAATTAAACTAAGTACTGTATATTTAAAAAGGAACATCTTTTTACCTGCTTTCTTCATTTTTTGTGCTTAATTTCCTTCATTTTTTTATGAGGGAACAATTTTTTTTTTTTTTTCTGGAAGATATTCATTTAGCTAAAGACACCTTTTTTACAACTTTAGTGGTTGTAGATATACAGATTATAGATGGTAGATAATTTTTGATGTAAAGTGTATTCATGTATGATGATTATAAATGAGTAACATGGTGGTTGTACGGCATGAGGATTTAAAAACCTGTATAGCTATTGTTTTTAATGTTTAAGGCTTTATGATACATATTGTATGTTGTGAACTGAAAATTCAAAAACAAATCCCTTGATGACAGAATAACTAAAGTTTGTAGTACCAAACCAAATATGAATTGATTTCACCAATTTGAGAAGTAAAATATGCAGTACAGATGTTCTTAGACCAGTTCACAAACACTTTAGTAAAGCTGTACAGCAAACCAGCAGTAGAGCTAAGTGATGAGATTTTACATTTACGCAGCACATGCGAGCAAGCAGAGGGACCTTAGTGTTTTAATATGCATAATCTGTTCTATGGTTTAATGAGCTATTGAGCTATTGGCCTAGCACCCTAGTGAATAGGCCTTCAATCTTCAGACATACAGTGAAAGTTTTGCTGCTTCTTTCAATTCAATTCAACTTCTCTGCTAGAATTTATTATTTCCCTAAATACAAGCAGCTGCAAAATTTCATTACATTTTATAGTACTCCTTTGTGCTATATTTAACTTTGTGTCATTAAGTGGATTACATGCTTTCCTGTTGTAATCAAGTATAAATCAAATACAATATGGAAATATTATAAAAAAAAAAAGCAAGAAATGCAATACCTTTTCAACTGTCATTCTGAAATTCTTCAAGTCAGGAATATTACTCTGATGCTCATGTTTTCTTCTAGAAACACCTCGCCAATTTAAACAGTATATCTTCTTATAGATGTCATAGTGAAGTCACAAATATTGTACAAATGAAACGTTCTCTGTTCTTTCTCACTTAAATCCCATTTAAAGACAATTCTTTCTCTGTCTATTTTATCCTGGGTGACTTTGATCTTCAAAGGTTTCTGTTGTGTATGGATCTTCTGGACAACAGCAATCCTAAATATTAGTAGAGCTTAGGGGACAGGGACAAAAAAATCTGAATCTAGTAAGGGGTTATCCATTAACTTGTTAAGTTTTGGGTTTCATTTGGTAACAAAATAACAACTTTTCTATTTCCACTAGCTACTTAGTATTAAATACATGAGTCTATATGAGAATTACTCATGAAAACTTTCTTCCACTTTTTTTTTTTTTTAAATTTGATCAAGGCAAGCATTGTGGACCTAAACCTGTTGTCTTATGAACTTGCAGAGTCCCAGGTGTAAATTCAATGCATTTAACATCTGGCACATAGCTAAAGTACTTCAGTTAGAATTCTCTCTAGAAATAACAGAGGGATTGGCCAATCGAGAAATTTGATCTTCACCTAAGATTTGCATCACCCTTGAAGGCACCTTTCTTCCTTTATAGGATAGTGCAAGGGCACCACACTCCTAATCTAGGTGCCCCTGTAAATACCTACGGTTGGGGGCATGAACTCAGTGGTCTTCACTGAGCTCAATGTAACTGAAATTCTCAGTGTGACTTGGTTCTATATCTTTGGAGACAAGTATCAAGTAGTATGCAAATCTCCAGCATTTCTCCAAGGCTGGTTCAGATATGATTTAAGTATAAACGAAATGTATATTATCAGTTATCCCAGTCTGTGTCGTAGAGGTATTTCTTGTGATAATACTGTTGCTAACTCTAGTTCATCTAGTTTCAAACTTCATCAGTAATTACATCATTTCTAAGAGCTCAATTCTATTCCCAGCTCTATGGGGTAAGCAGCAATGAGAGGAAGGCTAGTTTACTACTGCACTTAAGAGAAAACAAATGGTTCCCATTACGTATATGTGCTGGCTCTGTTTGGCAAAGCTCTGCCCTCTACTCTTTTCCCCTCCTGCATAGTTATGATGTAGTAGCAATCAGCCCATTCTGTTGTCAGTGCCTGAGTCAAGCTACAGCATTTTCACAAAAAGAACAGAGGGCAGACATCTTACCACTCTTATTTACCTGAGCAACTGCATTAGACCTAGCCATTATCACAGCCTTAATTATGGCAATTTATCAAATTAGACTTAAAATAATACATACCTTTTCCCAAATGCCAAATCACTAGCATTTCCTGTTTTTGCTTCTTTACAAAATAGTAGGAAGCTTTCTTCAAAACAAACAAAAAAGACAACTTTTTTTTCATGTAAAGCTGAAACAATTTCAATATGTTTTACATTTTTGCTTTGTTTCATGTGGACTGAAAAGTGCTGAAACACATAAAATGGCTTTCCCTGGTTCTTAATCTGTAAATTCTTGCACAAAGGGGTTAATGTATGTGCAGTTCCACTCAACAGAATTATTCATTACAGGAACATAGCTGTAGTTTAGCATGGGAGATGGAAAGTGGCTGAATTTAAGGTCGTATGAGAACAGTTGCATATTTCACCTGAAAAGACTTTCCTCTAAATAACAGGGTCAGCTTAACTCTGCTAGAGCAATACAAACCAGTATATTGAAATTCTTGTTGCAGTGAATCAGTACGTATGGAAGGCACATTACTTTTTGTGAAAATATGAATTAATGTTAATAAGTATTATCACTTAAAAATACTCTCCCTAGTCTGCCCCAAATGATGATAGTGTCTCCAAAAGTGCTCAGCAAAGTATAAAATGTAATCAATATATATACATTTTATATATGTGTGATTTATATTTACATCTTTTTAAGAGGGCAAGCCTTAGGCATAAGAAAGCACTTGCATCTTTTTTATTTTGAAAAGCCTTAAGGTCTACACTGACCTAGAAAGTCAGAAGTTGTTCCATCTTCTCTTTTGATAGTAGGAATAGAAAGAGAAGAGATTCACTTTCTGATTTAATTACTTTTCCTACAGTACTAACACGAGAAGAAACTTTCTCCTAGTTTCATTGACTCTGGCAGTGTTATCTGAATTATTAACTGAACTTGCGAATTTCACTTCAGAAGGAATTTAAATGGTTAAGATTTAGGACCGGAGCACCTTTCTTTGAAGCTGCCAAGAGTGAGCAGAGGAGGAACTCCTAATCAGTGTTAGCACTGATGTTCGTCCTTCAAGTTAGGAACATCCTGGGAACCTGTATATATCTAATCAGTCAGCAAAAAAACAACTAGCTGTAACCACGAGTGAACTTTCTTCATTATAATATCATTATGATGCTAAAAATCACACCCACTAGGATGAAGACCCCTAATTGTGGGGAGACCCTTCCCCACTGGGCATGCGTAAGTGCGAACTGCAATGTAAGCAATATGCAAATAATTTAACCAATCATGTAATAGGGGCAGAACAAGAGGCAGCTCTTGGCTGAGAAAAACTGTATAAATAGAATGATAAAGAAATATTTGGTGTGCTAACTTTGTGGATTTACCACCTAGCACCCGACTTTACGCAATCTCAAAACGATATCTCGACTCTGTGTGTGGATTGACTTGTTGCACACCGGGTAACGAATCCCCGATTTGGGACAACAGCAGCTGAGGTCCCCCTTCAGCTGGAGATCTAGAGCTTACTTTAATTCCAGATTTGCTACTTATATCTTTTTATATCACATTTATAATGGTTTATAATTATTGCAATATTATCAACTGTTAGGATCTAGATCAGGGCTTCATTATTCTGGGCAAAGTGAAAAGAGTTAGAAGAGCTAGCTTCCATTTTAAAAGCTTTAGAACATAATCTGCTATTCTGTGAGCTTTTCAGTTCTGTAGACTATGTCTGTGTCAGCGAACAGTGTGGAGCAACGGATGTGGATCTGCAGATTTAAAAAAGTGGTGTTGCAGACTCAGTGTGCTCACTATATGCATTTGGGTGGGGGCAGGGGGATATTTTGGGCTAGTTCAGATCTCAGTCTATGAACAGAATGCCCATTAATGGTTAGAGTGCACTTCCAATTTAGTTTCATCTGAAACTCATCTAGTTAACGCAACTCCAAAAATATGAGCCAGAAAATCTGAGCCAGAGCAGGTAAGTGGGACAAACAGGAGATTTACTTTGAAAGTGCATTATTAAGCAAAATAGACACACCCATGATTTGGTGGAGGGTAAAAGATGCTACTGAAGTAGTTAATACAAACACATGATCTGTGCCCAAGGAGTTTGTATGCTAAGTACACAATCAAATCCATGTATCTGAATAGACTCCAACTGAAATCAATGGATTCATACCTTCCAATGAATCCCCAGTCTCTTTTCCTCTGTATGCCCAAAATACAGGCCCTAATGACTTATACAATTACAGTCCAAGTACTTTGGTGTATGACAGTGACTGGTCTTGAGCAAAATTCAGAAACAGCTGTTAGACCCTTGGCTAAAACCCATTCACATAAATACCCAAAACAGTGCTTCCTTTCACGCTGCTTCCTTTTTGGTTCCATGATCTGATTTTTTTTTTTTCCCCCAAAGTGGAACAATTTTAACACAACATTGAGAGTATCCCTGAACCCTCTTCCCTTATGTTAGCCCAACACATAGCTTAATGGTTCTCAACTTTTTAAACTGGTATATCTTCAAATTTTTTCTAATTTATCAGCAGTTTGTAAACTCCAAGAGCTAAAGCTGAGATGAAATAGCCGTATATAGCAAAACAAAGATATCAAGCCAGCCATTATATGTTAAATATAATCAATGAAACTATGTATAATCTTGATTAGCTAACTAAAATAAACATGTACAAGAAAATATTTCCAATGCTCTACTTTTCTCCTTTTAGTAATTATTAAACTGTTCAGAAGAGCAAGAATAATATCTAACTGTAAGATCACTTCTTACTATTGGAAAAAAGGAAAACTCCTGAACAAGTCAGTACAAGGTGGGTTGTTTTGAGGGGTGGGAAATAATACCTTGGCTCTACTATTCCTTTTGTGGTATGATTCAGGATATCTGACATGACTCCTGGTCTTGTGTACCCAAGAATATTGGTGAAATGGGAAAGCCTCTAGCAAATCATAATACTGGTTGCTTTGCTAATGGCTGAACAGAAGCCGAGTCTGAGAATAAGTAGATGACTGTAGGAGACGAGCAGGTATAGCCTCTGCTATTTGCCTTCTGCGAGGCAGAACATAATAGAGTTGGAAGAAGTGTCAGTGCCAGAACTTACACTGGAAATTAACAACAGTTTGCCCTTCATATGGCTGCAGATACAAGACCAATAAGAGATGAGAAATAATGATCATATTTACCAGCATTCAGTGTGTTTATGCTAGCTCTATACTTAACATTGTTAAATTAACATAACAATTTCAGGACCACTGGTTTTCAAAATAAGATATTTCCTGGCAACATTTTAAATAATGTCAGTAATTCTTTCTGCCATCACTCATGTAAACTTGATGTTCTACTGATTTTGCATTACAGATAAAATAGTCTTCTAAGAAAACAATCACAAGAATTAATAATATAAAAAACTTCAAATTGCTTACATCAGCTTCAAATGATAAAATATGGTTTTAGTTATTACAATTACAATTTCTCATGATGCTCACTGTACTTTGGAAACAAATGACAAAGCTAAAAGTAAGAATGTATAACTTCAAAAAATGTAGCTATGTTGTACTTGAACTGCAATATAATCTTGTGAATTAGGGAAACTTCTAGGTAACACTTCAATATTAGGGTTAACTTTGCTCCTGTCACTACCCACCTACCACTTATAGAATGGAACGCATCACCAGTTCCCACAGGAAGCTTAGTTGGCTCTGTTAAATAAATTACAATGGTATGGTTTTAAATTGTATGATAAAACTTAACAACTACTCTTGCAGTTAATGTAGGGTGTAGTCAGTTGTAAAGAGAAAAGTATTTGGAGAAGCCATAACTCAAATGGTTGAGCAGATTTTGCTTATAACATCAGTGAAGCAGTACAGGTCTCATGAGCTTTGGCTTTGCTGGCTGAGCTTAATTTCTATGAAATCTGAAATGTAGTTCTCTCCTGCTTTACAGGACTAAATAGGGCGTAAGTATAATCAAACATGAAGCTATTAAAGCTGTAAAATTCTAGAGTCAGATTAATTGCATGGCTTAAAGCACTAGGGTGCAGTTGAAATTTATTTGAGAAGCAAGTCTACAATGACACAAAATGTATAAACATCTAGTGGAAAATTTCACAATTTTTTTGTGGAAAATGTCAGCTAATCAAATCAAAAACATTTTTCAGGAAAAAGTATATTCATCTGATTAGTAAAAATTTCAGAGAGAATTTGGAAATTCTGATAAAAACTGGGGAAAGAGTTAATTGGGTGGTGGTGAAGTTCAAGTTCCTTCTCTGTGCAAGTCATCTGTTTTTTCATTAAAAAAAAAACTTTTGTTGGTCATGGCATTTTGATTCTTTTCAGTATTGCCTACTGTAAAACTATAGGAAGTGTCTCAAAGGAATTACAGATCTGTAAGGAAAAGAAATATATTCTTGAGGATCTCTGTGGGAGACTAGAGTAGTCTGCCAGGCAGAAATTTCAAAAGAAACATTGCTTTGGGACTGTGGAACATTTGAAGAACAGTGAATTACTATTACACAAGGCTTTTAGTTCCTGCTGAACAGATAGATAGATTTCTTGTAGAAGATGAAGTTATGAGTTAATGCAAATCCCTAACATATGTGACAAGGAAGTGTCATAGCAAAGTGGGAAAAGGCCTACACTGCTGGAGCTCTAGCAGGATGAATCTGAGGGAATAGTGCCTTAAGTGTCTTTCTGTGGGGTACATCAAATGAAGTGGAGCTGCATGAAAACTGTTTTACTGACAAAAAAGTCTGGTGTGCTGAGAGTAGAGCAAGCAGGTCTGACTAGCAGGAACATGGAAAGGAGGCTAGTGGGGCTGGGACAGCAGGTTCCTTTTCTTCTCTCTGCCTGATGCCATCCAACAAGGCAGTGTGCATCAACTCCTCTGTAGTGGGCTGGATTTCACTGAAAGGGTAGGTATGTATAAAAATGTGCCAGGTGCTGTATCCCACTCCTCTGAAATGCAAACTTACATGGGGAAGAGCAAATGCAGATCCTCCTGATGTACTCAGTGGACTTAATCCAGCCTTGAACCCTTGTTTCTTTCATCTTATGAAGGAAGAAAAAAAAAGGCAAAATGAGTGAAGAGAAAGCCCTCACTTTGGAGAAGAAATTATTTCTGAATCCAAAAGTAGGCAAAGTTGACACAGATAAATAGTTCTTGGTCTGATTAGCATGCAAGTCATTTACAGCTATTTATGTGGCTTTTTCCCTAATACTTTTGTCCTAAACTGATCATGTCTTGCTTTACAAAAGGGAGCTGGTTATCCACTGTTTTTCTGTCATTGTTTCTGAGGCAACAGAGCTGTGCGGGTGCTGAATTACACTCAGAATAGTGGAGAATGATCGCCATGAATTACAAGCAGGCTTCAGGTCAATACCCTGCTCAGAAAGAAAAGGAACAGGTTCTGATCAAAGAAAGATAACTGCTAGAGGTCTGAAACTTAAACAGGGTCATCGTCCCCGCCCCCACCCAGAATCCCAAGTTCAGTCAACTCCAGAAACATGGTAATCGCTACATGGGTCATTTACCTAAGTATTCTAGTGGTTGCAATAACTATTCGTTACAGTACAGCTATTAAAGTGATGGTTCTTCCCCCACCCCCACCCCTCTGCTATAGACTTCCTTTCCTGAGCATATAGAGAGTTAAGCAGGAAAGCTGTTATATTAAACAGCTCTTAAATAAGGTGGAACAATGAGGTTGATTATGACTAGTGTTTATAAATGCCACTGAAGAAGGAAAAAATCCACATAGGAAATTCTTACGTCTATTAATGCAAATGATTTTCATGCACATGGATTTGGAAAGGTCTTAGTCTAAGTTAGCATAATTTCCTAGATTTATGTGAATAACAGCACAAGAGATTGATAACCTTTCCTTCTGAGCAAATGAGTAGAGGAATAAAGCTAGGAATTCAAATCAATGTCATCTGATGAAGGGTAAGCTCAAGCCAAAGAAATCTGGAAGTTCAGTCTGCCTAAGACACAACTTAGCACATAACAGTTGAAAAAATTTATTCAAAGCTGCATGTTGGCTAGGTTAAAGAGGTCAGACACTTTACATTCATTAAAAAGAGAGATGTTCCTATGCTGAGAAAACTGATTTGTTTGCTGAGACATTCAGCTGGGATGTAGAAGACCTATGTTCAGTTTCAAGGCTTTACATAAAAGACACTGCATGCCCCCTGGACAGCTACTCATGCTCTGCCTTGGTTCATATCTGAGAAACTGGTTTAATAGTTCTTTTGCTCAAGGTCATACACTAATAACCAGCTGAAAAGATTACTACCAAGGTGTTCTAACTCAGAACTCAATCCACTAAAAGTTAGTTCAGAGAGACAAGAATGGACATTTTCTTTCTATAAGTTTTGCTTATGAAATCTTTTCTCAATGGAACTCCTTATTCAAAACATGCTCTGATGGATGGTTATTTCCCTGGTCTAATGTTTACTGATGTCAGCAGAGATCTTTCAGTGTTTAATGTTTTTCTTCTGTCTTGCTGCAATACTTTATGGTCAGGGGACCAGCTGCGGAAAAATGCCCAAGAATAAAAGCTCTTGGTATGGGTGTGATGATACAAGGATCCAAAAAATGAATTGTAATCGTTACATCATTCCTAATTAAAAAGTAATGGTAACCTCTTTTAGTTAAGAGACTGTGTTAGTGTAAGTAGTTTTGGAATCATGATGGTTTGAAGTTATAAAGGAAATAAAAGATTATTTAATTTAAGATCTAAATCAGCTTTAAATATAAATATTCTTACTTACTCTTTTTATGCCTATCCCCGTAGTCTGAACTGCAGAGCACATTGCAAAGACACTGAACACTGACCCAATAAATCCTGCATGTTTCATCACTTAGCTTTTGAAGATATAAGTGCCTTTATTTGACCTTCCAGACTTCTTTGCCTTGAGACATACCCTTCATTAATGAACATTGACTTGAATTTGCCGGACTTTCCACCAAAGTCTGAGAATAACCTTGAATGAAGTCCGTACGCAGGAAACAGAAGCAGAGGGACTTCATGTGCTGCAACATGTCCTGCCAGAAGCTTGTTTCTAGTATCAAATCCACTCAGCGCATGTAGCGATCTTTTTAGCAATTTACCCTCTGTAGGGAGAGTTCAGTACTGTGGCTTCTGACCAGAGTTTTTCTAAACTTTAAGCTCAAACAGACAGGTCTGCTGTGTAGACAGTAGTGTACACTGGCTCCATTGACCACCTTTTGCACATAAAGTGAGCATGACACTTGCCTATCTGGACTTGGATATATAATATCTATTGCATACTATTCAGTTCATATTTACTGCCTAGTAAGTTTATGAGGTTATGAGATGGCTTCGTAAAAATGTTTTGGTAAGACCAATAGGTACTACAGAGTAGGAAAGCCACAGTAAGTCTATCCTGAAATCACATTTCAAATGACTTTAATGCATAAATTGAAGTTTCCACAAATTTTCTGTATTTCCATTATGTCTTTCTACATTTCAAGACTTAAAGTATTGTGATTCTGCAATGAAAATTCTCCATGTTTTCATTTTAGCCACTAAGCCTGGGGAAACATAGAGATGCTAAAATTTTCAACATTAGATCAATATATTTTAAGAAAGTGTTGAGCAAAAAAACCCCTCATATGTTTTAGCTACAGATACAAATAATATGGCTAGGGTTGTGTAAATATGTACATTAATAACTAATTAGAAGTCTCATTCACAGCTGGGGGAATTAAAATTTGTTAATGCAATGAAGACATTTAAAGCTGGTACAATTAAGAGGTAATTTGCTTTTTTCCTAGGAAAAGACTTATTTCACTTGCCAGTTACTGATCTTTTGCAGGCTCTAGGTAGTACAGATCCAGCATTTGTCACTGTTGGCCTATTTCAAATTAGATCACTTTGAAAGGGAAGGGAAACTGAAGAAGGCAAATAGGAGAGGGATGCAAGAGTCTTCCTGTTCTGGTGATAGTTAATTTATGTGCACATGCATGATAATGAGAGGAAGAGAGTATTGGAAGATAGAGGTAACAGGGAAGACAGTCAAGTAATTTGTTATGATAGGAGCTAATTACTGCAGATACTGTGAGTCTTGTTAAACAAAATGTTACACCTTTTTTTTCAGACTGAAACTTTATTCCAAATATGCAATGGCTACGTACTAACTTTAAACAAAACTATTCTCTGACTCCTTCAGTAAATCTAACTAATAGATGCTCATCTGGCTTTACAGATCTTTCCTTAAAAAAAAAAAAAAAGATATCTTCAGAATAATCTTCATATTATCTGACTTCACATGTATCAAGAAAATTTTTAAACTCAATTTGTTTTTGACTGAATTGGAACTCAAGAAATGTACAGTTTAGTACTATATTCTACTATATCTTCAAATGAGTAAGCCTAGTCTTGATTCATGACATAAAATGCAAGGTCAGTTGCTAATAAAGTTTATGATCTTTGATTAAATCATGGATGAGGACTCTGACATAGCATGTAAAACTAACATATGTCTGTAAGAGGCTTTGGAATGATTACTTGCCCAGCTGAGCCCCACTGGGCATTTAATTCAGCATGAAATCCATGAAGAAGTCATGAAATAAGTTCTGTGGTTTTTATGCCCCATCTCAGACTCAGGAGGTTATCTTCTGTAAGGCCGCTGTTCAGCAATGAAGGTAAGGACATGCGTAACATGCATATATTGGAGCATATCTTTAGCTCCTTTAACAAATAGGACTTATGTGATTGTATGTGTACACTAAAATAATTCTGTACTTTTCAAGACAGTTACATCTGTTTTTGATTATATAATTATACTTGAGTGTTTGATTTGGGCTTAAAACTGGATCTTGCTGAATGTCCCTGTGAAAGTATAAAAGTTGGATACAGACAGCTGTAGAGCTGATCAATCGGCTCAGCAGCAGCAGATGAATCTCTGTGACTGTGCTCTTCAATGGTGGTATTAGTGGAGATACTTAGCTATGTCTGTGCAGACAAAGATTCTCTTGCGATTGATTCACTGGAGCAGAATCAGACAGTAATAAATTAATTCCTATGTGCAATTTCTCTTCTTTGTGTCACATGGGCAATTCTTCTACAGCACTTTGTAGCAGTCTGATGTTGCTGCTAGAAGCTCTGCTCCTCACCACTCTGGACCCTGGGAAACTGGAAAATTTTTTTGAATTTGTTTTCTTGTAGTAATATCTAAATCTCCTGTTCTGACTACTCTTTTCCTCCCCTTTGGGGGAACGTTGCCATACAGAATCCAAAGAGGAAACTTCTGTAGACAGGATGGGTTCTGCTCCCAAGTTTTATCCCTATATCTACCTGTAGAGAATGGCAGATGATGAGACTTTTACTTCCCACTATCAGTTAGACGGTTTCATAGTCTCGTGTAATTCAAATCAATTTCCTTCTTTGATGCAGGTTGAATGGCTTCCAGATGCCACATGCACTCCCTATGTAGTCAGACAGCATAAAAGATGCCGCTTCCACCCTGCTTCTCTAGTACCACAGAAATGCTATGGAAATGCAGGGGACCTCAAAACGATGTTGGCTCATCCATCTGATTTTGTCAAAAGACAGTTGGCCCTCAGCTACCTTCCTCAGACTGGTCAGGCCAAACTCCAAGAAAGCATTGATGAAGTACCAATTGAGTAACCTTTCCTCTGGATTTAAAAGTTACAGTGGGGGCTGCACCTATGACTGATCTTTTTTAAAACTTTACAGGATAGCAAAGGCACTGAATTGGTTGTGAGGATGTGGCTACAGGGTGTTTTCAGAGAGCTGGTGGTGGTAAGGCCCAAGGCTGATTTGTTCCACCAGTATCAGCTCCATCGGTATTTAATGTGCATGGATGTGGACAATGCTGAGGGAAGGCAGGGAGATCCTGAAATTACAAGATTTTGCTCTGATGAGAATAAGGAGGATTTCAATTTTTGTCTCTCCTGGAAAAAAATAAAATTGTGTACAATCCCCTTTCTCTCACTTTCTTTTTTTGTGATTCACATATCCTGATTTTTTTTATTATAAATGGGAGCTACATGACAAGCTTATCTAGTCATCATTTTGGTGGTTTTAGCCTTTAGTCTTTTCACATTCAGGTGCTTATTCAATAAATACCTGGAACACGATTTGTGATGACTGGAACTTTCTGTAAAACTTGGCATGTCCACAAAGTATTTCATTATAATCTGGTTTTGTTATCTTTCTGGTAATGGTTTCTGGAGTAGTTTTTATACCTCCAAAACAAATTATCTGATGAACCTGGATTGAGAAATAGGATTTAGTCCTAGAGCCTGAAATTTCTAGGTAGTCTTCAAATTCTATAGCTGAGGGATTTTTATGAATGAAATAAGGAGCTGCACACAAGAGGTCATCAGGTAAGACATCTTCCATAGTATGTATATTATGTGAAAATGTGTTTTGAAAATTCTGCCCTCATTTGATATCTAAAATTATTCTACTATGCATTATGCAGTCTTTAGAACTATATTTTCTATGCCATATTATTATACAGTGATAAGTGGTTCAACAATTTAAAAATTAATATAATGAAAAATATGCAACGAGAATATAGACTTTTAGTATGACCTTTCCAGTTTGTACAGATAAGGGAATATATGAAATATAATGTTATCACTTTAATCTATGCTACTTTGAACATTTCCATGCTTATAGTTTATTAGCAGTAACATTTTTGCTGTGTAGGTTTTGTAACAGTTATGTTGCTTAGCAACCTTAACTCCAAGATAATGATGTCTTACTGTCTGTGATTAAATAATGTTTTTTTCCTGTATTCTGTTTATGATATATCTAGCTTTGTTATTTGTTGTTTGCAAACTCTGCTCTTTATTTTTCATTCCAAATATAGCAAGGTCTGTATATATTACTCGAATAGTTTTATATTGCAGAATTTACCACATAGAGTCATCTACTCAAGTGAATGCAAATAGCACAATAGTATTATGGAAGAAGGAAAAGCACTGTACAATAATACAAAGAACACATGATGGAGAAGCAGTCTGTAGAATTAATACTGAAACTGATGAATAAATCTAATACCTTTTCAGCAGAAGTGCATTGCTAGTAACTGTACATAATGCTCTAGTTCTATGATTTAATTTTCCTCTTAAATAAATAAATGGAAAGCTATGGGACTTCAGCCATACGTAATGCTAAACTTTGGAACTGACCCAGAAAAGTGTAATACTATACTTTAAATGGCAGCAAATGTCTTCAGACACTGTTCATAGATAGATCAATTATTTTAATAGTATTTATGGAAGTCCACTGGAACTTAATACTAATAGTATTATGAGCTAATATCTGAGGGATGGCACACATTAAGATGGATATTGGGTGACTTTATCTATTTAATATATTTTGAAAGATTCTGCTAATTCCTGCAGAGCTTATCACCATGGTAACAGTGTCAGAAATTAAACAAACAGCAAAATTTAAAATTGATCCATCCTGAGTAAGGTTCTGATGGGCTCTAGAATGTCATTTGAATACTGGGACCCAAATTTAAGAGTGGCAGCTCTTCAGCTAATGGTACAGCCCAGGCCTACTAGAAGGAGGGATTCTGTCCCCAGATTTGTTCTCTTATGTACCATAAATTACTTTCCAGGTTCCAATATGTAGGAAGTGCTGGTTTTGGAATGGAGGGCTAGATAGGAGCTACTGATGTAAACTGCCTACTTCCAACAGATTGGAGATAAATCAATAATACTTCATGGTGTAGACATTTGTAACTAAAATATTAAGACTGGTAAGAATGCAATATGAATGGAAATGTGTGTATGTGACAGCATCAGAAGTAAGAGAAAAACAACTATTACAAGAATGGCTTGTATGGAGCTCTCAGGACACTGCTCCCAGAACACCCTACACAGTAGTAAAATTGAGGAATATGGTTTTTATATCCAAAGGAGAAAGTCCAGCAGGAAAACATATATTTCAAACAAAAGGAAACAGACAGTGAAAAACCACCTTAGCTAAGATTTATGTAGACTGAACCGTGCAAAACTCTGAAACAGAGGACCACCCTATAACAACTATTGACTCCAAAAGTGTGTAAAAATGTGTCCCAAGACCAGTTCATCATCACCAGCCGAGTCAAGAAGAACCCCAGAGACATAATGAGGACACAGTAGCTGCCATCCCTTGTCCGCTGTGTCATACATCAGTAATCCTGGCCAGGCCGCCTGGATGTACATGTCTTGGTGCTTGTGAGGATGTGGCTATGAGAGCATGAGTGAATGAAATCTGTGGGAGAATGAATGTGAGGGTTTAAAATCAATTTAGAGATTTTGTAAATAAAAAACATCTTCCATAAAATCTTGCGCTATATTTTGTTAAGCTGTGTTTCCTACAGTGGGTGACAGTAGCAAAAGTAACTCATATAACTAATGAAATTTGTATGCCCTGGTATTTTCTTTGCTAGAAGTCCTTAGATATTAGTAATTTTATTTGTATGTCTGTTTGGTATAGATCTGTGATAAGAGAAGTGCAGTCAGAAGTAGTTCACTGATTTCTGCAAGACATTTCCTAAAAGCATCATGTCTGTTAGGTTCAGGACATAACAATGGACCAGACAGGCTGTCAAAGTTCATAAATGGCTACAAGAGTCAAGAACAAAGCACCAGCTGCTAAGACATAGGTGAACAGCTTGTCTTTTTGCTCCAATATTACTTTCATTCTAAATTCAGTTAACTTTATCAAAGAGATGTGAACAACTCCTTGTAGCATGACATTTACCTACCATTTTGAAGGGCTTCTAATATATCAAGTTGCTTACAGTTCCTAACTGTTTATTTTTACATCAACAATTATCCTTACTTATAAATACAGAATTTCTGATCTAACTGAGCGTTCTGAGTAAGTTTTTAGTGACTGGACTTGACTGATTTTCATGGCAATTTTTGTTATGTGAGGATGACAGAAAACATGAGGAATGTGAGGAGAAGGCTCAGGGGGGATCTTATCAATTTTTATAAATACCTGATGGGAAGATGTAAAGAAGATGGAGCCAGACTCTTCTCAGTGGTGCCCAGTGACAGGACGAGAGGCAACAGGCACAAACTGTCACACAGGAAACTCCCTTTGAATGTATGAAAAAATTTTTTTACTGTGAGGGTGGTTGAACACTGGAGCAGATTGCTCAGAGAGGTTGTGGTCTCTCCATCCTTGGAGATATTCAAAACCTGACCGCACATGGTCCTAGGCAACCTGCTGTAGGTGACCCTGTTGAGCTAGGCAGTTGGACCAGACAATCTCGAGAGGTGTCTGCCAACCCCAACTATTCTGCGATTCTGTAAAGGTATCTGCAATATGCAATTATGATATTGTCTATAATTATCTTATTGTTACAGTAGTTTCTTTAGACCAATGGTGTAAAATGTTGGTATTTGTGCAGTCTTAGATCAGCCTGGAATTTCAAAAATATTTTTGTAAAGGACATTTTAAAAAACAGATGCATCATCTCAATAGAAGTTAGAAGGTAGCTTGTTGTAGGATATAGTCTCTCCACATAAAGTGTTTGCTTCAAATGCATACTTTGCATTTGCAAACACAAGATTGTGTTTGGTGGTTTGTTTGAATCAGAAACCCTCTCTGGTCATCCAGCTTTTGCCATGGTTGCCAGGAATTCAAGCAAACCAAAAAGCATCCTTCACAAGGAAATTAATGCAGCCAAAATGCAGAAACCTTGTTAACAGCAATGCTGAGGCATAACAGCTCATATAAAACACCCTCTTCAATGACAGGGAAATCTGCTATGTTTTGTTTACGTTCACTCTATTCTGTATCTTGCACCAAATGAGCATACACATACAAGTCAATCTTTGGCATCTGGAGACCTCCTACACTTGAAATCAGATATAGTATAGCTAAAACACTTTTACTTTTGCTGGACTAAATATTAGTCTGTACAAAACAGCCAGTGAGAAACATCCAGGAAGCTATTAACAGACAGACAAGGTTGAGGATATTGTCCACTAATAATTATGAATAAAATTAATAGGATTTGGAGTACCCAATTTCTTTTCATAATGAGATCCATTACAGAGAATTCATTGTGGTGAATGTTGGCTGGTTCTGGAGCTGAAGGTAAGCTAAAATGATAAAGGGAGTCATAATGGGAAGTGAACCTTGTATGATTCAATAGAAAACTTAAGCAACTGGGAACAAAACAGAATTTTTAAAGGAATCTTTATAACCCATGAAGTCAGTGCATAAGTCACTGCAAAGGAGTTTACTCAGCCCAAAATTTTTCTAAATGATATTTAGTATATAAGATACTTGAGAAAATCAGAAAGATTGCATTGTGATAAACTAAAATATTTTGTATTTTTTTATTACAGCTAACGTTTTCGCATGGGAAAACCTGTAAACCCTGATAACGTTCAGAGACAAACCTGTAACTTCAACAACTAAATAGAGTTTTCAGTGGTAATGTACAAACATTTAAAGAAAAATAATCAAAACAACTATCATATTATAGATTTGTTCAAACTTCAGGTTTAAAACCTTCATGGAAAATCATACTTAATTTTTAGTTAATCCTTGTCATCCCTGTAACCACAAAATAAAACAGAGCTCTAATACCTGAGATTGAACAAATGAGATGGAACACTCTATTCCAGTATGAATGAAGTTCTGAGCATATTAGTCATTTTAACGAATAAAAATGAAGTAGCTTATAAAGATTCAGTGGCCCTCACTAAAATTAGTTATTCTCAACACTGATCAGGAAATGTGATCCTCTTAAAAGGATCTCGAAGAGGATACTGTAGCCTTGATAATATATGCAGTCCCAATTTATGCGAACATATATGTAAAAGTAAACTACATCTTACTGCTTTTCAAATATTTATACGCTTTCCAGCTGAGAAGTGCTAATTAAAGCTTTATTTACTTAAAAAAATTACTGCTTACTGCTTGGCTTTTATAAGATCCTTTTTTACCAAGGTGTCATATAGCTCCACAGCTAGAATGGCATTATTTGCAGGTGGCCAGGATAACAGAAGAATAAAGCAAGAACTAGTATTTCTATTGCCTTCAGTTTTCCCATATCTGTTGCTTTGTTGGCACTGGTAGGTTCTAATTCAGAACTGTGGGATTCAAATTTAGTTATTTAATTTTAAAGTTTCCCAAGGCCTCTAAGGATAGTTATAGAGGGTGTACAGAACCTGTCTGAACACTGCTAGCTATCATTCCAGAGTCTGCAAGCTAACTACAATATAATTCTTTGGCAACAGAGACCTTTCACATTCTGCTTCTCCTCCCACACTCTCAGAGCAGTAGTTTCAATTCAATGTGACTATTACTTGGTAACTTACTATGGCGACATATTAATGTCTGGTTAGGGTTAATAACATTAAAGAAATAAAAAAGATGAACTGGAAGCTAACTTTTAGAGATAAAGTGCCTTGTTCAGGCTTACACAAAGCCTCTGGTGAGAGATGGGACTCCTAAAGCCCTTGCACTTTTTAAAGCCAGACTCGGATGTACAAAATAGGTGCACGCTTTCTCTCTTCACTGTCTTTTCCCACCTTCTCCCCGTGTTCTCCTTTGACTAGACAAATGCTTGACTGTCTTCTGGTGAGTCAGATGGAGGAACAAGTTGAAATTAGCCCTTTTTTTTTTTTTTTTTTTTGTCAAATTACTTTTAACCGAGATCATTTCCCTGTCACCAACGCTTGTGCCAGTGCCAGAGGAGGATGGCATAGGGCAAGAACATGGGACCAAGGTAGATGTAAGTGTGATTCTTTCTTTTGGCACCAATGCTCTTTGTAATTCTGACAGTGCCAACTTAAATTTTATGTGAAAATATAAGCTAATTGTCTTTGGTGTAAAGGAAATTCTGCTTAAGGATTATCAGAGTGTTTAAGCTCAACCAGCTGAAAAAGCAGAAGAGAAGAAAGCATTTTCCCACATTTCGCCTAAAGTGATCACGAGAAATTCTTCCAGGTTGGAAATGTATTGTTCTGAAATCTGATTTCTGAGTTGAAAGTACATGGTTTTGGAGGCCTTGTTTCTACCTTTTTTCTACCTCTATTTTTTCCCTTGGCGAAGAAGAAGAGGGACAGCATGTGTATGCATATGTACGTGCATGTGTATATGTGTTACATTAATGCTCTGCACCTTGGTAGTCAGTTGTGCTGTTCTGGGGAATAAATGGAAAAGCATTTACTTAAAAATGAAAAAAACATGCCATGCAAATTCTCGTTTCAAATGTTTGCCACTAAAATAAGTGTTTGGTGCTGATATTACTTAATAAAGGTGATACAGGTCGCAAGACTGCAAAAGTTGAAACAGAGGAGTATTTTCCCTCTTGTAGGGCACCACAGCCATGAGCGAAGCTCTGAAGAGACTACTGCGCATCAGACAGCAGCTCTTTGTAGAAGGGTGTCTTAGCTACTAAAATCTTTCAATGCAAGTGTCTTACTACTTTCTTGTTAAGCATGCTGGATACCTATTTGTTTCTACCATAACAAAGATGAGCGAGGGCACTCCACTTCAAGTTACTTCTTGAATTTTTTAATAGATTTGTGCTCTGAATGGCTGCTAGAGAAGTATAAATTGCTGTTTCATTATGAAGAACATGCTTCTCAATCTATGTTCTTTCATCTTCAAGTTCTAAATTAGATTTTCAGCTATTTTTGTGTGTGTTATTAAAGATAAAAATTAGCATTACCTTGCAAAGTTCTCTTTTGCTTTCATGGTATGTTAAAACCTACATCTACTTTAAGCAGATGCTCATATTGAAGATTAGAACTTATAAAATCTATTACAGCTTAATGCAATATTTTATTCAGGTAATATTGTGCCTATAATTATTACCTTGTTTTTAGATAAGCTGCAATCTTCACATAAAAGAAACCGTTACTTTAAGTCTAATTGAGTTTCACTACTTTGAAAAGCTTTGTTTCAATACATTATTTCTTTATGATGTAGATAATATTTTATATAACTTCATAATTTTTATAAAAGTATTCAATTTATAGTAGTAATGTATTGATAAAATACAAATTATTAGCATTATATTATTATAGTGTGGGTAATCACAATATAATTGCATAATGTAATGTTTTATTATAATATTATGAAATTATGCATGCTATTATCACATTTACAGTAATACAGTTTGTGTTTATGACATTTGACAGTGGTCATACAGTTCAGACCACAGATATGTAGACTTTGAGAGTGGGTGCACAGACCACCACTGTGCAGTGTTCACCAGCTCTTGTATACCTTGAGAGAGCAGTGAGTGCTGTCAAGGTTGGTCTAGATCCCTTCCAGTTCCCTGTTTTTACATTTTTTAACTTTTTGACCTTCCCCTCCACCTATTTTATTTCTTATCTCCTGTAATTATATGTTTTCTCCCCAGTCTCTTGTTCCTCCTGCCCTCCTTAGGAAGGGTACTTCAGGCTTAGCAGGAACAGGTTTCTGCCTATCCCAAAAAGGAGACTCAAAGGAACAGTGGCCATATGAGAATGTTTCTGAAAGATCAAAACCAGGGTGAACACACAGGATATTTTCCAGTCTCCATCTACTGGGTAGCTCAGAGACTTCTTGACCTAGGTGTGGTGCCCAAGTATTTAATAACCCTCAGGGGATTTATTTTCTGTGAAGTTGTCCAGTCTCCCCTTGAACTCCTGTAAACTTTTGGAACTCACAACACCTTTTGGCAAGGAGTTCCACAAATCTACTCACCGCTGCATGAAGAAAAGTTTCTTTTGTTTGTTTTCAACCTAGATCCTAATAGCTTAATTTGATCCCCCACAGTGTTTGCTTTGGAAGAGGCAATGAACACTTGGCCTCTATCCAACTCTCTGTACCACTCACGATTTTGTAGATCTTTGTCAAATCCCTCCTTACTCATTGCTTTTCCAGACTGGAGAAAAACATGCATTTGACAAGTTAAAAAAAAAAAAATCATTCTGTAGAATGATGGCCAATATTCTGTTACACTCTGTGAGTAACAGATGGTCGTACTTTCTGCTTTTATGCTTGCCCTGCCTTTATCATCACTAACAGGGACTGTCCCTTTACTTGCAAGGTAGTATTCCTTACCATAATGAGATTCACTGTGGCCTGCCAGGCTGCTTTGCAGGCAAACAGAACCACAAAAATGAGGCACCAATAGGCAAGTGACATTTTCTTCTACCTTATCTAGTATCTTACTAAAACAGCTTTAGTAATGAAGAGTTAATCAACAGAGACCTTCCAATGTATTTTAAAAATATTGTCAATCACACTAAAAGTAATGTCACTCTATCTGCAATCTGTAGTTAACATACAGAAAATGACATCGTCATTTCGATCACCTTCCTCAACAAGGAATCATCTTGCCCGGCTGGCAACATTCCTCCTAATGCAGCCCAGGATGCCATTGGCCGCCTTCACCACGAGGGTGCGTTGCTGGCTCATGGTCACCTTTGTGACCCCCGATCCTTCTCTGCAAAGCTGCTTTCCAGCAGGTCAGCCCCCAGCATGTACTGGTGCATGGGGTAATCCTTCCCCAGGTGCAGGACTTTTCATGTTCCTTTCATTCAATTCATGAGATTCCTGTTAACCCATTTCTTTGGCCTGTTAAGGTCCCCCTGAATGGCAGCACACCCGCCTGATGTATCAGCCACTCCTCCCAGTTTTGTATCCTCTGCAAACCTGTTGATGATGCACTCTGTTCCATCTTCTGGGTCATTCATGAAGATGTTAAACAGTATTTGCCCCAGTATTGACCCCTGGGGCACACCACTGGTGACTGTCCTCCAGGTGGACTTCATGCTACTGATCACGACCCTCTGAGCCCAGCAGCTCAGCCAGTTTTCAGTTCGCCTCACTGCCCACTTGTCTAGTCCATACTTCTTCAGCTTGTCAATGAGGATGTTATGGCAGACAGTATCAAAAACCTTACTGAAGTCAAGGTAGACAACATCCACGGCTCTCCCATCATCCACCAGCCATCTCATTGTTGAAGGCTATCAGGTTCGTGAGACAAGATTTCCCCTTCATAAATCCATGCTGACTACTCCCAGTAACCTCCTTGTGCTTCATATGTTTTGAAATGGTTTCTGTGATTACTTGCCCCATCAACTTCCCAGGGGTTGTGGTAAGGCTGACTGTCCTGCAGTTTCCCGGATCGTCCTTCTTGAAGACAGGAGAGACATTTGCTCAGGAATCTCTCCTGATCACCATGACCTATCAAAGATAATCAAGAGTGGCCTTGCAATGACATCAGCCAGCTCCCTCAGCACTCATGGGTGCATCCCGTCAGTTCCTATGTGCATATCCAGTCTGTTTAAATATTCCCTAATCTGTTCATCTTCTCCCAGACTTTACCACTGGTCTCAGGGGCCTGGATTTCCTGAAGGCTGATCTTACTGAGGTTAAGAAGGCATTGAGTACCTCAGCCTTTTCCATATCCTTTGTCACCTGGCTGCCATTCTCATTCAGCAACAGGCCCACATTTTCCTTAGTCTTCCTTTTGCTGCTGAGGTACCTGTACAAGCCCTTTTTGTTGCCCTTCACATCCCTCAACAAATTCAGCTCCAGATGAGCCTCAGTTTAAATCTAACATGATTTTAGATAGATTTACCTAATTCTAAGATCTGTTGCAAATTAATCAGGCTCTAGTAAAGGTTTTAAGACTGAGCTTTACAGATGCTACTCATTACTTGAAGCACTAGTAATTTAAGAAGAATTAAAATGAGATCCCCAAAGCAATGCAGCCGTTGCTTTTAACTTGAGTTTCCTGAATATAAGTAATCTATTTTCAGATTAGTATTTTCAGTGTAGGCAAACCAAATTCTCCTGGACCTGGTATAGCTGACAAAGCACTTGGAAATGGAATGACCTATACGAAAACTGAAGTAATTCATTATATTGTTCAAACTGACCTTCTCTGTTCAATACTTTTCCCGTAAAAGAATGCATAGTACTTCCTGAAGAGACAAAATTTCATTGTCACTCAACTCAGCTGGAACTTATGTGAAACAGGTAGCTTCTTATTAGAATTGTTTGATAATTAATATAAATTTTTATGGTAATTTTAAATATTTAATTGATTTCCAAGTAGGCATTAAAAGAAGATTTGGCATAGATTATTCAATACTCTAAAAGCACTAGCTCAGAAAATTCTTTTGCCTCACAAATCCCTCTGACACATACCACAGCACTGTAAATTAGTATTGACCACAGTATAGACAAAAAATCTGCATATTTCATAGTTGAAAATGCATTGAATGTTGTCCTGAGTTTAAGAACATTTCATGTTTTTCCTCCAACTGTGACCATTTCTTTGCTCTGATCTGTGTTGACTGCACACTTTTCCCCCACTGAGTCACTCACTTTTATTATGAATCAATAAAATTTTAAAGAAAACTTTTTGAAAATATTTTCCTAAAATACATAGTCTACTCTCAAACGCTAATTAAGTAAGCTATGACGAATTGGGCCCTCATTCAAAAAAACACTCAGTTAAAAAATTAAGCAAATGCTCTAACATTTTACCATATGGAAGTACCTTTAAGCACAAATTCAAAATTAACCCTGTATGGAATTAACATGCTGAATGGGGAAAACAAATCATGTTTGTAAGGCAAAAAGGTGAGCACCCAGAAGTCAGATGTAACTCTTCTGTTCACTGACTGATCTACTGTTCTCTTTTATAGAGATAGTAAGGAAGATGAGACTGAGGAATGTGGTCTCTCCACACTTGATCTGCAGGCAATAGAGGTGGTTCCTTCTACGCGTATGCATTACTCCTGCCTGTAGTTGTTTGGTGCATGTATGAATAAATTTTTATACCATATGCATGAAATGTGAGGCAGAAATGACCTTTTACCATAATTACCATGGTGACAAGCTTCATTTTGTTTTCTATGAACTGTTTATTAATATTGAATTAACTACAGTTGACACCTGGAGTAGACAAGATAAAACATGTAAAAGTAGAATAAAGTGAAACTGAAAAATTTAAAGTACATAACCTTTACCAGCAGCATCTATTTTTAGAAAAGCTTTTGCATTGTCTTATACAGTCAGCATGCTTTGCACAAGACAAACAGCATGTGGGGAAAACAAGTATTTACAGCCAAGGCTGTTAACTTGCAGAGAAGCTGTGTCTTACATTCTTAATCTTTGACTTTCATTCAATGTGCCCTGGATATGAAGAAGAGAAGAAATTATGCCCCATTTTCATTCAAAACCATTTTTTAATTTCTGATGTATACATAGGTGTATGTATATTTCTATACATCATATTTCATTCATTCATTCAGCAATAATAACTGAAATAAGATGTTACTTGCTTCTCTACTTTTATTCTTAATATATAGAGAGTATAAATTAAACATAGTCTTGTTACACTGCTGTATAAGCTACTGAGCCATATTTGCAACATTTGTTAAAACCCAAATCCCATAAATAAAACATCTGAGAATTCAGCTTAGATGGCACAAATGTGCTCACATATTGTGTGAATGGAAAGAATCTAGCCCTTTTCTTAGCTCGAAGGAAAACAGATTAAATTTGATAGCAGCAAATAATGTGATCAAGAAAATGTACATTATATTTATTAATTTTTAATAAACATGAGTAATAGTCCATTCTCAGTGCTTTGCACAAGACATTTCATTAAGTATTTAAGGATTCTTCTTTCTTATCACTAGGAATTGGTAATATCAGCTAAGAGATACCTCCAGTGTCATCTGTGAAATCCAGTATTTAATGATATTTATTATTTGTTTGATTCCTCAGAAAAGAAAAAGCAAGAGAAGGTACAGTTGTATGACACTTGGATCTTCTTTTTATTGCTATCAATAATTTTGCACCTGTGCTTCATTTTTTTTCTAGAATTGTTCTCATTCTAAGATTATGTTGTTTTCCAGACTTCTGTATTTGCTTACATTTATGCATCACAATTATTTCAGCCAAGTCAATATGTTTCTATATTTTGCAGACTTGAAACCAAAACATGCATCTCAATAAATTAAGCAAATCTGATAGGCTATTTCCAAATGTAGTATTTTTCAAATGAACTTCAAATGCAATTATTTTGGGACTCTCTTTTTTTTTTGCGAGTTGAGGCTCACTCTTTAGTAATGTGTCATGAAATGTTACCATCTTGATCTAAATTCTAAGCACCAGGTGAAGCTGTTCCCTGGGGTAGTGTGTCCCTTTTTAGTGGTAGCTGGGCCAGCATGGACATTTGTAAGGCTGCTGGCTTGCAGCAAACCAGACTTTTAGCCCAGGATCTTGTGGTTAATGCTTGCAGATCCAGAAGGCTTCACTGCTGACCACTCAGCAGCGCATATGATGTAAAATACACTCACTTCAGTGCAAGAGTTTGTTTTGGAGTAGGGTCCAGCATTTCTCTGGTAATTATCAATTTTCCTAAACACAGTGCCATAATAGTCTATTGAAAGTAAAGATCGGTTTTGTTCCAGGCTGTTTGCTTCTACTTAAAAATAGCAGCAGTGTCAAAAGTGTCTGAATTAAACTGAAGAGATCTTATTTTGAGCCACCATGTGGCTGTGAATTAAAATTTTTTAGGTACACAATTTCTTAAGTCACAGTAAGTGAGATCCAGGCTATTGTGGTTGTCTTGTATTAGTCTTTACAAGCATGATAGGCACTGTGTGATAACTGCTTTTCTTAGAGGTTCCGTCTTTAACATTTATTGAATTTTGGTGACAATTCTTCATCATATATTGTTGAGTTAAGAGTCTTATATTCCTGATTAAAGCACACAAGAGTCCTCAGAAATTGTCTAACTTGTGATTTATTTAGTGCCAGTGCCATGGTCAGCAAAATCACTTAAACATTTTTTCTAAATGTCTGTCTGACTGCATTCACATCAGCCTCACCTAACATACCCAAATCTGAAAGGTCATGTTAGGTTTCATTCATTGTAAGTCAGTATAGCCTCTGCTGACTGCCTGGGGTTATATACAGATCTAGTGAAAGTAGCTATATGCCTTGTTTTATTGTTGTTTTAATTTGACCTATAAGAAGAAACCACATTTCAGTTTTTATTCTACAGAAGCTGTTTCTTAAGCCAAGGAACCAAAATTCTGTTTTTCCCTAAAGTTCTTTTCTGTCCCATATTTGAGTAGACTACTGAAAGGTTTCTGTGGTTTCTGAAAAGCTTACTGTTGTTTCCCTATACTATTAAAAAAACCCAACAAACTACACACAAAATATATTGTTCATGGCTTCTGACATAAATCTTGTTAGTGCCTCTCACAGTTATTTCACATTTTGGCCTATTCTTGATCTACTTGTCCTTCAGGAAGGGGAATCTTACAGAAATCTCTTCTATAAAGGGAGAAGCTTGTAATTCTTCTCAGAAATCAAATTCCAGTATCCTCATTATGATTTCATTAGAATTTGGAGGGCAACTTCTTTAGTTAAGGTAGATCCTTATCCCATTTAGTTTTCTCTTTCAAGGCATTACTTTTTCAACTGGAATTTGACAACATTTTTGAAATGGCATTTATGACCATCATTACTGTATTTAACCATCATTAAGGGCAGCTTGTGCTTTTATCTACAGCACCTATCCTTTAGGACTAAAAAACTCTTCAGATTCTGTTTAGTCCCACTCAGATGCAGGAATATACAGTAAGAATCCAGTAAGACTCTATCTTCGGACCACTTTTGACAGTTTTATACAGTCTACTTATATTAGGTTAGCATACCAGAAAAAGAATCTGTATTGTCAGACTAATCTGAAGTTTATAATCATGAAGATACTATTGCTGAATCATTATAGTATTTCATTTGAACAGCATAATGTGAAACTGCATATGTCAGGTGATGACCAATTAAACATAGAAAGAAAGGTAGAGATAGAGCTTTTAGAAGGCTGGATAACATAAATGAAAAAGTTTGCTGGTAGAGTTATATCAGTAAACAATATAGTGGAGGGTTAGTACAAAAATATCATTAAAATATTATTCGCTAGTGATTCTAAATCATAACTTTTTTACAGGGGATATAAAATCATTTTTCTCTAAATAACTACTGCTAGGATTTCTAGTTTCAGAGTTTGCATTTCCCTTTCTCCTATTCATGATTCACATTCTACTGGCCTCTTTAATTTAGTCCTTTTAAATTATTTTTATCAAATTAAGACCAAACTATCTTATCTTGGTATTATACTATTAATATAATTTGTTGTTTTCAGCTTAGAAGTCTTGTTCAAGAATACACATAATTTACACTCTGGTAAGACTTAATTTGCATGAAGGAGTTCAACTGCAGCAGCTTTTCTATTTTCCCTCAAACATTTTTCACATTTTAAACATGTAACAACTCTAGATCACCTTTTCCATAGCTTGTGTAAGTCTATTAAAATCAAATGTGCTTCAGGCAGTAAACCAGCCTAAAGCTGAAATACTGACTGTGACCCTTTGGAAAGAAATAAAGAATTTATCTGAAGAAGCGTTTTATCCCTTTGGCAATGCCACAGTTAATTACCCCTGTTCTATTGTATGTCTAGCATGTATATCACCATCCAATGGCCAGAGCAAACTGAAATGCATTGTTATTCCCTATTTCATAAAGAAATTATTTTAAAATTAAGCTGATATTGTTATTTTGGAATGGGGAAAATTGTGAAAACTTACTGCAAAACTCTGTTAAGACAGGTAGAATCATAAAGTTCTTAGCAAACCATTAATCTAGCATTTTTACATCTCTTAAATGTTATGGTACAAAGCTCATGGTGCTAACTTAAGTTGTACATGCAACCAGCATAACAGAAATAGAAAACAACTAATCTACAATTAAATCATAGCTGAACTTGTGACTGTTTAATGTGAATTTTACCTGCTGTATCTAGATATATGGCTTAGTGTTGGGGGACTGACATAAAGTTGTTCTGTCAGCTCTACTCCCACTAACCTCATTACTCTCGGATTTTTCCCTGAGGCTATTTCTACCCATTTTGTACAACTAGAGCAGCATGAAAAGACTGAAATTTTGCAGAGACTTGAGCCTAAGACATGAACTACTAATTTATCTAACTTGTTTTTGTCTGAATAGCTGGCTTTCTTTGTACAAGAAACTCACTAAGAATAAGCTGTCCAATTAGATTGTCAGAAGGAACATTTCATTATTAAGGTCTGAGGAGGAATGTTCAAGGCTTTTCTTTCGCATTTTTAAATGTCATCATTCAACAATATTTTTGCCATGCCATTTCAGGTTATTTAATTTTTATGCAGAAATTAAATATGGGAAATGATCAGCAAATAAGATGAGTGTCAAAAGCAGAAGTCATCATGAAAACTGTTTTGCTCTCTTTACTGAGGCAGCCTATAGTGATAATCTTTTTAAAAAATGGAATACATATTTCAATCACAAAAATTACTGTTTCTATTTCATAAACTATAAAAGTTCTCTATGCTGAACATAGTATTTTTCTGTTTGCCATGATGTTTACCTATTTAGTTAACATTATTTTTCAAAAGCAATTTAAGCAATGTCCAAAGAACCAACTGAATTATTTAATAAACATACACTGGTTTCAGACTGATGTTATAATAAGCAATCTTTTTATTACTCCATATGAAAAGCAGCAGCAAAAAAAGTTCAGTCTAAAATACATACGAATCTGTGTCAGAAAAAGATTAGCAATAAAAAGCCTATGGAAAGCACCCTATGATAACACTATTCATGGATAAAAACGTTCTTTGAAATAGCTTCATATTTCAAATAAAGACATTGCAATGCAACTAGATTTATGCATAAAAGGAGATAATATTTTAAAAATGCACTACTAAAGTAATTACTCTGATAGATCTGGAAGCAGGTATTTGGTAAGCACTTCTCACATACACCACAGCTATAGCTTAACACTGAAAATAGATCACAGTAAGTAAATGGCGTCTTCCCAAATCATGTCTCTGGGATATTAATTTAGATATTAAAAACGAATATATCCAAAATCAATGGCCACTTTTAAAAATGTAGTTGCATTCCCATATTCTAGGGCAACTCTAGATGGATTTGGGGAATTTCCATTCCCACCTGATTGCTAGTTTAAGAACAACTCCTGGACAGATTTATTGGTCTTAGAAGCACTAAGAAGTACTTAGAGTTCACTGCTACTTAAGTTTTTCCTATAATAATGTTTCATTTCACCACAATAGTGATAATAATGCTATTGTTATATCATAATTCTAATACTAAGATTTTGTTAAAAATTTGCAATTTAACCATCACATGAGAGAGCACTTACTATAAGTAACTGATTTTAAGACACTAGGCTTAAAAAATTAGCTCTCAGTTGCTCTGCCCATTTCAGATGCTCAGCTTTCAAATATGTATCACTGACTAGCTATGTTCTGGTAGCCTATTACCAGGAAGATGTATGCAAGATGGGAGAAGTTTGTAGCTCAGCTGAAAACTAGTAAGTCTGTCTGTAGTAATATATTCATTTACAAGATGGAGCATGACTTCTGTGAGGCGGTGGCTATTTACTGATTTCACTGCTGGCATCCTGAGAACAAATAAAAGCCAGCATATCCCACAGATTTTCCTGCTCCACCCTGAGCATATGGCACGGTGGCTGGACTTTGCTGCTGTCACACAAAACCACAGAATCACACAGAATGGTTGAGGTTGGAAGGGACCTCTGGAGATCATCTAGTTCAACCCCCCCTGCTCAAAGAGGGTCACCTACAGCAGGTTGCCCTGGACCCTGTCCAGATGGCTTTTGAACATCTCCATGGATGGAGAACCCACAGCCCCTCTGGGCAACCTGTTCCAGTGCTTTGTCACCCTCACAGTCAAGAAGTTTTTCCTCATGTTCAGACACAACTTCCTGTGTTTCAGTTTGCACCCATTGCCTCTTGCCCTGGCCCTGGACATCACTGAAAAGAGTCTGGCCCCATCCTCTTGACACCCTCCCTTCAGACATTTATACACGTTGATAAGATCCCCCCTCACTTTTCTCTTCTCCAGGCTGAACAGTCCCAGCTTGCTCAGCCTTTCCTCATATGAGAGATGCTCCAGGCCCTTAATCATCTTAATAGCCCTTCACTGGACACGCTCCAGTAGCTCTATGTCTCTCATACTGGGGAGCCCAGAACTGGACCCAGGGCTCCAGGTGTGGCCTCACCAGAGCTGAATAGAGGGGGAGGATCACCTCCCTCAACCTGCTGGCAATGCTCTTCCTAATGCAGCCCAATGGCCTTCTTAGCCACAAGGGCACATTGCTGCCTCATGCTTAAGTTGGTGTCCACCAGCACTCCCAGGTCCTTCTCAGCAGAGCTGCTTTCCAGCAGGTCAGCCTGTACTGGTGCATGGGGCTATCCCTCCCTAGGTGCAGGACCCTGCACTTGTCTTTGTTGAACTTCATGAGACTTCTTTCTGCCCATCTCTCCAGCCTGTCCAGGTCTCTCTGAATGGCAGCACAGCTCTCTGGTGGATCAGCCACTCCTCCCAGTTTCGTATCATCAGCAAACTTGCTGAGGGTGCACTCTGTCCCTTCATCCAGGTCATTGATGAAGAAGTTGAACAAGACTGGACCCAGTACTGACCCCTGGGGGACACTGCTAGCTACAGGCCTCCAACTAGACTTTGTGCTACTGATCACAACCCTCTGAGCTCTGTCACACAGCCAATTTTCAATCCACCTCACTGTCCACTCATTTAGCCCACACTTCCTGAGCTTACCTATGAGGATGTTATGGGAGACGATGTTCAAAGCCTTCCTGAAGTCAAGGTAGATAACATCCACTGCTCTCCCCTCATCTACCCAGCCAGTCATTCCATCAGAGAAGGCTATCAGATTTCCCCTTGGTGAAGCCATGCTGGCTACTCCTGATCACCTTCCTATCCTTCATATGCTTGGAAATGGTGTCCAGGATGAGCTGCTCCATCACCTTTCCAGGGATGGAGGTGAGGCTGACGGGCCTGTAGTTCCCTGGGTCCTCCTTCTTGCCCTTTTTGAAGACTGGAGTGACATTTGCTTTCTTCCAGTCCTCAGGCACCTCTCCTGATCACCATGACCTTTCAAAGATGATTGAGAGTGGCCTTGCAGTGACATTGGCCAGCTCCCTCTGCACTCATGGGTTCATCTCATCAGGCCCATGGACTTGTGGACATCCAGTTTGCTTAAGTGATCCCTAATCCAATCTTCCTCCACCACAGGAAAGTCTTCTTTTCTCCAGACTTTCTCCCTGGTCTCCAGGGCCTGGGATTCCTGAGGGCAAATACAGGCTTGATGTCTCCTACTACTTCTGGTACAGATTCACATGGGAACATGTGGCCCTTAACATCTGCAATGACCAGCATTGGGCAGCTAAATTTTGAATGCATGTAGCTTCACTCTAAGTGCCTGGCAGGCACTTCAAGTGGTTTATACAATCAAATAACAAGCACAGTATTTCTTTAGGATGGCCATGTTCAGGAAACTCAGGATCCACATGCTGGCTGACCCTACCTATTGCTCAGTTACACAAATGTGAATGGTGTCTGCTCCTTTCTGCCATGCTGAGTATGGCCTACCTCATTAACAAGGCACCCAGAGGAGAATTAAACCATATTCTCAGCTCCTTCTGGCTTCCATAGTATTGCTTTTGGATAGCTGCAGATACTACCTTGCAAGGATGCACCCTGAGCATCCTGAAAGCTGCTTCCCAGGTGGGCACTGAATGCTCAGCTCCAAAGGTTCCCTTAACAGTGAACATGGTGGATTGCTGGCTACCTATGCTACTTTTAAATGACTGGATGGATGCATCCCTGTGTTAGTCAAAATACACGTAATTTAAGACAACTTTTCAAATTTATTAGCAGAAGAGACAATATCACCAATTATAAGGACCATACAGAGCAGTCAGTTTGTAAGGGACTAAGCCTCCCTCCTGATAAATTATACTTTGAAATGAATTTGCTTGTTTTGAAACATTTTTAATTCATAGTTTTAAAAAGTGTTTTCCATTTCTTAACATTTCCATTTCTTAACATAAACAAGTTATCAGTAAAGGTACATTTTTTTATAAAACTGTCTTGTTTCTTCTATTCAGACAGAATGTATTTGGGAGATAAATTTTCTTAATTTGCTAACTAATAATATTATTCTTTTTCTTAGAGATAATCCTAACACCTTAATAACCCTGTAGGATACTTATTAAAATATGAGAGAGTAAATTCAAATGAACACACTACAGCCCTCTTAAGAGGGCTTCCAGGAAGGGATCACTGTAAGAAAAAAAGGAGATTAAATTCATTTTCCAAACTATAACAAAAGATAGCATGTAGAGCATAGTTGTAAACACCTGCATGAATAGCCATACTTTAAATAGTATTTTCCTGGTTAGCTAGCCATTTGTTCTCTAGACTGCTATGTATGAGCAGGCTGAAAGTCTGCATTTTCCTCAGAATAGATAATTTGGAGACTTTGCTATGTATCAGCCTTAATTGTACTTCTTCTTGTAAATAAGTATTGTAGGATTTATGATACAGAGGATGCCAGAACCTTTGACAAACTTGTGTAGATGACCCATGGAATAGGATAAACAATGCTAAGACCTTTTGCATTACTGCGTGTCAAAAAAAATGGCCTGGGAGGAAGACAGCATTATAGAGCCATGGTGGTGATACTGAATCATGGAGACTCCTCAGAGGAGATATAAACAGGCAGTGACCATTATTCTAGCCCTATCCAATTCATAGTTGAAGTGAAGCACTTTATACTCCCTGCTTTCTCCAACATTGTTAGTACCTAGGCCTTGGATTTTACTCACTCTGTTTCAGCCAAAGTAAAAAAGAGGCTTTACTGTTGAGTTCAATAGGAGCGGGCTAGCTCATAATACAGTTCTTGACTGACTTGAAGAAAAAGAAACAAATCTGTTTTCCAGAGTAAGATCAGGAAATACTTGTGAATCATGGATTATTGTTAACATGTATATTGGAATTGTTTTTAGCTCATTAAGGAAAGAAAAGTCATTAATATACTAGCGACAAAAAATATTGTAGTGAGGTAAAACATGTATTAAAGCTAAAGGTGATGAATAGTACAGAAAATGAAAGTTAGAATTCTGGGTTAAATCACACAGATGTATTACATGAAACACAAAAATATTTAATGTTTCCTAATTTTTAATTTTTTTAAAAAGAATTATGATGTTAATAGCCTATTTACTATATTACATACTGTAGTGTCAATAATACCGTAATTTGCTATTTAATAACACAAAGTAATCAAATACAATTGATGAGGAGGACATTTTAATTACCATCATTTAGCCTGAGTAACAGACATTATGACTCTCCTGTACTCCTTACTTACCTTTACTCCTAAATTATAAACAATTTTTTGCAAAACAATACAGCATAACTAGACTAAAAATAGTGTGCACAAATTAAACTGTTATGATGACCAGGTGATCAAAGGTAAAGCAGTCATTGATGTTACCTTTCTCCCTTCAGACCAAACAAATAATTTAGGACAATTTAGTTGAGAGGAAAATAGCAAAGTGGATATGTGGTATATTGCACTAAGATAAAAGAAAAATATAAACAAAAGATAGATAAACTTTCACACTGTTAAAAGCTCCTGAAAGTCCTACAAGTCCTGAAAGACTTGTAATCTAGTGTGAAGTCCAAGATGACAAGCAAAATGAATGTACGGTAAGAAGGGTAAAGGCGATACACTCATATAGTTACATGTGGTGTTGTACATCAGTTGATTGACCTGAAATTCTCTAAAATATTTTATAAAATTTGAGTGATGAAAGTACAAGAGGGCTGTTGATAAACTTCAGCAAATCCAGCAGAAGCTGGGACAGGTTGCCCAGAGAGGCTGCAAATTCTCTGCCCTCACTCGGAGGTTTTCAAGACCTGACTGGGCAAAACCATGAGCATCCCAGCATGAATTCAGTGTGAGCCTGCTTTGGGCAGGGGCCTGGACTAGAGACCTCTCACGGACCCTTCTGGATGAAGGGAGTCTGCAGTTCCATCATTTTGTACAAGCTATAACTCCGTAGGTATCACAAGCACTATCTCACTAATAACAATTAGCTGAGGTACTCCTGTAACTGAAGTGTGCCTTGAGAAGTGACTTGCCTCTACTCTACAAAAGGTACACAGGAATTTCTGAATTTAAAACAACAGAATCAAACAGAAATAGAGAACCATGAAGAGAGGGCAGTGTTGGTTAAAAAAAAAAAAAGGATGGAAAAGCAAATGCTTGAAAAATTAATTCAGTTATTTCTTGCTGCATATGAACGAAACATTTATTTTAACAGTGTAACTCCACTGATTTTGATGATGCAGTAGCTAAAAGCGTGCATATCTGCTAAAATAAAAAGAATAAGATGTATACAACTTACATTCAGGATGGCCTAACTTCTGTATTAGCTTTGCACTATATATAATTTTAAAATTTTGATTTGTCTTTATAATTATTATATCTTTCACCTGCTCTCTCAGTGTTCATTGTTTCAACTCTGAACCACATCTCTTAGCTCTTTTTTAATGTCTGGTTACAAAGTTGTTGTAAAGGACACTACAGATAAAATAGCTAAATAATGAAAGTGAATGTACCCTCTGGTGAGTTCTATATTTTCTCAGTGGAGAGTATATGACCTTTTTTCATTTTTGACACTTGAAAGCTTTTTTTATAATGTCATTTCAGTGTAATTTTATACAGTGAACGTTAGATGTCTTTTAAAAGTGCTCCCATTTATTGTTTTAGCAACAAATTAGTTCCCAGCTCTAGTCCCAGTTGCTCAGCTGGATAACAGGGATTTGGCACAGCATGTGCAATAAATCACTCATCTGCCCCTTGCAGTCTTAAAACACAAATCGAAGCATAGATGTGGACATGTACAGTGACAGTGGAGGAACTTACAGAACAAAATGCATCTTCTCTTCTTATAGGCACCCCAGATAACCATTTATAATGCCAGGATGTTGGGTTTTTTTCTGGAAAGAAAGAAGCAACATTCATTTAAGGAATTCTACATTTAGGAAATATATCAATTACTACTGCAGATTAATACCATGTTTTTCTCTGGTAGGCCTGAATGGAGTTAATTATTTTCCGTGCTTGCGAAGCCACTTGATGATATGACTCTTTTGACTACAAGAAAGTAGTACATAGCCAGTGGAGGGTCAAGCTCCCAATGGTCACATGGTACATAAGTAGTGTGTATGAAGTCAACAGAATTATTTTTATGTACTTTAAGCTTGAACACATGGTTAAGCCCTGGGGTTTTTTTTTTTGTTTTTTTTTTCTTTTGAGGTCAGTTTGACTTTTTCAATCTATTTGTGCTTTCAGTCTCCATTTTTACTGAGGACATTGTAGGCTGAGCAGGAATTCCACATTTTTAAGGGACATACTGAAAAGTGTTTTTCTGCTTAAAAGTTTTCCCCTTTAATAGGTGCTTTCTAGAATATATCTTAGGTCATTCTGATACAGACTGATTAAGACTAAATGGTAGCTAGCAGCCACTGGCAGAGACCTGAAAAAACTTCTGCAAGCACAGCCATCAGAACTACAAACATCTAAACTATGGCAAACTTTCTGGTACTTGGGACAAGGGTGACAATTTGGCATTCCACTCCCTACTCCTATGATTCAGATCTAGGGTGAGACACTTTTTTTTTCTTCCTCTTTTCCTTTCTGCAGCAGGAATAGTTCCTGGAGCAGGAGACAGTTTCAGTCTAGATCAACTTTTGTTTTTTCTTGTATTTTTATCTCTTGCATATGACACTGATCCCAGAGGGGAGCCCAAGGTGAATGTTCCTGTCTTTTTTCTGGCTCCTCTTCTGTACATAAGAATTCATATCTCTGAGTTTCCTTTGGAACCTCTGAAAAGCTCTTTCTTCACTGTCTTTGCAAATGTGAATTTTGATCATGGGATAAAATTTGTGTGAACAGTAACATTTAGTACTGCAGTAATGCAGTACTGCAAACAGTAACTGCAGAACTGAGTTACACCATGGTAGCAACTGGATTAACTAACAAATAGATCAATCTCACATGTATACATGATCAAGACTGATATTTCTGAACCACTATTAAGTTTTAGGACTTCTACAAAGCTTGGGAACAGGTTCTACTCTCATTTAGATTACAAGGCTGAACTGCATTAGGGAGTTATTGTGTTGGAACACAGTTTCTCAAAATAGTTACCTTAAAATAGATCTGATTTCAATCTATAGATTTCTCTTCCAAAAATATTTGTGATGTTCTAACAAATCACATAAAGACAAGTGTTTACCTAAATACTAGAAAATAAAATTAATAATCTTAGTGGTCAAAAACCCCCACCTAAGAACATGTCTAAATTAAATTATTATTATTATTTGAATAATTATTCTAAATTAATTGAATCAGTGTTTTATTTCTCTACTATTACTAAAGATCATTTCTAAATACAAATAAAACCTCAGTGGATAAAAGATATTAAGCGAAAATACTATGAATCTGACTACACATGAAAGAATATCTATAGTAAATCATATAAACAAACATATCATCAGTAGAGAAACATTCTTTTTCTCTCTGTTTGAATAGTTTAGTTACCACATTATTTGATGGACCAAAATGTATTTGCCTGACAAAATGCATTAAAATCAAAAAAACTGTAAGGAACACATGAGTTTCCTTTCATCTTTCTCTCCAGTCACCCAGCTGGACAAACTGAGCTTGTAATTAACTTGACTCCTCTTTAGCTCATTTGCCCAAGGCAAAAAGCCAGAGAAATTACAGGTACTTGTTAACTTTATAACAATTTATCAAATGCTTACAGTCAGTTAACTCCCTCTCTGCCTGTCACTGGGCATAACTTTATGAACAGAAACTTGACCCAGTAGCTTGAAAGTTCAGAAGATAGGATACAACTCTCAACATAAAAAAAAAAAAGATGAATGTTGTACATTTTATGTTTCAAATGAATATTAGCATACCTGAAAGAAGACATGCTAATAAAAGGTGATGTTTTATCAGCAATATTGTGGAAGACCAATGAAGACACTCAAAGCAGTTTCACCAAGTGATATGAATGGGCAGAAGGTAACACTTAATGCTTAGTGTACACAGGCCACAAGTTTGCATTAGAATTTCCAGCTGTGGAACTGTGCATTGGCACAGGATTTCATTGAAATCAACCAGCCTGTGCATAACACACTTGCGCCTGCTACACAAGGAAGCTCTGATTTAGAATTTAAGAACAATGGCTCTTAAAATATATTTTTTATTAAATATAAATCATTCACATCTAATTATATATTTTTCTGTTGCTCTATTATTGGTATATCACTTATGTTTATTAGCTACTGAAATTATGCATTTCAAAATGTGCATACATGTACATCAAGTAGGACTATTTTCCTAATACTTGAAACTGTACACATAGATCTATGTGGCAACAACTTCTGATGGTTGTTTTCATGATGAAGAAAATACGATACATTTGCTTCTTTTTAAACATTGAATTATTTCTTGCAGAACTGCTCAGTTCAAAATCTACAAATGTAGGGTCTGGCACTGCATCATGCTGTATTCATGAACATTCATTTCAGTCCACTTGCACCTGACTCAATGAAAGACTCTAAATCATCTGCTTGCCATGTTTAAGCACTCTCCTCTCTCTTTTGCACAGAATTTTGCAAATGCTCTCAGGAAGATCAGCAACATGTGGAATGACCTACTTCCATTCCTGTCCTCTCTATTTCCCCAGTAACTGATATTTTCATCCTTCATTTAAGATCTACTTCTCAGATCAACCATGAGCCTTCTCTTTTCTCTCCCTTTACTAAGCTCTTTCACTCCTCTGCCTCTTCAGAAGAGATGTCTCTTGATCCTACCTGCTTTTTCAACTGGATTGACTGCCTGTCCTGGCCTCAGCTGGTCCCTGTCCCCATGGAGGTGCTTGATGCTGGGGGCTGGGGGCTGCCTCCTGGCCTGTCCTGCTCCCTCAGTGGGGCAGTGGGGCACTGGCTGGCGAGGCCCTGCCCTGCTGGCCCAGGGAGCACCTGCAGCTCCTGATGCCCGGCCCCCAAGGATCTGTCAGCCTGTGCGGTGCCCTGACAAAATAAAGGACCTAGAATAGCATGGTACATTAGGTATGCAACTGAGAGTAAGTCATCATATTGGAGAAAACAGAATTTGAATGACCGAAGCACCACACCGGAAAAAGAGTTTCTGCCTGGATTTAAGCAGAGGTCTCTGGAGGTACTGGAGTCCAGCATAGGTCCCATATCACCAGCTCTGTATACAGCTGTTGCTCGCTGTTTCCACAGTTCACTTATTGCCCTTGGCCCTCGCTCTTCAGGCGCACCAAGGACCCCACACCATGACTGACCCCCAGTTGGGTTCCCCCAGTGTGGCATCTGTCATGACAGTTTCTTTATTTTGGTTGAGATGATTGAGAGCAATCGTAACACTGTGTGTAGGTGCCCTAACGTTTGTTTGGCCCAACAGTTCAGCAGGCTGAATTCAAAGAATCTAAGCTGTAGCTCTCCTTTGGTACATTTATTCTGTTACTTATATAGTGCATTATTCATTTTGTTATTAATTTATGTTTCATATTATGCCTCTAACAGGAACTCTCTAATTGGTCATTACTTTATCCATATGCTAAATGTTCATTTTACAACCACTGGTAGAAATATATATTCTCTTCAGGCCACATATCTTTTAAACACTATTTATGGACATTTCCCACTTCTGTCTTCCTCCATAGAATGTCACAAGTGTGTTCACTAGGCCTTTAATGGACTAAATACATCCAGATCATTAGTATAATATCACTTTCCTATCATCAGTCACATTTTCATGCTCATTGTTTCAACAGAACATTTTAAGCCTTCAGAGCACTGCTTTAGCCTACAGTGAATATAACTCACTAATTTTTTTGGAAAACTAATCTCCTATTCTTTAGCTGATTGGTTTTCATCAAAATACTGAAATACTGCTTTTTAGACAATTTTTCTGACTACATTTGATACTGTTGATCGCTTCTCTTGATTGCTTCTCTCAAAGATCACTATCTTTGGCTTCCATGCTTCTGTCCCAGTGATTCTGCTCCTACTTTTCTGGCTATTTGTTGCATTGGTGGGTTTTGTGTGGACTTTTCCTCCTTTCCTCTTCATTAAAATCTCCTGTGATTTCTGTTCATGCTCAGTCTACCACTTTGCTATAAATCTAGCATTATCCTTGAACAATCTCGTAGACTTACATGGACAGTTAAGTGCCTGCCTAGAGGAAGAAGTTAATTACTGTATTGTGTGTTATACATATTAGCAGTGTCTAAGCATCACTCCACTATCAAGACATTGTCTGTTGGGAGACATTCCTTGCTTGGTAACAATGGGCAAACTTACCACTTCAGGCTAAATCTCTGCTCAGTGTTAGGAAAAAGGAAAATAAAAGGTATTTTTATATATATTTAGTGTTATGCCCCTGTGCCTGCTACCCTGTTGCAGAAAGAAAAAGACATTTTTTCCCTGCTTTCCTTAGCTGTCATTGCAGTGTGTTAGTCTGCTGCTAGCATCCAGGGACCAGGATTATTATTCTTGTCATGTGGTCATTTTCTTCCCTCTGCTGACAGAGAGCCACAAACTTGTTAGACAGAAAGTCTGATATATTTGTGCCTTTGTTAGTTCAAAATCCACCCATGGTAGATGTTACATATACTCAACCAGGGAAAAACTTCTTTCTTTGTAAAGAAATTAGGTGTGTTCCCCAAACAGCCTTTCTAACAGCCCATTTCCCATATATTATTCTAGCTTTGGCTGTGGGAATTGTATGCTTGCAGACAGCTGTGGAATGATTATTCATGTTTCATATCTACAAAGCTGAATGTTTTGTTCCTATTCAGGAACAGCAGGGAAAGCCTACCCCAAGGTAGCTGGTAAATGACTTACGATTTTACTTGACCTGGAGGATCAGCGATCTTTGGAAGGTTTAAGGATTCCAGAATCAACAAGTACAAAAAGCAAAGGCCAAGCCATGCTCATAATGAAGTCAGTGACACAATTTCTTATTGCTCCAGTGGAATCAATTGTACCAAGAGCAACTATGAAAAAAAGTATAAAAAGCAATAATTATTCTTGTTGGAACTGGAAAATTTGAACATTCTTATTTTTAGCTTGAAAAAAAGTTTTAGTCCCTCTTTTATCTCTTCTTCCATTTTGGTCCTGGCATAAATATCAGGCTTCATAATCTTTTCCTTTTGTAAAAGTGTACTTTTAAAATGTTTTTTTTTCCCCAAAATTATGGCTGTTTTAGCTGCTTTTACATATGAAATTGAAGAATGAATGCAGATGCCCTTTATGGGAAGAGAATTAAGTTTTCTCTCTCTCCCCTTCTAGTCCAATAAACATCAATTTATAAAACCTGGAACAGATCCCACAGGGCTCCAGAATACTTAACAAGTCAGTAAATATGGCAGTGATCTAGAATATGGTTCAAATACCTGCTCTACATCAAACAAGCAAGCCTGATTTGAACTGAGATCTCTTTTATGCCTGTTTACCTGTTGGCTTCTCTCACATTTTCATTATCAGAATCACAAAACTTTGCTTGGGCTAGCAGATCCCCTGGCCAAAATGAAGAAGTCAAGAAAACAGTGAAAATAGAGGATAATGTACCCTTCTAAAAGCAACCTTTCCTTTTATACAATACATTTAAATTAATTATAACTGTTATAGGATCTAACACAAAGTGCACAGGGGGTGAAGGCATTTTCCTGTTTTGTGTTTCCTTTCCAGGTTGTCAGAGGATCACTCTCTGTGTAAAATGGTTACCCACTCTGTGAAAGTGGCTTTATTTCACCAAAGATGAAATAGCTCCTTCCTGACATAACCTGATAGAAAACATCAAGGTGCTACAAAGCCTCAAACTGCTGAGAAAAGAGAATACAGAAGGAATATTAGGGGGCTGAACTGGGATTATTTGCAAGTGGTAGTACGAAATATGGAAAATTTTAATAGAGATAGTTCTGTCTAGGCAAAAAGAGAACTAAAAAGGATGGTCAAGAATCTTTTAAGGATGAGAACTGCTGAAGAGAACTGGCAGAGAACTGGCTAAGGAAACCTGCTGCACAGCAGGATTACATAGTTGCACCTTGGTATAGAGAAGGAAAAATCTCCATCAGGGCAGACTGAACCCATGAACAAGAGAATTAATTCTAGTAGGGGGAAGACTAATTTTTCTTTCATGGAGGTGAAAAGGCAACTATTAAACTCAACCTGTCTGCAAAATGCGGGCAATGTGGCCAGTCCCGGAGAGTGCAGAAAAACTGAGGCAAAAGTCTTCTGTATTTGTTGGTTGGCCAGAAAGAGGATACCTGGGCTGAGTGGGCTATGCATACCCATGACTTTTTACCCAAACCTTATGGCATAGACTAAATAGTGAAATGCCTGGAACTTAGAACAATAAAGAGGAGTTTCAGAAAAGAAATTGTGTTTCTCCCCAAACCTGTTAAATAAATCTATGGACAGAGGAAAGTCATTAACAAAAAAAAAGTATCTTTTTTTTCTTTCAAGCATAAACTATTCCTGTACTCTTCAATTACACTTAGACTGTATTTTTACTGAAAAGACTTTTACAGTCTTACAGCTTAACTGTGAAAGTTGAGACTTGCTACTTACACGTTTACAAATCTATAATCTCTTAATTCCCTCAATGCAATATCTTTAGACAGTTTCTCAGTAAAGTGTTTTACCTTAGGTTGTCTCTTTCATATATATTTAGGAGGAAGATGGCAGTTTTCTGTAACTTTTAAAACAGAAGTAATTTGTAATTATCTCATGATGCTTTCAAGCACTTATACCAGGGCTCAATATCTCTTTTAACACTGTTCTATGTCACGTCACTTGATTTTTTCATTTTGCTTGTTGAAGGTTTTATAAGCAGCTTACTTACTAAAAAAATTGTACTGGCAGAAAGACAAAGTCCATCCAAATAATCCATACTTTTTTATGTAGTATTAAAAAGAGGAGAAAGTTTTAGATATGCTATGTTGTGTCTCACCTTTTTGGTTACAGGTGAAGCAAAAGAATGTATCACTATAGGAAAGCCCATTCCTAACCTGAAGATATATGTAAGATCCACTCTATTTGTATGATTTAACTCAAATGACACATTATTCATGTGGACAGATGCAACTTTGTATGTTTGACTCAAGTCAGAAGGCATGTCTAAGTCACACTGTGAAATACCCTTTATATCTAAAGATGTGCTTGTTGGTTTGTAAACTTTACATGATAAGTTAATGGTCAGAGCATGCAATGTGACATACTAATCTTCTGGTAACACCTATGGAGGTCGGAAGAAGCATCTGCCAGCACCCAGTTTGTTCCAGGCCAAGATTCATTTGCCTAGATGAAGAAGGGCCCTCATGTCCATGTGTAGTGCAAATTAAGCTAATAGGATCCATATGGCTACACAATTACATGAAGTTTTTATATATACACAGAAAAAAATAATCTAAACTCTTCCTTGCAGTGCTTGCAACCCGAGCAGGCAACAGCTATGTAAGAAAAAAAGACAGTAAAAGTGAACACAAATGGCTGGGATAAACTTTCATCAACTTTCAGTCTTCAAGAGTAACGGAATTTGTACAGGGTGTATGTCTGTAGCAGTGAATTAGATTTTTCAAAACAATAGTACAATGAGATTAAAGTGCATATACTCAGTAAAACCCCTGCCTAGAATATTGACACAGCACCTATGCCTAAAACACATATTTTAAAAACTGCTTTTAATATTTCTACAGACTACTCACTTTCCCACTTACCTCAATGTGTGCAAAGAAAATCAATGAGACAATTGCACTTTTCTTCAGCTGATTTCTGTTTGAGTACTTTAATACTGTACTAGCCCTACCGCAATGTTTAGGTTATTGATTTTATTTTTTCAAGTTTTCAGTCCAGGATGAGTTTTAAATTGAAAACACTTAGACCCGGGTCATTACATAGCCTGGATCATTACAGAGCATTGTTCTAGAGCCGCCAAGCTGGATCTAAGCGTTGGGACGTTACTCCGTTAATGCTGAAGCGATTTCCCCCTCCTTCACCCTACCTAGCAAACCGTCCCACGGTCCTGCCTGCTCAGCTCGACCCCGCTCCGGCGGAGAGGGGCCGCTTCTGCCCTCAGGCCGCCGCCCGCGGCGCCGCGAGGGGCGGCGCGCGCTGTCCGTCACCGCGCGCGGGCTGCCCGCGCCGTTCAACGGCATCGCGGCCCGCGCGCGCCCCGGGCTCTCCAGGACCCGCCGCCGCCATGCCTGGTCCCCACGCCGTCGCCTAGCAACCGCTCCCTTTCCCCCCCCCGGCCAACCGGCCGCGCGCTTCGGCACCGCCCGCAACCCGGAAGCAGAGCGAGCGTTGCCCCGCCCCTGGCCCGGCGGGGCGGGGCGAGCGGCTCGGCCGGACGAGGCCCAGTCCCGGGCGCGGCGGGACGACGCTGCGGGCCTCTTCTCCGGGCGGCGAGGCAGGTGCCTGCCCGCTGCCGCCGCGCACGGCGAGCTAGCGTCGCACCAAGCACACCCCGCAGCCCGGCCCGGGCGCAGAGCTCCGTGTCCCCCGCCCGGGGGCGAGGCGCCGCACGGAGGAGCTCGCCCCCAGGCCGCCTACCCCCGGGCGGCCGGTGGCCGCCGTGGCCTGGCGGGAGGCGAGCTGCCTTTTGCGCTTTTCTCCGCACCAGCCTGCCGCTTTAAGGCCCCTCCCGGCCGCCGCGTTAGCCGGCCCGGGCCCGGTGGCGGCCGGCGGAGGAGGGGGCTCCTGAGCGGCGGCTGCCGGAGCCAACGGGCGGCGGGGAGGGGGGCGGGCGCTGCGGGGGTGTCGGGTTAGAGCGAGGCGTGACCCAGCTGACAGGCGCCGTGCGGAGCCGGGCGGGCGCGGAGCCGGGCAGCGGCGAGCAGCGCACGGTACCGGCGGTCGCGGGCGGCGCGGCGTCTCCCCGCCCCATCTCCTGTGAGCCTGGGGAACCTGCAGCTCAAAGCCGCCGCCAGCCACAGCACCATGTACCCCGGCAACAAGCGGAAAAAGCTCTGGCGGGAGGAGAAAGGTACTGCTGCCTCCCCCCGCGCCGCGCCGCGCCGCCGGGGCAAAGTCCTCCCGCCGCCGCCCCGCGCCCCTCGCAGGCTGCTCTCCGGCGGGACAGGCCGCCGCCGCCGCCCCCGCGCCCGCAGCTTCCCGCGCCGGCAGCGGGTCCCTCTCGCCTGGTGGCGGGGGGCTGCCGCGAACGCCTGCGCCTCGCCCGGGCTCTTCGGTGCCCGCCCGCGCCCCGGCGGGGCGGCGGCGCCCGGGGCCTCCCGCCGGCTCCTGCCTCCTGCGCGCCCTTTTTCCCTCCCCTTCTCGTCCCCGGTGTGTTTTGCCCCCCCCCGCTGGGCTCTTCTCCGCTCCCTCGTAGCGGGGACAACTTAGAGCGTGGCTCTCGGGGCGGGGGGGCTGCCCCATCCCCCCACGCCGGGGCGGCGTGCGGCCCCTGCCCCCGGCTCGCGCTGCCGGTCGGAGCGCCGCCGTGCTGCGCGAGCGCGTGGTAACGGGCGTAACGACTGCTCGCCCGCCGCGGCCGTTGGGAGAGGCGGGGCGGGGGCAGGTGCGGGCCGGCCTCGCTGGGGCGGCCCCTGTGGAAGAGGGGCACCGCGGGCCTGGGGGGGAGGTGCGTTTCCTAAACTCCCTTCTCAAACTCCACTATTGCGAGACTTTCTTTCTTTCTTTCTTCTTCTTCTTTTTTTTTTTCCTGAAGGCTGTAAGTATTAAAAAAGTAGGGGAAAAAAAATTCCAACGTGGGTAAATAACTCAATTTGTGAAGAATTTCTGCTGTAAAACTACTGCATGGAAGAACTCCTATTTTAGATGGGAAAGGAGAAGTTGTATTTGCTGGAAGGTACACGCATAATCAAAACATACCTTTGCTTTTTGAATGTGTACGGCTTCTGCTGTTTATGGGGAAAAATGGCTTACTTGTATTACCAATGCCGTGCCCTGTGAGTTCTTTAATCAGTGTTGATTACACCAGTAGGAAATATTTAGGCTATAGTGTACTTGCTGCCCCCACCCCTCTGGAGTCTTAGTCTTTATTAAAGAACTTTTTCCTTCTCCCCCTTCCTGCCAGTGCTATCGTGTTTTTAAAACCAAGGCCAAACATGAAAGTTGACATCTCCACAGACAGCATGGCACAAGCATTTTATGCTGACCTTGCCATTTCGGTCTTTTGTATTGACCATCTGGAAAACAATGCAGTTATTAACACAGTAATTGACCCAACAAAAATATATTATTGACATCAACTAGTAGAAATCGTTTCAGGAAAACTAGCGTTGACTTAGCCTGGAACTCTTACAAATAATTCAGAGATACATGAGGATGAAGAACAAAACTTAAAGTATGATCTACTGGTGTATTTTTGTTTTTCTTTCTTCCATCATCTCTATGATATGCATATTTGAAGTCAAGAAGACAAAAGACCTACTCAAGAGAGAGAGCTCATCCTCTTGGTCTGTGGCAGAAACCAAATATGCAGCTCTAAAGAAAAATGTAAAAGCACAAAGAATTAATAAACGGATTAGCTTCTGTCAAACACAAATCTGGAAGTGAGTTATGTTGCCTACTGTCTTCTTTCAGAACTGTCTTGCAAAGAATGTTTCTATAGTTCAGGTGAGACAAGCAACTTCTACCACGTAGTTAAGTTTGTGTTTTCAGCAACAGAAAAGATGCAGTTAACTCTCCTTAACACATTTATATATAAATATTTTTATATGTGGTCAGCTGTTACTAACTTGTGGAGATCTTCAGTGCTGCATGTTGTTATTTTCTAAAATACTGCCTTTTTTACTGGGGGCAGGTGGGGAAAGGATTATGGAAGGTTCTGGTGAGTGTTTCCATTGCTCCCACTTGCCTCTTTCAGTCCTGCTGCTGGTTGTGACTGTCTCAGTTCCCGTGGGGAGCTTCTGCCCAGGCTGGGACAAGTGTGAATTTATAGACTGGCAGGTTCACTTGAACCCTCAGTAAGGAGGGGGTCAAGTTAAGGGACTGGACTGCAAGTTGGAAAAGCTGAGGTGCAGGCATATGTTGTCATCTTCTTAGTCTGCTGTGAAGATGATGGTCTCTATCAGTACAGTGAAAGCCATCACCTCTGAGGTAAGGTAAGAATAGCGAACACGAATTGCAGCTCATGAGCACTGATGAAATTTTTTTGTTTTGTCCAGTGAAGCATGTTTCTGAGTGTTAGCTAGCCAGAACTTGATACCTGTCTGCCTGGTGAGTTTGAACAGTGTTTGCCAGTCTTCTGCTCTAGTAACCGCTTTCCAGCGTTACGGTGGTGAAGTTGGCCCTGGATGTTTCAAGTGAGGAAAACTTCGGCATTATCATTTGCATTGCTCTTCACCTTGTAGCCCTCTGTGACTGTTCTTACCAGGTATTTTCTTTACTACCTGTCAAAACTTTAGAGGCCCAGCTTCCTTCCCTCTTCCCAGATTCTTTTTGAAAACAAATTTTATGCTGGGTCTGTCTCTGCCATTCCCAAGTGTTCTCAACCCTATGTAAAACTAATAGCACCTGCAAGTTCTGCTCTTCCCACAAAGTTCTGAGTACAGGAATCATTTGTAACCTTTTGTATTGTAAAGTGTGGGGGTTTTTTTCTTAAGAAAGAGGAGGAAAAGAGGTGCAGCTTGCTAAATCGTTCAAACCCACTGACAATAAGCTGCTTTCCTTAATTACTTTTGTGGTAATTGAGAAATGGTCCACATTCTCCCAGGGTGGATCTTGCTGGAGAACCATTGAAACAGAATAAGGACAGAACTAGTGCTGGTTTCAGAATCTTGGGCATGAGACTGGTCTGTCTGCAGACTTTGAAAGCACTTCATTAAACTACATGCAGGAAACTACAGATATTAGAAGCATTTTCTAGGAGACTTGTGTGCAACTAAAACTCGGTTTAAAGTCTCACTGCTGACTTGCCAGAGTCAAGTTTTATAAACTCTTCCTATAGAGAATAACTTGTGTTTTTTGAAGGCAGGGTGTTGACTTTGTACCCTCTTCGGGAGACAGTAGTAAAAACTTTCTGTGCTGGTTACTCCTTCAAAGCTGATGCATACATGTGTGCACATACACAGATGCAGTGTATCTAATATCTTCAGGTTTGCTTTTCTGTAATACCGCTAACGTGCATGCAAAATATCTTGTATTTTGCATGCCTGAAGACTAGGCAGTGGAGCTAAGTGCATATCCGTTATGCATAATGGCAATTGTAATAACATTGGATATTTACAAAAATAAAACTAATTAAGATATCAAGCCTGAATAAGGAGAGAGATTTTTTCTTTTTTATTTTTTTTGCCAACTGAAGAAGAAATCAAAAATATAAAAATGTTTATATTTTGGTATGGGAGTCTGCTCAGGATCTGCCTTTGGACTATACTGATTAGTCTGCACCATTAGATTTTTTTTTTTTTTTTGGAAAACAAAAGGTAAAAGTGACTTTTTTGGGGGGAGGGGGAAAAGTTTGGTCTTAGAGGCAGTTTCCATATTCCACTCATCCAGTATTCCTTCAACTTGGTATGAAAATACTGTTACTCTTTGTGTTCATGTAGTCCTGGATGTCAGAAGTCAAATATAATATTGGTCTACCTCTCTCCCCCACACCCCTCAGAATACTTGAATTATCAAGTATTGACTGATTAATGTGTCACTATGGTTCAGCTGCAGCGCCACTGCCAAAATGTGTACAGAAGCTTGATTGGTGCATGGAATGTGCTCTACTATTTTTCCCTCCTTCCTCCTTATGGAAGGACACATCTTGTGCAAAGCTAATACTAAGCATTTAAAAAAGGGGGGGGGGGGAAGAAAAATACGGATTGTGTTCCTCTGATTCCTCTGAGCATATCTGTCCTGCTTGGTGAGATGGAGAAGTAAACAGGCTTGTGATTGTAATTTAAAAAAAAAAAAAAAGTCTTAACCAGTGAACAGGATTTAGCTGAAGCTGGTAGAAACAGCAGTTGTGGCTGCTGCTGGGTTTGTTTGTAGTGTTGGGTCACTAACTTTTTTTTTTTTTTTTTCTTGGAACTTAGCTGGTTTATAGCAAAGTCTGAAGAAGAGTGAAGTTGGCAGTAGCTGTCATAGTTGTACAAACTATGAGGCTTTAGTTTTTGTGAAATGTTTTTATATTAAAAACAAAAAAAAGTAATGGTGACTGTTTCTCAACATTTCTCCGGGAAAAAAAACCCCAACCATCGATATGTATTTTGGTGTGATAACTCTGTGTTATTAGCATGCAAAAAAATTTTTAGCTTTAAAGCTTAACCCATGCTACTTACTTTTTCTTAAACCTGAGTTCCTTTTTACAGTGCTTTAAACTAAGTGTATTTGGTTCCTGCTGGCCTTTTTGTGCTTTTTTTATAAATGGTGCATGGAAGTGGGCTTATCTAACACTTGGGGATTCTCATCAACCACAGTATGTCAGTCAAACTTGCATACTTGTATTACTTACTCTTGGGTAACATGTATTCTAGTGTTTTCTAAATCTACTGTTTTTTGGTGCAAAATGGGGTTAAATGCTGTTGGAAGTGTCTAAAGCAAAGGACAGCAGATTTCTCTTCTTTAAACTTACATAACTTGGAGAACAACTAACAACCAACCAAAAATCTTTCCTTTTTCCCCAAGAGTCTAGAAAATCATGTAAGATTTGCTTAAGCTAGTTTCTTTTGTAATATGTTAACACTTGCTTTGTTAATTCTGTGCCATTCTCCCTGTTTCTCCCTGCTGGCATTTGTAAATCTGACTTAGTAAAATATATATTGGTTTTGATACTCTTCAGGGTTTTTACAAAAATTTCTGGTTTATGAACACAGAACCTAAAGAATATATTTTAATACCTGAAAACTATATATAACATAAGTTTCATATTTAGTGAACCTGCTGTTAGTTGTCTGATCCTTGAAATAAAGTGACAGGAAGAAGTAGTGCAGTAGTGGTGGAGGGAGGAAGTTTGGACAGCTGAGAGAGCAGTGAAGAGGCACTTATTTTTTGCTGAACTGGGATATCCAGAAATAGGTGCATGCCGTTCTTCAGATACACTGTGTGTTCAGCTCCTATTATTTGTAGCTATTTGAATCACCCATGCTTGTTTCTCTCAAACAGAAACTGTTTGCATCAAGGACACTGATTTGGTCACTATTTGGCCAATGTGCAAGAACATAAGAAAGCTTGCAAGAACTACTTCTTTTTTTTTTTTTTTTCCCGCCCCCCCCCCCCCCCAACAGAGCGTTTGCTGAAGATGACCTTGGAGGAGAGACGCAAAGAGTATTTAAGGGATTATGTTCCATTGAAAGATATTCCAACATGGATGGAAGACACAAAAAGCAAGAATGACAGTGATGGTAAGTAAAGTGGGGGATCTTTTTAAATGGAAACCGTGCTGTTTTCTTAGCTTGAAGTTACTTTTAAGAGAATTGAGACTTAGAATCCCTACTGTTAATAATGATGTCAGTCTTATGTGGGGACAGAAGTGCTTCAGGGGAAAAAAAACAAATTTCTTAAAGCTTTACTAGTGTCCACTAATTCTGCAAGTATCACCAAACAGTCTTTAAGTTTGTAAAATAGCTATTCTCTGCATCAGTTTTACTTGCAGATACTTTGACTGGCAGCCGTGCCTAATGAATGTTGTCTTCAAAACTAAACTAGCACAGTGTTATGGGGAATCTGAGCAAAATAGTGTTGTTCTTGTTGGTGGCTGAAAAACAAAGTGTGCAAGTTGTGGTGCTTTATGAAAATCCAGGAAGAAAAGAAAATTGGATTTGAAGGCTCTGTTGAAAATAGCATTTCTTACTTGTGGTCCTACTTGCTTTCTTGGGCTGAGGAACGTCAGCATGGCCTGGATAACTCCACTTCTTAGTGTGTGCAGCATTATCGTCAGGGTTCCCATCACCAGTAGGCTTGTTCAAATACTTAGTGAAAGATGGGCAAAAATGTGAATCTGACTCGCATTAAAAAAAAAAAAAAAAAAAAAAAAAAGACTGCATGGTTTAGGCAGATATGAACATAATTCTAAAAACCCTGCCTTCTAGTCCTCCTTCATCCACATACGTGTGGAAGAAGAGGGACTTTGATCTGGTCTCCTCCTGCTTTTTCTTTCTATATCTTGTTATCCTACTTGGCCAAAGCTTGTTCTCAGAATGTTGCTACCAGGACTAAAGTGTCCTCTGCTGCCAGTCTTCCTACTTCTGCAGATATGGGACTAGTTTTTCAACACTTTTGTTATCATTAGAGGTGAATGCTGGCCAATATGAACAGGTGAGTAGAGTAATCTTGTGACCGCAAGAGAACATAGTCTTTCTGGTAATATTCCACAATGAGATGTAGCCTGGAACTAATCAACTGTTTTTGATAAAATGGGAAGGCTGTAACAAGTTTTCTTCAGTGCAGTCTGGAGGAGCTAACAGACTTGCTGATGCCAGTTTCATAGGCATATAATGCTGTCATCTATTCCTAAAAGTGTTTTGAATGATTTTTTTTTTTTAAAGTGAAAATGTGTATCAGAAGACGCTGAGCTCTTCAACTCTGTTTGAGAGAAATAGGTGTATTACAACAGTAGCTGTAGACCTTTACAGTAGGTCTTTTGTATCTTATACATCAAGAAGTTTGTCCACCTGGAAGACAAAGGCTGCATAAAAATGGTACATCAAAAGATTACCTGACTTTTCCAAGTTCATTTAGGACATCTTTGATGCATGGGAATATTCAGTCTGTCAATCTGTCCTTCCTATCCTAAACTATGGTTTTCTTTCTGAGTACTCTAGAATTCTGTGTAACTTGCTAAATTTCAGATTCTACTTGGGCTGTTGAATGTGATAAGGTGTGGATTTACATTGTGATTGCTCTTATACCTCTCGTAAGCAAAATGTCAGTGTCTAATATGTAGGTATAGAATCATGCCAGTGGTGAATTTAATTTGTAGTACATTCTCTTGCATTCTTTCTGTTAGTACCTAGTACACTGCAAAAATGCTGCAAGACAGAAGCTGAGCTGAAACACTTTTTTTCTTTTTTTTTTTGTCTCCCCCTCTTCTCTACTACTTAAAGCTTTTGTTATACTGTGTATTCAGGAGAAAATACTCAGTCACTTGTTTTCTTTTATATATTTGTTCAAAATAAGCCATGTGGAACAGTGAACATGTAGAAGGTTAGACTGCTGAAGTACTTCTACATTTCAACTGAACAGTGCAATTAAAAGAAGCTTGTATATTAATGTGACTTCATCTGTATCAAACTTTGTTTCCCTTAAATGTTGACTTCATTCTGAAGGTATCAAGAGTATTTAAGAGCTGTTCTTCTGAACTGAAATACTGAAAAATTAGAGTTTAGGTCTACTTGCTGATGAGAACTTCTGCTTCATATACTGGGACGTGGAGGGCAACTAGTACAACGTAAAGAAAATTGTGGAGAGGGCAAATAAAGCCCTTATGATGAAGTCTTTGGTGGCTTGAAAATGCCATGCCCAAGTTCTGCTGTTTTCTTCTAGTGAAAGGCTACTTCTTGCAATGACAAACTAAGGTGGTCTGAAGAGGAAGGGGGAAATCAGTACACTTGACAAGCCAAGAAAACAACTGATGAGGAATGGGAAAAAGTTCTCTATCATTTACTCCTAACACTGTATACTGTGAATAAATGACAAATTGATTAGTAAAATATTCAGAAAGAGTGATGAGACAAATTGAAGGAAGGAACTAAGAACAAATAAACTGAAATAAGTGTGATCAATCACCTGCTGGAAGTAAGAAGTTTTAGGAAAAGGGGAGAGCATCCAGTGTCAATAGATATACTAAACTAACTGGGAATGAAAGGTGTTCAGTACTGTACAAATTTTGGGACTGACTTTTTTCATGAATGTTCATTTAATAAAAAATCATTGGATGAACAGTGCAGAAGTTCTGTGGTACCAGTTTTTAAATCTGAGTGAGTTAGTGGAGTGTGTTGTGAGATTTCAGTTAGGCACACCTTTTTATTATCTGGAAGTTTAACAGATGAATATTAAAAGTCTTTGGGTAGAACTGCTGAAACTGAAATAGTCTAAAACTTTAATGTTGGAAAGGAACCAACCTGACTGCTAGAGTCTCTCTACATGTTCTTTACTGAGAAGTTTGGAGAACATACCTTAGTTTGAGTAGGAAAACATTTCCCCACCACACCCTTTGGCATGAAATGGCATTCAGAATTAAACTGAAGACTACCAGTAAAGCCTGGTGTACGCTGGTCTTAAAGTAAACTCTGACAAGCCTGGAAACCTTTATAATTGAGGGATGCATAGCACTTCCCCCCCCCCCCCCCCAAGCTGTGTATAGTTTTGTCTTAGTTTTACTCTTCTGTGATGAAAATAAAAATCAATAATTTTTGCAGGTTTCCTTATAGGGAGGCGAGTCTTGATTAGTCACAAGAAATTAAGTTGCTGTATATTTCGACATGGAAATTGGCCAATATTTCTGATGCTTTTTGACTGGAGGGAGGAGGGGGGCAAATCGGGGAAGTAAGCCTGATACATGCTGCTCTGAACTGAGGGAAGCAAGGCTACACTGGCATATGCGTTTCCGTAAGGGCTGCCTTTTCAACATTTCTGGCTTTTGGTATACAGTTTCGCAAAGTTGGACAAGTGGTCTTCAGAGATCAAGTATCATAATGTTGTCTGTTTTCCTTCCGCTGCTATTATTGACAAGTTGTCCTTCTTTGCCTCATGGAGGGAATGATAGGAAGGGAAATAACTTCTTGTTCTTGAGGTAGTTCTGTAAACACAAAACCTTTGTTGTTTTAATCTCACTTTTTAGAGAAATGAGAAATTGTGTGCTTTGGAAACTAAGAATGACTGTCATACAAGGCTATTTGGCCTTGTATGTACTGCAATCCATCATTCCTCCCATTTCTCATCCTTCATAAATAGCAAAGCCAGATCAGCTGTTGTATTATGTGCCTTGAAGTAGCACTCCTTCCTGACAACTAATGAATTTGTTTTCTGAAGCACTGGAATTTGTATACCTTTATTTCAATGCTATTTATTAGAATAACACTTTATGCTAGATGCTTATCCCGAACAGCACTGTTGATTTGTTTTTGTGATGCTCAGTGAATAAAAAGTCACAATGTAGAGGAATAACTAGTATGTGGTTTTTTTTTTTAAGTTTGCTTTTTCATGAATAAACAGTTACTCCAGAAGATCTCTTTACTCTTCAGTGAGAAACTTTGGGAGATGACTTAAGAAAAGCTTTCGAGGAAAAGTTTTCTTAAAAACAGGATCTTGGGAATTGTTGTTGCTGAGTTTGTGCATCATGGGTAGAAAAATGCTTTTTTTTTTTTTTTTTAAAAAAGAGATCAATTATATAGTTTAACTCAAGGTACCTGACAGTCCTGCTGTATCCCAGCCTGGGAGATTCATTGGTGTATTCATTTGTGTAGGATGCCAAGAAAAAATGGTGATTTTGGGTGATAAAGAGATTTGCTAATGATAAGAACTGCTTTTGAATAGATGATTAAAAGGAAGGCTATAATAACTCCTGAGGGGTGTGGTGTTTTTTATGAAATGATGTTAGGGTCTATAGTTCTGTGTTAAGCAAATCTTGAAATATGTTTAGATGTCTTGACTGTCTCTGGATTTTCTTAATCTGCTATATTTTTAGAAAATGATATGATTCAAACAGTATTCAAATTAATCCACTTTAACACTGAAGGTTTTATGTATAATGGTAAGGTCTGGATTTAATAAAAGTGTCTTGGCACTTTAAAATCTGTAGCTTTCTGAATAGTCCAAGTGAATTGACCCAAGATTATAGAGACAAAGCATCTAGATAAGCACCTGAAGATGCTTATTGTTGCAAATAAATTACATAGTAATACTGAGCTCCACTGACCAGTGTTTCTTGATGATTAGTTAACCACAGATAATACTGGCTGTTTCAGAGCTTTTCCCTGTGACCCTGTTTATGATGTGAATATCTGTCCTGCAGTAACTGGGAATCAAGTTGATGATTATTGTAAATAAGTCATCAAACAGCTAGCAGAAAGTAATGCCCCTACTAAGCCACAGTCAAATACAACCAGTAACCTGAAAGTAAGAAATTGCATCTCATTTAAACCACTGATTATCTTCTGTGGGTCATTTAACAAAGAAAAAAAATTTCTACTAGAGCATTAAGGTTTTTCAAAAGTTGCCTGAACATCAGTATGAGTTCTCCTTATAACTGTAATAGCTATGTAGATACAGCACACTTAAAGACCACCCCTGACCATCAGCTTGCATTTATCTTCTTTCCTCCTTCTAGTGGTTTGAACAACTGTCTTTAGAACAGACTTGTACCTGAGTGACAAGGATGAAAGTAAATTGAGACATGTTAGCTCAGTGTGATGCTTGCTTGCTTGCTTGCTATCTGTCAGTCAAAAGAGAACTGTGGTCTAGCTGCTGAAATTCTTTGCTTAAGTTAGTAATTCAGGAGTTCTTCAGTTGAGGCCACATATGAAATTGAAATAACTTGCATGCCACAGTTCAGGACCTCCTGGTACTAGCTATGACCTTGAATGTGAATTCTAACTTCACTTAAACTCAGTGCTGTATTTGTTTTTGGCTTTATTTTTTCAAATATTGGCTTGCTGTTTTGTTACTCTTACTAAACATTTTGTCACAAATTGTCTTGAATTCTTTTTCTCTTCTCTCTAGTATGTTTAGGTTAGGTAGCTAGGTCACTTGAATACACATGGAGAATATTGCTTATTAATTGCTGTGTATAATACCTTATGGCAGAGGAACCGCACTAAAAGACTAAAGTCCTTTCTGCATGATTTCTATGAATTGTATGAAGATCATGATAGTAAGGTATTTTAGATAATTATATGAAATGACTTTCCTTCTATGGATGTGGTTATAAGTCTGATTACTTGTTTTTGTTGTCTGTCCTTGTTGTGCATATGTTAAGAACGCAATAAAGGAATTGGAATGGTAACAGCTGTAGACCATGTGTGCAGCTTATTAGTATGTTCTGAAGTCGTCCAGAACTTTGCTTGCCCATGGCACAGTGGCTTAAGGCTGAGGTGATTTATGCTTGGTTGCAGCTGATTTCGAAGGCTACCAGAGCAATAGGGAATAACCGGAGTGCTGTATGCTTTGCTTGTTCCAGGCGCTTTGCTGCCAGCTGCAATTTGGGGATCTGCCCCAATGGATGCAGGATTGCAGAGCAGTGCAGAACTGACAGTGTCATCTACAGACTCTGCGCACCTTTCTGTCTTTCTAAACATACAGCTTAGGCATTCTTTCCAAAGATAGCTTTGAGATGCACAAAGATGTCTAAGACCTCTTTGGATGCAAATTTACTTGAGAGTAAATAACCTGAGAAGTAACAGTTTTTTAGGTGGGCTTGGTGGTACAGGCAAGTATTACCATTTACTTAGTGTTATCCCTGATATAAATGGATATACAATCCAAACAGTGAGTTAGCATGGTGGAAAAACATTATGGTAAACAAAAAGGAACCAGTGTGTGTTCAATTGACCTTGTAACTCCCTGATGAGCAGCATGCGTTTAACCTTTATAGGATGAATTAACTGTCTAAGAAGTGACACTTGTATTGCCATTCTTTTTAAAGTGCTTTGGAAAAAAGAAATCTTGCTTTCAGCAAGTGTGAGAGGCGATTATGAAAAAGCAAAAAAATCATCTCTCTTATATAAATTAAGAATTTATAATCTGGTGTGGCTAATTTTCTCTAAGAAAACAAATTGCTTGTTGTTGATATCATTAAAAAGACTTTTTCCTTTTTAAGCTGATATTCCATGATTTCTTTAATGAGTTAAGGACCTTTACAAACTTAATGCTGTGTGGAAGTTGATACAGTTGTCATTTGTGGCCCTTCTGTATGCCCCTGAGAGAACCCTCTTCTCTTGAATGGCAGCTGTCTCCTTGAGCGGCAAGGATTAACTGTAAGAAAGGATGCTGCTCTCACCAATAAGTTAGTACTCCTACTGAAACTCTACAAGCTCTCAACATGCTCCAGAGTAATAGTAGGTGGAGATGCAAGGGGAAGTTAAATATGTGTCTTTGCCAGAAATAATATGCCTAATGCTTAAGTGCTGGTCATTTAGATTAGAATCTTGACCGGATTAATAATTCTAAAACCACTCTGTTCCCTGAAATATAAGAACCAGTCCTTTTCTGTAGTCACTGAATATATTGTGCAATGAAGTTGAGTACAGAGGTCCCTAAGGAAGTGCCAGCCTGAGTCAATAAGTCCAGATGATGCAGTGCAATGTCAGCAGGTAGGCTAGCTCAGGTTGCAAAGAAGTATAGCTTTATCAGCAGTGATGCTGTGTGTAAGTCAATATGTGCTGTTCCTCAGAAACTGCTGAAAAAGTGTAGGTTTTCTGAAATTCTAACTTGGAATTTTTCAGTGGCTGACTTGGCTAATATTCAAGACTACTAAGAGAAAGAAGAAAATAATACTTTGAGTGAGACAGCAGCTTAATACATGTGTGCAAAGACTGATAGGTCATATATTTTTCTTGGTTTCGAGTAATATGTGCTTATGGATGTCTTTTTTTTTCTCCTCTGCAGAATTTTTCTCCTCTTTTTGCGTATGATGGATGATCTTCCTTTTGAGGAAGCGGATTGCAAGATCAAGTCCCCAAATTAATTTCTTGCTCTACAAAGGCAGTTCCAGTAAATGTGGCTTTACTCAGTGTGGTAGCTTGGCTAAAGCCATAATCTGTGACTTGTGATTAAATGATGGCATATGTCCTCAGTCTTTTGCAGAGAGATGTGAGCAAGTGTGCCAGTCTGAGTAGAAGCTATGTGTCTGATTAGCTTGAGACCAAGACCAAACTGTTAAGCAATGACAAGGGTACAACTTACTAGTCTTGACCTGGTGCCCTGCTGACTGGCTATGCTACTTTCAGGTAGCTTTAAGTGTAGACAGAAGGAGCTTATGTCTGCCTGCAGAAGACTGGGAGCCTTCCTGAATTATTGTATTACTTCAGCTAAGATTTGCTGCCTGGGACTAATAGCAATTAGTGACCACATCAGCTAAACCTGTCAACTACTGTTCTCTGACTGGGGGAGGCTTGCATCAAGTCTGAAAGTACACTAGTATCTTTCTGTGGTGGTGGTTAAACTCCCTTGATAAGGTAGCATTGTCACTGCCGTAGTTTAAGCTCACTGTGCTCTTTGGATGATGTTAACCAGCTTTCATGCATAACTGCGTTTGCTTCATGCACAATTAAATACATGATTATATGTGTGCTTAAAAACCCAATCACTGAAAACCAAATAAGCTTGATTTCTCTTGATCGGTTCACTGGAGCCAAACTGATCGGTTCACTGGAGCCAAACTGCTCACCATACAGAAACATCTATAATGAACTGACTAATATCATGAACAAGTTGTAGTACTTCCTATGCAGAGTCGTGTGTGGCTTCCTCTGTGAGGTGGTATCTAGATGATATGCAGTCAGAAAATACAGTTGCTATAGAATGCATTAGCCCTGTAGGAAGTGTCATGTACATGTCTGTTACATGCCCAGAAAATGTCCTTGTGTGCTGCAGGGAAGGCTTAACAATCCTATTTAAATGTAACCTTTAATTTTGCACAGCTTAAACTGTTGCAATTATAATTTTTCATGTGGCTCCATTTTACTAAGATATGTTTCTTATATAAATGTGGGGGAAGAAACAAATTTTGTGCACAAGAAAAGTACTGAAGCTTGTGGCTGGAATGTGGCATATTGACTTATGTTCACTGAAGTGTATGTCATAGGGGCCTTTACCGAAGGTTCCAGCTGTCCTTATGGATAGGACGCTATAGGATGCACATCTTGCAAAAGCAGACTTTTCTACCTTGCACCAATATAGCCAATACACTTATATCTGAAAGGGGAAATAATTTTCTACATGCAGCTTTACACTGATAACATCTCTAGGAGCTTGTAATCAAACACTGAGTTAGAAAACTCTGTTTTATAGTTTACCAAGAGGAACCTGTCCAGAAGGCTCAGTCCATCCATAATGCAGATTAAAAAAAGTGTAGAACTGTTATACATCTGTTCTGCTTTAACTTATTTACTTGCTTTTTCCTGCTGCTTGCTTTTTTCATAGAGGCATGCTTGTGGAATGTATGGGCCTTTTCTGTTGTCTCTTAGAGACTGATGGTTAGTATGTGAAATGTAGGTTACTTCTCGTATTTATGTAGCAATTGAAAAAATTCTAATTGAAGAACAACCTATGTCAGATTGATTTCTGTATGCTTAATGACATCCTTTCTGTATGAATAAGGAACTGCTTGAAAAAGGTGCTGTGGGATTCTGTTCTTGTATATACACATACCCTTTCTGTGTGTTGCCTTGCTATCTTTTTGTGGGAATACTTAAGTAATCTCGATTAACTGAATTCAAACCCCAGACTTCCTGCAACTTTCACAGAGGGTATGGATCTGCTAGGATCATCTTAAATATAAAGAAAAAGCAGAGTTTGATTTCCTCCCCCCCCCCCCAATTGCCACCACAGTTCTTACAGGGTGAAATTTTATAAGCGTATGGCAAATGACTAAATTCAATCAGAATAGATGGTGCTAACAAACATGTGCCTATAATGGCTATGGTGTGATATTCTAGGGTTGTGAGGTTTGGTGTGGAATTTTTTTTCTTTTCAGGTAGACAGGCAGAAAAAGGCAGAAGGGCTAAATCTTTCTCTTAACTGCTAAGGAGTGTGTACTGCATTCTATTTTTAAAGTCCTTAAAGAAAGCCAGTAGAACTCATGACATTAGTGGGTCTTAGTAAAGTCGTCTTCAAACATTAAAGACTTGGTCTCAAAAGCAAGGTACAGAACTAAAGTCCTGTTGTTTCTTAGAGTAGCAAATTAGATGTGGTACCTTAAAGAAAAGGCAGGGGGGCACAGCGTAAGCACTACCCAGGCCCAACGACTTCATGCAGGAGACGTTATCTTCTGTGCTTGTATTAAAAACTTACCTATCTGTCCCCTGGTGCTAGAAAACTGAAGTTCCTCCTCTCGTTTGGTCAGCTATTGCAAATTTGTCTCAGGCAGAGAAACTCCTGAATGATAATCCTGTGAAATGTTTGCTGACAGTTTTGGAGAAGTCTCATAGTTTGCTGGTAGAAACTCTTTTATTTCCAATCTCCCCACTCCTGCACCTGGGGGGAAATAACCCCCCAAATGCTCTGTTGCTCAACTGTACAAGCTGTTGCCAAAGCAATAGTAGTGAATTTGAAAAGCAGAGAATGTAGAATAAAAAATGGTTGCTTAAAAAGCTAATGAATTCATGTGGTTGTGTGTTATGAACTTATTTTAATCCTGCTTGATGCTACATGTGCTGTGTACACCTATAAAATGAGTTTACAGTTCTTAGTAAAATAAGTGCTGCTGAAGGTGTAACACCTGATTGCACATAAATAGGCATTCTTTTTTCCAGCCAGTTTGTAAAGTTGGATTAAAGAAGAATACTGTGCTGTTAGTGTAAGTTTTGGGTGAAGGTTTGTAATTACCTCAGGAGCTACTGGATTGTTTTGAACATACCAGGAATGATATTATAAATGCAGTGGTATTACCGAGCCAGAAATCTTACAGTGGATGTGATCTACTTGGTCTTTGAAGGGATCTGACAAGCTGGGATCACTTGTAGTCTCTTCTAGCTTTAAAGAAAGTATCAACATATATTATACTTTCTATACTCTTTATTGCCTCAGAGAAATGTTTTTCTCTCGGTTTTTGAACTTCTGTTGTTAATTGCAAGCTCTCTATAGTAGAGAGAGGGTATAAAGTAGGAAGTGAATCTGAGATGATGCGGTGTAGTTCTTGTCCCCATATGATAAGCTGACTGTTGAACATACTTCAGTCCAACTTGCACTGCCATTCTGGAAGGAGGATTTGTGTATCAAAATTCTTGGTATCCCTCAGATTCAGGTACTGATAATCGAGCTTGGGCCAGAACTTAGTAAATATGCTATCCAGTGGCATTTTTATTCCAATGTATAGTGACAAAGCCTTGAGTCCCACTGAAACCTTACATTAAAAAAAAAAAAAACAACCAAAAAAACCAAACAAAATAACCCAGGCAGTGACTGAGTGCATTTCTTTAAATGTGCAAAGCGTAGCTCCTTCTGGGTCACAGCTATAATAGCAACCATGCCTATGGACCTTAAATAGTGAAATCTCAAGCCAGCATAAGCAAGCAAACCATAGCAGCTGGATGCTGACTCTCCAAATAAACACAAAAATACCCTAGGGCCTCAGCCTACTTACATTGTGTCCTTTGCTCTGTCACTGTGCATGCCACTGAAGTGAGAAGACTTTGATTTATGAATCGACAATTGTGTGTCCCTGCAGACCAGGTTGTATCACAAATAGGGATTGAGTATGTATTCCTTTTCTTATTCTCCTTGTTTGCTATTACTGCTTTCTCCAACTTTCTTCTTTTGTACTGTTGCATCCCATAACAAGTCTTCACCTTGAGTTTGCCAAAAATTTCAGGAAGAGGCCCAGCGTTTATTCTGTCTCTCTCTCCATCTTCCTCCCCAGACTTAAAGGGTTATTTTTTTCCTCTCCATCTTATGTTTGGGGGACAGATAGAACTGTATGGGATAGTTTGAGAAAGGGTAGGAATGTGACAGTGTAGAGACTGTGCAAGACCTTTGTAATACAGAAATAACTGCATTTTGCCAGTGTTGTATGGGTTGTTAGGACTGACTGGCTATTTTTTGTTTTTACCAGTTCGTATGGTGCACCACTTCTGCTACTCTCTCATTCTTCCTTTAATGTATAACATAGCCTTCTAATGCAATGTCATGGCTGAAAAGTAGTGACTCTTATGTACAAACCTGTTCATGGGCTGCTGCTGACTGTGCCACCGTATTAACACGGACCAAGTGACTGACTTCTGGGCTATTTGCAATACTTTTTTAGAGAAGTGTGTTTACAGCAGTTGTTGAATTCCGTTAAGGTGTGGCTCATTGGATATGAGCTCCTTAATTAATGAGTAGACATTAAATGATGCTCATGTTCTCACTTGGGGTGTTTGATACTTGAAGAAAGATCTTGAATGGGAGAGTTCCAGGACATCTTCTGACCTAGGTGATGGGACAGAGTGCACCCTCAGCAAGTTTGCTGATAATACAAAACTGGGAGGAGTGGCTGATCCACCAGAGGGCTGGGCTGGCATTCAGAGGGATCTTGACAGGCTGGAGAAATGGGCAGAGGAACCTCATGCAGTTCAACAAGGGAAAGTGCAGAGTCCTGCACCTGGGGAGGAATAACCCCATGCACCCTCAGTGTATGCTGGGGGCTGACTGCCTGGAGTGTGGTTTTGTAGAGAAGGACCTGGAAGTCCTAGTGGACAACAAGTCGACCATAAGCCAGCAATGTGCCCTCACAGCAAACGTGACAATATTCTGGGCTACTTCAGGAGGAGTGTTGCCAGGCAAGGGAGGTGATCCTTCTCTTCTCAGCCCTGGTGAGATACACCTGGAATACTATGTCCGGTTCTGGGCTCCCCAGTACGAGACGTATGTGGACTTACTGGAGCAAGTCCAGTGAAGGGCCACGAAGATGATTAAGGGATTGGAGGATCTCTCATGCAAGGAGAGGCTAAGCGAGCTGGGACTGCTCAGCCTCGAAAAGAGAAGGTTTCAGGGGGATCTTATCAGTGTGTACAAACATCTGACAGGGGAGTAAAGAAGACGGACTCTTCTCGGTGGCACCCAGTGACAGAATGAGAGGTAATGGGCACCAACTGAAATACAATAAATTCTGTTTAAACATAAGAAAAAAAACCTTTTTCACGGTGAGGGTAGTTGAACAAGTTGCCCAGAGAAGTTGTGGAGTCTCCATCCTTGTAGATACTTAAAACCCGACTGGACACAGTCCTGGGCAACCTGCTCTAGGTGACCCTACTTGTGCAGGGGATTTGGATGGGGCAATCTCCATAACACCCTTCCAACCTCAGTGTTTCTGCAATTCCTGTTGTCTGTATGCCTCATAAGCTCCATGCTTGGCTATAGTCCTCGGCTAATCCAATTAGCCCACTTTGTAATTAGCTGAAACAGAGCATATTAGCAGTGTGTGCAGCCAGAGAGAAGGTGTTAATCATCAAATGACTTAGACTTGAATGTTGTGCTACATCTTTAGTTTGGTAGAAAGTGATTTGTCAGCGACAGGTGTTTCTTCCTTGTCTTCAGGTTCTGACTGCGTTTAAGTTCAACAGTCAATCTACACTATAAATCTAAAGTATTACAATGCTGTCGTGGAGGAGTGATGCACTTCATTTGTAAGAGAGAAGCAGCAATATGTTTTATTGATATAAGACAGTGATTTAGCAAAGTTCAATGGTAAATAAGACAGTGTTTTAACAAGATTCGATGGCATGGTTGTTGTGGAGGAGTGATGCACTTCACTTGTAAGAGAGAAGCAGCACTATGTTCACTGCGGTAAGATAGCAACTTAACAAAGTTCAATCATAAATAAGAATGATTTAACGAGGTGCGATTGGCAAGGTTCACTTGGTTATTTACTGCATGAAGGACAGGGTCAGATGCACATGCAATGGAGACCCTCCCGTTGAGTCACGAGGTTCAGAAAGGACCCTCTTGCTTTCTAAACTCCTGAGAGGAGCCTGGGTGCGGCTGGATTTACTCCTGGTCTCAGGCTTGGTCAACAGTTTATGTCTAAGGGATTATGTGCACAATTAATCAGAGATATAACTCAGCAAAGTTTCACAAAGTTTGTGAAAGTTCAGCATGCTATTAATCACTTACTGAGGATTTGTTGCAGGTAAGGAATCTCTCAACGTGGAGGAGTAACCTTGAGAGGTGTCCCTGCTCGAGAGGAGGTTCTGCAGTGCAGCCTGCTGCCATGCAGGAGAGCTCAATGGACTCTGGGCTGCCCCCTGTTTATGGGGGGGGGGAGGGGGAGATGATTGAGTCATAGTCATATTTGCATGCTAGACAGGTCTTAGTTGGCACATGCTCAATTAGGCCCTGCATATGTGCTCTCTCTCCTTCAACCTGACCTCCCTGTAAACAGCACATCTGGGGTGGGTGGGAAGGAGCACACAGTCACTAAGGTACACTCAGTTATTTACTGCGTAGAGGATAGGGTCAGATGAAATTGTCAAGGAGACCCTCCCATTGAGTCATAAGGTTCAGAGTGGACCCCCTTGCTTTCCAAACTCCTTTTCAGAGGAGTCTGGGTGCAGCTGGATCCAATCTTAGTCCCAGACTTGGTCGATGGTTTATGTCTAAAGGATGATGTGCACAATCAATCAGAGATGCAACTTAGCAAAGTTTGCAAAGTTTCAGCATGCTATTAGTCTCTTACTGAGGATCTGTTCTGGGTAAGGAATTTCTTGACCCCGAGGAGTAACCTTGAGAGGCGTCCCTGCTCAAGGGGAGATCCTGGCATGCAGCCTGCTGCAGTGCAGGAGAGCTCAACGGGCTCTAGGCTGCCCCTATTTATGGGGACATACCAGCCGTATTTTGGTTGGCACACACTCAATTAGCCCTTGGCTATTGCGCTGTTATCTGTGTCCCCGGAGTCCAGTTTGAGCCGGATGCAGCTATCACGACTGGACGCATCCATCACGACTGTCACTAGTGGTCATCACTTGAGCTGGGTTATGGGTGAAAGATCAGGTTGGGGCGGGGAAGGGGGTGAAGCACACCGTTACAAATGCATCTGTGAATGCTTTCCCATGATGATAAAACATATGGAAATAATGCTTATCAGGATTTAAATAAGCGATTACCTTTCCTGTACAATCATTCTGTTAGGAATAAAAGCAGGCACATAATGTAACACATCTTACATTGTGTCTTTTCTAACATTCTATAAGTGTATGTAGAAACAAACAGAATGGAAAGCTGTGTTAAATGTGAGGTTAGTAATTGCTAATAGTTTGCCATTTTTAATCTGACTGTACTAGGCATTTGTAAAACAAAACATTTAAAAAAAGAACTGAAGAGAAGAATGCACAGAGTAGCTTAATAGAATGGTTGCTGCACTTTTTTTTTGTCTCCAAATGTACTCAGTATTTTGCAATAACATGAAATGTATTTCTGCCTTCTCATCAAGGTAATCAAACTTTATGCTATCACTAGAATTAATTTCATGTTCAAACTGTAGCAAAGAATTTTTCTCATGACTCGCAAGGATTAAACCTAATTCTAAGTTTAAATGAACTGACAGAGTCGTGCTGTCAAACTTAATTTTGAAGTAAGGGAATACAATCATGCATCAGTAGTGTAGTGCTAATGTGAAGGTAGCATGGTGCCAAAGGTCATAAGGAACTTGTTCTGCCATGCTGCTTTTGGACAAGGTAGTATTCTGTTTCAGTACTGTGAAAGCAAAGATAAATTTGTCTTAATGTCTTGCTTACTGCTAATGTTTAGAGTTTACCCCAAGATTTAATATGGATGGGTACACAGTTGCAGCCCTGTGGTGGTAAATGGGAGGCAGAACTAGATTGAGGCATGGGCTCCTTATTCAGGGAATTAAACAGCTAGTTTGATTTCCATGTAGAGATCTAAGATGAGGTTGACTCAAATTGTGGTACTCTTTCAAAGACAATGCTAATGTGCTGGCTGCATTTTTTTCTTACAGTGCTACTATACTAAAACTTCTTTGCTCAGCAGCCCAAGAAAAATGGAAACAGTGTAATAGTCCAGCCCTTTTGTTGAGAATTCCCTCTAGCAATAGAAGGGGTGGCTTGTGTTTGGGGTCAGTGCTGGGATTCTTGTCACTTGCTAAGGCCCTTTGCCCAACAATGTTTCCGATCGTATTGCTGGAGAAGTCTTCCTTATGGGGATACGTGTTTCAACAAATAGTCTTTGTAGCAAGGATGAAATAGCAAGAAAAATTTTAAAAATTTGGCTTAACTTGAGTTATTTCCTTCAGTGAATTCTAAAGCTAACTGTAAATGATGAAAGTCTCTTATTTTTAGCTTTGTTACCTGCAGTGCAGTCTGTTGCTTCTCTTTTTATGAATAAGAGGAGAAAAGCTTGAGAAGTCTGATTTGCTAAACAATTCCACTGTAACACTACAAGCTTGTCAGCCTGGCTGCATTATGTCCTTTTCACTTGTTCTTCCTTTGGCTTATTCTCATATCTACTTTTGGTCATGGAATGCCTAGACCTTTTTTACTGTAGGTATTGCTTTATGCTGTGGGGTTTTAATAACTATTTTTACTACTGTCTGTGCTCTATTTGTTCATTATCAAGCAGTTTAAAACTGAAAATATATCTTTTTTTAACAGAAGCTCTTCCAGTTGCAGTATTTTTCGCCTGCCTCTAGATGAAAGCTCCTTGGTATTGCTGTAGGGATTTCTGTAAGTGGATTTTTGAAAATCGAAACGCTTAAAAGTGTGCTAGACTTCAAAATCCTTTTCTTCTGAGCTGAAGATCAGAGATTAGGTAGGTCACACTTTCAACACAGGTATTAGTCAACCATGATATTACCTATTTAAATTTAAACCTAAACCTTGAATACTTATATGCAATGAAGGGGAAAACATGTATCTAAAAAACCAAGAATCCAGTTAAAGAATACATATTAAAAAGGAGCTCTGTTGAAATACCTCTACTTTTACATTGAAGGTTTTCTTTTGGGGAGGAGAGAGGGAGTGTTTTCTAGTTAGAGATGAAAATGCACCTTTTAAGCTTTTCAGGTAGCAAATATTTGATGGAAACTATGCAAACATTCTGGATATTTTAGCAATGACTGTGGGTTCAAATTTGTTTTACAGCGATGTTAGCTCTGTGGCATCCTTTTACATTGGTCAGTCTAGTATACTCATGCCCTTTATGGGGGCTCCCTCTAGTGAGCTGTTAGATAAGTCCTTTTTTCTTCTTAGTTCTGAAGTACTTAACATCTTTACTTCCAAGACACAGTTTTTGTTCACTTAATTTTATTATGCTTTTTTTATACATGTGTAAGCTGCTCATGAGTGGTGTATCTGTCTTTTTCCTTTGGTGCAAGCTGGATGGAGTTGTAATGAAGCTGAAGACTAAGACTGCCTGCTCTGCAGGGGTGTGTGTGTGTGTGTGTAGGGGGGGAACCTCACTAAGCTGTTTTCTTCTGTGCAACTCAAGAATGTAAAAATAGGTGGTTAGTTCCGCCGAAACTACTATTCTGTACTGTCAACTTGTCATCTAAAAGTATAAAGCAGCTGGGGAAACTACTGAGGAAAGTGTGGCTTAAAACCTTTTTAGAAAAAACAACCCCACCCCCCCCAAACAAACAAAAAAACTTTTCAGAATGTTAGTGTTACTGTAGCTTACCTGGCTAATGAGGCCTAGCTATTTGGGCAGTTAATGAAAATAAAAGGGTGGAGGGCTTGGAGAAGACTGAGATCAGAAAACAGTTGAGGAATTCCTGACTGTTATTTGAAATACTGGAGATCTGGCATAGGTGGGGGAACAGGGCCCTGTTCAGTAGGAAAATGGGAAGCACTGTAGTTAGATGGGGGGGGGGGGAAGCACACTGATAGTTGTTCTGCAACAAAAGATCTTGGGATTGTTGCAAGCCAATGAAGCTGTGATGTTGGTAGAAAAAGGCCGATACCATGCCAAAACAGAAATATGGTAAAGCTGAAGGAAGCTGGGTTGGGTAGACTGAATGATAGAAGACTATGGGATGGATCTGGAGGAAAAAAGTGGGTGTGGGACCCAAATTTTCAACTGTTTATGTTGAAGACCTTTTGAACTCTAATATATTGCTGGGGGCGGTAGTGGCTAGAGAGTTTGTGGGTCTCCACTGTTGTGCATCTTTAATAGTCTAAGCAAAACAGAGTTTGGGAACAGTATGACAGGATCAACTCTACCTTTCAGGCAGGTAGATACGCAGTGACTTAGTGATGTTACTTCCAGCTGTGTGATCATCAGTTTCACTTCCTGATAGGATCTACAGTAAACTTGTTAGCCATACTAAGGTAGACTTTTTTTTTTAAGAAGCTCTGGAAAACTGTCTTTATTTTGTTTAATTTCTATATTTGACACTTTTCAATATATTGCTAGTTTTCCCTATAGAATGTTATTTCTTGATGTTCAGTCAAAATGACATCACAAAGAGATGGGGATGATCTGAATAGGGCTAAGCAGGCAGAAAAGTTTGAGAATTATTCAGATCAGAAAACTGGCAAAGAGACCCAGAATAGATGCTCAAAAAATTCAAAACTTAATTTTATGTGTTACTTTCATGTTGGGCATTTCCTTAGGGTTTCTGTTAGCTCCTTACCCACTTGTGAATATGGAGTTTTTTGGCACGTGTATTGGGTGTGGGGATCATTTTACATGTGTCTCACTTTCCTTTTCTTGTCTTTTGAATGAATGGGCTTCAATACAATGTAATTGAGCCTGTGATCATTTTAGGATTACATTTCTATCATGTGCTGTGGAAGGAATTTAGAAAGATACTTCAAAGGTTTGTTGGTGAATATTCCATTTGCCTTCTTTCTTAATTGTTTTCTGTGTGTACCAATTAATTTAAATTCATCTGAACCTGAACACTAAATGATTGTGAAATCTGTCTGTGTGGGAGATCATCAATTTGCTGATGCTTTTAGCTGAAGATCTTGAACTAATGGCCCTTTATTCCAGAGCCAGGGCTGGGTTTAACTGGTTCTGGGAAGTTATTTGGGATGAAGACTGTAGGATCATATTGTTTCAGGAATTGGACGTCCAGACTTGAAATTTTACAACATGTGTTCACGCAAAGTCAAACAAAAAAAAAAATCCCCAAATGTGCTATATTCCGAAGTATTAAGAATCTTTATGCTAGTTTTGTAACCTTACAAGGTGATCTTTGTTCTAATCTCAGTGCTCTGCAATGCAGCTGTCTGGTTTTACTGCGAGTCGGTGGCAAGCAGTGGAGAGTAGGGAGAGGTGGGATCATACAGTTGAACCTGAGTCCCCTTTTCCTTGGGTTCATCTGTTTTACAAACCTCTGTGGGGCTGGGCAGGAGTAAATGTGAACAGATTAATTAAACTCTTCTGTGGCTCTGCATTTAATTTTGCTGGTATGCAGTTTTCTGTGTGTAGGAACAGCAGATTTGGCTCAGAACCCTTCAGGAAGAGGAAGAAGTTAGTTCCAGGTTACTGATTTAGAAAGAATTTCACAATGAAATAAGATGAGAGGAAGAAAATGCCACAGGTGAGTGAAGAGAGGATAGTGGCAGAAGTTAGGTGGATGAGGAAACAGCAGAAAGATGGGCTTTGCTTTGTTATTTTGCTTGGAAAACTTTTGACAAAACTCTTCAATATAAGCTAGTGAAATCCATTCACAGCTAATGCTTTTTAAAAACCAAATTTGGCACCCTTGAGGCCTAACAGGTACAAATACTGTGCATTGCAGGCTGTTGAATTGCAATCTGAGGAATTTCTAGAAAGGGGAGCAAGAGCAAATAGCTTGTGGCTATTTAGCAGGTACTACCTGGCATGCTTGGGAAGAAACATCTTTGCTTGCAAAATCACCTTCTAATATCACATTAGATGGACATTTTTTACTGACTTGGTTGAGACACTGGTTTTCCTTGTTTACCTTGGCTTAAAAATGTAAGTTTGACTATACAGGATCAGACCAAGGGTCTGTTAGCCCAGCTTCCTTTTTCTGTTATGGCCAACTGAGGATGCCAAAAGCAGAATATAGGAGCTGAGAAAGCAGACCGAAATACTTTTCGGAGATACTGTTTTAGCTTCCATCAGCCTGTAGATAGGGGTATCTTGATCTGGCAGTAGTATCTTTGTGCTTAATATGCTCCAAAGGATCTTTTGGTATGAATTTACCCAGTTGCTGTTTGAATCTGTGTAATTCTTTGCTGTTAATGCTGTGGAAGAGTTTCATACTGCATGAAGTGGAAGGATTTCTCTCCCCCCCCCCCCCCCCTTTTAAATATGTAGTCTAATGGTTTTATTTTAATGCCTCCTAATTGTTATGTTATGAAAAGCAGCCAACAATCTTTCAGTTTACTTTCTCCAGCTTCCCCATCCTCCCGTCCCATTGCATTGCTTCCTCAGTGATCTCTTTTCCAGTTTGTGGAATCCTAATTTATTTTGGACCTTCTCTGTGCTTTTTCAGTTTAACAACATTCTTGCTGAAGTAAAAGTCAGAACTACACAGTTTTCTGGATTGGGCGTTCTGTGGATACATACAGTGATAGAATAATGTTTCTTCCCTCCTTCCATTTTTCATGCCATTAAGTAGAAAGCAAAGCTGTCAAAATTAAAATTTGATACAGAAATGTATAGGAATTATTAGAGGAAAAGACAGGACAACCTTAGGTAATTATGACTTTAAACAAATGTTATCTTTTTAGTAGCATTTTATTATGTTAAATTATGAATCGGTTGGTGTAGTTATATATTAAATGACTTCCATTCCTTCAACTCAACATTAAAAACTACATAAGACTAGTCTTTTGTTTACTGCTGAGTGAATGCAGTATCAAATTTTGTCCAAATTAACTATTTTCTTAAGGGGGGAAAAAAGGAAACACCAGTGCCATGTCAGAAGAAAATGGTCAGGTGAAAGATCTGTGTTTAGCTCAGTGTCCTGTTCTGACAGCCAATAACAGATGCCTCAGGAAGAGCGTAATAGCAGGACAAGCATATGGTGATATTTCCTTGTATATTCCTAGCCACCTGTTGTTTGTACCTTGGAGATCTTTTAAGCCAAAAGTAATATCTTTCTACTTAATAGCTTCTGATAGAATTTTCTTCTGCGGATTTGTCCAGTTCCTACTTTTTTTCTAATGCAAGTGTATTTTTTGGTATTCACAAAAATGAATGGGATAAAGACTTTCCGAATTTTTTTTCTCACAACTCATAGCTGCTGCAAAAAGGCTCTCCCTTCTCTTCAAATACAAAAAGAAGACATTAGTCAAACTCAGTCACCTGTTTGAATTCTAATCTTACTGAGACAAATTAATTTTGGTTATTATATTAACACAAGACATTAACTCTGGGGAGGGTCCTGAGCTTTGGTTTCTCTCAGTCTTTGGTGATATACCCAGTTATATATATATATTTTTCTGTTTGACTACTTCCCTTCCAAATGAGGGCAGTACTCAGAAATGTATTTCTTTTCAGATTCTGTATAAACCTGACTTTTCCAACAGTGTTCAAATGTGTCACTTCTGTTCTAGAGTACTTGGCTTAGGAAAGAGAGAGCTTCTCTTTGTTTTCTTGTCCTTGAGATTCCTTTTGAATGAAACTTGCCAGACCACTGATATTTGTTCTTTCAAAAACTTGTCTCCTTCCTTTCTTCTTCCACTTGCATGAGGTTTCAGAAATATACTTGCTTTTGACATGAACACATAATTGTAGTGCAGTATCTGAAATGTTAATGTGCTTAAACTGCTGTTCAAGTCCATTTTTAATCTTGACTGGTGTCTGTTCACACAACATAAAACTGTTCTAAATCTAAGAAAAATCTAAGATTAAGGAAAAAATTGAATAACAAAATTATGTGAAGGTGGGGAAATAAGGAGGCCAAACAAATGTTGTTTATTAACATTAATGTTCTGATGTTTTGGGGGGGTTGTTTTTGCTTTGTTTTTTTCTTGGGGGGAGGGGGGAGAGGGCGGGCAGGTTCTTAAAAGCACCTTCCAGTAAAAGCCTGTGTTTAAATTTGTTCAAAGGAGATTGATATGGGGTAGAAGGTAGGGGTAGAGACTTAATACTGGGAGAAGAAAGGGTCCAGAAAGGATCTCTCCTTGTGTAGGCAAAGAAAAAAAAAAAAAAAAACCAAACAGATAATGCAGAAGCTATGGCTCGTACTTGAGACTGCCACAATCCTATTTTCAATAGCATTTTAGTTTAATAAAACAGGTGAACTGAAGGCATACAGGCTTATTGTGAAGGTACTTTGTACTTGATAAATTTTGCCTGTGAGCAGTGAGAAATCTGGAAATGAATGAAATAGTAGCAGTTCTTCTAGCAGAAACATTCTGTCTTACTAGACAGGGCAGTCTTTAGTGTTCAGCTGGATGATTTAAAAAAAATCTTCCAGTGCTTCTTAAATTTTGCTGTAGATGTGCTGGAACATCTATGAAGGTACTGCAGAAAACTCAGTCTTTCTCTCTTTCTTCTTCTTTTTTTTCTTTTTTTTTTTTCCCTTCTGCTTTCTTCTTTGTCCTGAAAACTTGGTGTTTATAATCTAAAAGTTACAGGACCCAAAAAACAGTTTTTCTGATCTTGGAGTCAGTGGTGCCTCCATCTAAAACTGAAATGGACTTTGTAGTAGTCTTTTGATGCAGTTCTCTATAGAACTGGAATGTATCTGAATTTACTCAGCTTTACAGCTGCTCTGCCTTCAAAGTATGTTGGGAACAACCAGTGATGAGATGGACTCAGTTTGATTTGTTTGTCAAGTGGACTGACTTCTCTTCAAATACTTCTTTCTTTGAGTCTGAAGGTGTTTCTTGGGTCATGGGCACAGCTGTAAAAATTACTTCTTTGTTGGTGATAAGCTGTCAGAAGCTACCTCAATAAGCTGTCATCTGCTCTGTCTTTTGGTCAGTTAGCTTGAGCATCAGTACAGGCTGGGGATAACGTAACTACACCTTCTGTATCTTTTGTTGAACACTAGCGTTACATAGCAACCACTTCCCAGGATTTACTTCTTGAGGATGTATGTACAACTGTTTCAGAAAGAAATATTCTCATTACACTAGAAGTGCATGGTAAATCTGCCATTGCTAGGAGTTTATTATTGCATTAGTATGTTTACAGTATGTTTACATGCTCTGTGTCCTTTGCATAATATGTAATGCCCAAGTGTTGCTGGCTTCTCCTTGTTGAATTACTGTATCATGAATTTGAGGTTCTCGGATATACCTGAAGACAGTGCATCTTACTTGCTCACAGATCTGAGATTCAGCATCTCTTTGTGAAGAGACCTTGAAGTAAGTGAATGCAGGGTTTTTTTAAACCTGAGAAGCAGACAAAAATGCATGTAGTGAAGGAAGAGATTGGACACAAAGGTGGGAAGTATGTTATTTGTAATTACCGGGAATGACTCTACTGTCCCTGCCAAGATGACTAAAATGATTACAGGTGAAGAAAATACCCCAAGCAAGATATCAGTTTAAAGTTTATTAAGAAATGCTGTCTGCCAATCCCAGAGATCTAATGGATAGCAAAAGGAAAACAATTCTCTCTCCTACAACTCCTGGTATTATGTCAAGCTTACTCTTTAAATCAGAGAGATATTAGTAGATTAGTTGAGTGTCTTTTGTGAATGAGACTGCTGTCTGTCTTCTGTCAGTGTTAAGCATCTTTAAGCATCTTTCTGTAACAACTAGAATGAAATAAAGTTTGTTTGTTTGTTTTGCTTTGTTTAGAAATGAGGGTAATCTATGTAGATGGCCATGGCAGCATGTGGTTTTACTTCTGAACTATGTTAGAGATTGTGATCAGGACTCTTGAAACAATTCTGGGGCAGTTAATGGACTAGCTGAAAGGAAGGATTATAGTAGATAATTCCCCCCCCCCCCCCAAATGAGGCAGCAAGTTTACTAATGCTTTTCAGTGGGGTATGAATCTTGAGAATGGTTCTGCTGAATGCAGTAGTCACAGAGGGTGAGAATTAGAGGTGAACTTGTGAAATCTGTGGAGGATGCCAAACCATGAGGCCTTATGAATGTGTGGAACAGCTGTGTTGTGTGTCAGCCTACAGAAAGAATTAGATGTCCCTTACTGTGCTATTCTTTAGTCACCTCACCAGCGAGGTTGTCTCTGCTCTCTCACTGACTCAGAAACTAGTGATAACAGCAACCAGCTTCTGTATTGTGTATCTGTTCTCTTCATGTCTCCTTCTGGTGTTTTTTGTTTTGAATTTTTTTTTTTTTTTTTATGATACTGGCAGAAATACCTTAATATCCAACCCCTATTTTCTATTTAAACTTAAGTGGCTTCATTTGGAGACTTGTATATGTATATGATTTGAGTTATGGTAACTGGTCTTTCAGTACTTTAGCAGAAATTGGAGAGGAGAAGAATTGTGGAGTGTGTGTATGCTTTAAGTTTGGCCAGAACTTTGATAGTACATTAACTGGGGAAGGAAGGGGGAAATAGTTACGCTTGCTCACAGAATATAGTTATGTAGAAGGCTGAAATTGGACCATGCAAATAGGTCACAAAAGTTGATTTTTTTATTTTCATACGACTCATCAGCTTACCTGTGATTATCTCCTGTGGGAAAACAATATAAGCAGTATAACACTTACTGGGTTAGAATAATCCCAGATTCTTAATATGTTAATAAAAACTTGATATCTTTATACAGAAATACTTTCTTGGTTCTGGCTAAGACACTGAAGATCTGGTGACAATGGAATAATAGCTTTAGGAACTGAATACTGAAATAAAACTCACAAATACACATATCTGAATTCAAGACTACCTTTATGCTGACACCAGTCATAGCAGCAACATGTGTTCTGGTGGAAGTGGCATGGATTTTGCAGTATGCATATCATAGTAGATCTAAAGTAGAATGGAGTTAAGTGATTATTTTTGGGTGGTTGAAATAAATGATGATTTCTGGTATCAGTCATTTGTGCTGAAGATAGAACAGCAGCAACATCTAAAATATTTAATAGTTTATTTTCTTATTTCTACTTCTGGTTGCTTGTAATGCTGACAGTTTTGAACAGAAACCTGTTTGGCTTCCCCTACAAGTTAAAGTTTAAAAAAGAAAGCAAAATCAAAAACCAACTGAACAAAGTCCTCCCCAAATATCTTCTTATCTGAGGTGTTATAGCTGTTTTTATAAAATAATGGTTGCAAAAAGTTCAACTTACTGAGGTTCAGACTGATTTTTGTGCTGCTACATAAAAAAAAAAAAAAGCTTTGGAATCTCAGACATTTGGTGCAGGAACTAAATTTGTCACTGAGGTGAGCCTGAATCAGAAAAATACTGTTTGAGAAAGCCTCTTAGTGTTTTGAGGAACACCCATGACAAACTTAATTCTTGCTCAAAGTGCCTTTTTCTTTTCTCGGTGTGGATGTGTGTTTTTGGGTTGTGTTTGTGTTTGGTGGGTTTTTTTTGTGTGTGGGTTTTTTTTTTTTTTTTTTTTTTTTTTTGATTAAGCAACTTGAGTCTCACCTTTTTTTCGAGTATTTCATAAGCCTTTGAAATCTTCTTTTGTTTGTTTGGGTTTTTTGTTTGTTTGAGTATTTTATAAACTTTTTTAGTCTTTTTATCTCCAGACAAGTTGAGGTTGTTTCAGTACCGTGGTTAGAGGAGAGGTTAGGCCTCAGAGCTTGGCTCAATGTCAGACTGCACACAGAGGTAAAGACAGGGTTGTCTTCAACACTTCCTTCATTCTGTCTTATGATACTTCCTCCAAAGCACAACTCCAATTTTTACCAGTTCTTCTTCTGCTTTCCTCCCTTTCCCTCTCGTTCTCTTTGCTTTCCTAAGGCATACCTAGCTTTGTCTGTCTTCTCTTATCATGATTTATTTAGCCTTGCTCCAGATCCTAAACCTGGAAACTGTGATTCGAACACAGGCCAGCTCCTTACTGCCTATCTTTGGCAGTAATTTGGTGAAAATGCTTAACTTGACAGTACAGACCCTGTTCCTGCTTACATGGAAGCTAACTGTCAGTTCTTGTGGATTAGAGATTCCCAGGGACACCGAAATCATTTCAGAAGGGAAGATGGATTTGCTGGGCAGTCACTTTACCTCACTCCTTAAATATTTATCAGTTGAAGAAATAGAATGTTCTTTGTGCTCTTCAGTCATATTAGTAAAGCAGGCTTTGTGTAATAGTTTGTGAGGCAAGTAAGTGTGGTTAATTCCTTAAGGTATTCGCTACATCAGTGGTCTGAAATATGGCTTAATATCAGGTCCAACTTTAATCTGCCAGCATTGCCGTCTTCCACGTGGTAAATGAAATTCTTATCTGTTTAGCCACTGTTTTCATTGCATGTGCTGACTGGAAGCGCTTAATTTCTGCGCTTCTCCTTTACAAAGCAGCTTCTGAGGAAAGCATCAGTATGTCTGAAAGCATTATCTGTTAACAGCCTAAAGCTCAAACCTTCCTAGCCTACTCTGCTTGGTAGATGCAGTTCCCCGTATTAGAGGCTGCTGAATCTGGTAGCCCAACAGAGGGGAGGCTGCCGCAGCTCCTCGCTCGCGGGTCCAGCCAGTAGCAGGGCTGACCACGCATTTGAGCCCAACAGAGGTGCACCCAGACACACTGGTGCAACACATATATACATATACCCACGGCTTGCCACACAGACAGAAAACGGCACTCGCACAAACAGCACCAATGGCCTTATCCTGTTCCCCTCTCTGCCTGATCAAAATGAAAGCCCGTTAGTGGGAAATATATACATATATATACATAATATGAACCCCTGCGGTACCTGGGCTGAGACGCTCAGTCTGGGTGGTAGCTCTGCCTGGATCCTCGGTCTTCCTGTTTTCTGACACCTGGATGATGAGGCCTGCAGCCCTGCTGCTGGTGTTCCTGAGGTGTCCCGGGGGCTGGTGGCCCCCTGGGGAGGGGCTGGGCCAGGGGCTCGTGCTTCTGCAGGGGTTATTGGGGTTCCCCTGCCTGCAGCTGTGCCTCCACACTCCTTTGTGCAGGGGGGGCCAGCCTTTTAGGGGCTGATGACTCTCCTGCAATAGCCCTGGCATCTGTGGGCGCTTCTGTGGCATGCAAGTAGCTAGTGGGAAGCTGAACGCTTGGAACAGCTCCAGTGGCGATCTGTTGGCCTGAGTTTAGCTTCAAAAACAAAATGTTTGATTAGTGTTACCTGCTTCATAGAGTGTATATTTTTTTACTGAAAGATGCAGATTAAAATTGCTAGTAGTAATTTCATCTGCCTCTGGTGGCTCAGGAAAAAGTGCCCCACTGTGTGTGTATTCTCAATTAGTGAGCAAAATACTTTTTTTGATGTGTTCTCCTTTGCTGTTCGTTACTTCCAAGAAGTTATTTGGAATGAGCATCTGAAGACAGGTCTGTGCTGTGGACGAGCGTATGAAGTTGTTGAGCACCAAATCTAGAAGAAGCAGTACTGTTGTGTGATGAGTGCCTGTGAGGATTTTAGGCCGGTTACATCAGTCAGTTCTGGACTTACAGTGTAAATTTAGTATTTAGGATTGATCTTAAGGTTGACTTTAACTAGCCCAAGCTGTATGATAGTGTTCCTTATCTAAAATGTACCTGTACTAGAGCTGCCTATATTCTGGTACTTATTAAGTGTACTCCTAAAATATATTCTGGGTTTTCCTTTGCTATGCAGAGTGGAGTTTAGGAGTTAGCGTGCAGGCTGCTTCTCTCTCCTCCTGCGCTTGGTGGAATGTGCTGTACTGGAGGGAGGAAGGGGGCTGCAGAGGGCTGTAAGATGGGAGCATGGTCCTGGGGGCTTCCTGAGCCCAAGGCCTGCAGGGAGCACATAGGGTCCGCACCCTACGGAAAGAGCGGTGCTCTAAGGGGACAGCCTCATCTCCCAGGAAAGCGGTACAGCTCCCAGCCCTGGGAGAGCTGGCGGTGCAATTGGAGAGCAACGTTTCAGATAGCGGTGGCTTGAAGATGTCTTGGGTATAACCATTAAGTGATCTGACATGCTAGAGATGATGTAAATATCTCTGCTGTGGTGTGGTGTTGAACAAACTTTTTTTTTTTCCTTAAGAAAAGAGGTATACTCTAATTTGTGGAAACTGATTAAAAGGTTGATGTAAAAAGTAGAGGGCTAGCTTTGTACGTGCTGTTTCTCATCAAATCTTGCCTTTGAGGTTTTTTTACTTGTAAATAAATTTCACTTGTTTTGAGGGCTGAAAACTATTTCCCCACCTAAACTGTCACTTCAGCAGTTCAGTTCTTTTTCTGGTCAATATGTGAGCCTAAGCCTCTTGAGGTTTGGCTCGAGTCTGAAAGAACTAATATTCCCCCCCCCCCCCCCAAAACAAACAAACAAACCAAAACGCCACCAACCACACAACCCCCCCCCCCCACGCCTTTTCTTAGTTCTCTGCTAATGACTTGGGTGTCTAACGATGCACAGTCATGTTAAGCCTATAGGCCCCTGTGTGTTTGTAGAAGTGTTTGAGGTGACTGAACAGTTCTACAGACTGAAGCAATGAAGTGAAGTGGTGGTTTACCAGAATAAGCTACATGTTATAACATATTTTAGTAATGATTCTTTTGAAAGCTAATGTATGCGGCATCTTTCCTTTTCTTCTAGTTGGGCAATTGAAGATGGCAAACTGATAGACTCCAGGTTTAAATTTGCTTGTGTTTTTTGGGCGTGGGGGGGTTCTTCTCCCCACTGCCTACTATCAGGACTAGTTCTGAATTGGGGTTGTTGGCAAGCTGCGTGCTTATGGGTTTTTGTATGTATTCTGAATATTTGGTTTTGTGGTTGGATCAGTTATTGCTTCAGCGGTATCTCTCTCTCTCTTTTTTTTTTTTTTTAAACCATGGTGGTTATCAAAGAGAATTATTTGATGGAACTAACTCCAAAAATATGTACGAGTATACAGACTTAATCAAACAGTACTTAGACAAGGACTCAGTGCTTCATAGTAGCTAACGTTTGAAAACGAATAGCAAAAAGCAAACAGTGTAATTGTAGGGAATTGCCTGTGTCTTTGTGGGGTACCGGTGCCCTCTGGAGGCAAAACAGAGAAATGTCCCAGGCTGACAACAGTAGTGACGGGAACTCTTGGGTACCTGCTTTGAGCTTCTGAAGAGTGATGTTATAATTACATTTGTAATTCGGTTTTATTACTTTCTTTTTTGTAGGTGAAAACACTAAAGAAGACCCACAGGGGAAGAAAAGTCTGAGTGAGAAAGTTTCTCTTTATAGAGGTGATATTACATTGCTTGAAGTTGATGCCATTGTTAATGCAGGTAGGTAGTTAAATGTTTTATGTAGTTCTGTCTCGGAAATCCATTATAGCGCTACAAATTTGAATTTTGAAAAGCTACATAAAACAAAAATCCAGTGGAAAGCTGTCTGGAAACTTTATGTATCTCTTCTAATTTCTGTATATTGCATCTGTTCATCTTCTGTGCCATTACTGTGACCAAGATTATTTTAAAGCTTTAATATGTAGTCACTAAGAGACAATACTTCTCTTGCATTTATTTTTTTTAACTTAACTTGAATAGCTGAGACTTCACGCTTTATATTGTAGATCAGAGCTTAAGTGCTGAACTGCAGTCCATTCCAGGTTATTATTATAAATCAAACCATTTGTAGACTAACTACAGTGGAAATTATTTAACAATAACATAATAAGAACACCGACTTACTGTTTTATGTGATTTGCATGCTTGTTTTTTTCTAAGGAAAATGTAATCTTTCAAATTTCTGGACATGACCTCAAAAGCTCTAAATGTTTTAAGACCTAGTTTAGTTTAGTGACCATGTCTCCATGTCTGCAACAGAGGTGAAGAACTGTGTGTAGTATGTTCTTGTGACAAAAGACTTCAAAGATACTTTAGAGGAGCGAAAAATGCTTAAGTAATGAATTTGCTCATGTATTATATTATAATCAATTAATTTGGTTAGTTTGGAGAGACTATGGGAAAGTGTTCTTCCACCCTTTGCCCCTTGTCTCACCCACATCCCCAAAGTAACATGGTATGTGTGTCTTGGGGATGGAAATCTTTTTTTCCTGGTATTTGGCTAGCATTGTCCTTAATGGTTAGGAGTATTGATTCACTTCAAGAATTAGTTTGTGGTACTACCTATACATTTATTGGAAGGAAACATTGTGGTATTTTCTGTGTAATGGAACAAAGTTCAGAGATCCCCAAGGTTGTATTGGCCAAAGTTGATCGGTTTACCTAGTGCAGTAAAAAGCTATGTGGAGATACTGGTTCAGGTCTAGGAAGAGTATAGTTTGCCCGTACTACATGGACATTAATAAACCTAGTCCCTTGTATTATTTGATGTTATTTCTATCTGCATAACTCCCTTCTTTATAGTGGAGACATGCCAGTGGATTTAATGGAGTAGAAGTAGGCTTCTTAGTGATCTTAAAATGCTTTTTCACACTCCAGCAAGTAGAGAGGATAGTATTTGCGTGCAAAATGTTTTTATTAATCTTGAGTTTACTGATACCCAAAAGCCAATTAAAATCAACAGATATATCAGTATTTTACAGAAATGATTAAAGAAAACATCCAAAACCACACCATAAAGCAGAGGCTGAAAGGCCTGAAGAGGGGCATAACACTCTTGAAATACCTAGAAGACTGCTGCCAAAAAAAAAAGGAATTTTTTTCTACTCTGTGTATTTTGTGTGTAGGCTAAGAGGAGTGGGATGTGGGCATAACAATAGAGATTCAGATTAGATGTTGGTAAAACTACTTAATGGAATGGAAAGTGGTACTCTGGTAGATTAGCCTGATATGTAACAACTGTTCCAGGTCAGGATGTTGGTATAGATGGGTTCTTGTAACTCTTCTAGTTGTTTTCTTCTGTAATCTTTAATGAAGTCAATTAGATTAAAATAATAACCTATGATTACCTTGAACAATCAAGTATCCTGTGTATGTCAATGCAATAATTAAATCTTAAATGTGAGCTTTTGATTTACTCAATGTTCACCCAACATATGAGGCCCAGGACTGATCCTCTTCCTTTCTGTAAAGAATTAGTTTTTTTTTTTTTAAATGTTAAACCTCTCAAACTTATTATGAAAGATAGCTGGAAATTTAAATGAGAAAGAAGATGTTTTAGTTCAAGATCTGTGTTGATTGTACAGAAAAGTCTAATTGTTGCAGTGAGAGATTTTGAAATCCAACAGTTTCAGTGAAATTGTAGTGTCTTTTTGACAGTATTTAAAAATAGTTTCTCATCTCTATTATATTTTTGCAAAGAACCCAATTTTATTTGCAGAAGGAAAGAATTTTTTAAGCCTGGAAGAGAAAAAGGAAAATATTCCTTGGATTTCTGACATATAAGAGGGACAGTGCTAACTGAATTTCTTTCATTAAGCTAATGAAGGGGTTGGTGGATATCTTATGTAGCTAAATACAAAGAAATCACTGATCACTGCTGAAGGAGGATCCTCTTTTCTCCTGCACTCAGACAAACAGACTGAATGTTACTTATTTTCTAAAAGTGTTCTAAAAATATTTTATGCTAAGAGGTCAACTGTGGAAATAGTGGAAGTAAAAGGTTGTGGCTTATCCTCACGTTATCAAAATAGCCAATTTTGAAATCATTCAGTTGTGATCAGAGTGAAGATTTGTTTTTTCCTCTAAAGAGTGACTGCAGCACTGAGATGCAAAATGACTGTCAAGGTAGCTGAAAAGAGGAACCAGTGTGCTATTTTTGCTAAAATCAATGTGAATTATGTAATCCCATTAGTGTATTATGTTTCCAGAATGGTTCCCTAAAACTTCTGTCCTAGTAATTGCATTGCAGACAGGTACTAGTTCACCTTAGTGTTTTGCCTAATGTATCCTGTTATGTTAATTTCCTTCCCTCCTTTTTAAGGATTCTGTTAAGGTTTGTGCAAAAGTCTTACTTTTACTCCTTTATCCTTTTCTGCTTTTTCAATATTACACTGTAAGAACTTGAACAGTTTCTTCCTTGAGGCATGTTCTTTATTGCACAAATTCATGATAACTGGCCTTTTGAACAAAATAAATATTTTGGATGTCTTTTAATACTGCCTCCAAAAGTGCTGTAAGCACCTGGACGTCAGATGACTAAAATCAGCCAACTTTCAAATAACCTCTCTTGGAACTTGTCTGTGTATGTTTAGGGGAGGGAGAGAGTTCATTTGGTTCCCCCTGCCCCTTCCCTCTCAGCTGAGTTGTGACTGAGCAAATTATTTCCCTCTGTGTCTGCTTGGCTACTGCCTCTGTTTATTAAACTGTGGACCACAGGGCAATATGATGTTCTCATGGCCTATGTGGGTATGATACAGTAACTCTTTGATGTTCACTGGAGTTTTTAAGATGTTATTGGAAGAACACCACCAACAAAATAATAAGCTCCATGATTGCTGGACTACATATTCTCCTCACTTCTAGGTGTTAGGTATGTTGTTTGTAGAGCAGCCAATCCCAAATACAGAAATAAGCAGCAAAAGCCTCAGTAAGGCTTGAAAATCAACTGTGAAGTATTTGTAATATTAGCTAAGCAGTAAGTATTATTTTTTTTTCCTGGGCTTTTTAATAAACATAGGAAAAAATCGGTACTTTTTTGCTATTTATATTATATTACATGTTATTTTTTTAATTTGAAGTAGGTACAGAAGTTGAATTTTCAAAGTGGGTGTGATATGTATGTGTGTGTACTTTAGATGCCTTAAGCAGCAGTTCACCACTACTGGTCTCAAATATTCATTCATTCATTACTTGCTAATATATGTTACTGGTTCAGTGCTAAAATAAGATAGTGTGTACTAATGTGATTGTGAGTTAGTTTTCATTAGGAGCAAGAATGAGGGAAAAGGAACACAGTTATGTGGGGGGAAAAAAAAGGATCCTTCTCCCTTATTTTTATTTGATTAGTAGTGGTAGGGATGACTGAACACTATAAGAATTGGTATTTCTTTTTAGCTTTGAAAACTATTCTTGGGCATCTATAAAAAGGTGTGATATTAAGAATGGAAACCTTTCATCTACAGGAAAAGGAACGTAACCATCTGTTCTATTCAAGTTTTCTGGTAATAAGTGTATGGTGCTACTTGTAAATTAGCAACTGGCCAGTTGCTACAGTGGTAGCAACTAGAAGGTTTCTCCCTTTGTAAACTGTATGTGACCACTGGAAATACCGCTAATTCTCCCAAGTTTTGGGAAAAAGCTATTACCTTTTAAAAGCAATATTTTTATGTTTGAGAAAATAAATTGGAAGTGATATCTTACTCTGCGATAAGTAATGAAAAGAGTTGATGGACAAAATAATTAAACAACTTTTTATTTCCCTTTTTCTACTGATCTCTACTGGAATTTAGTTACTGAACCTCGTACTGTTCAACAAATGATTTCCCACAGGAAATAATTTACATATCTGAATTGAGATTCAGGAATCATTTCAGCTAAAGATGCTAGTTTGACAGCAATAAACTGCAGTTTTCTTAGCTCCCTTTGTGTATTGTACAGTGCCTACTGTGAGAGAAGGTACGCAAAGAGGATGATATATCTCTTGTTGTTTAACAGGCAAGAGTGTTTTCAGGAAGTGGGTTATGTCTAGATCTTTTTCATAGGTCTGTAAGAATTTTAAATGCTTGTCCTGCTATATGTCCCTGTCCTGATAATTAAAGCAAATGGTGTTGGAAAAAAATGTTCAGTTTTGCATAGGCCATATTTGCTTTGCTTATTGTGTAAGTGGTTCTGACTGGAGTTTCTGAATGATTAGGTTTACAAAATGAAATGACCACTTTCCTATTAGATCTCAACTTTTTCTAATAAAATATGCTTTTCTTCCCTCAGGCTTTTGATTTCAGAACTGTGTTTAGTAATAAAGCAACAGATCTTATGCTGGACATTTATTTATTTATTTTTCTTTTCTCCTTCTTCCCCCTACCCTTGACCTTGAAGTATAATCTGATTGCTTAATTTTACGAGGCATCCCATTTTTGTCATGTTCAAAAATAAACTTCAAGGTAGAGGTATTTTATGTATTGAAATTGTGAACGGAATATATTATCTGTGAATTATGCTTAAACGAATATGTAAGCATAGATACTAGCTGAACTACGCCTTTCCACATAAACAGCTTGTTAATGTGCAATCAGTCACTGCAGTTGCCTTGAACTTGGTGCTTAATGAACAGGTGGGGAAAAAGGATGAATTCTGATCTGAAACATATCTGACATCAGGCAATTTCTCTGATTGCTAATCCATTTCATTTGGCAACTTAATTTATCACGCAAAAATTTCATCTAGTAGCTGCTGAAGTAGAAATTAATTCAGAAGTGGCCTGTCTGAATCAGTAGCTGGGCCTGAGCTGGTATTGCACATATACTTAATGGCCCTCTTTTTTAATAGGGGTCAGTAGTCCTTACTCTTAAATTTATAGCTGAAGAATGACTTCATATTCATTCATTTTGAAAATAAGTCACTTGAGCCAAATGTTCCTGCTATTGAAACTGGAATCAGCAAAACAAATGAACCAACCTTGAGTTGCCTGTAAGATTTTTTTTCCTCTGTGGGATGTTTGCACTTATTTAAATTGTTTAAACTGGACTAAAATGGTTCCTTACTCTGGGAGCTTCTTACTGATTTTGATGATTAGTAGCATGTTTCATGAACACATTCTAAATGTTCTATTATCTCTGGTGTACAGATAGGGAAACTTAAAACTTGTGTTGAAATCCTTTGCAGAGAGTCATCTGGCAGGTTAGTCTGAGTTTACTGCTTTGTCTTGCAGACCACGCTGCTTTTGTAGGTGTAACTTCCTCTAGAAACAGAACCAGTAATGCTAACAAATTGTTGTTGTTAATTTGCTTTTTCATCTTCAGTGTGAACAGGTTGTGCTTGCACGTAAAGGTTTTTCAAGTTAATTTAAAATCGGTGCAGTAATACTTGTGTATAAAACTCCAGATTCATTTATATGTGTTCTCCACTTTTTCGTCAGAAAAGTCCATGTCAGTAGCTGAGAGAATCAGTCATTCTTGATAATCATAGTATATGTGAGTCAGTTTACAACCAATTTCTATGAAAATAGCTTAAACATTGCTGATGAGTAGTGGACATCATTAGATTTTCCCCTCTAGACAGAACAAAGCAGTTCTGAGTAATCTGATTACACTCTAGATCTTCTCTTTACTTTAATACTGATTTGGAGGAAAAACAAAATCCGTGTAAAGTGATAGTGATTGAGAGGATGAAAAGTACGTCTAGAGGTTCAGTTTAATTTAGGTGGATTATTGTAGTTGCTGTTTTGGTCAAGCAACAGTTGCTCTAAGGATGTGACAAAGTTAAAATTGAGGCTACCTCAGAAATGTACTGTAACAAGTGATTAAAATATCATTTGGTATATTTGCAAAATATGATTAGTATAATTCAATTTAAGAACAAGAAAGAAAGGATCAGCAGTGCTACAGACAAGTTGAGGATAGTTTTCCCTCTTTTTGGAGCACTTTGGGGGGAAGAAATGAACTGTAATCCATTAAAAATGCAGCTTTCATTAGAAAATTAAAACTTTGCCTCGGTTGGGTATGGACTGATTAGCTTTTTCATTTTTTGGTAGCGACACTAGTGTGGTAGAAAGCTATAAGGAAGGCAAATTCACGCTTGTGGAGGATCTCGCCTGTCACTTGTGTGTGGCACTATTGTATCCTGTCGGGAACCCATGCTCAGCTGGAACTTGGTATGGAAAAGGAACTGAGCTTTAACGTGAAACAATTTTTTTTGATAGCTTTATCAGGCGTGTTAGTGACTTAACTTTTAAAACTTGTATTGTGGTGTGTTTAAATCAGAAAATGTTTTCTGTATGCTAATGTATTCTACAAGTTTGCGTACAGTTGTATCACTTAACTAAAAGAGAAGACTTCTGGGAGCATATATTCCTCAGACATGGGCCTGAGCATTATCCTGCCTAACTGTGTGTTCTGCCTGAGAGCAGGTAGTGTCAGATGATGTAATGAAGATCTAAAACTTCCATGCCTATGAGGAAAGCTATGCTGATCAGCCTGCCATATGGCCAGATACTGCAAACAGGCACTTCATGTTAACAAGCAGTGGGACACAAGTATTAAATGACTTACTGAGAAGCCGTAAAAAAGCAACAAAGAAGAAAATACACTTTCTATTGGAACAGTGCACTTAAAAGGCTCTTTAAACTAACTGAACGTGGACTGAGCCACCAGCTCTGTCAAAGCAAGTTGAGCTTCAAAGCAATGTTATTTGACTGTTCACTTATTAATTTCCCCACTGGCATAAAAATCTGAGTGGAGTGACATGAGGATGCAGTATATATAAATACCCTGGCACAAAGTCAGATGGCCAAGTATATCTTATTAGGTTTTTCTGACTGGATTTAGCATAATCTGATAGTCTTCTGATAATCTAACATAAAATGGACAAGGTAAGAGACATTTTAGTAGCCTAATCTGACCTGGTGGACTATGGTGCATAGATTTACTTAACACTTTGGTCTTGATCCAGTGCCAGTGCTTTCATACCACTGTTTACTTAGACTGGTATGGTCTCCTTATTTCTTTGTGCATCCAATTTTGAGCCCATTTGCTGTCTCTTAACTTAGTGCATCTTAACTTAATGCTTCTAAACTCCCAGTGCAGGAACTGTCCATATAAATTTAGTGTTGCTGATATTTTTGTTCATTAAAAACAAAACAACCAACCTGCCAAGGTGCTTTACAAATACAAATAAAACATTCTGAGTAACTTTTTGACAATTTCTAGAATAGAGAAGGAATGGGGTGGAAGTAGAGGTACTATCTGTGTAACTTGTCAATTGCCAGGTTTACAAGAAACTCGGTGAAAAGTAGTGCAGGAAACTGCTGTTTTTGTGCTTTCATTTGCTCTCCTTACTACTTAGGCTTGTATTTGTCCACTCAGACTTGGCTAGTTTTGAATGCTAAAACCAGGAGGTGTATGTGTTGCAAGCAGGGCAGGCAGAGCTATGTGGGCTCTGCTGAAGATGAAGATTTCTAAGTGTTCAGTGCTGAAGGTCAGTAACATGCTGTGAAATGTCAGCCCTCTCCATTGAATCATCTTGTCTCAGATTCTCTGCCATGTGACAGTATCCGTTGCTTCATTTATCCTTGGTGGCTGAAGGGATGGTAACTTAAAATGATTGCTCCTGTTTGTAGAATTTTTTTCCTATGTTCCAGAACTGTGGTGTGGCTTTTATTGAGCATCAAACTACCATGATTATTGATCCTTCATGCTGCAGTTACCCTGGACCTCTTCTTGTATGCGCTTTCTAGAGAAGTCAAACAACAGCGGAAAAAAAAAACTGTAAAGTTGGATTTCTTAAAAGCCTCTAACTTCTTAAAAATTTTAAATATTTGAGGTACTTTGAGGTACTACAGGATGCCATGAATGCTTTCTGACAGCAGGTGGCAATAGTTTTACTGTTATTGTGAAGCCACTTCTTGGCTATAAATCTTAATTTTTCCTTGACACAAAATCAGTACTGACTTAAAACAGAGGAAACGAAAAGCATGTATCCTAAGACTACATATTGGATGGGCTATTGATATGGTTCATACTTATTAAATGTCTAATACATTTTCTTACATGTGTTAGTGTGTGTCTGGAATGGAATGTGAGACGGATATGGTTTGGAAGAACCTTAAGGATCTGTTCTACTGTATATAGAAGTATATTTAGGAAGCACATTGCTTTCAACTTACCATAAATTTAACAGTGCAACTGTTTGTGTCATCCTGAGTGCACTGATTGAACGATGTGAGGTAAATGTAAGAGACTAGTCAAGATAACTTTGAATAATTGTTTCATAATATTAAATCCACTTTTAAATCAGGACTTTCGTGGGATTATCTGAAGGCTTTATTTAAAGTTAATAATTGCAACAGTATGTTTTTAGTCAAGATATGCAAGCAGCATGTTTTTTTGTCAAGCTTTTGCATTAGAGGCTTGACATTTTTCTTTTTTTAATAATTGAAAGTTGTTAGTACCCCAAAGGAAAGACTTTAGACTCTTGTCTTTGCAATGCCTGCAAAATCTTGACAGCATATGGTCAGCTGGTATGCTAAAATTGTGCCTGTCCTGCTGTTGTCCCCTCATACTTCTCTGGCCATGGGTATGTATTTGCTTTTTCATACTTTATGTTCTAATTATAAACTTATTGGAATGGAGTAGATTGTGTCTCTGTTCTGGTTTTGTACAGATCTTAGGTCGACATGATGTCAGTCAACATAAATGATACATAACATTTAGCTTGGGAATTAGTATTTCCATGCAAAATTTAATCACGTAAAAAAGATATGGATGAAATTTGAAGAGGGGAAGGTGTACTTTGAATAGACAAATCGCAGTAACTAAACTTTAGGTTTATCTGATCTCATTTACTATACCCAGAAAATGGGATACCTGCTTAGCAAAACTATAGTGAGAGCTGATGTTCAAAAATACTGTTGTGTTGTGGTCTGGCTAACCTTGTCTCTCTCCTCTTCGTTCCCCTTTCCCAAAAGGCCTTGCTTTGGTTAAGTTGTCATAACTACCGAGTAGAAGACTGATGCCTTGTATTCTATCCATTGTTAAAATTTCTGATTTCCAATTCATCAAGTGTTTTGCTGTTTGAAGATTTTTGTGAAGCTTTCCAGAAATGTTAGTCACTTTAAATATAGTTTCAGTTACTTGTTACATAAATAATTATGGGCTGTGAAATGTAGTTTAGGCTTTGTTTTGACCTACAGCTGTTAGCTTTTCCTTTTTTCAGAAAAGTCAGTTTCTTTCTTTATGATGTTGCAAAAATATTCCTGACTTCAAAATTAATGTTGGGAGTACAGCTTAGCTTTAAAATCTGGACTCAAAACCCATTTATGTGACTTGTTGTCACAGTCATACAGATTGGTAGTTACAGATAAATACATATCAAGGCACAGAGGAGGTTTGTAAAAGTGGTGTCTGCTTGTTAATCAAAGTACAATGGCTAGCATCATTCGTGTTATTGGTAAGTATAGGCGGTCAGGCTCCCATATATTTATATACTTCTGTTCAGAGTTGTGAAATATGCTGTTGAAATGCACATGGTTATTAAAGACACTATAAAGCCCTACATCTTTTTTACAACAGTGCAGTGATGAGCTACTAATGCTCACATAGCAAATATATCTCTGATTTCTGTAGAATTTATAACTAGAGATGATGAGAACATTAAAATTCCATTCTATTCCTATATAATAATAAATGGAAGTAGTTGATACCTGGTATATCTAGTTGCAGACTGTCCATGGACTCAGATAGTTCTGTCAGCTGTATTTGATTTGTATTTGGAATGCTTTGAATTCCAAATCTGTGTTAGAAATGTTTTTAAATTTAAAGTGTGCACCACTTGCTTTTTCAAGATAATTTTATTCTTCTCATGTCATCAGATAAAACTTCTTATTTAGCAAAGATATGCTGTTGCTTTTTACTGTATCAGACAAGGTTACAGAGGAACAAAAGTCTTCCAAATGATGCAATATGTTATATAATATTAACTGGCAACCCATTTCCTTTACACTTCTAAGAATTTTAGATGTGTAGCATATTTCAGAGAAATTCTTGTTGGTTTTTCATCCTGTCAGTTTCAGTCCCCTTTCATGTGTTTGGTCCATGAGCTACTTAAGTAGTTTTGAATTTTTGCAAATCTGGGTCCTGATATTATTTCTGAATTTAAGATTAAGTTTTATAGTGGGTTCCAGAATAATCCTTTAGTGCAAATGGTAGGATTTATCTGCAAAGATCTCTAAACTGTATTGGGAGAAGTAACAGAAATATGGAATTAATGCATGCCTTACTTCTGAAGTTCTGAGACAATTTTCCATTTAGGTTGACCATTAACTTTAAAATAAAGCAACTGAATCTGCAGAGGAGGAGAGGGTGGACTAGGCCAAATGTAGCAGACTTTAATTTTCCTTTGATTGCTTGCATGTATGCATCTCTAAGTGCCTGAGGCAAGATAATTTTTTGCCTTGTATCACCAGTAGAGCATTGTTTACTAATGGTTCTAGTAATGGCCCTGACCCAGTTAATTACAGCTGTTTACTAGTAGGACAAAACCCAGCATTGGGTCAACATTAGGGTGGTTCCCCACAAAGGTCCACCACAAGAAGAGTTACTTCTCCACCAGGCACCTAATTTCTGGCAAAATAAATCTGCTTGGATGGTCCAAACTTGGTGTTTGGGCTTTAAGCCCTACCCAAAGCTTTAGGCCAATAGTCTGCAGTATCGGAGGCTGCAAGTCTACTCCAGACTAGTCACCAGCACCAGTAAATGAAAATAAAAACTTTTTCCCGAATCCAAAATGAATCTGTTGACAGAAAGTACATGGGATAATTTCAGGTGAAACCCTTTATCTCTATGTTGTTATTGGAGACACAGCATAAGGTTTTGGTTCTCCACTTCTTTCTTTGTGCCCATGTTCCATGGGTTTAGTTGGATCTGTCTTCTCTTTCTTCGTGGTGGCATCATCTGAATCAAAACAGGATTTGAACCGGAATACCTACCCTAGCAACATCTCTGCTACCTTCCTATTCTCTCCCTTCCCCTAGTGCTAGCAACTAGTGGAACAGCTTGTGTTGGCTGCAGCCTCCCTTTTTACCCTTTTTGCTCTTATCCTTCTTGGGGAAAAAGAGTGGGAGAGGGGAAGTACAAGCCACGTTGCCTTTTCTCCTTATCTTTGGAAAGGCCCTTATGAGGTGTTATTGGATGTAGCCTTGTAATTGCAAATCAGTAATCTCAAATCATGACCTTTAACCTTGGTTTTTGCAGCAATAGGTGCCAGGAATCAATGAAGTTGTACTGATATGTATAAAACAATTTTGCCTTATTCAGGCCAGTGCTAATCATCCAGGACAGCAGAATTTTGTTCTTTGTTCTCTTTCTTGTCAGCCTCTTTAGAAATCCCGGGCTGTTCTACTTTGCCTGGGGGTGACAATGAAATGGATGGCTCCTCGGTGTCTTTGCCGTAGATATCGTGCTTCGGGAATCTCCCGTGAGTGCCACTGGAGTTGCTTCACCTTCCACAAGCCCCTGATGACAATTAAGTCAATTTGCTGGTGCAGGTGTGATGGAGCGACGTTAGGACAAGTTGCTTTTTTTAAGCCGGGATATTGAGTGAAAAGTTTACTATTCTGCTTTGATTGAATTGAAAACTGAACAATATCGTTACCTGTACATTAACATATTGGCTTGGTACATTGATAAGATTTTTCCAGTGATATTATCACCTTTGCTGGACTTCTTGATTTTATTAAATCCTTGATTTTATTTTGCTTTTTTTGTTGAGGAGGAATCAAGCAAACATGCATCGAATTTGGTGCAGTAGGATGGTCAAGCACCACTTCTCAGCCGTAAAGGATCTGGACACAGGCTGGCAATTTTGGGGCCCTAGCTAGGGACTTGCCTGCTGGAGTGGGGAAAGGACCTGGCCTTAAGACACCTACCCTGAGAAAGAGGAGATGGACACTTTTGGATCTGGAGCTCTCTTTCTCAAAGTGGTCTGTAACTGGATCAAAGGATTATTTTTGAAATTTCCCAGCCAAATGCAACTTTCCTACTGCTAGAAAGATTGATTTGGCTTTATGATTTTTGTTAAACAAAGTTCTCTTAGATAGTCTTACTAAATACATATTTTTCTTAATTTCTTCTGTTCTAGCTTGGGTCTAATTTTTCTTCAGTCCTTATGTGAATACAGTGCTATCAGCCTGGAGTCTTCTGATGAAATGGAGGATGATTTAACTTTAAAATGTTGAACTTGGATGCTGGCTGGTTTGTTGTGCTGAAATCAGTTTATGGATTTGCTTCAACTTTTGCTTGGGGTTATTGCATTTTTTTTTTTTTTTTCAGACTTAAGATATTTATATATATAAACTTTTTTAGTATGGTATTTCATTCTTAGTGTCTATACTGCAGCATTTAATATGTGCACATATTCAGACTCACTGTTTTTTGTTAATTTTATTTAGCTTCAGTTGTAACTTTTTTTTCTTCAGTTGCTAAGTAAATAGTCTGAACTATTAGCATTCTATTTGGCATTGTGCAAACACTGAAGATAAATCCTACATAATTAGCCTGACTGTGGAGTTTGAAGTTATGATCCTCAATTCTGTTCACTCGCAGTATACCTCTTTCAGGTACGTACAATGGATCATTGGACTACAAAGAAAATGTGCATATAAACCAGTAATAACACCAGTTGCTGACGAGCCTTAGCTTTTTGATTCAGCTTTTGTACAAAATGGTCCAGGTATCCCGTAGTAAGATTGAGATAAATGTATTATTATAATGTAATGGTACACTGACATACATGAAAGTACTGTCGTCATATTACAGAAGTTATATACAATCTTTCTTTTAACTATCCGTCCTTTAGATGCTCCTTTCTTTTTCTGTAAAGTATCATATTGAATTTTCCTGGGATGAAAAGCATACATGCATATGTCAAGATACCTAATGGGCGGAGGGGCAGGAAGGAAAGGTGTGTGTTTGCTTGTTTTTAATGTGACTTTTAGCTTGCTTACTTTTTTCTTTTGGAAACCTTGCTGTGAGAAGCTTCTGTGTTAATGACTGTAGGACTTCCATTTTTAAGTATCTAAACTGTATTGGTTGAAATAACAAAAATCTGAATCTGATACTTCTGAAGCATTTCTCCTCTTTTGTCCAAAATGTTTGCTTTTCATGGTGCACAGACAGCTTCTTGGTCCTAACAACTTACTCTTCCAAAGTTTAATGTATAGCAGCTTGTCAGTTTTATGGAAAATGCTGTTTTTAAATAAGGCAGTCATGTTCATTGGATAATTTAGGCCTTGAACCTGGAAAAAGCTGTACAAGTTGTTAAATTGCAGTGTAGGAGTAGTCACATTCACTTTGGTAGGGATTGTTCATACATAAGTTAAGGATGTATATAAGTCTTAAAATGATATGTTAAAGGACTATTTCTCCTTTGAGTGTTCTTCCAGTATTTAATAAAAAGGCACTAATTCTTGTTCTGTTTAAAAGCTGTTCTCTAATCACTGTAGTTCATTATTTCAGCTTCAAAGTGTAGTTTGTACAGAGAGGCAATGAGGTGTATCCACATCTAGAAATTAAGCAATAATCATGTAGTTTGGTGTTTCAACAGGCTTTGTTCATTAGTAAGTACAATGATCCATTATAAGTAGTCGCTGTAGTCGTGATGTTCTTAACATTCTGAAATTTAGACTCTCCAGAACAATTTTAATATATTCCTGCCTGAAATGCTACCAGTTGTACTAAATGCTCTTCCAGTGTCTTGGTGTGATGATAACTGTTCTGGAGAAACATTATGGGACAAATATCGGGTATTGTGTGTATGTGTATATGTGTGCATACATGACTTTGACAGATTTACCAATAATTCATGCTTGTGCCTAGAGGAAGGAAAACAACTGTAGACAGGTAGAAAGACTGGAAATGCTTTTTGAAAAATCAAAAGGGATTCTGAGAAATTGAGGAAAACCAGAAAAGGGGAAAAATATAACTGAAGTGCCTCACACTAGTCGGAAAAGGAAGTTGGCACTCGAATGCAGGTGGGCATATGCAGTATAAATTGTTAGTGATTTGATGGTTTTGAATTACTGAAACTCATCTGACAACTCAATGGATCTAGCTCTTGGTGACTAAGACAACATCTGCAAATCCTGAAGTTTGATCAGTAAATCTTAGGACACGAAGAGATGGATGCTTCTTACTTAAGAGCATAGGAGAGAATGGTAGTGCGCTTTAAAGGTGTGAGTGGGAGGGAATTAGAGAAGGTCGTTTCACCAGGATGTTGTGAGTTGGGATTGTAATGATACAGCAATTTGGAAACTTCTAAGTAATAAAAACAGTTAACACTTTATTTTCAGTGAGAAGGGTCTTTTTGTATGCTTCAACTGTTCCTGTGGAAACTGCAAACCTAAGATTGTCCTGGACAGATGCATGAGAACCTGCAAGTTGGCAATTCAGTGAATTTACATTTACATGTGCATTCCCAACCTTAGTGAAGTAATTTAGTCTGAAACTATATAATTATTTTTTTTGTTAATAGTGTGTGCAAGGTAATTGTAAAATGCTTGCATGTAATAAATGGGTGGGGGGTGGGAGGAGTTTTATTTTTAGATTTTTGTTTTTTTTCTGGTATTCTTACTTTCGGTATATGAAACTGAACCATCTATAAAAGTTTGCTAACTTTCACTTGTGCTTTATAATCCGGAATGTACTTGTATTCTAGAAATTGTGCAAGAAAATGACACAATGTGAGAAGAACTCTAGATATCTTTGTACACGGGATTTGTGTGCACTTCTGTTGAAGTTCCTGTGCTGCATGCGTTGCTGTTGTTCTTGAGCACAGATGCAGCCCAGTGCTCTGATGCACACCAGTGTTTAGCCAGTAAGACAAAGTGCAAAGAGATAACTCATAACCAGTTGACTATTGATGTTTATAGCTGATCCAAAGAAATGGCAAACACTGTATAATAATCCCAGATGCCTTCAGATTATACTGAGAACAAAAGGTAAGTGATCCCAGACCAATATTTGTATATGCTTTGGCTTCTAACAAACATCCCGTGCTTTACAAATGAAGACAGAGCTCCAATGACTGCCTGCTCTGTAGTTCTTTAGGTGACTGCCGCACTGAACTTGCTTCATCTGAACTACGGAGACTTTCCATCGCTAGAGTGTGCTAGCATCCCAGCTCTTGGCAGCACGGGCTGGCTGCGAGCTACTCTGCCCGCTTTCCCTGCTGCTTAGCGACCATGAATTTTTCATCGTGTTGCTCTGCTGTCACCTGGGCAACTGCCCGGGTTCCCCAGTTATTTTCTTTGTGCGTTACACCATGCTTCCCTGCTCTCTGGTGTGCTCATGTGAATGAACGAGTTGGTGGCTTGTTAGCAGAGTACCTGCGTGCCCCAGAGGAGTGTCATGTCATTAAGCATTATAATGTTGCTACTGCCGCCTTTGTTTTGCCAAATAAGAAGCCAGTATGAGGTTGCCAAACTGATGGCTTTGAAAGATTTGGTATCAACAGCATTTAGTTAAACTCTTTGTAGGCACTGTGTAATAATGTTTATGGAGTTGGCCTTTTGAGCTTTGGTGATAAATGTGTGGAAGAAAACACAGACCAGCCAAATAGGCCTATATATGGAAGAAACAGAGCACAGGGAATACATTGTTCTGGATCCAAAAGTTTTCAGTTCCACCATTTTAAAATAACTTTATTAATGTTCCTCCAAGTTACTTTTCTATAGAAATTGAGAGTAACTTTTCTTTTTGGTGTTTAATGCTATTATGTTTGGTCAGGAAAACTTCATACATAATTAAATCCTTTCCATATTTTAGTAAAGGCTGAGGCCGTTTGAATGTCTAGCTTGAGGAAAAATCCAAACTGCAAAAATGTACTTAAAAGATTTTTTCTTTTTTTATTATTTTGACTATCCTGGCTTATTTTAATTAAGTTTGTCCTCTAATGAAAGTTGCATTCTGTGAAATATAGTGGGAAATCCATAATTTTTTCTCTTTGATGAAGATTGTGGCTGACAACTCTCCTCTGCAGGCATAATGTGAGTTTCTATCATAATAAAAGCTCAACTGTGCAGGAAACAGTTTTCTTGGACAGATCTAAAGTTGTGATGTTTCATACAAAAACAAAGGACCATTATAGATCTTAGTACCTTGTATTTAAAATGCAATGTGAGATTAACTTGTCTTCCTTAACCATGTAAGTGAATGTGTATTTCATAAATAACTTCTAAAAGCAAAACCCTACTGAGAAAAAGCTCTATGTTATGTTAACATTTCTGTTCTGGAACACAAATGATAAATATTGGATTGTTGTTTAATGCTCTACCAGAAGGCAATCTAATAAAAATGCTGGTAAATCAGTCTGAGAACCCCTGTATAAACAATAGATTATCAGTAGTTCCTGAGGGTTGGGCTACGGACAAGACAAACTTGTGTTTTTACTTGCAGCTGCATATGCTATTACTTGTTCCAGTATTAATCTCTTATTTCAGTCTCTGAAGTGGGCAGGTTATCTTGTGCAATTTAATAGAAAACTGTAGGGAATATGCGCTTGGGTTAGGACAGCCGGAAAAAATACTCTGGTTTGCTGAAGCGTTCTTCTCTTCCCCCCGCTCCCCCGTAACTTTGACCCTGTGCAACTATAGCTTGTCCGAGGACTTTCTGTCTGCATTCAGCATGTGGACAGAGTGGCCAAATCACCGACAGACAGAATCCCTAAGTGGGGTTAGTATTTTACAGCAACATGAAAACATTGTTTAATCTGGAAATAGTTACGGATGCTAATACATCTGCAATTTGTGCCAGATGGCCATTTTCTTGTCCAGAATGATACAAGCTAAAACCAGACCCCCTCCCCTCCCTCCTGCAAACAGGTCTAGCAGTTTAATTTTGTTCAGTGTGTGGAGGTGTTTTGTCCAGTGTCTTTAATTCAACATGATGAACATAATTTTGGCATACCAACTGTTGAAACGTTTAACAATCTCTTCTCAGGTCAGCAAGGAATGAACACTCTTTATTAATTTTGCTTCACTAATGTGAGAAAAAGTGTTTTTTTTTTTTTTTAAAGTATATGTTAAAGTTATAAAATTTCTTGGAAAGCTAGCAAATGGAACATAACTATGAAGAAATTAAAGTAATTGTACTGCAATGCTTCACTAGGAACAGAGAGCAGTCTGGGATAAAATTATTTGGATAGAAGCCAAAGCCAAATTTGGTTCCATTTTAAGCTAAAACTAATTAAAGTTGTCAGGTCTTACAGTGGTCAAAGGTTGCTTAGCTGCTACTTGAAATAAATGAATCTTTTTTTCAGTCAGTAAAGCTAATAGCTACATGTTTTCAGCTGTCTTCATAATCAAAATAAATCCCAAGAACCTTCTAAAACAATGTGTGTTTACCTCTGCGTATGCCTAGCCTGTCAAGTAGTATATTCTGGCCATAATGTAGAATAATTTTCTCACCTTTGGATGCTTCACCAGCTCTACCCATTAGTCATTTGTCTATGCTTGCCTTCCCCTTTGTTACTTTATTTCATTTTGAGAAGGAGGAATCTTTATGAAGAAACTTCCTCATGAAGTGTAACTTTAAGATTTTCTATTTCAGAAAAGATGATTTGTGTCATTCTATGTACTTAAAGCCACTGTTCAAGGTTTAGGAGAACAGATACGGATCCCTAGAATATAAGGTCTGCTAGAATATTTTTTAAAATGTCTAAAATATTCTTAGCTTATAAAATGTCATATGCAACATGCATGATTGAACTCAAATTTAGTTTAATGAACTGTTGGTCATGAAGATGGTTATGAGTTTGCCACTTCTAGGGGGTGTAAACTTGGGTGTAAACCCTGAAACTCGAATGGATTTTTTTATCACACTAAACATCTGATGATTAAACATCTAATAGATGATAACATCTAATTATTCAAAATATGCTTATGGCATTTTCAACAATGGAGAGCCTATAGTCACTGTAAGTAACAGGATTTTTACGAGAATCTGTATCGGAAATAAGTAATGCCATGTATAATAAGGATACATTATCCATGTATGCTGCTTAAAAATTTGAAGTCGTTAAAAAGAATGGATTTGGGAGATTTTTGCCATTACATGCACATTTATGTGGAGATAGTGTGTATACTCAAAGCTTGATACCATAATGTTAAACTGAATTTTTGCAGTCCTGCATTTTGTAGTTTGGTGGTGGAAAGTTTGAAAGTGTCTTTGCTGGTGTCCAGCTTGCTGCCTTTACTTACCTGATTCTGCATTCCTGTGTGACCCAAAGCAGCAGAAACCTTTTGGTATGCTTTACATACACACAGAGTAACGTACTGGTGAGACGTAAAATCAAGACGCTTTTAATCACGGAAGGGCTCAGGCACGGAGCTGGGCAAACATCTGGGTTAAAAGAATGTTTCTTGCCTTGAGTTGATAACTAAAAATAAATCCTTGTTTTGCATTACTTATCAGTCCAACTGTTTTCCTTCCCCTCAAAAAAAAAAAAAAAAAAAAAAAAAAAGGAAAAAAACAGGTTGAATAACTGTCCTGTTCTCTCCCCTCCCCCCTCCCCCCAACCTGGTTTAAAGCTTTATTATGAAATTTAGCTGAATCTGTATTTGGAAATGGAGGGGGGGGAAAAAAAGCTAAGAAAATGTGGATTAAAGAGGTTGGCATTGGTCAAAGCTACATGAGGAAATTCTGGATGTATTTCACTTTCAAATGCCACTTTTTGCTAAATAAATTTTTAGCTCTAAGGTTTCACCCAGCTCTGCTATAGACTTAACATAAAATTTAGATGTTAAGCTTGACTAGCTAAATTCCAGCTCTGGTAATTAATGGTTTGTCCTTGCAAATTCACTTTAGGGTTTTTTATTCCTCTTTTCTTTTTTCTGTCCTGAGCAGCTTTGAAGTGGTACTTTAGGTATACAATAATTTATTTAATATAGGATATCTGTTGTGAGTGTTTGAATATTATGAAGAGCATTGAGGAGGCAAGCTTGAAAGTGTGAGTTGGGATTGGATGTCAGTTGACTTTGTGTGCTTTTGAATATCTCAGCCCTGGTATCTGGTTAAATTTGGTTAAACCGGCTTTGCATGTTAGTCTTCGAAAGTAAAGCTTAGAGGTGCTTTTATATCTATGTTGCTGAAGATGTTTTTCATGTATGAAAATTGTAAACATATAAGACTAAACAGGTTGTGTAAGACTTGCTTTGTCTTTGCAGTGTCAATGTATAATTTCAGTAATAATTAAGCATAATTACGAAGTAATATTGCTTCCTTTTTTGTGAGCGTTTGTTGTTGTTTTAAGCTTACATATGTACTAGCTATAAGAGAAACTGTTCCACATAAGCTTTGAACAGCAGTTTCACCAAAGAGACTTATTTAACTGGAATGGAACAGCAATCTAATGCGACTGTAACAAACCCTATGGGATTGAGATTGCTTTTAGTTATAGCAGGTGTTCCCTAAAATAGGCTTCAGCAATTTGTTTTCTCAAACTGTGAGGCAGGTAACCCACCTGACTGGAATGTCAGCTTATAAGACTTCCATGGAGTTTATTCCGATTTGATCAATGTTTTATGTTAAAAACAAAACCTTAAAAAAAGTACTTGTGCTAAGCGTGTTTGAAAAAAAGCAAGAAAATGCAGTTGTTGTATTTCATCTTTTTGTAAAACGCTCTTAAAAGAGCTTATTAACAACAACAACAAAGAAAAAAGTTCTTGTCATCTGTTATAAGCCAGAAGGTACTGAAGGTGTTATCTGGATATTGTTGTCATGTGTTACCCTGTCGAGGGACTTGCCCACCACTTGGTAGTGGCACTTCCTCAGCGTGTATTGAGAGCTTGCCCTGCCTTTGCAGAAAGGCAGTGTGGCTACCTTGTGCTCCCCTGTGAGTCTGGGGAAGGGGGGGGTCAGCCTCTACCTCCAGCATCGATCAGCAGCCTTTAAATGCTAACTTTTTCTACAAGAAATGCATTTTAAATCGTATTTGCTGTTACTGCTCTAAAATTCCTGAAACAACTTTTTTCCCGAACCACTCCTTTTGTAGCTGTCTTAATTCCTATGGAGTTGAAGGGAAGGCTGGCTACTTTTATAGTCTTTCAGAGGAACAGAGGTAATTTAACTGTTAGACTTCTTTTTCTTTAACCTCTAAATCTTTTTATTGAAAAAGCAGTTAGACAGATTCATAGTCAGTGGATCATAAATGGATAGTGGAAGGACTGGACATAGGTATGCTCTGTAACATCCTTACTGCAATGGTTACAGATGCTGGGGGTATACAGTTAGGATGGACTGCAAGCAGTAGCCTGGTTGATGCGTTCTCCCTGAACGTTATCCCCTATTGCTACCATCAGAGAGGAAATACAGGGCTAGACAGACCATTAGCCTTACCCAGTTAAGGCACTTCTTAACAGTATTTTTGAGTAGGAATCTGTTGCTGCTTAAAAACTACTCTAGTCAGGTTTCTCAGGGCAAGTTGATTTCCCCTCCTTGGCCTGTCATCAGGAATAAATTTAATTTTGCATAAACACATTTGCATTTATTTCTAATAGCACTGAAGCCTAGAATCATCCTTCCCTCCTGGGAATAAATGCCATAAGCTAAGTCTACCTTCTTTAAATACTTTTGCCTTTCATGTTCGTAAGTTGCCTTGTAATGATTGACAATTCAATTATTTCAGCAACATATAATTATTTAGTTACTTGCAATGCCATGGGGTGAAACATAGGTTTATATATATTTATATTTATGTACATATATATGTACACACACACACTAGTGGTTAAAACCAACCAAGACAGTGACCTGGAGCTGTGCACAGTATTCGTGTAGAAATATTCCAGTGACCTGAATGTGGTACCTGTTAGGGACTGGCTGCATGTGTGTCGTTGGGTACATTGGTAGGCAATAACCATTGAAATAGAGATGTACATCCACTTTTTTAACACAGCATTTTAATCGAGTACAGGATATAGGAGAAGGTCTGTTAAATTGTTTCAATGTATGTAACACAGTTAGGACTTTTTTCATGTGAAGTGCACAGTGGATTGACGGAGTTCCTGCAAATTCAGTTTAAAAGCTGTCCTGACAAACTGCATTTGGCCTTCTGACTTGCTAACGATATCTAGAAACCTTGTGTTAAATACCAAGACCCATAAGCCCCAGAAAAAGTAAACAAATCAAGAAAAGGCATGGATTAGCTTGTTATGTTGTCCAGGATGACTTGTTTCTCAGTATGCTTGTGGGGATTGGTTCCTACTGCCCACCAGTTATTTAATTCAGTTTTTAAAACAGAAATTTGGTGGAAAAGCTACTAAATCTTCCTTTTAAAAACAGAAGGGCTTTATTTGTATGTTCTTCTGTTTTTTGGTTTTTATCATCCAGCAATTAAAATGAATGCAAGTATTTATTTATGAAGGCACTAAAGCTTGTAATAGTTTTCTTGTTTGTTATGGGGGTTGTTTAATCTTCGTTGAGGGTTATCAATGCCCCGTAGGAAATAAGCAGCAACTGCATGGTGGGGTATTGTGGTGGGTTTTCTTTGTTGTTGGAATCTTAGGATTAAATTATGATTATAAAGGAAGCAGGCCTTCAAAGAGTGATGAGATAGTAACTCTAGTGTTTAAATGTCTTGTATAATCAGTAAAGTTTTTATACTTTCAGTCCTCCTACATCCAAAGATCATGTTTCATTTTAAGTGAGATTATATACTCATAAGTGATGCTGTTTTCCTGTCACTAAGTAATTAAATGTTATATTGAATATTTAATATATATATATATATTAATTCACTATTGTTAAATAGTAAATAGATTCTTCATTTTTCTTACTAACCCTTGAACAAGTAATTATCCACTGCTTTAGGATAAAACATCCTCAAAGCTTCCAGATTGCAACTAGTAAGAGAGATTGTTTTGTATCTGAGAACTGATTGACCACAAATGCTAGTTCTGTTACAATTCAGTTATTACCCATAGGCTGATCAATACAGTGCAAACAGAAAAACTTCAAGTCAAGTCAGAAGCGAAACTAGCACTTTCCCTGCCAGATTTAAATGAAACAGATACTGGCTGTCTCCAGCACAAATGCCTCCGCTTTCATCTGTGCGGTCTGCAGTTGAAGGACAAAAGGGGAGATTTTTCTAAAGCAGTCATGAGAATCAGGAGCTGAAATCCCATTGACTTTTAATGAACGTTAGGGGCAGGCATGTTCTTTGTGCATCAAACTTGCCTCCTTTTCCTCAATTGTCTAAGCTGCTAATAGTGGATGTGTTTCCGTGCTACCTTCTGGACGGAGTTAGTAACAGTTGTTGTCTGAGTTATTCTCTTTGCTATCTTGCCTGAGCTGAAATGTAGATCCTGTTTACTTCTTCCCATGAAGAATGGTCTGTAATCACATACCAGTCTCAGTCCTTCTCCTGCATGTAGTGTGAAGCCTTGTTCTTTGTATAGTAAAACTAGTTTAAAGATAAAGCACTGAGAACTTATTGCTCTGTTGTTGTATCCTGGAGCACTAGGTATTGTGATAAAATATAGTTAGAATTTTCTGAAGATGTCCTGTCATTCTGTCATACAGGAAAAATTATACCTGGCATCCTGCAAACGGTGCTGCAAAGGCTGCTTTCAAGTAATACTGGAAATACCTTTCATGTACCTATATGTGCCTATGCTTACAGGAAAGGTTGTTTAAGTTCCAAATATTTCTTCCTTCCTTGAATGACCGAAAAAGTTAAGTGAGCTGAAAGGACTGCTCCCTTCCATTGTCCTTTCCTCTTTGGTAATGAGTGCAGATACTGCGGCAATATATGCATTTTACAGTATTGCAGTGGGCAGGCAGTGTTACTGTGTGGGGGTGAAAAAATGTCAAATGAAAAGCTTGAGAATAAGTTTGAGCTTTTAAGTATTCCTGGAAATAGCACGGAATTAAACCTAGTTTTAAATCTTAGTGTTTGTGCTCACCTATCAGCTGGTTCCTGTCTGCCTCTTCCCTGAATGCATTACATATCAGACGTCTTCAGTGCTAAAATCTCTGAGAACTTAAAATAATTTGTGGTTGCTTTCAATAAAACTCTGCATTCTTGATCCCTTCTTTTGTGTTTGGAGACCTTTGTATTTTGTATGTTTAATTGTAGTATTTGGTTTTAAAATATGAAGCTAAAGGTATCCAAGAATGATAAGTTTAGTTTGAAGAGTCTAGTTTCCCCTATCTTCCCCCCTCTTCTTCTGTAGTCAGTGAAAGGATGCACTGGGGGAGCTTCTCCAGCAGACTGTTTTGATTAGATGAAACGTTAGGCACCTGCTCTGGATCCCTTGCAGGAAAATCTTTCTCCACTGTGAGAAGGAAAAGGGGAGATTAAGCTTCCCAGAGCAAAACTAGATATTGTGAGTACCTCCACTTTCTGCATTATTTTAGGGATTAAGAAAGAGATGCATCTGCCTGAGATGTAACCCTCAATGATTTTTTTGAAAAAGGTCTTTGGATGCATTATGGATGAAGCAAGAGACAAAGTGCTTTTTAAAAAGTTTATCTTGCGTAGTCATGCTATATATGAATGTAGAATCTATACTTCTTATAATGACTAAACTGTTGTCCACCTTTTTGCTTGTGGCATTCGTCCACAGTTCAATAATCTATCTTCTTTATTATACATATAAAAAATGATGAATGACCACTTCATAAAACTATGCAAATACAGCATTGGAAACTATTGAAAGCGATCTGGGCTAACCATTTGACTTAAGTTTCACAAATACCTACACCCCGCCTGAACTGATCTTTGCCGAAGCTGCTGTTCTGAGTTCTTTGCTGAACCTGTTCATCTGTGAAAAAAGTGTAAAAGGATGTTCTTGCCAGTTCATCTGCTTACCTCTGTGTGCAAAGATTATTGTTATGTTGTAAATGGATTTTAGTTCAGCATACCACATCAGAAAACTCAGTTACTAGAAACTAATGTAGTTTCTGTAACATTATGAAGTAGTCTACGCTGGTGTTTGTTCTTCCCGAGGGTTAGAATATGTTTTTCTCGACCTGAACAATTACTACTGGAAAATTAAATTGATGTCTTTTATCTTAGCTATTAATATAAAACACTTCAGCTGTTCTGTCTGCGTCTTTATAATTATGTAACTTTTTTTTGGTTTTATCTTTTCAATATAAACAGTTTGCTCATGTAAGAACTGATTATGAAAGCATAACTCAAAAGAAACTAGTCTTGTGTGCCTCTGGAAAAAAAAAAAAAGAACATAAGGGCAGAAGTATGGTAACATCTTTGTCACTGATAAGGAAAATGATTGAAAAGGAGGAAATAGGGAACAGTTTTAACCACTTGAGCAATGTTTTCCTGGCTATAACCAGTAGATTCTTCATACTGAAAATGGACTGTTACCTCATGCATTGTCTTCATTATCTGTGTCTTATATAACGCTTGCCCAAAACCTAAGCTGTTTTGAGTGTTTTGATAACTGAGAATGTGACAGAAGGTTATTAAAAAGTAGAGATCTTGAAAGTCTCCAAAATAATTAAAATGCATAAAACACAAGGAAGTAACAGATGGCAAGCAAGTGTTTGAATTAAACCAATAACTCTTTAAATACATAACCTTAACAGCTAATGTACTGACATGGCAGACTGTACTAAAATTCCTACTAGCATTGTTTTAATGATTGAAAGAGCTAAAGTATAGTCTTAGAGACTATATTAACAAAATTTTATTAGTTTGGTGGATTTGAGCTTTGAACTCATCCTCCTCACCATCTACATGGATTATAGTCTTCTCACCAGTGTTTCACAAATTGTTAAATGGGGCTGGCAAATGAGGAAGTTAGCACCTTTCACTTTTTGGTTTTTAAAAAAAAAAAAAGGTTTTGCACATGACTTGCAATGAATATGCTCAAGGCATGGATATATTTCTGAGAATCTGTGAGTTTTGTCTTGGATGCAGAACCTGCAGCATTCACAAGCCAATGTCATATTGGGCCTCAGTCAGGCGCCTGGCGCAGGGACTGTGGAAACCCACCTCGGGGGCTGCTGCAGTGCTGCCAGACCGCTGCTCCTCCGAGGGGCCTTGCCTGGGAACTCGTCCCCGAGGTCCTTCTTCCCTGGCTGCCCAAACCGGTGCGTAGTAGTTGTCTGCACCCCGCTCAGGGAGAAGAAAATCAGAAAGTGAGGCAACCACTGATGCAAATCTGCCTTGGAGGCATTCTTTTCTAGCCCCTCACATTGAAACCTTAAAACAGTTTAATTTCCAAAATGTTATGTTCTAAAACTTGAATCATTTTTAGTAAAAATGTAACTGCCTTTTTACTCTGTAGCCTTATCAAAATTAACATGTAGTTCATAAAATACCTATTTTTTGCTGCCTGTAGCAAATTCATTGCTTTAGATCATCAGTATTTTTCACTGTCAAAGGGTTGTGCATGGAAATTCAGTATAAAAAGTCTGAAAGTTGTGATATTACTCTGGGTATGATATTATCCTTAGAACTAGATAGAATATCTGCACAAGTTTCTGTCCAAAATGGGAATGATCACAGAATAAACGTATTGTAAAATAATGCTTAAACTGCAAAACTAAATAAGACTTTGACACAGAAACCTAAGATGGATAGTTTGTTAAATGGACAACGAAGAATTTAAGTATGTAAATAGAATGTATTTGAGAACAGTTATTTTTCCAATTGATTTAAATCACTGGATGTGTTTTTCCAGTGGCTTACTTGACATATTAACTAAAAACAAACTGGAGATGATCAGGACTGTAAGAACTGCACTAGCACTGTAAAGTAAAATCATAGCATCAGGAAACTTTTAATTTGCCTAATATATTTTACCCTAAGCGATACTTTCATCAGCGAGACTAAGGGTATAGTTGTGTGTGTTTTGTAATTGAATAAAGAAGAAAATACTACAGAAGCTGTAGCACCAGGGATAAGAGTTGAAAACATCACTTGTTATCAGTTTCATCAGTGACTGAATGTTTAGGTGCAAAGTTGGACATCACACAACAGTATTATCAGTTTTCAAAGGTGTTTTTCATATTTCTGTTTTTGCAAGCTTGGTCAAACCAAGGGCCTGCTTCCTGCAGCAGTATCTTGTTGACTATGCTATGACAGCACTAACAGTATGATGACTGCTCCCTGACTCCCCAACTATGATTGCACAAACAACATAATTCTGCTGTATTTAGATTCATGAGTAGGAGAAATGGGTTCTGTTGCTAATTCTTCAATTTAAACTACAAAATAAACAGTTTAATAGTATTAGAGCCATTAACAGTATGTATATTGTCATGGTAACAAGGACACCTGAGATAGTGCAGGTCTAATCTGAATTTTTCTTTTGCTAGAAATGATTTAATGGAGTATTGTTATCCTCTTCTTACTTCCGTATCAAATCTGCATATTTTATAAGTAAATGCATTTGTTGGAACACCCGCATTATTTCCAGCTTGCAGACTGCTTTGGGTATCCAAGCCAGGTTGTATTATTTGGTTTTGTTGAGAGTTTTGTGCCAGTCTTCAAGACAGATCCTGTACTTCTTTCCATGTGTATAACTTTCAGAAAACAAGTGTGTTGCAGAAGTGAAAAATTTCCTAAAGTTTTCCTAAAGGCCTTTATACATTTTTTTGGTGGTGATAATTTTAGTTGAGCAAAATTCCTTGGAACAATTCCTTGGCATTATTAAATGTTACAATTAATGGAATTTCTTCTAAAGCAAGAAAAGTAACTAGGGTTTTGGAAGCGGAGCTCCCCTGTAGGTAGGGAAGTTAATGAAACAGAGGCAAGGAGACCTTGTGCTACCAGAAGCTGTAGCTTGTAGCTTTTCTGTTTGTGCTAAAGCTGCTCTGTGCTTGTCTTTGAGTCCAGACTGCTGCATCAAAAGGAAGAAAAGTATGGTTTAAACCCCAGCCTCCCTCTTGTTACTGTCTCTTTTTAGGGAATTTGGGGAGCCGTGTCTCGCCATTTGTTCTGGATAGGGACTGTCCAAACTGTGTTCTCCCCCAAACAATGCAGTTGCATCAAAATAAAGATACTTTGGTGGAATGATATTTTGGTGGAACTTTGAAGACTTTTTTTTTCCTTAAAGTTCATATCATTTAATAAGGAATTTAATATTTGCAAATGAACAGGATTTGTGAACATGCGTACTTGGCCTTCTCTTGGTCAAATCTTATTTTTTCAACTCCTGACTTCTCAGTGCTTTTGCAAGAAATCAACAACATTTAAATCTCTAAACATATGCACTTCTCAAGGCAGTATCTTCTAGAATGATTTCCTTCCTTTCTTGATCAAAATTTTGCTTTCCATTTCCTCATTTAAAAAATTCTGTGTTTTTTAAATACAAGGCAAGTTCATTGTCTTAGAATTCTAATGAAAAAGTTTAATAGGATATCAAGATACTGTCTAATGAGTCCATCAGTTAAAGTATTTTAACAAAAAGGTAAAACCAGATAGGGATTTTTTTTTTTTGTTATGACACTTAAGTTACATAAATATTTTGTGTTCTCTCTTGTGGAAACTCTTATTATCTTTATTATCTTTACTTGCCTTATGATAGTAATGCTTGTTTAGTCATTAGAATGTCATTGCCAGATATTTTGAATAAATTGTTGACAATTTTTTTCATTCTGAAGGAAAACAAATTCAAGAGTATTGAGTTATGCCAGAAGTTCAAATGAGAAATTTGAAAACTCATAAATAATTTCACTTGGATTTCTAATGAAGTTGACAGGCAAGAAAATAAATGGCATGCATTTTTATTCATTTTTGTTAAATTCATTATTTAATTGAAAAAATATTTAGAACTTCTGACACAATGACTATTCCTTAAGCCTTTCGTTTGTATCAGTGTCTTAAATCCTTTTAATTTTGTTTAACTGTTTTTCCCTGCCTTTTTATGTATTGTAAATGTTCTCAATTCAGACATGTGGGATCTGAGTTATGTTTGAATGTATTTTTTGCATTTGTTTATCCTTTTGACCATAAGACAGTATTTGTTTTGTGAGTCTACTGAAAAGTTTTATCACTGACTGTAAACAAGAATACATGCTTTTCCTTAATGTATTTGTTTTCACCTGTCTAAAGATGTTAAAAGCCTGACAAATGAAAAAGAGGTTATTCTTAGGAAGTAGGTTGGAGTGAGAGTATGTTCTGTTGAAAGCCTTAGAGTCTTAGGCAGCTGTTGTGGGCAACCCTGAAAATTTCCCTCTTGGACTTGGGAAAGAAATTCAATGGTTTATTTTAAATTAATGTACTAAGAAAGCATTTGTTGGTGTTTCAAACATAAATACCTTGATATAGGAGTTATTTTATTGAGCTTGTCTAACAGCTGTTTATGGACTACGTTTTCTTCTTCGCCCTAGAGCTAGTGTTTTCTTGTTTGTTCTTTTTGCCTCAGTGTTGAAATTATGATACGCTTCAGTGAGTGGACTTCTTTAGGGTCTTGGAGTAGACTATATAAGGCCAACATTGCTTTGGAATGTAAATACAAAGGAAAAATTCAAATCTGTTTGAGACTGCAGAGTAATAAAGAGGGATGGGAATAGTTATAGAACTTGGTTGTCTTATTGATGTCAGTTTTTCCTTACAGTTGCATTGGACAATGAGATTGCTTAAACATTTTAGCTTGAGTAAGTTAAGCTTAAAATAACTCCTTGATTTTCCTTGAAATCTCCCACAGGTCTCATGAAAAGCCTTTGTTAACTAACGTTTGGCTAGGTAATAATAGAATAACTGTGGCTTTCAGGTGTGTTTTAGCAGGGAGTTTGCTGTGACTCTGCTGTGCTCTGCATCAGCATTAAGCCTAAGTATGAAGCTTTCCATTGCCTTGGCTATGTTAACTTTTCCTCTGTCAGGCTTTACTCATCATCTCGCATTTTAAGCATTTTCTACACATAAACAAATTATTTTGAGTTATACCTGTTCTGAATAGATGTGTTTGGAATTCACCATGCCAGTTTTACTCCTAAACTATGTGGTTATGCAGGTGACAGACTGGAGAGGCATCTCTTAGACGAGAGGAGAACAAAGATGCAGCATAGGTGTAATAAAGCCCAGGCGCTTATCTACTTATTTTTGAAGAGCATGCTTGTGAGAAGAAGTTATGGTTTGGAAATTGGAATAAATCTGAGAGAGCATAAATGTCAACTGAATAATAGGGGAGACTTTGGAGCATTCTCCTGAGTGAAAAAGTCTTAGCAGCTGAGCTCAGTCATATGAAAGAAAATGAAGCAAACTGTCCGCTAGGAACCAGCTCCAAGTGGAGGCATGGGGCAATCTCGTACAGCTTCCTTCTTCTAAAGTGGTGGTGAAGGCTTTGGGCATTTGCATTTTTGGCTGTGAGAAGCAAGCTATTTGACATGCCTATTTATAACTTTGGAATGCTTATTAGGAATAGAATCAGAACTCCTTTGTGGAATAAAATTTATAATAAAGTGCTGCTGTTATAAGGAAAGAAATGCAAGTGAAAGACTTCTGTTTCTTTCAGATCAATTAATGTGTTACAGAATGAGCTATCATTGATTCAACAAGATTCTTATTAACCAGGTCCTCATGAAGCAAAACTGCAAGTTAGCTTTTGTACGTTGTAAGCAGTAATAGTATTCCTTTCCAAGTAACTTGCCAGACTTCTTGTGAATCGATAGGTTCTTAAATTAAATGAGTCTTGAAACAGGGCAGCAGTGAAGCAATTTATGGGATAGGTTTATAATCAACTGATAATTCAATTAATGTAGCATCTTAACCACTTGTCTCTGATTTAATTTTTTCCAGATGTTTAGCTTTTAATGAAAAGCTCTTTAGAGACTCATGAGGAAGGCAACATCTGGGGAGAGAATTTATGGCAAGTTTGCATGGAAGTAAAGAAATACTTCTTTAGTAATTACCTTCCATATCAACACAGAAGCTTTGGGGATTTGGACAGGGTTTTTATTTAAAAAAAAATATATATATATATATATTTTATATATATAAAAGCATATAAGCACCAGTTTATACTGGCAACTATTTTTTATTGGTAATCTTTTTGTGGAGTTGGATAGAAGTACAGCGTTGTTGCATGGCATGCACATAGTGGTCAGCCTTGAAATTTGTCAGTTTTGCCTAAACACGGTTAAACTTGCTTCTGTGTTATGATAGGACTTAACTTATAAAGCAGGAGAATTCGTCTTAAATACCGTAAATAGGAATGCAAATGAAAACAAGAGCTGTTAGTTTTGAATTTTCTTTTGTAGTAGCATAGAGGAGAGAAGAAAAAAAAAATAGGGGCAGCTAATGTGATTCTAAGAAACTTAGCCTGCATCATTAACGGTCAGTTGGAGAGAATCTCTCAATCATTGTTAACACCCTTCAGATGGAAAAGCAGAGTCTTGATATGTCAATACATCAGCAAAGATTTGATTCTGTAGCACGCTATAGTTTTTTCTACAAATGATCTGCATTTTTCTGTCCATATACAAATATTTCCAAACCAAAAAAATCCCCTGTAATAGTGATTATCAGTGTTGGATGATCTTGCTACTGTTTCTTTAATTCAAGTGGCAAAGTGATTCTGTTTGTACATATTTTGTTTAGTAGAGTAGGATACAGTAATTGTAAGTGGTAGTGCCCAAACCCCAAAAGAAGTCGAAAATGCTCTTCTGAAGCTCTGTCTTAAAGGGACAAACAAAATGCTTTGAGAAACATTAAAGGTATTAATACAAAGACTTTCCTCTATTTTTTTTAACTTAAGTTTTATTTTAAAATGCATATTTTTTCCATGTTTTATATCAGATATCTATATTTTTGTTTAAAAAAAAATCAATTAGAAATTCAAGCCTGGACAGCCTTAACAAAGAACACTTGGAGTTCTTAAGTCCCAGGACACTTCTGCTACTTCTGTTCCACTGAGTAAGGTTTAAACGTATCTAGAGATATGTTTAAGTAAATCTCCCTTTACCTGCCTTAAGACATACATTACTGATACAATACATAGAACTGCCTATCTCTTTCACTCAAACACAGCTATGCACTTCTGTAGGCGCTCCCCCCCCCTTTTCTTTTTCTTTTTTTTATCCCTTTGGAACTGCCAGGAGGCATCTCAGACTCCATTCTTCTCCCCTGTTATAGGCAATCTTATGCTTTGTAATTTCAGTTGTTCATTTTTATAGTTTTCAGGAATAGGTAATTTTTTGATACATTTCTAAATCTAATGATGCTTTAAAAATGTTTTATGGCTTTTAATGTAGTCACTTCATTCTTTAGTTTCTGGATGTGATTTCTGTTGTTGATCAAGTTAACTTTTGTTCTTACTATTTAGATAGCATGTACAAAAACTGTTTGCATCCAATTGATATTGCCGAATGTTGATGCAAAACAAAATTAAACACTAGGTTTAAATAATGGACTTGTTTTTCATACTGCTTGTTTTATTGCTTTCTAATATAACTGTAATCAGTGAATATTATAAACAATTCATATCACTGACACAAATAAAACAGGATTGAAATTTTATGCATGACAGTACACAGACTGTTCATGTCTAAGATGCAGTTTATTTTTAATAAACTAACAGTTTCTATTTGCAAGTATAACCATGCTTCTGAATGCTGCTTGGGTTTTATTTGTTTTTTAGAAGTTGTACTAGTTACTTCACAGTTCTTTCAGCCGTAAACTAGTGGTTCAAGTCCCACTCTGGAAATCTGAGACTGATGTTCTATCTTGATAACCAGGACTTTCTCCATTTAGGAATCCTAGAGAAAAATATTTAAGGCCAGTAATGAGTAAATCTTCAATAGTGAAGTAAGATATTTTTTCCCCTCTCCAGAGTCTCCTGGAAGCAGTTGTAAACCCAGTCTTTCTCTCCTGCATGTAGGTGGCATGTGACTCAATGCAGTGTCTACTTACCACTCTTTTATACTCAGTTTTTCCACTACTAGAAGAAGAGCCTATTTAAAAATAAAAAAAAAAATGAGGAGAGGAGGATTTAGGGGAAGTGCTAAGAAGTGCACTGCACATAGAGTAGCAAGCAGCTCTTTTCCCAGAAAGCATGGTTTAAATAGCTGAGAGAAGGGATCTTCATAGAGAAATCCTGAAAATCAAAAGCAGGGCAAATGCCATGCTGACAGCAAAAATATTAATTTCCTGACTACTCCTTGGTGAGGTGGAGACAGTTTCATTGAGAGGGTAAAAGTGAATGGGGAAAAAAAAAAAAGTGAAGGAAGGGGTGGTATGATCAGGCAAAATGGCTAAGGGGAAAAGGAGAATTGAAGAGAGCAGATAAAGTGTGGATGTTAGTAAATAGATTTAGAGGACGAAACAGGTTGATGAGATTTACCTGTTTTCCAGCATGGGGGTACTCTAGCCAAAGAAGTAACAGCTGTTGTATATGATTTCTTCTGTTTTGGGGAATAGTGACCAGAAACTATTTTCTGCAGAGAATAGAAGTCTTAATTTCTTTCAGTGTTAATCAACATGCAGCCTGCCCTTTAAAAAAAAAGGGGAGGGGGAGGGGGGTCAGTTATTACTCCTTTCAGTGAGATGCAAATTATTCCAGTAATATCAATAAAGTTCATACAAGATATACTGTACTCATAGTTTTAGCTTTAATGAACTAAACCAATTATACCATGTCATAACTAACCAAGTAATAATAAAATATATTATTATATATATTTTTTTACAAGATGCTCTGGGCTTGTAGTTCTCAAATTTAATATACTCATGTAATTGCACGATGGTACAGTTCAGCAAGTGATCTGAAAACCCTTAAGTTGGAAGTAGTGGTGAGTGCACAACTTTATTTTCAACTTTGTTTACACTTGCATAGTCTGCACTTCTGCTTCTGACAGAACCATTGTTGACTTGCAATAAACACAGAGTTGCTGAATTTCAGTTGTCTGATTTGAAAGTCTGCATGCAAGAAAAATGTTTATCAATCTCACATTTACATTTCCTCTTTTATTTAAATGAGCCAAGGCAAGCTATGACTCTTTTTCTATAGAAATATTTCTTCTGCAGACTAAATAATACAATGGAATTAGCCTCTCGATTTCAACTGTCCAAGTTAGTCCTTCAAATTTCTTCTATAGGCAGTGGAATGAGAGAGCATCTCCAAAGGCCAGTTTGACCTTTCCAAAATAGGTATCTCAAAGCTAAGGTAGGTTCTCCTTTGGAATTACTTACTTCTCTCCATTGACTGTAGGCAGAGATGGAAACTGTTTAGTCTAAGCTAATTATTTAATTAGAAGTAATGACTGGTAACCTGTAAGATCATGTAGCCTTTAGCTATATCATGACACTTTTCTGAGGAAGTTTGTGTGTACAGTCCTGATTCTGACACTTGCCAGCTTCTGAGTGTCGCACTTGACAGCTGTAGCCTTTTTCATGTAGCTTTTTTATACACATTTTTTAAAATATTTTTTTTAAAGCATAAAAGACACCCAGGATGTCTGTACTTAATAACTTAGTTACTTAAGTTCAAGGAATGTGGATGTGATGCGGACGAGGCTGCGAAAGAGGACTTGATACCATGTCTTTTTTTCTTCCCTCGATGGCAAACACAATGTCATAAAATTCAATGTTTCCAATTTTTGTCAAAGAAAGTTGAGTTCAGTGAATGAAGACAGCCTGCCGGGCACACTGACAGAGTGTATTTCTTCTGAAAACAAAACTAAAGAAAATGTGGATCTACTGTATTAATAGTCTGGAAATGATCTAGACTTGGTTCTGGTTTCTTGCCCTTTTACTAACAGGGAGTAGATCAACACCTGGGGAAAACTTGTGGTGATGGCATGCATAGAAGAAAAGCATTGGTAATCAGCCAGTTCAGACTCATTGCCACATGGAAAAGGTTGACTGTTTTGGTTGGGTTCAACTGAGAGCTGGTAATGAGCTGTATATAAGATATTTTACCGGTGTTGTATGCTATTGAACAGATGATGCAAAGGGTCGTTAATGACCAAATGGCAGGCGACACACCTCCTTCTCAGGAAGGCACATTTTGGTGTGAAGTGTCTCCTCTGAACTTTGTATTTTATTTGTGAGTTGCATGGAAGGAGTGTTCAGACTGGATGTTGTACTCTAAATCAGTAGTCTGTCTTCAGCTTCTGCTTTCTCTACCTGCCACTGTATTTCATATTGGGTTGTAGAGTATCTGCTAGACACAGAAATATGGATCAAGAAAAATTGGAAGCAAGTTTGAATTTTATCTAAATACAGTGTAAGGGAACAGATCAGAGAAAGAAGGTAGTGCATAAAACAGCAACAGCTGATACCACCCACTTCCCCCCAGCCCCAAGTTTTATCAGACAGTTGACAGAAAATAGCATTGTTGGCATTGAAGAAGTGAATGTGATAAAAGATAATGAAACAGTTATTCAGTTCAACAACTTTATGGTTCAAACTTCTGTCTTTGCTAACTTCTGTATTTGCAAATATTGGTCATGCAGGGGCTAAATCACAGAAATGCTTCCAGGCGTTTTAAGCCAGCTTTGTGCTGATAGTTTAAACAAGTTTCAGGAAATTAATTGAACAATTCCCAAGGCAAGTGTTGGCTAGTAAAACACCAGAATCTGAAGACATTAATGAAGGTGGTGATCACATCCCAGGTCTCGGAGAAAAAAATTTGAAGCATTCAAGACTAAAGGTAATTAAAGCTTTAGTTGTTTAAGGAGCTTGTGTGGACTAAACTTAAGAAATCGGTTATATGGGTCCAAAGTTTTAAAGAAACAGAACATAATTGGTTTTGTGGGATTATTCATCATAATCCTAGGGTCTAGTTTCCCAGCTGTAATAGTTCGCTCAGAATTCATCATTGCATATATGAAGTTAGGATTGTGTTTTCCTCTCTTTAACATTAATTTACATTGAATTTCATTTGCAACTTCATTGTTCAGTCACTCAGTTCTCTAAAATTCTTCCATAATTCTTCGGTTAGCCTTTGTCCTCGCTACCTTGATGTCTGATCTAATGAAAAGCAACTCCAAGGAAGCAAAACCGGACTTATTTAAAATGAGGTGAACAACCAGCCTGTACGCTGAACAAGACAGAAACAGAGTACATTTTCTGGAGAATGAAGTGCCTGAAAGACCGGAGAGGAGGGGCTGGCTGTAAAGGTGAACATGCTCTGTCAAGGAGGCAGTACTCTTATGGGCACAGTCCAGGACATAAGATATCACAAAGGGAGAATGCCTGAAAAGGTGGGTGTCAGGAAAGCCTATGTGTCGGTTATTGACAAGGAAAGAGAGACCTTTCAGACCTTAATCTTGGTCTAAACAGATTAAGTGTGTTTTCTTTCACTCTTTCATCATTGCCTTTTATGGAAGTTTGTAACAATTATCTATTTCACATAAGTAAATGGAGACTTTTATTTTCATTTAATTGAACTTGGCTTTAGTTGATGATACTGTTTACACTGAGATGAAATCATTTCTTGTCGGCCCTTGAACTGGGACTCCTTAACAAGGTGCTTCCCCAGCACATTCTCCAAGTATCCAAAGGTATACAGTATGTGTCCTCAGATCAGCTCTGTAGACTTGGTTGAGCAGGTATGGGGCAAGCGTGGAGGGACTCAGCCAATGATGTGACTGGTGGTAACTAGGAAAGCTGTCTGACGTGGCAGGATTTTGCAGAACATGCTTAAATCCAAAAGGTCATGAGGAAGTGTGATTTATCTAATGCACAGGCACTGGAAGTCTTCATTAGTTGATGTCTCATGCTATGTGATTGGAGGCAGGCACGTAATGCTCTATCCCAGTAATGTGCTGTTGCATGGTAGTTTGGATGCTAGCTCTGTTCCTTGTGTTTTCTAACTTAACAGTCTTTCTTTTTTTCTTTTTTTTTTTTTTTTTAATATAGCTCGAATTAAGCCTAATGATCATGTCAGCTTTTCCGTTTGCTTGCTTTTAGCAGGAAGAAAGAAACAGTACTCTGTAAAATAACATCTTTCTTTATTCCATTACAAATAAAAGAATTTAGGGAGCAGCATATAGGGTATTGAAAATATATCACAGAATATATCCTGCAGAAATAAAGGCTACCAAAATTTAAGTGGATTTAAAAGCATAATTTGACCAACAGTGGGTTGCTCTTGAAGCTGGCCAATTAATACCAAAGTAGTAAAAATTGCTTCCTTTTTCATGTTATATGCTAAATGTTTTATGTTTAAATTTTTGAACCAACTATGTTCCTTCACAAATGAGAACTCTTAAGCTGAAGGGCAAATGGGCTGTTGTACCAGTCCTTTTATCAGTTGAAGGAGATTTAACTTTACCAGCGATATAATTTTGATTATTTCACTTTCTTGAAGAGTTGGCAGAATACAAATGACAGAGACTCTCAAATAGATACCTGATATTTCATGTCATTAGAACTAATGCTGCATTTGCCATAATGTTACAAAAATGCCTTCAATGCATTTGTTTTCCTGGGAGTGAATTCCAGATGTTAATTTAGAATCTGCCATCTGCTTGTTTTTGGTATTTTTGTCAAGTTGCAGGTCAAAATTATGACTTCTTTGCTGTCAAGAGAATGCCAGCATTTGTAACACCAATATCTTATGCTGAATGCTTTTCTGTAATTGCAGTTTAATTTGCATTTTTGCCTCAACTTGCTAGATGAAATGCATGTATGGTGTGAATCTGATAATTGTATGTGACCCTTCTTGCATGTGTGTGCACACTGTTGGGTTTCTGGGATGCAAAACTGAGCGACTCTGCAGCTCTGAATTTTATTCTTTTGGAGTTTGTAGAATAAATATTCTAATCCTGGGAAGCACACGCTGTCTTTCTCTTGCAGAACTGTTGAAACTCCTCCTTGATGCAGTTGATCAAAAGCCTAGTGTAATCTTGATTCTATTATTGTAGCAAATGTTGGGTTTATCACTAAGTGGAAAAAACCCCCCAGATATTAATTATGCAGTTGCAAACTACATTTCGGTAACAGCAAAAATAACTGTCACTTTCACATTTGGAAACATGCATGAACAGTGTATGCTAACAAATATGCTAGGATATTTTTTCTGAAAGTCTGCATTTGAATTAATGTAAAATTATAGTGAGATGCGGCCTTACTCTAAACTCGTTATAGCTTCAATCATTATGTTAATATTAGTTAAAGATAAGTAGACTTAATCTCTTTTCTGGCCCATGTTGATAGCTTTTTTCAGAATTTGTCATTCTTCTCTCACTGTACCTTTTACCTTCTCACATGTCCTTCCTAAACTCAGTAGTAAAGCTGTGTATGTTTTCTTCAGATATCTTTTCCTGTGATTTTTATTTGTTTGTTTTGTTTGTTTGCTTGTTCATGTGTTCCTGTGATAATTTGTCAGGTAAAACAATATGGTTAGTTAACAGGGCCTATGTGTATTGTTAAAGCCTATTTCTAATTAATTTTTCTTCCACGTGAGTTTAAGAATCTCCTTGATTTCAAAGTGCTAAGACCCAGTTAACCTGTCGATAAAGGACACATTGTTGAAATACCTGCAAAGCAGCATGTTGTCTTCTGTGCAGAGCTCCTCTGAAGACTGTGATTGTAGGAGCATCTGGAGCTAATGCAAACTTTAGTAAGTCAGTTCTGTGGCAAACAGTGTCTGAAAGTACTTCCTACAGCTTTATGGAAGCAATACATATGCGCACAAGCACTCAACCATCTTTTCAAAGCACAGTATCTATGTATGGTTTCAGTGGTAGTTTGGAGTTTGGAGTTTCATTAAAAAGTGCATTAGCGGCTTTTTGTTGCACTATCAGATGAAAAAGTAGTGCAGAAACAAGTATGGTTGGAGAATCAGGTTCCCTTGGGCTGTCATTTTTGCCCCAAGGACTTTAAAGGAATTTGTGCTGCTGGTGGTTAAGTCCTTAGACCAGGTATAACCGACATGCACACATGAGCAAAATAATGCATATGTACAACTTAATTTAGCTTATACTTGCTATGTGTAAGTCTTCACTGTAATTTGTTGTACTTGCATTACAATTATTCTTATTGCTACAGTTCTGTAAAGTTGTGAACTAGCCACTGAGGATGCTAAATGCTAGTTTATGAATGCTTGTGTTGTCTAATGTGTTTTTCTTTTCTTAATGATGCGTTACAATATGCAAGTCTCTTTCTTTAAGAAGTAACCAACTTCACTTTTGCAAGATTTGCTTTTAAGCAAATTTTATTTCTGTAGTGTAATGCCACAGTAATGAATAGATTACATTTAAAAGTACTTGGTCATACACATTATAGATAGTTAAAAAATGCTTTTGTTTTTCATTTAGCTTCCAGTATTTTGATTTTGCCTTGGTTCTCTTTTTAGATTTATTCCTTTCTCTTTTTTTTTTTTTTTTTTTCCTTGCCAGGAATATGTTCTGATACTTTAATTTAGCTTCCCTCTTAAAAAATAATCTCATATGAAATTAGTACTCCATGAGTTGATATTTGAACTACTCTTCTGAAATGGACCATAGTCTCACTTTGAAACTCTCAATAGTAATCAATACTGGTTGGTGTTTTCAACAATTCTTTCTGCGATTGAGTTAACTTAATTCATGCACACTAGTGCTACGAATGGTTGCGTAAAATATCTTTCCTTCCATTAAAATGCTTCAGCTCAATGATACCAGACAAATGAAATAATGGAAGAGACCATTTTTTGTATGTAATTAGAAAAAAAGGGAAAAGAGCAGTAACAAATGTCTCTAATTTATTGGAGAATGAATGAATGGGTTTCAGTGACTTTTCAAAAGGCAACAAAAGTCTCTTTTGTATCTGCTTTTATAACTGAAAATCTGGTTGATTTGATTAAATGTGCAGAATAGGAAAACATTTACGCCAGTATAATTAAAAGATGCATGTAGGTATGCTCCTTCCTCTTACACCATTTTTCCTTGTTTTTATACAAGAAACTATAAAATTTGTTTTGACACAGTTATAATGGAAATACTTTTTTTTCCTGTAAATCTTAAAAGCATTGAGGAAATAGGCCTTGTTTTCCTTCTGTAGATTCACCTTCTATCCTTTGGCTATAGTCAGCTTGAATTTTGCCATTGTTGCTGTTATGCCTATTCTTAGGAAGCTTTTTAAATGCTTTAAACTTTACGCCTATTATTAGGAAACTTGAAAAAACTTGTACAGCCCATCTCCTGCTGTTCACTGGGCTTCACTGCCACCACAAAGTGAAACCAGCTCAGAGGGCTCTTGGCGGATTGGTGTTTTTGCAGAGCCAGGCATGACTGTGCTCCTGGTTCATCTCCCTTCTCCTCCACTGCTGCAGGCAGAGACGTTTGGACCTCATCTCCCATGAAGCAGGTCAGAAGACGCACACATTTTCAGAATGATTTGAAATGTAGTCTAATGTAAACTATTGCTTATATATGGAGACAGGCACCAAATTAGATTCTCTTGCCGTACCTGTAGTTATTTATCCAGATGTATATCTGCTGATAATTGGCAGCCCTGATTTAATCAATTGCTATTTCCAGACTTTTAAGATTATTAAAATCTACCTGTAAGTCTTAAGGTTATAATAGTTGCTGTATTTTCTTGATGTGTAGATTTTTGCTAAAGGGATTCTTGAAGTGGTTTATGTACGTCATCCAGAGGGGAAAGAATTCATCTGTAAATTTTCAGTTACCTCTATTAAAAAGTTATGTACACTTGTTGTGGACTCTAGTAATAATAAAAAAATCTTCATGCAATGTATGCATGTTGCACACATTCTTGTGGTGTTGCAAAAGAGCACAAGGTTTCTTGGGTGGTTTTTAGTTCTTCTGCTTTGTGCTCGCTGCTGTGTGCATTAAGTGTAAGCACTGTTTGTTTAAGTTTACTTGAAAAAAACAACAGGCTAATATCTAAATTATAATTTTTCAAGCTGGAAACTGGAAAAGATTATCAAAAGAAAGCAGGAGCTTGTTGCAGGGATTCCTTTTTCTCCTGCCTGTTTAGCTCTCTTCTAGGACCTAATTATTCAGTATTGGATGGCAGTGCTCTTTCACTTGTTCAGAGTTTCGGGAGGTGTAGGGGTATGTGAGAAAACTCTAAGATTATGGAATAGCCAGGGAAAGCAAGGCGAACAGGTTCCCTCTCTTCGCTACTTCTCACCCCAGTAGTTTAAATAAGGCACATCCATGCTATTTCATTTTCTTGCCTGGATCTCAGTGGCTTTATCCCTACTGGTTTCTGCTAGTGTTTATATGCATTGGCAGGCCTGTTATTTGCAACCTCTTGCATACCTTGTTGTGGTCTGTTAGAGTGGCAGACCCCCACAGGCTGAACAAGTAGTCTGGGAAGCTGTTGGAGGATGCCAGTTATTACTAGTAATTGGACTTTTTGTGGGGGGAGGTGTAATGTGCACAGGAGTCTTCTGTTTCCATTTTGGACTTAAGGGTTTCTGGGGAAAATTAGAGTTGCTTTGTTAAGGCTTAATGCAGACCTTAAATAGTCACTGCATCTTTCATTGTAATGCAAAAATAAGTCCTGCCTGACAAGCCCACTGTATGTTGGTAATTTGATACTGGATTAAAAAAAAAAACAAACCTAAAAGTTAAAACTATTTACAGTGCAGAGCTCAAGCTATATTTTAGAAATAGGTGAAGGGGGATATATATATATATATGTGTGTGTGTATACACATATACATGTACGCATATCTCTTTCTCTATAAAATATATATGTATATATAAAATCCCTTCCCATATGGTGTAGGTCTTAGACATTGAGGGCTAAGTATTTCCCTGTTGAAAAATCTTTCCTGTTTGTGAGAAACACTTGATATATGGTGATCCAATTATTAGTAACTATTTATGATCACTTAAAGGTAAGATTGCAATTATGTAACAGTGCTGCTTTGATAGTCAAAGTGTAATTGTTTTCATGGAAAATGTGTTAAAGTTTTCAGTCTTAAAATTTGGCAGAGAAAGCCTGCGTAAGCTTCAGTTAAATAAAATCATAAGTGAGGAGGCATTTGTTCAGAGCTCACTTGAATTTTTTCCTCTCTCTCTCACTAGCTCGCTTTTGTTGGTTTTCAACAGCTACCAAGTAAGATATTGCAACGGAAGAGAAAGAATTTGCAATGTGCCAGGAGTTACAGGGCTTCAATAATACTGTGAAAAATTTGCCGTTAGATACATTGTGTCCACTACGAACTTGTATGAGATTTGGTAACTGATATAAAATTGGAATTTGATTGTAATCTCTTGTTTTGTCTCATGGTGCTTTTAGTGGGTTTTCATTTAGTCATAGTAGCATTGACAGGTTGAATTAGGTTTGTTTTCATATCTTCTTTATTAGTGCTATAATGAAACCAAGTTCTCTTGGTTTCTGTATCTCATGTTTCATGTATCATGCTGCCAAGTAAGCATAGAAGTTACTAAACAGTTTTTGGAGCAGACAGTTCTGGTATTGATTCTGTTGGTGAACATCAGCAGAAGCTTTTAGTAAGGGCTTCTGGAGCTTTCAGAGGTGGTCGTTGCCATTTTAACATAATACTTCGGAGTACTGTGTGCTTTTGGCAAGAAAACTTTCCAGAGGACTCACTCCTGTCCCTACTAGCACTGCTACCAGCCAGGGAATCTGAGCAAAAATCCTCTTTGCAGTACCTTCTTCAAATAGACCTTGTATTGGAAGAATTTGTTTGCTAGCTCTAGTTGATTCATAGTCACTTGGTTTGCAGGAATTGGACAAACAGTTCAGGCAGTGATTTGAGTGCACAGGGCAAGGAAGGAATATTAAGGAATATTAGTAAGTGTTTTCCTTTTTCTTTAAAGAAAGAAAGAGGAAAGAAAAAAAATTTGAGTACTGCTGACTAAATCATACTCTTTATTATGAAAATGTTTAGCTTATATGTTGATAGAAATAGAAAAGTAATCATTGTTTTTGCATAAGGACTAATCATGTCCTGTAAAGCAGCTGGTATTGCTTTATACCAAATAGCTGGATGCCAAAGAGAATTTCTAGCATATCCTACTCAAAATATTGAACAGAAGTATTAGGGGAGAGAAAGGATGATTCGTAGCGATAAAGCAGTGAAAATAGTAATAAAGAGGAAAGTAACTGCTTCAAACTTGGGCAAGGGTGTTTTGGGGTAGGAATGTTCTCATAGTAGTATGATGCCACATGATAATATGATGCTGATCTCTGTGAAATAGCTTAACTGTGCTCAGGTTTTTCACAAAACTATTGGATATCTCTAGGGAATCCATTTAATGCCTATACATAGGTAGGTACATTACTTGCATTTATTTGACTTTTGAAAAGAATAAGAATACACAGTATTTAAAATTCCTTGCCTAAGCTGTTTGAACTTCAGGAAGACAGTTTATATCTGGTGATGCCAAATGCTATTACAGATATACTTGACTTGCCACTTTTTGTTAAGAAACACAGTGCTGTAAAGTCTCTTAGAGCCTTTACAGACAGGTACAAGTAATGTTGAATGTGGGGGTTTATTTTACCCAGGGTGGGGGGAAAAGGGGGCAATACTTACTGAAGTTGAAATCGAATTTTATCAAAATCCCTGAAGACTCAGTGAGGTATTCGTAAGACTCAACAGAATAATCCCATGTAGGACATGCGCTGGCAAAGTCCTGAAGTTTTACATCTAGGGAATGTGAAAATATATGGCAGATTTCTTAAGTTTTATAGAAATCGAGTCTGGGAGGCAGAGTAGGTTGGTGGTTAGATCAGTGGTTTATCTTTCCTTAATAGTGGTGCCCTGAAAGAAATTTGTCAGCTTAGTTTCAAAATGTTGTGATCGTGAAAAACAGCAGACAGAGTGTACCAAAATTTAGGATGCTCCATTTCGAAGCAAGGTAAAAAAATTACAAGGATGGAGCAAACATGTCAGGAAATACAATATTACTTCATAGTTCTTTTCCCTTACAAAACATTCTGTGATGCAGCTTTTCAAGCATAATGACACAGGATTTCATGTAAAATATCAGTCAATAGAGAATACTTCGACAATAAAATTGTTAGCTTATTTGAATTGAAAAATACATGAGGCATGTTATTTTCTGAAAGAAAAAAATTCATTTTTAAAAAAGAAGTCCAGATAGTATGCAATAGGTGATTGTACACTCACAGTAAATGTGCTGAAATGCTGAGTTGAGGAGTAGAATAGCTGTATGAAACAGATGAGTAAAACAATGAAACTCCTCTTAGAGAAAAGTAAGCTGAGACAGGGGTACAATGATAACTTACGACGTGTTTACCTTAAGAAATTATTCATAAATCAACACAAATGGTAAAACAGTGATTGGTATAATAACCAGAAATGACATGATAGCTATGAATCAAAGTCGATTTCTTAATATGATCACTTTTGCGATATAAGAATTTACGACGTGTTTTAAATAGCAAGTTACTGGCATGTTCACTTTCGCAAGAAGCCCAAATACTAACTAGAATAGCAAACTTGCAAGGATTGTTTATATGATGTCAATATTCATGTTTAATAGGTTGTATTATAAATTTTGAATTATTCTTGTTCGAGCCTGATTACTACAAGAGCTTGTATCATTTGAAGAGTAGTAGACTTTTAACTTTTATTGCCCATCTAATTTGCAGTAACAATAAGTGTGTGTTGGCATTTTTTACAAACAAGATAGTGTACATTTTTTTTAATAAACTCAGATAACTTCTTCAGTGATGCTAATGTTAAAATTCTCTTAGACTGTATTTATGAATTACAGGCCATGGATTTTTTTTTTTTTAAGAATTTATTAATTGGGTAAATAATGATTGGTTGACTAGTCAGAGTTGTATATTATGTCTGTAGGGTACGAAAATTATCGGCCTTTCTTGGCGGGTGTTCCCCTCAGAGAGCACACACTGACAATCTCAATTAAGTGAGGGATTTTGATATTGCTTATATAATAAGCATTGTCAAAAATGTGTACAGTAGCATATTTTACTGTGGTGTCTGCCACTGTTCTAAAGTAATAAATTCTCTGAAGTAAGTTCCTTACATAAAAGTAACCCACGATAGTCAAATATGACACCGATCATACTGCATTGTTCTTGGCTCTCGCATACAGGGAATGCTATCTGTACGGACCACTCAGAAGCTGAAGAAAAACCAGTTGTCTAACAAAAGTGATTTTTTAACTGGTTAAAACATCCTAGAAACCTTCAATATTTTGACTTTCTCAACAGTTTCATTGGAAGTAATATTTTAACTATCAAATAGTGTCCTAAGTAATAGCACCTGGAATTTATGCTCCTTTGATATATCCTGGAATCTTGAACATGCAATATGTGGTGACTGGGTGTATGATTTTAGTTTTCAAATGTTTTACGTATAAGGTCCATGACTGCCCTTGTTTTATAAACATTTAACATCAGTCAGTCAATAGTAGAACTACTGTTCCCTTTATTTAAACAGACAGCAAAATCAAAGTGTATTGGGTAATGCAATATACATATTTATTTAAACAGACAGCAAAATCAAAGTGTATTGGGTAATGCAATATACATATTTTTTGAGAGAGAGAAAGGAAGGAGAAGAAATAGAAAATGCTGTCTTTTCTTTTGTTCCTGTAGACCCTAAGCTTGGATTGAGCTTTAGATGGCCAAACTTGAAATGGGTTAGTCCTCATGGAGCCTTATATGAAACTCGAGTCAAAACTTTGTAAAATCTAGATCCTGATAATTAGGTGAAAAGTCCCTATAATGGACTTGGCTAAGGTGTTTGAATTTGTTTAAAATTAAAGCTTCTGTTTTACTATTCACAAGAAAAGTCTCTCAAGCATGAAGAGGAATAGTTAATTTTTTTCCCCCAGTTTCATTCCCTCATAAAACAAGAGGATATTTGTGTACCTTGTGTTTAACATAACAGAATGAAAAAGGTGACCAAACGTTTTACTGAGCACTTTCCATCGTCTTCAACAGACACCAACCAAGGAATAATCTCACTGTCCTTTGTTAGTGAACTCAGTAGAATTATGTATTGGCCTAACAAATTTAGTGCATATATTGATGCAAGAATGAGAACAATTTTATAATTCTAAATAAAAATGTCTAAAATGCCCAGCAATTTTTTTGCGGAGTGTCTGCATAGATGTGTGTTAGGGAAAAATAGGTTGTTCTGCCCAGATGAGAAGTGTTGTGTTTCCCCTGCTGTGTCCCCCACTGCTGTCTTTCCACCTTCCTTTCCTCTCCTTGGCTTCCTGTGTTTTCCTCCAGTTTTCCCTGCCTGCTGGCTGGACCAGTGGTAGCATGCACCGTGGCTGTGTCTGTGTGTGTGCTGGTCTGTAAGGCAAAGCAAGCGACTGGTGCTTTTCTTCAGGTGAGATGTAAACCTAGGTCCCTGCAATCCACACAGACTCGCTGATTTGTTGCCAAACATGTCTGAATATCTTTAATCTCTGTGCCTCTGTTGAAGTTGCTCAGCAGGTTCAAAAGCTGCTCTGGGGGGCACGGGTAGACAAGACGGCAGCATCACAGAAGTCCCTCTCCTTAGGAGCAAGAGTTGAAAAATAAAAGCAAGATGATGTCCCCTTCTCCGCTCAGAACTAAGAATATATTTGCATTGTACTTGGCCTTTGACAGCAGCTAAGCGTCGTGTCTCTGGTTGCCTCCTCGTCTGTCTGCCTTGGTGGGGTGAAGCAAGTGCTTCCCCGAGAGCCGCAGTTAGAAGTCGCATACTCTTTCAGACTGACGAGTGAGTGCGTGATCATGTAGCCGTAGTGATCCCTGTACCCACCATGTCCCAGGAGAAGAGGCAGGGGCACGCGCTTTGTTAGCCCTACTCTGGAGGAGAACCTTGTGTGAAGAGCTGATGGCCTGGCCAACTCTCACAGCCCTGTGAGCCCCAGGAGCTGCGCCCATGTGCCTAGACGGCCGACTGTAAAGCCGTTTCAGATGCTTTGGGTATGTGAAGCCATCCTCATGGGATGGGAGTACGGCGGCAAGCTGTAGGCTCCTGACACCCTCCTGCTGCTAGCACCTGGGAGTTGGGCAGGATAGGCCAGGTGTCTAAAAGCGCACAAGGCACCTACGTTTAGACTGCTTCACTGTTTCGGTTGTTTCACTGCGGTTCTTTTCCCTAATACCAATGATTACACTGGTGACAGTTTGACCTGTACCATTATCTAATGTTTCTATCCATTATATGTGTAACAATTTACTACTGTTTTATAAGGTACTTCAGCTCCCTCAGGCACAGATATTATTTACTGTCTTGATTTTAGCTTCATGGGTCACCGTGCTATTTCTACTCTTTTGACCCCAGCTGCAGCTGCGCTTTCTTCTGAAAATGGAAGACTTGTCTAAGTTCAGGCAGGCAAATACTGATTGCCACTTCTTTGTCTGTACAACTGTCATGTTGAGTCCTTGTTTTCTTCCAAACTGAATGAAATAGTTGTTTCTTAGGCCTGGCTTATATCTCTTTGATATAACTATTTTCCAAAACATTGCAAAAAACTGCTGTTCTCTGCACCTGAGCTGCCTTGGCCAGTATCTTCTGCTCGCTGTCTTGGGATAACACCAGTAGATGGGGCTCTCAAAGGCTGCCAGTAACTCGAGGTCTAGAAAGTGTGAAATAATATGGGTCTCATATTTTACTTCTTAAAAAGCTTGTTGTTAATGGTGCTTAGTTCTTAATTTGAGAATGTGGTTGATGTTTGTTAAAATAGTTTCTGCACAAAAAGTCATCAGAGTTGAAAACAAAATATGTGTTATTATAAATGTAATAAGTGTGTGTGTGTGTGTGTGTGTATGTGCAGGAAGATGGGTTTTAAAAATCTTAATGCTGTACCAGTTCATCACCTGTACTGACAGTTTCCAGGCTCTTTCACTTGGACACTCTGTCATTCATCAAAATTTCTCATTTCTCTTTAATGATCTGTAATTGATAAAGGAATATGGGATGTAGACTGGCTGTGGCCCTTGGTCTCATTCCCGTTCATGTGTAAAAATTTCTATTTTCCTTCCTGAGGACAAACTTTTGTTAGACACTTCTGCATTCATTTAGAAAATTTCTGATACCTAATATACCAGATTGTTTTGCACTGGTATCATCAAATTTCATCAAATTTTCTGTCTTCAGATATTCCAGAGGAGAATCTGTTTTTTTTCAATGGCTATGTCAATGTGTGTATTTCAAGACCTTCTTGTATATCTTAAGCTTGTTTGGCTTTCATGAGTCATGTCAGCATTGTATTTCTCAAGGTGGTTAGGGAATGATTTATTTTTTCACTTCAGAGTTAGTTTTATTCTTCTGAGGAAAAAAATGGAAGAAACAAAGCACAGGAAAACTGACAGTATGACACAAATCCCTGAATATATAACAGTTGCAGTATGTTCACACATTATGGGAACTCTTGCCTTTGTGAGCTGACTTACTTCCTTTACCAGAGTTCTGAAACTGATGTGTTTCTTATGAGAAGTACAGATTGAGACCATAAAAATCTAAGGTCTTATATCTTTAGTACCATACAAATGGTGGCTATGAGTAGGCTTACAAATTTACTCCCCCCCACCCCAAGGCATTCAAAAATAACAGTATTTCTAATTTCTCTGGGTAGTTCTATCTGTTATGTAGTCCACGGACTAAAATACTTTGTTTATTTGGTGTATGATGTATATAATACCTAGTTTATAGAAATGGGCTTGTCAATTTAGCAGAAATGGATCTAAGATTATCAATTTTATTTCCTCCCATCTGTAATCCTCCCATCTTGGCTTCTTTGTTTACCATGTTATGTCTGGGAAATACAAATGTTAGAAAGCTGGTAGAAATCTTACTTTGACTCAAATCAAAGTAACCTAATTCTATTGCTGCATAGGAAATTAAAGCTTAAACCTTGGTATTCCCAGATGATCAGTTGTTTTTCAAGTGGAAAACAAATATATTTATCCAGGAAGCTTGACTCTGGTAGCAAGAACATGTTGTAGTGAAGTTAGGTCACTTCCTCCCTCAAATCAGCATTTTTCTGGACATGTGGCGCTCTCAAGACTCCTTGCCTGAGTGCTAGCTGGTGATACACGACGAGCTCTGGATGTGCTGGGGAGCTAGAAATCACATAAGTCATACCCCACCCCCCAACATGGGAAAGTCTTTAATCATAAGAGAAGTTAGCTTCTCTTGATGTGACGCACCAATAGAGGGGTGTCCAGGAGTCTTTCAGATTCCAGGATTAGTCACGCTGAACTCGAGAGACCATCATTTGTCAAATATAAGAATTTATTAGAGCTAAGCGGTTCTATGCATATGACGGATGCTGGACAACACTAGACAATTAACACCAGACAGTGTACAAGACAAAACTAAAAAGTATAGTAAAGCTAGAAATAGAACTAAAGATATATATATATATATATATATATATACACACACACACACACACACACACACACGGTAGAGCTCTGATATATATATATATATATGTTTATATATATATCAGAGCTCTATGGTTAAGCCACGGGTGCACTGTCTAATGACTGTTCTTGCCCTTTCCTTGTCCTTATAAAGCCACCCCTCCAGTACAGTTTTCCCCAGATTGTTCTCATCATGCTCCAGCCGCACCAAGATAATTCAGGTTCTCCCCTGGCAGTTGGCATCAGGGGCATCCCTGCTGATGGGTGGGATGTCGGGTCCACAGGCCAGCTGCTGGTGAGTCCTAGTCCACACAGAGGTATGTGGCTTACTTTATTTTAGCCTTCCTGGCCTTATTTCATTGTCCAATTGATCAATGCCAGACCACAGTTACACAACAGAACAGATGGCCTTGACTGATAACAGTACACATACCGACAGTACGGATGGTCAGCAGGTAACTGTACGCTTTTTCAGCAGATAACCCAGTGCAAAATTCCACAGTACCTAGATGCTTATGGTGCGAGTCTGTGGTGTCACTTCCCCTTTGCTGACTAGGTTTGTTCAACAATCATGGGGTCATTGGAGGGCTACAGCAACCCCGCAGTGTGGTGACTCTGGCCTTGGTGCACCTGGGTGCCTCAACTCTTGGGGAGGACCCCAGAGCAAACATCTCTTCTATGGGCTGCACCATCCTGAGTCCCACACTTGCCTGTGTTGCGCCTTTCACTTGACTTGATTGATAGATCATCTGTTTAGCTTGAATTCCTCAATAATTCTTTCTTTGGAGAGCTAATAGAGAAGATGGTACCAGGGTAACTCCAATAGTAGCTGGAATCTGTGGGTCCTTTGACTACTCGTTATGGCCTGCCCTCACTATTCCTTGGGGCAACAAGTTCCACTGGCGCTCTACCCACTGTGTAAAGAAATACTTTTTTTAACCTGTTTTAAATTGATTTCTTCCTAGTTTCAAGTGCCCTTTAATTTTGTGTTGTGAGAACAACAGTTCTGCATTCAGCTTTTCCGCTACCTTTGTCATTTTGTAAATCTGTACTGAATCCCACCTCAGCCTTCTGCTTTCCCGACTGAAGAGTCCCAGCCTTCCTAGTCTCTCCTCCTAATGCAGCTGCATGTGTTTGGTTTATGTTTTTAGGTATATGAGGGTTTGTGTGGGGGCTTTTTTTTTTTTTAAAAAAAAATCTTATATATATATATATATATATATATATATATATATATATATATATAAAATCTGGTTGATCCACAAGACTTGGCAATGATTACATTCTGTGTTTGCTGGGAGCTAAGCAGCAGTCAGGCTAAACCTTTTCACCTAGGAGAATGTCTTTGTAGAGCTTTTGCTTTTTGTTATTGTTGTTTGTTTTTTTTTTTTTTTTTTTTTGAGACTTGTAAGTAATTGAAAATTGTCTTCAATGAAAAATCTCAATGTGAGATGACAAAAACTTAATGTAGGAGTGAGGCTAAGCCACTGTGTGTGTGTTTTAATTTGTACGGAAATAAATCTTCTGCTGTACTAGAATTAAAACAAAACAAAAAACCCTCAAATTCACAGATATGGTTATTTGACATAAATCTTCTGGCAGCTTAATGTTAAGAGTAGACAGGACCAAAACTGTCTGCATAGACCTGAGTTTCACTTCACTGATTACATGTATTTCTTAAAACTTTAAATAATACTGAGATGTCAGTGAAGTACATGTAATGGTTAAAATGCATCTACTGCTGTTTCATATCTAATTTTTATTGGTTGGTTTGTTTTTACTATTTGGAAGAGATTTTTTTTCTCCTGTGTAGCATTCTAGAAACAGACATTATGCCAGAAACATACAAATAAGTTTAGAACTGAAATTGTCTTTTTTTTTTTTTTAACTCTTCCTGTTTTGTGGAAAGCCCTCAACATAGGTGCAGAAGAGCATTGGAATTGTGAGAAGAGGAAGTTGCATCTTAAATACACGAAATTAAATAGACTAGAGAAATTAAAAATCATTGTTTTGACAAATTTCAGCAACCTGAGAATATCGAAATTGCATAGAAACGAAATTAGGGAGGCTAGTCTGAAAACAAGTACAGCATAATTTCCTAGAGGGCCAATGTTTTTGTTGCTCAAGTTACTTTAAGTGCAGCAGTAAATACATTCTTACTTTATAAACAGCCCTTAGTAGGTATCAGCTTAGTGTTTTTTCTTCATATTTTTTTCCTCATTATTTAACACTGGGTTTATTCTAAGACTTACAATACTAAATTTTAGAATCAGATGTCGTCTTGATAGTTCCTCAAATGTTAGAATCTATATTACCAACTGTATCCAGTGCTGCATAGAACAGCTGAATACATTCCTGGAGTAACCTTGGGGTAGATTATCTGTCAAAACTTTTTCCAGTCTTTCAGAATTTTTTTTCCCCTGAATCAGATGCTAAACATTTAGTCACAGTAAGAGCTGGGTTGTGTGTGAGTAATTTAGTAGTAGCTCTTTAGTCATGCTTATTTTATCCTAGGCTCCCACCACCCCACACATGGAAACGATAAGCTTGTATTGTTTGTAGTTGCTTGATGGTATAATCTTTTCTTGATTTACCACCATAAAGGTGTGCTGTAGTCTCATTTCAACAAAGTACCTTTCCTGAATCAAAGCAATATTCTTCTATAACCAAAATGGAAATTCCAGCATGTAGTTATATGTTCATTATTATTTGTCCCCCCACCTCGCCACCACGCACACACGATGCCCCTTGCATATCAAATATTGCATTATTGCTTACAGAAGAAAAACTAGAAAGTTCTTATGGTCGTTGCCCTGCAGTGCAAGCTGTAGGCAGCCTGCACAAATGCCTGCCTCATTCGCAGTGAGTTGCAGAATCTTGGTTTAAATATTTAGTTTTATTTCAATCTGAAATGTGCCTTTCTTTTGGAGAGTGTTTAGTCAGTTGCATTTTTTGGTGTCCCCGTTCTCCTATAAAGACTATTTATTCTCTGTAACTTTTGAAATAACTTCTTATATATTGTTAAATTTATCTCTGTTCTAGCCCAATAGTCAGGTAGCCAATAACAGTAATTGGTTAGGCTGTCTGAAGATACTTGGTAGATTGTCCTGCACGGGGACATGCTCTCTCCCCTGTTTTGAGTGAGGTTCTTGTGGTGTTAAAGCCAGCATCTGCCAAACTTCCCAGCAGAGTTCTAGGGCTGTAACTCCAGTCTTACTAGCTGGGCGTCTTAGTGGTTTAATTTTTACAGTAATTGATGTGCTGAGCAGATTAACAAAAACGCTTATAACTTTTTGTATCAGCTCCTTGGTTTTGTATGCTCTTCTATTTCAATAAACTGTCTTCTGTTTCTCTCTCTTTACTTTCTTGATTTACTTGCTGTGTACTTATTCTTTCTTTCCAGTCTTTTTCTTTGTCACTGATTTCTTCCATTTTCCTGCCTTCCAAGTTATTTTAAGCAGTCTCTTCATTCTCTGTTTCTTTGTAACATCTGGCAATTTCTACTTTATGTATTCTAAAACTTCCCCAAATGTATATTTGCTTACCTTTTCCTCTCATCTCTACTCCTTTCATTCTCTTGCTGTTCATCAGACTTGCATGTGCTTACATGCTCTCATATATATCATGCTTTCAATTTTCTAGCTTCAAATATTGTGTCTCGCTCTGGTTCCCAGCTGCTCCGCTCCGCTTCTCTGTAATCTTACGGAGGAATGATGTTAGATGGGCTTTCAGTGCAAGCTCCGATTTCTTCCAAAAAGAAGTGGATAAGAGCAAGCACTGAGCTCAGCCTTTCCAGTAATCTGTGCAACTGAGAACGAGCTCAGCTTCAGGACTTCTTACAAAGGTGTCACTCTAATGCCCCAAATGGAAAACCTAGCTTGGTACCTCGCTTCGTCTGTTAGGTGAATGTTTTTCCAAGCATATTTGACATAACAAAATGTGATATGCTTTTCTACAAAGATGTATTTTATATAATGGAATATGAAGACAGCTTCTAGATACTTTCCATAAAAATAAATCAGAAACTTGAAGAAATACACTACCTTTTGTCATATATCTTAAACAGATTATGGCCAGCAGATATTTTGAAGGTCTGTGATCTTTAGTCTGTATCTTCCTTCTTTCCCTGACTGAAAACACTATGCAGTGTACTAGGAGTAAATAAGGTGTGTGGTGTGTGTGGTTTGGTGGGTTGTTTTTTAAGGTTTTTTTTTTTTTTTTTTTGTTCAGATTCGGAAGGCTTCGTATTTTAACAGTAGCAAAGTAAGATAGGGAAAATGACATTATTTTGTTTCAAGATAGGGTAGAAATAGCCCAAAGATCCAGAGTAAATTTCTGTGCTCATCACTAACTCAGCAAGTTTTTAAATTGTTTTCCTCCCTTTTGTTCTCTTATTTTCCTTGTGATGTTCTGTCATAATTTTTCATTCATAAAAACGAACCCCTCAGATTTTTGGAGTTAGTGATACAAAGACACATGCTGGGTTGTACTTACTGGAAATTGTGTGTGTGTGTGTGTGTATATATATATATATATATTTTTAAATCTTCAAAGCCTATTTTAAAGGGAAGTTGGGACATATTTAAAAGTCACCTGTAACTTTTAATTTTGAACTAAATAAATTTTTAGAATATCCATTTTGAAAGTATTGGGGGGGGGGAGGAGGGAATGTATCTTTCCTTCAGGACCACTTTGAATGGGAGGTTTATCAGGCGTTTAGAAAATGATCAGTTGAACTTTTTCCCTCCATCTTAATCTGTGTAATGTCTCTGTACTCAGAGTACTGATGGAATTGCCAATACTTAAAGCATGATTTCTTGCTTCTTGGGCAGATCCAAGTTGAGGACTGGGCCCTGGTGGAAATTGCCCATGTTGCCAGCTGTCCCCTGGCGTAGAGCTGTGCGGGGCCCATTGCCAGGCAGGACTTTAAGGCGGATCTGTATAGAGCTCCTCTCCAATGAATACTGGAAGTCTTTGAAACAGAAAAAAGCCAGGTTTTATTATACTATAAACTAGAATAATTGACTACGCAGACAGAAGTCAAGTGATATGGGAAGGTGTAAAAGAAATTAAAAGGTTTACACGCACCTTTCCTTGACTGTTGTGTCCTGGCAGGTGGATTCATTTTCCCAGCCTTGATTTCAATTGCTCACTAACTCTGTGGCAGCAAACGCTACCTCTGCTGTCCTTTGGGAGTTTGTTGTCATCTCTGAGAGTTGGCCGTTCCTCCCTGCAGTCTCCAGTTCGGTTGTGAATATCACACCCTTCTCCTTCCAGGAGGTGCCGCACAGCCCTCTCTTTTTAAAGGAACATAACATGATTGTAAACAAAAGAAGTATAGTAAATATTGTCTGTCAAAACAGCATAAGTTAGTTCCTGTGTTATCAGTAAAGTTAAGTTTTTAAGTTATCAGTAAAAACTGTTGTTCCTACTCTTTTGCTGTAAAGCCCAAAGAATTTAATTTACTCATGGAAATGGGCACTGTGGGGAAGTATTCTGACAGAGGAAAGAGCTAAGGGATGGTGAAGAAGTATAAACCTTACCTTGAGTCACGGTGTTCACTCATTTTAGTGTTCCCTTTATTTTTTAATAAGGACATAAGAAAGGTTATACTAGTCCATCTGGAGTAGTATCATGTCTCTGTGACTGACTGCAGTGGGACACTGAACAGTGAGCACACAGTAATGTTTTCCTAGAGTCCTCTCTCAGCCTCCTTGGACTTGTAGCTCAGGGACTTCTTGGGTATAAGTGGTCTCTTTATATTTAACATTTGTCATTTTTCTGCTGTGAATTTGTCGAGTCACTTTTTGAGCCTTTTCAAACTTTGCTGTAGCTTAGCTATTTGTATTAGTTTCTTTTAAACTCACTTCTTGCTAATTTAATTGATCTTTGCCTAATTCTTGCATTAGAAAAGACAGGGAAAAGTTGTTCCCTATCTTCCTTCTCTATGCCGGTCCCAGCTGTAAGACCTCCACCACTTCTCTTCTCAGTTGCCACTTTGCAGACTGAAGATTTCCAGTCCCTTATACTTAAGCTGTCAGTGGAATTCATCATGTTGCTGGTAACCCCCACCCCAGGTTGCCTATGAATGTTGAGCAGCATGGGCCTGAGCTCAGGTGCCTCTGAGCTTTCACTCAGCATCCTTGTGTGTGAAAACTCACCAGGTGTTCCATATTTCTATTTGTTGCCCATCTTTTTAACCACTTTGATGTACATGTGAGGACGTCGTGTAGCTGAGAAATGAGGAAATAGTAGACATCGTATTCCTTTTTCAATTTCAGTTTATTTTTGTTCTGATAAGAACTTCAGTGAAAAAAGATTTAAAGTTTTGAAAGACAATTTGTTCTTGGTGCATGTTTAACATGAGTTGATCAGGAAATAAAACCATTCTAAAAGGACTGAAAATTCAGAAAACTTAACATGTTGGGACAGAAAAGAAAAAAATGAAATCTCTTTCTGCTCCTGCTTGACTTAGCTTTCTACTTAAGTAGCAGCACTAGAAAGCAGGAAAACTGATTGGTGAAAATAATTATTATTTTTGTAAATAATTATGTCAAAGTGCAATTGAGAATGGGAAAGGCATCTGCTTTCACAGTGCAGTTATAAATGGCACAAACCTAATAGTAAATTATAAGAGTTCTCTGAGGGACTTAATCCCTTGTCTCCAATACAGGCTATTGTATATATTTGCATCAGTGTATTCTATTCCTGTTAAAATAATTGTACGTTTAGTAAATTTCCCAGTGACGTGGCAGCCTTGTAGGCAACTTTGCAATTATAGATCAACAGTGCTCATATTCAAATAGAATATGTATTTTGTTAAATTTACTGGAGCTAGAATGCTATAGTCTAGCTTTTTGTCCAAAGCAGTCTTAAGAAGTGCTTGATCATATAATCGTTCTATTCAAAGGATAACTACAGTGCCAAGTATAAAGAATTTATTAAATGAAAATAATACTAAACCCCTTCAAAAAGGGTTTTATTGAGTATTTGAATCTTAAAATGGTAGGGAAAAGAAATGTTTCTCTCCGATTAAATTTCTGTTTGTCTTGAAATTTCAGAGAGAATAGGTCTTTGTTTTTTTTACATTGTAGAATATTCTAAATAAATTGTGTTATTTGTAAATATGAATACAGGTTTTCCTATCTTGGAATGGGTACATTGACTTTGCCACTTTAAATGCTTGTTTTTGTCTTCTGTGCATGTGGGGAAAAAGGCTCATGTTTTGAAGTATAATGATAAATTTTAAAGGGTAAGAGAGTGTATTCTATTTCCTTCAGAAGAAAGAACAAAAAATTAAAAAAAAATCTATAGGTGTTCTTTTTTTGCTTTCTGATCCATATTTGGGAGAGAAAAAGCACAGTGACATTTTGTAATCAGGTGTATTTTGAAGCAGATAAAAGGGGTCATCTGTATTTCCAGTCAAGTTCTGCCAGTCTTCTCTCATTTAAATATGTTAACATGACAAAAAAACCTTTGAGTCACTGACATATGCTTTGAAAAGCTTGGGCTTTTCTTATTCATTTCCCTTAAATACTAGTGCCTAATTATGAGCTACATTAAAGATTATATAAAAGGAGGAAAATCTGATGCAAATCTATCAAATTTTCTTTTTGTTTTATAGGCTTTCTAGGGGCTCCTTCCTAACTGGAATAGTAATAATGACAATTTAAAAAAATTGCTGTTACTTAAGGGGTCTTTTCTAACCACAGAAGCTGGACAAATTGAAGTTGAAAGGCCCTCTCCAATTAACATGTCATCTTTTGCTCATGTGCTGGATTTTATACTGATAGCCAATTAATTACAGCTGTTTCAGCTTCCATGATTTTAGGCCAGATCATATACATTGCTTCTCCCTCTTGATGTTTTTTTTTCTTTTTTCTCTCCTCTAATATTATAAGGAGAAAATAAGCACACCAAAGATAGCACTGATAAGTTAGGAAGACAGCCTTTACCTAAGTGTCACAATTGCAGCATTACACTAAAATGGTTATATTGTGTATTTGATGAATTTCTAAGTACAGTGACTTCTTTGCAATGACACTGTTTCTTTTCTGGACAAAGGTTTGAAAAGTAAGTGCAGCACTGAGGAAAATTAGGATTATTAGGAGAGTCCGCATAAAATTTTTTTTTTAGAAATTACTGCAAAGGGTAATTGTCAATTTTTTCTGTTAATTGAATCATGAAAATATTATATTTCATGAAAACATTATATACTTATTTGTAGAGAAAGGAGTGTTAGATTTGATAGACATGTTTAATTTTTTCTATTCTGATACTTTAATTTTTGGATTAGGGAATTGCTGAATGGCTACAACAAGTTTTAATGCCTTACATATTTGTAGCCTCAGAAATACCTGGGCTTTGGTAATGTTGTCAACAGATTTAATTTAAGTAGAATCCTGATTTCTGTCTTTGAGGTATGGGGTTTACTTTCCAACTTTACACCTTGGTTTCTTGATAATTAGTATGTGCAACATAAAAGAATGTGGAGGTGGCAAGAAAGTCAGCTGAATATTTGAGCAGGTTTCTACATCTGATCAACATTCTTCCAGAAAGCATTGTCCTACCAAACTGTCTGGGAGCTCAAAATAAAGGCTATTAATCTTCATGTATTTATTGTGCGTCCTGCCTCATCTGAAGGCTCTGTCTCAAGAGACTTACTGCACTTTTCTTCTTGCAGTTTTTTTTTTTTTGCAAGTTTGCAAGGTCAGCAGTTCGTTTCACTAGATGCTGACTGTAGTTTTCACTTGGCCTATAAACTATGCTTTGCACCCACAGAGCTGAAATCTGTGCACCTTATGCCCTTACATACTGATTTCAACTCTTAGCAGTGAAAATATTGGTTTAAAAAAATGCAGTTATGAAATGGGATTTTGGGGTGTTCTTTTTTTTCCCCTCTGACTTTAAATATTGCATAATATTCTCCTTAGCCTTCAAATTTTGAGTGAAGCCTACAGTTGGTGACAGATGGCTGATTAAGTAGAAAACGTGTGCATGAGCCATGTTATTAGAAATGTATGTGGCCGAACCACATTAGTACTAACCTCACTTGTCATGATTCTGAGAGGTTCATAATGCTTATTATGAAATGCTGAAGCGACAAATTAGCCATTAGGATTTTGTAGTCAACACTTTTATTAAGTGCGTGTCGTTGCAGGGTGTTTTGACCTCAGAAATTACTGTAGTAAGGATATAATACTCTGTTTTCTGCCACCTGAAAATGTTATTCTTGGTGGGAGGGGGGAACCCAGTGATTATCAAATTAGAGGCAGTGTCTTAAAAGTAGCACTCAGGATTTCAATATATACTTCTAATTTCACTGAATTGAAGAGAAAGTTACAGACTGAGGAGGTAGGTGGGTTTCTTTAGGAGGTGGAGGTGGAGAACTCATGGTATCTTTTCCTGTAAGATCAGGTTCAGGGATGGTTAGGGCATGGGATGAGGATGGTGGACACATGGTTTCACAGTTGAACCAGAAGAAAAACAGTTGTCAGTGCCTATATTTTATGTTGTTGGTTGGACAAGGTTAGGGGACAGCAGCACACAGCTATACTGTGCTTGGCTGGTCACTGAATATGAAAATATATACCTATTTTATACACACACACACTCACTCACTCACACTCACACTCTTTTTGTTTTAAGCTGCCCTGCTCAAAAGCTGTAGCAAATGTGTTGTTTCCAAAGTGGTGATTATTGTGGTGCTGGTGGAGACCTGGTGAGAATTTTAGGACTTTTTTGGTTCCTTTCCCATCGTATGTCAGGAACTGTTAACTTGAAGGTTGTGTATACTGAAATAAGCTTTAAATTCCCAGATCCTACATAATATTCTGTTCTTTCCTCCTTCTCATCTAAAGGAGGAATAAAGGGCCCAGGAGTGATTTTGGATCTGTAAAACTGTATTGGAATGAATTAAGTGCTTCTCATACGCAAAATAAATAGGCATATATTGAGTTCATCTACTGTTGAGTTAATAAAATATGTCTGCTGCTTAGAATCCATTTCATTTTGTTTTATCTGCACCTTCTAAATAGTTCTGGTTTCAATTTATTTTGACTTCAAAAAAAATTGTTTATTTGGACATTATAAATTGAATTGTCAATTTCATTATTCTCCTCGTGCAGTTCAATTTCAGGCTTACCTGCATCAATGAAAAAGTGTTCCAGGAGATTCTTCTTTTTAATTGAAAAGATCTATTATTACTTGTGTGGTTTTTTGTTTTTTTGTTTTTTTTTGTTTTTTTTTGCAAAACCTATGTAGAAAGTTGCACAGTTACTAATAATCTGGGATTTCCCTAGTGCATTTTTTTTTGCTTGCTTTGAGTATTTGCAATTAGAAGCATGCATCTCAATGGGATAATTAAAAAATAATTTACCACTTTGAAGAAATGGGTCTCTTCAGACAATCTGTACTGCTATTGGTTAATTACTACTAATTTTTGGTTGTTTGATACTGTTCTTCCTGACTTGACATCTGCATAATGTAGGAGCAGATGAGAACAGAAATTAAGTCCGATATTTGACATGTCCTCTATTCAGTTTGACAGAGTAAGGTGAAAAGAGATTAAACATAAAATTGCCAAAGTGGGACTTGAGCATGGCTGGAAATTTTATCCTATATACAAATAAATAAATAAATAGATATATCTACTCACATGCAAACACACACTGGTGATTTAGCAACTGTTCAATTGCTTTTTGTTATACCAGCTGAAAAACCTGCCTATTGCAGTGTAGTATGCATAAGTTTAATACAGAGTTGCTGTGAATCTGGCTGTAAAACCTAAACTTTTCCTTTTTATTTTTAATAATTAAGCTTTTACCTCTATAGTTGCTAAGGAAATATTTCCACTGAAAGTCAGAATGCACTGCGAAATGAAATCATTATGATAGCTGATAAGTAGCCTTGTATCTGTCTGTGTGGAATGCTGTGTTAGTGAATCTTTGCTATAACTGGGTTCCAGTTACACAGTTCATCGCTTTAACATTTAGTTGACCCCTCTCTCCCACAAATACAGATGTTCCCTATGCCTTCTGAGATGCCCTGGGCACTACTCAGGAAACTTCCAGTGGCAGCTTTGTAATACTGTTACAGGCGTTCAGAACAAAGATGGATTTTTAATTGAAATGCATAAATATATCTGTTAAACTCAATATAAAAAAAAGTTTATTATTCATTCACATCTGAGTAATATTATTATTTGCAAACTATCTCAAATAGTTGGACTCCCCAGTCTACTACACTCTACTGTTTAAGAAGGAAAGATCTTGCAGCAGTATGTGTGGGTTAATCCTCCTGCACCATGTTAGTTCTTGTCTGGTGTTACACATAGTGTTCTGTGCGTTTCAGTTGGCTTCAAAATGTTTATTTTTGTCAATGTTAAAACTATTCATGAAGCATCTATTGAGCCACAATGGAGGTGGAGATTATAGGATCTAAAAGTATTTTAAAATATTCTGTATTTTTTAACATCATAAAAGCACACAGGCACACAAATTTGGATAAAGGGAGAAGACAGCATTTCAGTTATTAGTGCACTTTTTTTGTTCAAAGCAAACTGGCATTTTCTGTAGAGTAGCTGGTGTGAAAATTTTCCTCCTAGTTGTTGGCAAGAGGTTTGTGCTTATGCGTGTGCATGCAGAATACAAATTTGATATTCTCTCTCAAGTAAATAACTGTCATGAGCTTCAGGAAGAAATTCTGCTAATAGAGCTGTGAAGCTAGAACATGTTGTTTCCTTACTTGCATCTCCAGTAATTTGGCGGGGAGGGGAGTGGAAAGAAGGAGAAATCGTCTCTTTGCTAAATGTTTACCCAGTATCTACCCAAGTGAACTTGACGTGTCCAAACACATCTTCAGTGTGAATTGCTGGGGAGGGAAATGGGTTTTCCTGGGTGATGTGGGGCAAGTGGGGTGCCTGGAGAGGAAGGAGAGTTTGGGGCCCGAGTGGAGACCCCGCAGTGGGTTGTGGCTCTGGCAGCCGGTGCGTGTCCTTGCCGCCACAGAGCCCCTCGGAGAGGTGCTGGGATTTCGGCTCGCCCCGGAGGGCTACCATGGCTCCCTAGGCTTTTCCACGGGGGGAAAGGCAAGGGGGAACAGCTTGCAGAGACAAAACTGTCATGCCCCTCTCTGGAAGGTACTGTGTTGCCTTGAAACTGATAGCAAACCTCTCTTTCTGGTGTTTTGTTTCTTAAAAAAGTTTCTTTTTTTAATTTTTTAATCTAATGGGAGTCTCTAATTGTTCATGGACACATGGAGAGCAATGATATAAATAGAGTGCATGCACAGAACATAAAGCATATGTGATAATTATTTTGTAGCAAATGGAGGTGAAATACATGACAAGACCATGATGAGAATTATTAAATCTGATATTCAGTTTGGGTCTTGTAGCTGTTACACAGTGGTAGAAAGTTTGTTTTATTCGGCTGAGACAAGGTTATTCCAATTAGCTGTAAACATGGACATATTTATTCAGAGAAAAAAGGGCACCTGCCAGAGTTCAGAGATAGCTTACCCATGTAGCTGTGACCTTTATTGATCCAGAGGCACAGTTTCATTTTTTTAAATGCTCCATTTTGCTTTTGTTGACTGCAAAGCAATAAAATCATATTATACTTCAAATTTTTCTTAATGAGAAAATAGCCATATCCCAGTTTAGAGAATTATTATGATAAATGGGCAAAATCTGCTCCCATATAAAAAACTAAACATTTTTTTCTGTTCAGCAGCCACATAGTTCACAAAATATGATGACAGATGCAAACAAACAAGTTAAAAAACCCATACAATAAGACCGCAACAGAACTTTAAAAAGGGTGAGTACAGAATTTGAAATGAAGCCATCTGTCTCTTTATGTTACAAAGCATTCATTCTCTTTGAGTATGTAATTATGTATCTGGCTTTTCTGTTGCTGGATTTTTGTATGAAATTGCCCCTAAGAAAAATAGAGTTGATTTAGTATAATGTAAAAATAACTTACTTGTGCTACTGTAAATTCCCTGGAGTACTGGGATGGAGCAGTAACTTTCTTTACTGTTCTACATTTAATTATCACCATGTCTTAGATGGCCTTATATAACACCAGTGGACTCTCAGTTAACAGTTTACTGGCTTGGCGGTTTGTCAGCAAAAAACTCTTTCATACTGTATCAATAAAAATATAGCAGATTGGAACAATACCTTCTTTGACTTCAGGTAAATTCTTCAAATGCTACTTCTTTCAGTGACATGATTTTGGATTTGGTAAATGTTAATTGTCACTGTTAACTTAAAATTGAAAGAGCAGTTGAACTGAATTTTTACAATGGGCAAATTGAGCAAATTTCAGTATTTAGCCTAGAGTTCCGGCACTTTTCTTTTTAAAAAAATTTTTTGAATAAAATATTAGCGGTACAAATAATACATGCGTTTTTAAGAATCGTTCAAATAAGCCATACTCAGGACCTTTCAGTCTCTTGTTTCATTTAGTCATAAATGATCTAAAAATAAATATGTGTGTGTGTATATGTATACAACATACATATATATATATGTGTGTGTATTCAGTATTGTGACTTAGTACTATAGTAGAACTGAATCAGATAATTTTTGCTTGGACCACAGTTGAAGTATAGTGGTGTCCCAAAGAGAGGAAGGACAGTACACAAGAATTTCTCTACTGCTGTTTAAATTATTTTATTGCTTACATAATTTACTTTACTTTACAATGAGACTTTTAAAAGAAATATAGCATAAATGTGAAATAGAATCTTCCAGTGTAAAAATTAGATTGCTCTACCCCCTTATATTGGCTCTAAGCTTTATTTAAAATTCTTGATTGAGGTGGTCACAAGTATGAAAGCAGTACTAGGATGTATTTTGGCACAAAAACTAACAATGCAGTTAAGGGAAACATTAGAAGGAGAAGGAGTAAAGTTTGATCTTGAAGTACTGAATGCACCTTTTAACTCTGAGAGCTTGGGAGCCTTCAGCATGTCTTTATTTAAAAAAACAAAAAACAACACCCCCCCACCCCCGAATAGTTCGATCCTTTACATAGTAAATATCCTTAACTTTTCTGCTCAGTTTTCATTCCGTGCCCTGTCATAGTTTTGTGTTCAAAAGTTTAGTGGCATATGTGTGAGAATACTAGTTTTTGAAATAAGATTATTTACCTTTTTCAGTTCTTGTCAAACTGTCTAACAAGATCATGTTTGCCGTCAGGTAGCTTAGCAGCTTTTTATCAGCTTAGTATCACGCACCTTCTGTGCACTGTTTGCTACTTTAATTTCTGGACTAGGGCTGCAGTAAGTTTAAGGAGGTTATGTGGGATGGAGGAGAATGAGATTCCCTTTAAACAGTGATGTACTCATCTGTCCCCAGGTTCAGTATCAGCTGATATCTGACTTCACGTATTCAAACATCTTTTAGTTGATGGTAAGAAAGACAATCTATTTTTTTTCCTACGTACAACCAGAATCTTGGCTGTTGTGAAATGAAGAGTTGGCTTCAATCTACATTTTTGAAACTTACCCACAGTTTTGGCTCTGAAACAATCTGCTAAAACTTGGAGGATATAAAAGAAAACTTTTTTTTCTTTCAGGTCACTTTTATGTAAAACGTCTTTCCTTTGTTCTTAATGTAGTTATGTTCTATTTTAATGTGCTTGTTATCATCGATGAGCAAATGCTGATGATCTGCAGTCATCCTTTTCTTAACAATTGTGTTCCTTTGGATAGCTGCCATTCTTGTGCTCTATTCCAGTCTTTCAGTAGCAGATGCTTATTTTAAAAACAAATATTAATACATTAATATGCAATGCTCAGTGTGGCAATTTGAGAACACAGTTAATGTAGTTTTCCCATTCTATAACACTTTCTTCCTTGTATGCAAACTTTGATGGAATAACTGTAACATTCCTTTCAAAGTTTGAATATTAATTTCATGCTGGCTATAGGAACTAGTAATAATGTAGGCTTTGAAAACACTGGCACTCCAAAGCAGTGAAGGGTAACTTGCAATATCTTTAGAAAAGATGAAAATTCTATCATTTTCAAGAATATGTGGGGTTTATTACGTTCGATGCTAAAGGATTTTCTTATTAATTTACCAATTTGCCTTTTTAAAAAAGACAAACACCGAATACCCTTTGTGAAACTATTTGAAAATAGTCCTGTAACATGGAAGAACTTTAATTATGATAATGTAGATGCTACAGTGAATGGGAGGCAGTTGTTGTGTAGTTTCTGCTTGCCGACAGAAAACAAGATGTTCTGTATGTAAGACATTTCAGTTTCAAGGGTTTTGTTAAGGGTGTCTACACACTGGACCCCATCCCCTGCAGGAGAGGGGTGCTTTTGAGATGATCGCTAATATTGTTTTGTATTGACTAATCGCAGTATTTTATTTCCATGTTGTGAGGCTTGCTTTCCAGTCAATTTAGTAGATAAATTGAAGTTTAACAATAAGTTAAATTGTTCAACAGTAAGTTTAATTTTCCCAACAGATGTTCACTTTAAAAGGCTGAAAAGAAGGCACCTTTTTAATTACCTGAAGGGTGGTGCTCTGACCTCAGAGAGTGTAAGGCTGTGGAGCTTTCCTGTGGGTCAGCTCCATGGTTGCAGGTTCTTCGTTGGGAGTGTGCAGAGAAAGGTATGGAAGGTTTTAGGGCAGCAATATTTGCTTCTCGAACACCTGTTCCCTACTTTCTTCAGAAAAAGACAGTAAGCAACATGGAAGCATCGCGCCAAACTGTGCTGATCTTAAAAAAAAGGAAGTTTCTCATGCCTCAGGATCATCTCTTTTAAATGGCATTTGCTAATTTGCTATCCTAAAGGGTTATAACTGTTAATGTTCGCAACTGTCTTCATCTTAAAAAAACAAAAAAAAAAACAAAAAAAACCCAACAAAACTTTCAATGAAGACCCCCTCCAAACTGACCAAAAATAAATGATTCTGTTGGTTTCAGTAGGACTAGGTTTCATCCTCTACATATTCTTGTATTTTCAAGTATGATACACAGCTGAAAAACATTATACAGTATTGAGCATAATCAACGTTATTACATTTCTACCAGCAGAGCAACAGAGGCAAAGAAAACCTATTTTGGTTGCATGCATTAAGATCTTCTTTACATTGATGCTTTTTTTTAGTTAATGAGTTAGGCATTTCCTTATTTCCATTTCTTAAAGTACATTATTTTAATGATATTGTAATCACTTTTTACATTTTAAGGCTTTCTCTCTGAAAACATTACCTGTGGTATTTACACAGGCACAGTTATTATATAGGTACTTATGTCTGATACTGACTTTTAGAGCACAGTAGGGTTTTTATTTATTTTTTTTAAGGAAAAAAATGTAGAAAATTACTGACTGCTGAAGTACTTATTTTAGTCTGACTATCAGAAAAAAATCCATTTTAATATGTTCTGATAGCTTTACAAGTATTTCCAGAATATGAACTGATAAACAATAGACTTGGGTTCCCTAAATACAAGCATATCTTATAAATGCTTATTAAAGATAATTGAAAAACTGATGGCGGTGGGGGTGGGAACTTATAGATGAGTTTTGCTTTAGATTAAAGCTTTTTCCCTGAAAGAAATATTGGTGGAACAGAGCAAAGGAATATTGCTTATTGACCGAACTGTTTGGTATATTACTCTTCTCTTGGTCAAGAAATACAGTTTAGAGTTACTCTGCTGTGCCCTTCTTTCCTGAAGAAGTGGGGAGATACCATTCTAATAACAAGAGGATTAATGTTGTCTGTGCAAGCTGTCACTTAGTCTAAAGAAAAAAACAGAATTATGGTGAATGGGAGTATTGATGAATAAATTTCCTTTATTTAGTATGTTTCAGTGTTTGTTTGGTATCTGTGAACCCTCCTGTCAACTTGCGTCCCATGTGGCTAGCCTTACGGCAGCTTTTATGAACCTCTAAGGAAAACCCATCTTCTCCTTCCCTGCCATCCCCATAGCCTGCAGTCCATGCAAGTCCAGCTGCTCTTTCCTCTGCTGTTACACATCTGTTTCTAGACTTCAGCCAAATCTGTAATAATATTTTGGAACAAAACGTGTGTGTGATGAAAAGAAATAATTCTTGAACATACATGCTTTCTTTTTTTTAAATGTCAGGTTTTATATTCTAGTGAGCTTTCTCATTTTACAGTATGCAGAAAGTAGTTAGTATTTCTCAGAGTTAGAAGAACAGCAGGTAAAGAGTTTTGCAGATAGTCAGTCTCTGAGTTCTTAGAATGAAAATAAATATGCTGATAGTTACCAAGGAATGAAACCATCGTCTAATTTCCCGTAGTCTGATAATTTTCAGTTACTACTAACCATGGCCTGATTTGAACAAGCCACATGGAAGGGAACAATTTTATGTATAGGATTATTCATTACTGCAATCTTAGTTTGCCGTGATCCTTCATTTAATTTGCTGTTTCATATTATATCATAAAGAATTAAAGAAACCTAAAACTATGTATGTAGGCAGGTTTTAGGAATTTCTATGTACTATTTTATATACGGTCTTTTTACTAATATATATTTAATGTCAATTGTGTGATTCATTACTAAATAGTTCTCAAATACATGTGTTTTTGAACTATTTCACAGAGTTTATTTTTTTCAGTATACAGTTGTTGCTTTTCTTTTATGGACAGTCCATGTATTCAATATATCAGTTGTAATATTTGTGACGAAATGGCCACATCACTGATGACATGCCGAAGACGACTGTGTACTGGCATTTGTCACTGATGATCAAATTAACATTTCAGAAAATGTTGACCTACGTTTAATAGTTTGCCATTTTTGCATATGCTAAGAAGTACTGCAAAACCAGGGCTTTCTCATTCAGCTTCTTAATGATTTCATTTGTTGTAGGTGCTTGAGCAAAGAAAAATATTTTGTATATTCACCTGCGGTCATTATGCATGTGACTTGCAAGCTATGCTCTCTGTTAAAGAGTATACTGAGGTTGAATATTACAAAGACTCCTTTACAGATGGCATAACTTGCATTTGAATTCAGGAGCAAGGTTTCTGTAGAGGTCTTTCAGATAAATGAGTATTTTCTTTCAAAGTGCCTTTTGGGATTAGTATCTCCCTAAGATTAGTGTGTTGAAAACCTTCTGCGTGGCAGTTGTAACTCTCACCTTGGGAAAAGTTCCTAATGGATTCCCCCTTCTCTAGGGACAGTTAAATAGTTTTACCTTTAACTAAATAAATTGGATATAAAATATGTATGAATATACATTATTATGCTTTGAGACAAATTGAAGGTATAAAACCAAATTGTACTCAGAAAATGGTTTGCTTTATCTTAGTTGTAGGGAAAATAAAAGAGAAAAATCCAACATCTATAAATGAAATCAGTGGTTTTTTTTTAATCTGTTTCTAATTGAAAGATGAATCCCTTTGATTACTTGCCACCTTCTTGAAAAGAGCTTAGTCTTTGTGAAACAATCTTTTGTCTTAGAGATATTTTGCATAAATATTTTTCATTTTAAACTGTGACTGGAACATCATAATATGGCACCTAGAAAATAATACTGGTGAAAACAATTGTTTTTATAAACATACATGCCATTATGTCTGTACATCAGACCTTGTGCACAAAAATCCTGTGCAGCTTTAGAGCTCTTTGATGTGCAGTCTTTAAGGATAAGAGATTAACCTCTTTCCCCTGTAGACAAAGAGTTCTTATTTTTCCTCTTTACACGGGACCTTATCCAAATGTCATCAAAGTCTATGGAAACCACCCTTTTTACTTCAATGGGAACTGAATGAGGAACATAATTTCTGTGGCCCAGGGGGGGGAAAAAAAAAAAAAAGACAGAAAAATTTGCAGCAAAGTAGTAATTGCATCCAGATGAATTTTTCTAACCAGTTGTGAGGCAGCTGGTGGAAGGGCATCAATTTGACCAAATTCAGCATGCCAGTTGTTTCTGTACATGGGAAAATCTGCCACAATCTGGAAGTAATCAGTATGAAACCAACAGGTCCCTTTTAAATGAGTTACAAATAAAAAGGCTAGAAAATCCTCAGTATATGGTATGCTATGCACAGTGTGTTGTGGAAGGGTGTTTTAGCTTTGAGGGTTTTTCAGTTTGCTTTTTGTAAGCATCGAGATGTATGTGCAACACGAGGTACACCGACAGTCTTCTATTTATCAGCTTTTGTTTTATTCCATGTACGTGATGCAGGCTGCTGCGCCCAAATCTTCTGTTAATATATGAAATAGGACACATGAAGTACTGAGAAGAACCTAGCCTGGTGACTTGGGTGTGAAAGTCCTTGCTCTGTTCTAGGTAGTTTTCTGGACCATAGCTGAGGAATCGCAAACGTATCAAACGCCCGTGTGTGGACTGACGGTTCTGAGTCAGTGAACTTGGGCTGGTTTCCCGAGGATGACTGACACTCGTAGACAGCCCTCGCTTGATGACGTTCTCCGTGCCTGTTGCGTGGGCCCCTCTCCTCCTCGCGGGAGGGAGACGGCCTCCCGCGTGGCCCTTGGCGCTGCGGGGCAGCGGCGTGCGCAGCCTGGCCTCTGCCACCGCGGCCGCGCCGTGCCCTCCCGGCCCCCTGCTTGGGCGACTGCTCCTGCTACTCGCGCTTTTCGTCTGCTGCTCCTGCCCCAGCTCCCTTGGCGGGTCCCTGCCCACCCGGGACCGTGGTCCTGCTGCTCGGAACCATCCGGGGCCGCTGTCTTGCCCGGGGCCACCATCGCGGGGCCCCCGCACCCCTGAGGCGGCAGCGGTGGCTGGGGAGCTTTCTGGTGAGCGCGCCGAGACGCAAAGCAAAGTCCCGGCTAAGCAGTGGAACGGGCAGCGTTTGGCCAGGGAGGGCGAGAACAGGAGAAGACGGTCATACCTGTGCCCCCGCCTCCCAACGCAGACCGGAAACGTATCTCACCGATTTAAGGGAAAGTGTGATGCCCCGAGGAAGGGGAATACGAAGGCAGCGGCCCGTTATCTTTTCCCACTGGGTGAGTACTGAACTGCTGAGCTATTACGGCCTGAAAAAAGTAGGTGGGCACAAAAGAGGGAAGAAGCTAAAAATCTAAGAATATATATGTACTTTTTTTTTTTTTTTTTTTAAAGCTGCGCGCACAAGAATGGAAGCACTCTTAGGTATGCTTTTGAAATAGTTGTGATAAGTAGGGGATATTTTTAATGTAAAAATGGAAGGAGAAGATGGAGCAAAAGGGAAGAATTTAATAAAAATGCACTGATGGAAAGACAGCAAGAGGTAATATACTCCGGAGCTTCTAAAACAGAGAACCGAAATTAACTTTTTAAATTTTATTATGGCTAGTTGAGCTGCAGTGTAATACGGTAAATCTCTCAGCATTATGTAATAAAATTAGTCAAAAGATGACACAAGCATAAACAATGCACTGATGAAAAAGCCTTGCAGGGCTTGTGTTTAAATTGGATTATGCCTGTTTGATTTATGTTAGTGTGTAAGTACACTCAGCTCAAAAGTCTTTGTGGAAGCATTGACAACCTCCTATCTTTCATGAGTTCTCTGTTCCTTTTCTGTATTGTTGAAGGATTGGAAGTGTATTGCTGGATATTATAAAAAGTATTGCCAATTATAGATTGCTGGGAGTGAATAAGTCAAATTTCTTGTGCCATCTGAGAATATAATTAGGTACAAGCAAAAAGCCATATATTACCATAACATGGTAAATGATGGAATTGCTCGATCGTCTTGAATTTACTTGGCTCTTGGTTCTTTCTCGTCTTAGATGCCCACAAAACCCACCAGCAGAAAACTTTCACTTGAGGATCAACGCGTCTTATAGGAAACATTCTCCTTGTGTAGTTTAGATTGAAGGCGAGAGCTCTTCCTATGTTGATATTTCAGAAAAGAATGTAGCATGCAGGTCTCTTCTCAGTAGTGTTCCTGATGATACCTCTGATGTCCCTGTGGTACTGATGATGGTGGTGACTGCTTGTTCACCTGTATGATGTGTAAGCCTGCAAGCAGTGCAAACACTGGTAGCTTTTTCGCCTTCAGTTTTTTTTTTTTTTTAAACCTCTTACAAAGCTAGATGAATGTTTTTAATTTGTGGCTGTAAAAAATAAGAGAAAACAGAAAAGGCTTATCAAGTTCCATACTAATTCCTTGCCTTGTGTCCTGTCCTTATTTCTGCTCCCCCCATCTTTTTATACAAATATCACCTGATGCTTCATCAGTATGTTGTTTTCAGCTGTAGTGTGCAAATATTGTCAATATTTGTTTTAGTATCCCAAGACACTAGAGCTAACCCTTTTTACTTTGCTTAGAGTAATAAAGTGAATATGTTTTAAATCTGTGTTCTGAAAAAAAAAAAGTGTGCAGCTGTTAGAAGTTGGTATATAATGCAAGTTATAAGGAAAGTAGTGTAACCCAGTTGGAAAGCTTAAAGCATAAACATATTAAAACTGAATACATTTTCATAAAATGTAATCAGTTTAAATGAGGAAAAAAAACAAGCATTAAATATGAACAAGATAATGCTAACTGCTCTGAGAAGAAATAGGATGAAATATGACCTTCCAAGTGCTCAGATATATCTGTGCTTTGAGAATTCTGTTTGCTTCAGTTACAAAAGTGTTCTTGGGTTTAGTTATTTTTTCCTCTCCTGATAGGCCAGGAGAGTTGGTGCAGTAGCAGCAAAGCAATTAGTGCGTTCTTGTCCCTAGTGATGTGGTAGGTGTGTAATCCCATTGTCTTTTGTTGAGGTACACATCTGTACTCTCTTTTTAGGACTGCGTATTAAATCGAACAAGTATCAGAATTCTCTATTTGATTATACCTGATCTGAAGGAGGTGGGGATTTCTTATGCCTGAGCATGCTGGGTGGCTTGGTATGCTGGTTGGCATGCCCCAGCTTAGCCTGTCCTCACATAGCTCGCCATCTGTAAGGCTGATACCTGAATGGGATGTGAGTGGGAAGGCTGCTTCTTGAGTGGTGCAGAGATGAGGTAACTTTTGAGGCTTCAGTGGGATCCCTGTGACTTAAGTTACTGATCTGTATATGCTTATTTATGTGATGATGCATGAAAAAAAACAGCCTTGTCTGAGCCTTCCATCTTGGATTGGGTTAATAAGATGCAGAGAGGTAATGCTATTCCCTTCATGGTCTTGTTCCACCCACATGCACAAATATGGATTTTTTTTTTTGTGAAGTATGACTGTCAGGGTGTACATGGTCTGAATTCTAGGCAGTTACACACTCTTATTTTTCATGTACAGCTCTTTATCATAATTTGTGTAACTAAAACTAATATATTTGGGACAATGGAACAGACTACAATAAATATGTTCATAGTCCTTTTTTTTTATTCATGAACCTTATTATATGCCAGAAAAATGAAATCAAGTCTGATCCATAACTATCAAGTGTCCTTATCTGCTTGACTTAATGTTGTAAAAGTATTGTTGGGGTCTGAATTTAGGTGTTTCAGAATTGTTAAGCACCTGAATGAAGTTATTTATTGCATTTTGAGAAGGCATCATATTATGTTTTCTTTTTTTAATGAAGATCTCCGATAATCTGGCATTTAGTTTTCTGGCACTTAATTTATGGCTTCCTTTGGATATCTTCATTTATGTTAGTGTAAATGCTCTTAAGGGATTTTATATTAACTGTGACAATATTGTTTGCATACAGAGTTACAGATAAATAGCTGGCTTTTCAGAAGCGCTCATTGTTGGATGAATCTCATCTCATTTCAGTCGGTAGTAAATCCTTCATTAGTATCAAAAGTAGTATAGTTAAGGCAACACATGAGCACTTTTGAAAATCATGTTCTAAAAAGGTGTCTGTCTGCTTGCAGGGCTGACAGGATAACAAGCTCATTGCCTCTGTTACAATACTAGAATTTTGCTATTTGCATAATATAGAGCAGTAATACTTATTTTATAATTCATGAATAAGTCTTTCAGAAAGTAGTTTCAGACATGAAATGAAACTTGTGAATGCTGCTTAAATAAATTGCTGGGTTTGAATCCATTTCGTTGTGTATCAGGAAGCCAAAATTATACGCAGATGTCCATGTCCAAAAACAGAACATAGGCATTTGAGCATAAATGGTTTCGAACAAGTATGGTTGGGAACTACTGAAATGGCTCTGTATTAGGTTGTGCACACAACAGCTGAACTTGGCTATTGGTTTGCATTGTAAACGTATTGGTTTAGTTAATTAGGTGGCTATGAAGAGAAAAAGCTGGATTTAAAAAGAATGGATCAAAACAAACCTCTTTTTGCTATTTTATTGTTATGGGATAATGCTAGTACTGGAAAAGTCCTGCAAGCTTTAGAGCTGAAAAGAACTGTGGTAAGTTTAAAAAGGAATACTGTGTGAGAGGGAAATTATTTGTAGAATCTAGTCTTGGACACGTGTCTACCCTAGAATCGGAGAATAAATTTTGAGTGTGTATTTAGTTAGATTGCTGATTAGATTACTAGCAGAGGATAATAAACTGGTAGTTGAGATACATGTGTGTATAGACCATTCTAAAATAGTTTTCCTTCAAAATGCTTTCTTACAATTTTTAAAAAATATAGGGGAATTTTGTTCTAAGAGGCTTCTAAGTATGGTCAGAAACTCCCAAAGGGGAGGTAAGCACATGCAGAAGACAGGTGAACCTGCTAGACTGATCTGGTTAATATGTAACATACCGTAAGTCAGGAGCCATGTTACAAGTAAAAAATTGGGAGAACTTCCATTGGGTTTCTATAGATATCAGGTCTAACACTTCAGTATTCTGTGTGACTAAAGATGTCGCTGGAACTATTCCTGTGGTTGCAGTGCTTGTCTTTGCTTAAAATGTAAGATAAAGCAAGAGGTGGGGCATATGAAGCATCTGGTGGTGTTCCTGCACTGCGTGACCTTGTTTCTTAACAGTAAGACCATGGTATTCACTTATGTCATTAAAGTTATGTGAAGATGAATGTGGAAGTGTTTGCAGATCCACTGACTAAAAAGCTACATAGAGAAAGGAAGAGTTGAAATACAGATAGAAAAAGGTAAATACACGTATGATGTGACAAACATGATAAAACTTAGGGAAGAGCAGCTTGGGTTATAAAGAACTTTCTGCCTCTTTCATGTCTCAGTAATTAAATGGTGCATTTTTATTTAACTTCTTTTAAATAAGGTTATAATTAAGCAATAACAGTGAAATATGAGTTTGTGCTTCAGCAATTGTCTGCAGCTGACAGAGACATGCCCAGAGCAAAGACCAAGACATTTTGTAAAATTAAAAATTGAAACAAAGCAAGAATAATTATTACAGAAACAGGAGACAGATTATATGAGTGTAAACACAGATTGCATTAATTTTTTTAATGCTATGCTGAACTGAAAAAATGTAAAACTAAATGCATATCCCTGTAATGTGGTCGCTATATCATCATCACAAATTTTAAGAATTGCATCTGTAACCAGATAAGATGACACTATCAGGTGCTTTTAATTTAAGTTTAATCTATTGGAGAAAGGTATATTTAAAGAATTAATTAAAGTGTTGTTCACTATATAATAGATTTCCTTATAGAAAATGAGTTAATTGCAGTATTGCATGTGATCTATACTTTACAAGCTGTTTTGTGATGCTAAAAAGCATCTTAACATGGATTATAGGAACACTGCCACTTTCCATTAAGTAGCTTGTTTCCCTATTATTTAAGTACTTCTTGGGACAACTAGATGATGATGATGATGGCCGCCTTTTTGTATCAGCTTGAGTAAAGATAATTGCTGGTCTTCCCCTGTCTGTGTCAAATAGTCTATTTCAGTTTCTGTTCTTCAGGGAATTGCTGGCACAAATTCTCAAAATATTTGAGGTAATCACGTACAACGTGATTGCATCATAGTAATCTTGTATCTTAAAAGAAGTATTTATAAGGTGTTCAAAATATCTTAAATATTTAAGTCTTTCAACACTGATTCTTGATAATGTATCACAGAGAGTTTAATTTTTGTCTGTTACGCTTGTACATATAAAGTTACTGCTGGAGTTCCTCAAGGATTAGAGCATTCCTTTTTTAGTATTTTCATTAGCAGCCTTTACAAAAGAATGAAAAGTGTGCTAGAAAAGTTTGCTGATTCCAAAGTTGAGAGATACTTTCAATATAGGGGTGGATTGGATTATTTTATGACAGGAACTGCTTGCTCTGGTGTTAATTGGTTTCAGGGGAATGTACTTAAGGACTGATGATATTAATTTCCCCTATAAGCTCAAACTCATCATTTGATAACAGCTAAGGATGAAGGTGACCTGCTTGTATTTAGAAAGATGAGTTTAAACTGTCATAGGTCAAGGAAGGGCAATTAGGATGATGGTCGAAGGATCGGTAAGCCTTTTTATGAGTAGCTTGAAAGAGCTTGGCCTTTTCAGCCCAGCAAAGTGAAGTCTGAGGAGATGTAAGTGCTCTCCATAAATATACGGAAGAAAGAAAGGATTGAGTTATTTAAGCCAAAGGATGGTTTTGGCCCAAGAAGAAATGGGTATAAATACAGAATATATTTAGGCTGGAAGATGAATTATTTTCTAAACCTCAGAAGTGCGAGCTTCTAGTATAGCCTTCTAGCATGAGCAGTGGGAGCAGATCATCTTACCTCTCAAGAAGGCATTTGATCAATTCATATTGTTGCACGACATCTTGCTTTTGTAGCAGAAAGCTGAAGGAAGGCGTTTTTAGTCCCACAGCTGTGAAATCTCAAGGTGTTTTCCACTACAGATGTAACTACTAGTAACTCCCAAGACACTGTGTTTGTACTGTTTCCTGTCCTGGAAGAGGAATTGTTTGGTGCTTCCCTGTGGGTGCCGTACCTTATGCATTAATCAGTTTTAGCAAATCCAAAAGGTTAAGTGTTAGAAGGAGGTTCTCTTCAGAAACTTGTGCTCAGTAAAGACCAGTGATTTGGGAGCTTACTTTAAACAGTTTAAAAGAAAGAACAAAGCTTCTAGGGAAGAAGTATTTTAAAAGCAAACATAACGTATAGGCTGGGCTGTCCGCCTTTAAGATTTACTTCTCTTGGTGGTTACGTGGGCAAGCTAGACTTCTTCAGACACCTACGAGTCAGTGCCACTCTGTCAAATTAGCTCAACTAAAATAAACCTTTCTCCCACTCTTTGCCTGCTCTCAGCCCTTTGAAAGGGAATTACCTTTTAAAATTTGCTGGGGTGTTCATGGGGTTTTTATTCTGTGATTTTAAACAAGTTTTTAAATGAGTGGAGGGGAGGCAAAAAATGTCAACAGCTTTAAATATAGTCATTTAATGGTCTTACCTTTTGAGCCAGTGTTTGTGGAGAGATTGCTTATCTTGAGCCATTCTTCCCTTTTTTTTTTGCCTATTTTTCAGGAGAATGGCTCCTGTTGTGTTAAACCAACAACTCTTTCTGTATAGGTCAGCATATAGTATTAATAATGAGCTTCTATGCCATAATTATAAATGTCACACACACTTCTTGGAGTGAGAGTGACTTTGCCTGGATATATATATATATTTTTTAAGCGTAACAGTAAACATGGGAAATAGGTGACCTTCTAACGGAAAAAAAATCGCTTTGATTAATTAATCAGAGCTTTTTAGCTTTTGTCTTTTAAAATACAGCCTAAAAGACCAACATTGTGGGGTTTGTCTTCAAAGGCACCTATTTTAGGAAAGCTAAAAATGAAGTTGCTGTGAGATAAGTGTACTCTGAGAGAATTTTACAGGGCTACTTGCAAGTGAAAGCTGTGAGCTTTTATTTTTCTTGTGAACTCAGTGTGTTCAAAAGTGCTCAGCTTTGATGAAACTCTGCTTGCAGCAGAATAATATGTTTTGTCACTGAATCAAAAGGCAGCAGAATTAGTGCTGATAAGTACATACATATCTGTGGTAGGCTTGGTTTACAACAGAAGTGGCCAGCCTTTTTGACTCAGTGGAATTTGTCAAAGTCTCCATAAGGATGATAGCTACAAGATAACATGTTGCAAACTCCCCCCCGCCCCCCAAAAAGCAAAGCAGTGGGAAAGGTGCAAAAGTATTCATAGAGGGAAGATGATAGCAGCTCCCCAAGGCTCTTGCTTTTGGCTTGTCATGTGGATTACAGGCATCACTGGGATGTCATCTTTAGGAGTTCCTCCTATTTTATTTCTTCCAGCACATTACTCCATTCCAGCACAACATCACTCAGGAGATGAGGTAGCTGCAAGTGATAACACTAGTTCTAGTTGTTTATCAAGGCACCTGTGGCTGAAAAATGATGAGTTGAATGTCAGCAATTTTGTTTTATTATGAAACTAACCAGTCCTATAATGCTGCAAAAAAAAAAAAAAAAAAGAGAGAAGATTTAGTTTATTAAATTAGTATTAATGTTCTGACTTGCAACATATTTACTTCTGGATTTTGGGTTTTTTTTTTTAGTAAAAATCACTTAGTGTTACTAATTTAGCATAGAATGATGATTCTGTATATAGGAAAAATTTCAGACCATATGTTTTTTTTTAAAGCACAATGACTGATTAAAACTTAATTTCAAGGGAAAAATGAACAATTATTATACATTAATACTGTTTCAAAGAGAATGGAGAATAGAAGGAATTTGAGCCCTAATAGTTTTTTTTTTCTTGTTTGCACTGTGGCTGTGTGTAGGTTTGCTTTGATTTTGAGTGGCCTAATCTATGCTTTTGTGAGTTCAGAGTAAGTGTCATGTGAAGAGAAGTCTTATAAGGACAAGTAAATATCACAAATTTTGCAATGTGAAACAGAAGGTCTGATAGGTACTTGCATGGACTTCAGTATTTGAATCATGTTCTGCATGTAAGTATTAACAGCAATGTTTTCATATCTCCTTAGTACATTTTACATTATTTTGGCATCTTGTGCTGATACTGTCTACCTATGGTTTAGCGAAGAATTACTGTCAAGTGTAAGGCCTCTTTCAAGATAGTAGCTTTAAAAATCATCAGTGAAGAAACAGTATTATAAAAAGGCTTTAAAGGGCTTCTTTAAAAAAAAAAATTGTTCTAGACACAGGAAGTAAATACTTTCAGGATTTTTAAATTGAGTTGGAATGTGGAAGTCAATCACTACAGTGAGCAAGAGTCTTTATTTCCTGCTAGTTTTGTTCTAATATGAAATACCTGAATTATCATTGCCTCTCACTGCATAGAGAATATTGTTTCTAGGCAAGTACAATGATTACTACTGCAAAATGGTCAATTTAACAACAAAAAACACAGCATTTTGCGGTATTCAAAGAACCTGTGTAATCAGCATATAATAATATACCACAAGTATTAAGTTGTGAGCGATTCTTTTACATTAGAAAGATGGTCAAATGTGGGTTAGCCCACAAGCGAATAAGAGTGTAAAGGTCTTGGCCTACTTCTGAGTGGAAGTGTATCAATCAGATGCCTCTCTGTTGTGTTTCAGCCCTTCAGGGAAATCCTGGCAGTTTTTCATTTGCCGTGAAAGTCCTGTGCTGCGGTTTCTAATCTGGGAGGGCTCTTAGTGCTGCTGTCATCGCCCAAGACAGTGAGTGGGGTAGTTTGGGTCAGCTTGCACAGCGTCCTGGCACCGCTGGCATTGTTCTTGTTCGGGTGGTTACGCTGCACCCAGGAAGGGTAACGCTTAAGCCCTAAATTTGCACTATTTACTCATGTCATTTGGATACGGAATGCCCTAAAATAACCTTGATGCTCCTTTTAATTTTTCTGTGAAAAGATGCAAAAATTATTTTCATTACAGTTTTTTTTAGTCTTACAGGAGTCATGTCTTTCATCTCAGCATAGTGTTTGAAATTTCTTGGAGGAACTGAGGACTTCCCTTCCTGTTCTTTTTACCGTTAAGCCTATGGTCCTTTTAATGAAGCACTTACCCACTAACCCACTTGACCAAATGGTAGCTGTCAGGTGACATCAAATGATAGAAGTCTCTGTGGTTTGTTTGTTTGTTTTGAGGTGAGGTGAAGTAGACTTTTTAGGAATCCCCCCTCTGTTCATGCAGAATAAATGTAATGTTGCTTTTCGGCATATTTATTTATTCTGTATGCTTTATTTCTTTTTGTGCTTGTTTTCCAAACATAAGTAATGCTAATTTGCACTTGCACTACTGTTTTATCTTGATTACTAAGGTGGCTGGATGTTGTAAAGATTAGTGGTGACATTTTGAAAGACTAGATACTTTGCAATATTCTTAAATTCTGTACTCTTTCTTCCTTGTTTTTCTGATTGAGCCACTAGGTAAGACTTCAGAGGCAGCTTCCTACAAATGCAAAAACAATGAAAAAAGTGATCCCTGGCCTGTTTATCAAAGATGAAGGAAATAGCAAATGCAGCTGTCTGTTGGCCAGATCTGGAACAGGTGACAGCATCTACAGGAATTTCCTTCCTTACAGGGGAGAAAAAGCCCCCCCTGACCCTATATATGCCTTTTTTACAGGTTGTAAGGCATGAGAACAAATGCTTTGGCAAGTTTCCAACATCTGTAAATACCTGGCGTGGTTATTTCCTTTTCTTTAGGAATGAGAGTGAAGAAACTGGAGGTAGGCAGTGATGAGACAACAGGAGAGCAGCAGGTGCAATTGGAACAGCAGTAGCCGGGCTCTGCGGGAGCAGCTACTCCTGAAGCATAACGATTAAAATTAGCTATGAAAGCCTCCCAGTTTCTGTGACTTTTAAAATAATGTTTTGAAAAGTGGAAACATTGCCGAGAGTCTGAGTAAGGAAGTTGGTTATTCCATTATCACTGAGATGCTCTGTTTCTCTCCCTCTTCTTCTGAGATTGCTTTGCTGAATGTCTAGAGGAAACTATTTTGCTGTGGGGAAGACTGCAGCATGTACTAGATGGATTTATCAATTGTGTCATAGTGAAGGATTAGAGCATATTCAGAAGTGAACTGTTTCTGTATTTAGGCATTTCCTTGTTTACTGTCTTTAAGTATCAGCTTGTTCACTTTATGACAGTACTGTAGAGATTTGTATAAATGATTTCAAAAAGACAATGTTTTATTCACAGATTTAAAACTTAGAATGCAGTCTGCAACATATGTATTTGACATAGTATCTTACTGAAACTAATAAGCAAAACAGAATAAAATATTTTTTCTTAAGAGCTAGCCATATTTGCTAATAATTTTCCCTTGAAAAGTATTTTGCCACTGGAATCTTTGCATCACTCAATTGCTGCAGCAAGTTTTACATAATCCAAAACAGGATTTTGTCGATGAAAGGATACTACTGAAGTATTCAACCTGTTAAATGTGTTTAAATTGATTTGAGTGATTATATTAAAGGATGAAGTTAGTCTTTATTAACATAAGGACAGGTAACAATGCTTTAGGTAAATATTTCTTAATTTAAACCCAACAATATTTGATGTGAGGGTGAGTGTTTTCTATATTGTTAGGTATTCTGTGATTCTTGCTCAAATAAATAAATAAAAAAAACATAGTGAATTTCCTGTCAAAAATGTGCTGATTGCGGCAGCTTGCCCAGAGCTAAACTCATTGTAATAAAAACTCCTGGACTGGAACGCGGTGCCATTTATGTTATTTGGCTCCCGAGTTGTTTTTGCAGTGTATAAACCCAAAGCAAACAGCTGTCAGTTTGAAAGCCTCTGAAGAGCCTTGTCGCTAGGCATTGCTGAGTTCTGGTGCTTGGATTCTTTGAAGAACATGTCAGCTGGGCCCTGGCAACTAGCAGTGGAGGCTGAGTCTTAAGAAGCTGAAAGCATTGGATTAGAACAGCTTACATCTTTTGACTTTGTACTGGATCATTGGATTGAAATCACTTTGATATATGCTTTTTTTTTTTTTTTTTTTTTTAAAGTCTGTGGAATTATACATTGGGTTTCTTGCTCTTTAGTTTTCCAATGACTCTAGTAGCTAGTTTAAAGTGGACATTAAGACAATCAGAGCTTACTTACCGTATCAGCATGGTGTTCCTCAGTGGGACTCAGGATATAACCATTAGATCTATATCAAAAAAACAGATTCCCTTCTCAACGTGATGTCGTTGCTTTGGGAACTGGATGCATTACTTGCGTGAGCAGCCTCATAGGTTCTTGTTTTGTCAATATAGCTAGTTTTGTGAAACAGATTTGTGAAACAGTCTACCTGCAGCATATTGTAGCACACTTCCCCCCAGTTCGCATCTCTAGTTTAATGTATCTTCTTCCTTTCCCTTTTCTTTAATACTCTAAAAGCTAAATTGGCAAACCATTTTTTGTGCTTTTAATATTTAATTACTAACGTGATACAAACACTAATAAAGTTAGTGGTTGACAACACAGGGAAAATGGGAAGACATTGAATTTTATATTAGGTTGTAAGTTTTAATTGCTGCAGCATCAGTGATATATAGCCTGTGTGCCTTAGAGGTGGACTGTGGGGTGGAAATGGTATACCTTCTACTGAGTTTCTGCTGTTAACAAAACAGTATTTCAGAAGGTTCCCTCCTGCCCCCTGCAAATGCCAGATTATTTCATTCTTCAGAAACTAGAAGAATACTTTCTCTCTGAAATTTCCTCACAAGGAAATTTTATGCCAGAAAGAAGAGAGCTTGTCATAGAGAGTTTTCCAAATAGGCAAAATTGAAGCTATTTAGTGGCTTTGGGCCTTCAGTTTAGAGTCTTCATCATAAGCGTGTGTCTGACTTCATGAACTGTGCTACACATACCTTCATTTACTTCTATAGATAATATTTATTGAGATATATGAGGAGGTTTATAAAGAATGTAGACCTTAATAATAAAAATATGCAAAATCTTCAGTTTTAACACATCTTTTCTTTTTTTTTGTGGTATGTTTTCTGTCCAGAAAATTTATGTTGCTTCCTTTCTCTGCCTTTTCCTTTCTCTATATTTTTGAATTTTGTTGGTTAGTTTTCTTTATCATCAAAGGTTTGTTAGCTCTGGGTTCAAGTTACTAGTTCTAGTTTAGGATTTTTTTTTTTTATTCTAGGTTGAATGCAATGTACAATTCTAAATTGGAGCTGCAAGGCACAACTTAAGTTGGCAATAAGAAGAGGAAATGAAAAATGTTCCCAAGTCACAGAAGGAGTTCTGTTGACAGCTACAGGGTTTAAGCTGATGATAGCTAGGGTCAGGTATGAATTCAAATAGACTAAACCCTAAAATTTCTTTTACAGGTGAAACTGTGCATTAAGTCAAAATATCCATGCTTGAAAGCTATGCCATTTGTGGTTTCATTTTTGAAATTTTTTTTAAAGTCTAACATAGAATAGCAGTAGATTTCAGATTTTGGGGTAGTGCCTATTACTGTGCTTGGTTAGAGGTTTGGCTGCATTTGGCTCCTCTTAATGCCTCTGTCTGCACTAGAGTAATGCACTAATCAGAGCAGCCTTGTAATCTTTTAGGTCCCCAGGCCAGCATATTATGAACAAGACCTGAAGGCTTATTGACATGGATAAGCTATGATAAACCAAGTAGCTGTTCTTTCTTTCAATATTATTCAACTCTCAGTAGTAGAAAACCTGTATGTAAGTTGTTTTGTGGTGGTGTACCTCTCCCCCAAAATTCTATTTAGTTGACTCTGATTATTTGGACTTTCTCAGTACAAACATAGGGCAGGAGGAAAGTAGGAATGTTGAGAAGAACTTCTAGGAATTTGGTGTTTTGTTTTGTTTTTTTTTTCCTTAGAATTATGTATCTCTAAACTCAGGTAATAGTTGGAGATCTCCAGGGTAAATATTTTATGATGTGCCTACCTTGGATTTAATTGCAAACTCTTTCAGAAGAGTTTATCACCATTCTGTGTGTATAAATAAGCATGATTAGCAGTGGAGAGTTTTGTACTTGCAAATCAGTCATATTTACTACACAAATGCTCTCAATGGGCTTTATTTAAAAGACACACAGACACACACACAGCTTAGAGGTGGATATGGGCCTGTTTAGAGGCCAACCTCCTTGACCCTTCAAAGTACTGATTAAAACTTTTTTCCTGTAGTCAAAATAAAGATACACAACTTGGAGAGCTGTGAGTAGTCTGTGGGTGACATTCCCAGGGAACTGAATCCTTTGAGGCCCCACTGTTCAACTGTACCACGGGGGCTTGGCCTTAGAGTATTTGAGAGCCTTGGAGTATCCCCCATAGCCAGCTGTGTGATACAGCCCTGGCCTGCAAGCCATGGTTGAGCTGTTTATGAACTACGTGCAGCTACAGAGCTGCTTCCTGTGCTCTCCAGCTTTTCTCATTTATATGAGGAAATCGCCTGAGCTTAGCAACTTGACTCCCCCAGTGGTATTCTTCTTCTGTTCTTGACTTTTCACTTCATTGGGCCATCAAGTGATGAGTTTCACAAGCCAAAGTAACTTCAAAGATCTGGGACTAGTGATTTTGTTTGGTGTATTCTGTATGTCATTTCCATATCAGGAGAAACAAAAAGGTTTTTAATGGACAAAATAGATAACATGCCATTAAAAAGTTGTTAGAGTAAAATAATTGCTTTAAAGACATTAGGCACAGAGGTTCTGCATTATCAGCTAATGTCTTAAAATTATGTTTACTTGCTAGGTTAGCACTTTACCAGTATATGGCTTTCTATCTTTTAATGAGCTTATTTTCCTTTTGGGCAGTATTCTGTCGGGCTTCAAAAATAAGTGTCTTCAGTGTTTCTTGTGAAGATTATTAAAACCAGGTAAACAAACAAAGAAACAAACAAAAAAAAAGCAACAAAAATGAGTTTCTGCAATTGTCTGCATTTTTGTTCTTGTTAAAACTGTGTAGAAAATAAAAATAAATTGGTGGGTCTCATACTTGTTTCTTATTAGGGGATTGCAATGCAAATAACTTTTCTTTCTTGTGAATGTAATTTAAATAGAGGGTGAGCATGTAATGTAATAAACGCTATCTAAAAGTGCCATAGGGCTTGTAAAGGCTGGGTTTTGTTATCTGCTTCCAGAGTAATAGTTATAAAGTGACTTTTAAAATCCTCTTCCTTTGCATAACATCAGTATTCATGAGTACACATATAGAGCTAGAGCGTAAGATGAGGTGTAAGGTAAACGTACTTCCTCTGACTCCTTTTGAGCTGCTAATACTTGTTCTAGTGATTTATAACACGATATTAATACAGCAGACTCAGAGTTGGACAAAAGCTTAGGTTTGATATGGCCTACTTAACTTCATGTTACCTAGCCTGATAGATTTTTGCTTCTAGGCCATAACTTGGTATGTAAATGCAGTTGCACGTGTGCATCTCAAAATTCAACTAGATTAGAGGAATTGTACAGAGTTTTAGAGGAATTGTACTCCCCCAAAACTCCTAAATTTTACATAGGATCCTATAATGCTGAAAACTGATGCAATTACTCTAGTGCAAATCTTCTAATAAAAGCAAGACTTTAGGTTAAAATCCTGTAAAGCATTATTATAAGATGAGATGGGAAAGTTTATGGGGTGTTACATTAACCAACAGAACCTGCCTTAAGTACGTGTTGATGAGGGATAGACATAAAGTTAGAATTGTGCCAACCAATACACTTTTATATTCAATAAAAATTGGAAGCTTTGGAGTTAAATGACTTATGCTTCTGTTCCTTAAATAAAAATAAAAACCAAGACCAATACCTACACCCCCTAGAAAACACTTGTTTTAATCTAATAATCTAGTTACATAGTAGGTATTTATCAGAGGCTAACACCACTGGAGGAAATTAGAATTACATAAATTGGATGTGTATTTCTGATCTTATTCTTTTTTTATTATTTTGCTTAAATTATACATAATATATCCCTTTTGGACTTCTGTAAATGATGTTCCCCATATTTAATGATTAAACAGCATCAAGCGGGCCCTTGGTTTTGAACAGTTAAACCTTCCATAACTGCATCTATAGACAGATATTTCTTAGGTTCAGGAAGGGAACTGGAATGTACGCTAGCACTTGGCCATGATACTCTCCTTTTTTTTGATTACTTAAGAGGGCTGCTCAGGGCAGAGTATCAGCCTATACAAATACTATCAACCAGCTTTAATTAGCCCTATTGAAACACTTCTATTTTCGTAACTTATTTATTAGTGCTCCTACTGAGCTAGAAGGTTTGGGTCTGATTTAAAAACAAACAAACAAACAAACAACCCCCCCCCCCCCCCAAACTTTTCAGTTTGTGTTGTACTAATATGGTGTGAGGGGGTTTATACCTTGATCCCATTCCATTTTCATTCTAAGAAAACAGGAAGGGGCTCTTAACTAACCTCAGCCACGTTTTATACACTTCACTTGTGAAATCCTGTAGTTCAGGTTTCAGGTATAGCTTATAAAGAATACTTGCTTAGTTTGTGAAATGTGTGTTGTGTGGAAGTGAATCCAGTGATACACTAGGACATATCTGGAATTGTTTGAGGTTATAGTGCATGAAGGAGAATTTATTGGTAGTATGTGTATGACAAGGGTTCAGCTGCTTGCAAGCTTCTGGCACCATTCCTCCTTTGAGAGGGTGCTGTGTCAGAGCTGCGCGCGTCTTTGCTGTGGCCTTTGACTAGACAACGGATAATCTGAAGAATGCCAGAGGGCAGTTTTTCTCGCTTGCTCTCTTTCTCACTTGCTCTTTTTATTTTTTTAACCAATTTTGTTGAAGTGCTTTGGTGCTCCACAATAGGGAGGGAATGTTCCGTAGTGATCATTTAAAGACTACATTAAAATGAGTGGTGACCTATCTTGCTTGGTGTCAAATGCATGTGATACTTGTTCTGAACTAGATGCTCTGTCACTGTTTTACTGAGATACACGTTTGGTGTGTTTTTTCTCGGGGTGTGTGTGGGGGAGGAGCAGGAAATGATTTGTTGAAATGGCTATTAGAATAAAATCAAATGTATGTGTGTGCTAAAAAGATGTAAAACAACTGTAGTCCAAAATCTTCACTGTCAGTGAAGGAACAATTAATTAAACAAAGATTATTCCCAAGGTGATGCTGAAACACTAAATTGTTAGGGTGCCTATATCAATTTGTAAGTAATGTTAAGCTGTTATTAAAGCATAAGATATCCATGCCATTCTGGTTCCATCCAAAACTGCCTGAAACAAATCAGATTTCGATAAATTGAGGCAAATGGCATTTGCCAGTTCACCTTTGAAGATCTTATCCAACTTTAGTTTCAGGTGAATATGGAAAACTTTGTCTTCTTACTCAGCACAGAGTTCTACGTACATGCTTAGTGTGTTATGTCTTCAGTAAATTATCTTAATAGGAAATAAGGCTTTATTAGTTTTGCTTGTTTTATTGGTTTTGCTGCTCTACATTCAGTATGTACAGCATTGGCACAATATAGCTTGCATGCTAACTTGTGTAGTATCAGTAGAACTGGTAACTCTGTTCCAAAACCAAAATATTTTGATGCTAACAGAGCAATGAAAAAAGAACGCAGTTGTTGCATTTCAGGCTGTTTTACAAAGCTAGGAAATGAAGGGAAACAATAGTTTACAAATGAAGCAGGTTTAGTTGCAGAAGTTACTGAGACAAAATGAACATGATTTCCAAAGTACCAGTTTTTTTGGAGTCAACTTTTGGGTTAAACAGCACAGTGAGCAATTCAGGATAGGATTATAAATCAAAAAAGGATCAATAATAAAGAATGTAAAAGGTACTTGGCATAATATTTTAATATGGAGGATGCTGATTAAATTAACTTTGCACATATGTTTAGGCTATATTGGGAAAAAAATTCACTCTTTTATATATGAAATTAAATATTTAACAGTACACTGAAATAACAGGGATTAGAAGATTATTTGAGAGAAATTTGATGTGGATTAATTTTATTTTGATAAATGTGAGTAAATTGCTCAATGTGATTGTCTCAATCTGATTTGTCTAAATATGTATCAACTGTCTAAAAGAATGGATTTACGCATGGTGCTAGAGAGCATTGCATACTATAGCTGTAGTGCTGTGTTAAGCAGAATAGTCGTGAAGAGACAGACATAACATGGAGTGGAAATCTATGTAAATATTAGAAGAAAAAAATGCATTTACTCTAGTTTGAAATCTTCCACTTGCCATTTTAATACAATGCACGTTCTTTAAAAGTTGCTGTAGAACCTGAGGAAGATCTTGTATGCGTGAATGTGCCAGGTTTTTTTTTTTTTTCCATTGATATCAATTGGATTAGTAACATATCACCGCTCCCTGTAAACCTTGTCTGGTTTTCCACAAAGGATGGAATCATTTATCCAGTTTTTTACCCTCTTTTTGTTGGAAGCAAACCTAGAATGTCTAGGCCAACGTACTTGAAGTTGCTCTGGATTTGCATACTACTGTCTCATAGTACATAAATTTTACATGAAAATGTTCTTGTACTTAAGATTCACACTCAAATTTCTTCTTTCCAAATGGTAACTTTTTATAGCCCATATGACCTTTGCATTGGAATCATCTGATGCACCATTACTGGGCTACCTTGGGGTGATCTCAGAGGAAGCATGGGAAAATACTCATCGAGTTTTCTTTTGCCCTTTCCACAACACAAATTTGGAGTCAACTAGGGGAGCTTTTCTGAGAAATCCTCCCGTAAAGCTTGAAAATCCAGCAAAACCAATTTAATTTTGCTACTGGAGAGTTGATGGCAAAAGAATAATCTATTGCCAGTGACCCTGCCATTGAATGGATCTCAGATTGAAGTTTCCCTATATGCTAGTTTATGTGAAGAAAAAACAGTCTGTCTTCTCCATCTGTGTTGGCTTTCCATTCCCATTTACTGTGTGGGAAACTTTTTGCAGAAGAACATAATGAGGCTCCACAGGCTTACTCTTGGCTTTCTCACCTTTCTCTAGATTTGTACTTGATGAGAAAATAAGAGTAAAATAGTCCTGTTTAGTGCATTACACAGAACTGTGCACATAATTATTTAGCATGATATGCCCCTTTCTGTTACTTTTGACATCATGAATCCAGTCAGTGCTCCAGCTAAAGAAGATGTGTTTGTTTAAGGTCAGTGGGGAAGCACAGCGCTACTCCTCGGTTGTAGACTGCCCCCTCCTTCATTGCTTGGAAATTGCACTCTTTTTGAGGGTGGAGTTGAGGAGACAGTACTGTGACATGGATGGTTTGGGGAGAAACTTTCCTGGCCACATCTGGAAAGTGCGGTGAAAAGAGCCATGTAGGTCTGGAAGTTCTGAGTCTGCGCAGTTAGACGGATCCCTGGGAGGAGGGTGGGTTACTGACTGTTGAATTCATTGATCTCAGTGTCTGTAACTTCTTTTTTTCTGTTATCTTCCATTCTGTACCACTTTTGCGGAAATGGACAGCCCAGGCATTACTAAAATTCTCTTAAAGAAGTTGAATTGCATTTTGTATACATTCTTTCTCTGTCAGAAATGTTGTCCAAAACATTAAGTATTTGTATGTCCCTCTATCTTTTATTTGCTGCTGTAGTTGAAAGACTCATTTATATCTCAGAGGGTACTCCATAGCTTCCCTCCCTTTCATTGTTGATGTACTTCGAAGTTGTGACAACGTGTTTTCACAGTAAATAATCATAAAAAAAAAAAAAAAAATCTGGTAGCGTGATAGTCTGTTGAACAAAGAAACAGGCAAAGCTTACAACCTGAAAAGTAGTAGCTTCTGAGTGGATTTTCTATCAGTGCACTGCAGATGTGTGGCCTATGGTGTTAATATCTTAACTGCATTAGTGCACATCAGGGAAAGCAAAACACATTATTCTGTACTGATTTTTCAACTTTATTCATCAATAAGACCAATATTTTTCATATTTAAGTTAGGTATGAAAAAGTGGGTATTTTATTTTTTTTTTGTTCTTTTTTTTTTTAAAAAAAAGCTGGATACACGTAGCGTTGGATCAAGGCACATACAAGACTGGCCAAAGGGCGTACAATGCACTTTGGTTTCTAGGTCAAGAAACAAATGATTATGGCAACAAAGAGTGGCTTAGGGTTTAAACATGAAGTAGCTCATAATTCACTAGGAAGCCAGAAAGAAACATTTTACCTTATAGATTTATTATGGAATTTCTAGAAAATTGTGACAGTAATGGGCAGTATTCCTGACTGTAATGACAGCATTTTTAATAAACATCTGTATACTGTGTTTGAGTATATATGCTTTAAAATAGCTGTATTTCTATAGTTAGAATTTATACTATACTGTTGTCTGATTACCTTCGTGACTAAATTGTTTTGAGATCTTGCTTGTGTTGCCTGTTTGTCCTCATTTTTTTTCCTTATGAACTGTATTTGCAATACTTTTTCTGTTCCAAGCTATTTCCAAGTGTTTTCTCTGTCAGTCCTCCTGCCCTTGTCTCCCGAATGCCTGTGATCATCCATCACTGTTTTCTCTATAATAAGCAGAAAACTGGTTTTGGTAACCAGAAATCTAACCCCAAACTATATTTACCCCCTTAGTTTGTAGAACCTAGTGTGTTTTTTCTTCTTCTTCTTTCCCCCCCCTTTTTTTTTTTGTTAACTCCTTGTTAGGAATTTTATTATACTTACTTCCAGGGATCAGTTTTTTCACTTGTCAACAGCTTGTCTCATGCATATAATTGGCTTGATGATTATCTTTTAAATTGGATCTAACCATTGTTGAATGGATATATCCAGACAGCTGATATTGCCCATTACTACACACGCTTTTGTTTATTGAATATTGTTGTGGTTTACAGATTTAATAGACCCAACATTATAATTCTGTGAGTTTTTGCAACCACTTCTTAATCTTCTTGATTTGCCAGGTTTAACATTATTTTATTAATACCAAAGTGAAAAATGGCCTGTGCTTACACTTACAAGGATCTCAGATGAATGTTCTGACTGCTCAACACGGCAAGAAAATTCACTTTCACAGTCAACAAGTCATCTTACTCAGTAGAACACAAAAGTTAAATGGTCTGTAACTTCAATATTAGCAAGGAAAATACAGTACAAATTACTAAAAAATACTAAAATATAGAATTGTGGTCAGGTATCCCCACTACATTAATCGCAGCAGTAGCCTGAAATTTGAAACTTTTAATAAAAAGTTCTTAAATATAAATTATATGGCAAATGTACAGTACATTGCTTTGTCAGTTCTCTTAATCCAGTGTTTTGCAGTAGAACAGCAACCTTTAAAGTCAGTCTTTTCTTGTTAAAAAATCAAATCAGTCTTTCATTTCCTTCAGTATCATGAGTGTGAATGATCTGAATCTGGAATACCACTGTCTCTGTAGCTTCTGTTACTACTGCTTTCACTGTGGCTGTTCTTATACAGATTCATTCCATTAGGTGGGAATATGGTATGTATTACAAATTCCTCCTTGGACACTTGATCGCTATTTATTGGTATCATCTGAAAAGAAGTCTCCCTGATTTCTAGGATGGAGTTATCCTTTTTAGTTCCTGCTTCAGCATAGTCATCTTTTCTCCTGCGTCCCTTGCTGTACGCACAGTTCCGTGAGAATAAGGATCCATTTCTATGAACATACCAGCACACTAACGCCAGCAATGCTATAGCTACTAGAGCCACGGCACCTCCTATAATGGCAGCCAAAGGTAAACTGGAATTTTTGTAAGGTTCCTTCTCTTGTTCTCGGTTCAGGGTTGTTGTAGGATTGTACATTTTAAGAGGTGCTGTTTCAGTCTCGATGCATTCAGGAGTTTCATCTGACAGATAGGTGTTACTGGTTTCCATGGGAACCATACATACACGGTATGGTGATTCTGGTTCCAGAGCTGTAAGTAAATAGTCATTCCTGTCTCCTGTAACTATCGTTTCAGTTATAGATCCAAAGGCAGGGCTGTGACCCATCTTGAGCCAACTCAGTCTTAAAGCAGTCATTGGTAGTGCAACTTTCCAAGAGATATGAATAGTCTCCGTGCTTACAGATTTCACAAATATTGTAATAATTTTGCGTACTGGGCTTTCTGTGGTTCTGTAGTTCTTATTCAGATTGTGAGTTTTTATGTCTGGTTGTTTGGTCACAGAAACTGGCCAGTGTCCTTGGGCTGGATATAACGTGTTTGGTATTGCGGTAGTGATTTGGATGGTGCTTATTATACCGTCATCCTTACAGTCAAATAGTTCTGCGTTGAGATCTTTGATAGCCATTCCACGTACTTTTTCTGGTGCCTGACACATCAATCCACGTACATTAACCTTTAAAGGTAATGACTGTAGCCAGTCGCGTACCCATTTCATTTTGCACCCACAGTGCCATGGATTGTTGCGAAGAAACAATTGAGTGATGTTGTCCAGATCATCAAAGACACCCTGAGGTAAATTGCTAAGATTGTTATTGGACATATCTAACCGATACAATTGCCTTAAGTAAGAGAAAGCATTAGGTGGCACGCGATTTATATGGTTTTCTTGCAGATAAAGCTTTCTTAGATTTGTTCCTGGCAAATTTACTGGTGCGGCTGTAAGCGAATTGCGGACCAATGACAGTTCTGTAAGATTGACTAAATTCATGAAGGCTTTGTCTCCTAATCCATGATTATTTAGAAGATTTCCATCTAAAACAAGGCGTTTTAGATTTGTAAGGTCTTGAAGGGACAGCTCTGAAATTGTGGAAATACGATTATCATCCAAGCGTAGCTCTTCTATCGTTTTAGGCAAACCCCAGGGAATGGTGCTAAGGTGATTTCGAGAGAGAAAAAGAAGTCTGAGATACATGTTGTCCCGGAAAGCTCCATCTTCAATGCTAACAGCAGAAACTGAATTATCATCCAAATGCAGTTCTTCCAAATAAGGAATTTTTGAAAGTGAATCATAAGTAATGGTCCTTATATTATTTTCCTGCAAATGCAGTTCTTTAACATACTTAGGGAGGTTGGTAGGGAATTCATCTAGACTGTTGTGGTATAAATATATTCTTTCCACCCTAAGCAAGTTCTTCAGTTCTGAAGGAATCCCAGCATTATTTATTTGATTGTTCTGAAGGAAGAGGGTAGTAGCATCCTCTGGGATTCCTGTAGGAATAGATGTCAAATCGCGATCATTACAATATATGAAACCCACATCACAGCGACATACTGAAGGGCATGGTTTGGCACTGACAGAATAAGGTGCCATGTCAAGTAACAGCCCTATTTTAGTCCAAATTAGGAAGATGTTCCAGGTTACACTAATCATGGTCAGGAATGATGAGATTTGTATACAGTTCTGATCTTCAACAATCTAAAAAAACCAAACAAACAAAATTATCCAGATCATTATTAAAGAAACTGCAATGACAATTCAACATTACAGAAGACATCTGAAATGCATACATTAAGCTAAAATTCAAGCTCGTAAACACATCGTACTTTTCCTTATATCAGTAATTGTACTTCTGCCTGTACTAACTCAATTTGATTTACAGATTATTCCGTAATTTAAAATAACTTTAAACAATATAATCGAGTATGTCTGATCTATGAATTGTTTTATTTAAGCAAGAAGGCTCTTTCTAAGATTCCTCAACATTTCATGTATAGAGACAATCTTTGTTCTCAGGTATTAGTTTGAAATCATGTTGTGGATTTTTTGAGAATGGAGTAAGTACAGGGCTAAAGTCAAAGCAAAGTCCAAGTAAATCATTCTACATCTGAAATATAAAAAGTAATTCCTAAGCCAGCTAACTATCTAAGTGAGCTATAAAACCCCTCCTAAGCTCAGAAGTTCTATGGTACCACTCTTTGGGAGGTTCAGAAGAGTCCTAATGGTAATTAGTTACTAAGTAGAGAATACAGAGAAAAGAGCAAAGACCAAGTAAAGACTCTTACAATTTTTGAGTGCTCAATGTCTCACTGTATATTTTACAAATACTATAGCTTACTTTTAGTCTTGTTTCTCAAACTAGAATGTTTAGAAGGGTGAAAGTAACAACTGGTAGCTTCAAAGCTGGCATAGCTATTAGAGCTACGGCTTTCTAGTTGAGTGGATGGAATATTTCATTACATGCTTAAATTCCTGTTTAAATATTTGTCATTCTCAAAAGTCTTCTTACTAAGCAGTACACTAATAAGAGACTATTTGACAGGTTTAACCACATTTTCACATCTTATTAGTTCAAACTGTGCAAGGTAGAATAATATAAATTAACTCTTGAGACTGAAATTAGACTTTGCATTGGTATTGTGTTTGTACATTCAGCTCAAGTAATTAGCATTTTTATAGCTTTTAAGACAACATAATTCAATTACTATTGTAATTACAGCTGTGAGAACTTCTGTAAGATGACCTATACATTAAGCAATGTTACGACCTTCTCTCTTGTGGGTTCACTTATTAATTGAACTTTATTCTCTGAGGCATGAAAAGGAAAATAAATTAATATTGATCCTACCGTATTTAAAGGTATGAGTAAATTTTGTGCTTGAGGATATCCAGTAAGAGAAATTTTTTTCTTGCGAGTCTCTTTTGTACAGTTTACTCCATGTAGTTGTTTTTTCTTGACTGTGTTTACTCAAACGATCCTTCTTGGTAGGTATGTTTCCAGACTACTGGCACTATATTCAATGAACATTCCAACAAAGATTTATCATGGTGCATAAGCACACCAGGCTGTGGAACAGAAAAGCTTCAACTTCCTGTCACTGTGCCGCAATAAGACTTCTATTTTTGTCTTCATATAAGGTCTGTGAATGAAGAACCTCTTCTGTCTGGTTTAATGCTTTTAACAGGAATAACTTTCTTTGTAATTCTTACAAATTCTTCTGTGTAGTGTAGTAGTCAGAGGTGGTAATTTCAGCTCCACATGATGGAAACTATTCATTATGCTGAGACTTGAATGATGATAGCCTCTTCGGGAGGTCAGGAACAGGGTTTTTTTTCTGTCCAAAATTATCCAAGTATAAAGTTTGTACAGTAGCTACATCCTGATATATCCACACCTCTTTAAAAGAACCGTTTTCCAACTTTCACTTTTTAATACTACTTCAGAATTTGTAATGCAGAAAGAATTCCCTCCTTGCAAAAGAATGCAAGTTATTTTACTGTAGAAATGTTATTTAATTCAGATGGTTTTCTTCATAAACAAATATATATTATTTCCTTCCAAGAAAGCTCTCCATCTAAAGCTTTCCTTGAACTGTTAATTTCCTGTGAAAGTAAAAATAAATAAATAAATAAAAAATTGCAGTTAATAACTGGTGGACACTAGTACTCACTGTGTTGCATCCTTATATAAACTATGTTTACTATATACAGCTAGCACTTTCTTTTCTCAAAATATTGGTAATTCAGCAAAATACAGAGCTATTCAGAAGTGCATGTTATGCTGTCTAGTCTCATGGTGTTGCAGTTTTGCTGGAGCTACCTTTTCCTTTCTCCCAGTAGAAGGTAGTGTCATCCTCAATCAATAGACAGTGGAAAAAAATGTTTGTAAACTTTGACGCCTTTCCCCCTTGATTGCTAATGGAAGTCCAGCCTCCTTGGAGGAGGCTAAACCAGCTTGCTTTTCATTCTTGGTAAACTGAGGTAGACAACGATCCTCATATGTGTGGGTTTTGTCTACGAAATGTACTCAATATGCCAAGCTATTTGAACTTTTAGGCTGTTTTATTTGACATGTTGCACAGTGGAATCAGTATTTAGATTAGTATTTTATTAATCTGATTAATTTCGAAAAAGAAAAATACCCCAATCTTGGCTATTCCTTTTTCTTGATAAAATCTAATTATCTGATTATTTTTGAATGGTGCATTTTAACTTTGAATACGTCACATCACTCTTGCAGAGAGGCATCCAATGAGATACCAAGTATATGTTCCTTAAGAGCATGTGGGTTGTATCTGTCTGAAATAGAAATGGTTGAACCTGAAATGAAAAAGTCTTAACATCTGCTTATCCCTCTCATGATTGCATGTAGTCGAATAAACTGAGCATGATCCACAGAATTAAAATGCTACGAAGAAACTGCATGCTGAATTATACTTGTTTAGCTCCTCTAATATGAGCATAACTAGAGTTGCTCCTGGTCCATCATAAAGTATTAGACTTAAACACAGTCTCTGTTTTAAAATGGTCTTTTGCGATTTCAAGCAAGCATCATGAAGTCCTGATTTGGTAGATCAGTAATACTCCTACAGCAATAGGAAACTTGCACTGATACAGAATTATTGTGACATAAATGCAAATTATTTTCCTTTTTCACAGAATAAAGGTGACCATAAAAGAAAAGGAAAAGCCCCACTTAGAGATAGTGTCTACTGAGGGATTGGTAAATCCTTTTTCTTCCTGATGCTGCTTTCATGCTAATCTGAGCTTTCTTTGCACCCTTTTTTGCACCCCACCTTGGCAGAGAGGTGGGTATCTTAATGTATGCTTTATATAAGGTAAAAACTCAATCTGCATGGGCATGTTTTGGAGTAATAACAGAGCGCACTTTTTAGGGTTTGAGTACACTTGTGCAATCAGTATTATAAAATGGAACAGAAAGACTCCATATTCTTTGCAATTAAGTAGTAGCCAACTTTCTTGGTTAACATTACTAAAGTGTTTGTGGAAACAGAAGTCCAGAATCTATTCCTAAAACTTTGAAATAACCAGTTTTTTAACACCTATATAAAAAACGATGTCTCTTTGGAACTAGTATGAAGTTGTGATAGAGGATATTTCCTGGAAGCATATTGTGGAGTGGGAATATAAATTTGTTGTTAAATAGGCCTTTGAAGGCTACAATAACTTTTAAGAATTTATTATGAAGAATCCATTAAATTGCTGTTCTTTAGAACTTTTAAAGTTTTTAGAAGTAGGCTGTAAAAAATATATGTTTTACTAAGCAAAACAGAAGCTCTAATATGCATACATCTTACACATGAGAAATTAAGTGCATTTGTTTTACCTTTTTAGATTATAAACTGTTTCCTCTTTGCTCCATTTTATAGTCAACCCTTCATTTATTGCCAGTATTGTATTAGTGGAAAGGTAGGATTAAAATGAAAGCACTAAAGCTCATTAAGTTCTTGGAATTTTTTTATCCCTCCTCTCAAAATTACGTGAAAACAAGAGAGAGAAATAAAAGCGGGTCTCTTTGGAGAAGATGACACTGTTTCAAAAATGTGGATTAAGACTATACCCCCCACTCTCTTCTCTAAACTTAGAATAGTTTTCTTCAGGTTTTGATTGTTTGATATCTTGCACTTTTTATCTCAGGCCATAGCTGAAAACAATGTTTTTGCATATCAAAGGCTGCAATGATCTGTCTGCAGAGAAGGAGGGAATCCTGCTGCCATGCTCAAACTTTCCTCTTCTTGAGCTGTCTCTGCATATTCCCTGACATCAAGTCATTATAGTTGATCCTGCAGGATGAAAAGAAAAGTGACCCCCACTGGTACAGACACTGTGTCCAGGTTTCCACATCATCAAATTGGGAAGCTTCATGGATACATGGTTTTGAAAGAACCCATTAATTTTGAACAGAGCAGAAAAAGATGAGTTTTAGAAGGTATGTGTAGAAGTTCATTTTTAAATGCAAAAACTACTTTTTGTTAACAAAAGTAACGTTTGAGCAACTGAGCAGCAGCTTTTATGCTTATCTTTATTCAGAGCTGAGTATTTTCATGAACTTTGCTGAACTGCATGGTTAAATTACTTTTCCTGGGACATTGTGTAAGCAAGTATTACAGATAGTGGTAATGTGTGAGACTTGTGCCATATACTTATCGCTGTAGTGCAGCTAAGCAGGGGGACATTTTATTTTAAAATGTTCAAGGTAATTTGCACTATACAAGAAAAATGCACTGCAGAAGGACTTTGTATTTATTATAACATATGGAATCCAGCTGCGCTGTCTATCCAGTACACAAACAACAATAACAGAAAGTTTTAGTATGTTGGAAAAGCTGAAATTTTTCTAAAAATGGTGCTAAAGAGATCTTTTCTTTCCAAGATATGATACAACATGAATAAAATGAAGAGCTGCCTGAGTTTAGGTCACATAAGGCTTATTTGAATTTCTAATATACCTCTGTGTTCTCTGACAGGAATTATGGTAGCTGTGAAAAACAGTGGCTTATTTCTACCTATCATTCAAAGTAATAGGGGGAAGGGAGAGAATTTGCTGACCAGTATTTCTAGGTTATAAATGACAAGAGTAACTTTTAGAATTAAATTAATATTAGAAAATATGTATTTTACAAGCCTAACAACTGTGCTTAATCAGTGTACTTATTATTAAATTTACTTTTATTGCAGTATTACCTCCACATTTATTTAGAATCTGAAAGGCATCAGAAACACAAAATGTGTTTATAATCTTCTAAAATATTGGTGAAGTATCTACTGTATACATTGCCCATTTAGTTTACAAAGGTCATGGTTCCTCTTAAATAACTTCACAAAGTTTCTAAAGAAGTTCCACAGCGCTAATCTATACTTAAAACAATGCACATACTTTGTTTTCTTAAGTGTATTACTCAGGGTTAGTCGATAGTGACAGCAGAATGCTTTCTAAGCACCCTGTCTAGGAGTTGAAATTTCCACGATCATCATATTTCAGGAAGGTGCCCCATTCTTTTGTTTAGTGTTAGGCAAGCAGAAGGTCCTCTAACTGTCTTTTTAAGGGCTAAAGAATGTAAAGGTTTTTGTTAAAGTGATAGTGAGCTTTTCAGATTAGGATGCCTCTCTGTGTGTTGGTGGAATTTGTTTTGTTTTTTCTTGTCAGATAAGGTTTTATTCTGACTTGTAGAAAACTATATTTTGATTATTTTTCTTTACCCTTTCCTTGTGTAGTAACTGAACATAATATTGCCTTTGTAATTTTAAATCGTGTCTTTAAAACAAAAATGCAAAATTTGATGTGATTTTTCCCATCAAATAAAAATGAATCTTAATTAGAAATGGATTCTGAGTAAAAGCTTAACTTCATGCCTTTCTTGTATGGCATAAAAAATGAGCAGAGTCAGTATTTGCTGTAGACGATGCAAATGAACTGAGAATTCTTCAACTTATTTTCTGAAGTTTGCTTTTTAAATCTTTTCTGGTTTTAAAGTTGTTAGGTTGAAAAGACACTGTTTCATACTCTATTTATACTCTTGTTTTGTCTGCTCTGCTTCTATGAAGGTTGCACATGGATTGCTTAAACTAAAAAAAGCACTTTTGGGGGCAGGGGGTGCAATGGCTTTTTGTTTTAGTGCTCCTTGAGTGTAGCCAACTATGGCTTCTAGGTTTTCTTTTGAGAGTTGCTGATGAAGTAACTTGCCCATGCTTAAAACAAAGAAATAGAGAACAAATGCTACCATTGTTTCAAGGTAAAATCCATCTTTCCTTCTTGACAAATTTAGGTGGAATTGTACCTGCTACGGAGGTCCTAGCACCAAAGTTGAGATGAAACAAAAGGTTAAGCATATTCAAAAAAATATATTACTCAGATACTGAATAATGCTTCAGTAGTTTTGTTTTTTTCCATCTTGAAATACTTTATCTACTTTCCGATTACCGAATTTGCTTCTTGAAATATAATACAAAACTTTGAAAAAAGTGAAGCTGTAAGATTGTTTTAATTCTTATCAGTAATAATAGGAAGAACGTATTTTGTGATAATGTAATATGCTTATGGAATGCTTTTCAAGATGCCTGCCCTAAGTGATTTTTTTGGTCACTTATTAAAAATAAATGTAAGCAATCGTGTATTAATTCTTATGTGCATTCTTGTGCTTTGAAGTGATAGTAAAAACTTCAGAAATACTAGCCATTAGCATAGATGTTTCCTGCTAGAAGGAGACAAAGATGGCCATCTACCAACTGAAGCCACTTCAAATAATTGTAATGCAAAGTTTGCAAACTCTAGCAATTGCTTTGATTAGCCACCGTTGCCTACACAGTATTTTTCAACTTTCAGGTATTGGTTACAAAGGGGAAATGAAAAAACAACCCAGAAACGCATCTTTATTTTGTTCTTGCTGTAAAATGTATACACTTTATTTTTGAAGATTAGAGCTTGCTGCGAGTTTACTACAGAGTTTTTTGCCCACTGGGGGGTGGTACACACTACAAAAACTGTGCTTTTAAGAGCCACAAGTCAGATGTTTTTGCTGCTGTCCAGTTTTCTCTGCTTTAATTACAACAAAGTCTCCTGTTGAGAAAAACAGAGGCAGCCTCCAAAGGGGGAGGAAAAAAATAATCACTCTTTTAGAGAGTTTACAGAATCTTATTTTCCATGCTGACTTTATTAACTACAGTATTTATCTGGTCACTCACCAATTAAAGAAAATGGTATGAATGTATGAAAAAAGAGTGAGAACTAGGGTATTAAACATATGCTAAGGGTTGGTCATGGTTTCTGGTATACAGGAGAAGTGCAGAACACAGGAAAAAAATACAGATTGATTAAATGTAGGTGGAAAAATAGAAAAGCTTTTGATAGTATGACTAGAACAATTAGAATAACCTCTGTACATTTTAACATAATTAACTGGCTTTCTATGAACCCAGGTCTACCTGTTGTTTGTGAAGCATCTGAAAAAAGATCTTAAACAGGACTGCATTGTATGGTTTTTGGAATAAATTAAATGAAACTTGAGGGATTTTTTTGAGGAAGGGAGAGAAGGGCACTCAAACCTCTTAAATTTGAACTAATGTGTGGCATATATTGACAAGAAAAATGCATACAGATCTCTCTGTATTACAGCAGATGATTCTTTTCTTTGTACACTTGACAAATGCATTTTTCACTCTAATTCAAAGAAATGTTCATTAAGATGCCATATCCCCAGGCAGTAGATGGTGAGCATAACTGATGCTTCTATCTTCTTGGACAGTATATTTTAGGAAATAAAATTGGGGTCAGGATAATTAATTGTTTTTTAAAGTATGAAAAATTTTGGTCTCTTTTTTTTTCTCTACACTTTATTTCTGCGTAGAGAATTTACATCAAAATACAAATTGTGAGTCTTCCTTTTCTAAGTGGTAATAAGAAATTCCCTTCATATTTCAGAGTTCAGCTGATATCTTTTGGAGGAACAAGATTTAATTGTAAAGTAATTCTGTATTTTGGAGGAACAAGATTTAATTGTAAAGTAATTCTGTATTTCATCATTACTACAGCGTATAAAATATTCATCTGTACTTTAACTGACCAGAATTGATCCCTTTAAGAAGGGAAGTGACTTATGTTCAGTCCAGATTAGTAACCCATGGCTAACAATACTCCATGGATTAGTTAATTATATGCAATCATTGTTGCTGTAACATGTTTGCAATACTTCTTGCAACTCTGACTTGATGTGCCAGGGTTGTGCTCAAACCCCTTCGTGGTTGTAAGAGATTATTTAGGCTACTTTAAACAGAATGACTATACCACAAATGCAGCTGGTCTTTGCACAGCAGAATTTTATTTGCCAGTGGTCTGTTTTTCAAGAATTAAGCAGGAAAATCAGAAAAACATATCTAGATGATATAATCTATCACAGATGTTGGAAAACAGGACTGCTGTTTGTAGGTGGTGCTCTGAAATGTAGGAATACTCAGTCTTTGCCTTATAAATTAAGTTGCAGTCTGTGGTCATATTCAAGGACTAGGATGGTAAAACAAAGGAGTGTGGCAATTCTAGCAATTGTGAAGCAAGATTTTTCTGAGAAAATGTAGAGATGAGGTAAATTGTTCATAAATACTTCATTTATTCTTCTATTTAACAAATGCATTTGTTAGAAGTTTGTCTGCCATCATATAATCATTTAATAAATTGAAAACAATGGAAAAGTTGATTAAAACTAGGTAAGGACGTTTTGAATGCTGTGAATATTATCAAGTAGCTCTTTCCAAAAAAAAAGAAAAAAGTATTTTTTGAGGAAACTTGGGCCTGTTGCATTCCTTCTGTGTGTATGTGCAACCATTTTGTTCTACATAAAACGAACTGAGACTTTGCGTGCTAGTCTACACAACACACTTGCTCCTTCACTGGAAAAATATCCCCTCATTTTTAAATATATGCAGCAATGGGGGTGTAGTTTTCAAACGAATGTAAAATCTGTACACCAAATAGTAGCAGAAAGCTTTTTTACGACTGCCTGCCTCTGGCAATCTGGTCCTAGTCCATGCATGATGCGCTGCCCTAAAGCTTAGCATGTTAGTTTGCCTCCCCCGATCTGTTGCCTTACTATGCGGGTCACATACGGCGGGTGTCCATGCAACGCATCTGGGCTCTACACGAATGCAGCCGGAGGAGCGTTCTGCTATCTCTTTCGCGGGAGTTGACTTACAGGGCTCAGAGGCGCCGCTAGCGTCGGGGCTGCCGGCTTGCGCGAAGCCCTTGCGGGCTTTCAGCCCCGGTGCCGCTGTTTGCTGAGCCGGGCGCGGGGGCCGCGGGGCCGCCCGGGCAGGGCAGGGCAGGGCGCGCCGCAGGGCCCGGCCTCCCCCGGCGCCGGGGGGCGCCGCCGCCGCGGAGCTCCCGCCGAGCCCCCCGGGCGCCTTGGCGCTCCCCCGGCAGCGCCTCCGCCTCTCGCCCCGCGCAGCCCCGCGCTGGCGGGCAGCACTCGCCCCCGGCACTTACCTCCGCGGCGCGGAGCGGAGCGGGCAAATCCCAGTTACAGCGCGGCGGCCGCCGCCGTAATTCCACTCATGGCTGAGCGCGGCACAGGCGCGCCGGGGCCGGGGGAAGGCTGCGGTGCGGTGCCGTGCGGTGCGGTGCGGGCGCTGCGCTGGCGCGGGGCAGCCGCGGAGCTCGGCGCGCGCCCAGCCCGCCGCGCGCCCTCAAGTTGCGGCGGCAGCGGCGAGGCGCGGGGGGCGGGGGCGCACGTCACCGGGGGCGGGGCCGGCGGGGCGGGGCGGGGCGGGGCCGGCGGGCGCTGCCGGCGCTAGGGGGAGCCGCAGGCGGCGCCGTGGCGGCGGCGGGCGCGGCGGCTCGGCCCGTGGCGGGCGGCGGCCGCCATCCCCGGTGCGGGGCCCGGGCATTCCCGCCCCGGGGTGCGTCGCTCGGGCGCTTTTAAAAAACCGGCTTTGTGTTCTGTGGCCGCTGCGAACGTGCGTTTGCGTACGCAAGGGCGGCGTTCGCCCCGAGCAGTGCTGTTCTTCTCGTAGGGTTTTCTTGGAAAAAGAGCCGTCGCCCGCTAGCGCCTCCTTTCGGGGCAGCGGCAGCGTGAGACCCCTTAGCGGCCTGCGCCGGCCCCGAGCTTGGGAGGGAGCGTTCGCGTCGGGCTTCGAGGGTTTTCCCAAGGTGTTAGCACTCCCCGCTGTCTGGAGTCAGGGAGCGGGTAGCAGCTGCCTGTCCTTCTGCTCCACCCTGTGCAACGCTTGCTTGGAGAGGCCCTACTCGTGCCCCAAGGGGCTGCGATTAGGAAAACGGGGCACGGGAGATCTGCGGTGCTTATTTTTCAGCAGGGATTTTTGGTTGGAAAAAAACCTCTTCTCACAAAGAAAACTTTAAAGTTTCCTTTTACTGGTAGCTTATTAAGTCACAGGCATGGTGTTGGGTTTAGGAGATGCTGTTGATGTTTTCAATGTGTTTTTAGTTTTTCTGTCAGACTGTTGGCTTCTTTCAGGGCAGTCAGTTGCTGCCTTGGCCGGTATTGTGTTCTCTTTGTTAGCTTCATTTAGATTATTGTGTCCGTATCCTTGTTTGATGTAGCGTTTTGACCCGGTGTGTTCATCAGCATGAGGTTGATCATATCAGAGTGGGAGGCAGGCTCGTGATAAGGGATGTGTTGACCTCAGTTGGTCAGCAACTGCGCTTTTGGTGTCAGAAAACAGCAAGGCCAAGCTCCATTAGGTTTAAAGAGAGCTTGATTTCTTTAAAGGCTATGGAGACCACTGGAAACTCGCACTGTCTTTACCAAATTTTCAGTACTGAAATTCCATTTATTTACATTTTAATACAAAAGCTTTTCTAGTTTGTGCTGTGTTCAACTGTCAAATCTCATCTTTTCTCAAGAGGAATTTTAGAGATTTTTGAATACTGCTTGTTGTATCTGATACTTAGATGTTTGAAATGTTATATATGTGCCATATTTATTCAGCTGATCTGAAAAAAAAAAATCCTAGATTGACCTTCCTAGAGAACTAGGGGAAGGATTTTTTTTTTTCCTCTATCATTTCAATTCTAGCCTTTCCATTGGGAGAGAAAAACTAATGATACATTGGTATGAAGTTAATGTACAATGCTGTATATCTTTATTGAAAGTCCAGTCAGAGCAAGTGTGGTCTTAATTAGTTCAGTATATATGATTATACTGCATGCGCATTTTAACATATATATGATAGGTTTTGTATATGTGTGTGTACTTATATATATATATATATTTGTATATACAGACATGATATACAAACATAGGGATGTCTAGTATTACAGTATATCTGTTTTTGGTTGTGTAAGACAGAACAGTAGACTATGGTAATACAGAATGCATTTTGAGATGCTCTGAATATTGTGTAGTGTTTTTTTTTTTAACCTGAGATTCCATTAAGATTACAGCAGCATTTTTCAAAAATGCTGCATATTTGGTCTCTGTCATGTCTGACTTAGTTTTATCGGTTAACAGATTTCGGCCTATGTTACTGTGCCTTGTTGCTAAACCTTAACATACGTCCGTGCGGTATTCATGAAAGACATGTATGGTACCTATTCAGCTATCTTTCAGCATTCCAAGGCTGGCCCAGCAGTTATGGCACTAATTGGAAATTACAGTAAATATTCTTGGAGAATTCCAAGGGGCATATGAGAAATAATTAGATTTTGCCAGATCACAGGCGCTTTAAAATATCGAAAAGTTCTTAATATGCTATCATAAGCATATTTTTGACTGCTGCCTTTTATGCAAACTTCTTAAATGTACTTCTTAAGAACATGGTTAGCCTTTGAAATACTCTTCACAACAAACTGTTGTAGAACTGTTTGAGAACTTGAGCACATTCTTATTTTCAAAATGTACAAATTCAAGGCCTCTTGAATTCCAAGAGAACTGAGAAACTCTTTTAATACTGATGTAGTTACTCTTATGTGGGGTATAAAAATATGCATAGGTAATACAGATGTATGAAACCTTTGCAACATAATGAGTTCTTTTAATTGAATTTCCTGGTTAAAATAGTTTCTTCACCTGTATTTTGTATATAAAATTAATTAATGCTCATGACACGGAGATTAAAGTTCTTGTCAGACCTATAGGGAAATTACCTTTTGGAAGATGTGGCAGTTTTGTTAACACTTAACAGGCTGAGAGAGTTGAGAAGACGACATATCAGACATTCAGCGTACTAACACTAGCTTAATATTTTTCAAAGAATTATAATGCAAGTTTATAACATACGCATGTAAGGTGCTATTAGGTCAAAGAGATAATGACGCTGCTTGTTTTTTTTCTAAGCACCCTGCTGGTATGATAAGAATCACAGTTCTGGGAACTGCCCTGAGCCAAAGGTTGACCTGAATGACTCTTGCTTCGATTTGTCAGGCATTTTGGATACCCTTTGTTCTACTGTAAATCAGGTTCCAGACATAAATGTTTATGGGCAGTACATTTATGAAATGTTAAGAAACCAAAGGCATTGACCGGGAAGTGAAATTGAATCTGAGGTCCCTCATTCTCAGGGTAGAGGACAGACAGCTGTCTTCCAGAGTGGAAACGGAACCGCTTCTTCTTTGAGCTTCTCAGGGACAGATACCACTTAGATAAAGCCGGGAGTAATAGTTTGATATTCAGTGCAATACTTTGAAATGAGTGTTAGTGGTTTTTAGCTTTAGGTTTTTTGTATCAGATTATATTGATTTTCAAAGCAGGCTGTTCCAAATACAAGCTAGGCATTTGTTTTTTGTAGAGACGTCTTAAGAAAAGAAAGCCCTGTACATATATGAACTTTTGTGCGATGTATGTCCTATCAGGTTTTCTGACGTTACCTAAGTACAGTTTCTCAGGAAACATGTATTGCAGTTTGTAAGTGTAATAGAGTTTGGTCTTTAAATGATCTGAACTATTTTAAAATTGGAATTTAATTTTGAAGAAATTCCTTCAGAAGTAACTGTTTGTCAAATTCAGCTTTCGGTGTTATGTGTATACATAGAGTAACTCATCAAAGTTTGTGCAGCAACTCCATATCTAATGCGACAAAAGTGAGAATGTAATCATGAAAGACAGTCCACAGTAGAGCTAAAAAAGTATGAAGAGTCTAAAGTTAAATACTTGTGTAAAATCAGTTGTGCACAAGTGTGCTGCTTTTTTTCCTCTGACAGAGGAATGTTTGAGAGATAATAGTTGTAATTGTAATTATTCTTTTGTCTGTCTTTAAGGTCCAGGAGATTAAACCACTGCACCTGTGTTTTCTGCTATTCCTCTATACATTCTCTCCGTATTCCTCTTTTCAGCTCTCTTTAATAGCCCCAGGTAAAAGCCCTGTCAACTCAGAGGCACCCCTGATGCAACATCTCTATTTTTCCTAAGGGAAATAAACAGTTTTGCTTATCAGATTGTGTGCTATTGATAGCAACATTAAAAAACTTAAAGGGCTACATTAAATTGCAAGCCTGCAAGAATGCTGTTTATTTGATTATTTACAGAATACATAGAAATGGCCAGAGCGAGCTGATTGGGTAAAGTCTATACTAAGGAAGTCTGTTCCAAATGCTTAACACTGATTGCTTTTTGTATATAGAAGACAATTTTCTAAGTGTTGATATGCAAAACCACTGTGACAAAGTTTTTAGGAGAGATAGAAGCCAAATCTTTCAGAAGTATCTGTAGCATTTTTGCATCCAAACTTGATGAAGTAAGCGATGCTGTTAGAAAAGAACAAGCTTCCCATACACTTGATGTGGGCTTTGAAAGATCTCCACCAAATGTGTGTTAAAGGAAGGAAAAATAACACTTCCCCTAAACAACCTTGAAAACTTTAACTGTGATTGTTAGTAATGTCCAGTATGTGCCAGGAAGAAACTTGTTGAGGACCATCTGCCAGTCTTCCCTCTTGTATATGTTTCTTGTATTGGAAAATTCAAGTTTTTATTAATATAGCCTATACTGAGCAGAACAAAGTGGTAAATATGTTTTTATGGTGGTATACCTATTTATATAAGGGCTTCCTGTAGTATGGAAACACTTAAAAAAACAAAGAAACAAACAAAAAAACCCCAATCCCCCTGAAAAGGTGAAAAATTCTGGTGCAGTGGTGGTCTTGGGCTCTTTTTCTTGGAACTTTAATTGCTGCTTATGTGACAGCTGCCAAAAGCTAACCTTTAAAAATAGAGATATGGAAGTCCATGGGGATTTGTTGCTTGCTAAGAAGGGACTTGGAATGGATCCTCTCCTTACTGCTAGTGTGTCTGTTCCTATTTCCCCAAGTGGTGTCTGTATATGTGAACTCTTTACTAATCCTACTGTTGACTCTTTAGATATAGCCAGACATCTGCCTGTGTTCATGTTTTCTGTTGGTTTCATTAGGTCTAGCAGGTATATATCTATTTGAAGATTAAATTTGTTTTCTCCATTACCTGAAGAATTGAGTTTTCAGGAGACTTTTTGGATGACAAATCTTTGTGGGTGCTGGAAGTTAAATACCAAATACAAAAATGTTACCATGAGTGCACCTAACTTACAAGTGATCTTGAAGTATGTGGTGTTAGTTGCTTAGAAGTGAGCATTATTTGATTGTGATTTCACTTTGATAAATTAAGACCAGCTCTCACATTGAATACCATAGCTTGAGATTCACTCAAACAAATATCTTCACAGAGGAGCTAATATTCCTTGGTAATAGATTTTATGGTGAAATTTCCCTTTTTCTGAGGTAGAAGTTTAAACAATCCACGTAGCTAAAAGACTAGTTTTGTGTTGGTACAGAGTTTTCATAAATTTCAGTTCTTGATCATTATATTCTGAAAGCTTGAAACTCACTTTCATTTTTTCAAGCTTAATATTTCCAGGTCACTGAAACAGTTCTTCTCCTGCTCCTTTCTTTTTGTTTTGTTCTTGATAGCCCCAGAGTTTTTGTGGCATCACTCTCCCTCTCATCGTTGTCGTCTCTTTCTGCTCGTGTTTCAGTGTATGCCTTGCCTCTTATCCAGCCTTGTCTCCTCCTGTTGCAGTGTCCAGTAGTTGTTCTTCAGCATATCAAACACATGCAGGAACTTTTACATTCCAGCTCTTTGTGTATTGATATTTTGCCATGTAGAAGCTCTTCTGCTGAACTCTCTTCTCTCCCCCCATTTTATATGTTAGAGAGTTTCCTATCCTCTTTCCTTCTCCTTTTGGTCCCAAATTAGCTGAGCACTTTCACAAAGATCTAGTCTTGTAAAATTATGGTTTTGTGCAGAGCTATACTAATTTGAATATTTAGCATACATTGTAAATTAGGTCAGTTGCCTAGATGTAGTGCTGGTGAAGGCTTTGGGTGAAAGTTTGATTTCTCTAATTAATTAAACCCCCCATTGCATGTGAATCAGTCCCCCCAAAGCATTAGTGTGCTATTTCAGCCAAATGTACCACCCCCCTTGTTTGCTTTGTTTGTATCTAGTCTGTGTTAACATCTAGCAGTAAGCTACATTCTTTGCATTTGCTAATCTGCTTGTGTAACATCTAGTTTTGAAATTCAAAAGGCTGGGTACCAGTGTTGAATGTATGAATAACTCAGAAGTGTTTATTCTCAGGAAGGACTACCTTTACATTGTTTGAACAGATTTGTTTAGTTGTAAGTAGGGGTGATTATTCTGTCTTTTTCTATTCAGTAAGAGAAAGCATTTCAGAAATGGCTTTGCATGTCAGCAGTTAATGCCATTAGACAACACATTAGCAGAAAGTTATAAGTTGATACCATGATTAAAAATGAGTTAACAAGAAGTTTGGAATTTCCCTGGCCGTGAGGCGTGTAGTTAGATTTGATGAGATTCTGACTCAGAGGATATACAGCAGAAACTTTCTCAGTTGTGAATGCTGGATCCAGAGTTGCTTGTCTGAGAATCATCTCCACTAGCACCATCTGTGTGAGTCAGTGTGGAAGTTAGCTTGTCTTTAGCATCTGCTGGCTGAATGTGATGCAGAGAGCAAAGAGCTCCTTAAGCTAAACAAAAATAAAAGGTAGTTATAAGGCTCATTTCTTGGTATAAGAAGAAAAAGTGTATTCCTTCACATTTAAGTTTCCAAGTTGTGCATTATTAATCCTAATTTTTACCTTTTACCGGTGAAATTTTGTGTAGAGCTTACCTGGAAAATAAAGGGTATCTCCTTCCTGAAGTGTTGGCACACTGAATGGAGGCATGCTGTTTTCTTGGAGTGTCATAAAGCACATTCATGTTGAGGATTTCCTGAGTATTTCTAGAGCAACCCCTCTTCAGTTTTCACCCATGTCCCAGTTGCAAAGGCTAGAGAGAATGGCAAGTAACGGTTGTGTATGGAGAGAAGCTCTCCACTGGTGAGCACTTGCCAAGAGCTTGTTGGTAAAGCAGGGAAGTAAAAAGAAAGCCTGAGACTCAGGAGCTGTTTTGAACAAGTAATGTGCATGTGTTATTTAGTTAGTATGCCTTGCTGCTACTGAGGATGAAATTTCTTGAAGTGGTGAGAGGCCAAGTTTCATGGGAATGGGTTCTGAAAGTCATTTAAAGCTTCGTATCTGGAGCAGTGTTCTATTCTCCCTTAATCCATCCTGATCTCCTTCCCCAAAGTTTTTGTTCTTTGGCCTTTTGTGGACATGTACTAATTGCTGTTTCCACTCCCAAAGCCTCTGGGGGGACGTTGGGAATCATGAAGAAAAGCAACCTGTAGAAACCCATAGGAGAACTTCAGCTCTGTGACTCAGGAGGATGAAGGCATGTTGCCTGACCTGCAGGGGGATATGGCAGAGCGTGATGTGCAGCAGTGCTGTGAGAGAGCCGTGTTGTGCCTGAGGTGGTGATAGCAGTGGCTTTGTTATGAAAGAACAGAATCCGTCTGACTATGTCTGGACTGTTCAGAGGAGAAGTAGGAGACTGCAAAAGGCAGGATGGAAGTTTTGAAGTACTGCAGCTGCTATTTGCTGAAGACTTTCATCAAGGTCTTGTATTTTCTCCAAGATCTTCGTTTTTCCTCTCACCTTAAAACACTTAAACTAACAAAAGCAAAATAATTCCTTCCTCTTCATATACACAAAATACCATGTTTTTATCTCCCCTAAGAGTGGTCTACATTGTAATAGCTTTGTGTCAAATATGGTGACAGGAAAAAGGTTTCAAAGGTGCTTGACAGTCTCTCTGCACGTACTCCTCCACCCTAAAAACCACAATTCCCCAACAGCATTCAGTGCCACAAGGTTAATCTTCATTCCTTTTGGAGAGGAATTTGAGAGGAGGTACGTGCCCTCTGTCAACCCAGTAGGTAGAAGTAAAGGTCTATAGTGCAGTTTATAGCGTTGGTGATGCCATAGGCTTGGAATAGAGAGATCAGTGATATGTGCTCTTGAAGGTGGTTTGGCTTTTCATTTCTTGGCACAGTAGTTTTGTCTCTGGAAGGGATACACATCCAGAATATAAATCAATTTCTAATTATCAGGTATTAAAATAAAACTTGCGGGTGCAAAACTCAGTGTTGTATATTGCTGTGAAAGCAAATGCTACTTGATGGTGTCAAAGGACAAGCTGGACTTACAGTATGAATTCAAAATGGTATTTCTGTGCTTCTAATTAAAGCTTAAGTTTATCTGTTTCTAGACAACTAAGCTTTCAGATTCTCACACGTGAGCTTGTTGCTCTGCTATTTAACTTCCACTTATTGCCAAAAAAACCTTAGAGAAACAGGCCCAGTCCCCCCCCCCTTTTTTTTTTGAATGGAAGGTTTTGCCTTGTAATTTTTGAGAAAGATTTAAGATACAAGTTAGATGTGGAGCAGTTACTGACTTGACCTTAAAAGCGGTTCTTTAAAATTAGACATTACTAAAAACACCAGAGGTACCTGAATTGACACGTTATTTATAGTTATTGTATACCTGATGTATATCTCAGTATGTGTTTTGATAGATTAAAAGAAAGATGTTTGTTAGAGTAGCAACGTAGTTTTATGTATAAAACTTTACTTCAAACATTTTTCAAGTAAAATAACAATAATCTCCCCTGAGACACAAAGTTTGTTAGAAATAATGCTCCAAACATTTGCTTTTGTGCTTTTAAAGCACTAAAAACAGAAGTCTGCTGTGCAAATACCAGCGGTGCATCACCCAAAATCCAAAAGAAGTTTAGGAAGAACTGTTACAACTGCATTGTGAAATTACCTTCATGATGAGATATGAACATATCTAAAACATATCCCTATGTGAGGGATGAAAGCTCTGTTTGTTGTTAGTTTACTATCATTTGAATTTATTTTTATTTTATGTTACTTTACTTCATTGTTCAAAGCTCTAACAAAGCCTATTTCACTTCTTCATCATTTTCCCAGGGGGTGTAGAGGGAACTCGTGATTGCAATTGTAAATTCTCTAGTGAGCAAGTCATGATTGCTGTGGATTGTTCAACTACAGTCGTTCCGGGGCAGCTCTGTACTCTGTGCCCACAGTGCAACCTAGAAGTGTATAACAGAAGGGGACTCCAGTTATTGAGTTCAGTTCCCCGACACTCCAGGCAAGCACATCTAAAAATGGGCTTTGACAATATAGCTGAGCTGTTATAACGGCTGGCTGCTACCGCAGAGGGCAGTCCTGTCTCCCCCTTTGTATTAGTGCTTGGGTTTGGCTGGTCGTTTAGTGAGCTAGTTCAAGGAACTAAGTATTTTCTGCTGGTATTGCTTTTTTGACCCAGCTCATGATGGAGCCAGGCGAGTGCTGGTGTCTGTGCCACCACAAGACTATCCTCTTCCACTGCAGTTTGGTTTGTTAGATCAGGCTAGCTGCACTGTAAAGCTGAAGCTGACTTATGTGATCTGCTTTACCGGTTTGCCAATATGCTTTTAAGAAAGATAAGAAAGTAAAATTTTAAGCTTCAATAGGTCTCTACATACTGTTCCCAGATTCAGTGGAAGCTCTCTGTATATGTGAGTATGTGTGGGGAGCAGTTTCAAGTAGAATGTATCAGCTGGAAAAGCAGCTGATCCAGCTCTGAATGACAGCCAGTGGCAGTGCACGCCACAAATCGCTGCTGGCTCAGTTTCGTTTATTTATTTATTTACTCCACCATTCTGTGCTGCCTGCAAAACAACTGTAAAGCAGTGCTGCTGCTAGTTAGCTAAGGTCTTCCACCTACCATCACCATTCAGTAGTTACTTTAACACTTCTGTCTTAAAGCTCTCATATAAACTTGTCCTTAGAAGATGTGCGTGTTTGGCATATGCAGCTATCAACTTTCTTATGGTTTTAGCCTGTCGTGTTTCTACAAAAACAGATTCTTGCTTCTTTGCTTTTTAACTTCTGAAACTGAGTAATGCTCAGTTCTTTCTGTAATCTGTGATGCTTCATTTACTATATTTTTAAAAGTGATAGATACTGTAACGTGCTAGGACTGTTAGAGCAGAACTGCGTTGTTGTTTTCCCAGTTGTCTTAGGGATTTTAATATGTTGGCACAATGCCTCTTTGAAGGGATTGTTGTATTGGCATGGAAACTGGCAATTTCATCAAACCGTGTGGCAGGTGCTCATTTTGTCATGACTAGCAACCCTTTGCTTTCTTGTGATGTGGTGCTTATGCTGTTTGAGATTTAAAGTAGAAACAGTCTCTTAAAACTATTGACAAATTGTGTAGCATTGATTCTGTTAGTCACCTGAACAACGGGCTTGCTACTTCCGTATTTCCAAAGACGGTACCCTGCATTAATCCTATGTAACTAAATGTGAAAGCCAAGCACCTTTGTATCCAAAAGTGTTTTGGGCTCTTTGTCTTCCTGGAAGTTATTAAAATTGACCATTACTTGCTTTTGGAATTCCTGCTGGAAAACCCATGATGTTAACCCATGTAAACCTGGGAACGCTGTGCAAGAATGGTGTTGGCTGGCAGCGTGTCCTCTGTTAGGAGACCCAGACGCGTAAGAGACTGTGTGCCTGCAGAGCATGCTCGTATATGCTGACCCAGAGAGCAAGGAGAGGTTATTGTGTGTTTATGAATTTTTACTTCAGTTAGCAAACATGTTGCTGTGTTGTGTTTCGTGTTTGCAGCAAAAGCAGAGGTAAAGAGAGTGAAGGCAGCTCAGGTAGCCAAACCATAACTAATTTACAAGAAAAATGATGAGGCATTTCTGTAACAGGCACTGACCTGTTGCTGGTCTGTGAAGTATTGTACCTTTCCTCCTTGAAGCTAAAGAAGTTTAATAGTTTTTACCTGAAAACTTTCTGATTCTATTGAATAGCTCTATAACACTGTAGATATATTTGGATTTTTTTTTTTAATTTCATGTCATGGCAGGAATGTGTTGGCTGGATTATATGGCTGAGTCCTTTCAGGATTGTTTCAAAAGTGGGTGTTGTAAATTTTGCAGGCATTTCTATGTTGTTTAGAAAACAGATGTTATTTGACACCTTCACATCATTTGACTTTTCCACATTAACAGTAAGAATACTGCAGACAAGGAGGACTTAAAAAGCTGTGTTGTCAATTTGTATCCCATTGCTTGTCAGCTCCTTTTCCTCTTTCTGGATGGCTTAGTCATCCACTTAGTGGAGTTTCTACTTTAATTTAGATACTTGAGGCCTGTGTTTTGGCTCTGTTGTTTGCAACAGAATTAATAGAATACGCCTTTTTAAAATTTAAAACAATTATTTTGTAATAGGTATATTGTAGCAGAGAAAAGGAATTGGTTAGAAGTGCAGGGGTAAATATTCTGATAGAATAAGAAAAACGATGCCATTTAAAACAATAAAGGAAATATTCTGTAGCTTCTAGAATTATTTTTATAATTGAGTGTGACCGCTTCCCTCCCAGGCTGTACTCTGCACACACGTGCACATACATATGTTCCTTACACCCCAAATATGTTTGACCAGAGAGGCTAGTTTCAGGCAAAAACGTTGTTAGGGAAATATCAGCCCTGGAAATGGCAGCTATCAAGAGATTAGAAGTGATTGAAAACAAAATCTTGTAAAAGAAATTCTAATGTAATTGTAACATAATTTGCTGCTGCTTTTGCTCTGCTATGGCATGATTAAGTACTGAATTTGAATCAGCTTTAAAAAGAAAATGCTTAGTTTCATTCCACAGCACAATTGGCAACTAAATAAAAGTTCAGCCTGGATTTTTTTAGTCCTTTTTTCACAGAGAAAGAAAAATGTACATAGTGTCTTTTGTATTTTGCAGAGAGGAAGTATAGCACAATAGACTGTTGGAGGAAAGCAATTCTGATAATCAGTTTTCTGTACTACTTATTACAACTGGTCAGAACTGGGTTTTAATTAAATTTTAGGGATAAAGGACAATAGTGTGTGCGAAGGATGACGAGTCAGCTTAAACTTAGAATTTCCTGGCTTTTATCCATTTCTGTGCAAACTCAGTGCTACTTAAACATATGACTTCAGACATGATTCACTTGTATAGAAAGTAGTAACTGTTGAGGTTTTAGATTTTCAAAGAATCACTCTTTTGACTTACAGAGTAGGTATTTGCTCATCGATGGGACGTAGGAATGTTTCCCCCCCTCAGTGCAGATCTTCAGAGTTGTGTGGGGGTTTTTTTAACAATAATTTAGCAAGTTTGTTATTTTTTGTTATTTTAAAATTAAACTGACTGTGTAATAATTTCAGAAGGGTGCTTTATTAAGAGCCAATGCTTTTCCACTCTTAAATGAGTGTTTACAGCCATGTTGTTCTCTGTCAGCTTCAGAGAGGACAAAAGGAATCTAATATGCTCTTACGACATACAGCATGATCTCCTGTCTAATGGAGGCCCCACAACCTCTCAATTAATTTTTTTTATCCGAGCTATCACAAACACCCTTGGAAAGGCATCTGCTCTTCAAAGGTGAAATGAAGATTCTAATGCATATCTTAAATAAACTGTTGTACGATTACCCTCCTAACTACCCTCACTATTAAAGTCTGTTATCTCTAGTTTGTGGATTAGTCTGGCTTCACTGGGTTTCGACGTTCTCTGCAAGATCAGTAAGCTGCTTTATGAAAATTCTCATACATCCAGGTTCTTAATAGCTGCAGATATATCACTTAACTTTCTGTTGGATATGTGTACATGTTACATTCCTTAACTTGCCACCAGTGAAGCAAATTTGCTCAGTCTTAATTCCTTCCTGTAGAGGATTTCTAGAGCTTTTTTAGACCCATTAACGTGTGTTTTTCACAGCATGGATACAGCTCTGACAGTTACAGCGTCAGCTAGTGCTCTACAGACCGTTTTAATTCTTTAGTGATTGCATGCACACCTTTGCATAATTTTTGCCATATTTTAGTGTCAGGCTGGCAGTCCAAAGACCTTTTAAACCAATTTTGTAGAATTCCATTTCTCAGATATAGCTAGTGTATAAAAAAAGAAAAATAAGAAAAGCTGTCTTACAGGAAGCTTGGAATTTTCTTTCTGTATTCTTTAATAATCGCAATCATACCTTAGAAGCCTGAACTTGTACTCCTGCGTGTTTATTAATAAAAAAGCACTACCATATCAGCGTCCTCTTCCTGGGGCATGTTATTTATTAGATGATGGAGCCTTAAATAAAGTAGACACATTTTGGAGGACCTGAAAATACTATATTGGCATAGATTTAATTTGCCTTTTACATAACCAATTTTTAATAATATTTTTTCTTGAAAATAAGTGTTCACATAATCAGTAACCTTATATCTTGCACTGAGAAATGGCTCTCTTGCTGTGGAAGAGGACTCTGCTTGATAAACTTTTACTTTATACTCATGTAGGTAATCACTGCTGCCAAGTTAAAATGATATGTTATGTACGTGCTGTGCCGTACATGTGCAGTACATGTTTCAGTAATAATGTGAGAAATTTTAAAAAACTGCCAAAATAAATAAGCACACGATTTGGAGAACTTCTGCATCTATCAGCTTTTTAGTTGGTATTTTAGATTATATCTTATGGTTCTACCTGGTATAGGTTGGTATACCTAAAATTTGAAAAGCTTTCAGGCTTACAAAAATATAACTGTAAATTAGCTAATTTTAATCTAGAACTAATTTTCATTGACTAAATTGTAAACTACTTGAAAATGGAGGCTCCTGTGAGTTTTGCTGACACATCCTTAAAGTGAGCATTGCTAGCTTCACAGTACATAATTGTATGAACAATATTAATAAGCCTAATTATTAAGATTGTAAATGTTTGGATTGCTATTTGTCACAGCATTTTGTTAGGGCAAGTTCCTATACTTTGTTCTAATTCAAAGGCATATGCTGCTTTTACACAGATGTTCAGAATCAGTATATTCTGACTGCTTATTCGCACTCAGTTTCGTGAATCATTTGAAAAGGAATGATGGAAACAACTGACAATTTTACGAAATGCAATCCCAGAAACACATTTATAAAGACTTTCAGAACGATCCCTTTCTGCCCTCTCCCCCCAAAAGCTTGAATTGACAATAAACTTGATGCAGGAATATGAAATTGATACTGGCTACCCATTTTTTCCTGCGTTCGTGCTGTAAGTGGTGCAGGAAAGGTTGTTGAGTAATTTTGCTCAATCATAGGTTATATATTGCTTTTACTGAGACCAATTTTCTACTTTAGACAACAAAAGCTCCAGCATTTTTTTATTCTAATAGCTGAAAAATTATTTCAGCTAGTCTTGCTTATCATATAACAATAAAGCTTTAGGGCAATTGACCTGATGACCTTAATTCCCAGGAAACTGTCACATTTCTTCTTTCTTCTTTTGTTCAGCCCAACAATGTGACCCAAAATACTACAGAGCTTTAAAGTTTCTCAGCGTTGTAAGGTCAAGCTTTGGTCGCCATAGTTACAGTTCGGCTCCGCGGGTCAGAGGGCAAACAGATTAATGATGTCTGACACATCTTTAAATGGTTCTTACACCGCTTGGCCATGCGGTAAGCAGCTGAGCATATTTGATACGACAAAGGCCGCCTTAAGTCTTGCTAATGGGAGGCTCTTTGGAGACATCTGATGGAAAGGTCTTTTCTGCCGCGTGAGAATGCGCAATATTGAGCGGTGGTGGGCATCAGCGGCGGGCTGTTTCGGCTCACACTGTCAGAAGAATATTGCGACGAGTGGATAAATAGCTGCTGCCACTCTGTGCCTTTCTTTCTGGTTATCTGATTCTTTTTCTTTTGTCCAGGATTCAGTCCAGTGGTTAAAAGCCACAGAAAGGATATAAAATAGTAAGCTGGAAGAATACATTAACATTGTTGATTAAATACTTGTTCTCTCCCTTGCAGCAGTAAGATGACACACAAGCAGAGAATAATGTGGTTTATATGCCTGCTTCTTGTTAGTTATTAATAAAAACCTTTCTTCATATGTGTAATAGTCAAATATATATTAAAAACATATCTAGGTTCTTCCTCTAGATAATGAGACTTTTTAAATTAAAAAAGGAAATATGGTTCACTTAATGAATTACTAGGTTCCATATGGAATAGGCCTTAGTAGTTTTGTCTAATGTTACACATTTGTGTCAGAATTCAAGAAGACTAAGCAGCTATAGGATCCTTTAAATTTACAAGCAAGAAGCTTTTCCTTTATAATATTTTTTGCTTCACACACCTGCACTATTATGCTTTTTACAGAGAATGAAGAATGTTCCACTAAAATGAGGAACCGTGGATTGTCTCACATCATCGTTATGTTAGACTGGAAAAAAAGAAAGAACTAGAGAAGTACTGTCATGTGCACTGTCTGAATATCTTTAGCAAGCCCCTGATTCTGAAACACCATCTGTGTGAAACTAAGCCTTCCATGAATTGATACTTCAAACGGAAAGCCAACTAATGGCATGTTTGAGTCACCAAAATGAGTGAAAGGGAGTTCATCCTGAAGTATGTAAGCAAAACGAACATTTTTCATTAGATGTATTCTTCCCTTCATCAAAATCCATTATCAATTCATCATTGTGATAGTCGACAGCAGGAAAACAGGGAGAGTAGATCTGAAACTAATTTGGTTGAAGAGTGGAGGTCAGAGCCTCTCTTCAGCTTGCTGTGCTGATTCTGGCAGATGGCAGAGTAGCTTGGATCCTGGGAGGGCCTTATTTACCTGCGACTTCTTCACCTCCTTTTTATGTGATTGGCAGAATCACATGGTATTTCCTTTTCAATACACTGGAAATAATTGTAATGGAAGAATTTGGAAACCAGATGATGAACAAAATAAATGCTGATCTGTCAGGGCTTATTCTCTTCTGTGATATTAGTGGAATAACAAACAAATGTTTCTAATTTTCTAAATTTCAATCATTAATGTGTTACTTCTGCCTCTGGAAGGTGGGGGTCTTAGTTTTTTTTTTAGTTTTCCTAAGCCTGTTTTACCTTAATGTTTGGTATTTTAAAGATTCCGTTCCTTTTAGTCTAAAGCTTTATGAATGCAAAGTTGTCTTTATATAAATGTTAAGGAAGAATGCACTATTTCAGTGAGGTTTAAATAATTTTGTTGTTGCTCTAAGGGGAAAGAAGGGATCCCTTATTTTCTGATTTTAACTTTTCAGCCCAGTATGATACATTACAGCCTGTTCTTTTATAGCTCTCTGGTCGACTTGGCCCAATGTAAAGTTTCCTTTTCTTCCGTTGAACGTTAATATAGTACTTGACAAGTAAGTGTTATGCTCCTTTCCTTCTGTTCTCATTGCCCTTCTCCCCCAAAGCCAAATTGTTTCACTGATACTCTTTCATCCTTCTCTGCAAAAACACTCTGTTTTATCACCTGTTTTTTCAGACTGCTATGAAGCAATTTTCAACTCCTTCAAGTCCTCCATTGTATAAATTCTTCCAGTTTTACCAGGGTTTAGGAAGCTTTCACACATGAACTGAGTTTAAGAAGTTAACTGATTTTTTTGAAGAGTATTTCTCTTAAGAGTAATTCAGTTTGTCTTACCTTTGGGAAAACTGCAGGCTTTCATATATGTTATGTACCTAGATGTATTAAGTTCTGCCCTATTGTAACTTAGCCCGTGATATAAAACCATACTGGAAGAGGATATCTAGGATATCTAGACCAGGGTGAAAGCTGCGAACACAGAGAAAGAATTTGCATCAACAACAAGTAGTTGCTAGAGCACTATATATTAAATGAGTGAGACCTTGCTTCTTCCTGTGGAATACTGCTGGTCCTTGTACTCCTGCCATCCTGGGACAGGGAGGGCTGTTTTCCGTGTTGTCCTTTTAATGCAAAAATATTCTGCAGCAAGATGAAGAAAGAGAAGCAGCAGCTGCAAACTCTTTCCCTACAACACCGTTCATCTTTCGATGCCCTATCTATAGAACAGCTAAACAAAGGTATTTCTTAATGTGGCGAGTACTGAGCTCATTTGTTTCCTCTGGGAATTGTCAAATACTGTTGCTGGCATTTAACTAGGCTGTGATCATTTGCTGATCAGGAATGACACTACTCTTTACGATCATTATTTTGAATCAATTTTATGTGATTGACCGAATCACATAAATAATAAAAAAAGCCTTTATAATCACTAGCCAGCTACTGAAATGTGCTTGTGATGTGGGAAAATGCAAGTGTGACCTCATTTTGTATATATATATATATGTATATTTAGGCATTGAAATATAGGCTGTGTGGTAGCTGATCAAGAACCCAAGATCCCTTGATTTCTAGAACCTTACTGTGTGCATTTCACTAGATAGCCTATTAGTATCATTTGTAGCTGTGTCCAAAATTACATTATTATTCCATAACACTAGAAGAAAAGGAAAGACTCTGTTTCCGTGTCCCAGTGATGAAGCATATTAAAGGCGTTTGCATATTCTTAATGAAGAGTTGACTCCACTGGAGGCAGACTACCAGAATATGATAGAAAAATTGTAAAAAAACAAGCAAAAAAACCCCCCAAACCCAAACAAAACTAAAATTATAGAAAATATGGTAAGAGGAAAAAAAATATTACAGTGATTTCTGGCTGTGAATTTTGGTGCCATATCCTTCCACGATAACCACTAGAAACAAGCTAAACAAACTTTTGCTAAGTTAATAGTGAATTTGTTTGATAGATCTTAATTCACATGTACTTTACTGTAATCGCATACTCTGATGTATGTCTTGTCTTTATTAAGCACACATATCCTTCATCGCGTCCAATGCAACCGCTACATGAAAAATGGCAGAGGAAGATTTGTACAGTCTTAATTGGCCTTTAGCTGTATGTAGATAATTTCTCCTCAAATTCAGGAGTGTGTGTTCTGTAATATTTTTATTTGTATGTGGGAGAGTAGAAGCTCGGCACTGTGATGCTCCGTGCTCTAGTGTGGGATTTCGTACCCACGCCTGCTTCATCTGCGTTCTTCTGCATTCTTACGTGGTGGCTCGTTTTTCCAGGAGCAGGACATACATGTCCATCCTGATCTGTAGCTATTGGTCTTGACCCTGGTTTTGCTATTGACGCCTAAGGACATTGATGCCTATTGACTTCCACATGTGACGTGTAGGACATGATATGAACTGTGTATGTTTGGGCAGGGAGGGAGTAAAGGTTAATGAGAAGCGGGAGAGTTAGGTGGAGGGGATGATTTATATCCTAATAGAAATCAAAAGGTGACTGACTTTTGCAGGGACGTGCTGGACAAGGGGCATGTTCAGCCTGGCAGGAGCAGGGGAGCCCGACACCACTGCAAAATCTCCACGTGAAGTGACTCCTTTTGTGCTGCTTAAGAGATGCCTTGAAGTGACTGCAGGCAGGGTGCACAGGCCCATGGTTTTCCTTATCTGCTCTCTCCTGCTTTGAACAAAATCATCCTTTCTTTTGCTGCTGCTTTTAGTATAGCTCCACAAAGCCTCTGTTTTTCTCGTGCTCTCTAACGTTACCCCATCAGTAGTTCTGTGTCTGAGCTTTCACTTACAGTGAAAACTCCAGGCACCGTTATTGGCCCATGTCTTCCCCTATCTTAAAGTAATTCTTCTTCCTATGGTCTTCAGGACAGCTAGTGCTAGCCACTTCAAAGGTCTGGTTTCCTTCAGGGAAATAGTTGATAGGGATGGCAATTTCCATAATCCTTTATTGATGTTGATAGAATAGCTATGATGTATGTGAGATACAATTCTTCTAATTTTAAGTTTTCAAATATGTAAAGTTGCATGCATCTAGAATATTATTAGATTAGGTATCCTTTTTGTTTTTTTCCAATAAAAAAGCTGGATAAGATGAGGCTCAACACAAAGTTTCACAAAGGGAACTCTTCAAAAAATACAAAATATTTTAATTATTTTTTCAGGCTATTTGGTTTTATGTTAGTCTTATTTTGTGAAATAGAGTTGCTCAAGCAAAGCTTACAGTGAATTTTAGTCTACTTCTGAAAAGCAATTTTAATGTGTCGTAATTAAGTAACTTCTGGTATCTCCACATTATTGTGTACAGTTATTTTTATTTTTGCTTGTTAAACTAAGCTTTCTCTTGGTGACTGCCACAATGCCAATTATCCCCATTTCTTAAATAAAAACCAATGCTAGGCTCATCACCATATAAAAATTAACCTGTTTGGATAAAAATTTTTATGATTTGTGTGTCTTAAAAAAATGCATTTGGGAAGGTTGAAATGAAGACTCTTCTTTTTAATGTGAAGCACATTGTAATTGCCCTGGACTTTGAAAGTGGGCATTAGATTCTGAAGTGTATTTTCAAAGTGGTGTCCTAAAAAATGTGGCTTGTGCAATTGCAGGTGAGGTGCAGGTGCATGTGTACAACTAACTTTCGAAACTGTTTGCCAATTTAAGGCAAATATGACTTAAGCGATGGGGGAAACTTGTAGTACTCAAGTACACTGACATGCCGATTTTTTAATATGAAGTTTAAAAAAAAACTTAAGTGTCATATCTGATCTGATTGTCTACTATTATAAATGGTGTCTGGCAGAGTGGATGTAATTTGTGTACAAAAATCAAACAAGTGCTTAAGGCTAGAAAGTACTACAGCTTCTATAATATCATAAATACAAGCCTAATGTAGGCTGCTTGTTCAGGCTGCTTTTTCTTTCTTTATTATTCTTTATTATTTTTATTTCTTTATTAAATCCTGTCATCAACTGTGCACCACTACTTAGGTAATATTTCATTTTAATTCCATTCATTGTTAACATCTTCACTTTTTTTTAAAGCATCTGATATTCCTTTTTGGTCAAGAACTCATTTAAACTGCCCTGGAGTCCTATTTGCAGCTATATAAATGGTTTTCAACTGTGATTATGGTCCTATTTCTCAAAGGTATACGAGGGGAGAAGCACAAGGGTGCTTCCTCAAATCTTGCTTAGGTCCAACAATGGCAAAAACAAATTAGAGACTATAAAACTCATAATGGCAGATTTAGAGAAACTCAACATTTGGGAAGGGTTTGCGGCAGCCAGGTTTCTTTGCAAATGTTTTAAAGTATAAACTAATAGTGTGACGTACCTAGTATTAAAAAAAGGGGGGGGGGAGGTGATTTAGAAGCAGAGTAGGTACAAGTGAGACATTTTTCCTCTGATAGAATTGGAATAAGCTAATCATCTTAGAGAAAGCTTGAAAATCAAAATGCATAAACAAAGTTCAATTTAGTTGTACATGTGTGTCCTTTCAGCTGGGCAGACCAAATTATTCTGATTGTTCCTCATCAGAGTTTAGTCCTCCTGTTTCTTTGCTGTTTATATTAACTTCCATTAACCTACATGTTTTGAGTGAAAGTTTAAAATGGTCTCTGAAAATTGCTTTCATCATTTCTCAATTTTAAAATAAGTATCAACACTGGATTACCCTGTTCCTATAATAGATCAGTTTTAATCCACAATAATGTAATTCAGAATGACTGAATGCTTTTAAATGAAAGTTTAGAAGTTTAATTTTTTTTTGGTCAGTGTTTTTAACAGATTTGTAGCACAGGTAAAAGTGTTGTGTTTATTGAATAGCAGAAATTATATATTAAATTAACTTAGGATTTCTTTGCTTTTGCAGTTGAGCTATCTTGTTGCACTTTAATGTAATGCACTTAAAATAATAAATCTATAAATCGAGTAATCTATAAATCGAGTAGTTTCTGTTCTTTCAAAATCATCAGTGATGAATACAGTCTAATGATCTGACAGTGTGTGTATATATATATATATGCATATATCTTAAGCATTGTTGTTTGCTGAATAATTCATGTGAAAGCTCCTCATAAAGCTTGTCTAGTAATGCACCTTTGAAAGGCATTACCATCAATACCTGACATGACTTTGATTTCCACTAATGATATGTAACCAGGAAGATTGCTCAATCTGTCAGTGTGTATAAATCATTGCATTTGGGTGGGCAAGGAGACCACTCTATTTGGAGTTAGGGAGTGGAAAACCTTAATCCATCACTGGTAAACTTGATTTCCAGATTTTGTTTTGTTGTTCTATTTTAGGTCTTTGTTTATAGCATTTGATGGGTTTGGAGCTTGTAAGAGGTGAATTTGAAAGAGAAAATGAGCAGAAAAGCATTTATTTAATGCTAAAATAACAGCACCTAATTCTGGTTTGAATAAGGAGAACTAAAATGTACAGTAACTAAAGGTGAATAAACTATAGATGAAGTATGAACTACTAAACAGTCATTACATTCCATTTTAGAAGCAGAACAAATAAATGCAAGGAAAAAAAGCAGGGAGAACAAAAATGGATTTTTGAAGCCAAACACAAGCAAGTAACACCAAGAGTAAAGCTGGAGACCAGCTCAGTCGTGACTGCATGCAAAGATGCAGTGGCTAATCGTTTCTTCGTGCTTTGCACTGACACAGTGTGCCTGTGCACACAGACACAGGCTGTGCATACGTGGTTTACTTTATCCTTATTTCCCAGCTGAAGAATTAAAGATGCTTTACCCAGTGCTATGGAAGGAATCGGTATGGAGCCAAGGTTAGAATTTAATCTGACCAAGCTTTTAGTGAAAAGGAAGCACAGGCAACCTATAGAATGTTTTCTTGAATGGAAAAAATAATCTGTGTAGTAAGTGAGAGTTTGGGTGATAAATACCACACACTTTGTAAGAAATCAGTTTGTGATTTCACTCCAGTAGTGGCAGTTCCCTTCACAACCACGTCACTGGCTGATGCTGTTGCAGCGAAGCAAGGGGAATGAAGGGCACTAGAATTCCAAGTTTTACAAAAAGCGAACAACACAGCCGTAATGTTTTACTCTGGTAAGGGGCTGTCTTAAGTCTCCAAGTAAATATAACAACTTTTGAGAAGGAAGAAGCGAGAAGCAACAGGGTAATAGAGCTGCAAGCACTGAGTAGGATAAGCTTGAAATAATTAAGCATTCCTGAAAAAATGCTTTTTGAAATTATTACAGATATATTGCACAGAGGGCATAGGATAGTCTAAACGTATCCAGGCCTTTTAAATTTGTCACACTAAATAAGCATCTTGGAAAATAAATTACTGTTAAGTACTGTGTGACACTACTCAATGTATCAAAAACTGGTTAAAGAATCGTGAGCAGACTAGTGCGAGACAACGCGTTCAGTTGTTGAGTCAATTGTCCTTTTACATTTCATGGCAGTCATCAGTATACGTGTGTTTTCATTGTATCTGTTTGAAATGAGGGATCATAAACAAACATGTTTACTTTAAGGCAGTTTGTAGTTGAAAGAAGTTCAAAAAATCCAGTATATAAAAAGAATTAAGAAAGAAAAAAAGGAAGTTATTTTCTTTCAAGGTGAATGTGTTTTGTGCATCCAGGAAAAAAAAAAAACGCCCAGGAAGTGAACGAATAGAGCACTGGTGATCTTGCGAACCTAAAAGTCCCTAAAAGTCCCTAAAATGGGACTTACTAGGTAGTAAATAGGAAAATGATGAGAAAAACTTCACAACTTGGTTGTTCTGTGGAGGATTCAGACTTTTTTTTTCTAGAAGCAAATATGACAACTGGAACTCGTGACGCAAAGCTAGCAACCGCTTGCCGTACTGAGGTGGACTAATGAAAAGCACATCGGGATTGGCCTCCCTAACGAGCGAGGCCCTCTGCGGCACCCTGTGCCTCAGACGCGAAACACCAGTAAATGCAACCACTGCCGTAAGGTCTGTTCTACCATCCTGTTCCTTCCCCTTTTGCTCCCAACATCCTCTTCCCTCCCCCTTTTCTCCCCACACAGCTCTCCTCGGAGGGCGGTCTGAAGCTAGTGTACAAATAGGAAGCTGCTGATAGAAGCCCTGTTGGAAGAGGAGCTTGAGGGGTACTCTTTACCTCAGGTTCAAAACTTAAGTTCTTATGTTAAGAACCAAAAGTAAGCGAATACTAACTTTTCTTTAGGAGTGATAGGGCTGTAGGATGTTAGACATGGATAAAGAAAAAGTATTGAACAGAACTTAAAAAGAAAAACAACAATGCAGTATCTTAATTGGATCCTATAAAAACATTTATTTCAGTACGGTAGTTACCCTTTTATTGTTGTTTTGCAGTTTCTAAGACATTATAGAGAAATCATTTAATTTCTATGTTTACTTTAAAATGAGTTAATGCATAGTGCTAGGTTTTCTATTTTATGACTTGCATTACTGCTTCACTGTATTAAAACCCTTTTTTAGTTCTTTAACCAGAAGAGATCTGTTGATAATTGAAATCTAAGAATCAGCTCTCTAAACAAAAAAGGGACAGATAACTTTTTCTCTATGCTAAAGTAAACACTGATTAAGTAGATGGTGTGGAAATAGAAAAATGAAAACAAAAATGTTTCTGATTTTAGATTCCCTTCTTTCAGTGAATAAGGATATTTAGCATGGTGCAAGGGATGCCTTGAGGCTGTTTATGTGGAAGCAAAACCTGAGCATTAGTTTTTTGGTTCTCACAGCTTTCTGACTTGAAGTGAAATTATTTGCACATGCTGAAGAACCAAAAATGAATAGCCCTGATTTATTTGGTTTTAATAAAAGGAAAATGATTTTTAATTGACTAAACATATCTCCTATTATAGTCTTTAAATAGTCAACACTGCTTTTTAAAAAGCCTTTAAAAAGGAAGAATTTTTCCCTTCTCTTGTAAATCTGGGCTTGGAGGGGCGTTCTGTGAAGTCCTTGAAGCCCTGCTGGAGATGCCTGACCCCCCAGTCTTTCTATTCTGTGCAAACTTCATCTATTGCTCCTCTGTTTTTAACTTTATCTTTGTAACTGTAATGTTAATTTGTAACAGAGCTAACAGTGAAGTTCTACACAGACATTTGATTGCCTTTTTTTCCTCCTTAATCAGAAACAAATATTCTTTTTGATTTTGGTTACCAGATACGATGTCATGTCATGATTTGCCTGGTTTTCATGGATTTTCAAATAGTACTGGATGACCAGTCACCACTGATTATTGTTCTGTAGTGTAGAATTTTAAGAAGAAACAGTACAAAGATGGAGATTTTTCTAGCAGTCAGATTAGAGTTGTATTAGGTCATGTTCGAGAATTGCTGAAGAAATATTCTGAAGAAGCTTATTTTTGCCAATGATGAGCTGCTTATTTGATTGAATAAATTACTCAATTCTTGACAGCTGTCAATCTTGGTGTCTGCTTCTGAACCTTTGCTTCGCCTCAGTGACCTTCAACTCTGATTCTCTTTTCAGTTTTATTACTTTGTCTCCTGTGCTCTTTCAAGTTTTGGCCTATGTGTTCACTTCTCCCTTTTGAGAGACAAGCCTTTCATTGCTTTGCTGGAATCCACTCAACATGCAAAGATAAAAGTAGGCTGCTGTTTTTCAATTCTTTTTTTTTTTTTAATAATACAAAACCTTCTGGGAAAATAATTTATTTTAAATCAGAAAAAGAGATCTAATGACAAATGCTGTAGTGCCCTTTGTCCAGAATGGCTAATATAAGATATGTATATATAAAATATACCTCAGTTGGGAGGTGGCTGGCTGGAAATAAAGATGAAATTGCCGGAATGAATATGTACATATCTGTCCAGTTTTTGACGTGAACTTTGACTATCACATACCTTGAATTTGGAAATTTGCTGAAATTTTTCTACAACAAAACAGTGGAGGAATGTCTTTTAAAATTTTCTGGAGCTGTAGCCTGAGTTACCTTTTTTGATACAAATCAGAACTTTTTCTGCAGTTTATAGATAAAGCATTAATTTTGTTATATCCAGTTGTGAATTACGAATAAGAATGTCTAAAACATGAAAAGCTACATAGACATTTCCAGACTATTGATTGAGATTAGAGATTTTTAATTCTTTATTTTTACAAGTACTCTCAACATACCATAGTAGACTAATCTTACACTTATTTTAAAAACTTAAATTACATACATCACGCTGTGTATTGAACTGAATGCAACATGCACTATTTGTATAGTTAGCACTACTTCAGAATTAAGTTAATTTTAAAACAGAAATAAATTTGGAACAGTGACAGAACACTAAAGCCTGGAGGCATGGATTCCCTCCCCAGCATCTATTGCACTCAATCCATTGGCGTTTATTGCCCTGGCTCAAGAGCGTGTGGGTAGGTAAGGAATTTCAATACCTAACTGAGAAATTTTGCCAAATGAGTAGTCTGCCAGTAATTATGTAGGCATATAATGATGTTATTTTTTTGTAATACTTTACTCAATATCCAGGAAGAAATTTGAATGTTATCAAGAAGGGAACTGGGTTATCACCTTATAATTGATGCCTTCAAGTCTGTCCATTTATTCATAATAGTTTAAAGATAAAAGGCTGCTCTTTCTTTATGTCATTGCTGCAGACAGCAGATCAGACAACGTATAAATGTCCTACATTTAATTTTGAAGTTTAGCATAGTTTTCTGTATCTCTAAAATACCTGTTCCGGTTCTGTTTTATAGAAGATGAAATTAACATCTATATATAAAACCTGTATTTACTTGAAACTTGAAGATGTAATTTAAAAAGAATTTCTTCTGTATTCCATTGTAAGCATGGCAATATTTCAAAGTTAATGGAAAATTCTGGTGCCTGTAGAATCTTTGACATGAAAAAGGAACTTTTTATCTCTATTCCTGTTCTAATGCTTATGCACTCCTCTGCGTGTGTCAAATTTGCAAAGGTGTCATATGTGGTACTGTGTGTTGCTAGGTGGCAGAGATGATAAAAGATGAATTTTCCTTATTCCTCTAAATGATTTGTATATTGGTGACTTTTTTTTTTCCTGGGGGTGGTGTGATGGTGGGGAGGAGAGGTGTTAAATTCATGCTTATAAAGCAAATAATAAAAGATGTTCACACCTTCAAAAATACAATCAAAATGGTAGTTTGGCCAAAAATATGGTAATTCTGTAAATTCTTACAAAATGAATACTTGGCTTCTTAAGGCTGAGCAAACACAATTCTCTCAGCCTCTCATGTACACTTGATGCTCCAGCCCCAAAACTGTCTTGGTAGTCATTTATTGGACTTGCTCCAATATGTCAGTGTCTGTCTTGTACTTGGGAGCCCATAACTGGACCCAGAACTCCAGATATGGTCTCATCAGTGCCAAATAGGGGGGAATAATCACCTCCCTGGACCTTCCCTAGAATCTTGGTAGTACAATCCAGTATGTGTTTGGCCCTGTTTACTACTGGGCACACTGTTGGTTGATGTTAACTTGTTGCCCACCAGGAACTGCAGGTCTTTTTCTGCAAAGCTGCTTTTTAGCCAGCCAGCCCCCTGTTACTGGTGCATGGAGTTATTCCATCTGAGATGCAGCACTTTGTGTTTGCCTTTGTTGAACTTCATGAGGTTCCTGTCAGCCCATTTCTCCAGCTTGTCAAGGTCCCTCTGAGTAGTAACTCTGCCCTCCAGTGTATTGAATGCTCCCCGAATTTGGTGTCATCCACTAACTTGATAAGAGCGCACTCCATCCCCTTGTCCAGGTCACTAATGAAGACATTAGACAGTGTTGGCCCCAGTATTGCTGCCTGCAGGATGCTGTAACAGTTAAACTTTGTACAGCTGAGACCAATCCTCAGAGCCTGACAGTGTAGCCAATTTTTCACCCACCTTATTGTTCATCTATTCAAAGCATGTCTCACCAATTTGGCTATCAGGATGGTATGGGAGACTCTGTCAGAGGCCTTGATAAAGTCAAGGTATACAATATTCCTTGCTCTCCCTTCATCCGCAGAGCCAGTCATGTCATCACAGAGGGGCACCTGGGTTGGTCAGGCATGTTTTGTCCTTGTAAATATAAGTTGGCAGTTCCCATGATGCTCTGCAGAGGATGGATAAACACACTAAGGTGTTTCTTACAAATACAGTTACTTTCTGTGCCATGCATGAGGATTCTTGATGTAGCAACGAGGTAAATAGTTAGAAGTGTCATGGCCAGCATCTGCTTTTTTGTCATGTCCGCCATGGAGAGAAGCTTGGTTAGACTCTAGCTAAGTCAGCCAGAAACAATATGTCCTTTTTATTCCTGGAGACGTGACCATCAGTACTCAGAAATCCTATGACAGGTCCTGAAACATGCCTGCAAGACTTTTGGTTTTTGTCCTGCAGGAATTTCTCATCTCAACAGTCTAGTCTATTGACTCCGGTTCCCTTTAGTGGAATGCCACTTCTAAGCATGAGAGGTAGAACCCAGCGATCTGCCTTCCATCAGGAGGGTTTGTACCCTTTATCTATCACCAGTTCAAGTAATTTTGCTGCCTGTACTGTCTGTTTATGATAGTCCTCAATTTTTAGATCAGATACTGCTCCTGCTGTAGATGCTATTCCTCCATACTCTGATTATTTAAACATGGATGATCTCTGTATAAGTGTTTATAGGAAGGCCTTGTTTTTTCCAGCAGCTTTCATGAAAGCTTGCATTTCCGCAGTTCCTAAATAGCTTTAACTTGCTATAGAGGATACCTCTAATCTCAAACTCATGTTTTTGGATGAAACATTCTAGCTCAAGGTAAGATCTATCTTACCTACTCTTAGACATCTAACTTTTACATGCCTTGATCGGAGCTAGCCCTCTGAGGTTCCTGTTACAAACAATGGAGAGAAATAGATGTCATAGAGTGGTTCATCTTGATCAACTTAGGAATTCAAGATAAGTTAGAGTAATTGCTATATTAAGCCATTTATTTCTGCCCATCATCTATGGAAGCTTTGATGTTTAAGTATGAGCTAGGTGAGTGAAATCCCAGCCTCTTGTTGATTATACTAGATTCATATTTTCTACTTGCTTGATTATGGATGCTTCTCTTATGGCAACAGTTCAGTCTGTTTAATGTCACAAATTAAATGACAGATACGTTTTTATAAAGAGATTTTGAGGTTAGCGATGTGTTACAATTTGAATGATTGAATGTTTTTTGATGTGACAGTTATGTTGCCTAACTAGAAACTGGTATTTTCTGAGTTCTGAGGAGAAAATTCTGAGGAAGGTCAAATGGATAGCACTGCAGAAAGATAGCTGACAGCCCATTCATGGTGGTCTGAAATTTGCAGGCACAAACAGTATACAAACATTGACAAGACATAAAAATCAGTAATTGTGAACTATTTTATTTTAATCTTCATAGTCTCTATTTAGTATTCTGTATTTAATGTTATATTCTCAATTATCTTCATAGTCTCTATTTAGTATTCTGTATTTAGTGTTATATTCTTAATTTCCCCTTGAATCCCCCACTCAAGGGTTTGGGTGTTGGGTTTTTTTTTGGCACTTGTCAACTTGTTGGCACTAGCTGTCAAAAAAACTTGTTTGAAACGTGGAGACTGGCAAGTATGTTTGAGTTAGCAATAAAAGCAGAAATAAAAGTTAATGTAAAAGTCTGAATTTATTACAAGCTTTTTTTTTCTATAATATTGTCAACTATGTGTTTGGTGAAGAGGATTGATAACATGGAAGCTGTTTTGTCTAAGGATTAAGCAATTAGATGACCAGTTGTTCCTCAGAGAGAAGATAAACCTGACGTTGATGATCTATGAGATAATTCCCTGTAAACTCTAGACTGGAGCTGAATACTTGTACTTTGAGATTTGTGTAAAGTTGTGGGAACACTCCATTGTTCAGGAGGAAAGAGATTTTTGTGGTTGAGTTTTGATGTTTATTTTAGAGCTCTTCAAGAGCATGATAGTATTTGGAAGATACTTTATTAGCAAGTGAGGTTGTCACATATACATGATAAAATGCATTTTAGGATGTACTTTTGCAATTCACCAAATGGATAACCCTGTGTTAAGTGTAGAATTTATAGATAGAAATACATTGAAGAATATAGTTCAATATTCAGAAGCATACCATTTATAAGAGGCAATGAAAACATGTCTTGGTGTTTGGAATTGCATTCTTTCATAGTTCATCACCAGCAATTTTGAAAGTAACTTCTACTAAAATACTCTGATTATTTTCCATGCTGGAATGCAAGAGCTCTTAAAGTTTTATGTAGCTTTTATTTTTTGAGTTTTCCATTCTGTTTTGAATGACTTGCAAGGAATTTTTTCTTCTCTTTATGCATGTTTTCCTTCACCAAGAAGGAAATATTGTGCTTTCAAAATGTTAACCCTTCCAACATCCCTGCGTGATACTCATGCATGAATATTGTCTCAGTTTACAGGGCAGTTATTTCCCCAGAGCTACAGGAAAATATTGTGAGAACTTGGACTAAAACTCTTGAGTCCCTTGTTCTAAAGCTTGTGCTCAAAGAGCTAGATGATGCTTTTCTGTGTGGTGGCAAGCTTTTTTGGGTGAGCCAAGAAGCACTGGTCACATCAGAAGTGTTTTGACGTGAAACAACTATAATAAAACAAATCTCTAAGGATATAACTGTTGTATTTCTGAAAGACGAATGAGATCTTAATCCAATTCATGGTAAAGCACCCTCTGACTTCCGTGAGATCAGATTACGTTGCAAGTATTGAAATGCTGTCTAAAAATCCCAGCCTTTTAATACAACTTTAAAAGTAACTTGTTAATAATAAATGCATTTCTATCACCTTATCAATATAAATTAGAGATAAAAAGATGGATATTATTTCCATTATATGTTAATATTTAACTGACTCCACAGATTTTTGTATACAGTATATAATAAATGAAATTGCTTGTCTGAAAGATTCAGCTTTGGATCTTAGTAGCTCTTCATTGTAAATTTTCTATATGATATTTAATATTGGAAGAAGATTCCTAAAGTAATTTTAAATAGTATTTGAGCTCTCTGATAGCCTTTAAATTTTTGCAATGTTGTTGTAAGAGAGTGACCTTTCACTGCTTTAAAAAGAAAAACAAATAGTGCCTTCCCCAGGAAAGCAAATGCCATCTACTGTATTTAGACTAAAGAGTTAAGAAATCATCCAGGAAAACTTTTTCTTTCTCTCATTGGTCTGCAAACGTAAATGCATGTTAAATCTTCCAACAGTAGGCTCTTTAAATCATTATAACTGCTTGTTAGATGTTCTCAAATGAAATATTTAATACACTGAAATATATTATCTATGTTTATTCCTTCCTGACATTAAAAGATGGAATGAAATATTTTTATTAAAAACTGAAGTGTTGCTTCTGTTGTTTAGTTTCTTTATTGGAGTTTGTCTTGTAAACTTACAGCTTATGAAAATGCCTTAACAATATGTTTAATCTACTTATTGGAGAACTCTTAATCTAGTTCTGACTGCCCATTTTCACATTAGCCTAAATTTTATTAGGCTGACTTATTTTAGAGAAAAGATGTATGTAGTCCTTTTAAACAACAGGAATAGCAAAGATTATTTTTGATTTACTAGTTGTGCGAAAACTAAAGCATATACAATTCCATATACTAATTCATTTTTGTAAATGATCCTGCACTGTGAAGATTTTTGTAGAAAGGTGGCCTGTGATTCTTCTTGCAGGAGAACTGTGAACTTTAGGATCATCTGTCAAATTTGTTCTCTTCCATTCATTCATTAATGCTGGGTTTTGGTTATTTTTGTGGTATTTGCCTACTTTCTGTATTTTTTTAATTGTAGCCCATGAAAGCCTCCCCATTTTGTTGGTAAAAGGAAAATGTTTACTTTTTTACAATGTCCCCATTTATCTCTACAGCTCTTTGCCTGGGGGTGTGTGTGTGTACGTATTCCTTTGCAGATATGAATTATACTTTCTGTCTAGAGATCATAAGTTTTTTGAAAGCGAAACAAAATGATTAAACTGGAGTCAACTACATTATTTGAAGCTGCTGTATCTGTTTATCCTCATAGTGCTTAATCCTTGACTTTGCCTCAGGCTACTAACCCAAGCTGGTTATTAATTCCTTAAAAATTCCCTGAGCCAGTGTTGCTGCTGTTATAACTTGTTTCAGACTGAAATGAAGTTGACGTTTTTCTTAGCTGCATCATCTTCTTGCTGTAATGTCGTAGGATCAAATGGTTACAGCAGTGTTGGTATTTGTGAGTCGATGTGAGTCTAAAAAATTCATTTCTGGTATAGCAGCTGTTTAGATTTCTCAAGCTAAGATTTGGGACGTAAACTACTTTAATGAAAAAATTTCAGATCTTTGGGATATATTCTCTGTGTACCTACAGAGGACTACTCATTTGTACACTAAGTGACCTATTTTGAAGAAACCCATGTTTGCACTATATGAAACAGAAAGAAACCAGTCTACAAGATTGGAATCATAGGTCATTGTGCTGTTGGAAGAGAACAAAAGAGAAATTGTAGTGAAATACAATACCAAATGAAATATTATGGGCTTCTTTTTATATATATTTTGGAGCTGATTTCACAAATTATTTCAAAATGCTACCAGGAAAAAAATGTTGGCCCAGTGTGTTTGTGCCAGATGTTTTCCTTTCCTGACCTTGCAGACCAGCTTCTTCCAGCCTGGAATTTTATCTTTTCTGTTTTAATAGAGTCTTTCTTATAAAATCTAATAACATGCTGTAAAATTGCAAAAAATCAGGAGAAGCAAAACAGCCTAGTGAATTATCTCTTAGCAATGAAACCATTCCATTCCTCATCGGCTGGCATGAGTTGTCTGATAGGCAGTGTAGTGCAGACAGTTTGTGCTGCCTGAAGCCCAGCTTGATGCTGACTGACTCAGCGGAGGTGGGGGGAAAGTGGCAGAGGAAGGATGAATCTGAAGGATGTGACGGTGTGCGGAGCCTCTGCTCTTCTGCGCCCAGCACACAACTGAGCTCACGTCCTGGAAAACTCCCAGTGCTGTAGGAATCCTGTGTCGCTGCGTGTAGCTCCATGAAGGCCTTGCGAAGTGGAGGGAGCAGAATGTTTCTGCAAAGGTCTCACCATCTATTTGCTACACTTCTGTTTAATTTATGAAGTTACCCTTTTGTAGACCCAAAGGTTATTTACTACGTGCTTTACATCTACATTGCTGGGGCTTGGAGTGAAAATGTTTCAGAATCGTCATAAAACCAAATTAAATATGGTAAGCAATAGCATAATTAGCTTTACCTTCTGAAATCATCATGCCACCATTTCAAGAATGGGAAGGTGGTGTGGGAGAAAGAAGCATACAACTGTCCGGATAGCCAACCCATTTTGCCAGATCTGCTCTTAAATATTTGAACGAATTCTGTTCCCATTGCTTCTCTGATTTGCCTTTCTTTTTTTCAGGTAAAACACCTTTAAAAGAGGAAAAAAATCACCTAAACACCTGCATTTCCCCCCCCCCCCCCAATTTTTTGTCTAAAAGGAAATTTGGTCTCCAGATTTCTATTTCAAAAATAAGTGTGTTAAAAGCTCACTGCATAATTGAACTGCCACAAATAAAATCCAAGTCTACTTTTATTACCATCCAGGAAATTATACCTAGCAGTCATCTTGGAAGAAAACTCCCTAGGTACAAAAGAACAGCCAAAGGAGGCTGTCAGTTACAATATATAGTAATATTTAGCAATCTGCTCTTCACTTACTCACAGAAGTCCAAAATAAAGAATACATCTAAATGTCCAGATGTGTCCAGCTACCATCTCACCTTCAGGCTGGACGCAGGAGCGTACTGGTAGCAGCCAGGTGTGCAGTACCACCACAACAGCTGTGCACGGGGGCCTGGTAGATGGCTGATAGCACAGTCAGCACTCAGATGATTTTCCTCTTGTCACTACCCATTGGAGAACTGATTTCACACTTGATTGATTAACCCTGTTGATTATCTCCCCATGAACTTTCTTTTGCCCAGCTGGGTCTGAGATGGGCATTGTTGGGTCTGGATATGTTTAGTTGTGCTGCTGAAAGGCACCAGCTCATGTTACAGACCACACTGATAACCTGGTTTGTAATCCTTTCCTAGGTACAACACAGAAAGTTATTGCAGTGCATCTTTGTATCAATTTTTAAGAAGACTTAAATATTAGAATAATATAATGAAAATATTTAGTCCAATACATTATGTTTATTATGTTTCATTGACCTATTTGTGTCTTGTTCTATTTGTGTCACATCATTGTAAAGTATCCTCTATGCTCTTAGTGCCAAAAATGTTTCGCATTATGATTTAAAAGGTACAGTTAATCATTATAGATAATTAAAGTAAAACTTGTGTAAGGAATGCTGAAGTTTTGTAAGTATTAAGCCAAGAGAGTGTCTTCTGCAAGATTACTGTAATGAATATAATGTGAAATAATTTCAACCATGCTAAACAAATTTACTAAATATAATCCATATGTAGTATCTCACCAATTTCCCTATTACAGCATTTGTGGGAGACAAAGTTAACAGAACAATCAGAAGTCTATAATTAAGAGGAAAGTAGCCCTATGGTGTGTCACTTCCAGGCAACTGTTTTTGAGTTGGTGAATGTAAGCTCTACTTCCAAGTTTAGGTTCAGCATATTATTTATAGTGTTGTCCAATAGCAGTATAATGGCTTCCTTAAGTCAAGGATTCCTAAATGTGATATATAAAATGCTAGTGGTATGCAAAGTGCGTCAGAAATTAATCTAGACACTCAGCTACCTTTTCTCCAGGGGGAAGAGGAACACTGTCTCTGGTAGCTGCATAAACTTTCCTTAGACCTGAAAAAGTTACTACTTTATGTGGAAGAATAAGGGTCTAGGGTGGGAGGATAGGGCCCAGCACAAAGCGGGGAGCTGTTTCTATTGCTGTCATTGTGCAGCAAACTTTCTCTTTTGGATGATGGTGGTACCAAAGCAAATTACATTGGGGAAGCCGGGATCGAAGTGATGTAGTCTATAAAAGCATTGGAGAAGCTAGTTCAGACAAGTGTTATTTCTTATGCGTTTCAGCTGTGAACTAAATGCTGGAAATGAAATATCTTAATCTTGAGAAAGTAGAACACATTTAGTTTCAGTGTTCAACTTGGCTCTCTTGCTTGCACAAAGACCTGTGAAGATTTGGAACATTCAGCAGAATTGGGCTCAGTGTCAAAACAGTCTGGAGTTTGATTTAAGCTTAAGCTATGTGGATCTTTTTGTTTCAGCGAAGTTTCCCATTGCATATTGAGATTCAGCTCCCTCAGATCTGGAATGCAGTCTCTGATAAGCGGGAGAGTTAGCAAGGGTTAACAGACAGGAGTGCTTGATCAGAATAGCTAAATTTTCATAATGCTTCTTGTGTTCTCAGAACCCCATTTGCAGCGCTTATGCTGCTGCAGGAGAAGGCTGTGAACTTTTGGCAGAGAGACAGCGAGCCAGAGCTATTCAAAATGTGACCGAAGTCTGCAAGGGGAATGGGGGGGTAGAGGTGGAGGGGGGGAGATATATATGTTGGATTACAGATCTGCTAGTCAGGAAAAAAGTGAGCCATTTTGTTCCTCCCACTATGTTGATATTATACAGCCCCTCTCTGCTCCCTTGCCTCAAATGCAGCCTTTACGGCGTGATCTAGTTGTTTCAAGAGGAGTTCTGCTCTGGAAGATGTCCTCTTTCTTACTCGACAAAGCTGCCAAAGATTATTGAAAACCTGTATCTGTGAACTTCAGCGACAATTTCTATTAAACTTTCCATCACCAATTTCTATGGTGATGCATGAACAAAAACACAACTTGACTTTCAGATCCAAAGCTATTTTTACAAGGCTGGCTGCTAAAGACAAACAAAAGAAACCAGTTTCTTTATAAACTGAACATACTTGACATTGAAAGTCGATGAGAGATTGTAAGACCAGAACTCTGCTGTTTACACATGCAATTGCTTATGGAGCAAATTAAACAGTTTAATAACCTGACCGCTTCCTCTTCTGTCTTCCCTGAAGGAAACATAACACTCTTCGCCCCTTCATGTTCCTCTCAGCCCATCCCTTCACCCAAAAACCCTTAAGGGATTTTGTCCATGAAATCTGCACCTTCTATTAGCTGTGCCGGGCACGGCAATTGGAATTTCTGGAATGAGATTCAGGGACATTGTGTGACCACTACTGCCATTATGCAAATGGTCATTTCTTCCCTTGCTAATTAATATCAACTAACCAAGGGAAAAATTAAAAGCTGTCATGTGCTTCAAGGCCTTTTTTTATAACCTCTGGAAGGAAAAAAACCTCAAAAAGCAGTTGGTCAGGGAAGTGAAGTGGGTTAATACCTATTGATGCTCATTGCCACACACAAGGCTAGCCCTCCTCCAAGGAGAGAGGGAGAGTGGGAGGGGGAGAGGTGTGAATGTTTTTATCAGAAGGTGCTTTTAGCATGGTGCCTAAGATGAAGGAAATGACATTCTTGCGGTGCTCTGAGGGGGGTGGAAGGATTAGTGGATCCTGAATTAGGTGGTTCAGTAATGTGTGTATTTTTTTTCAGTCCAAGAAGTTCTGCGTAAGGCCTTGGGGGTTCTGCATTAGTGTTTTTTTGCCACTTAAGGTCTCAGATTTGTACTTTTCAAACCAAATAAGATGTGAATTTTGAAACTGCTTCAGCCTCCTTTTTCTTTTTCTTTTTTTTTTTTTTTTTAAGTGCTAGGTTCACTCCAATGATGGTTGATTTCTGTTCTTTTTTTTTTTTTTCTGAAATCAGCTTAATTGTGATATTACGTGGGTTAATTTTATTTGTATGGTAATAATTTAATGCAGCACATAATGTATTGAGATCCTGTTGTGTTTTTTTTTTAGTTGAGTTTACAGTCCCTTTTTTTCCAATGTGGGCTGTGGTTTCATTACAGTAAGTTCCTGCTTTGGATGCAGAGACTTACGTCAGATTCACCAGCTGCTGCTCTCTCTAAATAGGCAGCTTGCCAGTACCAAGGATTAGCTGTGTTACTGTTTGTCCCACCAGTTGTTTTTAAAATCTTTAACTGCAAAAACATCCTTGTGTGTCGTCCCTGGAACTCAATTCCTGATACTTACATTCCTCATTTGCCTTCAGGTGTTCCATTATGCTTGCACTTTAGATATTTGTTTTGGAAAATGCTTTTGTAAATATATTTGTATTTTCTTATATGCTAGCAACCTTCCGTATGTATATCTTTTTATCTCTGTGTCTTAGATGATGTCTTTTTGGAAGAGGGTTTCCTTCTTCCACCACAATGGCTAGAGTATTTAGATGCTGTCATTAAAATGCTTGTCATAGCAGGGTAAATCACTCACTTTCTGATAATCCAGGATGAGAAAACAGAAGGAGTAAGCAATGTTTATCTGAACCATGATACGCTTCACTGACTTGTTGAACAATTTTGTCAATAAAATTACATCCATCCTACAATAGTGAATTGCTATAAAATTCAATATGGTGTTTCTGTAGGCCGTGGTTTGGAGACAGTGACTCTGGGAAGTCCTTACCCTTCTCAATCTGTCAGCTTCACTAATAAAGCTGGATTGAAATCCTAAACTGACTCCTAATTTAAGGTGAATTTCCATAGTCGTACCATATGGCTATATTTTAGATGAGGCAGGTATTTGCCTTTCAGGGGTTACCTGAAAGTACTAAGAGAATGTATTTCCACAGAGGAGCTGAGAGACTGTGAATAGATGGGAACCTGGGGCTGAGCACCTCTCAGTTCTCAGAGCAAAGCTATACCTGTGTTATTGTTTGCGCGCTATTTCTGTGCTTCCACGAGAGCATCTTGGGACATATCATAGGTTTCTTTCAACTAAGATGCTTCTACAGTCTTCAGCTTTCTCCCTTGCCCAAGTTAATTGTGACAGTTTTGGAGCAGGAATGTCCTCTAGGGCAAACAGTGGGAAAGTTACTGGAAGACCATGAACATGTAGATGCATTTGCTGCTGTACTCCCTACAAAGATGACAGGTTTTAGTTCAAGTTTAAAAAAGAAGTCTGAATTGTAACCACACACCAAGCCAGATTCTCCAGCCTGGACTTACAGGATCTTTGTACTTGCATCAGAGGTGATTGTTTTGGGCCAAAACACGCGTAGGAGCCAAGGCAAAGTGAGCAAATACAGACTATAGTGCTGTTGCTCTGCTCCAGGCTAACTGCTTCTCTCCAAGCTACAGAATTTAAATTCTTTAATCACACTAGGTTGTGCTGAGCATGGGTTTTAAGATTCCCAGAACAGAGTTATAGAAGGTTTATTCTCAAAACAAGAAAAGCATTTTGAGGCCTGTAAGATACACGCTGTGAGTGTAGGAAAGAAAGGTACGTGGCGGGAGCAAGAGAGTAGCTTGGCTGGGAAAGAAAACATGATAGTTTTAAAATTATCCGTTCCCTCTTTCCCCCTAAATACCCTTCAGACAGAATCAATCATATGGGTCTTTAATCTCCAACTCTTGTTTTTTCCAAACTCTGGATTTTGCCAGGGAGCACAACTGTGATCAGACATGTGTGTGGAGCTTTAGTGTCTTCAGGGAAATAACTGCAAAAGATGCAGTTTCTCCATGTTTTCAGCAGCGCACTATGGAAAGTAGACTACCCTTCAGTGGTACAGCATGATGCTCGTAGCTGAGCTGCTAACCAAATCGATGTGTTAGAATTTATGGCGGAGAGGAGGCTGAAGCATACTTAGTGGACAGTGTGCTTCGGGATTTAATTAGGTGTAACAGTCCCTCCAGCCTATTAAATGTTTCCCAGATTATATAATAGACAAATTCTTCTCTTAATGGCAAATGCGAAAGTCCTTGCAAAATATAATGAGTTTCAATCTTTGTCAGTAGCCATGTGTGATAGTAGTATGTGTATATTTAGATTATTAGTATGTGTGTTGGGTGGATGAACAGGGAAAGGCTTTCATTTAGATCTCTTCTTGATGTGGTAGCTATCATGAGTTCTTTAATATAGATAGCAGATAACAGTGGCTCAGCAGTGGGTGGCTGAGTCAGCCATAGCATACACATAACTATACAGACTGGTGCCTGGTAAATATTTTCTGAGAGCTGCTCAACATGAGGAGCTCTGCTGCTGTTTTGCCTGCTGCTGCTGCACTGCTAATCTTGCCCAAGCCAAGTGGTTTCTCTTCAACGAGCTCTAAACCTTCCCTCCTCGTAATTGTCTCTTTATGCGTTTCCGGCCAAGAACTCAAAAACATCATCAGGTGATTTTTTGGGGCAAGCGTACTTTTTTAGCATTCATGCATCATCTAGCTAAACGATGTGTCCTACCCAGTGGATTGTGCAGCAGTATCCCATGAATGCCCGCTAAATTTTCAAACATACTTCTTTTGATGGATTTAAGATCACCTGAGGCAGCCAAAGTAATAATAGGAGGAGGAGAAAAAAACCCCTAATTCTGATTTAAGAAATGCTGGACTTCTATATAGTTTTATAAATATGTATAAATATAAATATTATAAAAGTTCATTAGTACACACGCAGCATCTAAAAAAGGCATTAATTTACCTTTTGAAACCAGGTAGTTCTGAAACTCTTGAAGATTATGTAATCTGGGAATTCAGTGGAGGAATATATCTGATTTGAATTTTTAAAAAATGCTGTCTTAATATTAATTTCACAGGTAAGGGAGTTAGATTTCTTGTGTTCCTCTTGATGGACTCTTACATAGTGCACAAGCTGAAAGATTCCAGTGTATTTTTTTTTTAATTACAGTAGTGTGTCTCTTAATATTTTAATGCATAGGCTGTCAGTAGTTTGAATGGCAGCAGGAAAAGGTGATTGTGTTTGATGCTTTGAGAGATGAGACCTACTTAGCAAGCATCCTATCTATAAAAAGTTCTTTTCTTTGTCAAGTGCCACATTTCATTTTGTACGTGACATGTAACTACAATGGCCCATGTCTTGTTGGTTTTCCCTGGAGATAGAAAATACAAAATCCTGCAGTTTTTTGGAAGCATTTCATTGTCCCACGCACTGATACTAAAGATTGTGTAAATGATGTCTGTTTAATTGTTGGCTCATTATGCTGGAAAACTGACATTGCTATGCCACTAAATGATGGTCTGTGTTGAGGAGAGGAAAATATGCTTTCTGACATTAACCATATAATGGAGTACCTTAAAAATCAACTAGATTTAAGAAAGTTAAAGAAGGATGATTATAAAAACTCCCAAGTCCAACCAGTGAGAATTAACTTTTAGAGTAGCCTGAACTGTGATATCTGGATGACATTAGCTTCTGTTGAGGTGTCAGTTAACAGTGTGGTCTTGACAAAATGGTTTTATTGTTCCCCAAGCCCCATTTCTTTGTCTGTAGTTGGCAAGCCATTCTTTTGATGATTCAGTAGACTGTCATAACAATCTATTGTCTCTGATGATCTCTTTTATGTCTTTTCTACATGTCCTCTTCCTAGACCACATTAGCGTGCAGATTAGCAGCAGATTAAGTGCTGCTTACGGGTAAGCAACTGTGGGCTAGGCCCTGATCCAGCAAACCGTTAAGTATGTACCTAGTTTCATTGATGTCAATAGTGACTATATGCGTTCTTAAAGGTGAACATATGCTTTGGTGCTTTAGTGAATCAGTTGGCAAGGAAATTGCTAAGTTAATGCCAGGACTATCATGAAGAGGAGAAAGGCTTCTTTTCTTCACTGGTGCTTCTGCAGTGTTGTCCAACAGAGCTTTTTGGAGATGTTATCTGGAAACGATTTCAGATTTTATTATGGGGGAAGAATATGACATATTTTCTTGCAGACAAGAGTCATGATTCCACAATGACTTGACTCACAATTTATGAAGAAGTGCTTATATCTGACTTGGGCAAATGCTGCTTTGTCCCTGGTTGGGTTTTGTCAAATGGTTATGTCAAAGTTTGTGAGAGAGCTTCATGCTGTTTGTTGGTTGGATCTGTATTTCTCATGTAAAGAGGAATAAGATTCTCTCCAAAAATAGGTAGCTAGATCTCCCCTGAAGAAAATATTCTTTGATTTTGCTAACTTCACTTTTGTGTTCTAATACAAAACATTTTCTAAGTGCATTGCACATCTTTTTAAAAGAAGCATTTCCCTCTTTCAAAGTTGCTGCTGGTGTTTCTGAACTTGCTTATGAGCTGGGTGCTAAAAGGTAGGCCATCTAGCATCCTCTACTTTTAGAACGTGACTTTTGTTTTTAGATCTCAGAAAGCCTGGGGAAATTAATAACCCATTCTCACTGGTCTCCTGATTGCTGTGCGAATATGTTAGCATTTGCCTAGGTATTTAGATATAGTATGGTTCATTAAATAAAATATACAGATTCATTAAACACTAAAGAAGGAAAAATGGTGTTCATTGTATTGGCATCACTTCAGTCTTTAGTTTATTGTAGATATTAAATTAATTCTAGTTTCAGAGCACATTCTAAAAATATGCATAAGTTAAATTATTTAATATAATTTTCTTTTATAAATGTCATAGAAATCTTATTAGTATTGCCTAAGTAAATTGTCTGATTTTGCTTTATACTAGCAATAAAGAAAGGTGTATGGGAGAGTTGATGTAGGAAGGATCATTCAAAGCATAAGGAATAAAAATAAATTGCTTTTCAAATGTTTCTAAGAACCCAAACCATATACATTTTACACTCTAGTAATACACCCCCTTTTGTAAAAGAACTTTAAAATTTTTAAAATAAATCAGGATCATCCTGATTTGTTTTGTTTGAATACTAACACAACTGTGTAGCATTTTAAAAATAAATGTTAGAAATCAAAATGACTTTAATGTAGGCCCATATTGAAGATACTAGTATGCAAATACATCAAAACAAAAGAATTACACATTTAAACTGAAATTTATTGGTTTGACTGTTATTTGAAGGTAGTACTCTGTGTAGCAGAAACAGTGTAGTGGATATGCATCCCATGGTAGGTTGTAATCTTTCTTATTATCAGTTCAGAACTGGGAAGCTGCAGATTCCTAGAAAGTTATGCTAGTGACTTTAGGAAAAACAGTTTTTCTTGCTTTAATCTCATATGGGGAACTGGTATACTGATGATTTCACATCCTTAAAGAATCCCTAGTTCTCTTCTCAAGATCAATACCTTTAGTTTTAAAGTCCAGATTTCAGGGAGAGGTGTGTCAGCTTATGGGAGGGCTGCATTTCAGATGCTCTTTTAGAATTACTAACACTGGGAGGTCAAGTCAGTACCCTGAAAGGAAAGTCTAAAATGGTATGAAAAGAGTGTTCTGTATATAACAAACAATTTGGGTATTAAGCTTGTATAGTCTATATGAAAATCACAGCTTCTCTAGGATATTGGTGCTTTTGTGCTTCAATAAAAGAGCATTACTATAATGAGTTAATCTTATGAAGTGGATTTTTTGAAATAGTACTTACAAAAGCCCTGTAAAGAGAATACAGGTGAAGATGTCGAGTTAAATTTTGTTTTTCTTTTTATCATTCAAGTTGAAGATGGCAATTAATGCGGTCTTCTTGATCTTTCTGGGTTTAGTCATTCAGCATAAAGCATGAAGCTCTCAATTCAAGCCTCCATACAGGGAGTGATTGCTTCCTACTATGCTGAATAGGGCTGTTTCTGAACTGCAACTGTATCTAATCAGCAGAGAGTGGGCTGACTTCACACCAGTTACCGAAAACACATTTTCATAAGGTTTCTTTGCTGATAAATATCCAACCAGAACTTTCTTATATGTTGTAGTGTGCATAGCTATTGAGAAATGTTTAGAAATGCATGTACAATATCAACCGTACAAATACAGGTTTGTAATACTTCTTAGCATATTCATTATGAATTCTTGAAATGTTAAGTTATCTCTGTCCTACAGTATATCTGTACTGAGCAAACTCTGGCTTGGGGCCAAATCCATTTTACAGCTATCCAAAACAGTCTTGTGACCAATCAATCAAGCTTACACTTATAAAATGCCCATAGTGTAAGCACCTAAGGCACTGTGCATAATCCATACTAAAATAAATATGATATACTATCTCTGAATAGTGAAGTCAGGTGAAATTAGACATGTGCCTCAGAGGTTCTAGTAGATAAAAGAATCCGGTTCTGTAGAAGGAGATGGTAACACATGGCACAAATGCACATAATTTGTAAGGCAGTCACACATTTAAGATGTGAATGGAAAATGCATTGAATGTCTGAAGTGACTTAAAGGATGGTGAATAAGAAGATTTTAGAAACGGGACACAATCAATCAGGCCACACAAATTTCTTCCACAAGTTAATGCTTAGTTCTGAGGAGAAGACTGTCCTGTCCTCTATCACAGTCATCTTGAATGATTCCGTGCGCTTCAGTTGTAACTAAAATTTGCCTGTGGTTAGGTGTATTGATAGTGGACAGCCATCATGTTCAGTAGATGATGCTGTGGGAACACTGCACATTAGTAGCCTAAAAGCTTATTTTAGGCTGTGTAGCCTAAAAGCTTATTTTCTTTAAAAAAGGAAATAAACCCCATGTCACAGGTAAGAGAGAGTAAAATGCAGCCCGTAGTGTATCTGGATACTGGGGTTTATTTCAGACCCAGTGAGATGAGACCTTCATCCTCTGTGATTATCTCACACATTCACCTACTACTCACCAGCTTGCATTAGCTAGCTCTCAACTTCGCTTCCCAGCAGGGAGGTTGCTGTGGCTGGGGAGGTTGGGTAGAAAGTTGTACTGGTCCGTGTTGTCCTGCTGCTTGCAGTTACCAGCTGTGGGCATCACTGGCTAAGGTCCTTGGGCATCCCCCGGCATTTGCCTCCATGCATATCCCTGATCTCCAGGACCTTTCCTCAGCCAGGATCTTTACCACCTTCTTTCTGGGACCCCAAGCTCCCTGTTTTCCCCATCTAAATAGTATATGTGCAGAAGCGCAGCACGTGATCAGCCTCCTAATCTGTGTTTCTATTTCATGTCTTTCTATTAATTCTAGGGTTCAAGACATGCCACTAAAATCGCCAGCCAGCCCATACTGGCTGCAGCTAGCATGTGGCAGGCTTGTGTTTGAGAGTTCAGAAGTTCCATTTTGGCCATTCCCCTGCTTCGCACGGCTCCGCCTGCAAACGCACAGTTGTCTGCCAGCTCTTAGTGTTCACAATTTAAGCTAATTTTTGCTGCTGACACCCCAGCAGTTGGCCATTGGTAGGCTGTTTGTGAAGCTGTGAGCATCTAGCGGTTCTGAGTGTGTTGCAGCAGTAATGGTCGAAAGAAAGCAGTGGTTTTTGAGAAGGGATGAAATAGTTTAGACAATGCAGACCTTATTCTAATACAAGATTCCAGTACTTCTTGTGCAGGTAGAAAGATTGCTTCCTGCTAATTCTTGGCTGGATAATTGACTGCCTTCTGGAACTTCATTTCTAGCCTTTTTAGCTTTTGTTGGTAAAGATGCAAAAAAGACAGATAAGCACAGAAGGACTGTATATTGTGTATAATTCGTTTTGTGGAGCTAGAACATCTATTTGAATGTGCCATTGATTTACCCTGGCACTAATTCCTGGTGAGTAGCTCTTTTTGAAAGTAGCTACAAGTTGGCATATTTGCAGGAGCATTGAATCCTGGCACAGAGTCACCATTGTATTAAAAACATGATGCGCAGTGAGTCTGGAGAGTCTTTGAAAATGAGATATCAGTAAAAGCTATGAGTTGCATTGTTATTCTCAGTACATACAGCATAAGAAAACAGAGCGAGCTATATATGTAACCAATAGTGTGCAGTCAGTGGCATGGATTTTTCTTGCAAAATGTGTTAGTGATGCTGTGTGTATTAAGAATTTGTACTCAAAGCCACTTTAAAGTCCATATGGTATCTGTTATGATTGCCTTAATAACAATAACATAATTATGGGTATTATAACTTTATGAAATTGAATGTGGAACAAACATTGCTTGTGAGCAGCAAGTTCTCATAAGAGATGACAGCTGTTTTAGAAACAAAATTATAGCTTGTTTATTGCATGTATATATTTGAGCTGGGCAAAACATAGCAAAAGAATGAAGTTTGTAAAAGAACTATTTCTTGCTAAGTGTAATTTTCCAATAAAAAGCTAGTTGTATACTAATGAACAATAAGAATGGGTTTATTGAAAATAACATTTCTGTATAATAAGACACATCAAAAGTGTGTCTCTAGCTGCAGAGTCTGGTTTTTGTTCTCCTTTTTTGGAGGGAGAAGAGGAAAATGGAGAGAGGAATTCCTTCAGAATTCTGAGTTTTTGCTTTGTAGTGGAAAATTTTTATCTAGAAGAGATGGCTGTAGTCCTCAAATAAAGCATTTCACACCTCTGTAAAGCAAGGATGGACACATCCTGGGCCCCGATGAGCCCAGAGGAGAGAGAAGGAAGTAGCTTCATCATCCTTTGTATAGATCATGAATATATATATTTGTATAGCTATAATGAAAATTCTCTGCGCTCAAATCTCGCAAGGGCAGCGCTGACCTAAGCCTCCCTCCTGTGCCTCTGCCCTGTCAGGTTACCCCAAGCTTTAGGTGTCAGAGTGCCTCCAGCACGGACCGGAGGATCTGCGGTGCTGCAGAGAGGGTCCAGCTTTGCGCGGCCATCGTGCGCTAGACGTGGATAGCCAGGCGGCCAGCGTGGGTCTCCGTAGCTAGCGGCAGGGGCTTAGGTCTGCGTGCGCGTGTTCCCCCCACCCTGTCCCTCCTCCCTCCCACAGCACAGCGCTGTTACCACTTGAATTCCCAACAGAACACCCCAACTTTCCTCCGGCTCTGCAGAAAATCAAAAAATGTCTTCACTGTGGCCAGGAATTGAAAAGATTGGTTGCAAGAGGTTAACTCCATCAGATGGTTGTCTTTTCCCGCTTTTCCATTCTCTTGTTAAATCTCTGCCTGTCTGAGGTAGCGGTGAGTACCACTCACAAATTCCAGGCGCCTGAAATCTTTCACGCCCCGTAATCTTGGCCTTAGAAATGATGGCCAAGCCTTTACAACAGATTGCAAACAGAAGTGTTTAACAAGGAGTATTTTAACCGAAAGTTAGAGTTGTACTATTTACTTGCCTGAGAAATCTGTATCATGTGTACGTTTTAGGAGCTTGTTGAAGATGCCAGAAAATCCGAAGTTTTAGCTTGCACATTGCTATTGCAGAGGCAATCACCCTCTCTCAGAATTAAAGAAATGCAAGGTGGGAACTTGCAAAGTGATACTGAGGGGGCTGGGGTGGGGACAGGAATTCTAATGGTTATCTTCGTTGTGGCAGATGAGCTAGAGCATGTTTTCCAAGGAGGAAAAAACCTACGTGCAATACAGATATACAGTCATTTATGTCAGGGCTTATAAAGCATCGGATTCAGGCACAAATACAGTACAAATAAAAACTAGGGTTCTTGCATACACAGAAAAAAACTTTTGTTCTGTGTGAAGGATCTTGGCATAAAAAGAGTTTTCAAAATATTACAAGGCTGTTAAAAACTGGTTCCCCAGCATAAATTAATGCTAAATTTCTTATGTGTGCTGTGACAGAGTTTCCCATTGGTTGTGTCTCACTGAGATGTAAAACTAGGAACAAGAATGACAGATCAGATTTACCCTGCAGTGATATTCTGACAACACTGTTAGACAAATTCCCTGTAACAGAGGAGGAAGGTTGATCGTAGATAAGTTAGGCTACAAAAATCAAATTCAGCGGTTTCAAAAGTCTGAATGCTGTGAGGAAAAAGAGATGTGAATAGAAATTCTGTATTGTCCCAATATAGGTTGTGTATTTCATATGCATTGTTAATATGTCTGTGGACACCCTGGATGAAGGACCGTTGCCTGGAGAGCTGTTGCACTGTAGTATAAAGAAAACCAATGAGGAGGAACTGGGCAAAAAGAGAATTCAGGGAATGGGAAGGTTTCAAGTTGTTTGGAGACTTCCTTGCTAGCGTGGGCTTACAGGCCAGCCTGAGGCTAGATTCAGCTCTCATGTTTGTCCTGATTTCAACTCTGTATGGTGCTGCTGGCATTTACTTGTATTCAGCCGAGTGCAATGGGGGTCTCAGTTTGGAAGAGTGCTTCCGAGGGCTGCAGTCGTGCACACTGAACGTGAAGGTCTGTGAAGCATGCGTGTGCAGTCATCCTCACGTGTAGAGCCATCTAAAAAGGCAGGGGCTCATTCCTGTGCCCCTGCTGCTGCTCAGCATCTGCCACGATCGTGTGGCACAGCGTGTGGGGCAAGCGGATCCTCGGGAGTCTTCTGCTCCACACCGCTGGTCTTCAGGCATCTCCCGTGAAATCCAGCAGCAAGAGTTTTTGTGCCCTGACAATTGGCAGAGGTAGCAAGGATATCTCTTGCTTTATGCGAGAGCTTTTTCCGGGCGGCATAGTGGAAACTAATACCGTATGATAGCTTTCACTGAAAATACTTAATAAACATGGAACTCCTCCCAGCTTTTTAAAAAACAGTTTTTGGGGGGAGAGATCATTTTAAAACTAATAAAATGCCAAATGCTTTGAACAGCATGGCAGACTGTATCATATCTCTTTTGTGACAGACATTATTCTTAACTCTGTGAAACCGGGGGATGTTGATTATTTATGTGCTGATAGCTGTGTTTAAGTATCTTTAAATTGTATGGATCTTGTTAATCTCTCTGAAACCCATTATAAAACATAATGGAGTTTAAGAACCCTGGATTTTTGTTCTGTGGCTACATCATTTTTTACCATAGCTATGAAATGGTTTTTGGTCTCATAATTTTATGGGAATGTTTTATAAAATAATAACCATGTTGCTCAGTTTTGTCTACAGTCTCAAATGTGATTTAGAGCAAAGTGTTTAAAAAAAACCATTTTGTAAATTGCCAGAGCTCACTACCTAATGCATTGAATTACAGATGGAAAGAAATGCTAGAGTGGGTTAATAGAAGTATAATGGCTGATCCTATTTGGACCAGGCTGCAGTATTTGTAAAATGTGTACATTTTAGATCTGTGAAGCTGTAATTTAGAGGCTATACTCATTCCAGTGTTGGCATTTGTGTGGAAATTATTTTACTAAATTCTAGATTACTGTGCACAGAAATCAACAAATATGGTTACATTAGGCAGGAAAAGTGAGTGTCTTAAACAGTAATGTCAACAGGTTTTCTATTCGCATGCAGGCCTGTCTGCAATTTAAAACATTCAGGGAAACTTTCAGATGGACTGCTTTTCCATTAGGAAAATGTCTGTGGTCGAAAAATTGAAGTTTTGATGGAAAAGAATTGGATCTGGTGATGACTTTTTACTTCTAGGGGGAAAAAAAAAAAGACAACTTCTCTTTTAGCATGAAATGTTTGGATTTGAAACAGCTCCCTCGCTCTGATTTTTCCTAATACAAGCTCAAGTTAAAAAAAAGTCTAGAACAAAATGTTACACTGAAACTAAAAAAGAAAGAATTTTTTTTTCAGAAATGACTGGCAGAAAATTATGACTTTCTTTTTGCTTTCTGCAACTTCAGAAGATGAAGATTTTTACATTTGGAATATTTGGCACAACAGACGATAAAATTCTAAACAATTTCTAATATCTGCAAAGGAATGAAAACAGCAATAGTATTTTTTTTTTTTTCCTTTCAGACTTTGTAAGGTGCACCTCAGTGTCAGAGAAGCTGACTGGGTATTACAATTAAGATTTGAGGTGATAAGTTATATTACTTAAAGGGAGGTGTTTTCAGTTCTAAGCAAAATAATTAACGTCTAAGATAATATGGTAGGTTTGCTGGATTTTAGCAATGTTGTATTGGCACCATTAATACTCAAGAGTACTTAACCTACTCTGAATTCCCAGCTTATTTGTTACTCTGGGACATTATGAGTATTACTGCTGCAACTGCTGCTGTTCGTCGTTGCTGTTCATGAAGCTAGCATTTGCTGACTGAACAAGCTGTCTGTTGTGATGAATCTTTTGAAGGATTAATTTAGGAAACAGTCAATCTTTCATAGTGATTTATAACTATAGAACTGACTCAATGAAAAAAAAAAATCTTGCTGATTACATCTGTTCACGTTTCGTAGGTGCGTACTGTCATTCATTACGATAATACAAGTCTTGATTCCCCGTCAGCTGGAAGACTTCCTTTCACTTACCTGGACATTGAATCTACTATGAGTAAAGATTAAACAGATCTGTAATTAAATAAGCATAACTCAGGACTCTCTTTTGCCTTGTTGGCATAGTTGGCTCCATCTGAAGCTTATCTGCAAGCCCTATGGTAGTGAAAATGAGCTGATTTATGCCAGTATGACATAGCAACCCTTTACGCCAACAGGAAAGGAGATGCAATAGGATCATGTCAGACTTCATTTAAAAAAGAAATTTTACACAGGACTAGGGTAATCTCCAAGGTGACCCATTGTTTTTCCATATGTTTTGAAAGTTCCAAACATTAAACTTTATATTTTATAAATTGTACTGATTATCAGAAATCAGTTTTCAGATGAGTATTCTGGTACCAAAAACTTGTCTACTCTTTAATTCTGTAGTGTGTCATGGCGAGTTTTAGTAGGACATGAAAAATAACATTGCTCTGGTAACACAGAAGGGGATTGCACTGAAATACTGGTAAACACAAAGAACTGAGAATTTTCCTCCGCTCATTTCCATTGTCAGATATGGACCAACATGGATTTCAGGAGAGGAGTGCCTGAATGATGCAATACAAGCTGAGTTTTGTTTTTGTGCTGTTGTGGCTCAAGACCAGATCAGCACCTCTCTTGTCATCAAAAAGAGATATTGCATAAAACTATTCCATATGAAAATGGTCTGTCTTGGTTTGTTTACTTTCAGGTAAATGCCTAAACGAAAACTTTAAATAGTTGGTCATTTAATGATCAGAAGAATTAGCTGAGTTGTAATAGCATGCTGTTTTAAGGCCCATTGTTTAATTAAACTTGGTTAGGCTAGAACTGAACTTGACAATAAAGCAACATCAGAATTTTAATGCATTTTCAGACAAGTAACTGTATGCTGAAATGTGCATTCCCACTGAGTAATCCTGCTACTGAAATATTTGCTCTTCTGGTTCTGTATCTCCCTGTTATCTTGAAGATGATTCCTTGGAGATCAAGGAGTCAAGCCAGCCGTCAAAGTAGCAAACTTAAAATTCATATTCAAAAGTGTTGACAGTGAAGGAGAAAACTGCTTCTACACAATCTTGATTTGAGCATTGTGATCTGCCTTTGGTTTGGTCCAAGTCTGAGCATAGTACAAACAACTTAAGAACTAAGGGTATGACCATTGTTTTTTTTCTGAACATAACACGAATGTATAAGTAGAAAAACATACCTTAAATTAGCATAGTCCTTTTTTTGTTCTTATTTTTTCTGGCTAGTCAAGATTACTGGGTTGATTAGACTGTGCATATTAGTTTGACTCATAATACTCATTTTAATAATTAACCTGTTTCTTTCTCTGTGTTTTTGTTTGTCCAATCAGCGATTGAAATATTTTTGTTTTGCAAAAGAATGTAGACACAGTCAATGTAAATTGATCTTTTAATTGTATTCATCACATTGACTTTGCTGGAGAGGTTGATAATCTGTAAGCACTGGGGGAAGAAATATCAACTCAATTTGTTACAGATAAATATACAGAATTTTTAATATAAATTGTATATTGATAACAGCAGCAACACTTGAAGAACAACAATTGCTCAGATTAAAAGGTATTTATGAAAATAGTTGTCTTTTCTAATAAGCAGTCTTTAATCTAAAAGTCTTATCTAATCTTTAATCTTAAAGTCTTATCTAGTAAGTCTTTAAATATTATTCTGCAAGTCCCATGTTTAAAACAAGAATTGGGTAAAATTGGCTATGAATATTCAAGTAAGGTTCTTTAATATGCTGGAAGTATAATACCCCCCCCCCCACACACACACTCCCACTCCCAGTCTTGTCTTATATTTTTCAGGTCACATTTGCTTCCTGCAATAGGAAAATGACAGGAGTGTTCTTAATACAGCAATGTTTTGTTTGGAACACATTCTTATTCAAATTCCTTTTGTTTTTATTTCATCAGCAGTTAAAGAAGAGCTTGTCAAGACAGGGTGCATACCTTTTATCCCAAGATGATGAGGTCAAAACGCTGTGACATGTTAAATTTTTTTTTGCTGTAAATATATTCCAGACAATTCTATCTTTTGTATTCTCATCAGAATCAAAGTGTATTAAAATACTTGCTTTAACTAAGATCCGTTGTTCCCCAGGAGTCCTTTAGCATTATTTTAACATAATGAAAAATATTACTCAATTTAAAAATACTGAAGGTGGAATTCATGCTGATGAAATTTGCTGCTTCTTTCTTCTCTACGTGAGTCAATCTCACTCTTCTTTCTTTAAGTTGAGGATTTATGTAGGTGCTTTCATTGGCACACTTTGCACATGGATAAAACCATTTCCATGAAGATTTGTCAGATCAGTGAAGAAAAAGCAAACTCTTATGTCACAGCTGAGGCTAGAAAGGATGTGAAAAGATCTCTAACATGTTTGGCATAGATAAGGCTCATAGCAAAGAAATTTCTTATTTACAGAAGATTAGTGACTAGCTCATTCCGGCTAGACAAAATTTTGTGAAATTTTAGGTGGGGATATACAAACTGATGTGGCGCTCCCCACCCTCACGCATCTCTTCTCAATCCATTCCTCCATTTTAGAGCCACAAATTCAGCCTTTGCTTTCTGGTGCCACCACAAATGTCTTTGCCCGCTTGTAGGCTTTCTACCCTTTTTTTTTTTTTTTTTTAGTACCATTGTATTTTGCCTGTGACTTAAAATGTACTGGGGAAATTCCTGTTTATAGTCCTTCTTAAATCTTTTAAAGGTGTCTAAAATGATCGCTCAGAATCAGTAGTGACTTTTGAGAACCTTGGTCTAAGGCTTCAGGATTGCAAAAGGGGTTAACAAAAAAAGGAATTTAACAAGAGATTTGTGTGAGGCAATAACTCATTGGACAGGAAAGACAGAAAGGAAGGAGAAGCATTAGAGTAGAACACCAGTGGCATAAATGAAGGCGTTATCAATGGCAGAAGAGAAATAAAATAGAGGAGGATTAGGAAAAAAGGTAAGACTGAGATTTGGCTATATGAAGTTCAAAATACAGAATGTTGAAAGGTTTTTTATGAGGTTTTCTGCCTTCAGGGAGCTTGTAAGGAGAGGTGAATTTGAATGGGCTGTGAAGAATTGAACCTGCTGCCAGGTTTTTTGCAGTAATTTTGAAGTCACTGTGTATTCCTTCAAGAATCCCAACTGATTTACACAATCAGGAATTTGGCCTGTAACCTCGGATAGCCACTTGATCCTTTTGTTAACTATGGGTAGATGAAATACTCTATGAAAAACTGAAGTATAGGGACTGGTAACTGAGGGAAAAGAGAGAATATGGAGGACTGCAAGAAATACATGCAAGGTCAAGGGGACAAATCTGAGAGTAATGTAGGGACCCACCCTATAAAAGCGATCAAGGAAGACTAACGAAAGGAAGTAAATGGCAGCAAGGTCTGACCGATTATCTCAAGCTCTGACAGAAAGGTTTTTCCTCTTTTATCTTATACTGTTCTCTGAGGAAAAAGTAAATGACTTGATTATTCAGCTGTGAATAATTTAAAGGGTTTGGAGGGTTGAGACATTAAATAAAACTTTACAAAGTGCAGAAATATTTTTCACTGACTTCACTTAACAAAACAAAAAATAACAAGGATCAGAGGAGGTTGTAGTCCTCTTTAAAACAATCTCCTGTAAATTTGACTTTTTTTTTTCCTGCCCATGTGAAAAATCTGTTCCCTTCTAGCTATAACAGATGATAAGCTAAGGTTTGGCAAAGTAATTTTGCCCTGACTAGAGGTGACAGCTGCTATCTCATGTGATAGCTGTCTGAAACGAGTAGCTCGGGAGAGGTGGACCAAAGACCGTAAAAGGCACACATAAAGAAGATAACACCATTGCAGAGAAGGTGAGTGAATTCTTTGCATCTCTGGAAGAACCCTGAGAGATTCATACTTCAGAAAACTTTTTTGTTGGGGACTCAAAGGATCTGTTTGAAGATGAAACAACTCTGAAAGAGGTTATGAAACGAACTGATAAAATCAGCAGTAGCACATTTCCAGGATGAGATAGTATTTCCCCAACGTTCTGACGGTACTCAAGAATGAGAAAGGTGAATTGCTAATGATGTAAACATTTAGCTAAAATAGATGTGGTGTGTAAGGAGCAGATGTAATGTCAGTATTGTACAGATGTCTTGGGGAGAGCTCGGAACTGCAAGCTACACATGTGCTGAGCAAATTACTAAAAACGGTAATAAAAATTAAAAACTTTTAACACCTGGTTAAAGATAACCAGCAACACGTTTGGAACAAACAAAAGCCAGACTTTCTGTGCAATGGGAACTAGGCTTATGCAATTTGTTGCCAAAGGATATTGTGATACAGTTTAAAGAGAGGCTTGACAAGTTCTTGGAGGAGAAAGCCAGTGAGGATTAATTAGAAACTATTGCCAACTGAGGAATTCCCTGAGCTGAAAGCATATTGAGTATTGGGAAGAATAACCATATTTGGGAGTATAGTACTTGATTTTCTTCTACTTTTCTTTAGTCATCTTTTTATAGCCTCTGCTAGAAGTAGGGTATCAGGCTAGATGGACCTTTGGTTTTAAATAGTACTTGTGGTCTTTTCCTCCAGAACACCATCTGCCATGTATGAGAGGCAGGTTAAAGAAAAATAAATACACTGAAGAAAACAGAATCTGCTCGAGAAATGAAGTGGGAATGCACTGGAGGAGGTCAGGAGACCAGTCTCATATCCCTCGTGTTGTCTGACTGAACTCCTCTCTTTCTCTCCATCTATCTGCAGAACCACACAGAGTTGTCAATAAGAGGGCAAGGAAATGCTTGAGTGAACTCCTCTGAGTTTGTCCTGGTCTCTGAAGTGGTGAAAGGAGTTGCACAGTCTGTTTCTTAGCCCATGCTCTGGATTACAGTACAAAAGACATGGGTGGGAATGTCAGGAGGGGGAGATCAAATAATAGTATTTGCTTTTGTTTTAGTGACTTACATTCCTCACTCTTGATTACATATTATTAACCTCTGATTTTTTGCATCACCACTCTTTGTGTTCCTGCAAGCAGCATTAGCTGTTCTTTGGGACTGGGGATCGTCTCTACTCTGTTCCCAGGCTGGTGTATAGAAAGGGAGGAACAGGTGCCTCTCCTTAGGGCAGGATCTTTCAGATCTTGTTTTGCTGCTCCTTTACGAAGTGGCAGGCTGTCTTTTTTTTTGCTGAGATTAGTGGGCATGAGCTTGTCAGCAGAAGTGCTCATTTCCCAGAAGCAGGAAGTGAAAAAGGCAATTGCAGGGGGGCAGGATAAAAAAAGATTAAGAAAGAAGTTGTACATAAAAAGCAAAGTTGACTTCAAACTGTCTGTGAGCCTCCATGTTGCTGCAAAATAAGCCTTATTGAAAATATGAAGTATGCTTATCAGATCATCTTTTGGGGAATAAATGGCACATGTAGCTTCATTTTTACTTCAGTCAGCTGCCTTGTGATAATAGCTCTCTTTCTTGGAGGGCCCCAATTTTTAGAGTTAGGCTAAGTAATGATTTTCTTTCCTGTCTTCTTGCAAGAAGAGACTGTATTTTGATTTTTTTTTCTTACTCAGTTCCTGAGGCTGTAAATCAGAGAAGTGATGTATAAAACTGGAAGTGTGGAGGTCCTTGGTTTCCATTTGTACAGCTACTAGAGTATTAAAGTAGTATGATTAGGAAAAATCCTATTGAACTTTCCACATTAAAGTATTGTGTTAATATGACTATGCAAATTTTTCAGTTGTATTAAGTTCTAATTCCTACAGAACTCATGCAGAATTGATACTTTATTGTCCAGGCACAGTAAAATGCCCTTACATCAGAGAAATGCATGTCTAAATAAGCAGAACACAGAAAGGGTGTAAAATAAAGTGCAGGTTGTATGTAGGTCTTCAGAATATTACATTACTCGAGCAAGTAGAGGCTGCCGTCTGTTAGGGGGCTGCTTTCCGTAACACTGCGTCAGCCACTTTGACATGGAAGCATCGTCCAGTGGTCCAGTGGCACTCGTCAGGATGAAAACGTGATCCTCTCCGCGTGTAGGTACCACCGTAGTGGTGTTTCTGCTGGGTAAAGGAGGCAGGTAATACTGTTGAATTTAGAAGGCTGTTATTCTTTTAACTGTAAGCATAGTTTTGTGTTGGTTTTTTTTTTTCCCAATCACTTAATTTTTGGCAGTATGTTAAGACCTTTAAGTTGTTTAGACCTGTAGTTAGTGACGGAGAAAGCAGCGGCATTCAGTCTGATGCAGGCATTATTTTATTTTCAGGGATAAGAAAGCCAGATTTGCTTTAGAAAGAAAAATCAGAGGAGAAATGTGATTTAGAGTGAAGCCTACTTAACACTTGCAGTAATAAAAGTTATATATTCTTGGACAGTAGTTTGTATTGCAATGATTTATGAATTTATGATTGTAGAGATGGGTGACAAGCAAGATTATAATTTTTTTTTTAATTACAGTTGATGGTGTTGAAGCCAACAGAAAGATAGTATGATGGAAAAAAGTAATTAGGATCTTAAAAAAAAAAAAACAAAAACAGCCAAAAGCAAAAATCAAACCCAACCTTGTATAAAGGCAATATTATTAACAATTTTTCCATTGCTACAGATTCAGTAGATTCAGTTTTAATCCAGAATAAAAGATGAAATAAACTTGCTAGAATATGAATAATCATCCTCAGTGCGTGAGAAAGCATGGGGAATATCTGTTTGTAAAAATTGCTCATTCTTTGGCAATCAGTATTTACTCATTTTAATTAGGATGTAAGATAGCCTGGCATGATTTCCATAATGCATATTAAAGTTTAGAAAAAAACCTGTTTATGCATATAAGGGACACTTCCTAATTTCTGTCCTTCTAATTTCTAAACATACTTCTGATTATCCTGAAGTGTCCTCAGCAAAGCTTCCATTGAATGTGATTGAACTTGGGTGATAAGTTGTTTAGTGACTCTAAATACTGAGTCACTTGATTTTAATTAGTTAGCTCTAGGCACCCAAGTTTGAATTCACTGTCTGGGTTTTTGCATATATGCATACTTACATCTCTCTCTCTCCATATATATAAATATAAAATGTTAATAAGAACAGTATGCTTCTTAAATAATATTATAAATACTTTCAAATAGCTAGCTTGTTATCAGTGTTATGGGCATGACTTCTGGAATATGCCCTTCATTGCAACAGTAGCATCCAGTATCCCAGCCTTGTGATGAAGTGAGGAGTACCTGCCGTGGAGCAGGAATTTAAATCTCTCCAAGTCAAGAAAAAAAGGAAAGATGCAAATTTTTTAGAAAGTACATATGCAGTGGGCAGTTTGCTAGGAAGCCTGCTGAGATAAAGATGCTTGCCAGTTCTCACAAATGGTACCTAGTTTTGAATTGCCTGGTTTGTGGTAGGATCCTTATTTGGCTTGGCAACCTGAAGAAACTGGAAAAAAAAGCCTTCATTGTATTTTCTCCTGTCTAAATTAAATAAATATGATTTTGGCCCATGAGATTTTTTGTCTGTTTGTTTTTCTTTCTTCTGGGAAAGATTTTGAAAAGTGGGTCTGGCCAGCGTTACACCTGCGTGTCTTTTCCCTTTAGTCTGATGCTGTTAACATAGCAGGTTTTTCACTGACAGTAATGATGAGGCAGGGTGATGCTATTAAGTTAAATGGTTGCTAACCTCCTGATCCTTTTAGTAGTAGTTTTGAAATTCATGGCCTTTAAAGTCATGGTTTTTTGAGAGCCAGGATATCAGCCAGGAGTTTATTCAGCTAATGCTTTCTATTGTTTGTGGTTTTATTCAGGAAGTACAGTGTTTAGTTAGTGCTTTGCTTTTGCTTCCCAGTTGTTTAACTTTTACTCCAAATGAATCAGCTCATTTCGCTGCTGTTGACGCAGTCCTTTCACTTGAGAAAGAGGCATCTTTTAGTGTTTGTTAAATGTGCAATGATGAAGTGTTTTAACTGGTCCAAAGGTTTCCCCTTTTAATTATGTAAAATTCAAGAAAAAAAAAAAAGCCACAGATACAGATCTGATCTTTCTTAGGTTTTTCTAGCTCTCTTAGCACTCAGGCAAAAATAATTGAAACTCACTCTGCATTCTCTATGTTCAATTAAAACATTGTGCATTTGGGTGCCACAGAATGAGCAGAAGCCTGGATGAGTACCTTTTGCTTACATTTTTGTTCATGCTTCATCCTTATTTTGGCTCTTCATAGCTGTGAATGTGTCAGTGTTTCAGTGGTAAAGGAATTTTAGACTTTCATGTTTTGCTGCATAAGAAGAATAAAATCAAAGAGGAGGAAAACAGGATGAAAAGAGAGGTTGCCAGTCATGTGTCTTGTTACATTCTCTACTTTATTGCACAACTCTCAGCTCTCTCCTTTAGTTGCCGGATACTTGCTTTGGTTACCTTTTCTACCTTCTGATCCCTGGTGGGCAGCATACAAAACACATTGTTTTTGGAATCTTCTTTGTATGGTGAAAAAGGGACAAAACTCATGAAACAAATTTCTGTTAAACAGTAGTGTTGAGGAAGGACTCCACTGAAAGATCTACCTTGGGCTGCAAAATACTGCACAGAACAAGTATGCTGTATATCATGTAAACATTATTACTGTGTTCTCCATCATGTCCTGCTTAATCAGTAAGAATATGTATTGCAGTGGAAAGCATGAGTTAGTGTGCAGTGTTCTCTGACTTGCCTGTCAGTGACTTGAAAGGTAAGCTAAAAGTCATGGCACATGTCATGAAATACTGAGTTTTTCATAATATAAGCTGTTTCCATTCTGTTTCATTTTTCTCACAAGTGGCATTTTGAAAGCATCGTGTTTTATGAAGAATAAATATCTGAATGGTTTTATTTCTGGAAGGTTTATTTAAGGGAAAAGTACCCATATCGTACCCATTGTGGAAAAAATAGCTGATATATGTCCACCCACTCAGAATACAATTCTACTTTGGTGGATTTGAACCGGGTCTCCTGAAGACTTTCCTCTCCTGCCTCTCCCATAATCCGGCTGTATAAGCTCCTCTTAATAAAGGTAAGAGTTGCTCACGTGTTCGCCTTCAGAAGAGTTTCAGGGCTCTTGAATACCTAAGCTCTAATGACATCCAGGAACCAGATTTCCTATGGCATTTGATGATAGTCCGGAGAGGCAGAAGATACTGGGCTGTGCATTTGGCAATCGTATTTCTTCTTAGAGCTACTGCTTTATGGAAAGTTTGATCTGCACAAATAAATGCTTAGTACTTTATTTACCCTTAGAGAGATATGCAGTAGAGTCTGTATTTAACAATTATTAGACAGAATTATTCTTTAAATATGATTTCTCTCTGTTTTCTGGATGATGTATTACCAATGTTACATTTCTGGTTTAAGCATCCTTTTAATCTTATCACACCCAGTTACAGATCCCAGCTTCACCCCTGAGGAGTTCCTCTAGAGTGGGTGGCAGAATACTGGCAGATCAGGTGTATGCTGTAGAGCCTCCAACTCTGTCATTAATTCTCATTTCCACTATGTAATTCTGTGGGTAGAAACCAGATGTTGCCATCAGTATTCCTCAATGAAAATACATAATAAATATCAAGCAAATGATGATAAGTAAAGAAACTTGGGGCTTTAATGTAAATGTTAGTCTTCAAATAATGTTAGGGGAGGGGTAGCTGTTTGACCTACTGCAGTTAAAATGTAACTGGAATATAGGATTTTGTTGTTTTATTTGTTCTTAATGCATAAACAAGTAGTAGAAAGGATGGGGAGAGTAAATTTAATTTGCAAAGAGACAGCTCTTCAGAGACAAATCTTGCTGAACCAGAGAGGTTAAAATAGTACTCACTGAGTACTAAATTTAACTTTTACCGTATTTCCTTCCTGGCAGTTGATTAAATTGTCCAGTCTCAAGGGAACATTTTTTTCACATTGTAATAATCATTGGTATTCAATATCCAATTTAGGTTGTTTAATAATTCAGTACTCATGATGAATTTTCGTAAATGAAGCTTTTTGCATATACATCTGTATTGTAGTTGAAAAATAGCTTAATATTTAGTTTTTATACTGCACATATACATTTGTATCCCCCAAACTTCTGCTTTTCAATAAATAATGTGATTCCACAACATGTGTTTCTTTATGGTTTCATAATTAAATTGCCAGCATGTAACAGACACTGAGGGACCAACTTTAAATAATCTGTCTGATGTCCGATTAAATAATCTTAAGGGCTTTGTTTCTGAGAGGAAAAAATAACATAATACATATTAAGGGTAATAACTACTCTTCAGTCAATATACCTCCCAGTCTCTTGTGACCTATTAACTCCCAAGCTGTCAGATAAGATTTGCTAGTTAGCAGCTACCTTCTCTCTCAAGAGATCCTTCTGATAAATTCATTTGAATCTGAATTTGTCTCGGCTGCGCAGGGGTGTGTTGTAGGTATCGTCCATGAAGGATGACTCTGAAAGGTTGTGAGGTTGTAGGCAGTATTTACCGGGGCCTGGAAGAAGAAAGGTTGTTTCCTCAAATATGAGTATTGTTTGGATGACATCTGGTTTAGGCATCTACTAGCGGCTTGTTTCCGTATTTGCTTTCTCTTTAAGTCACTTTAATCTGGTTACTGAAAGCCGCACATGCTAAAACTGAAAGACAAAACGTGACATTGCAGTGAAAACCAAGCTCGACAGCAAACCGGAAGAGGGCAGGTTGACAGAGAAGCAGATGGCATAGAGGGGAGTAGGAAAGCAACCTGTTCAGACAGCACAAGCCGGCGAGGTGGAGGCAGGGGCACTGGAGGAGAGGCCCTGGAGAGGGATGGGGTACTTACCATAGGGCATGGCAGAGAGAAAATTACATGTGTAGAGTCTTGGAAAGAGCGAAAACCTGTAGGGCTTAGCCCAGGGAGAGGAAACTCTGCGTGGAACTTGAGAGGCATGAGCACTGACACTGGCTGGTTTTTCTCTGCATTAAAATCTAGGAGACAAACAGTCGTGGTGGCCCTGATACTAATGTCTCACGCGGGCACCAGCATTATCGCTCTGCTCAGTAGTACCAATTGCCAAAGGCCTTACAAGCTGACTCGCAGTAAAGTAGTAGTACAGATTCTGGCATTTTGGGCACAACTGTCTTTATTTAAACATATGTGCACTCTTAGAAGGATAAAATAATTATATAGGACAGTCTCTTCCAGGAATCTCAGGCCAAATAAAAATAATGAATAATGTGAAAGTGCAGCTTTTACTTGGAAGCTCATACAAGCCAATTTAAACTTGGGTTTATGGATGGGAAAAGGTGATCTTTGGATTGGTCTCTGATATATTTCCACTTACTCATGGCAGTGTCCTGTGAGCGTTCCAGTTCTCCTTTGTACTCAGGGCTTACTTAATTTCTAAATGTGGATTTCTTGAGGAATAGTTGCATGGGTGAAAAGCTGGATTTTTTTTTACTGTGTGTTGTTGGACCATATTGTACTGAAACAAAAATGTAGAGAGACTTCCAGACCCCAGTATAAGGACTGTTCAATATTTTGAAAAAGACCTAGGCCGTAAGCTACTACTAGTACTGGTCATGTAAATCATTAGTACTGGAACAAATCTCACTTCTTAGAATCTCGGCCAAGTGGCCCAAAGTTCCCTAAGACCTTTTTTCAAATATTTTCATTTTTATAGACGAGCCACTGTTTTTTCTGTCACATAAATGTTATTTGCTGTCCCTTGTTCTTATACATAGTGTGGATTTCCAATTCTGAATATACATGATGTGAATGCTGTAAAGCTTATCGGTCAAATAGTATTTCTGAACTTACAAAAGGTTATTAACAAAACCTAACTTTTAGCCTAGCTGCCATCTTATAGTCACTGGAAAGAGAGAGATCCTTCTGTGGGAAGGGACGTTTAGTGGCTACATCCACTTCCTGCTCTGACTTGCTTTCTAGAAGGACTGTTGACTACAGAGGGAACCAAGGAGATCAGTACATTACCCTAAAATTACAATTTGTGAATACCCTTCAAAGTATAATAGTCCAAACTGTTATTTACAAATTCCTGATTTTTTCTGTGCTCATGTGGTTTCAGCAGCATTAGTTAAAGTTGGTTAGGTTAGCCTACATTTTTGTCATTACATATATTTGCTATTACAGTCTTCAAATGCAATCCATGGAAAAGTAAGAGCATTAAACATTTGAATAGTAATAAATATCTCCTGCCTGTGTTCTGGAGGTGATATATGTAACCATTAACAAAAACAGGATAAAATGGAAGAAAGAAAAAAGGAATATAAATTGGGAAAAAAACTATGAGTAACTGGTACAGTTTGAAGCTGCTATAAGTTTTGGTAGTTTTGATCTTCAACAAAAGAAATTAGTATTTTTAAATTTATCTAATTTAATAAGGAATATTACACAATTTTTAGTTACAGGATTTTTTTTTTAATTGCAACTGAGTACTTGTTCAAAGTATTTCTTGTTTAACAAAACGAAAAATGATATTTTACTTTTAAAAAGGTAATTTTAAAAATATTCCTTCGGGACGTAGAGAGTTTTCTTGTGGTTTCTAGTCTTTCAGAACAGATACTGTGAATGAGCAGTGTTTTCCATCGTTTATAATAGACTTTATTCTTTCTAGTAAGCTTTTAAAATCATGTGTTACGTTGGAACATGTAACCCTTTTCACTGTTTTTTGGGGGGGCAGAAAACTTGCAGATGCTGGTAAATTAGTACATGTGTATTCAGAGACGGTCATCGTCAATCATTAAGGAGGCAAAGATGAAAGAAGTTTCTTAACCCATTCACCAATCATCTTTATTAATATTGGTTAAATGTGGTTTATATCTTGGGAAATAATGCAACATCCAGATCTGTCTTGTTGGCTTTTAATCAGCTCTGTCTAAATTTGATGACCACCAGTTTTATACCTCCCATGTCTGTACTTAAGATTTACCCGTTGAATATGATCTTGATGACAAACTTAATGGAAGTGCGTATATGGAACAATACTTTTCCACCATGGCAACAGTATTAAAACACTTCTGCCCTTCTGGTACTCTTTTTTTTTTTTTTCGTTGGCTAGGAAAGCAGTTAATGACTGGGCACTCTGAGAGACTTGTACAGGTGGAGAAAGCCACTGCCTTTTTTTCCCCACTTGATCCATTGGCCCAGTTTAGGTCAAAAGTCCCAAGATACAAAGTATGTATGTATGAAACAACTCCTGTATTAATAAATAAACAAGAAATAAACAAGCAACCCCCCCAAATAACCCAGCTGTGGCAGAAAAATATGTACAACTCTTTTTTTCATCTTGTCAACACTAGTCCTATAGTGTTTTCTCTCACAGTGCATTAAATTGATTCCATTGGGGTCATTGAGATATTTTTTCCTGTATAGGTTGTGAAAACACCTACTTCTGTCTTTAGATGTCATTTTTCTAAAAGTGAAGAACTTCTCAGCGAGGCCATACTCTGAAAGCTCAAAGTTTAACTCAAAGCCTGGTTTCTCAAAGCCTAGTTCAGGACAGAAGCCTCCCAGGGTCAGCGTGTGCCAAGTCACAAGCCAGGCTGTTGTACCAGATCTCTTCCCACATTTCTAGTTCCCTTCCTTTGCTCCAGCTGGACTGACAGGCTGGGTTTCTTTGTGGCAAGGGTGCTGGGTAAGGAGATTAGACGGAGCAGACCCATGGACATTAATTGACAGAATGAATAACTGGCTGGAGGAGAAGGTCAAAGCATCTGATAACAGGGACTTTTATTACTTTCTTCAGTAACTGCAAGAGGTATTAATTTTGACTGTCAAAATAGACTAAAGCAGTATTTAGGAGCTGAAGATTATTCATTTAAATTATGAAAAGCCTAAAGTTACAGTGATGGATGTTTTGGAGAATGCAAGAGGGGACTAAAGTTATATTTAAATGTGAATCCACTGTGAAGCTGTCATAACATCCCTTACAATAAAAAGTGAAATTGCTGAGCTGTAAGATTTGTTTTCTGAAGCTTTATTTATGACATATCCTGGATTCTGCTTCTACTGTATTTTTCAGATTAGAGAATTTAATCTTTTGAAGTTTCACTGTTTAGTAAGTACTGACACTTGTGGTGGTTGTGGCATTAGAATGTTCCACACAGTTCTGAGTTTCAGCTGGGTCCTGTGGGAGATTGATGGGTTATATGAAAGGACCTTGAACCTCCAAATGGGCATCCTGTAGAATTACTAATTTTGAAGAATAGAAAATAACTGTTAAGTGCATTTATTCTTCTTAAGAGTCCTTTGGTTCCAACCAATTCAGCCAACCAATGGTTGAATTTATATTTATGAAAAGATGTTTCTCAGAACAGAATGCATTTCAAGTCTCAGCTTCAATGAGATGGCAGTGATAGAATAGGTATTAATGTCCTCTCCATTATAAAATTAATGTGAACTGTTTCATTTGCTAATTTAGCTTTTTTCATTTTAAAGGACTATCGTAGGTACTTACAACAAATATACTTTGGTTCTTTTTAAGATTAATTTGGAGATTGTAATGGTAGAATACATCAACTGATTGCATTAATAACAGTTGACTTCATGCTGTCTTATGAGATACGGTTAGTGTGGGCATTGATTTGTAACAGAAAAAGTACCCATGATGGGGGTATCAGACTGTTGAATATCCCCCACTAACATGCACAACTGATTTTTGTGCTGTTCGTAAAACTTTCTTGTAGGACCTATTGCAGTTTTTTATAAATATAATTCTTTTAAAAGTGTCTCATAGATATAATCCAAACGGTCTTTGCATGTGCAGAATTTACAACATGAACTGAAAATACAGTTATAGATATTTTGATATATCTTCTGGGGGAAAAATACAGACAAACATAGGCAAATTTTTTGGCAGACATTCTTTTGTCACAATCCTTGCCTGTATTTGCTTCCTTCTGATTAATGTTTCTTATAGTCTCTCTGATGCCGTCTTATTAGTCAGATTTCTAATTGTTGATCTTGTAGAGGAAAAGCAAATTTTATCATAAATGGATCAGGTCAAAAAGCTATCAGCTGATAAAGCTGTACTAATAGATTATGCTTCTGGAATATTTAAAGTTTAGATTCTTCCCCCATTTAATTCAGTGAGAGTTTTGTTAGTATTTCAGAAGTCAGAATTTTCAAGGATTTGCAAAGCACATGCTCTGTAGCTTTCCCTATCTTCTAAGAGAAGAAAAGTTGAGGAAAAACTTGGCAAGGAGCTGGATAAAATGCCCTTTTAAGTGTTTATGATAAAGCAGTTAGGAATGGGTCAGAATACACGAAGACATCTCATTATAAGACGATCTAGAACTTTCAAAGCTTCGATTGAGATGCATTGTCCTATCAGATGTACTTGATCCCAGTATCACTACAGTCCTTTAAATGTTCAAAGCTTGATATTTTTGAACAAAGGTTGTGAATAAGTCACTACATTTACATAAGTTTACGTTTTGATATCATTGATTAGATAGTCCCTTCAGAAGAGCACAGTAGAATTAGATGCAGGCATGGTGTGTTTGCTCAGGAAGATACTACTTTTTTCTGCAGTTCTTTACGAACTAAGGGCACTTTTAAAGATTTCGTGGCTACAAGCATCTTGGAACAGAAAGAGAGACCTGTTAAAAAGTGTGTGTGTGCTGTGTTGCAAAAAAGTGGACTTTTAAAAGATACAAAATATTTCTTCAATAAAATGCATGTTTTGCCTGTTGCTGAAGTTTATTTAACTCACCTTTCTATGTTTCTGTGCAAATGCCAGGATGCTAAGTACAGCTATGTTTTTTTTTTCACCCTCAATTTTAATTATTGAAAGATTGGTAAAACAAATTAGTTAAAAACTTGTTTTGGATTTGACCAGTTTTCATTTTGGAGGACACTTTTTGTCTGCATTAAAACAGAATTTCTCTTTTCCACAGGATATATACATTATTACAAAATACAAAACTGGATGATTGGTGAATTCAGCAGAAAGAAAATGATTTTTTTTTCTAATATTTATAGCCTTTTAAGTGATGGATTGTCTCTGTTGCTTGGTTTTATGGCAATTGGTTTCCCACTTTCCGTAGTGACCAGAATGTCTTCCAGTAATAGTCACCAAACTACTCCTACCTCTTTCTTGTACAGATCAGATGACTTTAGAGTACTAGTAGATTGTAAACTAGCATTTTAAATGAGATTACTGGGATTAGTCGTCTTGACAGAGAAGATTTAAGGTGGACTTGATTTAGGTCCTTAAAATTACGAAGTATATCATAAAGCCATTTTGGTCAAAAAGAGAAAATAATTAAAATAAGATGTAATGAAAGAATAGATTTTTTGTCTATTTTAAAAGAAATAGATTTATATACCATTGCATTTTTCTGATCAGCATATAAATTTCCTTGTGGCAAGAGATAAGAGAAACATAATGAAAAAATCAGTTTCTAAAAAGGGAGTTTTATAAAACTAAGAAATGCTTTGGCTGTGAAAATCAAGTGGAGGAAAACATTCACATGCATACTTACTGATATGCATATATAGGACTGTATTTGTAAATATGTATTTAATGTAACAGAATTGTTTAGGAGACTTTCCATCTCAGTATTTTTATACAATATGAAAGAGGGCATTTCCATTAGCAGGTTATGCTTTTCCTTTCACTCCTTTTCTGTTTTAGGGATTCTTTCCTTTTCATCTCAATCCGCGACTTATTGGTTAGGATCTGTTGTCCTGCTGGTATTGTTCTTCAATTTGTGTTCTGCTATAGTGTTTTCCTACACTTGAGATGTTTATCTCCATATTTTCCTTTGGTTCCTTTCTCCATGTGGACGGCTGGAATACTTCTGGTTTAGAGATCCGACAAGAAAGGCCTAGCCTAGTTTTTCTCTCTGCTTGCATGGAGAGCTCTGCTACACCTGAGTTTTACAGCTTCTTTCTTTTGGTGAGAAAGACAGAATTAAGACATTCTGGGCAGTGCATGTTTTACTTTTCCCTTGCTCTGTATAGCAAGCGTTCAACCAAAACGCTGAGTAGGAAATACAGCTTTAGGTCAGCAGTAGAGCTGGACAGGACCAATGTAATCATGGTTTTGCAATACTGAAGTAATAATCCCTCCCCCAATTTCACACCTTGTAAATAGCCCTGAGCTGTATTTTTGACTTGTGGTTTGCCCTTTCCACCTCTTTATTCGAATAGCTGTTGTCATAAGAATATTTGAATTTGATTTTATTTTCAATCACTTCCTCTTCTTCAGGTGCAGTACCAAACTGTTGCTACCCAGTATTCTTGCACTACCACATGAAGCATTTCTTTGTTCTAGTGTGAGAAGTAAGGGTTTTTTTGTTGTAATTTTCAGTAATTAAACTGATTAGAATTAAACTGATGGGGAAACTGCATTTGATTACACAGGCAATATAGGGGAGGTGAAATTCATCTAACTAGGTTCCTTTACAGCCTTTAGGCTTTTAATAGCTGAGTTAATTTCCTAGAGGAATATGGGCTGATTGAAGGAAAAGCTATAATCATTAATTGCAGTAGATTTAATTCATTTGAAATATAAAGGAAAGACTGCCTGAAACTTCAGGAGAAGTAAGGAGCTGTACTCCTGTAAAGTTATTTATTCCAGTCAGAGTAATAGATTTTTTCCTTCCCATAATAAATTCTGGCAAATTTTTTGAACTGTTTCTGTTGTTTATATGTATCAGTAGGAGTGATATTTTTAGGTCAAAGGATTATTAAGGAGATAAATTAGGGGGGCATCTCTTCCTACAAATCATGAGCATAAGCTTATACTATGTATTTCATATCTGTGACGCGCATTAACTAGAATGCAAACTTTATCATGGATATAAGACTCGGAAAAGATGTTTGATGTTCTTATCTGTCTACCTGATGCTTCAGAAAAGGGGCATAAGATGTAGTTCTTTAACTATCCACTGAACCGTTTCTTCACTGATGTGGTTATAGATTATGAGATTGTTGTAGTAGTTTTCCAAGAGGAAATAGAATTTTCCGTGTTCAATATAGGCTTTTTTAAATTGTCATTTAATTTCTTTCTCACTGAGGATTAGGGCATGTGACTGGTGTTCTGGGGCCTGTCTCTAGTAATTGCCACTAGAAAAGTCATTTTATACGGATCTGGAAAGATGATTCATCACCCTTTTCTCTGAGCAACTATAAAAACATGCTTTACCTGCCTTACAGCTGTGTTCATACATAGCGTAAGATGCCTGTAATATCATTTCATATTACTGGTCACTGTATTCATATAGGCAAAGTTTGTATGGCACCTAACAGCCTTTCTTTTCTCAGTTCATTTTTCAAAAGTACTCAGCTGCCTCAAAATTATGTTAGCATTAGAATAATGAAATAAAGTGTTTGCTATACACCAATTAGATTATAGTATCTCTGTTTTTGTTTTTTGGATATGGAATAGATCATTGTGGGTACATACTAATGGACCTGGATGCAAAAGGTCTATATGAAAGCTTGGAGTTTTTTTAAGCTATTGAATTTGCCTGATACATAGAAAGAACAATTAATTGTTAAAATAAAAATGTATTGTGTATCTTTGTTTTAGAAAGTTGCTCTAGATAGTTGGGTTGTATATGATGCAGCACTAGGGAGAAAGACGACTAAGCTTAGACCAGACATATTCCTTCAAGTGTTTTTTGTGCTAACTTTGTTTGTCTCTCTCTTTGCCTTACAGAAAGATTTGTAAAAACAAAACTATAGAAGTGTTTATTTGATAAGCACTTAAAAGTAATATTAGAAAAAAAGGAGCAGCATATTCTGGAATGATTACTAAGGTTTCCAACATTTAGAAAAATATTTGAAAATTTTCAGTCTAATTGTGTGTAGAAGTTGTTTGTAGGGTGTTTTTTTTTGGTTTTGCTTCCTCTGTCTTGTCCTCTGATTAGCATATTGCAGTCCTTACATTGAAGTGTTCAGTCAGAACTACCCCCAGCAACTAGGTGGTATGTCAAACAAAAAAGCTTGGAATTGAGTTGTAGTGCAGGCAGAGGGTAAATGTTGTTCGCTTATTTCTTTTACATGGTGGTACTGCTCTTGAGGCAATTGGCAAACTGTTAGTAGAAGCAGTGAAAGAAAATGTTAGCAAAAACAGCAAGTGCAAGCAGTTCTTGCGGTTTTAGATAGTGGGCATAGCTAAAAGGTTTTGTGGTGGGATTACTTGTGGTGCTGACTGTAAATTAACCACAAACATCTTTGCCACAAGGGGGGTGAATTCATATAATCTGTCTTGGGTTCCTGTAACATAGATGTTCTGCATTACCGCCTGACAGTGCCTACCTGTCTCCATTGACTATTTAGGAAAATTAGTCTTCTAAATGTGGTCTTCTGATTTGCATCCAAAATATGCGTCTGTTTTGGAGAGTTCAAATATGTTGTCTAACTGGGAGTAGTGCTGCACAAGATGGTAGCAGGAGTACTGGTTGATATTGGCAACCATATTAAAATTTCACTAGTGGAATTAGCAGAAAGCAAGTGTGGGAAATTTTAGGGATGACTCATCAGTGCATAGATGATAAAGTTATTGATTTGCTGCTGTCGCGTGAATATTTCTGTTTCTGCATGGCATTATTAGCATGTGGCAGTGCAGTCAGTCTACCATCCTGTTGGGCTTCAGAGAAGATTCTTCTCCAGTCTAACCTCAGTAAATTTTTCATCAAAGCCTTAATACTGTTTCTGCCAGGTACTACCTGCTTGAATACACACTCTTATAAAGAAAGTGCCTATTTACTGCAATTTTTTTTTTATAAAAGCTTTAATCTTCTTTGTAATTAAGAAGCGCATGTAATCGTAGTTTTAAGGAGCTATATTGAGAGCATAACAAAACTGTCTGACTCTTTACCTTACTTCTCACGCAGACATGGGGGTAGCCAAGGAGCAGGTACACAGCCAGTACTCAGGAAAATAACGTGCAGGGTTGTAACAGTTCGCCAGGCAAGGAGATAGGCAGTATGGCTCCAACCTGACAAGCATTGAGATATCTCATGAACTCTGAATAGCTGCAGCTAGGAAAGATTAGAAACCCCCCAACAACCTGACGGGAAAGAAGAATTGTCCCACACAATCTGAAATCCTGTCATTCCTACTGATTTCATCTAGGCTCTTGGCTCCGTCACGCCTTTGAAAATCTCTACAGGCCTTCACATCATTTTGATTACTTGTGATCTCCCTTTTCTTTAAAGTTCCTGAACAGAGATTTTTTTTCAGGGCATGTGAAAATAGTAAAGTAACAGTAACAATAATTATTGTTTTTTTTCCTGTATTTTTTCAAACTTTGGATTATGTTTTTCAGTTTTAAGACATATCATGGATTGTGTGCTCCAGGAGCAGTAAAATGGAGAGGATCATCAATCTCTTTCTCACTAAGCTGGCTTACTTTTATCATAAAAGGGGCAATGTCTGATATCTCTGGTACAGTAAGTTGATGGCTACACTTTATTCCTAATATCTTTTATGGTCTTTTCAAGATCTTTTTAGCTTTAGCTTTTTTGAAATATTCAGTTAAGATAAAGTATGAGTAGTATATTTGACAATAGTATACAGATAGATTTTAGGACAATATTCTTATGGACAGCGTTAAGATGTATATTCCATATTTTCTTGTAGGTTATTATTCCTGGTTTAATCAAAATATCTAGTTTATTAAATTTTCCTTTTCTTTATAAAGCAACATATGACTGTTACTGTTACAAAAATATTTAGCCTGATAGCAACAGTTTAGGCCTATGCTTAAAATCAAAAAGGTAAAGTAGAATAGATTCTGTGTTTCTTCTATACCAGATTCTATGTTTCTCCTGTAGTCTGGCTCACACTGACCACAGCGGGAGCTGCTTCTAATTGCAGGCTATATAAAGAAATGGTCATTAGAGAGGTTATATATCATGTTCATATGCAGAGAAAGTTACATTTGCTCAGCTGGATATATTTTCAAGTAGGCCTTATTTCACTGCTTTACTTGCAGGCTCTTCAAATCTTGCATGTCTGTGCTAGTTGCTTGCAGGAGCTTATAATTCATTGTCAAAATCTTCCTTCCAGGCTGCTCTTGCAAAAGCAGTGAAGTAACACCTTGCCTTCCTCTAACTTTGCAGCAAAATTTACAAGTAAAGTCTTGTCTGCATAGCTGGAAAAAGTGCGAGGGTTGTTTGGGTAGGGAATGAGGTGCTTTTTTGTTTTTTGTTTTTAACTTAATATTGTTCATGTGTGTTAATTCCCTAAGAAAAAACAACAGTGAAGTTATTTACTAATTTTTCTCTGAAGTACGCTGACTGATGTCAACCCCAGAGCTGTAGCTAGGTTTGACCTTGCCTCGAATGCCTTGGAGGAAAATGAAAGTGCCACGGGGTGTGCCTGTACCACAGGCTACCTTTTTCTGCTAGGTACCCTCAGGAAAAATGTTCTGTTCTGCTGTCAAGGCAAGGCCCCAGGTATCTTCTTTTTAGCAGTGGACTTTGATTTCATAATGACCTAAGGTCTTCTATTGTTTTGAAACCCAAATATTGAATATTAATACTTCAATGCTAAAATATCATAGTTTCTATTACCTTCTGATTTCTTTTTGATCTTCATAAGATAGTTGTTGCTTTCTTCAAACTTTTTGTAATCAGATAACATAGAAATCATTTTACTTCTGGGAATCAAATTTTATACAACTGTTTCCTAACAAAGGAAATTGAAGTGAAGTCTTGTAGTTTTTAATTCCTTAAGTACCAGACCAATGTTAAATAACTAACTAACTAAATAGACTCATAGAGTGGTGTTCTTGTGTACATGAAGACTTTTGGAGGTCCAGGGGTGGTTGTAATTTTGAAAAGACAAAAGCAAAGTAAGCACAAAGAACTTCACTATAATTTTTCCGTTTTCCAGATAATATGTTCTCATACCTTTGGAATATAGGGAAAATGCATGAATTGTATAAATTTCACTAATTATTTTGAAAAAATTACTAACAAAACTTCTTTTGTCATTGTGCAAGTAGAACCTAGGACTACCTCTTACTCTGTTTTGCATAGGCTTTTAAATATTGATGATAACTTTACACAAAAGGGTTAATTATATACTGTAGCACTTTGATTTCCTTTAATGTTACATTTAGAAACCATACAAATGGTCCAAATTCTGAGATGAAGAATTGGCTGTAGTAAGCCTGATTTTTTTTTTCTCACTATTCTGCCCTGAAGTAGTTGCTTTTGCTTTACATTTCAGCACAGCTATGTTTTAAAATAACTTGATGATCTAGAAGGCAATTTTAAGTGGTTGAGCAAACCACAAATTGACACACAAAATGGATGAAATCTTAATTCATAGTCTTCTTTTTAGCATCTGGTAGTTTGTTACAATTTCTCAACTTGTGTTTTAGAATGAAATTATTTCTGCTTTGTGCATTTCTCCTGTTTGCTCTGAAGAATGTGAGGAACATGAAAAACAGTGTGCTTTCTAAAACGGAGTTCACACAAAATGTGATGATGTATGATTCTGTACTTACCAGCTAGTTTTAGTCTTTTCTAGTTCCTTCCCTTTCAAATTACAGCTTCTGATTCAACAAGTCTGTTATCTTCTCCCTTCCAAGGATGAGATCAGCCTCATAAAACAGGTTCTTCTAACTGTCCTTCACAAGGTGGGGGTGGAAAGCCTTTTTCTTTTGTATCTCTTTCTTTTCTTTGATTAGGAATGGGTGTTTCTGTCCAGCTGAAAATCATACCATGTTATTGATATAAAGGATGGAATTCCTGCTCTTCAGGATTTCACCTGAAAATGTTTTGCTGAGTTGTGTTTGGGACTGCAGATTCTAAGATCTCCTGGTGAATGTTATTCTTGAAAAAGTTCACCTGTTTTTGGGGTGTTCTTTTAAGTTACATTCTTTGCTATGGTTGACTGTCTTTCCCACCAAGAAGCAATTATGATAACTTGAATTCTCAGGCTACTGTAAAGCTTAGGCACCTTTTTTAGATGGAGCTTAACCTTCAGTCTGTATGGAAATTTATTTGGAAATTTTTAGTATATAATCTGTGCCAAGTGCTTTGTCTCTCATGTGTTTTTGTCAGTTAGCACGTTAGACAAATTTCTGTTAATTTTCTTTCACTCCGCATTAGAGCAATCAGTGTATTTCATTGTGAGGTAACAACCTGTCATTTTGTTCCTTCTACATTGAAGATACACTTCCGATTGATAGCTGTGTGCTTGTTTGGATACTGTTTTCACAGTCTACTGACACAGGTGACTACTGTCTTGTCTCTGTTCAATGCCTACATTGGGTGGTTTGTTTTTTTTAAACCCTTGGGATCAGATTTCAGAGATGTTTTGTATATGACTGATTAAACTTAATGGGTGTAATATATATCTTTTAAAAATAGTTTTCCTGAATAAAAGCATATTATAATTTGAGTTGGTAATGTATTAGAGGAAGAAAAAACCTGAAAAGTTATGACAGTTATTGTTTCCATGTTGAATACAGAATGCTGCAAAGGCAATTTCCTTGTCAGACCCAACTCCAAAAGTCTTATTAGTATACTAATGTTTTTTTGTTTAATCTACCTATGAAGTAGCCTTTAGAAGCTTGAAATTGGAGATAATGACTACTTCATTTGCAAAGATGACAAAACTTAGTTAAAACAATTTGGTCTCTACAGAGAATTTGTTGAGAGCAAGGAATAGAACAGCATAGGCTGTATAACCCAAATAAACGGCAAAGCCATTCGTACTAGGTCCAGATATAAAACCTATACTTTTAATTGCACAAAGCTTCCCATTAGATTTTTATTAATCTTTAAACGATTTTGCAGAACGAATTTGCAGTATGCACTTTCAGTATCTGAGGAAAAAAGTAAGGCACTGAAAATGCCGGTTCCTTTCCTTTATATCCCCTTTTACTGCCACAGACAACGGAAACTTCATAGAAACACATTGTTTGGATGCATTAGGTTGTGCTTCTAGGCATCTTGTCTTTTCAGAAAGAGAGCTTGAACCTGGTACTTTTACCAGCGATAAAGGAGACGGGGAGACCTTCGCTGCCGCGGAGCTGCGAGGCGCGGGCCGGCGGCAGGCAGGCAGGCAGGGCCGGCGGCAGGGCTGGGGGCCGGCGGCAGGGCTGGGGGCCGGCGGCAGGCAGGCGCACGGCCGGGAGCGAGCAGCGTGACGCCCTCTGGCCAGCGGCAGGGAGGAGGGGGCCGGCACGGGCATGGGCACGGGCCGGGCAGGAATCCCGCGCTCTCTGTTAGGAGCCAGCTTCAGGATGGCGGGTTAAATTGCAGCTCAGCTGGTTGGCATTAGCCTGGACGAGCAAAGGCTCCTTCCGAAAGCAGGTGGTTGCGCGCTGACTATTTTGTGTGGTAAAAAATAGGTTTCAAGAGGGGTTTGTGGAAGTGGGTGAACAGTTCTGCTGAAGCATTTTTCAGTTTCTTGGATCCACTTTTATTTTGGAGAGATTTTAAATAGTAACCACAGTGTTTACCTGTTGAGACGATAAAGGTACAGAGAGAAGTGACTTGTTTGTAGAAATCTGCTGGATGGTAGAAAGCGGTGAAGTAACTTAGTGCTACCCGAGTTGTGGGGCTGTTTCTCGGGTGGGGTTGCGTGTGTGACACAGTCACGCCCTCCGCACTGAGTAAACCCCTGAAGGCCGTGTTTACAAAAGGCGCGTAGGTGTCTGAAGATGCTAATGGTGGAATTTGCCTAAACGTTTCAAGCTGATCCTGCTTCAGAGGCTGGGTGGCTTTTCTCATTTCCACTGGGCCCTTCTTGGCATCGTTAGGCACTTACATAACTCTGCAAAACTCGCTTCAAGTCTGTTGTTACAATGTTAGTTTATCTCTCCTCACTGCAGTGACTTTGCATGCAAGGAAATTCTTCAAGTAAAGTTAATTACAGTGGCGAATATACTGTGCTATAGTATATGTAGCTGTATTTTTTTACTATATATACTTCAAAATTACTTCATAATCTTTAAGCCTAGAGCTTTAAACTTTTTACTGTAAACCACCAGAACACATCTTGCGTGAAAATGGTTTAATGTGCAGGGTATGGTTGCTAGCTCACATTTCTTTTGTTCTCTCTGCTTTCTTGAGAAAAGATCAAACAAAATGCAGTGAAAGGTAAGGGTGTCTCACACAACATGCAGAGAAATGTAGCTTCCTGTTCCATAAATTAATGCTACTCTGTTCACAAGCTGCCTGTTATGATGTTTTATTGATGAATAAAAATGGTGTCTGAGGCAATAGAATGTCTCGCATCTTACAACATTGCCAGTTATAAAGATGTCATCTTGAATAAATTTCACAATTAGAAAGTATTGACAAAAATATTTAATCTTTTTACATAAAAATAAGCTCAAACATCTGCTGCCAAAGTCAGACAATATCAAGTAATCTTTTGAAAGTATATTTTTATTATACTGACAGATGCATGGCTGCATGACATAGATGTCAATTTAAGTTACTAGTGCCATTAATACTTGACAAAGACATGCTCCCAGAAGAATTTACGTTTTTAAAATGTTGTCAGATGAGTATATGCCAACTAAAAGTAACCAGAGTTATTCAGCTATGTTGTTAACAAAGCTAAAAGCCTGTTATCTCCAGAGACATCACAGAAATATGGTATTGGCTTCATTTTTATTTTTTTAATTCAACAGAATTGACAGCAGAAAAAAACATTTTTATGTCTGTAAACATCCATGTAAGCAACATCCTTTTTTCACTTTTTATACCCTTTGGGTTATAGTGCAGGAAGATTTTCGGTTTCATTTGAGATGAACTTCTTCAGCATTCATTTGCTTTCCACAAAATTTCAAATAATCCTACTTTTTGAAAAGGACATTGTTGTGAAGAGAACACTGAAGAAAATGTCAGGACTTGTGCCAGAATTTCTGGTCTTCATGTTCAGTCAAAAATAGTGGGAAGCCATATGACTTAACTTATTAAGAAGGCTGAAATTTAAAACATTCCTGTTCAATTCTTATTTGTCAAATATACTGGTATACTCATTATTCATATTTGTACATTTTATTAACTTGAGATTTCATTGCTGGTATTTCATAATGAGAAACTAAGCTTACCCTAAATTCTTTCCTCCCAAGTCTTCCCCCACCCGCCTGAAGTGTTTTGGAAGGAATTTGGTTTCTTAGAGCAAGAGGTGAGTTTGCTGGGTAGAAGAGACCAGCACTCATGGAGTTTGTTTAGTGGTGCTATGCTGGTGCTGCTTCTCCTGTATGTTAAATAGAATAAAAAAATCTAGTCCTTTGAGGTGCTGAGTCAAGTGAAGTCTGGCAATTTCTGGTTGAATCCAGGGTCATAAACATCTCATTAAGGGCCAAATCATTATGCTCAATGAACTGGCACAGCTTTTTTAAAAAAGGATCAGTGTTTTCCTTAGAAATGAGCCTGAACTTTGTAGAAATGCTATGCTTCTAATGCATCTGTTCTCTGTGCTGAGGCAGACTGCGAGGAGGGTGAGATCTGCCTCAAAATCTAGAGGTCAAGACTCCTTTTACAGTACTGGAGATGTGCAGGGTCTCCTGCACTGCATTTTGTCTCATCCTGAAGCCAGTATTTAAAATATACCATGGGAATTGCTCCAAAAATGTGTCTGTTTTTCTCACTGAAGCCTATGTTAACTGGCTCAGGTGCACATATTTAAGGTTAGATGAGCTTCCACCTCTGCTGCCTCTTGCAAGTGACTGTGATAGCTAAGTGAGGTGTTTTGGATGAAGCTTTATCAACATGTGTAACGTTTCATAGTCTGACCAGGAAGTTACATAGTTGTGGCTGTCTGACCATTTTGTGTCATGACTTTTCTTAGTTCAAGTGAGTACATATTAAAATTGTATTTCAAAGTCTGTATTTTGGCTGGATTTTCAGAGTTAATGTGCAGGAATCTGTTGTAGACCACAGTTTTTAAGGACACAATTTTAGGAAGGTTGCACAGGTCAGCTTGAAAGGGTATCATGGGGAATGAAATGAGGTACAAGAAGTCTTTACTTCACATTTCTTTGGAGCCACTCTCACGCTTATTTGTTTTCTTTCACTGTTCCTTGTCTTGGCAATGAAATAGCCTTGTCTTTTTTCCCCCAAGTTTCATATGACTTCAGAATCATGTGTTCAACTCTGGAATAGAGAAATAAGGACAAGAGGTTGACCAAGATGGATTTACTAGTTCTCTACAAATGTTGTCATGTGTGCTATGTAAGACTGGACATGCCTTGATTTGGGTGGAGGAGTAGCGCATGCAAGCAGGGTAATGGTGCAACCTGGACGGCAATGTGGACTGCATCAAGTTTTGGAGAGTGCTACGGCTGGTTGCTCCCACCTACATGGTCCAGCCATAGTTGAACCTCCACAGCAGGAGCTCATTTCAAGGTGTTTTGCTAGGCCTAACATTTTGGGAGCACTGATGGATGAAATTCAAGAGTGGATTAACACTGGGGGACTGAGAAGAGAGGCCGTATTTGCTCCTACGTAATGTGGTATGATTAGAGCCGTGTGGTTGTGCCAGCCTGCTCTCTGAATCCAAATTAACTGTTTGTCCCTCACAACAGAAGGTGAAAATCGTAGTGTTGAGTGCTCTGGCTGGAGAAAGGTGTCTTTAATGTGCAAGGTGGCAAGTTACTTCTTTAATGCTAAGGCTTTCCCAAAAATGAGAGAGAGGTATGTTTCACTGAACCTTTTGGGTACAATCTGAAAAACTGGAAAATAGAAGTTCTTGTTTTTTGAGTGACACATTATCTTTCTAGAAAGGATATTGCAAATATAGTTCTGTCATGGCCTTTCCTGGCCTCTTAGGAAAATAGTTTGATATTTCCTCTAGTATGTAAGCATAATGCTTAAAGAAAAAGCCTATAACATAAATTATTACTGCATTTCTAGTAGCTTTAATAGATGCACTGCAGCCAAAAAGCTGTTTGAAATGTTGTTGCTGTTTCTATAGAGAAGTGTGTGATGCTGACTTGTACTACATGTTATTAACAAGTTTTAGAAAGTATTAGAAAGATGAACATTGTCAGAAGAACTTAGAGAAATGTAATTCTCTGAGAAGTCAGCAAATGAGAGTTTACAATGGGAATGTTGGCTGGGTATCAGAAGAAATGTTTTTTCAGCAATGGAAACTTTTCTAACGGTGAAATTTAGCAGACCTTAGATGTATCTCTCAAAGGTAATATTTGAAATCCTAGAACTTGACTCATTCAAAAACAAGAATGGAAATTGTAGATTCATCCTACCATGCCAAAAAGAATAATCTTGCATTGCAGATTCATATCATTAGATAACATCGTTATTTTTATTTTCTTCTGATCTGAAGTATGTTGAATTTTATCTCAGACGTACTCATTTTACTGCAGAGAAGGTGATGTTACAAGTTAAAGGAGTAGTTTGGGAGCTGCTGTAAAAATATCTGGTCATTTTTAGTTTGTGTCTGTCTTTAATACTGAATTTCAGTGAAGGCAAGAGCAGGTACATATATAGAAATTGAAGTTCAGTGACACTCTTTGCAGTATGTACGCCCACATATTCATTACTATTATTGCATCTTTTCAAAGGCAGTTTATATATGGCAATATTTGTTCCTTCCTTCATGCTATGCAATATAACAGCAAAGTAGCTGTGCTGGTGATGTGTTAGCAAAATAATTGATTCATGAGGTGTAAATGTGTGAAAGTTAAGTTAATTAAGGATCTTGAGGTAATCTAACAGTTTGCCATAGCCGAAAGGGAGGTGTCGCACTATCTGTGTTGTCGTCGTCTTCTCTTTCCTAGTCACACGTCTGCAACTTGTGTATCTCTTCATGAGCTAGTTCACCTCAGTAAAGTGTCAGAAAACGGAACCAAGAAAACTAGTGGATAGTTTTCAGCTGATTTACCGAGTTGAATCTGAAGGAGGAATCTCGAGAACAAAATAGAGAGGATGTCACTTGCCAGGGATGAGTGACAGAAGGAGAAGGGAGGCGGGAGCCTTCCCGTTTTGTCAGCAGAAGGCTGTGTCAGACCCTCTCAGCTGTCGCGTTGAGTGAATGTGACGCTCAAGTGTGGACGATTGTGCTAGTCTCTTTTTCAGTTTTCTGTTTTTTGCCTGTGCCTCTTGCTCCAACCTTTCTGTATCTCCAAAAAGGGCAATTCTTTGAAAATGGCTACAAAGGTTGAGTTGGCAATTAATTTTAGAAACAAAGATTTGCCCAATCTTTCTCCATCTGATCTTCTAAGGAACTAGATCCAGGCTTTGATCAGAAAGATGAATGAGAACATCCCTCTAGGTTTGGCCTGAATGATGCACTTGTTCAATGAGAGAAGGAACTGCCAGTCCTAGGATGGCTAACTTCGTGTAGTTTGTGGTTTACTTTGTTTTTTGAGAGATATTGTCAGTTATGTTGGATATACAGGAGCATATTTATTCCTTTAAAAAGCACTGCATTTTAAATAATCTAGAGCCACTGTTTGGATACTGGAAAAATTTATTCTGCGTATCTTGCTGCCTGCTTTTGTGCTGGAGCAGGGAGCAGTTTGCTGTCTTGCTTCTCCTTTACTAATCAGCAAGACATAAGAAATACCAGTGTCCACCTATTTTCCACTTGCTTTTGGTTTTTCATCTGCATTATTATATGAAGGGAATTTGTTTCCCATATGGCTAAAGGGTGACTACTTCACTCGAGGCAGGTTTAGAAGCTTAGGCTTTTCTGTTTTGGCCTCGACTGTGAAAGGAAAATGTTTGGCTCCAATTGTACTAGCTTAACTTGAATGACAGTCTTGGATCACCATACTCTGAAAATTGCTCTCCATAAATGATTTATCTGTATTTGACACAGATAGCTGGGTAGTTGTGTTACAGAAGCAATTAAGCATACTAGGTGAAATCCTAACTTAATTGAAAACAATGATAAAACTCCCATTGTTTTCAATGGGGTCAAGGTTTCTCATCATCATGCTCAAAGGTCCCCTGTCATAGAAAATGAGGAGAGCTAATCATAAATTGTATCAAAGTCTGTTTAGGTTTCTCTAAAATGAAAGATGGTTTTACTTAATTTGTTAATCAAAAATAAATGTGGTTTATAGAACTATAAGTTCAAGATTGCAGTTTCAGGAGGTATTCAGCACATAAAGCTTTTGTAATTACTATTTTATTTATTAACGTATAGATTCAAAGATATTGCAAAGTAGTGTAAAGGTAAATACTGTGATTATAATTTATTTTAATAAAAAGATTGTGTTTGCACTAAGTGTTTTTGGTTAAGTGTAGAGTAACAAAGTTATTGAAACAAAAACAATGGAAAATCTTATGTCATATTTCTTCTGTTTTTTTTTGTTCCATATACATTTAGGAAGCTCAGTGCTAATGATTCTCCTTTTGTTCTTCTTACAGCTAATTCCAGCCTTCTTGGAGGCGGAGGAGGTAAGTCTTTGCTTATTACTGTCTTTGCTCTTAAACATATGTGAAATATATGCTGAGGAAATGTAGAGTTTAGTTGTTTATAAAGCAATATGTGACAAGTTCAAAATACGGAAATGTAAAATTACTAGATGGGAAAAATCACCTAAGTCAGTAATGTTTACATACAGTCAGGACACAAGGTTTGTGACTGTTCTTGAATCCATCATACCCTCTGGTTCAGATTAGTCCTGATCTGTATAGGGGGCTGACTGAACACATCAATGAACTGAACAGTGTTATCTTATATTGCATTTAATTAGTTAGGATTTTTATTTAAGTTACTTTGAGGGAACCTTGAACACCTGTTAAATAAATTGTTTTTTAAAATTATACATTAAAAAATTAAAACAAGGTAAAAAGTCATTGTAGTAAATTAATGAGCCTTTTGTTTGCAAGTTCTTTTTTTTTTTTTTCTTTTTAACTGGGTTGTTTACCCCATTCTGTTTGTGAGAAGAATCAAGTTAGATTTTGATACAAATCTTTTGTGCATGCAAGAAATGTTACCATCATATCTGCTAGTAAGACAAAGAGGCAGAAGTGCATATAGTGAGTATTGTTTGAAAATATATGTATGCTGTTTTCTTTAAGTAGATTGGTGCTATTTTGCTTTTTGTAATACTGTAGTACTGTGGCCATAGGAGTTTACATGAGTGTTAACAATTCAGAAAAAAATCATGCAGTTTTAGATTTCAGTTTTCTGTTACTTACTCTGCCTCCCAGAGGGAAGTAAAAGAGCTCAGTTCTCGAAGTTTCACAATGTAGTAGCAGTACAGGCAACTACTAATCCTTCTTCCTGGCTAGAGTTAAAAGGACTTGAAGATCAGAGCTTACATATGCAAGGATAAAGGAAAGGGCTCTGTAAAAAGACAGAAGATTGCTGTTGCTTGTGAGACTGAGGATAATAAGTCAAGGCTTTTGTTTTAACAACCTTAACTGAATAAGCAGCTATTATTTGTGAGCCATGAGCAGGGGATTGTCACATGAAAAGGTGCTTCACAACTGCACTGAGACATTTAAGTAAAACTGTTCATGTTTCTCAGCTAGGTATCTGGTCATTAAAGTACAGAGAAGCCTTACCTGATAATCCTGTTGGATTAATCTGTTTCTGATTTGAGTCAGTTGTTTGCGCGCACCAAACTTTTCTTTGTTTAAAACATAATCCTTTAAAAGGTAATCCTTTACTAGTGATTCATGTTCATACGGCGCGATCACTGTACCTTCTCTTGAGTGCTTATGCTCGGCTGGTAACTTAAAAAAAGTCAATGCAAATGTTCAAATTCCAATCAGGTTCCTAGAGCAGTGCTATTGTAAAAAGGCTTTGGTTATTGACTTTCAGTAGTATTTATTCAGCTGGACTCTACTTCAGAAGGTGATACCCTTTCAGCATGACACTAGGTAGTGGGGCTCTCCCTCTTCGCTCCTCCTGTGGCAGACTGGACGAATCTGTTCTGATGGTCAGCTGGGATTTTTCTGGTGTCTTAGGGCTCCCTTTTCTTCATTCCCAGTTGTATCTCTGGGTCAGACAGCTACATAATTCAAAAACTGACTTTTGTGACTATATCTGACCAGTGTTTTGTCTAGTAATCATAGAAAGTGAAAGACACTTGTTCAAAGAAGATAAAGCACTCTGAATCTAAAATAATTTTCCAAAGGAATAGACAAACAAGCTAATGAAACTTCAGATACAGAAACAGTATTCCTTGCAACCGCTGTCCATCTGGAGATCCAGATCCAGAGCCAAATTGTTTTCTGCCACTGAAAGTATCTGTCTGGATGGGAAAGAGTTGGATTTTTTGTCTAACTCAGTTCTTTACTACTTGGTCTGGTATTTCCCCTGAAAGAATGTTTGTGAAGTCAAATCGTTTACAGCAGTCAATAATTGTACAGTTTCTCCTCCTGGCATTTTGCTTGTTTGAGCACCTATGTGTCTTGTGCCACTGGTTTAGTTCAGTCTGCTTGCAGATTAAAAATATATATACGATGAAGCAACTCTCACAGATGTTTATTCCAAATCCTTTAATCTCCAATGGACAGATAACTGCATATCCCATTGCTTGAGATATAGGTAAAATAGCCAAATTGACTATTGTGTAGCTTAGAGTTTGACTGATAGCAAAGCCAACAGTTAGTAGTAAGCACTCTGAGGTGACAGTGAGCTACGCTCAGTTAGGTTTCTGTCTTATCCCAGGTCACTTCCACTATAGACTAATTTAGGCTTTCCAAGTCTCTTAAAGAAAAATCCTGACAAAAGAAGCATCTTTTCAGTAGACTCACTGCTGAGAATTTCACTCTGAAATGGTCTTAATTTTGGACAGCAGCCATGGGATGTTTGAGCCTCAGTCCTTGAAAATGTGTATTGACTGTGCTCTTTTAGACAAAAGCAGTCAAAAGAATTTTTTTAGGTTGGCGTTATCTAGGAAAAGCAGAAAAAGGACACCTAGAGCCCAGACAACTCAACTCCTGCATTGTGCTTGTGACCAATTTGCCTGTCTGAGTGTTGGAGGAGAATGAAGCCAAGGTCTGTGCTGTGTAGAGTCAGTATCTCTTGGGAAACTAACCTGTTATTGGGAATGTTCATTTTATATAAAAGAGAACGTATAATTTTCAGTTGTAAGGTTTTGGATTTAAAATTCTAAATACATTTTTCCCTTTTCCAGAAGTAAGTGACAGCATTACTCTGCGTGAAATATTGCTAGTGAATTATTAAAACTTTATTATATATGTAAACACCAGTCGTCTTTTGATTGCAGATGCTGAATATTTATGATAATGCATAATACCAGTATAGTTTTTCCATTAATGGAATTCAGATCTCTTCAATAACGCTTGTTAATTAAATCTCACTGTCACCACTGGAGGTATGAATACATATCTCAGTTTTACAGAATATGAAAACCAGAAATTTCAGCTTGTCCAAGTTCATGAAAAAGTTTTTGTACTTTTGAGCTGCACTTTGAGCTGTTTTGTCACTCTTAGAATTTAGAACTAACTCTGAAATCTTTCTAGAATTGAACACAAAATAGTTGGAATTAATTATTTGAAAATCCTGATCTAGTATTTTCACAGTACTCAATGAATACATTAAAAAGAGCTTCTGGAGAAGTATTTTTGAGGAGCCCAATGGATAACATTGTTGATAAATGTAACACACTTATTTCTAAGTTCAAGTGCTGATGGGTTTGGGTTGCTGCTTACCAGTTCTGTGTCAGCTCAGAGCCATGTGAGGGTATCTATGTGTACTTTGATTTCATAGAGTCAAAGTAATGATTTGTTCTTGGATTCCAAATTTGAATAATCTGTTTTCATTTTATGACTATTCTGAATGAAGAGATAAAAGTATGAAAGATACCAGAAAAAAATTTTCACATAACTATTTAATCATCAAATCAAGAAACCTACGATAGAGTCTTAGAAGAATCTTTAGTTAAATATAAATGTCTAAGGTTTCTTTCTGCTTTTCAATTAACTCTGAAGCCTCCTGGATTTTATTATGAGTTTGGCGAGCAAGCCTTTTTTCTTTTTCTTTCTTTACAGTTTTTAATAATTAATTTTTAATTAGGAGGAATAGTTTGCTTTCAGGTGTAGATTTAGCACATATTCAGCATCTCACCACTCCTGTTAGTTTGTGCAGAGCAGTATGACTTACTTGCGCATCACGTATTATTTGTCCTGTTCTGTACAACAGTGTAAATGTGAAAATTCTTACGGAAGTTACCTGCGTTTGGAGGAGGTGGGGATAAAACATTTGATAGTTTGAGAGAAAGAGGTCTGTTCTAAAGATTTATCATGAGTTTTGGCTGTTCAAAAATTGAAATGCCCTATTTTGCTTGGAAATTCTTTTTTTCTTATATTTGTAATGGAATGCAAGTGTGTGATCTCATGTACTTTGTCCATTAAAGCAAAGTGAGCAAGATCCAAGTATTTTCCCCTCCATTGCTGTTTTGGAAAGTCTGTTTTTTTGTCCTTCCTCCCTTCCTCCTGCCCCCCATTACCTCTTTTTCAGTTATTTCCTTTGGGGATTATTTTTTCTTTACTGTATTTGCTGACTGTAATCAAGTTCTTGTTGCATGATAATTTCTGGATTGCCTTTCTTTCTTTGAGCTTGAATTGAGGGTATATATAAAATAGCAAGCTAGTTGTTTTTTTTTTCCCCCTCATAAGATTTTGTTGCCTGTGTTATTCTTAGTGGTGGAGAAGAAAGCATCCCAGTTTAGTGTGTCATCTTATGAATGTAATTTTTGTTAGCCGTGTACTTGAAAGTGATAATTTGTATTTACAAACTCTGAGAGGAGACAGACTATATTAGCAAAACATTCTTTTGGTAGCATTCTTTGGACCAAAGTTAAATCAGTTGCCCTGAAAAGTCTGTCTGCTTTGCTGTCTCGCTTGCTGCGCCTTTCTCTTTTTGCCAGTGTAACTACATCTTTTTGAGGGCTTTAAAAAAATTAAGTCCTATATAGGCGTAAGTATGTTAGTATATCTTAAATGTAGACCAGACCTATCTCTCTAGTCTGCCAAGATACAGTTTGGTAGGCACGTCATTTTAACCAACTGTCTTGAAACAGAGCACTTGTATTCTCTTCATGAACACTGTGTGAAATTGGGGATGCTCTCTACATAATCAGTCAGCCAGACTCCATTTTGAAAGTGGGATTTGATTGCCTTCTGGGTTGACCTTTACCTCTGTTGCACTATAATAGTGACAAAAGCAAATTTTGTTTTCTCCTGCTGGAAAGAAATTACCATTGACTGACTTCTATCTGGGAAAACTGGTTTATTGGGAGAGAAGTTAGCTATTCAACATGTGCAGCCTTTTGCTGAGACTGAACACACAATCTCATGCCGGAGGAGATAGAGTTTGCATGTGGCTATGTACACCACTTCAAAATGGGAGCAGCCACTGCAGGAATCTAATGAAATATTCTTCCGAGCTGAACAGAGATGGACTGAAAAGGGAAGACTGAAGTAGACCAAGTTGTTCAAGGTATTTGTTGTTTTTCCAGCAAGCTGGTGTGCAGCAGGAGGCTGTTGGCATCCTTAGGGCACCTTCAGGGTGAGCTTGGGGCCTGGGATGGAGTAAGTGCCAGAGCCATTTGAGGAGCATTTAGGTGTCTACCTGTGCAAGCACCTGCTGCCCCTTCAGACCAGTAGGCTCTCCGAGATGCAGGCACAGGTCTGGCAGGCACGACACAGGGTTCGGTGGAGAGCTGCACCTTTCCCCAATGACAGCTGAAGGTCTGATTGGGACTTTGGAGCAGCAGAAATAGCACTAGATACCAGTGTTTAAGCAACTGAATTGTACCATTTGTGTCCAAACTTGTGGTGATTGCTTGAGTTGTTCATCTTCAAACATGGAAATGGCAGGTGTGTAACAAAACCATCACGAGTATTGCTAATTCTATACAAATATAGGATAAATGCTCTTCGAGTGCTGCTACAAAGTTACTGGTGTTTGTCTGCCACCCTGTTTATTTGTCAATTAATTGCAAGCTAATGAGTTCAAAAGGCCAGTGATTATCCCCTCAGTAGTGGCAGGAAAGAACAGCTGACGTATTCTTTTAGTATCTCTCTTCTTGGCCAAGGATAAGTTTTTACTATCACAGCTGTGACTTAGATACACTACTGGTCATTTTCAGCCAGTGTCTCTCCAAAAAATACTGATTTTTTTTTTTTCACTGTCTGAATAGTAGCTTGACACCGACTTCTTTGGCAGATGAATATTCATGAGCTTTAGAAGTGAAAATTGTACAAGCGAAAACTGGAGGCAGGAATGACACCCCCATAATAATGTACGAGAATACTTTACGTAGACTAGCCCTATGCTAGTCCCTTCAGTTGTATAACAGGAAGAAGACAAGCCTGCTCCATCCTGAAGCAGGATGAGATGCTCTGGATTTTGGATTTCACAGGGCTTGAGCTTGATATTTACATAATTTAAATGCAAGTTGAGCAAAGGTTTAAATCCAAAGTTCAAATTTGTGCATGACGTGCACATAACATCAATATATCCCTTGAGAGGAGAAGAAAAAGAGTTAGAGAAAGGAGCACAGTCAAGATTCTTTCATGCAAGAAAATAAGCAATATTATTCTGTATTTTGTATGTCAGTTTGTTGGCATTTTCTTGTATCATGTCAAATAAATTTGTCATATTGGGGTGTGCTTGTAACAAATGGCTTCATGGAACAAATGCACCGCTTTTTGGATTTCAGCTAGCTTCTAAAACCCACTTGCTTTGTACACTGCATCATCATATTTTAGGTATTTAGATGATAGCCATGAAGGTACAAAAATTTTCCTAGCAAATAACGATCACGCAGCAGAACCGACAATTGAAGGCCAGTGGCCACTGGCCTTCGTTCCGAATAGGTCTCTTTTTGTTAGAAGATGGCTGTTGCAGTCCTGTAGGATTTTTTGCTGAAGTGCTTTATCGCTTTTTACTATTCGCATGCTGTTCTTTTTCATCTCTTTAAATAGATGGGGTTTGAGAGGTGCTGTATCCACCAATTCCCCCACTATGGCAGTACATCAACCAATTAAGATTTTAATATTTATGCAGTTATGTATTTACTTCTGTACTGCTGTAATAGCAATTGATCAGGGCAGTTGATAGCCCAGTCGCTCAGCATAGAGTGTAACCTTTTCAAGGTGTTTGGTTCAGCCCAGGATCATCTTATTATTTATAAGATTTTGTTGAATCAGGCCAAAGCAAATGAATTTCTCTGTAATTTAACCTGTTTTATAGAATTTGTTCAAACTTCCTGTGTCAACTAGGTCTTTCTGTATAGGTCAGTTATTCTTGAAACTTCTTTTATTTCTTTCTTCAATCTATCTATGTATGTTTGCTTTTTGCCTTCTGTTATTGCAGTGGATATTTATATGTGAGTTTTAGTTCAGCTTTAATTAAAATTGGTGGGAGGGGGTTCATTCTGTACTGCATCTGGAGATACAGTGATATAAATAAATAAGCATAGTTTATTTCAACCCCCCCCCCCCCAGCCCACACTCCCCTTTCTGGAGTTGCCATGATTGTATTTAAAAATGTGTGTCCTATTTTAAAATTTGGATTTTTGTTTAAATATGATGTATAGTTTGCTCTTTGGCTAGATAGGGTGCTACTTTCCTTTATCCCGTTATTTTACACATACTTATGGTAATGGGTAATAATCGTAAACAGGAAGTCTCTGGATGGATTTTTAAGTATTTTAGTTGTATGTTCCCTAATTATATCCTGTTAATTACACTTTGCCAGCAGTTACTTAAATAGCAAAACACTTTTTTTTCCCCCACAGGAACTGATATAGATATGACAGACAAGGTGTTAACTTTCATGTTTCATGGCATGTGCATATACGATGACTTATTTTAATGACAGATTTTTTTAAATTTGTCCAGCCAACAGAATAGGAACATGATTGTACGTTTCTGTCATGAGTGTAATGTGAAATGTAATGTGTGCAGATCACACACGCTCACTCATATCTGTCCTCAGCTTTTTGATATTGCTGCTGTCTTGACTCAATTAGGCATTAGAAAGTAGTATTACATGATTCACTCATCAGTTGCTGAACATGTTGAGTCCACAACACCCTGAGCTCCTGCTTAATTATGGGACTTGTTTCCTAGTCTGGAGGACTTGGATCTCCCATAGACTGTTGGAGTGATTCTCCCTGTTTTCTTTTGTTTTCAGATAATTACATTCTTATCTACCTACAACTGAAAAATGAACATACATGGTTTCTTCCTTTTATATATATATATGTATACACATATATATGAATCCTGCAGTCTTTTCAGAAAGCCAGGCTTTGTGTGTGTGTATGTGTATGCACACACATGTATATAAATAAATAAAAAAAATATGGTACTAACTTTGTTAAACCAAGATACACCTTTAGTTCATGGTCATTGAGAATTTAAGGTGCTCATGATAAAAATCCGAGCAGAAAAGGCAGGCAGTTGTGTAATAAATAAATAAATAATATATATATTTTTTTAATTTCATATTATAGGACAGATCTGCAAGTCAGGTTGGGAGATCAAAAGCCTTCCCTAATCCACAAATATCACATGATGTATATGGCAATTCACAATATGTTTTTTACTTGAATTGTACATCTGCTCTAACAATGTTAATCACTTTTCGCATATAGACAAATGTATGTCTTACAAAGATCATATTTAAACATGCAGTAGGCATTTGTGTATTTGTATAGATATATATTCATAGGTATATGTATGTATTTTCTCAAGCTGGAGAATGAATGCAACATGCAGTTAACATACGATGGTTTGTAATTTGTCCCAGAAGTACTAAGGTTTTCAAATGCTTCTGTGTACTTTTTCATATAACAGCAGCTATATTAAGCAAAGGCTGCGCTTATATGCAGAAAATACTTTTTTTTTTAAATTTCCATTTGACAAGGTGTTGTGCGAGCATCTTGGGATATTTAGATATTCCCTCCCTAGTTGAAAGTGAAGAGCACAGCTCCTGGGATGGAAACAGAATCGGGGAGTGTAGGAAGTGACACACGTGGCCATGTGTTATACTGAAAATACAGCAAGTCAGGCATTTCAGTTTATATATTTGCCAGTCTACAGAAGTCAGTTTTAAAATAAAGCATTTGGTTGGTTTCTGTGAAGAAAAGTCTGTAAATTGGGGCACCTGTCAAAGTTGTTCAGTTCCATGCATAACAATCTTGGCCGTGTTCCTTTCTGTGAGAAGAGGGCGAAGTCTTCACACGGCAGTGAGGGCATGTTTTGTTAGGCGTGAGTGGTGGTGGTGGTGGTGGTGGTTTTAAATCTGTTTTTGGGGTTTAACGTCTGCATCTATTCTCATTTGTCCTGTAACAAAATTGGTATGTTATTCAGTAGGAGGAAATCCCTAAGTTCAATTTTAAACATTTTAAAAACACATCTATTTATTTTTACAGCTGGGATTAAAACAAATAGAACAAATGAAATAAATGGATAATGGAAGTACTTGACTTGTAGACAGAGAGGCACTTCTAAATATCAGACCATTTGCTGCAGCTTTCACCCTGATATGGGGGAAGAATCTCAATATGTAACAGAGACTTTTTCTTGATCAGTAGAGAGTTCTCTAGAAGTGTCTCTAGGCCCCAAAGCTCCTCACTTTATATGTCGAATACATACACATGGTATAGGAACAAGGCATGAGAAAATTGCAACAAATATTTACTCAACCTTGTACTTAATTTTTTAAAAAGTAGCCTGCCCAATAAAATGCAAATATGTATATTGCATAACACTGGCACCTCCCCAGAAGGAGGGAGAAGGTAGCTGTGACTATGTGCAGTAATGTACTGAGGCATGAAAAATTGCATCCCCTAAAGATTAGAGATTGATTCTGAAATTGGGAGGTTGTCCTCTTGGTAAGGCCGCAGCTCCTGTAATTGAAAGAATGTACAATAATTTATTCTTTTTCTTTCTAATGAAAACAATTATTTCTTAGTCGTCATATTTTCAGGGAAAATCTTGAATATAACTCAGGATTAAACTAGAGGCAAGCAAAAACCAAGTATCAACATTAGTGATATCAAACTCTCTTGCTGCTTAGAATGAAAGATTATGAAATCAGGATTGCACTTTCTTTCTATTTCAAATTATCTGCTCTTTCCGCAGAGCTTCACCTCCCATTTATAGCCTGCTCTTTGCTGATTACATTTTTCCAATGTTTCTTTGTTCTGTGTTAAGCGCTTATAAATTATGACATGCCGCTTTTCAAAAGCCAGGAAAATCTCCAGCAGAGCATCTGGCAAAGACAGTTGAGTCTCAGAAAGATTTGTCCTTCGTTGTTTTCTGTCTGCCTATCCCTACTGCTCTATTCCGTCCAGTTTTGAGAACCACCCATCAAACGCTCGACAAGAAGTGCAATGAATTTTTGACATAAATACAAAAAAAACCAAATATGGTGGCTGACGAACTATTTGCTAATAAAAGATTAAAACTCTTATGTATGTGGAACTTTGCTTTTAGAGCCAATGGAAACTTCCAAATCCCAGCCCGTCTCTGCAGTTCCTCATCTTTCCTTGCTGATCCAGCTGGTTGGTAATGCAGCCGTCTAAGGCAGTTCCTCCTTCCAGTTGCTGATTGTCATCCTCATGCCACAGGACAAGCTGCAAATGGTCTGCTTCTGTGCTTTATGTTAAGGAACAACCAAAAGAGGACCCCCTTCCTAGGGCTTTTACTTCATCGTGGACCATCTTGTAGATTCAGTTTAGACTTTGTTTTTAGAACTCATTGTACTGGGAAACAGTGAACTGGTATGAGGAGGAGTGAAGGAACTGGAGGCAGGAACCGCCGAAAATGACTTTGTCATGAAAGAAAACACGTGATGAACCTCATCCGTATGAGCTTTATTATCACAGAATCTCAATACTCCACAGACCTTTGGTGCTTTTATCCTAACTGCTCTGTAAATAGAGAAGTAATGTTTTCTCCATTTTACAGTTGAGAAAATGAGATATGGAACCTGTATGTTTTGCAGAAAGTCCAAATAGATAAAGAGCAAAAATCAGATCTCAGAAGGCAAGTGTAGCTCGCTGGGATTTAATAATGCTTGTATCAGTTTTGCAAATAGAATGAAGAATTTTAATTTTAGTACTAGGAAGTTTCATGGGTAGAAACAGGATGGTATTTGGAAAAAGAGAAAACATATTCTATTCAAAGTAACATTCTCATAATGAGACCTTAATTAATGGGTTATATGGCAAATTCTCTAAGGAATGGCAGAAGGACCACCAACTAGAGAGGTGATACTACTATATAACCAGTTTTACATTGACCAGATAAAATGCAGCTATGTGAAAAATGTGATGTATTTAAGGCTACCACCATTAATAACTATAAATAAATAGCAATTAATTGTTCTTATTTGGAGCTTCTCTGTATAAGTTAAAGAAGGGCTGTTTACTTTTACTTTGAATTTGTATATTATTAATAATAATGCATTTTAAAATCTTTTTGATTACAAAAAGACAGTCTTCCAGATTTAAGAAATGTATTTATTATTGACCACATGTAGCCTATTCCAACAGCAGAAGGATTTTAATGATTTTCCCATTAAAAATGCTAGGTTATAATTATGTGTAGAATACTTTTGGGTTTTTTTTCTTTACAAAGGTGCCTTATTGACATCTTTTTCCTTGTTCTTATGTATATACATTGTAATGTGTAGGGTTCATAATTCAAGTTTCTTTTAAAGCTAATTTATCTTTCTAAAATTCAAAATCAAATTTTTGTCTTTTAGACTGATGAAGCCTTAGTGTTGCCATTTTGGCTACATGCACAGTAGCAAAGAACAAAATATTTGTTGTCACACTTCTACTGTTACAGTTTAGTCTGTTGCCTTTATATTATGAGCTTGTTTCTCTGGGCTATATAGAGGCAGCTGTTTTAATTTTTACTTGACAGGGCTGCAACTTTAGCAAATTCATGTAAGCCTCACAAATCATTCACAAATGTGAATGATTAAATCAATTATGTCTTGGCTGAGCGCTCTGTGAGTGTATTATACACACAAAATGTTAAAAGAATGCTATTAAGGTGCAAAACCCAGTGCTTAAATGTTAGGAAGTGCCAAAATTAAAGTTGCCTGCAGGCTCACAGTTTCTATGCATATATGTATTATGACACTGCCTTTAACTATACGATTGCACTGTTTTTCCAGCTGGAATCTCTTCTCGATTATCCTCTTTGTTCAGCGTAATCCCATGTTTTACTTATTATATACTGAAACCCTGGTCTGCAAACCAGTGTTTGCTATGGTACTTATCAGTATAGTATATGATTTCATAAGTAAATTAAAAATTTCATAGGTAATTCGTTTGTCTTCCCCAAACCAGTAGTGTTATCTTTACACCACCACCACCACCCTAATAAAAGCAGTATTTAGAGTTAGAATTCTAATTTTAAGTGTCCAAGCTGTGCAACAGGGGCCTAATTTCCATATTGCTAAACACAGTTCCTGTAAATTCTGAGTGCTTCTGCAAATCAGAGCTTGGATATCAGCTTAGGCTGTAATGCAACGTTATAAATTATCAGACTGCAAAGTCACCTTGAAGTTCCCACCCTCTTCTCTCCTTCTTGTTCCCACTCCCACTACCTGCATTTTACAATTTACCACTCCTTTAGTCATTGAAAAGTCTTTTGACCTAAATGTATATATGAGGAAGAGTTTGGTTTTAGGGAGGGTTTTTTACTTGGACCATTTCAGATTGTGGTCTAAAAAGGTTTGCTTTGACATAATTAGGCAGCAAAAAGGTGATGGAGAAGAGAAGTGATGGGTATGGAAACATGCAAAGGGGGACGAGATGAGTGGCAACTTCTTAGGTCAGGCTTGCGGCTGGATAATTGTAATGGGAGACCCTGTTGTCAAACGTTTGAGGGTGGGGAGTAAGAAAAGAAGATACAATTAGCAACATGTGTTTGAGTCCATTTTGGTGGGTGTGTTTGGGTTCAAGAATCCTGTGGTAGGGAGAGAATCCAAGACAGCCTGTAGCTGCCTAGACCACAACAATGTTCTTCTTGCACTGCTCGTCCTTGGAGGCAGCTTCTGTTATGAGACACCCTTCTCAGTCTCTAAAGCAAGTAGACTGTAGACTGAATTGGAAAAGAGTTTTGTGAACTAAAAATGCAAAACAAAAAAAAAAAAAGGATAAGGAAATCGAAAGTGAAAGTTTTACTTCTCATGTTTTCCGGTGCATTGATACTGTATTGTGTTACTAAAAAAGATCTTGTACCTCATTTTAAAAGGCTTTAAAAAGGCAGAAAGAAATACTTACTTCCATTGCGTGACACCTTATTATTTCATCAGCAGGGTTTTATCTTCTGCCAGTTGATTGCCTGGGTGACTGACAGTGGGAGGTGGTTAGCATACATGTGGGCCAGTCGTAGCTGGGGAATGAGACATACTTTGCCAGTTCTGTATTTTGTGCGTGTTTATTGGTGGTAGGGGACTGTTGAAATGTGGGAATACTAGGTTCCATGTCATGATTTTCAGGGGAGTATTAGATCATCAGTCTTTTATATTTGTTCCTCCCTAAGTTTATAATACTATTGTTTTTGTACACTCCAAGATACTCTTTGTGCAACAGTGATTTCTTTGGCAACGTTGCTTCCTGTTCTTGTGTTTACCCTCCTTTCCTAATTAATCCCTGTCTTTACATCAAAGGCTTTCTTTATTGCATTCCTGTTTAGCCAGGAGTAATGCCATCCATTCCTGGATAACCTCATCTGTTTTTTTCTTCTCTTCCAGGGTCCCTATTCACCTCTCCCAAGCTCTTCACCTGGTCTTAAGGCTCTCCTGTCCCCTTTCTAATTTCTTACCCTAATCTTCACTTCTGAAAGTCTGTCCAAGTCTCCTTTTCTAGCCAGTCCCAGTTTCTTTCTGTTCCCAACTCACTAACTGATTTCTTTGTTGGGAAATGGTTACTAATTTTCAGTCCCAGGCCAATTTCCCGGATTATCTTCTCCCTCTCTGAATTCACATCTGTGCCGTTTCCTTGCCAGCTTCAGATAAACTCTTAAGCCATATCCTAATCACAGATTTAGTTACCAGTCTCTTGCATCTTGAATCCTACCATCCACCCCTAACTCCAGGCAGAGTCCTTTCTCCCTTCCTTTCACCAGTTTGTACAGTAATGAAGGGAAAAGTGTTCTGCAGAGCCAGTAATTTGTCGAGCCAAGTTAATTCATTTCTTAAGCAAATGAAATAGAACTGCCAACTTCAGACTTGCTGAAGGTAAAGAAAAAGTTTATCAAAACCTATGGTTACAGTTGTCATCTTTGTTTAACCTTTAATCATAATTTTGATTTAAAATGGTAAGCCCAACCTAGCTGTTCTGTGGTGGTCACCTCTGTGTGACGTTCCATGACTCTTAGGAATGAAGGCAGTATTGTCAGCGTAAAGGGATAAGACCCCTGGTGCTACCAACTTCTTTGTGTTTCTTCACCCTTGATGATTTGGCAATAATTTCTCCACAGGGATTATTTGTTCAAGGGTGGGACCTCTGTTCAGTCCAGATATAACCCAGATGCAGTGGAATTTAGCCTCTTCTCTGGGCTTGCAAGCAGTTAGTGCTCCAGCAAGGACTGCCTGCCCTCCTAGTAGACAAAAGATTCAATAGAAAACTTGTCCCTTGAAATGATGGCTTGACAAAGAATTGGCAGATTTATTAGACAATTATTTTGAGTCCCTTTTTACAGAAAAGTAGCATGACCTCACCATAGATTGAGACGAGACTTCTTATATGTAGTTTATATACGTAATTTATATATGTAGTTTATATACATAGTTTATATACAGAAAACTATTGGAATGGTTGTCAAAAAATGGATATTAATAACATCAGATACAGATAACAGTCATATGTGAGTTTTGAAGGGAATTTTCTCTGCTGACAGGTCAGTTTTTCATCAGGAGCTGGAAAACTGCAAACATATGATTATTCAAATAAGATGGTATCTGCAAATAGGATATACTAAGCATATACTGTAGAGTTCATATGCAGTATTATTATAGTCTTCTCCCTTGAGAGTTGATTCAGCAGAAGTATTTGAATTTTTTTAGCATAAAGAATGTGGATGTTTAGAGGAAATTGTTTCATTGTAAAGGAAAAAGTAGCAATGCACATCAAAAATTAAATATGATTCTCTCTTTTTCAAAATTAATACCCAAATTTGATGCTATAAAAATTTAACAGTTGTGGGAGAGCTCCCAAAAGACTCTTCATTATGTCTCGTTATTACAGCATATGTGAGGCCATAGTACCTTTAGTTGCCATAATTCAATGGTTAATCAAGAAAAAATGTTTCATGGCTGCACAGCTGGATAAACTTACACATCTGTAAATTTTAAAGGAATAATCTTATGCCCCAAAGTATTTTAATGTGAATTTTGCTTCAAAAATTCATTAAGTGGCCTTCTTATTTTGTATTTCTTGACTGCATGGTAAAATTAAGGTTCAGACCACAGATTTGACTACTGCTTCTTTGGGTTTTCTTTACAAAGGGAAGGGTTGTTTTTTTCCCTTTCTGCAAGGCCAAGTGTGATTGCAAGCTTTTACTATTGCAGCACAAGGAAGGCACAAAGCCCACAGTGGTGGGTGTGACAGGTTTACCATCAAGCATATGGTTGTATGTTTTCAGAAACTTTCTGAATTCCTAATTATGTTTTCTTTCATTTATGTTGTCTAAAACCTAATACTTCTTATTGAACAAGTTGTATCCTGTCTCTTCTGGAACTGCTATTGGATAGCAGCTTAAAAATTACCCAGCTTTAGATGCTAGCTTTAGTTAAATGCCTCCGCTGACAGGAGAGACACTGTGATGAAAACTCATTTAGCTTTAAGTTTGAGAGGTAATGTTTAAGTAACTTTGAGTGCATGAAATAAGCAGGAAGGCTGCCCTAGGCTCTAGGAGCTTCTTAGACCAAATTAATGCCCTAATACTGGGAGAATATTTACGATTTAATAATTGAGGAAAGTTGATTAAATATGCAAAATATTTAAATACCCATTTTAAGTTCTCGTTAACTCCTGATAACTTAAAGTGTCCTGGTATTTAAAGATGAGCAAACTTACATCAGGTTCAATTGGGCCTTCTAGCAGTATGCTGATTTCTTACGAGATACAATGTTCAGATTCACAAGGTGATGAGGTATACAGTTGTATTTAGTCATACTGAGTTTGATCTCTCACGACTGCTGAAAAAGTTAAGTCGCTTGTCTAAAAGCACAAGGCGAGAGGAGCCCTCTGCGGTTTGAAGGTTTGTTTGTGAGTATCATTCCCTCAATGAAGATGGCAGAAGATGACTGGGAAAGTTCTTGTTTTATTATCACTGTGGGGATCATTTCTTTCCCTCATGTGAGTCTGCACACATACAGCACACCTGCTGATCTTTAGCTGGTCCAGGGAGGAATATCTTAACTATTTTAAAAAATTGTATGTGTATTGTAGATATACATACATATATATATGTGTGTATGTGTGTACATCTATATTTTTATATATTGTATATAGCTTGTATATATAATCAGAAGCGTAAGGCTGCATCAGACAGTATTACTTGCTTAGGTCATTTGTGATGGGTACTCGTCTAACCTATTCCTCATTTTCTACTTGCTAGTGACTGCAGCTTCTATAGGCAGTCTACTTTAATGCATCACTGTCTTTACTATTGGAACATTTTTTCCTGAAGTCCTAAATGATTTTTTTGTTACCACTTTAAGCCTGAAATTAAAGGTTTTATGCTGATTTTGAGGGTGAGAGGGAGGGGAAGCTGGTGCTGCAATTCAGCAAATATTTCAGGCTACTTCAGTGAATCAAATTCAATGGATGGGAAGGGAAACATACCAAGTGCAGGAAGGTATAAGAGCCTGTATGAGCAAAGTCTGTGTCCTGCCCCCTGACTCTTTAGGGTACCTTGGATGGAGGAAAAGAACCACCTTTCTGTTGGACCAGGGTTGTACAGCAGTTATTTAGGTCTTCCACAGATTACAAATCTTCTCTAATGTTTTCTTTTGTTACTGGTCTTAAGTACTTTGTCCTCATCTAAGTGCATCTTGTTGATGCTCCTATTTGGCCCCATATATACATCTAGGGAGGTTGGGCAGAAGGTCATGTGGGTCCACTCTGTGCTGCTGCTCGCAATTACCAGCCTCGGTCGTCACTGTTCAAGGTCTCTGGATGTCCCCCGGCATTTGCATCTGTGCATGTCCCTGGTCTCCAGGACATTTCCTCCAGCCAGGATCTTCACCACCTTCTTTTTGGGACCCCAAGCCTCCTGGTTTCCCAATCCGAATAATGTATGTGCAGAAGCCCAGTATGTGATCAGCCTCCCAGTTTGTGGTTCTGTCTTATATCTCAATTGGAGGGTTCAAGATATGCCACATTAGTCCAGGTGTTACCAAAATTGCCAGCCAGCACCTCCTGGGTGCAGCTGGTGTGTAGCATGCTTGTGCTTGAGAGTCCAAAAGTTCAGTTTTGGACATTCTCACACACGCATACACACAATTGTCTGCTGCCTGTCGACCTTTGCAATTTGAGCTATTTTTCACCGGCACCAAGAGCATAAACTGAGGGAATGCTACATATGATAGTGGTCAGGTTCTGGATCCCTTCTTTTTAAAATATCAGAGAGGTATGGAGGTGTCAGTCACCTCACCTCTACTGTGCAGTGCAAGGCACCAGGTTTTAAATCATGAGTACAAAGTATGCAGTGAAATTGTATTGTGACATTTCAAAGTCTAATCTGAAGATCTAACAACTTTCTTCAGGGTATATTAAGTCAATCACAACATCGAATCTGTGAGGAAAGCAGGACCCTGTGAGGCAGCCCACAAGGATGAAGAATCAGGACACATAAGCAGTCTGTACACTCATCATTATTTTCTGGGATGCCCAACCTGGTTTTGCTTTTGTAGTGCAAAATGGTCATAAACTGAAACACATCTGAATTTCTGGAGAGAGAAAACAGACAACACTGGTACTTCTGCCTGCTCCTTTGTGGGCAAATTTTTCCCTGCGACACAGTTGCCCTGAAGTTACAGCAGGGTGCAAATGGCTGACTCCTCCTCATCTGTGGGAATAAATCAGACGTGAGCTTTGTAGACTTGGCAGTTAAGCATTTCCATTTGTAGAACACTGACATATTAATGATGGTAATTTTGCATTTGTTACTACATGCCTAATCTAATTAAGTTTTTCTTAGGGTACAATTGTTGTTTTCTGTATTTAATTATGTAAGCACCAGGTGCAAATGTTAACAGTAGCTGAATTCAGAAGGAAACCTTTTATCTTGTGTTATGCAAGGCCTTTTTCTCTATCTTTAATTTTGCAGTTAAAAAGAAAGCATACAGTATTTGGTTGTTCCAAGGATTTATATTAGCATTTCTGATTGATATGCATATGAAGCACTAATGAGGACTAAAAGTTTATATTATTTCAGTTTAAATGTGTTTAAAACTATTTATGAGGTCTATGGTTTTGGTTTCAGGTGTTGCAATAGTTCAGAATCCTTTTCTCAGCTCTACTGCTGGTTTTGCGGATTGGCAGACTTCCCACACACCACGACAGATCTGCCCCTGTCTATTTGAAAAGGTTTGAACTAAGTAGGGATCTCTTGTCTGAATCTGAATTTCATGGAACGCTGGTAAAACTGCTTCTGTGACTGCTAGCCTAGCTGTGAACTTTTTGCCACTGTTTCAACAATGCTTGTTTAAAAGTTGAAAGAGAGTTTTCAGTAGAATTCTTTGCCTGGAATAATAAATTCAAGTATTATTTTTAAAGCTCAAGGACCTGAGCTTTGAAATGATGTAAAAGACTGCTCTGAGGCAAGCAACTCTCAAATAAAAAATGTTGAAATTGTGATGTTAATTTTTAAACAAAGTGAACAGTAAAGCTTTCTGCATGTACAATGGTAATTGTGTTAATCTATTATGTAAAAATAAAGCTTGTAATTTTTATTTTCTGGTTGTTGATTAGTAATCTATATTTACATAAATTTGCCATTAAATAGAAAAAAATAAGGTTGATATATACTTGTTCTAAAGCTATTGTATCCATAAAACATTCCTGTCACTAATGAATGAAAATTGTCTATAGAAGTGTTTTCCAGCCTCTTCTGATTTCTGAACTGCTATACGTTTTGTAGCAGGATTATGGCTCACATGTACAGTGAGTTTAAGCCTGCTGCTGGTGTACAGTCTTTTCTTAATTATCTTTTGTAGATTCCTGGCAAGTAGACTTTTAAGCCCTCTGTGAACCACAAGTCAAAAGTAGTGACCTTGAATACGCGGCCTTTCATTTAAGGATCCTGATGTAATCCAGTACATAATGATCACTTTTGATCCTGCTATGGAGTGTAGTTTTCATGGTTGAGTGTTGAACCATGCTTGGTATAGAAACCTAGAGGTTTGTACTCTTCACATAAATGCTGGTGTATGTCTGATAGCATCCCTTGTTTTTATACGAGATCCAGGCAAACAAGCCACATCTTCTAGTTGTTTTGACTTAAAGTTTGCAGTGTTGTTAATGGTAGAGATTCCCCCCAGCCGTGCTGCAGTTCTAAGAGAGCTCAGTTGTTTCAAGTTTGGTTTGCTTCTTAGCCTTCAAGGTTCAGATTCAAACTCCACTGCTTTGATGGTTTATCACAAAATTTGTTCAGAGGCTTCCATTTTTTAAGGTACTCTTTTAGCTATGACTTGATTATGCATTGCATCAAAGAAAAGTGGTTGAAAACTTTAAAACCACAAATAAAATATACATCAATGGGTTACAGTAATGAATGCTAGCATAGTGTTTCTTCAGAAAGAGGCCTTTAGGGATAGAAGACCATGTTTCAGGTGAGGTGAAAAATAGTAAACTTGACTGCTGGGAATGTTCTGCTAGAGTTAGAATAGTGATTAGGTTTTACTAAAATTAAATAAAAACCATTAAAATAGATATGTTTAATGTTAGTTCATAAAAGTCTTCATACTAATGTCAGGGTTAATTAATTCTTTCCAGCAATGAGGCCTGCACAGGGATCGGAATAGTAACTTGTCATTTAGTTCTTTTTGATTCATTTTTGTTATTCCTGCTCCACATTTTTTCAACTTGTGGCCACAAAGTAGTACAACAATGTATTTGGGTGATAATACACAGGCCACAATATAATGGAAGCTGATATCTGTTTCCATGTAGGGATGCTTGGAAAAAAAGAAAATAAGACTATCTTGCAAAAAAAGTGCTGGCCTCATTAGATGCAACAGTGTCTCAAATGGCCCTTAAGCAGCACTTTGGCTTCTCCAGCTTCACTGCATGAAAACATGTCTAAGTAAGTTATATTATTTCAGGACAGTGAACAGCTTGCTTCAGATCCAGCAACTGTGTTTATTCCTTGATTTTGTTTTTTCTCCCAAATGAAGAATGTCAGTCTGCATCGTTTACATTTAGATCTCAAAACAATTAAGCTAAAACGGCTTCATAAGGTTTAGAGCCAGCTTTCCCTCAGAAAAAGCTTTACATTTAGTTTTCAAAGTCACGCAGTAAATAGACTTATTTTTGTTTTTTCAAGCTGGTACGATTGCATACGTGTTCATCTTTCTGAATAGATTTGAATGCTGTTGATTTTGAATTGTGCATATTGGCAAGGAAACTTAGCCATAATTTCTATACAGTTTTTTAATTATCTTTATGAGAAGAACAACTAACTGACTTATTGTATCTTTAGAAAGATTTTTATCTTACTCGTATATTTTTTTTCATGGAAAAAGTATGGTAGAAATCAGTAAAAACTTGTTTGCCTTTGATACCAGGATCAGGTACAAACAAAATTCAGAGACTCTTTGTATTTTTTTGTGTCCTTGTACTATATCCATCTTTGAAGAACTTTTCTAGTCTGAATTGAGCTTGATTTGTAACATAACTGTATTGCTGAAGTGCTTAGTCACAGAAATATTGCAGCATGAAAGGAACTTCAAATAGTCCTACTGTCGCTAAATTTTAGGGGGCCATCCTGTTCTCTTTCCTTCCTTTCCCATTTCTGTGTTTCATCATCCTATTGCTGTACTATCACAGTGCACATTGCTGTATGTGCTATCATATATTTCTTTTTTCCCCTGTTGGAATAACTGGCATTTCTTTCTCAACGGACAAAGCCTTCTATGTAATTTTCCCTTAGAATGAGCCACTGGAGCTGACTTGCTTTTCTTATGGGGTAAAAAAAAATTGAAATGGGTCATAAAGCTTAAGACCCTCTTAGCTTCCTTATTGCTTGATCCTGAATCTATTTTCTCATTTTTTGTACCTGATTTTGTTTTCTCTACGTGGGATGAAAGGGGAAAGCCTGAGGTGGCTGTATGAATGAGCTGTGTTCTGTACTTTGCTGCTTCTTCCTACCATTTCTTAGCAAGGGTAAAGCCTTGTTTCAACCAAGAGGAGAATGGTTTTTGTACGAGCGTGTGCTATACGGGTCATACGTACATGTGACTGAACAGATGAGAACCACTGTTACTCAGCTACTTATATGGCTGTCTGCCATCTTGGCCTGCCATCCAGGACTGTATGAAGACCTTGTGAAGCATGGGCAACGTAGGACATCTCTTTTGTATCCCATGCGTGTTTGCCCCAGAGCATATCCTGCCTAGTCTCCGTGGAGCAGGAACAGCACTTTGGAGATGGTGTCTGCTTCTTTCATCTTCTGATCTGAGCAAGCCCAGTGTGGAGCGTCCCAGAGTGTTTTTGTTTTTCTCCTACTTTTTAGGGGACAGGGCAGGTATGAAGCCAGGTAAATGGGAACTCAACCCCTTGCATATTTCTCCTTCAGACCCTGGTAGTCCCTCTTCCTGAAGCTTCTGCCTAGAGAGCCTCTGGCAGAAACCTGGGGGCTGTATCAAAAGCAAAACGACTGCTGCCAGTCTTGGAGGTAGTCTGCTCCCTGGAGATGGTAAGTGGCGGGTACAGACATTATCCGTCATCGGGCCGAGAGAAGGGTGCTCCCCATTCCCAGGGCTGATGCTGTTATCTCTGATTGCCCCTGTGCCCTGGCTTCCTTTCCCCAGTAGCAGCACTTGAGATGAGCATCGTTCTTCTGCCAGTTTTGCAGGTGGTGCACCCACAGTTACGAGCTCTGCTTATCAGCTGGGGTTGAGGGGGCACCAGGCAGGACTTAGCCACTGTTGCATATACAGTTCAAAATAATTTTCTACTTCCTTGGTAGTTCTTGATGAGTTTTATTCAGTTCCATTCTAATCAAGTTGAATGTTTTAACACACTGTCCTGCTTCAGACTTTTTACAGAAGGTAAGTGTAACTTTTCTTAAAAAGGAAAAAAAAAAAAAATCCCCTTTCATCTTTCTGGGGAGATCACTTTATTCATGTGTAGTGACCTGGCTCAACATCTGATAACTAGTGTGTGACTGAAAGTTCCTCGTTATGGTCCCTTCTTGCTGACCACCTGGAGTGCTTCATTATTAATGTGAACTTCAGGTTAAATTTTTAGATCCGTGCAGGTGCGTCCACACTATTCATTCCAGGCTGGTGACACATGCCTAGTGGATAGACAACAGCGCGTGAGGCTGGATGCATCTAAAAGCGTATGGAACACTTACTATTTTGACACCATCCATATGAGAAATATAAGGACTGAAACTTGCACTCTATGTTGGTTATAATCCTAACTTCTGCTTTCCTTGGCAATCATACTTTGTTATATGGGCCCTTAATTTCAGCACCTAGAGAAAAGAAGCAGAGGTGTCGGGGGGGGAGGATAAAAGGGAAGCCACACTCTAGTTTAAGCTCGTAACAGAAAAAAACTTAGTTCTTACTCCAGACATGAACGTGTCTTTGGACGTAGATGTTAGTTACACGGCAACCAGACACTGCAGAGCCCTCCAGATTGCTACTGGTGGTGGTGCAGGATGTAAGTAATTCTACTGTTGCAGCTTGGATGCTGTTAAACTGATGAGTTTAGGAAGAATCTTGCCTCTCCTTGCTGAAAGCTTAATTTTGACTGTATTTCAGAATAGTTGCTCAAGCCACCAAAACTCCACCAATTATCCATCCTTGCATCCTGAAATCAAATAAGTGACCTACTGAATTAAATCTCTGATCCTAATTTGTTTTGTTTATAGTCTAAATAAATAAAAGAGTGAAAGACAACAGAATACGTATCACCATCCAGATGAACACACAGCTCTTATATTTGGAGGACTATTCATTATTTTCCCTTTTTTTTTTTTTTTTTTCTTTTTTTCAAGGGAGAGTTTCTTTGGGGACTTTTCTTCTCCCACTTTTCCTGTTTCCACATCTCTTTAAAAACAAACAAAAAATAACAGAGAGGTGAATTCATAGAAGCAATGAAGCTGGAAGGACAAAGGGAGATAGGTTGAAAAGGAAGAGGAAAATAATGGTTATAAATGTGTGAATGGGAACAGGAAGAACAGGAAATTTGAGTGTGGGATTGAGAGCAATGGGAAATATGGGCAGGAATAAATAGGAGGAAAAGAAAACTTCTGAAACATGTCATTATTTTCTTTAAAGGAAGATGCTAGCCTTAGTAAGATAGCGTCTACTTTGCTAGTGAAAGACCAGATCTTGACATAGTCTGTGACAGAGTATATCTGCTTAAAACAAGTAATAAAATATATTAATGCTTTTTATGAAGAACTAAAGCACCCAAAGGTATTTTCTCAATAGCTTAATATTTTAAACAAGTATCTTTCTCAAATGCTGAAGGATTAAGGGTTTTTAAATCTTATACAATTATATCTAATTTTGTGTGGTTGAAATCTTCCGAGTCATTTGACTGTTTTTAAGCTGAATACGTGTCGATAGATTTTTCTTTGCACGTGTTAGGAGGAGTGTGAGTGCCCTGTTTTTCTAACAGGTTATCATAGCACCTGCTTTAGCTGAGTTGAAAATAACATATGGTTTGAAAATGTGAATTGCCTCTAGGGTTTAATTTGATTTCAGTGACTAAAGGTTTAGTCATGATAGTCTACTTTGAGTTGAAAAACTGATAGACAATTAATTGTTCTGGTGACACTGTTACCTTCACAGAACAGAATTTCATCAAAACAGCATTTCTGAAAACTTTGACTTTATGCATAAACTTAATCCGTATGTTAGTCCTCTCTCATTTGTATATGAATGCATCAGATCTGACAAATCAATGTACAGGTTTTTTAGATTCATGATTCCATTCTGGGCCAGTATTACAAGAAGATGAAATCTTTCTATTATGCCCAGCTCTTGGGCATTTTGTTTTTCCTTTCTTTTTATTTTCAGCAAATTAAATCCTTAGGCGTAGATCTTCTACATTTGCTGTTAGTACAGTGATTTTGCATTTTGGAGTTTTTTTTCAAATGTGTGAATATATCCCGTAGCATTTTAAAGTGGTAAATCACTATTTAAAAAATAAAACAAGGCTGAAAGTCTACTAAATAGTTTAATTAGATGGATATGAAGTGATTTTAATTTGTACATTATTATTTTTTCATTTACACCTCAAAGATATTTATGGGAAACCATCCAAGAATTTGTATGTCACATTTAAAATGTGGCTGGAGAGTGTCGTATGCGAAATAATTTATTTTTATTGCACTTTGGAAAAGTGCATGTTTAAGAGTGAAATGCTTTGCTTACATAATTATAAAACTCCAGTGTATAATATGGGTCCAAAGGTCTTCAATTTATTACAAAGATAGGACTTTAATGACAAAATAATGGTGCTGATGTGTCTGTAACTTTGCGATTAGATATTAGAGAGGTATCATATCTTTCGACTCTTTCTTATGTGATGTGACATTGGTGCCCCAGACATTTTTTACTGCATGAGCAATCAACATAAACGAAAACTAGAAAGCATTCATGTTAAGACAAGAAGCAGTGTAGGTTTCAATAAGGTGACTTCAGAAAGCTGTCACACAGATATTTCACTTGAGACGTTCTGGTTTGACCTCTTCCTCACCACTCCTTTCTTTTGTCAGATAAAACAGAAGAGGAGAAGTTTGTAAAACCCTCAAGAAAACTGACAGTTCCTTGTAGAGTGTAGCGCGCTCTAATTTCCATATATTTTCCTGCAGAGGAATGGCCCTCTAAGAGCACATTAGCCTTCAACCTTGGCAGGTGTAGAAGTAAATCTGCAGTATTATGATTGAAATGTTATACCTGCTTATTCTAAAACTGACATGATAGGTGACAAATGACAGAGGCATTACTGGGTCAGGTGAAGTCTTTGTCATAATCCCTTTTCCCCTTCCTTTTAGCTGGTGCAGCAAAGAGAATCCTGTTTCAAGGATTATTAACACCACCTGCTACCAAATTCCTTTGGGAAGGACAAGGGTGCTTTAGATTCGAACACTGACTTTGAAACATGCAGGAAAATGGCACAATCTCTGAAGATACTGTAATGACTGCTTTGGTTTCGTTATTTGTCAGTCTTTCTACTGTGAAAATGTATTACTAAGGATATAAATGCTGTTTCTCCCATTTTTAATGTAAAAATTATTAATTTAACATGAATTGCTTAAACCCTTGAGTTTTGCAGGATTTAGACATGCAGCTTGCCATAGGAAATTGTGCAACGAGACTTAACTGGTATCTGGGTCTCCCTTAGTTTTGGATAGCGTGAGTAGAGTGTTCTATCTACATAGTACAGGGATTTTGTACTCATCTTACCTTGCCAACAACATTTCATGTTTCTGTAAGTTGTAACTTGCATCTAGTTCATCCATAAGGCAGATTCTCCTTTCAGAAACACTCGTGGAAAAATTATTTCTCCTTTTGGTCAACTACTGTTGTCCTTCTTTTCCTCTGTGATTCCTGTAGATCCACTAGGAAGGAATACAAAAGCCTCACTGGCGGGTCACATGGCTCAGGCATTGCGAGGGATGCACGTTGGAGATCAGAGAGGTCTGAAGAAGGGTGTGTGCCAATGCACCACACTTCCCAATTTTGCCTCAACTCATCTCCCATTCCCAGGTTGGCTTTTGGACTTCTTCAAAAGACAGATGAGGGAAAGGTGGGGCTCCTTTTAATTGACACTTGGCATTGATGTGGCCAGTTTCCTGCTGGAACTGCCTAAAGCAGAGTGTAGAGAAAACAGTGGTTGTGGGATCTTCTCATCTCAGATGCCCCTGGAACCAGGGAGTGAATCCCCCTGAACCAGGGAGGGTTTTTTTTGAGTGAAGTCATTGCTGATTGATTTGTCAAGTGATTACATGCTCAGATGCGATACAGGAAGGTGTAGTTTGATTCTTACTCACTACTGCGGTGATGCCTAGGAGTAGCTTCATATAGTACGAGGAAGATGGTAGTCGCTGTGGAGCTGTGTGTCTGTAGAAATCACCTTTCTGAACTTCTTTCAGAACCATATTCAGCATCAGATCTTTTTGTTTGTTTTCTTTTGTGGAATTTTTTTGACCTTGCACTTGCAAAAAGGGGATTTTGCAGCTTAAAAAAAAAAAATGCTTAAAGGACCTGCTTCTAAATAAACAATACTGAATTGCAGTAAAAATAATTGCCTTTTGAGGGTATGTCTGTCCTTTCTAAGCTCAAATGCCTTAATGTACCTAAGCATTAAGGATGCTTCAACTCATCAACAGGAGCTTTAAGCAGTTGGCACACTTTTACTATGGAAGGCGCTGCTGCTGTAAATATAAATCCTAGAAGATCTTTCCACATAAGTGCTCTCTCTTAAAAAAAACCAAAACACACAAAAAACCCAACTATACCTGGATCTCGGCTGCTGCCCCTTTTGTCCTGCCTTCTTCTGTCTGCCCCTTGACTTGTAACAGAGTCAAACTTACGCTGCCAGAGAACCTCCCCCGTCAGCACCTTTAGGACTAGGGTGTTTTTCACAACTTTAAGCTTTGGAACCTAAAATGATGGCATTTTGGAAAGTTCTCAGGCAATATCTATATAGGTGCTGTTTACTAATGTTATTGTTTACTCATGGGATTTGTATGTGTGTTTCTTGAACAGTAGTTTTCAATATTTGAGTCATAACGTGTCAAATTTTTCTCTTAATTCAGAAGAGGACTGTTGGAGAAGAGAATTTTGAGAAGTAATCATTATGCTGTGAATTGAATATATGAGATTGTGATTTCTGAGCTAATCTTCCAGTCTGTTTTAGAAAATAAGAAGTTGGGGCCATTTTAAGCAGTTTTAAGAACTGTATATATATACTGTATGTAATAGACTGTAATAGCTACATTTACTAAGCAGCAACTCTTTGTTTTGGTGAAAGCTGGCAGTGGGAATGGTTTTTTTTTTGCTGTGCATTAATCACACATGTTCACAAGAAGTGACTCTCAGATTAAGACCATTGTTTGGAGAACAGAAATAATAGCTACTAATAGGTAATAATAGGCTTTATTCCCATCAAATCACTAGTTAGTGAAAACAACTTATTATTTTAGTAATACTAGGACTGATAAAGCCTGGGTTCATGTGAAAATGTGGCTCTGAGTTGATTCTCAACTCAACCGAAGCATTTTTCCCTGCAGCTTGGGCATCTGAAACCTGAAAAATAATTACAAATCTTTACTGGTTTGCCGGAGTTTGTCAAAGACTTAAGTAAATATTACTAGACTGAAACTTTTGAGTCTGTAAATGCAGTAAAAGAATGCAGTCTTAAGCTGAGAAAGATGGGGTTGATAACCAGTGACAGCCCAGATAATAAATATGAGCTTGAGTTTATTCCTTTTATTCACAGAAACATCAAATGACAGGGAGATTGTATTGGTGTGATTTAAAAGCATTATTGCTAAGCTGTAATGAATCTGAATCTGTTAATGTCTACCAATCACTTGGTGGTGGTAACCTGAGGCTTGGGGATAATAACTTGATGCTGGCTTTTTTCATGCTAGAGGCATGTATGTGTGCGTGTATCTATAGAAATGTGTCTATGTGTACATCCCTGGAAAGGTGATGGAGCAGCTCATCCTGGAAGCCATCTCCACACATGTGGAGGAAAAGAAGGTGATCAGGAGTAGTCAGCATGGCTTCACCAAGGGGAAATCATGCCTAACCAATCTGATAGCCTTCTATGATGGAATGACTGGCTGGGTAGATGAGGGGAGAGCAGTGGATGTTGTCTACCTAGACTTCAGCAAGGCTTTTGACACTGTCTCCCATAGCATCCTCATAGACAAGCTCAGGAAGTGTGGGTTAGATGAGTGGACAGTGAGGTGGATTGAGAACTGGCTGAATGGCAGAGCTCAGAGAGTTGTGCTCAGTGGCACAGAGTCTAGTTGGAGGCCTGTAGCTAGCGGTGTCCCCCAGGGGTCAGTCCTGGGTCCAGTCTTGTTCAACTTCTTCATCAATGACCTGGATGAAGGGACAGAGTGCACCCTCAGCAAGTTTGCTGACGATACAAAACTGGGAGGAGTGGCCGATACGCCAGAGGGCTGTGCTGCCATTCAAAGAGACTTGGACAGGCTGGAGAGGTGGGCAGAGAGGAACCTCATGAAATTCAACAAAGGGAAGTGCAGGGTCCTGCACCTGGGGAGGAATAACCCCATGCAGCAGTACAGGTTGGGGGTTGACCTGCTGGAAAGCAGCTCTGCTGAGAAGGACCTGGGAGTGCTGGTGGACACCAAGTTAAGTATGAGGCAGCAATGTGCCCTTGTGGCCAAGAAGGCCAATGGTATCCTGGGCTGCATCAGAAAGAGTGTTGCCAGCAGGTGGAGGGAGGTGATTCTCCCCCTCTACTCAGCCCTGGTGAGGCCACACCTGGAGCCCTGGGTCCAGTTCTGGGCTCCCCAGTACAAGAGGGATGTGGCACTACTGGAGCAAGTCCAGCGAAGGGCCACAAAGATGATTAGGGGACTGGAGCATCTCTCTTATGAGGAAAGGCTGAGAGAGCTGGGCCTGTTTAGCTTGGAGAAGAGAAGGCTGAGAGGAGATCTTATCAATGTGTACAAGTATCTGAAGGGAGGGTGTCGAGAGGATGGGGCCAGACTCTTTTCAGTGGTGACGAGCGACAGGACGCGAGGCAATGGGCACAAACTGAAACACAGACACTTCCATCTTAACATGAGGAAAAACTTTTTCACTGTGAGGGTGACAGAGCACTGGAACAGGTTGCCCCGAGAGGTGGTGGAGTCTCCTTCTCTGGAGATATTCAAAATGCGCCTGGATGCAATCCTGTGCAATGTGCTCTAGGTGACCCTGCTTGAGCAGGGGGGTTGGACTAGATGATCTCCAGAGGTCCCTTCCAACCTCAGTGATTCTGTGATTCTGTGATTCTGTAAGAAATACAGCTATAGGTATGTACTTAGCTGTTTTCAATTCAGTTTCACTTTTTTAGCAATTGTAATGGTTGCAAAGGGATGTTGCTGTATTCACAGCCCTGGGTGGAAGATGGGATGATTCATGGTTACGATAAAAATGTGCATCATGAGAAATATACTTGAGAACTGTTGGTTAAAAGTATCTGAAATGGATAACTTCGGGAACTTGCGAGAAATGGAAAACAACTCTACAAAAAAACCCAGGAGTGTTTTGAGGTGATAGATGGACACTGAAGTGATTGACAGGCCTCTCGCATGAGCCTAATCTCTGGAAGGAGGGAAGTCTCGGAACAGTACAGCGCTGGGGGTGGGACCTGTCTTGTTTGTTTGTTCCATCTCTAGAAGCCAAGTCCTGGGTTTCTCCGAGAGGTTGAAAGACTGCTTTAGACTCCTCTCAGGGCAAAATTAAATTGATCCTCAGTGGGTTATCTTCTCTGTGCTAGTATGGGCCTAACTTAGAAAGCAGAATCATGTTCTTAAAGTTTCTGTTCTACCTGCATTTTATAACAGTCTCTCCTAGTATCTTTTAAAATACCACTGCTCATATAAAACTCTGGGATTCTCTCCAGATGGATTTGCTGGTGTCCATACGTCAATGTATATAATTTAGGAAGCAAGGATAATTCATAGGTGAATACCAGAAAATAGCAAAGGATATATTGTTGCTCTGATTTCTGTAAGCCAGGGAGGAGGAGGATAGTGTGTCTTCCCTCCCATGTGCCATGGATGGTATAGGGAAAAGAGAAGAAGTTTGCAGGGCTTGGGAGGAAATGGGATTCTTGTTAGCAGAAAGGCAGGAATAAGATGACAGCGAGTACGTGCGGTACTTCCTTGCATTATCTGGGTTGCTGCAGAATCATGGCGGGAGACAATACAACCTTCCCGGGCCCAAGATCATCATCCTGTGGTCTGAAATGAATGCTGGAAATGTATTTCAGAGAGCAATTTTTAAGCTTCTTTGAAACATCACTGATATGTTAAAATGGTAAGTGTTTTCATTCCATTGCGCTGATTCAAAGACAAACCGTTTGTTCAAGCGTCTGTTGTTGCAGTAAAGGCAAGCCTATAGCAGCAAACTTGCAACTGGCTGAGAATGTGATACCTATGGGAAACCTATAGCCCTCTAAGGACGTTCAGAAACAATAACAGGCATAATTATAAACAAACCAGGAGTATTCTCAGCCTTTTCAGAGGAAGGGAAAAAGAGTCAGTTCCTATGTATGCAGGATTTCTCTCAGCACTGGCTATGTGCCATTGAACAGATAACTTCCACTGTACCATACAATAAATTTTTTTAAACAAGTGTAGAGCACTAAGAAGATGGTAGAAATATCTTCATTGCCAGTCTGGAGTATGCAGTTTTTAAAATGGAAATAAATGTCTCCTAACTTGCAAGAATAAAAATATCCTTTGATGCTATGTAGGTCAGGAACGTAGTTTGTTCTTCTGCTCCATGCAGGAATTTTGATGATTCCATCAGATGCAGAATTCCTGTGTGTTTCATTTTTCGTTGGTGTTGTGCATTTATTCCCTTACATTAGTATACAACACTTCATGGTGCATATGAACGTCTATTTTGGAGCAATGTCATTTGAAATCATAAAAAGTAAAGAGAGTACATGACACATGCCTGATTTTCTTTGACACATACATATATCTGTTCCGTAAGTGCTCTAAATGACAAAGAGTCATTCTCTGTTTTTTTAATGCACCTCAGCATTGTTATTTGAAGTTCCTTTCTCGCGATAAATAAGTGAAAAGGAAATGAGGCTTTGGAGTAGATAATGTAAACACACACCATTTCTGTGTTTTAACTGAAATGAAATTAACACTTTGTTTTGTAAAAACATAATTACTGTTATACTTTCCATGCATTTGAACTTAATACTGGACTGGCCAAGCTTGTACTGCCTTCATTATTTCAGACATTAGAATGGTTTTACACAATATAGTATTCCGTATCATAAGGATGAATGACTTTAATTCTCTGCTGACTTTTGCACATGGAAAAAGAAAAAAGGATTTTACATGAATCAAGATTCTTTAAGTCTCTTGATATTTCTTAACTTGGAGATGGGCACAATTTAATTTTTTGGAATTAAATTTCAGTGTGGTGGTGTATTCTCTGCACATGACACTTGAGTCTGTGCTGCATGTATGTAAAATAAAATGAGAATTGGTAATAAAATAACTTAAACATGGCACAAAAATTTGTAAGTCGGTGCACAGGCCTTCCAAGTCCTAAGCTTGTCTCCACTTCCTAGTCAAAAAAAATCTGTCAGATTTTTTCCCATCCCCCCAATTAGAAGTTGTACCAAAATGTAGTTTCTGTCTTACTTCACTCCCCTGCCCCAAAGCCTTTTTGATTCAGTCTTTATATTAAATCATCCAGACATGTTCTTGAAAGTATTTGAACCTTCTTGGCCATTTTTGTTTTAATTCTGAACTGTAAAATTTAAAATTTTGTGGGGTTATAAACTAAAATCTGGACCTTGTAACAAATTTTTTTGTGTTTGTTTTGGTATGTATGTGTTTCTTTCTTCCTTGCATCCTGAGTTCAGGAGCTGAAAAGGGACTTGTATCTCATTTCTGTCTATCTTCTCTTTCAGTACTTCATTGGTGTCGATTTTGCCCTTGACCTAAGTGTTTATATTGTGATACAAAATGGTGGTTCCATAGTAATAATAGTTTCGTATTTTTATCCCTCTTCATTTGGGCATGTCTCTGGGTTGGAGTCAGATAACTTAAGAGCCTGTCCACACAACCAAAGGCCTATCAGCTTAACTTTTATCTCCTATTCTTGCATTTTATATTGAAAAATAGAAAATATATTCTCTGTGGTTTCAAATCTAATAAAATGGCCTGGACTTAATCAGCAAGCAGCATATTTAGATTAGCTTCATAATCTGGACAGAAGGAAGTATTTGAAATTCATTTTTGTGTGTGTCATCTTTAGATGACAGAGACCACTTCACAGGAGTCTCCTTTGGTCTCGGAGTGGCAATTAAGAAGCTTTCTCTCCCCTTGCCAAAAGTATAAACTAGGGCATAGTAAATAAAATACTTACCACTTGAGAAATTTCACCTACACTGTCAAAGTTTTATGAAGATAATTTTTTTTTTTTTTAAGATACGGAATTAGTGTCATGCTATCTAGTTCATGTCTTTGCTTAGGAATGAAATACAGTGGGGAAGAACTACTTTGTGCTCAGTGTTTGTTGTAAATGTATCACATGCAGAGAGAATTTGAAATGACTGTATAGGTTTGGGCCTACCGGGTAGTAGCTATATTGGTGCATTTAGATACCATTTAAACATAAGTAACACCACAACCTATTAGTATCAAATGAAATAAAAAGCATAATTGACTTTTAAAGGTTCTAGTGTAGTCTAGAATGTCTAAGAACCTTCATACATCTAGCAGGTGCAGAGGATTTTGTGAACATGGGCCCCAGGTTGTTAAAGATATAGGAGACTGAATGATTAAAATGCAATACCGTTCTCATGCTGGGAAGGGATCCTAATGAAGCTTTATTGCTTTCAGATAAGGAGGGAAATGAAAAGATTGCTTAAGCTACATGAACCATTCAATGTGTAGTTTTCTCAGTGTGCTTTGGCTGGAACATCTTCAGAGCCACACACAGGCTCGTGATACTTTTCCAGTGAAATAGGACAAAATACCTACCTGCCTGCCAAACCTGCTTTCATAAAATACTGACTAGATAGCTTTTCTGAGAGGAGAGGAAAAAATTCTTAAAGTTAAGCGATAGTGTATGTTGGTGATCAGCGTAGACATGTAAGACTACTGCCAGGTAAATGATTATTTTTAGGAATACGTAGAAATGGAGAAATAGTCTTGGACTGTTTTTGTAAGCTGTCCACTACTTGAAGTGGCTGTTGTCACAGTCATGATTTCAAATACACATATAATTATCAGTTTTAGTTTCTAAGTACATATAAATTTTTGGTGGAACTGAAATAGTCAATGACATGCTCAGGGGTTCCAGCTTTGATTCACTAGTAGCAGGTTCAAGTTCTACAGAAAACTGTGTTTTCTCTTATGCCTTAAAATTGATATGTCAAAAGATACACTTATTTAAGAAAAGCAGAAGGCTTGACAGCTTATATGTGTCTGTCTTAATATTTTTTCCTCCCTCTTTTTCTTTCTGTCTTTTGTTTTTATATTTCCTTCATGACTTTTAGCTTCAAGTCTAGATAATAACAGGTATTGTCTTCTCTGCGTTTGCTGGAAGTTTCAGCTATATATTGCGAACTTCCTCAGCCTTTAAATCAAGGAGTTAGGGCTAATTAACAGCTGAGGAATGTCTTGCAGCTTTCAAAGAATATTTGAATTAAGAAAAATTTGGTCGTAAAATACTGCTAAGCATAATTCTAAACCATCTAAATGAATGTTGTTTTCTCTGAGACAAATTTCACTCCTGTGTTACTAGAACGTTATTTTGGTACCTTTCTATAATGTTATCCATGAAAAATGGAGTAGAAAAATCAGGTTTCCTAATTAAAAAAAAGGAAAGCATAGTATAGCCAGAGGACTTGAAAGTTCTGTATCCATCACTATTTGCACACTGCAAAAATCCTTTTTCCTCTATGAATATCACTTTTAAAGATGACTAATTTCTAGGATGGCCTGCCTAAAGAGTTGAAAAATTATACAGTTTCAAAATATTGATCCTTTGTATACAAATATATGCACTTTTTCTACTAAGTTGTCGGGAAGACCTGAATGATTATGTCTGATATTAGATCACTGTGTACAAAGGAGAGACATTAGCTTCTTAGTCATCAGGAATTGCATAGGTTCTGTCTGTGGTTTTAGTGTGGACTGTTTTCTGCATAAAAATTCAGAGTTTGTATACTCTGTCCTTGGTTCCACTTTGCTGTTTCATAAATTGTTTTTATGTTATAATGCTATTCTCTATATAGCTATTTTTCCCCCTTTGCTTTATATGAAGTGAACATGTTTCCACAAGTAAAATTGCCCAAGCAAGTGTTTTTATAGCTCATACAATGGTGTTACAAACTTTCAGTCCTAACTTTGAAGTGTTTTTTAAGTATAAAGGTAGTTCAAATGTCCACAAACTTTTGTTCCTGTTAATAACAGTTTGGGTCATGCATCCGTTCCACAGCTAGACTGAGGCAACCAGTTTGTTTTAAAATCTGTCAGGGGTTTAAGCCTTTCAAAAATTTGAAAAACAATGAGCTAGAAAATTCAGTATTTTATTACTAAATCCTGAACCAGGCAGACTGCATCCATGTTTTTTTTTGGTCTGAATGGTTTATGCCAGAGGCACATTCAAAGGTAACTATAGCAGACTAGAGAATTTTAATTTCAAATAAAATGGTATGATGGTTTATGCTATTATTCACTCACAGTGTCAAATGTCATTAATCTTTATGTCAGTATTAGGGGTTTAAGAAAAGCTGAACGCCCAATTACAAAGTACTTACAAGGTACTTACTGCAGCTGTTTAAGGAAGGATGATGGTGGGTGGGTGCGTGAGTGAAAGGGCTGCTTGCACAGTTCCTGTCACTAATGATAAATTATATCCAAGTACAAAATTACTATTTAAACTAGTGATAATTGTTTTACTATTTCAAATGTTAGTGCATTAAAATATTCATAATTTGAGAGGTTAGAAAAAATTCCAACTTATAAATTTTTCTTTATGACTAAGTATTCTAGAACTGTTGTATCAAATAGGCCCTTTTATTGAAGTTCATCTGTAAAGTACAAAACATTTCACCCATCACTGAAATATATAAAGTGCAGAAAGTTGAAATGCATCAGGAAAGGTTTAGAGATTGATAAACTCAATATCTGAGAAAAATACTTAAACTTCATCATGAGATCAAAATGAAAGGGCAGATAAAAAGAGCTTGGGTCAGCTTTTCAAGTGTAATATTCTTTGCCAAAGATCCCGCTCCTTCGTGCTTCGATTTAATGTGTCGGGGCAAAAGGGCAAAGGTTCGCGTGATTGCTGGGGAGGGTACCGGATGCATGACAGAGCAATTTGCTGAGTTTCTCCGGATGAATGTGGACAAAGCTGGCATGTCTTTGCTCTTTGTCTCTGCGACGGTAGCCTTTAACATAGTCCTTTTTGTTCACTTTTTGGGTCACTGAAAGTCATTTATAAAGTATTTGGGATGAAGAAGGCACATGCAACTGTTTTCTAATTTGTCTTAATTGCTTGTCTCCCCAAATGGTTAACTCACATTTGTATGTGTTCAGCAGTTTAGAAAAAAAGGTGTTTGTTCATATATGAAATCTCTGTAATTGCCAAAACCATTAGAGGTGTTGGTGGGTGATGAGCATTAGACCACCTAAAATCTTATTTTCTAACTCTTCCCACTTTACAGTGCTTGATGATAATTTTATGATCTGTAGCACATGACTGCAATTGTACTTAGTCCTTTTTTCCCCTGGGGAAACATTGGGTGATTCCAAATTCTCTTGCTCAGTGGCTCTTGATGGTGGCGTGGGTATTGACCCTTTCTTGTGGTGTTAACATCCTGAAGACTCGAGGTTGCCTTGGAGTTCCAAAACAGGATGTGTCCCTTCACGAGTCAACCTACTTTGTAGTAAGCAGAAGCAATTCTGCTAGCATAGATGCATCTCTAAAATTTTCTTACTTTGTCAAAATACAATTATTTCTAAGTCACGAGAATTCTGAAGACAGTCTTTTCTGTTTGGTGAGATCACACTACTGATATGCTTAACTTCTAAGGGAAATGGAAAAGTGCTAGCTTTTCGGGTTTGTAGATTGAGGCATTGATCCTGCAATTGAGTATTCCCAAATAGAGGGACTTTCCAACCAGATGCAATGGTCTGTTCCAGAAATTTGTCATACGCTTGGAATCATAGTCCATACAAAATATCTTCTTGGCTTTAAGAGCTGAATCTCTTTGTACAGTTTGTAGAAATAGATCAGAGACTTTGTGTGTTTTGCTTCATTTAACTCAACTTTATTCTATTATTGCAGAAGGAGAGGAAATACCTTCCAAGTATAAGTTTACCATCAGCAGAACTAATGCAATGTTTTTTATACATCTCGTGTATGATACTGGTGTTCAGTAAGTCAGTGGTAGTAGCAACAAATACCTTAGATCACAATTAATTTTGTTAAAGAATGGCAAGAGTACTGATAGCCGTGAAAGCGGAGGAAAAGACTTTACAATGTGTTTAGGCTGTTACCTACAAGAGCAGTCTGCTTCAATCTGTGTGCAGATTCATTCTCGTTGCAGTTTTGAGCAAAAGAGGGAGATGACTAATGAGACTACAGTAGGTCATTTTACTGTCTGGGTTTGTGTCATCACAGTAAATAGTCAGTGCTAGGTATTTAAAGGAAATGATTAAATTCATGAAGACACTCTGGATGTGATTTGTGATTACCAAAAGCTAATGGAGTCATGCATACGGGACCATGGATTGTCAATACTTCAGGCTGCGGAAACAAACCATTATTTGTTGATCATACTTTACAATTATCTTATAATCATCCTCATTTTATGTTATAACTGCCTATTAGAACAGTTTCAATTGCTTTGCTTGGAAGGAGTGAAAAGTTTATGCAAAAATATGTTACGCAGCCCATACTGACCTGTGTCTGGGTGGGTGCCCAGCCACAGGAAAGGAATTCAGCAGCTGAGCGTTGGGAACGACCCAGTGCGTGGGCGCAGCTCCGAGACTTAGCGCAGGACTCCTGCTCTTTGGCCGTTAATGTTTATGGATGCAAACCAACAGTTTTGGTTTGAGAGCTTGAGCCGAGTAATGCTTCCCTTCCCCGTTGCCTAACTTTCAATCTTGTCTTTCGGGGAGTCATAATTTTACCAGTTTGCCAGAAATGACAGTATCTGCATAGCTCTGAATATTTAAGACAAATAACAATTATTAAAGAATGCTAACATACTATCTTTGGAAATAGCACTTACCAGCTATACTTTTTATGTGAGCATGTTGTCTAAATGCAGGCCTCTGTTACATTTGTGCCTCCCACGTATAAAATGAGTAAACTTTCTTTTTTGCCTTTTAGTATTTTGTGCTGTGTCTTAAGACAAATCAATATCCAAAATTGTAACTAGCTTTGTTGCAATATATTTACTATTTTTCTTTTATTTTTCCATAATTCCTCTGCTGACTCTCATGATGACCTTTAATCTGGTCTTAACCCTGCCTCTGCCCTTTAAGGTGGCATTGCTATGAAAGAATAGGAATGGCAGTTGTATCTAAATATGCAGTGCATCTAAGGTTGTTTATATTTAAGACCCATAACAATATATTTCTTTTCTGAGCTAACCAAACCATGTACATGATGCGAGAAATCCCTACTCCTAAATTCAGATGCTCTATCTCCTTAGGCAGCATTAACACAGTGCTGAAAAGTATAAAAATGTGTAAAGCTTTAAACTCTCAGTGCATTCTGACCTTACACAAGGGCTGGGAAGACTCTTCTGTTGCTGCTTCTTGTAGGTATTCAATGACTGGGGGGTGGAAGGATTTATTTTTATTTTTATTTTTTTTAAGCTGAAGAACAAGTGAAATGAATCTGTTTCACTCATTCTGGGTCCAGTTCTGTAAACTGCTGGATTCCTGTAACTGTGAGGTGAGGGCATTCAACATCTTGTAGATCTGATTCCTTTGCTATTATCCATGTCTGTTTTCCAGAAAGTTATTTCCATGTCTTTTTCTGAGAAATTTTCACAGAAAATTCGTTACCCCAGTTCCTTGCTCAGCAGTCCAAGGAGGAAGCCTGCAAAGATAACCAAGGACCGTGTGCTTCAGCCTGAGGTGTCTCTAGGTGTGGGTGCCTGGGGTCCTCCCCGCCCCTTGCTGTTCCTAATGTGTTTGAAACGGGCTTGTCTGTATTTCACCGGATTATAGTATGCAGCTTGCTTGCAGCTCTACGGACGTTTTTGATTTGAGCAATATTTTCATTTGCATTAAGAACATAAGCGCTATGGTAGGTGAGGATCTATTTTGAAACCTAGATATCTGGAGTTACGTGATGTCACAAAAATCTCATCTTTTGTTCGAAAAGTGACTGTTTCTCATGCTGTAGAGAGTGAATTTCTCAAAGTGGTCTGTGACAGGGAACCTTATGCTGGATATAAACAAGACACGTACAGCATGGTCCTTCTCTGTGTAGACTTCACCCGCTTCCAGCAAATCTCGCAAATGTGAACCTGAATAGATCAATATGAAAATAATCTTAGAGTTTTTAAAGATCATACCATGCAAGCTAATTCAAAAACTGCTAATGTTTGGACTGTCAGTCCTGGGAGTTGGGAATCCTTTTATTTTGGCTGCACCCTCTTACTACCTATAGTTCAGAGCAAAAAGAGAGTCTGCGCAGAGTTTCTGTTCCAGGTGACAACTGCTCGAATGGGAACCTCTTCCTCTGTCAATTATTCATTTGCTTTTCGGGAATGCAGCCCTTGAACCTCTTCCTGCCTTCTGCAGTTCCCTGTTTCAAATTCTTCCATCTGTCCTTCATTTGTGGCTACATGCTTGAGGACTTCTACCTGTAAAGCTAAAATAAACCTTGTGTAAAACTGTATTCTTAATGGAATGTAGATAGGATCCAACTTGACTTAATTTCTATTTTTCCAGCATTTAAAGTTTTTTGTTTGTTACGTACAAGCATGGTGGGAGATTCCTCTCTTCCCTGTTTATAACTATGATAAAAAAGTAAAACACTTCAGCCAAAGTATTGTCTTTCCTTCATTGGCTTGGTTTTGTGGGATATGCATCAGGACAACGTACTTGCTCGTACACAACCTGCTTCGTGACTGGAGAAGATAATATGTCTTAGGAAAATAGAATATATTTGTTGGGGAAACACTTTGTGTTCAGTACAAAATGAAATTGTGTTAGGTATTTGTTGCTAGGCCAATCTGTTCTGCCTCTTGTTTGGAGAAAAGTTTGAGAAGAGTAAAGCCAAAACTGGTATGTATTTTCTAAGTGAAAACACTCACTTTGATAAAGAGCAGATCCTTCAGATGCATAGCCTACATAATTTATACAGAAATTATAAGAGTTAAATCAAGAGAAGCCAAGGATAATTTGTGCAGGGTCTTACATATCTGAAAGAGTTAGCAGTCCATCACCCAGGCAAGGCCATAAACATTTCTGCACAGGTAAAACCTGGTGTTGCAAAATGTCCAAATCAAACATCAAGTTTGCTAACAGGAAGAAGCCTCTATTTACTTTAAATACATAATCCAATTCATGTGCTTGCTAATATTACATCTGTTTTTCCACTTGTACTGGAAATCTTTTTCAGCGAAGATGAAAAAAATTAGATTTGTTTTGAACAGTTTCTAAGATGAGAACTTTTTTGTTTTATGGACAGAGTGAGGAGATAGAAGAATAGGGAGGCTGGAGGGCAAGTTATGTTCTCGAGGCTAATACATAACTCCTTAATCTTTTTGGTTATATCAATTTGTCTGCAAATTTAGGTTTTGACAGTCTAATACTGGTTTATTTTATGGATATGAGTTATAGAGAAGCCTCTCTGTTCTCTTGTAAATAAATCTCAGAGTTCCCAAAGGAAGTAAAAATTTATTTACCAAAAACCATTTATAACAAATTAACTTTTTGACAATGAAGGATATCTATCTAGAGCAATATACTTGTATTTCCATTGCGAAAGAAGTATTTACTGTTGGCTGAAGTGATTTATTTATGCATTGATTTGCTAAGCAAAAAATAATGATGAATTATATAAACTAATCTGAAATGTGTTACACATAACCTTTTTTTTTTTTTTTGCAGCCCTTTACATCATTTTACGTTTTTATGACACTAATAGAACTGGATAAGTAGGTGAGAATTGATGTACCAAACCTGCTAGGAGTAGAACTGTTCATTTAGGTTGTCAAGTAAGTCATCCTTTCCCCTGACGCTAGAGAAATGGCACAGCATGTTTCAGGCGATTAAAGCAAATTTACTGTTCAGTCTTGGAGTGCACTATTTTAAAGTAGTATATACTCAGAATAATGCTTGAAAATGGGGAAAAAGTGGATTTTATGAAAGCGAATGACATGAAACATTCATGTAACTAGTATTGGGGAGGGAAAGAACCACAGCTCTGTAAGATAATTAAAATAGCTTGTGCTAAGAGCAACTTTTAAGCTATTTGGTTGTAGATGCATCATTTTGAAGTGACCAATAAATTCTGTCAATCCTGTTTGAGAAATCAAACGTGGTCCCGGGAGCTTGTCAGGCTGAGACAAGTGAAAGCCATGTTATAAAACAGAACATAATGCAGGGAGAAGAGAGAAAAGGACAGGAAAATATGTCTGGAAAGGTCAGAGATATTCTCACAAGTATTGAGTGGCCAGTTTTCTACTGATGTGTGTATTTTCCATTTAAAAGTATCTGATTTATTGTGCTGTGAAAATAATAACAGTTTTATAATAATCCATTCTAAAGATTAATTATTTATGCCCATTATTAAGGTCAGTATATTCTTAACCTTATCTTTAATTTACAGAGGTCATAAAAATATCTGAACAAGGGCAAGACCACTGTCTAGAAAGCAGATATGTGAGCCAATAGCTTTGAATCGCTTCCAAGCGGTTATTCTGGGCTGCGGACCAGCTCTGCATATAATACTAAGAAGTGGTTTTTGGGAGTCAGTTCAGAGAAGATTACTCACTTGATCCAGAGCTTCGTAGACAAGGTTCCCAACCCTCCTATGTGCGAGGTGCAGGTGTCTCGGCCCTCGTTCTAACCCCCCAAAGGACTCCAGCCTGCCCAAGTTTGGTAACGAAGATTTGCTCCTCCTGCCTTATTTGGTGCACAGATGCTTTTTGTTTGACTTGATTCAGGGAACTGTGTTGTGTTGAACCAGATCAGAATTTGTTGCTCCCATGATAGTCTGTGAAATAGGTCATACCCAAATAGCATTAAAAGAATTGTATGGCAAAAGCTGGTGACTGTCTTTTTTAGCAAATATTTTGAACACTAAAGCAATTTAGAAAAACCTTTTAACATACAAATCAGTCTGCAACACCTATGTGCATATTTTCTCATATATGAAACAAAAGGTTTTGTGTGATAGGAAAAAAGATTTGATCTCCAGGTAGTCCACGTTTCTCTAAAGCAGAAATTGTAGTCAGTGATACAAGATACTAGGAAGTCACTGCTATGTTTCACAGCTGAGATTTATAATGAAAAACATTTTCATATGTTCTTTTTATTTTAACTCGATTCCTATCTACGAGTTTGTTTTTGCACTTTTAAAACATTTCCTTCCTGTTATCAGTAGATGTTCACTAATTAAAAGCTTTCTAATTGTAATGGAAATTAAGTATAGAGGAAGGAGGTAAGAATAAGCAAATGTTTATAACTAGCTTGCAGTCGTTCTGGGGTGTAGTTACTTTGGATGGATAGATGGATGAATGGAGTTATTAAAAATAAAAAAAATAAAAACATGTAGAAGCTGTGGGTGAGAAAAAATGGATAAAGATGGACTACTACCTGCGACAAAAAGCCTTATGTGATTCCGTAGTCAGAAATACAAACTTGATTAATGGTGTGTTACTTACCTTTCTGTCTTAAGGATATTAGGATGACTGCATCTAGACGCGTCAAATACTGCTGCTCTTTTAATTTTGTTCTCCTGCTGAAGGGGTATAAAGTTGCAGCATTCTGTCTGAAAACGGTAACTAGACTTTTATTTTTATCAAGGTGAAGAGCCGTGTAGGCAGCATGTTATTGCTTCTGACCTAGCTCCCTGTCTGCTCTGTAGCACTGAACGGGTGCTGAAGGGGTGCTGGGGGGGCGCAACGTGATAAAGTAGGTCTCGGCTCGGGTAGTTCTGAAGCTATTGACACAAATTACGGCTGCCGGAGATAGCACTGCGGGAGGCCGCGGTGGCATCTGAGTGCTGTCCCTTTGACGTTTCGCCAGTCTTGTGTGGAGCTGGGCTGAATATCGGCTGAAGATCCTAAGGGCCGCATTACAGCATCACTTTGCAAATTTATTTCCAGGGTTTATTTTTTGGTGTGTGTGTAGTATTAATGGTGTTCAACAATGTATTTGAATGTCTTCATTTCAGATGGTGGTGATTCTGACAAAAATAGTAATAGTGGAATTCCTCATGATCAGCTAGATGGTGATTTTGCATATCTTTTTTTTTTTTCTTAAAAGAAGAAAGGTTGTAGATAATAGTCCTTGGAGAATAAATCTGTCTTGTTTGACAGTGGAAAACATATACTTATTCCCATTATTCAATGTATGTGCCAAAGAGAATAACTAGTAATGAGAGAGGTACCTGGCAAGGGTGCAAAAAATGTACTAATTACTTTTGATGGGAAAATTAGATGTGAATTTATTGAATATCTGCATCTGATATATCCAAGACATTTACTATTAGTAATGATAGGAAAAATGAAGAGCAGCTGCACATTCTGAGGACCCATCTCTTGGAAACTTAGCGGGGATCACTGATACTTAGCTCTTACTATTCAAATGAGTATCAGCATTTTGCTTCATTTTGCAGGGCTTTTTTCATTCTAGTATTTGAAAAGTTTGGGTGGGATGGGTACTTGACAAATACGCGTAAGCATTTACTAAGCAACACCTATACTCTCAACCATATGGTGACATTAGTGATATTAATACTTAGCATTGCTAAAGCCCTTTTCATCATCAAAGGACACTGCACAAACAGATTGGAAATGTTAATCTTAGTGTACAGAGAAGAAAAACTAAGCAAAATAATTTTGATACATCTTTAATGGTGAGATCTCTGGGGAGCTAACCTTAGATTCATCATTTTTCTTATTCCCCGTCTGTTCCTCTTAGCAGCTGCACTGCACAGGGATTTTTCTATTTCCTATAGCTGTGCTGGGAAAATAGAGATGGATGGAGGGATGAAAAAAAATGCAGAACACTACATACATCCTTACTAATCCTGGCCGATGCTGCTGGGGGTGGGTTCCTGGTTGTGGGGATCTCGCGGGGGACCAGTTAGGGTGGAGGTAATGCAGGAGGGGCAAAGGAAGCGGGAAGAAGGAACCCCTCTGTCCCCGCTTTGAATGCCGCTTCTCTCCGTGTGATGTGGGTTTAGGAAAGAAGAACATCCCTGAGATGAAACAGTCTCAGAAGAGGGATTGACTCGGCAGGAGCCTGTAAAACCAGTTGTATGTGAAGCTCTCAGAGGTTGGATACATTCCTGATCTCCCCATTCCCACCCTGTTGTATCTTGTCCTGTCTGATCCACAGCTGTGTGTTCGGCACGCTCCTTTTCATCTGTCGTCTCTTAAGTGCTTCTTTTTATTTTTAGCCTAATACGAACTTTATTACCATCTTCCTTTCATTCTTTCTGTCTTTTGTCTGATTCCTGATTCTCTTTTCATTTAAATTGGCCCCCTGACTATGCCCTTTCGTACGTTGTCTTTGTTGTTTTACTTTGCTAATAATTTCCTTGCAAAACACCCTTCCAGCTGTAGGCAAGAAACATGCGTAGCTCACATGGTATTTACTGACCATCAGTATTCACTTTGCACGTTGTATTGGCAAATCCTCGTCTGTTTTGTTAGTTCTTGGGAGGTGGGATTGACTGCTGCATATTGGGCATTTAGCGAAGGAGGCTCTCATTTCACAGAAGGTTTTATCCTATCAGTATGTGTTTGAGTGATCACAACTTTGTAGCTCACAAGCAGTATAAAAATGCAGTTCTGTGCAGTGCCAAGCATTTCTTCCAAAGGTTCAAAGCGCTGTCAGCTCTCCCTGACTTGAGGGCAGGCAGCAGGTTATACTCGCCTGGGTCGGATCACTTTACTGCGACAATTTATTTCAGTGTGCTCAAAGTCAGATCAGTACTGGCTGTTTGAAAAATCTCAACCATAAAGTTTTAAACATATTGTTTAGTAGTTCAGGTTCCCAAAGATGATCTTTGTCTTTTGCATACAGGCTTACTACTTAAGTGTGAGAGAGGGACAGAGAGAGAGAGAGACAGAGAAGAGTGTGTGCATATGAATACATATGTATGTGAATGTATATGAACACATACACATATATATATTCATTAAATTGACTTGGGACTACTTTTGTGTATTCACTATATGAACAGAATATAATTTTTTTATATGCTTCAGTGGCATTCTAAGTTATTGTTTTAAGAGTTAATAATGAAAATATTCTAAATATAGTAATTTATAACATTAATGATAGCTTTAAAATAAGCTATTTTCAGTATGTAATGTAATAATAATACAAGCTTAATATAGACTATGATAAAGGATATGGGGCAGGATTGTCTGATCTTGATTTTTTTAACTGCATTACTTGCTTGAACACATTATTCATTTGCTATGGTCAAAATTAAAAAAAATCTGGAATTGTTTTCTTAGCCGAAGGAAAATATGTGAACAGTAATAAGAAGACTGGCCATGTCAAAATCTGGAATCGTTCTTCAAATTTGCTTTGAAAATTAAGCTTTTAACGCCAAGCAACTGGCTCTCTCAAGTATCTAGTTTCAAGGAAAATACAGCAAGCAATAAATTGCAGTATCAAATGGCCACTGTAACTAAATCTCATTCTTCCTTCAGTGGCCTCAGGACAATTGGTCTAAAGTCTCCTTTAAAGAAAAAGGCTATAATTACTGTTTCAATTGTTTTGCTTTGCCTTGGATATAGAAAAAGTGGTTCCTCCTCTCTTGTCCTTTTTATGGATATTTTAGCTTCATCTTTCAATGTATGAAAGATATTTATGTCTAAGCAGACATACCGTCTGTAAGTTTTAAAAATTAAAAGTGACTAAATGTAAATTGACAGCTTGGTCCAAGCCACTTTTTGTGATAAGTTGAACAACATCAAAAGGTATTGTTTATAACATATACATTTCATGTTTGGTTCTCAATGAAATATGTACGGAAATTGAAATTTTTACCTAAAAGTGATCTGCTGATGATGCTTTTTAATTTTAATAATCTTAAGGCAAAAGCTAATTTAAAAAAATGGCTCATGTGAATTCCTGTGAAATTTAAAACCTTTTCAGTCTTCTTCGGTTTTACTGGAAATTAACATGCAACATTTCACAGGAATGAGGGTCTTGCCAGCTCTAAGCAAAGCTGCTTCTACACAGTTGCTGATATTTATAATCCACAATAGAGAAGAGACTGTTTTATGAATGTTGAGAAAAGATCAACACTAACACCTACCAGATGGGTTGTATCAGGAGAACATTTGCTAACAATACTTGATATTAAAGACCTGCTGATACCTTGTGGAAAAGATTGAAAAATGGTTCTGAGTAGATTAAAGATAAAGGCTTTTAATGACACAGGTTTCGCAACTGTATATGTTGTTTTAGTGGACTAATTAAAGGGATCTCATTCTCTGAATTAGTTGTTCCACATGTCAGTTTATTTGGTCCCAGATTCTTTTATGAGAGCATAAGTTTTGATGTCAACTTTATAATCTTAAATAGATTTCTGCTGTTGGATTTTTTTTAAATTCGTATTCACAAGCTTTTGAGAGAAAAGAAATCATTTGGTTATGTATTTAATTAAGTAAGTTTAAGAAGGAAGCACATGGTGAAAAGATCATTTCATTTGTACTGTGACGTTCCGGTATTTCAGGATGATATAGTTATTAAGAAAGGAAACTGCTTACCAGTTTGCAACTGGGGATGAAAAGGAATTCAAAAGCAGAGAGGTGGAAGTGCATTGTAGACTATTTCTTTTCCTGCAATGCATGCATGGCAAATAATGGATTTTTAGACACTAAATCATTCATATTCTTATTTTTTAAAGAAAATTTCTTGTTGCTCTAATATGAATTATTTGAAAAACAAGTCTGTTGAAATTTACTCTTAGTACAGTGCCTCTGATTAATCTTACATAGTCCTGTCCATCACAGACAAATGCAAGCAGGCTAGTAGTATCTTAGAGGTATTAATCTCTTTCACACCAGGAACTGATGCAGGGAACAATGATGATCCAAGGTGACGATAAGGAATTTAAAACTGATTTTCTTAGTACTAAGCAATGGTCCTACCTACTTATGTGATACCAAAGGAAAGAAGCATGGTTAAAATGTTTAGAGCATTCTTTACTTTTATAAGTAGAGCTAGAAGCAAATGCTTTTAAGATGGCTTGATCCTTTGCATATCAGCCATCTTTTTGTTGCTTGTAAATTTACTCACTAATTTGATTAAAATGAAATATTCAGTGCGGGATGTTTATGTCAAGCCTAATTATTTTACATATTTTTCAGATAAAATGGCATTCCAGTTTCTAGGAATAGGACTGTAGTCATTCTTTTCTTTAAATAGCCCTTGCACTCCTGAGTTTCAGAGTACAAATTTGATATTTGGCAACAGAATGACCCTTTGCTCCCCTTATGAAAATCTTTTGTTATTTGGACAACCTCTAAGTAGCAATAGCTTGCTTGTACAGACTGCTTAAATTTTAACAAATACATTCAATAAAATGTCTATCTGTCTGGAACACTCTCTGCTTCCATGAAGAAAGAGACTTTCTAGGCAAGTGTGTTTCCATGCACTTCACAATCTCTAACATGCAAATAATAATGCATTTTCATTAGTATGAAAATAAACTGAGGAACATAATTAAGCACACAGATACTTCTGTGTCAAATGTCACAAATCCTACAAGGATATTTTTATAATTCAGTTTTCATGCCTGGTTTTGAGAAGCATGCGAGCATGTCTGTAAATTAAACAAGCCATTTGGCCTCATGCCGAACAACAGGAATTTAAATTTGGATTAGTTATTGAGCATCATCCATTCTTTGCACTGAGTCAGGCAGGTGTCATTTGGGGAAAAGTAGTCACCCATGCAGTATAATACAACAGGCGGAGTTAAAGATGTATGCACAAAATTCAGACTGGTGTTTCCTAACTCTCAAGTGTTTAGCCATACAACCTTAATAATTTTCTTAAAGCATAATTTTGATGTAAAAAATAAGCATTTTCTATGTAGCTTGTGGTATCCCTATCAAACTGTGCTGAGAAGATACATATTTGAAAGCACATGGAATAATTTGGTTTTATTACACACCTTAAGCTGCTTTGACTCCGTTCGTAACGTCAGTCTATCTTTCCTCCTGAAATTTGGTTGATTAGAGTTTACAAATGTTGCTGGATAAGGCTGCCTCTGTGAAGCATGTCTGCGGATACTCGTCCAGTTGCTTCAAGTCGAGGGTTTCCAAACGTTTTCGCAGCGTGGAGCGCGCCTTAGCAGCACTTCAGGCCGTGGATTCTGTGTATTCTACTTCCGACTTTCGGTGTAGCCTTTCTGCTTTATCAACACTTTGGCAGTTGTTCAGGAGGAGAATAAATATTTCAGGGGTATTTTGCGTCTGTTAATGCAGTTCGGCAGTTGAGGAGTACCCATTGCTATCAGATAATAGCAGGCCTATCTGTAATACCAATTCCTTGCTAAACACTGGTGATTCATAGCTGACAGAACGAGAGCCCATGCCATAACTGATATTTTACTCACAAATACTGTAAATTTCAGATAATGAGCTAAGACTACATTTCCTACCTTGTCTAAATTAGTTATCTGCATCAGTGCCTACCAGGAACTTTTTCATCATCTCGGAAACCTGGCTCTGGGAAGGAGACGTGCTCTTCGTTCCCGAAGGTGAGCTGCTGTTCGAGTGGCAGACTTAGAGCCAAATATTGCCTCGTTGTGGAAGAGGCTTTGCTGAATAGAGCTGAACGCTGCCTCGCTTGTACGCCTGAAAAAATTAAAGTGTCATTGACATTGTAGTCAGTAAATCAGAAATTCTAATAACGGAGCCCACAGCAACATGAAAACGTCTTTTGCTTTTAGAAGAGGAACTGTAACCAGAAGACTCTATTACAGGCCCTTATTGCTGCCTCAGGGCACAGCTTATAGGCTGGGACGTAGAAAAAATTCCCCTTCCAGGTAAATAACAATTACGTTTTGAAAACACCTAAAGCAGACAAGAAATGTGGTCAGACTGGCACTTGCTTAACTAGCTCTGTTTTAAAACTGCATATGCACACGAGCTAACCCCAGGTTGTATATTACCTGGTATTTAGCGGTTGGGTTGCCTTGGCTTAAGCTTTTGATATTTAGAAAGCGTTAGAATTTCTGCTTCTCGTTTCCCCGTTCGCTCTCTGCTTCCTCCTGGCAGCCGAGGGTGGCAGTGCCCCCGGAGGAGAGCCCTCCTTCCGCGCGGCGTGCCCCCACGGCCCGGCGCCGGGAGGAGCGAGCGGCAGAGCCGCTTTGGAGAGGTCTCCCTTCCGCGGGAATTTGGGAAAGGCGATCCCCAGCGCGGAGAGCAGCAGGGAATGACAGTGCTTCTCCGCGGGGAGCCCCGCTGCGAAAGGGAGGGAGTCCCGCCGCCCTGGGCCGTGCCTGCAGCTGCGCTCTGCCCCGCTTGTGGCGCGGAGGGCCACCATGAAGAAGCCGTAACTCCCCGGTAAATCTACTCATCGCCTGGCAGCGGCTGCTGCCACGTCTCTCCTTTAGCCTTTTCCTGCTGCAAACACATATCTTTTACAATTCCCAAACAGAGTAAATGTTGAGGGTTTTTTTGTTGTTTTTGTTTTATTGGAGAGTCTCACTTTGAAGATGAGACTTAGTAGGTCATCTCTTCCGTCTTGTGGCACATTGAGGATTGTCCCGCAAAAGCTGCGATAGCTTGTCCAGCTTAGTGCTCCACTTCCCCCTGGAGACTAGGCTTCGGACGATAACCTCGTGCATCTCGGTGTCAGCTCCTTTGTCAGACATGCCGTATAAATGCCTGGATTTTGTAATGCATTGTGTCAGCTTATGATTCATGTTTTAAAGGAAGACGTTCCTTTACCTGTGTTAATAATAACATCATAAAAAGTTTAAAAAAAAGCTTTAAAAAAATCCATTATTTTATGCCCTGTTAGAACAATTTCTAGGGCATGAACAGATTAATGGAGCCGCAGTCATTTTTGTTCTGTTTTCTTTTGAGATTCTGCAGTACTTGAATTGCACAATTTGTTTGTTTACAAAGGCTGATTTCTGTTTAATGCAAATAAAAGAAATCTAGCAGTCGCATGTTTTACAGAAATCCCCCTCTACCACATGGTATTTCTACAAGTAGAATTTTTTTTACCATTTTTTTGTCAAAAATACCTTTTCTGTTGGCAAATTTTCATTGAAAAAAATTCAACAGTATTTCTTTTATATAGTCTTCAGTAACTTACAGCATCCTGTGTCAGAAGCTGTTCCAGTATTTAATTATTCATGTTAATTATGAACCTCATTTCTGTCTGAACTTTTCTGGACTCGGATTTTAACCACTGGAACTTGTTTCTGTTTGTTATATCAAAGAGCCTTTAATGTTGGATATCTTTGCATGGGTTGCAGAGACTAGTAGGAAGAGCCTGTGTTTTCTCTTTCTTTGGGCAGACAGTTTACCAAATTATTACCCCTCTTGTCCTCCCAGCTTCAGATACGGTTATTTCCAGGCAGAAGCGTCTTGGTTGGCTCATGTTTAGGGTGATGGAGTTTCTTTCTTGTGTGAGGCTGGGAAGCCACGCTCCAAGGTCTTGCTTCTGTTATATGCCAGTAATTATCAGTAAGAACTGATACGTAATACCGGACATCTGAGCCTGTATTAGAGTCATAGGTCTCAGCTGCTGGTTTGTTTTGTTTTTAATGGGGCATATGGTCCTTTTTTTCTTTTTTTTTTTTGCTTTGAAAAAAATACTAGAAAACTCTCTGGTATTTACATGACTATTTAAATAAGATATTTAAATTATGGTTTGGGGAAAGGGGGTGTGGGGGGGTTATTCTGTGTTTCCTAAATATGTGTTCATAGTACTTAATTTGATGTTTTTATCACCGTGTTGCGACCAGGCCCCTAAGGAGTTTGTCAATGGCAGCCGCTTCTGTGTTAAGTGATGTTTGCATAACTCTTGACACACGGGTATCACATAGTCAGCCTACTGCAAAAAGCTGCACCCTGGGCACCTTGCAGATGTACACCCTCTGTGAATAGTGGGATATGAGCTCATCGAGATTTTATAACTTAGGGTGCAATGATAAAGTGAAAAAACAGACATAAAATGCTAGGAAAAATCTGAGGAATAAAGTGGCAGTTTCTTGCATCTTATATTGTAAATGATAGAGAAAAACAAGACAGAAACACTTTCACCTGGTCCAGCCGAAGGAACGAATGACACCCCACCCAGGTTTTGCCAGCTAACGCTTAGGGGAGATGAACTGCAGCCGAACTAAACCATCCCCCTGCTCCTGCTTCTGTGTCCGAGCCAAGAGAGATTGCTGTCATGGAAGGAAAAGGTAGTCTTAGGTTCTGATTGTTTTTTATATTTTTAAGACAACACAGCTGTGAACTGGTCTGATGTCACCATCTGCAGATATGACTTCTTTGTGTATTTAACCTTAACTTTCAATCTCTTGGCATTTTAATACCATTTATTTAGATTGTGACAGTATTTTTATAAGGATTTTCACTCTTCAGTTACAGACATCTATTATGATTTTGAAAAAGGATGAGGTTTCACCTCAGACCTTCTTAGATTTGAAAATCTATAATTAGCTTGAATTTCTAGTGAACTTGCCAGTATCTCTCAGAGAAATAATCTCATTCCTGTAGTATTGACTTCCTTTAATTTGAATCTGTGGTTTTTCTTTCTTCCCTGTAAAATTGTTCTAGATGTTGAGGCCTTCTCAGTTTTACAGTGTCTCTGAAGATAAAACCTTAATAATAACTGTGAGGTCAAAACACATTTTTCCAACCAACTTCTAAAAATCCTGGAAATAAAGTTTTGTAATCCAAGTGATGGCAGAACTTTACGTATGGTTACACAAATAGCACGGCTGAGATGTACCCAGGGAGGTGTAGCATTACCTTTTCGAAATTTGACATGCATTTATATAAATTTGTCCTGTTTGTGTCACATAATGAATTGAAGCAATGCTGCAGGCAGTTAATGAGGTTAGCTCCGCTTTATAAATATTAACATTTGCAGAATTCTTCTATGTATATTACAGCATTTGAATATTACTGTGCTGTACTGAAACTGGTGCTGTTAATCTTAACAATCAAACAGAAAATGTGTGGCGATTGCTATTTATTTGGAGTTTACATAACTTTTTGCTGAGATGAATGCCTTTTACATTGTCTTTTCCAACCTATGAAATGTCATTTCACATTAATGTTTTTATTCTGAAAGAAGCAAAATGTATTTCCATTTCCTAGACTGTTGAACTTCCATTACCAGTCTGTTTTCAATGTCATTTAGGCTTTTGTGGTGACTTGTAATATCTAGATATTACATCACAACATTAATATATGTTGTGATACTTCTTATAGCTCTTCCTTTGCCTTTTCTCTTCCGTGGCGAGGGCTCTTCTTGGAATTCATTTTCCTTTCTCAGCCTCCAAGTGACAGCTGTTTCTTGGACAACTGGATAAAGGTGCAAAGCAGGTTTGCTTGGACTGGAAGGGCGCCGTGTTTCCAATGGTTTCCAATTTTGTGTTAGCCAGAAGTCTTGCCCGCAGGACAACCCTTAGTCTCCCATCACATTGTAACTGCAGCCCGTCCCCAGTACTCGTCATCAGTTTTCTGATTATCCTGTTTGAGGGTAAACAGAGTATGCCGGGTCTCATGCTTTGCCCAATAAGGAATTACAAAGAGACTATGCGCAAAAATAATTATTGTTTGGAACAGGAGAAAAGCTTACAGAAAGAATGTTTTTTTTAAGGACAACAAGATACCCAAAATAATTCTGTGGTCAGGTAAATTGGATTACACTGGAGGAGGTGGTAGGCGAAGCTGTAGCAATACCCTGAGTTGACCACAGCTCAGAAGGGGATCCGCCAAAAACTTTTCACTGCAGTGCTGCAAGAAAACAGAAGAACCTTTAAACTCAAAAATCCACAATGTGTTTGAGCATAAAGTGGTCTAAGACAGGATGAAAGTACAAAAAGGTTTGTAGACAGCCTCCCCCTTTGCCCTGGCAGGCAGTTCCTTGCTTTCAGGCTTGGTTTCAGTCACCTCGATGAAATGTTTTGATTGCAGCAAAAGCTGTGTGGTGCCCTTAAACAGCAGGCGGTTGACGGGAAGAGGCTTTCGGGGGCAGGCAGTCTGCTCCTGGCTTCCTGCGGCAGTGCCGGCCGGCGTGCAGGCTCCCACCTCCTTGCTGTGCTTCCTGCCTTTCCTGGCTGCCCAGCCGGCCGGCTGAGAGCTGCTGCTCCGCGGGCGACCAAGAGCCACTCTCCCCCTCTACCCGGACCCTTTTTCAAGCAACGCACAGTAACTTTCAACTGGGAAGTAAAACAAAGTAAAGACTACTTCTCCTAGGAGGTTCCTTTCAATTCAAAGAAAAGACCAGAAAAAATTCTTTTTGGTGTAAAACTGCTTTCAGATTGTATCACTTTGTCAGAATTGTTCTGGAGTGGGATTGCTCTTAAAGTTTGGATTAGATAGTAAAATCTCTTGCAAAATTGATTTCTTCTCATAACGCAGTTAAGGTTTCCCTTTTTCTCCATTAAACCTGCCATTCTTACCTACTTCTTAGGATATATGTAGACTGTGGTCACTGCTTTGATTAAAACGTAAGGCAGATGTCGTTCGAGTGTTGGCAATAACCTAGACCTGTTGGAGCCTGGAGTTTAGGTTAGCCTGAAAAATCCACTGAAGAATAAACACCAAATTAGTTACTAACTTATGCTTAACTCTGTTCTGCCATAGGGATTTTAAAACAAACACAGCTATCTGTACGCTGCCCTGCAGCACAGATATAACAGTGCAAGTCTGCTGCTTAGGTCGAAAGCTTTGCCGGTCGGTTGTTTCAGAAAACGAGCAGCCTCGGCAGTACCGCGCACCCATTTGGAGCTGCCCTTCATTACAGCCTGGCACAGCCTCCTGTGAACTTAGCATTGCTTCACTGCCCCTCCTGCCCGAATTTCAGTAGTTTCACCACTATTTTGCCACTTTGAATGAATTCAATACTGTGAAATCTTATTTTAATGTCTAGTGTGTATTCTTCACATACTTGTGATCTGCCAAATATATGTGTAAAATTCCAGAATTTCCTTGGCTGTGTTCTTGGGCTTGTGCGTGTTGTGGAGAAGGCAAACATTTCTCCTAAAGTATCTGAAGTAATGAGTTTCCTTTGGTTATTTTACTGTTTTGTAAAACAGTTATATGAGGCAAATCCTTGACAAAACAGATTTTACTTTCTTGGAGAGATGCAAATTTATTACTTGACCATCAATTTCTGTGTCTGGCTGCTGTGTTACTTCTGTAGTCAGTGGGAGTTTTGCCCTAAAACATATAATGGACAGTATAACTTCTGCTATAACTCCTGAATGTCGTCCAGATTAAACTTTCAGTACTATGCCTTGCTCAGGACTACTAAAAAGCAGCACTGTACTAGCACTTTTCAGAGACACAGCTACCCCAATGTGCTCCTAATGTGACTGAAGGATTTCTGCAATTGAGCCAAAGGTAGAAGGACTGTAAAAGCAGGAGACATGAGTTTTGACACTTCTGCTTACTGCAAATTCAGAATTTACCTATTGCCATGTAACTGGCCCCTACTTGGCTTTACCTCTTCTCTCCTATTAAGTGATAAGACTGCACTATATAGCTTTTCATAATATACCCATCACTGATTCCAAGTTTTATGATTTGTTGCATGCGATATGTTTTGATTACTTAACCTTTTTCATTATTCCTAAATTAACTACATTTTAAGATGAGGTGTGGGGTTGTGAGACAGACTGTTCAGGCACTTTGTCTAGAGTTTGAATCATAAACTACATCAATGATTTTTTTAGAAAGCAGAAAAGAACATCATTGTCTACAGAAAGAATTGCAGTTGTGGTCTCTTGGCAGCAGCATGTGGATCTTTTGTTTTTATATCTATGAAACTACACTCAAAAATACATATGAGGTTTGTTCACCATTGCCTCTTGTTCATAGAGCTTTTTGGTGTAAATGATTTAACCAGATGTTTACTCACCAAGAGGAGACAAGTTCAAGCACAAGTTAACGTAGTGCTCAGTTATCAAGTATTTAATTCTCAGCAGTGGGCTGTTGTTAAACAGGTTTTGTCTTTCTGTATGATATGGATACTGATTAAATAGAGGATTAATTTATACATTGAAATATGAGAAGCAGGTAAATCATAGCAAGTAAAAACAGTAGGAAAATATTGAATTGCTGCAAGTAATAAACAGAAATAACATCAGGTGGTTTTTAGTATTTTATGTTCAATATGGCTTTCCTGTTTTTGCTGGCGGTGACGTTATTAGGTCTGTCTCCAATTTGTTTAAAAAACATGCCCACGTCCACTTTTGCGTTGGGAGCGAAGCGGAAGCACGCGTGGCTCACTCGGAAAGCCCTGGAGCGCTGGCAGGAGTCGGCTCGGGGAGGCAGGTTAATCCTCCGCAGAACGGGGCCTGCGTTCGTGTCGTGGCGACAGGTCTGTGCAACGTCACGTTCAAGAGAAGAGCGCCTCGCAAATCTGTAATAAACGGAAAGCACGACTGAAACACCAGCAGTCGGCTTGGATGCCGTTTGTTGGTGACAGCCCCTTCGCTCCGTGCTGTGGTGGAGGCCAGCTGTTTTCAGCAGAGGCGCAGGATGGACAGCGGCGGGTCTTTGGGGCATACGTGCCCTTTCTCTGCTTCCATTGCACGGCCGGGCTGTGGTATCGTGCTAACAGGACCTACGCCGTTCCGTCGGCCCCGAGTCGCCGGGGCCCCGTGGCTCCCTGGATCTTCATGGCGTTTTATTCGCGGCTCAGTCAGTCGCACAGTTCCCTGGTGGCAGCAGCAGAGTGAGGCAGATGGCAAAAGACATTCTTTTGTCAGAAGAGCTGAGGTGGAGCTAGGAAAATGGAAGGGGAGAGTGTCAATATGGGCGTATGTGACAGGGAAGCCAGGAAGGACAGACTATGACAGTATAAAGGAAATAAAAAAGCAGGAAAAATCAGCGGCCTGTTTCTTTGGTTAGTATAGCCCATTGATTTCCAAATATTCCTATTCCAATTGGTCTTTCTTCACACATTTGTATGAAGGCAGGGGATCTAGTCGTGCTATTCTCACAGTCTGTATTCCTTTCTGGCCTTGAAAACTAAACTAAAAACTAAAATGTTCCACATGTAAGATATTGTGCTTTGGTGAGTAAAGGTTGCTTCACCATCAGCCCTTAGATTTCCAGGGAATCTGAAGTGTTCCTCTCAGAAATGGGAAATGCAGTCAGAAGCCATGGTAATAAATGAGATGCAGTACACATGGCTATATAAACTCATGCAAATTACATTTGTACTACTTTTTTCTGTGACCATGGAAAACTAAGTCACAAGTCATCAGGTTAGCAAGTACCTTTGTCTCTTCCATACCCTTACGATGAAAAACCCTCAAGCAGATGGTGCTTCGCTGCTCTGCAGCATGTCATTGGATATGAGGAATCCCCCTGTTAATACAGTTCCCAATATCTGCCTTGCTATTCCTCCCCTCAGCCTGCTGTCTCATCTGCTCTGTTACAGTCTTCACCACTGCTTTCCACTCCATCACCCCCTTGTGTGACTTCATATGAGATTCACTTTTTAATAAAATAATCCAGGAATAGCGTTGTTGTTAAAAAAAAAAAAAAAAAAATCAGTGATTCTGTAATATCTTTATAACAAGGCTAGTCACTTTTTTTTAATTTGTTTGCGTGCAAGTAATTTTCAGCTGTGCTACCAGGATGTCTGAGCTGGTGTTCAATAAGTTCTAATAGTACATTGCAAAATTGCGTTTCTTTTTGACTTTCTCAGCACACTTGGGCTTTTTTCACCCCTACACCCTTCTCTTCCCCCCTTCAGCTCCCACCTACACACCTGAAACAGGTTGACAGACTGTTTCGAGCTAATCCTATATGGGTAATGTAATCCTAGAAGTTTGTGAGGAAGCAGACAGCGATTTATGGTGTAAAAATCATACCCTTTTCACTTCTTTACAGATAGAGATTAACTACTCAACTCAAATATTTTTAAAACATTCCCATCAAAGAACATGCCTGTCTCACATGAGTCAGAAAAGCAAAACACTGGAAAAATATACAAGCATCTGGAAACAGTGCACTGCACTGGAAATTCTGGGTCTGGCCCAGCTATGTTTTTTGCCTACAGTATCCATATAAATGATTAAAAAAGGACTCAATTCTTATGAAGTCTAATTTTATTAGATCTGATATGCCTTCCTGAACCTTTTTACTTTTCTCCCGATTTCCTCAAATCTGGAATTTTATGGAAGTTGTTTATATCCTCCTCTTCTACCCTGCCCTTCCAATAACTCTTGAAAAAGTCAAGTATTTCTAGCACACATGTGGCTTTCTGCAGATCAGCTATGCTCCCTGAAACAGTGATTACTTTACCAGATCAATTTTCTTGGAAAGATTTCCAAAAAACGATCTAATACACCCTATACATTAAAATACTTAAGCATTCAACAAGTGTTTGGCGAGACAGAAGGATGTTCTTGGAGTTAATATTCAAAGAATACAGAACATGTAGTGTCTTGCTGTGCTCACAGTGCTATTACCCATTTTACGTTTAGCTGCCTGCAGATTTTTGCAGCCTTAGTTTTTGCCCTGGTCTGCGATAGTAATTCTTGAGCTGCAAACATGCACGTTGAGAAAGACAACATTCAAAAGTGGCTTTCTCCAGCTGTACGCTCTCTGTGCTTGTTTAGCCATTGAGAATTTGTACTAATACATTTACTTTAACTGGATGTTCAGCTGATTGACTCTGTCATCGCCTGATAGCTTTCTGGAGACCTGGGGATTTGGAGAGGCCTGTCAGAGAGTGGAATGGCCCTTTATCAAACCTAGGTTTAATTTTTCCTCCTCCTCCCTGAAATTAGCTGATTGTTTCTGAGGTGGTAGATAGACAGTAACAAGGTAAAAACCGTAACAGGACAATATGTACCTTCACTGAGAACAGATGGGGTCCTGAGGAAGACCTAGAATCTTGGAAAGGACTATTTTTATGTCTTTGTCTTCCTGGATTTTATAGACAGACAGACAGACACACACACACACACACGCACACTCTTTCATCTCTCCCTGAGGTTTCCTGTCTCTGGTGTACTGGCTATGAAGTTGGCCCATTGCCTTAGAAAGACACAAATTTTTCTCTTTGCACGTGTATCTCATCTTTTTGTTTCTTAATAAGTGTTTTGCCTATTCTAGCGCTTATGGCAAATTTGTAGAAAAGTAAGGGTCAGTGATGGTAAGCCAAATAAGGAGAGAACACATTTGGCTCTATTGCTTCTTACCTGTTGCTTTGTTCTACCAAGAGTCTTTGTTCCACTGGGAAGTTCTTGTATCCCGCTGCCTCTGATGTCAGATGAGGGTTTAAAGTTCTTTTATATACAGTAAACATATACATACATACATATATATATATACACACACACATATACACACACACAATGTAACTATAGTTCCAGGTGGCTCTAATTAGTGACTATGGCACTATTGTTCTCTCTCTGCCAAAATGGAAAAACAAAAGACCATCCCTGCCCTGAAAAGCTCACAGAATAAATAGAGGACAAGAGACAACAAGCAGATGCAGAAAGCAGGCCTGGAAAGCACAGTGTGATGGAGAGATGGTTATGAATTTTGGGTAAGGTAATAGTCACAGCATAGCAGCTACCAAGTCATTGTTGAGGAAGTCTTCAGGCCAGCAGCTGGAAGCAGCTGGCTTGTTGAAGCAGGCTGCTGTAGGTGTTTATTGTGGGTGTTTATTTGTGTGTAATCCATACACAGGGAAGGGAGCAGCATCAAACACCTAATACTGAAAGCAGTAAGATGACATGAATCTTGGATATAATCGTTATTAGTGTGAGAAGGGAGGGAAAGTGTTTTCTCTGGGTGTGCCGAGCCCACGAGAGGAGAAGGGACTTGTGTGCGGAGCTGTCTTGCGTGAGGGTGACCGTGGTGAGAATAACCAGCCTCACTGCCAGCAGAGCAGGGCTGCTTGCCCTTTTTATCCTCGCTCTGTGTGGTCTTCAGTCCCCTCAGCTTGCTGGCGGGAGGAAGCAAATGGAAGCTTCTATATCTCAAAGTTTTCTTCTTTTACCTTTGAAGAAGGTGTGGGATTTATGAGCTCCAGATATTAAAAGAAGAGGGAACTTCACAGACACAGTCCTTTTTCTCTGTGGGTAGCAGATGACCAAGGGCTGCCCGACAGTGCACCATGGACACCGAGCAGCATTTCTGGCCCAGAAAAAGGCTATTGACTTGCTCTGCAACTGGAACATTTTTCTCAGCCTATTCCCTGGCGCAGTGCTATTGCTAGGACTCCAGATATGTTTGACTTTGCTCTCTAGTTTTCTGTGGAAAGTTGGCAGCAATTATTTCCTTGAGAATATGTTGTCTTCAGGATGTAGCATTTGGGATCAAAACTTCTTTCTTTGGCACTCTCCTCCTTTCCTGTGGTGTCTTGTTGCGTCCCATCCTCTTGTCTTCCCAAATTCACAATGGGAAAAGATCTCGGTGTCTGTTTTTGCTTATCACTCCCACTGCTCAGCAGCTTGATTTCTTCTTATTTCTGTCTTGAGAGAGTTTGTACGTCAACAGCAGAGAGTGAGGTTTCTTGTTTGAGGACCAGAAAAGGCAATGTGAAACTCTGAAGTGCTTCTGCTGTTACCTGTACTTAACATGGACTTAAGTTACATGTTAAAAATATATAAAATCTACTCTTTTTTAAGCTGATTGCAGGAACTGTACTGATTCTGTCCACATAAGCCAATACAGACATTGTATTATAAGAAGTTTTTGGAAAGAGGGTAAAATATGATAGTCTAATAAAACATCTGATGATTTTAATTTCTTATGTTTAGATATGGTCCTTAAATGTTAAGGATCATAAATGAATTAGTTTTAGCTGGCGCATAATGTCATGTTTAAAAATATTAAATTTAATCTATAATCATGAAACCTTTTTTTTTCCCCAGAGTCTTCAGGTATTATGTAGTGTACTCAATTTTCGGATATAGATTTTCAAGGTACTAGGCTGAACTATACACTTTTCTCCTTCGTGATATCCAGAAATTTTGAGGTGTGAGAACATTGTTCGTTTAGAATGCTTAAAGGTCCTCTTTCCCTTTCTCCAGTGTTACTCAGTATTAACATTCTGCTTGGGTAATATGTATCCAAGTTAAAACAACATAACAAGATCAGGTGGGTAGTAGAGGTCTAAGCTGCCTTGATTTCTTCTCAGAAAAATTCCTGAAATAGAAGCCCAGAAGCCCAAATAATTAATTATTGACTTTAAAAATAAAAGGAAGGGAAGGGGCAAGCTACCAAAAAAAAAAAAAAAAAGTGCTGCCTTCAGAGAATACTATTTATCCACACATGAAAGAGAAGTGACCTGTGTTTCTCATAAAGTAAAGATTATTGCAATTAATGCTTTTCTGTAAAGGTTTAGTTCTGAAACATTTTCCTCTGAATTACAAGAAAAGGTATAAATGCAATATCAGAGAACACAAAAATAAAATGGATATAAATTAACAGTGAATTGTCATGAGGAATTAGCACTTCCTATCGTGATAAAAATCTACTCTAAAAAGTGAAGATTTTTTTAAAAACTATTTCCCTTCTCACAACCCGTCCTTGAAGAAATTAAATAACATTGACAAATCAGACACTTTGGTAGAGAAAACAACCTAGATGATTAATCTGTTTAGTTCTCTGACTGACATTTACACAGCTAATTGTGTAGTGCTGATGCTTCTTTAATAGATCTGAATATTAATGGAAGATTTGGTTAAAGTTGAAAGTTGTTTGTTTAGGAATATCACTGGAGAAATAAGAATGCTTCATCAACTTCAGATTTTCATCACAGGTTTTATGACATATCATGGAACTTAAGTGCTTTTATGACTTGTAAAAATTGCTTCAATATTTGACATTCTGTGCTTCAAGGAATCCTGATTGGCAGTTGATTAGCCTTTTGCTCAAGTCATTATCTTCTTTAGTGAAATTAGTTGGCTAGAAAATTGCATTGTAATTCATCAAGGGGAAAGTAACATTTCAAAAGCTCTTGAGAGTATGATCCTTTTTATTTAGTATGCAATCTAAGTCATTTTCCTAGCATGCTCTTCTAAAATGTACTATTCATCATATTATAGCAATAGGTATCAAATTATTGTATTCGTTTTCTTTTCAGTCTTTCAGTGAAAACAGGTGATGCCTGCCTTTAAACTGGCTCATGAGTGCTGTAGAAAGATGTGTGTACAAGAAATAGAGTTGGGCCTTGAATCAGAAACATAATGAAGTTTGAGTTTAAAAACTAATCTGAATATGAGGAAAATTCCTCTATTGTTATATTTAACACAATGATGGAAGTCAGCTTTTTTGATTTGAAAGGAAAATGTTTTGGAAAAATTGTGGCAATAAATAATATACAAATGTTCATTGGTAAAGTGACACAATCATATTTGTAAAAAGAACTTCAGTCTTACAAAGCCTGTAGCGTACTGCGACAAATAGGACAATAGCTTTGATAATGTTGTCACTCATTACCTAAGTGGAAAACAGGGTGCCTGAATTACATTGCTAATTAGGTGTTAAATGTATATCTAATTTCACGTTCATGCTTAGGAACAGTACGAGGAATATGGAGAATGCCCCGTTGCTGTTGCAGGGCTGCAGCTTGGGGAGTGGCCCATGGGGCACGGTTTGGGGGAGCAGGCTGGAGGTCATCTGCTAGGAGCCATGGGTAGGACTTTACCTGCCCTGGCATCAGGGGGCCTGCCTGCCTCCTCCTAGCTGCTTTTCTGCTCTGCCAGGCAATTGCGAGAGCTCACCGTGCAGGTGCCTCTGAAGGGACAGCTGAAATGCGGCAGTAGAAACCGCACCATTTTGAAACAGTGGTTTTCGAACCATTTCACTTGCAGACACCCCAAGTGTCATATACGTAGGTTGACCTGGGTTAGTGTCTGGAGGTTGTCCTGCTTTGAGTGAGGCTGGACTACGTGCCTCCAGAGGTCCCTGCCCATCCATATTTCAGTGTTTGCTGTATAGCATGTTTTATTTGGTTTCCTTCTTGCCTTTTCCTTCTTTCCGTCTTGCTATTCTTGTTTTACAATAAAAGCAATTTTCTGTGGTGTTGTGGCCCACACTGGAGATCACTCTCTTCTAATTTTCTTGTTCTCTTTCGCCTTTACTCCTCCTTAAGAACCCCAGCTGTGTGTTAACATCACGCCTTGTTAGACTCAGAGATGGGTTTTGCCACAATAAGTGTCACCAAATTAGTTAACTTCAGATCATGAGATAATTCAGTGAGGTTCTTTTTTGAGGGTGTTTTCCTACTTTTATAGCATGTGTGTTCTTTAGATATTTTAAAGCAGCATCTTGATATTAGAATATTTAGATCAATTAACTTTATACTTAATTGGAATACAACCAAATGTATACCATATAAAATTAGCTACTATGCAGTTATTTTCCGATGAAACTTGATTCCTAGTTTGCTAGTAGCATTTTCCTACACAGGAAGACAGAAAACATTTTATCATTACATTTAGGTTCCTCCTGTAAGGTGAATGTGTGAAAGAAAACATACACATCAGATGAAATAAGAAAATTCTTTCTTTGCGATTTAATATCAGTTAAGTCACTGTACATCCTTTAAGAACTTTATTAAAAAGCTGCTTTTGCATATAGCTATTGAAAATAATGGCAATCTGCTAGCTGTCTCATATAACTTAAGTGTTTCTTCTTTGTGCTAGAATATGTTTATTCTTACTTCCTACCTCTGCCTGCTGCTTCGCTGTGCCATTATCTATTGCTGTTGTAATGCTGCTGCTGTATTGCTACTGCTAGGTGAGTAGCAAAAATCATCCGGGCAGAAACAAGACAATCTAAAGTGAATGTGCTATACAAGCTCTGAAAGAAGAGTTACAGAAAGCTGACTCCTTAGTTTAAAAGTCAGGATGTTTTGCATTCGTGTGTGTGTGTTCCCTATCTTTCCTATTTTAGTTGTTGTTATAATAATCACATGGGGTTTTTCCTAATGTAAAAAACCTGAAATTTTTGAATTGGTAATAAAACAGACTTAGGTTACACTCTGTCAAAAATATTTGTCTGAAGAAGTAATTAAAATTCATGAATGCTTCTGGTAATGGAGTAATTGTCCCCTAAAGGTATAGGGCACTAGACTGGGAAAAAACAAAATTAAGATCTTCCAACAAAGAAAACAAAATAAATTTCTTTAAATGACGGACTGCTTTGAAATTTGATCTGTGTTATTATACCTTACCTCTCAAGCTTATGGATTGCTTATTGTGTTAAGAACAGAACTGCGCGGTTTCTTCAGGAAGCGTTGCCAGCTGCTGAGCACCAGCACAGAGCTTGCAGTCTTAGAGGTCAAGGCTCTAACACACGAAGAAGTATCACTTCTCATGCATAAAACATAGGACAGAGGAATTGGTCATGTCTGTTCCCCTCTTCTCCCCCAAGATATTATAATATAACATGCTTAATAGGAATGTCACAGCCTTTAATTGTTTACAGAAGTCACAGTGGCAACCACTGTAATGATGATAATACTTTGCATACCTGTAATCCTTCTATCTGAGGAATGTGAAATACTTTACAAACATTAGTTAAGCAAGTATTATCTTTACATCAGTACTACTAAGTGGTCCTACTGGAATAATCGAGTTGCTATTAACTGAATTTTCTCTCCCCTTCGTTATTTCACACGCTAAAATAATTGCCTTGTTTATTGTGTGCTCCGAGTTCCTTATTTTCCCTGTTTCTTTCATTTTGTGTCTTTTTCTTTAGGATTAGGTTTCAGAGGAGGGATCTTTCATTTTTAAAGAATGTTAATTCTGTAGAATTGAAACAAAAAAAAGAAAGATAAGTTAATAGGTGAACGTTTATAAAGTTTAAGAATCTGTAAGACTTCCGTTTCCAAAGTCAGATGCTCTACGGCCCTGTCTCAGTGCCTATTGCAAAGCAGCTGGAGAATACGGTGCTTTTTGGAGTTTTTGTAGAATTGCTGGAGTGCCTTTTAAAAAGAGGGAGACATATGATTAAAAAGTTACTTGGCAGTAGTGATGGACTAGTGTATAGAGTTCTAAAGCTTCTTGGCAGGATTTGTGCAACTGGTCTGTCCAGGAAAATCAAAAAGTTGCAGACAGCTTTTCTCTAACCTCACAGGGTGCAGTAAAATACAGCACTCACCACTCAGGAGGCGCTGCCTTTCTAAATGCTGCCAAAATACATGCCTGTGCCACGATACGGTACTTTTTTATTAAACTCTCTAAACAAGTGGAATGAGATCTACATGTTTCCTGTCTCATTATCCGGAAGGAGCTGTGTTCTCTTCGTTAGGGAAAAACGGATTTAGATTCTCTCGTAGGGTATTTCACTTTAGGATGCGCGACTGCACTGCCTCGCTTGCACCGAAGGTGTGATGCAGCAAAACCAACAACAAGTATTTTCTCTTTGGCTTTTGGCGTTGATGGGCGTTTTGTAAACTTTGGTGGTGTCAGGTCGAGAGGTCGCCCGAAGGGCACGGGATATCTCACGGTTGCGATGAGATATGCTTTTCTCGGCTTCGGACTGAAAAACGTTGTTCTGTAGCGTATTTCTAATCTTTTTCTCTGACAGACTTGGAACATGATGATGCCGGGTTTGAGACGACAGAAGGGCACATGACACCTTCTAGATTGTCACTCCAGTTATTCGTCACCGTTATCAATCCCAGGAGAATTTTCAAAATCTGTCCCACAATTTCTGCAGCTTTTCTGAATCTTCTTGGGCTCTGAGTTGAATTAAGGGTGTTTGAAAAGAAATAACTTTGTGTTAGGTTCCCATCCTCTAATATAGTCACTGTGTTTGACAAATGATCCTCCTTTTATTGTGGAGCAAAAGTTTTGTACAAGGGTAAGTTTACACTTGGAATTCGTAGTATTTCTTTAACTCGGTAAAATTGACTAGAAGCATAACAGAAGCTCTGAGGCATAAGGAAAAGAAATCAAATTTCATGTTTTCTAATCTTGCACACATTAAATTTCTGTTACAATGATTTTTAAGCTGCGGTGTATGAGGTCAGCTATGTTGCTTGCCTCTTCTGGGGAAACTCTGTGTATGTTCCTGAGTGTAATAACATCCTTTTTTTTTTTTTTTTTTGGATAGTTTTCCTCTTCAGTATTATAAAAGAACTACATTTAGGCTCTTGGCTCTTGGGAACTGTTAATGGTTTTGATTCACTAAAGCACTCTTGGTATGAACAGATAACATTTATCATTTGCTTAATAACTGTCACTTTATGTTCTAACATTGAATAATTGAAGGTAAGATAGAGAAAATGCCTTTGTTTATTTAACAATGCCATATGACTGTTCGCAATCACTTAAGAAAAGAAGCTGTATAGCTATGTATGTGAAAAGTATATTGGCAATGTGGGTATTTCGGAACAGCTTGTTTGTTCTTGGAAAAGGCATATGTTTGACAAAAACTTAATTGTTGTTTTCCCATACCTGTGCAAAGAAAAGTACATGTTGTAGTTAGCATGATGCTTTTGTGCGTTCATTTGTGTATCTAAATATTCAGGAGAGAATCCTTGCAAAATATTCATTTTTGGAAAGACCTTCCAAATACCACGTACTCTCTGTACTGTGCTGTATGGTATTACACCCAGTTTTGGGGCTCTTGAAAAATGATGCATGTTTCATCCTTTTAAATCTGTTTCTTCGTTGCTTTGGAGCAGATTTTGTTTTCATGTGTAGTGAAGCGATATCTAGACCAGAGTAACTAAATGAAGCGCAAGAATCGGGGAAACAGCAAGTACAACAATCACACCTACTGTAGCAGAAATGGGAACCGAGCCATGAATATCTAATTGACTGTAGTGATGACTCTGCCCTGTGCAGACATTGTTTTTGAGTGTATTTCGATAATGGTTCATTTTTAACCCTTTCTCTCACAAAGCTGAAGATCAGGATACATTTCCTTAAAGAGTTTGTGGGACAGATGACAACATGGGTGAGGTTTCTTTCTAATGCAAGGAGTCCTGCATGCTGCAAGAAGTTGCTCTCCTAATTGCTTCCTGCATAATGGGAATGGTTTATTTTGTCCTTGAAATCTGTTTAGTTATGTATTTATAGAGACAAGAACATTGGGAATCTTCAGACTCATCCCAGCATTTCTACTGTATGAAAAGTTGTTTTGCTGTTTTTGTTTTGTTTTGTTTTAAGGGATTACTCCCTTGGTAATATAGTTCTACTGTTGAGGTACTTCTTCATCAATTTAAGTTTAAGCACATCCTTAGGGCAGTAAGCAGAAAAAATCCAGGTTTTTAAGAGGAAGGAAAAGGCTTTTCTGGAGCTATCCTGCAATGATTTTTAAGTCCTCGTGGGATTTGGGAAGTCACCATGGCCAAGGTGAGGCCTTCCAGGTTCAGGCAAATACTGTAGATGAGCAAGTGAGCTGGGCCCAGAATCACAAAGGCCTTTTATGATGTGAAGATGATGCCATGGACTGACTAAGTTCTTCATGTAGTTCTTCATAGCAAAGAACCTTGTCTTTTTTGGGTAATGCTCTTAAAATTTGGCTCTGTGTTTGCAGGGAAAAAGTTTACCTCTTGATTTGTGGGAATTTTAATTAGGCCATTTTTTTCTGAGAACCTCTAGTAATTGCATTCTCCTTTAAAACGTGCAGGTTTATGAATAATAAAAGTGAAAGATTAAACATGCTTACCTAAAGTCTTTTTCTTTTCACTTTTTAATCTGTGTTTTCCTGGGGTATCTATTTGAAGTATCAAGAGGACATTATTAGTTTCACAATGATTAAATTTACAGCGACTAAATATAGTGAAAATGCTATCTCCTGGAGCTATTTTGTTGCTTTCAAGTAGTTAGGCTTGCAACACTAGCTCGTCTCCTATTTGATGGTGGATCTGCTGAACATGAGCAAAAAGGCTGAGTGACTTCTTAGTCAATATTCTGCCAATAGATGGGAGAGGGAGAAGTTCAAACACTAATGTGCACTGAGTCATTTAGTCAATCACATCCGCGGTCTTTGCTGTATTTCATAAACACTGTGAACACACATACACGCACTTCACTTAGTCATTCACAGATATGCAGGTTGTTACAGTGAAACCTGGACTCCTTGAAGGCAAATACGATTTTGTCAGGGGTTTCTTGTCAAACTGGAAAGGCAATATGTGATAGGATCCATTTGTTCATTGCCTATGTCCCATTCAATTTGAGCAGGCTGCGTATTTTGAAACACTTTTATTCTGGTTTCTGTGTGCTGTCTGCCTGCTCTCTATTTTCTGCTATTAATTAATTGCCGTCCTATTATTTATTCTACTGGTTGTTTGCAGATGTGTTTGACAGAGGGTTGCAGGTTTCAAAATAAGTAGTTTTCTGCACATTTCTCCAAAGAGGTGTCCAGAGAGAAGAGAATACCTCTCTAAAGGAAGGGAAATCCAGGGAGACCCAGCCATTACGAGTTTGGTTTGGCATCATGTGCCTGGCCAGTCTTTCAGATTCAGTAGAGCATGAGAAACCTTAACCTAGCTATCAACAAAAATGATAAAGGTTGGAGCCATGGAAGAACTGGGTTTAGAGCAAGCGAAGGGAGACTGGAGACCTGGGGCATTCTGGAGGCATAGGGAGGGCCTGGAAGGTATTGCAAATACCACACACCACTTTACCCTCAGTTTCCCTCTCTGTTTTTCCCTATTTGGTGTCTGTCTGCTTTGCAGAGTAAGTGAAATCCCCTAATAAAAAAGCCATTCAAAATGTTGAGGAGTTGTTTTTCGTGTGATGAAAACTCTCGCACTCAAATTATGTCTGGTCCATAAAGCATTGCTCAGTGAGATTTGTATTCCAGACAAATATTCTTCTAAAATCTATATCTATGCTGACATACACATAATGCATTAATGGAAAAAGAATAGTACTTTGGTGCTTGACAAACAAAATTTCCTTTTAGTTTTAAACAAAAAAATTGCAAAGTTTACTTCATTGGAGAAACTGCCTTTCAAAAGGTTATGAGTGGCACTCTCTTACCCTTTTAGTACAGTCAGGCAAAGCAAGCAACTATGTCCTACTGGGTTTTATATGCTACCATTTTTGTTATGTTTTTGTTAGGTCATTTATGTAAATGTTGTCGATAGGCAAATGGATGTGTTCAGGCAAAACTATACTTAAACACCATGCATTGCATACTAGTTTGAACTAATTAAAATCATATTGTGCAACAGGTCAATAGATCAGGAAGTTGGCCTTCTAATTAGAAACAGGTATTTATTAAAAAAAACCCTTATCCTGGTTGAAAAGTAAGGGCAAAATTAAAAAAAAAATCTTGATCTGAGGAAAAGGAATCTTAGTGCTGGTTCTCTGCTGAAAGCTGTGTTAAAAGTCAATCCTTTCTTTTCTGAAGTATGCCATATTATGTATTGAGAGATTTGAGGCTTTTAAATTGTTGTTCATTAGGGATCTGTGCATTCATTTCCCTTCCCACAGTGCCTGCCCATATTATGCATGCTTCATTTTGCAGATAACAAATGGCTGGCTTCCACTGGTGGAGGTCTAACTGGAGTATTGAGATCTGTATTATATTTGTTGTCAGTTTGGATCTTTCATCCTCCTTACTATTTAAGCTACACCTTTTTGTTGTGGTTCTTGCTATTGCCACAAATAGGTACCTGGCCAAACTGAATAGGTGTCTTCTTGAGACTCTTCGAGAGAGCCTTTTGTGCCAATTATTGTTTAGCTTTCATTCTTCCATGCTAATAATTGAAAAGCGTTTATTTTCAATAACATGTAAGTGTTGGGTGTTGTTTTACCCTGGAGCATAAACATAGTTATTAAAAATAATAATGATAGAAGGAGTTTAGATGGTAGAATAGCGTCTCTTTTTCTGTAGATTTCTACCACTTCAGAGGGAGGAAGGCAGAGCTATTTCAACCTTGTTTTTGTTCTATAAAGGAAAGTTGAGCAGGGGTTGGACCTCCGGACATCTCATCCAACCTAAGTTATTCCCTGTTTATATATAAGTTGAAAATAAAATACATGAATACCATTAAAACTTGTAAATCTAAAATGTCTATTTATTGCAGTGAAAAGCATTATCTTTCCATAGGACCATGAAGAGCTTGTCTGTACAGTTTGATGCTAGGAATACTGAAACACATGAAATATTTATGGGGTGGGATTATAAATTAACCATAACTCTTCTGGAGACTGTTTTACAAAGTGTTTCACCAGCATATTCACACCTTCCGCTTATTCAATTTGAACAGGGATGTGTGTTTGACAAGTACTTAGCTGCATAACTTTGTATATACAGTGGTGTTATACCGTGTGTGCGCGTGGGGAGGAATTACTTTTCTTGGTGTTCTTCCCATCAGAAGTAACTAGAAGGACGGTGTTGGGTTGTTCATGTAAGTCATCGGGATGCTTTCAGAGAGGCTCTCCGTCACTCCTTCAGTCGCGCTGCTCCCACACGCTTCGTCCGGAGCGTTACCACCGTTGCGGTTACCAGCGCAGGCAGAACGTGTTAGTCGTTCGATGACGAGGCTTGTTTGCGCTTTTACCCTAGGGTGACTGATGAATGTTTTGGTTCTGCCGTGGCTCAGTTGTTTGTTAGCGCCTGGTTGCAAGTCAGACTTTCGGGGTGAATATCCTCTCGCGCTGACTTTCGTGTGTGGCTGGTGCGGAGTTTGAGCTGGACGTGATTGTTGCTTTGATCTTTTGCACTTTGCTTCATATAGCTTGTTTGGGCTCAGGAACAAAACTTTTGCCCTCTTAGAAAACAGAAAATAGTATTACTTGGGTGTGAGAATTGGGGCTTTTGCCCCTTAGTTGCAGGTGTGCTAACTCAGACATTGCTAAAATTCCTGAAAATTTCAAATAGGTTTCAAATAAAAATAATATTTGCAGGGTGTATTTACCTTGGTGTTTTAGTTGGGGCCTAGCATGTGCTTTGAAGCAAATCCCGACTGTCCTCAACTGCTTTAGCATTTGGCATCATCGAGTATCTCAGAGCACGTGAAGCAGAGAGCTTCTGGGTAACGCTAGGCTGGAGGATATGCTCCAGGAGCCCCCAGTGCGCGCACCTGAAAACTGGCATTTGGGCCATGGAACCAGGCAAGAGCTAGTCCGAAAAAAAGAAAAAGATCACCCACCTCCCCACCCCAAAAAACCCGACACGTGTATAGTATTATACCATGGGTTCTCAGCCACAGCTGTTTTACTTTGCAATGTGTTCTTACTCGTCCTCAGTTTTTGCTAATGAAGATGTAGCCAAAGTATTAAATGTAGCATTCATCTTGAAATGGAATAATGTAGACGCGGCTTAATATACCCTCTGTATAGGTAGCAAGCTCTCCAAGCTCCCTTGCCAAATTCACCTTGCTGCCGTTTTGTAACCCTGCATATAACTTCTCTTTTGCAAGCTTGTCTCTGCCTCTGAATAATGAGAAAAGAAGGAGGCAAAGCTGCTCTTAAAAATCTACTTTCTTACTGTGGGTGGAGTAATATTAAGACTTCACGTTGAAAATTGTATTGCATTTGACAACGTTGGCATAAGCTCTTAAGATTTTTTAAATAGGGGTAAAGATTATGCTCTGTAACTGTTTCCAGAAAGGAGGCAGATTTGAAAGTGGGATTAGTGCCCGGGGCCAGTCGCTGGTACAGTATGTGGAACGTGGATCTGTTCGGGCAGCGTTACATGCTGGCAACTGGTGAGGAATGGTCCTCGCGCTTTGCTAGTTGGCATATCAGAATGATCACATGCTTCTAATAGTATCAGACTACATTTAGATATGAAACACATATGGTAAAAAAAAAAAAATCAGCAAACCTAACGAGAACAGATTAACTCTTTATTTTATTTCTCTGCAGGCTTTTTAAACTGGAACTTTCCAGCCTTTTTCTAAAATACTAGAAATTTACTTTCTTCCCTTTAAATGATAGCTGGAAAAGAAAATCTAGACGTTTAAATATAATACGAAACATCATAGAATTTATATTGTTCATTCTTTCTACTTGTATGCATCTTTGAAAAATTTATTTTTATATATTGGACATATGTGCATTTGAATATCTATGTTTACTGTTACTTTAATGGGCTAAGGTTGGGCTGCTTTTTGCTTTTAAAATCATATCTCCTTGCTCGTGTTTTATTTAGTTAATACTGCTCAAATTGCAGAAACTTAGGACAACTTAGGATGCTTTGGGTAAGTTGCTGTTGAGAATCCTCTCTTGAAATTCCAGTTAATACATTCTGGGTCCGTGGATCATTGCTATGGCACTGATGGTGCTTACGCATTCATTGCTGCAGACTGCAGCTCGCAGTGTTGGCACTGTGGCTTGTTTGTTACATGTGACGATCACTTTATAAATGTCAATAAAATCGAGACAAAAACCTCTAGTACTACTGGAAGTAGCAACTCAGTATTTTCCTCATTAGTTTTGGCAGCAAAGTAGTCTTACAAAGCAGTATGCAATAAAACACCAGCCAACAGAGTCCCACACTGTGGGTATAATTACATATTTTTGCTTGCTAATCAGTCGAATTTTTCTGTGTACACTATTATACTTTAATGGTTCTGTTGCAATACCAAATTTACTACAATGTTCTCTTGAAGAAAATGGGACATAATAATTTTGTGTTTACTACAAGAAGATATTAAACTAAATAATACATAATGATGCTGCACAGATTAACCAGCTCTTTAGTTCTTATCTCTCCTTTAATAGTGTTTTAGGACAAACATAAAGTTATTTGGGAGGGAATTACCAGAATTACTGAGCTGGTAAATATAGCCATTTGAGTGGGCTGTCTTGTTTCTGACTCGAAAACTATTAGATTGTAATTTTAAGCTGAGCTTAGTACTTTCATTTCCCTTCCCACGACTCATGGGGCAAAAGGAGGCTGCAGCCAGCTCAGATAAGTAGTAAGCTCATTAATTACAGGCCTTACCTTTCTTGGAGGTGAAAAAGGCTTGTGTGGGACTTGATTAAACAGGCTGTCGGAGTGTGGCACTGTGGAGGGCTGGATAGGGAACGGCTCGGAGAGCTTCTCTAGGCAACTTCTGGATTTTGAATCTTCCATTAAAGGTCACTTGCTATTACAAGGCTTTGTTTCCTACTCACTTTTTCTTTTCTTTTCTTTTCTTTTCTTTTCTTTTCTTTTCTTTTCTTTTCTTTTCTTTTCTTTTTTTTTAAATTATTTTTTGTCCAAAGCAATTGCATTACAAAAAACAAGTACAGTGGGCAATGTGGAAGGCATTTTTTTAATCTAACATCCTTCCTATTATCTTGTTTTTTTCTGATCTTAAATAAAAAGGGTAAAAAAAAAAAAAGCACCACACATCAAAAGTTATTCTTCCTTTTGTTTTTATCATGGTCATGCAGTCACTGAAGTTCCATGTTGTTATTATGAACAAATTTGTATTAGAAGATCCTAGATTAGTATACTTTTCTGTTTAGCTTAAAAATAAAACTTTACTGTCAGAGACATTCTGTCTAGCAGTAGAAGTGGAAGGTAGGGTATGCTGATTATAGCTTATCCCCTTTATGCCATATATAGCTAATTCTGTGTAAAAGCTGTGGTGATGCCTCTAATGTTTTTCTGGATTTGACAGATTCTGTAATGAACTCTGACATATTAGTGATTTCTCAAAGAATAAATAATTTTCTTTCTTTTTTCTATTTGATTTGTGATACAGCTCTGTATCAGGATATAATACTGTTTTTATAGGGGAAATTGCACTTTGTATATGTGATCTTTTGCATGCAGCCTGAAAACATTTGGTATTTCAAAATTAGTGCATGTTGATTGTGGCCTAGGTCTTTAAAATTCCCATTTGGAAAGCATTTTTCTTAGATTTGATGCATGTCTTAGATTTGATGCACATATGGTTTGTCATAGATTCCAAACAAGAGGACAGAATATTTAAGACTTTTTACTGATAATTAGCTCTTATGCTTGTCTTAAAACCCTGTTTGAAAGAACCTTGTTCATACATCATTTTCCGGTTAATCTAGTGTTTACCTTTTCTTCCTTGTATTTATTCCATTTGAATACATTGTAATGTGTTCAATTGGATTTACCTATTGCAAGGCAATTTTTGTATAATTAATACTGTTAATTAATCTGGCTTCAAACAGCACTCCAAATTGAGAGGATGTTTCTGTGATTGCAGGCTGAGAAGTATCTCAACCAAGGTTTCTCTCTTCAGTGATTCATGGTAAAAGCAAATTAACACAACTGAAAATGGTCCAGGAAATAAGTAAACCAGACATTACTCTTTAAATAATTCCTGGTTTTCCTGTAGTCTGTTAAGACTTATTGCACACAAGAGAATATCTCCTTGTTGATGCTTAGTCTTACTCCTTTGTATATTAAGTCCCTTATGTCATGGTGGCTAACTTTCAAACCAACTTTTTAACTTTATATATATATATATTTATGTATGTGTGTGTATGTATATATATGTGTATAGTTTAAATCATGATAGTTCTTATGTAAAAGAAAATGACATGCTTTGAAAAGCCTTCGATCTGTGTTAAGCAGAGTGCCATAACTATTTGTCAGTGTTTGTCACTATTAATACCATTTCAAAGCTTGCTCTATGCATTGGTTTTCTCATTGAATTCACAGTCTAACTCAAGGACTTTCTTGACATGCAGAGCTCTCTGGAAAGTGGATCCTACTTATATAAAAGCCATTCTCTCCTTTAGTGACTGTACCTGCTGAAACAGCTAGCCGCTTGACCAATGAAGGGAAGCCTTTGAAACTAAGATTTTTTTTTCGTAGGAACGTGGATGTGCAAAACATCTGTAGAAGCACTGCCTTCAGAACTGGCCATACTTCATTTCTGTAACTTACCTTTCCCCTATTAATTTCTTCATCTTCTCTCTCTCGTGGACAATGCATCGCTTAAACTGCATGAAGATTCAATGACGGCAAACAGTCAAGCTGAACCCCTATTGGTAAGAGAGGAAGGGAAGAGATTACTCTTCAAAACAAGCAAGCAAAAAAAGATGCATAGAAGTCTTAAGTCTTGAAAGCTTTTTCTTGGCAGACCTGCCCATCTTTTGTTTTCTTGCCATTTTTTTTTAAGGGAAGTGGAGCTCTTCAGTTACATGGAATTCTCCTTGTATCACATCTCTTTTCAGTCTGGCTTGGGCTTTCTGTCTTCTCCCAGGTTTTTTCAAAGCTTTAATGTGTTCTTTTGCTCTAGCAGTGATGTACAATCTGCTGGTGGTTGATGCACCCCTGTAGCTAAAGAGAAACATTGCATTCTCTCATGACAGTGTCTAGTATAGTAATATTTATTTGGAACTTTCACACAGAAGCTTTGTACTTTCATACAGAAGCTTTCATGTTTCCAATCTGCAAACACTTACCTGAGAATGCCTTTGCTTCCATATTCTCTGTAAAGAGAAGCTGCTAGATCTCATCCCCTTGCATTTCAGTGGGGAAAAAATGGTTAATGTTTGACATTATTTTACTTTCAGTATACCTTTAAGACTATCCAGAAATGAGTTTCCAACAGCCTGTTGGACTGCGAGGATGCACCAACAGTTATAAGGCTCCCTTTTACGCAGTCACTGTACGATTACTTCTCAGTAGCTGGTTCTCTCTGAATCCTTGACCTGTGCCTGACAACTGTTAGCTGATCATAGTGAATAGATTTGTATAATCACTGTGTGATTACTGCTTAATAACTGTACTCTGAATATGCAAATATCTATTCTGGCTAATATAATTCATCTGCCATGACTGGCCCATGTACTTAGAATTTTCAAAACGTTTGCAAGTAATAGAGCATGCTATTGCAGTCTCCTGTCTCTTCATGTGGAGCCCTAAAATGCCAGATCCTACAGAAAAGGAAAAGATTTGTTATTAAAAAAACAAACAAACAGAGTTATCAAACAACAGAGTGGAAGTGCCTGTCTGTGTTTATTATAAATGGAGAAAAAAGCAAGCAAAAACTTTCTCACTTTGCTATATTTTTTCTGCTTTCACTCACTTTTTTTAGGTTAGCAGCATACTTTTACTCAGAATAACATGCAATATTTATTTCTGTATTAATAGTGCTGTCCACATTACTTAGAGGACAAAGTACAAGATACAGATCCAAGTGCTTATATGAGTCTGAGGTGCTCGCACAATGTTCACAAAAAACAAGTCCCAGTAAGTGTCTGTTAAACTGGCAAATGAAATTCAGTATTAATAAATGTAGAGTGATACATAGAAGAGGAAAAATATCCTAACTTCACGTGTAAAATAATTGGCTTGCAGCTGATCATCATCATATAGCAACAAGATTTTTGGCGTATAATGGACAGTTCCCTGGAAAAATATGTTCAGTACTCCTTAGCAGCCAAAGAGGAAATTTAACATTAAGATTTGCTAGAAAAGAAACAAAGCACAAAAGAGGGAACGTTGGTATATACCAGTTGTGCAAATCGATGGCGTGCTTGCTTCACAAACATTGTGTGCAGTTCTGGTGCTCCCATCTCCAAAAGGATACAGGAGAACTGGAGAATGGAGACGAATAATCAACAGTCTGGGGCAATTTCCACTGGGGAAATGACCAAACAGGTTACAATTCTTCAGTCAGGAAAAAGAGGTCTGAAGTGGGATGAGAAAGAGGCCTGTGGAATCTGGTGTGTCATGGAAAGGGTCAATTGTTCATGTCTTCTGGTGTAAGAATTGAGGGCCATCAATGAAGACATTGAGTAACAGGTTGAAAATTAACATTCTTCTCACCGTAGTTAGCTAATGCCAGAAGGTGAGTAAAATGAGAGAAGAAGATGAGTTAAAGAAGATGAGTTAAAAGCCTGTGTGGACTCAATGAGAGCTTCTTCAAGTTCATGGAGGAAAAATGTGTTGAGAGCGATACAGAAAAACATCTTGGTCAGGAGGATCCTGAGGGGATTGGAAGAATAGTCTGTGGAAGCACTGCTAACTTCTCTCTCTCTCTCTCTCTCTCTCTCTCTCTCTCTCTCTGGTGGTTTTCGTTGTTGTTGTTGTTGGGTTTTTTTAAGCATTTGCCTTTGGCCAGTGTCTAAGATAGGTTGTTGAGATAGATGGATCTTGGGTCTTGGCAGTTTGTTCATTCCTCTGTTCTTAATTTCATTTACATGCAGTATGAGAACATTAGTGAATGCCTGTTTTTCGCATGTGAGTATCATTGCCCTTTCAGGCATGTTTCTTTTGTTTTTAGATACTTGAGTTTTTTACTTTTATTCAGAATTTCAGTTAATGCTTCAGAATAGTGTGGGGGAAAAATAGACTGCATTGTTCTACATACTAGACAGAGATTGATATCATAGTAGTAGCCTAATTTCATCAGTAACCTAAGGGGCATTGTGGTAAAAGAGAGTTACAGCAAGATTTTAAGAATAATAATGTGGATATTTACAGTGAATTTCTCCTATGATTGAGAGAGGAAGCACAGAAGTGCTTATTAAAAAAAAACAACTGAGTGGATGAAAAGAAGATGAAAAGTGGATGAAGGAGGTCAGCACCTTAGTCCACTTGCAGGTGGGAATTGACTTTTCTGTGTGGAATTAGAAATGAGAGTTAGGCAAAGCCTAAGTTGCAGAGGGCTTTGAAAGTGAAAAAAAAGTTCCAATGTATATAGACATTTCTTTAGTAACTTTTTGGTCATATGACAAAATAATGTGCAAATCCCTAATGTCATCTCCTTGAACTTGCACAGTATCATTAAGTTGAAGGCTGATTCAGAATCCTAAATGTTAGGGGAAAGCTTGACTAATAGAATTAAATTTGCTTCTCCAAAACAGGTAGAGCAAAGATTGTTACTAACCTGTTCCATCAATTTTCTGCCTCTTCAGAGGAACACATCTATAATTTCTATCACCCGTTAGTATTTTTAATCAATTCCATGTGCTTTTTTTTTTAGTGGAAATAAGAGGCTGTGATGGAGGGTTGCATGATATTGAACTTCAGAGTTGTTTTCTTTGTAATTTTTAATTTTTCCAAACAGAAGTCTTGTAATAGCACTCTTACCATAAATTGAAATCCAGGACAGAATGAATAGGCATCCTAGGGATGAAATGTGGTTAAGACTTGTTGTCCTTCCGATCTGTGTGGTATCTAGCTGCAAATAGAGCACTGTGACTGTCTAGAAGGTGAAGGAAAGGAGGAAGAAGAAAGGATTTAGGAGTCCCCAGAAGATCCCATTTCCTCATGATGATACCACATGAAAAAATATGCAGCTCCTTAAGATGAGAGATGTCGATTCTGGAACCGGTGAGCAAGTTCAGATGAACGTGAACGGATTTTGGTTTAGTAGTATAGCCTGAAAGTTCACCAGACTTCTGCTTATCGCTTCAGTTATTGATAAATAAGCAGTTTTTCTGCTTGCTACAGTGAGGTATTTAGGACTTAGCTGTCTCATTTCCATTCGTAAATGAATATGCAATGTCAGGTGTCTCAACACTAACACAATTAAAAGGAAGTGAATGGCTTCTTCGCACATGCCTTAATGTCAGGGTTTTGGAATGGGAAGAACTGGAGACACACTGTTGGAGCCTTTCCTAGTTCTTTTTTTACTGCCAAAAGTGTGACATTCAGACAGGTTTATAAGACCCATGTTTCTCTGAGCCCTTCTGCTGCTTGAGTGGGCTGACAAAAGTGTGAATTCTGTTAACATTATAACTCTGTCTGCAGACGTGGAGCGGAGCACTCGGAGACTAAGAAACATGACGTCCTAAGTGCGAGATAGGATAAACGCTTTATTCATTGGGTAGCTGTTTATGGAAGGGATTCACCAGTAATTATTGCTGACATGACAGAATGGCTTTTACTTGACTTTACATGTATTTTTTAATTTAAGTTTCTGCTATCCCAAAATACTTGACTAAATTAAAAAATCAGCTGCCAACATATGTGGCTTTACTATTGTTTTGTATTTTTGTCAAAGTAAGAATGATTGCTTTTGTGCACTAAGTGTAGAACAGACTTAAAAGGTCTGTGAGTAAGTGAGCTTTATTTTGAATCAGTTTTGACTTGTTTACTTTTACCTGTCTTCTACCTAGTTTGTATCATGGATGCTGGTTATGTTGGATCTTTCAGCTGCTGCTGTTATGTTTGAATGTGAACTACATCTAGATTAAGGACATCCTTCTCATAATGCATGCAGTTGCTTTTAACAATTAATTCCAGTCACTTTTCACCATAGCAGACAATAACTGATGGTTTTTAATGTTAAATTTGAAAGATTTCGTCAAACTATATTCTGAAATATGAGTTTACCATGTGATTCAGTGTATGACTTTACAATAAGGCTTACGTATTAATGCATATATTATCCTAAGTAGGTTTGTTCTTTGCCGTTCATATTAGAATAATGGTATTATTCCTTCTTATTATTACGTTTTATTCCACTTACTCTGCAGCATGGTTCAGTGGTGGGAGCAAGGAGGACCTGGAATTCCGAGCGTGGCTCTAATGAGGCCTGTTGGCAAGCTCAGCGCGCTGATTCCTAAATGCAGATAAAAGTCTTCAAAAAACTTTAAAGGGAATATGAATGGGCACGTAATCAGTAGCTTGAGTTTCAAAGATTTTAACCTCTTAGTTTTCTCTGTCTTGAGTTAACTGAGTATAGGCACTAAGCATTTCTGTATAGAAGAGTATTTAAGAAACTACAGATTTAGATTGACTGTGGTAAAATGTGACCCTAGATCAGTGAAATAGCCATCTCAAAATATACAGTACCTCTGTGCTTTACTGTGTTTTTAAAATGGAGAATTTTAAGGCTAAGTTAGATCACGTTTTTAAACTGCTTGAGATCTTGGCTAAAGAGTACTGTATAGATGCTAAGTATTTAGAATTAATTATGTTGGGGGCCTATAAACCAGTGCATTGATTAAAAATCCTCAGTTCATTAAACTTCCCAGTGGCAGAGGCCATCTCTGTAATATAAACTACCATTCTGAGCAGCAGCAGCTGACTGGCATCTGTGTTATCATCTTTTTAAGATCTCCACCTTTGCTCATGAGATGAGCAGCTGTTGTCTCTCGCTGGGCCGGGTTTATTTCCCCTTGACATCACTCTCAGAGGTGCTGTTGCCACTTCCCCTGTACCTAATTCCCATGAACTTCCTAGAGATACTTTACCAGTTTTGCAGAATGAGGTTGCTTTCTTTTTTGGTTTCTAAAAACGTCCTTTGCGGTGATCGTTTTGGAAGGGTCCACAAGTACAGAAGCCCTGCTTAGCAGAAGTGTGCTGCAGTCTGGTGAAACCAGCACCCTCCTAGGCGTCCCGACAATATACCTGCTATAATGACACTTCTCTGTTTATGTTCAGGCCTGGCATTTACCATGTGGAAGAACAGTACTGCTTCATAGATAAGTCGTGCACGGTTAACTTTCTTGAATAAGTAAGTCTCCTGAATTTCCTGGTGAAAACCAGAAATAAAAATCCAGAAAACCACCAGAGAACACGAATTAGTATGGAGGAAAAGAGTATATAGATTCTTGAAATATAAGATGATAAATCTGCATATGTTGTTTGCACCATAATTTCAATTTATCCAGAGTCGGACTGCAAGGTCACAAAAGAAGTTTGGGACTTATTATTCCCAGAAGGTTTGCATTATTTTGCTGTGGTGTTTGATTACCTTACCATTTTTTATTACCATCTGCACTGCAAGGCTAGTTTTGCTGAGGTTATTTTTTTAAGCAGCATCCCATGACACCCTTAATTCTGTGTTTCCTGTGCTTTTGCTTCATTTGCAATTTTAAGAGATTTTCTATATGAAATAGATTTATTCTGTATTGTATCAGTAAATTAGCTTGTTTTTCCTCTGCAACTTTAACCCCTTAATTCTGGACAAGAAAGTTGCTTTACCAAAAAATAAGTGAGAAAAGATTTAACTTTTTAGAATCCTTTACTGTGCAATACAAAAAGATTTTGTCAAAGATTTCCATTTTTTAACTCATTGTTTTTTAGCACACCCTCATTTTGTCTGGGAGTTTTATTTTGAAACTTTTGATTTTTATCCAGGTATTTTAATTATATTCAGGTGACATCTTTGTGCATCCAAAATCATTGATTGCAGTACCATTGAGAAAGGTTTTTCTTCATTAACTGCTTTTGCTGAATTGTTAGGAGAACAAAATGTTGTCCCTAGTGAGTCCTAAAACATATGGATGCATGCAATGAAATGGCTAATATTATTTTTAATGAAAAAATTTAGGAGTAGTGCTTCTGATACAAAGCTCTCTATTGGGTTTTGTATCTTTAAAGCTTCGTGCAAGCATGAATTGTTTGAAGTATACAGCAAAATCTCAAGCTCCTTATGTCGTACTGCAGCCCTCAAGATAAAGTTCATCTACGTAGGTCTTCAAAATTGAGAAACTCCTTGCACTGTGCAGCGCCAACCAAGGCTTGGTGAAACAATAAGTATACAGTTGCGGTTTGTGGTGGGTCTCCACGTGTGACAGTGCAGTGAACAACTGGATCTTTTTTAAAAAGATAAGGCGGCCTGCTTAAGTCTTCGTAGTCTTCTGAAAACAAGAGTTTTCTGTGTTTTTCTGACCATTTAAGCTCACAGGTGGGGTTGGGGCAGGGTGGCCGGCTGTGTTTGGGAGGGGAAAGCCGGGGGAAGAGGAACCGCTCTGTGGATGTTTGCTGCCTCACGGGTGGCGTTGGAGCAGGGACCCCCGACCCTCCGTCAGGACTCGTTTAGTATTAATGGGATCAAAACCCCATAGACATAACTTGACGTATAAGCATGAAAACCGTATCGAGAAGCACGGTTTCAAACAGGGCAGTTAGCAACCCTCTCTCTGGTACCTTCAAGTGTTGCCAATACTTAGAAATGCCAACCAAACGCCCTTGTCAGCTACGACTGATGGTCTTGTCTGTGGCATGTCTCGTAACTGCAAAGTGACGGGTCACTTGTGTATATAAATGATCCAAGGTACGTATATGATTTCCAAAAACCTGGACAGGAAGGCAGTATGAAGAGACCTTGAGAACAAGTCAGATTCGAACATAAGTGCCTGGCTTTTTACAGCCAATTGCATAAAGAAATTCCAGGAAAGAAACAGTAGGTTATGGCTTAACGTTTTCCAAATCTGTTAAAAAAAAAAAAAATGCAGATGAGCATCTATATATCAAACTGATTCGATAGCTGACATACCTGAAACCAATATATCAAAAATTCCTCACTTTCTTACAAAAGTATTTTGGCAGCATGCCATTATTCTCATGTAAATCTCTTCCTCCTTACTGCACAGTAACAATATATCTTTGGCCATCATCCCCTCCTCCTGAGGTTGTTGCCATTATCTGTAATTTCCAGAAAGTTATCATCTTAACAATGCTTATCTCACTCTTAGCTTATATTACTAGTCAGTGCACACTTTCAGAAAACAAAATTTCTTGCATAAATGTTTTGTGCATCCCCTTTCCATGTTTTTTTGAATAAATACAGCTAAACCATGTTTTAGCAGAGGCAGAAGTATCATATTTAGATTTGCTAATCCACTCTATCTTTGCCAATTTTTTTCTTGATGTTATGCAGAATGCTCATATTTGGCAAGAGGTTTCGCTGCTTGGGATTTTGCTATGAGAATTACTGAACTTATGTTATATATTCCATATATTATTGAAAATATAGAATATTTCTAGCATGATTTATTGAATTCTCATTAAATGGAAAATGTGTACTTAGATCAGAGGTCATCTGATCAAATATTTCATTAAGCATGGTAGAAAAAAGTTATTTAAAAATTATGTGAATTTGAGGGGGGGGAGAATTATTCTTCTGTGTAATCAGTCAGTGGAATATATCAAAAGCTAATGTCTAAATTTCCATCTCTGCCTGTCCAGAGTGTTCAATCATTTCCTGTTATGCCACCTTTATAAGAGAAGCACCTGCGTTTACCTGCTTGTTTTGGTGGATGCCTTCCATTTTTCTTGTCATATGCCAAAACTGGTTGTGATAAAATTTTATTTTCCTCAGTTGAGAATTTAATTTTTTTCAGTTACCTTTTTGTCCTACTGGAGGTTGCTAAACACTTTGTTCATAGAGCCTAGATGCAGACCTGTGAGGGAAGGAGGAGAGCGAACTTACTGCAGGGAGCCAGCAGGAGCCCATCAGTATTTTGGTTTTCTCTGCATTACAAATATGCTAAAATTAACACAGTTTTGGGGCAAGAGGTTGATTTATCCAGATTATATTCCCCCTAGATTTTATTCTTATATTCCCCCCAGCTACCCCTGAGGTGAAAGACATCTCCCTTGGCTGAGGGTTGTGCATAAAGTGCTAGTCCTCAGTCTTAGTGCTTTTTTTATGTTAATGTCTCAGGAAATATTAATGTTGGTAAAAATTGTGGTGCTTATAAATATATACTTGAGGTTTCAATGCATATTGAGTTACTTATCCTGCTTGGTTTGGAAAAGCATTTTGTAATTAACTTAAAATAATTAAACAGGATATTATGAGCACAGGACAGATTTCAAACGTTCTTTTTTTCCCCTTGAGGTTACAAAATATTTTTTCTTGCATTAACATCTTGAAGTATATTGGGGAGAGATTTCAAGTACATTTAAAACAAAAGTTCAGCTAAGGTAGGGTAAAAAAGCTTCTTGTGTTAGATAGTGCAGAACTTGCTTAAGGCTGGTGGCTTGACACACATTCCTTTAAATGAGAACATTTTAGAAAATTTCACTGAAAGTTTAACAAGACATGATTCTGTAATTATCTTTCTGACTAATATAAAGTGTTTCAAAATGATGTTTTTAACATTAATGGCACTAGGTCCAGGATGAGTGTGGAGTATTAGAAGGAATCATTTATCCAATTTTATTATGTCTTCTGAATTTTAACAATTAGCAATGGCATAGAGTACCTCGAAAAAGGTCACAAAGTTTTCAGCACTCTGTAAAATAAGGCTTCTCCAGATAAATACGATGCCTAAGTTTTTTCTTTTCTTTTCCTAAACTTTTTGCCATAATTACAATAAATGGTTTCTTTGTATGTTGAGATGGCAGAAATGCTGTGCCGGTGGGTTTTTTTTGTTCTGTTGTTGTTTGTTTTTTTTTTTTGCTGCTTGCTGCTATTCTTTTGCTGGCTCCCGAGGGCAATAAGAACTGTGCACTTTACTAATTTTCTTGCCTACTTAGCTGCAATTGTAACCTTTAGTAATTATTATTTAATTAACTCCAGAGTATTGCATGAATAATGCAAAATAAATGTTTTTTAAAAAAGGTCAAAACGAGGTATTTTTGTAAATTTCAAATCCATAAACATTATTTCTATTTTTTTTATAAGGCAAGGACAGTGATTTTAAACAGGCTGCGTAATACTAGAAGAATCAGAGGTATGCAGTAAAAGAGAATTTGGCATTTAGCTGGGAATCCAATTCTGTTTTCATAATTTATAATGAGAGTTTCCTAGAATCTTGCATAGGACCCATTTCTATTTTTGATATTTAATTCTGCTTTACATTTTCCAGGTATTTTCTCTCCAATTAGCTGCTGTTGACTCCGTTTAACTTTTTGTTGTTGTTCAACACACAGACTCTGATTTTAGCAGAAGATAATGTTTGTATATTCTTGTCTGCCTGTGTATAAATCAGTAGGTCTCCCCTGTGCATATATAAATGAGCAGTAAAAGTTTGTGACCATACGTTTGTGTGAATGCAACATAAAGATTGACTTTTAATAAACAAACGTGCTGGGTTTATTTTGCAGTGGATGGCTGTATACACAGAGCTGCTGGGCCCTGCTTAGTTGCCGAATGTCGCAACCTGAGTGGCTGTGAGACTGGGCAAGCGAAAATCACTTGTGGATATGAGCTACCTGCAAAATGTAAGTGAAATCTTTCTCAGCGTTTTTTTGTTTGTTTTAAACATGTGGAGCTGGTATGCATGTTTTATTTCCCTGTAGTCTAATTCAGCAAGGTATTCATTTTACAAAATTAGCAGCGAGACTTAATTAAGCATGTTCTGTAATGTAATGTCCTCCCCTCAAAGCAATTCAGGCTTTTCTAAATTATTATTTCACCTATGTTATCCAATGAAAACCTACACGTCTTTCAAATATAAAGCATCCTTCATGTTTATTTTTTTGCAAGCTAAAACGTATTCTTTCATATGCATCTTATAGGATTTGAAATGCTTTACGAAGTATGAACAAAATATACATTATCAGATTTAAGTTCCATCGAGAGAGTTCTTGGAAATGTTGCATATTTCATATTCTTCATGCAGATTGTTGATTGTGAATACTTTGAGAGCTAAGGAGATCAAAGTAATGTGCTGTGTTTTCAGCTGCGATGTAGAGGCTGATTAGTAATTACTGTGAAGGCATCTGTCACACTTTAGCTTTCAGTGGCATGCGGATCCGTGCTGGAATGTTTGTGCGCTTTCAAAGTGCAATTGTCCAAATTCCCATCCTTTTGAAAATAGGTAGAAGGCTGTTTGACCTTGTTGCATAGATGCTGAGTCAGTCTTGGAAAAAAATTAACATACTGATGGCATGCTGATCAGGCAGTCTATTACATAAAAAAATAGGAAACCTCTTCAAGTTTGGATCTTACAGAATAGTATATTATGATATGATGATACAAATATCAAGAAAGCATATCAATAGAATAGAGCGTATCAATAGAATTCAAGCTCTTTGTTCATATGCAGTCTGTACTAGGAACATGGTTCATTCAAATACATTCAGATCTGCTGTCTTAGTTTGTTCTAGGCTGTGTCCATGTCAAATCAAATACACAGTGCAGTAACAGGAATCTTTTTTAGGTTCCTGTGGCCTTTCAGTGCCTTAGGTAAAAAAGAAAATTTTGTTGATTCCTTCTTTGATGATGACGAGAGCTACTAATTATTTCCTTGACAGAGATAATTGCTATATATGGGGGAACTGTGCTATGTTTTATACTTAGATTTACTACATGTTATTGATTAATTGTGAAAGATTAATTTGGCTTCAGGGAAAAAGTTGAGCGAGGTCCAGGGAGGTAGTTATGCGGTGTTTGTATATGGCCAAAATCTTGAGAAGATTCCTATATAACAGATAGGATTGTTAAACAGATGACATACTGTACTTTACTGAGAATTATTCACTTGTCCTGAATTGTGATGTTCAATCCTTCCCCTTAAAAAAAAAAAAAAAAAAAAAAAAGAGAGGGCCAAAAAAAAGGTGCTGGTCCATGGATGCATAATTCATCCCATGTATTTTAATAAGAGAAATTAAATATGAAGAACCAAAGCAACAGCCACTGAACTGTGTTTGAAAGGGAAGGGGTCATGTCTGAGGCATGGCCTCCCTTTAAATTTTATAGCAGTTTAATGGGTCTTGCGTCCATTAGGTTTTGCAGAGCAGGGTCCTGTTTACAGTCTGTAGGAGAGATTTTTGTTTTGTTCTCTTTGTAGGAATAGCAAGCAAAACTATACAAAAACCCCTCATCACTTGCAGTCTGTAATAAAACCTGTAACCACAGGTAGAGAAAAGGCAATATCCTACCTAATGAATATTCTTAGAAATTAAAATTCAATCAGAGATGTATCTCTTTGTATTTGGTCTTACCTCAACATGCGGTGGGGACAGGATACAGTAAGTGATGAATCACAGAATCACAGAATGGCTGAGGTTGGAAGGGACCTCTGGAGATCATCTAGTCCAACCCCCCTGCTCAAGCAGGGTCACCTAGAGCACGTTGCACAGGATTGCGTCCAGGCGGGTTTTGAATATCTCCAGAGGAGGAGACTCCTGAGCAGGAAAAAAAGAAGGAAATGTGCAGTTTAAAAGCAGAGGCTGAGAATTAGATACTCTTAGTTTCTTAAAATTTTTTTTCATTTACATTTTCATTTTGCATTATTCTAGGTGTTTCATAAAACACATTTGTGTTGACCAGCTGTTTTTTTCTTTTCCTGTTTGAAGCTCGTGGTTGTAGGCTCATAAATTATTATAAATCGTGGACCATTCATTTGAAACAGCCAAGACTTCATGTTTTTTTGTTGTCATGTTTTAAAGAGATTTGGAGGCACTTGATATCTTTTTGTCACTCTGTGTCAGTTTGTCATAACAATATGACAATTTGACTATAGAAACAATTTTGCATCCAATTTTTGCGATGAAAGCAAAAATGTACCAGGAGGTCCAAACTTTACCATCCAGATGTGTGTTACGATGCAACTTTGTGTCAGCAACTTGTTTTGAGGTTGTAGATAAACGATAACTGCTGGCTTCTATAATAAGAGTTTGCTTTTCCCTTATCTATTTGTATATATTGGACCAGCTGCACTGAACCGTTAAGAGGTGGTGTAGTGTAATGTTGTCTCTGCTCTTCTTGTGCTTCTAGTTGGATGGGTGATATTAAATGCGAAATGTATTTCCTAGCATGCTGAATTTTTAGTTTTTGTGATTTAAAAGAATGAATGTTCCAGTCATATACCCCTGGGATTTCACCACCTCTGGTTCTTGGTCCTGAAAAGCTTTGCTTGGAAACAGTTTGCTGAAATCAGCCAAGCCGCTTCAGGACATGGCAGCCCGCATATGTGCTGTATGATGCAGAACTTGGGCTTGGACTGAAAACTCCATGTTAAAGAAGATTAGTATTCATACTTCATGCAGCATGTTGCCCGTTTTTTTTTGTTGTTGTTGTTTTTTTGTATAGACAACTTGGTGAAAGCTAGAATAAGTTTGATATTTGAAGGAAGGCATGCTTTGTTAGGAAACTGGTAGTTGGTAAATAAAATCCTTTGGCAATCTGCTTTGTTATCTATTCTATATTTATTGTATACTTTGCTGTGTTTACTTATCTTAAGTAAGAATGCCTGACACATAACTCCTTCATAAACGAAAAACTGAAAAATAACGTCTGACTGAAAAAAAAGCCAAGCATTATGGTATAGGCTGGCCTTCTGTGTTTTGCTCTCAGGCTGGTAGTTGTATCAGTCAGAGGTCAGTGTGTGAAATACGCAGGTAACGGTCAATGTAATGCATCAGTGCGAGAATACGTAAAATAGCTGAATTTTCTCTCGTCTCTTTAGCCTAATAGAGTGAACAGACCAAGATTAACATGTCTATAGCCTAGACATGTTGCTTTATAAACTTCACAAGGTATGTTTTTGAAAGCCACAGAACAGTCTGTATGAAAATAGAAGTGAAATCAAAATGAGTTTTCTAATTACTAGTTAATGTAACATTCAGTACACTTTTACAGAAGTCAGTGCAATCACCAGCTGTCTTCTGTGCTGCAGAAGCCCACGCAAAGCCCCCCCAAATGCCAACTGAGTTATTTGCTGAATAGATAATTTGGTTGATATCATGTATTGTTGTTTTTTAGCAAACACCTATATAGGCCCTTGAGTTTCCATACTGCTTTGGAGAGTTGAAGAGAGAGTGCTTTTTGCATTGAGGTATTTTTCTTTAGGGCTTATCCAGACTGATCACAATTACTTCACTTCTGTACTTCAATATTGTTCCTTTTCAAAGAAAAGTTCATTCTAAATATTGTACAACTGGTCTTCAAACACTGAGCAGTGCTCTGATAACGTCATGCTTTAAATAGCAGGTGAACAGGATCTGTTTAAAGCTGTACAAATGCTTGTTTTCTTTCTCATTTGATTAATAGTCTCCATTGGTTCTACTGGCAGAAAATGGTCTGACTGTGAATTGTGTTTATAGCTGGAGCTGAGGGTCCGTAGCAGCCTCGTGGCTTGTTATCTGCTTGTAGAGGTTCGCAATAAAAAAGAGGCTATCAGAACGCATTAAAAAAATACGGTCCAATTCTACAAGGTATTTAATGGACTTAAAACCAGTTGAAGATACGGTGATATATTCAAAGCAGGTAATTGGTACGCTCACCCTGGCAGGAAAAGGGCCCCCAAAGTAACTTTCTCCTACTGTTAATATTTGTAGTAATCATTTCCTCCTTTCTTTGAAAAATGTTTGATAATAAACCCCCCAAACCTAGGAAAATAAAATCTTATGGCCTCTAATACAGGATCGAGCCAACCATTGGTAAATAAAATCTGAAAGTAGAAGTACCTGGCTGGAAATGCTAGGCAGTTTTTAATACATTGGTTTATGTTGTTAATAAAGCTGTATTATTTAGAATAAATTTTTCTGCTTGCTTGATATTTTTAGTACTTTAAGCAATGTCCCTTAGGAAATGCCATCTGTATGCGTAATCTTTTGGTCCAAAGCTACTGTGTAGATCAATCTGGAGTAATAATGTGAATGTGCTCTCAAAGACAATTCCTGCTGTGAAATAAGCAGTTAGTAGGAGTGCTAGTATTAAACGCAGTGGGAGAAATCAGGCTTTAGATTTGTTTAATCAGATTAAAAAGTGGAGATTAAAAGTGTGCTGCTCCTATCATATAGATGTGATTTTCAGTGTTTAAAAGATAAACGTTTGGAGGGTATGATTTTAAAGTAAGGCTGTAAAGGTAGTCATTTAAATCTCTGCATATTTGTTTTGAGATTGCTTACAGAATTGTAATTAGAAGGTTAATTGTGCAGAAACACACCTCCAAAACTGTACTCCGGTACTCCATAACTGATCAATTGGAAAATGAACTTTTTGAGCGTAACATTTAAACATATTATACAAATTCCCAGGATTCCACAACGAACTATGTTTCAGGTTAATTTATTGTACTTACTTTTAAAACCTTGATTTCATAGTATGTAAAATTTGATTCAAATAATTATAAATTTCTGATGTGCCAAGAGTCAGAAAGCTACTTTCTTCAGCAAGTGAAGAGAGGAACCATTATCTTTGCCTGGCTGTTATTTTGTTACCTCCTTATATTTTGGGAAAGTGGTTTTAAGTGTGTGAATCAAAAAGCCCTCCTGTGAATCGAACAGGAAGGCGTTCCCGGTGAGCCATGCAGCGCCAAGAGAGAGGATTGCTTAGAGAAGACTAACGTGGCTCCTCGCCTTTATATGCTTTGTCACAGCTGAGTAGCATCACTGTTTTGTCAGCATGATGCCCAACTTGTGAGTTACTGCCAACAAAATGATTTAGCTAGAAGAAGCTCTAGAAGGGTGTTTTACTGAAATAACACTGAGCTGCAGCAGCTGTTTGTTGTCCCTTTTTGTATTTCTTAAATCTTTATCATTGCTTAAATAATAAAAACAAAATTTAAAAGAAAACAAATCAAGTTAATGATAAGCAAAGGTCCAAGACCCCTTTTTCTTGAGTGCCATTTTTGGTGTTTAGATTTCTATGGGAAAGGATTTTTTTTATAGTTAACAAAACCATTTATTATATATTTGTGTGTTTTTCTTTTGAGTTATGTCTACATTTCAAAGCTTTTTTATAAGCTCAATTTATATATTTTATAGCTGTCTTGCAAATAAGTGCAGTGATGTCTTTATTGTGTTATAATTTGGTCTAATTGGCTCCAGTGGTCTTAATGACCTGCTGTATTCACCATTAACAATAGCATACATTGCATATGCTGCAAATGTTGTGGAAGGGAAATATTGATGATTACTTCTTCAGCACGGAAACCTGTTTAGATTTTAGAGAGGGTTTAATGGTTTTATTGTAAAGCTTTATGGCTTGTCTTGCCCTTCTGTGCACCCCTTCCCCACAGAGACTCACACCCCCACCTGAAAGGAGAAGTAAGGATTCATGGGGGATGTATTTATCGGTTTCGACTGAACAAGTTCAAACATCTCCTCCTTTTCCAAGTCCTCAGAGTCTATCATTAGTTTGGGCAGAAAAGGGCCAAATACTGTAGCTACCAGTTGAAAAGTGTGGATATGAATCAGCAAGAATATACAGTGTTTTTTCTTAGATATGAGCCTAGCTCATATAATTTTTTAGTGGATGTTTAACTTCTGGATGGACCAGTGTATGTTAATGCTATGTATAGTGTCATGCTGCATGCCTGTTGTGGTTAACTTACGGTGCATGCTGCTGGAAGCCCTTGTTTCCGATCAAATTGTTCGATTGGTGAATGCATGCGTTGTGACTGAAGGAAATGTTTTACTATTGATCCTGACTGTTAAACCTAAATCCTCTTCTAGACACCATTTGTCACCGTCCACTCATCAGACAGTGAACTGCAGGACAGGAGCGGGCGCAGACAAAATTCTTTAGAGGATCGAATCGTTTTCTCCGCAGTGGAGTCCACTGTTGGTTCGTACCGGGTGTGAGAATAGGCTGTAATGGTAGGCGCTAGAAACCTGGTGTCATGAATTTCCCTCGCTGGCAATATTTCTGTAATGCCGAACATGTGCCATTTCTGTGAAGGTCTAACTCCCGGTTTTATTGCAGCAGTTCTGGAACTGGGTTTGCAAGGCAGCGTGACAGTCAAGGGCATCCTCGTGGGTTGGGACGGCAGGGACCACGTGTCGGCCACCGAGCAGGGGCTCCCGCGGGTCAGCGCCCAAAGCGCTCGCTCGCATCGCCTCTCCGGAGACTCCGGGGATGGCACAGGCAGCCCAGGCTCAATCTGCAGGAGCCCACATGGGATGTTGAAAGCACCGAGGTGTGAACACTCTCCTGATGTTTAATTTCTGTGTATGGTGCTATTTAAAATGTCTCTTAATCCAGTCAAAAATAATTTTCACTGGAACACATCTTTCCACACTGATAGTTTATATTCGTTCTCCCAGACATTTTGGCACTGGAGTGATGCGTTGTGCCCCTAAAGGCTAGCATATTTTAGGTTCTCCATAACTCTCCATATCTTTCTTGGATATAGTTGATGTTTCTGTTCCAATAGTAATGAGAATAAAAAGTCAAATGTTTAGTAGAAAAATAAAATTTCTGATAGCAACAGCTGACAAGGGACAGGGGCTGCAGTAGAGGTGTTTTGTGCTCCTTTCGCTGCAGTGGTTGTTGCAGCTCTTGCTCCAATACATTCCCTCCGTAGCCAAAAGCCTACGCTCAGTATTTGAAAAATTAATCTTTGATGCATGAGATTTTGTCTGCCTGAATTTTGCTTGTCTCATTCTAAATGGTGATAGAAATTGCTTACTGTAGTAAAATACAACATTAACCTCATAGTGTGTTGGCACTGCGTGATTTATGCTGGTTTAGTCTTTGAAAAATATGCAGCCTGTCTCCCAAACCTGGATTTAGCTTATAAAATATGTTGGCACAGGCTTGGGGCTTGAACTGGAACACTAACTGCTGATCCTCCATCTCCCTAGGGTGGAAAAAGGGTTTAAAATTGTAGCCTCTTGGAGGTCATTAACTTCATATCATTTCTTCAGATAAATATTAATTATATTATTGTAGCTGGAATGTTTTTTTTAAAACAGCGCAGCCTAATTTTCTCCCTGCAAGCAAAAGTACAGGATTGCTTTTTGTGCTGAATCTACATATTAGTTAACCAAAATGAGGACAAATTATTTGCAAATGGAAATAATCAGATCATAGGTAATAAATAAGGACATAGTTATTTTCATTTCATAGGCTTTTTTTTTTAATTATCCTCCACTCACCCACAAACCTTGCTGTTTAGTTGATGTGTAAAACTGCTAATTTGTTTTTATTTTGTTTTTATTTATTCTGAATATATTTTGAAAGACTCTCATGAATGAAAAGTTGGACTCTGTTTCAAGAGGAGTTCTTCACCTGTAATCTAATTCCCTTATAAAGTGGATAGGATAGGAGGATTGCATAAAATGGTTTAAAGAGAAAAGATCCTTGTTTCACCCACCAGAGGAATCCTGAGGCTGTTTGACAAAGGCCTGAATAAGATTCCTTGACCAAAAGTCTCCTTAAAACCCAAGCCAAACATTTCAAGAATGACAGCTGACTCTTCAGGAAGAAGACACTAGGTGTGAGACTGTTGGGGTGCAAAAAGTATCCTAATTGCTGAGGAAAGAGTCTAAATACTAATTAACTAGATAGTCAGAAATTGGTGTTATTTTGTTTGCTCTAGGTGCCGTTTCACTACTAGTGAAAAGATGCCTTCATCCAGGATGTTCTTCCTTTGGGTATGGGGACCTAGATCACATGGATGATTTTTGCTGTTGTGGAGCACTGTGAATTTATGCAAAATTGGCTTCCTGGTTTGTAGCTTTCTGATAGCCTTGCTCCTTTCTTAACATTGTCGTCTCACAGAGATGTTTTTGTTGTTGTTTTTTTGGTTTGAACTGTTTGGTAGAAGGTGAAGAAGATGCATTAGGTTTTACTTCTCCATTTTTTCCTCAGACTTCTTAGAACCTTACTTCCGTTTTTGGCATTTGTCAGCTTTCGATGGTGGTTATGGGGATTCTTAAGGTATCAATAATCTGCTACCTTTTTACAAAAAAAAGAAAAGCAAGAGGGGAGGGATATGTTTTTATTGCTATATATATTTATCTATAGCCATACATTTGTGTGTATGTATATATATACGTATTTATCTATCTATCTATCTGTTCTGGGTACATGCATAGTCAATATTGCAAGATATTTACATCTTAGTGTGACTGCAAATGTTCTGCCAATTACTCTCTTCTGGAGAAATGAGCAGTTTGCAGCATCTTTTAGGTTAACTAGCTGATATGAATAATTAGGTCCTGGATGTCACAGATTTTTGGCTGTTTTATAATACTCAGAGAAGAAATTTTGTTACTTTTTAGGGTTGAAGTTTTATTGTGGGAATACAAAATAAATTTGAAATACATTATCTATAGGGATCATCAGTCACTCTGATCTGGGTTTTGCAGCTTTTTGTGTGTCTTCGAATATTAACAAAAAAACTGCAGCAAAACAAAATGACCCACCAGTACTCTGAATGATTGCTTATAGTTCCAGCTCTGAGTCCAGGAGAAACATAGATTAATGCAAAATACTGTATTTTCTGTTTCAAGTTTTTTATAGCTGTTTCTGCACACATGCTGGTTTGTAGGTGAGTATAATTTTTATTTTATAATTTACGCAGTAAGAAGCCAGAAGAAAGTGTTAATTAAACAACTGTCACCAACCTTGAATTACATGTTCTTACATACTCCTCTTAGTCATTTGTCATGCTACAAATCTCTCTTCTGGCTCCTTGACAAGTGAGTTACACTGAATTAGCAGTGGTCTGAATTCTGTTGTATCCTCTGCTGATGCATCAGCGAGACTGAAAGAGGAATGTCCTACCATTTATGTATTTCGGCAAGGCAAAAAAGAGTATGTATGATACATCATTCCACAGTTCTCCTTAGCGTGTTTCCGCTTTAGTTTTCAATAAAAATATTTGGTAGCTTTCCAGTGCAAACCAGGGGTAAAAATAAGTAAGTACATAAATGAGAAATGCATTGCAACCCTAAAAATGACCTCTTTGATATCTAATTATATTTGTGTCTGTCCTGGTCACTTTTTTTTTTTTTTTTTTTTTGCCACTTCCTTACTATGCTCTCTGCGTAATTTTATACAGTGTTCATGTTAGAATTAAAACACATGGGTTGCTTTTAAGAAAGTAAGATTACAGTAACAATATTGTTTAATATCTCATAGCCTTCAAGAGCTATAAATAGCAGGTCATCAAGACTGTCAAGTGTTTAAAGTAGCCATGAACGGAAAGGAGGAAAGAGTTTCTCATTGAAGCTTTCTTTTAACAATGGCATTATTCATTTTTAATTCTCCAGTGGAACTGGTGGAACTCCACAGATGTTACATGAAGCAGAGAGGGAAAGCCCCCTGAGACGTGGAGAGGTGTCATGGATAGCAAAATAATGTAATATGATAGGATCTGAGAGCCTGCAGTTTTGAAAAATCACAATTCATTCAAGTAAAAGATTGCATTTGTGTCAAGTGTAAACCTGTCAGAGGTGTAATCTTGTTTAAAACAACTTTTTCACAAAATGGAGCAGAAATGTTTCCAGGGAAGACTGTTCATTTAAAATTAATTTGTTGTAATACAGCCTTATTCATGGGAACCTGAAAGTGAAGTCACAAAATAGAGTAGAGACACATGAATACTGTTGGACTTCTTTCAGTTTAGGGAGTGAACATAAACAAGGACACAAAGGATCTTCTATCCGAATCTTATATTTGGCAATGAAAGACAACTTCAGAAATGAGTTTTGGCTTTGAAAGAGTGGCCAGAACTTAAAACTGTCTCCCAGCCACTGCCAGAATACCCTCTTATTGCATGATTTTCGAAGGGCGTAAAAACTCTCCCCTTTTTGTGATTTCTTTGTTAAAGGGTATTTATTATCTATCTTGCTTAGTGAGTGTATATAAATTGAGACTGCATTCAACATAAAAATGAGTTTTATGCAAGTCTGGTATTTCCTCTAGATGAAAAAAAAGAAACCTTGATTTGAAATTTTATTGCAGTTTTGGCTAAAATGTTTCCTATGTTGTTCTTGCCTGCCTCACGCGTTCATACTCATGACCTGGGTTCACTGTTGTTGGTGCTGCCACCGCTTTGGCCTGTCTTCCCATTTGCCGGTTTCGATAAGGGACACCCCAGACTAGTAAGTCATATAAAAGCTAAATCATGTGTGATTGACTGAAATGCCAGAGTTAGCACAGAAACGCTTAGGGTGGAAGTAAAGAAAACTTGTATGTGTTCTGCTTTGGGTGAGGGATTTCAAAGGTGTCAAGAGAATGGGCAGAAGGTATCATGTCGATGTGTGGAGGTCTGTGATCCTGACAGATACATAGAAGTCCTATTGCAGATAGAGATCCGTGAGTCCGCTTTCCTTATGGAACTACGCAACTGGGGTATCTGAATTTTTTCTCCTTTTTCCTTTTAATTTAAATATTCTACAAGTATATAGGTTCCCCAGACACTTTTTGCCAAATTAATGCAAGCTGTAAGAGTTCAAGATCTCTAAAATCACAGTAAGGTTTCTTTTATCTCAAATTTTTCCTGTCTTCTTGTTGATTTTAGAAAATGCTTTATTTAGTTTTTCCACGGGATAATTGTTGCTGCATGTGTCAGAGAATCTCATGTGACCGTACCTAGAGGGAGAGTTTGAAAATGAGAGAATAAGGTGGTTTGTTTGTTTTACTAACACTTCGATAGGGGCCAAGCAATTATGCATAAGAAATCAGAGAGAACAGCAGGAAATCCCTTGTAAGGTAGAGACAACGTACGTTCTAAAAGGGAATTCTGTACGGAGGACAAGCGAGGATTTGCCACAGGAGCTCAGGCTACTTGGGCCTCTTTCACACGTCGTGGTGCTGTTTGGTGTTTTTTTGTGCTCCTATGGTATATGAAGAAATTGTAGCTGCACAACTCCTTCATCTTCCATTGGTTTCCTTCTTCCAGACAGATCAGGACTGCACTCCTCCCTTCAGGGGTGTAGAATTTAAGCACCTGTTTAAAAATACCAACAAACAAAAGCCCAAATCCCTTGTGCATAACACACGAATGTGCTGGCATGATAGCAATGGGAAGTGGAACGTTTCCAAATCTGACTTGGATTGACTGTTTTTTAACGAGAGAGGAATTTTTTTTCCCCAGTTCCTTGGAGTTTTCTGTGCTTAAAAATATCCTTTGAATGAGTTCCAGTCACGGAGGGGACTTTTGCGTCAGGGTAGCTTACCCCTGAGAGCAGACCGAAGTTATCAGTTCATTTCATCTGATCCATTGAACAAGCATCAATTTCTGTCACCACTGCCTAGTGTCGGATTTGAAGCAGCAGTGTATAAGCAAAAGGCTCTGTAACCCATTACCAATCTCGTTCCTCATAAGAGTCCTTATTTTCTTAAATAAATGGAGATTTGTATTAGATGCAGGTGTGTAAAGTCACTGTCTTCTGTTTTTCCAGCCGCCTATGTTTTAAATGTATCACTGTAAAATGAACGCATTGTTTCTTAATCTGTCCAGTCTTTTATGAAGTGAATTCAGTGGCTTTAAAATCAGGAAAACTTTGGGCAGGTCCAATTGCATTGAACCCTGCTCTCAAAAGAATGTGTCTAAGGTTTTCACCTTTTGGTAATGCCATTTTTGGCCACATATGTGGTACATACGTTTGTTCTCTTCCCACACTTTCCTCACTTTTCCCTATTATCCAACCTGCCAGACATATCTTCCCACCTGTGGCATAAGAATTTAATCTGTTTCTTTGATATTGGGCCTTGAACTTAATTATTAGCTCCAGGCTATCCTACTTAACACAAACTAGTGTTAATATGCATCTAGATTATTGTATATTTTATTGCAAAATTTGTAACATGTACTGTTAATGTTTGGAAAACAATACATTACCTACCATTGTTTAAAAAAAAGAGGCCCTATTTGCTTACAGTAGTTGTTATGTCCAACAGCAGGAGCTGTGATTTGGCTCCAAGCCCAGCATCCGTTATATCTTGCACCTTTAGCCTCCAAATTGATAAAATGGCAGGAGTACAATTAACAGATTTAACTACAGTGTCTCTTATCCAAATGTTCTCCCTGGCAAGGATGCTGTCTCGCCCCCTGCCCCTCTTGTTCTGTGCTTCCCTCCAACAGTCTTGGTTTTAGGTCTCCCCGTCTTTGCCCTTCCACCACTTTCTTGGCCGGTCACTTTTTAGTGGTGGTCTCTCCTACTGGTATCTTCTCAGAGGCTGACAGAGCATCCTCTATCAGTTTAGTGCTTTCCCAACCATCCCTCGTCCTTTCTCAGCTCTTCCCTTTTCCATTCGTTGCTGAGCTTGCTTCTGTTCGAGGTGAGCTCTTTCTTGGTTTTAGTGTTTTCCGCTATTTCTTTATGGCACCTACTGAAAGGAACACTTCCTTTTAGTACAAAGTTGGGTCTGAATCTTGGATTTCATCAAAGTCAAACTGTTTTGAATTAAGCTTTAGGGTTCACTCCTGAGCTTGGGCTATAGAGAAACGGAAATGCTGTCATCCCAGAAGCAAACAAAAAGAAGACTCTTTCATTAGGTATCTGTATAGCTAGGCTAACAGAATTTCTAATTGATCTGGAAGGACTTGTTTCTCAGCTAAACTAAAATATTAATTCAGGTGGTAGTTATTCAGCTTGTATTGTGAATTAACTAAAGATACTTCATTTTTTCATTTTAGTTATGGACCTTGTTTTAATATATGCATCAAAAAGATGATTGGCATTTTTTTACTGTGTGAGGTGTGATATATACAATACTATTTTCTATATGTACAGGAAATGCCACTTCTTTTTTAATAACCATAACAGTAAATCATTGCTTGTATATCATTGATCAAACCATATGCATTTTAAAACGCATTCCTTAGGTTTCCTTCTTGTCAGATGTTGAGAAATGGTTGATTGCAATTTCTCAAAGTCGCAAGAACTAGTCTAAGCTTGTCTTCTGATCAAATAAAATCTTAAGACATAATGTTTTATAACAGACCAGACTCTATGATTAAACATACAGTTTTAACTTGTGAATACTTGACCAAGTAAATGCCGTAATCAACAGGAATAAATGGCATGTGATGATTTGCTGGGTGTGAAAATCCTCCTTTGTTAAGGCATTTGTTACTTACTTTCATGTGATGAATATCATCTGTGATCAGTCTTATAGCTATGAAGTTATGAGTTTCTTTTTTTTTTATTGAAACCATTGCTTTCAGACAGTTGAGTTTTGGGTCTTTGTGGAAAATTCTGTATTCCACTGGTGTTCTGAACAATATTTCCTTACCTTTCATACTGTAACATTATTCGTGACTTGTCTTCCTATTAAAAGTGTTTTGAGACTTTGGTGGAAATTCTGCTTTTTCTCTTTTTAAGTGAACGTTGTTTTTGAAAGCTAGAGAGACTTCTTTGTTTCTTAGCTTACAGTCTGAAACAGCAGGCATTTAAAGTACAAGGTTTCTGTGTAGCCAAGAATTGTGATATCCTTTCTTTTGTACATTTATGTTTGAAGGTATTCATTTGAGAGTAATTCCAAGTAAAAAGAAAGTCTCTTGTGGTATAGTGGATGTCTGCAGGTGTTCTAATCTCCTGCTGTATCACTGTCTCAGAGACGTCACCTTCATGTTTAGGGAGTTCATTCGGGCTAATCAAGATTGGCAACTCTGTGCAAATGAGATTGTAAATAGAGCTTGGAAGTGGAATGTATTTTAAAGAAGTTGTTTGGATTGAAGAGACTGTGATATATTTATTGTTCTATTTTCCTCTTCCAGCTGAGTGCTGTTAACATTTTCATATTTTGTTAAATTATATTAAAAATGAAAAAATGTAAAGGGAATTGGGGCAGGTCATTGATACATCCTGCTCTATACTGAATAACCAGTCATACTTGATTTACTGTGGTCTGCATTCAGAACATAATTGTAATGTATGGAGAATTCGCTCTTAACAAACAAGCTGAGAAAGAGAAGAGCAAATCAGTTTTCCTTCTTCATTTTAAAGTCTTTTCTTAAGATCAATTTTCTGAAGGCAAAAGGTTAAATTATGGGTCCTATTTAGGTAGCTCTTTTTTTAGGAGCAGTGAGAGATGTTATTAAACTCTGTTCCCCCCTGAAGTCCTCACTAAACTCAGTGAAGTTGGCTTGAAAACTGACAGCACTTGGTTGCCCTTTATGAGTAGTTAGCTTATCCTTATATTTCTGAGGACTTGTGGAATTTGGTAAATCCCTTAAGGAATAAATGGGATATACATTATATGTAAAGATTTCTATCTGTTTCCTTCTCTTTTATTGAGATTACATCAACATGCAAGGTCAGTGAACTAGGCAGAGGCTTTCTCTACTACTATACCATTCTGGCAATGCTGTTCTTCTTCTCATAAGAACTCCCAGTTTTCTTTCTTCAAGTTTCTACTTGACTAAAGAAACGTTTGCATTGCTCTTTTGCCCAGTTCCTAACAATTCCCTGAGGAGCTGTTTTCACTTTCTGTAGAGCATTTCCATTTTATCTTTGTAAGAGAGAAGTTTTGGCATCTGTTCTTTTTTCTACCCTAATGGGATTGAGTTCAGAGTTACTTACCCAACCATTCCTACATTCCTGCATATAAGTATAAACCTTCCAAATACATGGAACAATGACCTTTACATATCAGAAGATTAACTAAACTGGAGAACAATAAAACATAGTGAAGCAGGAAACGTCAAATGATGTGGAATGATTTTTGAAGCTTATGTCAGTTTTGTTAGAGCTTTATTTTTACATTCCTATACTTTTCAGATTAAATGACAATTGTGAGAAATAGTAGGGTACACTTTATCTACTTAGGAAGAGAAAGAAAAGGAACAATTTTTACAAATAAAAATAGCATTTTGCTTGAGAGGAATGATGCTCGTTATTTGAGACTTCTAAGACCGAGAAATTCCAGTCCGCCCTCTCTTAAAGATGTCCTTCTACAAGAGGTGTTGCAGCTCACCTGGACAAAGTGGTGGCAGAAAATTTTTGGTTGGAAGTTCCTTTTGTCAGGAGCTTAATATTGTTTGCAGTTCTTTTGTGACATTTAAAAGCAGTTATTTAGGTTGTGGTCGGGGCAGTCCTTAGTGATGGAAACAGGGACTAGTTTTCTGTTTAGAGCTTGTGCCCTTCATGTTAAGATGGTTACTGTCGAGTTAAGTAGGCTGAGTAAATCTGTTTTGATATTGTGGATAGCGCTACAATTATGTATGATCGTATATGATCATGTTTCTCAAATAAAGGAAACCTTTATAGAAAGACATAAATGAGCACAGATCTTTACAGAGAGTAGCAGTTTCTGCCATTCAAATACTTTTCCTAAGTTTGTTTTTTCTCATTTTCTCTGGGCTTACCAAGACGTAGTTGATATGTGTAATTCCAAAACAATGGAAAGAATAACATTTTGGAATGAAATGCCCTGCTTTTGGACAGAACAAACACAAAACTTACTCAGTTTTGCTGTGATTGTTGAGAGAGAATGGTTTGTTAAGAGATGTATAATTGTGAAAGTATTTATTCTTTACATCTTAAGTTGTCATGTTTAAGACTGTTTCCTACAGTAGAATACAGGCGGTTACTAACTCAGATTGTCAGCATAAACAGTCAAATTAGAATTTCACCATGTGAATTGTCGTCCTGAGGAATTTGAAAGAAAGTAGCAGTATTGAGATATGCTATTTTCCCAGCAGGGAAGGCTAACTTGCCTTCCCAAGAGTTGTCCGTCACTTCCTAAATACCTTATTCAAACTCTGCATATATTTCATTTGTTTGTGATAGGCACAGAAGTGGGAAGTCTCCATTCAGCCCTACTGCTCTCAACACAATATCTAACAAGGTTGACAGATCCTGTAATTTGTTTGCTGCTTCTATTCTTTTGTTTCTTTTTCCCAAAGTTACAAGAGAGTCATATTCCTACTCCTGTCACTTCTTGTGTGATAAATACACTTGAAGTGTACCTACATTTGAATCTCAATCTTCTGCTCTGAAGTAGAAGATGACTGCGCTTGCCTAAGTCAATTTTAAGGATGGAAATAATAGACTTCAATGACTTAAAATTGTCTTGCCTAAATCTGTTACTAAGTACTAATCCTAACAACTCCAGTGCTGATTTTAGGCTCTTGTTGGATGCCTTTTCAGAGAGATTGCAAAATGAGTGTGTGGGTGCTAGGCACATGTGAAAATCTAGCCACTAAATAATTCTTGAGATACCTCTTAAAAAAAAAAAGAGGCACCTTGGAGCCTAAAAAGTCTGGCTTAAAGGATGCCCAGGTTTGAAAATCAGGCCAGCAATCTGTGGTTGTTACAAAGAGCAAAATGTTTTAAAAAAATGTTGCTGCTATTTGATGCACTGGGTTGCTTGAGGGCACGATACTGCTGTCACATCTCCATGTAGACAGTTCCATGTCCTGGGAGTGTCCCCACAGCCATATAAGCCTAAGTTAATGACTTAAAGAGTTTGGGGGAGAGAGAGGAAAGGAAGAGGAATTTAGGACTTAGACCAAATTCATAATTGAGGCCAGAAAGTTGCCTCTTAGCTTCATGACTTTTGCAGCATTAAAATGCAGAGAGATGTGAAAGGAAGAGGAATAATTTGGTAATGAGGTGCTGTATGACAAGTTCAAGGAGCAGTTTCTGTTTTGTGGCTCTGTGTCACAGAGGTGTTTTTATTAAATGATTGTTTCATAAAATGAGTGGAGAAGTGGTTGAAAATGGGGGCGTATTGAAGCTTACTGCAGTAAACTATCATTAAATGATGAAGGTTATTTGCCCTGTGTAACACTTCTCTGCCTGTGGTGATTTTCTGAAGACCAAATCCAGTAAGACTCTGGGTACCTCTGGAGAGCTGCTAAAGCCCACAACTTGCTTTACAGGTTCTTGGCACCTTTCAGGCCTGGATGGAGGAAGAATGCACCTAACTTGTTGGAACAGAGTGATCTCTGAGTGTATGGAAAAAATCTTCCACCCATAGCCTGACTTGAGATAGGGTGTGTCCCGTGCAGTTTGGGATGGGGAAGATCATTTCCCGGAGGCAATCACAGTCCTCCCGCGGGTGCCGCTCCCCGGCGTGAGCTCAGAGGGCTGTGTAGGAGGAGAGCGGTTCACTGTGTCTCCGGTCTGCTGTCGAAGCCTGGTTCCCTGGGCAGCAGCAGGAATCTGCTCTGCAGTTAGGTTCCTTTCCTGCGCTTGCGTTTTGCCCTGCGGTATGCATGGCTTGTGTTTGGCATGTGGTGTATTGCTTAGTCGTTCAAGGGAAGGAGAGGAGAAGCTTTTCAATCTTCATTATGCCATTTTTCAGTGGGTATAATGAAAGAATCCAGTATGTTGAATATTGAAAAGGATTTAGGCCCGTTTATGCATTCATTTTGAATTCCTCATTTGTGATTCTTCAAGGTGCAAGGTGAAGAAGGAAGATTTGGAAAGTACATATTTCCCCAGCAGGTCATTAGTAATGAAATAGCTAACTTTGTCTTTTAATTTATATCATTAGTAGATCAAACTTCCAGTCATTTGTCTTAATGCCTTTTTTTTCCCCATGTTTAATAGATGGGCTAACGGTTTAAATAAAAAAAGGGGGGGGGCCTGTTTCATCATTCTTTCAACATTCAGACAAAGTTAGTCCAGCTTTAAGCTTTTGGTGCTAACATGTTCTAACTCTGAGCTGCACCATTGGCTTCTAACCAAGGGTTTTGTGAAGCATGGAGGATCCTGGTGTGTTTGAGATAACAAAACATATCACATTAAAACATTTCCCTTTGTTTTCCTTTCAGTCTTTCATAGAACAGAGGAATTTTTTCTGTAGTGTTTACTGAGGGACTCAGTGATTAACTTCTGGAAAATAAAATTGTTTTCTTGAAAGACATAAGTGCTTTAACCTAATACTGAAGCAGCAGGTGAAAAATAATAGTGAAGCCGGTTTTAACGCATGAAGTGGAGAATGTGTAATTGAAACAGTATGATGATGAAAAGGCATTATGTGAAACTGTCAGAAGTCATTATAATACACTAATTAACACGCTTTGCACTCTTAGCTTATGCTGTTGTGGGCTAGTAATTCCTCCTATTTTGTCTTGTGTTTTCATTAACTTTGTCGTCAGATATTTGAAAGAAGGCAATCGTATTTCTTGACAAAAAAGAAAAATGCTTTATTTTTTGCATTTTGTGTTAAATGCTATTGTTAGAGGAACCTCTCACCTGCAGAAGATGGATTTTCCTCTTGATAGCAGTTTTAATCTAATGTGTAAGGTTGGGTTTTGTTTTGTTTTTTCTTAATATATAGAAGAAAATACAGATTATATTTCACCCTTGGTAGGTAATGTCAGCTTGTATGGGGGAAACCTTAGTCTGTATGTCTGACTGATACCTTGGGGCCCATCTACCTTGTGTTGCAAGTCTTACATGTTTCTGAAGAAAGCCTCCTTTTAAACATAATAAACATAATCCAGTAGATATTCATGCCTCACAGAACTTGCAGGAATCGTTCAATATGAAACTACCCTGTTTAAAATGCCATCATAGGGTTTATGCACCACCTAAGGCTGATTTGAGGTCATAATAATAACTTAAATGATATGTAGGGCAGGTATTGGTTCCATACAGTGACTTTCATCCATTGCACTCAATTCAGCTAATCAAATTTTACCATTTAGCATGTTCTTTACGTATTTAGCATTGAATTTTGCCAGTGCTGCTCTGCTATTCACCATGACAAGTCTTTGTGCTGTGTAGCTTAAGGCCTGCTACAGCTTTTCAATACCTTTCCTGGCTCCAAAGTACAGAAAGCAGGGCATACACTTCCATGCAGCCTTTCCCAGCTGGTCCATATTTCAGGTTCACTTGATCAGCCCTCCATCCCTACATGTCCTAACTGATTTAAAGCAATATATCTGACAAGGCTTCCCTCTGTACTGCTGTGTGTAGCCATCTGAGTAAATCTTGCCTCAGTTAATATTTTCTGGAATGAGGAACCAAAAATTAAGAATGAAAATGGATAAAGTACCACGTGTTTAAGTAAATCTGGAAAGAGAATGAGCACAACGAAATCAGGCTGCTGTTTCTGTCCTTGGTGATAGATCTGAGATGGGAACAGTTCTTCACTCCCAAAGTGTTTAGAGTGATTCTACTTCTGTCTAAGTCCAAACATGGAAAACTTGAGCTCAACGAAATGAAGAGCTTTAAACAGAAGATTCTGTTTATGGAAACCATTATGCAATCCGTAACTGTCACGGCCTTTCGTGCTCCAAGGCGCATGCCCTCGTGCACGGCCCTGCTGAGAACACCATTCACAGTTAGTGCCCTAAGGCATATCTCCAGCGTAGTGAACATCTGTAATTTCTAACCTAAGATTGTGCGGCAACTGTTGGCAGACTGTTGACTCCGTGATGGAAGTCAGCCTAAATGAATTACTTCACGGCGTTAAGAAACGGCAGCTCTGTGAGGTACGAGCTGTCCCGTGTGCCTCAGTGGCAGGTTACCGTCACGTTCGGGCAAGTCCCTCCTGTGAATCCACTGGGCTGGGAGATCCCAGGAGAGAGGAGTTTTCGGGGAGGACGTTGCTTGGGTCAGGGAGCGGGTACCAGAGCGGGAACAACGCCTCAGGTGCTGGGGGGAGCCTGGGGACACTCCGGCCATCCTTAAGGGAAAGGCTTCCTCGGGGACGAGGGCGAGGGGGGGCAGGAGGCACCGCGCCGTCTCTGCCTCTCCGGGGCGAGAGGGCGCAGTGCTGCTGCCGCTGCCAGCCACTCTGGTGCTGCTCCAGGGTGTTTTTCCCAGGGGCTCTGGCTGCCAGAATCTGTTCCTGAGCTTTGAAGCAGATGTTGAAATTGTGTTTCCTCCTCCTTATGTTTTTGCATAATCATGTGAGAAATCACCAGATACGCATCAGTCCTGCTGCTCCTTCAGTACTTTATAATTTCTCAAGATCTTGGGGATAAGGCGGACCTTTCAGCTGAGATCCTGTTCCTCGCTGGGTTTAGCAAAATAGGTTTTATATTTGTGAAATTTTGCAAAAGCACAAAGGAGTAAGTGTTGGTTGTTTGTGAACAGCCATTGGGAGACGCTTGTCTTCTCCCCTCAGTGAACGAAAAACATCAAGGAACAGTTTTGGAAAAGGATTTTCTGGTTTTGGTATTTACGGTTGTGTCTTCACAACAGTTCTTACCTATATTGCGCTCTCAGTTTGCAGAATTACTTAAATGATGAAAAAAGTATGAAAAAATATTTAGGTCCTTCTCTCCCATTTTAATGTGTCCAGAGTGATTTTAAAGCAAGACCTTCCTGCAATTTTACTTTGGAAGCTCTTTGATGTTGTGAATAATAGGTATAATCTGAATTATACCTACAAATTTTAACTATGCTGCACTGCTTATCTTTTAAAATGAAAATGTGCTCGATTTGCTCAAGTTTTTTTTAATGAAAGATTGATTTCTCTGTATGTCATTTTTAGATTGATTGATTTGCTTTTCTGTTGGTCAGGGCTGGCCGCTCGGTTGTTACTGGCTGCTCTGGAACGGTATTAATGTCTGCTCAGTGAACTGAAGGTTTGTCAAGGGTAATTTTCTGTAGCAGCTGATCCAGTGTCATATTAATTATTTCCTCCTTTAATGAGTGTTTGAGTCAGGAAGTAATAAGATTTACATACACAAACCTGATTCTTTTTCCTCCTTTTTGGTAAATGTACTGTACCTACCGAACTTAGGGTATGGTCAAATAAACTGAGAAAAAGGAGATTAATACTAAATCTCTAAGATAAAACTTGCAAGTATGTAGTGAGTTTCCTGATGATAAGCCGACTTCTGGGATGTGATTTAAGTACAAGTCTTCTCCTCTCTTCTCCTCTCTTCTCCTCTCTTCTCCTCTCTTCTCCTCTCTTCTCCTCTCTTCTCCTCTCTTCTCCTCTCTTCTCCTCTCTTCTCCTCTCTTCTCCTCTCTTCTCCTCTCTTCTCCTCTCTTCTCCTCTCTTCTCCTCTCTTCTCCTCTCTTCTCTCTTCTCTTCCTTTTTTTTTCTGTTCAAACTGTGCAATGCACTCGTGAAAGATAATTTATTCTTTTATTCTTATTTTTTTATTAGAAAAGAAACCACTTAACGCTAACACTAGAAAAAGATTTGCACTTATATAACAAATCTATTAGGCAATCAAAAAGAGCTTTCTAAACCTTACTCTATATTACTTTCACTTGCACTGTCAGATATTTATAGTAGAAGCAATTATATTTGGTGGTAGTGGTGGTGATGGGGACAGACAGGATGGAAAACGGTTATAAAATGCCATTTCTCACAAATGGCAGATGTCAAACAAAATGTAAAATATAAAGGTGTCATGTAAGGTCTTTTCTCAGAACCTTTATTGGAAGACATGAGTTTTACTGACAGTGTATGACAGGAAGCTTACATTTTCCAGGGTGGGCTGAAATGTTTCGGAAACCTATGGCAGCCAATCTCAGCTGTTTGAACCTTTAGTTTTCACATTTTTGATGCAGCTAGAATGAAATGAAAGAAGCACTGAAGAAGCACAAAGGAAGTAATTGGAACCTCATCATGCTTAATTATTAGGCATGTGTTTAATTTTAGGCACATAAGCAGGCCTGCTGAAGAGAAAAGGACATATTCTTTTCACTGCCTAATATGACTTTTAAAAATGTATGCTCTCAAGCAGTTGGATGTTTTTGATATTTTTGCAGAAAAATCCTTGCAGTCATCCAGTTTTGTAGGTTTTTTTAATGTATTTTTATTTTTTGTTAAATTTTCATGGAAATAATCTGAAAATAGCATTAGTAAAACTAAAAATGTAGCCCTGTTTTATTGCCTTACTTAAGGTTCATATCCAGGTATGCAACTGCTAATTGTGCCATTTTTATTTAAATACAAATTAGCAGTCTTCTGTAGGTTGTTTCTTTCCGAGAGTCATCTCAATTAAATGAGAAAGGTTAAAATATCCTCAGCTGTAATGTGTCCCCCACATTTTTCTGCTAAAACTTTTATATGGTTGTGTTTTCCTATGCGTTGTTTCTTTTCCTTTGAATTCTTGCTAGAGGAAAGATCCATGCCTGGGGGGGAAGGAGGAGAGGACTGTATAGACCCCGATCCTGCAGACTGACTTGCTGTAGACAGACGGTGGTGATGATTATAGCTGGTGCTGTCGACTACATGAAGTAAACAGCATTAAAAATGAAGCACGCATAGGTTCCAGGGTCCGAGCTGCCAACAGATGGACACCTCTGTCAACTCCTATTTTTTAAAAACGAGAAAAATGTTTTGCTTTTGGTTTTCTACTGAATTGTTTTGGCAGCTCAGCTAATCCTTTGCTTGCATGAGAGGTCGGTTAAGAGCAGTCCGTGGGGGAACCCGTGCTTTAAGGATGCTCTCTCAGCTGCCGCGCTCTGGATTGCAAGAGGGAGTTGCTGAGCTGCACCAGGAGCTGTGGCAGCGCGAGCTCAGCAGCCGAGGTCCTCTGGTTGTTTCTTGAAACAGTATGCGTCGTGTTGGCGCTTACGCTGGATTCGTGTCTTGAAAAGATACACTAGTAAATTCATGTGTTTCAGTAAGATTGTGGAGAGCAAGAAATACCTCAGCAGTTCAGGATGGTAGCTGGAAATTCCCAGTAAGTGTGATATAAGCTCTGGATTGCTAAAGTATATATATAAACCCACACAGTGGCAAAATAAGAAACCCCAAAACATACATAAAAAAAGCAAGGGCACCTCTTTAAACTCTTCAAGGGTATGAACACCTCTCTAGAGAATTTGAATACCTAGGATAGCCTACTCCAAAAAAAAAAAAAAAAATCCATTAGCAACTGGTCTCTGTGCGCTTATCGTACAAATGGGAGTTGGTGGGTTATATATTTGAGGGCAGCCAGTGACCAGTGTGATCTATTGGCTTTTTTTTGAGCTGGCAAGTGGTAGCGCAATGCCTTCCTTCCTGTCCCCTGCGCGTTTGCCCACGTGTGAACGCTGCGTGAGGAGCGCAGCGCTCGGCCCAAGGCCGCGTGTGGGACCCCCGGCTGGCACCCTTCCCAGGCACCCTTCCCAGGCACACCTCGCGCCCTGTGGTTCGGCTTTATTTGTCTGCAGGGCGCCAGTGGTGCGAGATGTAACAGTTTGTTTCTGCATTGCATGCGTTTCTCCCTTGCATGCTTTCTTTTTTTTTTTTTTCCAGTTCAACAGGGAGCATATGTTCCTCACCGTTTGCATTAATGAGCCTTTGATGCTGTTACTAAATGTGGCAGGTGGGGGAAATTTATCCTTGATTTCTGTTAATGATTACATACAGTATTATTCATTACTCATTTAAAGGAGACCTGTTCTTTTTTTCTTTTCTTTTTATTTGCCCCCTTCAGGCTGGATGCTCACCCCTTTCTCCCCCAAGCCCAACACCTTTTGTGGCACCAGATTTTTGAAGCACATAAAGAAATTTTTGTTCCTGTGTCCTATATTGGCACATGGAGAATTTCTAAATAAATGTAGCTTTCTGCTTAGAGTATCCACATCCATGAGATTACACAATTATATCAGTAAAAATATGTGCCTTCATGTTGTCATAGGAAAATTTACTGAGCTCAAACAATGGAGACCTGCATTTTTGGTCATAAAAGGTAAGAGCTTTAGATGTCTTTCTGTACGTCTGGCACTAGCCTGATATTTTACATGGATGCTTTGTGTTGTCAAAATTTGTTTTATTACAGCAATGTGTTGCATTTGATTTTAAGTTAGACTTAGGTCTACCTTTTACCTCTAGAGATGTACAGCGTAAGTTTTCCCTTCTGGAAGTTCAACTGTACTGCTATTCTCATTTTTAATTCATTAGGAGGCCCTGTAGCATAGAGGCTGAGGTGTGTTTTGCGCTCCTAACTTTGTGTTGCAGATGTGACAGTAGAGCCTTGAAAGCTCAAGAGGATCAACTTGCAAAGAACATGGCAAGCCAAAAGGTTGTCTAAAACCATGTGTCCCCGGACCTAACCCCATTGCCCTGGTCTTTCTCACTTGTTCATAGTCATATGCTTTTCAGGCTTGCTCAATAACAGGTTTGCAGCCCTTTGACATCTCTATTAAAAAATGAACTGACAGCTTTCCAACAACAGCTGGTGAAGGGCGCTTTTAACTGTTCAATATGAAATGGATGACCCCCACTCCCCCCACAGTTCACCCCCCCATATTTCACAGTTTGTCTCCAAGTTCAAACTAATATTTACAAATTTTTTTGTTTCTGTTTGTCATTGATTTACGTATATATATTATGTGCTTTTTACTTTACTAAACATTTCCTTATGTGGGAAGTGTGAAACCAACAGTCTTGGCATGATTTTTTTGGCGTTGGGGCTTTATTTGATAATTGGTTAAACTGCTTGTAAAATGTTCGCTATGTTAAAGTACTCATATGCTGCATCAGTCATTTTTCTAAACATTTTTTCTAAACAATCAAACCATGCAGTTCATTGCAATCGGAATTGTTCCTGTGATTTAAACATAGCAAATTGAAATCTAACTTGGAGCATACCATTGAAATACTAAAGCAACTATTGGTAATTTAATCATTTCTTTATAAATAGGTCGATTTCTCACTAATGTCCCTGGTTAATCTTACAATTAAGTATAGAGAGAAAGTCAAGGGCTTTTTGTAGTCTGCTGCCAAAGGCTTTACTGTATTTTCAACAAGGAAATAAATTCATAAAGTAAAAGCCCATGCACACATTTACACATTCCTAAATGCAAACTTTAAAGCGAGTTTCCATCTCAGTATTCAAATAGTTCTCTAGACTGATGGCTGTCATTTTTTGATGGTTTAAAGTACAAGGTCGTATGTTTATGAAACATCCAAGGGATTAAATCTTCAGTGGTGACAGTAACCAACATCTAAGCAAAAATCACTCATCTGACTCCTGTGATCTTCAGCCACCACTATCACTCCATGGAGAGCTCCACAACCATGTCAATGTGCTTTCCAGCTTTGATCCCTGACTCTTCTGCTGAGTTCCCCTAGAGTGGCATTCCACTTCCCTGACCATCTTGTATGTAAATTGTTTTCAAATGAGTGAACTAATCAACATTGCAGAACCTTAATTGAAAATACAACTGATGGTGCATGTCAGTTCATTCAAGTTAGAAACGTATTTCATAGTTCCCCAGAGAAATTAGCATCTCTTACTCGAACATCCCAGCCCTGCAAAATTTCCATTGTCAAATGCCAACTTTTAACTTCTCTTCTTTTATAAACATCTAAGAAATATTTATCAAAAAATTTCAAAGATAGCCAGCAAGAGAGTCAGGAAGAAGTTTAGATGTTCCCAACAGAAGATAAAATGACCAAATGAGCTTGAGATACTGAACCTTACAACTCCATTTTGGGCATGCTCCCTAAAGAGTCTTCAGATATTATAAAAAATCCTTTCTGCAGTGATTCTTTTGGGAAACTGTCTGACTATGGCAAAATTGGGAGGTAATGGAAATAGACCATAAGTTTCTGATTGAGGAAAAATCAATTTCTAAATAAAATGTTCGGACAACACTGACCTCTTCAGCTGTATGGCATACTGTTTATCCTGGTTTGTCTATCGTTGCTGCACTTTGTTGAGGGTTTGCATTCCTTGGTGCTCCGTTGGCTTCTTCCCATTGTAACTGGAAAATACCTAATACATTTTTGGGTCTGGCTTTAAGTAACTATCTAGCAAGACTAGTGAAAGCAAATGACAAAGTTAATGAGGTTTTTTTTTTTCTTCTGCCTTTTAAGAGGGAAGAAACAGTCATCAGTGTCAAATTGCTTCAGTCTCTACCCTTATGAAATGCACTTTGATTTCGGTGCTCAAAATATATTAGTCTTTGCATCATGCTCGCAACAATTATATTTACTCTTTATCGTATGCAAGGTATATATGCAGTGGTGATCCATCAAACACCTGTGGAAGGTATTAAGCTGTTTCTACTTTTCTCAGCAAGATCTTCCGATGAAAACAGGAAATACCTGGTTGGTAGGCATGAGAAGGGTGACCTGGTGACCTGCAGTACACCATGAGCCTAAACACAAGCAAGCGCATGCAACATTTTAGGTCAAGCGTTCCACTTCCTTTTCTGTACAGTTGTACCTCTAGGTCATTGCTATTATGATTGTTACTTTTGCCTTAACATAATTCCTTCCCCCACCCCTTCCAGTATATTAAATGAATAAAGTGGTTCATGTGACTTGAACAGCTGTACCAGGAAGTTTTTTTTTAAAACTATTCTTATTTTTAAATTGAAGAGGTTATTAAAAAAAGAAGTACTTCAGTAAGTTAAATTACTTAATGCTGCACATCCTTGGAACCCTAATCACTTCCAGATGGAGCAATTCATACTTCTAAGAGAGCACTAATTTGAAAGTGAATCGGGGGCTTGGGTATATGCATCTTAGAGCACCCTTGTACATTGCAGAGCCAAAGCCCTTAAAAATTAAGCAATCTAGTTTTGAAAATAAGTACTTTATTTTTAAACCTTATTTAAGTAGTTCCCATTAAAAATAGATTTTATTTCCTGATGCTGCTCATGTGGTACTCACAGACGTTCTTTTGAAACTGCAGTAAACACAGAAGACAGGAGAATGGAAAATCTAATTCAGTGAAATACCTTAACCTTACTTCTGGGAAGGTAATCTGTGTGCAGGTGAAAGTGAAATATCTGCTCAGATTCCATTTGAGGCGTTTCATAATGTTTACTAGCTTTGCTGAATAGCTCACAAAATAGTTTCTTCTCACACATTTTGTTTTCAAAGGCTATTTTAAAATTCTCTTTTTACAGTTAACTGTTTTCACTAATTGGACCATTTCTGTTTTGTCGTACGGGCTTGAGGATAGAAATGTATCACTCGCCACTGCAGTATTTGGACATAGCCTGTGTAAAATCAATGCAAATTCAGTGTTGCACCTTGTTTCTTGGCCTCTTGGGGCACTTTCTTAAGACAGCACCAATTTCTTTGTGATCTAAACAGCTGCATCTTTGCCCCTAATTCTATCATGTAGGCTAGTGTTCGCTGCTAAAATGGTTCACTATTTAGTGGTATTTCATCCTAGAGAGTATCCTAGGCTAACTTCTTGTTGGCCAGCGTCATAGCTGTCACTTAAACAGAGCAGTGAGAGAGTCTGCTCTGTAGCTGAAAAGAAAACCTTGTCAGTGTGAAGCAAATTTTCGATTCTGTTTGAATTTTTAGAGATCTCTCACGGGAAAGTGTCACGTTTGCTTCAATGAGTGTGATTTTAAGAGGTAGATGGTACCACTTTTAGCCCCATTGTTAGCTATTTCACTGCTTATCAGAGGAAACAAAAGGAAAAGATAACTTATCTAACATATAAAATGAGTCTCCTGAATGTTTCCTGTTCCTTTTGTGGTACGGGTATATGCAGAACATGGTAATGCAAAATTCTGCATGATCTTCTCGGGTGGATTTTTATGTTGGTGTCAGCAGAAGGTAGGCATGAGAAATACGGTTTTTCTCCTTGTGCTCAGAAGAAACCAAGCTAAAAAACAAGGAACCTGAGTTGTACTGGGAGAAGTAAGACCCAAGTGAATCATGCCGTATTCGCTGGGATGTTGATACCAGGATAACACCAAGTCTATTTAATCTTTTGCTACCTTGTGACATTTTCTATTTCCATGGTGATCTGCCACAGGCAGATTCCAAATGTAGTTCCAGTCCCAAGTCATATCAACGTGTCCCTAAAGACAGTGGGAACTGCTGACACTGAGACCTACCACGAACGTCGGATCAGTTCAGTGTTTTGAGCCACTGTGGCATTGCTTGTAATAGGAAGAGGAAGAAGCTGCAGCACAGTGTGTGTGGTTATTAGCCCAAGTGTTATGTTTTTCCGTGCTTTTTTAATATGCAAGGTGGTTGCTTTCAGGGGAGAGAGGTTTTATTTAATGAGTCCTGTTTAGAAAAGGAAAAGGGTCCATTTTACCATGTTATGTGCATGTCTGAGGTTTTTTTATTTTCCTTGAAGTTGCTGTCTTGAATCCTGAAACAAGTTATTCTGTTCATTAGATTCAATTTGTTTTTTTTTTCCCCTATCTGCAGCCTCAGTAGTTAATGTAAGGATTTTCTTGTTAAATATTGAGAGATTTTAATTATCTGTAAATTTACTTTCCACATTTTCCTCTCACAAATTGTCAAACAAAAACTAATTCTACATATGAATGGGTCAAAATACAGTGTATATATTTCTCCAATACATTTCAAAAATCCAGTTTTTCTGAGATTACAGACTAAGTATGTTTCCTACTGTGGCATGTATTTTTTAAGTTGTGGGTATGATATATTTTAATATTAATGTATTAATTTCTGAAAGTTATTGTTCCTGTTCTTACTATGTATCTGTTACAAACCCCATGCACAGTTAGTGACATATATACACTGGTCTTTTTCTCATTTTAAATCCATTAAATGCAACTCAGGCAAAACATGGACAGTTTGTAATAATTCTTTTGCTTTGGTAGTGAGGTGATAATAACTTTCATGTTGTGAAGAGTATAGGAAAGAGCAAAGTAACAGAATATTGTCATTAAACATATACCCAGCACCTCATGAAAGTAAGTAAACCTACAGTGTTGTGTTTGACAATCTCAAGTTATTGGAAATACCTCTAATTTTTGGATAATTATTAAAAGTTTTTTCTTTCGAAGGTTTATAACAAAGCAGGCGTATGTGCCATGGTGTGTATTTAGCAAACATATTTATAAAAGGTGACATTGTAAAATTATCTAATGTAAAAACATTTTTTTCTGGAACAGGTCGGATTCCTGGGATACAACTTTTAATATCTAAGTGTGTTGGTTCAGCTTAGGCTGTAGATTTGAGAATTTGCTACTGCTCATTTTATGAAAGCTAAATTACAAACAAAAGACTATGTACTCATGTGATATGCTAAGTCTAGGTCTACCTTGCCAGCTGGTCATCTGCCAGTTATAAATTATCCTGTAGGTATTTTCTTGTAGAATATGGATAACATACTGCAATTTCTGTATTTAATATATTAAAGTACAGTGCAAGGCAATATATAGTCAGCATTTGCCTGCACTAACTGCACAGTAGGCATATGCTTTTGTTCTAAATGTAATCAAAACTATGGTGTCTCAGATACCACTTAGTGAAATCTGTTGGCAAATGCTAGGATATTATTGTGATGACTACATTTTTAAACGCCTTAAAACTAAAAGACGTTGCTGCGTCTGCTGGTTTTTGAGGCAGTGATCTTCTTCTGGCAATGCAGTGCAAACAGGTAACATGCTAATAGTGACCGTGTTCCCAATATTCAGATCTGTACTAATAACATGGGGAAAGAAATCAAAATCATCGCTCTGAGGCTTTTCTGCATATTGCTAGCACCTGTTCCAGAGGTGGCCAGGGATACGGGATATGGTCACGGGTAGTGCCGTAACTCGGGCTGGAGTGCCTTGCTGTTCATTGGCAGCACAGTTTTCTTGCGTTCAGAGGAACATCCATGAGCACGGGTATACTCATCATATAGTGTCCTGGAAGTTTATTATAACATATGATATGTGGCTTAGTACTGTTGTTAAAAACCACATACAAATCTTGCTTTTGGATTCAGTTCAGGTAGAGGGAGTAGGAGATTACTGCATGGTGCCAGCCTTTGTTCCTTTTTGTAAATCAGCTTAAAGGTTGATGCAAAAGCATCTTTGAAGATTCAAACTCCAATTAAAGCAATAGTAACCTAATCAGTCATTACAGCATCCTTGATTTAATGGCCTGAATAGCTTAACTTTTCTCTTTCATCTTTGACCACACCTCCATTTATTGTATTTTCATCTGAGAAGTCAGGCATTTAAATAGCTTTTGAAAGTTGGCATCCATACTTGAGGGCCAGAATCCTTTCCTCTACTTTAGCTCTTCCATAAGAGAACTCGAGTTCTATGGGAAATGTTTATGCATTTCAGTAACTGGCATTGTCTGATGATAAGTGCCTGTAAAGAAGGGCTTGCTTCACTTTTCACCTGCCTTTAAACTTTACCATTCCGTTAGAGGGTATGAGCCCTATCCAGAGAAGAAGTTATACCCTGCAGTCCTGAGGCACAGTAAAAAAAGAAACATCTTTATAAGTCAGAGCAAATTTTAAGTTCTGAGCCAAAATCTGTGGGTTTCTCTGGACTTTGGTTAGTGAATTAAAACCCCAAATGTTTTCATAACTATAACCTTGAACAGTTGTTTTGGGATAGATACCAATAAATATAATGGGTCCACTGGGAAGAGACAGAGCATTTTCAGATTTATGAAGGGGAAAAATCAATAGTCTCCCTGAGGCAGTATAAGTCATGAGTAGTACCAGTAGTTTTATGCAAAGTTGACAATATCATGATATATAAACTCTTGGTTTGGAATTTTACCAGAAATTAAAGTGGCATTAAAAGGAAAAGCAAATGTTTTGGCATGTGTATTAAGAAGGTGGTTTATATTTTTTAGCATTTTGCACAGTAAATTCCTTTCAACTGAGTAATAAAAGACGGTTCAGAAAAGATTTAAGAAGAGTTTGGTTCTCAAACCGCATCTCTCTGCTGAATTATTTCTTTTTTTTTTTTCCTCTCTCCTTTCTCTGATTAAATGTATCTCTCTCTGAGGAATACTCGTTCTGTAAATGACAGGTCATTCATACTGCTCTTTAGCAAACTGGTTGTAGTGGAGCTAGGAATAGATGCTGCTTTCGGAAAAAAAAAAAAAGTACATGCTATTCAATTATGTTAGCATTTAATTGCAAGTGTTAACATCTAAATACACAAAAGATTTGTTAAGTCATCTGCTCTGTTCCCAGGCCTCCCTGGATGATCGTTCTTCTCTGCATTTGTTGGTTTGCTTTTCAGTCTGTTTTTGTCTCAATAAAGGAAAGAAAAGGAAAGGGCATTCAAGTTTTTATATATTTTGGGGGGAAAGATAGGTTCTTTCTGAGGCAGGAGGAAAAGCAGTCCTTCACACAACACGGACCAACTAAGCAGAATTCAATATGTAAGTAGCATGAATTGCATTTCTAATCTATACCCGCTGGAAAGTGTACTTCCGTTGTTAAAGTATAGCTTACGCAAAGCTGACCTTTCTTTGTGAATGAAACAAAGGGAAAGTCATGCTGCAGTCAAAGGATTTGGTTTCAGTGCCTCCTGTAGGAGCGCAAGTCCGCTCGCAAAACACCTCAGCCTGATCCTGTCCTGTCAGTAGTTTTAGAATGATGATTTTTCATTTTCCAGTGTACGTTACAGTACGTCCAAATGGTGCCATTGTCCATACTCAAGGTGTTTCATTGCTAGCTGGTTGCATCGCTGTGTCGGCAAGGAGTTTGGGATTACTCCCTGGTGTTGCTTCGTCGCATCACGAGCACGGTGTGTCGTCTGAAGACGATGCACAGATTACACTGGGAGCGTACGTGTTTATTTTGCCTCAGTGTATTACAGATTTTGCTACCGTAGTAAAGGTCACAGAATAAAATGATAAAGGATGGTTTTGGAAATTTTAAAGTAGCATGATTATACTTCTCCTACAAATAAAAATGTGTTCTTTCTACTGGGAAATCATGAAGCCTAAGAGTATCTGAAAGATTTTTTTTTACTCTTTGTCGACAGTGAAAAACATTTTAAGGAGCTACTTGTTTTCAGGGAGGCTGGAAGAGAATTCTGCTTAGTCCTCGTTAGCTATGTTAATAGAGGTGTAAAGGAGAAGACGGCTGTAGTGCACGCTGGCAGCTGTGCACCAGGCTTTCTGGAGGAAGCCCGAGGCCGGGCTGCCCCGGGCACATCGGCCCAGCAGCCCTTTGAGGTGGGCGAGACGGCTAGATATTAACCTCTGTGCCCCAAACCGCTGCGTTGCACGCGGAGGAAACCCGTGGCCCTGGCGTCTGCGTAGTGCGCGAGTGTGCAAGAGGAAAGAGTGTGCAAGAGGAAACCAACTTAAACATGCAGTTCTAAAGTAAGCTGATTTGGCTGCAAATACACCCAGGGAGCAGATCAGCTGAGCTTTAAACAGTCATTTTTCAGCTAAACATGCTATAAGGTAAGTCATAAATTTGATCACACTAATATTTTTGAGCTGCATTTCATCCATTTATTATTCTGGAGCTGGAGATAGTGGCAGTGGGTAAATAGAGTGGCTGTTCTGCTGCACGCTGAGACACCAGGAGCCTTTTCTCTCCTACGTATTATTTCAGCAATGGTAGTAAATTACCCGTATCGCGTGTGATATTATTCAGTAAGATTTTCATTTGTCAGTGCAGCTTCCAAGATTTCTTACTTAGGTTTCCAGGTGAAAGTTCTAGTTTTGAGGATTCAGATGTAGTAGTAATGGCTGGGATTCCCAGTATTTTCACCTGTTTGGGGGCAGATTATACTTCTAGTCAGAAACTTGACTCTTGGCCTGTAAATCAAAAGAATAATTTCTAAATCTATCAGATTGTGGTGCTCGTGAAACAATTAAGTTCACTAAAAATAATATACATTAGAATAATTTGCAATAGATTTTAGACAGTTTTGATTACTGTGCATATACCATGGATATGCACTTGTATTAAACAAAAATCTGATTGACTAAACACTTTCACAGTCAGGGTTGCAAAAGGGAGCACTGCCATAGTCTGCCTCAGGTTAAAAGCTTCAGTTCCTTAAAAATACTCCGGTGGAGACACGGAGTCCACTTGGGAGCCCATGGCATGGTAAGGCCTAGATTGACGCTACCTGTCTTTGGCCACTTGCCTGAGTGAGCTGCATTCAGGTGTCTGCAGACAGGAGCAAAGGAGGCGCCCGCCCGCCTGCCTGCCTCCCCCGGGCGGGCGTGAGGGACGGCTGGGCTGTCACTGCAGGCACTTTCACTGAGTGCCTGAAGGCAGGGTGGGTAAAGACAGCCCACAGACACAGAAGAACAACGATTTCTTGTTGGCAAACCGTTTTTCATTCTTTAAGAGGGTGGCAGGACACGTGGGGAAGCTGTATATTTAATAAGGTCTGTTTTTTGTAATCATTAAGGTAGAATAAAATATTTGTTTCTGTTACAGAACCCAGTGGAAGGACCTCTCATGGGCAGCAAAGAAGGGGTTTTAAAGTAGAAAAAGCTAATTTACAAATAATTTATTATCCACTGTATCGATTCTTTATGCACAGGGCTAAACGCATTGTACATTAGAAGGTAGATTACTATTTTTTGTACATATGCTTGAGAAGTAAGGATCTCTTTTGGAGAAAAAAAGTTTTTCAGCACAGATGTGCGTTATGGCACACTCCAAGAGCAAGTGTAGCCACCCAAATTTGCTTTTCCTATTTCAGTCTTATTAGTATTTTCATCACCAACTTAAAATTGATCAAGGAAGACAAGTCCTGGCAGCCATGAAATAAAGTGCTGGAAGCAGGCATTGCATTTGTGAGTGCTGTACTATGGCAACCCTAGCCGTAGCGCGTACCAAGGCATTGCCATTTGAATTTTGGTAGATGAAGGGACTAGCTATAGTATTAGCAGCCGTTAATCTACAAATGGAACAGAGCTTTGAAAATGAAGTGACCTGGTTTGCTAGACACAGTGCCATGCCTGATAGCTGTATAGTAGCTTTCCAGTACTTTTATTTTTCAAGAGTAATGACATCTCTCACCCATGCAGTGGTAACAAAACTTGCCATGTTTTTAGAAAGGCGATTTCATTGTATTGTGTAATCTTTTTTCCCCTTTTCACCTGAAGAGCGACTACATTTGCTTTAAAGCGTCGTGGTAACAAGAAGCGAATGCATTCTGTAAATTTGAGCATATCACCAAAAAAACCCCACACCCTTCTATTTTGATTGTTGTTCAGTTATTTTACACTCGGAAATCTGCTGTTGGCTTTGGCCATCACAGCTTCTTACATCTTGGACTGGTGCTGTGCTGCTTAATGATTTTCTCATACCAATTGAAATAAAAATTATATGCTGAATTGGAATTGCTTTATGGTTCTTACAGTGGATAAAATATGTTAATTTGTGTAAATGCTCTTCTGAGTGCAGATGCTCACACTGAAAGCATGCTTATCTTAAAAGCTGCATATCTTTCACTCTGGCCTTCTTTTATATGCACAGTTTATTTTTTTTTAATACATGTCTTAATTTTTGAGAAGTTTTTAAAGGAGACATTTGAAGCTAACTGAAAAAAACCTCCTAGAGTTTTCATAAATATTCATGGTTTTGCAGAAAATCTTGTTACTGAATTGTATTTTCTTTTGAGGTTTTGTGTGTTCTTCCCCTTTCCCCCTTTTTTCCTTTATGCTTCATTTCATTGCTATAGATTAGCAAATCAAGAATGCTAGGCTGGCTGAGCCATTATATGCTTCTGGTATGTGAAGTGTGAGTGTGCTCACTATTGTCACAGAAGTTTTCTGTATCTTAATAATATGTGTGATAACAGAAAAAAGTGAATTAAGCAGAGTTAATATGATGAGCTGTTTACTTTCAAGATTTATAATATAACATGCAGTGTTTGCTTTATTTGCATGTCGGTTGTTTAGCTTGTAAACAGAAGTGCATGCAAGTTATGTTTGAGGTCGATAACCACAATATTGGACGTTGTTAACAACATTAAGAAGGAAAATTTAGACAGTGAGAAATTTTTTCTTTTTTTTTGGTTTTCTGGAAATACTTCTGTTTGAATGCTTCTTATTCTAAAAAGTGTTACTTCAGAACTCAGCTGCTAAACTCCTATTTTGAAACTGATGGTCATTTAATTTAAGCTAGAAGACAGCTTGGTTCCCAGGCACAGATATGAAAATAGACTACTGTACTTTTAATTCTGGGAAAGTTGCTTTTGTTTGATTAGACTAGATTAGATTGGAATTATTATTCTGATCATTGAAGAGATGTCATCTTATTCTCCCCATTTTTAGTAGAGCCTCTTTTACTAGAAAGAATTTGGTAGAAGTGGTGCTAGGTAAATCAGAATTAAATATCCAGTACTAACTGCTGGACAAGACCATTGCAAATATTGACCTGTTAGAAAAACACAACAAAATGTATGCAGCAAAATATGCTGATACATCTTCCTTACAACAAAATACAGGCATATATAATGTTAAAATCATAAAATATTCATTTTTCAGGTTTTCAAGTCTACACCTGCGGTAAATCGGTACACTATATAATACATAAAAGATGGACTGTGTAGTGTGATAAGAGTAATGAATTTCACATTTCCTGCTACGAAACCTATGGAGCCTGGTACCAACTGATCATAAATAAATGCCCAGTCAACAGCAATGTCAGTCCCTGTAACGAGAACATCAGGGTAAATAAATCAAATGTTGTTTAGGACATTTTTCTCAGTAGGAAAGAAATACACAAGTGCTTTCCGGATGTTATTCACTGCTGATTATTCACTGCACACTTTTATTCCATCTCATTCACTGAATTTCAATGTGTTAGACATTTAAGATTCAGTCGAATGCGGGAGAGAGGGTAAAAATGGCAAAGGACTAGGATATTCAAATCTCGCAGGAGAAGTGAGTATATAAAGCTGAAAGCTGGCAGCACACTATAATAGCTAAGACCTGTAGTCCTTTTCCCTGGTCAATAGCTTAGTCAAAAAGACAGATTTGCATATATTACAAAGATATCTTTTAATAATATATTTCTCTTTTAGACATCTACCCTGTTTTTTGTTTTTTCACCGTGTTCAATTTGCATTCATATTATATATTCCTGTCTGAGTAACGTATACGCATGCTGTCATTTTTACAAGACACATCAATGTTGTATTTTGGGGCAAAGGCATGGGAAATGGCTTATTAAGTCCCAAATTCTTCTTTTACTGTTCGCTGCAGAATGCGTTGGATTGAAAAATTATAATGCAGAAAGCTGCGTTTCAGTTTTTTACCATACCTTCTGCAGTTTCCAGCACTGTGTTGAGGAAGGCTAATTACTGAGTCCACAAAGAAAGGTTTCAAATTCATCCAGTTTCTTGTCCTTCCCGTTCCTTATTTTGAATACGGCCCTGGGAATGGAAATTGCAGTGGTATGTCTCCAGTCATGGTTAGAATTGTGCAATGGATGAGAGGTCCTGAAGAACTGAGCTATAGTGAAAGGTGGATATGAAAATATAGTGTGTGGATATGAAAAAAAAGTGTGTGTATGTTTATGTGAAGATACGCTGACCCGAAATGAAAATTGATACAAGTCATCCCTAGAAGCAAATAATTTTAAAAAAGTTAAAGCTTGTAAATGGCTATTAACCTGTATCTGCTTTATTAGTAAGTACAAGCTTTACATCCTCTGGGCTCATGGAGCTTGCATCCCACTGGCACGGTATTTAATAATCAAATCAGGAAGGAATCTGAGACTTAGATTTTTTCCTTTGTTGGAGATGAGCCACAGTGGAGCACAAGATTATTGCTGTAAGTCAGAAATTTTGCCATACATGTGTATTTTGTTATTGCTTCTGTTCATCAGTATTCTTGTTTAGTGCCTAGAGGTTTAAGATTTCTGCCCATTCCCATTTTGTTAGCATGACTGAAGCTACCAGAGAGCTTAAGAAATGAAGAGCTTCAGAGATGAGTTACATATGTCGAATTGCAAACCAGCGATGCTCACGTCATCAAGTCTCCTCTCTCTCAACAAATAGCCCAAACTATATAATCATCATATATAAAGATTATGAATTGCCTTCTCCTACTTCTTTCAAATGCTTTTGAGTAGGAAAGGTCCACCAGCATTTACATGAAAGACAAAAACCCAGTTTCTCTAATGCTGTACTTCACACTGATGTGAACCGGAACAAGCCTTTGGTGTTTTCATAGCAAGAATGTCAAGGGACTGAAGCTCCATTGCAGGATGAGCAAAACTGCCTCTCTCTCTCTCTCTCTCTCCCTCTCTCTCTCTCTCTCTCTCTTTTTTTTTTTTTCCTAATTGCTGAAAGCTGACAACCCTCAAGTGAGGAGGAGAAGAAAGAGCATGATCTCCTCCAGGGAGCAGCCAATCTGGCTGTGCTTGCTGAACAGTGGTTTCTGGCTGCAGAACCACTTTTGACAGTCCTTAGGATCTTTTCAGGAGATCTCCTGGGTTAAAATTGCTCCAGCTGTTTGTGCTCTGCTCCAATGCTACTAAATGAAATGGTGTAGAAATAGCTTTAGAATTTCTACAAATTGTTCTCCTGGTAGTTTAAATGGTAATTTTTGACTTGCTGAAAAACTGTGCCATGGCAGAGTGGAGGTTATTCTGTCTTGCTCTTCTGGCTGTGTGCCTTATGTAACTGTGAAACAAAGATAATAAAAATTATGTGACCTAGCTTATTGTGAAAGCCAGATCTATGACCTTTTATAATGTTGAAAACTATAAGTTTTGTGTGGTGAACAGATCTCTTAGTGATTAATTCACAGAAATTACACTTTGTCCTTTTTTGTTTGTTTGCTGTTAGGGACTTTAGATATGTGTTATAAATATCTGAACTCTCTAGAAGCTCTCAGTGTAAATTATAATAGGAAATTAACCTCCCTCTTATTTCTGTACATTTGGCATCATAACTTCCTTTAAGTTGGAAGCATACCTTACCTTTACTCGTGTTTAGAGCAAGAGAGAAGCATTTCCCCAAAGTCAGCAGATCTTTGCTGTGTAGCGGATGTAGGTTATGATCTCCCATACCCTGTTGTTGTAATCAGTAGACATGCTGCACAGTCTTAGCTGGATGCCACAGTAAAATGATATTAATAATAATAATGCCAACTTCCAGTACAAAGCTTGAATACTATGGAGACGCTTAAGTTGATGACGTAGTTAATTTCTGTATTTCAGCTAGGATGCTAGTTTGGTTAATGTAGCATTAAACAGAGAAGTGAAATGATGAGTTGTAGTCTATTTAAATAAAATTTAATAACTAAACAATTACTTGTGAACAGTAGGCAGGTAAAATTAAAAATAAAATTATAATTTTGAAGTGTGTAACTTGACAATCCATTGTATTCATTCTCTTCAAATGCCTTTCCCTTGCAGATAACATGGAGTCTGTATAAATGATTTGTTAGACTGATAATCATCACCTTGGTAGCATTATGCTCAAGCCCTTTGTACGTTAATTATTTCTGAATGGTGGGAGAGAACTAGGTGTCTACTCAGTCTCAACACTTAGCTACAGCGAATAAAATCAAAATTTCAACCAATCTGGTGGAGAAACTTTAAAGAAATGAGCATTTCTGGATTTTACTGTAATGCTTTGGTTCTGTATGAATGGCAATGTGTTTTAAGATTTGAATGGAAAGCTGCATGCCAAACAGTATCACGATTTGTGGAAGTTGCGCAGTTTCGGTTGTGTATGATTTAAGCAATGCTTTTTAAGAAGGAATATCGAGTGTCAGTAATGAGTTGCATTGCCTTGGGAGAAAGGACAGTGATAAATGGAAGAACCAAAGGTATTCAGCAGGTAAATGCATGTTCAAAAAGGTATAATTGATACTAAAGTAAAGGAGTGACCATAAGTTGGACATAGTCAAAGTAATAGGAGAGGATAAATAACCTGGGTAACAGTATTCTGGATGTTATAAAAGAGACAATAGAAGATATATAGAAGCTGAAGAATAGGAAGATCCATTCGTCTAAATAGAATACAATTAGGACCTGAATTGGAAATGTAATAATGAAAAGGTTGAAGTGATAGCTCTTACAAATTTTGCAAAGGGGAAGTAAAGAAAAACTGTTGTAAACACTAGAAAGTATTTTCACACTAGAAACACTAGAAAGTGTGAACTTCAGCTGATAGCAAAGAAGTGTAAGTGTTTCTGAATGTTGGGAGAAGAAAGGGTTCAACAGTAAAGAGGAACTACTGAATTTTTGCTCTTGTTGTATTTGAGATACTGGTCTCCTCTCCAGGGTATGATTATTGGAAATGTGTAAAACACCAAGGAGATGAAGGCGAAAAGGGTTATAAAAGAACTGGAGAAAAACTAAGTGCTCGTTTATTCTTCTTTACTATGGCACATGTAGATTTATTATACTAAAAGAAAATCATGATATCAAATGAAAGAGTAAGGCAGACATAAGTCAACACATTTAAAGGACCTGACGTAGTTGGTTTAATGTGTTTAAGAGCCTAGTGTATATCCTGATGCGTCTCAGATGAAACGTTCATTGATGTGTTCTAAAAGAAAATAGATGAAAGAACCTCAGATTTTCAAGGCAGGTACCATTTTTTTAGCTGTGAAATCTGACTGCCAATGCATAAAGATTTCCTGTTAAAACAGAACAAGGGAAAATGGAGATAAAATCTCTTCCATCAAACTCTATTGTATCAAAGCATATGAGGCAAATCTTCCTCTCATGGTTGTTTGAATCTTAGAGGAGTTCTTGGTCCACAAAACGTTGTGACCCTTTTGTTTTGTCAATACTCTGCTGTAGCTTTTAGGGGAGAAACTGAGTGGAAGCTAGCATGGCCCTACAAATAAATACCTGACGTTAATGTAACTAGCCTCAGATGAAACATGGGAACGCGTTGCATGTTGGCAATAGGCTGTCAAGGCTTCAGAGGGCTTTGATATCCCCCCCCCCCCCCCCCCGCGGGCCACCCCCCAATCCTGTCATTCCGATCACACGCTTTAACCCCTCTCTGCCATGACTTGGGGGTTTATCCTGTAGCCTGCTTTGACAATGAAGCAGCTGTCATTGCTGGCGCTCTACTACTAGTCTTTGAGTCGGAAACATAGTTGGAAAGAAAGGAAGACTGAGCGACGCTGTTGGGAGAAAACAATTCTGACTTCTGTGCCTGATGTATTACGTTGACAGAGGAAATAGTGTAAGAATTAAGAAATTTTATGTTTAGTAATATCACACTGTATGTGTGCGTGCTGTAAACAGCTTAGGCTACTGAAAACCAGTCTTGATTTTTAGATTGTAAAGAACTGTACAATTTTCCTTGACAGAAAATAAATTGCAATTAATATGGAAACATTTGGATATATTGCATGCAGTTTCTTCATGTTGTAAACAGAGGAGGAAGAATGGAGTATTTATTTCAGAAGTATCTTAAGGGACTAAGGGGCTGAATTTTTTTAGGCACTATTGACTTTTTTTTATCAAAGTCTCCACCCAGATGATCTTAGTATCTAGGTTAGATATGAGGTGACACAACAGAGAATAAGAAAACAGTAGGCATGGGAAAGGGAGAGGAAATTTGCATAAGGTAAATGAAGCTCTTTGATTGCACTTGGTTGCACAAGATAATGGGTTAGTGTGGTCGTTTCTTTGGGGAAGGATTTTATTTTTTGTTTATGAATGGATTTAAACTGCAGAAGACTAATGCTGTGGCTCAAACTATTCAAACTGAAAGGGAGGATTTGGCCTAATACAGTTTGATAGAAGCATCTACTAAAATGATTCAGAAGGCTTTTTCTGAGTTTCTTTGATCATGTAGCTTTCAAAACATAATCAACCTGCTCTTTGGTTCTGAAGTAGGGTATTAAAAAAGCAAATGTGCTGCATAACATCTTGCTTCCGCATAGCTGACCAACTGCATCGCTTAAGTCTTCTCTTGGAAAGAGGCAATAAGGACTAGTATAGTTTTTTGCAATTTTTCTCACTTGTTTATTACATGAGTCATGCGGTACAGTAATGCAATGCAGCCCCCACACTTGGGGACTGCTATACTACTACCTCTGGGGATGGCATTCCAGCACTGTGAGAAGTGCAATGCCACTTGCGTGGAAAAGTAACATTAGTGTTTTAAGTATGTATCTTGCTTTTATCTCCCTTTTGCATATTGTTGTGCTTCTTTGTGTTTAGAGCTCTGTTCCTTCATTCAGCTCTTCTTCTGTCTGCTTCCAAACAGCCTGGCATTCTTTAGACCTAAACATGTCTTCGTGACACAGCTTTCTTTCCCTTATCATCCCCTGGGTTTCTTCCAGCCTCTGGAGAAAAGAGGTGTTTACGCTCCTCATCTTAGCATTGAACTTTTGCTTAAGCAAGTCGGTTAGCTGCCGTTTCTATGTTGCGCGGTTGGAAATACGTTGCACAGTATCATAGCGATCTGCAGTAATGACCTCTGTGTATTGGATGTTTACTTGCTTTTCTGCGCTTGCTTTGGTTTTGTGATCTTACCACATGAAAGAGATTCTTTGCACTCGTAAGCTCCCATGGGCATTGATCCCTGGTCTTTATCTGTGCACACAGTTGTTCTACGAGCACACAACAGGTGGAAAGCTCATCGTTATTACAATCCAGACAGGCAGGTATGTTTGTGTTCTTAGTGGATGCGTTTGTCTGATTCCCTGGACGAGATAGCAGGTTTGTAGACAGAGTCTGTGTCCAACACTCGAGCTTGTTTGCCAGAGATCGTTAGCTGATCTTTCCTGTCTCCGAAGTGAATGAATTGCTTTTCATTTCATTTCAGCAACTAGGAATTTGGGATTTCTTAAATATTACACTGAGTTTGATTTTTTGAGGTAATCCAATATAAGTTTTGTAATTTGTAAGAGCTAGTATGCAAACTGGTAGCTCAGCGGTGATTTAGGAAGTGTTGCAGCTATTACAATTAGGAAATTGGGGACCGCTGTGATGGGAGTATTCTGGCAAATCTCAAAACTTCAAAGAAGCATTTATTTACGCTAAACTACTATGCAATTTATCTCTTAACTGTTAAAACTGAAGCATTAATCAAACATACTAGTGAAGCCTTAGGTGTACAGCACTGTAAGCCTGATGCTGTGTTGTTGGCTCTGGTGGCTGCAGACTATGATGGCTCTTCAAATCTGAGCTTGAGATGGCTCAGCTTTTCGATGAGGAAAGCCAGTGAGTGTCACCTTTCCTCCCCAAGCTCCCTTGCGTATCACTGATATGCAGATATGCTTTTTCCAAGCATTGGGACCAGTCTGGTCCAAAGGATTACATCATCTTTTCCTAGGTCAGAACTCGTCTGTTCTGGCATGTCCAGAGGGGTTGTTATCTCCTCAGCGCTGGGCCATTCTGGCCTCTTCAGATGGGTGTTACCTATTCGGAGACTGGGTCCTTGTCATCTCATTCCTTCAGGTCGCTGCAGACTGGGTATGATTATCCTAGCCTTGCTATTTTTATTCAGTTATACCAAGCACAGGTACTATAAAATATTTCACTTCCTACCCTATGCCAAGGCCCCTTGTGTTGTGTCAGGGTGAGGCATGTGTTTCACAAGTAGGCCTCATGCCACAGTTGAACGGGGATGGTCCCGAAATGATATGCACCTTACGTCACCTACATCAAAGAGCATTACAAAGGAATTCAGCTGCAATTCAAATCCTTTCCAACTGAAAGGATATCATTTGGCATTTTTTTCCTTGAAGGCTACCCACACGTTTTCTTTGTGATCCAAAGGCAGATGCCTGTGTAATCTGTTTATCTGAGTGATGTCATTAAAGGTGTGATCTTACATGAAAAGTTTTTGGCTGTGTTTATTTTATAGTTGCATTTTTCCCTACGTCTTTGCTATGAATCTGCAAGTGAACTCAGAAAACAAAAACGATGCCCACCTCAAGTTACTCAGACTTGAGCATTTTCAGTAAAAGGCATGTTGTGGGATTTTTATTTTATTTTATTTTTTTTGCAGATGGCATATGGCTTATGCAGAAGAATGAAGATAATTGTTATTGTTCCTCTGTAATAAATATTATTGCAGAGTGCCATCTTATACTTTGCTTATAACTACTTGAAAATAGTTTGTTTTCCTGCTTTTCTTTTCAACTGGTGTTCACTTGCTTTTATAAACACGTGGATTTATCCAGTAAAATTTACCATGTGTATCTGTCTAGCAGATAATTTGTCTTTTACAACAGCTGTAGCTACACTGCAGCTGGACACTTACTCTTCTTCAGTTATAGAAGGAATGTCCTGCCTTGCTTGACTTATTCACAGAATCTGGTCTGTCACTTCTTTTCTCCCTAGTTATTTGGTTTACTTCAGGTCAGTGTATGACAGGGCTTCATTAAATAAATAAGAAAAAAAAAAAAAAAGTTCAGGAAAGGCTGTCTGATGGATCATACCTTGACTTAACCTGACTGATGAGATCCCCTATGTTTTGTTGCCTCCTAACTATTTGGTGCAAGTGTACAAGTGTGTCAGACTTGCCTCTGAATGTTGCACCTAGGCAAGGAATGGAGCTCAACACAATCCCGGGAGAGTCTTTGTAACAAGGGGAAACTGCATCGCCTGTCCAGATTAAATAAAATAGAACCCCAGTTTTATTTAAGCTTTGAAGAAATACTGTCATTTCTGCTTCTTTAGTTCACTGAAATGGAAAGAAAGATCTTTTCAAAAGCAATCTTTTGTCTTACTTGGCAGATATAGCCTTCAGGAGGTGAACTTCCAAATGGTGACTAAACTTCAAAAATATAGTCTGTGTAATCACATAGTGTAACTTCTTTAAAGAGGTAGATGTTAGATATGTGGCAACATCATGGCTTGCATATATTATAGTAGCTTCTCCAGAGGACCTCTCCCCTTTCTGGGGCTGTAGCATGAGTTGCAGGAGTCTAGAGGAAGAGCATCAGGATGCAGAATATGTTGCTGCAATCTTACTGTAAAGCACAGAAAAAAAGTTTTCTTCTGCTCCTTTCCCCTTTTTAGGATAAAATGTGAAAATACTTCTTGAGCAGTGAGGAAACATGCCCAGTTACACCATCCTCCCTACGCACTGGCATGTTAGTCACTACGTCTTACTGAAATGGGAGAATAGTGTTTTGCAGGGCTTCAGGGAGGGGATTTCCTATCTTCCTCTGCTTAAAGAATCCTCTCTGTTAAAACATAATGCTTCTTCGTCATTATTAAGTGTTCCAGGGTGGAATGCTCGAGTGAATCAGAAATTTCCATTCTTCCAGCAGAGAGTCCTTTGAAAATTTCTGAAAGGAAGCATATCTTCTATGGATTATGCACTGCCATAAATTTTGTAGTTCACTAATCAGCTCAGTGTATGAACATGAACTTTACAAAACTTAACCATCTATAATGGTTTTTTCACAGGATCATTGCTTCAGAGGGGCTGTGCCACCCTAAGACACGAAGGCAGTATGTATTAAACAGTAAATATTTCCTTGCTTTATAAAGAAATCTAACCTGCTCAGCGTTTGCATGTCATTACCCTGCTCACAGCTGTTTATGAGCGGTGCTGCTGTCTCAGCTCTGGGAACGAACAGGTTTGGGCATGCATTTGAATGACATGAGTTCGTTCTGTCTGTTTTGCAAGCCAGAGTTGTGGAAGTATCTCCCATACTTGGCTTGACTGTTTTTCAGTGTAGCAAGCCTCATTTTCCCAGGCAGATTGTTGTAATGTGCTAATGAGCCTCCAAAGAATATAAAATATGTGCTCCCCTGGTTGCACGTTTTCTAGTTCAAAAGCTACTTCTCGTGGCAGACCCAGGTATAACAATCTGAAGCAATCTGAGATCTTGTTATGTTGTTTGCATGTCCACACCCAGAATGCACATCTAGTTTGCTATTGTTTTATAACAGCAGTGTTGGCTGAGACCTGGATATTAAAATAAAGATTTAGACTGATACATATATATTTCTGGATACACTAATTTTCCTTCCATATTAAACCAACACTAATTGCTTCTTCAGAAGTAGAACACAATAAACTAGAAGGTAAATATATTACATGCTGCTCAAAGATAATCTATTTAGGATGAGGTAGCTTTACTCTGCAAAGTTACTATAAGCCATGTGAACTACATGGTGGAGTTAGGACACTGTATGCTATATATACACATATATATGCATCTCCTGTTTTGCCATATACTAAATTCCTTGTGTAGAATGAGTTCTCTGAGAAGGTAATCTTTATTCCCAGGTGCCCTTCTGTAATTTTTGCTTCAGGAAAAAAATAGGTTCCTCAAATGCAACTTGGCTTTCCTGTATCACAAACGTCATCTCCAGCATAAATAGACACCTGCCAAATTGTCAGTTATCCTCATGATCAGAGCAGCCTCTGTCTTAACTCCATGCCTGTAGAAGACCTGTGGCTTGCTTGATTGCATATTGGCTGGCTTGCCTGCCCAGCTTCTTGGCTTTTCTGACTCTGATAATCAGAGGAATGAGAAGGTGTGGATATTCCCACCACAACATCTTGAGTCTTCTCAAGCCCCAGCAGGACAGTATAAGGTATTGAAGTCAAATTTTGAAAGGTAGACTTTGACCCCCTCCCCCCCCATATTTCTACAATCTTAACCTAATCACCAAATAACTACTGTATGTGTATTCCACTTGTGCATTTTTGGCTGTACACAGCCAATTAAATTTGCATAAGCTTAGAATTGTAAAGTTGGCTGCTTTGTCTTTGAGATGTTTTGCCAAATTCGTAAATGGAAAATAGCTAGGTGGTTTTAATGACACTATCCTGTGTCAACTGAATATAATTTTTTATCATTAGTAATCCACTTTTGAAAAGAAAAACAGATTTCTGAATTTATTGTGTTATTTTCCAGAAATGCTTTGCCAAGCTCCGTTCAAGAAACAACTGTTCAATAATATCAAAGATGCACTGGGTGCATGTTCTTCTATGGTTTCACAAAAAATTTGGAAAACTTTACTTTTTGCTGTTTTTGTGGATGTACAATGCTTTATTTTTACAATGTACCTGTGATTTAGAATTCTTTTTCTGCTTTGGCAGAAAACAAAATTCGCAACTTCAGTAAATGGGCAATGTGGGTCTTACTTTGACACCTATTTGAAAGTGTGAAATCATTTTTGGCAAAGACATAATGCTTAAATTTATTTCTTGCTATAAGCCAGAACAAAGAAGCATGAAACTTTTAAAAGTGTTACAAACACTGTATTAACCAACTTAGTACTATGCGCTATTACACCTGTGATCTTTTAAAAACAAGATGTGTTTTTTTGTTTTTTTTTCATTGATCAAGGTGAATTTACAGACATCCTAGTAACTGTTTGCTGACTTGGTATGAGAAGGTCCGTCCGCATGAATCTGGTTTGTTGGAGCATCTGTACATCCTGGCAAAAGGCAATAGCTCATGCAGACAGAACTCAAGAAGTATCAACTTCAGTCTGTTACTCTCAGGCACTGGTGTCTCTCTTGCTCATAATTCTTGCGCCGTGGCTGCTTTTTATAATATTCTTTGAAATGAGTTAGTTATATAAGGGTTCAGATCAAAAAACCTTGTGTGAATCACCTTTGCTCCTTACAGTGAATTAGGGAGCTGAACTTACCTGTTCACCATCTGCTTCTTCACTGGTTGCACATAGAGGAGTACTTCTGCTAAACACATTCAGTGGGGTTTTTTTGTTAGATTTCTCTGAGACCTTGATATATGTATATCATTAAATACTCATCTCAAAAAATTCTTACAACAAAAAAGGAAAGTGAATTGATTCTAAATATTGACATGAAACATGTTGTTCTTTGCTCTGTTGACAATTTTAAGTGAGTAAGATTTTTTTTTTTGTCTAATTTAACCTCTCCAAGCGTTCTTCAAAAAAGAAGAAAGGAAGTTTTCTTGAAATAGGTGACAAATGAAGAGTGCTGTCTGTAGTATAAACCCTAATATATTAGTGTTTTGTGAATGAAGCAGTGAATGTCTAGGAAAAAAAATTGTCTAAGGAGAGAGGAACATACCATGTGTTTCTATTAAGACTGTAAATAGTTCTATTAATGTCAGCGGTCCAATATACTCTTGGCATACATGGCGGTGTACAGTGCACCACTGCTATATAGCTGAGATAAGTATTCTTTTCAAGGATGACTGCCTTTCAGCATTTTGGGATTCTTCAGTTTATTAATACAGCTTATACAGTTAAGAAAATATTCAAACTTTTTGTTACTTTCAAAGGTATTATTTCATAAACGTTTTGTCTCTATATGCAATGACTTTATACAACATTTCTCCAACACTGCTAGCATTAGGATTTGTATTGCCTACTGTCAAAGTGCAGTAGTTTGAAAAGAAGTGTGATATTTATTAGATCTAATTGTGCATAATTTTTGAAGGCTGTTTGACATCTAAGAAGAGATAATGTTTTCACACTTTTAACGTTTGAATGCTGTACTCTGTCTTCACACCAATTATGCCGCTGTAACCCATGAAGTGACCTTTTCTTTAGTTTTCAAGCTTCTCCTTTTTATTGATTTTCATGCTAGAAATTAAGTAGATACTCTGCTTAAAGATTTTGTAAAGCATTGGATTTTTCTGTATTTGTACTGTTTTCCTCCGTGTTCAGTAAGGTACAGACGTTATTTGGAATTAATGTGCCTTAACGTCCTCTTTGAACCTAAAATTCAGATTACATTAACATTTATACAAGGTAATATTTGTGAAGAAAAATTTCAAATGACTATGAATTTTTCAAAGCATTTCTACAGTCAAGGCTTGCTTATTGTTCATTGTACAAATTATAGTTATGCCTTGGATTATTAAGTGTTTGATTGTTTTTAATTTCAGAAAAGCTTGGAATTTCCTTTTAGGTTGTATAGCATTTATTTGCTTTCTTATCCAAGTAGGGTCTTTTTTTTCATTAGATTTTCGTATCTGATCCAATAACGTGTATTTAATATCTGCATAATAACATTTCTGTTTAGATTTGTATCTCTTCTACATGGAATGTGAGATTGAAACATATTTTATATGTACCATGAATACCTTAAGAAAGGAAGAACAAAGGACAGTTAAAAAAGATAAAGAGAAGTCATACTACAAAATTTTGTAATGACATTTAGGTGCATTCTGACATCTTAAGATGATGAATCTGGGCATTAGGCCTCTGAGGTTACTTGTCTTCATTCCTTAAATAAATATTTTAATTCACAGCTAGTAACTATAAAAAATACTTGTGTACTCTGACATGTTGGCGTAACAAACTCCATTGGTCCTTTGAGAGTAATGATTTGCTGAATGACAGTTTCTTGATTATTTTCTTCACTGATTATTTTCTCTTTTGAGTGGGCAGGTGAAACTGAACTAAGGAAGCAGAAGTGAGTGAACACTGTTGATGGCTGTGGTTGCAGTGAGTAAGGTTTTTTAGGAAACAGATGGGTGTCTGCTGGCACTGGAAGAAAAGGCATTCATTTGAGGTCTTAGAGGGTACCTTCAGACTTCGATTGCAACTGCATGTGAATGAGGGGCAGAGCTCTCCTGTGCATTGGGTGGGAAAAGACAGCCAGGGAATGGGAACTAGAGATTCAGAAAATGTGTCTTGGGCAGAGAAACCTGGATGAAGTCTTTGCTTTTTAATTGAGTATTAGAATAAGAAGACCATGATAGCTACCAAGTAGTCAAGAAAGGTAGGCTGAAGAAAGGAGAGGAAAACAAAGATATAACTAAATGCAGAAACAAAAAGGTATTCATAGTATACTTAATTAAAAATTCAGTTTCTGTAGTGGAATTCAGATGGAAATCTGGGGAAATGATAAAGAAAAGGAGACTCTCTGTTATCCACTGAAATATTTGATGAAAAGGCAGGTGAAGAAACAATTTAGAAGAAGATATATTTTCAGTGGAGACCAGGAAGAGGAAATCATGTAAGGGAAAGGATGCAACAATGGGTACAGAAATACCAGCAGGAAAGGCATAAGTACAGTACTAATTTTGATGAAAATGGAAGGTAGGTAGAACAGCCTATGGAAGAATATCAAATTCTGCAAGCGAACAGAAAAACTTCATTTCCATCTTTAAATGTTTCCAGCAATTTTTCTTAGAAGACTCTTCAAAAATGAAAATAATGAAAGGCTGAAAAGGTTATGGTACATTTGGAGTAGCATGAAACAGTTAACTTTGGAGTATATCCCAAAAAATAATGCCCTCAGTTCCAGTATGTGGTGGTATGGTAGTGGCTGTTAGGAATCATTTAAGGTCAGAAGAGGGAGCGGAAGGGGAGAGGAGGGGACCAGGGTGGAAAGGAAAGAGAATAGCAAGACATTTTTGATGAGAATGCCCGAATTTCTACGGCTTTTCCTCCAGTGTTAAATATGTCAGACATGACACAGTGTGTCTTCAGCAAACACTAGATGGAAACCTTATCTGTTTTTAAATAATAAAAACAAAGCAGCATGAATGTGTTAAATTATAACATCTGGTATATTAACATAATATCAACTCATAGACTAAAGAAACATTTAGTGAAATACAGCACCACCAACCACAAGAGTGGACTCAGCAGACCAGAGCAGCGGACAGCATGACTTGCATGTCCAAACATGTGATCTCAGAAATACAAGTTGGAAATTGCATAGTTATGAATTGGAGAAAAACTCTGTTTTCATTTTGAAGACCTAACATAGAAAGGATGTTCTGTTCTTTTTACTTCGAAGGATAGAAATATTTTCTTGCCCTAGACAGAAATGTCAACTTTGTGATAATAAAACTTGTAAACAAATGGGACTTGTCATGGATTCTGTGGGACCATGGGAGATATCGTCAGGGCTGTATTTGCTGAAGCAGGTTTTAAGTGATCCATTTCTACTTCTGTTCTTCGGGTGATGTTTTAGTGCTAGACTGTGACAGCTGCAGACTTTTAAAAAGAAAAAAAATTAAAAGCAGTCTTCATAATGAATAAAAAAATATGAAAGTGAGTTACTTGGACCACACAAGTATGAAGAACATATTGGTTAATAGAAACACTAAATAAAGTGGCACCAGTGGGAGTTTAAAAATTAAAAAAGAATGTTCTTATTGGTAGCTAGTAGATTAAAACATGAAATTTAGTAATGGCTCATCCAAACATAAAAACCTAACTAGAAGAACTTCTATGAAAGTCTAGAAGTTGTTGTTTTAGGAATGCATGTATTTTCATCCCCGGTTCTCTTGTTACACTGGAAACTTTCAGTTATTTTTATATCACAGAAATACTGTATCAGGTATAAATATCATATATTTTCCTATTAAAGAAGTCCAGTTGTCTTTTGGCAACTAGAAAAGGAATGGAAAATACCTTAAATATCCATTTGATATTCATTTATGCAGTGCTGAAAAGCCATATAGAAATTCTAGGAAGAAATTATTTAGAGTCCCATAAAAATAAGTAAGATTTGTTATTAGAAGGAAATTGCTCATATGTAATACTCATTCCACACTCCATTTGATACAATTTCGGTACTGCTCTGTCTTAGTTTCATTATTTCATGGTTAAGAGGGTTCTCAAACTAAGTCCGGTAAAAGCTGGGTGTACACGGGATCAGTAGACTTGAACTTATCAAATTCTCAGGCCACCATAGGAGAATGTTCTGGGTAATTTTTTCTCTGTCTCTAGTAGTTAGACAAGCATCTAATGTTTTGCATCAAACAGTTTTGCTTTAGTAGATGGTATCTTTTACTTATCCAGCTAGCTTCTGACCTGGAGCAAGGTACAATGCAGCTATGTTTTTAAGTTTTTAACTTCATGCACTCCAAGTGACTAGAGCCTGAGAATGGGAGAGGGCCAGTTCTCATCTCTGATTGATTAGTAGCATCTCAGCTGGGGATATTGAGTTTAATGAAGTGCATCTGTCTCTCATGAAGGCCATGAGGGTTTATGCAAGAGTCAAGGGTACAGAGCAGGACGGCTCCAGCAGAAGTCTCTGGTTTAGGGAATTATAATGTAGCCTTTGTGGGGAGCCTGGCTGGGGAAGGATTCTGGAGTAAGCAGATTGAAACTGAAGTCATGCCCTAAATTTCTCTGTAGATACACAGTTTTGATTAAACTTTTTTTGTTGCTGTAATACAGATTTTTCCAATTTCTTACCCTTTCTCTGACCTTTGTCCAATAATAGCATATGTGCTGTGGTTGGGGCAGCAAGGATGGGATTGTTTCCCTGCAGGTCTCTGTTAGCCTTCTACCCATGGTCCAAAGACTATTTTGATACTAGTCTTTGTAGGTGCTTTTGTTTATAATGATTTATTTACTTAGAAGTTTTTACTTTTATCTCAAAACTAATTTCAACATTGAAACCAGTAAATACTGTATTTCCCAATAGTATAGCAGAAGAGATTAAAAAGAAAACAAACTACTATGTTGTTGTGGGACCAAGGTCCTCTTACCCAAGTAATCAGTATTCAACCATTAATTCTCTTCATTTCCCAAAAACCCAAATCTCTTTTTTTCAAGGTTGCGGTTAAAAGGCATTCACATATCCAGATGGCTTATGGGCATTATCATGACTTCTGACTTGAATTAATGTTCGTGTGGAGTTCCATTTTTCTTGTTTCTTTATTTGTATTGGCATAACTTACAGCAATGATGCGTTGGCAATACATTTCACTTGAATCTCTCCTTCATTTTTCTGCAGTTTAGTAGTGACCAGTGGTGCCTGAAAACAATAACAGTATTTCAGCAATCTGATAGGTGTTCACTGTTTTAAGTGTTATATAGACTTTTCCTCCAAAACCAGGTTTTCATCATTGATACTTGGCATCATTGATGGCTTGTCAGTGGAAAAAAGAGTTCAACATGGGCATGATAAATGAGCTTGAAACTATGTGTTGTTGCCTTAGAAGGTTTAGAAATGGTATTGCCTGGGTAGATTACCCTGTGGATACCATCATTTTACATGTTACAGTAATAAATGCAGATGCTACATCTTTATCTCTGTTACACACACTGACATCTGCCATGAGTATTATATGCGCTTGCTGAAAAAGAGCTTTTTCCAACACCCTCAATAGAGCACAGCTATGTTCTGAAATGAACCTTTTTCCACATTAGCTGCATTTATTAATGACTCCTGCAGAACTTTTTTCATATCTACCAATTCAGAAATTTAACATGTTCACCTGCAGCACATTGTAATTCAGTTCACTGCAGGAATATTGAAGCTCAACATTTGCAGATAGACTCTATTTCACTGAACGTGATGGATGTGGATATAGATGCTCTGTACACTGAGTAGGTTGCAGGTAAAAGCAAGTATTCTGTCTTGCACTCAATATGATGAATGTGAGGCTTGAATGCCTGGATATTGAAAACACACATTGCTTGAATGGACAGGTGTACCATATCCACACTTCTGATCTCTGCTGCATACCTATCTACACTACTCATTTTCTTTGGTGCCTGCTGTGTGCCAGATTGCAAGTCTAGTAGAGGGGGAATTCAGTCTGAATGTAAAACCCAGGATTTCTGTGCCACTAATTAAGACAACACAGGAAATATCAAGGAGCATCTGTTACCTATTCTCAAATATTTTAAAATAAAAAAGCAGGGGATGTTTTATCCTTTCTTTAGAAAGCTAGCCTTTGGTAAAGAAAATAAATACAGGCTGTTCATTGGGGTTTGGAGTTCATTTTCTAGAAGGGACTGCTGGTTCGCAGCCACCTCCCAGCGATCCAGGGTACCTGTGCTTCTTTTTCCACTTCCCTGCTGGCCCTATCAAAGGTGGATGGGGCATTTTTGATTGCTAGTAGTCCAAGAGCTGTTTCAAGTTTCTTACAACTCAACAGTCTGGAACTGAGCAATCTTCCTTGTAAAATGCCAGTATAAGATGAAGCTATGTGATCTGGTGGACTGAACCAAGGGCTACTTTAGTCTCTGACGTGGGCTTCTTTTACTAGCATTTTCAGAGTGGCACAAGCCCAGCCTTTCACCCCGGACAGCCAGAAGCGAGCCCTTGCCGTTTCCACTGGATTGCGTGAGAGCACAGCAACCCTGGGAAAAGCTGGCTGGTCTTTATTTAAGAAAGTAAATAGAGATTATGGGGCTATTCAGAATTATAAGTCTGATCTGGAATCAATATCCATTGCCTTTGAGAAGGGGTTCTAATTACTGTTAAAACCTAAGGTGGAGCACAAAGGCTAGCACTAAAAGAATGCGTAAGCAGGGAGTGGCAACTCTAAAGGGTAAAAATGGCCAAAACAAGAGACTGCTGTTAGTGAGGAGTCTGATAAAGAAGGTAAAAGATATATGACTCAGAAGAAAAAAAGGAGCTGCAGAAACTTAACTGAACTGAAACAGAATCTCAAGTTTATTACGCGGAATAGATTGCCGTTCTCAATGGCACACCTGTGTTTCATTTCTGACTTGAGTTTCTGCAGTCACTTCTGATAAAATACGAAAAAACTACTTAAATGTCCTCAGGGGGTGAAGAGGGCTTTGCAGTGTTGATTAATAGAATATGAGCTATCAAATCTGAAAGGCAGCTGTCCAAAAAACCCAGAAGGATCCCTCTGACACACAGAGTGCGAATGCATGCTGTTTGAAATGTTCATTATTATGATGATAGTATAAGGCTTAGTGCGGTGTGTCTTGTAGTCCTCTGTTTTAAGGTGACTGAATTTTCGGGTGGTTCTTGGCCAAGTGTGTGATCACACATCCCTGTAATGCGTAGTTGTGAGTGAGTACATTTCATGAAATACTGGTAGTCTGCCTACCCTGCTACCCTGTAATTCTCCCTTCTGCAGTTATAGCAAAGGCCTGGGACATGCATCCTTTTTGACTGCACCACCCTTTTTTATATAACTTTTTGAAAGTACTGTTTGTGTTTTCAGAGTGTCCCTTCGTTTTTAGGAATGAAATGTCTTTTCTGAACAGTAGTGAATTTAAGTTTGTACCTAATGAAATGGGCAGGAAACATCAGGCGGTGTTTTGCAGAACAGCAAAGGAATAAAGACTGTGTCAGGCAAGTGCAAGGGGATGAGAATTCACAAGAAATATTTCTTCCTACTACACAGAAAAAAACCCAAAACATAATTGTGCTGTTTGCATTCCAAGACCTGAAGCAGCTGGTTTGCAATATGATGATTGAGTCATCCTGGCATCTTAGTGGCATCTTAATGGCATCCATTATCAAATCCTTGAAGAACTGCACGAAAGAAGAATGTTTTCCAGGAAGCATAGGGTTTCTTCTTGCTCTGGTTAGTCTTTGCCTTCTTGTTAGTTGGTTCTCCTCTGGTCATTATAGTTCAAATTTTGGATCGCCTTTTGGCTCTGGCATGATAGAGTGAAAATTGTACAGGAAGCTTGTTTTGAGGACAAGAACAGAACCTAGGTCTCTCTTTTCCACTCTGTCTTCAGCATTTAACAATATTGTTCCTCTTTATTTTAATGTAATGGGAGAAACTGTTCTCTTCAAACAGTATAATGTAATGTTTGTTTATTTATGTAAACTTGAGTTTATGGCCTAACTTGTAATGTGCATGTGCAAAAGGATAGCATTCTGATGACCTTTCCTTAATTCACCTATCCCATGATTTTTAAGTGCATGACCTCTGAAGCTCAAACAGTGAGTTAACATAAGAGTGTTTTCCTATTTATTTCTGCACTAGAAGTCTGATAATGTAGTACGTATCATAATTGTGACCTTGTGTAAACTTCACAGCAGCAGATTTAATAGACCCTGCTAAGTTAAAAAGAGACTTTGGGGCCTGCGAATACTGCAGAATAAATACACATCCCTCTCCTTAATGTGCTGGAATAGGTATGTAGGTATGTTTGACTTAAGAGTTATGGACACTTAGGTTTTTCTCAGTGCTTACAAAAACCAAGCAGACAAATTTCTAGAGATGTTCAGCTTCATCAATGTACAGAGCAGATAAACATATTCAGGGAATAGAATTTCACTGAGAAATGTAGCATGGATTCTTGCTGTGAGAAATGAAGTTTTTGCTTTCCAAAACCAGTCAATCAAAATAGATTTTGTATACCGCATATGTTTGTTTTAATAGCTTAGTCTGTGCATATAAGGAGCAAATACTCAATAGTATATAAGTGTGAAGTAGAAAAAGATCTGGAGAGCTATATTTGGCAAATAGTATTTCAGTAGTACTATTTAAAGATTATACGATTAGTCTACAGAGATTTGCAACTGTAAATGGCTGTCATTTTTAAGAAATGTGTAACCTCTTGTAAGTCTTTCTTGATAAAGTTTGATATTGACAGTTAAGTATGTGATGTGAATTTTAAGCAAGAGCACATGGGCAGGACAGGCCATGTAAGATTACTAGGTGAAGCAACTTCAGCGTTTGTATCTTGTTTTGAGATCATTGTTGAAGCGCACTCTTATTCTGATTGCCATTTAAATGTCTGGACATCTAAACGCATTGGAAAACAAGGTTTGTCTTAAATATAATATTATTAACCGTAAGCATATTTAATAATAATTTTCATAACTTTTATTTATAAAAATGTATTTTAAATGGAATCTTCTTTTACCTTTTGACAACCTTATGTGTTGGAAAAACATCAAAATAGCATCCCTGATAATTTCATTTCCAGTAATGTTTGGGCCATAGTGGCTAAATACAGTTCACTTTCTTTTTGTCTCTGAAACTTTCAGGCTGTTTTATGACACCCATCACAGTCTGTGCTCTATGCACATACACGGCTTGATAAGAGAGAAAATTATAAAACTGGCAAAGATGAATTTTGCCCTGAGTGATCTCAGGATCTAATTTTTGGTTAGTGAAGGAACACTCCTTTGAAGTGCAAAAGCAATCCCTGTGTTGAAAGACTTGGACTGCATAAGTGAAAAACAGTTTCTTGGATATTTTTCACTGAAAAAGTGTGATCCATAGATGATAATCGAAAAGCAAACTATTCAAGTTTCGTCTCCTTTTGTTCTTCTAAATACTTTGTATTCCTACTCTGCATTCCTGATGCTGCGCTTTGACATTTGGAGATGAATGCCATCTCACATGGTGACAACAAGGCCAATTCAGCGTCCTTCTGTAGGACATTAGGCTGTATGTCCTGCTACATGTAAGGGATTAATTAAACAGCTGTGAATAGCATTGTTGAGACAGAAAGGTCACTGTCGGCACTTCGGGTGCTTGTGCTAACCAGTTATGCTGGGAGGATAAAATAATGCATTAAGCATAATTAAATGTGAATTTGAAATGCTTTAAAGTAGAGCCAGTTATTGTCAATTAATTGACTTGGTGGCATTTTTGTAAGCAGTTTGCTTCAGACTTCAGTCTCTGTTCATGACATAGAATATTTGTGTATTTTTTGACAAGGTATTTTTTCTTTTAGTAGCCCGATTCAGTCTTCATGTCAAGTTGCTACCCTTTGGCTGTATAACTGTATTTATAACTACTTTATCTATCTATGTTATCAATCTGTATCTCCTGCAAAGAGGAAAATATGTATTTGGAAAAACACCACGTCTAAAGTCTCTTTTGGATAAAGGTCTTATTCCAGTTGCCACCACTCTGTTATGTAAAGATGAGCTTAAGACACAGGCAAAGAAAAAGAGCTGCATGGGTAAAAAGTCCAACTTAGTGATGAGAAAACTGAGCCCTGCATATATGCTTGGTGTCTTTGCCGACCGCATTTATCACACTGTGATGTTCTCTGCCTTTTGCCTGTCTTCTACAGCATTCAGAGCCGGGGAGGCAGAGGTGGGGCAAAACTGAAACCTCGCAGGATTTGTTTCCTTGCGCCGGCCTGAGTACACCCGCAGGTGCTAGCAGCTCTGACCTGGCTGCTCAGCCCCGCTGCTGCGGCTGCGCCGGGGGCGATTCCTGCTTCCTCGCCTCGGGGCACGAGGTTGGAAGCAGCGGGTCTCCGCCAGGAAGGGAAAGTCCCCGTGTGCGTCGGGCTTTTTAGAGACGTGGCCTTGCATGCACCCGGGGATGCCTCTGTGAAGCTGCTCTGTTACCAGCGGATGTTTCTTTCATACCCTTTACTGGCAGATAGGCTGCAAATTATGGCCCCTCTTGGGATCTAGGCTTTGCATTACTAAGCGGCGTGCTGTCTTTTTTATTATTACTTGTATAAATTGAGCACTACTCTTTCAGGTGCTGTGAGACTGGGTAATAAATGGCAGTCTGTCACAAAGAGTTTTCAAGCCAGATTATTTTGTGGGTAAGTGAAGTGGTGAGGCAATAGACTGCTAATGCACAAATTGTTGAGGCAAATGGTAAATACTTAAGTATCCATTTAACAGTCATGATAATTTCTTAGCGCAATGTACTGGCATTATTATGTTGTAGTAGTGAGTTCATCACAAAGCCATCTCATACTGCAGTCTGTTTTTAATAACTGATACAGTTTTGCATGTTTTCCTTTGAAATGATTTCACATTCATGGTGGGTTTTTTGTTTGTTTCATTTTTCCAAAAAAATGAAGAGAGCAGAAATCCTGACTATTGTGCGGGCAGGCTGTTTGCCGCAGCTTTTAGTATGTGCAGATGAAGATATTTATTACAGGTATTCGGCTGGCTTTTTCTCACAACGACAGGTTATCACTTTAGTACTGTAGGGTAAGACTTTAATTGCATTCATTATGTTTGGCGGAGGATTGCCTAGGATAGCCTCTGAGGATTAAAACTGTTTATCTGGCTATGAAGAATCATTTGGTAATCTGCCAAAGCACTCTAGTTGTAAGGGGAGGTTTTTCTGTCAAACTTAAGAACTACACAGATAAACAGATTTTCTGTGCAGCTCTCTTTGGTGCATGAAACCATTAGCTTAGGACACCTGTATCTCAAAACACTCAGGTTACCTCGTCGGCATCAGATACTTGTGCTGAAGTATTAAACATTTGTATTTTAATCCTTGAGGTCATGTTAACATCCTTTCTTATCATAATATTACAAATACAATATCAGAGGTTGTTTTGGACTTCTTTTCATGGTTTTCCCCTTCAGTTGATAAATGAGTCTTGACAAGAACAGCTCATTCAGTGTATAGTAACTGGTAGCTCTGATTGATTGTAAAAGAAAGCCACAGATTCAGCAACAGTCTTCATCTTCTGGAACTTTATTACCCCCAAATATATTTTCAGTCACGATGAATCCATAACAAATACAGAAAGTGCCACAAAAGATGTATTGATCTTTGTTGTGAAAGGGAAAGTAAAGAACTAAAAACAATCTATTTGAGCAAAAAATAATTAAACAGGTTAAAGCAGTAGTTAATATTTAATAATTGGTTTTATTTTCTTCTTCTAACTGTATCTATTGTCCTCTCAATATGACAGAGGAAAATATGTGCTCTTCTCCCATGCAATACATCCAGATGATGCTGATAGTTTCAAAACTGTGCATCCCTTTTTAGCAAAGGAATGCAGCTTTCTATATTAAACTGTGATGAACTTTAGTTAAATCTGAACTTGTTTTATTTAATGCTGTTGATAGACAAGTAAGTTAAACCTTTATATGTAGATACTTGCTCTGATAGGAAGATTCTGCAGCAGTGCAAAGTCAGTCTCCTGCATTGCTAGCAGAAGGCTTACTGGAACAATATAATTAGTTTATGACTTTATGCTGTGTCTTTGATGCACCATGTTAAATTAACCTTTATCTCCAGACAAGATATAAAATGTTTGTAACAGTTCACTCTAAAGGGTGGGGGAAAGGAACACTCTGTTAAATAAAAAGCTGACACATTGCCTTAGGCAGTCTGCTTTCCTATTGGCTCTAGGAGGAATTTCCTATCTCCCGAAGGCCTGATGCCTCATAATTTCTGGGGTGGGGGGTTCTTCTTTTTTGAAGTCCTAGTTTTCTCAGATATTTTATGAGTAACAATTGCCAAAAGAAAGAAAGAATAAAAATAACCAATATTTCTGGACAAGGTGAGTCATCTGCTAGCCTGTCTCATCTCCAGTATAAGTACAGTATTTGATGTGAGTAGCCCTGGAAAGCATTCTGGTCCTTTAACGCTTGGAATCCGTAACAGAAAATTGATCTGATTTTAAAACATGAGAGGTGATGTGTCTCGCAAATGCTTTTCATTGAGAAAATGATAATCAAATAAAGTTTCAGCAGGACTCGAGTAGTTAAGCTATCATGTGTCCAATAGAAAGAGCAGTAACAGCTGTCTGCTCCAAACAAAGACATCCTTTTCCGAGTTTGTTTCGGGCCATAATATATCAGAGGTTTTGGCTTTACAAGTGTGTTTATGGACAATGAAATACAGTCTGCTTAATGACACCGTAAGAATGGAGAATGGGAAGAAATCCTAACCTGTGAGTAAATAATTTCTTCACTGAATTCCACTTAGAGCTTCAAACTGCTGTCTGCTGTCAGAATGGTGGGAAGTCCTATTTATCTTTACTGATAGGCACTTCAAAAGTTTTGTATATAGTGTGACTTAACATGTAATATGCCTCTCTGTTTAAAAGGCCTTCTAGGGACTTTCATTTCAGAGACTGCAGCCAGTAGGAACCCTGATGCTATGTTGAAGATTGCTGTGGGAATGCCTACAAATAATAACCATTTCCACACAAATTAAAATATAAATGAACTTGTACATAAGCACTGTTGTCAACTTCAATATTGCAGATATTACTGAGCTTTAATGTGTTTTTCTGTCCACTTTGACAGAAATTCTTCCCTGATTCATGCTCAGACATAATACTGCCCTCATTTAGAAACTGCTCCAAAGCCCTCAAAAGTCTTCCTTACTGAATAGTGAAATTTGGATATGCTATCCATCTTATTTTACTGGGTTTTTATGAGGATTATTGGGGGCAAACTTTGCTTCCCTGTGTGCCAAAAGAAACATTTTAATTTGGAGTTCTGTTGCTTTTCTTAGCTTTATCATCTGTGGCACCCTAAGTTTCTGCTGAGGTGAGCCTACTGTTGGAGGAGCATGGAAGTAGGTCCCTCTGCCAGATCTTGATGTCTTAGAAGCTTTAACGTAGATGGATGCATGAGGCGGGCCAGCAAAAGCTCAGTGTATCTGTGGTCACAAATTTTACACAGCTCTTGCATATGGAAACAATAAAATCATTTAGTGATGATGTGGCAAAGAACTGGTAAAGGTGGGTAAAGGGGCTGAGGACTATCTGTAACCTGTCCTCCTTGTGCTTCTATAGCCCTTAAATCTAACGCCTGAAATGTCTCTTCCATTTTTTCAGATGGTGGAGTGAGTGATGCTGTGTTGCACTCCTCCACTTCCATTACACTCTTATTCTTGCAGCCCATTTGGGCTGCTTTGGTGCTCTTTCTGTGGTTGTATGTTTGGCTAATGGTTTTGCATGGTTTCATGTTAAAATACAGAATTATTATTATAATCAGTAAAGAGACCACAACATTACAGACTTCCACAAAATTCTTTCTTTTCAAAACTGGAAATAGTGCTGGGGGGGGGGGAGGAGGAGGGGTCCTTTTTTTTTTTCCTTTACTCCAAATCACTGGAGTGCCAGCTTCTGTAGTTTTGAAATCCCAAGTGCACTTAACACTTCAAGATTTCTATGCAAAATACGCAAGTTCACACTACCAGCCAAGTTTTTTTTTTGTGCTGACACTGTATTTTGACACAGTCTTAGTGTCATGAGCTAGATTTTAGGGAAGGGGATGGTAGAAACATTGGCATTAACTTAACTCGGTATTCAACACTAAATGATAAAAGTGTTACTGGCTTTGGGAAATACCGTCCTTCTCCAATTCATGGTATAAGGTATTCTCACCAAGTGACAAGTTTGCCCTTCAGTCCCTTGCAAAACAGACAAAAGAATGTACAAAACCAGTCAAAATAATTGCTTCTGTCACCTCATTAAGATGTTGCATTAACATGACTAGCTATAATTGCTTGTTTATCACAGGAACATTATTTTAAACTTTTTTTTAACGTGTTCTCCAGATATTGAATCATGCATTCTTTTTTGAGCTATTTTTAAAAAAAACACCTTTTTTTGAGGGAGACTTTTTCATTGGAAGTTTAATTGATCTGAGAATTTGTGCTTTGTAATGCACAAAAATGAAATGCCTCAGAGGGTGTGTATGTATGTGTGTGTGTGTGTATGTATATATATATATATATTTTTTTTTTGGAATGATCTATTGTATGAGATGACTAAACCAACAGGCCAACTTTGAAACTCAGGCTTGGCTGTTATGTCTGTTCTATATTCAGCACTTAGAATTAGGACATTTTTCATATAATCGTGGAGTCCTTACTTGATTAGGTAACCTATAGCTTAGGATCTTGGAGGGAGCCCTGTTTGTTGATCTGTATGAACCTAGAGGCCATTAACTGAGGGGGTCAAAGGGTTAATGGAAGAAATGGTCTCTGCTTGCCATTATCTCGCAACGTTCTGCTGGAATGGAGGAAAGATAACACTTTTTTGCCTATTTCTGTAGGTGGTTTCTAAAAAGGTGACCTTCGTTGTGTGTGACTAAATAAAAGATTAAATGCAAATACAGAGGCCAAGAGAAATGAACTTATGCAAACTGCTACTGCAGAACCACACTCCGTTATATGACCACTTCTGTGGTGTCAGGTCAAAAATCTTCCTAGGTGAGTAAAGGTTGCAGAGACTGGATTTCTTACTTTCCCTAACTTCCTTTTTGTATGCTCTGTTGTTATGCTTTCATGTGCTCCTGAAGAACAGCACTTATTCTCTGTGATATTTACATATGTGGAAGACAGAGCTTGGAGACAGATGAAAGGAAAACTTCAGCTTAGTATCACATCACAGGACCAAGGGTCATTTGCTTCCCGGTGTAGTAAAAAACAGCGTGAAAGGCCACAATCCACAGTAACACGCAGCCGAAGTCAACTCTGTAAAGTGACAGTCTTCTCACAAGTAGAAGAAGAAAACATGATGGCAAGCGGGCAAAAAGTGCTGCTGGAGCTACTCCATAGAGGGTTTGGAAGCTGGTGGCTGTAGTATGGGAGCGGCAAGCTGCTTAACATGGGGCACTGCTCGCTCTGCTGAGCCAAGGCGTGAGGAAAGGTGCAGCAGCTTTTTCTAGAGCTGGTGGTGGTGTTTTGGTTGAGTGTTGTTCAGAGCTTGCGACCTGCCTGAAGAGCGTCATGCCTGAACGTGGCTTGTGCAGGTTCCTTGGGTGGCAAAAGCTTCAGGCTTACCATGCGGTGCAGAGCACTGCTGACGGCAGCGGATCTTCACGGTTAGATCCGACTGCTCTTTCCTCAGAGTCAGAAGACGATAAAATCACCGGACTCTGGCCGAACCAAATTCCAGCTGTGCTTTTTACCTCACGTTCATTGAATTTGTGGAAACTGGGAGAGAGGAGGGGGTGACCCATCTCGAATCTGGGCAGCTCTGTTGAAGGCCATAGGGTTTTAAGCTATCAGAAATGTTGCTCTTGTGACCTCTGGTGAGAAACTGTAACTTCATTAAGCCTCTGTGCTTTGAGCTCCCTGTTCAAGGAATTGGGGATTTGGGCTCATGCACAAAATCTTGAAGGAGGTGTTGGTAGAAATTACTGTATGTCTTGCTGTGAAAGGCTTGGCTCCATATGAGAATCATGATTTCAGACATTTTGAAGAGATCAGTAATGAAAAAGAATAACAACTGCCATTTTATTGAGCATGTATTTAATGTAAATATACAGTTCATTCTGCAGAGGAAGAAGGGATGTTAATTGTAAATGTATTTACATATTAAATATGAGGGCCTCAAAATCTTTAGTAATATGGCCTTACTCATCTCATATTTTATATTCTGACAGACTGTTGTATTGTGTTGCTTCAAATTACTGTAGTGGATCCAATAGCACAAGGTAATTTAGGAATGCCTAGAAGGCTGTTGTCGTCTTGAATTTGGTTCTGCTGGGAAGATCTCTCAGACTTACGGACCAATTAAGTAATTTTCCTGAGTTTTTAAAAATGCTTCAAAAATACTGGAAAGCATTAACAAAAAAAGTATATGCTCTTCTGCCCCCCAACCCTGCCATTTTTCTCAAAGAAATACACCTGGCTCTTTAAATTGTGGACAAGAATCAGTATATTCTGCCTCTTTGAAGGATTTCTGTTCAGAAATCTTGTGGAACTATTTGACATATCTTATAAATTCTTGTATTAATCATTAATGCTACTTACAGCTTCAGTTTTGATGCAAGGTTGCTCTTTTGAAAAAGTAGAAACAAATATAAAGGTTGTCCATGATATATTGTGTAAAAAGGTCACCGATAGAGCCAAGCCTAAGTAAGGGAGGTGACATTATGTCAGAAAATTGGATAAAGAGCTATTCACGAGGGACTGGATTAACTCTCTAGTGAATGTGTTCCTGTGAGCAGGGGAAGGGATCCTGTGGCGGGACAAGGCGGGAAGCGCTGGCTGCCGGAAGGCCGCGGCTGCGTTTCGTGGCAGTGCCACCACCTGCCTAACGCCTGCGAGGGAGAGTGGTAGAGGGGCAAAAGCCCATGCAACCATTTTGCCAGGAATCGATGCATGGAGCTTCAGCTTAGTCCAAAAGATACCAAGTAATTATTTTAATAGAATTTTTAATGCTGTGCTAAACAACAGGATATTCTAGATAGCCTCCGTTTAGCTCCAGAGGTACATTTCTTGTTTCCTACCTTTGTCTGCCTATTGTTTTAAAGCTGGTTTAGAACAAAATTTGGAGTAGATGAACTAATTTTGACTTCAGGTTAGTGTCAGTATGCCATTGATTAAATTTGATACATACATATATGTGTGTGTGTGTTTATGTGTGTGTGTGTGTGTGTGTGTATGTGTGTGTGTAAAAACCAAACATGTTACTAGGAGGAGTCTAAAGCAACAGTGTGTCCTTTTTTTGAGTCCAAAACCTGGTTGGACTCATCACTGGTGTTCTGTTCTTGATTCCAAAGCTGTTTTCTAAGTTGACCTAAGTACAAGTACCCCTTAGTACTTTTGCTTCAAAATACTTTGTGTTCTTTAGTCTGTAAGGGTTCGTAGGGCATGATGAGGCTGGTGAAGAGGTAACAAGCCAAGTATCAGCATCACGCCCGAGGCGTTTTCTGTTCTGGGCCACTCTGTAGCCGTGCTGCTCATCCCTGGATTCTGTGATTCTGAAGTTAGCTTGAGGTTGTTGACAGCGTAAGTCACTGCTGTCACTTGATTTCACTAACCCTGACAAGATAACTGGGTTTGGATAAAACAAAGGGAAGTAGAATTGCTTTTGTCTTTAACATTGTACTAGATGGCTCTATTCTTTTCCCCGGTGGCTTCAGTTATTTTGGGTCAAACCGTAATTCACTTTTCCATTTATTTTTTTGTCTCCATTGCCACAAGACGCACTAAGGAACGCGGTCACGGTGAACAGGGCCATGTCTTTGCAAAAAGCCCGCCTGTGGAAAATATTGGGCAAAATTCTGCTACTGTTCTTGTCACTTGTCAGTTTTTCTTTTAGTTTCTTTTAAAGCTACTTTATTTCTTTTCCAGTGCATCACTTTCAATGTATTAAACACTCCAGTTCTTAAAATTTCAAGTGCTTTGACTATTTTTTATTCTTCCAGAATGAATATGGTGATTAAAGGTATATGCCACACACGTTAAAGGTATGCTGAACATAAGAGACACTTTGGGGAAAAGTGTTAGACCATTGCCATTTGTAATTAAGACACAAAACAACTTGCACGTTTTAAGCAGTTGTTAAAAACTCTGACTTCAGTCTGCCCCTCATCATATGGTTCATTACTTCACTGCACTAAACTAATATGTGGTGAGTCCTGTTAAACAATTGTGCATTTTTCAAAAGTTGTTTGAAAATCTTTCAGCAATTTTCTCTTTTTGTTCCTTTTTCTTGTTGTTGTTTTGTTGCTTTTTATCACTTTTATCACGCTAATCTTTTTCTTTGCCTATTTTGATTTGTAACACTTCTTTTGCCAGAAAATTATATATAGTCTGTATATAAAGTATGTGTAACTTATAATATCTGGTTAATTTTATTGCTAAAGGAAAAATAGATTTGAGGTTTTCCTGTCATATCTACATCCATTTGAGGTGTTTCTTGGTATGCATGGCCAATAGGAGTTGCATAAGCTGAGCTAACAAAATGGTTCTCTACCTTTGCAAGTGAATAAATAATGGTCATTAAGATAACCAATTAACTCGCTTTTGTTCATTTCAAGGGGGGAAAAATTAGTTTCATGTAGCTTCAGTGGTGATATCATACATAAAATTCATGTCAAGTCACTCTTGATTATGTAAAAGATTTTAAACATTTTCTCCATTCCCCTGTAAAGATTCTTTCTCACTTATTTTGGCTTCTGTGATCTCAAGCCAGCAGACTTTTTCTTTTTTTTTTTAAGGTTGAAGGTTAATTGGATAAAGCATTTCTTCATTCACGTTTCAAAGTCTTCTGTCTGATTTTTCACTTTGTAGAAAGTCTTTGAACTTCTTTTGGAATGTCAGATCTCTAAAAGACTTCATTCAGGGAACCCAAATTTTATCTTATGGGTTTTTTTTCCCCCACTTTGGGAGAAAATAAATGAGTTTTAGGCCTGTCTGTGGACACTGCACAGCTAATTCTATCTACTTCATAGACTGGCCACACGTGTCCAATAACTTCTCCTCCAGAGAGCGCCGATGCCCTTTCTGACTGATGCACGCATGATGGAACAGCACACGTGAAGTTCGTCCACAGCATTTGTGTGGGGCCACCAGAGAGGTCTTTTCTGGGGCAACCGAGAGACAGAGCTAGAGATTGTAGAAGAGCTGTAGATGCTGCTGGGACTATCAGTCAATGAGGCAGAAAACACTGTTGTTCTTCTGTAGCTCTATAAAGACTTACGGGAGGAGTAGTAGCTCCTGAAAATTTAGCTGTAGCCTACAACACGCGCTTGAACATTGCTGCCTGTCAAGTGTTGGAAGGGTGGCAAAGGATGAGGCAGGACTCCTGGCTTGCCTTTTGTGCCAAAAAGTGAAAGAATATAGTATTCCTTAAAATACTATTGAGGAGATTGGAAGATTAGGGAGGGGTAGAATCATTTAAAACTAAAACTAGTGTGGATTTTTTTTTTTTTGATGTATTGCTCTTAACATCAATACATCCTCTTAACATATTGAAATTGTATTATTAAAGACTCAGGAAATTCACAATTGAATTTTTAAAAATATATAATGCTGTAGAAAATATCTCATGAATAAGGCCTTTTGCAGTTGTTTTTCTGGAGAATTGCATGTTTTAGAAATAATTTTTATTACCTTTATTATTTTTATTCTCTATAGTAGGCTAAATTATAAATATTTTGTAGATGCTGTATTTTGTAGTTATAAAAACATCTGACAGGATGACTACTAAAAGTGATGCACTTCTCTAATCTGTGTTTTCTGACATGGATCTTTTATCTTGTCTTTGAAATGGATTTTTTTCATATTTTCTGGTATGCTTTTTTGCTGTACGTCTTTGGCACCCGATAATCCATACAGAATTTCATTTAAGGCAAAATAGTGACTCCAGCAGAAAATAAGTGGAGCCTTCTCCCGTGCAAGTTGTAATTGAGGTTATGGCATGGCCTATTGCCTTTGGCAGAATTCTGTTACTGAGAAACTGAAACCAGGATTTCGCGGCTGCTGCAGTGTAAGCAAAATGAATTAATTATTAGAGACATAGGAAGAATTAGAGGAAAAGAGAAAGGTTTCCTGAGTGAAATACAATGTATTGACTTTTGGAAGAGAGGAGCAGAGCAAACAGCTTAGTAATGAATAATCCAGTTTCAAGTAACTAATGACTTCTTTACAGGTCTGCAAGAGTTTTTCTGCTGGTTATGTTGGCTCTGTACTCCAAACTTTATTAAATGGGGCTTAGAAAATACTTTTTTTTTTTTATATATAACTCTTGCTTTGGATTTAACTGACTCTTTGATCAGTGGCTCTTGTCAGCTATGAAGTACAAAAATATGATTCACTAATATTACTGTCTCTAAGTCATTTTTAAATATATTTTTAAATTAATTGCAAGAGCTCTAACCTCAAGAAAAGAAAGCGAGTGGAAAAGAAAGAAACAAAACTTGTTTTTGATAAATGGAGGGAAAGCTGGCCTGAATAAGATAACACCTAAAGCTTATGCTTCCACTTTAAGGACATGAAATATGCTATTGAAGTAAGTCTTCACAGGTGTGTGCCTCTTAATCTCTTGCCGTATCAAGTCTTTATGACATAGAGGCACACAGGACTTACGAGTTTCTATGTATTACCTACTCTATTACCTACTCTGCTTATGATATTGGATGGTTTCTGCATTAATTTAGGTCAGCACAGAAAAATAACCAATCCATGTTTGGATTCGCATACGTGTACTGATGTAACTTTATGCATTATGACCTGTCTACTAGATGTGGCAGGGAAAGGAGTAGATAATAGGACTGTTGAACACAAATAAAATGTAGCAAATCTGGCCCTTTCCTGTTATTACCCATTTTTATGCTTGGATAATTTGTTGCTTAACTTTTCCTTGATTCTACAGTTTTATTTTTATAATTTCTCAAAGACCTTTTTTTTTTATCAGACATCAATTAAGCCATTTGTCATTATTTTCTGAGGGTCAAAGAACGCTGTGAATCTCTGTGTGCTTGTAAAAAGTGACTTTTTGATCTCCTTTGAGTGTTTTCATCTCTCATCAATCTCATAGTCCCCAAATATTCAGCTCTGGTAGTAGGAAGGTGCTGTGTGGACCTCATCAGTTCAGTCTCTCTTTACTGAGCTGAAACTGTGGGATCTCTAGGTAATAATACAGGTAATGGTACAGCACGGGTTGCTTTCATTTGTCTTAATGATATTTTAACATCATTTGGTATCACAGGAGCAATACCACCGTGATGGAGTTGAACTAATGGCAACAACAACAACAAGAAGAAAGGCTTACTGCCAGTACAGGAGTGCAAATTCAACATGATTGATGTTTCTTAATAAAAAAAAAAAGAAAAGAAAAGCCCTCCCTATTCTTGCTTTGAATGCTGCAGTCTAACTCTTTTGATTTTATTACGAGGACATACTGAAATAAAGGAGATGACTGAAACCAGTATGTGCAAAAACATGGGGTGTTTTGGTTCTTTTTGTTTGTTTGTTTGTTTTAATGAAGATAGCTGGATTTTTTGAAAAGCTGACAAGAACCAATTCATAGCAAGGAAATAATTGTGGGTTTTTTTCTTTAAATCTTTTTATTACTATTTCATGAACATATTCTTCTTACACTAACAATCAAGTTGGTGAGAGCAGGTAAAGGAGAATAGTACCTGGCAGTTTCTGTTATCTGGAAAGTTTCGGCAGTTTTAGTGTCATCTTTTGTTACACGGTAACTTTTTTTGTTTGTGTTGCAGTTGGAAACATAAGCTAATCATATCATATATTTGATATATGTTAGCATAGGCCATCCACTAGCCCTGAAAATCAGCATGCCATCTGAGCGTCAAGAACACATTTAAAAAGCTTGGGTCAGTATTTATTTTATTGATTTCTTTTTTCAGCTCTAGACATAGAAAAAAATATTGGGGGGATGAATTCAAGTGCGCTAGTGATATTCCTTTCCAGCAGCAGTATATTTACTAAGGGAAAACGCTACTGGATTATATACCCTAATAAAAGAGGGTGGATCCACCATCATACAGTGTCATTCTCTAAGCAGCCCGCAGTAGTCAGTGCTTATGGTTAAGCCTCTGCCCTTTGTGTTTTAAAAATGTGAGACGGATTTTGCAAACACAGCAATAGATCACAGATTTGCATGGTACTTGTAAGAGTTTGCAGTAGTGCCCTTATCTCCTTGTTTTTCCTCTTTAAAATTGATCTTGAATAAAAGTGGGAAGGATCTCTAGATCTCTCACTTATGTAGAGCTGTAGTTTTCACCCTGCAAGAAAGTCTTCTAAGTTTTTGTCCAAAAATAGGGAAGGTGGTGTGCTTTGGAATCTTTGGTATGTCAAATAAAACTGTTTGTGGTGGTATGAAATCCAAATACCTTTTTCAGTAAAGTAGGTAAGGTCCATGCTAGCAACTAACAGGGGAGGAAAACTGAAGAATCTTACCTTGAAGTCATGTGTTTAAAAAAAAAAAAAAAATCCTCTATGAGGTCAGAATATGAATCTTGCTGAAAGTCAGTTGGACTTGTGCACTTGAAATAGATACCTTTAAAATTTTGTATCTTGTGCGTGTGAAATAGTCTAGATTTTGTATACACATATGCTAATCTGTTTAAATCCTGTTTAGACTGATGTTGTTAGAATGATTGAAGAAGTAAGGGAAAAATGATCTCTCAAGATTATTCACTGTTTTTTTTTAAACATGCTTGATATTTTTATAAGAGAGTGTAGTTTACAATTCTTTTCTTAGTGCTAACACCCTGAATTGAAAATTATGGCATAGCTCAGGGATGAGATGGATTGAAGTGCTTTTTATTACGGACTGTTCCCAGGCAGAATGTTTTAAGCAAATTGGGTAATGGAGCTAAATTGCATTATATGGGGTGCTGGCCTTGAAGTGATCTTTCTATTATGCCTTCTGATAAAACAAAATCGCATTTGAGTTGAGTAAAATGATAAAACAAATGAAAAATGGCAGTGAGTAAAAAACAAAAATTCATTGTGGTTTGACTGATTAAGTAAATAAAATAGAAAGATAATCCACAATGTTGAATAGGTGTTTATTTTAAGATATTTGATAGAGAACATCCAGTCCACTAGAAGTTAAAACAGACTTTAATTTTAAAGGATCCTGGATCATAAGCAGATAAAAGCTGACAGCACAGCAGAGTCCATAGCCATTTGGATCGAGAGTGCCTATGTCACAGTTACGGAAATGGAGTTTAAAGGTTGAAGTCTCCCACGCCCATCTGAAATTTTGGCAGTTTTGAAATAAGAAGGTGATGTTGGCCATACTGGTTCAGACTGAAGATGTGTTTAGCTCGGTGTCCTGGCAGGGGCCAATAAGGAGTTCTTACAGAATTGCATGATGTGATACTTCTTCAGAATATTGTCCCATCTTCTGGGTATTTGTAGCAGAAACTTCCTAAGCCAAAGACAGAGTCATTTTATTTAATAACTCTTAATAGATTTTAGTTCCATGAATGTCTCTTGTTTTTGAATTCATGTAATGCTTAGCATCTGCAGCGTTCTGCCACATTTTTTTCACTGCTTTATTACATGTTTAATGAAGAACTGTGTCCCCTTGATTTTCTTTAGTTTTTCTTATAACCTCCCTGCTGCAGTTTTACCTTTCTGCTGTATTTCTTGCATGCAAAGAGGTAGTGAACAGCTGCTACCTTCTCCAGGCAACTCAAGATACTATGATCTTTCATCACGTTTTTGTAAAGTAATAATTATCATAGCTGATATTTTAAAATACTTTATGTTAATAAAGACAAGGGAGCGGAATTTGTGGGTTTTTTGGTATACTTAATGGTTTCTTCATATTGCACATTGGTTTGGTTAGGGCTCCATGATGAGTTCCTGGCACCCTTAGTAGGGTTTGAAGGAAAACCTCCTGGCGTGCTCTACGTTATGAGAAGAGGGTGGTGTCCATGTGTTTATATAAATCCAGGTAATTACTAAATTCCCAAAGGGATATTGTCGCAGAGAAGTGATGCACTTCACTCGTAAGAGAGAAGCAGCACTATGTTTTTTGCTGTAAGATAGTGACTTAACAAAGTTCAATCATAAATAATGATTTAATGAGGTTTAATTGGTGAGGTTCACTCGGTTATTTACTGCGTGAAGGACAGGGTCAGATGCACATGCAATGGAGACCCTCCCGTTGAGTCACGAGGTTCAAAAAGGACACCCTTGCTTTCCAAACTCCTCCTGAGAGGAGCCTGTGTGTGACTGGATGCAATCCTAGTCCCAAATGTGGTCAACAGTTTATGCCTAAAGGAGTGTGTGTGAAGGAGACCCTCCCGTTGAGTCACGAGGTTCGGAAAGGACCCACTTGCTTTCTAAACTCCTTCTGAGAGGAACCTAGATCTGGATCCGATCCTAGTCTAAGACTTGGTCAACGGTTTATGTCTAAGGGATTATGTGCACAGTTAATCAGAGATATAACTCAGCAAAGTTTCGCAAAAGTTCAGCATGCTATTAATCACTTACCGAGGATCTGTCACAGGTAAGGAATCTCTCAACCTCGAGGAGTAACCTTGAGAGGCGTCCCTGCTCGAGAGGAGGTTCTGCAGTGCAGCCCGCTGCCGTGCAGGAGAGCTCAATGGACTCTGGGTTGCCCCCTCTTTATGGGGGGGAAATGATTGACTTATAGTCATATTTGCATGCTAGATGGGCCTTAGTTGGCGCATGCTCAATTAGCCCCTGTCTGCATGCTGTTTACAGGGAGGTCAGGTTGAGGGAGAGAGAGCACATCGGGGCGGGGGGAGAAGGAGTCCACCGTCACAGATATGTAGAGTTATGTTTTCTTTGTTCTGATTTTTTACAACTCCAAGGTAATACTTTTGATCTGCATTAGGGGTTTATGTTGCACCCAGCTCTGTTCTGAGGCATGCCTCACCTGTGCTGCTCCCAAGAGAGGTCCCTCCATGCAGCAAATACCCTTTTTCTTTATGCAGTGCCAGTGCTGATGTGACCGTATAACTTAACTTTCCAAGGGCAGTGCACTAGAGTGTATTTACATCTATTTTATTTTATGCATGTTTTGCTTTACATGCTTTAATCAAGTTGCTGTAGCAGAAGCAAGCAATCCTATTACCGTCATTATGGTATATCTCTTGGGGCAGTGAACCCTAATAGTTACAGCTGAGTGCTCTGTGGGATGATATAGTTCTGAAGACTGTAAAGAGATACTGAAGTCTTCACTACTGGATTAGCTGGTTCAATAATTCTTCTCTCTAGCGGGCATTAAATAACTTGCAAAAGAGTCTGCTTTAATAAACATCCTGTTCATCAGCAGTCATAGCAGAGGTCAGTGCCAAGTGCGCTCTCTTTTTGATACATACATACATACATACGCATGTGTGTGTATATATATGTATATATACATATGTATATGCATGTGTGTGTGTGTGTATATATATATATGCTTCATTCATATCCTTGACTGGTGATGATACAAACTTCCCAATCTTCTCAGAATATTTCTCTGACAAGTGAACTTCAGTCTCTAGGTGATTCAGGCTGGCCCCTTTCACAAAGAAGAGAAGCGGGCAACAGTTTCAAGATAGGATAAAACAGTGTATTTCTTAAAATCTTCATAGCTGCTGCTGCTGGTTTATTTGAGAAGGCAGGCAGGCAAAACAGAACAAAAAAAAGAGTAATTGAGAAAAGTGAATGCTAATCTAAGGTTCATAAAATGGACCTCAGAAGTTCTCATATTTGTCTTCCTCTTTCTGTGATACTACTCTTGTCGTCATAGATTGTCTCTGATACGGATATGGTGTGCTATTTTATAGATAAACCATTTCTTCTAATATCCAATACACATTTCTAAGAAATTTTGTAGCATGGACATGATTGATGAGGTAATATGGCCCCAGTGCATCAAAGTTGTTAGGTGTGGGCTGAAGAACCTGGGTGAACTATGGCTGATGGGGGAAAGTTCTCTAGTGGTCTGATTTAAAAATTCATCTCCCTGTTTGTATCCTGCTTTCCTGCAGATTGCCATCTTTTAGTACTAACATCCCCTTGCCTTCAATATAGCATTGTAGTATTCCAACGTTGGTGCTTCGACAGGGTGCGTCAGAGAAAATTTGGAAGAACTCAGTGTCCCTAAATCAGAGCTGGGTGCGCTTGCCTTTTCAATTTGCTTATGTTCAGCAGTTTGAAAATTGGTCATTTGGCCCTGAGGATGTATGTGTTCACTCTGTTAATATTGGTACACCCACATTGTTACAGCACAGTTAGTCTTTACCATGTAGGTAGAAGATGCTGTATTCCACAAGGCTTTTGAGCTTTCTTTTAGTTGGATTTTAGGATGTTGTGCCTTGGGGACCAAGTTCAGAGATCTTCATTTGCCTTTCACAGTGAATTTATGGCCCTCAGCCAAATTAAGTTCATGTGCTCTCCTGATGCAATGTGTGCATGGGCATGGAAGCACAGATAGAATTTTAAAGTTCTGGTTTTTCTGTAATGGGATAATAGAAAGTCTTTAGGGAATTGGACAATAATTTCCCAATTATGAATGGGCCTAGGAAATGAGTTTTCAGTTTCGCTAATGTAAATCTTCACTATGCCCACTCAATTTGCTATCTGCTTTGCCTCTGAGTCTTCCCTGAGAAGTGCTTCAACACTTGTCTAGACTGATTAAGATTCATATAAATAGATGCTTTCTATATGAAATGTATTTTGGCACTGTATTGACATTGGAATATATTACTCTCTTAGCCTTTTAGCAGTTGAGCAAATTCAAATAAAATGAAGGTTCATTTCTACAAGGTGGTAAAATGAACATAATTGGGTTAATATCTTAATCTGGCAGCCTAGAATTAGATTACATACCTGTATGCACAAAATTTGATTAGGGAAAATCAGATTTTCCATTCCACACACTCCTTTTGTGACCTTTGGATATTCCATCTCATTGCCTAGAACAAGTCAGTTTAGAGTAGCTGGTCCAAATTTACAGATGTCACTGATTCCCCCCCCACTTCCCCCTGAATTGTTTCTTGTCCATCCTGTTTTCTTACTGTGGAAGAACACTTATTCTCCCTTAATATTCCTAAATAAGCCAATGGCATTCACTACAAAAACGGCAGTAACATGAAAAGGGGTTTAGTAGTATTTTGGCAGGGGGCTCTCATAATTATTTCATAGCAGTTTGTCTGTGATTCAGGTATCTTGTCAAACATAATATTCAGTTTTTTGTCTTTCTGCCTGTAAGTTAAAAAAAAAAAAAAAAGGAATTTTGGAAAATGACTGAGATGAGTCCTGGGATATTGACAGTGATTAGTTTGATTTCCTGGTATTTTGCTGTATGAACTTATTTTACTTATCAGTTCATATTTTTGTTTTTTTCTGAGTTTTATGTTGCTAATAGTGCTGCAGTGGGGTTGGTTACAAAAGCACCATACTAGGGGAAGGAGGCATAAAGAGGCAAAGCTTTGTCTCTTAAAAGACTTCCAGACCGCCTCCACAGAAGAACCCAAGAGGCTGGTTCTTCCTAGGGGAAATGGCTTTGCTCCGTATTTTCTGTTTGCTACATGGTACTGCCTGCAGCACTTCACCTAAATCTTATCTCACACACAGAAAAAAAAGTTGTTTTACATTAATCACTTAAAACTCAAATTTAATGTGGTCAAAATTAGCAATTCAGCAGACAATTTAAAGCATCAGATTAATAGATTTTGAAGCCTCTACTGTTAGAATGAACAAATTAAGGCATCAGTGATGATTATTTAGACTTGTAAAGATTAAATAATAGCAAAGCTGAGGGTCGGCAAAAGTTATTTGTACAGGACAGATTGATCAGCCCTTTGTTCTGTGGTCAGGAGGCGCAGTGGCCCTTTCTGTACGCTATGAGTTATGCTGTATTTTCAGTGATGTGTGCTGGGAGGTATCACAGTGACATGCATCATCCAGGAGCTGCATAAAGATGATCTCTGTGCCCTGGCGTGTACCTGTGGGAGTTTTATATGAAAAGTTCAGCTTACACTGTAGTATGGATGAACTCTTTCCTCCTGTTGCAGGACTTTTCTGCCTGTAGGTCTCTTAGAAGTAATTTTCTTCAGTAGAAGCAGTGACAATAAAATGCCGGGCATTGTTCATTTGTGTTTTACTTTTTAATTTGCTTTTTCTTACTGTGCAAGCTTTGTGTGTATGTGTGTATATATCTACTCATATAAAACAGGTTTGCAATGACTACTTCATCCTCAGAAGTTTTTGTCCAATTTTGTTTTAGGAAATATTTTTATCGAGCTTGCTAACAGATGGCGCATACGCACATATTATGTATATCATTGTAACAGCTACAAATGAACGCAGATGAAACTGGTCTCAGGATTTCAAAGGCATCTCTAAATTCCTTATACTGTGCGGGTTTGTGTTGCTGATATGGTGCTTTTGTGCATGAGCATATATTGAATCTCAGATACTTCCGTCCCCCCCTTTTTTTAATGTTTGTTAACATGGACTGTTGACCAATATGCAATTGCTAAAAGAATTAACTACATGTTAGTTTGTTTTAGGCATGGATTGGAAGTGTGTCCTGAAGATGCCGTAATAATGAATTAATTGTACACCTGCACTGTTTTAACTTCTAGATGTGTTATCTGGGAGAAAAACTATCACAGAATTTAAAATGATCCAGAGTCAGGTGATGAAAATAATTTAGGGGCACAAAATGAATGTTGTATGGAGAAGGATTCAGAAGATTGGTATTGTAGAGGAAGGGATAGAAAACACTGAATAGTTGTTAGATCTGTAGAGGTGAGAGCGTGGTTTGTTTACAGTGCAAGAATTAAAGGGAGAAGTTTAAAGAAGCTGAACAAGCTAAAGAGCTCGAAAGCTGATATAAAACACGTGTAGTGCTTGATTAGTCCTGGAAACTCTCGGCGCTAAAATACTAGGCCAAGCATTTAACAGGAGTAAAAGCAAAGGGGTGGCTGGGATTAGACATCTGTAGGGTTAATTGCTACCTGTGGAGTGAAAAGCTGCTGGAGATGCTCTCTGCTCAGTCCCCTGAATGAAACCTGGTTTCCTCCGGACGTGTCCCCTCTGTCACCCGAATGTCCCTGGCGAGTTAACGGCAGCTCCTTTCCCTCTGGGGCCTGGGAGCCCCTGCCCTCCCCGGGGTTGGGGCTGCCTCTCGGGTTAGGCGTGACGTGGTCCCTTGGCCTGCGTGCGCGTGCGCGTGCGACAGGGCTGGCCGTGCCACCAGGCAGTATGTACGGCTGCACGCTGCTGCCTGGCCTTCGCTCGCGGGGAATCTGCGCGGTTTCCCTATGCGGCGGCCGCTTTTCGCGCTGCTCTGGGAATGTGCTTGCCTCCCAGACGCCCATGCCCTTGCGTTTTCGTTTGGATGAAGTTGGCCAGAAGGTTCAAAAGTCACGTTTTGGTGGTGGAAGAAGGGAAGCAGTCGTGGACAGAGCAGCTGCATAAGCTTTCTTGCTATATGTGGCTAGACCTAAATGAGAAAACCTGCGTTTTGGAAGTAATTTCAATGACCTCGCTTTAGGGCAAAAGACGAACTCGGGTTACATTGACAGTGTGGAGAAAACATTTATCTTTAAGCATCATGTTATCCCTTAACTGTGTCCATCTGGATTTCGCGTTTTTTCCTCTGAAACATCTGGTGTTGGCCACAGTTGGTGAAACGGCACTGAAACAGTTGAACCTGGCTCGGATAAACTTGTCTGGCAATTCTCAGGCTGTTTGGGCATTTGTCTACCACTTTGTACTTAGTTTTCCTGGTTAATGCAGCTTGGAAATACTCTGTTTCTTTTGTACATGTTGATAGTTTATTTTCTGTGTGATCAAAACATTTTTATTCCTTCTGAGTGTTGCTAAAAGGTAAATTTCTGGCTAGGGCCAGAGTCAGGCTAAAGGAGGAGAGGGGAAAAATTCTGTGTTTTGATGTCAAACCTTCATACCATAAAGGCCATGCTAACTAGAACTGTTGTTAAAGCCTTCAGGGTATATGGACTTAGGTTTTCACAGAACCACCAAATGCTTGACAGAAAACTGTTAACCAAAAAGGAAAATCTATATAAAATTCTTTTTTTTTTTAAACCAAACTGACAGAAATTTTTTAAAAAATTGGGAAACTGGAAGCATTGCTTTGAAGAGAAAACGTTTTAGTAGATATCTTTCTGGCACAAAAAACAATAAAGCAGATCTTGATTCAGCTCTTAATTTTAACACTTCCAAGAATATAGATAGTATAATTATATTTGTCTGTTAAAATTCATTGATATGATTAATTTTCAGGATCATTATGAAACAATATTTTTTCAGTTAAATTTTCATTATCTCTTTGTATAAAAGCAGTGGAATCAGTTTTTGCTCCTCTGCTTCACACATTTGTCTCTAGCTAGTCTAGAATTTGAAGCACTAAAATCTTTTTATACCCATTTTAAAATCTGAGGTTATGTGGTTTAGAAGCATCACAGCCATGTGTCAATGTCTTCTTATAGACAGAGCAGCGATAGTTTCAGAGTGAAACGGTTTTAAGGGAATGGGAATGTAGCGCTCTCCATACATGATCTACCATCCGCCTGTGAGAGGCTGAACCTAAATGATGCAAAGCTCCTTGACTCGTTGATACTGTTCCTCCTCACATCTTAAGCATGACAAATGGAAAGTAAGTTTGACCTAGCTGACAGAACATAAGGGCCAAAGGCAGCATATTGGTGACAACAACCTGACTTCTCTTGAGATTTTTTTTTTCCTTTTCTTTCATTTTGCCAGGGCCGAGGAAGCAAGGTTAGTTTGTTCTGTTCTTTAGAAAACAGGCTTCCTCGGAGAATCTCCTGTGTCTGTTTACTGATGAAACCTCAGCTAAGTAGGTGCTTTGTAAAAGTTGTTTTCCCAATAACACTTTTTTTTTTTTCCTGTGAGCCTTCAAAGAGTAAGGCCAAAAATCCATTAATGTGTGCTTGATCTTGAATAAATATGACATGTCCTACTTCTGTTTCTTCAGGAGGAAGGAGAAGAGAGATTTGCTGACGTGGTAATCTTTACTGTAATTCTTGACGCTGGAAAGGAAGGATCTATTTATATATATATATGTATATATATATTTTTTTCCCTTCATCATCATCCTTTGAAGAGAAAGCTTACAGTCTTGAAATTCATAAAGAGCTATCCCTCCTACCCAGCTTGGACTCTCATACAGAGAACATCCTTTGCTAAGTCAGCAACATCCAAATTCTTGCCTTTCAACAAGAAAATGTTCAGAGGGATTGATTACTGTTTCTCTTCTTCTCTTTTCTTTCTTTCTCTTTCTTCTGATGTGCACTAGTAAGACAAAAGTTAAGTCTGCTGCTAAGGCTTTTATTTCCTTAGTAGATTCAGCAACTTACTGTGGAAGCACTTCTTGTCTTGCAACCTAGCCAAATGAAAGACAAACACGTAGCAGATCATACATCTTTTTTCTTTTTTTCCTTTATGTGTTAAAAGACTGCCCATCACTCTGATGACAGTTCATTTTGGCACACACCAGAATCAATAATTCAGTTATCTAATATTAAAGAAAATAACATTCAGACCTGTATGTATGTCAGTAAAAATAAATTACAACCTTAAAAAAGCTGAATAATATTGAAAGTAAGTAATTCTCATGCTATTTGTGGGAAAAGGAGAGATTTCTTGCATTTGAGAATATTTTTATTAATAAATTTGCCAGTCAATAACACATTCACTTGGCTTATTTTAATTGCTCTTTAGAAAACCATTTTACACCTTGGAAAACTTTGGTGTGTGAAATTCTGTTGCTCAGAACTGAATGGGACTTTTGCTGTTGACTTCAGTGAGGTCAGGACTGCATCCATTATTTTTTTTAACAGTGTTAAATGGAAAAACAAAAACTCTTGCTGTCAATAACCGTTAGTTGTGGAAGTACATTGAAATTATTGCTGTAAATTTAATGGCTCAATAGGTCAAAGTGGTTCAAGTTATGAGGGCATGCTAAGATACTGCCACGGTGTCTGAAAAACCATAGTGCAGTGATTCCTTTCATTGTTTTTTGGCATTTATTTCTTCTCCTCGTACAGATCGCTGTCAAACTCTTTTTTGGAGGGGAGGAAAGGGGACAGGGAGGAGCAAAAAACCAAACCAAATCTACACTACAAAGTCAAAATTCTTTTGTGATATCTATTTACAAATTTAAAAGGTAACCACTAAACCATGGTTGAATACATTGCTGTAAAATATAGCTACTGAGTATGTTTTTGCTTCTTAGCTTTTCCCTTTTCGCTATAAAATTTCTGCTTGATTGGCTAGAATTCAGTGAAACCTCTCATTAGGGCACCATGGTTCATTAGAGCTTAAAGAGGCATCACTGAAAATTGAATTGGCTATGCCGTGATTCTCTAGTTGCTGTGATTAGTAATTGTCTGATATTATGCTATGGCCTTTGCATGCACAAGTCTTTCTAAACTCCATATGATTTATTAAAGGGTTAATTTGTTTAATACTTAAACTCTGAATCACAGAATCTGCATACAGTATCTTTCAATGACAAAAAATATAAGCAATGATACTTAGTATTTTTCATTCTGAAATATTTTAGAAAATTACTGTGATAAAACACTAATTTTCTCATTTTGTTTTGTTCATTATTTTATGACTTGAGGGATGAGAATCTGACAATTCCTTAGACTTGCTAGTGTCTTTAGTCAGACTAATATCAAAGAGGAACAAGGGCCACCATGAAAATCAATCCTTTTTAAGACTTCTCTCCCCATCCGCCAATAAATGGAATACTAAAGCATAATTATCTTTCTTTTTTAAAAAAAAATTAATCAAAGTTAGAGTCACATTTGCCTGAGCACCAATATGGTTCTGCATATGTAATTCATTGGCAGTAAAATTAAGTCTGTCCTGATTTGAATAGTGGATTTAAATGTATGGAAAGGGAAGGGATGTAACTTAAGTAAATAATGAATGTTTTAGTGAAAACAACAACAAAGCATTTTTTCATCTGCAGGCACAGAGAATCCTATTTGTCTCCCCGAGAGGACAGTTGTATCTCTAAACATTACTTGCAGGTAAAAGTGGTGGGGAGATCATGAAATATGAAGTGATGGCACAGATAATGTATCCACCTCTGCTCTGGAGTGATGATGGTATGACTGTATTTGGCCTAGGAATTGGTTCCTTTTTTGCCCTCCATATAAAATTCTGAAATTTTGCCAAGTTCTTGCTCCTTGATATGGCAGTCTCATTTCTTAAACAGGCAGAAAACAATTCTTTCTATGTGCGAGCTCTTTGCTGCCTTGCTTCACTAGAAGATGGTGGCAAAGGGTGCAGAGGACCTCGGTGGAAGACCTTCAGGAGAGGAGAGGTGCTGGGCGGCTCTTTGGTGGAGTTGGTTGCAAGCGCCTGGGGCTGATCATGCAGGACCTGCCCAATGGGCTGGTCCCAGGCTCGACTCCACTACCGTGGCGCGAATAATGACGGCGACTGTGCCACAGACTGTCCAGCAGCCCTGAGACATCAGCAGCTCAGTATTGCATTTCACACTGCTTTACTCATCGCTATCCAGCCCCACCTGGGAAATTTTTGCTATAATGACCTAGGGGGTGTTGATCAGATTGTTTCCCCTAGCTGCCAAAAGAAATATTCATTTGTTATTTCCACATTTTTATATGTATAATAGGCTGTTAATTGCCAAGACATTTAGGGGTAATATGTAGCTGTAGTTCAGCTGGGAGAGAGTTTTTGAGTTGGAGGAACTGGTTCGAGTAGGGTTTGCTAGCCTTTATTCTGAATATTGTCATCGTTTGTTATTATCAAACCTTAGCAAGAATATTGAAGGGTTACTGTTAGTATCACATAAACTTGGGTTTAATAGAGAGCAAGAAGCAATTATAATCTCCATTTTAATCTGTGTACTCTATGGAATGAAACATCATGCAAAATTACTGGTTTTCTCTCTGAGGAGCTAGAACACACTGATACAATGACATTTATTTAATCACGTAAATAAGAAGGAATTATGAGACAAAGATGTGAGTACATAACATAAGAACAGCTTTGAGATATCAAGACACAAAATTTACACTTTCTGTTCCATTTCTATGTAATGAACATTTAAAGGTCAGGAAGAAAGGCTAGTATTTGCATTTAAATTGAGATATTTTAAGCAGAAATGGTGATTGCTGACCTCTGTCCTGACTTGGGGGGGGTTGTTTGGTTTTTAGGTCTCAGAGTGAAGGATCAAAAAATAGGTGAAAACGCTATAAATCAGTAAAATGCTAAAACTAGTTCTCAGGCTCTACTTTTTGGTATCTATTTTCACATAGCTGGTCTTCATCAAACTGTGCTGTGTTCAGGCAACTTAATCAGACGCTTTGTGTAATCGTAACCAGAAGCTGGCCTCTCCAACATAACCCCCGTAGAATCTCCCGAAGGTGAATATTTAACAAATTCAGAGAATCTGACCAAGAGTATCACAGATAACTGGAAACCCACAAGTTTGAGCTCTCTGTTCGCCAGGTCTGAGCACTTGCATTACTCAGTTCGTGCGTGGGAGGCCTGAGAAGTTTAGGCTGTTTGAGTGCCTACGATTATGCCCAGCGCATAGGGGAGTAAGTTGTAACGTTGTCATGGTCTGTTGTCTGTGTACAAAACGATGCTCCAACTTGGGAAGCTGGACACTGGTGTCTCCAGGAGGCAGCTGACTCGCACTGTGCTTGTGTTTCTGCGTGCGTGCTGCTGCTGCTGGAGGGCACTTGGTAACCTTTAGCTGGGTCCTGCCACGTTCAGCTACTCGCTTCCCTCCAGAGCAAGTAATGCATGCGTCGCCCTGTGCGGTTGGGAGCTGAGGCTCCTGTCTTGCCTTAACTCATGTTGAGTGGAAGTCTTCATGCAGCAGAGATGGCTTTTCCCATCCTCTTCATCTGTGGTGCAGGTAGGCTAGACGAAGGGTTATGATACAGCCGCGGCGTCTCTGCTGTTTGCGTGGGCAGTGTTAACGCACAAGTTGTGGTCTTGAGATTCAGGTCTGCTATCGTTTTAATACTGGCAGCGATTCTGATGATACTACTTCAGGTAAGAGCTGAAGAACCTTCTCTGCATATGAAGTGTTGGATTTTCAAAATACACAAGGATTTAGTCCCTCCTAAAGATGGAAATCTATGAGCTCAAGAATTTCTAAAATTTAACTTTGTTTTATAAGAAATTCTTCCTGAGGGAATTTTACTTATGGCGTTACACTGCTTGCACCAGCGTGTGGGGAAAATACCACATTATGTTCTGAGAACTGTCTCTGAGATGTCATCTGCAGTGTCTCCTGATCTGTCAAGATCGGCAGCAAAATTTTTACGTATTTGTTAAAGATCGTTCTCACTACAGGGGTGTGTTGAATTGAAAATAACATATGGTAGATGGGAGGGGTACATATAAAACACACAAACTGACATAAATTGGGAGAAATACTAACTACGTTTTGAGAGGTATATTTGAAGAGAAGCCTGCTATGCTTAAAAGTGGTAAGTAACTATCCTTTTTACATACAATGTAATATGCTGTAGATGATCTTTGTAATTAGCTAGCATTTAGATCTCTGTATATTTATTCTCTTTAAATATATGCCATATATTTCGAATGTAAGGAGGTGGTTTGAGTAGTTTGAGATATTTCACTGACTAAATTTCCTTGATAATTTCTAGGTTTAAAATCTCGTGACTGTGGCCTCTTTTTGTCATATTGAAATGTGAAATATTCATATGAGCTCCCAGAAGCTAACTGGCCAAACTGGCACATGTGCACAGCCAGAAAATGGGAGAAAAACAAAAGCAGCAGGCAAAGAGTCGCTCCCCAGTAATGATTATACCTTAAGACTTACTGGTACTAATATGCTCAGCTAGAAATATGAGGTCTTAATTGATCCTGCCCTTTTAATAAATCATGTCCAGTCTTAAAGATTCCTGTTTGCAGAGACTTCAGCGGGGCTGAAGGGTCAGCCCTCTTTGCACCTACTGGCCTCTCAGCAAAGGAAGAAATCCTTCTTCGGGGAGTCCCCGGTTAGGAGCAAACCAAGATATTGAATTTCTGGTTTCATTTGTGCTGCCTCCTGAGTGGCTTCCAAAGCTACTGGGGTGATTTTTGTTTTTGTCTGAACATTTTTTTGTCTGAACATACGCGTTGCAGTATGTCTTGGTCTCATGGTGCTGAGGTGTCAAAACATTTGCTCAGTCAGAAATGTGCTTTCTTTCTTGAACATGACTTTCTGAGTCTTGCTTCCCTTGAAGGAAGTGCTTTTTGTCATCGTGTTGTTTTCTTAATTAATTATTTATGATTAAGTTTAATTAGTAGTGGTTATCCCTCTTCCATTTCTGGGGTCAGTTTTGTAACAAGACCAACATCTCCCAGTGATGGACTTAATCTTTGTTTCCTTATTAGCATTGGGGGATGCTGGTGCTCATTGCTGACCAGTCAGGAAAATGAAAGTTCACAGCTTGTAGCAGCTGCATTCCCTAGTGACAAAATTCTGCCTAAAGAGAAGCTGCTTGAACCCTGCTATGTTCTATTTTTACTTTTAAAAGAACCTTTTTAAAACTGATGAGTTTACTTTTTGTGTGTGGACCATTACATCTGTATGTAAATAAGGTAATGATTTGAATTTCAGTTCTTATTAAACAAGATGTACTCGTAGCTGTATAATCTACTAAATCTATCTGCTAAAACTATAAGTATATATTTTGTAATTGGGGATATAAAAACATATTCTGTCTCAGCTGAGTAAAGTAAGACTATTTAAAAGCCCAGATTGTTAGTATATATGCTTCTAAATTCAGTGCTCTTTAATCAATTTTAGAATCAGAGTAACAAAAATAAGAATTGTGTCATCTGGAGCTGTGATTATTTCCATCAACAGCAGCAGCTTAAAATGTGGCTTGTATAACTAAGGAAATAAGTTGGAAATATAAAAAAAAAAAAATCCCCAAAGACCATAACATCTTAAACTGGAGGTTATACAACAAATACAAAGCAGCCAGGAAAACTTACGGTCCTTGCTTTTTGCAGAGCAAGAGGTGAACTTTTGACAACTGACTGAGGCTCCTTGTCTGCATATTCCTAGTGTGAGTTATGTCGAGCTTCATGTCTTGTGACATTCCACTGGGACCAGTTAGTTCTTCACCGCTATGGCCAAATATCCTTCAGTATATTGCAGCACAACCCATTTTTACAAGTGACAGTAGCATTTTCACATTTCTATTGGGGACATTCATGAGGGGAAGAAAATAAACGCAGTTATAAAATTAAAAAGATAATTGTTCAGGAAAATTAAATGGTAAAGAAGAAAAAGTGATTTAAACAAAAGTACAGAGAGCCAGCTAAGGCTAGGAGTTACTTTTGTTTTCTCCACTCCTGTTAGTGTGAAAACTAACTTGCTGCAGGAATGAGAAACTCCTGTGTTAACCTATAGAGAGGAAAAACAGCAGAATACATTTGGAGTGCTGTGAACCTGGTTTCGCTAGCTTCATTTTGATTTCCCTAGTGCTAATAGCATAGAAAACACCAAAAAAGTTGGACTAGCTTATTAAATACTTCGCTATTTAAACATGCATTGCACAGATCTAATTGATAGTTGAGGGCACTGAGGGGTAGTGTTTAGCTATGAGTGGGGCAGCCAGAGCTTCTGGATCCCATGACAGCATAGGCATGATAGTAAGCTGGAGCTTTCTGGTGATGTGTAGTACAGAAGGAGCTAAGAATCTGATTTTTTTATTTTATTTATTTATTTTTTTTAATGAAAACAACATAGATATATGCAATCCTGTGGGAAATGAGATGCATTTTCTGAATAACATATGGTAACTGCATGACAAGGAAAGAGGTTCTCGATTAGCATCAGCAGCAGATTTTTGTTAATCAGCCTTTGCTACCCCACAGGCTCCTCGGCTTTCATTTGGGGAGCTGCCCAAGGTTTGAGATTATATTTTCAGCAAAATGAAGATCACATAAAAATATACCTCAAAATATTACTTTGCATGTTAAAAATCCTGGAAACAAATGAACATCCTGTGTGTGTGTGTGGCTGTAAGTCGTATTTTGGAAAACAGATGAAATCCAATTTGTGCCATCAGCTCCATTGAAATAGATCAGGAATGACTTGTCTGAGGCAGTGAAATCACTGTTGAAACTAATCTGAATAAATTTCGCAGATGTGATACTGTTGAGCTTTTTGGGGGGAGTGGGAGAGGTTAAACAAAACATCCTTTATTCTCTAATACCTAAGTATTTTCCAGTATTGTGACTATTGAGATGCAAGCACATTACCTGCAGATGGATAAACATGTATGTCTTTTAGAGTCAATGCCATGAATAGCATAAATATGGCACTGTATTTGCTTGTCTCTATAACAGGCAATTTCATAATTTTCTTTTTAGTAATGTTTGAAAACTAAGTATAGAAAAATATAAAACTGTCACAATGCGTAATGATATTGGCAGCTTACTGAAAAGTTAATCATGATGCAATTAAGGGTGTTCCTTTTGCTTTTTGACCAGTAGATGTTTGTAAATTGAAAAAAAGATACAACTGCAGTAGGGACATGCACAGTTATGCAGTAATGAGGATAGTACAAATTTCATTTGCTCAGATATTTATCATATTGTACCTTTGCATGGACATGATTTTCAAGGAAAAATAGTCACACACAGTCAAAATAAACCACTGCAAAAATGAATCCTTTACTCCTCTGCTGATCTGGTGAAATTTTAGCTGTGCCTTCATCTTCATAGCCTCACATTTCCAGTTCCTTTTAAAACACACGTTTTAAAAAATTTGACAAAACTAACAGATAAAAGATAGAATTAAAAGTACAGAAATATATAATAATGTTTTAAGGTGACAGTTTCCCACTCTATCATGTCTTTGTTGTATGATGCCAAGAACCATTTGTTAAAATTTACTTACTCTGAATGGATTTAGGCCCTGTGAAGTTTGAAGTCTCTTCTTTGTGCTTAGCTTTTTTTTTTTAAAAAAAAAAAAACTACTTGGGAATGTGAAGATTCTAACTTAGTCTGACAGATCAAGGGAAATTTCAAGTCATCTTTTCTGCCTTTTTTGTGTTCCTTTTTTGCCAATGAAAATATTGCAGCATGTAGATTGTCAGTCATCAAATAGCACTAGAATAGGCTTCCTTGTTAGTTTTGGCTGTCAGCGCTGTATGGAGCATAACGCAGAACAGTTTCAACCCCTCAGTACCTGCACAAAACTTGACATAAGGATGAGACTTGGGTCTCCCACCTCTCTTTTTTCACTTCCAGGATTACAAATAAGATTTTTCTCAATACACTCTACGTCTTTATAGATTTGCTTTCACAACACAAGATCCTGATGTGCTTACTCATGCTGTGCAGTATTTTATTATGCATAGTATATATTTTGATTTAGTAGCTGATAAGTTTGAGGATATGAGAATATGGCTAACAATATTTAATGTAATTGAAAAGTATTCTATAATTCTTTTTGCATGAAGTCGAGAGAAAGATGACACACACTAAGAAGTAGATTTAATTAGGTGTCAGCTCTGCTAAAATAATTTGTTTAGAGAAGCACCTGGCAAAAGTTGTCCAAGGCACTGTAGGCTCTTAAGCAGACCAGGCGATTCTTTCAGGGCTGCCTTTGGCTGCTCTCCTTCCCTTACCCAACTTCTGACAGTGGTTGGTCTCATCCTTGTGACAGGCCCTGGAGCCCAGCCAGAGTCTTTAACGTGGGTCATCTCCACCTTTCCACTGATCCCAAGGAACCACACATGCATGGGAGAGCGGACTTGTGCTGGGCATCTGCCACTTGCTGATTGGCGTAGTTCAAGCAGCAGCATCCTGATCTGCCGGGATCAAACACTGAAAGCGGTGGGGAAAGTAATCTGAATATGCAAGAGAAAATCATTCCCTATCCTGACAAGCCAATCAAGCACAATGAAATTGTATCTCATTGGACCTTGTGGCTAGAAAAGTGGGTTGCACTTGGAAAAGTACTTCTGTGCACCATGTACCTTGCCAGCTAGGACAGATCATGCCCTGCCTTGCTTAGACCTCTTTCAAAACCAAGTAACTTAAACGGGACCTGAGGACATGAGCCATAAACCAGAAAAGGTCCATGACCTTCTTCATCCTGCTTGACCAGTCAGTTCTGCCCTGTCTTTGATGCTTCTGTAATTATACTTTCTTATATCAGCTTTGTATTGTGTTAGATGTTTTAATTAAAAATAGATAGTAAAATAGCTCCCTAGAAGTAGTAACCGAGGCATAAAATTCTTCAGGGTACTTTGCTAAAGTTAGGCTTGTTTTCATCAATTTTCCTGAAGGACATGGAGGATAGCTGTCACTTCTGTGATCTCAGTTATATACGTTAAAGCTAAAGGAATAGTTAAAAGGTTACAGCTGGAATTGACCTTCAGACTGTTTGCTGTTCGGATCTTGCATGTGCTGGCAGGTCCTCTCAAGTGAAGGTCACTGCTTTAGCATAAGTTTTCCACTTCTGTGTAACTCTTACCTGCCTCATAAAAATATTACAGTCAAAGTGGAAATTACAGGGCTCTTTACTTTCTGCTTCTGAACAAGTAAGACTTGCATTTTAAAACTGAAAGAGGTGTTTAGACTATTAATCAGGACAGGTTTCTGCCCTCTGTATTTACTTTTTCCTCAGTAGTTGTATTAGGAGTGCTTCTGTCCATAAGTTATTGGTTACCCGTTATTAAGCCTAAAATGTTTTTCTTCCTTTCATCCATTCACTTCCAGTAATATCTACCTTCAGAGTATCCCACATAACTCGCCTTTGTCTTTTGCATTCCTCTCCTTTACGGCCATGGAAACTGCTAGGCCCCACGACTATTTAAGCATCCCTTAGCTGAACAGGGGCAGGTTTTTTCAAGAGTTGTTAGACGTGCTGTTTTGTACAGGTCTTGCGCTACACCACAGTATCTCCGTGATGGCCGTCGTTTCCTAAAGCACTGAACAGGGCTGTGGGACAAATTCATGCCACCGGTGTTTGTTCCCTCGCTCTGTCCCCCATGGGAGAAGTGTGTGTAGCACCCAACTGCATTTCTGCTTGGTCTCCCGCTGCTTTTCTTCAGTGTGGGTGAGCAGCCACTTAGGTAGTTAAATGCTAGGTTTGGTGTGCAGTTGTGAGTTTGTTCACTGTATCGCTGAAAAATCAGGCCAATTACATTGTTTTTTTAAATCTCATTTTATATACTAGTCTTGCCAGCTGGGAGTTTTAGTTTTTCTCTTCTGAACTCTGTGCGGTTTGTCTACACCAGTCTTGGTAGTCAGCGTGGTGTAGAGGCTAGGCACTAAGTTGGAGTTCCTGGCTTTGGCTCCAGCTTCCTGTGTGATCTTGATAAATCATTTACCCTTATTGCCTCAATTATGAAGCAAAAAGGGATTATATTTACTTATCTCAAAGGTGCTGTAAAGTTAAAATGCTTGAAAGCTCCTCCACTTCTAACTCTTGCTAGTTGTTTTATCTTTATTCTTTTCTGTATTGAACTTTGTCTTTGGTGTATCTTCATGCTCTTTTATGCTCTTTATTTTCTTTCCCCTCCCCCTCTTTCTCTTAGGTTGCCTTGCACTGTCACTGCCCGTTTCATATGTTCAAAGACGTGTTGCCCTTTCATACCGGTGTAAGAAACACCACTTGGAAATTGTAATGTACTCAGTTAAGGCACGCTAACTTGGTCGGTAGTAATTACTTTCTTACATATATGCCTGTATTCTTAAACAAAATAAAATCTCTTTAAGTTTTGAGCTGGAGCACAGATTCCTGTGTACCTGAACTGCTTCCAAATGTGCCTGTGTGGGAAGTTGTATCCTTTATCTTCACATCATCAATGAACAAATATTTTATGCTTCTTCATGTGTGCCTATCACAGGGATTAGGTAAAAGACAGATGAATAAACAATTGTGCGAAAATTGGTATGCTCGAAACTTGAGTACTATTGTTCTTGTTATTTGCATATTCATTTTACATAATAGATTGTTAGAATCACAAACCCCTAAGATTTGCTTTTTGTTTTGGTTAGCTCATTTTACTTGGGGCATAAATGCCAGTATCTTTTAAAATTTTACAGTAGATTTGGGAATCTTCTCCCTGCACTTATTTTTGTAATGATAGAAGAAATATTTGAAATATTTGTTATTTTTAAAGAGCTAAATCTACACTGCATTTTAGAAGAGGCTTATGCCTAGCTTAATGTACTAAAGATGCCTTGAGACAGATTAATCAGCATTGCAGATGAACACTTATTTGTCCCTGGGTGTTCTGTAAATAGGGTGCGCAGTCAGGCAGTTACTGCCAAATACCCTCTCTTTTTTTCACATCAGCCCGCTGCTAGACAATTTCCGAGTCCCTTTTTCTGGACTGCATTCAACACTCTCCCTGATACAACCTGGAACGATGTTTATTTTGACTCCAGAGTCTGCTACAGGTTCCAGGCTCGATTGGCAGACTCCATGAGAGATTACTAGAAATGAGATTTAAGCTCATGTCTCAAGCGTTGGACAGTGCTGCAAGCCGTTAGCTCGCGGGGCAGGCGGGGAGACCATTCTTGCTCCTGGTCCTTTCTCTCTTGCTTGCTCTCTCGCTCTGCGCCTTGCAGGCTTTGGGATTTGGCTTGATGTACCTTCTGCCTTCCAGGGGTTTCAATCTCATGGAGCAGATATACAACTGTGGAGTATGGAGTCATGGCAGATGCTTTTATTTTTGGCAACGGGTCCATTCGGAGGTGGGTTCATTTAATGATCCAGTCTCTGGCTGGAGTTGCTGTTCCTCTGCAATGAGCAAGTTGGATAGTTTACCATTTGGAAGCTAAACCAATAGCATACATTCATGAGGATAGAGATCTGCAGGCATCAGTGGGAGCCGTTCTTGCTCCCATGCCAGTAACTCTCATGCCTTAAACACGGAGAGACGCTAGCTTGAACTAAAATGTATGTGGGAGTTGTGTGCTCATAGTTACTCCCTCTGCTGTAACGTTAACTGTAAGGTATCAATTAGAATAATGATTATGCTGTTTAAACAGCACCTGTTTTTCTATTTTGAATTGGCACTTTAAAAGCCGGTGATCAAGTTATTGCTTTATTAATATAGATCTGGTGAATATACTAACTAATGACTTCAGAATTTGATGTGACGTGAATGTTCTATTAATGCAGAGGAAAAATTAGGCTATCATCTCTGTCAAGCAAGAAACAAAGGGATGATAAATGGGTTGAATACTTATGCTAGCTCCATGCAGTTTCACACAAGTTCAAGGTACCACCCCGAGATTATCATTTGAAGCGTTATTTTTAGAAGGAAAAAAGAAGAAAGTGAGGTGGCACTTGCCATGTGTTACATCCACTGACTGACAGTAGAATGGGACTGTCCTAGGCACACACAACAGGAAAGTCTTGATGTTTCCTCTTCAGCATCCATCTCAGGTGGATACTTCTGTGCAATGTTGTAAATGAAAGTTAAATGACAGGATTTTCAGTAAACTTGAGCTTTATCATCTTTGTTTTGTCATTTAAAAAGCAATGAAGCCCCCTACAAAGAAATTGCATTTCCCGTGTTACAGGGAGCTGTTCTGTAGTACCTGGAGCACTTATGCTAAGGATTGGCTTAAGGTGTTCTCTCCTTCAGGTATAGTTTAACAGAATGAATACTGCAACCATTTGTTCCACAGATATATTCCTCTAAAAGGTTTCTTTATTGACTTTTTTCAGTGTTCCCTTTCTGTAATCTCTGTGGAGTTATAATTACTAGCCCCGGGTATCCTGGTTGAAGTCCAGACTTTAAGAAATTGAAGTTTAAATTGAAACTTGTCTTTTGAAGTGCTGTAGAAGGCATTTAATATAGTTGATATAATATGTATTTTTCTGTTTACGTTGTTGGATAAATAAGACAGAAACAATAGCTTCTGTTTGAATTTTGATATACAAAGTTGGAGTCCCAGAGCAAATGTCTGTGTGATTAAAGTGGTACTAAAGCATTGTAAAAAACTATTATTTCAAATATGCTATGCTTTGTTTTGCATATATAGTTAATCTATAATGAAGACTAGTTAGTTAAAGCAGTTCTGGTGCATGTACTATATATTGAAGTCTAAGAAACTTTTCAGTGGTCCCTGTGGGCTTTGGATCAACCCCTCGGTTTTAAAATACTGATTAAAACAGAAACTCAATATGAATGGGAAACCAAGAGAATGAATAGTGAATGTGGTGAGTTAGCAAAAAAAACCCAAAAGAATGCATCCACGAGTGTAATTTGTTCCTTTGTTTTTTGATGTATCTGGTTTCAGGTACTTGCTCAAAAGCCATCAAGTAGTGGGTTTGGCTGTACCTACCCATATGCTTTTTTCTTCTTCCTCTGTTTTCTTTTTTTAGTAACTCTGTTATTTAATAGGTTTTATTTTACTAGTATTTACTAGATTGCTATGCAATAAAATATTATGAATAGAGAAGATTTAAGTAAGGACTACCACAGCTCTACTGTACTAGTAAGGCTTGTCAAGCATCCAAATAAAAGATAAAGTGCCCACTGGAGGACCAGTGTTGTCACTTAAAATATGTTAGCCTAAGAGGGAAATCAGGAAGGTTCAAGGTGTCTGCTATATTCTTACCTTTCCTAAATCACATTCCTCAGTAACGGAGATGCATGCTTTTAAAAGGAAAAGGGAAAACAAGGCTCTCTTTTGGACTGCTCTGTCTTGCTCTCTCAAAGACCAAGTCTAGGGCTGGCAGGAGAGCCAGTTCACTTCAGGAACTGCTCCCAAAAGGTAGGACATGCAAGACTGCATCAGGTTGGGCCCCTTTCTATATTTCACAGTCCATTAAGACCATGTCAGGACACTTTGCACAGGCATATGCAACATGCCTCTAGTTTCATCCTATAAAATGACCAGCCTTCAGGGATGCAGCATAGTCCTTGCGTTATTTCAGGTAGGTTGAACTAGAGAAAAACAGCATGCAAAAGATACAATTATGCCTTCAGCAGCCAGGTTACCACCACAGAGTCCAGAGGACGTACTGTCGTGTGGCCGTACCCAATAGCGTGCTTTGGAGATAGCCAGCCCCAGGCATTATGGACACATGAGCCAGTCTTTGCCACTAGCCTTCAGGGGCAGAGATCCTTCTCCTGAGGTTTTCTTGCCCTGATCCCAAGCTGGATCTGAGGAAGCTGCTGATAAAACAGAATTGGGTCCTTGTGCAGGTCTCTGTCAGGCTGTGTAGTGCTTGCCTTTATTCCATGAGCCGCCTTCTTGGTGGATGGTGCATCTTGTATTTTCTAGTTTTGTATTTGTTTTATAGTATTGGTAGCAGACACACACTCATAAAAGGTACTTAACTACTGCTTCTCTCTTTTCCTCCAAAAGCAAGAAAGTCTGTAACATAGAAAATAAAGAACAAACTTGTTCATAATACAGGCAAGTTGAAACGTTTCCATCTTCAAATATGAGTGGCTGTACGAGCTTAATTTGGGCTGTGTCTCCAGAAGACTTGCATTTTATGATTTTGGTTCATCCACCTTTGTCCCTGAGCGAGCTTGTTCTCATTATCTAACGTGTCTTTAAAAAGGGTCTTTTTTCCCATTGTGACACCCAACATGTGGTGGCTTCCATTTTTGAAAAGACCGTGGCAACCTTTTGTCCTCAGGTTCTGCCTTATAAACCAGGGGGTGGAATAATATGTATTTTTCTTTTCAGAAGCTGAGGTAGGCTTACTTTTCTTTTTGAAAAGATTTGTGTTTAAAGAAGCAGCTGTGTTGTGTTTGCTGGGTTTTAGCTGTTTTGTCATAACATGTGATCAATCTCCTTTAAGTGATATATCCAGTGAGGATGTATTATGCTGGTGCTCAGGTATCTTTTAAATATTTCTTTCAGTTTAGTTCGTCTGGCCTCACTGAAAATTCTGGAAATTACATTATGTAGCCTATGTTATTAGCTAGGGTTGGTCAAGAATTTTCCAAGATAATATTTGTCCTTCAGAGCTCACCAGTTCCTCAAAAGTGAAATGTTTTGAAGTATTTCACATGCAGTTGATGGAACTAAAGAAGTAACTGAGAGCTGTGAACTAGTTGTCTGCTTTTTCAAGTGTAATCATTTCTTATTTTTATACTCCTTTATAAAGTTGGTCACTAACTCAGCTCTTTCCCCCTAGAGTCTTTGTAGTTCACATTTCAGAGCTCTGTGAGCAGTGAAGAACGCATGCTTGATAATAAGGTGTGGATAAAGACTTGATAGACAAACTAGCCTAAGGACTACTTAGCTTTCGTTTGTATCAACTCATCCACTCTGTACGAAAGGAAGAGAAGGATTTTATTTGAGAATGAGCGAAGTTTTAATATGCAATCAAAAGTATATAGTTCTGATAATTTTCATGTATTTTAATGTTACTGGAGAATAAAAGTGTTTCTGTGTATCCCTCACTTGGTGATGTTGAATAGGGCTCCAGCGGGAATACTTCTAATAAATTAAAAAATAACTTTCCTTCCTGTATTCAAAGGGGAGTTTAATGAGTTTTCACACAGTAAACAGTAGTGAGTTTATGAGCAGTCCTACCATATTTGTGGTGAAGGCTATGTAAATTACTCTGATGCATATTTATTCATTTACTTCTTGTGGGAATAAATTTAGGGGCCTATAAGCATGTATCAGAATTTATTCCAGGGGAGCAGACTTAGGAGGACGGCTTATTATCCCAAGAGGGGGATTAAGGTGAAATTAACAAGTAATTGAAGTTATCTTTGATCGTGATTTTTTCACTCCCTTTTTTTCCCCCCCACTCCAAGCAAGTGAATATTTTTGATGTTCAGTAGAGCAGTACAATGCTGCACAGAGAAGCATACTGTTGAATTTTCATAACAATGTTTGTAATGCAAATGAGGGACACTTCAAAACCGGGTTGATTAGCATTTCTTAATAAAATGCCAGACTCCGCCTTTTTCTTCATTAATTCTATCAGCAGATTGCATAGCTAGATTTTAACGTTAGTAAATTTGAAGTGTGTGGTGGCTTCTCGTGATATAATTATTTGGTGGCTCTAAATAGTTTCAGATTGTGCATTTAAAACAATTCCTCCAGCATTAAAGCGCTGCAGTGAATTAATGAGCAGTTTGTCACCTCTGGGACCTTTGCTTTGAAATCCAGTCTGGCTTAAAGTGAACTCCTACCATCTCAGGCCAGCAGCTGGTAAAAGGTTAGAAAATGAATGAGCTCCGGGGACATCACCGAGTTCCACAGGAGCATATATTTACTTAGTGCTGGTTTTCAGAGATCAAACTGGGGGAAATACAGAGCTGCGGTGCAGTTCCTCCCAAAGACGGCATCAGCCAGGCAGAGCGTTCCCCCATTTGCCTGCTCTCAGGAATATGTTTCGTTCTGCTTTCCTACTTTCTGCAAGGGAAGCATGACAGCACAGAAACTTGAGCAAGAGAATTGCATTCCCCTTCCTGTGTGTCATTTAATTGTTTTTTTTTCCCCCCTATTTCTCTGTTTTCTTTTAATTGCCAAACCTTTTCCTTATTCCCTTCTCTCCTATGTTTCATTTTTAAATAATTTCTTCTCTTCCTTATCTCACAAGTCTAACTTTCCCTCAATGTGTGTTTTTATTGTCCTTTTCCTCTCAATAGAAGAGCCATCAGCTATCTTGCCTTTCACACTGTGGGGGTATATTTTCTCCCCTGCTAGAGGCCTGGGAGGAATGAAGGGAATGCTATCTGTTGCTCTTTTTTTCCCCATTAAAAAGACTTCAGAGAATGAAATGCTTGTTGTGCTGCTTTGGTTTTAGAAGAGAAACAGGAATGACATTTTAGGAACTTTTAAGTTCAGAGCATCGATAAGAGCAATAGAGCAAAAGTCTCTGCCTAGTTTTGATTCCATTTGGGGATTGCTTTTTTGGTTGAGTTTCTTTTCTTAAATGCATAAGTAAACAAGAAGCTGAGTTTTCAGAGAAAGTATTTAAATAATACATGCAACCTATGATGAGCATTCTCAATCCTCAGATTATACAACTGAACTTGAACATTTAAAAGCCATGGAAGAACGGAAACTATTTCCTATCTCTGGAGAAGCTCTGAAGTAAGGATACTTTTATCTAGCACCTTGCTAGTGTTTTCCTGCATGGAGCTGGATCATTGTTATCAGACTGTGTAGCTGCCTATCACGACTCAACATCTTGTTTCTTCTAAGACCCTATGTAGATTTTTTTTTCTCCAAAGTTGAATTTAGAAATGTATAACAGCCTGCTATTAGCCATTTCTTAAGCCTTCTATCTCGTACAACCACTTGTCATTTTATCTGGTTGTGGATTAAACCTCAGCAATCAGGCCAAGGCTTGCTCCATGCCGGGCAGCTGCTTCTCGTGGCTTGACTTAAAATATTGCAAGGAAGTCATGCAGAATTCACTGTTTTCAGTACTGTCATGTAAGTTTGGCATTTAGTTTAAAACAATGACTAGTGTTATTGATGATTGCCTAAGCTCTTTGCTAAGTTGAATACATTATATTGAGTCAGATCTTAACTGTTGTAAAAATAAATGTGGCTCTAACAAGCTGCGTGGTTTTACTATACAACAGCTAAATTTGTGTGTGGCAAGCTGGGTTAATGGCTTTTGTTGTCCTCTTTGTTTTTGAGGGAGAGAGGTGTGTTATTTCAAAAAGATGGTTTGCTAAATGAACTGAGTGAAAGAAATTAATGGAAATATCTCCTTCATTTAGGGGAAAAAAAGTTGATATGTGTTCTTTCTTTTGGTTTTGAATTAGAATCACAGAAAAGTCTAGGTTGGAAGGGACCTCTGGAGATCATCTGGTCCGATTCTGTTGAAAGTCTTAGATTTCAGGCTTTGAATTAGGTTAACTCGGGCCTGTTAAACCGAGTCTTGATTATTTCCAGCAAGGAGCTTCCACCACTTCTTTGGGCAGCCTGTTCCAATGTTTAGTTGTTCTCATGGTGAAGATTTTTTTTTTTTCTTTTGCTTCCTGTCCTGTGAACATGTATCCTGATAAAGGGAGTAACTCCATCTTCTCTGTAACTGCTTTTTAGGGATTGGAAGGTTGTGGTCAGATTGGAAGGTTGTGGTCAGATCCCCTGAGCATTTTGGTTTTCAGGCAGAACAAACAAAATTCCTTTGACCTTTCTTCATATGCCAGGTTCTCCAGCTCTCTAATCGTGGTTGCCCTCTGCTGAACCCTGTCCAGTTTTTCAATGTCTCTCTTGAAATGTTTGGGTCGGGGGGGGCCAAAACTGAACACAGTATTCCAGGTGTGGCCTACCAAGTGCTGTGGAGAGGGTGGAGGAATCACATCGCTTGACGCGCTGGCCATGCTTTTGCTGATGCAGCCCGGGATACAGTTTGCTGTCGTTGCTGCAAGGGTGCTTGGCTGACTCATGTTTAGCTTGTTGTCCGCCAGGACCTCCAAGGGCTTTGCAGGAGAGTTATGTTTGCTTGTGTGTGTCCATACCAAGCCATGTAGGCTTGTATGTGTCCAATTCGTACAGCTGGTCCCTAACTCAACTCTCTTCTACTACTAGAGGCATCTCTAATGTTTTTAGCTTGAGTTGTACTGGGTCATGATTGTTTTCAGAGAAAACTTCTGGGAGGGAATTACTTTACCTGTGATTGTTTTCTGGAGAGAGGACAGGATGTGTGTATACACCACACACACGCACACACACACACACACGCACACACACTCTCTCTCTCTCTCTCTCTCTTTTTGCCTCAGTGTTCTGACACTAATGGAGCAGAACTGGTATTTTAATTTCTTTAGGCCTATAGGAGCAATCTGCTTCTTGATCAGAAAGAAAGACAGACTGTAAGAGCCCGAGCTGTTCCCATGTTGCGTAGAAGTGCCTGGATGGCCTCAGATCCTAACTCCTGGAGCTGCTGTTTGACCCGCATTGAACTTGCCGGCTTCTCATCCCATGTGGTTTATCTTTTGCAAACTGACCAGCTCATGCTTCCCATTTTCCAGGCCAGGCATCCAGAACCTGGTTCCAGATCAGGGGATGCAGAACTGTGTTAGTGTGGCCTCAATTACAGCACTGTGCTGGGTTGTCAGTGGGCTTGCTGGTCTGGAGCCCCAAACAAGCTCCAGTCTGCTGTAAAAGTGATGTAGCTGCAGCTCTTCCCCATCCTTTGCTCAAAATGTGACAGCTATGTAGACCTTCAGGTGTCTGGTCTATTTTGCAACATGGCAAATGGAAAAAAATAAGGATAAAACCCCAAAAGAGAAATAATTGCAGTTGTTACAGAACATGAAGTGCTTTATACCTGTACTACTTTCAGAGTCTGCAGACCTACCAGCATCCTGTACTGCTTGACAATACTTAAGTAGGGGTCTTGATAGACCCTAAGGGGTCAACCTCTCTGTTAAGCCTGTGGGCTCTCTGCGTGACTGCATTAGCTCAGTTGCTAATGGTATTTTTTTTTCCATATCACAAACCAGGTGCAATTCAATGGAATGGGAGGAGCAGCTAGAATGCTAGCATGGTTAATTATGATAAAATGAAAATGCAAATTCACTCAGTAATTTATTTCAACAATTAAATGAATTCAGTCAGGAAACCAGTAAAAAGAGATGATAGTGTTGCTCAGAGGCAGTTTTGTTGGACTCAGCCTGGAATGATGGATGTGTTTTCAGCGGATGCTGAACTGACTCCCTAATCCTAAGGTATCTTTAATTGCATAGCTAAATAAGGATCAAGGAAGCTTGATCTGGAGAACCAAGAGATGATCAGCACAGAGTCTGATAAATAGAGAGATACTCAACATATTAAAAGTCTGAATTCTTATTAGATGTTCAGAACTTGAATGACTACTTTGAATGGCTTTTTACCTCTTTGTATGTTTTATTTTGCCCTTTTTTTTTTAAGGTAAATATGGCAAGTTTCAATTTAAGCTTGAAGGGCTTGAAAGGATCTTAGGTTATTAACATTCACCTTTCAACAATGGTTTGGTTATATGGCTTATTTTAAATAAATCTTCAATTAATAAAGAAAAACAAAGACCATTTCTCTGGTAATGATAAAAGCCCAGTGCCTTTTGTCAGTAATGAAGCAGAAATGGTCCTTCTTTTCTGACATTACTTTTAAAACTCCAGTTACTTTTCTTTCTCATTTTCTGTCATTCTGAAATTAAAAATATATACAAAATTATGCCTGCAGAGTTTGATGAATGTAAAATTCCAAAAAGTTAAATGCTCAGAAATGGAACTAGTTTGATTTATATTAGCTGTCCTACTGAGAGCGTTTCTTTGCTTCCAGGTATAAAGGCTAAGGAAAGTCAAACAGTCCCCACATCTGTTCACAATATAATACTCTGTATGTCGGATATTGCAATAGAGGTGGGTCTAAGCATTAGGCCTGAGCCCCAAGGGGCTGTGCCCTTTGAAGGCTGCTGAAATCTGCTCCAACTTCTAACTGATGGGAAGGAGGAGAAAGAGGCTGTCATATTCTGATCATGACACCTGAAAGGATCCTTACTTTCCAGTAGGAATATTGATCTGAAATGCCTTATTTCCCCTGACCCTGCTCTCACCGGTTCCAGGCAGAGATCCATTAAGTAAAGGCAGTAGCTAGAGCCAAAGTGGAAAGAAAGCTGGAAAGTATGATCATGAGTTTGATCCTGAAGTTATAGCAGTGCTGAAATATATTGAATAGGTATTTAATGGATTGTGACATTCCTACTAAGAATAAATTCTGATAAGCAAAATAAACCCCTCCAATTAATCTCCTCCATGATTCGTTTAGATTAAATTTTCTACAGGACTTGTATCTAGGTTTATCGCAGTCGTCCTGGAAGATCAGCTTGCTAGTGGTGAGTAGGAAATTGTATCTGGAAGGGCATGGTAGGAAGTGGGATCCATTTCATCAATTTCTTAGGAAATTAAGTTTTCAATTAAAAGAAAATGAATTTATCTTCCTAGAGATAGGCCTGTAGAGGCTCACATTTGGAAGATTATCATCAAACATCCGCAAACAGATGGCTCCCATGATCTTTAAGTACTTCTAACTAACCCAAGCAGAGGAAAATCACTACAACTAAGAATCTTGTTGGGGATCTGTAAAATGGACAAAATCAGGTGTGGGGGGTTTCCTGCTGCTCAGAGCTATTAGAGTTATTCATGTAGAGAAGGACCTATGATCAATGGTGGAAGAAAACAGATAAGGGGATAAAAATCCTCAATTAAAGTCAATAAATTAAACGGAGTTGTATGGGAATGGCTTTCCAATGACTTATCTTTTTCACAAAAAGCTAGTTCTTCTGTTGGAGAAAAGTCAGTTGTTATGATTTTTTTTCTTAAACAAACAAAAAACTCTGTAAAATCAAACCAGTTCCCTGATTCTCTACTGCCAGTCTGGGATACTTATGTTGACTTCATTTTTCCTGGGTTGGGGAGGGGGGGAGAACACTGAGAAATAAGAGTATCCCAGTGTTTGGTAATTGATATTTTTAAAAAGTTAATATTCTGGAAGCTGTCATTAAAAAAGGTGAATAAATGTTTTCTATATGTATGTTGAAGTGCTGCAGTCTAATTTAGTGGCAGTTACTCTGTCTGGTCCAGTTGAGTTTGAAGTACGCAGCAGAGCTCGAGGAAGGTGCGAGGTTCCTCTTTTCAGGATTTCTTGCCTCTCCTCTCAGTGCTCCTTTCACAAGTGTTTACCTATTCCTCCTGAAGTATTTGCTAACATTTGCAAAACTTGCCAAAATATCTGGTTCCATAAGAAATTCCACTTTCTAAACCAAGGTTCCCACAGACAGTTTGATTTATGTTCAGGGAGGCAGGGCTTTTAGAAGGGAAGAGTTTATATTTACTGTCAGTTGGTGCTAGGTAGACATTTGAGAGTGCTCCAGCCCTCCCCCTTTCTTCATCCCACGCGCTCTCTTTTGCAAACCTCCTACCCCTACAGACGTGCCAGATAAACAGAAACTGAACCACTCGCTACTGCAAATCAATGTGTACAGCTGGACGTGGCAGAGCGAAAACAGAAGAATTCGAGTAATCCCGTATTTGCATTCACGAAACTATGGAGAATTTCTCTTCAAAACTGCCAAAGCCTGTATGTGCAATCGATGCAGAAAATAAAGATTGATGGCAAGGCCAAGCAGGGCCAAGCACTGAGCAGGAATGTCAATTTGTTTGAAAAGGGCGGGGGGAAGGATACTGAAAGGAAAAATATTGAAGGACAAGACCTGGAACTGGACAGCAGTCTAATGCTTTGAGGTATTGATCCAAAAATGCCCTTCAATTTTTGTAAGGAAAGATACTTTGGTTTCCCTGGAACATGTAGGTACAAATAGCTTCAAAGTAACTCAGGTCAAGAGAAAATGCATCTAAAATCTGGGGGAAAGAGGAAGCTTCTGTCATTTTGTAGAACCAAATTAAGGTCCATTTCACCATTCTTGAAATGCAGTCCTAATTTTGGGTTACTGGGGTCCAGGACTACAGATATAGCTTGCTCGGATGGCCATCTGTTTTTAGGAATTTGTAAAAGTCTAATTTTAAAATATTTCGAAGAGAATTAAAGAACAGCCTGATTTCTTTCTTATTCTGTGTATATTGCTGCCTCTGAGAACAGAGAAGTTAGGAGAGTGCCTTGTGTCCTGCAAATGGTGTTTTCCCTGCTGTATAAATGAATGCAGGAAATGCCCCCAGAGGAGCATATTCCTATTTTTTGTATGCAAAAGCATTGTAGTGTGAAGAATAGATACAGAAATTTTTATATGTATGTATTTATATGCATATATACGTATAATACTACAAAATTGTTCATAGTTCAATCTCAATCTACTGTAGTTGCTGAGTACTGATATTGACTTAAAGGAGAGCAGAATAGAGCCATTAGCAGTGAATAATGTAATGAGAAGTTGTTAGAATGTGAGTGTTTACAAAAGTAACAGCGATTATACAAACTAAGTCAATGGTAATGTAGTTGCTGGAAGGCCTGTGGAATGTGATACATTGGAACATCGCTGTATGAATGCTAGGTTTTTTTCCACAATAATTTGAATATTTTTAAAATTTGCTTTTATATAGGAATACAGGAATGCCAAGTAAAACATGTTTTCCACTGGTTATAATGTTTCTTCATGCCATGTCTAAAAATGTTCATGCAACATGTGGAAAGTTGAGATTTCCTTTCAAAATTTTCCTCAATTTTCAAATACTATGTTGAGCTTGCAACATTAAAAAGAAAAAAAAAGCAGCACAGCATAATGTGACAGAAAGGAAAAAAATGAGAATGGTTCTTCAGCATCTTCTCTTTGGAGGTAATGGCTAACCCTGTATTTGATTATGTCATTATACAGATGTGCTGTTTATTATAAGGCCTATATTTGTATCATTCAAATGCAGCTGGAAGATTATTAAGGAACTTTGCATTCTTCATTGCAAATCAAAACTGATTCTGTGCGCACTGGCAAAAGCTGAAGCTTTCATTGACAAATGTGTACGATATCTGGACTTAGATTTCATATTTTTTAAAGCCAAAATTCATACTTTAATGTTTTGAAGGATGTATTAGAGAACTGTCAAAATGTCCTTTTAATAATTTTAACAATGACTCAACATTTTTTACAAATATTTAATCGGTCTTTTGCCTTTTAGTGCGAAAGTTAATCTGTTACTAATCTGTTACCTTATTAATATCTCTTTAGTTATACAAATGCTCTTTTCACAGATGTGTGCATGTGCAATAGAAGATTGAGTAGTTTAACTCTAAAACTTGGAATCCAATCCTGAGGCACAGATGCCTAATTCAATTATTCACAATTCCTCATTTTGTTAAGCTAGATAGGAAATAATAGAAAATAACTTGTTTGAGTATTGCAGGTAGGATGCTTTGTGAGAGAAACAAGTTTTCTTTTTTTTTCTTTTTTTAAACACCCTTTTATTTCACTTTGTGTAGAAAGTAAGCTAATGCAATAACTAGAATTGGATTGGCATGTCATATAAAGGAGGGAATAGAGTTCGCTTTAGAATGACTGTGATGAATGGTGGGCATGGGTAGACAAAGTGATTTGGTGGTTTGTAATATGATACGTTACCCCAAACTTTCAGAAGTTGTACTTCCTTAATCATGACAACGGTCTCAAAAGATAGCGTTCTGTGGATAGCAGGGCAAATAAAGCTGTTTTCTGCAGACTGGTGTACTCGATCACGTAACCCCACTGCGATCCGCGGCTCGCTCGGGGCCCCGAGCGCTGAGGGCGATCTACCAGGGAGGGTGGTACCGCCGGGGTCTCCTCACTTTGTCCTCAGGTGCCTCCCTCCACCCAACTCGTGATTCCCGAAACTCGATGGAACTTAATTACCTGCATTTCCTTCCCCTCCCACCCCAAAGTCTGATGGAAGCTAATAGGTCCCAAATGCATTAGAAGACTTTCCATAGAGAGGGATGGGTAGGTAGGGAGATGGGATGAAATGGCTCAAGCCTGGTTTATGTTAGGAAGCCAGAATCAAACTAGAGACCATATGTGTTTTATAAGACTTCATCTAGGCTTTGGAACCAATGCAGAGGTGGTGGCGGGGGAATGTGCACAGAATCACAGAATCACAGAATTGCTGAGGTTGGAAGGGACCTCTGGAGATCATCTAGTCCAACCCCCCTGCTCAAGCAGGGTCACCTAGAGCACATTGCACAGGACCGCGTCCAGGCGGGTTTTGAATATCTCCAGAGAAGGAAACTCCACAACCTCTCTGGGCAACCTGGTCCAGTGCTCTGTCACCCTCACAGTGAAGAAGTTTTTCCTCATGTTCAGGTGGAACTGTCTGTGTTTCAGTTTGTGCCCGTTGCCTCGCCTCCTGTCACTGGGCACCACTGAAAAGAGTCTGGCTCCATCCTCTTGACACCCTCCCTTCAGATACTTGTACGCGTTGATAAGATCTCCTCTCAGCCTTCTCTTCTCCAAGCTAAACAGGCCCAGCTCTCTCAGCAGCCTTTCCTCATAAGAGAGATGCTCCAGTCCCCTAATCATCTTTGTAGCCCTTCGCTGGACTTGCTGCAGTAGTGCCACATCCCTCTTGTACTGGGGAGCCCAGAACTGGACACAGTACTCCAGATGTGGCCTCAGCAGGGCTGAGTAGAGGGGGAGGATCACCTCCCTACGTACATAACATATATACACCGTTCAGATATACTCCTGACAAAAGAGAAGCAGGTGAAGTAGAGATCCTATGAGAGATTATCCAAACCCTGCAGTTAACCTGGCCCATGCTCCTTGCTGAAGTTCCACTCCAGACCGTTGAAGACTAAGGATGACCGCAGTAAGACAGACTGGAGCTGTGGTTCTTGTCTAGGGATGGGTCCGTGGCAGACACTTTCCTTCCTGACAGCATTTTCATGCTGTGCCTCCGCAGTTTGAAGTGCAGCTGGTGTATACTCAAGTCACAGCGGGGTGTCAGCATGGCGCAATGCTTGGCAGGAAATCAATTCTGAGCTATTCTGCCATCTACTGAGGATAGCTTACTGAAAACTGGGACTTTTAGTGAACTTTGGGTCAGATGAATAAAGTGTTCTAATTACCAGGAGGCATCTTGCTGAAGAGGAATTGAGTTCTGAGAAGTAACAATTGTATAAATTAGCATAAATTTCAAAAAAAACCATAATATCAAGAGATTTTGCAAAACTTTCAGCAAATGTTGTGTGCAAGAAGAATGAAATACTGGGGCTCAGATGAGGCTGAAAGAAGAAACTCGTGACAAGGAAAACTTACACTAACTACTACTAGCAGTACAGATGTTTAGGCAAATTGAATGTTTGAATATAAAAGGTGTGTGTGCATAAAAGGGTCAAGACGTGTATTTGTGGCAAAGTTGTTTCTCTAATTGTCCCTGTTTTATAGAAGATAATTCATCTTTGCATTCAGAAGTTTTGAAACAGAATCAAGGTGAACTCAGCGAGTTTGGTCTTTGTTTAAAGCATATGCAACAAGTTATATACAGCAGGAGCCAACCAAGCAGAACTCTGCCTTTGACAGCAAAGATTAATGACCCACCCTCCTTTAATTGATGGTATCCAAAGTGTGCTTCTTTCCCTCAGCCTTTATCAGCTAGCAGAGGATATTTCAGGTAGATACACACCACTGCTTACTGAAGTTAAAATGGATTATTTCATGTATTGTTTTCTTGGCATTAGCAGGAATATTTAAAAAGAAAATCTGCAGTATATGAAACAGAACATATTTTCTGTAAACCTATTATCTTGATGGCCGTTGATGTTTTAGGGCCTGCCATGATCAGTTTTATTAAACCATCCTGAAAATGGAGAGCAACTACTAAAGACCAGAGCTGTTGACCTTATATTTCATTAGTAATAAGATTCTATTTATTATAGTTACCACAACCTTCCTAAAAACTGAGGATTTTTTTTATCCTTTGCCATGTGAGGAACATAGATACTCATGCATGCTGTTCTTGTACGTTGTTTGAATGAACAACAAAAAAGTGGAAGTGGGCTGAAAAACATCTGAATGCACAAGCACTGTTTTCAGCTCAGAGTGTTAGTTTGCAAGCAAAAATATGCAGCGGTGTCGTAAAATATTTTTTATTTTGGTTTGACAAGCAAATCCTTCAGGACTCAGGTGGACACATTTGTGGCATGGTTCCCCTTAGAAAAGAATGGCATCCTTTTTAGCCAAAGAGTGGTTGAGCCTGTCTTTTTCTGTTGTGTTAATTTTCATGTTTATGATTGTGATTCCTATCCTTAGTCTTCCTGTACTATAAGGTAGTAGTGCTTTCATACTGCATTTTATTTACAACTTTATTTAGGCTTCAGGAATCAGTGCTTTTGCTGTGTTTGACCATCTGATTTCTCCAGGTAAGGGGGGAAAAAAGGCCTATATGATTCATAATCTAAGCAGATTTCTGGTTGAGATAGGTCCCAAAAGATGCTGAAAACCTTGGTAGTATTTTGTGTGGAGCTTGATTGTCTCTTAAGTTGGATTGACTTTTTCCTTTGGACTGCATTATGCTGCTTTGTGAAGAAGTGTGTCTTTGTGGGGGTATTTTTTTATATGTTTGTTTGTTTGTTTGTTTTTTTAAAGAAAATAAAAGGGAGAATGAGGATATAAATTCAGCTGAATAGTGAAGTAGTTTCTAATGGAGATGGCACTTCTTTTTTTTTTCAGAATCAATGATAAATAGATAAACGAAATCTTTCATTCATCTGAAATGTCCATTCACCTGAAACAGGCAACTGTAAGGCGTTATTTTTCTTAGTAGGAAGCTATTAGGAAACAACTTCAGCTGTTGACCCGTACATCAAACTGGAGTGCCTGGACCCCACTCAGTGATTTGGGTTGTGGCTCACACCGTGTCTTACAGAAGGCTGCAGTGTAGGTGGAGCCCCCCATTCTGCTGTTGCCGCCAACACACACATTTTCCAGAGCGACGTTCAGGGAATGTATTTAACATCTGTGGTTGATCAAATAACTCGTGTGACTAGGCGTGCAGTCTTGTCTGAAGGGAAGGATTTCAGAGCAGTGGAAAATCCTCATTGGCATAAACATAGAAACAGGCTGTGGTGACACACTCTGAGGCATTAGGTAGAAAAAAGCAGAAGGGTCCTTTCTTGTAGCAAAAGGTCTTGTTTGACTGTACCAGCTAAATCATGAAATGGGGAGAAAAAGACATATTCCATGAGTCAAGAAAAATAATGCATAGAAGAAGAAAACAAAGAACGAGGTTAGCTCCAAAAGTTATTTAATTTTTTTTGGTGCTGAAACCCGATCTGGGGAAACACCTACAGCTATGCTTATTTTGTCTATACCTGTCTTTCATGCTGTCTGCATGCAAAGTACATACAGAATAATTTATTACAAGTTTCAGAATTGATTGTCTGCAAAAGCCTGTCAAGAGCAAAACATTAACTGGGCATGGAGGAAAATGTAGTTTTCTTTTGATCTTCTCCTGACATTGCTGGAAGCAGAGATAAAAATACAAACAGTGTGTATGACTTTTTTCTTTTTCTAAGTTGTTGTCCCTTTAAACAATGAGTGAATGTTCCTATTGCATAACAGAATACTGAATTCCTAAAATATACTTGTCTAAAGTTCTTTTTTTAAATCAGGAAATTGTAATTCTGTATGACAAAATGACTAAAACTGAAAGTTTGATGGAGAAGCTAAGGTAAATTGACTTAAAGAAGTTCTTTAGTATACTCATGTAAAAGCTGTCAAGAAAATGGCTAATTTAAATCTCAACCAAGGCACATGCCAATAATTTAGGTATCTCTGTCTTTTAGAAGTGTTGGGCTGTCTTTAACATCCAAAGTGGCAGCTAGATTTTAACTCAGCTCTTTTATTTCAGAATGGATTAATAACTACTTGCCAAAACAATATTGATATTAGACAGATTGTGGACTAATGATAGGTTTTCTGATGCATAGATTTTTAGCGTATGGGCTGGAGGTCTAAGTTCTCTTATGAAATATTTTAACAATATGCATTCCCTCATTCTCCCTCACTGGCGCATAAGTATATGCTTGACAATGAGCTCACAGTGACACTTTTCAAAATAACTTAACATAGATACTCATTTTCAAAACTGTCACTTTCTTGTGATAATTTAATTATTCCTTTTTTCTTCAAAGAAAACTTTAGTCTATTTGCAGATCCCCATGCACATTTTTATCTCCTGCTTTTGGAACGGGCGCATTATATTACTGAAAGCTAACAGCGTAAGAAAAATCTAGAGACTGTTGCTTACAAATGTAGCTTTTGGTATTACAAGTGTGGTTGGTTCTTTAAATCAAAAAGAAATATTCAAATCTGATGGAAATGCTTATTTTTGCATTGAAACTGCCATTTAAAAATGAATTGCATAGCCTACAGTTATTCATGAATAATAATAATAAGCTAGATTATAAATTTATACAAGTTAGTATTGTACTTCTTGAAATTGTGTATTTGAAGGAAATAGTGTTGGGTTTTTTTTGTTTTCTTTTTAATACGAAGGGCTTTGCTTCTTCCAGAAGGCTTAGGAGCGAGCATTTTTGTCTGTTGAGAGAGAATTTTAATAGAAGTGCAAACATGCTTAACATGGCTTAAATGTTGCATTTAATCAGTTTTTTCCCCAAGATTTCTGGTTAACTACAGAACTCCACTTGGTCTTTCTGGAACCTGGATGGATAACCATTTTGAAGAGGTCGTTGTCTTGAGGAATTATCTTATTTGAACATAAAATGCCTTCCAAATAGTCTTTTTTTTGTTTCCATTTGGACACTCGCAGTGCAGTTAGCCTTCATGACTTCTGTTCCTCGTGGACTGCAGACTTCATGGCCAGAGGGGCCTTTGCGCTCGAGCAGTCTGGCTTGTAGTGTAGCAACCCACAGTACTTGCCGAACTACGTGCTTGCACCTAAGATTGCCGTCTGATTCAGTGACAATAACTGTGGTCAAATGACTATATATTTTAGAACAGCATCCGGCTTTAAGGACATTGTGTTATGAGGAACCTCTCTCACTCCTTGTTACCTTCCTCATTGGATTAACTAAAGACATATGTCCTGTTTTCTGTTCCAGTTTTAACAGCTTCAGCCTCCATTCGTAGGTTCCTGGAGCATCCTTATCATCTAAAAAGTTTTGGGGTGTTGCCTGTCTTTTTTTCTTTTGTATATACTTGTAGACTGATTGGTTAGATATCAGTGAAATATTTGCAAAATTCCGTTTTCACCTCCCGTACAAGAGCATTGTTTTGGTGATTTTTTTAAACATGCACCTCCATGTTTGGGTCTGTCTATCTACATACATATGCACACACACAAAACAGACAAATATTCACATACCTTTCTGTATGGGGGTACTTGCATTTTTTAATGTAAAAGTAGCAACGGCACTAAAAATACGTATTCCCTTTCCCTAATACTGGCAGGGTGTTTGAACCTATAGAGACAAGGCCTTGCACATTGAGTTGAAAAAGTGACTGTTTTAAAAACTAGAAATGTTACAATGGCATAATCTCCACATACTATATGGTATGGATCAGGCAGTTTATGTATTTGGTTAGTCTGTTTTCACTTCAGTGCAACGGCTTGCAGCTGCAGCCTGCGCCGGTGGCAGATCAGAAGCTGCAGCGCGGTATCGGCCCGACCTGGACCGTTTGTCTTGGAAGGGTAACTGTTTGGCTTCCAGCATGCTTCATTCGCCCGGGTCGCCCTTAAAAATAAACAGAGTCCGAGGGAGCCGAAGCCGCCTCCCCTGTGGCAGCCTTGTGTGGTTGGCGGTGGAAGCGAAGGCAGCGGCGCCGCCTCGCACCTGGCCTGGCCCGGGGGTCCCAGCGCCTGGCCAGCCCACGAGGGCTCCACCACGCGCCCTTTCTGCGCGTCTGTGAGAGCCAACGCCTGAAAACCCCTTGGCTCACCCGGGCTGCGGATGCTGTACTGGCCTGCCCAGGACAGGCAGTGAGGCAGGTTGCGTCGTCACCCAGCGTCAAGAGCCTCCAAAAACCCAGCGCTGCTTCTCAGCCTTAGTCTTCGTCTTTATTTTTCAAACAGCCCTCTCAAGTTGTGTTATTTCATTTAACAAAGCAAATTCCTTCCCTGCTTTCTAGTATTTGCCTGCCTGGAGGGCCAGGTCCTTCTGGAAGCCGGACTCTGCGTTTTGGGGAAAAGGCCCGCCGAGGCTCACTGCTGGCACGCAGCACCGGCCGGAGCTGAGCCTGAAGCTGGTGAGGCTTCTGCAGGGTTTCATCAAATTGCGGCACCTCCGATGTTTCATTGTGCTAAGAGGGAATTCACTGGGGATTCACCAAATGATTTGAAAACGAGACTTCTTTTTTGAGAAGAAAAGTATTCAAATAGCGGTAGGTGGGATAATTCCATTAGTTACTCTTAAAAAAAAAAAAAAAAAAGCTCTGCAAACTGTTTTCAGCTTAGTCTGCAAAAGGACATAATCTGTAAGAGCAGATTTATAATGTTTTGCATTGCTTTAAATATACTGATTAAAGCATAATTTATTGATTTGGATGTGGGCCTTTGCAGAACGTTGCAATGTTTAAAAAAAAAATCCAAATCACAGTTGCTTGTGTTTACCTTCTAAAAAGATGTATTGTTTCTGTCGTTAAACCAGGCCTCAATTAATGCCCTAAAAGCGCTGAGTGACTTGTGCTCCTAGCATCTCAAGTCCTGGTGGCTTAGAGTGATATGTTGGCGCCGATAGCACTTTGGAAAGAGGTTCAAAGTTATTTAGCCTCTTCTGAAAATTTCACACCTGAGCTTCAGTAGGCCCTGACATCTATCGAGCTGCTGTGATGGGAAACAGGGTGGCAATGCAACAACTTGCCTGTCACCTGTCAGGAGACAAAGACCTTCACTGCCACTGATCCAGCGCAAGCCTGAGGTTGGTGTTAATACCTGCCTAGGTGCTTCTTACACCGAAGCATTGCGCCTGACGAGTCGGGCTCATGCAGTATTTATTTGGGTGGAGGTTTTAATCAGATCACTCTTTTGATATTCGGTTGTGCACACAATAAGACCAGACTGGTAACAATTGTGAAAATACACGTACGTAATGTAATGTATGTATGCAGCCTTGGGATGTGAATTTCATGTTTAAAAACTTGCAAGCACAAGCATATGGGCATACAGTAATGTTTCTTGCCTCACTGTGTGTATTTTGGACTGTACTTGTTTCTGCCCTGGAGTAATTTGGAGTGCAGTCTGAACTGCTTGGAGTGCTCTATTTCTTCTTGTATCGGTTCAGGTTCAGATCAACTCACTTGCAGCTCAGCATTTAACACAAACTTGGGCAATTAAGGTCTTCCCCGTGGCATCTTACCACACGGTGTCAGGCCGCAGCGCTGTTCACATAATCGCCTTGCCAAGCCCAACGACAAGTGTTTCCTTGGGAACTGGTGGGAATTTGTTATAATGCAGTGTAACCCAGTGGGGTCTCGTCTGCAGCCAGGGCAAGTTGCCTTGCTAGGTGATACGATCATGGGAGGAAAGGCTCCGTAAAAACTGGACGAGGGAGTCTCCTGCACGCACGTTTTAAAATACGGTTGCATTGTCACTAAATGACAAACCTGCAAGACTTGGTAAGGCTCATTTAGTAATTCAGTTGTGAAGTGCTGCAAAAGGTTTTGCATTTTAAATTTTCAGACAATTAATTTGAAATAGAAGTGATTGTTTGGAGAGGTATCATGACTATGTAATATTAGTGGGTTTTTTGTTTTATTGTGGTAAACTTAAATTTAGAATTGTGTTGGAAAGGTAGACGCATGTTTTTAATCTAAAGTATGAAAGTATGAAACATTGTATTCCAGATACTTGGATTACATCCTCATCTTTGATTTTACTAAGAGTTAGTGGTAGGAATTGTTTTCAGGCATGTGATTCAAATTCAGTCTTTGGCAAGAACCTTGATTCAGGGTTTAATCTAGAGTTTGACAGGGCTAACGAGGAGGAAGTAAAGTTATTTACCAAACAGCACTGAAACGGCGCCCAAATTCAGTACTAAGCACCTGCTCCATGATTTGCATAAAGCTAACCTGTGTGTTCACTATTACTTGATGGGAAAATACTGCAGCTCCCCTGTGAGGACCACAGGAATTTCCAGCTTTTGTTTTTCCACTGTGTTTCCTTCACCTCCTTTTTCAGACTGTGTTCAATTCTTGAGTTTTCTCTTTGAGTCAGATTTACTGCGTCTTAATAAGAACGAAATGCATATTTCCTGGAGATCAGGATACTTTGGAAAAAGAGCAGCTTAATGTTTGCAAATGTTATCTTGCATCTTATTCACTAAGTGGCCTCAAGAAATAGCGTTTTTTTTCCTCTCCTTTTTCCTTCCTTTCCGTTCTGATTATTTTTTCCCTGCCTCTCTCTTGCCCTTTCCCCCTTTCCCGTTGTCCCATGTGCTTGCCCCTTGGTCGCCGCCATTGCACGAGCACGGAGCAGTGAAGCTCCTTTGGCGCTGGTTCCAGCCCGTTCGGTGGCCGGCGCGCGTCTGCCGCCGGCCTCTAGCGCACGGCACGAGCGGCCCTGCGCCGGCAAAGGCCTTGGGAAGGCCCTCGCCTGCCGCTTCGGCGCCTTGCCCTGGGCAGCCCTTTCCCGTGTCAAGCGCGCCCGGCCCCCTGAGGGGAAGAGGGCTGCGCAAGGCCGTGGCTCTCCGCAGCAGCAGCCTCCGCCTGGCAGGAAGGCCAGGGGGTTCATCACCTGCGCCCCAGTTTGGCACCGCTTCCGGGGCTTCTTAAAAAAAAGTAAAAAATCCCCCAGACTACCAACAAACTCCTTATCTCCCTCTGCCTGATAGTCGCTACCTTATTTTTTAGAGAATACGTATTAGTATTTGTAGAGTATTTGGCACTAAACTTGCTTTTAGATGCAAGTTCTAAGTCGCTTCACAAGGTACGTGCAGAAATTCACATTAGCAACAGATGTTTAAGCTCCACCTAAATAAGGCGTGCTTTAGCCAGGTGATAAGCTTGTTGCTAGGCTGGAATATTGCTCCGGAGTTATGAACCCTGAATCCCTTCTTCGGGCTTTCACTTGCTGGATTCCAGATGTGGAAGATCGTGTATTAAAACACTGCTGCCTCTCTTCTATTCCTGTAAGATCAATTTCTTCCTCTTCTTTCTGTTTTGAACTCCATCTCCTCCTCTAAGCCTTGATTTATTGATTCATGAATGAGAACATCAGCAGCAGTAAACAGGGCTCTGTCCCAGTACCATAATTTTGATGTGATTGCATTTATACACAAAACTGACTGTTCTCTGGCACTTTAAATACAATTTGTTCTCTGTCCCATACATTTCAGCAAGCAGGTGCTTTTCTTCCTTCTCTCATAGTAATACTTTTGAAAATCAATTCTTAAAAAAAAATGCGGTAGAGGCTGATGGAAGGAAAGTATCAAAAGCACAAGAAAACAGACATTGTAAAGAGATTTCCTAGGCAAGGGTGCTCCCAAGCCTGTGGGCAAGTTGCTCACTCTATGTATTTGCTTCCAATTTAATTTGCAGATCGTAGTAAAATTATGCTAATAATTATAGTTTATTATTAAGTATTAGGAATATTTATAAATATTTATTAATAAAATTATAAATTGCTATAAATTATTAGCTTTAATTACCCAGAAGATTTTTTCCCCCAAATAATAGAAATATTTTGCCAGCTGTAGCATAATTATAAGATATGGATTCCTTCTTTTGACACTGCTGCAGGTATTGGTTAGCAGAAAATCAAACAGGTATATCTCCACTCCTTAAGAAGAAATTTATGCGTGTGTGTGTGCATGCACGCTGTTCAAGTTTTAGCATCCCAGTTATGGCATTTTTTTATAGCCCATTCTATGCTGGGTAGACTAAAGGAGTATATTATATTTTTTTAACATGCAGGGCTTACAGTGCTAGATAATGGTTTGTCCTTCTGTTGCTTTGCAGCTCTTTCAGGAACAAAACAACAAACAGGTGGGAGAAGTACTCATTTGAGTTTCATATTGTGGTGTGGATGGTCTTAAAAGGATTTTAGAAATTTATGGCCTCTATCATCTGAAGTTCTGCTCTTTCAAAGCATTACAATAGGTTGGCTGCCGAGCTCTGCATTATTGTGCTCTACTTGAGCTGTTTGGAATATTACTTTGAGAATTGGAAGGGCTCCGGGGTGCTAAAACTGATTATGAGATTTTTCTTTGCTTGACAAGATGAGCAGGCCCATGTGAAGTATAAGGCAGTTATGCGGATTGACGGCAGACAGGTTTCAATCACAGAATCATGTTGTGTTTTGCTTGTCTTGGAGGTGGGATGCCAGCAAAATTGAGTTTCAAGAGGATAATTACAGCCCAATCAAATCCACAGGTTAAGTTTCATGGCTTTTTTTTCCTTTATTTTTTTTTAAAGAGATTCCTTTCAGTCAATTAGTGTATTCTGAGTGTTCTTTGGAAACTTTATAATGTTTCTTCCTGAAAATCAGAATAAAAGGTAATTAACAGAGTAAAAACTGCAACTGCCCCAAAATGTTGATTTTAAAAGTTTTAAAAGTTTAATAACGTCAAGGGCACCCAGTCCTTATCTCTCTCATTTTTCCATCTGTTCGTGAATATTTGTCTTCACTGTGTGTTTGACAACAGTTTTGTGTGCGAGTATTTCCTCCTTTTTCCAGGTAGGAGCCTCGGCAGGCTGAATAAGTGATCCCAGGCTCCAGTTACCCAGCCCTCAGATAACCCTTCAGAGTCAAGTACCTGACACTCTTCAAAAAGCAGGAGTCAACTCTAGGAATGGGCATTGGTGTTAGTGGTAAAATAATCCCTTAAGATAAGCAGGATAAGCTCTGAAACCAGGCAAAAACCCATCTAGGAAGTAGTAGTTATACATTCCTCAGCAGCAACTCAACATGCGCAAGTCCCAGGTTCTCCTTACACAATTTATTGGTCTTTGGCCGGAGAGGTTGGCTCAGGGCTCTGGCTTTGTTTAATCTACTTTCTTGACAACAGACTGTTTGCTGCAGTCCCTCGTTTTCGTTTGTCCGCTGCAAAGCCTACGTTCGGGTTCCTGTTGCTTGGACGGTCCTTCTCGCTGGTCTGCATTTCTGAGTTGGGTCGAGTGGGGCCCCCTCCCCAGCCCCGATCGCCTTTCTCACACAGTGCTTCTGGCCTTTCCAGACCTTCCTCTAAGCCTTCCCAATGTGACATACGAATATTTTAGGTAATGTCCGGTCTCCTCCCTTGGTTTTGTATGGACCGTCTCCTTCCACTGAGATCCCAGTTGTTGGAGGCCCACCCTGACCTTTGGGACTGGTCCTTTCCAATTTTCCAGTGTCATTTTTCCAGTTTTTTTCCAGTGTTCTTTTCCAGTGACATGCATTAAGACAAATTACTTCCCATGGGGGGAATCCTGTGCGTAGGTGCTGCATGTTTCCGTAGAGTTCCTCAGTGAATGTCACGTATGTCAGTGAACGTCATGGTTCTGAAATCATCCCATGACTCTGGGGGCTGGGGAATTTTAAAGTATCTAATTTGCAAGATTTGCAGTAAAATCATGCAAATACGCATGTGCCTTTTTTGTTTTCTCTGGATTTAGGCAGATTATAAATTCTAAGAAAGGTTTTATTAAAGACAGAACCTTGGGGCTTGTTATTCCTAATTACATCACTTCATACTGCTACAGTGTTAGTACAGACTCCTTGTGTCAGGCACAGTCTCTTTTCTATTATTTTGAACTTTTCCTACTGTTTCTACTTCTACTAATTATACTTCTTGAACTACAGCATATCTGAGTGTAGAAGGCTGTTTTACCTCTGGAATTTCACTTGTGTGGTTCAGCATTGCAGTTGTATGTGAATTGATAGGTTTTATGCGGAAGTGTATTTTTAGTCTGGAAGCCAAACTCCCAAGGTGTCTTTGAGGAAGTTCTCCAAAACTCCTGGAATAAAGTTTTCTTACTCGGCATGGCACGGCACGTTCGTTCCTTGCGCACGCACAGAAACACCGTTGGCCTGCAGAAGGTGTCATTCAGCAGTCGTGGCACTTGCCGTCTAACTTGAGGAGAATGTGAGAGTTTTTAAAACCCAACTAATGGAAAAGACGAGCTGTTCGTGTTGACTTGCCCAAAGCTTCTGGTGGGCCTTTGAGCCCGCTGCAGCCAAAGGCAGCCGTGGCTGAGCGCTGCCGAGGCTGCGTTTCTGCCGCCTCCCCGCTCCCGGGGTGATCCTGGGCAGAGCCGCTGCAGGCTGCGTCGTCAGCAGCAAAGGGCCCTCGCTGGCTGGGTGAAGGAGAGGGCCGTGGCCCAGTGCCACAGGGGACGGTGCTGCGGCTGTGAGCCTCCCAGCCCCGGGCGGGTCGGGCTGGAGCACGGGAGCAGGAGGCGATCCGGGAGGTGGGACGGGGGCAGAAACGTTGGCCCTTGGGGGAGTGGAAGAAGGCTCCTTTTTGCGGCAGCGCCCGATTGAATGGATGGGGAGACTGTGCTGTAAAACGGGTGTGGGGGGGCGTAGGATGTGCCTTCTTGGAGTGCGGGGTCTCCCATGGAGCGTGAAGGGAGCCGCACACTTAGTTTATAGTAGGCACCGAAACTTGTGGTAGCTCCATGAGACTGTGGGAACAGAAATGTATGATTGGTGGAAAATAATGTAGCTTTTCACTTTTAAATAATCGAAGGTGGCTGGCAATAACCTTGGGACAAAATATAATTAAAGTGTACCAGTCCAGATCCAGTTTAAGCAATTTTGCTGTTTTTCTTCCAAATTCATTGTTTGGCACTGTATAATTCTTTAATACAAAACAGTTGTTTTCATTTTTAATATGTTGGTTGCAGGAAAATTTATGATGCATTTGTACTTCTCTGCAAATATTCGAGTGCTCTCCTGGAAGAAGGTATGCAATAAATAACATTGCTTCATACGCACAGTGGATGTTCAATCATTTAATAGTATAATAAGAAAACCTTGAACTAAAATCCTTGTGGACTCTGAAGATTTTTTATTAGATCTTCCAATATTATGTACTTTAATGGAAAACTACCTTCTGCTAGCATATATCCAGTCTTATTTTAAGATTAAAATATAGCAAAATATTTACTGTAACCATAAAAGAGCAATATACAGAAGAGAGAGAACATATCTATACTACATTATACACTGTATTTTAAAATATTTACATGCCTTTTAAGAATACTTTTACGTCGGAGGGGCTGATGATACAGTAGTGCTTCCTTTAGCTCAAGTTTGTAAATATCAAAATCAGGAAATAGATTTTTTTTTTTCAAGTTCTGATGATCACTTTGAATTGCTTTGAACTCACAGTTTCTTAGCAAATGGGATGTTGGTTTTATTTTTCAGTGCTGCTGTTATGTAAAAGAAAAAAAGGTAATACTATAGTTTTCTCCTTGAGAAAACTTAAAATACCCATGGAAGTTTTAAAGTCTAAACAGATATAGTTATATATGCAGCAAAGACTGCGTGTAAGACTGACAGTGCCAAAGCCTCTGAGCTCAGGGAGTGACTTCATGAGCGGGTGTCACTGGCAGACTTTTGTCATCTTCTTAGGACTTATGCCATTGAGCTTCGCTTTCACACCCATGCTCTATGGGCCTTGCCACCCCCATTTGAGCCTAGTAAGAATTCATTGCATCTGAAAGCACGTTTCTAAGCCTTTTTGTTTAAGAAACCAACCTGTGCTCTGAAAAGTGGGTGTAGGGAATGTGATTTTTGCATTGTATTTGTCCTGCATGCAAACAAAAATATTTGTTTGTCTTTAGCAATTGTAACAGGAGTTGGAGAGTCAGGCCTCATGCTTTCTGACTTACTAGCATCACCCTACCTGGCTTCAAACTAAATAGTGAAGGCACATGGAGGAGATTTAAAGATAGGAGCTATCTTTAACTTGTTGCCCTTCAGGATAAAATTGCACTTACAAACTTTGAAAAACAGAGAATCAAACTGCAGTTGCACTAACTCTGCTTTGATTCAGACAGTGGGAAAAGTCCCATGTACATGAGAGCAGAATGTGTCCCCAGGGTAGGTGCAGTTAACAGTTTCTTCCCTGCCCTCTAAAGAGGCAAAGCTAGATTTTGATTGTGTCCATGCATAGCCATATAAAACCACTGTATCACCAGTGATCAAAACTTGATCATGGTCTGGCTCCTGAAGAGTTTCGGTGTCTCCAACGATGACCACTGCCAGTATTGCGGTCCTGCACCATGTCATATGGGAGGGCCAGAATGTCAGGAGCAAAGATACAGTCATCCACCCATTCATGGAAACATCCTGCAAATCTAGGTTTATTAACAAAACACTGTGTTCCTTCGCTCTCTGTTTTGGGGGATTTTCCAGGTATAACTGCATGGTGTTAGAAAACTGGGAATAAAGTTATAAATCATCTTTAAGAAACCTTTGCAATACAATGCTTTGTTTCAGAAGGTATTTGGTCACACATTTGCTTTAGTACCAAAGTGGAAATAGGTTGAAAAACTATTAGAAGAAAAATCTGTGGAAATTATTTTGCACTGACTGTTGATTTTAAGCTGTGGTTAACAAAAACATAGTGCTTCGTACAGCACAGCAGCTACTTTAGACACACACATGTCTTTTAGTTCCCTCTTTATTCTGAAAACGTGGAGTGTGGTACGCTTCAATTCCTTTGCTCGCTGGAAACGTTAAAGCCTTTTGCTGTTCTAACTGATCCCTGCTTGGAGTTTTTCATTACTGACGCAATCTCGAGGTGAGCATTATAAAGTGAAGTATTGTTCTTGATCTCACTGAGAAGCAGTAGGGAGTCAAACTGCAGGCATCCAATGTCAAAATAGCCTTTTCTAAAGAAGTTTTTCATGTGAGGGTGAAGTGTGTTTAAGGCTGTGTTTGCTGATCTTGAAGCTCAGGATGTAACGAGTAAAATGACAGAAGAATATGACCTTGCAAAGAATGAGGTGGATAAAATCTACATGGGCTTTGGGGATAATGGAAACGAAGCACAGTCCAAATGAATGAGACCTTTAAAGGTTGCCTTTCCCTTCACAAAGGTTTTTGATAGGATATGAAGCTCCTAACAAACCCTTAAGAAAAGACAATTATAGTACTATCCATAGGGTTCAGAATTCAAGGTGTTCAGACTGGCAGCAGTTTGATAGCCACAGAAACCATTTCCCATTAAATCCATTTAACTAGAATAAAAGATTTTTTTTTTCTTTGTGTGTAGAATATTTAGTGATTAATTCTGTTCTATACTGTTTTCACTGGTGAGATTAGAGCATCTTGTGGAAAATAATTATCTTAGTGCATACTGTATTTTATGAAGTATTGATTTGCCTTTTCCAGTTATAGAAAATTGTAAAAATACCTTTTTTTCCTCTCAAACTGAATTTATTTCTGCAGCTGCGTCAGATTGGAAAATGCTGCATGAAAAGCTAGTATTTGAAAAGCGCGTTATATTGAGTGGTTTTTTTTGGAACTAATTTTAAATATTTCAGGGGCAGCCTTCTTCCACAGCCACCTCTTGTAATGCATTGGTCCTAATAGGAAGAATTACTCCGCTAGGGGAGATGGCTTTTGCTTCCTATGCAGTCACCTTATCCCTGATTTTCAGTGTGCTAAAAGCTTCTTCTTCTGTCCCCTGACTTCACATAATTCAAATGATTCTTTTTTTTCTTTCATTGTAGAGTTTTGTTCTTGGAAAAGGGAAAGAGACCTGTGTGTGCGCGTGTGTGTGGGGGTGGTGTTTGTTTTGTTTTTTTCTGTCATAAATCCGATTTCCTAGGAATTGAAACGTAGTTTTAGGAACTATGGAAACAAAATACATGTTCACTTTCATTTTCTTCTAGTATTTTGCCTTTCTATGCAAAATTTCTCTAGGCACCTCTAATGACTGGCACCAATCACCCATGGTGCTGCTCTTGTACCTGCTCGTGAAGTTATTCTGCTGCTCCCAGTAAACTGCATGAACGCTCCCTCTCTGCCCATCTCAGTACTGTGCTTTCTATTTCTCCTTTCCTGCTAGATTTCAGCTGTGATTTCTTTGGTTGACATATGAACACTCAGAAAAAACAGCCCACAGCTGCAGCTAACCATTTGACAAGGTGTGCGTGAACCAACCAGCCTCCTCGCTGTAGTTAGGTCCTTTAGTTGGTCTGCTGACACATCTCAAAATTACACTCTCTTAGCGAAATGAATGCAAAAAGCCCCCTAGTAACAGAAGCCAGTCTGGTTAATATATAAAAACCCTATTGTGTGCATTCAACTCCCCCCCCCCCCCCTTCAATGTAGGATTGTTTTTCCCTTGTATTTTATTGTTTCTAAAGGCAGTAGCAAAGCTTTGCCCCCCGGCAGTTAGCAATCTCTGGTGTGCCGCGCCCCCAGTTCAGTGCTTTTTTGCTTAGGCTTGTAGGACCGGCACCCCACGGGGCATTTTGCAGTGTCTTCTCCACCCGTCCCAAGCAGTTCTCATCATTCCAGAAATGGCTTTCTTCAGCTTGTAAGATGGAGAGTGAGCTCCCTTTAGAGCTTGATACACCTTTGCTTCCCACCGCAGCGAAAGGGGTGCTGAGGTAATGCAGTGAGATAGCTGGCAATCTGAGTTGGAAATAAAATACCCTTTTTCTGTGATATACTCAACCTTTTCTGCCCTGGGGTTTAAAAACTGAGGTCTACTCTTTAATTTAGCGTTCTCAGTCTGTACACTGGAACACTGCTAATGATTCAAGAGAGTTAACAAGATGGTAGCAAAAATCATGTGTCAGGTAAGTCTGACCATAAAAATTCTAGAGGCAAGGCAACGTGACTCATGTCGATGGATTTTTAAAACATAATTTTCTGTCTACTGGAGGCCAAGGCAGAGAATGTATTGAGTTCATTTGCGTCACACTATTTTTCCAACTCCTTATTAAATCAGACCTGAACTAAGCATACCTTTGAACAACAGTTAGTGTGTTAGGAACTTTTTGCTAAATAGAATCATTCTGAAATTTAGAAAACATCTGAAAGATCTAGATGGCTTCAAAACAGAGACATATCTTAGCTTTTTGGATTTGCTGTTTTTCTGTAAAAGCAGTGCTCCCAGGGAACAGGCTGGGATTCATGATTCACCAGCTCATTTATTCTTATGAGCATGTCATGTGTGTCAGTTCTTCTGATTTTTTTTTTCTCTTTTTTTTCCAATGCATGAGCTTCCTGTGGGCAAGCTTACTGTGCGTCATGAATGCAAGGGCATGTGTTCCAAGAAGATTAATATCCTTTTCTCATCATCTGTGATTTGTAGAGGTAGCTATTTACATCATCTTAAAATGTGAAGTGGTACATCTATTATTTAACCTGTCTAAATTTTTGTTAATGCTGGAAAGAAGTTCACTGTTATTCAGTAAGATAGTTACTTTTCATGACACTTTAGCATCTGTTTCTGAATGATATCTTCAGCTCAGTAATGAAACTTAAATCTGCTTTGGAGCTAATTCATGTTAGTGATGGCATGTGATGCAATTTTAAGCTGTTTGTGTATATTTAAACAAAGATTGATTTACACTAGTTTCTTTTCCAGAGGAGTACAACTTAAACTAATTCTTATTGATCCAAATACATTTAAAACTGGTTTAGAAAATTTTCAAAAACATAAAACTCGCAAATCTCTCAAAGCCAGTTTACTTAAGCATTACTGTCATGGTTAAAAAGCATGCTTTCATGACGACTGACTGATTGGTAGGTTTGTTTTTTTTTTCTTGGCAATATCTTGACTTAGTTCAAATGAGATGGAAAAATACATTACCGTACTCTAAAGTTTTGGTGCAAGATTGCTGAAGATGCTTGGATAGGTGTATTTCTCAGTAAATAGATATTTTTCTTACCGTAAGTCTGCAACTAAAGGCAACCCCCAGAACTAGTCTCTGCGCAACTGTATGCCACATGTATATTGGGGTGTACAGTCAACTGACCTGGAAGTGTTTTGTCCCTATAGAAGTACAGTAGTTGAGCAACCAGTTCATGGCTGCCAGTTCATGGGCCCAGCTCAGGAAACACAGCTGTGAACTCTGTCTTCTCCATCAGAAGAACAACAACACGTTTTGCAGGTAACCTCCTTTATAGGTTCTGTCAAACCTTCAGCAGTCATCCATATGTGTGCTTTTCTCCTAAGACCAAAAATGTACTTTGGAGGCCGCTCCCATCTCCTCACGGGGCATCCTATCTATCCCCTGACTTCTTCCAGTTGGGCTGGGATCCTTTTCAGATGTAGCAAAGTCTCCATTTTTTTTAGAGCAGGAAGAAGAAAGGGTGATAATGAATAGCCAGTTAATGAGGCAAGAGATCCTTGAGGACAGGAACAGCAGCTAAGCTTGTCTCCTGCGCTGGCCAGCAGGGTCATCCTCATTGCTGATCCTGTCTGTGGAGGGGATGTTACAGAGCAAAGGCATGAAATACCGGATGCTCACCAGGCAGCTTCAGGACGATCCCAGAAGCTCTTTGAAGTTTGGGAGTACTGACTTACTGATGGTAACTGCCCAAGTGGTTAATTTTGACGTGTAGTTGGGGTTGAATCTACATTAAATTTTGACCAGCATTTATAGATTCACAATGTGGTGTAAATGCAGTCAAATGTCTCATTAGATCACATTGCCAAGGCAAAACAAAGCGAAAAGTATGTCAGCACTATCCGATTAACAGCAGAGAAAATTGAATCCAGTAAGTCTAAACAAAATTTGCTTTGGTCCCTAGTTTTGAACATACCTTTATTATTTTTAATGGATTGAAGCTGACAGGAGATTTATATAAGTAGATTTTACATAATTCTAATGAGAATCTGAGTCCTTTGTCAGTGCGCAACAAAATCCTAAATCATTCATAGAATTTAAGATGGTGTTAATGTTATCCAAGATTATTTACAGAATAATTTAAAATAGCTAAATGTTTCTTCGTAGTGTACTGGACACATTCATGGGCTTATATGTGGTCTTGCCAATTTAATCTGGGTGAACATGCCCTTGATTGTTAGCTCTCAATGTTACATATGTGGCACACAGGTGATGCAAGTATCAGTATTTTGGGTACACTGTTACTACAAAGATAATTATTATGGAATGTAGAAAACTGCAAACTTGAAAATGTTTGTGTATGTGCAATACATTAAATCATTCAAGTAACAGTATTGAAAGTCCTTGAGACAGCAAACAGGCAGTAATGTCCTTAACCAGTAAATGGATATACTGAGATTCTGTAATCTGCGATAAGCTTTGGTGAGTACCGATGGTTACTGATGAGTGTAGAAGATAGCACTGTACATTTTATTCAGACTGTGGTGAGGTTAGCTGGGGGCTGAGGGATGTTTATTGGTCAGGAGAAATGGTAGGGAGACAGATGAAGGAAGACCGCTGAGAGCCAAGCCTGCTACCCACTCATTGCCTGACTTTGAGGGGTGGGAAGCAGGTACCAGATGTTCTCTACCTTGTATCATGTATCAGCTGGACTTTGCTTTTACATCACAGGGGAAACTTTACACTTTGAAAAGGAACTTGAGGTCCTGTGGAATGAGAGAGACTGTATAACCATATACCTTATAACTAAAACTGCTAATGCGTCTTACTCCTAAACCTAAAAATCAGCAATACAGCAAATGCGGAAATACGCAAGGTCTTCGTGTTGTCTCTTCTTGTCTCATTCTGCACATCTCATTTCTGTGGTTGTCTCAGCTGCTCAAGTAAGAGTTATAAAGTTGTCAGTGATGGGTTAAGCAGACTGATTTTTTTTTCCTCCCATAAAATTGATTGAAGGGAGTGATGGTTGAGTCTTGTGCAAAAAGAAGCATGTCAGTCGTTTATGTCAGCAAAAAGCAGCAGCAGTTAGGTCATTACAGTATTTTTGTCAATGGCAGCTGCTATCAATATCTGCTCTTTTCCCAACAACTGCTGATATGTGATATCAAATTAGCCTGGCCAACTCCTGTTCTTGTCTATGGGGATAACTAGAATAGCCTTCTTGCAACGGCAAGAAATACTGTATAGATTATTTAATCTTTGTTACATATGTAGCCTATTCTTTCTAATATCTTCTTTTGGTAAGGCCTTTTCTGTTTTCTTTGCGCATAGGGGCACTGCTGAAATAACATATTAAGTAAGAAATGGCATTTTCTTGCTCTCTCAGTAGTAGGCTTCAATTTCTGGGGTTCATAGACTTGTATGAAATTTATCTTATCTGTGTCTCATGATCTGGTGACTATTTAGTAATAATGGTCACCCACACAGTGTGCCTGGACATCATGCTGGTTGGTAATGAGAATGCCTGGAGTTTTGTGAAGGCGCCAATTAATCATCATAGTGCCAATTAAAAAGGCCATTAGAAATACTGTCTGTAGCCATCCATCCTGCATAGGTATTCTCTCCTGAAGAGGTGTGTGTATAATACAGGCTTGCACACATATGCATCCTTTTCCTGGTCGATACGACCTGATGGAATGATTGTGCAAAATATATTGGCAGTGGGATTGAATTGATATTCAGTCTGATACCATGTTTTAGTTAGATCCCACATTTGTTCCAGTCTGCTGGATCTCAAGCCAGTTGGTTTTTTTTTTTTTGCAAGTGGAACATAGTTCTTTTTATGGCACAGTTACACTTAGACTCTCATTGGAATTGTGCTACAGTATTATTGGGGTATAATTTTAATACATGATAATATATTTCTTTTCAGAGCAGGGACTTTAGTGTTTCACAGCTCCTGGCGTGCAACCGTGTGTTAGTTCAGGCCTCCAAGTACTCTAGTAACATAAAGAACTGTGGGTGGAGCAGGTAGCTTTTTTGCCTTACATTGTTTATTACTTTTCATTTTGAAATCCTGTTCTCAGCTGCTCATAACTTCTTTGTGTTTCTCATGTTTGGATTGAGATTTTTTTTATGCCTGTTGTGTGCTCCAGCATGCCTTTTTTTTTTTTTCTTTTCTTCCCTGAAAAGTTCATCTGAAAACAGTCAGGCCATTTATGAGAACAAGAGTAAAGAAGAATGCTCTTTTGTCCATATGAAAACGCTCCCCAAACTTTCTGTTTTATTGGGAAGCAGAGCTCATTCTTTGGGCAAGGATTTGAAAATTATTAAGGGCTTATGTTTTTGTGGTTTTCCTTGTAAAAAATCTACCTAGGTTCTTCAGAGTTACGAGGCACTGAAAACGCCTGTTGTCTCATGCTCGGTAGACGTGCTAAAGTTTTACAGCTGCGTTTTGCCAGAGCGATGGGCTGGAGCTCAAGGGGAGGAGGACGGAAGAGGCAAGGCTGTGAAGGAGCAGGGGCACACGAAGCTGTAACAGTTACAGCACCCTGATCAGGCGTCGGGAATTGAGCTCAGGGTTTGTCTCTGCTGTTGGCAGATGCTTTATGGAACACTACAGCAGACTACAGTATATATGGTGTTGTTCTGTCATCGTAGAAGACAATCTGCTACTTCTGCCCTCTGTTTCAGTTTCTTAGGTACCAGATTTTTAATGTATAGATCTACTGATGTTGATGATGCTCCTGTTGGCATCAACGTGCTGCTCCGTGCTGGGATTTCAGTTTGGCTTTCCAGTTTACTTAATCAAAAAAAAAATCCAAACAGGCCAAGTTCAGTCTCTTGCCGAGAGATGGCCCTTTGCTCTGTTTGCTTCTTTTTCTAAGTGGACCCACACTAGTACGCTGCACACCACAAAAAACAGGACGATAGGAAAGATTTTGCGTTCAGAGCAAAATCCGGAGGGTGTGAAATGACTGCCAGGAATGCCAATAAAGACAATTATTAACTGGCTTCCTTTTAGTCAGCAGGGGCCTCCATTTGTCACTTGTGTTGGGGAAGAGCAGCTTGTGCCCAAATGTTGAGAGAGATTAGAAGGGTGAAATTTTTAACGAGAGTCTTTGTAATAATAAAGAAATACAAGGCTTGTATCTGTTAAAAGCAAATTTAAAAAGGAAGCCCCTTTCCCGCCCTTCAACTTAAAATCTTGAGATTATCTTAAATCCCCAAATGTGGCTTCGTTGTTCATTTCCTTTTTAACAGAATGTAAAATAACAGGAGCTTGAGGTTTTAGTCTATTAAAAAAAAATTAATCCTTTTTCATTATAACTTCTGGTAGTGTTTTAATTAAAGGTATTAGAAGAACTGCCCTGTGAGACACATCTTAAAATGCTTGTACAGTGTGCTAGGAATAGCTAGGAAATGGGTTATGTGCGTAACTTGTTCGCTTACTGGGAAGTAGACTGATTTGTGTTATTCTTGACTCAGTTTATCATCTGCAACTTGATCGTGCCTTGCTACAGGATGAAGAGGAAGAATGCCATTGTGCATGTTCTTCGCAGTTCATAATATATTTAACAAATTGAGGCTGTTTTTAGCAGTGTTCAGGGGGTGGGTTTTTGTCCTAAAAGAAACCACTCCTTAGCTCCAGTGTAGAATGGGAGTGTCACCACTTCAACAGCTGCCAGTGCAGCTCATCTGGGTTTGAACAGAAAGGTTTTGTAGACTGAGGTTTTAAAAAAATGTTAATTTGTTTACATACCACGTAGACCCAGTAGACTTGTTTAGATCACCAGAGGCCTTGGAAAGCCCAAGTCTATGCTTGTGCAAAGGAGCTTGTGCAATTCTGCTTATTCTTTAGGCTATTATCTTTCTGCAGGAGATCTGGTTCACTTGTAAGGTGTCTTTAAGTGCTTTTACTTCTGTATTCAGTTAAAAAAAAGAATTAAACAGGTTTCTAAATTCAACTAAAGTTACTGGCATATAAGCACATAAAACCAATTAATTAGGAGAAACAGGGTTACTGTTCAGAGACATGTGTTTGTACCTGGAAAAAGACAGTGCGTGCTGGTTTCTCTGCTTGGACAAGAAGGGAAGTTATGTAGGTTTGCTCATTTTGTTTTCTCTTTGAACAGCTAGTAGCTAATGTCAGTTAAAACTTTTTTTTTTTTAATTTGTTTAACTGGCAGTGGGCTGATTGACCAGCCGTTCTGGAAGCAGGTGGGGAAATCTGTTCAGGTGCCCTTTTCTTAAGTCCTCAGGACCTCACCTAATTGCTAGGTGTGTAGAGTGCCTGTGGCCTAATTCCGCTTAGCCAAACAACTAATATCCATTCAGTAATCTGGGTGTTCCCTGTATGCTTTCCACAGACAAATGTGCCTTAAGTTTATTTAGTAATTATATAATAAATCTAAATTTATATTGCTGTGAACATATGAAAGGGAGCATAAAATAAATTCCTATTTCATTGCATGTATGCATTGTACAATCATTAATATACTCATAACAAAAGTTAGGTCCAAGTGTTTCGTCACAAAGAGGGGAAATACCCAAATGTTCACAAAAGAAAAAGTATTTGTCTTGCTATTATTTGAGGATGTATAGAGCCCATGAGGAGAAATCTTTGTCCATTACTGCATGTTATTAATGAATGCCTCCTGTTCATTTAGAATTTTTGTATATAAGAAACTTAATATTAATAGACTTGCGTGTATGGATTTTTTGAAGTGCCTGCAGCAGTATTTACTTAACTGTAAATTTCCTTTGGCGGTTTTGCCACACCAGCATTTTGGCAGAAAGCCCCAAGGTGAAATTGTATATGCTTCAGATGTCTCAACTGATTATGCCACTAAATAATTCTAAATGATATAATGCAAATAATAGCATTATTTAAAAAATAATGAAAGATAAATAGATTTTATAATTCTTCTTAATTTAGGTTTTACAAGATGCTAAGTCCTGAAGGATTTCAAATGATGCTGTATGTGCGCCAACAGGTTGTTGCTGTACTAGCTGTGTCGTTCTGCTTCACCATCTAATAGGTCCAAGGACAGAATAGATAAACTACTCCTTTTCAAAGTACCCATAATACTTATTTACATGGTTTCACTCTCTGTACGCGAGAGAGAGAGTGTGTGTGTGTGTGTCTGTGTATAGGCAGTAAGTGAACTGTAGCCACCGGCTTTACAGAGCACTGCCAGAGTTCAGAGAAGCCCCGAGAGCAGCGTGGGAACGGGTTTAAAATCCAGGATAACTGGAAGAAATGACTCTCCCAAGGTGTCAATTGTCCATGTGGTGAATTTAAGTGCACTTTTCGTTTCCCTGTCAATGAGATGGAAACGAAGCCCTCTCCCTGGGAAAGTGGAGGCAAGCTGTCATGCAGCGTAATAGCAGCTTGCAGAAGAGCTCCGTGCAGGTCCTGCAGGATGCTGGAAAGCTCACCAGTTTCTGTTGCCTTCCTTCCTTGCCTCCAGACTGCACGTTAAATGTAGCCTAAGGGGGCAGGAGGCGAGGCCTGGAGTCTTACCAGGCGTGTGGCACAAACGAGTAAGTGGGAGAACAGACAGCTCTCGTCGAGATTATTTCCTTTATTCCTTCTGAGAAAGCAAGGGAAGACTCTGACACTTCACACCTGACAGAAGCGTTTGCACAGGTTCGCTGCCTCATGAGCTTCCTTTCGATATTTTGGGCAAAGTAAACAAGTGTAAAATGGAACCAGGGACAGAAAAGCAGAGGGGAAAAGAAAGGCCAGGTCCTAGAGAGTGAGTTATACGATGCTAGCCTGTAAAGCTTAGGAAAAAGCTGTTTAAAATTGCTGAATATGAAGCAAGCATGGCCTGGGGCAGCTTTCCAGCGTGACAGCGGTAATCACAGGCCCGATAGCTCGGCCTGGCAGGTGAGGCGCTCAGGAATACAAGTCCCGGGAACGCTCTGTGCTGCTTACGCGCCCAGAATGAAATTCTTGCGTCCGGGCTTCCCTGACCGCCTTCGGTCTCTCCCGTCCTCGCCTTCCCTGAGCGTCTTGGTGTGCAAGCGCGACCTTTCTGATCTGCCTCCGCGGCGCTCTCGGCAGCCTGGGCGCCCTGAGCCGCGGCACGCCTCGGGGTTTGTCACGGGGCGCGCGGGGCCTAGCCTGTCGCCAGCAGGCTTCTTACGGGTGAGCCCCGGTCGGTGGGGAGGAGTAGCTGCAACCAAGCGATAAAAACTCATGTTTGACGGAAGATCCCGGTGCAAAATTTTGCGTATTTAGTGGGCCAGGAGATAGTCAGGCCTTTGTGTTGTTAGTGGGCCTGCGCCCTAGGAAACTGGCAGGGAACTCGGCCTGGCGCTGCCAGACTGCACTTCAGAGTCTGAGGTTTCATATGAAAAAGGGGGGGGAAAGCAAAACAAACAGAAAACCCTCTGTACCCTGCAGCTGCAGAGAAAATACTCAGAAACTCGCTGTGACCAGAGTTGTGTTGTTGTCTTGAGTCAGCAATCAGCTTGAAGCAATACCTTTGAGATGAACGAACTGTGCTGTCATTTCAATGCATGTGAGCTATGAAGGCTGACATGTTTGCACATCAGCTAGCTCATTTCTCCTCTTTTTTTGCAGAAACCTTGGTGTAACATGAGTTGTTTGAGCAAGTATTAAGATAGAAAAAGAGGAGCAAAAGGGAGGTTTATTATTATTTGTGTAAATTATAATAAATGCTATCCTTCCTTCTTTTCCTTCTCTTCTCTCCCCTTCCCTCCTCCCCCCAAAAAGCAAGCAACTTTTCAAATTGTGGAGAAAAAAGGGATATTTTTCTTTGCCCACCGGAAAAAGCTTTAGTCATATCCGGACTCTTGAAAAAATCGAAACGAACCCCCCTTCTTCCCACTAACTCCTACAGTCTCCTTAGTGCCATATGCCCCAACTTACAATTATCCAGCGTTTAATACACTCCGCTTCTTCTTTGACAACTATAAAATGTAGTCATTGCACAGAGTCAGGAGGCAAATCTGTGAAGCACAAAGAATCAAAAATGTGGCAACGGTTTAAAACAAATGTAGTGAATATTGAAGCGAATCGTGTACGTAAAACTGTATGCCGATGGTATTTGTTCATTTCTGTACATCTGTTTAAACTTTCCGTCTTGAATTTACCTCCAAAGTGCTGCAAATTTCCCTTTTGGCGCCAACTCCACGGAATTTATGCTTAGCAGGCTGCAAAATACCTGGGATCTTGTACCTAGCACTCATAATCACCCCGAGGAACCTGCTGGTCAGTGGAGAAATTGTATAGCTGTGTGGCTCACCTCAGGTTTGCGCACTGGAGCTCAGCAGAAGAGCACTGTGATTGCCGATAACTGGTACTGGGTGAGCCCCGCGAGGCTCGCTGAAGAGTCCCCGCACGTCAGGTTTGTCTCCAAAGCGTGTCTGAAGCCGTTGAAGTATCTGAGAGGTAATACTTTGTCATTGTGCGAGCCAGGAGCCCTGTGCAGGGAAGGGCAAGGGGACTGCAAAATAATTACTGGCTCTGCATTTAATTTGAGTCAATGAAAATGCCAGAATGATTGAAGTGTTTATGCTGAAGATCAAGGAGCGCGATCGGAAGAGGGTAATCAAAACCAGGGACATCTTTCTTAAGCTTTTTAATATTTCTTAGGGAGGAGATAGTGGAGGGCTGTGAGCGTACGGTGAGGGAGTGGAGGAGGGAAAATCAGGATCAGGGGTCATGGCTGTGGGAAGCGGTGGCTTAAAAATGACACATAAAAATAGGAATATGTTTTGCTTGACAGTGATGAATGGATTCTCTGGACTGAGGAGGAAGACTAGAGGTGGCTTTGCGCTGGGGAGACAGTAATTTGATAGTGGCAGTTACAGGTGAAAAAGTTTGCAGTTAAAAAGACTGTGAAAAAATGACTAGTCTTAATTATGCATGGGTACTTGTGGCCCCAGGCCTCGCTTGTCCGGGTGGCTCTGCTTCCCCGCAGCAACTGCTGCGGCCCTTCTCAGCTTGCCACGTTTCCCTACACACGATGTGATGTTCCCAGCCACGTTGCCGTTCCTCTGAGCTCCCACCACACCTGTGCCCAGGGTCTGGGCCTCCCTCCCAGCAGCTCGGCCGTGCTCTGCACCCCCCTGCCCCTTGCCGCTGGCCTCGCCAAGCTGCTCGGTTGGCCTCCGAAGGTCCGTGAGCGGGTGAACCAGGCTCATAGAGTCAATAGTGCTGTATCCAGGTCTAGAGATACGGTTTCCGGGACCATATCTAAGTCCGGGAGGTGGGATCAGTCACACCTTGCTTACACACCTCTCATATGCCAAGGGCAGGAAAGCGTTTGCCAATGTCCTATAGTTTCACCTCTCTGCGAGTGATAAAAACCCAGGATGTTGGCAACATTTTATGTACCATGGGATAAAGCATGTTACAGGTTGCTGGCCGCTGCTGTTCAGTGGTGAAGCACGTATTTTGCGATTCGTTGGAGGTGCGTTTGCACAAAAGAGATTCTGATCACGATGAATTATGGAAATGTCGATAAATAATCACATTTTAAAAGGTAATAAACTGACTATTAATTTTGAAGGTAGAGCGCTTGGCAAACATTAGCAGCAGCCCGAGCTACCTACCTTTATGTAGCTTCTTCCTCCGTAGCCCCGGGCCTGAGCCAGGCCCCAGCAGTGAAAAGTGCTTCTGCAGGCACCGTACGCCTGGATTTTGTTGCACTGAGTCATGTGCGGGCTTCAGTCATAACTCAGCCATGCAAGTGCCTTACACACATGTGACGTCAATCCATTTCTCAACTAAAAATACTTAGTATATTGCAGTTTAGACTGATGCAATTAATTAGGTGTCCAGGCACCATAATGCCAAGTCTCACTTTGTTTTGAAAGACTGTGTATGGAAAATGGAAAAAATAAATAATGATGGAATGCCACGTTTAGTGTATTTCTCTTCTTTCACAATTCATTGTAAAAATGTGCCAAAAGTTTCTTCAGAAGACATGGGTTAAAAATAAATAACTCTTTCATACTTCAGGTCAGGGTTTAAATGCTTGTCTGAGCACTCAGGAGTTTCCGTGCAGCTAATATTTGCTAAGTTCAGATCTGTACAAGATCACAAACCAAGGCAGAGATTATCAACGCAAATGACCCATTTGGGGAAATTCTCATGTCTGTAGGCCCAGCCCCCTCCCCTGCCTTTGCTGGACTTGAAGGCTGATTAGTGTTTAGACATCGCTTTGAGATAATGGTAATGTGCTTTTTAATTAGCATCAATATTTCTAATCTTTTGGGGACGAATAATGTGCTGCTTTTTTTTTACCCCTTGACTGTTGACAGATGGCCACTTATTAAACATCATTAAAATTCTGACATCAATCATTTTGGGGCTTTTAAAATATGCTCGTGATTTAAATCAAATGATATAAATGGGAAGAAGGTTTCTCACACCAGGTTGGTATGACTGATGCAGTGCTGAAACAGCGTTTGGTGGAGACCTTGTTTTTTAAGATGCTTAAAGGATAATCTCTTGCTGACTCGTAGTTTCAGCATACGTGTGTATATTAAAAGGGGCTCTTGTATGGAAGTTGTCTGAAGACTTTTGAGACATAGTTACTATTTAAACATTTAGAAACTTGAACTTTTAAAAAGTCTGTGCTCATGTGGAGAAAGCATTTCATGCATTTACCTGGGAATTCACATTATATGTGTGTTCAAAATACTGTGGAAAATACACAGCAAAAACTGTAAAGATGAATTCTGGTGTGTTTTTTGCAGTAATGCTTTATTTTCCTTGGTGCATTCTTGGTTAGAAGCTCTACTTTGTCATTTGTGAAACTTTGTTTAAAGGGTACAATTACAAAATGCATTGTGTCCTTGCTCATCTTAATAGCAGTATTAATTTGCAGGAAGGGGCAAAAATTATCTTGCAGAGTTATCAAGCAGTGTTTAGGCTTTTTGAATGCTAATTAATTCTGAGCTCAAATGCTGTACCTGCTGTTTAAAAGGCTGGCAGCTTGTATTCATCACCTGAGTGACAGCTGTTCCTAGCCTTTTTTACTTTTAGAAAGAGGAGGAAAGGTTAACTCTTTCCATGCTAATGACTGCCCTATTGAAATGACAGTTTAAATGCCCTTTGGTGCATTCAAAATTTAAACTTTCAGGATTTTGTCTTTAAACTCTGGGTGCCAATTTTGACAGCATCCTAGATGAAGTATTGATGCTAGTATGTCATTAAAAGAAACTGCTAAATGTTTTCCCAATACGTCGTTAGTTTTTCTGGACAGAAAAAAGTCTGTCTCACATTTGATGTTAGAACCAAATCTTCCACATAAGCTAGAAAAGAAGGAGATAACGTTCAAATCTGACTTACCAATACGTTTACAGTAAGCGAGGAATCTGAAGAATTTTGCTCTTGGAGTCAAATCTTTTTGTTTGGTATACTTACTGCCAAGGAAAACATTTATTAGTTGTTATTCAATTAAATGTTCTGTTAAGCTATTTAAATGTCATGCAAAATATTTTAATAAAGAGCAGTGTTCTATTTTGTATGTTACATTCAAAGATCATTGAGTTATTTGTTAAACTAAACTCCTCCACACTACAAAGAAATAGTAGGGGTTTTTTTGTAATGAAAAGGGGCTTAGAGGCATGCAGATAATTTAATTTAATCTGAGAGTGAGTATCATCTAGTGTGATGCAGATGTTTATATGCAGGTTTGAAGAGGATTATGCAGTCTGTCTGAATGATTGAGGAAGTGAGATACTAATATTGGATTAAGTTTCTTCTTTTTCACAGAGGAACAGATAGCTAAACATGCATTTTAGCTCCATCCATCCATTCTGTCCTGCCCTCCGTAATTAAAACATATTAATTGTGCTACATTTTCTGTTTGAAAGAAATATGAGACAAATCAACAGTTGTCTCATGTCAAAGGGCATCGCTTAACTGCGATGCCAAACAGATGCCAAATGGAATTCCACAAAGCTTTCAATTAGTGTTTCAGGGTAAATTCAAGGGATTTTTTTTCCCCTCCTACTATAAAGGACTGTAAAGTCTGGTACATACTTTGCAGTACAAGTATTTCAGAAAGACTGATGTGCAGTAGTCATGTCATGATTATTATAACATTTTCATTCTCATTTTGGAGGCCCTTTATCTTTTGGGAAGCTCAGGGTGGACTTGACTAATGCCTTTGGGATCGAAATCTGCTCACATAGGCTTTTACGCATTTTGATTCAGCAAATCTCATTAAGCACACATTTAACTTTTACTGTTCACTGAAAGTTCTGTTGACTTCAATAGCAAATTAAGCACATGCTTAAATGTTGTTCAGCACCTTAGGGAAAGGTGATTAAAATAAAGAACAAAGCTATACTAACAAAATATTTTAACTCATTAAAATCCAGTAGATTCGCTGACACTGATTCACTGAATACTTGTTATTAAAAGACAGTTGCCTTGTAGTTGGCTGGCTTTCTTGTGCAGTTTAGAATATCAACCTCAGTATATTAGCTAGATATTTCCCTTGTGAGAATACATTGCCTTTTACTCTGACCTACTGTTCTGGTCTTGTAAATAATTAGTGGTTATAGTTAATGTTTGAAAATGCAAACTGGAGAATATCAAGTTTACTAAGCTTTTTTACAAAGTATTCTTGAAAATGTAAATTATTTTTAAGATTTTTTTTTGGATGCAAGTTATTCAAACATCTTTTGTTACTGCTCATTCACTTGAAAAGACATTTTTAGTCCTCACACAGGTGATTTTTTGAAAGGCAGTTTCACAAAAAGGCACAAAAAAGCTTTAGCACTATTATCTTAGTTTTCTTTGTGTGTGGACGTTTCGTGTATTAATTTATTCTAGAAATTGATAAAGCAGAGTGATTAAAAATTATGCTTTAAAAAGACTGAGATTTAGTTTTGGAATTAGCATGTAAAATATCGTAGTGAACGCAGCAAGTGTTAAGAAGATGCGCAGCAGCATACAGTTCTGGCCTTAGCATGTTATTTATTAAAACATCTCTCAACTTTTTAGAATTTTATGATATATTTTCTGTCCCTTCTCAAACCCCATGCAAATACATGAAATTTGTAAGACTCCCACATGTGTCTGAGAGTAGCGGAGATTTGTATTCCTCTAATCCATGGTGAGAAAGTTCTGAAATAACTCCATAATGATTCAAACATCAGAAGATTGCTTAAGTGTTTGAAGGAGTGGGGCGGGCTGCCTTTTTTTTTTTTTTTTGTAGTTGATCATAGAGAAATATCAGACCAAGACTGGAATATTTTGGAAGGCTGGACATGTCATCATTAGCTTACTCAAGTTCCTGTCCTGCAGACATTATCTGTAGACCAGCAGTGGTAAAAAATGCATAGGATGGCTCCTACAGTTGCACTGTGTGCAGAATTTTATCTCACTGAATTCCTGGAGTGAGTTATTTGGCGTCTGTAGTCTGTCTTCAGCTTCCTGAAATGAATCTGAATGATAAATCTACATAGTTGTTGCTACAGTCTTACCATGATTCAGTGTCAAGGTGCGCACTGAGTCAGATGAAGAAATCTTCAAGTCTGCTGACTTGCATATTGCTTCTTAACCACTTGGCAAAGATCAAATGTAGCGTACTTTTTTAGCACTTTGGGTGTCTGTTACATCCTCAATTTGAGTATTTTATATTAAATGAATTTAGGGGGCTGGGAGATTTACTAGGAGCTTGCACCATCCTCTCCATGTGTGAAGCTATTGCTGTGTTTCCAGAATGGTGGGGGGAAAAAAAACAATCCAAATCCCCAGTGAGCATAGATGAATACTAAGGGAAGAATAAGAACAGAGCAAGAAGCATAGATTATGCTTCTCTAAAGTATGCTCTTAATCCCCACCTATTTTCAGCTAAGGGGCTTTCCTGAGGTTCAATAAACTCTGTAAAAATAATAATAACCCCTGTTAAAATAAAATAAATAAAATAGTACTTTGGGTTATATTTAAATCTTGTATTCACTGTCTTCTCAATCCACATTAATATCCATTTTTTAGTGTCCAATAATATAACATCAAATCATCTTCAGGCCTAGCCGTTACTTTGCACTTAGAGGATACAGTAAGCTCAGCCTCAATCACTTTGCTTCTTGAAGAGCAAGTTCATTGCATCAACGTTGCTATTTATTTTCACTGACCACTTTTAGAGATGCTATTTTTCTGAAGAACGAGTTAAAGTAACAATCGGAAATAATCCCAAAAACCAAAAGAAAGAAATATACTCCCTCAGGGTGCGATGTTATACAAAGGGTTATATTTTGTGTGATTAAGGACCATTGGAAAGAAATAGATGTGTTCAATATCTTTGAGGAAACACTGCTGTCACTGGTGTTTAAAGCATGTTCTGAAACGTGTGACAAACTGTGGAGAGCTGGTCTTTAATCAACCATTTATTGCCCTTTGCTCCTGCCATTTTATGAACCGCAGGTCCAGAGCTGTTCATACATGTAGAAATCTGTGGGTGGCTAATGCAAGCTGTATTTACTCGGCGCTAACAAGGTTACCTTTGAGGTCTGTGTAACCTAGCAGGTGGTGACAAGGCTGGCTTATGACATCTTTTGAAACAGACTCAAGCCCCCAGTGACAAATGGATATGACAGGGTGAAAACTGGAAGTTTTCTTAGAAGCCGAGTGAATACAGTTCAGATAGAAACCATTTTGATTACTCCCTCCATGACATAAAGATTTGACCCTTCAAGGATCTCTTACTAAGCCTGTGAGGTAGTACGGGAAGGAGGCACTGGTGTCCTTGTAGATTAGTGTCCTTGTGTTGGGTCTCATTACCAAGGCACCTTCAGTTCCTTAATTATTTGACCTGCCATGGTTAATAGAAAGACTATCTAGGGAAGTTAATTAGGTGTGACATTTTTGGTGGTAGCTCGGTGTGCTCCCAAATTAATTGCAATAAAATAAAGTAAAAGTAGCCCTCTCCCCAAACCCCATCCATTCTGTTCCTTGCATGTTGAATTGGTTGATGAGTTCTTAGTCATTACTTGTGGCCTGGATATTTAAATTAGGACATGTTAAATAAAGCTAATATTTTGCCCCCCCCCAAATCTCTCTCAAGTGCTTGTGAATTGTGAATATCTTAATGATATTATTAAATAGTGAAGTAAAATATTTTGATTTTTTTAATTGCTGTTTAAAAGCCAAAAGTAGTAGTGTCAACAAATAAAAATCCACTGCAGCAAAATACCATGCTCTTACTATGCGAGCTACTCTGCTTACAGACTACTGTCAATATACCGTGTCTCCTGGCAAGGAAGCTTTTGTTTGTCGTGGGAACAAAATGATTGCTCCTCATTTTTCTTGACTGCTGAGCTCTTTAAGTGAAAAGCATTTTGATCCTGGAATAAATATTGATCCTCTTTTTTCTCTCTCTCTGAGAAAATTAATTTAGTGCAGGTTATATTCACCCAGGTGAGATAAGGGCAACTCAAGACCCAACAGGCTACTTAAACCCATGACACAGGCTGGCATGCAAGAAGTGTCTTCATTACCCTAGGGTCAACATATATATGCTGGCTCTTTTGAAGTGCCTCTCCAGGGGGAGAGCAAGGGAGGTTTCCTGGGCTGTCTGTAGCAAAAGTAGGACTGTAGACTTTTGTTTTTCAGTCAAAAAGGACTGGAATCTGCTTTTCTTCATTCCTGTCCTCCTTCTCCCCCTTTCTGAATTGTTCTGTACCCTAAAACCAGGTGGCCTCAGGGAAATGAAGGGCAGCAATGCAATGCGCCCTCTGGGGACAGCAGTGGCACAAATGGAAGGATTTGCATTTCTCCATGATGATATCTACCACACAGAAATCCTTTCCACAGTACTTGAGGGAAAAGTAGAGAGGCTAGCAATAGTCAAGTCTTTCCTGCAGGAATTTGTAAACAGGCTGACAGTTCAGAGAGGACACAAAATGTTGAGGTAAGGACTATGGGGATGTGTTTACAAATCTCAATATACATTGCCATGATCACTCTTCTACTAATAGGGGATATGCAAATCCCGTTGGAGAGAAGCTCAATGGCATATTCTTGATACGCGAATTGAAATAATAGGCCAGAACAATGGGAACGGTTGGAGAGATTTCTTTAGAGGACTGCATACTTCCACGTTCTTCTCTTTGCTGCTGTCTTAAAGACATTGCTGCAGGAAAGAGCAAAGCCTTTGCCTAAGACTAGATAGACAGATAGGTCTGTTGCTCTCTTAGTATTTGGCATCCATGTGCACGCCTATTAGATGCAGTGCATAAACCCTTGTTACTACAGAAATTATATCGTGCAAGTACCAAATTTCCCCCACCTAAGAATTAACTTTCATTATTCAGTTAATAGGCACAATACATAGATAAGATAGCTTGATTCTCTTTAGAGAGAGATACCTATGCTGGCTTGATTTGGCCATTATAAAAACAGTAATTAGTGTTCTAAGAAATTAATAGTGAAATTTCTTGCAACGTGACAAGCACTGATATTTGTGAAATCTGTGTAATTTCTTCTAACATGCTGAATCACTGGATATTATTGGAAAGCTATTTTTAGATTTTTATGTTCTGTATGCTGGTCTTTGTATTACAGTATTGGCCATTTCCTTAGTAAAGTATTTTGAAGAGGTGAAGAAAAACAATAAGGATTGTACATGTCAAGCACGTTATCATCATTCTTTTGTTCCAGAGTCAATACTATTGAGTTAATATTGAATTCTCATTTTATTTCATTTTTGATTTTGACTCTTTATATGTTTTTTTTAAATTAAAAAAAAAACCAAAACAGCTAGCATATAAATAGAAGTCACTCCTTCTGTGCCTCAGAAGCAGAGCGTAATCCTGCCATTACTTTATGAAAACAGTAAGGACAGTATGAGAAGATTTTAAGCTAAAATGGGGACTTTCATACAGCCTGTATTTTTTCTCCTCAAAGAAATGCGTTTGTGGGGGAAACAGAACTGTTAAATTGATGATTTATGAGATTCAGCACTAATGTCAGACTTTGTTCTGTTATATGAAGTAACACAAGGAAAATACCAACATATCAAAGGACCAGCAACAGAACTTGGTTGAGCTTGTAGATATTTTGAGAAAGGAGATCTAAAAATTGATTAAACAGCAATGAGTGTTTGAGGCCTGTCCATGTGAGATGTAACAAAAACAAGCCTTAAGCAACTTGGCTATTTCTCTCAGAAGGATTTTCTCCAAAGAGAAAGACACAGTATTTATGTGCAAAAGCAATTGGATATTTTTAGAATTATTTTGGGTTCCTTTATAGTAAGACTCTGCATGGTTAGATAATAGATACAAATCAGATAAGGTAACAATTTGTCCCATATGTGTAATGTGGTCTTCCAGGAAAAAATTACAGTTTATTTCCTTCTAGGTGCAGTGCTCATTTGGCAGTAAATTAATTAGGGTTAAGATGATTACTACTTGCTGTTGTTCTGCACTCATGACATGGTAGGACGCTAGAGATCTACATGCAAAACACATTGGTGTATCAGAAAATAAATAAAATATCTGTGCTTATTGGTTCTAGAGCTGTTACATGATACCTTAAATAAATGACTTAATTCCACACTCAAAATACCCAAGGGTGTAATAGTCTTGAAATGATTGCAAGTACTGTATTCATTTTTATTATTGTTGTTATTAACTCAGATTGCATTAATTTCAGAGCTCTTTCCTCATTTGAGAGCCTTTCCCCATGAGACCGGAAGATGATCTGTGTAGTGGGCCCTATCTGCTCTACTGCTTTATCCTTACTGACACTTGGACAAATAAAGGTGACCCTGATGTAAATTGAGCATCCTAACATGATTCTTGGTTAGAGGTTCCCTCCATGGTCTTTATTGATGGACAGGACATATTTGGAGGTTCTCCTAGTGGGGTCATGATATGGATTGCTTAGTTATTCAGTACATGCTGTAAAACTGGGTGGTTTCCCTGTTTCTCTTTGAGAGGAGATCAAAAATTCATGCAGCAAAAAGGTAAAGACTTTCAATGCTTGAAGCATTCAGATAAGACAACAGAGAACTATGCATGCGTTTTCCTTTGAACGTAGAATATCCTTGGGCTTGGTGTCTATATTTGTCTAAACGGAATTGTTTTGTATGCTTATTCCAATTATCCTTTACCATTTTGTTTTGAAACATTTTTCTGCTTTATAATTAATTACAAAACGTTCTTACAACGATATTGAATGTAAAGGTATGTGTTTCTGCATAAATGTTCTTCTGTGTTAATACTGTGCAATACTGTCTGAATGAGGTGGATGGAAAATCAAGTGCTGAATCTTTTAAAAATGCATTTGAATGCTATCTCAAAGTGGATATTATGAGGACTGAATATAGCCAGAGCTTAATCATAAGCTTTTCCCTTTCTTGACAGCACTGACATTTACTTGTTTCTGCACAAATAGATGAATCATAGCTAACGAGTTGTTTTGATGGTTTATAGTGTTAATGCAAAACTAAGGCTCATACATTTTGACCCTATACCTCTGGATTAACTGTAGAAAACTGAAAGCCTAAAAGCTGATGATTTGCAAAAACATATAAACTGCTCTAAAAGTTGCTCCATTCAGTAGGCTTCAACGTGGAGCAACAAGCACTGGTGAGCCAGGGGTGACTGTACATGGAGTGTGCGAGCCAGTCCATCATCCGGTGGACATTTATAAACTGAGTATTTATATTTATAAAATATGTTTATATTTATAAACTGAATATTTAGTAACACTCTTCTTTCATCTGAAACTTTACCTGTGGCTCTTACTGTGAGTAAAATTGAGTGGTATTGTATGATCCCAGTGGATTTGATTCACAGCAGGATATTTAATTAGAGGGTTTCACAGCAATACTGCACTTCTAGCCATCTGCTTGTAGGTCCAGATATCCTCTGTTTGGGCAAGAAAAAGAAATGTGGGTATGTGAAAGAGGATTGAGCAGGCAGATGCTGAAGTTGAAAATACTGAAGTTGAAAAAATAAAGCTGAAAATATTTACCTGTTCCAGTTTTAGTACCTCTATATTATTGTATGAAGAACAAAGTAAGAGAGTATGGTGTTTCAAAGTGTGTAGATTTGCACCTGCGACATGTTGTTGGGTACTGGAACAAATTTTTGGTTCCAGAGGTGGCTTACAGTAGTGAGTTTGGGAAGCATCTTACGAAGTATTTCTCTGGGAAGCGGTATTAGACTTTGTGCACAATTCACCTCAGGTAGCAAATTTAGCCCTTAACCCTTCCTGTTTCTGTGATTTTAAAAATATTTTGCTGTATGTGGGGCTTTTTAAAGAAGTGGATATCTAACCCAAAGGTCGTGTGCTAGCCTTCAAGTTTAACCTTTTCATTTTACTTGAGACTATAGAAGAAGATAAGGGGAAAATGTTGTCAGCGAGTTCACACAGAGGATGGAGAGTGGTGGTGCTGGGAAAAATGCCTTCAGCGCCGATTCGCTTCCTTCTGCTGCAACAAGGCATCTGTAGTCTCTGGTGGGTGTAACCAGTCTGCGGGAAGCTTTCGTTCCCGTTAAACCACAAGTAAGTCAGCAGATCATTTGGGAAATTAAAGACACGTCAGAGCTGGACTTGTGATGACCTGTTTAAAAAAACAAAAGAAAATGTGGAGGGATGGTGAAGGTGAGGGATGGGGAGAAGGTGAAGAAGGGCTTTAGCAGCTACAGGTATACTTCTCTCCGTGGGATGGTACAGCTAATGCTGCGGTGGTGCCACAAGACGTCAGCCAGCCGTAGTGGCAGGTCTCTGCCTTCCCTGCCACATACCAAGGGGAGAGCCCATCCACAAACCAGCTCATGGCTGGCAGCAGGGAAGGAACAGGGCTTCATGTTTCTGGGCTGAGATTAACTTAAGTCTTCTCTTATATAATAGCTGATTACAGCATAGTATTCAGGCAAATGTGTATAGTGTAACAGTGCATCAATTATTTTGTCTAGTAATCAGACTCTTCATTTTGTGCTGCAGGAACAAATGCCTTTTTCAATTACTTTAATATGCTGCACTCTTTAAATTAGAGGGTCTATAGACAACATATAAACAGCACTCTCCAATATTATTTCAGAAAATGGATAGCATGTGTGTTCTGTCCGCTCTTCTCCAAAAGAAACTGCAGAGCGACTTAGATTCGTGTTATTTGCTTCCATATGAGCAGCTCTGACTACATGTCCATTCCCAAGGATCACATTTGCTGCTTTTTAACTTGCAGAAGGCTGCGTGTCTATTTGGCATGCTTTCAGTGGAGAATTGCTTATCCATGCCTGATCCAGACTGGTTTCACCTTCCAGAGGAAACTAGCATAGGTCAAATGTTGGCAAGATGGATTGAAAAGTGTTTCCAGCTGATCAAAATGCTTTTGGTAACGAAGTGGGGGAATTTGAAATCTAATCTATTCTGAATGGAAAAACAGCAAATAGTCCATGTTTCAACATGAACAAGCTATTGCAGTTTCTGAAACATTGCCATATATGAGTTTTTCAAGCAAAAAAGACCAAGAATCAACCAACTTTGCATGAGGGGCACAAGTACAGAATGTCTTCTTTTTATGGCGTGTGGTGTGCCAACAGAGCTCTCTTGCTGGCTGGTTCATAACGATGCTAATGCCTACACCTGCACATGAATGTCTCCAGACCGCTCTTCCTTCTCCAGTTCTTATGTTCTTTGTTTCTGGCACTTCTGATTTCTTATTTCTTTTCCTCCCTAAAATCTCGCTATTCTCCTTTCCGTATTTTTCCCCCACTCATTTGAATATTCATCGTTCCCATCTTTTCTGTTTTTCTGTTCTGAGCATATTTTCTTTTTCTTGTTTTGCTCTTGTTTGTGATGTGGTGGGTTCTTCCATATGCTTTTTCTTCACAAGGACTTCCTGTATCGTGTGACACTTTGAGTGAAGAGTGCGTTCTCAGTTGTTACCTGTCCCCCTGTATGTGGGAGAGTGTGTGCTGTGAGCCTAGGAGGAGAAGAGTGTGCATTACTGATCAAGACTGTTTTATCCCTCCTCGATTTTATTAGCTGCTTTTCCTTGCCCTCCGCTCTCTCCATGCACCTCTGGCTGTAAGCAGAGTGTAAGTCAAAGTTAGGGCAAGTCTCTTTCAGGTTGCCTGTTGAAAAACAGAATAATGATGGGAACTTGAGTCCAAGACTCACTGCTTCATGGATTTGGAGATGCAGTCTGAAATATCCAGGATCTGAAGTGTCCAGGAGAAAAAGCAAGCAGAAAAAAGCAGCAGGCCTGCACTGCCCTGGAGTGCTAAGCTGCCCCTTCATGGCTAATGAAATCCCTTGTTATTTCATTGCCCCCCAACCTGTTTGCACATTCCAGATTTCTGAGTCAAACTGGTGTGTGCAAATTTATAGCATAAATTCAGTGCTAAATGAGGCAAGGAGTCCTTACAGCTATGTGTGCGAAATCTTGAAAAACAGTTTTAAAATTTCATTTCCCCTGACAAAGGCAATCAGCAAGGACAGATTTTTATAGTATAGAAACAATCTTGTTTGACTGTCTTGAGCAAATTCTCCCACTACCGACTGACTACTGGTGAGTAAGTGGAATTTCTAACAAATCCTGTTACAATGCGTCAAACATAATGTCTCTAGTTGCACTTAATTTTTGGAAGACTCAGTAGAGGTTTATTTTGACACAACCATTTTATAGTGCTTGGAATATCTTCATACTCTAGTTTGCTGCTGCTATAGATAATGAATGACCACTTAGTTAATGTTTGACGGCAGTTACAATACACATCTCCCAAAGTTAAGTGTCCTTATGTCTTTATATGAGAATGACCTTCAGGGACAGTAAACATATTGTTTGGCATCAAGTTAATTACAGACTTTATCTTCCAAAAACATTCATGTCACGGGTGGGATAATTAAGATGTCCTTGCAAGTGAAAAAAGTTCTTGAGTTATAGTAATGTTCCAAAGTAGGTGTTAGAAACTGAGGTCACAAGAGCATTACAAGCACTGCGTACTCATGTTGTTTTGACTAAATAATTCTCCTCTTCAGGCTGTATAAATGATAGATGGACTTTACTGCTATGTGTAGTGATATATTCTGTAAGTTTGTGCAAAAATGCAGGGATTTGGGTTGTGCAGTGGTGTGATGGACAAGCAGAACTGATTTTATTTGCTTTACTGGGGGATTCATTGCTAGGGTTTATTTTGTTTTTCTCCCCTTTCCTCCTTTTAAGGCCTGCATCTTTTGTTAAATGGTTAGGATCATGTTGGCTCTTTCCAATTTTATAATGTGAACTTCATGGTGATAAATAGCTAATTATTTGCAATTGAATTAGGCTATGAATTTAAAGATGACAGAAACAGATGTACTGGTGATTACCTTCAACGCATTGCTCGGGGGATCTAAGTTTAACATAGTATAAATACTGCCCAGAAATGTTATTTCTGAAGTGGAACAGTGCTACTATTGAAGAATCTCCCTGTGATGTTAATGAGTTCTGCAGTATATGAATACCTCCAGATGAATGCATCTCAGCTGTGGCACCTGTGTTTTGTTTTGTTTTTTCCTGAAGAATTCAGAGAGGGAGAGGAGGTGCTCCAGTGGTGAGAAGTTACGTCCCTATTCTGGCATTTTGAATCTCCTCATCATAGTGAGCAGCATATGTTTTGGATAAAGTTGTTAAGCTTTTTTTTTTTTCACACTGTGCATTCAAAGGAGGGCACTGAGCATTTTTAGAAGATGGAGACCCAAGAGGGGTGTGTGGTGGAAAAAGCTTGTTTTCAATAAAATGCCCAGCATATTCAAGTTGGTTCTGTGGGACCTCCTTCAACAGCAGTGTTTATCAGATGGCTGAATTATGACAGGACAGAGCAGGTTAACTATCTCCACGAGCCTTTGCATTAACACAAAACTTGCAATGAATACTTGCACTAATGTACTTCTAAGATCTGAACTGCAGTATCTGAAAAAAAGCATAGACTCTGCACGTTACCTTTGTGAAAATTTGATTCAGGAGATCATCTTTCTACTAATCAGATAATTCTGAGCTAGTTTTCAGTTTCAGTTTTTCAATTTGGAAACCTCATGTTCCAGCAGAAATAAGTCATTCCTTTTTTAATAGACAGTACAATTTTGGACAATGAAATACCTTGAGAATCAGTTTTATTTTCTTAAAATCAACATAACATTCCCTAAGTGTAGCCAAGATACATTGCTGCTGATGAGTCTTGCATTGCAAAAATGCTGCAGGACTGTGAATAATTGAAACAAACACTTTTAGACCTATTTCTGTGAATACATTTGTGCTTTGGATGATAACATTTAAGCAGCCCAGCATTAGAGAACAACAGAAAAATGGGATCTAAGCGCAAAGACTTTGACTGATAACCAGGCCATTCAAGTGTAATGTAGCACACAACACGCTGATATCTGACTGATAGAGTAATACACAACACGTCCAAAGGGAGCTTATATAAAATGCAAGGCAATGGAGTAACATTTTCAAAGTGCTTAATTGCCCAAAGAGCCTGTTTAGCTGACTCTCTTAGAAGTTAAACTCCTATATCTTTACACGTGGGAAAACGTCCGTAGAGATGGGGGCGTGCTGTGCACAAGAAAAGTGAAATGTCCGGTCCAGGGCGCTACGTTATTAAATGGCGCTGGTTTGTGATTGTTGCTGTGCAGATCAGAACTTAGGGCTTCCCCATGTTTGAAATTCGTCTCCAGCCCTCACGCGGTGCTTAGGTCACGTTTGTTTTACCTTCTGCAAGGTGGGACTCGAGCAAGTCGGTTGGTCTTCTCTCAGTCAGGCTGCGGTATGTCTTTAAAATGAAGTATCACCGAACATCCTGGGACACTTTTCTTTTCATGTAAGCTAAACAGGTTTTTTGTGAGGGAGCTTCTTGGTTTTGCTTGTTTTTACCTTTTAAATATGTGATCTCTCCTATTGATTGATTTTTTGGGGGGGTGGGCATAACTTATTTTCAAGTTGTCTGTGTTGTTTAGCAGGTTTATCTGTGTGTTTTACTCTCTCTAACGTGGCTTTGCTGAACTGTGTTTGAGGTGAATTTTTCTGTACAACTGTGTGCAAGTAAGTGTTCTGATAATCCTTTCTTTTTAAATCAAGCAGTTTAATACCTGCTTCTGTCACTGTTATATGGAGATGAGAGCTTTGACCTATTTTTAAAAAGCTTTAAAGATTTTTCACTTTGTGAGCCCCAGGAGCACAAAATTTTAGACGCTGTGTATTAGGCAGTTGCCATTAGGGTTTGCTGGGGCATACGCTAATGATGTTTTTCTTTTAATTGTTTTCTTTTGAAACCGAACTTACTGGATTTTTTTCTTCTCATAACCCGCTAGTAGTCTCTAACCTTATTATTGCTGTTCTGCATTTGACTTTGACCTGCGGTGCTGGCTTCAGTCTTCTTACATAAAAATTACCTGGATACTACTAAAATGTACAGATTATTCAGTTTCATGTGCATTCAAGCAATGGGCATACAAGTTGATTGGTATACGATTACAGTTATTTCAAAAGTGACATTTACCCCAGAACTATTTTAGGTTGTTGGCACTGGAAAAAAAGCATTTTGTTAATGCTATCCCGTATTCAGTGGCTTTGATGGTACTTGTTGCAGATGTTTCAGGTGACTGTCAAAACTTCATTATCAGTGATAATATACTAATGCAGTAAGTTGACGTAGGGAATGACTGAGTGACTATCGCAATATATAATTAGGCTGGTGTAATATGATACGTTTCCACTGATCCTATAGAGCCTTTAAATGAAATTTGTTTGAGGCTGAATTCTCTTGCTGCATTGTTACCATTCCCAGAGTGGCTGCTACCACTTTTTTCAGACTCCTAGCAGGATGAGCCTCGTTACACAGCTACAAATATACGATGTGCTTTTAATACTCGTATCACTGGTAATAATAATCCCATTAAAGAATTAGCAGAAATGTATCTCTGTCTAACCCAAATATGTCAAATCAAAATACATTGTGTATTACAAGTATTTGCAAGTATTAAGTCATTTGAGAGCTATGGCATCGACCAGCTTCTTGCCTGTATAAACAGAAAAGTTGTTTGCAGGGATGTTTGTCTGCACAGTAAAGAACTGGGATTTTAATGGAAGTGTTCCAATAGCTGTCACTTTCTTCCTGAGAGTTTGATAATTGAAAGGTTTGTTGTTGTTTTTTTTTTTCATGGAAGATGGTTTCAATTATCCAAATCTAGTGGAATGTTTAACTACCCCTCTGCTGTCAGTGGACTTATTTACATTGGGATTTTGACTAAATTGAGATTACACATATCCAGATGTTATCTGCCCTGGTGACTTCTTTTCATTTGCGTTGGCAAAGGATTTTATGGTAGATTGCTCTTTGTCGGTTTTCACATTAGCTATTGCAAGCTACATTTAGACTTCTCTTTCTTAAACTCCTTCCACTGAACTGTTAACTCCTAAACTTTTGCTCTTCTTCTCTAAGGATGAATCCTCATTTTGCTATAGGCTCGTCTCAGTAAAGACTATAGGATAGGGGCTGTGGTATCCTTTGCATGGCTATACACACAACTAAGCAGTTGCTCAGTTTTATTTCTTAGTGTAAGAATGGGGGGGGGGCAGACTCTTTTCAGTGGTGCCCAGTGACAGGACAAGAGGCAACGGGCACAAACAGAAACACAGGAAATTCCATCTGAATATGAGGAAAAACTTTTTCACTGTGAGGGTGACAGAGCACTGGAACAGGTTGCCCAGAGAGGTTGTGGAGTTTCCTTCTCTGGAGATATTCAAAACCTGCCTGGACGCGATCCTGTGCAACGTGCTCTAGGTGACCCTGCTTGAACAGAGGGGTTGGACTTAGACGATCTCCAGAGGTCCCTTCCAACCTCAACCATTCTGTGATTCTGTGATTCTATAGTTCATAGCCTCATACACTTTGGGAATGTGATGCCATTTCTGTAAGGCTAGATTGGAGTCTTGCATTTTGCCGTGTGTAAAAAGAACGGTGGTGTCATGCTGCCCAAGGGGCAATGTAGGAACTGAACAGAGACCAGGAGACTGATTCTTGCTGCAGCTTTTCTCCTTGGTTAAAGTGAAAAAAGCCAAAATCCCAGACAGGAGAACAAAATCCATATGATCAAAGTCCAAGGCAAACTTTTCTTGCTCTTGTTTTCTGTTTCGGCTTTGCGATGTTAAGGGGCTGAGGTGTGTCTGAAATGCCTCCGCTCTGCAGTGGCCTTCAGGGAGGTTGGTGGTGAGCTTCTCCTTGCCTAAAGCTGCTCTGTCTCCAGTGGCTGGTGACCTACAGCACAAATAGCTTAGGCAGGGGAGCAAAGGTGCCTCTTAAAAGTAGCTTACAACAGAGTTATGTTGCACAGAATATTAGTGGGGAATTTTACAAAATATTGGCCAGGACTACTCAGAGGTAGAACTTTAATATTAAAAAAAATAGGAACAGTTGAGCAAAAGAATCATTTAATTCATTGCTACAGTGTCATTTTCCAGCACTGGCAGGGGGGTAGTGCCTGGCCCAGAAATGTGCCTTATAGGATGTGCCAGGTTGAGAAGCAGCCTAAATAAAGAAGTCGATTTTTTATGTCTTTTGAGTGTTGAAGATGTAAAGTAGGTGAGTGCTCAAGCTCTCAGCAGCAATCAGACAGAGCTGCAGCCAACAGAAACAGAGGTCCAAAAGTGTAAGATCCTAACGTATGTCTTGGTGAACCTGTCTGCTGTGTTATTTTTCAACCTCCAGACCTTCTGGGTCTAAATTAAAGCGAGTTCACGCTACTGTTCATGTGACTCACAGATGCATACTATTTAACTTTAGAGCTGAATGGAGGTCCCCTTATGAATGTTTATACAGATATAGGTAGATTTAATCCTATTTGCAGGCCTTTAAAATACCAACTTCATATTTTAAGCCTGGTTGACTTTAATTGCAGGATTTAACTTCAGAAATGTGCTTGGGTTTTTCTTCCCTCAATCACATTAAAAGAAATCTGAGATTTCAAAACAGTAAAAGTAATGAAAATTTATACGTTCTTTTAAATATATGATTTAAGCAAATCTGTGAGGATATCATAGCGGGATTGGAATCAAGGTGTTTTTAATTGCTGTTACTACTGTTTATTTCAGCAATGTCTGAAGATTAGCTTTTCTCAGTAATGTAGAAGTACATGCGGACACATTTGTAACCTAAGTAGCCGGGAGTGACCGATAGTGGTAGAAGTTTGTGGTAAAACCCACAAACAGTTGATGTCAGCAAGTAATTTCAGCAAGGCCCAGTCACTTTGAATGTGGGAGGGAGGTGGGAAAGGGAGAAGGAAAGTTGGTTATGAGGAATTAAAATAAATGAAAGGGAAGGGAAAGCGACAGGGGGAAGCATAAATGGTGCCAGTGGGCAGTGAAACTGAGCTGAAGAGATGTGGGAAGGAGCGAAAGTAAAGATGAGCTGTTGACCAGAAGACCAGTCAACACAGGAAAGCACACCAAGACTTCAGAAATATTTCTGAGTTAAATATCTGCTTTTGGCAGCTTTAGCAGCTGCTCTTACTAGCTGGAGAATCTGGCTGAGTTTCTCTCTGAGATTTCTCCCCAAGGCCACATGATGGAGAGAGGTTGGGCATCTGCACTGAACTAACTGCTGTTAATGAATTATGATCAATAATTAGATATTTTTAGATATGTGCCCACAATATACTTGGAGCTGTTCAAGAGGTAAATGCAAAGCTTATTCCTGTCCAAGGAAGGTACAGAGACAGGCACAGAGACAAGTTGTATGTTACAGTGGTGGTATTGGGGAGGTTTAGGGTATCTCTTTTCCTCCCCTATTTAATTTTATAACAGATCAAATGTTTGTTTGATGTTGTGAATGAATCAGATTTTCAATAGACAATTGACTGACTGCATAATGACCTGATATCTCTATAAGATCTGCAAGATTTAAGAGAATTATTTTTAAAAGGTGGTTATGAAAGACATAAAATAAATATTACCATCTTATAGCACCTGCTGGATGGGGTGCTAGCCTATACTCTTAACTTTTGTACAAATTTAAACAATATAACTTCTAGATACAGGAACAATTGCAGAGTATCATGAAAAACGGAAAGATTCAATTACCATGTGGTGCCTACTTTTTTCCATTGTCCTCCCTGAAGACATCAGTATTACATTCATTCATTTATTTATTTATTTATTTTTAATTGGAGAATTGTGTTAAAACCATTAGAATTAAGGGAATTGTCGGGTGTTTGTTTTTTTTACGGGATGATTTTAAACAGAGAGATCAGGACTGCTGCCTGTGGGCATGTAAGCTTGGGGAAAAGGGTTAGGAAACCTCCTGCGTCTTCCAGTCAGGGGCTTGGCGTTTAGTTGTGTTGCTCCATTGGCAACTGTGGCCTGGTCAGAAAGGAAGGGCAAGGGCAGCAGTACGTTTACCGGGGCAGGTTTCTGGCTTGGCTGGACTTCCTTCAGCAGCTTCCAGTGGATCATTCTCCTATTTACTCCTTGCTTTGTATATAATTAATTTGGGCTGAAAGGCTGCTTTTTCACCGAGTTCAGTTTTAGCTGCTCCTTCAGAGAGCAGGGCCAAGCTGTCAGCCTCTGATGTGTCTGCTGGTATCAGATGTCTACTCAATTGCTGATAAAATTTACTTAGAACAAAAGAAAATGTGGGCTCTGCTTAAAACCGGAGATTCCCACGTCCTGCTCTGCAGAGCTGGCAGTCTGAAGCAGCGGCACGTCGACAGGAGCAGAGCAAAGAAAACAGGGTGAGTGGCAGAATTAAAATAATTCACAAGTACTCGGAGAGATGGTGGGAGCTGGCAGGAGGGCAGGACGGCATTACGCGGAGGGAAACCTGGGCGCCAGAGGACATCGCAGCGGGTTGTGGGCCGTTGGGACGGGCGCTGAGGAGGGAAGCAAGTGAGGCAGTGGGAAGCAGGGGCACTTGTTCGTTGTTGTCTGATCCCTTTCTCTCCTGGCATCTCTAATGTGGAGGTTCGTAGCCTCATGCTACGTACGTGCTCTGGCCCTGGTCCCTGGAGAGAGTACAGGGTGCCCAGCAGGTAGGAGCTGTGAGAAAAGGGTAGATTTAAGCTATCAGGTTGTTAATTTTTTAGGAGGGGTCTTGGGAAGGGCTAGGGAAGCTGGGGTTCATCTCTCTAAATAACTCTTGCCAGAACAAAGAGACGGAGCTGGTACTCACTTAGACCTAGGAAACTTAAGAGCACCTGAGTACATAAAATATCTAGTTTTTATGTAAAAACTGCAGCTGACACTGTTTCCCAGAAACTTGAAAGGTTGAAATAACAGTGGGAGGCTTAGGAAAAGAGTGAAAAGAAATCTCGTACGAAGAACTGCATGGCTGATTGCATCAGTGCCTTTGTGTCAGTGAGTCTTCGCCAGGAGAGGTGGATGAAGGCTGTGGAGCATGTATACACATATGGTGGCATATGCATGCCTTTTTCTTGTGAGCTGCCATTAACAATAACAACTGTTCCTTCTAAAGGTTTCTAGGATTTATATTTAAGTAAAATGTTCGGTGTCTGTCTTCATCTAAAACACATGCAGATTTCCAAAGTCAAATATTCAACTCTGTGTTTCATTTCATGCTTCATTCTTACTAACAGGCAAGCTGGACTAGATGGAAGTGGGAAGCCACAAGTTGTTTTATTTGAGAAAAGAAGGAAAATTATATAGTTTGCTATGAGAATAATTCAAAAAGAATTCAAGCCTTAAAATCTCAATTATTAATTACTTTGCCTCTTGAGTTTCTGAATTGTTGCTCCCAAAAAGCAAAATGAAATGAAACTCCTTTACCAAAACTGTCATTTATCAATCAAACTCTTCAACCTTTTGAGGACCACTGAAGTCTACAGCTACCCAGCGTAGTTCAGTAAGTCGCTCTCTGTTGACGTGGCGGCTTCCCAGTCTCGTTGCACAAAACGTGTTCCCTCGGCTCAGGCATGCCTCGGCGTGGTGTCGTGGAGTTGTCTGCATGGAGATCTCCCTGGCTCTGACCAGGAGCTGCAAAGAGAGGGAGTGTGCTCCCAGGAGAATTCCTTGTGACCCGATTGCCCCCACTCTCATATCCCCTCACTTTGGATTTTTAATCAAAATGGTGTGAATCCATTTTCTCTAGACTATAGCTGCCATAATTTTTCTACTGTTTCACCATTGCACTTACCTTTACTTATATTATTTCTCAATTTGAAATCTGGACAGTGTAATATGAATGAAGAGGGAGAAAGTAACATATATGGGCTCAGTTGCTGATATTTGCCCTTATTTCTAGAACAGGAAGGTAATTTCTTTACCTTTTAATCCTACTAATCACACAAAACTACCAAATTTTCACTTTTGCAAGAAGCTACAAAACCAGTGCGTAAATTCTGGACACTTCAGAACCAGGAGGTGTTCATATTTTTGTCTTGAGTTCCGATCCGTTTTCACTCTTTCCTAGAAGCGTTTCCTTAGTTTAAATGTGCTGTACCTGTCTTGAGCATGTGAACGTTGCATTGGTTCCTTTGCAACGAACAGCTGCAAGGAGGTTGCAGGAAGGGAGAAGATACCAACTAAATTAGTGGTTTAACTGCATGGCAGTCAGCAGGGTTTCATCTGCGATACTGGGTGCTTGTCTATGAATTCTGGCAGAAGTTTCCGTAGTCCCAGAAAGCTCCTTGTTTTGCTGGGGGCAATTCCAATGAGCAGCATCTTCTGACACATTCTCTGACAACAGATTTCCCGATATTTAACCTTCACAATGTCAGTGTAGCAAGCTCAGGTTTTTCCCTCCACACCATGCCATCCCTAAAATATTTTCTTGGGTGCAGTTAACAGTCACCGTTAGGCAACTCAACTCTCTAAAGCCAGGAAACAGGATTTTCTAATGTGTTATGATAATCCAGAATGCCTTAGTACTAAAGCAGCATCCCTTGACTTTTTTTATGTCAAGAGGATAGGTGTCACAGAAACCATGTCTTATCCATGCGCCTGTTACCTTGGCTATCAATTGCTTTAACACCGCTATTTGATGTTGGAGAATTTCTGGATAAAGTGACTGTCGTAAGTCTTCATATTGGTAAAATTCCCGAAATATAACTGGTACATTCTCTTTATTATATATTCTGTACTTCAGCCTGTTACCTGCTGCTGAAATTGGTAAGGTTTTTGCTTTTTTGTTGTTGTGATTGTTTTTTACTTTGAAAGTTCAAAAACTTTTAACGTGGCGATGTCATTACAGTATATATACTCCATCATTTCATGATAACTCATGTAAGGTGGTAAAAAAAAAAAAAGGTTTATTCCCAACTACTATTCTATATTAAAGTTATGGCAGCTGTGCTAAACAGCTTTGTAAACTTATGAAAGAGCAAACAATACTGTCAAAAACTGAATTACTGAGTTTAAAGGGTATAGAAAGCACAGCTTGTTTTAAGATTGAATTATGTGTAGAATGTCACTGTTTCCTCTCTAAAACACTTAGAGCAGAGAAGTCCTGAATCCATCCGACAGATGATGAAAAAAATCTGAAGTGAGCAGAACTTGCCCTACTGCCAACCTGCAGATTGGATGTCAGGATAGAGCACAATTTGTTTCTTATGAAGAAGATGCTGGTAATAAAGTTTATATAAGATACATTAATTTGTGCTAACTTTCTGAAACTTTCGAAATACGCAGAGATTTTCAGAATGCATAGTAGTTGCCTAGCCACCCTGAGAAATACCACTTTCACCTGCAAAAACATACAGGTAAATCTCCTTCCTTAAGTGCATTCTGAGCTCTAATTTATCATACTGTTCTAAGGTTTATCTGTCATCTAATATAGGAACAGAATTATGATTTCCCCAAAACTTTATCTGTAACTATCAGAAAACAAACTGATTTTGATTGACAAAAGCAATATTCTCATTGTATTGGTAAATAAAGGGTACGGTGTCTTAAACTGCGACACCAGAGACATACATTGTTATATATATGCTTTATTCAGTAATTTTGACTCTAGTATAGCAGATGTGTTTTGGAATTTTGGCCTATCAGAGCATCAGGTGTGAAAGGTCTGCATTAACATTCATGGGATTTATTGTGTATTTTGCACTAGAACTGTGAAAAGATTACTCACGCAAATCTCTGCACCTGCAGACGAAGAATTCTCCTACAGCGATAATAGTTTAAAAATCTGTCATTTTTCTGTGGTTGCTAGACGCATGGATTTGAATGCACCATTCCAACTGCTAATGGATATACAGGGCCTTTCTGAAGGGAATTTGTATGAGTAACAGATAGGCTAACAGAAGAACAGGACTTACTGGTTGAAGAGGTTAAACAAAACTCACGTTGCCTTTTGGGTGGAGGGAAAGCAGAATCATTCAGAGACTTCACCGGAAGTCACAAGAGGGGAATGTGACAGTGACTGATGAAGGTAGTCTGTTATCAGATGCTTCATGAAAACTTTGACTTCCTCTGAGTAAATTACATAGCTTGCCCAATGCACAAGTAGAGAATTAATTTTATTGCATTTTGCTGGAAATCTGTCAAACAGCATTCAAGCCAAAATTTTAGAAGAGAAATTGCATAGTATATTTAAGCCAATCATGTAGGTGATGTTCTCTTTGAATTTAACTGCTTTTATTGTTTGGTAAATAGTGCTTTTGTGAAAATGAACATTTTCTATCAAAGTCTTCTAGATTTGTATAACTAGGCACATAAAGCACAGCCATTTCACATTACTTATAAGCTTTTACTGTACAGTAGATATGTAAATAGGTCAATCATTTTCATCTAACTTCTATATTGAGATTTTCTTCTATTCCTACCACAGCAGTATTTAAGTATTATTTAAGAGAATTATGTTTTCACACTTGCTTTTAGCATTCATGGGATTGTCCATCCCCTAGGCAAAGAAAACCAAGACTGGGGAATAATCATTCTGTACAGGCTGTGTATTGTGAAAGTGTTTTTTCAGATAGGAAAGCTCTGAAGGTGTTCACGTTCGCAAAGTTCTTTGCACAAATCCTTCCAAAGAAGGGTGCCTGCAGCCATCCTGGGCTTAACAAACTGCACAGATCCAAAGGAGTGCAGCAGACTGGCAAGTAAAAATGGATGTATTATCACTCACGTGGCTGGGACTTGATCTCTTGCATGGCTCTGGAGCTCAGGATCATGGCTTTGAATCTGAATGGATGTGGGCTGGAATCAGCTAGGAGCATCTAATATCCATGAAGGACAGCAAAACAAATTCATCCCTTCTTCCTTCTTCTCCCTTCATGCAGAAATGCCAATGAATGGTTCTGAGCTGCTACGCTTTGCACAAGCTTGAACCTCTGCATTGCTTCTAGATACAGCATATGCCTGTGTACGGCAGGAGAACCAGTATGATGCATGTTTGAATCACCATTGAGGGGACCCTATCTGTGAGTCAAGAATTGAGTTTTAAACCAAATGCAGGCTGGAGAATAGCTTTTAATAGCAATTATTTTAGTTGATCATCTTAGTTAAATTATGATTTAAGCATGTTTCTAAGCTTTCCATCATGCCGGAAACAAGGGTTGGGAAGGTGCTACAAAGGGAAGACATTCCCCAGGAAGTCCTTTATAAAAATACTCGCCTCGGACTTGTTTGGGTTTGTTATGTGCCAGGTGTTCCTTTGTGCAAGAAACTGATACTCTTGGCAGTCCTGCATAATCAGGATTTACGCATCTTCTTTTAGGCTGTGGAGTTGCTTGTAATCTCTGCACTTTTCGCAGAGACAAAAGAGAGAGCAGGGTTTGCACCTTCTACCTGACATTGTGCCTGTGACCTACATGGCTTGAGGCAGGTGGCTTGCGGATCCTGATGCGGTTAGCCTCGCTGTAAGCCAAAGTGGCATGCTAAAAGCAAGGCTGGTTTGTAACATAGGCAAACTGTGTCAGGATCCCAGGTGAACCAGCATCTAGGGATTAAAGCGTACTGCTGCACCCTTACAGCAGAAGGCGCCAGTGGTTAGGTAGTAGCACTGGTCCACTGTGGCTCTGTGCAGAAGTTCCTTGTATGGCTTCCTCATTCGTGTAACGCCAACTACACCATGCAATCTGAAGTGCTGTTAAGTTAAAATTCCAGTGTAATGAAATGAATAAACAAATTGAAAGAATCCGAAGTTCAAAGACCTAGGAGGCTAATACAGAAATTTTCATTACACATATAGGTACTTGAGGATAGTTCAGGAATAGAATACAGTTGTCACTAAATCTCCACAAAAAGCCTGTAGTGGTTTAAGAATTAAATATATCTTGTATTTCTTTGTAAGAGGTGCTGAAAAGAAGATAGGCTATTCTTACCAGTAAAAGCAGTCATCTTTTGTTTACTTAAATATGAACATTTTACATTTTGCTCCAAAATTTTTATGGAAGACTCAACCGAGTCATCAACAGCCTGTTAACTGACTTGGGTTTTACTAGCTGTGTTTCTGCCTTAGAAAGAGATGCATATTAGAAAAATCTCAAAATCAGAACATCTGATTTGCCTTTGCTACTTTTAACTTCAGGCTGGATGAAAACCATTTTCTGATCTTCACTCAGATGCAGCAAAAGTTTCATAGGGAGTGCTTCTGCTCTCATGTAGGTAGACTGCATCATCCATCCTGGAGAATTTTCTTGCTTTACTGCATTACCCAGCTCTAGATTCAAGTGGGGCAGGGAAAATGTTTTTTTTATCTCCGGGAAGTTCAGCAAGATGAAAGTGCGTTTATACTTTGAATAATCATAATTTTGGTTGAGACTTGGTTTACTTAGTTATATATTTCTCTCCCTTACAGGTTTTTTTTCAGTTCTCTAATACAATTTATCCATTTCCTTACCTTTGATTTTTCTAGGCATAATTTACTTTTTCATTTTTCTCCCATTTCTTCTGTTAATAATCTCCGTTTTTTCACTTTGAAAAGTAACCGCATCTTTCTTGATCCTTTTCTGTTTCATATTTGAACTTATGTTCACCTCTTTACTCTCTTGCATGCTCCATTTTCTTTTCCTTTTTAGTCCAAGTCTTCCTGTGGTTTATTTGCTTTGTCTTTTCTGGGGCTTTTGCTTTGCAAGCTTTAAACTAGATAATACAAAATGATTCCTTTATCAATGAATCAGTTAATCTGGTATCCTCATATTCAGCTGTATTCTGTTGTCTCTCAAAGGCCTACATTTATCTCTAGTAACACTTAATGGTGCTGTAACACTTTAATTGTTAAAGCACCATTAAAGATAATTAAGCAATTCTTTTATGGATGGAGAAGCATGGATAAAGAGGGAGACTGCTCATAACACTGGATTTTTAGGTTTTCATTTCCTACTGTTTTTCTCTAAGATTTAGAGCCCCTGCGTCCTTTGTGCCTTTGAAAATTTTCCTTGAAACAATTTGCCTAAAGTGACGTGTAAATCCTGCAGTGAGACGTTCCCATGCGCGTGCTCAACACCCTGTGTTGGGTTTCCTTGGCACCGATGAGCAGCGTATCCAGGGATCACCTCTGGTGAGGAGTTTGGAGAGTTACCAGGTTGCACAAACTTCCCTGGCATCGTACAGGAGGCACAAGATACTAACGGCTGAGAGCTGGTTATCCCTTGCTAGAGTTGTAAAATCTATGGTTTATGATTTTTGCAATGATTTTTTTACAACATTTTGCTATGATTTTACAAAATGTCTTTTGTTAAATCAAAGCGACACTAGTTGGTTTTCAAGAGCCTGGCATGGCCCTAGGCAGCGTAACACAGGTTTCAACATGTGCGTAACGGGTACTTTTCTAAGGCTCTTTGTAAACTTTAAATGAGAGCTGGGATGAGCTGCAGCTGCCATCCCAAAATCAAAGTGCAGTTTGGGGGCCAAGGGTCTCCTCTGTCCCTCACTGCTCATTAGGAATCCCTGGAAGGTTGGCTGTGTTCATTAATTTTATTTTTGATTTCAAGACCCAGCTTCAGACTGCCTTGCCCTTGTGCAAATGCTTTGATTATTTCGGGGTTGTCCTTCGTGTGCAATGAAGACACGGGAGGAGGGGATGGCAGACTAGCCTTTTTTTCCAATGCAGCCCCTGATTCTAGCCTGTTCTTATAGCACAAAGTGCAATAAATTAATTTTAAAAAAGCTTTTGAAGAGGCCTCCATTACTGGGTGACAGCAGAGTCCTCTCTATTATGTTTGACCCTATTTGACTTTGAACGTTTATTGGGGGGTTTTAATATTTTTAAGTAACTTTGGCTCTTTAACTTTTAACACTTTCTCCCAATTAAGACGACCAGGCCTCAGACTTATATATCTCCTCTCAGCTTCTGCTGACTGATCATGCTCTGGGGTAACTCTCCCGACTAAAATTGCACAAAGGCTTTTGGAGCGGGGGAGAGGGCATATTTGAACTTCTCTTTTTTAGTTCTTTTAAAACTGACCTCTCTGTGGATCTGTCTTTAATTTCAGGAGGCATGCTGCATAAATACTATGTGCTTATTGTTTGATACAATGGCATTTTGAATGAGATTAGTTCCTCTCTCCCTTTGAAATGAAGTATAACAGTAAAAGGTCTCTTTTGTTGTTTTATTATCATTTTGCATCAGTGTAGTTACTGAAGAGTCCCACTGACTCATGCCATTAGGACTGTAAAATTGCAGAATGTCAGACAACCCACTTCCCCAAAGGCTTGAAATCTGTGAGAAGAAACACACAAAAGATTTTCTACAAATAAATATGCCGGCCTTACGAAGCCTCTCCAAACTTTTCAGCGAGAATACAATGCGCAGCCTACACTGAGGCCCTGAAGCGGAGCAGGGAGCAAAGGAGCTCGTGCCTGCGTGAGCGAGGGGCTTGGTGTGCCCTGCGCTAGTCCCAGGGTCACGTGCGGCTCTGCTGCCACTGGAGACAGGCCAGAGTGTATCGTGTTAAATGCAGCGTCACGGTGAGAAAAGTCCTTTTGGTTTTGAGCCTGTGCATTTTTCACTTTGACTAATAGAGGCGAAGGATGTTGAACGGCTAGCGTGTAAGGAAATTGATCTCTTCCTTGTGCGAGTGTTCAGGTAGCACAATCTCTCCCATTCCTACAAGGGAAGAGCTGTTTTGAAGAATTTTAAAATTTTTCTGGAATTTCCACTTCTTAAGGTAATTAAAGCAGCTCGTTTGCAGTCATCGATAGGTTTCTTTAAAAGTAGATCTTAAAAAAACAACACACTCTTATTCACTGTGGAATACTAGGAAGAATGTCTTAGAGGATCTTGAGAAACCAGAAAAGGGAGTGTGGAGATTTCTTTCATATTTATTACAGGTTTTTTCCACCCCTCCCCCCCTCCAGAAAAGGAGAACAAATAAAAAAACATGTTGTATACATAAGTCTGTTACTTTGAGCATATAACCCCTTTGCCTGATGTCCATGCCACAAAGTCCTGTGGAACTTCTGGAAGGTGTGCCCGGAAACCAGGGAGGGTCACGAGATAAAGGAGATGAGCTAAAAATGAGGATGACTTGGCAAAAGCTATTACAAAGTTCTTCAGTTGTATGAATAGCACAACAAAAAGGAGGAGAACGGGTCTTGTGTGGAAAATAATAAAAGCTTGTGCTACTTGTGGGGAGTTGGCTGCTTGGCAAGGGTGACCTGGGGAAGGACCCAGGTGCACCTGGGATGATTAGCTGAGGAGAGGGTGGTGATAAGCAGCTAATGTGATGCAGCTGGGGAGCAAAGACGACTGCAGCCTGCAGTGCCTCAGGACAGGAGCAGGACAGAGGCAGGAAAGGTAAATCCCTGGAAGATAGTGTACTGTTCTGATAATCTGTGTTCAAGAAACTGGGACAGGCAAAGAGTTATTGGACTTTTGGAGGAGAGAGGGCCTTGCTTGCTGGATGAAATGAGAGCTTGTCTCTTTAGTCTCGAAAAGTAATAGCTGAGAGGCTGTGCTATGTGTCAGTGCAGAGGGGACATAAGCCAGGCAGGGAGATTACAGTGACATATTAATGCTAGAATAAGCTGACCATGTCTGTTTGAGCCTGGAAAAGAGAAGTCCTTCCTTAATCGGGTTCTGCTGTGGACTTGGGGGCCGGGAAGGGAGCTGAGATGGCCCTTGGAAAGCTTATGAAAGGGGCTGTGTGATGTTGTCCTTCGTGCAGCAGGTGGAGGAGGCCCCTCTCCCCTGTGTTCCCAGGTACCAGCTGGATGTTAGCACATATTACTACCGGTTAACATGCTTTTAAGGGAGATTGCCTATCCAGAAAGTCATATGAGGAACCTTTTGTACGTGCTGCAAAATCTCTCATGACTGTGTTCTTCTGTGATTTTTTTTTTTTCCTGCTGTTACTTTTGCTGAGGAAATTTGATCTGGAATTGGTTTGGAGGCTATGTTAAGATGGCTTCAGTTTATTGTTCAAAACATAAAGAATATGCATAAAAATAATGACTAGTGATTTAGGGAAATATTTCTAGTAGGTACTGTTTGTTTTACTGTTTTCTGATGTAGTGGTGAGAGTAAGTTATATATCATCTAGTTCAATGCAGTTATGCAATTTATCCTGTTTTTGGTGTTGTACTTAGAGACCTCAACAAATCATGAGATATAACAACTGTTGATTTAAAAAAAAAAATCCACTCTAGCAGAGTTAAGTGTGTTGTTTTGCCCTTAATTCTGCCTTTTCCTTTCTGCATGCAATCATTTCTATTATTTTGCCATCATTATCTGGTATAATGGAAGTGAGCTGAAACATTATAAGCACAGAATTGTCTTTATTTTATAGAGAGATTTTTAGAAAGAAATGGATTGTGGCAGGGGATTATTATCTGAAATACACCAGCATACACAGATAGTGTCTTCCATATTTAGTGGAACTACAAAAATATTCATAATTAAATGTCTGAGATATGGAGTAATTTTCATGGGAGCCATTTCATATAATTAATTTCCAATAATTGCATTACTATATAATATCACATCACACAGGAAGATAAATTCTCTGAACAGTAGTTGGAAAATATAAGTGGCTAATTCTTTGGTTACTTACAGAAAATAGATCCATACAGAATGGCTCCTTGCAAGGAGAATAACGCAGAAGCGATGTAGTGGCATACCCTGAAGAAGCAATGCAGAGCTTCTTCTAGCAGGACTTTCTTAGGAGTGCTGAACAACTCATGCTTTGGGTTGGGGTAGACTTTTATTTATATTTCTGCAGCTTCATGGGTCCAAATTACTAAAGAGTTTGGCTTTTGGTTATTTCCAGCTCACTTTGAAATAACAATGTGTAAGAAGTCTTTGAAGTAAGTTTACTTATGCAAGCTACTGAATATAGCATTTTTTCATTAAAACATAAGTCTTCTGGCTTACAGTATATTTCAAGTTCCTTATGTGTTCTATAATAGCTAATAGGAGGCCTGATTAAAAATGCAGAGAACTTGTCAGAGCGTAAGATGAGATTTGCACAGCTTTTGGGCAGCTTTCTACGTAGGAAACGAAGACCTTCCTTTCATATTGTTTTCAAATCTTCTGTGCTCCCCACCCACTTTTCCATTATCTTGTAGAGTGCTAGTAATACCAATGAATATATTGCGAATGTCAGTTAAAAGCAAAGTCTCTGTCTATTATAACTAATGAAAATATATTGAATTTAATATACTTGGTTGGAGATATTAGTTTCTGACAGTAAATGATTGCTCACACTAATTATGGTCATTATCATGCAAGTGGAGTGCATTCTTCAAGCCTGAGGTATTACTGGTTTTGAAACTCAACTGTTTTTGAAGTTAACTCAGTATTTTTTGAAAGCTAAGCTTATTTTTGTGTGTTGTTACTTTGTTGGCCACTTTTAAGGGAACTGAGTCCATTGTAGCTCAATAGGCTGGCAAGGAGGTTCTGACGTATTCAGAGTTATTTGGCTTGCATAGGAAGCTGGGGAAAGGCAGCATGTTAACTTGTTGGATTTTTTTCTTTTTCCAGATTTTTTTTCTTTTTATTCCTTAATTTCTGCCACCTCCATTTCGTTTAGGTAGGGAGTACCTCAGGATAAGGGGAGTGTCAGCACAGATGATTCAAGCCACCGGGACCCCAAAGAGGCTTTCCAGGCCTCTGGGAAGAGATGAAGGGTAAAGAGAAGTGCTGACCAAGTACAGCTTTCGTGAGCTGTTTGAGTATGAGCTGAATTTTGAAGTAAACGCTTATTAAAGGTGGACGCTTCAGGTGCCTCAAGGTGGACTTCCAAGTCAATGCGGTTCAGTAATGCTTTTTCATTTTGCCACTTGTTTCTTTTACAAAAGCTTGCTTGTCTCAGTGTGGTTATTACTTTGTGGACTTACTACAATTTATTAATATTTTCCTATTTCTAGGCAAACTTCTATGTAAACTGGAATTTCTCAATTACTGATGAGAAACTCCTCAATTACTGGTATATTCAGACACTACAGGTATTGCCCATAAGATGCTTTTTCTGTTTTGCATTCTGACCCTTATAGTAAGTCAGATAATTTAGGAGTTATTTCAAATATGGAGTGGGAATTCTCAGGGGACCTATAGAAAATGTTATCCTGAAGCTGAATGTAAGCTAGTTGCCTGACTGTTTAAAAAGTTGCCGGGTTTAAAAAAAATAATAAGGGTAAAAGGTTTGGCCTCATGTGACCACTGAGTAAGAGAGAGTTTTCTGCCTCACTGGGCCAATTGCTACACAAACAACATTACTGTCCTTAAAAACAATGTTGGCTAAAAGTACAGCTTAATCTTTTATTTGGATTTGTAGGGAAAACCATGTAATATTTCAGCTGTAAATGCACATGTATGTATGTCTGTCTGAATGTTGGTTTGCTTAATGGTGATATTAATTTTAATTAAATGTGAAAGTGCCTGGAAGTTGACCAAGGTTCGAAGTCCGAGGGGAGCGCTGGACCGCAGAGTAAGGCTCATCTCTGGCCCAGCGTGCTCTCAACCTGAAGGTGAGGCAGGCGGTTACTGCATAGTTTCATTACTGTTGTTTTGGGATGATTAGGAGAAGATCACTGAATAGAAAAAGAAGGGGGGGAGAGGAAAGAGTAGGTAAAAAAAACAAAAAAATCAGAAAAAACCTGTGGGAATACGTGATGAAAGGCAGAGTGCAATTGAGGTGATGATGGTGTGCAACAGGGGGAAGGCAGGGGGGAGCTCAGAGCAAAGAAGCTGCGTTCAGCTTTGGAAGATGCCCTGCCTGGGCCTCTTTCCACGCATAAATCACTTCAGTAGCGTCTCTGCCATCTTCTCTCTCCCAGCCTCTGCCCCCCCCCCCCCAAGGACCAAGTTGCCTGGTGAGGCGTAACACTGAATAGTAGGCAGGAACTTAATTTTCGAAGGAGAATTTACCCCCCTTTCTGTCTTTTCGCCACGTGGGTGGCAGCTCTGACCCTCCCCAGCTGGTGCTGCGCGCTGGTGCCGCGCTCCCAGCTCGGGCCTCAGGCTGCGGCTCGCTTCCGTCGCGCCCCGGAGCGTGGCTTTGACCTCTGCCCCTTTTGGTGCCTCGTGCCTGCCGCGGGGCAGGGAGGGCCGTCCGCCCCGCGTGGAGCAGCGCTTGGCGTCGGAGAGAGCTCGCACGCTTGGGAAGCGCTGGGGTGGCCTCGGCGCTGCGGCGAGCCCTGGAAGACCGGCGGTCGTAAGGCTGGCGCTTGCACGCGCCGGGGGGGAAGGCGCCGGCCGGGCACCTCCTCTGGCCGTGTTCGTGGCGAGGGCGTTGCTGAGGCGAAAAGGGTAGAAAAGAGGCCTTTGAGGCAATGAGCGCCCAGGAGCGAGAAGATATCAAGCGCATCTCAAAGATGATAACTTCCGAGGGGTTTCTTTGGACCCGGTAATGCCCTGGACTGATAATTCCTTGGCTTGATAGGAAGTCTGCGAGTCTTTAACTCTCTTTCCATCGAGTTTGTGGGGGCTTTGGAACATTCCCACAGTCACAATCTGGTTATTACGGGAGTGTGCTTAAATTAAATAATTTCCCTTGTCCTGAGATTTATTTGAAATTCTGGATAGATGTGAAGACGAGTGATGGCAGAGACTTGATGCATATGTTTCCAGATCCCTTCCTTGTGAAGATAAGTCAGGAGGCAGAATTAAGCGCCGTGGTTGGAATATTTTCATGTTGGTGGTTTTGGGCTTGAAATCCTGCTTCCAGCAGAGTAAGAGATGAAACGGCTCCGTTTGACGGTGACTCCGCATAGAAAAGTTTGTGTTTCTGCTGTGATAGTATGTTTGGGTTTCAGATCTACATGTGGTTGCTTTCCCCAAAATACCAAAATAAAAAGAAGAACCAAGACCCCTTTAAAGCTTAGACATTTGTTACCCTAAAATAGGTAAGAAACTTGTGTATCGTGACGTGAAGCTGTCTCCTGCAAAACAATAGGAGAAGGCACAGGAGCATGGCATCGGGTGAGTGCAGGTTTTCCTTGTTGCTCTTTGTTACCCGAGCGGGAGTAATACTGTAAGCTGATGTGACCTGTAACCTCTGACGTGTTTACAAAAGAAGAATTTGTGGGATGATATCCTAAAAAAACTCTAGGGCTGAGCCTCAATTGCCAAGACCTGTGGTCTCGGTCCAGGAGAATCTACAAAGTGGTACTTAAGATTAACACCTGCATGTGTGTTTTGGTTTGTTTTTTTTTTTCCTCCTGAATTGGGCTTTTGAATATGATTTTTCTGATTTATTTTTCTTAAGTTTGTTTGCAATAGCTATAATTCACATGCAGTAATGTACAATTCATAAACTGTCAAACTGGTTGCATTCCACATTTTTCAAAAAATTTAAAAGGATGAAAATATTTGGCAAGCATAGATAATGTATTCAGGATACTATCCTGCTTTGCTCAAAGTTCCCCAGTACAAAATTTCTAATATTTTTTAGTGTGTTTGGCTTATATACAATAAGAAAACGCTGAATTCTACAGTAAAACATATTGGATTTAACATACCTGCTTGAGAAAATCGGTTTCTGTCAGCTGCAGCCGATTGTTCATTTTAACTGTGACTATTGTATGGTTAAGTGGGACATGTTTTACAGATTAAGGCATAAGACTCTCTTCTTCCCCCCCCCCCCCCTTCCCTCAAGGACACAGAAATATATAGAATTTCAATTCTAAAGTGTACTGCATGCATGTGTGTGCAGATTTGAAAGAAATACAGAATGCAAGGCCTTGCTTTTTTAGGCATGCACCATTGGCTGTGCCTTTTCTGTTTTACTGCTATCAAAGAACTATTGCCTTGACGATACATAAGTTATGAGAGCTGAATTTCTGGCAACTTAAAAATGTACAAGTGACGTTTTCCCCATTAAAAATGCGAAAGTGCAGCCACTGATAAATTAAGGTAACTGCATGCAAATGCTCCATGTGTATTCATTTAGCATATGGCTTGGACCAGCTTTTGAATGACTGATGGGTTGCTTCATATTACTCAGCAGATATGGACACGAAGAGCAGGAAATATCTAGAAGCAGTTAATTCATCTGTTCATCCAGCCTGAGCAGCTCTTAAAATCTCTGCAAGGTTTAGCTGCCTCTTCAGTTTTCCTAATGTGTATAAAATGTAGTATCTACATTAATTAGTATTTTTGGTAGGAGGCCAAAAGGAGGAATGCATTTGTTTCTTAATAAGAAAATAATTATTGTATAATTCGTTTGGCTACATCAGCATTTTGCCATAGAATTTTCTTACTAGTTAATGGTAATCTTTTGCAGAGGAATAATCTTTCTTCTTTCAGTGGCGAAAGTTATGAAAAAATAAAGTGTAAGCTGCAGTGTCTGTATTATGTGTAGTATTCAATACTATTTGGAATATGCATTTTTGTTTCTATTTATTTTCCATGCTTTTTTAGAAAATCTATTGGCTGTTTTCACAAGCATTTAATGGACCAACTTTTTTATTCTTTACAGACATGGCCTGCGAAGTGCTAGAAGGCCATCTTCTAATCAGTAAAGAGCATAACTCTAAGAAAAGAAGTACCTTTGCTGTGTCCTACTAAGTATATTTAAATAAAAATGGCAAAAATTTTAAGACCATACCATATTCCCACTTTTACCCTTCCTTACATAGTGGAAATTTGACAGTTTGAAGGCAGGTAGGGAGCTAGTGATACAAGATTTCTAATTACCTTTTTTTCCTATAGGTAGTCACAATGTTGTCCAAACTTACTGCCGTTTGATGTTATATCACTGCTCTTTTCCCCCCTTGACCGCCTCCCATCATTTGTGAACAAATCATTTAGCAGGTGACTGTCTAAAGCTTGTGGCTCCAAAAAAGGAGAAAAACTGGTCGCCAGGAAGACTGCCTAAACACACAAGAATTGAGTAGTTGATACCACCAATAATGGCCTGGCCAACACAGGACTGATGTTTCTTAGTTGACAAGAAGATGAAAAGAAAGGCACGCATTTAGACCATCTGTATGTCTTTAAAGTGATTTGGGAAGACATCTGATTTCACTAAAGCAACTAAACATTCCCAAGAAGATAGTAGTAATCTAGGGAGCTTAAAGGTGATCCTATTTTATTTTTCTCAAGGATAATTGGAAACAGCTCATCTGAGATAGCTTCTGTTTCCTCTAAGAATAGACACAGTTTACTGAAACTGGAAGACGTAACTACACTATTCTCTGGGCTTAAAATATTTTAATTTTCTTTAATGAATTTTCCCTTCTGCTTTCCCCCTACGCACTCGTACGTTTTAGCTTGGAATGGATCCCAGGGCAGACTGTTTCTTTTCGTACAGTTAGCCTTATTGCACCTAAATAATTTTCTCACATGCACTCTGTAAAAATTAAAATTACTTTGCTATTTAGAAGAAAAACAGGGAAATTATGCTCTTTAAAAAAAATGCCTTAATGAAGGTAGATATTACTATTGAAACTATTGTAGTGCTTTCTTCAGGTCAGTATGAACTTGAGTTCAAACACAGAATATGTTTTTCAGGCTTGATGAAGGTAATTTTGTGGCTGCGTGTTGTCAGGGTTTTGTCCTGATTGCAATGAGATATTTGGACTCTCCCAGTCTGCATGCAGGTGGTGGGTAGCTGGCTGCATGGTGTTTGCGTGGGCTCACGTTTTGTGAGGAGTGCGGTTCTCTTTGCCTCGGCTTCTGCTTATGATACGGGTCTGAGTTGGTGAGTCCTTGCGTTTTTCAGGAGGAGGTAAGCAGCTCACAGGTTATGGGCTGATCACGTCTCTCGTGTCACCTAGCATCTAAAAAGGAGAACTGGCTGCAACATCATAATTAGGTCTTCCAGGCTGTTCCCCAAGACTCACTTCAGTGCCATTACCAGCAACACCCAGCAAACAAGAATGATCTCCCTCATGTCATCTTAAATTCAGTTAGTCTCCTCCTCTCCCTACAGCACTAGGCAAGGTAAAAGCTTCCAGTGACACCTTACCACTGGTTAAACAGTCCAGCTTAAAGGACTGAGCTGTCATCCAGGTAGAAAGTGGAGTTCCTACCAGCGTCTGCATTTTCCCTTGAGTGTTTCTAGTAGGTTGACCATCTTCAGAAGAAGGTCAGTGTCTGGCAGCCTGCATATGCAGCCCTCCTGAGGCAGCAGATGCATCAACTCAGAACTACAGGCGTATCCAAATATGCAACTTAAAAACCCTTACTCGTTTGCTGCATCTCTTTAGGATGTTTCTGAACTTTGTGGATAATAATTAGCTTGTGTTTGTTTAACGAATGAATGGGTGATTTGTTGCTATTTCCTGTGTTGTTACCTGGAGATGAATGAGATGAATCCTCTGGAGAAGTCATCTCTTAAGACATGAGTGCAAGTAGTTTTCCTATTGCTCCTAAATTGGTAGCAGCATCTTTGTGTTGGGATGCAAAGCAGTCAGTCCAAATTTGACAAACCTAATCATCTGGTTAATAGAAAAAGTAACATCAATGAATTCATACAGTTTGGATCTGTGTAAATACAGGTCAGTAGGTCATTTTGAAGAGGTCTCATCAAATGGTAAAAAGCTAGATTTTTTTTTTTTCTTAGAAAGGTTTGTTAGGCATTTAGGTTACTTTCTCTACTGCTTAGAATAGCTGCAGTTGAATAAATATGATTGTTGCTGGCAAACAGGGTTTGCCCAGTTTTTCATTACAACATCTTGTTGGGAAGGTTGTTTTGGGAAGATTCTGACTTGTCATGATTGTCACTGCTGGATTAAAGAAAAGTTTTTATTTTACTTTTTCTAAGTCAAATACTTTGTCACCAGCAAAATGATCATTGTCTTCAACTGGTTTACAGCTGTCACATGGGAAGGGAAACATGTAAATTAAAAATTTTCATTTCAAAGGAGTAAAGAAAACATTTTGTTTGTAAAGAAGAACTAATTTTGGGTTATATTAGGACATACTTTTGATAGTCTTTTTTTTTGTAATTTGAAGTGCCTCTTTGTAGGCCAACCTCATATTAGTCCAGTTGGGTATAAAAAATCTTAGATTGTATTGGTGTAGATTAAAATAATACATGATTTAAAAAACCCCAAAAATGTGGTTTGAGTAACATTCCTAAAGAGCACAGCCTTCCTAGATGTGCCATTTTAAGATGATTGTTCAACTTGACACACTCTTCTCAGTTTCTGACCTAACATTTTAAAATAGTGGACCAGCTATGATGAAAACTTGTGAAGGTGCTTACTTCTCATGTTGCTGTTTTTTTATCTAAGTTACATTTTTTTGTGTCTATTGTGATGGGTCCTTGCAACCTTTTGCCTTATTCTAGCTTAGCAAGAAAAAGCAATCATGACATTATATGGTATTTTAAAACATCTGTGGTTGTCTCCTCATTTTCAATGGTATAACTGCATTAAGAAAGGTGAGTCTAATGGTATGGATAAAACTTCTCTAGCGATAACTTGTTCCTAGAGCAACTTAAATCTATAAATAATGAGCATTCTGGAAATGGAGTGTCTATGTCTACTGTTAGAAATCAGAGCTTACAAATTTTGGTTTTGTAATTGGTGTGATGTTTGGCTTCAGTAATTTCAGTCATGTTAACCTTGAAGTAAGGAACCTCAAGCTGTTGGTGATTTTTTTTTTTCAAGCCTTTTGAGTGTTTTGTTTCTCATTTCTTTGGGCTCTTCATCACAAGAAAATGAAATGCATTTAATATAACGATGTTACAAATAAATTTTGTTCTCTTGTTACAAAAAACACTTTTATTTCAGTTGCTTGCATGAGGAAAGAAAATTAAAAACAGGTGATAACAGCTCTACTGCTTCCAAATGCACTTTTAAGCAGACACTAACAGGGCTGCTGGGTTTATAGGCTTATTGACAGACAGCAAATGAATTTCATCCCTTTTCCTCTCTTCCCTGCTTCTTCCTTCTTCCTCTGCTTAGCTGCCCTTTTCTGGGCAGGCAGAACAAGTGAGGTGTGCAGCAGATGAGCTGTGCTGCCCGGCGGTGTGGCACAGGCTGCACGTGGGGAAGCACCAGCCTCCTGACTACCCTGCCCGTGAATTTGGGTTGACTGCTTTTTAAGTTTCCTCAGAAAGGATTTTAAAAGACTAAAATAGAGGAAAGGTGGATTTGATTTTATTATAAGATTCTGCTTCAGGAGTAAAATACCCAAACTTCACTTAAGGCTCAGGCTTTAATGCTGTAAATAGTTTAAAATAGTATATAAAAACAGTTGCTTCGTTGACCTGTTTCCCTTTCCTTCCTCCTCATCCATTCATTTTCTGTGCCTTGATATGTTGATGTTCCCCTGACATATGATCTACTTGTTTTCTTTCATAAATCAGGGCGTTGTTTCATGTTTCTTAATCCTTTTAGTTTACTATTGTTTTAAAGACAGCGTTGGAGCACTTAAGAGACTGAATTGTGTCCAGGTAGTTATTTCTACATACTAAAAACAAGGAAAAGACTGCTCGTGTCCCATTACAGCCACTCATGCTACTAGCCATATTGCCTTTTTTGAAAGCTATTCCCTAAAAAATTGTCTGTGTATTGTCTCAGTGCTGTGTTTTCAGGCTCTTTCATATGGAGCTGATGCACGTATTAAGCCAAGGAAGAAACAAGCAGCTAAAAAGGAGGCAGAGAAGGTGCTCAATTTTTTGCATCGTTATAGGCTAACCAAGGTCTCATTCTGTTGCGGACATGCCTGGCTGCTGGAGCAGAACCTCATCTAATATTAAGTATTTTCTCTATCTTGCATGTGTTACCTTCAGATCCTTCCTTGTGGAGCTGGCATTTTTCATCAGCACCTCTACAATTCAAATGGAAGAGGCTCTTGCAGGTTGCCTGTTGCCAAATATGTGCATACAAATGATTATCACAGTCGTTCCTTACCAACGGGAATGATCACACTGAATTTGCTGACTACTCTGTAATAGAGGCTATATTATATTCTTGTTAATTCTTTTTGATCATAGTTAGTGATGAAAGCACGTGGAAGACCATATAGGCTCTCTATTATTTCATTTGCAATCATGTAGGACCTCTATTACTTCATTGCAATAGATGCACAGTGTTTTTGTTGGGCTTCTGTCAGTTTGCTTGCGTCCTCTTCCAAGTCTGTGGTAATAAATATTTAGGTGGGAAATATTCCTAGGTACGAGTTAAAATATTGTAAATAACATTTTCTCTGAAGAAGTTGTCCTGAAATACCACATATTGCCATGAGGCGTTTAGTTTTTTTAATATTTGGACATATAGTTTAAATAAGCAAGTTTTGTGAAGTGTACAGTTGCTTAATTTTTAATGCTTTATATTTTATATGGTGACTGTCCTTTGCACATGAAGTCAAATGCTTTTACTGATGTAGTTGTGTTTAACCTAGTATGAAATTTTCAGCAATAGCATCGTGAGTGAAATTTGCATATTACTTCATAAACTATAGGAGTTTGCAATTTAATGTTATTTACAGTGATCTGGAAGGGGCAGAAGTTTGTTTGTTTGTTTTGTGGCATCGTGCCATACGGGAGAGCAATTGCGCATACAATTATGCTATTAAGCTATTAAAGCCAGTATGAAATTTAAATAGAAGAGTTGATTTTGTGCTCAAATATGTTTAGTTGAGAAGGTTGTAAAAAAACAAATCAGCTCTGATAAGTAGCTGGGATTATTTATTTATTTATTTTTTAATTTTACACTTCAGTCACACTTATTTCCTGTTCAGCCACGTTACGTGCTTGTTAAATGCACAAGGGATAGAATAATTTTGGTGGGACTAATATACTTTTAATAGCTTATGCGCACATAGTAAAAGAAAATTAGCATTGCCAAGAGAAACACATTTTAGGTGAACTACTAGTTAAAATGTATAGATGCAGATGTCATGTAGTTATTTGATGTATACTTTACAAATGCCCACTGTAGCAAATCTGTGACCTACTAAGGTCCTGATCCGCCATTCATTAAACTGCATGAGAACTATTCCCTCTTTTGGATCTGATTTGTAAAGGCAAGTGAAATTGTAAGTTATAAGGCATTATTATTTTATTTTATTTTGTACCTTCATACAAAATGCAAAACCTATGAATGTTTTGTATAATGTCAAGTTTGGACAGCAAGCCTTCTTGGTCATCTTGCTGGCTTTCCTCCTAATTAATTCTCTGATTATGGAAAATAAGCAGTTGTTTGACCTTCAGAAGAAATACCTGTGGATGAAGCTGAAGCTACGGCTAAATACGGGAATCCTACGGAGGCAGCTTGTCCGCTTCCAAACCGTGGGGTTGCTGTGGCAGTAAGCAGCTCCCACATGGAAAGCATAAGAAAAATTAGGCGAATATAGCCACAACACATTTTTTTCTCCAAAAAGCCATTCTTTCATCTTGAGACTCTCTCAACTCCCTAGATAGCCTGACTTATTGCAATGTAATTCTCTTTTTTCTTTTTCTTTTTTTTTCCTTTTTTCTGTGCATAAGGAATATCCCAATGACACTTTTGTTTGGTTGCTCAATGTGTTTTGTGTCAGTCAGCAGAGGAGGAACAGGGCTGTGTCTAGGCAGAATTGCTATTTCAAGAAGAAAACTGCAAGCTCCCAGGATATTAAAAAAATAAAATAAAAAAATCCTTAGCTGCTGTTTCAAATAACATTTGCTTGTAAAATACAATTAAATAAAAAAAAATCTAATTGAGAACCTGCAGAATTAATGCTTGTGAAAACGCTTTGGAGGTGTACTGTGCTGGTTCCAGTAGCAGTCTCTTAATCTGTTTTCCTTGGCGCGGGGATACAGGTTTGATGCCTTATTATTCGGAGTAACCAGTTGCAGTGGGGCCCGTGCGCTGGCAGAGCGCTGATTCCCGGAGGCGCGCGCGGGGCGACGGTGCTCGGCTTCGCCGGGGGCTCGCGGCGCGGCTGGCGAGGTGCCTTATCAGCGCTCCGCGTCTTGCTGCTTAATTACCTCTGTATGCAAAGCTGAAAGGGGAACCCAGGAAAGAGAAGTGTCTCTGCGCAGCAATAATCAATAAGACCAGCAGTATTTTAGGCCTCTGGAGATCACAATTTAGTTGTTTTGAAAACAATCACAAGAAAGACTAATGATGTAGAACGTGTCATTTGCTGATTGTTGCTGACAACTTGGGGGAAAAAATGTGCTGGAAATGAGATTAATTAAATATTCTGTTTATCTGATTGCATTAGTGAAGGTTTGAAATATTAAGTGTAAATTATCTGCGCAGTTTTAAATCAATGGAAGGTTTTACTCCCCTTCCGGATTGCACCTCTTGAAAAGCTTGGGGGACTGCACGCACCCTGCCCGGTCCAGCTGCATTTTAAATTAATGGGTTTTGAAGCAGCGCTACATCACGTGTTTCTAGGATAGCACTGTTGTGATTATTGACCCATGATTAAAAAATTACTTTTTTGTGATGAAAGTGAGAGAGGCAAGAAATGCCTTTTTTTTTTTTTTTTTTTTAAATGTATAAGGTCGGAGGGGGAAACACTCTGTATTTTTTCTGTTAGATTTCTGCTAACCTGACTGAAGGGACTGTTGGAAAGCACTCCAGGTTTTAAGTGGACCAGATAGTACAGTCTCTTACTGTGGAGTTCAAGCACAAATGTATTTCTACTAGGATAACTTGCGTTTGGGTTTTTGTTGTTGTGGAGTGTCTGTGTGTGTACATGATCCAGGTGAGTTATTGCAGCTGTTTGTATGGTAGTGGTAAGTCACAAGGTTTACTTCTGGGATTAAAATTGCTAGATGGAGGAAATTACCTATTTAATAGCATGTATCATTCCAGCAAGTAATATGCTATGTTCAGACCATTTTCTATGAAGAGTTACGTGTAAATAAGTTAAAACGCAGAAAATATAGAAACAACTTCCTTTGAGAACCCAAATAATAATGTCTGAGGACAGAGTTGGGAGCAAAATATAGTCTCTTATGTGAATTTATTGCAAATGGAAAATCAAATTTTATTAAGAAATAAATCTGAGCTGCGTAGCAGCTGATATGAAGACGTGAGCAATAAGGATATGAACCATATAAATGTCCTGCTATCTCTCTTAACTGGTTATTTTGGTGTGAAGTTGTCATGATTGCCCGTGCTCAGGTAACAAGTTAGTTCCAATGTGCAAATTTAAAGTGTAAAGGTTTCTAAAATGAGCAATTACACTGTAATTGACCACACTTTTGGAGGCTTGGTTTGCTGACTATTTCTGAGTGTCAATGTAGTGAAGTTGCAAAAAAAAAAAGTGTAAAACTGAGCATAGTAATGGGAATGTCATGCCTAAATTTCAGATGGGAACTGTTCTGTTTCTCTTGATGCTTCTGAGGCTGTTTGGTCAGTACCATACTGCATTTTCCAATGAAGAAATGAGACTGGTAGGAGGTTTAGGAAGCATGGCCTGTGAGCAAAATTGTAGGAGTTGGTTTCATCATTTAAAACAAACAAACAACAACAAAAAAAACATGGCCAGGTCTTTCAATTTAAAGACTTCTATTTTAAAAATACATGATAATTGTTTATTTTCCATGTCTTCAGGGGAAGGACAAGAAGCAATTGGTTTAATCTGAAGCAAAGACGCTTTTCCTTGAATGTCAGAAAACCTTTTCGAAGTCATAGGGTTAAAGTTGGTTTTCATGGCATCTCCCTTATAAAAGAAGAATTTATAAATATTCATCTATCTAAAACAGTCTTGTAAATATGCAAATGTGTTTCTAGAGAAGGCTTGGGACTACATAATCTTTTCCATCTCCATATTTCTCTGATCCTCTGGTGATTTTTATTTTTCTTTCTTTGACCAGGAGAAGTATTTGAGTTGTTCATCGGTAGTTATTTCATATGATTGATTCATGAGAAAATGCACTGAAATTCATTTTTAAGCTGCGGGTAGTAGAAAACACAACCTGCAACCTCTTGTAATTTCTGCCGTATTCTGATACAGAACCAATTAAACAGACTGTTTGAAAAGACAAATTTACAGTGAAACAAACCAATCTTTTTGCAACGAGTTTACTCCTGAACTCTCTGCTCCTCAGATTGGCTGAGATTGTATGAGTCAATGATAAAACTTTAAAAGTAGTTCTTGATAATGGAAATACTGGCAGTATCTTGGCTACCGGGTAAGCAGGCATTGCTATAAGCATTTGTGATGTGTGTTTACCCTGGCTCTTGGTGTTCTCTAATCGGGCATCCTTTTTCGGGCTGGGTTTTTGCCTGCTCTGGAAAGCTATTGCTTTCCAGTTCTGTAATTCTTATGTCCGTATAATAAATCTGGGATGGAGAAAGAATGTGAACAACATACCTTGCAGTGTTCCTGTTGTCTAACATACAATTAGGAAGATCCTGATATTTTACTGAGAACATTGGCAACTGTTAACGTAATGGGAATTAAACACATTTGGTTGGAATTAAATGCATGAGGTTGGTTAGCCACAGTCAGTTATGCTGCTCATGGATTTAGGCCCCAGCTGTTTTCTGCAGAGTCTCCATGTGTTGCCATCAGGACAGAGTAGTGTTAGCTTTAACTAGATTATTGAGGGCATGTCTTCCTGGTCATTGGCAAGCAAACGTGAACCAGCTCTGCCTAAACCTGGAGCTGACGGGAAACTCTCCAGCAGGGCTGGTTTGATGGCAGACCTGGTCTAACCTCCTTTTCTTCTTTGCCTGGGATGTCAGCTTGGCTTGGAGAGCTAGTAAGGAGAGCAGTCATCACTCAGCATGAAGGGTGAGCTCATGTCTACAGAAAAACCATCCCATGTGGACAGGCCCTGCGTCTCTCACTCTGTGTGTGTGTGTGTGTGTGTGTGTGTGTATATATATATATTTTTTTTTCTTCTTCAAGTTCTAGTCTTTTAGACCATTTGTTTACACCTGTGTTTTATTGGCAAAAAGTTTCTAGTCTTCCTGTTTGGGAAGAACGTTTTCAGAACGTCAATACTGAAGTCTCCAGCGTTAGGAGGCTTATAAAACTTCTCTTGCACTTATTTTTAAAAAGTTAAGGTTTTTAATTGAAGTTCTTGTTTATTTGTTGACATGACTGTTTAATTCTGAAAACTTAGTAGGAAGAAAAAATGTGTAGTGCTGGCTTTTGGGGATGTTGAAATGCAGAGGAGCTGGTGACCTGGAGCGGGAGCGGTGGGTGGGAGTGTTTTGTGGGGACAGAAACCCCCTCCGCGCTGAACTCACAGCCCCGGCAGCCAGGGGGGGCAAGAAGGCTGTTTGCAAAGGTTGGGTTTAGTGCAATAGGTGAATACTACAGGCAAAACAGAACACATGATTTCAAAACTTTATGCATATGCTTGGGGAAAAATGAATGGAGGTAAGGTTAACGTTTAGCAACCAACTTCAGTTTAGCCATGCAGCTCCTGGATAGCCCGTTTTCTGTTCAGGGGGAGCCTGACTTTTATAGGAGTTTTCTGAAAAGAGGCCATTTCTGCTTGGTTCTCAGATTGTAGTTTTAAATTTTCTTTGAAACTGGAAAACAAGAGGCAGTCTCCGCTCCAGCAGGACTTCCCAGGATGGGGCTCGAGCTGGAAGGGCCTGTTGCGTTCAGCAGTCCGGGCAGACCCGGCAAAAGTGAGTCTTTTCTATGTTTGATACAGAAAGCAAATAACTGGGAACAATGACGCTTTTGTTGCTCCGTAGGAGTTTGTGGTTTGGGACGTGGAATGAAATGCCGTCACTGCTGTAGGCGGCCTGCCCCGAGCTGGCGGGTGAGGCACGGCGTGTGCTCGTCCTGGTCAGGCTGCTTTATTTTACCTAGCACCGTTCTAGGTACGAGGTGAGGTGTCTCCTCTTACCAGGAAAGACCAGGAACGCAGGACTGTCCCTGCTGCACTAGTATTTGAGATTTTAAAAAAGAAAAAAGGGGGGGAGGAGAAAAAAACCAAACATGCTGAAAGTAGTTACGCAAGGGACTTCAATAACAGTGATTTGCCACGTGCATATACACTTGTAGTACACTGATTTAAAAGAAGTAAGTGGAAACATTGGAGCATAATTACTTCCCAATAATCTCCTTTTGAGGTTTCTTCATAGAACACAGAATTTAATTTTTTGTGAAAGAAGATAAACTGTTAAACTGATACTTAAACATTTTCAATGAGTCATTTATACAGCTCTTTGTTTAAGAATTATTATGAGCAAGACTTCTAGAAACTATATACCTCTGAGCGTCAAAGCTTATGACTTTTAACATAACACCAAAATTAAGGTTTTAAAATGAGAGGGGAAAGGTTGCTATCAGTTTAGTGAAATATAAAGAGGCCTTGTGGCGGTTTTCTCCAAAATTTCATGACTTTGGGGCTTCTTTTGGTTTCTGTTTTTAAACTGTTGTTTGTGTCTTCTGTTTCTTGAATTTGGGCTCGGGGGGTAATGATGCGTATAGCTGCACTGTCTCCGTAGCAAAGAAGATAAACACAGGGTGGAAGAAAGGGCTTTAATTTTCAAGGAGAGTGACGGTGAGCAAGCATTAGCTATGTTTATTTGCAGGGGTGGGAGAGGGAGGGTGCTACAGTGAGCTTTTGGTTAGCTGTAGAGAAAACTTGAGTTTGAGATGTATAAAGAGGCTTTGGGGAAATTATAGACGTTGTTATGGGCACCTCACTTCTGAAACTTTAATATAAAATGTATTTTCTGAGCAGTCTACTGCTAATTTTCCCACACAAATACATGCCTTTGCAAATATCTTATGATTTTAATTACTGGAAAGGAATTTTCTGCATTTAGTGTTGTCGCTCAGTTAAGGCCAGTCTGGAAAAAGACATTTGCATAAGCCTTAAGGATTTGCTTCTGTGCTTGGATATCCGGTATGCGCAATATCGTTTATAGAGACGATTAGTTTATGGCTTGTCGATTTAGGAAGGCTCATGTTGAATATTAAGAAAATACTTTAGAAAGATTCATTTTTAGCTAAAATATTTAATCAGTCATATCTTATAATGCTCATTCTTGTTATTCTTTTTTTTTTCCTGATACAGGCTTTCTTATTTTTTTTTCTTGGCTGCATTTCTGAAGTTTTTCTTGAAGTGTTTTTGCTTTTAAACCATGCTTTTCAGAGTCCAAAGAAAGACAATGAACTAACTAGTTTTCTGGAAATTTTGCATTGATTTTAATTTAGCAACATGACTAAATTGGGTAAATTTCTTCAAGGGGTTTATTGTATTATTCACTAAAATAACAATAAAAACACTATTAAATCTCAGTGTGCATTTCTGAATCCAGTAATAAAATAAGTAATATGGCTGAAGAATGCGCATTGAAATTAGCTTTGACACTCTATTTGCTTTATGTCTAACTTTATATTATGATGCATTATTCACTGATAATACATAGGCTACTTTATTAAGTCTTAATCAAATGCATTTTATCATAAGTGTCAATTCAATGTTTTGCTATTGTATTTCTGTTTTAAAATACTGAGCTTTTTGTAGGGGAATGATGAATGTAAGGCAGTGTGGTCAGGAAGAGACAGTTTTATATTGCTGTTTTGTGAAATTATCTATAAACTGTGGTTTTACATTGTGTCTTAAAACATCCATGGATTCAGCCTACTTTGCTTGCTTAGATGCAATTGCAAAATTGGGGAAGCAAAACAGTTGATAAGTGTTTATCACACTTAAATGTGTTAGAAAGTGTTTGGAAGTGTATCTGAATGAGAATTAAGCTTTTTTGATCACTACGGTTTGCTGGCACTAGAACTAACAGGAATTACATATAAGTTGACATATAGTGTGTATGTGCAATATATTATATAGTATTTTACATATAAAAATTGAGACAGATAATTGTGTATATTATGCATAATTAACTGTGTAATGCTACAACTAAAGATATACATGCTTGCATATGATTTTTTGGGGGTTTTTTTTGCTTTTTTTACACTACATGTTTGGGTTTGCACATACTATAATCAAAAAGAGAGTTCATCTGGCTTGAAATTACTGGCTAATGTACAGCAACAATTAGTAGGTGTCTTGAATTAAAATTGTGGTACTTCTTCCTGCTTTCCTAGCTTGGCCTAAGTGTGTCATAAAATCTTATGAAGTTGGATGGTTAGCCTCGTGTAGAGGTACCTCGAGAGTGTAGTTTTGCAGAGGTTAAAATAAAAGAAAAAGATGATAATTGTGAATTTTTAGTATCTGAAGGTTTGCACTATTTTCCATGCAAAATCCAAACTTTAGAATACTTAAAGAGTCTAAATGGTTGCTCAACCCTCTCCCATGTGGGAAGCAGGAATTAAGTGGCTTCCATGTCATTAATGAGTTTCAGTTTTGTTTCTGCCATAAATTTACATTTTTCTGCAGCAACAGACTTGTCCGACCAGAAAGCAACTGCTAGTTTTCATTAAGAGGTACCAAAAGATAAAACAACCCATTTACTTGGACTAATACAAAACCTCCATCCATTCCCCCCCCCCCCCCCCCCCGTAAAAATCTGTGTTAAGCTTTACTAATACTAATGGGAATTAAGCACACGCACGGTAAAGAACAAACCTCTGAGGCTGCAGCAAACTCTTTCATAAACAAAAGAGATGTTGAGATGTTCGTTACTGATTTTTTTTTTCCCCCCTGGCTGACTAAATTTTTTGGTAAAAACACACATCATGACACACACAGCATTATTTATAGTAGCATTAGGAGGTTTATAAGCTCAGAATCAGTCCAGTAGTTGAAGTGTTACAAGTTCTGGCTCTTTCTTCTCAATTTTATGGCCCTGAAGGTATGGTATCTAGGAAAAAAAATAGGACACTTAGGCTAGAAAGGGTACAAGAATTTTTTCATTTGTCGGTAGAATAGAAATTAAGGTAGAGGATAACTGACTTGCCTAGGGCATGCAGCGGTTCTGTCTCAGCACTGTGAAATAAAATCACATCTCCGTGTGCTTATCTGGTGTCTCAGTCGGGCTGTGCTTTGCTTCTGACTGTGTGTGTGTTTAATGACCAAAAAATAAAAAGCTTGTATGTATATTATCAGTGTCACTGTACCAGTCAGACTCAGTCCTGCCATCCTCAAATGCTTAAAAGTCTCTTTAAGTGATTCCTGTTTGCAGCAGCAGCTTTTAACTTGTAATGGAAGGCAGTTAAATCTGTGACCTGCCATTTCTTGCATATATGCTATTGGATGCTGTTCCATAGGTACTTGAATGGATGAAATTAGGCCTGTATATAAAAGACATACCCCTGCCTTGAGCTATGAATAGCAGATGGAATGGTGTTTGAATTCACATATTTGACTTTCAGGCTTATACATAGCATTCACTCTTATATGATCACTTTCTAATATAAATTTAACAGGTCTGTAGGGTTGTGAAGACAATATAACGAGCTGTAAGGAACTTGGATGGCCTTAGCTTGAGAACGGGTAGAAAATTGCTCGTATGCTGAGAGCATTAACAATATGCTGAGGTTCAATTTAAAATTTTTTAATAAAGCTATTTAAATGACAGACTGGAAGTAGGTGTCAGAAAATATGTGGATTTTCTTTTTGTAGTTCATAGCATTTTTTTTCATTAAAAAATTTTTTTTTTTTGATTCAGATTGTTGTGGCTCTGTTTGGGGAGATCTTTTGGGGGAAAACGGATACACCTGTAGTTGAATAGGAGGCTTTCCTAAATTGGTACATGAACGGTTTGATATTACTTCATAGGTAGAAAACTTACTCTGCTGGCAGTGCTATGGCATGAGTTGCATGAAGATTGTTTTGATTGTCCCTTCTGGAAACAAAACCCACTGTCAGCCCCCAGGGTGCCTGCGGCACCTTTTTGTTTTGAACAAAAACGGGTAAACACCAGCGATACCTCCACCATCCAGTCAAAGCCTTCTGCTTTGGTGGGTACTGGGTACACGTCAAAGTGATATTGTCCCTACTGTGAAAAATAGTTTCTCTGAAAGCACAGACTCACGAAGGGGAATGGAGAGCATGTACAAGCCATTGAAGAATTAGGTGGAGAAACTGGTATGGCTTTTTTTTAGTTACGTGTATATTGCGGTTCAGGCTTTGGGTTTTTTTTTTCTGGCATTCATCAGATCTTTCTATTAAAAAAAAAACCTTGATAGATGCTGTAACGTTTTTCTCACTTCACATACTTCATTTTTATGGCTTCCAAAAATTCGGTTTGACTGCTTTTTATAAGCTGGCACCACAGTACAGTGTTTAAAGTTTTCTAATAGAAGAACGTATGAAAGCTACGGCAACCTTTTGTCTGTTTGTGCATTCCTACCAACAACGAATGTACTCATTGCTTTTAGTATTTTGCCAGTGGGATTTACAGAGGTTTTTTCTATAGACTTTCTTCCTTCACTTGTAGAAAAAGATGTTTTCAGCGCTAACTATTTTTGGTCTCAAATATGCCTGTGGCATTGCCAAATGATTTTCTTTCTTCTTTTTTTCTTCTGTGTGAAAGTAAAAAGTAGTATAAAGCTAGAGAAGTGATTGACTGAAGATTTGCTAACATGTCAGGCTTCTGATTCAGGTTCAGAGACAACAGAGATTTTTCTAGCTTGAATAGAAGAAAACGGTTTGCAGTTGAATATGTATACACAAGCATTAAGTCTATCAGATTGGTTAAAAAAAATCCATATTGTTTTTATGTTTCTCTGTTCTTTATTCTGAATTCTTTTTGGAGAAATGTGAACACTGCTCAACCTGTCTTGCAGATAAACTGATAATTCTCTCTCGAAAAATGTGTACAATTCCCATAAGCGGATATTAAGTGTCAGATCTGTGCCACAGTTGTGCTGGAGGGCTGAGAAGAAGGAGAATTTATCACTGCTCTTTGTGTGGCTCTGCCAGCGTCTGAGGTAGGACTGACTTCTAGGAGTTTCATCCCTTACTACAGAATTTTCTCTGCTATTATCCTCTGTTCCTGAAAGCCACTTATTTTCCTCCGTTCCCCACAGTTAGTCCATGGGAACTGCTGATGCTGGAGTCCCACATATGTGAGCTGCACATGCTGACACACATATCTAAAACCCATATTTCAGGTCCCCGCTATTATTGTTACCAGGGTAAACACAAGACTATAAAGGACTATAAATACCAAGAGTCTGACATTCAAAATACAATCCGCAGAAAATATCCTTCCCAGAAAGATGAAGGCAGGTAGCCCTTCAGAGCCCTTCTGATCTTCCTCCTGTGTTTGCCCTGTGCTGGGGAGCTATTACTGCTCTTCATCACATGAGCTCTGAGATCCTGGAAACGTAATGTATTATAAAGTATGACAGTACTGCCCTTTTAAAATGTGTTTTAAAAGATATGTAAAAGTCTAGCAGTAATTTGCAAGTGAAGTCCATTTTCCCTTTGGGATGTCATAATTATTTTGGAGGCTTAATTTGTCATGTATTCCCTGCTGAGTTCTTGAAATATTAGTTTGCTTTCTTGAGGTTTCTCAAACGTACAAGGACAAATTCAGATATTTGGCCCTCTGGCTATAGCTGCTATTGACATAACAAATATGTGACTTTTTGTTTCTAGTAGTGCTGATAATGTGGTATTCAGGTCCTTGATGACAAACAAACAGATATGTATGCTGTGGAAGAAAATAACAAGCCTCTTCATAAGAAGCACAACGTTCATATTTTAAGTCATTATACTCTGAAACGTAACATTTATCTTGGCATTCGGTTCCATTCTGTACTCTTGAAGGCCCCTCTCTCATTTATTACTGTTAGCATACCATAACAAATGTCTTTCAGATGTGAAAAATCAATCTTCTCAAAAGCGTCTCCAGTAGTTATTTGGGTGGATTAATGCAAGGTGTTAGGAGAGTAAGGTTGAAATGAAATGTCATAATTGAGCAGCACAAGTCACCAGAGAAATAATAGCAAATTGATCATGGTTCCAGCTTTAGAAGCTTGGGGGAAAAGCGTGCCTAAGGAATAAACTCAAATACCGGTATGCACCGCATTAAATCCTGTGGAACGAGCAGATGCTTTGCGACTTAGGTTTATTGAATACAGCATGCCGTTCTCTACTTTGCAAAGTTTTGGTGGTTGGCCCTGAATCTGTTTTCAGAGCTGCTTCATAGTCCTGTGGAAAATAGATAGTCGGCCAAAAATAGATGGGCTTAATCTGTAATTTATAACACCTCAGTGTTGTGTCATCTCATCTAGGCCTTGGCACCTGCAAGGAGGAAGATGAGTCGTGATGGTTTTGTCAAATAGGAGTTGCAGAAAAATAATTGTGTTTATTAATAGTGGTTTGAATCAGAAGTCTACACGTGCTGCAACTTTTAACCGATTTGAGGTAGAGCAAGTCCTCTCAGAGTAGCTGAGGGAGAGTTGTCTAGATACCATGTTCTAGCAAGGTTCCCCCTGCCCCTTTAAAATGCTATAGAAGAACTTCTGTGAATAAGACATCACCTACGTTTACACTGTTCTCTGTGCAGTCAGTTGAAATTGTGGACTAGACATTGCTAATTCCTGACACATTCTGGCGATTTTCCTCAGTGTCTGAAACTTCTGTGAGAGGGGGAAGGAGGAGGGTTCTTAATATATTATTAATAGAATAATATATTATTAACACAGTATACTTTGAAAGCAGAGGGACACTTTATTGTACAAACATAACCTCTTCCCCCCTGTATTCTCATGGTCTTAATTTATATAGATGATCTTCCCTTTGCGGCATACAAATAAACGTGGAGAAATGAGAGATGTTTGCTTGTGTTAGGGTTCCTTGTGTACTTTCAGTGAAGGAATGTCTTCATTTTCTAATGTCTACGCATCAAATATGAAAGGCAAATGTAGGAGGGGAAATAGGCTCAATTGGTTTGTTTAGGCAAAAACTTGAGTTAAATGTTGGTAAGGCTTGGAAATTTTCGGATTTTAGGGCCAGAAAGAGCATTCACTGTAGGGCTCCACTATAATCCATTCACGGCAGTGAATCTGTTAGTGACCCATCAGGATTTTTTTTTATTTTTAATTTTTATTTTATAATAGCCCATGCCATGGGTTAGTTTCGTTTGCATTGTAATGAGCCATTCCTTTTCCAGAAAGTGTCAGTGAGGCGAAAGTGGCTGTATGCAAACTATGCACAGGTCAGATTCTCTGAAATCTGAGTGCTTTTGTGGCAATTGGGAAACTAATTATTAAATGCCAGTTGTCACTGCTGTAAATGCTACAGCTGCAAGAGAAACAAGATTCTGATATAGAGCACAAAGCAGGAGACCACAGATGTTTCAAAGTCAACCCTGAGTTGAAAAGCAGGGGGGAGAGGAGGAAGCCTTGTTCTATAGTATTTTGACATCAAATTCATGGATTTGAGTTATGCACTGTGACTTTTTTTAGTGCAGATGCAGAAGAGGGAATTGAGAGAGAAAAGGGAGCTGTACAAGGCTTGGGAGAAGAGAAATGTTGGTTGGGGGACTCAGTGCGTATCTCAAAACAGGTTTCACAGTCTGTGAAGAACTGTGTTAGGATGGACGTTTAGGGCAAAACTCTGTTTGCCTAGACCAACTAGATATTGTTTTGGTAGTGATTAGACTGTGATTAGATATTCTAGTTAATATTCATACTAACCTGCACAGGGGATATACTTTAGAGCTTAATGGTGTATAAACTTTCCAATATCAGGGATATAAACCAGATGCTTTAAAGTTCCCAGGCTGCTTCCTCAGTTTACCAAGCATACTCGAGGTGAAACCCTGGCCCCTTTGAGTTGAATAGCAAAACTCCTATTTAGTCCAAAGTCAGAATTTCTTTTGGGGGGATTTTCTTACATCCTTCCAGAGACTTAGCAAACTGGGCTGCTGAATACAGTGCATCTTAAAACAAAATCATTACAAAAGACGTTACCGCAGGCTTTTCTAGATGATAAATGATTAAATTAACTGAGAGAGATGTGCAAGTTTGCTAAATGGTGATTTTCTCCTTCCTTGCCCTCAATTTATTTGAATGCAGGTTGATCCTTCTGACCAGGATATCCTTGCTTCTTACTTTGAGATCCATGTTCATTCAGGAGCCCTTTCAAAGAGAGAGCACTGAATGCTCTATATTTAAATTCTGTGTATTCATTTTGATTCTGCATTGCTGTATCAATGTGCCTAAGCACAACAGACACATGTAGCCATACATTGCACTTGAAAGAGTCTCCTTCAAGGTGAACTGTAGCTTCTGTTTATGAAAAGCGTTTATAAATTAGTAGAGATGAAACAATAAAAATTCAAAAACACTGACAAATGAAATGGTTTTGTTTAGATGGTAAGTAATTCAGCATGGATCATTAGAGTAATTAGAATTGTTTGTTCATTTGAAGCTGTAAGAATTCAAAGCAGATGGGATTATGAAGGAAAGAATAACCACCCTTTCTGTATCCTTCAAGAGAGGTTTAAAAATAACTATGCAACGTTAATAACACTGAGCCCTGTAAGGAGCTCCCAGCCGCTATGCTAATGCTGTAGTGGTGCTTTTTCCTTTCCACACAACATCCCCTTTGATGCTTGACTGAGTTTCCTTACATGCAGTCAAAGGACAAAGCTTTTGAAAATATTAATCTTCCAATTAATAAACATGGTCTTTTTAAAGTTTACCAGGAGATTCCGATTAGAGAGTGCTCATGTTTCTAGAAGAACCAGTGACGTGAGACAGGGCAATGATTTAAGCAGTACAACACTAAAGTGACTAAAGACATAAGAGTATTAAAATCTGTTGCTTTGCACCAAATCAAAGCTAGAATCGAAGCCATGAGACCTAGGCTTAGCAATGGCGAACTGAAAGCATGGCTCACAAAGGTTGGGTGAGGGGCACCGAGATGTGCTCGCCGTTGGAAATACGGATGTTACTGTCGTATTGGAGGCCAGTGTGCAGATTGGACAGGGGCTTAGTAAGCAGGGAAGAGCAATAAAGAGCATCGCTTAGGATTTCCCCTTTCTTGTGTTACGTGCCAGCGTTTGTGTTGCGCCCCCATCCAAAGAGCCGTTCTGTGATTCTCGGAGAATGCTGTTATTTCCTCGTGGCAAGCGCGATGGCAAGGGACAGCGAGAGTTTGCTCTCGAGACGGGGCTGCAGCTGAGTCTCCGTGAGGAGTCGCGGTGCTCAGCCTGGCCGTGGGGTGCAGGTCCGCAGGGGTGTGCGTGTCCCCTGCTCGTCCCTCGGTCAGAAGCGAAGACGGGGCAGCAGCGCTGTAGCGCCTCAAGTGTGCTGACTGCCTGAGGGGTCCTTCCATTTGAATCCGAGTCCAGTCCAGGATTAATCCAGTCATTTTCCTATTTAGAGGGAATTTAGTTTTCACAGTGCTTGTGCAGCATTCTTGTACTTACATAACTTTGAATTTGTAGTATGCAATCGAACCAGTAGAAGGAAATATTCCTGTTTCAACATATGTCTCAGCAGTACTGTCTCCCTTTTTGCAGTCTTTAGCCTTTCTAAACAAATAGCAGTTGAATTGTTTTTAGGAAAGCCAAACTTCTTGCTAAACTTGTGTAATATTTTCACTGCTCCACAGTGTTTTACTTCACTGACTGTAAAGGAAGCCTTTGCTGCAGGTGGTTCAAGGTAGGGGTGGTCACCACAGAGGTAGCCAGTTGCTTCTCAGAGGACCAGAGATCATAAACTAGAAATTTAAAGGTAAATCAGTGGCTCCTAAACCATTAATTGTTACAACATAAATCTAAAAGGAACGTTTGGTGGGTCAACTGGCCAGATTTTAGTGGGGGTCTCTGGAAAGAACAGAATTCTAAAATAAAAACAGTTTTTACAAATGAAGCAACAGGCAAGCCCAGACTATTTCTTTTCCAGTGTGCTTGTTTCTTAAACATGCATTACCTTTTTTCTTTTTTTTTTTTTTTTTGGGGGGGGGGAGAAGGAGATCTTAATTCTTCTGTTTTAAATAATGTATGCAGTTAGTACTCCTTCAGTGCTTCGGGAAATAAGTCTGCCAAAACCAAGATCAACTTTATCTAATTTAGTTTTTTCTAAACACAAAATTAACTTAATTCACTCCAACTGTGGGCTTTTTCACTTGCAGTATTCATAGCCTCAGCTGCCAGCTCAAACTGTGGAAGTTTACAGAAGTTTGGCACTATTTAGGATCAGTATTTACCAATACTGAATGTCTTTAAGATTGTTGCAAAAAGGGATTTGAATTCCATGTGATTTTTGAGAATCTGCACTTCACGCAGCATCTTTGGGGTAGCTACTGGATCCATACAGTACCTTCTTATTGTTTTATGGGGCTGCCTGACGTAAGCATGAAAGGATATTGTTTGAGACCCCAGCTTCTCTTTCTGTGATAGCTATGTGAGGATGTAATTGAATTGGGTTGTATGAAGTGGTAGGAATCAAGGGTTGGGCATGGCTTGCTCCCTGTTGATCTTTGGTCAACCTGTATCATCATGGGTAAATCTGTTCAATATTTTCCTTAATGACCTGGATGATGGAATAGAGTGTGTGCTTATTAAATCTGCAGACATTACGGTCTGGATGGTGAGTATACTGGAAGGCAGCAACAGAATTCCAAGTCTTAGGTTGGAGAAACAAAAATTGGATGATGCTCAATATGGACGGGTGTTGGGCTACTAGATTTAAATAACTGAAATCAGCTGCACAACTAGAAGATAGATAGGAGGGCTACAGGCAAGAACCTTGGGGTTATAGCAGATCACAAGCTGGCAAGCAGTCAACAAGATCAGGTTACTGCACAAAAAGAAATCTTATTTGAAAGCATGAATGGGGTTATATCCTGCAATGGATACCAAGTAGTTCTCCCAAGCTCTGTTCAGCTTTGGCAGAATATCAGCTTGGCATACTGTGCCAGTTTGGAAGGGGAATAACCATTTGGACAAAATCTGAAGGAGACTGGTTGGAGGTCTAGGAAACTCGACTCTGCTAGATATGAACAGGAGATATTTCACCGGAAGAAGAGAAGAATAAAGGAGATGTAAGAATTTTTCAAATACATGAAGTCTTACAGTAAAGCGAAAGGGAATAATCTGTTTTGGCTCTCTGTGAAGGACAGAATGAGCAACAATGGGCCCAAAGCTAGGAAGGGAGTTGGGTTAGAGGCTAGGAAAAACTGGCTAAGATAGCAAACTACTGGAATAAGGAACATGGGAAGGCGACCAAGTTTCCAACTTGGAGTCTTTAAGGACAATTAGAAAAACACCTTGTTTAGTTGATCTCCTTTAAAGCTGAGAAATAACTTTCTGAAATCCCCTCCTGAGCTATTCCTGGACTGGGTGCTTTATCCTGGCGCCTTCTGTGCGAACGGGATTTGTGCACAGGTGCCCTGGCAGACCCCTGTGAGCGTGAGCAAGTGCCTAGGTTAGACTTGCTGGGCTTTTGTGCGTTCCGTCGCTCTGCAGGTTAAACGCACAAGAAGTGCTGGTACTTATGTCTCTTGTAGGTGATAACAGCCTTTTTCACAACTAGAGAGTATCTTGTGTGGCTTCCTAGGAGAGCCACCCGCTGTAGCGGATTATAGCCCTGCTGTGGGTATGCCGTCATCCTGAGAACTGTCAAGTTGTCACATGTGAATGCAGCTCACATTTTGAAAAAGCAGGTTTTGGAATAATGTCTTCATTAACACCAGGGGAGCATAGTAACCTATAAGACTTATGAAGAAGTGGTGGCAGAGAGGGAAGAAATGTGGTAGCCTTACACATGGATGGCTCCTGATGCTTCTCCCTGTAATCAGATATTCCAAAGATATCTTGAAATAGACTGTGCATTTTTGTCTTTGAAGAATATAAGAGAAAGTTCATTACAAGTATAGAAAGCAAGAAGGTCGGACACCTTGCTGCTTCGCTGAAGAGTCTGATTAATCAACTGTTGATCTATAGTGATAGAAACAATGTAATTAGAAAAATAGATTAACTGTAAGTAATCTTAAGTAGCACAGCATTTAAAAAATGGTGTAGAAGGAAATCCTCTCTTGCAAGTTACATCCAAAATGCATTAGTTTCTTGTCTTGTATTTTGTGAGCAGGTTACTTTTCATTTAGAGATGAAGCATCGTCTACGTAAGCAAAGTGCATCTTTTAGCTAAATAAGTGGGGTGACAACAGTGTGGCCCTTCCAGGCTCCGGCAGTATGGCTGTTGCTACACTAGCAGCATCGGCGCTGACAGGGGAGTAAGCTGTGCCAGGATAATGCATCTTTACAGCATAACCACATCTATCGTACCGGGGAGAAAGAGTTTTACCTTTCTGGTGGGGGAAAAAAAATCCCCCAAACCCAACAACAAAATCTCTCCCAGCCCAAACCCAACAACGAGCAGCAAACAAAAATGCTGTGCTTCTGCCTACGCAAAACAGTAGTGCGTCCGCAGCTGGTGCGTAGCTGGGGAGTAGGAGGACGCAGCATCTCAGGGGTTGGAGAGCAGCTTTGTCTGCAGCCTCTTCGGCCCAGGAGCTGTGCGGTTTGGGGTTGCAGGTCCTCTGTGACTCTGATTTGCTATAAATGCAATGCGACTAGGGTGTGAATGCAACTTATGCAAAGGGGTCTCTTTCCTACCTGTTCTCTGCCTCGTTATACACCATTCTATTTCCCTTTCTTTAAAATCACTTGTAGAAACCATTTTCTTTCCCCCTTTTTCCCTGGCTGTCTCCTCTGCCTTCTCCCCCTTTCTCTTTCTTTACCCTGGTAAGCTTGAAGCTCACCGGGTTTGGCAAAACAGACGGGTACCTCTCACGGAAAGACAAAAGCCTTGTTTTTGCCTCTTCTCACCAGTACCCCGTGGCCATAACCGCTGTCCTCCCTGCCTGCGGAGCAGCGCTGCCTTTGCTCTCCGCCAGTCCCGAGGCAGCCCGGCGCCTGCGGCGCTTGGCCCCTGCCCCGGCGCTGACAGCCGCTTTGCAGCCAGCAGCCCAGCTGGGGCAAGTCGGGAGAGGCGCAGGTGCGGCACTAAAGCCGGCAGCATGCACCGCCGCGCTGATCCCGCTCTGCGAAAGACCTGAAAGAATAGCTTGCGAGCCGCTTCAGCTAAAAGCCGTGGGAAGGTGAACCAACTATCTCTCAGTCTCAGGACTTGTATTTTGGTAGCGCTCGCTGTTTTTAGAAGCTTAGCCCAGCTTTGTTTCTGTTGTCAATAAAAATTTAATTTTATGTGTTTTGCATTTGATATGCATCATCTCTTCTTAAGCCTCCCCTAGTTACTCAGCCAGTGACGACGTCCAAACCTCTTAGCATCTTGCTTTCTCAGACATCAGCACAGAGGTAGCTGTGGGCTGGAAAAGCTTTCTGGTTGCTTGCTTGTGACTGAGGTCTCTTTTTGTGTGTTTTTGTGTGTTGCAGGACTTTCTTTTTTTTGCTGCTGGTCTGTTGTTCCCAACCCTCCTCCAACCCTCCTCCAGCAGAAGCCCTGTTTTATGTGCTCATGGTGGGACACCTTCCTCACAGCCTGTTTCCTCCTAGGCTTCACTTATCTCAGCGCTTTCCCAGACTCTTGCCCTTTCCTTTCTTTGCCTCACACAGACGTTCTAATCTTCCACCTCGCAGCTTTTTCTGTTGTTCCTTCCTTTCTTTTTTTTCTTTCTTGTTTTTTTTTCCCCCTCCCTTGTTTTGTTGCATCTTTCCCTCAGCTGTTCCCACTCCCCAGCGGCTGCACGTGGTGCCGATCACTTGCCAAGTGCAGGATGTCCAGTGGGGTTGGCCAACACGTGTTTTCGCAGCTGCTGTGTGAATTCAGAAGGGACGTTTTGGGTACAGAAGCTGCTGTTTGCTTGCCGCTCTGCACGCATGAGTTCCCAGTGCTAGCAGAGGCCCCCTGCGCGAGCCGAGGGAGAACGGGAAGGGGATTTCAAAGCGGTCAGCCCTTTATCCCTAGCTTAGGGATTAGGCCCGCAGTGGGTGGGTGAGATACACGACTCCAGTTCTGCAACGTTTCTCTCCCCTGCATCTAACGGTCCAGTAGGATTTCAGCAGTGGGCACACTCATACACTGAAGTTCAGCTTATAGGTTAGACTAAGCCCTTTTCTGTACGGAAAGAAGGCATGCAAAGATCTTTAAAGGTCACAGAGTGGGTGGTGGTGGTGAGACAAGACAGTGCTTTTGGCTGTATGCAAGCACTAGGGGAAGCTAGCTGTACGGGCTAACTCAGGGCGGGGAAGATGGTGCTGAGGTTTCATGGTTCCAGGCTTCTCTTTCCTTGTAGCTGCGGTGGTTGGTGGATTAATGGGCAGAGCACAGAATTTACTTGCTGCAGCGTTTTTTGCAGTTTACTGCCCTGGCGTGTCCGAAAGCTTTGGAAAAATATTATGTCTTGCTTGAAGAGACTGATTTCTAAAAACCCGCACAAGGAGAAGCCATGCAGCAGGATGGAGACAGTAAATAGGTGGAAAACAGTGAAATTCAATGAATGGATTTGAGATTTTATAGCCAACTGCTATTAGATGGAGTTCCCCTATACCTGTGTGTTGATATTAAAATCATGCAGTTCAAAAGCTTCAAATGCAGTGACCGTGAATGGCTCTCGGCTTGGATCAGTGTTTATCCTAGTCTGTTCTACAGCCACATGGCCCTTATTTTGCAAGAGCTCACTGGGAAACCACTGCAGCTGCTACTTGGGAAGAAGCTCGGGATGGTTGCTGGCACGGAGCGGCTCTCGGCATATGCAGCTAGTGAGGTGGCTGGCTGATGTCTCCTCAGAAAACAGCAATACTGCAGTTGCCTGTCCCCAGTGACTCGGGAAGGTGGTATCGGCAAGCAGCTCCCGAGAGGGAGCGTGGCAGCAGGAGCCCTCTTTGGGGCTCGCTGGCTCGGGCTCCCGTTAGCCTCGTTCCAGCCAGCCTCACTGGGAACCGCTCTCCTATTGCAAATCCAAACCAAGCAACTGAAATTGCCGAATGAGCCACTCTCTGGAACTTGAGGTGCAATTTCTCCCTAACTGGGACATAGGGTGAACAGCACACCGAGTGGATTTTTTTTTTTCCCAGACAGCACAAAAGTTTTCTAAAATATATTGAGAGAGGTGCAGCTGCTTAAAATTCTAAAAATTTTAGACATATTTTTCTGGGCATTGATATTTGTTATTTTACAGTTTTCTTTGGCTGCAAGCGCTATTTGAATTGAAATCCTGCTGTAAGTCTCTGGAGTTGTAAATCTTTAATTTCTATTTTCAAAACATCCCGCTAAAAGCAGAATTCAATATGATTTGTGATTGCTTAAATGTGCAATGTGCCTCTATCATGCTTTTCAGCCAGGACTTCTGTTTATGATAGTAGAGATAAAGTAATTGTGAGCCTAAGGGGTTATAATACTTTGGAGTTGATAGCTTCTGGTTCTTCCTCCCTTTTTCATGTCTTGATTTTTCTTTTGAAATTTAAGGTGGCTAGGCCATAACGGCTACATTGAGTCAGATGATTTTTCGTTGCAGTCTTTCTAGTCTCCTTTTTTTTTTCCTTGATCTTTTTGTTTTTGTTTTTTCTTTTTTTAATGGGAGAATCTTCTGTTTCTCCATTTCATAAGAATGTGATTCATTGTTTGATTCATTGGTTCACTATTTAGGGAATGGTTTTCTACAGTTTTGGTTAAATGCATCAGCAAAGCATTAAAGAGGAGCCTTGAAACGACATTGTTTTGTTAATTTTCATTATGTTTTTTTACCTACTCTATTCCATTCTTGAACGTTATTTAAATAGAACTGCTAGGGAAAGCACAGAAGAGCCGCGTCTGTGCAATGTACACCCAATATGATGGTGTAATTTGAAAAATATTGAAGTTCTGACATTATAATGAGTTAAATTGCTTAACATATCTGCATGATTATTACCGGCGTTGGGGGGGGCGAGGGGAATGTTAGTCTGCTGACCTTGCAACTGCAAGGTTAAATCACCCTCTGTGCTGCATCGGACGTGGGACGGTGGCAGCTGATGGCTCAGTCATGTGTGCCAGTCCACCTGTAGTGTTACAGCTAGCAAATTAAATCACACTGTGTAGAAATGACAATGGCCTTGTATTTTAGGCCAGCAAACATCAACTTTAATGGAAGCTCATGTGGAAGAAGTCCCGTTTCCCCCCCCCCCCCCCCCAATGGATTGTTTTCCTAACTAACGTATTCCTTAAAAAAAAAACAAAACATATCCGAGAGTAGAATTCAGAGTCTTTCTTTCCTCTACGGAAAGAATTTGATCAGCAAGTTTTCTGGGTACTAAATACCTCGCAGTTCTGAATATGCTGTAGTGCCTTCACTATGCTGCGCCTCACATACTACCATAGAAAGGATTATAAGGGAAGAAATCAATGCAAAACCATTCCAGTAACTAAATAGATCCCTATTAGTTTTCAGGCAATTGATTTTTAGTAGGCATTTGTGTATGTTAGCTGTTCTTTTGCTTTGAGTGAGGTGGTATTTCCAATTAGATTTTTAACTGTCAATGATTTACTAAACACATTATGTTATTGGTTATATTCTGCACAAGGAACAGTTGCAAAAAAGAAAAAATCTCTTTCTGGTCCAAGCGAAGGCTGATTTTTTTTCTATTATGCCATTGCTGCAGATGACTTTTCTAATATGTTGATTTTTCCTAATGCCATTGCTTTTCATGATTAGGTTTGGGTTTCTCGAGAAGTTTATACTATGATCAGATTGCCTTCTTGGAAAATTCTGCTTTATCATTTTAGTCATGTAGAGAGCATCCTTTTAAGGAGGAGAACAGTTTTAATTTTTTATTCCAGTTTTACTGCTTTCCAGGTAGTAGCATCAGTGCATGATTAGACTTGGTTAAATCAAATGTAGGAGATACAATGTGTAGTCTAAGATGAGATCAACCCATTTTGTTAGTGTAGGGCATAGGTCCTAACTCTTCCCCTTTAAGCGTTGTATTCATAACATATCATTAGAAAGAAAATAACAATTTGTGTTCATATCTTACCTGCTAAGCCATTTGAGTTTCACCAGATGAAGCTGAGTTTGTAAGCCATCAAAGGTGACTAACATGACAGTGGTGACAGCAGGAAAGTCTTGCACTGCAGTAAGCTGAATCTATTGATTTTTGAAATGAAAGTTCAGTGGAGAAGCTGATGGAAAAAGTAACAGAGCACAAAAAGACAAGCTGCACAACTGATTCAAATGAACCACCTGACTGTGAACATCCATGTGAAAGAAATGCTAATGCAAACTATGCAGGGGAAGAAAAATACTGCAAGTAATGTGACTTCTCAGGTATAAATAAGACAAATTTTCTTGTGGAAAAAGAAATGTTAGTAGTTAGTCAAATAAACCAAAGTGTTCTATGATGTGCCTATGAAAATAGGAACTGAATACGTGAAGTTTCTCTCCATAAACCACTTGAGTACGTAGTGACAGAAAGTTCAACGGTTCTCAAGTACTGTTCGTCAAAATTTATGAACCTGAACACACTACTTGATCATAACGTAGTGAAAGAGGAATGCAATGGAAGTCCATCATGGTATGTCACTGGGCAGAGTAAAATGTTTTCAACTGGAAAAAAAAATTGAAAATAGCTGAAAGGCAGCTGTAGAGGATGCAGAGTTGTGTGTCACTCGGTATGCACCCACGAACACATGGTTTGTGGAACGTAAAGAATTCAGATACGGAAGAAATGCCATTTACAAACATAATTGGCTTTCCTGGAGTGAAATTTAGGGAAAAACGGATGAGGCAGTTAAAATTTTCAGGAAAGTCACTTATATTGATGAGTGAATCGAGCATGCTTTCTTAGGGATGTTTGTATGAATTTATAGTCTGGCTGTATATGCAAAAGCCTGGAATAGAGTTCCTGAGAACTTGACAGCCAACCAGTGGACAGTTTGGGGCACAGTGCCTGAAGCTGATCAGAAGAGACGTCCATCATTTAAGAGATGCCACCCAGGACATGGTAAGGCATTCTTTCAGAAAAAGGCGGCAAAGTGCAAGGAACAATCAATGGGACACTTTTATTGTCAGCATAAGAATCCAAAAAATGATATAGTTGTTTTCTGTCAAGTCAGTCATGCAACATAACTGGTCTTTCATGAGACCACTAGATTTTCTGACCTGAGTAGCCTTGCTGACAAAATATGGAGATACAGAGACATGGAAGACGATACCTGGAATTAACAAAAATCAAAATAAAGATACCATTGTATCTGATACAAAATAACTAGTCTAACACATTAGTAAAATTGCATAAATATACACTGACTGAAAAAAACTGATTTGATCTAAACTAATTCTTTCATGAAGTAAAAAGGATCTGGGCATTGCTGTTCAGGCCTCATCCAGCTAGTAATGGTCCGAGAGGCCTACTGTAATTGTGCTTTAGTTTTAGAATATCATACAGATTCTGAGTTATTTGATAACCAAAGCTTGAATTTTTAGTGGGAAAATTCAGTTGAAATTGGGGGAAAAAGAATCATTCTGAAGTGTTTCAATTCAGTGTTTTTCTGACTGTCACAAAAGCCCACTTGAAGCCCGGATTTTTTCAGTGCTGATCTACTGTTTTTCACAAGCACTTCTACATCTTCTGTTTATTCACAATGAACTTCATTTGCACCACACATGAAATATGCAGCCATAGGTATTGGAAATATGTGTCAGGATTTATTTTTCAAAATGCTTTTCAGTTTTCTTGTAAACGGTCCAAAAAATGGTCCAGATGATCAAAATGAAAGAGAAAGCGCAAGCCAGAATGAAATGTCAGCATCTGTATGAACTTGAATGCCAAGCAAATGTGTGGATAGACTGTATCCTTCACAGGAATACATATTATTAATCGTGTGGGGTTTTTTTTCCAGCCTTTAAAAAAGGGAAAAAAAACTCTTAAAGAACCCTAAATCTCTGATTTTAACTAACATAAATACCTTTATGTCAGAAACAATTTAAAGCTGAAATCAGATGAAATATAGTCAAAAATCCTGAAACAGCCAGCATCTTATGTAGGAATGAATCATGTGACTAGTTTCTGGCTCAAGACAACCAAATCTAGAGCGGCAGCGTGCATCCTATCGTGTTATAGCTCTGTATTATTATGTATTTAACCTGTATCATTCTACAATTTTGTCTTTCTGTAGGAACCTAACAGATGAATAATTAACCTGCGTTTCAGCCTTTATGTTGTGTATTAGTATAGGTAGGCAGACAGCTTTTAAGCAGAGAAAATACCTAAAATCTGTTGGGGAAACATTTTGAATAAATTCTGCTCTAAATCTGAGGGGATTGTAGCGTGAAAGCGTGAAAACAGAAAGTTCAGTGCTTGAATATCTAAAATTAGATATCACTGTAAGTGCTAATTGAGTAGAAGTGTATTTTCAAAAAGCTGCTTAGAAAGCATATTCATATGATGACTCCTTCTCTTAAAATGCTCTGCTTTTATCCTTGCAGGGTACTGCATCAGCACAGATCAAAGTCATCAGACATATGTTGCTTTACAACTAATGTACCTATTTTCTTCTTTTTCTAAAAGATATGCCAAATAAAGAGAGTTATTAAGCTTTTCAAGACAATTCAAATAAGATAAAATTTGTCGGTGTTGTTGAGCTGCCACAACCAAATGATATAATGTCAACATTAGAAGAGCAAACTGCTCCCCACACAGTCTGCTAGGCTTTTTTGCCAGTCAGCATGCACCATATTTTGTTCTTGAATATGCTGGGTAATTCTGTGATAACTCCCCCAGGCAGCGATGGAAATGCTTCAGGTAGCTCTCGAGCACTTCAGCAGCTTGGGATGTAGGGGAAGGAAGGGTCCACGTTGCGTGGGTATGGTCGGCCCAGCTTTCTCGCTGCTGTTGATGACGGCCGTGTGGCAAACGCGCCCTCTCGATGAGAGCTGCGTGTCTTGTTGCTGCTCGTGGATATGCAAGTGGACCGCAGGGTGCTGACACCTCCCGTGTGTCTGTGTAGCAGCCGCGCGTTGTGGAGTATGGGTGGAAGCAGATCACAATAAGGTAAAGCTTCCGGTGAGCCTGCCATTCGGATCTGTAGCTGCGTAAACACAAGGAGCAGAAGAAAACTATAAGCCATAACCCTTCAATGTTGTATCTTTCTTCCCCTCCTTCCTTCCCCCCTTTTGTTTTAATTGCATTTAGCTACAGGGTTCAAAAGAAACTGAATACCCAGGTTGTGTGTTGTTTACGTAGATCTGCATAAAGGAAAATAAAGGCTTTGCTTTTGCTGCCACTGCATTTGTGGGACTGTGCCAGCTGCATTAAGACGTTTCCTCTTGTTTAAAATGCAAGACTGGAAGGGAAGAGATGTGCTGCTGCCTCGAGTAGAACTGTGCTAAACTTCTGAACGTGTTCGTTGTCCACACAAACCGCCCTTTAATGCTTTGAAGAGATTTGATGGAACCGTAAGCAACTTATAAGCTTTGCTAAAGTAGTACAGCTCGAGTTTACGATGGTACAAGTTAACACTTAATGCCAGGGAGAAGGAAGGCTGGGCAGATAGGAAGAAAAGAATTAGAGGGATGAGGGAAATGTATGGCATTTGCAGTATGGTGAAGTGTGTGATTTTTGTATGGAGAGGCATTGCTTTCATTTCCCAGCAGCAATCAGTTCAGAGAAATAAAGAACTTCAATTACCTTACTACAGAAGATGTTGGAAGTTGCCTTTAAAATTTAGGGAAAAAAAATCTCTTAAGAAGCTTAAAAATGAAATCTGCTTTTCTACAGAATTTCCCAAACTCTTCCTTGTATATGTAGTTTGTTACTGTAGGGTTTCCTAAAAGACATTTGACTTGTGACGTGACTACTTTGCAAAATGGAAGTCAGCATGAAATCACTAGTTTTTTCAAAAGATTCTGTTAAAAATAACTAAATAGGCTTTCAGGAAAAATAAGGGGAAAATCGTAGCTCTGCGCTTTGTATCTTGAAGGCTATAGTGTTTGTTTGGTGTCGAGTGTCTGTTTTTTCAGGACAGAAGGCAGAACATGCTCAAAGAGGCCAGGGCTGGAGCTAGGGGAGCTGAGCTGAGCTTTGGGCTCAGCCCCAGCCTGGCCCTGTGGCCTGGAGCAAGGCAGCTGGCTGCTCCACCTCCATTCCCCACGTACCAAATGGGGATCACAGCACTGCCCACCCCTGTGGTAGGAATAAGTATTAAGGGTGGCAAGGTGCTAAAATATGGTCATGACAGAGCTATATAAATACTTTGGTCTGAAAGGCAGAGCTCCAGTTGCTGAAGAGCACACGGCAGAGACTCCCGGAAAAGTCCGTTTGGTGTTGGGTATGCTATCAGCTTATCACGGGCACGGTCTCCCTCTATCTCTCTCCTTTGCGTTAAGATTTCATCAATAATTGCGCATAACTGCGCCTTATAGTAACTTAGTAGTTTCCAGGAGTTTTCTATTAGGATAACATAGTCATCCAAATGGGATTAATCAAAATTATTAATTTATTAGTATAAGTACTTACTATAAGTACCTCTGACTGGAAATTGAAGTTGATTATAACAGAAATTACTATTATCTTCACTACTTTTTTTTTTAACTTCCCATGCAAGTCTGCTGCATGATTTCATTTAATGACTTTTTTTTTTAACCTGGATCTTTAACGTATTCTTTCCTTTTATTCTGTTCGCCACACTGAGTTGTTCTGTAGTCACAATAGATAGTCTGATCCTTGTTCAGGATTTCAATTTTTAATCATAATCAGAAATAAATAATATTCCAGAACATGGTGACGTTTTCCAAATGTGTAAACTAGGGAGAGATGATAGCTCAGGTCCAGATCTTTGAAATGTAGTGCAAAGCACATTGATTATACCTCGCCTGCTGCTTTTTGCCTGTTACGCCAGTTTGCACTCTCTCATTCCAGAAAATTAGTTTCTATTTTGCAATTATATCAGAAAGCATTGGGCTGCTTTTATATATTTGAAACTTCCGTCTGAGTGAGTTGGACAGCTTTATGAAACCATCCAATCCTGAATTTGTGACTGAAGCATGTAATATAATAGAGATATTTGAGATGGGGGCAGGGCTAGAAATGTGGCACAAAATAATGTTTTCTAGGAAATTGTATGCATAAGTCAGGTTTAATTCCTTTCATAACTGGTACGATGTTCTGCAGACAATAACAGAAATCAAATTGTTGCAGTCTGACTGAAATATTTGGGCTCTGGTAGTTTCTTGGAGCAAAGCATCCCACAGACCCGGTTGAAAGCAATTACTCGAATTAGAGCTGCAGAGGAATTGATTATGCTTATGTGCAGCAACATGAGAGAACATCCACGTTTTTATTCCGGTCATGAAGATGATCTAAAGTATGTTTGTGCTTGCTTACTCTTTTTTCATCTCTTACTGTGGAAATGCTTCTGGCTTCTCCAGCACACCTGCATGCTCATGATCGTGTACGAGTGTCAACACCGTAGTGAGGTGAGCCTTGCTGAGCGCGGGGGCTTGTCTGTCTTCCATCCTGGATGCTGACAGGGTGAAAACAAGGAGGGTGCAAGCTAGAAGGAAAGTCTGAACCCACCGCTTGAATTTGGGAGGAGCCATGAGAGTTAAAGGAGAAAGGGAGTTGGCCAAGCGTTAAGGAAACCCTTCTCAAACACAGGAGAAAGGGGTCCGCGCTCCTAGTGAAGTCAGTCAATAGCGGATCCCTGCTCCTTGCGTCTATGGCTATGAGAACACGCAACCCTGTCTGTCTACGGCTGACTTCCCCCTGCCAAGGACCTGAGTCTGCTCACATGATTGCATTGTAAAACCAAATTAGTTGTTGGGTGGTTAAAAATAGAGAAGGGAAGTGCTAACCTCTTGCTCTTGCAAGAGTGGATGAGCTAGTTCAGGAGAGTCTGTCTGCAAAGTGCATTTAATGCTATGTTTATGTGTTATGCAAAATATATGTAAATTTATGTGAATACACATGCAGAATCGCTTTGACCCTCAGGCTGTTGGCAAGACGCCAGCGTGGCCGTGGGTGCTACAGTAATTTCCGTCTCTATATTCTGGCAATTTACTGGGATTATATTATCATTTTATTTTTAATGCGAGTTCTAGCCACTTGCCAATCTGATTGGTTCCCCTTTCACCATCAGCTTTGCAAGCACATATAAGTAAACAACCGTATTTATCACCCCCGGGATCAGTAAGTGCTAATAAAGTTGCCATCACTTGCATTTAGAGATTGGCTGTGACGACGGACGCGGTCCGCACGAGGCAGGAGCGCTGCGCTGGCTCCCCAACCTCAGCCAGAGCGGGGTCGACACGGGAACTGCGTGCTTCCTCCCCACCGCGACGTGTTCGCCCACGGGGGGAAATGAGAGGCTGCAACAGGCTCCAACCATTCGGGGTTTCTTCTTTGCTTCCTTAAAAAGTGGCTGCAGCATGCCCAAGGGGGCTTCGTTTCTGGAAGGAATATTGCCTGTCCTGTTGCACCTGGAAGCTCCGTAATTAGATTTTTGAATGTGCAAGTTAGACGTCTGTCCTAAGCGTATACCTCTGGGAATCCCTACTAGCATGTTGCCTTCATTAAAGGATGTCTCTGGCACATTGTATCATCACAAAAAAAAATAAATAAAAAAAAAATGCTGTTAATGCTTAAATTTTTAGGTATTCCAGTTTCTGGTCTCTACTAAGCCTTTTTCAAAAACTAATTGTTTGCTGCTCCTGTCAGATATTTCCAATGTTGAAAGTTTCAGTTGTTAGATTTTTGAAACAGTTGTTGCAGATGGAATTAATCAGTCAAGATTAACAGCAAGTTACTTTTTCCAAAAGCAGCGCTATTTGGTCACTGAATTAGTTTCAAGCTAGTATTTCTTTTGCAGGGCTGATTGTATTAAAAATACAAAAATAATTGCCGTATTAAAGCGAGATGCTTGATTTATGGAACAAAATGTTTTTGTCTGATTTGCCCATGAAACTGTTTCAATTATAGGCTCCCACTCATGTAATCAAGTATGTAAAATAAATAAAAAGAAGACGGATAAAACATCTCTTCCCCCTGGGCTGTATCCAAGAATTTTAATTCCTTGTAAATTAACAGGTCCACTTGTATCTTTTGGTTTTGTAGTTTCCTTTGACAGTAGCAGGATGGGGCTGACAACATTTTCGGATGTTAACTTTTGGGTTTGTAGTATTGAATCATTCTTCATGCATTTTCATTTCTTTGTTGTTGCCAGTGAACTTGCTGTTCATCAACCTGTTATAGAAGTTGGAAATATGACCGAGCCTGTCCCCAAATATGTCAGGGTACGTTGTTTTTGAAGAATATATCCACCCTGTGGGTTTATGAAGCAGAAACATCACTGCCTTGAGATACGCATTAAAGCAAGGTACTAAATATCAAGTTGCTCAAAAGAAATCATTTAGAGAAATTTTCATGAAATAGTTGAGAAGAAAAAGTAAGCGAAAAATTTGCCATATCTCATTATCACGTTTTTTCACTTGAGGTTACTTCACAGATGCCTTCTTTCCACATGGGCCCTCGGTTCCTGCTCTTCACCCGTTTGCAGCGTTGTGATCTGTCCTTTTCGCTGAGCAACCTCTGCTCAAAGCTGCTTCAAGTGGCAAACACAACCCCAACGACTGGGCTGTAGGTGCATCTCCTACCCAAGGGTTGTCGCGTCTCTAGTCCTCCTCCCCGTGTGCAGATGGGAGCTAGACCAGGAATAACACAGGATAGGATTTCTCAACTGCTTTGTCAACCTATGTGTGATACTTCTGTTACGCCTTGTCGCAACTGTGGTCAATGACTTACTATTGATAGTATTGAGACTGTTTCCCCCCCAGGAGGCACTCTCTTGCATCCTTTTGCTCTTAGATTGTACTGCTTTTGTGTTTCTAGTAGTTGTAGAGTCTCCTGTTAGCATTGAAAGTCATTTTCTAAATAAACAGCAGCTTCCTTGTTTACTGAATAGAAAAATATATCGATAGAAATGAGGTACGGAAAATGAGACACCATTCCAAAAAGGGTGAAAAGTGAGAAGGAAGTAGCTTATAGAGCTCCGATGCTACTAACAACATCATAGTAGCATTGCATTTTGGAGATGAGCAGCAGACAGGCACACAAAGACTATATTCATGCACAAAAAAACCCCACTTTCACAGGTTTAAAGGGTATTTGATGTTGCTTACTGCCCCAGAGTTTGATTGCAGAGTCCTGTAGCATTCTGCAAGCATCAAGTCCTCTGTAGCACTAAAATACCCTTTGTAATGAAAGATTTTTTTTTTAATGAAATAAACTTAGTTTACAATCTTACTTTCTCATATCAGAAGTTGTTGAATTTTCTTATATTTAGATATTTAGTTTTATACTGATGCTCACAGAAAAGTGGATTTTCTGGATTAGTGGATTATATTTGTTGTGTTTCTTTTTAAGTGAAAAGGCTTACAGAGGTTAAGTACTTAATAAGCAAGAATGCCACCTTCATCTGTTAATATTGATATGGTCTCTCTTTGGATCAATGCTGAGCTGAATCAATGATTATGATGGAAAGGGGAATATTTAGATAGAAAAAAATTGATTCAGTTGTGATGCCAATCAAAGTTGTCACTGCATCTCAGTAATAAGGTGATTAAAAAGCTGTTCCACTGGTCTTTAACTGTACTACATAATAGTGCTCATTTGTAATGCTGTTAATGTAGTCACTTAACTTCGCTCAGTGGTTAGAGATGTCAATATGTCAACCACATTTAAAAAAAAAAATAAAAAAATCCCCTAGACCAAATCCCAGAAGGACTGACAGCTATGGAATTTTTTTTCTTTTCTGTAGGAGTCTGTTTAGTCAAGGACTCCAGGCACGTCTAATGTAATCTTAGCATGGTCTTGAATCCTAGGCTTTCCTAAAACTTGTTTCCACTAAGGCTTTTACCCCTCCTCTCCAGATATTGCTTCTGTTCCTAAAGGGATAGTGTGCAGTGCTTGACTCTGGACTCTATTGCAAAGGAACATATAAGTTTGCAGTGTTTCTCCATTTCTTTTTCCTATTGATTTGCTTTTGTGTTCCCCCTTTTTTCAGTAACTCCTTTTCTTTTAGACTTCACATCATAAGAATTGCAAGAGCAGGGGGAAAAATATTCTTTGCAGTGAAACTCTTATTTTGCTCTTATTTGAACATTGTTCATACCAAAAGTTTAACAAAATTACATCCTGTATTGTAAGGTATTTCTCTCTTGTTGTCTCCTTGTGATACAGTACTTTTTCATACCATATCAGATGACAATACAAAAATTACTGTAGTTTCACAATCTTATTCAGATGTAGAAGCTGAGAAATAGAGAAAAACATGCTATACCTGAGTCCACTTAGGAAAACTGGCAGAGCAGAGAGAGTCCCAAGTTTCTTAAAAGTAGCTCTGATACCAGCACTGGAACTGTAAAAATGTTCATCCTTCAGAGGGTGGTTATTCATTGCAGAAAAACAAAAAAATTAGACCTTTTTTTTCAATAATGAAAAACTGAGAATAAGTTCAAAATTTGCACATAGGCATTTCCCAATACTACCTTAATGTTATGCAGTCTTCATAAGAAAAGTTGCAGTGATCTGGAGTCCTCAGATTTTAATGACCTCAGTCAAAAGGTGCAGTAGGGATCTGTATGTTTGCATGCTTTTGATCGATGGGTGATTTTTGGTAAAGGTCTGTCCTAGTTGTTAGCTGCACCTACAGAATTTATTTTGTTACCTGATCACTGTACAAACGTGATCGTTTCGGAGTTGGTAGAGGACATCTGTTCCTGTTCACCTCTGCCACGCTGCGGTGTTTGGGCAGGTATGCGAGATCTGGTCTTGGATGACTGCAAACTAGATTGTCCGGAAGAGGCCCCAGTGAGAGAGAAAACTGGGAAAAAATTTAGATGGACAGATGTGTTTGTTCTCCCTGAGCCGAATAAGTCAGCTTTGAAATTGGTGTCATGTTTAGTTTCTGCTACTTCTTATTTTTACATAGACTTCTCCTACCAGCACGTTAATGTGAGAAGATGTATATTATAAAGAAGGTAAATCCCAGCATTTGTTTTTGTTTTGAAGGCCCACGCCTCTGTTACACACATGAGTTAGCCACAATCTGCTTCATTTTATTAAAAAATAGAGGTGGTGTTTGTGAGCTGCTGGCAAGTTGCTAATTTGTCTCTTAGGTGTATAAATGTCAGATGGCCTTGGAAGTAGAAGTACCACCCTTCTGGCTTTGTTCAGTTGCAGTACAGAAATACATGCTTTTTAATTGTTAGCCTCAGGATCACAGAAACAGGAATGCGATCTCATCAGCATGCACTCGAGGCTTAAGAGCTCCGTGCTGTTACATCTGTGCAATTTAGGAAGTTTAAAATAGGCTTTGCAGATGTTGGGAGCAATGGAGAATGTTGTTTACTTTTTATTCATTTCCATCATATGTCATGCTCTATATATGAATAGTCAATCATATTGGAGTATATCTTCTATAAGGATTTCCTGAGCTTTCAGTGTGTCTTGTTTATAAATATTTAACTTTTACTTGTTAAATTTGGGTTAGGCAATATTTCCAAGGGTCTTTTTTCATAAGTGTGAAACACAAATTAATTAGTTCAGAGGCACCAAATCCAGAGTTATTGATAGTTTCACCAATACAGATGCATTGCAATGGTACCATGATGCTTCTAAAATAAGGTATTAAAAAATATTCATTGAAACAGCCAGAAATTTAGTACCACATATCCGACACTTTGACTTGGCTTGTGTTACTATGATAAAATTAATGTTCAACATGCTACAGTTTATGGTTATAGGGATACCAACAAAGAAACCTTAACTGTAACTTCAGATATGTTATGATTTTTTTGAAAAAGATTCTCTTAACAGAAAATTAATGCAACATTCATTTCAATAGATAGTATAGCTTTGTAATGCTTTTAATTTTGCTTTAGCATGGACCCAAATGTGCAAATTAGCTATTTATTACAGTAAGATGTGTCAGCATATCAGTCATGCCAATGTTACATTTTTGAGCAATTTATGATGCTTTCATTAGTGCATGAATGCTGTATTTCATTACTACAAAAATGCATTCCTCCTCTTTTATATGAGTTCCTATCGCAGGAGCTTTCCGCCTGTCTGTTTTCTATATGTACATGCTATGCTAGGTAGGAAGAAATAAATATGAGATGAAATTCAATCATAAGCTTGGTATTTGGAGTTGCTGCCTCCTTGGTCTGCCAGATGGCTGCTAATATGCAAATTGTCCCCATAACTGAGGGAGTAAAGATGAAAGTGTGCTGGTGAGCTGGTAGGTTTTAGATGTTTCCTTGCTTTACTTTGGTAGGATAGAGTAAAATGTAACGCTAGTATTTGCTGTTGCTATGGCCAAATTTTTTATGCTGATTCCACTAGCGACTACGGTTTGGGAAGAAATGTGAATATCTTAGCCAACTGGAATTGCATTGGACTGTAACTTAGCATTCATTCTGGGGTTTTGGTGTCCATGTGTTCATAACCACAAATCTTGTTAAATTAGTTCCAGCACTTGCATTTATATGTGCAGTATTTTATCTTTAAAAGATAAACTGTTATGCATCTACATATTTTAGTGTGCAATCAGACTTTAGTGTATAAATGGTCATCCTTGTTGCCAAATTTTGCTTACGAATTGCTTGCACTGGTAAACTCCTTCTAAATCATAATTCTTCAGTAACATAAAATTATAGTTATTCAAAATACAAACCAAGTAATGTTTGGTTTTGAATTTACTCCATATGTGGTACTATTTTCACACATTCTGAATCTAAAATTTGTTGTTTTTTCTTTTAATTTCTAAATGACATGCTGCTGGCAGTTAATATTTAAAATAGGCACAGAATGTAAGTAATTGTTTTATTGCCATCAGCATATGTCTCTCCGTAATTGTTTTGGCGTGTGTCCTGGGATGAGTTAGGAGGTAGCAGCCGCAGCTCTTGATACTCTCTCCTCCCTGCCTTTCTTTTATGTCATTCTGGTTTTCCTTTGTTGCAAAGAAATCGTTTTTTTTAGTATTCTAGACTAAACTCTTACCCGCGCCCTGCTGTCTCCCAGTTTCTTTGACTGGGACAAGGTCTACTGTCCAAAAGTGTCCGATATTGGCCAACATATAAAAGATGTTCTGTTTCCCGATGTGGAAAACAGCCCTAGGGGAACTAGTGGGTGGCTGACAGTCTTTTCTTTCTTACAAAACCCAAAGAAAAATAGCGATGATCCCTCTCTAGTCAGGGCCCTGGAAGCGGGCAGGTACGCCTCCGAGCTTTACTGCCCAAAGCAGCCCTCGCTGGAAGGGCGGCACGCGATTCCTTGGACTTAGCCGGCGAGGAAGGGCAGTCGGGCGGCGGACTGGAACGGGGCGGGAAGAAGCTGCCCCTGTTTCGGGGGAGCGTCGCTGCGCGCGCCTGCGAGTCGGGAGGAAGGCGCGAACGGCGCCGAAGCTCGCCAAGGCGTCTGTCGGCCAGAAGTGCCGCGGGAAGGTGCCGGGGGAGGAGGCCCTGGCCTACCTTCGTGCCTGTGGTTGCAAAGTGCAATAGTGACATCCACAGACGGAGGTCTGGCACCAGGAGCCCTGCGGCGGCTTCGTGCCTTGCCGTGGTGCAACCCTGCCCCCGGAAACAGCGACCACCGCTGATGAGGTCCAAGAACCGCTTCAGCCTCGCTTCCTCGCCTTTCAATAGATGGATGACAAAATAAACTTGTAGGCATGTAACTTTGTAATTATAGATTTAAAAAAAGATTTAAATGAGGGATAATAATTTCTGCTTTCTGTTTGAAACATGATTTTGAAAATCAAATATTTCTAATGTGTCCCAGATTAAAAAAAAAAATTATTAATGTCTGAAGGGATAGAGCAAAATCTCAACTATACTTAAAACTATAATATATGCTGTGTTGGCACTGATCATTTCGTGATATGTGGCATGATTCCTTTAATCACCTGTGAAAACTTTCCCAAGTTGTTAGTTTTTTCTCATTTGCACAGCAATGTCATTCTCTGTTTTTCGAGAAAAGAATAACCGCCTGTTGGCTTATGCAAATAAATCATCTCTTAATGCACTTGAACCAGAATGATTCCCAAAGGAAGATGAGTGGCAAATCAAACTGGCTGCAAAGGAAAGTAACCTCTCAGACCAGAGTTACAAATGTTTTATTCAGGTGAACAAAGCGTCTTTATTTCAGCACTTCAATCCATTTTCCTTTTTGCTTTTTTTTCCAAATAGTGCTGTCATTCTGAAATGACAAGGATTGATCGTTAAATTACCATTGCATAATTTACCTCATCACTCCTCTCTAGACAGTGTTTGATTGAAAGTTCAGATCTTTTGATGCATATTACTAATAATGGAGTTTTAAAAGTTTTGGACAGTATCTTACAAATTCTGACAAAAATGCAAACAGTTTGCTATTTGAATGATTAACTTACTAATTAATAGCTTTGCGAAAGAATCAAATCTGTTGTTTCTAATTAGTTAAACGATTGCATTCTTGGCGCATCCAAGTACGGTAGATTTTTCCAGTATTACCTCTGTATTTTCTTAGTTAAAACTCTGGATATTAACTTTTAAACTTGGATAGCTTCTGCAGTAAATGTTTTCAAAGTCTCTTAAGTATTGCTTTTACATTAGTCTGTCATGAATTATTTAGGGGACAGTTTTGTAAACATTTATATAGTATTGTCATATTTTTAAACACTATAAAAATGTCACTGTTACAAAAAAAAGATGTTCTTGGCAAAAGTTCTCCAGGTAAGCCAATACATTTCTGCGAAAGTGTCCTCTCCCAGCTGTCCTGTATTCCATAACTATATTTGTAGCATTTGCACATTGAAAGGTTTCTCAGAAAGGAAAAACGCAACTGGTAAATGTTGTATTGCTTTTGCCAGCTTCCAAAGCTAACGGAAGGGTGGTTGGCTGCTTTTTACTGTACGCGTGGCCTTTTTTTCCCCCCCCCTTTTCTGAAGGTTGCTTTTCTGCGTCTGTTGGATCTTGCTGTCTCTGCCAGCAATGCGTGTGTTTCCGCACTGGAGAGGGGTTTGGATGATGCAGCCTGGATGCCGCCGCCGTGCGCGGGGGCGTAGCTCCTCGGCCGGCCCGGGAACGGGGCTGGCTGCGATTCTGGGCCGTGGCCTTAGCTGCGGGCAGATCTGCCTCTCCGCTTAAAGCCAGGGAGAACCAAAGCTGACAAACGTAGTGAGAAAAGAAAGAACTAGAAACAAGGCAGCTTATTGTCCCTGTTGCTTTTAATTAAAATCCCAATGCAAAGTTTACCAAGTGCACACTGCACAGTTCATGCTAAAGGTCAGTAAAAGCACATTTAAGCGCTCATTTGTTAAGCAGTTACTTTTTAGGCAAGGATTTTTGTTTCTGGCAGTATAAAAGATTCATTTATATCTCTAGATTACATTCAACAATGTTCTTGATTTGTTGGTTTATTGGTTTTGCAATATTTGCTTCTGATGCCAAGCAAAGGAAACATGAAGTAATGAGTGATTTTAAAAAGTGTGTGTGAAAGCAGCAAAAGTTCTGTAAATTAAAGTAAGTTCTTTGTAAGGAGAAGGTTAAGAATCCCACATATATATTTTTTTATATATATATATTTTATATATAAAAAATGTGTGTGTGTACACATGCATATACACACACAAATGTACGCATATTTAATCAGAGAGGACCTACTTTTTTTTTCTAAGAAGGCTCTTGCAGATGGCCTTTTTCTTTTCTTCTCTTTTTAAAGAAAAGGTAGTTTTGTATTTAGATGTATTGAGGGTAAGCTTTGTACTTAGTTTTGCAGGAATGGAAGTGAATACCCAGATCATTGTAGTCATCTGGTCTGGCTTTTTATGCCTCTTCTGTGCAATGCAGGAAGTGTTAGAGCTGAATTTGCCTGCTATATAAAATTGTGTGGTGTAGGTACCCTGTTGACATTAGCTGCTCCATAGAAGAGAGGATTAGATTTGGCTGTGTTCAGTGTGTTGCGTACAATATACATGGCAACTGCTTCATCAGCTGGACACCCTGACACTGGAAAGTCACATCTATCTCAGTGGTACTTTTGCTAAAACCCTTTTGAGAATCCATATGAAGTTAATATATCGTATCCTCTCATATGCACCTTAGTCGAGAAAGTGAAAGCTACTGAAAGTCCCAGATGTGAATCTGTAAGTGGCTGGGGAGATGTAACCAGACAGTTGTAAGCTGTTTTTATTGATTCCTTTCTTCTTTAAATTCCGGACCTATGACCATGATCTCGCCAGTCAGCAGCACAGAAAGACCATGACCTTGTTCTTGCTGAAGTCAATGGGAGTTTTGCTGTTGACTTCAACAGGAGCAGGAGTGCAAGGTGAAGGTGAGAGAACTGGCTGTGGCTCTTCAATAGAAAAAGCGTAACATTTCTTATTTCTTTTGTGTAATATTTAACTGTTTAGGTCTCTCTGTATTAAACATCTACCCAACAAAGAGCCCTGCTCCGCAGGAGTTCATTGCAAGGCTGAAGTGAAAGTTTTATACTGTTACACAGCATCACTCAGTTGTTCTCATAAGGATTTTATTACTTGGCATTATTATTTTATGTATTGTAAATTAAAGATGCAGAGAAATAATGAGATTTATTGAAAGCCTTTTTTCTTCTTTTTCAAGCAACATAGTATTAGTTTTGTTTTTAAAGATGTTGAGCACTGATTGTTGCTTAGTGTTCCTGATAAAAGGGCCTATCTCTATGGAAAAATAGTAAACAAATTAAATAGCCGTATGAATTGGAGGAAGGACACCAGTGTGTGTGTGTGTTGGAGCTGTGCAGGAGTTCATCAAGAGCATAAATCATTTTTCTGAAGGGATTTTAAAGATTCTTGGGTTGTGAGCACAGGCTGAGTTCCAGTGCTTTGTCCCTGAAATCCTGCAGAAATTTCTTAACCTTAAACATGGGGATTCTTCTATATGATCCTGCATAGGTCTTTTCAGCAGCAAGGACCAAGAATTTTTCCTGACCAAAATTTATACTTCTGAGACACAAGTGGTAGAAATATGATGCATTAAGAAAGGAGTTTAGCTGGCAAGGTGTTTCCTGATTTCTCCAGCTGAAATGACAATTGTTCATTAAGGGTCTAAATATGCAATCTTAGACTTTACAGAATTCAGGGCAGACTAATTATAATGAGATGATGATACACCCTGGATCCTTACTAATCCTGGGGCTAGAGTACGAGGTCACTAATTTGTGGACTGAGGACCAGACTTGCAAGTATTGTTGGTGTCACTGGATTTTTTAAGCCAAATTTGTATTCTCATGCTCTATCTTTAATTATTTGTGCTGCACCCAGATTTCCTTTCTGAGTTTATGGTGATCACAAAAAAAGTTGGTTGCAGTTGATTACTTTGTCCACCCTTTCCTTTACCTTTATACCCAATTCAGACAACTCTTCAGTGAATAACTGTCTTCTGCGATCAAATGCCCTTCGGATAGTGTGGAAGTGGGAGCTTCTATGATCTTTAAAGCCAACTCTGGTTTTCCCTTTGGAGGAAGAAAAAACATGGAAAATCAATCTCTGTGTTTTTCTGTTCATTCTAATCACTGGTTTGTATTTTAAAGGTATCTTGTGGTCAGAAGGACTAGCACCCAATTTTAAACAAGAAAAATCCTCCCAAAAGAATGTCTGCTGCTGTCTTAAAAGGCAGTTCACGGGACTAGGCATTCCTTTGAATTTGATATTATTTTTTATTTTATTCAGAATAGTTTGCTTTAATCATGCTTGACATGGGTCGGAAGGATTGGGAGGAAACCCAGGCAAGTGTTTTATCGTACCACTGCAGTGAACTGATCATGAGGACTTGATGCTATGCAAAGCACTGTGCTGGGTTTTTGTTTCGTTACTCTTGCTGGTATTTTAAAGGAGAAGGTGAATATCATTATCTTGTTTCATTTATTGGAAAAACAAGCAGGTGCATGCAAATTGTCTTTCCCAAGACACCCAGCCCGTCAGTGCTGAAGACTAGAAACAATAACTGGATTGTCTTGGATTCTTTATGGACAGCCGTATGACAAGTCCTGCCCGAGCTGCAGGAGGGGAAAAGCAGGAAGGGGGTTTATGGACTTGTTTATCCTTAAGGACTTTTGTCTTTTTAGGACTAAATTTCCCAGTTTTCATAAATCTAAGTGAAAAGAATTAATAGAGTAACTTATTTTTTTCAAGTTGTTTTCCTGTGTTTGGTGTTTGAAAAAAGTGAAAAGTGTCCTCTGATAAATACTGGCTGTTCTGAAATCCAGTTTGGTGTCAGTATTTATATCTGATCCATGGCTTTCAGTTTTGCTTTAAGGATGTGAAGTTATTGACAATCCTACACATCTGTGCAAGGATAAGTAAATGAATTGTTATTAAGGAGTGTTGAAAGAAGTGATTGTCGCTGAAGAGTTAGAAAAATGTTAATGTCAAAATTGACAAGGAGGTAATTATACTTCAGTAGTTTCGTATTCAATTGACATTTACTGGCAGGAAATCTGGAGAGTATTTTATGGGCCTATAGCCTCCTCCTCATTCACATTTTCTGCTTCTGTCTTTTCTCTCTTCCTCTTACTCTCATTTGTCTCGTTCATGTATACACACTTCTATGTGCAGTCTATCAGGAAAAAAATTGTAAAGCTCCAGCCCTTCTTCTTTCACTGGACATAAAAAGATTGTTTCATTCACACTATAACTGCAGCCTGTAACGTGATTCATTTGAAGACGTTATCAGTCATGAGAACAATAAGGGTCCTATTCTGATGTTTCATGTGCCTTCTGGGCCTTCGGTTCTCTGCAGTTTCAATGGGGGGGGCGGGCACGAAGGCAAAGTCCTCGGGGGCGGTTAAAGCACACAATATTGGTATTCTCTCCTATTGACTTCCTAGGTGTTTATTAAGGCGTTGGCCAGAAGAACTGCAAAGTTTGGTTGCCCCCCCCCCCCCCCCCCCCCAAGGAGATAAAAATAACAGAGAGGAATGAGTGGAGAATCAGTGTGATGGTTTGAGTTTTATTTATTTATTGAACTTTCTCAAGCTGGAATTGGCCGTGATCAGGAAGTTTATATATTCCATTTCTCATGCTAAGCTGCAGATTCTGACAGTTCAAAAACCTTTTCAGGCACTGTCCCAATGCATCCAGGAATTCAAGCTGTTTTCTTCATCACCTGGGCCGATGATGCAGACACCTGAATCATCTCACTATTTAGCGTACCAAAAATGCTGTACTCGCTTCAGTGCTTGCTGTGGTATGACAGTCATTTTGGGGAAGCTAACAGAAAGTTTAACAGTCCCTAGCTGGCGGCTCCCTCTAGAGCTGCAAACTGCTGCGCTGTGACCTGCTGTCCCCCTCGACACAGAGCAGCTTCAGGTCCTCCTTTTGTAGGGTAGATCTCTCCTCTTTCTCCTCACAGTACCAGAAATACAGCCCCTCAGAAACCAGATCAGATTGGGTATTTATTTAGTGAGTGATACTAACGTTGCAGAGATCTGTCCCACGATGCTTAGTCCTGTTTAGAGTGTATGCTCTCATTGTAGAAGTTGTTTCTTGCTGTATTTGGACAGGAGCTAACATAGGAGACTGTATTTTTTTGCCTGTAGAAAGTGGAGTATGAAAAGTAAATGCTGGACTGTGCTGAGCACCTGTAATTTCTGTCGATGGAGATGCAGATGCCAGCCGCTCTTCATAGCTGGCCTTACAAAACAATCAACTGGCAATTCCCAGGCAGAAAGAGCTGGGGCACTAATTTTGGAGGTGCTCAGCACCATCTGCTCTCACAGAATTCACGTTACTGAGGAGAAGGTTAAGTGGCTATTTAATCATGGTCTGTAAGTACCCACTAAGGGATAAGATGTCTGGAGCAAAAGGACTCTTTAAACGAGCCGGCAAGATCCAGTGGCTGTAAGCTGTGGCCAGCAAAGATCAAACAGCAAATACGAGACTCATTTTTCAGTGAGGGTAATTAGGAGCAACTTGCCTTTGGATGTGGCTAAGCTGCCCATCACTGCAAGTCTTTACATCCTCTTACGCCCTGTTCCAGTCACAAGTAGTTGGGCTAGATGGAGGCTCGGCTGGGAGAAGCGGCAGGACGGTGTCATGGCGGGAGTCCCGCGAGAAGGTAACGCAGCCCTTGTGGCTCTGAAGCAATATCCGCGGAGTCCTGGCGCTCAAAACCCTGAGTGCCAGAGGAGCGTTTCCTACAGCAGCTCTCCAGCTTTCACGATTATCTTTCATTCTCAGCGAGCTAGAAAAGTCTCTTTGTGTACAAAAGGTATATATATGAGCTCTACAGACGAACAGCTACGCTACTGATCTGGGAAATCTAAATTCAAGTCCCTGATCTGTGTCAGCCAGGACAGGTTTGTCATCACACATTGCACAACTAGACAATGAATAGAATTGAGTCCAGCCCTCCCGTCTTCTTAGCCGTTGCCCTCTTGACCCAAATGCCTTAAGTCTAGCCTCAAAAGCAAGTTTCAGAAGAAAGTATGTCTCTATGAAATGCCTCGACTCCAATGAAATGTGGTATTTTCATTAAAATTTCCAATTAGATCATGTGCTCGGGACCTGTGAAAATCGGCTTTCAGTGAACAGGAAATGAAACAATCACATCGTGATTCTGGCTGGAAGAGGCTGGAGGAATTTTTGCTGTTTCATTGAACAGATAATGCAGTTGTGCAAGCAGAGGATTAACCATGACAATCTTCTCGGGGGGGAAAAAAGAAAATGTTTTGTTGGGAATTCAAAGGAGAGAGGCCAGCTGGGGCAGGCAGTGAAAGGTCTTTCAGTTGCAGGGCGCGCACTGAATGGAGCTGCAGAGGATCCCAGGAGAAAGCAGCGCGGGAGGGTGGGCAAGTGCTGTGCTATCTGCCCGGGCATCGCTCATCAGCCCATAGCGTGGAGGAGTCCGGATCAGCGCGCGCAGCGCTTGTTTTCATCCTGGAAACAGAGCCAAAGGATATGAGCAGAAAGAAAGACTGAGACTGTACCCTCTTGCTCGCAGGATAGGATGTTTTACAGTAAATTAGTTGTGGTGCTTATTGCTGGTGTCCACATAAACACTTAGATGTGTGTTATGATCTAGGGTATTTACAGGGGATGGTTACCAAGGTTTCATTTCTATTTTGTTTGTTTTTTTTGGACTGCTTTCTTCATGCTGAAAAGATTGTCTGCAATTTGAACTTCCCAGACTTGCAGCAGGGAGAATACTTTCTGGCAGTAGTACGAATATTTATGCAGCATCTGTTTCTCTGTGCTTATATTCATCATCCCACAGATACACCCATTTTCCAGTTTCTCCAAATGGTCAATCACTGTATCTGCATCCTCCTCTGTATACCTGAAATCTTTGCACATGTAGCACTTGGATCTCCTTGGTAGGATCCAGTTGGTAGTTCTACATTGCCTGGGGTCTGGGTATATATTATTCACACAGGATGCTTTTTTTTTTTTCATCCTTTCTTTTTTTCTGAAAAATGATTAATAGTGGGGCTGGAGGGTGGGGAGAGGTGTTAAAATTCAAACCCGAGAGAAGCTCCAAAGAAGAAGAGAAGCCCGTCCTGGGAGTCTCCGGGTTTGGGTCTGGTGGTCCCCGCTAGTTGCTGTCCGCAGCAGGGCTTCGTTCTGCCGCAGCAGCACTGCCCTTGGCACGGGCACTGCAGAGCGTGAGGGCCTGCTTTGGGGCTTTAAAGAAAATCAAGGGTTTCTAGAAATGTAAGCTTTCCCTCGACTCAACTGTCATTTATACGTTGCCCTGTTAATACTACCAAGTTAATACTGTATGTGCCTGGAAACAAATGCTTTCTCATTAATACTGAAAAAGTCTGGAAGCTATTGTTTATATACTTTTTTTGTTGAAATTAGAATGTATCAGTGGTAAAAAGGATGTTATATGGCAATTTACATGGTACTTGGGGCAAATCAGACAGCAGGCATAGTTGACATGCGTGGTAAAATGCAGCAGTTAATATTTTGGTTCCTTAATTTATGTCTGAAGTATTATACGGGCTTTAATTTTCACAGAATAATTATAACTTGAACATTTATATTTAGCCTTTCAGATGGCTTGGTATGTGTTTTTTCCACATGTTTTAAGTATGGCTGAAACCATGGCTGAAGTTCAGAAACTTTAAAAAAAACATTTAGAAACTTTATGTACCAGAAAAGACACAATTCTAAATAGTGGGATGCTTTTTGACAATGATCTTGATCTACGAGATTTGTCCTATGGTCATTGCAGAAGGGTCACAGGTGTTGAACTCATCACAGGAAATTTCTGTGGTGGGCTCAGTGTCCAATCTGTGCCAGAACTGGCCAAATCCTACCATGTTTTTTTAGAGAGCAGCCTTATTATTTAGCAGCATGCTACTTTCCTTCCTAGTTGAACACAATCTGATCTTATTGAATAAGATGTGACAAGTGTAACAAGATACAACAATAACAGAAGATCAAAAATAGTATCTTCAAAGCTTGCATTGAAAATCTCCAAAGAGGGCTGCAGTCTTTCCCCTTCCACCCCCCCCCCCCCCCCGCTACACTCAAATATTAGAAGGAGTTGTTCAAATAAAGTGCGCCCAGGGGAAGGGGGCATAGATGGCTTTATTTTGAAGAAGAATATACTTGAACAAACTCAATCACAGTCAGGTAACCACAAGTAATTTGGACTAGCATTTGGCATTTTACATGTAGGGGCTTCATCTGAAACTATTATCGTCAAGGGATTGGGGTGGATAGGGAGGGAGGGAGAAGGGAATAGACTAGATTGGCTTCTGTATTTTGGCAAAGAAGATTTAGACTTTTGGGGGAGACATCTGCTTTATTTCACAGAAACAAAATGCAGCTGGGGAAGATGATACAAACCAAACAGTAAGGTGCAAGGTTAACAGGAATAGCTGAGACTGCTCCTAAGATACTGGTGTATTTCTTTGAATAAGATAATATATGGTAAAAAGGACTTAATGGGGTTTGTATCTATTACCAATAATGCATTTGTAATCACTCTAATATTGTGTAAAACATATTGTTTTGCATTTACATAAAGAGATTCATTTTTGATGATGTATGTTTAAAAAAAAAGGTGGATCAGCAGTAATGGGAAGAACTGATCTATTTTGAAATACATGAAAAATATTATAACGCTGCTAGTAGCATCATTTAAGTAGGTGTCTTTTTAAAGCTGACTGGATAAGAGTTGTTTCTGCCAACAGCTGCTCGAGCAGATTTAACGGGGCCCCTCGCAAGTCTGCTGGTTGGACTTGCTTTGCCCAAGTGCCCTGTGTGGTTACCGCCAGCGAGAGCAGAGCTAGGGCTGTTATGTTGAAAAGTGAACAGTCCTGGTGAACGAGGCAGGAGCTGTCAGCGTAAGCTCTGCCGAGCTTAATTCAGCAGGAATTTTCCCTGATTACGGGGAGATAGAGATTTCTAACCTTGTCTACACTGCAAGACCAAGCAAGCTGCTGTCAAATTGAATTTTAGTTACATCCAGTTTGAGGAAAAACCCAACAAATGAGAGGAATCCAAATGTAGTCAGGCTCTTGCTGATGCCGTGCCAAGCATGCTACAGGAGTGGCTCCAAGCAAGGACAGTGAGTGCGGTGGTGGTGGTGCCAGCTGGGATGCTCTCTATTCATGGGAGAAGGGTCCCTCAAATCCTGGCTCTAAAACACTAGGTATTTTTGCAGCGATATAAATAGGTGCTCAGAAGATGAAGATTTCACTAATTGTTGCTGTCCACTTAGCCAACGTGAGCTGGTTTTAAACTATTTCAATATAAAGGAATACTTTTTTCTTTTTTTTTCTTTTTTCTTTTTTTTTTATTTTGCTGGGGAGGTGGTGAGGGAAGCTGGGTGGGTGCCCAGGACGGTGCTGGAGCGCGTGCCGGGAAGCAGCGCCGGTGCGGCCGCCCGCACTCCCGCCGGGCCACCAGGGTGATTCCGGCAGACCCCGCTGCTGGGGCGCTCACCCGGCATCGCTCTGGTGCGGTCGCCTCTGGGTCCAGCCCGGGAGGCACCGTCTGCCCGTGCCCCCGGTCCAATGCAGAGCGCTGCAGCTGCCTGGGTTTCCCTGAGATCTGGGGGAAAAAGAGAAATGCCCTTGTATATTTTTGCGTTCTGTTTGGTTCCCGATTATCAGCCCCGTCCTCACTGAGCGCTCTCTAGCAAGAGGTTTTTGGGTTACTTATCCCATCAAAACAGTGCAGACGTACAGAAATTCTGGCAGCCTGCTATTTTATTACTGTTTCTGCAAAACTTTAAGGGAAAACATTTAGTGCAAGCTTTCTGTTGTCTCGGTCATGTGCAACAAGGTATTTTCAAGGGAAGTTTTGTATATTTCCCTAATAAACATGTGAGTGAGATAAAATAAGCCTACATATTCAGGAGAGCATACAGACAGATACATGCATATATATCCTTTCTTATATGTTCTGATATCATCTTGATATGGTTTTGGACCAGATAGACTTGCATGGTTCTGGACTGAATACTTTAATATATTTTAAAATATTTTTATGTTTTAAGTATATTTATAAATATATTTTAAAATTATATATATTTAAATGTTTGTTTGTGCATTTACTGACATTTTTTATATTCTCTGATATTTTAATGAGAGCTTTCCAAATCTAGATGCATAGCTATTCCTTTTTATGAAGAAAGAGGAGCCAAAAATGTGTTTTATGTGTTTTTGAGTTGCTCCTACTGATTTCAGTTGGCAATTTCTAATGAAATGCAAACATCCAATTCCCATGTTCAGTGTGAGAATTAAATATGAATATGACATAAACACATTTAATTATCAGATGCTAATTTAAGCTCTTTTCTTGTGTTTATAAGCTCCTTTCTTGTATTTATAAGCAATAGAATCAACATATGTTTCCATTGGTTTGCCATGTTTTATAGCAGTTTTTTTTAAAGTGTAGGTTCTTGGTGTTTATAGTCTTAAAATATTATTAAATATTTCTGTCGCTACCAGAAATACTGTATAAATCACTTCTGGTAGCGACAGAAATACAAAACATTTTAAGATGTAATGCTTCAGTAGTATGAGAGGCTTTGGAAAAAGTGACAAAGTTTCCTTTTAGGCTTCATAAACGTATCAGTGGTTAAAAGTGCAAAATACACTTTTGACGGTGTATGCAAGTTGCATGCATTTTCTTAGGCAAAGACATTTTTAGTGCTTGGTACTGTTTTCTTTTATGTTGTAGCAGCTAAATTATAACCCTAAAAAACAATTCACTTTATAATTATGTCTCAGTTAACATCTTAGTTCAAGTAGGAGTTGTTAGTATGGCAATAACATATTGAGCGCATGTTTTGTGCGTTAAGTCTTTGTTGGATTCTGTTAAATCCTGAATCACACCTATGTAGTGATTAAAAAAAAAAAAATTTTTTTTTGCCTTACATGTAGCTTATTTACACGGTGCAAATCTGCATGGTGCAAAGTAAAATGAAAGCCTGTCAGAAAACCCCTTGTTTTGGGGGAGAGAAAGGGGGCAAGATGTTGTCAAGAAAAGAGGTGCATGGGGTGATTTCTGGTTAGAGGAAAAATTTGGGTTTTTCCACTTGTGAGATGCAAGGAAGGCACTTCATTGCCAGCCCTGGCAACTTGGAAAATGATCTTCCAACAGAAAAAAGGGGCACAATTACTGAGTATTGGTGAAAAGAACTTCTTCAGACTAATCTAATTCTGCCCAACATGGAGTTCATTCCATTAAAGAGAATTCTGGAAACTGGCTGAATGACAACTTATGTTTTAATGCAATTTTTTGGCTGCCTGCCTCCTCCAAAAGTCAAGGGTCACTGCTCAATAATTGAGTATAAATACAGTCAGTGCAGTAGGCCTTCGCTTCAGTCATGCAGAACCAATTTTTAGTTTGATGCTATCATTGTTGCCTATTTTTAATTGAAACCAGTGTGAGAAATACTGACATGATCTCGTAATTACTCTGCTTTTCTTACGGTACTGCCTGACTCTGTTCGATGTGGCTGTGATTGCCAACATTCAAACATAGATGTGTCCCCAAGCTTGGGAATTGGGAAAAGGATTACCGTTTGATTAAAAACAAAGTACCAGGGTATTCATTAGGCTGTTAATCAAATGCTTCTACTAGTGCCAGTTACAAAGGTTTAATAGGTTTAACGTTGGGCTGTGACACAACCCCAGCAGCCTTTACTGTTCTTACTGAAGCTCAGTGTTCATCCTGGGGAATGTATTTAATGTTTATTCTCCAGTGAGCGTTTCCCCCTTTCCCCAGATGGAAAGAACTGAACCTCTAGTATACATCAAGCATTTTCCCTCAAAACAATATACTTAAAAATAGGATCTTTCCTTGAAAGTCATCTTTTCTACCTTGTTAAAATTACCCAACCTTCCATTAATGTGACCTCTAGAAGACTAGTATGGTATATCTTTTTTAAAGAGATTCTTTTAATCAGTACCTTTGTTGTTAATGACTGTTGTACAGCGATCCTTAGACACTGAAAAAGACCCTGTCAGTGTAGGTGATCGGTAGGTCATAAAAAGGGAAGTAACTTGCCCCTGGTTCGTAAGTTTTGCTGCTCCTCACCAGGCTCTGTGTCTGCAAAAATCCTCCCACAGTATCTGATGCCCCAGAGGAGGGTGGAAGTCCTAAATAGTGAATGTAGGCAATGAATGCAGTCACAGAGAGAAGAAAACTTCCTTCTCAGCAAGGGTCAGGTTTTGAAATTCATACAGCAGTTTCTCTCAGCTTTGTGACTGAAATGGTCATACACAGTTTATCTTGGTGACCTCTTCCAGCACCCTCAACCTTAAAAATATCTCAGGAAAAAAAATTCAAATATAGCTTTACAATACAATTACTATGCAGAAAAATGTGGTTTTCCTCTCCCATTTTGAAAATTGTGATGCTGAAATAGAAGGGAGACAAAAGGACCCAAATTGTTTGCCAAATATGGCCATTTTGGGGACATCTCTTCTAGTCTGGGTGTTTTCAGACACCCTCTAAGGTGCTTGAGGGATGTATTTCTCAGTGACTGTCCCTTGACCCTTTTTGCAGGGACCTATTCATCTGTTACTTTTTCCTCACGTATTTATAAGTCTGTTCCTTAACTAATTAGTAACTCTTTTATGGACTATTGCAATCTGAGCTCTTTGATTTGTGAGATAAGTGATGGAAGTAAATAGCAATATTTAGCTCAAGTGACAGCAGCTAATGCTTTCATATCAAAACATCTCATTTCCTTTTGTCCTCTGTGCATATCTAAATTTGTTTTGTTGTCTTTCAAGACTTTCTCCTAAGATAAACCTGGAATTTCAGAACTGATATAAGCATCTAAACAGTTTAATGTTCACTTTGGGGACTCCTTCCGGGTCAAACTGATCTCACTGTCTGTTCAGGGCAGATCTGGTTATTCCCTTTCCTTTTTATTAGTCCTATGGTAGTTAATATTTCTACCTGTTATGGCTTCCTTCTAAAAATAATTTTATTGTATCAATATACTTGAAGATACTAAAATCCACTGGTAGCTCTTAACTCTCCCATTCACTTCATGTGGGGGACACTCCCTGCTGGAAGACTAAGTTTCCAAGTTTTCATTTCTTTCTGTGTACTGAGTGTATTGTTAAATATTTGAACGCTCTCAATATTTAATCACTTAGGTTTTTCAAAGCTTAAAAAAAAATAAAAAAGAAAAGCTGACAATCCCTCTGTTTATTTGTAAGCAGGAGGCTCAGGTAGGGGATTAGGCGCTGTGGCAGTACCAGTATGAAAGGAATGTTTGGGAAGACTCTGAAATGCAAATTTGGTGAACAGCCTACAAGGAGGGAACAAAGGCAGGGATTATAGGAAAGAATTTGCAAGCAAAAACAGATTAGAGGGACTTTGTTTTTCTCATTAGTTTCTGTTCCTTCAGGAGATCAGCTGCAGATCAGTCTAAAAACTCAAGAGTCCACTTGCAGGTTCTGTGCACTTGAAACTGTTTTGTCGTCCCCCGCTCCAAAAGACTGACTAATTGGAAAGAAAAAGTGTATGTGCTCTGCATAAGCTGATGGGTAGTATAGATCTGCATGCTTTATATAGCGCTCTGATTTCTTAGTTGAACATGTTCCAGTACTGGGAGACCTTGGTCCAATCTCTGCTCTGGCCTGCATGAGCTCAGAATAAAATAAATAAATAAAAATCCCCAGAAGTCTGTTTTTCTGAAAGTTGTGCAGTAGATGGGTAGGGAAGCACGTACGGGTGTGAATTTCCCTGAGGACCGCTGTTCCTCTGTTGGGGAAGGCAGGCCAGGAGTAACCTGGAGTCTTGCTCTCGGTGCTAGTGCTGGCTCTGTGTGAAGCCTCTGGGGCAAGTAATGTTCAACGGGACCAGTCATTCCTCTAAAATTACCTGTTTTCCCCACTTAGGCCTTCAGCAAAGAACCACAACATTTGCGCGTAGCACTCACTGGGCCTGTTTTTGAGAAAGTGGTGCTGTGAGCAGCTTAGTTAACTGTGAAGGAGGAGTTTTGCTTCTAGCTTCAAGAAATCTTCCCTTCTTGGTATGAAAAGCCCGCCAGGCCTGCGCTCCCCTTTGGAGCGCAACTTAGTGATCAAAGCCCTGGGCTGACCACTGAGGAACACCCAGTTACAGCGGGAATTTCCTAATTCCATCAAAAGTGATTTATCCAATAGCTAGGCCAGCAGGGTAATTGCAGTCTGAGATTCACATCAGATAACCTGAGCAGACAGGTAGAACAAATTAAAGAAATAACATGGCGGAGATGGTGGCTTTGCGGAGCAGAGCTTGCCCAAGTTCTCTTGTTTCCCCGTATAATGTGGGCACCTCTCTGGATTTCTCCGAACCCCTCCAACTCGTATGCCGCTTTCCACCGTACCGACTTTCATCGATTGCAGTGTGGCAAATAGTTGCCGGGACCCATCGAAACCGAGTCTGCAGGGAGACAGGCTTTTGCAGTTCATCTGACGGGTGATTTTCAATGATCGCCTCCTCGAGCGTACTGCCGCTTGGTGCGCGCCCTTCCCGGCTCTGCCTCTCGGCCCCTGGCTCCGCAGGGAGACTGCTGCCCTCCATCCCCGCGGAAAGGGCAAATGCGTCGCTGCGAGTTTCCCGTAGGAGCTGTCAGAGCGCAGAGTTCTTCTCTGAAATTGGGCATCGATACATTTCATGCAATTTGTGTTCTGTAACAATCTCAGTTCTGATTTTCTGTACTTTTTTTTTAAACTCTGAATGCAGTTTGTATCGCAGATGAAGGTCTGCCCCTCTCTGCAGTACATATGCTTGCCAGACCTCTCGGGTCTTGTTGTACTTGGGCACGTACGTGACAAACACAAGTTTTGCTCACTGAAAAGTTTTTGTTTCAAGGCAATTAGAATTAGTATTTCTTCTGACACTGTTATGCCATCTGAAGCCTCTTTATACTTTTCTCCTGGCTTTCAATTCTCTCTGCTTTGCATTTTGCCATGTAACATCAGAAGGGATAAGTAAATGATAAAATCGGGTGGTTTGGCATAACCAGGAATAATGCAAAAGGCCATCTGAAGTACCACGTTGGGTATTTGTCAGTGGGAAACCAAGCTCCTCAATCCTTGCTTGAACCAAGAAAGTAGAACAGCATAATTTATATCTTAAGGAACTACAGTTTAACTTTCAGTGGTCATCAGACTCTGAATTTTTGCACAGTATATTGCCGAGAGACTTCCCTGTTACTTTGTTTGCTCTGAGCAAAGTGAGGTTGGTAAATACACTGCTCTTGTTCTAAGAGAAACACAACTTAATAGAAAGTAAAGACTTTATTGTATAAAGTCAGAATTTGATAGGTCAATATAGAAAATAAGTTGATGTTCTAGTCCTGGCAAGTACACCTCTTGATGGTTGCTTTGTTCGTCTATAACAAATAGATAGTTATAGCTACAAATTTTTCCAGCTTATAGCAAAATTGATAGGTTGTTGGGTTTTTTTGACTGCTTATGCTTGAAATACAATATGTCTTTTTTCAAAACATATAAGGGAGGCTCTCAGAAAATGTACATGCTATGAAGACACCAGCTGGCAAGAAAAAGCGAGGAGAATAAATGTGCCATTAGCTATTCAGAAATATTAACCATACTTTGCCTTAAGAGTTGTAATTGTTATTCACGTTCTTCCCTGTTGAAGAGGTTTTACTATCCTATTATTGTATTATCTTTATGCCTGCAAATTGTACTCTTTGCTGATAATATGCATGAAGTAATGAAATCTGTAAGTATTTGTGAGCAGTAGTCCCATACACCACTGTAGTACTTTTTAAAATGAAAATCAAATAATTGCAGAATATGATCGCATAAAATTTACATTAAGTATAACTATGGTTAGACATCTGTTAGATCCTAATTTTGGATCTAGGTTACCTATGATGTGATGTTTACTGGCTTGCTGCTCCTCTGTCACATGGTAGGGAGCTTGTGAGAGAAGCCTAGGACTTTGTCATTACTTAGATGGGAGAGTGGTACTGCAGGATTTATTTATTTATTTATTTATTTATTTATTTATTTTAATTGTGTCAGGACTTACTGGACTTTCCACTAAATCTGTGCTGACGTTAGAATGCCGTTGTGCACTGAACTTTTAAAGACACCATATTTATATGATGTCAGAGTTAAAGACTGGGACTCTGTGGTCTTCAGTGACCCTTGACATTTTTTGATATCAGTACATTATTATGGTTGTATTCGAAATTCCAAGGAGAATTTACAGTTAATCCTAGGGTTCAGGATAGAGGGTAATTTTGATAGTGTCCCCCCACCCAAACAAAAACAAAAACCTGTGCCTCGTATTAATCATGGAATGACCCTCTTCTTTGTAATATCAGGTTTTTCCTCAGCTTCTTGAGTGCATTGGGATCTTTCAGAATAAAAGAGCTGTATATAATTTAAGATCACAATCATTCCTCTAGCTCCCAGTGACAGGTTTTGGGATCTAACATCTGTTGTTTAACTCTTTCCAATAATTTCTGTGTTGGAACAGGGCTCTGTCTGTACTGGGCAGAAGCATCCTGCAAGATGCTAATGATTTGTAATTGCAAGCCCTCTACAGAGCCCTGCACCTACTCATGGCAGTGCTGTCAGGGTCTTGTTGCAGTTATTATTTGTTCCACTTATTCACAAAATAAATTGTCTTAGCTTCAATCCATCTGTGCTGGAAATGCCTACAAAATTTCCTCCAATGTGGACAGAACAACAAGCTCTGCATTTACACTGAGGCAGCTGGTCCTCTAAATTTGTCTTTCATTGCAGCGCTTTGAGTTTTGAAATGAAAGTAAAAAGTCTGCTCCTGACAGCAGGTCAGTGTACTCTAGGATGACAGCCTCAAACACCTATTTCTGCTGAAAGTCAACAGATGTTTAGTTCTTCCCCAATACTGGCTGTTTTCCTAAATACCGGCCTGAAGACAAAGAGTGGGGGAAGGCAGCGCGGTTTCTAAATGGCACGTATTCGCAACATATGCCTGAGCTCGCGTGGAGACTCCTCCAAAGCTGGGTACAGCTTAACCAGGAGATACCCAATTTGGTTAGATTTCTTAAAATTATATTAATTCTTGCCTCCGTTGGCCAATAGTATTTCTCTCCTGTTTTTTCTCCTGGTAAGAAAGCTGTAAATTTCCTTGTTTGTTATGAAGTTGCCATGTAATCTATTTATAGCAACAGTATTTTACGGTATGGTCATAGAGCTACCAGGAATGCGTAGGGGATTAAGAAACAGTTTTTATAAACATCCTCAATATAGGTTGCCTAATAAATGAGATGATGGCCATCAAGTTGATTTCAGTTCATTCAGCTGAAAATTGAGAGTCTGATTTTGGGTAAGTGGTAGGAATGCTATAAAACCGGTGCCTGAGAAGAAGAAAACTGCATCATTTATCACTGGGTGTAGTAATGGCACTTTGCCTTATGTCAGAGCTGCTGGTCCAGCTTTGCTAATCATTATCAAGCTCCTCTGATTTCCCTTGTCAGTGTAACACTTTTTTGATGTAAGGCTTGTTTTCTATTCCAAAAGAAAGTGGTTCAAGAATGAGTATTAAATTACTAGGTGGATTTGAATGATTGACTCTCATTTTGCTACTGTTGAATTGCTCAAAAGCTGGTATGAAGGTGCTTCTCTCTAGAAACTTGTTTCTATCATTATATGTAATCCAATTAGTTTTTTTTTAAAGAAATGTAGGTCTTCTAATGAAACTGATGGCAAAATGAAATTCGATGTTATGTTTAAACTCCAGCTCAGCACTGAGCAGTGTCGCTGGCGAATGTTCATACTTGCAACTGATTGACCCTGCAAGAATTTAAATGAAAAGATGTGGTTATGTGATCTACTGGTCTTCATATGTATACTTACATTTGAGCATCTGTTTAAATATGTAGATGCATTCTGTGGAAATGACTAGTTTACATGTTACTTGCAGTGTCTAATTTGGTTTTCTTACACAGAAGCAAAAGGAAGAAGGAAAAGGAAAGAATGTTTTTCTTGTGTTGTTTTGGTATTCAGACAATTTTTAGAATTAGATTTAATGAATCTTTCTTGAATAATAGATCTATGCAAAGAAATAATGTTTTAAAACACAAACCTGCTGGATTTCTGTGTTTTCACGTTAACGCAGCCACCAAGTATCGTTCTGAGGAGCTGCTTTACTGCGCTTCCAGACCAGGCATTTCTCAATGAGATTCGTTAACTTCTGGAAATTTGGCTTTTTTATGTCCATATTCCCAATCAAATGCCAGAACTTGTGTCCCACACCGTTTCTCCATTGGCTTTGGAAGGTCTACAGCAGTTTATAGAAGAAATGCTGTAGCACAGTGTGCATATCTTCATATGCATAAGCATCAATGAAAAACAACATTGTGCCTGATTCCCTTAAATAGTACGCCACTCTTATCTTGCAGAATTATCTTCGTTTTCTCAGAAACGGCTTTTGGGGCTAACAGGGGCAGAGAGCTGTAGAAATGCAGTGGAGAAGGGGGCCCAGATCCTGATGTGCCGGTGGCAGCGCAAGAGCTGGTGCTGACCGGAGTCGTGGCTGAGTTCCTCCCGGCCCGGGGTCTGCCGCGCGGGGAGCCGATTTTCTCTTGCTGTGCCAGTCGGGAGAATTGCTCCGTGGAGGTGTTAACTCACGCAGAGAATTGACCTCCTGCTCTTGAGCAGGAGTATCAAGCCTCTGGGTAATAGTATTGTGTGCTTCCACTAACAAGAAGACTGATTTAAAGTCTTATCGGTTATGTTCCCATGTGGACCTACGCCAAGGAGCTTTTGTTGAGAAAACTGTTGAGCTAAAATGGAAATAATATGTGCTCTGGGGGAATAGCAGCAATATAAAAATATTCATAATGGTTCGCGTTTAAATAACACGCTGCAGCAGCGTTCAGTGGTTGCGCGTTGTGGGCGGCGGAGCGAAGGCGCTAGGCTCCGACTGTTGCGGATGGAGGCCCTGTGCCAGTGCCGCGAGCCCTCGGGCCCGCTGGGAGACGTGGTGCGTGGCGGCGCTTCGCGGTGCAGTCGCGCTGCTCGGCCCGCAGGAGCGTGGGTTCGGCTTTGCGGCCCCGAGGAAGGGGAGAGGCCGCCGGTGGCGTCCCTGCCCTCGCGCGGGCAGCAGCGATCGCTGCCGAAGGGCTCGAGCCCTGCCGGCGGCACGGCTCAGACGGAAACGCGGCAGCTGCCGCCGTCTTTGCCAAAGGCCTTTCTTTGGGTAGGAGCGTTCCACGTTTGAGAGAGAGCACTCATGTCCGAAATAGTTTATATTTGATGCCTTTTGGTGCATAGAAGGCTGTGGTGTTTGCTCAGCTGGCGTTAGTAAGTGCACCGATACAGGGGCTGATGGGGTAAACCTGGCCATTCCGAATGAATTATTTGCTTAAAGTGTGGAATAGCCTACTTCAGAACAAGCCAATAAAATAGTTTAATAAATGTGTTAATTTGTACTGATTAGTTTCTTTTTTTTTTGCTTCTGCTTCTTAATCTCCGACTTCTCTTGTTCTCTCCTACTTTCATTTATCTTATCTTTTATAGACATAAAATAGATATTCTCAGATATTTCCTAACATGGTAGGTCAGTATTTCCCACTCTTTATTATAGGAAGAGCAGGGGCAGGCGTTGGCAAATAGTGGTTTGTTGATGGTCCTGAGTCCACTGTGTGCCTGTTTGCACAGAGACGCAGATGGTTGTCCAGAAACATAGGTATGTGCAAACCCCAGACAGGAACAACTATTTTAATTGCTCACTCTCCTTCCTTCATCTTCATTAAGGTTCTGATACAAAATCCCCTTCCCTTGCTAATCTCCTTACACACTCTGTATTTGATTTCATAAGCGCTTCATAACGTCTACAAGAACTAACAGAAGAGATCCTCAGACGTTTCAAAGCAAAGTGCTGTTTCATTCCAGTTGGCTACACAGTGCAGTCGTACAGCATGTGTACCAGAGAGCTTTTAATAGGCTAATGGAAGGGGAAAAGGAGCAGCAAGAAAACATACAGCAAATGTACTGGATGCACTAGAAGTACACTGTAGTCCAGTGCTGAGAGGTGTAAAATACTGTGTCTTGCAGCTAATAATCTGGAATGCCATTACCACTCAGCCATGACCTGAATTATTGGTGACATACAGGCTGGATTAGGCCTTCTGCTTCTCGTACCGTATATCCAAAAGTTGACACTTAATTATGTTGTCTCACAGCAGATCAAGTTTTACAACAGCAACAAAAGATTAAAATGGTTTTAAATTGGGGACGTTCAGAGGATGAACAGCACTGTATTATAGGAGAGAACTACAGTCAGCTGTGTTGCCATCTGGGCGAGAAACTTTCAAGTGCTATTAATATTTAAACCTTTAATATTTTTTTAATAGTTGGTAGCATTCCTAACAAACTGATTAAAAGTCTGCAGTGAATTTTAGTGTTAAAGGATGCTGCAAATATTATTACAGGAGCAATTAACATGAACAGAACTATAATCTCATTTACTTTCAAGGTATCTTCTTCAAACACCAGTACAGTGAGGGAAGCAGATCAGATTAGGTAGTGTGTATAGCAATGAATCTACTGTATTGCATAAACCTTCTCTATTCGACACAGAAAAGGACAGTACAGACTCTCTCTCTCTTCTCTGTCTCAGCAGAGCTTATCCATATTTATTTCAGCTAATCTTTTGATTCAATGTGGTAATCACTTAAATATCCTAATTGGCTAATTTTATTATTACATCAACTGCTAATGTGCTAATTGTTTTCTTTCTGTGAAAGTTACAAAATACTACTCAGTATTGATTTGTTTATCTTCTGCTCCATTTATTTCTATTAAAATATGGTTTGATTTAATTTTGTATTTCAGAAAATCATTATCATACATAAACATGTCAATGAGGAAGGGTAGGAGCAGAGTGAAAAGGCAGAAGCACCGTTAAACAGAAGAGATTTGAATGCAAGGTAGAAATCTTGGGTCTAAACGAATTTGATGTGCAGTTGAAACAAGTCTAGCTGCATTTCATTCATCTGGTTTCCTTGCAGGAAGATGCAAAAATAAAAAGCCAATCAGTGCAAACTCTCCAGGGTTTTAGTGTCCTGGTTTCTGGTCAACAAGGCGCAATTGCTGCTTTACTTTCTTGAAAGCATCATCCCTTTGAAAAGGCTCACGTAGCCGTGCCTAATTGCTGAGAGCATCTTTGTGCAGGGCTCGGAGCTATGGCAGGGATTTGGCTCCCCAGCACGGGGCCGCCGTCCTGCGGGGCGGAGCGGGGACGGCTTCTCCTCTGGGTGACACAGGGCGAACGTACGGAAACCTCTAAGCCCCAGCTGGCACCGGCTTACTCCATTACAGTCAGGACATAAAATCACATGATAACCCTGTTTCATTAGTTTGTTTGCTGTCTTTTTCCCGAGTTAATTACTGTGATTGCTGTGTTAGTTACTCCAAAGGCTGGTACCGGCATTTCCTTAGTGGTCAAAAGCAGGTAAATGCCAAGAGTGTGATGCAGTCATTTCCTTTTTTTTTTTTTTTTTGCCTACTAGCTTAATTCCCATTGAAGTCAGCACTGAATAGAAATAAGATTATGGTTGTGCTTAAAATTGAGCTCATACTGAATGCAGGACCGTGGCGTTTTTCACCTTTTGCATTTACTGGGTCAGGCCCCCGTTTCTAGTCTCCAGAGTTGTAACGCTGCAACTAATTTCAAAAATTCTATTCAAATGTTAACCTTGCAGTATTTGCAGAAAGTGCCCCTGGATCTGACACCTCTGGTGGAGATGGGTTTCTTTTGTTTCAGAGCTCTTAGTGACTGTCGGGATGGCTAACAAGTTTCTTCTTTATCCTTTCAGAGATAGGACAAAAAAAGTATTTGACATCTGACCTGGATGATTTCTCCAGGCCTAGTTGCAACACAGCGTAGACTCTGTGCACACTTAATTTAGGAGTAATCCAAATATTTTGATTTTGAACTTATATTTTATTGATGAAAAATAAGGAAGAGGTTTGAATTTACTGAAAACATAGATAAAATTAAAGAAATTAATAAAGAATTTGGAAGGGTCATCTATACAAAGATTAGGTTTAAATAGGTGAAATATCACTAAATGCTCTTCTCAAACTTTCTCAGGTCTGGGAAGTTTCCAAAATGAAAAAAGCCTCTTTTAACAGGTACTTGTATTGGGCAATTTTATTACTTATTGGCTATGTTACAATAGTATTTAGACGGTTACCTGTTTTCTTATCATACAGCACAGTTGATACATCCTCTTTACATGATGTTAGGATGCCTAGATGGCTTTTTTGTAGTCATTGGACTTCCCATGTTGTCTTTGATGAATTTCTGAAAAAAAAAAAAAAATTCTGTGACTTTTTGTGCTCTGTAAAAGGTGATGGATTTCATTCTCTGAGGGAGATTTGCTTCCTCGCAGAAGACCTTTTCAGGATTAAAATGTGACAAGGCCTGTTGTGTTTTCCTAGAAATTGAAGAGTTTTTATGTGAAAAGTTTTCAGGATAAAATATATTGAGCTGTGTGTCTTTGCATGTATATAAAGCACACTTCCATCCATTGTGGTTTTTTTTTCTATCATCGCATCTTTTTAATGAAATAGGTAGTTTCTGAGTATTCAAATGAAAGGATTTGGGCAGGGGGTGCAAAAAATGGTCACTCCTGAGGCTGTGGAGTCTCCTTGTAAGCCTCTGGCTTTCAATGCGACTGGAAACCTGTGACTTTAGAAAGGATAGTGTTAGTTCCCAGGAGTTTTGGGGAGAAGCTGGCTGCTAGTAAGGCTTCTGCTTGCCTCCCTTTCCAATACTATAGTATAATTAGTCACTACTTCCACAGGAGCAATCCCTCCAAGTTTATTTCCGCACAGGGATACACGCTCTATGCGTGTTAGCTAGTCCTGATACTAAGTTTCAACACTGTGCATAGCTTCTCTCTGCAATAGTCATCTATCACTTGAAAGAAGCCTTTAATTAACAGAATCCTAATTTTAATAAGGTACTGAGCCGTGATCTTGTAAATTCTGCTGCACAGAGAATCATTTAGTTCAGGTTCACTTATAACAATTCTCAACAGCACCGCGCTTTTTATGGCATTGTTGAACGGGTTTTGATGTTAATCTAGAAGCCATCTTTGGAGTGGCCGTGTCTGTACCTTGTAAACACGTTTTGAGTTAATCGAGTTATGTTTCTTCAAGGAATGGTACTGTCGATTGTCTTCTGAACAAAAAAAAACCTCCCACTGTGTCTGAACTATTCACCCTGTGTCTGCCCTGGGATTTGAAAGAGATTCACTGCACTCGACTCCTTTCCAAAAGCATCTCCGCTGCGACACCTAGGCCAGTCAAATGCCATTATTTTCACAGAAAGCGCTCAAGTTCAACAGTTCCAGCAAAGTAAATGGGTTGTGTCGCTTCCCCCACCTCTTCCCTCTCCCCCTTGTAACAGCAAGAATGAATGCTGGATTAAAAAAAAAGAAAAAAGGAAAAAGCGTAAGGCCCTGACTGAGACTCGCTGGTGGAGAGCCGTGGCGCTTGACGCCGGAGCAGAAGGCTTCCTGCCAGGTTGCTGTGCCCTTGCCGGGGAGCCAGCTGTCCCCAGGCCTCCTGCCGGGGCAGGTGACGGCAGCGGCGAGCTGCTCTCCCTGGTCTCCAGGGCAGAGCCAGCGGCTGAGACTTGGGGTCGGAGGGACCCGGCCAGGGGACGCCTTTCGCTGAAAAGGTGCCTTCCCAGCTGATTCCCAGAGCCACCACTACCTGGAGCACACAGGGCAGACCTCCAAGGGAATCGCTGCGAGATGGTTTATTTTCTCGTTGAAGTATCATCACTTGGAGTACGCCATTCAAGTTGTCGTGTTATTTCAACGGGGCTGTTGGAAATACAGGCTGCCCCACGGATCCAAGAGCTGCGTCGGCAGCGTCGAAGCCTTTCCCTGACGATGGACCAACGGAGTATCATTCTCATGGGTTTTAAGCATCAGGTATCCAACTGCTTTTCCATAGCAAAGCAGAAAGTTCAGAAAGCCCAAAGCATGGTGCACATTTTTCTAGCTAATCAGCACATAGTGGTTGAAACTGATTATTAATGCATTATGAGTAAGCCAAACACCCCCACTTTTGACTATTCTCTAACTATTTTGGATCTCTGCCAACAGCTTTTTTATAAATACTGTGTTTTTTTCATAAAATAATGTGTTATTTAATATCATACTGATTTACCATCCATTTGCTTGAGTACATAACATTATTTACATCTCTGTACTGTCAGGATTAACTTTTGAAGTATGGATTTTTGTTTGCCTGTTTAAAAAAAAAAAAAAAAGTGCATTTCACAGCATTTGAGTACGGCATAATTGTTTAACTTCCCCATCAATCTCTATTTCTTATTATCAAAGAGATGCATTTCCAGAATTTTTTAACTGATGCTTTTGTTTGTATTATTCATAAATGGTTTTGTACTAAGATCAGCAAATGATGAGAAGTAATTTCTTTTGAAACTAAATGATCTTCCTATTCAGGGGGTTTTAAAAAGAATGCTTAAATCAACATTCAAGTTACTCTTCAGACTCTGTTTATTTTAACTGATGATACATTTTCATTGTCTTATTGTCCTACCCACGTTGTGATAAGAATGTAGAATTAGACCTTCTGGCAGTTGTGGTTCATACTATGAATAAATGTAATTCGATCTGATTTGTTCATCAGCTGCTAATTGAAAACATCAGCAGAATGATTTGCATTTTAGTCTGAAGCGCCAACAATTTTTTTTTTCAGATTTCCACATAAGTGAATGTGTGCTTATTTTGGCAATCTTATTTCAGGAGATGTTATTAGGAACTTCTTGTGGGGAGCATGAGAGTGTTCTTCTTGGACTTGAACTGTTGTTGAACACTTACAGCTACTCGACCAGTTTTCACAATGTGTTGTCCTGTAAAGTAATAAATGGCCCAGATTTTCTACACACTAATTAAAATTCCATTTCTCATGAATTCCTTAATCGAGAGCAAGTCATTATGTGCTTTGTTGATTCTTAAGTGCAAAGATAATTGCAATGGGCAGCATGAAAGTGGTTTGATTATTGCCTGTCGACTCCTGTGAATTCTAATAGGTCTAATTGCATAGCATCAATTCATCATCTCAGCATCACTTCTTTTTATTATTAGCTCTCTGAATTGTAATGTGCTCATAAAGAAGTGTAGTAGTATATCAGGGCTGACATGGTACCTGGCCTATTGTAATTTTCCTACTTTACCTAGTGTTACTATTGAAATTAAAAGTTTATTATACAGTCCCCTTTTCCAGAAACTAATTGTAAAATTTGTCTCCATGAAGAAAAGGATACTGTCTTTCTCTGAATTTGCATTTGTAATTTTTCTACTAAATGACAGTCAGTGCTTTTTTTTACTTTTCCAGATCATTCTCATAAATCCTAGCCGTGATGTGTTGGTTGAAAAACATCTGTCAGAGGCTTGCCTCTTTGTTATTGCTGAATATTATTTACAAGATGAAGAGTCTACAGTCAGGTGAACTTTCCAACAAAAACTTTATTAGTTGAAAAGCAGGAGAAAAGGTCCAATTAGACATATCGAACTTGTGTATCGGGAGGGAATCAGGGCAGCAAAGGAAGGGGTTTGGGTTTTGCTGGATTTTAGTGCAAAGATACAGAAAAATCTTAGCTTCACTGAAAGAGTTAAGATCTTATGTGTTTTTATTAAGCCTATATCCATATACAAATGTTTAAGTTATAAAATGTTTATGAGCACCGTCAGGGCTAATGTGGGCTAAATAATTTATTCCTGAAAAATTTTTCTGTTGACTTCTCTTAGAAATGGAAAAACATCTTTGTGCTTGCACTGAAGGTTTCCCTCTTTCTACAAAGTTATGGGCATAGTGTAATCCTCATCTATCCCCTCAATAAGACATCTTTGCAGTATGAAATCACCTCTTTCGTCTACCGCTGTAGCAGTACCTGTGGACTTCTCAAAATACTAGCAATCAGTGCTGGAAGTAGTTTTTAAGCTGTACCACAGTCCAGCAACATTAATGACTTTTACACTGGAAATTGCATTGGTGAAGCCTTTGAATTTGGCTTTTTCCAATGCATTGTCTTCAAACGTGGGAGCTACATTGAAAACATTCGTATGTATAATGTCACGGTGTTTAATCTTGATTGCTATCAAGCATTTGGGTTGCCTTGAAAAAATACTGGCTGCAATTTCATGAAAACATGCAAAACCACCCATGTAGGTTTTGTTTTTTCTCTTTCTGTCTTGCCTAACATGCTTGTTTGCTTGTTCGACTGTATATTGCTCAGTTGGCAAGGTCAGCTAAAGTGTTTGCTGCTTCCCATGCTCTGAATTCTGGCTGTTTGTAAGCAAGAAGAGCCAACATTATTCTTGAAGCAAATGCTTTCACTGTGAAAATATCAGTATGTCTTTCTGACAGCCCACATGAGGGGAGTCAGCATTGTGGAGTACCACTTTGCACACAATCTTCTAGAAATTCCACCTGGTCCTCAAGCAGGAGTTAAGATGGGTAATGTGCCCCTGCAGTGTTTCCTCTTTGTCTGGAGAAATGATGGATTGCACTCATGGGCAGCGCGGTCTGAAAAAGACCATTTTGCTTCCATAACAAGCGCAATAAAATTTACAAATATATTTCTCCATATAGTGCCCAAGAAACGGAGCAGCTCATCTCCACTGGGTAGAGCCTCGCGTTGGGGGATGGCATGTTGTTCTGACACCTTTGTCACCTGTGCAGCTTTGCCATTAACAAAGCAATTTTTATTATTATTTTTTTTAAGACAGTGCCATATTTTGAAATCATTGCTACTGTTTCTGGCCCCACTTTTTGAAATTCTCAATTTCTGTACCCCTATAACATACTGAAAGAGCCTTAAGTCTGAAACTCTCCAATCGTGATTATCGTGAAATGGTTGCGACAGGCTAATGCGACGCTGCAGCGTTACTTGGAGTATAGTTCATTCTTATGTGCATCTGTTGTTTCTTCTACAGCAAGGCTGAGCCCAAGACTATCCTTCAGCAGTTCTTTTAGGTCATTGCATGACTTCCCAAGAGGTTGTTTAAGTATATTTTCTCAGTTGAGCTGAACGAGATATGACACCAGTGTTTTTCAAAGAGCTCTTCCTAGCAATCTTACCTGCCGTGAAGTAGAGCATTAGCAGTGCAGTATGCCTCCGCTAGTTGCTAAACGTCTGCTTTGCGGTGTGTGTGTTTTGTCCTTACGGAAAAAATAGTCCTCCTGCTTCTTTTTTTGTGCACTTCCTCTTGTTGCAAATTCAACTATTTACAGCTTCCATTGATGCAAAACACTTGTTTGTCAAAGCTTATTTTTCACTTGAATCCACCTGAACATTACATTTTGTACAAAATATCATACCACAGTTTTTGTTAATTATCCTCATTGGGTACATTTCATTTTTCCGCTTAGCTTTTATATCCAGCACCATGAGCACGTTTGTGGTAGACTAAATTTATTCAGCTCCTTTCCACCTCAGTGGTACTTTACCTGTTTCCTTGCTGCACTAAATTGCCACCTAAGCTGGCAGCTTTTGTGCCACAGTGGCGCAGTAGCCTGGCAGTGGAGGCGACCCACTGGCTTGGTAACTGCCCGTGATAAGTGTGTGTGTTTTAACAGGAGAGAAAGTATCCGCCGAGTCAGATGTTGTGACACAAACGTAAGCCAGACAGCAAAGCTGCCTGTTCTAGGTTACTCATGTTGTCTGAAGGGTTCGGAGGAGCACTAGCTGTGCGCTAATAAAGCATGCCGGCAGGAAGGCTGGGGCACTGAAGTTCTCCAAATCTGTTGGGTTTTTTTTTTCAGACTGCATCTGCAGTGTGACATATAGCCTGCGTAGATGCACGTGGCAGTTATTTTCCTTTGTGTTTCATCATACCCTTTGCCACTTTTTCCTCCTCGGATCTGGCGTGCTCATGCCCCTCTGATGCATTGGGTTTGCTTTTAAGGGAGGTTGCAGAGCAGTGAATTGCAAGCACTTTACGGTTGCTTCGTTGCCAGCTGATGAAAGTATCTTGCAAACTTGAGTGCATCTCTGGGGAAGAGACTGGGAATGAACGGTCAAAGGAATTTATCACGGATACTCTGCACGCACTGCATTTCCACAAGTTGGTATCTGGAGTATGTTGATAGCAGGAGGGCACTTCAGTGTGGTTTCAGCTGCCTAAATTAAAATAAAATTGATGATAGAAAGTGAGATTCCTCTCCTAGGCATGAAGATTCATGTTACGGTTCAAAGAGCTGTCCAGTTATTTCTCTTATCACACTTGTATGAAGCAATTAAAGTGGCACTGCCAACTTGAAATCTAGTCAGCTTTTAAAAATAAGTTAAGATTACCTTCAGGTACTGTGTATGTCCCTCTTTCCATTGACAGTGTTTGTTATGTGAGTTTGCGAGAGAGGTATTGATAGTAAAGAGGAAAGTTAAAACATATTTCTTGGATTTTTTTCCCCTCTTTTTTGTTGCTATGTGAAGGGCTCCTAGAAAAAATGGGGGGAAACAATTCTGCAGGAGCTGACTATACACAAAAGTCTGTGCAATGCAGCTTGCTAAATGTACTGAAAGTACAGAAGAGAAATACTTACTTACTGTGAAGTAAATTGGAGAAGATATCTAGATGTTTCTTGTTACAATAAAGAAGTAGTAGAAGTGCGATTTTTCAGTGATGCCCCTTAAAATGATAAAATGATAAAGGTGCATTCCCTCTTCAGGGAAGAGGTGTGCTGTAACTTTCTCTTGCCAGCTTTTGTGTCCTTGCTTATCTCTAAGCACCTTACTGATTTCAGTGGAACTACTCCTATGTTGGAAAGCAGTTTGCAAGTTCAGAGCTATAAACACTGCATTTATTGCTTATGAGGAAAATACAGTATCCCCTATATGAAATGTAGTACTATAGTGCGGTCCCCAAGTTTTCCTCAGCTCTGGCTTTTTATACCCATAATATGTATTTTTAAAAATGTTTAATGGTTTCAGGCTTTCAGGTTTGTTTTGTTTTGTTTCCTCATTTTTCTCATCCTTCTGTATGCACTCCTCTTTGGGAGATGGTAAGTGGTAACAACAGGCTGCATGTGAATCTCATCCCTATTCCAACACTGGTGTGTGTTTGTGGCAAGAAAAAAGCTAAATTTTTCTAGAATGGTTTCTTAAGTGTCAGATTTTAAAGGTAATCAAACCGATCTGGATATTAGCAGCTCCTTTAAAAGATGCATGGAAAGTCTATAACTTCATCACCTTTTTCTTTTCTTTTTAATAAAGGCAAGCAAAATCCTTAACAAACCAGATATTCTCTACTGTGAAGGCTAAGTAGATTAGAGAAGTGTCACATGAAAAAGATGTACTCCAATTTCGGAGGTGGAAGGAAGTTTGTTTATTCTCAAGAAAAGAATGCATAGAAAAAGAGGATAAAAAAATGAGCGTGATAACTTTTTATAATGTGCCACCATCAAGGAATTGATGAGCCACAGTAAAGCTATGAATATAATAAAATTTTCCTTGAAACTTTAAATCATACTTTATTACCTCTTTAAGAAGCTCATAAAACTTCCTGTTAAGGAAACAATTCTTTCTGTCTAATTTTTTAAAATCTTTTTACCTAAAGTGATTTGATGGAAGAAAAAAAGGGGGGGGGGGAGTATCTGTGAAGTTTGTGTCTTCCCTAAAGGGAATAGACATCTTTCAACTGTAAGGCTGAACTGCTTAGCAGATGTGGCATCTGCAGTCAGAAGCCGGTGACTCAACCCTCCTCTAGAAACTGCTGTGCAGATGTGGTATCTCCTGCCTGCAGAGAAAGGGAGCAGACACATCGCTTAGGAAACCACTTCCGTTGAGTTCAGTGGCAGGTACAAGGGCGAGAAGTTACTGGGAGTCAGAGAAGTAGCTGCTCTCTGCCTTGGGCTTTGATAGAGTCGACTCTCAAGGCAAAATTGCTCCCAGATACGAGGGGGTAGTGTTGGGTTGAGATTTTGGAGCAAATAGATTTGGTCTATGTTTTATTTGACCATCTCATCACAAGAGTGGGGCACACGAAGTGACTAAAGAGAGAGGATGTGCTCACGTGGAAGAGTTGCCTGGTGTAAGTGTCCGTCCTCGCTTGTCTTCCCCCAGGGCATAAAATGGCAAGTCCCTCACCATCCTTTTTGGTGCAAGTGGGGCAACAGTAGAGCCTGGTCTGTGACAGCAATGTTTAATTGTCCATTACACCAAAGCATTAGGCCTTCTGAGGGCCAAAAAATAGTTCAATCTTTTAACATTTGTGTAAAAAAATAATTATCAAAATCTTCTTTCAGATTCTTTTATAAATGCAGTTGTTATCAAGCCATGACATTGTTTTGTATGGCTGCGTTAGGCAGATAAAAATGGTACTGGCGCTCTTGCCTGGTTACACTGGAATTACACCTGGGGTTATCCTGATGCTAATGTGTAGTTACGAGTTGTTTGGTTTGGTCTTCCAAAAACTTTGTTATAATCACCAGCCCTTTCAAAAGAAGATCAGGGTAATTTATAAGTGTTTGTGCTCGTGTTCGTGGTCTTGAGTAATTCTTACAGGCCAGGCAAAGACCTAATAGTCTGAGTGATTCAGTAGAGGGAAAGAAAGGGAAAGAAAGCTTTGCAATAGTGACCAAACCCTTGTTCTGCAAGAGGTCTGCGAACCTACTTGTATTCAAAACCTCGATCAAGATTTCTGGTTAAGGTTTCTCATGGCCGTGGCAAACCTCACACGCCCTTTTGTGGTTTGTTGGTTCTTTTACCGTAGCTCTCTTGGGACGCTTCCTTTGTTTCAGTGCCCCTGCAACAGTCTCAGCTGAATACTGAAAGGTGCCTTAGTAAGAAATATTAGTGACATGCAAATTCTGCTTTGATTAAAGAAAAATTTTTAAAAAAGAGAAAAAAGGCTTTCGCTATAATTTGCTGTTTAATCTTAGTGCACTCTGTGAAACTGTTTGGCACTCAGAAGGAAGACCCAGAATTTTAGTTCTGAATTTAAATCTTTTCTGGGTAGAATGTTGTTAATCAGGTACTAAATTCATTAATGAGGCTGAGTTTTTTTTCTGAAGGGCAGATTTATGCCTGAACCATGTGATACAGCAGCAGAGGTAACCAAATCAGCTTTAATGGAGCTGGGTTGGACACTAAAAGCAGCCCAAGCGTGACAAGGGGGGAGCAGTGTTTTGAGAAGCTGAGAGCATTAGCTCATTGCAGAGTTCTGGGCCTCTATAATTAATCTGGTTTTCAGTCTTGGAACTGAGATTAATTTAAAAAAACAAAATATTTTTGCAGCTTTTTATATTTTGATTGGTATTGCAAAATTTTAAGGGTCATATTTTCAAGTTTTTCTTTGTGAATCAAGAATCAAGCATGGTTAAGTATATCTTGGTTTTACGTGGCCTGTTGCTAGTGTATATTCTTTACCATGCTGCATATTGTGTTTTGAAATTTTTGGAGAACAGCTGACTGAAACTGTTTCTTATGAATAAGCGCTCTCAACTCAAGGGCGAACCAGTTCAGTTTTAAGAGCTGATTGTTAAATTATCAGCCGAATAAAAACCAAACAAACTCCAAACCATCTCTTGCTGCTCAGTAGGTAAGTCTGAATAAAGAGAATCTGTGTGACACATGCTTTCTGTCACGTAGCAAACACAAACCAAAACATAGATTAGGACAGCTTTGTATATTGACTTGTCCACTTGCAAGAGTAATGGGCAGCGAGAGGTGGAGAGCACTGCTCGGGCCAAGGAGGTCTCTTGGTCTGTATGTCCTGAGCCACTCGGTGAGGAAGGTGCATGGCAGATCTGCTCTGCTGTTAGAGCAAAATGATGTTTGCCATAGCGTGAGGAGGAACAAATACGCTTTGGGAGACACAATTCCTTTTTGTCTGCCCTGTTTTCCTGGTATAGTTGGATCTTTTTTCAGATTTGTGTTTGCAGAGGGGAACCAGGATAATGTTTGAGCATTTCTGCTGCAACCACGTCAAGTCCAAATTAAAAAAGAAAGCAAAAATAACAAGTCGTGGCCATTGTAGTTTCATGTTAAGTTGTGTTGTGCTCCTTTCACGTTCATTCATTTCACACTGCATTATGAATATCCCAAATGGAGCCGTTGCATTTTAGTTTTGCACATAGGCAATTATTTCCCTGGAAGCTGCAGGGCCGTCTGTCTAGTCACTGCTTTGACATCTGTCATCATAGTACTAAATTGCTTTGTAAAAGCTATTACTTTGGGATATAATATAGTACCTCTTAATTGAACCGCTTGCTTTTCTTGTCTGAACAGAGCCGACTTTTGTTTCAACCGTTAATGGGGAGACTGTGCTGGCCGTTGGATGCTGTAAGCGCCGCTGCCTGGAGGGAGCAGCTCTGGCACTATGCTGGCATACTCAGGCCTTGTGTTTTATGACTAGCACGAGTGCCAAAAATGCTCGGGCTCTGACTTGCATGCCTTAATTCTCTGGCTGGCTGTTGACGTTGTGGCGTAAGGGTTGTGGACGAGCTCTCTGCGTTTCTGGCTTCCCCCGGGTCGGAGCGATGGTGCTCTGCTAAATGCCGGCTCTTGAGGACGGGTCTCGGCGCCTCCCCGCAGGATCCCTCGGGCTCAGCAAATCCTTCAGCTTGCCCTTTGGGAATATTGTTTTCTAACTGTCCCTGCTGTCTTGAGCCTAAAATATATGCGTAACACACAAAGGGAACCTGATCAATCATTTGCAATAAATGTACTCTTTACCTTTTGTTGTGCAGACAAAGCTATCTATATGAAAATAGCTCAACGTTTTTACGTGGATGATTTTTAAGTATCATAGTTTTTGCAATTAATGAAACATTGAGTTGCCCAAAACACAGCTATGTTAATACTGAAAGGTGCTTTAAAAGGGCTAAACTTTAAATTGAGTAGTGCTCATTAATTCAAGCCAAAAAATTCAGGCTGTCTCTTTAAACTGCTGAAAATGCTTTATATATATAAAAATATATATTTCTCTGCCTATAAGTAATTTGCTTTACATAATATTTGATGATTGTCCATAGTTTGAAGGGTAAAAAGATATAAAGCAAATAAATAGGCCATAACTAAGGAGTTGTGTCATACACGGTAAAGTTTAGCATAGTGCAATGTATAAAAGATGTCTTGCATTTAAAATATTGAACTGATCTAATCTAGTTTTGGAGACATGAATTACTAAATAATGTAAATTAGGCTATGGTCATGGGGCATTCATTTAAATTGAACTTAAAATAACAGTTGTTTATTACACATCAAAAATGCACGTTTTATGTACAAGTGCATGTCACTAAAGACAGAAAATGAACAAGCCAAGCAAGTTTGCTTATCAAAGCATTTAAGCTACATATGTTCCTTAAGAACAGTAATATTCAATATGTGAGAATATGTGGAGGCAATTCAGCTTCCCATCAATTGAACTTCAGCTACTCCTTTTCATACGGTGGGTGCTTATTGTGTAAATCAGCTGGTAGGATTTACAAATGGAGCCCTAAATGCTCTGCCTTTTTGTCTCCCCCCCCCGCCCCCCCAACAACCTACGCTGCAGTCGCTTCCTTCTCAAAATTCATGCAGTTGGTGCTGTGACTGGCAGGGCGCAGCTTCATTATGCAGTGTGCTGGATGCCCGGTGCTGGCTCCGCATGCGTGAACGGGAGCGGGCTGTAATCGATCCTCGCCTCGGTCCGCTGATTCCTTAGTGGCGTGAATGCGGTGCGCCCGCTTCTCCGAGGGGAGAAAGGAGAGAAACTTATTCGTACTTTTTTGTTTGTTTGAAAAATTTGTTTGGCTAACAGTTTTGCCATCTAGCTTTCCTTTGCAAGGAATGAGAAAAGAGTATTTGGAAATTATGTCCGAGTCCTCCGCATGGGCTTTGAATCAGTTGCTTTTCACTTTATGCTTTTGTATAAAGTTGTTTTTCATCTTTGCCCACGCTCCCTGCCCTTCCTCTGTAGCACTCGGGATAAAGAGCTGCGTGAAAAGCACAATGTCAAGATTTATGGACTGATTTCTTTAATGAAAGAGATCAGAGAAAACAAGCCTTGTTTGTCTTTCTACATGTAGAGTTTGTATGAGAAAGCAGACGTGGTTTCATTTTGCACTGGCCTGCGTAGGAATTTGAGGCAAGAGCTGCTATGGTTTTGAAGTGTTAATTAAATGCGCAAATTGCATTTATTTTCACTGATGGCTAAGTAGCGACAGATATGTTTTAAATGTCTGAGTGCCCGTAATACCTCAAGGTAGTTTGTAGTTTGCACAAGATGCAGTTGCCCACTTTCATTATAGTGCTTCAGAAAAGAAAAGAAAAGAAAAAACTAACCAAAAACAAGCAGAGATGATACAGACTGTGTGAATTCACACATGCAAATGGACATATGATTGTCACAGCTCTTACGGTGGCCGCCAACATTTCTAACCAAACGTCTGAAAATGAAAGGACCAAAAAGAGGACAGCAGAGTGAATAAACTCTCCTTGCATCAGCCACATGTTGCAACACAGATCTTAGAAATGCCAGTTTAAAAATAAATTGTTTCCTCAACCCGAAAGGTGCTCCAAAGCGCAGTAGGACAGCACAGATCTGTGCTGAAGCTTTCTGCCAGCCGCCCTTATCTTCTCTCTGGAAGGATTTCCTTAGGAGAAATATCTCCTTTCCCATAAACATTGCTTTAAAACTAAGCAGCTTCATTACCATTAGAAGCAGTTTGATCCATTGCTGTGGCCTGAATCACAGATGAATATATACCTTCCTCTGGGGCCCGCCACCTCTGTGTACTATTAAAAACGTAAGCAAACATTTCTGCTATGTATACAGAGAAAATGATTTACGAACGTGTGGATTGCAGCTCTCTTTCAAAATGAAGTTTCTTATCAAAGTGCTTGGCTTGGAGACTGACTGTAATAAATCAGAAGCTTTAAAGCAATGCTGACAGCTTAATTTGACATAAAAATTAAAATATTACAAATGGTAGCTGAGACATTTTCTGTGAGAGCTGACCGTTATGTATTTTACCCTCTTTGTTTGCTTGTTTTTAAAGAAGGAAAACCCCCTGAGGGGACACTTTGGGGCAATGTTATCTCTCTTGCTCCTGTTTGACCTCATTAACTTCTCAAAGTGCGAAACAGTGCAGGAGCTCCAAGGAGCACGGCAAGCTATTTGCTAGCAGCAATCTCTACCAGGGTTTTTCCAGCCAACCCGAATCCTTTTGGTAGTTCTCTGACCTTCTGCCAGTTAAAAAATCTTTGGGTGATGTTTCCCTGTTTGACGCTGTGGTGTGCCTGCATGCCAAGCTTGGCTTCTACCTGCTGCCGCGCTTGTCCTCGCTGCACCTGCTTTGCCCTCTGCAGTCGCTTTGCATTCTCCTGCGGTAAAGCTCAGCCCCGTGCAGAATTCCTGTCCGGTCCTTTACCATCGCTTGACTGTGACCTAGAAGTTGTGTCTGCTGTGGGAAGACCATGCGCTTGCTGTCTCTGTAGGAGGGGATGTTTGCCCTGGGTAGGCTCACGTGGAAGACCATCAAATAGGGCTTGCCCATCCGTGACGGTGCCTGGCCAGCAGGGCCGGCGGCTCGAGGGGTTGGCTGCTGTTGCAGGTGGCCGGGCTGGGAGGGCAGCAGCTCTGCACCTTCCTTTTCCCTTGCGCCAATGCTCAGAGACCTCCGCTCACCACCGCAGCCACCCTACTCCAGCGCTGTCCGATGCAGGTTCAGCCAGGCTCTGGGCAGCCGGTGGAGGATGCGAGGGCAGAAAGGAAACTTTATCGCGACGGGCCTGCTGGAAAGTTGGCACAGTCTGTGTAGATACATTAAAAATAAATGGCTCTGCTTTAGCCTGCGAAATCTGATCTTATATTAACTGCATGGGCTGGGGGTGGTGGTGGGAAGTTGTTTTATTTTCTGGTTTGTTTGCTTTATGTCTGTGTAATCGCAAGAGATTTTACTTTTCTGCAAACCTTAACGCATTGTGGAGTAGGTTAAGCACAGTAATGTATGGTTTAGGTAATGTATGGATGCACTAATTTCACTGATAGAGTACAGCAATAAAATCTTTAGTTCCCTGTGTGTCTGCTGAACATGAAACAGACTGAGACCTTATTAGATATTGCTCTGCTAGTAAAGTTGCGCTGTATCATGTGTTTATGAATATTATGTGCCTAAGAAAAGCAATTTTTGAGGATGATAAACTTTTAAAAACAACTGCGGTAGTCGTCATGTATTGCAAACCAATTCATAACCATGTTCAGAGTCCCGTCTAAAGAGCTGCCTACTCTCAGCTTGTAAAAATTAAAATGTAAAAGCCAATAGTGGCATTGAAGGTTACCTATTTACCTGAAGTGTCTGGTGTGGTGATAATGAGGTGGTGATGAGGCACCATCAGGAAGTTCTGAAACAAAACGACAAGAAAAGTCTTCCCGTTTGTTGAGCTGAGCATTTAATAATGGAAGACTAGAGGAATGGCAGTACAGAAAGACCCAAGCATGAGTTTTGGGATGTGGGCTGATCCCCAAACCTCTTCTTAGTGTTCACTAATAGATTGTTAATTTAAGCCATTGGGCTTCAGCTTTTGAGCAATTGCACTGTGAAATGTTAACTCTGCCTTAGCAGGTGGTTAGAGGGGCTGCTTTTTTCTTAATCATCTTTTACACTTTCCTGTTAAGTTTGTTCCATGGTCACTCCTGTATTTGCTTGTGGGCTGGTGTGATGTTGTAAATTTAAAATGTATCACAGGACCTCTGATGCTAGTGTCTGTAAGTGCAGAATGGCCTTGAGTGAGATCAGATTTGCTAGTATATTCCTTCCCCTAGCTCAGCTTGGCTCTTTCAGAAGCAAAGATCAAGACATAAAGTCAAGAGATGCTTTTTCTTTCTCTGAAGCTGCTAAAAGCCAAGTGCCAGCACACTCAGATAGAAACCTTGCATGGAAAGTTTCAACCTGAAACAAACTGCTGTAGCCACAATGCGCAGACACCTCCAGTTGCAGTGTTTCCTAATGGGAGTACTTGCACAACCTTATCTCCACAAGCAGAAGCAAATATTAAACCAGCTATGCTCTTTCTTCTTCTCTAGGCGTTAATAGTTCCCAGGTTATTACAGTAGCAAAAGTGTGTGTGTAAATTGACTGTTCTCCAAACTCATGGGTAGAAGCACTCTGCTGGGTCTGATGGCCTGCTACCGTCCCGCTCATCGGTGGCCAAAGCCCCAATACCGGCTTCGTGGCGTTGGGGAGGGCTTGCTGCGGTTGCTGCAGAGCAGCTGCGCCATTCAGCAGAAGTCACCCAATCTGTCCATCTTGTTCCCACAACTAGTGGAAATTACTATGATTAAAACCGAAAGTAGTTAACCCTCTATGTGCTTCTCAGTATGATGGGGTTTTTCTCATAGCAGGTAGGAAGTCTGGCTTCTACGGGTTTCGCCGTTTTCCGTCCGAGCCGATTCCTCTGTGTTCATGGCCACTGGGGTTCTCTTGCATGTTTTTACTCGCTGAACACTGTCAATCATGATTTAAAATGCCAGAAAGGAAAGCTCGATTGCTGCCAGAAAAGTACCGTGAAGGTCCTGTACCTGTTCCAACCAGAGATGTTGCAAGCTAGTGGCCTCCAAGAAGTTGCTCTTTTCTAGAGTGAATTTATGAAAGATGGCACTGCCATTGATTGCTGCTGCTGTCGTTTGCAGGGGATGATAAAAAAAAAAAAAAAAAAAAAAAAGGATGTACCTGCCACCAGAACTCATTCTAGTGTGTCCACACAGGGTGCAGAAGAATGACATTTGAAAAGTAAATGTGCTTACTACTTGTCAAGCGTTTAAACCCCCCCCCCCCCCAAAACACCAACCAAACAAAAAACCTTATTTTTCATGACCTCTTTTAGTTTGTAGATTTCTCTTCCAGCTTTTTTACTGCAGGCTTTTTGCTTCATTTTTCTGATAGCATTTTAAAGACTTTGTTGATTGATTGCAGCATCTGATTTCGATGAGTCCGGAGGCATCCTTCTTAATAAACTCCCTCACTGTACTTTCTGGTTTTGTTCATTAAGCTTCTTCAAAGAGAATAAGATATTATTGTCTTTTTGCATAGTGTCTCCGTCTGTTCTGATGTGAGAGGAAAGCGTATACCTTGAATAACTAATACGTTTGTAGGTCAGAACTTGTCTCCTTTTGAAATGGCTGCTGAGAAAAGATGCGGTGTATTACGTAAAAAATTAAGACATATGTATCATATTCTGGTGCTGAGATATTTATGGAATAAACTTACCCAGTGAGTGGGTCTTGAAGGGGTGAAATAACTGTTTCAAGTAGTTGTACAATCCTGAAGATTTAAAATATTTATGAAGACATTTCATTTAACAAGGGTTTAGTACATTTTTCTGTTTTTTTCTTTAATCCAAATGTGCTCCTAGTTTGAAATTGAACCTTTACAGTTTTTGGTTTTTATTTAATCTGCCCAGATATGTCTGATTTTGTGATTATCAGTTACAACAGTTTTCTTACAATATTATTCACACCTTTGTGCCTAGGTAGAACAACAGAAGGGGGATCGACTTGCATTGTAGTTCTGCAGAGAATGTAATTAGGAATGTAATTTTTTTTTTTCTTTTTTTGCAGATGTCATCCATACCGTTGGGCCGATAGCAAGAGGCCATCTCACTGACACTCATAAAGAAGACTTGGCAAATTGCTATAAATCCTCAATGAAACTGGCAAAAGAAAATAACATCAGATCAATTGTAAGTACTGTAGGAGAACATATTATTTCTTCTGTTTTGGATCTTTGTCTCCTTGTTATAGTATAATTATAAATATAATGATAGGCATCCAGAAGGAATTCTTGCTGTATGTGATGTGAAAAAGAAAGAAATTGGGTACTGTTTGGCCAGAATAATTGTTACAGAAAGGGATGTGGATATTTTAGAAAAATAAGAAAAATTGGCCTGGTAGGAAGTATACTAACAACTGTCCTATTATGAGAAGAAATGGAGTGAGCTGCTCCCATGGTTACTTTTACACTGTTTAAACCTGGTAAAAAAGGTTTCAGCCGCTGGTCAAGTGCATAGCTATATGCAGTGTTGCCTCCTAAACAGCTGAGAAGTGATTAATCTGTCACTTATTCTGTCCGCATTAACGTTTCTTCCTAAAAATGTAAGTATTAGCCAAGTGACACGGTTTATAACATTACCTTGCCAAAATCCATTATCATAAATTTGAAATAGCCTGTTATATGATCTCCCATTTAATTATGAAGGTTCTTTGATTGCGTGAAATACATGTTATACTTTGGTATATCAAAAGGCCAGATTTTCAAAGCCTCTTTTGCACACAGTTCGTGACCACATGCGTGAGTAGTTTGGCTCTTAGGTTGCAAAGCATGCCCGTGCCGCTCTGTTTGGGTGCACCGAAGGCAGCGGTGGCTTTCGCAGGACTGACGGAGATGGGGCAGAGGCCGGCAGCCCCTCGGCTCGTGCTTCTGTACCTGCTCCATGATCAGGTGGGAGAAGCGCCGATGCGGAGTTGGGCAAACCTGGCTGTGAACGCTGTCTGACGACTCTCAGGGTAAAGTAAAATCTCAGCGTGGAGGGCATGCTCAGCTAATATAAATCGTCATCGCTCCGCAGTCATGAACAGCAGAGAGTCTGGTCTTAGGTGTCTTTATTTTACCCTGGTACAGCTATCGAAGATCATGTTACTTCTAATGAAAGGGTACAGCCCAAGGCTCTAAGGAAACCATTTCTGAATAAGTGACCAGCTAGGAAAAGTGTGAGGTTATTAAAGCAGAGTTTGGGAGGGAGTAGGTGGATGTAATCTGGCGGAAAGAGTCAAACCAAAATTATTCACACTGTAAAAATGGAAGAAAATGCTGTTTCTTAAGTGCTTCAAGTAAAATGACAAACCATACCATGACTTGATAAAACTTTGTGCAGCAAGAAACTAGCTGAAATCCAATTTGAAAGCAACACGGGTGGTTAAATATTCCTACATGTATGCTAATTCCTTCCCCCAATTTTGCAAATAATCCCACATTCATTATGGAAATTGTAATGTGATGTGAGCTTCATGAGGTGGAATTTTAGAACAACGAAGAAGTTTTCTTCGGATAGGTGGAATTTGCTGTTGGTAATTTATTCTGTCTCTGTATCTAATTACTGGAGTAATGTGCAGTGTACTTCACAAAGATCAGATTTCGCCCCAAAAAGGAAGAGAAAGGGCATAGTGTTGGGGTCATATGTATTCATCTGATGCTGGTCTAGCAATACAGCATTTTGCTCTTTCTGTTGTGGTGCAAATACTATACACTCAAGTTCAGACTACTTGGGCAAAAAGATTTTTTTCAAGAAATGCATCATTAGGTTAATTTAGCTGAACTCTTCTACCCTTTTCATCCACTGTTGAGAGCATGTTATAAATCACTTTTTTGTACCAATCCAGAGAGGATGCAAGTTGTTATAGAACTATGACTCTTTCATTCACAATGTAATGGTTTATGCTATTTGCTCTAGAAGTTTCTGATTAATTCTTTTGCCTGGCAAATGGGCTGGTGGCTGCTGGGTAAGGAGGAGTTTGTTCAAGATTCAAACTTAGATGCTCATGCCAGTATTCCTTTCTGCAGCTGTTATTTTTTGTTACCTATTACAGGTTCATTTTTGTTCCCCATCCACGGAGAGAAGGAGCTGCTCCCTCTCCAGCTCTGGAGTTTGGGCTCTGTAGCTCAAACTGCAGCAGCTGAAGTCTTTAGCTCTGGATATCTAACCTAAATGTTGAACCAAGAAGGAAGTTATCACATCGCTGTGATTTCACATCTTTTAGGTCATTGCAGCTGGTTGTATGATAGCTTATATGTTTAGTGTGTTAGAATACATGTTTTTTAGATTATTTGATTAAACGTTAATTGGATCATCAGTGTTATGTCAAGGTGAGATGCTCAGTAACGGAAAACTGTTGATGTTGAAAAGTGTCAATTGAAGGGGAAAAAAAAAAAGCTTTTGGGGGGAAGGCAGGGGAGTTGTGGAACTTTTGGCCTGAGTAGTTGGGCTCTACAGAATGAAGACTGATAAATATTGCGTGCTTCTTCCTTCTTGGAGAAAACCATGCTCTTCAGACTTCACCTGCTAACAAAATCCTTTCTGTACTTTTCAAAATTCTGCCCAACTAGCCCTCATTATCCAGCCACTAAAGATGGGTTATACCAAATGCGGTCGTTAGTTGATTTTTTTTTTCCCCTTTTAATGTTATGCACATAAGTTAGAACTGAAAGCAACCTCTGGGAATGGTTTGAACTCTTCTCTGGGGTGGTTTAAACACTCAGTGATGTTTCTCCATCCTGCTGCGGTTCTGATCGGAGGCAGTATGATCTCTGTGCTGTTGCTCCCACCTTCATCCTTGTTTCCTGCCTTTAGGCTCTGGGCAATTATGTGCGTCTTTTGGGGCATTCAGATTAGTGAGAGCAAGGTTCCTAATATGAAAAAAAATGTGAAATAGACTGTGTAAAAAGAAGAATATTAAACTAACAAAGGCAAACCTGCAACAGGCATCCGTTAATGCTAATATACTTGCAACTGTTGGGACCATATGGTGGATTCTGTAACTGTGGGACACTCTAGGTGGTGGCTCGGGATTTAACATGGAATCATAAAGATTAGTTATGGGTTATATGAAAACTAGTGTCATGTTTCAGTAAAAAAAGATGCCCATGGGAGAAACCATTCCTGCATTATTCCCTGGCTGGTCGGGGGTTGTTGACTGTGCTCCTGTTGGCGATACAAGCGCTCAGCACCCCAACTTGCAGGCCACAGCTGCGCCAGCAGAGAGGCAGCCAAGAACCCGTCATTCACACCAGCGTTAGGAAGCTTAGCAAGTGATACAGATGTTAAAGTCCACATAGCAGATCGTGAACTGTTCTGAAAAAGCCTCAAGCCTGGTGATTTCAGTGATGCTGCGGGAAGGGAAGGCTATTTGAGGGTCTACCCTAACGAACAAGTCAAACCTGGAGCAATGCAAAATGTATAATTCATTCCATTAAGGAGCGGTAGATTGCTGTGATTTTGAGGAGAAGAATACAAAGTGCAAGTGGATTTCACAAGCTACAATCTAGCAGAAAAAGAGGAAAGGGAAAGGAAATCAGTAAAATTATGTACAGATTGTGGAGGCTTGTAGAGATCAGGTGCAGTGAACAGAAGTACTCAAGTTGACTAGAACAGGTGACATCAAAGTGTGGACTGGATTACAGCCACAGATACCTTTTGCAGTAGGGAGAAGATGATCAAAAATTGGGAGAAAAGGTTACTTGTGTAGGAATAAGGAAGAGAAAATCAGCTGTGCTGAGTAAGGATGCATTTTGCTCGCCTCTTTCAGGCAAGCATTCTCATTTCAAGATGATGAGATGCACATGGGCAGGAGGAAACAGAAGAATTTTAGAATAGGGGCTGAGTAAAAGCAAGAAAAGCAGTGCTTATGACAAATAAATAGGTATTGATATAGCAAGTCCTGGAACATTGAAAGAATTAGCTAGAACAGAAAGCATGGGAGCACTAGCAGTTGTAGTAAGTCAAAGAGAAGTGGGAAGGCATTACATGATTGTAAAAATGTGAATGTGTTACTTATCTTTAAAACAGAAAAAGCAGCAAGTCCAGAAATTACAGCAAAAATAATAGAATAACTGTTCATATTGGTTTGAATGTGAATTATGTCATAGGATTTAGAACTGCTTGAGGCATTATGAATGAAGAGTGATGATAAATGGCAATATCAAGTTGGACAGAAGTGTGCAGGGTGACTTAGGGTGCACTACTAAGCACAGTTTTAATTTAACATCCTTATCAATGATTTTTGAAGAGTGCATAAACAACTCTAATTACATTTACAAATGATGCTACATTAGGCAGTGTTGCAAACACTAGAGAAGGACAGCGATATATGATGACAATTGATTATAAAGACTGCAATTATAACCTCGGCTAGCACCCACTGCAGCACTGGAAGGGAGTTTGTGCCTTCGTTTCAGTGGAAGATAGGTCAGGACCAAAGCTGACAGCTGCAGTGTAACTCTGCATGAAAAAAGACAAGGTGGCATATGGTGGTGAAAAATAACCCAGTTCACAAATAGTCAAAGAGAGAAGAGCACTGGAAAACCAGCATAATGAGGGAAAGGTCTTGGATAACAAGCCTTAAATTAGATATAGGAATGAATTGTCTTGTTTAGGTATTACATATTGTTGAGCTGCCTGTTGAGAATTGATGCATGCCAGAAAGGTTATAGTCTTTGTTCAAAATGGACTGGTGAGAGTAAGAATAAGATTCTGAATAGCTCAAATATAAATATAAATGTATATATATGAATGAAGATTTTTTACATACTGAGGAAGAGAAACATATCATGATCTTGAAACACTGTGTAAAATGTAAGATATTGCTTTGGGAGGGAAGAGAAGAATCTAACTGTGTATATGACAAAACAACATTTAAATGGTGTTGCTGATATTAATTTGAGTTGTATTAATATCCAAGAGTCCCCCCCACGGATCAGAGCAACTCTGTGCTAACTCTTGAGGGAGCACTGAAGTCTCATCTGAAAATGTTATAATCTCAGTATATAAAAAATGTGATGGGTAAAAGCAGAAATGAGCTGAGGGAATATAACGAAATACCAGTCAGCGTGATTGCCAAGGTTCATAATTCACCAGCAGCCCAGCCATGGGGCCAGGATTTACGTAGGCATTACAGCAAAAGAGTTTCAGGAACAGATTTGATCACCCATGGAGTTGTTGAAAGAGAAATCCTACAGCCCCTGAAGTTTGTGTCCTGCTCCCATTTTCTCAGACCTGTTGTGTTCATTATGATGCATCAGCTATTTTCACACTAGAGATTGTAGTCTCTTTTAGGTGAGCTACTCCTGCTAGCTTTCAGGTTTCCAAAGTAATGTTTGTGTTTGTACGTGGTGTCTGGCGTTCTCCAAAACACGCAGTGCTTTTTCCTTAGCATGTTTTGTTTATGTGGTTGCGCCCACGGAAGGACGCTTATGCTGTTCCCTGACTGTTCTGTGCGGTTATTGGCACTGAGTGAAACCTTTTGTGCTAGAGGAGTTTATTATTTATACAGACCTCTGTCTGGTTAGGAGGAGACTTAAGACGTTGTTTCTGTTCATCTCCACTTAAGTGTTTACGGATCAATGGGGAAAAATTATTTAAAGTAACAAAAAGAGTTTATTTTAGCAGTCAATAGTTGGCATTTAAGCAAGTTAAGTTTCTTAATGTAGAGAATAATTTTCTAACAATGTAAAAAATCGTTTTATGGCATCAGCCCCTTTAACACGTTAGTAGCAATCGCTGTCTTGCATCTGTTGAAATGCTGCTTTCTGAAGCGCTGGGCGCGCAGACCAGGGGAGCTGTAGTCGCCGTTTTCAGGGGTTCGGCTGGCCCGTTGTTTGCACGTTGGTTGACATTATTGACTGTGCGTGCCTTTCTCAGAGGACCTCTTGTCCTGTTTTGCTTTGAATGTGCTGCTTGGAAGCCATTTGATGCACCACAACTTGTCAGTGCGTCGAGCACTTCCTGCTTACCCCTGTGCAACAAATGCAGTAACCGCCTGGCCAGGGCTGAGGGTTAAAAACAAAGCGCAGCAATTTTTCTGTCGCATCCCTAGAGTCAGACTGGGAAGAGCTGATGCTAATCCTAGAGCCCTCCTAGGTTGGTTTGCTGTTGCGTCAGAAATGCACACCGAAAATCTCCGCCTGTCCTTCTGCCTGTCCATTGCCTCTGTGAATGCAAAGGGCGTTTTTTGTATATAAAAAGGGAGCAGAGTGGTTCTGCTTAAAGGTTACGAAGGAGAATGGCTATCTACAAATGTTACGACGACCTCGGAAAATAACCGTGGGCAGCAGCCAGAAAGGAAGGCTCATGGCTCCAGACTCACCTGGGGCTTGCTGTGCTTTGCTTCCGAAGTTAGGGCATGGATTCGATCGAGTCAGCTGCCGAGACCTGCTCACGCCAAGGGGCGGCTGCAAGGCAGCCCTCTGGCCGTGGGCTGGCCGCTAACTCGCGCGGGAGCTTTGGTGCTGGGTGCTGCGACAGTATGCTGAATAAAGCTGGAAGATGCTGTTCAAAAGCCACGTTGTGCATCAATGTCGTAGTGATCTGGGGCCTCATGTCCATGCAGACGATGCATATTACTAGCTGTGTGTATACAGTACTTTTAAATCACAGTATTGTTTGAGGCTTTGTTACGTAAATATTCCTTTTGTACAAATATTAGGTTAATCTACTGGGACTCCCTCCTCATATCCTTTTCTAGGTGTTTATCATAAACAAGTGTCCTTTACTTGAATTTTATTCATTGTCCAGTACCAATACTAATAATACCAACACTAGCATAGCTCATTTGTACAGAAACACAATCTATTAATTATTCAGAAGACCACATAAATTCTTCAGGAAAGATGCATGTCACTTTATCAGTCTATAGTAGTTCAGAAATAACTGAATTATCTTTTTAATTCTCTTAAATATTTTTCCCCGCCTCCAGTCATGGATTTTAGAAAGAGGCTTTGCGGATAGGCAGCGATATCCTTGGAATTTGTGTTTACCTCTAAAAGGAAATTGTGCTTCTGATAGGCTGCACTGGTTCTTTGAGCTTTGAGTAGAGACGTATTTTGAGCCACTGTTATGCCAGAATTATAACCCAGGGATTTAACCTTTTATATCAACCTTTTAATATCAATTTTGAACCCAGAGTGATCTTGGCTCCCCTTTTCCTAAATTATAAAACTCATCAAAGCAGGAATTTTACTAGAATTGTAGGCAGGCACTTCTTATGGTGTGCTATAAAGGATTGCTCTAGCAGATTATTTTATGGTATTGCATTTACCTATCTTGTTTTCTCATGGTGCAGATTTATGTTTTAAGGAAAAGCCTTATATATATATATATTTTTTTTTGAAAGATATTTCCTGCTGAGAAAGTTGCCATAGCAATGAGTTATAAGTCTGAAATTTCTAAAGGTTGACTTTATTCTATCATCTGGTTTTCTGATACAGATTCATATCCATCAGTCAGAAGACTGACTTTGGAAGGAAATTTCTGCAGCATCATAAATCTGTTCCACTTAATTTGTTTCCTTGAAACACTTGTTTAACTTGTGAGCTATGTGATGACTGATCTTCCAGTTTCAAACTGAGTTTTGCTCTCCAGCCCAGCCTTTTTTTTTTTTGCTTAACTTTTTTTCTCCTTTTAGATAATTCCCAGACAGTATCTTTAAAAAATTATGCTACTGCCTTAAGTTTTTAAGTTGCCACAATTACCAAAGGTTTTGTTTTGATTGTTTTGTTTTGTTTTTTACATCTGCGTCAGATTAGGAGGTTGTGATCTTTTCTTCCGTATGTAGAAATAGCCACAGCTAGCCATGCATTTGCTAACTTCAGATTAATCTGCTGCAGTGTGTTCCACATGCTCCCAGCCACTTCCTCCAAAATGATCTTGGCAGGCTGGAGAAGCAGAGTTATGATTCAATAAGGATTTCATTAGATAAGCTGGAATTCAGCGAGATCAAGCGTAGAGTGTTTCACCGAAACAAGGATATTTATTGAAGCAAGAGCGGTCGAGGGGTGCCTGGCTAGGCAGAGGTCCTTCAGCAAATACGCTGGGCTTTGTAGCGGCTCATGCGTTGGGAGGGGGGCAGCAACGTCACGGCCTTGGGGGGGAAAACGAAGCCGGAGCCGCCCTGAAGGGACACCTGGAACGGGGGAGACATGGGGAGCTCACTGCTTGCTCTGCTTGCTGGAGCAAGCTGTGTCCAGTTCGGGGAACTGGGGAACGTGTTTCAGCCAGGGATGATTAGCGGGGCTAGAAACGGGACCTAGGAAAAGAGTCAAAGAAAAAAGGGGCTTTTTTAGCCCAGCAGACTAAAGGGGAGGAGAGGAGGATTTTATTTATTTATTTATTTTTAATTTCTAAAAGGCTGCTGAAGAATAAAAGCTAATAAACTGCTTTTCTTGTCTGCTTGGGGATAGGACAAGAAGTTACAATCCTAGATTTTAGCAGTGGAGATTTAGGTTTAAAGATTACACATAATTTTCTAGTTGGAAGGAGAGTAAAGCCTTGGGAAAATTGTTTGGGAAAGTTACGGCTCCATCAGAGGACGTGTTTAAGCATAAGCCAGGCAGATGTTTCCCACAAGAGGTTTGTGCTTTGGCTGAAGAGACGGACTCGGAGTCCCTTGAGTCTCGCCTGGTTTCTGGTAGAGCTGGGACTTACCAAATCCGTACGCGCACACACGCCCACCCCAAGGGGGTGTTGTGTTGATTTGGCCACACAGTCACGCACTTCTTTTGCCTTCCTCTTTGTGACATTCGCTCCTTGCCAGTGCGTTGGGGGGAATGGATTTCCTGTGGAGATAAATGCCCTTAATTTTATATCTCCTGCTCTCTGGCTACCCCTCTTTCCTACCACAGAGGGCTTTACTGAGAAGGCAACCGGTGCAGTGTGTTCTACAGGCATCTTTTAATATTTTTTTTTTCTAAAAATAATCCATTTAAATTTTGTTTCTGCCACCGCGCAGGTATATATTTGGTATGTGTTTCCTTGAAGGAAGTGGATTTGTTTTATTGGATGCTTGAAACATGTTACAGTGTTGGTTTTCTGTGGCCAGCAGTGGAAGGAGCAGCACTGAGGGATACACGGAGCAGCCACCGATAGCCCATTTCGTAATGACGGGTCGTGGAGAAGTTATTTGTGATAATGGTGTGACCTGACGTGACTCTGCATTTTTAAGTATAATGTGATGACTCCTCTTTTTTTTTTTCCTTGGTGTCTTTAGAAGTGTTTTGAATACAGACAGGGGCAGATACAGCCCCAAACTGAAGAGGTGCTTGGACTTCTCCCATGAAGCCTCATGATGCTGGGGCTTAGCTATTGCCCTCAGTGGCATTACAGAATAAACAGCATCATGGAGAAGTCGCCGTTCTCCAGTTTGTTGTTCCGTGATTTTTAGCGTTGTAGCGGCTTTGTAACATGGTGGTTTTGCGAGGGAAAGGGGAAGAAACCTTAGTTATTTTTGTTTGGTTTAATGAAACACTAAATACACGCTTTCCAAACCAAACTTGACACACACACAGGAAATGGCTTGTTGAAGAGCAAATTCTGCAAGTTTGCATATGTGATGGGTTTGAAGTGTGATCATTCCCAGGTCACCCTGTGGGAATCCTGTGTTTAAAAGGTTGAAACTTCCGAGAAACGTTGCCTATTGGCTTGGTAATTGGGCAACTGTCTCATTAGGGAAGGACAAAGGACGAATCTGTCAGACAGTGGGCTGAGAAGCTAGTTATATGAGACAGCTTGTAAAGAGTAGGCATTGCTGGAACGCGGACACCAGTAAGGGCAAGGGAAGAGAACGATTTATATCTCACTGCAGAGGAAATTTGTGCTGAAAAATCTTTGATTGAAAAAGAGACGAAAAATATAAATGGGCACCAGTGAAATTCTCATTTGCATGGAAACACCAGATGTCCAGAGTGAGCCGTGGAAGGTGATGTGTGTCATAGCTCAACAGCAGGCAGGACTCTCTTACTGGGGAATTTCGCTGTAAAAGTTGATGGCACTTGCAGAGCCCTGGCAGAGTCCGTATAGCTGGTGAACTGTGACCATCGGGCGCTGGGCAGAGTCGTCGTCGTCTTTCTGCTTGAGCCACCTCTTCGCTGGCATCTTATTCCCGGTTTGTAGGCTGCTTACACAGCAAGGACAGTCCACGTGTGCTATGAAGCTGCGATCTGTATTCAAATTTAGGGGTTTTACCATGATAGAAATAATGGAAAATAATAGTTGCAACAGCATCTGATTGTTTGACGCAGACCACAGTGCCCGTTTTTGTCATCTGAAGTGCAGAGGAAATCTGGTGCAATTACGTGTTGAAAGCGGAGAAGCAAAACATTAAAAGCATAAATGATTCTGTGTATCAGATGGGCATCATATTACTTAGCTAGGTAAGAAAAATATGCGTTGCATTGCAGCATAATTTCTATTTAGGATCAGAGTAAACATACTGGAAACCGGTTCTGAAAAGTAAACAGAAGGGGCATGCTTTCATGAGCCTTATTTGCCAGCCCATTAAATATGTTTTCCCTGAATGGCTAATAGTCACTTGGGGCCATGTACATTGTACAAAAATGATGCATCATGTCTTAGCTGCGTATACAGAAATAGCAATTATCAGTAGTTAGACAAAAAAATGATACCCTTACCTGAGAGGTTTGTAGTATTGTTCCAGTATGATGATGTCACATTATCTTTTAAGGCCTGAACATTCAAATCAATAGAATTTGTCTAGTCTAATTAAAGTAGTATGAGGGCTATAAAACTATTAAAGTAGTATGAGCGGAAATATTCATTTCTTTAATCTGAAAAACTGTTCTCACCAACTGTAAACTACGTGCATTCCATATTCTAGTAAATAGTTAAATAGCCTTATTTTTTCAAAGTTGCTTATCTACCAGTTAGAATTTCAAGTTTTTCTTCATAGCAGATAGATGGAAGCTAGTATAACAAATTGAGTCATTATTTAGGGTAAACAAAACTGTGATAAAAAAGATGTGTATTGTAGCTTGACTTCCCATGTTTTGTCATAGGAAGATATCACTAAGAGGGAAATTTTTATACTGGGATAATTATAGGGAAATTAATTTTTGTTTTGACTTTTTGTTGTTATCTCCCTTCCTTCCTAAAAGATGACTACCTAGGATAAAGCTCTAAGGCTACGACACACTTCTGTAGACTGCAGCTCATTTGAGCCTTTGCTTTACTAACAGTCTTGTTAATTTTTTTTAATCTTTTCAGATTGGAATATATAAAACATTATATTGCAAATGTTTTCTTTTTCTAGAGAAAGAAATCAGCCTATTGCTAGTTTTTAATGAGCTGTTATACATTTCTGAACTATCTATTACACATACTGGATGGATTAAAACTATATTAATTAAATCTTTACCTGTGTGTATTCTTCACAACTATATATTCCCAAAAGCAGAGCAGATGTGCCACAGTATTTTTTTTTCCCATACCAAATGACTTAGTTTGAGCAGAAATCTTGGGTGATGGTCTAAATCAAGAAAATCTAGAAGATGTTAGGACTGAAGTATCCATTAATGCATCCTCCATGACTGGCTGATGCTGATTCTGCACTTTCATAAACCTAGTGTAGTTATTTCCTCTACTTGTGCAAAAACGATGAAAACTCCAAATGTGTGAGAGCATATGTGAAAGGTAATAGAGCGTATGCCCAACAATTGTTCGTATCTACTGCCTGTAGGTATTCCCTGTTAAGGAATTCATCCCTCCCAGAGGAAGCCATGGATAGGCACTGTAGAGTGAGTTTTATCAGCACGGTTGTGATGGGTTTAATTCTCCTGATTTGCAAACAGACGATGCCGTTTCGCTATGACCCCTCCATGCTCCTGGTTTTAGCTCGACCTTGAACCCTCTGCAGCCACCTTTCTAAAACCGTTCGAGCTGAAGTTTTCTCCCTTCTTCAAGTCCCTGAAGCCGAACCTCCGGATGCCTGTGCGGTACGGAAAGCGCTGGAGCAGCCTCCTGCAGGAGGGGGAAATGTTACCATTAACGATTCTGGGTTGCCAAAATGTTTTCAATGTTGATCTTAAAACTTTGTCTCCTGTTTAGTTCTTATTTATGTCCTTTCTAAGTCCTTGTGTGAGCGTCTTTTCCAACTGGATCATTGTGCATCATAATTTTGCTTTTCAAAGGAAAATGCACAATGGTGCAAAGCACTTCTTCATGCAGCTGCTACTTGCAGGCATTCCTGCTTGACCTTTACTATCTATTCTTCCCTTCTCAAATACACCAAGACTAAATTTGGTGACAAGGACAAGCTCAAGACAAATGTAAGTCATCAAACAGTCATTTTTTCTTTCTTTCTGCTGAATTAATGTCTCCCTTGCATTCTAATCCCCCTGTTTACATACCGTAGTACCATATTTGCTTTCTTTAGCAGACAAACAGTGTTACAAACATCATATTATTACTTACTGCAATCTTGAGTCATTATGTTTGTTATTGCCTGTAGCTTTGTTCCTTTTAAGTGTTTATGTACTTCTCTTCTTTGATTCCCTCATAATGTGTTTTATAATGTTAATTCCTATAGGACATTTATTTATCCGTTTCCCTAATCTCTGTCTCCTTTTTTGTTCTGTATTCTCATGTATCTTCATTATTGCTCTTTTTTGCTTTTTTTATCATGTACAAAATTGCCATGGGTTTTTGAATATTGGAGCTGCTGAGTTGAACCAGAGTACTGCATTACATAGAAGCAGAGTTGTACCTAGTGCTAACTAAAAAGGCAGGCACGTAAAGATGCTCTGTTTATCTCACAAACTCGTCTTTTTTCCATGGCCCAAGTACAGAGGTGAGGAGTGTGACACATATGCTGAATTTTTTATGCGGTATTAATATTTGAATGATTATAACTTGCCAGTTCAGAAAACACAGCTTCCTGTTATCTTAGGAAAGCAAGCAAGCCTATAGCACCATATCCAGGCCTATTTGAAATCAAATACAACAGGTTTGCTAAAAGATGGGAGTTGTAAAAATAAATCAAAACTGTTTCATTAGAGCGTTAACCATTTGGTGGCCTGGGAAGTACATTACTAAAAAACTGCAAGGCAGCAACAGTGCCCAGCATTGGTTCATTCAAATACCTAAAACTGCAGTCTGAGAGGATGTATATCCATCTTCGTCATATTTCATTTTAGGACTTCACCCACAGAAACTAATGACAGTAGTGACAGCTAATTCTACTTGGGCACGGTGGTGGTGGTGACTACAGCTTGTAATCAGGCATTAGAAACACCCCCCTTGATGAATTTAAGAATGCTGAGCCAAATCACCTATTGCACTGGTGACTTTAATTAAAATTGCTACTGATGGATGTTTTTAAAAGCCGAAACTGCTGGTGCTGTTTATCACCATTTATTATGCATAGTTTCAGTGGTATGTCTGTTGCCTTCATTTATAGTTTTGGGGGATGTTGTCATGAATTTGGCCTAAGCAGAATTCTTTTTTTGGAAAGCCTAATCCAGTGTCATCAATCTCATCTGAACGATTTCTGTAGGTAACAGAGAAGATCGAAATAACTTGTGAAAATATTTACTCTACCTGGTCTGAATGTTTGCCTGATTTTGATAACTTCACAAGTATATCAGAGGAACATGGAACAACGGCATTTCTGTGTAGCATTGCAGTGGTGCTGGGTTTCTCTTACCACCTGTCATAAATCTGCATGCAAATTTCCACTAGGCTCCGAAAACATAATGGCATTTTCCAGCTAGACAGGAGAGCTTGCGGACCAATTCCAGTATCAGCTGTGATGGCCAGAGGTTCAGTATGAACTACAAAGCCCACTCATTCTAGCTAGATACTCAAGAATCTAGCCCCCAAACAGCTGTCATAGCTGCACCGTGTATAGTCCCTGAGCTGGGTCGGTTGGATATGTTAGTATGATTTATCATCATACCTTTACATTGCAGTGCAGGTGTACTTTAAGTAATTTAAACCATTTTCTTTATTATCTCCTTGTCAAGAAAACCAGCCTTCACATTTTCCCCAAGTGGAGAAGTGCTCTGAATAAGTATGCAAAGTATCATGTTACAGAGTGGCATTCTGCTGAATCCCTCGCGCTTAGTCCTGCCAGACGAGGGAGAGCTGAGATGCTGTATAAAACAAATGTGTGCACCTTGCAAGTCTTTGTGAGGTGGTTTGGGGAGAATAATGGAATGCTACAGAAGTGTCAGGGAGATTTTAGTTAAGTGACAGGCTCCAGAAAAGGCTTTGGAGTATAAAATACCAAGTTAAATTCTCAGTAGTACCTAAATAACAACCTGGACTTAATAAAAGCATTTCCAGCCAAATAAAACGTTAGATAGCTTGGATTAAATTGTGAAAGATTTTGCTGGTTAAAGATAAGATTTCTCTCGTCCTTATTCTGATGAGTGAATGGTACATATTTCAGTCGTTAAATCCATAAGGAAAAACAGTAAATAGGCAGGAATGCTCAGGAGCGAATGCAACAGAAGCATAGCTCAGGAAGAGCTTCAAAATCCTACCCAAGCCAAACCTCAATTGTGTGAATGTTTGCAAAGAGAGTTAATTATAATCATATGCATAGTTCTTTTTAGGAACAGTGCGATTAGTGGCATAATGTGGCAAATTGGAGTCAGAGACTTTCTAAAAGCCTCTAGTGTACATTGATCATATAACCATTCTGTGTCTCGTTTGTTATGTGTGTATCAGGTGATGATGTAAAATTAAACTCTCCCTGGAGACAGAGTCCTCTTAGTTCAAATAACTTGTAAACAATAGTGGAGCTATTAATAGTCATAAGGATGCTCCAGCGCTTGGAAGAATTGTTTTATATTGACAAAAAGAGTTAATCGCCATGAATGAGTGTCCAGACGTATGCCTTATAATGGTCTTTTGAAACCTTCTGTGCCTTAGGCAGTCTGCTTTTTTTTTTTTTTTTTTTTGCTTTTTTTTTTTCCTTCAGTGGCCCAGGAAAGCCTAATGTTGTAAATCTTGTGGGCATCAAGGAAAGCACTGTCTTCATAGACTTAGATTTAGGGCCAATGGGCTATGTTTGTGTCAAGTGTAATGATCATTAATTTAGGATAAAAATGTATTTTTATAGGTAAAATTTCTGAAGGCATGAAATCTGTATGTAAAGGGTACAAACATGATGGATCACTTTTCTATTTTTCCCTAGCTTTTTCTAGTGTGTTTACTTTATGTTAAGCTCTTCCAGAATATATTGTTCCGGTGTTTTATACTGAGGAATAAATAAATGGAATGCATCAGGCTTGCTCTTGATGGTGAAGAGTGGGTTTGTAGATATACCACCATCCTCTCTCGAGGTATTACCAGGAGAAATGAAATCTTTCAAGGACTCTTGAACACAATGGCATCGAGCAGTTGCTGGGTACACATCAGAAAATGTTTGTTTTTACAGAAACAAAAAATGCAAAATGGTTTGACTGTCTTCCAAATAGAGTGATCATATGGTGTTTTTTCCCAACCACTGTGGGGGAAAATTTGAACTCAGCGGAGGCTATTGGAGTCAAGATTCCACTCTGTGTCCTGAAATACTTCATAGAGTGCGAATGTAAACTCTCAGCAGCCAAAATGTCTTCAGTTTTGCATAGTGACTGCAATCATTAAATGCTAATCAAATCACTGATTGGAGAAGGGAAGGTGCTGTACGTATTCTGGTATGTTGTGCATCCACCAGTTAATCTCAGAAAACAGCGTCGGTGGAAATGATCGAAGCGGGGCGGTGTTCTGCAGCAGAAACATGTCAGAATTGGAAGTTTCTGCAGAAAGATTTACATGGTTTTCTATAAATTTTCATTTCTAATGTAACATGAGTCATCTTTACTTGGGATTTCGTTGCAGATGTGCTCAGCTGCTGCTGCAAGCCGTTTAGATGTGCTTATTGTGGCTGATGGTCCCTGGCTCCCAATCAGTTCAATGTAACAAAAATGATTAAAGGCTTTAAGGAAAGTGGTAATTTAAAAGGCAGAAATGCTGGTATACTTTGAAAGCTAATAGGCAACTTTTGCCATGAAGAGCAGACGAAGCCACAGCAATGGAAGACTTGCAAATAATTAAACATGCAAGAAGGGCTCAATGCAGGAATAACCCTGCCTCATCCAGCACGATACTCTGTGTGCAGTGAAATGTGTGGCACAGATTTCAGACTGATGAAACTGTAACATGTAATAAATACAGTGTGGACAGAGAACTGAGACTGATCTGATGTTTGCTTTATTTTGCTGGCATTAGTTTTAACATTTTTCCCTGCCAAAATAACCTGATGGCATTTACGTTTGGCTGACAGGCTGGTGTGTGTGAGCTTCGCGGAGGAAGCGTGTTCTCTGGGTCCCATTGACTTGACTGAGAGAGGAGAAAAGCCTTGGCACACTGTGAACATGGCGCTATTCCTGTAGTCATGTCCAGCATGGAAAAAAAGACACACGTAAGGGGTAGGGAGTGAAATCTAATGGGACTCTGAGCGCGGGATCACTGACAGAACGGAAAGAGTGAAGGTTAATGTAATAAAAAATGAGGTCATCAGATTAGATGGACGATCTGGTTACAGAAGGTAGTTTCAGTCACAGTGCCTTAGACCTGAAAGGAGACAGGATGGATAGCGAGTGTTGGATTCTTGTGTTTTGGGTTTTTTTTAGTGTATTCTGGATCAAGGTAAAACAAAAGCTTGGCTGTCTTGGGAGAAGCCTTGGGAGGTGACCTCAAGGTTGTGGGCTCTGTGAAAAAGGCCAGGATAAGAGGCTAGCGAAGAAAGAAGAAAAGCGGAGGCTATCTGAAAGGGAAGGGGAAAAAGGTGCTAATGTTCATCCGGTAAAGATTTTCACAGTGCAACTTCGAGTTGTTTTACTTTTCTTTGGGAAGGCAGTTATGGGCAGAGGCAGGCTGTCACCGCAGAGGAGCCGGTTCTACATCAAGGAGTGGCAGGAGCGTGCTTGTGACCCTATAGGCCACATGCGCGGCTGTTAGTTATTTACACTGAAATTTGCTCCCTCTAGGTAAGGCACGGCTGTCAGGAAGCAGGTATTGCTGAATCCTGATTACTCGCTTTCCACCTACTACTCAACTGGTGTGGGCTGGAGGAATATGGAAGTCCACAGGGATGCATGTAAAAATAGTAGGGGCTGTCAATGAAAATCATAAGCCGACTCATTAATGCAGTCTTCGTAGCATTGGGAAGAAAACTGAAACTTTTCCATGGCACATTCAGAGTCAGTAATTAGCCAGTGACATTGTCAGTGTTGTACCGGTGTTTTTACAGCAGCTAGGAATGAGCCGTTCTTAGGCAACCAGAGTCTCATCACTCTCGAAACTTGCCATTTAGCCTGCGCAGAGTTTTGAACGGAAGCAGGCTGGGGAAAATGCACCTTTCTGAAGCCGCTGCGTGGGAAGAAAACTGAGCTAACGGCAGGGCATGTATTGAGCGTGAACTGCTGCGTCTGCTCTTGAGCACTGGTGCCGTTTCCTTAAGCCGGGTGATTTCCCTCTTCACGCCGCTTCTGCAAGGGCGAGCAGGAGCTGGTGGCGTGCATCACGGTGCTGTGCGCTCGCTCCCCGCAGCTGCCGAGGGACCCGGGGGCGCGAGCTAGCACCGCAAGCTGGTTCCTTAGCCCTGTTTGGAGGCCTGGGGAGTGCTTTCTGCAGTTCCACGGGGGTAAACTGCTTTCAGCTTCCTTGCTCCCTGCTGCCTTGTTTCTTATAGTCAACACAGAAGGCTGAGAGATGGCTTGCAAATACATTAAAAGCATATACACCTTAGTATATGTTACTCCTAAGAGCTGAAGATTTCCAGATTTTTTTTGTCATTATATAGATAACGTTAATTATGAGTTTAGTTTTGAAAAGTCTTTTTTTAATGATACTAGCAATATTTATGTAATGTGAGAACAGTAATGTAGCTTGAATTATTTTTAATTAGGGTTTCTACATTATGTTACCCGGATAAACCAAAAAAATGGGGAAAGGCTAATTGACTTACCTTGCCCAAGTTATTTGAATGGCTTTGATAACATTTAACAGCATTTTATTAAACTCGATGGAGAAGTGAGGGCGATGGACCGTTTTGTTCTTCCTGCTACGTTATTTTTAGTAAGCGTCTAGGGTACATTTAGATAAACTACAGAGCTAAGTCTGAACAAGAAAGACCTAAATATCCAGTGAATTACTTCTATTTGCATTGAGAAATTAACAGTAATTAGCATTCAAGTTTTAATGATATTGTATTTGTGAAGCTGATAAGGCCTCTGGGAGTGTGGTTGCAAGAAACTTCTATTGTTTACTCTATGCAAATCTATCCACTTAGCTTTAATTAGAGGTTGGAACCTGGAGCAATTATCAGCAGTTGCTTTAGTATTAATGAGCTTGACAGAACTGTCCATCATAATGTTTTATGATTGAGAATCATAATATTGAATCCCAGTTGGTTCATCGTTCAAAGAACTTGCAGCCTTCGTCAAGCCAATCCATTATATGCCGAGTATTTAGTTAGTTCCAGCCACTGGAAAGGCTGAAGTCCTTGCAAGTTCGTAAAGCTGCTGTTTTCTGCATGATGGTGTGAGAATATATGAAAGAATTCCTTTTAAGAAGGCATACATTGCCAATAAAAATTTTTAAATAAATTATTCAAAGAGCAGCTACATGGTTGCAATTTAAAATTTAGTTGCTTGACGTCCGAATAATACAGTTTACAATAACTGTTGACTGATGAATTCCCTTGCAAAATGAGACAAAGTCTCGGCTGACACGGTGGTATTAGTATTGCCATTCATATTCCATTTTTAGTAAAGGTGAATGAGCAAGATGTAAGGAAAAGGGTAGAAAAAGTTGATACTGGCTAACGCCTTAGATGTTTTTATTTCACAACGATTGTAACCTAAGCACTAACCCTTGGCTACTTTTGTGGTTGCTCTTTAGGGTTCTCTGGAAGAAGAAGCTTTTGTGTAGAAACAAAAAGCTTCTAGCTATCTATACAGAGAAAAAAATCTTAGAAAATGTCCCTTGAAGTCAGTATTGCAGTGAACACTGTTGAAAGTTTTCTGTTTTTATACTTGCTGCTTCTTTGTGAAACACTTGTCCCTTCCCCAAGCCTTCGAGTGAATAGAACAGGTACTTTATAGAGGTATATAAGCAAGTTTTACCTGCAATAGCTACTTTCTACCTGTGCGATGGTAGTTTGATACACAGCAAAACACAGTTGTGAACTTGGTGCGCCCTGGCAGGTAGGGCCGAAGCGAAAGTGCATTAGGCTGTTGCCCGGCAGTGAACAGGCGTCTCTTCGGGGCGTGAAACGCCGTGCGGTCGCGCCCGTGCTAGGACCGATTTATTCCTCCAGCAAAACCCAGCTTATCAGCCGTGAGCCTTTTAGCGAAACCATGCTTTATAATTTATTTTCTAGGTGAGCCGAGGGAGGTGAAGAGACTAATCCTGTATCATGTAGGCAATCATTTGTTTTTATTGTATTGGTTTGTTATTCAACCGTGTTGTATAGGAAATACACTATATAGTGATGTTCTCAGCTATTTTATGTCTGGGAAAAGGCTAGTTTATAGATTGTCAAATAAATAATTGTGCTGACTTGATGAGAAGCCATTAATTACTAACCAGCTCTGGAATCGCTGCCCCTCCGCTGCCGGCCTGGCAGCCGCTGCCCGGCTTGTCCATCGTAGCGGCCACTGTGGCATAAAGACATAGAATTGTAATCTATAGTTCACATAGTGTCTCATAAGTTGATTTAAGCAGCAGACCACACAGACTACTAAAGGATAAAAGGCAGCAAGGAAGCTACTTGCCTTAACGAGGCTTATTTGAGCTGCACGTTGCCTGTTCGTTACTGAGCAGTGAAAATGAGAGCTGTTTTGCCCCTCTGGCATAAGAGGAAATTCAAAAATTGCTGCAGATATTATTTCCTTCTTGATGCTTTCCCTGCTTTTATAATTTTTATAGTATTTTATATTATTTATGTTTTTCATAATACTTTCGCCAACTTTATAATAATAAAAAATGCATTTTTCAGGACCTAAATTACGTATAGCATTCATTTTTCAATGGGATGTTTCCTCCATGGTGATTTAATCCTGCACTAATTCACTCTAAAGCCTGTGTGTGGTTACAAGAAAATGGTGAACTGTCTTTTTAAGAATAACACTAAGCTTTAAAAAAGTTTTGGCCTGCAGACCATTTAACATCTATTATACATTATTTTTTTATAGAAGAACATCTAGTATTACATATTTAACATTTGTTATCTTTATTTATGGTTCTTACTAGTTATTATGTTCATAATGATAAAAGATCCATAAATTGCCAGTGAATCAAAACCATGCTAAGCTATATTTACTCAGGCAGTTAGGCAGTGTTTTTGTTGTTGTTCAGGGCTCTTGTTCTTGTTTCTGTCCCATTGCTCTCTTATATTTATAGCTATTCATGAGCAACAGCTTTGTTAAAATTTTGCAGATACGTGACACATTTAACATTTCTTAAAGCCTTCCACTGGTGGTATATTTTTGTTGGTGTGTTGCTTCACTTTCATGTTTCACCAGTTTAATTTGCACTTTGGATATCTGGGTGGTGGGAACTTCCAGGGGGGAGGTCTGAGTGTTTTGTTTTAATTATCATTATTATTATTTTTTTATTGGAAATTGAAAACAGACTTAACATTATGCTTCTCTTAGGAAAGATTTTGCCCACTTTCTGATCACATGTGAACCATATAAAATGCTAATCACATTGAACATACTAAAAGTGTGGAAGTATGGATTGTATTTGCTAGGGTGCCACAGGCGTTTCAGAAGATACGCAGTGGTGTTTGCTCTAGATTTAACTCTTTGAATTGCTTACCTCAAATCTCTTTTGCACTGGCTAAGTGGCAAGTCTGATAAGTTCTCTCTAAGCAATGCAAGGTCATTGCAATTCATTCTCACTGTGGAGCAATCACTTTAAGGCATACATTTCTTATTTAGTAGAGAGAGATGGGACTTTGTGGCTGCTTTAGAGCAGCTTTGATCTTTTTTCTTTTTTTTCTTTTTCTTTTACAACTGTGCACAGTGGTAATTACAGTTCCTTTTAAAACATATTAGAGAGGTAGGTTAATAAGTGAAAAGGGAATTTTCCGTCATTTCCAGTGTTGATGAATGCATTATTAGCTCCCAGTTATTCTGCAGATGCTATTTCTGCTAGATAAACGGGAATGAATGGCGCTTGCCAGATCAGCTATTTAAGGAACTGTGTTTTCTGCACTCAGCAAGGAATGGCTGCAGTCAAGTCTACTCGTTAAACCGAATCAGGAAGGCTGGGTGTCTGTACGGGTTGCTGGAATATTATGTTACCCCAGCTCTGATTGCTTTGTACCTGGCAGACCAAAAATGCTGCTAGAAAACTCCCTTTTTGATTAATGCAGAACTGCTGGTCTGTATTAAAATATACCAATTAGTGGCCTACTAGTACATTATTTAAAAAGAAAAGAAAAGAAAGTCAGATTTTTAAATCAAGGAATAGTAAGTTTTACAAATTGTCCTAACCCTTAGGTCTGCATCCTTTTTGTCTGAGATTAGTTTGGCCTAGACAAATTTCATGTTTACTAGAGGCTGTAATGGAATTTCTGAGATCATAAATAGTAACATAGCTAAGTGATCATTTTTAATAATCCATTGGCAGTATTGCTTAGCAGGGCAATGTGTACATTTCAAAATGACTTCAGCAGAAAGTTAATCAAGCTTAGTCACACTCTTTGAATGGCTAACTTCTGCCTAGCAATTTGGTTTGATTCCTCATATGCTATAAGAAAAGTAGTTTTGTGGTTTCATGGAAGATTATCAAATCTAATAGCTTTTCAGAAAATTCTGCTGTTAAAGAATGGGATAGGATTTCCATGATTTTTTTTTTTCTTCCCGTGGACAATATTGCAGGAGTAACCCTGACTTTCTCAGTTTCCTTGAGTCTTGACAGTTGTAGCTCCTAATGTGGTATAGTTAGCGTTCTGGATGTATCTGCTTGGATGTGATGGAGGAAGAAGATGACAGCCAGTCAAAACATTCATGTGATGCCATAGAGTCTTTTTTCTTATTACACCAGAAATTTGAATCTCATATTCATAATTTCAAATTTGTGTGCCATGAAATAGAAAGCAAGAAAAGGATTTCCTGAGCAAACAACAAACACAAAAGCAACTGTAGGAAAACTATGACTGCAAGCTGTTTCCCATATTATCTTTAAAATGCTGATTTTCAGAGATTCAACAAAACCTGAATTCCTAAGAGATTTTTTTATTGGATCAGTTGTTCGTATAAATATTTCTAAGCTGGCTTTCTTTGTTGCTAAGCATTTTCTTGGGTATCCTGATATGAAATATTTGGGGAACAGACAACTGTAAGGAAAATTCATTTCACAATATTATAATCAAGTCAATAATTGCTTTAACAATGCCAGTTTTCACAATGAAAATAACACTAAAGGTAAAAATAGAGTAGGTGTTTTCTGAAAGAAAGGTTTGTTTATGTTTGATCAAATTTCTCTTGGGAAGATGTCAGTCCTTTTTAGGATTCTCTTACAGAATTACTTCTGCTGAAAGAAAATCAAAAATGTTTTCATGGGACTTAGCCTTCAATCTTTTTTCCTTTAGCACTAAGGAATTTAAACGGAATTTAAATTTTCCTCCTCCATTTTTTAATTATCTTTTCCTAGATTCTTCTACTTTGATTTAGTAAGCTTGTCACTCATTTGCAGTGTTTATCTGATGTCTAGAACGCACAGAAGTCATGCAAAGGTTTTACAGTAGAGTGGCTTCAGGATAAAAAAAATTACTGTTTCATAGCCACCACAATAAGAGGTCAGCATGTCTCTTGTGTGATTAGTTTCTGTCTCAGGCTGGCAGCAAGAACATCTGTGATGAAGCATGCATGTTCTCAGTGTGGTTCTCCCTTGGCGTTTGAACAATTAATGTCAGGACAGAAGACCTGAAGCTGGTAGTGATGTATGGTTCATACAAAGAAAAAAGAAAATTTGCTTTTTCAAATGACTTTTAATGCGATTTGGTACTGGTGTGATCTAAACTCCCTCAATAATGAATGGTTCTAGGGGAAGATACTTCTACACTCTACAACGAGCAGTAATGAGGATTGAACTAACTGGGTTTGGGGACAGTGAAGGAGAGGAGCTTTCTGTTCTGTGGAAAGAGGAATTAACCATCAGTGCTGTTGTCTTTACAGTGAAGAAGTAAAGAGATTAGTTCCAATTGATCAATCATTTCCTCTGTCAAGCACCATGTTATTTTGGGCTATTCCTTATACTTTGAGAAATCAAGGTACAAGAAGAGGTACCGTTATAAATTGCAGTTTGTGGATTCTTTTTTGGAAAGTACTACAATTTTGATTGCTTGGCCTATGTTACAATTTTGGATGATTTGAATTTGTATACAGGTATAATAATTTTTTTTTATTTTGTTGTAGGCAGTTCATCTGCTATTCCTCTGGGGTGGCTGCAGTGTTGGTGCTGAGGAAGAGCGGTGTTCTCTGGATTTTGACTCTTGTCTTGCAAACTAGAGGCAAAACTTTGCAATCCATACTCAGATCAGGAGACTGGTACTAAACTATTATGCATTCTCCTTGAGACATTCTTAGAGGTCACATTATTGCATAGTATGAGATGGGTGAATTTTTTGAGGTGGATTGCAGTTCCCCGTTCCCTTATGTCATTCCTATTAACTAAACAAATGTCAACGCTGGGGATAAAAGTCTGTTCCCATTTCATTAATGGGATTTTTCTATCAATTTCAGTGGGGTTTGATTTCAATCGATATTACGCTAAAAATACTTTTTATAGAAGATCCACAAATGTCTTCTTTATAGATTACTTATTTTGGACACAAGTCATAAGCATAGTGTTAAATTCTGTGTTGAGGCACCTTGAAAGCTGACACATGGTATTTTGCTTCCTTTAGACCTGCAACAGCAATAGGCAATAATAAACCTTTACAAATGTGCATCAATTTTTGTACAGCCATCTGGCTAATCCTGTAAATAAAATATGTAACAATCAGGAAAGTAGTTACAGCCTATCTAGCGTTGGTGGTATGAAATCAAAATTGTTGTAAATTTAATAATGTTTTAATCCATAGCCCCCTTATCAAATTGCTTTGTTCTTGGAGCAGAATTATCAAAAGTTTGTATTGAATCGGACCAAAGATCCTAACTAACTCAGTGTCTTGTCTCAGAGTGGCCAATAGCAAATACCCACCTAAAAGTACGAGCAAAGGAGAAGTGTACAGTGAGTAATATGAATATTTTAAATCTTTATTTGCTTTTTTAATCTCTACGAAGCACTGAGCTGATGTTTTTGTAGAATTACCTGTAACTCCAAGCTCTTGTTTCTGAGTTCTAATAGCTAAATTGCAGCTTACCATTGTGTAAGTAAAGTTAGGAATGTTTTTTCAATGTGTGTTAGTTTACATTTGTCAACATAGTGTTTTATCTGCCATTTCATCACCTAAGCAGTCCATTATTTTGGCATCTTTCTGCAGCTGTTTGCAGTGGGATTTGTTTTTTAGCCGTCTCTAATAGTTTCACACAGGTCCAGGTCCCTGCCAAAGGAAAGGGTTGTTGGTTGGCTTGTACATGTTTTCCTGGTGGCTACTGGCAATTTGTGCTAAGCCTAAGAGGAACGAGCCAGGTGGGTGACTCCTGGGACATTAGTCATAAGGGTTGTAACTCTTCAGAGTATCTTCAGTAACAGGTTGATTACACCCAGCGTTGTTAGAAATGCTTTTTAGCTTTGGTCAAGCTTCCTTTGCCTGCTTTCGTTTCTTGACTTAAGTCTTTAATTCATCAGAGCTTTCTTACTGTGTTAGAGGTGACTCTCTCTGGCTTTCTAAAGTCCTCTTCATCTGACATGCCCATCTGAACTTGGTGCCGGCTTAGTCTTATTTGGCTTTTATAGGAAATGCTTGTAGAACCAGAAGCGTTGTACCCTTGTAGATGTTGGGGATATTTTTATACAGTTTGAGGCTTCTGATATCAGATGCTCCTTTTGACAGGCCTTAGTAAACATCTGTCAAAATTTACAAACTAATGCTTCCTTTGGGTTACTGGTTGCTCCGCTGGTGGCTCCAGAAGATCAGCATGCCTTTTCTGCTGCTCCTCTTGTTTGTGCTGGGATCACGCATGCTTTTTTTCATATATGAGCCTTTCTCCTTGGATTGCAAAAAACTATTCTCTGACACTGCCTTTTTATGTGGCATTGGCGAAAGGCGTCTTTGATGAATTTCGTAGTGAACAGACTACATATTTCGAGAGTAGTAAACTAAGCGAAGCTGCTGTCTGCCTTTGTAAGGATAGATGCCTCTGAGAGACATGGGGATGCTTGGCTCCCAGCAGGGAAAGTGAGTCAACAGCTGAATCCTGGTGTGAAGCTAATAAAGGGGTTTTGCTTAATATTTACTTCTTTGTCTTTTATTACTGTCTTAAGAACATTACCTCAGAAGACTATTTGTTTCCAGAGAAGAAATGCCACACATCTGTGCTGGTGTATTCTTGGAGGGAAATGGAACTCGATGCCTTAGGCAGCCTCATTAATTCTTGTGTTTTTTTAATAGAAGAATTTAAATATGACCTGTTAGATTGTGTAGACACCTTGTGTAAATTTTCTGCCCTGATCTGACTGCATTTTGATGAATGTGTGCCTGGGGAGAAGCAGCACTTTTTTACTTCCTTAGAGAAAAGTCATTTAGTCTGATGAGGATTGTCAGGAGTATTTGTATCTTTAATTATTTTATTATCTGGCGCATCCTCTGACATCCACTTGAAAATCATAGGCCATCCAATTATAGTTTCATAAAATTATAATATTAAGTCTGCGTTGTGGTGTTTGCTCCTTCCCGTTCTCTTCAACACACTGAAAGTTTCCCTTCATTTGAGGAAGAGGAGCTTAAGAGCTGTATAATCAACTGTGCAACCCCTTCATGTTAAATTTTTGGCTTATCTACACTCATCTTTTCCATCCAGTGCAGATGTCTGAAAAAGCAATGCTGGATTCATCCGTGTCCTTCGTTGTAAGAATGCTTGGGGATACTGCTCCTGTCTGTTTTCTACTTAAAACAGAACTTGCCAAAGAGAAAAATGCAGCAGAAGGCCCTTCTTTCTTCCTCAGATGCCATCTACCTGTTTCCTTTGTGTTGTCCAGATGATTAGCACAACTAAGTTAAATTAAGTGCAGTTGTTTCCATTTTATTTTTTCTGTTTAGTTTGTCACTTCATTTTCAGATCTCACAAAAGCTGAGAATGCTTGAAGGTTTGCCCATTTTTTCCCAGCTGTCCCAGCTGGCTTAACAGAATACGGCTAGCTCTCCCAGCTAGCGTTGCTTAATTGATTGCATTAGTCGGTCACGGCTACATGGGGATTTTCCTGAAGACAGGCATCACTTGTTTGGCTTGGCGAGAGCCTCGTATCAAGCAGAATTTCTGTCAATAGGGGTATAAAAATCAATTCTTAATTTTCAAGGGAATTGCTTGGTGGGGTATACTTCCCTGAGGAGAACCTGTGTGGGTCCACCCGGGTTAGAGCATGAAACTAAATAGGTCTCACAGCAAGGGTTTCTAGCTAGGTCTCTTGTAGACTCTGTGGTTTTCCCATTTTACTACTGGTGGCTTCATATGGGCACAGAGCGTTTTACTCTTTGTCCATTTACTCTACTGTAAGACCACTTAAGGCAGAACCAGCTCTAAGGTTCTTTAAACTTATATGTATTGTCCTGGTTTCCCTTCAGAAATGTAAGGAGCAGAAATGAGTGAGAGAGTGATTAAAAAGAGAAAAGGAAGACCTGGGAAGGAGGAGAAAGAGACAAGGGCCCTCCAGGAAGTCAGGGAGTGGGCAGGTCCATCTTGGTGGTCGCCTTCAAAGTTTCAAGAAACATAAAGCAGTCAGACTGTTCTTGGTAATGGGACAGATCTGGAACATTTCAGATGTTGAGTGGAAAACCCATTTAAAAAGCAAACATAAAATCTCTGTTTTACAAATGGAGAACATTCTTGAAAATACAATGCAGCTTTCAGTGTACTTTTTGGAAGGAAAGACGTCCAAATCCCTTCCAAGGAAATTTTCCTTTAAAGGAGTACTGTATGGGGGATTTTAAAAAAGTATGACTGATGACAGGACGTAAAATACAAACTGGCGAGAAAAGATGCGACTGAGATGTGGGGCTGTGTCTAAATGATGATCAAGATGCCTTGCTCTTAGATGGCTAGCTTTAAATAAAAAACAAAGTCCTCTCCTCCCTTTTGCAGACTAAGTGATACTTCAAAACACTGTAAAGGTACCATATGAGATTTTATATGTATAACAATGAAAAAAAAAATTAACAGAAGCTGTATTGGGGAGAAAAAAAAATAGTGCTTTATACATTTAAGTGACTACCATTAAAGGAGAACTTACTTTCTCAATAATTACTGCACTTTATTTTCTTTGTCAATTAATCTTTTGCCAGAGAGCAAAATTTAAATGTCAGATTTAAATGATAGTTTTAATAATTTTCCTGTTTTTATTCCTGTTACTGGGAACTTTTAATGAAGATTTTTAAATCATCACCAGTCATATTTCTTGATAATTAAATACAAATTTCATAATCTTACCACTTTTAAGTTGGCCTAAAATGATGTGGGAGATTTTAGGAGGCTGGTTTATTGCATGTAGCCCAGGACACACTGTTTTAAATCTGTCTGTGTCTTAGAAATCTTGCAAAGCTAGTGATTGAGCAGCTTTCTAAGATGCATATAAATCCTTGTTCACTCTCTGAAAGTGATAGATGGAAGGTTTTGAAATAGAAACAGGTTGTGACAAAGCAGCTAGCGGGAATATTGGATTCTGAAAGATTCATTAAAATCTCAAAATCTGATCTCACAGGCAGGGAAATGCGGTTCTGTATTTCTGTATGATTTTTGAAGGACCATTGAAAGATGCAGCAGTTTAACTGCCTTATTAATAACACTTTGCTGCTCTTCTACCCATCAGAGCTTGGATAGTCAGAGGTCTCTCACTGTTTCACTTCAAAAGCTCCCATTTTGCTGGACTTGTGTGTTAACAGTTAACGCTTTGGTCCAGCTGCAGGCTTTGGCAGTTTTAACTGTGTCATGCTTCCAGTGGATAGATTGGCAATTTTGTGTTGAAAATTGGGAGGGGATAGGCTCATGCAAACTTCATTATTTTTTAAAATCAAGTATTTGGAGTTCTAATTCAGTTTTTTGAAGGAAAAAATGGTGATTGAAAATGTCATGCTAGCTCATTGAGTTCTCTTCCTGAAAAAATATGAAGCAGAAGAGTGGTTGTCAAGCAGAGTAAGAAAGACAAATAATGGAAAAGCTACATAGGATTATTTTATGAATATGCATCACAGAAAGAATAATCTTCCTCTACTAATAATGAGAGGGCCCATACGGATGTGGTTCTTCATCTCATTCAAATGTGAAAGGGAAATAGTCAGCGATGTATCCGAGTTTCACTTCAGAAATCTCACGGGTTTTATTGCTTCTTGCTGTTTTTAAGACAAATGTTGCAAGCACAGTTCCAGAGATTTCTGAGTCCTTCGTCTCCAAAAGAGAGCTCTATCCCTGATTCATTCTCAGAGCTTCAGTCTAAACTTTGGGACCAGTGTAAATGCTCTCTCTTATTTAATATTAAGAAAATGTAAAATTTATTGAAACCATTGGCAAGAAGGTTATTACCAAGCCTGGTAAGTTTATTTCCCAAACTGCCTTGTGGTAGCGAGTTCCACAGTTTAATCCTGTGTTATCAGAAAGAGGCTTTACTTGGCACACAGCTTCACAATATGAAAAAAGGAAAACAAAACATTGCTTTTTATTTATATTAACCATTCTATGTACTTTGGTCGTCTTCCTTCTCATTCATGTTCCTTCTGACATATGAGCCTACAGAATATTTAAGGCAGTTTGAAGTGAGCCAGCTGGGACACCAAACCCAGCAGAGAACTGTCGCATGGGCTTTGCTCAGGCTGATTGGCCTTGCTTCATTGTGCGTAACCCTGTGCAAGGTAGACGTAACTGAACATAAATGATTCCAGTCTTTCCGATTGCTTTTCATGAGAGCATTCCCAGGCAGTTCAGGATTCCCTGAACCCTCTTCTGAACCCGCTCTAATTCTACAAAATGCTCGTGGTGGTACTTGGTGCGCTTATCATCTCTCAAATCATGCGTGCTGACACCTGCCTACTGCGATGCCTGCAGTATCTTGCTTGGGCTTTCCTTACAGCAGCGATCCAAGTTAACATTTTTACAATAACAAAGTACATAAGGACTGTTACAAGATATTTGTTATCTTTAACTCTGGGTTAACTTGATTTTATTAATGTCGGTCCATGAACTTTAGTTGAATGCTTAATGCAGTCTAATATCCTCAAACAGTTTATTCCTCTACTTTCTCACCCATCCTTAAGGCTTAATGTGTTCTCTTTCATATTCTGCTGCTCCCAAAGAATTGTTTGAAAAGCTGGGGCTGGTTTGCCCGTGCTCAGAGATCAGTGTGCGAGTGCACATGAAGCTCTGCAAGTAGAATTGGAAGTCATGTAAAACAGAACGTCTTTATCAAGTTAGTTTTTGAAGATTTAGAGCAATCTGAAATGTAGAGAAAGCCATTGTCATATTTTGCCTGTATTTCTAGGATGGGAGTTTCCAAAAGAACAATAGGTGAAAACTCTCTTTGATTTACCTGGGAACAGAATTGCCAAAGCAATTCTTTCAAAAATATTATCCCTCGTGGTTTGTAGAGTGCTATCAAATGTTGCTGAGCATCCTTGTGCTTTAAAAAACTGTAGCACACATTCCTTTTCTATGTAGACATGCGTTTAAACATATTTAAAATGTTATGGTGATGTTTGTATAATCATTGGTTGAAAAGAGGAACAGCAAAAGTAAGCAAGTAGATGATCCACCAACTTCCTTCCTTTGCATGTATGCATTACAATATATTAACTGTTCCTGAGATAATACTCCATTATTTTAGAGGTGTGGTATTACAGTTAGGTTATCGTGGAAGGTTTTGTATGTAGTGGTGGAGAATATTGGTTTCTGAGTTGTTTGAATGTTCTAATTATTTTTGAAGTGAGAAAAATGAGGTTATTATAAACGTTGTAAGAAATATCCCATGACCAAACATATTTTATGGATCTTTCCTTTCAAAACCTTTGAAAATTATAAAAGAACAATGTAGAAAGCTAATAGATAGTTTGAAGGATTGTTTGTTTGAAGTTGCAAAGTGTTCTGTACGAATACATATAAAGTTTGGAAGATTACACTTTTAATTATGATCTGTGGCCACTTAATAGTATGAGAAATGTAAGAGTTACATTGGCATAACGTTATTGATGATTCAAGTTAGGATGAATAGATCATTCTCTTCATTAGTTATACTAACACCACAGTTTAAGATGACAGAATGACTGGTTGCTATAGCACTAGAGGACTTCTGAAGAAGCGGGGATAATTCATAATAAATTGGAGGTGATTCTTTGTTTCTGAGAGTGGGCCAAACCGCAAAAGTATCTCTATGTATGACTTTTCTCCTTCCTTTCTCAAACCCTTTTTCAGGCATGCGTCAGCATGTCTCTTGTCTCCTCCAAGCAGCGGATAATCGTGGTTAGGTTTACCATGCTGACTAGCTGTCCTGCAACTGGCAGCCAGAAGGGGTTGTCTTGTTATCTCCCAGTTTCATTTTGGGTTTTCTCAAAGGCAAATACTCTCTGCAGGGGTGGGGGGGGGGGGCGGGTGAGTGGGGGGAAAGTTGATCAAAAGCCTTTATTATGAATACTGCTGGAAAATGAAATACCTAAAGACAGATAAAAACTACCTTATTCACCTCTCATCTAAAAAAATTAGAGAGTCTGCACCGTTGAAGTTCCTTCCTCTTGGAAAAGAAAGTTTGAATTCTGACCTGACTGGGAAGCTGTAAACCCATTTACAGCTGGGATTGATGAAATGCAGAATTTTTACCATGTTCCTTGTGCCGATTTATCCCATGTAAGTTGGATGCTGCATGGTTTCCAGTCAGTGATTTAGTGCCTGTGCATAAGGAGTACAGAAAATGAGGCTGGAGGTACTAGCAAAAACTACCTTGGCTCCTTTAAGTGTATCTGCCTATGCAATATACCACTCCTTCCTTGGGGAAAAAACAAACAAACAAAAAAAACCCCTGACTTCAGTTAACATGCCACCATTGTTCTTAAGAGTTTTGTACATCCCCCATATATAGTTTCAAAAAGTTTTTCCAAATCAAAATAGTGTTCGTTGGAAGACTTAACTACTTACCACACTGAGGGATACTTGCCAGAAAAATGTCAGCTTTCAGCTCCTGGCTGTTTCCATACTGAAGTGGTTCAACAAAAGAATTTCTTTTAAATAATATTTTCTTGAAAAATGTGTTTTGACTGTTCATGCAAAAATGGCTGAATCAATTTCTTCAAACTACCCAGAAAAATTCAACTTTGGACACAGTCTGACAGGTGAAAATTTCAGACCATATTGAAAAACTGAAATAGTCTTAAATGGAAATGCTATTTTTTAGACAATCTTAAAGCTATTGCTCTGCATGCTCCTCCATCTATTATAACAAGTCTGAGAGAATTTGGCATAATATTAATCTGTAAAGATCCATTTAGCAGGGGCATAGATCTGTGAAGGGATGGTATTAAGCTAAATAACTTGCTGAATCAGGGTCTCAAACATTAAGTAAAACTAACTCTTCTAACTTAAATAAATGTGCATCAATGAACAAGGGCAATAGATGATATAGGGCAAACTTTTAAACTCGATCTTTTAATCCTTTTCTATTTCTGCCCATTGAAGGCTGCTGCAAAGCTGCCAGTATCTGTTTGATCTAGTAATTCTGCGAGCCATATGAACTGTACTTGCTCAACTTGGCTGCTTTTTTACACCCGTTTTTGTGGCCAAAAGTTTCTTACTGTCACAATATCATTTAGATATCCCATAATGAGTGAGTTTCAATGAGTAGATCAGCCCTAATAGCCATTGCTGCTGCTGCCCAACACGTGTGATTAGAAAGGGACCACCAGAGCAGTAGGTTGTTAGTGTGACCTGCTGATATACATGAAGTAGTTTGCATCTCAGAAATATTTTCTTGGGTGATCTGCAGCTACAGATAGCTACTTGGTGTATCAGTTATGGCTGGACTATTTCTCTGCACAACTGTAAGGCCTAGAAACTTTTCTTTAGGAAAATGTGAGGCTGAAATCCTGGTGCAGACACATGCTTCTGAGTGAGAGCTGCAGGCTCCCGCACTGTTACCTGGTGCATTATGATATCAATACATTTATGAAATGCATCGTGTTATATCCACATGGTTTCAGAGCTGTACTATTATATCACTGTAGATGTTACTATGAATTCCGTTTGAAATTAATGAGAGCTTGTTTAGTCAACCTGCACGCTTTTTGTGTTTGTAGACTTGTCCTCAAAAAGGCACATTTCCAGATTCTCAACATAGGAGAACAACTTTATGGACAGTCAACATCAAAAATACATTGTGTTTCTTCAGAACATCGTTACCTTGATGACACTTCACTATACCAGTACCAACATAACTTACCCATGTTTTTGAGTGCAGGGTCCTTGATGTTTAAGGAAGTTTTCCAGCCCATTCCACTTAGATCTTCTCTATCATAATTTAACTTTTTCCTAATCTTATTTCTCTCTTCAGCAACCTTTTCAATACTGTAATGCCTGAAAGATTCTTTTAGATTATTTTTTATTACTACAGTACAACCAGGCTGTTATAGCTCAGTTGTTGTCCCTCTCCCTAGATTCAGTACTTAGACAGGGCTTGCCTTACCTGGATCAGACTCAATGTCCTTCCATCCCTGACTCTTGACACTGGTGAGCCTGGATGTTTCAGAGAGGCAGTTCAGGTTTTGAGCTACTGAAAAGGGGGCAAAAAACTTTGTTAATGATTTGGGAGCTCGAGCTGAGGTTATTAATGCTGCTTTATTTCTTCTTAAATAGAGGAACAGGTGCATATTCTTCAAACTTGGCACTATTTAATGTGTAGATAACTAGACAGCTGATATTTGACAAAATCCTGCTAAAAACAAATCTTGTTCTGAAATATAAGACTGAGGTGATCTTACGGCTGTAAAGTAGCAAAATAAATGGTGTTTTGTTTGCCTGAATCAATGGTAACTGTGACAGTAAATACATTTTATCAGTGCACTATTCTAGATTAGCAAGTTCTTTTATTGTTTATAATGAAGCATAGATAGCATAAACACTTAACTTAGTTTTCTAGTGAAAACATTTATAGTAAATATTTGCCACTCTCTCCCCCTTCTGTATTTCTCTTCCTCCCTTTTCTTCAAAAAAGGGATAAATCAGTTCTAAGGATTTTTATGTATTTTAGTTAGGTATTTTTATGTATTTTAATTAGTTGTTTTGCTAAGAGATTGCTAAAAGGAGGACCTGAAAAGCAAAAGTGAGAGGAAGTGCATTGTATGTCAAGTTGTATATCAAAAAATGTCACCTGTCACTGGATGAATTGAATGGATTGAGTTATAACCTGGAGCTCATACTCTGGCCAGGCCCATATTTGCATTGCCTTGCTGCAAAGCAATCCATAAAACCTCTGAAGCAAGTGCTGGACAACTTGTCCAAGTTAGTCATCTTAAGTAGATGTGCTACCTGTCGTCATACCATGGGTGGGGGGAGACACGGCACCCTTGTATCTTCTGCTGAGATTGGGGAGATGTACTTGGACAGCCTGAAAATGAGGCCACTCTTCCTGTGGGGCCAAACAGATGATTTAGAGTGTTTGAGCAATTTGTCAATTTGGCCAAAAATTTCTAGCTCTGCAGTGGGGATATTACTCCTCCTTTCACCAATTTTGAAGGTTGGTTAATGAAAGCACTTGGATAAGCTGACCTCTGAAACTGGTCAGCTTCAATAAACCCCCTTACTGATCTGCTGTGTGTTGTCATTACTACAACATCCATGACTGGAAGAAAGCTGTAAAAATTTTATTGGGGGGAGGGGGGGCAGAATTGGATCTAATATGATTCCTTCCTCCATGACAGCTTCTCTCTCTTTAGTCTCCTGGGTTCAAAACAATGGCAATCAAGTATGTATAAGGTTTATGTCAGGTGTTGAGCTGCTTTTCTAATTTGAGTATCAAATTAAACATGGCTTAATTGAAGACAATTGCATTATTAATGGTACCATTTTACTCTCTCACTGGAAGTTAATTTTAAGATGCTAAAATGGAGTATTTCCAATCTCTGGTACTTGTTTAGAGTTTTCCTTTGGGGTGAAAAAGCCCAAGCTCTGTAAGAAGAAAGAATGTTTGATATAGTGAATTAAATCAGTCTCTAAGGAATGTTAATGAGTCTAATTACTAAAAATTATGTGATGCTTGATTGTTTTACTAATTTGGGAGGAGCTGGTGTTTTATCTTAACTGCAATAAGCAGCTTTAATGACATTTAAGAGAACCTTTTCTTTGGGGAAAGAATGAATCCAATTTTAGTTTGTTCTTTCATTTGCTTTTCGTTCTGGGCAAATATTTTCAGATTATACTCAAACAATTAAGGTAGGATTCTGTTTTGGTTATCATAGAATATTAATCCCCTAAGATATTATTGCACACAAGTGAAGATTAGATGGGCTTTAGTAAAGGGCAGATGTCTTTCAGTGATGTCTGGCATTTTTTTATGCTATGCCCTAGAACCTTTGTTTTGATCTTTTCAAATCACATGGAGAAAATATTGAATCTAAGTTAGAGACGGGCAAATAGTTATGACCTTCATTTGAGGCATTAAACCTTTGTTTTGGAACAAAGATTTTGTTAGGCTGAAGTGCTGTAGTTTGAATTTAGAATGAGGGTAGAATTGAAGTTGAGGACAAGCTAAAGAAAGTATGTTTATTCTCTCCATTTTTGTTTGAAAAATGGATCGAACACATATACTAAACACCCAAGTCAGTGACTCCCAAACTTTTTGGAGGAAATGGCCACTCTCAGAGCCTCAGCATCTGAGGAAAAGCATCATCATTCTTCACTGGTAAGTGTTTTAGAGCTGAGACGTGGCTGTATTAGTGGCTAATGTGATTTTATGGAGCAGTTGCAATCTCCTGACAGTGCCTCTCAGACCGTTGGCGTGGCACCACCGGCCCAGGGCAGGAGGCGTTGGGAGAACGGGGAGAGGTCTTGCTTGGTGCCCTTTGAAAATGAAGCTGTGGCTAATACAGTGCATACTGAAGTGTCGCTCTCCGTCGTGTCACCCAAAAGCACTAGCGCCTTCGTCTCTCCAGATCCTCCATTTCAGCCGGTTTCTTTTAATCTACTTTTTTCCGCTTGTGAAATTACTTACCATAACTCTGAGATGGGAGTACTGATTATACATTTTTTTTATTCTCTTTGTATTTTACATGAAGAGAAATATTGGTTCCAGTAGCTAAGAAATATATAACAAATGCATGCCGGCAGGGAGACTTTGGCAAATGACATGGCATTTCATTTTTTCCTCTGAGTTAATTGCGCTTTGCTTTGGCTCAGTGTCTCCTCTGATGTTATTCTGCTTGCAGAGGCAACTTTGCTGATGTTGCTGCACCTATTTCTAAGGCCAAGCATCTTTTTCTTTGTCCTCACTTATTGTATATCTTAGCTCTGTCCTTAACACTATGGATCGGATGTATAATTGTATCTCATTACTTAAATCACCAATCACTGTTTGCTACAAGATTTTTTTTTTTTTTTGCCATGACCAGGCCTTTTATTATTAGCCATTATCTAATAAGACAAATCTTGACCAAATAACCTGAGAAAAAGAGGTGAGCTAGAATTTGTTTCAGGAATACCCATAAATTTAACTGTGCTAATACTGGGAGCGGACATGGACACTGTTTTAAGCAGAAGATTACAGAAGTAAAATTCATTCCAAATCTGTCTGGGCTGTTTTGAGAATTTCTCTGTCAAGGTTGTTGTAACTTTTATTCCATTCCTTTTAGCTTACAAAGCTCAATGTGAACTTGAAATTAAGCAAGGCTGCATTTTCTCTTTTCCTTTAGTCTTTTCAAGCTGAAAAGATGTCAATGTATCTGTACATCATTATGTGCGATATATGAATGTTACATATAACACGAATGAGATTGTGCCTGATGAATTGATCTTTTTTTCAAACCGGTGTTTTAGTAATGTGCTATGCTGACAAACGAGAGATAACTATTGAGGTGTTAAAAGGCTGTTACAGAAGAAGAATGTTCTAGTCCTGTAAAATGATGCCACATAAGAAAAGGAAATGTTTCAATACATAGTTGGACCCCTTTCAGGTTTTTTGAGTGTAGCTCCCTCTCGCTGTTTAAGACGTAGGGTGCGTGTTTAAGTCATTCGGAATCAAACAGAACTGGAATAAAACGTTTGAAACTTGGCAAATTTGGTTGACCTGGGTTCCTTTTCATGAAGCATTTGGGACAGAAAGTATTTTCTGGCTCTGTATACTTATCTTTTACCTATATAATATGACATGAGCATTAATTCTGTAGCATGGCCAAAATATGCAAGTGATAGCAACATTACTTATATAGTGTTCTGCACTGACCAGTCAAAATGGAACTCTTATACTCAATTCACCTGAATTAGATTCTTGTAGTTTTTCCATATGAATGGAAAAATGTGAGCTGTGTTTTCACTAGATGTAATAGGATACGCTGGATTGAAAAAAAAAACCCCTGGTGGCTCAAAGCTTTTTTGCAAATGGCTGACATAGACACACATATGATTCTTGTAGTCGTGGCAGTTCCAGGCGCAAGCTACCTACTTTCTCTATAATTTTGGAAGTAGCTTTCTTAGGAAAGACCCTCCACTCTCAGAAACGTCAAACTTCCATCAAGTCTTATCTAAGCACCTTCAGTCTTGTAGAAGTGAAACAGAGCTTTGCCCGTGCTGTGCTGCTTTAAATGTAGTTGTATTACTATGACTCTGTTTTGGTTTTGCTGTGTTTTGACAAAGTAAGACTGTTGGCATTTTTATGAACAATGCTTTTTCCTTTGAAATCAGGTTAGTAGATTTATGAGTATTCTGCATGTTAGCAACCTACTAGGAGTGAAGAGTTCATGGCAAATGGGAGAAAAAAGGGTGCTGGTGAAATTTTGCCTTGCAGATGTCACAGCACCATATCATTCTTCTTGGTTAGATTTAGCTGTGACTGTAAGAGTGACAATAAATTCCATTTACTGTTAATACTTGGCATGTAATTACCCCCAGCTACTTTAGCCATGTTTGATGCAAGTATGTTTGTTTGACATTTGTATAACAGTTTTGGTCAAACTGTTGTAAACACTCTACAGATGTAGAGAAAAATAGCATCCCCACAAAGCCTAAAAATATGAAATAATGTACCTGGAATGGGCAAAGAAAGTGCATGGAAATCATTTTATGTTGCATGTTTTCTTCTACTGGTTGTTGATGTTAATTTTTCTCAAATCAGTAGTAGAAAAGCTGTAAATGGCTGAATTTTAGTTAAGGTCCTAGCCAGAGATTTTCAGGTGTGTCAAATTCACTGAAGTGCATTTAATTTTACCTTAATTTTGTTACAAATGAATAGACTAGCGCTCTGAAATTTTTGAAAATGCTTCTCAGTGTTTTTATGGGCAATGGGGAATATGATGTTTTTCAGCAATTCACTTATGGCTGTGAAAGTAATACACTCCTCTTGGATGTTGCAGCTGGACATCCGGTTGGGCAGTGTTTTCTGCAAGGCTCTGATCTTCTACACCTCCACTGTGTGCTCTGTGGAGATCTAGAGATGCCTGCCCTTTTCTTCTCCAAACCTTAGACGATGGAGTAAGCAAGATGGGAAGACAGCAGGGTGCATAGCTGAGATAACTGGATTTGCTGAAATCTCAAAATAGATTTCAGCAAATCTGAGTTTTAATCTTTTAGAGAGTGGGAAGGAAATCTATACTTCATCTTTAGCTTTGTTGACTGAGGTGATTCTCTTTTATTATCTAAACTAGTGCTTGCTTCTTCCATTCCTGTCATCAGGCTCCCCTAGATGTACCTGGTAAAACTGCTATATATGAACTACTTCACAGAGATAAACGTATGAATGTGTTTGTAGGACACACTATCTTTTAATGATGAATATGTAATTTGTATTTTAATAGGTTTCATCATGTTAAATGAGCTTGACAATTACACCTCTGACCTTTGGATCTGTTAGGTGCCTACTAGAAGCTGCTTCAAATACTTTAGAATTGGTCAGCTTCTCTGTTCTGTAGAGGCTTATGATATGAGCTGATATGAAAGTAGAATTAATTCTCCACTTCAGAACAAATTTGCTACAGATCGTTATTGAAGTCAACGGCTTGAAAGTTTGAAAAAGTACGTGCAGAGCTACTTAAACTCTCTCTCTCTCTCTGACAATTAAATGAGTCATTCTTTATTTATATGTATGTATGCATGTGTATATATATCATTAATGAAAACGGAGGTCAATAAAGGGGAATTAAGTGACCAAACACACAGTTGGTGAGAATATATTTATTGTTGATACAGGCATAAGAAATGAGCAATAATGAGTAGAAGACTTGCATTCTCCTTGTTCCCTATGTATTACGTATATATATTATATGTTATAGCAATAAGATTCATGGTATTATCCAGAATCAGTTCTGGCATTTTACTAGATCAATTAATATAACTCTGTCCATTTGTGCACTTGGATATGTCCATGAATTGAGTGAGTATTCAGAATAAAATTGCTTTTCTCTGTGAGGCAGTAGAAAACAGAGGGGTTTTTTTGGTTTTTTGTTTTTTTGTTTTAATTAGCACATTTGTATGCTCCCTTGATATTATAGGCATTGGGGATTACATGAAAGCCTGATCTCTTAGTGTTGTCTTGTCTTTCTTTTCTAAAATTAGAATATTGAGTTTTGTGGTGGTGGTGGTGAGGAAGGCAACTCCTTTGCAAAGCGTAGAAGAGTTGTGCTGACCTAGCACTGTAGCATGGTTCATTAACAGAGACACAAGGTACTCCCCTTTTGATATCAGTTCTTCCTAATATATTGGAATCTGTAAATGCAGATTGGATTCATCATTTAATAATATGCCCTTATACTTTCCAGTGGCATATGAAAGGTATTTGACTAAGCCTTGTTCACTGTTGACATTTTTCTATGTGCATGCAAAGCAAACTGAAGTTTTAACTGCACAGAATAGCCTGTTGCTGTAAAGAATCTTTTTGTGGGGTGAGGAAAGAAGTTTCTATAACCATAGGGTTTTGTCCATACAAAAATGCCTACATTTTGAATTGCAGCTAGTTATTAATGAGCCACATGCAGACTTCCACGGATTACAGTGCAGTACTCTTCTATGCTATAATTCATGAATATTTTTCATTGAATCACAGAATAGCTGAGATTCAAAGGGACCTCTATAGGTCCTAGTCCTGCTCAGAGCAGGCTCACCTACAGCAGGTTATCCAGGATAGTGTCCAGTTGGGTTTTGAATATCTCCAAAGACAGAGCATCTCCACAACCTCTCTGGGCAACCTGTGCCGAGGTTTGACCACCCTCACCATAAAAAAGGCTTTTCTTATGTTCAGATGGAATTTCCTGTGTTTCAGTTTGTGCCCATTGCCTCTCATCCTGCCATGGGACACAACTGAGAAGAGTCTGGCTCTGTCTTCTTTACCCTCCCCACTCCCCCCATCAGGTGTTCACACACACTGATAAGATCCCCCTGAGCCTTCCCTTCTCCAGGCTGAACAGTCCCAGCTCTCTCAGCCTCTCCTTTGATGAGAGATGCTCCATTCGCCTAATCATCTTTGTGGCCCTTCGCTGGACTCGCTGCAGTAGCTCCACGTCTCTCTTGTGCTGCGGAGCCCAGCACTGCACACAGGCACACAGCACTCCAGATATGTCTCACCAGGGCTGAGGGCAGGGGAAGCATCACCTCCCTCGACCTACTGGCAAAGCTCTGCCTAATGCAGCCCAGGGGATACCACTGGCCGCCTTTGCTGCAAGGGCGCGTTGCTGGCTCCTGGTCAACTTGTTGTCCACCAGGAGGAAGGCCAGGTCCTTTTCTGCAAAGCTGCTCTCCAGCAGGTCAGCCCCCAGCCTGTCCTGGGGCATGGAGTTCTCTCTCCCCAGGGCAGGACCCTGAACTTCCCTCTGTTGAACGTCATGAGGTTCCCCTCTGCCCACCTCTCCAGCCTGTCCAGGTCCCTCTGAATGGCAGCACAGCCCTCTGGTGGGTCAGGCACTGCTCCCAGTTTTGGATCCTCTGTGAACTTGCTGAGGAGGCACTCTGTCCCTTCATCCAGGTCATTAATGCAGATGTTAAACAATACCGGCCCCAGTATCAACCCCTGGGGGACACAACTAGCGACTGGCCTCTAGCTGGACTTCGTGCTGTTGGTCACGATGCTCTGAGCCCAGCAGTTCAGCCAATTTTCAGTGTACCTCAGTGTCCACTTTATCTTGTCCATGCTTCATCAGCTTGCCTATGAGGATGTTATGGGAGACAGTGTCAAAAGCTGTCCTGAAGTCAAGGTAGACAACATCCACTGCTCTCCCCTACTCTACTCTACTCAGCCAGTCAATCTTAGAAGACCATCAGGTTGGTTAAGCATGATTTCAAGATTGTTTTGTGAATCCATGCTGACTACTCCCAGTCACCTTCTTGTCTTTCATATGTTTGGAAATTATTTCCATGGTTATATGTTCTACCACCTTCCCAGTAATCAATGTAAGGCTGACCATTTTTATGTGGAAAAGTTGTATTGCAGGAAGTAAACATTGAATTTTTATGTAAAGCTTACATTTTTGGAGTTCTTCATTGAAAATTGAAGGGAACAGAGGAATGGAAGGGAGGGAAGAAAAAGTAGACTTTATAAAAACCAGAAGTTTATAAATAGCTCTTCAGATCAGTATAAAATCTCCTCTGTGGCCATTTACTAAGCAAGATTAAGACAGAGCTGCCACTGAAATCTGTGAAAAGCCTCCTATCAGCTTAGATGGAAAGCTGTGTAACGTCAGAAGTCTTGATTCCTTACCTATCAAGGTAACTGGGTCATTGTTGTCTTTCTGGGGCATGATCAGGTATATACTTCAGCAAGTTATACCATACAGTGTCATTTAATTTAGAATCTTCTTTTCTTGCCACAGATGAGGCTGATTCATTTTATTTTTGATAACTGCATTTTAAAGGAGAAATCATCAACACCATTGTGTCTGGCAAGCTTCCCTTTCAGATGAGCAACCTGTCTCTTTTGCTTTTCAAGCATATGTCAGTGTGTTACAAATACTATTTGGGACAGAATGATGATCAAGTGCAAGTTATTTTGTCCTGGAATGAGTTAAATGACTTCTGATGCAATGCTTTGAGGACCACAGTCTACCAAGAATCATTTCTGTTTATTAGAGTGAATCCTTGAGGTCACTCTCAGCATATCAAAGCAAAAATCTTAATTAGGATAAGTTCCAGGCCTTAGAGAAATTGATTGTGATAGCTTAGTAAATTGGAAAAGATCTGAAGAGTGTATTGTTCTTAGCGTTGTCAGTGCTGAAATTTTTGATTGAGTTAGAAGAAGAGTTTTAGTATCTTTTTTGTATGCAAAAGAGGCAATACTGTTATGCATTGGTTAAAGTAATATATATATATTTTAAAACTTCATCTACTGAAATCAGCCAGACAAGTGTATGTTATTAAAATAGTTCTTGCATTCCTCATTTTTAATTAATTCATGGCCTTCCAGTTACTGTAGTTTTGTAAATCCATCCATTCATGGATTTTTGTATGGATATGTTTGTTTATATACGGACAGAAGATCTTTTTAGTGTAGAATTTTAGTGAAATTTATTATGCAATATGTGGAAGCAGCCTAGTTAACGTTTCTGTTGCCTTCAAAATTACTGTGTACTACTTTTGCCAGTTTGCTCCCATTTTGTTTAGACTAATTTTGATCCTCAAAGTGAAAGGATTAAGCTATCAAAATGATATGCAGTACTGCCAGATTTTCCAGAAACTTTGGAATAGTATGTTAGCCTTTCTGTACAAGAGACTAAATCTTCTTTTGATCAGGAGGGAAAATTAATTCAATAGTGTCATCCTGGGCCCAAGCTGGCATTTGTCGACATTGCAGAACCACCACCTAGTTTGACACTTCTTGCTTGCCTGATTTTAGAGCAATTTAGAACTGAACTAACAGGTGTATTTTAGATGAAGATTCATCTGTACAAGCAAAGCTCTTCAAAGAGTTTGCCCATAGCTGCTGGCACTCTGCCTAGGGCTGTGTTGGAGTTGCCCTCACAGATCAGAGCAGTAGTCCATCTAATTCAAAGTTTGCTATCTGACAGCTTCTTCAGAAGAGCAAGCAAAGGAGCCTGTGGTACACAGTTGAGAGATACTCTGTCTTTTACCTACTGTTAATCCCTTATTAGGAGAGGCTGTCTTAAACTCTCATGCACGAAAGCTTTATCTCCCTTCTGGATTGTTTATAATGCCAGATATCTTCTATTCAAATTTAGCATTCAATATTTTTATATCCTGTTCATCTGTTATTTTCAGTTTTATTTTCTTGCAGTTAGTTCTGTATTTAATTCTGTATTGTCTTTAAAAAAATAAAATAAAACCCAAGCATACATTTCCTTTTGCATTTTCAGCTTTCTGTTTTGCAATTTAATTTGGTGCCACTTTGATCTCTATTATGAGAGGGACTAGAAATTCCTAATGCACATTTCTTAGGTAATTTATATTTACATCATCTTTTGTTTTGTGTGCTTTCATCTCTATCTGTGCCTTCTGCGCTGTCCAGCAGTATAGCGATCAGAGTGGTCATACCAGATTTGAGCAGTGAAAACAATTCCTGTTCTGTCGTGCAACGTAGGTAATGTAGGCATGTTGTAAACAGCAGCAGGACTCGCTTGCGGGCAGAACTCAGCTCAATTAAAATAGAGCATTCTTTTTTGATTTCCTGCATGATGTTTTAGAGATGCAGAACATACAAACTCTTCCTGCACAGCACCATCTACCATGAACGGGCACGAGACAGCGATACTGCACGTGAATTTTTTAGCTGCTGAATATATGTGTGCCTGATAGGTGGATTTTTCTTTTAAGTACTATCTTTCTCATAAATACTGCATTACAAATGGTTACTATTGGCAAGAGGAAGTAAGAGAAAGCTGAGGTGTGTGGAGTATTTCTGTTGCTGTTATGAAAGTACAGTCAGTCAATTGCTGTAATTATTTTATACCATAAAGTACCTATATTTTCTAGCTATGTGCCTTCACTGTTATTTTCTTACAGCCAAGTTTGATTTATGACACTGAGCCCTCTTGGAATGCTGCTGTACATTAGTATAAACATAAATCTTTTCTTTCTTTTTGAACTAGACGTTCCTGCTTACCCCAACTTGCCACTATTAAATTCTGCAATATCCTCTGCAAGTGTTTTCCAAGAGTCAAGGTTGTGGTGGCCAGATAGCTTTTGTTTTTGTTAAGGGTGTTAAAACGATGAAAGAGCCTATTCTTGGACCTCTCTTCCACACTGGGCATATTAGCACATAATTGCATAATGCCTCTCTGGCCCTTCCTTCTCCTTTATAAAAATATGGAGGGGAAATGACAGTGTGCCGAATAGTTTATTGGATTTTTTACTCCTGTTTATGTCCTGCTTACACTGTATCTTAGTGACCATGCAGTCAAGGTAAAGGGGCAACCTGGAAACTTGAAAGCTTCAAAAATAGCTAGAGAGGAAAACAGTCTTTAACATCTGGAACAGAAGAAAAGGACATGCTTAACTGACATATTTCAAGTTCCCAATCTGCAGTAACAGCATGCTGTTACTAAGCCAGCTTGGCTCTTTATTATTTATGATTTACAAGTGATTTTAAAAAGACCTTCTTAATAATGGTCCCATTTCATTTCTGTCTTTTCTGTAACCACTTTTCCTCCACTGCTTCATTTTTAGCTCCAGCATTTCAATTGCATAGCACACAGAGAGCTGCTGTTAGGTTCTGCTTTATGGTGGGGTACATTTATATGCACTAGCGAAAGTACATTGTGTGTCGATCTTAGGCGATGTATTTCATCTCACACATTGGTTTTGAGTATGTTGTTTTTAAGAATGAATGGAGAGCGAGCAAGCCGAATACAGCGTTAGGAGGATGTAGCAGCTTGGCCAAATCTATCACTGACTTTCCTAAGTGACAGAGGCAACACTGAGGCAATCAGTGCAACTGTCTGCTGTGCCTGCCAAGTACCTACAAGTTATATTATGTGCCAGAATACTTTCCACAGCTTGGCATGTGTATTCTGCAATGACTTGAGTCAAATGCGGATGCTCGAAGGAAATATCGAGGAGTAAGAAAGCCAGTTTTGCAGTTCAGTGTGAAGCTTAGAAATGGAACAAATTATATTGATAGACCTTCTGTTGTTTACAGCAATTTTGAACCTTTAAAAATATTAAAGCAGGCGATTATTAGTTTTCTGTCTTGACCTTCTTCTGCTTAAACATGAACTCCAGACTCTTCTTGTACTGTTTATTTGGCCTCATTTCTGCTTCCTTATTGTTTTAAGGCATTTTCTTTTTTTTCTTTTTTCTATTGCTGTCCCCCTGCTCCTTGAGATTGCTTCTGTTTGGTGAATAATAATATAAAAAAAACCTTTAACCAGTCCTGACATTCCCTTTCCTAACAAAAATGATTGAGGAAGTACTTTTCTACTCCTGGGCACCTTCCCCAAAGATTTATTACAACTGGGGTTTAGTTTTGGCTGTTGTACAGAAACAGCTTGCTTCTCCTGTATTTCGTGATCTCCCTCATGTTCCTGGTTATGGCAGTCCCCTGCCTCTTCTTCGTTCTCCTTGCCCTTGGGAGACGGGGACTGTTGCTTGCCCGTGAGCTTGCCTCCGCGGCGCTTTGCCAAAGGGCGCTGCCTCGCGGGGGCCGGGGCCGCTCTGCTCCCTGTGGTCGCCGTGCTGGGCAGCTGGGCGCCCAGGCAGCCTGCGCCCTGGCTCCGGAGGGCGGTGGGCACCCACCCTCCGCCCCTTCCTCCCGGGCAAGAGGCGCCACGCAGCCCCGCTTGCAGCGGGGCATGTAGTTCAAAACAGCAGTCACGCGAACCGCCGACTGGTGTCACAGTGATGATCCTGCCCTTGGCACTGCATGGAGATTAAGTACGTATGTATTAGTTGAACGCGATGAGTGAGGGAGCTGGGGACGAGGGTTTTGACCCGTGTGACGTTCCCTTCAGACTGATGGTTCCTTCCATGGGACCCCCTTGCTGGGTACGAGGGAGACGAGTGGATGAGCGCATTCAGGGAAAGGGAAGCCATCGGGCAATGACGAGAGGTCAGGAGATTGTTCAGAGAAGTCACTAAACTGTAAAATTAAAAACAAACTGTTGTTTTTATTTCATGTATTATATCTGATGTGCTGAGGAAATGGATGGGATGATATAAATTAAGTTAAAAAACAAAGCAGTGTGTCATACACCTAACCATGAAAATGAGTACGTTGTCTACATTTTTCCCATAGAGGGCCTTAAATAACGCTTCTGGATACAGTAGATAGCGGTGACAGTCCCATTTCTCGGAGAAGTGCCATGTGGAGCCAGCCTTGTGAAGTGCACAGCTGCATGATACAATACAGAAGGCAGGCTTGTTCGACTAGATGGCTGGGCTTTGATCCAGCTGTAGGAGAGTCCTTATTACTGCTTTTGGGATAAAATCCCCATAAGCTGATGTCACTGTTGAAGGCCCTGTGGGAGTCCATGAGGTGGTTTTGCTGCTGGTGCTTGCAGAATTCAGCTGTCGGCTTGGCTTTCATTTGAACCTTATTTTTACTTGCATTAATCTTGACCACTTAGATCTTCCTCTCCCATTTATTGTTTAACTTTGTAGGATTTAATAAAATTGAAAAGATACTGATTCATCGCTGTGCCTAGGCATCATAGTCATCCCTGTCACGATGTCAGGTGCCTATTGTAGCAGGCTAGTGGTTTTGCTTGGTTTCCAGGCATCTGCACAGCACACGCAATTAATATGATGCTGGTGCTTCTCTAAACAAAGCTTTGGGATTAAAATCAACCATACTGCACTTTCTAAGTACATCTAGGGAATTTCTGGAAGAAACTTGCATTTGAATCCATTGATTCATAGTGATGTAATATAGAACGTAGTTGGTTTTGAGCTAGATTGTTCTTTACAGAAATATGCAGGTAGTATATAAGATAAAAACACTGCAAATTCAGTATAAACATAGGCAAGACCTTGTCAAAACTAATGCAAGAGAATGACATGTTATTTGGAAATGATGAAGTTTAGCCGCACAAGCAGTTTTTATCTTTCACGTCTCCAGTTGTGCTGTCATGAAAATGAAATCTTTGAACAAGGAAACAAATAATTTCAATTAGCCGTGCTCAGGGTTCTACAGAGAGCACCTGATTTGAATGAAATACCTGAAAATTACCAACAAACTCCTTCAGAGCTTGCATAAGGAAAAGCAATAGCGCTTCTGCAGTGGCAAGGCACTGATCGGTGCAAGGTAAGCTAGCGGGGAAGTGTTTTGCCAGTAGTGTTCAGGATCCCTTCCCATGCTGTGCTGTGGGTTGCGCGAAGCACCATAGCAGCCAGCTCTTCCATCTGCACTACAGCCGGCTGGCAGCCACGGGTAGAGCGTCATCAACAGCCTCGAGGGGATACAGCTTCCCAGCCAATGAGTAATCTGTTTGGCTGTTTTGCATTTCGTAGATTGATTTTTTTTAAACTGGAAATTGCCAAAGCGGCAGCCCACCTGCCAGCAGTCCGGCCTTTGCCAAATAATTTGTGCTGGCATCCAAATCATCTGGAACGTCCAATTCAAAAACGGAGCCGCGGGCGGGAGGAGAGGAGCACTGAAGACATTTTGAAGCTGTTTCACTGTCAGGAAAAGGTTCTTAAAGGAATACAATTCTCCTCGACTTGTGCCTCCTCGAAGGGTGCAGTGGTTGCCTGCACAGTCTGTGGCCTGCAGCAGGGTGCAAAGCAGAGATTTAAGCAGTCCGAGCCGGTGCATGGAAGTCCTCCAAGGACAAATCCACATCCTGCAGGCACAGGGAGTGGGCAGGGGGACTCGGTAGGTGGCCCTCTTTCCTCTTGAGTCTGTCCCGCAGGCAGGGCGACAGGTTTCTGCAGCAGGCAGACCGAGGGTTTATGGAGATCCTGCAGCTTAGAGTTGTATTAGTTAATGTGAGAGCAGATTAAATTCTAGACGAATTGAGTTGAGGAGCATATGAGCACTTTTGTGTGGATCAGGCAGCCAGATGAGTTAAGAAATTGGGGTAATGAGAACATGGATGTAGAGAGATAAGTAAGAAATGTTGTGGAAGACTGCAGCTGTAGCATCATCCAACCAGCGGATGCCACAAAAGCTGGATTCTTCTAAAAACCAGGACATCTGAGGACATTGAGGCCTGGAAAATTTTGGCTTTAGATATATTTGTATGAAATCTTAAAGAGTTTGAGGCTTCAGTGGTGAGGGAGTTCAGCTCTGCATTATCTTTAAATCTTAGGAGTTTTGTTCCAGTGGTGCCTTCAGCCAATTTTTTTGGGAGAAGGAGGTGTATTCTATCAAATCGTATATGCTCAGTGCCTTGTAATAATATTGATCTTGTCTTTTGTTTTTCATCCATCAACATGAAAGCAATGCCCCAAGAAACACTGGCATCCTTATATCCCTTTTATAGATGGGAAACCAGGGCACAGAAAGGTGAAGTGATTTGTCCTGGCAGAATCATGAATTTGAATCCAGGTCTCCTGAACTGGATGGTGCGCTAGCTTTCAGGTGAAACCCTTCCCTTGAACGACGTCTTGTGCCCATGTGATTACGTACTAATAGTCTGTTTGCAGGCTACTGCATTTCAGATATCTTCAATTCCTGTTTACTTTGGACAGAGCCAAAGGCATTCCGCAGCTAGCCAGACCTAGTCTCTGGTACATAAAGTTTTCTAAATAAATGTCTAAGACCCAAGCTGTAGCAAACCCTCTTTGGCACATGAACAAAGTTTTATATGCCAGCTTGTACGAGCTTGGCAGAGGATACAATCTTGTGCAGTCAGGCTCAGCAAAACATTGTATTCAGACTCAGCAAAGTATTTAAGTATGTGCTTAACTTGATCATGATTTAGCAAATCATGTAAGAACCTTAATGTTTTGTTCAGCTGTGGTCCGTAGTGCAGAAATTTATGTTAAGTCATTTTCACAATCAGAACTCATGTTGTTTCTTACAAAAAGAAGAAAAATGCCAACTGCAACTTCTGTTAATTTACAGTTATACAGTTGCTACTATAAATATAGCCCTTTCAAAAGACTTATTACAAGAATACTACAGTTGATAAAAGATGCCTTACATTTTAAGCCTGGAGAGCAAGTAAGACATTCTAAAGAGAGATTTACTTGTGTAAGGCCAGTGAGTTTGGGGGTACAGTGGTTACTGTGTTCCTTTCTTCATTTTATTGCTGGCTAATGTAGTTATTAATTGCCTCAAAGGAGGATTTATCCAAGAGGAGATATATTATCTTATGTAGATATTGGTAAATAAAGCTGTTTTTAATGCTTTCTTTTGTTTGCATGAATTTATGGAGTATACTTTACCCACATTTCCAGTCACTCTTTGTATTGGGTATTTTTCTGTCAAGGCATTTTGTTTGCATGCCAGCATTGCTTACAGATAGTATATTTTGTACCTTGCTATTCATTTATAGGATTGTTTTTAAGATTTGGCATTTTCATTACGTTTTGTGTGTGTGTGTTCTTTTCTTCTCTGTTTGGCATAATTATGCACTCACAATTATTACCTGCGAAAGTCAGCTAAACATTTCTTTGCTTGAATGTTAATCTTTCTCAATTCTTCACCCACTAAGTGTGAAGTTAATAGTATTGCTAACTGGTGTCTGTGAGGCTGCATGCTGAAAAACATTTCACGTTAACAGGGTAATTGAAACTGTAGCTAATGTATTGGTCAGAGTTGATAAGCTTTCTAAAGACTTCTTGCGGGGATCTTTCAGAGAGGTCTGGTGGCAGGTGTTTTAAAGAATAGACAGTGCATGTTGTGAACTATTCAAACTAGAAGTTTAATGGTTCACATGCTATTTCGGGTGCTGGGATCAGTCACTTTGCCTCTTTTGGATATTGGAAGAACTGTTTAAACATTGTTTTTCGTATTTTTGCAGCTATTTTGTTAGATAAAAGTTTTCAAGCCAGTACATACTGTTAAAATATAAAGCACATTAACGTATTAAAACTCATTTAAGAAGTCTGTATATTTAAACTAATTATTGCCCCCCACCTATTTTTAAATGTAAGGGATGTGTTCACAGCTGCTTTATTAAGCGTGAATTTAGCTTTCTGTAAAACATCTGCGTTCTCTCTCTGTCTTTTTAGCTGTCTGTGTAAGCTAGTTCTCTGAAATTTTACATGACTTTGAGTTTTCACTTTGGGGAAGCTGGATAAAATGAGAGAGAGAGGTACAATCCATCCCCCTTAAAGTTAGTGGCAAAACTTTCATTGTTGAGTAGCGCCATGTGAGTCTAAGCTTGCTGCAGATCCTTTTAGAAGATTGGGCAAATTGGGTGGCATACAGATTCCAAATTGTTTTGGTAGATTTTAGAGACTAAAGCGTCATTTGTTACACAAGCGTAAATCACTGGAGGTAGTAGTATGGAAAAAAATTGGATGATGTCCTCAACTTTTCTTGAAGAACAAACCTTAAACCAAGAAATTCTGACTGGTGAAAACACTCATGATAGCAGGTGACCTGTCCAGTGTGAGCTTCTGTCCGTGGACCTCTGCTGCTTGAACTGTTAGAACAACGGAGAGTCACGGGCTGCTGGGTAAGGAGAGGCTGGAGGGAGGTCTTGAGGCTGGAAGGTAGGGACACAGTGTGAGAAACAGTAACATAAAAGAAATGTGGATGGTGGATGGTTCCCTGCCAGAGGTTTCTCCTTTTTTCTTTTCTTTTCCTCCTGTTTTTAGTTAAGGTTTGTCTTTCTTTAAGCTGTGTCCATTAAAGTCTTTAAAGCAAAATGCAATCTTTCCAGAAATATCTTCTAGTAAACTGCAGTTGCTGAGTACATAATAATTATTATCTGACAAGGTGCTATGAGTGCATTATAATATGTTCAGACTACATTATGATAGTGGTTCTTTCTGGGTTTGGACTGTTGTAAACTTTTTAAAAGTTGCCTTCAGGTCATGGAAAGGGAAGCAATTCGAATGTATGGTTACTGTAGCAGCTATGGTTTTTCCCCATGAACCTCCTCACTTTATTTTATGTTATTGGATGTTATATTGATAAGTGCCCAAAGTATCTCAGTATTTCCTTCAGGAGTCCCATGTGCATGCTGAAGCAAGGCATGACTGAACCAGCTCCTGGGGACCTGTGCACAAAGGAGCCTCGAGGATTGCGTAGTTACCCAGTCCTGTTTTCTCACAGGAGCGTGCAGAAGCATGACAGCAATTGCGGTAGTAGTCCAGCTTGCTTAAGCACGGTAGCATGTTTTGCCTAACATCAGAAAACAGCATTATCTGTGCGTAAGTAAAGACAAAGAGTCGTACTGGTATCGGGCAAGGATGCAAAGGCTTTCCTTTCTCATTGCAGCCTTTCTCCGTAGTCAGAACTTAAATAAAGCTGTGGGAACAGGAATTGGTAAGACTACGGACTCCAGAATATTACATTTTGAATAAGGACCAAATGATTACATGTCTGGCAACCTCCACCCCACAGAAAGAATTTAGACTTTTCAATGCACCAACGATAGTCCTGGTAATCCCCTTAAGCTTTCTTATGGCCACAAAGAGCTAACAGCTAGCAAGACTAGAGCTCTCCCAGGATCTCTAGAAGCATACTGGATGAGGCTTGACCATGACAAAGTTAGTCCTAACCTGGTTAATCTTCTCCACAATCTAGATTGATGGCTAGAAGACAAATAGGCACAATCCTTACGTTGAGTCAGAATGGAGGATTTTGATCGAGACTTTATATACAGTATAATAACAGAAATGACAGATTGCTTTGTCATCGCTATAGTTCTGATTTGGATCTCCAAATACTAGCTTTTTAGGACCCCCCCCCCCCCCAGGACCTACATTCAAGAAGTCCCTGTTATGCTCACAAAATATGAACAAGTTTGTTACCAACTGCTTTTCCCAGTGGCGGATGTGCAGGTCAGTCTTCGTGCTGCTGACACTACAGCTTTTCTCTGGCATTCCTACAAAAGACATATTTATCTTAACATTATGCTTAGCAAGCTTCCTTTGACATGTGATTTCTGAATTTTACTGAGACAACACCTCAAATCTGGACTTGGAATGGGAAAAGGAAAATCTGGAGTTGTTTTTACAGTTCCATTGAAATACAGTTTTTCACTTTTTTGCAGTAGCTTGTCCTGTCAAGGTCAAGAAAGCTTACTGCTTGCTGGTTGTTAGCATATCAACTTGCAGCAGACCTGAAAGGTAATCTTACAGCTCAATGGGGATTTTACAAGATATTTGCAGTATTTTAAAGCAGTTATCTAGAAGAGGTATGTGTTTAAAAGAGGAAAGGTGTTCAGGGACAACAAACTGGAAAAGGTAAAACTTCAAAAACATTTGTGCCCCTTAACTAGAGGCTCTTTAATTTTCTTTAGTTAGTTGTCTTCATCAAATTCAATCGATTTTGGGGCACAGAGGAGGGAGGACTACTTAAAGACAAGACTGTATTGGTAAGCTAACATGGAGTTAAAGACCTCAAAGTCCAGAATTTCCTTCCTTTTTTTGCTGTGGTTTTTGGCTTCTCTTTTGAATCAATTTTTCCTCACTCTAGCAGGCATCCTTTTGAAGAGCTAATTCTATTCCTAGATGGAACAAAAAAAGCAGCTAGGACTATATCTGCTTGCCTATCTTGCATTAACAAGGGCTTTTTCTGCGGCAGAATATTTCTGGTGCAGTGACATACCAAAGAAGCCTTATCCAGCCGCACATTCCACAGTACACTTGAAAAGAATAAACTCTGAGCAATTATCCAACAAGTGCTTTACAGGTTATGCACCAGTTCTTACTTTCTGCAGTTAATAAGTATGCTAGTCAAATAACATAAATCCTGGATCGTTGTGGATATTAATGAATATGTTGTCTCTTAAAATGAATTAGGGTGGCAGTCTAAAAAGATCCCAGCAGAATACTGTAACTTAAATTCAATAGAAAAAGAATTGACATTTACTGCAAGCACACTCCTGTCTTTCTGCTGTAAACTTCCCAGCCTGAGAAAACAGTATATTTTAATAAAGATATTTATACAAGATTTACCTTATATTTAACATTTTTGATTCTATTATCAACCAAAACATTGCTTATATTTATTGAAATCCTAATGGCTGATTGTATCCTTACCTGATACAATCTTTGTTGTAAAATGGTATATCTTGCAGACCTACACTGTTGTTGAATGCATATGTAAGATTTAAAATGTGCTGAATTAGAAGCAATGTTATATATATGTGAATGCTTCAGATGAAAAGAACATAATGGGATAGAACTTTAATTTTTGTAATATAAGGGGTCAAAAAGGCACAGGTTTGACATTTCTGCTGAGTTAATTTGAAATTAGCTAGATATAGGTGAAGCTTTGTGATCACTAATGATCTGTTTGATTGCTCAGTCTTTTCATTATCATTATCCTTCTCTCCATGTTATTTCTGGTGTTTGTCAATCACTTGAAAATTACCTTCTTAACTCTTTTAGGACCATCCTTTCCGTTTTCCTTCTAACTGCCTTCTTCAACTACCTGCTGGAAGAGCACAGAGAAAGTGGAGCTAGAATCTCTACCACGTACCTTGCATTGTGTGAGGGAGCTCTTACATTTAGAGGACCTTAGCCAACTTTGCCAGGAGAGTAAAGACAGCTGCAGTCTTCTACAGAGATCTCTCTCCCTAGTCCAGAAGCTTGCTTTTTCAGTAAAGCAAAGATAGGATAATTTTAAAAATGACATTGAAAGTGTTAACTGCATCTCTTACCCGCTAGACGTGTAAAGAATTATTTGGCATAAGTTTTTGATAGCAGAGATTGACAATTCAAGACTTGATGTGCTAACAGATTAGTCAAAGATGCAATACGAATACAGCACAAAGCAAGTCTTTTATTCCCAGTTAAGATCTCAGATATGATATTTTTAGCATACAGAGTAGACTATAGCAATCTGTTAAGGCTAAAGACAAATGGGATCTCGACAGCCAATATCACAGTCACCCAAAATGTTACCCTGGTAATTAGAAGTTCCCTCGAACAGATGCCCAGTTTCTCTTTGGATTAGCTGGAGAAATAAGATTTCTTTTCTGAGGTGTTCCCATGCTAAACCGTTCAGGCAAATCCCAAACTCTTAACTCATATTTTATGCATTTGTAAGCCTTTGCTGGGCTCCTATGCTAGTAGTTATTTTGGTATCTTTATAGCTATTTGCTAGCCTTACAGTTAATTATAAGCTGCAGCAAACAAACCACAAAAGCTACTCACACTTGTTAGTCATGTCCATACTGCACTCTTTGCAGACAAAAGGAAAATATACGTCACTTCCCTGTTTTGTATAATAGGGTTTTTCTGTCAGCTTATTCAACACCAGGCATCCTTCTGGCTGGTACAGCTGCAATCTGGGAGGGCTGGCATGCGAGGGCCTCATCGTAAGAGCTCTGGTGCGTGGGTCTTGCTTCCAGGAAAATGACGTATGGGCTTTTTTCCCCTATAATTAAATCAGCCCGTGATGATGATTGCATTATTGGCCTGAATAAAGAAAATCCATCTTCTAGCAGGTTTGTAAGGTAACAGTAATGATTTCTGTTGTCCAAGGTATGAACCAGAAAAAACCCATCTTATTAATTTTGGGCAGCAGCAGTCTGGGAAGTTAAGTCAGAGCAAGTTTTGGCATAACAGTTTTCTTGCTAACATCCAAACGGCGATCATACATTTGGTAGAAGGAAGGTAAATCGTGCTACCATCTTTGTAGGAGGGACAACATAGATTAAACTACCTAAAAATAGCTCCAAGAAGTAACCTACAAAAATAGGTTAATTAAATAGCGAATGGGCATTGGGAGAGCAGACAGGGACTAATGCGATCATTAGGTTGACTCTATGCTAAATTTATTCAGTAGCAGAATTCATTTTTTTCCAAGGTTAAAAAGTGATAATTCAAGACGGCAGAAAGCTATAGGTCAGCTGACATGAATTCCTGTCTGCCTCCATTCCCCAAAGCACACCAGTCTTTTGGGGATGCTAACTATATTCTTTTTTTCCCTTTTTTTTCTTAAGTGCATTGCACAATGATAAATGTGGGGATTTCTGGCCACTATCATAATTTTAAAAATGGATGTATCTATTTTTACATGTGAAGTTATGTCATACAACAGTCAGATTTCAAAGACGGCTCTGGTGAAGCCTGTTGTTTCTGTAACTCCAAAACAATGGGCAAATATTTTGGTAAGAATGTCAACAATTTGGAGCTAGTCCCATTTTACCCATTTCTTTGTTGTTTTTTCTGAGGTATTTTGCTTACAGTGGTTGAAGCCTGAGAGTGTGAGTAGATGATGTGCAAAGATGAAGTCCATAAACTTCAGCTGCTCATTTTAAACTGGGGATTCTTGGTATCTGAATCCATGTCTCACCACAAATAACAGATCAGATCAGAGAAGCACGGTACCATCATGCCTAGAGAGCCCAGCCTGTCTGCTCAAAGGAAAGAGGGGAATAGCAGGAGATAAACATCATTTTGCAAATCTAGAGGCTGTTTTTTCAGCTCATTTTTATTGGGATCTGCTGGGTTTTATGATGATCCACTCAGCAGCACACGAGCTTCAGCTTTGCTGCATGAATGAGAAGCTTCGTACCTGCTTTCAGGGCTAGAGATGATACTTGTGGTGCAGCTACTCTTCAAGAAAAAGAACTCTTAAAGTTTGCTCAGACTTGTAGAAGCCATCATACATAAGGCCGAATCAAGGTAGTATACCTGGCACAGGTCTGGATATATGTTGAAACCTGCCATTGAGATAATCCTGCTATTTGGCTCTCAGTGGCTCCTGAATGGCTCTAGGAATTTGAGCACAAGAGTCAGGATCTCAAAGCTTAGACACCTCACAGGAGACTTATTACAGGAGAGATGTGAGCTGCAGGCATTTTATTTTAGCAGCGTTTTCCCAATATGTTATATTTTGTGTCCACATTTAAAGCTGGGGGGTGCATCTGTCTGTAGAAGACTGTCTTAATGTGCGTTTCCCGGGCTGCAGCTCCTGCGAGAGGGAGCCGCAGTGACGGAAGTGCTGTGACTCTGGAGCGCTGGCAGTACTCAGAGTACTGTAGTTGAGGGCACAGCCAAACACTGGGAGAGTTGCTTAATTCCATCTGGGGAGGTAGAGAGGGGAAGTTTCATACCAGTGTACCTTGCAATCAGAGAGGCAAGACAGATGTTATGGGTGTGCTTAATCCTACATGCGTGCTGTGCTCTTGAAACCTTGTTTTCCTTTGCTTAATATTGTTAAAAGAGGGAGGAAGTCCTCTTTGCAAATGCAGGAGATACCTGTACTGGTGGTAGACTTGGGTATGGGTGTTGAGGAGGGCTGGGAAAACAGTTGTGAGTGTCACCATAAGAGGAAATAGGTGGATGGAACCTTTTAGCCACAGGGTTTGCTGGAATGGCATCAGGGCTGTGCAGAGAAGATCTAATACAACCGTCTGTCTGGCAGAAGCCCTCAAGTTCCATTGCTGCATCACCTTGTATTCCTTGGTGTGTGACTCTGCCTATTTCTTCGGGACAGGAATCCCCATCTGCTGTGGTACGGGAATCAACCCCTGACTTCACCTTTCAGCATTGACTGACTCTTTGCAGGCTTGGGGACTGCTGAGCTAAGAAGTTGCCTGTGGCTGTTGGTTTCTTATTGTTAGGGAAACAGGACATTTTTATGGTTTTTTTTTCCTTTTTTTCTGTAAACTAACAAGATTACATTACTAATGTACCTAACTCATGTTGCTGATTTATTGCATAATGAAAATGACTCTGCAAAGCCCCAGGCTTGGGCTGGTCAGTGAGGGCAGATTATGCTGAGAATACGGGCTCTCTGAAAGGTTGCTCATGTTGATATTTTCAAAAAATATAAACCCACAAAACTCTTTCACAGGTAGAGCACATATGGTTATTTCTGCACTTTTTACAAAGTTTGATTAGCAGACTACAGTTAATGTGGGAAGCTTTCAGAAGGGATATTAGAGGTCTTTTCCAGAAAGAAACAGTGAAGGAGAAAGTCTACAAGCATTTGTTTGATAGAACATAATCCAGCTGTGGTAATTAGATCCCAGTAGGATGTTCTGTTTTTTCTTCCTCCAGCCAAAAATGGATATACAGTACGATGTCGTTGCTTCAAGGATACAAATTGAAATGGAATATTTAATGAAGATCAGGGTAGCAAAAACAAAAGCAATTTAATTTTGCTCTTGGGAGCTTACTGAAATGCAAATTAATCCTAAAGTTTCTGACCTCTGTATTCTTTTTAACAGGTGAAAAGGCTTTTCAGGGTTTTCTTTGTTTTCATTTTGGTTTGGTTTGGTGTTTTTTTTTTTGTAAACAACTAGATGCTTTCTTTAATGCTTTGTTACAAGGCGTTATAGGATGTCTGACCCTAAAGCACATCTCACAGTGAGGGCTGTTTGTATTGCACTGTTCAGTATAGAAAGGTAGATGATGTGGCTCCCATTAACGAGCAGTTGATGAACATGAGATTTAACTACTGAAAAATAGAAAAGCTGTAGGTTACAGAGCTTCACAGATATTGTAGGAGACAAGTATCTGATCGTATTCTTTTGAACACAGTTTTCAAGTAAATATTTCAACATTTTAAAGAAATAACTTATTTCAATAGCAGAAAAGGGGAAGAATGTCTGTCGTTACAAGGCAGCTGTATAAATCGTGCTGACTGAGTGAAGTGAGAAACTGAGCAAGTTTGCCAATACTGAGCGTTGTACCTGAAGGTTGCTTGCAGCCTTAGCACCTCAGCGCATGCAGTACTGCTGGGTTTTGTGAGCTGGCTAGCACTGGGTCAGTGCTCAGGCTGTGAGCCTGGAAAGAAGTCCTGGGGCTCTGCGAGAAGCGTGTCTTTCTGGAGCTGCTGCCATCGTTCACAAGCAGGGTGTCAGGCTCATCGCTGCTGAGGCTGGACGAGGCGGCCGGTGACCAAGCAATGCAGTCAACAGCTGATGTGCTGCAGGATGGTCCTCTCGGTCAGCCTTGCTGGAAGAATAGCTACATGCTGCTTCCAGAATTTGTGCTTCTGATCACACTCTGAAAAGCTAGGTGCAAGGAAAGCTCTTTGGTGATCAAAAGAAATGCTGAGATTTTTACCCGGCTGTAACAAGTATCACAAAAAGGAGATGAATTAGGCAGCTATATGTCTAACTCTGCTACTGATTTTATTTTTCTTTCTCCAGATTTGAAAACTCCACATTAGGAATTGAAGTTGTTCCTACCTCAACTGTGGGTTGATGATATAGTAAATCTATTTTGGGGGGCTCTCACTTCTGCAGTAAGGCTGCCACAGTCATGTGTTAAAGAACACTGTTCTGTTCTGGCATAAAATCATTACATTGGCTGAATTTTGAAGATTTTGTCATATTATGGGTTACCTCTCTGTGCCTCACTAATTTTATCCTAGATTAGAGGCTGCCTGTTACAGTATAACCAGGTTAAAGCCAATATAAACTTTCTATCTGATGTTTTGGCCGCTTCAGCAGAAACAGAGTCACATGTCCGTCTGAATCCAGGTTGAGCTCGTACCACTGATGGGACTGGCCGTTCACAAATCCTCTTTAATGAGTGTGGCATGATAGCTATCAGGGTTTCCATGATTTGGAGAGTCAGGCCTAGAAGGTGAGGCACATCCTTCAGCAGATACTTAAAATAACTCAGTTCATGCTGATGACTTGAATCAAGATTTTTACAAATTGAATGAGATGGGGCTTAGCAGAAAGACATACAGTATCATTTGATTATAAAGATTATATGCAAAGGAGAGGAAATAAATGGACAACTGCACGAACGATCTTAATTGTGGGGTTTGGGGACTTTTGAATGCCCATATCAGCAGCATTAAAAAAAGATTTTAAGCCTATTGTTGTAGGCAGAGTTTTATTATATGAGTTCCCAAGAGCTCCCCTTCAGATGTTTCCCGTTTTAAATGATCTGGCTGGCTGCTCGGAGAGCTTACCTTTCCAAAAATGTGCAAGGGGTAGAGATGGCTGTATAAAAGTTGTTTGGTGTGCTGAAAGAAATGCTTTGACAGCTTCAAAGGTGTTTGTGTTTGAAAATAGTCTCAGCCACTTGTCTCAGCTTCTGTCTTTGATGTCATGGGATGCTCTATAACAAAGTCTGTTTATATGTAAATAGTTACTTGAGAGAGAAGTCAGCTTAGTCAAGAATATACAGCAGCCTTCCTGGGTCTCGCAGGTTTTACAGAGCCAATAAAACCTCTTATTATGGCATGCTGCAAGTAGGCTGCTTTGGGTGGCATATCTGAAGCATTTAAATCCTCAGAAATTCCAATTTGGTCCTTCAATAAGGGACTACTTGAGACAGTAGCTCAGAGGGAACTTGCTACTAGTTTAGGGTAGATTCAGCTGAGGCTGTTGCTGCAGTTCTGGTAGCATCCAGAATCTGTTCTTTCTTAAAATGTGAAAGATAATGGTCTATTCAAGGACTACTTTATAGGTCAGGTTAAGATTTTCTTGCATCTGACTGAAAACCAGGTAGGCAATGTCTGTACTGAGGCGCCTCTGCTTGAAATGCTTCAGGAAATGGCTTTTGTATGATGTGTTTCTGTAGGATTTCCAGATGTGCAAGATGTTTGCTGGTGTATTTATTATACCATTGTGTTGGTTGGATGTCCTTAAATTGTGGTGGGATATAGAACAACGCCTATGTGGAGCTGCTTTTCACCTACTGAGTATAATTCACTTTCAGCTTTGTTTCCTCCTCATTTATCCTCTATCAAGAAAGAAGTGAACATACTGGTGAGACTGAAAATCATTTTCTGTGGCTGAGCTACCACTGTGTGTTCCAAGTATGTGAAATGAACATGATATCAACACAAAGGCAGCTAAAGGAAAATGTTTTTAACGCTGTCGGGATCTGAACACAGTGCGTAGATATGACCACTGACAGTCCCATGGGGGACATAATTGACTTCCTCTCAACAGCAGGAACAATTACGGGAAAGAATGTGCGCTCCTTTCCTATTATTTTTATTTGAGTAGATCATTATTTCTACTAAATAAAGGCCAGTATTGCAAAATTGAGTGCTTCAAGCTTCATAACTCAACATAGAGCAGCCTCAACATCAGAAGAAGCAAGTACTGGAAATTCAGCCCGTCTGTGTCCCAAATAATTCCAGTGCTGATCCTGCAAGCTGTGCCGCTTTAGCCCAGGGCTGGGGTCTCCCTTGGAGCACTGGATTGTAAAATACGCTGGCAATAGCAGGCCTCTGTCTCTAGTGGATCCTTTCCCATTTTGGCTTGTGAAATTAGGGGTTTGATTAAGGCAAGCAGAGTTGCATTATTCTAGTTTCAGGATTTAGACAATTACAAATGGATTTTAATGGCTAACTGTGGCACAGAGGCTGTGGAGAAATGTATTGTCTGTCACTTTTTGCTGGAGCAAAACGTGTGACTTATTATTTCATTTTGCATTTAAATAATTAGAAACAAAGTACACTTGTGGAGACGTGGAGAAAAATGTACCAAATACTTTGGGAAGCGTAAACTGTTCTGGAGTAAACATGATCATAAATAACAGTTGCATAATTCGATAGTTCAGATGGATGTGTCTTTAAAATCACTAAGCATACATCACCCGGAGTGAGATGGTCAAAACATGACTTAGCAAGGATATCCCTTGTTATCGGAGAAAATTGCTGGCACACATTCAGTGCTATTTGCAAGTTCTTCTTGAAAGGGTAAAATATTCTGGCTTGCAGAATTTTGTAATAATTAGTAGTGTTTTCAGAGTATGAATGTTTGCGATAATTGAAAAGGAAGCGTGATGTAGCTCGTACTGAAGTTCAACTGTAGAAGGAAACAAGTCAAACCTGAAAGCCTTCTCTTCCCGTATGTGCTCCTAATACAAGAGTCTAAATTGCTTTCTGGGAATTATCTAAAAAGCTTTGGGGTGAGGCTCATCCCTTTGCCCCCTTCTCCTCTTCTTATTTTTCCAAGCAGCTACGTGAAGAGTGGTAAATTATTTTGCAGGAGAGACATGCTAGCATTTCATGAATTAGGTCCATTACTTGTTTGTTGTTGGAGTATTTGCATTAAAATTAAATCCACGGGCTAGATTTACGGTTTATGGTGTATGCGGGCCAAACACTCTTTGAATTTCTTTAATTCTGCAAGTGTCCTGAGAGCAAAGCTTGTATCTTCATGAGCTTTCTCCTTCTAACCCCCTTCATCTCCCAGTTTGCCAGAATTGGGCGTAAAGTTCCAATTCCCATACAAGGCTTTGCTCTAATGGCAATTTGTTACCGGTGTCCTGTAACCAGTCCTTCAGTATCCTGAATGACGGCAGCTGTAGGGATTGATGGGAGAGGTGGCTACAGTTTAGCAGATCGTATATGTTTTTTCTGTGTGCTGCATTATGGAGTTGGCCATTTTCTGTACCGTACCATAACGCCATACCTGTGACTATACCTGTTTTAACAGAGAAAAACACATTAGTGCTGATATTAATTATGGATGAATTGGCAGCCACACTCCTGAATTAAATTATTTAAGGGGGTTTTAGCTTAATCTTTATATTTTAATGTTCTGCTTTTAAGTCCATAAAGAATTTATGGGTTGTCTTTACTGACCTCATCAATAGAAGAGACCAAATCAGTCACAGTGGTGGTTGTTTTTATTGCCATTGTGTTGAAGAGCACTGCTTAAAGACTAGGAGCACACTGAATAGGTGGTGTTAGCTGTCACGATTTGAAGTGGTCTCAGCGTAACACCGGTTTATCTGTTGTCAAGGTTTTTTTCCAGTGTTGATGTAAAAGAAAAAGGTTTAAGGAATAATTTAAAAGAGAGAAGTGAGGCAGCTTTGTGCCTCGCTTGTGGTAAGTCCTTGATAGTCAGTTGAATTGCTTCAAATATACTCCATAAAACACAGTGTCTCATTATATAATTAGTCAATGCGCTGCCTTATTTGTTGAACAGTGCTTACTGTTCTGACATTTTTTTAATAAAACCTTGTGCTCTTAAGAAGAACAGCTGGAGATCTGCACTGGTGCTGTCCACCCTGTGGCCTGAGGAGTGAGTAGAGGCAGCGATGCTGTCTCCATGGTCCGGGTGCCAGGCAGTGCAAGGACTGATGGTGCCTGCAGTGCAGTGACTAACGAAAGTCAGAGACTGCCCTGCTCAATAATGCGTAGCATACAAGCTATTTATGGTGTTCGTTACTAGAACAGGTCAAAACTTGTCTGAAATGTTATGTGTATTGGGCTCCCTCCTCTCCATCCATTCCCACTTGTGTTTAATATTCCTGTTTTTGCACAGCGCTTCCTACTTGTTGCAGGCACGGTGTGGCCTCCTTCGCTGAGCTAAGGACGGCAGCTGCGGCTGGGCTGCCTGTAGCCCCACAGGTGGTCTCACGCTTTCTTTGTGGCACCATCTAGACTAAGAATGCTTGTGCAGCAATGACAGCCTCCCTCTCATTGCCAGGTGTGGTTGAGAAAATGAGGAGCATCATCCAGTGAGAGTGGACAAAATATTTTTCACAAGACAGAGAAGTTGATAGCTGTTGGAAGTTCTGGATTAACAATCAATTAGTAGATGAGAATAAAAAGAATAAAAAATCAATTCTCTTGATGAAAGAGGCCAACAGTAGTATTAGAGAGGGCAGTGTCAGGACCAGTGTTGCTCAGCATATTTAGCAGTGTTTTCAGATGAGCAGTAAATAGGGCTGTAGCTTGCTGATGACTCAGAATGACTGACATTATATAAAAACTTCAAAATCTTTAGATAAAAATTGCAGAATCCACAATGGATTCATGTGAATGACTAAATCATGGATGAGTTCTTTAGCAGTTGCAACTCCCTGGGGAATAATTCTCTAAAAGTGACTTTGGACCACTTCCTTGAAAACGGTGCTGGCTGGAAAGGCAAATAAAATGCTAAGCTGTCTTATGTTGTGGCTATAAATGATATTTTTATTAGGGGGCTGTATAATTTGCATGTTGTTACCAGATGGAACACTGTGCTACAGAAAGGGTATAGTAGTAGTGAAGTGAATAGTGAAGGATATAGAAGTAGTGAAGATCTGTCACATATTTAAAATATTATGACAGTTAGTGTAGTCCAGATGCTCTTGGAAGAAGAGTCTAAAAGGTGCCTCCTCCACATGTTTATTTTGTCATAAAGCAAAAGGGCGACGATAAGATGGCATATTTTATTTTTCCATTTTGGAGAGCTGCTCATGGCTCAGGGAAGAAGTCCTTCATAAAGCTTCCTACAGCAGTGCTTTCAGCAGACACCGGTGGGCAGGCTGAAGGCCAAGGAGAGAAACTCCTCCAAGGGCAGGCAGGGTGAGGTGGTGTCCTTGCGGCTGGCGGCAAACGCAGCAGGAAAATGGAGGCTCTGTAGTGTCCTTTGTGGCTAGCCCTGACGAGTGTGACCCACATTGCTTATTCCTGTCCCGCCAGCTACGTGCGTCTGAGCCAGCACTGGCAGCTCAAGGGTCTCGGCTGTTTGCTGCTCCAGTAGCTCTCCTCATGAGTGGCAGTTCTTGCATTTCTGCTGTAATTTGCTATTTGCGCAGATTTTAGCCTATCAAAAAACTTGTATTATTTTGCTGGCTTTCCATACTTTTTCCTGATAGTTAAGCAGAAAGATCTTTGAAGACTGTAATGGCCATACTGGATCTGACCAAACATCCATCTCAGTACCCTGCCTCTAACGTGGCCAAGGCCTAGTGAACAGTGTGAGGACAGGGCAAGCACTTAATGCTAGTTGTCACAGTGCTTTCCTAGCTCCTACCTATTTATAGCTCAAGGACTCCCTGATCCGCAAATTCTGTCTTTGCCCTTTAAATCCCTCATTGGCTTTTTCTCAGGTGAATTTAGAATATTGATTTTCAACTCATACAAACTTTCTTGTGGGGTGTCTGCTGTGCTTTATGTGAAGAAGTATCTCATTTTGTTTGTTTGGCACTTGCAATGTGCTGGTTTCGTTTGATATCCCTTAGTTTTTGTCCACCTGCAAGGTTCCTTTGAAGGCTCCTTCGTTCTTGTCATTGAGGTAATGTACTGTCACTGTGTGCCACATCATAGTAACACAATTTTATTGTGTGGGTTATTTGATTATAGGTATTCACTGATGTGTAAAAGGGACAACGTGCATACTTTAAGTGGAACTTTTTTTTTTGTTCTAATTTTTTTTTAACTTCAGTTGTTTGCTTTTTTTTAATGTAGAATTTGATCTTGGTATCTGTTAAGTTTAATAGTGTTTCTTAGTGTTATATTGCAAATGATTTAGCCTTTTAATTTAAATCTGCAATGTGATTATTATCCAAATATGTTTCTTCCTTCAAGACTGAGCAAGTCTTGGAAGTAATAGTAGTTTTGGAACATTACTACGTTGTTCTTGATCTGGTGGTCAATAATGTCAGCTTTAAGGGAAATAATCACATTATGGATGTGTCTCCATCTGCTGGAAAATACTCAAAAAGACCCACATTTTGCCCATATGTAATCTCCTCTTTGCTAGCTAACATGGCAGCAATTTAGCAAATGTGTGCGGCAGGTCTGTCAGATGTGGGCGGTGGATGAGTGAGTCCTGGGTGGGGGGTGAGGGAGACAGAGCAAGAAAGAAAGCCAGAAAGGGACAGAGAGAAGCACTCTTTCCAAAGGAAATATGTAAAAGGCCAGAGAAAATGGAGTAGTGCCTATGTGAACAACCATAAAATCTCTTAACTAGTTAAAGGACCATTTAAAGAACTGGCAAAACAGATGGTACGTAAGTTAAAGCTGTACAGGAGCAACTTACCTTCTGAAGCAATTTCAGCAAAGCGGTTATTTCTGTGGTTGTTACTCTAGCGTTCAATCACAACATGCAATTACTATAGCAAACCTGTCATATTGCACACATTTTCACACTTGTCAGAGAAAAAGTCATAGATTAAACAATATGGTTTACGGTACTGTTTAGTTATGAATTTCATAACTGTATTTTAATACAAGACAGAAGTGTTCTGTTGAAGCAGAGCTCAAAAGAACAAGAACCAGGGGAATATTCTCAGGAAGAAAAACAAGTATTGTTGCCATACAGATCCCATTAGCACAAATGGAAATTTCTCAGTGTTAATACCTTTGCATCAGGCTGAAAACACAAGCAATTAGAGCCCCATTTTGGAGTCATTGCATGTGCAGAGCTCCCACTGAAATCAATGGGAGCGTGGAGAAAGGGCAGAAAGAAGAACTGGGGCCTTAATACTAACATTTTCTTTTTTGCTTTTATACAGTCCTTACCATCCCACTCAATACAACCTTTCAGTTATTTCTTAATTCTCTTCAAAGTATGTGAAAATAAGAAATTGTAAAACCAGTTTTTTAAACCTTTTTATAAGACATTACCATCAATAGATGCAAGTTCTTCATTTCATTCATTTTCTCCATTGCTCTGTTTGATTGCTTTTTTCCTGTGCTGTTTGTTCTCTAGAACTGATATCTATTTGACATACATAGCTGTTTAGACGTATATATGCTGCTTTTGTCTCTCGCACTAAACGGTTTGCATGGATGATAAAGTATTAGCAATGCAAGTGGTTGTTTCGTATAACGTTTCTTGAATAATAATGCAGTCTCTGGTTTAGACCTTTTCTTGTCTGTCTCTCCTTTAAAAAAAATCAAAGCAATAGCACAAGGATCCCCAAATGCTTTAAAAAAAAGAAAAAAAAGAAAAAAAGAAAGGGGTATCTGGGGGCAACTTGACCAGAAAGGACAGGGAAATCAAAGTGATAGCTGTATTTTTCATTTGATTAGTCAGTGCAGTTTTCTTCATTCATTTGGGAAATGTGTTAAAAAAGAAAGAGAAATCTTTATGCCTTTTCTTCTGTTTTGCTGCTTTTACTATATTAAAAATATATGCACCAGCCATTTCCATACAAAGCATTTGAAAATAGGAAGAATTTGACAAGGCTTTTAGTGTTATTTGAATCCGATTCAAAAATCTGTCTGGACAGGAGGACATAGAAAATTAAAGTCACACTTCCATTTAAAACTCTCAACCTTGTATTTTTGCAGCAGCACCCAGTGAGAGAAAGAATAAATGTCTGGAAGAGGGTGAAAGCTGGAAGAGATTAGAAAAAATATATTCTCTAGTTTTTTACTTGCTTTTCCAATGTGTTTGATGGCCCTTCTTGCACTGACATTGAAGTTCTGTTGAGAAGTATTCTGACACATTTACAATGCCAAGTGAAGCATAATTCACAATCAATGAATTTGGTCAAAATACTGTCGGAGTTGATGAAGAAATGTGTCAGGATGTTCAAAACCGGCTTGGCATTCCTTGAAGACTCCTTATTTTCTGAGGGCCCAGTTGAACACGTTGCCACTGATTTTTCCAAAACCCTCTTTCAGAGAGAGTGTTGATTTCCATTTTGTGAACCAATCCAATGTACCAGAAATGAGGTGTCCTGAATACTGGGCCATTTGTTGGTGCCATTGGCATAGCTTAACTAATTTGTTTATTTGCATCGCTCAACAGCAATTTTAAAGAGGAAAACCAGTAGGAATCAGAGGTGGATTGAAGCTGCGGAGCTTTTGCTGATTGCCAGGGCTCCGGGTCAAGCCTCAGAAGGTAGTGAGGTGCCAGGAGTGGCTGTGCTCCTTGCACAGACGCTCTAGCAATGCTGAAAGCAAGAAAGGGCCTTAGGAAAAATCTTCAAGGTGGATCTCAAAGCAGATGTGCCACAGCTGTAAGGGAAGTTTCTGTGGAAGCGGTGGATGGTAGCCGTCTGTCATTTGTGGCAGATGGGAGGATGGAAAGGAAAAGGTAAAGTGGGGTGTCAGAGCATAAATAGGGAGGGGAAAAATACTGCGTTGAGGGAGCTGATGATAGCCGTATAAATAGCTGTAGTCTGTATCTGGGAACCCTAGGAAATAAGTTAAAAATACAAATAACCTCCTTGGTCTTTAAAAAGAATCTCAAGTTGTCTTTGTCATGATTTATGTGTCTAAGCCCCCTCAATAGAATTACAGTCGCGTAATCCACAACTGCTGTTATTTATTCTGGATAAAGAAGGCAATTTTGACTGTGATCTCCCTTGACATTTCCCAAGATCTACTCCTGTCTCATACCTTTCATCATCATGTACTTCTTCAAGGCAATCAGTGGCTCTCTTACCTCTCTCAAAAAGAAACATGCATTTCAGTCACTCACCCTGGACCAGAGTGACACAGACATTACAGGTTAGGGGAGATCAATTGCATAGCCCTGCTCCTCTTCACCTGGGAGCATCTTTGAAGTGTGGACAAGGTTGGAATCCAAATAAGACAGTAGCCCACTGTATCAAAGTGGTTATGGTGGCAAGAAAGAAATAAAATATTATTTTACTCAACAAGGTATCTTCTTTTTTTTCATTTTACAATCTGTGTCAACGGCAGTTGGAACTATTAGACCTGCATTAAAATTACATATTACTTATATAAATGGGAGCTATAAATATCACAAATAGTAAAACTAAAATTGCGCTGAGGTTCAGGAGACAGCATGTCTAAAACCTACAAAATTAAGGACATTTAGAGGAAAGCCTCAACCTCCCTCTGCCCTTAATTTACCTCATTATTCTTAGTTGTCACAGAATGATCTCAATACTACATTAATGTCATGTAATGGCTTTTTCTTGCAAGGTTGGCTCAGATCTGAGTCAGACCACAGTAAAAAGTGCAACTATATTTTTGGGGTATGTTGGTTTAGTTGAACCAGTAAGGATAGACTAACCTAGCGTTAAGGATGAAGCAGCTATTCATTGTCACTGAAATCAGTAAATACTTTTGTAGCTAAGTATCTCCTTTCAAATACTTTCATATTAATACAGGCTTGTGGGTTCTTACTTCTTTTTCCTTTCATTTAAAATATTATAAATGCAAAGCTAATGTTGATCCAGAAGTGTGGCACAGCACTGATTTGAATCAGGGCCCTGCACACTGCATTTGAGCTTGTTAAGAGTGTATTGCTCAAACAGAAAGACCTGTGTGGAAGAGATGCTAACATTACATTAGGGATGTCCCCTCCTATCAGCTTGCCTGGATTCAGAGGGGGGGATTGCAGTGCCTGTATGCTTCTGAGCACAACGTGTGTCTCTGTTCCTGCATCCCCTGCGGTGGAAATCGCCCTGGACTACCAGGAGCCTGTGCTGTGGCCGGCAGATCTGATTTTCACAGCTGTGCTCCTGGACCTAAGGATAATGTGCAAGATTCAGGCTGCTGGGTTATTCTTGATTAGCCCTTCTGAGAAACAGAGCGTATTAGCTTGCCTGGAGCACTGCTGTTCCTGGTGCCTGCTCAGCGCCGGCGCGTGTGTTTGTGTGGGGGCAGGACTGTGCCAGACAGACGTTCTCCTGGACTCATTTAAGCTCTCCCTTGCCATTACACCTGTGAGGCTGACTACCATATATGATGATCTCATGAAGCTGGAGAATTTGAGGCCATCATTTTTTATTAGAAGTAATTTTGTGTTGAATCAGTGGAAAGAATATCCCTGTGGTTAAGACTCGAGAGAGAGTTCCTTCAATATGCTTTCTGCCAAACATGTATGATTTCCTGTGCTTAGGGAGGGATTTGTTTCACCTAAATTTAGCTTAGGTATCTAGCTTCACTCTGTAGTCAGCAGTTCCCCATGAGAGCAATTCATTTGACCTGAAACAGCTGAATTACCATCTCTATTAACTGTAGAGAGAACTTTAGACCAGAAGTCCAGCCTTTAAATGGCTTAGCTGAGCTGAAGCTGGATTCTGGCTTTCCTCTTTCTTTATGTTACATGCGTTAAAGTGAAGTCAGTGGGTTTTTGCAGGATGTTGTGAGGAGAAATATGCTGGTGGGGGTGAGATGTCCAGATACTACTGTGAAGGAGACCTCTGAGGCTAAATACTTGGAACCCTTAAATACACTTTTTTTTGAAGTGAGTATTATTAGTCTTCGAAATATATTTTGTATCCTTCATTTAAAAAAAAATAAAGGCTATATCTGAGTTGTTCTTACAAAGGAAGTTTCATATTCAAGCTCCTCTTCTTCATAAAATGATTAAATACTGATCCTTCAGTGACTTTAAAGGAAAAACTAGCAACTGTTCCATGTTCTGTGGTGCTGGAAGGGCTGATGCAATGCAGGACACAAAAGAGAATATCCCTTTCTCTTTTTGAAAAATGCAAGGGGATTTTAAAGTTCTTGCTCTTTGGCATCCAGGAAACTCATAACCATCCTCTCCTGGGACTAAACGTATGTCAGAAATCTGGTTCAGAATCATTCTGTTGTCATCCATTTCAAGCACAGTTCAGCATGGATTGGGACAGAAAATAGTTAAACTGAGTTTAAAATCTGTTCTAGCTTCTCATTCAGTGTTCTGTTCTTTCCTCCTCCTCTTCTGTGTTTTTATTGCTGTAATTGGTGTGTTTCTGTATTTCAATTGTAATGGCTTCTGAATGTCTTAGGCAGATGCTGTCTTATAAATCCAATTATTATGTGTCTGTCTGTATTATATTATTATGTGTGAGATGGATTGAAAACCATCTGGACTGTGAGGCTCAAAAGGTTGTGGTCACTGGCACGAAGTCCAGCTAGAGGCCAGTCGCTAGTTGTGTCCCCCAGGGGTTGATACTGGGGCCAGTATTGTTTAACATCTGCATTAATGACCTGGATGAAGGGACAGAGTGCCTCCTCAGCAAGTTCACAGAGGATCCAAAACTGGGAGCAGTGCCTGACCCACCAGAGGGCTGTGCTGCCATTCAGAGGGACCTGGACAGGCTGGAGAGGTGGGCAGAGGGGAACCTCATGACGTTCAACAGAGGGAAGTTCAGGGTCCTGCCCTGGGGAGAGAGAACTCCATGCCCCAGGACAGGCTGGGGGCTGACCTGCTGGAGAGCAGCTTTGCAGAAAAGGACCTGGCCTTCCTCCTGGTGGACAACAAGTTGACCAGGAGCCAGCAACGCGCCCTTGCAGCAAAGGCGGCCAGTGGTATCCCCTGGGCTGCATTAGGCAGAGCTTTGCCAGTAGGTCGAGGGAGGTGATGCTTCCCCTGCCCTCAGCCCTGGTGAGACATATCTGGAGTGCTGTGTGCCTGTGTGCAGTGCTGGGCTCCGCAGCACAAGAGAGACGTGGAGCTACTGCAGCGAGTCCAGCGAAGGGCCACAAAGATGATTAGGCGAATGGAGCATCTCTCATCAAAGGAGAGGCTGAGAGAGCTGGGACTGTTCAGCCTGGAGAAGGGAAGGCTCAGGGGGATCTTATCAGTGTGTGTGAACACCTGATGGGGGGAGTGGGGAGGGTAAAGAAGACAGAGCCAGACTCTTCTCAGTTGTGTCCCATGGCAGGATGAGAGGCAATGGGCACAAACTGAAACACAGGAAATTCCATTTGAACATAAGAAAAGCCTTTTTTATGGTGAGGGTGGTCAAATCTCGGCACAGGTTGCCCAGAGAGGTTGTGGAGATGCTCTGTCTTTGGAGATATTCAAAACCCAACTGGACACCTTCCCGAGCAACCTGCTCTAGTTGACCTTCTTTGACCAGAGGTTTGGACTTGACAATCTCCAGAGGTCCCTGCCAACCTCAACTGTTCTGTGATTCTGTTTGAAACAGGAACAGGTATCCTTTTTCTCTTTTTTAGGGAAAACAGTTCTATTGAACATGTAACTTTATTACTGAGGAATTTTAAATATGAATATTTTACGATTTTTAAAAATGTGTGCCAAACTCTTAGTTTCTAGTTCCCTTATAAGCTTTTCATCCTTACTAGAGATGTAGAAATACTTTTAAAAAATTAAAAAATAAAAAGTCGTCCCCCCCAACTGAATTTATATCTGCAGAAATCAAATATAAATACTTTATTTGACCAATTTTCACTCTCATTCTTTTTCCAGGCAATTAATTTAGCCATTACTTTTAATTACTAAAAGATAATTAATTTAAAATTATTTAATTAAAATTTTGTGGGATTCTTCAAGTAATGAATATTATTAAGTAAATTCCATCCTATTTCAATAAATACTCTTCTTATACTTTACTCTCTTGGACCACTGACCTCAATGCTAAATGCTAAAGTAAAATAATTTGCAAATTTTGGTAGTGATTCCTCAATTCTTTTTCACATTCGCATTGTTGGCTGACTATTATTTGGTTAAAGTTTGTGATTATTCTAATAGAAACTAAAATCGTTGTTGGGTTTTCTTTGCTGCTTTTGTAGCAAACAGGTCATCAAAGAAAGAGCCCCTCAGTCCCCTGACCAATTTAGTTTGGTGAACAGGAGTCATCAAAGATGTTATTTTGGCCCTTTTAACCTCGCAGGTGGCTTCTATCAGTACCTGTGCTTCTACATAAATATACAGACTTTGTAGGAAGCTTTTGGATAGGTTTTTGTTTTAAATTTGGTTACTGCTGTGCATCATTTTCTAGGCCAGCTGTCCTTTGATTGTGTAATACTGACTTACATTTTGGTAAGTGAAGGTGTATAGAAAAATATTAATCCACAGTATAGGAAGGATGACTTCACTTTTGAGTCTCAATCTGAACTTTAACTTGAAGTGTTTGGCCAGCATTTTGGCAGCCATCAGTATTCTTCAAGAACCTTCTCTTAGCTGGCATGTAAACTTCTAGGTGCATAAAATCACTGTGCACTTTTGTTTCTACCAGCAAAGTCCCCTTGCTGCTAAATGTCTTTGCCACCTACATGCCAATGTTTCTGACAGTGCTGAATATCGCATATTGTGAATCTGCCAGTGTGCAAATAAGGAAGCTGCTTATATTAATGTGTAAATGTTTGTGTGTGATCTGCTGTATTCAGAAAAACACTTCCATTTCTGTGGAAATTACTACTTTCGTATTCTTTAAAGATAGATTAATAAACATGCTAATATGTTCCATAATGAAAGCTGAGTTTAAACATTCTCATATTCAGTTCTTCCATTTATTTTTTTCCTCTTCATTTTCAGAATGTGAAATTGCATTAGTTTTCTGTTAATAAGTTTTCTTTGAATGATAGTTACTTGCAAAATTTGTTGTTCATTAAATTACAGCTCAGAAATGTAACAAATATAGAACTCAAGGCAGGAGATTAAGACTGGCAGATAACATAAGGGGTTTTTTTTTCCTTCCAAATAATCATATAAGGATTCCTAAAATGTGACAGGATGGTATTTATTTGGTGTTTTATGAAATGGTTTGGTTTTGCAAGTTTAATCATTCTAGTAAAGGTAATGGAAACTTGACTCTCAGCATTTGATGTTACTGCTACCTTAAATACCTAAGTATTTACTCAGTGAATATTCTGTGCAGTTCAAGAAGTAGTACAGTAGGCCCAAAAGTTTATAGCTTTGTATGCCTTTTGGAGTCATGTGACTTTATAAAGTATATGATTTTCAAAAGCATCTAAGGGACTCATTTGCAAAAGGAGCTTGGACAGGTCTATAGGAGTGGGTGTTGCTGATATTGAAGTTAGTTCACATACATGGAAAAACGATGATGTAACCGGGCTTAGATTATAGTGACTTTGAGAACTTAAGTTGGGGCAGACTAACGGTTACAGCAGGGAAAAGGAATAGTGTTTTGCTGGTCCTCCTGGTGCTAACTGGCATTGCTTGCTGTTAGACTAATGCTGCTTTGCACGCTTTCACCCCTCTCGCTGTCCCAGAGCTCTGTAGATCAGCCTGCTACCGAGTTGCTGGCATAGGTGATGCCATCTGCAGTTGCATGCTGCAAGTTAGTGTTGGCACAACAGAGCTGTTGGTGTTGCAGTATGGCCATGTGCAATCTGGATTTCTTTGCTCCCCGGGAAGAGATGGGTATTTTGAGAGCCCTAGAGAAGAATGGTTGCTGCAGGGATGTATCCAAAGTCATTGTAAAAGGGAAACCAGGCAAGGTCAAGCCTTGCATGTTCATCATCCCTTGGCCAAAAACAAGGGGTGGCAAGCATTTTAGAAGAAATCCAAGGATATAAACCAGAGCCAAGATGTATTTGTTATTTAACCAAGGGGTAGTATGGGGGTACTGGTGGTTAATGCTCTACTGAAGCACTCCAGGGAGTGGGCCACAACAGGTAAATGGTACTATCGTATGCACCTGGTGTTATGTGTATGTGTACCAACTGCCCAGGTGGATGTTGCCAGGATGGACATGGATGAGCTTGGAGGGCTTCCCAATTTGAATCCCTGTGCTTGTATGTTCAAAATAATGATTGCAATAGGTTTGGAGTACGTGCAGCTGAAGGTTAAATATCACATGTCGGCGCTAAAAGAATTTAAAGGTTCTCTGTAAGCTCATCAAGGACCATGCTCTCTTCCATTTCATAATCCAGGCTGACAACCACAATTCATCTCAAAAAGTCAGCCATGCTTAGACAGGTGTCTGCCAGTAAGGACTAATAAATGCACGTCACCAACAAAAAGAGGGCAACTAAAAACTCCTTACGTCCAGCCACACAGAAATCTCTTCCCCTTTCCATTTCCTGGTCTAGGTATTTACATTCCCTGCCTTCGTAGCACCATGACCATGTGCTCTGAATGATAAACTTGCACTGCTGTATTCCCCCCGCATCTCTTCTCCACCCACTAGATTCAAATGATAAAATCTTGTCATGAAAATAAGTGATTCACTACTCTAACGATACCATTTAAAATAGTTTACTTTGTGGTTTAGCTGATACTTAGCTTTCATAACATTGCACTACAGTCTTGGTAACAGCACTTCAGAACACTGTGATGTATATGCCGTAGCTCTTTATTGTTGCATGTTAAAAGATACTCATATCACACTATCTAGACATATATTTTTTTTTTTTCTGGCAGAAAGCATAGTATTTAGGCAATAAATACATGTTGGTTTAGGTGCATGTGAAAAGTCATAGAGATAGTAAAGTGACACGAAAAGCAGGACACTGTTAATCCCTGAAGTTCTTTGCAATCATTATAAACATTTATTTACCTTACAGTGAACTTTCTGAAAACACATGGGAATTTAAGGTGCAAAAAGTCCTGTATTACTACTTTAACTGTACAAAGCAGAGCTTGTTCTAGCATAGGTAGCTCTTTCCCTTGCAATCCTCTGCAGAGTCCCTCTAGCATTCACCCCAGCGTGTCACAGCAGTGCAGAATCATCAGGGCTCTTAACAAGCAATTTTCTCTCTGCCCACTCAGCCGCCACTTCAGTGCACAAGGCAATCACCAACCATATGATCAACAATCTAGCAAAGGTGCTCAGTATCCTTCTTTTAAGACGCGAATGCCTACTGCACAGAAGGACTCATCCTACCGTAATATTTTGGTATAAATGAAGGAAGCTGAAAAACAAAAACTTGGCTCCAGCTTTAAAAAAACAATGAACTGCAACACCTATAACAGAGCATCAAAGGTGGTGTAGTCACCTAGGTACCTAGAAGGTTGGCTGAGTTTTGGGTTGGGTCTTCTGAGTGGCTGGAGGGAGCTCTTTCTTCTTGTTGAAGCAGGGATTCAAGTTTCTGTGCATCTGACATGGAGAGTGTTTTGGCACTTTGGATTTTGGACCTTTATTTTGGAGTCTTTATTTGGTCTGGATTTCAGTGTTTTTGCAGTTTCTTAATGCTGCTAAGAAGCTATAGGGATAGTATTTCAAAGTGGAAGACAGGTTAATTGTTTTTGGTCTTTAAAAAACAGATAAAGAACAATAACAGCATCTTCTTGGCCATCATGGAAAATACACTTGCATTGTTGCAGTGTAAAGGCCAAAACCGAGGACAATCTTCCAGGGACTGGCAGATTAAGAGGGAGAAGGTTATAAAAAGAGAATGTGGACAGATAACTCCTTGCAACGCTCAGGATTGCGTGGGCCTTCAGGAGGCTCCGAAGGAAGATGACCAGGAGAGGGAGGTAACCATCTTGAGCTGACACAGTAAAGCATTGCCATAACTGAGCAAAGGCTGGCTGCTTCCTCAGATTATGGAAAAGGACAGGGAGATGAAGGGGCAACTTCTGGAGCTCAAAAAAGAGCAAGCCACTTGTTTGCCTGCATCTTTACCCTGTGTCAGCTGTCTGCTCCTCCTCTAGGATCATGCCCATATCACAGGTCCCAGAGAGCTGTGGGTACATGGAGTGAGTTTGCTGCATGGACACTCCACTGGTGCTATCCGCTCCTCCAGACCGAGATGCTGAGAGCAGCAGTCTTTTTTAAAATCCTCAAGTTTAGATGCGAGGTTTTCTGCAGCTGCATCATAGGTCCTAACTAGCAAGGAGAGTGACCGGGAAGAAAGCCATACTGAAAGTATACAGCACAAGGCCAGATTTTTCCATCTGAGGGAATCTGAGTTACCTCGAAGCTTTCTGGGTTAGCTTGTGTTACTGTTTTGCATGGAACACATTTAGTTACTTTATCTCCCAAAATGTTAAGAACTTTTGACTTTGTTATACAGTTAACTAAAAACTATTTCTATTTACAATTTTGGTGAAAATAAGGACTTTTTAAAAAAAGTTTGAGTTCTTTGTGAAGATTCAGTAATGAAAGTCGCATGAGGGAATGGCTCTCAAGCATAAGCACTGATTATACAGTCTCCATTCGTGAGATGATCAGAGAAGGTTCAACTTGTATTTCATATTATTTTTGTCTACTGTGTCTGGCAATGTGCTGGAAGAAAAGTATTTATGTTGTGTGGGGCTCCGTAGTGGCAGAAATGACAATGGGATGCCCACTCAGAAAGCTGAGCACTTAATTTAAAGAAAGTCCTTGCTCTGTGGAAGCAATTATGAGGACTGCAGTAGGAGGCATCTGGTCATGCAGACACAGCGGTTGTATTCATTTAATAGGTAACAGTTAATACTTTGCAGCTCAGTGTGAACTAGAACCCCTTGCAGACAAGCCCTTAAGTATTTAAATACCCAAGTCCCTCTTACTGAAATGTCTGAGAGTCCAACTTGGCCTCCACATGGTGACTATTGTAAATTTTCCTCATGAAACTGCATTATATTTCATCCTAATTAGCACTGCTAGCTGTAGTCTTAGTAAAGAAATATTAGATTAAAAAGTATGAGAGACTAGGCGCCCACGTCCTCTCCTGAAGGAACTAAATCAATTCCAATTCTACAGTATTCACAGAGCTGATTTCATTTGGCCTCCTTCTCTAGATGATGGCAGCAACATAGTATGAAACTGTTGCTGTTATTACTTGTGTTTTATTCCAGAGTTTTATCCATTTGGAGTGTTGTCAGGGTAGCATTTCTTATTAGCCCCCAAGTAAAGCAAACACTATTTTAGTAGCAAAGAAATTAAAGGTTAGTCAATAAATAGCAGTCACTTGCAACAAATTAAGATGAAAAACGTTTTGTTGTGGCAATAGGAATGAATGCTTCCTGCTGTGAAACTGAATTTTTTATTGAAATCAAATATATAATTAAGATATTATTATGCACAGAAAAGGTTAGAAACCTTAACATCTTTTGTCCATAAGCCAAATATTTTACTGTGTTGGTATCCATGCTGTGAGTTCCCCATTACTGCTCTGCCAGTAGTTTCAGCCTGGCATCTAGACTAAATTGTCTCTCTAGGAGCCGAGAGGAAACGTAGTTGATATGCGATCTCAGGTATAGGCCTTTCTTGAATGAATAAAAGCTCTGTCATATTTTATGAAATTACATCTGCTGGTTATACTCTGTGATCATCTCTCAATGAGGGAGAGAGCAGAGTTCATCTAAGTTATGGCCACAGACAGGTATTTGGAAGGAACTAGATGGGATTTTACACGCTCTTGCAGCTTCATTCAAATGTGTTTCAGGTCCAGGATGGAAACTGAAAGCAAGGTTATGATTATGATGTGTCTACACAGTAATTTTAAAATAGGTGTATTAAACAGCACTTGCACACAACACCAAAATTGCTAGGTGAAGATTGCTAAACAGCCTCAGAGCAGTGTAGCCTGTGAATGGCAGCGAACAAACGCGATAAAACGTCCGTCATGCGATGCAAGAAAAGCAGGTCTCTAACCTCTTCTTCTCGGAGCAAAGCAGAGAAGGAAACGCAGCCGCCTGGCATTTGCGAGGCTCCCTTTAGGCAGCCGGCTCCAGCGGCCCAGCGAGCACGGCCGCAGTGCTGAGTCTCATCAGCGTGCGCCGCGGCCCATCTCGGGAATACCTTAAAGGTCACCATCGGGGCTTGAACTAGCTCCGTCTCGCTTGAACGTTGTGTCGGCCGGCCGCTCCTTGCGCAAGTGCCGCGGCTGGCGAGGGGCACTGGGGCGCGGAGCCAGCCACCGGCTGTGCCCTGCGGCTCCCAGACTGGCTCTGCACCCGTGGCCGCCGGCGGCCGAGCCTCTGCTGCCACGTGAGGAGGAACCGCGCGGCTGGTGGGACTGGAGAGTTCCCCGAGGACTGTGTCCCCTTGTTTTTTCCAAGTTACAGGACCAGCAGGAGAGGGAACCTAAATCCTCCGCTACTCATTCCCAGTGGCCGGGAGGAGCAGGCAAGACGTGCCATTAATCTGAAACGCAGCACCTGAATTGGGAACAATTGTGCCTCTTCCCATCTGAAATTTCCAGAGTGGCGAATTTTAAAATCTGTTGTTAGTCTGGACAAAACCATCCTTTCTGCCTCTTTTTTTTTTTTTTTTTTTTTTATTGCTACAGAGTCTGTTGCCACCTCAGCCTGAGCTCTGTAACCGTATGCATTTTTTCTGCTCCATTCCTCATTTCCTTAAAGAGCTGATTCGTTGTGATTTATTGGGTACAAACTAAAAAGCTAAGTATTTTTCAGGATGTAAGTTGTAGTGGTTGTGAGAAGGAATGAGACTATAATTCTACACCACTTTATTTGACATAAGCATTTTCAGAGGGGAGGGGAGGACCTATTCTTTCCATTAGACCTCTCCTTTCTTAATCACCGTTCCCTAATTAATTCCCTGGTTAAATGTAAAGCAAGCATTAGCTTTGAATAATGTTTTCCTGTGTGACTAAACAAAGAAGAATTCCCTTCTTTTGTATCGTGACTCATCGCCGGGGGATCTGGTGCAAGCCTGAGGGCAGATATTTGAGACTTTTGTCCCAGGTGCTCCTGTACCTCTGAGCTGTGTTTTCTGTCCATCCAGAGGTGGGAGGCGAAGGTGGTGTCACGTATCACCTGCAGACGGGGGAAGCTCTCTTGTGAAGCCATGCTGGTAGCACAGCTTTGGTGTCTTCCAGTGGAAAGCTGAGTCCGACTCGCAGAAATGCAAATCTCTAGACAAAACATGCAGTTAGGAGAAAAGTAGATTGCTATTCATGCTAGCGGTGTATATTTTTCCTCTTAGTAGCTGTCTTCTGTTGCACAATACGCTTTCTTTGGTGCCAAAAGTGATGCAAAAAGGTTCCCTTCTGTTTTGCCTGCCACCTTCTCATGCCTCTCCCTGCACCGGTTTGCAGGCCTCTGGCTTCAACCAAGACAACTGTGTTTCAGCTCACATAGTAAATCGGATCGCGGGAAGAAATGAGGTTAAAAGAGAAAGCCCCTGAATCCAAAAAGACGATGTGGTGAACAAGGGCATGGCAAGGAGCAGATAGGGGAGAGGGGGGCAGTGATTAACCTGAGCGAGCATATTTTACCACCAAAGAAATGTTGTCTAACTATACCAAGGGATAAGACTCTTTTCTACTCTACTGGCTCGTGGCATTATTTTTAACTCAAAAGGAAGTTTTAATAATAATTCTGGGTTTGAATGTTGCTGATAGCTCGAGGGGAGGGACAGACTGCCGCTTTATTAACAGGGCAGCAAGGAAACCATATGGAATATGTTTCACATAAAACCACAAAAACGCCTGTGAATTGAATGCCGTAACAGTGAAGGCTGCAATATGTAATCTCATGGTGTTGAAAAACAGACACTTAAAAATACCCTTGGTTTTGATAAAAAGTTCAGAAAACAGAAATCCCACTGATTTTTTTTTCTTTCATTTGTTTTACAGGCATTCCCCTGTATTTCAACAGGAATTTATGGTAAGTAAGGTCTTAGATGTAAGTTATTGCTTACTCAGTTTTTCCTCTTATTACTATTTTCAACAGCGGTATTTCGCGTCAGGTGTCTCTCCTGCGGGTTTGGCTTTGGGCTGCGTAGCAGAGGCCGCGCAGTGCGGGATGCTGCTGCGCGGGGAAGGGGCTGCGGCTGTGCAGCCGGCGAGCCGTGGCCCGCTGCTGTGGTCGCGCTTCTGCAGCTCCCGCGGCCCGTAACCCCGCAGCTATGGCCGCGACAGCTAAGAGCTGCCATGTGACCAACCCTTCCGTCCAAAAGGCAAGCAAGCAAGGTTCCCCGATGCCCGAGACTGGGAAAAAAGTGTGTTTTCCTCAAGCAAACCTGCTTGAATAGCCTGAAATTATCTCAGCTCTCTTGAGTTTTGCTTCCATGTGTTTAACATAATGATTTATATCCAAAATGCGGCCTGAAGAATTGGAGGGAAAGGAGTATTGTGAAAATGCATCATTTACTTTGTTTCAATTTTAAGGCAACCCCCAACTAATAGTCAGCTATTTTTTGGTTGGTGTTGTGAAGGAAGCAAGCGTGATATTTAAAGGAGGAAAAAGGCAAGCAGTCCCATATTTGAAAAGAAATATGGAGACATTTATGAGAGGATGTGCAAATTTACCAGGGGATAAAAATATTTTCTAGTTTAAAAATAATGTCAGCTGATCTTTCTTTCATTTAGCTTTGTTAAGTGCATACAAATGATGATAGGTTGGATTACTTGTACTAATTCAAGTGTTTTAGACAAACCAGCTAAGCAGCAAAAAAAAAAAAAATGCAGTCATCAAGTACCACGGTAGTATGACAAAGCTGTTGCTATGTGAATATATAATAATTTTTATCTTTTTAACTGAATTAATTTAAGGATTGACTGATTAGATGTTATGGATGGAGGAAGATTCAAAAAACCTGGCATGGGTACATATGGTTGTTTCTTGTTTTTCAAGGAAAATGTAAAAACTTCTTGTTAAAAACTGATTGTTTTGGTGATTGCAAATCTGAAATAGGCTTCAGAAGGTTGAATCTAAATTACTTTTAGTGCTGTATCTTTTTCTGCTAGAACTGCACTTTCATTATTCCAGAAGAACATACAGATGCTGTTTCTACAGCACTAGAAGTTACTGAATATGAATCTGGCTTCAGATAAAGCTCCCCCTTAGCCCTTCGTTTGATCCACCGCTTGCACCTTCACAGGCCTCCTAGTTCTCGACTCTTTGACTTAAATCTAATTCTTGTAATCTTGACATGGGCACGTTTCTGTTACTAGTGTACAAAACCAGGCAAGACCTGATGCAAATATATGGGACTGGGGTAAATCAAATGCATAAATAATAATAGTTCATTTTATTAGAATTGGCATGGTTGATAGAAATCATCCTAGCAGGTGAGGAATATGATATGAAGCAAGAGAAGAAAGTTAGAAAGAATCTCTAGTTAGAAACTTCAGCTTCCTTTCCTGAAGTAATGGGTGCTTTTCTTGAAGATAACATTGATTTTAACTGGAAAACTGTGGTGTTTCTGAAAAATAGAATAGTTATGGCAGAGGATGTTTCAATAATTATTTGTTGTTTTCAGCTTTGTAAAGGAATTATGGTATATTTCTGCGAGAATATTCTGGTTTTCTGGTGCTATTTTTTGTTGTTTGTTTTGGAATATGATCTCTAATTGAGTTTACTGTTTACATTTTAATAAATGCTTTCTATTCCTCAGTGGAAAAAAAAAAAAAAAAAAAGCTTAGCTGGGGGGAGTGAGAAGAGCCTTCTTTCCAGACTCTGAAACGTACTGTGGGAAAGCGTAGCAATTAAACACAGGACGCTGCATCAGACTCCAGGCGTCAATATTTTCAAGAAGGCTTGACAGCAGTTACAATGCTAAAACTGTATTACGTAATATATTTGAGGTTTAAGGTACACCCAAACCCCACAAAGCTATGCTTTCATCTGGTTTTAGTTGCCTTTTTCCCCCTATAAATGCACATTCCTTTAGAGAATGTCAGTGTCTAGACAAGCAAGTGGGTCAACTTCATTTCTGCTGGCCAAACTGGATAGTATTACTTTACAGGTTACTTACTTCTGAACTATGCCAATAAAATGTTATTTAAGGAACACGCAGTCCCGATTTCTCATCCCAGAGTCATACAAACGCACGCGCTCTCTTCAAAATCCATTGGCTGAAAACTGAGTTTCACCTCCAGATGGAAGTGGACAAATTTGCAAGGTTCCAGGGAGTGGATCCAGTTTAGGAATCTGGATTGCATTTTGCTCAAGGTTCTAATAAATGCTTGGTTTGCTTGTCTTTTTTATTGTTGTGAGAGGCTCATAGTCGCAATTCTCTGCAGAGCAAACCTTTCCGGTTTGCCTCGCCGCAGAGCGCTCCTTTTCTCTCATAAAAGGGAAACGGGAAGAAGAAAGCAAGCCTCTTAGCGAGGTTTGGCAAAGGGCAGCTTGCTTCTCCTGAGAGGGGGTTTGACAGGGAGAAAGTCTGCCTTTCCTCCTCCCCAAACACTCTCCCGACGCTCCATCTCCACCCTTGCAGTTTGGGATGTCCCAGCTTGAACGAGTTAAAGTCCCGACAAGGCCAGAGGCATTTGCCATTAAGGCACCGTGCCAGGAATTAAAAAAAAAAAAAAAAAAACTATTTAAAGAGCACAGGCAACAATTTCACTCATGAATGATCTTTGTTTTAAAAGTCTGACGACTTCAAATGAGGGCTTAAATCTTTAAAAAAATGAGGTAGAAAGCACCAGGTGCTGACTGTCTGTAAAACAGAAAAAGGTCTAGCAACAGATACTCTGGAAAGAAAAGCGTTACCTTTCCCTAAACGATCCGTGTCATCTCTAACATGCTTATAAACTGATAATCGCTCCGAGAAAGCAAAGGGTACGACGACTCATCTCTCCGTGGATCCCTGGAGTTGCTCTCTTCCGTTGCAATAGCGCTTTCCTTTGTAACGGCAGCGCTGAGTTTCAGGAGTCACGCTGCTTCGGCAGCAGCGCCGGCGGCTTGCCTCTGTGCCCCGGTGCCAGCAATCGCCGGCTGCTGGAGTCGCAAGCAGCACGTCGTTGTTCAGTAACGCTCAGACGTGAGCGAGAGCGCAACATCAGCCTTACCAGAGGTTTCCTGTAGGCCAGCTAGGTTCTTAAGGAGTTTCTTACATTTTTTTTCCCTCTTTTCCCTTTTTCAAAGCAATTTTACTATCTGCTTGAAAAGAAGAAAAAAGTGATAAAAATAAATCTTCAGACAAATCTGTAGGCCACATGGTAAAAACTGTTATTTTAGGCTGTATTGCATCAGATTTTCATTTTACCTACAGTGATCACCATTTACACATCCACTTTCCCCATAATTACCATGTTGTTATGTCTGAGGTACTACCAGAAAAAAAAAATCAGTGATGGTCTTACAACAGTTTTTATGGAAGAGCACCTCATTTTCATGTCTTCAAGGAGTTATTCACAAATTGTGATGTTTGCAGCCTGAAAAGTGAAGAGGGATGTCTGATATGGCACTACAAACATTACAACCTGCAAAATTAAAGCAAGGCTCTGCAGATGGATGTGAGAGGACAGGAATTTTCATGCTTCGTCACATAGTCTGTTGAGAGATGATTATGGGGCGGACTACGTATGGAAGGACTTGGAGATGTTACGATCTATGCACACCTGTTTGCTACCTTCTTGTTATTTTGTGGTAATACAGGGTTTGGCTTCTGTTCCTAGATACTTATCTTGGTAAGGTAAGCTGTTTTCTGGCAACATAAGCAAGTAGGTAGATGTTCTTTTAAACTTAGGAGAGTGTTACAGAGGGGAAAAAAGATAAAATTTAAAGAAGAGAAGTCTTCATTTGGTATTTATTTTTGTTTCTACATCAGCGTAGCTGTGTATTTTATCTTAGCTTGGCTTTCACTAAAATGTTATCAGTTATCTTTTTGAAGAAAAAAATGATGACAGTCCTTAGGTTTTGTTACAAATATGCACTTGCATTTCTTTTAAAAACACAGAGAGGAAAAGGGAAGAAAAAGACCAAAAGCTCTGAAAGCGCAGAATGTGTCTGAGGTGATTTAGGCAGTGGAAATGCACAGATTCAGCATGTTTTAAGCACCCTTATTACTTTGGAGCAAGACTGACTTCTTTTAGAATCAGGCCACTAATGCTTACTTGTAGCTTTTGGCCTGGTCATGGCAAAACATTGCAAGGTTAAATTTATTATGTGTTGCTAAAGGAGAGTCTGAAAAGCAGGCTCAGGAAGCAAGGAGGAAAAAAAGGGAGCGAAGTAAAGTAGGCAGCGCATCCAGTGTGCAGAAGCATGTAGTATGTTCGCAAGGCACGACGTAGGGAGGCATCGCAGAGCCCTCCTTGGGCTTTGCGTTCACCTGGACGGAGAGGCCCCTCGGTCGGGTGCCAGCTGGGCGCGCGGCTGTCATGACCTCCTGTACGTTCTTCTTGGCACCCGTGCCCAGCTCGTCCTGCCGGTCCGCGGCAAGCGAGAGCCTTGGCTCTTCTCCCAGGGAGGCGATCCAAGGTAGGGTATAGCACAGCATTGCCTGGCAGGTGTGCTGCTGCGGGACTGTGAAAGCCCTCTGAACATCTGAGGCAGACGGCTGAACCAAATGTCTCCAAAGGCAGAATAAATTCCTGACGCGGGGCTAAAGGTTGAGGCAATCTATTTCCATCTGTTGGTTCTCGTTTTCTGTTGGCCTTTCATTCCTAGGATATGTGTTTCTTTAATGAGCAATTCTAATAAGGGTTGCACTCTCTTCTTCCAAAGAAGGGGAGTTAGCTGTGAATTTTTCAGAGCCGCTAGACACGGGAGTATGATAGGTTGTCTTCATCTCAGGTCAGGTGCTCTGAGTCTCTGCAGCCATCGCAAGGGCCTGACACTAAAGGTGATCATCAGCATTAAATATTGTGGCATCGATAATGGTGACCTAAGGCTTCCAGGAAGTTTAAAAAAAAAAAAAAAGAAGTGAGAGGACACAATATTGTCATACAAGATCTCTGTGAGCAGGGGTGGGGGAAAAATCCAGTAGCAGACATAGAGAAACTTGCTTTTAAGAAGATTCTGTGATATTACTAAGCCGAATTTTGGCCTGATCAACAGCTCCTCATCCCTCAACTCTGATTGCAACGACATTTTTGACATTACTGTGTGGATTTAACAGACATTTTTTTGTAGCTCATTGGGAAGTTAATTGTATTTTGTCATTTACTCCATAATTTGGGTAATGTAATATTTTAGCAAAAATGAAGATTTACTGTAACTCATTTTTTGTAGCTTCTTTGGGAGTGTTCACCAGTTAACTGAGATTATTATTAAAATTAAAAATAGTAGCGGCTATGAAATGGCTATTATGATATTCAAGTAATCCTAGAAATCTGATTACTACTTGTATAAAAATTTGTTACATGCATTATTTAACAGTGTTCTTATTTCAGACAGTGTAGTATTCGTGATTCTAATTTGTCTTTCCCCATATTTTAAATACTAAAAAGTTATTACTGGAAAGTGTAAATCGATGAGCTCTCAGCAGTCTAAAATTAACATTCATATGACACATTTAGCAAGAAGCTCCAACTTGATTTCAGAAGAGAGACTTAATAAGCTCTATTTTTGAATGGAAACTGGCATTTTATGGATATCATAGTTAGACTATCATGAAATTTATCTATTCTGAAATTCTTGCTGACTGTCCAACTTACAGCATTTCTGCTGAATATTAGATGAGAAATCTGAACCTTGGTTAAAACAGCATTTAGTGACCGTCTTTCAAAATACTCCTTCTAAAGCTTAGATTTGTAAACATTGAATACTCTCTCCTCATCTCCTTCCTGGTCTCACTTTTTCTCTTCCCTTTTCTCTTTAGGAAGAGAAAGAGAGAGAGGGCCTACGTAGTTGCTTCTTTCCTTTAAAAACAGTAGAAGCCCAAAGAGATTACGGCTTTGTGAAGTCTGTAAAACCAGTAACATCTCCAAAGGCATCAAAAACATATTACCCTTTGGGCACTTTTCTCCTTTCTTCCATTCACTTTTTTATTTTTTTGCAGGCAAACTATTCTGCAAAATATAAAATAGCTGGAAAAGATTTCTGGTATCCTGAAAACATATTGCTGATATCAGATGTAATGTTTGTTTCGGTGTTTGTGGCTTTCCCATTCCTTAGTGGCCTGAATCTCTATTACCAGGATGAAAGTTAAAACTGTGTGTGAGTTGTGTATCAGTTATATCACTTACTTGCCTCTTTTAAACTTTCCTTGCTGATGTCATCATGGTAGTCCTATATGTTTGTCCTACAGCTTTATAATCAGGACTGAATCTAATTTGTTAAAAATTTAAGTAAGAAAATCAAGATACATGGACCTTGTCCTCAAGACCTTAAATTAACATGATGCATGCAGTATAAAATATTTTCTGGTAAAAGGCCCAATTATCATTATGAAAAAGCTTTCTCTGATGTAATCTTGACTCTCCCCCTCCCACCCCAAAATGAACATGTCTCTAAAACTGAACTTTGAGCCCAGTCTGTCACTAAATCTCACCATCTGCATTGACTTTAGTGAGCAAGATGCATGCTATGGCATCATGGAGGAAGCCAGGTGCTGTGAAAGGATGCCCCTGTTCAAAATTATGCTATTTCACTTTATTTAGCTTTACATTTATAAAAGGGAATGAACTGGCTTAGCACAACTTAGAAATTATTGACTAGAAGAGATGAGAGGCTATCATTTGGATAGCTATTCAGATAATTAAGTCAACAGGTTAAGTGTGTATATTGCTATTCATGACAACATCTCTACATACATTTTTCATGTTGAGAAGTCAGCATTCAGAAGCAAAAACAAAGAGTTCTTTAGGATTCTCTAAGGCCATGAGCACCCTGGTCCAGGTTTGAAATTGCTCCTGCCTTGACCAGAAGGTTGGATTGGGTGACTTCAGAGGTCCCTTCCAACCTGAGTTTTTCTGTGATTCTGAGTTTCTGGTATATTTTCTTCAGTGACAAATGAGATTCATATCACAAAATCACCCCACTATTTCAGATCCTTGGTGAGGTTTCATCAGGTGCTGTCGCAAAGTAGTATTTTTTGTAAAAGGATAGCATCATGTTGTTGTGGAGTGTCTTTTAACCATATTCCTGAAAAAATGTCATGTGATAACTTAGTAATTATAAGAACATCTTTTTCACGCCTTCCTCATTTTCATTACAGAAAGTGTTGTGTATGAAGTATTTATTACCTTTGAGTTTTAAAACATTGTGAAAAGAAAGATGGCTAGTTTAATGCTTCCAGTCAAATTTCATGATGCGATTGAGCTTTCTTGAAAGGCGGAACTTTATATAAAATTAACCCAGCTGAAGAATAGGTATCATCTTGGCAGCTGTAAAACTACTACTTGGCTAAAAAGCTTGCACCAGAGCTGATGTGTGCCATGGTAGTGGTGAATTCATTTACTCATGCCACTGTGGCATAACTGGTATTGTATGTAATCTTAGTTATACATCACAAGTTCTGTATACCTCAGCAACCAGAAGAAGATTTAAAAGTGCCTATGGGTAAGTTTTCTAGTCCTAGATCATCACCCACAGTCATTTTAATACAGAATAATTGTTCTGTCTCACATTTACAACTGCAAACTGTTGGGCATATTCAGTTAGTACTGAATTCCACTCATGCCTTAAAACTTCTGTGAGAATAGCATAGTCATACTAGTCCATGCTTGTGTTTCCTTTATTAGTTTTAAAAAGTCCCAAGACACTAAAATTGACTAGGAATAATAATTGTGGTGTGATGTATATTAATTAGCTTTGCCTCAAAGGTATTAACTATATCCTTTTGAACTTCTGTAACTAAGTTAGGTATTAAACATGTCTTGGGAAAAGAGCTCCTCTTTCTCATTCTTTGGTTATTTCTGGTGCACAGGGGTACTCTGGTCCAAACTAATCACAGAATATTGTGGAGTTGCCCCTTTTTTGCCCTATTTTACATTCTTCATGGCAGGCATTGTCTCTTACTGTACAATTTGTGCAATACCTATGTACGCCAGAAGTATGCGTGAGAATACTGGAGCTTTTAGGTGGCTTGTGAAAGATCAAATGCATTGCTACTATGGCAGATACCTTCTCATTCCCTGAAACAAAACAAAAGATTGGCAAAGCAGACCTGCTATTCTGTATTTAATCAAAGTACCCGAAAGTGAATTCGAAGGTGTCTTTGCCTCCAAGGGTCATTCCCTGTATTGTCCTTTTACTGCCTCTGTGTTAGATAGGAGTGCTACCATATATCATTGGAAAGGGCAACTGCAGCCGAGGCAGAAGAAGAATAGAAAAGTCAGGCAATTCAGTGTAATGAATGACTAATCCTGTTTCTAAGCAGAGGGTTCTGTTTATAAGGGTTCTGTAGTTCTGCAGCCTGCAGTTTTTTGAAGGTGGTTGCATTAATGAAAGGCTGCCTTAGGCCTGGAAGAGAACTTTTTGTCGTAAGGACTTGTTTAAATTCATTGTGTGCAGTTGGCTGTTGGAAACTCATTCACCTTTCTTCTGCCTGAAGATGAGATTCCCAAGAGACGATAGTGTAAAATACAGTGAATTACAGCAATGGAATGGAGCATCTATTACAGTGGGCTGAATTTTTGTAAGGGAAAGAGGAGGGGATACAGAAAACCAGTTCTGCTTCATTTTAAATTATTCTTTGAAATGCAAAGGGCAGTATACATCAGCCTAAGTCATTGAATAGAAATATCAAATCCCGGTAATTTAGAAGTTCATTTAATTCCTTTTTTTATTCCTGCTACTCTCCTGTCTATTAGTTTTCCTTTCCTAATGCCTAATGTGGTTTAGACACACTAGAGAATTTTAGAATATTCATTTATTTTATGGCATATGATTAACAGCATCCACCTTTTTAGCTCAGACTTTATAAGATAAAGGTCATGAAGAGTATTTCCTAGGTGACCTACCTGAAACTTTGTAAAGTAACAGCAGACAAAATTATTTGATGATAACACAAGAAGGAATTAATGGGATAACATTTAAGCACTGTATTCTGGAGATACCATTCTGGAGACAACCTTGAAATGTAAATTTCAATAGCAATATTTTAACTGATTTTCTGAGATAGCAGAAAGTGAGACTTGTATACATGCTTTACTTTATGCAACTGGAGTAATTTACTAAAAGTTGTGACAGTGCATAAAATCAATTGCATGCATGAGTTTTCAGGACTGAGGCATTATTTCTCAAATACCAATAACTAAAGCCAAACTCACTGCTATATATGATGCAAATATGATTAGTTATTACTAATAAAAACTCAGGTAGTTCTGGAATTATTTCTGTCTAGTTATCTATCAGGATCCTATTATTGGATTTAATATATTTGTCTGTATCGCTGAAAGATTAAATAGGTTGCAAAAATGTATGGGGTTTACTGCAGAGGAAACACAGTAAAGCAAAGGAAACACAGTCAAAATTCACCTTTTTTTACCTAAAAAGTTTGAATGCTTTTAACAGCATCTGTACAGGATAGAATTGTTGCTGGTTTTGTCTACTTAGCAGTACTGGTATTCACATTAAATTCCCCTTCAGACTTACTGGGGGTGAGAAGTCCAGAAACGAATCTGTGCACCTTGCTGAAGTGCGTTACGTCAGAAGTTCGGTACATCTTGGCAAGGTGACCACACAAATAAATGTGGATAGCCTTTTTGTATCCCTGCCAGGCACCCAGGGTAGTAGTCAACCACCTACCGAAGAGCTGCTTACAGAGGGGGATGGGAAAAGTCACCTTCTGCTTCTTTAAAATACCCTTTGGGTCAGGTTTCTGCTCAACGGAGCCGAATTCAGTTTATTTCTGAGCTGTGAGGACTGCCGAACAGCCCTGCGTCGTGGGGTGTTGTGCGGGAGGACTAACTGTAATTGGCAATCCATTTCTTCATTTCCATGCTGCAGCCAGCCTGGACGAATTAATCACGCTCAAACACGGGCTGCGCGGAGGGGCGACCTACGCAGCACAGAAGAAAAATGAGGCCGCGCGCTGGCGTGACAGACTAATCCTTCAGCTCGCCCTGTCAGCCTGACCGCGGGGACTCGGCGGTGTGCCTGGCGGCGGCGCCTGCAAGCAGCGGCTTCGCCCCGCGCGAGGGCTTGGCCGGCGCGATGGCGGCCGCAGCGGGCGATTTTGGGTCCGATCCTGTAGGGACCGAACGGCTCCTTGGTTTGGGCGGACGTGTTCTGGCTCCTGCACACAAACCCTGTCACCTCAGTGGCTGCTGCTAACAGGTCCGAGCGAAGGGAACTCGTTTGTGAAGTTCGCCCAGGGAATAGGGCATAGGTGGTTCTGGATGGAAGGGAAAAACCGGCAACCTAAACGATCTGAATTTATTCTGTCAGCTATGAAAAAAACTTGTTTTAGTTAGCTTGCTTTCCACATTCTTCTTGGGACGGTGCAGCGTGTGCATGACTCCCAGAGTTACATTTGGAATAGGAGGCCCTGTTGTAACAGCTCTGCTCTCAATAATGGTGTTCTTCTTCCCTACGGTTATGATTTTAGGTTTTCATCAGGTAACTAAAATGGAAACAGGACTAAATTCGCAATGGAGTGTGTCAGTATACTTCATGGCAGCTGATTTGCACTAGCTGTGAGAAGTTCCACTGCATTTAGAGAAATAGATTTAGCTTATATTAAGTGACTCTGTTCACTTTGACTGTAACTTTGCTGACTCCAGCAGAGATGTAACTGGCAGAAATTTGGCCCCTTGTGTCATACCTTTCTTACAAGGCTCAGTTTTGGCACAGAAGACTTTACTGTCTTGTTCTTGAAAGAGCGAGTATCTAACCCCTTGGAGAAGGCATCATTTTAAAGTCTGATTTGTAAACCATCTGTATGCATCTCCTTTTTATTCCCTTCACTATTTTACTTGTATACAAAAGACTGGAGTGCTTGCAGTCATATATTACTACATGATAAACTATATTTATCATTTTCCAATTTACTTTTGGACAATGCAGCAAATCACTGATTTTTTTTTTCCTTTCCCTCTCTCTGATGTTTGAAAGAACCCCTTAACAGGAATAATGTATAACACTATTTATAGGGTAATAATTTACTGTATGTAATGCTGTGACGCTGGAAGACTTTCTGTCCCCTTCTATTTTCATTCTTCTCTGGAATAAGAACATTAAAGCTTCACTTTCAAAGAGCTGGTAATATCCCATATGGAAAATACCATCTCTCATCACAGATTGTGACCGCTCTTCTGTTAAAAGCCAAAGTCTGGTTTGCTTAGTCAAATTGAGTAGCACTTACTGGTCTTAGGTGATCACTTGTTGAGGAAGCTCCTGTTCAGTATGAATAACATTATGTTGGTCCTGCATGGGAGGGCCTGGTTCAGTGATTCCTGAGCTAAATAAGGACCAGTATAAATGTTAGCAATGTTCCAGCAGACAGCTGGTACTGTGTTTTCTATATCCATTTTCCCATTTCTCTGTTTTTGTGATCAAAAGACTATTTCTAAAATGAAGAAGATGACAGCATGAACAGTTGGGCATTTAGGTGAGAAAAATACGGGAAAGGAAGATCTAGAACATAATCTAAAAAAAGGCAGTTCCATCTTTAGGATGAGAGTTAATCAACTGTTTCAGCACTGACCAGTGTCTAGTGTGTAGCTGAAGCTTTATGTACCAGTTCATTACCCAGAGTTGGAAGAAATGAGCATCAGTTTTATGCAGAATGCATAGCTGTGCAAATTGCCCCATGTAGGCTGTGAGCTGTAGACAGTGCAAACATAATAGCTTTTCAACTGATGCAGTTTTATGGCTTCAGAACATTAATCATTTTCTTATGCCTTTAATTACTGTAAGGTAGTTACGCTTGTGTCCATAATAGGTGCTATCATTATGCCACTGATAGGTTTTTAACCATTCTTTTTGTCATAGCTAGTAAACATAATATAGGAGACCATTACAAGTCCAGAATGCTCTTTAACTGAATACCATTAGCAACATTACTGCTGTAAGGCCAACAACATTTTGAGTTATATTTGCTAGTTGATTATAGTCTTCTGTTACTTTTCTGTCTTTAGGAAGGAGAGAAAAGAACAATTCAGTTCCTAAACAGGCATTGCCTAATTAAAAGGTGGTTTTTGTCTATTCTGAAAAAATACAGCCTGGTTCCCAAAGCAAGCAAGAAAAAAGTTGCTGCATTTTCCACAGTACTAACTACAATGAGGGGGGGAATAATGCTACTTAAATGCTTACCAATAGCTGACCAGTGCTCTATGTATCTTGTTTTATTTTGCTGTGGACTTCATATGTTATAATATACTAGTTTTCAGAGCAGCAATATTTTACTGACATCTAGTAGCCTCATCTTGGAGGAGGCTGTTAGATTCAGAGCTCCCTTCTAATCCTAGCTGTCCGCCATGGTGCAGGTAACGAGAGCGCGTATTGGCGATGACTCTGTGTCATTCCTAATGAAGACTGCGGGTTGTGCAACCTTATACCCATCTAGCTATTGTACGGCCTGATTAATGAGTTGTCACTCTTTTATTGAATATAGGTAATCAGAAGCAGCAATTGAATTTATCATCCTTGGCAACCAAGAAATGCAGAATGTACAATGACAGATGGATTGAATATACGGGAATCTCTAGCTGTTTAATTTGTGTACATATGTAAGGTTTTATCAACTTACCATGTACATTTTCAATGGATGTTTTCCAAAACTGCGCACGAGTGACGTGAAAGCATGCAACTGCTCTACTATTGAATTTCTTTAATAATCACAGCCTGTTCAAAGTGTCTCATTAAGGGCAGTGATGTTTTAGTTTTGGAATTTCAAGCATTTAATGGTAAAGAATTAATTTTCTAAGTCTTTCTTAGCTTATCTCTTGTCTTTTGATATTTCTTCTCCTGGTGGTTGACCTTCCTGTAAGTTTCCCATGTTGATTACATGGCATTTATGCTGATCTTAACCCAGTTAAACACTTTTTGAGAAGAAATAGATAGAAATGTTTCTTCATCAGCAGTTATGTCAATAAAAGCATAACAGTTCATATACATACATTATGTATGAATTACCTATGATTTCAAGAAATTATCTAACTAAAAAGAAACAGTTATTCTGTATAAAGAAATTATGTTTCTTCAATAGACTAATTTTCACCAATTATTAAAATACCATGCTACTTAAGGCTTCTGGTTAGGAAGAAGTCACCTTGACATTTGCGCTTTGAACATATTTCACCCTTCATTCCATGTTTTATCATTCTTGATGTCCTAAATTTTCTCTTTCCTCCACAATTCTTTTTCCTCATCTACTTATTTTTTATTATTTGTTTTTATGACTCTTACTGTCAACATATTTCATTGGTTTCTACTTATTAAGCAGTATGGATCTGCCTGAATTTCATGTGCAGTCTTAATTTTGTGACTTTTAATGTATGATCCCTGCTTTTTAGATTACTCCTCAGTATTTATTGCTTGTTTTTGGCACAGCCTACTAAATACATTAATATCTGTGAATCTCTAAATTATAATGCTCTTCTCTTCCCCCAAAATGCCAAAACTGATGATGAAACTCTCTTCCTGTTCCTTCAGAATAAATCTAAGTATCAGTTTACTAAACACTAGGAGGTAATCATGTGCTTAATGTGATCCTGAATTATCTGTCTATAATTTCCAGAATCACTACTATAAAACAGGATCATCACATTAATACTTATTGGACTCACAGGTTTATTTTAGAAGATACTGTGCTGAAAAAAAAAAAAGGATACTGTGCCAAAAAGCACCCAGGTAATCTGTAGGTTAAATGTTGCAGCGTTTCATGCACCTTAAGCTGCAAAGGCCTCGTTCTTATGAGCACTGAGCAACGTCGAAGCAGGTAATTCCTGGAGGGAACAGCAGTATCAGAACTTACCTGGAATCACATCTAGACACTTTCTGGCTATTTCAGTTTCACCTGCACCCAGGTGTGTGTGCGCCCTGAGACACCCGTGTCCCTGCCTTAGCTCCACCAGCTCCCAGCACCTTCCCACTGCCGGGAAGTCATGCCATCCCCAGGTCTGGCAGTCCATGTGCCCCACACGCAATAGCAACGCTCACTAATCCAGTTCAATCCCAAGGAGTATGGTTGGAAAAAAAAACCTGGACTGAAGCTGTTGAAGCTAACCGTCTCTCTTGATTTGGACCAAAGCAAGGGACGTTCATAGAGGCACCTTGGCCAGCAGATCTGAGCGAGGAGGGACTCCTCGGAGACAGAGATAAGCTGCTTGAGGCAGTAACATCTTCCCTTGTTACAACTGGATTTGGAAGATGATTTCTTTCCACTCTTCAAGCTTGCTTTGTTAAAATTAGAGTATTTTTTTCATGTGCTCACTGATTTTTCAAAAGTACCTCCATTCTTCGGAACTGTCTATTATTTTTGGTGTGTATCAGGAGGTTTTTTCCCATGTTTTACATATACAGAACACAAAAAAGGCTTATGTGGAGTCTAATGGGGACTGATAGGAAGCAAGAGCATTATTAACATTTCAGCACAAGAAACGTCCCAGAAACTCACACATGCATCATTTCCTACTTTGAGTTAGGACTATTATGTCACAGTTGCTCTTTCTTCAAATAGTTTTCTAACCAATTTTGAAACAGTTTACATAAGCTGGTAGGACTGCTATTCTTATTTTTTGTTTTCTTCCTGCTCTTTCAATCTATGTAAAGAAATTCTTCCAAATTCCTATTGTTGGGGGGCTTTCTTAATTTAAGTTCATGTTCCCTTCTTTTGGTGTTTCCATGAACTCAGATTACCTTGTAGCAATTATTCTTTCCGTTCACTCCAACTCTTCTGTATCTTAGTGAGGCCCAGTTGTAATCCTTATTTTCTAAGGAATACAAATCCAGCTTCTTTGACCCTTCTGACTTCTGGAGATCTTTCTTTCTTTCAGATGTCCACCCTGTTTTTCTCTATTCCTATAATACTTTTAATTTAAATGCAGAAAGTTGGATATGGTGTTGTATGGCTCTATCTATTAGGGTGTTAGTATATCTTATTTTGATTTAAGTTTAACCATTTTAGATAGAGACTGTACTTTTGTTAGCTTTCTAAAATAATTTTGAGTAGTGATGTTCAAAGTTTCAGTTGCATAAACCAAACTTTTAACCTGTTATTCTTTTCTTGTCTCCAGGTAGTCACTGTAAGCTCACTAGCTTTTATTTGCGTATGTATCAAGCTGCATAAGATTATTTTACCAAGCTTATATATAAATATGTAAAATCCAAATACACATATATATTGATCCCATTGGTTTTGACTCATTAGTACTGTAAGTTTTCTTGCCTTGTGGATGTCCTCTGTTTAGTAATTGACATATAAAAATCAACGTTGTTTCTTGTAGAATGACTTTCCATTAGTTTTGTAAATCTAACCTGATTTGCTTTCCCCCCAAGGTACTTTTTTGTGGTTTTGAGCAAATTCTTATGCTGGTCTCCATTATTTGCCCCTTCATGCCTTCATTTTCCATTCTCTGCCTTTCTTATAATTTCTGTCTGCATTTTATTATGACTTAAGTTTGCAGTCTTTCAAATTGTGTGTTCTGGTAGGAGAAAAATACAATACCAAGAATATTTTATGGCAGAGAAATCTACAGTAGAGAGCAAAAACTTAATCATAGATCAGGAAATATTATGAAGTTTTGTTTTCATTTAGATACATTCTTTGCCATCTTGTTCATTATCACTGTAGTCAGGAGAGTTTGTGAAATGCCTAGGCTCTACTTTCTTCCTTTCAGTTCTTTAATTTTAAGATGTAGAGCTGCTAGTAGCTCTTCTCTACCTCCAAGGTTAACTCCTGCATGGAATAGTGTAAAAGCTCTGTTTCTCTGGTTATCTTTATTATCTGGTTATCTGCCTGAATCCCCCGACCTCTCCACGTACTGTCACATATAGTCCTTGGTAATTTTCTTTCCTCTTTGCAATTTTATTTTTATACTGAGTTTCCACCAAGTCAAAATCTCTCTGACTGGTTCTGATCTAGACCAACTTCCAGTACAAAAATTATTCACTGGAGGAAGGGCATAGGACCTAAGGGGAGGAACCACAAGGGTTCTGCCCTGGAGGTGTCAATTAACCTGCCAAAGTTGTAGAATGGAAAGAGATGCTTTCATCCAATAAAAGCACCCCCATTGCCACCTGACGTAGTAGTAGACGTGTCTCCACCGTGCCTGCTGCACTGGGCACAGCATCCGTGAGCAGGCATTCCTGTGGAATCACTGATCACTGGTGACATTGGGGAGCATGAAGTGAAAGGCTAAAATTTGTTAGGCCCGGTTTTACTCCCTAGCCAAGGACCCCTCTCTGGCGATGCATCCTCCTTAGGGATTTGGGGAAGACTGTGCTGGGAAAGGTGATGACATGGATAGGAGATTTAGATAGAGATACTTTTCACCACTGAAATAATCCAGGCCCGACTCAACATTACCACGGTATTCTTCACAATCTGGAGATGCACAAGTATTGCATTGATACAAGCTATCTTGAATGTAATTGCATAGAAGGAGAGCACCCTTTGACCTGATAAAATTAATGGGAGTTATGTTAGTTAAAGCCAGTTAGTAAGTTTGCTTCTCATGCTTACCTTCTCTTTTGGTTATGTAAAAAGCTCTTTTGAACTGACCCACCTTCTTTTTATGCTTCCCCTGCTTAAAGATCTCTCTCTTTTTTTTCCTAGTTTGTTTCATTGCTTAATAATCAATGGTATTTCTCCATCCAGTAAGTTTATAATGCTTTTCCATATGCCTCTCAGTAATCCACCTGGGATTTCATTTTTCTGAGAGGATTAGGTGTGTACAACTGTGGTGTAAAGTGTGGATATCTGACTGGAAACGAGAGTTTTCCTGAGGCCTAGTGAGGGTCATCTCGTGCTGAGCGTATACACAAGATAGATTTAATAAAATCCTGGAATAAACCACCATATTTTTGCTGCCACATGGCCACATTTACAAGGAAATTGAGGTTGGAGGTCAATTTTCACTTAAAGACTCTGGTTGGAAATGCCTGGTTTTTAAGTGCAGGTCTTTTAAGCCCACTTGTTTGACACATGGTAAGAAATTTACATTTAAATTGTCCAGATGAGCTGCTTATTTGTGCTGAGTTGTTGGACAAAAGACATTTCTTAGTCGTCCATATCCTTCACAGCTTGATCTAACCAACATAGTGTAGGCTCCTTCTTTTCAGATGTGGGCATCGTTTCTGACTAAACTCACTGTAATTTGCATTGGCATTTGTCCTTCTCCTGTACTGGTTTGAATATTGTTCAAAATAGCATAGAGAACTATTCCTATTTTCTGAAGAGTGGCCTCTCACAAAATGAAATAATTTTGCTAAAAAGCCAGATATGCCAACATAGGACTAACCAGAAATTTTGAGATATGTTAAACCTTTCTAAACATTAGGAATTTTCCAATACCTAAAGCAAAACACATTTGCTTGTATAATGATCCAAAAACAAAAAAAATCACACTGACAGCGCTTCAGAGTACATGCTGAAAATGCTGTTTAAGACAAGTGTTAATAAGACCTAAAGTTCATATCAAGACTAAATTGGATTTGAATTTGTGGGATTGGAAGTGCCATTAACTAGTTATTTAATTTCCTTTTTGATTGAAGTGTGCAAGACTCAGAAAATGCCTAATTGTGAGTGAAATGCAAATTAGGAATATTAGCAGAAATCATATTAAAAAAAAATACTTGTTTGACAATTAATGCTGTGATCTTTTAAAAGGATGAAGAACCTGATGAAATCGGGGATATTTTATTGATCAACTACTGTCACTTGGTTTAAAAGGCAACTGATGCTAGGGCTTGACTTCTCAGTCAAGAGAAGTGTTGCAATAAGGAGGTGTTAACAAAGGGGTATATAATCTAAATTTGTCTATGAGAGAAAGAGACCTTAAAAACAGAAACAAGATGGGAGGAGAATCAGTCAGGATTTTCCAAAAGATAAGACAGTTTGGTATTTTACCTGTTAGTCCTAAATTCCATAACTCTTTAGTGTATGAGAAAAAAAAAAGTGTATGAGAAAAAAAAGTCTTCAGTGCAACATTTGGAGTAAGTGTAGAATAGTTGCTGGCCGTTTCCATATACTTTTCTTCCACTTCACAGAGTTGCTGCAATACAGCTGAAATGAAATAAAATACCCAGAATACATTGGTTGATTGCTGATACATATATAGTAGCATAAAAGCAAATAAGGTGCGCTTGTAACCCTGCTGGACAAAAAGAATATGTATTTTAAGATGGAGCTCTTCTCTTGCCAAGCAAATGATTTCTACAGAAATGATACAGCATCTTGGTAAGGAGAAAAAATGCTTCCTCGTAAAAATTTAATGCAGAAAATGTTGAGATAGTGCAGTGATGTGTCAAGTCAGGCAGCCTACACAAGCACTTGTTTTAGCAGCATTCACGTTGTGTGAATTGAAGTAGTATGAAGAGCCCTAATGTATGGTGAAGAATAGTAGCCATTAAGTATCAAATCTAAAATGAACCCCTCTCACTATGTCTCCAAAATATACTGGCATTTTTGAACTCCAGATTATCTGGAGATATTTCAGTTTTTCATCTGTTGTAGATCTGCTGAATACAATAGCTGCTGGTCTGTGTGACCCTTTAGTACGGTTTATCACTGCCCGAGGCAAGAATGGAAGAAAAATCCACAGTCTGAATAACATACACAAGCCAAGAATCAATAATGTATTTGTTAAAAAGAGTAAACTAAGTAGATTAAATATGCCTCACACAGGATCTTGCTTTTTCACCCAACCTGCCCTATAATTTTTTTCCGTACAAGTCTTTAGGGGAAAAAGATAAAAGAACATCTTCGTTTCCTATTTTTCACAAGGAACTGAGGATATGCAGTTTCAGCTGATTTTCTTTACGTGCTCTTAGGAAGTCTTTGATTTCCTTCAGAGAGGAGATAAGAAGTGTGCTTCAGTAGAAATAATGTCACATTGTCTTGTTTGTTCTTGTGTGCGTATGGCCTTCACCAAGTACTCTGTTGGTTTTAGATAATCCAGCTAGGTCTTCGGGTTGCATCTGTCAGAGCGATTGAATGTGGTGGAAGTGATTTAAAGGACAGAGCTGGGCCGATAACGCTGGCCACGCTCTTTGAGACTGCTTTTTTGTCCATTGCCTGCGTATGTTTTATTCCATTAAAGTTTCTCAGGCTTTTTAATACTGTCATCTCCTTTCACTTTGCTGTGGTAGTGTGTCTTCCCTCATGTCCCGTATACACATATGCATCCCCAAGTCCTCGCACGTCTCAGCTTCCGTTGCAATACGCTGCCTCTTCTCAGTCAAAGTGCTCTGAGCTCTGGTGGAGCCAGCAGTGCCGGCAACGTCTCTGCCCAACCCACCCTCCTCCCCCCAGCCCGTGCTGCAGCGAGCGCACCCGTACTCCCCGGCAGCTCCTCTCTCTCCTCCTTTTCCTCCATCCCAACCTGCTGTGCCTGGGTGCTGCGGGGGTCTCCCTCGCTGCCCTTGGGTGCTGCCCCAGCTGCTGGCACGCAGGTCCTCTGCAGCAAGGAGGAGAAAGCGCTGGTCGTGAGCATCTCGCCCTCCTCTCCCGCAAGCCTGTAGCGTGGGCAGGCACATTACTAGACATTAGGGACTCCACCAAGGACAGAGAATATCTCAACTCCAGGCAAGCCTTCAGTTAGCATTTGCAACCAATTGCACAGTGCAGATGTGTAGGGAGCTGGGCGCTGCAAGTTGCAGGGTTGCACAGTCCTTACTCTTATTGCTAAAGAGCAGATCTGTGGATGCTTAGGCTTCCCTTGGTGCTTATAGGAATTGCATTTCAGGGAGGACCTGGAATAGTGTCAGAGGTTAAGCAACACTGCACTGAAACACCTTTTTTTTTTTTCTTTTTTTTTTTTTGGTGACCTACCAGTTTCTAATGGAGTTGGGAGAGGGTTTGTTTGTTTTCTCTCTTGCAGCATTAGCAAGGCACTTCAGGAAGGTAGGGTTGTTTCCCTACACTGTGGTTCAGAAGAGAATAACAGGGCATTTTTATTTAAATCACTGGGTAGAAATAGATGTTTAACCTTGTTTGAATTGTACCTACAATCAAGCTTATATCCCATCGCTGTTCAATTCAGTCTATGATGGGAGATTTCACGGTTGACCAGTGCTTTGCACTTTGTCTCAGATTGCTTCTGCTGTAGTATGTTGCCACCCTAAGAAACAACTTGCTTGCTATATATGGATGAGCTAAGTAGCAGTTGAAATATTCTGTGTTGAAGAACTCATGTAAATGTTATAAGTTCTTTCAATTAACATTTCTCTGCAATACACTCATTTCTGAAATAGCAATTCTGGATATGGTCTAGAGTATGTTTTAAGAAGAACGATGTACGAGAACTCATGAAGAGTTGTATGTATGTGCCTAAATGGCTGTGCATAAGTTACACAAACATTGCATATACACTCTCATAGGCAACTTTTATAATTACATAACTACCTGGGAAAGCATATCTTCCACTTGCATTTGCATTATATGTACTTTTTCTTACCATATGGGAAGGCTAATTGCCAGGGTAGTGAGATCTTTTCCCTTTCAGTGTTCTGGTGGGATCTTTCTGCTGTTCCCCTGTTATGTTCTGCTTGAAGCCTTAATGTTCCACATGCGCATTTCGAAATACTCTGACAGAGAGAAAAGATCCTTTACATAATGCAGTGAACAGCACAGCTCTGAAGCGGTTTGCTTCCCAGAGCATCTCTGAGTCTTGCTTGCTATATTTTTATAGAAGCCTGTAAGAGATCTGATCTATCCATAATGTGGTCCCCCTGCAAGCATGCTCCCTATAAATGCTGAAAGAAGAATGAAACCAAAACCTTGACTTCTAATAAAAAAAAATAGTAACTGCTGTAGAAAAACAAAGGCTCTTCTGCAGAATCCCAGTGCAATGTCTCCTGCAGTAAGGTATCTCTTAGGACTCGCAGGAAAGCTGCCTTTCTCTTCAGCAGCTCACGTGTTAAAACACCTTTTCAGTAAAGGGTTTTCTTTTCCAATAGTAACAAATGTCAAACAGCTTAGTCAACTTAAATTGTAGTTTTTCTTCAGTAGAATCATAAGACTTGTTAGCACTCACCTCTCTACCTGCTCATATGACCTAAATAATTATAGTATACGTCTCTATTCAGCTGGCACTTTTAACTGAATTATGTGACAATTATTTTCCTAAGGATATCAGTGTAGAAGCATGGAAAGTGGTAGAAGCATGGTATGATGCTGTGTGTTTTGGGGAAAGAGCAGATGACCTGCTTTTTCTTGAAACTTGGCCATTTGCTTGTGACTGACCTCTCTTAGACTGAAGCTGTAAGCTGAGTCCAGGTGTGCAACTTGCACAGCAGCGAAAGCAGCGGGATTGTGGATGATGGACGGGGATTGCCATGCTGGTCTGGCAGGAGACAACTGTCAGTCACGTGGCAAAGAGTACCCGTTGGCATCTCTTCTGATGGGCTGAGGCTGAGCCAGCCTCGGTGTCAAGAGTGTCAGCAGGTCTCAGCCCACAGTTTGTCTGGTTTTCGCTGACTTGCATGAGCCTTGTGGTGTCCTCTGGTGCCAGCAGAATGCTAATTGACCTTGGTTGGCTTAATGTGGGATCACCGAGTTCCCCGATGCATTTCTGGAAACGAAGAAGGGCTCGCTATCATTTCAGTCAGCTTTGTGTCATCGTAACATGGCAGAAACGTTCTGTTTCGTGAATTAGTTTCTAGATGTATATTTGGGGGATTTTATTAACTATCCTCTATGAGCTGCCTGTTTATCGTGTTAGTGGTTGAGTGCATTTGGCAATCATTCTTCAGGAGCTGTATTTATTTTTCTGTTGCTGCTGAATTTTTTCACTCACAGAAAATGAAAAGGCATGCTTCTTGCTTGAGAGGAGCTGAGACATAATGATTTCTTCAGAAGAATGTTTTGTTTATGCATTTTCAGAATTTCTCATTTTCCTTTTGACATTTTATGTGCATGCTAATTAATTACCGCTCTAACACAGTCTATAATGGATACAGTGAATATGTGCAGCTTTGTTTCTTGGGGTAACCGGGGTAACAAAAAGGTTACTGTCTTCTCACAATATTTAATTTCACTATCCTTCTGGGAGTTACTTTTTGAGTAGACAGCAAATAAGGTTTTCTTTGGCTGAATGAGTTCAGTGCAGCAAGGTAGATTATTTAGCAGAAGGCTCATGTCTCTTCTCTTTAGTCTTCGAGGTAGATGATTCAAAATAAGGCACTTCCTTTTCAAGTTGAGACTATCCAGAAAAATTACCAAGCTAGCAACCTGTCAGCTTGTTTATAAAATTGTCACGTGACCATGGTTAAAAAGAAGAAAAAAGCCCAACAATAGCAACAATCTAAGCTTATTGGTAGAATGCTAACATCTCTGCTTCCAGAAAGGGCAGATTTACCATGCTAATGGCAATCAACCCAGCATCAGTGAATTCGTTGTGACTACTAAAATACGTCTCTGACAGGCTGATTATATGGGATCGTTGCAAGATTACACTCCTGCTTGTTTCACAACTGAAGGACAACTGCATGCATTGAGTAACCCCACCTCAGGCTTGCCGGCTTTGCATCTCATTTGTTGCCTTTTATTGTCATGCAGCGATATAACGGAAAGTGTTATGATTACTGTGTCATCAGTAGCTGGGCTTCACCCCTGTGACCCTAATGAAGCTCAGTTGTTCACATGTCTGTTGTGATTCAGAAAGCATCTTTACCCCGGTAGTAGTAACTGGGTTTCATAACATATATGGGATGAATGTTTAGTGCCTTTTTTTCTTTTTGTTTTAAACAGAAAAGTCTTTTCTTTTCCACACCATCTGGTGCTGATGATTCCCACGTACCAAGTACTTGATGCACAGTGGAAGTGCCCTGTCATACTGACTGCAGAGGGGGCCTTCTGTGCGCTTCCACACAGTGTCAAAATATGATTGTTGAGCTACTATTGGAAGAGCTTCCTTCATACATTATTAACTATCATTGACAAATATGTAAACTAAATAAATGGAAGTTACTGTTTTTTGACAGTCATGTTTATGAAACAGTGGGAATCAGGTTTGATTTGAGAACATAGGACCAGTCTAAGAACTCACACGTCTTGATGTATGCACAAACAGGCTAGTGTAGATATTCTTCTGAGAAAGTATGAGAAACTCATAACCAGTCTTTATGTGGCTGTGTATTTGCTTCCTTTTTTTTTCTTTTCATGATTTTCTTTGAAATGAAACCATCAAAACTGTCAGATAAGTATATTACGTTTGTTATGAGCCATTTAGAGACTATAGAGAAAGGAATAGTCTGAAATGAATAAAAACCTATCCAGCATTTAGGTTGTACTAACAAGAAGTGATGCAGATCTTTTTTGCTAGGATGAGTTGATTTACAGAGAACTTTAGGCATCTCAGTTAAACTGACAAATTATAACATTTACCCCTGCCGCTACTGAAGTGATTTTGGGGATTGACATTTCCCTGTTAGTATTATATCGAGGTAGATGTAATCTGCTGCTATCATCTTCCGCTATATCATATTAGAGGTTGATTATTTAGTACTTGTGTTTTGCTAATGGGCTTTTCATGGGGAGGTGCCATTACCTGATTGTAAGCTGGACATTTTTAATAAGGTGCTACATTGATTGAGCAGAATAAAAGAGAATAATAAAGCTACCAATATCTCTATACAATTTGGGAGTCCCTTAAATAGATTTATATTACTTTTATTTCACAAAGTCCTTGTTATACTTTTATTTATTGAGCAACTTATGGTATACATTTTCCAAATACTGCACAGACAAATTAGGCATACAGTAATAGACATTCACAATAGTGTGAATGTTTCTCTACTAAATACCCAAAAGCACAAAAGGCTAAACATTTACTCTAAAGTGTCTGACAATGGGGAGTTCATCACATATATTCAATATATTAATGAAAAAGGGGGACTTTATTCTTACCAGTTGCTTTTCATGAAATAAACAGAAAATTTAAGGGGAGCTCCAAAGTGTATATGTCCACAGTTAATATCTTCTTCAGTTCTTTCCGGTCTCCATCTCTAAAACAGTACATTTATTTAATATCAAATGTTTCAGAATAATTCTGCAAGCTCTTACCATCTCTTCTCTGGAAAGCTATGACAATGACAATTGCACGAACTTGCATAGCATACAATTTGTTTCACAAGGTGTTTCTCAGGTCAGTGTTATAACTTCCAGGAATAAGATGGTAAAAGTCCTGGAAACAGATATAGAAGCTTGAAGACCTTTTAAAGCTTTCGTAGACTGTCACTGTGTATAATATCTGTGCAAGGACATACCAAAAGCAATACAAGGCTGATGGTAGAAGGGTGGGGAGTATGAGGGCATAGTCATTCCTCTAAGAGAGTGAATGTAATAGCATATATATTTGTTAACAGCTAGCAAAGAGGAGGAGAGGAAATTTCTTAGTTTGGCTGCGGCTAGACTGATGCTGGTACCCAAGCCCATGTTAAAGCTAGCAGTCACTTCTCTAAAGGTATATGCAAAGACAGCTATCCTGTCTTGAGTGACACCAGAAATGTTTAGCTTTGAAGCAACTGGGCGAAGATAAAAGAGTTTCCATAATTGTTTCCAAGCAATGTGCTAGGATTTTGGAATAACAAGTGCTTCTGGAGACATAGCTGTGTTACAGGCTTTTCCCATATGGCCGGAGGGCAAGCACATGGAGATGGTCAACCCTAGCCCGCTTGCCAGAGGCGGCAGCATTGAAGTAACAGAGCAAAGCTTAGCCTTAGCCATGCATGCACATGGGATCTCCTTCACCCGCCTTGCTCCTCCCAAGCCCTGCCGGATTTGCCTCGGACCTTAGTCCTTTTTGAGCAGCTGGCTTTCCAGCCTCTGTCAAACCTTACACTGACTTGTTGCATGGTCGTTGAGCTTGCACCCACTGCAGGGCATCGCAGTAATGGATGAAACCTTGGAGGAGGACCCAAGAGACGGTGGCTACTTGCTCCTAGGCTGTGCTGTGCTTGCGGGGTTAGGAGCGAATGCTGTTAATAGATAGGGAGATGTTATTAGTGGGCTCCGCAAAACTGGGGAGGGCTGCAACAAAATTCCCACTTGCTGAAGCCACCCTTCTGGCGATAACCCACGCTGGTTTTGTGTTGTGGCAGGGTTTGTTGCCTCCATGCCAGCTTTGCCGCTGGAGAGCCTGGGAAGCCAGGCCCGTGTTGGAGGGCTCTGGATGGTGACAGGCACCCGAAGAGGTGCTGGCGAGGCTGTTTGCCTGTGCCTCGCGGCGAGTGCTGCTTTGCCTTTCCGTGCCCTTGTCCTCCTCAGTATTCTGGAGGAGCACTCACTGCAGCAACACGGGCCAGTGTCACTCTTATTACTTCACCTGTTTTATCTTTTGTGAAATTGAGCCTTTAGCCAGAATTGTCTGAGCTGCTGCTCCGGCAGTCGGTTAACTGTGAGGCTCCTCGAGCTCATTTCTCTCCCGTAATTTGATTCCCACGTGCTCCCTGAGATTGCTTTCTCATGGAGGGGAGGGGTGCACGAGGGTGCGGGAGCAGACCAGAAGCGTTGCGGCAGGCAAATGTAGCTTGGAGATAAAAACAACGCCAAAACATGTTTTAAAAGATCCCATCTCACTTTATCTCCCTTTAACCCAGTCCTATAAAGTAAAACGTTGTTCTGTTGCCGGCCCCATGTGCAGACACGGCGCACCAAGCAGGAGGCAAAATTCCAGCCAGCTTCCATGTAAAGCCCCACAGCTGATTCCTCCATGGCAATTACTAGCAGTGTGTGTAAAACAGTAATTAGATTTTTTTTTTTATTTTGCTTCTATGGATTATGAGATATATTCTGAAATCATATGCAGAATTCAAGGTTTTTTATTTTCGTAGCTAAACTATTTCTTTGGCAGAATGGTTACTTAGGGTGCGTAGCTGAGCCCCGGGTTTGTAGATAAGCTGCTGCTTAAGATGGGTTAGTATAGCAGTAGCTTTCTAAATAATGTACAGTTTATTCAGAGATTTATGATTCTATAAAATTGCCAGTGCTTTATCACAGCTTTGGGCAAATACCCTGCTGCAGGGAGGCAAAAAGAAGCCTGAAAAGTGAATCTTGCTGGAGGGGGGATTCTTCTTCTGCAAATAAGCCATTCTGTGCATAAACAATGGCATATCGCTTATCTGAAATACCTATTTCTCCCTCTGCATGGTGTTCCTTGCGCGTCCAGGCAGCTCTACCAAACTCGGGGTAGGAGAATTACTATGTTATAAAGTCCTGGTTTGTTAGATAGGATGTAATTAATTTGAGCAGATGGTCTGCTTAGAGGTCTATTATGTTATATGAGCAAAATGAGGCTTTTAGACGGCCTGGCTTTGGGTTCTGTTAGCGTTCATTAGTTTGTGGCGTAAGACATATGCTTTGATAATATCAGCATCGTTATTAAATGTCATAAGAATATATGTTCCCAGCAGCAGTGGAAGTATCCACAGTAACAGCTGTAGGATCTTTGCTAATTTTCCATCCTGGACCTGCAAAAAAAGATTATGCTTTACTGTGAAATGTGTGCAAAGGAAGCACAATACTGAATGTTGGTATTAGCCATGCATTGACTATTTTAACCCTCCCCTCTTAGATATTGGATAGCTCTTATTTATCACTTCAGAACCCTTACAAACCACATCTTGTTGTGGGGTGTAATGGTTTGGGACAGGGTGCAAAGAGGGTTGGGAGGTTTTGTTTGTTTGTTGATGTATTCACTACTCTAGCGGTGCACGAGTTACAAAAAGGGCAAAGGATGAAGGGTGTAGGTGTGGAGGATAATGTGCTGAATTGAAAAACTGGGCACATGTCCTAATTTTTGCAGGGTCTGCATTTCAGTTGGTGGTGGGAGGGTAATGAATAACGTTAAAAAAAAAGCGCTGTGTCCGCAGATGTTTGCCAGATTGCAGGACTGTTTCTGTGGAGCCCCAGAGCTTGCTTGTGCACTCTGCCTGCAGCTCCACCTCTTCAAAGGCTGCTCTATTAATCTGACCTACCGAGGGCTATTCGTACAGCTTATGGGGTTTTATTTTTAAGTCCTCGCAGAAATGATTTGCTGCCCTCCAGTAAGGAATTTAAAGGAAAATTAAATTAAGGCTGCCTAAGTAATGAAAGCATCTTTAGATTTGATAGATAGAGATCATCAAAGCAGAAAGTCTGTATCCCTGGAAAGATTTTTGATATTGTTTAGTGCTGGGGGGAGTTACCATCTCCAGTATATCATGAAATATCAGGCCTTAAATTCATATGCTTATGCTTCATGAATTCTTTAATCTCTAAAGTTGTTCAGTATGTTTTAGGTCATAAATTAACAGATTTCTAAATCAAATAGAAAAATTATTTCTATCCTTATGAGGCCTACAGCATTGGGATCATAGTTTTGTGTAATTTTGCTGACAGATGGATTAAAGAAAGGCCTTATGCCTTAAGAGACATCTGAATTTTTCTTGTATGCTATGAAATGTTAGCCTAGTATTTGTTACTGTGATATGCATATTATATTGTTGCCTGCCTAGTATGACACGTGTATAACTACCTGTTGTTTCTGCTTCTCTTGAGCTGTAGGGCTTTCCTAACTAGGGTTGAAAAAGTAATTTCCGATTTAAAAAAAAATCACTTAAAACTTTATGCAAATTTGAAAAGTAAAGAATTGATCAACTCTAATCCCAAACTAGTGCTAGAAAAAAAGAAAGGGATCCGTTTTCTTATCTGTACATAAAATACGTGTGCCTTATATTTATCTTTCCTTTCCATTTCTTCTGTTTTTAGGTTTTCCAAATGAGCCTGCAGCTGTCATTGCCCTTAACACTATTAAGGAATGGTTGAGCAAGAATCATAATGAGGTATGGAATAAAATATATATTTCTCAAACTGTTTAAGATTATGGTCTTTGACTCCAAAACTGTGAAAAGAGTAAACATAGACTTGATCCTTGAAGTAAAGATGTATTCTAAAACAGATGAAATCAGGTTAGGACAATATAGCCAGGGGAGGATTGTTACATTTAAAAGCTATATTGGAGTTAAAGGGAAATACCTTTGTTTGAAGCCATACTGTGTGTTTCCTGTGCATTGTAATCTTTCCTGGCAAGTAAAAGACTATTCTCTTTCTAAAACTGCTTCTGAGTGTCAGAGTTTTCATGTAATAATGAAGACATTCCTGGAAAGGAAATGTATAGAATAGTTGTCAGTGGAAACAGCCGCCAAGGTCAATGGCTTTCTAGGGGTCACTTTACAGTAAAGAGCTGTATGATAGTAATTTTGTTTTTTTGTCTTCATTAATTTTTGGTTTGCCTACAGTTTAGTGTTCCTTTCCTCTGGAACACTTACTAAATATCTGATATAACTGTGAATTTTTAACAAGACCAGTCTTCTTCCAGTGACAGTGTGACGGTGATTATTTTTACATGACAAAATGCTTTCAACAGATGATCTCCATACCCTGCTTTCTGTCTTCCTCTTTTTTTCCGTTCTTAGCAGGCTGATAGAATATGTTCATAGCATTGAATTGGAGAAAAGCAGCAAAGAAGTGACAGAGCAAATAAAATAATCATGATGTCTTAAACTGAAGATATGCCTGTTCCCTTATAATGACAGCCAGTAGACAGCTAGAGTTGTTCAGAATTTTTGTCTGAAAATATTTAACAAAGCATCCAGTGGAGAAATGCTGGATCCAGAAGCATAATTAGTAGTATATTTCCTTTTGCAGTATATTTTGGGGGCTTTTTTTATGTCAAGAGAATCTGATATGCAAAGGTATGAATTTAGCAGGGGGGTTTACTTTTTTTTTTTTTTTTTTTTTTAAACCAACTCTGAATTGAAAGGAAACACTACTTTGAGATTTGAATGCTAAGTTGAGATTTTTGAACCTGAGTTCCAAAAAATACATTAAGGAGCGCGCCTGTTTGGACACTGACTTTTCGTAGTACTGAGCTCTTGGTAGCTTCCTGTGACTTAGATGTTTGAACAGTGAAGTAAGAGTTTTGGATGGACAGTCTTCATTAACACTACAGATGCCCAAGTATGGTCTTAGCAGCCTAGCTTTAGGTTTATATTTTTGAAAGTCTGGTCTGTTTGTATGTAATTTTTACCCACAGGTGTAAGGCTAGAAGCTCTACAGTTGTACTATTTTGCCACATCCTAATTTCCCTTTGTTGTGTGTTTACCACATAATTTAAAAAATAGGCTAAAAATCTTTTTTGGTTCTGGAAGCAAGCTCTTCATTCTCAAAAGCTGAATATGCATTATATATACACCCCTTAATTGCTTTTCTCTTAATAATGTTACAAGAAACCTGACTTTATTTGGTAGAGTAGACTGTGTATGAAAAGCTTCATAGAAGTTTTCTGGATGAGGACTATTTTCTTCAACGAGTTGTTTTGCTGTAAGGTTGGACCATTGCTTATCAGCTATAAAAAGACTTTCAGGACACACTTTGAGTCTTGCCTTTTTCTTCTTTTTCTTCTTGTGGCCTGACTTGGTGTGGAACCTCTCCTGTGCCCTGCTGGTCACCTTGCCTCTTGCTTTTGCTTAGTGTGTCGCTTCAGCATTTTTCTGGTTTCTTCCATACACTTCAGATAAACTCCTCCTCTTGTTCTCAGAAAGCTCCAAGTCCATCTTGGAAGGAGAAAAGGTTCACAGAGCATAGCAAATAGTGATTAAATTGACAGCCTTCATCATATATCTTCATGAATTTTGCCTGAGTTATAAGCACTTTGGAACAGGAATGTATTTCAACCTGTGTTTGCAAAATGTCATTGTATTTATGATCTGCGCTGAGTAGGGTGAACTATTAACACTGAATATGCACAGTTCCTGTAAAACCACTTCCTGTAAAATATTTCCTTCTAAGTCTCGGCCTTCTTGGTTGCCTAGCTCCAAACGTCCTTACTTGCTTTCTACAAACTCCAATCTCATCTGAACACTTTTTATAGAAGTAGCTGTAGTTTACTATGTTTGTTCAGTATTTTTGTCTGAAAATACTTTGTGACCATAAAACAATTGTTAAAAATTACCCTACTGAGCTTACATCATAGTGGGGTGTGTGTGTGTGTGTGTGTGTGTTTTTTTAAAGTTTGAGCTTGTATTGCTAATGCTTGTTATATTGTGTTTCCCAACATCCTTGATCAAAAACTCACTAAGTCAAGGTCTGATGCATTTTAAGGCATGTGATGCATGCTTAAATGTTACATGTCAGTGAATATGATTAAGAAGTAATCCTCAAGAGCTTTGGTTGATTTCTGAAAAAAAGTGGAGTAGTAGGTTTCACTCAAGATGCATTTTGAGTGTAGGGTTATCCATAGCTTTGGCATCACTGGGTGCCACCACTTAGCAATAAACTTATATGCAGACTTAATTTTGTTCTAGAAAAAAAAAATCCTTTCTCATACAATGCTTTCTGTTTGTAAGGCTTTTCCACTATTTACTGACTTGAGCTTAGAATATGGCATACTAGCATGTTTTGCATGTCACAAATACATCAGCAGTAAAATGAAAATACTTACCAATGCTATTGAAGGTAGCAATAATTTAGGTTACAAAAGGGATCGTTAAGAAGTGTACAGTTGTTGGGATGCTGTTGTTTAATGCTTGCAACCAGGTGAGCATAATTTAGCTGGCTTAAATGAGTTGATATCTCTATGCCAAGTGTGAGCCTGATGCACTGCATTTTGTTTACATTTATTCTCTTGGATTTGGTTTTGGGTTTTAAGAAGTAATCCCATATATCACCCAAAGCTTTACCCAAATTTAGCTCATGGTACTACTACAGAAATGAAGGGGACTTTCTGTATCAATAGTAGCTATTACTGCAGATAACCACATTATATAGTCCTTTCTATGAACTTCTGTCATAAAGATAGAGCAACTCCCACTGCACCCACTGGGTATTTAAATCCACATGTCGTAGCCTGGAGCAAGACCTTCAACGATTTGCAGGGAGGGCAGCTTTTTGAAGGGTTGCCCATGTTTCACTCCGGTTATCTCTAAGCAGAAGCACTGCCCTGCCACTGCCTGTGCTGTCAAAATGAGCCACGTGTCCTGCTAACAGCCTGGCCCTGGCGCAGGCCTCCTGCCCTGGCCGTGTTGGAGCTCAGTGAATCAAAGTCAGCTCCGTCCTTTCATTCCTTCTGGTGCGGTCTGTCTGGTCTTTGCCTGAGGAATTGTGCCTCTTTTTGACCCAGTATGTTCGCAGAATCCAGATGCTGCTCCTTTAGTCCCAAAGATGTTTGACAGCCGTTTGTCCACTTGACAGTGTCCAGTGCCAGTTGTCCTAAATAAAATCTCTAATTCTTTGAGCATAGCATGTGAAACTCTTGAGTGAATTCAGAAAGTTTTAGTGCAGGATATAAAGCCAAAATTACGGTCCACTCCCTAGGAATTGCACCTGCATGACAATATGCTTAGTAGAACCTGATAAGTAGATAAGATGGATATCTGACAAATTTGTAAGTCTTTTGTTGCGCTCCACAGTAGCGGTGTCTTATCTCTCTCCCTGCATCCCAGGAAACTGTGACCAATCTGTGAAAGATAAGGCAATATTGTTTTCTCCTCTCTACCGTCATGGAGTACTTCTCTCCTTTGATGCTGTAATGAAGATTTTATCCAAGCTGGTATTAATTCAAAATATAAATAAATCAGTGTCTGCATTCCTTAGTCAACATGGGGGCCTGAAAATACAACCTGCACGACCCTATTCTTGCAAGCTGTGTTAGAGCCTTACAAAGTTCACTGTCGTAGTGTTTACAAGAAAAGTGATTTGCATTTAATAAAAGGTTTTCATACCCAAGTCCATTGTTGTGCTTGACCCCTCAGGTGTTTGCATAAAAACTTATTAGCAGGCTCAACTTCCAGCCTCTCAGATGAATGTCTCATTGACATGCAAATGGAGTTAGCTCCTTTCGGAGGTTAATTGTTACAAAGCAACACATAGATCTACTGTAATTTACTGAACGCTAAATACCAGCCAGGCAGGGCACCAACCATCACAGCATAGCAGCCTAAAACTTAACTACATAAAGTTCACTAGGGAGAACAACAGTATTGTAAGTGATGGTTTGTACTTAGTTGTATGTAACACGCAGCACTGTTCTGGTCTTGAAATGCAACTCTTAGTCAAACTAATTTCTGGTCATGTTTTACACCAAGGTCTGCTGACTTGCAGCCAGAGGGCAAATCTCGTTTAGAAACTGGTAAATGGTGTTATATTGTACGCGTAGAAATCCCTTGGAGCAAACTCACGAGAATGGCAGTAGTCAGCAGTACTAGGTTAATTTACTGCAGACCACCTAGGCTATCTCTTTAGCAAGCTACATTTTCACATTTCACAAGGTGCTCTAAAGGTTTAATAGAATTCTTCAGAGCACAAAATAGATTTGGATCCCATCCTTTAGGAAATTATACACTGGGATTCATTTAAAAATGCACATTAAGCTCTTTGAACAGTTCAGAATGTTTCTTTCTGGGATAACTTGGCCAGGTCAGAGATATTGCCACTTGATTTCCCATCATATGGCACAAAAGAAATGTGACACCTTTGGATACTGGAACCCCTATGTTTTGGGGGTTTCTTTGCAGTGGGGGGGGAGGGGGAAGAGAAGGGGTTGGGTTTGTTTTTCTTGGCAGATATCTTTGAACATATGCAATGTTAAAAATTATTATTCGCTTTTCCTTCGGGATCATGCTATGTGTCTCAAAAGGGCAAAAAATAAAAAATACTCAGTGTGTGCCTTGCATTATGTCACTGACATGAAAAGCCTCAGGACCTTTTCACTGCTCAAGAAAAGACTTTAATTTAACAGCACATTTAGCTCAAAGTATTGTTCTTTCTCTTGCACAATATCTCACAACGTTTATTATGTGCCCCAGCAGAACAACAACAACCAGGAGAGTGTGATTGCAGTGTATGTTCCATTGAAACCACTGATGCAGATTAAAAGCACAGAGATGGGAAATAAATCAACACATTCCTGATTCTTTTTCATTAGAATCACTACTGAAGAGATACTTTTTCTTATTTTGCCTGAAGTGGATGAGATTTAGGTCCATGGGTTTTAGCAAGCGTTGTACAGTTCTTATTTTGGTGGTGGGATGTTGCATGTTTCCAGCAGAACAGGATGAGCAAAATCTTGATACAGTTGAAATTAGTGGAACTCGGTGTTCAGTGTGGGGCAGGATCGCTGTCTATATACTCCAGGTAACCAAAGTTTTCAGGAGGAAACACCTAGTTTCTCAAATTGGGTATGCCGAAATGCAAGTACCCTGCACCAGTGCTTAATTTTGAATTAAGTGCAGTGCTGCGCCGCGGAGGCCTGCGCCTCGGAGGCGGGGGACAGCAGGGCGGGAACGCTTCTCGCGTCTCGCCTGTCAGAACTGGGCCAGTCTGCTGACAAGAAGTTGCCTTACCTCCAGAGCCAGCGAAAGCAGCAGGGCAAGAAGCCAAGTTCAGCTGGAAGATCGTTCTATTTTTTACCTTTCCCTCCCCCCTCCCTTTGGTGGTTTCAGCAACCTAATTTTGGCTCCTCTGTCTTCGGAGACAATTAAGCAAAGTGGCATCTTGAGATGAGGCCTTGTCTTTATCTCCATAGAACAATGCAGATGGAGACGGAGAGTCTTGGAAAATGTTGTCTGATGCAGTTTCCTTTAATGTAACATCAGATATGTTCCCCCAGGCATAGCAACTACATTTCTATGTTTATTCCAAAAAAGGAGTTGAGCAGCTAGCTAGCTGACAGTATTCAATTAATGAAAGCAAATATATATATTTTTTAAATGAACGAATGCAAGCAACTTCCCCTAAGATAGTATTACGTCTGTTTTTGCTTGACTAGTTTTCATGCTTACAGTTTTACAGTTGTCAACAAAACTATGTATAATTTTGAACAAGAATATATTTATGCCTAAGGTAAGATCTTTTATGACAAGTTTGGGCCTGCAGTGACATGTATTTATTTTAAAGTATATTTATTACTCAGAAATAAAACTCTCAAAATATGGGTTTATATCAAAGCCACTGACAGATCTTCAAGGACAGTAAGGATGCCGATAAAAATGCAGGCGGCTATTTTGGTAGCTCTTCTATGCCAGTTTCATTTGATTAACATAATCTTCCCCCCACCCCCTCCAAAACACCGTTCTCTTGGGTAGGTTAAAAAATGATCTTCTTTCTATTTCTACATTCTAATTAGGTGGTAATCATATGCTGCTCTGATTGAAATGAAAATCAGCCATCATGCCACTGTCATCTCGCTGAAGTCAAGGAAAAAAAATGCTTTTCAACTTGTACAAAATTAAAATGATTTACTTGCTCCATGTAGCTCCTCTGTTCCTGGGCTCAGAGAGATTCAGTGCTGTCCCCAAAGCCCAAACCTACCTATCCTCCCAACGGACAAGTCATTTTCTGGAGCGATAAGTAAGCTGCCAAGGCAATGATCCTTCCCCGTGCGCTCTTCAGAACACTGCCCAGGTGCAAGGCTGATAAAGCCAAGCACACAAAGCCAGTGTTCGCTGTACGCACTACTTTATTTATGAAGCTTAAAAAGCTTTTGTTATTTTTGATATGGCTATTAAGAGAGGAAGGCGGGAGGACGTCCTTCTTAGAGGGACCTGGTGAGCACTGTGACCCTCTCGGGTGCCCTGCCTCTGTGCTTCTCACTTGTGACCCCAGTGCAGAGGGACCAGGAGAGGACGCGGCTTCCCTGGCCCCTGCCCCTTCCCCCCGAAATCTGTTGATAGTCAAGGAAATCCATGTGTCCTCTGCATAGTGTAGATGTAACCAGAGAAAAAAAACAATCAATACATCTTTGTAAAGATTTGCGTAGTAGTACACTTAGTGTCCTACATAAATAATGACTTATATAACTCCATTAGGGCTAATTAGTGCCACTAATACAAGACAGGTCTCTGCGTGGGCTCTGTCATGTTTATCGTAGTTAACTGTCTAATAACTGAACTTTGTCAAAGCATTTATTCTTTCAGTTCAGGAATTGGAAGAATCATTCCTTGCAATTCAGGGGCAATTCTGGTACCAGGGAACTGAGCAGCTACAAAATTCTAGAAGTGTGTAGCTAAATTAGCAAATTATCTCTGGCTGATGACTGAGTTTCTGCTTTGTTTCTTTGATTTGCCCTCCCGATTTCTGTATATTCGGATGGGCCTGGATTCTGTAGAAATGTGTGCCAAAAGGCATTTAAATATAAATTGAAAAACTGATACAAATTATTTTTTTTACCCCATTACTTCTTGTGTGACAAAAATGTCGTTAAAACGTCCCTTTATTTCAGTACTTGCTTTTAGCGGGAAATCCCAGTAATTTCAACTTGCATCTCAAATCTGCCCAGTGCAGAAGAGAAGTATTCCTTGCTACAGGGGTATGGAGAAATAAGTAAATAAATGAAGAATAACAGCCCATGTAGTTCCAGTTTGGCCGCGAGGGTTTGGCTCTCTGAACAGCCTCGCAACAGGTCTGAGCCCAGGCTTTGCCGGGGGGATGTGCTGGCTGGGCACAGCCAGGTCTGTTGCCTACAATCTGCCCAAAGCAGCGTGTCCAGGGTGGCGTGTAAGGGTGAAATAATAATAAAATACAGTATTACATTGGCAACTCTCTTACTGCAGCAAGCATCAGATCACCCTGCAAGGGACCAAGCTGGTACAAGCTAGCTAACTATAAAGAAAATATTTTGCCTTGTTCTGTCTTTCTGTCTGCAATTTTATCCAGCCAGCTCCTACTATGGTCTCGGAGAGTGTTAGCCATCAACAGCAGGTCGCAATCAAATCTACGCAGAACACAACCCTCATGGATGCGCATGGCCAGACTGCGTTCTTCACGAGAAAAAAAATGAGTTTATTGCTGCCAGAGTACAGCATCTTGACATACAGTTTGAGATATATGGTTCTGACATTTAATAAGTTAGATGATATTGGCCACGTACTTCATAGGGTCTGTACCACACTGTGCTCCTGGGAAGGTGAAAAATGGGTCTGTCCGTGCCATACGAAACAGCAGAGCAGACGAGAAGAGCACCGCAGACGTGGGGAGCACTGGCAGTGAAACCCATGGGCATGTGAGAACGACTGAGGGGCTTCCATGGTACGATACCTGGTAATTAATACAGAAGAATTTGTTTAAATCCAAAACTGAGTACAGCTTAAAGGTGCATATCACCTGCTTATTAAGACTTCAGGACAAATTATTTGACTTTTTCATTTATTTGGGATTAACGAAAAATGGAGAATAAATTGTTCTTAAGATCAGGTATGAACTTCTCTATTTCAGAAAGTAGCAATAAACGTAAACAGTGCTTCTTGGCCAGGTTTTGGAACAAAGGCTGCAAAAACTACTTGCTGAGATTCAGACCTTACTCCTGCCCTAATCTCTCGTGAGATAGCAGAAGTTAATTTACATTTTTGCTAGAGAACCTGGCAGCACTCACAAGCTGTTTACAAGTACTAAATCTAAATTGGGTTCATTTACCTAAGTCTTATTTTATTTTTTACATTTTAAAAAAAAGAACTCATCTGCTTTAAGACTAGTAAAATAACTGGAAAACATGTTCAAACCAATCAGTGGTTAAGAAGGCAAATATTGGTTGAGGATTAAAGCAGAATTAAGTAGGTTTAAAAGCAGCATAATTTTCCAGTTGAAATAAAAGTCACCACGGCAGACCATAAATGTGACATGCAGTTATACCTTGTATATAGCCAGATTGGGGTTGCCCGTATCTCTCTGGTTTTCCCTCTTCCTTCATCCTGATTCAGGAATGCATTGTAATAATCCTGGAACTCAGCTGTGTGTCTCAGTTCTCCCAAGTTTGGGATGCTTTTCTGAACCAGAAATACTATGTGTGTGTTTTTCCTTAGTTATTAAACTAAAAATGCCACATGCTAATATGCTGCCATATGCTTTAATACTGTAACCTGAAATAAAATTCTCAGAACCAGGCAGCTACATGTTTATCCCCTGGTCCATTAGTAGACAATAAATCCAAGGGAGTAGGTGTATCTTTCTGTTTTCTCTCTCCCACAATAAAGTCATGCCTTTCGTGAGCCCATCTTCAAAGGTCCAGATCTGATGAGGTGTGGGAAAGTGTTTTTCAGGTTCTGCATTCTTTTCAGTCCTTTTTCACCCAGCTTTTCCATACACTTATCAGGGTCTGTGTATTTAAGTTTCAGCCTTGTTATATGTGCTCAAGTTGGGGGGAAGGGTATATGTGACTTCCAGCCTCTTCTGCTGGAAATTTCACCTTTCGTTTAAAGTCCCTTTGGGCTTTGTAAGCCGAAAGGTTAAAAAGCATTCTCCATCTAATTGTGTATTCATAATCTTATCCTTTAGTTGAGATGTTAATGTATAAATGCTGTTTTATTCCTAAAGTACAGCATGTTTGATTAAGTTCATTAATTCTTTTTAATTTCCTCTTGTTTTGCAAGGGTACGTGTCAAATATCTTTTTCATGCATGGAAAAAGTCTTTGAACTTGTGTTGCTGCTTACTGTTTTGAAGTGAATGCACAAAACCTTGCCCCAATATGAAAGAAACTTATCACACAACACTTTGAATCCCCTGAATTTAATCTTATAACTTGATACATATCAGATGATAACCTTCTCCCTGTGGGCATTTAAACAAACATCTTACTTTGGGACTGCACACTAATATACGATGTGTATGATGATAACCTCATGATGGGGAAATTTTTCAGAAGGCATAACAGAAATTACATGTTTTAGTCCTACTGACTTTCACTGTGACTTGGTTGCCTAACTGCTCTGCGTTCCCTATTATAATCTCTCCCTATAGACACGATGTTAAGTTCATTAATATTTACAAAGCAAATATATTTCCCTTCAGACAGTTGAGGCACAACTGCCCTTAATTTTTGTTGGATTATATGAACATTGATACGGGTTTATATAGTGTAAGTGCAAAAGCTAATTAATATGTGTACTTATATTAGAATACTCTAGGCATTTTTTTCCAGTGTGATTTTTATGGTGCAAATCCTATCAGAATAAAATCTCATTGTAACTACAGGTTGCTTAAGTGTGTGTGCTCTTCAGGATGGGATCCGTGTCTTCATGGGAATTTGGAAACTACCTGGCATGCTTTAGGTACTGAAGCCCCTATTAGCAGGATGGAGATATGGAAATAAGAAATTGCAGTATCACAGACGATCAAGGATACTTGTAATTCAAAGCATTGTGTGTAAAACCAGAGGGTGAGCTTCTATAGACTAACACTAGTCCTCAAAGCTCTCCTAAATTTTAGTAGAGAGAATTTTTGCAGCACAGTTGCTAATGAGGAAGGGCAGGCAATAGTATCTTTAATGATGGCAGTGTTAGACAGTGTTTGTTATAGGAGGTAGATGAAAAGGCTGAATTCTCCAATATTGAACGTACAAACTGTTACAGAAATAATAATTGTATATTTACTAGAACTTGTGTTGTGAGCATATTTGGGCTCGCTCTGAGATAGAGAAGTTTTGAGGGACAATCCCATCACATACAATTTATAGCCATGCTCTTACAAAAATAAATCTAGCTTATATGATTCCTCAGATTAGTGGAAGTTGAGAGGGGAGACTTTTAGAGAATAAAGAATTCTTTATAGACAGATAATACAAGTATACGTATTGCTCCAATGCTAGACTGCTCAGGGAGCTAGGTTTTCCGAGTAAATGGTAGGTAAGCCGCCTTTATTGGCAATTTCTGGTCACCTTCCAGGTTTTGTACGTGGGAAAGAACCACCCTGCTGCGGTCCTGTGAATAAGGGTCTGTCAAAAGAGGGAAGCTGTGTAGCAGTGCATAGCCATGAGTGGCGCACGTGCTCTTTCCCTTTGTTCAGGATGGGGAGCAGCAGGAGCAAGGGAGGCCGGCACCGCGGCTTTTACCAAGCGTTGCGGGAGCTTTAGGAAGTCAGCGAGGTACTGAGAAGCTGTTTGATCTGGTTTCTTATTTCCTGGGTAGCCTAGTTGAAAGTGAACGCCGCGAGAGACTTTGAAAAAGCAGCGTTAGCGACTAGGTCTTCTAAAGCTTGGTGGTGGAAAAAGTTGATTTTGGATGTCCTACATATCCAGAGCAGTTAGTCTAAAAATGAACTCCTGTTACAAGGATCTGGCAGGCCCAGTGCTTCTTGCTCCTCGGTTGTACTATCTTTCCCTTTGCAATTTTTTCCTTTCAGACATCCCTGTTCTGCCCCCACGTGAGCTGTGAACTTGTCTTTTTACACTGTGCTCTACTGCTTATGCATTTAACTAAGCACTTTGGATCAGGAGAGAAGCAGCAAAGACTGCACCTCTGCTCTGGTCTCTCCTGTGTCTTGCAGCTGTTGTTTTTAGGTAGGGATTTCAAGTACAGGTGCTCCTCATTGACCCCGTGGGAAGTGGCAAGTTGGATCAATTATTTGCCATGCACGTTTGCTGTTGGCAGGATTCTTGAGAGCCTTATAATGGCACAAACAATGTTACTTGCTAGTGCAAAAGAAAGTTGCAATTGGTTACAGCAATTAATATGCAATTAGGAAGGCATTCTTTTTTTTTCTTTCCGAGTATTTTTTTTTCTGGTTATTTTTAGAATTTGAATTTACTGAATGGTTCAAGAATTCCTTTGGAAAGAAGGAAGGGGGCAGTATGTTTGCTGCATGAGCTTTGATTTTTCTTCCTACAGGGACGCTGAGAAGCACAGACAACTGTTATTTATAACAAAATTGGACATGAAATGCTATCAAGCTATTTACTATCTCTGAACTATAATGCAGCAGCTCTCTGTTTTAATGATGTATTGTTGTTTATTATGCACTGCATTACTGCTCAGACCTAAATTTGTTTAGAAAGTAATGAGATTTGAACTTAATTACAGTGTATCTTTAAATACAGTCCATATGGACCAGTTAAGGCATTTTAGAAAATAACTGTATTTGCAGCCCAGGGTGCTGACACTGTCAGGTAGGATGCAAGGAGGAAGGGCTGAAGGGTGTTGGGCTGGGGATGTGTTGAGACATCAGCATTATCAGAAACGACAACCTCTGTGAGCGAAAGAACAGAGCAATCTGAAACCCCTTCAGTCTTTGGCACCGCTGCTGAGACCGCCAACAAGGGTGTCGATTTGTTCCAGCTCCTGCAGCATTTTTGGTGAGGGCGACACTTGTCGCTTTGGAAGTGGCTCGAGACAATCAGCGTGTTTCACACGGGGCCACCAGGCAGCCGCAGCTGCTGTCTGCGCTGGGTCGCGGTCACCTGGGCTGCGTTTGAACCGAGGGCCTTATAAGCAGAAAAAAAAATGTGTTTTATAAGTAGTCTCCAGAGCTCTTGAATCCCTGTTTGAGATTAGATTAATTAGCACCCATGTGAGTAATCCCAAATGTAGGAATTTAGAGCTGTTCTTTCTTTTTTTTCCAGATTATTTTCTCCTAAATGCTTTAGAAAGATGGTTTTGAAGAAATGTTCTGTGGTTAATGAAAACATATATGAATATAAAGCCATAAATGGTGTTTAATTTCTGCGTGTTCATCAAATGCAAATATGTGGCAAGTAGAGGGTTTTGCTGGCTGGGTGGCCTCTGCGGGCTGTTACTAAAAGAGGTCAGATTTGATCTGTGAACTTAAAACCGCAAGTGAACTAATTAATGTGATAGGAAAATGTTGGGAAATGCAGGATAATTATTTGGAGAACTGGGTCATAATTTCTTTTTCAGTTAGTCTTCTAGCATGTTGCCACACCACAGTGCTTTCCATTAATAATGAAGACGTTTTGGAGATACGGTATTAGCAGTTGGTTGACTGTGGCTAATTGATGTATTATTGTATTCCGGTACGTTCTGTCAGGGACTGCTGCGAGTGCCTGAAAGGCTGCTAGGGAGACATAAAACAGGGATACCCGAGGAGAAGTTATTTTAACCTAACAGTCTCGGAGTCAATATATCCTCATTCGAGAAGGGAATTTGCTAAAATAGGTAGAGAATTTTGGTTTAGAAAATACTGATGTAATGAACCTAATAAATTTTGTCTGCGGGGACAGCACATAAGCTCCTGTAGGAGCAGGGCAATGCACTGAGCCTTCAGAGCGCTTTAAAATCTGAGTGACTAAATGACATAAATCCATTTACTTACGGATTTAATCCAGGCTGCTTTATCAAAAAATTGGAATAATGAATTGACAAGTAGTTTAAGAAATCAACCATATATGTAACTGAGGCATACTAATTACTGTCTTTTTTCCCCCAAAGTTAACAGAGCTGACAATGAATGCGTCTTTGTTTTCAGAAGGAGAACTAGAGAAGGGAGACTGAAAGAAGGGGGGGCGTTGCTTCTTGCGAGAACAGTTTTCTAAAACCAGATTAGTAGTGGGATAGCAAGCCTTTCACCTCCAGGTCACTCGATCAAGTCCAGGCCATTTTGTTCGCGTCTGAGAGCTTTGCACCCTTTTCACTAGTGTGGCCTACGCAGAACGAAATAGCAAATGTGGTTTTGGTCCGTATCACAACTGACCTGACTCTGGTTGTGCTGATGGATATCATATATTGAAAGAGTCTGATCCTGCATTCGCGGCACCCAGCTGGAGATTTTGCTTTTCTCTCCAGAGAAACTGGGATTAGGCACAAAATAGCAGGCAGTAGCCTCTAGTGCTGCTAGCTTCAAATGTTCATGGGCGTATAAAGGAATTTCTTCTTGGATGTGCTTATGGAGGGAAATGGAAGGCAAGGACTTCAAAAGAACTGAAATTTTGATCACGGAACATTTTATTGTACAGTTAATTACGTAAAATAGGCTGAGCTGAGATAAAGCTCTTAGTAATTTTTTTGCTGTGTGTATAATTAGATATACCGAGCTGTTTCCTCAGCTAGTGTCAGTCTGCTTAGCTCAAGTCAGTTTGCATCAGCTGAGTAGCTGGACCCTGGTATTTATGAAGCCGTTGACTGTTTATTATGCCATAAGAACACTCAGCCAGGCTCTGTACCCTAAGGAAATTCAGGCCAAGATTTATAAAATAAGAAAAATAATATTGGGTTCATTTTCAAAGTAATGATAGGCTAATCTCAGCTTTCAGCACTATTGTTGGAAGCTTGTTTGAACCTCTTGTGACTACTTTTTATAGCAATAGGGTGTAAAAGTAAAGAACTACCATAATATTTTGGGGACCTACTTGCATTTTGGCAATTTGCAAAAAAACTTGGGGTGGCGGTATTCTGCGCTTCGTAGGCTGTGGTCTGAAGGCAGAAGTAGCAGATGTGGAAAAGCTGAAGTCTGGAAAAAAACAGACTGAACTCTAGAAAAGCCTTTATCATTGAGTAACGTAGGAACAAAAGGGTAAATGAAGTAACAGCCATTGATAATGAACAGCCAGGATAAAATAATATTACTCTGAATGCTCATATTTTCTGCACTTTCAGAAGTGTTTTAGATTTGAAAAAGGGAGAAACTGCCCGCATGCAAGCTTCCAGATTCTGTTTTTGAAAAAAGACCCTAAACGTAACAACTTTCTCATGCTGTAAGAATTCAAGTTTGAGGCCAGTGATACCCTGGTGCCTGCTACAGCTGAAAACACAGAGATCCAAAAGAGTAGCAATATTGTATATTAATTAAATGATTTAAAAGTAGTAGTTCATTTGTATCATGCATGACGACAGTCATGGATATTTTTAGCACTGTATGTCTTGGAGTGTCCAGTTTCTTACACTTTGTTTATATGTTCAACACTGACAGAAACAGGGTTGACAGAAAGATTAAAAAATATTTTAGAAAATACCAATATTTAAATCACTGGGACTAAAAGTACAGTTTTTGTTGAATTAAAACGAACATGGCTGTTCTGTTTTAGAGAGACTTTCACTGAAGAAATTCAGAATTCTCTCAACTGAGAGACTTGACTTTATATGGTCAATATAGCCTAGGTAATATTTGTGTAGAGAAAGAGCATGACTGTTTCCTCAGTGGTCTGCACCCAATGTGTTGCTGCTTCTCCAGGCAAGATAAGAACTTCAGTCAATGATCAGTGTTGGGGTCTGATGCTGTATGCTGAGGTTAACAGATTCACAGATAATAGCTGCACTCATTTTGTTCCATTCAGGATAAGAAGAAATATCTTTCCTCGTTGCAGAAATAGTCAATTCTTTTGTTAGTTCTTAAATACTGGTATTTTTTAACCATCTCAGAATAGTTATACAACTGACAGAAATCTATTTCCATGCACTGAGTGGGAGTGGTTTGTACAGCTTTTGGACTAACTTAATTTCACTTTTGTACTTACGTACGGGGATTCTGTAATATCCTATCTTCCACTGTGGTGCCAGAGAAGTTTAATTTAAAAGTTTACACTACACCTACTGATGAATGTGGTAATTTTCCTTAGAACTAATTCTTCTTTGAAAAGATGGTTTGCTTCACACTAATTATTTCTCTATTGTCCTTATTTGCAGCACAGGCATTTCACTGCTCTTCATCTTAACTTATTAAATCCTTCTTGCTCATGCATGAAGCTGGACAGCTGGATGCCACTAATGGGGCAGCTAGTGCTACCCTGTGGTCTATAATCAACAGTCTGTTGCCACACATTAGCATCACACTGCATGCCTAAAAGGACTAAAAATTTGATTTGTGAAGCAACAGCTGATTAGTGATGATTAACAAAAAGACTAGGGGGTGGTGAATATTGTGTAACACTGCTTCCATCCTTTCAGAGTCCAGCAAAGAATGGCATGTATAATATGGCACTGTGAACAAAAATAGATGAACCATTATTTAAATGTTTTTATCACTAATCATTTCTCAAAGGCTGTTTAAAACCAAATACATTTAATAGCATTTGCATGAAAACAGAGGTGGAAATTATCATAAAATCATGAGAAAGAAGGTATGTCTGTTTAATTTAAACAAAATATGTCAGTTCTTTTTTTATGGTGTCAAAGCAATAGCAGATGCCATAACCATGATAAATAAATAAAAATATCATATTACTAAATGTACCTTAAATGCCTTTCAAAATACAAGACTCCCACTCATTGAGGTTAATTTGTATTCTGTAATGAGACATAATTCATTTTAGATACATAAAGAGATATACTAGAAAAACTAAAGTTGCAACAGGTAATCTTGAATGGCCAATGGAAATATATTCAACTTTTTCAAAGTAACCTTATTATTCCACTATGGTAGCTCCATTTCTTCAAACTGCTCCACATACATCATTCATAGTGGTGTGCAGAACTGTTTCCTCTCATCATCTACCACTGCAGTTATGGATGACAGTTCTTCTCTTCATTAAAAAAAATAAACCCCCAAACCTGTGGGAATCCAACCATTCCTCTAGTATAGAAATTGTGTAGAAATAAACAGAATTTACTGTATTGAGGAGTGAGAGCTTCCCAAATTAGTGTATGTTATTTTAGGTATTCACAAACAGTAATCTGCAAGTGGTCTGTGTTTGAAGCAGTGTTTGCAGGGATGTTTACCAGGAAAGTTTGGCAAGTGAGTGTGCTGGCTCATGGAAAACATTCAAATTCAGCAGTGGTTCACTGGTCCCCAAAAGTTGTGAGTCGTCATAATAATTGTTCAGTGGAGGTAAGTTGGTGGATAGTGTGGGCTGAGTTAAGTTTCTGCCTCTGTCTCTGGATGGCCCATCTCTCTTTGTAATGTGTCTATGTAAACCATGGCTGATACCTACATTAGTAGAAGAAGCTAAAACTCTGGATCCACATATGCCAAAACACTTCCTTCGTGTTTTGCATATGGGAATGACAACAACAAAAAAGAATTACACCGACTCACCGACTGCAATTATTTATTTTTACTTTTCATTTCTCTATTGCTAAACCTGCCTGGATATATTGTGAGACTTACAAACTGTAATAGGTTCAGAATTAAATGAAGGAATGGTTCCATTGTGAAACTTCTGGAATGAATCATATTAGAATGTGAATCAGTAAATCAGAGCATTAAATTGAAAGTTGGTGGTATTGCTCTAATGTCATGAGATTCAGATGATGGCAGAATAAACTCCTCCGTGTCCAGACGATGCTGGGACTCCTATGGTCTTCTCTTTCGGTTTCATGCAGGGTCAATCCCTTCTCTCTATTGAATGAGAAAAGAAGAATCCCTAACTGTGTTTTGGCACTTGGGTTTAAAAGTAAAGATTTGTTGTACCATTTGAATATTTCCTTTCTCTTGTAATCTCATTTTGTAGAATAGGTTATAGTTTTTAAAACGCAGGGTGTTTAAGCTGTCAATGCAGCCCAGTGTATAATCTCTTTCACTTTCACATGCTTTTCACTTTCATTCTTCTGCCTTTACATATTAATAGTCTAGCTAGTGTCCTTCCCCATCCCTCATCCTGGGGACCTCAGTATATTTCTCTGTTCGTCTCCTGCTTTTCTAGTGTTGCAGCTTGGCCAAGAGAGGAAATGATTTTTTCTGCTGTTACTGCTTTTGCTGAGGCAGGACTTTGAACGGAAACCACCGTTCATCTTTGCAGCCTGCATTCAGCTGTTATCGGGGCTAGAAGAATCATGGCGTTGTCCTGAAATGCCCTTCGCTGTGTGATATTGAACCGTGTTGCCCAGATTTCAGGTTCTTGGCCCGACAGGCTAAGATCAGGTGTAAGCAGCAGTTTGGAGAGAAAAGCCAATTAAGTGGAGGATATGGCATTTCCCTGTTTCAGTAATGCCATGAGCCCAGATATGGTCTATGCTTACCATGAATTAAGTTTGCATTTTATTTTTTGGGCAATAAAAAAGAAGACCTGATATAGCTGTGTCTGGAAATGATGCACCTGGGAAGGGTTAAAAAACAAACAACAAAAAATTATTTTGTCATTAATATGATCAAACTATTATACAAAAATTTGTATACATTTCCCTCTTCCCTCCATCATCCTTTCCCCAGCAGCTACAAAAAAGCCTAAAATATTTACTCTGAAAATTAGAAAGAAAATGAAAGAGTTGCTGCACTCTCAAACCAAAAAATTATGTGAATTAGAGAACTGTTAGTGCACTTCTGAGGTGACTATAGGCAGAGAAACGTAATGCAATCAAAGTGTACATAAATAGCCTACTAATGCACAGACTGTTTCAGTTCATCATTGTAGTGGACATTATTAAGATAATTATTTTATCCTTCATGACTTGCTATTCTCTTGTCCTGTTATATAAATCAATCCCGTCTAACTAATATGTTTTGAGGGACAATTTTCATCTCCTCTTACAAAAAAGGATTATTGCAAAAGGCAGCCTTATTAAGGACTTGTCACTTCAGAGATCTGGTGGCAGTAAACACTTGGCTGTTCATTTACTGGCAGGTCACGTTTCAGTTGAAAACAAAAGCGATGCAGGAAGTGGCATGTAAAAAATTGGTTGTCTAACTGGGTGCCTTGGCTGGTTCCATTTCTTGTCATTTTGCTTCAAATCATATCAACTTGTGTTTAAAACAATGTCTTCAGGACATTTTATTTAACCTTCAGAAGTTCAGGAGGTACCACTGTAACATATATAAAATGTATATCAAGATCCAAGCTGCAATTAGTCCCTGACATTAGTCTTTTGTAGACATCTTACTGCTTTACTAATTATTTGTTTGGTTAATTGAAAATCTGAATGTAAAATTCTAAGCTAAAATTATGATTTGTGTTTCAGCAATAGTGTGTTCCTTTCCTACACCATGTTTCTAGTTCAGCATTTAGGTACTTTTATATATTGAGAGCTGTGGATCGTTAGCCCAGGGCTGTGGCGCTACTGAAATAGCTGTAGTCGTGGACAAATGCAGGGTTTTTCAGTGGTTTACAGAAGTGTTTTCTCGGTGCCTAGTTGCTTTGCTAGATTCACTCTGAAAGGCAGTATGGATGAATCTGTGGTCTGCTGTATTAGAAATGTATTTTCTGCTTCTTTTGGAAAGGATCGTTTGCAGCCTTGCAGCTGATGTATTTGTAAAATACAGTGGTTGAAATTTGACTGCCTCATGTAGCAGGATGAGGCATCACCTGCTCAGATGGCCTGGGAGGTGTGTGGAAAGCTGCTCTGTGTATCACTGAGTAGGTAAAGCAGCGATTCTCCTTTCCCTCCGTGCCTGGTATTTGAATGAAGACACCTCAAATAAGAATTTGGGTCAGCTCAGTCCACTGCAGGCCTTTGCTTGCCAAGGAAGAAGGAGGTTGCCACCTTTGCAACCATCCCTGGCCTGCTGGTTTCCAGTGGAAGAGGAGTGTTCGCTCGCCCTCCAAGAGGGTCCTAGCCCACGTGGTCCTGTGGGACCTCCTGCTGTAGGAGGGCAACGCCATGTCTTGAAGCTGGCAAAGCATTTCCAGGCCAGCAGGTTACGGTTAACTCCTCACTACGGAGTTCTTGCTCCTTTTTTCTGCCTCTCCCTAGCTTAGCTACTTCCCATATGCTTACATTATATATAAGAAGTTTGGGGGAAGATGGTCTGCCTGTTTCCTCTTTCATGTCCCCTACACAGGCAGTATTAAAAAACAGGGGAGTGCTGTTAATACTTCATAGACATCTATGCATGTTTTGTGCTTATATATAGAAGAGGTAAAACTGATGACTTGCAAATATGTCACTAAATGCGATTCTTCCCCCTTTCCCCTCCCAAATAGTAATTCAAAATTTCAGCAGTCTTAGTAAGGACTTGGGGCTAGCACATTGTTAAGTATGTGTTGTACACTACAGGAAGCAAGGGCTGGTAATGAAGGTTGTGTGCTATACCAAGAGGGAAAGGAAAGTGTTGTGGGTCGGGTGTTGCATTCTCAGTTAGCGGCAGACCCGAGTTCCCTGTGATGAGACCCGTTCCCACTCACTGCTTGTGGAAATGTGCCTCATGAACAATCTGGCTCTCCCATGTCTCAATCCCTAATACACTTTTTCACAGGAATATGCAAAAGGGTTTTCTCAAAAAGGAGGAAGAAAACCCACACTGCATAATAATGTTTATTTGTGGGTATTGCTAAAAAAAGAAACATGGTGTTGGGACAAGAAACGAAAAAAAACTAATAGTCACCTAAGCATTTTCCAGATGATTATGAGCAATCAGCCATCTGTAATTTCAATTGCAAATCCACAGTTAAATATGTTTTACCTTTCTTTGTGGACAGACAGGTCTTGCAGCTCTTGACTCGGGTTGTCCAAAGGAGAGTCACATGGGAGAAGCAGTATGAGGGGGTCATGCAAACTTCAGAGGGAACAAATTTAGTTCCATGCTGGTAAATGTATATGAATGATTGTGTGACCAAGGCTGAGCGCCTACCAGTGTCTACCAAAGTAGACACTGCAGCTAGTGCTGGCCTTAATGGGCATGAAACAGTCGCCATGTACACATGTTGTTTGAAATTAGCTTTTTGATGATTTGTGAGTTCACTAAACATAATCAGATTTATCTACGTGACTCTTGGACTAAACTGACCCAGTTTTTGGTGTTGATATGAAGTGTTACTACGTCAATATGGTACCAGTGTTGCATGAGATTGGCGACTTCAGAATATTTGTCAGTAAGTTTTGCAGATTTTGTTGTTGCTGAGGCAATAAGAGTCAATCAAGCAGTGCTAGCTGATTAGTCTGCAAGTATTAATTCTAGACATATGTTGGGATGATTAGAGAAATGACAGTGGCAAATAGAAAAGACTATTTATAAATAATATATATTAAAAGGTTATTATTTCTCTGGCATTTTTGTTCTGTGGACTTCTTAATTTGTGCTTTTGTAAGTCTGTGATGTACAGCTGTTATTTAGAATATGGTAAATATAGGTTAGCTGTACTGTAGATTTGCTTTCAGTGAAAATACAAGTATCAGTAGGGAGCTCATAGGCCTTTTCACAGTGGAGCATTTCTGATTACATTTGGTAAAGCCAGGGAGGGAGTCAAAGGCCTACACCTTTGGGTTAATTGGATGAACACATACTAATACATAACTTTTGGTTGTATTAAGCTGCTGGGTGATGTTTTTGAGATTTTTGGTAGGATTATTGCCAAAATACCTACAACTCGTACATTTTAAATTGAAAAAATAATATAAAAATGGCAATTTACTCTGATTGCTGCAATGCATACTATATGAGAAGCACTTTAATGCTGGGAGAAGGCAGCCCCAGAAAATTAGATTAAAAGCTATTCTCTGGAATCCAGGGTTTTAACAGTAATTTGCTTCTCCAGAGTGAAAGTGGAAGGACATGAGGCATTGTTTATGATTGCAATTAGGGAGACGATAAAAGAATAGGCAACAAGTCTACAGCAGGTCTGCCAAAGTGCTCCGTGTGCCGGCTCCATATCCTTGCCAGCGGTTCGGTTTCCAGAAGGAGTTGGCTTTGCTGAACAAATTCAGCAGACGAGCGCTACTGCAGTGGCACGAGGCAAAGCAGTAGTGACTGGCAGTTGTCAGTAATGATGTATTGCCCGCTGGTTTTGTTCTTCCTCATGCACACGGAGGTGAACTGGCAGTGTGGAGGTTTTTTACCTCTTCCACACGGATTGTCTTTGCTGCGCAATGGAAACACTGCAAGAAGGGGCTCTCGTTTTCTTGTTCTGTGAAACGGTGAAGAGAGTCAGTTATTTCTGACACTTTCAAGGCTGGTCTTCAGTAAGAATGCTTGAGAATGAAGAAGGAGACGACATATTAAAGGACCCGATGGCTTTTTCTTCAGTGTTTTTCTGTACCCCCCTCATCTCCCTTTTTCCCCCAAATAAGAAAGAAACAAAGCAGCAGCTTTCTGACACTCATCACAAACATTAATTATATTGCTATCTTTGGCTTCCAGGACTAGCAGATTATGAGGAATGTAATAACCATTTTGACTTTTTGAAAAGTGTTCTTTATGAGTATGGTTAAGTAAGAGTACCAGGTCACCAAGTAAGGGGAAATACATATCAAAAGAGTTTGTTTGATTTTGGAATAAGTATTTTATTTCATAAAACACTTCTTCATTACTTATGGTTTGAGATAAATATATCTGGCAAGTGTGTAGTGGCTAAGTCTCTACCCCCTCCCCCCTATTTTTTTCTGATCTAAGCAGGCAAAGTTATTTCAATCTTGAATTAAAAGTTACTTTGGGGAACAAACTCTGATTTGTATAGTGCAGAGTGGTAAGTTAGCTTATTGATACTATATAATTCTAATCTTTTTTATGTAGGACAAGAAACCTTCAACGGTTTGCAGCAGCAGCACTCATATAATAAAAACTTCTAACAAATGTGTTAGTTGTAAAGGAACTAAATGCAATCTCCCTTCTGAAGAGATCCTAAATGAAGTCTTCCTGTACTGTCATTATTATGGAAGGATGCTACAAAGAACTGATAATTACTTGTCCAAACAGATTTATAATTTAATTCACATCCTGTTTCCTTTAAAAGCGGCACTGAAAATATATCTAGCAAGTGCCAGTTTAAAATCATACCTAAAATCTAAACCTGACCAGTGAAAAACACGATGCTGAATATGTCTTTTTGAGTAACATCAAAGATCACTAGAGATATGTTGACAGGGAAGCTATTCAAATCTAAATGTACCTGATCTGCTTGTTATAATAGAAAAGTAAGTTTTTTAAAACAATGGTGGAATTTTAATTTAAAATTTAACTGTTGAATAACATATATAAAAAGAATTGTTTTTAAGAATATATGGAGACAATGCAAAAATGAAGCAATTTTATCACCACTAAAGTATGATTAAAATCGCAGTGCTAATTCCTAGCTCATGTCAGAGGAGCCTGGACAGCTTATTGTACATGAAGATCTGGCCTTATGTGGCATCTAATATTTAGCCAATATATGTAGCTGCAGGCTTTCATCCTCTATCAGAGTAGAGTAGCATCTGTATCTATGCAGATTTCCACTGTAGAGCTATATTACCAAATTTCATGAGAGAACTGGATCATGTTTGTTTGTCTTTAGGTTGGTCTTGGAAATTAAATTCCCTTTAATGAGTAGCTATTTCGGGATTTGTTTTTTTTCCTAGATTTTTTATTTTCAATTTTCTCAACACACCTTGGGCACAGATAATTTAGTATTTTACATGTCAGAGTATACGATTTCAATGAATGGTCTAAGTATTCTTTGTATAATCCTGTAAAATTTACTCCCAATTTTACCTTTTATTTCTAACAAGGGACATATTTAGCTATTCAGGGCTATTCTTGCGTAAGACTTATGAATTTCAACTGATTAATTTTTTTTTGTCCTCCCTAATGAATTTTCCTAATCCAAAGGTCAGAGTTCAAAAGGCAACATAGCTTCCCTGTTAAGCTATTAAACAGCTGAATGAATTTTTAAAAAGTGCCAATTTATGAAGCTTAGCACTTTTTTTTTTTTTTTCCTGGGAGGGCATACTATCTAAGAGCATGGTTTTGAAAGCCTCTTGAATCTGGATGTAACACTGGCAAGTTTGCCAAATTTACTTGTACTGTGACTATTCCTGCTATGTTGTAGGAAGTTCTCAGTGCTTCCAGACAAGGCATACAAGACCTTTTGCACTACTGGACTAATGGTAAGGAGGATGTTGTCTGCAAGTATTTTTTTCCTGTCGGTACTTATATCCCTGCAGTGTAACAAAAGGTCGTAAATGGACAATAGAGTGTAGTCATCAGTGAATTATTCTTTCCTTGAGACCTAAAGGAAACTGCTGAAGTTTTGGGAGAGGTTTCTGTCCCTTTTTTCTACATCAGTTTAGGCGGATACAGCTTGTTGCTCTATCTGAAGCATGAAGATAAAACTTGCATCTGGATTGTAAGGGGCAGAGGATGTTGTGGTTTCAGTTCTTTGTTTAAAAATAGTTTATTTTTCTATGCTGAAAGTCTCCATGGATCTGAGAAAATAGTGTATATGTTTCGGTTGCTTTGAAAATTGGCTATTCTTCTTCTTACAATATGCATGTATAGGCATGACGCTCTAAGGGTGGAGGGCCAAGCCTTTAACTGATGTTAACAGCAATAGGTTGGTTGAGGTCAGTAGTCGTTTCAGTGTTCCTTTTTCCCACTTGTTCAAGATCTTCCCCAAAACATTCTCCTGGTTGTTTTTTTGTTAGTGTTGGCCAGACGTATACACATATATCTCCCTTTGCTACCGCTGGCTCTCTGGTGCTAAAGACACTTTTTGCACAGGTGAAGCAGCAGACGGGGTGGTTACTGGTGTCTGAGAGGAAAGTAGCAGCTGAGTGACAGTTTATATCAGTTCACACTTCAAATAATCTGTTGCAGAGGGTTCCATTTTCACCTGTTTCTCAGAGCATTGCTGGTGGCTGGGGAGAACTGCGCTGAATTACACTGTGCGCGGGAGAAGTCCTTTTTGCTGAAGAGGTGACCTGCAAGACTGTGCTCGCTGTAAAAGTTCTCCTGCACTGAGCTAGGTAAGACAGGCAAGCAAGTTATTGCAGGATAATCAAAGAAATGGTGTCCATTTAGTTCCTTCTTTCACCTCTGTGTACAAGCAATGTGTAGATTAGCTTTGATATCTTGCCTTGGGATGAATTACTTTAAAATCCTGTCCATTTTCTTCCCTTGACAAACATTCTTTTTATATTTTTATCCATCCACACGCTGCAACTAGTATCAACTGTAGAAGAAATCTCAGTTGAAAGAAATCTCTTAGGTGGAGATTCTGGTATCATCTAGTGTCAATGCTACCCTCACTATGCTTAGTAAAATCCCCGTGGGTGTTTACCTCATGCTTATTCTCTTATCAGTTTGAGAGATGCTTTTTTAATATTGCCATCATCTTCCAGATTGCAAGGGATAGGGAGTAACATCAAAAAAACCCACAGTGATTCAGGAATCCAGTAAGACTGACTAAAATTTGGATTTATTACCAGAGCTTTTGAAACTTTGCCATTAGCCCCTAAGGTTCAGGATGAATGCAGGGCACGCAGGTGTATGACTATTCTTGACCAAAGGTGAATATTTTACATATGCCTTTATTACTCAAATGTTTGTCTTATTTCAAAGATATCTCATACACGTAAAAGCCAAAGTTTCTTTAACTTTTGGTGAAAACTCTCAAAGGATTTCCGTGAGAATTAGTGTCCTGAATGACTAAGTAAGCTTTGGAAATGTAACTGAAGCTCCTAGACAGTGAAGTACTTCTGACAATTTTACTTCAGTCGTTGGACTTGGCTACTTCACGTAGAAATACAAACACGCCTGAACTGCCAGGACAGAGCCTCAGAGTAGCTGTTGCCGTATGTCCACTGTCACTTCTAGTCCAAGGTTCTCTCCACCAGTATCTTCATCTGATGGTGCTACTACATCGTAGGCTGGTCTGTGGGTATTGTGCCTAAGAGAAAATCAACGTACCTTAAAGCAAAATGATAGCGCTTTTATTTTAGAAGGTCACTGAACATCTTTTTGGCATCTGGCATTTATATATTAAATGGGGATCCCTTCAAAATGACATTTCGGGTAATGAAAACTAAACTGGTTCAAGGCCTGGTACATATCCACACAGTGCTGAACCAATGCCAAAACACATCAGTGCTTTTCTGTGGGATCAGTGACATTTAAGACCTGATATTATGAAACCATCAGAGTCAGAACTCCGTGCCTTCTCCTAAAGGCAAGTTGGCATTCATTACTTTGTGGTGCTGCAAGGGCAGATTTTTCCAGATCTTTCAGCTTGTATTTGGGGTTAGTAGGTGCTTTTTCTGAAACTGCTACAACTTCTTGAGCGGTCTTTTGTGGCAACAGAACATACGTTGCACCATTGGGCCCATTTGGCCATTGCAGTGGTTGACGTCTATAGTTGCTAACAGTCAAGTCCCTTGGTGTGAATGAGTGTTCTGGGGTGGCATGAAGCTGGTATTATTTCACCTTCTTTTGACTCCTAGCAGTGGATATGGCTGCAAGAAAGGACATGCTCAGATGATTCCCTTCTGGTGGAAATCATTGACTAGTTATACCAGATCTGTTTGCTTCAGGATGTGAGCCTTTTGTTTCCAGGTTGCCCACAGCCCATTTCCAGTATTGGAACAAGCATTTTTTTCATATGAAGTAAAACATTCAAATATATTTTGTTTTAAAAGTAGAGACCTGTGAATTAGCATATAGTGTCTTTTTGTGCATGATAATAAAATGCAAAGGAAGATTTGACTCAGCAGAAATTCATTGCTTATATGATTTATAGATATAGTTCAGTGAACTGTCCTGTTCTAAAAAACTTCTTACTGTGAAACAACACCTCTTCAGGAATTCTGTGCAGAATATTTGACAGCTAATATGCCTTTTTACCAACTGCACTGTATTCCCATTGCACTTTGCCTCTTCCAGGTTCCTTTACTTCATTTGCGGTCTCCTAAACTTCAAAGGCATCAATCTACATGTGTTCATTTTTTTTACTGAGTCTCACTAAATTTATTCTGCGTACAAGTGGAGATTCCCACATATAGATAGTCTCACAGTGAAGTGTTTATTTAATTTGTCATTCATTTCTAAGCAGGTAGCATTTCAATCAATTTATTTATTATTAGGGAGGCTTGAGCTTAAGGAGAAATCCAATCAAATGATGTTCTCTTCGTTGAGAAAGCATATATCATGTGGCTATACTACTATCCAGGATGCTGCAAAATTATGACTTTTGGTAAAGGTACAAGAAGCACATCGGAAGATGAAAGAATTGCATGGTATGCATATGCAGTCCAGTTAGTACTTATGTGTCTGTAAATCAGTGGTACAAGGTAAAAAGCTGCAAATCAGCTACATGAGACCCCTGTTGATCATCTAATATAATCCTGATCAACTGTTTAGTTCTGTGTTGTAAGCAGATACCTCCCCTAGGTTGTCATCCAAGCTCCTCTCCTTCCTGGGTTTTGAGAAGAAAGGAAATAGTAAGTACTTTCTCCCAAGTTTGGTTGCTCTGAGAATTGATCCCTCCGAACTGCTTAGCGCATGCACAACAGCTTGAAGTAATACATCTCCCGCCTTTGTGAATGCATGGAGCACTTGTCGCTTTTTCTCGGCAGGATCAAGCCATGTAGGCAGGCAAAAGCAGCCAGTCTTTTACATTCATTTAACTCTTACTTCTCTAATTTTTATTTAAATCCATCACTCTGTGGTGGCCCTGTAAGCTCAGATGAAGCCATCTGCTGAGTGCATTTCACAGGGGGCAGAAAGGTGTGTGAGTGTGTATACATATATATACATATATACATATAAATATTTGGTCAAGTTTCTATTATTTCCTCATATTTGATAATAAATGTGAATTAGCCCTCCTTTGGGAGTTAGCAAAGGAGGAAATGATGAAAATTCGTATTTTAGCAATCTGTGCCCTATTGGCTGCATTGAAGTGAAAAAATGGTTTGCAAGTCTTTGTAAATGCACTTGTAACTTTGAGGCTTGTGAGAAGTAGAGGGGAGATATCAAAGCTGTTTGTCAAATATTTGGATTATTTTGTCTCTGTGTATTATCTGTGCTCCCAAACTGATAGTTTCTATGAATTTGGCATAGAAAAGAGTATTTGATTGATTTGTGATGTCACTGTCATAGGGATTCACACTGAGTTACTGATTCTCTTGCATTTAACACCAATTTGCAAAGGTAAATATATGAAGTAAAAGGCAAAGTTATATTTATAGTGAATGCTTTGTTAAAGAAATTTCCACTGTCTTGAACATTATCAGCAGAAGTGAAATTATGGAAGCTACCTAGGGAGCCAGATAAATTCTATAGAGTTTCTTAGAGCACTGTAAGTGTAATAGCTGCGCTAGCAGTTTGTGTGTCAAAACATGCCCGTCTCCAGTGTTTTGCTGTTAACAATTTGTCAGAGACTGTTCCTTTTTCTTCCTGAGAGTTCACACCTAAGCTGTATGTTATTACTGAACCTACATACTTGATACAGACTTTACCTTTCTCATGAATATATTAGTGTTCATTATGTCCTCTGTCTCAGAATATATAATCCAGTAATGTCCATAGCAATTCTATAAATGATCATCTGTAAAATATGATGATACAGATTTTTGCATTAGGCTTTATCCTCTACATTTCTTCTGCCTCTCCATTTCTCAGTAATCTTTCTCAGAAGGTGATCCGTCCTATTCATTACATGACTTTTTGATACTGAATTTGCATCAGATTAAGATAGCTGCATTCCTATGTTCATCCATGTTTTTTTCCCCTCATACTGTTTTTCTTTTTTTCTGGACCTTTTCAGGCTAGATTTTATGTTTTGGTATGAAGTTCCTTTTCCTTTGGCACCTCTAAGCCATTGCAGATCTTGAACTGAATTTAATCTATGGTATATAAAAAAAAAAAGATCTGCTGCATTAAATTGGCTCCTGGAGCCCTGAACCAACTCTGGATATATTTTTTTCTTCTTCTATCTAGATAACGCTTTTAAGATATGGTACAAAAAGCTCTAACTAGATAATGTTCGCTTCCTTCCTCCCGAGCAGATTTCCAGCCAAATGTTTCTTGCCACTGAGGAGACTCAACTACAGAGCACGTCTCAGAGAAAGAGGAGCTGCAAATGTTCCTACTTGTGTCTTTCCCCAGACTGCAGAATGAGTCAGATTCTTGGATGGAAGAACCCTGAGATACTCAGTCTGAGCCAGAAAAAAACTTTTAAAATGCCCCCATGCTTTTTAGAACAAATGCAAAATATATTCCACTCCCATTTAAGCTCAGTATCCTGCAACCCCCAGGTCCCCCCAGCATCAAGTAGTGGAGCTGCACCATAAGAGACCAGCACCATGGTGCCTTTTCCTGCCCACCCCACTCCCACCAAGGGAGTGGAAGCAGCAACATTTTTATCCTCCTTTGTACCCAGTGCAAATAAGAAAATGGAAATGTCAGTGGAAATACCATCCTGGCCCTAGAAAGAAAATAAACATGTATTTCTGATCAGAAGCCTATTAGAGCACGTCTAGTTATAGCCACATCTCTGAAACACATGATGCAGCTTCTCTGTGTGTCCTCATAATTAATGAGATCTGCCCCTTGCCCACATGATTGTTCCAGTGCTGAGTCCTCATTCAGTGATAAGCAACGGAGTTAGTTCAGTACCTCTGCAAGTGGTACCTGGGCTGGGGTTTATGAAGCTGCTCTACACTCCTCAGGTGGGGTTGGCCACCGCAGCAACTACCTGTGGGCTCTGCTGCTGTGAGCGGCCCCTGCGCCTTTCTTCACAGGGCCTTTGCGGACTTTCAAGCTCCGCAGCTATTCCTTTGGCTATCCTCCTCATATATATGTTTGATAGCACATTTGCCTCTGCCTGCATTTGCTTTGTCCAAATATTAGCCTTTCATTAACTGATCCTTCTGAAATCCGAATCAGATGTAGGTGTTTGATGCGAGGAAGCGCAGCTTGCTCTCACCGGCTCCTCACATGCTGTCCTCTTCTAACGGGTGTCAGGGAAAAGGTTCCTGGACGTTTTGCCAGGAGCAGCATCTGGCTCTTCGCCACTCTCCTTGAGTGCTGTATTTGCAGCTTTGAACTTGCCTCTGTGTATATCACACAGTTAACATGTCACCATCTTCCATTAGCCTTCTTGACTGCTGTGCACTTGGTGGCAGTTTCCAAAGGCAGCCCTTAGATTGTCAGTAAATTGTAGTCTCTGTGTGGCGAGTTTTTCGAGAGTCTAACTTTCAGGGGGAAGTCCTCTCTTTTTATCTATCGCATTGCAAAGTACAGGAGTTCAGGTTACATGTTCTCAGTGCAAAGTAAATAAGATCTACTGAGGACCACATGAATGCAGTCAAAATTTTGGCTTTGTTTTTACATGGCATTACTTCCTGATAAAACCAACACTTTTTTCTTATCTCTCCCCCACACCACCCTGCAATAAATCTTAACGTGATTTACTGCTGGATGATATGTGCAAAGACTGGAGAGCTACTCAGTTTTGTATCCCTAACTAATCTTAGTAATACACACATCAGAGTTAGTTGTGGTAGCAAAGACATTTTATTATGAAATGCTTGCTTAGTTTTATAGGCATATCGATGGGAAATATCTTGCTATTTTACTAAATTCTAATTCTGTGGTTATTGGTTTGGCACGTGCTGGTAGGTAGGTGTTTTTAAGGAATCGCAAGATGAAACTAATGTAGTACAGAGTGCTTTGTTTTCTCTCTGTGAGGATGGGTTTGAAAAATTGGTTTCATTTTTTATGAAATTTTCATGTGGCTTATTCAGCAAGAGAGTTAATGCCTGGTAGCTGTAGAATCATTTTGTTTATCTAAAATGAATTATGCATGAATTTACACCTAATGTAAGAGCAGCACCAGTTGTGATGAGATCAATATCCGTTGTGGATAAAATTCACCCCCACGCTAGCCTCCAGCTGAAGGCCTATGCATCACTTAAGTCCTAATTTAAAGTCTTAAGCGAGACTGAAGTGGTTCACAAGTTTTATGCTGTCTCTCTGCACAGGAATGAATTTCACCCAGTACACACACAGAGAAGATATATGCCCAAAGACCTTGATGCCTCAGGAAAAATACTTAGTAAATTTTGTTTCCGATAATTTTACTTGTTGCTAATATCATGATTTTATTGTGAGCTTTGCGTGGCTTGTTTGCCTTACAGCCTGAGGCCCTGCCATCATGTAATCGCACAAGAATCTTAGCTTTCATAAAGAAGGAAGGAGTTTTCCTTTTCTGGTGGCTACAGAGGAAGCCTTGTAGACCCAGTGTAGAAGGCTAACAGAGGAGAAGATAAATAAAAAGAATCCCCATGTGTTTTATTTCTGTTATTAAACCAGTCTTGTAAAAATGTAACATAAGAACATAGAAATGGTCTCAGTGACTAAAACCAAATGTGCAGCTGGCCCAGCTCTGCTTCTCGCCATGACCAGCCCTGGGTGCTTCAGGACAGCACAGAAGAATCCGGGTACATGGCATGTTCGGTCCCCCTTGCTGCTCTTCTGCCAAATGCTAGCAGTGAGTATTTTAGGTACTTTTGCAAATATATTTTTGTTGGACTGGCATCACAAGATAATTAGCTTTTAGGGAAGTACTAGCTGTGTCTTGTCAAATTTAATATTGTCCTTGAGTCTTTTGCTGTGGCCCAGTCCTGCTTGCAGAAGCTGCAGAGATTGATATGTGTTTGGACAGCGCTGGCAGCATGAAATTTATTTGTTGCTGATCAGTGCCACTAATGAAGCTTATTTTGATGTAAACAGAATAGTAAGTATTTGTGTATGTGCCAGAGCAATCACAGAGTTTTGACATAACAAGCTAGATGTCACCTTAGATAAACAACAGGAATTAAAAGCTTCATGCGTTGTGGAACTGGGGATCCAACACTGTCCTTTATTCTAATTGCAAGGAGTTTTTGTTGAGCTTAAGGTAGTGTTGTGTGGTGACTCGGGGAATATTGGCTCTGTCAGTGGCAAGGTCATCTGATTATGAATCTGTATCTAAATTCACAAGCAGCTGCTCACACTAATGGTCCTCTGACCTCAGCAGGACTCCTTCTGTGAGTTTTTGCACTTATATGAATAAATAGATTTTCATTCTGGTTTACACAGTATGTTATTTTTGTTTGTTTAATGTTTTTATGAAATGATCAGATGCCTCATTGCAGCTGTTTCCAGTTCATTCCTGAGAACTAGACTTGTAGTTTATATACCAGTTGGTTTGGCACTGAAAGAACAGTCCTCGGCCACAAATTTCTCACCCTTCAGGTTTTATTCTTTAAAATTTTGCTTAGAGAGCACTGATAACAAGAGGAGAGAACAAGTGCTGTTACGATTTAAGTAAAAACCTGATGCTAATGCCACTGGCCGGCCAGGCTGGAGAATGCTAGTTGTGTGTGGAGCTCTGCATAGAAAGCAGCTGTTCTTCAGGAGTTTTCTGATTTCTTAGATACTTCAAAACCTTCAGCTCTAAGTGTTACTCTTCTGACACACCTTTCTTTAACGTCTGAGAGGACACTAACTCTTCACTAGCTGTCAAGGCAAAGTGAGCCCTGGCTGCAAAGCTAAATAAAAATCTTTTGCTGCTTATTACTTATTTTTATACTCATTAACACGGTCAGGTTTGCTGCTCAGTTAATAAATAGAAGCAAATGCTGTTTTTTTTCCTCACAATAAAATGAATAATTTCTTAAATATGCAAAGTGTTAAGAAATTTCTCCTGTATCTATTTCTCAGTCTTCAGACTGTTTAGGAACGGTTCACTGGGAATATTTGCCATTCATTATTTGTGGAGAGCTAATTAGACTTAGAAGTCACATGGTGATGTTGATGTTACAGGGTTGAATGAGCAGCCAGCTCAGCATGAATCAGAAAGTCAGCACGTGAACATACTGTAGATAATTTGCTTTTGAATGTTTTTGTGGGTAAGATTAAAATGCACTGTTGGTGAGTAGCGGTGTGAGTAAACTCATGTGCTTTGATCTTTGTGGGTAATGAGCACAAGATAAATGTTCAGGAAAGTCTTCTGGAGTGAATTTGCAGAGAATATTTTCTGTCATCACCCATTGTCTGCTTTGGCCATGAGAATTTGGGTTGGATCTTTCTGAGTAGCATTTTTATGTGTGGAAAGATAAATAAAATTACATGATGTAGATTTATAATGAGAGTTGTTTGATTCCATAGTTGTAGCTATTCAAAATATAAATATATTATGTGATTCTATTAACACTTCCATGTTTTATCAATAGAATTTAATCTAAAAATCATTGCAGTGAAGTAGCCTACTAGATGGTGATATGAAGATGGTATCATTACTGATTCACACAGGCTTGCTCTTAGCTGGCCAGAGATAAGATTACTAGCTATCTAAAGTCAGGTAAGATGCTGACGAGAAATTACAACATTTCAGATTTATGGCCTATACTTATCTTGTTCAACACAATTTTTCACCTGAAACAATTCTGTAAATTAGCTTGGGTCTACAAGTGTGATACTCACAGCTCTGCAGAAGCCTCAGGTGGAAAACAAAGCTTTTTTTTTTTTGTTTTCCCTGGTTTGAATGTAATTTACTTGGGACGCACTGCCACGATCTTTATTTCTCTGAAGTCATAAACAGAGCCCTGACTTTCTTGACTTTTGGAGACCTGCTGCTGAACTATGTCTTGTGCAGTGAAGCATACTGACTTGGAGGAGGAAAATTAAAAAGGGTCAGATACATCTGTGTTTTCTGTCAGGCATGTCCTGAAAACAGCCATTCTGGGAACATCATAAAAGCTTTACCCATCTGTCCAGGTCAGGCTGTTCAGGGAGTCTTAAATTCTGGCATCTCAGTGAAAAGTGCTGTGATGATATGAGGCACACTAACAAGATAATTTTCTTGGATGCTGAAAATTTGACACAAGCAGTGGATTTGTGTCATTTTTTTCACACAGAAACATTCAGATTTATGGTTCTCTTGAGTCAGACTGTGAATTCTCGCTTTTTACCCCCCCCCAAAGTCCTTGTTTATATTGAGGTGATTTACTTACAACAAAAATGAGCTTACTGTGTGAATTGTGTCAAGTAAATAGCAGATTTTGATATACAACCCTCTTATAGTTTCCCTATTAAATGTAGTGTGTTATTTATGGTTATATGTTTCCCCCTCAGTGATCTTAAGTAATAAAGTGTGTAGTGCAGCATAGTAGCTATTTTTAACTTCTGAAGACCTGGTTAGAAGTTGATGCTGCTTTTTCTTAATTCCATCCCTTCGATAAATTGAACACGGAGACAGATACCCACACAACTTTGGACCTTTTTGGTGTGTGTTTTACAGCCCATAGGAAATTGTTTGTGCAGGATGGAGAGTTTTCCCGCAGCAGTTTGGTCAGGCGAGGACGGCACCTTGCCTCGGCCGGTGCTGGCACCACGCGGTGGCCCCGGCCCCAGTCCCGCAAAGTGCTAAAGTGCGTAGCGTCAGCCTGGCCCTTGCTGACCGGTCCCAGCATGCGCTGAAGTACTTTGCTCAGTGTTAATGCAGCTGCCTGGCCAGCCTCTTGTCTTACTCAGTACTCTGGAGTGGCATGAAACACTAATTATTATCCCAAAACATAACATCCATATATGCAAGATAAATATGTACTGTACCGGAGAAGTAGAATATCAAGCCAAAGATGCTATCCCTTTCTCTTGCTGGCCAAAAGACAAAATGCTTAGCAGAGAATATTTTATTACCATCCAAACTTATTTAGCATCCAATTTATTTTTAAATATGCCATTCACCATGCAGAACATCATAAACTACTTTATAGTCAGAGATAACCTAGAGAAAGAATACTTTAGTTACAAACAGTTAGTTGCAGGCAGCTGAAGAGGGAAAGAACAGTGCATTGAGAAGCAGTAAAAAATAAATAAATAAATAAATAAAAAGCTGAAATTTAAAAGTAGTAAAAATGCAAATCAGCATGCTGAAATGATTCATTGTAAGCTGTTCTCAGACATGTGCACTGTTCCTGCCATGATATTTGCAAATATTAGCAATATACTGTGTAGTATACATTCAGTCTTCTGAATTCTGGAGTGTTAGCATGAATGAGAGAGGCAGGAAAAAAAAAAACTTTTCTGGGAAATTACCTTAGATTTAGGGAAAGAGAACCCAATGCAGGTGAATAAAAAATATTAAGTACTGTATCGATAATGATCACAAATATCTGTTCAGTTTTAAGAAATCGGAAGTTTGTTCCATTCCTATTTTCAAGGTCAAATTTGATATTGTGGTGGTCTTAAGGCTTTGGCAAGCTATTGATTTCTTTAAGGCATTTCTCCAGGTGTTTTAGAAGGAAGTTTTTCTCTGATGCTGTGACCAAAAAAATGCTTACTCCATATAAATCAATAAAAGCACCTCACGTTTCTTCTGCACTCATGGCTTTGCTGAGAAAGAGGACAGCAAACACTATGCTTAACATAGCATAGCTGTTGCGTTAGTGCAGAGAGTCACGTGGGCCCTGCTATAAAAGATGCAGGGTCCTTGATCCGCTTTGCATTGCCAGTGATCTGCCAGTTAGGGATTTCTGCCAGCTAGCAAAACTGCCTGATGTTATTGCCGTTTTTTTTGTTTTTGTTTTTTTTCTTCTGTGGATAGGCAAATGTTAAAGATATGTGATTCACATAAAAAAAGGATAGTCTTTAAGTTTAATCCCTGAAATAAAAATGAACCTCTTGGGAATAGAAGAACATGCAGTCAGTCTTGCTGTCAAGGTCTGTCTTTATCCTACCCGTCTTGAATTTCCTCATTTGTCTCTCTGAATTTATCTGGAGCTCAACGCAGGAGGGGCAAGCTGTGTGTGAAACGCTGTTCTTGCCTGACTGTCAGGCCTACCTTGGTCACTTCAGAGGATAAGCTAGAGTTCATAATGGAGTTCGTAAGAGTAAGTCCCGAGTGTAAGTTCCAACTTCTGGGCATTTTCTCCGAATAATATTGGAATGTTTTGGTGCTTATAGACTGGGTTGGGCAGGATATGGCTAAGCTGTGTCATAACACAAACAGTTTCCCTTGGACACTGTTATTTCAGTCTGTGCTACTTTTTCAGAAATTAATGCTTTCAAGAAGAAATCTTAGTCCACTTAATGATGTTCAGGTAGTTTTAATTTTAGACTGCTTGGCTGTAAATGGCAGTATATTTTAGAACCCAGCCTAAGTAACAGCGTAGACTATCCCCAACTCAAATAAGATCATAGAGTCCTACTGATCAAACAGATTTTTCCAAAGATGTACTTTATTTGGACGGAGAATTATAAATTGCTAAGCAGAAATAAAATGCTGACTTTTTAAAATTAACTTTCTACTATGGGTTATCATCAGCTGCATGGCTCTCTAAGTAGAACAGACTTTTATCATGTTTTGTTAGTGTATTCTATATGAAGTTGCATAAAAGTGACATATCTGCCACCAGTAGACCGAAGCTAAACACTGTCATCACCACGATTGCTTTGTTTTCTGAAACCAGCACTTTTTGCATCTAGTCTTCAGTGACAGGGTTTTGCCTTTGGCCTTTGGATAAAAATCAAACAAAATCATTCTGCACTGAAATTAAGATGGGGAAAGTGCACAGTATGATCACATGGAATTTTCAGATAACTTCTTTAGCCTTTGTTGTTTATTGTGAATTATTTATCAGTAGTTACCATTAAACTGGCACGTAAAGTAGCTTTTAGCTGCTTTTTCCTTTGTAACAATATGAACCTAGGGGGTTGTTGAAAGAATTAAAAAAAGAAACAAGACAAACCCTGGTGTAATAAGAGATACTACAGCATCTCTGCTTGACATCTTTATGTTAAACAAGAACTTATTTAATGCCCTGAGCACATATTGGTATGTGTTATTTTAGTGTGACCACCATTTAGATCATTGTGCTATATGTAGAAGTCCATTCTCTAAAGAGGTAACAGTCTAATTTGAAATAGAAGTGTGACAAATGAAAGGAATGGAAAGGGATAATAGAGATAATACAAACTAAAATTGCATTGTTACCCTGGCTGTTTGTTACATGATTGCTTGCAAAAAGTTTGCTTTTTTTTAATCAGCTATTCCCAGCTACTACTTAACCGTAAGTGGTTGGCTGTTTTCTTCTACGCTTCAAAGCAGAGGTGAGTCTTAAGGAGGGATTTGAAGGGGAAGAGAGATAATGCAGCTTAATTCAGTTCAGAGACATTTTTCTCTTCCAGGAAGAAAATGGCCAGCACTGCTTTGGAAAAAAATCTGTGCTGGACAGTGGCATCAGTATTTGCTGCATGCTGGGGTAGTAGATTGGAATACAGATGCAATTATCTTTTTTTATGTCTTTGAGACATGAAAGAGTGATAGCAAATTGGGCAAATTACTTTGCATTTCCTATGGAATTGTCATGATTGTCTCTGGGAAGGATTATTTATTAACCAAGGCCAGTATAATAAACCCGTTTATAAGAATTTGTTTTATTTGACTTTTCCCGATTAGCAACTGTATTGTCAGATGAAGCCTAATGTGGTGATACTGCTTTTTTTGGTAGGAGTAACTTCATGATTTTCTGCATCTGTTACCTTATTTTATTTTTTTTTCTAAGACATCTCACTCTCTGTCCTTTTTGCCATCATCAGGATTTGCAGTCTTACTTAGATAGCAGTAACTCAGATCCCTTCTGCATCATGAACGTCTTTTTCTTGCCATACTGGGTTAGTGCTTCCTGTTTCTCATTTCAGCCTTTTTTCCTCAGCTATGGCTGATCACACCTTTCACTATAAAAGTGGTTCTCATCCTGGCTTAGTTCACACATCCAGAAGCTATCTCTAACTGTCAATTTTAGCTGCCCGATCTGGCAGCTCTCAGCCCAGTACAGATTAGTTTCTTATTCTCAGCTTAGTATAGATTAGTTTCATATTTCTGACCCAGCAAGATCCTGTCCTAACCTTCGCTCTGTCTGCTCCTCTCGTTCCCATAAGAAAGTTGGCTGGCCACAAGAAGGCGAAGCAAGGAAGGATTGGAGATGCCGCTTTTCATCTTGAGCAATCTAGCCTGACAGTTGCCCTGCGTTATTTCCTATCTCTGAGAGGTGCAGACTCTGATTTAGTTAAGCTTCTCCCATGTTGTGACCCTTTCTTCAAATAACCTGGCAGATGGCTCCCCCTTTCCTGCCTCCACTTGTCTCAGGAACGTGGAGGTAATTACGATTTTGCTTTTTTTCTGCCAGAGACTGAAATTTTTTCCTTCCAGGTTAATCCCACAGACACTTTTCAGTTGGTCCGTTCCTCAGAATAAGTCTTAAAAGCCTTATGCTGTCTCTATTCATACCAGTAATTTCTTCTCTGTGAGAAATCCCACTGATTTCAGCATTGCTTTGGAAGTAAGGTATTCCCAGTGTGCACATGGATAGCATCATCTCACTCATTAATATTGACTACATTACGGAAATCTACTTCTCTGAAAAATTAAAGATAGCACAGATATGGACAAAATAAAGACATTCACTGAGAAGGTAGGACAGAGATGGGGTGCCTCACAGGACTTAGTAAATGGAAGCAAATGTTATCATAATAAAGGGGGAAGCCAAGCTCTGAAGTCCTTCCATAAATGTCCTCAAGTCATGGCAGGCAGCACAGTCTCCCTTCCAGAAGTCAGAAAGACCTGACAATATGAAACAGCTTCTCTAGTAGCAAGGAATGGTAATAAATCCTTCAAAGCAGGGACAGCCAGTCAAAAGAGGGAGACAAAGTCATCTGGCCAACTACAAACTTGTTAGTCCATTCTGAATAATATAAAGATTTTTAGAGCAAAAAAAGAAAGAAAGAATAATTAAAGGCACAGAGTAAACCTGTGAGTTAGGGAAAGCTGCGATAAAATGCAACCATGACTTTGCCGAAGGTAAATTGTTTCAGATGTCACTTAATACCTTTCTTTGGTGATGGACTTGACTTGTTATTTGAAAGGAAAGCATTAGATCTAACTTACTTGCATTTTAACAAAGTACATGATGCACTATCATATAGGAAATAATAGTTAGCTGGAGAAGGTGGAGATTTGTGGAGAATCGTATGGTGACTGTGGAACTGGCCAAGGTTGTGGAAACGATGAGCTCTGTAGATGGGTAATGGGCTAGAGGACAGTAACTGTTCTCAAACTGTGGCTGTGGTTCTGATTTTCTTTATTTCCACTGTTGCCCTTCATGTGAGAGTTAGATGAAAGCAATGGAATTTATTGATGACAGTTGGGAGTCACTATCAACACATCAGCCTTTTACAGGAAGAACTGTATGGTTTTGAAAAGTGAGTAACAGAAACATGATTAAATTTGTGGAGCAGTTGTATGGTAACGCACGTAGTGGTTAATAAAAATTTCTGCTACATCACATAGGATCATCAGTTTGAAACGACAGGGGAAAAAGACTTGGGATTACTCTGCCATATAATGACTGGGAGGGAGCAATGTGATGAAGCCATGGCTGAAGCCATGGCTGAGGCAAATGCAGTCTCGGGAGGTCCTATGTGAAATACTTTAGTAAAAACAGGGAAGCAGTCATGATGTTGAAAAAGACACTAGAAAAATCTAGCCTTGAAATCTGTGTACAGTTATGATTATTCATGTTTAAGAAGAACGAACAACGACTGGAACAGGTATATAGGAAGAGCTGCTGCAATGGAGAGCTTATTTCATGAGCGAAGGCTAAAAGGATTTGGCTTGCTAAACCTAGCCAAAGGGAGCTGAGAGGGGATCTCGCTGCTCTCTGTGCCTACATCAGGCAGGTAAACACCAAGAGCAGCTGCTGAAGCTGGAGGGTGATGCTGGCACAGGAGCAAATGGAGACAAACTGTCCACGAATGAGTTTAAGCTGGCAAGAGGATGTTTAACTACAAGAGTGGAGAAACTGCGAGCAACCTGTCCAGTGGGGACACAACAGCTTCGTTAGTTTTGAGACAGAGCTTAATCACTTCGTGGTTGGGGGCTTATGACTTCTTTGCCAGGGGCAAAAGGAGGCTGCACTCTGTGAGGCGGCCTCATAGAGTCCAAGTTGCTCTTGGGCTAAATTTGCAAATGGGAACAGCTAATGATACGGTGCTAATTCTGTATTTAAGCACCTGAATAAAGATAGTCTGGGGCTTTGGTTTCTGAAGATCTAGGTTTTTTGCATAAATGTCTAAGTACTTAAATACATTGGCCAAGTAAACACCAAGAAGAGCTGCTGCAGCTGGAGAGCAATGTAGCAAAATATTTAAATGTAGTAAATCTGTAGGAGCCAGATGTGAGGCACTGAGGTTTTAGAATCTGGACCTTAGTATTTTAATGACAGATATAAAAATGATCTATATACTCTGTTGTTTCTTCAGTTAATATTTATAAAATGTGCATCACCTAGGATCCTTGCAGAGTTACTAGAATGAGGACATTAGATCCCCTGTGTTGCTCCTATCTATACAGGAAACTGATACAGAGCTGTAATTTTCAAAAGGGCCAGTTGTAATTATACTTTGACATTTCTGAATGGCCGTATTCCACACTCACTCGGTATTTATGTTTTTTAAATGTGTGTAACGTGTGAAGCTCACAAGCTTCAGGAATATGGCAGGGTGCTATACTTCAAGCACCTTTCGAAAACACGGTTGTAAAATAGGACAGCGTTAATTCCTCTGAACAGTGTATTCTGTTTTAAAGACAGCAAAATAATAAATTAAAATATTTTTCATCATTCCCTCAACCCCTCCCATTAAAAAATTATTCTCCCAGAAAATAAGATGGAAAAAATAAGGGCCTGACCATAGAGATAAGCTAATATACTTTATTGTTCACCAGAGTATAAAAATTAGCCTTGTACTGGACTGGAACGGAATCTCAATCAAGTATTTGCATAGCATTTATCTAGGACAAGGGAACAGTGCCGTATATATCGGCCTGGGCCGACAGAGGCAAGAGAGGGAGCTTACGCAGCCTTTCAGACATGTGGTTCTCTTTGATCGCTGCTGAAGCGGAGGATGGCATCTTTTCTTTCCTTTTGTGTGTACCTTATTTCTTGGTATTAAAAATAAGACTTGAACAAATTGATTTAAATCAGCCCAAACCTGTGCTTGGATTAGATTCCCCCTAAACTTCCGTATGCTTACATATATTCCAGATGGTTTATACGTCCCCAGTTTAGTATCAACGGCAAGTGACACACTGAAAGAGTATTTGCTACATCAGTGTAGTCCTTGAAAGATAATTACACTGTCAGTTGCTATCACTTTAAACCATAGCAGTAAAGATACTCGGTAAGTGTATTACAATACAGCCCCAAACCAGTAACAGTTTCAAGTAATGCATTAAGAATTGTTAGCACATTTTAGTTGCTATCCTTCTAGGTTGTTATGTGCAATGCAACTTTGACAGGCATTTGACAGAAAGTGCCTGCAGGTCGTCTTTTGTTACAGGCTGTAGAATATGTAGAAAAATTAAAAACGATGAAAAGGTGGTGTCGTGTGCTCTAGGGGAATATGAATGAGCCTGCCTCTTTTTCCCTCTGCCATTGCACCCTCCGTGTATCGAACTATATTTTTATTTTAAACTTCCCTCAACTTTTGCTGTGCTTTATTGTGCATATCATGTTAGAGTATTCCATGGAACAAAGCTCTAAAACACTTCACGTCCTGCTGAGGATGTTGTGCCATTGTTACAGCTGCTAAAAGGCTGGTAGATGGGAACATCGTCCTTGGGTAACAGAGCTATATATCGTAGGAAGAGAGAGTAGATCACACTGTAGCCTGTAATAAAATCTTTATTTATGGATAGTATTTTGACCATTCTTTTTATAAATGATGCAATGTTTTCCAATTGTTGGTGGCTCCACTTAACCTGTAGGTTAAGCTGTAGCCTACTTAATAAAGGTTTCTGAGCAGAAGACTTAACAAATGCAAATTTCCTTTCAGAATTCCCAAGAGAGGTTGAATAGGTGGAAACAGAAACAATGATAAAATGCTTCTAAGGACAACTTGTAAATCTGTTAAATGCTGTAGTCACTGTATGTGTGATTCAGTAATCAACCCTTTCAGAAGAAAAAATGAGATGTTCTCATTAAAACATTTCTATTATGTGGGCTAATAGCTTGGGTGATATTCCAGAGGAATTTTATTTGCTCGTTTTGTTTTAGCAGAATTGAATAATTTTAACAGAACACAGTATTTTAAGCAAGTGGATCATCTTGCATGATAATGCTAAGCACTGCTTTCTTGTGAATCTGAAGAGAACTGGTTCAAGTATTGGAAAAATGGCACGAAGACTTTAATAAAAAATAAATGATATTGCACAGATATGGCAAAATGTCAAGTACGTATGTACACTTAAGCAGCATTAATGAGGATGAACTTTGCTCATAAGGAGGAATGTTTTTTGATAAAGTAAAATTTTAAAAGTCATTGCATTTAAACCATTTTATTTCATTTTTAAAAAGTAAAAAAAAGTTGAAAGAAGACTGAATTTCTTTGGAGTGTGATATTAAAATACAGCGCTTTTCACCTTACAGTCACATGCTCCAATCTGTGCCTTGGCTGTTATGGTCCTGTCCCAAATAAAATACTTAAAAATGACATGGAGAGGACCACAGTTAATCCTAAAATCCTCGTGGGTCTTAAAGTTCATTTGCTGAGCCATGTTCACCCATCCCTTCCTGTTTTGCTGGTAGGACCATCATCCAGATAATGAATAGAGGCTGGCAGAGCTGTGAGGAGGTCTGAGGCCAACACACCAGAGAGAAAGAGAGCGTCTCAGGGCTGCTCCTTCCAGGAGCTACTGTCGTTTCAGCTGGCAGCATGGTTGGTCCTTTCCTCGTGAGCCTCGGTGAACAGCAGCACAGTACACAGAACGGCTAGTTTTACAGAGCCCTTACCAGAGCCTGGATAGCCATTTTGGTGGTGCTGTGTGTTTGAAAGAGGAAGGGAGAAAAGAAACATCATGTTGTGGCAAGAAGATGTCGCATCTTACATTATTATTCTTTCCCTCTGGGTGGCCTTTTTATGACTTATTTCTGGAGGTTCCCGTAGAGGCTTTGTCTGTAGTGACCAGAATCATTATCATTTGACAGCTGTTAGCCTCTGTGAAATCAGCTGAATAACGGAGGCCAGTGCCAGGTATCCATTTCACAACGCAAGAAGTGTTATCGTGGTTGGCAGTAATTGGTACGCTTCTTGGCAGTCTTGCAGGAGCGGTGAAGGATTGAACGGACATGCAAGAAGGAATGGTCACCCCCTTGCGGTCCTCGGGGAGAGGCATGTTGGCAGTGTTAAGCTCCATGACATAAAAATGGATGAATAGGATTTCCTTTCCAGGCCTGTCATTTTATTTTAGCTCTTTTTTTTTTTTTTAGTGTATAGGAAAGAAAAACCTCTAGTTAGCATTGTTGAATGTTAACCTGGATCTGTTTGCATACCCAAAGCCTGTCTCTAGCTTGCGGTTTCAGGGGAATCTCTTTGATTCCTCTTCTGTACTCTCAATGAGTGAGATTTTTTGCGCTTTTATAAACAAGGGTCTCTGTATCTTCTAAGGAAGAAGAAGGACCAGATGATCAGTGGTGGACTTTTGGGGTGTTTGCTGTGTGGTAAAAAGCATTGGGGTTTAATCTCATACCGGTTCAAATTTTCAGCAGAGCAAAAAATAGTAGAGATGCTGGCGGCTTGCCCTGGATCTGTGTTATAGGTCTGTGTATTGCATCAATATGCAACAGCAAAATAAACATATAATGACCTAACACATATAATTTAGGGAGGGCTAATACTGGGATTGATGTAGCCCAGTATGTCCCATTTTACGACCTGCTTTCAGTTGTTTAAAAGTTTGCCAAGCTTTCGCTATGTTTTTTTTTTCCCATGCACAGATGGCATGTGCTTTGGACAAATCACAGCTAAGCAGAAAAAAGATGCTGTTGTTTCAAGGAGCTTCATGAGGATGTTGTGTCACACCATATGTAGCAGAATTGAGAAGATGAAAAAAATGATGGATGCTCGTAAGAGAGAGGCAGGAAAGGAAGGCCAAGAAAGCTGCCTAGAAAACTAGTGCCTGCCTGGGGCTATGCATGAGTGATCCTGTATGACTTTAACAAAGTTTTTCACATGTTCAAGGAGAGATGCTTTGGTGTGTCTTTGAACAGCTAAAATGCTAGACTTAGTGTTAATGAGCATAAGCTAAGTCAGATAGGATGCTCAGAAACAGTGGACGTTATTTTAGCTCATCGTTCTTGTTGTCCCCAGTTCTCTTTTTGTAAGCTGTATTACAGTATTGCTTATTCGCCTTGCTGACACAAATCCATGAATGCGTGTAAAGCATGGAGAAACACTATACTAGAATACTAGGCAAAGTTAACATTGCTTAAGAACATCTTTAATAGCACACAGTTAGCAAGATGGGGATGTGGAAAAGAAGTACTTACCTCTTGAGTTCCTGTTCTTGACTAGAGGTACAGAATAGTCAACCTGAGCTTATTTTGTGAATGTTAGTCTGTTGTGTGCTGGTTAAAGAAGGAACTAAATAAGTTGACTTGTTAAAAACATGGTGAAATTTGTGCTTATATACGAAGACAGGGATTTGGGTGTTAATACCACTTGTCGATTTTCCTGATTTATTAGCATCATGTTTGACGCAGTCAAGAGCCAGTCAGGAGCTACGCACGTTTAAACCTGCTGGAGGTTGATATCTAATATAGCTGTACCGACTGATGCAGATGCGCATGCCAGTAAGTCATGGAAGTGAAGTAGGGAGAGGGTTTTTCCCTTGGTTAAAGCAAGGAGTCTCTCTAGTAACCACTCAGGACTGGCATTGTGTCTTAGAGAAACATTTGCATCTCCAAGGAAGGAAAGCAATGATTATTTTATTAGAAACAATAGTAAGACCATCTTCTGGCTAAGGAGAGATTAGAGTGCATTTTGGAATGAAACATCAGATCTGTCTGGACACCTGGGAAACTTCAAAGGGGAGATTAGCTGTGAAGGCTGATGTGCTCAGTGAAGATGGAGCCCCGTGAAGGTGTGTGCTGGCAGGTGCTTCCAAGGGCTTCTTTTAGTGGGAGCTCCCTAAGGGGAAACTCTCCCTCCCAGGCACGTTTTCTGACTAAGCTCAGAAGTAGGCACTCTCTAGCAGATGCAACCTGAGGCGTTAGCAATGTGCAGAGACTGAAACTCTGTGTGATAAGCACGATGTATAAAGGAGAGAGTCAAAGGAATTTAAGCATAGCTTTCCTTTCGTTTCTGCACCCCTGCCTTTCATGACGCTGTGCAACTGTGCCGCCTGTTTTGGGTGTTCCGAATAAAACACTTTGATTTTTGTTCATCTTGAATTGACTTTAATTAAGCGTGAGCTTAGGACATTCCTCACCTGAGTGGGTGTCATACCTACAGACTGGGGTCTTCAGACCCCTTACCTGGGCTTCCCAGCTACCTCCTGCTCCATCCAACAGGTAACAGAGCAAGCACCATTTTTGCTATGCGAGCTGGATGGGACAGCTGGCTCCGCGGGGACAGGAGTGTCTTTCAGGGACTGCAAGTGTTGAAGGAGCCTGGCTGGTATTTGTAAAATATGGGAGTGCCTGCATGAAACCAAAGGTTTCGGGGAGCATGTTGCACGTGCTGTTAGTCTAAGCATTATTTTACTCATCTTTCTTTTGTACTTTGGGAGCACAGCAACCACTGAGCTGGGGGATATTTTGTGATTTATCTGGATTTGGTTCCAGTGAGTATGACTTAAAGATGATTAAATGGACCGAGCTTTTGGCTTGATTCTGTTATAATTTCATTACAAAAGTTTGAATTGAACAAAGTAAAAGGCAAGTTCTGCTTTTACCAAAGAGCCTTGTTAAACGGAGAGAGCCATAACCTACAATTCACAGTTTGCTAGAAAGGGTTTGGCAGGACCTTGAAGTGAAAAATATGTACATGCATAGAATCCTATCATGCTATTTTCCGTTTGAATTCACCCAGCCCAGAAAGGTTGAGACAAGCTGCTGATTGTTTTCTAGTCTGTCTTGTCAAACCTCACTTTGCATGTGTGCAATGTCATTTTACTAAAAGTTTTTAGGATTTGCAAGCCTTGCTCGCTTTCCCAGATTTGCCAAAAATAACTGCTGTTTCCTAATTTTATCAGTATTAGCCTAGATTTACACTAGTGCTGCTTTGATTTCAGTATTAGCTTGTGAAGCTGTAAGAATTCATGTAATAAAGTGTGTTTTTTTTCTTTACTTAAAGGGTGTTTTTAGTTTTGCTGGAAAAGGTGTTTGTACTAATTGCCTGTCAAACCTTAATATTTCATCTTTGTTCTTCTGATAACCTCCTAAGAATGGTGCACATATCCTCCCTAGGGCAAACAGTAGTGTCATTGAAACCACACTTACTTAAGTTAAAGTAAAATAGTGGATATTTAAAATGATAAATACTGCTTTACATGCAGTGCTAGCTGTGCGCTGTGGAATGTCCTCACGTATTTGTTTTGGTGCCTGGGATGATAATGTACAATATGCAGATAGAGTGAGCAATGTTATTAGATACCTGTGGACGTTGTAAACATATGGTGGGACTTATAAACATCTATTGTCCTCACTGCACATGCATCCCTAGGCTTGTGACTGGGTTGTATGAGATAACATCATAAACATCTCTCCCGCTGAAATTGTCTTCTGTGGCAGTAAAATAGATGGGGATGAGGGCTTCCACCGTGCAGCTATTCACTGCAATTTTACATTAAGTTGTAGGAGAGGACAATGGCACTATTTTTTATTAGAGCAATATGAATGTTTGCAAAAAACACTCGCATAACTCAGCACACACAGCTGTAAATCCTAGGCATTTAGAGCAAATGACTTAGTAATATTTTGATTAACTCTTATTGTTTCTTTGTAATACTGCTCTTTTCTCAACCTGTGCAGCAGATCATTTTATTGAGTCTCTTTGGCCTTCTCCATATTTCTTTTTCTTTTTGAAAAAGCTCAGCATTTATTATTACACAGATCCACACTGTTGGTTGGGAAAAGGAAAGATAATCCTTTTCTTTCTGCTCTTCTCTCTTCTCATTTTGGGGAAGTTTGGAAAAATGCCAAAAGTCAGTTTTTCCCCAAGATTTGATCTGGGAAATTTGTACCTACATTGTTGTGATGTTACCTTAAATGAAAGTTTATTAGAAGAGAAAAAAAACATAATGTATAAATTTTTAAGGCATATTTTATATGTATAGAGGAACTAGAAAAGGTCATCCAGAAGAAGCCAATGGGTAATCGCACTTGTGCTAAGGCTCCTTAGCTGAGCTGCTTGGAACTCTGCTAGCCTCAGGCACAACTTACTCATCTTATTAAGGAAAACAAGTCAATGTACATTTTCATAACCATGAAAGGAGTCAGAATTTTTTAGGTGTTTCATCCAGCCTCAGGGCCAATGCTACTTATTTTGCACTGTATAATCGTAGTTACTATTCCCCAAGGCAGCTAAGACAAATAGTGCGGAATGCTTGTGAAGTAGCAAAGGCTGAAGTAATACGAGACCCTAATATTCCTATTCTTTAAGGAAATCTCAGAAATTCACTCTTTCTTTTATTAAGAGTTATACAGAAGGAGCTTATTTTTGAAATTATATAGTTTTTTGAAGATTACTTTCCCTGACCTCTGGCAGGTTTTGGATTTTTTTAAAGTGGTTTTCACAGGAACTTATTGATGTATGCCTTAAGTCATGAAAAGAGTGAAAGATATGACCTTAAAAATATGATCTATAGGAGACATTTTTATTTAATTTCCATTATTTCTGCTCAGAAGCATCTGAAACTGGAGTTGTGAATTTCCCTAAGACCACATTTTTTCCTTCCGCATTTTGCCTAATGTTGCATACATGATGTAGTTAGTAAAACGTAACTTCTTGCAAGGGACAGACCATGCTCTCCAGGATGTCATGCTTAAAATCTGGAATGAGATTATTTTTATTGCTGGCCAATGTAGCTAAAGGGCATGGAGGAATTAAGTTGTTTGTGATAGAGTTTCTAGCCAACCTTCCAGATTTCCATCTCCTCATTGAACCAGGCTTGTCATCTTCATTAACTTCATATATTAACTTATTTTAATTAAACTCCATGCTTGTAAAATGAAATGTTGGTTGAATCAGGGTTTTCCTAATATGAGATGCTTCCTTTTTTTTTTTTTTTTTACCCTACTTGTAAATATTTTTCTGACCTCAAATAAAGATAACAGTATGTGTTGATATTCTGGATTATGAAATGTCCCTTGAAACACCACAGTTTAGATTTTTTTTATATGTGCCTTCAGTATTTCCAGGGCTATTGTTATCTTTCCTGAGGAAGAACCTGGCTGTGAGAAGATGGTGAAGTAATTGTGTTGTACTTTGGAAGTTGATTCCTCTTCTGTATTGTCTGCTAATGCAGCTGAGAGGCATGCTGCACTGAAGGCTTTATTTTGTATTTTTCTCCAGCTTGTTTTTTTTGAAACTGCTCACAGTTGATTGCTTTTAATTTTGCTTCTACTCTCTTACTAAGATTACACTTTTTTTCTGTGAATTCTTTTACAGCTTTCTTGTATTTTTTCACTTACTCCTGAGTCATTTTAAGAACCCAAAGGCCTTGCACAACCTGTTGCTCTCTATGTGAATGCTGTGTGTTGACAGAGGGCTTTCCATCAGGTGCACAAAAAATCTGATTTAACCATTGTCAAACCACTGACGGCCCCATTTGGCCTATGCTTTAATTCAGCATTGGCTTACTTAAAGAGATTCAGGGACTACTCTTTTCTGAAGGATGATTGAGCCTCTCCAAGCTTTTATTTCTAGGCTCAAAGGACTAGACATTAGCTGTATGGAAGTTATGTCTCTGGAGTTGTTCCTGTTTTTACTCCTGTGACTGAAATCAGAATCTAATCTTAAGTTTTCAATTCTGATATGTTGATCGCACTAGAAAAAATGTATGTTTGATTGCCATGGGTCAGAGCTCATCTGTCTATGTTGGAAAGACATTCTTCACTCTGTCAAGAAGTTTGCAGTTTTGCAAGCATGAATAACTGCTTTTGCAGAGAACATGACTTGTTGCAACTGCTGAATTCTCCTCTGCTGACCTGGGGTTGAGTGTCTGTTCCTCATCTTCTGCTCGGAGTCTGCCGAATGTTTGGAACCAGGTAGCAGCTGAAATTGGAAGTCACCTTTGTCAGGAAATTTTTCTACTGTGAGAAATAAAATTGTTTGAGATGCTTCCTCTCCTAGATCTGTATTTCCTATAAATTTTAGACTTAATACTGTCCTGAGTTTTCATTCCTTTATGTTATATTATTAGTAAATGTCTATTCACAGTTGTGAGATGATTTTCCTTTGTGAGTTCATCAACTTGTATTGTTGCATTGCTGTTTTGATGACTATTAGAACTAATGTTCAGGCTCAGGAGGATGTGAACCAGTGAGTAATCCCAGCTCACTATGTGAATTATGTATATAGCTATTGGCTGCCATCTCCCATTTAACAGTGTACTTCCGGATAATGGTCCTGCTGATTATAGACTTTTTTCATATATAAAAATGTACTTCTCTGACTAGATCATAATTAAGCCAGGAAGCACGTGTTTAGTTACGCTGCTCAGATATTTTAATGATTTACTATTTGCACTTGTAAACTTGTCTAAGGCCTTCAAATTGAAGCTGTTCAAGGACACTAAGTTTATTACAATCTGTTAATCTCTTGGCATGCTCCGGGCCTCTCTCAATGGTACTATTAATGCTGTCCATTATATTCTTGCTGTATGATTGTCTATATCTGTTCTATCTCTTGCTGGTGTTCAGTTTTTTGAGCGCAGATGAGCTAAATGACCACCTATTACTAGTTATGCTGATACAGTTAAGCACCAGACTTAATGAAGATCCACAGCTTAATTAATTAGAGATTTTAGAGTCTGAGATATGTAGAAGACAACTAGCTCCATGTCAGCAACAAATCCTTTTTTCCTTACTATGTTACAAAAGAGGTACATAGGGCTGTGGCTGTCTCTGAGGTATTAAGAGAGACTTGTCTATTCATTTAGTGAAAGGTACAGTAAATTCTTGATATGATATATCTGCCTATTAATAGAAATGTTCTACTAACATAACTGTAAAGATATTAGGGTCAACAATTTCACATCCTGATTGGATCAGGAGTCCCTCAGCTTGAAAAGACAGCATTTGCTTTTGACAACTCCGAGGTCGAATGTATTGTGGATGTTCTTGTGCTTCAGTTGTCCTGGATATATAAATATATAGCACATGCCCACATGGAGGCAAGATACAAGAGAGGATCTTTTGTAATGCGCAGTCCCAGGTCGTGATGCTACTTGAATTGGAAAGGTTTGACTGAAACATTTTCAAAAATCCAGCAGCAGAATTTGGACCCCGTTGGACCCAAATTCTGGAGTTGCTGGGGCTGCAGCTCCTGGGTGTCGCCAAGCCTTGCAGGTCCTGATTGCTGACCGGAGCGGAACAGGAGCGGCTGCTGCTTGAACAGCTCTGGTTAGGCACTTCACGTGCACGTGTACGTGCACGTACAGCTGTGGGTACTTGCACTATTTAGGCACCAATTAGGTTGTTTTTTCTGACACTGGTTACAGAGAGCTATGAAGTGGAAACGTCCAAAGACGTCTTGCCCTCCGGTTCTGTTAGTGGAAACTTGTTTGTTGTATTTGCTGCCTCTGTACCCTGTATTAAATGTTAAAAAAGCTGATGATGCCATTTCTGTCATGTCAGGCCACTGTGTGTGCCTATTGCTTGAGCTCCTGAACCTGTGACAGGGATGAAACACACCTTCCTCTTATTAAAAAATCTTAAACTTGCCTAAATTTTTGAACTAACGACAAAAGTATTAACCTTGATTTGCATGCTTGGGCTATCTTCTCATCTTTTTGCCTATGGTGTCCCATTCCCACACTGCCTATGAAAACGGAAGCACATTTCTGCTATTCTTCTGTTAAACTTATTTTACCTTTGATCATCATGTAAATTTTTGGCCCATTCAAGCAGATCTTTTCAAAACGCAATCCACTGAGTAGGGGTTTTCAGTCACTCTGCTTCACAAAGGCTCGCAATCTAGCTCTTTGTTCCTGGTGTTCGACTTGCAGTCCACGCTCCCTGTAATAGTCACTTGTTCCCCTATAATTATTCGCAGCCCTACTTTGGCTGTTTGTGAGGGAATTTGTCCGAGTGCTCCCGTGTACTGTGTCTGCTGCAGATGATGCTGCGGTTGCTGTGTCCACTGCCTCTACAATTTGAAATGAAGGAGAAGCTGTGCAAGCACCTGGAAACACTTCGTTTTGACCTTGCAAGGTCATAGGCAATGGTGTGAATATCATCGCCCTGTCTTGCAAGGGTGTTCATCCATATCCAAGGTTACTCCCTCTGTGTTATTTTCTTCTTTTTTTTGTGGATTAGATCTAGGAAATATAAGAGGATTGGGGATTATTTTGCAAGGATTTTAAGCCACTTATCAAAGTATACTCTTTTTTCTTTTTAATACTTTCTTGTTTCTCATTTCTGAGTTTTATTCTGGAACAGCAGCCCAGAACACAGAGCCTGATTCTCTGCTGTTCAGTTTACTGTTCGGTTATTAACCTGGTGGCATACTTTTGCCTTGCTCCTTGCTCCACCCTGCAAGAAAACTTCTGATTGTTTCTGTATCTCCCCTTGTGCCAGAGCAAAGGGGAGCATGGTGAAGGCAGGTTGGTCTTTCAGCCGTTTCAGGCTGTTGCCAAAGACGAGGTAACCGAGCGCAGCGCACAGCTGCGAGGGCGGCGATGGGCCGGTACCTGGCACAGGGTGTCATCAACATCCCCTCGGCCCAGAGGCAGGTGCTCCAGGTCAGGTGAGGGCTTGTGAACCACAGCTTTCCCCCAGTCCTAAAGCATGCCTCGATGGGAATGCCTGGAGCATACATAGTGATACCTACTGCTGTCCAGCCCTTACGGCATCAGCAGGAGTACAGACTTATGAGCAGTGTGTATGGATATATAGGTATGTGCAAGCTCTAGGTCTGCAAGCAAAAAATCAGATCTGTGTATCCAAACTTTTTTTTTTGAGTGCAAAAATTTCTTATTTTTTAAATCTAAGTGGCATTTATCAGGCAGACTAACACATTTTGTTTTTGTTTTGTGTCGTAAGCAGTGGGATGTATAGGTCGGCCTTTTAATAAAAGCCAAGAACTACTGTGGCTGCAGCAATAAAAAAACTCTTACTGCAGTTGGGTATCTGTTCATATGTTATTTGGACTTAGAAGAATATAATTACACGGATTTTTCATTTTCACAGTATATAGCTGAAAGCATGTTTACTGTTAAATTGCAAATCCAATTATAGTACTTATAATTACACATAGATCTCAAAAGATTGTGTTTTATTATTTAGGCTCTAGAATCACTAATAGGATTGGCTATTCTTTTGCCTTTTTAACCAAAAGTTCTCAACTCCCTTTTCCCCCTCTTACCATTTATAAATTGCTCCTTTAGGGGAAGTCTTTTAATTTGATTTTGCACGTGTAGTGTGTCATTTGCTACTGTGTATTTCAGAATGTTGTATAGTTCAGCATACTTTGGCCAAAGTTCCTATCTTTTTCTCAACTGACTATGCAATGGAGTTGTTTTGTATCTAAGCTCTGGTCTTGCACAAGACCTGGCTTCGTTGCTGATTTTTCATCTTCTTAAACCTTTCTCCTCCCTGAAATGCTTTGAAGATAGACCTAGATGAGATGCGAGTTCGGCCCACGTAATCTGGTTGATAATGCTAGGAGTACTATTCCTATGTATGAGTGTTTTTGCTAATATTGGTGTAAGTATTGTAATCTGCTCAAGTATCGGTTCTTTCACAAAGTTAATATTTTTTTTCTCTGTAATTTGTTGATATTTATTACTGGTTTGGGTTTTTTTCCCTGCTACCTATCAGACAGTAGTTATGTCCAAAGATATTGATGAATGAGGGTGGTAGTAGTTCCTTGACAAATATTTTTGAAATGAAGTGTTAGATTAGACTGTGATTTGCGAAATATTGAAGTGTGGAATCATTTGGTTTCTTGTCAGGTTTCACCTGAGCTAGTTTACCTTCCAAAGTGTTTTTACCTCTCCACCTCCTCAGTGGTTCAATAAAATAATTTGACAACTTCTGTGGTGAGCGAAACAGCTGCTTATTACTTTCCCAAATGGCAATTACATGAGTTTTGGGATGTTCTTTGAAATCTCCCAACGTAACTTGTGGGGTCTGCACGGCAGCTTTGGGGAACGCCAGCTTTGCAGCGCTGTGCTTCACATCCCCACGCTTCTCTCCCACCCTTGAGTGCAGGACATGTTTTTCTTCATTTGTACATTGATGTAGAGAACTTACCTTTTAGATTTAGATTTCGCTAGATGTTGAAGTTTATGTCAATGTTATAGGCTCCAGTAGTGTTTTATCTGCTGATTAGTCTTATAATGTAAAGTGCCCGGTGATGCATTGCATAGAAGATGCTGTAAAAATAGTTTATGGTGTGATAGCAAGGAGAAATGTGGGGAGTGCAGATTCATTTTATGAGACGAGCAGGAGTCCCCAAGCAATCATTCGTCAGCAGTAGTTAAAGATTAATTTATCTTTGATCATTGAACCTTTAACAAACATGTTTTTAGCTGGAGTAAAATGATTATATTGAAAATAATGTAAAGGGAATTTATATTATATGTTTGTGGTATTTTTATCTCTTGAGAGAAAATATTTGAACGTGCATCTAACTTCCACACTAAATACCTTCTGCAGTAATGATGTTGAGGAAAATAAAGACCACACTTTCTCATCGTTAAGTGAACAAAGTTTCTTCCTAGGACAATAGCAGCTGAGATTAAGTAACAGTTATTTAATACTCTTTGTATTTGTGTTACATTTTTGTACATATTGTCTACATATCTGTGTACATTTAATAATAATGAAACACAACCATCCTATATAGAGAGATGCTCCTTATTGCAAACATAATTGTTTCTTGAAGCTATTTTTCCAATAGTCTCTCATGTTCTGGCTTACCTGATGATCAGTCCGCTGGCGAGCCTTCCTTGGCCGTAGCCGTGGGCAGCAGGCATCTTGACTACATAAACGCCATGGATCCGCTTTGGGGTTTTGCTGGCTAGGAAAAAGCTGGGCACTGAAAGCGTTCTTTCCGAGAACCTCAAAGCTCTTCGCCAATATCAGCCCGCTAAGCTGCAGCCAGCCCTGGTAGGTAAAATCGGTATTACCTCCTTAGTTTTACAATTGGGGGACATAAGGCTCAGACAGCTTTAACTGATGTACCTGAAGTCCCTTGTGACTTTTTTTTTCCAAAGGTATGACCAGCACTCCTGAATCTCAGCTTTTTCTGAAACTTTTTAAAACATTACCAGTAATTTTTTTTTACCTGTGTGAGTACTGTGGAGCACATTCCTTCAGCTCGGCTTGAGGCTAGAGCTACGTGCAATAGAGACACGTTTTTCCTGTGTGGGTTAGCTTCCATTAAACATAATTCATGTCTGATGTTAGCATCCATGAGGCTTTGCGTGAACATTTTTCAGAGAATGGTAATGCGCATAATTGTTAGCTGCAGCAAAAAGGATCGTCTGGGGATGGTTTTGTCTGCTTATGTTTTAGGGACAGTTCTGTTCCTCCACTATTGCTGAAGTCAATGAAATTAAAGAAAATCAGCTTTAGGCCACAGAAACACATGCATTAACTTTATTTTTCAAGGTACACTGGGCTGTATTTTGTGTCTGTGTAATTAGATGACCAACATTTGTAGCTGTGACATTTGGTCTTAGTATCAGCAATGTAATATGGGATTGCAAATTACTTATCATTTTTAAAGTAAATATTAATGTGGAGAAAATCATCCTCTTGTCTTTTCTGTTTTGTGTTTTGAACTCTGAATGTAATGTAGATATATAATTGTGACAAGCTATAGAGTTTTCTGATATCTTGAACTAGCTCAAAATTCATAAGATATTTAAATACATTTTTTTAAGGGAAGAATTTCCTGTTCCTTTTGTCTTCATTTTGATCTGAAGAAGGTTTTTCAGGTTTCTTTTAAATAGCAACTAAGATGAGACAAACTTTCTGGAAGGTTTGTGGAATGAAGCATGGAGAAAATATAATTGGAGACTTATGTCACCACACAGCTTTAAAGGCTGGAGCTATAAAGAAAGACCAAATACAGCAAAGCTTCTTGGTGACTCTGAGGTTGTGTTATGAAACAGAAGCAGTTCAGCCTTGCTGGAATATAGTGTCAGCTCTCACGTCAGATTTTTTAATGGTTAGATATGTGCATGTCCACTGCAATACTTCTGCTTCGTATATGCTTGACCATTTCATCTGGGAATCCTATCTTAGAATTGCTGTCAGTAAGATATTTCTGCAAGCTGAAATTTTTCAAGAGTGACATATATGCCAGGTTTCCATTGGTTAAGCAGTGAGGTGCAGCAAGGTGCATAGGCGGCCCAGTCGTCTACAAAGATGGGAGGGTCATACTGGTGCTTAAAGTCAGATGCTAAGGTTACCTCCCCCTCTTCCTCCTCCTTTGCAGAGAGCAAAGTGCCAAGTGGTTGTGGATTTCAGTGGCGTTTAGGCATGTGCATGCTTCCAAACCCTCTAACTGGTGTTCATTCCCATACCTTCACAGATGAATGTAGACTTCTGTACATTTTTTCCTACTCAGTTGCCATGCCTCCAATTGACAACTGGTTTTCCATCAGTTAAGAGACAGGATGGATTTTCTTGGGTCTGTTGTTGTAGCTGTTGTTATTAATTTACCTTCAGAAACAGTTTTGCTTCTAATTAGCTTAACGGAATGGCATGAAAACAGATGCTTTTTCCCTTCTAGTTCTAGATAGCCAAAGAGGGTGGGGAGTGGCGTGAGAAAGCAATGCTCCATCACCTCCCTGCGAGAGCCATTTAAAGATAACTTCTGCTGAGGGCTTTTAATGATGTAGCAAGTGTTTCATAGGACTCATTCATATTGTAGATGTCTAGTTAACGAAACTTAAAAATGTTCCTATTAATTATTAAAAGGAAAAGACTTGGTGCAAGCTACCAAAATCTACAGGAGAATAGTTGAGAAATGTTGAAAATTTTGAGAAGGAATATAATAATGTGAAAAACAAGAACAAATTGAAAAAAAAACCACTGTATAATATATGCAGCGTTTGGTGAGGTAAAAAAAAAAAATTACTTTTGCTGTAGACGTTCCATTGTGTAAAATACAGAAGCTGCATAGGCATCAGTCACAGAGGTTATTCATATAAAAGCATGTAACTTTAAAATTCTGTTTTTAAGTGACTTTGCTTCAAATTCTAAGACTTTTAGTGGAATATAAACAGCTTTTTCCTGTTTCTGATGGGAGGATGATTAATATACCTTACTAATGAAACTGGAAAACAATATTGTGAGTGTTCAAATTGTTCAGTTATCATTTTCTTAAAATAACAATCTAGAACAGAAATTCAGTCCAAGTCCTCCTGAGTGGCATTGTTGTAATAATTGAATATTGGAGTTAATGAAATATTGAAAGGCTTCCACTCCTCGTTTTCTGTCTTGCCTGTCTCTTAGTGAGAACTGTAGTTAATAAGCGTGGAGGTAGCACAATTGTTCTGTTACCCTCTCAATATATATGAACTTCTAGAAGAAAGGAAAATTTTAAACCTACAATTTAATATCTTTTCATTGTCTAAGAGCTGCCTCTTGCTAAAAAATTTTATTTCTGTGTGTTGAAAGGCTTAGAAATGAAATATGCTAATAAAATAATATCTGATTTGTTATCCAGAGGATAATTTAGTGCAGACGATTAGAAAATGTTGTGGGGAATTAGGAAATATATGGCTCATATTAAAATGTAGTTTTCAGTTGAATGTGTGACAAATTTTTCTGTTCTATTTTTGCAATAAAAATTAGATTGTGACTGCTAATATTAAATGGGTGTTTGCAAGACAAAAAAGGAGGAGGCTTTGTGATAAACTCAGATCTTTGCACATTATCATCTCATGCTGCAACCCTGCGCAGCTTCGTTCTCACCCATTGAGTCTCACCTGGCGGATTGGTAACGCAGTCTTGTTTTCCTCTTCACTTTGTTAGACAGAGGATCGCTGGTATTTACAGCCATTATTCAGTCCATGTCCTCATCAAATTTTGTCCTGCCATTCAGAACATGGATTGGTGCCCTGAATTCCCCGGCAGCAGGGCTCCTGGTGCAATTGCTGTGGTTAGAAAAGCTGCCAAGCTAAGTTGCGCTAGTCGTGCTATCCTCTTCATTACAGAGAGATAAAGCTACGTTTTCCTGCACGAAGGGTTTGTTGTTCCTCCTTTATTGATGCAAAGTACTTCTCACCTTCTGTTGCTATCATGACCCCTTCTCTTGCACGTTGGCAAGGGCACAGAGGGAGCAAAATTAAATTTATGGTCTGGCCAAGTAATTTGATGGAGGACTAAGGAGAACGGTGGGGCAAACTGACCATGAGGCCCTGAAGCCTCGTTGCACCTACCGACGTGTGCCCCAGTCATCCGCACGGCTGGAGAAAGAGGGTCCCTCTCCCACCACGTGGGAGAAGGAGGGACCCAAAGCAATGCTCATGCAGTGGGCGCAGCAGCTGTAATAGCCAAGGTCTCCTTTCCGTGGGGCGCCCACCTCGGCCCCGTTGCCCCATGACGGAAACAAGCACATTCCTTCAGAACCACAGAGCTCATGTAGCGAATTTGAGGCACAATCCTAAAACTTTGTCTTGAAATGTTCTAATAGCCATGTTTTCTGGAGTAAAAGATTAATGTAATCTATTATATTTAATCGAGATCTCTGGCAAATTTTCAAAATCTGTCCAAGCATTTGGGCAAATTTAAAATAGTTCAAACTTCAAGAGAATATAGAAAGTATTAATAGCAGATTTAGGAGAAACAGTTTGCCTTTTGCTTTTCATTTGGGAGGGAATATATGCTTTTTTTGATGTGGCTGTCTGAAGCTGGACACATATAGAAACAGCCTAGTTTTCAGAGGGGCTGAGCACCTGCATTTCGCACTGAATGTGATAGGACTGTGAGAAGTCCTATCCAAAACTCTTACTGAAGAGTGGTTAAAGTAGTAAAAAGACAATGCAGTGGTTGTGTTATGAATGGCTCAGTGTCTAGGGTGAGTGGCTGGACTAATATTTCTCTAGTTGATGATTCTGTAAGGATCTAGCAGCACTAAGGACACATGCAGCCCTCAGACCTGTGTAAATCTGATCAGAGCTTTCAGCACCACACACAGCAAATAGAGCTGAGGTATCAGTGCCCTTGTAGATCCAAAAATCAATGAAGATTGAAGAAATTGTGAATGCCCCTCATTATTTCCAGGCTTATTTTAATGATTCGGATTCATCTAGATGTTTTCATTAGTTATGTTTATATGTTTACAATAACAGGACCCAAGTTTCCTATTAGCAATAAGAAACCTGAAATTGCCATCAAAAACATTAACTTCAGTTTAAAGCAGCAACTGCTCAGTATAAGGTAATGTTTTGAGGTACATTAAAAAAATGTGGATAGGAAACCTCACAGAAAATACGTGTTTTGATATAGCTCTCTAATCCAGCTGTGAGGACAAATATTTCATCTTGCAATTGGCAAAGCTGGCAATTGAAAACCGTGCTTGAGAATGGGGATTTATAGCAAGATGACACTGTAATGACTTTTTATGGTTTCGGGAGGTTTACCCCATTCCTGATTGTTACCAGAAGTATAGTAAACTGAAATTGTTTGCCTAATAATTGCTAACACGTTTTTACAAACTTCTTCATTAACCTCTTCCCTTTCTAAACTCAACGTCATTTAACACCAAACATCTAAATTTTATAATAAATTGTCCAGGATTGATTATTTCTCACAGCTCATACAAAAAAATGAACAAGATAAGCAGAAAGCAAATGCATTCAGCAGGCAACTGAAATGCATAGCGCTGCTCGCCTTTTTCAGAAAATTATAAACAAGGATTATAAATAAGATGAACTAATGGATAAAGAGATAGTGATGAGTGGGGTGAGAAAGGCTGAGAAAAGCTATATAATAGGAATTTGTGGGAGCAGATTTTTTATATATTCAATATAGTTTCAGGGTTTCTCGTATGTTTTCTATGATTTTGGAGAAATGAAAGGTCAGGCAAAAATAACTGTACTTCCGGTATTCATTATGAGATTATTGGCCTCCTTCGTGTAGGATTGTCCACATCAACACATCCTTCCATAATGCATGTCTTTAGGTATTGATGTGTGTAGATGTCACCTAGGGATGAAACAGCCAATTGAAAAAAGCAGTACTCATAAAGTTGCCAAAAAGTTTGAGACATATCCCATTGACTAAAGCAGTTTCATACCACTTGCCTTTTGTGTAATCAATAACACTTAGCCTAGTATGACTCCATCGCCTAAATGAAATAAGCTTTGCTCTTAGTTTGTATGGATTGTGATAGTGTAAGCTGGGCTGCAGTCAGATGTTATGAGACCGTTGGCTAGGATGCTTGGGTAAATGATTGCATGAGCATCTCATATAGGATTAAATGTCAGGCTAGACTGTGTATTACACATTCATAACTTGGCATAAGCTTTGTCCACTGCAGGGTTTGGGAGGGCTTGGTATATACTCCATAGCTGAGAGAAACCAAATCCTTTGGTCCCTTTAGGAGCCTTGAGGAAAGAGTTAGATGATGTGTCCAATTGATTTGAAGGTCTCGGTTTGCTTCCTGAGGACAAGAGCCCAGCAGCCATTGTTGCAGGCTGGTGTCTGGCCTGGGCCAGGACTTTCCTTCTTTGGAAAAGTTCTTGGCCCTGTAGTGATAGGCAACCAATTGCAATTTCTAGCCTTCCCTCAGCCTTGTCAAGAATAGATGAAAGGCAGCTGATTGCTCAGCTAGTCTCTAGGTGAGTTATAAGCCCTTCAGTTTGTCTCCTTTCACCCAGTCAGTTCTTCCCTGGGACCCCAAATATGAGAGAGAGAGTAAAAATTCGCCCTGAGACAATCCTAAATCCATGTTTCTTACTTGACCAGCCAGCCAGTCCCAGTTGGCCAAACCATCACAGCCCACACCCCTCTATGTACAGAAATGTGACTTTAAGTGATTTAGCAGTTCTATTGATGTCAAGCTTGGCCTATCATCTGGGGACTCCAGAATCAGGACTGCTTCTTTTTAAGTCTCATCAACCACAAAATATACATTCATCATGAAAATTAGAATGGAAATAGAAGCCAATATAATTATTTTAAATGATTAGAGGAATAATGGAAAGTGTAGTTAGCAATGTTCTGATTGAAATTTAAAAGAGAATACAAGTAAGAAGCTATGAAAATTGAGGACAATTCTCATGTTTATCCTAGGGTTTTTTACTGTGTCACGATTTTGCGTGATTACTGTGTGGCTTTTAATACTGGCAGAGAAGGCACATACCACTTTCAGCTAAATAAAAGAAACCACACAAGGGGTAACCACTGATGCAGCACACTCCTGCAAAAATTACAGTTTGAGAGGTCTAACAAAGTTTTATAGACTAGATGTTTACTGTATAGTATGTTTATTGTATAGTAGAGGTTTATTGTATAATAAAAATTACTGCTTATTCTTTAGAAAGTCCCCTTCAGTGAGATACAGTGTTTTTAGTCTATGACTTTGAAAGGCACACTCTCCATCAGTTTTAAAACTACCTGACTAAAAATGATCATAAATGCCCATTTCTTCCATGTACTTATGTGCATTTAATTCAGTGTCCCTCAGTCTGAAGAGTTTGGAGTAGGAATTTTATGTGAACCTGTCTCTCAGGGTTGAAAGATGACCTGACACTGAGTCTTTCTAAAACTGACTATATGGACACTTGTATTAAATGTGTATCTTATGGAGTTCAGAATCATTGCTCATGTTATGGATGGAAATTATACATGAATTTCTGGAAAAATAAACAGAAGAGACAGAAATTGATAGCTAGGTAAATAACAATTGGAACCAGAAAATTAGACCACAGTTTTATGACTATAAGTAGTATATCTATGCATTACTTCATCACACAGAAGTACAAATTTTATCTGATCTGATGTGGACATATGATCAAATTACCGGAAGCATGTGATAAAGAGATTGTGATAGCTTTAATGGGCTATAAGGAATGAGGAAAGGGGTGGAGACACAGATAGCTCCTAATACAGCTTAACGCCTACTGGGGAACCATTAACTCATCCAAACAATTTTTGACTAGCGTGGTCTTGTGGAGTAAATTTATATCAGTCAATCTGCCTCATGGGGCTGGAGACACTCTTGATTTAAGACTAGATATTGAAAAGCTGGACTTTCTGTATTATTTATCCCACAGCTACCATGGATCTGTCTATCCCAACTGTGTGTCAAATGGACTCTGTTGCAAGGTTATATATCTTGGGACAAGGTCTATACATCATGTTTACAGGCCAAGGTGACCCCCCATATTTTGTAGAACTGTTCAGTATGATTGAAACTCATTAAAAGATGGGACTGTGATCTTCTAGTGCTATACTAAGGGAGATAACATTTCTAGGTTTAATGCCAGTGCGAAAAGGCTTAGACAAATAGATACGTAGCCTTACTACTGTGCAGAGTGTTAGTGACAGAGTGATGAAATTGTCCATTTCTGCTGTCTGTGTTTAGGAAAAGCTGTTGCAATTTCAAAGCCAAGTGAACAGGACTAAAATTTTTTGGAAATTAATTAAAACCTCTTGAGATTCTTTTGCTTTAACAAGAATTGCTGTTCTTTGCATTGATTTTTCTGGTTGGTTATTCTTGTAGACTGTGATGACTTTTTTGTAGATTGCAAAATGACTAAAAAAAATGCAGATTTAGTTTAATTCTGGATCCCTCGTTATAGGCAATATTTTGATATGTTTCCTAAGATCTGAATCAGATTGTCCCATTTGAATGTCAGCCTTTGCTTCAGTAGCAGAAGTGCTTTAAGTCTCTTTTCACTTTCATGACAAAGGAGAGAAGAAGTTCGTGAAAAGCTAGGGAAATCTACTCAATATACTATGAAAGTGAATACTGTAAAAGTAAATGACTGCAAATCCTACAGGGACGAATCAGGAGAGAAGACTAGGTGCATAAAAATATTTAAAGCTTCAGAAAGACTAATGGTGCCTGACGAAAGCTTAAGATAAATTTTACAAGCTGATGTGAGTAATTTGCAAATTTGGAAGGACTATGTTGATATTTGTAGACGAGACAGAGGAATCTCCATAACTTCTAAAATATAGAATTGGCTGCTAGTTTTTGGAAAGCAGAAATAAAATTTGTTGCCCATGTTAATGTTGTTATTAAGTATCCTTGGCATTTTACTTATCTTTTCTTAAAGCAGACTAAATAGAGTGTAGTGTTACATAGTCATATGTAACACTGAATATCCTTTCTGTAACACATGCATTTAACTCTCAGATTTTGCTTGTCAGTGAGCAGCATATCATGTTCATTTGTATCTGTTTGATAGTTGTAAAGTAACATGAATATTTAACAGCTTGATAGAAGGTATATTATAAATCAACATTGTTATATTAATAAACTTTTTAAAAAATTAATCAATACCTAAAGGGTCCAATGATAATTTTATGTAAAGTAAACTCTTGTATCTTTTAAAATGTTCTCCTTTGTATATTCATGATGATTGAAATTGTCTATTTTATTCCGCATCATACTTTGGCTAAGGAGTGTGCTAAGGGTCCAATTATTCTTTCATATTGCTGTATGTTGTTAATATACATAAACTTGATATTTTCATTTGCAAATCTCAAAGCATTTTACTAATGACATCATATATATCATTATATTCAATTTGGTGCATACAGGGGTCAACAGCCAGACAGAGCTGTTTAAGATGCCCATGTAGATGTAAAAAGGAAGAAGCTGATCTTGGCAGAGTGAGTTCAAACACCCAAGTTTGCTGCTTCTTCAGCCCCAAGCATTTTTCTTCAAGAACGCACATATCTTGGTGTATCTGTCCTGTCTGGATTCACATTAAGAGGTGCCAGTTCTGAATAAACACAAATATACAAATAACCAGAATGCAATTGCAGTTACAGGCAGTATGTTGCAGAGTCCACAGTCCACATTTGTTGACATGTCTTAGTTGTCCAGGATGGCATGTGTTGAGTAGGAAGGAGAAAACCTGTTCTTTTCTAAAATCAGAACTACCTGTTTTTTTCTAATTTTGTATCAGATAGCAGCATGGTTCTGTCCCAAACAAGGCAAACTCCATTTTATTCTCTATCCGATAACTTTCTTGTGACAGTTTCCATGACTAATGACAATCTGTAGGGTTTCTGTACTTTATGAGATAGCATCACCTTTGGATCTTGAGTTCCATTGAATCCTTGAATTCCAGCTAATTCTAAATAAGTAAGAAAGAAAGACTGCTTGAAAACAACCCAGACATTTTTCACAATATGGAAATAATTTTGAGCAGCTAATCTAATTGGCAATCCAACATTTGCTGCTAAAATGCAAAAACCAAAGTAAGATTCAGAGTAAGACACACAGCTTAGGCCTTATCTTACTGTGGTTATTGGTTTATGGGATTATTTAGAATTTAGCTTGTGTGTTTGTTTAAGATAGAGTTTCCTATTGCTGCATGAGGCTGCAGACCAGGCTTCCATTATGCTCTGCTGTTTAGACTCAGGGCCTTACAAAACTTTTTATGGCCTTTAACCTAGATGACGGTGTTGGGGATTCATTACATGGTTGCCTAAGCACTTTCTTTTTATATCAAAATGATTTATATGTTCTGTACTCTTCCCATTTCCTCTTTTGAGAATGTCAGAAAAGGAGGATGAGTACTGCAGTCTGTGTGATTGATACTGTGCTTTTGAAGATAGAAGGGAATTATTTAATGCCAGGGGACTTTCCAATTAGTTCTATATCCTACCGTTGTTTAGAATTACCGGCTAAATTTGTATGCCGGGTTAGCTTAAAAGTTTCTGTTGCAGGCATAGTAGCAGAACCAAGACCTGAGAAACTAATGTCAAATACTTTTTGGCTGATTATCATATTACCTAAGCTGAAATGGTCTTCCAGATCTTATTCAGGAATAGCCCCTGATATTTAAGATGTTTTACACCAGTAGAGGGCCAGATCACTGGCCTTAAGGAAATGTCTCCCTATAAGCTATTGGAAGTGAACTTCTTTTACTGGCATTTTCCGTTACTAATGAGGAGAAGCAACGCTAAACATGATTGATGTTCTAACCTTGTTGGTCTGCCCCAAAACTTACCAAATAAGGTTGACACTCATAGAAGCCAAGGTTTTAATAACTGATAAGTGTTTGGAGACTCTCCAGCCCCTGGACTTTTGAAGTGAGGCGCTGTAACGCTGATTCCCAGAGGAGGGAAATGGCTGAAAAATTTCAGGCGGTTCTGCCTTTGGAAGGGATCCCCAGGAAGGGGCTCCAGGAGTTGCCATTTTAAGAAACGTGTTGGGTGATGAATCTGATGTTAGAAAATAGTGTCTCTGCTTTCGAAAAAGGGGAGTAAGACTACTGTAACTAAACATTAAAAATCAGTGACAATTTTAAAATTAGACAGAAGCCCGAACAGACAAAAGCAAACATTGTTTCATTCTAACCAGAACGCACAAGATTTTCTCTCTAAATGATAACTCAACAGTTTGCATAGTTTCCTGCTTGTCAGCTGTACCAGACACCATTAAGTCACTTGCCAAGATTTTAAGAATCCAGCAAATTCTGACATGAAATATGTGTAACTTTTAAAGAAACCGAGTATTAGTGTAACAGCCCTGTTTTACATACTTCACTGGGAGGTAGTAGACGTTATGTTCTTTATGTATCATTGCTCTCAGCTAGAAAAGCTTAGCTCATGTTGCATTATCATCATCTCCCATTCAGGTTTACAATGGCAGGGACAATTTCTTGAGTAAAAAGATTTTCCTGGAAGTATCCTTTCCCATAGAAGCATATTTAGCAATAATATTTTTGTTTTTACATCTCATACGTTTCAGTAAAAATTCAGAAGAACTGTTGACATACTCCTGCACTTACTCCAGAAATGAAACAACTATTTGTTAGGAGCGATGAAATTCTATGTAAAAGGTCTTTCTAGTATTTGTGATAAATCATTGTGATTACTCTGCTTCACTGCTGCATAGCCATTCTGAGAAGAATTTTGCCTTTTGCATGAATAGAGAAATATGAGCACCACTTATGAATTTTCTTTTTATTTGACCTAGACAATATGTCATTTAATCTATGTAGCTATAGATTGTATAGGTTGAGAGAATCAATTACATTTTGTTACTTCTTGCTAATCGAAGTAAAAATACAGACTAGCAGGTAATGTGCAAAGGAATTTATCTGTCATGTTTTCTACAAGAGATTCAGTGTTATACTTTTTTTTATTAGAAAGATCTCAAGCAACAAATAATACTAAATCCAGATTCTCATTATTGAGCAGATTCTTGTTACAGCAGTGGATGAAGAAACTCACATTTCTTTAAGGAAAAGGGAGAATAAGAAGTACATTAGTGTAGAAATGCCATAAGATTGATGCATATTGTTTAAAAAAACCCTGTTTCTGCAATTCTAATGAGTGAGCTTGTCAACTGTCATCTACACTTATGTAGGTAGTCAGGATTAATTTTTTTTAATTTTTTTGCAAATATTCATATTTTTTTTTGTTCAGATAATCAACTAAAAAGTATCTGCCCGTTGTTACCTCCATTTTAACCTGAATGTTGCATTGTAATGAAACTCTTTTTTTAACCTTATCCCATTAAAAACTTAGATGAACTGAAAATCTCTTATATCTTCATTACCCACTACTTACCTGTCATCTTTTAGGAGGTAAAATAGACCCACTGAACTCAATTCAACTAGAAAATTTATAAAGTGCTAGTGGTGTGAGTATTGCTGGTCTCCCACTTATTATGCAGAAATATTAATTTTGCATTCCACTCATCCTACTGTCCAGCAGTTTTTATGCCTTTTCATCTATGTTGTTTTTATGAATCTAAATCTGAAACTTTTTGCAGTGTTGGTTCACTCTGGCTCCATTGAAATCAGTGGGAATATTGTCACTGACTTCTGTAGGCCATGATTTCCTTCATAGCCTTTTACTACTTTTCGTTTGTTTGTTTTCTTGACAAGTAGCTTCCTGACTGTTCTGTAGAGCTTCTGACTGCCACTGTAATCCAGATAGCAATATGCCAATATGTAGAAATGTATAAACTTCTGGTGTATGCATACGGTCATAGTTTATATCTACCATGTTGACATGAGGACACCTACCCGGTGGTAGTAAATGGAATCCCCAATTGCCCTGGATATTTGCATACGGCAGTAATTCTTAAAATGCTGTCATCTTACTCCACTTATCATAAACAAACTTAGGGTGTTGAGGGTTCCTGACATTCATCCTGTACTCAGTGTGTCTTGTATCTGGATTTTTTTTTTGTGCATTTGGAAATAGTTTGCCTTTACAGTAATTACATGAAAATACAAAGGAGAAAATGGTGCTTGCGCTTTCGTTTGTGTTAGTTCATCTGTGGAGTGTGAGAGAGAGAGGTTCTCTTTCTTGTGCCGTGTCGGGACTGAGACGGGCTGTGAGCCCGTGGATGCTGTCTGTCCAGGCATATGCCTGCAAACCCTAGCTAATGTAGTCAGTTTTGCAGAATACCTCCTCCTCTTTCACAACACTGCAATGTATTCACTCCTACAAATCCTCCCTATTCCTTTGGCTCCCAATGCTCAAGGCCAGTGCCTAGCAATGCAGTTCGAACACTCTGTAAAATACAATCTTTAAACGGAAATAGCTAGATTATTTCTCTCTCATTTTTATTTTACTTATCAGAACTCTCCATGTCCTACTTCAGGGTCATAGAGATGGTCAAGCGGTAAGGTCGGGGCCTTTCTTCATCATCCATCAGTCTCCAGTCGCATAATCGCACTTCAGAGCTTTAGTGGGCAACATGAGCTTAGTGCGAGTCATGCCGGTCCTCTCCTGGCTACACGCTGGGAAGCAATGCAGGCACGGCGAGCTCCTGGTGCTCCAGTGCTGTGCGGTCCTTTCCGCCTGGTCCGGGGGCCGGCTGTCGTATTGTGACTTCCAGTCAATTCCCTGACTCTCTTCAGGGGCCAAAGGTTTCCGAAAACATCCTAGGGCTTTTAATAGAGCCCTGTACGTAAACTGTTGGGGTGGGTGTATTGTAGGTTATTACCTCCTGGCTGTTTGAATTGGTTGTCTCCTGGCTTAGTCTGTGATCACACAAACCAGTTATGGCACATTTGAATTGCTTTCCTGGATCAGGGTCTTGCTTGCAGGGCGATGCCACCACCATCGTTGTTTTGAATCCAAAAGAGGTAGATAAACCTTTTGGGTATATAAACTGTATTTCAGTGTTGGAAATGTGGTCCTTCTCCTTATGCATTCTCTCAAATCTTTTTCCCAGCGTGTCTTTTTGCTCTGACACCACTGACCTTAATCGTGTTCCCTTCTGAGCGTGTTCAGCCGCTCGCCGTTTGCAGCGTCTCTCCCACTTGTGGCTGCGGGTCTCCTCATGCGCCTCCCCGCTCCCCGCGTGGCCGGGGCTGCTCACCCCTGGAGCAGGTGCCGCTGGGTGCCGGGCCTGTCCTAGGAGATGTGCTCGGCCTGCCGAAGCCCTGCGGCTTGCGTTATTATTGGCTGGGCTGTGGTTTGGGATGCTCATACCAACCAAGATCACGCAGGACCCAATTATTCCTGCACTTGTCTCACCAATTCCCATTTACCACTCGAAGTCAGAAATTTTCTAAAGAGAAACACAAGCATAGGAGAGGTTTTTGTCTTCTTGACAGAGGCTTGAAGGGGGAAAAGCTATAAAGAAGCTTTATATTGGCAAGTACTAAATGGAAATCAATTAATTGGAACCTCAGGCTTTAGAAAAGGGTATTTTCAATGTCTCATGTCTTTATGTCAGGCATTTTGAATCACAGGCTGAAATCATATGGTCTTAAATTTAGCTTAGCTCTAACTTTATAAAAATGAAATGTCAAATTGAAGAGAGGTGATTCTTTTTTTCCCCTTTTCTTTCTCTTCCTTCCCCCTCCTCCCCCTCTTTTTCCAGGGAATGTATTGTGTCTTGTCTTTTTTAAAGCTCTATTTCTTTTAGCGAGTCTGACTCCTACTGCTTTTATTTTGTGTATTTCAGCATCTGTTTGGAAACGTATAACTGACTGGCAAGAAATTGCTCAGATTTATTCACATTTAAGTAGTGTTTGTGTCTATCCCTTGTTACACAGGATTTCCTCTTTGCTTTATTCTTGAGGGCCATTATGTCAGACAAATGCTCGTGTGCAGAACAGAGGTAATTCAATGTTGTGTCATGGCAGTATCTTTAAGGTTCACAAAAAGCCCTTCTACTTGCTCCGTGAAAATACGGTGCCCACTCTAAAGCTGCTCAGCCAGCTTCATGGGTTTACAGCAGCTGCAAGTCTCCCTTTGGTGGCTCCAGACCATGGGAATTGAAGTAAGCTCTCCTGCTAATGTGAGAAGCCGTGGTAGCACAGGCTGGGAGCACCGCGCGTTGGGCTGCCCGCTGCAGCAATGCCTGCTCCTGTGTTTCCGTGCGAAACCCTCCCGCTCCGCTGGAGTGAGGCGTTTATACCTATCAGATTAGAGCAAACTCATTTGTTCACCCATTGGTATGTTTTGAGCACTCTGCAGCAATTTCAGCTGTAGCGTTTGATAGATAGGGTTGTATTCGCTTATGGAAGTGCTTGAATACCTGTTTTATTATTCCGATCATCCTTCCTGTGCCGTTTGCAGTTGTGGCAATAGCACGGGTATGTCCTGTTAGGCTTGCTCCCCTAAAGAGGCCCCAGCCTGGCGCTGGAAATATTTTAAGACCTAGGCGGTCTTGCTCTGAGTTCGTCAAAGAGGCCCTGGAAGGCTGGGGCAGTGCTACGGCTTTGCTGGTCACCACGAAGCTGCCACTAGTGGTGCTGCCCGTCCCGCGACAGCTCCCTTTGGGACCAAAACCGAAGAAAGACAGGGTGTGCTGGGGCAAGGGAGGGAGGCCGGCTTGACGAAGCAGGTGGTCGTTAGCCACATTAGGTTCGGCGTTTGCCGTAGCTGGAGCTCAGTGTCGCATAGCGTTGCCGCATCCCTTGGGAAGTGCTGGCTGCTCCAAATTCTCACTTCCTCTAATGGATGTTCGAGGCACTTAGCGCCTCGCGGGAGGCCTTCAGCACTGCTTAGTGTTGGTCCCCTTCCCAGGGCTGCGCTTGGGAAATAACCGGCTTTGCAACGCAGAAAAAAGTTTGTTTGGCCACCCCTGTGTGACATGTGGGTCCAATTACCAAAGTCAGTGGGTTCTGGAAATTTTTTGGATAGTAGAGACATAATCTAAAACAAGGAATTCTCCATTACGTTACATTGCCTCTGGGCAGCAGAGTAAATCTAGGAAGCAAAGGACTTGATGGAGACTGTAACTCATCCTGGTTTTGTTTGTTTATATACATTACATTGCTCTGCCACTTTCACTCTTTCACTCATTTTTTTCTCATCATTCTTTACCCACTCCCAGTTCTCTCTTCTCTTATCACATTTCTACATCAGCACAACTTTTTTGATTTCAGAGGATCCACTCCTAATTTAATCGAATGCCAGCAGCGTGGACGTTGGAGATGTAATTTACACCATCAAATTAATTTGGGGCCAGGCACTTCTCTTAAGAGCTGCACCTGCTTTCTCTAGGCTGTATTTAGTGGAATTTTTCCTTTCATGTTTAATTCATATTCCTTCTGGGAAAATACTTAGCGAGCTAACTATTGAAGTTAGGGATGGGGGAACTTAGTGCAGCCTGTAGTTCTATAATGCAGATAAAACATTTTCCAAACATTCTGGATATCACAAAATGAGTTTTAAATTATGTGAATTTCTCCCCCTGCTCTTTCTCATTATTAAACCCATGTTCCTTTTCATTTCAATTTCATTAAAAGCATATATTTTTCTGCCCCAAAGGAAAACTTTAAAAAAAAAAAAAAAAAAAAAAGACCTGTGGTTTGATCACTGGCCCTTCCTGCTAACAGGAGAGAAAGAAATAAGTTTTGTCTTGTGAAATAATCTGCCATTTACAATATTCAGAATAAGAAGCACAACTCGGTTCTCAGAGATATATCAACGAACATATAAAGAGTTAAGGAAGAGTATTCATGGCTTTGAGGTCTGCCTGGGGAGCACATGCTTTTATCTGAAGTTAATGATTTTAGTCAAGCAACTATTTTTCTGTGGTTCTGCCTAAAAAACCATCTCATACTTATTGTCAGCAATATTTGAACAGCTTCCTCCCTAGTTTAGACAGAGATCAGTAAAGACAGATGGCCTAAGGTACATGGGGTTTGGAACAAACCATTAATACTTAGAAATGTTATTTGCTCTTTTGCTACCCAGTTTTTCACTCTTCCATTTTTTCAAGAGCAGTTAATCCCTGGCAACAACAATGCACTTTTTATGGGGCATGAAGCAAGATTTTGTGACCATGTATTAAAAGCTCAGTCCTGCAAGACAGCAGAAGTTTGTCAGTTGGGGTGTGGGGCAGTGACTCCAGCAGTCTAAGTTCCTTGCTGGTCCTATCCCAGGATGATGGGTGTTTCTAAATCAGTTAATCCGGGTGTTTCTAAATCAGTTAATCACTGCTGCATTTGCGTCTGTAAAATGGGGAAATAATATAGACTTAAACAAACCAAAGATGGTCAAAAACCACCCATCTCTCAACAATGTTGTGTTGATTGACCATTAGGAAACTGCGATACATCATTTCAATTCTTTGTTTTAGAAGCCTATGAGACAATTTTTGACAGACTTTTTTTCACCTTCATGGGAATGAATAGGCAGAAGTTTTCTGCATCATGTGTAATGATAGTTTGGACTGCTCCAGTAGCTCATACCTTTTTGTAGACCCCTTTAGTACTCGCAGTAGCAAGAAGCAACTATACTGTTGATATATCTAAGAAAACATATGAACTAAACATATTTGTCATTGGGTTACGTGAAGACCTTGTTATATGTACTTAAGTTTCCTAAAAAGCCTGGGCTCATTAACAGAGGAAAAGATGTTTTTAGCAATTTACCTGTCAATTTATTAGCAAAATTATGCTCCTATAAAGATACAACTTTTGCAAGGTCTTGTGTCAAAAATGATAAACATTCAAATTGCTGGCAGCAATCTGTTTCTGTTCTTGTATTCTACTCTGCTAAACATCCATTTTGAGCATGTACTTGTTGGTAGGAAACGTAAGAATTCAAAGGGTGAACTTACAATTTCAGGACAGTATTTTGTTTTCTGGTGTAGAAGGAAACAGCTTGCAGTACCTTTAAAGAGCTCAAAAAAAGCCAAAAACCAACAAAAAAACAGGAACAGATTGCTCAGCCTGTGGCTGGGCTGGTACAAGCAATCTGTGCAAGATTTCTCCAGAGGAAAAATCTTGAGACAGAGAACTTGTGCTGCTAAGGAACATGGAAAATTTTTAAAGGAGCAGAAGCTGTACTGTGCTTAAAAATAAAAAATCCCAGTGAATTCTGCTGTGCCTGCTCTTCTGCTGTTCAGCCTGCATCCTTCTCTCCATAGTTCTTCTGTTATATGTGAATCTGCTGCCAGACTAGAAGTGGAGGCTGTGAAGCTTTCACGGCCGGATCTGTTACTGGGACAATCTGGTCATTTTTTGATTAAGCTTTTGGTATACTGCAAAACTTCTCAGCTGTTATTCGGGCTGAGGCTTATTCATATGTCCCATTTTTTCAATATGTAAGTTACAAAATAATTCCTTAACTGCTAAAAACCTCTCTTGGAAGATATATCTTGGAGTCCCAAACAGGAGAAGGAGCAGCCTTACAGCTTTATTGAAACACACCTTTGTACAATATACGTAAAAATTTGTAGATAATCATAAATTATGATTTACAATACTTGGTTGCCTTTATCCTCACCGTCCAATGTATAGTTGTTTCCGGATGCAAATTTGATGCAAAATCAGTGCTATGATGCTTCCCACAATGTTTTCCTGTGTTGTTTCCTTCCGTAACTGCAACACTGTCCAGTCTGTGTTAGCTCGATGCCTTGCTCCAAAGCGAGGCATTTCCTCTCCTAGAGGAGGTGCACAGCTGAGATAAACAGAGACTTTGGGGCAAATTGCGTCTCTGCTTGATGTGGTTTTGATTATCTGGAATTTGTTGTAAAGTGGGAGAAAAGCGGCAACAAACAATAAGGGATAATTCCTCAGTTTGGCAGAGCGGTGCTCGCTTTGCGTGCTGCTTGGGCTAGAAATTGTCAGCTGCCGTCGACGCTGCCCGTTGGTGGGAGAAGCTGCCTGAGACAATCAGCTGGCCCCTCTCCAGGGGTGCTGGCAGCCAGGGTAAAGCACAACCTGAATAATAAATATATTAGGCCGTGGAACACAGTCAGTTATGGTCCCCTTTAATATACTGTTTCCGTTCAGTAGCATGCCGTAACACATGCCAGGCAGGATTTTATGTTCTAGCCACATCCTGGATCGGTTCCCCCCCTGCCGCCTCTAGTTTTTGCCTCTGGGCTAAACAAGATATTGCAATTCTTTGGAAAACGACCCAAAAAACACCCATTTTTCATGCCATTGAGAACATATTCTTGATTTGGCCATTCAGTCTCCAGAAATGCCAAGCTATACATATGGCTTATGAGCGTGTGCAAGGCGTATCACTTGTTGAAAGCCTTATCCTCTGGTGCTTTAAGACTGTCTGGATCATTGTTGTTCACCCTGTTCTAAGACTGTTTGAAGAAAATACCACTTTTATTTCTAATTAAAATGCCTGCAGATTAAATAGTGTGAGCTTTTGAAAGACTTCCATAGGGATCTGTGCCATTTGCAGTAGATATTGTCAAAGGAAGTCAATGAGCAATGACAGCTAAGTCATCTTCTATCTAATTGCCTGAAATACATAGCTCTCCCCTCATTTTCTTTGTGCATCTTGATGACTGAAGCACATACAGCTTAGCATACGAAGGGAGTTTCTTTTAAGAAACCATTTCTTATAAGAATAAAGTACTACATTTCTGTATACTTAGAAAACGGCACTAGTACTGTCACCTCAATTATTTTTTGAGGGAGAGAGTGCAGAAGTTTTAAACAGGTCTTTATTTTGTCTGTTGTTCAGAAGCCTATTTAATGCATATATTTAATTGAGGGTGAACTCTCTCCCACCAAAGCACGAGCCTTACTGTGCTCAAATCCTTGCTGCCACTGCTAACAGGCGCAAACACATTTCCTGAAACGTTTCTCACCATCTCCTTCATGGGTCCAAGCAACCTAAATTGATGTCGCTCATCCTGCAGCCCAGGCTACTGCTACTTCTCTCTAGCACTGGACACATCCATGCTGTGCCTAAGACTGGAAGATTTTAAAGATAAATGCTTTCTTTTTTTACTAGCCACATAACTGAAACTCTGGCCCAAGCTGCTATCATCTCACATTTACTACAGTCTGTAATTTTCTCTGGGCCTTCCACATTCAGCTGTGACCTCCTCTTATCTATTTGGGATGCTGCTGCAAAGGTCATTTCCTTAACTCTTGGCCATCTCCCTCCTTTCTTTGTATCACAACAACTGCAAGTTTTCACTTCGGTGGCCTTTTTTCCCGGTGTGCCTCATTCCACACTAAGAAGTCAGCTCCTCGGCTGGGCCAGCCTCTCACGCTCTCATATTCTGAGACGAGGTCTTTTATGCTTCTGGCAAATGATTCCCTGTGTTCTCCCTGAGAACATTCAAAAAAATCTGCTAAATGCTTTAAGTCCTTCCTCAAAATGTCCTTTGGCATAATACTTGAAAAATAGTTGACATCTTTCTGTCTCCTCTGTTGTCTCTTATACCGAGACTGTAAAATTCAGAGCTGCTTTTTTCCTGTTTGCACAATACTTCTTCTGTGAGCCTTGCCCATGCCTATGACCTCTGAAGCACTGTTGCTGGGCTGTGACAGGCTGGTGATAAGGGAAGGGGATTGTGCCGGATGTGGAACGGGTGTGCGTTATGGTCATGCTCTTTGCAGTTAGAATCCCCATGGTTTAACACATTTCCAGTTGGCATTGGGGGGTGTTCCCAGATGGTGAGAAGACTCCGTATCTGCTTATGCTTTGCTGAAACATGCTGTACATAGCATCCTTGGCACTCCAGAAAATACACCTCATAGATAACCAGCTGTTCTTCGTTCTAAGAATAACAGGCTGAGATTTGCTGCAGAAAGTATGAAATCTCATCATAATCTATACCAGGCTGGATCTAGTCTACTTTCTGTAGTTCAGTGTAAATCTTTGGAAGAAATAAAAGGAAGAAGTGTGCTCTTGGTGGCTACTCTCAAGTAAAGTGAAGAAATAAAATTGAACATTTTTTATTGTTTGTTAGTAGTCACTGTGCCTTTTTTGTAATAAGCAGGCGTTTGTCAGACACGGGACTCCAAAATCAAGGTATTTACAGAGCGGTGGTGATTCAGATTCAGAAAACCATATGGCATGAAAACTGCTCATCTCTTTCTCTGAAAAATGAGTGACAACAGTGCCATCCCTTTGTACAGTATGATCAGAGGCCTCATTTCTAGAAGTTTTCCTTTTGTTAGCAGAAGTCCCCTTGGCATCTTTTCATTAATCCCCTGTGACAGCACACAGACTGGGGAGCCATGCACCAACAGTACAGTTCAGCTGATGCCGCCTGAGAGCATCGCATTTGCTCGGTAGGCACAGGGCACCTGGGCCCTGCGTGCAGTGGGTGTCCCACGCTTGTTGCTCAGCGGTGCGCAACATGCAGGCAGTGACCCCATTTCTGCATATTACTGTAGCAAAAAAAAACCCTCATGAATTTCAAGTGAACTGAAATTATGCTTATATGGTAAGGCCTACAGCAGCCAATTCAGTTCTTACTGCAGTTATTACAAGAAGGAAATCAAGTCTTAAACTGAAGTCTGAAACGTATGAGGAAGCAGTTGCGTATCCTCATTCATGCTGTTTATGCCTTTTTTTCCTGTGTTGACATCCCCCAGAAGCAAGGTGCAACAGCAGTAGATTGGGGGCAAAGCTCCATCATCTGCCCAGAGGAAGGTCATTCCTAATCCTCTTTTCCCCTTCCATTCCTCCCCTTTAGTCAGAGATCCTTTATGTTTTTCCATATTCCAAAATTTTCTGTCTCTTCTCTCTCCTGTGTTTGTGTCCTTCTGCCTCATTGTCATGGTGGAGTGCAGCCTAGTGTGTACAGGCTGGAAAACTCCTGAAAAGTATTTCTGGATTTCTGCTCCATGGGAGTTTATTTCATGAAGTAACTGGCTACCCAAATCAGGAAGCTGGCGTATTACTAGCCAGGAAGCCAACATGCATCTTATCAGGATAAAAATAGGAACTTTTGTTCCCTTAGCTAAACTTAAAAGGCTAGACTAAACTCTGATTCCTTCTAAAACAAGACATCTTTACCTAGGACTGCATTGATTCTAGCAGCATTCACTAAGTTGTCAGCTTCAGCTATGGTTACCTTTCTGCTCTGCTGTATCTCATTATTAGATCTCTGTTGCTGTTGGGTGTGTATTATTTTCTAAGACTGAGCAGACTAATATCATCAGCCATAATTCTGTGGGTTTCTCCTGAAGCCATTACCATAATTAAGATAATGATATTTAAAGTGAATGTTTATTTCATACTACTTTGTATGACAAAATATAATTAGATGTTTGGCTGCATATGTATATGGTTGAAAAGGGTTTAGTATTTTGAAAGAGGCTGTAAGTTAGTCTGAGTAGAGCAGCATTTTAACTCTTAAGAGTGAGTGACTGAATTATCAAGCAAGTGTGCCATGAGCACACCAGGAAACCTACTAATACAGAACAATGAGACTCGATTTGCCTCCACTTGAGAAATTGTTTGCCCAAAGTGACAAATTTAAATTTGCAAAATTCCCAGAAATGTTCTGTTAACTGTGCTGAGTTAATCTTGTAAATATTTATCTGCCTTACATTTGAAAGTAGAGGAAGAACATTTTCTTATCACGCTCTAGAGTACAATGTGGAGTACAACATTTCCCATAAAAGATTGCTTATATTGCCCACAGTGACTCTTAACATCGGACATCCTGGACATGGAAGCAGGTTACAAGTGAATGAAGCCTGTTGGATATTTTGTGATTCTAAACCTTTCTTTTCTATTTGAAATGACAAGCTTTGGAAGTGTTGAAGTCTTACGATCAAAGTTGTGTGAAAAAGAAGTTGCTGTGATTTTTCATGTTGACATTTCAGGCCTCACTTGATGCCATTTGTTTAGTCTTTTAGATGGGACTTCCATATTTTTTGAATGTTAACAAGGATAAGACAGAACTTGATGAGATGAAGTGCACCTTTTGTGCATCTCACTTGGCCTGTTAAGTGCCATATTAAGAAAAATATAATAAGGGAGGGTAGGGGAGGATGACTTGTCCACTAAGTAACCAAAACTACAAGTACTTTGGGCCATAAAGGGCTTCTTTATAGTCCTCAGATAGCAAGAGAAAACAGAGAAAAAAAGATTTAAGCTTAAGTAGGTTGACTTTTTGCAAAATGATTTGAGTGCTGATGTAATTATTTCAAATTGATATTTTTTCCAAATAATGGTAATGATTTGAGTTTGATATTAGCTAAACTGTTTAGAATCATATCTTTGAAAAAGCCCTTTCTTTATGTTCACGCTCTCAAGAAGTCTTGTTCTAATGCATGCTTTCTTAGCAAAGTCCCTAAGAAGGCCTCACTTTTTCAATCATTTCAGCACACGCTAGCCCCTCATCCATTTCTCCTTTCCAGATACCACCCTTCTGGATACTTCCATCAGCATGAGAAATGATTTCTCCATTTTCTGTCTATCAGTGGTTCCTGCAAATATTTATCTTTCCTCTCTTTAGTACAGTGTTGAACACTGTGGAATGACTCTCAATGTTGATTTTGCATCAGCATTATTCTTTCTCAGAGTTTCTAGTTAATATCTTTGTCTCTTACATTGACTAGATCATGCATCGGTGAGATTAAGTTACGCTATGTCTTTGGAACCATTCCTCTCACTTTCTAGTCTTATTTACCTAGACTAGACGGCTTACCTATATTTCCATTACAAATCTTTGCATAAAATTTCAATTTGAACCTATTGCTCTGATGGTTTCTGAGATACATTACTGTTATGGTAGTGTGTCTTTTACTCAAAGTTGAGCAATTTGTAGTAGATACAATTTGGGCTAGCTCTTAAAGGTGCTGTTCTCCTCCACTTCTCTAAGTACTTGCTTTATACCAATTGAATATTTATTGGCAAGAATCGGTAATCAAGCACAAGTCATGGTCAGCGTACCTAATGTGGCTGCCAGAGAACCTTTGCCCGTCCAGCACATACACTGAGTGTAGTTGGCCCTGTAATATCTGCTCTTTGTTCTGCTGGTGTAGGAAGCATGTTGGAGCAGTCAGGCCACCTTGACATCAGGGTCAAACTGTCAGAGAAACAGATCACACTGCAGCCCCCTGCAGCTGAGCTTTGCTGAGAATTTGCCTCATTCTCCAGTTCGATCAGTGTGAGTCACTGAAATTTTGACTATGGTTGAAACAAATCAGCCTTGCTGCTGGGGCTTGGCTATGATCTAACAGTAGCCCACTGAAACGCTGGTTGTGAAAAAAGGGTGGCCCTGCACGTAGTGTGGATGTGGGAAAGGTTGTGATGTACCTGCTTTATTCACTCAAAGTTCTTTCTGAGGCTAATACACATACAGATTTCTTCAGTGCAGCTACTGATCAGAAAGCATAGGAGCTTGTCTCTTTGTATGTCATAGGTGGAACAGAGTAAAGCTGATCATTTCTTCTTCCTAAGGGATTTAATCTCCAAATTACTGCAACCATTAGCCCTTACTAGTAGGGCTAGTGTAAAATAATGAAGAAACCCTACTTTCTGCCACAATTCAAAGCTATAAAACAAAATAAGATATGAAATCCTTGGAATAGGTCTTTTTTTTTTTAACCACTGAACCAGTAGGGGCATGGTATAGAACATTTTTTTGACACTTTATTTTGTTCAAGTGCACAAGTTCTTAACATAGTCTTGTGCTCTTGTAGAAAGACACACCATTCAGAAGCAAAGAGAAGGGGGGAACATTTGCCTTAGGGCCTGCGCATATGATGTGCAAGCTACTTTGAGGGAATCCACATTTCTGACAGCTGATTCACAGAGGTCAGTCATTTCATTGAGTAGGTTCTGCATGGATGATATCTCACTTCAGGGTCAGATGGAGATGTCGTAACCACATCTCTGTTAATGTTGTAAATTTTAACCAGAAAAGAACCAGCGCAAATACCATTTCATCACTGTGTGTCGTAAGACCCATTGTTTTTTTCATTGACTACTATTTAGATGCCAAGATAATGGATAATACAGAGCACCTCTACCTGGACATGTTAGTAGTAGGAAGGTCTGTGACAGTTAAGAGCAAGGTTGGGAATTTGTCAGGTCTCGGCTCTTCACCACCACCTTCCTTGTGAAATGATCCCAATTCTAAGTGGGCTCAACATGTGTAAGAGTGAGTGTTCACATATACACATGGTAGGCAGGGGCAGAGGAGCTAGCAAATAGGTCTCGCATAGTTTGCCAGTGTATTTTCAAGCAGGATCTTTCTTAAGGATCTTCTTTCTGTTCTACTCTCAACTTGTTTTAATCTGAAATCTAATTGTGTATTTCTTTTCAGTTTTAATTTGTTTCAGTTCAAGGTTCAGTTCTGTTCACTTTCCTATTCTTGAATGGAAATTTTACTCCCATTGAATTTTATAGGAAACTTTTTGGTTTAAGTGAAATTGGGGTTTTGTTCCCTGTGCTTAGCTGTACTACAGAACATTTTGCCAGATCTGGTGAAATATAAGTATAATTAAGCCATCTACAAGATTAATCTAGACACTGCCTCCCACCTGAAGCTGATTGTAGGGTCAAAATGTCTAATACATTTGGGCTGATGAAAGGTACAGTTAAGATTTTTGAAGAGAGACCTGTAAAGATGCACCTCCTAAACTGATATTTCCCTGCTTGCATTTTCCTTGCACTGAATTGTGCACTGAAAATCTGAAAAGGAGTACAGAAAGGACCGTACCACTTTAGGGAGGGGAGAGGCATAGCAAATGTTGACCTTTTACAGATGGGTAAGCGTGGTGGTTCTCTAGTGGTCAGGCCAAAAAGAGTGAGTATTACTATCGCTGCTGACCAGAACAAGTGTCCTTTAGCTCAGGTGACGAAGAACAAATGTTTTAGAGATAAAGGGTAGAGGGCCCGGTTCTAGTGACTTCATTCATGAGTGCATTTACCTATGAGATTTATTTTATACTACATCTCAGTTGTGTATTGGTTGAAAATAAACCTTGTCAATGAATGTGAAGAACTATTGGAATCACAATTTCCTGCTTTCCAGATAACCAAAATGGTTAGAAAAGTACTTTTAAAAAATAAATAAATAAATAAATCAGAAGTACCCGAATATTTCAAGAAATTTTTATTAAGTTTCTTAGTAGAATCATAAGCATTTGCAAGTCTGTTCTCTGATACTTTAATTCAGAAAGCATCCAAATTTGTATCCATTTGTTAAGCTTTGTTTCTTTGAAGTTACTGAAGGCTGACATGCTAATTTTTAATGACACCTTTATGTCTGATCAGGAATGTGCAGATTACTTGAATTGGCTCTATATGTATTTAAGCTTCCTCTTTAAAGCATATTGTCTTTGTAGTCTAACAGAACTATTTCAGCTGTCTGGTGCTACTTGCTGTATATAAGCAAATGTTTAAAAATCATGTACTGGGATATGTTTTACTGTGAGATTTCTTTTAGAATGATGCTTGACTGTGGTAATATGCAGGTTTTAGAGGAAAAGCTACTTTGAAATACAAGGTACATTTAAGACTGAAATGGCTTCTTCTTTGGAAAGAGCTGTCTAGGAACTTCAGTGCTTGTAGTGTTTTTGAAAATATGCAGAATTCAGCAGACACTAATAGCATCAAATTATTTTTCAGTATGTGTTTTTCAGAGTTCTGTTACTCTCATTTTCCGCCACTTTCCTCTTTTGATTTACTGGCTTTGTGTGTGAGATTCAGTACATTTGGGCAGATGCAAGCTGCTGGAAGTAATAGAGTTAGAGCACTTTGAAAGGCTGAATTTTCACAAGTGGTTTGGGGTTTAGATGCTGGGAGCCATTATCTGGTGCTTCAGAATAACATTTAGAGAACTTGCTCTCATGGCAGAAATTTGAAAGAGGTTATTCATGGGTTGTATTTCACTTCTAAAAAGTTGAGTAAAAGTGCATTGCATTATATTTTTAAATGAAGAAGTCTGATTGAGCCGTACAGACACATTGTAGAATAATATATTTTCAATGGCACAGATCACTACTTTTATTCCATGTATTCAGAAAAACATATGCTCCCAGAAGCTTTGGAGAGAACCTTTTCTTCTTGCCAACTATATATAGTATAGCGAGCGTTTCCTTTAAACTCGAGCCAACATCCCATGTAAACATGATAAAGTTAGCTATGGCAGTTTTATAGTGCAGCAAGAATTTGTGGTCTTATATTGTGCATTTTTTGTTGCTGTGTTTCTTTCACAGCTATCCATTCTGTCTCTGGAGGTTGGTTTCATTACTTGTCACACAAGCAAGTTTCCCCTGTTTTCTCCCTGCCTCTCTGTGATTCCGTGTCCTCCACTTATTTTATTTGATGTTTGCTTTCAGTAGGGTTTTTCAGTCCTGACAAAATCTTGAGGGACGCCTGTTTATAAAGTACCTAGTGCATTATTTCCTCACATTGTGTCCTCTTTATGGCATGTCAGATGGAGTACTGTCTCTCACCAGCAACAGAGGGAACGGGGCCACCATAAAGTGGAATAGAAGGCGCAGGCTGTTGCAGTGGCTGTGCATTCATTGCAATCGCCGTTCCAGCTACAGTGGGCCAGCTCTTACCACAGATTGCTCTGTACGCGCGGGCTGTGCACAGCACAGCTGGTGCTGTCCTTTCCTTAGCTGTTTTGCTGGTACATCTGCAGCTGAAATCCCGGGCAGCTTTTCCTAGCTCTGCTCATGAGGCAGGCTGGAGGAGAGCAGTGCCACACCAGTTACGCACGTGCTTTGGATGCTCTTGTGCACTGCCACCTTCAAACAGCAAATGTAAATGTGTGTGACCTACACGGATGTGGGAGGGCGCGTCCTGAACCCCTGCCTTCTGCAGAGCCTGCCTACAACGCGCCGGTAGGTTTCAAATTACATCCAGGATAAATGAATATCAGCTTTTTTGGAATATCATCATGCAATGCAGTGTCTGCAGGGAGCTGGAAGTTAACAAGTCATCTGTGCCAGATTTGCAGAATAAGAAAATATAGCTGCAGCTAGAACTGGAAGCTGTGTGGGACAGGGTGTAGGGAACAGGGCAAGGTCTGAAATTCTTCAAAAGAAAAGATGGAACGTCGTAAGATCACTTCTAGTAAAAATCTGCATCCTTTCAGCGGAGCTGTAGCTGCAGAGGAGATCATATTTGTAATTGTAGTCAAGGTGTGTATGCTGGTAATTAGATCAGATTTTTCCTCTCTGGTTTAGAAAAAAAAGGTAGGTGTATCCATGTAGGTTTGATTTCCAAGCTCTGATGTGATCAGTTTTGAACTAGTTTTTTAAAAAATACATAAGGTTTTGAGTGGGTCTGAGGTGGGTTTAGAAAGCTTTAGGCCTCCATACTGCCTCTGTGTAAATGCAAAAACATAATTATTCACACCCTGTAATTATTTGAATATCTAACTCATGGATGTAATTTGAAACCTACCTTTAACAGAAGTTGCATTGAAAGCGTAGCACTTCCATGTAGTTTCAAAGTGATACCAAGATAAATCTTTTACTTCTCTATATGGACTGAGTGTTCTCTGGGGTAATTTCTAGCAAAATTTGGTGATGATTTCTGTAGTTGATGTATTCTACCTAGGGAAATAAAAAATGTGAAGTAAAACTTGGAATCAGCAGCTGAAATGGTCTCATTTCCTGCCAGACAATTTGCCTTTGGTTTGCATTGAAGTTAATGTCAGGCTGGAAAAAAATAATGCTCTGGTTTTATATTGATCTTCTTTAAAAATAATTACCCATATCTTATATGCATTTCAACTCTACTACTCCCGGTTTGAAAGAAATTGAGGTCAGAAGGCCTATAAATAACCATCTGGTCAGTAACAATACTGAAGTGTGATAGTAGTGGCGTTTCCTACAAATTTCAGGTGCCAGCTGTCACTTGAGGTTTGCCTACTCTACTTACGTAAACAAATTAGTCAGAAATATTTTGATTTCCAAAGTTGTTTATTTTTACATTTGGAGTGAGAAAGGAGAAAGATGTTCTTCATTCTCAAAGGGAAAAAAATTAAAAAAAAATCTGTTTTCTGCACAGTACTTTTATTCTGGAATATACTTATTTATTCTGTTTTCTGTATCCACTGTTTAAGTACATTTACAAGTTACGAAAATTCTAATGTACAATAAAATATTCTGTGCCAGATGTCCTTTCTCTTTGGTGCTTCACATTACCATGTTGGAAGAAAAACAAAGCCCAAGTTGCTCAAGGAACAGATGTTTCTACCCATACCCATGGCCCATTTGCCAGTGTTACATAATACATTTTTCTCTTCCAGGGACTGAACAGTTGATCTGAATTTTCTGTGATTCCAGGTTTTTAACGTCAGAAAGCAAATGTTCATAGCAAACAGAGCTGTTTATTTACAGACTCAACAGTTCTTTCCAGAGTGAGTTGGTGACTCGTGTCGCTGTGCGGCTGAGAAGGGCCATTGAGAAGGCGTTATTCCGACTGATGCACTGTTAGCTGCAACCTAAGATTCAAGATCAGAGCATGTAGTGTGTGCTAGAAGGAAGGGGGGAGCGGTTTGGTGGCCTCTCCGTGTGATTACAGTTGGGGAAGGTTTCCTCAGAGGACCCGTTGCCCCTTTGGCTCTTGGCCCGTTCAGCTGCCGAGGCACGTGGTGGGCTCGGCGTAGGACGGCTTTGCTTCCCCAGCGCTGGTGCTTGGAAACGCTTTGACCTGGAGAAGGAAACAGTGTTTGGGGACATCCCACTGTTTGCATGGCCCCTTCTTCCTCTGTCATCTGAGCATCCATGATTGGTCACTGTTAGAGACACTTAATTGGATCCCCTGTAAACCTTTGGCTTGATGCCACATAACTGCCCTCGGGCTGGAACTGGGGGATTCTTCTCAAAGACTTCAGTGTAGGATTATGCCAAAACAAGTGAAGTCAACCTCCAAAATCCTGCATTGTTTGCATCAGTCTATTTTTTTTTTGACATAAATAAGAGCCTATATGTTTGTATACATAAAAGAGACTTCTTATGTAAAAAAAGCCCCTGTTTCAGGCACTCTGAAAAAGCAATTGCTGATTTGTGCGGAAGGCTGATCTCACTCTGCTTTAGGTATTGATAGCTACCCATTGGATTGGCCTTAAGGTGCCAAAGTTTCCACAGATGATAGTAATCACATTATTCACTTTTGTGCCATTGGTGTGTTCTAGCCAGGCTGGACTGTGGGCTATGTAAATACAGGATAGAAGTTTGGCTTTTCTCTTTCACCTCTTTCAGAAAAATGAGATACATTGTGAACATGGACAGAGAGTCAATTTGGTTGTAAAATGAAAGAGTGATTCTTGAGAAGGGCATTAGTGTATTTTACAAATAGACTTTTAGAAGTGCTACTGAATGGCTGCCCTCACTTATAGGCAGTGAAGTCAGAACTCAAAACTGTTTAAATAAAATATTTGTAAAATTCATGAGGTTCCCGACTAGAGAGTTTGTAGTCAAACTGAGATTTTGTTGCTTACCTGGAGAATATCCTAAAACTTGGTGGATGGGGGGTGGGAGACAAACAACAACCCCCCCCCCCCCACTTGAAACACTATTGTTTAGCTCCAGTAATCAATCCCAGAAGACATTTACATAGACAATTTGATTGGCTCATTAGAAGTTAAACTCAGCTGCTGCCAATTAGGAGGCACTAATTTGCATAGACAACTTGATTGCTTTGCATTGTTAGAGATGGCAGTAGGGCTGTCATCTGAGGAAGTAACAAAAAACCCTTCCTGAATTGTCATACGGATTTAGCTGATCTGAAGTCAAGCGTCTTTGGCGAACATAACACAGAATACATTCAGAAATGTTTGTAACTTCTTCGTATCATATTTTCACTGTGTTTAACTTTGAAGCATAAAATCACTTTTTGCTGAGAATCAGATATTTAGGAAGATTTCAATCTTTCAGCCTACTACAAGGAGTGTGTTTGAGATGTCATGAAATAGAGCTTTTATGGGTATTGCTTACTGATGAGAGAATAGCACGGCGTGCAGTTCCCCAGAAATACGCATCATCTAGAGTTTGGATTCCTAAATTGCCTAAATCCTGTGGCTTTGAAAATAACTAATGATATAGCTTGTAAGATTGAGAGGCAGTAAAATGGCTCAGTTTCCAAAAAAAAAACATTTTCTGAAATGTGTATGAGAATATTCCATTTCTTTAAGGACAGAGACACATTAGCCATTAGAAGAGAATGTATTGCTCAGCAACGTTGACAGGTGGAAATCATCACGGTGTCATCCCACTTCATTACTGGAGCAGAAAGCTATGGAAGGAAGAACTATATGGTGCTTCTATGCAATTATCAGATTTTTTCTTCTATTTCTTCTGTTTCTGGCTTTTTGAGTAGAATCGTATGAATTTTAAGTGACAGAATATAGCAGAATATGTCAAGAGATAAAGCATTAGAAGTTTATAAGCTTTGTTTAGATGGGGAGTGCAAATTTAGTATAGCTTGTTCTGGTCTCCCACGCTAGGTTGCCACTGACTGCCTGCTTCCATTCTTTTTCCACATGCTTAACAAATTTCTTTTTTACAGTGAAGTTTTCCACACTGAGTCCTAACTCAAAGGTTATTTCCCAAAAAAAACAAAGGAAAAAGAGAGGGGAAAAAAAACCTGTTAAATTTACCATATTTAGTTTAATTGAACATGAAATTACAAGGTTTCAAAGTGGAATATATCCAGTGGTTTAGTTCTGTTTCCTTTCTGCTTTTTCTAAAGTACCTGCGGTCCTCAGTAAGCTGCTAAGCTGGAAATAATGTGTTGCTTTTACATCACAGACCACCTCAGACTGGTTATAATGGTATCATAAGTTAAGTGAAATTGTTGTTCTGTTTCTGGAGAGCATTAATTCTAGTGTAGCAAAGAACTGGTCGTTAAAGTTTGCACTTCCATAAGAAAAATCTTACAAAGGGACATTTCAGATTGTTTAATTAAAACTTTAATTGGGAATATTGCACTTAGTATAGAAGGTCAACGAGAAAATATTTTCAGGCTTATTAATTATAGCCAAGGATTAACTTCAGCTATGAAAACTAAAATCTTTTTTTAAGTGATATGTTTAGTCTTAGACATGCAAGTGCTAAAAGTGTAGAAGCTTTAGATTCAACCACTTTGGCTTGCGTGTGAGTAGATAATTATAGAAAATTGTAATATTGCTGAGTGGTCATCTTCATGAAGTGAATTTGAAGGTGATCCAACAGTCGGTTGGATTATGGGCACATGCTTTTTTCTGCTCTACTGTTTTTTCTTTCTGGACAGATTTGCCAGAGGTCAATGGTGAAACGGGCACAGAATCTGAATAACTCTCTTCGCTCTGAAATGTAGTGCCATTGTTAGGCAGTTTGGACAGAGGACTTCAGGATCTGGGGCCACTAAATTGGCTTTTTTTAAGTGGTGACATTTTTAAAGTATTTAGGAAAGGGAGGAAAAAAAGGCAAGGCTAAGATAACTAGAAGAATTTCTTTTAGTTTTCATTTAATTTGTCATCAGTTAAACTTTTCAGTTTGAGGCATTACTCTAAAAGGAATTCAGTATTATTTTTTCATAGTTCTTAGTATCAGAACAGTTACAGAAAGCTTCTTTCAGAAGTGGCTTTTTTGTGCCCTGTGTGAGCATCGTGAATTCAGGCTGGCTATAGTGGCAGTCTTTGAGAACATCACGCGTATTTATGGACTCTGAAGTTTGAAAACATCAGATCAGTGGGTCACAGTAAGCTTCTGACCAAGTAAATGCACCATTGTTCGTTCCAAATGTTAACTAGAATGATAACATGCCCATTTCCATCATTGCTCAAATAAAAGAGCCATTGAAAGCTCTTTGTTGCAGAAAAAGTCCCAGTCGAACTAAAATGCAGAGGATGTAATAAGTGTGCAGAAGCAGATTCCAATTCTCCGTGTGAACTGTCAAAACTGATGTTGCAATGAACTGCTAGAACAGACGTTGGAGCCAGGAAGGCGGTTTCCCTTTCTAGAGGCCCAAAGAGGCTTGCTATAAGGAGGCAATTGGGAGGGAGCCCGAGGGAGCTCCGCTCTCCGGCGAAGCCCTGCAGGTTCCTGCAGGATGGGAGCTAGTGACTTCCCCCAGCTGCGGGAGCGCGCCGTGCTGCTGGCGAGCCACTCTCTGTTAAATAACATACGTATTTCTCAGGATTTTTTTTTAATATTAGGAAAGTTTCACTTTTAATCAATAGTTTGAAATTTCAGTATTTGTTTATCCTGGTTGTTTGTTTATAGTTATTAGAACACATGTTTTGCAAAGCTGGATATAGATACAGAACATAGTCATTTTTAGAGGAAGAGTATGAATAGGGAAGAACTCAAAAATCGGTGTTTCTAGGCAAATAAACACTAACTTCAGACTTGGTAACTGCAAAAACAGTTAATGAGTGTGCTGTGTACAATCCAACATTGTAAATGGTAGTTTTAGTAAGGCACAAGGCAATAGCCGTTCAGCAACTGTAATATTTAAAAGGGAACAAGTTCCTTGCACATAATAATTTTAAAAATTGTCCTTCTATTTCCTGGGTTATACATCAGTGTGACTTTAGTGACAGCTAAAGGGCAGGTTAACAAAGTGAAAAATGACAGTTTGGTCTTCAAGGTGAAAAAGCGTTTGGCGCGTGTGGCAAAGAAACAACATGATGGGACACAGTGAAACCCCGACCTCAGCAAATCTGGTGGCAATTGCGGCATCAACCTTCCCGGAGTTGCAGGCTGGCAATGTTGAGTTGTTGCCTTCTTTCATTCTTCTCTTTGCGGAGTAAAATTGGCTGAACTGCTTCTCGGCCTTCGTAGGTTTGTTGCCTGCTCCCTTGGCCCTGCAGGTCCTGTGTATTGCAGCGTATGGATCAGTAGAGAGTTTTGAAGGATAAAGTATCATGATCTTTGTTGCTCTGAATTTATCAAGGCAGAGGACAAGGGGAGTTTGATTTTTTTTTTCCTGATCCATGAATCTTCATAATAATTGGCTGTGTGATTTTTAGTATTTTTATGTTCTTTTTCTTGTATATGACGGATATATCTTGATTTCTTCCCCTTCCCACAGGGCTATTAGTTTGTGTTGAGAAGGGTCCTGGGATCACAGTGTTCATGAATCCTTTTCTAACACATTGACTGCTCCAGGTTTTTAAGGTTGGACATTGGTCAGCTACATCTAAATGTTTTCCATCTTTGGGAAGATAATTTTGCACTCTTTACAGCAGTTATCAGTTCTATCCATTCTCAAGTTTCGCTCTGCTAGATATAAAATATGACCTGAAATGCTGCTCTCTCCCGGTTCACTGTAAACAGTGTATTTTAGAACTGTCGAGTGTGGGTATTTATGGTCCCATCCATGCTCTTTTATTTATCTTTATGACAAACCTTTGAAGTTCTAGCTAATAAATCAGGAATGCAGCAACTAGTTTTGAAAAGTACAAATCTTGGCAATTTTATTAGTTCCATAATTTACCCAGTCTTTTGGTTAATGCCAACAAAAACTGCCTAACTCTGGATGTTTTCTAAATCAGCTGATGCATCCCAAATATAAATCCATCCTCACAAAGACCAGAGGAAAAATACCTTAACCACCAAAGCTCCGCTCCGCATTTATATAATTGATCTGCTAATCTGTCCCAAGCTTTTGGAATAGTCACAGTAAAATGCACAGTATCACTGCCAGCCCTAAACTTTGCTGCTAACTGGAGTTTTCAAGCTACATACTTAAAAACTGGAGGCCTCGCAAATCATTTAAACTAAGTTAGGAGATGTGACTGCTGAACAGGTGTGTTAATAGCTCCCTGCACAACATGCCATTTAAAATAAGTCTGCTGCTGTGGGCTGTGTTGGCCCTCAGGGCACACTGCAAGGCTCGTTTCTTCCCAGGGCTGTGGGTGGCCAGTAGAGGTGACTGCTGCCTGGAAGAGAAGGTGGACGCGAGCCTTTTTGTGCGTACCTCTGCGCCTTGCTCTTTCACGAACGCTTCAACACTACTTGGCTTTACACACGCTATTAGTCACAGAGCGTGAATTTAAGCGCTTTCTTCAGTGTTTCTTGTAACAGCGTCTGAGTTGTTGTTGCATTTTGTATGGGTGCTTTTAGATGCTTATGATGCATACACGTAAGCATTTGAATGAAATAAATTAAGGACGTAATCCTTTATTTCTTGCTGCATTGCTTCGTGGTATACTGCTGAGGGAAACCACCCTTTTCTGTGAGTTTAAAGTTGTGAAAGAAAGACCAGCCAGCAGGTAACTGGGAAGACGTAGGGATGTGCTGCAGAATACAGGCTCTGCCTTTTTGAGCAGCACGGGGAGAAACCGCTGCAGCCGCGCGACCTCTTGTGCCATGGTGGTGGTGGTTTTCAGTGGGCTGGTTCCCTGTTAGGAACGTGATGTCTATAGAAAAACTTGCATCTGTTCTGTTGGAATTAAAATCACTAATTTTCCAACTTTTTCCTGACGGATCTTCCTTTCTCACCTACCAGCAGAGCTCCCTTTGTTTTAAATGCTGCAATTGGGTAACAAAACCCTGCCATTGAGTAAAGGAGTATTATCTGTAAAGGACACCAAGGGAAGTTAGCAACTTTTCCCGCATTTCTGGGTGGGGACTTGGGTGGTGGTATTTAAATTTTAAGGACGAACCCCTAGATAAGCAAATGCGGCTCTTTCTGAAACTGACTGCACCTAGAAAAAGCCAAGATAATGGTAATTAACAGTTGCTGTGCACTTGTGTACAGTAAATTGCTGTTCAGCTGTGCTTTTTACCTGCGTTTTTACCAACAAGAAAACGCTGCAGTATTTTCAGTGAAGTTCCAAAAAACTGTGTAGGAACACAGAGATTGCCATCTGGGCCAAACCGGTAGTCCATCTTATCTGACTTTCATCCCTGACAGCTGGAGAGCCTGAAACTAAAGATTATTTCCCTTTTTAAGCACGGGGACATTCTATGAGAACTAATCACTTCATCCCTAGTTTTGGCTAATATTCAGTGTCTGTCAGGGCTGCTTTCCTGCAGATGGTGTCGCCAGGACCTGGTTTTATCTCAGCTGCTATGACAAGATTTTTGTGTGTCATTTCAGTATAACGCCAGCGATTTGTACTAACAACCTCCTAGGGGAGGACGGAAAATCGCTTTGAATTTTTGTTATGATGAAATCAAAAATGGATGATTAGACAGCAAGAGCTGCATCTAATTATATTCAATCAACAGTCCCATCCTGAGACGTCGTTGTAGACATTCGCTGCCCTTGCATTTTAACGTTGCAACAAGAGTTTTGTTTATAAGTGTAAATAGTGGCCTTGAGGCACTTCGAGGCAACTTATGCTCTGCCTCTCTAAGGCTGCAGCTTTTTGGAATAATTTGCTTAAGTCTTTTTTTTTTCTTTTTTTTTTTGAGATTTGAAATATTAATTCACAGTGCTGCAGGTTGAGTCAAATATATTTTCGTGACATATAGTCAAGATTAATTTCAGAAACAGTGATGTTAGTGACTTGGGAGTGTTTAAGTATCAAAGTTTTAATGGATTCTCTTCATCTTAGTGATTTAATCACCATGCAGCAGGCATGTCATTGATTTTTAGGCATATTTCATTATTGACTCCAATTGGGAGTTCATTTTTAAAATCAATGGTGTGATATGGCCGTGTGCCTTTCTACTGTTTTCAGTAAATTATACAGTGCTATGTATTGGTCATTGGACTGTATGAATTCTGTAAAGCAGCCTTGGATACAATTTTAATGGAAAATACTCTACAGCTTAAAGTTGCTTCATAGTTTTTGAGAATCTGAAAAAGCAAGAGAAAAATGTCATTTGGGATGAACTTACTAAAGGCCCAGGGTCCGGAAACAGTGCCTGTTGATACATGTCGCAGACTGAGGGCAGTGAAACTGCTTTGGAGCTGCTGTCATTTCGGTGACAGGAGGACATTTGTAAAATTGGTGTAGAGTTCATCCTTTACCTTAAGCGATTGGCTGCTAACTTCTGTGGACAAAAGATCAGTGGCGCCGCTGAGCAATTTTAGGACCTTAGTGAAAGTCCTTTTGGTCTCAGTTCATCATCACTTAGCGTGCTCTCTAGGTTCGCACTATTTGTGTTTTTCCCCAGTTTTCTCAAATGTGGGTGCCTGCCACCATTTCTGCCACCAGCAGAGATTTTTGAGATGAAATAACAAAATCCTGGAATTTATTTGCTTCCAAGTTATGCTTAGCATTTTGGGGGGTAAACAGAGACAACCAAGTGTCACACGCCATAGTTTAGCTTGCACCTGTGCGATGCAAATAGGGAAACAGAGATTCATGTCAATGAAGTGTTGAGAAAGAATGTTTTGATAAAAATCATTTTGGGTAGGGGACAGTTTGGTACGAAACAGCCAAGAGAAGTAGTTTGATGACAGTTGACTAGAGACAGATTGAAAGATTTGTCCTTAGGGCAGGAATAGAGGAATGGAGATAGGAAATGGTGTGAAGGATTAACTGCACCTCGAAGAAAGGGAGGAGAGGGAGAATAATTGACAGTAATTTACAGCAATGATTTATATTACCAAAATAATGTTTCTAGTTAATGTTTCCAACCCTGAGGTTTCCATGATATTAATGACTGAAAATGACCCCTTTACTTTGTTTTAAATAAAGTTCAGTGAATACAGAAAAGTATCAAACAAACAGAAAATCTGCAGTTGATTTAAAAGGTGGGAAGTTTTTTACAGGCATGTAAATGTACTAGTTTTGTCCGACAGGGAGTAATCAGGAAATACAATAGGGTCAATTAATGAAATTTCATTCTGTGTCGTTAATGACAGATGAGATTGTTCATTTGGGGGGCTGACGTTTTAGCAACAAAAAGGAAGTTAGTTTATCAGCTTGGCATTGCCAGTAGCTATTACGGTATCATACAGTGTGGGTTAGGGAGCAACCTAAGATTCAGCTGTACCGCGTGCAACACAACACTTTGGGGTTCGTAAAAATTTATTGACTGAATCTTCCTTGTTCATGCGGGACAAGATTCAGGACCATATAGACAGAGCTGTACTGTTGCTAGGAGCAACACAGTGCCGAGTTGCCTACGCTCAGCCACCTGCCCATACGCTGTCTGCTTCACCTGAAACAAATTGGTAACTAACTGCAGACGTCTCTCTGACATTTACTGTTCGCCGTCCAAGGACTGACACCTCATTAATTCCTCCTGGGACTCCACTGTCCGTGACAGGCTTGAGTTACTGTAAACAATACGCTGAGGAATTTACTCATCATATTTTACTGTCAGAAACCTTTCTTCTGTAGCCATTTCTGTCTGTATTACGGCAGGGTGTAGCGGAGGGCTTACTACCATTCGTATCTAGGTAAGTTTTAAAAAGACCTCATTCTTTTGTAATACACACATCTAAAATGAAAGGCATTAAAGTTTGCAAGCTCTGGCATGGGCAACATGTTTAAAGCCATAAGTCAGAGCTTTCTTGCCATCATCTGATACCCTATTACTAACCTAGTGCACCCTTCCTTTTAAAAGTGACCAAAGGAGACAATAATTGGCCTCTTTCAGAGAGTAATAATAAAACTGTTATTAATGAAGTTTATTCCAAATGTTTCAAGTGCTAACTTGTATAAGATTTAAGTGTCACCAGTTTTTTTTGTCTTGGAAACCAGTATGCAATTTGCTTGAATAACATGCATAAATATTAGTTAGAATGTCATGAATAAATAAAGTTTTCTCCATGATTTTTCCAGGTGAAAGTGATACTTCAGCACAGATACTTAATCTTCTTTTAGCATTTATCATAAAATACAGAGCTTCTTGGAGAATAATTTTGTATTATAATTGTTCACAACAGCCCTAAGTTGTTTTAGTCCATACATGGGACTGTATTGTTCAAATTGTTTGGGGCAATATGCTACCCAGGGTTTAAGAAATAATAACATCTGGAATCCCTGTTTCAAGGCTTTTATTACAAGACTTAATCATTACAGGTGTCTTTAGGCAGGGTATACATCGCACAGCCGAGACGGCATGAAATACGTGAGACATCGGCCATTGGGAAAATTCCTCGTAAGGAGCCCAGTGAAGGACCTTTATTTGTCTGGCAGCCGTTTTCTTCTAACACGCTTGTCTGCTCAAGGGTGTGAAGAGGGTAAGCTAGGCGATGGGAATTTGTAGATTGCTGGCGACTCCGCAGTGCCTCACGGGGGGACCGCCTTGCCTAGGCTCCTTTCTTAGCAGGTGGGAGGCTCCGCTGTGGAGCGAAGGGGAGCAGGCACCTGCCGCAGCCACTTCTCTCCCTGGGAGCATCCTGCTCCGCTCTTGCTCTGCACGGTTTGCCAAAAGAGCCTTCAGGTGCCTAAAATGAGCTGTGGTGAATACTCGGCTCCTGCAATGCTACTACCTGTGTAGATTCAGGTATTTCCAATGGTTGACATGTTCTCAAGCGCATTAAGCTACATCTGTGAAAGATGCTCCTAATAGGGACAGAAAATAGCCATGCTGATTGGTGTGTAATAGCATGTTGTAAACTACTGTCCTAACTCATTTTCCGCTAGCTTTCCTGCAGAGAGCAGGCCTAATTTAAAATATCTAGAAACCTGACAATGACATATTGTACTTACTAGTAGAAGTGTGCATGAGTTGTGGTGATAATTTCTTAAAATAACTTGGTAGCTAATTATTTTAAACTACATTTTTGTAAGGCATGCAAACGGAATAAATTCTTGGCAGCTTTGTTCATATGTGCAATGTAACACAGCCTGATGAAAGCCCTTTTCTCAGCTGTGGCAGTGTTGCAAAGAGTATTGCAAAGAGCTGCTTCCAAAGTACGAGCAGGTTTCCTAACAGTAAAAAGATATATCTTTACACTCTGGAATTCAGGTGTCTCCCAGGAACTGTTACTTTGCCTGGTTGCCCAAGCTCTGGGTTTCTGAACGCAGCCCAGAGTGTAATTAGCTGAAATTAATGTGCGGGTGGCATTAGCTAATGGCGAGGCGAAGGAAGGGCTGCCCCCGCCAGTGGAAGCACAGAGGTTGGGGTTATAAAGAGACACGTGCATCTCTGAACCTTGTATCCATGCGGAGCGATCCCTCTTCTGAATGGCAGGGCTGCTCGGTTTTGAATGTATAACCTCTTCAGGGCTTTCTGGCTCGGGAGGAACCATTGCATCTCATTTAAACACCAGCACCAGAATTGTGTCTGAACTTTGTTTGGGCCGGAAGACTCCTCTTGTGCTTTTTTACATCTGTTGCAATTTGGCCTTGCTTTTAGCCAAGTCTTTCTTCCAACTGGATCATATATAGGGCACTCATAGGATGTGGTTTCTGAGCCCTTTCCTCTTAGATTTTCAACTTGTACCCCTCATGCATGACATTATTTTCTGCACCGTTAATTTTCTACAGACCTGATATTCATTCTGTGTAGCCCTGTCCCAGATAAACCATAGTACCAGAAACTTTTTGCTTTAGATTGTTTATGGCACGAAAGCTAAAGAGCTGAAGTGGTTTTGACCCTTTCTATGTAAAGCTGTCCATAGAATGGCATGATTATTTTGAAGAACTCAGTCATCTCTGCGGGTATCGGTAATACAAAAAGCACATTTAATAAGTTTTTCGGGAGCCACTTTATTACCTTATCATTGCTCCTAGTCGCAGCTTACTGTAATGGACTGAGCATATAAAAACCCCCTGGGAACTCCTGTGATTAAATTGAATTTCTGATAATGATTTGCACTGTGAACTTAAGAGAATCGTTTAAAGCCCACCTGTGAACCTTTACTTCCATACTGGAACAGCAATTTCACAGAATTAGTACTGAAACAATGTGACTGCTCCAGGGAATGAATGCTTGCAGTCTGGACCTTCATCTATCTCTGCTTGCTTCCACAAAAAGAAATGGGATACTTACCTGTCTCTCAAACTATTGTGAGGATTGATAGTTTGATGTTGAAGATCTTTTAAACCCAATTTTTCTTGTAGGAAGAACAAGGTAAGAGCTAATTACAATTGCCCTTTTTTTGAAAGACAAAATAAACGTTTATCTTTTCTATCATTGCTGTGGTTTGGGTTTTTGGTTTTTTTTGCATTTTATTCTTAGGCCAGTTTTTCTATGGCAGCATATATTAAGAATTAAGCATGTACGTTTTCAAACTCACTAGCAAAATATATGAAAATAAAGAGCTGATGGGATGAAACATGTATGTGTGTGTTTCTGGACTGGTGCCCTGCTGGTTGTGAGAAGTGGACAGTGGCATGCTGAGGACAGGTTGCTGCGAAAGAAAGAATCCACTTTGTGCCTCGAAGGGACAGCTACATGCAGTGCAATCTGGTTTGCACTTTATTTTTTTTTCTGGCATAATTTATGCATCTGGTATTGAAGATCTCATCCAGAACATTTCACAAACAAACCCTGCAGGCTGCATGTGTGCCAAAATAGCACTTTGTATTTTGTTTACTTCCCTTGCAGAAGATTGGTATGATATAAATTACTGCTTGAGAGATCCTATTTATGTACTTGCTTTAGACGTGCTCATTTTAGCTTCCTCGTTCTGGAACCTTAAAAAAAACAAAGCCTGGAAAGTTTGGAGCAGAAATAACCATTGCTTTATATTACTGCTTTTTACACAAGCAGACATAGTTACCAGCTCTCGCCCTTCGGAGGTATGCTGAGGTCTTGTGCACAGATTTTGCTGGCTGAACCTGTGATTCAAGCTGAAAAAAGTCAAACATCCAATTGGTGCAGAAGGTGCCACATGTTAACATTGGCAGCCCCACAGGTTCTTTTCAGATTTTTGCTTTTTATCAGCCCTGTTGATGTTTAGCTATTGTCAGGTCCATTTTATGGTTAATGTGATTGTCACACTGGAGTATGGAATAAACTCGAACTTAACAGTCTCTCTCTTTGTGACAGTGCTTCAAGCAGAAACCTCAGTGTTAGTAAATGTGGAGCCCTACCTAGCTTGTCTTCAGAACTGGAGCTTAAGCGTGAGACCCAGATCTGAGTTTCCCTTTCATCTGAAGGGCGAAAAAAAGAGCTGGTTTGGGATTTGTTGTTCCAAATTAGAAGGAGTTGTTCCAAAGGCCTGCTGTTAAAACATGCACCTCAGCATGTTGCACTGTTGTCTCTTACTGTGGTCATGTCAGAGGAAATGGTCGGTGCATGTTCAAACACTCTTCACAGTTATTGAAGGCTTGTATGTGCCACAAAGCAATAAAAGGTATTTTTGATCTAATGATAATGATAAAGTTGATCCAATACCTAACTAAAAGCTATGTTGCTGCAGATTTGGCAGGTTTTAGCTCATTTCTCCTGACCAGATGCAGGGAGCAGTTTGATTACTATCCACTCAACCGTGTTTGAGCACGTTGCTGGAAGTCCTCCTCATTCGTCTTTTTATCATCTGAACACATACAGTCCTCTCAGCCTATCTAAAAGCACCATTTCTAAAGTTTCCCTCTGTATCCTTCTCTGGATTCTGCTCACTTTGCCTATATCTTTTTTGCACTCCACCTGAGACTTCATCAGTGTTGAATGGAGTAACTACTCTAGGGTATTACAAATGACACTCCTGTTAATTCATTCCTAGAATAATGCTTTTCATCCTTTGTGACAAACAGTGCATCCCATTGTTTTTTTAACTTATTCTGTAATGCATGATAAACTCCTCAAATCCCATTTTGGTAGTCTGGCACTGACCGTTTGTATTTATGACTTCCGTATGGTAGGTGAAGCACTTCTCACTTGGCTTTGTTGATTTCAGATTGCTTCTCCAATTTAGCAAGATTTGCTTTCTAATTCCACCCTCCAAAGTCATTTCCCTTCTGCTGAGCTTTGGTTGTCAGTCGGTTTGATGTGTGTATTTATTCCACCATCGATGGAATCCATGATCAGGATGGAAGCCTGATCTGGAAGCTCCAGAATGGAGCCACCTACACCATGTGGAGATGTCCATGGTCTTTGGCCATAAATCACGGATAATCATTCCTGGAGTGCAGCTCTTCAGTTAGTCCTGCATCCATTCTGTTGTGAGTTTGTGTTAACCTACGTTTCTGCAGTTTGCTAGGAGACTGTCAAGTGGAATACGTCAAGAGCATTACTGAAGTCAAGATAGATCCCATCTGATGCTTTCTCTTTGGCCTGCTGTAGGAAACTGGGTTGGTTTAACAGCAGTTGTCGTTAGCGAATTCATTCCGGCCATCTTTAGGCGCTTTGTTATTCTGTAGATGTTTGCATAGGGATTGTTAAGTAGTTCATCTAGACTAAAATCTTTCCAGTTTGTTTTATTGCTCTGTAATTTCCTAAATCCTCATTCTCTTTCTGTTATTCCCTCCCTTGCCTACTACTAATCCTTCCGGATTTCTCTCATCATCCATGAGGAGAATGGTCAATATTCCTCTGGACTCTCTGGAGTAATTTTATCAGGCTCCATTGATAATTCTTTTACCTAGGTATATTTAAATGTATTCTTTCTCATTTTTTTCATCCCTTTCCTTTGTTGTTGAATTTGATTATGTTAAGGGTCTATTCATAATGAAACATTTTTGTGCAGAGTGAAGAAAAAAGGCTATGAATGCATCAGTCATCTCCATTTATCCATTACTTTAGTATTTATAAATAAAGACCTTTCATTTCCTTCATTTTTATTGCCACTGCTGTATTTAGAAGCTCTTCTCTTACTGCATCTTTTCCTTTTGCATTTTATATCCTTGTACCAAAATATTGTAAAATCACTGTCAGACTTGTAACCCACTAGTTCAGTAGTTGTAAGCAAGCAGTAACTGTTGTTTATTCTGCATGATAGTCAGGAAAATCTGAAATAGATACATAGAAGCTGCTCTCTACCTCTCTAAAATTTGTTATTTGTTGGCTTGGTATTTTTTCTGGCCTACAAGTATGGTAGAAGACAAATGCAAAGCGAACACACAAAAAGGAGGTAAATGTGGTTCTCTTTTTGTAATTTTGGCAGTGTTTTTCTGCACAAAATTCTGCTTGGATTAAGCTCTGCACATTTTGAGAGTGGTCATCAGCTGTGCTCATACATGCTCCTGCGAGGACCCAGGGCATAATTGCTTATGTGCCTATTTATTTCTCTGTGGCATTTTAGATGTTTACATCTCTGGGCCACCATTCCACCCTTGCCTTGGGTTCACCACCTCTTCAGTTTGCCAATGCAACCGTTTGTTCCAGGAAAGTTATCTCAGAGTTTTATTTTGAAAGAGAGGGGAGGGGATTGTGGTATTGTTTTTATCCTCCTCCCCACCCCCTTTTTTTTCTCCATGGTAGAAAAAACATTTGGCCTATTGTCAGAAAGCGACATTAGAAAAGTCCTTAGGAAGGAAATGATAACAGAAGTGCAGCTGGTAAAACTATATATATTGTGGACATTACAAAATGCCTGTTCTGTAGAAATGCAAATTGTCAAGCTGTGTGGGGGGTCAGAGATGAAAGGATGATCCAATAACAGAGAGAGGATAAAAGATAAATGTAAATGAGAGTGGAGTCTTTAACTATATTTAAAATGGAAACTGTGCTTTCGTAAGTGTTGAATGTACAAGAAGGCAGATCTAAATAGAGGTGAATTGGCAGAGTGGCATCAGCTTTCGTGGAACTCTGCTAATTTATATTTTCTGAAAATCTGGCAATATTTTGGAGTTTTAGCCATATGCATTAAATCCATTGAGCTTCATTTTCATTATTTGGAAAGTCACCAGAATCTTATGATGGAGCTTTCTTGGCCAGAGGAAGTAAATTACACATGGGATAAGTTCAGTGATATAAAAATGTAGCCTATGCATAAATAAAAGGATATAATTATGATAAGTAATGCTGGTGTCAGTTCTGTTTTTAATTTAAAAAGAAAAAGAAGCCCCTTTGTGAAGATATAGATTAAGATCTTCAAATCGCCTATGAGACTATGCCCGCTTACAATTAATTTTATTTTGAAAATTGCATCCACAGAATTCAGTGCACAGACTAACATCATAGATGTTGCTAAAAGACAAAGGCGTTTTACATAATTAAAAACCAAATTTTCAAAATATTGTTTTTAATGAAGAGGTTTACAAAAGGAAACCTGTAAATCTTTTAATTTTGGGTATATAGGAACTTAACAGGCAGTTTATTAACAGTTTTACTTCCTGACTACATTATGCATGCTTTGAAGGTGTTAATACTAGTCATTTTTCAAAAACGAAAAGTTTATAACTTTTTTCTAGCTCTAGCAGATGTGTACATCAAACATTTATAGCAAAAGATATTTCCACAAAAAATGAGATCTTGTGAAATAGTAAGAATTTTTATTATGTCTCTTTATGCACAAAAGCATTTGTTTACGGAACACTGTGGGCACATAAACATTAAAGAAGTAATGCTGTATATTCACAACATGATGTGTCTATCACTTCTCTTTGTCAGAATTTCTCCCCAAATGATACTTGCAATTCTAGAGTTTCTTACAGTTTACCCAGCTTTATACTCCTGATGGCATCCTGGAGCAGGGATTGACTGTTCTGCCAGGACTACTTGCAATGTTTGGATTTTTCAATGTCGGAACATTACTCTTGGTTTATTTGCACTGCAGTTGTTTCACCTTTCCTTATTCTTTCTTCTTTCCATCACTGGGATAATGGAGCATAAGCCTCCTAAGAAATAGAAGGGGAAGAAGCAATCTTGTTTTCTTGTCAGAGATGCATAGATTATAAGGCCAGAGAAGAGGATTGTGATCAACTCATAGGCTTCCTGGAAAAGACAAGATATAGAAGTACTCTAACTTTTAATTTCTTAATTTAGTTTTGAACTGGAATACATCTTTTCTTTTTTTTTTTTTTAAGCAGCTAGAAAATCCATCATTGGTAATGTCACTGAAGTTTCAGTTACCTTGCTGTTAATGTTTGCACCTTATTTCTAGCCTGAGTTTATCTAACTTCATTTTCTATTCACTTTCCTTAATCTGTAAGATTAAAGAATCTTAATGTCACATTAGGAGCTCATGTTTGGTTGATTATGGATTCAGAATCAAAGAATAATTCAGATTGGCAGGGAGCTCTGGAGGCATCTGGTCCAATCTTCTACTCAGAAGCAGGATCAGGTTGCTCAGGGCCATGTCCAGTTCCGTTTTGAAAATCTCCAAGGATGGAGATTCCACCTTATAGACCATTTTCCAAACCGTATCTCAAGAATTTGGCTATAAGATACTGTGGGTGATTGATGAAAGCTTTGCTAAAATTGTCAGCAACATCCACTGGTCTACTGAGTCATCTCGCCATAGAAAGCAACCGGGTTGGTTGGGCATGATTAGCCCATGGTGCGTCTCTGATGGTTTCTCCCAGTCACCTTCGTGTGCTTGGGAATGGCTCTGGAGGATTTGCTCCATAATCTTCCCAGGAACTGAGTTGAGCTGACTGACCTGTAGTTCCTCATATCCTCCTCCTCTGCCTTCTTGGAGGTGGACGTGATTGCCCTAAGTTTTCAAAGATGACATGGAGGCGGCATTGACTAGCTCCCCAGTACCCTTCACCATCATGATGGACATGTCCTTTTCACTTACCTCTTTCTAGAATAAAGTCCTTACTCTTTAAATATGGTCTTCATTCTTCATTTCTAGATTTATTGATTTGATGTTCAGTAGCAGTAAAGACTTGGTCTTTTTTGGTCTCTGCTTGGAACACATCCAGTTCAATTTTAAAACCTGTCAGTTAGCTGATCTTTCATATATTTAATGCATTACACTGAATTTGTAGTGTTCTTATTTCTTAAAATATTGCACAAAACAGAATTGCATACCTTAGGAAAGTTTATCATTTCAGCACCTTTAACTTTACTAACTCTGCAACATGTAATGTCATCAACACGTAGCTTGAGTTAGATTGACAAGATCATAAACATTGTTGATTGATAGATTCCTTCTTTAATTACTTACTTAAAAAGGCTATATTGCTTGTTCCATAATTTTGCCCAAGATAGATTTCAGGTGGCAGCCCTGTAACTACTTACGTCACTAAGTACTCTTTTTGCTATATTAGCATGTTTACTTTCTGCCAGTCCTCTTGAATTTCCATAGTGTTGAAAGAGTTATTCAAAATTGACATTGATGGTAAAAATTGCTCCTTGACAAATACTCTTTGAAAATGTTGGCTTATGCAGACCTGCTACTTTAAAAATGTCTAACTTGAAAAGTTTCTCTTTAGCATCACCCTTAGTTTTAGAATGAAATACAAATATTATCATTAAATGATATGACTACATCCTCTGGCTTATTTTCCAGATACAATAGAGAGAAATTTATTGAACTCTTGTACTTTTTTTACTTTAGTATTGGCAATTACATCATTTTCACTTACTAATCAACAAGTAAAATTTCTATGACTCCTTTAGTTCCTAACACAGTTAAAAAAAACTTTTGATACTCTCAGCTCTGATAATCACCCGTTTCTTCCATCTTCTTTTACTTCGCCTTTAGTTCCTAGCTGCAGTGCATTTTTACCTCTGCAAAGTCCCTCCCTTATATATCATGCAATAAAAGTAATAGAAATTTAATAGAATATTAAATATACTGTAATAGGATAATCTGTGATATTAATTGTGAAATTGCATTCATAATTTAGTGCTCACCATTGTGCATTCTTTGTTTACCTGATAAGGGTTTATGCAGTTACCACAGCTGGGGTAAGCTGTATTTTCAGGAATGCAAGACATTTGAAGGATGGGTAGAGTTGTTTTTTCTTTATTCTCTAAATCAGAATGTATAGAACCACGTGCTTTAGATTAGCTAATAAGCAAAAGACACAAAGCTCCAGGCTTCATCTTCTGATGTGCTAATTCTTGAAACAAAAAAAGAGCAGTGAAACTGTAAATGGAGTGCTCCCAATGTCTGACAACAATACACTTGCCAGAACGCCGAGAACCATTTCTTATCTCAGCAAATCCTCCCAGCCTTGACTGTCATATTAGCCAGTTTTATTCCTCATTGCTTGTCTTTGATCATCTGCTGCATATTCCCATGGGAGAAAGTTATGCCCATTTGCCTGTGAGCTACTTGCGACATTTAATGAGTATCTGCACATTCTATCAAGGTTTTTAACAGCGCTTCTGCTTGAATAAATTGAGCAATCCTTTCATTAGCTATATATATGCCTACTTTTTGTTCCTTTCAAAGACGATAAGACATTAGAGGGTTTATTTTGTGGGTGGACTTGCACATTGCAATTTTTTTTCTTTTAAGGGATGCTTTTGCCAACGTTTTCGTTTCAGCTGGATCAGACCTGATTTATACTGGTTTCTGCATTACTGTGTAATGCTATCTTTGCTGAGTCTTTTTCCAAAGAGACAGCAAAAGATTGCGTTTGTAAACACTAGTGTGTAAGATGTTGAAATAAAAGATATCTTATTGATTGTGACATCTGACAAGTTATATATCAAGTCATTTCCCAAAAGGGAATAATATTTGATGTCTTTTGGCACTGTCTGCCTTAAAGTGGTATAATTTTTTTTTTGATGGATCTTTACAAGCATACGCCTAAAAATTGCTATTTTAATGCAAAGCCTTCCGATTTTTTTTACTCAGATTAATTTTCCTCATTGTTTTCTTGCCTGTTTTTCTATATTAATGGTGAATGGTACATAGGTGTTAGGTATACATAGGTACACAGTTAACCATGGCAGAGTAGCCATGGGCTGCATACATCTTGTATTCTTTCTATTCATGTTGGGTATTCCTTTATTTTCATTTCTATCCTTATTTTAGACTGTCTGCATTTAATTTGAAGTTCCACAGTACCTGTATATTATTCCAAATTTGAAATCATCAGAATTGTCCATTTGTGGCAGCATAATTGTTTCCCTGCGACATCATGACTTTAGCAGATTATGACTTTAGGAGGAGGAAGAGCATCCAAAAGCAAATAGATCCTTAGCACAGAAAGCCCTTGCTTTGCTGCTGGGATCTTCAGGAGAATTAGGAAGGAAAGAGAGAAAGCTGACGACTGCCACGAGTGAGAGAAATGTTTTTCAAAGTTGTAAAATGGAGTTGCGTGGTTCGGCACTACGGCCCCTGTTAGCCAGCTGGGTCCTGGGGGGAGAGAAGCTGCTTTCTGTGCCTAAATAGGACAGTGAATGTTAATACGGTGGGTGACTGGGACACCACTAATCAATATAGGGCAATTAGATTATGGTGATAGGATTTTGGATGCTTTATGAAACCTCTGGATTTTTATCAGCATAATTTTGAATGTGGAATACTCAGGTATGCAGTTATGCTTTAGTAAGTTGGAGTTTGGGTTTGTTTTTTTTCTTCCCCTCAAACACTGAAATGTATTTCTGGTACAAGCTGCATTTAGAAATCAGGCCAGCAAGAAATGGGAACATTTTTAAAGAAGATTAACTATTTCTTTTTCATTGCTCTGTCAGGGAAATTTAATTTCATGCATAGATTAAAATTCCTTCTTGTTATTACAAAATGAAATGAAAACAAATCACCTTATAAAGATAATTTTCATTCTTCTTTAGAAGACTTGGAACAAGAGTGTGGACCATTTCAAGCTCTTATTTGAAATTAAAACATGCAGGAGTCTCCGAACTATGTAGGCAGATTTACTGCTCTTTTGAAGTGTTGGCGTACCGGTGGGAACAGAGGCCATCTCTCTGCAAAGCTAAGCCAGCCTCAGGTGCACTGGAACCTCATTGCTAGGTCAATTCTTCTTGTGCTTTCCCAAAACAGAGGGCTCCTGTTTGAAAGATTAGGCTAATAGCTATACTGAGGAAGGAAGGATAAAAAAATGCTGCTTTCAGGTATGCTGGAGGTAGTAGTTCCTCTCTGCAGCTTGCAGCCTGTGCAGCGCCAAAGGAGCAATGCCAATATTGCTTCTTTCTTAATGATTGCAAAAGGCCCCTGGGAAGCTGTACAGTGGTTTTAATTACTAGGGGGCATGAACCCAAACTTGCTCAGGATCGTCTTTGCTTCAGTGGGCTTTGCAGCTTGTCTGGCACATCTGCTGGGGAAGGATGTTCCCCGGACACGGCTGATGCTGGTCGGGGTTTCGTAGCCTCCTCTGCGGACGGCTTTGCTAATCCAGTGAGGCTGCAGAGCCCAGAAGTGCCAGCAGCGCTGAGCTCCTTGCAGCGATGGTGACCACCTGCCCTTCTCCTACCTGTCCTTAGGGAGGGAGCAAGCAGCCTCATGGTGAGGAAGTGGAGGAACAAGTCACATGCTGGGAAATCAGTGGCGGTATTTTCAGGGTGCTGGAAGCACAAGACAAGAAGAGTCTGGAAGCGTATAACTCAAGTCTCAATACGGACCATGCTCGTTTTGGGAAGCGAGCAATACTGCGGTCGGTTGGCCAGCCTGTTTGCAGGTAGGGATCGTTAAGGAGGAATTATTTATCGCAGGTAATAGATGCCTTAGTTTGTACTGAAGACCTCTCTCTTCTGGGAGTTTGATTTATAAATGAGCTTTGTTAATCTGCAGGAAGTATTTATGAGAAAGGGAGGAGGATTCGGACAGCAGCACTGGGAAGGGGGGCAGGACCAGGACTGGCAGATGTGTGTCACCAAGCAGATGTGAAAGCCTGAGTGATGAGCACAAAGGAACAATGGCAATTTCTGCGTCTGCAGGAAAAAAGAAATTTGAAGGGAGGAAGGAACAAGGGAAAAAAGAAATATGGCAAATCAAGGAGGGAAGGTCTCTAAAAAGAAGGAAAAAGATGGGTAAATGGAATAATTTGGCATATAATGAAGATACAGAATGGGAGAAAATACAGAGTGAATGGTATTAAAGAATATTATGAGGTAGTCTTTAGTGACAAAATAACTCATTATTTTCCTCAGCGGGGCAAAGTATTAGAAAAAAAAAGCTGTTTTAGCATAGCAGATAGACATATTTCATCAATTTCAAAAAGCAGAGAATCAATAACCAGAAATATGACATAATCCAGTGAAACAGGATATATTAGGACTCTTGCAGCCAGGAAAATCACACAGTGTGGGAGAGGAAACTGTACTACAAAGAACCATAGTACAAAAACCTCTCAGAAGGTGGTGTGAAGTTTTTTTTCTGGAAACTCTACAAATTAATGGTCTTTATCCTTTGAGGACAAGCTCAAAAGCATCTGTCAGCCAATATTGGGTCAGGGTGATGAAACACTTTCCGAGAATCTCTACTTTCATATCTTGAGAACTGTGTGGGAGAGGGCTGCCTAACCTCATAGTGCCATATAGGATATAAGCCTACAGTAAGTAATTCCAAAATATTTGGGGCGCAACATGTACATGTTGTAATCCAGGAGGATATAGTAAGTTGGTTTCAGGTCTCTGTTTTATTCAGACCCAGCTAATAGTGAAACTAGAGTGTTTTGTTACAGAAGTTGTATTCCTCAATGTTAGGAAAACAAAGCAGACCCCGCTCTTCTGGCCGCCCGCGTAAGTCTTATCTGGGCATTCAGCTAGAAACCATGCATCAATTTATGTACAGTTCCAGTTCATTGCAGTGTATTTGTTCTTACATCCTAAAATACAAAACAAAGAAAACGGAAAACAAGACCAGTAGGAAAAAAAAAAAAAGCAAAAAAAGAGTTTCCTTAGCAAATTGCAGAATGCCACAAATCCAAATTAGCTGTAAATTAACTGTGAACAGAAGATGCAGTGATGTGTTACTGGGCTGGCCCGCCACCCGTCTTTCCCAAGCACGTAGCTAGAAGGCCCCAGGATTTCCTCAGCAAAGCATTCACGTATTCATGTACCGCTAGTGGCGGTAGCCCAGCTGGTGTACAGGCACAGTGCCCACACTGTCCTCGTGGTGTCCTTCCTGCTGGGGAGTTGGGCTGACTGAAGCAGCACCTTCTCGTACCCCAACTTCACTGACTGGTTTTGCAACTTAACAGCAGCTTGTAAATCCTCATGGGAGGAGGAGGTGAACCCGCGTTCCCTGGCACTCTGGAAAAGGAAAGGCTGCGATGTTTAACCACGTGGAGGTTTGACAGCCCGGGCTTCACTGGGCTGTGATTCAAGGGATCTCCAGCGCTGTGTGTTTGCACATGTTTCTCTGTCTCGTACAACCCATTTCAGTGCTGGATTCACTTGTTCTTCCGACAGATCTTACTAACTCATGCAGTTTGGCAAATCTACCATCAGCTAGCCTTTTGCCTGCTGGAACCTGCCCATAGCATGCTACCTACAGGCTGTATGGGCAACAAAAAATGAACCAAAACACTTCCTCCCAAAAGTTTGTTACCGCTCATTATATAGAGAGGAGAAATAATTAGTTCAGTAATTGGAGGACAGAGCTCATAATTATCTACTGGTCAAATCCCCAATAATAAATTTAAAATTCTAGTTTTATTATATATTCATTGGCAATCTTTTAGTTCTGTGATACAGCTTAGCCCCTTTCTCATGCAAAAGATCATTTACTAAATGTATTCTGAATTGTATGGAAACTGTTGCATGTTACAGCTGGAAGTATTTTTCCCTTCAAACCATTCAGTTACTTATGTGACAGCTCCTTTAGTTTTATACCACAGTAGAGCAGATACACCAAATCGCTTCCAAGATAAAAGTGGTTTGAACATGTTCATGATTTTTAAAAAGGCAAATTCCAGATGTCTGTTAACTTCTGGGCTGCCATCAAAAGAGTGATGTAAATATTGATGTACCACAGATTTTTTTTAACGAAATAGCAATGGACTACAGCTACTAGCATAGCAAAGGTTAACAAAATCTGTTTTTTTCCACATGTGCTCTAAGTTCTATCTTTTAACTTGGCATAACTTAAGCTTTATAAAATAATGACAACATGCTGCTCAGAAAGCTTTATTTATAACTATCTCACCCTAATATTGCTCTTTAGTTGTAATTAGTAAAAATAGAAAATTATGTGCTATTAGTCACTTTCAAATTGATTTACAAGAAAGATAAATAGATTTTATAAATCTATAAACAGATCTTCTTATAAGACATCCTTAGTACAGACTTTTAGTGATGACATTTCTGTCAACAATTCTGTAATTAATTATTTTAAAAAAAGAAAGATTTCTTTTATTTCTAAATAAAATGCGACTGCATAAATAGAACACCTGAATTTAATGTTTCTGGATACAAAGATTTCCTGCCTTGCTTCCCTCTCTGCTAAAGATTAGCATCACTCCAGTCTGCGATTCCCGCTAGAAACACAGGAATGCTTGATTTCAGTTGCCCTTAACTGGGCTTGTCGCATGAGATGGTTGTGTGCAGTTATTCAAGGTGGGATTTAACAGAACATTAGCTACTCTGTTTTAACTCTCATGTGAACCCTCCCGATATGCTCTCAGAGTGCAATTATGCAATGTAGCCTGCTGGATTTTGTAAGTGGAAATGTTGAGTTGGTGAACTGGTGCGACTGCAGCTCACTTCCATTAGCCTGAGGAGAGAGAGGAGTTCAGTTCTTGCCCATGCTCGATGTCTGCTCCGCTTTGGTACTGTTGTAACGCCAGGAATACGATGAGATCTGAAGAAAGGGCATGGGATACAAGGAGGACATAAGAACAGTAACCATTTCGGAGCGATTTCATGAGATTAGGCTTCAGTTCATACATTTGCATGGAGCAGTTCCCATGACCATCACAAGGACATAGTGAAAGCACCCTGAGCAGATGCCATAAAAGCTTCAAGATACATATCTAGATAATGGTAAAATCTTTGTAGGGTCAGTAAACTACAAAAGAGAAAACAGAACTCTGCAGGTCTAGATTTAGGTACTCATTATCTGTTCATAACAGCTTATTGTCCCTATGGACATCTCTTTATCCACACCTTGGTGGACAAACCAAGCATTAATATTGCTAATGTCACTATAGCCAGTACGCAGTACGTTGATCCTTCTTCTTTACAATTGCCTCATTCTCAGAAAACTAAGGAAAGAACCCCCAGAAATGGATCTGAGACAAGCATCCCAATTTTAGGGAAATGGTCAAAGTCCTTATTTCATTATACTGGCAGAATGACTATTCTAGCAGCTAATAATGGCAGTTGTAATTTCTTTCTCATGTAAGCCTGTGCTGATTTTTTTCCTTTGCTCCTAAATGACAAAATAAGCTGAGAACAGAAAAAGATTTAATTGGGTCACTAATTAAATGTCAGGCATGGGCTGTCTGTTGAAACCGAAGGTTAACTGGTTGTAAGAGTGTTTGTGACATAGAGGCTCCAGTGTCTAGAGATATGCAAAATAACAAGACTGATTTTATGGAAGATGTTGCGCTCTGCCCATAAAATACATTCTTGGACTTATTATCGCTATTTTTCAGTTCATGGTATTGCCAAACACAAGAGATCACATAGTTTTTCTCTCTGTAAGTGCACCTTTTAAAATCAGCATATTAAAAGAAGCAGTAATTACTATGCTGTGATTGCAGCTCTCTCAGGAGACTATTTTTGTTCAGATTCTGGAAAAGAGATAGTTTTTGCAGTTTTAAAAAGAGATATTAAAATATAATGCTGAATTAAAGCCCAAAACTTTTCATATTTGGATCAAAAGATAGCTTTTTTATGCAATGGTACTTAGGAATTTATGTGGCTCACGTGACTGAAGAACCTGACACTCTTTAATATATTACAGAGCTCTTTCTTGGCATTGACTAATATCCCCATTTTATAGATGGGGAATAGAGTACAAAGAGATCAAGGTATGTCGACACTCCCGGTGGGAGTTCAATGTAGATAAAAGCCTTAGAAGAGCTATTTAGCCCTGGGAGTGTACGGAGGCTCTGCCTAGATTCCTGTGCCCTGGCTTTCATCAAGGTAAATGAACCTTCATGCTGATGTAGCTAGGACTGCTAGCTCATACACATTTCTGGAAGAAATCTGAAAATTTCCCATTCTCTCATACAGCAGAAATACAGATCTTTTTCTTTCAAGAATGAAACTGCCCCAGATGGTTCACTTGTGATAGTGCAGACAGAAATATTGTGACTCCTAAACCATGCTTTTGAACATATATAAATATAGATATGTGCATATATAAAAACCTGATTGTTTCCTAAAGACAAAAAGACGTTGCGAGTGAACGACAGCTGAATTTATAAAAAAATTTAAATAGTAGTTTTAAGCAGCTTTGCGCCACCGGATGCTGGAGAAGGATTTATGAACTTTCCAGATAATGAAAGGGTATTGCAGCATAATATTAGAATTTGACTTCACTGAAGGTGGTAAAAAAAACCCTTATGACTCTTACCTTGTGCCGTATGCTTCATTGGCATCATGATGATGGGTAACAAATCCCTGAAGTCCTTGTATTAGCTGAGTAGTGTATTAGTATTAATTGGGTGAGACAGATCAAGTAATGCCTGAAAACATTCAAAGAAGGCATTCCTGTAGCCTCTAGGTAAGTTTATTGTAGGCTGAAAGTTTTTTGCCTTTATTATGTCAGACTTGCGGCTAGTCCGTCAGCTCATCTATTGTTGATACCAAATGGAGATCAGATGGTCTGTTTTGCAAAGGCGGGTGACCTGCTTTGATCAGGATCCCCACAGTTTACAGTCAAGCCTGTGTTTCCACTTAAATAGAGAGTCAGCTGTCCCAAGGAGTTTCCCACTTGTTTATCACAGAGATAGCTTTGGGGCTGCTATTCCACCCTCTCCCTCTCCTGTCAAAAACTCAAGTTGGTGATTGAGAATAAAGCCTTAATGTTTTATACAAAGCCAGCTTTTTCCAGGCTTTCAACTGCCTTTGAAAACTGCTTTTAAGCAGGAAAGAGAACATTATAAGTTCTGTTTGCAAAGCTGACTCTCCTCTTTTTCAGTCAAGAAGCAATGTTGCTTCTCTGTTTCTTCTAACCTGTGAAATCAGAGAAAGGGCAAAACTCCCCAAACCTTTGCAAAGCAAAACCCAGATTCATAATGCACCCTCCACATTTTTTGCAAACTCGAAAATAGAGAGTTTTTAGTAGTAAACTATTAGATCACTAAAACCAAACTACCAAGATCACTGCCACAGAGTAAAGCCCACATTTAAGTGCTTTCCTGGGTCAGGGACTGCTCCTTCGCCATGTTCAAACTGGACCTCAAAACCTGTGTGAGTGCCCAGGAGGCGTTTCACTGTGTGCTCCAAATGTGCTGAGTTCTCAACCCTTTTCCCTGCAAAAGCAGAGGGGAAGGAAGAGTCGCCCTTTATATAAAATACAAGAAAATTAATTATACCACATACAGTAAACTGACAGTCACTGCATTGTACTGGGCAGATGGATAAAACCAGCTGGCCTTGGGCCAAAATTATTTACTCCCAACCCCTCTCCAGTGAGAGCAATTTTACCCCACTTCTTCAGGGTCTGTCTTTGTTCCTGAAAAGAATGGGAAGCTGGGCAAGCCCTCATCAGGGCGATGGAGACCTTTTGTCAAATGATGAATTCTGCTTCTCGTGTCCTTCAAAAGAAGCGTAAAAGCCTTCTGCCCTTTGCAGTGATAGAAGTAGTAATTCTGGTCAGGGTCTCATAATGCTCTGAGTATCTGAGAGGTATGGAAAAAGAGAAAGAACCACAGAAAAACATTTAACTGGCCTGTACAGGCAGTAGTACCAAATTAAGTTTGCTCTAGAGCTCTAAGGCTATATTTAATGTCTCTGTAGCTCTGACTAATAAAGTAACTTAGGCTGAAGATTCAGTAAAAATCTTCTGCAAAGTCTGACAGTTTTTGACTTACGGATCACTCAGTGTCATATCCTTATTCCTACTAAGTGGTGCTGTACTTCACGAGCAGTCATTCAGAAACCTATTTGAGATTTAAGGTCCTATTAAAATATGAAGGGGGCATCTTAGCATGTTTGGAAGATAGAATTTATATCTTAAAGTCTTGCTGCTTTCAACCTTCAGATTTTCTCTGTAGGTAAATCTCTCAGAAAGTTCATCTTGAAATGGAACAAAGCTGTTGAATAACAGCTATTTTTAAGAGAAGGTTATGGTGTGTTAGTCAGAGGTCACCCTGTGGCAGGCCAGTGTATTTTGGAAGATTCCCAGTGTCACCTATTGAGCTAGTTCTTCCCTCCTTTGTTGCTGTGCTTACAGAAAAGCAGACTGGGGCCCTGCTGAAATGTCACACATGGTCTGGTGGATTTAGCTGTGTGGAGTCTGCTTTTTAGCTTGCGACATTTCTGGAGCATGAGGGCACCAAATAATGGACCTTCTGCAAATTTCGTAAAGAGTTTTCAAGGCTGGGGTCTTGCCGGAGAAGTTGCTTGGAGTTTTTTAGTCACATATCTTTGGCAGCTCACCTATAAAAGTAACTGCTTGGCAGTTACTGCAGTCAAAATTGAGTAAAGGTTTCATTAAAACTCTTGTGCAAATGTATGTCACATAGACAAAATACTTTTGTGATTGCATTAATTTATTTTTTTTTAATTTGAAAGCAAGTGGTCAGACTTTTCTCAGCTCTGACTCTTTAGAATGGCTAACGACTCTTTCAGAAATGCTGACCAAATTCTGATCCTGTTAAAACTTCCTCCTATTGACTTGGTTTTCCACAGAGTTATGTGAATGGCTTCACAATTGCCCCCAAAAGTCTTTCAGAAATGGTAATGAAAGAAAGCAGCATCCGGCACAAACCTTATTGGTGATGGTAAGTGGCTGGCACAGGGAAGATGCAGGTGGATAGTCAGTCTCTTGAGGACTGGGTGATTGGTAGAAAGAAATAGTTACAAATACTGAGAATGGCATTGTTTTGCATGAGGAAAAGGAGGTTATGGTCTCTCAGTGCCATGGATACTTAGGATGGGACTCAATCTTTGATCTGCGTACAGAAGATAGAAAAGTTCGGCGTGAGTGTTGTTGGCCAGTAATGAAAAAGTCACCTGGAGTATGATCTGTGTTTGTCTGGAGTACAGCTAAAAGATACGTATTAATCTGAAGCAGTACCTAGTCTGATATGCATAATATACACATCATTGAATTGGTTAGTGAAACCACATTTGCATTAAAGATCCTCTGGATCTGCAATACTAAGTTTATTTTGAAACAATGGAAAAGCATCATCTGAACTGTACACAGATATTCACCTACCATGTTATTAACAACTCTTTCTCTGTATTAAAATACTTAGTTCATTAAATTACTGTGTTGTTAGGTATATACAGAGTAAATGGTTTAATTAGAGCTTGTTGGTTTAGCACCTGTGAGTTTGAGTGTTGAGCAGGTCAATGCCCTATGGATGGTAAAGAAATCAGGTGATGAAGAAGAGAGGAGTTTGTCATCTCTTCATTAGAGAAACATGAGAGGTCTGAGTTGAGCAAGGAATGTAAAGTGAACTTTCCTCATGATTACTGAAGTCCAGCTGTTGTTACTGGACAATGGGGACAGATATTATAAAGGATAAATATTGGAATTTGGAAAGGCAATTCTTGCCTGCAAGAAAGCATGACAAATGAGAATTACAGCATACCAAATATTTAGTTGTATTTACTGTGACAGCTAACAGATGCTGGGAGAGAATGTGATCAATAGTTTTGTGTCCCAAAGGGAAGGTCAGCTCACGCCAGATGTACCAGTTTTCTTCCCCCTTTATATATCATAGAGGATGTGTTGTGAATTGATTTAAATCTTACTTGAATCTTTCTAGGGAAGTATGTCTGTAATAGTGTTTCAGCTTTGCTGACAAAATAGGTACCATTAATTTACCCAGACTCATTCCACTATGCTAATGAGGTAATTTTGTTCTGAGAGAACAACCCATTAAGAGTAAAGTTTGTATACAAAAGCATAGCGCTTCTTAATAGGGTATGTGTTGTCTTTACTAGTAATCAGTGGGGAGTTTAAAATATGGATGTGTATGGTTTTGCCAGTTGTGTACCTTTTATATGATTTACTTTATCAAAAATATGAAGCTTAAGTTAAGCTTGGATACCGATTTAGATACAAGAATGAGAATCACTTTTACAGGAGAATATAAACTCTAGCGTGATGTGTTGTGCAAAACATCATTACTGTAGCATTGGAAGAAAATATGTAAACTTTCAGAAGAGACTCAAAGCTGATGGATGGTAGGTTATCAAAGATGAATTTTGACAGCTGCTTATCTTTTGATCTCAAATAAAGCATCTATTCAATTCTGATTTTTTTTAATCCTTACTTTATAGGCACATTCCAGACTAGATAGCTGATGCTCTATCTTAAAAATGGCAATGATTTAAGAAAAGAGATAATTAATCAATGTGTTCACCTTCAAAATTCATACTGTTGAAAACAGGGAAAGTTGTTACATCTCTGCTTACTTGAAAGCTAAATCTGCTGGATGCTGTCAAACATTTAGTTTGATGAAAGAAGGATTTTACAGATGGGTCCATCATTTTTGGATACCACCTGCGAATTGTGTCATGTGAAGGTCAACTGTATTTGTGGAAATCTATAGTCTCTTGGTGCTCAGAAAGACATTTCCTAGAAAAAACTGTTTATTAACTGTATGGTATGGTGTGCAGCCTACTTTTGATCACGCAGAGCAAGCGGCTATCAAAGAGAGGGCATTGCAAGGTCATTAAATTCCTTTTCATGCTGGGTAATCACACCCTCAGTGGTTACCCAGTTGCCCTCTACTCCCTGTCTCGCAGCAGGGTAAATTACAGAATCCCTGCAGGTGCCATTATTGATTTTAGTGTTTCGCATCTGCAGGTCAGTTATACACATGCAGAAAGTACAGGGTGTAGTTGGCTGTCATCAGGCGTATGTTCCATTTCATATAGTATCACCCAGATGTAAAGGTGGGAAGATACACGTTTTGTTTCCCTTCTGAAAGATGTGGCTGTTCCTCAGGCATTTGGTCTTGTTTTCATTTATGTCAATTAACAATATAAATGCTGCTTAAACGTTCTGTTCAGAAATGGCTGTTCTTTCGTGACCATCGGCCTTTGAGTTTTGGTTGATTATTGTTTGATTTACCTCATCTATGAGGATGATAGGAATGCAGGTGCAATTGATGAAATAGGAGTAAGTAATGTCCCCTGAGACTTCCAATAATGTGACCAAGTAGAACTAGTCATCAAAAGAGTCAGGTTGAGAGCTGGAGATACTGAGATCCATGATCCAATTGCTTTTGCTGTAGGTGCTAGTAGAAAAATCCATGACCATAATTTCTATTCAGTAGTTTAACTGCTTATCCAAATCTGAGCATGAAAAACCTTCCAGGCATTAATGGGAATCTGGTAGTTTCGTGCAAGTTTTCAGTGTCTCTCTTCATAGAATAAGTCATCTACAGTCTTTATGCAAGGTACATAGGGAGTTCTTGTACATTTCTTGCAATGAAAAATGGATGCCAAGTCCTTTAAAACACCTCTCCTTTGGCTTTGACAGCCTTAGGGCAAAGGACCTCAGCAGTATGTAAGAGAGATGTCACCTATGAAAGGGGCAAAGCAGAGCTGGGGTGAAGCTGCAAAGGAGGGGCTGAAGGCAGCTGGTTCAAGCCACGGGGCACACTCAAGGGTTAAGCCATAACCAGGTCCCTGTGCTTTATTGCCAGGCAGTGTTCTCAGAAGATATGGCCTGAATAAATTGTCCTTTATGTCTTGTATGGATTTAAGTTCATGGAAATTGTAGATATAACATGGTAACAAGTAGAACAACCTTTGAAAAGTGAATATATCTGGGGGGTTTTTTTAACAGTTTTGCAAAAATCCATTCTCAGTCTTGTGCCTACAGTGGAGATGTCATTGACTGAATTGTAGGTGCTCAACACCTCTGGCAACCAGGGCCTTTCCCCATGAGAACTGAGCTATCTGGAAAGGCTAAATTATTCTGGCCTTTCCAGAGGGGGTATACTTACATGATTTTCAGACTCTTCTTAATGGCTTTATTGTCGCTCCTTTCAGCAGACCTGGGGAGCTAGTTGTAAAGATGTTCACTTAATGTAATGAATAGTCATTAGCTGATGTTGCCATAAACACAGCAGAGAGCGTTCCTTGAATGAATGCTTCTTACTGCAAAAACCCACCCGTTCTCCCTCCTCCTCAATTTAGAGTACAAAATGTGCGAAGAAACAAAATTAGTTCCAGTAATCTACTTGTCCAGCCAGAAGTATATATAGCCCCAGAGCACTCTAAAAATTAATGTTTTCTGTTATAAATTACATTTCTCAAAATATATATATATATTTTTAGGAAAAACAACACATGAAACATTTTAAAATACTTTTGATTAGATAGACTTCTTTCCTACTGCAACAAAGTTTGGATTGGTTTTGTTGTTTGAAACCGTTCTCATTCAATTTAATGACAACATTCCCACACTTTTCAATTGTATAGGATCAAGACCTTTAAATATATTGGATTTTTCTGAGAAAGACATGAAGTATTGTTAATCTGACCCATCTGCTTGAAGTTCCTGGATTAGACTGATAATCCGACACAAACTAATTAACTTGGTTTTACGCTGGGCTCATAAAATATTAATTGTGCTCAAGTCTGTTGAATAATTGAATAGTAGATATGTCTTCTGGCAGTATGAAGTGCAGGCAAATTATTTACATTGGAAAAAGGAAGCCAGAGCTGCAGGAAGCTTTCTGGGCCTTTGCTGCCCTGCATTGTTGTTGGTTCACTAACGGCATAAACATTGATTAATGAATTTAGTAAAGACGTGACAAAGCTGCTGCTGCTGCTGCCACCTCATGTTTGTTTTCCGTTTTCATGACACATTGAGGTAGATATGAAATCTTGTCCAAAAGATTGTGATAAAACATTACGGTCATGGGAGAAATGTACTGTAAGTGGCATCTTTTAGCTGTAATTTCTGCCTTCCATCAGCAAGAAATGATTGAATCTACTAAATGAGAGGCTGCTGAGCCAGTTAAAGTATTATTGAAATGGATTTTGACATAGCCGGCTGCCTAAACAATCCGAGACTGGAGCAGAGATGGAACGCAGTGTATATATCCTGTCTGTGTATCATTTCAAGCACCTTGGTCTTTTCCCCTGTGGCTCCTGACGGTAAGCATTTTCCTCTGACTGTGGTGGGTGGAATTGGTATGACTTGACTTTGTTCCTACCTTGAAAAACAAGATCATACGACACTCAAAAATACTGGAGTAAGAAGAGAAGTTTGTCTAGTAGCTGAGTTTTGAGCTTTGTGAAAACAGAAATACTATGAAAATGTGTGAGTGAGGACAAAGGGGAACCAGCAGGAAAGGAACTTCTGGGAGGAAAAATATCTCAGTGTAGTTACAGTAGCCATGACACTGTGCACCTGAAAAGAAAGGTGACTCTGAATTGCCAGTTAAGGAAGAAATGCTTTAAAAAAGATCCTTTAATCACACTGAGGGAATACTTCTTCTCCTGTATGGTCTGCTTGCTTATAACAGGGCTACTCACAGAGTAGAGAGATATTACTAATTTTGAGCAGCTGCTTCCAAAGCCCAGCATTAAAAATGGAAAGGGAGTCACTAGGGGTTTCATAGGCAGAGAAATGTCTCAGGGGTCTTTTCAAAAAAAAACTAAAGGGCAGAAGGATGGTCAGGTGCGTTGGGTGCTGCGTGGGTCACGCAGATCGCTTTGGGGTTTCCCTCTCCTGAACACACTCGCACCACTCGTACACACCCTGTAGAGGTTCCTCACAAATCTCATCTCACCACAGTTGTCACTGCAGAAATGCTGAGCTAAGCTAAGTTGTTGTACCAAGGCTCATCTTCTTGTGCTGGTCTTCTGCCTGCATCCTGGTTGATGCTTTTTATTGTTGTTGCCATTGCTGATGGGTGACTCCAGGAATCAGCTGAATCCATCAGTTGAATCAATCTCCTGCTGATGCCAGAGGCTCCAAAATACAAATGAGTGGTCTGATGGGGAAGTTGGCTGGGCTGGAGCATGCTGACTAGCTCTGCCATCTGCATTTTATATTGATGCTCAATTAGTGGGCTGATCTGGAAAACTTTTTTAGCTTCTTGTAGGCAAAGCAAATTGGGAATGCTTTAAAATGCTTTCAGCGTTTTATACTTTGGAGTGTTTGGTACAGTGGAAAAAGGTAAGTGACAGATTTGCTTTATGTTTCTGTAAGGAGAGGTAATAACATTTCAAAAAGAATGTAGTTAGAAATATTATCTGGCAAAATCCTGGCACAAAAAAACAACTTATGTCAGATGGATTAGTCTAACATTCTCTTAATTGCTATCAGAGCCATGATATATAAAGTTTCAAAAGCATCTGCAAAAATGTAGAGACTTTATCAACAGGAAAATGTTTAAAATAACTTATAAAATAAACACAGCTTTTTATTCATCTCTGGTGAATTTTTCTAGGAGGATTAAGATCTCTGTTACATCAGCAGCTGAGCAGCTTGTGAGGTGTATCGTTAGCAAGTTATTGCTTCTGCAGATCTTTTTTGGCAAATCTGTTTTTATCATGATCTCAATCTAATCATATTCTGCTGATTTGTGGCCCATGTAGAGGATTCCTCTTTATTACCTTTGTGTCAGCTATATATTTTTAGCAGCGTAGGAATGGAAATCTACTTTGGAGAACTTCAGTTTCTCTTTCTGCCATCTTTGCTCCATGTGATTCCAACTTTACTCGCAGCAGGTTGGACGTTGAGGTTGAGTTGATGGATCAGACCATGTGCCTGAAACAAGAATAGTTTCTTTGTATCTTTGTAGATAAGCAGAATTGTAAAAAATATATTAATTTCAGTGGAACTCCTCTTTAAAAAGCTCTGAGCAAACAGAATAATGATATCATGGAATTGGCAAATTCTCTTCTTGCCTACTTCTTAGAACCTGTCCACTGCACCAATCCCAGCCTGGGTGCACCTGGCCATGCCCGGGAGAAGTGCACAACTTGGAAATGCTTCTAGCTTGCGCCCCAGTCCTGCCGTTTACATTGCAGGCTCTGCTGGGGGAGCTCAGTGCCTAGCCCAAAAAGCCTGGGCTTACTCAATGACAGCGTGCTGCAAGACCAGGACCAAGGACTGTAATGCATTAGAGGAGCTACGGGAAAACGTGAGGTGACACTTTGCTGCCTCCCACTGTGGCAGGCGCTTATCGATTCCCTCAATGATTCCATCCATCATTTCTCTCCCGTGAAAAATAGCAAAGGCTTCTTCCCCAGCCACTTAAAGATATTATTATGTTTTGTGAACACAGGACCTGACAGCGTGTATTACAATCTGCAATTGTCTTTTTTTTTTTTTAAATAATAATTAGCCATCTAATTGCATGTCCAAGCCTGGTTGATGCATTTGCATTTGTTAGTGATTAGGATTTATTTGAAAGCATGCTGTTTTTAATGTTCTGTCTCTATTTTCTACAAATGAAATTACAGATAAATTTAATTTTGAAGCAATAAAGTAAAAAAAAAAAAGCATAAATGACAACACTGAACATACCGATCAGTCCCAGCTCAAACAGCACCAACTTCTGCAAGCCTTAATCTTGAAGGATTTTGCCTTAAGTTCTGTGGAACTTGCCTGAGTAAGATTTACTCACACGAGGAGTGGCTGTAGGCACACTGTGGCTCCGTTACAGATGGAACCACATTTGCAATAAAGTTGCAGAACTAAGTACCAATTACAAGTATGTACCTGCCTAATAATTTGTTATTTCCAAATTATGTCCTACAGTATCTGTCTTTTTGTCTAAATGCCAACAATCTCATTTGTCTCTCTCCTACGCTGTATGTTCGACAAAGATTAGACAGAATAACAAATGATACCATTATCCTTCTAAATGAATATAGGGGAGACAAAATAAAATTAAGAGTGAGGCAGGAAATTGTTAATATGTTTATAGAATTATCATTATTGCATTAGTGAAAATAGTTTTTCATCTCCTTCTCTTTTTCCTTTTGATTGCAGGAGTGATTTGAGTAAAGCAAGATATTAGTGGCTTTTTAAATTATTTGGATGCAATTGCAGACAGATAGATATTACATTCATGAGCAAGAGGGTGAAGATAGGTATATTAGAGTAGAGGCAAAATATTTTCAAAATTCAGTTGTGATTTACAATTCAGATGAGCTGGTTAAAGATCCATCTGTAGGACTTACTGAAAAAATGTTATTTATTTTTGTTTGTGTTTGGTTTTCGTTTTCTATTTCTCTTGGAAGAGTGCAACATCTAAGGAAAAAAACTGTCACTGAAGGTCCTCATAGCAAGTTGCTTTGCATGCTTCCTTATACCATGCCCCCGTGATTTTCATGCTGTGCTAGAAAAAAAGGGATGCTATGAAGTAACATGGCTGCTGTAGTCTGGTTTGGAGGCCAGAGCACAAAGAATGAGAGCAGGAGACTGATGAGTAGCTCCTCCTCTAAGACACTGGAGTGATGGACTTATCTATGGGTGATTTGGGTGGATGCTTCCATTTGTTAGAAGAGTCTTTTTCACAAAATCTTGGGCCATGTATACCAAGTAGTTACTTCCTGAATAGTACTGGCTAGCCAAAAAACTAGTTTTTATATCTAAGGTTGTGTCCAGCCTGAAATATAAATATTCCCTGGTTGCATTGTGATCAGAAGGTCAAAACCTCTGAAGATCTACTGCAGGGGAGGTGGTGTTAGGCAGGGCTTGCTTGGTTAAGCTACAGTTTGTGTGCTGCTGTGGACAGGAGGGGTAATGTGGTGTATCCCCACAGCCCAGATGGGCTACATGCCGGTTACCACTGTAGGTCATGGGAATTTTTGCCAAGAGTCTGAATCAACATCTCTGAATGTCTAGCAAGACACCATAACTGTTCTGCCACTGTTTCTCCTCCACTTACGCCAGCTACTTAATTTGCAGTGTAAAAATATTCCCATTTATTTTTATGTGACACTGTACATGTGGTTAGACCTTATGGGATGCTTAAAATGTGTTTGTTGAAAAGGCTGCCTTTTGGCTTTGTGGCTCTTTTTTACTGTGGGCAATATCAGCTGGGAAGTAGACTATTTATGAAATAATATTGCCCACTGGCGGTGAAGGAAGAGGCAGATACATTAAGTGTTTTATGTCATTGTGACAGCTTTCAAAGCAGCTCATTCCAAGAATTTAGTCCAGGAGGAAAAAGCATTAGTATGTGCCTGGAGGAATTTTATGCTACAAAACCTACATATAAGTTCATATTAGAAAAAGATTACATCCACTGAACAAAAAGGCTGAAGATCTCAAGGGGCTTCAGTTTCATTACCAAGCCTCACAAAGCAGGTACAATGAATGCGATATGGCACATGCCACACTGCAATTGTAGCATTCAGAAGCCCCCTACTAAAGAATGTAAAAATGGCTTTCAGTAATGTTTAAAACAAGCAAGCTTTATTACTGTTGCAAAGCAGTTGAGAATTAAGAAACGCCAATGTTAAGAGCATTTGTGCAGCATGAATCCAGCTGCCGGTGTTGCTGTGTGCTCTGGATTGCCATCATATCTGCTCATGGAGAAGGGAGCTGAAGGAAGGTGATACATAAGCTGTTTATTTCACGTGTTTCCTAACTTTTTAGTGATGACAGCCTTTCTAGTGTTCTTTCATGTAGGTGTTTAAAAGCAGTTGCCTAGGGTTTTAAAAGAAGAAACTGGGATTATAAATAAAAGCAGCCTGGTGATAGAGCATCAGCTTGATGCCTTTTGTTCTTGTTCAGGGCCCTGGGTCCTTAGCTCCGAGAGGGGCTGGTGGCAGAAGCAGGTCACCTCAGTGCGACTCAGCACTGGAAGGGGGCCTCATGGACGTTGGCTGGTGGAGAAGTAATGGCAAGATGCAGCAGTGGCTTCTCCTCCAGGCACCATGCAGGAGGAGCTGTGGCAGTGAGCACAGACTCTTCAGGCTGAGTTGCCTGCTCTCCTAAACTGGACTTTTTTAGTACCCCCAAATTATTTCCTGCTCCGCTTGTCTTCCCGCCACCTACTCAGGCCAAGTGTTTGCTCGTGAGGCTCCTAACCCTGCTCGTGGCCCTTGTGCCTGCCCTGTGCCCAAGTCGCCGTCTTGCTTTTCGGTCTCTTGTTAGTAGGCTACTTCCCCACTTACTTGGAGCACAGCTCCCTTTTCATTGCATGTTGTCTCCTCCCGCTAGTCTCCACTTACCCCTTTCCATACCAAGTCCTCGTCCTCCATGCTTCTCAGACCATCTTGCTGTCCTCTCTCCCTCAGCTCCTCAGCCCCCGTCCCGACGTGGAGCTAGGTCAGCTCTCTCCTCAGAGCTGCCGTCTGGGCAGGGCTGCTGTCCCTCCCCTCCTGTCTGGCAGACCCTTTTTCCACATCTCATTTTAGTTTCTCACCAACATTTTTTAACACTTTAAAATGAGAAGCAAGTGCATAGTTTGACTTCTGTGCTGGTGACTCTGACACTGATTTAAACCTTCTTCAGTAATAGGCATTTAGAAGTACCATTTGTGGCAGGGGATTGCTAATACCACTGAACAAAATAGAAGTGTGGAGCCCGGTGGTGTTTTGATGGTTCGGTGGATTCCCACTGCAGTCCATGCTGTTTGATCTGAATTTCTAAATATCAGAGCACTTAATGCTGCCCGTGGGGCTATCGGCTATGTCCAAATGTAAAGCTGTAAAGTAAATATGAATGGTGATGTAATCTACAGTACGAATAATTTGCTTTGAGCTAAGTGATCGTTCTGCTGTGTGTATTAGATTAATCGGCAGCATCTTGGTATATCCAAACTTGGATTTCAGTGAAGAGAGAGAATTGAGAAAATATAATTAAAAAAAAGAGTACTTTATGCATTTATAGTTGCATATGCTCTGTGATTGCTGAGGTTAACAACTGCTCCTTTTATTTTTTCTGATTTTTCAATCATAAGATAATAGTCAGCCTGTTCCAAGCAGAGAATTTGGGGAAAATACTGCAACGGATGAACAACATTAGCAAGTTGCTAATAAATGTAATAGAAGAGGTATGCATTCCGATGTGCTCAATTTTGTGGGATTATGGAGTTGGCATAGTGCTGAAACTGGTTCTTATTATTCAGCTATCAGGCACAGGAAATGATTGTGTGTAATATTATCATTTATTTGATTTCTAATTTGGCTTCAGACAAACTCTATTACCCAAATATTCATCTAACTATAAAATTTGGACAGTCAGTATAAGCCTGCTGTTACGAACTGAATGATTCCTCGGCGTTCTCTGACAGTGTAAAGGATATGTGTATTCTGCAATCAATAAGAAGGCAGAAAGAATAAGGGATTCTCTTCAGAAACTTTGAATTTTCAAGCTCCTTTAAACAGTACACATAGGGTAATAATGATATTTTAATTAGAAAAAATTATACCTCCTTCCCCCTGCTTGAGGGGGACCATTTCATAATATAAAAAGCAAGATTGCATTTTATGTAATCATTATTTTTCAGAAGTGACTTGAACAAAGAATATCTTCATTGGTCTTTGCAGCTCTACTCTGTGGATACAGAGGCTATCACCACAGAAATTGCCTTTATTGAGAACCTGCCATAACCACCAGCTCAGTTAGGGACTGAAAATATATAGATTTTGGATGCTTCTGTGAGCATACATTATTCTTTTCTTCTTTTATATCTGAAATAGATAACATGGCATAATTAAAAATGAATATAATTTTACTAGTATAAAAACTGATAGCATGCCCTGTTAGATATTTATTAGGTACCTGCACCATCTTGCAGGTGTGACCATCAGGCTTAATTATGATTTATATTTATATTTGTTATGATATTTGGCAAATGCATACTCTAAAGGATAAGTGAAAATCTGGAAATACTAATTTTTCCTTTTTTTTTTTTTTTTAGTAAGAAGTTTAACATTGTATAATACGGTCCTTCTTTCCAAGTGTATTCATTTTTGTTGTAACTTCAGAGTATTTCAAAAAAAAACAACCAAAGAGCTAGGAATTTCCTTTTCAATTGAAGTGAGGAGCTGTGCTTGGCTCGGTGATAGCGGTGTAGACTTGGGGTAAAGCCAAGATGTCCAAAGCTGGGAAACGGGGTGACAGGTTTCCACTTCTCATTGGAGGGGCCATAACCTATGGTTTCTCGCAGCTTTGCGTAAGCGTTAGCCAAATGGCTAGGGAGACGCGCTCATCGTCCTTGTCCCCTATGTGCATGAATGTCAAGCAGCTCAACAGTGGCTGAGCAGACTGTCCTCGAGTTTTCTAAACAGCAGCTGCACACCATGATTGCAATCGTCTTAATAATCCGGCAAGTCCAAATAACAATCAATTCTGTGCTGTCTGCACATATATATGTATCACAAGCTTTTTTACCGTATCTCTGCTACTGTAGACTACTTGTCCGTTGCCTCTGTTATTTTGGCTAAAACTACGTTCAGGTAGAGCCTCCCGTCCTCCTAGGTAGCACTTATCTCCCTGAGACCACATGTGTGTTTGCGGAGAGAGCAGAGGGGACTGCCAACCGGGGAGGCCATGGCCCAAGAGGGCAAAGAGCTTATAAGCAGCATGTGATGCAGATATCAGACATCAAGAACGAATATTTTTATTTTCAAAATCATACGTTTGGCACTCTTTGTTCCGTTCCGGATGAATATGATGAAAAGGGTATATTTCAGTTATCTGTTGTTCATTTAAGAGCCATGGATAATTCATAACCTATAAATCTTGCGTAGTATTTGTACTTTTTGAAGACTGATACAATCCCATCTCCCAGTTGTAATGCAGTCAGGGCAGCAATGCAGAGGCTGCTGCCGTATCTTCTTAATTAATGTATAATTTAAAAACTGGGTGAGAATAATGGATTAGATGAACACAGATGCAGTGAAGGGAGATGTCAAACAACTATCTAGCAACAAAACCCAAAAGGCAGAAAAAATTCAACTTCAGCTTCATTTCGAGTGTTTTACTGGATTTTTTTAATTTTTATCTCATGAAGCAATATGCGGAAAAAACCTCAGCATTTGCCAGAACAGCAGTAGCTGTACGCTTAGCACACAGCAAAGTCTGCATTATTTCGTAGCTGTTTCGAGGGAAAGCATTTTTATCTTTTTTTCCTATGCTGCCTCAGCGTAATAGCAGTTCTTGCCATGTAGGTCAAGAGACCATGATTTTGTTGGTCTCTTTACCCTACCATCAAAAGTATATAAATGTTAGCTTATTTGAGTCTCAGTGGGGCTGTCTTTATGATTTTTTATTTTTATTATTTGGGTGCAGAGAGGGTGAATGAAAGGTCTTGTTAAACACAGATTGGAGCATGGAAAGAAAAAAAGATATGTATTGTAAGAAAGGGATGAGTAGTGCACTGTGTGATAGTTATGTTAAGCATCAGTAGATAACGCAGCGCTTTTCACAGTAAATAGCTGTGATCTTTTTGCTCCCTTTTTTCCCTTTCTCCCTGTGATTATGCTTCACTCTGTCTCTGGTCTGCTCCACACCTTTTGGCCTTCGGTGCCCTGCGTGGCGGTGGGAACCTCCGCAGCATCTGAAGCGCCACCGCCTCGAGCAGCCGCCGTCCTAGCGTGGAGCCTTGCTTTGGGTTCAGTCGAGCTCACTTTCAGACGCTCCTAGGAAAGTGCTTCCCCTTGCCCAAACGCTCTGAGTAAGCGCGAGCCGGAGCCCCGCGCGGGATGCATGGGGAAATGGCCAGCGTAGCAAAGCTGGCAGCAGAGGGAAGGCAGCAGCTCTGCCTGCTTTCCCTGTTTCCTACTCAACGTGCTCGCATGAACCTTCATCGCTGGTGGAGCTTCAAGATTAGGAGTTGTAGGTGGCACCCCAAATGGTGTATGCTTGCCATTAGCTATTGCTGGCCTCGTGTCATTTTTTTCCTCCACCTTAGGCCCAAACAAGGTTTTTTTAAAGGAAGAATAGTAGATGTTTTGTGTAATACTTATTTTGGAAACTTCTTGGCAAAAAGTGAATATTAGCAGCTTATTTGGACTAAAAAATGAGAGAATGAAATCTTTGACAGAAATGAGAGAAAAGCCTAGACAATTGTGGGGGCCCCGATCCTTCACGTGTCAGAGAAGCACGTCCGAGAGCTGCCCTGGGAGCAGCTCCCAGCGGCGAGCTCCAGGTCGCCCATGCGGCCGTCTGGGCTCAGCGCTCAGGGTAATAATGCTTAAGAAATGAAATGATTCCGGATATAGGATAATATGAAAATCATGATAATGTTACTACATACTGCTCTTCAATTGGGAAATGAGGTTTTGCTAGTTAACTCCATGTGTGGGGTGCAGATACCTGTTACAGTCTATGGAGAAGTGGGAGGGTGTTTGGATGTAATATACTGATGTCAGATTTTGTTTTAAAGTAATTGCAGGATTCTTGCCTGTGCCATGACTTCAGTTTGAGTTTAGCTTTGCCCTCTGTGGAAAAAAGACAAATTTTCCCTGAAGCAGGCAGGGCCGAAACCTTGGTGATTCAAAAATGTGAATCTGAAAATATTCCTATTTCAGCAGGTATGACTAAGCCATTAAACTTACTGCTTGGACAGACAATTTGGCCTAAAGGAAAACATGGTGTCTAGAGCCGGTCCTTCAGCAAGACTCCAAATGCCTCAGCTTTTGGGCTGACAAATGGTAACTCTCTGGTGACATCAGAGTAAGCCAGCAGTCAGGGTGGAAGGGAGAGAGCAGGCTGGCTTATTTTAGCTGTGCGGCTTTATTATGGCTTGTATCCATGAAAGTCCGGGGCTAAAAGTTTGACATTGATCTTCCCTATGGATGGGGATTAACTGTGGTGGACTCAGTTGTTGCAGTTTAACATTGTTTAGCTTAGTCCCCGGTGAACATGCCTCCATGTGCGCAGCTACACCTGTTTGCATGCATTGGTTTTCTACAGTTGGAATACATTGAAATAGTCTCAGAAAAATACTGAAATGAGTAGTATTCAGTTCATTAAAAAGAACTGCTGAAGTGCAAAAATGCCTCATATCTTATGCATCTGATTATAACTGATTATCTAATGCAAAGCAGTGCATGTATACAATATAAGCAAATATATGAGAATATTTTTTATGTATGGATATATTAAAATTACATTCATATTAAATATGTCTTCATGTAGGCATTTGCAGTAAATACTGGGTCAGGTGCATGGAGGTCAGCTATACTGACATTATTTGCAAATGATTTCAGTTCATTTGCGCTGTATGAGCAAAGCACATTCTTTTCCTTATAGTTCCTGCTTGCCATGTTTTTATATTGACTTGCCTCTTGTCCCTCGAAACACTGATGATAAAGACAAATGAGCAAATAAAATCCTCCGTGAAATATTCTGCAGTAGACTTGTCTTTCAGTGTAATGACTTTCTGACCAATATAGATGCTCTTTGAGGGTTAGTGCTTGACATGCCCATCTTGGTCTGTTAGTGTAAATTTTAATTTAGCGGATTTAATTTGTGTTGTTAAGTGGCAAGAATGTGTGTTATTGGAGTAATTACTGTAAAGCTATTTAATTATTGATTTCCCCAACATAGCGGGCTTGACATTTTACCAGATATAATGAAGGAAAAGATACACATTAACAGGGTGGATATGGAACAAACAAGCATTTTCAATAGAGACTTAATTCATTTTAATAGATATACAGTAATTACCTAGGAAGTAAGACTGTTTTCTTTATTGTGACATTAATGATTCAAATTAAGTGACAGAAGTGTAATGTATAGGTATATTATGACTGTGTGCAGAACGCCAGAGTCGTCTTATAAGAACTTTGAGGACACCAGCGTTGGCTTTAAAGCTGCATAAAACCTTCAGATTTGCTCATCTTTTTTTCTTTGAAGATGAATGTAGTGTTATAATAATATGTATTTACCCCCCACACACACACACACACAATCTTTTATTGATTTCTCTCTTTGAAGTGCATTTGAGAACAGGAATATGCTTGGCTCCTCGTTCACTTGCGCAGGTTGGGCAGAGCGGGCTGGTCTAACATAGCGCTCTGCCCAAAGTGGCTGGCAAACCCCTGTCTTTCATTTTAGTGAAAGAGACCCCAATGCCCTAAAATGCATGCTCTTCAATTCAGTTTGCTTAGAAAGCTAAAAGATTGAGTCAGCCATGCTGAGATTTGAATGTGTGATTTGGGGGATCCCTAGACATTTTAAAGTTGATTTGTAGGCTGGTAAGCTGTCTCTTTTCACACGAGCACCTACACGGTAGCTCAGTAATTCAGCCACAGCTCTCCTGGACAAGATGAAAACTCGCTGCCCTTTAGCTCCGAACAGCAGTGCATCAAAACTAAAAGCAAACATGAAATGAAGTCTTTCCTGCAGTGAAGTCTGGTACCTCTGAGAAGGAACATCCTGGGACTATTAACTAAAGCCACTGCTAAAAAGAATTTGAATTGCCGCGGATGCAGCTTTTTGCTCATTTTCTCTAATATGCTCATTACTTTCCACGTCCTTAGTTGCAGCTGTACCAGAGCTGATTTCCCTAGCACTGGGCCAGCCCATAGGGCCCACAAGCGTGCGCAGCCGCCGCACAGAAAGCGTCAGCTCCGGCCTCTGGCAGAGCAAAGGGCGTTTGCAGAAGGGAGCTGAGCTGCCCCAAACAGCACTAGCATCTCCCTCCTTCCTTGCCACGGGTTCACACCGCACCAGCTCCTGCAGGAGCCCAAAGTAGATTCCCTTTTAAAAGCAGCTATTTTACTACGGAGTAGCATTGTGCTTACTCCGGAGCGTTTCAGTCATGCAGTGGCCCGTAGATAAGCAGGTAGAAGGATGCTGGAATTTTTCTAGGGGTTGAGGAATTATGAATTGTTAAGATGCGCTCGTGTCCGGGGAGAGTGCCGATACTTGTGACTCGCATGCTCTTGGTGCTGTGAGTTACAGCGCAGCAGGGGGGCCTGTTGCAACGAGTCCTCCAGTTCTGCGCCGCAATCTGTGCATATGGCTGGGAGGTACGGCTGGGCACTGCAGGCCAAAATGTAAAAGATTTGAGGAAACACCCCATTGTGAATTGACTTTCTCTCCAGTTGATGGTATTATATAAAACGTAAGCTCAGATGCCTGCAAAAAAGCAAAGAGCACTAACAAAGAGACATAATTTCTGGTAAGTATTGAATATTGTGTAGCTCTAAAATGCAGGTTGCTCTAAGCAGCCATGGCTTTGGGACTTTTCTGCTTACTGAACAGCACCCATCAAAAAACGATAAAACAAGTGTTTTACCATAGGCATGTTCTTTGCAGAACACTTAGTTGTGCAAGAGTTTGGATTTTGCGTTGGGCAGTTGGGACGAAGTAAGCCTGTCTCGTTTATCCAGAGCTCTGTGAGCTAAAGGCACATTACCCAATCGGTGTTATGCCAGAAAGTAACAAGTCTTTAAATAGGTTGTTTGAAGAAGACACCTGAAACTTTAAGTCTGTCTGTGCCTGGCTTTTCCTGGGCAGCGTGCTCAGGCTGTGGTAAGATCTGGCTCCTGTAGCTAAAGTGAGAATGAACAGGAAGATTTGCTGCAATCTGCAAAAGTTTAAGCCCTGACGGAGGGAGGCTGATAGCGAAAACTGCTATTACGTGCAGTGCGCAGTGCATACAAATAAACAGGCCAGATTGCAGCGAGGCAAGTTTTTCTTTATTCCTTCAAAGCCAGCTCCCCGGAGCGTGTGGATCAGCCAGGGGAAGAGCAGCCCGGGCGCAGCTGCCGTGCCACTTGCCGCTGGGCTTGCAGCCAGCTCTCTGGAGGGAAAGCCCTGCCGAAGGTCTCCGCTTCGTCCCGGGAGCTCGCCGTCCCCACCGAAGGCAAAACCCCTGCAGCCAGCGTGTCCTCCTGTGACAAAGGTTTTGCAGGCATGGCAGCTGAAAACGAATGGTGTTTCCTCACATCTTTTTTCTCTGGTGCCGTTCATTGTGTAACCGCGTGTGACTAAATGTGTTAGTTTTGCTGATGAAAACTTCTTAAATCAAAAGACGTTTAGTCTTAGTTAATCCCTGTTCATGCCAGTTTACGATACTTGGCGGGAGGCTTGCCTTACGAGGTAAACCAGTCTAAGTGCAGCTATGCACAATTCCCAAATACCGGTGAGGCCTTGTCCTTTCGGTCCCATACCTGAGTGTTTCAGTTACTCAGCAATAACTCCTGTAATACAAAGTCAAAACACTGATAGGTTCCTGAAAGAGTGAGACTAACGGCAAGGCGGTCTTACGGATAACGAAGAGTGCAAGCAAAGGGAACTAGGACTCGAAGCCATCGGTCGTCGCTGCGCGTCAGCGAGCCTCTCCGGTTGCCATCCCGGCTTGTCAAGAACGAGCTGACAACAGCAGTGTCACGGATGCCGCACGCACACAGAAAAGCCGTGTTCGTGTCCCCTCCTTACCAGCCATGCATATTTTAAAATGATTACGTTGGATATTTCCTGTTGTACTAATAATATGATGATGGTCCTTCTTGACCCAACAGTCACACTGCACAGCTAAAGCCAGGTTTTTTAGAAGGATTCCTATTGAGGCAAGCTGTAGAGCGTAACATTTCAGTTTGGGGGGGTCACACATTTATAGTGAATTACCACCATTAGTTCTATAGGCAAGCTTCCTGATTATTTTTTAATTATGGTGGAAACCATATTCTTACAGGTTTATATATTTATGTCGTAATAGATAAATATGAAGAAGGAGGGAATATATATATATATATATATAAAAATATATATACATATGTGTATATATACAAGTACTTAAAAAAATAGTCTTCATTGTTTTGGATTTCTTGTCCTAATTTTTGCAGTTGCGTACAAATTTTTTGGCCTCTATCATATCCATAAAGTGTCAACAGCAAACATTTGAGCTTTGGAGGTTGAGGCTTCTGCAGTCTACTCTTTATAATAAAATCACACCCACTAGCTCACTCTTAAAGATTTCAGACTTATTCTATCAGCAGGCAAGGAAATGTGTTTGAAATGATAAATAATATTCTTTGAGGAGATTTTTTTCCTCAGATGATACTTGTAATGTTCTTTAAGTCTTACAGTTTTCAAATTACTCCCACTATTTATTCATTAGATCTGCTTATTTTTTGGACTTTTGGTCAACAAACATAGTCAGGTTTTTTTTAATAATTTAAGTGTTAGTTAAACAGAAAACAAAAACATTTGAATGGTTTGGGTAGAAAATCTTGCAAAGAGGCAGTGTAATGCACTTAAGAAACTCTGTAACAATAATCACTTCAATGAGCAATCAAATATGCATTCCTAAAATCTCGAGCAGTTTAAAAAAATGTGCCATTTCAAGGGTGACATAGCTCGTCTCTGTTTTGAAATTCATCTGCATTAGTGTACACTTGTTAAACGAGTATATCTAAATTCCCCTTGTCACGTATTCTAGAATCTACTTACACTTTCACCCATGCTCGAGTTGCACCACTTCCAGAGCACTTAACACGTTTCAAGTGCCTAAGTGCTAACAAAGTCTTCCTTACATCACAGAAAGTGCTGTTATTACAGCTACCCAAAAGGACTTTTAGGCATGCAATGGACAGTTAATAAACGTGAATGCTAATAATAATGAAAGAATGTTGCTAAAAGCAAGGTAAGGTTGAAGGGGCCTGTCATTAGAATTCACTTAAAAACACTTAAAATCCACTTTTGCTGCAGAAACCATCCCAGACAAACTACCCTCCCGCCAGAGGATTATGTTTGGAAACCCACTTCACAGTCTCTCTGGCCATCCCCTGAACTTTTTGATTCGAGGTGGATTTTGGTCTGCCTTTTTCATCCTCCTCTAGGTTTTCCCCATAGATGGTTTGTACTTCTTATCTTCGTGGGCTAAGATGCAGCGTACCGTATTTCCAAGCGCTGCACTTGTTTTGAGGGACAAACAGCAACCTACCCGCAGCCTTAACAAGGGTCTGCTCTCTTCCCAAGCGCAGGAGACACAGTTTACCGCCCACCCATGCGCACACAAACTTTTTAGTCGCGTTAGCAAGCACTGCACGTGAGCTGCTCTCAGTATAATGGCTGCTGAGGGTGTTTCCCTTCTGCAAGATCAAGCTGTTTGGACTCCCTCCTGAAAATCGTTAATTCTGTAATTAAGCATATGCTTGCGTTCTGGTGATTTTCAAGGCCCTCGGCGCTTAGCTCGGGCATATGCTTAAGTGCTCTCCTGAACGGCAGCCAAAATTTGTACCCGAAGACCCTGGTGGCTCCTGCCCCGGAGCCGTCTGTCCAGCCGCTCTCTGATGGGCAACGCTGCGCTGGCTTCGATGTGATGCAATGCTCCAAAGCTCACGTACCGCTGAGAGGTGCCATCTCCTTTCCACCAAGAAACAAAGTGCCATCTCAGAAACGTCCAGTGAGGTGAGACTGGCGTGAGCGAGCGCAGTCAGACTTTTGCTGTACTTTTGCCTAGAGAAGGGCAGATTAGATAAGCTGCTTACGAGGTTGCCAGTGCCAGCGGTGATAAGGAAGGCTGCGCATAACCCAGTAGGGAAAGGTTGTTTAAAATGTTTGTTTAACGCCTGAATTCAGCAGCCTTAAGATGTGCCTGCTAAATATTTGATTAGTTTTCCATCCAATTTGTGCCCATAGCTGGAGTTTCTGTGCATGTTTGCTTTTGCATTTGTGATTTATCTTGTTTGTACTACGGCTAGAATCCCTTTCAGTGAAAACATCGGGTCACACACAGCACAAAGGGACAAGATATAAAATGCTTTCCATTATTCATAAATGCAGCATACATGGGACCTAAACAGACACTCCACTTAAGAAATGAGAGATTTATATGGATGACCCGATTCATTAATCTTTCAAAACTTCTGAATATATTTATCCCAGAGGGGCTGACTCAAGATTTAATGTTTTGTCTTATTTTATTTCACGTTATTATGTTCATTATGTGTTGTGCATCTCCGTTGGAACATAAATTGCTGCCAGTAAATTAATTACTCGCACTGAGACACCCCAGTGGATGAATCCAGTTTTTCACCAGTGTAACCATATTATTTTCATTGATGTTAAAAAGTGATGAGAAACAGAAGTGAAGGAGTGGTGAATCTGATTAGGAATTTCTACATGGAAATAAATCTGTGCCTTGGCTAGTAAAACTCACATATATGTCTGTAAAAATAGTCATCTAAGACCAGCTTGCAGCATATATTTTATAAGGACTGCTTGCGTATTTAAATTCAAACGTCTTTTGTATTGCTCGTATTTATTAATTTTCCATCCATATACTTTGTTTTTTCTTAATTGTAACTACCATATAAGCAACATAATGTTCTGTGCCTGTATTCCTAACATCTTGCTGTAAACTGTAGTAAGTGGGGAAATTTTGAATCTAAGCTAGTTTTTATACTTATCTTAACTGAGAGTCCCCTTTTATTTACATTGGATCCACACCAAGGCATTTTAGTTATTCACCAATGAAAATGAGAAAAGAATTGGGCATTGACAGTGCTTTTAGCCCGAGTCTCGAGTAAGCAGTGTTCTAAAGAAGTAGTATAAAAGAAGTATAAAAGGCCTTGTGTAGTTTGACTTTTTAGACTTTTTTGAATCTTTTAGAAGAAGGAAGAGCTGCTCAGTGAGACTATCAAAATGTTGTCCATAATAACCTCTTGGTCCCTATTTAAGGCATTATTACGAGGTAGCTATTGCACTTATGAGCTGTATTTTCATGCAGCACTAACCACCGCGGTGGATCCAGAGACATGTGCAAGTGGCCTGAGTAGCACGTCCAGTGCTTCCTCCTGTCATTCTCTGCCCTCCTCCTCCTCAGCTGCGTTGGCTGTCGTCCTTACAGACCTTCGTCCAGGGTGAAAGCTGTCTGTTGTGAGCAAGTAAAACAAATGCTGCACGAATTTAATTCATTCTGAAAAGCATATAGAGTAAAACACATTTGTTTACTTCATGCTGTAGAATGGAGCCTTTAAGTCTGTTTCTAATTTATGCCAACTTAGAAATATGAGGTAAATGCAGAAATCATGCATTAATAAAATCTCTTTATGTTCCCAGCTGGCATGAGAAATAACAGTTGTGGTTCACTGAAAATGACTTTGGGCCAACACTTTTGATGTGATTTTAGGTTTTATTTTCAGCCATGCAAGAACTCTCTTGCGATGCTTTCTTTTTAGTGTTTTATGAGCAGTTAGTGTTTTTGTGTGTCACTGAAGAATGAGTAAAAAACCCCAAGTTTTCTTTTTCTAATTTTTCTGCTCAGAAAAGAGTATTAGAAAGGCCTGGTCCATCCTGTATTCATGGCCAGTGGTAGAGCTGGCTAAAAAAGAAAACGCACATTTGCAAATAGTTATTTACAGAATAGGCAATGTTAGTGATTTATTTGTCTGGTTTTGTCTAACAGGAAAATTTAGTGTTCAAGAAGTAACTGTTATTTCTGAGGTACATACTTCAGGGCTGAACATTAGACAGGTTTCTATTACCCATTCCCTCTTCCTCTCTTTAAAATGTGCGTCCTTCCACTTCTTTTTTCTCCATCTCTTTCCATCCGTGCCATTCCCTGTTTTTTCTTGTTCCCTTCTTTCTTCCTCCGTTTTCTAAATTTCTCCTCTTCTGAAAAGGTCTGTACTTTGAATACCCACAGTTTCAAGGCTACCCCAGTTGGAAATTAACTTTGCCAAAAAGAGAGATGTTTTCTAGGCTGTAGTGTAACAATATTAGTCTGTGTGTATTTTTTAACAAACTATTATGCCTTGTCAGTATGTTTCTTGTTTGAGAATGGCCCCGTTCATATTCAAGGATATAGAAGAAGTATATGATTAGTATGCAAATTGACCTCTGAAGTACACGAATGTACAAGACCAGCATCTCATTTGGAATAAATTGCCATAGTTCCACTGGAAATACAGAACATCAGCCATGAAAAGAGGCAGTTCTGTACTGAAGAGAGAATATTATCTAGTAATTGAAACATCCAAGGACAGTAGTTTCTGACTTCAACCTGATATGTAGGCTTTTTTTATACGTAGTAGAGCAAGACGTTTGTTAGAAAGTCTGCTTTGCTTAAGATATTATTGCTCCTTAAATAAATGATGTTGTTCTAGTTTTTTCCTGTATTGTGAAAACACTGATATAAGGCACTGCGTATATCCTTAATCAGAAGCTCTTTAAAGGCACAAGATGAAGTGCATTGACTTGAGCGTCAGTATGAGAAAGATTTTTTTTTTCCTGAACAAGGAAGCTTTCCTGAGTCAGCATCTGTGTTGCCATGCTTATAACCCCTGAGACTGAGCATATATGGCTAATGATAGGGTAGTCCTTCTCAAAGTAATCCTCAGCATGCTTTAATACTCATCTCTAACATAGGAACTATTTTGGAGTCAAGGGTTGTTTGGTCCCCAGGCATTTCATCCTGCTGCTGCAGCCATTAATGCCACAGACAGTTGTTTGTCCTATTGATTGTCAGGTTAACCATCGTTATTTGAAAACATTGTCTGACTTGAGCTGTGTGATCTGTAATAGCTTCCTAAATATCTGTCCCAGTTCTGCAATCCTTTTGCACTATTTAACTTGAAAATGCGATGAATGAATCAGAATGGGATTTCTTATGGTGTGATCAGTGAATCATGCTTTTGTTGTACTTCAGCATATCATGGTAGAGGGCAGGACTTTAAAATTAGCTCAGGATTGGTCTATCTTTGCTGTCAGTGAAGTCAGTGATAAAACACCCATTTTTGTCAAACACTTCCAGAAATGCCACACATACAAGTCCATACTGTTAATGAATGCCAGCAAGTTCCACCCAGAATAGTTATTCCTTGTGCTATTTTATTACTGGATACACTAAGGGAGGCTTTTCTCCAGCAAAGGAAATTCCAGTACATATGATTTGAAATCTCTTGGGAAAGCGTTTTACTGGAAGAAAATTTCATATGCTTAATAACTATGCACTGTGTTTAATTCTCATTCTGCAAAAAGGCATAATAAAAAGTTCTTCTTTCTTGCTCTTATATAGAATGACATTTCTCTACCTAATAGCATTTTAAAAATATGGCTTGAATTCTGCAAACATTTCTCACTGTTTAATAAGGCTGGAACTTTTCTTATTTATTGATTGCAGTTCTCTCCAGCTTTATTCCAGACTTCTCATACAACCTTGGCAAGTTGCTTTATCTTTCTACATCATAAATTCCCCATATGTAAAATGAATTGAATAATTCTTACCCCACAGGGATTCTTGTGGCTTAGTTTATTAATGTGTGTAAAGCACTAACTAGAAAAAGGCAGCACAGAAGTTTAGAAAATCGCTATTGATATAGCTGTGAGTCTGCTGGCATTCAGTTATTACAGTCCAGAGGATGATAGGCTTCACATCAAAGCCACAGTGCAAATTTGTATAAATGTGATGTACATCTGGAGTGAGAACCGATTCATATGTTATGTTCCCCGAAGAAATATTTACTCAGCTGCAGGATATGTATTGTTTTAGCGGACATCAAAAATGATAGGAGTTTAAGACAGTGTACTGGCGGTAACCTAATTAACTCACTCTTGATCAAATAGTTTGGAAGCGGGAGTCAAAATAATTACATCAGCAGTCCCCACTGAAGACGATACGCTGGGAAATAACGTGGGGTCAGTCCTCCGACTAGTGTTAAACAGCTCAGCTTTGCTGGCTTCAGTGGAGCCACGCTGATTAACTGCAGATGAGGGTCTGGCCTGCACCCTTGCAGCTGGCAGCGAAGAGAGAGTTGGGCTTTTAAACAGCAAGGGCATTGTAAAGTTGAGCAAAGGCTTTACAGTTAGAAAGGTTGGGCTTTTCGCCGGCACTGAGAAATGTGTTTTGTAGCATACACTGTCCTGAAGGAGAAATTATGACTGTGAAGTGTTGGTGAAGTTCTGCATCTGTACGTCTTTCTGTCCTCTAGATCGATTAGACTGAGAATATATCTAGCACAATATACTATTAATTACTCACTGTGTTTATTCATCTTCAGTATATATTGTGTTTATTGCCGCTTTAGTTATTTGCTTGCTATTTTAACAAATTCAGCATAACACGTTCTTGATTATTGAGTATTTTCTGTGAACGTTGCTAGAGACATTTAATCTAATGTTAAACTACGCCAGAAGCTGATCTGCTTGAGAGGGAAAAATCTGCAAAATCTACACAGGGCACCTCAGCGTCGAACGTGGCATTCCCGGGCTTTCATACTTCCTGACCAAACCATGGAGGACAAAATCCTGGCTATGGGTGAAGGTTTTCCACTACTTAAATGTTTTCAAAAATTATTCAGAATGGTACCTTTTTAAACAGCATTTCTTCAAATGTTGTTTTGGGAAAAAGCAGAATGAATGATTTTGGTAGCTGCTTTGAGAATAGCCCAGATAGATGAAATTGCCTCTCCTTGTGAAAGGTGAGTCCTGCCTTCCTAACTTATTTGGCCTCATTCGGTATTCAGGGTGGAGGCCTCAGATGTCGACTTGAGACTTTTAGACCTTCTGGTCCTTTGTTTTTTGGAACATCAGAAATACCAACAGTACATTTTCATTGTTTCATCGTCTTGGACTTCCATCCCTCATCTTCCTGATTCAATGTTTGGCTCTTCTTCCATATTCAGCTTATTGATTTGTTTGTGCAATCATATGTATATTTTATATTACTTCACACTGTTAAATGGCTTTATATCTTCTGTACATTAAGTGATTTGCTAAAACCTCAATCCAAGCTTTATTATCATAGTTTGCAGATAAGGAGATGGAGGCTTAAGGACTGTTTTTCTCAAGAATGAGTCAGTGGCAGAAGCCAGGACCCTCCTGGCTCTGTACTCTGAATCACGTGCTTCCTTACTTCTCCGCATTTCATATGCTCTCCGTTCAGCATTCTGTTTTGCATTTTTTCACTTTTGCATTTCAGTGTGCATTTGCTGACAAGAAGGGGTGCTGAGAAAATACCTCAGCATTTTCTGTTTTCTGTTATTTTTTGGTGTTATAACGTTCATCATCTCTCTTCCAGAGGCGATCCTTTCAGGTGACACCTCCTTATTGCTCTCTTTCTTCCTAAGAAAGGATGGACTTGGGACTTTCCAACAGCTACAGGAATGTCCCTCAGATGAGAAACAAAGGTGTTAATAGTCCATTTTGTTCCTTTAGTCTTTTAAAGTGTACTGTGGAAGGTGGAGCAGCTAGTAAAATAAACAGCCCCTGGGTACTTGGCCCTAGGATGTGATAACATCAAAGACTAATTTATGGGTCTGTTTGCCAGGTGTCAGTTTGTTCACTGAGATAATTGAAGTTGTATGGGATTATATATTGGTTCAACAGTGGAGGATCAATGCATTGATTTATTGTAAATTGCTATCAACAGTTTAGGCATTTGCAGCACTTAGCAGATAGTGTTTATGTTTGGTGGTACATGAATTAGCACGGGAGATTCATACAGGCTAGCTATACTGCAGATTCAGCATTTTAAAATAAATTCTGCTTTTGGTGTGCTCTTTTGGGGATTTCTTGACTATTAGGAATCAGATACGTCATGGAAATCAGTAAAATATGAAATGTGACGGCTTACGCTGCTGCAGTATCATTCTCATAGGCCCCGCAGGCCCGGGCATAAGAAGCGTGGCATTTTTGCAGTCAGAGTGCCTCCGTTTTTAGTTTTGTTATGGCATGTGTGCATGTGTAAACGTGGTGGATTGTCCCCTATACACCAAGCTATAAATGCTTAGATGCCCATAAATGATATATTTAACTGATGCAGCATTTAATACATCACTTAATACTTACTGTGTATTAATTTGTTGTTTTAAAGCCTTTCCAAATAACATATCTTCTACAGCTGGTCTCTGGTGGCTACTCTTTGCGTACACTATTATCACATTTCCTGGAAAGAAATACTAGTTCTTACACTGAAATATATTTCTCTTCATGCCTGCCTTTTCCTCCAGCCCTTTTTTTCAGCTGCACCAACAGTAGGATTTGTTGGTAGACCAAAACATATTGACCTTCTTGTCATTGTGTTTTTGCATCTCCCTCCCTGATTACACCTAAGCACTACAGCTGGATATCCATATTCATGTTGCCCTAACACAGAAAAAATAGTCCATCTGCACAGACTTAGCAGTACATTCCCCCCTGAAAAAGAGAGCTTTACCCCATCCATCAAACTGGGAATATACTTTCCAATCCTGGATTACATCAGTGACAAACACGCCAGCGTCATCCTGGGTATGTCATTTTAACATTCTGGGATGAAAAAGAAAACTCGTAGAACAGAATCTGCTAGAATTGGAGAAAAACAGCCTGTAAATCCAGGGAAATGAAGATTCAAAAAGATGCGATGCTGTATATGGCCACACAATGAGCGGAAAAAGAGATTCGGAATGTTACGTTGTGCCAGCAGAATTTAATTAATGCTATGAGCAATGGATCATCCTGATAAGCTGCTCAGAGTACAAAATAAATAGTGAAGTGTCTGTAATTAAAAATAGTGTTTAAAATTAACTGACCTGCATTTCTGATGCATTTCTTACCCTTGCACTAAGCATGAACTATTCTTCCTTGCAATGTGCCTGTTAAAAGCTCTCAGTGCTGAGTGAGGAGCTGGAAAACCCAAGTCAGGCAGCCCCGCAGAAAGCTCCCGCTGATATGGCGGGTGAAGGGGGAGTTTGCTCATTCTGGAACTGGCCAGAGTGGCACAAATTGCGCACTTGTGAATTTGCAGGAGGCAGGACTAGTGTTTTCCACGTTTTTGCTGCCACGGTGGGATAAAACCACAGAGGGGTGACAGCTGCTGCTCCAGGGACTCTAACAAGTTGGTGCAGACTAGAGATGGAAATGAAAGCCACTTCTGCTCCCTCTAAAGAGCCCTGTGGAGCTCCCAGAGTGGAGACCTTCACTGTTTTTTTATGTCTTGAGCTTTGAGTGTATTGGCAAAGTTTGCAAATGTCCGTGAGTGATGCAGTGCATTAGCCCCACTGAAAGTGAGTGGAATCGATAGGCTAGGGTTGTTCAGCCACTTCTGCAAATGTTATCCTGTAATGTTAGCCTCAAAGATCAAAACATCAAATTGGATACACTAGCTTAAATGAAATTACCACTGCGTGCCAATCTTTTATCAGTCATTTTGCTTCAGGGCATCATCTGTTGTGGTCAGAAGGAACCTTTCCTATTTTCTCATGCTGTAAATTGTACGATAAGGGTCAAAATCTGGTCTAGGGCTCACCACTATCTTGGCTTCAGTTGGATTGATTAGTACTTGAATTAATCTTGCTAGCAGCAAAATTTAATCCAACTTGTTTTGAAGCATCTGGCACTGACAGGAATACGGGACACTTGGTCTATTCTAATATAGCAGTTCCTGTGTTTCAGAACTGAAATGAAGTTAATGTACTTTGGATGTGAGCCCATGGTCAATGGCCATCTATTAATGAGAATTGCTATTAAATGCAAAAATGTTTTAGTTCAAAAAAAAAATGGTTTGAACTAAACTCAGGGAATTTAGGAATTCAGAGTTTGGGATTTCTCTATCATTAACTGGTACACATATGCCTAATTACCAAGCCACATTTAGATGTGCCTCAGTAGATTGCCTGCTACAAAGCTCTTTGAATGTGATCTAAAACAAGCAAAAAAGCCTTAATTCTGAGTTGATTAGCTTATGACACCATACCTTGCATTTTGCATTTACCCGTGTCGCCCTTTGCCTTCCATCTCTGTCCCAAACCCTCAGTCCACAGAGGAAAAGCAGATGCTCTGCTCTCTTCCTCAGCCGCCTCCCAGGTTGGAGAAGGCAGGAGTGGAGAGCCCTGGCTGACTGGCGTGCTGTGAAGCCCCTTGGCCTCCTAGGTGTCTTGTGGGGAGGGATTATCACCTGGCAGGGCATTCTTTTCTTTTTCCCTTCCAGATTAGAGCAGAAGTTGCTTTGGGGACCTTCTCTATGGATATGACGCTAGTTGCTGCAGGACTGCGGAATTAAATTTAGCCTACTTCTGCTTAAATGTACTGCTTGCCGTCCCTGCTGAGAGATGGGAGAAGCTCGACTACCCGCTCCCCCAGCCATGCCCTCTCCCCTGTGGTGCATCCGCCAGCTGGAGCTGCCTGGCAGTGGGAGGGAGCCAAGAGATCAGATATTCCCTGTGTGCCTTTCCCACTCCGAATAGAGCACCTTTGTCCCATGTAAGACTGGCAAAAGGTGGTATATACGTGAAGGCTGGCTCATGCCAGGTGGTGTTCCTCCGTTGAAAATTCTGTAGTGTATAAAAATGAGCAATATTTCTCCTTAATTCCTCTTTTTTTTCTTCCTTTCTACAGCTGTATCTTCTTCTTTCTCGTCTCTCTTTTGATCTATAGTTATTTTCCTTCCCTCTCCACCCTTTGAAGCAAGTAGCTGTCATTTCATTCCGGTGCCTTGCCAGGGTGCTCCTCTTGGCGAGGAGGGAGCCGAAGGGAGGTCAGCCTTCCTCCCGGCTCTAGCGCAGGAGGCACAGACGCGGCGGGTCCCACACCGCCTCCCCGGCCGGCGGCAGTGCACTGGAGTGCATTTTTGCAAAGCTTACAGTCTTTCTGGCTTAACTGTAGGAGATCCCTTATTACTAATTGCACGTGCTTTGAAAAGAGAATTGTTCTCTCCTTTCCTTGCCTGGTATTATTACACAGCTATCAGGTATAGGTATGTACTATTACTGTACTAATGTGTTTGCAGCTAACCTAATTAAGCATGACTTTCCTTAGTGTTTTTATAGAAAACGAACAAGCCATTTTCCTTTCCTTTTTGCATTAATTTTACACCTGAAAGTGAAGCGCTGAATCAGAATCTATTGTGGTAAGGGTAGGGTATAGCAGTAAGGCAGAAATGTCCTATATCAATACAGTTAACAACTGTCTCATATATCTGTAGAATTTTAGAATGGTTCCTTTGAGTTTTTATTGAGTAACAACGTGATTTAAAAGTTTATAGAACATTAATAATGCTTCACAATTTGCCTGGTAAAATGCCTCAAAACTACTTGTCTTGAAAAGTTGACTTTGAACTTGCCTGTTTTTGAGGACTGCCAATGCCTTTTTATGAAGGTAAAGGGACTACTTGAGATAAGAACGGCAAACATGCTGCACTTGGTAGTATATAGAGAGGTGGTGTGATTGCATACGGTACTGAGCACTGCTAAGTTATACAGGTGTGTCGGCGTGTGCATGAGTGTGTGTGCCCATGCATACATCTTCATGGGCCTTCATCATGCCAGAGGCAGGGAAGGAGGTTTGCTGATTTGCTCCGGACGCCTGTGATGTCTGTACCTTACGCTTGCGTATGGGTAAAAACCCCTTCAGAAGGAGCTGCGTCAACCTACTTCGGCATTTTATTCTGAATTTTATACAGCAGTTAAATATTGCTTCTCATAAATACACCCTAGATATACCTGTGGTTTCTGGTTTATTAAGTATGGAAAGCCAATTCTGCATTTTAAAAGCAAAGTCATCCCTTTCTCTGAATGTATTTGTCTGTATACCCTTAAAAAGAAAAAAATCAGATTGTTTAATTACCTTGTTTCCTGCATGATGCCAGGGCTGTGGTTTAGTGGCATTGTTTGATATTTAATTAAAATAAAAATAGAAAGGAGATATTCTCCCCAAGGAGAAAAAATTGACTAATCAAAGGCTGCTCTACATTAGTGCAGAGCATTAATGCTTTCATAAACTGGTCTTTTTGACCTGCATTGGTTCGGGTAAAATTAGAAGCTACTGCCAATGCCTCTAATTTGGCCATATAGAAAGATTTGCAGGTATTTCCACAAGGCTCCATTTTGAATGGTTTATGCTGCAGCTTAATGTCCACCTGAAAGAAAGTCGTGGGTTAAAGTCGTGCGCTCCGGGTTAAGTGTTTCGCTGGCAAGCGGTGGGTGCTGGGCAGTCTGGGGTCCCGGGGCTCCGCTGCCCTCGCCAGCTGCAGCTGCTCCGCGCGGCCGTCTGCCCAGGGACAGCGGTGCTCTAGTGTCAGGTGCTGTTTTCCTGGATCCGTTTTCCGTGGGATTTTTGTTGCCCTGTGGCTTCAAAAACTTCCATTTGTTTTGGTTCTGCTGTTTTTAAATATGCTTGTCTCCTCCCCCCCCCCCCCCCCCAGATTAATGCGTACCCATTTAAGTCTTTTTTTATGTACTGAAGATTTTCCTAAATGTGAAAAGTGTTTCTTTTATGGAAGATTACTATAAGATTAAAGAGATAATGATAATATTTCTGCAGTTTAAAAAAAAAAAAGCATAGCACAAAGTGTTATGCCCATGGGATAGAAATCATAAGATGGTTCGAAAATATATAAAAAGCTTGTCATTTTCTGATAAATTCTTCAGCTTCTCAGGCTATTTTCCTGTTCAACTCAATTAGTTTCAGCTAAAGGCATCTAAAGGCATTTTCCTTACAACAATTGATGAGACTATTTATCCAATAATTCCTTTTATTATGTTGTAATTATACATAATGATTAATTTTTCATGCAGAAGGCTCAACTCTTTTTCTCTAAAATGCATCTGACAATTTTTAGCGTAATGCAACACTTCTGGAAAAGCCCGATACAAGTGAGTAATAGTAATGAAAGGTACAGATTTCTTTGAGCATTTGCTAGATCTCTAGTCACTGTTGTGGAGAGCTACCAGGTTTCACGGCGACTGCGGCAGTTTCTGAATGACGCTGTAGAGTTTTATAAAGCAGCTGCTGCCTTCCGTGGCCAAAGGCTGCCTGCCCTCGGCACTTCCGTGGGCCTCCTCGACGTAGCGTCTGAGAACTGTCTAACGTATTTGCTGGAGGCGTTTCTGTGAAACTTTCCAAAGTTAGGGAAATGTAATAGTCTCGTGTTTTCAGTAGGAGCTAAAAACTGAATGATCCTCGCTTTCTTTTAATTCTGAAGTAGTGATCAATGAACATAGATGTTGCTGGGATTTTGTTTCAGTTATCTAAGTCATCCTGTTTAGAGTAATCACAATCCTTCCGGAGCTTTTAGATGGCTTTTGTTTTGTATTAAAAGAAATTGGTGATATATGACCTCTAGATCCTTTGGCACTAGTGTATTCCAGTTCTAATGAGCTGCTAAAGGAATAATAAGTGCAGTAAACTATGTTTGTCACCACTAACGAGTATAGAGAGATCTGACTTTTGAGAGAAGTTGAACTAATTGATTTAAAAATAGTAGAATGGTCCCTGTGGGTGGCAGGCTACAGGCAATCTTCTTCCTTACTTAAATCAGAACTTTTAATATGTTTGTACTACTCCATGTGCATAATCTGCCCTCTGCATTAATTATTGGTTCTGTAGCAGCGTTAGAAGAGAGCGCTGAAAGTAATGGCACTCCTCCAGTTAGCGCCTTTGAGACATTGCTTGATTGTGAGATTAAAGACACTCCATGGCAGTGGAGTTCCTAATCACTATTAGCATATCCAAATATTCATATTTCTGCACTGAAGAAAAATGGATCAGCTCCTTTCTCCCTGTGACTTTAATGGAGCTGTGCCAATTTAGATCAATTTGAGATCTGTCTCATCCTTTTAGCTTTGCTTTGTTCTTTTGCGTTGTGGAAACAATGTTTGTTTACATCATTTATGCCCTATTAAGTTGAAATGCCATATACATTCCTGTACTTCTGTGTTTATCGCACAGGACAAAAAGACAGGCAATTTGTTTTTTATTCCTGTTTCCCTGCTTACATTTCTGTGGCTTGGTTATCCTACTGTGTGTGTGTGTGTGTGTTTATTTATATATGATACGTGTAAATTCGAGGCTGATGTGACAACTGGAAACGCACTTTGACATCTTCAAAGAGAAGTTGCCAGTGCAGTTCACAGTATTAGCAGTTTCCAGCTCAGGAAGCCATTCCTCGAATGAGAAGTTTGCACTGAGAATAGCAGAAATGTGCCAAACAGTTGCACCAAAATGGATTATGCAAGCCACTCCAGTTAGGTGGTAAGATATAGTGAACTTGTGAGCCTGCGTTCCATGGAGCGGAGTCAGAGCTGGGCCTGAATTCGTCTGCCTTCTCGGTCTCGGGTGAGTTGCCGAGCTGGAGGTAGCTCACCCAACCCAACCCAACCCAACCCAACCCAACCCAACCCAACCCAACCCTTGCGTTGCAACAGGGGCAGTTTAGAAACAGATTCACAGTTAAGCAGAGTATGAATCATTCCAGGAATGTGCCAAACTGCTGCAATTAAATACTGAATTTCCAAATACCTATTCCCAGAGCGTGGTAAGCTGTCAGGAAATCCCTGGGTTGCGGTTAGTAGCTCGCAGCCACTGGTTGCTGGTTTCTTCCTGAAAAACTCGCGGGAAGATTGCCCACAGTGGCGTAAAGATGTACACACAGATGCAAAGGTACGTGGAGAGAGGCACTGCCTGTGTGTGTGCGTATAGCTGACTGGCCTTTGTGTTTTTAACCTGAAATTATTAGATATAACAAGTATCAGACATTCTTTTTATTTGCAGGCTGTTTTTACTGTTAACCCAGCAAATGCTTTAAAGGTTAGGCAAGATTTTTGCGCCCATATGTTCAAAAGTGAAAAAGCAGAGTACTCCTTTCTAAAGCAAGGCTTATGAAGTTTCCCCAAGCGCTGCGTTCGGCCTGTGTGTTTCCAATCAGAGCCGCTCTAACAGCTCCCTTTCCTCTGCTTCTGTCAATCACGGTGATGGGGACACAGTTTAGGGGCCGTATGCAGAAGGAGCGTACACAAGCCTGCTTGTCTGTTAACCAAATTTAAGCACATGCCTCCCAAGTACCTCTTTGAAATATTACTCTCAATTTAGCTCTTTGCTGCAGGTGTCAAGCAACAAATTTCAGATCCCGCTTGTGCTGACATTTGCTCTTGGGGAGAAGGAAATTAGATTTCTACTAGTCTGAAACCAGAAACAAATGTTAGAACTGAGAGCAGTTTGTTTGAGCGGTAAGTTATAAGACTGCAAAAATAATGAAGTTGATATCTGAAGCCGCTTTTTGCCCTTCTATGCAGGAAAGCTAAAATGATTCCTTCTTTTTTCTTGGGGTTTTTTTCTTCTTCTTTTTCTTTTTCTCTAACATGTAAGATAAAAGGACAGACTTTTCTGATTGCGATTTCCCACTTCAGAATTGCCTGGCATTTTCACGCTTGCGTTCCCCAGCAGCCCAGCTGCCGCGGGAGCAGGTTCTCCTCCCTCTCCCTGCAGCTCCGTGCAGGGGCTGAGACTGCTTAAAAAGCTCTCCCCAGTTTGCAGGGCCCACACCAAGCCCCGGGCAAAAGTCTCTGCAGACCGAGGGGGTTTCGGTGCCTCTCACGGGTGGTTTCGGTATGCCAGAGCTTCCTCCAGCTCAGCTACGCTGAGTGCAGGCTTGGGACCATCCTGCCCACTTAAAGAATGGCTTTTTGCTGTGTCTATTGAATTTCTTACTTTATTTATCTAGCCATCCGCCAGGTATGGACAATAAAATGTTATGCATTATAGGCCCTCTTCCATCGATCCCATCCGAAGCAAGGCTGTAACTGTCTAAAACCACCGGAATCGGAAGGAAGAGGACCTGCTTCTCTTTTAAGTAAAAGAAAAAAGAAATGAAAGAAAAATAATAGAGAAAATGGTAGAAACCCCTGTCTCATGTGCACAAGGATTCTTTAAAGTGGTGTTAAGTTTCATTAATTGCTGTTTGCTCTCTGAGAATGATTGTGCTGTCCAACCTGTACTTGGCAGGTTGGAATTAGTCTGCGATTTGCTGAACGTTACAAAAGGCAAGTTTAGACAGAAGAATGGTTGTTTTCGTCTACATTATTTGACATATGTCACATATGTCAGAAATCTTGTTAGCGTTTAGGTAACAAAGACTTTCTTCTTGCACCCTTGTTCTAGGGGCCAGTTTTTGTAAATACACATTTCTGCTGTGAGATTTAAATATCTCTTTTTTCTTCTCCCACTGAAATTCATTATAGCATATTTTCAATAAAATACACAGCGTAGTATATGTTTTGTTTTTTCAGGAGATATTGTAATTAGTCCCCAGCCACAAGCTCGGTGCGGACGATTAGAGAGAGCATAAGTAATGAATCTTTGAATATTCTTTAACTGTTGGAAGAAGGCTTCCCTTTGTTTTTCAGACAGACATTTCTGTGCTAACAAATGCTGGCAGAATCTGCTGGACTTAGCCAGGGAACAAATTTGGCATGCCGCTGCCCTGTGGATTGCTTCTGCTGTTTCTGTTTGCAAATCCTACGGCAGTAACATGTTTGGAGATTGTCAAAAATTGGTGCGTGGGCTTTTGAGCTTAAAGATACCTTTAGAAATAACTAATATCTGTTGGAGCTTCCTTTTTGTTTTTTGTCATCAAAAATTAGAACAACTTTAAAAAAAAAAAAAACCAACTCCACCAGGCTTTGGCACCAGTCTGGTTTTGGTGTTACGGCTCCTCGCTGGAACTGTAGCCCAGTGTCTGTATCCTCACACAAGGACTGCCTTAGCCTTCATGATGCATCTGATGACCAGGATTTCTGGGAATACATTACCTTTCTTCACTTGTACAGGAGACCGTGGTTCAACAGGGAAATGTAGGAGAGTTACCTTTGCAATGAAGTTGTTCTTTACAGCCATTAGGATTCTTTCCGCTGTTGCACTCTAGAACAATGTCTAAAAATATTTTTTTCTCTCTTCCTCTGGCCTGGCAGTAAGTTTTTACTGGATTCCTGTCCATAAATAAGGAATTCGACTTAATTTAATTTAATACCCAGCCTTCAGAAAGGGAGTTTTCAGGCCCTTTGCAAATAAATATTGAAATACTTTAGGCCTCTCAGCCTAGTGCATACATATTAACACCATTGCTGGGGTGTATATATACAAAAAAAAAGATTTGGGGTTATTTCTAGTATCTTTTCAATACCTTATAATTACAGATGAATTCATCTCATATGTCTCAGACTTGTTTATATCCAAAATATTTTGAACAGTATAAAAAAACCTCAAAGGGGTGATATAAGATACTTTTCGCAGAGACAATAATATGATGACTAAAGGAGATGAGGAGGCCAATACAGATACCGCCCAATATTACAGTGAATGAGGTGCAGACAAGGCAGAAGATATATATTTATCCATAGCTGCAAAAGCATACTTATCTGTAGGCTGAACAGCCGCTGACATCAAAATAACTCCTCAAGTGACTCCGCAGCCTTGGCACTACTGTAAAGAACATGTTGGTCTCTTAATTTATCATTTGTCGGAATTTATTACGTGACCCTGAGGTTTAGTCCTCTTCTGTGGCCTCTCTGTGCACAGAGAATCATGGAGCCTGTCCTTCCCCCAGACTATTTTTTTCCTGGTCTCTTTTTCTCGTGCCTGTTTTTTGCCGCCAGGTCCCCACGGTGGGACGTTGCCCTTCCGCTCTCCTCAGAGCAACGTGGAGCCCCGTCTGCCTGGGATGCATCGTGCCAAGCGCTAAGGAGGCTTAGCAAGCAGGAAAGCCAGAGCGGCCCATTTGGATCCGCTGAAAATTCCCCTCCGGAAAACACAAGCGGGCTGCGTTGCGTCGGCCCGGGCGCGGGAGTGGCGCGAGGGTGCTGCTCCTCGCCTCCGGACAAACCGCCCGTTCGGACGCAGGGCCCCTCCGCCTCCTGGGGAGGCAGCGGGGGTGGCAGGAGACTGCTGAGTCCTGGCGCAGAGCCTGGGCATAAATCCATTTGTAGGGCGAGCGGAGCGGGCCTCCTGCAGCAGCGGGTCGGGGCGGAGGCACAAAAATACGCTGCTCTTGAGGAAGCGCAAGTAGAAGATGACTGTGGGGCTTTTTGGGGTGCAAAAGAGTTATTAACAGTCTTTCAGATGATAAAAATAGCTAATGCACTGTGGTGTGAATGCTTCGTAAAGAAGGGGGTACATGTTTAAACGTCCGGCTGTGTCCTGTTGGAAAGGCTGAAGTAAAATCTGGATTTCTTTGAGAGTCTGAGTAAGGGCTTTAGGAAGAGGCTGGTTTTGCTCGGTGCTCAAGTTCAGCCCAGCGATTTGGAGGTTCACAGTTCTGTTTCGGAGGCACAGACATCAAGGAACTTTTCAAGACCTATATTAGAGGATAAATGTTGAAGTGGTGAAAATGAAGTTAAAACAGACAAAAAAGGAAAAGCCAAGGAGTTTCCAGCAGGCAGGCACCTGCAACCCCGGAGGTTAGAGAGCGCCGGAAAGCGGTAGGATAGGAGGTCTGGCAAGCAGAGAGTCAACAAGGCTTCAGAGGATGGAGCCGTGCTGCTCCAGAGGAAGGGTGATCACCAGGGAGCAGCTTGGTTGGAAATTAGAAAGGATAAAACTAACTAACCACTCAAGGATTTAGGAAAGTTCTTACCTTTTTTTTAAGGAGACACGCAGGACTAAATGTTGTAAAAGATAGGTAAAAGATAGAGTTGAGTGAAGAAGCAGTTGTGCAGGGTGATGCCGTGCGGTGGAGCAGGCCACCCCACCCTGCGTGTGGCAAGTGGGCAAGCAGCACCGTGCGTCCTTTGCTTTAGGGCTCTGCCAAGGCAAAGAAGTTGTTAATCTAGGCACGGCGGTCGTGTGAGCAGGACGTTGCTGCTTAGAATTAGTGCTGTAGAATATGTAAATTTATCCCAAGAGCCAAAAATACCTTAAGTCTATTTTAAGTTGATACTTTAAAAATAGGCTAAATGAAGTAAGGAAAAAATAATGCCAACATATTTATGTATTCATGCTCATTATAGAAACATGTATTTTCATTACCGTATACATCAGAGGCGCATGTACGATACCATACCTCAAACAGATACACAGCTCTTCAGCAGTCTGTTCGACACACAGTTTTACTTCTTTCCCCTCAGCTACTTAAAGCCCATTAAAAATCATACTCATTAGAGTGTCACTTGACAACACATCGAGTGATTTGCTTCTAACAATGGTATTTTAGTGAAAGTTAAAGTGTATATATTTAATTTAAATGAAAACTGCAAAGTTATTAAGGTTATTTTATGAACACTTCTCTGCAAAGAGACACAGCTGGGAGGAGGAAATCTAACACAGAAGAGTGTATTGTGTGAAAATTATACAGAATTATTTAGCCCATTAGCTTGTTAACCAGGTGCTCCTTGCACTTAGCCTTATTTTCTGAACTTAGACTATGCCTAATATTTACTTGCAGGTAATGAGGTAATGTTGTTAGATTTAGAGGATACCTAATTCTTTCTTGGACTTCTTCCATTTTCAGGCTTTGGCAGTCTAACAGCTTGTCAAAGAGAGACATCTGGAATGTGTGATTGTCATTGGAGATGGCTGAAAATGTCTGTTACAGATTTTTTTGGACAGACGATAAGAGGAATTCAGCTCATTTTAAATTTGTTGCGGAAAGGATCTTATTTTCTTGATTAAAAAAAACAAGCCTTTGGAAAATGCAAGCTCCCTTCCCCCCATCCCTTGGTTACCCCCGTTTTTGGTCAGATACTATCAGTAGTTTTGGTGCTGAGAAATTTTAGCTTGGGTTTATAGGGAAAAGTATAAGTTTTCATAGAAGGAGAAGGGACTCTATGACAAGAGCTCAATTCTAATGTCTGTCGGCCCTCACGTGCATCTTCCTTTCTTATTGTATCTGAGCATCTTGGAAAGTTTTATATTTCTCAGTACTTGTAATCTGGCCTAAACTTGCTTCACTTGATTTCAATACTTAAAAAATACAACTTATTCTTATTTGTTCTTCTTTTCCAGTGCCTAATAGTGCTCTTTTTCGTGCAGGCAGAAAGAAGTCTCAGCACAGCATCCTAGCTTTTCTTTGATCAGTCCAGCACTTATTCTGGCACACTGTGCTGTGTTTCCAAAAATACAGCTTGATGCTGCTACCCTTACATGCACGGAAGAGGCCTTGCCTCTGTATGCCGCCGAAGCCCTGTAAACAGGCACGCTGCAGGAGTTCCTTTAATAAATTAGCTGTTAGCACATTCAAAACTTTTAAGCGATGGGGTGTTTTTCTGCAGCGAGGGGGGGAATTTTCATCAGATCCGACGTTGTTCTCGTCGTGCTGTGAGTTACAGCTCAGGAAACTGCCACCAGCATTATTAGCGGCAGCTCTGCAAGCGTGCTGAGGGAACGCTGTGGTGCCGAGATCGATTTTTAACCCTTGTGCTACCCCTGGTTTTCCCAAATGGTCAGCCACATGAGCGTAAGAGAAATCCATACGTAGGCACTGTGCATATAATCAAAGTATTGTCCCTGCTAACCGAGGTCCCGATCCTAGAAATGCAAGTATCAAGAGGATTATTTGCAGGACAGCTACTCTTGGTAGTAAGCAACATCCCCAGAGGTAAGAGGTCAAGTGGCTACCGGTATCTATTTGTAGGTGCTTCCCTCCATTAGGCTTTGCACTGCAACTTGGAGTCACGTGCTGCTGCCTTCCATGGGCTGGAGATGGTGGAATTAGATTCCCATAGGATTAGAGGTGCAATCCCTGCGCCTGACTTCTGAGCCTCTTCTGAACAACATGTCGTCATATTGATTTCCCTTTATGGCGAGAGGTGGGGTGATCAGGGGAAAGGGATATAGCTAAGCACGTTTCTACTTAGACAAGAACTGTTTTGGGTCTGCTGAAAATCCCGTTGCTGTGTAGGAGAAAATCCCCTGTTGCTTTCGAAGCTATTAATCTGTTTATGACTACTTTATTAAAAATTCCTCCCATGTTCTCATAAGGTTGCCATTTATAGGGTTAAGCATGCAGTCATCTCCCAGTATTCACTAGCTATATTTCTTCCCCGAGTGCCCTCTTACTTATTTAAACAATTTGCCACCATGGCTCTGTAATGCATTTAGGTAGTGTCCACAGGTAATTGCTTTAACAAGAATCACTAGCGAAACTGCTCTTTCAATACCAGCCTGGGTTGGCTGTCCCAAGATAGACTGTAAGAAAAGGAGTGTCATATTATGGTAAACCTCAATAGTTTTGGAGGAAATCATGTGAATTCCAAGCAGTCAGGAGTTCAGCAGCAAAAGTCAAGCAAAGACCACAACTATTTCTTTGTAGAAGGTCCAGCTGTGTATTGGGTATAATATGCCTAGGAGTGGTCACCACTGCAAATGGAAAGCAGAAGGGGGGAGCGCTGTGTGCCTGCCTCGCCTCCCTTCACGCTAACGTGAAAATCCTTGGCCTGCATTCAGTCAGCGCTAGTGTTTTTCTTGGAAGGCGCATTGGCCATCTTGTATGGGATATAATGCACAGTGTCTGCCCGAATATGGTTTCTGATGTGTTCTGCTTTTGGAGGTTTGGCATTGGCTGTTGGGCTTATGTAGTATGTTCCTTTAAAAACATAACCCCCCGAAAACCCTCACCAGAAAGCAGCGGCCAAAACAGCCTCCCAACCCATCGGCACGGGTAATTCAATACCACCACCCTATTCCTTTGCAGTTGAATAAACCAAGGAGGTAGGAAGGACCCCACAGTTTGAAAGCCGAGGCTATTTTGGGCTCTCACAAAAGCCTTTGCTTTGGAAAAGACGACATATTTGTTAAACTACTTAGGGAGTTAATTTTCAAGCACTAATGCAGACGTTAAAAGGAAAAAAAAGATGGTAAAACACATGCGGCAAGATGTTTTTGTTCTGCCAGGAAATTAAAACAATGGTTCGTGGATGCCGGTGGAGTTTGGGCATTTAAGAGGAATGCAGCCCAAGGGGCCAGTCTCCCCCGACACAAGGCAAGGCAGCGAGGGTGCTCCAGCTTCGAGTAGGTCAGGCAAGCCTCTGCCCTTCTCTGTTTGCAGATGAACGTGGAGAGGGTCTTCAGCTATCTTTTAGTATTGGTTTCCCCAAATTAGAAGTCTCTTTCTAGTAGAGGAGGCTTAAAAGCAATCAATAGTGTTTATCTTAGGAGACAGTAGTTCAGACTGCAGTGGAAGGAGGTGTAATTCACCCTTTCCCTTGTTACTGATTGTCTCATTTAGTGTAGCACTGCACAACAGCTCCAGGTTTTAATGCTGTAAATCCCTTAATTATACACTCACCAAATGTGTAAAAATCATTTAAAACTGTTAATCAGGCATTTCTGACTGTATCTCCCCCCTCCCACACTCATAGTCTGCTTGCAAATCACTACAACTTAACTATGTGATTTGTATTGGAAAGATTGTTTTTTTGGTTCATTTCACTTTATTATCTTTCAGCAGAGCTGTGACATCCACTTAGATATCTTTATTGCAATTGTTTCTTGATGAGATCAGATTGCCCACTGCAGCTATATCACAGTAAGATAAAATTCAGGCCGCCTTACTGCCTTTTGATGAGCTGCTGTAGCCTGGCTTCACAGAGAAACAGAATAGCACATAAAAGCCTGATAAAAAACATTTTACATTCAAAATTGCTCTGAATTAAGGCAGATTGAACCTTTTAAATAAACACAACATGAATAAAAGGGAAGTAGCTGATTCTAAATGTTACAATGGGGTAAAAACATAAGAACTCCCCCAAACAGTGATTTGTATACTTGTTTCATTTCAACAGAGAACACATTTCAGTTGCTCTGATTGAAAATATTTTTAACAGCTACTTTCTGTTGCCAGAACGTGGTTAGCAGCAGGTTTTAAAGTCTGTCCATGCCTGTACTGTTTACTGTAAAGCGAGCATTTTTGCTGCGAGTTGTGCTGCTGTTTACGGAAGGAATTCAGTCTGCAGCACGTCCCGCTCACCACCTCCAACCGTGGACTTTTCAGTCAAGCAACACGTGCTCGCAGGAGTTTGCAGCAGGCAATATCCCTGAAGTCATTAACTTTCTAGCCAAACCTACTAGGTCAGGTTGAACGCTCATGAGGCAAACCCTGCAGAAGGGTTCCGCGGCCGAAGGCAGGATCCCCTCCAGGCTGCTTCCGAGTTTGCTTGCTGCTCGCTTCTTGGAGAGGGAAGGGTCAGGTTTGCGGTGGATTTTTGAGTGCCGGCGCCGTGGTTTTTGGAGTGTGGCCTCCAGCCGACTGCTGCTGTGGTGCTCGCTCGGTGCCTGGCAGCATGGCTGCAGCGAGTCCTCTGTATCGTTGGTGCTGTTCCCTAATGCTGCTTTATAGGCTCCAGCGGAAGAGCTCTGTAGGGAAATAGAGCCTGGAAATGCAGATGCAAGTGACAGTATGTCCCGGGGCACATATTAAGAAAAAGCGCAACAGAGAGAAGCTTATTCTTGGAGCTGTTCCTTCTTCTGCTGCCTCAAATCCTCAGCCCTTTCTTGGCTGTTTCAGAGGAAAATGCCCTGTGCCACAAAAATGCCGCCTCCCTTCTCAGCACGGTAACGCGGAAATACCCATGCGGAGGCGCTTGCCCGCAGGCGGTACCGGGAGGGAGCACGCCCTGTCGCTCTTGCCCGTGGAGGCAGCCGGTGCAGGGAGCGTCACAGGCAGCCTGGCCCACGTCCCCTCCAAGGCCAAGGGCTCCCCCTGCGCTCAGCAGCAGCAGGTCGGAGCCAGCGAGGCCTTGCACACGATAGCTGGGCGTTTGCGCTAGATTGTATGCCTCAGCGTCGGCGGGTGTCTCGCTCGCCGGTACTGCTGAAGAGCAGCCAGTGCCGTCTGCCTCGGCGCCAGCTCTCGTGGCAGCTGATGTTCTCCTTAAAGCCCAACCTTTGGAGGCATGCAAGAAGCAGGGTTCTGTTGTTTCTTTTTTTAGTTATTTCATGTGCGTGTCTTAAAAATGTTTTTAGTCTTTGTAGTTGGAAAGTAGGGATGAAAACATGACTTGATTTCCTATAAGTTCCGAAATGCCCCGGCAGGTGAGATGCCCATAATTAGTTGCTGATGTTGTGATTTTTGAATGGATAAGGATGTAAGTAAATATGGGAGTGTACGGTGACAGTGTGCTTTCAGATCTGCAGACAGAACTGGGCACCGAATAACTGCTCATTGCTTTAGTCCCACAGATGCGGTATCATCCATCACTCCAAAAGGCTCTTTTATTAATAGGCTAAATGTTACCTACTGAGAAAGAAGATGCAATATTCATTCTGTACTGTAATGGGAAAATAAAGAAAGTCTTCTCCCCCAAGAAAACATCATCTTGCTGTGGAGTAAGAGGCAGTTTGAACCATTACATGACATCCCTTGAAAGTTTAGTTTTGTAGGAGTGTCGCATATGAAATGTTATAGGACTTTCATTACATGTATTGTAAATCCAAGTTTTAGAGGGTTGTAATTTAACTGCATATAGTCATTCTGCTTTGAAACTTGGCATAAAAATCACAGCCCCAGAGCAGATATTTTAATAACAGAAAATATGGGAGAAAATTGATTTGGCTTTTCAGAGCTTTTGACACATTTAAGTTGTTCCTCGGCACATTATACTCCGAGAGGTGAAATTTGTTACTGAGTTACCTGATGCAGGAACACGGAGCTTTGGGTGGGTGTTAAGTAATCTGCAGCAAGAAATAGTTTGGTTCTGATCACCATGACTAATGCAAGTGGAGGATCTGGAATGGGCTCTATGGATTTTAACCCTGAGGAATACTGAACATTGAAGTTGCAAGTTTAAATCAGTTGGAATCATCTCCCAGACCATAGCTTTCCAGAAAGGCAGTGAATACTTGTATGTGAAGTCAGTAGTCCTTACTGTGTAACAGGGAAAAGGGCCAGCGATTGCCTTGACTTTGAGATCAGGGACACCCCTGTCCTTTAACATGCTTGAGGTTGTAGAAATCTGGGAATTGGTAAGGGTTGTTGAAAAGAGGTGCCTGGTAGATTCATGTCTGTGATGGGAGCTGCCTGTTTTAGTTGAAGCAGTTTGTTTAAAGTGTTTGCATGAAAGCTGTTTTCATTCTTTCTCTTGTTCCTCCTCCTCCGCCATCAGAATAAAAGCCTAGGGTATTATGTAAAACGATAGCTTATTATTATTGAATAATGTCTGTGTCTGGAGTCCTGAATGTACCATACAGCTTTTTAGCACCCGGAATTACTGAATATGAAGCACGACCGCCTGGAAGCGATGTGCCAGATGAGAGCCTTTGCTGTTGGGAATCCGCGTGGCCCCGCTGCAGTCGCCCGGCTTTGCCTCAGTGAAGAGCCGGGGTCGGCCCGCTCCGTCCACAGGCGCCCGCTCTCCTCTGCCCGCCCCGTGGTGCCCCTTTCTCCAGCGCGCTCAAATGAGGAAAAGGCGTCTCTTTGTGAGCGCTGCTGAGCGGGCTTGCAGCAGCTCTGCCGAGCGGCAGGCTCCGCCGGCGCGGTGCTGCGGTGGAGGGCGTGAGCTTGCCGTGTTTCCCTTATGGCTGACGTATGCAGTGCAGCTGCCCCAGAGAGGTTTATAAACTTACATTACAACCACTGTAAAATGTTTCATCTGTTCTGAGTCAGTCAGTTCAAATATCCCTTCTTTCTTTTCTTTCCTTTTTTTTAACATCTCTAAATTAGATTCCCTACTTCAAGTGATTTGCCTTACAGTTCAATGTTAACCGTATCAGATATTTCCCATTCTTGTTTTTCTTTCTCCATTAGTTAAAGGCTAAAAAATGATGCTGGATAAATATACTTACCAGCTAGTAGGGGTACGGTGGGGTAGTTAATAAGACAGGGGTGTAGTATACTATAGACAAAGTTTAAAAGACAAAGACTTTAAAACTCTTTAAATCTGGACATCCGGACAGATTTGTGGAAAAATATTCTTGGCTAGGTTAATCCCACACAGACTAATTTATATTACGGATAGACATGTGTTTAAACAAATACAAAGCATGCATAAAATACCTTCTGATTGGAGAGCTGTAACAGCGAAGGCTCATATCCCCACCAGGTCAGCCGGGAAACTGAGGCCCCAAGGAGCGCGGGTCTACCCACCTGCCGGCAGTACGCAGGCCAGCTGTAACTCATTACAGTTCTCCTGAACTAGTCCCAACAGGAGAATGGTAAAGTGTTGTTGGTTTCTGCTTATTTTAGATTTAAATTTGCCTGCCGAATGGGATCATGGAGCAGCAATCTTGTGCAAGGTGGGGATAGCCGTGCGTAGTTTTTCAATGCTGGTGCAACAGTAGCGCTCAGAGGTGCAAACTGTGGCCTGGTGAAAGCTGTCTTTGCGCTCTCGCGCTTGGTTAGGAAAACCCATGCTCGTGGCAGTCGCTTCCAGCACAAAGGATGATGAAAAAAACCCAGACACGGTGATTGGAGGGGAGGAAATCACCTCGTGGAAATAGATAAGGACGAGACTGTCTAGTTCTTACATCACGCTTTTCAGCAGTAGATCACAAAGTAATTTGTGAAGGAGAAAGAGCCACAGTTCAGGAAGGAGAAGGGGAATCACAATTGGGTGTTATAGCCATTAAGCCCATTGCATCTTATAGATATGCAAGAGAAGTGGTTAAGTCCAAGCTAACAGTAGTGAGCCGCTGTTCTCTTATGTTTCGGACAAATGAGGAAGATACAATTTTCACATTTTCCCTTTCTTGCTATTCAGAGTTAATTACGAAGCTGTGAGGGCACCTATTAGGCACACATGTAATATATACTGTGAAGAAACCAGTAATGAACACATTAAAGAAAACTTCCAGCTGAAATTGAAACAGGGCCATTTACAGATGCTTTAGTTGATAGAAGTGCCAAATCTTAGGTTAGGTTTCGGCTGTGGGCCAAAAATACTTTCCACAAGAGGTGATTATTGTGTATGATTCATACAGAGAGTCCACATGAGTAAAATGAGTAATACTGCTTAGCTCTTAGTGTTCAAAGTGCTTTTACATTTTCAAAGTGCTGTGCAAACATTAGCTAATTAATGGCATAAAGTAAGTTACGTTTTTGTGCATTTAGCATTGACATTTTGACAATAAATGGTTTTGGAAACTTTGTACACATCAGTGCATTTGAGTAGCTCATATAAATTGTGCTAATGTTCTCAATTGTATTTGAGCAACATCTTAGTAATTTAGATGCCTTTTATCTTACGATGAGCAGACAGATAGAGGGAAGGTTATCTGTAGATAGCAACATACCGTAAATACGGTATTTCCTTTTCCTTTCTAATAAAATACAAATCTGTGTTTATTCGCCTCTGTGGCTTGTATGCTCTGGTCTGCAGCAGAAATAAAAACATTGGTAAAAAACAGAAACCACTAACAGCCATCATTAGCATTCCAGCTCCAGAAACAGAACGCAGCCTAGAAGATGAATTTTGTGGAACTGGGGTACCTAAGGTTAGACAGCGAGATTTGGTAAAGTGCTGGAACATCTGCTGGCTATTTTCAGGAAGCTGTCATTTCATTACCAACTATTAAAATTAATTTAAAACTGATCCCTTAGAGATGGATCTCTTTTTCCCTGCCTGATCCTTGTGAAAAATGTTGGCATACAGTTGACATTTATATCCTAGCAGATTTTTTTTTTTTAAGCGAAGGATATTAAAGTTGCAATATCCTCTGTGGAAGACGTTCATCAATTGTATCAAGCTGGCTTAATAACCTTTCACATGAGGGCATTTTGGCTGAATCACAGACCAAGCTCGTATGCCAAAACCATAACCACATCCACTCTCAAGCATAGATCTTCCTTACTGGTCCCAGACACTCACAGGTGCAAATACCTCAAAACCAGATGCTGAAGTGCGGCCATTCCCTGACTTGACCTAGTCCCCTGCTCTCCTTCAGGAATAAGTATTGTGCATAAAATTTTTGTGTACTGTTGGTCCGTGCTCCTCTGGAGCTGCCTTCTGGGTAGCGAGAGACGCTGCAGAGGTTGCCTTCCCATCACGCAGGCTCCTGACGTCATTTCTGTCAGGACACCGGGAGTCAACCATTGCAAAAACTCATGAAAATAACTCATCACTCTATAGTCATACTTATTTAACACAAACGCACATTTTGTCTTACCTACCTAAGTGTCTCAGGCAAGAATAGGGTGTAACTGTGACTATAAGAAGTCACTTAGTACAGAAAGAGTAAAAAACTTCTGTGTAGGAAGGAGATAAATAGACATTTTAAAAGATTATATTTACTTTACCTGGCATCTACCTGACACATATTAAATGAATGGTCCTGAGCTGATCTCCTTTCTGGAAGACACACTGGAGCGAGTATCCTGGGAGCAGTAGTGTTATTTCTAGTAGTACTGGAAATTATTCTTAATAGCTTCCTCTTCTGCCTGCTTCTGTCTTTTTCTGATGGCAAAAAAGATTATCTCTAGCATTAGAATGAGACACACACAGTATTTGAGAAAATCAGCTTTTGTCCTTTAAAAATGGTCTTTAATAGCTTGCATTAATGAGTTTTATTTGATCTGTAAATGACAGATAACTTAATCGTAAAACATTTTCTTCAAGGAGAGTGATAAAGTAATATTTACAAGAATGAGATTCAGTTCAGGTGTCACTACAAGCAATAGTTTCACTGCTGTTTCAAGTTGTGCAATGTGGCATATGTTCTTGGGGAAATAATTTTTTTAGAAGGACTGTTTTTTATCTACAACAAACCATTTGAATGAGAGTGTTGCAAGCTGTGTGTGTGTGTATATATCTTTCGTTTATGACCTGGGTAGCAGGTATGTTACCCCTTCATCTTGCTTCTGCAACAGGAGTTTTAATTGCCGTAATAGGGAGTAATTATTAAGTTTTCATACCAGTGTTATCGCTCCATATGTTCTTCCTCAAATGAAGGATAGAGAATAAACCGAGGTCCTGGGGAGGAGAGTCTGAAATAAACTGTAGATGATTGCAGCCGTAGTGCTGTTAGTATAGGTTAGGTAAATGCTTTCCACCTCTAAAAGTGCAGTTTTCATGATGCTTGTTGAATTTTTGAATACCTAGCTATAGTCAAACAAACTGGATGTCCAAAATGCTGTTACTGTCTTCACACCAGGGTAGGAGCAGCTTAGTTGCACTGGTCCAAAACTCATATGAAGTCAGTGGTCTTTGGATCAGGACTAACATCAACATTAATGTAGGATGAAGGCAAGAATGATTAAAGAAGCAACGGCAAATGAAGAAAATACTCTGGACAAGCTTCCTTGTGGAAATGCTCTCAATTGCATTAGGTGTAAGGAGCTTCCAAATCAAACTGTGTATTTTTAAAAACCTTTTTGAATCCGAAATCTTTGAGGTTCTGGGTGTGTGCAGTGTTTGGTACGTGGGCGTCATCCTGCCCCTTTCAGTGGAAATACTTGAGCAAGTGGAATTTTATTCCAGCTTTGCAACATCAAGCCAGAATTTTTTCCTCTGTCACTAATTTAGAAAGTAATGTGAAATGCAAAAGTGAGAGCACTCAATACATGTAAAATACCTTCCCCCTTCCCCTCCCCAAATGCACACACAGACCCTTGAGCTCCTTTGGGCAAGGTAAAACCTTTGCTTGAACTCAATGAAAAAATTGTTGGTGAGTTTATCACAGCCATAAATTTCCCCTTGCCTGTAACAACTTAAGTAAAAAGCGATTCAAGCCATCATCTGCTGCTTCTAGGAGCTGTTCCTCCTTCTCTTTTCGTGGGGCACAAACATTTTTGTACGTCCTCAGGAGCCCACTCAGGGCTTCTCAGCAGCGCAACCTTGGTGACTTCTCTTCTGGGGTAATGCCTGGCAGTAGCTGTCACCGCGAGCCCTGCGGTGGAGGCAGAGCAGCCGGGAGCCTTTCCAGGGCACGGGCCTGTGTGGCCCTCCCGACGGGGCTGCAGCCTCAGCCAGCTCTGCCTGGAGTACCCATACCTAAATTACTTTTAGCCATCTGAAGGGTCGGAGGTACCATATGGTCACCTGCTTTCCACCCTGCATGGTGCAAAGCAGAAGCTTTTAAAATCAGACATGGGACCATTTGAGATTTCGGGATCTGAGAACAGCCACAAAGGTGATGGCAAGGAGGAGATGGGGCTTCTGTCTGTTTTCAAGCATTTCTTTCTTTTTCTTGCGTTGTTGACTCTGAACAAGTAGTGCTGACTCCCTGCTGGCCAGTAGCAATCATATTGCTGGGTAGTACTCAGTACTACGACAACACTAGTAAAAACATCAAGAACAGAAGAATTTCCTGAAGTGAAACCTTAACCTTGTAGAGTCCAGCAATGAGTTTTAGGTGACAGTGGAACATGTCACCTTCTGGGAATTAGAGCCTACCACAGGTTGAATGCCCAAACAGGCTTAGGCTCACATAATTACTGGGAACTTTGGAGTACATAAGTCCAATTTGTACTAAAAAGATACTGAAAAATTTACTTTGCAAGATAAAACATGGTGCAAAAAGCCCGTTGGATTACTTGATTACTTGATTGTATGCTACAGTACCATCTTACTCATTGGAGATCCACAATGAGAGTATAATGATAACTTAATGTAAGCTGATGATTTATCTCCTCAAAAATGCATGGTTGTTGTGAAACTGTCTATCAGATATTTTCAGAGTACTATCCTTCACAAGCCCTTATTTAACACAGTTATATTTGCATGCATACCCTCTCTTCACATTTGCCATTTGTCACTGAGATAGCAAATTACATTCATCAGAATCCATTCATTCCCCCAGTTTTGCTGAATACAGGATTATCTTGGCTGTGTCAGCTGCCCTATGACTGGTAACTGTGAAAAATGGAGGTCGCCTTCAGATATTCCAAACATGTATCTTCAAAGGACAGTAGGTATTAAGCGAGACAAGATTAATGGGCTTTATGTCATCATCTTTGTGTGGCATAAAACTGAATTGTGCAGATTGATGGGTATCTTGGTAAAAACAAATGCATTTTTAAACTACTCTCTTGCCCCTTTCCTGACATGTTTTAGTGACCATCAGAAGAAATATACTGAGATATTGCCTTAAGTCCTAGGCTGATTTTACAGGTTATTTTCACTTTTCAGAAACTGAAAAGCTTTTAACTGTTTGACCACAAAGCCAACATGCAGGACTATTAACTACTGGCCAGTTTGTAATCTATCTGCATTTACATTAGCAGTACAAGACTAGGATGTCTTTTGCAGTATCAGCACTGTAGCAAGTTCAGTGCTGCAAATTGTTCTGTGCCTGGACATTACGGAGCAGTAGAACTGATTATAAGAGAAACCTTTGAGTTTTTCCCTTATTCTTGTTTGCATTTGAGGGGGGAGGGATGGTGGTCAAGGCATGTGATGCACGGGTTTGTTTTTGATCCTTTTTTTGTTTGTTATGCAATCATAAAGTAAATAAGTAACTAGGACAAGTACAGTTTTGTTGCTGGTAATTTGTAAATTCCTCAGAAATTATTGTCATAATTTTCTATTTTAAATCCAGAGCGCTTCTTTAGCACAGCCACTCTACTTGGCTGGCAGATGCTTTCTGCACACAGAAAATAACAGCTCAGCAAAAAGAATGGCCAGCTCCAAAAGGGAGAGCTCTGCCTGTCCTTGAATAATTCACTGTACTAAAAAGGTGCTAACGACGTGAAGTGGATTCACTCAAGGAGAATAAGAAACTTTTAAAAAACAACAAAGGTATTAGGGAAGAAGAGTTGTCAGTAGTGATTCACGCAATAAATGGGGGCATTGAAAGGATGTGCCTGAGGAGAAGTGGTGGTGAGTGGCAAAGCCTGTGACCTTTGCTTGGGACTACTGATGGGATTTTTTTTGTAGCACCTTTGCTGGAGGAGAAGAACGGCCAGGATTCTAGTCTAGTACTGTTACTCTCGTTCTTCGTGACCTTGGGCACGTCACATTTCCACACTGAGGTACTGGTCTATCAGAAGTATAACAAGGATATACTGCTTGCCTGTGTTTGAGAGCCGGGGGTAGAAGTACTTCTCTACCAGAAAGCATTACTGTTGTTAATATGTTTTGGTAACGCGGAGATACGCTTATGCCATAGCGATAATTGTAATGGTGTATCTGGTGCCCCTCTGGTAGTGGGAATAAGTTGTCCTCTTCTGTCAAATGTGACCAGAGCAGAACTGTAGGAACAGGAGCAGTAGAGAGGGAGAGCTCTTCTGACCATGTTTCACATTTCTCTTGGGTTTCAATGCCAAGTGTATTGCTAGTGTGTTTTGTTTTAGAGGCAAGGATTGCTGCAAAGCCTATATAACATTCCTCTGAGATGTTGTATATATTAGTATTTGAAACTCATAATAAATTTCAGGTGTTTTTTTTTTTTAATTGCCTTTGGGCTTTTAATTATTTTTCACTCCAAGCAAAGTAAAACTCATGAAGTAGGTTATTAAAGCACCAATAATAACATTTCTGTTTCTGTTTTTTAACTTAAGTAAGACCACCATAGAAAACATACCACTCTAGTTGTCACAAGCATAAATCATTTTAGAATTCACATGTTTTGTATTATTTTTTCTTTCAGTGACTGTCTAAGTAATATGATGGTTCAAGTAAGAGTTGCTTCCTCACAGTTAGTCCTCAATGAGTAGTTGCTCTTGATGTGAAATCATAATCTATTAATACCATTACTTGCAGGAGGTTTGCAGTAATGTGGATTTTTACTCAGATTTTTGCTTTGGATTCAAAGAATCTCAAAACTCAAATCCATTAAAATCAAAGAGCTTTGCACTGAGAGGGTACAACTTTCTCCCTCCCTCGGGAGGACTGAAGGGTGATCTAAAGCACGCCTGTTTGCCTGAAGCTCGGCTCATCTGGGTGGCTGCAAATTCAGGTGAGCATGAGCGTGTTTCAGCTCAGGCCTGCAGTAGATTTGAAGGTAGGCCAGCTGTAAAGATCTTAAGGCTAGGTGAATTGCTTTACAAAAACCATCACACAGTTCATTGATTGTCAAATTCACCATATCGCCAGTCTGATACCTCTGCCCCGCTTAAGTCTTGTTATGAGGATGGAAATGGTGCCTAAGCTTTGTATTTGCCATAAATACTTGTCTGAAGCTCTTTTCAAGAGTAATTCTGCAATTATAGACCATGATGTCATCCCAAAAGGAGCAGTCAGATAGACTGTATATTTTAATGGTTTCTGTGAAATTAGTAATAATATCAGGAGGCTGAATTTTAATTTACAGTGCTATGAAATGAGCAGTTCTTTTATATGGCCTGAAGCATTCTCCTTTGCAGAGAGTGTCTGAAAAATTCTTGGTCTTGCCCAGGGTTCATTTCCAAGCAGGGCATGGGAGGCAGTCCTCTTTGCCCTTTCTTTCTGGTTGGGCCGACAGCAGCTGGCTAACCGACCAGACGTGGACAGTGTTCACCAAAGGTAGAGCCCTCGGGGAGCTGGAGCACAGCTACTGGGAGAGGTAGGGGCAATGTCTGTGTTATTTTACAAGCCTGGTGTTTCCATCTGGTAGTTGGTTGCAATAGGATTCCTAAAGGATCTAACTGGGCAGCTGGTAGGCTGAAAGGGAAACCCTAAGCGTCAAGAGGGACATTTAGCAGCACTTTAAGGGGACAGAAGTGGACACCTGTCTCTTTGAAGTGTACCTCTGGATATAGTGAATTCAGTGCCTTGGCTTGGTGCAGGTCAGGGAAGACCCCAAGCAGAAAACCAAAAACAAAGAGGTGGAAAAGGGAGTCCCCGAACACTAGTGAGAGATGTGTGGGCTTCACAAGACCAAACCGAAACCCTGCGCCAGAAATCAAGGGAACTTCGCCCAGTGTACAGAGTTCAGGTGGCATGCTGGAAGCCTGGTTCTGAGGTGCATTAAAACCCCTTTTCTTATTATTCTTTGTTTCCCATGGCTGAGATGCTGATTCCGTGAGAGTATGTTCTGAAAAGCTGATTTCTGTGACTTTGTGCCCACTGGTCAGAGGCAGGGCAGTCTTGCCCGGTGCTGCAAGCCAGCAGGGCTGCCCAAGCCGTCCTGGCTGGACAGAGGGGAAGCCTGGGACTTCAGCCCAGGCCAGCTCTCCCTGCTTACAGGCACTGCACTCGAGGAGACTTAAGGGGTACAGATAGTTCTGAACTGTGGCTGTTAAGGATATGTCTGAGAAAGTATCTGAAGATTTCGGATACTGAAATTTGCATATCAGAAGAACTTTAATTCTTGAGGAGGCAAATGTTACTTCTAGACATTGCCAAGCATAGGTGCTGATCCAAGCATGCTGAAGTCAATGAAAAGCCTCTGTTTGGCTTCACTGAGCTTTGAATTAAGACCACAGAATGTTTGATAAATTAAAAATGTTACAACAAGCCTTTGGTATTAACTACTGCCTGATGACAATAGGTTCTGATGGGATTAGATGAGTACATTCTATAGAAAAGATTTGCTAAAAATAGAAAGAACAGAATGCTTCTTGATTTTCTTTGTTGTTTGTTACTATTAATCTGATGTGGGATTGGGAAACATTTTTACAAGTTACAATTGTTTTCCTATTGTGTAGTTTTTGACAAGATTTAAATTATGATGAAACTTGTTGCCGCATACAATAAAAAGCAGTCACTGCCTCCTGGGTAAAAAAGAGCCACCGCCTCTATTGTATCTCCAGTACCGGTCTCTTGGTACTGGAGAGACGCATGAAATATTTGAAAGTGCTGAAATGCAGTTGCTTTTGTTTTCATTATGAGTTGGGTTTTTTTCCAGAACACAAGGTGGCAATGGCATGGAAACACTCATTAGATAAAATTTTGTAGAATGTCTTCTCATCAGTTTTCTATTTAAAATATGTGTTTGATACGTATAGCTTGGAACTGGTGTATAACTAAACTATACCTATAACTACATTTGGCATGTCCTGTCGATTGTGCATGGCAATACCTCTTTGTAGTGATGCATAAGTATACCACCAGGTCTTCCTGTCCCCATCTAAACACACAGGGAAATCAGGTCAGAGGAACTGGGCGACCTGCCAGAGGCCACAGCAGAAGAACTGAGAAAAAAAAAGGAGTCATTTTCTATTCCAAAACATACCAAGGTGCAGCCACAGAGTGTAGGCTGCTGCTTCCATAGGTGGCTGTGGCGCAGACGTGCGCGCACACGGCCGGTGGGCTCCCAGCCCTTCCTGCCCTGCAGGGTCTTTCGGGGAATTTGGCACATACATTCAGTTTGTTGGGCAGGCAGTGTTGGTTTTCTTTTCAAAGAATCCGTAAGGAGGGGGGTGAAGCTGCCAGGAAACATCAGCAGAGCCCTGTTTTATTGCAGCCTCAGCTGTGGTGAGGCTTGCAGTCATTTCCTCCAGCGGCGAGTGGCTGGATTCGTGGCCCGTTCATCTTGCGTGGGCAGAGCTGTCTCTGGCTGGTAGCAGTGGTGGTGTGTTATGGAGCACAGCTATCGCAGCTCCTTCGTGCGGTCTGCAAGATGCCCTCGGCAGCTCCATCACAGTGCCTGCGCTGCTCTGTGAGTGCAGGCTTAGAGCACCCGCCCATCCCTGTGCCCCGCGGAGGGGCCAGCCTGCCCGTGGTCCAGCCTATCTGCTGACCTGCGAAGCCGCCAAGTCTGCAAAATCGTTCTGCGCCCGCCCCGCAAGTCTTGAGACGGGGAGGCTTTGCAGTCACAGCACCTCTCTTCCAGACCGTTGCTGGTATATGAGTGAATCCAAGGTGCATTAAGCCATCAACAAACCTGAAACTCCATAGATGCAAAGTGCTCTCACATTCACTGGAGAAAAGAAAATGAAGTAAATAACACAAACAGGAGAAAATGTATTTGTTAGCTTCTTGCACTAAGACCAGCACTGCTGCTATACCCAGGAGAGGGGTTTTCAGTTCATGAGATTTTGCTGTGTCCTTCAAGAATGCTGGCTTTAATGACTGACTCAGGGTCCATTCCACTGCAAAATAGCCTGAGCCCTCTGAGCCGTGCAAAGCCCCAGCAGTTTACCAGTGCCGATCAGGTGCAGCTAACCAAATCACAGGGAGGGCATCCCCCTCAAAATTAAGTGGAGCCTGGCAAATAGCATAGGTCCCGAGAAAAAAAGAATCTATGTACTCACAGCCTTGAGCTGTGAAGCTGCCTACTAAGTGAACAGCTCATGCAGTGAAAGTCCCTTCTTCCTGTGTTGCCGCACTCCTAATTTTGGGATTCTTTGATCCACCTATTCACAACTGTGAAGTGAGCAGAATTTAATCAGGCTCTGACAGGGGATGGTTGGTTCCAATACAGGCCTCCAAAAAAGAGCTGTCAATCAAGGATGAGCTTTAATACCTTCGACTTGCAGCTCCTTTAAACTTCTTCTGCAGTTGAGTGGTCTTCGGTCAGCTGTGGAAGAGCCAGTCACCTACAAAAGGCACTGGTGGCTCTTGGGCATACACGGGGGAGTCCCTCGGGGTTACTCCCTTTCCCTCTGTGAATGGGCAGCACGAAATGTCTAATCAAGTTGGCATTTCCGAGCCACATGAGAGGAGAGATTTCATCTTTGATAAGGAGCAGCTTTCATAAGTGCAGATCCCCAAAGGCCTGCTGAGCTTTTGTGAGCCAGCAGGCAAAGTGAATTTTGGATTCACTTGGATTAAACCTTTCCTTATTGTAGTCGGAATGGGAATGGTGAGGACAAGGGTTACTTTCCATACCTAATTTCAAGTTATTTTAGCTGCGGATGTCAGATAAAATAGTCAATGACTGGCAGGATGATAGAATATGGTTTAATTTCAGATTTACTATCTGCCAACACATGCCATTCAATCAGATAAACACAGGGTTTGAGCTGTCATCACAATATCTTATGCATACTTAAAAATAGGGCACTGTTTCACACACTGAGAAGAAATTGAACAGGTTTATATATAGGATGTATACAGTCAGGGTGCTAGAAAAGTTGAAATAGTCTGCCATTTCTAGAGAGATTCCCTATCTTTAAATGAAGGAATTATATTAGGGGAGGTAAGAATTCTCAGGAGTGCAGAAGTTTTATCAATGCCAGCTGCACAGAATAAATAAAAATAAAGGGAACACCTTGAAAAGCTGAAATGCATAAAATGAGGAAAATGTCCATAATGTTTACAGCAGAGAATGTAAGAACCATATAGGGAGCAAGACAACTCAGAACGTCTCTGTGTGTCGATATAATTCCTCCTCTGGTTCATAAATTTATGCCCTTGCTGTTTTGTCTGTCCTAGTTTACACACTGTGCCTATCACCGTAGGGCTTGGATATCTACTCCACTTAGGAGGTGGAGATAGAAGATGACATTCTAGAATAGCACAAGTACTATTCTAAATCAGCTTTTGCAGTAAATATAATTTAAGCATTCACAGTCTGAAGCTTCCATTCTGCAAGCATACCACTTTACCTAGGTGGAAACCCTCATCTAAGTGAAATGTGGCTTTCTAAATTCTTGTCAGCCTGGTGCTGTACATTATAAATATGTGGGTACACAAAGCAGTATGCCTTTTTGGCCCATGTACTTAACCACTGCTTGGGGTTGTACCAGATTATTTCCCTTGTGAAGAGTAATTGATGACACAGTGGAATGTTTTTTTTAGGTCTAGCCTGGTTTGTTTATGACGGGTGCACAGAATGGCTTGGTTCCCTGAACAAACAGCAGCAGGCAGTTTTCTTGCTCAGAGCAGTGCTGCTTTGCTTCCACAGCAAGCGCCGTTCCCCCAGCGCTGTGCCCTTCTGTGGCTTCTCGGTGCTGCTCACAAGCCTCTTCCTTCCTTAGCACCCCCACAACCCGTACTTGCACTCTCAGATTTCCTGCCTTTTTGCTTTCTCAGGTTGCGTAGTTGGCTTCCACTCAGAGGTGTCCTTGTCAGCAACCATTAGCATTTTCCAGCACAACTGGTTATTTTGCACTCTCTCATTCCCTTCGCTGTTCCACCAGGCTGCTCCAAAACAAGCCTAAAAGGCTGGCTTGAGCTCTGCAGCCTAATGGTAACTTTGAAGCCAAGACTTGTACTTTGCTTTGAAGAGCAGCTCTAGCACAAGGGCAGCATTTTCTAGTGAAGATAAGGGAAAGAAGGTTTTTTTTTTTTTTTGCAAACGTTCTTCCTGCAGCTCTCCTTGTTAAGGGGGGGAGGCTGCTGCTCTTTGTAGTGCGTGCAAAGGCATTCTTCAGCTCTGCTACAACACATCAGCATATTGCCTGTGGAGACCTGAGTATAGCGTAATGCCAGCCAAGATGCTGAATTTGCTGTTGCTTGGACTTCATCCCTTTCTGGTTAAGCTCTCATGCGCTTTGGAGGAAAACCTGATTATCAGTTTGCGGATCCCTCAGCTCAGCTGTGGGGGGAGTCTGTTCCACAGCTCCCTGCTGAAGTTGCGTTTTGGCTGCAGAGGCATTTTGCGCTGGGCTATGCAAATAGATAAAACAAAGAAATAGCAAGGCTAGAGAGAAGTCTTGGTGGCTGTTTTTCAATCTTAAAGGCGGCTTTGGAATTCTCTTTCTTTTTGTTTTGGTTGTTTTTTTGGCTCTTTTAGAAAAGCCATTTGCATACAGTGATGTCCCAAGCAATTTATTTGAAATCATTGGTGGGTGGCGCATACATTAGGGGTTGTGGTTTCATTGAGATGCTCAGCCTCACTGAGTAGATGGCATATTAAATGTTTTATTTACCCCGTGTGTTACCTGTCATCTAATCAGCTTTTGTTTTTGCTGCGTTTCTCGTTGTATCATAGCAAGAGTAAATGGTTTCATGTAAATTAAAACCACACGAAACCTTTTAAAGCTATTTTGAAATACTAAATGGTTTTGCAAATAGGTTTGTTGGACAAAGATTGGAAAAAGAGCTCTTTGCTTACCCATTTACTCTTTTGTATGCTTATTAGAAGCCCCCGATGTGACTCTTTCATCAAACATTGCATCCAGGTACTCATCTTGAATGCCAAGAGTCGCTTATACTGTGCTCAAGAGTGGTTTGCATAAACAGGAGGCAGTTAACAAGGAATACAGTTGTGAGCTGCAATTGCAAATGCTATTTTGTAAATTACAACACAGATGTACAATAAAGTCGAAAAATGACTTCCCATGATATTTTCCTACTTTCTTGGAGTATGAAACAGTGTTGGGTTTAAAGTTTCCTTGCTATTATTAAAAATTACTGCCAGTGTCTGTTGTCATGATTGTTTCACTGTGAATAATTTTGTTTCTTACAGGTGGATCGTATCATCTTCTGCGTCTTTTTGGAAGTGGACTACAAAATTTTCAAGAAGAAAATGAGTGAGTTTTTCCCTATAGGTAAGTATAGTGATCAAGTGCCATCTGCCTTTAATGGTGTTGCAGAAAGTCATCAGTTGGCATCCTTTTTTCCTTCCGTGCCTAAGCCAAATATTAAAATGTGAACTTTCTCTAAAGATCAGCTGATCCTGGAAAAACACATGCATTTAAAATCTACGAACCGATAAAACTACTTGTGATACTCCTCTTTGCAAAATCAAGGCCTCCTTTTGTATGCTGAGTACAGCTAGTTTGCTCAGTCTCTGTTGTATCTGTATCTGTTGTCTCTGCCTCCTTAAACCTGGTGTGTGGCGCTGGTTCTCTACTGACTATGAGAAGAAAATGATTTGCGCTAATGTGTGTGTCGCTCCTAGTGTATATAGCTTTTCCATGCACTCTGTGAGTGCTTTTCTCCTTCATTAATGATGCCAGTAGGGTTTCTTTGGGTCTGAAAAGATACCACAGGGGTTAGAACCCAACTGTGTCTGAATGAGAACTTTAAACTTGAGCTGTCCCTGTACAAGCATGAATCAGAGGAAAGATGGCTCTCACCGGAGCACTTGGGAAATGTTACCCATTCATCTTGTGTTTCGCACAGGGAGGTTACTTCTTGGAATGTAAAAAAACCTGGTAGATAGTAAATTTGTTCACCACCCCTTCCCCCCTGCCCATACCTGTGATTTATTTTTATCGCATTTATCATTAGAAATCTGTGTGCTCATTTTTTTCTATGAACCCTCACCCTCTCCTCCTGTTTTATGTTGCTTCCTGTGACATCGGTTGTACTCTCTGTGATAGGATGCGGATTTTAGTGTTTTCTTTTATCACCCATTTCTAAAATCCCAGTCACTTGAGTACTCCCCACGCTGTCTGTCTCTCTGGTAGAAAGGACCTTGAAGTAAGTAGGAAGCAGACCTTTGGTGTGTTGTGAGAGTCTCAGTTAATTCTACGGGACCATGTTATCACAGTGGCCACAATGTTTTTTCCTTCGCCTTGGTGGTCACTATGGAAATTGTGGTGTCTCATCTCACTAGAGCAAAGCTTTTTGTAGACAACTTTATAACTTCCAGTTTGCAATGCTCGGCAATGGAAATGTTAAAGACCTGTTGAATAATTAAGCTAGCACAGAATGTGTCCAACCACTTCATAATATTTTGGTCTGGAGCACACTGAACATGCTCTTCAAAGACTGCATTAGTGTCTCATCCATTCCTTGCATCACTTTTTGGCAATGCACCCCAGCACATAGGACAAAGTGGTGGTACTCTATGTTCTGTTGCTGACTCTGCCCCTGCCCTTCAGGTTAGGGGAGAGTAACCTACTGTGTCAATTTGTCAACAAATTAGAGTTTTAATACTCCCCTTCATTGTTAAGAACTTTGAAAGCACAGGTGAAAGCTTGGCATTGTTATTTTAAGTGTAAAGCCCACTTGGGTTTGAATCCTGAAAGACTAAAAGACGCTTTGGAACTGAAGCATGGCAAGCCCAAAGGGGAAAAGAGAGGAAGAGGGGAAAGTTATCTCTTTTTTTGGTTTGTCAAAGCCTGATGTTGAAGTGCTGTCTACAAAGCACCTGTGTGGTTGGATATCATGGTGTATAAAGGCTTTTAGTTGCAATATGCCACATTGTATAGTATGTTTATTCTCATCCATGGGAAGTTTTTACAGATTTTTTACAGGAAGTAAAATCAGCAATTTGTTACATGACCATAGAGAGCTGGTGGTAGTTGGGACCCTCTGAAGTGCAGCAGCATTCAGCAGTTTGCAGGTGTGTGACCATACAAAAGGCTGACCCAATATTTATGCAGAGAGCTTTCCAGACAGAGTGAGATTTTTTGGTTCTCAGCATCCTCAGTTAGATATAGATTTCTAAAAGATCTTAGGTCCATTTTCATAGGGTGCCAGCTGTGATTTTCTCATGACTAATGATTCTGAATACCAGTTTTGATATACCGTAATGGCACTGGTTTCCAGAAGGACCTGAGCACCCACTGGCTGATGAGCTGGAGCTTCAGAACGAACCAGTTTAGCATCTAAAATTGTATCCCCAAGTCAGTGAAGGAATTCCTATGGTTAGGTCAGTAGCCAGTGATTTGGGAGACCTGATTTTAAAGTCTTGTGTCACCACAGACATTTGTATGGCTATAGATGAGTTGCTTAGGTCTTTAACCTGTGAGGAGAGAGGGGGAGATAGGAAAGAAAGAGATGAACTCCCCAAATGGCTCTCTGTTAACGTCCCTGGAGAAGGAATCAGAATCCATGTCTCTCTCTCCTGGAGGAGCACCCTGACTATTACTCAACTAATACTTCAGTATTTGTGGCCTTTTGAATTGGCTTTTTTTGGCCTCCTGATTTGGCACTTTTCTTCAGAGTACCATCACTTCAACAGAAGGAGCCGAGGTTGGCCCCACACTGAATTGCTTAGGCCTGATGGCTTGAACACGAGCTCCTGGCGGTGTGGAGTTGAACGTTTGCAGATGAATGAAGACCTCACATTTCCCAGGAGTGCCCTCACCTGAGACCTTAACGGGGATCACTGAATGACTCTTGCATCTGCTGTTTATTTGTTCCTCCTGCTCTTTTGTGTATTGCCATCTGCATTTAACTCTTAGGCAAGAGACTCTGACTACTTCTCTGCAGACTCTCCTACTGTAAGGATGTTTCGTATCTCTACCAGACTGGTTTCTTGCACAAAGGACTTAGTCAACATGGTTCTCTGTCAAGGAATTAGCAACTATCTCTGCTTCTAGCAATAACTTCCTGATATTTAGATTCTGGAAGGAGTTGCCAAAATTCTGCTGCCTTTTTTTTTTTTTTTTTTTTTTTTAAGTGAATCTATTCACATAGTTAAATGAAAGTCTTTAAGGAAAGGTTTACCGTGAATTTGAATTGACAGGACACTCGCTGAACATTCACAGGAGAGAATAACACTGGGATATTTCTTTAAGCTTAGAGAAAAAATGCTGAGACATTTTTAAATATGCATCTTGCGTTCAGAAGCATTATGAAATATATCTACTTTAACAGATGTGGACAAAAATGCTTAGAAAGAAGAATATATTCATGGGGTTATATACATAAATAGTTATTACTTTAAACCTGGTGCATTAATAAATCCAAAAAGACATCCAAGTGCTTGAGCTAGTCAAGTGATAATGAAATGAAGCTAGAGTTACACCTCAGTGCATTAGAGTAAGTGGAATATAGATATAGGGAAATAGTTCCATTAGTTGAACATATCATTAAACCTATTTTGCAAGTGGAATGCCAAAAAAATTAGTTGTGTAATAGTACTGATATTAAGACAACTGCCAAGAGCCTTGTCATTCGCAAACTTTAAATATATAGGGAAAGAGGCAGACTTCTAAGTAATTTCATAACTTCAAAGTGTAGCATAGTTGTTCAGTAGCAGAGCAGTTGTCACAGCCTCAGCATTTCTGATTTCACCTCAGCAGTCCCTAGTCTGCACTGAACCTGAGCCAAAGCCATTGAGCTCAGCGTGGGAACGCCACGTCAGCTTTTCCTCCATCGCAGAAACTGTCCTCACGGTGGTCCAGAAAAGCACCGCTAGTGCTAGACGGGAGAGGGTCCTGTTCCACGCAGAATTCTCTGCCAGACCCTTGGGGTTTTGCCGAGAAGTTTTTGTATGTCCTGGTAGAAAAAGAGCAAGGGAGGGAGACTCTGTTTCTCTAGAACAATCCTCTGCACTTACAAGGATCACTCACATATTGGATGAGAGAAACAGTGATTTTTTTCTTTTAAACAATTGCATCCTGTCTCCTACTGGAATGAAATAGCCCGGATATTCTCCCTTCAGCTATATTGTGAAATTATCTCTCTGGTTAATCCAAAAGAATGCCTTGCTACATATCTTTCAGGCAAATAAAATATCCTTGCCTGTAATTCTGGTTCAGATTTGTAGCTCTTGCTCACATCATTGAATTCGTTGCTACTAGTATTATGAGTAAACTTTCTGGGAGAAGAGCTGATATTTGTATCTTTTTTTTTTTTCCTTGGGAATTCATTGTTTCTTCTAATAGAGTGCACGGAGTCTAGATTCTAGACATTATTTTTATTGCTGAATATATACTTATAAGACCTATCAAGAAATGGTATAAAACAGTCTTCCCTGAAAAGCTAGATTTACCAACATTTATTTTACAGTGATACTTACTTCTAGGATGCTATTCTTATGAGTAAAATGAAGCGCATTTTTAAACAGTTGCCAGCTGGAGGCAAAGACACCATATTTTTCTCCTTTATACTTTCTATTCCTAACTGCTTAATATCTCGGATAGATAACCTTGTAGGAACCTTTGGCGAATGCTTATTTTTCATGGTGACTGTTGTATATTATGAAAGGTTTATCTTAAATTGTAATGCTTAAAGTATTTCTAAATCTACCACCTGTTATCAGTGGATTGGAGAAGGGAATCGTTTTTCTGAAAATGCTCTTTAGGCAAAAATAATGTCGTAAAAGTTGCATACTGTGAAGCTTCAGTATTCTAGGTTATATTACATTCTTACTGGTTTAAACAGAGTAACAAAATTACTTCACTAAAGCATCACTAAATTGTTAGAGAGTGGGGAGGTTTGTACTTTATTAGACCAACCGATAGATGGAAGATGCAAGCTGTGTCCTTTCAGAGCTAAATGAAAGGATGCTGAGCCCAAAAACTTGTTCATTTTTTTTTTGAACCATATCCGTTGGTGTTAAGAAAAATGGAGAGAGAGAGTGAGAGAGCAAGAGAGAAATTGCTTCTTCCTGCAAAACTTTTTCTCTCCTCTATCTTGAGGTTATGACATTTAGTACATTTTCTGCTTTTATCCTGGTTGACAAAAACGTTGTCCTCCTTCTGGAAAGCACATGGATAAGAGCTACTCTCTTACTATTAATCCTCCTGTTACTGCAGGAGGATGCACAGCTTCCTAGTTGTGCACAAATGTGCAAATGTATTACAATTGCAGAGGAAATTCAATGTTAAGAGACCTACCAGGATTGGAATCAAACTGGAAACTGTCTATGGGTTGAATGAAGGGCCTTGTATTAAAAAGGCAGACCCCTGCACTAATACGTGAGTGAACTCCTAAGCAGAGACTGTAATTTCTGTACTGGTATTGAGAGGCATCACCCTCTCCATATAATATGGCAGACTTCACTGGGACTAAAGGAGTCCTTGGTATGAGCAAAAGAGTCATAATTTAGCCCTTAATAAGTAATCCTGTATCAAACGGGTAATTTGTTTGATAAATTTAGCCTCTTTATTTGCATTTGCAATGTTCATGAGCAGATTCGTTGCGTTCATTTGTCACCTGAATGTATTCCACAAAATATTTTTCATGGGCTTTATTTTACTGTGTGGATAGATGCCAAATGGTTTACTGGAAGTGCCCGATATCCTTTATTTGAAACTTCAGCTGCGTAGCGATTTGTCTCGTAAGTCACGTGGTGTTGGTTCCAGTCTCCTCACTAGTTCAGGCAGGCCTACAAAGGCCACCGGGGCTTTGAATCTCCCAGAAACACATGGTAGGAAGTAAGATTAGGGGAATTTGAAATCCCTTTTAGCCTTCTCCTTCTGATCAAATAGTGCTTTGCTGAAGGTTTTGGTTGCAGCTACTTTTACTGTCTCAGGGCAGAGTTTTCAGGCTGTCATTTTCATCGCCGATAACCACCTATGTGTTTCCAGAGGTTTAAACTAGAGGGCAGTCAGACTGTCATCTCTCTTTCTTCACTGCTTTCCTTGACAAAGCTTTTGAGGCAATGATGAGTGGGTCAAGCCCAATCTTCAACAGATAATACAAAGTCTAAATCTGTGTCCAGAGGCCTCCTGGGGATAAATGGAAGTGGCTGGGGCTGGGCAGAAGCAAGGGGCAGAGCTGGAGGGACTGGTGGTAGTGGCGGTAGGTCAGGACATGGCAGCAGGCTTTGGTCCAAGTTCTAGGGAGATCTGGTGTGTCAAGATCTCTGGAAACTGGGGCCTGTTTGCTGGAAGGAGGGAGAGAACGGTCGCTGCCGTGACCCCCACAACTTCTGATGGAGATGTGATCCTTTCTTTCATTTTAGGAGACCCAGGTGACTTTCTTGTTTCTCTAGTTTGTAAAACTTTTGACTTGTCACTTGGAGGTACTGGCTGGTTTCTGTGGCTATGCAGTGACGAGTGTATGACTTTGCATCCTGTTCCTTTCCAGGCTCTATAGTGAGCCTTTGAGAGCATCCAGGGTAATGGTCTCTATTTATGCCTTCAAAACCCTCTCCTAGGATACAGTCCTTGCTAGTTCTTTGAATACTTCCTCCGCCATCCTTGTTTGTCAGCCCTTCAGCTGGTAACTGCTCTCACTCCCTTCTCTTCCTTCTGCACGTGCTGTGATGCTGTGGCACTGGGGGCAATGGCACTGGCCAGCTCTGGCCTCCATGCCAGCGTTTTGCTTTTCTCCCAGTTTTGGAACCAGTTCCAATTTCCCCATCCTAGGGAATTTCTGCTTGTTCAGGCAGAGATGAGCGAGGTGGCTGGAAGGCAGTGGTGATTTTGGGGAAGCAGCGGCAGACTGATGGCGGTGTTCCATGGGTGGGAGATGCTGCCTGAGTGACAGACTCTAAAGGAGGTGTTAGAAACGCCCTCTGCATCCCCTAAAGCTGTCTGTACAGTGGAGGATGTCATCCTCAGAGGACTTCTGCCAAACTCCTCACTACAGGATGTTATTCGAAATGGCTGGGGAGATGTGCAGTCCCACTGTCTACCATGACAGTTCCTTGTCCCTCAGGAGTGCAAGCTTCAAAGAAAACACCACCTACCTGGGGGATCAAGGGAAGCCTGGACACCAGAATAGGATGCTGGCTTTTCTCTAGCTCTTTTTTATAGCACCTACAGATCCTGATAAAGTGCACTGCAACATAAATAGGATGCTGTAGAAATTGTTCTCAATCCGTAAGCCATAATGTTTAAAATATCTGTGCATTTCAAAGTGTCTCTGAAACAACTTACCTCATAAAATCTCAAGCTAACTGGAAGCTAAGGGCACTCATAAAACTGTGAATTGAAGTTTTTCCTATGGCTTTTTGTCTTTATCTGCTATGGTAGTGATTTTGCCTGTCCTGCCACACACGGATATTCTTTCTTAGCCCCTTTGGCCAGTGTCTCAATCTTGATGGTCTGTAGTGCAGGAGAAGGAACAAGAAGCAGCTCGGGAGCAGTGGTTTGGAGGCAAAGCCTATAACTGATGGCTTAGGTACTATTTTCAGCATCCTACATGGTAGGCAGACAAAGAGAGGTCCCTAGCTCCTTCTAACATGGCAGTGGGTTTCCAGTACCTAAGGAAAAGTTAATGGAGAGTTTCCTGCTTTCGTTTCAATCTTCATAAAGCTTCCTGGTACGATCCCTTCTGAACTGTTTTCTGACTGTCTGCTCTAGAGTTTGGCTGTGTGTTTGCTGCTGTGGGTTACCTCAGACTTCCCTGCTCGGATCTTCTGGTTGTACATGGTTTGACACATGCTTGTACTTTTGTCTGCTCTGTCGTCCAGAAAATTGCTTGCCTCCTCATTCTTGATACTAGTATTGCTTGTATCAGGGTACGGATGGATATTGGGACTGTAATCTATTTTAGCACTAGTGTCAGGAACTTTTGCTGCAGCTCTTTTGCTCTGCAGAGTGAAGCAAATGTCCCCTCTTTGGTCCAGTAGTGCCCTGTGGACTTCTGCCTTGCCTCCTTTTGAGAGACTGACGACGGAGCTTGCAGCCAAGTCTGGAGGTCTGGGGGGAGATGGCTGTTGGCACATGGATGTCGACTGGCTCCACATCCCTAGGCTCTCAGTGCCTGGGGCATGCCTGGGCCAGGGCTGGCGTGGCAGGCAGCGAGGGTGCCCATGAAGATGCGGAGGTCATACAGATGCAGGGCCCGGGCTGCTCCCTGTGCTATGTGGCAGAGAGAGCCAAGGGAGACCATTAGCAGTTACGAAGGTGAATATGGAGCGATTCTTTACTGTTTCATATAACAGTAGAAGTGTGAGGTATCCCAGGAAATGATGAATCAGGATCAAAATAAATGAAAGGAAGTGGTTTTTCAGCCGACACGTAGTTAGGGCAAAAGAATGCTTCCTATGAGGTGCTGTGGAGGCCCTATGTCCTAAGGGTTAAGAAGAGGATTAGCTAGACCAACAGAGGGCTGGTCCAACAGTGGCTATTAATCACCATAGTCTAAATGTAGCCTTAGGCTCTGGAGGAAGCTGGCAGGGAAAGGGAGATGTATTGCTGTTCTGTCCCGTACCCATCCCTGTGAGTTTGCTTCTGCTTCCCTGTCAGAGGCAGGCCACTGGGGTCAGATGCCTGGCCCCAAAAGGTGAGCAAACATGAGTTTTTTGCATCTTTTTTGCATCCTTTAAAGGGACATTTTCATCCTGCGGCGCTGAACAGAGCTGCATCCCATACAGAGCATTGCAGATGCATTTCATGTCATGCTCAAAAATATTCTGTCCTCTCTGGTCACTGATGCAAAGTAACTTCACATGCTCGAGTGCTTCTAATTGCAAGGGATGCAGTTAAATTCTTGCCTGTCTCATTCAATTGCTTCTGTCTTAGGTTAATGATGAGATTTTGTTAGGAGCCTGTATTTAGAAATGTATCACTGCCTAGAAAACATAGTTTCCTGTGCGACTACTACACTAGCATACTCACTTTAGTGAGTATTTGTGTAAATAAAGCTCTGTGGTTTTCACTCTTTAGGGGAATGGAGGAAGTAAGGGTGTTTTGAAATAGGCTTTCTTAGAACTGATGCATATTTTCCCACTGAGTGCCTCATTCCTTTTGTGTAAGGTGCAAGTGTCTGGGAAATAGAAATCCAAATCTGACCCTGGCTGTGAGCAACATTTCCTGGTTGAAACAATGTTGTCCAGTTCACTTGCAATTGGAATGGAAGCTACTGCCTAGCCTTTATATGAAGCTGAGGCTCATAAGGGTATATGTATTTTACTGCAGATCAAGTGATATGATGCATGAAAGAAGCCATCTGTGTGGTGACAAAAAAAAAAGTGTGTAACTTCTTAGGAGTCTGGTACTAAGGATTTCTATTTGATAGGCCTTCAAAAGCTACAAACACATTTTACATTCAGTGAGACTCCGGTGTTGTGGGACTGGTGTAACTAAGCAACGCAGGAAGAAAAACTGCGCTGATGCTGCAGTAAAGCCAGGAGGTACGCTGTTTATCAGTGGAAATTTCTGATAATGGAAACAGACTAAGCAAAATTTGCTCAAACTCGCTTAGCATCAGGTGGGTTTTATATAGTGCCTGTTGCTCTGTATGCAGGATTACGAGATACCAATGCCCAGAGCAAAACAAAAAAAAAAAAAAAGGAGAAAAAAAAGTTCTATTTCTTCTTCCAGTTCCAATACCAAGCCAGAAGAATGTGTTTTTCTTGTTAAGAATCTTTTTGTTTTACCTTTTTCTTTTTTTCCTTCTTCCTCTTATGAGCATGGGGCATGAGGGAAAGCTTTAGAAAAGATACTTTTTACAAGTTGACGTGAAAACAGTCAGGCCTGGGTTTAGTTGGTCTCGTCTGCCAGAGATTTCCAAATCTACTTTCCTTCAAAGAAAACGTTCTTTTTCCATGCTATGGGTTAATCTGTTGTATTCTGTCAGTGGAGAACTGAGTTGGAGGGATGAAAACAATCCAAAGAGCTAGTGAGCTCCTAGGGTATTGTCTTCATTATGTCCTAGGGGTTTTTTGTGTATTTTACTATGCTATAACAACATTGACTCTTTTGGGTTGAAATGAAGAGACAGTATATTACTGTGAAGGTCCTGTTGGGTGGCAGCAATGGTTTTATCCTATCAAAAAGAACTGATTTTCAATTACTAAGGAACAAAAGTAGACACAAGACTTATCATTAAGAAGTTTCCTGAGGTTGTTAAGATGACCACATAGATAGCTGGGTGAAGCCTTGGGACAAAGTCTAAGGACAGGTGTGGTAAAAAGAAATGTGGGAGAGTGGGAGCCCGCTTAGTCTTTTCCACTAATGGCAACCTGATAATCCTGTGGTTTTAATGTATTTTGACTTTACTGCAGCAGACTGGTGCCCTGGCCCATACTGTCACCCAGTCCAAGATTTGAATCTAGAAGCTTTATATTTGGCCAAGCAGAGACTGCCCTCAAACAGGATCCATTTTCCTCAATGTCACAAGAATGCTGTGGCACACGTCCTCTGTTATTCTAGTGGAAACTGTACAGGCAGATCATGAAATCCCCACTAGGCCAACGCTTTAGGGCAGGAACTTTTTTTAACAGGACACCTATTTTTGTACAGCAAATAAGCCCAACAGGAATGCTACAGCTGTCAATGCTGAAAGGGTCTATGTTTTTTTCAACTTTTTAAAGGCATCAGCAGTATGATTACCAGCCTATCCTTTCCTCTTCCTGTGCACCTCTGCCTGTCTCGTTGGTCTGTTTGCCGGTGTGGGTGGGTACAGGCTGCAGAGGGCACCCTGAGCGTCAAGATTTTGGCCTGGTCCCGTGGTGCTCACCCAGCCCTTCCAGTGATTACATTCAATAGATGGGGTGGCACTTGCAAGAAGGAGCAGAGACTGAGCCACACGGGTGGGCTGGAAATCAGGAAATGGCTGGAAATAAGGAAACAGTGGGAGAGTGCTGAGGAAATGAATAAAACCTGAAGGATGAGACAAGGAAACTGAGGGAAGACAGAGGAAGGCAGGAAGGAGGCAGAAAGCTGGTGCTACTGTGTTGTGCTGCTGGGGAGCGCTGGGTGGCTGGGAGGTGGGCCGTGAATGCTGATTAGAAAAAAGAGTAGCCTCCCACAGCTTGGAGCCGGCTCTTGCATAAAAGCTCTTCAATGCATGCACGGTTAAAAATAAAAGAATGTGTTTGCATGGTGTTGCCTCTGCACATGCTAACGTGAAGAACAATATAAACAGAAGTATGAGCAACACGGAGGAGGCAGTTTAATGGCTTTGGGGATTAGTGGCGGTATTGAGAGCCTTTCACCTCTCTGTTCCTAACATAAATCTAATACAGACTGATGGCTATAGCCATCTGGCTTGTGCTTGCTTGTATGGAACAACTAATGAGACAGAGAAAGAACCTGACCAGCGAGGCGAAAGATAAAAACCCAAGCAGGTATATGACAGAAGAAGTCATCCTCTCCTGTCTCAGTAGGAGGAATACAGTGCAATCACTCTGTTTCACAGAGCTCAGCAGGTAACAAGTGAGAGGGGGATGGAAGAGTAACAGACATCCCTTGATATATGTATCTACCAGGGAGCCTGTGACTTGAACAAATGTGTATGCTCTGAGCAACTTGCACCCAAATGTAAAGCTCTGTGATCTTTAGAGATGTAATTACCCCAGATAATATGAGAGTTAGAGGGTAAGTTTCAATCATAGATTAACTGTCAACTGTAAATTATTTTATACTTGACTGGACAGTGTTGTCTCATATATCACCCATCTAATACCTTAATTTTATAGACTATAGCCCAATTATTAGCTGAAAAATTTTACACTCTTAACCATATGATGCGTTTGGAGTAGGTGGCTTCCTTGTATCCCAGGCTTTCTAAATAATGATGGGAGGTTTTTTGAGGGTAGGCTAACCCTTCCAGAGAGTCACCGTTAGTTGTCCTCTTGCTCCAGGCTGCAAGGTCTATCATTCTTCTTCCAGCAGGTCTTCTTGCGTAGAGCTCCCAAGATCCAGGGCTTTAATGGGGAAGCCATGTGGCAGGTTGCTGTTCTGCTTTTCGAGACATAGGAATAGCCAAGAATGGGCACACATATATGTGCACGCACCCACACATGCACTAGAGAATGTTTTCCTATTTGGTGAATTTTTCAAGAGCTCTTGAGTAAGGGTGAGAGTTATGCAGGACCTCACCTGTGGGCTTCCAAGTGTGTGAGTTTGGGCAACTAGTACTGACAGTATATCTTTAAAGAAATGTTGCTGGCATCACAATAGATTCACTCTTGGGCTCTCTTGTGGTTTTATTCAATTTTGCTTTGGGATTGGCAGAGTCTGTGATAAGTATGTTAAACTAGAGCAAACCTCTAGAAAGCTTCCTGTAGAAGGGGTGAGAACATGCATAGGGAACATGGAAAATAAATGTAGGTATTACAGATTTAATTTATAGTAATCTTGGCATTGGTTTCCCCTTAGACTAAGCATGCAGAGCTTCAGGAAAAGATATTTTTACTTGCTTTTACTTCTTCACAGCGAGTAACCGAGAAACTACCTTTAGTATCATTCATTTTGTGGGAAAATGAATGTGCTTTAGCTATAGATTTCTAAAATACTATTTTTTATCTAAAAAAATTGGTTTTGGCATAGAGCTCTGACAACTAAACATGGTGTTTATCACTCCAGCCAGCCCTACCAAGGTCGGTGAAAGAGACTGCTTTATGTTTGATAGGGAAGCACTTCCACTAGATGCGTTAATAGTGTGAGAACAAGAATTATAGATACATGAAATGACTGGGGAGTGCTGTGTGCCAAAACAAAACTCGGATCCAGATACAGTCCTGGGTAGAATTTTCAAAAGCACCACAGTGACCTAGAGATCATGTCACAGAAACAGTTAGGAGCCCAACCCCCATTTGCAGAAATGTTGCAAGGACTTTACTGCCTTCCAGTGAGACTTAAGTTCCTTTTCCCAGAAAAACAGCCCTTAATTCACAATTAGTTCACAAAAGCAGTATTTGCCGCTTCATAATTATATTGCATAATGACTTCACTACTTTTTAATAACATCAGATTTCTTGTCTGTGTCCATTATCACCAGCTTAGAAGCTATTCTGTTGCTTTGGGAATTTCTTATTCCAAGTCACTTACTGAACTATAATTAAGAATTTCCACAGAAGACCAGGTGCTGTATGTATGTTAAGATATTATTTTATGCTGATTTAGTGTCAAGTCTTAGATTAATTTGAAATTTTATCATGCTGGTTTCATTATAAATGCTTCCATGGAAAGAACGTGTTATTGGAAACTGAATAATTAATAAGCTCTATGTTAACCAAATACTTTCTGAGTGGTTTGTTGAAAAATTTCAGGACTTAAGTTAAAAATCTTGGCTCCATTGAAGTCAGTGGCCCAATTCCCATTGCTTTCAACAAGATTTTTTGTTCCTTTTTCTCAAAAAATGCTTGTCAAACTCCTTAAAGTTTCTATATACAAATTCATATTTGTACTGTAGGGGTCGATGTGCCTTACTGAACTTCAAAGCAATTGTTTGCAGAGTAAGAAGAAAGGAAGTAAAATGTTCAGTGACTTTATTCAATCCTGATCCTTCGTGCAGGACTGAAGTGTACTCAAGAGAAATGTAACCTACTGTCATTTAGTGGCTTCTGAAACTTCTGGTCTCCAGAGCATGTTTGAATGTGATAGCAGGGGGAGAAGGACAGATGCAGATCCATCTTCTGTTGTTTCATAAGTCCCCATGAAAATTCGCACTCTCATAATTTTAGAGCTTGTAGCTGGAGTGCAAACATAAATCCCAGTGGAGGCCTCTACTATTAATCAAGTATTCCGTTCTCACTCCACTTAAAAAAATGTTTCAGGCTCCAAATCTTGATGAAAGCAGGGCTTCAATCCTCATAATGTGTGTCATAGCATCTGGGTCTCTGTGGAGTTTCCAGTGTAAAGGTCTGATCCTGTAGATTGGTTGTTAGTTTCCAGTATGGTTGATCATGATACTACAAAACTCCTTTGTGTACAAATGGTGGTTACAGTCTGCACAGACCCATGTTTGAAAGATGTTATGCTTTAAACAAAACTTGTAGGATTGCCAGAAATTGCACATGCCCAAATCCATTTAAAAGAGTATAAATGGAGTATGTATGAGTTAGGACCATAGTTGTCATAAACTTGTGTGATCAATGAGTTCTCCAATAGATGATTAAAGCTGTAGTAAGTTGAATGACCGAGATGTTAATTAGAGCTAATCAGTCTTTTCGTCAAAACAGTTTGTGGTAAGAAATTCCTTTGTTACCAAAATGTAACTTTTTGCAAAAGGAACCCGCTTTCTTGATACGTCGTCTTAATGATTGCAAGTCTTCAGTTCTTGGCTAGCCCAAGTTTGGACTTAAACCTAGATCCTCTCTGGCAAATTTATAGTAACCTCTTTGGTATAATTTTTCTGAATAACTACTTCTACTCTTAACATTGCCAGCTGTTCCCAGGAAACAAAGACCCTGTACCTTGACAACTAAACCAGGATCCACTTCACATTTAAAACAGAAAAACTGTGTTATAAAAGACAATGTGATTTCATTTTATGCAGGTCAGGATACAGCTTTGTTCCCTGTCTTTATTCCCTGCATTTCCTCTAATATCAAACCCTTCTTCTCCCACCCACCTCCACATCTCACTATAAGATGTTAAATGGGAGGAGGCAACCTAAGATATGAGCAATTTGAAGCATGGAATATTATATTTTAGATGTTTCCTGCTATTCTTATTAATCATTTTCTTTCAATTTTTTTTGTCAGATGATGATAATGAAGAAGAGACTGAGATGAGTGAGGAGACAGGTGAGTAAATAATATTTTATGCTAAAACATATTGCTTCTGCTAGTATCAACCAAACTGAGAGAGTTCTTAAAACTATTTGCCTTGGTTGTAATGAGCAGTGCCAATCATTCATTGCCAAAATTTACTACAAAATTGTTTTTTAGCATAACATAGGGAAAACCATTTCTGATAATAAATAATACAAGGTAAAAATGGCTAAGACTAACTTTTTAATGTCATCATCTGTTACGAGCCCCTGAGTGGTATTCAGTTGCTTTTTATTAATAACTAGCTTGAACATGAATGGGAAGTAATTAAAATTCTACAATGTCTTTGTCTTTAAAAAGGTGTGAATACAGCAATTCTTGAGTCATTTGCAATTGTGATTAGTGACCATGATTTGTGTGCAATGAATATATCAGCAAAACTTTCTAGCACACTCTTAAGTATATTGAACTTCATTAGACAATGTTTCAGAAAGTTTTTTTTCCTGGTTCTCCTAGTTTACCATTTAATATGAGTGTTAACATTTAGGGCTAGTCCTGAAATAGGTGAATGGAATTGAGGGATGAGGAAAAAAAGGCCTGAGGAAAAAGGAAAAGAAAGGAATGAGAATTAGATATGATGACACTGATTCATAGATGTTTTGGCTAGATGGGGCCTCTGGTTGTCACCTAGTCCATACTCCTCCTTGAAGAAGGACTGTCGCTAACACTAGACTAGGTCAGCTGTGGCACTTTCTTATTGAGTCTTGAAAACCTCCAAGGATGGGGAATTCATAGTGTCTCTGGGTACCTTTTCGTGTGTTGCACTACTCATATAGTAAAAAGATTTTCTAGTATCCAGTCTGAACCACCTGAGTTATTTGTGGCTTGTGCCCCATGTTGTATCATCTGCCACTACGGAGAAGAGTTTTGCTCCATCATCTTTGTGACTCCTCTCCAAGTACTTGTAGGCTGCCCTAGTTGTAGGATTGTCCCTTGACCTTCTCTTTACCAGATTAAGCCAGTTCGGCTCACTCAACTTCTCTTTGAAGGTTGTGTTCCCTATGCCCCTGACTTATCTTGATAGGTCTTTGCTGGGCCCTCTTCAGTTTCTGAACATCCTTCCTGAACAGGGCGGGGGAAGACTGGACATGGTATTCTACGTACAACTTCACTAGTGCTGAGTAGAGGGGGATAATAACTTTCCTCAACTTGCTGGCTACACTTCACCTAAAATTGCCTGGTATGTAGTTTTCTTATTGCAGTGCTGGCTTTTACTCAATGTGGTATCCCCTATGATTTCTAAAACTTCTTCAGGAGGGCTGCTGCTCAACCAGCTAGTTCCCAGCCTGTAGTGACTGATGCTTAGGGTTATTCTATCCTAGAGACAGAAATTGGCGCTTCCCCTTGTTGAACTTCATGAGCTTTGTGCTGGCCCAGTCTTCCAGTTTCTCAGTTCTCCCTTCTCTCTGGACTGAAACTCCTCTGTTCAACATGTAAACCACCTCCCATAATTGAGTATCATCTGCAGATTTTCTGAGGGTACATTCAATCTCATCGCACCAGTTGTTGAAGGTACTGAACAACATGGGCCCCACAATTGACCATGAGATCTGATAGGAGAACCACATGGAAGAAGGCAGAGATATGCCAGCCAGCAAAGAGCGATAAAAGCTTTTGAAGCAGTATGTTGGCTGGTTAAATTGGCAAGATTCTCCTAAAGACAAACAGATTATGATGATTTATGCAACCAGTTAACTAGCCTGTGAGATTCCTGAATAATGAGGTATATGCATAGATGTGTAAATATGGATATACACAGGTAGATAACTGATGTGTTAGCACATTCTTTTATGGCTGTTCTGGTGTGTTGATTTCATTACACATAAGTATAATTTTTTTTGGTGTCAAGATTATTTTAGTATAATTAGTGTGATTGATATAGTTGTACCTATATACATAAAAGTAGAAAAATGAAGACTGCCATTATATGACAAACATTTGCTGAAGATACAGTAGAATTTGCAGTATTCTTCTAACATTTCCAATTTCACTTTTTACAGTTATCATGGCATGTATATTTTTATAAACCCAATTATTTTGCGTTCTTTTGTCTTGTTGCTTTTATGGAGATTATGTAAATTGCATTTTTTTTAAAGCAGTTTAAATTAGAATTCAAAGGAAGTATATTTCCACTTAATAGCCAGTCACTTCTTTCTTGCCTTGTATCCTTCACAGCTTCATTAATTTAGGTGAAGCTACATAGCTGCTCTGGGAAATTATCACCAAATTAAGTCATTTGAGGAAGGTATTTTCACTGCATATCTGCTTTTTGTGTGTATAAAACAGATGATCTCATAGCTTCTCTCAGAGGTTTGCCTGTAGGGTGCTATGAACTTCAACAGCATCTATTGGCTGTTTCTTTATCTTTTGGAGATATTTTGGGAATGAGTGGATTGATTGGCAGCAGTCAATACCTGTATGGCCAAAGGGAAATGTTTTTTGTGTATCTACGCCGGTAGTGGGGAGTTATGCCCTTTTGACCTCTCTGTGTAGGAACTTTTTAATGATTGTAGGATGCATTTGCAGGAAAGTTACAAATACATACACCTCTGCATTGAGGGAAGGTTTTGTTTTTATACTAAGGTAGTTATCAGTCTGGAGGATATCTGCTTTTAAATGTTAAGAGGGAAAAATGGAGTAGCAACCTCTAGTCACCTCTTCAAGATATTAATTGAATAATCATTCTTCATTCCATTTGACCTCATGGGCCATGAGTCCAGCAGATGGAATCAGCAGTTGGCACCAATATTGATGATCTAGGATTGTTGAGCTATTCATATCCAACCTGCAGTCAAAGCTTGCTTTCGGGTTATTTCTCTAATTCCTCTGGAAAAAAAAGAAAAGAAAAGAAATGTTGGGTTCCTGGAGTGCACACATCCCACACTAGGTGTGTAGGACCTTTGGGAGATTCAAATATTCTAAATTTCACCTGAGTTCCTGTGCCTGCTACTTCCTACTGGCTAGGTGTTTCTGAAGGGCCAATAGCTAGCCAACAGAAAACACGGGGAAGTGCAGGGAGTCAAGTGTGATGGAGTCTGGTTGGATCTGTGCCAGTTTCAGTTTGGAGAATGTAATAGAATGAGACAGAGGCTAGAGAATCAGTCCTAATTAAAACCTGGTGGCAAAAGTTAGCAGAAAAAGAAAGTGATCCTGATGTCAACTGAAGTCAGTGGGAATATGTCCATTGACTTCAGTACACACCAGATTAGGCCTTGGGAACATCTAGAGAATTAGCCTAGAGTAAGGAATACCAGATGACCAAATGTGCATTTTATTGAGTGATGGACACATTAGGAGAGTAAACTGTCTTATGTTTCTACCACCCTGAAGTGTAAATATCTTATTACTCTCAAAAAGGCCTTTCTTTCTATGATTTCTCTTCAAAATAAATAAGGGACTATCTTAATTGCTTGTCTACCAGATACTCTCCATTAATATCTACATTAATATTGTAAAATCAACAGGCACAAATGATCATTTTAATGAGTTACTCATGTAATGTCACTGCATATATTGGGTATACTAGAATAAGAAAAATAATTTAAAAATAAGAATAACATAGTCTTATTAAATACATATATCCAAGAGCACTCCTTTAATGGCATCTAACTCATGAGATTTTAACTCATCAGTTTGTTACTCTGGATGTTTTATCTTGTAGCAGCTGCTAACATAACCATGCCATTTAATTCAAAGAGCCTTGGTGTTACAGTATTTCAGTTTGCTGTTAGATTGGCTTGAGTCAAAAGGACAGATGTAGTAATAGCAGGTACAGACTTTTGCAGTTTTTACGTCTCAGATTCCTTTATGAACGATATCCTACATCAGCAAAGGGTAGGACCAAATGAACTAGTAGTCTTGTCTACCTTTAACTTCACTGATTTAACACTGCAGAGTGATAATGCTTAATGTTTTAAGCTCCATTAAGGGAAGATTATTCTAAGCTTTAACTTCTGAAGGGCTTAGCTTTTATACCTATGGATTCATATATCCATGCATAGAAGCATGCAAAATAACCCCTAATACTGCCATAATTGTGTGCCCAATTGTAGTGATTGCACCTGGAAATTATGGAAGCATGTGCTATTATGAGCAGCATAGTTCAGATTCCTACACAATAATAGCATATTATTATGCATTGACATAAGTTAATTCTCTTACTATTCAAAAAAAAAGAAAAAAAAAAGAGTAAACACATAGAAAAGTGTTTGAATTCTGAATCTATATTCTTCCTCAACCCGTTCAGCTTCATCCCTTCCTGGCAGTGAAGCCTTTTGACCTCATCTGCGTGCAGGTTGCCCCACTGCTGTCTTTTGTTTCCCATCTAATAGTCATTCATAATAAAGGTCCTGTTAGTTATCCTGTGTCTGTCCAGAGCACCCTACTTCGCTACCTATTCATTACTTCAGAAGCAGCAACCAGCTAGGACAGCAGGACAAGACATCTTATTCACACAAATAGTAGAAGCCCTGTTACAAATGAGGCTGTATAAATATATTATTTCCTTGTGCGTTCCACTACGTACACACTCTTATACTTGGACACTTCATTTTGGAGGGAGAGTTTCTCTTTCAGTGAGAGGGAAGTGGGAGGCACTTGTAACTGGTGAGATACGGAATTTGTGAGGGATTTGGGGAATAGCTCGCTTTGAGATACACTGTAAAATTCAAGTGGCTTGCTGACCATGCGAATTAGCCTATAAAGAAAAGTCATTTCTCACAATCTTAGAGCTCACAAACCTTTTCATACGGATGGTCACTATTAGAAGAACTTTGAATGCAATCAGTTGAGACTTCTGTCGAGAATGTAAACAGAGATTTGCAAGCAGTGTTCCTGTAATATTTAGCCAGCTGTGCTAAAAGACATGTACATATTACTGTAGAGCAGAAAGGGTTAAGAGTTGTATCTTGACCATAATAAAAAGACATTATTTTGAAGCCTGCAAAAATCCCTTCTTTCTCTGGAATGAGGGAAATCTGCTAAAAAGCAATGAATTTGTGATTGAAATCTTATTCTCCTGGGACAGTCCCTCTACATCTTTTTGTGAGCATTTTAAGGTTCTCTGTAGAGTGCAAAAAGACCATTTCTTTTGAGATAGTAACAGTTCTGACCTCTCTGAATGTAAGCCCCCTCCCTCTCCGTCTTTGTGCTGTCAATTAAGATGTTGGCTATATTATCTGATGTATTCAGATATTCCTGAAAGACCTGGCTGGACACTTGCACTTAAACCTGATTGACATTTGACTTGTGGGACTGGAGAAAGCCTCACAGATTGGTTAGATGATAAAATTCATCATCAGAGGGGTGAGTGTTGATTGAAACTCTCCTATTGATTCGTCTCCTGAAGTGAATCATTGTCAACCAAAAAAGGGAAAATAGCAGGTAGTGCAAGGTGTCATTAGAACCAAAGACCAATATGGTCTGTTCTAAATATTCAAGTTATTTTTTAGATGAATAGGGGAATGTTGGCAGGAATCAATCTTTAAAAGCTTGGTTATTTTCAGGATTTCTGTCATTTGTATTGAAGTTCTTGTTGAACATCACCATTACTCTTGAGTAACCCCGTTGAAGGGTTGACAAAGTGTGTCTTTGTTTTTTGTTTTGTGTTTTTTTAACCTTTCTTTTCCCCCACTGTATTTCTTGTGGTTAGTTTTGCATGCTCACTGGGCCAGAAATAAATTGATCTTAGCACTTGAAAACTCTTGTTTTCCTCAAGATGTTGTATTTGAATTTCAAATTCAGATGAACAAATGTGATGACATGAATATGCTCTAATGTTACATGCTGTAGGAAAGGTCTATTTCCTGATACCAAGCCAAACCTCAAAGCATGTCTGTTTTGCAGTAAATCAGTTATTTACTAGTCAGTAAGGGCCCCTCCTGCTCTGAACTACATGGCATTCTGTAATGAAATAGAAATTCTGTGCTAGAAGAAATGTTTAGGAACAATATTCATTTTGGCTTTTGTTGAGTGAAATGCAGTATTTGTTCCCTAAAATTAAATAAGTAAAATTTAATTTAATTACTCACAAACAGATATCCATTTTGGAATGTTTCTTGACATTTTAAGCTGTTGCTTCCTGTAAATTCTTGCCAGTTTCCAAATCCAAGGCCTCTTGCTTTAAGATTTAAGTACAAAAGAATAAGCAGTTTCCCAGGAGGACAGGCAGAGAACATTTCTGAGTTTTCTGGGCTCTTTGTGAAGCCCAGGATTCACTCCCTTTTTGTCTCTTGAAAGAATACAATATTCTCCTTGATACTACCAATTCCTTTTCTGCATCCTTACTTACTTGTTTCTGACCCGGTGTTTGGAAACTTTTAGCTTTTTGTTTCCCAATACACGTAGTTGTAGAAGGGAAGGAGATGGATATTGCAGGTTGGTATCTTCAGCTCTTAGCAGAGCTAAGTACTTTAGGAGAACTGGGCATCTGATTGCTGAGTGTGATTTCCATATTCACGGACATCCAGAACAGTTGATTTTGTGGGGCATTTATGGAGAGATAGGAGTTTTCAAAACACATAAGCAATTTACAATATTTACATAGATTCTTTTATTTTTTTTTTTTTTGAGTTGCCAATTAGCTGTGACAGTTTGAGGTAATACCATGACTCTTATTTGCTCATGGCATGGCAGCGGGGCTAAATCAAGCAAGTTCATATCCCTTCCTAAGTTTCCTGGTTACAAATATTCAAGGTCTCCTGTACATCTCAGTCTGAGTTTTGGAGTCTTTTTCCAGTTATTACTATGTGGTTTGGTCCAAGTTCACATTAGCTTTAGTGCATGAACATGGACATCAGCTTCCCCACCTCATGGCCATCCTCCCAGTTTCCATCTCCTGCAAATTGTAGACAGTTTTTTGTGTCATTTGAATCTCTCATTCCTCTTTTGTGAGGTTGTGGGCTTTATGGCTACCGCCAGTGTTAGACTGAGGGGGATCCTAGGCAGAGCTATACTATGGGTTTTTACTTCCGTATATGTTTTGTTGAAGTGTGTTTTCATTAAATGTCTTAATTTAAAAGTGCCTTTTTATGATAAATTTCCAGTTCAACCTCACTTTTCTACTAACAGGCTGCCTCTGCTATCAGTTTGTGCCTTGAGGTCTATCTCAGCAAACAAATAATATTTTGGTGCCTTATGTTAAGGTCGCTGATGTGACAAGTTACTTTGAAAATGTTGTATAAACCCTTCATAATTTTTAAATTTTAACCAACTAATTTTAAATGCTGTAATTAAGTTGCTGTGAATAAGGGTGTTCTTAAACTTTACTAGCCTCAGTTACTCTTTTACTTAAGAAAGTTTCTTTTGCCTTCATCTGCCTGTTGTTTTCTGGCTAAAAGGTTGAATTTTTTTTTCAAATTTGAATGTTTCTACTTTGTAATGCTTTCATTTCTATAACTTTAATTCATTATCAAACTTTCTTTTCTACCACTCACTTTATTACTGTTTTCCATCAATATTCCTTTCTTAATATATTGTAATTTTGAATGGAGAATTGAGATGAGAAGAAAAAAATCATTTTTGTTCAGATTATTTCTCCATGGCTCCATAATGCAGTATAATATATACTCCTTTAAAAACTACAAATTAAAACATTATTCTTTTTTTTTCTCAAGAGATTAAGAGATCGTGAAGAAGTAGGTCAATTTAGTATGAGCTTTCTTCACTGCTGTCGTATGAAAGTTAGGTACTAATTCCAGCCCAAACTGAAAGATAACTATTATGATCCTTTTCTAGCAAATGATGCCGTAATGAATTTTTGTGATACAAAGGTAGGCATCAGGCATTGAATGATTGCTGAGATAAAATGTGCTTGTGATTGCACTATCATATGTAGTAATATTTGATGTGTTGATACAATTTGAAAATAATATATTTAATACATTTTTATGCTTAAAGAAGGATTGGAGCAAAAAGGCCAGGCTCCCTCTCCCACAACATGCAAAGCAGAGCAGCCTGAGGACCTTCAGAATGATGCTGAAGGTAGGTGGTCTGGCATCTTTTCAAAGCCATTAATTTGTTTTTCATTTTGGGGGGGAAGGGTTTACTCTGAATTCTTAAGAAAGGCAGCACAGCATACTTTCATTTAAGAATGTTATCTGTACACACTTGAAAAGTATCTTTTGGACTAGATCATGAGACTGTAATTCTTCTAAAGTATATTTCCTCTCAAGTTAGATTCAGAATTACAAATGCTGCTTTTGTGTTACAGGCTACTGATTATTGCTGATATAAAATGGAAAATTGTTGCTGTTTTATTTCTAACCTGTTCTGACTTTATGTAATTAATAATATAAAATGTGATGTATGTTGTGCAGCGCTCGGGTCATAGTCTGTTTGGTTGGTTAAACTGGTCAGATAAATCAACCACCCGCAGCAATACACAGGACAATAAAATTCTTGCTTTCCTTTTCTGTGAGAAAACCTTACTGTGTGCGTTTCCACTTCAATTATGGTCTTTATGGCTCCAGATCTTATGCAGCATATTACATCTGTCCATGGTTGAAAATCAAAGACGCTTAACATTAGGCTTACAATTTGTTCTGAAAAGAGTGCTTTCCTGTGCTTGAGTCTGTACAGGGCAGCTAGTCCATGTGTGCAGAGGCAATGCAGTCCACGGGCTTCTAAAATTGGAGTAAAGTGTCTTTTCAGAACATGTATCTCATTGGGAGAGTTGTTAGAAGATGTTAACATCAAAGACTACTATTCACAGTGCAGATTTTCATGTTGGTCTCGTCTGTGTGGAACAGAAAAATGCCCAAATGTGGGAGGATTCCCCTTGTGTGAAATAGTTAAAAGGATGAACCTTAATCTTTAATCCAGTTCACCTCCTTATTGTGGATGCTTTTTGACCTAATGTTCCTAAAATGACATGTCTCATTCTGCACCTCAACCAGTTGCTCTGGGAGCCTCATCATTTTGACCTGGTGCTGTACATTCAGCTCCTAAAATATTCTGGCTGGGGTATAGTGTGAGTCATAAAGAGCAGAAAAATGTTAACATCTATCACGTTAAGTAACTGCTAGTAACATCCTGTCACTAACATTGTGACTGGTTGTTAATGGCAGGTACTTAAAGCAATAGCTGTCATCACCTGGAAGGTGTGGGAAGACTCAAGAAATCTCATCCTAACTGGTCTTCTTTCCTTTAATGCTGCACTAAACCCAGCTGAAATTAAAATACCAATTTTGTGTTTGGATTAGAGAATTCCATGATGACAAACCATATGCTGATTTGTAGGCAGGCTAAATGGTGTGCAGGATCATAGGGGAGCGACATCCAGTGGTATCATTTTCCCTATTCCTAAATAGGGCAAACAGTGATATTTTTTATGGTATATTTTTATTTGAATCATGACTAAAAGCCATCATTGTACCGGGGAAAAAAAGTGTTGCAAAACTGCAGGTTTTTCCTTTCGTTTGGAAAAAGAGCTGATGTTCTTCCACTAACTATTTCTATGGTTTACTAGATACGGTCACCTAGTTTACTATTCCTGAAGAGGTTTCCTGCTGACCTACAGTTCACTTTGTGGAGTGCAAGGAAATGCAAGGGAAGGGCGAAGGGAGTAGCACGGCAATAGAATGACTGCATCACCCCGGAACTGTAAAATGCCTGGACGCTTTGAATTTGATGCTCTACCGCAGATTTTGCTGATGCAGAGTTGAGGCCTGTAGCACATAATCACCGCTGCAGAATTTAATCTAGCCAGTGGTGGAGTTCGCTTCTCCTTAGGCGGAAATCAGGCCCATAACATTTAGGGTTGAAAGTCTAAATTTAGACTGGAGAGTTGTTGTGATGGAAAAAAGTAATTAAAGTGTTTGCTGTGGGGGGTTGGGGAAGCAGCCTGGATCAGATTTCTGTGGAATTACCTACACCTCTGTTTTGAAGAGGAATCAAGCAGCTAGGCTCCAGATACTGAATTCCCATAAAGCTGCAAATTCTAATTCTAACGTGACACACCTGTGAGTCATTTCCATTTAAGTAAATGGGATTTGCACACATTTGTCTGAGAACAGAGTTTAGTTTCTATTGTTCTCATTATTAACTAGGATGTGGTTTCTGCCTAATTAAAAGAACTTTTAATGGCGAGCCTTGAAGATTAGGAAAGCTGTCAATAAGTGAAGTGACATGAACCAGAACTGAATATTTTTATTTGGTAGGGATTTGTCTTTATTTCCAAGAAACTGCCTTTTTTTTTTTTTTTTTTTAAACTTCGGAGTAGCTAATGCATATAAGCAGTCTCAAATAAAACTCAGTAAAGCCATGCTCTGCCTGAGGTCAATTTTGTTGAATTTTCCTCATGGTAAAACTGAAGTGCTTTGTCTTCACTGCATTTTAACCTCAGGATAGTTCACATGCTTTAGTTACTCCAAGTTAAAAAAAAAAAGGGGGGGGAGCTTTTAGCAATAAAAGCAAGCCCAAAGATACTTACATTTAATGCATGATATTATTTTCCCTTTGGTGCCATGACTAGAAATAAAATATTTAACAAATACATGCTGAGGCACAGGAAGAACTGGATTTTTTTTTCCTCTACTTAATTCTCAGTGTCCTTTTAGACTGAAGACAGGAATACAGCTTGCTCTTTTCACAGCCTCCTGCCATCCTCATACACATGCCCTTTGTGGCTGCCTGTAAAAACTGTTCCACTGTGTTCAGTAATATTTCTGCTGTATTTTGCTACCGCATGCCAAGCTGGTTCATTGGTTGGAGGTAATGGAGCAATATCTTTTGGTGCATGTAAAAGTCTCCACAGAAGAGCGTGGAAAGCAGGTTCCTTCATTATTACCCTCTCTGCAATCAAGGAAAGTTGAGTAAGTGGCTGTATGTGAGGAGCTTGTTTTGCAGTAAGCTAAAATAAACACTTGACATGCTAATGAAAGCAATTTTATACTGAATCTCTAAAGTATTAATGGTCTCTGTTATTATGCTACTAGATATATTGTTCTCTGCGTTCAGGCCATTGATAGAGAAAAGCAAGCGTGAACTGCATAGCAGATTTTCTTGTCAGTTGTTGTATTCAGGGGTTTTTCACTGTATTATGGGTTATTGTCTGGGAAAGTGGGTAGATTGGATAGATGGAGAAACATTCTTTACTTCCAGGGTCCCAGGAGTATTTCGGGTTTTAAATGTACAAGCATGCACAGTAATTCTTTTTTTTTTTCCCCTGGACCCTGGGGGGTAAAATCAGACAGGGATAATTTTGGCTTTCCTCTCAGTCAGGTGCACTCAGTGACTGTGTGATTATAAAGTCAGAGGTGAGAAAAATATGTTTGGCACTAAACAAAACTTAGCGTGTCTTACTTCAAGAGCTTTACAACACAACCTGAAAGTAATTACATAGACAAAACAGCAGTACATGTCACAGTTTAATAGCCACGAGCTAGCACATAGGTTGCAGGTCTAGTATTCTCATCCCACTTATCACTACCAAGAAAAATTAAACATTTTAAAAGAGGCTAATGAAACAAAATTATAAATGTTCCTTATTTCTCTTTGCTACTTCCCCAAATGTCTTTCTGTATGTCATGAACAGTGAGGAGTGTGTAACATTTTCTTGATACTGGGAGAAGCAAACCTGTTGGCCCTTGTCTTCTTTTGGGATTTCTCAGAAAGATATAAAACAGAGCCTGCTGAGGAGCTGCCTTGCCTATTCCTGCCATGGTCTGCAGGTGATCAATATTGTATCAAAGACAACTAATACATCTAATAACAGCAGCAGAAATGCCCGATTTGTCTCTTCCTCCAGGAGAAGATAATCAATCCATGCAGCAGAAGCTGTTTCTGTGCTTTCTTGAGGTCAGAATCCTGACTGCCCTTAGTCAAGGGACTTGAAGACATAACTGGAGCACTGCAAGTTGTCTTGCTCCAACTCATAAGCTTCACCCAAAATGGAGATTCTTATTGATAGGTTCTTGGTCACAAGAGATCACCTTAGCTGAGGCCTAGTGTATGTGTTAGGAGCTAGTTTGTTGGAACTGTGCATCCTGGATGAACTTTGTTTGTTTTCTGTTTGCCTGGTGGGAAGGAGAACAGTTTGATGGATAAGTTCAAGTCAGAAGGTCAAAGTGAACACAAATCACCTTTAAAATATTTGGTAGAGTTGGTTCCTTTGCCTGATGGGGTCATCCCACTACAGACCTCTTAGCTTTCAAGGGCAATATCAAATGTCTGAAATGTTGTTCAGCAGTGGCAGGAATCTAGGCTCATCAGCAAGCTCTTGTCTCACTCAGAATCAGCTCTGCTCTGTTGACAAAAGATGTCAGTCTTTTCATTTGAGTATACAATAGAAATGAGATGAAATGGAGTTGCATCTTACCTTGATAACTCTTTGGTTCGGCAGATCATGGTGATTAGGTAAGAAACTTGCTGAGAGGGAGACAACCTGGTTTCTCATCCCTTTTCCTAGAAAGTTTTTGTCCAGTAAGAAGAAGTCCATAGTCTTCCAACTGGAAACTAAGCCTCATTTAGACCTTAACTGCAAGATCAGAGTAAGGCTTCCACTTCATGTGGCATGAATTTTGCACCTTTGCAACTTCTCCCTAGCTTCATAGAGGGAGATGTAATGTGCACACCCACAACAGTCCATAGTACTGTGGCTTGCGCTGCTTTCCTCGGAGGTGGGCTTTGCTCTCCCTTGGGCTGAGGGTAAATACTGAACCCATGTCTTCCCCCTAGTGTGTTCCAGTTTTTGTGCTCCCCTCGGATAAATCTGGCCAGGCCTGCTGGCTGTGGCTTGAGAAAGAGTGAGCCCTGCTTTGTTTGTTCAAAGCCTGTCTGTCCTCACGAGGAAGTTCTGCATTCAGTTTCCCAAGGGGAAATAAAGTACCTGCTTGCAGATTTGCCTGTCATACCTGTACTTCAAAGAAAGGTGGATGTTCAGATACTTCCTTGTGCATGCAGATTTTTGAGGTGCTAAACTCTTCCTCTGTGATACAAGGAAAGTTTGGATATGCAGCTCTGGGCTTTGGATCCTGCTCCAGGAGTGGAGCTCTTAAAGGCGAGCCATTGTAGTGACTGCCGTAGCAGAAGGTTTGCGGCTGTGGTTAGTTGTATGACTGTGAATAACCTACCCTGTTCCATAGGTAGCTGAAGCAAGGGAACTGAAGTCCTGTTGAAGGATTTCAGGTTTCTGTGGCTTGCTGAACTGGGGACCTAAAGTACATATAACAGCTGTTGTGTGTTAGTATTCTACAGTGATGTTCAAAGCATCCTTTTTAAGGGCCTTCTAATGCTATGCAGAGACGATTTTCTCTTTCTTTAAGATATGGATTAATATTAACTAGATTTGACTTCTGATTAAGTTTTAAAATGTTCCCCAATTTATAGCAAATGGTTCTTTTGCCACTTGAGTAATTGTAGCTACATCTCTCTGTTGCATCCCACAGGGCAGTAATATTCTTCAATAAATTTCTGCTCCACTCATGATATGCTAAAAATGGACATCCAGACACATAATTATACTTCAAAAACACACATCCACTTATTTGGCCTTAAAAGTGCTGCTACTTATTAAGATAGCTTAGAAGTTACTGCATTCTTTTTACCACCAATCCAAATCCTTAAATAAACTTCTACATTAAGATAAAGTACTACAGAAGAAGTTCTCTGGGAACACTGTGTATCAAACATTCCTGTAAAATATTTCACCTTAATGCAGATTGGTTATATTTAAAGAGATGCTATTAACCCCTATCTGCTTTGGCTGATAATTCCTTTCTTCACTTTTATTTTGAAGTCTGCCATCTGTCTTGACTGATTGCAGCTCTCAGAATATCAGGTGATCACATCCCACTTAGCCAGGGGAAAAACAGGATGTTATCTCTGTTTTTATTTGGATTTGCTCTCCAAGCAAACCCTTCTTACAAGATTCTTTACTTTGTTGAAGTGGCTACTACAATTTCATTAAATTGCTGCGCGACTGTCACACAATGCCACTGTGAAAACGTGGCTCACTTTGGCCTCCACAAATTACACCCACTCCTGTTGCTTTGGCCATTTATCTGTTTGGGTTTCTTTTGGAAGCTGTATGTATATATATATGCAAACTGTACCAGGCAAACAGTTGCAATTCCTGTTTTCACACTCAGTGCTTCAGAGTTGATTTTCTTTCTGCTGAGCTGAGCTGAGGTGCAAAATACTGAGTTACTAAAGTGACTAATGCAATGTTGTCAGAGAAGAATTATACACAGTGACAAACCAGCGTACCTGCAGGGGATTCATCTGTCAAGGAATTCATTTCTCATTTCTAACCATTATGTGAATAAAAGTAAACCAGCGTGATTGTTCAGGTCCAGGGCAGAAGACAGGGTTAGTCCCTTAATTCTGAAACGTTAATGTGAAATAGTAATGTGCATGTTTTGGTTCACGTGGAATGGTTGGGGGTTTCTCTTAAGCACACCATGCTGTTTTCAACAAATGTGAGCTTCTGTGTTGCTTCCCTGTCCAGTTCTTTGCTTTATTACATTCCAGCACCACGTGATTTCGTGAACTGTATGCAAAGGATTGAAATAGCTTTTATGTTTTATTTTGACTGTGGCTCCGAAAAGCTGTGCTGCAGGCCTTACCGGTGTGCAGTTACCTAGTCTATCAGTTGCACAAAAAAAGTATGAATGAAGAGTAAATTGATGTAGTAAAGAGAAAATCTATGATTATACTATACCCATTCACATCTGGGGTCCCTCTCTTTCTCTCTTTCCCAGGACTGCCTGTAGGGCTAGGAATCAGGACTCCTCGCTTCTGCTCTGGGCTCTAGCAAGGGTTGCTCTTCAACATGCATCAAATCACTTTAGCAGCTTCTGTCCAATTTTATATACTATGATAACAGTGATAATTTGTGCAGCACTGTGTGTGTATTTTTTGCATCAAAATGCAAGTTGCCCTATATATGTACAGTGCATGGTGTTTAGGGTATGTATGGTGTTTAGGGTATGAGGTCCATATTCTGGATGTTTTGCAGAGCTCAAGCTCTGCATGCCAAACAGGAGATGGCTGTTTTCATTTGTTCTGAACGCTCGCAGTTGCAGGTAGTCAGAAATAGCAATGATCAGCACCTTTGGCAATCAAATTTAGATGTCTCATGCCAGGCACCTGTACTGCAATGTCTGAGTCAAGCTATATGTCACATAGAAGAATTATATCCAGTGAAAAAACAGCCTAGCACAACCTTCTCAGCAATGTTATGAATAAAATGAGCCAGGGCAAATCTGAGTGCCTGTGTCTTTCAAGCACCTACTTGGATGCCATAGCTCATGGCCCACACTTTATACCCTGGCACTTCCCTAGCTAGGAAAGGTATTTTGCAACAAAGCTCTTCTGGTCCACAGAGGAGTGAGGTGAGGGGAGCACTCCTATTGACTTCAGTGAGCTTCATATTAGGCTCCTGTATTTCTCAGAACTTTAAATAGGTGAAATACAATAGTGTTATTTTTAACCTCTGAGATAATCCCCAAAAGCTATAGTTTTCTCATTCTTTTCCCACAGTCGCCAACAATTCTTGACAAAATACTGCATGACAATGAAAACCTGTTATTTATTAGGCTGACTACTTAGCTGCACTCGGTGCATTGATAGCAGCGCATTCAGGTCTGCTGCAGTGAGGTAAATTGTTGAAACAGCAAGGGGGGAACAAGTCTCATAACCCCCTTAAACAATTACTGCAGATAATTCTTTACTAACCCCTCTTAAAATTTACCCCAAAGGGGTTATACACAAGGAGTGATTAAAACTGACCTAAATTGTAATTTAATTAAAAGAAATTGAAATTCAAACTGAAAATGTTTGGTAACCTCAGGCCAGCACCCTAATTATTCATTTTAATGCATTTATAGTTCTACAATAATGGCCTTTGTTTGTATGCGCTTTTTTGTTTTATGTCTGATATCATTTTTCCACTGGAATAATCTGAAAATGCTTGCAGGTGATATGATCTTGAGTATATATACAGATATATGTGTGCTTTCTTCTTTCATATTAGGAGTTCCACTGAAGTCAGCATATCTACTCATGTGTGCAGAATGTAACAGCTGTAAGATCAAGGCCTATATTTTTAATTTTCTCATTAATTAGTTTCCCTGTTATCCTAGAAGGACCTTCACATCATTAATATGATTGCCATGGCAATATTTTTGTGCTATTAAAAAGAAGGTTCAGAACTGTGGCATCCCTTATCTTGGTTGGCATTTGCCTTCTTCCAAAAAGCGTAGTCCAGCTGTGAGGTCCCCATGCCAGACTGAGGGAGATGTGTGAGGCTGCTGGCTCCTGGGGAGGACCAGCAGATGCCTGCATGGCAGGAGCCACACTGGGACGTAACAGGGTGAAACCCTGTTTTCAGGGACATGCTGCCTATGCAGATACGTGCGAATGGCAAACAAGACATGACCCTCAGGCAATGGCCTTCTGTATCATTTATTTCTGCTTCAGGAAGGAGTAGGTTGTTTGAAAGACCCTTACTCTGACTGTCTGTTTCTACCCTATACATAACATAGGTACCACTTCCTCAGCAGTGGAAACAATTTTCATAACATCTATGTTGGAGGGGTAAAAGTAGACTGTTTTGTATTGGTTAGGCAGAATTTATTCCTTCGACTAAAAATATGTTATCTGCAAATCTGCTGCCTTCTGGAAAATGTCTTTTTTCATTAGTTTTTGACACACTGGCTTTAGTCTTAGCTCTCCTAAATACATCTCTGACTACTTATGGAGAGAGGTGCTTCTCGAGAGGCATATGTGTGTGAGAATCTGGCCCTTGTTCAGCTCTGCCACAGGAGGAGCCAAGAGGCCGGCAGACTATTAGTATTTGTGACTTGCCATGTTTGTAGCAGGAGCAGTAAAAGATGCAAAAGCCCTCGTGCCCCTGGGCCCTTGCAGAGGACACGGGAAGAATACAAGAACCTGCTCTGGCGCTGCAGTCGAGAGATTGTCCCCTGGACTTTCCTTCGGTTCTTGTGTCATCCCTCTCCCCTCTGACTGCTGGCTTATTATTTATCGTATCAACTGCTTCGTTTGGGGGCTGCTACTGCAGCTGCCATATGACTGTGCATGCTAAATACCTCTCCTTAACGCAGAGTGGGCAGAGGCTGGCAGAGTATCCAGTTTTCTAGGTTGGTTAGAAGTGCTGCTTGCTTTGCCAGCTTGCTGAGCATGCTGATTGATCACTGGTTAGCCTGTTTACTACTGAATATAAATGAGGGAATAAATCATTTTGGGGAGTTTCCTTACAGGTCCCAAAGAAAAAGAGTGAGAGGGGAGAGCAAGCTCCTACCAGGCAGTAGTCAGCTTGGAAAAGGAAAGCAAAATGGCCAGAAGTATGTATTTTGGTCACTGATGTGCTTATTTTGTTTGTATTATGCTACTGTAACTCTCAAACTCCTGTTTTTTCAACTGACTGCCATTCTGGGGAAAAGAAACAGATGTTCCCATTTGTCTTTTGATGTGGCTCAAAATCATTTACATTTGCTGGCCTAAAATGACACGACATGTTATACACCACATTTTCTGTCTCCTCTGGAGTGAGTGACAGATTGTTGTTCAATTACTAGTATAATGGTAAAATAGATACTGTGAGGACAGTTCTCACCTAGAGGAAATGCAATTGCCAACTGCTGCAATAGTGTAAAGAGAAGGATGGCAGATATTGCAGAAGCCATCCAGAGAAAAAGACATTTTTATTATTAATAATGTCATGGCGAAGACTCAAGGGAAATGCACTGGGTCTGGCTTTTCTGACTGGAGAAGAGGAGAGCAGGGGTGAACAAAAATATGGAGAAGAGCTGGTTTGGTACTTTTTTAAAATGTATTTGCAGCTCTTTTTCCTTGAACACATGCTACTTAAAGCCTTTCCATTTGCTCTGCACCCAGCTCCAATGGAGAGCAATAATTACAAACGGGCTCTTCATCAGTAGAAGACACTTAGTGAGAGGCTCGTTAGAAGGGTTTTAGAAAATGGAAAAAAAATGTTTGTCAGACGTGCAGGGATTAGTCACTGTTGCATCCTCTAGTTTACTTTCTTATCGGTGTATTCATACTCCCTCCCTTTCTCCTGAGATGAAGAGACTCACCATGCCAGACAAAGCTTAACCCTTGCTTCTGGAAGTCAGTTACTTGAGCATTTCTTGTCCACTCTTAATTTTTTAGTGTTTCTCAATTCTACTATTTTTTTAATGTTTCCTAATTCTACCAAAGTCACTCTGTAGGCACAATGCACCCTTTAAACCTGCTTTTGTAACATAAGTTTGGTCTGAGAAAGTGACTTTACAAGAGATGGAATCCCTTGGGAATAAAGAGGAATACCTCAAACACCTGATTTTAGCCAAATAGCTCATGGTTATAGTCATACTTGTTTTAATGGATGTAGAAACAAGTATCGTCTAGCATGTAATTTTGTGTAGTGAATGCAGTCAGGTGATTCCTGAAATGATTTTTGGTGATGTATCGGTAGTTACTGTTTGTGCCTGACCTGCTTTTTCTGAATGTAAAGTCCATCTGCGTGAAGCAAAACATGTTGCACTTGGCCGTAAGGAAGTTCTTTAGGATTTGTCACCACTTATTTAACAGTGAAGCCCTGTTCTCTTTGGATCTGACTTAATGGTGAAGACTTTTCAAGTATCCTTCCGCCGTTGCGTTACGGTGGTGTCCTGAAAGGACGATTCCTTACCACAGCTCCTGAGCCAGGCGACTCGCTCCATGTGGGACACATGCAGGTGCAACAAAGAATTCGTTCCTTCTTTATTAATGGTTTGCTGCAAAGCTTGCAATGGCCAAAACTTAGGTTTTAGAAAGAAAGGGGGAGGGGGAAAGGAAAATGTACCTTCTAGTCTAGCTAACTTTCTGTTTTGTGTGTAGACCTCATGCATCGTCCTCGTGCTGTGTGTGGACCGTCAGAATGATTGAAAGAAAATTAAAAAAAAAAAGCGCAGCTGGTTTTATCAAATCATTTTGGTCATCTGTGTAATGCGATTTTTCTCCAGGTTAGACTCACTAACGTGCGAAGAAATCACTATCGCTAGGCTGGTTATGATCGGTTCAGAGAGTTACAAAGCAGGCAAGAGGCCCGAGTGCCCCCCCGATGGCCAGCAGCCAGCCCGGCCGCAGGTGGGGTGTAACGCTGGGCTCCTCTGGCGCCCGAGACAGCAGCTCTGCGCAGGGTCACCTGGCGAATGCTTCTCCGCTAGTCCCATCTGCTGGAGGCCGAGATGTATTGCCTGCCAGAAGAAGCAGAGCAACGTGCCTCCCTCTTTAAATATGAGCTAAATCCAGTGGGCTGCCGGAAGGTGCCCGTTTGCTTCTGAAAAGCACACGCTTGCTTGCTTGCTTGCTTGCTTGCTTTCTCCTCCCTCCCCCTTAATTGCATTTCTGCTCCCGTTCTTCTCTCCGACAGCCCCGATGTGCTGAGTAAGGTGGTGGCTCTTTCACCGCGTTGCTCCACGGAAGTTGTAATCAGAAAAATCCAGGAGCCAGAAGAGATCACAGCAAAAAAATATGTGCATCACCATCAAGCCGTTCACAGGCTGGGGACTGAATTTCCCTTCTGCTGGTGTGTGCGCGCTGCACTCGCTTCCTCAGCTGCCTCGGTAGGGCTGGTGCTCAGCTGTGCGTGCCAGCCGCCTCACCGTGCCGGCACGGGGGGAGCAGAGCCACGGCCGATACCGTGTGCTACGCCGCAACCACTAGTATTTTTATGAAGCTAAAAGAGGGCTCCTGACTGTGGAAAAGACAGATTGCTTGATTCTTTTCTAATTGGGCCAAGCACAGGTTAAGAAGGTTTGATCCTGTGTCCATAGACTTTCCCCAGCACATACTTTTCTCAGTGGTAATTCACTGTTTGGTACCTGCCTTCAGAAAGGGAGCTGGAGGGAAGAAAATGGATAATGAATGCAAATGCAAAAATGGAGAAAATTGTGAATGAATGTGAATGTAAAAAGGAAAAAAAAAATTAAATCCTAGCAATCTCGCCTTGGTTTATTTTGCTCTCTTCTTTGTAGTCATTTGTAATGCATTTTTATACTTTATGTTAGGTGGCTTTGAGCCTTTAAAATAAGTATCAGGCAATTCTCCCCCTCCTAGTGTCACCTTGCATAGCTATTAAGAGAGGTTCTGCAAGCCTAAAACACAGCCACCTGGAGGGTCTCGTGGAAATGGTACTGGAGGAAAACCATCCGAGAAAAACATCTTTATAAAATAAATAGAGTAAGATCAACCATCAATTTTATCTACTGTAGACAGCGTTTAAGGAAATATCTTTATTTGGTATACAGATATTTCCAGTGTTATGAACCAATTCTACCTACTGAGGTAAAATCTTCAATCTAACCCCTTCTTCCCCAGCTTGAAACGTGACTGTATTAAATGTAACTATTAATGTTTGCAGTTCTTCAGTTTACATTTATATCTCTCTCCCCTTTTATCACAGGACCTTGCTGTAAATCAAGAGTTTATGCTGCATTGGTTACAATTAATATTGCTGCCACTGTTACCAATAAAAGAATATATCATAAGTATTTTTTTTTGTGGTTTCCTTCATAGGTGATAACAGCCCAGAGGAGAAGCAAAACACCGAAGAAGCTGAGGGCCAGAGCCAAGAAGCAGGTTTGTGCTGAGTTCCTTAAAGGACTTTCTTGGGTTTTATCCACCTTGGTGAACAATAACCGTAGTCAATGCTATTGACTGAAAATGTTTGTACGTTTTCACCAGATTAACTCAGGGCTTGTGCACTTCTCCCGGGAGGGATCCCAGCGCCATTCATTATGAATGAATGTATTGCAATGCAGGAATGCAGACTTTGCTGTTTAAGTTACACGCTCCACAGTCCCTCTTTAAGGTGGCATATCTCTAGATAAATCTCTAACGAGAAAGAAATAATTTTCCCTCTTTGTCTACGCTGGAGTAGCACTCTGCGTAGCACAGAAACTGGGGGAAAGGAAATTGGGGGAAGGAGGAAGCAGTCTTTCTTTATTAAAAACTGCACTTTAAAAATTTTTTGAAGATATTTTCAGATTTTAGTAGATAGTCTGCATAAGTCTCAGGGGTTATGAAGATTTAAATCCATACAGAAAGATATTACATATACTGCAAATAAATGTCAGAGTTCACAAGCAGCGGGTTTTGCAGGTGGCATGCTTATAAATTATATGTTACAAGCTAGTAAGTTCAGTATTTTAAAATACAATACCACTCAATGTTCAAAATAGATTTTCTGTTACTTTTTCTGTTTCTGGTTGTATTTTTCATCCTACCAAACTTTATTCGATGCAAATGACAACTAGAATTAAGCAGTTATCAAAATAGCTGAAGTGACAGTCAAAATAGCTACAAGTCCCCATATTTCTTAGGGTTTCTTTTTGCAGTGTTACATGTAACACAATGCTTTTTGTGTTGTTTTTTTCTCTCCTAGTAGTGCAGGGTGTTGCCTACACATATTTAATTCAGAGCGTGTGAAACAGTTTTGTACAGAACCACTTTTTTAATCAGTCCTGAGAATTGTTACCGGTATCCGGCAGATAGAGCTGAGCAAGGCCAGTCAGGTCAGCCAGCCAAGTCATCTGGCCTGCTTACTGCATTGTGGCTCTTTCCAGATGTTACATTCATTTGAGAGCAGTCCTTTTTTGGTCCCATGCAGTGGGCGCCACAAATGTGAAGGTGCTGCATTTCTCCAGGGCATCCCATAGGCTGGTCTTCTGCAACAGGATCTTAGCAGCTGCTGCCGTCCCTGAGTGCTTGAAGTCCTTCCCTTGGTCATGTCCGCCTCACCACCTCTTCTTTCCATCCCCGCGAGAGGCAGAGTTGCACTGTCCGAATCCAGACTCTTTTTTGCACCTCTGGGTAGTCAGGGCGATATCTTTGCCTTGGCAATGTCAACATTTTAACAGTACCAAGCACTGCTTGGCTTCTTGCTCAGGAGAGCTCAAACTGCAGAGGTTTCTGTTTAACCCAATTACATTACTGTCTACAAGTGCCAAATATAGCCCACTATACCTGTCAACTATATTCACTCTGTCTCCTGATGGGATGCATATTTCCCTGGTATATCGACTCATGAAACAGCTGGATTGAATGAGCTACGTCTCATTTTTCCCAGAAGTAAAGAAAATATACCTCTGTAAATTATTACTCTGCTACTGGGAGTGTCTTAAATGCATTGTGTTTTTTTCCAAAATTGTCATTATGACCTGTTATGTTACGAGCTGCCAGACTTGGTTTATCAGAGATATCATATGCGTTCTTTTACTATCTAATATCGGTAGACATGTTTTGTAGCTCTCACGGAGAGCTTCAAAGAAAAGATCCAGACTTTTCAAGTCCCAGATCCAGAAAAGTCATAGCTGAGGAACGCATTTAGGTACATGCCTGAAGATAATGTTATGCCTACATGTAGTCCAAGAGTCAGCTTCTCAGCCATAGGCACACAGAGGAGTAGTACAGAAAAAATGATTTGTCTTTCCGCTTATCCCTACTGGCTCACATGGTGATAACAAGAGAGAGGCATGCAATTACTTTGAGTCAGTAACATAAAGCTAATGAATTACTGTTGCATTCCCATTTCCTCACTGTGGAAGCAAACATCATCGGGAACTTCTAGGGCTGCTGCTTCTCTGCCCTTTGCTTGGCAGTAGAAAATGACCCGATTTTGCAAGATACATGGTTGCATGCCTGAAATGCTTCTAATCACTATGAATGATAATTGTCAGGAGCAGTCTCCTCCAATATTAAAGTTCTTATTTGAGAAGGCTGTATTTTCTAAACCAAAAGGCATAGCCTTCATCTGAGTGTGACAAATCACAAAAGCATCACTTTAATATTGTAAAAGAAAATATAGGAGAAAAAATAGAAACAGTGTATTCTTACTCAGGCCATTACGTAGAGATTTATATATTCGTATTATACAATAGATGAAAAAGCCAGTTATAGTGTACGAAGATTGGCCTGAAATTGTTCAGCTATTACTGTTTTGTCTTTTTTTTAATCTAGCCACTATACTATCATCGATGAACTTCACAGTTAACACATGGGAAGCAAATAGGTGGGATTCAGAGCTCTTGTTTTAAACCAGTTTAAAAAAAGTCTGTGTGACTATAAGACTATATTAGGAACCATTTTTGTCAGAAGCATAGGAGGGAAGTCTTTTGAAAGAAATGTAAAACTAAAAACAAAAAAAAATGTTCCTAAAGGTTTTTGATTATAAAAAATGCCAAGCAAAAGCAACAGTGAAAGTGAAAAGATTCGATTAAATTCAGGTATTAGTTTTGTCTGTGAAATATCTAGTTACATCAGCATGTTCTACCATCGAAAATCTATGTGCCACTGATTTTCAGGGAGTTACTAAATTTAGGGCCTGATTCAGGAAAGCTTCTGTTTTCAGGAAAGCATTTGCATTTAATTATTTCATTTCCAGTGGGATTCATGGACATGATTAAAGTTGAGAACAGGCTTAATTGTTTTTCTCAAAATAGATGGATTTAATGAAAATAAGTATCTCAAAGCAAGTAGCAACACCAGCCTACCCGTGCAATTGATAGCTGTTACTCCCCCCGTAACAAGGGAAATTGAAATACAGACTTGATTTGGCAGTATGGTAATGCAAGCTTTACCCCAGCTTAGGGAAGAAGGTCAGACCAGTAATGCCCAGAGAAGACAACGTGAATGGATGGAAGGGCAGAAAATCGAGCCCCATACTAGTATCTTGATTCTTAGTCACAGAAACCACTGGAGAAGGTGTAATCCTTTTTTCAGTCAACCGGTTCCTCAGTTTGGTATTTAATGAATGACGTCGCTCTCATTTTCTGGGTTCTTACAGATGAGACGAAGCCTACAGCTGTACTCAGCCTATCATCATCAGAAGAAATAGAGCTGAGTGAGGATAAAGGTACAGATTGCAAACTGCATTTCAAAATATCCAATCCCAAGAGGACATTTCATAAAGCCTTATTTTCCTTTGTCTGGAAATTGCCAAAATCACAGTTAAACAACACAAAAATAGATAAATGCTTGGATTTTCATTTACAAAAGTCTTTGTAATGAACTGCTTGGCACCAGCTGTTCTGCTGGTAGGAGAGAGATGCCATGAATTCCTAAGTCCCTTGTTATGGAGGTAATACTAAAATATCATAGATGACATATCAGAAATGAACCTCAAGCTTGGGCTCACTAGGGCGGCTCACACGTGTAAAGTTAAGCATGCCCATCTATCTCAGCAGTATCAGCTCCCTACTCAGTGCTCTCCTGAAGAGGAAAAGAAAACACAATCACTATAAACACATCAGGAGGAGACAGAAGGAGATGAAGTCATAACGGAGAGGGAGAAAGCAATGTTTATCTTGTGCGGACTGTGCTGGGCACTCAGATCATTTAGTTTGTGATAAATATTTAAAAGTGTCACGGGGCCAAATGACAGGGAGTTTAGGAAACAAGAAAGAGGGATGATCTAATTTAAGTGTTTCAAGCTGAGCTTTTTCCTGTGGAGCTGTTGGTTTACAGATAGGAACCGGTGCACAGCCGTACCCTTTTTGATACTCTTATGATATCACACCATTAATTGCTTGTGCTGGCCTACAGTTTTGGGCATTTTTGCAGGGGCATGTCAAGAAAAAGCCTGGGTGATTTATAAAATGTTTGCTACTGGTAATTCAAAACAGGAGTTAGGCTATCTATAATAAATACAGTCTCTCAGTACAGCTTTCAAGAAAGACTAATAGAAAATTTTAATGCATTTTACTGAGATAACATAATTATTAACATCCATTAACTTATTTATTTTAAAAGACTTGATGTTTAATTCAGTGTCGCTGCTTGGCTCTCTTCTCATTTTTCTAGATAAGTGTGACGGGGTGCGAGAGCTTGCCCTTTGGTTCCAAAGGAACGTGCTGGAGTGCCCACATTCCTACCTGATTATGAGTTCAAAACCTTGTGCAGGTTGATTTAAGTGCTCTCTCAACTGATTGATTGATACGGCAGGGGGGAAAAAAAAATGCAAACCCTTGCCAGAGCACTGTTTTTTGCTATTCAGATCTTCACAGATTAGGGTCGTGGCAAGGCTAGTGGAAGGCAGAAATAGTGATAGATTCAGCCCTACTGTAATTGGTGATTACCTGCCAGTCATCTGTCTTTCTACTGACATTTGGCCTATCTATGAATTCTGTATCTGTATGATCGCCCCTTGGACACGCTCTTTATGTTTTGTAACGTGAGGGCCATGGCAGATTTTTGGCTTTGGATTTTTTTTTGCTGTGTGCACTCTTGCTGAAGGTCCCAACATTTTGGTATTGCTTTGCGTTCTTGTTCCTGACTGTGAAGTCAGTGCCTCCTCTTATGTTTTTCAGGGACAACACCAATCATCTCAGTGTGTGACCATTCCAGTTTTTTTGACTCATTGTATTAGGGGTCTCTTCTCAGGAAAGTAGCGAGAAGAGATACTGCCCTGAGAAGTCCTTTATTCCAACATGTAGTTACTCTTTGGTGTCCTTCCTTTCCTCAAAAATAAGGTGGAAAGCATCTAGTAAGGCAAAGGAGTGAGACAGACTCTCCTCTGAATATCTGGTTTGGGAAGTAGTACTGGTACTAAAAGGAATGGTGGAGGTGTGTGATACTTAGCATGCTTGGGGATTTGTTTATGAGTTTTTTAAATGTAAACAAAATTTTTGAAAGACCAGGTTTTCATCCTTGTTTGTATTAGTATATTTTCAACTTGTCAGGTTTTAGATTTTGAGTTGTTTTAAAATGAACGCTAGTGTTACAAAAGTGCTACCTTTTCAGAGACGGCACTTTTACAAAATCGTGGCATTTCTGAAAACACCTGCCACTCCCGAAATAAATTTCAGTCTTCAAACTGTTTGTCCACCGCGTTAACTCAGCTAAAACCTGCCAGGTTCTGGAACATACTCATTTCTGTAGTTTATCTTCAACTAAATGAACTGGATGTAAAGCATTTAAAGAAATTGTATTTTTCCAGTCTGTTCACCTAATTACTGTGAAAGGAGATTTGTGGCAAATAAATCTAGACTACATGCTTCCAAAATGCATAGTTTAAACAACTTGGAATATGAGGCTGCCAAGCCTTTTATGGAGCTATAGCAGTCTTTCAAATGCCAGTTCTGATGGGTGCACTGGAACTGGTGTTTTGACTCTAATTAGCATCAACTAGTAATTTTTCTGCCTATTCTTTCATCTATTTCTGGGGTCAGAAAATAGTAAACACACTGAAATATTTATCTTTAATTCTAAAGTATGGTGATATTCAAACCAGATACTGCTCTCACTTTGAAGGTCGTGCTGTTGCTTCACGTAGCTCTTAACAAATATTACCCATTGCAGACTGTCATAAACAGGGTTCTGCCAGTCCTATAGCAGTATAGGTCAACGTGTTTTGGTAGGGTCTTTAATGGACTTTGGGAGTTTAATTTTCCTGACAAGCCTTATTCTAATTCAGGAGAAGCTTCCTAGTCAGGACAGCACTTAAATCTTGCTGAGAACTTACTCAAGTGTTACTTTCCTGCTCGTCCACGAGACTTGATGCACATACATCACTGCTGTCAGGAAGTTCAAATATTTTTTCTTACCTGGGTTGTCTTTATCAGGACTTTTTTTTTTTTGGCGGGGGGGGGGAGGCAATTTTAAAGAAGGGGAAGGATGAGAACGTAGAAGGATTGTTCATAAGAAGTGTGTTGGTGAGCAGTGCAGGAATAATGTTTTCAGGGGCTCTGATTAAAATGAGAACCTACTGCGAGACTACATTTCCTGTATTATTGTGAAAGTATAGCTCTTCCTTTATTCATTCTAGAAGCGACAGTAGCACTGTCCAGAAAAAAAAAGTTCATATGGGCCCAATTTGCATGTGGCCTTTGAACAGATGGAGTTTTCTGAGTGCTCTGTCTTTCCTCAGAAGAAATGCGGGACAGTCATATTACAAGAACATCAATATGTTTGATGTTATGCTGTGGAGGTATCCTCTTATTTGAGTCTGTGCCAAGTTTCTATTTCCACTGTCTGGAAATACCACAAAGAAATGTTGAAATTTTATCCTTGAAAACTTGCATGCATATCTATTAGCTGTTGCGGGGAGAGCTGGCGTCTCTAGGCAGCACCTTCGCCGTGCTTCATTACTGTGCATATGGAAGTAGGACCTTTACGCACAGTGTATTTCAAGGTAGAGCTGCTGCTCTTTATGAAATGTAAGGACAGAACAAAGTGATTAAAGTCATTAATGTTTATGCGGCAGATAAAAGACATATCGGACAGGCTGCAGGCTCGTATGCCTGTCCACGCAAGATTGTGCTGGGACTACCAACTTGTTTTAAATGTACCATCTACTATATACCGTTGTGTGGTAATGATGACAAACGAGGATAGGTTTGAACCCGTGGTTTTAAAAATAGAGTGTGCATGTGTGAGAGTGTTCTGCCTCTTCTTCCCAGTTACCTGTTGTACCAATTACTCTTTAATGTGACTTAATGATGGGGCTTTCTGGCAGAAAAATGAAAAAGAAACTGCGGATTTAGTACAGCTGAAGAGTGAACTCCACATTATGGAATCGTGACAAAGTTCCTGTTCACAATACACTGATTTTAATTCATTAGCACTTAATAAGAACTGAATTTTCATTTGAAGGTCAACTAAATTAAATCGTATGCTAATTAATTTTAAAAATAAAGTACCGATTAATTATTTCCAGGTGTTCACCAAAGTCAATGTTCCTGTGGGAATGCTGTTTAAAGCAAGTCACCATTTTTCTGCATTCACTGAAATGGAGTCAGATTCAGTCATCTAGAGGGTTTATGTTGACAGAAACAGAATTAGGTATATGTCTTGGCTAGAGTTTAACTCTAAAAACTCACTGTGTGCAGTGCAGAAGCCTATAAGTATCCTGCCTGTAAAACATAATGGATCTTAAAATTCCTGTTTGGCCAGCTGTAGTTCTCACCATGGAAAAATCTTGATGTCCTGAAGACAGAAATGACCAAGAAGGGATAAAGTGAAAGATATAGCATTTCAAATTCAGGGGAGCTGTATAAATCGACATAAATTAGACATTGATAAGTGGGTGAAAAAGATTGACTGAAAGGCCAATATATTCAAAAAGAGGTGTTTAAAATCAGCTCTTAAGTATATATTAAGACATCTAAATGAATGACCTGATTTTCAGAAGTGCTGAACACTCAGCAGCTACCAATGAAATGTTTTTACTTCACCCTTGGGCTATGATTAGACCTGGAAAATTTCAGCCTGAAAAATTTCAATTATAGGTAACTGAAAAAGAACCTGTGTAATGGAAGAGTTTTAACACCCCCAACTCTAGCTGTGGCTACAGTGATAACCTTTCTCTCGCCTGGGCAGAATGATTTTTATGAAAGCAAATTGACTAACACAACCCGAATGGCATGGTTTGCGTTTTTTTTAAACCAGGTAAATAACCATCCCCAGTCAGCCAAATGCCTTTTTGCCTAATACCCTTCATAACAGTCGGTTTTAGCTTTAGCTAGTGCTGGTTATTCACTTTTCTTTTAAATCTGACCGATCTGTAGCACTGTGCATCCAGACCGGGTCCGGACCCAGCCTGGAGGTGAGGCTGGAGCCTGAGTCCGGACCCAGCCTGGAGGCGAGGCTGGAGAAGACGCGGCTGGAGGAGCGAGTGAGCGGGAGCCTTACCTGGCGGACCTTCCCCCTGCAGAGATGAGCCGCCTGGTCTGTTATCCGAACACTTGTACAAATCTCTCTACAGGTTGTTGTGCCTAACAAGGTCTGTTTTACCAAGCTGTATAAACTTGGGCTCAAATAAATCTAATCTGTCATAAAGATAGATTAAAATGAAATCTTGGTGGATATAAAAATAACATTTTAAAGTCAAAGCTCACGAATATCTCCCTAACTTCTCATAAATCACCATTTTATAGTACTTCATTTTAACACATTTTCCTCAGTTTATGAGGCAAAAGAATACCCTAATCATGTGGCAGCCTCTGTGCACACCATTACCTGTAATTTTAGACGCCTGCTTGATTTCTTTCACTCTGGAAATATTCCAGTCATTTTTCACAGTATCATGCTTAAAAAATAAAATGCACTGAACCCGTTTCTTTCATAATGGCCAGCTTTTTCCCTCTTTAATCTTCTTACAGCTCCCTAAAACATGGTGATTTATCTATGCTGTGTGCGGGACCCAGGTGTGTTGCACATTAGAAACGACTCAGTAAATAAGCCACACAGAGACTAGCTGGGGAAGTGAATTTTAAAAGATCATTAAAACCACTTAACATTCAGATCTTACTATTTCTCCTCTTCCTACGTATTTGCAAAATTTTGTTTGAGCAACGCTGTTTTATGCAGTCAAAAAAAGTATGAATGACATAGTAAAGGATGAGTTTTTATGCAGTATTTAGACAAAATAGTGTCTTGATTATTGTCAGGAAGGTAGGACTGATAGCTTATTGCAGGCTACACAGTTTTCCTGGAGCTGAATTCAACAAATAGTTGATAAAGGGAAAAGTGAATAATGTAGTTAAGGGGTATTCTGTCCTGCTTACTTGAAGTCAAAATGTTTTCTCCCAGGATTTTTAAAGGCTGGGGTTAATTCCCAGGTGTGTGCTGCCAAGCAGCCCCACAAAACAGTAATGCCGCCACTGCGGAGGGGTGTTGAGCGCTGCAGCGGTGCGGATGGGACCTGGAGCTGGGGCAGAGCAAATGCTCCTTACGTGAATATTGCCACTGTGGCTGCCACGGAAAAGTAGCCTTGGATGGACTGAGGGGTCAGACGCTTAGACGTGAGCAAGCACCCCGATGCCTCGAGTGCAGTAGATAAGCGACCTATCTTTGGTTCATTTATGTCATTAAATGTCATGTTGGGTTTGTTTGTGTGTGATCAATGATGACATTAGGAACTGTGCTACAGTGTAGTATCAGAAACACTGATTTTTTTTCAGTTCTGCCTGGAGGAATACTAATCCTTACCATCCCAGTTTGGGGTTATCTTAGGTAAACGGTGCCCGGCGTGTGTTATCAAAAGTAAGATACTATGTTGTGAAATAATACCCTGACTTGGATTCTCCAGTGCAACTTGATGGATAAGTAGCTGTGTTAGAAGAAGATTAATACTCTTTTATGCCATTTAAAAAATTGAGGTCGGTTCACTGGTCCGTTAGCGATGGATGAAGGCTTTAAGGATGGCCAGAGCTCTTTTAGGCCCCAGGATCATTTAGGACTATTCTGGTTTGTGCCAGTTGTATACGGCTATAAAGGGCTACGTAAAGGCAATGAACCAGCTGTTCCTGAGCACTGCCACTGCCCTGCTCCACAGACCTGCAAACAGAAGGTAGTATATAACCTGCAGGTGTGAGATGCCCACAGCTGCTTAGCCAATGAAGTGGAGGTAGCACTCTTGCCTCGTGTGCAATTTGAGAACAGCTTTTATTGACCTGTGTATTTAGTCTTACATTTTTACTCTTGCCTGGCTCAGATTTTCTTCATAAATCTGGGTTTATTCCTTTGCTTTATTTTACTCTTGTTAATCCTAAAAGTAAATCTGTCTTTGGACCTTTTGGCTTGAATATTTGATCCAATATTTGCATTTGAAAAGAAGAAGTCTTTGATATGGTCTTGACCTTAAAGATTTTGGAACTCCAAATCTGCATACTAATGCAATGACTGATCTCCGCTGCTGAAATGAGAGCTGCAGACAGTTGCAGCTAGGCAATAACTCCTGTCCATGCTCTTCTCTTCTCAGAAACACACTTTAAAAAAAATAACTTGTGCAGAATTATATTGCATATTGTCTGGAATAGTTTTGCATCCCATGTAAGTAAATTGCTTTCTTGAGCCCTGAAACAATTAGAAAGCTGTGTTCATGACCAAAGCGGAAGTTTAATACAAAACTGCAATCCCATAAGAATACACTGCGCACAGCTATTTATGGTAATGTCTGAAGCTGTGCCAAATAACACAGGTGGTCTCTAGCTGTGGTGCCTAATGCTGAAGCCCAGCATGGCTGGGGGGGGGGGGTCACGCTTACAGCTATATCCGAAGGGTGGAAGTACTGCTAGAGAGAAATCCCCAAAATGCAGGGTAACTGTGGTTTGCCATAAGCTATTTGATACTTCATGAAAGCCAGCAGCATGATGGGGCACCTACTTGCATCAGCCACACACGAGGCTCCCAAACTCCATTTTTTATTATTGACCAAAGTGTGTAATTGTTGTTCTGATACTGTGGATTGATTTTTGCATGAAATTGGAGTCATTCCTCATTCTGGGAGAAAAGGTGGCACCCATGAGCTGAGATTAAAGTCACAGGTCTGAAAGTAGAAAGTGCTGTGCAATAGCCTTAAGGGTCTGGGTGGAGAAGCTTGCATCTCCCACCCAAATCAGGAAAGAGTGCCCTGTGTTATCGCTTTTGGCTGTGTGAAGGCTTGTGTTCAGGCCCTGGTGGTAGAGTACTTAAAGAAGAGGACTCCTGAGTCCAGCACTGTTGGTACAGTTGCACAAACGTGCAACTAAATCATACACAGGAAGATTATAGTAACTCAGAATATGGGGCTACATGTGGTGCAACTCTTGGCTTGTTTGACATCCTGAAAGCTTTGTCATAGCCAGAATTTCATGCAATGGGTTTCAGGTTTTTTGGGGACATTGACAAATTCCCGACAGATTCTTACTGCCATTCCCATTTATACCAAGAAGTCATTCAAGTCACATTTTGATTAAACTTGCAATTTGCTGAAATTCTAATTTATTTTAGCTCTGATTCAGGCTGATAGGGTAATCCCTTGTAACTCATAGCACAACGTGGCATGCTAGCATGAAAGGGCAGCACAGTGGTCCACCGATAGCAGTGAGTAGTGTTTTAAGTCCACAGGAGGGTGAAAAGAGTGCAGCAAGGGCAAATTTCAGCAAATTGTACATCAGTGAGATATTCAGCTTTCAAACTTGGATTTATAAACTTATTGTCATGCAATGAAAAGAGTAAGAAGCTGTGCAGGTAATTAAATATTTGCCTTGGGGGATTATTTGCAGTTAATTAAAGCCACACACTTTCAGTGCATACCTGTTCTACAGATTATTAAATTTGGATCAGATGTTAACAACCCAGCTTTCCCACTTATCCATCAGAGATTATTCTTGGCAAATTTCAGGAACAGAGTTTTACCAGGACATCCTATGGTATATTGTAAGATTTGTTCTGCTATATTATAGAAAGGGACTTTCTAGAAGTAGAGTCTTACTAACACTGCCATAGTGTAATATATTATCATGCACCATAGATCTTTTGTCGGTGTTACTTGAGTTTTTCTGCTAGCAGCATTTTAGAAAGTGTTTTACTCTGAACTATAAATAGTGATTATCTATTAGCATTAGTTCACTTATCCCTGAAGTTTGCAGAAATGTCCAGTTACTTACATCAGTGGCCTTTTTTAACAAGGGTCTAACAGAGCTCTTTATCTAGTAAAAACTGTGTGTTATGCCAATGAGCAGGAATAAAAAGAGCGTAGCTCTTTTGCTGTGATTTCCTGACCATAGTGGAATATGTAATACATTTTCTCCATCACCACACAAAAAGTAAGGAGTGGCTTTTGTTAGAAAACACTGTTTGACATAGCAAAATAATGACCTGTGCTTGTGAAGACTGCAGATAGTGCAGAGACAGGATTTAAACCAATTTAAACCTCACTGTGCCCCTGGTTCAAGGTTTGGCTTCGGGCAGTTCGTTTTGCTAGTCTCCCCCAAAGTGAAAGAAGTCTTTGCCACGATAATGACCTGGGCAGTTCTGTCATTGGGTGAAATGAGGCTACAGTTTGCACTGAGATTTATAGGACTTAATGTTTGTCAAGTGTGCGGAAATCCAACTATGCAAAGTACTAGCATTGTTCTGAAAATAAGTCACTTAATATGTCAAGTGGATAGTTCATGTTGTTTCCCATAGCTTTGTGCTACTCCGTTCATTAGAAATAAAATTCTTGGTAATACTCCTGATTTTTCTTAGATATTCTTTCTTGCCAACTCTTTGTTTGAGGTTTGTACTGCGGCCCAAAACCTTTTCAGTAAGTGTGCAGATTCTGAAATCAATTTGAATAATTTAAACCCATGAGTATACTTTTATAGTATATAAATCCGGGGTCAAACAGACAGACAGTCTGTCAGAGTATGGGAATGCCAAATATGAATCTAGCACCTCAGGGCTACCCGTGTTTGAGGTAACTACCAGCCTCTTCCGGCATGAAAACCACTGCAGGATTTTTTCATTTGGTTGGTTGTTGTTTCCTCAGACTCCCTGAAAGACCCCAAAGGTGCGCCGGAGAATGACCCAGTGCATCCTGTGGTGTGTGAACAAGATCAAGCCGAAGGTAAAGTTTTCTATCAAAATTCCTGAAGACACAAATAATGAACCAGTTGGGAACCTTGTTCTTCCAGTTACAGCATTCGGTGGTTTTCCCCCTGACCTCTGCTGCCTTAGCAATATGCCTTCAGCTAGTAGAGGCTGGGCACCAAACAGTCTTAGTACCGTACTCTCTGGGGTTACTGAGAAAGAACTGGGTCTCCAAATATGTAGTTTTAATCATATTGATCCTGGGTCAGTGCATAACATTATTGTTACTGTTTTTTCTTTTCTTTTTTTTTTTTTTTGCTTCTAAAAGCCTGTGGGGTAATTCTGTTCTTCTGATAAGCTGTCAAGTGCAGGTGGTGTGCAACAGCTCCTGTGAAAAACATGTCAAGGCTGAGCTACAGGAAAAAAAAAAAAAGTCATTCAGGGTCAGTTTTGACCAGCCATTCAACATACTTAATGTTTAGAACTTATTGAGTGGTATGTTCATATATAAAGTAATTTCAACATTGTTCATTTAATAGGAAAAAAAGCAGTACTGGGCTGAAAAGTAACATGATATATGTTGGGTTTGTGTCCTGCTTTGATAAACTTGTCTTTGCACACATGCGCAGCCATCATACTGATGTCATTTCCAATTTGTCGTGTTAACAGGACAAGAGGATGTTTCTGCAGAAGAGGAGATGAAAACTGGGACAGATTCCCAAAGCTCCTGCATGGAAGTAGAAGGTACTGGGCATGCCTTGAAACCAATGAGCAAGATTACCAGGAAGAAAAATACCTGTTACTGCTCAGTCACCAGCAGTAGTGTTTAAGTTCCCTTTGTTTCCCCATACCTAGTAAGCCAGATCTGTTGAGCTGAATCGTCTTATGGTAGCTCTGAATTTGAGTTTGAGCAGGGGAGTAGCTGTGGATTCTCGGCTCAGGTGGTGAAAGCTGATTTTTAATGCCCTTGTTTAAAGAAAAAAAAAAAAAGATTTTTAATCATTTGCCCCGTTAAAAAAAAGTGAACACCGTATCTCTTATTCCTGAGGATAAGCACTTGAGTCTTGAACATGAGGTGCACTGAATGCTCTAGCCCCAGTCCAGGCAAACACTTTGGTAAATGTATCTTTGGGCTTGTGACTAGTCCCAGGGAAGTCCCAAGCTTAGAGCTAGGCACCTATTTTTTGTGCTAGGGCTAGAAAGCTCAGCATCTCGGAGGATCAAGGCCTTGCTCTCAACTATAGCCCCTTGGATTTCCTGGAGATAGCTGTGGTATCGGTACTTCTGGCGGGTAGGATCCTTTTCCTCTGCTGATGTTTTTAATGGTAATCTCTGTAGCGTATATTAATCGTTCTATACAATGTCAGTTCTGAAGAACCTTACCGTCGAGCTTCTGTTTTCATCAAATCTATTCAGAGCCATTGTTGAACCAAAAAGACACAACAGAAGCCAAGAAACCTTTGATTCCCAGTGCAGATGAAGATGAAGAAAAAGAAGAAGAAGGAGGAGGAGGAGGTAAGAAAGAGAATTCTATTGAGTTCTTACATTCTCTTATTAATTATAGATATTTTGTCCATTGCAAGGAAACATGGAAATAGCACATAAAGGTGATTTTTTTTTTTTAGTATCCTTTCTTCCCTATTGTTGAGTGTTCTTGTGATGTATTGGTCTTGGATTCATATAGGAAAATAAGTGCAAGAAAGTGCACAATCAGGTTCTAAAGTGACTTTAAAATAAATACACTTCTCATTGTTGGTTTTCTGTATTAATGTGCATAAGGCTGATTAAGCAAGCAATTTATGTCTATTAAAGTACCCTGTTGATCATGCTCACTAGAAACATTGAGGGTATTTACAATAAATGGGTATGAAAATGATTCGTGAGGTCATTGGTAGAGATTTAACTACTAATTAACCAAAACTAGTAATTCTAATAAAGAAACCAATATTTGGAGCAGGAACACATAGAGTCTTGCTGAAGCAATAAATTCTTCTGAGAGTAAACTATTTAAATCCTTAGTAATGCTTTTGCAAAGAAACTCAGAAGTTCAATTTTTAGTGTTAGACGCTCTTCTGGGAGCCCTACATCCAGCTGATCATTTGTAGTAGTCATATGATTGCATAAAAAGCAGTATATTATGTAAATAAATCTCTAACTGCAAAGTAATTGCAAGTTAATAATTATATGGTCTTCTGTAGAGCACAGAGATGAATTTTACAGTTCCAAACTAAAACCTGGACATGATCTTTACTGAAAATTCAGGTCAATACTAACTGTGTTGTCCTAATTATGAACTCCTTTTCGCAGCCCCATTGACACCAACTTAATTGCAAACTTGCATTAGTAATATTGACACTTATCTTCATTGCAAGTCTAGGTTAATAGAACCTCTTTGTTCATATACAGCTAAACAACATTTCCTCTCCTTTTTTTTCTTTATTGCCTATCCAAGTTGAGACTAATCGCATCTGTTTATTACCAGTCATGTTTTTAGTATCGGTTTTGTGTTTTATTACTTATGGTGAAAATAGACTTGCTATAATCCTTACCTCAAATCCAGGTAAATGGTATTGCTCTCCTTCAATTGCAAATCCAGGTTACATAATACAAACTCACACTGATTGCAAATACCAAAGTCATTATGTTAATTTTCTCCTAATAGAAATTATTTACATTTTATTTTATGCCTCATCAAAAGCAAGTTGGACAAAATGTACTTTCATTATTTGTACATTTCCTTCGCTTTAGTACTTCAGTGTCCCCTACAGCTAGTGACTGTCATTTAGTTCTCAGTGGAGAGATTATATTTCGCCATCTGTTCTACCTAGTATTAAAATATGCAACATTAAAGAAAAGAAGGTAATGTCAGAAAAGGGTTGTTCTTGGCGCTTTTCCTTTTCCTGCTCCTTATTTAAAAGGTTCTAGTACTAAGCAAGTAAATGATTCTTTCCAAACATTCTGGAACACGGTCCTACCTTGGGGCTCACATATTGCTCCTGTACAAGATTAGCCTGATCCAAAGCTCATTAAAGTTCATAGAAAGACTCTCGTTTACTTAAGTGAGCTTTCAGTCAGCTCCATAAGAGGAGATACTGAGCTGAGTCAACGCACAGGGCAGCAGCACTTAGGTAACTGCACTGATACTCTTTTTAGCTTCTTCAGAATATACTGGCTTTGGGTCAGGGAAAACGAATCAGTGCTTTTTCAGCTTTTAGGAAAGGAAAGGAAATTATGGCTTTCCCTTGCTTTGCTTCATTCTTATGGGTGTATGACCCTCAGAACTCATCTTGCTAGATACTTACAGTTTTGATGGGCGCATATTCTGCAATGATAGCTTTGAGAGCCACAATGCAAGGTGGTTCTTCACTAAAAGAGTATAAAAAAATCAACCTAAGTTCAGGCTGATAAAATAATACATATTCCCCAGAGAGAATTTCCATTAGAAAGAGTCTACCTGGCATAAAACAGAGACTTAATATGTAACACTGTTTCATGAAACACAAGTGCTACCACATAAACTAATTCAGTTCAATTGTTTCCCAGCCGCATCTACAGTACATTTGAAGTACAATAAAATGGCGTATTTTTGCCTAAGAACACTTGAAAAAAGCTAACATGCGACTATTATTCCCATGAAATAGAAACCCAGTCACAGTAGCGGATGTTAAGTGTCACAACAGTGCTCTTGACCTGTATTAAATCTACGTGCATTGCCAAATGTAGCAACTGCCAGACTGCAGACAACCTGCTCTGTCTTTTCTAAGTTTGATACTTTCTTTTTGTGTTATCAAGCTCATCCTGGAGCAAAGGGCAATGCGGAGCTGCCTCTCCCCTCTCTCTCTCACTGGGCGCCATTAGATTAATGGGAGTCGTCTGTGAGCTGAGCTTTCCCCATGGCTGGAGCTCTGGAAGCTACTAAATGATCGACAGAGATCAAAGTCCCTTTTCCAACCTATGGCTAGATGTCTGCTTGGTGGCAGATTGTAGCTTTAAAGACAGCCAGTAATTTTCCAGTGATCTGGATTTCCGTGGAAAACTGACTGTTTCTTGATGTTTTCTAAGTGGGTCTCAGTTTTCACAAATTTCTGATGGAACGCAGGTAAGCTGCTGATTGAATTTGTGCTGGTTTTGCTACCAGCTTTTCTCATGTGTGGCTGGGGATTTTAAGGCTTGCAGAGTCCTTTCTGTAAAGCCTGTTGGAATTCATAGCTCCAGGGTCTCTCCACAGTGCACATTACAATGGAGTTGTGGATCCTCGGGCTTTCGAGGTTGTGGGACAATGGGAGTCCGGAGGACTGAAGAATCAACATTTTGGCAATTTCACCACTGTTTCCCCTTGCCTGGCAGTTTGAAACAAGCCAGATTACCTTGAAGAATTTAATGACATAAGGCACTGTGTGTGTTTTCACAAAAACCTGGAGTTTCATTTTCAAAAATCAGTAATAAAATATAGTGTGCCAATTACTCCTTTTTTTTTCCCTCCTGTAACTTAGTTATATATTACTAGGGAGCAACTGAAGAAGATGCCTTTTTTTTTTTCCAGGTAGTATAATGCAGTCATTCTAGTTCACAAAAGAATAATGAAAATCTTTATTTCTTATAAGATTAGGGAATATTCTCTAATCCCTTTATTAAAAAGCAGAGCAAGTGGTGATCACTGACCTATTTGCTGACTAGGGAAGTGCACATGTTTTTAATGCTTAGTTTGGCAGCCCTTTATATGCACACTTAGAAATAGTTCTGTCATGTTCTAATGACCATGCTTTCAGCATTTAGTTATAGTTTGAATCAGCTCCGTTTTTCTACAAGACAACTTACAGCAAATGGAAATGCAGCTCATATTATTTGTGTGAATATGTAGCCGTTCCCTACCCTGAGCCTGTTCTCCCCTCTTGATCTTGCTATTTCCTACTGCTTTGTCTCTTGCTGCGTAAAGACATGTGATACGATGATTTCCCTCACCAATCATCTCTGGAAGTTGCTTAACTCTTTGGAGGATATGATTTCTGTCCGAACACTGGTAGATGAAGTAATGACCACAGAAGTGGCCATTATTTCTCTGTTTGCTCCTCTTCTGTGTTCAGACTCAAAAATTTTGTCTTATTGTCATTACACTGTTTGTGACATTATTCAAGCATTTGTGATGCTTGAAGAGCTCAACTCTATATTTGTATTTTCATTCCAGTTCTGTCAGAAACTCTTTTCTCTCAGGCCAAGTCTGCTAACTAGTCCAGCTCTTGCTGGACCTTCTCCTCTGTCATTTTTTCAAACTTTCCATCAATTTGAATTAAACACTTTCAACGGGATTTTGACTTGGGATGTTTCTCCCCACAGCAAATACATTTAAAATCAACTCATTTTATTTCTCAGTATGATCTGAGCACAAAGCGCATCTCTGAGTTTCCAGGAATAGTCTATGCTGTTTCATTCTGATGGCTGAAGCCGTACGAGAGACCCTGACATCATGACAGTGAGTGAGAGGGAAGGGGTGAGGGCACTACACCCACCGTGGCCTGGTGATTATGGCGTGCTCATGCATGCCCTAAAATTGTGGGCAGGGTGGCAGCCTCCCTGGGAAAAAAGCACGTTTGTTTGCTTGTAGAGAGCTCCCAAAATGCAGCAGCAGGTCATTGCTGAAGCACAATCAAGGAGCAAAGTGCTGTAATTAATGCCTGTAAAGGGTATATTAAAGTGCCCAGGGATTTAGCTAAGAGCAGGACACAGCCCGTGCAATTAGTATTTGTGTGCAGTGAAATCCTAGCCTGTTTGAATGCCCTATTTAGGCAACCATGTTAACCATCTTTTTGTGTATGGAAGATGTTAAAGCAGACTGAATGCACAGGTGGGGGGAGGGTTAACTTTTAAATCATTTGTGATATACATGATTTCCTGTAATGCCAGACTTTTGGTCACTGCCCATCTACTGTAAATTTGCATTCTGCCTGATTTTTGTCCTAGCTAAACCCAGTTTTGCTCGAAAACTTTGTTTTTTGTGAATAATCATGTAACTTTGTAGCCATCATTTCATCCATTCTTCTTTTAAACAGCTAGATTTCCACGTCATTTACCCATCTGTACTTTAGGAAAGCAGTATTTTTACGATATAATCTTAGAATCAAATATTCCAAAACTTGGAGGAAGAGTTCTCTCCATTTTTCTACAGTTCCATTTTTAGGATTTTTACATTGTTGCTATGGTTGTAAATACTGTCAAAAGAATAGCATTCTTTGATACAGTATTATGGTTATAGAGAAACAAAATACTTCTTGAAAAAGATCTTTTGAGATACATCTGACAGCCTTATTCTTGAGTCATGGCAATTGTAACTAGCTTTCATTTCTTAACCAAACATTTCCTCAGCTTCAAGTGGGGATGGATGAGACATCTTGGAAAAAATAGATTTTAAAATTGTCTTTAAATATCTTTAAAAATATATATTTTTTTGTTTTGGGGAAAAAAATGAATCCTAGGATATTTTGTAGTGTGGCTTCAATTACCAAAGGAACAAAAGAATAAATATCCTGAATCAGAAGTATGTCTAGGCTTTGGTAATAACCTCTATTAAATGCATTTGATGAAAGTGTTGGAAGCTCTGAAATGAGTTGTATCCAATCCAGTGGAGGAAGTGTGGCCTGACCTGTATTGATTAACATTCTGATACAAAAGTGTATGCATTCTGTATACATTTTTAATTTCTCTTAATATAAAATGACATGACTGTTATAATCTATTAATATGTGCTAATACTGTAAAAAGAATGAGAAAGAATGGACCATGAGTTAAAAAAAAGCAACTCTTTCCTTAAAATGCACTTAAGCCACAAATTGAGATGCTTTCTGAGCTATTGCAGAATAATATGGCCCTAAATTTGCAATGTATCTGAAGAATCTGCTTCAGACATTTATTGATATTTGGCAGAGAAAAAAAGTTCATCTTTGGACATTTTGCAGAAATGCTGGAAGTTCTGTGGAACCAGAAAATTGCAAATGGGTATTTAAACTCACATCTAAAGTTAAGCCACACAGAGAGGTGGACAGTCACAAAGCACATATCTGGGACTAGCTGGAGGCATGCCGTAACAAGATTATCGCTGGAAAGCCAAAATAGTGCCTTCCTACAGGGGATACCTTTAGGTTTTAAGAAATCTCACTTTTCATGCCTTTATTTTCTCGGGAACTTCACAAAACTCAAGTGAAGTTTGCAGTTGTGATATCGGCCAGATGAGGAGCTTCTGCAACAGAAGTCTGCTCGCCTGTGCTGTGGCCAAAGGGCAGTTCAGGCTCTGTCTCCTAGTGCAAAGCTCTTTGCTCTCTTCTGAAAGAGTTATAGCTGTGACAGAGAAGTATATTCGGTTTATTTCTGTGCCTTGTGCATGCAGGGAAACTGTGGGCAGGGGAACGAAACCTTTTAGCTTAGGAAAAGGTTTCTTTGGTGGGAGGGGTGTTTTTTCCAAGTTTGCAAACATTATGGTGATTTTCATGAAAGCACATAAAATGTTCTCCGGATGTTTGGGATTCAGGTGACTTTGTTTAAAAAGCTGCTGGACAAAGGCGAGGGTAATGCCCTTGTTTGTCGCTCTGTGTGAGCAGGCAGCCGTGGCGACTGCGAAATGGCCTGTGCTCCACGGGGGTGCTGGCGCGTGCAGGAGAAGAGGGCGGGAGTGCTTTTTGGGTCACAGCAGCTGTGGTATATTCATCGTGGCTTTGTTAGAAGGTGCGTGGCACACAGCCCGCCTGGTGCTTTCCCTGGTGGAGGTGGTGGGATTTGTTCCTTTTCTTGGTGCCGGCTGGTGCAACAGGGGATGCAGTCCACATAAGGCAGCGCGCGCTGGCCAGCGTGTGGACTCTCCTCTCCTCGGAGAGACGCGGCAAGTCAGCTGCAGACACCCTGTGGGCCTTACCTGAAGTTGCTGCCTGGGCTGTGCTGAGCAACACCATACATTAGCGAGACGGGGTGGTTATTACACTGTCAGTAGTCTGCTCCAGATATTGATTTCAACCTCCCGGGGGGGAAAAAGTGATTTTTTTTTTCCTGCGACAGAAAGAATCTGTTTCTTTTCATTATTCTCTGTATATCAGATTCCAGCCTGCATGTATGTAAAGAACAGGTGGTTCAAGCTCAGTTTTAAGTTTTAATTATTTTTCAGCTCTTTCAGTGACAAGCAAGATATTTTTTCTGTGCACTTTGCTTATAAAAAATAGAAAGCATAGGAAAATTTTCATCTTAAACATTTTGCCCACTGTCGCAGTCACTTTATATTATCTGGTTTGATGGTAGGGAACAAAAGAAAAGGACAGAAAGGAAAGAAAAGAAGAAACAAGAAAAGGGAATACTTTAACAATGATAGTGTTTAAGGTTTATTGTGTGCATTTGATTGCTTTCTTCATTTCATTTCCACTAAGCAGAATACAAATACTATCATGAATTGGCCATTTTTTTCATCATTTAAAAATATCTTCTCTTTGTTCCTTCTGAAAGTGTTGACAATGTGGCCTTTGTTTTGTTTAATTAACTCATGTTACAGTATTGCACTGAAACACATTCAGCATTAAAACTAATAAAATAATTTTTGGAACTCTTCCATATACAGTAAACAAAAAGAAGGAAGAAAAAGCCTCTGAGAGAGGCTGAAGGAGAAACTGGATATTTTTAATGGAATATTTTGAAGTACCATTTACATTTTTTATTTTCCATATCGGGGAGTGCCAGAAAATTTAAAGTCACAAAATCCCGTTGAAAAGCAGATGCTATGAAGTCATTCTAGCTTCTCATATGTTTATAATATTATTACATGATGTTATATGTTTCGTTCTTGTGAGCTACAAGGCTTAAAGGGTTTTAAGGCACTGATAATGACCTTTTAACATATGAAGACTGGATGATGGAATCCATATTTCACCTGGCATCAAAGTCTAGTAGTCTTCAGCTTTAGCCTCAGTCTCCAGGGAAGCAGCAGTACTTTATGCAAATGAAACACATATCTCTTTCAAATCATATCAAATGACATGCGAGTAACAAATGAAGTGAATATGCAGGAGACTTTGACATCTTAAAGACTTTTTCCGGTAACATATTGAAAGAGTAGGGTTCACTGGCCAAGGGCTGCACTTTTACAGATAGTGTCATAGTTAATAATATATCTGGAAATTAGGTTTAGCACCTATGGAGAAACGGCGCCATTTTTTAAACATACTGTACAGCTACGGAGGAGTCTATTTGTTCTACCAAACAGTGGGCTTAACTCCCATTCTTGGCGGTAAGAACTTCAGCCTTACAGTCGAATGGATCCACCAAACCTTTGCAATGCAATGGAGCTACCCGCAGGAAGAATTTGACCCCTCATGGACAAATTGTACATTCTTGTGTCCTGTGTGCAACAAAAAGGAGGCTTTCTATTGTTATGCACTGATTCCTTCTGGACTCCTGGCTCCTTTTAATAATGTTCATCTGTGACGGGATATGTGTTGGTCCGACTGAGCTGGCTCTGCAAAGTGGAAATTCTGTGCTTCCCTTTACTTTACATTATGTATAGTGTACTTTGCACTTGTACCAAGCCAGCGAGAAATGTCACCTAAGCAGAACACGTTATGCTCTCCAGGTTGTTGTACCATTTTATAGCCATTTCCTAAGTGTGAATGGCCACACAAGCTTGAGGCAGTGGAGACAGAATCTGCACTTAGCTAATGATTTTCGTGAAACGTGATGAGTGGAATGCAGTCATAACTAGGTGTGAAAAACACAAGTGTGGCGGGGAGGAGATTTGGGAGGACTTTTTTAATTTCAAATACAGAACAGAAACAAATTCAAAGAAAGCGGTATATGTCCTGGAATGAAAAGCTTCCCTCAGTCATTCTTTTCTGGTGGGGGGGCATTGTCACTTCTTCATCACTAGCTTTATACCTGTAGTTGTCCCCAGCGGTATGGGTGAGTAGTTTGTCTTGCTCTCACTTGAGCAGTATGGCATTTAACCACTTTTCATCCTGGAAAAGATCAGCTAGGTCAATAGGCTCACTTTTTAATTCAGCACTGCTCTGTGCCCTCTTCTGTGCCCCTGAATTGAGCCCAGGGCTCTCCTCCTGTCTCCAAAAGGCCGGTGCTTGCTTCTGCCCATCCCCGCAGTGTTGACCCTGCTGGGCAGGTACACTGTGGTTTCCTAACCACCTTTGTAGTCAATGTTCAGAGAGGAAGGCCAGTGCTACCCGAGGAGGGACTTTTGCTCAAGGAGAAGGTAATGTGTCTACAAAACATAAAGTGGAGAATGCACTGACAGGACATGACCCTGAGAGAGATTAAATCTGTCTCTCACTATTGCAAAACCTGAGCAGGAAAAATCCCACCTAATCTCATTCAGATCTTCCAGGCATTATCCTTTCCTTATATTTCTGGATCTTCTATTCCTTTTTTCTGCCTGTTATTCACAGTTCTTTGGCAGCAGGTTTTCTGTCCCCTCACCTTCCCCTAATGCAGTCAACAGTTGAGTGCTCTCTCTAGCAGATCTGGCCATCTGGAACAGTTTTCCTGCACTTGGTTGACTCTCATCAAATTTCACCTCCAGATGAGTGCGCGAGGTCACTGACGGTATACCTGGCCCATAGTGTTAGCCCAAGAGCCCAAGATGACCGTGTTTCTACTCAATGTGAATAATCTGTCAGTGATGAAACCAGCATTTAATCTCTCCTACATCCCTGTGGCTGCATCTGTGTCTTAGGAACACAGTGCGGTATCTCGGCGTCTTGGTGGAGGGGTGTAGCTTTTCTTTAGGGAATTAGGTGGATGTAGGACTTCAGGTTACTTAATAAATGAGCTCTGGCAGTCTTCCATGTAGCACTCCTGTGTGCTGTGGACCTGTTCTTAGCTGCTGTTAGACCATTCCAGCAAGGTGGGTGCTCTGGAAGACACACCCTGCACTGCAACTTAATTCATTCTCACATACTGTAGATAGTCTGTGGGCAACTACAAAGGACCTGTTTTGTCTGAGAGGCATGAGAGAAACATGAAGAGTACTGAATGGCATTTTCTTTTACCTTCCCTTATACTTACTGGGATGCTCATAGCTGAGTTGCTCTGTACCTGATTAGCACTATTCTTTGCTCAAACATTTCTTAAGGATTTTTCTCCCAGGTTGCAAATTCACTTGTGACTTCTATCCTGCATGCTTAACATCCATAGCTTTCCTCAGCCTGCAAATTTCAACCACAAAACCCCCTTCATTGTTGTTTCCCTGGTGCAGGATCTTTGCCCTGAAATGTTGAGACGCACCAGTCTTTTGTCTTATTATTCCCCTGTGCGGATGTGTAGCCTTGTTTGTTTGTTTTTTCTTCAGGCATTGGCGTGAAGGGCGTAGCTCCACTAGTAATCATAGCTAACACAGAGGCCAAAAACTCCCTTACTCCATTTACAGCATCGCGTCAAAAAACATTCAATACCTACATTGCTTGACAGCCCTTCAGAAACGGCATGTTTACGCGTTCAGCGTTTTCTCAGTGGAGGAAATAAGCAATCACTTACAGGCTAGACTATTCTTACCTGGATTGAAAATCAGTTAAACCATGTTTTGGATTCTGAGAAGAAGTCAGTAATCTCTCCAGTGTCCCCTGGTTACAGATAACAATGGTATATAGTTAGGGGGTCAAGATGGCAAAGCCACTGTCGCAGTGGCTGGAAAGAATTGAGAATCCCAATTTGTGTCCAAATCCTATCACGGTTACAAGGTATTTCATCAGTTAAAACGTGTTTGCTGGATGTTTTTTCGTGATCTGTCAACCTGAAACCTAGCACAAGAGCATCAAATGGGCACAGATGGACATACCTCAGGTGCTTCAAAATAAGATATCACAGTGCTGAAAAATCAGTGCCTAGCTGCAGCAGCTTGATTCAAGGAAATTAAATTGGCTGATTCTTCTAACTGTACAGGCAACAAGGCAGATTATCAGAAAAGCCCTCAGACTAACCAGGAAGGCACGTGGAGCTAGTCAGCAGGGCTGTGTCTTTCCCTCTCTGGGGTGCCAGTGTCTGAGCGCGGTGCCTCTGTCAACCCAGAGCCCAGCCCCACCTGCAGGGGATGGGAAGTTGACTGAGTTGGCTTGCTCTTTTGGGTGGACAGCAGCTACGTTGCCTTTTTTTTTTTTTTTTTTGCTCATTTCTGACTGTTGAGAGGTTTCCTCTCCCTGTGGAGTGCACTGACCTGTAAGCTGCTTGCTTTCCTTCAGCTCCGCAAGTCACGTGTTTTTTTCTGCCATGGCCCAACCTGCGCAGGAGGGATGAAGGGGACCTCCACTAACTACTGCCTTGCAGGACTGTCTCTGAAGTGAGGGATGGGGTTTTGAATCCTTCCAGCATAAGAGGGACTTGAACTCAGGTCTACTTGCAGCATGCGCTAGTCCGTAGGGTATTAGGCAAATGGTGAGCATTGACACGGCCCCTTTCCCTCATGTGGCTTTGAACAGTCTTGGCTGCTGAGCTTTGCATGGTTGCCGTGCATTGGACCTAGAGAGCCCAACTGCGCTTGTATCTCATTTCAGCCATGGACCCTGCCCTCTGGGATCTCAACTCAGGTGTTCAGAGCATCTGGGCCTGCTTCTTACCAGCACGCCCAACTTCCTTCAAGTATCTTGAGCTCACTGCATTGGCCTACAAAGCTGGATCTCAAAAGAGACCAGAGCTGTGTTCTCATTTACTGAGGCCTTCTCCTTGGGGCAGCAGATATTTTAGTTTCTCTTAAAGTTTTACAGCGTCAGTGCAGTGAACAAGGTTTTGGAGTGCTAAAACTGACATCCCCTTTGTTCTCATTTGTCTTGTCTCTCCTTCTTCCAAAGCAGTAGCTATCCAGGGTGCAGTAAGAACAACTATTGCTGTTGCTTTATGCAATTGCTGATTTTCTTGATGCTTGTCTCTCACAAATATGCTTGCACTTATAATCCTGGGTCTTCAGAAGCAGATTCCACAGCAAATGGCTCAATAACCATCCAGCAGTACTGTGGCTCCCTACAGTGTCAAAGGGCCAGCTGGAACATAGCTTCTCTCCAGGTAGGCCTTCAAAAGTGTGGATGCTTTATTAGCTTATTTTTGAATCTCTTGGCCCTGCAACACTGGAAAGTTTGCTTTTTTTTAAAAAAAAAGGAAAGAAAGAAAAAGAAAAAAGCCTTTAAACAATATTTCTAATATTGCTTGCTTTCAGCATTACCTAGGATGTGGAGGGAAATAGACTTTTTGGATGCAGTTCTGTTTGTAGATTCAACTGGCACTTAGAAGTATGTGAGCATGAAAAGCTGATGATAAGCAATTTATATATATCCAGTACCTATCTAAAACAACCCATGTTATCTTAGAAACTGATATATACAGGGATCACAGTATCTGCTTCTGAAATTGTTCCCTCTGGCATTAAATGCAGCCAATGTTTAACAGTGCTAAATAAAAGTGTGACAGTTTGAGACACAGTGATTCTTTCCAAATGAACCTTCAAGGCGAACCTAGTGGAGAGAAATGCTTGTTGAGATTTGGCCAAACAATAGGGTTAATGCCATTTGTTCTTATCAAAACTGCTACAGGATATTTAATGACCGCAGGTAGTCAGGGCCTGGGTTTTATATCTGATCCTGGAGACAGCAGTATAGTGCAATGTGTTAGATCACCAGTATCGCTTCCTTCTTTTAATGAGATCTCCCATCCAAGGATGGATATAACCTACTCTTGTTCAGCTTGCAAAATCTGCCTGGATCACAGCACACAGCCGAAATAATTGGGGGAGAATCTGTGTGTGGGAGGGAAGGAAATCGGCCGTGCGTATTCCCATCCCTAAGCAAGACGTAGCAGAGCGCTGCTTTTTGGCACGGGTTTGGTCACAGCTTCTGGTATCAAAACCAGCTTGCTCTTTGCTAGCCTGCACTCGTAGTCAGCTGTAATCATATCCAGCTAATTTGTGAGGAGAAGGCAGGGGAGAGGAGATATTCCTGGACTCCTCATTTGGATCGCACTTGCACTTTTGCAGCTCGTGGTTGACAAAGCCATTTGGTACAAAGATCGTTCCCATTTTGCGCCCTCCGAACGCTGTGATTTTCTCTAGGCAGTTGTAAGAGCTGTGAAGGCGCAGATGAGTCTTAACCAGGCCTGAAGAGGCTGGAGCACATAAGCTGCTTGCCATATTGCTTAAGCACCTGGGGCATTCGTTTGGAAACCTAAATGCAGGCTGTTCACCTGTATTGCCAAGTACAACAGAAGCTTCCTTCTGGCTGGCGGTGTGGTATTAATTTAAAGAGAGCACCATCTGCAGGGCCTTGGAGAACAACAAATAGAAGGAGGGAGGTAGAGAGGCCGCTGGAAAAAAGCCTTAATTCAGATTCAGGGACTTTCCCGGCCCCTCCATTACGTATGATTTCTAATTAACAGACGTGTCTTGGGGAAAGCTGCCCCAATTCACTTTCTTTCAGACGTTCTTTTCGTGAAGAGCTGTTTTTGCCAAGCCTCCTAAGCTCGTTTCGCAGGCTTTCACAGGCATTCGGTGCAGCAATGGTCTCAGTGACCCAGTAATTAGAGAAATCCCGGCGCTCGAGGCTGCCGCTGGCTGCCCCTTTGTCCTTCCTCATTGTTCCCGCTGCAGCTCCGCTACCAGATGGTCCGAGATTTTTCACCCTTTCCAAAGCTTCATGTTTTTCCCATCTCATCAAGCGTGTCTCGGCCGTGCTTAATTAGCTTAAGGCTTTTCAGTCACACCCCCCCTCCCCCGATTCTCCCCTCAGGAGATGGGTTAAAGACCTGAACAGTTTCAATAAAGAGCTCAGAAGGCAAAGCCTCCGCCGTTACGCATACCTGCAGGACAACGTAACGTAATGTTACTTCGTGTCAGGGAGCAGGCGTTCGTTCTCTCTTCTCTCTCCCTTCCTTCCTTTCTCATTTTTATTTCTTAGAAGGTTCGGGGATCCCCCTTGGTTCTTGGTGGCCTTAGGGAATGTGCCAAGTCTCTGGTGGTTTTTGGAGGAGGGCCATCACCCCTCGGCCAGGCTACTGGTGCTTTTAACCTAGTTCAGTCAAGAAGTTCTGCTTAGGTACTCCAGAATAAAGAATGGCAAACACAGTTAGCTAGCCAGTGCCAGGAGACTCTGCTGGGATGTTTTTTCTTGTTTGGGGGGAGTGTTTTGTTTTGTTTTTCTTAGTTCCTTGACTTGTTTGAAACTAGCTTGTGAGCTTTATTTACAGATCAGAGCAGCTGAGATGAAAGCTTTGTTAATTAACAGAAAAATAAATTTGCATCTTGCCTTGTATTTGACATTGAACAGCATTTGTTTCTGCATTGTCACACATGCACTTTTATTATTAATCTCCAAGCATTATCTGTACAACTGTGAATGAGTTTTGTTTTTTTTTTAAAAAAAAAAAGTTCTTTCCCTTCTCTCCTCCCTCCCCATGAAGCAATACAGAGAGCTGTTTAAGCATGTGAAGCACAGATTTTGTGTGGGATGTCAGATACCCCAGAGCTACCTGTGGACATTTGCCACGTAACTGAATTCAGTGGCTTGTGCTTTGCATGTACAGGCAAATGAGACCACCCAGCCATCAGGTGTTTGCATCACTACAGTTAAATACCTACTAATTTAGCCACTCTGGAGATAAATATTTAGATATAATTAAAATGGATAGCTGGAAATACATAATGTCTTTGGATGACAGAAAAATCTGGGAGGGAATTTCTTCACTCTCGTTAACACGTGGGATTTGATGGGAATTACTACAATTTTCTCTCTGACACTACCCTTTACCATATATGTAAAATAGATATTTACGGGTGTGCACTGCCCAGAGGAAAGCTATGCTTTACATAAACCTAGAATGAAATGCTTTTCTTGTGCTCCTACAAATCTTGGTATTTTTTTAAGCCATTGAGTGAAATAAAATGCAAAGAGTATGTTCTAAATGAATGCTCAGTCTAGTTTTGTGTCACAGGAAAGGCTTGTGACATTGCTACCTCCATTTGAGTAACTTGGGCTGTCCTTAAACAAAGGAGAGGGTAATTCCCCAGGACTGACTTGTTATTTACAGACCATGTGGTAATCTTTGAAGTGCTAACTGGCTTTTTTAAGAGAGATGCTTCATTTTTCTTTTATATTTGTTTTTCACAAAAAGGAATTTTTAGTATTTTTATGATGGCTGCTGCTTAGTTCAGATCCGCTGTGTAAAGATAACAAATGAGTTATGTGACCTGACATTCTCCCTGGGAATGTGTTTAGAGTGAAGCAAGCCAGTGGCATTTCAGTCTGCTTTTAAAGTAACTGGTTATAGGCTTTGTTTATAACAATTGGTAGAAAATGGCATTTCTCTGCTATTTTGCACCTTCCGTTCATTGCCCAGGAGGGGGAATGTCTGGACGAAGACCCTAGGACCCAAAGCATATGTACCTAGAATGAAATGCACTGCGTGAAGCTGCTCCCATGCTTTACCATGTTCCCAGCCTGTCCCATAGCTTGAAGTCCCTCAGGCCAGCTGCAGGCTTTGGAAGTGAAGTAGTGAGGTCTAACCCTTTGAAAGCCACTTCAGCAGGTACAAATTGCTAGACAGGCCTCACAGTTATTGTGCTGCTTGTCCTCCTGCTGCATTGCTGCTGGGAGTCGCATTGAGGGCTCCCAACACCAGAAGCTGCTCCACTTTAATGTGGGTTTCACGTGCAACTAACTGAGATCCTCTGGGCTTCTTCCAATCAACAGTAACCCCACAGTCCCCTCTGCTCAGTCACTTCTGTCTGAAAAGCATTGCAGAGCGACTTGGTGACCAAGACAGCGTCTGTGCCATGTCCAGAAATGTGGCTTTATTAAAGCTGGCAATGATGAAATGGAGGAGCAGGTGGTCAAAGGACCTCCTGAGGAGGAGAGGCATTGCCTGGAACAGTGAGGACTCCCCAGGGTCCTCGCTGAGCAGTCTCACTGCTCGTATGTCCAGCTTTATGTCCCCACTCAGGGGAGTAAAGTGGTGTAATGCCTTCTCTAGGTTCCCCAGGTTGGCTTTATCAGTGTGTAGATCACAGCTGGGGAATATGTCCGTAGAGAAGCTGAAAGAACAGGCAGGATGCTGGGCCTTTCTTGACTGTGCATGAGACGGTGGCTGAGGGCAACACGGAGGAAGCTTCTGCTCACAGTGTGTGTGCCTTGAGCAGAGGGCTGGGACCTCTGCTGAGATTTCTTGAGTCACAGGTTGATCCCCTTATGTGTCTGGATCTTTGCCTCTGTATGCTGGGTTGGAGCTTGCAGGAAGCACTTGAGTTTGTGTGATTTCAGAACTTAAGTATTTTCATTTTTGATTGGGATAATAAACATAATGAATTATATTTGCCAGTCTAGGATGCTGGGCTTGGTGGTTGTGAACTGATGAAGGCAAGAGGGAGGCTCAGCTCTCCACAGCGTTTTTCATCCAAAATTTCTCTAACTCAGGCACAGCAGGGACCTGGACATGAGTGCCACATCTCAGGTCTCTTTTGACACATAGCAGCCCCCAAAACCTTCCTGACCAGGTTTGTGCAAGTTCCGTTTCATAACAAAATACTTTGTCTTTAATCCAAAACAATATATTTCATGAAGCATTTTCTCTTGGCAAGAAGGCAACTCTTTTTTCACCTCTCATTGGTTCCTGGTTTCTGGAGACTTCACGGTTTGGTTGCTGCAAACCCCCACAAGCCAAACTGATTGGCCCACCAGCAGCCCTTGAAAAACTGAAATAAAACCAGTTAAGGAAAAAAAAAAAAGCCTTTACTGAGGCCTAATATTCAAATCACTTTTGCGCTCCCCTCCGGGGAGGTGGCCTTTGATTATAAGCTCTGCTGTATCGGTGGAGAGCTGGCTGCACAGGACCAGAATGGCACCACTCCAAGGACTGAACTTTAATGATGAATGTCACAAAATGCTGCTGCATGGGCTCGCCCAGGGGAAAGCGAGACTGTGTACAGTATGTGATCTGTGTCACCTGCAGTCCTTATCATTTCTTTCAGCTATTTGCAGAATTCTTTCATGTTTGGGTTGGGGATGGAGACGCATTAATTCAGAGTTAGTAAACCTAAAGATAGGCAGAAATAAAATGAATCTGAACTTTTAAGCTTGCTATAGCAAACATGACATGAAAGTGAAAAGCTGCTAAATTGAACTTTGCTAGCTTTAATTTGGGTCTATTTTCATTTTGCTTTCTATTGTACTGTGATTGGTACACTATTAAATAGTCTCCTGGGTAATGAATTGCTAGTATATGAAGGAAATTAAACAACTGAAGACTTTTGCTGGCTGGGAACATGCAAAAGGATCTTTTAAACCATTGTTATTGCTATTATTATTATTGCCATATAGCCATGCAGCATACAGTTCCCCAAACTTGAATGGGTAATATTGCGCTAGGTGCTGTACACTCTTGTCTCTACCAAAGAGCGCTACAGCCTAAACTTCACAGCTTTGCATACTTACTGACACATTGGGGATGTCCTTTTCATGATTTTCCAACAGAGCTGTACTGCTCTTTTACAAATGTTTCATCTGTGATCAGTAAGCTTCCTCCAAATTCCTGCTCATTAAAGAATAGCTCACTTAGCTCAACTAGGAAAACCCATTACACAAATGACCAATACATACTCATAAGTGCTTTCTGTTAGCTAGTCAGAAGCACTTCCCACTTGTCCATCCCTCCATGAAAATTGTTTACAAAATCAAAAAATGCTCATTTCCTTTTAAATTCAGAAGGGTTTTTTTTTTCAGAAATCCAAAAGTTTCAATTCATAATTTTGGCAAAACCCAGCAAACACTCATCTGGAAACCCTGGCGTTTCCAGGCCATTTTTGTATGGCTTCTGTGTGGTGCCAGGCCTCTGCCAGCTGCCCAGCTTGTCTCCAGCCACCACAGGAGCGAGAAGCTTTCACTTTGACAGCAGAACGCAAAGCAGCCAGAGCCTCTGAGAGGTGCCGCACACTGTGGGTTTATAAACTTACCATCTCTTCCCCCCTCCCCAGACAAATGCTTGAGAGGTCTTTGAAGCTTTAGTGATGTTTCGTTTCACTCAGCTTTCAAATTTTGCAAGGGGGTCTTCCTTAAAGAAGCCTAAAAACCATGGCAAAGGTGTAAATGCAGGCTAGCATCCTCCATGCACATTCCTCAACTCCTAATATGTAGTCCTTAAGTCAAAGTTAGCTTTGCCCAATACTCCCGAATTATGGCAGGTGTTACCAGGCTGAGGAGTAGCGGCACCTTGTGCTTAAGACCCTCAGAAGGTTTTCAATTGGCTCATGCCATTGCATGGGTATTCAGTGTGAACTGAAACAACCCTTTTAGGCACATGGGTTATTTTTCCCCCCAATACGCTCAACACCCAATAGCTGAAAGGCCACAGATATTTAACTTAAAGCACATCTCATTTAGGGATGCTTAAATCAGAATAATGGCGTAAGAAGCAAGCAAACAAGTTATTTTTTCTAGATTTGCTGTGAACTATAAACCCTCTAGGAAAGACTGCCTGTTTTCTATGTTACAGGCCCTCCTGTTCTGGGATATGCAGTATTTAAAATAGATTCTATATGGAAAGAGCTACCCAGATGTTTATTTTATTTACTAGCTTTCCCTGTGTACATACAAACAGCCTGTGAACAGTTGTGAATACAAGTTGTTTGTGGAGTCTCCTCATCCTGTTCGTCAGGTTGATGGGTTTTAGCACACCAAAGTGTAGTAGAAAATGGAAACTATAAAACAATATAACTTGAATTGTCTAGACCTTTAAACCTACTTAGGAAATCCATATATATTATTTTTAAAGGAAACCCAATAAACCTTGTTTTTAAGATTGTGGAATCTGCTATTGACGGGGCTGAACATAAACACAGTTCAAGGCCAGTGACTTAATTCTAGGTGACACCACTCCTAATCCTTTATGGCTGAATCCTTCGGTTTTATCTGCGACTCTGGGAAAGCGTCTGTCAAGGCTGAAGTCACTTGCACCAGGAGATTAGCAATTTTTGCATTCTTTTGAAAGCTTCAGTAATTCCCATGAAAGTAGCAGGCGCTGAGGTATTTGTGGAGACTGGGGAGTGGCAATCCTTAGACTGACTTACAAATTTTTTCAGACCTGGACCGTAAGAAATAATGTACAACTCAAGCCCCTAATTCTGACCCTAGTGCCATGTACTGGCATAAGTGCTGTGGCAGCTGTGTTGTCCTCCTGTTGTGGGCAATTGAGGGGAGGAGGAGGGGGGAGACATTGCTGCTGGTTGACCCAAGAGAGGAATCACTATATCAATTTCCCTTTTTTTTTTTTAATCTGGCATAGTTGAAAGCTGCATTATAAAAAGGCTTTGGGCATCTGCAAGTTCTTGAGCTAAGAAGCTCTTCGTTATGAATAAATCATAAAACATGGTCCAAATCCAGCAATCCAAAAGAGTTTAGCCTGGGGAAGTGCTTTTAATGTGGGCATATCAACTTCCTATAGCAGGACAAAAGTCTGCTGCTATCTACTACTAATGGTATTATTCTCCTCTGGCTGAACTGATAGAGGTCTTGGCTTTGGTGCTAAGATCCCAAGTTTAAGCCTTTAAGTTTTGTGGCACCCCATCATGGGAGGATGGCATTATAGGAGGGCTAAGTACAGTATCCCAGCCTGGGTTTCAGCACTTTTATATGGCGGGTGGCATTTCTGCATGTCCTACCAAACTAGCTGCTGTATCCTGGCTAACCTTCAGGACGTCATGTTGCAAGGAAGCCTTGTTAACCATCAGTTATTAAGAAGGTTTCAGGAACTATTACAGACTTGCTCAGCAGCATCAAGGAAAATTATAGTTATCTTGTTCGACTCAAGAGTCTGCCAGTTTTCATGATAGACACCAGTTTTATTGGAGTTCTGTAAATTCTGCTTTGGGAAAAGAAAGCAAGAGCCTTTTTGTTTTGTTTTGTTAATTATAATGTCACTGAGCTCTCTAAGCACAGGTTAGAGAGGTGATGTCATCTTTAGTGCAGTGGGAATTGGCACTGGATTTTTAAATCCATGTTTAGGATCCTAAGCAGCTGGCCTGATTTTCAGAAATGCTGAGCATATCCCAGAGTGGCATCCTTTGAAGCCAATTGGAGCTGCTGGATACTTGGAGCTTTTGAAAATCAGGATTTAAACCCCATTTTAAAATGCTCCTAACTTTAGTCACCTATTTTTGAAAATCCTGACCTGTGTCTGCTGGCATCTGCAACAATCTCTGTGTTAAAGGAGTGTTTGATGGAGAGGGAGGATATGATCCTCACTGCTAAAGGGAAAAATCCTGGTCTATTTAAAAGCATATTCTCTGATAAGAAATATATCAAGACAAAACTACTCTCCCCCCTCCTTTTTTTTTCTTAAAGATTTTTGTTTGGACTGTGTTTTCTGTGGTTTGTATTTTTGGCCTCCAGTTTCTATTTGGTGCCTGGAGATGTAATGTGACTTTGAGGAATCTTCAATGATGCAGAGTATAGGCAAGACTGTTGAGGAGAAATGGTGTCTAGGCTTTCTGCATGAGTTGCTCCAAGTTTTACCCAATGCCATTAAGAAAAATAGCAATGGTCTAGCCATAAACCAACCTTGGTCTACTTTTCTGTATTTGCATTTACTTTCTTTTGATACAATTAAGTCTGTGGTTTATTTCAGTCGCTATCTGAAATCTAGAGTAAATTTCTGACCCTTTGTTCTGCAGCTTATAGAATTGCCACATTGACTGCTAGCAGTAGGATGGACCTCTTTAAAAAATTGGAACAAGCTTATCTAGTAGGAAGTGTTATTAGGAATATAGCTGTTTGAGAGCCAGGAAGGCCCCCAGTACTTCTCTACATAAGCTGAACTGCAGGTCTGGTAAATCCCTGGACCTGGGTGTCAGTGTCGATGGGTGGCAGAGCTTGTAAACCTGACTGCAGGCTTCTCCAGTGCTCGTTACTGTGGCCCTGCTGCACCTTGCTGGCTGTCTCTTGCCCGCAGCTGGCCAGCCCTTGCCCATGGTCCTAGTCTAAAATCAAGAAAAAGGCAAAAAAAACCCTGAATGTTAGGTCATGGGAGAAAGGAGGGGAAAAAAATGTTCAGCTTAAAGCAAATAAGCCAGGTCCCTATCTTACAAAGCTGAGGTCAGCTGGGAAGAACGCGGGAGCTGTTTGGAGGGGAAAGGTTTATAGCTGTTAGTATGCTTTACATTATCTAAATGTAAATTCCTGTCTCTGATGTAACATCCTAGTTAGATCCTAGAATTTATGAACCAAACAAAGGATGAAATGTGAAAAAGTTGAGAAGAAAAATCTGAAGCTCTGTCTTTGTGTAATTCTTACTGAGAGCCGATATAAATGGAAGACAAATCAAAGGCAACAATAGCACCGCACATTTTATCTCACACACTGTGATGCATATTAGTGTTGTTTCCCATTGTGAGGCAGAAAGAACATTTACAATTTTAGCAAACACTGCATAATGGTTCTCCACAAGAAAGAGAAGCAAGCATATGACTGCCAGTACTGACACTTGCTTTCTCCTGGCCTGCAAAATTGCTTTTCTAGAAGCTCTATTGTGGGCATAATTTTTCTACCCCACACTGTGAATTTTGAATTTTGCTTGAAATTTTCTCCATGAAATAGGGCATATAAATCTCACTGATTTGGTAATCTTCTAAATCCAGTCTTTGGCATTGCCAGGAAATACCAGTCAAGCTATTCAATATGTGATGATACGCGCCTAAGGAGTGGATAATAACATTCAGGCTGGTAGGTGACGTTTTCCCAAAAGCCACCCCACAGAATTCTTCTTTTCGGTTGTGCTTTCCAGTGTTTTGGAAACACTCCTGGCTTCATGGGAGGAAGGTGAGTGTCAGAAGGACACCATCAGGTGCAAATATTTCAAGTATTAAACACCAGTTATAGGCTATTGGCGTCTGACTGTGCACCGCTGCCCCTCCCTCGCTCCCCAAAATGTCAGTAGTCAGAGCTGAGTTTTCCAAGACTTGCCACCAAAACATGCAATAATCCATCACTGCTGCTGCGGAGCTGAGAAGCGCCCACATTAGTAGCTGCGTTGCTGTTTGAGGCTGGTCTGTGTATCAGGGCACCAGGTGTGCAATTCGAGCTCCCCTCTGGAAGTACTTGCTCTTCTCTGTCCAACCTCAGCTCCCCATGGCCAAACGTGAGACGGCAAGTGTCCATAAGCGGGGTGCTTGCCCACCTTCATTTCTGAGGTTCAGTGCAAGGCATGTCTTTTCTCCCATTGGTCTGTATCTTATAATGAATTTAGCTAAGAATATTGCTGATGTATGTGAAGTAGTCCTTTTGCTTGAAAACTAGGCATCAACAAATTTGACAGTCAGTACAACAAAATTTCTTTGGAATATGAACTGTTATGACTGGAATATAAACACCTGAGAATGAGAGCTGAAGAGGAAGGTGCTGAATGATGCTTCTGCCTAGTGACACTCAATATTGCACAGTGGTTATGAGTTGACCTGGAGCTCTTAATCAGAGCAGGACAAGTGCAACATGCACTTCATTATATTGCAGCACTTTGATATCGATCCTGGGCAAAGATCTTACTCCATGTGGTTGTCTTAAAATTTTCTTCTTATAATCATCAAGTTCTCAGCAGAAATTAAAAGCAGTATCCATGCACAGGAGGTCATAAAGCTTGTGATGTGCTTGCTGACCCTCTGAATGTTTTTGTGGCTGGCTGATGCTGCCTCGCTGACTGCTGTGCAGGAGGTGGCCGGGCTTTGTCGAGGTAAACGGGGGCAGCGGACAGCTGACAGTGAAAGCAGGGAAGCAGAGAAGCCCGATTTCGGGCATGGCTCCGCTACAGAGGGCACGCAATGTTTCCCTGGCAGGACAGGAAGAATCGCCTTCAGTAACACAGCCACCAGCACCTCCATCTTCCACCACTCACGTAGTCACCCAGGTATGCCCTTCTTTACAGAAGGAAACCCACCCCCAGCACATTATTTATGAAAAATCTCTTACTGCCCTTGTACTTAAATGTATATACGCAAGTGTGAACATGTATGTTGTTGAAAAATCTTTTTTCTATTTCGATGAGGCACCACCCTGGTCTGTAACGATAGGCCTGAGAACTGAAATAGATGGGGAGCTCAGTAGCAGAATTATTCATTTATGGCAGATCTGTGTTTACTGGCTGCTTTCCTATAACTCATAAAATCAAAGCTGGCTGTAAAGCTTTGGCTTTGAAAGAGTCAAAGCAGAGCTCAGTTATAAAAACTATGGGTACAATCATTAATTGTTTTTGAAAAATAATCATTGTTGGACATGTGTCTCTCTCAGTAGGGGAAAAAGATATGAAAAACATCACCTGCAATGTCTTTGTTATTAAGTGCTGCCAATTACCACTTCTTTTCAAGCAAATGAGTCTCATATTCTGCTCAGTTTGGTTCTAGGAAGCTGATGGGTTTATAAAACTCAAAACAAGTGCTTGTCCTGGACTTGGTCAGTCTTTAGAAATGGAAGTACTCTTTCCAAAATACTGTCACCTGGTAATATCAAGATATTTAACCATATATATACTGTATACTCTACCTCTGGTTATCCAAGTTTTTATTAAGGTTATCTTTTTTTTTTTTTTTTTAACCTTTTCATGCCGCCTGCTATATCTTTGTATCACAAAATGTTTGGAAAGTACAGCATACCTGGAAGGTCACATCTATTTATAGAACTTGTTCCAACTATATGTGCCTCTCATTCTTGAGAATATTCTGTACTCTTTTAATTTGCAAAACTTAGGTTGGGGATCTCTGGATAAATAACAGGAAAGAATCTATTTCTCCTGCATGCAGTATTTTGATAGCCTTTCAGGTTAAACCATAAACCCTCCTTATTTACCCTTCTGCTGCTTTTCCCTGCTGCTTGGAAGCTCATTCTTCATATACTCAGCAATAGTCTTGAAAAGGAATTGAACGGGATATTTTCCAGGGCTCCTCTTTGACTCAGCACTAATCTCATCCAAATGCAGTGACCCCAGAAATAAACGGTTGCAGCCATGAGGGCGAGCAGCCCTGGCTGTGCTTTATCGGCAGCTCAGGCAAAGCCTGCTTTCACCCTGCGACCGTGGCATGCTTTTTCACCCAGTCATACTGCTCGTTGCAACCAGCCATGGATGCTCTGCAGAAGATGGGGGTGCTTGTCCAAAAGCTTTTGAGTGTTTGGAGGGGGCTTTGCTCTCTTTTAGCTCGTAGACAATTCGCTGTTATCTGTGTCCCCCCCAGGTTCTTACTCTCTCTTTCTCTCCCCCTCTCTTCCTTAAAATTCCTCTTTGTCATAATTATTGTTTCTGTTCGTGCCCAGCGCCTCCCTCGTTCTCATGCAGCTGCTCAGGGCGAAGGGCTGCCGTGGTCTCGTCTGTTTGGAGCCGTTCCTTTCTGACGGAAAGGGAGGGCTTCTTCACCATTTCCGAAATAAATGCAGCGTGGTGCTCTGACACATCTGGCCTACTTATGAGATCTGGGACCTCTTTGCTTTCAAAGTGTATTGGTGTGCTGCAGTTGCATTGAGATTATTTGAAATGCCCAGGAAATGTAGCAAATGAAAGATTGAAATGGAGTAGGGACACAGTACAAACTGATGGAAAATCTCACAGCAATGTGAGCTATTAAATTGTTCGTGATGGAGAGGAAAGGAAGGCCTATTAGAGCTACTGGGCACCTGGAGCAGCTCTTCAAAATTAAGGATCAGGTCCTCACCCCAGCTTTGTGGTGCAGAGAGGAATTAAACCTGCCATACAAGGACAGCTGGAGACAGACTAGGTGCATAGTAATGAACATGGTGGGTGTACAGAAAAAATGTGTTGTGATGAGAGTGGATGTATAGGTATCGTTGTGGCCGCCTGTGGTTGTTCAGCAGGCTTGACACTGCGGTCAAGGAGCTAGAGAAATGTTTCTGAATGCCCAAAGCTATGTTATCACTGATGAAAGCTGAGCCTTGGGAGACCTGGAGATTTCCTCTGCCTTACAAAAAAGGGTCCTCCAGAGCTCTAATTTCTCACACCTATGCAGCTTCTTAGGATCAGGAATCTAGTGATGAGGAACAGAATCAAAAAACTTATAAATTTAGTAAGTGGTTAAAAGTGGCAAGGAACATGACAGAACGGGAAAGAAAGGTAAATAATCAAGCTATTTCCAGAGATCTCTATGTGTTCAGAAAAACTGCTCTTTTCATAATAGCACTGAGAATACTATGTATCTGCCTCATTTATAGGCAGGGAAATAGAGCACAAGTGCATTGAAAGCCGTTCGAGGCTGGTAATCTATGAGTTTGAATATACCAGGCAACATTTTAGTTACGTTAACAGACAGCAATTTAAGGATGCAATGAAAGTGTCTGGGTGCTCCATTTCAGTTATTCCCTGCTGGAGGGTTCCTCTCCGGTGGCAGGTTTCACATAAAGAACTTGTGGAAAACAGCAGTGTGGCCTCTTACACAGCAAAGACTTTGTCAGAATAAAAATTCACAAAGGACTTTACTTAAAACGCTATGCCCTTGTATTCACCAAGGGCCTGCTGTGTGCAGGTTTATCCTGTTGCTGCAGAGATACAAAAGGTAAAAAGAGCTCCTGATGGGCATTAGTGATTTTAGCGACGCCCAATTTGTATGGGTCTTAGGGACCATATTGCTGAGAGACGATCCTCACTGCACGCCCATTCGCACCTTTAGGGAAAAGGAGGCATAATGTGCTTTACTAAGAGTATGTTTAATAAAGGACTGGAAGGGGATAGGGATAAGCAGATCTTAGACACTTTTAAATCACATTAGAAAGAGATTGTGGTTCAGCTTGAGCTGGGAATAGCAGTGACTGGCGGCAGTGCCGTGCCCTTACATACAGCTGCACGCGCAGACCCAGCGAGCCGACGTGCTGCCTGCCGCGCTGGCGGGCCGGGGAGCCTCCTTGCACGAGCTGCTCCGGGAGACGAAGGCAGGTTGCCCCAAGGGAGGGCACGCAGGGGCTGCAGCGTGGCTCCTGACAGCCCACGCAAGGCTCTAAGAAATAACGCTCAGCTCCTTCAAAAGACCAGCAAAGCTAGTGTCCCAGCCGGCAAACCCTCCTCTGAAATCTGCATCCTTTACTTGTCTTTTCATCTCTGTGGTGCCTAATTGCCAGATTTCTTTTCTTTTTGATCAAGGTAAAATATTCCTGATTTAACAGATGGAGACATTTGTTGTTAATGAAGCCACACTGAACAGCGAGAGGTGCCTTATGGCAACTCTGTTCCTGCAGCCTCTGCGGGGTTTTGCCTAACCTGTGAGTCAGGGAACAGTATCCAGGGGTAAAACTGCCGACAGATTTTAACATAACTAAATAAAGACGGACCACAACTGTTGTGTCTTAGAGCACCGAGAGCAGTTGGCTGATTTTAACGTGAGTGGCTCTGGAAGAAGAAAGTATGAATCTTTTATGTGGGAGAATTTGGACTGGTTGAAAGGATCACTCATTGCAGATGGAGGTATTGAATAGGAGTCAAGCTGAGCCCTTGTATCGTGGACAGCTTCGGTTCCTAAGTGAAGCAGCTTTTATAATGCTACTAAAATGCAGCAGTAAACAAAGTACATGAAGGTTTGACAGTAACATTAGCAAATAGCTACAGTGAAATGACTGGGAAGGAAAAAAACCCCCCAACTCTGGCTATTTGCAGAGCAAGAAAAATGGAACTGGTTTTGACAGATAAGACAATGCAGCTCTGGGTCAGAAGAGCTTTGTCTTTCATTTTTGTTGCTGCTAATGACAAATTGTGCCTTCAAATTTTAACCAGAGAAATTTGGATTTTTAACAAGCCTCTTTCTCTCAGGGTCTCCCAATTAGGAGAAGCATATTTACAGCTAAACTCAAGATAATAAATTTTATTTAGCGGGTATGAATCAGAGAAAACTGGATCATTCAGAATAACTACAATATAGTTTTCGTATTACATAATCACAGAGGTGAATTTTCAAGTTATATAACAAGAACAGAAGTGAATGCTATACAGATAATTCATGAGTAATTAATTTCCTCAATTGCAACTTGTCCACAGACAGGATATTATTTTCTCAGAATTCCTATGGTGTGACCCAAAATTCTGGGGGAGATAATTTACAGGAGTAATGATCTTGCCTTTTCACCTAAAAACAGAAGCAATTGCCTGGGACTGTAGTATTATTGATAACCTTTTTTTCCTCAAATATTCAGAACGATCCTAGGGCCAGGATTTCCCATGTAGTTGTAAGACTTTTAAAACTGGGGATTTTTTAAGATTTAAGTTATCTTGATATGCCCTGATTGCACTCACAGAACTCATTTATGCATGAAATCTGTTTTGTGTTTGTCTTACAACTAGTCCATGACCTTGAAACAAGCTGTGAACTAACTGCAGAAATCCAGATTCCTGATTGAAAACCCATTTGAGAAATCCCTTCCCCAAAGCCGGTGTTTTCTAAGGCCATTCTCAAAGGCCGGATTGTGCTGAGGGAGACCAGTCTCCCAGGCCCCCTCGACGGTCAGTGCAGACATATAGGCCCCGTAAGGAGGGCAAAGCCTAGTTCGTCAGGGAAAAATGAGTTTTGTGGATTGCTGTGTGTTATAGCTGCTAAGCCTGTATAGTTGCTCGCTTTTATCAGTTGATATAGATGCAAACCTTGTGCTAAGGAGGGGGAGAGGGCTTACATTTTTTACGTATTAATTTATCAAGAGTGTGGAAAATAGCTAGATGCCTGGCTTCCATACTTGGGCACTTTTAAAATTGATGCTACTGCACCAACACGTAGCACAGCTTCATTTTAATCTCATGAATTGCATGTGAACACGGAATCCAGTTTCTCCAAAGGAACAATTGTGTATTAACTGTAACCACGTGGAACTACGGACAGCTTGTGACTATAAGGGAGAAAAAGATTAAATAACGGTATGGAGATTTCCATCTTCCTAGCAAATATTTGTCTTGTGTTTAAGAACGCTTGGAGGCAGCCTTCCCTGAACTTGTAAGCCTGTTGTCACTAGCTTTGCTAGTTGTATAAGCAGCCTACAAAGGGTTATGGTAATCAACTCTGGCAGTGGTGCAATTGGAAATGGTAATTGAAATTGAAAGTGGTGTCTCCTAGGCTCCCTCTATTTCAGTAGCTCTCATCTCCTGCTCCAAGTCCTGAAATACGTCTCGTGTTTGTGCTCTAACCTCTAGCAATCACAGTAAGGAGCGGGGGAGCCTCCGCAGTGAATTGGTTGTCAGGGTGGATCTTGTTCTGATCAGATGCTGCTGTTTAGGGGGAATGGGCTCATTTCTGGGCCGCACACAGTCTTACGGCACAGCAAGCAAGGAGCTTTTTGGATAATCCTTCTTCCACACGCTTGTTAGTGTAGGGAGCGCTCCTGCCCCCCCACCCACGATGATAGCAAGGGACAAGATGAAGATTTATATTAACAGAGTTTCAAAGCCTGTCTGAAAAACAGCTGATCTAATGTACAGGCTTCCTCCCAAGGTTTGCAGTGGGACTCAGCTTTGTTCAGGTTTAAAATATCTTCTTCCTCATTTGTCCCTGAACGTCGCTTCTCGCTATCATTTTGTGGCTGATAATATCCAACAATCAACATAGGCTGTAACAACCCCGGTATAGCCAAAATCCGTTCCCGGAGGGGATGGGGAATCAGCTATTCAGACTTGGAAAGAAGACAGAAATGCAGAACATGCATTAGCGTTCTTCTGACAATGTTTATGGCCCTAAACCCTTTGAAAACTGATTTTGCAAATTTGCTACTGTTGTTACTCTTTCCAGTATCTCTGCAGGTCTGCTCCAGGCTCACCTCAATTCGGCCCCAAGCCACAAACTGCTAGCTTTTGGTGTTGAGGGCCCTCAGCTCCTTCTGCTTTCATCCATGCAGCGGAAGCCCTAATTAGCACATGCGCGCACATGCCTGCACGCACACATGCACAAAATGTCTTGCCTTTTATTAAGCTCTGTCTTCCCCTAGCGCAGTGCCAATAATCCTTTGCACCTGCCCGCTGCATGAGAGCATTTCTGAAGTGGAACCTGAGAAACCTTTCGGCAGTGTGGTGAAGCCATGAGCACCGGCTAGTTAACAGGACATCTTGGATAGGACCTGGAAACTTTGCACGGGTGTCTTTAGGAGCTGACAGGAGCAGAGGAACTAGGCTGTTACAGAAACCGGGAGTCAAGACATAACCTGTCATATCATGTCTATTTTATTTGGTTAATAGACTGTGGTTTAGAGGAGGCAAAGTCTGATTCACAGGCATCAGCTGCCAGTCTGAACGTGCTGGTGCTTAGCAGGGCTCCTGAATACACGCTGCAGACATCTGGGGTGGCTTGGTAGGAAACGTCTTCACTGCAGGCTGCGCTCATTGCGGGGAGGTTGGTTTTTTTCCCCAAAACTTTGTTCTCCATATAGCCATTTCCCCAGGCTGATCAAAATGTAGCACGACCCAAATGAGATCATTCAGTGTATCCTCCTTGATTAATCAGTGCTTTGATAGTCATCCAAATTTCATATTGATTTTGCTAGAAGAAATCGGTCAGGGATTTTGAGTGTACATTCCCAGCCTTATGCTTGACAAGTTCCTGGCATGGGCAGATGCTGCCACAAGGGAGGGACAGCACTTTTGTCCTTCGTGCGTGTGTAAGAGAGCAACGGGCAACGGGTTAGGGAAGCGTAGGCCTGCCGGTGCGTGGCAGCCCTCCAGAGAGAGCCTCACTCGCCCTCGCGCCGTCTCAGGAGCAGCCTCGGGGATTTGATGTGCGTGCGGAGTTGCCACCCCAGGCCTGTGCTGGCACGTGGCGCGTGCAGCCGCAGATGTTTGCAGGCTCATTTTTCGTGTGTACAGGGAGATGATTTACACCAGCGAGGAGGAGGTGGCGTGGTTCATAGGATGATTAGCTGAAGGATTTCTCAAGTAGAAATGTTGCAATGATTGGCTACACCTCCATCGCTGTAAGGTCGTCTATCACGTTTTCCCCCCCCCCCCCAGCAGCTGGGGGGAATTGAGCTTTCTAGTTATTTGTGTTTGTTTCTGCATTTGCTGAGGACTTGTTTTAGCACTTCTATGCTTAGTAAAAGCATAATGCAGTGGAAGTTGCCTCTAAGACTAGCATTGCCAGCATAACGAGCACAGAGGAGACTAAAATCTCCATTATAGTACATTAGGTTGCAGATACAATTAGAAATAAAACTGGCAGAAAACTTCAGTGTAGATACATGTTTATGGACAAAATAAAAGTAGCACATTGAAGTGCATTAAAAAAAAAAATAGCTGTCCACAGAAAGGAGAAAGAGGTGTTTAAGTGACCTAGAATGTTTTATCTGTCTCTGTTGCTGAAGACATGAATGATTTCAGCTTAAAAGTAAGCCATTTTTGAAGTGTTTCAGTCCTTGCTGTACTTTGCTGTCTTGTAATAACAACCAAAATGTCTAGATTGCTTAGCAACCGATAGCTTGCCGTCCCATAGTTCAGCCACAGGATGGGTGTGAGAGCCTTTAGAGTTGCCACAAAAGTAGAAGTACCAGGATGGATATTAACTAAAAATTGCCCTTTCCGCACCCTTAATGGTAGAATATTAGGAGATCTCTGTATGAAACGGCAAAAACATTCTATTTCCATTTTAAATGTTGCTAGGATATTGAATCTAAGTTTCCAGATAAGCCTGCAGCAGAAGAGAGAAAAATGTGGAATTCCAGCAATAAAATGCATCTCCCTAAATTCAAATTCAAGTTTGTGTCTGACTCCCAAGAATGTCTGAACTCTCACTGTGTCTGGTTTTATTCTGCTAGCTGCAGAAACTTTCTAAGTGTGATTAGGTCCCCATCGTATATTGCATTTTACGAGCAGACAGGGTTCTTCAGAAATGATGAGAAAAGGATGGCGGGGAGGCAGCAGCCCACACTGTGATGTGGTTTTAATAATCCTAGTTACAAAAGAGTGCAGATCTCTACAAATACTCAAGCAGTTATTTTCAAACCATGTTCCTCCCTCTATATCCTCTGCCCTTTTCTCTAATGGCTGCTGCTATACAGCAGCAGAGCCTATAAAGGTAAGAGCATACCAGAGGAAAGAGAAAAAAATGGCATGCAGAGTCTGAGAATTATATGTTAATCAGGTGCTGTAAGTGTTGATTTTTTTCCTTCTTTGGCTTGTCTTACAGGAGAAATGCAAGAGAAAGAGGAAACTTCTGCAGAGCCTATGAAAGTTGAAATTTCTTCTGAAGCAGCAGATGTTTCAAATAATGATGGTACGTTCCTCCAATGTTTTAGTTGTCTGAAGTGCATACATAGCATACCTTTCTAGGACTTGTTTATACAGTTCAAAAGTATGAGAAATATATTTGTAATCTCTTCAGTTGAGTCTTCTGAGAGTTTATGCCATCCCTACTGTCACCTGCTAGAGGCTTATGAATTTTTTTAGCAATTATGTCTGGATCTTTCAGGCCTAGATCCACATTCCTAGTGGCCTATCAAGATTCAATGGAGTATGTTTCCCATAAAATTGACCCATAGGATGTCCTTGGAAATCTAGTGGAAGTACCTTTTCAGTGCCATGCCACTGCTTTTCTCATTGACTCAGCTGATATGTTCAATTGGTGTGTTCAGTCTGCTTTCCTTTTAACTAAGCCATATTTTGGATCTGCTGTAACCTTGGTCTGGAAAATGATTTGGCCAAGATGTATCTGGTTACAACTGGAAGTCAGAAGAGAATATTTCTGAAAGTCTCTGTACTAGGGCCTGACTCTGTCATGGGGGAAGTATTGCTTATAAAATTACTCTGAACTCATGTGTTGACCTCTAATCAGTATTAAGCTCCTTCTAGCTCAGAGCTGACTTCCCTTCCTGCTTCTTCAGCGTTTCTGTATAGTTCAATCTGGTGGAAAATGGAAGTTGTCTCTGAAGAAATTTACTACTAATAAAACAATAAGAATTTTGAGATGTAACAGAAGTTCTGGTCAGGCTTGTGAACATTATTGACCTGAATCTCCTGGCTTGGAACTCAAGGAAATTTTTTTGTCATTGACTTCAGTGAGAGGATGATCTAGGTGTCTGGCAAAGCCCTGGCAAGGATTGAGTACTGGGACCCTACTCCAGCTCTGTAGTGTTTAAGCAATTCATACACTAAAAAATGACCTTCTGGTCTCTTACCATGCATAAAGAAGCACAAACCAGTGTGCTTTGATTTTTTTTGAGGCAAACCCTTTACAACTCTTCATGCCACAACATTTGACTCAGTGGCTGATTTTGATATTGGACTGTAAGGAAGTTTCTGCAAGAATAGGAAAAGAAAGCATCCATAATGGATTTTCTATTTTTAAATATTAGAGGCTGTGCTGTTACTAGGAAATGTGCAGAATAAAGCCAAAAGAGCCTTCTCTCCTCATCTCCTGAACAGGCCAACCAAAAAACTCACAGTGACATTAAAATATTTTAATTTCCGATCCCTGGAATGGTCTGGGGTACTTAGTTAAAGCAAATCAAAATTTTGTAAAAGAATATCTGTAGGGATTTCCCACTGGAAAGAAAAGTGATCACAGGGCTACTCTAATGTGTGCTGTAGCACAGCACAGCTGGTTCAGCTGACAGATAGCTTCTGCAGTGATGATCTTAATAGGTTTCTTTGTTTCAGTTGTTGCTTATCTTGTAAGAGCTTTTGCATTTAATTCATCTTGTAACTTCATTCTTTGTGAACTTTCTAAGTTGTACAAAAGGACTGGAATAGGGTGTCTACTAAGGCTGCAGAAAAGTACTCTGATATTAAGAAAAGTCTTCATTTCTTCACAGCTTATGTTGCTGTTGGGATCATAGTACACGGTTGTTTTTCATTTGATCATATGTCACATGTTAAAAAATATAAAAACACAGATCAAAACCCTCATGCTTTGTTTTCTCTTAAGGGTTAAGTTTCACTGAAAAAAAACTGAAGAATTTCTAAATGTACTGGGTACTAGCTGAGATTGAAAAAAAAAACATAAAAAGGTTCCCTGTGACAGTAATTTTTATGCAAATTGCCTATTTTTCTCTGGTCCCCTTCCTCTGCCCCAGGAGAGCTCATCACTTCACAGCTGAAAGCGCAAGAATATATCAGTCAGTACCTCTTGGCAGCCTGGCTCTTGTGTTTTAATTTCATGTACCATGTCACAGTGAAAAGTGCTTTATAAAAGCTACGAGTTTAGATAGATGAGGTAGATCTCAATATTGGTTCATCTAGTGGGCAGGGCTGTAATAGTGATATATTTCAGAAATTGCTATTATTTGAAAGCTGGGCGTGATACTCCCTCAGAAAAGCTGTCAGAGGGTGTGCGTGTAAGCCTGACTGGGTAGGTATATATGTGTATACAGACATACAGGTAGCTGTTGGCAGTCGCTGCCAGCAACCAGAGCAAAGATCCCTGGCTCTTGTGTTACTTGTACCCAGGGCAGATGTGCTGATTAGTATTCCTAATGACTACAAAAGCCGCTTTTGCTGATAGGTTTCCTAGACAGTGTTTCTCTGCTGGCATATATTTTTTTATCCCACCAAAGCTTCAAGGATTACGAAGGTAGATGTTAGTTTCCAGCTGGTATTAGGCAGATCAGACTGTTCACTCCTTTAATAATGGGGTTACTCATCCATTCTTTTTATTTCAAGTCTTTGGAAAGCTGCATCTTGACTTGCTGACACAATAGGGGGAAAGAAAAAGATGAAGCAATCTCAAAGGAAGTGTCAAACCTGAAACTTCAAATTGTTTCATAAGCCAGTGTAAGTTGATGAATGCAATAGCAGTAACCTGACCTTCACGTGATTTGCAGAAGCAATATAAAAGCAAGATCTCAAACAGCTAACACCATCCTGCATTTTATGTTGTTGATGTAATATCTAAGAAACAAGTAACTACCAAGTAAAAAGATGCACATATCCCATCACAGCACAGTAGGTTTGATTCAAAATAGACACGGTTTTCTTTCCTGAACAATCTGGTGTTATAGTTAAATGTGCTATAGCTAAGTTACATAAATGCAAAGTGAAACATTGTTTAGGAAGCAGCTGAAGAAATAATTATTTTTGCAATATGAGTCTGACTGAGCTCCTATTTAAATCGATACAATAATACTTTTCTTTCATCTGCCAGCCAGGCCTGCAGCATAATATCCTTTGGGGGAAGAATGCTCTCTCTCACACAGACAACTCTAAACTTAGTTTTCCATTCTCCCATTTACCTGTCTTTTTTACTTAGATGATGAGCTGTAACTCCTGGCTACTGACCTTTAAGAGCATGCCTTGCTGCTGAACTACATCCCCCAGTTCAGCAGAAACTGCAGCACTTTGACGAAAGTGTGCTGTGTGCTGGGTTATTTCAGCACCGGTCGGCTCCTCTTTGGGGGCACTTGCTTGCTTTTGAGGGGAAATCCTTCTCGAGTCATAATCTGAGAGCTGCCAGCGAGTTCACAGGTGGAGAGGGAAGGTGTGGACAGGCACTCACCAACAGGTCAGAGTTTAAGAAAAAACAGAACACAGAAGTGCAGAGAGAAAGGTCCATTTCCACTGCAACCTTGCCATGCTTCACTACAGTACGGGGAGCAGGTAACACTGAATTTAGGAGACAGGCAGCGTCCTTGAACTTCTGGTGCTTCCCAGAGACGCCGAGCTTCTGGCCTTTGTACCGTGGTGCTGCAGGTGTAAAAAGCCTGCTAACTTGTGTTAGCACTTTAACACTTCCACAAACCTTGGGAAGAGGCGAGAAGGCCGCTTGTGGCTTGTGATACAGGTGGATGTAGCTCACACAGGGCTCACCTCGTAGGTCTGACACTAACTCATGCTGGCCTATGAGTCATGTCCCCTGCGTTCCCCATGGCAGTTCTTCCCTCTGCACTTGCAGTATGTGCTCTACTGCCGTGCTATTCTACCAGCTAAATACAGAGGGTTTTGTAGGTGGCCTTGCGGTGACGTTTCACCCAGTGGTCTGAAGAAGCTTGTCCTTCAGTTACAAGATCTTCCTGTCTCAGTCAGCGCTGATGCCAAGAGCTGACCTTAGTCACAAATGCAGAAAAAATGCTAAAAACAAAACTTGCAGGTGCCTTAGCACTTCCAAGCAATCTGCTGCAAGTACAGTGCAGTATTTTTCTGTGGTGATTCCAGATGCCTGTCTGCGATTTCCACTGGCAAAACAATCCGATTTGGGGATTTTGTTTCTTTCCCACTGGCAGGGGCTCTAGGTTTCAGGATGCCTGCAGAGCTTGAGTGCCATTGCAGGGTTTCTCCTGCCTGAGAAGGACAGCATGGGGTTGCCTTTAAAGCACACCTGTGCGGTCTGTGATTTGGCCACCTGAATGTGAGATGCTACCTGCAGGAGTAGCGTAGGCTGCTTGTAACCATTAAAAAGGAAAAGGGGAGAGGAGGTATACTCATTTTGGATGCTGACAGAGCTGAACCTTGAGTTTTGAATGAAACTTTTGTTCTGAAAGCGACCTCTATAAAATTGTGAGCAAAGCCTCACGGTGCTTTCGGAAAGCCAAGCCAGTGAAATTGGCTGACATAATGAGGCTGAGCAAGGCTGCTGTCATCAGTGCACAGCAGCCTTTCCTTAATGATTTTTTATTAAGCATCCTGTCTTTGCTATGCAAATGCACATAAAGAACACAACATAGCTAAATGCGATGTGCATCAGAGCTCCATAATCAGGAGTGGATACTTTTCTTATTATTCATTGCATACATCCAGGAAGCCATTACAGTATCTGTTCTGCATATGTATGATGAATAATTTACAAATAATTCATCAAAATCCTAACAGGTGTATTGACATGATATTGACTCAAAGATCATACTGCCTGGCTCAAAGTAGCACAGTTATTGATTTTGGTTTTTTTCCCCCTCATCTTTCCTTAATTTCTAAATCTTTCTTTCAGGTTTGAATTTTTTCGCTGTCACTCACATCAAATGACCCATATTCTGCAGTTGATACTGCAATATAAAACAAAGTTTTTTAAAGCAAAGTGTTAATATAAATGGCCTTATTAAAATTCATTCCAGAACAAATACTAATACTAAAAATACATCTCCTGAAGCACCCCTTTGTTTTCAGTCTAGATGGGACTGATCCCACATGCCACAGTTTATATGACATTTTTGCACAAGTCATTTGAAATGAATTTAAGCCTTGTATTTAAATTGTTTCTTGTTTTCAGTAATTTTAATGAAAAAATAAGGTTGTTTTCATAAATTAATAGTGCACTAGTAAGTATAGGAATATTTCCCCTGAATCCTCCCGTAGGCTACAGCAATTTGCAGTTGAAGGACATCCTGAGGCAGCATCTCTGTAATTAGAGATGGAGCCACGTTCAGGCCACAGCTCAGTCCAGGTTCCCGCCTGCAACTTAGTCAAAAGCCTGAGGATGTTCAAATCAAAGATTTTGCTGTATTAGTCAAAGACTCTGTGCAAGGAATCCTTTTTGATGTCACGAAGGGAGGTGAGGAGATCTGCAGACCTCATTAGCATGGCTGATATGAAAAACCTCCCTGTCAAATGCTAAGAAATGCTTATGCATGTGTGTAACGCTCTAACCGCCGCACAGTGACACTCCGGTAGGAACAGGCAAAGGCCAAGACCACTCAGTCCGGTGAAACTCTAAATCACCCTTTGGAGGTACCTGTGTCTCTGTCTACGGTCTGTGGAGACAGAGGAGGGCAATTAAGCTCCTCGATTAGGCACGTCGGTTAGGTGCCAAAGTTAGACTGGATGAATTTGGGCCAAAAGGAAACTCTAGATCTAGAGGCTGGTGTTTCTGGTGATACTGAAGCATATGCCCGTGCAGAACTGTTTGTCAGGGTTTCCCTGTAACTGTGGACAAAGATGGCTAGCCTAAGAGACATTTTGGCAGATTTATGGCATTGAATTTTTAATGCAGTAATTGAACTCTGTCCCCTTTGGGTTAGAAGTGGTTGTTACTCAATGTGATAAACTTAACATGTATTATGGATAGAATTTGACAACTGTCTTGTTTTGTTTTCAGCTGAAATGAATAGTCAGGTTGAAAGTGTAAGCAACCCTACAGAAACAGAGCTGGAAGCTTAACTAATAGGTAAGACACTTATGGCTATTTTCCCCCTTAGAGCAAGTGTGCATTTTCCCTCCAGCTTCCATTTGAAAACTAGATTTAGAAATGACCATAATTAAAGTTAGACTTCGCAAAAAAAAAAAAAAAAGAAAAGAAAGACAGAACACAAAGGAAAAGAATTTGTCCAATACGGCATATATTACGCAAAAAATAAAAATATCCAGTAGACTTGGTTTGTCAAGTAAATATTATAGTAGCTTTCTGCAACCGTAACGGATTTAGACAATGCATGGTTTTAGATCATCGGAAGGCAAGACAGCACCAAGATAAGCAATGGAAGAATAACTGAGTGAACAATTTTTGGCATTGCTTAGGAAAATGACAAGCAATTTATACTGGTTGGAACCAAGTTCAGTTCTGTGCAATCTGTATTCTGGGAACAACAGGTTCATGTCAGAAGGGGTTTATTGCCCTTGGCTCTCCGATGCCTAACGTCACTTCTAACTATACTGCTGTAAAGCAAAGCAAAGTCAGGGAGCTGCTTTTTGGAGCTTTGCTGCTTTACGCACTGAGTGATGGTGCTGTTGCAGGAGTGCACAATGGTGGTTATTGCAGCAGAATTGTTCATATACTTAAACAGCTTCACCCCTGGATAAAAATGATTAATTTGCTAGGAAGACAGAAGTCCGAGGCCCACCCTCAATTAAAAAAAGCGGTTGTGATTCCTAACTCAACAGTACAGTTTTAAAGTGTTAATACACAACACTCCCTCTGTGGAGGGTTATAATAAGTTGCCAGTATCATATACAGCAAGATGTGTTATTTATGCTTGTAATGGGATTTCATGTAGCTCGAGACCAAATATAGAAGCTTCACAACAGTGGCAGCTGTATCACGGAGATTTAAAATACAAGGTCTTATTACCGAGCATACCCCTTTGTCCTTGTCAGCATATTGACAATATGCTGCCGTGCTGCTGGAATGAGAAATATGGCCGATGGGGGCCCTGTTAAAAAAGTATTGAAGCAAAACTAGAAGGAAGCCTCATAATTAAAATACTGCTTCCACAGTTCTTCCTGTTTACATCCCCTTTCCTAGCTTCTGGTTTTATGCTCTGTTAAAGAAAGGAAGGAAAAGAAACTAGTAAAATCCTCACTGATAAAAATACATTTAAAGATTAATTCCCTGCATTGGTTTAAAAAATGTATCTGACAGTTATTACTGCTTTCACATGATCTGAAGGAAGTCTGTATTTTGTGCTGCATTTTCCCATGGAAATTAATGTCTGTGAATGTTTTGGGCTGGAGTCCTTTTTGCTTTATGAAGGTGAAGTTTTAGAAGAATAATACCACAATTATCAGTTAATTAATAAACCTCTTCAATTCCACTGCAAGGCCTGGCTATACTGGCACTATTCAGAAGGGAAGGGGCCTGAGCCAAGGGTACAAAATGCCTTTCCCAGCATTTTAATGGCATGTACAGGATTAGAAGTAAAATTTGAATTCCTCCCAGCTCTCTACTTAAGTCCTCCCTACCCTGTTGCCACTGCTTTAATTGCAAGGAGCAGATCCATGGAGGAGGATTGATCAGCTTGTTAAATTTCAAAGCACAGCACTCCCCAGGGTCTTTCAGAGCCAAGGAGATCCCTTTGGTTACTGCATTTGGTATTTTAATGTAGTATTTCTAAAAAACGTTGCAAGGTCTAGCACCAAGGCACCTACTAGAGCTGGGATGTCTCCAGCAGTGGAAACACAGGGCAAAGTGGGTAGCATGTTGCTATGGAAAAAAAGCAACCTTCATCAGAGCTGTGGCTTTGCCTCCCTGATGTCCGTGGCCATGCTTGCTCTTGAAACCACAGCCGGAGACTCCCGCGGTTTGTTGGCGCGTTGTGGCCAGCCTGGGGACCCCGGGATCGCCTCAGAGCTTCTTCGGGGCATATTTATTTTAGGTCTGGAGAGTGTCTGGGTGAGCAAGTGCCTTCACGGCGCGTTGGTGCTACTGTGCTAACTGTGGCTGGCGGGACATGTTTGTTTGCCAGGGCAGAAAAGCCATGATTTTTAAAGCGTGCTCAAAAACCACTTTCTGTGCGAAACCCAGTGGTCAGGAAGCAGGGGAGAAGGTGGTAATAAAACGATAGTTGGGGCCAGGATAAGCAAGGCCCTGTGCAAACAGTTGGTCTGAGAAATGCGGAGAGGTTCGCTGCGCGCGAGGAGCAGGCAGGTGCTGATGGGTCGTGGCTCATACAAGCCGAAGAGAGGCCAAGCTGCCGCTTGGGCTCTTGCCCCTTGTGGAGGCAAATCATTGCCTTGGACTTGCTAATGGAGTAAACGTGGAAGGCAGGGGGAGGCCCTAATTCCTAAGGGAGCCCCGGGGCTGAGCTGCGGCAAGGGGGCAGGAGGATTTGCTGGGCACAGGCGGTCCCGCGGGAGCATTTCGCGAGGCTGCGGTGACTCGAAGAATAAATGCATGTACGAAGCTGCGAGCTAATTGTTATGGTAGCCTGTCAAGGCAGAAGCGCGTGCTGAGCTTGCCAGGTTTTCCTCGGTGGGAGGGAGAAGTGCCGTCTGGTTGCGCACCTGCAGGGTGCTGTGCTCATGTGGGACGCTGTAGAAATAATAGTGTCTTTTATGTATAAACCTTGTGACACGTGCAAGGTCTACAGCCGTGTTACAAAGATTCAACTTCGGTTCTGCGAAGGCTTTTGATAGCAATTTAATGCACAGTGCCTTTTTCTTTTTTTTCCTCTCTCGCCCTGTCCCCGTCACGAAGGAGCGCCACGCGAGACGAGGACAGCAGACGACGGCTGAACGGCAGGCACCGACATCGTACGGCATCATTGCGACTTCTTGGCAGAAAAGAGCACGCAGAGGTGCTCTGCGGGTTGGGAGGGGAGGGAGCTACGGGGAAATGCCTCCTTGCTTTAATTTCTCTTTGTTCTCCGTTGCGTTTTGTTCTGTAAACCTGTTGGAAAGAAGCATAACTTCCCAGTTCTAACAATGTTTTGCAACCATCCCTGCAATTACAACAGTTTCTTCTGAACCACAGGTCCCTGTGTTATATTAGGTCTCTCTTCTTCCTCCCCGCTCATATCGTTAGCCCGTCGGGGCCCATCCCTGTTCTAGCATCTTTATCTTCTTTCCCAGTTATGGTACTGTCTGCAGGCAACTTGTGGGAGCAACTTTATCCTCCTCCTTTTTTTTTTATTTTTTTTCCCCTAAAACTGTTCCCTGGGGTATAAATGGAGATTTGCTGTGAGAACACGAACCGCCACAAAGGACTGCAATCCGCACACGCTGATATACAGCAGCCCTCCCTGCGCTAGGGATTTGAAAGGAAGGCGGCTCCAAACTCTCCGAACTACCGCTCGCCCGCCTCCGGGCTGGCGGATCGGCGGGCGCCGAGGGCGCTGAGCCCTGCCAGCCGCCGCGGGCACTAGCTGGGCCGCTCGGGCGCCCGGGGCGGGCAGAGCCCCCGCGTTCGCGCGCTCGCCTTGCCCGCCCCGCGGCCTTGTGCTCGGCCTTTCCTTCGCTCCGCTGCTTCCCGGCCCGAAGGAGGGATCCGCGGCCCCTCGCAGCTAAACCGTGCCTGGCGGACGCCTCGCGCTGCGCCCCTTCGCGGCGTGGCGGGGATCCCGTACGCAAATCACGCGCGTGGCCTTGGACAGTCGGTACCCCCAGTCAGTCTCCCTCGTCCCTCGTTACGCCTGCGCGCCTCGCACCCGCGCGGTAGGTATGTCCTTAAAATACTTGTGGGCACCAGCTAACTACCTGACCCTGTGAGTGACCGAGGATAACAGGCATTTTGCGTTCAAAGACACCTTCAGATATGGCTTCTAGCTTTAACAGCTTCACACTGGATCTTGTGGGAGCCCTCATTATATTTTCTACTGCATATGCATGGATTTTTTTTTTTTAATTAGGAAAAAAAAAGCAATTAACAGTTATTTGGATAAGAATGTCTTGCCATATGTCAATTGTTCTGCCAGCAAATGCTGCGCTGAAATTTTTTGAAAAGGAACAAAGAGGTCTTGCATACATTTCTCAGCCACACTGTAAATGAACTTGACAGACAATACACAGGGTGGAGAGCACGCAACCTGTGTCCAGGGTGTGATGTGCTACAAAATCTTAGAATTTTACAGTGCTGCTGGTAATAATCTGACCATTTTGAACAAAGTAGTTGTGGTTTTTTTTCCCCCCAAAAATATGCACAAGTCCCAAAATAGTTATTTACTAGCTGCCCCCCACACACAAAAAACAAGGTGAAAAGACATGGAAATATATCCATCCTACTGTGATTTACTAGATTTATCCCAGCTATAGTAGGACTGGTGATAACATTTCTGTCGGTGTAACTGTGAGCAAAATGTGGCCCTAAATGCACATACCATTGGCTATAGCATTTGATGATAGCTGTCAGCTGCTGATTGATTTGAAAGGGTGTCAAGACAAACACAGATTAGAGAGGGAAGTACTAACCCCCCCCGCAGATGGCACTGTGAGCACATGGCCCCGAGAAGTGCTGCCTCGTACTTTGCAGCGTGCAGCTCTGGCCCATTTGCTTGCTGGGGGATCAGACGGATATTTCCACGTGCTGGCTCCTGGGGCGTTTTAACCTACATGACACTAGTGCTGAAGAAGATCTGAGGGAGCTGCTTCATTGCGGATTTCTTTCTGGAGGTTGGTGGATATGTAACGCTGAACGGGATCGGCTTTGGAAGAAACAAATGAGCTGAACTAAGCCTATTAATCAGTTTTACAGTATTGCTAGGTGATCCTAAATTTGCTACCTGTGATGCCTCTAGCCCCGTATTTTGGACTCCCTGTTCCCATTGAAGCATTGGTGCTGGTTTTCTTTCCCATCCCTGTTAGCTCGACAGGACGTGTCTTTTGCTCTGTGATTTTTTTCCTGCTGTTCCTTCACCTTGTTTCCAGCCGATTCCAGTTTTGCGGTCAGATTGTGTATCTGCATGATGCACACCTAGTATGTTGCTGTATGTTTTCCATATCTGATGATTCTGATTTAATTAGCCTGTCATAACAGAAGGGGGAGGAGTGGAAAAATATCTCAGGAGGAAGAGGAATAAATGCAGTAGGTGTCTCTCATATCAATTCCCCTTTTGTGTGTTCCCTGGGAAAAGACAAGGATAGAAGGGCTCCCTTTATCTAGTAAGGGGAGGGAACCACCTCCATAGGGCAGGAAATGAATCTGGAAAATGAGTTGCTCTGAGCTGTTCAAACTGCCAAGGGAAACCTGGACAGCCATGTCCTCAGCTGGTGTAAATTGACCTCGGTAGAGCCATGACAATTTATCCAACTGAGTATCCAGTCCTCTCGGCATTTAATTCTGATGATGTTGCTGCCCTGTGCAATGTTAAGTGAGCGGTAGGCTGCTGCTAGCCACATACCCTGTGTCCCTCACACAGTTGCAAGCCTCAGTTTTGGTGGGGGAGACAAAGAGCCACTTGGGAGACTGGCTATGGCGGTGCGATAAGATAGAGAGACAAAGACTCCTTGAACTCCTTGTGAAGGCTGACTGATATAAAAAATAATTAACTACAAAAATGCTTCACATTAGACACTCTCCTTATAACCCCTGACAGTAATTTCATTGCCATTTTCATTTAATCTTGGTCCTTGAGCAGCAGCAAGTCTTTGAAACTGTGAAACGTTTGCCTGAAGATGCAGCAGCAGAGGGTGCAGCCACGATAGGAAGTGTAAAGGAAGAAAATGTATGAGCTTATTAAATCCTTACGGTACAATTTTCAGATATGTCTATATCTTTCTTTCTTCGGGTGGAATTTGGTTTTTTGTTTTGTTTTGTTTTTTTAAACTAATCATAAGCTGGGTATGTTTGGGCAGTATGAGTTCTTCAGCTGTGTTTTTTAATTATGGCTGGACCAGGACCCCTTATTGCAGTCGCCATCGATTTTGCTGGAGCTAGAGAAATGCAGAAAGTAGGCTCTGCAGAATAATAAGAATCAAACCTGGAATAACTCCACAGTCTTGTGGATTTTGGTTTAAAACTAAAATTTGTTCCCAGTAGGTGGCATGAAGAGAACAGAAGCCCTTCAGTCCCGATGGTTGCATACAAAGTATCAGAATCTGCTTTTAATGGTGTAACTCCTATTTTTGAAAGTGCTCATCCCTACAATTAGGCACAATAATCCTCCAGCTAGTGACTGCTCTGATGATGGACATGTTTCCTTTCATACAGACTTCCAAAGGAGATGTCTGAGACATTGTAATACTGGGTCACATATTCACTGCGGCTAATTGTAAATCTTTCTATAAAGCACTGAAAAAGCCTCTTTGTGAATTAACACTGTTCTGCTTTATGCACTTAATTAAAAAAAAAAAGACATTTCTCTATATGCGGTGCATGCCTGCTTTGCTTTTAAAATGACAAACTTAGCAGAGTATGTTGGATCTATTTTCTTGGGGAATAGGGGTTTTTACCACATGATTCATCAAGGATTTGCCTTATCCTGACATTTGTGATATAAAGGAAAGTTAAAAAAAGCAATTTTCTTGATCAAACAAAAATACGTTTTTACTTAAACGCAAATAAATGTAGACTGTTGCTTGCAAAACGTCTTCTAATAGATGGTATAATAGCTATATGGGTTAACACATGCCTCTTTTGTTAATCTGTCATTTACATGCTGAATTTGCCTCTGTCTCTGTTATTTTTCCTTTCATTTGTGCCATACATTGGAAAACTTAAAGAAATGATGCCTTCATACTACAATGTTCGTTAAAGCAAAATATTAATAAAACTTGTTCAGAGGACATTGCTTGTGTATTTTTTTTCCCCTAGCTGTGCTGATTATACAGCAGTCATTTTGGACATTAATAACGGATATTTCAGGCTGGAAATGCAATTGCAAGTGCTCACTGCTGATTCCTTATTTAAATATATCGTTCACTTAGTAGTTAAGTCTTGTGAGAAATGGATCCCTCTGAGGGGTTTTTGGAAGGCAGTAGTGACAGATAAGAATGCAAACTTTTCAGCTTGAAGTGGAAAAGGTTGACTGGCTGATCCCATAACTAAACCGGTGATGTTATAAAAATCCTGGCGGTTACACCAGTACTAATTCCCCAGCACTCTGCACTTTCTGTGCTCATTTATTTCAGTACAGACTGAATGGATATAAGACATTGCAAAAATCAGAAAGGTGGCCTTTTATCTTCGCACTGCCCAAGTCTATAAGTGTACAGGTCCTGTCTTACTCTTGATATGCAAGACCAAGGAGTTAATCATTAATAACTGATTTTTAGGGGCCTGGCTTTGCGTGTTCAAAGCTTTCTGAAAATTGAATCACTTCAAGGTGTCTGAAATATGACTTCTCCTTGCCTAAAATAGTTTAACAACTAAATGGAGGAGGACAGGCACAGAAGATATTTGACAACGGGGAATGCCTAAATTTTTTCTGAGTATGAGGCTGAACTTTCCTGTATTACCTTAGTAGCAGTGAGCTAACCTAAGAGAGAGAAGCATCAGTAATATCTGTAAAACAAAATCTCACTGGTTTCAGTTCTCAAAGCTATCACTGTTTTACTTTCCTTCACTGGGGAACTTGGCAGTCTAGATGGAAGTGCCTGTTTTCTTCATTTCGTAGCCAGGATTCTCATGGTTCTGCTGCAAGGGAATATTTTGCTCTGTGACCGTCATACATTTTTAAAAATGAAAAAAGTTAAATTCATCTATCATACAAGAGCAAATATTGCCCATCCCATCCTCTCTGTGTAGCACAGTGCTGAGAGAAAACCTCCTTTGTTTGAAGATGAAGAAGGACATATGTTTGAAGCTCCATGGACCTTTGTGCTACTATGTATTTAGATGTGGACTAGGCAAAGAGCAGGTGAGTCTGCTAGGATAAGATGAGTGATAAAGTCTACTGTACCATATTCCTGAAGTCTCTCGCCAGGTTGACCTCCCTCCAGACAATGTTTGGAAAAGGGGTAGATTCGTGCGTGGGCAAGTAAATTCTGATGATGGTATTATTGCTCTGCTGATATTCAAGAGAGAAATAGGGAATTCACTTTAAGTCTGCAAATATGAAGGCCTAATTACCCCTTTTGCTGTTACACCTGAAAGTACTGAGCAGCTTCCAGAAGACTCAGGTTGTCTTGCCTAATTTCCATGTGAAGGCACACCAAGCTGTGCAGAAGCCACCAGTCCCTCAGAGGACTCTGTGCACTCTTTAATCAGTGCTGATTTTTCTCCCCTGTAGGAGAACTCTTTGCACAGATGCATGCTTCTGAAAAGGCCTTTATAACCTTTATCCGTTTCTTAAGGTGAAAATTGTGCTTTGGGATTTTAATTAGTCTTGTATTTTTTTTTTCCTTAAATAAAAGTGTCAGGAGACATTTAAATACCCTAATTTTTCGTTCCATTAGAATTATCAGCAACCCCTTAAACTAAGTGGCAAATCACTATTAATTCCTTTGGAATTCACTGATAAAACATTAATCATACTGAATTCCTCTAGAAAAAAAAAAAGTCCTCATCAAAGCACAGTTGAGCAGGTACAAAGCCCAGGTTCAGGCTGTACCTGGGGAGGGTACTCCATCTGGTGGCAGATCTGGGGGTGTCATTTGCGGGGGGCACTTTTAATTTCATGAGAGTTACATGGAGTTTCCTTCATATTTAAAAATATCAAGCACCACTCCTTGCTCGATAGAAGAGCATAACCTTAAGTCTCTTGCTAGAAGTTGGAATTGTTTAGCATTTTCATTCACTGCTGTGTATATTCATGTCCTATAGCGTTTCCATTGCCTGCAGTCAGCTCCCAACGCAGCCGGCCTCACGTGCGGGAGGTCCATAGCTCCACGGGTTGCCTTTAGGCCCTGATATGATGAGAAATCACCATGCTGGAAGAACTTCATGCCATAATGGGTTCAGCAGGCTGCGCTGGTGATGAAAGCTTTGGAGAAAGTGGTGCTAGAGGAGCCCAGGTAAGACTCAAGACAATCACGGGGCTTTGGCGGATTGTGGGTGAAACAGCATTAAGTCAACCTAAGGGCTCTCAAGCTATTATTTTTTACAGTCCTTCACGATATGTTTCTAACACATCTCATCCAGAAATAGCACAGAAAAGATGGGACTATGATCAGATGGTAGTTTCTGTTTTCACTTGAAAGATTATGTACAGTGGTTATGGTTTTTAACAGATGAAATTTGAGCAAAGGCCTCCTCTCTTCTCCTTAGAAATGGTGTTTAGTCAACGTAAGTGCTCAGGAAAAGCGCCAAGGGGGGTCAAGTTCAGCCGGAATGATCTCACTGTTTGTCACAAACTACTGCAATGAAGGCAGGAACAGGGCAAGCTTTTATTAATACAGTTCAGAATGGGCTTGGGAAACAGTGCCACCACTGCCGCTCTGTTTCGCAGGTTCAAAAGAGCCAGTCAGGTCTGTAGTAGGTACTTTGAACACCTACTCATTTCACACGCGCTTCTGAGCATCTGCTCACTGAAAGTGTCCTTCTGGGTTGGAAATGGAAGCCTAGACTTGACATTTTTTTTCATTCCCCTCTCTCAAGAAACCCAGGAAATATGTTTTGGAATAAAAGCAAAGTAATTTTCAGAGAACGACTGAGCACAAAATTATCAAATTGAAAGACTGTAGAAGTGAGCAGAGAAGACCCATGAACCGATAAGCATTCCAAAGGGCATCCTGAAATTAAAATTCCTTCCTCAAGCCTTTGAGTCACATCAGCTCAGCACCAGAGGGGTTTTATTTTTATTTTTGCAGAGGAAAAGGAAATTGGAGAGGCCAGGTGCTGAAGAGAAGGAGATTACTGATTTCCCCCAGCCAAAAAATTCTGATGATGATAGTTTCAGATTTTAAATAGAGAATGCTCAAAATGCATCTCTCCTGGTACATGCAGTACAGAGCCCGTGGCTGACTCATGCTCGCTGGAGGTGAATGGTGACGCATTGCCACAGCAATCAGAAGCTACGAAAAATCAGTGCCTTTAGTGAGTGCTTTTTGGCAATTATCTTAAGCCTTTAGGTACCTGTGAGGGTAGCGGGGCCCAGCTGCACCTGGACGGCCCTGGTGTGTTATCCCGGCCATCCTTGCACCCCCAAACACTCTGTCTGGGCATGTGACCGACACCTCCAACTTTTTACCTGCTTTGGCTACCTTCTTTCTCCTTATTGTGTGTTTTTCCGTGGGCTGTAATCGAACTGCGTATGCACCGCAATCATTTCATCATGCAAACAGCCACACATGCTTTTCCTTTTCCATTTTCTGCTTTCCCATATGTCTCTGTTTTGCAACATCAAAGGCTTTTAAGCTGAGCCTTTGTCCTAAGAGGGTTTTTTTATTGTAATATTTTTTTGTGCTCTGAAAAAGCATGTGATCGCTAAACCTGCCAAGAAAATCAATCTGAACCACTTACAGCCAGTTTAAAAAAAAATAAAACAAGGACTTTCTGAGCTGTTCAGAAGAGATTCTGATACTAGTGAGAGAAATTACTCTTCTCTGAGGAACTACCCTTTAAATTGAGAGAATAAAACAAGATGAGAGGCTGAAGAGGGATTTGACCACTCACAAATCAGCCTCTCTAATCATGCAAAAAAAAATAAATCTTTGTTTTGCAGCAAAATAGTTATGGTGGAGTGGGAATGGCTGAGAGCAAGTCATGGGGAGCCTATCTGTGTTTAGTGCTGTGGAGCAATCTGCCTAGAAATCCCAGTGCATGGCCTTACCCGGTGATGAACACCACCGTGGCCATGAGAGTCATGAGAACCCTCATAGGTTTCTGGTTGAAAAGTTGCTCCTGCTTGATACAGTCCTGGAGCTAAAAAAGGCATTTTTGAATGCAAAGAAGAGTGAGGTTTCAGGTTCCGTGCTGCTTCCTCTTTTTACTTTTACAAGATGGGAATAAATCCCCCTCCCGCGAAACACCCCTTCCCTTAGAACAGGGATCCTATTTCTAGGCGGACAGGCTCATATGCTGAATAAACAGCCCCTGGGTTTGGGGCCGAGGGCTGTCCCTGCCCTTTCGCCAGTCGAGGCTTGCGGGCGCCAGCTGCGTGCTGGCGAGGCAGCTCCCCGTGGGGTTGCCCCGGCCCAGGGCGGCGGTGCTACCACTCCCTGGGACCCACACGTGGCTTCGCAGCGCCTGTTCTCTCCCAGAGCAAAGCTCCTCCGGGCGGGGAGGCTTCTTTGCACTCAGCCATTTGAAATATGTATTTATTGAGATGTATTCATGGCGATTATCTCCTCTGACTGTAGCCTCTGTCAGGGGCTGGGAGGCCCCACTGTGCAGCGCTTGGCCCAGGTCCTGTATGAATAATCACTATTCTTCTTGGGAGGCAGAAGTTAAAGCAGGGAACATAACGTTGTGGAGCCGGACAACGATTAAGGACTAGGCTTTCTAAAAGTTTTTTCTTGGAACGGCCTTGAAATAACTTGGGGGGCAAGGAGGGGCGTAAGCTCTTCCAGCCCCAGATCATCTCCCAGAGCAGGGGAGGAGGCAGAAGAGTTGCCTTCTTTGCTGGCTGCCTACACTTCTTTGGAGCACTTTTGGTATGAAGTACTTCTGACCACAGACCAGAAATTAAATAGACTAGAGCAAATCTTGCAAAAGAAAGGGGGAAAAATTATATTTTACTGCCCGTGTGTGTGTGTCTTATGAGGAAGAGCACGTGGCATTGTTATGTAATATTGCACATACTGGCATCGTAAAATTACTGAAGACTGAAATACATCCTTAGCAGGAGCCTTCTTGTGGCAGGAGTCAGAACTGCTGTGCTAGGTTTTCGGGTCCCTGCCTGTGAAGAGCTGAGTTGCTCTGGGGGATTTTGCAACGGGAAGGTTTGAGCCCATCTCTTCTGCTGCTGCGTCATTCAGTGCAGTTGTCTGAAAACTCACGCCGAGTTTATTCCAAAACCTCAGACATTTTCTGGCATAAATTTTACTGCAGGACAGAAGCTGCGTGAACACTAAAACAATGTTTTAGCAATAAATGTTTTCATAAAGTTAGGATTTTAGGATTACTTCATAACCAAGGCTTAAAGAATTACTAAGAATTTGCAGCAATTAATTATACAGTTTTGCAGAGTCACTGATATGATCTAATAATTATGTCAGCTGTGGGACACATTGTTACAGCAAAAGCAGCCTCGTGCTCCTTGATTCTCCAGCATTGCCTCAAACTGCAGTATAGATGAGCTTCCCTTGCGGGAAGGAGATGTTATGAGACCTTTTCTTGGATAAGTGAGATTTCCTACATGATCACCTACCAGAGGATTCCCAGTCCCTCCTTGCAGTTTTATGTAGAGTTTTGGGCTGTGAAAATATCTGGTCAGCAAATTAGGTTTTTTGCCCCCTGGGCAAAAGTGTTAGCACCTTCAATTAAATGTTATTCTTTGCCTATTTCTACAGCTTAATCTGCTTTTGAACTCCAAAAAGAACAGTCTTGAGTAGCTTACATCTGTGTGGGCCTGGTTCCTGCAGGCAGTGGGTGACAGTGGTGCCCTAGAGCAAAACCCCTTTTTGTCCCCAGCTAAATCCAGGGTCTCCCAAAATGTTACCCCCTTCCCCCTACAGGCTGGTTGTTCAGAAGCGCTTTATCTTCACAGCATGTCAAATCGTCAGGAGCTCTTTCCATCCATTTCCTACAGAAACAGCATGGGAGGGGAAGCAAATCATGCTGGCACATCTCCCACTGCCCGGCTTAGCTTGTGGGCTAGGAAGTTTGAATATGGATTTGGGGTGTTCAAATTCAAGGCAGAGCTGCCAGCCAAGCCACAAGACAGGAGCAGCGCTTGCAGAGTGGGGCCGAGGGAAGCTGATTGCTTTCCATTTTACACAGAAAGTTCCCCAAGTTGAAGGAGCAGTCAGCTGCCAAAAATGGACATCTTTTTATTATGGCTATGCAGGATACCAACAAAATGACAATTTATCATTGCCCAAGAAGGCATTTTACCTAAAAACAGACACATACAAAAAAACAACAACAACAACAAGAAGAACAAACACAAAAAACCCAACAATTTGACAGAATAGTGATTTGATTTGCCTCTTGCATATAGGCTAGAGGGCTGCAGGTTCAGATTGCTCACCGCTTGCAGAGGGCACCGATCCTCCGCAACGCTTCTGCGGCGTCCCCTGTATGTGACGGCAGGCAGGAGCGAGTGGGAAGCCAGACAGCACTGTGTGGAGTAGCTAACAGGTAGCGACAGGCAGAGCCAGGTCCCACAACTATTCCAAGATTCACACTAATCCACCAAAGGGCTCTAGATCGTACAGCAAAAAAAAACGAGGACACTGGGTTCTTTACATGTAAATGTGTGGCAGGGGCGCTCAGCTGCTGCGTTTTAGCAGCCTCCTCAAAATCTGTTCACAAAGCAGTTGCACAGATCAGCAACAAAAATCGGTGTCTGAAATTGGTACTTGTCCCCAGCTGGAAGCAGGACAGGGAACATTTACGGCAGTGGAGAGCGGCTCCGTGCCGCTCGCTGGCGTGGGCTGGGCTGAAGCGCCTGTAGCAGGGAGGCACGTTTCGCACTGGCAAGCGTTTACCCCGCGCGAAAGCCTGGCGCGCTGCACTGCGAGCTCAGCAAGGCGAGGCGAGCCAGGTACAAGACATCTCGGTCCTGAACACTGCGCGGGGGCTAATGAGTGCAAGAAGCTCCGGGGAGAAGCCTGACAGGCCATTGAGCCAGGAGCGGAGAAGCTTAGGCGAAGGACTTTTGCCAAAACAGCTCAATCAGCGGGCACCCTGTGATCAAGGAGAGGGATTTACAGAATGCCAAACCGCATCATATGGTCTCACACCACCTCCTGCCTCTCCAGGCAGGCGCACGTCTGTTCTGAGATAATGACGGTGGCTGGCCTCAGTGATAAAGTCCTTGCAATTAGTACCCAGCGCACACCACACGTTTATGGCGGCATGTACCATGTGCGGCTGCACACATGCACACATGCACGTTTCTCCATAACAGACCTGAGGGACAGCGATTTTCCCAGAGACCTTTCCCCCCCTGGTGCTCCCATTGGTGCAGGTACATACATGAAACCATGCCTGTGACAAGAGACTCAGTTGCTTTGCCATCAGGCATGATCCAGGGTTGCCCTTGATGCCAACCCATGCTTCAGGAGAACTGCAACATGAATGCTGGGCTTAACCCCCCTGCAAGCAGCAACCTGCCATGGGGGATTTTGCTCAGGAGCTGTCTAGACACTAAAGGGACTTGACTAATCACAGCACAGCACAGTCCAGATGGTCAAAGAAGTTGAACATTGCAACATTAGCCCTACAAGGCAAGTTTCAAGGAAGACCGGCCCAGAAGCACATTCCCTGCAGGGTGCCCATCAGCCACCCATCAGCCCAGAGACCATCTGGACAGTGCTTGGCAGATCACCCTCTGGCCATGCAGGAAAGGGGATTATTGTGGTGGTGAACCCCTCCTCCCCGGCTTTGCAAGAGTGCTGAGGAACAGCGCAACACCCGCCCTGCTATCTCCAACAGCCGTTCCCTGCCGTCACCTCATCCTTCAGCTGCAGCCCTGGCAGAGCCCTGCCTGTCCCCATGCACCGCCCAGGCCATGTCCATCTCTGCCTCCCTGGCCGTGGCTGGGCCATTTGGGGGGTTGCCCTCCTATCGCCGTGGCCGGGGAGGCTCCCAGGGGCAATCTGGCCCACAGCACCCGCTGGGTGCTCATGCGGGCATTGGCCTCACCATCCCATCCAACCAGCAAGCCGCAGCCAGGAGGGCTGCTCCTTTTTCACTTGTGATGCCAGTCTACCTTCATGTTTACCTTAGTGCATGCGCTATTGAAATTAGTGTTAGCGTTGGGGTAGTCAGGGAAGATATAAAGCAAGAAATGTTTACGGCCTTTCTTAAATACTATCCGTTTAACTGGCTGAAGCAGGAGCGGCAAGATGAATGCTAATCTCTGCCTGACAGTATTTACACCGAGGTCTTGAACATGGGGTGTTTGAGCTGAATAAAGCTACTAGACATTTTTTTGATTTACGTCTCTGGAAATGAGATCAGTGTCTGCCTCCATGTGGTTAAGTTGATTTGTACCACCATCTAAATGCAGCAAACAAAATTTTAAAAATCTTGACAATGAAATGCATTTGTTTGGAGGTTGTTTTTGTTTTCAGTCAAATCTCCTGCCAAATGTGGAAGATAAAAGTAGAATTTCTTTTTTTTTTTTTTATGGCTCCAATCTGCATTTACCGCATATAACAAAACCTGTGATAAAGAGGAAATTGTCTGGCAATGCTGACATGTTTGCTTCTTTTCCTATTGCAAATGGAGGGCATGGAAAACATTTTTCCCAGGCTGCATCGGTTAATACGTAGTCAGACTCAGGGACAGAGAAAACTGTTGAAGCTGGTGGCCATCGTAGCTGCCCTTGATTCAGAGCAAACAAACAAAGTGCGCAAGCAATTAATCCCATTACGGAGCAGAGAGCTGCGAGACAGGAGCCTTTGCCCAAAACACGGACCGGGGCCAAAGGCCCATCAGGAGGCTGGTGTATACGGGTGGGAGGACTTCGCTGAGAGACAGATGCACGCCTGGGAAAGAACAGAGTCGGCAGAAACATGACAGAAGCAGACAGAGAAGATAGCAAGCAAGCCTTAGAGATAATAGGGAAGCGCTAGTAGCGTGACCCCAAGAAAAAGCAGAGTGCTTTTGACTAGCTATTAGCTGAAAAGGGATTTGGAGCTGTGAGCAATGAAAATGCCTCCTGCTGTTTTAGTCTTACTGCAGTTGGAGAAAATAGAACTGAGATGTAACGTTGCTTCATTTGCTACAAAGAAAGTACCCAGCTCACCAGCAATTCCTTCTGTGAGCAGAAACAGCCTGGGAGCCTCCCTGCCAATGGCTAACCTCTTACTTCCAACAAGGGCAACACTGTAATTGAAATTATTTTTGTAGAATTTCTGAACTGCATTGCTGAACCCCTTGAAAGGACCCTTTGGAAAAGCAGGCTTAGAGATTTGTTATTTTTCAAAACCTGATGGGCATCTTTGATAATCTAGTCTTGCCTCCAGACCAGAGATATTCCCAGGGACTCCTTTAACTCCCATTCTGCATGTCACTCGTGCTGCACAAGGCTGCCTTCAGCCTGCCTTGGAAAGAGGGAGGCCTCCTGTTCCTGAGTCTGCCCGATCCCACAGGTTCCTTCCTGCCAAGCACAGCTGGAATTTTAATACCTCGAACAACAAACTGAAAATGAAATGTTGGAGTCTGTGTCTTTCTCCGACTAGTGTTTTGCTGTGTATCTCCTCCTACCCAACCTTGCTTGGCAGACCAACTGGCTGCTTGAGTTCTGACCCCATGGACTTTCAAAAAGGCTTCTTTACCCTAAAATCACATTAATGTCGCACACAAGTAGAGGCCCTCAGCTTCTCCCAGCAGCAGCTCTTGCTATATCTGTTCATTGCCACTCCTCAGTGGTGGGCACAGCAGTCTCCTGCCACAGCCTCCTCTCTTGCATTTCTTTGCTAAACTTGACTGCAGAGCCAAACCTGTGGTGTCGGGAATAACTGCTCAACGAGGGGGTGCCTGGGTGGTCTTGCTGAAGCCAGTGAGGGCCATGACTTCAGGCTGACGGAGGAGCTACAGCGCAGAAGTGGATGCTCCAGCCTGGAGTCCCTGAAGATCCGTCTGAGTGACGGGTGAGGAGCTCCTGACCCCAAAATTTCTGTAATACTGGACTGCCTCAGCTGCACAGGGCACCAGCGAGCTGCTCTGCCTTGTCTTTCGCCTGAGCCTGTAGGTTTGGGTTTCTTCTTTCTTTTAAGCCAGCATGAAAATAGAAGAGTCTCTGTTGCAGACACTTAGTTAACGTAACGCACTGCTTGTTGTCCACAGGCTGCTCTGGCATAAATCTGTCACTCTCAGTGAAACTACAGCACCTTACACCAAAATAAGACTCAGCCCTGTGTTTTGATTTATCTGCTACTGCCACTGTAATGCAGCATATTTCAAGGGCACAATATACACAGGGCACATAAAAGGGATCGGGAGCGCCTCCGGGGCCCGCGGAGCTGTAAACAAAGACTGTCACAGCAGCAGTGTCGTCATCGTTAAACAAACCACCCAAAGCCACCTGTGCTGCGGCCACGTTTGGCCCGAGCGAGAGCCGGCTGTAAGGGCCCTGACGGGGGGACGCGGCGGCGCAAGGCTGTAGGGGAGGGAGCAGGCGCGGGCATGCACGGCCCCGCTCCCAAAGCGCAGGTTGCGCCAGCCCACCGTCGTGGAGAGGGAGAAACGTGCGGTGAAGTCCCACCAACTCCCAAGCTCCCTCGTGCCCCGGGTGGGGTGGGCGGCGGTGTGTCCCTCCCAAGCTTTTTGCTTGTTTGGTTCGGTTTTCTTGCTTTAAATAGTCATGATATCTCTGCAGTCTCCTCCATACAAATACAAATTAAAAAAAAAAAAAAATCGGTTAAACCCTGCTTAGTTCTCGGCCTCAGCGCTCCCGCAGCGCGGTACGTGCCACAGGCCACGCAGGCTTTGCACGAGGAAGCATGTCCTCCGTCCGGGTTCGCTTTTGCTGGCTTCCCATTTACTTGGCTGGCCGCGCTTCGGGCCGAAGACGCTGCTGTTACAAAGAGGGCAAGGGGGGGGGGGGGGGGAAAAAAAGCCTGCACACGCCGCGAGCACAGGCGTAGCGTGACGGCGGCTGCCCGCCGCGCTGCCCGGCCCCTCGTGGCCCCGCCGCCCCGGGCGCTCGCCTCGGCCCGCAGCTCCCGCTCCCGGCGCCTCTGGTTGCGGCGGCAGGTTCGCGGCGGTGATGCGCTGCGCGCCGGCAAGGCCGCGCGCCGAGGGCAGCGCTGCTCGAGTGTTTTCAACGTGGCGACAGCCTCTGGCCGGATCTGCGGGTTTCCCTCGGAGAGGCTTCCAGGCGGTCGCCACACGCCCGGGAGCTGCTTGCCCGCGCACGGCGTAGCAATACAGCGGTTCGGCAGGGGAAAGCGCTGGCGTGCTCACTTTGTCATGGTCCACAGAGCTGAAGGTCACACTGCTAACACCGCCTCCGCCTCGGTCCGCTACAGCGCATGTTCGGCTGGCGCTTTCACGGCGACGCCATCAGTGCTGCGCGGAAACTGCTCGCGAGTGAAAGGCTGGACGGAGCAGCCGTGCAGACGGCCTCGGACACGGCCGGCAAGCTGAGGCTGGGCTGGACTGCGCTGGTGGCTGCGGACTGCACTGGAGACGGTCGGCCGGCCGCGAGGTTGCCGCCGCTTTGCCTGCCTGCCATGCAGGGCTCCCACGAGTGCCTCCGACCCACAGGAGCTGGTGGGAAGGGAGGAGCAGGCGGCCCCGGCTTTCCCACAGCTGCTTCGCCGAGCCGCTTCTCCTTTCCCGCTGCTGCTCCCCCTTTTCCCAGCAAAGGACAGCCAATTGCTCTGCTAGTAAGAAGCAAACCGCCACGTCCGACACCCAGACTGTTTAATAAATGCACAGCGTAGGTGGTCCGTGACCGCGGTTTTGTCACTGTCAAGCCATGCACGTGCCAGCTCTTGCCGTTTCCTCTCTTTCCCCGTCTTCAGAAGAGAAGGGAAATTCAGAAGGCATGCTTGGGGAAATCAAGCATTTCTAAGGTAAGGTTCCTTAAAAATCTTAGCTGAGAACTCTAGCAAGTATCTATAAACATGCAGAGCTGCAAAGGCTCCATACACACAAAGGCACTTTCTATACTTAAACAAAAGCACGAAAATCTTAACGCCCATAACCTGCAGGTCACTAAGAGGCAGCGAGTTGCCGCTTACCCAGAGCTGGCTCCCGTCCCAGTGGCGATTTCCGCACAGACAGGAGCGCAGGCACACAGAGACGCCATCCCAGGTTGAACCCCTCTTTCTGAGTCTTATTGCTAGCAGAAAGCTACACTAGCACAAAAATAGCAGCTTTGGTCTCTTGTGATTAAGCTGAGTCTAAACCCATGGCCTTTTCAAGCTGCCAGCAATGAGATGTTTGCTGGTGGCCTGACACCAGGCCCTGCAGCCTCACCTGCTGGCCCGCCTGGTGCTGGTTTGCTGGGGGACCCGCACACTCCTGCAAGGCCTCGCACAAGCTTGCCAAGCTCTCTTGGAGGCACGCCAAAACGGTGTTTTTTTCTCCGATACAGGCCTTCAGCTCCATAGCAGCTGACAAATTCACAGCAAACCCCTGCAGCAGCAAGAGCCGCAAGCACGTTCGTCAGGCTCGAGAGATCGCAGATTCCTCACCCAACAGGACCGTGCCCGTAAGGACACGAGGCATCCGGAGGTGGAAGACAGAGCTTGCTTTAGAGTGTTTGCAACAAGAAACAATCAAAGGGATCATATCACTCTTCTTACCTCTTTAGGGTGATTAAGTTCAATGATTCTTGAAATCCCCCTTCTAATTTTCAATAAGAAGAGCAGTAGGCTTGGACTGAATGGTTGGGGTATAATTGCACAAGGGAGATAAGAAAACAAACACAAGGGAGGTGTTCTCTGGCACAGGCTTGGTGCAAATATGGAAATAAGTTTTAAAAGTCATGTCCCTAGAATATAATACTTGCAGCTGCAGGAAGGGGAGGTTCGTTTTTAGCACAGCAATTCCTCAAGTGCTCCAGCACAAGCACTCACTCATTCCAGCCAGGGAACTTAACTGAGGGACCGTGCTCATGCGAGTGGGTGTAAAGTTGAGAGATGGTAGTGAAATGGCCTGATTTATGGGCAGGTATGAATTTAGGATCTCTGTCACTGCAGATCATAACTCTAGTTCCTCGTGCCAAAAGCGTGTGCTGTCCCTGGCACGCAGGTGACAGGAAAGGGGGATTCAGAGGAACGCAGTGATGCAGTGTGGTAAGTGAATGGTTGCAGAATATGAGGAAAGATGGAGGAAATGGGGGATGGAGTGTCTGAAAACAGATCATAATGGTTATTACAGAATATCTAGTGACTGCATCCTACAGCTTTTGCTGCTATTTCCACCAATCTACATCTGATGCTTGCTCTTTCTCACTCCTTTGGAGGGGATAAAGTCTGTGAGATCAACAGTTTTCCTGCTTCCCATAAAAAACATCAGGCCCTGTTCTCAACTCAGATGATAGACACCAGCACCGATAATTCAGTGAACTCAGGTAAAGGGCATGGTGTTCTGCCCTTTGAAAACTAACAGCGGGGGAAGTTTGGGAAATTTTTCTGAGCACAGGAAAGTCCCCTTTTTTTCCCTCTCGGCAATTTAGTATGTTCCCTTCCTGTTTGCAGACTAATGATGCAAGCTGATATTTTAATGCAATATTCGCAGTGTCCCACTGCCCGCCACCAGTCTGAATGTTGTATCGCTGCCCTCTCCTCCTGCCGGTGGTCCCCAAGCAGAGCCCTTCTCGCTGCCTGCCCGTGACACCAAGGCTCCTGGCTCCTTCAGCCTCCTGGGCCAGGCTCTCCCCCCACGGGCTGGGACTGGACGCTCCCGGCCCCGCTCCCACGCCTGCCTGCGTGGAGCTGGCGCAGCCTGGACTCCCTGAGGTCTCTGCAGTGACCAGCACCGGGTGACAGGGATTTTTCCCTGCCCTTTGCAGTTCCTGTTACCTGGCACTGCTCAAACTGGAGCTGGAAGTGCAGGGACCTTTGCAGAGGGTTGTGCAGGGCTGGGTTTGGAGCTGCTGTTCAGGGCAGGCCTGCTGTAAGTTATATGCCAGATCTCATTTATCCTTAATGCTGCATAGCAGCATCTGGGAAAGGAAAGGCTGATTCAAGCCCTAATAAAAAAATAAAAATAAAAAACTCCCCAACCCCCCTGTTCCCTGGTAAGTGTGTTGCTAGAAATGTACTGGAGAGAAAAAAAAAATTGGCATGTTTTCTTCCATAAAATTGCCTCTGAGGACTTAACAAAGCCAAGTGCACTTGCAGTATGGGAAGGGGGAGAAAAAAAGAGATTAAAATAATTACAGCTTTCCTTGAGTGGGTCTGTTTAAGAGGAGATTAAAAAAAGGCATATTGAAAAATCCTCTTGACTCTAACCTCTGGTGAAAGTCCATCTGCCACTTACTTAAGCTCTCTCGGTCCTGCTCCCCGAGCTGCCCTTGCGAGGCTGCTGGCTGCTGGCCAGTGTTGCTCTGTGGATTTTGATGAGAGCGACTCTTTTTTTTTTTTTTCCGCCCCCCCCCCCCCCCCCCCCCCAAGAATGAGTCCAAAGATGCTGCCAGCAAAGACCTGCTTTCGGGACCGGTGGGGCGGGCGGCACCAGGGTCGGCAGCCAAAGGCAGCTTTAGCGGCAGAGTGCCGGAGCCTGCCGTGGAGCCACGTGGCTGTGAAGACGTCGGAGCCCCCCCTGGGCTTCCTGTGGTGTCCACTCACCGAGGGCAAACCTGTCACAGTGGCTTGCCTCAGACGAGGCGCCAAAATTTATTTGTCGAGACACCTGAAGAAGTGGCCTCATTTTGCGTTAGCCAGGTGCCTGCATCTGCTTTGAGGAGCCTCAAACCTTGGGCAAGCTTCAGAAAGAAACCTTTCAAAACACTTCTGGAAACTTTGGCTGATAATGAACGACATTACCATAAAAAAAAGGTCTCCCCACCACTGGCCTGAGGTGTGGAAGGGTCCATATTTTGGGAGAGGCACGCTGGGAGGGCAGGAGCACAGGTCCGGCCGGGGCGGCCGAGGAGCTGCCCTTGCAGTGGACCCAGTGAGGCGTTTGCGCCTTCCTTTGACTTTCATCCCTTCCCAGAAGATGCCACCGCTGTTGGCCAGGTACACGGGCCTTGGAGGTCCCCTGGGCGCACCATCGTGTACAGCCCTCGCTAGCTGCTGGCGGCGGCAGCTTGGGCTGAGCGTGCTGACGCCCCAGTCAAAGCCACCGAGGAAAACTCTAGCATTAAGTGGATGCTGTTAAGATATCACAGCGCGGGTCAGAGCTACATTTGTGAGGAGTGGGAGCAAGTTTGAAGATGGTATAGCCTAGGCTGGAGGCGGCTGTTGGACGGCTTTCAAAAGATGATGAGAAGCTGGGGAAGGCTCCATTATTTATTTGAACTTATTTAGTGATGTGGATGCATACTTTATGAAGAAGCTCAGTGGCTGTATATAATTCTTCGCCCTTTGTGGTTTGGCCCTCTACTTTGCCTTGCTGAACAAGTCTGAATCAGAACAAAAGCAAAAAGTGTAATTGCCGGTGTGGTTTCCATAGTGGAAATGTTTCTCCCCCAGCCCCTTCTCCTCCCGCTCTTTTTTCCAAAGCATGAATGAAATAAAATGGTCTAATAGAATGTAACTGATAGCAAGAGATGAAATGCATGCTGAGCACATCTGGAGGAGCCGTTGTAACAGTGCCACAGCAGGGGATTACTCAACACAGGTAACGCCATTATAAGATCTTTTAGGAATCCTTTGGTTTCTGGATGTTTTCATGATGCACGGTGCTATGAGCTTGCACGGTCAACTCTCCCTCCCAAATACCTAAGTGATAGTAAAGTCCAGGTTAGTTACTCTGCTTGGGGTGAGAGTGAAATAATAAAGACTTTGATGTAATCATCTGATTAACAAAGGTAAAGAGGCTGACATAACAGAAGGCCAGAGGGACAGGATTTATGAATGCTAAGTTCTCTCCTAGCTGGGCTTCTGTGGCACCATGGTTAATCAGCTTTCACTAACAGCCCATTAGCATTAATATCTTGTACCTTAGTGCTAAGGCTTAATGTTGCTTTATTTGTCAGGAAAAATATATTGTTTGACTAAAAGACAATGATGTTTAAGCAAATAATTAGTGTTAGAGTCGGTATGCATCAAGTGCTAAAATGCTATTACTGAAATTTCAGTGATTAATTAGTAGACCTGTGCAAAGAGTTGCTTTTGTTCAAATCCTGGTGGAAGAGGGATCCCATGCCAGCTCCCCAGGTGTCACGCAAGGGTCCTGACTCGCCTCAGCAGCTGTGAGGGGATGATCTGTGAGCATGAGCCCCTCCTCTTGCTCTATCAGCTGGTTTGCAGGAGTAGGAGCTTGAACCAGAAATATTCCCTATATTCAGCTAGAATTCATCGCCAGTTTTCAAAATGACCAGAATGATATTTTTAACCAATAGCTTATTTTCTAAGAAAATATTTGCTCAGCCCTCTGTTCAGGACATGACTGGGCTCCTGGGAGCTACACAGCTCTTCTGGAGGCAGCTCTTGTTTTCTCCAGTTGTTTGTCGCTTTTGATAAGTCAAAGTAGTCAGTGCTGCTGGCAACAACCATAAGCAGAGAAGTAGTTGTGAAGTACCTGTGAAGGACACGGTAAATACTCACAAAGCCTCTTTTCTGCTCAGCTAGGTAAGAAATGTGTCTTCTAGCCATGAGAGCTGTCTCCAGCCACCCGGGGCAGGGGGAGGCAGCTGTAAAGGTAGGTACTTCTCTTTTCGAACCCTCTTAGACCTGGCACTATGTTGGGTGCATCCATTTCCCTGTTGTTTCCAGTTTTTCCTTTTTCAGTGTGACTTTCTCAAGTATCCACTTCAATCAGCTACTGGTCTTGATTATTTTACTGGTAACTAAGCTCTCCAGCACTACCTTTTTCTCTAGTCATCATTTTGCTAGTCCTCAGGACACTGAATATTTGAGTATAGGGGTGTGGGGAGGAGACAGTAGAATTAAAAGGTCAGGAGTTAGTTAGATTTGGGCAAACACAGGACCAAGCCTGTGTTCCTACAGAAAGTGCTGAGGCTTGTGTATGCCTCCAGAGATGCTACTGTCAGTGCTAAAGCAACCAGTCCTCGGTGTCTCTTCCTTTAGTCCTGCAGCAGCAATTTGCACAGTTTTACGTTTTGTTTCTTTGCTGCATCCTCAGTCACATCAGCAGCACCTGCTTGCTGCCTCTCTTCTCAAAGCATGTGTAATTTTATGTGTATTATTTCTTATGGGCAATAAAAGAAATAAAACAAATTTGGTGGAATGCCATGAGCTATAAAAATGTCTAAGCAGCTCAGTTTCCATTTGGGACCGTTTTCCCCCCGTAGTCTCATTTGCTGAGCAGCACAGCTTTATGCATAGGTCTACAGAGGGTATGTTCTCAGTTTAATTACGAAAGATCGCTGCTGGCCACAGCACAGTGCATTGACTTTTCCATCCCAGGGCTGACATCAGCAGGAAGACTAGGTGGCTTGGGGGCCAGGCTCTGAGGCAGCATGGGCGGTGGGGGCTTGTTCAGGTGCCAAACCTCCGCAATGCCTGGACATGGGCAGACCATACTAAAATCCCAGGTTCGCCATGCACGTAGCTGACCTGAAGCCATACTGTCTACAAGCCAGGAGGTCACAATGAAAGGATTTTTAAAAATAGTCTGTGATTTTTTTTCAGGGAACTCCCGGAAAAGCAAGGAAGACTATCATCCACCCTGGGCTCAGTGCACAGATGCTCCTTCCATGCTGCACACAAGAAGTAACACGTATTTTTTTGTTACAGGAATGATCCTAGCCCTGGTCCCTGACTCAGGTATGGCGTCAATCCAACAGGCTTTCCGACTCAGGAATCCAATTTAGAGGCACTCTCGGAGAAAGACAGATCATAGCACAAACAGCAAATGTCCGGTACAATCCCAGCTCTGGAGACATCATTCACGAAATGTTTAGGCCAGCAGATAAACAGGTTTTGCTTGCATGCCAGAAAATTGTGTCTAGCCTCTCCGAGCAGGCTAAAGGAGTCAGCGGGCATTCACCGGCCTGCCACATGCCTTCTGCAATTAGTCTGGAAAGTAACCGCGACACCTGCTTTACAGACAGCTTCTCGTGGCGGCAGGCTCCGGAGACCGCACGTGTGTCTTGCCTCCATGCTGTGGCTGGGGAAGTGAGAGCTCTGCAACTCCTCCTGTGAACAGAGGGAAGACATTTGTTGAGAATTATTTTTTTTAGCTAAGAAGAGAAAGGGCTGGGGAGAAGAAGAGCTTTTGAAGTCTTTGATTATAAATTGCTTGGAGGGAGGGAGTGCCTTCTAAAGAGGTGAAGGAAATGGCCTGGTTTCAGTGTCCTCTTGTGGACAGGAGCAGTGGGCTCCTCCGCGTCCCTCCGTGTGGCTGGAGGCAGGCAACCCAGGGGCAGGCGGAGTTCAGCTCCTTAAGAATTTAGTTCCAGTTTCATTACAATTTTTGATATGCAGCCATCGTGTACAATAGCAGTAATACACCGTGGACTTTTTGAGGGCAATGCTTGGAAAAAGCATTGGAAAAACGGGGAAACCCCATTTATTTGGGTTTCTTCGCTGCGAGAGGCCTGCAGTGAGGCCATTGCAAGTGCTGTGAGCACCAGAAGGCCGTGAAGGCCGGAGGTGGCAGCCCCTTTGTCCAGGACCCTCCTGGGGCTTCCTGGTCTTTGCACCCACTCTTGAAAATATGGGCATCAATGGAGGCCACTGGCCTTTTCTGAGGCATGGTGACAAGTATCCTCAGCCCCTAAAAAGAGTCCCAAGAGCCTAATATTTCATCACTTCAGGTGACTTACTTCTTTGGTTAGGTCTTTGAGTTAAAATGTCAGATTAGGAAGTGCAGAAACCATTCCTAACAAGTCAGAAACAGTGATTATAGATTTTATTGCTAACTTTTTTTTCTGGTAAATTAAGGTCTCTGTGAATTTCCTTCTTCCTGTCCGCGTATATCCCAAAGGCAAAAGTATAATAACTGATGTGCCTCTCAGCACTAACAAATTAAACGTATTGGTATTCTGGAAAAGAGGCTGCGAATGTCATCCATGGGCTCAGGCACAGAGAGGCATGGGAGGGTCTTCTCCTCTCAAAGACCTGCGAAGCCGGAAAGGGGGGCAGAGCTGATGACCCTGCTACGCTCCCTGACTGCACCTCCCGTCCCTGCCTTCAGTCTCACACTGAATGCCTTTAAATATATTGTTATAATTTACAAAAGTGTTTATGAAAAATGGAACAGCTTCAACAGCAGACTGTGCAAGAATTGCCCCAGAAACTCACACCGCCTGGCGACGAGGGCGTTGAGTCCTCGCTTTGAAATGAGCAGTGCTGGGGTTTGAAATGAAATTGCTGCTACCTCGGATGCATGTCCACACTGAGAAAGGGGGGGAGCCCATCCCCTTGGGCCTCCCCAGGGCTGGGGAACGGCGCCTTTAGCTCTTGTACCTCTTACACAGGAATCTGAATTTCAGAAATACTGAAATGGTGCTTTTCCCATATTTAAGTTGTTTTCTTTCTTATGTGTTTTGTCATTGTCATTTTGTGTTTTTAACTTGACTCTGGCTATTCACTGCCGTAGGTCTCTGTTCGGAAGCAGCCTCCGGTGACCAGTGGTTATGTTTTGGGGTGGAAGCGCTGTGCCTCGCATACCTGCCTTGGGGTCTGCCCACCTTTCCTTTGGGTCCCCTTCTACACGTTGGGTGCAGCCTGGCACGAAGCCTTCTCTCCTCCCTCCTCAGGACAGTGCACGGCAGGAGCCCAAGACAGCAGAGGAGATGAGGAACTGTCAAACTGGTTATCATCTGAATCAATTTTTGTTACCGAGGGGGAGGACTTACTTGGTGGGATGGAAGAACACTTTGAGGAATTGGCTTTATTAGCTAGGAAGTTAGCCTAAAATTACTGACCTAGGGCAGGCTGATGACTCCTTATTCATGAGAGTCACAGTAAGAAAGTCCCTCTTACATTCCCTATTAGGGTAAAGATTGTATCAATTATGAAAGCTGACAGCCTCTATAAATTAAGAAATTTATGTGCATGTGCGTGTGTGAGAGTATTTCATACATTTGACAGGGAATACATGACCTTGGAGAGTAAGGATGTGTAAGGAGTGGTGCTGCAGCAAGATTTTTTTTTTTTATTTTACATGATAATAAAATTTTCTGTGCTTTCTGATGCTCCTGATTGCTTCTGCGACTCCTGAGGGGAGCGCAAGCCACCGGATGAGGAGCAGAGCTACAGGATATACATGCCTGTATCTATGTTGCCATGCCAACTCTCTGGAGTATTGCAATATTTGCTGTTTTATTTATTGCCCCAGCTCTTGACACTCTTTGAGTGGACCTTTTTTTTAATCTCATGATTTTACGCACATCTTTCAATTTTTACATTCTGACAGAGGATTTCCTGGTGGCGACAGTGCTGGGAACTGTTGAGCTGTTTCCATTTGCTTGGCTTTAGGACTGCTAAGCAGGGCAGGGGGTCCAGGCCTCCTTTCTGCCTCATTTTAGCAATTGCAAGAAAAACTGAATGATGGAAGTCTCTCATGCAGCGAATTATGAATCTCTTCTCCTTCCTTGGTCTCAGAAGAGGCCAGTGGCTCTGTGCCTTGAACCCAGCAGTGCAGCTTCGAAGCCGGCCGCACTTCATCCTGTGCAGCCCTCCTGGGCGAGGAGGAGGAGGAGGCCACGCATTTCGCAGGTGCTGGGGTCGCAGCTAAGGGCTGGGACCTGCCGAGGGAGGCAGGTGGCCCCGCAGCAGAACAATTAGTCAAAAAAGCCCGGCAGGCCAGTGCTGGCAGGGGCACGCAGAGCCGGGAGGTGAAGTGGTGCAGGGTGCATGGGCTCTGCTCCTCGCTCCATGCCTTCCCCCTGCTTTTTCTCCAGAGTGGAGCAGGGAAATCGAGTTTCATTAGCATCAGACTTCATTACTGCGAGCAACTGGCAGGAAGCGTAGCCTAATTGTTTCAATGTGCCTGTTGACTTCTCAAATACCTGTTTCCACGGAGCACTGAGGTCCCTCATTTCCCACCTCTACCCCCATGCGGGATTGCCCTGTTGGGGGAACGCAGCCCGCCGGCTGCCCCCTCTTCTGCGCCCCGACGCCTGGCGTGGGGCGGCCACCTCCTCTCCTGCACCACGGTCCCCAGGGGCCACTGTGCTGTGTAGCGGGAAGCTGAGGGAGTCCTTCTGAAAGAGCGGCTTTTGAGCCCAACAGCTTCCCATGGCAGCGGCCGGGCCCGGGAGCGGGCGGCAGAGCACGGCGGGGGCTTTGGAGGGGGGAGGCTGGGCGCTTCAAAAGCATCAGGTCCTGCTGCGCCTGCTTGCTGCAGCAAGCCAGCGTGGCAGATGTGATCTTCATTAATTCTAGGAACTGACGAGTAATGCTCCTCCTGCAACTATTTTTTTGACGTGGTGCGTGAGGAAGGTAAAGAAGTGTCAGCGTTACTAAGCTCAAGTGTCTCTATCACATGAACCTTGCATCTGTGGAAGGCTCCCGGGGAGTTAAATTACCATCAAAGTTACATTACACTGGAGATGCCATAACACAGTTGGACTCTGTTTCCACCTGGTGTGGGATTTATGTCTGAATATGAAAAAAATATTCTGGGATTTGTTTCTGAGGAGTTTTGAATGTGGCAGATACTGAGATCCAGGCTTTTCCCATGGCATGTATTCCAGGAGAAAGAACAGATGCTGGCCTAACTCCAACAAAGAAACAGGCTCAGAGGTTACCGGCGGGGTGATGATAGCTGAAGACCAATGGCATGAACAAATGGAGGGGGGAAAAAAGAAACATTTTAATATTAATAAATACCCCCTTGGCTAAGCTGCAGAGAATATTCATTTGGAAATAATTAATGGAGATTTGCAGAAGCCTTTAGCTATTTGCCCTGAAATCACAGACGATGCTTCAGAAAGCACACTGGTAATTTGATAGCATGTTTTTTACTCAACGTTGCTGTGCTCTTGAGGTGTGCTGTGGAGTAGTGTGTGGTACATATTGCCTCACCAAATCTTTCCTTCACTATGTTGGGTGGCCTTTTTCTGTGCTGAAAGATTTATATCCTTGCCCCAGGATAAGAAAAACCTGTTTGTATTCTTCGGTGTTTCTGAAAAGGAAAGGAAACATTTTCAAACTGCAAAATTCCAGAAAAGTTCCATGCCTTTCATGAATCTGCAAAGCTTGCACTCAAATGTGTTATGCCAGTGCTTATGTATGCAATTAATTTACATAATAAAATTTTAATAAGGATGCCTGATGAGTGCTCAGCTGTGTTTTGCCCATGTGCAACTGTGGAACCTGTGACTAAATATTCAGCACTAAACAGCACACGAATTAAGCCAAGTCAAGTGGGGCTGGACGTCAGGAGTGCAGGGCGCTCGTCTCAGTTCTGGCAGCTACTGGTGTAACGGTGGGCGAATGCTGCGCACGGGAGGTGCCGGCCCGGGGCTCCTGGGCAGTTCCTGGCGACGCTGGGAGTTGCAGCGTCTCGCAACCAGGCTGGGGCAGGAACTGCTGGGTAATTTGATTCCTCGCACTTAGAGGGGAGAAAAGCACCCGAGCCGCTCTCAGCATGTTGCCATGTTACACCTGGAGCTTTCCTTCCCGAGTACCCCTCTGCCCCGGGACCTCTGCGCTTCAGGGTACTCAGGGTGCCGCTTGTGGAGTCCAACCAGATTCATTTTTTGGTATGCAGCTCACACATTTATTACTATGCTTAGAGTGCAGAAGAAAGAGAAGAAAGTAATTGGAATGTTTGCAAATGCTGTCAGATAGACTGAGTGGAAATAGATAAACAGGTCATAATTTTTTTTTAAGTTTTTTTTTCACTGAAAAGACATTTTGCTTTGGGTCAGATTATTTTTTTGCTTGTTTTAAAAACATAACCTCTTACTTTGCAGCCATTTGTGATCACAAATGACACAAAGATCCGTCCTCTTTTGCTCAGCGGCTCAGTGACTAGAGCACTAACTGGTCTGATACCCTTCTCAATATCACCCTCCTCTCCTAGCTAAGTGCCTTGACTGTGTGCGACAGGGTATTCTGGGCTGAACGTTCCTCTCAATGAGGCTGTTCCACTTTAGATAGGATACTTGAATATTCACTGTTGCATGAAGTAGACTTGCAGCGTTCCACCTCACTGGTAGGTGCTCTAGTTACCAGAGCAGAAGATAATTGTTCATTTTTGCTGTCTCTCAGCTCACCCTGCAGTTTTTTTTTTTTTTTTTTTTTTAAGTGGAACAGCATCAGCAGATGAGACTGAGGAAAAACCCATGTCCATAGAGACAACTCTTCAGGGTATTATTCAGAGAGTGCTTTGTGTTCAGGTCCCTCCAAGTAAGGGAAAAAATTTGTGTCCAAGGCATTCATACGTTGGGTGAACACCTACCTGTGGCTGAATGACAGCAAAACTACCAACCTCATTTTCTGTGAACCTAGACCAGAGAACTGCTCCCTGCACTGCCCTTTCCTTGGGAAATTTCTCCTCAAACTGTTCTGCCATTTAGTGAATTTGGGTTGAATTTATGGATAGGCCAAGATGATTTAATTATAGTTCAAGCTCATTTCCAAGTAAATTTCAGCCAGTAAGATCTATTTCCCCCTGCCGAAAAAAAAAAAAGACCCAGCTAGGCTAGACTTGTTACTTCGGCCAGCCTCTTACCTACTTCTTCACCACTCTATCCTGCAAGGGTGATCGTTATTTTGGGCAGCTCAAACATATTAGACACTTTTTAGGGGGGCCCTGGGAGCACACAGGTTCTGTCCCTGTGCATGCTTGGTGGCATTGGCTACTTTATCTTCGAGGAAAGACATCTGGCAAACATGTCACGGCCTTTTCTCCAGAAAGCGTGGGAGCTGCTGCAGTCTGAAGGGCCTTTGGGCTGGCCGGAGGGAAGTGGCCCGGAAAGTCACCCATGCATGTACCTCCCGCTGCCCAAAAGTGTGTGCTGTCCCCAGCCCTGGGGAGGGGGTTGAACTGCAGCCTCGAGCAGCTTGCAACCTTCTCACTTCACGGTGCATTTTGTTTGTCCTCAAAACACAGAGTGACGTGTGGAGCCGCCAGCACAGCGTCCATTCAGTGGCGAGGTGGGGCAGCACGGAAGGTCTCAGAGCCCCTTTCCCAAGGGAAGCAGGGAGTCGTGCCTCTTCCAGAGGGAGCAGAGAAGTGCGTCTTGCCCCCCCCACTTTTTTGGATGCAGGCATTGGAGAGAAAGGCAATTTCTTCCTGTTCTGTCAACTGTTTGATTTCCTTCTGTTAAAAAAGCTTACAGTAAGACACGCAGTGTTGGGCCCCCTTCCATATTTTTGCTATTCTCTGTCTGCTTTTATACATTTATGGGTCAAATCAGAATCATCCTCCAGCAGCAAATTGAACAGTCACATTTGATACCTGTCCTGACATGAAATGCTCTGTGAAATAACCAAGTCGTCTCTAATTAAGTGTAAGATGACTGTTTTCATTTAAAGGTGCTATATTGATTACAGCTAACACTGCACCAATCAATCAATCCTTCCAGTTTAAACTTCCTTACTCTCGGTGAATCAATACATGCAAATAAAACTACTAGGGGATTTAGATGATTTAATTCTTACAAAAAATGCCGGGTTCAGAAAGACTGTTAGATGAAAGTAAAACACAGGCTCACTCGGCACACTTTGAAGGGGTATTTCTTAGTTTTTTTATTCATGCTCTTGCCCCTGGCAGTTTAGGTCTTTGTCAGGAAAGTAAACGGGCAACCACAGTGAGTCTGGGGATGGCAAGCAGACCTAAAGACAGGTGGGGGGGGAGTATATGAAATTTTATTTCACTTGACTTTGTATGATTTCCTATTGCCTTGGCAGTAGCTGTGTCCTGGGACCTATGAAACCTGCTCAGGAGTAATGGCTGGAGAAGTCTGGTCCTACCTACACGTGATGAATGGCAATCCTCGCCCTTGAAAAAGGCCACTGGTCTCTCCACCTGGTTTCCTTGCAGGCAATATGGTGGTAGGGGAAATATAACATGCTGGTGGGTAAAATAGGCAGAGGAATGAGGTTATAGAGGGGAAGAGAGAAAAAGGAGTAGAAGGGATAGAAAAGAGGACAATCATATAAAACTAACTATTAGAAAAATTTGGTTTGAAGTCCAAACCAGTCAGAAAAAAAGCTTTCACAGCTTCATAGGATTTTAAAGCTATTATGATGAAAGAAGCATTTGGGTTTCTTTCCACCTTCTCATCGTTGTCCATCTCCATTGCTCATTGCTTTCAGACTCAGTTCTAAAAATCTGAGGTTACAGTAATCCCGTTCTCAAATGAGGGAAGATCTAATTTCATCTCTTTCTTCTCAGGAAATGATGGCAACCCCTTTCTGACACCAAATACCTCTCTTTGCTTATCACAGAGAGAGTTCTGTTATCCAAAATACTACTGCTTCCCTGGACAACACCATCAAAACTAGACAGCCTCTGATTAGATCCCTGCCACCACCAAATTCATATTTAAATACCAACAGGAGCCACTTGAAATTTCAAACATGCTGCTGAGAGGTAATTAAAGTGTTTCAAATTTTGAAATGTCAGCAATTAAAAACAGACCAAGACTGGTAAAATCTGATCTTTCTTTTCCTTTTTTCCCCTTGCCCTTCCCATTTCCATCTCCATTTCCATTTCCCTTTCCTTATTTCCATTTCAGTTTCTTTCTTCTCTCACACATGGCTATGATTTGGGGAATATTGGAGGTTTAAGCTGCGAAACCAAAGGCAAAAGAAGTCAGCTGGCAGATCAGACTGCTTGCTTATGCGTTTCTGTTGGCTGATCAGGCAATACGATGCTGAATGCCCCCCCCCCCCAAATGTCCTTTTGCAACTTAGGCATGGATTATTCCCCCTTCCCCTTCCCCCCGCCCCCAACTGCTGGACTCTACAAGTGCCACCAGGCATCACATGCTGCCGAGATGTTTAACAATATCAAAGGAGACTTTGCAAATGCTCGCACCTGGGCAAGGGCTGGATAGTCCCGGCTGGTGGTAGGGAGTAGAGCTATATTTATTTTTTCTTGTGTGAGGCACTGTGGTGTGCCGCTGAAAGAATGAACATCATAGTTTTGTGAGGTAACACTGGATTATGAAGGGGACACAGGAGATGTGTTGATCCTACACAGATCTCTAAGCACATCCAAGGCCGATAAAGACTTATGCATATGCATATATATATATATATGTGTGTGTGTATGAGATAGACCTCACTGGACAACAAGCAAATGTCCTGATTAGAACTTATTCTCCAGGCAGCAGATTGACAGCTTATTGCCAGGCATCAAACCTGAAGAGCCTTATGACAGGAAAAAACTGAGGTGAGGTCTGCTGAAGGCATATGCAGCTGGCTCTCTGTGCATGCTTGGCTTGCTGTTGGATGCATTTGACGCAGATTAACCTAGTCTGTAGTATTATTAAAGAGCAGAAGAGTGGACAAAGCCAAGGGTTATGGGGCTCATTTGTCTTTGTATGCCTCTATGGGTCCATTCATCTGTTGCTGTCTTGCAGACAATGTCTCTGAAAATGCACTCTGAACTAGAGCAGAGCAAAGCCCTATTTATCTCAGCACCTGGGACGTGCAATCGTTGGTCATTCCATGACCACGCTAGTAATTGTGAAAGGCTATTTTTGCTGTTTGGCTGTGGTTTCCTGTCTGACAGGACCTATAGGTTCATCTGCACAGTGACATGGATGCCTCCAGGCTGAATTTTTAGACACCTTGATCTTCATGTGGCAGCCAAAGCTCAGTTCAGGCACCTGTGCTCCCTCTGCACTGCCTGGCTCTCCAGTTCACGCTTCACAAGGCAGGAAGCACTCTCCCCTTCCCCTCATTCCCACAGTGCAGATTATAACCCAATTATCTGAGACGGCAACCAGAAGGTGCAGCTGTGGTTGGGCATTGCCTCGGTGAAGCCTAGGAGCTGGATCTCACACTCCCTGGGTATGTACATTGGTCACTGAGTTTCTACATTAAAAATAGAGGAGTGGCAGGTCTACCCCATTCTCTGAGAGCCAGATCTTTAAAAGCAAATGACGCTGGGGGCACTTAGGAAGGACCCAGTATCGGTGGTGCATAGCTGGAATGGTCAGAGGGTGCCCAGGGCACTTAAGCACTGCTTTGTCCTGATTCTGGATCATGGTGTGATTTAGGCAGGTCATAGACTGCCCCACTCCTAGGCACTTCTGATATTAAGCAAATTCCCCAAATTGCAGGCTTTTAGGCAACTCTCCCATCAAACTGGGAGGGTTCTGTGTGAGTTTTGCATACTTATATGCCTCGGTTCTGACTTTTGAGTGTGCTTTTTTTTTTTCTTTCCTCCTGTTTTTTTTTTATGTAGGCACCTCAGATTTGTTAAAGTTCTGGTTTGGGGCACCTAAGTCTGCATCCGTCCCTAACACTGGAAGTATCTCTGACATCAGAGTCCTTTGCTCCTACTTTGTACCACTCTATACTGTCTGATTAATTTATTAGCATATTTTACTGCAGTGACAGCTGATTGCCTTAGTGGACACAAATTCCCTTGAGTCACGAACAGCATGTATGTCGGAAAGCCGGCTGATTGGCGAGGCTGTATAACCCTCTTTGCTCACCTCTCCGCCTGGAGAGAGCCCATGTCACTCAGGGCACAGAGCGGGCACTAACCCCGTGTCCCCTGCCTCCCTGACAGACGGTCCCTATCGCCTTACAGCGACGGAGGCTGTGGCGAACAGCCCAAATCCCTGAGCAATGAAGCTGCTATTTATGTTGCTGACAACTGATTGCAGAGATGATATTGTGCTGAAGCGCCACGCAGGACAGAGCCTGAGTGGTTGTGTGTCATCCCCGTGCCGGCTCTGAGCTCTGCTGGGAGCTGGGACCGCGTGGTGTGGGGTGTCTGCCCAGATCTCCCCTCAAATTCATCGACCAGCTCCCGACTTCCTGCAGGTTGCCTCTTGGCATTTTGTAGTGATATCAAAATGCCACAGTGCAAACGAAGCCCTAAACAAGAGTTAGCTCACCTGTAGGCTTTATGTATGTTTTCTCTGTAACGCTGAGGATGGCATCAACCAGTGTTTGTGCCAGAGGTTCAGCAGAAGCTCTCCAGGACACTACCGAAGGACAAGTCGTGGCCCCTCAAACTGATCACCAGTGCTTGCGTGCTGGAGTGCAATCATAACGTAACTTGCAATTACTTTGTTCTCATTTTATGTCCCTGTGAGAAAGAGGAAAAAAAAAAAAAAAGATTTTCAGCTCCAGATTAAGCTTTTATTTCAAGTTGCACTCAAGAACAAATCCTGTTCAGTCTTAGCCTACAAAAACACCAAAGAATATTCTCTAAAGCAAATAACGTAAGCAAACACAGAAATAAGGATGCATATGCATAAAACAAAACAAAGACCAGAAAATGAGGCGATACTTCCTTTCTTAGGAAATTACAGTGTTGACATGATCATTTTACTGATTCAAAATTCTAAACAACCCAGTCACCTCTAATTAAGTGGAAAGCTGCAATACTCATTCAAATGTGCTGTATTGATTACAGTGTGCTCTGAAACCAATCAATCAGTCCATTTTAAGCACCTAGCTGCTAGTGAAGCAGCAAACATGGACAATGCTTCCTGAGAAGTATTGATAATTCTACAGCGTGTTTCAAAAATCTTGTGAATACCCAGGAATTGAAAAGGTATCAATATTGTCGTTCCAGTCTTCAGTTGCCACACGTTCCTTCCAGAGTTTCCTAATCTCTCTTCCCTTCTTCCTCCCTCCCCTTCCTCATTTTTTGGGTTTTGCAAAGTACCAGTGCAAAAGCAGCCTGATGAAATGTAGTGAGATAATTCAAGTGTTGAATATGATTACAGTGCAGTGTGTGGATGCATGAACGGCACTTAAATACATTTTTCAATATTGGAAGAAAAGCTGCACTGTAAACAGCAGATCAGCTCTCAAACAGGATTTTTTTTTTTTTAATCTGTTTTGTGCTTTTGGCCTCTGTTAATCCCTTAAAAGTAAAAATGCTGTGAATTCCCCACTCTGTGAGGGAAAGGGGGTATACAGTGGAGATGAAGCATTTGAGCAGGCTTAGAAGGACAAATAGCTGCGAAGGACATGGCAGCAAATGCCGGGCGCTGAACGTGACTCCAGACTTTGGGCAGAGCCATAAGGGCACGCGGGGAGCCCTTTCCAACCGTCAGCCTGCAAACCCACTTCCTCCATGGTTACCGCAGGTTTAGGAGGATGCTGGTCAGAAAGAAGAAACCAGCTGGAGGGTGAGGACCACCTGTGAGGAAGGGCTGAGGGGTCCCGGCCAGGAGGGATGCAGAGGGGACAATCGGCTGCCCTAGTCGTGGTGGCCTTGCTGTTATTTTGTTTGCCTACAGCAAGCAAGCTGGAGCCCTGGACTTTGCCTGGCGTTGGCAGAGCCCTTTTAGGGACCTCAGGTGCCTTCTGGTGGCTCTCATTTTGCCCCATGAGCAGGCTGAAAAAAGAGATGGGGGTAACAGCCTGGAGGGGCAGGAGTGTGGGCTTTCCAGTAGGTTCCTAAGGTATTTCACCTCAGTAATCATTCACAAAGACAAAGAAGATTCTTGAACAGTCGATAAAAGTGAGTTTCCATTTCAGTCCATAGGGTTTTATTTGTTGGAGATCTATGATCTCATACTTGTAGGACTTCTCCAGACACACGTGAATCTGCCCTGGCATGGGGAAGAAAAATGCACTGATAAGCCTGGTGCTTCTAATGAAGCAAGGTGGCAGATTTCCCCTCCTTCGCCCCAAACTCTCTGACTTTCCTTGAAAGTCATGAAGCAGGGGGTAAGCGAAGAGACATGCATACCCTTTCCCTTCCTGGTTAAGTCTAAATAAGAAGGAAGATACAGAATTTCTTGGATGTGTGGTAGAGGAGGTAAATGTGGGAAACAAACATGTGGAAAAGTGGGAAATAAATCCCTTCACCCGGCAACGCAGCGTCCTGCTACCGGGAGCGAGCAAGGGCTTGCAGGTTCCTGGGATCGTAGGGTTATGCAAGAACAGCAACTTGTGTCCTTAAGGAGAGCTTTTATCACCCATGTTTGTGGAGAAAGAGAAGTTTCGTTTGCGTTTCAAACTGTTACATTGGGAAAAAAACAAAACCCCAAACCCTCTCACATCCGCACTGTAGGCCAGTTGTCTGCTTGAGGGGGGAGGAGGGTTAACTGCTTAGTCTGAACCTCTGGGACTGGTAATAACAGAAAATACACCTTCTGGCATTAGAAAACCATTTAGCATTCAGAACTTTTCTCTAGTTCAATTCCCATGAATCTGCAATCTTATTATTATTAATTACAACATTGTGTTATAATACCCCAGTGTTATACAAGAATTGACGTCTAGAAAAATGAGCGATTTGTGATGATTTAACTTAGTAAATACAATCCTGTTTCAAGAAATTATTTTTCTCAATTCCAGAATTTGGCGATAAACTTCAAGCAATTGTTTAGCAGTGCCACACAATGAAGTAATTCTGAGATAAACAGTAATTAACTATGTAGAGGAGCAGTAAATGTTTTGCTTAGAATAAGGCATGTATCTCCCATTCATGAAGAGCTAGGAACTGAACAGAGGATTTTTTTTTAAGAGCCATGTTGCTGTCAGGGTTGAAATAAGCAAAAATCAATATTAATGAGAAGCAGATAGTGGAAATGCTATAAATTTGATGATTATGCTGTCTGCATCATCTTCCTGAAATACTACTACTTCTTTAAAAAATGACAATGAAAGGGAAAAAAGAAAACAAAGAAAAAAGAAAGGGCAGGGGAGAACAAGCCCCAAGCCCAAGGACTTTGCTCACAGATGGGCTGTTCACTTTGTTGCTAACTTGGACGAGAGCGGAGTGGCTCTGGTTGCCAGGCTATGAACTTTTCAAATGCTTACAACCATATGTGTACTGCTGATTGGATGTTGTTTTCCGACAAAATGAATTACAGAGGCTCCCTCTGGTGCAAATTGGATGCGTTCATTCTCAATTTTCTTTAACTCCTAGGCCTTGAGTTTTCAGCCAAAACTAGTCCTTTAATACTTGGCTTGCAAGGCCGTAACAGAATGAGGAGACATCAAGGCCAAATGATGAAATGGTACCTCCCCCAAAAGACTCCTCTTTAAAGAGCCCTTCTGGCTGAATTAGAGCGCTTCTTGAGAGAGCAAAGATGAAGGATGGAGAAGTGGGGAGTGAAGAGACTAGAGGCTCTTGAAGCTAACTAAGTGCAAGAGCTAAGCAACATACATTTAAGAGACCTACAGGAAATAAAAACAGAAACTGGCTAAATATGCGTAGTTTGGAAGGAAGCTCTTGCATGTATCACCAACGCATGCAAGTTTGCTATGCATGGGGAGCTACCCTGCAAGGCTTTACAGACCTAACTCAGAGCATCTTGAAAGCAATTGACTTCAGTGGATCTGGATAAGGCACTTCTTGAAAAATGTTAATTTGTTCCAGAAAACTTTAGAGTTCTTTGAAAACTCTTCTAGATGTTTAATTTGGGAAATGGAGAAGCTATTAGTGTGCTGAAATGAGACACACAGCAAAGATTTTATGAACTTCCTGTTGGTAAACCCAATCTTAAAATAAAAATATGAAACAGTAAGGGAAAAATAAGGTTCTTATTTAAAATATTATGAAATAGGCTCTGGTTTTCATCATTTTAGACTAGAATATTCCCATCTTATTTCTGATCCATTCATTAACTGACTGATTTTTGGACAAGTTATAATAACCTGCCATGCAAGCAAAAATGCGTAACTGATAATGTCAGTGAAAGCCTTGCAGATCCTTCTGAAAAAGGCAGTTTTGAGTAGTCAGGTTCCTTTGAACCCCAGAGACATCACCGCATGCTTTATTACAAAGACTTCAATCTGCAGACTAGAGAATATCTCCTCCGGGTCCAACAGAAAGTTGTCCAAGCATCCTCATAATTACCTGGCAATCCAGTTTGGAGAAATAATTTTAATTGACTCGTGTATCTACTGCTGCCTTGTTAGCAAACCCCTTTTTCTGTGCAAAGGACACCAGATCCAACAATGTAGACCTTTTAGCTGGTCCAAACTGACATAGGTCCTTTGGAGACAACTAGGATACAAGCCAATATGTGCCAGCTAAAGATACAGTCGTGATGCTTTCCCCCAGATTTGATTATTAAGGCAAGATATCTGTGAGGATAAATAATGCCATCGAGAAAGGACCTGCCTCAGGCATATGCCACCCAAAGTCTGGAGGTGAAAGCCTGGTTTTGTTGACATCGAAGCCAAAGCAACCTTTGCCTTCAGCAAGGCTAGCCTTCCTCTAGATCCCTGGAATTTTGGAGTTTTCTGTGAAGTGCAAGTGCCCTGTTAGCCGTTTCCCAGCACCGTCTGGTACTGGGCAGTTACTGATTTCCTTGGGGCTCTGGGCTGTCGTGCTGGTATGTCTGATGGCACAGACTTTGCTACGTTAGAGCAGTGGCACTGTGCGGCCCTCTTAACCTCAGTGTTGCCCAGACAGCCGGACCCCTCAGCGACGTGCTGCCATCACTGCATGCAGGAGCAATTTAGCAAGCATGTCCCCAAAATGGGGTGGTCTTTGGATCAAGCCAGCACAAAGATTTCACTGAGGAATGTTTTCTTGCAGCCTTCAACAGCTTCAGCTGTAAAACTGTCTCCTATAAGAAAACCAGCAGTTTTTCCCACGTCTCTCTGAAAAGTTTATCCTCATCTTGAGAATGGGTTGCAGCTTCTTCTTTGAATTCTATGTAAAATAATTAATTCTAGCCCAGTACATTATCATCGTTGTTTGTCACTAACTTCCCCTGCTTGTTCTCTAAAAGCCCCAAAGATACACTGCCTGGGTTCATGTTTCTCATGTACTTAAAAGAGCTCACATCTTCTTTTATCTTTATTTATCCCTCTATCTTTGTTCCATCGCCTATTTCAGTAATCCTTATCAAATATTTATGCTTCTTTATTTCCCTGATGCAGACCATTTAATCATTTCCACTCCACTGTGACGTTTTATATTTCTGGACTGCTTCTTTCTTTCTTTTTTTTCTTTTCTTAATTGCTACATGAAAACAGTCAATCTCTTATTTCATTCACACAGATATATCTTTTTATTCCCACTTGTGCTCCTTTCCAGCCCACACAATCTGCCTACAGTGCAACATTTAAGGATGCAGTCATCATTCTTAAGACACCTTTCCTTTCCTCCACAGTTTTTTTTTGTTTTGTTTTGTGGTTTTTTTTGCAGCTCACAGTATCCAGCTAGATGTCTGGTTCACTCTGTTTTCTGTCATCTGGATATTGAGCTCTAGATCATAACGGTCTGGACTTTCCTTCATTCTAGTTGATGTTATTGATTACAGCATAACTGACCTGATAAATCACACAGGAAGCATCCAGGAGGGCTGGGCCCCATTTGAATTGATTTTGGAGAGCTCTGTGAGCAGACAGGCCAATCCATAAAATGGTAATTGTGGTCCAAACACTGTCCCTTGTTCAGGCTGTCACTGTTCGTCAGTGCTGAGACAGTTCTCACAGGCCTGTTTCTGTATGATGTGCCGCCTCATCAGTAAAACGAAGAAGCCAAATCTTTGAAGTGTGTAGTCATAAACTATGTCATGGTTATACATGGATAAAAGTTCTCTGGAAACTTAGTAAAATTTCAAATCAGATCATAAGTTTTTTCCCCCCACAGCTTCCCCCTGTCCTTTTAGCTGGCTAAGTAATTCCTTGGTGGACTAAAACAACGTTTGGTGTACTTAATAGCTATTACCTTCAAAAGCAAAATGGTGCAGTGCATCCAATAGAGTGCCAGTTTTCTGGAAGAAGATTTTAATGAAACTATTTTACCAAAAGATATCAGTTTACAACAGGTTTATAAAGAGAACTCCGATTTGTCAAAAAACAGGGGACTTTCAAAGAAATAATATAGGCAGCTAATTTTTTCTTGAAATGTGCTTATCCACCTTTAGTCCATAAAATTGCACATGTGAAACTACTGTGGGATATTGCACAGTGCTTCTGATAGAGAGCAACAGGAAATGAAATCACACCAGAAAGGTGGAGGGAGAAAGTTCCCAAGGACAGGAATAGGCGCCTGGCGAATAACCAAAAAAAAAAAAAGAAAGAAAGGGAAAGGAGAAGAGCCTAGAAATGCTCTTAAAAATGAACAGTTTGAGAGCTCTGGGAAACTGAAGGCTTAGGTGGTATCACTGGTATCTCAGTAATTATAATTTGTCCTTCCCTGGGTTACTCCAGCAAATATTAGCTGAGCACTTGAAACACATGGGAAGATCCAGAAGAATGGGTGCTTAAGGCAAATGCAAATGGGCACTAGTCCATCGAATTTCTCAAGAAAATCTCCCAAGGTTAAAATCCTGTTCCGTTTGCATAGCTGATCAGCACCTGACATGAGGGTCTTCCATATTAGCTTTCCATTTGGATAGGAAAATAGATTTATGAGGCCAAACCGAGTGGTCAAAGGCTGTACAGTGTGTGGACAGCTCAGTGACACCTGAGTTATGCAAGAGAAACCCTTCCAAGATTAAAGAGCGCCAACGCAGTGGCTCGGAAAGCGAATGATTATTTTTCCCAGCAAAGCAACTGTAAGCAGCCAAAAGCAAAGGGAACTTAGGCTCAATTGTTAGGTAGAAACGAGCACAAATCAAAGGAAACAATACTGCTACTGTGAAAGGTAGTGAGCGGAGCTACTCAGGAGTCCTGTATACAATATCTGCCACTATACTTACCAAAAAAAAAAAAAAAAGACAAAGAAGTGCTCTCCTTTGGGGATAGAGCAGAGATGAAAAATCGCAGCAGCAACACTTCAATACCTCAAGTTCAGAGCTTAAAGTTATGTGGAAGAACTGGGCAAATTGAGTTGCTTCACGTTCTTAACAGGGAAGCTCAAAGCCTGGGGGACTAGTACTGTATTTTCCTCTTTTTTATTTCAAAGTTCATATAGTTTTATTAAGTCAGTTTTAACAGTGTAACATTTATGCAAACATACCACCGCAATTTTAAGAGACAGCAAAAATGCCACACAAACATACACATACAAAAGGACCTACAGAGATACCAGATCAATACCCCAGAAAGTGAGCAGATTGTTAAGATAAATGATTAGCACAAGATTGTTTTTACAGTTTGTAATACCCACAGAAATTTAAAGACCTGCTTAAATTATGGTAGAAAGATACTACTGTTCCAGAAAGAAATTATTCTAACGGCAAGGAACACGAGACAGAGGATATATAGAAAAAAATCAATAAATGGCTGTGACCTAAAGCTGGGTTTTCAAATTAGTTTTAAAGTTTTTTAAGGGATTTGGATCCCCAGCTTCTGTTGAATTTCAGTGTTTAAAGCATTAACATAGCAATATCCTGGTTCTAAAAGGAATCATAGGAACATGGCATACCAGGGTATGTTTGATAGGAAATGAATCTCTAACAAAGGGCAAAGAGATATTAAGTTTTTTAAAACATTTTTAAGCAAGGAAGTAGTTCTCAGGTAAACAGGCAGGGTGGGGGGGTGTAAATTTATGAAGCCTAAAAACCTTTCCTGTCCTTGCGGGCCTTTGTGCTGTCATTATAATGCCATAGACAATTAAATATTTTAAGTCCAAACTTATTTGCCTTGAAAAATTGTTATCATTTTGTCACCCAAAAAAGCATGTCAGTCTCATCTAAAAAAGTATGTTAATCCATTCTTACTCAACAGCTAAACTACATTATTTGTTTAACAACTTTTTAGTTGCCTTGTGTAGTTCTTCCTTTCAATCCAGAGGCTCTGTAATGGTAACAGAAAAATGGCTAACCATTAAAAAAAAAAAAAAAAAAAAAAGACATTTGGGCTTATCATGAACAGAATAAATACAGCTGGGCAGACCGCTTTGGAGAAAATCCCGGTGCCATGGCAGTCGATGGGAGATCTGTCATTGCCCATTCTGGAGGTTAAAATGTCACGGCGTAAATGCGCTGAAGTTCATCTTGCCTGTCTTGAGTGAGGGGAGCAGCACCCTGCCTTGCTCCTGCTGTGAAGCTCTCCCGTCTGTTTGCGCTGTAGGATCTTCAGGAGGGCAGCGCTCGCTCTTATGATTTTTTCCGTTACCATATTTAGTGAAATGGGGCTTGTTTTTGCCTTGGCCCCTCCATGCTAACATGTGTACAAACAGAAAGAGGGTATGAAATCTTGTGCTGACCAAATATAAACCAGTACATGCACCTTGGGGCTAAACTAGTCACCAGCAGGTTAAGCCACTGCATTTTGACATAATGTTAAGGAAAAAAGGTGGCAATCAAACTAGGTGGCAAACCAACTAGACGTGCAACCAAAATATTTAAACTCTTTTTTTCTTTTTTTTACATAAACTTTTTAGGTGAGATGTGACGTAATCTGAAACTTTTAGGTTAAACTAACAGCCACAAAATTAACCGTTTTTGTATTGTTCTCCTCTTTAGTGCTGAGCTTTTAACATAAACCACCTTTTCCCCTTTGCTGACTTTGTACCTCCTGGAAATGGAGGCTTTTCTGAAGAATTCATATAGTGTGGCTAACACATTCAGAAGTGGCCTCTAATTTTTCATGTGCTGGATTTGGGGTACATCACTGGAAGCCATGGATTGCCAATAGCTTCCCAGCCCTCAGCTGAGCTCCTTTGGAAATGTGGGCACTGAAGGACAACTCTAGAAATCAGCTTTAAAGTATGACTAGTTGCATATCCTATAACCAGGCCTTTCAAGATGAGGGACATATCAGGAAATGTTAGTCCTTTCAGGATGCAAAGTGGACAAGCACATACCCTGAAGAGGTCTGGTTTCTCCCCCATAAAGAGGAGACCCGGAAGAATACTTGAAAAAAACTTTAAGTGCTTAAGGTCCCATATTTTCAGCTGCAAAATTATAGCTTAAAATGGTATATCAGATGTAGTTGGCATAAATGTTGGAGAGTGCATAGCAAAGGATCTCCAGAAGGTAACCAAGTAGTGTACAGGCTGCACCTTGCAGAAGGAAGAGTGGTTAAAAAAAATTGTTTCCATGGCATGCAGTGCAGGTGTCTGCACTGCATGATTGGCAAAGGGAAAACTGAAATTTGAGTGAGGTTGCGGGAAAGAACAGCAGGCATTTTATGGTTTAAAAGCTGCTGTTCAAGGTCAGTGATAAATAACTCTTGTGCTTAAGATAGCAAAAAACATGCAGGACTAGAGATAAAATGAAATTCTGCTCAGAAACTGGACAGCCCTGTACATCAAGTACTGATGGTTGTTATAAACTGATGGTAACAAGGATGTTATTTGGGCATCCTTCGCGGGGAAATGTATTGGAGGCAAAAGAAAGAAGCCTTCCTATATTTCTTTGTGCTAGAGGAGCCTCCATTTTATATCCTCTGCCATTAAGACATTTTCCTCTCGGTAGAAGAGGATGAGGACTCACCATGGAAACATCATTCCTACCTGATTAATCTGCCTAGAGGGTCACTTGCTGTGTTATCAGATGTATTAGAGACTGCCAGGAGGTTCTTAGGGAATTAAAATAGGAGGTAGAGTATCCATAAACAACAGAGCACTGGGAAGGTGAGCTTCACCCTCAAGATGGTATAAGGATGCAAAGCATTTGCACATGAAAACAAATGAAGAAAGTTGAAATAACTTTGAAAACAAATGTTTGAAAAAGATTGGGAAGATCAAGTAGAGAAGACAGAGTGAAAAATGAAACCGTCAAGGAGATAATGAGGCATAAATGGCTGTCAGAGAACAGGAAGCTCCAGTGGGTGGATCAGATGCTCATGACAGAAAAGTGAAAACAGCCAAAACAAGTGATGAAGTGGGAGCTTAGATCTTCAAAGAGTGCCGGGATATTCGCTAGAGAACTGAGATGCTTTGAAGCAAAGGATACAGTCAGGAAGGTATTCAAAAGCGGGGGAGTGGAAAGGAGACAGATATGAAGCCGAGGGCCAAGGACCAAAGGCAGCCGCCGTTTCGTTTGCCGCAGGAAGCGCCACCAAAGTGAAGGGGTGCATATTGGCTTGCCTACGTCAATAGGGCCACGGTAATTTCTGCCAGCAGACAATTTGGGCTGATCTTTAACAAAAGGCAGACTACAAGCAGAGACTGGAAGGAACATGTGCTTCAGAGTAGCAATAAAATAGGCTGTCTGACTGAGAGTAAATTTTAAAGGTATCAATGCACAGCCTGGAGTGGGGGACCAGAAGACTAAGCTTTGCATTTAGTGTCGACATGTTTCTTCTGTTCGCCTGTTTTCCAAAGTGGATGTGGAGGCACATCATGACAAGCCAGGAGTCATTAAAGATTTTATGGCTGGCGTGCAAGAATCTGCTGGAGTTTTCAGGGAGTTATCCCACCATCATTTTGCAATGAGCCATTTTTACGTGTTGATTTTCCGGCCTCTAATTTCTTCCAGGTTTAATTAAAAGCAACTAGAGAGTGAGAGAGGGAGGAGGGGAGTGGGGGAAAACAAAGTTATTGGACTTCGCATTCCAGGGATCCAAGTACAATGTGGCAACAAAGTGAGCCTCTGGAGGGGCTTTTTCCTAGTTTTTTTCTTTTTTCTTTTTTAACTGATATGTGCTAAAAGTTTATGTTTCTAGAGCTTCAGCTCCCTGGCACCGGCAATTACAGCCAGCCTCATTACAGTTCTCACAGTACATGGCCGTTAATACTAATTCCATAATGACAGTGGAGCACTGAAGTAAAATTTAACAGTTCCTCAGTTAATCATTAAAATTAGCCTATCTCAGTGGATACTGGATCTTCTAATGTTTCAGTGCAATGTAATTTCAGATAATAAATGAGATGGTGAAAGAGGGTTTTTAATGTATTATCACACCGCAGAGGGCAATAGGACTGCCTCCATCCCGTTTTGGAAATGTCTGAGGGGGCTGAGCAAGCTGCCTTCTTTCGGTAATCAATTGCTAGGCAAAGTCTATTTGGACCCAGCCACCATGGATCAAAAGGTCAAAGATGGTTAAGCAAATCAAAGCTAGATGGAGCACGGAAAGCTAACAACTGTGCTGTATTTTCTGATGCACTTTCAGAGATGTTGCTTGGCAAAGGGAAATGAAAAAGAAGCCACGAGACTGGTCAGGTTGATGTGCACTATGATTAACCCCACAAGGCACAGATGCTTGGGGCTTTTTTCTGGCTTCAGTCAGTTTTTTTTTTTATTCATTATTTTTATTTTATTATTCTTAAATTGGATGGTGTTGCCTACAAGATGAAATACTATGACATGACCTAGAGATTGAAACAGCCTCAGAACCTGGGGGGGACATTTTAAATGGTTCAGGAAAGGGACAGCTGTCTTATCAGGTTAATGAGGAAGTCCTGCTGATGAAGGCTTTTCACTGGAAAGGACAGGACAAAAAAAATAAGTATTTTATCATTGAAAAGACAAGACAAGCAACAAAAAAGGACAAAAATTTTGTTCTTCCTTACAAGTAGATGACTGGTGGGAAATCATTATTACAGCACTTCAGAAATAATCACCATATTCTCTTCTCAAATGTTGCTTCTTTAAAGTTGCAGACAGGGTCTCTTAAATAATGACCTCAAAATCTTTGCCCCTTTCCAGAAGAAAACCACAGAGCTAAGTAACTGCGAAGCTAATGAGTACTTCAACTTTTGGCCTAGTTGCTGCTTTATGAGCTATTGGCTTTAACAGCATTCCCTTGAGTGTTGTGGCCACACAAATCTGTCGTTACTCTGTAGGAGGAGGATTTCCTTTTAGAAAGCCTTCAGGTAAGTCAACTTGTGGGGTTGCAGGGTTCACCCCTGGACGGCAACCGTGCCTGCTGCCTGCGCTGGTGGGGCTGGCACCCACCAGGGATGGTGCTTCGAGGCAGCCCCTGCTGCCGCTGTGCCAGACCTGAAGCTGGTGTAAGTAAGTGAGCACCACCAAATTTGTTTCCGTCTTCTAAGTCAATTTGTTCAGTGTAGCCAGGGCTGTATCGGGCTGCCCAGGCTTGTGCCACACAGCTGCTCTCCGAGTGAGTGGGGTCCCCAGCCCTTTTCACAGACGCACGTCTGCAGATTGGTTCCTGTGCCCACTCCACAAGACCGGATTACCTTGCATGCCTCCAGCGCCCTGGGGACATGTTGCCCAGGGCCAGCGGCCTCAGGCACAGTGTCATCTGAGAGACATCCCAAGCCCCAGGGAGAAAGGCACATGCGGTGCTGCCTACCTCCCATAAATCACAGATCCACCTGGAATGGGACGCCTGTGCTCCTGCTGTCACCTTCCTCCCACTCTGCAGGCGCTTTTCTGTCTCCACTTCTCTTTCTTCCTCCCTCTTTGCCTCCTGCAAGTAACAGCCCAGCGCAGTCATCCATGACAGGACTTTCTGCAACAAATGCTGTGAGTCTGTGACCAAAACCAGGCTTGAAATATTTTCAACAGCCAGATGCTGGTACAAGTTGACCAAGGTTTAGAGTGACTGATAATATCACATACTGTGCTTATCTCTCCTCAGCAATGAAGTTGCAAGGAAAAGACAACAGCAGAGAGGAAAGCTGCATTTTCTGGCCTTGGTGTTCCTGTATTGCCTTTTTGGTATTTGTATATACTGCTTTGTCTTCAAGGAAAGACCCAGAGGCATCTCAAGGCCAGTTCCGGACCATGGCTCTTGTTTAGCTGGATGACATTGCATAGTGTCAAAGTCAAGTTACCACCTTTGACTCCCTGTTGCTATTTGTTCCATAATAATGAACAGAGGGGCCAAAGAGCAGAGAAGGAAAGCAGTGAACTGCATTACTGCAGTTCTAAGCAAGCTGCAGGCAGGAGTCAACTGTAACTGGTCCAAGCTACAGCTTTGTTAGGGGGCCTGTCCTGAAGGTGCTCTTGGTAGAGCTGGTGTACAGCCTGCATAACTGTACAGACCACAGTAATCAATGCTAATCCCTAGCACAGAGGAGTCTTTTTCTGTTAGCTTGTCCACTTCTGCTTTGTATTCTATCCAAGGTCATAGCTCCAGGCAAGTGAGCCCTGCATTTGCAACCCTTCTCTGGCTATTTTCAGGAGACTATTTATTGCTGAAAATAAATCTTGTCAGGATGTTAATTGACTTCATTTCTAGTGTTTATTATCGTATTCTTTTCTATGGCTTACAGAAAGAAAGTGTTTAGTGTAATAGATATTGTTTGCCTTGCCCCTGAATTTCAACAGGCAAAGCTCATATAATCCATGAGCTTTCCCCCTTTGCATCCGTTTGTGACAAATATGAGTAACTTGCAGATTGTAAGCAATCCCTCCAGCAAAGTGAGAGTATTATTGTCTCCCTTCCAGGTGCCTGGTGTGCTCTGACTGCGAGTGGGGTAGCAGATTGATAGGAACAGGACAACAAAATGCAGCTCCCAAGTGGACGACTTAGAGAGCTGCCCGTAGCTGGGACAGGGTGTCTGCCAGGGGACTGGGCTGCTGCCAAAAGCAAGAGGGCTTTCCTTGTGCTGCTGCCCCTTCTGCCCCCGCACCCTGCCGCTGGTTTCCTCTGACTGCAGGACATCCAAAATATTTTTTCAGAGCAAAATGATTCTGAAGCATTGGGAGGGCTGTAAAATGATAGTTGAACAGAGAGTTTAATGAGCAGGGAATGAGATCAGAACTGACAGTTTAGTTGTGAGGCCTTCTTTGGGCAGCAAGAACAAAAGAAAACTATACAGAATAAGGTTAGTTAACTTTATCCATCCAAATGAGCATTATAAGGACAAATATTCTGTTCGCACGTACCCTTTCAGTAGCATGTTTAATTTGTTAAGCCCAAGTGGATTCGCAAAGTGAGCCCTTTTATCTTCATTAAAACTGATGAGAATGAATTGCAAGATGTAGCATTATTATTCTGGCTTGTTTCATTCAGTGTGTGAGCCTTCGAAGCATTAAAGAGCACAAATAGGCTACAGTATGGCCACGTTATGCTTTACCATTGATGCATTAACAAACCTGAGCCATCCTTTCCTTCACCTCAGGATATGTAAAAGTGCTGGCGGTCCAGCAGCCGTGGCAAAAGCAGCAAAATTCTCCCTCATTTAAGGAGGAATTAGAAGAACTGGTTTTCTCTTGTCAGAAAGAGAATGTCACAAACCCAGCAAGCAGACCCTGAAACAGCTCTTCAGCCTCTGTAAAACACTGCTTCCTGTCCCTCATTATGTGATTAAAATAGCTAGTTAATTTTTGAAACCTCTCTTTCTAGCAATATTTCCAAGGATTTTAATTAACATTTTCTTCATTATAAAGAGGCATGGCTGTGCTACTTCTTGATCTAAGATAGCCGTAGTATGTACCTTTCTTTCTTTTGTTCTCTCTCTCCCTTGCTCTGACATTGCTTCCAGAGCTTTCTGAGAAAGCTCATTACTTGGACCATCAATCTAAATTAGGACAAAAAAGAAATTTAAGAGTAAGCAAAGTATGCACACAAATGGCTCTAGCTAGCACATGTCTGTGCATCGGGCAAAAAGTCACTGAGGCTGGTAGGCATCACCATAAGCCTTTCTTTAAATGGCAATAGAACCAGTAAAGGTCTTCTTACAGGAAACAGTAATGGCCTCTCAGCAGTGATGCTATATATCACAGCCTCAGGAAAAGGCATATACTGGACTGTTTAGGAATTCAAATAATGTGGACAGAAGAGCAAAAGGCTACTGCTCAAAAGGTGACAGCTTCTAGCAAAACCCTGCTCACCTCCTAAAAGCCTTTGGCCTACACAGAAGTCTTTAAATGGTTTTAACAGGGATCCTGCCTGCCTTAAGTCTTTTTATCCACTTAGCTTAGATCAATTTTAAGATTGAGTTGCCTCACTTGAACTTTGCCATGCTAGCCAGAAGAGTCAAGAGCTCTTTAGTGACCAAAACGTGCAAGAAATGAAGAGCTGAGGACATCTTTAGTCCGTGCGTGGGGCCAAACCATCAGCTATTGGAGAGAGTCACTTTATTCACTCCTCTGACTTGCACCAGCAGAAGCAACAGCTTCCGGTACAGCCAGGTGCTTTGCAGACCACAGTGTTAGCTTTCAGCTGGGAGCCAGGAGTTCATCATCTGGCAGGGCTGTTGTTCCCTGCTGAATATGTGACCCAGGCAATAAATTATTTTGCCTGACCTTCTGGGATATTGCTATGGCCGGTTTCACTTGCAGCAGTTTGAAAGAGCTTGATTTAATATCTCATCAGGAAAATAGTCCTGCTGCCAGTAGTTCAGTACCTTTGCCACTCCTACCTCTGGCTTTCTTGAGATGAGCTTGAATTCTTGAACAGATGTCCCAGAAATCATAAGTGCTAATTGAAATGCACCTACAGGGTAGATTAGACCTACTATATTATGGCTTCAGTATGTTAAATCCATAGCCTCACATAGGTAGTAGCAGAGTGATTGCCATAAAAAAAAAACTCTTCTCTTGGCCAAAAATATTTCTTATAACCAAATTCTCAGTCAGATCACAATCATGGCATCTTGAATCAAACTATAAATCCCTAATCAACACCTCTATGCACTTTTAAGCTAAGGGTGAAACCTGATTATACATTTTATTCTTTCATCAATCACGTCCTTTTGTTACAGTTGTTGCTTTGAGATCCTTTGGATAAAGACCAGCAGGAAGCAATGGGTGATGAGTTCAGTGTCATGTTTTGAATATGATGATCTGTGTATCCTGATTTCCCCAGAATAGGCACTCCCCTGGCAGCACTGCTACAGGAGACATCTTTCTACACTGTAACTAGCTGTGACATCCCTCTCACCCTGGATTTTGGTTTAGATGTTGATGGTGCAGAGAGAGTTCCTCAGGCATCAGATAAGCCACGGTCCAGCTTGCTTCCAAGATTAAACTGAAGCCCCTGCATTGTACTTTGAGCAAAGAAGCAGTGCTGAGCGTGAAGCCCTCACCTGATGTATTTCCAGACTAGCTCTGCTCCTTAGGCTGCTCGCAGTGTGGGGCATGAATCAAAGTCTTGGTGGGTTTTGAAGCAGAAGTCTAAGAGGAAGGCAGTCATAAGGCAAATGCAATCGTCAAGAGTTTGGAGGCAAGTCTGTATCTCCATGATTCCTGTATACAGGGGAGAGGCTGTTCATCTGGGTACATAATTCTCACTGAACAGAAATGAATTCAGTAACTCTGAGGGTCTGTGTTATTTTGCTGTTTAGAAGGCAGGTGTCCTTACCAGATTCTGCTGATCAGTTGTTGACTAGCTGCTTGATATATTTCTTTTCCCTTCTTTCTTAGTTTTGTTGAACTCCAGACAGTCATTGCTTATCAGTGCGCTTCTCCCCTGTGCATGCTGTAGCATCTGTGTAATGTGCTGCTGAGGAAGCACAGGGAGCAAAATGATACCAGAATATTGTTTATTAGTTTTTTGAGAAGCTAAAGGCTCTTTCTAGCATTTTGATGATGGAAGAAGACAGCTCTCTCCTTCTTCGGTGGTACTTAAAATATAAGTGTGCATATGAGAGAAACTTCAGAAGTCAGAGGTAGAGAGGCGGACCAGGCTCTGACCTCAGGGTAGGCAGTTGCTTGCTCTTTTGGGTGTATCAAATCTGTAAATAGGTGTAGGTAACCAGGGCAAGGCTTTTTGTTTGTGTGTTTGGTTTTTTTAAGTGGCTGCTGGGCACTCAAGTTCAGACATTGGAATTTGGATGTTTGGCCACCTCGTGACTTTTAGAAAGGGATTTGGGCACTAAAATCATTTGCCTCTGCAGGAGAATTTGGTTGTGGCTTCTCACCTGGCAAGGCGCCACCAGTACACCTTTACGGCAAAACTGTGAGCAGTCCTCAGGCACCAAAGAAAAAAGACCAACGTTTGAGGGTACCAGGTCTGTACTCAGAGGGACATGGCGTGCCTGGCAGGACAGCATGGTTTGCAGAAAAAAGGCCATCCTCTGAGGAAGCAGAGCAGGCAGGCGCACAGGAGATTAACCTGCAGAAACTAGCAGTAAGCAGCGTTCGCTATCTGAAAGGACAAAGCACCACACTCAATATGCGCAGCGGGAAACCCATGTTGAGTAGCTTTAATTAAACTACCTGGCTTGCAGCATAATATTGCAAAAAGCTGGATAACAACGTGCAGTGCCAATGGGCTACTACAGGAAACTCTCACCTACGGTCCCCTCCCAGACCCCCTCCTCTCCTCTGCCCTTACATGAGGCCTTGCTCCAAATCCGCAGCAAGAGCTGGTGGAGGACGCATTCGGAGCAAGCGATCCCAGGGGAGCTGGCAGACAAGCAAGCCCCTTGCCAGAGGGATTGCAGATAGAGGCTGGGAGGGCAAACAGGCAGCACGCCGACACGGCAAGGCCTGCCAGCAACCACCGTGTCTCCGCGTGGTGAGCGCTGGTGTTGGCGCTAATTAACCGGCCGTTGGCTGTTACCCAAATCTCGCATTGTTTTCTTGCTCCTGCCTGGGAGCAAGAAGCCAGAATCGCTCAGTCTTGGATTGTGCACTTGTAATTTGGAGCTTGCAGAAACTGATTTTTAGTGACTCTCATTTCAGAGAGCCTGGCTAGCTCTCTATGCCAGTTCAGCTCTCTCTCCAGACTGTTGGGTTTTTTTTTTCTTTTTTTTTTTGTCCCAGGGCTCTGGAAGATGTTGTGGCATTTGCTTGGCACCGGCACTTCTGCTGCCCTTTCTGTGACAGCTCTTGGGAGAGAAATGTTCTCGCACTGATCCATTTTGGAGCCCCACTCAGAAAAATTTAGGCACTGGTTTTACTGCCATTTCGTTTTGTTTTACAGTCACTCCTCTAAAAGGGGTTTTCATTTGGAAGCTGCCTCCTCTGATTGTATAAAGGGGGAAAAAAAACACAAATAAAAACTCATGGTGGAAAATACACGCATGCATCCACATACGGTTTTTCTTTAGCTCGTGATAGCTATAATTTTGCAGTGATGCTTTACCAACGCTGCTAATGCAGTGAAAACACCGTGGAGGCGGGCGCTGCGTGGCACGGGGACAGATTTCTTCTGTCAGCACGCAAGGGAAGGGGACCACAACAGCACCTGCCTCCCCACGCTGCCCATCCATGGAAACTTTTAAAGAGGCTGTTTTGGAGGGAGGGATAATCACCAGCTTTTAGCTCGCCCATGGACATCAATACTAGCAAAGACACCTAAATGCGCGCTGCCTTTGCTGCACCCTGTAATGCAATACCTTTGGCTCCTATTGATCCACTTCTGGTGGTTTATGCACAGCTGTAGACAGATAAGATGGAAATACGAACCAGACCACTCTAAGTGCTGGTGTCATACAAAGCACTTATCGAATAGCGATCTAAACGTTCAGGCTGCGCCACTCAGATAACCTAATCTTCTCCTGCGTTAACACCGCCACACTGAAAGGCATCAGTTATGTCTATCGGTCCATATAGATTGAGTGCTGCGTTTTTGGAAACTTAGACTTGTTCCTTCATTATTAGGGGATCAATAAATTCTTTCAGTAAGAGCAGTTTATAGTTACATAATGAAAAGCATCATATAAGTTTGGCTTCAGCTGATCCTCTGTGTTTTTTTGAGGGTGGGAGCTGGGTATTTTTTTGATTTTACTGTTACAAATTAATTACATAAAGTAATTCTGAAACAGAAAGCCAGCCTGTCCTTTTGCAAATCCAACAGTATTTTTGCTGCTTATAAGAAACAAGAAAGCTAGCAATAATAACAAAACAAAAGCCAGCCATAAATAGTTCATATTTTCATTTTCCCTGAATTAATTGTTACTCTTCCCTTATTAATAAGCCAAAGAAGAATTGTCATAGCAACAGTGGCATCCCATTAAGGAAACTATGAGCAAAACGTAACCCTGAATGTGCAGAAGTTGGCGGCAGCATTGCCCTGTGTAGATGGAAGGATGGTCCAGCCTGCCTCCAAGGGAACACATGGAAAGATGGTGGATGGTGGCGTCCCAAGAAACAAAGTGACAGCAAGTCGTTACTGCAGTGTTTGAGGCAGTGGATGCTGCTCTTCCTTCTCCTGGGTATTCTTACCTTGCTCCCTTTTTTCCAGAGAGAGATTTGCCATTGCCGCTGTGTCTTATTCTACTTCCCATGACTCTTCTCCAGCATGGAGCTTTTTAAAAAGGTGCCAAAGGCAGCGGATTTAAAAGAAAAGCTTAAATAACACATAGGCCATTTTGAAAAATCTTTGGAAAGGAAGTTTCCAGATCCCTCAGAGAAGTTTCTATATTTCCCCAAGATCTGTATGATATAAGTTGATTTTTTTTTGGGGGGGGGGGGGCAAAATATACTAGACTATGATAGCAGTTTATCTGATTTTCAAAAGAATGCTCTCTGTTTATGAAAAATCTTTATACGTGAGGAAAAATTGTGCCTTAAATTTGGATAAAAAATCAGCATTTCCACTGAAAATTTATTTGAAAGCAAGTTCCGAGGTGTTTTTATGAGGAATATTTTCTGCAGAAGAAAAGTCTGACCAGTTCTGTGTGGGTTGCTTTTACATTATGCTCATCAGAGTGTTGCCAATCCCAAGCTCAAGAGAAAACCCATGAGTTAGGCTTTTAAACCCTCGTAAGACTATCTATGAAAGAGTAAGAAGGAAAAAAAAAATAAAAGCAACAGGGACCAGGGTTGCCTCATGGTTTCTGACCTTTAGGATTTACTGGGGTGACATTTTCCAGCTTTCCTCTGCAAGCATGAAGGATAGAAACCTGGAAAAAAGGATGGGCACCTGCTTACGCTGGTGGGTACTGACAGATCTTGGCTGATGCTATGTCCACAGCCAGAAATGTTTGTTGGCTTGGACATGACTCTGGGCTACACTGCATCCAAACCCGCCGTGTTGAGCTGCCTGAGGTGGCTTGAGTGCAAATATCTCCACACCTTAAGCCAATGCAGGGCTCTAGTCAGTCCCCAGATCGTTATATAGACATCCGAGTGCAGAAGTTACGGCTTTTATAGAAACAGCAAATGTCACAGGCTTGCGATAAAAGTCTGTGAAGCACGGAGAGTGACACTGGAAGCAGCTGGCGTTGCCAGAGGCAGCACTAGGGAGGCTGGACTTGGTGAATTTGCTGCCTGGAAAGCTTTCCACTAACTTTAGCTCTGCCTCCTACCTGAAACCTGTCACCTGCCAAAGCATCATGAGCATGTGTGGGAAGGCAGGGGCAAACGGAGGTGGACAGCTGTGTGGAGAGATGCATCCCCACTTCTTCTTCCCTCTCCACCCAGTGGCTGATGGGTTCTGCAGGGCAATCGGAGCCAGCTCCCAGCTCCAAGATTTTGCAGAACGCTGGGGAGGGGTTGCAGGAGAGGTGGGCTCTCCTTTTTTCACAATTGCTATTGGCAACAACCAGGCTTTCAGGGGCAAGATGCCCACAGTTTTCTAGGTGTCTGAAGACGCTTCTCTGCCACACTTTGTCCTCCTTCAGCCTACCATCTCTAGGGTGGGTTAGAAGAACAGATGCAAAATCTGGGATGTCTTCCAGACTGGCTTTTCATATAAGTGAGACGCTCAGTGATGGTAACATCAAATCAATGATGTCCTCTGTCTGTAGCAAGGCCATCAACCACGCGGAGGCTGAGCTTTAAATGCTTGCTGGTGAGAGGCCAGATCAGGTGTTCAATTTTAAATAAGCCAGAGGGCTATCTGAACACCTGCAGAAAGTAGCTTGCTGGAAACATCCTATCCAGCACAAGTCTTACATTGGCAATCTGTATTCCTGGTCTCTGTCACTCGCTATTAAAGCAAGAACATTTAAGAGCCAGACTCAGTGGAGGCAGAATACCTTCAGCTCTTGTTTCACATGGTTTGGCTGCTTCAGATTTTCATTTAGTGTCGCATAGAACATGCACTTTGTAAAAGTTTGTTTTGGCTCTAGTGATATTACTGCTCTGAGAGGTTTAGCCCATATTTCAGGTATAGCAAATCTGCTGGAAGCAATAGTAGCGCTAAGAGTGATGGTGAGCATTTCGAGTGCTTTCATTGCAGCATTGTGTCTTTCGCTTTTGCACTTGTGACTTCTCATTTTCTGATCATCTGGGAAACACAGGAAAATACATGGCCTTTGAATGGGAGTTCAAAAAGGGGGAACCAGTTGCTTTCTCTGTTGCTTTGTCAGGACCTGCCTGTCTTTCATTTCTGTAGAGCTCTCGTTACCATCAGACAATGTATCGCACTCTGCCTCAGCCCAGTCTGCTGCAGCACCGTGTTCCTGCACACTCAGGCTTCTTGCTAATTGTTTGCTCCCAGTTTATTCATAAAGATTTAAAGTACTTCATGTCTTCCCTCACAGGCTGGAAATAGAGGCCCGCGTTCTGCTTTGAAGCGTATCGGAAAGTGCTTTCAGGCTTCCTCTTTTGAAAAAGTCTGGGAACAATTGGATGTGCAAAGCTTTTGTTCCCAGGAACATGCCCAATCATCCCAAGATCATAGTAACTGCATGCAGATGAACATCTAGGTGTACAACAGCTATGTGAAAGAATGAATATCAAATGAACACATGCAGCCGTAATAATTACATTGCACTAAAGAAAATTTCAGGGAGACTCAATGAAGTGTTATAGAAAATGTTTTTCCAGACTTTACTGCTCTATAGCAAAAAATTGAAAATGTGGCCCAGGAGCCATCAGTGCAATAATAATTTTTTAATTTTTCTTGGAGACCTGAGAGAACGGCTCTGGAAAGAACTCCATGTCCCAAAGCTTTTCAATGGATTATGGCAGAATACCCTAAATCTTGCAAATGGAAAACCTGAGGCCCTCATGTGCCAAGTCAGTAACTGGTATTAATAATATATTATATGTGCACTGTTTGGAAACTCCACAGCATAGCTTGAATTGAGAGACTGGGAAAACATTGCATAAATAATGCTTTATCATAATACCTATATGGCAGGTTGGTCTTGTGATAACAAGCCTGTTGCAAATCATGCTTTCTAGGGAGGGTAAAGCTCCCTAGAAAGTTATATGTCATATGGTGCTCGGTAAATGCTCTTGGGGGTGTCTGCTTTGCAAAGTGCTGCAATGTAAGTTTATGCCTGCAACTCTGTGACCCTCGAGATCCCACTTTGCTAATGAAAGGAATACCTTCTCACGTACACCTAGATGTGTCTCTTTTTAAAATCTTGCAAATGTTGACATGCGAAAGAGAAGGCTCACAAGGAAGAGAACACCTGAATTAGTAGATAAATAAGGGTATGTTTGAAACATGACAGCAATTCTAAAGATGCAATTGAATTCCAAAATATAAATGGAAGTAACAAAGCCAGGGAGAGGGTCCATCTCTTCAATAGATTGTCTAGCCATGGAGACTGATGTTGCAGGACACTTCAGTGCCTGTATCGAACAAATGCCACAGGAGAAATTTCCAGTAACAGAACAAGGTATTCATGCCAGAGGTATTGTATGCTTTACTTTGGTTACTTTTATGCTTCTCTGTACTGCTTTTCCAATTCTGTAATGCCCAACAGACCCACAGAATCACAGAATGGTTGAGGTTGGAAGGGATCTCTGGAGATCATCCAAGTCTAACCCCCCTGCCCAAGCAGGATCAGCTAGAGCACCTTGTACAGGATCCCACCCAGGAAAGCTGCAGAGCTGCTTTCCAGCAGGTCAGCCTCCAACCTGCACTGGTGCATGGGGTTATTCCTCCCCAGGTGCAGGACCCTGCACTTGCCTTTGTTGAACTTCATGAGGTTCCTCTCCGCCCACCTCTCCAGCCTGTCCAGGTCTCTTTGAATGGCAGCACAGCCCTCTGGCATATCAGCCACTCCTCCCAGTTTTGTATCATCAGCAAACTTGCTGAGGGTGCACTCTGTGCCTTCATCCAGGTCATTGATGAAGAAGTTGAACAGGGCTGTCCTCAGTACCGATCCCTGGGGGACACCGCTAGCTACAGGCCTCCAGCTAGACTCTGCGCCGCTGATCACAACCCTCTGAGCTCTGCCATTCAGCCAGTTCTCAATCTACCTCACTGTCCACTCATCTAACCTGCACTTCCTGAGCTTACCTATGAGGGTCTTATGGGAGACAGTGTCAAAAACCTTGCTGAAGTCAAGGGAGACAGCACCCACTGCTCTCCCCTCATCTCCCCAGCCAGTCATTCCATCAGAGAAGGCTATCAGATATTGGTTAAGCATGATTTCCCTTTGGTGAAGCCATGCTGACTACTCCTGATCACTTTCTTGTCCTCCACATGCTTAGAGATGGCCTCTAGGATGAGCTGCTCCATCCCCTTTCCAGGGATGGAGGTGAGGCTGACTGGCCTGTAGTTGCCTGGGTCCTCCTTCTTGCCCTTTTTGAGGGCTGGAGTGACACTGGCTTTCTTCCAGTCTTCAGGCACCTCTCCTGTTCTCCATGACCTTTCAAAAAAGATGATGGAGAGTGGCTTAGCAATAACATCCGCCAGCTCCCTCAGCACTTGTGGGTGCATCCCATCAGGGCCCATGGATTTGTGGGTGTCAAGTTTGCCTAAATGTTCTCTAACCCAATCCTCCTCAACCAAGGGAAAGTCTTCCTTTCTCCAGACTTCCTCTCTTGCCTCCAGGGTCTGGGGTTCTTGAGGGCTGGCCTGAGCAGTAAAGACTGAAGCAAAGAAGGCATTCAGTAACTCTGCCTTCTCTGCATCCTTCGTCACCAGGGCACCCACCCCACTCAGCAATAGGCCCGCATTTTCCCTGGTCTTCCTTTTGCTACTGATGTATTTGAAGAAGCCCTTCTTGCTGTCCCTGACATCCCTTGCCAGATTTAAGTCCAAATGGGCGCTGGTCTTCCTCGTCGCATCCCTGCATACTCTGACAACGTTCCTCTATTGCTCCCAAGTGGCCTGTCCCCCTTTCCACCTTCTGTATCCTTCCTTCTTCTGGTTGAGTTTTGCCAGGAGCTCCTTGCTCATCCACTGCCCTGCTTCCTCCACTCAGGATAGTTTACTTAAATAAATAAATAAATAAATAATATTTTACTTAAAGAAATGTACTGCATCCTCTCTAATTCCAAGTGTTGCTTGTGGAGAGAGCAGACAGACCCTGGCATGTCTGCCCCAGACCTGGGCTGGCTCATCCTGGAGCAACTGGCCAACGAGGCTGGACTTTCAAGAGAACGTGATTCATTCATTCTTGAGGCTGATTTCACACTTTTCAGCAAGCTGTAGCAGCAAGTGGAAAGGCCAGTGATGACAAGAACCACATCAGTAGAGAAAAATCGCTTTTGACGTAGAGAAGCCGTGCCTTAATTTCCCATGCAGTCAACAGAGAGAAATGTGGCTGCTCAAGGGGACATCTCTTCGTCTTTATAGTAAGATTCTCCCTCTACACAGCTTCAAAACACCAAGTTCTCTCTCCAACAAGTTCTTCTAATCACAAGTTAGATGCCTCAGTTGGATCCTGCTCAAAGTATTCCCCCACACCAAACCCATTGCATTTATCGTTCTGCACTTTTCTGCTGTTCATGGTTTAATTACAGCTAAATAATAAAATAATACATAGCTAGGCTAAACAGGACATAACATATCAGTATTATATAGGCAGTATCATCATTCAGGGCAGAAAAACTGATGCTGGTGGTTTCTTTGCAGTTACGTGAGACACACCTGGATCCTACACTGATTCATGGGACTGCCCTCCAATCCAGAGTGGTTTGCTGCTCTTTTCCCTAGCCTAGGTTATCATTTGGCCAGTTTGCTTGTAACTGCTGATTAACCATGGTTTAAAATAGCTACAAACCATTAGGCTTTTGTAAAGCAGTTATAAATGCACACATGCACTAATTTGTGACCGCTTCTTTGGAAAAAAGATGTTTACCATGAATACTTCTAGCTGCAAATTTAAAAATCGTAAATTACTGAGCACTGAAATTTTCTCCTTGCCAAACTCAATCACTGTAATATTCACCGTAAGCAAATTCCAAAAGACTGGAAACAAATTTGTTTTTCCTTTCAAGCAAAAAGATAATTTCCAGCTGTATTCACCTAACTTAACCTCTCTAAGGAAAAGTCCTTTTCCCCCAAGCTTTGTTTACAGCAAGTGCATATTCCCAAAGGTATCTCTTGAGGAACAATCTTTTAAATCCTCACCTCTGCAACTCACTCTAAGGCAGTGCATATATACAAAAGCCTAATAAGGAAAATGAAGTAACTGATAGGAACATAATGTGTACAACTGTTTCTGCACAGTGGCTTACAGTGATAGCACTGAATTCATCTAAGAAAATGGAGAAACTGGTTATATTGCTGCAACATTTGTTTGGACAGAAAGCCTCAGTCACAAACTAAGCCTGACCCCATGATAGCCTGAAGCATTTCTTAGTGCATGGGAAATGCAAGTATTGACTGAATTGGTGTTATAGCTCTTAATGCCACTGGTGTAAATTTGTCGAAGAGGAAGGACTAAATCAAATTATTAAACAAGTCAACAAGCTGAAAATTTACCTTTTCCTCTAATGCTTCTGGCACTGGCTTAATGAACTACTAAATCAAAAACATCATAGCAAATTAGCAAAGTATGTTATAGCAAAAATGAAGTTTAATGGCACACAGCAATTGCCAAGATTTTTAATCAGTTCTTTTCAGTCTAGGATCTTAAATGTTTAGCAGCAGAGCCATGATATAAAGATTAGCTCAGAACACAAAAGGAAATTCCCTAGTAAAGTCAGCAACATAGAAAGGAAAATCATCTTTTTTTTTTCCTTCAGGACTGAAGAAATGACAGGAGAGCAGGACTGTATCAGTCTTCAGAAGATGTGTTCAATACGCTTTAAGTCTGTGGTCTTATTGTGTGCGGATATCAAAGGTTACATTGGTGGGACGGAGCTACATAAGTGGCAGCAAAAGGAGGATCAGAATAGTCTGCTACAGTGATTGAAGAGAAGCAAGAGAGAGAGGTAGGACAAACTGGGCTGGAGGCAGAGATATTTGTGTCAAACAGTGTAAAGGAGAGAAATGTTGAGGCGGCAGATGTTTGACAAGGACAGAAATGTATAGATGCCTACTGGAGAATACTGTCTAAAGACAAAGGCATGTCCTAGCACAGAGAAAGGGTAGATTCCTTCCGTACTTACTAAATTTTCTGGGCTGCTTGAAAAAAAACAAAATTATTAAATTGCCTATGTGATCAAAACCTGCTACACAAGCTGGAATATTGGCAAGACTAAATCTTGGGACAAAAATTGGGTGTTAGCTTACAAAGATATGGTCCCATTAAGGTCTTGAGGCTATCATCACCAACGTTTTTACACCAGTGAAAACTGCAGTCCAGGAAGGGCCAAGATAGCTATTATGACATGGTGAAAGCCCTGTGGACATACTTGCTTCTTTTAGTTGGCAAATTCATGGGGGAAAAAAAAGCTTAGAAAACATTTTCAATAAAATACCATTTTCAGTATTTACAATTATAAATACAAATTACATATAATTTTAATTTAAAAAATACAGCTTTTTACAAAATGCTGTGAAGCTTCCTGAGCTACACCTAGTAGGAGGCTGGGAGATTGCTCTGGAGAAGTCTACTTCCCCTATTCTGTATGCTGCTTTAGGCATCGCCTATTGACAGTGCTCAAACACAGGAAGCCAGACTTTTAGTTGAATTTTTACATTTTGTTATTATGCTAGGAATGTGCATACTTCATACGTATCAGCCATGAGCTTCCCACACATTTACCTTCCAAGTCCTTCATAAAATAGTGTATAGTGGCACCTAAAATCTATATTAGTGTGGACTGGGCCTTTTGCAAGATAGCAGAAACACTTTCCTAGTGCAAGCCCTGTTTGTACATTTGAAACATGGGGGATGAAAACAGATAAGCTTTCTGTAAGGACTTGATTAGGTACCATCCAGCTTCTTTGCAACAGCTTATTATAAAACTCAGCCTTTACATGTAGAAAAATTCATAAATGCAAAGAAACTAGCTGTCATGAGAGTAAAACAACTGAGTAAAGAGTTCTGTGAGGGGGACATATCAGAATTTATCACAACATCTATTTCTGCTGTGGATTAATGGTGATTTGCCAAGTACTTGGCATCTCTTGTTGGCCACTTTCCAGGGCTCTATGCAGAGAAAGCTGAATGGGTTCATTTAATGAGGCTGAGAAATGCTTTCAGGCTTTCCTGTAGGCTCATGTCCCCACACACACTGCTGCTCTTACACGGGTTTTAAAAAAACTCAAGCTAAACTCAAACCCTCCCAACTGCTTGCTTTCTACCTTGTGCAGACATGGCCACCAGTAAGGCACAGCATGGCCCTCTGGTCACCTCTGGCCATGCTGAGCTCTGCTCACGCGGCGATGCTTCGTGGGGCAGCCAGCACAGCTGACATCAAGCCATACGGGGATGGTTGTCCCCAGCAAAGCCAGGATAAAAAGCTAACATATTTATGGGAATTGGGGTTATTTACTCTGCTAAAGCAGAGGGATGCAATCCAGCACTGGTCTGTGTTGCAGGGCAGGTGAGAAAACCAGCAAGAAGCCACCTGACAGGGCCATCAGAAGGTGTCCACAAACCGCAGGTAAAATGCTAAACGAGGAGAGAAGTGTGATATATTAGACCTGCAGCTGATTCAGCATCCTTTGGTCAAAGATGAGAGGTGGTGCTGTGTGCTCAGCAGAGGATGCTCAGGGGTGCGAGACAGGCCAGTTGAGGGTAACGGGCGGCTGGCAGAGAGGGTGGCAAACCGCACCACGGTTTGGGCAGCAGGTCTGGTTTTGGCTTGCAAAATGAACCCTTGGCCGGCATTTTAGGCTTCTCTCCTTAAACTTTTTCACACTCATGCTTGGAATAACTCATTTAACATTTCCTTTCCTCATTATGGGATTGTAAAATGGCAACAGTTTTTCTCACAGGGATTGCTAATTACTCATTATTAGTTGCATTTGTGTTGTCTCAGTATCTCTAAGCCCCGAGGAGCAGGACTCTATTATGTGACACTTCCCTCAATACAAAACAAAGTATCATCCTGGCTGCAGAGAGCTTGCAGTCTGAGTCAGGAATTGCTGCTGAGTGCTTTGACGTCTTGGATCAAGGATGTGTTTTGTTAATATGACGATTCTCTGCCTCCACAGTGACTTCTAAGATCCAGCTCTTCTATTAGATGGCAACTATGGTCACCTATGGTCTTCCCAGACCAACCTTATCTCTTTGCCCACCTGTGTGTGTGTGTGTGTGTGTGTGTGTGTGTGTGCGTGTGTGCGTGCGTGTGTGCGTGCGCTGCACAAGCGATTAACACACCACCTTCCTGGTGCTTGCAGAGAGCCCCTCCAGAGGGGAGGCTGCTCTGCTGGGAGCTGAGCTGCAAACTGAGCCCTGCCACAGGAGAATTCTTCCTGTCTGGGTAAGCACTTTTGCAGCAGGCACACCAGTAATCGTAAAAAGAAACTGCTTTTAACCATAATCAAGTATATCTTCTACATGGCTGAACGGTAGGATGTTTCTTGCCGTCTGTGCAGTGACAGTAACTTCCCCAGCTGCACACCTTTACATCTACATGTCAGCTGACACATGCGCTCTCTGGAAAATAATAGACTTGGCTGGAAAACATTTTGTGTTAAACATGCAGTGGAAACTAGGCCCGTTTAGCTGATTATGAGGACTGGGGGAAAAAAATGGGTCAGCAGATGGATGTACAAACCTGTTTCTGAATTGCATGCAAGTCCAGATTGTCGGCACTGGCACTGTTTTGGTATAACTTGAACAGCCCAGTAGGCAGCACAAACACAAGGAATTGAAGCACCGAGCGAAGAAGGAGGCAGGTGTCCTGGAGGTGCCGGCATCTGTTAAGGCTTGCAGAGCAGTTTGCTTGGCAGAGGCAGCCACAGATTATTATTTGGCCAGAGGTTTCATCCTGGGCTATGGTGGCAGCCAGGCAATACGGGCGCAGGAAAGCAAATTGGCAGCTGAGCACAGTGGCGGCATGGCTGGTGGCATCATTGCAGGTCAGAAGCAAAGTGCATCAGCCATGCTGTGCAGGAGCTGCTGAGCAGTGCTCATCTGCCCCCAGCTTACCTGTGGTGAAAAGGAAAAAAGAAGTGACCAGTTGAGCCCTCTTGGCACACCTGGTTTGGGCCAGCACTTGGATGCAGAGTAAGAGCCTCCATAGAAATGATTACTAGAAAATACATTTGCTGAAAAGTGGCCTTTACCCTAACCAGGGCCCTGCAGCCACGTCACGCAGCCAGGCTGGAGCAGCCATAGTCCAACAGAGCCTGCAGGGCATGGCCCTTGTGATATGGCAGCTGCTGCGCAGCTCATGGGCTGGGAGTTAAAGGTGGAAGCCGGATCCTCTCATTTTCCTGCTGTTGCTTCATGAGAAAGTCTTTAGCACAAGCTTCTGGCTGGGCCCGGCGACTGCGGGGTCCCATTGCAGGTATTTTGGTATTTCCCATATGTTTCCCTCCCCCCAGGCACCAAGCTGCTTACGGAGCTGCAATCCACAGCTCAGGTCTCATTGATCCTGGTCGCCAAGCCCAGCAGGAGGAAGAAACATCAATTTACCTGAAAGCGTTTCTGCTGCTTATACATCATAACAAAGTTGGCTGCGCCCACAGAGCGATGACTGTGTTGCGCTTTCCAATCTGAACCCCAGGTCTCAGAGGTGTGAAATTTGGCTTCAGCACCTCGCTGGGGGCTGAAATTTACAGTCTGTGATCTCAGCTAAGGAACATTTTTTTCCCCCTCTTGTCAACAGCTTGGATTTTTTGAAGCCAAAGTAGAGAGCAGATATGAAAGTGAACCTGGCTCTTGAAAGACAATTGAAAGCATTTCTAGGATTAAAAAGCAACTTTTCACCCCCAGCAGCTTTTAGTTTATCTTCGCTAAGGCTGAAAGTGATCACACTAATGTATTATTCATAGATAATGTACACAGGTCTTCTCCATGCTCTTTAAGCATGCACATAAGGGTCAGGTAGTGCCACCTTTGCCCTTGCAAAGTAGCCCCAGGGTAGTTACCCTTCACTCAGGATGAGCAAGATGAGCCAGATTTGTGGTGGCCTGTGTGGTCTTGGTCTTAAACAATTAGGGCTGAACCCTACAGCCCCATGGTAACTCCTGTGAGGCAAACTCTGCCAATGCTCAGTGCATGAGGTATCATCTAATTCATAAGGCATCTAAATCATGAGGCATTACCTGGCTTGGATGCAGAGCACTCTGCTCTGTAACTCCACTTTCATGCCCTTCTGTAAAAGCAGAGTTACACCAGCCCTTGGCTCTGATGAGGTAAGGTGAAGCCATCTCTGAGCATCTGAAAAATCCTGGCACACAGGGACGCTGCATCTCACTGAGGCATGAAACACGTTATCTTGCAGGACAGAAAGGTTGTATTGCGACTGCACATGCCATTCCTGCTCATTTCAGAGAGAGGAGATCTCAGTCTCCTGGACTGTCAAACCAGGAGTGGTTCAAGAAGAGCAAACTAACTTCAGAAATATTTCAAATGTGGAAAAAAGTGAATGTACCTAGAAAAAAAAAGGAAATATATTCACTAAGAAATACAAATTTACATCCAGCCATGCAATATAAAAAATCTCAGGAAAGCAAGGATTCCTATATGGGCAGATAAATTGTTTCTAACAACTTATCTGCAACCAGCTAAAGTTCAGTATTTTGGTGCTTAACATACCTTGAAAGATTTCAAAACAGTGTGGAAAGAGTTGAGGGCAATGGAGAGGGGAGGCAATTTCTCCTCCTAAAATATGAACCAATTCTTTAAGCAGCAAATGCACAGCTGAAGAGCAAAGAAGATGATATAAAGCTGAACATCCTCCAGGATATCCAAAGGGAAAAGCTTCTGTGCAGTCCCAGAGCCTTATCTACCTGGGTGATATGCTGTTGTGACTAGCCCAAAGAAGAAAACATGACACTTTCACTTTCTTCTGGGGAAGTCCTTGAGGTGGCATGATCCTGAGGATCCAAGTTAAGTTCACAAGATAAAAATTAAGGTCTACAGTGTTTTCTGGCTAAGGGTCTCAAAGCCTCATTCTCCTAAGATAAGTGTTTTTAAAAAGGACTTTCATTTTTGGTCCTTAGGTGTCTTATTGCTGCTGTGTTACACTGGTGTTACTCTTCTGCTATCCTATGGGGGCCAGGAGACCTAGCAGAGGTGGCGCTGTGTTGCCCGGCTACTTGTCCGCCAGTCCATGGCACAGCGAGCTGTCAGCGATTAATGCTCGTGAGTAAAATCCTGGTGCCCTATTCCAAGGTAATTCCTACAACCAAGCCATTCACCTTAACAGAGTGTGAAAAAGAGTTTTAAAGTTGTTTTCCAGTACATCTAGACACAAAAGTGGTAGGTAAAGCTTAAAGGGTGAAGAAATGAACTAACACGGCTCTAGAAAACAGTTATGAACAGTAAGAGTCTCACTGAATTCAGCTGTGTGCTCACCTGGCCAACTGACTTTAAATGTACGCTTAAAACAGGAATGCTGTGCACATTTTGTGATAATGCCTTCCTCTGGCATTATAATAAAAGATGTGCACCAGCATGCCCAGACAATAGATCCTGAAAGTCAGTCTTCAGGTTCTTTAATCTGCTGCCTGCATTTGCCTGATTGTAGTAGAAAGTGAAATGCTTCCCGCTTCCCTCTTTTTGTCTCCCAGGAGGAGGGTATTTTATCTAAAAGGAAGGAAGAACATTGCCCCTGCCAGCCAGAATCAGGAGGGTGTCTTCACTGTCTCTAACAGCAGCAGAGGACAATACCCCTGCAGGCACAATACATTTTTTGTGACACTGTTTCAAGTAAAAAGAAGGAAAAATGCTCACAGAATACCAGGCCAAAGCTGGAGCAGCTTTGACTCATTCGAGAAGCCGGATGGACTGAGGCTGGACATGCTAGAGAGTCAAAGAATAATCACAGGCATTTATAAGGATCAAAACACCCAGCTGTAAAACAGGTTTATCTCTCTATATATAATATTAATATTACAATATGTGTACAAATAATTCAAAATACAAGTGTTACTACAAATAACAAAGACATCTATGGACATGTGGTGCCTTCCCCCATTGAAAAAGTAGATTTTGGTGTCTGTTTGTTTGTTGAGGAGTCTTTTGTTAGAAGGCCACCGTTTCCGTGTGGAAATGCAGTTGTGAAGTCTCTTGGGAGCTTCTGTTCATGTGTCTTATGCTGCCTTTTCCCTCAGCAGGTGGCATCTCTAGCTAGATTAAAAGTAGACTAGACTTGAAGTACAGGCTAAATAAGTGGATAGTGAGGTGGATTGAAAACTGGCTGGACTGTGGGGTTTATAGGACTGTGATCAGCAGCACAAAGTCCAGCTGGAGTCCAGTCACTAGTGGTATGCCCTGGGGGTCAATGCTGGGGGTCAATGCTGTTTAACATCTTCATTTATGACCTGGATGAAGGGACAGAGTGCACCCTCAGCAAGTTTGCTGATGATACAAAACTGGGAGGAGTGGCCGATACGCCAGAGGGCTGTGCTGCCATTCGGAGAGACCTGGACAGGCTGGAGAGGTGGGCGGAGAGGAACCTCATGAAGTTCAACAAAGGCAAGTGCAGAGTCCTGCACCTAGGTAGGAATAACCCCATGCCCCAGGACAGGTTGGGGGTTGACCTGCTGGAAAGCAGCTCTGCAGAGAAGGACCTGGGAGTCCTGGTGGACAGCAAGTTAACCATGAGGCAGCAATGTGCTCTTGTGGCCAAGAAGGCCACTGGTATCCTGGGGTGTATTAGGAAGAGTGTTGCCAGCAGGTGGAGGGAGGTGATCCTCCCCCTCTACTCAGCCCTGCTGAGTACCACATCTGGAGTACTGTGTCCAGTTCTGCGCTCCCCAATACAAGAGAGACACGGCACTACTGGAGAGAGTCCAGCATAAGGCTACTAAGATGATTAGGGGACTGGAGCATCTCTCTTATGAGGAAAGGCTGAGAGAGCTGGGACTATTCAGCCTGGAGAAGAGAAGACTGAGGGGGATCTTATCAGTGTGTATAAATATCTGATGGGAGGGTGTAAAGAAGACAGAGCCAAACTCTTCTCAGTGGTGTCCAGTGACAGGACAAGAGGCAATGGGCACAAAATGAAATACAGGAAATTCTGCTTAAGCATAAAAAAAAAAAAAGATTTTGCTGTGAGGGTGATCAAACACTGGCACAGGTTGCCCACAGAGGTTTTGGAGCCTCTGACCTTGGATATTTTCAAAATCCAATGGCCTTGAGTAACCTCTAGGTGACCCTGCTTGAGCAGGGGGGTTGGACTAGGTGATCTCCAGAGGTCCTTTCCAACCTCAGTGGTTTTGTGATTCTGTGACTATGACATGATTTCTCCTCCTGCTGTGTCCCCAAAGCTGCTTCTAAGTATTGCACCATGAACAATCTTAGTCCAGATGATAGTAATCTTGTTTCATGGAGGAGTAAGGGAGTGTGAAGATACGAAAAGCAGCATCTGTATCCCAGAACAACCTATTATTTCAAACATTTCATGTGGCTGTTCTTTTGCCTTTTTTTTTTGACAAAATTCTTAAGCTTTCTGGAAGAATCAGACAAGCTTTTTCTCTCCTGAAATATAGGGAAAAAATCCTGTATTTTTACGATCAAAATGAAAACATCAGTCTTGAAGTAAAATATTTTGACCAGATACAAAAGATAGTATTTATATTAATAATGAACAAGTTGTCAAAATATAGGCTAGGACAATTTTTTGGAGACAGGGTACATACTCTAAGGGCACATACAACTTTTGCTTTTAAATTTAGGCAAGTAACTGGTCATGTAGATATGTAAATCATCAAGCAACATAACACAAAACAGGTACTTGCGGGTACAAATGAGGCTAATGGCATATGCCAAATTTGGCAGAAGTTGACCTTACAAGTATAATTAAGGTACCATGTTGGGTGCCTTATGTTTTGACATCATAGGTAGTGTCACAAAGACTCCCTGGTGTTTGCAGGAAGCCTCTTCCAGCAGCTACGAGGGGTGCACCGGGCTCATGTTTTCTCTGCTTGTGAGTGGGTGCAGCTAGGTGGAAAGGTGCTGGGTCATGAAGGACGTGTCTGATTACAAAAGGGATATTGCTTGTAGCGTATTCTGGCTGCCAGTCTAAGCCTATGCTGGGATGGTGTTTAGGCCCCTAATTAAATTGGCGCTCTGCTGAGTGAGCAGGCACCGTGCCACGTTAGCAGACGGGCATGGCGAGAGCCCTGCGCAAGTACGGGGGGTGTCAGCAAAGGGCAGGGATCCCAGTCATGAGCATGACGTGACAGCCCAGCCAGGGGCTGCAGGCCCAAGATTTAAGGAGATTTGACATTTCCACTCCAGCTTAGAGCTTGATTAGACCTGGGGAAAAAACAACAAACCCAGCCCCAGCCCAGCACGGAGAAGCCTGGCTGCGGGGTGAGATACGTCTCTCTCTATCCAGCACCTCGGGTCCCGTTGCGAATGGCTGGACACATATGGCCACTTTCCAGCCACGAAAGGATCTGCCAGCCCCTGTCGTAGGCTGGCTGCCATGTCAGGGACCAGGCTGACATGAAGTCCTCCAGTCACAAAGGCAATTAAATAAAAGTGAACCAACAGCTCGGGATTTGTGTCTAGAGGCATATTTACCATACCCTGCCATGCAAGGAGGAGTGCTGGGACCCCGTTTTGTCTCTCTCTGCTCTTCGCCATACCCTAGGTCTCCACTGGCACACAAACTTCCCAATCAAGGGACTACAACACCGGGAAACACTTGGCGCTGTAGGAGAAAGGGAGAAACACTGAAACCTATGTATTGATGAAGCTCCCCTCTTACGACGCCTTGTTGCCCTTTTAATTCTGTGATTAACCTGCACCCCTGGAGCAGCAGCTCCATTCCTCCTATCTCACTTGCTCATTTTTTCTCCCGTGTTGCTCTTCCCCCTGCTTCATGGTCAACATTCATGTTGGTGAAAAAGGGGAAAAAAAAACCCCACCCTCTTCACCCTCTTTCTTCAGCGATGGGCTTCCCTGCTTCCCCTGCTTGTCTGTGCCCTCACCCACTGCAGTCTCTGTCCGTCCTGCCCTTGCCCATGGCCCATCATTGCCAGGCACTGCCTACTCGGTTTTCTGCTAACCCAGAAGCATGGAGGGGTCAATATCAGTTTGGGACAAGCTGAGGAAACTGCAGAGAAGAAGGGAAGGGAAAGTAAGAAGAAGAAGAAGAAGAAGAAAAGAACACCCTCACCAGAAAAATAATTTTTCGTTGTCCCCAAAATTATTTGCATTTAACCTGTTCACACTGTTTTAAAACAGCCCTATCAAAGCCCTCATTTAAAGTCAATATTTAAATGGAAAAAAGCCATTTTGAAACAAAAAGTACATTTTTTAGTGAAAAATTCCCACTTTCCTTCGTCGCCAACTACTTGCCAAGTGCACATTGAATTTGTGAATATTTTCAGTCTCCCTCTGATTCTTCCACAAAAACTCCTCTGGGTTTTTCAATAGATAGGGTGCTCAGCATAGGCTTTCGCAGAATCTTAAAGCATGTTTCAGAACATGAAATATCCTTCTTCCTAGCGGTAATGAAACCTGTTTATATTTGCTTATGCCAATGTTAGTAGCTTTTTTTGTTTAAACAAATCCTCAGTTATGCATTCTAACTACAAGCGATGATTCACGAGCAACAGATGTCAGCGACAGCGCTAACAGAGCGGCATTACTCACTGAATAGTTCCAGGTGCCAGAATAGTCTCATTTATTAACCATCTCTGCAGAGGCCTCAGAAGCTTAAAGGTAGATTTGACTGCTGGCATACTAAATGGAGAAACAAAAAAAAAGCTAGTAAAGGAAACATTAATAAAGCTTTTGCAAAATATATGTCAAAGCTTAACTTTCCCCTGCTGCAGAAAATAATAGAAGAAGTTTTTTTCATTTTTATTTGTTTGGATTTAAAGACTGTTATTATGAGACTCAAGATATTTTTGAATCAATAAGAGATTCTCTGGTGCTATTTATTTATTTAAAGGAAATTCTAAAGGTATAAATGAAAGGTTTTGATCTTATTTCTGAGATGTAATTAAAAAATGTCAGCACCTAAGAAGGTCAATATGGCTTGCCAAACAGCATTGATTTTTGGAATATTACTGATGCACGTAAAGAATTTTGGTTTTTTTAAGATAACTTCCATCCCTTCAAGAACTATGTCAGATATAATTTGATTGGTAAATACCCACTCTAAATTAAACTGGCACAGCAATTACAGGTGCCTTGTCACAAGTTATTGGAAAATTATTCAAAACATTGAAGCAAGTCTGAGGACAATATAAAAATTGTTTCTATTTCATGTTTTGAACTATGAGTTTCTTTGTTACTGGGGACAGGAGGCCCTTGAAGTAAAATCTTGTCCTACTGAAGGTAGTGGGCATTTTGCCATTGATTTGAATGGAACTAGGATTTTCGCTCTGGCTTTTAAATCAGTTTTTTTTATTGAATCGGGGTTTTCTTGCCTGCAAATTGAGTTTTTCTTGTCTGCAAATTGGGGATGATAATATGTTGTCTTTCTCATATAGTATTACTGCACTTAATTAATGCTTAGCAAGTGCTTTGGAATCTTTAATTGAAAGGGTCAGGGTGTTTTAATTAATCATCATTGTGTCGCCCACAGAGAACAGCAAACAGGGACGGGGAGGAGGGGCACCGCTATGGCTTTGGCTGCCTGATAAATCTGCCCCATTGATTTGGCTTTTCTTAGCGGGCAAGTGACTCGGGATTAGTCTTCTGCAGGGGTCAGCGTGAGGCCCTAAAACCAGCTCGCGGCAGGTTCACAGAGCTTGCTAAAAAGGACCGGTTGGACGTAATTCAAACATCTTTAATTTCAGACTACTTAAGTCTGCGGGTAGGGATAAAGGGGTCAAGTATTCTGACTTGAATAGGCCCTGCTTTAAAACCAGAACCAGTAATTTACTAGTATTAAGGCAACCCTATCAACACAGAAGCCCGCTTATTGTATTTGCTCCTCAAGCCCTTTCATTTTATGCCTCATTTAAACTGTGTCACGTAATTATTCCATGGGAAATGCAGTGCCGGCCGCACCTCTGAGCGAGCAGGGAAGGCAAGATTACAGCGTCCATCCCTCAGCGCTGAGACGTCCAGCGCGAGAGCAGCCCTCGCGCAACAGGGACCCCCTGTCAGCAGCTCTCGCTGAAGAATAAAATAGGACTTTCACGCTCTTCTATGATCTCATGCCGACGGATGTGAATCAGAAACAGCTTCACTTGCTAAACAGTGTTATTTACTAACGGCAGGGAAACCACATATGGCTGCAACGATCCTAAGGTAATCGTCTGTCCCGAAGGATGCTGCCTTCTAGACTGGTGTCTGAGACGAGGACCCACGGCTGTAAATGCTGTTTTCAGGAGACAAGCCTGCTTTCAGCTGTCTTCGTATGACTATGTATTACCAGGGATGCTGTATTAGCTTAAACATTAGACACAAAAGGGATTAATTCCAGCGCCGCGTCTAGCTAAATTTGCGGCTATAACTCTCATTTTGTAAAGGTGTTGATGAGCACAGAATCAGTCTCAAAGGCTTTTCCTTACAGCCGCCTACAGCAAGTGCGGCGCCAATTACTGCTCCAGTGCTCCAGCCCAACATAGCTGCTTTGCTCAATCTCAGTGGAGCTATCCTGACTGGTTTTAATTGTTTTTTTTTTTTCCAGCGGGTGAGCAAAACCAGCTCTAAATAAAACTCCCACTCGCTTGTGAGTATTTGGGCTTTGTCCTGTGAGGAACCAGCAACTCTCTCTGCTGGCAAGAGCGCAACGGAGCCGGCACTGGAGAAGGACAGTAGATCAGACGGCGCAGATCGCCAGGGCCCAGCGATGCTGAACCGGCGGGCAGTGCATGCTGTCCTCTCCCCGCACACTGCCTCTGGGCACCATCCAAACAGGCGGCCACGAGACAAATGTTGGCAAATGTTAAAGAAATATCAGAGACATTGCTTTGCTGCAAATGGAGATCACTAATAACCATGGGCTCTTTGAGATGCATGAGGGGAAGAAAAAAAAAAAGAGGTAGTACGTACTGGCTAAATCCCTGACATTCGTACAGTAAATTTAAAATAATTCATATTCCACTCATACATGCACAAAGATGTAAAATGTAGCTTGTTATTTAACATTTCAGCCCCTCTCATATCCCAGACTGCAGTAACTCCAGGCAGTGGAGTCATCTTCATTAACAGATGAGGCATGAATTAATTTTTGATTGCCCTAAAGATTTGAGGCATAACGTAGGACGTGTGTGCAAGAGCTAGTGGTGCAAGAGGTGAACGCTTTACACGTCAGCCAAGGATACTCCCGGGGCAGCTGTAACTATCTTTCATTGCTGCGTATGCTCAGCGAAGCCCTCGAGCTCCTGTTTTGCACCTAAAGGGCTTGGGTGCTATAAAATTACCTGGATCATTCCAGCTGACAAATAGGTATGGGATGATAGACAATTCAGGAAGCAAAGTACTCGGCGTACTGGTGGCAGAGACAGTGCACAAGAGCAAGGCTTTACCAGTAAAGAGGTTGGGTTTCCTCGTCAGCCTTCCTGGTTGGGGGAGAAAAGGAGAAGTCAGTGCAAACCTGCTTGCTCCACGGCCAGAAGCCATATGAGAGCCGCCACAAGCGGGAAGTCCCCGTTTGTTTGCCCTGCGCTGCTGGGAAGGGAGGGAAGCCGCTCGGGGAACAGGAGCAGACAGGAACGGCACATAGGACTGCTATTTTTGACACAGCAATGGAAAGAAGGATTTGTATAGGGCAAGCCTAGCCCTAGATTTATCCAATAATTATGCTGGTCTCTTACTCTAACTGTTCAGCCTTTCACTCACACTGAGAAAAGAGATTTCTGTCATACAGTTTGTAGCACTTTTTTTTTTTTTTTTTTGGAGTTCAAAGAAACCTTAATCTTTTAAAAGATGTTTAATTCCCTAATTAAGCATTTATCTCCTTCTCCCATTAGTAACACTGAAAACATACTAAGACAAATTACCTGTATGCAGATGCCTAGCAATGGTATCTTTTCTGCCTAAATCCCCTGGACAAATCCAGTTAGCTGCAATGCGAACCGTAAGAGACAACACCTGAGCCCCCGTCTGATTTTTAGCAGGGAGTGGAGAGGTCTGTTCCCTTTGCAGAGTTTTCCATCTGTTCCCTTTGATCGCAGAGAGAAGACAGTGAGAGAAACACACAGCGGGGATGAACCGTGACTTGCATCCTTATAGAAGGCTCCGCTTCCAAATTAGGAAAGGGAAAAGGACAAAAAAAAAAAAAAGGAAACAGACAGCAAACCGATTAATTCAACAAATGTGAAAGGAGAAGCTGCTGCCTGGTTGCAGCCAGGGTTCCTCGTTTCTCCAGCGAGGGATGTGCTGTGCTCAACCATGCTCAACCCCGTGGAGACTTGTTCTGCATCTCCTAATCCCAGAGCAGCACCCAGCTTCCTTCACGGTGCCCCAAAAAGAGCGAACGCCACCCTGGCGGCTGCTAAGACATCCCAAACAGGGCAGTGCTCGGGGAAAGAGGAACGAATCTGCAGGGAGCAGGTGCTGGATTGCCCAGGGAATGCACCGCCACTGGGCTACAAGCTCGTCTTCCCAGCGATATACCTTAAGCCACGTTTCACAAACATACCTCCCACCCCCACGTTTTTGCACTGCGGAAGTCAAAGTTCAAAGGGCCCTGAAATATTCCTGTACAACAGAGGAAATAACAAAAAGGAGTCTGTCTAAACGACGTGATATTCAGTGAATACTCTCTTATTATGCCTACAAAAGAGGCAGAAAGCACATACCAGCTGACACTTGGCTGCATCTCCACTGTGCTAACTGGCTGCAATTAATGAGACAGAGGCACTAAAGTTAGAAAGAACCCAAGCCAGGAAAAAAAAACCCTCACCAATTAATTAAAAATTAAGAGAGACCAGAAGAATATCTCCTCCCACTCCTTCCAGCCAACAGCCAACCTTGGAAAAGTTTGCCAAGGGAGGTTCAGGAGAAACCTGGAAGGTATGCAATCCCCAAAATCTAAAGTGATGCTTCAAAACTGGCCAGAGTTACTCATCAACCTCATGCAAATTATGGCAGACAGCCAGTGACAGCCTTAAGATGAATAGTGCATCCATGTTGTTAACATCCTAAGGGATAACTTGCATAGACTGATGTTCTGCTAATGGTCATAAGGTGTTGCAAAGCAACAAGGGTACCTTTGATCAGCCAACAGCTAGCTAGGGTCTAGCTGGGACCAGGGCTGTGAGAGGAAGGAGTATGAAGGGTAGAAGTGACACGTCGCTGGTGTAGCCTCCAGCTTCAGCAACCCTTTCCCACTGCGGAAAGCAAAGCCTTGACCAGGAGCTGGGATAAAGAGGGGGAAGAGAGGCCATAGCCCATCTTCGGTCCTTACCTGCGTGTGATTTCAATGCTGGGACGACCAGACAGAGCCGAACAAGGCATCGGTGCCCGCTCCAGGGGTGCAGCCGCATGGGCAGCTGAGGATGAGGAGGGGGCAGGCGACTGTGCAAGCAGCTTGGGCAGCCCGGCCTGGCACTCTGCATTCGCGCATCCACAGCAGTCAGATTTCCTCAGAGCTCTGGGCTTGAACGGCTACTTTGCTGAATCAAAGCCAACAAGAAGCATAAACCAGAAGGGAATATAACAGAAATGGTGTTGAATTGCCATTACAGGTTGTCTCCAAGAAAATGCTAGGGTCTGATCCAAAGCTCAGCCAGTCAGCGCTCATCTTTTCATCGTTTTTAATGGCCCTGGGATCTGGTCACTGTTTAATAAATCTTGTTCATTTCTTGCCAACAAAGAGAACTATAAAAAAGCCAAGAGAAATCCATTATTTTTTAAAAATAATAGAGCAGTAATGCCTACCCACTTCACAGCTGCTTTGGAGAGTAGTAGCATTTTCAGTGCATTAAAAGACATAAACCATGCTACAGCTGCTAATTATTAGTAAAAATACTCAGCTATCAGAAATGATTTGCGCTTACATTACTCTAACCTCTTTCAGCTCAAAAGTTGAGACCCCAATCTCCTTTGTGTGTTGAATTCATACTGGAGTCACATATACATGTGAGCACAAATACATATATGTATAAATATATATATATATCAAAAAAAATTTTAGCTTCTTTTTATATCCTAACCAACTCGTCAAAGCCTTTTTGCATTAAAAAGGCAATTGCCTGTTTTCCAAAGGCAAGCACTCTCCAGCTTGTACTACTGCACTTAGAATAACTGTTTACCCACCCCAGTGAGCGACAATTGATTGCATGTTAAGTGTTTTCCATTGACTATGCTGGGATGCTCTTGTCACGTAAATTTAGGTGGGTATGGGCAACCATGCTAAGCATCGGTACACTCGTCACCCCCAGTAGGGCGCCCAGTGGGTCTTTGATGGCAGCGCAGTTGGCAGTCAAGGGGGAAGGCTCGGTGTCTGGTGCTCCCCAGAAGGGGCCGGCCCTTGCCATCACCAGGTTGTCACCTTCCAACTCGCTGCTTTGCCCCCTGCCCCCTCGTTAGGGATTTGTGCCTTTCATGGCAATGCTTTTCCTCTTCAATCCTTGAGCTGCTCGCTCTCCGCCTCTCAACAAACACCCTTCCTCCAAGAGAGTGGTAAAAGCCTGTAAGCTCGCTCCCAGGATAACCACTGTTTTCCCTGTAGAAGCAAGCCACGCAGGTCTTGCACCTCGGGGAGCCACCGATGGGCCACGGCGGGACCCGCGCTCCCTCTGAGGAGGTGCAACCCAAGGCCTCCCCATCTCCAGGCAGGTCCCAGCTGCTGATCTGAAGCACGGGACCGATTGGTCTGACCTGCCAGCTGGGGATGTAGGAGCTCTGGCCATAACAGAAATGATCAGCCAGCATCTTTTCTGCATGTTTGCGCTAGTAAAAAACAAATTCTGTTGTTAATGTTCATTTTTTTCCCTAAATGAGTCCGAATTCTTCCCTTGTATGGTTTGACTACACAGTCCACTCTCACCCAGCATCACTCCAGCTTATCCCAACTATTTTATTAACAACATTCGTATCAAAATTTAAATGCTCTTTGGAGGACTTTATACCATAAGCTTAGTTTGCCTTCCATGTCACTCATGGGAAATCAAGGATTGAGATAATCAATGAAGTTTGCAGGACTTCTTGTGTCTCAGTGAATCAAAGAAAGTCTTGAGAGAGCTGAGTTTCTGTGTCAGGATGTACTTAGGTGTTAATTCAGGCAAATACAGTATTTTCTTCAAGCATGCTAACCCATATGCTTGGTGATTATAACCTTCATGTTAAATTGCTTTGACCTATCACCACTGCTCAAGATTTGGAGAATGATAGATTTCAGTCCTGGCTTTTTGCCACATCAAATAAAGTGAAAAAGCAATTTATACAGCCTCTTGGAAGAAAATGACAAAGCTCAAAGGAAAGGTGCTCAAGATATAATTTAATTTAGGTATGATGAGCTTCACAAATCTCTCCTGGGAAAGCCAGTCAATGATGCTTCCATCTAATCCATTTGCAGGTTTGGCCTATTTTAAACTTTATTTATTTATTTATTTATTTATTTATTTTTAACTCTTACTGAGCAGGAGAGGAGATAAGGTCACAGGTATTAAGCCTGATGTTTAAAATAACGTAATACCTGAAAACTTGTGAGGTAGCATCAGCCTGGGGCACACCCAGGGGGGATCTGTACCAGAGACCACAGGAGATTTCCAAAGAGCTAAGAGCTCCTGTTAATCTGAAGGGAGATGCAGTTCAATTGTCTTCACTGTCCCCCAAAACTGCTCCTCTTCTGCTGACTCTCTGCTGGATCCCACTTCATACTCGTATAGCCTTTGTCAGCTTGGTGCACAGCTGTTCATTTAACCACTCGATCTGCCATCTGCAGCTTTCAGGTGAACTGGCAGAACGTGTTCAGAGAAGTTCCTGGCTGGAAGCAGATGTGCACAGCAGGCATGCTGGGGACAGACGGGAGTTACTTAAGGGAGTAGCTGAGGGCAATGCGAAGCAGTGATTATATGTATCATATTTATATATGACACAGGCAGCTGCAGTCATATTAACGCAGTTCTGCTGGAGCTGAGAGCAGAGAGGTCAGCAAATGGACAGTGACCTCTGTGGGGGGGGGGGGGAACAAAATGTGTGGAGCAAAATGTCAACACATATTAAACATCTCTTTCTTAAGGATTAGAGCAGTAGAATACCAAAAATATTTTTTAATTAGTATTTAGATGACTAGTCTGCCATTTCTGCTTTCTTCTCCTGACCCCTCCAACTCAGCTACTAACTTTCTTCTGCGTGACACTCAGCAAACTTCTGTATCCTTACAGAGACTCTCTGGCCTACTGCCTTTTCTTAACAGCGGAGAGAAGAAAAAACATCTCAGCAAAGTCCACTTGTGATTACTGCTGCCAGAGGAGGTGCATGTAAGATGTTTACCCGGCTAATAAATCTTTCCCTGGAACAGAATGCCTTGAGAGTGCAGAAGCGAAATGGCAATTTGACCCTGCCGAGATCCGCTGCAGCAGCGGGAGACAGTAAAACATGAGGTGCTAGCTCGTTCTTGACCTCTCCCCATCTCCTCTGCCCACAGGGGACTTTGCAGCTTCCTTATATCTTGGGATGTTAGGCCAAAGATAAGGTCTCCCTGGGCAGGATGAATAATTAACAGTAAACAGCTAGTGCAAACATTTCTGTGAAGCACTTGCGTTGGGCATTAATCAATCAGCTCGCTGACTCTCTAATTGCTACGTTGGCTGGGGTTTTCCCTCTTTGTGTAAATGTGAGGCTGACATCACTCTGGTCTCTGCTTGCAGTGTTTTTACGACTGGAAGCAAAAAACCCCAACCCACACAGAGTGTGGTTACTCTTAGGAAGAAACAAAGAGGCAGTGAGGTTAGCTAATGCTTCCATGCACAAAGGAGAGAAATGAGAAAGTTCAGAAGAAAAACAGTGGATGTTACTAAATGAGAGTCAGGAAAGAGAGAGGAGTAAGACAAAATGTGAAAACACTAGTTAAAGTGGGAAAAAAGCGATAACATTACAGAAGTATCAGGAATACCAAAGAAACTAGCCTTCCTTAGCTAAAAGTGAAATTTTAAGACAGACACCTGGAGAAGCAGAAAAACAGGAAAAGTATGTAAAATCTCTGCTGTAAAAGAACACCTGGAAAATTTCAACATATACTATCCGGTGATAAATATTCCTCAGCATGCAGGGAATCAACTAAGGAGCTCACTGTGCCCAGACACTTAATTAACCTAGCTATGAACAATCCACTTAGGACAGAAAACAGAGCAACATAAGCGTGACAGTAACTGAGAAAGCATCTTGCTACGAGCAAGTGGTAGCTGGACATCACTGGTGATTGCTGGGCCAGTGCCATAGGCTCTTAGCTTTGGGACCACTGTGGTCTCTTCACTCTGTGTTGCAAGGCTGTAGGACTTTCGGTTAAAAAGGGGAAAGGGCCTTAAGTGATTTCTGCACAGGACACTGCATCACCAGAGCCTTAAAGTAGAAATGTGTGCACCTGTTTTTGAAAGTGAGCAAAGAAAAAAGGCTTTCAATATCTAAAGCTCTGCTTTATCAGAGCCTGACCTAGAACAAGCTAACTCTGCAGACCAAGGCGGACCCGCAGCGGCTGTATTGAGCCACCTGCAATTGCTGAAGGTCAAGCAGTTCCTCAGGCTGGTCTGCGCTACTTTGGGCAACCCAAGCCTAGTACAGAAATAGGACTTCAAGACTTATTGCAAGCAAGAATTCATGGCCCCTTGTTTGAATTTCAGAACTATTATCTGACTGAACAAAACTGTTGTACAGGTAGTTAAATATATATATATATATATATTTTGTGTACATGCAAAAAAGTATATATATGTATATAAGAAAGAAAATGCTGTTGGTATCAAGGGCTTCATGACGCTTAAACTATTTCCCTGTTCTCCACCCCACTGGTTGATGTTTAATGCCTAAGTCAAAAGCTCTGTTACCCATGTGCTCCAGGGAAATGGTGTATTCTCATGAACACTGTTTTCTGATATTTATCGTCTTAGGCACAACATAAAATTAAGAAAAGCTGATTTGCTGAGTGTCCAGAGACACAGCAAGCGCCTGCCTAGAGGTTTAGTGTTCCTCAAAGACTCAGGTAATTTCCCAGGAGACAGTGACTAAACAAATTTGGCCTTTCATCTGCAGCCTCCAGTTAAATTCCTTTCAATGTTTGTTAAACTTGGGGAAAGCAGCCTTTAGACTCATCTTCCTGTTTTTAAAAGTGTCGGATACTTTTTTACACCAAGCAGGCTCAGCTATGCAATGGAGCAAAGCCCAACTTCAGAAGTATATTCAGCAGTGTATTAACACCTGTCCTAAATCAAGAATTTGGCTCTAAAGCCCTGCGTATTTTTGCAGAAGAGGAAGAAATCCTGATATGTCATTTTTGAAGTTAGGTCAATGCCTTGGAAACTTTTGTCTTCAGCTTCCAGGCTTACCTGTGTTTAACACTGCAGGAGTAATGATAAAGTAATGATAAAAATTGGGTCAAACTCCTAAGCTCCTGAAAGACTTCACAGCCAATGATAAACTCTTAGAGAATATCTCTAATTTTGTACAAATTTTAAAGAAAAACCTCACAGGCTAGTTAAGCCTCCCCTTCTTTGCTTTCCAACTTCCAATTGTTATCAACCCCCCTGTTAGATTATTTGCTGTGTGTTAATGTTCTTCTCTTGAAAGTATGGTTAATTCTCTTGACACTAATTCCAGAACGTTATGTTTGAGTTAAATGTACATACTGCAATAATGAGATGATCTAAGAAATTTAAAAAAAAAAATCCAAAGCAAATCTAGCTGACACAATAGGATAGAGGAAAATATAAATGTCTCATTGATTTCAGACCCTGGTAGCGTAAGTGCTTCTACAGTGATTTACAGTTGTATTGTATGGATCAAGGACATCGTTACATCCCCAGAGGTTAGCAATGGTGATAGCACAGCCATGAAAAATCCCATCTTCCATTTGCAGACAGAACTGATTCAGAGCATCTCAATAAATATATGTCAGGTTTCAGTACAAATCATTAAGAAATATTAAATGGAATGCGTTCACCTTTTTCTTCATGTCTCCCAGCTTACAACGCTACTAGTGACAAGGCAGATACCAACTATGGTGGTTCACTTCTAGCAGGACAGCAAAGCCTTTTACCACTCTAGGAGTTAATATCATTGATTCAGTGTTCACACCACCTGTATGAACAGATCCATTTTTCTTTTCTTGCCTCAGAGTATTTTGCATGATTTTCAACCACCAGTGTTGATTATCTTTCATGTCCTCCTAATTTTGCTCTGAGATGAAAAGCTTGGCTGATCTGCCAATCACACTCTCATTCATGTGGTCCCAGTGGGGCAAATCCGCTGCATTTGAATAGGTTCAGGTAAACCTTCCAAAGTCTAAGGATTTTATCAACTTTTGCGCTTCATCTGCTCACTGATCTCATCCTTTCACCTGATCCCATACATTCTCTGGGAGGATAAGTCCAGCCTTTGAAACTATCCCACTCCCATCTTTTCTGCAGCTGTACTGTTCTCTATGCAGTTTTCTCTAATCTGATCCAGTTACTGATGTTGTTCACCTGTGATGTGTGGTCAAATCACTGCTTAATCTCAGCAGATAAAATGAGGGTTGCCTGCTCCCATCATCGCTATCTTGTCTTTTATCCAGGAGGAGTTTTAAAGAAGAGCAGAGAGGCAGTAATCTGAGCACTCTCCTCAGTTGATTTTGCAGACTGAATCTGCTTTAATTATGCTCACACATGAATTAAATATCAAAACCTCACACAAGCACATTCTGGATTCTGTTTGCCAGGTGGGTGCTGGAAGTGAGCACAGCTGATTAAAGCCATGACTCACATTAGGTTGCAAGGGGAACTGCCTCATAGTCTTGCAAAATCTTTGCACATAACTCCCTTTTGTGTGCATGGTTATTAATGGTCTTGCATTTACATCGCTGAGCATGCATGCAGGCACACATGTAAACCAAGCACTGTATGTGTAAGTAAGTAATGTATTCATATATACACAAATTGTGTTTGTTTTTTAAAATGTGTTCTCTCATAAATCTAGCCCAATTTGCTTAGCTTGCCTTGTAACAAAACAGCTTCCCCAGATCAGTTTTCTTTATATACTCTGAAGTGAGTTGATCCTATGCGTAGTCCTAAAATCTGACAAACATGCCTCACTACCTCTCAAACACAAGCTCTGAATATTGCTGCATAAATCCTCCAGCAGCTCCACGGTGCTTCCCTTCTCCCCACCCCTGACCCTCTGTCAACATCTGGGACCACTGAGGGACAGGTGGTGGCAACAGGTTTTGCTGAATGGAAATAATATTGGTAGAGAAGTAACAAAGTACTCCTGACATGAACTGCAAATCAGAGACTCTATCAATATGAAGGAGGATCACAGTGTAAAATGGAAAGAACTAGAAAACCTCACGGACTTTGGAAAAATTGAAGTGGGATGAAGCTTGATATTGGGAAGAGCAGGATCATGCATTTGGGGATTACTGAAATATTTAATCTGTTGGGGGTGCACAAGGGGAGTGTGTGTTGGTTGGTGTCAACGCAATGCTTGAAAGCGAAAGAAGAAAAGGTTTTGGCAGGAGAGTACTGCACAGGCTGTGCGACTGAACCACCGTCAGCTTACAGCTATGCAGGAGGGAAATTTCATCCTAAATTGTATTAGGAGAGATATTTACAGTGGCGCTAGAGATGCCAATGCCATCATACAAGCAGTTGGTGCTACATTCACCACGTAGCAGGGAGATTTCTGGGGTGTGCTGCTTAGTTCCTACTGCTGCTGTGAGCTTGTCTGGCCTAAAAATTATCTCTCAGTGGAAAATTATGCCCGTTATTTCTGAGCAAGTGGGGAAAGGGGAACTCTGAAGACACACTGGAGAGCCTGGCTGGCTGTGGGATTAGCTGAAAGGCTGGGTGTCCCCACTTCCAATGCTTTCTGGGCCAGCTAACTCGAGGTTACTGCACCAACCTTGAGTAAAGGGCATTTATTAACATGCAGATGTGCCTCTTGAGATTTTAGACAGAAAAAGGGGGTTTTGTGCGATTTGATTTAGTCCAGTCCAATAAAGACAAGAGGCTAGCTCTAAGTACTTTCAGCTGAAATACTCTGAGGCTCGGGGAAGACACTGCCAATTCATGCTAACAAATCAGCTACAGAAATGTCGAGGCATTCATCAGCAACGACGGGGTTTGCAGTCACTGGCCCTCTGAGAGATCTTTGATTGTGGAGCCTGCTCTTCACCTCCACGCACAAAGCGAGCCCTTTGGCCAACGCGAAGACACCCCTGCTTCCTATGTGACCTTGTGCCATCTACTGCCAGAATTGCCTGAAAATTCTGCTGCAAATACCATTTTAGCCCTATACACATTTACTTCTAAGCTGGTAATTACTCAAGAAAACATTGTTTTAAAAAAAAGTTAGCAAAAGAATGGTGGGGCCCTGTTTTGCTCAAGAGCCAGGTATATTCTTTAATACCTGAGCTAATTCAGCCAGGGAATATGTGGAGCCATTCTGTTTTTCTACAGAAATAGTTTCCCAGGGGATTTCCTTGCTAGGTTTTCTTAATATCACCTCTCTATTGTCAATTCTTTTCTGTACACATGCTCTTCTCCAGATTAACTTACAGGCAGGTGAATTCCCTAGCCAGATAATTTTGTGGTGAAATCACTGGATTTTGCATGCTTCTGTAGATCCCAGAGAGAGCAACACATATGTACAGCCAATCGGTCATAGAGAAGCCTGACAGAATTAAGAAAAAAACATTAGAAAAATGAGACAGAATTAGCTGAAATTCACAGTAACAATCTATCACAAGTATATTGCAAGGGACAGAAATGCACATCTGAAAGGGCCTTTCATTCCACATCTCAACAGTAGTATATGAATGCTACAGGTTATTTAAGCAGGCCTTTCAAACTGTATAAATTGGCAAGTCAGCCTCAATATTAATCATGAGATAAAATTTAAGTCAATTTGATTTCTTCTTGTTGGGTTTTTGAGCCTGCAGGGCCACATTTGTGACCATTTTTCTGCAGTCATGAGGACTAAAGAAAAGAAAATGCATTTTTAATGAAAGCTGATATTTCCCCAAAATTGAAGAATTCCAGAAACTGGGGTATTTTGTAAACCCCCACGTACTATGAGACATACAGTAAGAGTTTACAACACCAGAAACACCTCAAGGCTACATCATCAGTCGCAGATGGAGACTTCCTGTCTTGGGCTATTTCGTACTGAAAAGCTCCTCTTAAAGATTTTACACCATTCTCTTTGAATGTTGGCTAGTCGATCTTAGGATTGTGTGGTATACCATGATAACAAAATACATAAATTTCTTTCCCTCCTCAGTTGAATGAAAGCAACTTTTTAACAAGGGAGTAATAAATCATTTATAAGATGTAACAAACCAAATACATTCTTAGAGACATGCTCAAACACACAAAAAAGGAACCCTTTAAGCATTATGAGCGTTGGTATGAATCACTCTCTTCTCCAGTCATTTAATTACTCCAGGATTAGGAGCATATAAGCTGTGCTCTGCACTTTTATTAATGAAAACATCCATTATTATTCTTTTACGGGGAGCACTGGAGCACCTGGAGGTCTTCTGCAGCTGAGCTCTTCATGCCTGCACTCAGGCATAGGAAAAATATGACCCCAAGCACCTTTGGATGATGACAGATTCTACTGCTAGTGATCCTGCTCTAGTCATAAAGCAACTTTGAAATACTATACATAATATTTTTTTTTGAAGTCCCACAGGAAGTTGGCTTTGGGCATATCTGAGTGCTAAAGGTGAATGTGTCTTTCTGAGAAACACCACTTTGAAGTTACTTTCAACTGGATAGCAAATGATTAAAAGAACAAATGAATCAAGACAAAGTAAAATGCACGGGTGTGCCCCATACACCCATCATCTCTAGAAGACACTGCCTTTGTGAGACTACTTCAAGATGGAGGAAGCAGCTGTGTGTAAAGGAGCACTATTTACCAGATTTGCATAGCACCCTACTGCTGAGCATGCTCAAAAAAGCAGGTGTCACCTTGCAATCAAAATGCTGTGCTGCCTGATGAACTCAATACCATATGGGTCGGATGCGTCAGATGCACTGGCATACATAATCCTAGCTTAGGAGAGCCAATGGGTCTGGGCAAGAAAAAAGCACCTACAGACTCAAGTCAGTCTTGTGGGTGATACCCGGGAAGTAGCACAACATTAGGTACCTAAGAAACTTGCCTAATGGAAGAAAGGTTTAACACAAGCCAGTCTCCTGTGCCTCAACACCAAGACATGCTTTTCCAGACTGCCCTCACCAGCTGCAGTGTTCCACCTAAAGGTCACAAGGTGCGGAAGTGATTTATTTCATGTGAGAAACTGATACTACAGCAAAGAGCTGAACCTCCTCTGATATCAGTCATCGCTCATCACCCCACGCTTCCCCCTCACCAGCCGGTGCCATTCAGGCAGAACAAGCTGCAGCAGCATTTTCTCCTTAAAAAAGGCAGTACCATAAGACAGAGGAGGCTTACATCCCTGCACCTAGTAGGCTGATATTGAGAAGAGATGGAGCCTGTGAGGGGAACTGCCTCAAACAAACTTAGAACGCAGAGCAAGGAGGTAAGAGACTCCACATAGGAAGGCCTCTCTGAATTGCACAGCCTTGGAGGGTATTCCCTGGCAGTACAATCTAAACGGCATCCTGCAAGATAATCACCCTTACTACACTGGAGAAAAGACAGACATATAGACTATTCTGTTTTAAAATCAAATGATTGCAGTAGAATAATCAAAACTGTGGAATGAAATAGAAAACGACAGCTCCTGAGCCCCTCCCAGCTGCGTGAATGATTCCCAGGAGCTTAGCGATTCCCCTCTCACCTGCAGGAACACTAGCTCTGAGAAATGCACCAACAGGAACCGAAAGCAAAGATATTTAGTCCAGCTGGAATTAGCTGTAGAACTATAGGCACTCCAATTGCAAAAGTAACCCTTGAGAAAGCATACCAATTGCTAGATCCTCTATTTTCAATTTAACATTCAAACCTACACGTGACAGGGTGTCTACAAAAATATAACACCATAGCTTCAATATTGAACTTACAGTAATGGAAAAGAAACAGCAGCAGAAGCCCACAACATCATTTCTTAACTCTGGACATTACTGCATGACTGTGAGCAGCAGCAGGGGAGGTATAAGGAGATGGCATAATGCCTGTTTGTAGAACTTTTATTGCTAATTGACATTTCTGCAGAGCTCCCCAGACAGCTGCAGTCAGCGCTGGTTGGCCGGATCATGGAAAGCATTCTGACACCAAGTCCTGCACGGTATCCAGATGGGGCCATATTTCTCACAGAGAATGAGAAAAAGTAGTAATGGATATAAACATACCTAAATGTTATAAATCTGAGAAAATGCACTTGTAGCCCATCTTTATTCAAACAATATGATTGTCTTAAAAATTGCATGCTTCCTCTAATTTCCACATTTATTGTGAGATGAGCTAAATTGCTCAGAGACCATCAAAACATCTCATTTAAGAAACATGGACGTGTACAAAGAAAAGCTTTCATTTCAATCACAAAAGACAACACAAGGCTTTAGAAGCTCATGAAGGGCTTTTTCTTGATTTGTTTTTCTCTGTATTTAGCTCATCCATCTCTCAGATTTAGATCTTAGATCTCTTTAGATTTTTTTGGAAGTAACATGCTGAAGACAAACTTTGCAATCACAGTAGAACATTGCTACCTATTTTCAACCGTTTGCTCAGCTTTACCTATCCTAGAAAAGAGTACCTGTTGCTGACATAAGGTTTCATCCGCACTCAGATTAAATGCACTCGTTAATTACTAACGCAGACCAAGGCTGACTATGTGTAATATTATTTCAACACACTCAATCTAGCAAGTTTTACGTAGAGTTTGCTGTAATGGGACAGCACATGGTTCTTCCACCTAGATATGGAATTGCTGAAACCATTCTTCACAACCAAATAATCCTTTTAGCGTGACTGGAACCACAGCGGTCTGGTTTTCAACCCTTTTCTCTCTTATTGCTTCTTCTCCCTTTACGTCTGCTTTTCCTCTTTTCCATCACTGCGCATCATGGCATGTTGCCCTGAGCATTATCGGGTGACTTATGGCAGCACACTTCTTCACAGCTAAGAGCCCTGCAGGAACAATGCTGCATTCCTTCGAAACTGCACGCCCTAAAATACGCCCCTTTCAGGATTGTATTTCCCACGGTACACAGCTAGTGCCTCAGACTGTGTGAAACATGCCAGCTCCACTACTTCAACTGAGCCAGAGCAGCATGTGCTGGTTGAGGAACTGAGCCAGTCTTGACAGACCTACTGAAGATTTTTGCTCATGCAACGAGGACAATGAACTGCTCCAGCTACTGAAGGGTCTGAGCAAATTAATGTACTAATGTACTGTACCAGCTGCAGCCTTCATTTGACTCAGGTAGAATGAGCTAACACCACACCAAAAGGGGGATGACCACATTTTGGTATCATATGTTTCAGTTTGGCATTAAAAGAGAGAGAGAGAGAGAGAGAGAGAAAGAGAGAGAGTCGTCTTCTTGTGGAGCTGCTGTCCCCTAAGGCTGGAATCAGGGCTCATGCTAAATGTGCATCACTAAATTTTTATTTGGTTCAGCATTTGCTTAAATAGCTATGGAATAACATGACAAATGAAGATAAGAAATCTAAGAGAACCTGCTCTTAAGCATTTCATTCTATTCATAGCCAAACTCATTGCTGCAGTTATGTTACAAGAATTCATTTGCCACCAGCCAGAAAGAGTGCACCAAGCCAAATCTCTGCAGGAAATACTCCTGTTCCCAGCAAGGCTCTGAACCAGAGATTAGAGAAGAAGAATCTGCTTTCCTTGCTTCCAGCTGCAGTTGCTTTGAGAGATGCAGCACCACTGGGACCAGCGGAGGCACTTTACCAGCTAAACCAGCAGTCCTGAGCATAAGAGCAATGCTCACAGGGGGGTTTTGAAGAGCCTTTGCCTTTAGAGCTCAGCTCAGGTGCTTGGGAGGACAGAACCCAGAGCTGAGCTCAGGGCAGACAGAATACCTCTGAAATGAGCAACTTGTAAACTTAAATCATTTATCATATAGACACAAGACAAGACATGGGGATTAGGCATGTTTAACAGTTTAACGTTTTTTCCCTATCTTAACGACTCATTAACATACCAAAAGTATGCCTGGCCTCTGTGTGATAACCCGCGAGGGCTCGGTCTCTCACTGCGTCCAGGCCAGCTTCACGTCGGGAGTGGAGCAGAACTGGGAAGCCAGAACACGACTGTGCGGCGGCTCTGCAAAACCACGAACTCAAGACACAACTGCGTGGCAGTCACACGCGTGATTCTGAGCAAAGCCCCTTCACACGTACGCTTCCTGCTATCCTGGGCCCAGCCTGGTGACTAGTTAGGTAGTAAATGGAAGAGCCAAGCATGGTGCTTACTAAGGCAAAACTCCCTTAACGGCATTCCTCTTAACGTACTGTATGTGCTGCAATGTCCAGGTCTTCTTACAAACACAATCCACCTCCGACCCCTGTTAGAAGACATCAGTCAGACTCAAGGAAGTTGGCAGGAATTGCTCTGCCCCATGCAAAAGTCCCCTCAACCCTCTCACCTTACACTGCTTGCAAGGATCAGGGTTGCCTTGCCTATTTACACGTAGCCTGGAGGTTTCGGCTGTATTCTGGGCCCACGTCTGTCACAACGAAAGATTCATTAATGAATTTAGAAAAACACCAGAAGTCCAAAAAAAAACCAACCACCACAAACCCAATAAGGAATAATTCAGCCGCCTCTTTATGTCCATATGGCCCTGTTAAGAATGGTTTTATCAAGATCCTGGTAAGCAGCAAGAAGGTTAAATTAGTTCAGTTCATACATATTTAAGTACCGCGACCTGCATTATCAAACTCAGACTCAAAATATTTGTAATGGCACGATTAGCCTCAGGCACATTATCTCACTAGTGTCTGCAACTGTATGTATTTATTTACAAATGACACAGGGGGGAATTAAATGTTGCCATTGCTGTTGTCAGGGAAACAACCTACTTCTAAATTTTTAATTTTTTAATTTAGAATGCTCTATTCTAGGCAGGGATAGTCACTAAAACTGTATAAAGAGGGGAGGAAAAGAACTGCTCTATGTGCCTATGGTGGAATTGATGCATGCTGTAATTACAGCAGGTTACGGAAGAAAAAAAATGTGGCTTTCACGTGAGACCATGGTTATGAATATTTGTGCACGTTACTTATGATTACCATTGCTTAGGAAGGAGAAAATAATTTATTCTGCATGTGTAAATCCTTGGCAAAAATTGCAGGTTGGAATACATAATTTACCTTGTGTACTGCAATTTTTATGTAAATACTAGGACCATCACCATAAAAATGGTTGCTCAGTAGAGACAGATTTATAATGATATAAATGGTAATTTGTGTAGTAGAATTTAATAACTAATATCCTAAGTCAGTACATTCACAGAACTGGTGGTGCTGAGAATGGGCTTTCCTTGAGCAAATACCTTCTAAAATCTGGGCAAAAGAGCTGGACTATCAGATTTGTCTGGAGCATTGCTGCAGTATCTTGTCGAGACATTTCTGTAGAATAAAAATCAGGTGATGGCAAGAGGAAAATAGCGTATTTTGAACAACAAAGTGAGACTGCCAGTCTCTAGCCTTAAGGGTCTTCAAACTTCTTGTAATCAGCATTTCACTAAGGAAGAAAACAATTGCACTTAAATCTTTTTTTGAGCCTGCTCCCCACACAAAAGTGGGAAAGCCCAAAGATTTACGAACCTTTGCAATTCCAACTTCACTCCCTCGTCCGTAGTCTCCCCTTCCTCCCCCGCCCAGCTCCCTGCTGCATCTCATTCGCATTGAGCTTTTCAAGCTAGTGCATCTCGCGTGTGCCCGGAAAGCCTTGCAGCTCCCCGGTCCCCGCCCGAGCGGTGAAGGCAAGTCACCCGCCTCCCGTGAAGAGCTGAGAGCAGCCGGGAGACAGGGCTGGTGCTGGGGGCGCGTGGCAGGGCAGGCACCCCGGTCTCACCCTGAGCCGGCCCTTGGGCACCCTCCCGCTCGCCACACGGCTGGGGCCGTCGCTCCAGCCCCGCGCGCCTTCGGGAAGGAGTGTTTGGCGGTGGAGGCAGCTGGAGGGCCAGCGCTCCCCTGAGCGTCCCGCCGGGCCGCGGCAAGCCTCAGCTGGATCCCGCAAACAGGCAAACTGTCTGGCAGCAGCGCAGCGCTGGGAGGAAGAGCAGCAGGGAGCCTTGCTACCCTTGGCTGTTCCCTCGTCCTGAAGCGGCCCTTTGGCGTCTTCGCGTGCCCTTACCGAGAGCAGTGGCCGTATTTGTCCCGGAAGGCTCATGCACGTGTTGTCATTCAGCTGAACTGGCTGGCAAAGGGGAAAGTTATCTAGCAGCAGAGAGGTTAACTGAGTAGCTTAGCTGACACAGGCCCGTCACAACGCACCTTCGCATGGGGCGACCAGGGTGGAGACCAGAGGTCAGAAACCTGGAGGAAAAGCCCCCATAGATCCCAGCTCACTCTCCTTCCTTCCCCCTCACCTGCAGTGACCAGGGCCTTGCCTTGTTCCCATTAGCTTCCTGGGTCTTTCCCTTTTCTCCCATCTTCTGAATGTCCTGGGTTTGCCAAGGCTCCCCTCGGAAAAGCCTGTGCATGTTACCATGGTCACAACAACCAGTTTTCCACTAGAGAAGTCTGATCATGACTCCAGCAATACCTCAGGAGGGGACTGACTCCGGATAAGCGTGTTCTGAGGAGAGCTTTTTCCTCAGCTCTTGTAATTAAGAGTTGTTTTTGCCCTGAGGCCCACTAATACGGGATGCATCTTTTTTTTAATTACTGCTGATTTCCACTTACAGGCTGTTACTTATTTCCCTTTGCAGCTGTGAAGTTGTTTGGTTTTCCCCCAAGGCTATCCTGGAATAAAAGACCTAATAACACATTTTAGAGCAAGTGCTTGGACATCTTTGTGGTGGTGTTAGTAGGTCACAGAGCTAGCTGTGATTCTGCAGAGTAAAGCTGAGGACATTAAATAGTGGCTAATGGGTTAACCCCTTGGTGTCAATAGGTTCCCAGCTTCTGTAACTTCTATTTGATAGAGTTGGAAAATCCTTGACATTTTGCCCCAAGGGGTTAATTTGAAATGGGATGAGAGTTCAGTTTCAGTTAGATGCAAGCATAGATTTAATAATAAAGGAATGAAAAATTTAGGTTACCTGGAGACCAACCAGAGTGTAAAATTGTCCTTGAAGGTGCATTTCTATGTGGAAGGTGAAAACAATGGGGTTTTGAACATAATAACGCTGGAGGAACAGAGAGGAAATATGAAAACAGATACTTCAGCTTTTTTTCACATCTCTGGCAATACATAAGGGTAAAGTAAAAAAATTACACCAGGGGAGTGAAAAAGGATCAACACAATGCATGCATTTAACCTTCAAAACAACTGCAACTGAAACATGATTTATGTTAAAAAGGGATTCCACAAAAGAACCAGAGAAACAGAACATAACTGGGAACACACTGGGAAATCACAGAGCAAGTCCTTCTCTGTTACTTGTGTGGAAGCCCTAGTGATCGGGGAGTGCTGAGCTTCACTGGGAATATGGCACAGAAAAGGGAAAGCAGCAGCTCAGATTCTCTCTGTGTAAGAAATCACTCAAGCCAAGAAAGTCCTGTCCCTGCTGATTTTCCAGGATATCATCTAGGCATTCTTATGTTTAACAGCCTTGTCAAATCTTTGCTTGAAAGGTACTACAACAGCCTTTGTAATGGTCTAGCGAAAACTATTACATGCCTCTTGTCCTGCAGGGTGAAGGATGCCAGACAGCTGTTACTGAAGTTGCAAAACTTGTCCTGAAAAAATGTCATCATGAATGTAAAGGCCGAACTACTCATTATGCCTTTCACATGCCGCCATTGATTTACTTCACACAGAATGAAATGCATGTTATGAGTATTCCCTAGCAGAGTCCAAGTTACGACTGGGAAGCCCTCAGCATTTCTCATTGACGCCCCTCGCTTCATCACTAAAACCTTGCACTATCGTTACAACAGAGGGGGGGAAGTGAAATCCTTCTGCATATGAAATTTGTTGTGCTAAAGGAGGCTCTTTATTTGCTGGTGGGTTTACTACATTTGAGCACTTCTGGTTCCATGCAGTGCAGCAGACAATGCTATGCAAATATTATTGTTACAACAGATGAAAAATTCATAATATATGTATGTTTAGAACAAGCACATTGATTTTTAAAGTTTTTTTTGCAATGTTCTTTGCATACCTAAATTCTCCATTGCTTTTCCTATAATAACACCCCACACTACTTCCACAACAGATAAAGTCAAAGTCTGGAATATAATTAAGATGTTAAGATGCAGCTTCATCTGAGCACATAAACCTGAGTGCCGGCTTATGGCTGCAGGTGCCAGAATCAATAGGACGCTCAGACAGTTTGGAAGCCTGTCTGAGAGCCGGATTTTACGTGCTGCCGAGCAACCTTTTAGCGACCGTGAGAAGAGAGGGCATCCATGGTACTTCCTGGAAGCGCTTACTTCCCAGAACTGGCAATTTCTTTTGTCCACGCCGCCCTAATGAATACTCCTTAACTAGAACATGGAAAGTAACCACAAGGATTCAAATACAGGACAATTAGATATCTATCTAATTGCTCACACGGTGTCATGCTAACCTTGGGCATTCAGAGTGCTTTATTACACCTACATTGTCTAGCACTCTAATGCTGTAACTTAGATACTAAAATGGTGAGAATTAGGGATGGCTATGGACAGAAATGAACTCAGTAGGAACAAGTGATTTGAAGCTCACATGGTTTCAGTTACCACAGAACAGTTCTTGAAGCTCTCATTATTAATATGTTCATTTGCACTGTGAAAAGGAAATATTTCCAACCCATACATCTCCTGGCTGTCCAGATATGGGAATAAAAGAGAACTGATGCAGAAGTCCTCAAAACACATTGGGATTTCTTGAGTCACACATAATCATCATTTTCTTTTTCCTCATTTTTGAGATGCTGATTTCTGATGTAATTTACAATGCAAAAAAAGCAAAACTATTGATTTTTGCAGAATGTGACCAAAAACTGGTCACAATCAGTGACCTCCAATCCACATCTTAAGGAAATAGAAAAAAAAACAGGCAACTATGGAGGCAATCCATTTCTCAAGGCAACATTAAAACAAGTTAACATGGAGAAAATACAATGATACCCCAGCCTTGCGCATTGAGGCGGAAAAAAGCAGGAATCCAACAAAGACCTCCTGACCTAAACTCCTCCTGACCTATCTCCTGAAGGAACCACTGGTAGGTAGAAGGCTCCCTTTCTCAAACACATTTTTTGAAGAAAGGCTCATGTTGAATGCTAATTACAGTGGAAAAGAATATAGGAATGATCAGGAAATAGTAGAATAGTACCCCCAAAAGCTGTAGCATGGGAGACCTGTGAAGACTCAAAAGTTCAAAATATGTAAAAAGATCAAAGAACTTGTGTTCTACTTTTCTAGATCAGAAGCTCCCTCATCAGATGATACAACTACCTTTGTTCAGTGAAGGTTTTCTTTTTTTAATCTTCAAATCTTCCCAACACATTCTTTTAAGCCTTGTAAAACAAGAAAACAGAAGGGAAATATTCTAAAATTATGAAGCATGAGAACAAGCTATTCAAGCAAAACTGTTATGTAAAGATAGAAGAAGCTATCAATCAAAAGAAACTGCAAAGGACTTTGAAAAAGTTTGTAGAGCTTTAAAAACTCAAGAAACACCAATTTCTTAAAAACAACAACAACAAAATACTGCTTAAACTCTGTCTGAACACACAAGCTATGCTACAGGGAGTTGACACTTCCTTAGCTGTCAGCATGACATGGAAGAAAAATGTGGGTATATATAAAGAAAAATTATAAAGAAGAAAATGGAAATAAAGAATAGGGCTTCCTACACTGCCCATAGCAATTTTTTGCTGCTAAGACTTTTTATGCACTGGAGACAAAATCCACTGTTCCAAAAAGCTTTCCTCCATTTTATCAAACATTAATGAGATCCCTTTAGAAGGCATTTTTTTTTCCTCTTAAAGCTTGAAAAAAAAATCAACCTCTAGAAGACAAGAGAATATATAACTTCTGTGATCTGATATTTTTGTCCAATTGGACAAGCTCTTTTACTTATGTAAACACAGTATAGAGGATGGTATCACAGAAGTTTACATATTTCTCACAAAAAAAATATTTTCAGGTAACAACTCACTTTTCCTAGCTGTTTTTTCTATTTTTCTGATTGACTTTGTTGCCATTATTTAAAGAAGAAAATTGTCACTTTTGAAAAAAGTGTATCTACAATAACGTTCTGTTCTGTAATCAAAAACCAACAATAAAAAAACAAAAGTGATGGAAACCGGTACATCAAAAATTCACTTGTAGTTCTGCCGAGAGAAAACACTAGGACTTCAACCCTTCAACTGGATCTTAGGGCCCACTGCAACTCCACAGATTTTAACTGCTCAGGAAGACTCTTCTGTGAAGGACCCTATGCTATTTCCCATGATGTGGTTAGAAGCCAACAAATTTTTGCTCTTCAGCTTATCAAAAATTATATATATTTTCAGGTCTAATGAAACAGAGAGAAAACAAACCCAGGGCTGGACTAATTGAAAGATAAGAATCTTGGTAAGTTAAAATAATTTATCTATCTCCTACAATTCTGGGGTTTCAGTGAAAGACAAAGAAGAAAGCTGACAGCATGCAAAATCGCAAGCTTTATCATAGTCCTAAGTACAATTTATTTCTTATTCTTATATACAAGATGAAGTTCAGATGGACAGTAAATGCAAATTCTGCATGGTTTTAAAGGCTCTCTGATTAAACTGGAAAAATTGTGTATGAATTTCTGCAGTAACACATTTGGTGTTCTACATATACAGCTTTCTGTTTTGCATATTTCAATTCCCTGTTTTACCTGCAACAATTTACAGCCCAGGTCTGTACATCCCCCCCCCCCCCCTTAATTTTAGGGAAATTGAGAAGACTTTCATATAGATGAGGGAAGTGCACCATCTCCAACAGTGGCAGCTGAATATCAACTTCAGGACATACTCTGTGGGGTCTAAGGACAGAGCTGCTTGTGGAGCAAGGGGTTGGTAGGCAGCATTTAGCTGCTGCACTTTGGTAGCTGCCATAACAGCTCTTTCCTGCTGCTTCCAAATCTTCCCAGTCTTTCAGAGCATGCTCAGAGCTGCATGCTCATGAGATGTGTGCTCAGCTGTAGGACTTCATGCGCTGGCCAAACAGTTATTGCCCATCTTCTACAAGACAAAATAAGCAGGCCTGGAGGCTGGGCCTTGCTTGCAGACTGCTACTTAGACCCCGAAACAGGCGAGGCTGGTGTTGACCAGATGCCCGCACACAACGCTCCCTTACTCCCAAGCAGCACCTGAGCACCGGCAGAGGTCTTTCCAAACCCTGCCCGAGCTGACAAACCAGAAGCAGCACATTTGGAGGAAAAGCACTTCCAGTTAAAGGAGTGGGGGTCAAGCGCAACAAGGACGCTTTGCTCAGTGTTTTTAGTATCTTGACTGAGTCGTCAGGCACAAAAATTGCCCAGCACTATCTCCAGCGTGCCTTTTGGCCTTCTTTGTGCGTCCCTGCTGACGAAAAATTGCTATAGGGTCAGCAAGGATAGGAGCCAAATGGTTTGATGAATCAAATGGAGGCACAACTTCAGTTACAAAGGTAAGAACTACGGCCCCAGTTCAGTAAAGCAATTAAATACACACTTCTTTCTCTGGAGATTTTCAAAACCCACCTGGATGCGATTCTGTGCAATGTGCTCTAGGTGACCCTGCTTGAGCAGGGGGGGGTTGGACTAGATGATCTCCCGAGGTCCCTTCCAGCCTCAACCATTCTGTGATTCTGTGATTAGCTTAAAACACATACATAGTCCTGATGCAGAAGTTAAGCATTTACTTAAGGACTTTGCTGATGTGAAGCCCAGAAGCTTAATTGTAGAGACACTTTGAAAAAACTGTACCAGCCCTTGAGATGATTCTTTCATAATGTTTTTGAAGCTGATAATATTTTGAAAATAAAATTCATGGAGAATTTCAGAGGCAGCAGAAATCTTTATATGTATATAGTTTGGACCTCTAATAATTTTGGCATGCACCTCAGCTTCTATTGATAACCTCTTATGAAGACACAGTCTGGGTTTAAAGACTGCAGGTTATAAAGAACCATCACATTCTTACTGATGGTATTATAAAATAATGCCTCTTAGTCTAGCCTTAGCTTGTAATCATTGATTAAACTCTAGATTCCATTGAAGGATACGTGATAAGAAGGTGAGAAAAGCTGGTAGCCTGGGGTTGTGGTCCTAATTGCATGCTTACACTTGCATTTCTGTAGCTTTTAACTTGATGACATTTTAAATGGAGTGATTAATCAGCCTTTACTTTGTTATTTGCAATAACGCTGCAGGCCAGATAAACTAGCCAACATAAATTAGCCACCCTATTGGCAGATTTATACCACCAGAGCATCTGGTCCTCTCTGAATTAATTCATACTGTAGACAAGAACTGAGTACTAGTCTTTTTTTAAATGCATGTGAAAAATATGGATACTCATATTTTTCATTTGAGTTTAACCCTCTGTCCAGTTGTGCGTTTTTTTAAAAACAAACTCACCAAACCCAAAGTAACATGAAGCATGTGGCTTACTTCTAGGAGTCCTGCATGCTCAACCCTTCCTGCAGGCATGCATTTTCCATGCGGCACAACAGTTTCACTTGATGGGTTCTGCATTGCTTGCCATGGGAAAGCGCTTAGCTGACCGCTTGGCACCACTGACGTTTTTTCAGCTAGGAAATTTGCAGAAACTGGGTTTGCACAGCAGATAAAGCAGCCTGCCATTTTTTTGCCCTACCAGATGCTTTCATAGAAATGGCACACAGGAAATAATGCTCTAAAGACAGTAATGCAAAACTCCTTTTTTGAACTCTTTAACATTAATTCTTCATCATATTGTATTGCAATGGGATGGGAGTGGGAGCAGGCCAACAGAGAGAAGGAAAGAACGATAAGACTCTCTGGTTTTGAAGGGAGATTTAGGGTTGGAGTTCCCATGCTGATGCGCATACCAGCAATACCATGCCCAGTTTCTGCCTCTATGGATGCACTCATATGGGCCATCAGGGTAACCATAAGCAAATGAAGCTACCAATGTTAATGTGTGCAGCAACAACAAACTCCAATTATCCAGCTTACCAGTGGCAACCCAGCAAGTACCCAACCTTGACTTTTTGATTCAGGAAGCAAGAGCAAAGCCAAATGGCAGGCTGGAGAAGGGAACGATGGACTGGAAATGAGGGCACAGGGGAGAGAACGGAGAGGTGCAATACAAGTACAGGGCAGAGTAAGAAAGGTGAGGTCAGGTCCCTGTGGGTGACGAAGGGTAGGTGAAGTTAGCATGCCAGTGCAGAAGCGGATGAGGGAAGCTGGGAATCCAGGGAGCAAAATTAGTTTGGGAATCAAGAGGTTTGGTTGGAATTCTTAGCTTGAAAACTTGGTTCCCAACTTAAGGTATTAAGATGCCCAAGTCCCAAGAGGAAGATATTTAAAAGGTGTTCAGATACAGTCAGACATATCTAAAGGCATTCAAGTCTGCCCTGGTATCATTGCTGATAATAGAATTTTGGTGGTTTAGGAATTTTCCCTTAACATTCATTTTCACTGAAATGCATCAAAATCACCAAAATACTCCCCCAAACTAATAGAAAATCATTGTAATATTTTTTTTTTTAATTAGAAATGCTTAGTGTAGGAGGTTAGGCTTACTAATTGAACCCAAATGTCTTTATTCATCACATTAAATGTAAAAACATTATTGTCTCTATAATTTGGGCCATGAAACTACTACCACTGTTGTCAGGTTAGGTTTTAATAATCATTTTCGACAACACGAAATAGTTTGATTACTAAGACCTACCAGAGCCAAGTGATGGCAACTCACAAACAATGCTTAATATTCCTAACAAATGGCACACAAAACCCACACTTCATTATGCATTTTAATACCTGAAAGTTGTTTGATTCTGATTTTTATACAACCAATTATACATAAACATGTACATGTACCCAATTACAGTCACAGTGTATATATTTTTTTGGATCCACAGCAATAAAAAATGAGTTCTATCTGTATATACATGTGCAATTACGAATGAGTTCTGAGTAATTTTAAAGAACTGTTAGTAAAATCCTGTAAATTTTAAATGATGTGAATAAAACTCAGGTATTACAGTGTTATGCTATTGTGAAGAAGCTATTTTTCAAAAAAAAATGCAGCACTTTGCATTAGGCTTATGCATAGCTCTGAGCTCTGAACAGTGCACAGTATCCAGTTACATTCTAAGTAATTAGAAAATGTGAAAAAATGCTGACCGCACTCTTCAGTAACTATTGCTTCCTTTACTGTTTAATTAATGGCAAGTGCTTCATTCTGATTCAAAATAATCACGTGTGGAAGACTTTTATAGGGTTTAAATTATATTCTTTCTGTTGTACATATTTTGTAAACATTCAAGTCACCGAGGCCCTTTAATTCTGAGGAGAACTATACAGTCAAATAGATAAAATTTATCTCCAGAGAAAAAAACAAACAACAGTGGAGTATGAGCATGACCTTAAATGCCACAGTATGCTATAAGGAAATGAAACAGAAAATGTTCTTCAAGGAATAGCGTGGAGAGAAACGGAAAGGAAACTGGGCTGCTCCACAATCTCTGTCATATGATTACATAGCCACAGTAAACAGGAGACGCTCTTGCACGATCATAGCAAATTGTCTGAGCAAATGTAAAGGAAGTACTCCCACTAACGAGTGGCTGCAAACACAGCCTAAGAGTCAGAATTTTTGTACGTTATTAACAGCGCAAATCAGAAAAAAGTCTGTACACCCCATGCCAGTAAAATGCAGGCACTAATATGAGAACTGGTAGAGAACAGAGGCTAGTGTCAGGACGTATCTGTCGTCAACTGGAGAAGTTCTGATGAAACTTTGCAGGCATGGAAGAAGATACCTTTTCTTCTCCCCCTCCATTTCTCTCACACCACGAAGGGAAGGCACCACTTTGACTGTGCTCCTCTGGCATAAGGGGCCTGGCACAAAAGTTAGCTGGTCCCATGACTGCTATAGTCAAAAACACCTTTCCTGAAGAAGGGAGAGAATTCACAAATGGTATGCTTTGATAGAGTCAGCCCCACTTTATCAATGTGCAGTGGAGATGATGGAGATTCCAGCAATGCAGAGAAAAAGCTCCGGAGGTATTTCTGTGGAAAGAAATGCAAAATGTCATAAGGTTTTCTTGATTGTATCGGTTACAACCACTTTGAAGAATTAAATGAACGGCAGTATAAGAAAAAATCCCCACAGACAGTGAAAAGTGCTTAAAATGACCAACAGCATTTAAACCCATCTATAAAACAGGTCTCCTGAAATGTCTGCATTAAGATCATAAAGGCAAAACAGAAAGGAAACATTTCCCACTTTCTTCCCCTGCCAAGCTTAGTAACTGTCAGATAAGTGTATGCTTACAGCAGAAGGATTTTTTGTGCTGCCTTTTGAACTATCATGCCAAAGCAATGAATAATGACTCTACAGGAAAGGCTTGACAGTCAATTATCTGGCCATACATACCAAGGTGAATGCAGTTGGTCTTATAATGTCTCTGGCGAGAAATTTTGGTGTCTTTGAGCCTTCAGTTGCCATAAAGTGAAATTACTGCAGTAACTTTTCAGTACAGTGCTAAAACTCTAACAGTATGCTATGTTTTGCATTTGATTCTCTACCATATTCATCCTTCAGGCATTACTGGATTGGGACTTTTTTAAAGGACCCTGCTTTGTGAACTAATTATGACAAATGTTGACATGACATCTGTTGCTTGCTTTAAATTACCTCTTAGTCTGTTGGAATTCATCTTGAAGGCATTTTTGTAATGAATTTTTTTTCATGAACATTAATACAACCTGTGGGAGATCTGAATAAAAAAGAAATTCCACCAATCCTGCCAAGAGAATAGCTTATGTGCCAGCTGCCTTTTTTTGTTGTTGTTATCCTGCTTTGTCCGGTCTGCTGCAATGTGGGCCAAGTGGAAAAATCTGGTAGGAGGAAAGAAAGACTGTCCCCTCTCTGTGCGTGCTCTGTGGAAAGCAGCTTCCTGAATTTGATGGATGAACACGATGGGATGGACAGGGAATGGGATTCACAGCAAGCAGGGAGAGGGGCAGGAGCACATCAACACCAAGCGCCAGAAGCGACAAAGAGAAAACTTTCTTAGAGATACAGAAGGGATTTGGCATGGACTTTGTTGTAACCGAAGAAGCCATTGGAAGCTGCTAGACTGGGAGAAAGGCTAGATGAAAGGATCTTCTCTGCCAGGACCGAGTGGGCAGGGGAGAGTTGTTTCAAAGCTTTTATTTTACATTCGTCTCAAGCAGCAGATATGATTTTTCTCTATTTACAGAATTGTATTGTTATTTGTGCTCCATTAAAACTAGGTGGGAAGCATTCTGGTATCTTTTGGTGTGCTCCCTTTAAAAAAAGAAATTTAGCAACTAGCTCAGGATGCCCTCACAGAAACATATCCAAATTTCGTATGAAATTAGCATTGTGACTCCCTACTTGCACTTTACCAACAGCATCTAAATCCTTGTCCCAGGTATACAAAACCTACTTTTGCTAGGTTGAATGATTAACTTTGAAAGAAAAAGAGTAGATGACTGCTACAAATATTCTCAAAGACATGTCTTTATTACTTGTTTCCTTTATTAGCTTTTCAAAACTATATTCATTTGTTCTGAATTATTTAGTCTAGTAATCAGTGTTCTTCAAAATGCACTTATGAGTTTCATTTTATTACTAGTGTTCAACCTATTACATTGCTGGTTTGCTGGAAAAAAGCCTAATTATAAATTTGTAGATGTCTTAATGTGAGGGCATATGACCCTGACATTGTAACAGGAATGTAAAACTGGGAACTTTAAAACTGATAGAGTTAATTACTTGGTTTAAATATACATTCAGGAAGACCAGTTTATGGAATGGAATAGTCCTGGCACATAGAAAGTTTTTGAAGATGGAAAACCAGGTTAAAATACCTTAAAACTCTGTCCAAAACAGGAAAGTCAATGTTTTTGCCCTCTTGGCATACATCATTACCTTCATGGCCTTTAACTTTAAATCTGACAGCTATATCTGCAAGTTTTAACTTTACATTCCAAGTGCTTGGAAACGAAATAAGACCGGAGAAAGCTTGGTAAGGCTCAAAGCATTTTCTTCACTTATTCAGTTGAGTAGCTTTTCCTCCATTTTTGTTATCTGAATGGCAGAATGGTAACCATTTAAAAAGTTATTAAAAATTATATTAATAGGGTTCACTTCTTCAGCAGTAGGCCAGTGTTCATCTTGTGTGTAATCCATAAGCACAGCAAAGTCATTCTAATGATTTTTGCACTACTTTGTGATGTACGGAACTCACAATTTCATACATTTTAACATAAATCCATAACTTAATTTAAAGTTATTAAAGTTATTACAATCAAAAAGCTTTCTGGAATGTGAAATCCTTTCAATATCATCCTTTCAATTGTGACATATTAAAGGGGAATCCAGTTCAATGACATTGTTCCCATAATCTATTACAAACAGTGACAGCCTCGGAGACCAATAGCACAGCTTAGAAAGAATTGGATTTTTCATTAAACTTTGGTTTGCTTAAGAACTCATCAACTCTGGTACTTCTAGAAAGTGAAAAAACTTTTAGAGCTTGCTCTCCCCTACTATTGTTTCTAGTAACTTTTTCAAAAAAGGCAGTATTTTAAATTCTTTAAATATAACACTTCACAACTGGCATAATAAATATTGTGCACTAATATTTGAAGGAGCTGAAAGCACCACAAGCTTTAAGGAGATAAGCCCTGCCAGGCTTGGGTATTTTTGAAACAATAGCCTCTTTCCCCTCTCTCCTTTCTTTTAACACCTGCACATCAGTTTGACAGTTAAAAGCTTTGCCACAAGGTCACAGAACGTCATCAGTGGCAGAGGCAGGAATAATTAACTTGCTCATCTAACTTTCAGCATTGGCTCCTCTCTTACTTTAATATATATGCTGGTTTCCCTCAGCACCAATCACATAATTATTGCATTGACTAGTGTTAAATGCTGCAAGCTTTAAATCAAATCTTGATTTGAATTATTCATAGAGCAAAGCATATGCAGGTATCAACAGCTGTTTTCTATAGGATAGGTATTTGATTACCAAAAAAAAAAAAAAAAAAAAAGGCCAGATTGAAATATATTCCCTGGCTCTGAAAAAAGACATTATGCTGCAATTAGTCCCCCTGATTTCAAAGGGAATATTTGCAAAGTAAGATATTTCCAAGGAAGAATCTAGCCCAAAATAAGCAGACAGGCAGGAATATGTTTAGCTTCCAATCTGTGATCACAAAAAAAAGGATCTGCTTAGAAGACAAAGCATGCAAAAGGAGCCCACTATAACTTCAGAGATCACAGGGTATCTCCTGCTTTTGCCTCCTAGAAATAAATTGTTAGGCATATGCAAAGGAAAATGAATATTTGGGGACCCTTTCCCAAATTAACCAATTTTCTCTATTTTAGTCCATTCCATGGTGTTTTGAAAAATATGACTTTCAGGGTGGTTTGCAGATATGAAACACTAGATAAATGCCAGCTATCATCACTAACAACAGCCTCTGCTGAGGCAAAAAGCCTAATTTGAATGACACTCTGACAGGAGGTGGTGCCTCACAGAGACTTCAGGTTGGCCGAGAGCCCAGTCTGGGGTTATCCTATATAACAAATCTGAAGAGAAAATTCCCAACAAAAACAGGATGCAAACTTCTCATCAGTTCTGCTTCTTCCAGTGGCCTTGTTTTTTTTCATACTGGCAAAATTCAAAGGGAATTAATCCTCCATAAAGGGAGGTATGCTGTGGGTATGACCAGTGATAACATACAGGGAGAGTGGAACAAAGTAATCCTGAGGAAGCATCGAGGCAAAGAACTGCAAGCTCAGCTAGCTCGGCATCCTTCAGGACACAGACCACATCGTAACCACCACACAGGAAAGGATTATCTGGGCCAGGAGTGGGGGACAGGGAAAGCTGTTAGCCAGAATATAGGAAGTTTCAGTATAAACTGAGTTCCAAGGGATGAGGTCTTCTCGTGCCAAATATCCTAACATTATCCCACGCAGCTTGAGGCATTTTGTTCAGCCAGTGAGTCTCTGCAGGCTGCCTCTGCAGTCTACAAGAATAGCTCAATCCTCCAGGTCACAATTCAGTGCATCCAAGTTAAGCTTCTACCTTGTGTCTTCCACTAAAACAATCTCTCCTTGCCTTTGAAACCTAGTGAAGCTAACTGGCTAGCTAGGTATGAATAATTGCCAGCATAATGCTCTGATAGATCTCTTAAAAGTCGTTTCAGATCCATTTCTGGATTTGTTAAATATGAGCAATCAGGGAAAGAACTGGCAGAAAGCAAAAATATAAGAAAATGAGGTGGCATTGGAGTATAAACAACACAAATATGGGGACCATACACAGTCTATTACTAATATCCTCACCTCCAACCATTCAATAATTGGATTCAGATTAACTCTCCACTCACCAGATATAGCTAGCTCATGAACATTTTGATCTTCTCGTTTTTTTTTTTTTAAAGAAAGCATGAGGTTTCAATTCTTTTCCCCAAAACCTTGACATATATTGCTAGATACCATAAAGTAGTTCTGAGTAAAATATGTGAGCATGACAGAATGTGATATTCAATACCTCCAGTTATATTTCAGGCCCCTCAGAAGGTAGCCAGTGTCCCTTCTGTATCTGTACACATTTACCTCCTGCACACACCCTTAGGTCATTATGTGCAGCTGTGATTTTGCAAGGATGAGAAAAAGACTTAGTGCCTGGGAGACTACCTTGTGCCAAAAGGATCTTATTTCTGTGAAATATCTAAGGAGAAAGTTTCTAAGGTTATGACACGATCATCTAGGCCAGCATCTTTTGCAGGAAGACCAGGAGGGCTGAATTCTCCTTATAAAAAAAAATACAGTATTAGATAGGCGTTGTCAAAGTTGTGTAAAGCTTCCTTAAAGAGTCAGAGGTAATAAATGCCTCAGGAATGTATCCATCCCATATGTATTAGAGACCTTGTTCTAGTCTCACACAATCTGTGGAGGCACAAGGATTTTTAAGGAGAACAAGGAAAGACTTGCACATGCTTGCAAATGGCAAGGCACAACTGTGTTAGTCATAATATTAAAGGGAGGGTTCTCTGCTTCATATTGACAGGCATTAATTAGGTTCAGGGCTGGATTAACTGGCTTCACATTATACAAGCAAAGAATAAAGGAATGATTCTTTTTAATCAAACCCTTCCTGTTCACTTTGATTAGGCCTAATCAGAGGCAAGACTGTTTACAGATAATTCCTAGTAGTCACTAAAATCAAGAACTTCACAATCAGTATCACCTTATCCTATGTTTGCATGTCTTATAAGCACACATATAACTCCACCACATGTACACCAACAATTTCCCTCCAAAACAAATTCTACATATAGCCATATACAACACACATCACTAGCTCTTCCGGAGCACACCTAGGTTAAACTTTTAGCTACAACAGGATGTAAATTCCTCTTTGTCTGACTTTGAGGGCACTAATGTGCTATTATTAATGGGGGAAAGAAAACCCTCAAGTATAGGAACGAGAACAAGAATTGCTGAGGAAGAAGCAGACAAAAAGCCCTTCCTGAGGAACAGAGTATTCGCTGCAGAACAGGCAGCAGGGTTCAGCTGCCTCTGCAGTAGGCTGGCTATGTTTCCTAAGACACCAGTATTTATGGGTTTCCCTTAGCAAAAATAGTAAGAGTATAGAAAATTAAGCTAATTTTGTTTAAGACGCCAGCAAATATCTTGCCAATGTGAACTCTTAACTTGTTAGAGCCAACCTGTTTGTTAAGGAACTGGACAGAAAAGGATTAGACTGAAAGTTCCTACCAAAAATGTAATTTAGCTCTTTTGTTACTGAACAGATTTACCCATACTGCTCCCAAATGTTAACATGGCCATAACTGCTGAATCCACAAAAATATGATTTTACTGTGATAGCAAAGAACTGAGCCTTCACTTAAATTGAAGTTGCAAAACTGAGCTATGGAGGCTTGTGTTCTGGGCTGCTGTAAGTCACTGCAGTGTCACCAACGCTGCAGCAATCTGTATCTGTGGTGGACTTAACCCAAAGCTGAGAGAGAGGCAGGAATGCTACACACACACACACTCCTTTGGATATGTTTAGAGGAATCTATGTGACTTAGAAACTAGGCTGGTAAAAATCGAGCTCTTTAAGAAGCTGAATTCCATTAGAAAAACAGGACATAGATTCTTAGGCCCCTTGGGAAATTCTCCCTACCTTTTTATGCATGCTGTATTGCAAATTCCTTGAATCAGGGTTATGGTTTTCTCAATAGCTATAGAGGTGACAGCATTACCACTACATCCCCGAAAGTGCTTGAGTCCCACTAAAATTTAATTTTACCCAGGGTGGTATTGAAATTTATTTGAATTCGTACACCTCTTTGAATTTTTATAACATACAAGCATTCTGAGAGATGCCAGTTATGATTCAAGGTGAAATTGCTCTCCTCGGTTTTCAAAATCCAAACTATTCATTATAGCTATTTAGAGCATTTTTCTGTGCAAGTCTAATGGCATGAGCACATTATGTTGAATTACTATTATGCTGCATCAATTGAATTAACTTCTGAAGTCAGTCTACATCCCAAATTACAATCTTATTCTGCCTGAAATTCATTTAAAATCCACAGGACTTAATATTTCTTACAATGTCTGCATGTTAAAAGCTTATATTCATTGGCTTTAAGTAGCTCCAATGAAAAGTGAATTGTAGTCTGGTGGAGAGAAAAAAAAAAAGCCAGCAAGAAGTATGATTTACTGTTGCTCTATCAGTTTGAGTCTTCTTCTGGAAGTAAATGGCCATATTAAAAAAGATCAAAACAGACCTGACTAGTGAAGGAAATCAGTCTTTTCTCCAGAGCACAAGTCAAAACAAGTCCTGTCAAAACCTATTTAGAAAGAACAAAAGAATTGAATTTACCATGCATCCCTGGGCCAGCAGCGACGGCATGTCATCTGCTGCAGTGGCCTTGGCAAGCAGCTACCAAAGCACTCGCCATGCATCACCCTCAACTTCCTTTGGTAAAATCAAATGCTGGAAGATAACTGATATGCCTGTTTTGAAAAGGGATAGCATTGAGTTCAACCCAGTGTCCTTGGCTGAGCACTCTTTATTCATCTACTCACATCTGAATGTACAGAGCCATTACCGGAGACGGATAACGGTGCACAACTACAAGACTTGATTTGTAGGAGGATGTTGAAGAATTTATACTGAACTGACAGCAAAACATATTATGATGTGGAGCTAAACTATGAGTTCAAATTATATGCTGTCACATATTCTGAACTTATTAAACCAGGATAAACATACCTTATTTTTCTGATATTCTAACATCTCTAAAAAGACAAGATAAAAACCCTCTGAACTGCACATCCTATGTAATTCTTAATTTGTAATGGAGACAAAAAAATTACCATGGAAGATCCAGTTTTTGAGGTAGAGACCTGAGGTTACACATTGAAGAAAGAAACTTCAACATTAGGGCAAAGGGGTATATATATATATATATAGTACATAAAAGATACCTCAAGCAAACTTTGCAGACCAGGGTTTCAGACCTTGATGTTGAATGAGCCACTGAGTTTGAGCAAATTGGATCAAGGGGCTGCTTACACTTACCCTTCCTTTCACATCTAGTAGCCTGTTGGAATAGAGCTTGAACTGAACTCTTCTAGAAACAATCCCAGGCTTTTACTTCTTCTAAACTATCACCTTTCTCTCCTATTGCTATTATAAGAGTACAGTGTCTTGTATTTGCTGTGGGCCTGGCTGAGATTCTATGGTATTTAATCAAAGTAATATTTTATTGATATGGGATCAACTGCTGATGTATGCAAAATTAATTTTAGATATTCACTTTTTGAAGCCAACATGGCCTTGCACACAAGGCAGCACCACCCAAAAAAGGATGAAATCCTTTATTGCTGAGAGCTGCTACAACTCTTGAGGGCTTCCACTTCCAAGAAGAAAGGCCAGGTGCCTTGGGCAGTCCTAGGGATGCACTGAAGGCCATGAATCTGGCACAGGAAATTGCTCTCAAATAGCTAACTGCAAAGGTTTTATTGTCTGTACACAAGTCAAGACTTCAGTGTCGTTACAAAGTAGCTGTTAGTTTTGTTTTAAATCATTTTTAAACAGTAACTAGAAGTTATGAAAGGCACTGGGTGCAAACTAACTATACCTAATTCAGACAATTATCTTTGACATGGATTTCATATATTTGATATTCACAGCTCCTCCACCCCCAACAATTCGCTTTTTGTGGAAGGGTCTACGCTCTTTCTTCCTGTGCTCCCATTACATCCCCATTCCTCAACTGAGAAATTAAAATCATCACTCTAAGGTGTTGCAGTTTTGTAGTTCAGACTAGGGGTATGAAACAATCTTCTCCAGGATTATTAGACACTGAAATTTGCAGCAGGAAAGATGGAGGGGAAAGATGGGGGAAAGGGAGAGTTATAGAGACAGGGTAGTTGACAAAATGCGGCTCAAGTCAGGATGCCTCCAGCAGGTGCATGCAGCCAGGGAAGTGTGCATGGTACATGACTATGGAGGATCCTCTTGCACCCCTCCTGGGAAACCTCCATGCTCGATCACCTCTCTGCAATGCCTGTACACCAATGCATGCAGCATGGGGAATAAACAGGAAGAACTAGAAATCTGTGTGCGGTCACAGGGCCATGATCTCATTGCCATTACAGAGACATGGTGGGATAGCTCGCATGACTGAAATGCTGTCATGGATGGCTATGTGCTTTTTAGGAAAGACAGGCCAGGGAAGTGAGGTGGTGGAGTTGCTCTTTATGTGAGAGAGCAACTGGAATGTATCGAGCTCTGCCTAGGGATGGATGAAGAGTGAGTCGAGAGCTTATGGGTAAGGATTAAAGGGCAGACTAGCATGGGCGACACTGTTGTGGGTGTTTACTACAGGCCACCTGATCAGGAAGAGGAAGTCGATGAGGCCTTCTACAGACAGCTGGAAGTAGCCTCATGATCACAGGCCCTGGTTCTCATGGGGGACTTCAACCACCCTGATATCTGCTGGAAAGACAACACAGCTAGGCACAAACAGTCCAGGAGGTTCCTGCAGAGCACTGATGATCACTTTTTGACACAGGTGGTGGAGGAGCCAACAAGGAGAGGTGTGCTGCTGGACCTTGTACTAACAAACAAAGAAGGACTGGTTGGAGATGTGAAGGTTGGCGGCAGCCTTGGCTGCAGTGACCATGAGATGGTGGAGTTCAGGATCCTGCGAAAAGGAAGCAGGGAAACAAGCAAGATCGCAACCCTGGACTTCAGGAGAGCAAAATTTGGCCTCTTCAGGGACCTACTTGGATGAATCCCATGGGTTACAGCCCTAGAAGGAAGGGGGGTCCAAGAGAGCTGGTTAATATTCAAACATCACCTCCTCCAAGCTCAAGAGCGGAGCGTCCCTATGAGTAAGAAGTCAAGCAAAGGGGGCAGGACACCTGTGTGGATGAGCAAGGAGCTCCTGGCAAAACTCAAACAGAAGAAGGAAGGATACAGAAGGTGGAAAGGGGGACAGGCCACTTGGGAGCAATAGAGGAACGTTGTCAGAGTATGCAGGGATGCGACGAGGAAGACCAGCGCCCATTTGGACTTAAATCTGGCAAGGGATGTCAAGGACAGCAAGAAGGGCTTCTTCAAATACATCAGTAGCAAGAGGAAGACCAGGGAAAATGTGGGCCCATTGCTGAGTGGGGTGGGTGCCCTGGTGACGAAGGATGCAGAGAAGGCAGAGTTACTGAATGCCTTCTTTGCTTCAGTCTTTACTGCTCAGGCCAGCCCTCAGGAACCCCAGATCCTGGAGACAAGAGAGAAAGTCTGGAGAAAGGAAGACTTTCCTTTGGTGGAAGAGGAGTGGGTTAGAGATCATTTAGGCAAACTTGACACCCACCAATCCATGGGCCCCGATGGGATGCACCCACGAGTGCTGAGGGAGCTGGTGGATGTTATTGCTAGGCCACTCTCCATCATCTTTGAAAGGTCATGGAGAACAGGAGAGGTGCCTGAAGACTGGAAGAAAGCCAGTGTCACCCCAGTCTTCAAAAAGGGCAAGAAGGAGGACCCAGGGAACTACAGGCCAGTCAGCCTCACCTCCATCCCTGGAAAGAGGATGGAGCAGCTCATCCTGGAGGCCATCTCCAAGCATGTGGAGGAAAAGAAGGTGATCAGGAGTAGTCAGCATGGCTTCACCAAGGGGAAATCATGCCTAACCAATCTGATAGCCTTCTCTGATGGAATGACTGGCTGGGGAGATGAGGGGAGAGCAGTGGATGTTGTCTACCTTGACTTCAGCAAGGCTTTTGACACTGTCTCCCATAACATCCTCATAGGTAAGCTCAGGAAGTGTGGTTTAGATGAGTGGACAGTGAGGTGGATTGAGAACTGGCCGAATGGCAGAGCTCAGAGGGTTGTGATCAGCGGCGCAGAGTCTAGTTGGAGGCCTGTAGCTAGCGGTGTCCCCCAGGGATCGGTACTGAGGACAGCCCTGTTCAACTTCTTCATCAATGACCTGGATGAAGGGACAGAGTGCACCCTCAGCAAGCTCGCAGATGATACAAAACTGGGAGGAGTGGCTGATTCCCCAGAAGGCTGTGCTGCCATTCAGAGAGACCTGGACAGGCTGGAGAGGTGGGCGGAGAGGAACCTCATGAAGTTCAATAAAGGCAAGTGCAGGGTCCTGCACCTGGGGAGGAATAACCCCATTCACCAGTACAGGTTGGGGGTTGACCTGCTGGAAAGCAGCTCTGCAGAGAAGGACCTGGGAGTCCTGGTGGACAAATTAACCATGAGTCAGCAATGTGCCCTTGTGGCCAAGAAGGCCAATGGGATCCTGGGCTGCATCAGGAAGAGTGTTGCCAGCAGGTGGAGGGAGGTGATTCTCCCCCTCTGCTCAGCCCTGGTGAGGCCACATCTGGAGTACTGCGTCCAGTTCTGGGCTCCCCAGTACAAGAGGGATGTGGCACTACTGCAGCAAGTCCAGCGAAGGGCTACAAAGATGATTAGGGGACTGGAGCATCTCTCTTATGAGGAAAGGCTGAGAGAGCTTGGCCTGTTTAGCTTGGAGAAGAGAAGGCTGAGAGGAGATCTTATCAACGTGTACAAGTATCTGAAGGGAGGGTGTCGAGAGGATTGGACCAGACTCTTTTCAGTGGTGCCGAGCGACAGGAGGCGAGGCAACGGGCACAAACTGAAACACAGACACTTCCATCTGAACATGAGGAAAAACTTTTTCACTGTGAGGGTGACAGAGCACTGGAACAGGTTGCCCAGAGAGGTGGTGGAGTCTCCTTCTCTGGAGATATTCCAAACCCGCCTGGACGCGATCCTATACAAGGTGCTCTAGGTGATCCTGCTTGGGCAGGGGGGTTGGACTTAGGTGATCTCCAATAGAAGTCATATCTGATACACATTCATGTCCATAATAAAAGAAAAAGCTTCCTTTTATCTTTCAAGGATTATCAAGTGTACTCTGAATGGTTTCTGAAGTCCATCTCATTGAGATGCTTCTAAGAACAGTATTTACAGCTACACTGTCAGAGGCATACGTTCAATTCGCAAGAACCAGGCTGGTGAGCAGCTGGCTTTAAAGCTCTTAAAAAGCTTTGGTATTGGGGATGTTGTTGTAAGCTGATACTGGAGTCTAATAATTTCTTTTTAATAACCACTTTGAACTGACACATAATCAGTAGCTTTGAAAGGTCTTTGTGACTAGCTTTAGTGACAGGAAAAATCAGCCACAAATAATAAGTCTTAGTGACCCCACTTGAATTGATGTTTCTATTACAAAAAACCTGTCACCTGTAACTAGCATGAAGCAGACTGTCTCATTTAAAAGGATTAAGGGATGGGCTGTGAAGAAAAGGCCAACTGGATGAACTTATGAAGTCCATGCTGAATATTCAGATGATGAATAATCTAAAATTTCAATAAAATATTTTTGCCCTCATGACTCCAAGTTTATCCTCAAGAAATTAATCAGACTTGAACATATTCAGTTTTCCCGAAATTGGGGACAAATATTTGGAGATGTTCTCTCAGATGTCTCTTCTGCTGGTTGCCACTAGGGTGTTAATTCTAAAACTAGTAATACCATTTAAATACCAATAATAAATTCAAGTTCAATGAAAGGTGCTAGTTCCACTATTTCATGTTTTCATTAAGAACCAGATTCTTGGAGTCACGCAAAAGTAGCAGAATCTCATTTTTAAAGAGGAAAGTTGCAGTGGCTAACTTCACAGCTGTATACAAAAAACCCCCCTAGAAATTATCACCTTCAAAGGCACACAAATCAGAATACAAATAAAAACAGCAAAACAAAACAAAACACAAAGGACTTAGCTTCTATGTTACAGAAGCATATTTGGGGGGCTTGATTTTGATTATGGGTAACAGCAATACTTTTATTTTGTCAGTTTATGGTGCTTTCACAAGCCAATGCTGCAGAACTGACAGAATAATTTAATTATGCAGTTCATACAAGATTTATTTCTGCCTCTTGCATTAGCACCTATCATTGAAAAACTCATCATCAGACATCAGGAAGTTAGGAGGTTAAGGACAATTGTATTATTAATTTTAAATAAATTGAGCATGTCTATCTTTTAAAGAGGTTCGGAGTGTTTAAAAAAAAAAAAAAAAAAAGCAGAGACAATGCCAGAAAGATGTATGTGCTCCTTCAGAACTTGAAGCTTTATTATACTATTACAGTTTTAGCATTCTTTCATTGCCTTAGCTCCGTAAATAGGGGTAAAAGGAAACACACATGATTCCTACTGAGTGTAGTGCTGTCTGTTGGTGTGTCCCTGCTTTTTAAAATTTTTTTTATTCATATTGCTTTTTTTTTTTTTTTTTTTTTTTTTGTCTGTTTCCCTTTGCTGTCTACAAACAGACCTGAGGAAATGGAGCCCTGGCAATAAGGGATGGGAAACAGGTAACTGAGATCTATATCCTCATTTACTGGTTTCTAACTGCAAAAAAGGACAGATACAAACTAACATCTATTCATTAACTTTAATCAAAAGAATTCTTGGCTGTTTCATTTGAGGAGGATTTAATCAAGCAAGGTTGGCTCTGAAGTGAAATTACAGGCTTTAGACTGCAGAACAATTAATTTAGAGTTTTGCCCTGCAACAGGTCCCTGATGAAATACTAAATTAATAGACTGCAATAGGGCATTTAGAATAGGTAATTTTAAGTAAAATTTATGTGCTTTCTCTTAAGATGTATAGGCAAATCCTTTGTGCAAACCTGCATGTTATTTTTCAGACCTTTAAGGAAATGTAAGATATTGGTCAAAAGACTTTGCATTGTACAAACAAATGCCAAAGCAAAAGTGTTCATGTTACAAACACATTTCATGCTAGAGATCAAAGTCCTCTCTTCAGATTCATCTCACACACACAGAGAAAAGTACACAGAGAATGTTTTCCTACCAACAATGCACTGTGAAGCTTTTGGTTATTTAGCAGTTGTACCAGCTAGGATTTAAAATAAATAAATAAATAATAAATAAAAGGAACTTAATGAATTTATTCCCATTTATTTTGATTTAAAAATCACAGGTCTCATAATTTGGGGCTTGCTGAAGCCTTTTACTCAAAGTATTTTCATCCCCATTATGTTGAAACAATACTCCCACTTCTTAACTCAAGCTGAAATGAGGACATTTTACATGATGATCTTCAAAACAAACAAACAACTCCCCCCGAATCTAGTTGCACTGAACAGTGCCACAAAAATCCTCATGCTATTTTCAGTACTTCTGCTCCTGTTGTGTCTAGAATCTGAGAGGTGAGGTGTGGGGAAAAGAAAAAAACAAAAAACGTATCAAACTCTTCCTAGGCTGCCCTGATTCCTGCAAAGGATGATTTGACAGATCTTTTTGTAATTAGGCACACGGAAAATTTCCTTGACTAAGGCCAAAGCGAGTCAATTAAAATAAGTGTTCAGATTTCTGCGATAGCACTAGCTCTCTGTTTATTAGAATTGTAAATTTAGTTAATTTTGAAGTTGAAAAGTAGAAAGTTTAGCTCCTACAGTAACTCCCAGTCTAAATGCTTCATTTTTCCAGATCAGACTGAGAGCTGCAATTTAGTTTTGGTGACTTTCAGTCAAACAGCCTGACTGAAGTATTTTCTGGAATTAGCAGTTTATTACTGAAATGGCCTCATGGGTTCTCTGCTAATTCCAGAAAATATTTCAGTCAGGCTGTTTGACTGAAATGATAGCTTAACTTGTCTTATCTCTTAAATAGGTGGGTAATGAATTTGAATTTCAGTTTAGTGTTACATGCATATTTCAAAAATAAAAGTGTAAATTAAAAAAGAAACTGCTGCTGTTCACTGATGACCTGTGGAAGGTACTGGACTAGTCAAAGCCTTACTATCCCCCTCCAATTAAAAGAACTCAAGTCACAATCTATTGCAGATTTATAAATATCTAATGTAAAAAACAAATGAGGAGAGTAATTTCTTTGCCATCCACCAAGGGGAACACTTATTGTAGCTCTACTCATGATTTCACAATATTGAATATTCCTCCAGAACATTGTTATCAGACTGACATTTGTCAGTTTGCCATCTACTTTTAGTCATTAAAGTCAGCTAAGACTTTGGATAAGAATATACATTTTTGTATTGCTGGAAGGTGCGCTTTGCTTTTTTTTAAAAAATCCTGTATTAGCTCCTGACTAACCACGTGAAACGATCAAATAAGCTTTCATACTATACTATTACTATAACAACATATAACCTCTGAGGCTTAAAAGAGATTGCCAGGTTTTATGGCATGAAATAGCCTCACTAGATTTCTTTTTCACTGAAGCATTTTTTGTTTTTTTTTCCCCTTTGTCTCTTGATTCAGCAAATCAAGGCACAGGATCAGGCATTAAAGCCAACTGAACAAAGACAAGGAGAGGCCAACAGTTTGTTACGAGCAACCCAAGCCATGTTTCTGCTAATTATCAAGGTCTAATTTCCTTAATTTGTACCCGATTGATTTCCCACATGAGAAATCAGCTATATTCAAAAGGCCAAGAAACTGTGTCCCTTGCAGAGGCTATCCATTTGTTTACTGCTTTCAGGTTAGCCCGCTGAAATATGCTCAAGGTTCATCCCAGACTGAAAACTATGAGAACATAGCAGCCAGCCTTTTAAATAGAAGTGGTTGCCTGTACCATGCTCCACTCTCACACATTCTGTCTGCCAAATAGTTTCACAGTATAATTCAGATGCTTTGAAGACTCAAACAGCACTGTATGACTTTGGAAGGCATTACTGCTTAGGTGGTTTCTCCCACTGTCAAGGAGGCTGCAGCTATGTTAGCTGAAGTACTCCAGCTGTGTTGGCCTACAGTACACACCCAGAGAAGACAGCTGCAAAACACACAGTGAGAGAATAAAATTATAATTAGTAGTCCAGATTAAAGGGTTTTTTTTGATGACAAGTTTGTTACATCATTACAGGTTGGTAACATTTGCTTGGCTCCTTGTCCTCTTCATCTGACTTCCCCTTGACCACAAGGGACCTTCAGTTTCCTAACCTTGAGTGCTTAGTCAGTACTACTGACTGGCATGGCTAAGTCTACTACCTGGCATATGGTGAAATACATGTATGTAAACATGCAAAAAAGCAAAAAAATGCTTATATACAAAGCTATAAATACTATACGACTGTAACCAAAGCATCACTATACACAGCAATTATAAATATTACAATAAAATCTGTTAATAAAACCAATGAAGGGTCAGAAAGATTAAGGGGTTAAATTCCTTACTGGAACAAAAACATGCAAACTGAGTACTCTAATGAAATGCAACTATACCTTTACCAAGAGAAAATATTCAATCCCCCTCTATGAGGAACATGAAACAGAAAGCTGATTACATTCTGTGCTACAAGGAAGACAGTTCCACAACAAAAGTCAGTGGGAGGATATGTTTTGTTTGTGGATCACAGAAAAGGTGAAGTACATAGAAAAAATTGAAAAATGCAAACAAAAAAAGATTACAGTTGTAAGTAATCCACTTTTATATTAATTTCTCCAAAGCTCTACTTAATGCTACTCTAGCTCTACAAAGAGTAAAATTCTTAATGGCTTGCAAGATCAGGCAACCTCCATGTGGCTACAGTATAGTTGCAGGGTGTATGTGTTAGTCTCTCTCTCTTCCCACCTCTCCTTCTTTCCCAAAACCCCACCTCCTGCCTCTGGGCTGCGAGAACAAATGCATTAAGATCAAAATATAAAGTCCTAAAGTGTGATAGGAGCCAAAATTGTACCATCAACATAGCCAAAGAACAACAACAACAAAAACTCAAACCCTAAGAATCTCAGCAACCCTATCTACAATAAAAATAATTTCTAAAACTAATTCAAAGAAAAAAATACACTCAGAAAACTAGGTTACAAAATAAACCTCAAAGATGCCTAAATATCACTTTCCTTCTGTCATGAGATATTTGGATATAGTAACTATGATAGAATAGTAAATCTTCAAATAACATTGCACTTAAAGTAGCAAGTTTTTTAAATCTTGTCTTGCACAGAGACCATCTGTCTACAGTGAACACTTACCTCATCCACAACCTTTCCCCCTTAAATAAATGTACTGCCTATGAACATCTCTAAATAGATGCTTTTTTTCTAGACAGGATTTTTTTTTTTTTTTTTTTTTTTTTTTAAGGCATGTGTCATTACTTTGCAATCTACTGCTGCCATCTCCTGTGTTAAATGAAGCAGCAAGTAACTTCATACTTACAAGCAGGCTATTTAACTTTGACCATATGGGAATGGTTTCTATTGGTCAAGCACACAGAACTCTATCCAAACACACTTCAGAAGTTTTTTAAAAAGTTACCATTACCTCTAAGTGACTCCGTCGTTCTGCAATCACTCGTTCATCCTTGTTTCCAAAGAGCTTCTTCGGAGGGAATTCTAAAGTAGCAAGCTAGAAGACATAAAAGAATGAATCAGCATCAAAAATGACAAGCTAAAATGAGAAAATTCTCTTTCAACTATGAAGCAACTGGGAAGAAGAAAATGCCAAATATTAATGAGCTACAGTATATGCTATTAGCAAAGATCACATTATACATTTCTACTGACATTATTACAATCTGGTCTGTAGTACTGCTAGCATAACAACACATTTTGTCATAAAGGAGCAATAGAAAGCAAATTTAGGAATTAGATTGCTGCCATTTACCCACATAAAAATTACAAAGTTGTAAACTGAACCTAATGTTATAACACCTGCTAAGAAGTAAGAAAGGATCTCTTCAGGAATTCTGAATATTTTAAAAGATCACATTCAGTCTCTTAAAACCTTTGGTCTCAAACCGCACTGTCATTTAATTTGCTTGCTCTTTTCTTATGTTATCTCATAAATATAACATCAGTGGATCCAAGAACTATCACTGAAGTCATGCTTTGCAAGATAACAATGCCGGACTCCATCTGACACCTTCGCAGAATCTGAGGGGCTTTCACTGTGCCTTAGACTAACCCACCTTCCTGCACAATACGCACAGGCTAAGAGTAGGCATGTACACTATTATGGCAGCTAAGTTCATGGGAAGCATTACTTGAGCTGTAAGTCAACTGCACCTCAATCACATTCAAATTTGTGTGCATACTGGAAGCTGATATCTATGATTTCTAAAGAGAATCCACAAGAACAGGTAAATCCTATTTATCACATTGAAAATGAAAACATGGCACCAGCAGAACTCCTAAAATGACTGTTTAGATCTGCCCTTTTAGGAGCTCTTCCATGGAGGTGTTCAGAATTGTCTTTGCATTTCTTTTTCATCCTGTTGAAATCGTATCAGGCAACAACAGTAAGGGACAAAGTGAAGGAACTGTATTCCTTTCTTGTGCATCAGCAAACAAAACGTTTGAACAAATTCTGGTCAGCTATATCTGGGAAAAAACACCAAAGACTCAACGGTCAGTAACAAGTATCAATGATGGGGCAACCTGGTCTGCTAAATCACTGCTGTTGGGAATGATGCACAAGAAAGCAAGTCCTCTCCACATAGCTTGTGTTTGCACTTTAAGGCAGCTCAAAAATCATTTCATTCTAGCTCTCATTGTATGAAACGCAAATATGCAACCTCACATCTGTATTGCTGGAGCTATTCTGCAGGCAGAACCCGTGTAAAAATGCCTCTTGCATGAATTCCCCTGGCTATTGAGGATACTAAGATCGTAAACAAGACGCATAATTTTTTAGTATACCAGCATATACAGAATTGGAGAGAATTTATGACTGGTTACAATAAGCAGAAGTAAACTGAATTAAATGAGGAGCTTAATTATTAACACTGAATGTAGGCATGCTTAAAGTATAGAGAAATTCTGGAATAAAAGCACTTCATCCTTATTCTTTGGTTCAACTCTGACTTGGATAATATTAAAGACATGTCTAGACTTTTTCAAATGAGTGATATAAAATGATGTGGGGCACCAGAGGAGGTGGAAGAGATGTCTGTTCTGCATCAGTCTCACCAGCATGTTCCAATTATATTCCTCAAGTTTCTCCAACCGTATTCTTCTCTGCTTGCTTCTTCATGTTGACAGGACAAGCAGTACACAGCCAAACAGTATCCTATAATTATGTCCTTGGGACTTATTTTCACTGCATTACTTACTCCTTCCTTCTTAACCTATACAGTAATACAGGTGCTAATATTTTCAAGGACTTCAAAATCCCACCCCTGCAGAAATTATATGTTATTAAATAGCACTGAATCATATAACTGCTAGAAACAAGCAAGGTAAAACAACTATGACCACAATAACCTCCTGGCTCTAGGGAAATTGTTTTCATATTTATTTACTAACAAATACTTTCCTTACAGATTTTTAAAATAGTGTCTTCTATTAAAAGCCAATTTGCACAAATAAAAAAGCTATGGCAACAACTTTGTCAGGCTTACTCTGTAGAGTCAAAACAAGGTATTACACCTAAAACCCAGTATGATTTCTTTATCTAAATCCAGTTTGATTTTTACAGGATTATTGGGACCGATTCTACAAAATTTTGGGATGGACAACACCCTTTGTTTTCCAAATGTCTTACCTTTCTGAATACGTCTAAAGAGGAAGGTAGGTTTTGCGGTGGTTTTGTTTTTCCCCCTCCCCTATAGCCAGTAAGTCTTGCCAAATCCATTCTACCTGAAGTAGCTAGTTGCCTAGTTTTATCATTCCTTAACTCCCAAATCACTGCAATGTACACATCTCTGAAGCCAAGTCAGGATAAGTCCATTATACCAGGCATGAATTTAAGGTGTGAGAGAGAGGTCTCAGTCAGTAACTTGGCTCTGAAATATCTCAAGTCACATCATGTACCTAAATAAAAATCATAATTTCATTGCTGGTCAGGACCTGAATCTGAACACTTTGAACTTGGAGAATTGTATTTAACAAAAAACCCACATTTATATCAAAATGCCAATGTTCCAAACTATATTTGGTACATATATGCACACCTCTTATACATATATGTGTACAGAACATACCTATACATACAAATACGTACATGGAAGGACTTTGCATTCCGCAGAGCATACATTACAAAGCACTGACTGTCCCCTGCAATCACCATTTCTACGGGGCCTGGATATAGTAGGTGCACAGCCAAGGCCTGCTAGAATAATTCATCTGCTGTGGCCTACTCCTTGCTACCATCTTTCTCAAGGATCCTCTGGCTCCTCTGTTAGCCAAATGATTGGCAGGTGTCCATCACACAATCAAAATGGAGGTCAGGCCTGTTATAACAGATGACCACCCAGCTGTATGACAGAGAAACCTTCAGGCATATGATCCACTGGGGAGAGTGGTGCAAGAATCAGATTTCATCATTATCACTTCAGCAACTCTTAGAAACCCTGAATTATTCCAGTACATACTACTCTACTACATGCCAAAACATTCAACAAGACACAAAAGCAAACATACTATCTGGAAATCTTAATTCTCCTTGCTTGCCATTAGAGCAGAAATACTGTCAGACTGTACAGTCTAATCCCCACCAAAATGAAAAGGAGATATTCAAAACTCTCCAGGTTCCAGTTCCAGGCTGCCTGACCACTTAAGCAGACATCACAGCATCAGTTGGCACCCAGTTAACAGTCTGAAAATTATCTTTTCAACATAAGAACTAGAACTATTTATACAGAAATGTGAATTATGTAGTCCTCTACATGACTGTGTAATTTCAGTGTAATAGGAACCTGTCCCATTGTAATATATTTATATAAAAAGTTACCACATTAATATATTTACTAGAGGTAGTCTACTTATACATACACTATCAATCTCTGTCACTCTGACTTAAAAAATTACTCTTTGCCTTTACTGTGGGAAAAATACTTGGTGCAAGAGTTTGAGAAATACGCAGTGACCATAAAAAAACAAAAAAACAAAAAAAACCCCTTCATCTAGTCGTAATTTTGGTTCATAAACGGAAAAAAAAATAAGCAGCCCAGTAATATGTATATATTGATCTAACAATAAATGTTGCCATAATTTTCTATAAATATCTTCTATCCTGATGGGTCATTTGACATACAGGGCTCTGAATGTAAAGCAAATTGTGCTCAATTCAGAAACCTGACAATTCATCACAACTTAGTGGGATTTTTTTTTGGTTTTGTTTTTAATTCTTGGCATTTATGCCATATCGCAGTAGCAAACATTTCAAAAAATTCATCAATTTTTATTAGCAGCAAGTGCAATGCTTTTAAGAAACTGCACAGTAACTTCAAATGCAATTACCATTTCTACAGGTTAAAACATATAGCACAGGATGTGACTGAACTGCTTCTATCACTTAAGTACATGCTGGTGTAGACCTTACAGAGATGTCTGCCTCAGCTTAAACACTAAAAAAATTGCACACTATTCGGATTCAAGAATATAAATTATTCTTTTAGAATTAAATGATCAGGTACCCTCTGGCCCAAATGAATTCTTAAAGGGTCGTGCCTTGACTACTCGATCAGTCAAGGTTTTGCAGGAAGACCAAGGGCAACAGTAGGACACGACAGGTAGCAGGATAAGTCTTCTCCTTTTCCAAAATTTCTCAAGCATACCCCTCCCCTCCCAATCTCCCTTACTGCGGTGGCAATGCAAGTTTTTGGCAGTCATTCTTTTTCAGTTTGGCTGTTTTGTTATTTTCTGGGACTGCTGATGAGGTGATGTGTTTTCTGTCAGGGGAAATTAACAGGCATATTCCCTTGCTTGACAGGACCAGGGAGTCAGAATGATTTCCTGAGAAGCTTCTGTATGTGGTGTGCAAGATTCTTAATTTTTATTTTGGCTGCAGAAACGTTTCCTTCCTATGCTTAATTATACCCTCACTGTAACACAGATTGCATTATTTACATGCTAGTGTGCACACGCATGCATACACACACCATGGGCAAGACTGGGACTACTCTTAGCCCCAAAGTTCACAGAGAATAATTTTAAAATAGTACAACGAGAGAGCTCAAGACTCCACATCAGTGCTCCTAATGACTTTTAGGCATTAAAATTTTTACAGTTAATGATGTTTATCCTATCTAGCAATTGTTGCTGGGCGGTAGCAGTCTTAGTGAGAGGCAAACATTCATTTGCAATTTAGTCATAACATCTTTATAATAAATGAAGGATATATTTTATTTCTGGTCTTGTATTGCTTGCAGGCATGTATTTGTCTGTGTCTCAGCAACCTTATCTGTAAGTAATGATACTTACCCACCCTATAATAGTATTTGCGAGACTAATATGGTCATGTTTAGACAGTACTAGGTCCTTATATGGAAGGTGCTTCATACCTAGCATGTATTATTCTAGTAAGCTGCAAACAGCTTAATGGATTCCCATACTTCTTTCACATTTCAGTGCAGAGACCGGTTCTAACTAGGTTATCAGCAGGTATTTAATGCTGGTAAGAGTAGATAGCAGAACAGTAAATGACACTTTCTTTAATCACCTATTTTATCTTCTATATAACTTATTGACCTTAAGATTCACCTACTTCTGGCAATAATGTATACTTAACAACATATATTTGGAAACATACTCCTTTAAAGTGAAACTACATGTCTTCATAGCCTTCCAACTCCTGAGCCCCAGGAAAAAATGCAGATCTGGAGACTGGCCTTTTGCAAACCGATACAGTACAAGGAAGGCTCTGACACCGCAGTAGGACTCTGCCTTGAACACAGTGCACTCTCATTTCAGGGACTTTAGAATACGAATCTGTCAGGATTTTAAGAGTGCCCTCCAATTTTTATTATATTTAGTTGGAGATTCTTCATTGACACTAATGAAAGTTTGCTAGGGACCTGTGGGATTTAATTCAGTGCAGGGGATTTATAGTACAGTGGAACATAACATGTTAATAAAAAGTCTTGCAAAGTACTTTGCAGATGATATTTCAATATATAGTGGACCAAAGTAAAATACCACATAATACAGTCATGTAGGCTTGTCACTTCTAAGCATGAAATTGTTCAAAGTGTTATGCTGCCTAAACACACACAAAAAGTGCCATTTTTCTACATCAAGCAAAAATCTACAGGTTTTGAAACATCTCATTATTTCTAGTGGGTAAAATCTATGTTTTAGCACCTACAATATGGTAAAAGATTTTTTCAAGAAGAAAAACAGGGCAGACATTAATGGAGCCTAAGTCATCTTTAATCTTTTATCCCATTCTCTTTATACTTCAATGTTTTGATATATTTAAATGGGGGGAAAAGGGGGGAAAAAGAAAATTAAGGAAATACAAACTATTAAATTAAGAAGTCAGTTGTCTTTAACTCTCATGTTACTTTCACAACTCTGAATTTTCTCATTTTTCAAAGGGCGTGTCTGACTTCTGATCCTTTGTACCAGATTTCTATGTCAAAGATGAGAAAAATCAAAGAGAAAACTGTGGCATGGTTTTGCAGCTGGTGTGGCTGTACCTGACTTGATTTTGCAGTGAGTAATGAAAGAAAAAAATGTCCTAATTTTAGTTTTTGAAGTTTAAACAAAGTAACTTAAGCCTCAACTTCTCAAGATGTACTAAGACCTCCAGACTCTAAAGAAATTGTACAAAAGCTCTATTTTTTTTAACTAGGAACTTGCACTAAATATTTAGGGATTTGATAACTAGGTTAAAAAAAAAAGTTTATCTTCTGTATTTTTACTCGTATTTTGTCTGAAAATAAAACAACCTATTCTCTACAGTTTCATAAGAGAGCCCTAGGCAAAGGGACAAGGTTAACATTTAATGAACAGATAAAAAGCCAACTTCATAAATTCGGGGGGGTGGGGGAAATCAAACAGAGGTCAAAGATAAATCACTTGAAAATATACTATCCACTTAAAAAAAAGACTAACAACAATAAAAAACTAAAAACCACTTAAGTCATATTTTCAGGCTATGCAAACAAAGTAAAGTTCAACTCATGATTTCCCAAATATCAGCAAATAAAACTAAAAAAAAAAAAAAAAAAAAAAAGTAAAAAAGTAATCCTAACACTTCCATCCTGAACACCCTATAGAGCTTCGCGGATACAGGTGTTATAGGTATGCGACACCCTCAGAAGACTGGAATATTAAAAATAAGATTTTCCAGTGTCAACTAATTGAGGAGAGGGAATATCCAGTGGATTATACTCTGGATATTCAGCTTGTCCCTATTCTCTTCTCTTCCATTTTTCCAATATTCTCTCTTAACTTCTTTTTTCCATCTCTTCCAACATGTTCTCCTTCACATTCCAGCTTCTCAGCTTGTCCTTATTTTATTGCTATGGTTCATTCCCTTATGATTTATCCAATTCTTTTTATTACTCTACTGTCTCTTTATTATATCATAGTCCTTGTTTATATACCATTCCCTCCACTATCTGACAGAAGGGGAGAAGGATTTGATATTCTCAGAGGCAGGATATCTGAGGAACTACGGATCAGTGAAAGCTCTGAGGTGGAGCCACTAGACCTTCTGATGTAATGAACTCCTCAAAGGCGACTGAACTGCTTTAAACGGAAACAGAAACCAGAATTTTTAGGACAAACAAACAAGGATAATTAACCTTTTAAAGCAAAGATAACTCCAAGTGACCAGGGAATACAAATTATTAAAAAAAAAAAAAAAAAAAAAAAAAAGTTGTATACAACTTTCCTATCCACAGGGCCTCTGCAGAAGTTTTAATTCTTTTTCTTTCCCAAATAAGATTGATGCTGCAACCTGCTTTCCTGCCCTTTTCCAGCACAGCCTCCTCTCAAAGAAGCCGCCGTTTTGCCCTCTGTGCATAAGGGATACTCTCTTATTCTCATTCTCCGTCTGTTTTGCTCTGTACCAAAGACTGATCTGCCCTCTGAATCTGTTTAACCTTTACATTTCTGGCTGGCAGGACCAAGTCATGGTTGGCATATTGCTTCCATCACTTCCTTTTTATCTGGTCTCCAGTGTGGGCTTAGCACTGAGTCAGTTCTACTGTCTCCCCTCCAGACTACAGCCCACTGAGGCCAAAGTATATTTAGAGGTTCTCCTAGGGTTAACCTGCATCTGGCAGGCAATTCTGCAGATGACTTTTCCTCTGTATTCAAACTGGCTAAAATACCTTGCCTTTTTCCCATTTTATCTCTCTAGAGTATCATCCATATATAAACAGACACTTCTGTATCATTCCCCAGCAATGCTAGCCCTAGGACATGCTTGGAAGCACAGTTTGCTTATGTTCCCTCCCATATATGTACCATTTCAAATAAGCATAAGCAGTTCTGTTGTGAGCCTTCTCTGGGTCCACCAATACATGAGCATTTTCTCAGGATGCACAAGTTCTCACAGCTCTGGTGCCTCTAATTTTGGGTAACCTCATCAATTTCCACACTCTTTGAATTTTTAAGATCTTCCTGGCACCCTTTCCAGTTACCTTCCTCCAAGACAGACAAAACTGTTTCCCCAAAGAACACTGCAACTTTTTCTGCCACTGAAGAGAAAGAACATTAAAAAAAAATTCACCTTCCTGTGAACCTCCCCAAAACATTCCTTCCATTATATGATGATGCAAAACTGTCAAGTGGGATTGGACACCAGAAGCTGCTCTTGCAGATTTTGCTCACTATAGCTCACTGTCTTTGAATCATGCTCACCTATCTATCAAAAGATGATCTGTAATTATCAAACAGGTCCAAGAATTCTCACATCCAAGTTTCTGCTTTAAACATGCAGGCTGATTTAGATTCAATATGCTTTTTTGGAAGTATGGTGAGATGCAGAGGCCACTGTTTATTGCATCATTTTAGCTCCATTTAGTCTGCCTCCTGCCACTGAGTAAATCAAATTAGCAACCAAAGAAGTTACCTGGCACTACAGAGATATATTTCTTTTCCTAAAAGCAGCTTTTAGACTAGTCAGAATAATAACATACCACGATACAGTCATAAATGATGGAGAATATAATATTTGACAAATTACTTCATCGTTTTGTTCATTATAAGTAGTACAACAGCGTTTAAATACAGAACACCTATAAAAATGACTGATATATCAAAATTCATGCAAACCTTTCATGGTTCTATAAAATTATGCAGTTTTCTCAGGGATTTTAATCTCTCTTATGAAAACTGGAAACTAATATAACTAAAGCATCTTTATAAATTTAAACCACTACATGAATAGTTCAGAATTATCAACCAAGGTCAATTTCTGTGCCCCTTACCAACAGGCAAAGAAAATCCATCAAGTTCACACAGGCTGTAGGAAGGCAGAGTAAGATAATGTGGAAATGCCAAATGCCAGCACAAAGGATATCATTATCTCACATGTAAACCAGTCAAAACCAAATAAAAAAATTAATTTATTTCTTATTTATATTTGAAACATATCCTTTAGGTTACAATGCCAAAAATGAAAACATATCATGCCCTTGTAACCTTGATTTTACCCCCTTGTTGTCTATCCCTTGCCCCAGGACAGAAATCTTTTTGGGGAAAAATACCACTACTGTGTAGCAGACAGTACTCTTGATACAAGGATACGGGCTGACCTACAGATTGCATGGAAAAGTTTAAAACATACTTTCTAACTTTTTAGCCCATGATTTGCAAACTATACATTAAATGCTTTAGTGAAGCTTCAGGTCATGATGTTTGTTTACTTCTTTAAAGAAACAGCAATAACTGTTCATGTCTTCAGAGCTCAACACATTTGTCAACCTTCATGAACATGTTCTCAAAAAAGAGCTAAAAAAGAAAGGTGGGAGGGACGGGAGACTTTTAATGTGTTCTATATGGGGTTTATTTTCCTTTCAAGAATGATCTGGGACTTGATTCATCAGCTTCTCATTGGGATTTCTAGCAAGGTTAAGGAAGCATTCCTGCAACAGTACAACACGCGAGAGCAGACACAGCAGCCAACATCTCTACAGTAGCCGCGTACAAGCCTTGCCCTGTTCCACATCACATTCCCGCTGAAACCGCATGAGTTATCAGGCCACTTGAGTGCTACACCACAAAAATGCAATGCCATTGGACTTCCACAAGAGAAGTAGGTTCCGAGAGGAGAATTCACTGTAATGGTTTTAACAGATCTTCCAGAAATGATTTGCTTGTTGCACAGAAGCTCATCTCAGTGACGTCTGGCAGCATTTATGAAACACCCCCGTCCTGTGTGACCAACTAACGCTGTAAATTTCAGACACCCTTCCCTTTGGGAAATGCTAATAATGAAAACTCAAAGAGCAGCAATAACTTCTACTGCAGACTAGATGGATGTCTTTCTGACTACTCAAAATTAATGGCAGATCTTGGGGTCTTAAAGAACAGCTGTCACTGAGATATATACCTGCAAACAAGTACGTAGTATGCCTCTAAGTTTGATTTGTTACAGACATAAAGCAGCAACTCTTACAACAAACTGGACTGATTCTAAAGAGAAGTTAGCTAGTCTTCTGCATGGTTTAAAATGACAGAAACAACATTTAAGGTACACAAACTGGAAGTTTAAAAGGAACTGTAGGCTCTCCCCTCCAACAATAATAGCATTTTATAGTGACATAGCTTAAATTTTCACCTGTGTCTAGTCAGACATTGCAAAACTATCTAATCTAACACAGGATTAAAAACTAGCTATAAGCCCCACACAAATTTGAGATTTTCCCTGCACTATCAACATCGTCCACAGTAAAGCTTAAAATGAAAGTTAACCTTGTCTGAATATAATAAACATAACTAATGAACATAACAGATATGTTTTCAGGAGTTTGTCTGGCATAGGATTTTGAATCTACAGGACAGAAAGAGCAACTATGGGGACCAGAAGGATCAGAGTTACCATCAGTTTCATGTACATTACCCTATTTAGTACTACCCTTGAGATCCCTGAGACAAGCAGGTATGTGAGAATGCGTACTTGTTTTATAATATGTGAGAGTGTATATTTGTATAAAGTTTTGATCAAACACTTGAAGAGAAATGCTTAAAAAGCAAGACCTGTGCACATTCTTCATATACAAAACCCCCAAACCACACTTGATTAAAATGCCATGATTTTGAAGCTAACGTCACGATCCAGGGGAAGAAAAACAGGGATGTGTTTTACTATTGCATGTACTTGGGTCTGGGGGTACGCGTCAGCAATTTCACAATTCCTGTCAGTCAGCTGATTTCTAGAAGGCTATTTCTCTACCCAGCAACCGCTACATCACTGAGTCTGTGTAGGAATGATGCTATTCCACATACATAAGTTTTAGTAACCCAGAAAAATAGGGGCAAGGTACAAGATCACAGTTTTTCTACTGGGTCCTCACAAGAACTTATGGCACATAAGAACTTTCAGGTACCATCAGAATGGAAATGATGCTACTCTAAATACGTAAGTGAAAACCTGCAATACAGTAGTTTGTAATTATTTTAACAGTTCTGGTACTAGTCAATAATTTGGCTGACCTTACAAGTAAAGGTATTGTTATTTATTCCCAGATTTAAATAAATAAATAAAATTAGAGTTAAAATTGAGTGCACAGCTAGTTATTTAAGGATTTAACATATTATTACAATGTTGCTGTTTTTTTCTTTTTTTTAACCCCCCCAAAAAAGGATATAACAAGACTAGGACATGCTGTATTATGATCAAATGTGAAAGAAATTAAGTGTTTCACAGAAAATACAGAGTACCAACTCAAACAGCCTCAGCTCTGCATTGCTGACAGCACTGTACAACATAATCATGAAAGTATCATTAATACTCAATAGTAACTAGAAGTGACTATGATAGAAAGTAATAGTCTCACTTCAGAAGAAGCTTACTAAAAGAGAACTGTAGCTTCGATTCTCTTCATCATTCACAGTGTCATAACTATTTAGAGATAATTGGTGATTAATTAAATGCCTCCGACGGAAAGGCAAATTCATTTCAACTGGCAATGGATTCAATCCTGAACTGCAAACACCTCATTAGTGGCTGAGTCTAATTTGAGATCCTGCTCTCATTCCTCTGCTTTAAACACACACGAATTGTTTCACAGCCTTCTTTGTTTTAACAGTGGCTCCCAAAGCTTTGCACCTATTGAAAGGTGTGCTTTTTATCTCACCGGCATTCCCATCACGGACATCCCCACATTGGATTTTGTTCTTCAAAGGTGGCCAGATAGCCTGCCCTCTGCAATATTACTTCTGGCTATGGTTCTGAGATAATGCCCTACTGTAAACTGGACAGGACACTTCACTTTTAGTTTTCTCCTCCTTGCTATTTTCAAGTCTATACCTGCAGCTCAATATTTTTCTTGAGAGCCACTGCTTCTTTATGTTTATTTTCATATTAAACCATGAAAGATTGTATTTTATTGATTTCTGTCAGGCAGATGTCTAATAAATTTTACTGCTTGGGCTCTCCACGGCCCAGTAGAGTAGCTTACTCTTAGGGAGACAAAGTAGAATTCATCAGGACTGACCAAGGGGCTAGCCTCTCTCTGCAGAGAATGGAAATACTGCAAGGGCCCTGAGTGCACTAATAAGTCTTAGTTGCCCTTACCAGCCTCCCCTGGGACCTCCACCCATGCACCCTTTACCAACTGGTCCAGGAACTTCATTCATGCTCAGGCCCCTAGTGTTGCCTAAGCTGTGCTGCAGACATAGCTGTGCCTAGCCCTGTCTCCTGCTGACCTGGACTTCCTGGATGGACCCCAGATCTATGTTGTAGGTTGCCTTGTCTCCAATTCTGTCTCCTTGATGGACCTCAGATCTATGCTGTAGGCAGTCCTGTCTCCAGACCTCCTTCTGTCCTGACTTGCTGACTGGACTTCCTGGATGGACCCTAGACCTGACTTGTCATCTCACCTTGCCAGATGATCACTGACTGTTAACAGAACCTGTTACTATCACCAATCAAACCCTGCTCAGATACTCTTGGACTGTGCCCTGGTCAGTGAGGTCATGGCTGCTGCCTATGCTACGGTCACCCCTGGCTCCTGACTTGTCTCCCTGTGGAGTAGCCCCGATCTTGTTGCTCCCTGAAAGATGTGTCGGATCCTCCAGTGGGAAGTTCAGGGCAGGAGACTGACTCAAATTCTTTGAAATGACCTGTGAAGACATTGATCTCTCTATAATGAAAACAGATAGGGCCTAAGGAGATAAAGAACCATGCTTAAATTCAACCTTTCAGTCTCACAACCAAGAATGACACAATCAACACTTCAGCATAATATATGCATCTTCTTTGAGTCTTCAAGAACAGCCAAATAAACTATTAGTCATAAATTTACATTCAAATGTAAAACATCTGTTACCAAATACAGGGGCAGAAAAGTGTTTTTCAAGAACTTTTCTTTCTTGCAGTGACATTACTTCAGACTTATCTGAATGGAGCCTCCAACAGTTTACTGCCATCTATATCCCAATCCCATTTAGATTGTAAATCACCCATTTGCTTAAGAGAGGAAGGTCAAAATAAAGAGCTAAATATTCTTAGTATGCTGCATCTGCAACCTGCATCTCCCTGTTCATTGTCCCAACAGCTCCAAATGTACAAAGAGAGTACAATTCTATGATATGCTGCTCTACGTTCCCACGTGAAGCCCAGACAAAGCTTAGGATAATCCCTCAGATTAGGCAGTGAATGAAATTTATCACAACTTCACATCTGCAAGTTTGTCAGTACCATCTCTACGGGTAAGGAGAAAATGTACCAGGCAGTACGGATGGAATCAGACAGTTTTTACTACTAGCTACACTGTTGGTTCAAAATTAATCTGAATATTGTCACATGAGCTAGAGTTACAGTTTGGTCATAATATTCTCAATCAGCTGAAAGGATTCAATTTGAAAAGCCTACTTAATCTAGCAACCTGAGCAACATAGTGAGACCAAGTTCTTCTTCACAAAACCATTACATGACTGTTAGAGAGGCAGTCAATAACAACAGATAGTAACTGAACACAAGCCTTAAAATCTTCAACAGGAAGGCAATGTATTAAGAAAAAACAAAACAAAACAAACACTAGTCCAATCCTCCCCTGTTTTCCACTAAGCAGGAAGAATACATAGATACAGGGCTGCAGCCTAAAATACTCTCAATGCCTGCAGACGTTCAGGAGCAGCTAAGAAATAGTTGAATCTCAGTAAGCGACTAAAACTCAAGTAGAATTGTCTAGGAATTTTTCATCTTTGAGACATTCCTTTCTCACAAATAGCTATTATCGATATGAAACTATTTGACTGATAAAACAACATGAATATTTTGATATCATGCAAAATCACTGGATAATTGAGCAGAGCATTGAAAATCAGATTATCAAATAATCAAGGCAATTATGCTGTCAAATGCTTCATGAATTATGAGATGAAGGATTCACCCTCCTAAAATGCTTCCTTCTTCAATTTCTACTTCACTAATATATAAGACTTTTTCATAGTACAATCAGTGAAACCTGGCATTAGACTTCTACCTGCAGGTTAATCTTATCTCTTGCTTAATGTATCAGAAGTAAGGTCTATAAAGCTAATGCTATTTTCCTATAAAACCATTTGGAAGCTCACAGGTTTCATTAGCTTCCCAGGGCAGACGAAAATAGGTTTCATCATCAACCGCAACACAGGAGGGAAGCGGGCGGAAGAAGGGAAGGAGGAGGGGGAGAGAAACTGTATTACTGCAGAATTGCCTGTACCAACCCAAGAAAACATTGCTGCACAAATCTAGCATACAAAACAGTAATAATCACGACTTAATCTCAAAGCAGGGCTTTCACAAAGCTCCTCCATATTCAGATTCAGTTTTGTGGCAAGAAATTCAGATGCTAAATTCATTTTCGCACTAGAAATTGATTGGGAATCATGTATTATGCTGGAAGCAAATATGCCAATGTTTTTGCTATGTCTCACCTTCTCATGGCCTCGTTACTGACTATGAATCCAGAGAGGCCACACGTAATAAATACACTTCCCTGCCATTAAACTTGCACTGAACTGCATGATGTGGTAAGCAACAGTGATTTTTGTACTTTATTTATGGCTACAAATTCTCTTGTTCATATACATCCCCAGATTGATGTACTAAAAAGTCCTAAAAATTCTTTTAAAGACATCAGTGGCAGAAAGTCTCATGCTGCAGAAAAAGGCCAAATGGAGCATTTGGCGACCTACCTATTAAATTATTTCTGTAGCTAGTGGCAAACTAAAGATGATGTGGAAGTAATATTTATATTAAAGTACAGGCTTTTAGAATTCTCTGAACAGAATATAATTAGGAATGTGGGTTGGAAAAGTGTATGTGACAAAATAATAACATAATTCTGTGCTTCCTGGTTGTTACAGACGACAAGAATATAAATGTAAAATGTAAAATTATCAATAACATAATTATTCTAATTTGCACTGAATAAAGGCAAAGGCTATAATCATATACTTTTATAAGAGCATTATAAGGTTTACAGACAGATACAGATCCTAAAAATTATTGTTTTATTTTTTGTTCAATATTTATGGAAAGATATATTGTTAAGGCTAGCAAAGTTCCCAACTAGAAAGTAAAAACTAAGGTGTGCCATTATTTTATGATCTGTATTTCAAAAACTATTTTCTATATGCTTTTCTATACTTCTGTAACTTTGCCAGGGGTATTATTTTAATATACATTATTGCATTTGCTATTTACAAGCACAGTAGTTAATGTTGTAAACAGTTGCCATTCTAATCTGTGCTCAAATATGCAGTTTGCTACAAAAAACAGCCTTTAGACTGTTTATAGTGCTTGGTGTTTGCCCAAAGATTAACATGTTAGATTTGTTATGCTTTTAGTATGCTTTATTAAAAAATTCAGAGTTTGCTAATTAATATCAAGAAACATCTTTCCAGCCTAGCCAAAATATGTCAATAAGTTTATTTTTTCACTAGGTCAAATTTTCAAACGCAGAAGTAAATCTTAAAATACTGTTATATATTAGACTCACTATGCAGCATGGAGTTGGCAGAGGATGAAAGAACCTGAATTAAGAATCCATTTAGAGACAAAACCAGACTTTCTAAAATGAGATAACATTTGTAGTAAGGTTCATAATATTGTCTTAATTACTACATACTACATACTACATACTGCTCTCTCTAATACATGCAACTCTTTCTTTTAAATTGTTTCTTTGTCACAACAATTTCTAAAAATAAATCTCAACAGTCATTGAACCTGTCATAGGATTGGGGCTTCAGTCACAGCTGGGTCAAGATTTTGGCATAAGCATTGAAGATTTCAGAACAAACTAATTTTAAATATCTTAAAAGTTTGTAGTTATATTTATTTACAGATGTAGTGCTTTACACTCCCCTCAGCTGAACACTACAAACATCCATATGTCCAGAACTCAATGCACAGCCATATAAACAAAGGAATAAACTTCACATACAAATTGTTCTATGACCATGTTATTACTATAAATTCTCCTCCTTGTGGTTATCAAAAAAACCCAAACCAAACCAAAACACCAAACTAACCATATGCTGAAAGTTATAAAAAGTTGCATTTCTCAGTCAGGGATCCCAGAGAGAATCTCTTTCAGAATGCAAGGGTGCTCTCCTGAAAATTAATGGCTTCACCTCAAACTTGTTCCTAACTGTAACTGTGCCAGCATTTCATGTTGAAGACTTCTTCCACTTATTATTTATCAAGAACAACTGATGTATGGGCCATTAAACAAAACGAAAATGGAGACCCTTCCCTGGCAGTCACCCAAAAGAGGAATATGGAGGAGAAAGACAGGGACAGCGAGATCAGTCAGTGGTGGTTTGAGTGAACAACATGCATCTTTGTTCATTATTATGGGGTGGAATTACTTCTAAATAGTAAGTGGAATTAGAGAAGAACCTAAACAGAACTTTAGAAAGGCTTATGAAACCCATGTCTGTTATACTTTAATAGCAAACATCTATGTAAAGTTGGGTAGTCATAGGCAGCATGGCTGGATGAAACAGGAACTGGCTTCACTGAGATACAAAAAAGTTTTGTATCTCTTTTCTGAGATACAAAACATTTTTAGAAAAAAGGTGGAACAACTACTTTGGATTTTCAAAAATCTGAAATAGTTGAAAATATTTTAAAAAATAAGTTTGCAAAAAATAATTTGAATTCTATATATATTCAGAAACATTCACATATGATTTCTGAAACATTTATTTTTGAGTTTGATGTAATTCTTATACATATGCAAAACGAGAGCAGCCTATTAACACTTACAGTTGACAATGACCTTGAGTTCACTCAAACAAAGATACTCTGTTACACAAGAGATTTCTGATAAGCAGAGGATACTGACTTCAGGAATAAAAAGACAACATACCAATGAATACCTGACTGTCATTCATACCACTGATACAAGCCTTTCCTCCAGAACATAAGACAGACAGACAAAAAGACCCCAGACGGACAGCACTTTTTCTTACTGGTCATAAAACATAATCTTTACTGTCCAATACTTAACATACCTGAAAGATCCTATCATCCAAACAACATTCCCCCAGCAACAGTCTCTGATCTTAATTTCCATAATTCAAGATATTAGATGTGTTACTGCAATACATCTCACACACTCATTTCCCTGGTGGGAATAGCACACAGGCATAGAGGCAGATCATAAGATAACTTCAGCCTGAAAGTTTAAGTTTACATAGACCTTCCTGCTGCTTCAGATATGGATATTATACCTCTATCTGCTCAGGTAAGACAACGAAAAACTGACGAGGAGAAAGGAAAATTGGCTTAATTACAACCTAAAATTCTTTTAAAATTATATATGGTCCTTTCTTGTGCTTTAGATAGTGAAAGATATTTATATACATACCTACATACACCATACATAGCTAGATAAATTATTACATTCTATTGAACGAGCTAAAAGTCAATAGCTTTAGCACTCCTACAGAAATCTTGCCTCCACACGTATAGATTCATTCATGAAGATAATGGCATAAATGCAAATACACATTTTAACTTCTCTTTGGTGAGCTTTGCAAGGACTTAACAACATTTTAAGACCAGAATCACTATTAGCAATAAAATTGCCTCAGTACTATCTAACAGTGCTTCCCTTAACACTATTTAGAGACTTCTATTCACCGGGAGAAAGGTCTCAAGATTGACAAGAAATGCCATAAGCCAAGCCTACAGTGAAAGCCCCACAAAACCAGGCCAGATCATGCCTATATACCTGAATGCAAACAGGAACTAAGGACTCCCACATACATGAGGGACTTTATAGACCTTGAATTCAGGTACGGAAAAAGAAATAGAAAACTGTTTCTCTGCTGTCCTTTGAAAGATGGAAGAGGATAGAAAGTATTAGTAAGAGAAGCGCACTGGCCATCACAACACTACATCACTCGACTTGCTGAACTAACAGAAATGGGAGGGAAAGTTTGCCTTCAAAGCAAGATATGGACCAGGAAGGGAAAGTTTTCTGCAGAAATATTACTCCAGTAATATTTCAAAACCATGATCTGACAAGAAAAGATGAATAAGGCAGAAAAGGAGAATCTTTCACTGAAAGCTCTCGCTTCTCAATAAAAGAGCCTATTTGTTCCTGTTTCTGACTAATGACAAACAACAAAAAGTATATTCATTATAGAGTCTACTGCAACTAAGAACCAAGTATGATCTTAATTAAAATTCCCAAAATAATAAGAGAGTCATTAACAAACTAGCAGTGTAAGAATGCTGAAACTGTGCAAATGACAATCATGCAGACCTAATAAAACAGGCGCTGTTAAAATGCAAATACTTAACTGCTAAAACCCTGCTGCAGCTTCAGTCTTTCGAAATTTGCATGTGACACATTTCAATTAGATACCCAGTTATCAACATCCAATTATTTACATAAAATGAACTGTACAGCTATATAAAATATATGCCATATTCCAAGATTCGTCAATATTAAAGTTTCTGCCCTGAAAAGATAAGCTTTTTCTTTTTTTCTTCCCTCCCCCCCGCCTTTAAAAAAAAAACCCAAAACCAAACCCTTCCCAATAAATCAGTTTTCCAGTACATTCCCTTTGGGAATACAGTGGCAGCAACACAAAATGCAAGATCAGCAAATTATTAAAATACTGATGTTGCAACTCAGAGCTGAGCAACTAATGAGCTGTAAAGTTCACTTCTAAAAGCAGGGCACTCGTACATTAAACACTTACACAATATTTTCTCTGTTCATTATAAATATTAATTTAGAGTTGGAAGGTGAGCTACACAAAATAAAATTCAGCTCTGATGGATTTTGATACCATTACTTTTAAGGAAAAAATTTCTTTGGAATAATATACAGTAACTAAGGAAGCAACTTCGCCAAATTTGTATTAAAATGTATTCTAGTACCATAGTAAATCCCAAATTAGGTCAATGACAGATCAGCAGAAGCAGATAGATGATCTTCCATTTGTCAAACAAACCAAACCTCTTCCCACTTTGCAAAACTAATCCAAAATTACCATTAATTAAGGGTATTTTAAGTAAAGGCAAAAATATGGGAAGCCATAGATCACTCATATCTAACACTGATAATGAAATTCCTTCAAAGAAAACAAACACCACATATTTACTTCAGTGCTTCATATTATGTACTTCATCCATCATGATGTGCTCTTCCCCTCTGATAAACAAGGACACACTAGTTTGTGGAAACGCTGATGAGCAGAAACCAAGTGCACATTAGCTAGGTTTCTTCTGCCTGCAAACGCACCATTGATTTGTAGTGCCATAAGCCTCAAAGCAGGAGTGAACACAACACCCCATGCTATACAAAATACGGAAGACAACATCAGCACTGCAAGCAACAAGGATTCCAAAAGAGGTACCTGAGTCACAGGATGAAAACTACCACAAAAACAACAGATGATGCCATGATCAACTGCTTATCTCACTTCTCCTAAACTTTAGTGTGCTTTGTATACAGCAAAGACATGCATACTTGAACCTGCTTGAGAATTTATCTAAGGTTATTGTAAAGTGGGGGCTAGATAAAGTCTGGAAGAAGAAAATGATAAAGCTATAGATTAATTGCTTCAAAAAGTAAAGTGATTAAACATTTCTTTCAAATATACTACAAGCCAAAACACATTAATATGCTTCTCTAATGAGTATCATAGTTTAGGAAACAGTATATTGGCAACTTGTAAGACTTGGTATTTGCCCTGACTTGTATAAAAATTGTTGAGAAGAGAACAAATACCTTAATAAAACATTCTATAATGTGGTTCCTATGTGGAAATTAGAAATTTAGAAATTGTTATCCATGTAGTTAAACCAGTAATTCCATTAATATACTAGATGTCAATCTCCATAAGTTTACCTAAGACACAGATATATGGGAAGAGAGATATATTGATAAGAAACAAATCAGCACATTCAAAAAGAGAGTATATTGACCTTGCAAGCATGACTGCAGACAGAGGGAAGAAGTTAAAAGAAAAAAAGAATGAGAACTGCTTTCTATTTCAAACACATATTTTCCATGGGGGAAAGATAATTATTACCTTTAATTGTTCTCGGGAGAAGCACAGAGGTAATATAACACTGTGGACCCTATACCTCTTGCTCAAAATTGGTAAGAAATCCACAGAACGTGCTATTGCCAATCCAGGGTTTTGGTGGCCCCTCACTTTTGCAGCAAGCACTACCCTGTTCCCACAAAATGGAAAACAAGGAGAGCTGGAAACAAGGTACATAGCAAAACTTCACTCTGAGAAAAGGAAAGGGGTTCTCTCTCACTCTTTTTATAGAGCAATAAACTGCAAACAATTTTCTTTAGCCACCATCTCTAAAGGAAATAACAGAAGCACAATTAGAATGACTGAAGAGATGAAACAACTTCTGTCTGAGAAACAACTAATTAGACTTTTCAACAGGGAAAAGTCTGATAAACGATAAGTTAAAGAAAGATATGAGTGAAGGAAAGGTTTCTTGATACAAAAGGAAGGGGATGTAAAAAAAAAAATCTATGAAATGAGAGGTGTGGAGAAAGGAAAATATAGATAAAATCCATAGAAAAAAATTAAAAGCTATTAATTACAAAGATATTAAGTTTGGCTAGGATGTATCTGGCAATTGATTGGAAACAAAAAAATACGATAGTGACACTCATTCACAAATAATTTTTTAAAGCATCTGTGGAAAGAGAACAGTTCAGTTTTCTATTCAAAATTATTTTGACCTTTTTAAAATTTTCTGAAAAAAATCAGAAAGAGAGCCTAATTTTCACATTTTCTAAATACACCTCAGATTTTTCCTGCATGGAAATTTCTGTTTTTCATACTGTTTTGGAATGGGAATGACTTTAAGTTATAGAATCTCCACAAAATACAGAATCTAGTCTATTTTACGCTTTAAACCTCAAAGTCTTTCCTTGCTCAATTAGTTTTTTGCTTAAAGAATATTTCAGTGAATACCAAGAAAGCCTTTGCACAGTAATTCATTCTCTCTCTCTCAAACATAATTATTATTTTTAATATACTGCCCATGAATATATGGCCTAGGTTTCTTGTTATAACTCTCAAAGCAGGATCACTTCAAGTACTTGAATGTTTTATTTCTTGTAATATCAAAGGGAATGAGGAGAAAGGAAGCAAAATATTAATAATTAAAAATTAGATGTGGAAACTAAAAACTATAATTTTACTAACTTGCTGATGGCACAGAACTGGGAGGAGCGGGTGATATACCAGCAGGTTGAGTGACCTTGACAGGCTGGAGAAACGAGTCAACAGGAACCTTGTGAAGTTCAACAAAGGGAAATGCAAAATCCTGCTCTGGGGAGGGATAACTGGGAAGGCTGGGGGCTGACCAGCGGCAGAGCAGCTTTGCAAAGAAGGACCTTTGGGTCCTCGTGGACAACAAGTTGACCATGAGCCAGCAATGTGCCCTTGTGGCAAAGAAGGCCAATGGTATACTGGGGTGCATTAGGAAGAACATTGCCAGCAGGTTGCGGGAGATGATTCTTCCCCTTGACTCAGCACTGGTGAGGTCACATCTGGAGTGCTGGGTCCACTGCAGGGCTCCACAGTGCAAAGTGAAGCGAGTCCAGTGAAGGGCCACAAAGATTATTAAGGGACTGGAACATCTCCCATATGAGGAGAGGCTGAGAGAGCCGAGACTGTTCAGCCTGGAGAAGAGAAGACTCAGGGGGATCTTATCAACGTGTACAAATATCTGATAGCAGGCTGTAAAGAAGACCGGGCCATACTCTTCACAGTGGTGGCCAATAACAGAACAAGAGGCAACGGGCACAAACTGAAACACAGGAAACTCCATTTGAACAAAGAAAACACTTCTTTACTGTGAGGGTGGTTGAACATTGGAACAGGTTGTCCAGAGGGGTTGTGGAGCCTCCATCCTTGGAAACAGTCAAAACCTGACCAGACATGATCCTGGTCAACCTGCCATAGGTGATCCTGCTTGAGTAGGAGGTTGGACCAGATGATCTCCCGAGGTGTCTGCCAACCCCAACTATTCTGTGATTCTGAAACGTTCGCTTCAATGAACTAAGACTTTGTCAGGCACAGCTCTTCATATCTTGAATGCTCAAAGTCTCAGAGTTGGTCAGAAAGATCAGTTTTCCGTTTTGCAGTAACCTGGAAGCCACTATTATAAAAGGGCATCTGTGGAACAATGCGCTTTTAAATGAGGAGTTGGTAAGATGACAGGATATGACTGCAAGTATTTTGCAGTGAACAACAGAAACCTCCAGGAGACGGCACCAGTCATTAGTAAAGGGAATTAATGGTTAGAGGCTGCACAATTAGTCACAGTCTCACTGTAGCAAGTGTGCAACACTCCATCCTGAATCTAGCAGCCTTGGAGCTTCAGAATACTGAAGGGCTTGCCAATATCAAACTAAGAGCATAGAGCTAAGAGAAATAATGTTTTTGAGTACACTTCTTTCAAAAAACTCTATTTTCAAGACTCTCTTTCCACCCTTTCCTCCAAAAGGAGTTTTACCAAAACTTACCTCTGGGTACTTTAATTTTAAAGTTTTATGCATTTCCCGAAAACGACTGTATCGCCTGAACACTGTCCATGTCTCATCCAGAACTGTTATCTATATTAGACAGTATAAAAAGAAAAAACAGAAGTAAAAACACACAGTGCACAATACTAAAAAGTATGCAGTATGCAAGGCTGTCAGATTAAAATGGGTAATTCCTAGTTCCCTTAAATTCCATAAGCTTTTATAGGTTTACTAAAATTTTCTTTCATTACAGTGACAGAACTTTATTTAATAAGGAGCACTGATTGCAAAGCAAAAAACTGAACACATTTATTCCACATTCTGCAGTGGTCTGCCAACTCTGTAAACACATTAAAATATCCCAAATCATTCCTTGGTGCAGTTACGGAGCTCACAGCCTTCCGGTCAGTGGGTGTTCCATTAATGAAAACTATCTAGCACAAACGTAGTGCCTCTATATGTGAGAATATATGCATTTATATGAATATATAAATATATATGTACACACATGCACACACACATAAATAATACATACATGTTTCTAAGAAACATACACAGAATGAATTATCATGTAGAATGTGGTCCCAATTTGTAGGGTAAAAAACTATATATGCTGGCTTTCAGTAGAAGATGTTCCTTCAAAACACTTTGGGCCTATGTCATGAATGTTGGTGAACATAAAGGAAGTTTCATTAAAATCAACAGAAGTACTCCTGTGAATAAAATGCTTAGCAACAGGAGTGGAGCAGGAGAGCAAACCAAGTTTGCCATCAGTTATATCCAAAATCCTCACTGGAATTGAGAAGGTGTCTAAAGGAGTTTCAGAGAAAGAAAATTTTTCACTGCCTGAAATTAGGTGAAATGAAAGAAATTCATAAGTGGGTCATAAAAGTGATGTGACTAGAGTCTTTGGTTTTACACAGAAGTCTTTTTGTAGCTCTGATGATCTAAGGATATCAAGAAGCAATGCTGTAGGGAGAGGTAGACTTCTTTTCTTTTTTTAGATGAACTGGTAGAGTGGAAGAAAAGAGAGTGACACTGCCTACATCTGAAAGCTTTTTTTAATCTAATGGGTCTAGTAAGTAATACTACATTGCCTAGCAACGATTTTATGCACAAAGATCAAAAATAAGCATTTTCATAAAATGCATTTCACAAAGATACAGGACTAAAGTGAGTCCTAAAATAAAAAAGTAGTCCCCTCAGAACTGAGCATCTAATAAAATTTAAAAAATGGCAATGGAGCAGGATAACACAGGAATAAGAGAAAAAGAAACTGGAACAATAAAAACAGTATGTAAGCACAATATTTGACAACGGCTAGCTCATATTTTCAAGAACCCGACCTCTGGTACACCCTTCCCCTGCCTCTCTGCCTTCCTTGGTGGATACAGAACAGTAAAATTGTCACATGTATTTTGGAAAGCAAAAGTCATTATGCATTATATGACATAAAGAACCAGGTTTGGATATTTTTGTTGTTGTTTTTTAAATAAAAGGGGAAGTAAACAAAACCGGCCTTCTCAAAACATAATTTTGCTTTTCACAAATAATAAAACTAGGTTTTTCAAACAAGTCTGCACAATGCAAATTGATTACTTCTCCTTCTTTGAATGGTAGCACTATAAAATTCTTTTTTTCCATGTCACCAATATGCTTCACTGCTACTAAGACATCTGCATGAGGGACTGTATTTCCTTACAAGAAATTCATGTTGTTGCCCTCTCTCAATAATTGTTAACAATGTCTCGGACTTTACAGATGAGGTGAATGGATTTAAGATGCATACTTTAAATTAACTACAAACAAGTAGTAATTCAGGAATACATGCATTATGTTGACCTTAATTAACCAATTAATGATTTTGTTCTGAATAACCATTTTAGCAAACTGCTTTGTGATTTAAATATTTAACCAAACATTAGACTGCAATGGATAATCATAAAATAATATCACTCGTTATTTATGTTGTTTTTGTCTTAATTCTATATTTTAGCATTTCTAACTGAATTGTGAAATTTTGCTCTAATAAAGTTCATTCATGCATGATCTTTATTCAAAAGTGACCTCTTCTTTCCCTAAAGTTTTCACAGAAGTATGCCTTTAGGGGAGCAATCTAGCACAAAGCATCCAGGATTCTTACGGCTTCATAGCCCGGGGAAGAACATATATATGAGCTTGCCAATAAAGTTGTTGCCTATGCATCTGACAGCTGTCTAGGTGACAGGGTAGTGCTGAGTTTACCCAAACCAAACTGCCTGCAGCCAATTCCAATATCCAATTATTCAGCAGCTTTCTCCTATGAAGTCAAATAAATGACTACTGAAAAGGTAGTTTTAGCTACCTTATCAGTAATACTTGTTTGAGATGCACAGGAAGGAAAACAGGAAAAGCCACGTATCTATGCTGTTGGCCTTTTACTCCTACAACTGATATAACCGGTTTGGTCTGTGATTCTTTCCCCCATTTAATAAAGACTGTATGAGAGATAAGATTACAGACTCTAAGCATGGGACCGGAACAAAGGCAGATCCTCTTTTGAACAGTAGTAAGAAAAGCAAATTTGTGTGGCCTTTTATTTTCTACTTGTTATTTGCTATTACTGTAGTTAAAAAATATTTTCTCAATGAAAAAAATATATGGTTGAGTAAATCTGTAAAGCAGATTTTCAAAACATTCTCATCTGGGGACTTACATGATCCTAGACTTGCCTCAGAATTGTGGTTTTATTTGTTTTTTTTCCCCATTAAAGTGTAATATTTCCTACATAAAAACTAGAAATTTGAAGGGAGATTTTTGTTTTCTAATTTAGGTATGTATAGTGCATGCAACATTTGCTTTGAGAACTATGTATTAATGAGCACTGCTTGTTTTACTCCAATTCTGCCCATAGCTTGCTGAGAGCAGGAAAAACTTTGACTAAAAATATCAACATTTGGCGCTGTGGAATGGAACCGCGACATGACCCTGTGTCAACCAGTGCTTTGGGGTGAATCTGCCTAGATGTTTTCCTATAGAAAACTCGGAGATAACTGAAGGCCCTCAAAAAAGCCAGTTTCGTTAGCAAGATAAGTAACTTCTTAAAACGAGAGAATGGGAAAACTGAATAAAAATGAGAAGGCTTATACACAACTTTCGCTCTTGTCACAGAAGCCCTGCAGGGCTGTCCTTGATTCTAGCTCTGTTTCTATCGCTCATGGGCAGGCTGCTCCTGACTGCTCTCAGGAGACCCTCAATCTCCCTATGTGAGCTGGAGGCTCCCAGTTCCTACTGCCTCACTGCTTCTCCTGCCTTCCACCCCTTTTCTTGCCCTCCTTGAGCTGGCTCACTTTTCCACCAGGCAGCAACAACTTCCAGTCACCCCATGGACTTCCAACCAACCCGGACTTCTTAAAGGAGTGCAAGAGAATTGTGAACAAAACATAACGGGAAAAAAAACTATTGTCCGTAACAGATGCCAACAATCTTACACACGTAAAATTCTTCCCATATGCTGTTTCTCAAATGGTCTTGTCTTTGAATATTCTGTGCATCATAACAACACGAAAGGAAGAGGAGAACACAAAGAAAAGTTTCTGGTATTTTAATTCAGCTCTAACATAAATACGTTAAGATCTGATTAAGTTACTGCTGCTTCATCATGTCTTTAAAGACGGCATATAGAACTGTCTCCCAAATGAAAGTTTATTTGGAAATGTATCTATTAATACTGAATATTTAGTAGCAGACTAGCACAAACAACTGGCCTTGACAGCTCTTGCTGCAAAAGAAGAAGGTGCTAACTTAACTCTTAAATAAAATACATCTTTGTTTCTAATTTCAAGTCTCTCCAATAGGTTCTAATGGAACTCACTCAACATCTTGAATTATGATCTGTATCCAGTGGATAAACCTGAGTGGAGAGACCATCTTGCTGGCCCATTCCCAAAGGTTACATATGTCTAGATGGAGAAGATGCTGAGCCTGCACTAAGAGAAAATATTTTTGGACAGTATGTTAGGGTTGAAAGAATTATGTACAGGCCACAGTGCTGCCAAGAAGCGTGGAACTTGTTCTCTCTCTTTTGGCATATAAGAAAATTTTTTTTATTATTTCATGTCATGAGAAGAAATTATATTTATTATTTTTTAGATTTGTTCTTCTGTAGAGCAATATGCTGGGGTTTAGCTACTAATACAATGACCAAAGTATCTGCGGATGAAAATGCTTCTAATTCAGATACCTAGCATTCAAAGGTTTGGGACTCTTTTCCAATTCAACTCAATCATCTCTTGTCTCTTTGTCAGATTTCAAAGAGCTGTTACATATGAATAAGTCAGCTCCCTATTTTCCCAAGAGCAAGAGGAAACTTGGTGAAGAGAGCTCATTTGGGAACAGGCAAAGGAAATGAGATTAGCAACACCTCAGCCCTTCCCCAAGACTGACACATATTCTGATATGAGACCATCTGAAAATAAATTTGAGCTAAAGTAAGCTTGAAATAAGGAATTATTTCAACAATTGACACCACTGCCTGATCCATCAGGAAGGGATGAAAGAAACAGGTACACATCCTTTCCTCCTGGCCTTCTCTTACTACTTTCCTAGCTTTTAATGAAAAATCACTATACCACCTATTCTGATTTCCTACAGAACACAAGTAGCAACAGATGAAGGTATTACACCTAGAAGCTGAGATGGGAACCCTGCAGAGGAAAACTTTAAAATAGAAAAGTTTGTTGAAGGTCTGTGGATTATAGCTTGGAGCCAAATCCTGACCACAGCACAAGCAGCACAGTGTGACACACAGAGACCTAGAAGCTACGGAAAAAAGCAGAAAAAGTTAATTGCTTTATGTAAGGGAATGACTATAAGAAATATTGCAGACTGACAAACTAAGGGGCCATAGGAGCTGCAGTAAGAATTATATTTATTGCTGTAAGCAAGTTGATAGCAATGGAATATAATTATTAAAGTGATATCCCATTCCCTGACCCTGTCATCCATTTTTTTGCTCTGAACTTCACTAAAACAGTTATTTAAGCAGCAGTTTCTTTCACAGGTAGTCAAGAAAGGCCCAGGAGAGAGAGAGAAAAGACAGTATGAAGGACAGCAGAGAAGAATGGTCATCCCATATACCTTGCCATTAGTCAATGCATAACATAAGCTCCTTCTGTGCCATTAACAGAAGTTTTGCTCCTCAGCAAAAGTTTTGCTCCTCATGAAAACAAAATACAAGCAACAGAACTTCTGAAGCCTAGTCTCATATGCATTTGTATCTTTCCTTGATATATTCTCCTGTTCTTTCCTGGTTAAGAACACCATTCCTTCCCAACATTTTTCTTCTACTGCATTTCCTCCCGTGTTAAGCCCAAGTCTTCCTTCACATACTCTTAACTGCCCTTTCACCTTAGGAGTTTGCAGGTACTTCCATGGGTTTTAGGGAAGAACGAAGAAAGAAAAGAAATCCACTCATGTTCACTAAAAACACAGAACTTCTTTTTACTCCATCTCCCTTTACTAACCATTTTACAGCTTAGTAAATCCCCTGGGCTAAAAACAGCTGGAGGCTAGACTAGTCCTTGGGGATGTTTTAAGTGCACTTGCTCTTCTCTAGGCATCTCTTTTTGACGGCTGATGGCAACAGGCCTCTGGGCTTACCCTGGCCCCAGTAAATCCAAAGTTCAAAAGGCAAAAGGAAGCATTCTGTCCAGAAATTGTGCTGTATGTTTCAAAATGAAAAGTAATTAGTACAAAGAGAGCTAAAGCCAACCATCTTAATAAAGAACTTTGCAAAAAAGGAATGCGAACACAGCTCAAAAATGGTCCTACATACTGGGAGGGCAGGTCATCCCTCCCACTTGCACTAGCTAGTGAAGCATCTGGCAGCGCACTCAGTGAAGACAGCTGCCAGTTCTGTCTCTGATGCCATGTAGTTCAGTAATGCTACATGTCCACATGCACTGAGAGCACATTTCCAATTAGATCTCACATCTTGCTTTGAAAAGACACTGGCTTAGTACCAGAGGAAGAATAATGAATATGCATTTTCCCAGCATTTAAGCAGAGAAGATTAACAGAGGGAGACACTAGAACATAGGGGAAGCAGGTAAGAGTTTGCAGAAGTGAGACTTTGGTAGTGGAGGATGGGAGGAATCAGAACAAAAAAGAGAGCAAGAAAAGCATCAAGCCTCTATAAGAAGTCGTGGATATGTATAAAATGTTTTAATTATACTTTCATTATTACAGGTAAATATGTCAAGTTTAATCATTTTCTATACTTGAACTTTCATCTCAATAGAGTGCTTTCCTATAATGAGTACTCATTTCATCCTGATCTCTGCCACACTTTCAACAGAATTATTTGACATTGAATCTGCTCAGCCCAAGTCTGACCATCAAGTCCTGTGAACAACCAATCCATGTTGTAAATGCTTGTCTTTACAGTGTCCTGTACTGTGTATACCTTCTGAAGCCTTATTTAAGAGTACTGAGGTCTCTTACACAAAGGAAGAGAGACAGAACCAAAAAAGTGAACAAGTGTGGCCCTAATTTTGCAAGACTTATGGATGTGACAGTCACTTGCATCTCCTGCGGGTAAATTACACTCAGTAGAACACAAAATTGCATTTCACTAGGGTTAGCAAGGTGATTTCTAGACTCTGCAGATTCTCAGGTGTGTTTCCAGTTGCTATCTTCATCTTTGCCGACTTTGATGTTGTCACAGTGAACACTGACAGCTGGACAGAGCAAACTAGAAATTATTTTTTTTAAACAAAAGGCATTTTTCTATTTTTATTATTACTATGATGCTACTGTTGTATAAATGCAAGCAACATGCATACAGAGAACCCATACATTAAGGAGAAGTAACTAAAAAGTACTTACCTTTATTTCAAACTCATAGTGTTCATCCTTTCCCTGCCCACACAGGACATAGCGTGGAATACTAATTTTAATTGGGTCCTTTAGGTCGTCTGGACTTGCTCCCAGAGAACGACAGACCATCCGCTTTCAAATGCATACCAAATAGGGAGAATAAAGGAAAACCAAAAATCACTACATAAGGAAAAAAAAAAAACTTCACTAAAATTAAGAAAATGTCCACGGCCAGAAGAGCAGGGAAAGAGAACATGAAGGAGGCAGAAATTTCCGTTTAGATACCAAAAACAGAGGAAAGCAGCAGACTTTGTATTAATTCTCTTTGAAAAAAAAATATATATATGAATCAAGCCTTTACAGCTATAAATATTTTTGTATGTGTTTATTTTTATGCAGCAAATCTGTTCACAATATCATGCAAAGCTGGAAGGGATGTAGGCAATTCAGAAAGCTGCTATTTTTTTTAAATCCAGACGCATTTTAGAATTAAATAATGTATACATGACAATTTTTCTTGAGCTCTTTTTGAGCTCAGGAAAACTTGGAACTCATTCATAAATGCCTCTCTGTATGCTGTCTGTTCCAGATAGTTGGGTGAGGATACCAAAAAGCTGCCTAGAAGGGGAGGCTGTTACTTCTTCAGCAGTCAATTACAAATGCCAATACCATTATCCTTAATGTTACCATTAAGATTACTGAAAAAGAAAATGCAGTCAAAGAAAGTGAATTTTAGTTTCAATTACCTGGCTTTATCAAGAAAGTGGTTTCCACAATTTTTTTTTTTGACTGAAAATGTAAATAAAAAAAGTTTGCGTTTGAATGGCAAAACATTTTTGGCCATCTTTGCTTACACAACAAATACTTTCTCCTCTGCTCTCCATTTTGTCCTTCTTCCACTTCTCCCCAAGTTACTAGCTTTTCAACTAACACTTACGTTTCTGCAGTGCTAAAATGAAAGTAATTCTTTTCTTGGGAGAAAGAGGAGCTTATTGCCTTGACAACGATATTTATATGATATCTGTTTTAAAACAACTATAAAGCTGTAAAGTCACTCTTAAAACCACCTCTGTCAACATGTAATTTATTGTCAGTCATTTCCAGGAAGCTATTACAAACAGCTAATAGTTAGAGAGGAAAAAAATCTCAAGCAAAACATATGTGAAAAACATGTCCTAATAGATTAAATAATGCTTTGATAGTCATAAATATCCATTATGTTATGTTTAATTTGCAGTGGAATAGAAGATATTATAATAGAGTTGGTTTTTTTCCCCACAAAAGTGCAGAATATCCATCAAGTTAGATTTGAAAACAAATTTAAACAGAAAAAAACATGATATTTGGAACACAATGTGCACAAACATATTGAACTTTGGGGTATAATCTGAAAAAGAATTAGTTTCAGAAATTGCTGTCATTTAGTAGTCTTGGTTAAGACAGTCCTCGCAGATACTGCCACTTAACTTTAACATTCAGCAAGACTCAGAAGAAAAGCTTTCATTATGTCAACAAGGGAACCACTTTCTAACTGAAATGACACTATGTTACGCTCCATGAGAGTAACAACCCTGTCTACTCTCATGTTCTGCGAGATATCTGTGTGTGTATATATATATATATATATATATATATTTTTTTTTTTAAACAAAAAAGTATAAGTACTTCAAAATAAAATAACACATTTTGCTCTTTTCTTTGGAATTCCTTAGGGTAGTATAAAGTTTTGTTATGAAAGATAAACATAACTCTGTATTCAAACCACCCTTCTTCCTTCTAGCCACAACTTCCACATCCACAGCAGTAACTGCTTTTTTAAACCCCAAGTGAATTACATTATCATGTCTTAACATACGGTAAGAACAAATGGGAAATGTTTTTACATTAGTAGACAGACTGAAGTCTAACTCTGTCTGATAGAAGACTGCATGTCTACTGGCAATATGCTTATAGAATTTAGAATTTCAGATTAGATACCACTGTTTTTCTGCCAAGGGCCATCTTCCTCAAACAAGGCAGATGGCACATTCAAGCGATGGGATTTAAAGGTATTCAGATCCTGCTAGAAGGGAGAAAACAAAAGATGAGAGAGAATAGCTTATGGGGTTTTTGGGTTTTTTTGAACATCTGACAGGAGTAACAGGTAAAGAGTAACCTTTTACTAAGCTTCAGGCAAACCTTGACAACTGGAAATCTTAAATTTTCAATAGTTCCACAAATTCCTGGAATGTAATGTTAAAGAGACTGTAAGAGATGCAATCTCACAGCACCATCAACCACAAGAAAAGTAAGTAGTAAGAAAGCAGAAAAGGGGGAAATTCAGGCTGGGCATCTGACACATCATGTGGGTTAAATTTATTCCATCCTTCAGGCATTGTCCTCAGTTGCTAACTATCCATTTAACAATGTGAGAAACATGTACACAAATGACAAACCTTGAATTTTTTGTCCTGCTGCAGTTTTAGTAGCATGACTAAAGATCAAAATGCAAATTTGCACCATTTAACCTCCTTCATTTTGACATCACATTTTCCTCAAGCACTCACATCAAGGGACTTTACAGACTTATTCTACTGCAGGGGAGTGAAAGTTAACTATTTGAACAAAATAAAGAAGAATGACTCAAATAAGCTATGCATTGTTTCCCTGCAAAAACAGGAGCAAAAACAGTCTTGGATGCTCACTGCATTTTTGCTGCTCTGTTTCGCTGCTTCCATGGCTTACCCTAGCCTACGATGTCCTGGCTCTAGGCAAAAGCAGCAAACCCAAGAGAAAAGAGATACGGCAAATCCATCAGTCCCCGAAACTGCAGCCAGCATGACTTTGAAGAAAGCAGACATAACTTCTTTTACATTTGCGACAAACTTTAATCCAAGAGAATGTGAAAGTCCGAATCAGAAGAGAACTGCTTGTCAATGTTATTCTTCCCCAAATTCTAAGGTATGAAAGCTATAGACATCCTTAGTATGAACAGCATACAATGAACGCACCATAGGCTTAAACACTTTGCAATTCAGACACACAAAAAACATGCTAATGGTGTGAAATATTGAAATCAAGGACATGAAATAGATGAAAATCATGAAAAACAAAGACAGTCAGAAAGATTAAGGAAAAGGCAATCAAGGAGGAATGCAGAAGACATTAATTAAGATGGACAGGAAATGGAGGGAGCCAGACACAACAGCCAAAATAGAAGTCTGAAGAGACAGCTGTAATTATAGCTTTGATCCACCTACCACATAAAATAGAAACATTTAATTTCCTCATCTTTCCAAGGAAATGTTTGTACAATTATATTAGAGAGCCACCAATAGAAACAATCAAATAATAATGACCGTTGGTAAGATGTGTATACACATCCTAAGGTACTCCCTTAAAGATTCAAAGGACTGTTTTGCCTATTGATAAAGTATTTTACCAGTATTCACTACCTCTTAGTTTGAATGTATCTAAATGTATTTGGATTTCAATGCCTAGTCAGATGCATAATTAGCCAAATGGCTTCTTCATTTGAGCTGAAGGTTAATTTCCAGATTTCTGAAGGGAGATGTAAACTGTTTTGAAGAAATGATGGAATGACTGTCAGCTGAGTATTTATTTCTTTTTCACCATATTTAGAAAAACCAGTTCCTGAATCAGATCCAACCTTGCTTCTTCTAGAAAAAACAAGCTCAATTTTTGTGAAATTCTCTTTGTCTGGCAAAACTATGCATCGGAGATCATTCAAACTGTACAGTTGAAGCTTGTCAAATTGTGATCGCTGGGGTAAAGTATTCAAAAAGTTAGGTGCAGAATAAAAGACATTTTCCCTCAAGAGACCTATGTGAGTAGTTGTAAGAACCAGAGATCTATATACAGTCTGCTTAAAACAGTCTTTTTTCACTGTGGTATATAGCAGTACACGAATGTCACCTAATGAAGGTTTATTGCTTCCCATATTTTCATGGAGTAAGTAGACCAGATCAGCTAACATAGTTCTGAATTTACAGGACAATCGTACTCCATTTGAAAAAACTAAGTCATTTATTTCTGATGCCCAGTCAAGCGAAATCTGCAACAAATCACCTCTCAAGAGTTGATGATTTAAACAAACAGCATCATCTCTTGCAGAAATCAAAACACTTATTATGTCATGGCAAATTCTTTGAGTGAAGTGTTTGTCATAGGTAAATATCGTGAGTAAACTATCTTCAGTGGAACACAGGAGTCTAATATTCTGTCCAGCAAAACCAATTTGAATCTCTTCTACTGTGATGATCGGAACCTTCTGAAATATTTCCAAGGAATTTTGACAAATGTCCTGCTTGACTGGCAAAGCAACAACATACAAAACAGAACTGAACAAAAGCAAGCAAGCAGGTTCTGGATCAGGCCTTCTGCAATTGCCAACAGCAAGCCAATATATACCTTTCAACTCCTCCAAACCAATACAAATTGGAGGTAAGGCACAGGTCAAATATTCCAGCACTTTTTCCAGAGAACAGACCTGAAGCTTCAAAAGGACATCAGGAAAATGCACAAAGCTCTGTCTTAACACAAGACTATTTTCCAATTTTTCATTTTTACAACAGCACACAAATCCTTCAGTAGGCTTTCCTGCACATGCATTTGAGCTTTCTGTGCTTACACACGTTGTGATATCCTCTTGCACAAGGGGTTCTAGCTGAATGACATTATCAGTTTGAGCTTTAGCGTCTTTAGTAGAGTTAGACATGTCTTGACTCACACCTGAATTGAAAAATAAGTCTGCTTGTAAGTTTTTTACAAATGGGAGGTTTTTTATTAATGATACCACTTGTGCACATCTCTCATTTTTGTTGCATAAACTTCCCAGCTCCTTAATTTGTTTAGAAACCACGGTACTGTTGAGCAGATGACTACTGGTATCTTTGTAAAAGCAGGAGAGCTTACTGAAAAGATATCCCAAACCATAGGTTTGTTCTGGCCTCACATCAAAACAAGAAGTTAGTGACTTAGAAGAGATCAAATCAGAGGCTTTTTCAGTTGGAAGCTGAGAATTACTAGACTGGCCTTGGATTGTCCGGTGCACTGCCTTAAATGGACTGTTTTCTTTACAAGCTATTTCCAAAGCTGTGTTAGACTGAGGAAAGACATGGCAAGATATGCTGTTAAAACCAGCCTGCTCATTAGTACACGTTAAAGATCCTAAAGGAGACAGATGTTGCAAGTGGAAACAATCAGACTCAGTTCTTGAGCTGTCATGCTCCCAAGAAATGCTTCTTTTATCATCAAAATGATTGAAATTTTCAACCTTATAGTGTGAATAAACCACATTATTTAAGTCATGACTTTGTAAGGAAGTAGATAAAACATTCTGATAAGGAACATTCTTCCTCTTTAAAGTACTGGTATTTTTAGATTGAGTAAAGCTACTTTCAGTGTCACAAAGACAAGCAAAGCTCTCCTGTTCTGAATTATTCCCTTCATTTTCAAACGCATCTTCTGATGTAAAGGGGGAGGAGATTCTTCCAGGACTAGAAAATATATTCCACATCTCTGTATATTCCTTCTGTCTTTTAGGCTCTGTTATTCCTGTGTTTTCTCCACACAACTCAGAAGCACAATTGCCATCTTTAGATAAAAATGGAAAGCCATAATGTGGCTGCCACTGTTGACTTTTCTGTTAAAAATTTCAAAAGAAAAAAAAAAAATAGAAACACCTTTAAAAAAGATCTTCAGATTTGAACATTTCTTAAATGCAGGTTTAATTTTGATTGGGTTTGTACAATCATTCAAAGTAAACCAAAATTTGAGAGATCAAATCCAACAAAACTGATTGAGGTCTGATTCAGGAATGGTTGATCTTCCCAGCTTTTCTTTTGTACAGTATCCATTTCACTTGGTTTATGTTTGTTTTACACAAAAAATACAGGAAAGTGAAAGGCTAATAAAGAAATTTATATGCCCATTATTATCTTCTTTCCTTCCACAAAATTGCAATGTTAAATTCCTACAAATGTAGTCCTACATTATTGAGTTCGAGATAGTGTAAAATTCAAAACAGCATAAAAGTCCAAAACAGTTAGGAAAAAAAAAAAAAAAAGTAAGTGTAGCCACCCTCCTACTACGAAGGCTCAGATCTGAAAAGATATTTAGGAGCTACTCTCCAATTCAAGATTTAATTAACCATGTGTTTCAAGTAAAAGTTAGGTAACCAAATACTGTGGGAGGGGTTTAAGGCTCAGTTAAAAAAAACAAAAAACAAAAAAACACTATAGAATTGTCTATACTTTAAACTTTCATGACACATTCAGAAATTTTCCCTAGTGTTACTGCTAATGTTTTAAACACCCTTCCAGTAGCGAGTTCATTGTGAGTTACAAATATGAAATGGTATTCTGAATTCAAACAATCTAGTTCCTCCTCTTGAAAGGCTTTTATCCTCTAAAAATGGGAAAGGGATACTGTTCCAAATAAAGAATTATGACAAAACAAGGAAGAAACCTCCACCATAACAACACACCTTTCAAATAAGGAAAAAGCTGTGCCCAACCTGCAAAAATCACTGCAAGAATTCCAAGCTGGAAAAATACATTGCTGTCTCTATTATCCATTAATCTTTCAATGAATTTGAAATTCTAATTATGTAGCTAAACGTTAAGAAATTTAATTACCAGGCATGCCATAATTTAAGACAGTCATTTCATTTTGACAAATTATGACCTACCTCATACTTCAGCTTGCGTTGAACAGTGCCATTATTAAGCCTCTCATTAGCCTAAGAATAAAAAAGGTGCAGGTAATAATAAAACAATTAAATAAAGTGCCTTTCTTGTACAAGTTGGTTTAGAAGTATTTATAGGAAGAGATAGCCTATTTAATGGCCCCAAAATGACCATTTTCCTATTTATATTTGTTTAAAAACTATCTTGATATTGAATTAAACCAGTCTTAACCTGATTAATTGATTAATCAGGTTATTAGTTTTTAAAAAAGCATTTGCATGTAACTAGTGTTCTTGCAAACAGTCACCATTCTTCTGGATGGAATTTTATTCAATGTATTAATAAAAGCATAAAATGAACATTTTGACTCTGTCTGAATACTTCTTATTGCCATTTACACAATCTTCATTACAAAGGCCATTAGACCTGTACAGTCACTAGAAAAAACGACTAGCAAAACCTAAAACTGACATCCCCAATTTACTGGGTTTTTTTTTTTTTGGTAAATTAAAATTAAACAAATGCACAAAACCACCAACTTTATTGAACAATGAAATTAAATCACTGGTTGCACAAGGTGCCTTGAAATTCAGTATTTCCTAACCAGCTCTGCTCACCTTTAAACTTTCTGCAGACCAGGACAGGCTAGCATGGTTATCCTCAGATCTGTGATGAATATTTTGAAGCCGTCTCTGTACTTCTTGTTCAATAAAGGCATTTATCCTTTGAGATGCATGCAAAGTAGAAAAAAGTACGTTCTTAAATTAAAAAACAAACAAACAAACAAACAAACAAAGCAGGTTTAAGGGCTCTTTGAAATGGTTACAAACCCTAAATACTGCACAATTTCTTAACTGGCAAGCTTAACGTTAGACCAATTTTATCCCTCTGCAAAGAACAGGGTTTTTTCAGCAAGTGTTCATTTAACAGTCCAAGGTTAACAATTTATAAACACCATTAAACAATTTAATGAACCACAGGTTAAGTTACTGCTATATATACATATCTACATAAAAGTGTCATTGAGGGTTAGAGAGATGAGGAAGAAAGAGAAGGCTGGAATTTGGTTTGTTACTTAATAGTTTGCTTTTATTAGTTTTGTAATATGGGCAACTTAGACTAACAAAATCCGTGTCTTCAAACAAAAAGAATGTTCCAAGAGTTGATATTAATTACTCCATGCATAAGTGTAAAACAAACTGAGAGGAAAAAACAATAGTTTTTTCTTAAGTGATGCCAGGCTGCAGCCCTATTAAAAATGCATAATGTAATTTCATTTACTTTTTTGCTTTTAGCATGCATAAAGCTGTATCATATGAAGTAACTCTAAACATAAAAAAAATTTAAGTGCATTTAAGTCTACAGTTGTGCAAACCTCTGTTCTAAAACAAACTGCACAGGAACCACAGATTAGCCAGCTGGTTATCTGAAGTAAAGCATAGCAAATTAATTTTATGTCTAGACTACTCTAAGTACAATTATGGTATTTAATTACAGCCTAACCCTGACAAAATGATCTTTCAAATTATTTCTGTTCTAAAGCTATTGTTTGAATTTGTGACAAAATATTGCAGATATCCAGGTTACCTACCTATCATCAACTAGTGGAATGGAGGATGGCTGTGGCTTTGTTGGGCTGGTAGGGGAATTGGTATGAGAAAGTCTCTCTTCTAATATGCCATGATTTCCTTTCTGTCCACCATCACCCTCATATATTTTTTGCTTCAGCTGCTGAATTTCTTGGTCCAGGCTACAAAGAGATCTTAAAATGTAATTCACATCTGTTTTAAAATACCACTGATTCCCACAGTTCATGTGGGAAGTGCTGTACTTACACTGGGATACTTCTAAGAAGAATTTTAGGTATTAATATTTATGAAGACATAAAAATACCTATTGTTTCTTTAAGCATATTGAAATAGGATAATAGAGACTGACAAACAGTTTACAACAGCAATGTTAAGCTAAATAAAACATTTTTAATAGCTTCCAGTGCAACTGGCATCTAACCAAATATTAATTCATAACACTTAACCTATCTAGTAAGATCACTTGAATAAACTTTCCTTATTACAGAACTCTATTGATCTCAGTTATTTGGCTTCTAGTGATAAATAAATGGATAAATGGAAAAAAAAACAACTCAAAAGACAATACTAATCCAAAAAACAAAGACTACTTAAAACAATGATGTAACAAAATATATTTATAAGAAAATCTTTAAACTGGGTACAAAACACATAAATCTGATTAATTTCCAGCTATTCCTTGTTTCTGTACTTTTTTTTTTGAAAATTTACTTGCAAAATAAAGTCTAGTATTTATTTTTATACCTAATAAATCATCTTCCAAAATGGAAACCTCCTCACCTTCTCTAACAAATAAATTTCACATCAGTCAGATTCATGCACATAACAGAATATATAAAATTTGATACAGTATTTTTGGCTGAAAATGCCTGAGGCATCTAGTACAAAATAAGAAGCACTTCTTGCAGTATTTATCACTTAGTTAAATTAAACTACATAATAACAAAGTAATCCACAGAACACACTTTTCACTTGTATTGTAGCTGAGATTAGATTAGTAACACAGTAATAGCCTTCCCTGCTTCTGTTACAATTTTTGTCTCTAAAGGTAATTCTTTTTTTTTATTCTGTAATTTTCAAGTAATGCCTAAAACCCCAACTTCCTACAAAAGAAGGGGAAACTACAAATTGGCATTCCACACTTACACAACAATTGCATGTATTTAAATTTTTCAGCTATACAGCCTCAGAAGTATGATGCTATGGCTACTTTATTCCCTCTTGGAGGTTAAAACAGAAGAATGGAAAGAGAGAGGACAAATGCAGAGGCTTAGGCTGGACTAAAGCAGGCTGAATTGTTACTTCAGGTTTAGAGAGAGCACTTTTTGCAGCACAGCTAGAGGCCATCTGTTCCTTTTGATTAGCAGCAAAACAGTCCGGCATCCTGAGGGAAAGTGGATGGGAGATGGCTGATGGAAATGAGAGTGTTTGCATCTATGGAAAATCAATTTAGCAGCCAAGATCAGAATTACATTAAAGGAACATAGGTTCTCTCTCGATTTGTACACATCTTACTGTCAAAAGATATCACTTACTACAGCTATAAACTTAACCAGCTGTGTGATGCATTCACCAGTGCACTGAACCACACCTTGTTCCTTTTGAGTGATACGACCCTGAAAGACAACTCTAAATTTGATTTATTTTCACTCTATTGCCACAAATCTTGTGCCAATAAAGACAAAACATGTAAGCATTAATTCCAGTAAAAGTTAACTTCCAGTTACCATTTTGGGGGTCCTCCCTGGAGGTGAGAGAGAATTTGAGCTAGCTTATTTATTAAGAAGTTATTCAGACCGGAGAAAAACAGTTTTATCCAGATATGGATTTATGCTTACACAGCATTTCAAATGAACACTATTTAAAAATTTTCTGATCGTGAACACTGATTTGAACCTCTCTTTCTAGAATATATCATCACACAACAATATCCAGATAAACAATAAGAAACACATACAATTCATCTCCTCACTACAGGGCCCAAGACATTGAAGTCACAGGCTCCAATTTACTCCAAATTGTAAACACAAACACTCATGCATAAGAATGACATAACTGGCCTAAAACATTTAACATACTATTAGGTATCTTCAGGCTTTCTCCTGCCAAAATATTTGTAGTCAACTCTCCCTGCGCACAAATGACATTCTGAACTGAATTATACAGGCCTCTGGGCCTTTCACTCAAAGACTACAAGGTGTTTTTTTTTTTAAGTTTGTGCCAGAAGACTTTAAGTAAGGAAAAGAAAAAACACCTTTTCACTTCTTCAGTATCTTTCAAATTTCAGTCTTCTAGCTGAGAATATAGAGAATATTTTTTCACTTACACAATCCAGCAGTCTCTTCAGGGCTAACTAAGAGCTGTCCATTTTTGGGGAACATCCCTTTGTTTATAGCTGATGTTATTCAAGTTAGATGCTCGGTGTACAAAACTAGATTATATGCTTTTCAAGACAATTATGACAAATAAAAGCAATATCCACAACAAAACAGTGAATCTGTACTGAAAATGCTTAACTAAAATCCACACAATGTAGCTTTGTAAAGTGAAACAGTAACCTCTACACGGGGTAAAGAAAGAAACTATTATCTTCTGATCACAGTTTAAAAGAATAAGGATACAAAAGAACTTATCAATTTGTTTATAGGCAAGTTTATTTTTGGTCTATTTAGAGTGATTTTTCTAATCAAGCAGCTGTTTGAAATCTGTATGAAAGCAAACTGGATAATCATCACTGGAATATTAAAAACCACATCACAAACGCTATCCTAAGAAAAAGTCATTACTTTGCCAATAATGAATTGTTTTAAAATTCTAGCATTATCAAATTGGACAACACTGAAAATGACATTTTAAAAAATAGCAATTTTGCCCTTTTTCCATTCCACCTAAATTCAATGCACAAATTCCAATGGATTTTTGCTTGGGCCAAAAACAAAGCAAAAAAATTTCTTCCTCTTCTCTGGTAAAGGAATACTCATCCTTATCTGAATTACCTTTCTCTGACCCTCCCATACTTACCCTGAATGCTAATCTACAGTTATTATATATATAGCGGATGACATTGCTTCTTTACAGAATAGGTTTTGTCATCACATAGAAGTGCTTCAACACAGCTCTGTATTTATCAAATAAGCTCAAAGCTAACATCAAATTTTACATGGATATATGGCTAGTCTATATTGTTTTTAGCCCTGAAACCAATAACTAAACATTAAACATTACACCTGTTTACTTTGAATACTAGAAGTGTGCAGCACATCATCAGATGAAAGACAGCTGGCAGTCTACTGTAGCTATCAGAATATAAATCTTGAACAACCATATAAAGAAACAAAATATTATACATTAATTTTATAAGTGTAAATAGCTGCAAAAAGACAGAAGTTTGCCTGAGCTTTCTGAACAGACAAAAAAAATTATTCAAATAATGCAGTGATTAATGGAAATACCACGCTGCTAGGGATGGGATAAGTATCTGAACAGAACAGAAATCAATTAGAGAACAAGAATCCTTTAAAAAGCGATACACAGTCTCAATTCTGGGTAAATTACTTAAAGCTCAACAGAAAGCTTGAACGCTGGGAAACAGAACAATTTGCTCTCTCAAAATCTAAAGTATAAGATTCACTCTTTGCGCCCAGGTTCCAGTAACTTGATGCTACCATAATACTCACCGTTCCCTGTCTTGTTCCAGGGCTTTTTGCTCAGCTTCTAGACTAGCCTGCAGACCTGCCTGTTCACTGCTGCTGTTGTTCAAGGTGGCAAGCTTCTGTTTCTGCTCCTCAATTTCAAAGTCTATCGTGGAACGACGTTGCAAGGCAGAGTGCCTTCTTTCTAACTTAGCGACAGCTTGTTCCAATGCCTCTCTCTGCTGCTTTTCCCTTGATTCAAGGATTTCCTTTTCCTTCTTCCGAACTTTTTCTTCCTGACGAGCTACATTGGCTGTGAATTCAAACGTCTCTTGAAGCTGCTGCAATTGGTTTGTGCTAGCTCTATATTGGGCAAGCTGCTCTTCTTTTTCTTCTATTTCTTTCTCAATTTGATAAAGAGTATTATCTAATCCTAACAAGCCTCTATCAAGGACTTCAGAAGCTCTTTGCTTTTCTTCCAGCAGAGCTGGCAAATGATTATTCTTCAGGTATTCAAGCTGGCGTCCTTTAGATTGGAGCCTATATTCTGCCGGCTTTATCTTGTCAAATTCTTCAGCCTTGAGTACAGCATCCACAAAGTTTTCATCCTCTTTCTTGGCAATATCTAACTGTTCTTCACATCCAAATTTTAAGTGGTCCAGAGCTCCTTTTTCATGTGCTATTTCCTTTTCTAGGTGATCCATTTGTTGAACTAAATCCTTCTCTAAAATATTCAACTGTTCTACTTGTTTTCTTTTAAACTCTATGAAATTATGCTGTGCTGTTTCTAACTCTTCACAGTTTTCATCACCTTCAGATCGGGCTTCCTTGACTTTCAAAAGAGATTCTCTAATATCTTCAAGATCTTTTTTCTCTTCTTCAACTCTCTGAACATCTCCTCTCTTCAGTAGCTCTATCATGACCTGTTTGTCTCGAAGCTGTTCTTCTAGATGAGCCACCAACATCACCTGCTCCCTTTCCTGTTCTTCAAGTCTCTTTTTTTCTGATTCCAGCTTGATATATTGTTCATCTTTTTCTTTTTTAAGTTTTTCTAGTTCTCGGAAAATCTGCATTTTCTCTGCTTTTTCATTATGATTAAGTTCTTGTAGTCGCTGCAGCTCTTCTTTGACCCGGGCAAAAATTTCTTCTTGCTGCTTTTGCTTTTGAAGCTCTATCTCCTGTTGTTCCCGTAACCTCTCTTCTTCAAATTTTTCTTTTTCGGCCAGCAAATCCTTTAACCTGCTCTCAATGTGAACACTTCGTCGTTTCAGACTCTCTTCCTGTTTTCGAATTTGCAGCTGTACTATTTCTGTTTCTTTGCGCTGTGACTCTACCTCTTGCTGCATTCTTACAAGTTCTGCCTTGTCAGATCTTTGCTTTTCTTCCATTTCTTCTATTTGTTTCCTACAATAGAACATTTACACAGGAGATTTAAAACCTTTCTTTTTTCCAAAAGACAGCATTTCCCTAAGAAGTTAAGAAGGTCCGGACAAGGATTTTGCAGTATATATCGCTCTGAAAAGTTTAAAGTGAACTTTTTTTGGATAATTTTGTTGTGCCACAGGTTAAGATCTTATATTACCTGGAATTGGCTCAGTGCTGGAGACAATGGTAAAGAAATTAATACAGTTTATATCAACACCCAAAGTTGTGGATGTATGAAATTACAGGAAAATACATTAATGGCATTTATGTTGGTAGAATAATATTAGGCTGTATTAGCTCTGTCAAATCCAATAAAAATATTGATAGAACACATATCAGTGCACACAGTGAAGAGTAAATACAATTACATGGGTATATACACACATACACACACTTTTTTTTTTTTAAATACAGACTTCAATAAAAGGACTTGATTAGAAATTTGCCCCCACCAAATTTGAGCTAACAGATGAATTAAATCGATTTCTTAGTTCAATGGGTTCTTTCTAACCCATCTAATTTATTGATAAACAAGATTATAAGTTTAGGAACAGACTCATTTGAGAAGAAATTACTTTAAGACATATTACTATGTCCATATGATACTAATTTTAAAGGCTCTAATGGGTTCCAACTGAGGAAAGACTTGAGACTTGAAGGTATGTTACAATTATCCCATTAATACAATTGCCTGAACACACGTAAAGACAATGCATCAGTAAGTTTTGGAGAAGCTGAAGTCTGACAAATTAGAGCAGAAGCAAAGCAACTTCATCGTAATCTGAATTCAAACCATATCAACGTAACAAAAAGGAAAAATATCACTGTCTTTATTGTATCTTTTTCTAAATAACAGCTTCTAATGGTTCAGAGTTATTCTTTTTGAGTTTATATAACTCAGTCCAATTATATAACCAGATGTTTCAAAACTGAGAAAGCAGTCTAAAGCTGAGAAAGCAGAAAGACTCTTTCAGCTTATCAAAGCAAGGCTGTGATCTGCAAGATGCTGAGATCAACTGCTTCTAAAATCTTAGTAGGTATGATAAGCCAGAACAATCAGTTCAGTTCACCAGCTAACAACAATACTTTGTTTTGTCTTTCAAACTAATTTCTATAATAATGTTCTGATGAATATTATTGGTATGTGCATACTATCGCTATAGTTTTATTTATTTAAAAAAGCAGAGTTTGAAGTGTTAGTTTTCTACTTTCCTTCAAGACTTCATCCAAAGGCAACTCAAGTGTTTAAAGAGAGAGAGAGAGAGAGAGAGAGAGAGAGAGAGAGAGAGTGTAAATATCTCATTTGCCATCTTTTAAAATAATACCATGAAAATTAAGAATGAGAACCATAATTTACATTTAGATAGTACACCTACTTGATAACTTTAAGTTTGGTATTTCTTTTGCTAAAGATCACATTTGGCTACAGTTCAGCATGTCTAATTGGTTACTAATCAATGAGAATCAACAGTTCTTCAAGAAAATAATTAGTCTTTGAAGCCTTCATAGAAAAAACAAGACAAAATTATTTAAATCAGGGTTCTCTGCTTGCTGATTAATGCTGTGATTCAAAATTAATGGTTTAAATGAGTCCACAATGATTGAGATATATATATATATATATATATATATACACACACACACCCATATTTTTTTTTTCACTTAATATATTTTTATACTTCTTCACGTATATATATGAAAAAATATATATATAAAGACCACAATAAAGTTACCTTTTACTTTCCAGCTTTTCAAGCTCCTCTCGTTGTTGTCTCTCAAATTCTAACCTAAATAAAAAGGGGGGGGGGGGGAAAATCAATAAAAAGCTATTATTTCTTGACCAAAAAAAAAAAAAAAAAAAATCACACACCAAAAAGAAGAAGATGCTATACAATTCATGGTGTCAGTTTAAAAGATTATTATAATGATGGAAATCAAAAGGTTTTATAAAACTACTGTCTACAATAACTGAAAATATTTCCTTTATTAGGGTTACAAATTATATACCATGCTGCCTGACACTTGTGTAGGAACAGAAAAGTAAATGATTTTTGGGGAAAAAATATATATATATAAAAGTAGAGATAAACAAGACAGATTAATGATTAGCATAGCCTCTGCAAGTTAACTACATGCAGACATGGCAATCAATACATAGAAATTGAATTTCTCTACCTTAGACAGATCGGTCCTTTCACAGGGAAAAGACTGCCATGGGAGGTAGAGGGAAACAGAGTGATTGATTAAGAAAGGAATTGATAGAAAAAAAAAAACAACACATTAGCAGTAAAGAATATTTTAAAGTTGACAACATTTTGCTTGATCAGAGGTTAAACTGGTTAGATTCACAGAACAGTCAATCACATTACAGCTCAAAGTCAAATTTAAATAGCTAGTTTTTCCTAAAAATGCTTTTCAAGTGTCTATGATAGTCGATACTCATAATCTTTTGGTTTATTAACTTGGCCAGTTCTGAGAAGGGAAAGAGCACCTGGAACTAAGCTGTGGCACGGATGTCATTCTTGCTTTTCCTCCCAAGAAAAAATTATGATGATGATGTAATCAGTGGGGTTGGCAAACTTCAAATTCATGCAACGTAGAATATCCAAGCATGGAATGCGACACAAACCCATTTATCTAAAACACTTTGAGACTTTAATGCAATTAGTTTGACAAAGTTCTGAATAATTAGGGGAGAGTATTTTCTGTTATTTTTAATATTAGTTCATATTACTGTTGCACAGAACTCTCTCTTTGATTTAATTTCCTCTGAAAGATCTATGTTTTCATAAGAAAGTTTTTCAAAATAAATGTAACTAGTTTTTTAAAGCACAGAGAACCTATATATATGGATTGAAATATCCAACCAAATACACAAATATCCAGTTATTTCAGACTCACTACCAATTAAAGACTTCGTAGATTAGTGAGTGAGATAAAACAAAACAAACCTGCACCATAAGTTAACTTTGATTACTTAAGGAACTGCAGTTTAATTTAAAACTACTTCATAAGTTAGATTTAAGGTGTCATGATTGCAATTGTGTAGACAGCTTTTTAAGAAACAGGTACATTTAATATTTCTTTCTAAAATCATACGTGTGCCTATGACTGAAAGGGAATACCCAGGAAATAAGCAAAAAATATACCGGTGTAATGTTTCTAAAGCAAGTTAAATGAACTTCCATTCATAAATGCTCAAGAAGCATGTTTCCAACCACTTCGATAATGGAGAAACACAAGTTTAACAATTTACATTTTTCCTTATTTCCCACAAATCCATTTCAAAAAGTGCCTTCTACAGTGCCTAAGATATTAAAAAAAAAACCCAGACCCACATTTGCTAAGTACACAATCCAAGACAATCAGCACCTTCATATCAATATTTTACCAACAGCCCTTTCACATTTGCATTAAGAGAAAGTCTAGGAAGGGCACTTCCGGGGAGTAGCTTAATCTTACAGCACTGGGAGAGATGATAACCACTTAATATTTTTAATTCAATCACAATTTCTGTAACACCAATGTAAAATCCACAAAGTTATCCAAGACTGAGAACAAAAATGAATCTCCAGGGACTTTCACAAAGCAAAAGCCTAACTCATTGGTTACTGAGCTTTTTTTTTTTTAAAAGCTGTATCTCAAAAGCCCTTGCTTTGGCTATGGTCTGTCTCCAGAATTCACAGCTGTTAGTCCTCACTTCTTAGCTAGGGTTTAGCTGACAAACCTCACCATGCTTGTTGTTATTTCAGTCCAAGATAACATAGATTTTGGGGGATACAGCTTTGGATTCTCAAAATGCAGATGTCCTTTGAGCACCGTCAGATGTAGACCTTCTTTGCTTAGACAGTTGGCAAAGGCCATTTACAAGTATTCTCAAACTTGGTTAAGCCATAATGAAGTAAAACTTGCCAGACATGCTAACAAAACCCAGAGCAAAACCATTTTGCATGTCCTATAAAACCACTTACATGTCCTATAAAACACATATCTTGGAAAATTATTTTATACAGGCATAAAAATGGTGACTGGCTTTTGACTGAGATCTGATACAAAGAAAACGAGCCATCACGGCAATCATTCCGATATAAAAACAGATTAGTGGTGAATATTTCATGACTCTTTCAGGAAGTGTCTCTCTGCCACCTCAAACACTGAAATGAAGCTGGTGGTTTTTCAGTAAAGACAGGAATGAACAATGTGGAAGTGGTTCTTTCTTAAGGGAATATGGCTATTTTCCAAAGCAAAACATGGATTATCATCAGCCTTCCCCCCCCCCAATCCATAGCTTCCAAATGCTACACAAAGCTTTTTTTTTTTTAAAAAAAAGAAGTATATTTAATGCTTTTTAGACAAATAAAACATAGTCCTATGGACTAAAGGGCTAATGCAGCTTGGTGTCGTATTGCTATGTAGGCTTTCTGATGCCTAAGAAGGCCTGAGCTCCACTGAGGGCTCTCCTACCATGGGTGCAGTCATTGCATCTCTATCCCACGGGGATTCTCTGTCAACAGCGTTCAAGCTGCAGCCTTTATTTCTGTCGGGGTAATAGCAATGGCCATCTTCCTTACCTGGCTGCCCATTTTCACATGTTTAGCAACTTTCTACTTTTGAGATCATTAGCCCTCTGCAATATTTGATTCCAACTGGTTATCAGTTCTGAAGTTATTTCAGCAAAAGAGACGTATTTTCTTTTAGTCTATCCTTAATAAAAATCTTTCTCACATAACCTCTACTCCCTTAATAAATGTGAGCACTGCTGTGAACAGAAAAAAATATTAGCTTGAAATTAAAACAAAGACAGATATTAAGAACTAGAATCTAGTCTTTCTTCTTTTGTAGAACTCCCACAAAAGAACTTAATCTGATCAGCGTAGAATTAAATGGTCACCATTTTCCTGGGAAACATGGCATATCTAGCGATAAGAACAGTGTAGACAAGCTGCAGAGAAAAGAAAGTCAGTTTTACTAGTACAACACTACAATAGCTTGATTTACACAGCACAAAAGTGTGAACTGCTACTACATGTATTAGGAAAGACCAAGTACTGGCAAGACTACAAAGATACTACAATGCTAGCTCAGTAGGCCAATTTGTATGATTAATAAAAATAAATTAAAAAAAGCTAAATCCATGAGAAGACTAAGGTTTCCCATAAGTGGTTTTAGAGTTACACTGTAATGTAACTTACAAAAGATCCACCAATTAAATCTTCAAACTAAATCTATGAGCAAAACTCTATTTTATCCAAAGCTCATTAGCTGAAGCAGTGTTGCATGACACCAGATTAAAGACAAACACTGGGAACCAGAAGTACAGAGAATTTTGCATGTTAAACCAGAATTTTGTGCAACTACCTCCACATATGGGAAATCAACAGCCAAACTTAGAAACACAACAAAAGTCACACACAAAGACCACCCATTTGAAAACACAATTATAAAGATGATACTATGATTTTTCAGACAGGAAAAATACAAAATACAGTAGGCAAAATACGTGGGCTGTCTTCTTTAGGGAAAAGAAGATTTTCACTGTTAGAGAAAAACTCTATAGAAAGAAATGTGTGGAGTACAGCAATTTCCACTAATCAACCAGCATTTAGTAATCATTACCAGATATAGTGCCTAAGATAATGCAGAGAGATTGTTTTGTGCATGATGCAATCTGCCTCAGTTACCACCACTAACAAACGTTCAGACTGAAAAAAGAAGCTTAAAAATTTAGATAACAGAACTCTTGACCTACTGAGCATAAATTAAGTCAGTTCTTTACCATAAATAACAAATCAAGACAGAATTTTCTACAATTTGAGACTCCTCAAGTCTTAAAACACTAGGCCAGTTAAACAAACAAAAATGTCCATCTCCCACCTGCCAGCAGTGTCCTAACCTCCAGGTTATAATGTCACCGTAGGAGAGGGTGACACACACACCCACACACACACCCACACACCCCACACTTGTTGGAGCTGTGCTACCATGCAGAAGCGTCTAGCTGATTTCTGGTACAACAAAGGAGCGTGACTCCTTGCTCAGTAATGATGGCCCTTGCCTTGAGTGAGGAAGAAACGCGGGAGGAGGAATGGAGGAATCCCCTGTCTCCCCTCCCAGCATGGTGCAATTTTACCCAAAGACAGCAGCAGCTCTGGGTGTAGGCAGCAGCAGACTTTTAATATTCAGGGCACATTCTTGACAAAGCCTGTGGTACCAGTACTTTGCACGTTTGGGAGAGTTCTCATGGAGCACACACTAGGGGTTAAACTCCTAAATTTCGCTGCAAACACCACAATAGGAGAGATGTTATTTATCCGCTATCACAACAACTGAAAGCAATAACCCACAGGCTCTTCTGCCATTTACTGCTAAAGATGATAGATCTTACAAGCTGCTTATTACAATCTACAGAAACTGCAAATTTAGCTGCCAGGTTATTAATACTAAAATTGGAAGAAAAGGGTTGAAAGTAGTAAATTAACAATAGGCAGAACGCTGGTCAGCTACAGAAATCCCACAAAAAGCAATGGGTCTGCTGTTGCATCTACATCTACATTGCTGGTGACCATCAGTTCTCATAGTGTGATGATTTACTGAAAGCTGTCAAACCAGGAACGAGGCAATACTACAGTCTGTTATAAAGAGTCACAATAAAGGAAGTAGTCCAAGTCCTAGGTTGCTCCTGGATGCTAAAATAATAATAAAACCCAAGCCAAATTTAGTGAAGGATAGTCTTTTTCCATCTCTACTTTCCTAGAAAGCAACACGCTCCTCCTCACCTAACGACTTTGCTACAATTACCTTGCCTTTTGAACTCCAGAGATTAGGTTTATTGAATATGTTTTACCCAGACTGAACACAGACACCACTTAGAAGAATAACCACTGCAGGACTGTACTTGCTCAGCAGCATCCCCAGCTGGAAGTCCAGAACTCAGGTGTTCTGCAAGCTGTTTAACTCCTTACGGATATGGCATCATTGTCTTTAAAATATTATTACACCCTAAACATTTGTGGTCTGCTTTATCCAAAGCACGTTTTCTTTTCTTTAATTACCCTAGCTACCTGTCACCCTTAAAGTGACATTTTCTGCAGAATTACCTCCCTGGACAAACTCACCGTATGATCAGAAAAAAAACAGTGCTGTCCCAAAGCAAGAGATGGAAAGAAGACAGTGTTAGCATCTACTTAGACGAATCAAACATTGTCATGGAAGCGCAGCCTAAGCTGAAAAGCTGCTGTTGTCAAATTGCTGTCCGTAAAGACACATCAGTAATGGAACATGTTTTCTTCCACTGATTTCTAAGATCATGGTTCAGTTAAACAGCAGAGCAAACTTCACAGCCTGCCTTCTCTTTGCAGCAGTCATAAAAGCAGTAAAAGCAGTCATAATTGAAATTATTATTTTTTTAAATCACTGATCTATTAGGACACAGACAGCCTCTGCATTGTGTGGGTAATGTATTTTATTAGGTGTGGCATATATTATTTTAAACATTGTTAAAGTGTCCGAAGATAGGGATAAGAGCTTAAATTACAAATACACAACTTTGAGCTTCCTCACTTAGAGGAAAACATGTGTATGTAACAGTGACAATGTCCAACTTTGAACAGGTTTTATTGCTCACAAACAAGTGACAGTCATGCAGACTTGCATTCCTCCTGTAATGAGCCTTAAGCATAATCCTGGTTTGTGTTTACAAATTAAGCAAGACAAAACACCTATTCTCGCAAGTCAATTCGCAAAGATTAATTGAATGCAGACTAGCAGAAGAATACCAATAATTAACCCTCTGCTCATAGTTTACTGTCTAATAAAATACAGGCATGAAAATGTTCAGGAGTATGAGGAGTATTTCACCTCAGTTTCAACAAGAGTAGTTCCCTCATAATCACACCGAAGGAGGGAAATAAAAGCTACAAGTGCTAAATAGGAAAAACTATAGTGTTTCTGAAAATTGCTGAGTACATTGGTAATTTAAAGATATTAATCATATTGTAAGATTTCCAGGAAAGCAAGGTGAGGTGTTTGAAGATCTGATAAGGAAGAAAGAAGCCATCTTCCACAAAACACACTGAAAAAAAATGAATTTGGTGCTATCTATTCCATCCCAGAGGCAATCAATTAACTCTTTAGACATATTTTTATATGGCTCACAGAAAAAAAATCCTCTCTATCAAACATGATTTGACATTATCTGAACTCCTTGGGCAGGGAAATCATTCTTAAGCCTATGCTCACCTGGACCTTGACCATACTGTTATATTTTACTGTAAATCTGAAAGACTACAACTGAAGCAATGCTGAAACAATATGTCCTAGTCTACAGTGATTGCAAAGTGTCAAGGTTGGTATGTGCTGCCATTCAGAGAGATCTGGACAGGCTGGAGAGAGGGGTGGAGAGGAACCTCATGAAGTTCAACAAAGGCAAGTGCAGAGTCCTGCACCTGGGGAGGAATAACCCCATGCACCAGGACAGGCTGGAGGTGGATCTGCTGGAAAGCAGCTCTGCAGAGAAAGACCTGGGAGTCCTGGTGGACAAATTAACCATGAGGCAGCAATGTGCCCTTGTGGCCAAGAAGGCCACTGGTATCCTGGGGTGTATTAGGAAGAGTGTTGCCAGCAAGTCGAGGGAGGTGATCCTCCCCCTCTACTCAGCCCTGCTGAGTACCACATCTGGAGTCCTGCGTCCAGTTCTGGGCTCCCCAGTATGAGAGACATATGGCACTACTGGAGCAAGTCCAGCATAGGGCTACTAAGATGATTAGGGGACTGGAGCATCTCTCTTATGAGGAAAGGCTGAGAGAGTTGGACCTCTTTAGCCTGGAGAAGAGAAGACTGAGAGGGGATCTTATTAATGTGTATAAATATGTAAAGGGAGGGTGTCAAGAGGATGGGGCCAGACTCTCTTCAGTGGTGCCCAGCGACAGCACAAGAAGCAACGGGCACAAATGGAAACACAGGGAGTTCCACCTGAATATGAGGAAAAACTTCTTTCCTGTGAGGGTGACAGAGCACTGGAGCAGGCTGCCCAGAGAGGTTTGGAGTCTCCTTCTCTGGAGATATTCAAAACCTGCCTGGACGCGATCCTGTGCAATGTGCTCTAGGTGATCCTGCTTGGGCAGGGGGGTTGGATTTGGACCATCTCCAGAGGTCCCTTCCAACCTTAACCATTCTGTGATTCTGTATTGTGCAGTATAATGCAGTTATTCATAGCAGTATTCAGTGTAACATTATTACTCTAGGAAGTGATGAAGGTAGCAGATTCATAATCAGAGGTAACAGAATAGCCAGGAACTTTCCCTAGCCCTCAACAGCAACTGTCAATGGAAGATCAACCTATTTGAAAAGGCTGAAAGAGAGAAAAAAAAAAAAGTCTACATTTTGACCTTCTCTTTCACCTCTGTCTGAAAAAAGATGTGTAATTTATGAGCAACCAGCTCAGTGTCTTGAGTTCTTTGTAGGTAACTTAGTAGCAAGAGAGCAACAATGACATTTGAAGCAGTTTTTACACATACCACAATATTTAACACATTATTTAACTTGAATTTGTCATTACCTGTTCAATCTTCCTAAGTTCTAATGGACAAAGAGCAATCCCACACAAACTCAGGAATAAAGCTGCACTATCAAAATATGGCCAATTTTTCAAAAGCACGTAGGTGGTTAAGGTGTTTCATCTCATGCTCAATTCAAAACACAAGCACTAGCCATTTGGGGGGGGGAAAATCTGAACACAACACCACCAATTCTCTCTAAATTACTTTAAGAACACTGGTAAAAACATTAAAAACAGTTTCTCTACAACAAGCAGTCTATTTCATTTTAACTGCATAATAAAACTGTTCTCCATATCCTACCCTAGCCACCTACTAAGAGGTATATAGATGAGAACCTAAGACACTAATTTCCTGGCCTTTTTATGCCTGTATTGGTATTAAATGAACTTTAGAAGTCTTACTTAATTTCCAGTTTACAATACATTTTTCTCAGGAAAAAAAAGTTATCTTGTAATTCTCAAGAAAGTATAAATGTAAAGTTTGCAATATCATAATTGTGCTGGACTGCCTTGGTTTTAATGACAAACTTTGCCTCCTGAAGTCCAGGCACTATGACTTTATTAGTGTCAGATCTGTCAGTGTGGCTGTCAGCTGGTGCAGTTACTCTTCTTGCCTTTGAGTAGTGGATCCCTTGTAAGAGCAAGTTTTCTGCATAATGGAAACCTCCTCAATGTCCTTTTATCCCATTTTCTAGCACAGACTTGAAATATTAGTTCAAATAAAGTTTCTGAAAAGTTCTTACATCATTTGGAAGCCCATTATTTAGCTTGAATGTAGTATTAACTTGAGAACAAAATAATTTCTATCACTGCCACTTGAAACATTCAAACCACTAACAAGGAGAACTGGTGCCATTTATACAACTGCATTTCAGAATATACTCACCCTGGATTATAAAGCATAACTGCTGACAGGTTCTCACAAGATTTTGAAAGATCTGTCATAGATAAGCTGAAGGAAGACAGCAGTCCACTCTAACAACAGACCATAAAATGAAAGTATTAGACAAACACTACTGTGCTTACAAACTCTTCCTTTCATTTGATGAAATTCCCCCAAATACTCAATCTCACCTTTCTTTTTTCCCTTAGCTTGGCAGCTTCTTTGGGGTGGTTAAAGCGAAACATATTGGTTCTTCCAAGTAATATAACAGCACCTGATGAGAAAAAAACCACACAATTTACTGACAACATGCTGCACCAGAAAATGCCAAATATTTTTTCAGTCATCCAATATGTAAGCAAATACTTTCATAAAGAACTTCAACTTAGAACTTAAAGTAATAAAATAAACAATTAAAGTGTATAAAGATGTATGATCACAGCCGTTAACTGCTGTGTATGTTCATTCCTTCATGTTCCTAGTTAAAAAAAAAAAAAAAAAAAAAAAGCACACACTCATGCACACAACGATTAGTCATGTTGATGTTGTTCAGCTGATGAAGTAGAGGAAGCAGTAGTAGCAGCTGCCCCAAATTTTTCCTATATACTCTTTCAACACTGCTACTTTGGGGGCTAGAAACCAGCAAGTGCCAAATGTCACAGGTATGTCCATAACTAAGGCTAAGGACAAACTAACTTTCACTTCTCTGCTACTGATCCAAGACAGGTTTGAATCCACCTAAGCTGAAAGCTCCATTGCTCCATAATTTATACTCTCACTTACCTTTCTTATCTTTATATAGAAAAACATTGAAAGCTACCACTACCCAAAATAGGATTATTAGACTTTTATACCCAATACTTATTTTCAAGGGGGAAAAAATGGAATAATTTATATTGCTCAGTAAACATCCATTATTGTATTTAATCAATTACAGGTACAGATCACAAATAACGTGTTTCTGGACATTTACTATCATATTTTGAAGAAGCTGGCACCAAGATTAATACTTTCCTACTAAAAAATATATCGTCAGTGATGTCTCACTGCTGTTATGAAATGGAAGTCTTCCAAGTTAACCACCACAGAATCAAGCATTTATCTGTCGGTGGGAGGCATTTTTAAAAGAAAAAAGCTGCTATTACATTTACAGTCTGAAAGAGAACTGCACTTACACTGCTCACCGCAAACAAATTGTTACCATCTGAGAATAAAATACTGTCCTCAGCTAAGAATGCTCCTCCGAAAATTAGCTTAATCAGGAATATCAGCCCAAGTAAGATCACCCAAGCTTAGCAAAATCAATGGCAAAATTCACTGTAGTCACAGTGTCACTCCTTGCTGTCTACATCACACCTCAATTTTGGATCATACTAACATTTCACCTCAGTCTAATCTTAAACAGAAATAGCTTTCATAAATTTGTATGTAGGTTGGTATGGCAAAGACATTCCGATACCATCTTTGTAATTTATGTGCTGCAGCTGGTTGGCCCTTCCCTCATGACGTGCACTGGGCATACTTTTCAAGAAAGCATATTAAAAAGGGGCCCTGCTGGTCATGACTGCTATAGTGAAAGCAGTTAAACTCTTTCTATTCTACAACTGCTTCATATGCTCACAGTTTTCCCCAAACATGTATCTGTTCTGCTCTTGCTGTTTGCCTGGAGGGGGATTTTGATTATTTTAGCAGAGGAGGCAGTGAGGATTTCAGTGAAATTCCTTCAGCTTGGAATGAAGATAATTAGTTGTAAATATTTTTGACCACATTATTAAATGGAAACAGCTTCAGTGAATTTAAATTTCAGAATGAGTACAAATATAGGTAACTGTTCCTAACTTTACAAATATAAAACCGAACAGTGTACTTAAGTACATGAACGTTTGAAAACACATGACTGATCAAATGAACAACTGCTGGGCTTCTCTCTTAGTACATCTCTGAATGTATGATCATGATCATGGGAGGAGGAGATTTGGCATAGGTCTGAATAGGAGGAAAGAGAAGAGATATGCACATGACATGATACATCATTATGGGAAGTATTTAATACACTAATACAGCCAATGTACAGGTTAGAACAGGAATTACAGCTCCTCCCCCCATTAAATTCCTCTTTTCTATCTAAGCATGTCACAGACATTACTGCATGATGCTGCTTTTTGTCTCTATACTCTTTCTTTTAAATCTTATTCCAGAATTTAGGAAAAACTGTACAATCTTAATTCACATTTGACAAAACTTAGGCTGTGATGGTGCTGCTTATCTATTCAGGAAAAAAAGTCCGTATCAAAACTGTTCTGTATAATATTTCCTAAGTACTAGTTTAGATGGCCCACTATTATGCTATTGTACAATGCAGCTCCCCATCTGAATGCATGTGTGCAAAATGTAGAGTAAGTGTTGGCACGGAAACAACAGAATTTTCTATGGGTTTTGCTTTCCATTTATTTACTCTAAGCAATAATTCTCATTCTCATTGAATGTAAAGCAGCAAAGGAAAAAAGGTTTATCAAATACAATGATACTACTAAAAATACACACAAAAAAACAAGCAATAAAAAGTCTGTACCATTTGGGGAACTCTTATCAGGTAATTTAGCTAGTTTCTTCCCATACGTAAATGGCCAGAAAGTATATGAAATAAATAAGAAGAATATATGTTCAAATATCATCAAGCATCACTCAACTACATAGATCAGTATTTTGGAACTATACAAACAAATGTATCCATAATTAATCTTCCTAATATTTTAGAAGTTATTTTTTAACTAATGAATATGAAAAAAAAAAAAAGTGGGAGATATCAGCTACAGAAGGGTTGGCAGTTTGGCCTAAAAATGGAAAACTCAGCTTAAGCTGAGGATAAGTTTAAGGCAAAGGACAAACTATAGTATGTGAATATTAATTCATTTATCTCTAGAAATCCTAGCAGATGCTCTTAAGAATAAAAAATACTGTAGAAAGTTTATTTTACACAAAAAGGGCACATTAACCAGAATTTACAAATGCTGGAAGTAATCTGAAGAAGGAAGTATTAATTAATTACTATGCCTTTTTTTTTTAAATCTACATTCTAAAACAGCATAAAAACTTAACACATTTTCAAATGAATAGTTATTAATAATAAACGGAAACATTTAAATATATCAGCAGTTAATCAGAGATCTCTGAAGCAGATATTTAAAGATACTGGCATTTCATGCTGTGAGACTAAATGCTATCACAGCTAGGACATATGTATTGCGCACGAGTTGGTAAACTGGTTATTTCATTGGCTCTTCCCATCTGACATCGTCTTTCAGGCTCAGTCTGGTTAGACAGTCTACAGGGCAGCTTAGACAGCTGTTTTTGTACAATTTAGTAACCTAAAAGAAATCTTTGCCCCTCCTTTTGAGGTGCAAATTTCTTTAGATAGAAAGAAATACTAAAAAAAAAAAAAAAAAAGAAAAAAAAAAAGGCAAGCTTCCACTCTTCATGGGACAAAACTAAGTCATTAGGCATTACACAGTAGGCTTGGAAGAAGGAAATAACATCCAAACTCTTACCTTCTTCTGAGGCCCATCAAACCTTTACCCACTTTGAAATGTAGTAGGCTAAAGCAAAGATGAGTCATTGCAACTACAACTCTTATTCTTTCTATTTGCCATAGAAGCCAATGCTTCTAATGCTAACCATTTATCAATAGGATTTACCCAAATATAAGGCAAAGAGGATTGGGCTTTCCCCCCACCCAGAAAGTTCTTCTAAAAAACATGTCAACCTTAGATTTGCTGCTGAAAAATCTGTCATCTTCTCCATACGCCTGTTCTTTAATGTTATCTTGCATGTGACGGAAGCCTAGGTCAGCGAGTACAACTGCCACCTGTGACAAAAGCAAGCTATCACATGCCAAAACATCAGTGATAAACCGCCTGTGGGCCAACTCTTTACCGAGGTCATGAGTTAAAAACCTCTGTTACCTCTGATCAGCTGGTCTCTGCTAACTCGCTCCAGCAGAGCAAGTCTGTTCTAACTCCTTCATAGCTCTTGGAAAGAGTTCAGGTGGTGCTGAAAACCCAGCTGAAATCACGGGACCATGCTCAGGCTGCGTGTGACAGCGTGCTTGGGAAGTACAGAAAATCAGATTGGACAGGAAAGATGTACGAGGGTGAGGAACATGTAATTCCAGGCCTGGTGCGCACCCATACAGGACCATACATTTGGGTATGCAGAAGGAAGGTCATGGACTGTGGAAAAGTGGGTGCATATAGTAAGATGGTGGGAAGAGAGAGGATCCTAGTTTCAGAATTGTGGTTGGGTGTGGGAGTACAATATATGATAGGAAGATACTTCCCATCTTCAAGATGATTTTTCTTCTCTCCTAGAAGGGCAAACAAAGTGTAACAAGGCATTATTTTATACTGGGGTAAACGCTGGATTTTAAAAATGTATTTGCTTGCCAAGAATCAGTAAAACATGATGTAAATACTTCCAAAAATATCTGTCACTGGAAAGCATTACCTGCTTTCCCAAGTGATAGCAGAAAGTTCCAGATAATTCATTCTATGCTCACCATTCCTTGGAGGCAAGGAACAATCCTCTTCCATTACCCTTTCTTCCCTCATCTATGAATAAACTCATTTACAGCCTGATCTTCCCCTTCACTTGACTCAGGCCAAAACACGCAGACCTGCCTGTTCCTACCATGTACACAGAAAAATGCCTGAGGCAATTAAAAGAAGAGAGCACTCTGATAAGCAGTCATCCCCACCAAAAAAAAGAAAAGAAAAAAAAGATCACCTGTAAGCTTGGTTCTAAAGAAAATGTCAGTGGAAATGAAAGATTAATTTGATGAAAACTGACTATCTGTAACAGAAATGACAACTGCATTGCTCTCTTATTTTACATGAATAAGTAGATGCTTTGCTGAATCAACATCCCCTTTCCACACCAAAATTCCTTACTTTCTGAAAGCAAAATCTTGAAGTGCTTGAGTTCAGAAAAGATACAAGATTATCCTCGTTCAACACTGTCCTTTCCACTGAACTCCTAATTTGTTCAAGTAAGTTTGCTCTGAGGGTTTCTTTCCAGGGATGTAAAGCGACACTGTTTCTTCAGCAGCAGAGCTGGGTCACAACCTCACTGCTAAACAGAAAAGCGTTCTGGGTGCTCCTGGAAGAAACGCTGAGAACCTCTGCTGTAGAACTCATCAGCTTAGTTGTTTCACCAGTCCTTTCCAGGCCAACACTACACATCTTTGCTCCCAGCTGTCCCAGTTGCTTTTTCATTTCCAGATTTTAAAGTTTCTGCACTGAAATTATAATTCTCTAACCTTCCTCCATTACAGTTAGCCTCTCCCTTTGTGTCATTTTACTACACCTGCAGTTAACGGATACTCTAGCTGAATCTACTGCTATACAAAAGGATTTGCCAAAAGAGTGTTAGCAGGACTGGCCGGCCTGAAATTCGGGGCGGGGGAAGTCTCCAACACCATTTTGTTCGTACACAGACTGGTATTCTTTTTTTTAATATCACAGCAATCTAAGCCATCTGGCATGGAGTTTACTTTATGCATAAATTTTTAATGAAATCAAATGGTAATTATCAATTCATACTCAAGATGATAATGTAGCTTAAGTTAGTAAAGAATTCTTTTTTCACCGTATTGCAGTTCTCTGACTGAATAAACCCTCCAAGGCTCTCCTAATTGCAGAGGAGAAGAAAAGGAATCAAAATTAAAAGGAATTTAACAATAAACCCCTTAAATACAGATGGAGTTTTCAGTGTTGTTGCCAGAAAGAAAAAAAAGGACGCTGTATAAAAATTACATTATTCTGGGCAATACCTTGGTTTAGGTGTGTGGCTTCTGTAACCTGAATACCATTCACAGAACACTGAGCTCCATTCAGTGGTATTAGATTCACAGTACCATTGAGATTTTCAAAGACGCAGTGCTCACTTTCCAAATCAAGGCCATGAAGAACTAAAACACACAGAAATAAAACAACATAATTAGTCTCTTAACAACAAATAAAATTAGTAATTTGATATTAATTTATTAAAAACATATGGCACTATCTATTTGAAAATGTCCTTTCTCTTTATTCTGGATAATGTTTTGTTCTTTTTCTCATCAATTCCTACCTTTTAGCAACTGTATGCCTTGAAGGTTTACCCTGTTTATTGCTTTATTTTAATGCAGAGAGAAGTGTTTTGTTTTTTTGTGTAATCTTCTTTTCTCCCATGTTTTGGCACCAGATTAATATGTTTATTTGCACACACTTGTAGAAACTGGTTTTTTTGACTAGTTTCACTGAGTAATAATGAAAAAATCTTGACCTTAAAGCAGTTTTATTCAAATCTGATGAGACAGGATACAATATGTGATCACAGATTATTAAGCATGGCTGAAATAAGGTTCTTACTGTTTATTACACTCAGGCCTTCTATCAATCATTTATGCTACTTTCCTTCTCTTCTGTAGAGGCAATCGTACAAGAGTCGAGGAAGTCCTCCATTCTCACCAGAAACAAAGATGAAAATTTTATATATCACGTTGTCTACTGTTACAAAGCAACACATAGGTACTCTAGTTTCTCAGAATTTATTTAGAAATTTAAATTCAGACATCTTGTGACCAAAGAAAACACACAGAACTAAATTATTTGGCTCTTGATTTCTCACTTGAGAACTAAAGATTTTCACTTATTTAATGAAACTCCATTCAAGCAACATATATGTCAAGGCAGTCCAGTATTGGCACTTGTTTGCACTGATATCAAGCGAATAAGGAAATCAATAGAAGAAGCCTACCCATTTTTCATCAACTTGCAGAATTTTCATCAACATGAATCTAAAGTCCAAAGATTACTTTAGATATAACAATGTAACAATACTGTCATTACACAAAGGTTAAGAGAACAATTATGCATCAATTACGACAGGTGCTGCATGAAAAAGGGCGGTATTTCTACAGAACCCTATTTAAAGTCCACAAGAAATAGATTAACAACAAATCTCAGTGTGTATGAATAACAACACATTTTAAGCCCACAAGCTGTTTTAGAAGTTATGCTCTTTGAGGCAAATCCCACATAATTCAGATCTGTTACAAGATTTTGAAAAATAAAAATATGCAAGAACATGTGAACAACTAATTGAAAAGGGCAAAACATTGATGAAATTTTATTCACATCGTAAGACACTGGATGAAAAAAGAACAACTGAAGGAAGAATGAGTGTGAAAAAAAAAACAACTTCCTTACCAATATCCTGTTCTGTCATAGCATCTTCTCTGCCAACATATGTTTGGCCTTCCTAATTAAGACAAAATATGTTATTTTCAGCTGAACTTCTTCCCTCCCCTGCGAAGATATAATTTAACCTTCCACTTTCTCACAGCATCCTGCACCAAGTACATGTTTATACATATACATGAAAGAATCAGATAACATTCTTGGAATACCTTCATAGAGCAATCTTTATTGTACAAAACTTGAATTTGCTAGCAATATTAACTGTCCTGCATAGAACCACTTTTGTGGCAATTAATCTAGATTTAGATTTCAATTTAAGCTTTACAACAAGAAGAATGAGAAACCAATATACATGGGTAGGAATATCATACATCTATCACTATCCCCAGGATAAACCTAAGCAATAAACTGACAGATATTATAATCTGAATCAGTTACAATCTTTTAACAGCTATCTAACCGGAGTGGAGAAATGTAATGAACGCTCACTATATTTAGATTGCAAATTAATACCATAATTTGTCTACTCAAAAATCACAAGGCACACAAAGGTTGTGGAAACACAGACGTGTTTTTACCTTCAAGTGATACAAGATGATACCAGTACTAAGAAGATCATCATCAATGCCAATAAGATGAGGCAGTTCAGAATCTAACACAACACCTATCCCTTCTTTCCTAAGGGCCAAGGTTTGTTCCTGTAATGGAGAAAAGTATATTAAGATATGCAAGTAATACTGCTCTTCATTCTCTTTCTAAAACAAGTTTAATATAACTTAATCTATGTAGTATCACAAAAAATACAAGCAGGATTTATGTTTTAAATGTGATTTGTGCATTTCCAATGAGTATTCCAGCTTGTTGTTCAGGAAGTCTGTGAAGGTGCTACTTGAAAGAAGTCAAACAGCTGAATTATACTAGATAAGGAAGATCAAAAAAGAGAATAACGAAGGAAAGTTGGCTAAAAGCAAGCTAGGTACCACCTTGCACGATGGTTAAGCAGAATTTAAAGCTACACAAAATTCAGTACAACCAGGGAATGTAAACCTGAACACTGTTTGGCAATCCTTTAAATAAACTGAACCTTCCTCAATAAAAAATCTGGACACCCGGAAACCCAGTAAGCCTAAATAGTTAAAACACCCTCCAATATAATGTAAACATTGGCAATAGTAAATAAATGTACAAAGTATGTGCAGCACATAATTTCAGTACTTCAAAATTTCTTTGGGCTCCATCTGCAACAACTATTTGTAGGATAAAGTACCATTCAGCAGGAGTACAAGTGGACAAATTTAACCTTGAATGAAAAATCATTTTTAGTAATATCTTTGATGTAATATTAATTAGATAACGTGTGCAATAAATAAGAGATTAAATATAGCTTTGAAATAAGTTTTAGCATTTATAAAGTTCATTTTTCAAGTTGATATCAAATCCTATTGCCTTTCAGACATGGGAAGATAGGGGCGACAGAGACTGCGAATACCTACGCGTACCGCCCTTCAAAATGAGTCAATTTTTCCATCTACACAACTAAGCCATTACGAGCTAAGAACACTGACAACTCAGCAAGGGGAGGTACCATACACAGCCATCACCGCTGTACATTATGTATATATGCTTTTTTCTCTTGGTGCTAGCAAACACAGAAAATAAATTTTCTGACAACAGTGTGACTACTGCTTTTCCAAGTCATCGATATGCATCCTTCAGAGCCAACCAAGACGGCACGCTGTTTGTGAGAAAACCTGGATAGACTGTAATGCACATTTGCCTAAGCACAGCAACTTGACAAATCTGCACAAAGAAAACGGGTGTAGTATCTCATTTCCCTGTACAATATAAAGTGTAGTCAACATCGATATTGTTATAAAGATTCTTTTTGTAACATACAAGTGGGCAAAATGAGATGATGGCACAACAAACAAAAGATACTCCAAAACAAAACCAGGAAATCCTGCTCTGCTAATGGATGAATTAAAAGTTCTCCAGCATTCAGAAAGAACAAAAAAAGCCGTGATTAATGTTGCCCTGCAGCTCTCTGACATTCAAACTGTATTCAGCTACTCCTTGATATTATAAAAGTGTCACCTCATAAAACCAAAAAAAATACAGCTTAAATCATTGTTCAAGTGAAAAAGTAATTTCAGACAAAAATATCTATCACATATTAAATATTTATTGAGTGGCATCTACTGTTATGCATAATTTATAATGGTCCTATATCACAAGGTTGAAGACTTAAAATACTGAAGACTGGTGGTCATTTACACAATTGCTGGCACCTTTGGCCCAATGGAACTGATAAAATATTAAGAGCTGAACATTTTTCCCAGAATAACAAAGAATTTGGCAGCATCCCTAACTGAGGAAAAAACAGACTTCCTAGGAGGTAAGGAAATTATTACTGGGTGAGAAAAATCTATCACAAATAATTAAAAATAAAGAAAAAATATGCTTCTTCATTTTGGGTTCTTTAATATTAAAGACATTTATTATTACTATATTCTGTCTATTCAGAAATAAAATATGTGCAATTTTTATTTAAACTGATGTGTTATTTATTCAGATCTAAAATTAAAGAAATAGCATTTCTAAACCCTTATTTTGTAAATGACTATCATTCATACACAGAACGTATCCTTTCGATGGAAGCATTATAAATCCAATAAATGCAACAGACAATAGCTGAGATTAATTTCATTTTTTTTTACTTTAATACTTTCTGTAAATTAACTTTTATCTTCAGATATAATTTACTAAAAATCCTGAATCTGATTCAGGTATCTGGAGTAACTCTTCAACTTTAATTGCTTGAATTGAAACATTATTCCAGATTCAAAAGCTTCTCCCATAGAAAACTCCAAACTACTGTGCACTTCTGTCCAAATCTAAATTTCAGGAACTCTATCACCAGAAGATCTTTAACACTCTGTTCTCCCAAAATGAAAGAAAGGGAAGAAAAAGTCCAGAAAGACATAGCTAAATTGCCACTCTTTCACCCTTACTACCATAGGAAGGACACTTCCGAAGGAGGAGGGACCTCTTTTGAAAAAAATCAAAGATCTATAAGCTATTTTAAGGCAACAAAATGATTAGGTTTGATCCACAATTTGATTCACTCTCATTTATACGACAGAATTTTAAAAAGCAGTGAATCCATAAGACAAATAACAAGAGTGGAAAAGGCCATTGTCCCTAATAAAAAATATTAATTCGGAAAATTTAAGAAAACTCAAGGTACTATTTAAGAAAGATGAATGAATTGCATGCATCTTATCTTGATTTATCCCTGATCCAAAAAGTGTACATGGACTCCCTCTGTATTTAAGATGCATTCTTAAACTGCAGAAAATAAAGCAAGCCAAGTATTATACAGAAAGGAGCACTCCAGCGAATTTAAGCGGCTACTCTGAAAGGTCACTTTGTGAGGAGAAACAAGTTTTCTTCTTTTAGAGTCGCTAGATCAAATGGGCTCATTTGAAGAGCAGAAGTTCAGTCAGAACAGAATTCTGATTAGCTACATAAGAAATCACTTTCTTGAGTCAAAGCTAAATTAAGGAGATTATTTTGTTTATTTAAATGATGGTCTTTTGAAATTCAGCTCTGACTCAGGAGTCAGAAATATCCTGATATATTCACAAACAACTCTGTGACAGACATAAGAGCTATAATGAAATCTCATCCCTTCTCCACAGCTGTATTTAATTTGCTGTATTAACCAGAAATGGAAGCATTTCCAAGCTGGCAGGCAAGATATGTTCTGGCAGTTCAGAAACAAAATGTTTGTGTAAAGTACCTATTCGGGCCTATGAACTAATCAAGTTTAACCATCTACAACTGCCCATGACAAAGAACACTTATGCATTAAAGAAACTCTATGTATCTTATGTATATAAATATATGTATGTATGTATATATAGGTACAGCTACATATGTATGTTGCATATGTGTATGTATATTTATATATATAAAAAGTAGTTTTGAAAATGGAATCACAGAAAGTTTACTTTTTTTTTTTAAACCAGCAGCAGATTAAAAAAGAGCCCAGAAGACATCTCTAATATTCACTGACCAATCTACCAATACAGTGAAACACAAGCAAAGTCTCTGCTGTTTTCTACTGCTACTGGTCCAGCACACATTAATAAGTCTATGTAATTATTACACTGCTCTTTTAATGAACAGCATTCCCTTGCAGCAGTTTAATTTCCATTATGCTTTCCATTGCAAAACCTCAATTCTTCTATTTAAATATTGAACAGTTAACTGTTGGCACACAGTTCTGAGAAAACACTGTGAGGATACTTTCAGTAAAAACAGAACATTATGCTGGCCAAGTAAATTGTCCAGATGTCTATATTTAAATTATGCAATAATGTATAATACCTAATTAAAGAAATTATGGGTAAAAATAGGTAATGGCAGAAATTTTGCATTAATATTTAACCAGATTCTAACTAGAGCAGATTCTTTTGCTAACAAGTACTTTGGGTGCATTTGATTTCATTGCAAATATGATATTATATCGTGGGTTCACAAAAATGTCTGAAGATCCTCAGTGGCCTAGCACAAAGTTCTCTATAAAATATACATATGTAAACTGTACATAAAGGAAGTTCTTAATTCTTGATTGTTTTTTCTCCAGTTATGCAGGAAATAGTTATATTCAGGACAGTTTGCATTTCTTTTAAATCACTCATATTTATCACTCTGAGCAATACTCCATATTGCTCAAAGTTTTGCTCAGCACTTAAAATGTTTATTTCAAAACCCAGCAGACAGGTAGAATTACAGAGATTATGCAAAAAGAGACAGTAAGAAATATAAATGAAACAGCCTCGGCTGGTCATTCCACAACCAAGGTGGAAGAAAAACCCCGGGGCTTAACTTGCTGAAATCAGAAATTTATATAACCCCATCCCAGAATGGTGAAAGGTCAGGTACAAGAAACTTCTGCTCCATAGCAGGAATTCTTAACAAATGCAGGAAGCTGAGGGCTGGTACCACTGAATTATGATAAAAAAAAGATATGCCCACACCATTCAAAGCCAGGGTGCCCACGTGTGCTCTAAGAGGGCTATGCTGCTTACATTTCCATAGCTAACCCTTTCAGAACAGGCTTAGGTATATCACCTGGCAAAGTGCTGCATGGTGTAAAGATACCTTTCTTGAGAAGGGTCTTGCCTCTTTTGGTTGTCATTGTATGTGTCTGTGTGTGTGTGTGGGGGGGGGGGTGATGTGGGGGGGTGTATACAAATTTAGAAGGAAAACAAAGAGGCAACTGGAAAAAAAGTATAAAGTAAAATCAGGTTGACCAGCAAATACAAAAGAAATGCCTGGATAAACTGCAGTCACTCTTTAACAGAAAAATGAGAGAAATTACAGAGGAAAAGCTGTACAAAGATATGGCTGGCATTCAGGGAATGCCTAAACAGGCTGATATTCTTCCAGTCGGGAAAGAGAAAACAAGAGGTAACTGCAGGACAGGAGACATGTACAAAGCCACGAGTGGGAGAGCTCCCTGTAGGGGAATGTTCAATCACTGTTTCTTACAGGACAAGAGAACTAGGCAGCATAAAAGAAAACTCTTTAGCAGCAATTCAAAAACAAAAGACGACAATCTTCATGCAACACCTTGTTAAACTGCAAGATGCTGTGGGCATCAATAGTTTGCGTACATTCAAAAAATGAACTGGACAAATGGTGGGCAAAGGAAGGGAGGGAGTCTTCTGTGGACTTCACTGCACAAGGGTCTAGTCCCAGAGCTCCAGGACCTGCACCCACAGGAAACGGGCAAAGTATTCTGGGGGAGGATCACTGCCCGCTTGCCCTGGGTCATATTCCCATATTGGCTAGTGTCAAACAAATGCTGCTCAGCTACAGGGGTATTTAATCTCACCCAGTATAACCTTTCTTTAACAGCTGATATACTGGGCAAAGGACGAGAATGTTGGAGTTTGATTTAAGCTCAGATTTGCTGGTGTTTCAAAGTATATACACCCTATAAATGCACTTTAGAAATGTGTGTTATCAATAGAAATCCTCAGTCTCTTTTGAATCTTGGTAATTTTTGTCTTTAATAGTTTCTTACAGTAATGAGTTCTTCAGCTTTTATGCATTAAAACCAACATCAGAAAACACTTCCCTCATTCACATCTGCTTTTTATCTGATGAAATGCTCTCCTCCTGTGTTCTGAGGGAATAAGAAAAATCTCACTACTTTAAACTCCAATTTCTGGTTAAAAAGTCACATAATAATTCATTATGCAGTGTTTCTCTGCTTTTGGAGAGGTACCTTGCCAGAAATCTCTGCAGAAAAGTTGAAAACAAGGAAGCAGCACTTCTGACTTGCAGAGAAATAGCTCCTTTCCTGACCACCTCCCTAACTTTGGAATTTGGGGAACCCTGCATAATTCCTGACATTTTGCAGAAAACAAGAGAAAAATTCTTTTGGGGGTATTTTTATTCTCTTTATCTAGTGCTTTCTTTTTGTTACTAGTTTCTTCAAGGTTTAGTCTAACAGCTCTACAGATACTATGTTTTTATTCAGATAGCTCCTTTAATAATGTTTTAATAATAATTTCTGAATTTTTGCATAAACAAGTACAGTAATGCTACTAGTTTTATCTATATTCATAGCTGCACATTTTAATAAAAAACTGCTTTGTATATCTTATTCATTAATAGAAAAAACTCACACCATTTAATTTGCATTAGATAGAAAAACCCTGTGTAGATCTACGCACTATCCCCTTGACTAAAGAAACTAAACTCTAATTTACTAGCACAAACAAATTTTCACTTCCACTTAATTTGTAAACCCTTTCTGAATTTAGCTTCAGGTTGTCCTCCAGTCATAAAGCCAAACAATCTAAATTATAGATCAGTGAGGTTTTATAGAATAAAACCCTGGAATTGTTTTGCTGAATAAATTACTAGAGCTTTTATCAAACAATTGAAGTACACAAGCTAAATTATTCTGCAATCTTCCATATTAATGTATTGCTTTGACACCCTACCTAAATTATCAAATAATCAGGAACTCAGATCAACAAAATATTATCTTATTACAGAATGCATCATCTGCACATTCCACAGTATTCTAAATTATCTTTAGTTATACAATTCCTGCATTGTCACTAGGACACATCTCATGCTTTTTCTGTATCATCCTCCATACAGTGGTACATCTACGTCTTTATCCATGCTAATCAAATATTCTTGCGAAAAGATGAGTGCTTTCAATGCAAATAAAAATATATTTTTCATCACTGTTGTTCCCCACTTAATTAAAATGGGGAATATTTTACCTATTTAGATAAGACAAAATCCTCCAGCATGCAATTCCTTTCTTACACAAGCTTTGAAAATGCTGTTTGCAAATACACTAAATTTCATAAATGGTGTTTGTAAACAATAACTGCCTTTCAGGAATACCTCTCCATAACTTGGTTTTAGACTTCAATGTGCATGCCATGTTGCATGACTCACATAACTGTTAAAACCTCAAGTCTGACATGAAGCCCACTGAAACAGAAACATCTAAAACTGAAAGTTTGGAGAGGTTTTTAATGGATTAAAAATAGCAGGATTTTAGAGGGTGCAAACACTCTGCAAACAGACTTCTGTTTCTATTACAGAAATTATTTGAATGATTTTGGATTTAAGTGTTCTGAAAGAAAAGTGCTATAGAAACAGATGAGCAACTTCTCTGATCTTCAATCGCAGTGCATGCTAATTACTACATTTTTAAAGAATAATTACATGCTGACTATGAAAGTTGCACTCACAATGTTAAGAGGTGAGCATACTAAAAATTTAGTAATGTACCAGTAAAGCCTATAAAAAAATATAAAAACTTGTTTGTCTAATTCTGTAGCTTAAGCAAAATTTAAGGAGTTTTGCTGCTATTTAAAATGACAGCAATGTCCCTCCTATCTGAGAAGAAATGAAGTGACCTCCTATATTACCAAGTGCGATTCCCGAATACCATAATAAATCATATTAGAGATGACACTAGGCTCTTATCCCTTATATAATTGAAATTGTTTTCAGATATCTGGTCTGAACTTACTAATAGTCAGTTCATACTCATATATTTTGCATTACTATTGACATTTAACTGAAATAATTATTTCCCTTCTCCCGTACTTATTCATTGATATAGTGACTAACAACAATCATATCTACTCCGTCTGTCATGGTTTTCCCAGGCCCGACTCTAAGTGCAATAACAACTGGCTGCAGAAATGATCACAAACTAGACAAGTTTATAAATATTTGCTAAATAGGAGAAAATTATTAGAAAAACAACAGATTTACAGGAAAAAGGTGGTTATGGATTTTTCAAACTTTAAAAATATACATATATGGCAAAAATAAACATGCCATTTTAAAGAAGTCTTCACAAGGAAAGCTTTCCTTAAAATTAAAGTCTCACAGGTCATCCTGTAAATATAACCCATTTAGGAAGTAGTATTAGTCAAGGTTTTCAATCCCTCCACAATTTACTTCAGCATAATGAATGGAGGTCAGAGTAGCAGATTTGAATCTAACATTTGCATTTAGCTTTAAATGTTTAGTTCCACTAGGCAGTATTTTAAAAGATTTTTTCTCTTTCATTTCATGTTGAGAACAGAGCTTATAAGGACTTTTCTAGCAGTTGATGAAGGTATTATCGCCTTACTTTCTTTGCCCAGAAATAATTTGCTCACTCTTACTAGGTCAGTGACAGCAAATAAAAGTTGTCACTTATGTAAAGTTTTTAATGCAAATTAAAGGACTACTAAAACGTCAGAAATAGAAAAAAAACAAAAACTTTTGATCTCAAGTCAAACATTTGAGGATGCTACAAAAAGACAGAATAAAGTAGCCTTTAAAAACTATCAATTTGATTTTGTATACCCAAAGTATAAAATAATTGGTGCTTTAAGCTGACACAAATGTCATTAGTAATTGGTTGTATGTCATAAAATGACTATGATTGTTGATACTTATCTTTTGTAAATCTGGTCAATTCAGTTGGGAAAACTAACAGTTTATCAACTATACGTATATTCCTTTAATTTGAATTCCAGCGAAACAAACCATCTCTAACACAGACTCAAGTTCTGTCTCTAATAATATACAAACTATAGAGTACACTGTCAATAGAACAACTCTTTAAATTACAGCATTTACAGTACATCTGTTAAAAGCCAGGAGAAGAGACACAGGAAATGCTCATTAGCTACAATTAATGAAACTACGGTTTATTTCACAGTTGTAACAATGAAATAAAAATGAACAAGTCATTCTAGTTTGCAATAGCCCAATATAGTTGCTTAACCGGGCACTTAAAGGTTGCTTAAAGGAACAGCATGAGAGGATCCCACATGTTTGAACTGTAATCATAATAGAAGGACCATTTTAATCAGAAATGATAATGAACCACACGTATACATGCCAAGTAAAATGAAAGCATCCATAAAATAGAGTAGGTCAAACCAATCAAGAGGCTAAACATACATAAAAGAGGAAGAAAGGGTAAGATGACAAGACTTATCATACCCAAAATATACTCACCAGAAGCATGCACTATTTGTATCAAAGGAAACTGTCCTTAAAAATTAAACAAATAAAATCAACCTATAATGTGAAATCTATAATCTAATAATTAGGCCCTAACATCAAGGCTAACAGAAATATCAAGTCCAATGAAAAAACTACTTAAATCAAGTTTCATAGCCAAGACAGACATTCCAAATATTGACTAAAGTGTAAAGTTCCCATCACATTTTTGATAAGGTCAACTAAAATTGAATGGAAATAACCAGAGAGGGGGAAAAAAAGTTATTGTAAACTCCATAATTTAGACTACAATATATATTAGCATTCTTGGCAGTCTGCAGACTTGTCAGATTCAGGTATTTTTAAAATTGTGGTCCTTTTAGCCAATGCAAGTCAACCACTGTAGCTCTGCCTACTACTAGCAGAAGAAAAATGCTTCCTTCAAAGATGCAAACGTGCCATATCCTTAGGGAGATAATGTGAAGCAATCTACCCAAACTTCAAGAAGCTATCACTGGCCTTTGCACCTTGCTCATTTATCTGACCCCTAAGCGGGATGACTGTCACCTTTTTTTTGCATTCTCAGAAAAATCTCCATGACCCTACTTTTTACCAGTGAATACAAAGTAACAAAAAACAAAGTCGTGTTAACCAAAAGAAGTATGACACCGGTTTCTTCTTCACTGACAAAGCTTTATGTTGTTTTTATAATCATATGGAGATTTCAAGACATCAGCGCACAACCACTGCGTATCAGGGCAGCCTTGCCTCTCACCTGAATTCCCAGTGATTTCTGGCAGATGTTACTGCACCTCAAAGTTATAGATCTAGTGGGAGGTGGTTCACTCCATTATGTAAATGAAGGCAACATAAAAGATTAATGGATTGATAGGGAGTACAATGTAGCACCTACAGCTACTTATAATGACTGGCAAGTTAATACCACAAATCACAACAAATGGAAGGTAAATCTTCCATTTAAATTCCAAGTCTTTGAGGCAGCCAAGCCACTAACAGCTTTATATTTTCAGAAGTTAAATAAGACCACATGACAGGTGGACATCTTAAAAAAACAAAAGTAGCCAACCAAGACTGTTACATTGAAGTTGGTTTGAATTTAACGTGTACAATATCCTTTCTAATGAGAAGCAGTTGACAGGTGGGATTAAGCCAAAAAGATCACTGGTAAATAAAAGCTTGTGACCTCCAAAAACTGTTTGTTAAGTTCAGGACAAACTTCAGTATTGCTTTACCAAAAGCAATCTACAGTATTAAACATTTAAATATGTTATCTTAAATACAGAGAGAACTCTTAGATTTCCTACCAAGACCATCTCATACTTGCACAAAACTACAGAAAATTAAACCTATAAATAAATATAACCAAACACCTTCTCAGGCATATTTCAATTAAGTGTCTTATTCCCTAAGTAAATTCAGCTCATCAATTTAGGTCTCAAAAGACTGGCAACCTTAGAGTGTAATGGCCAAATTAAAATTCTTCATGAAGAGACCCTCTCAGCATCATAAACACAGGTAAGATATAATTTCCCTGGGTTTAAGGAATCTTTAACCTTAATATCCTCCTTTTCCTTGCTCTTACACTCACTATATATCATCTTAATTCTTGAACCAAACAAGGTCCAACAGACCACAGTCTCCTTCACTTCACATTCTCTGAACTGTGTGTTGGATTTTGCATTTACAGCTATAGGGTCAAGCACTGAAACTATTCTTTTAACATGCATCAACAGGGAGGGACAGGCTGTCTGTAAAAGTTGTTCTTTGCCTTGGATCCAGTTACTTAATTTAAACTGAAAACTCAGAAACATGTCTTAAGTGGAACTCCAGGGAAACTTCAAGTTACAGTGTCACCAGGACATATATCTTCAAATTCACAAATAAATGTAACACTTGAGCTGGGGAGGTCACCATTAGCCTTTACGGGACAGGAGAGGAAGCAGACAACCATGTCGACCCAGTTATTTACAGCACAAGAGGAACACAGGGCCTCGGCATTCTAGTGTGCAAATTTAAGTTTTGGAGGGGATGTTGTAGAAGGAAAGAGGCAGTCCAGCTGGTTATTTTGCAGCACTGGGAGTCCATGACAGTGATTCATTTCCCATCTGAGTGACACTACAGGAATTTATTTCCACTTACTTCTGCTCTCTGTGATATGCAGTGCATATCATGGTGATCTCAGTTATACAGAAAAACTGATAGGTAGCTCATTGGGTCAGGAAGTTTGGCTCTTCTCATTATTTGCACAATTCTCTTTCTAGTCATGGGGAAAATATTATGTTTTGAAATATATTCATATTTTTCTTAGGCAATGAAAACCTTTCTAGTTACAAAGATAAGGTAACTTCCTGGGGGGGGAACGCAATCCCTCTCCTCAGACTAAACTAACTTGGCCATTGGTTGACATCTTTAAAAAAGTTGTAATGACAAAAATACATGATAACTCAAGATAAGCTGAACTTCCCCTACAACATTATTTTTTACTAAACCTTTTCCCTATTCATGGTCATCTTTCTCACATACATGGCATTAAATGCAGGTCAGCTGCCCAAAAGCATGATTTTATATTTGCTACATTATCAGCTTTCCTTTCCAATGGAAAAAACTTTCCTTGCAACGTTAAGTAAGTTGGTATGTTTAACTAAAAAGACAAATGCATGTGACTTTTCTATAGGGGCCAATAAATGACTCAAATGAACATCAGAAAACTGAAGCCATATTCTTTTCTTCCTTTCTCACCTTAAAACAGTTAATTGTTTATTATATAATAGCCACTCTCCCCAAGTACAATGTTTATTTTTCTTCCATAAAATTCAGAGTATCCTTGCAGTATGCAATCAGTGAATAAATGAACCTGAAGTATGTTGCAAAGAAATCACCATATCATTACTCCAAACTCTGGTTTTCTCTGAGTTTCCATTAAAAAGCTGTCATCATAGAAGCTGCAGAAGCACAGACGACAAGTGCATCTCCCTGGAAAAAAAAATCCCACTAAGGACATGTCATTCCTTCATGCACAACATAACCCACTTAACAAAAAAAAAAAAAAAAAAAAAGCAGCTTGGGACAGCTAGCCTTGCTTCCTTAGAGCAATCAAGCTTCCTATCATGACCAGGACATGGGATTTTGAACTGTTACCCTCAAAGAGAAATTTCTTTTCTTTAAAACAAACATGCCCAGATTCAACTGGAAAACAGTGGAGATCAATCATTGCCTTTTCCGCAAATTCAAAAGATGGTGTTTTCATGAGTCATGTTAGCACCTTTCTCAGCTTACCATCATCTTGTCAAACCCTACTGTTGACCACGTCATCAAACTGGAGGTCTGATACAGTAGCCTGAACTCAGCCATGGAAATTCCCACTGAGACCATCCTCCTACATAATCCAGCTATCCTACATAATGCCAGCAACCACTAACAGAGGGAGCAGGATCAAGGGGCTGCTCAGGGAGCAGCCACTACAGCCACAAGATGCATCTCAGCCCTTCCTGTTCTACATTTTTTCTCCCTTTAAGGCATATCAGCCCTCAATTTGCAGAGGAATCTACTAGGCAACAGCAAAAAGACTAGTGAACAGAAGACAGCATACTGAGTAAGTCTAGCAAGGAGGAGAAGGATGGTAATGAGCTTCTAAAGGCGGAAGGGCTGATAAGCTAATGTCACTCCTTGTAACATCCACAGATTGCTTCTTCACATAACCAAGGACTGAGCACCTACAAAAATATAAGAAGTTGAAATGCTGTTCTGTATAAAGTTATGAAAACCATCTCCAGCTTTGTGTCTTTATGCTGTGTAAACATAGCCAGAAAATGAGAACTTGAGGGGAAATGAATAAGAGTTACAAAACAAAATAAACCTCCAAACTTTGACAACCAAAGATTTCAAGATTTGCTCATGCAGGAAGATACTTTTTAAGCAGAAATGTGCCATACAGAAAATGTGAGAATTGAACAAAACACTTTCAGAACAAATCTTTCAGTAACAGTTTGTCCAGATGCAGCAAAACAGATTTTTCAAGAAATTAAATGTAAACATTTAACAGAAAGCTCTATAGAACAAATTAACATTTTGAAGGCAGGTAAGTCTATAATTGATCTATTGTGGACTAGTAAGTCCTAATTATGTTGTCTGGATCTGTAAGAGTAAAAACTCCAGATGTATAAACTGTGCCATTTATGGATGAAGTATTACTAAGTCAGTAGCTGCCCCAAATTGCAATTCTTATGCCCAAATAGTTCCTGCAAAACAATGAGACTTATCTCACATCAAAAGCAGTTGGGCTGTAAAAAATAAATAAATAGAAAAAGATCTAACTATCCCATATGATTCTGTCTAAAACCCCGTGTTTTAAAATTAGGCATCTAAAATGCTTTGAAGCACTAACTGATGTTTCAGTACTTAAAGTAAGGATAATCTGAAACACTAGCACATTGTGTTTACTGAGAAATTGCCCTCCACAAATAAAACTAAACCTGCAGTCTCATTAAAGACTCTACTGCATCACTCAATCATTGCTCACAAGATTTTTGATTTTCTTCTAGGAAGACTGGGAGTGGAAAGAGAAGGAAATTCATTAGATTAGATTGTCTGGGCTGCACATTCTCTATACTATGTAGTTCAATAACATCCTCTGAGGGGAAAATATAAACATACCAGAAAAAAATACTCTACATAATAAAGCAATCTTGCCAGATTCTAAATCAACTGGAAAAAATACTGTAGTAACAGTAGAAAAGTGATTCAGAAGCAACACAAAGGTATGCTCATAGAGTTTTTTGCATTTGTATTGATGGGTTAAACTATCCAGATTGCATGCCGAAGCAATGGAACAGACCCACTCCCCTTTTCTGGAATATTGCATTCCCTCTTGGGAGGCATTTCACCAACACATTTCTCGACAACTTGTACATGCATAATCATCCTGCCAATAGGAAATACTGGAAATATGCATCAGTAGATATAAGGAAATGCCAAAAGTAGGAAAATTATTGATACAATGGTTCAGAATGTAAGAAGATTTGTCAAGGTATAACTATACTCACAGAACTAAAAAAGGAAAAAGCAATTTCTACAGCAAACCATGAGAAACCATTTACTGTCAATGTGATTGTATGGATGAATAAAGGAAAGGAGAGGAAAAAGAAAAAAAAAAAAAAGAGAAAACTTGTTTGGGCTTCCTAATAATAATTCTTCAAAAAAAATGAGGGAAGAAGAGCTTATTATCTAACTTCTGGAGTTTTAGATGGGAACTGGTTACATAAACACCCTTTTTGCTCTCCAGGCTGTCTCCCCTACAAGATACGCACCACAAAGAGATCAGTCAAGACAAAACAGCAGCCGAAAGAAATTCAGTTGTGTCTAATTGTGGCAGACAAGACAATTCCAGGGTTTAAAAAAAAAAAAAAAAAAAAAATCTGTTCCAAGAAAACAACTTTGAAATATTTGAGATTCCCATTAACATGACAGGCTACACATTAGCTAGGGAAAACTGATTTGTTTTGTATTGAACCAGTGAAGCTGATTGTCTCATCAGTTGGTGTCTGTTAAGTGTCTGTTTTTCTGTATTCTACAAAACTGTGCATATGCTATCAAATTTTTGTTCTATGTTATACTGTGTTCAGCATGACAGAGATACAGTTTCTGGAACACCACCACAAATTTTGTATTTTTTGGCACAACAGAAGTAGGTGCTATTTGGGGGCCAAGGGGAAACATGGAACACATCATTAGTGGTGAGGCAAACACTTTATTATTTGTCAACAAACCAAATGAAGTTTTGTACTGTACTGGGATTTTAACAAATGCTTTTGAAAATTAAGGAATATGTTCTCCCTTTAAAAGCAAGAAAATAACTATTTATACTATCATTCATTATGAAAGGGAATACTTATCTCATGCATGCTTATGTTAAATAAGGCACAAAATTGCTACCACATTGCCTCCTTATAGTCAACAGGACAAAGAAATAGCACTATCCCTCTGGCTACCAGAGCCAGTTTCAGTACAATTAAAAAGTTACAGTACAATTAAGACACTTCAGTCTTCCTAGAGGAACAGACTTCTGCCTCTCAAAGCCACAAAGAAAACCACAACTGAGAAGAAACTTCCTAATCAGATTTTTAGCTGTCTCCTAGAGCTCTAGGCCACACCACCCTCATCAATCAAGAAAACCCATTAAAGAGTCTGCAACAACCAAAATCAGAAAAGCGTAGTTTTGTTGTGAACGGCTCACTGTGAAAATGCAGGTGCTCTGACAGCAGCCCACACAGGCATCAATAGCTCTCTGAAATGAATGTCAATTAAAAAGGCAGTTGCAAAATGCAGAACTGCTGAAATGAGCAACTACTAGCATAGTGAAGCTAAAATGATGGGAAATTAATGATGCTAGTCCTTTAAAAAATAAGGGAATTACAGGATCAGTTATTAGTCTTATAAGGTCAGCTTACTTTTTCTATTTTTCATTGTTTCTCTCTCAAAACTCATTGTCAATCATTTGCCATTGAAATGCAGCTATCTTTTTTAATACACAGAAACCCCATTATTTTAGTGGCACCCAAAAGCACCACTATACTTAACGTGCTGCAAGTATTTCTATTAGAAGCCTTAGCAGATTCAAAATCACTTTTCAGGAAACTTGGCCTTTGTTCCCAGAATTACAAGGACAAACCTAACAAGCTGGAATGCCTACTCTTTGACACTTTAGTCCTTGTATGGACAGAAATACTATGAACTTCAAAGAAAAAGTTCCCTGAATAGAACTGAAGGATTTGGCTAATTATAAGCATAGCTGCCTGTTTGGCTGCTTAAGCTTCCTGAACAGTAGTCTGTAAAATCTTGTTTTCCAGTGGCTTACAAAACTTAAATCACAGAATCACAGAATGGTTGAGGTTGGAAGGGACCTCTGGAGATCATCTAGTCTAACCCCCCTGATCAAGCAGGGTCACCTAGAACAGTTGCACAGGATCGCGTCCAAGCGGGTTTTCAGTATTTCCAGAGAAGGAGACTCCACAACCTCTCTGGGCAACCTGTTCCAGTTCTCTGTCACCCTCACAGTAAAGAAGTTTTTCCTCATACTCAGGTGGAACTTCCTGTGTTTCAGTTTGTGCCCATGTGTACCCACACTTCCTGAGCTTACCTATAAGGATGTTATGGGGGACAGTGTCAAAAGCCTTGCTGAAGTCAAGGGAGACAGCACCCACTGCTCTCCCCTCATCTCCCCAGCCAGTCATTCCATCAGAGAAGGCTATCAGATATTGGTTAAGCATGATTTCCCCTTGGTGAAGCCATGCTGACTACTCCTGATCACCTCCTTTTCCTCCACATGCTTGGAGATGGCCTCCAGGATGAGCTGCTCCATCCCCTTTCCAGGGATGCACGTGAGGCTGACTGGCCTGTAGTTGCCTGAGTTCTCCTTCTTGCCCTTTTCGAAGACTGGGGTGACACTGGCTTTCTTCCAGTCTTCAGGCACCTCTCCTGTTCTCCATGACCTTTCAAAGATGATGGAGAGTAGCCTAGCAATAACATCCGCCAGCTCCCTCAGCACTCGTGGGTGCATCCCATTGGGGCCCATGGATTTGTGGGTGTCAAGTTTGCCTAAATGTTCTCTAACCCAATCCTCCTCCACCAAGGGAAAGTCTTCCTTTCTCCAGACTTTCTCTCTTGTCTCCAGGATCTGGGATTCCTGAGGGCTGGCCTGAGCAGTAAAGACTGAAGCAAAGAAGGCATTCAGTAACTTGGCCTTCTCTGCATCCTTTGTCACCAGGGCACCCACCCCATTCAGCAATGGGCCCACATTTTCCCTGGTCTTCCTTTTGCTACTGATGTATTTGAAGAAGCCCTTCTTGCTGTCCCTGACATCCCTTGCCAGATTTAAGTCCAAACGGGCCTTAGCCTTCCTCGTCGCATCCCTGCATACTCTGACAATGTTCCTCTATTGCTCCCAAGTGGCCTGTCCCCCTTTCCACCTTCTGTATCCTTCCTTCTTCTGTTCGAGTTTTGCCAGGAGCTCCTTGCTCATCCACACAGGTGTCCTGCCCCCTTTGCTTGACTTCTTACTCATAGGGACGCTCCGCTCTTGAGCTTGGAGGAAGCGATATCTGAATATTAACCAGCTCTCTTGGACCCCCCTTCCTTCTAGGGCTGTAACCCATGGGATTCCTCCAAGTAGCTCCCTGAAGAGGCCAAATTTTGCTCTCCTGAAGTCCAGGGTTGCGATCCTACTTGGTGCCCTGCTTCCTCCTCACAGAATCCTGAACTCCACCATCTCGTGGTCACTGCAGCCAAGGCTGCCCCTATGAAACCATCAAAGCTGCCATTTCCCACGCTGAGACATCTGCTGCAGGCTGGTCTGTGCCCTCACCAGCTTGAGTTTAAGGGAAAATGATTCTTCTGTACCAAGAAATGAGGCACACAGTGTGTTCTGCAGGTAAAACTATGTCTCAAGTGGACAGGCTTCACCTCTTCACAGCCTTCTATCTGCGACTAGACTGAGCGTACATTAGTCTCTGAGCAAAATAAATCTACATATTTTAGTACTGACATTCACAGCAGAAAACAGGACTTTTTCTTCCACTGGTGATCCTTCCTAACAGGAGGTACTATACCTTCCAACTAAGAGATAGCAAGTGCACTCTCAATACTCTCCATGCAGGTATCTAAAATGGGAAAACGGCCTGGCTGGAACAGAGAGAAACAGGCAATCTTAATTCATCCCCTTCTCCCATACGTATGATGATATAGTCTTTAATTACATGATCATATATTTTCTACAGGACCTGTGAATAATTCATTCCACAGACTGTACTCTGGGAATGAATCAAGAGAATGCAGTGAACTAGACTATTATCTACAGGACTCCTACCTCATTTGTTGCTAAAGCTGGATGAAGAATGAGTCATGGAATTGTAGAGGAAAAAAAGACTAGTCTCATAGCTAATGCATTTATTCATTTTAAAAGCTATTTCATGTTTTGTGTTTCTTGGGGGATGGGAGAGTTAAAGAAATATTTCATTTGTCTGGATTTCTGTTTTGTTTATCCACCTAGAAATTCATCTCTACTCCTGAAGATTAGTTTAAGTCTATTAGTCCCTTTGTCAAGGTCCAAACTAACGATCACTACTAAGAGAAACTGAACAAAAGAGTGGGGCTATGCATACTGGTTTGCAATAGTGTACCAAGGAGAAAAAACAGACTTCAGGACTAGCAACACAATAGCAAAATCTTCTGCTGAAGAAGATGCATAGGCCTGGTTGCCAGAGCACTCCTGACCCTCATAACCCAGCTACTGAGGTATGGAATAAATGAAACTGAAGAGAGAGATGGCAGTCATAAACTTAAGCTGCCATCTCCTTTGTTCAAGAATATGGTCTGATTGTAACAGCAGCAAATTTGTGCTGCCATCTGTGTTTGAGACCTCTTCTAGTGGATTGCATTAAAAATACCATCTCTGTAGCAGGGAAGAACAAACACATCATCCCCACTGCATTTCTACCACAGCATGGCTGTATGAATCAAGGCTGTGCTCAGTTGCCAATTAAGACATGTCAGGTGCACAACAGTACTGTGTATCCAAAGCTATTGGAGTCAAGTAGTAATGAACAGCTAAATACACTTCTAAATACACTGGTTTAACACCAGCAAAATAAAAATGGTTCTAGTATTTCGTATCAAAAACATATTCCCAAACAGCTATTAGAAACAATTATTTTGTGAAAGACTAGGAGGCATTTCCATTTTTCTTATGAAATGGTGACATGAGAATGTTTCTTTACCCTCCCATAATCAAGGGGAAACCTTACACTCCGGCTTTGCTCCTTCTCACTACCTCTCTTCAGATCCTGCAGAAGAAACACTTTTGAGGGTTTATTTCTTCTTCTTCCCTCTCTTTTTCTACAGGCTAAATCAGCAGCTTACTCTGTTTTCAATTTAGCTCCCCTCCCCGCCACAAGAAAATTAATAGAAAAGCAGAACAAATGCCCAGAAGAAATTGTTGAACAAGTGGCATCTGAGCTGTAGAAAGAATTTCAAAAGCAACTCTCTGATTCCCTCTCATTTGAGGAAACTACCTACAAGCCTCAGGGATGGATTAAAGCTAAGCATGGCCTGGATAATCTACAAATGCAGGGCCCCAGGCGTAAGGGAGAGAATGGCAGGGAAATACTTGGAAGAACGGTCACTGCTGGAAACCAGAGGGCCTCTTTTGGACCGCACAGCCTGGATCAACTAAATTATTCAATCCTGCCTTAATCCATGGTGGGTGAGCTCAGAAACCACAACCCCCCAACCGTGCTTCTCTGATGGTCCAGGTGGTTTTAAGTTGGAAAAACTGTTTAAAACTGAACTAAAAAAAACAATCAGTAGCATTAGACACCTCTTGATTGCAACTTTCTAGTAGAAACTCAAAGTTAAAAGTGGTCAGACCTCTGCAGAGGCAAAGCAAGCAGCTGAAGAGGCTACAAGAGAGAAAGGAGGTTTCTTAATAAGGTGAAGACAGGGGGCAGAGACAGCCTTGGAGTCAGACAGCTATTTCTTTTGAAATCTACTTTCGACTGCTGCACTTGGAGATCCCCAGGTGGCTAGGACACTTTCAATAGTGTTTCTATTAGGGAAAGAGCTACAGAAGATCAGGAGCACCAGTTCCCAATTTAGCATTTTTTCTCCCTCTCACAACAGCAGGACAATGCTGAGAGTAGACAAATCACTCAAAAAATAAAAAAGTATAAAAAAAAAATTCATTGGTGAGTGAAGAGGATGAGAACTGCTCTACTGAAGAAAAAACAGTGTGTTCTTGAAGACAACTATATAAGCCCTTAAAAAGGTTTTGTGTATTTGTTTTTGAAGAAAATTCTATCTATTGTGTTCTTTTTTTCTTTTCAATCTGCACAGGCCTAGGCATACTTATCAGATTGAAGCAAGATGATGATCAGCTAAAAAAATAATCACTTTAATAGTGGCATCTGATCAGTAATATAGTTTCAGAAAACAATATCTACTTAAGGTAAAACAGATCATGTTTGGATGGTCTCTGTCCAAAAATCTGCATGCTAACCAATCGCATAAAGATCCTGGAATGTTAACACATTCACTTTACACACCTTACTGAACAATTAGGTGAGACATTTAAAGAAAAAAAATAATAATAAATGAATAAATAAATAAATATGTTATAGTTATATAGTTATGTTTTCATGTCCCTTCTTCTACGAAGCCAAACCTCCAAGAACAAAAAGTCCATTTGTAGAGGCTTGGGAGGAGCCTCTAGATGACATTTAATAACCACGGTTTATCCTAACTTTAAATTTCACGACCACAGCAGATGGTTTTATGACTCAACTACTGCCAGCAACTGCTACACGTTAGAAACAAATAAATAAATAAATGATGCAATGGTCCAGACATAAGAAAGTGAATGCTAATAAAATTGAGAGCTAAACAAGGTATTAGAGATCATCCCTTAGGGGGTAGGAGTTGTGGATGAATATTGTATAAGAATATAGAATGATAAACATTTCTTTGTTACCGGACAACGCTGTCAAGAAAGACTGAGCAAACAATAAATTGACTAAATTTTAATTAACTGAAATTCAATTATAAACCCACAGAAGTGACTGATTAAAAGAAAAATGTTAAAAGAAATAATTAAAATGAAAGCTGCATGTCATTGCCACTGGCTTTTCCAACTGCAAGATATATTAAAAGAGAAGGAAAATAGAGGAAGCGGTCTGACAAAAGGTCTGTATGCCCAAAAGCCTGTTTGCTATTTCAACTATATTAGCTGGTTAAACAAAAGATACTGCCTCTCCCCAAAACCATGCTTCTTTCATACCTTAAAACATCAGTGCTACAACAAAGTTAAGAAAATAAATATGTTTTAAAGGTTTTAGCTAAAGCACTTTGTAAAACATTCTAGATGCTACAGTAATTTGAAAAAGAGATAGCTGAAAAAGGTACTGACAAATAATTGCAATTATCTTGAATGTACCTAATCACTTCACCCTGCATCCCACCTGTGAATCGTTGTTCAGAGCATTTCTGTCAAAACAGTTACTCGGATTCTTCAGGGCTTGCCCCTAAACCAATGTTTTGGCATTCTCATATTCTTATTTTAGTATGTCTGCACAGCAATGAAAGTCCCAATGTTGCAAATCATTTTGCCTTAAAATATCTGAATTAAACGTGTATGAGAAGCTAATTTTTGTATCTGCAGTGACATCTAGCGCAAGAAACCAAAAACACACTTAAATGAGCTTCTAGACAAAAGAGAAGCTATTATAATTTATTGTGTGATTTCTGACTGAGAAACATAGGCATGAAAAATTAACATCAGCACTTTCAAACCTTTCTTAATAGCTTGTCTTCTTCACAACATTCATAAGTCAGCTGAAGGGAATCCAATTACCTACAATATTGTTAATAAGAGACCATTTGATCCAAATGTGTATTCATACCTTTCCATACAAATCTAGTTTGATAAATGCACTTATATTACTATTTGTTTTGGGGGGTTGCTCTGAGAAAGCTAACATGCTTAGGAACGCCACTGGTATTCTATTTATTCTATCCATTTTTCAAAAGAAAACAAATTCAGGAATAATATCTGCCTTAAATTCTTCCTGCCAGCTTCATAGGTATGCAATCTTATTTTAATCTGCAGTGATTTTTAAACCTCTTCTTTAAAAATTCAAGCAGAAGACAGATTGTAGAAATAAAATAAAAATTGGAAGCATGCAAAGTGCTGTCTAATACAGATGATATATAGAAGCTATAAATTAGCAAATAAATAGTGTTCAGATGAAAGTACATTTTTAAGTCTCCCACTGAAAGCATAGTTATGCTTTAAACACAAGCCAAAACCAAACATTCTAACCAAAATGCAACACCAACCAGCAACAATTTTACAAAAATGATTCACTTACTGAAATGTGAAAAATCCTTAGAAACAAGTGTTATTCCTGCCAAACATACAAATAAACACATATGCCAAAGCTGAAAATGAACAGTTTAAATGCAGTATCATGCATACATTATTTTGCATATAAATGCACACCATTCCCATAACTCCCTATTTTTCAATTCAACCTATAACATTTTAGGACGTATGTTCCAAAGACATGTATCCATGTTTACTTCTAATGGGATTTCACAGAAAGTCACATGTTCTTTTTAAGGGCAGGATTAAAGCATACACTGCATCTTTCACAAAAACCTTTATTAACAGGCATCCCAATGGTAAAATGATTAAAGCGATAACAGCGATTACTAATAACAAGCTGTTATTTTTGTTCGTCAGATAATTTTTAATATATTAAACAAGCTTATTCGTTAGTGATCTAGGACAAGCACATTATGCAGTGGGTTCCTAATGTTTTAGTAATTTTATTATGGAATGGGGAAAAAAAACCCAGGATTTTTTGGTTGCTAAAGACATTGAACGGAGAAGTGTCACAATCATTTGTTTTCTAACAGGAAGCCTGTGTCACGACTAATGAACAATCATCACTAACTAGTGATGTGAGATGTACTTTAAAAATCTCTACAGTTTGTTCTTCAAGAATCCAAGAGCTTCCACAACTTCTCTACTCTACAGTCATCAGTAAGCAGGCTTAGTGGATACAAGAATTTTATGTGGAAGTAGCAGATATTAATTGAGGGTACTTTTCACTTGAGGATTGAGCATATTAAGAGAAAAACAGAGACAGGACCTTCAATTTGAATTTTAACCCTGTTGATGCATCTCTTTTTTTATAATACCAACTGTGGTTTAAAAATTATAGGAAGTGCAAACAAATGCAGATTCATGCAGAATTTATACTGTTCTTGACAGACTTCATCATAGTATACAACAAGCCAGCAAAGAAAGGAAATGATTAAACCCAAAATTTAATAGCTTCTGACACCCTAATCAGCACCTCTTAAGAGCAACACAGTAACTTTTGAGTTTTGGTCTCTTAGTGCCTTTGGCAGGTATGGCCAAGATTTACCTATAAAAAAGGAAATGTTCCTGTGTTTAGACCAATATGCCTGCCAAAACAACCGAGTGTTTGGTATTAGTCTGTATTTACTCATCACAGCAATTTAAGACCCTGTCTGATTATTTCATCTGCCTCAAAAAGAGACACAAGTATTTAAAAACCGGTAGATGTTAACTCTTGAAGACAGACATACAAGCAAGTTTTCTTCCCCAAAAAGGAATGACTATCTTAAAGACATAAAAATGTACTATTAACCAATAGTCCACTGAAGGGCACGAGAAAGAAAAAGGTTATGTAAACACTGTGTTCAATAATGTATTTGCACAACATGTGGTAAAGTGCTGCAGCAGAGTTAATATTATTGATGAAAGTGAGGCTGTGTCACTAAATCCAAGAAGGCAGAGTAAGAAGAAGCAGCTGCTAGTTAAACTATTGATCTGAGAATTACTCACACACACAAAATCAAGATAGAACCCTGTCCTTTAATGGACTCTGAGAAGACAGATCTCTCTGCATCCTTTGACAACAGTTGAGCTCTCCCACACAATGCTAACTACATGATTTGAATCAAACAGCAGGATAATGAAATGAAAGGTAACTCTAAATCTACTTAAAACCAAGAGAAATGAGCATCTAAATATATCCAAACAGTAGGCAAGAATGTCATGCATCAGAAAAGGAAAAAAGCTAAAAGTATTAAACCAATTTCTACACAAACAGTAAAGCAGAGAAAAGAAATCTAAAAGAAAGCTGGGCAAAAAAACAGCATCTCAGAGAATTTATAAAGGAGAACACATTTTAAAAAGATTAATATAAAAGCTGCTAAAGGTTAGGGAAAGGAATTGGAACACTCACAAAAGAGGAAAAAAATAAGATGCCAGTAAAAGAAAAAGATCTCTAGAAGAATGACAACACATGAAGTCAAACATAGCAGTCACATCAAAAGAAGTTTTGTACCAATTAAAGTCTCAGAGAAAGAGAAAAATCGAAAGTTGGATAGGTTACCCTAACATCTTAGAAACCATCTGAAGAAATTATAGACCCCAAGACTGATCTTTAACAGGACAATATAAAAGGACTAAACTAAGGAAAAGAGCAGTTTTTCTTCTCTCCTCCCCTTCTTTTGGGGGATGTGCATGAAAAAATATTAACAGGAAAAAGAAAAAAAACTGTAGAGAAATTCAGTGAGAGTGGGAAGAAGGCAAAATCTTGGCATTAAATAAGTGCTGAGGTTGCAAGGCACCTGAAGATAGAAGAAACAATGTAAAGTGGTGCTGTTTTGTGAAGTGCAATTCTTTTGACAGAGCTAGTGACATCTGAGGAAATGACCCAAACCAGATGGGCTTTAAAATCAAACATTATCACTTTGGTTTTCAAAGCAGTATTTTACACAACACTATGCATCATTCTACATATTTATTAAGTTTATTAAGCATTAAAATATGCTCCCTTCAATTAAAGAAAGGGCCAGAGGACAGACTAATACTAGATTAGTAAAGTCAGGTTGTCATGCCATGTTACAGGGAGGAGGTCAAGGATGAAAACAAGCACGAGAAACATCAGCATTGGAAACAATGCTTGTCACATTGGACAGATGAACAATTCCAAGCAGCTGCCATGCTAAGCAGTAAAGGATACTTTTTATGAGACAGCCCAAATTTAAAACCCCAATGTATGCAGTGTCCTAATCTTTGCATTACGAAGAATGGAAGGATTTTGGCTTTAGAAGTGAGCTGACAGTAATTCAGACTCCACAGAAACCCAGACAGTCTCCCTCCAGAAGTGCTTTTTCCAAACGTGGGAAAGAGAACACACTTTCAATACTACCATCACCAGTCCAAGATATGTCCAATCAGGCAATAGTACATATGAAGGACTATAAAAATGTTCAGAGCCAATAGTGGCATTAAGCTATACAGACCAATCCAAAGCCAAAACTCACAATGTTTATAAATAGTTCACCATACTCAACCTGAAAATGCACACTGTGATGGAAAACATAAGTAAAGATAAACTAGAAAAAGACAAAATACCAAAGTGGAATAAGTACATTAAAAGCTAAAGGCAGAAGTAAGGAAGAATACTAGAATGTATCTACGTCAGCTGTACACATGGCGTTGTGCCGACTAAAATAATCGAAGCTACTAAATTCTTTCTATCAAAAATTTGTCTTCACACATTAAAAATCTTCCTCAATATTCTTATCTGGATAGAATTTTCCCTTCTCTATCTATTATTTTCAAGGTAGCGTTTAGTTTTTGCTGGTATAATTTAAAAGTTCAAAATGATTGGGTAGAGCAAACAAGTATAGAAAACATCCTCCCCACAAAACAGTAATGAGATTTGAATGCATCATTTCTTTGTTAGGCCTGATGAAAGCACTGTATTCCAGAAGACTAGGTAACTTTTTCCAGCCATATCTGTTGATCTAATAAGAGATACTACCATGCCCTATGAACCTTGCTTCTTATGTTTTTCAAGGCTCATGCACAATCCTTTCAACTGTTTTGGAGTTAAACATTCACAGATTTTCTCATCGCACTGTGAAAATAATTCAAAAACATGTGAATTCTGATACTTAATCTAGTGTGAAAACGCATGACTACATGTAATGCGGGAAATACCATTCAGCTACCAGCAATGCACTTACATTTGGTAGGCATATGTGAATAAGTAGCTATTTGGTTACAAGAATTTTCAAAATCAACTGCCTAAAAGATTAGGGGCAAAAGGTGTTAGGGACCAATGGGAAAAACGTGATCTGATTCTCCAAGCCTACTAGCATTGGTTGCTGTGGAGCAAGAACTGAAAGACAGGAAAAGCCTTCTACAGAACTATCTCAGGAGTGCAAACTCAGGCCTTGGGGCACTCCATCAAAAGGCAGAGGAAGGAAAGAAACACCAGAAGGACCATTCTCTCAGACATCAAATACCCTTCTTAACAAGACCAACCATTGTAGGAAGGGAGTTATGAACAAATGCACAACTAACCCCCTTTCTTTTCTGGAGGAGAAACACTGGTAGGCAAGATTGTGGACCTTCATCATCTAGATATCACTGCCCAGGTTCTGTCCTGTCTTTCTCTCCCTGCTGGCAAGGCTCTCTAAACTCCTATCACCCTCCTGCAATGCCTTTTCATGAAATACTGCAGAGACAGACATACAGACAGAATGAAGTCATGAACTGAAATTGTTCTTCCTTCCTTAAGCTTTTTTCTGATTAAGCTTTTCCTGAATTACACCAGATTCTGCAAGCTGTGACACCCCTAAGGGACAAAATAACTTCATTTCTGGTCCCCCAAAGTGACTTCTGGACTGAAGGGTTTTCAGTTTGAATTTTCAATTCTCTACCTTCAATCATGAATTCTAGAAACTTATTTAAAAACAACCCCCCCCCCCACACACACACACCTCCAGGTGCTTACTAAGTATGCCATTCACTACTTGGTATATTTGGTTTCAGGAAAAGTGCCAAATATTATAACACACACCCTGAAGTTTGGAAATCAGTGGTACTACTCTCCCAACTCTTAATTTCTCCAGGGGTTTGCAGTAGCAGCACATTTTCAGAGGATCCTCAGTGTTGATGAGGTGCCTCAAGAACCTAACTGACTGCATTCTTCACAAAAACAAAAACACAGGTTGGCAGGTTTGGGGATAAAGCTGATCCTGTTCTGCATTTATTTAAGTACAGAAAGTGAATTCAAAACTGGTTAGAAGGAAAAAGTCAAGCTACTGACCTCAGAAACCTATAAAAATGCCAGATGTCTGCTGCAATATTAACTTTGACCTGCTACACACATATGACATTTGCATTCCATTTGTAAAATATGCATTCCCACACAGTATGTGTATATATATATATACACACACACACACTGTAAAATATAATGAAGTGAAATATCTGTGAGAAATCCCTTTGAAAATCCCAAACAATGATAAGTCATTATCATCAGATCCCATCACAGTAACTAGTTATTGAGTAAACAAAAATAAATTTTTCATTAGTATTTGAACACCTGCAAATGGGTCAGAAAAGAATGAATTCAGCATTATAGTCTTTTTTTAATACACTACAGTAAGAAATTGTTAAATATTTAAGAGTTTTCACTAACAACAAACAAGCCTCATCTGACTGTGAGCACCTTAGACTATCTTTTAATACACATAACCCAAATTACACTAACCACCACTGCTTTCTATAGTTTATAATCTGGTTTTGAGCTACTCAGTCTGGCAAACTTCCAAAAGCCCATTCCCATTCATATGGTAGCAACGACTTCAGGAATCATTAAACAAGAAGTGAATAAAAATATGTATAGCTTCAGTAAAATGGTGTAGAATAAAGCAGTAAAACCAATAAATCTTCCTCAAATTTCCATTTTTTCAGGGCCAAGAAAGTTTTATCAATTGCCTTTAATCCAGAAATAAAATATAAGCTATATTTATACGCTGAAACATTAGCATATAAAAATGCAGAATACTAAAGCTGTAAGAATTAAACTAATAAAAGCTTGGTACTAGAATATCAGAATTCTGGCTTCTATGTTTAAGTCTATTATATTCAGCTATATAACAAATATTTTCTTGTTTATAATTTCTCCTGTTTATAGAAATTGTTCAATTAATTCTTCCTACAATTCTGTAATTTCTGTGGAAGAATCAGTGCATTTCCAACATTAATCTATTAAGACTTTTCATGTGCTACATTAGGCTCACTTCATAACTGACTAAAATTCACAAAATCTCCATGTAACAATGCCTCTCCCAATCTAGAATTTAGTTTAAAAAAAAAAAAAGGGGGGGGGAGGAGAAATGAAGAACTATGTACATGTAGATACTTCAAAATAATAGCAAAAAAACCCACAGGAATAATGTAAAACTGAACCTAAAACATCTCTGAGGAATATGCAAATGGTAATTCCCAGTTCAGTATCTGGACAGACATTAAACAGTCCATTCTGTCATGCCATCTGTCAGGCAGTTACCAATCCTGTTCTGTGCTCTAAATTATTTGTGCTTTATTTTTAAACATGCAGCCATTTGACTTATTTGGAAGTCTGGTAAAAGACACAGAGGTGAACTTAAAAAAAATAATAATAAAAATAAAAAAAAGGTTATACATAGCAAAAATCAACTACAAAAACAGATCTCAGATCAGTGACAAGGAGAAAAAAAGAAATACTGCTTAATGCTTGCTTGAATTGCACTCCAAACAATTGTATACTCTGTGTGTATAGCAGGACGCGAAGACTTAAATAAAAATTTTGAAAATAAAGCTTAAAAGAACAGTTAAAACATCTGGAAAAAAATTTTAGTCCATGTTGTGGCAATGAAATTGCGGGAAAGATGCATGTGTGTGCACACATGTGTATATATGGAATCATAATTAGCCTGTTAAAAGTATCATCTCAGAATATCATCTTCATCAAGAGTCAAATGCCAACGTAAAATTTCACCAGTACAATCGGACAACCGACAGACAAACATATACACAGAGAATAAAAGATTCTCAGTCTCTACCATGCCAAAAACATGGTACGGAAATCAACAAGTTACCTTCTTGGAGCTGTACTATATCTACAAGATGCAAGACAGCCCTGTATGGATTTTGCTGCTCCAGAAGTAGTTTGGAGTCATACAACTAACAAGGAGTACACACAAGCCAGCTTACGTGAATCAATTGAAAAGATCCCTGTGCTTGGGACTCCAGGGCACATTCAGCTAAGATGCATTTCTTTGGCTGATGGACCTACTCAAGGAGACTCAACAGCAGAAACCCCACTGAAAGTTGTTTTTCCAAGTTTACAAGGCATTTCTGACCGAAATGTAAATCTGAAAGCCAATGCAAAAATCTGCATCTACTATGTGCTTCACTGAGACACCAAACGTAACATAAGAGGTATCAGCAAGACCTGTGAATACTCACAATACAAATGCCAAGGGAAGAGGGAGCCACTGCCCTTATGCCAGGTTTTCTTCATTTGCAACTCAATAAAAATATTCAGTATTTAAAAAATTCTTAAGAGACTAGCTTTTTTGCAGCATGAGGTCCACTACGGTGAGGCAAAGAAAGAGTTGTGCTATCTTATTAATATTATTTTAAATTTTATTCAAAAACATCACAGTGCACAAGTATTTACTCTAAAAAGCTCCCCCAAACTAATTATTTAAAATACACCAAAACAAGACAGAGAAAATTTTGTGTAAGCAAAAGAGCTGAAAAAAGACTAAGATGACTAGGGTGGAGGGGGAAAAAAAGAAAGTATTTATCTATGCCTTACTTTCAGAATATTTTGGGTTTCATTCCACTTGTTTGTCCACTCTTTGGTCAGTTCTTGTACCTATAAAAGAAAACAAATGTCTGAAAAATCACAGCTCCTCCAAGTCCTTGATATTGACTTCTAAGAAAAGCAGTAAACATTTGTTCAATTCTTTGCAAAGTTTAACATTCAAACAAACCTTTAGAAGAGCACTATTCCTCCTGCAACAATTCTAGAATAGTCTCCCATTTTCACAAAAAAACGTTAGAGATTAATCAGTCTTCCTCAACAGCAGGATTTATGCTTTCTCCTTTAATACATATCCCTGAAAACAGTTAACGACCATGCTTACAATTTCTCTCTCTCAAAAAGGAACACTAGAAAATTCTTATTTATACTATAAAATGGAACAAAGGGCAGGGAGAGCCACATAAAATAACAGCAGGTATTTTTAAAGAAATGGAGTAATTTCACAAAGTGCTTAGCCAATCCCATGAAGTCTACTGGCACAGACTGATGCGATTAAATCCCTGCGCTGGAACAGAAAGGCAGTTCTTTTCCTACAGGGCAGCTAGGCATGTTCAGAGAGAAAACCCTCTGGAAAGTGCAGCAGACCATGGCCCGCAGCGGAAAAAGCGGACACAGCCAGGCTTCAGGAGAGAACCAAAGTGTGCTGCAAGCTGGCAATCACAGCGGGCTGAGATCAGCACTGGGAAGTTACCTGCCTGCAGAGGTGCTGCAGACAGGGAGTGGAGAGGAAGCCTTCTAGCACAGGTCCTCCAAACATCCCCACGTTTGCGACCTCCAGCTTACTATCCTAGCTGCATTTGCAGACCAGCTGCCAGTTAACCTATGAGAACTAGAGGAGCTTCCCTCATTTCTACCTGTACCTCAGGGTTGCAAGAGAGAAAGAGAAATAGATTTTTTTAATGTGTCACATCAGTCCTAGTGCTGCCGATCACAATGTTAAAAAACAATTAAAAAGGTTTAAAAAAAAAATGTCCATCATAATTCTATTCACCATACCAGAACAATTTTCACCCCACAAAAATCATTTAAAATTGTTCTTTTAACAGGACAAACCACTTCATTAAAGAAAGGTACCATATATTTGCCAGATAAATTGAATATGGTGATACAGTCCTTAGATCTGTATAAACAAATTAATTACTGCATTCATTTAATTATAAAAAAGCTCTAACCACTGCAATATCTATTAAGAATTTTCAGTAATTACATCTGTAGTAATTATCTTAAATAGTAATCACATAACCTATTAATGAGGTTGACAAAAGATAATAAAATACGCTCAGTAGACTTCCCACACAGAGAGGCCAAGAATTCTGAGCAGGACAAGCAGCGATTACTGTCAGAGCTTGAATAACATCCCCTAATTAGCAAATATCCAGCAGTTTATATTATGCAACTACTCTTAGATAAAAGCTTTATGTTTGTACACAAAAAAAGGGTATTACACATACTAACCATATTGTCATTTGACTCTGATTCAGCTAGATAAATTAACAAACTTTAAAAGCTTAATAAGAATATGAAAAAATAACTTACAGCTGAAGGCTCAAATTACTGTTATGCAGGTTGTTCTTTAAGTATTGAATGTCAACACAGTTAGGAGTTTCTGCATATGCCATAAAGTTATAAAATGTGTTCCTAGCAGAAACTTTGCCTATAGAGAAGTCCGTAGTCTACTTTGCAGCTATGGTTTGCAGCTAATGCATACATTTTGTTCATTTTTGTCATGAAGTTTATTTTTAAAGTGTCATTTTATAGAATAGTGTTTCAACTTGCCTTTAAAATTGGTATTAACAAACAGAATCCTCAAAAGTACAAACAGACACTGTATCAATTACGTATGTCAAATACATTTCTCAAAACGTGATGCACTGCTCTTGTAATCATAAAGGGCTGAGCAGCACCGGTGAAAGCCTTTTCATTTAATTCAGTAAAGATATCTGTATCCATATTTGATTGGAGCATTGTTGACAATATTCAGAACTAAATACAGAAAATAAATTCACTACCATGTATCTGAAGAATTGCGAATTCTTTCCTCCCTCTTTTCCCAAAACCTGAGTAATATTAGTTTTAAAAAATGCTCTGCAGTAGTGTTAAAAACAGGTAAAAATATTAAATATTAGTATTTAATAAATAATAAAATAGATGATATTAATAAAGCATGGAGTTTACATTTACATTATTAAAATAATTAATATTAATAACATATTAACAAATTAAGAAGAATGACAGATTGTAAGCTAAGGAAATGAGAGTACCATTATACCTATATTCTTTTGGACTCTATGAGCACATCTAAACTGTGTGGGAATTCTTCCCCACTTCCACAGTGGGAGGGCGCACTGACCACGGTGCACACCGCCTGCCCGCCTCCTGGCTTCCACTGGAAGAAAGCTGACATGCACAGGCAGAGGCTTCGGGTGCTCCAGCAGATCCCTTGGGCTGGATAATGCAAGCATTTGCTGCGAGACGCACCATGAAGTACACCCACCCAGTGCTTGAACCGAAAAAAGACGACTAATTAGGCACCAAACATACTGGCACGTGTCCATAACAGATTTGAGGACTGACACTTTCTGAAAACATACCTCACAAGTTATTGATTACTTGAAAACATGAGTTAGTTAACTATTTCCCCCAAAATCATTCACCGCATTTTCTAGGCATTGAGTTCTTTGTCACTCTGATTACTATAATTTAATACTGTAAGCTAGTGGGTTTTCCTTCCTATTACATTTAACATACTTTTTTATTTAATGAGGCAAGCTGGCCTGGGAACAAATATTTTGATTACTTAAACAAGTGTTATGCAAATATCAAAGATACAAGATAACAGATTATAAACAAACTATGTATTAATAGGATAACAAAAATACAAGTTTGCATCTAGTTAAAGATCAAGAAAATGCTGTTTGATAAGAAAACAAAAGACATTTATCAAAAAAATCTGAAAATGATCATCACTTTCGCATCCAGACCGCATTTTCTTACTGATTTGATATATCAAGTGATAACTCACCCTTGCTTCATTCTGCTGAAGCTTTTCTTCCATACTTAAAGCTGTTGGAGAATCCAAGAGTGCAATCTAAAATTGTAAAACTCAACATTAGTATGCCAGAAAAATAAATCCTGTTGGAATCAAATGAAAAAAGTGCAACTGTTCAACTTTGATAATTTAGTACAAAATATTTTAAATTCCAATATATGACATATCACCTTGAACCACAGTAAACATTCATAGTAATCAAAATCTTGTCAAAGCAGATATTCTGAATACAAATCAGCAGTTTGGGGGTATTTTCATTTCTTATGTATACACAATGCCACGCACTGAAACCAAGTAATTTTCTGATACAGTTATCTTTATATTTCTGTTAAACATGAAAAATTATTATATACCAATGGTCTTGTATAGTTAACCATTTTGCTATAAAACATATACGTACACTGTTTATCCTTAAAAAAAAATAAAGTAATTGGCTTTAGAACAGGAAAAGTACTACACAACACACACACACGCACTTAACCAGTACTCATTTTTATATTACCTTCTACACCGTTTTTTAGTAAACAATATTTTCAGTGATCTATGGAAGCATTTGTAATATGAAATTCTGGAAATATAAAGGGAGCCCACAGAAGAAATTATACAGGGATTTATATTCTATTGTGTATATCTAACACCACCTGCTGTTTAACCAATCATCACAAATTCAATTAACTTAAGCTAGTCCTCTGTTGTCTCCCACACCGCCATCTATCACATCCTACAACTGAACCAGATTTATATTGCAATATCTGCTGTTTCACAGTTTGGAACTGGGTTAAAACATTAGATCTGCAAAGGGCTCTAAGTTATATCTACTTTGTTAGCTCTAAATCGAACCATATTTCAAAAACAACAAGCCGGGGAAGAAAAATAAAATTATTTTCCCCTCGCAAAGAATATGAGAAAAACACAGGAGTGTAATAGAGTAATTCAACCCCATAAAGAGTTTTCTAATTGTCTGCAACACAGCAGAATTCTTTGCTTCAATCATCTGCAGACCTATTACTGCTTCATACTATGGTCCCATTCTGTTTTTCACCAAATTTTTCATGGCATGAAATCTAGCTAAAGTAGTAGTTGACTATAAAAATGTCTGTGCTGAACTGACATTTCATATTGCATAGCCTATCTAAAATAAAATTAGGTACTTCTAGAAATAGATCTAAAGTATCATTTGAAACGTCTTCCCAAATCATATTTGTTCAAGCATGAAAGCCAGCAGTCCCAAGTGGTGTTATTTAGAAGAGACAACTGGCCTAAGCCAAATGTGTATTCCTTACTGTTAGCTTAGTTTCACCATCCTCAATGCAGAGGAAGAAATTAAGCTTAACTGAGCTTGTGCAGTAAATGTTTACAGTGGATAATATTGACAGAAAAAGAAGAAAGAGCACTGTGGAAAAGATAAGCAAAGAGGAACTTCTACTGGCTGAAAGAAACTGTGCAGACCAGCACTCTGTGCACCTGGAGTACAGAGCAAGACCTTTCCAAAGAAACCATGCTCCTGTACAATCCCATATGCACATCAGATACAAGTACCATGATGCAGATGCATTGCACTGAACAGCATGGCTACGACAGCAATGCCTACTAACGTAAGGAAAGTCTACAGCTCCTATATATCCTAACTCTTTAGTTTTCCTGAGTTTATTCAAAAGATTGTCTTTCAGTGAATCAAGCAATGTCCCTGAAGACTTATGGAAGGTTTATGTTTGTTTCTGTAGTAATTTTTTTTGTTAGTTTTCTTGGCCCATGGGGAAAATAGCAACATCAGTGCATTTCCTGATTGCTCAAATCAACAGTTCAGTGACTCAACACAGCAAGTGCAAGCCAAATTAGCATCTTTCAAAAATGAAATAGTGTTCAGTCAATCAAGCCGAGAATCCCTTCTTATAGTAAAAAACCCCACAAAAATTAATATCCCTTTTAACCATTGGCATTTCTTGCCCTATTGACAGAAACCTTTTGGCCATTTTAACTTCCAGTCTGTTATGGGTACATTAGAGCATTTCTGTTCACGATTACCAACACCATCATCATGATCTGTTGTTTCAGCCACAGTAAGGTTAAATAAACACTTATTATCAAATAAACATTAAAAGTTTTTCAAATCAAGACCAGAAAGTTGAGAAAAATACTTTAAATCTTTCTTTTATTTTTTTTTTTGGATTAACTGTTTTATCATTCATGATGTATGCTCTGCTCTATATTATACATGGGTATAATCAGATATTTACCTGAGCATCAAAAACAACAAAGTCAGTGCCCCTTGGCACTTCTTCACCTTCCCTCAGCTGAAAGATAAATCTAACTATGAGTGCTCCCAGTCTGATTCGGTACAAGTATACATGTTTTCTTACACCACCACTGAAAGTACTTTTACATATATTAGCATGTTATCCACTTTCTAACATACTGTGCAGCCAAACTCAAATAAAACATGACGTTTGAACCTGTCCATATTCCCACAGTTTTGTATTTGCACATCTCAAGTACTTTATAACTTCTGCTACTTTAAGGTACCAACTGAAGGATCTCTTCAGTTCATCAGGCTAGATATAGCAAATAGGTTACTGCTCAGTCGCCTTATATTGTGGGGACTACCTGTTCCACAGCATACTGCAATCAAGGCCTGATTATTTTAAAGACAAAGCTAAAAGCTTTGGGTTGGTAATTTTTCCCCCCCGTTATGTTAAAACAGGTAATCTGCTGGCCATATGGAAACTGATTCAATCAGGAAAATAATATTCATTCATAGCCTCATACAGCTTGTTTACTCAAATCAATATAATGAAAGATAATTATCTCATTACATTCTAGAAATAGATGTTATAACTCAAGGAAAATTATACATAAATTTCAAGCAAAACCAACCTGATTCCCTTGAGCAAGCAAGGCTTTTAATCGGGCTATTTCAGCTCTCAGCTCACGGATCAGTTTGACGTTAGGATCCTCATTAATAGTAGGCTTGTTGATGATGTTTTTGGCTCTATTTGCATAGCGAAGTGTACTTAAAGTTTCTCCGTAATTGACATCAGCAGGTGAAATAGCTGAGAAAATTGAAATCAGAAGCAGTTTATCTAGCACCATATGTCTCATTTAGTAAAGCTGGTTTATATCTTAAAAGTCAGATAAACTTGATGTGGATTAAAAGACAGAAATATGATTAACTACCACGGCTATGATTTGTTCCAATTCTTCACCTTGCTCCACTGCTTCTACGTCACTATAACCTTGTTTAAGTAAACAAAGTTATGCCATTGTGTATTAGAATAATCAGATCCATTAATCAAGAGTTGTAAAGAAATCTTCATGTCAGTCTATTTAACATTTAGATCTCTCTAGTAAGCAGAAACATATCCTATATGTTTTTCTGCAAATTTTTACAAGAACAGCGGGAAAAACAATGAGTATTTATAAGTATCAATGCAATCATCAAATGGGTAAGTCATTTTAGGTAAAAACACAATACATTCAGTTTCAGTTTTGAAGGCAAATTAAGCAACATTTAAGCAAAAAGCAGGCATGGAAACCAAAATAAGACAAGAGTTTCTATCACTCACCTACAAATCTAGCCATTTTGCCGAGTTGCAGGTATCTGGCAGCAGGCAGAACCATTACTGGCTAAGCTACTTTAAATACTTTGTTCACCTACGTGACGCAACAATAGAAAACAATACTATTTTTGCAGGTAACTTCATCATGAAAAACAATGGTGTTTTAATGAAAGTGCTAGCCTTATACTTCACATAATTTTCCTAATAATGTACAATATGTTCCAAATTAAAAAGATATTTAGATCAGCAAAGTACCAAAACCACAGAAGAGATCACAGTTCAGAAATGATGGGAGACCAGAAGTCTAATTAATCAAACTCAAAAAGAGAGCAGAAGAGTCAGATAATGAAAACACTTCAAAAATCTGTCCTTCTTCATTCCCTCAACAGCAACAAATGCTCTTTTTGTGGCAGAAGCTCCCAGATTTAGGGAAGATGCACCTGGCAACAGACTTTACTTCCCTTAGCTAATACTATGCCCCTCCATAATTTTAATTACTGTCTTCTCTCCAATACTCTATTATCCTCTTTCTAGAAAGAGGATACAATATTTTATACAAACATGATGAAGCAAAATCGAATGTATTTTTATAAGAGCATTTGCTAGACTTTTATGTGATCTTCCTGCTTTTTTTTAAATGTTTACTTACAGAAAAGGCAGGCCAAACATATCTGGACTGTTTATCAGTCTCTGTTAGGCAATTCAGCCTCATTATCAGTAGAGTTACGGCTGGAGAAAAGATCAGCCATCCAGGGCTCTGCCTAGCAGAAGCACTGTTAGTAGAAAAGGAAGCAGCTGAAAAAGCAGCTGTGTACTGTAATCATCAGTAGAGCCACTGAAAGTTCACCATGTTTCTAAAACTTTTTCCCTTCCCTCCCCCATGCCACAAAACATCCAATTTACTCAACCACGTAACTGAAAGCAAGCATCAAGAAGAAAGATGACAGTAGGGCGTTATTTAGTCAGAAGAACAAAGCAGAATCCAGTCCATGATCCTCTTTTGATACTACTACAATCCAACTGAGGAAAGAAAGTGGCACAGATTCCCAAAATATCCCCAAAATCGTGCAACAAAAACTGTTATCTGGAGAATCTGACTACAGCAAAACATCTCTCACTAAAGAGTTGGATCCACTGCATCTTATTCCCTCAACTCTACTCTCTCACCCATTTCCAAGAGAAGATTCCATCCCTTGGATTGCATTTTATTTGAACAGAAAACTGAGAAAACCTCAGAGTTGCTCCTCACACCTTACAGCTCTGACACACAAAAACCTCCTCTCCCCTCCCCTGAAAGGTCCTCGTGGCTTTATTCCTTTTCTTGCAAATGGAATTCCCATTCCAATTTGTTGAAAAACCTGCAATATTTATGCCAGAGGTAGGCTTTTAATCCAAGTGACTCATATTGAGCTTTCTATGGTTCAAAAGAAAGCTGTAAGAAAAGTCTGTAAGAAGAATGATCATAAATAATTAAATTCAGACACAAAGTTAAAGTGCTGTCTGTATCCAAAAAGTAGGCCGCATGAACATGACATATTCTTAACCACTGAATGTCAACAAAGATGAGGTTGTTTCTGCCACTAATGCTACAAAAACAACAGTTTTGGAAAAGCAAGATGATTTACACATCAATATTGACTAGATGCACAAAGCTGGATCTTTTTTTACTGGGGTGATAAGCGTAGAAGCAGAGAAGTACAAGACTTCCTCTAGGTCCCAAACCTGAGTGTTTATGACCAGTAACAGAGCTGCCTGGAATGCAAATGGACTACAAGGATAAGCAGGAGCGATTACTTTAACTGGTCAGATTAGCTAATCATTACACTGGGCATGTGTCAGAAAGACGGACACAGCAGCGAGTTAGATGTTAGAGCAGATGCCAGCAATTAGGTACCTACAGCTGTGTGACCCTCACTTATGCAAGCAAATGCCTCAAGACTGTACAGACACAATCTGGACGCCTTGTTACATTTGTGACCAGTTAAGACACCCAGCAGTGATACATGCAGACAAACAGATGATCTGCACATGAAAATGAAACTCTCGCATTCTGGAGACACACATAGTTAACTGATCACGACATTACTGAACAAACTAGATCACCCCTAAACACGCAGTGAGAACAGGCATAATTTCACTGCTGTCTGGTTTTGTTTGTTTTCAAAGGCCAATGTTTGTATGAGATGTTATGCAGAGCACAGATAAAGGAAAAGGATTACTAGAAAGCTCAGAAAGAAACAAATCATTAAAAGCTGTAAACAATGCTCTGCCTTAATGAGGCATCTGGAATCTAAATATTTACAGCTAATCCTATTAAGCGTGAACTGTTCAGGATGCAAAAAGTAATTTAAAAACACTTACTGGCAATCATTATAGTTTTTGAGTTTCCTCCTAGGCTATCTTTTAACAGCCAAGTCAACACAGAATCCCTGTAAGGCACAAATACTTGCTTCTTCTTTGCAAGAGGATTTGTTGCATCCTGAGATAAATCAGCTGTGAAGCAAGGGGGGAGGAGGAAGAAAATAGCAATTACATATTTTCATTCATTTTTCAGAAACTCTCATATTAGGCCACTATTTTTTGCAATACAAACTGTAAATGAACACAAATGTACGTAATGATTAAAAAACCCCGAACAGCCAAGCACAAAAACTAGACACTCACCTAAGGCAGAAATGACATTTCCCAGAGTAACTAGAGACTTGTTAATATTCCCCCCTTCCTTTAATCTAACCCCTGTGGCACCGGTGGCATCTGCTCTCTCACTTCCAGCAAGATCTACCAAATGAATCTTGCTAACAGTCTCACAAGGCATTTCAGAATCAAATTTAGCCTATGGAAAAAAAGAAAACAACAAAGAAAAATGCATTAAGTTACCAAATTCTAAAATCTTACTGAATCCAATTTAATTGCCTTTTCCATGTCATGATTGAGTTTAACTTGTTTCCAGCAGTAGAGTTTTAGAGACAGGTGGATTAGAGATGCCACAGAAAAGCATTTGATCATGAATTGCTGCATAACTCCTACTCAAGTAGTTACTTTTTTAAACTGTAATATTTGCAACTTTCAAGCAATTTATGTACATGCACTAACAACTGTGTATTGATATTTCCATGATGCACAGGAAGCTTATGGCTGTATTCATATTATTATGCTTTCAACTAACATTTAAAGATACAGCATACTGCTAAAGATAAATACACTGAGACACATTTACACTCAATTTTTCCCCCCAAATAAAATTGCAATTGCTACTTAATTGAATTCTATGATTTTAACTGAGACTTCCTCCCACTTTTTATCTTACTTTATACAATGACTTAAACTACAGCTGTTTCTAACTTCCTCACACTTTTACAGTGCAACAGTAAAGCTGCTTGCCTCTCCTCCTCTTCCAGTAGCTTTATAATGAGTAATTCACCGTGATTAGTGCATGGGATTTTGTGTGTATTTAGTTTCTGGGGGAGATATGCAAAGTTCTGTGAGGAGAGCAAACCATCCCTATGCTATCTTTTCTTCTTCTAGCAAATTATCTTTGGACTATCTAAAAAGACCCCAAACAGCTGCAAACAGCTGGAGGCATTAGAAAGGGAGTTTACTACACATAACCAAAAAATTCCTATGCTCTGAAACAATGCATTAAATCTCTCCATTATTCCATCGGTGAATCAAAGAATATAAAGAGGATTCCAATGGTAAAAGAGGAAGATTCAGAGAGAAAAACTTAGAAAACATTTCTACTTTCTATTTCTGGGCCATGATGAGAGGGTTTCTTGTAAACCCTGGATAACATCATGGTATGAAAGGTAGCCCATGTTGTGCTCTTGTCCAAGTCACACAAAACATACTTTCCTCACCGTCTCCTGTCATAACAGTGTCTACAGCAACATGCATTAACTGTTCAGTCAGCATTGGTTAGCCTCAATTTCCAACAATTATCCCCCCCAAATTCTATGTCAATTAAATGCCATTCTAAGTAATCACATCACACTGTAAATTACAACGATTTTAAGTGCTGATAAACATAGTTTCAACTCTCAGAAGTGTTTCACACTTAACTTTCCCTATCACAAGACAGCCACATAAAGTCATTATCAATACTTGCTGATTTGACAACTGTATTTTTTTAGTTGTTACATGAGTTATTGAATGTAAATATGTATTACGACAGAGTTTATTTTTTTTTACCTGAGTGAAGTTGATTGTGAAAATGGCATGAGACCTGCTGCTGACATCATTCATTCCGGTTGCAGCTGTAGTTCTGTTTATATTTCCTGCATCCATAAGTTCCTCCACATCAGTATAATTTTGCACTAAATGTTTAGACAAATCTAAAGAAAAGCAAGAAGTGTTACAGTACGCTCATACATGCACTTGATTTTCTTAAAAAAAAACAAAAAAACCCCAAACAGATTACCCTCTTCACTACAAAGTATTGCTACTATTACAGTGTTTATTGTCATGCTTCTTTATCACTTTTAAGAAAAGGAAGGAGGCTTTCCATGAACTGTAAACTTGTAGGTTTACAGTAAATTAAGAAAGAATATTCAATTTTGCTAAAGTATGTAGTGCAATAACATATGCATAATCTCTTAAGAGACAAGAATCTTCCCTGGCAGAGGATGGATTAAGACTATTAGATACCAATAGGCTCTTTCCAACTCAAACATTAAAGATTTATAAATTATATTCAACCAATACTTAAAACCAACTGCAAAAAAAGCTGATAAAAAAAAAGCCCAGAATGCTTTTATACCACAGGAAAACAATATATTCATCATCATTTATATTTTAAAAGACAAAAAAATGCTATACAATTAAATATTTTTACACATTAAACATTTTAAACATTATAAAGGTAAGAAAATGTCCAGTCCAAAACACTGAAAGTGCTCTTACCCTCAACATAGGGCCCTTCTTTTGGATGTTCTCGTATTCGTAAATTATTAGTTTTTGATGACTTCCGCCTGAGAAGATCTCTCACGCGTTCGTTATAAATTTCCAGATAACTGAAAGACAAAGATTAGAAAAATGCCGACTGATACAAGATTTTTTTAAAAAGCAAAGCTATGCTGTGACTGTGTTTGGAAGCAAGATGCCTGGAGAAGCAAATGGATCCAAAGCTGACTTAAGTCAGTAATGTCTACAGCAAAGCCAAAAAAGTAAGAAGCAAATAAAAGGGAAGCAGACATTAGTAAGATTGGAGCTCCTAATGTCAGTCTTAAATAAAGAGTAAAAATAAGGAAGATGCTTTCTAATGGCAAAAGTATTGTCACTACCATTAAAATAAAACAAAATACACAGAAGTATACTGAAGAAGTGAGAAGCATTGCACATTCTGACTGACTGCCAAAAAAAAAAATAAAAAAATAAAATCAATTATAGGCCTGAGGCCAAGCACGGAAAGTTATCTGAAAAACACATACCTTTCTCAGAATTATTAAGTGAAACAGGGTGGTTTTAACTGAAACGAGTTTGATAATCAGCAAACACTGTAACATGACAAGACCTACCTGACTTCTGTTCGAAAGGATGCCTCGTTCCGCTTTGTTTTTTCACTTATTTTGCTGAATAATCCTTCACATATTCGAGGTATTAAACCAGCATCACCCTGCAACAACAATTCCTATTTGTAAGGCTATATATGCATGCATACATGCAATATTTTGAAAAATAAAATTCAAGATCGCTAGCTGTGATTTCCAAGATCCAGAAACAGTAGGATACAAACCTGAAAGCCTGCAAATATTCTCTTGCACTATTTCCTTGCAGTGACCTTGCCACTTTAATCACTGTATGTATTGGAATTTATATACTCGCTGCAATTCCTTGCTATTGGCCTATATTTTACCCCTCTCACTTGGTCCAAATAACCCCAACTGCTTAAGGCAGAAACTGGCACTCCAGAGCAACATATCAACTGCCTTATCCCAATACTTTTTTTCTCACCTCTCCCTCTATCTCATTTCACTATGGACTTTGCAATATCTGCAATGAATGGGGCAAGAGCCATACACATTCATCCATAAGACATCCTCATTCAAATCCCTAATCCCCAGGTTACTGCCCATCCTCTCCCTCAAAAGATGCAGCAGGTCCTCTGGATAAATTAGTATGTAATAAAGAAAGTAAAACTATATCAAGTTTATCTCACAATACAGCCAAATTAAATCTAACATTTAATTTCTGAATGTTTGACTCTGCAATTAAAGAGTTTTTATGCAAAAAAAGCAAAATGAAAAAAAACATATTCCTCCACAAACATTCCTATGGATGCCTATGTGGTTTACTGGAAGGGCTGGAACTATCCACTACAGGGTCCTTGCACTTCAGTTAACACAGCAGCAAGTAGCAGAAGGATTTCATCTTCTAGGTTAAGCCTGCACTTGAGAACTGAGCCTTGTCCCAGTGAGGCCACTGGTCCACCACTGTTGTCAGACATGGGTCTCACTGAGAATCTCAGCAATGGTAGCTGCTGTCTCTCAGAGACTCGGCGTGGAGCTCTCCTCCTCCCTTGGCTCCCGGGAGATCTCTTTCGAGCTGAGCAGTAAGCCACCCTTCTTGGCTGAAGCAAGAGTTTGCTCCCAGGAGCAGAGGGGAGGAGGAGAACCCTATCGGCTCTGGTCTTCGCTGACAAGCAGCTGCTTGCTCTCCATTGGCACGTTCCTGCAGAGTGCTGAATCTGATTAGAGAGGATTGACTGCCTGCTGAGCGCACCTCCTCCCCACCACTTTGGTAAGGCAGCAGCTAACACTTTTTTGGAGCTGAAATGAGTGAACATGGCTTCCAGGAACACAGGAAGAGGAGATATACATATAGATGAGCTTTGGGATCAGAGCTGCAAAATTAGAAGTAGCTTACAAAGCAGTCTGTCAGCTACAATTTACCTCCAGTCCAAAAAAGCATAACAGATTTCATGCAACGGACTAATTCTAATTCTATGCACTACTGAGGCAAGGGATATTCTAGCTTGGAGTTAGGGGTCCTGTAATTAAGCAGGAGGCAAATTAGGACAAACCAGTCTGAACATCCAATTTGAACATAGCCCAAGCAGACCATTCACCCACGCGAGTTGCTTGGGGGGACTCTACAGATATTTGACAGCCAGCAAACACAAACGCAGTGGACTCCTGCGTGCCAGGTTCTGGTAGGAAGAGTGCTGCACAGGCAAAAACTCTCCTTCTGCTGGGACTCCCTCATAAAAATCTGACCCTTTTTGCCCAAGCTCACTCCAGTCTGCTCCTGTGCTAGTCTGATTTTCCTCATTCCTCTACTTCCCACAGCATTCTGGGCACCAGCACTCTTCTTCCAGCTGCCACGTTACAGCTCCTCATCCTGTTTCCTTTGCCCAGATAATATTCCCAATTACCTCCTCATCCAGTCTTCTCTTTTTCTCTACCCTACCTCTCCATTTCCACCTTTGCCAGCTTTCTCCCTCCAGATTGTAATCACAGCCTCTTTGCTCTTCCCAGACCAAACCAGGCTTAATTCCTTGAAATAAACTGTTCCTTCTTTCTCTCATACCTGGTCTTTCACCTGCCTGCATGTTAGGATTAAAAAAAAAAAAGAAAAAAAAAAAGTAGTCTTGGACCTCAATACTGTTTTTGAGGAACTTACATCTACAGAAAAATCCACTAAACTTCCAGGTTTCAGTGTTGGATTTTTTTTTCTTTTTCTTTTTAAAATACAGGAACAGAAAAAAGTAAGACTCTTCTTTCATTTCATGCTTGGAAACACCTGAACAATTTTAATTAAAGTTCAAGGAAAAAACATGAGAGACACCCATTACATAAAGTTTTAGGCAAATGATTAGTGTTCAACATAATTTAGCAACTGCAAAGAAAGTCTCAAAATACGGAATATTAGCTGTGATTGAGTAACTTCAACTATGGTAATAGAGTGATGAGAAAGGAAGAACGTATAGTTCTCAGTATAATTTATCAGTAAAATGCACATCTTATTAACTATAACTAAAAATTAAACGTTTTCTTTCTTTTCACCCCCTACAGCTCCATAGCAGTTTCAGCCAGGTCTATGGCATTTCTGACAGTTTTTTTTCATGGGTTTCCAGTCATGGAAGCCCACAGGAACAGTACAGGTAGTCTATTCTAGAGCTTAATTTTCTTATTAAAAGCCTGTTTTCCTTCCTTGATATCTAACCAGAAACCTCTTTACTGCATTTTAAGACCTACTGCTTCTTGTTCATCTTGCTTGGACAAATTACTCCCTTTCTTTCTGCAGCAATGTTTCATATCTTGGAAGGCTCTTAAGACTCTCTTGTTCCCCCTCAGTATTCCTTTCTCAGGGTAGTCAACACGGACTTTTCTGATAAATTGTGATTTATAGATCTCTGACCATCTCAGTATCTCTGCTCATGACTTGGTCCACATATTCCTTGAAATGGTTGCTGCACACAGTATTACAGCAAAAGGCTTCCAGAGCCAAGAACATCAGATATTTAAAGTAACAGGAGAGCAGAATTTATACTTTTAAAGAGAAGTAGGAAAAAAAGAAAATTTATTTACAGTTCAAGTTTTCCTATGGCACTGTAGTCTCCCTGATAGGGCCATCATTTAACTTGGCAGCTCAATATATTTTACACACCCTCTGTACCAAGCCAAATTAAAGTATTTATGTACCATGGCAAGAAGATTAGAGCTTTATTATTGAATAGTGTCAAACAAACTTCACCACCTATTCATTTACAAATTCCCTTGATGATTACGGTCATTATATACAGTGAGGAAGTCTCATAAAAATGTCACATATAAATTTCTGAAATAGAAATCCACATCTAGGTCATAAGACTTTTGTAACCAGAAAAAGTCTATTCTGCTTACCATACTGAAGTTAAATATAAAGCTACTTACTCCATGACAACTGAAGGAAAAAGATCAACAGCTAATTTACTCTCCTAAACTCAAGGAGGTGCAAAGTGGCCAATCTTACTACAGTTCCAAAGAGATATCTGTCTAATGAAGGACAAGCGGCAACACTCCCCTTTTCATTGCTGCTGGCAGAGGGCATGCTGTATTTTTTCCAAGGATTAAAAGAGAATAAAATCTGCACAGGCTGCCTTGCAAACAGACGTGATCAGTCAGCTCTTTTAAACTGCTCCTCCCTCAGCAGTTCAGTGAGTTCCTTCCCTCCGTGGGCAGTCACTGAGGCAATTAGGTGCAAGTGCTCCTTTCTAGCCTCACAACCTGTGAAGTTCCCCTCCTATCATACCTCCCTCTTCCAGGTTCTTTACTGTAGTGTTCAGCAGAATTTAATCCTACAAATCAAAATCAGTGCGTCATTCCACGACAGTGTGTTGAAACTTAAATTTCGCTGCTACTCACTCCCAGGTCCTACTCTCCACTTGAAAGCCTTTTCTAAACAAGGGTCAAGGATCCATTTTAATTTTCTAAGCATTCAAAAGAGACCAAAAGAACAGATGTCTTCAGAAAGGACTGATCATTTAGTCCCTCAAAATCAGTATCTTATTTCTTGCCTCAACCTGGGCATAGAAAAGCAGCAATGACATTTGATTTTTTTTGGTTCTGATACACAGCAAAAATGATAACTTTTTGTCCAATAGAACAAGGCATCCCTTAAAGATGGTTCTTCCAACTGTAAATATCCAGCTATAGAAGAAATAGAGAGCTTCTAGAATCTCTGATTACTACTAGAAGTTATGAAGAAAGGGCAATCAGTAGCATACAGAGAAGATAGGTAATAATAATTCCATAAGAGCATGCTCTTGCAATAGCATAATCTCAATGCATTGTTACAGAATAAAAATGTACATTCGAAAAATATGACATACCGCATTTCCCATCATAGTGTAGGACTTTCCAGATCCAGTCTGTCCATACGCAAAAACACAAGCATTATAACCTTCAAAAGCAGATTTAAGCACATCCGTACCAAGATTTTTGAAAACCTAAAAAAAAAAAAAAAATTTTTTGAAGACCACAGAGGTTGCGGGGGGGGGTGGGGGTGGGGGGAGAGGTTGTCTCCAGTCCAGCATGGGAAACTTTAAACAAGAATAATGTTCAACTACCACAGTATAAGCTATTGGCATCAACCGCTGATATTTATTACAGGACAAAAATTAAATACTTCAAAAAAAAAAAAAAGAAATTTTACTACTATATTTAGTTTATAGCAGTGCCACAATATATTTTCTGCTTTCTCTTCTTTCACAGATCTACTTGACATTTAGAAGCACACACACACACAAAAAAAACCCAACCTACTACCTTTCCATAGTATCTACTTACTTTTTGCATCTTCCCCAATTTCACAAGCTCTGCAAATATCTGCCCCCTTCTCAAAAGGAAATATTTTCTTGATCCTTTCAGTACATTTTACATTTAATATTCCCCCCCACCCCTGCTTAACCAAGTGTAAGAAGAAAATGGCCCTTTATTTTCTCCCTAATTGGCTTTTACATAATAGTACATTTTAGTTTGATCTTTGCCAAATGTATGTAAATGTGTTTTCTGTATAGCAGGTGAGTCTCTCATCTCAGCTAGCCCCTTCCCCCTTCCCCTGAACATTTACCTCTGGAACTGGAAATACCCCATCTTCTTGGATAATCCATGTAGCTGAATAAGCATGACAGTTCTTTTCTCTTATAGCACCATTCCTCTTTAAACATTTGTAATTCTATAAAGACTATAGTGTAATGCTCTCAAGAGAGAAGTTCCCAATATACCTTTCCTCTCAAATATGACACTATTCATATTTTCTCTTGGCTCCTATTTTTCTGCCTGCTTTTGGTCACATCACATAATACGGGGGTCTGCTCTCACCTAAGTTCAGCTCTCACTACCAGTTTCTCTCCTGGCTTCCTAACCCTTCATCACCATTACCCCTCACTTCCTTCCGTACCCTCACTGGCCTGTTGGGCAAGGAATAACACTTGAGACAGCTTCTGTCTCAGTGAAAACATCAATATGGGTCTCCCAGTCCAGACATGCTTTTCAAAAATCTCATAGTTACTTCACAAAATTTGGTCATCCCTCCTCCACCTATGTGGTTTGAATTAACCAAGGTGTACAAGACATCAATAGAGCCTGGCAGACACACAGCACAGTCATGCCACTCCTCCCTTGGAGGAGTGCTAAGTAATTTTTTTTAAACATTAATGCTCAAGTGCAAGCATACATTTAGAATATTTAATAACAACCTTCCCTTGAGCAAGGAAATTAAAACAGTGCAATCAGTCATACTTCTCAAAGAGTATAAAGATCTGTGAAAGCAGCATGATCTTCCTTTCTCTTGTCATTTGAAAGTAATATCTCAGATGAATTCTTCTTCCCAAGTACCTGCAGCTTTATTTTTTCTTCCTTTCACTTTTTCAGTGTCTAACTTCTTATCTCACTGTCTGGACCAAATCTTTACGCACTACTGTTTTGACTGGGGCCTTTCTGAAATTCCCATCTGCATTTATGTCCTGTGGTCCAATTCAGGCCCCAGCTATAAATTCTCCAGGGTGCACAGGCTGTCATAGCTGTCTTCCCACACAGTCACAAAGATGCAAAAACTTTATTCCCCAAACATAGTTACCTACCTACCTACACTTCACTCACAGCACAGATTGAAACTTCTCATTTTTTCGCAAAACCCCTCTGCGGGTTTTGCTCAGACTGGGCTTTACAAAGACGTACATCACAGTTCTTATCCACACCTTTCCAGAAAACTAGCATTAGTTTCATCTTTCTTGCTATATCATGAAAAGAACAAGCTTTCTTTCCTGGTTCTGCCATCCTGAAAAGGTTTTCAGTAGCTTCCTCCTCTCTGTCCATACCAGTTCTAACTGCTTTTAAATGAACCATATGTATTTGCTCTGCTTTACGCCTATTCCCTTCTAAAAATTTGTGTAGACCTTGCAAAATGACTTGAGGTAGCACACAGAACAGTCAGGATGCACAGTGATATATGCATCTCCCTAACAATTATAGTCAGTGATGTCTACACACAGAAACTTAAAACACAGACTAGAAGAAGCTACATTATTACAATGGGACTTTGTTAGCCACAAAAAAAATCAGTAAACTGAACAAAATTCTCTTCGTTTCTGTTGAAGGTAAATTGCCACTCCTGCTCTAAAGCATATTTTACATCTACAAGGGGCATTAAATGGGACATGTAGTATTAGACAGACTTTCATTTATCATTTTTCTACCTTTAGATGGGAAAATATAACAATCATAAACAAAGCATACTAGAAATCTACATTACCAACATTCAAGAACAGTTTTATTCCATAGCAAGATGAACGTGAAAGGCACCCTTCTTCTATGTCACTGGTGCAGAAAACTAGAAATTCTGCAGCAAGTTGATAAGAGCTTAACTACAAAGTCTTTCAATTAAATATGAAATACAAGCAAAACAATAGCTTGTGCAGCATTTGCTTAGAAATTGCACTCTCTTTGTTTTAAAATGCCTTCTGTTTTCAACGTGCTATACACATGACATTTAACACAACACTTGATATAAGGACAAAAGCATTTTTATGACTGAACAAGAGAAGCAGGGATTTTTGCCAGTCAGGACCAAGGAGGGAGTCTGGGATTGTGGGACATGCTGTAATAGCAGAATATTGAACATGGACATCTAAGTCATGTCTAGGATGTTAGCATACTACTACTATAAACCATAAAACTCACAGTCTAAAGAAAAAGTCTAAAGGCTTAAAGTCTGCTGCAACTATCTGTATATCGGCATTTTTTTCCTCAAGCCAGTAGACAAGTCACACTGATCTTGCCTCAACCTGATCTACTCTGAAACAGAGGCAAAATGGCACCATTAAGGGAGAAGCTATTTTTATCACTTACAGTACAGAAGTATGGAAACTGGACATTAGCACAGGATACAATTTTGATATCCATTTATATTAATTCTAATTTCCTTTGCAAATGGCAGTTTTAACAAGAGTTAAACTTCATTAAACTTCATTATTTCACAGCATATTCATATTCTAGAACAAAACTGCGTGGTAACAGCAACATGCTGGGGAAAAATCTAACATGTCTATGTTAGAGTCTAACATGTTAGGGAAAAAAAATGGGGGGGAAAAAAAGAACACAATGGAAATTGCTCCCTGATATTCTTTTAATGAGTTCTTGTATTAAGTTATCTTCCATAAGTCAAGTCTCAAGTCAAGTAAAGAAAGACAAAGCAACAACAAAAAAACCCTCTACAGCTCACAGTGTGAATCAACAGCCTAAGGAATCCAAAAAATGAAATATGCATAAAACTAATAATCAGCCACAATCAGTGCTTAAGAAGAATTTCTGTAAATAATTCCGTAGTAAGTTTTGCAGACCTTTCCAAATATGCATTCATACATGATCAATAAGACTTTATTCACGTGTGCTCGTCTATATCAGGAAGAAGAAGTGAGCACTACAGAAACCAGCTATCACTGAGAATCATAAGAATCCTCAGGAAACTAGGTAATCCTAGAAGGAGACCCCAATCAATTTCTACAAGAAATGCAGCAACCCCAGTGCACACTTAAAGTAGGCATTTGTTGGGTCTGCAGAACCACAATGAAAAACCTCAAGGTTTAGTTGGAAACACAGCAAAAAAATACATTATCAAAGCACCTTTAATTTTAGAAAAATCTCTGCATATACGCTCAACTTCAAGCATTTGCTAAAGGTCTAAAGAAGGCCCATGGTCTGAAACACTTGTTTAAAAATGTTCACTAGGAACTAGGGCTCCAGTCGTTGGGTCCAAATACGCTTTTTCATGAATTTCACATCGTGCTAAAGTAATAAGGATACTTCTACATCAATGACCAAATACATGTATGCCTCTGGATGTTTCCAAGAATATAGCAAAAACTGTGCTTTTTGAAAAGACATCATAAAGAAATAACAATCTATAAACTTTAAGAATACATATGACCAAATGTTTAGATTAAATGCTTATTATTAACTCTATGAAATAAAGAAAAACGTTTTCAGAAAAAGAGAGTCTACTGCTGGCATTGACGGTTAAAGTAGAAATTTCAAGTGTGAACTTCCTGTCAAACACTTATAATCATTATTTATATTGGCAAATCTAGTCATTCTTAAAAATACCTAAAATTTGCCTAAAATTATTTTTCATTCTTATTAGTTTTAATTCCCAGGCTTTTTAGGATTAGACACACAAATATCCCTGAATTCTGGGATTACAGACTAGATGAGGTACATACCAAAAAGGTATGTAGCCAGCCGGCTTATGGTATATTCAGCAAACCTTAGCATTATTTTAAGAGGAAAGATGTACATATTTACTTATACCATCCTACGGTCCACAAAACCAAAAGAGAAGATAACAATAATTAAACACTTGAATTTTATTAGATAACTATTTCAGAGTGTGAAAAAAGCAAAAAGGTCCAATGTTCAAATGAAATGCAAAGTCAAGGAGGGCCTATCTCTTCATCTAAACGATGCCTATAGTTCAAACTTAGATTTATAGCTATGCAGAGATATCAGTGCATCAAAAGTAATGTGTACACAGGCTGTGGTTTCAAAAAAAGTTTTTCTGAAAAAGAAAGATACTCTCCTCACATCTTTAAACTTAAGGTATTACCAACCTAGAACTTAAGAGTTCAAAGCATCATGTTTTCTACTGTGAGTGTGTAGGGAGAAAGGCAGTTTTGTCCTTCCTAAACCAAGAAAGAGTACTCAAGAGAGAAGAACCTCCTTTGAGCAGGTTCATCAATGTCTACGCCTTTTGCTCAGAAAAAGACTTCAACTACACAAGAAGAATATTCCCTTCTATATGAATTAAGGATGCATACTTGCTTCTCAAAAGTGATTTTTTTTAAATCTGTTCAAAAACAAATCTAGTGCCTCCTCCCACAAAATAGCTCAGAGAAGTTTCCTAACTTGACCTCAAAAGACAAATCAGATGAGAACCAGAAAAAGGGCATTTAGTCTGCTGTATGAGAAAACATAGCACTTAACAGTGTTAGGTAAGTTAAAAAAAGAAAACAAAACAAAATTCAAACTCTCAGGCATCTAGGGAATTTCTAAATTACACAAGTACTTTAAACAGAAAGATGTTTCAAAGAATACTTCCAGGCCAAGGAAAAGGGGCAGAAAAGATCAATTATTAACATTCAGAAATCCTACCGTTTCTTGACACACAAAGCTGGGACTTTTACTATCTGCTGAGAAATACGAAAAATCATAGGTAAATGTCTTCGTTCTTTCTCTTCCTGTGTCTCCAGTTCCACCCTCTGGTATCTATTAAAAAAAAAAAAAAAGCACTGTTACAATATATGCTAATGAAGTATTTAAAAACATTTTAGAATAACTATTCAGGATGAAAATTTAACACAAGACTACACACAGTGAGAAAATCACAGTGATAGGTTAGCCTATTATTCCAAGAACAGTGAAAAAAATAGCAGTAGAAACACCTTTCAGAATTAAGGCATAGTCACACTAAAGGGAGCACAGCATGAATTTTGCTTTGAATTTTAGCTTACTTATCCTAACACAAGAGTGCATTTTTGTCACAATACTTATGTTTAGTTAGATCAGTCCTGTATATGAAATTCAGTTTATAATAAGGGATTATTCTTCACGTATAATCAATAGGAGCCAGAGAGACCTCTGCATTGTAAATAGCATTTCAGTGCAGAGTTGCAATTAAAATGGTCTTATGGGCCTGCTGTTTAAGGCTAGCACCATGCTCAAGACAGGACAGTTAGCAATACACCTCAGCAACATACACTGCTATCTGAATCAGTCTAGACAAACTGTGTACTGAAATTCCTTTTTATATATTTGCCATTGGAAACTATCTTGCAAATATCTGTTTGTTGAGAATGACTTCTCTTGGTGAGAGAAATGTTAAATTACATCATCAAAATATTATAGCAACTGATGGGTACTCTGGGTTTAGTTCATTTTCATGGGAATTCCAGGAGATTGCTTTTACAGATGAACGGAAGGTTTAATAGCTACTGGGCATATACCTCTCTTCTCTTCCAGGCTTTCACCTTCCATCTAAGTAATGACCAGAACAATAAACACCTTAGAAAAACCTAGCAGATATCATCTATAGAATGGTTTTCAGAAAACCATGGTACAACCAGCAACAGTTAAATCTGTTTTCCCAAAGAATTAATTCAACACTGCTTAAGTGTTTCAGAAACTAAGGGCTGTTCTCCATAGCGTACTGTAGTGAGCACCACTGTTTTGTTCAGTCATGTTTTGGCAGCTACTTGGTTAGAATTTCCTTTTCTAAATTGTGCTTACTCACCTTTAAGTTTGTGATTGTTGTTTTATTTTTTTCCATTGAAATAATAAACTTCGCATCCAGGTCTTTCTCCCTGAAAGTAAAAGCAAGACTTGAGTATGTTAAACAAAACATATCACAATTATTCACAGTCATATCTCTATTCAATAAATTGCTTGCCACAGTCAATCAGGTGAATCCATTTTCATTTCATTTTCATTTCAATGTTTATTTATTGTCATTGGAGATACCTGAAATACCTGGGCTTGCCTCCAAATGCAAATCCCTTCATCTAGTAACAGAGAAGCAGCTTGGGGAAACCTACTTTGGAAATCTGACTCTGCAAGTCAATCAAATGTTTTGTTCTTAATTTGAAGTAGTCTGATCCAAAGCCCAGAGAAGTCAATTACATGGCTCTAAAGAATTCTGAAGCACAGCATTATAAAATGAATCCCAGCCTCTTACCACCATCATGGTAGCAGCAGTCCCAATTTACCCAAATGTCTACGTAAAAAAGACTAAAAACTCAAACCCCCAATATTTTAAACTCTCTTAGAAGTGGGGTACACAACATATTTTTGAGCTGTAATGAATAGGAGTGCAGGAGAGAGAGGTTCTAACTACCGAGGGAGTGTTACACAGGATTGCTGCTCCCGAGAATTCAACAATTTCAGGAGAAAAAAGTCCATTTCTGCAGCAGTCCATTACAGTGTTGCTAGACAGTATTTTCATGCACACACATCTATGTCTTGCCAGTTATTTCTGACTGTTTTCAAAGTATCATAAAAAAAAAAGTTATCTCAGTGCCTAAAACCAGCATGCATCAATCTGCTTGCTAGAGTTGTGATTTCTTTATACCTAGTCGTAAGTGTAATATGCATTTTATAACTACATTTGTTTTAAACAGGCTGCTCTTGAATGACAAGCTTGAGCATATCATCTCCTCTGTTATTAAAAACATGCACATGAGAAAAAAAGAACCAAAACCTCACTCACCAAATGCTAGTAGACACACTTCTTCCAAAACTAAAAAAAATCTGCTAGGCCAGCTGATAAACTAGTGCATCTGACAGGTACAAAAGAAAGCAGAGGGCTTTAAAGCAAAATGAATAAATAAATAAATAAATAATAAAAGATTGTTTTATTATATTGCACAGTATCTCAGCAATTACTGGATATTTGCTTGTGCCATCTTAAAAAATGAAAAAGAGAAACTTCTCATTAACAGAAGACCTGGTTTCAGGCTATTTAGTGTGACATTTTGCATTGAACCACTTAGTTCTGTGTTCCTCAGTCGAACCTGAAAAGTTACCCTTTATTTACACTCGGTCTTCTGGTAGAAATTCTAAAGAAGATCAAGACCCATCTTAAAATCTGAATTAATGAATAAAGATTAAGCAAATAAAAGTGCTTATTTAAATATCAACACATTAAGTTATTTTCTAAGCTAATAAAATACATAATTGTAATAATTACAGCATTAATTATACATCTGAATTTAGATCTACCATTGAAAAAACGTTAGCGGCATGACTTTAGAGATGCCTTTTAATCATTTCCATGTCATCCTCAGCATCTTTAACTAGGTCTACACTTAGAGACTGAAATACTAGAAGACAGTTATGGGTGATAAACAGGGAACGGAAGGGGACGTTTCCAATGGTACTTTTTAGTAGGAAATAGATTTTGACATAGCAGTAACGCAGCATGTGCCTAGCTACCATTCACCTACTTCCTAAGCAGTCTCTACCTGTCAGTAACTATTTGCTCAAGGAAGGCATAATCCAGCCTGCCCAATGAAATATAGCCTGTCTTATTATGAAAGTTTGTTTTAAACAATTTGTAGCCTGTTTCCACTACAAAGTCTGGAAGATTTCCAGGTGGGATGAAATTTGGGCCAGGATCTTCTGTCTGGATTCCTTCATGCTTGAGGTGTACAAGGGGGAAAAATAAAATGGTATTTGTGCATTCATTCCTGAACCTAGCCAGCTGTCTATATTACAAAATTTAAAACTATGGTAATAATAGAAAACAGATACAAAATGTTTCAAGTGTAATACCCTCAGATGAACCACACTATTTTTTAAGAAGCCTACAGTCATTAATCTTTGTGCTCATACTGACATTACTAAATATTTTTAGATTACAGAACAAGGATTCCAAATTTCAAAAAAAGGCCTTTAAAGCACAAGTTGAAAACAGAGAAACAAACAGAATTTTGCATTTTTGTAGGGGAAGGATAAGGAGAAGACAATCTGAAAAAGGAGTACTATGGTCAGAATCAACAGGCAACCTGAGGCAAGTGAAAAAAATTAACAGGAGAAAACATTAAAATCTAATATTAAAGTTTAATTGTAATATGAAACAATTGAGCATAATTTATTATACGCATGAATAGTTGGACAGGATCCCTTAGAAAACAATTGCTTGCACAGTGACAATCTCTTCAAAACAATCTTTTTATGCAGCTCAGCAGCAGGCTGAATTCCTTTTAAAAGGTTTTGAAAGCAAGTTTCACCTTAATTAGAGGTTCAAGCTGTAAACAGCTGGATTTCAATTTCTGGACACCCTTCTGAGGACATTCAGAGCTAGAAGAATCTTATTCTAACCAGCCGCTTTTACAGCATCAATGTAAAACATGAGCCATTTCTCAATTCAGATACAAGTGTCAGTCACCAACCAAAGACACTCTGCCCCCACAAATTCCTTTCCCTTCATTATAAGGCAACATAATGGCTGCCAAAACCAGTTCACAATTAACGCTTTGCTGATTTAAGAAAACTTCTTTCCCCTGAAGCCCAATCTGCTCACAAACTAGTGCTTAAGTCCAGCCTTCAGGCTTCCCTCACTGCTGTTTCATATACCATGCGGAGTTCTGTGATCACAAGGAAATGAAACTTATAACCCATGATCCCTTGGCTCCTCACCAAACTATAAAGTGATCAAGCAGGCATGCTCCTTGGCACAGACATCAGGAAACACCTCAAGTGAGTGTTAGCATTAACCCTCTACTTGTTGTCTACTTGTTATGCTAGTCACCTAGCAGTTAAGGGGAAGGAGGTAAAAATCAGGAAAACTACTTCAAATAATACTGGCATTCTATTTTCAAATGAATAATATAAGTATCAGTACCAAGACAGGCTTAAAAGAATTAGCATGCATGTCTTATGGGCTAGCACAAGAAATAGTTTACTTGGGCAAAGATTTAATAGTTCCTCTTTATTACAAGGGATATGCGGGTTATGAAGAACTGCCCAAAACTGAAGATGACTCCGAAGCTGTACTAAAACCAGTAGCTTCATGGAAGAAACTGCAATATAGATATATCTAAGTCAGGTTTCTTTCCTTGTCCTCTCCTTCCCTTATGTTCCCTGCCTCTTTGCAGGTCAAAGACCAGAACAGTTTTTGCAACTCCATGGGCATCCAGTCCAAATCATACTACTGGTAGTCATATGTTAACAGTATCTGCAGATTTTGAAGGCACTTCCTGCTTTGTAACTTACAGTTACATCCTTTCCTTATGTCACCTACCCAATGCTCCACAAGACCTTCTAAAGGTCCTCCCACAGAGGGAGGGGAGCAGGACATGGAAAAGCACTGCTATTTCAAACATTAATGAACAAGGGAAGTTTTAGAAAATCACTATCATGAAGAAAAAAATCTTTTTTGTCTTATTTCCAAGTTCACCTTTAAGGTCCTTCAATGGAAAAATAAGTTCTTTAAATAGAGAAGGGCTTTTTATTAATCTGTTCTGTATTATTCTGACACTAGAGTACTTACTACAGCTTATCCCATTGGGAATCATATTATGTTTCTCATACTCAGTTGTGATGTCAGATGGATGACTTCTGGGAAGAAAACAGCAAGAACAAGATATGTTTCAGAAGGTGGGGGAAAAAGCCAAAAAGGAAAGAAAAAAAAAAGTGCGATCAACAGTTTTGCTGAATATGGTGTTCCAAAAAACTACTTCAGCATGCTTCCAAGGCTGCAATGGCTAAGGACACAGGTACTACCTAAATTGCCTACTGGGCCTCTCTATGTCAAAATGAAAAGAGGGTTTGTAAAATATACTCTTGGAAATATGTTCAACTGTAGACATCTAATGGAACACCCATTAGAAGAGGATTTTGCTGAAGAGCAGGTGTGTGATTTTGTTTTTCAACTATTCAAAAACAGTCTGAGCACTTAGTTAAAGCAACTCAACCATACTCAATGGCTTTTCCTTTCAAAAAAGTGCCTGTTTCTTTTTATATTTATCATTTAGGCACAGTGTTATGAACTTCCAATTTTATCACTCTACTTGCTCACTACCCAAGTGTATTTCTGGGATTGTAATGTGAATGCATAATGGTTGCTTAATACCCAGGAGAATTCAAGGTAGATTTAACTAAAAAACAAACTCAAAGTGTGTCACAAAGAACCTGGCTTCTTCTTGTAGCTCAGCCATGCCCTAACTGCACATTGTACATTATGCCCTGATGCCTGACTGAATTACACAGACCAAGAGCACTTTTCTTTGTTCGAGTAACTCTTAAAAGGGGAGGGTTCAATTCAACCAAATGCTTTAAAAAGCCAAACAAAAAATCCACTGTGCAAGGAATTTTTTTACTTCCTGTAACTACCAAAAAGTAAAGTAACTATTCTGACTATTGATCTAAGCTGCTTGCAGCTGGTGCAATCTGAAATATCACAAAATTCCTATTTTTTTTTTCTGTCCAGAGGTTTTTGTTTATTTTTGACTTATAAATGCTTGCTAAATCATTTTTATAAACCATCATTTTAAAATATGTGAATATTAAGAAAAAAAGCATATCTAAGTTCAGCAAAAAGAAAAACCTAAGTGGCTGTATACAAAACATCTTCATAACTATTTGGGTTAAAGATATTTTTCCATAAACATCATTAATTCAAAAAGTCTCAACACACTGTCACCTGAGAATTAAAATCAGAACAGGCCATGCAATCTGATTTAATCCTGAGATTTTGGGAATACACTCTGGGTTGAGTCACCTATACTAGGTGATTTTACTCTATACAAAAAAAAAAAAAAGAATCACAGTTTTCTGCATAGCAGGGCAATAGCCCAACATATCCTTAGCTCAAAGTAACCCAGCACTCTTGACTGATATATCCACAAAATCACAATTAAATCACTGAAACCACCTTTACACTAACACAGCCTAAAAGTTAATAACTACACATTCTACATCAACTAGAATGAATAAAAATAGACGTCCTTTGCATTATTTTTGAGGGTACGTTCCTAGCTGGATTTTCCGAGAGCTGGTAAGGGCTGCAGTCCCCCTCGCTTGGGAGGGCTCTGCAGACTCACTTTTACCAACCTCCAGTTTTCTCTGAACAACACAACTTATCTTTGAGACCTCTACTACACTGTCAAATTTGGACAACATCAGCCAGCAGGTTCAAAAGTTATTGCATGTGGATTGACTGACTGACTGGCTGCACAACATCATAAGATTCACCTCGAGAAGCCAGAATAACAAACTCGGAGAACATAGAAACAAGGAAAGTATTTTACATCTCAAGAAACAGAAATATCCCCAAGTTTATGTATTAGTACACATGTATCTGTTCTTTTATGAAGGACAACCTAGATTAAATGCCTTTGGCCATAATATTAAATTTTACCAACAATACTGAAAGGCAGTAGTTTAATCTACAGTAGTAAGGCTCTCCTGAAAAATGAATGTACAGATGTCCTTGTGCTGTCTTATGTCAAATGATATCTAGCGTTTCTCAGGAAGCTATGCACACTCATGATAACACATACAGACTGTTCATTACATTAAATCATGTATCTGCCATGCTTTCTAAAGCTGTACTTTTAACAGCATTATAGGTAGATGTCACCTCCCAACGAGTCAGATTAATTCTAGTGGGCATCCATGTAAGCAAATTTTTGAATCAGTAGCAACAGCTGGCTTAAAAAAAATTAATTGTATCCACATATGCCATGGTCAAAAAAAAATCACATAATAACCTGAATAATATTTAAGCTTCAAGCAGCAAGCTATATTGACTGTAACTTTTCTATTTTGCCTGCAAAGATGGAGTGACAGATCAGGCTCAGCAATGTTCTTACCAGTTCTAGTCCTGCATAGCTCTCAGAGTGGTAAAATATCCTCAAGTGAAGCCCCCTCTTACATGTTTCTGATGTCAGCCTTTAGAAAAGTGTAGCAAAGGCCTTTCTTTTTTTTTCTTTCTTTCTTTCTTTTTTAGCAGAAGCAAGGCAGAACACAACCACAGATGCAACCAAGTTGATTTGAAGGACATTCTGGAGTTCTGTCGTAATTATTAGGTAACTATGAAGTTTCTCTAGAACTCTTGGGTTTTAGTCCACATGATATTTTGCTTTTAATACTTTGTTTCTTCTGATTCAGTATTTTGTTACTCCTGCTATTCCAAGTCATAAAGACAGCATCTCCTTAACCTCCCAAGTACAACAAAGCCTGATTCAAAGAAATCAAGTTGCTGCTCTGCAGTGTTCTTGTTTTCTTCAGTAGACTTTTTTTTTTTTTTTTGGAGGGGGGGACCATTTGCAGTATTTGAGAGTTGAACAGTAAGAACTTTAGCCCATCAGCCATTAAGATGTCTACTGCCATATATGCCCTTCTTATGTTAGATATCTCTGAAAGACTCTCTTTCAGTAAATAAGTCTGGCTTTGTATTTATAGCTAGTAGAAAATAAAGGACTTCGCTCTTCAATTCAGTCAGCTGTTCTTACCAACAATACTTGCCTTTCAGATACTCAGACTTCTGAGAATCTTCTAGTTCAAGAGCTCAGTTATGTTAAGACAGCTCAGTGCTAATCCCATTTATTTCAAAATTGGTTTAAATTTCAAATAAACAAAGACTAAGAAACTGAAAGGCTCACATTTCTTCCCCTACATTTCATCAGGGAAAGCTACAATATAGAGAGATCCATTATCCTTTTCTCTTCTGGTCTCAGGGAGCTCTCAACAAAAAGCAGAGTTTAAAAATATTTTATCATTCATCATTGTAGTGATATAACACATACAGGTAACCTGGTAATGTGTTTGATAATATTGAAATAAATAAACTAGGAAATTCTACTCCAAAACTAGTTGAAGTTCAAAATGCTTATGATTGTAAAGTTTGGGGGTTTAGAATTGGTAAATGATGCAAGTTGAACTATGTTGCCCCATATGCACCCACACTGCTATTATGCTCCAGCCACACTGGCACTGGAAGGTCTTTGTTCTTCAGTGCTATGGAGAGAAGAAACAGGGTAGCAATTGTGACAAATCCTGCATGCTTGAAAAATTTTGAAGCATTCGCATTAAGAACTGAAAAGGTCAGGAAAATAAGCATATGTAAACAGAGGATATATGTGGGCTTCCTGTTCTTTCATAGTTTTTGCAAGCTTCACTGGCAGTTCCAGCCATTAACTCTTCAGTTAATTGGAGCACAATATTTTGCTTAAACACCTGAGAGCTCCTTCAACAGCAGTTAAGTCAGCTCTAGTCTTGCCACTCACTGACACCAAGACAAAGCTCTACATTTGGGACTCTCCCTCCCTGAGGCATCTGGCTTTATACACGAGAATGGCAAGATACAGTTTTAAAGACTATGCATCCGGCTTATTATGTGTCCTGTTTTAAAAACCTCTGAAAAAAAACAACCGCAGAGGAAGTCAGAGGTAGAATGGCAAATGCAGAAGCTACTTAAAAGTCATCTAGGTCTAGTCTCACCTTACCATTCAAGCAAGATCATTTTCTATAATGACTTTCTTCATAGGAATTAAGTCTTCCCAACTGCCTGGGCTTTCATTCCCCTTGGGAGACTATTCCACAGCCTGGACTATCTCATTAAGCAGTAATTCCTTAGATACAGTTTAAGCTGTTCCGTTATTAGCTTCATCCCATTACTCCCAAGATATTATAAAGGAGCCCTAACTAAATAATTAATTCCTCTTTTCAACATTTAAACTCTATAAATATTTCTAGATTTGCATCTCCTAATCTTTTCTGGCAGTCATAACATATAAAGTACACATTTAGCTCAACTTTTGGGTTTTTTTTTTTTGAACAAATGATTCCAGTTATTTCTGTTGATCTTTTCCAACATAACTCAGATAATGAGGTTCTAAAAACTGAACTTAAAAAGATATTGATGTAGAGGCTCACCGCAGGAAGCAGGGAAAGCAACTTCAGTCTTTGGCTGTAAGAAATACTTGCAAGTAAGAACCAAACTGTGATTATATCACATTCTTAAGTTCAAAGTCTTGGGTTCTAAACAAAAACTTCAAAGCTTAACAAGAGAGGAAGGGGCAGGGAAAGAAAAGCAGAGGAAAGTAAGCCACAGGCCACCAGTGTTCAGAAGACCATGTATTTTAACACAGATGAGATACAGTGAAGAAACAAAACACCAGAGACTGCTGGCATTCTTTATTGCTTGTTACCCCCTAAATTTCAGTTTGCTTCAGAATTGCTGAGATTTTCTATTAAGGAAAAGTCTACAGTCCAACAAGTTTTTCTAGAACATCCTGATTTGTGACATCCATATTCTCAGCCAACTCTCATCCTTGGTGTTGGCTCCTCTCTTTGAGATTAACTTCTCGTGTTAGCAAAGATTATATTCTCATTAAACCATACTCATTAACCCAGACAGCCAATGTTCCATTTTACCATACCTTAGGAAACATATGGCTAGACTAATAGTTATTTAAACTCTTCAGGAGAGTGACTATATTGTTATACATTTGCAAAGTTCTCTTTATATTGCTGAGTAAAATAACTTAGTTTTTTTTTCCCCCTCATTCACAGTCACCTCTTCTTCCATTCCAACATAACCAATGCTGAACTCTGCATCTACTACTATCCTTAAACAGAAAAACTTAAAAACTGTCTCCCATATTACTATATTGATTATAAGATTTCTGTCACCTCTTGCTTATTCTTGCCACCGCTAATCTAGACTTTTATCTCGGCCCACTGTGCTCTTCTGTATGTTTATCTTCTCCAGTCCTTCTAAGTTTCAGTCAGTGAATGCTCTGCTGAGAGCAAGATGTGGTTTCTACTTCCATTCGCCTTGCACAGAGCAGCAAAATCTCCAGTCTTTTCCTCAATCTTCAAATGGTCTGCTTGCAGCCTTATAACACAACTTACTGCATCTCTTCCTCAAATATACAATCTCCTCAGACGACATTTAAAGAAATTTCACAATACATACCACCTGTGTTTCCTAGCAAACACTATTAGTTCATTTGCACATTCATTCCAAAGCTCTAGACTGCAATGACAACAGTCACAAGCTATGATCAGTAAGACTCCACTTTTATTATCTTTGAGGGCATTTTTATGTAATTACAAGTGTTTATGTCATTGCTGGTACCTGTGCCTGAAGAACACACATGCTTGCTACTTTTAACAGGCAGCACCCTCCCTAGCACTGGTCAGATACCGCCAGACTCAGGTGGTCAGACAGGCAGTCTTTTCAGAGCAGGCCCAACCATTTTCCCCATCTATCTCTCTTTCTTAATTTCTCTCAAGGTTCTAGATTTCAAACAAGCAGATAGCACAGCCATACAATGGTCATTTCATTTCACCTCCAGGGAAAATATTGATCAGATTCTATACTTTTTCATCACAGTTGAAAAAAGTACTAGGTTTTTGTATTCGCTCAGGTCCTCTGGCAGCCTCACTGTGCTTAGCAAATTAATCAAGCAGCCCCACTGCCCTTAACTCCCCTTGGGAACGTGGCAATAACCACTGTGTTAACAAGCGTAACCAGTCCATTAAGCACATCTTCCTTCAGGTCAGTTAAGAGACCACAATTATTAAGGGCAGATGAATGGTATGTTATCATGCTGATGGTCACTCCCCTGGTTCTTCTGTTACTATGGGACCTATTGTAAGGAAGTAGGAGTGACCACCTTGCAAAATAAAACTCTTTGTTTGCTTCTCTTGAGGAGGTGAGAGGTAATAAATAGAAGATAAAATCATTCCTCCATGTACCTTACAAAACCAAAACTACTTTTCACAGAATCACACAGAATCGCTGAGGTTGGAAGGGACCTCTGGAGATCATCTAGTCCAACCCCCCTGCTCAAGCAGGGTCACCTAGAGCACATTGCACAGGATTGCATCCAGGCGCATTTTGAATATCTCCAGAGAAGGAGACTCCACCACCTCTCGGGGCAACCTGTTCTAGTGCTCTGTCACCCTCACAGTGAAAAAGTTTTTCCTCATGTTCAGATGGAAGTGTCTGTGTTTCAGTTTGTGCCCGTTGCCTCGCCTCCTGTCGCTCGGCACCACTGAAAAGAGTCTGGCCCCATCCTCTCGACACCCTCCCTTCAGATACTTGTACACGTTGATAAGATCTCCTCTCAGCCTTCTCTTCTCCAAGCTAAACAGGCCAAGCTCTCTCAGCCTTTCCTCATAAGAGAGATGCTCCAGTCCCCTAATCATCTTTGTAGCCCTTCGCTGGACTTGCTGCAGTAGTGCCACATCCCTCTTGTACTGGGGAGCCCAGAACTGGACGCAGTACTCCAGATGTGGCCTCACCAGGGCTGAGCAGAGGGGGAGAATCACCTCCCTCCACCTGCTGGCAACACTCTTCCTGATGCAGCCCAGGATCCCATTGGCCTTCTTGGCCACAAGGGCACATTGCTGACTCATGGTTAATTTGTCCACCAGGACTCCCAGGTCCTTCTCTGCAGAGCTGCTTTCCAGCAGGTCAACCCCCAACCTGTACTGGGGCATGGGGTTACTCCTCCCCAGGTGCAGGACCCTGCACTTCCCTTGTTGAACTTCATGAGGTTCCTCTCCGCCCACCTCTCCAGCCTGTCCAAGTCTCTCTGAATGGCAGCACAGCCCTCTGGTGTATCAGCCACTCCTCCCAGTTTTGTATCATCTGCGAGCTTGCTGAGGGTGCACTCTGTCCCTTCATCCAGGTCGTTGATGAAGAAGTTGAACAGGGCTGTCCTCAGTACCGATCCCTGGGGGACACCGCTAGCTACAGGCCTCCAACTAGACTCTGCGCCGCTGATCACAACTCTCTGAGCTCTGCCATTCAGCCAGTTCTCAATCCACCTCACTGTCCACTCATCTAAACCACACTTCCTGAGCTTGTCTATGAGGATGCTATGGGAGACAGTGTCAAAAGCCTTGCTGAAGTCTAGGTAGACAACATCCACTGCTCTCCCCTCATCTCCCCAGCCAGTCATTCCATCAGAGAAGGCTATCAGATTGGTTAGGCATGATTTCCCCTTGGTGAAGCCATGCTGACTACTCCTGATCACCTTCTTGTCCTCCACATGCTTGGAGATGGCCTCCAGGATGAGCTGCTCCATCCCCTTTCCAGGGATGCACGTGAGGCTGACTGGCCTGTAGTTGCCTGGGTCCTCCTTCTTGCCCTTTTTGAGGGCTGGAGTGACACTGGCTTTCTTCCAGTCCTCGGGCACCTCTCCTGTTCTCCATGACCTTTCAAAGATGATGGAGAGTGGCCTAGCAATAACATCCGCCAGCTCCCTCAGCACTCGTGGGTGCATCCCATCAGGGCCCATGGATTTGTGGGTGTCAAGTTTGCTTAAATGATCTCTAACCCACTCCTCCTCCACCAAGGGAAAGTCTTCCTTCCTCCAGACTTTCTCTCTTGTCTCCAGGATCTGGGGTTCCTGAGGGCTGGCCTGAGCAGTAAAGACTGAAGCAAAGAAGGCATTCAGTAACTTGGCCTTCTCTGCATCCTTCGTCACCAGGGCACCCACCCCACTCAGCAATAGGCCCGCATTTTCCCTGGTCTTCCTTTTGCTACTGATGTATTTGAAGAAGCCCTTCTTGCTGTCCTTGACATCTCTAGCCAGATTTAATTCCAAACGGGCCTTAGCCTTCCTCGTCGCATCCCTGCATACTCTGACAACGTTCCTCTATTGCTCCCAAGTGGCCTGTCCCCCTTTCCACTTTCTGTATCCTTCCTTCTTCTGCTTGAGTTTTGTCAGGAGCTCCTTGCTCATCCATGCAGGTGTCCTGCCCCCTTTGCTTGACTTCCTACTCATAGGGATGCACCGCTCTTGAGCCTGGAGGAAGTGATGTTTGAATATTAACCAGCTCTCTTGAACACCCCTTCCTTCTAGGGCCCTAACCCATGGGATTCCTCCAAGCAGGTCCCTGAAGAGGCCAAAGTTTGCTCTCCTGAAGTCCAGGGTTGCGATCCTACTTGGTGCCCTGCTGCCTCCTCGCAAGATACTGAACTCCACGATCTCATGGTCACTGCAGCCAAGGCTGCCGCCGACCTTCACATCTCCAACCAGTCCTTCTTTGTTTGTTAGTACCAGGTCCAGCAGCACACCTCTCCTTGTTGGCTCCTCCACCACCTGTGTCAAGAAGTTGTCACCAATGCTCTGCAGGAATCTCCAGGACTGTTTGTGCCTAGCTGTGTTGTCTTTCCAGCAGATATCAGGGTGGTTGAAGTCCCCCATGAGAACCAGGGCCTGTGATCATGAGGCTACTTCCAGCTGTCTGTAGAAGGCCTCATCAACTTCCTCATCCTGATCAGGTGGCCTGTAGTAAACACCCACAACAGTGTCACCCATGCTAGTCTGCCCTTTGATCCTTACCCATAAGCTCTCGACTTGCTCTTCATCCACCCCTAGGCACAGCTCAGTACATTCCAGTTGCTCTCTCACATAAAGAGCAACTCCACCACCTCACTTTCCTGGCCTGTCTTTCCTAAAAAGCACGTAGCCATCCATGACAGCACTCCAGTCATGCGAGCTATCCCACCATGTCTCTGTAATGGCAATGAGATCATGGCCCTGTGACCGCACACAGATCTCTAGTTCTTCCTGTTTGTTCCCCAAGCTGCGTGCATTGGTGTACAGGCATTTCAGGGAGGTGATCGAGCATGCAGGTTTCCCAGGAGGGGTAAAAGAGGGTCCTCCATAGCCACATCCCATGCGCACTTCCCTGGCTGCATTCACCTGTTGGAGGCATCCTGACTTGACCTGTCTTTTGCCAACTACCCTGTCACTATAACTCTCCCCTTCCCCCATCTTTCCTAGTTTAAAGCCCTCCTTACCAGGTTGGCCAACCTGTTGGCAAAGACCCGCGTGCCCCACCTTGTGAGGTGGATCCCATCTCTTGCCATCAGTTGTCGATCTTCAAACAGGGTCCCATGGTCGTAGAAACCAAAACCCTGTTGCCAACACCAGCGGCGCAGCCAGTCGTTAACCTGGAAAGTCCGTCTCCTCCTCCTCTCATCCATCCCCCCTACTGGCAGGATTGAGGAGAAGACGACCTGGGCTCCCAGACCCTTGACCACCATCCCCAGAGCTCTGAAATCCTGCTTGATGGTCTCCAGTTTGCCCTTGGTGTCATTGGCGCCCACATGGAAGAGCAGCAGTGGGTAATAGTCCGAAGAATGGACGAGCCTAGGCAGTCTTTGCATGACATCTCTCACACGAGCCCCCAGCAGGCCACAAACCTCTCTAGACAAGAGGTCAGGTTGGCAGATAGATGCCTCCGTCCCCTGTAGCAGGGAGTCCCCCACAACAATCACCTGCTGCTTTTTCCGGGCGTTCCGGCAGGGCACAGGGTCTGTTGTCCCTTTTAATTTCAGACCGAATGTCCTTTTAGCATGAACTTTACATGGACCCAAAAACTAAGTTCAGAGTCTACATCTTTAGGAATTGTTCCAACACCAACAGTGGAAGTAGCATACTGATGAAAGTCATTACCTATACGCATGGCTTACACTTTTTTCCCAAAAAGTATCTGCTGTGAAAACTTTCCCAAAGGAAAAAAAATCTGCTGGAGGTCATTAAATGGGTTCAAGGTTTTGGACATAAATACGGCAAGGCAAAAAAAGACTCATTCAGAACAGTTAGTTTATCCTGCCAACTCTGCATCAAAGTAGTTTTTTACTGGACTCAGACTCACCCATACACAACAGAAGAGGCAAGACAGAGGTACATCTACCCTAGGCACACCAGAGCCTCAACTATCCTTATGGATCTTTCAACTTCTCTTTATAGCAGAGAAATTGTATATGATTATAAATCCAATCACAAGCATCATCATTAAAACAAAAATTCAAAGAGTTAACATAAGAAATATCAAACTGAACTTGCTGATAAATGACTTACACTCAGTGGTATTGTAGTATAGAAAGTGAGTGACATCAGTATTGCAACACTTAGCCATATTCAAGCTTTGAGTTATGTTTCTCCTATTACACTTGACATCTCTTAAGAACAGCAACTGACAATTAATGCTCAGAAATACATGCATCAAAAACTTCACCATCTGCTTCAGAAAAAAATATATTCAGCTTTTGGTGTCCTTGCTTGGAATCATTCCATCTTTTCTCACTCTACCTGTTTTATACCAACGTTATATGTATATACATATATTGTCAAAACACTCCATCTTTCATGAAAATGAAAAATATCCATACTACCATATATTTTAGACACAGCAATTTATCATGAGACACCAATTCATTCCTCTCTTGCCTGCATTAGAAATTCTGTAAAATTAGCTCTCCACATGCTTCTTCTGCTTCCCTTCTCAATTTAAAAAAAGCATGGGAAGTTAAGAATAACATTAATACCAGTTAGCTCTTAAGTAAACTACTTCTAAGCATCAGGAGTGGAAATTAAGATTTCAGCTGCCTCTCACTGTCTTCTTATTTATCTCTGTCTGCTGGTACAAAAACACTCTAGTCACATGTTTCTTGTAAATGAAACAGCTTGTTTTGTGTATCTGTCCCTTGCATTGCTATATTAAATTGAGCTGTCGAAAACTCTGCTATTGATACTACGGCTTGAATTGCACAAGCAGTTATTTTTAAAGATAACATCATGTTGCCTTTAAACCTCCCAGGGTTCTCAGATTCCAGTCCTGAAAGCAGAGGACTTATGTAGACTTATGAGCATAACTGAGAGGCATAAAATGTAAAATCAACAAGGACATCCTTATGTCTAATGGATAATCCACAGATACATTCTGCACGATTAAATTATCAGTATTGGCATGGCTTTTAATCCAAACAAATCACAGAGTCACACAAAAGCCTTGCCTAAGCAGTAAAATATATTTTCTATTTCTCACCAGTATCAAACATAAAAGCAGTTAATCTTTGGATAGTAATTGTGAATGACTATATAACCATGTAGAGCACTATAGCTGCTGGTGTGCATTTCTGCCATGCCTATCAGTCAGTTTAGTTTAGAGAGCAAATCCAAGGAGTGTGCATGCAGTATTAAAAATTGCTCATTTAAAATCAAATTGGAATTTCTGTTTCTTTAGATTAAAAATAAGGACAGAGCTGTGGGAAGGTGTATGCAGCTCATTTAAATAAATGCTTACAACTGTTGAGACCACTGGTTGAGCACAGGGAACAAGAGTTTACTGCAGTGCAAACCCACATTCTGATGTCACCTGCATCTTCTTCAGGTACAGAAAGCATATGATCCTCATTTAGTTTATTCAACTAGTTTAATTCAATAATTAGTCTATGCAAATGCAAGAAAGGGATTAAAAAAAGGTTAAAGAGAAAAGGCATGTTTTCCTCTATTACTTCATGAAATAAAAAACAAATAGATTACACCCATCAGGTGTAAGCAACTGCGGAGCATAAGAATTAGTTATATCAACTTGATTCTTTCAGGTAATATTTCCTTTATTAAGCTTCTAAACATTCTCTTATGTAGTCAGTACCTTCTAGATAGTTTTATTTAACTGACAAAAAAAGTGCAAAGGTGGCTTTCCCGAATATTAATTGATTTCTAGCTTCCACGCAAAGAAAACTTGATGTAAAATGGAAGCAAAAAAGGGATTACCCCTTCACTGTTTCTTAACAAGACTCTAAAGAGATGCATGTAAAGCAATGTATTTACTTGAACTGTGCAGATACAGGGCATAACACAAAGCAAAGACCCAGAACTAGCATAGACTAAATGTGATCCCAAACACCACAGAAGACAGTGTCTGGTAACCCACAGACCAAAGTCATCTGCCCACTAAATACACAGGAATGCCTTGAAGTCTATAGCACTTCTCTATAATCTCATCTTTTTGTCCAGAAAACAGCTACTCCGACTAATGACAGAATCTTGATAAGAAACTCTGCATTTTGTGAGACCAGGTATGGGATCCTCCAGTCAAGTCCTCCAGATTATAAGACAATAAACAAACATACCTAATGACTGTTTTGGAAAATGAACCTTAAAAATAAATGAGTGATGGCCAAAACCATTAATTTGCCAAAATAAGATACATCAACCATCCAATTTAATGTCTTCTAGATTTCTACTCCAGAAAGAAAACCTAATCTTCTGCTGACTGACAGGTTTGTAGCCATTTTACAGAAACATTAACACAGTAAGCACAAACTGAAAAGCTGTCTTTGCAATTCTGTATTGAATTAGTGAAAGCAAAGGATAGATGGGAGACTCACCAAGTAACTAAACTTTCTAAGCTCACACTTATAATTGGTTTCAAAGAAGAAACTGCAAAGTCATTAGGCATAGACTGAATTACATTATCTAGAGATACAGTCAAAAACCTCTGGTATAAGTGACACAATTTGGGATGTTAACTATTTTTAGAAAACTGTCAAAGGCTTTGACAATGGCATTGAAACAAATTCCTTTCAGGTCAAGGCAAAGAAAGAGGCTACTGAAAGTAAATCACAGCAGGGGAAAAAAAAAAAAAAAAAGACTCTATCAAAGTTTGTCATCTAAGCACTGGAATAGCAAGCTATCCTAAAACAACACCTTCCTCCCTCCCTGTCACAAGATTCATTCCAAGACACGTGTTCATGACCTATTACACCGTTAATGGTGCTATGACAGCACACAGTGCAACTGCTCCATAATGCAAGAGTCTTACCAACAACCATTCATTAACTCTGTCTTCTCTAATTAAAAATGACTCATGAAATAAGCTGCATTATATGATTAAGCTTAGAACAAACGAAAGCAAATTTACAGACACACAAGAAATAAAACTTAACTCCACATAGCACTGTGTTAAAGATTTTGAAAACAAGTGCTGCAGAATGAACACCCACTTGGTACGTTCCTTTGAGTTGACAGAAAATCCCTTCTTCTATAAAATACTGCAGTGCCTACTGCAACAATCCATAAAGGGAAAGGCAAAATAACTTCAGAGAAGACACGCACAAAGGAAACTAATATAAGCAAAAGATGATTACTGTTTCTGGCTTACAGTTCAGTATTGCAATGGGAAAAGTTATTGGATCCTCTAAGGTTTAGAATCTCAGTTTTACAATATCTTGAAGGAGAACACCTATAGCAGCCACAATACCACATCAGCTCCGTACTGGCTGAAGAAGAGCACCACTGACTGAAAAACAGCTTTCAGCACCACTACTGATTTGCCAAAGTGGTCTGAGGTACTCACTGGCACACCAAACAGCCACGGTGCATCTAAAAACCAAGACTAAGAAGAAACGTCCCATGTCACTGAATCCAGTTGTCTGATACATGCTTTATAGACATCAAGCACCACCCTATGAACAGCAAGGTTTTAACAGCTTTAACTGGAAGGCTCTTCACAGTTTATTTCCTTAGTTAGAAACTTCCTAGTTTCCAGAATAAAATTTTTCACAGCCCACTCACAGCTGCTCTGAACACTAGGTCAAGGATGACTTTCTTGGCCCAGTGCTTCAACCACATCAGCCCTCTTTCTGCCCTGCTCTTAGGCTCTTCCCTTTTTATCATATCACACACTGTTTTCTTCATTTTTCTAGGTATGCTCTGAGCTAGCCCCGTTCAAGCTATCCTCTCACATGCAATCCAGACACCAGGTCCCGAGACACTGTAATATTCTTTTGCTAGAATACTTGAAGATTTCTACGCACGCTTTATCAGTTGGTGTTTCCACTGCCTATCACAAATACCACCCCTTATCTATTCTACTATATGCTTTTCATTTCACATTTTTTTGTCTCTTAGCACATTACAGTTCTAAGTCCAGAAATGAAACCCTCACATGCTACCAAAGCAATAAAAATAACAAGTCTTAGCAATACTTTAAAGTCCTATACTACTTGTTGTCAGAGCCTCTTAAAGGGAAAGTGAAGCACATAAATAGAATCATTTTAAAACTTGGTAATAATCATATGCTAAATCAATGAGGTGTGAGGGAGAGCAACAAGATTGCTTGCCAACCCTGAACTCTAACCATTCAGCTTCATCAAACCGCCTAAGGAAAATTACTTAAAACTGCTAATCTGCAATATTTTCACCTTACAATCTGCATGAACTTTATCTTCATAAGCTTTCTTTCCTCCCACTGAAAAGAGATGTACAGATTTTTTCAAAACTTCATGAACTGATTTTTTAAGAACCATCTGAATCAGACCAAATAAAAGGAATAGTAGGAGTCCAATTGCCCATTTATGCTTTTAAAAACCTTTTTCTTTTAATTGGCTACATCATTCCAGACCAAGAGAACAAAAACGAGCATTGCCAGTAGAGTCTGCTGAATTTACTACAAATGGCTCTTAAATTACATCATTAAAAATGAAAGCTACTTTACTGCGCATATTACACATTTATTTTATGAGAAAGAAAATGGTGTTTATTTCCTGGACACATCTCAAGAAGCAGATGACAAACCCTTGTCAACACACTAAATGGGCCAGGCAGCATTTATTTAACATCAAGCTGAAGTAGCCTACTAATAACATAATGGCTCCTCTGCAAAAGCTGGTGTTACAACTGAACTAGGCAACTATATCTCTCTTGTAAGTAAACAGGACAGTTTCAGACTAAATGAACAGGTAGATTTTTTTAACATTTTAGAAGCTTGATTGTATATTCTTGACAGCTCCTTGTCCCTCAGTAATTTCTTATCTGCATCAAAGCAAACATTTTCTAATTATAAAAGGATCACACAAACCAACACTTAAGATCATGACAGACTGAAGTTTCCTTGAAAGGCTCCACATCTTTGGAGCACAATGGGACAGTATTTCTCAGCCTGCCAAAGAGGTAAAGGATTCACCAGCAATCGCTTCCAAAGAAGCTCTTGCAATGACGAATTATTTTGCTGCATGCCGAGAAACCCTTGAAAGCCTCAGGCAGAGTTTTCGTTCAGACTCCCTCATTTCAAAGTCTGTCACAGCCCGTAGAGGTGCGAGGTGCTTTGTCAGTTCAGAGTTTTACACATCTCAAACTTTCACAGCTTCCGGACAGAGCAGGCACTCGGCGATGAGGGGCTCCGCGCGCGCTCAGGGCAATGCGTTACTCCTCCCCCCGCTGCCTCGGCAGGCGCCGCGGTTACGTTTGCAGTCTCGCAGAGGCGGTGGGGCAGAAGTGGGCAGAGAAGCCGAGCTGGCTGGAGGCAGCCAGAGAGCCGCGGCAGCACCCCCGCCGGGCCGCGCCGCGTCGGGCCGCGCCTGGGGAGGGGGCCGGGCCTGGGGAGCGGGCGCGGGGCACGGCCAGGCGGCCCCGCCGCGGGGCGCCACTCACCTGCGGTTCATGGGCCTCACTCGCACCGCCACCTTCACCGACGCCATGGCTCATCCCTGCCGGGGCGCTCGGCCCCACACCTGCTCCCGTCGCCGCCGCCGCCGGCCTGGCCTGGCCGGGCCTGGCCTCGCCCGGCCCGGCCTCGCCCGGCCCCGCCCGGCCCTCGCCGCCGCGACCCCGCGCCCCGCCCGCCGCCGCGACGCCGCGCAGGCCGCAGCGCCGCCCGCCGCCGCCTAGGCCATGTCGCTATGGCGACCGCGCGAGCCCCCGCAACGGCCTTCCGCGCGGGGCTGCTATGGGGGCGCAGCAGGGACAAACCACAGCGGAAGGCGTTGCTCCTCCCGGCCGTGCGCGGCGGCGCCCTTCGGCCTGCGCGGGGCGGTGGTGCCGGGCTGGGGGGGAGGAGGGGAGGGGGGGGGCTGAGCGCTGGCCGGCGGGGGGACCCTCCAGTGAGCTTATAGTCTGAATCAGCACAACAAGCACACCAAGAAATATATATAATGCATATATATAAAATATATATATATATAAAGAAAATGTTAAAGTTCTGAGAATAATCCCTTTTGCACCTTGTAATACAGCTCACCTTATAGTTAATTTAAATTGCAGGTTAACGCGGCACTGATAACACACACTTAAAGGAGGTTCTCTCAGTCCCTGATATATGATGACTTCTGGACTTCCAGGAGCAATGTAATCTGACAAAGTGCAAATGCAAACCTTGCTGTCTCAGTGAAGAAAGGGAAAAATTTCCAGCTCTGGTAGGAGATAGAAAAGGATAAGCAATGGGCATTACAACAAAATAATAATAATCTTTATGTGGATAATATGATAACTCTGGAGTTAACTTTTTACTGCTTTTTTTTTTCTGCACAACTGTGCCAGAACTCTCCCAAAATAAATCGGCAATGACTCTAGTATTTGCACATAGCAAGAAAGAGCTAGAGTTTGTACAGCTTAGAGAAAAAGAAGAAAAAAAAGTGTAAATGGAAGTATACTTTACTTGGAAGCGTATGGTAAGATCTAGGTTTGTGGAAAAGGGCCTGGGTGCCCACCAGCTTCCCGGGGAGTGGCAGCGCTGGGAGAGCAGGGGGACAGGGAGGCCTGGGCGCGTTTGGGGCGAGAAACTCAAGCGAGAGCCTGTGAATCGGTGAAGTTGTTCTCCCCTGTTTGCCACGAGCAATGCCCACCACGGCACCTGGGCCGGTGAGAGCAGTTCCCCCCGTCCGGGGGTGCAGTCCGAACCACAGGGGACATGGAGGACGTTTCCCCGAGCAGGAAGCAGACCCTGCAGGCAGCGTCTCTCGGGAAGACCTCCCAGGAAACTGAGAAGCATCAGGATGCGGTAGCCTGGAAAGGCAAAATCATTCAGTGACAACACCATGATTTTTAATGTCTTATTCAATATAAAAAAAACGCCCAGTGATTTCTTCATCCTGGAGGGTGTATTATTGTGCTAGGTATCCTCAGAAATTTGTTTGGAGTGTTATCGAGCGTTCCAGCTATGCAGAACGCATTCCGCTACACCATCCAGTTCTCTTTTCATTTTCAGATTGCCAGAATAAATCTCCAGTGGCATTGCCAAAAATCAGGCCTGTTCTCGCCTTAAAAACAGGGATCAATAAGTATTCCACTGCAAGACCACAAACTGCTGTCACAAGGTCACGCTCCTTCCTTATCAGAAATAATAGTGCCAACGCACTGCAGCTCTTCCAGCTGTATTTGCCTTCCAGTTGACCTGAGCATGGTTTTGTTAGGACTGAATGAGAGCCAGCTGGCTTTTGTCCAGGTTTCTCTATAGCTAATATTAGCAGAACAAAGAAGCAGCAGAATCTCTGACTCCTCATTACTGACTGTGAAGAAGAAAATATGAAAATGCAATATTAATAAGTAATAATGTAATAAATACTGAGTAAATGTGTTTGTTAAGGTTTGTTTAAAGTTGGCAGTGCATGGAAACTACAACCAGGCCTGAGACCCAGCTTTGTACATTGTACAAACACAATTACATTAAATTCATCAAGATGTTATTAGCTTGACAAGCCAAAAAAAAGCTGCCAAAACACAGAAGAAGGTCTTAGACTCACATAACTTGTCTTTAATGAAGACTCATAATAACTACCAATGGTATCCAAAAATTGGAAGGAACGAGAAAAAGGGGATGACAGTAACAGGATTATAAGTATGTATTTAAGGTTAAGTAAATAAGATAAATGTTAGAAGTCCCCACCAGCTGTTGTGCAGCTCATAGTGAAAGGACCATTAGCAGACACAAGACAGATGCAGTGGTGGCTCCAGAAGCTGGTGCAAAGAGGCCATTCTGTGCATAAGAAGTAGCACGAAAGACAGGGCAAAATAACTGTTGGAGAGATGGACAGCTGAGGACAGTAGATGGCATTGCTATTGCAGCGCATAACAACAAAATAAGGAGCGTGAGCAGACAGAAACAATCTATGTTTTGAAGGCTCTCAAAGGCCTGCAGTGTTGTGGGAGGATGGTGAAGAGGCACGCCGTAGAGGCTGCATAGTAAGACTGTTCGGTGAGGAAGGTGATCTGAGAGGCCGTGTCATGAACAGAGCTGCAGTAATGGGTGTTAGAAAAAAGCAGAAGCTAGGAAGTAGGATATTATGAATAAGAATTTTAGTTTTGTAAGGTAAAGAAAAGGACAGTTAATGAGTGAGCAGCATCGGTGGCAACTCGAATCACGCAGACTAATGATGCGACCCGGGAAAAGGAGGAGACTAGAGAAGAGAAAGTGAGAGACAGAAGAACCTCGTGTTTAAAACCAAAGGCAGAGCACTAGGAGGAGGATCAGCAGAACACAGAGAGACAAGACAGAAGAGATTTGGAACAAGTTACAATTAACTGTTAGAGATGGTCAAAGGGATTGGAGTGGGAGCCCACAAGATATGGCTAGACTGTGGAAAAGCTTGGCAAAAATAGATTCTGCAGAGTGGGAGAACCAGGAGAAAGAAAGGAAGAAAGCAAGGGATCAAGAATGAAGCCAAAGGACAAAATCTCTGTCAGTGCATTAAATCAATTTAGAAATGAAGAAAAGAGGGGTGATATCTGAAGAGAGAGAGGTCAGGTCAAAAGTGTGAGTTTATAGCAAAAGAGAAGCTATTATGTGTTTGATTTGCTCGAGAAAGAAAAGAGCAGGAACTAGACCACTAGTGGCTACAAGGCAAGAGGTTATAAAGTCACTGGTGCAATAGCTTAAAAGGGAAGAAGAGAGGAAAAAATATAGGGCCATACTGGTGAGTGTGGGAGCTGACACAGAACACCTCAGTCAAATGGAGAGACTGTGGGACCGCTGGTGAAGGAACCAAGCAAACTGGTAAAAATGTACATTGAAAGCTTTAAAGAGGATGTGGGAAAAGTACAATGAGACAACAGTGAATATCACAATTAAGGAAGAAAGAATAAGGCGCTAAGAAGCGTGTAAAAGGAAGATATATGTGTACCTACATGCACAATAAGGTAAAAGAACAAAAAGTAGCGGTAAAAATACAGTGAAATATAACTATTTTCAGGACCACTTGGAGTCCCTAGAAAAGACAAACAATATTTAGCCTGATTTGTAGAGCATCTACTAACTGTTCTCAGACAGTCATGCTTCTGCTTTACCTGCCCAGCAAAGCTATGAAGAAATACATCTGGTACAATCTTCTGCTTAATATGTCTCCACCTGCCGCTGCTTTAGGCATCCTAATGGCCAGCCATAAGGGAATGCAATGAGCTCCTCCACCTTTACGGATCCTCCCATGAAATGGAAGACATTTTTCCATTTCTGTAATAAGGTTTAGATGGAGGTCGAAGGTCCAGATGGAAGTCTGACCAGCTAATGCATTTGTTGTGTGCCCAGCATAAAGCCGCAAAATGTCCCCGAGCTCTTACATCTTACTGCGATTCCCTGTTCCCCTTCATTATCTCAGAAGTTTCCTTCACCAGGCCAAGATATATCAATGCTACAGCTGGTCTATTGATAGCGACGTCAGGCTTGGTTCGGTCCAGCAGAACTCATTAACCCTTGCACCTGGGCCGTAATTGCCATTGAATAGCTAGGCAGTTACAGTGCGCCACATCAGCATTTTCCCAAGTGCTGATCCGCTCAGATCGTAATTCGATACAGCACAAATTATAGCTGGAAAAGCAGTGTAAACAGTGCAGGATAGATCAGTCCACTCAGTAAAAACTAAGCAGGACTCAGCTGAATATTGCACTAGCTAGGGACATTCAGCATTTACACTATTTACCCAGCCTTAGCAAACATTCATGTTTAGCACAGTGTTATTCCTTTGATCCGTGTCTGTGCCTACGCACCTCTCTTTTCTAATGGTTCTATTCCGTTTGTTCAGACGCATCGGTTAATACTTTTCTTGAAATTCTTACTGTTTCAGTTTGACACATTATGTAAATTTTTTTGCAATGTCAGTAACTAACAAATAGTTTTACAAGAGATGGAACCAGCAGGAAGCCTGCTTTCTTATGTGTCCTGTAATTAAGTCTTTTGGTAGATGCTCTAAGAAGGATTGAGGCATTAATAAAGTCGCTCTCTTCTCAGCCTGACTTTTATAAAAGTTGCTAGAATGTGATATTTCTGAGGCTTCTATGCATAGGTCACAGTTGGTAGAAATCAACAAATAGGTTAAAAATATTGCCAATATAAAGGCACACATAAACACATACCAAGTATGTCAACCTCCTTTCCTTAAAAATCTGGCTGAAAATACAGCTGTCATTTTCTAAGTACTATATATTTTACATTCAGAAACATATGGCAACGTTTGTAAATCAAAATCCAAATCAAATCCAAAGAACGTGTATTACCAGATATTTCTGCACATCCTCAGGGAGTGTGTAAACATATCATTCAGGTGTTTTTAATGACACATTCACAAGGTTTCTCCTTGTGCTGTCATAAAGGACCTGTTTCCTACATTTCACTCTTAATTTGATGGACATTTCCACCTGCTTTAGCACTTAGTCTTGGACTTTCAGATGGGATCCTTGGCAGGGGGGTTAAGTCTATAATGTGGTGACAAGGAGACAAAGTGTGCTTCACTTGATTAACGCCTGACCATGAAGTTGTTCCATCATCTTCTGCACTTCATTCATACTCCTGGTTTGTCCTAATTGACCTCTTGTAATGCATCTGCTCATTCTGAAGCTCCTTCAGGCACATACCGCCATTTCTTGGGATGGTAAAGCAGGTCCCAAGCCAAGCAGATGGCAATCTGAATATTAATAATAATGAGTGATGCGAGTTCTTTCATTCACAGCCTTCAGATGCACACTTCCCCACACCTATTATCAGCTGTCTTTATTTGCATTCATACACAAATAGCCTTGAAGGGCAGGAACTACCTAGCTAACAATTAGACCTTACCTGTTGTAATCCTCTCTTTCTATCACATTTTGAAATACGGTCTTGAGAAAGACCATGATGGAGAGTCTTCTACTTGAGCACATTGAGATATCCTTTCAGTTGGCTGATAAATGTTGGGGGACCGAAGGATGGGCATTTCCCTGCCTTGTGAGACTTCCCGTCAGTTATGAGCTCACTGTGAGCCCCAGTTCAGCAGAGCAATCTGAGTTTGCATTTGGTGATTTGATTTAGAAAGCACAACTATTGCTGTTAGATGATTGATTTCAGAAAGTAACAAGAGGGTCTTCTGCGGCCAATATTTTGGAAAAGGTATTATCTTGTCACAGCTATAGATCAATTCATCATAAAAATTATCCTCCTTTTGATTCCTTTGAATCCTTTTGGGAAAAACACTCATTCAGCTTTATCCTCTGGCCTGCTTTTCCTCAACATTATTAGCTACAAGCTGTGTGGTGCTTTTAAAATCTAACTTGCCATGCAGAATTAGATGTCATTTTTGCTTTCCCCACTGAGATGTTTTGTGAACTTCTTTATCTAGGCTGTTGGCATTGTCCTCTGGATAGGCTGGCTCAATTTTTCATTCTGTCAAAATCAAGAGGAGTAAACAGCATTGCCCATTCCCAATTCTCTGTGGTACATAGACACAGTCTTTTTAATCCATACACACCATTTGTTTTTCTGAGTAGCATTCTTGGGCTAAGTTTCAGGTGTATATTAACACCCGCTTCACAAGGAACATGCATCTGTACATCTCCATTTTGAACTCTTTCTTTGCAGAAACAAAATGAACAGCATGTATACAGCACATACATATGTCCCGCAATTAGGTATGCGGTGGGCATGCTGTGCCCTGCCTGCTATCACTCTTCCGCAGCCATCTTTGAGCTGACACTTTTATTCAGACACACGCACTTTCTGTAGCTAACTTCTAAATGCGATGACTGCACTTCTGCTAACCTCAGGGAGTGTCAGGGCTTAATTGCATCTTCCTGATGGAATGTCCAAACAGAGCTGTCTGATGGCTGAAAAATAAAGGATTTCACTCTATTAAGAATTAAACCAAGTGCTACATGAATCCACATTAAACAAGGAGAATTACACAATTTCCAGCAGGTCTCAGCATGCAGTTCCAAGTAAATAAGTATCAAGCTGTCAGCTTGAAATTTTCCTTTGGAACTGTGCTGTTTTAATGAGCTACCACAGGTGCTCGATTTCGGTATTTTCCCCCTTGCTCTTTCCTGCATTTGCCTTTTTCTTTTTAATGAAACGTTGCACATGGAAATGCTGTGGACAGCTAGCCAGTCCATCTGTGAGGGTGCTGCCCACAACTGAGGGTACGAGGAATGAATATGGGTGGCTGGGATGGTAGCCTGGAGCTTCCCAGTGCCAGTACCACCCTTGGCAGTGGCGTGCTGGGAGCAGCACCACCAATTGCAGAAGTAATAGCAGTATTTAGTACCACTGGCAGCAGCAGCTTCTGTTGCTATGTCAAGCTATGTATCAGGCTGAGTGCTGTGCCTGCCACAATTTGGGAAACTATTGTCAGCCCATTGCTTAAGCTAAATGTCAGCAGGTCCATTTCCCACACATCTTTGTCATTTGTGTCCAGCCCTCTCGTTGACCTTCACGGTTATAATCATAATGATAATAATAAAAGCAGAACATGAAAACAATGTCTCCTGCACTTGGCAAACTTCTGTAGAGAGATTATTAGTAGCTCATCCAGCATCTGGATGTCACGGCTGGTGTATACTATCCTTCTTTCCAGGTGCATCCCTTCCTAGAGAGTCATGTGCCTGTCACATATGTTTGGAGGCTGGATCAAGACATATTTGTACAGGAGACTGGTGAACATACAGCAGCTGCTGTTTGAGCCTACTTCCAGTGCGAGATAGCACATTTGCAGGACTTATTTGAATTGCTTGCTGGAGGATAAACAAAGATAGACAGTTGAGTTGAAGGGTGTCCTTACTGACATCCCACTATACAGAACTTCATTTGCGTAATGAGGGAGGGTGCAAAGGTTTAGCAGCTATGTGAAGTGTGGACTAATGTCCATGACCAAAGTCACAGGAACTCAGGTTTACCTGGCAAGAACAGCAAGGAAGGAAGGTGGCAGGTAAAGAGCTAATGAAGGCATGTAATTTCCCCTCTTCACCCACTCCACCCTCCTTCTCCTGTCCTTCATCCTTTTAACTCAAACATGTCTCCAAGCTGCCTGCTGGGCAGCGCACAGCAGTTCTGAGATATTTTCTCTGTCTTTCCTGCAGGTTCCCTCAGTCCCCCCATCTGGTGGGGAAGGAGTGGAGACTGGGTAGACACCCTGTGCTAGCCACCCTGTGCTGAGAGCCCAAGCAGGATGAGGAAATATCCCAGCCAGTGTCCCTGGCTCTCACACTGGGATGGGCAAGCCAACTGAGGGGCTTCTCCAGCTCCTTGCCCTGGAGCTGAAGGACTGGACAAGCCCCCGCGGTGCAGCTGTGGCAGGACAGAGAAACATCTGCAGCCACGTGCATGAAAGCTGTGCGGCATAGGGGAGAAGGAGAGCCGTGGGAGAGGTGATTCACTGTGCCCGAAGCATTTGCACATGCAGTACGTATAGCTAAATTTCCTGCACGCAGAAAATGAACAGTGCTGTTCAAGAGGGAATTTGTAAGACTCCTGCTGGATCTCTGCGGCTGCTGTTAGTGCTGCAGTAGAGACCATAATGCGTTGGTCTTCTTCCACAGGAGATTTATGAACATATCAGGCACCAGGGGCAATGAGCTAGTTTGTGGGAACAACAGTGAAACTTTGTCTGGCTCACCTAACCAAGAAGTCCAGTTCCCAGAGCTGAGATCACTTCCTTCTGCTTGCCATGTGAAGTATCAAGATCAAATCCTCTTCCAAACCATAAAATAGAACAAATGATTTGTAAATAACCTTTAAGTTTGATTATCTGACAAATTAACCAAACCTGTATAAAGCAACCACTCAAAACACTGGATACACATCATTTTGAAGTTTTGTTGTTTTGTTAGGTTTGATCCAAAACTGAACCAGAACAGCTTCAGTCATAGATGAAGCTAAATGAGAACTAAAACAAAAAAACACTGATTTGACTCACTGCTTCTTTGATCTACTGCTAATTGCTTAATTCATTCTTTTGTGGTTTGATTTTCATTTAGCTGCATTTTCCATCTCCATTTGGCTTCAAAGCATTTTAAACACACTTCACGTGTGAATTAATAATCGCACAAGGTACATAATAGCAGAAAAATAAATGTATTGCTTGTATTTGTGTATATATTTCTGTATGAGACCAACTTCTCCTTTGAAACACAGCTGTCACCTCAAATTCTAACTATGAAAAAATTGCCATTTAATTTCTGTTTTAAAATATTAAGGGAGATTTTTTTACACAAGTAGAGAAGTTTTTTTTATACAGAGACTTTTTTCATTGTAAAGAGCACTCATGAGTGTGACCACAAGGTGGGTAAAAGCGGGTTGGATACTGGTGGAGAGAGACACTCAAGGTTCATAAGGGGTTAAACAGGATAGGTTTGATAAAGGACTTACTTACACTACAGACTGCATGGGGAGCCCCAGGAACCGCAAGGAGGGGTGGCCGATGGGAGGCTGCTGGAGGCACAGGTCAGACGCACAGGCTGGACACAGGGACGGGACTTCCCCGTTGTTCCTAAGGGCCCCTTAAATCTACTGGAACTATTTCCTTATCTCAGCTGTGCTAACCTTGAGTAGCAACTGCCCGGGAAGCAGCTAGACGTTGTTGACCAAACGGAATATGCACGTCTGGCGCTGATGGGAATTTGGTCAGTGTGTAGTTTCACACACGGCGCTTGCTACCATGTACTCTGCCAGTCACTGACTCCTCGCCAGATCTTCCGCAGGTGTTCCCACTACAATGAGTTTCATAGAATGTGTTCCAGCATTTCAAATGTATTGTTGGCTTCCTAGAAATGAAGTTGTTTTTGTCCCTTCTCTCACTTCACTTTCAGTTAAGGAGCCTGACAAGGAAAAATATGGTACATAGAAGTGGAAATGAAGAATAAGTGGTTATAGTTGACATTTAATTTCTGCACAGCTGGAAAGAGAAATGAGATTGTCTATTGCTCAATTCATTATTTTTCTCAACCATCCAAGAATACAGCAATTTGTTGTTTCTTTATTAAATATAATAGGGAGATGTTCTGATAATTTTTCCTTACTGAGTTCTTATTATTTACAATTCACATATGGTGGCAGCCTCTGAGCTCTCTCATTTGCTGTGTTTTTGTTGTATCATTCAATTAATGTGGAGGCAATCTGTTATGTCAAAAAGATAATATGACAGAACTTGATAAGCAAGCAAGTTGCAGAAAGATCTAATAACATTTAATGAATTATCACCATGTAGTGTCTTAAGATGTTCTCTTGGTAGCACTCTAAGATTTATACAACATATTAGCATGTAAGCTGTGTCCAGCTCGTGCCATTGAGATTAGGAAAAGTCACTACTTGGCATTAAAAATAGCTATATATTTAAAGGCTTTTCTTATGTGGATTAAAAAACAACAACAGCCAAGAAACATTTCTACACTGGAGAAATACTCCCAATTATCCCCATTTTACAGAGGAGAAACAAGCAGGACATGGCTAAGTAATGGTTAAGAGCATATGAGGGCCAAGTTCTCTGGTATGCCAATTTAATGGTTTATCCAGGAGGCCAAGAAAATCCCTTGCATATAGCATTTCCATTTAGTTCTGGCTTTTCAAAACTGTTACAGCGTGGTTGAATGGCAGGGCTTTTAGTAGATGCCCATTTTCCAGTACATGATAAGCATTACACAGGCAGCACATTCCCCCTTATTCCTCATTCTGGGATACCTTTCATTACCTTCTTCTCCAGAGTTGACATTAAAGATGGGGAAAGCACCAGGCTGCACCAGGCTTCTTCAAGAGCTTTTAATGAGACGTGAGATTCGGCACCTACCTGTTGCCATTTCACATCCAAAGCAACCCTGCACCTAAAAAAGCTACAGCACTGAAGGCATCGAAGTGTTTAGTAGCAACACAGGTTCTTCACTGTGTATTCAGAGAAGCAAAAGAGATGATGAGGCTGACAAACTCATCAGCAGGAGATAAAAGCTGTGAAGGGTATCTGCCTGGCATGTTAAATCCAAGAACTCAGCTATGGTTGATGTCTGGAAGATCTAGGTTTAAGGCAGGAAGGTGTCCTTCAGGTATCAACCTTGGGATACCTCAGGCTGCAGGTCAAGGCCATAGGCTGTGTGAAAGAAATTAGAAAGCCTAAGAAGCATTCATGGAAGGCATAGAAGGCATGGTTGACATCATACAGAAAAGTAAACTTTCATTCTGCGTTTCCAGTATTATTTCTATTCTTTCTTACAGCAGAAAGTCCCCTTTCCTTTCCCCACGAAGGTTCAGGATGGGAATTAGTGAGCAATTCTATATTAGCGGTTTAGGGTAACTGATAATGAATGCCAGCTTGAGGTTGGACACAGGTAAGTCATGGGTCCAAAAAGTATAATTGTATGTATTTTACCCTCAAAGACTTTGTTCCCTGATCTTTAGCAGCTACTGGAATAATTCAAAAGGAAATGAAAGTTCTTCTTACAGCCAAGCTTAGAAAAAAATAAGAACCTTGGAAAATGTAAATTGATGCAAAGCCCAAGGTAAAACACTGAAATCATTGAGAAATTTTGTACTGACTTCAGCAAAATTTGTATCAATATCTACAGGGATAAAAAAGACAGAAATATAATTCAAATTTTTGGAATAATGTTCTCTGGAAAAACAGAGCATTTGGATAGGCCAAATTTGGAGAGAAATAAAGAGATTACTCTGAGTTAGTATACTGCACATTTATTTCATAATACACTACTTCTACATTAAATCTTTTTGTACTTAACGTTAAGATTAGGATCGGAGGAAAAATAGCTTGGAGTATGGGTCAGTTTTTTTAATAAGATAAGGGCTTATCTGTAATTCACAGGGAAAGACATGGTATAGGCCTGAACCGCTGAATATGGTAATATCCAGAAGAAAAGTATTTTAGGAGGTACTTGAAAGAGGACATAAACATTTTCAAAGGATCTACAGGCTTCAATCAATTGGAATTAAATATTTAGGCACTCTGGAAAACTGTTTTACTGATACTTGCCCATGAAAATAAAGACAGCCTTCTTTCTAATAAGGATAGGAACATGCCTATTAGTATGCCAAGTCTACTGCCCAGCATGATAGCCTATGAGTCATGCTGAGACTTTCAAGGGGCAAAAATATAAATAGCAAATAGAAGAAAGCGTGTGATGACAGATTGCTACCTGGGGCTGAGGAGGGCAGGTGGTCTTTCTCTGAAGAAAGGAACATATGGGAACCATCGGAACAAGAATAGTTGACTGATGAATACAAGTTGTGTTTCTATGTGGGGTGGACAAGGGAGGATTCAGCCCGTCAGGGGAACATCACAAGAAGCCCAGTGCTTATGTCCATCCCTGCAATTCCCGCTGCTCCCCTGGAGATGTATAGGACTGACTCAACTTTTTCTCACAAGATAAAATAAACTTCATCATGCAAAACTACTGTTGGCTTCAAAGGCCAGTTTTGCCTGAATAAGAAACAAGGACTGCAGGAGTTGGCCTCTTTTTAAAGACAGCTGGATAGGTATAGTTTGGTGTGCTCTCCAAAGGGGCTGTCAGTGTTGCTTCAGCTGCAGATCAGCCTCTCTAGAGTATGCATCCCTTTAGGATGTGCCAAGGGAGCAAACCAGTGAACCACACTGCCAAAGCATGGCCCCTGGCAGATGGCTGTAGATGACTTTCTTCTTCATTCAGTGATGCAAAAAGAGTTTCATGTACTTTCCATTAGCGGAAAACAAGATGTTCAAACAAACTCATCGAACAGCTCATCCACACAACCCCCCCTCCCCCCGAGTTTTTAGCAAGACTTTAGCAAGAAACTAAACACTGTCAGAAAGATTTTTTCTACCAAGTTACCACTGTTACATAGTCCTAATTCCTTTCAGAAATAACCCTTAGTAATAAGAAAATACTGGTTTAATATTAAGTAATCTTTTGACTTGCAACATTATTTAATTTGTAATAATATTTGTGCAGTGCAATGCATTAGGCAATGTTTGCTGCAATTTACACTCAAATCAAAATAAATGCTGTATTTTAATAAAACTACAGCTTGTAATTCTTACTTCATTGTGTGTCTTCAATGAGATAAAATTAGATGAGGATCACACAAGCCAGAACAAGAAAGACAGGTTTTACGTGTCAGTAATTGTATATAGAAGATGTTAACTTGAACAAAAAATAGGGATGTCCAAATCAAATGCATAACCCATTCTCCCTCTAGCGGCCAATGTTTCTCTTTAGAAAAACGGCCATGGAGGTAAACTGTACATTTGTGGGAAAAATATAGCAGTGTTATTATAAAAGCAGGAAAGAAAACCTGTTCATGTGAGTGCCATGCATGGGCTGCTTCACAGGGCTGGAGTCAGGCTCTGGCACGCAGGGGCACGGCAGGGTCTGCTGCATCCCTTGCTGCGGGAGGAAGTCGACGCTGCCTCTTTACCTGTTAAAATCCAACAGAGCCACAACAGGCAGAAGTTTTGGAGTAGCAAGTGTGAGCTCCCTGGTGTCACTGCAGCTCAGGCTCCAGCTGCTGAGACAGTCCCGAAAATGCTGCAGTCACCTGCAACATCGCTGGTAGAACTGTGCTTCGAGCAGCGCAAAGCTGCTGCAGACAACACTGCATATAGCTGAAGGAGGATAGTTAGGAAACAAAATGTAATTTCACTTCTTTCAGAGTCTGTGCAGTCCGTTTTACTACTCTAAAGAGCCAATGTACTTCCTTGTTCAAGTGTGAAATTTAATAGAATACTTTCTTCTCTCTTTGCAGTACAATGCATGGCATCAATAAATTTATATCAATAAATTTGTTGGAGTTTTTTTTATATATATTCCATCCACGTCATCTCTGTGCACATGATTACTCTTTGTCCTTTGTCACTAGGACTGTTTTGAACCCTCATCCCAGAAGTTCTCCATGGAAAGGTAGCTCCCTTCTCTGTGGTGTCCAAGCTGCAGCAATGAAACAGCCATTCTCTACAGAGTGGGATGACAGAAGAAACCACGTTCTTGCAACAGGTTTTTCATACAGAACCACTGAGCTGTTGCAAACAACAGTATGATATCACTGAAAAAAAAATCAAAAGGGCTACAAAAGGCATGTCAGAAGGGAAAGTGAGGAACCCCTGAAACTGCTTTTAATTTCAAGTGTCTACTTTTCAGCTTGGCAATATCTCATTAGCAGATATAATATTGCTGGTAAAAGGCCAGCACACTGAGATCTTGCACATTCTAGTGCATGAACTACAGCTAAAATAATCTACTTTAAAACCATGGTCAAAATGGTTTTGTTGGAGAGGGGCCAGCTGAATTTCAAGTGCTGAATTACTGATCCAGCAAAAAATGTGCAAAATACATTTCTGATCTGCTTTAATGATTACCTTAAAAAGTCATTATTAAATTGTGAACCAAAACCACTCTTGACTAGAATTCAAAATAGAAGAAAAACTGAGATACAAACATTTTTTTCTAAGTATTTCAACTGATATCATTTCCTATATTTGATAATGACGTATAACCAGTACTACAATTATTTAAAGCAATACCACTTCCTTCAGTGACACAAAGTTGTGCGTATAAAAACACAAAGCACTAGTGCAGTCTTTCACTGACCTTGTTGCATTAAGAAAGCTGTAATAGCATTTGTGTTGGATGTGAGAAGCATCACTGCTACTATAATGATGATGGCAAATATAGGAGATTTACATGGGATATCGTTGTACCTATACTTTCAGATGATAAGCTTTGCCGTAGAGAATGTATGTTTCTGCTCCTTGCCGTGGGATAAATATAGTAATACTATTATTGGCAATAACAATTTACACTGCTATATAAAATGTCTAGAGCATCCACTCAGCCAAGACAGGAAGTCCATTGTACTGCTGCAGCGTAACTCCTTCTGTGCAAGGAATTTACAGCCTAAACAAGGAAGACGGGTAAAAGAGAATGGAAAGAAAGAAGTGAAAGGAATTGTGTGTAATAACACAAGAAGTCAGTGAGCACATAATAACACGTACACTAGCAGCCAAACACTTGGGTCACACAGACCTGTTCAAAAGGGCATGGCCAGTGCTCAATGTATGTGATGTTAGAAAACCAGGAAACAGCTCCCTGCGTCTCCCCCATCTAATCCTTTGACTGTTTAAAAAGGAGTGGAAGACTAACTATATAATGAATCATACATGCCTTTTATCTCATATACCAGCCCAATCTGGCATATTATAGAGAAACATGTCTTGCCTCCAAACAAAAACCAACCTGCTCATGTACGAAATCGATTCTAGTAAATCAATAAAGTACTAAAATTTAAGACTGTGCAATTTTAAGGAATATTTACCATTCAAAGGCTGAAATGAAGCCTCCCATAACAATGTATAGTCAGCATACACATTACTAATCCTATATGGAAAAGCAGTGGCAATCAGTATGTTTGCGTACTCTAATAGCCAAGGAAAAGAAAGCTGCTGCATTCCAGATTTGACCATTTCTCTGCTTCCACTGCTACTTGCTTTTGTGATTTTTTTCACTGTTAGAACTGATAACAAAGAAGAGTAAGAAAGAGCTGAAGGGCCTGGTTCAAAAGGAGCACTGGAAGTAGAGAAACCAACATGCAGGAAAAGGGAGACTGAGCATCTCTTCAGCAGGTACTTTGTACTGTTGTACTTACCACAGCAAATGGCTGTCTTGAACTTAATGTGGATTAATTCTTTCTGGGCATAGGATCTTCTGTTAACAAGTTTTTGTATGGCTAACAGAACCAATTAAAGCAAGGAGGAAATTTGAACCTAAGGTGAGGCTTCTTAGGAGCCTAAAAGAAGGTTATCAGGGAAGCCTTAGACAGTGAAAATTCTTAAAAGCTAAACACAGATCACAATTGCCAGCCATTACATTTGTAATGGAGCCCTAAATGAACTGTCAACCAACAGAGTCCCAAAAGATGTCCCTTTGACTAATGGTAGTGGGCTTGGTTGTTCCACCAAGAACCTTTCTCAAGTTTCCACCCAACATAAAGTTAGCGCAAGGTCAGAGATCCTCTCACTTAGGAAAGCCATCCTCCTAAAGGTAAGGAAATAGGGAGATATGGTGAGAAAGCACTTGCCATTAGAGAGAAGACACATGCATTACATCTTTGTGACAGGGTCATAGGTTTTCCAGGAAACCATCTCACTTCTCACTTTCAGCCAGGATCTCTTCAGATTAGGCCTCTAATACAAAGGCAAATACAATGTTTTGGGTTTCTGTTTTGTTCGGTTCTGTTTGTTTTGTGTCTGTTTCCAAAGTTCCCATCTGATGAACGGGCTCTGCCTCTTTAACCTCCCCATTTTCATGCCCCATTGGCTGGAAAGGTCAAAATGACAGGCGCATTTACTAAGGCTCCTTCCTTCAGAAGCTGGGTAATACCTTTCACAAGATTGTTTTTGCTTCTCTCCAGAGATATATTTACCAGAGGTTAGTGCACTGTTTTTCTTTGGAGATGATTGCTATCAGCACTGTAAGAGCTTCCCGAGACTGCTAAAAAGAAATGCCATATTGCAGTACCTAATTTCTAAAGAGGTGGTACAAATAGCCTCTCTATACTCTGCCCATGAGCTCCCTTTTACTGCAGCCTTCTGGAATTCTGCATCACCGTCTTTCATGGTATTACTATGAATTTAAGCATTTCTTAAGAACTGTTATCTATCATTTGAATAATTAAGAACAAAATATAGGCTTTGCTGCTTTAGAAATGATTGCAACTAAAGACATGTAAATGGCAGTCCAGATGTTGAGAGAAGAGAGAGCTTTTCCTGGCACTGTTAATGTTAAGGATACTCGTAACACTACTAGTGAGGCATACGTCCTTATCTTCAGCATTGCTGCATCTGAGCCATATATATATGTAGTAGATTACATGGAGTGAGGAGTCATTTTAACACATAAAGATTGCTTTTCTTGAAGGTTAAAGAACAGAATGACTAAAAGCAGTCTCATGCTTTCATTATAATGAGCCTCCCTGACTGGTCAGAAGTCTCCTATATGAGATTTTAGCAGAGGAAAAGGACGCTGAAGTTTTTGCCTCTATTTCACAGGGTTTCCCCCACACACACACCTTGGAAATCCCGCCTAATGACAAGAGATGAGTGAGAGTGAAAAATAGCTGTTACTATACGAAATAAAATTTCTTCTTAGCTTTTTCTGAAGTCTTTACTATAGTTCAATATATTCCTATTGCATACACTTAAACAAATTATTCTAAATGAGTGGTAAAAACCCAAGAAGCAGAATCATAAAACTTTATTGGATTTCATTATCCTTATTAGGAACTGATGCAAATCCTTTGTAAGTCAGCAGGACTACATAAAGTGCCTGGTATGGGACAAATTGTTAAAAAACCCTACCATTTTATGAATGCACAAGCATGAACCTTATATCTTTCCCACTGAGCAAACACTAGGGAATATTGCACAAAAGGAACAAAAATAAAAGCCCCCAAATTTAGGCAAAATCCTAAACAACACTACTTCCCCATCCCCACGGCCTAGCAAAGACCTTGTCTTAATTCTGCTCACATGAAAGCCTATTTAGAAAAACCCTTTCTTGATTTACCAGGTTCTTTCTTTGCCTTGTACAGTAAAAGTAAGAGCATCTCTCTGCTTATTAACTAACGACAGTTTGATGGTCCCTTATCCTTGGAGAGGCAAGTCGCTTTAGTTATACTCTCCTTATCTAAAAACAAACAGTACAAATACTTTACAGCCAAGTATAATATCTTCTAATTTTGCATTCTAAGAGTGGAGGACTTTTTTCAGAGCTCTAATGTGATGCTGTTTTTGGCTTGGGGTTTTTTTATGTTCTACATTTCTGCAAAACTATTAGTGAAATGACCTTCCAGAATTTCTGCCAGCCTGTGCAGGCATCACATTTGCAAATGATAGAGATCTCGTGTCTGCAAAACACAGGATTAATGCATCAGCCCCGTATCCACATCATCAAGCTGGCATTGCTATACTTTCATTATGGTTTCCTGGCAACAAAGCACCAAGGCACTTTCATGAATGCTAACAATTCTTATTCATATAGCCTTTAGACATTTCCTTAGAGTCTCACAGAAATGAATGAGTGTATCAGTGTTATCTTCTCCTGGAATATCAGACTCAAACACAAATCATTCTTTTTTTTATACAGGGAAAGCATTACTAATGTGATTTTATCTAAAAATCACTTCTATTTTTCTTTGTAGACGTTTACTTTTGGAATCATACCATATTATTTCACCCAAAACATAACAATCCCATTTCTGCTCATATTGTGTAGAACAAGCCTGATTTTATCAGTGGGGTTAGCTTCACCAGTTGGGTAGTTTAATGTGTTTTTTTTCAGTATACAGGATGAATGTGTGGTAATGTGACTAATCTAATACTGGGGATATAACTGATCTTTCTTTTAGAAAGGAAAATAATTAGCATTTCATTTTTAAACAGAGATACTGTTTCATTAATATCAAGACTAAAAGACAAAGAACCAAGTCATTGAGATGTTACACTCTCTCCTATTTGAGCTGCATTACTGTTGAGCCTTCTTAGAACTAAACTAAGGCAGAAGTAAGTAGAGGCAGAAAAGTAGATGGAGATGTTTTTGTATTTTATAGTGTGGTATATGCACAATGAGAGAAGATTGCTCCCTTGAAGAGCAAATTCTCCTTGAAGTCCAAGCAGACAAAGGATGAGAAGGGGAAGAAATGGAAAAAGAGTGGCTCTCCCAAGTGTTTTCAAATACACATTTGTGTTTTCAAACAGAAAAGATTTGACCTTTTTCCTTCCTCCCCATAGTTAGCTGCAATTTTGGAGGCTCTGAATTGAACTAAAGTCTTTGCAGTTAAGATGGGAAGAACGGGAAGGAGCAGGACCCTTCCATGATGATGTGGGTTATCCATGGGGTGGCTGCATGCCCCATTCCTGCCACTGTGCTGTGCCACGGACTCTGCTGTGCACCGGAAGCTTTCCTCAGCTGCACTAGTCATCTGAAATAGTACCTACTAGCAAGCATTGTTTTCCATCTAGAGGAAACCTGGACTGATTAAAAAAACAGTCAAATGACCAAACTCACTTTTCCTGAATTAAGATTTCTTTTCTTGAATTAGAATTTTCTGACAGTTTTTGAAGTACATGGGTAAGAGAAAGGAAAAGACAGTTACTCCCCCTTCTTGGTTAGAGAGAACTTTTGCCAATATTTTGACACCATGGGGCTTCTTTCATTTCTACTATGTTGGTTACATCAGATTATGCAATCATATAGGGTATCTTCAGTCCTATGATCCCAAATGAACATCTCATTTGTCCCCCAATCCTTACAGCCCTTCTTTCCCAGCCTTAATGAGGCTAATTAATGTTGCAATGCTCATTTAAGAAATTAACATACTTTTATACATTGTGTCTGCTTTCCCCAAGGACTTGCTCATGCCTAAAGGCTGGTGGCTTTATAACATGCGGATATGGGGAAGATATATTGCATGGTCTCATTATCAAGGAAAACCACGTTATTGGCAAAGAAACAATACACAGGTTTGTAGTGATGCTGCAAATATTATTAATACTTTAATGCCCTAAGGTCAAATTTGTTTAGCTTGGAGAAAAATCCAAGCATACTCTGGAATAAATAATCTTCTGTGCTTATCTCTCTGGCAGCTTGCTTTAGTTTGAAGATAGGGCAAAGAAACCTTTTGGATCATTAACATTGTTCTACGACTGTCTGCATAGGGATTTTTTCCCCTCATGATTGTTTCCTTGGATAAAAGTGTCCAGGTAGTGAGAAAGTGTGTAAGTAATGTGTTTCAATTGTGCTTAGCAGATATAAAGGGTTAGTGACCTCTTTACGTAATATACGGCTCTGACTGTGTTAGCCTAAAATGAGTTTAAGATGGATTCTTTGAAGAAACGGTTCATGGCACATAATCTGGCTGTGAAGCAGTATTTCTTAGGGTGACAGCAGCCCTAGCTGACTTCCTCAAAGGCTGTGGCTAGTGAGCAAAGTTAGCATGGCGACACTGCTTGTGTATAAGCAGGCGTCCCACAAAGAATCAAATTTTTCAAAGGACTCTGACAAATGAGCCATGGCGCGATCACCCTCTTCGCATGCCATGCGGTCATTTGGACTCCTGGAGCACGGGGGCAAGAGGCAACACCTTTGCAGCCACTACGGACTGGGGGAAGTCAGCCAGGGTGCAGGCGTGAGCCGCAAGCACCCCGGAACAGTATTCATCCTCTCCCCACTGATATACCCATTTAGGCTAATGGATAGGCCACCCGCTCTCCAGGGTATGGATTTCTCTGCTGTGAGTATCACTTGAATTTGAGACTTCAGAGCTTGCTGAAGTCTGGAAGGGCAGTGACACTCCAAGCCTCGTTCGCTGCTTAGCTGTAAAGACAGACAAGGATGCAGCATGATAAAGTCCAGATGCAACTGATTAGTTCACTCCTTCTCACAGTGATTTTGGATACCAGTTCCCATTCACAGTCCCCGTTTTCAGGAGATTACAGGCTGATTCTCCAGAGCTGAGAAGCTACAAGCTGTCCTTCGCAGGGCTGTTTGTACAGCAGCATCTGGTGTTTGGATGGAGACTGAGTCAGACATAGTCTTTACTATACACCTGAATCCATTATAGGACAATGGGATCTCAACTGGATTTGGGCCTTTATTTGAAAATCATAATAATGCATAGGACAGACTACAGAAATTTCTTCACTTTCACAGAAAATGCATATTCAATAACGTAGATTTGTTGTCACTCGTGCATGCTTAACACTGTTTTACAATGCAGTGTTAGAAAGAACTAAATATTCACAGTGACTGATGGTTAAAAATTAGACCAATAAAAACTCACCCCCAAATATTTTGCAATTAGCAAATAGAAGATCATTTCTGTTCTACATTGTTGAACTGAAAGATTTTACATGAAGTGAAAAAGGTAAGAAGTATTATATTTCCAACACTTTTATCCAGGTTTGGGAAAGCCTGGACTAAAGAAAAAGGCGCTGTATTTTAAGACAGCGCTACCCGACAGGTGCAACCTCACTGACAAACCAACTAAAATGGGCTCTGTCCTGCCAGTCCTGCCGCCTGCTCTCAGAAGAAGGAGTGCTGGGGAGCACGGCGTGGAGACGCCCATGCTGCCCTGGACAATCAGCCAGGTCCAGCAGTGGGCAAAAAGGAAATGATGAGAGCCCAAAATCTGGTTGGAAGCAAAGGACAAGAGGAAAATAGCTGCAGTGCTGGTGCGGAGCAAAGTGGAGAGCTGCATTCAATGAGGGAGGAGGTCGCCAGTTTGCTCAAGTGAGGCTCAGCTCTGAAAAGGACACTATTATTATCACTTTTCTCATCTGCTTTATGGATGTATTTCATCTTGCATTCTTGGATGGTTCCAATACATACTTGAATCAAGCATGGGGGGGAAAAAAAAGAAAGAAAGAAAGAAAGGAAAAAAAAGAGCAGTGAAATGCTGCTATCCAAGTACCTGGGATCCCCAGCAGTTTTGCAGAAGTCATCTTTCTGTGCCTTTTGTCACCTTGATACTACTGTTACTTGAACTAGCTAAATTACTGTTAGAACCAAAATGTCTCTCCGTGCTGGAGATCACACCTTCAGCAGCAATGTGGACTTACCCTCAGATAGAAACCATAAGATCACATTTATCTGAAAAATGACTAATGTCAAAGTAATGAAGCTATATCAGTTAAACGGATTATCCCACACACAACTAAGGAGACAGAAAAGGGAGTATGGGTAGATTTTATAGTTCCTGTGTCTTGCAAGAACAGAACAACCCCCGACCCCCTTTTTTTTCTGTAAAACTTTTGAGTATTTGAAAATATTCAAGTGTTTTATCCATTTTATGAAGAACAAGAATCTTTAATAAAAATTGAGTATCCTTTGTAAAAATATTCTTAAGCAAAAGCCTTTTTTGTCACTACTACTTTTTCTTGAAAAATTATGACCAGCTGTATTTGAAACACTTGCCTTCCAGACTGAAAACATATTTTTTAAATTGATTTAGCGTGTTGACTGCTGAATATTGTATAGCCTTACTCTGTAACCATAAGTGCGGTGGAAAGGACTGTTTTAATCCACATGTATACTTAACTTTAAGCCAGCAGATTCATACGCTCATATATCCAAGCATCTGTTTTCATCTCACTGTTTGGAGGTGGGAAATTTATTCTTTCAGAGGTAAGATCTCATCTCATCTCTTGGAGCTGAAATTTATTTTTATGTTACTGGATGCAGGATAGTGTAAATCATAGCTGGAATGGAACATTTTAGAAAGTTAGCACATAGAGACCTACTCTGCAACAGAATTCTGATATAGAGAAGATGGAAACTGCATTTGATGCTGCTTTTCATTCACACAATTTTTGATGTAGATTTGTCTTAGGGGATGGTACACAAGAACCCTAATGCTTGAGAAAGGCTATACCATACGGAGGCTAAATGAGAAACAGGCACTGAAAGGTTGTCTGACTCCTGGCATGGCTGCAAACATAAGGCAGCAAAACACAAGCAGTCTGTTCCACAGCCAGCCAAGCTTTAGGAGCACTAAAAGAATTTACGGCCAGCTTGAGTCTACCAGATATGGTAAATTTACAGCCTACTCAAGTACCAGAGATGGTGTGATTTACCACCAGCTCCCCAGTGTCTGCTGTGACTGAGAACTTAATGATTTAAATCAACAAATGTTTGAAGGAATGGGACAATCAAAATAATTCATGAGTTTTATTAGTATCCATACAGGCAACAGGCAGAGCTTCAATACAAGCCCAGTCAGAACTTATTAGAGGGGCTTACTAATGCTGTTTGCTCAACCTGCAGTAATTATTAAACACAAGACTAGCAATAAACAAGCTTATGGCTTCCTAGCTTGATGCTGCTGTGAATTGTAGCAATTTCAAGGCTGAAGCGGCTTAAGAAAGGAGCTATGGAAACCTGAGGGCTTCTTTATAGGATCTTATTGTGTAGCCCCACTTTATCCTGACGGCAACATCCAGTAAGCACTTGTGGCACACCATCAGCTGGGCAGACCCCCCTCTTCAGGTAAAATTGGTGTAACCAACCCTCTGTTGATGAGGGCCTTCTTATGGTCAAACCTGTCTCTGTTTCACTGTCAGGCTCTTACACTTTCAAGCAGGGATTTGCCCATTCATCCAGAGCTTACTCTATTCCCTCCCCTTTTGGAGAGGGGGATTCCCAGTGGTGCCACCAGCTGTTTAAGGCCCCCTTACCTGCTGAGGAACCCCCTTGCTACCCACTGCTCTGGCTTCCAGCTCAGGGATGCTGCTTAAAGCAGGCTAAGATTCCTATCATCTGTTTGTGATGGATTATCCAGGTTGTTGCAGACATCACCGCCTATTTCCCAGATGCTTCAAACTCAAGAAATAAGGGTAATGTCCACAGCATCAGCCTCTATAAGAAGCTTCTGTCTGCACTATCAGTAGTTCTTCAGCTTGTCTGTGTCAGGGCCCTGAGCATGTCCCTCCAATAAGATCCTAAAAAGAAGCTCTCAGATTTCTGTAGCTTCTTTCCTAAGCCACCCCAGTGGCTTATCACTGCAAGCACTGATAAGGTGCAGCCGTGACTGTGGTTCAGAGTGCTGTGAAAAGAGCTGTGAAAAGCTTTGCTGTGGGCTTCTCCTCTTTGCTCTGAAGCTGCCTTTAAGCCCAGTCTATGGCCTTTAGTACTTGCCTGAGATATGTTGCAACTGTGCTTGGCCAGGTAGCCTCCTGATCCACAACTTGACCTCAGACCTGCCTTGTTGCTCCTGACTTGTCTGGTGATCACTGCACAGTGGCTAACCCTGGTTACTGCCACTGGATCTGCTCCTCTTGTTCAGGTACTGTGGGACTGTGCCCTTGCTGGTGAAGTCTATCTGCCTTACTATCATGCTTGGCTATGAGCTTGCCTTCCCTTGCAGCGCAGCCTGCCCTTGCTGCTCCCTAGCAGTCTGAGCCCAACCCTCAGTCTCTGTTTTCCTATTAACAGGCAGCTCCAGCTGTGTCACCAACAGTGCTTGGCTTCACAGAGCACCCAGGCTTGGTCCTGAAGCAGGTCATGCTTTGCAGCCTGTTCCTAGTGTCCTAGGTCTGTTGCTCCCAGCAGAGCTTCATGCCCTCTCGTGTCCAGTGTTCCTCTTCCGTGCATTACACAGCTCTCATTACGCTTTGCAGCTAGGAAGTCCCTGCTGTGCTGTGAAAGCATGCACCTGGTAACTGCCACAGGAGCTGCAGCTAAAACTAGTGCATATCAACATGGGTGAGAAAGTTTACAATGGCCAGTTGTGAGACAAAGAAAAAAAGAGAGCATGATGGAAATATGACAAATGATGAAGCACATTTAAAGAAGGGTGTGAGTCAACCAGGCAATTTTATATAACTAAACAGATAAGTCTTGATTTTTTTTTATTATGCTGTAATGTTTAGTGTATATTAGAATTCAAAAGTATTTAATTTCAAATACCAAAGTAATGTAAATCACATTACTTATGATATACTAGCATGCTGATTCTAGTAAAACAAACAAAAAAGTCCAAACCGATAGAAAATGAAGGAAAGGAATTCATGTATTCCTGCACAACAATAAATCAAACTAGTGTGCTGCTAATCTTCTCAATGAAAAGTTACAGTGTGGACAGATGGCACTGCCACCAATCAATAATAATAAAAGGAAAATCCAAGCACCCAGAACAAATTTGGAACCACTGGTGTGAAATTAAAAGCACTACCCACATTTCATCTTTTTCAGTATGTTAGCACACACAAACTACTAGAGATGATTGGGAACTACCATAATGATAAAGAAAGCAGAACAGAGAATTCTTATATTTGCTGAGGGCAGTGTTTAGCAAACTTGCAATTTCTGATGATCTTTTGCCTAAGAGGATTTAATTAGTGGTATAACATAAAAGACACAAGGCCCACATAACTGTTAATTGATAGCAATTGATCTGAGAGGGAAAAGGTTCTCTGATAAAAGAAAAGGCTGACCTAGGAAAAAAAGAGTGTGACCACAAAGGAAATTGGACAAAAACTTCATTCAAGGTTTTGGAAGTTCTCTCGGGCACAGACCCTGCCTTTCTGTGTGATTTATTTTGGGGGAGGGTGCAGGGGGAGGTGTTTGTCCATTACTGGCTTCAAAAAGCCCTGATGTTAATTGAGACCTTTTTGGTATTAATACAGCAGTGCTAGTTGCTGTCATCTGTTGAGCACTAACATTGAAGAAACAAGTGGAGATGGGAAACAGTTATCTATTAGTGAATTTGAATGGGTTCTGTTGAACAAGCTCTCTGTGTGACCCTGTTGAGATTCTGCCTCTAAGTTCTATTGATTTTCAGCATGGTTGATAAAACACAAAGATGAAAAGTACTTATTTCACAGCTTATGCTATATATAACTAATTAACTACAAATTTCAAGTATCTACAATTTAATTCTGGTTCATTTAACCATGGTAATTAGATTTTTTTAAAACAATGCAACTGCCTGTTTTCTGTTGTCATAAACTAGAAATGTGTCAAAAGAAGCAAAGCGCTGTGCTGTTTTTCTGAAGACTTGGTAAGAGGGAAATGTGATTTAAGCAAGAGACAAATAGTTACACTAATGACAGAATCTTTTTCCTCTGAAACAACATTAATAAATATTTCGTTCTGATGGTATACTTGTCTCCTGGTTGGTGAAGCTCCCTTGACTAATTTACACAGTTTAACTGAAAGGTCTATCAGGCACTGTATTTGTATTAAAAATAATAGTAAGTATAAACTGTCAATAATAAATGTTGGAGGACTGTGCGTATGGCTTTTTTTAATTCATCGCTAACACATTCAAAAACCTTTTTAGTAATTATGTAAGAGTTAGAAACTTGCAGTACGTTTTTCATTCCATACTGTGGCTTTTTTTGCCTTCTTCACTATCACTAGCTGTTTTATTGTCCTCCCAACAGGGTCATCTAGGTCTTCTTCCTGAGTGGTTACAGTTAATTTAGAACTCCACTATTTGTGGTTCAAATGATTCTTTTCAAAGTGCCTTGCCATGCATTTGTCAATACTAGATTTCTCTTGCCATCACACTGTCCATTCACTTTACTTTGTTAGTTTACAGAGATCATGTATCCTGAGCCTTTGAACAATAATCTGTAAATCACTGCTGCCTCTTCAGCTCCTTCTGGCAATTTACACTAGTGGATTGTAGTCAGTATAACTGCACAGCAACCAGCGATTTATAGGACACAATACCTTCTTTTTTGCACCTTCCAGTTGAATATATAGCATTTAGTTGCTCAACCTTCGAGGGACCATTTCTGTTTTAAACGCGAGGTTTCATGCATATTGACTTCAAAGGATAGGAAATGCAAGTGCTTACAACAGCACTGACATATACGTTTTACTTGCTAGGGAATTTCTGTATTTCCTGTCACTTGCTTTGTTCATTGTCCTTATCCCTTTTCCAATGTTTAGCACAGTGTTATATTATCCTACTCCTTCACACAGCAGAACAGAACAATCAAGGGGTAGAACCAAAATACTAAAGACAAACCCACCCATTTCACCATCAAAGTATTCACAAGTATGCTTCTTTCCAGCATATGATTTTCCTCCCCTCCCTCCCTCCCCTGGTGAAATGAAAATATTTCTATACTGATAAAGTAGAGTAACCTTACTTTAACAATTCCAGAATCTTAATACAGCAAGAAAACAACTGTAAAAAGTATGAAGCACCATTGCATGTATGTGGTCCCAGTCATAGCTGTGAAGATCTGATGATGCTAGCAAACCAGGAGTGAAATTTTCTCTAAACACAGCTTTTGGTTACTGTTTTGTTTTAGTTCAAAGAACTGAATTTAATTTAGAAAATGAAGTCTTTTTTTTTTTTTAAACAGATCCAACTTTTATTACAGTTTTCATAACTAACAACAACAATAATAATGAAATGCCGGGTTTCCCTGACCTTGAGCAATGGGCAGGAAGGGGGCAGGGTAGTGGCTACACTGTAGTTTCAAGAGCCTTGTCCTCTCCCCTTTTGATTCTCCAACGCAGTTGGACAATCTCTAACAAGGTAGCTACCTGTTAAAGTTGGAAGTATGTTTACAGCATGTTATGTGGGTGATGCATTGTAATTGCTTACTAAGTTGCTACAGGTATTCTTGCTAAGAAGCTTGAAAAATATTTACAATACTTAGAGCTTTCAGGGACTTCTAAATAAATGACTGTTCTGGTGAATATAAAAGCACTGCACCTTTCTGTTTTGGGATAAAGAAAAAAAAGTAATCAAAACAAATCCTGAGGCAGAAAAGATCCAACCTGAGGAATGAATGTCACTCCTAATGAACAGGTTGTGAAATCCTGTCTGAAGAGCAGGAAAGATGCACAGCTTTTTCGCTTTATTTTCATTCAAATTCTGGAATAATAAATCAGCAGTGCTTAAAGTGACTCTGAGCAAGTATGAGTATGGCAGCTGCACTGGAAGAATTTATGGAAGCCATGAATTCCTCCTTACTTTGTGTGTCAGGTTGACTGAGATTTTTCTTTGTTTGCTTTCTTTAAACTGTTCAGAGAAAGAAACTCTAAAGAATTTATTTTAAAGATCATTCATAATATATCATTTTTTTTCTTGCAGACAATCAAATTTCCTTAGCTGTGTTGATTCAATGACAAAGACGTTGTTTCAAACATTGTTACTTATTTATGAGTTATAAGGACTACATCACTGATCACATAAAACAGCACATAGGCAGCCTTACTGAAAAAGTGTTCTAATAGACTGCTTAAGCACAGATTTCAAAGTTATGTTTTCTCTTAAAAACTACCTTTTAGGACAATAAACAAAGAAAAATGACTCTAAAACTTGCTTGGAACTGCTGTCTATCATCTTTTCAATTTGTGATATATGTACATTGCACATGGCATCATACTAGCACATCATTTCCTATACCGTGTAATGCTATAAACAACTGAAAATCACACTGAAAAAAACCCTGAAATCACACCAGTAAATAACATTTCCATTAACAGCTTATTTTTTTGCTTTTATATTCAACTCACTTTAGTCCATGTTGTTCTTTGTAAGTTTCTTAAATAATGTATTTTCCTTTTACTGGGGAAACTCCAGAATCTGGAAGGCATTTTTTTTTTCTTAAAATATAACCGAACGGACAACTCTACCTAATATTCCTGTCTCACTACAAAGGGATAAGTTTCACTGTGGACCTGTCCAAACATAACTTGCAGTTTAAAGAAGAACCATCTTAAGGATTATATTTTTCCCCTTGAACTTCTTTTTGACATGCAACCAGGTTAAACCTTCAAAACATAAAATTGATTCTGAAAAAGGCTGCATGATCATTCATAGAAATAAAGGAATTCTGCCTGCAAAATTATTCCAAAAATTCAAAGGTTGCAACCTCAGAATCTCTGCTCTGTTTATTTATCCTGAGCTACTGTTAGTGCACGGATTTTAAAAGTACCTTCAAGAAATTAAATGCTCAGATACATTGCCTTTTCAATCTCCAAACTAAAAACAAATGTTAGTTAATGAATATTTGTCTACAGGCATTTTCAAATTGCTGCTTCTCTTCATTCTCCAAGAGTTGCCGTATCATGTGTTAATTGATAAAAGAGGCAAAAATCATAGTTAACTTTGCTCGTTACTCTACCCGAACACATCAGAGCTAAAAATTGGGGAAACAAATAGTGAAATACAGGCACTAAACCCCTCTTATAATCAGTTTAAAGACCAACTGTGATTTCAGTGTAGCAAAAACTACAACCCTCTTTCACCCTGGAACTGATTGAAAGAAAGTGGACGGAGTTCACAGGGGTGTTTCTGTGGGCTTCCGTGGACTTCAGACCAGGCAGGTAATCTCTCAGGTGCATGCCAGGCTGGATGCCCCGGACCAGTGCAGTTCCTCAGCACTGTGCAGTCGTTCTCAGGCAAGGCCAAGCCCAGCTCTCCCTGCACGAGGGCAGGCTGCGCGGGCACAACTGGCAGCAGTGACAGCCGCACCATTGCCTGTGCCAGCTGCCTCCTCGGGGTTCAGTTAGGGGGAAAGCGGGGCTGGGGCTGGGGGTACTTTGCCGACTCGCAGTTTGCCTTATCCTGCTGTGTTTCACCTGCAGTATAGGAACTGGTTCTAGACTTTCAGGGGGTTAGATTTCCATCCCACATCCCCAAATGTGAAAAGCAGTTAGAAAAAACCTATAAAATGTTATCTATTCTCCATCTGAGGTATATAAATTATCAGATTAAGGTTAATTGTGAATTGGATACAGCGCACATAAAGGGCAGGGACGAGAGTTTGGATTATTTTCATACAAGCTTTTAACTGCATTGTCATGACAAAGATAGAGGGGCTGCCGTAAGACATGAAGAACTAACTGCGAATGAGGGTTTTCAGGGAAATTTATTGAGTTCTAAACTAATAATGTAGTCAACTCACAAGAAAAAAAATGCATTGGGGCTTTTATACAAATTTCTACTGTATGTGGTTTGAAAACTGGCAATAATACTTTTGTTTAATAGTTGCTAAATGGTATGCAAAAAATAATTGCACTGTGCATAAATTTCTTATTATCGCTACTGTGAGGGTGGAAACAGCCACAGAACAAATGATTCACATGCAGTTTGCTAATTGTTGTTATTTAAACCAAGCCATTTGTCTAATGGTTTTACGATGCGTTTTCCCCTTTATCTCATTGCCTTTGGAAAACCAGCACAGCAACAACGATAGAAACATTTGAAGAACCAGATAAGCATAGTATGAAAAAAACTAACACTATTTTCTCCTCTGGGAACCACTGGAGCTACAGTCATTACTCTCCTCCCTTCGCTTTGCAGGGATGAAGAGTGTTTTCTTTCTTAAATACTGGCTACAGGCCATCTCCTCACCAGGGAGCCTAATGATTAAATTTTTCATTGCTGCCAGGCTCCTGTCCAAGGATGATAGAAAGCACTGCTGCTCGGGCCGGCTTCAGGTTCAACATCGACCCGAGGAACAGGCTCAGCTCTGATCTGAGGGGAAAAAAATCCTTTTTCAGTTGGACTCCCGGGTACTTGGTGCCAGAAAGGTGTGTTTTTACACAGGGCGCTGGTGCAAACAAGGAGGGGGTAGCTCGATAAAGAGCTACGCACAGCAGCGAGGGGCAGCGCCGGGCACCTCCTCAGCTGAGGGGCCGCCACCGCCGCCGGCCCCGCACCCGCGTCCCTAACCGCCGCGCCCGCCACTGCGCACGCGTCAGCCGCGCGCGCCATCGACACGTCGGCGCTCGGCACATCGATTGCGGCGGGATCGGCTCGTCAGCCTCCGCTGCGCCGGGAGGCGGCCGGCGCGGCCCAGCCTCCATCTCGGCGGGACGAGGTGAGCGAGGGCGGTGGTGGTGGCGGCAGCCTGCTCGGCCCCGGCCCCGGCCCCGGCCCCGGCCCCGGCCCCGGCCCCGGCCCCGGCCCCGGCCCCGGCCCCGGCGAGGGGCGGCAGCGTCCCCGCCGTGTTCTGCGCCGCCCCGGGGGGCCCGGCCGTTGGGGAGCGGGGGGCGGCTCGTCGCGGCGCCGCGTTAAGCGCAGAGGCTCTGTTAAGTCGCTGGTGAGAGGGCGAGACGGCGGGGCCCAGCACGCGTCCGCTGCCCCCGCCGTGCTGGTGATCAGCTCGCGGGTTTCGGTGCGTCCCCGGGGCTGGCGGCGCCTCTCTTCCCGCCTCTGACAAGGCGAACGCGCGTCTTCACCCGTTACAACGTTTTGATGCGTGTGCTTTGTTTCTAGGCAGGCGTGTCAGCGAGTTGGAAGATGGATATCAGGCCAAACCATACGATTTACATCAATAATATAAACGACAAGATTAAAAAAGAAGGTATTGATATCTGTGACTCTTTCTTCGTTAGAAAGCTCTTGCATACAAAGTTCTCATATCAGATAGGCCTTCATACATTGGCCTGCAATTGTTACTGCTCTGGAAGCTTATGTTTTGGCAGTGTCTCCTCTTCAAAGCTCCTCTAAGCTATCTAGTAATGTAATATAGATCGTGGTCATGAACCAAGTTCTCAGCTGTCAGATCTTTTTAATGAAGAAGTAGCTAAAGTTGGCAAACCTTGGACCATGTGCAAGTTCTTTTGTAAGCTAGAGTTCTTACTTATTTTTAAGGAAGCTTCTGATTGCTTGTGTACTGTAGTTATACAGCTAATCTTGCAGATTAGGTTTGTTTGTCCTTAAATAAGTGTAATCATAGGTATAATCTATCAGAATATTGGATGACTACTAGCAGGCATGTTCATGTATGTTCAGGTGGTCCCAGTCACTGAAATGTGGAAGTATCTGTTTGCCCCTTTTTCATTTTAATGCCATGAAAAAAGCACTGAAAGTGGTGTAAGCTAACTTGTTCTGCTTCATTGTGCTAGAAACTGATGTATGCATGGAGTTATGGAGGCCCTCTTCAGAGAGTGGTAACTTCTTGTTGAGGATTTTTAGCTCCTCACAGTGTGCTAATAACTCACTTGTCTTATCACTTGTCCTTATCTGGCTGTGTACTCAATGGCTGGATTGGACCATCTGGCTCCACTTTTGAATACTTATGCATAATTCTTAATCTAAAAATGGCAAAGGTAATTTAATTGATACTCTTTGCAAACAGTGGGTTGCTGGATCAGACACTAGCCCTGCTTAAATGTTTCTTTTAGGTGTTTCAGAGAGTGATCTGAAAGTAGAAATAACTTTGCTAATACGGTATTTATTGATTTGTCAAGATTGTTCTAGTCAGTAAATTAAATTTAGTGGTTCATTTGTAGCATGTTATGCCCTATGTATTAGTATGTGTCTGGTTATAATTTTTAAAACATAGAATTGCAAGTTGCCTGTAGTATCAAGCTTACAAACCAGATTTCTTGTACTTTTTTTTGATGTTATTTCCCTTAAAAATGTTCGATATGACAACTCTTTTTCCCCCCCTCCCCCGCCTTTCCTTTCCTATTCACATCTGAAGTTTCTTCCTCTGCAGCCATTGCTTTTGGAAGGCATGTTCCTTCACAAGTTCCCTTGATTGTTTTCCTGTTGACACTGCTTTTTCCAGCTGATCAAGAGCAGCTGGAAAAAGTGACAGTGGGATGGTATTGAGTCTTAACAATAAATGAAAGACACTGGTTTATGCTGCTGAAATATTTCAAATGTAAGAATTGTAAGTTTGAATGATTATGCACTACAGAGGATTTATTTATGTTAACTGGATAAGATTAAGGTTTAATTTGTTGTGGAGTCAGACAATTTTACATCATGAAAATAAATCTGTAGCAACTGTAAGGGATAGTGTGGTCATGTGAAAATATATTCCAATCTATAATATGAAAAAAATATTTCAATAAATAAGAATTAAATCAGATTGTTGCAAACAAAATTTCAAACTTTAATTTGCCTTAAGTTTATTTTGATTAATTAAAAAAGTAGGACTTAAAGAAAATAAAAAGACTGCAAATTAGTAATGTGATGTGTTATGGCACTGATATACTGGTCAATCTTTGGCTGTAATGCATAATACTTTAATGTGTATGTATATATACATTAATCCTTACATAATTTATATTCCCTTAAAATGGTAAAATGGATGGAGGTACAACTTTTTCGCTAGCTGAATACTTGTAAGTTGGCATATAATACTTGGTTTTCCATTAGAAAAACTGAGCAAATAAACTTGGGCTCATGCAGCAACTTTTGCCAAACTCATGTAACATATTACTACTTCAGCTAAAACTAGCAAAAAGTACTGTCTGTAGAGGACAACAAACTTCATAGAAGCAGGCGTTTGCATGTAACCTGTGATCTGTTTTTTTTCATATCCTCAACAGAACTGAAGAGGTCCTTGTATGCGTTATTCTCACAGTTTGGTCATGTAGTAGACATTGTGGCTCTGAAGACTATGAAGATGAGAGGACAGGCTTTTGTTATATTCAAGGAACTTGGATCATCCACTAATGCTCTGAGACAGTTGCAAGGCTTTCCATTTTATGGGAAACCGATGGTAGGTGTGTGTGTGTGAGGGGCTATTAGACTTGAAAAGAAACTTGTAATGGTACAATACAGGGTTTTTGGTGCTTGGAATTCACATCAGTACTTCATATTTTTGCACCTTGAAAATTAACTGTCACATGCTTGTAATTGTCTGTTTTTCACTGATGCCCTGTCTTGATGAATACTTATGTTTATGCAAGCTTGAAGGACGCTATTTGGACAGACTCTAGTTAAAAACACAATGAGTTGAACTTAGCTCTTAGGTTTTCTAAATGGAAAAATTGCATTTTTCTTTGCTGGATTAAAATCCTTAAGCTCTAAAATACTTCCTGCTCACCCATCATGTCTTCTTTTGTACAGATTAAGTTTGTAATGTTCTTGAAATTAGGTGCTTTCACTTGAATCTATGATAGTGATTAAGGTTACTCTAGACATTCCTAATAAATACCTAAAATATGATACTTCCTTTTGTAGGCAACAGTGAGAAGGATGAAACTCTCTTAATGGTTTACTCCCTATAAATAAAGATAAATGATTATGGTGATTTTCTTGAAACTGATGAATAGTCTTTGCTCATTCATGCATCAGATTAGTAAACACAAATGACTGAATTTCAGTATAACATCAGTGAAGCAAATGCAGTACTGCTTGATATAAGCTGATTTAATAATGTACTTGATTACATGCAAAGTAACACAACAATTAGCACACTTTTGTTGTTGCTTGTTTGGATAATTAGGCATCCCTTAATTCTGCATATATTTGTGAGGTGTAATGATACATGCAGATGGCCCACCCGGCTTCAGTGATAGATGGATGTATTTCTGGCTTTCTGGTCAAGGCTTTGAGCATTAAGGAGAACACAAGCAGTTCTTGTGTTGCTGAGCCCACAAACTTGTTTCATTAACGCCTTCAGATTCTCTAGCAGAAATCTTAACAAGGAATTGCGCAATCTCTGTTCTGTCATTTGCCCTTAAAGAATTTTGTGCTCAGTAAAACTCAAAAGGAAATAAAAAGATTAAGGCTTCATAAGCTTTCAGGTGTACTTCTTCCCTCTTTGAATATTGCCTGCAGCATGCTTGCTCTATCTACTGCTAGACAAGCATGCACACAGAAACTCTTTACCTGCTGTGAAGTTATTCTGTGTTTGGAGAGGTGGTCTCTGATGATAAAAGTGTGAGGATTGTACATATGTGTGTGTATGTCTATATGATGTTATACATTTGTATACTTGTTGCTGAGTCCACTTAACTCCTTGATGAGTGCACTGGTCAGCCTTTGACTGGAAAAGCGATGTTGTGCTGTTGACACAGTTTATGCGATCCAGTCTGGATTAAGGCAGGTAACTTTGTATTTAAGAAGCCTGAGTTTTGCTGAGCTCAGTTTTCTGTAGTGATCTGAGAAATCACTGCAAAATCTTAACCCCAGTAGGAATGGTTAAGCCTTTACATTTGTGTGTGTGGTGTATGGGTTTTTTTGTTTTGTAGAAGCTAGTATCAATTTGGTCAACTGTAGTTACGTAGCTTTGTACATCTAGTATCTTGACAGGCATATTAAAAAGATGCTGTTAACTGATTAGAGTTCAGATTTCAATGTGAGCTAAAATGAGTAATTTCTTTTCAGGAATGGTCCATCCTAGTTGTGTGGGTTTTTTTGTTTTTTTTTTAAAAGAGTTCTGTAGTCGTGCTAAGAATTAATTATGAGGATTCTTTAAGTGTATCTACAGTTTAGAACAACAGTATTCATAATATAAGAAATTCCTGGAGGAGATATTTGCGTAAATGTACAGTAGAATGCAATTAATGAAGTTGATGCAAAGTGTTTAGTATAATGAATTGCAAAATGTACATTTTCTTTTTCAAAAGCGTATTCAGTATGCAAAAACAGACTCTGACATCATCTCTAAAATGCGTGGTACATTTGCTGATAAGGAAAAAAGGAAAGAAAAGAAGAAGGCCAAATCTTTGGAGCAGGCAGCAAATGCAGCAAATAAAAAGATTCTCCAGGTAAGCTGCTTATGTATTTAAATCAAAACAAAACACACACACACACACACACACACACACACACGCTATTTTTAAATCTTCTGTAGCGCTAAATGTTGTCTTTTAGTACTTCTCAGTTTCCTGAATTGTGGTCTTTTGACAACTAGTGATTTTAAGCACTTGCTAGAAGTTGAAGGAGAGGAGGTGATCACATATTGCTTGTTATCCTTTTTTTGCTGTACTCAGATGAAAATAAAGACAGGTGGAGAATAAACTGAAGTAGAAGCTAACCTCTTTGGCAGGGTTGGGCAAAGTTGCTATCTTTAATGCCAGCTTAAAGTGCTCAACCAGCTTCGTTGTGTTAATGCCTTATTTGATGTATAAGCACTGTGGAATGGTAAATGGGAACAAGACAGTCCATTTAGTTACATGAAAAGGAGTTGGCTGAAAATATATCTCCATTAAGGGTTGGCCTGGCTTAAATTAACAATGTTTAGTAACTTATGTGCTGAAGTATAGTAGAAAATACCAAGGCACAGGAGTTTGAATATTCAGTTATGTAACTACTATTCCTACTAAGACTCGGTTAGTTTCAGGGAGAGTCACATTTTCTAGGCAGAGTATTCACGTTTCTTAGGATTTATTCACAGTCAGTGGTTATACAAATCTGGTAGGAAAGAAGTAATTGCTAACAGTTATAATGGCAATAGCTATAGTTTTTCCTGCTAAGCTGGAGTCCTCAGTGGAAACATCTATTTTTCTCTTATAAGATGTGTCCTGTCTAGACTTTCATTTTAAAAGCTACTTCTTTCCTATCTACTGAGCCCAAATTCATACTGTGAGAAATAGTGATTTGCTCCATCGGCTGACTCGGCCTTTAGTCAGATCAGATGCTACTGGTGGTGTGGGTTTGTTTGGTTTGGTTTGTTTTTTTGTTTTTTTTTTTTTTGTATTTTTTTTTTGTATTTTTCTTTCATTGTCTGGCTTTGGAATTCAGCGAAATCCATAGGCTTTATGTTTCCCAACAGGAGGTATTTCATAAACCACAAATGTTTCTTAGACTACAGCTTAAAAAACTTCCCTTGTGCTTCTTGAGTTGTACAAAAACATGCTGATGTGGGTTTTTGTGTTTCTGACTGAATACCTTTGTAAAACTACCCTGTACTTGTTTACTAGGGAGCAACACAAAATTCAGCCAATGCCCAAGGGACTTCATCACAGAATCAGCAGGTAATGCTTTCTTCTTTTTTCTTTGTAACCAAAAGCACTAGCGTTTAAAATTGTTCTGTATGAATAACTTTATTATACATGGAATCTTGAGGATATATTTTACAACTTTTTTTTGTGAGGCCTTTGTCTAGCAGGTAAAGCACAATAAGTTTTTAAAAAACAAAAAACAAAAAACTGTCTTTACTGTATCTGACATGAAATGAAAATATGCAGTTTCTCAGTGTTATACAAAATCCTACACTATTAACAAATCCTATTTGATTCTTAAATTTGGTCTGTACTTAGTATCAGTTGAAGGATTCTCAAATCTCTTCATCTTTATTAAAGTCCCTCTAACTTATTTGGGTTTTTTAGTAGTAGAAAAAGGAAAGGAAGAATAAAGGTACTGGAACATCTGTGTAAAAGTCTTCTTCTGGAGGTTCAGGGGAACTCTGTTATTTTGTTCCTCATAAATGTCTTATTTTCTAAAAGATTGTGTGGAGATGTAGCCATAACTTGCTATGCCCCACTCATCTTGGCTGCTCAGTGACTTTCTAAATGATTGGTGTATGTTAAAAGTGGAGTTCCTAAAGAGCAAGGATTTGTAGGCAGACAAATATTTTAAAAGGATGTCTTTGGCCTGCATTTCTTAACCTTTGAGATTGAGAACTGGGTACCTAAACCATGGGGAAAATGTCTTGTTCCCCATGTGCATTTCCTTTCAAATATTGCATGTAACACAGCACAGCATGTGTGTGTCAGTTTTCATCAAAGCACAACACTGAACATTTAAGTATTTGTTTAAACTATTTCATTGGAAGATCATTTTCTAAAGGCACCGCCTAGAATATTTTCATCAGTTAATGCATCAGCAGAACAAATTCCTTTAAGTTACTTGGTCTCAGTATTAGGACACTTGCTTGAAGCTGTGGTATCCATATATATATATATATATAAAAGTTTAAATCCCCTTCATGACTTAGGAAGGTACTAGCCTTTCAGTCCAGTGTCAGTAAACTGACTACTCAGCCTTAGGTCTGGTGGGTTGGCACAAATCAGTATTACTGGTAAATCTGTTGGATAAACATTTTTAAAGCTTAAAATCTAATGGGTTTCCGATCAGTAGATTTGAATAGAGCACTGTAATAAAACTAAGTCTGTGGTGTGGGTTTCAGTTGCCCAAAGATTGGTTATTTCAGTACCACTGCAGATGAATGAGATATTTATCTTGGCCTCCGAATGCCTTTTGGGGAGGCTCTATGTCTTTTATAGGTTCTTTATTGGCTACCATCTCTTGGACAGCCTATGGGACCTAAAATGGCCCAACTGCCAGTGCTTAGCCACCTGACTCCCACCCCTGGTGCTGCTGTGATTCAGAGCAGTGCAGTACCGCAGTATCAGCTGTTGAGCTGTCAAGTTTAGGAATAAGACATCTGAGACAACATATTATCATGATTGATGTGGAAATAGAGATTTCTTCCAAATGAAGCTGGATTATAATAGAGCCAGGGAGCTAGGTCTGGGTTTTGCACAAAGATATAGTAAAGTCCAGCTAGCAGCATGATGAGCAAACCGACGGCTATGTGAATTTTAGTACAAATAATATTGCAGATAGATGGAGAGGAATGCATAGCTGTGTATAATCTTCTGAGCTTTGTTCTTTTGTTTTTGCAGGTGCCTGATAACCCACCAAACTATATCCTTTTCCTTAATAACTTGCCTGAGGAAACAAATGAGATGATGCTGTCCATGTTATTCAATCAGTAAGTTTTGGATAAAAAGGACTTTGCCTTTGAACACTTGTTACATATATGCTTTTTTTTTTTCCTTGGCTGACTAGCTGATTTTTAGAGATAACAGTTTCTTCTCAAGCTATTCAGTTCTTTGTCTTACTGCCAAGACTACAGATGTCAGTTCTGATGACTACTTGGTGCAGAAAGCAAATCAGATTTTTTCATAGCTGGTTTTGGCTGTATAGGTTATCTACTACCAATCTGGACCAGATTTAAACTGGTGACTCTAACTTTTAAGATTTTTACGATAGCAGTAACAGGTTTTAAAACTAGCTTTAGTTGCTTCCATACATGCACAAGACTGATAAAATTACTGCCACTTAATTGAGGAATAGGTCCAAGGATTGGACATGTAAAACACTTCAATTAAATCTTTCATTAGTGGTAACTGTAATACTGCTAGATACTTATGAAAAAGTCTTATGGCTATGGAAGAGAGATGTATCATTGAACCAGGGAATGTTATCTGATTCCTTTGATGTCTTTTTAAAGGTTTCCTGGATTCAAAGAAGTACGTTTAGTGCCTGGACGTCATGACATTGCATTTGTGGAGTTTGAAAATGAGGGACAGGCAGGAGCTGCTCGAGATGCTCTACAAGGATTCAAGATTACTCCATCTCATGCCATGAAAATCACTTATGCTAAGAAATAGTTGGACACTCTTCTGAAGGACTTGTGTGGATGGCTATTTAACATGATGCCCCTTCTGATCAGCTAAAATGTTTGCTGTTCTCTGCAGAAGAGTCAAGACTGTTGTGTAAAACTGCAGCAACTGTCAGGACAGTTGTAGGATTTTCATGGATCTAGGAGACAGTAAATTTTTGTGCTCAAATACTAATTTTTATAAAATAAATTTAGCTTATGCTGTTCTCAAGCTATGTTTTTTTCTTTCTGTCTTATTGGTCTGTTAGGCTCACGGGGCCTATCCAATATATTGGTATAACTACTTTTAAGGTGACTCTTTTCATTTCTCAGAAGTGAGTGGTGGAAAAAATAGCTTTCTCTTCAGAGCAAAATACATGAGTAGGAATGCTGAATGGTAGCATATTCAGATTACATGCAACACTGGGGCTTAATTGTCAGTATCGTTATCAAGGGGACAGCTGCTTTTCAGTGTGAGATTTTGGGGGGGGGGGGGGGGAAGCAGATAATGATTAATTACCTTCCCTGCCCCTGAGGAATGGGTAGAGGTTGATTGAGAACTTGACAGCATTATTGTTCAACTTTTCTGTTTGTCTTTATAGTTATGGCTGGTAGGAGAAGTAGGTGCACAGAAGACAAATACAAGTTTCTCTGCTGTTCATTCTTCTTGTCATCTTGACCCTGTGTTATTACCAGTGACTTTAATAAATGGTTTAGGAAGAGCTTTCTGGCCCTCTATGAAGACATTGCAGGTGAACCTGTTGGTTTGTTTTCAGGCAGGTTTTTCAAAGTCCACATCCTAATGCTTCAATGCTTCTGTGTTTTTGTTTTGTTTTTTCTTCTTTTCCATTTGCTAAACACCTTTATAGATCTTGTGTGACAGGAAATACGCTAAACAGTGAAATGATCAGATATTATAGTATTGGAGGTTGTAATTTCCGGGTACTTGGGTGCAAAAATCACTGCAATGCTCAAGTGTTTGGTTCAGACAATGGAAGACCTTGAAAGATAGTTTAGATTAAGAGAATAAAGGAACTTTAAGGGAACTATATTTTTTTTGGTGAAACTTACAGTGGGAGTTGCACAGTGTTGTCTAGGAAGATTACAATCAGGCCTTGAAGATCCATGTTTTGGAGGAGGAGGTAGTGTGTTCATGCTTGTCATTGTTGCACTGTTCTTTAATTTGAACGCTTTTACCTGTGAGGCCTCTAGCTACCCTTTTAGGTAAAGAAGTAATGGAATAGAGTTAGCATGATTTCCTTCATAAAAAGCTCGGGCAAGTATTAGAGTAGATAGTGTCTGGATCAGAAATGACAAGATTGTACAAATTAGTATGAAAGCTGCATTGCAAGTGTTAAGTGCTTTTTATTTTATTTATTTATTTATTTATTCTTTAGTATATCCAAAGAAGTTTGGACAATGTGTGGGTTTGCAGGATGGCACTGAGGGCTGTAGCCTATTAGCCTTGCTTGGTGCAGGCCCTTCCTGTATTGTGCGGCTTGGCTGTAGCTGCAGAGCACGCTTTTCCCCCATTTTGTGTTCTGAGATGATTGAGATCTGACTTAAAGCTGTTCTTTGGAACAAAGCACTGCACCTTCAGGAAAATGTGATGGCGCTTTCAAATAGCTTGCTATACTTCTTAGTCCTGGCATGTCCACTCAGTGTGAAATTTCTGAGCAAGTGCTATATTTCAGCACATCTGTATGTATAAAACTAGCTACGTAAACCAGCTTTTTTGCAGAGGATAAAGCTGTAGAGGTTTTTCATCTTCCTCTCCTAGAGTACATTGCAAGATGATGCCCCTTCCACAGTCGTCTTGATTACTGTTGTATCTCCGTATATACATCTTTTCTTCTTAGTGATTTATTTTAGAATATGAGTGAAAATTCTTTTTTCCTGTGTCTGTAAGGCAACAAAAGAGACTATGTTGTTCTGTCACGAGCTTTGGGTTTCTTTACTTCCACAGTTGTAATTTTGTAGGTATTAATTACCCTGAACTTGCTCCCTGCTACTGTGTGTGTACGTGAGACCCCATTGCAAGCCATCGTTCCTTACCTTGGTTGACTTAGAAGGGTTTGTGTGGAATTGCCTGCAAAGGAGGTAAGGTACTACGTACAGGAGGCTGGAGGAAGGGGCTCATAGGCTGCAAGTATAAAGGAGAATGTAGTTAAGTCAGCTACAGTATGAGGATGCTGCTGCCAATGGCAGACTGTTTGTTTTAAGATACTATGGGATTTGTAAAGACAGGTCTTTTAGTGAATCGAGTAGCACTGATTCACTGGAGTACCATTTTGGGAATTCAGGCACTCACTCTTGGTCACCTGGGAGGACTGACCCATACCAGCCTTTTGTAGCCTGACAGTTGTGACTTGAGTAGGTTACAATGCAAAAACTGAGGGTGTGTTACGTGTGTGTGACCTTTTTTTAATTAACATATTCCTTACAAGTCTTGCCTCATATGCTAGGACATGATTTCAGGAAGTTAGCTGAATTCTAACATGTCCTCTCCAAGGAGCAAAGAGGCACTTATAAGTCAGCCTGTGGCAGTGAATGTTGTTCAGTGCCTCAAATGTGCTAATTCTCAAGTGAGTTCAGCTATGTACGTTTAAGTGAAACTGTCTTGGCATAACCTGTGCATTGTTTGCTGACTGGCTCTCCCTGTGGAATTAAAATCTTGTCTATACAAATATACAGTGCTTTTACATTATATCTCAAATTTCAATTGCTGACTTGCAAAGTCTTTTACTGGGTTTCAGCTCCTCACTGGTTTGTTTATATTTGCATCAGTGTTTAGGGTACTAGAACAGACTCCCTGCAAACCATAACAGGGACCTCTGCCGCTGAGGGTTTACAGTCCAGGGCAGATTATGGCCGTCTCTGCGTATTTGTGAGAATAAAGGATTTAAGGATTTGAAAGGATGTAATTTCCTTTGCTGCTTCCTGGGGTGTGACTTAATTTTCCATTCTCAAACAGATTTTCCTTGAGGTAAGGTTAAGAGTATGGAAGGCTACAGGAAAGCTTAAAATGTTTGAATAGCACAGTGGCTTATTGAAATGTTAATGCAGAATGGCTTTGGGGAGGGATTCTGTTTCGCAAATGGAAGCGGAGGTTTCCCTCCTGCCTGCGGCTCCTCTGAAAGCCCTGGAATGTTGCCCTGAGCTCTTCCCATTGGCCAGGGATATTTGTCCAGATGTTGGGCTCTTCCATAAAAGATAGGCATCGCTGGACCTGGTGTGCAGTTGAGAGGTGTTGTAGCAAAGAACACAGGAAAAAATGACCCAACGTATTTGTTTGATTATTTTAGTTGTGTGCCTTGGATTAATGTACCCTCTTGTAACGGGAATTTTTATGGACAAACTTGCCAGCAAGAAGCTGTGTGCCGATGACGACTGTGTCTGTAAGTAATTTTGCTTTAATATTGAGCAAAATATATTCTGAAAAACAACTGTAGAGTTTGTACACTGTAGCATCAGAAAAACTATGCTCCTTATTTAGCTCCGTGATATTTGAATTGGCTTGTTAGGGTTAAGAAGCAAAGTGGGAGAGCTTATATGGAATCTTAATTTCACATACAATTGCACTACAAAAAGCTTTTTGTAAGGGACTGTTTTCACTTCAGTGAAAGGTAAGTGTAGTGAGAAGGACTGAAACTTCCATAATGATGAAATGACACATTCTTAAGCTGTTACTTTGCTTACTGGAGATGGAGAAACGTGCAGGATATTTTTGTAGACTTACTAATTTCAGCATTGCCTAATTCTGTCTGTAGAAAGTTTTACATGTGTGTACATGTGTGTGCACACACATGCGCACACACTTATATTTCTCTCTGTATATGTACATATGTCTTCAAATTCATCCACCTTATCTTTTTTTTTTCTAGACACCATTTCCCTTGCCAGAGCAGAAGAGGATTATAATGCTCCAGACTGCAGATTCATTAATATTAAAAAAGGGCAATTGATTTATGTTTATTCAAAACTAGTGAAAGAAAAAGAATCGGGAGAATTCTGGGCTGGAAGTGTAAGATGATATTCTTGTGTATACGAGCAAACCAGAAGTAGATGAACACGTGTTTTTGTCAATAAATGGATGCTAACATTGTGTTATTGTGAACTTTTAAAATGCAGCTTAGTTTTTCAAAGTGAATGCTTAAACTTCAGAAATTCATTTTGGAGTCTTCGGGGTTTTACATATTTTTCTGGTATGGAAATATCTTCAAGTAACTATAAACTAATTATGAACTGAACTGCAAAAGTAGGGCTCAACAGGGTGTTTTTGTTTGTGTTTTCCCTTTCCTGCAACGGCTTGTTGAAACTATGGACAAGAAATCTTGACATAAAACTCTTAAATTCAAGGGAAGCAAAGATAAATGTAGCTGTATTTGCAAACTTTTCCAGATTGATTGTAGGTGGTACTAATTTACTCCTAAAAATGTATGCCTATATTGGAACTCGTGTCAATGGTTTAAGTGCTAGCTAATTGGATAGATGGTCGAAAACCAAAGTAAGAAACACTATTGTTAACTGCTTTTGACTAAATTACAAGCTAGCTTAAACTGGATGTGAACTGTTCTAAGGTATCTAATATACATCTCCTTGCTTGAAGGTTTACGGAGAACAGTATGAAGACCAGATGGGGACAGTTGGTTATTTCCCTAGCAGTTTAGTCTCGGAACAACATGTCTATCAAGAAGCAAATAAGACCGTTCCTACAACGGTAAGGAATTCGCAAAAGCCCAGCTGGCTACGTAATTATACTTGGCTGTGTAATGCTAATTTGCTGTAAAAACAAATCATAATTGTGGCAGTTGATTGTAGCACATCACAGATGCCCTGGGATCCAATCTTTGGGCCTTTATACATGCAAATAGCCTCAGTAAAATTGTAATATAAGCTCTGGCATTGCAGACATTCCAAATGTTGCATTAAGGACTCAATCCTATTAGAATTCCTATTGATTTGAATAGCATTGCTTCAGGGCCACAAAAGTCTTACCAAACCAAACCATTTGCAATGCATAGCAAGAAGCTTTCTTTTTAAAGGCTTTGGATATTGTGCTGAGTATTTTAATATGTGCAAGCACATTTTCTATTAATTGTGTATATACATGGACTTTGTCATAGAGAACTTTGTTTTTTATTCCCCTGAGTATATGCTCCCACCTCAAGAAGCAGGTCCTTAGCAACTATATGTAAAGACTCACTTTTGCCATATTCAGTTGGAAAGTAGACATAGCATTCTGTAGTTCTTGTTTTAAAGTAGAAATGTTGGTAAACATATTGGAGGAAACGTAGCAAATTAAAATTTGTGTGTACATAATGAATGTATGAGAAAAGCATGCCGACTTTCTTGTAACAAATTACTGGTATATCTCTTGGAAAGGAGGATTGAAAAATATTTAGAAACACGTTAGTGTTTTGTAAATAAGTAGGCTGTATTTCTAAGAAGGTTCTTTTTCCTGATTATATACAGTGTCTCATACACCACATACCACATGGAATTCTTAATTTTACTGAAGGCTTGAAACACATTTCACAGTGGAAGAAAGAGGAGGGTGTCTTCTCAGGGGCTGGTATGGTCTGGCTTAAAACTAATGCTTGCTGGTAGCTTATTTCTATACTGAAAACAAATTTGTGAGTGGTAGGTTTCCAATAAGCACCTTTATTACTATTGAATATTCAGCTATATTCTGTTTTGAAGTGTATAGGAACATTCAAGGATTAGTACATCAATCCTGAAATCGTATATTGAGCCTTTAATCCTAGGTCCAGATCACTAGGTGGGTTTCATTAGCACAGAGGAAATAATATGAAACAGAATTCTTCATTTCACTTAATAGTTGATAGGCTTTGAATTATCTTGTGTCAGACAAGTTTTAATTGAGGGAAATTAAAGGAGCAAATGCAAATCTAGGATAAGTGATTGCTTCTCTTGACACTATATTAGGTTACTCTGAATTTGGCCCAGAAGCATTGCAGCCATTCATTAGTCACAGCACATGAAAGAATGACTAAATATATTTCTAAGCTTTTTTTTCTCAATAATATGACAGCCGGTCTGCTGAATGGCAAGCTGAGCTGGAAGTGGAGGTAAGTTAAAGTGATATTTTAGCCTGCAAGCTGACTGAGGATCCAGAATGGTCTGTTGCCAGGCTGCAATGCAGAATGCTAATTGAGAAGTAAAAATTCTGCATCAAAACCTCTTGCAAAACTAATGACATGAAAAGTTGCACAGTTCTTTCACTCTTCTTCTGCATTCACGCTACGTAACAACTTAGCAACAAAAAGTAATGGTGATACAGATCTATTCTTTGCTTGTTTTTCCCACTTTCCAAATGGCACTGGTGGTCATCTGTGTGCTGCAAACATCTTAAGGATCCAACTCTGTCTTAGTGCAGATTTAAAACCATCCACAACACATCTTGATCAATGCCTGTATGGGTGTACTGCTTGCTCCAGAAACATTTCTTAGTAAAAGTACAGTTTTATACAAGAGCTAGTGTTGCACAGTGCCATAGATTCCTTAGGCTGTTAATGCTAACAGCCGTCCATGTGCATGTCTGTAGCCTGTCTTTCACTCACAGCTCTGTAACCTTTGACACAAACTGTTATGGCAGTGTTTTTCCCTTGCTTTCCTGGTCTTGCCACCTGCAAGCCTCAATACTGTTGTTATGGTGGTTTCTCTTGGAAAGTGGTTGCCACTGGTATGAGAACCACCCCTTTTCCTACCCTTGGCTGTAGTGTTTGGTTTACATTAGAGCACCTGATAACGTGTGTGGCCAAAGCTTAACAACAAATTGGTGTGCAGCAACTGCCCCTCATTCTGGTGTGCTTCAATCGGTGCTAACAGCAGCATAAGCAGGAAGAACCACTAGGGATTGTCAGTGTGCCCTGATGGGGATGTGTGTGTGGGGGGAAGTATATGGGAAGGGTGAAGACCTGCTGCACTGGAGGGGAGCCCAGGGTGGGAGGAACACTAGCCCCAGGGCCTCTGTCTGTTGTCTTTTATTTTTTCCCCCAAAGTAACTTTCCCTGTTGGAGTCAATGTATGCCATCAGCTACAGACCTGCTAATAAATCTTTGTGCCTGTAAACCTCTCTCAATATCCTTTGTACAACACTAGGCAATCCATGGCTGTCAGCTGCTGTTCGAGTGATAAATCTTAGATGTTTTTTCCCCAGTGTTGCAACTTCTGAACCGTTGAATCATGCACTGAATTTGCTCAATGGAATAGACAGTGTGCACTACAAGAGCATAAAACCAAAGTGGTGTTGGATTGCCTTTCCTCAGTCACTTAAAATCAGCCATTTGCTGGCTAAGATGCTAGTACTTTTGTTATCAGGAGGCATCTGCTCTGAAAGAGCTCCCTGTCTTCTGCTTCCAGTGGACAGCTACACATAAGTTGATCTAATGTAAATGTTGTACAGTTTGAGCACTACAGTGTGGTAACTCCCTGCAGTAAAATCAATGAGATCTACACAGGCATGTAAAATATCAGCAGAAAGTTAGATGAAAGCAATATGCTATGAAAGTGTATCCTATGCTGGAAGATTCCAAGCAAAATGCTTGGTATTTATTTTCTAGTCTCACTTCTCTGTAGGAAATGGATCATATAACCTCAGTCTTAGGCGTCCTTTTCATGTGTGAATAAGCAACTGTTCAAAAGCAAGGATGAGGGTTAACATATGATTCTAATAAATCCGAGTATGGATGTGGGAATACAAACAAAAGAGATGAAGGAATTGTTTTGGGGAGAGGGAGAGTAACCTGGTATTGCCTAACTTAATATAAAAATTTGTGGTAAGAAATCATACCAGCTATGCTAAAGGAGGCTAATAAAAGGAAAAAAAGCCCCTTTTTTTTTTCTTTTCCAGAATTATGAGGTTATATATTTATACAGCAGATATACTAAAATATTGAGTGTTTGCATCTACTTATGCACCTTTGGGGTGGGAGATAAGGGAACATTAATCCTTCAGTAATCTGAAAACATCTTTCATTTTAACTCTGTTTTGCAGGACATTGATTTCTTCTGTGAATAGTGCTGAAAGGGTTAGATAATCTCTAGGCTGCTACCAAGAAAAGAGGATAGAAACCAACCCGGTCACCCTCACTGAACACAAAGAATCCTCTTTTATAGATGTTTGTAAAATATGTAGTCATTCTTTCAAATGAGAAAGCTGATTTAAATAAGTGGGGTTTTTTGTTTTTGTTTTTTTTGCTAAGGGTGTGTGGGGATAGTTGAAAAACTTAAATGTAAACCATATGGGATTTATTTAGAAGTTTTTTTTTTTTACCTGCCTATACTTTGTTACTTGTCAATAAAGTTAATAGTCCTTGAAGTACTGTAAGTCTCACCAAGTGGTATAGATATGCAATGTAGGGAGATGTTCAGCCTTGAGCTGCATTTATTTTCCTGCTACTTTCTGTTAAATAAAAATTAAAAGAAAAATGCCTTGCTTTTGTGAGCTCTCTGTACCTTGCTGGAATAAATCCTTTCTTGTGTGAAAGAGCTATCCTCTCATGGTGAAATCACCAAGACCTTATGAGTGCAACGGGGGCTATGGCAGGGTCCTGGAAACTGGGCCTAGCACATGCATGCCCCAACATGCTGGGTGCACTCAAGCTGCAACTGTGGCTCCCAGTCACAGCCCACAAGGGGAAGCCGGGGGACACCCAGGTACCTCCTTGCCATGACTTCTGGCTGCTGGGGGGGAGCAGGGTGCTGCAAACCCACATCACCTCCCTCAGTGAAGGGTCACTGGGCCATTACTCCAGCGCTGCAGAGTGCTGCTATGAAAGACTGCCTCTTCCGCTAAGTGTTAGAAATACAAGTAGTATCATTGCCATGAAACTCGCCTAAGTTTGAAGGAGGTATGCTGCTGGGCCACCGCTGCATCGCCTAGTTTTAGTGCCAGCACTAGGCCGACGGAAAAAGGGGGAAATTCAGCTTTAATTTTTGCATACGAGCATACAGAACTGAGGGCAAAAATACAGAACAGCTCCGAGGTGATCGCTCTCAAAAACGAAACAGTGAATGAGCCTCCAAACGCGCTCTTTCGATAGCATCCCACAGGCTCAGCACTGCCCCTCTCCAACTCCCCCTCACAACGGCCGCCAGCGGGCGGAGAACCGCCCAGAGGGGCGGGGCGCGAGCGCCCGCGGCGGCGGCAGCCAGTCGTCAGGCGCCGCCGGAATTCGAGCCAATCAGAACCGGGCGGTGTCTCCCCACCCCTATGACTGACGGGGTCTGGGGGCGGGGAGGAGGGTAGAAGGCGGGAAGGGCGGCGGCGTTCCGCCGGCGCGTGCCGCCACTCCCCCCCCCCACCCCCCGGTACAGCGACCGTTAGGTCGCGCCCGACCTCGCTCCCGGGCGGCGCCATCGCTCCCGCGGACAAGGGAAGTTGTGCCACTCGTTAACGTTAAACATACCTGTGACTAAAAGCGGTTTTGGTGCCTGCGCCCCTTTAGGCTCCGCGCTGTCAATTCGGCCTCAAACCGCGACAGTTCTTTAGGTAAAATTTCATGATTCTGGGGTGGTTGAACGATGAAACGTTTTAGGACTAGCAGTGCACTCGTTTGCCTGAAGTGCCCAGCAGCACTGCCTGTGAACAGTGAAGCAAACGGTTACTTTTTAACTAACAAAGCTGTAAGTAATTCAATTTTGTAATTGGATCACTCATACTCTGCACAGTTTTCCAAGATGAGATGTTTGTAAGTGCATGCATTTGTTTTACGCAGGTCTAGTCCTTGTAATGGCCATGCATCGTACACTTGGGTATGTGCTAGAAGCCTGAGTACTCAAAGAATACGTGTTGCTGTTGGCTTTGGCAAGCAATGTGCAGCATACATTAAATTGCACTGTGGATACCACAAATAAAAATGGGGAGGTGAGGTTTAGCATTCTCTATTAGACAGTACTAGTCTTTCCTCAAATCATCATCTCAGATACTGGCTTACAGTTACTAACATACCCAGTTTTACATGGATGTGTAAGAGGCAGATGTAGAAGGCTTTACATACATTGCTGCACAAAAATACCATCTCTTCCTCTTAACTTACAGTGCAGGAGATCCAGGCAAGAACTGGGCTTTCAGGGGAACAAAGTGAGATCAGTGTTTATAGTCCTTGATATCATACTTAATCCTTAACTCCTTTTAAAGAATAGCTTGCAGATGTGACTATTTTCAGCTTCTGTTTGCTTTTTAACCAGCTTGCAGGAGTTATGGATGCTTCAGGAGAGCCACACAACAACTAAGAAGGGAATACTTCCTGCACAAGATGCGTACAGAAGGATGTAGATACACATGTTGTCCTTTTTTGAGCTTATACAAAGGGCAGCATTTGGAGCATCTGTGAAAGACAGCCTGCAAGGAGTTCTTATAGGAAGTCTCGGGCTGTCCTGGTACAGTACTTATTTCTCTTTCCCTGTCTTCAGAGACCCTGTTATGTGGTGGTCTCTTCAAAGCAGAAATAACTTAATAGGCTTTCAAAGGGCATCTAAGTCTGTCTTTGCTCCTTGAAAATCTAATTCTGGGAAAAGTACAATAAGAGTTCACTTTCTAGTGTTCATAAAGCATCTGGATGTGAAGAAGCATTGTACAGGCAAAACTGCTTGTCTGCTATAGCTGAATTCAGTGTCTGGTATGTTAGCAACTGTTGGATGGCCTGCATTCTAATGAAGCTTTTTAGCACCTTTCCTCTCCACAATGCTATAGGCACTTGTTTTCTAAGTCAACATTGTGTAATATTGTCATCACACAAGCCCTAGTGACCTATGCCGTGATCTGAACTCTCCTCTGACAGCCTAGATATATTTGTAGCTTCATTGTGTAATTTATTGATAGAATCCTTTTTTAAGTTCTCCAGAGGAGAACTGTGACCTCATTCACTAGTATATTTTCAGCTAAAATGAGGGATGTAATACAACTAATGCAGCAATTCCTGATCTTTATGGCTGTTGCCTCTCTGAGAGCAATCTCTTCACTGTGTAAATGCTGCACTGCGAAAGCATGTTGGGTAGATTCACTTTGCAAGAGATAGTGTCTGTACTCAGACAGGTAGAGATGGTGCAGTCTGACACAGAAGATCCATGGTATGCCTCCGTTGTCATTCATTCAGTTGATTCAACTGGGTACTTAGCTGTATTTTCAGTTTGCCAATTTTCATTATTTTCTTGCAAATTTCACAATGTTTAATTAATTTAAAATGCCCATTGCTGAGGCCAGATTGTAGCTTGAGAATCTCTCTCTTGTTTTTAAAGCAGAGCCTAAGTTTCTGTCCTTCACAAACGTAGGGAAGTGTGAAAACCTTAATCTTAACAGCACTAGCACCAAAGGTAAACAAAATGATCCAAGACCAGTATGATGAGATCTGGGAGAGGTGGGGAAGGGAGAAATGGCAGGGGAGTTCAAGATGTCTGTAGAAAACTTGAGTGCTTGCTGTTGGCAGCCCTATTAATGTGAAGTTGACAGCTAAAAATCAATAGTTTTGACACTGAACACAGATCTGCTTTCTGCATTTCACATTCTTAGGTGAAGCTCATTTCAAAACAACACAGCGTGCTATTCAGATTCCTAAGTGTTCATGCTGCAGAGCACCTGGCTGAAATAAACAGGAACTGACTTTCAGGACAAGCAGAGGAGAATCAATATTCTGCTAGCAGGCAGTGGAGGATGCTTTTGATTTTTTGATTTCTTTCTTTTTCCCCTACAGTGATTATTGTCCTTGCAGGTTCTTTACAGAAATCACAGCAACTTCACTCATACTGTTTTAGTAATATGTACACAATAACTCTATCTTGCATACAGTGAGTGCTGTTTAGATGACCAGACCTTATAATGCATGTCTGTTCATTTCATCTCAGGGGAAATATATGTGCAGCTTGTTTTGTATTTGAATTTTGTTTTCAAACAAATCTGTGCGGGACTCTTGGTGTGGCCTCAGACTGCATTCTTATTTCTAATTTCATGCTACCTCTCTGAAGAAAGTTAGCATTAAGTTTTCAACCTTAGGTGGGGATTCAGAAACTTTTAATTTAAAACTGCTGTGTATTTTTCAGCAATGCTGACTTTGAAGAAGTGTAATACTCTCAATTCATTACCTGAAGTAAAAAGCTGGTAATTAAGAAAGCCTTCCAGCTGTGGGATTTAATCCTTTGTTTGCCAGTTGAAGCAGTGTTGTTGGGTGGGAGCAGGGTGACATCCAGTGGCTGGTTTCTGCCTGGCTGTGGGAAGGACAAAGCTGGTGAGCATCACAGGGTCACCCCAGCTGGGAGGGCACTCAGGGGTCTCCTGTCCAGCCTCCTGTCCAAAGCAAGGTCACACTGAATTCACACTGTCATGCTCAGGGTTTGCCCAGTCTTGAAAACCTGGGCAACCTGTCCTAGTCCTTAATTACCCTCATACTGAAAATTATTTTCCTTATATAAAACCTGTTGTTTCAATTTATGTCCGTTGTCCCTTGTCCTCCGCTGTGCACCTCAATAAAGAGCTTAGCTCTGTTTTCTCAATAAACTCATAAATACGAGGCACTGCTGTTGGGTCCCCCCAAAGCTGTTTCTTCCCCAGGTTGAGCAAGCCCAGGTCCCACAGCTTCTCCTCACAGGGTTGGTGGCTCCTGACCGTCTTGGTGGCTGTTTGCAGAATGTGCTGAATTTACACAGCGGCAGGCCAAGTTTCTGATTTGGCTTGTTGACGACAATAAGGGTGACTGAGTTTATGAAGGATTCACACATGCTTATTTAATTCTCACTTATGGTGGCACTAACATTTTACACTGGAGTTTTTTCCTAATTGCATATACTGCTGTAAGCATCTTGTTTTCTATTATACTAATGATAAACATTAACATGCCTCAGGGCTTATGAACGATGACAAGGAGTTCACTTAGGGTTTTGCTGCAATGTGTTTTTTTCCACAGAAAATGTGTTTTTGCAGCCACAACTTTGTAATGCCAACACGCTTTGAAAACGCGAGCGCTGCATGTTCCTGAAGTACGACTGGGCCTGTGGTGCGAAAACATTGTGTAAGTTGCCTGTGCCCACGATGGGATGGTGTTATTAGTGTGTTGGCCAACTCCATACAACAAACTTCAGTGACAGAAAACAGCAAGCAGCAAAGGTAATAAGTGCCAAATTCCCTTCCACAGATGGGTGCAGGATGAAGGCTTTGGAGGAGGTAAAACAACATCCCCAACTGCCCCACCATGGTGCTGCAGTACAGGGCTAATGAAAGGCTAACTGCAGACCTGGCTGGGGTTAGTGAGTGATGAGCAGCAGCTGCTGTAAAAATCACCACCTTGGCAGGGTGTGGGGGGACGGCAGAGACTGAGAATGCAGGCTGAGAGAAGAGACCAGCCTGGCAAACAGGGGAGTAGCAGAAGCAGGAGAGGATGAGAAGTGTTATTCTCTCTCCTGAAATGCAGTAGCCTGTGCTCTGTTATTCCCCTTCACCCAGAGTACTTGAGCTGGCTATTGCAAGAGGAAAATACCTTTCTGATGTGAATTTGAACCTCTTGCTGCCTTGAGAGTTAGGATCCCATGTTACAAACAGAATGGAAAAGATGGTTGTGCTAGGCTTTGATACTGCAAATAACTGCTAGGCTATGTCTCCGTTAGCAAGTAGTGTGGCCCAAAATGTAGACTGAAGCAACTGGTGCCAGGGCCCTGATTCCTGCGCCACACAAATGCAGGGGTTTTCTCCAGGTTGATCCGGTGGCCGAGATCCCCTGGCAGCAAAACACATGAGATGCGTTCCGGGCATTCACCTTCTAGCCACATCTTGTCCTCGAGAAACCTAGTCCACATGTGTTGGGACTGCTCTGCAGTGTGCCCCCAAGCACTGTGAGGGTAGAGGGGAGGTTTGGCTGAAAAGCAGGCTCCTGCTCCAAACCAAAATGCTAGTGCAGATGTACCCTAAGTGTGTCACAAAGGATGGAAGAGGAATGGGTTTAGAGCTTTCAGACCTGGCAGGGGGAGCAGTGGCTTCTTCTTGAGGACTGGTTAGCAACTTTACCCCCCGAGTGAAAAGAAAAGTGGGAATTCTGTCTGCTCTGAACTCCAGGGTATGTGTGGCGGAGAGCCAGGTGAGGAGAGTAACTGGAGAATATTACTCTTAACCTTGGGGTTTGTGCTGATTCTGAAAGTAGAGCTTGCTATTAAACCACTCCTCATTTATGTTTATTTACTGGGAATACATGATTTAGATTGAAAAATTGTTTGCCTTTATTTCCTTCTCTCTGGCAAAGGAGAGATGCTTTATTTTCAGGTGGCTAATATTAACCTGTCCGCAGGGTTTTCTTCCCTTACAGTCTCCCACCCCTGCTTTGTTTTCTTGAACAGGTTTGGTAAGGGCTGTGTCCCCAGCCCTCAGAGGTGACTGATGGGCTTGTGGAACAAAATGGCTTTCAGATTTAGAAATGGTGGGTTTTTTTCAGAGGTGGGTGAAAAAAATCCATTGGCTGCTTTGGGATGAATAGTGTTATGTCAATACAAGTCACAAGGAACAAGTGTGAGGCTGATTGCTCTTCCTGTTCAAAGTGAAATAACGCTGCCAGCCCATGAAAAGCAGCAGCTCATAATGTATGGTATTAGATAAAATTACATGAGTAGTATTTTTGTAAATAGCATTGGATATATATAATACAGGAGTTTCCCAGCATCACTTAAACAAAGGTGTGAATTTCTCTGAAGAGCGTAAAATGCAAAACACCTAATCTTGAAGAACAAGTACAAAAGCCCTAAAGCTTATCATACATGATGGAGCAGTGAGAAAACAGTTTAAAGGCAGTTCTCCCCTCTGATTGTATTGTAAGGCTTGTTTTGGTATATATTAAAGTAAAAGCACTGCCCATGGTCAGGCCCTCAAACAGTGGCAGTGATGTAAGATTTATTAGAGGGTTTCTGTGATTCCCCAAAGATTTCTTTATATGCAGGAGACTCCCACAGAAGGAGACTTGGCTCCACTACTGCATTTTTGCTATGTGAATATGTAAAATTGCTTAAGGGAAGGACTAAGTTTGGATGTACAGTACCCAGCTCTATTCAGATTAGATTTTTCTTTCCATATGGTATACCCTTCAAACAGTAGTGTAAAAAAAAAAAAAAAGAGCTCCTTGTCCATTTGCTACTGGCTGTACTGGAGTATAGTCCACGCTGGTAAGTATTTTGTTATGAATGCACAAGATTCAGTGATACTTTGTTGGCTGAAGGTTGCTCAAGTCCCAGGCAGAAATTCTGGAAGTTAGAGGTGGAGAATGCCTTCTGCATGTGTAATAACCCAAGGGACAAGACATTCGGCCAGGATATAGGGAAATCCTCCTGGTGCTTGACACTCTCACTACCTGTGTTCTAGCTGCCCTGATACTTGAGGTTACAGGGGAAGTTGGTGATGAAAGGGGTGGTTTCTGGTTCTGGTGCAGAATGGAGAAATTTCTCAGTAAGGAAATTCTATAGGAGAGAAACATGTATGTCCTTTTGAGCTTTGGTTTAGAGAGTTTCTAAACTCTTTGTGATGAGTGAAATGGGCATTAGCTGTTCGAATGAATGGCTTCTTGCAGATGGTACTGTAAGTGCCTGTGCACTCCTGCAGTATCTTTGGAAACAATGACAATGCTTTGTGTAAACAAATGCAGCCAGCTTGCCACCTGGATTCTTCTACCTTGGGCAGGGTCCAGCAGTTTGAGCTGCAAAAGGTAAAATTGCTAGTGCTTGTCTGTTTATAAGACTGTACAATCAGGCTAGTTTAATATATTTTACAGCATGTATTGATTGTGATGCCAACCAAAATATTAAATTTCCTTGAATCTTCTTTGATATGCAAACCGCTCCCTGCAATACTCCACATGCTGTGCCTTGAAATCTTTAGAAGGAAATGTAATAGAGAAATAATGACCTGGCTGTTCTAAGGATATCTGAAAATATCCTATTGTTTCTTAGAAAATAATAATTGTGTGTGATTCAAAATGTGAGGCGATTTTGAGAAGAGGGAGGAGGTAATAATTTCTGGGGGAAGTTGAGAAGAAATGATGGTAGCAGTGTGCAAAATCATAGCAAAAGCAGAAGGTGCAAAGTCACTGTGAGGTCTTTAATATGTCATCCCAGTACACTGTTGTCGCGTGAAAGGGAGGGACGGAAGGCCCTTCCTTATCTTTATAATTTACGTTTGCCTGCCAGAGCCCCCCTGTTTGAGGACTTTCCCTGAGACAGTTTCGCAAAGTAAAAAGAATCTGTGTAATTTACATTTGCCTGCCAGAGCCCCCCTGTTTGAGGACTTTCCCTGAGACAGTTTCGCAAAGTAAAAAAGAATAAGATTTTATTAAAGCGACAGATACAACAGGTTCGGAATTGCCGTTGATAAATGCACTTGCTGCTACAAATTTTCTTTCCATGAGCTCAAACTAACAATTAAGCGCTTTCAATAATAATATATTTTCCCGGGTAACGTCCAACGTTTGTTGGAGGCGCAAGTCTTACCAAAGAGGCGTCCCTGTTTGGGGGAGGGAGAAGGAGGCTCGCTCGTCAGCAATCTCCGGTGAACAGGTCAGCGGTTCAATTTTCTTCCCTTCCAAAAACTTTAGTGAGCTATCCTCTGTTTTATAGTTGCTGAAGGTGGGATGTGGAAGCGCGGCAGACATACTTCATTGGCCAGGTTGCCATTTGCGCGGTTGTTGGGGGTATGCCTCCCTTATTTACATATCGTTATGCAGCAAAGGGCATGATTTTTAATATGGTAAGCAGGGATAATGAGGCTGGGGGTACTATAGGTCAACAGTTAGTCTGTGAGCAGCAATTATTTTTTTGGGATGCAACCCTTTGTGGTCAGGGGCGGACCGTGATACCTCCGTATCGCTCCCTCCTCCGCTGTGCAGCTGGAACAAACTGTCTGGCCTTCACCAGCTAGTTCGTTACTCATGTTGCAAAAGGGTGGTGTGCTTTGGCTGCCACGTACTGTTTTTCCCGTGTGCCCCCTTATCTTTCTCCCTGAATTCTCTCTTGTTCCCACAACTGTACAATAGGGGACTGCAGAGAGCTGTCAAGGCTTCTTGATTTGGGTTATAGATCCTCATCAGGACTATGTGCAAGTGGAATAGTTAAGCAATGCCATGTGGAGGAGGCCTAACTCAAGTAGTTGAGATTTGTAATCAATTTCCAGTTCTGCTGCAGGCTAGTTTCTCATGTCTTTCGCTGTGTAGTTAATCTGGTCTCTGACTGTGGTGTTGCCCTTTCCCCTTGGCATATAGCCCCTCTTGCTAAAATTAGTATTTTAGCCTGGGTTTTGTTGGGGGAGACAGTGAATGTTAGAGCCTGGGCTCAGCTTTCAGGGAGCATGGGAAATTTGGTTGCAAAGATATAACAGTAAATATCTGAAATAATCCACAGTCAGGAGATGTACACCATGTTCATGGACCAAGAAAGGCTCTCCATGGAATTGCTGCTGTAATTCTAAGTGAGAAGAGTATTGCGAATGTAGGAGTCTAGCAACAAAGAGAAAACCTCCTGGTTCAAATGATGCCAATAAGGGTGAAGGAAGTGTGGAGTGAATGGAAGCATTGAAAGACTGTGGGCAGAGGACCAAGGACAAGGAGAAGACTGGGACTTCAGAAGAGCTAAGAGAGACAGACCTGATTGTGTGGGAAGGTCCAAACTGGGGGGAACCAGGCAAGGGTCTTGTAGCTGGTGCATCCAAGAACACAGCCATCCTGAATCAGATGGAAGATCCATCCCAGGACTTCGTGGGCCAGAGTTGAAGGCTTTGCATTTAATAGCTCTGGATGGATTCTTCTTTCACAAGTTTGCTTGATTGCTTTGTGAAGCTCATCCCAGCCCCTGTAGCTTGCAAGAATACTTGACATACACCAAACTCACTGTTGCATCTACACAATGCAACATCATGTTGTTCCAAGCAACAGATGTGGCTAATGGAAGCTGCTTGGCCATGTCAGTGTGACACTGTACCTAGTGTAAATTAGCCCTACCTTTTAACTCAACTAAATAGCTCTTGCAGAGCACCAGTGTTACAACTCTACTGCTCCCAGCTTGTTTTCAGCTAGCTCAAGGATCTCTTCCTTAGGCTGCTTTGTGCAGTGTAGACAAACTTGTGGATCTTGCTGTTAGCTCAGAAGAAAAGGCCAGAGTGTCATGGCCCAGGTGTCATGCTTTTCAGCATGGAAAGCTCCGTGAGTAAAGAACGTCTTATGTCATCAGACCTTGTCAATAGAAGGAAGATGGCAATATCTCTGTCCCTAAGCCATTACCACCTCCTCCTCCTCAGGGCAGAGGACATGGTCTTCTGCCAGAACAAGCTGAATGTGCTTTCACTAGCTTGTGGTTTGTTTGTCCTATAGAAGTTTAAGCAGATGCTCTGTTCTTAAGGGTTTGAACTGTTACCCTTTGTTCCAATTGAAGAGGAGCTCTGTTCAAAATAACTTGCTTTTTTTCTTTGCTTTTTGAAGGGTGAGGGGAGAGTGCAGAAGGAAATAGTTAGTCAAGGGTGCTCAGAACGTCCCTGGCAGGAAATTAATAATTCTGTGGTTCAGGCTGTTAAGCTAGGTCATCCCTTGCTATTTGCAATATACATACATATATAGTCATATTATGCTGCTGAGTAAATTCTTCTGTGTGTTTATTTTGTATTTTCATTTGGGTGGGTCAGACATGCTGGGCATTAGGAAAGTTGAATTGTTTGGAGGCTTATATAATTTCTGAGTAAACGTTAGCATGTTTTGACACTAATTGGAGTTGCTCCAAACTGTCTGGATACAACCAGTGAACACAGAGGGTCTTGCAGGTCAGCTCTGGAGCTTTCTCAGAAGTGGTGTTGCACTACTGTCTGGTTAGCAGAGCTTACGGGGGGGGGGGGGGAAGGTGTAGTGGAAAATGCTTATTTTGACTCTTTGCAAACATGCATACTGGTTGTTTGCCACCCTCTACCTGCCCATTATGTATCACTGTAACTATGTTGCACAGTGAGGGATAGATAAGTTACTTTTAGTATTTGTGCTGTGAATATTATAAATATACTCTATTCTACCTGATTATAGCATTTTGACTCTAGATGTGCTGAAATTAAAATCTGTCAGTAGCAAGGTCTCTAAGTGCAGTGTGTGGGCAGTGGTTTTCTCATTCTATTTAAATTGGTAGCTGCTGATGGCCAGTTGTGTGTGAAGAGCAGCTGGTGTGATTGGGATGACTGACAGCTTTTAAAGTGTTTCTCTTTGTGGAAGGTGCAGAGCAGCATGGGTTAGATGTCTCCATGATGTGCTGGAGCTCATTGCTCTGATGTGCAGTTGGTGTTGAAAGGCAACTTAAAGCAGCAGAATCCTGTGTACTTAACACGTGATACCCTGCATATCTCAGCATGACTCACTCATAAGTGTGGCCTTGTTGGTTTATTCATTTGCTTGCAGACGCAGCCTGTTTTCTCTGAAATTCTGAAGTCAGTCAGTTGATTTGAATTTCGTCCTTTCTCAGAGAAGATTTTATAAACAAGGTGAAGCTGTTTGTAACCATCCATTCCCATTGACAGCCTAAAGAACAAACAAGCAAAAATCTCTTTTCTGCTTTTGGCTCCATCTCTTGGTGGAAAAAAAAAATCACACCTTGCACCACTAAAGAGGTTGTAGTAGTGTAATCGATGGAAACAACCATTGCTACCATGTCTCTACTAGGAAAAAGCCCGTAAGATTCAGTCACTGATAGGAACAGTGGCAATCCTGAAAAGTTCTGCTAGCTACACTTTAAAAAAGATTTTACGTTCATACCCCTCTGTTATACTTGATGACACCATCAAATTCCTTCTCCAGTGATGTTAAGGGAAGTGATGTAAGTTAAACCCCTGTTGTTCCAGTTTTAAAGAACATCTTACAGCCTTTGAGATCATATTATATCCCACAGCAGTTTCTTCACTGAAGCACTACTGAGAATCACAAAAGCATCCTCAGTCCCCTCATCATGCAAAGAATTGTTTTTCTCCGAGGCACAGCTTGTTCCACGCATGCCATGACACGAACGGTCTCCTTACCAACCCGAACAGTCTCCTTACCAACCCCTTCTCTGCCTGCGTGGGTGTCACTGCCATCCCACAGCAATACAGATTGTCCACAGCAACTGCAGGAATACAGTCAAGCATGTTTTCTACCCCAAATTTATCCTCAAATTCATTTGCTTCATCCTTTTCTACAGCTGGCACCTCTTCAAACTAGAGACACCAAGAGGGACTTGCACATAAGGTAACCTCTTCTTTAGCTGCTTTAGGGGAAAAGCTTCTAAATAATTGCAGCACCAAACAGAAAAACAATAGATGAAAATACCTCCGCAAAGCTGGCTGCAAGCCCAAATGTTAGCAAACACTGAGAGGCAGTGTCAGCCACCCCCTCTAATGTTTGAGGAGAATGCTTTTGTTTTAGACCTGCCAGGCACCCTTTTTAATAAATTGCTCTTTCTCTTGTTTCTGACCTTAACTGGTAAAAGAGGAAGAACTAACTGAAGGAAACATCTGTTAGTGCTTCAAGAGGAAAAAATGTCCACTTATCCACTTTGAAACGGCTCTGTTTTCTATGTTTCTCTCTGAAAGAGAGAAAGGTCTAGAATAGGTTATGTTCCTGTGAGGCAAGGGTTATTCATGATCCTCTTACTGAGACTGAGCTGTGAACTGCTAATCCCAGTCCTTCAGGGATTAAGCTTTAGAGCAGGGGTTCTTGGGCTTAGTTGGTCTATTGGCACAGCTACAGAAAGATCATGTTTGCGGTGGAGCTGCAATGATGGTAGCAATTTCTGGCTCTGTCCTGGGCTGTGATATGCTCAGGTACTGGATGTGCTTTGTGGGCAGCCTCTCCTCATCTCCTGTGAGGAAAATGGTAGGGACTCTATTCTGCACAAGACTCCTGCTCAGTCTCTCAGATAAAACAACAGTTTGTGAGTAATACACAATGGTGCAGAGGTTTGTAGTTGCTGGTGATGAAAACGGGTTGTTTTGGGGGCCTCATCTCTGAGGGAAGCTCATCCCTGAAATACATTGTTGAATTTTTTTGTAGTCTGTGTGAGACATGCCATCCCAGCAGTTGCGACCTTAGTTTAAAGACTTCTTCAGGGCATGGGATTGGACTATTAGATCAATGGTTAAGCTCTGCTTTTCGCATCCACTGTTACTCTCCCCTTGTGCTGGAGAGTCACAAACTTTATTTAACAGGCTGTTTGTTTCTCTGAATTGAATGTGGCGTGAGGTGCCCTAAAGACACATTTCATAGGCTCTGTATTTCATTTTAAAGGCTCTTAGTGTGGCAGTCCATGATTTCTGCCTCATAGTGCTGTTGCAGGTGGCTGCAGAATAAGCTAGCCGTGTAAGCCAGCTTTTCTTTGAATACCAGAACATAGGAACGTCCTGGCATTCCCACTGTCGCAGGCCACTTAGCTACGAAGATTATGGTTCGTTTTGGTCAGGAATGTGTCGGATGGCTGTGCTATGCTGTCTGCAGTCTACCCTCTATGAGTAACACTGTATAAGAATTTTTGAAATCATTTTTGGATATGAACACTCACCGGAGTAGCTGGATTTAGTACTTGCTTAGACCTCTAGATGTCCTTGTAGTTTAAGTTTGGAGGCTTAAGTATCTTCCCTAGTACAAATGAAGAACTGAGTCTTACAGACTTGCAGCGGATGATTGTGCTAACTCAGATGCTTTTGGAAAATGCTGACAGAGTGCTGGTTTTGTTTTGTAAATCCAAGTGAAGTTTCCATTGACCGAGTTGCACTGTACAAGACAATGGGCTCTGTCAGGGCACTTCCATTTTAAATTCTGGAAAAGCCAGTGTTGGTTAATATGAACTTTTGGAATTAAAGTCTATGAATTTGAATAAGCATGGCCCAAGTATGAAGAAATGATTTGTGCTGTAACCAGCAGTTTGCTCAGACTGTTGACTCATGGGTTTCTCATTGCAAAGGCTGGGAATCTGCAGGTATAGGACAAGTGATCACATTTGGTGTCTCTGTGCATTAGATGAAGCCAGACCCACCCCACCAAGTTGTTATACCTGTTTCATCATCTTTGCCCTTGCTGCGACATTCCTGTTGGAAAAATCTATCAAAGGAGGGCAATACTAAGGATAAGAGCAGATTTCCCCGGAAGTGTGCTGGCAAGCTGCATTAGGAAGGCATGCAACAGCTTCATGTACCTGTGTTGGTAAACTGAGTGAAAGTGTAGCTATAGAGAGTTTCATCACTCTTCCTGGAGGCTTCCCCATAACTTACTTTCCACTAGGCTTATATAGTTCTTAGATTCAGTGGAATTTCATGGAGCCGAAGAAATAATCTTCTCTGTGAGAAATTGGGACTGGCTATTGCTTAAGCCTTTTGAGACAGTGGAACAGAAATCTGGCTGAGCTGGTATATGAGAACAGAGAGACAAGGTATCTTTTTACATAACACCCCACTAGCAAAGTTTGCTTACCTGTACAGTAAGCAGGCTGCTGAAGATCCAAAGTTACCTTGCTTAAACCTGTAGGCACTCAAGAAAGGCACCTGCAGGCTACAGTAATGTTAATGGCTCCATAATTCTTAGAATCTGGCTGCACTGTTTTTCTGCTTGTGAACCTCACAGAGAAAGTCCCCTATTTCATTCATATACAGGTTTGTCTCATCCAGTATATTATCAGGGGTGGGGGGGGACATAGAAAGAGGGGTCTCTATTTTAAATGAATTGGGCTTGTGTTACCTGCCACTTTCTTTTATGTTTTGGCTGTCCTTGTTTTGTGTGAAATTTTTCCTTTTCAGCCTATACTTTCTCTTTAAGACTGTACCCATTGTGTCGTATCATCAGTTCCAGCTGCAGTCTTGGTTTAATCCAAGGAGATTAATTTGGGCTCTGCAGTATTGTGAGCAGATAAGCTTCTTACGGATGGAAAAATCTCTGAACTATCCTTCTATTAAATACCTGATCAAGAGGAAGGAAGTCTATTAGGAGATACAGTGGAATAGTTGCATCTGTTTGGACATCCATCCCATAACACAGTGAACTTGCCCATGACAATGGAAGTCCTGTGCAGCACCATTCCTGGCTTAGCTGTGAGAGCATGGGGCTGGCTGGGGTTAGACCTCTGTGAGCCTGAACCTCTTCAGAGCAAGGGAAGCAGCTTTTTAGACGTAAAACAGAGGATAGAACTGGACATTGGCCTCACAGCTTGGTTTCTTTTCTCTGTAAAAGGGATTTAGGAGAGGGTAATTAAAACTATGAATGCTCCATTGACTGGTGGGACCAGCTGGGGATGTTGCTGTTTTACTGGGAGGACAGAGGAATCTGGTAAATCCTGATAAAGAGCTCTGGCCTTGTAAGGCTTGATTGAAGGCTTGGATTTCTTTTCTGTTATCCTACATGCATGGAATTTTTCACTTCCCCTTCAGCTCGTCCAAACCCTTTTTTCCTGTGCTTCCACCATATAGCTAACTAAGAAAAAATTAAATTGTTATCAGTGGCTATTTGCATTTTGCTTAGAAAAACTGAAAATTCTTGGAGGATGAAAAGCAGGCTGCTTTTTGATAATGTGCATTATATTATTAATTGTTCTCTTCAGCGATCTGCATCCATTGTGTCAGGTTTTTTATACGGTACTTTTTCTTTTGATCAGGTTTCTATTTGAGAATTGGGGGTCATATTTCAAAATCCTTTTCTATTTCATTTGTAGTTGTTTTAGATTCTGCATACACAAGCAATATGATTGTTGGTGTTGTTTTTGCATGTCAGTCAAATGGAAACTGTTTTCCCAAAGGGGCAGTCTGTGTATGCTGGGGAGGCAGAATGAATGAGGAAACATCGCTGAAGTCATTTTACAAATTGCTTGCATCCTGTTTTTAGAAGTCTCCAATTTAAAGTCCAGGAAAGAAAGATAGCTTATACTTACAGATCATCAGATATACACTTAATCCTAGATTAGGTTGTATTCAGATAGAAAATCAAGATTTTATTGCATTATTATATACCCACTACAATGATTGAAAGAACTGTCTTTAGCTATCCTTCGTGTTTAAAATCAATCAGGATAATAGTGGATTAAAAGCAACTGATGGTTTAGCACTTCTGGGAAAAAGAAATTGCTTGCATAAAGGAGAGCAACTGTTAAACCTGGACTCTGGAAAAAATGCAGTCAAGGGGAGAGACAGAAGCGAGTTTGTAGGGCCAGAGAAATGCAAGGAAATAAAATAGAAAATAAAAGGAGAACAAGGAAAAAAATAGAAAATAAAAGGAGAACAATGAGAGAAAAGGAACGGCCTCTTCTGAATTAATAACTAACATTCATATATAACACGTCCTTAGAAAAAGAAAACCCTTTTCTTTTTCTATTCATTAGTAAATATTTCGGGTTTCTTAAGGCTGAAGCTTGAAGTTCCCATACACGCTTTCAAGTTGTGCTTTTCAAAGCACATAGCAATTGGATCTGGAGGAGTAATATTGCTTTGTAGTTCTTTAGAAAAAACGTATTGATCTTGTTGTTGTCAAAGTCCTGTGAATGTAGGCAGAGAAGACAATTTCTTTCATAATAGTTCTACTTTTTTTTATTTGTTTGTAATCTAAGCTATAATTTGGAATGACATGTTACTGAGAGGATTAGTTTTTTCTTTTACTTAGTATAAAATATTTACAGTTAAATGAAGGGAAATAATTCCAAGAATTTGGATGATTTGTATGCTGTTTTTGCTTTTCTGAGAACACATCACCCAGCTTACTACAATATACTGATATGTAATTCTGAGGGTGCCATAGTGGATGGTTTGAGCTGCTTAAATAGCTGTGGTGGGCCCTCTAGTGCTGGGCAGTGCATGGTGAGGGGTCTTCTGCTCTTGCAAAGAGCTACTGCAGACAGAGCTTGCACTTGAAATCCCAAGCATCAGTGTGCAAAATTACACTAGTCTCACAGCATGTAAGACTTTTGGCACGGTATCTGAGTGCCACAAAATGCAGATAATTTCTGCAGTAAGAATCAGCTAAAAATCCTGGATGTCCTTGGCTTTATTAAGACTGAGTTGTGCAGACTTTTAACTGTATGTAACAGCATGCCAAGCAGCACGACACTATTAGATGCAGGCTTAATAGTATCTTGATTTACAAAGAGAAAACCAATTCTGCTAGAGGACCAATGTACAGAAGACTAATTCTATAATTATGAGGGAAAATGGCAAAGTTTTGCCTTTTGAAGCTCTGGAGAAGCTAAAGTACGTTTGGTTGCAGCTGTATGTTGAAGGGTTTTTTTTGTTTTGTTTTGTTTTTTTAAGTTCTCAACAGTAAACTTGACAGTATGTGTCCCAGGGTGGAGTGTAAGAAGTATTTGTCTGTTATTTTAATCTAAAGATAGATTTTAGACTTGTTTTTCCTGTCATCTTTTCTTAAGGATTGGCAGTTGTGATAGTAAGGCACTATCTTGCATGTGGGAACTGCCAACCGTCCAGCATTCTTATATCCTCCATGCCTTGTAGATACTTTGTTGCTGTTGAAATGACAGCACAGCGCTGTCATCCTAACATGTGTGCATGCACCAGCGTTGCAATTGGGATCCACTGAGTGGGACTGATGCGCTGGATGGCATTGGCAAGGTGGCAAGAGGGCTGGAAGGGAGACCTTTGGCAACTGCCATTGTGCCCTCGTGCTAGGGGCTGTGGTTTTTAACTGGCAGCCCATGTGCTAGGGGCATGATTTGTAGATAACAAAATGAGGTAGAAGGATCACTGCTATGTTGCAAGGCTTTCAAGTGCCTCTTGTGCTTATTTTGTTCAACTTCAGAGCCTGAGTTACAACTAATCTTCATGCAGCTTTTTTATTGTTGCTTCTTGACCATCTTTGTGGACTCCTTTGGGGGAAGTTCTGCTTGATTTATTTGCCAAGTAAAATATCACTATGAATGGGCGAATGTAGCATTTTGTGTTCACTATTTCAAGGGCACGGGGTGCAGTGCCTTTTTATTTCCTTGCTGTGTGCTTTTAAAAGCACTTTTGGTGAAGTTACTGGTTTCCAATTTCTTGCACAAGTGCACAACAGGCATTTCAATGAGCAAGTCCCTGTTTCAACCAAAGAAAATCCTGATGATGCACTCAAAGGGGGTGGGGATGCAACTGGACTGTCTGGCCACAGTAAATAGGAGGGCAAGTGCTTTACTGTGATACTTGCTGTGTGGAGTGTCTCCTTGTGTCCTCTTTTCTTCCCTTCTCCATTTGAAATAGGATTGCTTGCCCTTTCCCCCATCTCCTTCCCCTCCAGTTTCTTGAGATACCACCAACAGGGGACAGCAGCAAACAGGAGAAGGTAAAAGGGCAGACATTCAGGGATTTTCTGGCCCCTGTTTAAGCACCTGGGAAGGAGAAGAAAGAGGCCAGTCTCTGTCCATCTTCCACACAGAAGTGTGCACAGGCTTGTGTGGGGTCAGGGTTCCTGGGAGGCTGTTGGTTGGACATGTGCTTTGTTACTGCCTGCTCCCATCCTGGTGATGGTTCTGCTGACTGCTGAATTTGACCCGATTAATTACTGTGCTTCTAGAATGCCAAACTCATTTTCAGGCAAGAGCTTGTTTTGCTTACGCTAATTTATCAATTGTCAGCATGCTTAGATAGAAGAGGCCTTACAGTGAACTTGAGTTCATCTCTACAGTGACTCCGCTGAAATCAGTTCCTGTGTCTGGGGGAAGAAATTTTTTGAGGGGGCTAGGCAGTATCTAGTGTGGCATTGGAAAAGCTTCATTGTCTTGTGCCTCCATAGAGATTTTCCATGCAGCATTGTATGCAGCTGTACTTTCCCATCAGTGTTGAAACACCTCAGCTGTGCATCCAGAAACCTGTGCTGAGAGGGCATGATTCATCTTAGATTTAATGCTCTGCCAGTCACTTGGGATTAAAAACAGGCAAACATCAACAGTTTTGAATAAAACACCATAGCTAGACATTTGAGGGCCAAGACAGCATTGGACTGACTCTTTTTCTACAGATGCAGTTCATGTGGTCCCTATAGGCAAAAAGTTGAAACCAAGAGGATGATGTGATTCTTGCTGCTCCTTAATTTGGAGTTGTTTGCTTGAGCTGCCTCTTGCATGTAGGGAAAAATGAAGGGCTCCTGCCTCTAAGGCTGTCAAGGCTTGTTAGACACGACAATGCCAAATACGTCAGCAGCGTGGAGCTGAGTGGGTGGCTAGTTGCTTTCCATCCAGTGCTGATGGGCCTTGACAGCTCGTACAGTCTTATGTAAACAAACCTGACAATTAAAATGTGCTTATTGATCTAGCTGGAAGAAATGCAATGTGGTTTAGTTTTTCTGAAGTCTGAAACAACAGTTTACACAATTTTTTTTCTTGCAGATGGCTCCCTATTCCCCCTCCCCACTTTCAACAAGGGAGACTTGAGCAGTAATTATAAGGCAGAGAATTCTTATTTGCCTGGCAACCTGGTTAATGGGCTGATTCTTCTACTTCAAGACTGGTATTTCTCACCTAAGTATGCACTCATTTTCAAGGTATAAGTGTGACTACTGATCCTAACAGAGCAGGATTATCTTTTCTGCTCAACTGGCAATGAAACTTGGCTTTTGGGAAAGAGAAGGAGGGGAATTATTTTGTGAGTGGTGCCTAAAACTGGGCAAGATCTACAGTTTTCAGTTGACCAGGAAACCATGATTATACTGAGGATAGCCTGCAAACTTCAGTGGAGATTAAAGACTCCTTATACCTGCTTATACTTTATAGCTGAAAACTGAGAAGACAAAGCAAGGCATGACAAAATGCAGTATTTTGACCTACCCCTCTTAAGTAGTTTGAGAATACAGCTTAGCGCAGAGCCCTGGTCACCCACTGACTGTACCATATGCTCATACAAATGGTTCCCTCAGCCTCCAAGAGATGGTTCTTCAAGGACATACTGTAGCCACTCAGAATGAATTAAAGTCAATAAAAATGCCTGTTTTCTAGTGGCTTGACCCTCCCAGAATGAAACCTAGAATCTCACAGTAGATTTGTAGTTTTCTCACTCATCTCAGTGGACCTAGACACTTTGGAGGGTATAAGAAGTTCTGCCAATATTAACCAAAGAAATATTAGATGTGTCAAGGAAGGGAGGTAGGTAATGTAGGTTTTTGGAAGTGGGGGGGGGGCAAGGAAACCAATGAAGTGGATTCCAAGATAGATGTGATTAGAAGCTAAAATGCCAGTGACTTTTTTGTTAATTTAGGAAGGGAGATGGTCATCTAGAAGCTGAGTGGAGAAATAACTGGATTTAGATTTTTCTGCTAGGGATGGAAAGTTGAAATCTGGAATGAAACGTAAGGGATGAGGAGGATTCAGTGACAATGGCGCGTTATATCTGGGTTGACTGTGAAGAGAGAATGAAGGTATTCTCAGGTGAGGTAAGGCATTCGTGTTGCTCATATTGAGTCAAAGGCTGTGTGACAAAAAAGGCTGAAAATAGCAGTGTGGTCACATCAGGATAGAAGTTGGGAAAACTGTATTTGGGCAGCACTATTTGTGTAGAATTTACCCATTGCAGTCTGTGTAGGAACAACAGGTAACTTGTTACCCAAGAGAACAAATCGCACTGTGTGGCCTGAGTGAGTGAGTTTAATTTCTTCAGGTTTTTGCTACCGCGGACAGATATTAGGGGAGCACAGATAGCCCTTTTGGAATTTGGAAACATACCTACTTGGGAGAACTGCCCTTGCTAGTCTGCAGAGATCCTCACTGTGCATCACTGTGGCATGGCCTAGAGAAGAGGAGGAGACAGCTATTGAGCCCTGGTGTAACATATGAAGCGGGGAAGTTGTTGAAGATATCGTTAGCTGCGCCAGAAGGTGATTTATGTCTCATTTCATTGGGAAGGTGGATGCTAATCAAGGATGACATAAAGTCACATTTGCTACCCATGAGGCAGAAGGTGACTAGACCAAAGAACAGCGCCTATTGTGTAAGTGCTTCTGTTACAGAGTAATTTTCAGTGGCTGTGAAAATCTTCATGTAAATAAAACCATTCTCATTGTAAGAGAAATTGCAAGCAGTTGCTAGGTTTGATTTGATTAGATGTTGAACAAACATCTAGACTTGACTGCATTTGTATCTGTGTAGAGCAAGGTCAAGCAGTACATCAATGACAGAAGCAGGGAAGCCATATTTATTTCATAGTGTTAAACTGATTTTTTTGGAGGAGAGACTGAGGCCTCTTGAAATGTATAGCAGAGAATTTGCAGCAATTATGTCCATTATCATTAAATGCATTCTCTTCATACAGTATGTAATACATCCTAGTTCTAAGTCAAAGATGATATTAGTTTGCTAGTACTTGGGTGAGTTATGAGAAGACTGTCATTTTTTTTAAAACAACATTCCAAAGACCAATGTGGCTCTTCAGCACAATGGTAGGCATATTCTTGCTCTTGTAGCCCAGGCTACTTTATTCAGCAAGGTATCGTGGAACTTCTGAAAGTGGCTAAAATCAGGAAGAGGAGAGGCATAAAAAATGGGAAAAAGAAATTAAATTCTCTCACACTTTGTTTGCATGTCAGAATAGCTGTTGTTCCTGTGTCCATGGGGATGGGAACATCCCTACAATTTTTTTTGTATAAAATCTAGCGAACGACCACATATGCCAAATTTAGTAAGAGTATTTTCCAGTACCCGAATACAATAAACTTACCTGCTAAACAAGCTTATCCTAATTATACACATGGAGAGCATGGGGTTAATGCAGTTAATACACATATTATAGCTACTTTGTGCTCACATAGTTTCTCACTTCTTTTTGAACTTAGCTTGTTTGCACAGCTAACTGATAAGCCATAATTTGTCTATAACTGAAATGTATTTCTGCTTTGAAAATACAGGCTTTAAAAGCCATACTAAAAAATTATAGAGAACCCAACATGATTTTTTTGTGGGCTGGTTTGGAAATTCTAGTTTTCAGTAGAAAAGCAGCTGTTATATATAGCTATAAAATTCACTAATATGCAATGAACCCGCTTTCTAACTTGGGAATTCATGCATATGGATTAGATGGTGGCAGATGACTTCATGTGCTAGCTCTTCTTCTCTGTCTCATTATTTGCAAATTGCAGCAGGTCATGTCACTTGAGGATCCAAGAGTCAGGATAGCTTTTGCTCAACAACATTGTCAGCCCATTATTTTTCCCCATTCTCCTTGCCTCTCATTAGGATTTAGGTAGATTTGGTTGCACTCACAAAGTAGTCATTTTATTTTCAGCACTACATATGTATTTTAATCTTTCTGGCAATTTGCAACATGCTAATGTATAATGGAACCTTTTTTTTTTTTTTCTGCTTTCCTTTTTCAAGGACCCTGAAGGTCTATTAAACTCTGTTTATACCTGTATGAATGTAGCTACTTATAGGCACAAACAAAGCATTTAAACTACAGTGTGGAAGGTCAAGTGAACAAGGCTTTCTTATTAACATTTCAGGAAAGATGTATTTTATTTGGAGGAGGAGGGAGAAGGGGGTAGAATTTACAAAGAAGTTTTTAAAGGCCGAGTTTACCACCAAAACTGCAGAATAGCTTAAGTAGAACAAGAACATGTTGGATAGATAGTTCTTCTGCTGCTACTGCTGTAATATGTCAGTACAAACAGTTACCACAATGCATTAAATATTCAGGCCAGATTACTGTTTTCTGTCAGAAGGTATCCTGACCAAACAAGCTATGTAAGTCAAGGTCATCTGTACAGATGGTCCTAACAAGTGGTTACTCAGAGCAGGAGCTTTTCCACTTTCAACAGCATTTCCATGGCATAGGAGGCATTATCTGTGGTGAGGTGAGGAAGGTCAAAGAGAATCAAAAACAATCAAATGAAAAAGAATGAATATGGTTCATGTCTGTAAAGCCTTATTTAAGGCAGTCAGAATGCAGCACAAATTATGTGTGGGGCAAAGGCACTGCTTCATGAACTGGCTGGGAATCTTCTGGTGGGAAAGAAAACAATGATTTTCCTTCAAAGTCTTTGTGAAGTGTCAAAAAAAATCTTTCCTGTCACCTCTGGATGCAAGTAACACCTTCTAATGCTTTTAATGGGGAAAAAAACACAAGTGTTCAAGTTCTGTAGCTTGGGACTCTTGCTACACTGTTGGAAAATAATTTAAATCCTTGCTTTTCTTGCTTCAGGATTAAAATGTATGGGGCAACTGTCTTGACGATTAAGCTGAATGCTATTCACAGTCACTTAGATTTTAACCAAAATTTCCATCTTGAATATAAGAGGACTTTTCACTGGACCTTGCCAGTTTTTGAGGAAAGTTTGGTTTAAGTGAAATAATACTACAAAACCTCCTAATCCCTCAAGGGTGCTTTTGGGCTTTATTCCAAGTGTGCCGTGAATCCTGGGCTGTGTCTTTCTGCTATTAGAGCGCTCCATTGAGTTGACCCTAGTGTAAACCTCTCCTGGCTCTCCTTCCTTCCAGGACAAATAAAGGCAAGCACTGTGGTTTTTTTGTTTTGTTTTGTTTTTGTTTTTTTTTCCCTATTACATATCCAAGTGAGTATGTGGCACAGGACACTTTCCTGCTTCAGTAAGGGGTCAGAGAGTGGCTGCTGATAGCTGTTGCATTTGTGGGGGGACTTTGGAAGGGAGACTTCATTAGTTTTTTTTCTACTGCCTTTTGCCTAGACACCTTCCTTGGAAGGTCATGATTAAGCCATGTTGGGCATTGAGGAATGCTCTCCTGAGCTGCTTTAGAGAAAGTAGTTCTCTTGAGCCTGTTTTCTGGGGATATTTGAGAGATTTCTGGAGTGTGGCAGCACCTACAGCTTCCAGACCGGAAGTATGGGTCTAAGGGTGGCTAAAACACTAGTCTGGCACTTCCCCAATCTGGTAGCACGCAGGTCAGTCCCTGGACACCTCTTGGGAACAGGTTTAAGTCTGCTCTGGGTCAGAGCAGCTGCAGCTTTTTGGCACTAGGACATTACAAAAGAAAGAGGGTGATTTCCAGATGCCTTCAGATGCAGATATCTCCTGTGGCTCCTGGCAGGCGTGCTTTGCACAAAGCACCAAACTCAGCATCTCCTTTGATCTCCTAGCAGGTGAGTGAAGGCAAAGTGCATCACAGAGAGGCAGTAGGATGGAGAGCCAGTCTGCTGTGTTTCCTGCATCAGCTTCTGCCCAAGCTGAGTGGTGGTGGGCCTAGGATCTAGAAATGACCTTTAGAGTTTAGCCGGAGACCAAAGCCAGTAGAGACAATCTGAGAGAAGGAAAACCTTTTTTTGAAGAAGGAAAATGTTAATTTTTTCCTAATTTAGGGACACAATTTTTTCTGTCCTTCCCACCCTAGTGTCTAGCACATTTTAAAATAAGACTGGTACCAACTGACTTGCACAATGTGAAAAAGTTTCAGAAGATTGCTTTCAGCATGTATATTTATAACTAGAGGGGAAGAATGCCTTGCTCCCTCACTTCCTTTCTGGAGTTTCAGTCCTTTCTAGGACTGATTGCATGATGTGCTGTTCCCACCACTGCTGCACAGCCACTATGGCGACTGGGAAACTTCTTACTGCTCTGGAAATGGCACATCTTAGTGATTGAGAAGTGAAAAAACTTCATAAATTTATTTGTAGCAGTCCACGCCTAATGACTCTTGGTTGCAAAATGCCATCTTGTTATTATTAAATAAACATTCTGTGTTGTTCAGTGTGCCCCAATAAAAAGGCATTTCCCAAAATTGCTGTTTATGATAACCTAATGAGTTTGGTCTTGTCAGCCAAGCTGAAAGTGAAGTCTCTTACAGTTTGGTTATGTTGAAATAAAGCGACTCCTTCGTATTCACCCTTCCCTTAAAGTTATACTCCTGCCAGTTAATCAGCTGAGCTCCACTGTCCCTGAGTTTGGAGAGCTGCTCCTTCCTGATGGGTTTCCACAGCAAAGGCTTTCCACTCTCTGCTTGCCAAATGTCCCTGCTTAGTGCCTCCCAATATAGTTTTTATTTGAGTGAAGGAGGAATAGGGGAAAGAGAGGCTCTTTCAATGTGAACTCTGAGGGGAGAGCCCCATGTCCCTAGATATGCCATAGCGAGTTCCTGCACAGCAATTGTGTTGCCATTAGACCAGTTACAAGGAGGATGTGTTGACGGAGGTGGGTGCGCTGCTGACAAAGCCACCACCAACTCACCAGAGGAAGAGGAGATGCTCTCTGTGTTCCTTGGGAAAATCCTAGGGACAAAATCTGATCCCTTCACATTTGGTGGTAGAATTCACAAATGAGTCCTTGTTCTGACCCACACTCAAAGTGTAAGCAAGGCAGCTAGTTGTAATGCTGCAGATTCAGGGAAATTGTGCAACATGGACTTCAGCTAGGCAACACAAGCCCAAAATATGAACTTGCTCACAGTAGGATTTTTAACACATCCAGCCATTAGAAGTGAAGATAGATGATGGCAAGTGTAAGATACAATAGGTGTGGGGAAGTATTAGAGCAGAGATGGTCAACAGATGTGTTTGTCATCTGCAGAGCATTTTGCGTTTCCCTGTTTGTTGGCTGCAGAATTTTCTATTCAGTTGTATGTAAGGGATTCTTCAGGATGCAAAAATGTGTTTACTCTGCAGAGCTTAACTGGATGAGAAACTGAGAATTGATACATCTGCAGGACAGGCAGGAAACCACTGGGTGGCATTTAAGAATAAACTATGCAACAGCTCAGCAAGTTGTTCTGTTTGGTCTTAAGCCCCCAGCTGGTCCTGAGAAAGAGATCTGACAAAATGTGCCTAAGCTCCTTGCTAATATCTTCTAGTGGATTTGTCAGGAATTGAAGAGCAGAGAGGAGGGAAAAGATTACTGTAAACCTAACTATTCTGTGCTGTAGTTTGAATTGCTACTGCAGAATTGCATTCAGAGTCAATGAATGCACAGTTATGGAACAGGTTATGAATAACATCTTCGGTGTCCAAGAGCAGTATATGTGTGTGTTTAACCATTGTCATTTTTTCTATTTGTTTCTTATCTAAAATGTAAATTATTCACTACTTAAGTAGAAAGTGGAAAAAGATCTCTGATTATTTTTCTTTCTCTGAGGTACTCTAAACTAAATTAATATTGGTATCTTTCTTTAATAAAGTAGTAGCATATTCCCATTTTCCTGTTGTGAGAGTGTGGGGTCTGATACACTCTGAATTAGACTGCCTCTCACCTCACTATGTTGTAGCTGTGACATGGTTATGTTGGCACTTCAGGATTATAGCTTTAAAAATAGGAGAAAAATTAGCTTTTCCAGGTTGCAGTGAGGTTTCCTCTGATGGAACAGCTCTGCATTCACCTCATGCTTAGTTTGCTAGATTGGCTTCAGTTAGGTTTTCCTTGATTTATAGTCAGTGATACTTGTGCCGCAGTTTAATCTGTGGTTTGTTACTTAGGGTCTCTGCACAGGTCTAGTGCCAGCAATTTCCCAGCCAGCAGCTCAGTTGCCCCCTGTGAACTAGAGAGATGAGGTGAGGTGGGACTGCAGCCCTGTTCTGCCTGCTGACGACCTGGGCAGAGGCCGCGTGCTGCTGTCTCTGCGTGCCGTGGGATGGACTGGAGCACGGCGGCACGCCGCTCTTGAGTTCTGCTAAAGCTGTACCTTTAACTTTGATGAACACCTTCAACACATCCTCTGTGAAAATGTGCCAGTCAGTATAAAAAAAACCCAGAACAGTGTCTGGTAGGTGACCAGTGGACAGTTCATTATGATGTCAGTAATAAAGTCCAGTTATGCTTTTCCTAGTATCAATGAATTATCCAGCTTTATCCCCACTTTATTGAGGAATACTGTTAATGGGCTAAAACTATGTGAAGCATGGGGCCTATGTGGTTGGTTAACAACAGCTGCAGAGAGGCTCAAGGCTTTGAAGGTTTGGCAGGACTAACACCGTTGTTTTTCAGACCACACAGATTCCTAGATGACAGCAAACAGAAGCCAAACACCCAGGGGAGACAGAGGCAGCACTAGTCACTGAAAAAGGAGAGTGTTACAAAAGGATTGTGTTTGCTCTGTATTTTGAGACTATTTCCTATGTAAACTTTTTTTCTGAAGCAAGTTGGGGATGAAGTCAATGAGCCTGTGTTCTCCTTTGTAGATATAGCCTAGGACATGTGCACATTCTTCTTGTTCTGCAAATATAATTTATGGCTGAGACTGTTCTCCGTTTCATAAGGAGCATAGAAACCATTCACCTAGGGCCTGAATGCTCTGCCATGTGATTCTTTTCATGTTGAGAGTAAAGCTTATCTGCCATGTGCTAACCCTTCTCCTTTCCATGCAGCAAATTAAAATAATTAGCAAACAAAAGCCAGCTTGTAGACTTTCCATTGAAGCTGCACAAATACAAACAGACACAGAAACGTCAAGGCACTTTTTCTTTCTTGTTTAAACATTGCAAATGTCGTTGATCATTCTGCAGCATTAATTTTGCACAGATAGTGTGAAAGGGTAAGCAGTGAAAAACCATTAGAGTGAATGTTAATCCAGGTACTGTGGTTGCCAGTGGTAGTGATTCAAGCAAACAAGATGCTTCGCTGTGGCTTGGCTGAAAAATATTTCTCTAATACAAAGAAATGAAATGTGCAGCCTACTAAATGTGCGCCATTTCCTGGAAGCCGTTCTTGTTTGTATCATGGCCCACCGCTAAACAAAGTGTTACTGCCCCATCCTGTGCTTTTGTGCCAGGACTTGCCATTCTCTGTTGTGAGCTACAGCAGTGTGGCATTCCTGTTTGGAAAGGAAACTTTCCATGCAGGTTGTAGAGGCTAAAGAAAGCAAAGGATTGTTACTTCACTTATACAGAGCTTTGCTTGAAATAGCAGCCCAGAAAACCCATTCTGATTGCTCCTCCAGTGATGATTTGGGTTCAAATTTGAATGGGAGGACAACTTGGTGTGTTTTTTATTTTTCAATGTGGAGCCGAGAAGTTTGTCTTAGCGTGGATCAAAATCTGGCAGGTTGTTTTAAAGGTGCTTCTTTTTCAAAGTGATTTGTTTTGTTTTCTTTGTTGCATTAGGGCAACTGTACCAGTCTTTCATTCTGTCATTTTTTATTTATTTTCTTTTACTGCTTCTAGTTCTTGGTTGGACTTAAAGACTCTGATCCTCAGCCATGCTGAGCTCCTGCTTCATGTAACAAAGAGTGGCTATTGCAGAACTGATTCTCTCTCTTTCTACCAGGAGCTGGCCAGAGGTTCAAGTGTTTTAAATGAGTTATAGAGCTGTGCTACCTCTGTTGCTCAGAGCTGGCTAGAGGAAACAGTCTGAGTGAATAGAGTGTGTTGATCCCATGTGCTGTTAGGACCATTTTTTAATGTCCTCTGTGTTGCAGTGCAGAGAGATGGATCTGACAACTCTCTGTGATGACCCTGTTGTTTGGCTCACGACAGGCTGACTCATGAGCCCCATAAAGTAGGATAAATGACAAGGTTCACAAATGTAAATCAACCATCAGGTTGGCCTAAAGATTGTGTTTCTCTCAAGATAGAGTATGTTAGTATTTCCTCTAGTGCAAACAGTGCTGGTTAGTCTCTGAAAAAACGAATATGGAAGGAATATAGTACTGGTGTTTTCTCCATGAATAGAACAGGAATTCTTCTGTTTTTATGCAAAAACTGTTTTTATACCTCAGCTGAGGTTGAACTTGTTTTTACAGATCAAACTCTTAAAAATGTCACAAACATGGTAATTTGTGCACAGTTTCTGTATAACTCCATACATAAATTAATTACCAGTCCAGATTTCCCCACCTTTTTGGCATTAAAGGTAGTCATGGAATACAGTCTTTTTGGATAAATAAAAGTCCGTATTATATTTTTATTTGATGTTAAATGAGTCATGCAGTCAGGCAATGGATAAGAAAGTTTGAGAGAAGGAGGCAAAGCTATTTCTCTATGGTATCAACCCTACCTTCATTGTATGAGTCATGACACGAAAAAACATGAAGCTGACTCTGGAACTCTACAGCAGGGATCCTTCATGAGGAATAAAGACATATAAAACATTCCTATCCTACTGAGTTACAATCCAAATATTGCTGTGAGTGTAAACATTTTAAAATCATCTTTTCCCAAGCTGGAGCTCAAATAACCTGAGCTCTATCAGTGCTTTCTCAAACTCATCTTCACTGATGAAATTTGGAGGATTTTAGATCTACCCATCCTCTTGTTCAAAGCATGTTCTTTTTTTTTGGTTACTGGATTATAGTTAGGATCTGATGGGAGATGCTGAGAAGCAAGCATTGAAATAGAAAAGCACAAGCCAATTCTTCACCTCATTTAAACTGGCATATCTCCCTCCCTTAAAGATTGCCTCAAAATAGGTTCCTTTTCGTTCCTCTTTTCTAATCCTTACAGGCTAATCAGCAAAGAATGTTGTGTTTTAGAGGCCAGGATGCATCCGAACAGTGAAAATTGCAGAGGTTAAAAAGAGTTAGAATGATAACCCTGTCTGTGAAGAAAAGGAACATAAATAATGAAAACTATTACAGTAAAAGTGGAAATAAAACTGCAATAAGATCAGAGCCTGGGGAACAGACAAGGAAAGGCAAAGGAAAAAAAAATCTAAAATGTTCAAGGTAGCTTCATTGTCAAATGTCCGTTTAGAATTTTAACTGATTTATCTAAGTGGTAGCTGGTCTAATTTTGCAGGGAGACTGTTACATTCAGCCACTGTCTGTACTGTCCATTTTCCCATCATTCCTGTTAATGCTATTTGCAGGGAAATGATTCTTCCTTGCGCTACTGGTTCTCAGCTCATCATCTTCCCCTCCTCCTCTTGCCCACTCATCTTCTGAATACCCTTGCGAGTGTATTGGATTGTGCTGCAAGAATGGCACCGCTCGCTGCTTTGAGAGGTTGCTGCAACCCTAGAAGTGAAATGCCACTGCGACCTGGTCTCAGCTCACCCTTGGTCCCAAAGGTGCAAGAGGAAATCTGTTTCTGCATTCCTGTCTTTGAGCCTAGTAAACATAATGCCCATTGGTTTCCACAGATAAAGGAAAAATGCACTAGTCCTGCCTGCACGACCAGCTCTGAGATATTTTTGTTCCTGTCTCTTTCTCTCTGAATCATCCAGCTATTAAGGGTGTGAGAGGACATTCCTCAAACATAAAAAATCTCACCCTAGATTGAGTTTTAACAGAAGAGTGATCCTGTTTTGGGTATGCATATTTCCTGACATGCCCAGATGTCTGTTCTGGTGTAGCTTGAGACTTTCCTCTTCCTAGCATTTCTTGTGACCCAAAGCTCAGGAAGTTTGTTTTAGCATCTAAAGTTTTAGAACTGTTAATTTCCCTTGGGCATGGTTTGGTGGAGCCATCTCCTGTCTAGATGGTAAACAGAAGTGTTAATGATTGCTCTAGTATTTAAATCAGCTATAAACAAATAGCTCATTTTGCAATAAATGCTGTCTTTCCTTGCAGTAGTGTGTGTGAGGGTGGGAAAGTCTGGAAAAGGGGAAAAGGATGGTATGCAACCCTTACATTATAGATTTTCATGTTATATATAGCTTTTTTAACACCTAGCATCAGTCAAGAAGGTGTTATGGATACATGTATTCTGCACATGCATGTATGAGTAATGTCTCTAATTCAATACTAGCTCTTAGAAAATACTGTGGTAATAAGAGCTAACTTCTTTGAGATGTTGGTGGGTTTGTGCTGCTGGTGGGGATTTTGGGGGTATATTATGATAGCAGGATGAAATGGGGAAAAGAGATAAAAGTCTAGCCTGGATTACCAAAATGGGGTTGTTCCAGAAAACTTTGCCCCCCCCCCTTTTTTTTTCCTTAAATGAAATTCACATTTGTCTGGACCTCATTTAAAGATCTGTACAGTGCCACATAAAAAACTACTGCAGAAGATGGGGAACAAGAAGTCTGAATAAAAACAACCAGAAAGTACCAGAAAAGAGAAAAGCATTCAGAAGTTTCCAATATTGATTTTAAGCTTTAAAAAATGTATTTCTGTAGCAACAATCCCACAAAAAGAAGGACTGTACAAATGAAATCTGTTAGTGAAACAAAGTTAAAAAACAGTGTCAGTGAAGAGAGGTATAGAAAAGTCACAGAAGAGGTCTTGGATTGCTTTGAAGCCTTAAAAACAAATCTCCACAGAGTACAAGGCCATGAACTTAGGGATGTATGATAGGAGCTCCTGCTTGAGGTGAATGTTGCTCTTTATTCATAACTGGAGATAGTTAAAGAAGAGATATAACAGCTTTAATGCCTTTGCACACAGTAGTAAATTGGTCTTTCCCTGAATACAAACAGCAACCAGTTCAGAGAAGGAGGCTTATGGGAATCACAGAACAGTTGAGGTTGGAAAGGGCCTTTAAAGATCATCTAGTCCAACCCCCCTGCTCGAGCAGGGTTGCCTAGAGCACGTTCTCCAGCACCATGTCCAATGGCTTTTGAATATCTCCAAGGAAGGAGACTCCACAAGCTCTCTGGGAAACCTGTTCCAGTGCTCAGTGACCCTCACAGTAAAAAAGTTTTTCCTTACTTTCAGATGGAACTTCCTGTGTTTCAGTCTGTACCCGTTGCCTCTTGTCCTGGCACTGGGCACCACTGAAAAGAGTCTGGCCCCATCCTCTTTTCACCTTTCCTCCAGATACTTATACACGTTGGTAAGATCCCCCCTTGGTTGTCTCTTCTCCAGGCTGAATAGTCCCAGCTCTCTCAGCCTTTTCTTAAAAGAGAGATGCTCCAGTCCCTTGATCATCTTAGTAGCCCACCGCTGGACTTGCTCCAGTAGCTCCATGTTTCTCTTATACTGGGGAGCCCAGAACACAGTACTCCAGGTGTGGCTTCACCAGGGCTGAGTCGAGGGGAAGAATCACCTCCCTCGACCTGCTGGCAATGCTCTTCCTAATGCAACCCAGTATACCATTGGCCTTCTTTGCCATGAGGGTGTGTCGCTGGCTCATGGTCAACTTGTCCACTAGGACTCCCAGGTCCTTTTCTGCAGAGCTGCTTTCCAGCAGATCAGTCCCCAGCCTGTCCTGGTGCCTGGGGTTATCTCTCCCTAGGTGCAGGACCCTGCACTTCCCGTTATTGAACTCCCCGTGGTTCCTCTCTGCCCATTTCTCCAGACTGTTGAGGTCCTCCTGAATGGCAGCACAGCCCTTTGGTGTGTCAGCTGCTCTTCCCAGTTTTGTATCATCTGCGAGCTTGCTGAGGGTGCATGCTGTCCCTTCATCCAGGTCATTGATGAATAAATTGAACAGAATTGGACCTAGTACTGATCCCTGGGGTCCACCACTAGTTACTGGCCTCCAGCTAGACTCTGCGCCACTGATCACAACTCTCTGAGCTCTGCCCTTCAGCCAGTTCTTAATCCACCTCACTGTCTGCTCACCTAGCCTGTACTTCCTGAGCTTACCTATGAGGATGTTATAGGAGACAGTGTTGAAAGCCTTCCTGATGTCAAGGTAGACAACATCCACTGCTCTCCCCTCATCTACCCAGCCAGTCATTCCATCATAGAAGGCTATCAGATATTGGTTAAGCATGATTTCCCCTTGGTGAAGCCATGCTGACTACTCCTGATCACCTTCTTTTCCTCCACATGCTTGGAGATGGCCTCCAGGATGAGCTGCTCCATCCCCTTTCCAGGGATGGAGGTGAGGCTGACTGGCCTGTAGTTGCCTGGGTCCTCCTTCTTGCCCTTTTTGAAGGCTGGAGTGACGCTGGCTTTCTTCCAGTCTTCAGGCACCTCTCCTGTTCTCCATGACCTTTCAAAGATGATGGAGAGTGGCCTAGCAATAACGTCCGCCAGCTCCCTCAGCACTCGTTGGTGCATCCCATCAGGGCCCATGGACCTGTGTATGTCCAGTTTGCTTAAGTGATCCCTAACCCGATCTTCTTCCACCAAGGGAAAGTCTTCCTTTCTCCAGACTTTTCTCCCTGGTCTCTAGGGTCTGGGATTCCTGAGGGCCAGTCTTAGCAGTAAAGACTGAGGTGAAGGCATTCAGTATCTCTGCCTTTTCTGTAGCCTTTGTCACAAGGACCCCTGCCCCATTCAGCCACAGGTCCACATTTCCCCTAATCTTCCTTTTGTTACCAATGTATTTGAAGAAGCCCTTCTTGTTGTTCTTGACATCCCTCAACAGATTAAACTTCACATGAGCCTTGGCCTTCCTAGTTCCATTTCTGCATGCTCTCTATTCCTCCCAGGTTACCTGTCCCTGCTTCCGCCTTCTGTATACTTCCTTCTTCTGTTTGAGTTTTGCCAGGAGCTCCTTGCTCATCCATGCAGGTCTCCTGCCCCCTTTGCTTGACTTCTTACTCATAGGGATGCACCATTCTTGAGCTTGGAGGAGGTGATCTTTGAATATCAGCCAGCTTTCTTGGACCACTCTTCCTTCTAGGACCCTATCCCATGGGATTCTTCCAAGCAGGTCCCTGAAGAGGCCAAAGTTTGCTCTCCTGAAGTCCAGTGTTGTGATCCTGCTCATTGCCCTGATTCCTTTTCGCAGGATCCTGAACTCCACCATCCCATGGTCACTGCAGCCAAGGTTGCCCCCAGTCTTCACACCTCCAGTCAGTCCTTCTTTGCTTGTACGTACAAGGTCCATCAGAGCACCTCTCCTCATTGGCTCCTCAGTCACCTCAGGAAGTTGTCATAGATGGTCTCCAGGAAACTCCTGGATTGCCTGTGCCCTGCTGTGTTGTCCCTCTAGAAGATATCAGGGTGGTTAAAGTCCCCCATGAGGACCAGCACCTGCGAACATGAGGCTGCTTCCAGCTCTCTGCAGAAAACCTCATCTGCTTCCTGATCAGGTGGCCTGTAGCAAACACTCACAACAGCATCACCTTTAACCCTTACCCGTAAGCTCTCAACCAGCCCATCATTCACCCCCAAGCAGAGCTCCATACGTTCCTGCTGCTCTGTCACAGAAAAGGGCAACTTCTGCTCCTTGCCTTCCTGGCCTGTCCTTCCTAAAGAGCCTCTATCCATCCACTGCAACATTCCAGTCATGCGAGCTATCCCACCACATCTTTGTAATCGCAATGAGATCATAGCCCTGCAACTGCACACAGATCTCTTAATTCCTCCTGGGATGGAAGAGCTTGTTTAATTCGTGGTTTGAGGGAGCATGTGGAAGCTGGTAGATGGGTTTGAGTGATTGGAGAAGCGTGGAGATTTTGCCTCTACTGCTCCTCTCAGGGAAAGGATAACTTGCTTCTTATATGCAGTAGCAGGTGTCAGGGCCTAGGGACCCTGTAGGGCCTTTCTGCTGTTATGATTTTATTCTCTTGCTTTGTGTGAAGTAGTGCCCTCTTTGGAATAAAATTTTTGCATGAGCTGCTTACTACACCTAGCAGAGTCAAATATAAATCTCAAAATATCAGGCAAAAGCTCCACTGAATCAGAGACCATTAATGAGTCCTGCATGGACTGTGGGTGGTTCACTTGTGAAAAGCTGTGAGCTAATATATTGGAAAGGTGACCAAATACTATCATGGCAAATATAAAGCATTTCACAGAAAGAAAATTGGCAGTTGCATATTGACAGAAAACTTCAAAGGGATAGAGATGCTGTGTGTCAAACACGTCTGCACTAATAGAATTGCAGATGGGGTGATTTAGCTCTTTTTGCTTTTATTCCTATGAGCATTCCCCCTGGAATGTATTGTTCTGAGTACCTGGCTGCATTTGAAACAGAAGTTATTTCAAAGTGCAAGCCTTCCAGTAATCCTCAGCTAACTGTTTGGCATGAAGGTGTCTACTTCTGTGCCATCACCTTAAGATGTCACCTTATTGCTTTTTAGTGGATAAAGACAGGGAAGTCCAGAGCACAATTAGTTTTGCCCACATGTAGATTCCTCCATTTGGACAGATGAGTTACATATTAAACTCCTCTTAGGAGGTTGTATACATCTCTCCTGACAGCAGGCAAAGGGAGTGTGATTTTCAGGTGTAGTGGCCTGCATCTGGATGTCTAAAGTTAGGACTTCTTGAAAGAGTCATCTCAGCTTTCTTTTCAGTGTGGCCGGACAAAGTGTAGGTGATGTGAATGGTCTTTCTGGATTGTTTGTTAAGCTCTAGTTTTGGTAAAGTATTTTAAGTAACACAAAATGTATTATGTTTATGTTTAGTATATAACAATGAACACCTCTTCAAAAAGTTGCTCTTTCCCAAGGATAGATAAAGACAAGTCTAAACCTCAAGTAGAAATTTAGCCTTGGCACATGGGTGGAGATCATGCAACATCAGGAGGTCAAGGGGATAATAAAGATTTCTAGGTATATATTTGTTAGCAGGTGAGCTATAATTTGCTTAGAAGTGCTGGTTTTCCACCTGAGAGCAGTAGAGCAGAAATACAGAGTGGGTAAATGTTTGCAGGAGGAAGGTAAACTTGTTCACATGACAAGTGCCTGTTGTGAGTTGGGTGGTGAGGGCAGCTAGCATATGTCATTGAAAATACTGTATCTGTTCTCTCTGCAGTTTATGTACGCATCTTAGCTAAGTGCACAAGAGCCTTAACTCAGATACAGTTACTCTGCCTCAGGTTGGTTCACGCTGGAAAAATAGACCTTTTCCAGTGAACTAGAATGAACTGATGCAGTTGCAAACAGCTAGCAGATGTTAAAAGTGAATGAACAGGAATCAGCTTGAGGGGCCTGTCTGGGGAGCCAGCTCTCCCAGGAGTTAGGAGGCAAGGAAGACGCTGAGGTGGTCTTCCCTGAAGAGCCTGGCAAACAATGCTGGAATGGTGTTTTTGGCTCAGATGAACAAGACCCCATTAAACTCCAGAAATCTCTTCTATTACCCTTCTATCTTTTTCAAGGAAAGTCCAAGCATCGTGTATTTGTTGTGTTTGGCATTCCTGGTGTGACCCTTGGAAATATATTTTGAGCGTAAGAATGGTCAGTTATTACTTAGTCTCCAGAGGTTGTCTGATATGTAAAGGAAAAGTAGCGGCTTTTCTGTTACCTCTTTCTGCAGAACTGGAGTGAATGGGAAAAGATGATAGATAGCAATAGGGCTGAAAAAGATAGTGGCAAGGAGAACATTATCAGTTTCCCTGCACCTGAGAAAGAGCTGATTGTTCCCACCCACCAGCGTTCCAGAAGTTTTAAGCAATCTCTGTAAAGGGGTGGGTGACTGGATTAAAAGTTGAAAATTACTGTAGTAGGCAAGGTACTTCCAGTGATACAGGTCACCTGGTTTGCTATTTTATGTAAAATATTACAGATGGAACATTAAGAAACTTGGTAATTTGCACAAATCTATTTTCAATCTGTTTGTGAGACCATGCTGTGCTGTTGTGCTGCTCTGTTTCTCGGAAATAAGATGTTATGAAGAACCAGTTACCTTTCTTTTTTATTAAAAACAAATTAATTACGAAAATCTGATTTTGTAAAGCAGAAGTGCAGAATAGACTCCAGAGCAGGTAGTTTGCCTCTGTGCTGTGCTGTTACATACCGATGGATTGGGGAGTGAGTGGAAGAGGAGTTGTGCCATTTAACTTGGGAGCCAAGGCTCCTGGCGTTGTTAAGGCGAGGAGGTGGATAATTTAGAGCACAGGAATTATAACTCTCCATTGACTGCATCAGGAGTCACAGAACTGTTGAGGTTAAAAGGGACCTCTGGAGACTGTCCTGTCCAACACCGCTGCTCAGAGCAGGGTCAACTAGACGCTGCTCAGAGCCATGTCCATTTGGGTTTTGACCCACTCCAACAATGGCAACCCCACAACCTCTCTGGGCAACTTGTTCCAGTGTTTGATCACCCTTACAGTAAAAAAGTTTTTTCTTATATTTAAACAGAATTTCCTGTATTTCCATTTGTGCCGATTGCCTCTTGTCCTGTCACTGGGCACCACTGATGAGTCTGGTGCTGTCTTCTTTACTCTCCCTGCTGTCAGTTATTTATGCACAGTGATAAGATCCCCCTGAGCCTTCTCTTTTTGAGCCTAAACAATCCCACCTCTCAGCCTCTCATCGTATGTCAGATGCTCAATCCCTAAATCACCTTCACGGCCCTTTGCTGAACTCACTCCAGTAACTCCATGTCTTTCTTGTACTGGGGAGCCCAGCACTGGACACAGTACTCTAGTACCAGTGCTCACCAATGCTGCGTAGAGGAGAATAAATCACTTCCCTCGACCTCCTGGCGAATCTAAAGATAAATATGTACAATGATGTAGGGCGGTGTGAATGCTCTCCGCAGAGCCAGATTTCTGTCCCAGCTTGGAGGAGAGTGGTGCCTAACTGCCTTTTGGATCTCTGCGCAGGTATAAATGCCAGGTGAGGTGGATCTGTTTTTGCAGTTTCCGAAAAGGCGCCTCCTCCCCAGAAAGAGGTAGTTTAGTGTATCTCATGTCATCAAGTTTTCTTACAGTCCGTGCTGGCCTCCTCCTGTGAGCATGCTGGCTTTTGTGTATGTATGTCTTGCTGAAGCACCCAGCTGTCCCTGAATGCTGTATAGAACGGGAATCTAACTGAGGGCTGAGCAGCCCTGTTTTGAGGTCCAGACACTCCAGCATCTCTGAAGGGACAGGGCCACATATTGGCTTCCCACCTTTAGAGCGCAGAAGCGCAGTAGCCCTTCTACATCTTGCAGGGGTATTTTGAGGCTGTGTTAATTAAATGAGCTCAGAGAGAATAATGGTCACCATGTATTAGATGGGATAAAGACCCAAATAAAGGATATGAAACAAGATATAGCAGACATCCAGCAGAGCCCTTGCTGGGGCTGAGAATCCTCTAGTGAGTGAGCTCCCTTTTGGTATTATGGAATTTGGCTAGAGGTTAGTTGCTGTATGTGGAGAGGGAAAGGGAGGCTGATGATCAATAATTATATTTGCTATCAGTTAAAAATGGTCAGTGAAATAGAGAAGGGTATCAGCTAACAGCAGCCTTACTTTATTCCTAAAATAGGAAGTGCTAAGTCTAGAGAGTACACTGGCAATGTTATATTTTTATTAAAGAAAAGGTAGGGAAAATTACTCCTTCTGCAGGATCTAATATGAGCCATGCTTCAGTACTGGTGTTTCAATTACAGCCAAAAAGCCATTGTATGTCTTCTGAGTAATTGAAATGACACTACAGGTCCTTACTAATGAAAAAAATCCCCTGCAAATCTTTGGGGGAAAACATATTAATAGTTTGACATTAAATCTATACTGAGTCTGGCTCAACTGCCCTGCTTTGACTTGTAGTTGTGACTGACGTTAGTCTGTTTAGCAGTTTTTTTACTGTCAGATTATTGTGGTAGTTGTTACAAATTCCCGATCCCATGCTATTTAACACTATCTGTAACAGCAGCTTGGCACAGTATGATCTGTGAAGTTGTTCAGATGATTTTCATGAGATTGCCCATGCTCTCTTAAAAGCTGTGAATGGTTTCCAGAGCAAAATTGAATACAGTTAAATTTCTCCTGTGCATTATGCCTCTCAGCACGACCAGCTATTGGTGGATCAGGACTTTGCAAGCTTGTGAGAATGCAGAGGTTGGCTGCCACGCTCTGTGCCCCACTGTAAATACCCTTCCTTGTGGGGTGTTAACCGGGGGCTGGGGGAGGCAGAAGGGACCAGTTCCTTTGGGACACTGCTTCAAGGCCCACACAGCTTTTCTGACAGGGTAACTTCCTTCATTTAGGAGTTGATCTTTGCTCTGCTTCCATATCATCCGTCTGGGACAGAAAACAGTCCTGCTATACTAGGAAATATAGCATCTTTTGAGTAACATCCTTCTTGTGGCATTTATAATTCAAACAGGCAGTTGTGTTTTTCCAGAGCTCTTACTTTCTGTAACTGGCTTTGCAGGCTGCAATGAAATGGTATTTTAAAAAGGAGAACATCTTTGCTGTTTTGGGGATCATAGTAACTTTGTGCACTTAGGTTTGCAACAACTTAGAGAACTTGTTGCCTCAAGTACCTTGGTGGCAAAGCAAACAGTGCACAAAAATAGCTAGTCCTGTTTAGACTTTCCAGCACCCTCTTTTTCCAGTATTCCTGAAGAATGATGTGGAAGTGGAAGACTGTAGGTTGGCGTATGGATGGTTTCAGTAAGCAACTTGATTTCTAAATATCAGTAGAACTTGTAACTAAATGCTTTCTGAGTTCTGGATTGTGTGTTCGGCTAAGACTTGCGTCTGGGCTCTATGCTATGTTGGTTACCTGCAAGCTGTGGAAAGAAAGAATGTTTTGATCACCGTTTGCATGTACTAGTAAACCTGGCATTCCTGATACCTTGGATTTGTCTTGTGTAAAACTGTCAAATTTGCTTATTGTCAATGTCTGTTCTGCTGAACTTTGACTGAATGCTTTTAAGGGATCACAAACAATTGAATTAATTCATAAGAGATACAGGTTTGATATTTCTGTCTGTGATCTTGACTACGTTACTGCAAGGTTCAGTGAACAAACATCTATTTCATGTATCTGTGTAATTCTTGTCTCCATCTCTTCTGATATTTTTGTAGGGAAAACAGAATATCCCCCAAAACATTCTCACCTTTTTTATTTTATCGTGTATCTGTTGGTGACTCTTATTAGTATGGAAAAATGTGTGACAGTGCTGTCGTCGTAGTGTCTTGAGCAATGACGAGCTATTACCGTGGCAACAACACACATATATGAGTATGTGATAAAGTATGCTTATTAAAGGAGCAGATGCTGTGAAACTAGGACTGAAACATTGTGTTTATATGTTATTGTTCTGTCTGTAGCAAATCTGTTTTTTCAAGAGGTTATAACCCCTGTCACTCAAGTCTGTCCTCACAAAGGTCACCATTTCCTCAGTTATGATAATTCAGATGTGAGCCCTTCCTGAAACATAATCTGTTAAATGTTTAGATATCAAGCTTAAAAAAAATCAAAATCAAACAAAGCAAATGTTCCTCCCCCTTCTCTGAAGAAAAGTTACTCAGAATGTTTTTCATTATCTATATGCGAAATACACGTTCATACAAAAGTCCATGTATAAACAAAAAAAGTAGATATGGTTTGAAAATTAACTAAACACTTATGATGGCAGATCTGCCAAAGTGGTAACTCCTGGTAGGGTGCAGGGACAGTGCTGAGAAAAAAACCTGAAAGCTAATGTTGGTGATAATTTACAGCAGTTCCACTGCTGACAAAACCATTCATGTAACCTATGCCCTCAGTCTCGATAAGGCTGCATAAAAAATGACACTGTTGGCAAACTGGAGATTTCCTTCAGAATAGGGAGATCATTTATATCTTGGAGAAACCCAGGATCTTCTAGTGAGTGAAATTTTCTGACGTAGGAAAGGCTTTAGGATAATTGCAGGGTTTTCTTATCTTATGCCTGGACTAAAGTAGCTCTTAGCAGCTTTGGTACCAGGAAACTATAGAAGTTCTTGTCTTTCCCTCCTACTTTGGTCCTATGCTGAAAAGATTATGTTTAGACAATGAGTACTGGGGTCAGAAATTTCTAATATGGAGTGTATGGATGTTAGCATTGGATTTTATATTTCATACAGATCTTGTAGCCTTGCCATTTTGAGAGCACATGCTAATGCAGACCTGTCTGAAGCAATGATGAAAATATATGTCTACATAGTTAATTTGGCCTCAGGATCTTTGTTTATCTAATGCAAGTGCAGATTTGAAACTGGTCCTTTTGGAGAAGAGCACAGAAATGTTAGGGGTAGCCATTAGAGATCTTTCCTTCTGTTTTTTGTTTAGTTTTGTTTCATTTTCCTGTATAGCAGTATCAGGTTGCCTGTCTTTTCTAGAGAAATTGTAGATTTATTATGTTTCTGCTTTACACTTCTTTGTCTGCATTAACTAATTGCTAGAGTTTTTGGAAGTGGAAGAAAAATCGAATTCCAAAGCAAATGGATTTTATGCTTCTACCAGGCAATTTTCCGACCCTTATCTAATTTTAAATTACAAACTTTAGATAAAATAATTTGTGGTTTGTGTTTCTTCTTTCCTGAATAGAACAAAATCTGGTCCTAGTATTTAAGCTGCAGCTAATGGGCTGTATTCTATGATGAGATTATTACCTGCTATTCTGCAATTAGGGTATGTACCAAACACAGAAGGAAACAAGAAGCTGAATTCTGAGGAGAATAAAAATATTAGTGAAAGTTGCAAGTATTTTAGAGGTGAGTATTTTGATGCATTGTGAAGCAAATGCACTCTTCTGTGAGCAAAACATAAGGGTCAGGAAAATGGAGAGTAAATAAATCCTTGCGGTGCACTTCCAAAGAGACTCGCCAGTTTATCGTATTTTTGCCTTCACAGTTCCCCCATTGGTGGCCAGAAAGCAGTCAACTGAGAAGATGAAATCCTGGGCTTACTATCTTCAGTAGCCTTTGCCACTGGCTTCAGGAGAGTCAAGATCTTAACTGTGTTCCTATTAGGCTTTTCCTAATTTGAGTTAAAATAAAGGGAGCGTGGATTATCTCTGAAATAATACACTATCAGGTGACTCTGTTTTGCCTGTTTGTTGATATGCATTTCACTGAAGCATCAGCAGTTCTCATACAGTTGATAGTGCTTTTTGTGGTCTCATGGAGGTTCAGTCATCTTTCAGTGCCTTACCTTGAAGTCTACCTAGGAATCATAACTTTTCAGAAGGTATTAGTCTTAAGTAGTAGCTTTTGAGATCTCAGACTGGACAAAGACATTGAAACACTTAAGCATAGTTACTGTGTAAAATAGGTTTTCATTGTCTTTAAATATAAATCTTTTTCTCTTTGAATTAGTTATCTGGTGCCTTTTAAAAATAGATGAATCCGAATTACATCAATAGTTCTTAAATGTAAAAGCCCTTACTAGGGAAATGTTGAGACATTGCTGTACAGACACGATGCTTGCCATTAAAGTTCAAAACTTCTTAGCGTCAAAAACCTTAGATAATCTTATTGAATAGGGGGGAGGGGGGCTCTGGTGTGTTTTGAAGGACAGATTTCAGCATTCTTAGGATTTGTAAAACTTCTAAAATACGCCTATAAGCTATATCCATCTTGCCTTTAAAAACGATTAAATATCTTCCTTCCTAAAGTTTCCCAGCTGGCTGGTATGCAGATGAGAAAGCGTAGTGAGAAAAATAGGGTATCTACTGGTGTCAGTTTGGAACGTCGAGAAAAACTCATCTACTTATTTTTCCAAAATGCCAGCTCATGCCCTGGCTTAGAGCTCTGAATGAAATCTGGCCAAAGGATTGGGCGGATGCTTGCATCTTCCTGAGGAGTTTGAGTGCCGATGTAAAGTGTCAGCATTTCTTACCAACAGGAAGGTGAAGTACCATAATTACAGATTTGGTCTTATTTCAAATTGTCTAATATATTAGAACTATAAAGCTGTGATGAAGGGAAGAATAAATTAATTGTGCTGCTGTAGAATTCATTTACAGATTATATCCTCACTTTCACGAAAGCTGGCTGCTCTGTGATATTCTTATCTTGTGTTTTCTTTTTTCCTTGTGGCTTCACTAAGACAAATTGGCACAACATGACTATGCCTATTGGATGTGATCATATTATTGTTTGGTGGAGATGAGTCTAAATCACTAACACTGCAATGTACATTAGGTGTTGCCCTGCTCTCCTGAGCTTCAAGAAGTGCTGAAATTCAGTGGCTTATTAAAGGCCCTTTGATCTGGTCATCTTATTAAATTTGTGGTAATGTGTAAGCCTTGAAAAACAGCTAAAAGGGCTTGTCTTTGCTACTTCAAGAGAGAGAGATGTCATCATTAGTCAGTCTGCTTTTGAGGTAGACTTTGAGCCTTCATTCCATAAAAGAATTCCCCTGACACAGTGATTTCTGTAAATAGGGCTAACCAGAAGGGTGGATTTTGTGCTGTCAAGATGCAGTGCATTTTTGTGCACAGTAGTTAACTACAAAAAGAATTATCCAATTGATTCAGCACTGCAGGGATCACTTTTAGAAAGTTATGATGACGTTCAGTCCCTTGAACTGGAAGGATGGAGGTTAAATTTCAGTACCAGCAATTTCTGGCCCAGTGTCATGTGCAGCAGATTCTGATGAGGGTAGAAACAATCTGTGAGGCTCATTTTTTTCTGTATTCTGGCATTTTTTTAAGAGGTTTGGTGGATATAGCTTTTAGGCAAAACTGGAAATGGTCAATATTCAAGTTCAGATCTTAGCTGAGGAAAACATAACTTATTAGAAATGCTGGACCAGAATCTGATTATGGTTAGTATCAGGGATAGCTGAAGATAAAATACAACTTCATGTGTGTTGCCAAACATGGTCATCTGTAAAAGGCCCCAGGAACAGCACATGGGGAGTAGGTTCAGTAAAAATATGGGTCCAACTGCATGAGCTGTGTTTTTTTGAAGGACAATGAAGGCATGTGGATCAATGTGGCAATGAAGAAATAGCAGGGTACTTAATTTATATTCGCTTCAGATAGATATAAGTGCTCCTGTCTTTGTTCTGGTATACTGTATGTATATTTAGATCTTATGTTGCTTATGAAATCTTTTTCTAGCATGTGCCAGCTTCTAAATCTTGCCTTTTACCCAACACATGCTATGAGCTGGATGTTACTGGTTTTGCATCTCCAGTTTATCTGGAGTTTAACCACGCCTTGCTTTGACCCCCTGAGTGCTCTAGGCAGTGAGGCACTGGTATAGGGGACTGCAAATCTCTGCTAAGGTTTTAAGGGTTTTTTCTTCTGTAAATGGAGAGCACTCATCTGCACCACTTTGTTAATTGTAGATTGTACTGTGATTAAAAAGATCGAGAAGGAGAAATTGGAAAGGAAATGAAGCTTAACAACAAAACAAAACAACAACAAAAAGCCCATAGCGTTCCCTAGCAACAAGGATTTATAGAGTTTTCTAGTGTGAGATTGCTCTTTGAGAATTTGCCCAGAAAACAAAATCAAGGCTTCACTTTCCAGTTGGGGCATAGGAAAGAAAAGTGAAAAATTCCACTGGCTCTAGGCGTGATGGGGAACGGAAGGCCAAGAGAGATGCTCTCTGGGAGATATCACGTGCTGTAGACTTCTGTCTTTGGTTCTTCAGATTACCACTGGAAATGCATTTGCATTTTAATTATGTTCTATTATTTGTTGTCCTGTTTATTCTTTGTCTTTTTTCCCCTATGAGAATTTTGTTCTAAAGCCTTACACTGAGGTCTGACTAACCAACGTGTCATGCTTGTATCATCCTCTCCTTCCTCCCACTGCTCAGAGACAAGTTCAAATGTGATGTTCTTTACTCAGTGGTATTATCTTTTGCGCTGTGAGCATAATATGAGGTCCTTGCTACCAGATCTAGGAATTCATTTTACTTTCCATGCCAGAAGTCAGAAGAAAATATTGAAATTACTTAATTTTCCTTCTGTGTAATACTTTCAATTTCCAAATCTTGATGCTTGCTAGCCATTCAGTCTTTGTTCCTGTGTTTTACATTTTCCTCTTTCATGGCCAGATACTCACTTTGTTTTGTGGCTGTCCTCTGACTAATTTTATTTGCTAGTCTTTCCTCAGTGGTGCTGAGCTGACTAGAAGCAAGCAGAGTGAGCTACTGTGAGGTGACTGGAAATGTTGACAATATTGAGCTCAAGCCAATGCCTTGTCACGTGGTACAGCTAGTTGCCAGTGCTGAGCTTACATTGTCCCACAGTTTCTACCATGCCAATCTTGCAAAAAAAAGACAGTTCATGTCTTCTTTCAGAAGTGCCAGAGTAAAAAGGATACCTAGTATTTGCAAAGAAGACTTGGATTTACAGTTCTAGGATTCGCTTTTTTTTACTGAGATACATTTTAGCCTAGAGATCAAACCAAACTTGTATCTCAGGCTGTAAAAATTAATCTGCTTCTCCTTGAGCAGTAAAATAAGATAGCTAGCTTTTCAGGAGCATTAAGGTTTTTGCTCATGGCCTTCTGTTCGGGTGCTGAGAGAGGAGCCATGCTTTTCCAGCTGTGTGTGTAGAAGTCCTTGGCCTCTCTAGGAAGCCTGTCCACAAATCTTTCCATTACAAATGGCAGCATAATTACAATAGCTAAGAAGAAAATGAAATCAGAAGTTTAAGCTGAGAGGTATTACCAGTGTTTTTCCAACACTGTGGCGCAGCAAAAACACCTCCTTATATAAATTGCCTTGGTACACACTGTGCATATCTCCTTGTGTTCTGGATATGAGTGGCAGTCTGTGACTGCGCTTTGTTAGTTGGCAGCCCTGAATACTGACCTAAATTAAAACTTCATATGCATAGGGACATATTCATCTTTAGTTTATGTGAGTATGTAGGATAATGGGTTGCTATGGTAAAAATTGCAGTGATGACAAGCTGTGTGATGTCAAGCTAATATAAGATGGTTTTAGCAAAATGAAGAAAATACATTGAGAGAAATATTAGGCAGATATTTTGGATGAATAATGCCCTTTATACTTAATGAATGGAAATCCTGTTCCACCTGCATTACTTCTCTTTGGTCAGTGAATCCAAACAGATGGGGCTCATCTAAACATCTGGCCATTTCTTCTGATCGAAAAATGGAAGCTAATTGACAGAGAAGCATTTTCATTTCATTTCATGCAGGCAATTTATAAATTTCCTAAGATGAAACTGAATCACAGATGCTCCTCTGAGCGGAAAAATAGTTAGTTTAGAGAAAAGTAAGTTGAGTGTATGGTCAGGAAGATGTGTTGGACTCCATATTTGTTGTCCATCTTAAAATTTCCTAGTACTACTCTTTTGAGAAGTGTGAGGTAAAATATCCATAACTTTTCAGGATTTTTAGGAGTCATACACAGTTCAGTAATGTCCAGTGGATTCACACTGGGCTTTATTAGGCATTAAGCTGTAAAGAAGGGACAGATGGGTCTAATATTTGTTTTTCAAGCGGATTAATCTGTCCCTGATTTTTATTATGGGATCTTTTGGTGCCTGATTCTTCATGCAATAGCAAGTTTTTAAAACTATACCATAGACTTCTGCTATTCTAGATTGGTACCATTCCATGCAACACATTTCCATCATGTTTACAAACTAAGGATTTGTGGATATTTTGGTTAATTTGCCTCATTCGATGCAGATGTGAGTAAACGGCAAGTGAGACACTTCAGTAAATGAAAAGGTTTACTATTTTTAGTTCTGGGGAATGCAGATATTAGGAGATGTTGTTATCAGATAATCGAATCACAACATAAAACCTCTTGGAAATACTCTAAGGATTTAGTAAAGTATTTGTTGAGGGGGAACCATAGCATTTACATGCATTCTTTTATATCTGAATTTGACTTGACATTTTTGCTTGCAGATGTTAAGCCATTTTCTAAAATGCTCTTAATACTCTGGCACTGGTTGATTGTTAATTTATTACTTTATAAATTATAAACAGATATGTGGGCTGAAAAGTGGTAAATCTACTAGTTGTCTAAGGTAAGGTTTCAGTATTTCTTCTATATTAAACACAGCACATGAAGTACATGAAGTACTGCAAACACTGCAGTTATTGCAAGTATTTATCACGTGTTAAACTGGTATGGGTTTGAAGGCCATGTTTTCTTTCCACGAATTTTAGTGTAAAGAGAATTTGTGGACTCAATTCTTGGAGTATTTTGCCCTGAGCCCTGGCACATGTCTAGAGTTACATTTTAGGAAGTGCTGTATGCTCACCATTTGAAAATCAGGCCCAGGTAAGATATTATTAAATTAAGCAATCAGAATTGCCAGTCAGTAGAGCTGATTGAAGGTTTGTTCTTGAAAAATGAAAGCTTTTGAAAGGATTATTGGCAATTCTCAATCTTGATTGGAACATCATCAAAGAAAGGTTAAAGATGTTGATCAGGCTGTTGTGAAGGCTATTCCAATTATAGCCTTTCGGCAAAATCTTACCTTTGTCAAAGTAAAACTAAGCCGGTGGCTTATTCAAAGTTCTGGGACTTGGTGCTTGAAATGCCAGTCAGGGTCCAGTTTGAAATCAGTGGAAAGAGATGACTTTAGTTACCTGTTCTGCTATGCTGCTTTGCTCTTATCACTCAGGAATAGTGGTCATTCCAAATCATGAAAATAAACCAGGTAAAGTGGGACATAGCCTTCCCATTGTGTGTGTTGTAGGAAATTGAACAGTAGTAGATCTATTTGAATGTGGTTGCATAGCTTGTGTTTAGAGCTGATGGCAGATACCTAAATTTAAATCCTAAATAATGGGGACAAAGCTGAAATAAAGCATCAAAGGACAGTTTGCTATTCCTGCTATTGTCATCAGTGGGATTTGTCTTGGCTCTCTTGTTCTCTTCTTGACCCTCTCATTTTGTAAAAGGGGTTGAAAGTGCTCCTTGTCCTTACTTTCAGGAAGACAATGTCTGTCCAAATCCTAAGTTGATTTCCTCTGTGACAATTGAGGTAAAAAAAGCAGTGCAATATTGGGTCTGCCAGTAGTTCCTCCTGGTTCATGGCACCTCCAGCCTAAGTCTTTGTCAAACCATTCAAATACCACATGAGATACTAATGTCAACGGCATGCATGCAGTCCATCTTTAGCAAAGAATCTGCTTTCGAAAACATTTCAGCTGAGGAAGTAGTACTGTGAGCCCTTTTCAGCTAGACAGTGCTATATACATGTGTATATTTATGCACTATATATACACCAGAGAGAATGTGTGTCTCATGAGAGAGCAGTACAGTGAGTTTGTTACAATTGTTTGTTGTTAGCCAAGAAGCTCTCTATATTCATGGTCTGCTTTATCCATACCAGCCCATGAGCAAGGCATTCTGGCCTCGCTCCTGTCTTGCACCACTGTGCTTTAGCCTATTCACACTTCACACTGACTTCAATGACACTGCATCCATGTTATACAAAGTGGAAGGCTGTGCTTAATGTCATATTGGATGTGGCCCACTAGAAGACGGAAAACAGAATTCTTAAGTACTGTCATGCCTTCCTCAATCCCTAGGTCTCTGATTTTTAGAGGTTTGTTCAGTGGCATAAGTAAGCTGAATTAAAGCACTTGGCTATTCTTGCTCCATTTCCAGAAATGCTCTCTGTGGCCACTTAGAAAGGATGGCTGACAAGTAGCTGGGTCGACCAGTTTTCTGCCATTTGTGATTTTCCTGTAGTCAATGCTTATGCTAATGGTCTCTTTCTGGAGTGCTCTTCTAGTATCTCAGCACTTACAATGCTACAGAATTTTGATTTCACTGACAACATTCATTTGTGATTTTATGAACCCTTCTCATTTTGATCTTAGCCAGTCATAGCCCTGCTTATGACAAAAAAATGAGAACTCAGAATCTGAGAATAAATCTAGATGAGCGTGTTGGATTGGCTATCATACTGTCACTCAGCAGGAACTGGCTTTGAAACTTGCTTGTGTTTGTAAAAATATGAAAAACTTACCAGCATAGGTAAAATAGAGAAAGGGCAGTACAGCTTTTTAAAGGAATTATAATTGTCATTCATCAGTTAGTCCCTTTTCCTGAAGATAGCTACCCATAAGCTCAAAGCATGATGTCCCTTTTTCATTTTCTTTTTAAAGGGTTGAGAAAACTTGCACCTGAGAGTTTGTTTATATTGTGGGCTGATTTGCTGTCTTGTAGACTCTTAAGACTGCCGGGCTGAGACAAATGGCTGCAGGTTTCTTTTAACACTTGACATTATGTCCCTCCAATCATCACATCTTATTGTTGGTGTCACTTTCATCCGGAAGAAAAGATTTTCATAGCTTCCTTTCAGCTTTTCTTCCTCTGCTTTTCTGAAGTTTTTCCCAAATGAATTTTTCTCAACTTTGCTGCATGCTGGTTGAGTAATGAATCTTTTTAATCCATATTATATGGATGGCTGCTGTGTTGCCTCCTCTCAGAGCAATTCTGAAGCATAAGAACACCAGTGGTGTTGTGGTATAATAACTGCTAGGAACATCTCACTGATACTTCCTGCTACCTACTCCTTCTCAGGCGTTATGTTCACTCTTCCACAGCCCCTCTGGGTGCTAAGGCTGGCTCAAGCTAGAGTTAGGGGTTTACGGCAGGTTGTGAGTGTCCCAAGTCCTTTGCTGGGAGGAATATGGTGTATTTTTTGCACATTTTCTAAGCAGGCTTTTATATCTTGCTTTTTCTTCATTAGTTTTGCAGCTCCACAATACATCCAAATTTACTATATATACACATACACATAGATAGTATGTATATATGTATGTATGTATAGACATGCACATAGTATGTATAGACATGCACGTATATTTGTATATATGGAGTGTTTCATTTGTTGGATGATTGTTTTTTTCCTGTTACCCTTAAAGCCAGTTTTGCCCAGCTCCTGGGTTTACATTTTTTTAACCACCCACTGGTGAGTTATTTATAGTTTTGGGGTCTCCAATGTCAGCCATATCTCTCCATGCCTGTACTCTTCTACACTGCAAGTCCTTTTTTTGAAGAAAGAGTCCCCAAAAGCTTGTTTTGGGAAGTCCAAGATGTCTTCAGCTGGAGGATGATGTGTGACCTTTGCAGAGCAGCCACTGGGATGAGCCAGCAAATCTTCTGGTGTTTGGGCTTCCTGGACCTGACCCCAAATGCTCCCAATGGACAGCTGCAGCCCTTTTTGAGCCCAGGCACTCCATGTGGAAGAGACCTTGCACTTTTTGGAGGAATCTTGAGACAGTTGCTACTGCCACAGATCAGCTACTTCTGTTGAAGGAGGTCACAGTTTAAGTGTCTTTTTGGAGGCTAAATAGAAAAACTTTATGGGCCATAACAGTCCAGAAGGCTGTTTTTTTCAGCTCTTCTAAAGTATTAAGAAATCTCTGAGTAGTTTAGAAGTAAAACTGTAGTATAGTGCAGGCTAGGCACAAAATCTGCTGCTCTACTCATGTTGCTATGATGGCAGCTTTTTTTAAAAAAAATAGCTGTATCTATATTCTTCCCATGTCAAAACAAAACCATCCTCTCTCCCCCCAATTACAACACCAAAAATACCTTCAGCAGAATTTCAACGCAGAATTTAACAGGGTTGAATTAGGAGAGAATTAGACTCTCAAGCAAACTGACAGGTAGTTTTGTTTCTGCAAAGAAAGCAGTTAAGTACAGAATATCGTGCCAGCCTCCAGCTATTCAAATATCATCAACTGGATTTCCCTCCCTTTCTTTCTCTACCTCCTGTCCTCTTACCAAGAATCACAGGTTAATTCTCTGAGTACCTCTTTCTGGGCCACTACTTCAAAGTCATTGAGAAGCTGGTTGGTGGCAGCTGGGGTCTGGTGCCCAGACACATGGGGACAAGTATGGCTTTTTTGTTCGCAACCTGGTGGAGATTTCACATAAGTGCTCCGGTCACCTGGTCTGTAGGAGATACCTCTCTGCTAGCTCAGCCCTACACAGCCAGCAGCGTTAGCTGCAGTTGCCCCAGGCAGCGTTTGAAAATAGTGTAGCACTTAGTACACCTTTCCCTGTTCTGGTCTCATAGTTTAGTAGTGTCACAGTCTCCTCCTGCCCCTTCTTTCATCTTCTCCATTTTCTACCATCAGTTGCTCTTTTTGTCTTCCTGTTGTAACCATGTTCTCTCACTCTCAGCTTGATCCACTTGAAGTGACTTAATTTATAACACTGCAAAGAGTAAGAGCAAGTTGAGAAGAGATGAGTAAGAGAATAAGAATGAAGACCCAACAATGAATTATTTTCTTGATCAGGTTTTAGATACGTCATTGGAAATGCAAGAGAGACCACTAGTTGGGCTATGTGTTCATTTCATACAGCCTTGTTTCCATTGTGTTGAGATGAGTCAGTGGAAAAACCGCAGGTTCTTTCTGCCCTCTAAAAACACTTGATGAAGTAAAGTTCCTTCAGAAAGCTTGGAAGTAAAGATGCTTTTTCATTTATCCCTCTGTTTTTTTCTCATCTTCCATAAGCTTATGTGGAGCAGATGTGCAGACTTCTACAATGGTGGGTGCTGTGTCAAAAAGCAATATTCCAATCCAGTCTGCTTTTGATGAGCAAAATAAGTGGACTTCTTTGTTCATCCAGCATTATTTTGCAGTTTGAGAACTTGGTAAACAGCATTGTTTTCGAAGTCTTGCATCTTAAAATTGTTGGAAACTTAAAATATTGCTTTGAGAAGTCCAGGTGAAATACATGTCTAAATTTGTGCATCATCCAAGTGTTTCAAGGACAGCTGAATTCATTCTTGTTTGTAGGCTGCAATATTTTAAATTTTCTTTCAGGACTTTATTTCAAAGGTATTTAAGGTCAAGGACAGAAGTGTTTCTAATCACTAGCGCTTCATGTAAACCTTCAAGAGAGAATACCTCCTTGGCTTTTAGCTCTTCAGATCAGAACCGTAACCTGCTGTTCACAATTTTTGAGTTGCAATTCCCCAGTTTCTAGCACCTTTCGTGCAAATCTGTTCAAATGGGCTCCTTTAGCAGTGGGTTGAGACAACGGACAATTCCAGGTAAGTGGGTGTCATGACAAGTATTAACTCACATCTTCCTTTTCTATTAAAAGAAGATAAAGGAAAGAAAATGAGAGCTGCTGAAACTTGACTTTGTGTTGACAGACTCCTGGTGAGTGACAGTATTTCAAAACTGAATGTCATAGCCAAATCATTCCTCTTGCTTCAGAGGGAAACACATGAAGGAGCTGCCTCATGAAGAGTGTTATTTTTAGTTGAAAGGTCAGGGGAAGGTGTAAATAGCCCAGAGAACTTGTGACTGTCAGTCTTTTAGGTACTGTTTTGAAGGCTGCAAATAGAAACAGCTTCTGAAAAGTTAGTGTTTGCTAGTAAGTCAGTTTGAAAGCTCAGGTACCTGAAGAGAAGCAAACACCTTGAAGTGAAAGTCAAAATTTGAACTTGGATCTTGGTTTAGTTAATTTTCCTTTTTCTACTTGCTTCAGTAGCCCACTGAGTCATTGTTTTTCATGTGGAGAATACTTGTCAAGCCTGGAAGTAAATGACTCATGTCAATGACTTGTGGCAGATGTAGTACTATGGTGATAATCCAGACTGTAGCTCCAGTCTAGTGCCCAGTGAAAGCAATAGGCTACTGTGGACTTCAGTGAACTCTGCCTCATTGAAGTCGAAGGGAAACTACCTTTCTGTCTCACAGATTTGAATCAGGAAGTCATGTAATTTAAATCACTTTAGTTATTGTGTGCACAGGCCTATATTTTTAAGTATTAACTGATAATTTTACTATAATCAGATGTTGCATGGGGAGTAGATGTGGAGAATAGTTCTTCTAAGTAGATAGTTTTGTTTTCTGTACCCTAATCCCTTTTCCGTATATGACCTGGCATAAGATTGGATGTTAGCAACAAAATGATATGAACCAATGTTTCTCTAAACTGAAATACAGAAACCTTGTACATTTTCTGTTCAGAGCCAATAATCCAGTTCCAGATTAGGTTTATTTAATAAGACTTTTTTCTTTTCATTTTTTCCTTCTCTAATATTAAAAATAAACTACTTTTAGTAAAGCAAACATAGACTAGGTGAAGCTTGTATGATTTGGTAATTTATCAAGTGTGGCTGATAGGGAATGGGACCTAAGACTTTCATCAGCTGCTTTGAAAAATGTGTGTTTACTTTCATAATGGAGTTTGAGTGTAGGCGAGTGCATGAGGTAGGGAGCTAGTTTATCTCTTTACACAGAAAATGTTCTTAAGAAAACATGCTGATATGTGCACTATCATAATTAGTAATTATGGCAATTTCTGAAAGAGAGGAAAAAGTAAAATGTAACTGAAAGAACTACAATTTTTTCCATGCCTTGTGGAAAGCACTACTTTAGACCCAAGCTAGGAAGGATGAACAACAGAAGGTTAACAGAAAGCAGAATATAAAGTGAGTCGAGGCAAGAGCTTTTGCTTAGCACCCAAAGTTATTTTCAGCTGAAACAAGAAGAATGCTAGGCTTGGGTCCATTGCTAGAATAAATCAATTTAGGTCCAGTTCTGCCCTTCTCTGCGGACTATATCAAATTGTACCACAGCAGAATGTGACCTAATATAAGCCTTTGTTAATAAGAGATTAGGAGCTCTTGCCTCAGAGTCAACAAACTCAGTGAAACTTAGCTTAGCAAAATGCATTGTTAATTTGTACTGTGGAAATGGTACAGATGCTCCTTAGCGGAGATGCAATATTCATGATGCAAAGACACCACCTTCTTCTATGAAATCACAGAATCACAGAATCACAGAATCACTGAGGTTGGAAGGGACCTCTGGAGATCATCTAGTCCAACCCCCCTGCTCCACCAGGGTCACCTAGAGCACATTGCACAGGATTGCATCCAGGCGGCTTTTGAATATCTCCAGAGAAGGAGACTCCACCACCTCTCGGGGCAACCTGTTCCAGTGCTCTGTCACCCTCACAGTGAAAAAGTTTTTCCTCATGTTAAGATGGAAGTGTCTGTGTTTCAGTTTGTGCCCATTGCCTCGCGTCCTGTCGCTCGGCACCACTGAAAAGAGTCTGGCCCCATCCTCTCGACACCCTCCCTTCAGATACTTATACACATTGATAAGATCTCCTCTCAGCCTTCTCTTCTCCAAGCTAAACAGGCCAAGCTCTCTCAGCCTTTCCTCATAAGAGAGATGCTCCAGTCCCCTAATCATCTTTGTGGCCCTTTGCTGGACTTGCTCCAGTAGTGCCACATCCCTCTTGTACTGGGGAGCCCAGAACTGGACGCAGTACTCCAGATGTGGCCTCACCAGGGCTGAGTAGAGGGGGAGAATCACTTCCCTCGACCTGCTGGCAACACTCTTTCTGATGCAGCCCAGGATACCATTGGCCTTCTTGGCCACAAGGGCACATTGCTGCCTCATACTTAACTTGGTGTCCACCAGCACTCCCAGGTCCTTCTCAGCAGAGCTGCTTTCCAGCAGGTCAACCCCCAACCTGTACTGCTGCATGGGGTTATTCCTCCCCAGGTGCAGGACCCTGCACTTCCCTTTGTTGAATTTCATGAGGTTCCTCTCTGCCCACCTCTCCAGCCTGTCCAAGTCTCTTTGAATGGCAGCACAGCCCTCTGGCGTATCGGCCACTCCTCCCAGTTTTGTATCATCAGCAAACTTGCTGAGGGTGCACTCTGTGCCTTCATCCAGGTCATTGATGAAGAAGTTGAACAAGACTGGACCCAGGACTGACCCCTGGGGGACACCGCTAGCTACAGGCCTCCAACTAGACTCTGTACCACTGATCACAACTCTCTGAGCTCTGCCATTCAGCCAGGTCTCAATCCACCTCACTGTCCACTCATCTAACCCACACTTCCTGAGCTTGTCTATGAGGATGCTATGGGAGACAGTGTCAAAAGCCTTGCTGAAGTCTAGGTAGACAACATCCACTGCTCTCCCCTCATCTCCCCAGCCAGTCATTCCATCAGAGAAGGCTATCAGATTGGTTAGGCATGATTTCCCCTTGGTGAAGCCATGCTGACTACTCCTGATCACCTTCTTTTCCTCCACATGCGTGGAGATGGCTTCCAGGATGAGCTGCTCCATCCCCTTTCCAGGGATGGAGGTGAGGCTGACTGGCCTGTAGTTCCCTGGGTCCTCCTTCTTGCCCTTTTTGAAGACTGGGGTGACATTGGCTTTCTTCCAGTCCTCGGGCACCTCTCCTGTTCTCCATGACCTTTCAAAGATGATGGAGAGTGGCTTAGCAATAACATCCGCCAGCTCCCTCAGCACTCGTGGGTGCATCCCATCAGGGCCCATGGATTTGTGGGTGTCAAGTTTGCTTAAATGATCTCTAACCCACTCCTCCTCCACCAAGGGAAAGTCTTCCTCTCTCCAGACTTTCTCTCTTGCCTCCAGGGTCTGGGGCTCCTGAGGGCTGGCCTGACCAGTAAAGACTGAAGCAAAGAAGGCATTCAGTAACTCTGCCTTCTCTGCATCCTTCGTCACCAGGGCACCCACTCCATTCAGCAAAGGGCCCACATTTTCCCTGGTCTTCCTTTTGCTGCTGATGTATTTGAAGAAGCCCTTCTTGTTGTCCTTGACATCTCTAGCCAGATTTAATTCCAAACGGGCCTTAGCCTTCCTCGTCGCATCCCTGCATACTCTGACAACATTCCTATATTCCTCCCAAAAATACTTGTTACTTGCCTGTACATTAAAGTCTACAATGATCAAACAGGATTTTTTGGTGGGAAAGCTTTGTGTGTGTGTGTGTGTGTGTGTGTGTGTTTGTGTGTGTGTGAGAGAGAGAGAGGGATTTGGATTTTATTGTGGCAAATACATGTATTGTGAAGGAAACATTTTTCCCTTTGAATTTCTCCATGGGGTAAGTCTCTTCAGAGGAATTTTTCATCTAAAAATGAAGTAATAAGCATAGCATTATTTGTGAAAACAAAGTCTTACGTTTTTGGTCTATTTTTCATTTAGACTGTAAATGGTATTGTAAAAGCAGAAGGTGGAACTGAGGTGTAAATTAAAAAAGATAAAACATTTTTGAATAAAAATCCACTTCTACTCCACTTCACTTTTGTATTTCAGTGTAAATGTGTATCAGGCTTTGTGTCCCTCTAGCCTTAAATGATACCTTTTAAACTTATTCATGCCACAAATACTCATTTTACTTGAAAGCAAATTACAAAGTTCATCTTTAGAGGGCTAAAATTTCCATTTCTGGTTCTTCTTTGCCAGATTGTAGTTACAGGTCATTATGACACAGCATGCAAGTACTGTATTATTCTTACTGACGTTCAGGAGATATGAAATGTTTTTGACATTTTCCAGAATAGCTGCAGTTACGCTGTCTGAAAGATGAAATCTGGGTGGGAGCTGCAGTGCCATAAGATGAGTAGGAAGATGCACAGTCATAGAGAGATTTTGTGTTATGGCATTCTAATGATTTACAGAAACTCTCTGACATGTAATATGCAGATTTGGGAGTGGATACCACTTCTCCAGTCCCAAACAACTCCATTTTAGTTAATTGTGAAATTACTCATCATTATTACCAGCGTACATTATTATATACCAAAGCCTGGTACTCTAGCTTTACATCAGCTCAGAGCCACTTTCTCAAGATGTATTGCTTTTATTCTGGAAGGCAAGTTCTTGAGAAGAAGGAGGTGTTCACAATGTTCTTTGGTGACCGTACTGATTAACGCTACCTTCGTAATCTCCTCTGCAATGGAGAGGTGGGATTTTTTTTATTGTCAGGCATCAGCTCTAAGCTCAAAACACAAAAGATACCAGCTAACTGATTTGCTATAGAAATACCTGTTATATTAACACTTGCTTTCAGATGTGATTTGCCTTCATTATTTTGTTAGACTATGGGTTGTCTATCTTAAGAAAATATTTATTACTATATGTTTATTTACGTGCATAGGGTAATCACCTCCCCTTCTGTCTCCCACACTACAAAATTGGAGCATCAATATTCAGAGCTCAGCACTGCAAATTGGGAAATTCAGCGCTGAAAGTGAATTCCCTATAAACGTGGCTCTGCCTCCCCAACCAGAGATGTTTCTGTATGCTGTGTGAGCTTTGCCAGACTCTGCCGTTTTGTTGTGAGCGCTGGAATCCCCTGAAGTGGGGCAAAGGAGGGCAGCAGCAGATGCCCTGATGCATGGTGCCGCTGACCACGCTTGGGGCTGGACTCTGGCATTGCCTCATGCAGCGTAATGAAAATCGCTGAAACAGAAAGGGAGGGGGTTTTATTATATTTTCATGTCTATAACCTGCACACTCTGGCAATTTGCTTCCTTAAAAAAATTACTGGTAGTTGAAAAGAAGCTCTCAGCTATCCCTCACATAACTAAAAATAAAGTCAAGATAGTTGTTGGCGGTGGGGAGGAAGCAGACCATGAGGCACTTCCGATGGAAGGCAGGTGAGGCATGAGACGTAGGAGACCTATGAAAAGAAAGTTAGCACTGAAGTAAACTTCCTCTTGTCTTAGCTGTACATACCTCCTCATTGCTCTGCTGCTGAGTTGCATGTTTTTTAAGAAATACGTTTCAAATTTTGTGCTGTAAAATAAGATAACTCTGCTTAGGTACAGGAAGGCATTAATTCTTGTTTGGAGTACACATATGCTTCTTATATGAAAGTGAAACATTATTATTTTGTGTAAATATTAACAGGTGGTGTAATTATATGTAAAAGGCACCCGGCTTATAATATTTAACATTGTTTCCATTGCTAAATATTAATATACTGTGCAGAGAAGGGGTGGACCAATTCCTTTCCTCCTACCCCCCCCCGCGCCACGCATGCGCTTTGGAAACAGAGCAATGGCGTCACAGCAGTAACTTGCTAAAGGTGTCATACCCCAGGAGGGACTCCCTGCGCGCCGCACTGCAAGGCTGTGCTCTATCCGCTTCCGTCCATCCACACAGATGTAGATATAGAAACATATGTTATGCGTGACTGCTTCAGATGCTTTACATGAAACAGGCCCAGAAGCTTTTTTCTTTTTTTTTCTTTTTTTTTCTTTTTTTTTCTTTTTTTTTCTTTTTTTACCCTTTTGCATGGCTAGAACTCCCTACTAACACAAGAGAAGAAGAATGAGAGAATCTGGGTAATGGTATGAGTCAACAAGTGGCATGCAGAGACATGACTTCAGATTATCAAAGCAACAATTGTACTTTGCTTTTAGTTTTGTTGTATCAGTGAGACCTTAGCCTGGATATGCAGACCGTTGTGTTTTCTTATGGAGTTTCCCACGTCTGAAATTTGAACTGCTCACAGATGAAATATCTTCATCCACTCTAGCCCACTGGGGCTTTCATTGTTTCTGTAATTGTTCATTTTGTCTGAGAAGTTCAAGCATGTCCCTGAAGGCCTCTTTGCCTTCCTTCTACTTGCAGGATGTCTGGGAGGGCAGAGAGCTGTGCATGGGGCAAGTACTTATTTTGCTGAGCAGGCTGAGGAGCCCAGACAGGGATGCACGCCTGGGATATGGGGCAGAAGGGAAGGAGTGGATAAGCTGAAAGCTCTTTTAAGAGGAGTGTTGCCATGGCAACCACCTCCTTTCCTCTGTGTGCGGAGGTATGTTGGACGCTTACCTCTTGTGAAGCAAAGCTCTTACCTCAGATTCATGACACAGAAGTGCCTCAGAGGCCCCTGGGGCTGAGCCTGCAGGGAGATGGCCCTAGGGCTCCTCTGATCTCCTCAGCTGAGGAGGTGGCCCACAGTTTGGCGGTTTGATCAATGTTTGCATGACCTATATGGGCCTGCTGGGCAGGAGAAGGGGGCATGAGAGCTCTCACTGTCCCTTGTGTGAGATGAGAGGGAGCAAGCGTGTTGCCATGTCAGGCCTGCCCTGACCCCTGATGAGGAAGAAGGCATGACTGAGCCTTGTGGGACAGGGGATCTCGAAGGATAAGAGACCCTCAACATAAAGCTCTTTCAGTTACCCAAAGAATGGGCTGAACACCCGAAGTTGCTACATATGCTGGGGAAGAAGCATCTGGTACCTGCTTCTGTGCCCCTGTGATCAAGGAGGGTTTATATGGCAGGATTCCTGCTCATACCCCAGACTCTAGATTATTTGCCAAGCAGAACTTAAATTCCTACCCACATTATGCTGACTTTTTCATTCATTTTTCATCTTGGGACTCTGTGATGGGTGACACATGGAGTGGTGCTTCGTGTGTGGAGGAAGGTAGTGGAGGCCATCCTCTATTCAGCTTACTCTTTTTTGGGTCAAACAGATTAACAGGTTAAACATTCAAAAGAATGTTTTTTTTTTTTTTAATTAACGCATCAGTTCTTGCAGGGCACAGTGAGGGCCAGCTGCTTCCTAAGGGACAAGGAGCAGGTAACACAGCTGGCAGGGCAGGGGCCTCGCCAGCCAGGCCCTGTCCTGAGCGAGGTGAGCAGGGCAGGCTCACAGACGGTAGCCAAGTTCAACCAAGAGTCCAGATCTTCAGGCAAGCCCGTGGTGATGAGGAAGGTCCAAGGTCAAGCTGGGAGACTGCGTCAGGATCAAGCATGGTGGGGGTAACCAGAGTCAGACGCAGCTCTGTGATGGCTGGCCAGGGCTGTGGTGACGGGGCCAGCCTGAGGCTGGGCCAGGCAGGGGCAGCGCTGTGGCGGAGCTGGAGACCAACACTGCTATAGTGTCACTGGGGCTGGGACTGACCACCCCGGGCTGAACTGAAGCAGGGTCCCGGCAGGGGTGTGGAGTCCCCGGGGGAGGCTGGTCAGGCCTATCAAGGCCTATTAGTGCCATCAGGGCCATGACAAGTTCTGCCTTTTGTTTTTCAACAGTTTTACAACACAATTTAAAATTTAATGACATTAAAAATAGGCCAAAAATGTCAGTCTTAGTTTTCCTAAATAATGCTATGCTTATTACTGCATTTTAGATCCAGTAAAAGTGTCAAAACTTAAGGAACTCAAGAGGCCCAGGACAGTGTTTGATCCCTTGTGCTGAGGGACTGGTTCTGTGGGACTAATTTCTCTGTTTTTTCGCTCTCGTTGGTGGCTCTGAGTTATGATGTATTAGTGGCAGAACTGTACTGAGCTGTGAGGCAGAGGCAAAGACTGGCAAGCTTTTCCATGCAGGCTAATCTTTTCATTATCACTGTTCTAAGAGCCTCAGAATTTCGGGTCTCACCTCTCTCTTGCTTTCACTAACACCGTACAATCTGTAAACATTAATTTGACCGCACATGTAATACTGACATTTTGATGCATTCTCTGGCAATGCCAAAGCTGTCCAGTGATGCCAATATTAGAAAACAAACAATTTCCTCTGCCTCCCCGCCACCCCAAATCAGGGATTGCTTTCTATATGCCTTTGAGGAGCTCAGGAATGGTAGTTCTAATAGATGTCAGGAACACCTAGTATGGGCTGGAATAGCACATGCATCTTTCTAGTATTATGAAGCATGCCTCCTTCATGCTGGTTTTCTGATTTTCTGATTTGAACTGGATTTTCTTCTCTGTTGCTAACATTTAGCAGCAAAATGACAGATCAGAATCAAACCATGATTTTGAAAATGTTATTATTATAATTTAGTTTTTATGTTCACCAAGCCTTCAGAGTTCCCACCTTTAAACAATTTTTTTTCTGTAGAAAAAATTAAAACCGAGAGAATAAGTGGAGATAAGTGGAGCTAGGAGCTGGAATTCCAGGAAAACCTCTGACTCTTACACGTAAGTCTTGTTAGTGTACAGGATCTCAAAATCTGTATAACTTCTATGGGGAATCACTGATTTTGGAATATATTTGTTGATTCCTGTTCCATATGTTTATGAAATGGAGATTTCATGCTGTTCTGTCATCATACTAGGGCAATCAGCCTCTTGGAAGGATAAGGAAAGGATGTTTCTAATTGCTGTTTGCTTCATGCTTACTCTTCTTTCCAGTGTTGCTAATGATATAGCAATAGTTTCCAACCATCCATTTGTTGTTTGTGACCTTGTGCGCTTCCTTATTGCCTTACACAGTTATTTTATTACATTTAAAGATACAAGGGAAAGCAAGAGACCAGAATCCATTGATTTTTAAAGACTTAGATTGCTTGGGAAAAAGAGCAGAGCAGTTTGTTGGTGACTGACATTTTACAATAAGCCCCGATACACAAGCCTTAAAGCTCTCCCAGCTCCGAGTGGGTGTAAATGAGGGAGGAATGACAAATGTGAGTTAATTTAGTCTGTTGGCACCCTTCTATAATGTACATGAAAACTGTTATGAAATCTTCTGGTTGAATTTATATTAAAAAGTGGGGCTGTGGATATAAATTTGGAGAGTCTGTGTACAGAAATTTAGGGCCTGTATACTCCTTTAGGTATCTTACTATTTATGGGATGCCCTTGGGAAGACTGTGAAAATGAGTAATAATTGCTCAGTGTTTCTGTATAATGATAGGATGTTCAATCTCCTTCATATGTTGTATGTTACATCATTGCAGGAAGTCTTTCAGAAAGCTGGTGTTTTTTGTAGTGTGATGGGGTTCATATGGGAACTTCATTCATTGCTGCTTGAAACAAAGTTATACACTTGTTTGTTCTGGGGAAGGATAAAGCTTGCAAGGGTAGATATTTAACATTAAGATTTTCCTTGTTTGGGAAGAGACAAGGATATATGGTGAAAGCAAATCTGCAGAGGAGAATAAACTGGCTAGTGTGTTACTGTTGTGAAATACAGAGATGCTTTTTAATAAAGGATGCAGAAAGCAACAAGTTTTTATCAGGGTGAAGTTTGCTGGGAACCGTGGAGGACAGCAGAGGCAATTTTATTGTGTTCCGGCTTAATGATGCAGTAAAGGAAAGGTAGTGCTGAATCAGAGCTACTCTGTAATCAATTGTTGGGGTCAGGAGAAGGGTGTTCTCTGCAGTGGGAACATGCTGTGCCCAAGCTCCAGGGGGGATGTTACAGCGCTGATACCTGAGTGTTCTTCCAGGACAGCGCAGCATAAGAAATAGGAAGAAGAGAAAAACAGTTTGCTGCTCTTGGGGCTTGGGTTCCTGCTGAAAGGGATTTGAAAGACACTGTTATTCATTGCACAAAGGTCTATCTTCCCAGTGCAACTTGTTTACATTACCAGATTGACAAATGCATGTAAACAAATATGCTGAAGCAGTACATAGACTATCCCCTTTTTCTAGGAATCCCAGACTGGCATCAGTGCTTAATTCTGAGGAAGCACCTTTGCTCTTAATAAATGTTATGAATCAGAAATCTAGATAAAAAGAGGACTGGGCTGTGATATTACAGCTGACCCCTGCAGGCCCTTGATGGTGTTTGTCACCACAGTAAGGAAAAAAAAGAAATAAGAAAGCAAATAATGTAAGTGCAAGTGTAGTAACAGTAGCTAAGAAAAGTATGCTGGGCCAAATCTTAGAAAGAAGACAAAACAGATGGCCACCAAAAATACTGTGCTATTTGAAGTCACAAAGATGTACTGAAGATGGTACTTTAGAGCAGGGGCCTGGAAAAAGGAGACCATACTGGCTCTGGCAATAAATTGTTCTGTGACTTTGAGCGAGTCTCTGTACATAAGAAAATGAAAATCTGAAGAGTGATCCAAGTGTCTTTGCAAACAGATTTCTATGGGTGGTTATGTTTACCCTTAGAGATTCCCACTGAGCTCTTGCCAAAGGAAAAAGAGAGGATTTTCCAGTACTGCGTTTTGAGAATCCTAATTCTAGCAAAATGATGTACTGCAATCTCTAAAGAGTCACCCGTGGACAGTGACTAGATGAACCAAGTAAACAACATGAGAAATCAAGAGTCTTATGACCCGTTGCCATTTGCAGAGGAAAGCATTCAGCAAGTGTTTTCTCTTTGGTGAAATTTCTTCCAGGTCAGGGAAGTTTTTCAGAAAGACAAAATACTTGCTGCTATTATCTGAATTCAAAGCTGTGATCTATAGGTTTAATCTTGCTCAGAACACAGTATTTGCCAGATGATTTTGTGGGATTTTCTTCCTCACATTGTAATATGAATTTTTCAATTAAGTAATGGGGCCTTGCGTCTGAGTAGGGTGAGCTCAGCATGGTGAAGGGCCAGGGTATTTTGGGGATCTCCCCTTGCCTTTTGTGCAGAGAGGAGGACCCAGGGAATGGTCTGTTGCTAGCACTCTGTTTCTGTAAATTAACCTGGGTCCAGTGATGTTGGCACTGTTGTATTTTGTGTTGGTCAAAACTGCTGGCCTGGGCAGCTGCTTTTAAGAGACTTGAATTTGTATTCCAAGGGAGGGTAGGCAGTCACCCAGAAAGTTTTTGGAGTGAGGAACCATAACCATCGTGAGACATAGGTTCAAACCTCTCCAGGAGGAGGAGAGGGGATTGGAACTCAGTCCTCCCATTGCTCTGAAAAATGGGAGCAGGGAATATCCTTTCCCTCTGGCTCTGTGTGGTTTCAGAGACAGGGTGACACAAGTACCACAAGAGGGGCACATGGCTGGGAACAGTAATCAGTGGTGGGTGCCTTTGTTGCTCAAAATCCCTGTGAGAACCATCCCGCTCTTCAGTGTTTGCTGTGCCTTGACTTAGGTGGGTCCCTTCATAATGCCCTGACCTTTGAGGGAAACTGCTCTGAAGCAGGTCCCTCTCCAAGATGTTGTGCAGGGAGCTTTGCCACCCAGCTCAGGTCCATGAGCAAATGTGCACTGGAGTGCTGCATGGATGTCACTGATGCTAATACTGCTCAGTAATGGCATCGTGAGGCAGCGACATAGTAGTGTGTTAGGGGTAAATGGCATTATTTACCCCAGTTTTTACCATCTGCCAGTGTCCTATTATCCAGCTGTGTTAACAACAGAAATGCATGACAGAGTTTCCTTAAACACCATGTGGGAGCTAGTTTCACAATCACAAGACAGAAATGCAGAAGTTATAGCTTCTATGGCTGTAAGGAATATTCAACAGAAGCCTAGTGAATAGCTTGCTTAAATCCTTATGACATCCTAAATATACTTGAAGGGAGAAGACTGATTAAGTACGCTGGGTCATGGCCAAAAAGCAGCCTTCCATGCATATAAAACCTTTAAAATCAATTAAAAGGCCCTTATGAGAAATTTTCCCATGTCAGAAGTGAAAGGCTATGCTGAAGCCTGTCAGGAAGCAAGTTGCAGGGCTCTGAGTCAGATGCATCCAAGGAATAGTAATAGTGTTAGGAACTCCAGGGAAATAAAGAACTATAATTCTACCCTCAGAGGGGGAAAAAAGAAAAAGAAAAAAGAAAAAAGGAAAGGAAGGCATTTACCAGCAGTTTCACATCCTTTATACTGCAGGGCAATTCTTCCAGGCAATGTCATGTAGATGATAAAATTTTGCTTTGCAAATTGTTCTGGAGACCATTGTCCCTTTAAAGAGGTATCCCATTCCAGGCATTTCCTTGTCTTGCTGAACATTTCCATGTAAGTGCAGCTTGTGCAAATGAGGGAATCTTTGCTTTTACAGTGCAACCTGAGGAGCCTGTTCTGTAATCAGAACAAAATCAGGAGGGAATCCTTTATGCTAGCTACACCAATTATCCCGTACAGCGCTTTCTCTGTTACCAAAACACACATCTGACATTCTCGGAGTCGTGGGAAAGGGCTGAGCTATCTGCTTGGCAGTGGTGGGAGGAGAGCTGTCCCGAAGGTAAAGTCGTGTACAGTTGTGTCAGAGTCTGAGACAGTTCTGCGTCTGTGGTAGGTTTCCAGCGTGACTTCAGGCAGGTTAAATGGTACCCTCTGGTTGACTTACCCTAATGCCAAACAGCAGTGATAAAGCCACTTTCCTCACAAGGGTACTATAAAGACTAATTCTTTACGAAGTGTTTAGATATGACAAAGGTGAGGAGTAGCAAAGAAAATAGATGCTTGCTGGTTTTAAATGCATTATGTGCAGTCTGTGCTTATTTAGCTGTGGTAAATGAGCTGTAGCATATAATAGAGAAGACCTGAAACTAGAGCTTTTTCATTATTAAAGTTATGTGTTTCTGGCTTTTTCCCCTATCCTTCTAATATGCTGTTGTTATAGCAACGGTGTTTCTATCAGGAGATTCATATGAACTACTAAACCCTTCTTGCACTTTTACCTGTTTTGGCACCCTCACAATACTTAAATGTATATTCTCTTGAGTTGTTTTTCTTCAACCAGAAAAAATGTCATCTTAGATTTTGAGCAGAACTTTGCTGGCTCGAAGAGGGTTTTGACAAAATCATTTGTGCTGTTAAGTACTGTTTTTCTTTAACATAAACTTATATTTAAAAGTGCAATATCATATTTCCTGTTCAGTGTCCTAGAACCGGACAAAGAGGCCTCCACAAAAGTCTCCCTGCAACTTTTAATAACCGTGGATGAGTACAACTGGTATCAGAGGGTTCACACATAATTTACTGCAAAGCACTGTGTTTCATTTTATTTCCACGCACTCAGTTTACAAGCTTCTGCATCATGCTAACAGGAGCCTCTGGAGGGAGGAGATGTCTTGGACGTCACAGGATGGATGTGCAGCTACACACATGCAGGTGTCAGTGCTACCTGTTCATCCCCCATAATAAACAGTAACGGCAAAGTGCCACTCCGACTGGATCATGAAATAGTAATGATGAGTCCTGAAATAACAGATGGCAGTAAAATGTTATTGGGTCTCCTAACCAAAAGGGATGGAGGTGTGTGATGTTACAAGCTCCCAGCTGGTAGATTATGGAAAAGATGGCTTCAGAAGCTGCTCTTACGAATCCTAACTGATGTCACTGATGACTGAAAGGTATAATTATTCAGAGGGGGAAGGGGTTTTTGTTTCTTTCAAAGTGCTGTTTCACTAGTTGGATGTGTTAGGTAATATTGCCATATGAAATACTTTCTGAACAGATACAGTGGAAGCTTTTGCACAGTTCTGTGGTTAAAATGCTTGGTACATTCAGTTATTTTCCTTATTTGTGCCTCAAATCTTAGTTTTCAGTGCTCTGAACACAACAGTGACTTTATTTACTTCTTGGAAAAATGGCTAGAAAGCACCTCATGAACAAAAATGAAATAAACCATTATGAAAATTTGAAATATCTTAGTAACACTTCATAGTAAGTTGTGCCTGTGACACTTCTTTTTTATGATTACATGGGGAACATTCCTCAAGATGGATTTCTTTGAAATGTACAGAGATGCAACAACTCCAGAGGGCTGTGACATCCTAACCTTTATACTGATTAATCATTTACTACAATGGGTCTTGGGCCTTACCTTCTGCAATATGGAAAGTATAAATTACATCAGGATATAGTTAATATATAGAATACATGTAGAATAATATATTTATTTTTGTGTTATTAGTCTTAACATAAATCTCAGTGAAAGTGTAGTCCTGGGCTACCTTCATCACACATTGCTTGAAACAATTCTGGGTATACTGAAATATTCATGAGTCCGTTGCGGCTTGGAGGGGAAATGAAGGCATGTTGGTGTTTTATTGATTGGTTAAACTAAAAAAATACCTATTACTCCAAGAAAATGCGTCTGCAGATCTTCACCTTCTCTTGGTTTCATGACCTGTATAATTTTTAATCTCTCAGTTGGCTTTTGCAGGTAGTGGGCAATTACTAGTGCTGGTCTCTGAATAACCAGCTACTGTGTGACATTTGTGTGTCATTTCAACCTGCCAGAAACCCTCTGAGAGGGAATTTATTTTCTTCGCCTGTTGCTCTTAGGCTACATTATATGTGCTAGAAATTTGATGCACTAGTGGTGAACCAGTAGATCAAAGCACTTGGTGCCAGGTGTCCCCACATCTACACTGGGAGCTGTTTGTGGGGTTTGCCTTGGACCAGATCTAGCCTGGGCTTCTGGACTGAATGCCCCCACCGCGTGTGATTCAAAGCTGAACAAAGGATCAGTCATTGATTCACTCTAATCCCTTTTACATCCCCCTGAAGGCTGGGAGTGCATTTAGTGAGCATTTGTAGAGGTGATGCTGTTATTGCCTTCATGTTTGGGGGCAAGGCAAGGCTTGCAGGTAAGGGGAATACCTTTTATTAGACCAGCTGGTAGCGTTAGAAAAAGTAGAAACACTTCTGGGCCATGAGCTGTTCTGTAGGTCTGAAATGGGAGCAGCAATCTTGGTGTAAATGTTCTCAAATTGTATTTACCAAGTATCTGTTGGACCACTGCGAGAAAGGTCATCAGTATCTATGGATGTTTGCTGCAGGGAAAGGTGAGAAGGTGGTTAATCTTGGCAGTGTTTATAAATAAAGCCTAGGTGTGCTCCCTGTTTCTGAGGTGTTTATGCTTAGGTGTTTGCAGTCTAAGCCATTTCCCTGATGGGCTACTTGCTTGTTTTTTTGCTCCTCTGTCTCCCACCTATCTGTCTCCATTGAGATACCTCTGCTGTCACCTTTATGCACTTTGTGCTCCATCGCATGCCAGTGCAAAACACTCATTAAAGTGCTGTCAGATACAAAAAGTATACAAATGGGAGAAGACAGGAAGGTGGGGAAGGGACGGTAAGAGTCAGTTTTTATCTCTTTCAAGTCATCATTGGGCTGCCTTCTAGCTGCACAGAAATGCTGCCAGGCAAATTCCATCCCCCCTGAATAATGCCTTTTTTGGAATGGGTATGAACAAACTGAGATTAACTGTTCAGTGCATTTCACCCAACTTAGACATCTTTTTAACCAGCTTTTCTAAGTTTCTTTTTGTTTGTTGGTTAAGCTAATCTTTGTATAAAAGGAAATACAAAGATTGTAACCTACTCTCATATTTGTATTTCTTGATGGTCTTTTTACCAGTTGCACAGTGAAATTAGAAAATCTTTCACAATATACAAAAAACAGTTACCACTATTGGAAAAAAGAAGTAAGATTGTTTTAATCAATTAAATACAGTTCTGTCATTAGTGGTGTTCATCATTCATTGGCATTTGTTAGCTGACCCAGTTGGTTTGCATTGCAAATTAATTTCATTTTCCATGGATTGGCCATAAATATATAATAGGCTATATTATTCATATGTAAATATTCTTTGATTAAATCCATCTTCACTTGCTAATGCCCTAAAATAGTTGTTTTTTTGTTTTTTGGGTTTTTTTTTGTCTACAAGTTCATGGACTAGGATTTCAGCCCTGCTGCATTTTTAAGTGGTTTATGTCTGCTCCTACAAAATTCTTCTCTTGTTAAAAACTACTATCCCAACACTTCCTGTGACTAAGAAATTTGTTTCCATATATATCAGAATTCATCATCTTTTTGACAAAAAATGTTGTTTTGATGGTTTTTTGGAATTAATTGGAACACTCTTTCAAGAACATTTTTTGCTAGGTTAAAAATGAGGTTCTTTAATACTGAGATGAAAATAAGAACTTCTGATTTCTGACAAGAGAGCTTTTTCGCATACTTACACAGAGCTCCCAAGCCTCTCATTAGTGGACTGTCAGTTTTATACCTAGCGGGTAGCTTACTCTCCCCCCCAAAACTCTGGGAATTCTGTTTAAAACTGTAGCTCTATTTTTATTTCTATAGCTAGTGATTATAAAGATAAACTTTCATAGTAAGGAGTACAGATGACTTACAGGCTAATTGCCATCAATTGTTAAAAGCCTTTTAATTTTCTACTGCCTTCAGCACCCAGTTTTTAAAAGGTGATCTGAAGAATGGAAATGCTCATGAATATGTTTCTATACACAAGAATGTTCTTGCATACCGTGTCACCTAAGACTAAGCGCCATGCTTAGATGCTAGTGATCATCGTAGTGATTCGAGGACTGGACAAATCAGTTATGGCAATCAATGTCTATTGCCATCTGACCTTGTATCTTAATTGAGAAGGATAGTTCATCTGGGATCTTGTGGCAATGTGCTGCAGACAGGCAAGTACCTCAGCTGATCCACTTCTAAAGGACATGCATGCTTTTGCATAATAGACCACCAGAAGGCATAAAGGCTAAGGTTATAATTCTTCTGATCTCATAAAGAACTCATCCTGATTTACACTCATGTAACTGAGAGCAAAATCAGACTCTGAATGTCTTAGGAGACGATATCCAATTAGAGAAAAGGTCGAGTTTGCACTTTTACTGTCTATAATAGTATTTCTCTTCCTCAGTTACTGTTGGTCAGACTGATGTGTGAAATGCAAATGTATGTGCAGAGGAGTGGGAGATAATATCATCTCTTAGAACAAATTTGAGCAGGAATAGAAAGTTTCCTTGGAGAATATTTTCAGAGCAAAAATGTCCATTATTCACCCCTGTTGCTTTCTCAGCTGCCTTTCTCCTCTCCACTTCCATCTCCTAAACTTCTTTCTTTACGTGTGTAACTGTAAAAAAGGATAAGCTTAGGCTATCAATAATGCTATCCTGTTGAAAAGAGACATTTAGTCAAAATTAATTCATGATTCTGAAGGAAGAGAAAGCAAGAAATGCAGTACCTTCTTGTCTGAGAAATGGGCATAACTATGCAGTAATAATAAAGCATAATTTACGTACGTTTTTGGATGCACTGTTTTTAAGAGACAATTAACAAAACTGTGATGGTTTATCTGGTGAAGCCACAAGGAGAACATATTATGTATAAGTAGCTCTCAAAGCCCTCTTTTATAGAGAAACAGGTAGAACAGTTCATCTTCCTGAAGACCTTTCCAGCTCAAGCTCAGCCTCTCTTCACAAATAAAGAAATTGTAGAGTCCTGCTTTAGATGCACCAGTTAGTGCTGCTTTTAAATTGCCTAACATTGTTTATGCTAGTACAACGAGAATAGACTTGTAAAGAACTAAAAGGAAATTTATTAGCCTAAGAGCTTGGGGAGAGTATTGGCAAGTGAAACCAGCAATTCCACAGCAGTGTAACTTGGGAGCTGTGACAAAGAAAGACTCCTGGGAGAAAAGGTGCAAAATTAGCAGAATGTCCCTTCTGCTGCCAGCGCTATCTGACGTCTGTATGCTCACAGCTATGTGATGGAAAGGGAACTCCCCTTTTTTTCTGCCTCCTCCTACCCTCTCCTTGGCTGTACCAAGACTGCAGGAAGCCCTGAGTAATGTGAGCCCTTCATATATGTGAGATTCTAATTTGACTTGTCTTGCATGTAATTAAAAGTAGCTAAGTACAAGTCAAGAGAAAATTGATGCTATTAAAACTCATGTATGACTTAGATAATGCTGGAAAAGAGCTTACCTTTTAGATATCAGTCAGGTATATAGAGCTGGGATGATTACATTAGATGGAGCCTTCTTTCAGGGCAGTTATTTCATAGTTACAGGCCATTAAAGAAGTTTCTTACTTTATTCTTTGATCTGTCAGGTAAGGACCATGGTGGGATATGGGACTACATGAAGTATGAGCTGAAGTGGTCTATTAGCTTGGATACATGCCACTGAGGCAACGCAGTGCTTTTTCAGAGATCCCCTCAGCCTAGCTTTAGTGCTGATTGATACATTTACATGGCAGAGTGATGCCATTTGAAGTACGGAAACCAGTCTACTGCCATACTGCAAGCCAGTACTACACTGACATCGCTGTTCCATTTCCTAAGATCCTAAAGTCAAGGGGTTCATTCTGGTGTTGGTGGGGGCGAAGTCCTTTGCCAGGAGGAATATGATGTTCATGTTGATGGTTTCTTCTTCCTCTTCGTAGGATCCACTTCGATACCTTTTTATATGTTTGCTAATACCCTGTTATACCTTTCATCTTTCTTCACTGTTCTGAAACTCCATGTTGCATCCAAATTTACTATATATGATGTCTTTTACATATGCTAGATACTATTTCTTTTCTCTCTTTGTTACCCCTAAAACCAGTTTTATTCAGCTCCAATTCTGCATTTCTTTAACTGACCATTGGTGACTTTTTTATAGCTGTGGGGTCTCCAGTGCCAAGCCTGTGCCCCTCTGCACCAGTACTCTTCTACACTGTGTCCTGTGTCTCCATTTCTCAAGGCTTCCATCATCATATCAGGCCTGTATTTCTCTGTACTGCATCATTAGAGTCATCAAACCATTATGGTACTGTACAAAGATGAAAGTAACGCAAGTTAGCTGTAGACACCTGGTCAATTAGAAAAATTGCTGTTACATTTAAAGCAAGTTAAAACAAAGTTGCGGGCAGGTTGAGAAAAGTTCAGATAGAGAAGGCCTGACAAGTCTCAGTCCTGAGGCTTTGCAAACTCAGTGCAAAGCTTCTGGCCTGTTACTAGCAATGGCAATACCATATTACAGGGCTGCTTCGTTACATAGCGCGCAGTGAATATATCGTATACAGATCAAACAGGCGAACAGTGAGTATCCTACTGCTCAAAAGTTTTTTTTTGCTCTGAAATATTTCCAGCTGTGATAAGATGGGCTTCTTTTAGTTCTTCTCATGTTTGTGATGGCTTGCTATGCTAAGTTAGGACAATTCTTCAAAACCTATTTTAAGGAACATTTGTTCTCATAAGTGAAAATAGCTATTGGAGGATAACCTTTAGTATATCCACAGTAATTGTATAACCTGGTAGTTTAGATCTGTAAAACATCAATTTCCACTGCAATGTCATTGTTGATGCTTACTCATCTGATCGCCATGCATTCCTGAAACAGGTATGTTCCCAAGAAAAATAATTTATCAAGGAAGTTAAAGCAGTTTATGTAACAGACTCAGTAAGTGGTTATCCAGTATGCAGAGTCTGGGATGGTAATGTGTGTAGGTGTGGCAATATATGGTCGGTTGTGTGGTTTGGGACTTTTGTGGTTTCATACTATCCTTCTTCATTTGCTGCCAGGTCTCTTCTGAAGAGCCAGTTGCAGTGAAAAATGGGAGCATTACTTTAGTTATTTTCCCACTGGGCTCACTAAAATAGTGGAGTGGAAGGAGTGTTGATGATTGAAAGTATATTAATGTTATGCAGTCAGAGCAACTGATACCTCCTATCCTTACAGAACTGGGGTTAAAAGTCGTAAGAGAACACCAGAAAAGGGGCAGCAGGTGCCTCAGTGGAAGAATATTCCACTGGCAACCTTAAGAGAAACTCCCTCCAAGTCTCTTCCCCCCTTCCCCCTGATTACTATTTGCTTTCTGCAAGAGTGAAGGCCACTTCCAAATAATCCCTTCCAAAGGCAGGCTAGGACAAGCTTTACAGGGCCATCTTTCTTCTGGCCATAGCTGGCAGTGATTTTCCTAGGACTGCTTCTCTGCTGACTGCTGCTGCATGCCATTGGAAGGAACACTCCAAGATCAGGCTTTTATCTGTAAATGTCCAAAGCAATTATTTCTAGACCAATTTGGGGGAGAAATGTTAGAGGTTCCTCCACAAGCAATGCATAATATATAAGTTTATAGGAAAGGAAATATGGGTGTGTGATGTTCAAAAGCAGACTTTCTTTGAACTTGAGAGTTCCTGAGATATCTTTCTTTATAGGCTGGTCTACCTGCTGAAGCAATGGCTGCTATAGTTACTCTGAAAGTAGAAAGTCAGGCTGTTTTTAAGAAACATACCAAAAGGAACAGGGAGATCCAGTCTGTTGAACAAAATAGGAGGGGTCAATCAGTGGTACCCTTTGATTTGCCTGGGGTCAAAGGAGAAAAGTTGGAGGAAGATTTTCCCATGTTCAGCTTTTTCTTGGTCTCTCCTAGCAGAAAAGCATGCCTTTATCTACTCTTGTGGCCCTGTTTAAGACATGTGAGAACTGTGCCCTGTAGCTGATTCCCCACTCCTGTGAGCTGTTTCACTGCATGGAGACTCTGGATGCTTTCTTGAGTCATTAATGGGCCCACATGCTCTGTTACTGATATCCAATACTGACACACAAATCAAAAAATTACCTCCGCTGTTGTGCGGCTTCCTAAAACTGTGCCATAATGTGTTTGAGGAATTTCAGCCCTTTTTTAAAGAATGTGTCACTTCAAATAGCCAGAAGGTCATTTTGTAGTTTGAAGGGATTTAAGCCATACTCTGACTTCTAGAGATCAGGATGAGACCTGTGGGGAGAGATGAATTATCCACAATTTTCTGCAGCTCTGTTCCATCTTTGCCCAAGGCATCTGGTAATGGGCGCTGTCTAAAACAGGGTGATGGCCTCTCCTCAGCTGAGCAGTTCATATCAATTCTTATCTCTTCAGATTGCCATGGCCTGATACAGGTGTCCTCCTCTCAACTAGGTCTGTACAGCTCCATGATCACGATGGTGTCATGGGAGGTAGGAATAAATCCTAGTGACTGGGTTGAAATCAGAGTGTTGCAGAGCCATTAGGGGGTACTGTCAATCAACACCCAGGCACCAGCATGGTGCAGGACCCATCCTGGACTGCATCATGCTTGATAAATCCCTTGTTGCATTTCACAAGCTGCCAGCTGTACATGGGGCTCATGTCCTCTTCAAGGATGACAGGGCAAAATGTTTCTTACAGTACTTAAAGGGAGCTGAAGCTCTTGACTGAGCTGGCTTTTCTGGTGGGGCAGAGGTGAAAGGATTGTCCCATGGGATTAAAAAAATGCAACTATTCTGAAAATAAAACCAGGTAGATGGGAGACATCTGGCTGTAACAAATATGTGGTGATTTCTCTGTTAGCCATAGGTGTTGATATTTGTCTCTGACAGTTTCTTTAGATGACTGTTGCCACGCCTTTTGATAAGAAAAATATTCTAGAAGAAGAAGGAGGGTTCAAGACAGACCACAGGAGAGCTGACAGGGTCTTCACTACTTAACAAATTGGCACAGAAGCATTGAGAGAAAATCCTTGATGCCTGGGTAGCATTAATACATCTTTGAAGAGCTGACATGTATTTTGGGGCCTGCTAGAAAGCTCTGTCTGAAGAAGTTTTTTTTTGTTTTTTTTTTTGGGTGGGGGAGTCAGTTTTCCAGCTGAATGCATGACAGAATAAAATCCTCCAGTATCCTAGGTAATCTGTTCCCTGCAGCATTGTTGGAAGCAAGGATGCATCTGTTTTATGTTGAGATACTAGTTTAACTGAGCTAAGATGTGAAGATGGCCATTAGGATATCCTTCAAATGAGGGAAGATTCTTCAACTTCACCAAATGGTGTGTGGAGCCTAAAATTGCCACTCTGATTATATAAGAACTCTTAGATGGCAATGACTGTACTACAGACCATTTTGTACTTCGGCTTCTGGTAAATCTGTTTTCTGTAACCACTTCTGCAATAACCATGTGTCAGAGAAGAACTGACATTACTGTTCTGTCTCACTGTCACGGCATCCTAAATTTGTGGATGCTTTCTCAGAGGGTAATACCCTGCAAGGTTAGGGGCACTTTTCAGAATAATATGTTGGTCTTTATGATACTTGATACTATGCCTTCTGAAGGCAATTTTGTGTCTAACACACATGCTTCCTTTGTATTAATTACTAATAGAAAATGGCACTCTGAATTTTTCTCTTTCTCTCAGGCTGGGGTGTATTTATATGATCAGGAAAACACAGCAACTTCGTCTTACTACAGACTTTCAGAAGAGTAAATCTATTTATTCTCCCTCTACTTACCCTCAGGTAAGTGAAAATATCCTGATACTAATTCCTGACAGAGGAATGGAACTGGTATCGTACACTGGCATATATTTTCGTACAATTTTTTTAACCAATCCGGTACCCCCAGTGACTGATGATTTCACTTAGAAATAGAAATGATTGCAATCTTAGATGATATTTCAAAATATTCCACAGCACCTTTGAAACATCAGGGGGGGAAATGCAGAAGCTGCCATTTTAGCTGTGGAAAATGTTCAGTATAAAACTACAAAGTTACATAAGTGCATTTAAGGAACATTATTTGTACAAAAACGCCCTTAAGAGGGCGCTTACTCACCACCACATTTGTTTTGAACATCATCTGCTAAAATAATGAGATTTAAAAATAATTTTATGCTGCACCAGTGTAACATTTGACTGAAATGTATTTGGGCCACTCATGGTTACCAACATTTATGGATACAAACTATGCAACAATATTGCATTAGGTAGGCTTAGTTTCTGTAATCACTCTGTCAATTTATAGGAGTGCAATCTCCATCTAAAACAGCAGACGCTAAGCAGTTCAACACCTCTTAAAAGAAATACCTTTCCTTTACACAATTGGATGCTGGTTTGATTCGGGTTTTTCTTTGGCTCTGCCTTTGCTTTTTTATGACAGTCATTAACAGTAATAAAGTAACTTCCATGTTTCATCCTCTGCAATCGTCCTCCTTTGTGAATAAAGAATCATGTACCTAGAGGTGCACTAGAAGACTGAAGGAGACAGAACATTTAAGCCAGCCACTGAGGAATTATGTCCTATTTTCTTCTCTCTTAGATTGAATCTTTCTGATAAGCAGTCCTCCTGCCATAAAGCGCTTCCTTGTAATGATCATGGCAGATGGATGTGCCAATGGTGTATTTTGATCATCTTCTGCCATGCTTCCTCACTCTTCTTTTTCAGTTCAGCTAAATTAACTAAGGTGTCTTTTAGTCTATCTTGACGCTGCTCCCATAAGAGACAGCTGCCAGCATACCCTGGGGAAATTTTGCTCCGCATGGAGCAGTTTGCTGCCTGTTGGCAATGCTGACCACTTTCACATCATCTCTTGCCCCTTTATCGAGCATAAAGCAGTACTGCATAGACAGGACATGTGACAAATCTCCCTACACTGGTTTACTTAGGTATGAATCTGGCTTCAAATTCAGAGACCTCTCTCATCTTTGCAGTTTCTGTAGCTGTCTTTTGAGAATGTGAAACCTGAACACCCGAGAGGAGGTAAGTTACAGAATATTGATGTCTTGCATTTAGAAAGACAGGGCTGGCTGTGTGTATTAATGCAAAAGTATAGGAAATTAATCTGTTTAGCTGTATCACTTCTAAATTAATGCTTAGTTCACAAATAAAATATTTGCCTATAGATCTCCATTAGTCTAGATCTAGATCTTGGTGTCACAGTTAGATGCTTGGTGCCACTTAGAACACTGAAAAATGAAAGTGGTGGGTGTAAACTTGGCTTCAGTATAGTTAGATTATGCCATATAACACTAGCTGTAATCTCAAAGTGATATGTAATATTTCTATTACATCAATGAACATGAAGTTTACTTATGGCATTGTCTGTCTGCTTGGAACAAAAAGTAAGTTGATTTTTTTCCTTCAGGTTTGACATTTTTATGTGGACTTGAAGGGATTAGGGACCATGTCCTTTCATTGTTTAACTGGAGACAGCTAAACTGTGTCAGCATAACTGATCTCCTCCATGCCAGTTGAAGATCTGACCCTCTGTTTTAATTTTAAATCCTTCATTTTACGTCTATAATTAATTCCTTGTATATGAATCCGAGGGAGTTCTAACATGTCTCAGAGGCCTATGCATAAACGTTAAGATTGTGTATAGGCTGCTGACTGAATAAGCAGATAGTCATCTTGCAGATTTAATTCTGCAGCAACACGGGATCTTATGATGATAGATATCCAGCGTTAACACTGTGAATTCATAAAAGCATCACTGGTTAACATTGGAACATGCTAGATGTGTGCATTCTTATAAGCTTTGTGGTCATGCAGTTGTACAAGTCGTGAAGGCAATGCTCTCTAGATTTCTGAGGCAGCAATGGAAGTTGTTTTTTAATACTTCTTCAGAAGTGAAATTCTGCCTGTACATTTAATTCTCCATTGTAGATGTCAGTGTGGTATTCTTCAGCTGAAACCAGCTAATTTATTCCCGTGGTATATGGGAGGGATCTGGCTCCAAGGCTTTTTAACAGCTTTACAGTTCTTGCTAGCTTTTGTTTAACATTTATCTAGACAGAGACCAGTGATATTAAGAAGCATGTATCTCTGGGATAACATTTAATTTTTTTATCACTAGACAGGATATAGATTTTGAAATTGATAGAATGATAGGATGAGCTTCTTTTTGGAGATATTTGGGAGATAAATATTTTTTGCCCCTATATGACTGGGTAAAACAGAGTCTTATGAAATAAGCACTACCTCTCATGCCTGAGGTTAATTCATTAATACATTTAATTGCTTTTCCATAGACCTATAGGACTGCTGTGCCTTTTTTTATCTCTTGACCTAAGAGTAAGCTCTTTTTTAGCTAACTGAATACTTGTGTAGCAAAGCTGACGAGTTCCTTAATAATTTTTTTTTAATTACATCCAATTCACTATATAAAACATACTTTATTATATCTTTTCTGACTTAGTAAAGGGGGACTCTTAGTTAGGGTTTTATGAGCATGCAGAAATACTTTTACTTTTATTTTTTGTTGGTTTTAGATTTTCAGCAAAAAGTGGCTTCTTCATCCCTTTTCTGTGTGTTTCGGTGCTGATGAGATCTTGGGTCTTTAAGCATTATGGGTATCTGTCCCTAGTCCTTAGTGATGGCACTGAGTGAGTGATAGTGTAATAGGTACTCAGTGAACAACAGTGACAAAGCTGCTTTCTTCCTGCTCCTAGGAAAGGGAGTGAATTTGGGAAATCACAGGTTTTCTTAGTGCACTGCTTATTTAGTGTCTGAGAAATTCCTTCACTGACTAAGTGACTGTGCTAGTGGCCTAGGTAAACATTTAAAGCTATGGCCTTTGTGCCATGGCAGACATGCAAAAAATATAGAAAGAGCTGGTTTTGTGGGTGGCGATGGGGACGCTTGCTCTGCGGGGCTCAGAGACCTTGTTCTGAGACCTTCCCCTCTGTTGTTTAGTGTTTTTTGCTAAGTTTTAACTGTTCATGTTGAAATTTCCCATGTTGCTTTCAGTGGAGTTTTAGGGGGAGTGTTTCAGCCAGAAAGATCCTCTTGTTTCCAAGTGTAATCCCTCCTGAAGGGAGAATAGCTGCCTGTAGCACCAGCTCTCATAGTCAGGAAGAAATGGTCTGGGCAGAGATGCTCTTGAAGGGAGCTGCCTAACTACCAGTAGGAAGCATGAACCCAGTCATAACTCTAACTACCGCTGGACTTACTACTACTGTTTTCTACTCATTTTAGTGACATTTGTTGTTAAAAGGCAAAACCTGACACCTTCTCAGGCAGACTGACTTAAACCGCTCACTGTCTGAACTCAGCCTCCTAGATTCCATGTTGTGTGTCTTGCGTGAGAGCTACTTCACTTTTACAAGAGGCTGTCTGCAGAACTGTGGAATAATATGCATTTCAGCTTATGCAGATATTGCCTTTGAAGACTGTTTTTGGTGAAGGGTTTAGTAATACATAACAGAAATAGATAATGTAATGATGCTAATAATGGAGTTTCTCAGACATCGATTACAGCTTCATTAAGCAGGATTACTCACTGTGATCTCTGTGCTACAAATTAGGTTTTGATAATTTGACCTATTCTCTGTTTTAATTTAGTGAATTAGAAAAATAAATTGCCAGAGCAGAACACTTACCAAAGAAAAATATTTTTCTAGCATTTCATAAAGTGTTTATTTAAAATGATAAAAATTACCCTCATATCTCTAGTTTATTCATGGTAGGCAAGCTCATCTAAAACATTTTTAAGAGGAATCTTTTTAAATTAAAATCTTGAGGATACTTTTTTTTTTCTTTTAACTTCATATTCATAAGAAGTCTCTCCAAATCTCAGTTCTTCTTCTTTTCCTTTTTTTTTTTTTTTTTTTACAAAGTATGTAAGAAATAATGCTTCCTCTGCAATAAATTTCTTGCTAATCCTCCCTTCTGTACATACTGGAGGCTGCAACCCAGTCTAGCAATCAGCTCTGTAATTACTTCTGAGGGCCTCTCCATGCTTTGTAGAGATCTATTTGCACACAGGAATCAGACATGCCAGATCTCCTATATCAATAAATACAGAAGTGGAATTTGCCAGCATATGTGATGGATTAACCTCAAAATAAATGAAGGGCTTTTTCTTTAAATATATGCCAAAACTTGAGTAACATGTCCCCTGTTTCTAAAACTTTGTGGTCTGCAAAATGATACAAAAATGTGACAAAAAATCAAGCGTAACTGCTTCTACTAAAATGGATGGTGTGAAGGCAGTGTCTGTCTTCTGTGAGATTCTGTGCTCAGGGGGTATGAAGGACTGAGTTATAAGTGTTGTACTTCAGTGTCGCGGTAATTGGACTAGCAGTCTACAGGACTCAGCTTTATAGAATATATATGTTTTATTGCAAATGATGGAGCTGATTTTAAAAATGCCTCTGAGAAAACTCCATTAAGGATGGTGGTTTTTTGGGGGGGGTCAATCCAAAAGTTAACTGCTCATGTGTAGTTCAGCTCTTTAAGGGCTTTGTCTGAATAAAGTGTTTTGACATGAATCTGAAAGGTTTATTGTAATCATCTTTAGAATGAATTAAAACATGTTGATTGATATGCTTATGATTATTAACTCTGATGAAGAGTGCTTAAAATGATCTTGATTCATGGCAGACTATTATACAACTTAGACCTTAATATGATTCTCTCAAGCTGTAGTCCTAATTTTAGGCTACCTTGTACCTCATACTAGCTAGCATCCATTTCCTATCCTAATTCACCCATAAATAAGGCAATCTTTTGGATCACTCCAACAACAATTTTCACGGGATTCTCTTCCTTCCAAATAAGATACACATTTCTTGATGCTTAAACTTGAGGTAGAGTCCTAGTCTGTTACTGTATAGACAAAAGTATCCATCTCCAATTAGGCATTTGACATAAATTATATTTATGTGAAATTTGAGAGATACAGGAAGAAAAGATGGCATAAGGTAGAAATCGGATCCAGAACCCCATTGTTCTAGTCTCTCCCCTCCCCACCACCATTAAATACTTGCCCATAAGTCATTTTCAGAAATTTGACTTATTTTTGCTACATTTCATTAAATGTGTTTAAACATAGGTGTCTGGTGTAAATTGCCTTTGCAGAGAGTAGCCAGAGAAGCCCGTCTCAGTGAGAGCAGATCCACAATGTCGGTGAAGTGCTTCCACTCTGAACCAGTCTTCATTTCCAGTATTCTGTTTCCCCTGTGTATCAGCACTCAGCATGTCAGCCTGTGTATCAAACTGCTGAATTAATAGAAAAACTGTAGTAAAAAATACTAGCACAAACGTGATAAACACCTCCACTTCCACCTCCACACAAATTACCCTTAACACTAATCACTTAGGCTTTGTGAGAAACAGCACACTGAAATGTTCCTGAAATAACCTTACTCTGCCTTCAGCTTTTTAAAAATAGCCCCCAAAACATGCATAAACATCAGATGCTGTGAAACAGACCTCCCCTGCTAACTGTTTGTAGTTCTAATTAACACATAGATTTACATTTGAATGCCTGCTAGTATTATGTGTATTGTTCATAAATATGTGTGTCTTCAGATATATCGATAACCTTTTTTCTGTTACTGTCAACATTTCTTCGTTTTCATCTGCTGTGACGGAAGTGGAATTTTTCATTATTATTAGTGTTAGACTTGTTACAGCAGACTGAAACTTGAGGCTGCAGGGCAAATGCATCATTTTTAACAATAACTGGTGGTGTGCCTGTCTAGCAACACCCAGATGGAGTTGTTTCAGTCTCAGGTTGATGGGGAGTTCTTCAGCAAGCTCATTTATCTTCTTTTAATCCAAGTTCACGCTTATCCACAACCACTTTTTCCTTCCAAGCTTTCCAGCCTTATTCTGCATGCAATATTGGGGCTAGATATATATTCATAGGTATTTGGTAGGATTCTTCAGCTTCGTTAACCTAGGTCTAGCGGCAAATCTAGCCCTTGTGCTGCATTGCTTCAATTTTACTAAATTCAGATTTGATCAGCTAATGGGTAGTTTGATGCACTGAGTGGTGCGGAAGATTTTGGTTATTGAAGTCAAGCCAAACCAGCATGGAATGCATTATTTAACAGCTTTTGAGTTTGCCACATTGGTCTGCGATGGTCTGCTTGGAGTCACCTTGTTGTCCCTGCAGATAGAATAGCCAAGGCCTCCCCTTTTCTCTTTAGTCCATCTGAAGTAATGGTGGAAGGTGGCAAGCTTAGCCCACATGTACTATTCTCAGAACGGGACTGTAGAAGCTGTGAACATGTGAGGTACCCCAAACCCCCGTAACATTGTATGCTGGTTGTTCATTCCTTTGCAGTTATTCAGAGGCTGTCAGCCTCTTTTGTGATGCTGACAAACACCCTCTGGGAGCTGGTGCCACGCTACTCACACTCCTTCTCCTCCTGCCTTGTCACTGAACAGCCAGCCCAGTAAAGGCTTTCGATCACTGTCACTCTGATTTGGATTTAGAGGTGAAAGGCTCTACTCCATATTGATTTATTTGTATAATAGTAGCAGCAGGGATGAAATAAGTACCCGCTTTTCCATTTGCCCTTCTCACAGCTCCTTGCAGCTCTGAGAACAGCAGCAGTTGGCAGGACCTGGGCTACCTGTTCTCATCCACTCGCTCCCTGGAGTGGTGTCGGCATGAGTGCTCTTCCTTCACTGCACCGCTACAACGCTGGCTAATGGGATAATAGCAGTGTGTCCCTGACATGCCCAGTAACTGACGTCTTTAACCATTCAAAGCTGATGTGAAGAGCTGTCCAGAGGAAACCATTCTGCAGCATTCTGTAATGAGTTTTACTCGTCCAGCAAAACTCCAGGACTCCGTCTTTGAAAACCACCTAATAGAGTTTCTTTATCTGTCTGCCTATGTGCTGACACACAGCTCCCTCAGAAAAAAGGCAAAAGACATCCCCTGCAACAACCAAACTACACAGAAGTAGTGTTGTTGGCCATGTATAACACCTGAAAAACCCATACAGGGAGACTAAGCTACTAATCAAGTGTTTTGCTATACATGTGTTGGAGCCAAAGATCAAATCCAGATTTTTTAAGGTCCAGGCTCTTGTCTACTAAAAGATATAGTAACCTTTCTTTTTATGTTGTGTAATGGTTTGCCTGAAACCTTTCATATCATTCTTTCTAGCTTGCATTACTGAAAGGTGCTGAATTAACAGGAAGTACCTGGACAAAGCCATCTATTTTGGCTTAGGTTTTAAACAGAGATATTACTGTCAATAAAATGTAGGCTTGTACTTACTTTCTACAGGCAACTGCACCAGCGTTTTAATAGACAGCCTGTATTTGGCTGTCACATAACAGGACTTCCTTCTAAGAACTGAAATGGTGCTCTCGTGTTTTGCTTGCAAGCTAATCAGAACTGCAGCAGACGATGTTTAAAAATGACATTTATTATGACGTTTTGCTAAACAGCAGATGTGTTTTTGCTCAAGCATGTAAATGTCAAGGAGCAGAGCACCTAGCAACCAGTTTGCAAGATATTTTCAGCATGCAAAGAAGGTTCCTGGAGGCTGTTGGCAGACATACTTTCCTTAGTGCTCAAACATCATCCTGGCTGCAGCCTCAGATAGCCAGGCTATGTTCCCCACCTTTTGTTTAATTAGCAGTCTACCTAGGGAAATAATATTGCAGCCTGTGATAGAAGAGGTGTGCTCCTATCAGTTGTCTTCTAGCTAGCTCAGGTCTCTGTAAACAGTCCAGAGACTTTTATGCAGAGAGACTAGTGGTTTAGGAACCTTTCAATATTAAATCCTCGCATCGTAAGGTGGGAGATGCCAAATATGTACCTTCTTTATGTCCCCTTTATATCTTATCAATTTCATTTTTAGGATGTTGTATTTTCTGGGAATTGTGTTCTGCTGCAGACACCGTGGTTAGGATTTTTGGCTGTGATCTAAACAGGATTTGTGATTTGCTTTTGAAGATGCTTCTGTTCTTATTAAACTAAATGGGACACGAAGGCACTTACTCCTCAGATGGCTGTGTTTGAAATCTGTAACCATGGAGAGTATTCATATATCTCCCTCTGCATCTGAGACCCATTCTCATTCTCATTGAGTTATTGTTAGCAAGCCCTGACAGTGCTGGCAGTAGTCTTAACTTATGCTGAAAATGACCTTTTCTTTTGGACTAGGCAGAAGGGTTTTCCTTGGCCACAAATTCCAGCCTGTCCCTGCAGGGTCAGAGGTGATATTTTTCCTTCTTACATAAAAAGAATAGCTTATGTCTTCTGATCCTGCTGTCAGTTAAGTGGTGAGCTCCACACAAGCTGTGTGTCCAACATAGGAGTATGGCTATGTGACAGTACATTTTAGTGCTTTTAGCATTGTGGCTAAAATAGTAAGGAGGAAGCAATTTATGAGAACCTATCTCCCCTTTACAATTTTATGTATTTCATTGTGGAAGACACTCTGGGAGTCTCCAGAGGACTGAGTGATCATATACATAACAGTATGTAGACATCTAATTCCTGCTTAGGTTCCTAAACTTCTGTGTCCCAAAGGCAGATCTGTGGAGGTATCTGTTAGAGATGCTGGAATTATATGAGGAATATGGTTGAAAATCATACCAGCTCATGGACAGTTGCCAAATTAATATTGAAAGGGGAAATTCAAATGACCACAACATCATTCAAAGAAAATTAAGTCTAGTTGATTCCAAAGGCACCCAAATGTCTGTTTGAGACAGTTTCCCGTTTAGCCAAGGGAGCTCTGCTCTCCTTTGCGGGAGTGCTGAAAAACAACACATGAAAGAGTCTCCCAGTGGTGTAATGATGGAAATGATGGGGAGAGGCAGGTCATAGGCAACAAAAGGTAGAAGCTCCAGTGGGCTCAATGCTGGATGTTGTGGAGTGCTCTGCCTTGATATATGAACATATTTAAGATGTGAATGAGTGAATGGGATTACTCTGATCTTTGAGGATCAGATTGCTTATTCAGGATTGGGACAGAGTGTTCCGTATCTCAAAGGACAGGGACCTCACTGAATATCTGTGTGACTGAGAAAGCTTTGCCTCTGAGAGGAATGCAATGAGGTGAAAGTAGTTGGATCCAGGTGTCCTTGTTCTAAGTGGATGCATAATTTAGTGGTTTGTTGCCTGTGCTGCTTTCTCAACAGCTGACTGGTTTAACGTGATATTTTTATTAAGAGCTGTGTACAGATTGTCCAGTCTTACATATCTCAGAGAGGGATTTTTTTTTTTTTTTTTTTTTAAGAAAGATTGCACTTACGGATGAAAAACTTTGCCTCTTCCTTCTCACCCCCCTTCCTTCCCCTGCCCAAATAAAATCAGCAGTCAGAAAGCTCTGCTTGGCACTGATTAGAAAACAGTGGCATTGTTCTGAATGCTGACAAAATCTTGTTTCTCACTGAGCTGCAGGTATTTCTCTTCCCTGCTGCAAATCAGTTGGTAGGAAGGTGGGTAATACATTTTACAATTTTGTGGGTCCTGGTCGTCAGCCCGTATTCTGTCCTAGCTCACTCAGCAGCTGAGAGTCTGTCCCAGGGATTAGAAACTCTTTATCACTGCTCCTTTCAATCCAAATCTTATTAGCTTTCATTTGCAGAGAGGTTGCCCTGACATGGCAAAGATCATGAGCTGTATTTTTCAGATGCTGTTACTGCATAGCAGCCGAGTTGGCCAATGTATCTTTAATTTCCTTTTGGCATCCAGCCTGAGGGAACATGCAATGAGCAATTTCCTCAGACAGTATCAGTAGGAAATTCATCTTGTTCTGAGCCAGCTACGTGATCTAAACAGAGGACAGTATGATTCTCAGCCTTGATACTCTGAAACAGAAATTGGAATATAAAATCAGCATCAGTACTTGGATATCTGTACTTCCCCAGGGGGCATTTCAAGTGATACAGCTGATTCTTTATCCTGACATTTTCTTAGAATTTCCTTATACTGTAGCTATCAGTAGGTTGCTTCCGAAGTACTATATAGTCTACCAAAATTGTCCAAATATTTTACTTCATGTTAAGAACAGTTTTAAAAACAAAACAAAATCAGGGAGGATATTACATTTTTGAGTTTTCTGAGTCATCTGCTCCATTATTAATTGACCTCCTTAATTTCTAATCCTGATCTTTATAAAAAAGCACCTATTTTTCTCATTATTCAGTTTTCCTACCACTAACATTTAGTGCTTGTTTATCTGACTCTTATCTTTATCTGCCTCTCTCTATATAGATCTTCCTAGTTTCTAAACTGTGCAAAGATCTGAGGCTTCAGAACCATCCCTCACCCCTAGTTCCTACCACTGCTCTTCTTTTTTCACATGATGGAAAATTTTGTACATGTTAATTGTGATGCCTTGGATTGATTTTTCAGATTTTTCCTCTTCTAAAGATTTTGTAAAACCTCCCATTGCATCTCTGCCACTGAATTTCGTAGTTTCCACAAGATTTGCTTGTCCGAAACCTTCTGCACTGCTACACTCTGCAAGCTCAAATATTATAGGGCTTATTTTACTCTACGGAGTTTGCAGTAACTGCTACCACAGCTTAGCTGTTGTTTTCACCTCCTCTGTCCATTTCTTTCCCTTCAGGTTGGATCTTTGGGGTTGAGAATTACTGCCCAGGTAAATCCTTACAGCTCGCATGTCAGGGATGGGAACACAGACAGGTTGTTATGCTAATAATGACTTATCACTTTGTTGGTTTCATCTGATTTCTGTTTCCGTGACTGTCAGGTGCCCAGTGTGTCTCAGGACCTGTGAACCAGAGGATTTTGACTGTCCATTGCACATGGCATGTCTGTAACACAGAAAGTCAGAGACAGAGATGTGGATTGCTTCCCTCCTTCACCTCCTCCCTCTGTTCCTCATCCTGCCCCTCCTGGGTTCCTCTCAGTGGCGGCAGTTTCTTGGGGGTTTTCTTCTCCTTTGTCATTACTTGGACGTCCACCCAGCTTTGAGTTAGGACAAGTTTGCCTCTCCTTTGCTAGCTTTGCATGGATGCCCTTTGCTTTTCAGGATAGTCAGCTGTGATTGATCATTAAAGCCTTCCTCCTTCATGACTCCCTCTGCTCTGCTCTTACTTTAATGATCAGATGGTGCCTTAGATTCCAGTTTTGTGAAACAATTTTTTTAACTCTTGTTAGGCTTCCCAAGGCATCTGACATCTACCACCACAGAATCATTCAGTGTGCGTGCAGATGTCTCAGTCTTTCTTCCTTTCTCCTGATGATTTTTGAATCAGTCGGCTAACTTCAGCTACATTTGATGGAAACAGTTGAGGAGCTGGCCATCTACAAAAACTGTGTAGATATATTTCCGGAGAAAAGGAAGCCAGCTCATAGCAGATATTTCTGCTCCTTCTTGGTCTTGATTGAGGAACACAGGTCCTGCTTACCTGTCAGTGTTTATTATCTTCCCTCCTGCATTATAATACATTCTGGGAACTTGTTAGTCACATTCTTGAAGGAGACACTGTTAGAGCTCTCTCTTTGCTGCTTCCTTCATCTTTACTCATAAATGGCTGAGTCCCAGATACAAATCCCTCTCTATGATTTGCTAATGGATTACAGACTCTGAAGTTGTTCACCAAGCTCACTTCTGCAATGCCTTTGTAGAGAAGGACAAGGCTAGAATTATTCTTTAGTCACATTCAGCCTGAATTCAACAGGATTTATTGTTACCCTGTCACCCTGATGAATGCAGGAAATGCTATTCCACACCAACTGATGGTCAGTCTAGTCAGCTTTCCCTATGCTGTCTCTCCTGTTTACCAGATGTTTCAGATGTGTTCTGATGCAAAATCGTGTGTTCGTGAGAAAGTATCTTCCTAACCTCAGGCAGGTAACAGTTGACTTAGACATTTTTATTCCAGAAGTTGTAAAAACAAATCTCATTGTTTCTGTTCATGGGAAGCCTTAGTCCTCTGCTGAATTAAATTTGAGGTTTTCTTGAGTGGCAACTTGTGAAATGAAGCATTATCAAGCAAATGTATATGCACTTGTAGCAACTGTAGATGCGTCATCTTAATTTTTCAACAATGAAATTGTTTTTCTAGGAAGAGGCAGGTAGGGTGCATCTATGTGCCCTACTATTTGCCACCATCCATGTGGTCTTCCTCAGCGAAAGCTGAAGAAGTTCTGACTGTGCTCTGAGCCAAACAGACTTAGTTGTTACAGCCCGAGCCTGAAGTAGCCAGCCGTGCTGAGACACTGGCTACTTGGTGCTATGCTCATGTGACTCTATGGTTTCAAGATCATTCAGAGTTCACTTAAAGAAGGCACACTCTTTACTTTTTCCTTCATCTTCCTTTGAAGCAGCTGACTTGATTCTTCCCTATTTGTATTATATTCTCTGTACATTCCTCATCCCGAAGCTAAACTACCTTTATTCTTCCTACCTCTTTGTAAGATTTGTGCAAGATTCTAATTATTTTTCATGATTCTCTGTGAGTATGTTGCATACGCTTTTTGAAATGGGATGTCTAAGCTGAGCCAGAGGTCAAGGTGGGGCAGGCAACTAACTTGCATTCATTCCCTTCCTCCTATCCTAACAGCGGCTGAGGTTTTGTTTTTGTTTTACTGTTTTCTTCTTTACCTTCCAACAGGCCAGTTTTATGCAAGTAGTTCAGCTGCCATTGTTTTGTTTTGTTCTCTTATTACTAGTCTGCAAATGGTTTCAGCTATCTCAGAAGCTGTTAATGATTTTACTTCTTAGAAAGAGGACATAAACTGAGTGTCCTTCTTCCTCCAGGACATGGTGGCTATTGACAAAAAATGGCAGGCAGGATGAAAATAAACACATAAAAAATCCAACCCCTCTCTTTGGGGTAGATTTATTTCTAACCAAGTAGCTGTGGCACTTGTTCAGGAGAAGGAAGACCTACCTCCCAGCAGGATGCTAATCACAAACCAGGAGGGAACGGGAAGCAGTAAGGAGCTTTGTGCTGCTAACACTGTTCCCTTTAGTTTCAGTGACTATTTTAAGTATGAATACAGAGAGTGTGAAGGACTCTGTGCTCCCATGGTATAAATTCCCTGAGAATAGTTTGCATGTCAGCTTGAACTTGACAGTCATCTCTGAATGTGTTCCCATTATACAAAGATTTTACAAAGATTTTGCTTAAGGAACATTTTGTAAAATGGCATTGGAAAATGATATGATTCCATTTAAATTACTGATTGGAATTAAATCAGTGACTAATGTTTAAACTTTGTTACAATAACAACTTTAAGCTCCAGGCAATAATTCCTTATTGTTTTGGGTACTGTACAGAACTCTGTTCATTTGTAGTCCTCACTGCTGGAGTGTAGTGTTGATTCAAGATCAAAGTAGCACAACAAGAACTAACTGCAGAAAACCTATTGTGTTGGTATATATCTGCTGGACAGGGTCGGCATTCTGTTTATACCAGCATATCTCGTAATAACCACAATTTTTTGGTGCAATGGTTAAGTGAGATCAGGAGGAATGTTGGAGTCAGGAAGCTTCTTTCAACATATTACTGAGCCACAGACTACTCTAGCTGAGGTCTGATGCTCTTCACTTAAATAAACGCATGCAAAGCAATTATTTGTAACACTTGGAACGGTTCATATCCATTTGCTGTTGCATCAAAGCTGCAGGCACTTAAAAAAACATATTGGTTCATTTCTTAAAAAGTAGTGCACATTTGAAAAGTCCTGCTAATTTTAAAGAGGCTGTTACTGCTTTATTTGAAAAGTTAATAAGCGGCAGACAAGTAACAGAAGGCTAGAAATGCTGTTTTTTGTAGAACATCTTTCTCATTTGTGAAGTAGGAGGGTAGCTGAAAAAGCAGCCAGCAATTGGGCAAAATGTCCCACTGTAAGCTAGTAGAGACATACAGAGGTGAAAAATATTAATGATACTGAACCTTGAAGCAGGGACATCTTTCTGAACTGGAACAAAGCATGTTCACAGCAACAGTCATTTCAGGGACTAACTGAACATCCCAGTACCTAAGCTCACTGCATCAGTGTTCACTAGGTATTCTACCTGCACACTGTACGGTGCTGACCTGCCCACTTCTTAGCTCATCAGGTTTTTCTTAAGAGATACCTGGACATAGCTGAGGGATGAATTTAGACCTTAAATGCAATTAAAAGTACTATAAAATAAATAGAGGCAAATGGGAAGAAGAAGCATGAATAATAAAACAGAATGCAATAATAAATCACTTGCTGCTGTGGGGAAAATACCTTATCAAAAAAGTTTAACTGATAGTTTATGGTGTTTGTGATGTAGCTGCACAGGTATAAGAGACCAAAAATCATAAGCAAAAAATACATATATCCAAACACATGTCCAGCAGGTACGTGAGAGAAAAGATGTATCATTTGTCACAAATATTCTGAGAGAAAAGAGGTAAAGGAAATATCACAGATTTAAATGTGAAGAACCCATCTTAAAGTCTCTCAAAAGGTTCAGCTGTGGCTACCAGCATGAAGGAAAGCTCTGGGATAGGGTGTGCTTGGAGAAGATAAAACTAATTAAAACTTTCTGTCATCAAACAAAAATATGAGTTCCAGGTGTCAGAAATCTGTGAGACTTGGAGGTTTTCTGCAGCTGTTGAACAAACTAGCAATATCTTCTCTGTTTTTTAGCAGCCAGAATAACACTTCTTCTGTTGAAGTGTGTCAGCTCTGCAGTAACAGTTGTGGTGTGCAGACATTTTAAGTGAAGTAAGAACACTGAAAAGCATTTTCTCCTTGGACACAATAATTTGTCCTCTTGCTTTTTTGATGCATTGCTTTAGCTCTGTAAGAGATCCCTTTGTAGGGTGAGGGCTGATTTGCAGATCCAGAGATTCCAGGAAGAAAGTGTAGGAAGTGGATGAGGAGAGAGGGGAAAATGATATGATTAAAGAGTTAGTATGCAATGGATTTTAAAAGTACTAATCTGGGTCTTAACCAGCTTTACGGTGTATACGTTTATTCATTCTGAAGCCAGACCTTTGCTAGATATAATAGGCAGAGCTCTATTTTAATGAGTATTTATTATTTATCCCTTTCCATACAGAATAATAAGCTAATCCTTCCTTTATCCTTTTGTCTTTGCTGCATTGGTCTTCTGCTACTCAACTCTTTGCATTTTTAACTGGTACTGTCTGCCATCATAATAGTTGACCAAGTGTCTAACATTATTTCTAATTCTTTTCTGAAGCAGTGCTTTTAAAAAAGAGCTCTCTGAACAGCTTTTTAAAAAAACTTGATCCAAAGTCTGCAGAAGTAAGTGGATCCCAAAGACTGGGCTGTTGAAACACAGATATTCCAGCCATTACTTCAGAGTAATAGCCTAAGAACACATGAAAAGACATCAGAATAGGGATTTGCCCCAAACTAGTACCTCTTTTGTCCTGCCTTTTTATTTCTCCTCTCCACCGTTGGAGATCTTAAATAGGTGACATACATAGTTAGTTTTTCATATTCAAGACATGATAGATCTGTTAATTCAGTGAAGTGCACAAGAAATTATCGATATTATTGTAAAGGACAATTCTGTATGTTTTTTTTAACGCCTTAGCTGCTCATCTTCTGCTCTCTGTAGGTCTGGTGTCAAATGCTGCTGTTACATAAGCAAAACAGTTAAACCAGAACAGAAATCAAATATAGACCAGACCTCAGAGCGTTACACCATTGCATCTATCTATATCTTAACCACTGACACTAAACCATTGTTAAGTGCTAACCTTGCAAACAGAAGATATTTCTTAAAATAGCTCTATCTAATGGAGCATATTGGATGCCCCAGGGTCTTCAACAGGTCAGACTTTTTCCCTTTCACCTCAGGATGTTAGTAACAGCTTAATTAGAGTCTTCCTGGATCCTTCCATACTAAGGCTCCTGGTGTCCCAGAAGGATGCTGCTTGGCAGGGAGAGGGGAAAGGAGAGGGAAGATACACTTTAATCAAGTTCTTAAAGTGAAAAGAAAAAAAATGCTTGATAAAATTCCAGTGCAATGATCTTTAAGTAAATCTCATTAACCCCACAGTTTTCAAGTGAAACTTTTCTCTTCCTCTTCCATCACCTTGCTGAGCTCCAGGGAAATACCTAGAGGCTTTCAAGTTTCTCTGGCAGCCCTTCTTACAGTGCAGGGACTTCACCAAAGAGACAGCTCTGAACAGCGCATTGGTCATCGCAAGAGTGTCAAGAGTGACAGAGTCTCTGTCACCAGCTGTCTAAGATTGCCATGTTTTTAATTTCTGGCCAAAGTTCGTGACTCTAATTCTTGGTGTCTATGCATGACTGCAGTGGGTGTATGCACTAAAAGGTGGAGTGATAAGTTAATTATCGTTCATAGTTGTCATGTAACACTTTTTATCCATAAGTTATAAAGCACTTTAAAAAGGAGAGCAAGTGTTATTGAACCTTTTCTGCAGACAGAAGAATTAGAAAAGGCCATCAGCCCTATCTCAGTTCAGCCAGGAACCCAGTGCAAAGCCCAGGTCTAGGCGCAGCTCTTTTGAATCCTTTGACTTGATGCCCAGGCCAAGAAAGCAAAACTGAGGGAGAGAGGAAAGTCTGATGTTGTGAAGTGTAGCCCCAGTTCAGCCTCACCTGCAACTGGACCTTGTATAAATGCTGCAACCTTCTGCTTGGGTGGAAAGGATTAAAACTGGCACTGATCCTAACAACCCAGAGGAAAGCCAGGATGTGCACTTACCTGATCTCAACCCTTACTGAGGGCTGTTAGCTGCATGCTGTGTGCCTGGGTTCAAACCTTCTCTTCTCTGCTATTCTTTCCATCCAGTGAAGTACTGCTGTAGTTGGCAGCCACCATGGCAGCAATGCACAAGCATGGCTGGAAAACAGTCAACCTCCTTTGCCATATACACACACAGTCTGGCATCCAGCATCTGGGGAAGTGCCTGTGTAGGACCCAGGAGAGAAGTGTGTCTCTTTTTCCAATATACAACCATTTGCTGAACAGGACAAAAAGAAAAAAGAAAGCCGTTTGCAAACTTCCAACATCAGCAAAGAATCTGGAAAAAGTAGCCTGGAAAGCCAGAAAAGAGGAATTTTCCCTGCAGCAGGGAGAAGTCCTGAGGGAATGTTTGGGCCAGGCACAGAAATTCGGGACTGAGGGCTTTGGCAGAAGAAGTAAATGGTGGTGGGGGGAATAGAAGGAAAGGAGAGGAGGTACATGAGGAGGTGGGAAGAATAGACAAATCCCATCTATATTGTAAATTAAATGTCAGTGATGGTGTCTGTGCCTTTAACCTCTTAGTTTATTCCTCCAGCAGCAAAGACAGAAGAGACATTCTCTTCTTCCTCTGCTTTAGAAATATCCATATTACTGTCCACCAACTACGAGAAAAGAGAAGAAAAATAAAAGTGAAAGTGAGGTCTTATAGTCAGAAACTCTCCCAAAATAATAGCAGCAGTGGCACTAAGGGACCCCCTGTAGAGCAAGCAGTGGTCTCTTCATTTCAAAGAGACCCTAACCGGGCCATGCTGTTTTTTCTTTCACCTGGTGCAATACAGACAGCCTGGACACCAGGTCAAAGCCAAGCCAGCCACAGGAGATTTGACCACGGAAGTATTCCCTCATGGCATCAACCAGCTGTTGGCACAAACCAGTAAAAATTGAATGATAGGGTGGAGGAAAAGCAAGGATTTTCAAATAGCAGTCTCTTGCCCTAAGCGATGGAGTGGACAGGTATGTGTGATTGCAGTAATAGTTTTAAGCTTAACGGTAAGGAATCTTATTCCTTGTGATCACAAAAGATGAGGCATGTAAATGTTTTCAAATGTATTTTAATGGTGCCTATCACTGTATTGTACACAAACTATACACTCTGTTGTACACAAGCTATATAGTTATGATAAGACTTGTGCTTTCTTGGTTTGGACTGCTTAATACAACATAACAAAAGGCTTGTTTTTTGTATTACAGTTTTGCACTGGAAATTATTCTGAGCAGAACTGCCAAAATACATTGAGCTTAAACATTAACACTCTAAATATTCCATATAGAACATTTGGAAAAAGTGCTATTCAAGAGGCTGAATAGGGTGATCAGTTCTTTCTAGTAAAAAATCTGTGAACCTAAGTCAACAGACTTGAGAAAGTTGAAATCTGAGAATGATGATATGAAAAGATCATATCCACAATATGCATGACTTAATGCACTCTCATCGATCAACTGTATTATCAAAAGGTTATAAATAAAATAGTGGCTCTACACCATCTCTCCCTCCAGGCTTAATTCACCGCTGCCTGCAGAGGTCTTCAGGAATATAGCAATACTCACTGTGGGAATAAATTATATTTCTGTTTCTCCTTGTAAACCTGATGTGTCATGACTTCCTTTCAGCTCTTTTCCCTGCAAGTCTTTTTCTTTTTTTTTTCCTTTCCATTGGTGTTTAATTTGCTTAACAACACTGTTTTTTTTTCATACCATTTTAATTTTACTTCGTAACTTTTATAGTCCTCCAGTCACTTCATGAAAAGAGCCATTTGGCTTCATAGCAAGGCCTTGTGTAGTTGCCTGTTGATTTTATTCTTGTTTAGTGGATTCTGTTCATCAGAATTATTGTCAACAAGTTTTTCACATCTTCTCTCCTGCCAAGTCCTGTTCCAGCAAAGCTCAAGCCCAAAGGAGTCTTGGTCCTCCTCCCTGGAGCACAGACATGGGATGGTCTCCATATGCTCTTCTGAATATTTACCTTATTCATCCAGCTTGCATTAAACCCACCTAATATTTGCCTTGAATGTCATTAGTTATATTTCTGCTTTTTATATTATTTGCCTTCTCTAGTCTTGATATTTGCCCATCCATTTTTTTTGGTAATGTTTTTCATAATCTGTGTTTTCTCTGCTATTTCCCTATGGCTGTTTTCTTACGTGCTTGTTTGCTGAATCTGAACAAGTCTGCCTGACTGTAGAAGAGAAGGAGGTCTGTGCTATATACTCTGTTGCAGAAGAAACAGACTGTTCTTCTGTTGCTGTATTCTTTCTTGGCAAAAAGTGAGTTTTGATAAAAAAAGAAAAATTCTCTTGAAGAGAGTCTGAATTTTGTTTGAAAATTCAAGTCAATTGCTCAGAAAAAGGGCAAACTCAGATATGTAAAAATGTTTGTGGGCATTCCTTATGGAAAAAGATTTGTTTTTCTGTGGCATAAAGAAAGTATTTTCCATGTAGGATTGCTGTGAAGGGTTTGGTTTTTCACCTAGTGGGGCACAACATTTAGTGAATGGACAGTAAGTTTCATACCTTGAAGTCTGCCTTTGCATAGCCTGTCCACCTGATAATAAGCAAAGACATGGGACTATATTTTGTCATGTGAGAAGAGCTCTTAACAACTTCAGACTGATTAATATGTGCTTCCAGAGGTATCTCTCTCTTCTGCCTCCAAGGACAGTGACCAAATCAAGTTCTCATTTAAGTCAAAGGTCAGATCCTAAGCTGATGGAAATAAGTGCATGTCAGTGGAGACAACCTGTCTACCTGACTTGCGAATCTGGATTCAGGCATTTTGTCAATGTTATGCATGGGAACCAAGTTATAAACTACATTAAATCCCATATGCTAGAAGCTGGAGATGGGTGATACTGCAGTACAGAGCCTAACTCACAAAGGTGGTTCGAATGAGTTTTTCCCCCCTTTGCAATTTAATGATGTTTTCAGAAATGCAGTACAAGAAATGCAACATTGCAAGGAAAGACCATTCCTACAGTCGACAGTTAAGATAGCTGTCAATAGGCAAACCTAGAAGGACTGCTGAAACATGCTTGTAGCCGTACTGAGAGCTAAATGCAAAGGAGTGCTCACCCATTTCATGGTAAAAGTTTTGGTTTTGCTTCTTTGGTGCAATCCTTGCAGCATTTCTGCACTGCATATGAATTTATGCATTTTTCTTTGTATGCTCCATCTGTCTTTGCATGCATCAAGTTTAGTTTTGCTTTTCATTAGATCAAGAAAGACTGTAATGAAGGATGAGATAACTTAAATGACCATGACCTTCTGTTATGATTCCTCTGTAAAATATCTAGGTATTTTCAGTGCAAATGTCACAAAGGTTAATACAATTTTATTGAATTCCAAATCACATTCTCTGCTTAAACTTTTGAAAACAGACAAACTAACTGGAATTATGTTAGACTGGCTATTCTGAAGCAGTCCAAAAGTTCATCTAGTAAAGAGTCTCAACTAGTGGCTACTTGCGGAAAGCTCAGGAAGGGAGTATATGAAATAGAGTATGCATAAAATAGTTTTCCCACATGTACTCCTTCCTATCCTCTGGCAATCTGCTGGGTACCATTTTTCCAACTGGGAGACTGTGGCTGGACCATCCTGATAAATATACACCAACGATGAATGGGTCTGATTTCTTCTTCAAAGTATTTATAATTTGGCTTCCACAACATTCAGTTGCAGAGAGCTCTGGAATTAAGTATCTATTGCATAGAGGTAAAAAAGATGTTGTTTGTTTGTTTGTTTTCAGCCTGCTTCCAAGTAATTCTGAGTCCAAGCATGAGAGAAGCAAGCCTCTCAAGCCGCTCAAGTGCCACTTCATTCTTAGGCTGAAGCTGCTGCTTTCCTATCGCTGAAGTTTCACATGCAGTTCTGGCAGTACCAGAACTGGTGAAATCTAAACCTAGGGCCAGTATCTACGCTTTGAATGCTGTGTTTGTTTTGTGCAGCTTAGCTTTGACCATTGCAAATATGCCTGCTGATGAAAAGCAGAGTCCCTTGCTAGGGGGGCAGAGAGATCCTGTACTCCGTGTGGATTTTGAGAGGGAAATCTCTGGGAGGTTGGCTGTTTATATGAAAATACTTGCACCAAATGGTGAAAAGCAATTAAAGGTTTCTAACAAGTCCTGCTATCCATTATGCAAGCATCAGTGTTTAATTTTACATTGTCTTTTCCTCTGTCAGTTTTGCTTTCCTTCCTCAGAAATATCTGTTCTGGTTTAAAAAAAAAAAAAAGTCAGCTCTCCTTAGGGTGCTCTCTGATAGATGGTATAGATTCTGTGCGTTTAACTCTAGGGGATCCTGGCTGACTGTGAAAAACAAGAGCAAATCTCAGGAAAAACTGCACGCAGTGGGTCAGTGATGTATTCTTTGTACACAGCCATTTGATTACAGTACCTTCTGTATTAGCATGTAATAAGAAAGAGAAGCCAATTAACAGTCCACCAGGAAGGGTGATGATGGTCTTTGCGCGCTGCTGGCGTGAAGTTGCATCAGGATTCAGTTTGGCTGGACACTACTGCATTTACTGAGTGTTTTCCCTCAGTGGCCAGAGATTCTGGCTTTGTTCCTTTAAGGGAAGGAAGCGACATGAAAACTGAAAAAAAACATGACTGAAGGTTGCTAATAGCCGCAGAGAATGGGTAGGCTCAATTCAATGTCATTTTGCTTGATGGTTTACTTTATAACTACAGATCTTCTTTACCTAAACTCCCAATGACTCTAGAAGATGATTGTGGAAATAGATTAGATATGCTACTAATTAAAAAAAGAAAAAAATCACAGCTACTTGGGGTGACTCATTTCTGTTGTTTCTGATGCCCTTGAAGTCAGAAACCACTAGCAAGGAACAGGATGTGCTTTTATATGAAGATACATGTATTTACATACTCACCTGAGTTGATGTCTTAAAACAGTTCACACGGAGGCAGATATCTAGAATGTTTGAGAAATACCAAGAAGAAAGCAGGAATTTATGCAGAGCATCATCTGCTGCTTTTTCTGGATTCAGGGACCCCTGTGCTGCAGGTGTGACTGCCGCTCTGGTGCCTGTGCCACATGTGGCCGCTGTAGGCTTCTCGCTGTGCTTAATCTGCTGCTGGTGCTGCTCAGACCTGTCCTTACAATTAGCTTGAAAAGTTGGGGATGCAGCCGTTTCAGCCCTCGGGACTGCTTCTTTGACCTCCTTCGCCCTGTGTCTGGGGACAGAGCGTTCTCCGCCTCTTTCCTCTCGTCTTCTCCCTGCAGCGGTTTGCGCTGCTGTCCATGGCTAACATCAGGTCTGCTCGTTCTGCATATTGCGTCTTTCCCACTAACAGGTTTTGGCTACTTCACGTGACCTTCTTGCTGGTTAAAGCATTCTCAAGGCTGTGTAGCTTACAGAAAATTTTAGTTGCACAATAGTACTAGCTGCTCAGCGCAGAACTGGCTATTGCGTTGTGTCAAGCAGGAGCTCAGCGTCTGGCTGTACAGCTGTGGCTCGTGCAGCATTTCCCAAACCACCCCCTTTCACCCTTTGACAGCTCTGGGGGCTCACACCTTCACAAGGGGAGAAGCCAAAGATGTTTAATTTAGATGCAGCCAGACAAAGGCTGGTAAAGAAGAATAACCACTGCTCCATTTTACTTTGGGAACGCAGGCAAGTTGGATGCTCCCGCCCACACAGAACTGCACAGCAGTCCTGCTGTGGAATCAGGAGTGAAGCCTTGAATTAACCAGAAATTTATCCTTCCCCTTGCCTCTTCCCGTTGGCTGATTTTACACTGGATGTGTCATTATGTTCCCTGAGAAACCCAAGTCCAGCCTTATCGTAGAAAATGCATGTATTAAGGTTCTACATTCAAAGTGTAAATTAGAAAATGCCAAAACTACGGCTGCTTCTGCAATTTTAAGACCGAAGCAACTGAAAACAGTGTATTATAATGGGAAATGGTGGTCAATTCTACTTGCAGTAATTATAAACTGGAATTGTATGTGATCCCACATGAGAATTAAGTAACAGGGTATTTGCAGAAACAATTTGCAATGATCTGTTTTTATGGTAATAAGAAAATCCTGGTAGCTTAATGAATTGTGTTTGGCCCTTGGAGTCCCTGTGAGAACTAAAACACCAGGAATGGAGATCTCAGCTGTTTCTCATTTTCATGACTTCCGAAACCTGCAGAAATAGCTGATGCAGCTGCTTTCTTCACCTTCCCCAGAGACACTCGCGTTGTCAGTTTTCAGCATTGCTCAACTTGAGCTTTAGCTCGCTAGGATTTGGGGGGGGGTTGGCAGCCAGTTTTCCCTTGTTAAATCTTGAGTACTCTGGCATTCCCTCAGTCATTTCAGTGTGATTTATTCATTTTCACTTTTGGTTTCCTCCAAGGAAAATTAACAGATGCTCTCACTGACATGTCCATTACCCTCTGGAATTGTGGGCAGTTAACCTCTGCTTTCACTGGGACCTCTAGTACAGCCATGTCCAAGAGATACTTGCTTACTTCATTTTTGTTGCTTTCTCACAAAACTGTTCCCTCTTCCTATTCTGTGCTTCTGCTGTCTCTTTGGCCTGCAGAAATATTGCTTGTGTTACCTTTTGGCTGAATATTTTTGAAGGCATCAGGTTTAGCAAAGTTTTCTCATCCTCTCAAGCAATATGCAAGCTGCTGCTAATTTCACACAGTGGAGCTCCTCTTGTTTTAGAAAGTCAGATTTATACAGTCAGCTCCTTAAAGCACTTTGTTAGAGCTTAAACCCACTTTGGCTCGCTGATGACCAGGTTCTTTGTACGTGAGCCCAAAGGAGTGAGCCCCGGGCGCCCTTCCTGCAGGGTTCTGCAGCCTTGCGCCTTCCCTCCCAGGTTGCCAGAGGGGTTGCTGCAGTAACAAACCTCCAAGCCTCCCTTTAATTTCAGGGGAGCAAAAGGTCATATGCCCAGTCAGCAGGGCTGCGTGTCATGTACTAATGGTGGGGGGCAGTTAGTAAGGCCAGAGGTGCTTCTGTTTCTAAATGTCAAGAAAATTGAAAACCATGTGAAAAGTAAATAATTTCCCCGTTGAAGATAATGGCTGAAGCAAATGCTTTGCTTCCAGGAGGAAAGAGAGGTCAGTCTGCCAGGTAACCAAAATGTCTGCACCTGCTTAATCGTGCTCTTATCACAGGTGATGGTATTACCAGCCTGGCCACAGGGCCATGACTTTGTATCCCCAAGAGCAAATGTATGAGACACATCCTGAGGCACCAGCAGCCCAGTGTAGCTCTGGGGACTTCAGTCACAGAAATTGGACCAGAGCTTCAGCTGCTTCGTGAAAAGCACCAAATCTGCCCCACAGTTCAGCACTGAGAGATTACACACCATTTCCAAGAACTGTTTTTCCTGCCTTTTAGTGATTTATTGTATGTATCTGATAGCAGATGAGATTTTAAAATCCTGCTTCAATTAAACATGGCTGCTTAGAAACGGAGTTATAATTGTTATTGCACAGAGCAAATGCAGAGGCCATGTCAAGGAGAAGAGCCCTGATGACTGACCAAGGCACAGGTGGTCAGCTGGGAGCTGCTGGTGTGACAAGGTGGGCATCTCTTCCTTGTTACACCATGGGCTGCTGCTTGTTCCCACTTCTGTAAGCAGAGAAGCAGCAGTCAAGTGTGGCAGTGGCAAGCACCAGTGGACGCCACAACCCTGTGAGGTTGGTCCATGGGGGTTTGAGAGCACTCAGTAAACAGCACTGTGCCAAAGCAGTGAAAACCCAACTTGCTGCCATCCTTTTTGAGGCATTTTTCTGCAGTGCTGCTCTGGTCCATACTGTTCTTCAGAGGAGAATTAGCGAGAAGTGATTTGGAGACCATAAAAAAGCTGTAGTATGTGTGCAGATAAATTGGCAAACATTAGAGAAGAAAGGTTGTAAGGGTGAGAGCGCTCTGCATGTCTTTTCTCGGTCTGCTGACCAAGACCTATCTGGCTAGCTGAACTAGTTGAACTAGAGCACTACAGGGGCATCACACTTCATTTATTGTCCTCCAAAGGCCAGAGAGCTTGTGTCTGCCTCTCTGCCAGGATCAGAGGAGAAATAGGAGAGGAGGAAAAGACAGACTGACTTGGAGCTGTCTGTGCATGATCATACACATCTTTGCTTTGGCCACCAACTTGATATCAGCATAGCCCTCAGCCCTTTGTTTCTGATACCTTATGCTGTGCATCGTCCTGCTGAACACAAAAGTGAGTGTGGCTACTATTTAGGTTGCTACTGTTCATCTGACACCATTTCTGCTGAAGAGTCATTTCCCTTCCCCTAATTTTCTGACTCTCCCTGTGGATTGCCAACTATACACAGAGATTTTGAAGAAGGCAAACAAACTGGAACTCCTCAAGAGCAGCCAGTTAAGATGTGAGTAGCAGTATGTGCTCAACAAAGTCTTCAGCAAATAAGATGTTGTTTGCCACACACCAACTCTGTCACCATCACTTCCGGGAGTTGGTGGGATTTATTGAATCTGGGCAGAGCATTTTTATTCAAAAATGTTTTGCTATGAAGTTGGCATTTTGGTAGGTCATATTATCCCTGAGGGCCAAGTGGTGAGATGAGAGATGGTTTTGATGAGAGAGCAGGCAAAGAGTATCTGTCAGTTCTAACTCTTGTATAGGTGACTGCATATTCGTTCTCTTGACAGTGGCTCTTGACTTGGTTCTGACATTTAAAATAGACACCCAGGAAGTCCTGAGACAGAATGGCAGGCATAACCACTTTAGATACAATACAAAGATGATGGGAAGAAGCCAACACATTATTGTGTTACTCTCATTTTAGAGCCAATTAGAAGAAAAGAGGATTAAGTATTTCTGCTTACTCAAAATCCTGGTTTCCTGCCCTACCAGCTGCTCTGCTCTGCTCTGCTCTGCTCTGCCTCCCTTCCTTCTTGATATAGCCATGATGGAAGAAGCAAATTCACCCCACAAGGGAATGTGCCTAGGTGGTTTGTTGTGGCTGTGAGGATCAGAGGAAGCTTTGCTGGGTCTCAGCTCTGCTGTAAATGGGAATAATAAGCCTGTGTGATCCCTTCTCTCACTGTGATATTGTGGCTTCAAGCTCTTTTGTGCAAGTCCATGACATTCTTGACCACGTTTACAGCTAGGACAGTCCTGCCTGTAAGGGTAGGTTATGTGCTTTCCTCTGCAGACACTGTGTGATCGCTGTCAGGAATGCTGTACATGAAGACCTTCCTTGCACGAAACACACGTGGCTTAGAGGAACTCAGCACGTTTGAATGGGCACAGGACTCTCAGCAGCAATGTGAAAACTGGCACCCCAGATACTTTCGCAGAGTCTTTGTAACCTCTATATGTCAACATAGGAATGGAAAAGGGTGTCAGAGTAACTGTGTGTTAGGCTCACTTAATTGGGAAATGAAAACCTGTTTGTACAGAGCAGTGTTTCAGATCGCCAAGGTTTGCAAAACCATGGCATATTCTCATAATCAGGTTGAGGTTAAATGGGAGACATTTAAGAAACCTCTTCCTGGGGGTGATCATTATTTATAATTCCTTATGTGCTGTTGTCAAAACAGCCCTATTAGGGAGCTATCATAAGGAAGAAGGGACGCTTTCTGCCGCTTTGATACCTTGAACTACAGGCAGTGCTGCTGCATTTTGGGCTTGAGAGACCTCTGCAAGGGCAGCTGGATGCTTTATTATTTCTTGTAGGTTTTGCTTTGGAAATTCCAGGTAAATATACTGACTTCTGCTTACCATTTTCTTTCATTTGTTAAAACAAGGAATGTGTGAGTACAAACAGTCTGCCTAGTTCTCACAAAGCAGTATCTGCACTATTTTAATTCACAGTCACAAGGTTGTTTACCCTTCCTCCCAATTTTTAATGAGACAAGCTTATATAGCACAAAATTATACTTGGAAAGCATTTTAATTCAGCTTGATTGGAGTATCATGAAGATCTTAAGCTTATATGTAGACAGAACTGGAAGCAAGAATTATCCTGTAGCATTATCTTTTAATGGCTGTTTCTATATTTGTCCTGAATTCATTTGCTTAGAATGATAGCTAAAATCTTATGCAGATATATGGAAAAAGCATCACTGATGCTTCAGTTAACAAACAAGGGGATAAATACATTTAATTTCATGAAAGGTTTGTTAGATGAATTTTGTTTAATGCCAAGTCAACAATTTGTTTTTAGCTAGGAATAATTAAGCAAGATTGATGGCTAACAAGTTGCCAATGGACTAAAATGAACCATTGACAGGATAGATGAGTTCACACTGAACAAAGAACCAAGGTCACTGTTAAGTATCTTGATTGTCTCAAGATATCTCAAGATAATCAGTTATTCATCTTCTGAGGTATTCTTCTGCTTTCCAGAGCTTTACATTTTTAAAGAGTACAGCAAATTAAGCAGAATATCCATGGCAATAAGGTGAAGAAACTGAAACGTTCTCTTTTTCTACAGGATACATTGAAAAGATTGTTTCTGTGTTGCATGTGAAATATGTATACACTTGGGAACATTGCATTTTTCTTGGATTTCAGTATATTTACAGTTGTCTGGGGTTTTTTTTTTCTGCAGATAGCTCTACTTATGGTATATGAAATTCGGGCAGTGTTTAAAAAGATTTTGGGCTAAAGACCAGATTCTGGAAACTACAAGGTAAGATCTATCTTCTAGTGCTTATGGGTGCATTTACATTGTCTCCTAAAACAGGTGCTGATTTCAGGTGCTGTCTGTATGTATAGCTATAATAAGATCTTCTGTTTGGATTTTCACTGGTCAGGTTTATTATTTGATGTTCTGAAGATGGGCTGTAAAGATTAATTTCTTACCATCTCCTGCATCTCACATTGAGATCCATTTTTTATTATTTTTCCAGCTCAATCTTCATGTTTTTTGATAATGTGGCTGCTGGTATTCACTCTATGAAACCAATTGTTTAATGAAGGTAAGTGCCATGAGGCCCTGTGCTGGTTGTTTTTATAATGACAGTTTTCCTGTGAAAACAGCAGCACACTTACACTGAGGTTCATAAATGCATGCTATTCAGAGCTTTATACTATACAGTAATTTGCAAAGAAAAAAACAAAACCAGCCCAGGCAAAGCTCTTCACAGAGCAGTGGGTAGAGCTCATTCGTGTAATGATATCACTTTGAAATGGATGCTACTGAAAAATGCATGGTGTGTAAGTAGCTGCCATTTCCAAATGTCATTGAATTCTTTGCCCTTAGAGAGGGACAGCCAAGCCTAGATCAGGTTAACTTTAAATTTAATATGGCTTGCTCTCTTGGTATATCTAGGGTTAGAGTTGAGGGAGACGGAATGGATACTGATTCTGTAAGTCAGTTTTCTATTGATCTTGCAAGATTGTTAATGATCTGTGCACATTGTTTAATATACATTTGCATATTTTTCAGCCTGCATCTTTTAGTAGGTCTTATTTTTCTCAATAGATTAAAGAATGGCTATTGAACCAACTGCAGTAATGGGACACTGAATTTCATCTAAAATATATTGATTTACCTTTTTGTTTCAAGTCAAGAAATGGGTCAGATTTAAGATAGGAGGTATGTTTTGTGAAAAGACACAGAAGGAGTTACATAAAAGGCTGACATGGCATGTCAAAATAGGGGTAGGGGCGGGGTGGATTGGGTTGCTGAATAAAAACATGGGATCAAAGGAGGAGATGGAAATTCAGTGAACCCTCTAAGTCACCCTTGTAACTTTATCTTTATGCAAGTCCCCAAGTCCATTGAAAATTCATTCTTTCCCTCGTTAAAACATAAAACCTTCATATCTACTTTCATAAAACCTTTTATCTACTTCAACACAAAACTATTTATAAGTCAACTGGAGCTGGGCAGAGTTGAATCTTTCTGCTATTTTCTGCAGTAAATCACCAAAATGTGTCCCATGGCTTTTTCGTCTGCAGAATGCAGATGCTTTAACAGTGCAGGTAACACAGATATGCTCCCATGATTAACATATTCATTAAAGATGTGCCACTTTCTCTCTGAATTAGCACTCTCAGCAAACTAATAAAAAATATCAGTGATGCATAATTTTAGATAGATATAGATATGAACATACAGATATAGATACAGGTGCACGTAATAATTACATGAGAAATTTTCATTAAGTAAGGAAGTTATGCATCTCTCTTAGCCTCTGCATAACATAGGCCCTATTCTTAATTATTTATCCTGTCCCAAGAGGTTTCCAAAGGATGTTAAAGGCAAACTGAACAAAGTGTTCATCTTAGTATATCAGTACCAAGGGTCAATGTTATGGGATGTGTGGGCTTGGACAGAGTACTAGTTCCTTTAATAAAGGGTTATGTTGAGCTGTATTTCCCCTTGAGGAACACTAGGAGAGAGGCCAAGTGTTTCTGAAACTGTTTTGTGCTCACCTGAGGCACTGCAGATTGCTATGTGACTGCAATGGCCCTACCTCAACACGCAGCATGAGGAGCTAGTCCTCAGTGCCTCTTCATTCCTTCACCTTGTTGAGTCATTTCTGTCTGGATTGAAGAAGAAATGAGAAATCCTAGTTTACACGAGTTGTTGAAATGTATGGTGTTCGTGCATATGCCTTACTTGGGGAAGTTTCCAAGGCAGCAAACCTGCTTAGAGATCTACCCAGCCATTCTCCTGGAGAAACTTCTCATAGTAATATATGAAGAGATGCCGTTTATTTGAAATAGATGAAATCTGGTGTTTTGATTGATTAGGCTGTGCAGGAACACAATCTTACATTTAGACTGAATGTGCCCTAATGGGGTATTTTATAGGTGGGTGGATCTTCTGTTTTAAATAAAAGAAGGGTCCAAACTGTGGAATGGATTTTCACAGATCCTCCTCCACTTTACCAAAAGGCACATATGCTTCTCAATACCTGCATATTACCCTCTACCTCTCAGTACTTAATTTGCATTCCTGATTTCTGCATATGCCCTACCTCCCCAATATCCCCCCAGTCAGGTCTGCTTTGGCCAACAGGGCATTAAAGGAGACTAGATGTGCAGTGGCTGTTATCCTGAAATGTGACTGGGATGAGGTCAGTGACCCAACATGGAAAATGACCTCCGAAACAAATGTCATTTTGATAACATAATGCTTATTTATAGTATGCTGCAATTTGAAGTTTTGCTCAGGATCAGAATGCCAATTTGCAAGCACACAGGCACTGCAATCTAAATCGATAGAACAGACAAAAGTATGGAAAAGAAGAGAGAAGTGAAATGTCTTTTTCTCTTCATGAGCAAAGACAGAAATAAAATCCTGTGCTCTTGAATCCCAGCACTATGTTCTTCCCCCAGACATCCCCCTTCAACTTGCTCTGCTGGAATCAGTTCCCTTGAAATATCCCAGGTGTCATAAATTCTAGGTCTGACTGACCTTCTGCTCATCCCCTCTCTCATTTTTTGGACTTGCCAAGACACACAGGCCATAGATTAATTGCTTCACCTTGCACAGTGGGAAAGTGCACAAGATTCCCAAGCACTAACAATTTCAGCAGCTCCCTAGATATACTCAGCTCCTGCTCAGTGCCAATCCCTGACCCTAGGGATTTTCTACTCGTTCTATAATTCTCTTTAACTCTATGGAACAGTGTGGGACATCATTCAGCTTCTTTTATTAGACTTTGATGCTTGAATCAGATATTTTGAAGTTATACAGAAACCTGAAATGTTTTAATGACTTGGAAAGAGAGTAAGATGAGCAGTTAAGTGTAATAAACCCACTCCTGTGACAGAGGACCTTTTTAGTTTGCCCAGCCAGGAACTGCAATTCAAGCAGCACAACAAATTAATATTTCATTGATGGCTTCTCTGTTCTGGGGGCGTATTAACTAAAAACTGTTGTGCATGTCTACAGGAAAACAAGTATGTTTTCATCGAATGGCTGACAGCTTGCAGAGTTGATGTTGGAGGCAGGTAACTGAAACCGAAACACTGTGGTACAGTCATCCCACTCATGGGAGGAAAGCGTATGAGAAAGGAAACTCTAGTAGCCTTAACCTAAACTAATGACATTTTAGACTAGATTGGAAAAATGCGCTGCAGAAATAGTACTGGTCAGCACCTTCCCCAGAACAGGAACCAGGGCCCAAGAAAAATGTTAATTTTATTTCTTTACCTAGTAAGGCCATTCTTTCCCCAGTATTTTGAGTTTGACAAGTTTTGGTCGAATCCAGTGTAGGACACTGCAAATTCTGGCTCTATTTGAATGCTCTGGCAGCTGGAGTGCTGCCGGGTTAAGAGATGGTTCTTTCCAGATGCTTTGCTCCAGGACAGAGTAGCCCTTTCAACCTCCCTAGTTACAGGAAAGAACTACCAATTTTGGCAGATTTTTGGCCCAAGGCCGAGGATCACAACGTTTCCAGATTTTCGGGCTTGCGAGAGTTCACCAGTGTCAGTAGTACTAATTGGCTGCTAGGGAGTGGGGACTAAGAGCCCGAAGCAGCAGCTGTATGGGGCCCCTCTCTCTGGGTGTTTCAGGTGGTTGCTCAGTACACCGTCCAGTTTTCTTTTCTGTTTCACAGGCTGCAGGCCTCAGGGAACTGTTTCTTTTCCGAAACACTGCATGTTGGTGTTTCCAGAGGGAAAAAAAAAGTCTTTCCTCTTCCAATTTTGTGAGGAATTCTTATTTTCTTTTTTGATCTCTGGCCTTCTTCCCTTCCCCCCAGTTAGACTGTATACTTTTATGGCTTGGAATTTTTTCATTTTTAACTTTAACTAAATCAGTGCTACTGTCAAGGGAGTAAAAATGTGATAGCTGATCACAGGTGTCAGCCAGTTGATATGGCAGTGGGATATGGCAAAAATAAGGACAATTTCTAATTCACTGCAAATCACTGAGAATTAACCACCTGGCTAGCATTTGACCCTTCGAAAAATGTTGCTTTCAGTCTCTTTATACCATCTTACTGAAAGAGTAACGAATCAGGAGTGCAAGCACGTTCACATTCTTTGCCATTAGTGGATGATGAATAAGGTGTCAGGTGAGGCTGTTTACTTGGAATGCAAAATGGAAGAAAGCCACCCTATATAAAGGAGACAGTCCTTCAAGAGAAATGCTCTTGCTGAAGGAGCACAAAGATGTAGTTAATTCTTTGCAAAATATTATTTATGTGAGTTTGACATCTTTGATAGAAGGGTCTAGATTTACATCCGAGAGTATAAAAGCATACCAGACACTAACACCTATGGGAAAAAAAGTCTGTGAACAATTGTTTTCTTGTTTGTATTGATCTCTCCTCCATTACAATGCCTACTGTGTTTCTGGCATGAGCAGACTTTCTATAGCTGTTATTTCCTTGGGCTGAGACACACTGAAGCCCATAAGCTATTTTGGTAATAGGAAGAAATCAAGGAAATATTTAATATGCTGCAGGGAGAAGTTTGTTAATGCAGAATTTTTCTTCTAAAGCTGGATTGAAAGAACTTTCATCTCAGAATTAGAGCTGTCCTATCTCTTCACAGAGAAAATGAAACCTTGACCTCTCTGTAGAATAAATCTACAGAGAGTTGTACAGTCTTGATGGTTTGCTATGTTATCCCCTTTTCAAAGTTCAGTCTGGTGACCTAGATGCTGTCTAGTTAGTTAGCAGCGCAGCCCAACTGAGATAAACATAAAAGAATTTCTATGCCCCTTCCAGAAGCTGCTTGTTTTCCTTAGACACAACAGTAGTCTTCAGTTCCTGCTTTGATGATTACTATTTCATAAGATAAACCTCTAATAGCAAGCATTTTGAATACAGATTGAGTAGCAGAGAAGCGAGAGAAGCAGTCTGGGTCATAAATGGCTCAGCCATCATAAGTTGGCCCCGTTTGGGCAGTGGAGGTGTGCTGCATGTTGACGTTGTTCCTTTGAGAGCTTCCCGCTGGGCAAGTATACGCAAGGAAAGCAGTTTTCCCGAAGTGTAGGCTGATGATAAAAAACAGGAAGAAAAACTCCTACTTACTCTTCCTAAGTCAGAGCCATGGGAATTCAAGCTGGCTACTGCTGCTCCCTGGTGAGAAGTTGGTGTTTGGGATGGGGGCTAATGGATGGTTGGAAATAACTGGGACTGTGTCCCATCACTCTGATTCCCAACAAAGCATCCCACCAAGGCTCTGCATCCCTGTCCCAGCCCTTCCTCTTTTCCTTTGCTATTCAATTCCTGTGACAGTTGTAGCCTAACCCAGGCCTGGCTCCTCCATAAACTTTTCCCACATGTTGACAGAGAAATCTTGAGTCAGATGTGGCTGCTCACATAAACGCAGGCACAGATTTGGGGGTCCATTCAAATGCTCTCCATAAATGCCCAGCTGAGTCAATATGGCATTAAACTTGTGGTGGTCACTGAGCAGCATGAACTGCTCTGTCACTTGTTCAACTCCACAGCTTTCTTTTCATAGCTGGCACACTTTCGATCCTCTTTAAATCAGTAATACAAACTCAAAAGGCAGCATGAATGATAGGGAGCTGCTTCAACAAGTTTCTCCCTTATTTAGCCAGTTGCAAAGTTTCCACTGGTTGTAGACACAAGAGAAGATGTCAAAGTTTTTGACCATTCAAGAGATTTATTGTACCTCATAGGGACCAGCAGTATGCTTTACCTACGCTCAACCAGGCAGGAAGTGAACAAAAGCTGTGCTACGCTTGTTGCCTGAACCTAACCCTAACAGAAGCAGCTGTAGCATATCAGGGTAGCCTTGTTCGAAAAAGGACTGTGCAGACTTAAACCTTATCAAGAAAGATACCATTCTTGCAAGTTTTAAACCACTTCACATAGAGGCAAAAACCTCCTATGCTTTGTAACTTTTAGAATAAAATAATTTAAACTCCATAGTGCAGGCTAAACAGAAAAGCAATTTTCAGGCAGACTTTACTGTGAAAGAGGCACTCATTTTGCTGCTTTTAATTTAGAGGTTGGGTAACCATAAGAGAGGCAGAAAATGTAACATTTTCTCCCTGCAATTTTCCCCCTTTGTAATTGAAATACGCATGGCTGTAGCAGATGTTTCCATAACTGCTAAACAGGCAAGGGTGGGATTTGCAGAATGATTTAGAGGGACAAGGCCTGTTGAAAGTCACTGGGGAAGACTGCACAAAGAGCAATCCAGGTGCTGAACTAGCAAAATTAAAACTTTGCTTTTCTTACTGAAAAGGGAGCTAGGCGCATACCTCTGTTTGTGCCAAAGAAGATCCTTCTTAATGATATGCTCAATCTTCAGGTCTCATTCCCATAGAACTGGTTTTTTTTGTTTGTTTGTTTTTTTATGCATTGTAATTTTAAACCTACTTTTCTAAAGGAGGACTCCTGGGGTGAAAGAGGGGAAGCCTGTTACTTGAGATTGCACCCAGTAAGGGACTTTGGTAATTAAAAGTTAACCTGTCAGCCTTCTAACTTGCTTGGGTGAAATCCAGATCCTATAAATTGCACGGGGAGAGTCTGGTGTTTGAGAAAGAACTTTAATTCTAATGCAGTCAGACGACAAGATTTAAAAAGAGGGGGCATGAATTTTGTGAATCTGTTCCAGATTCAAAATAAAAAATAAGAAGCTTTCTTATAGCACCCTTTCCTGGTAGCTATTTTTATTCTTTGTCAAGCTGAATGCTCATTTCCTGCTACCCCACTTAGTTGTATGCTTTTTGCTTTTCCTGACAAACCTGCAGATTTAAAATGAAAACAGTTTGCAGCTGATTAAGGATGGTGTGCCTGGCAATTTCTCGCTAATCTCTCTTATTGTGCCCTTGGTAAAAATGACAGTCATGGTATAAATCCCAGTTTAAATCAATACCGACAAGTGCTAATCTCTGAAGATGAAAATGTCAAATACCTCCTGCTGTGTGCAAGGACTCAAACTGTATGGCATCAAAGATTAAAGGCTACCTACCTTGTTCACCTTTTTTCCTTCGTGCAGTGCTTTGTACTTTCTTTTCTATCATTCCTTGTCATTAACTGTCCTCGCATAAACAGTGCCTTAACGGTAAGGTTAACAGACTGGGCAGTGTCAGGAAGAGACTTACAGTGCAACAGTGCCATTTCTTGCCTCTCAGTGGAGCCTCCAGTGGTTTTGGGTCTCACACACACATAATGTGAGTGCCCTGAGCTCTGCAATCAGACTTCTTACTTATTAATCGGACCTCTCCTGAGAAATGTTTTTAAAAGTTCTGCAGTGTTAATTGCACATGTAAGTGCAGCATATATAGCAGTTTGAGGTGATCAGTGCTAGAAATGCAGGAGCCAAAACCAGTGGTAAATTTAGCCTCTGATTTGGGACCTTAAACCCAGATTTGAACACTAAAGGTTGGCATCCATCTTTACTGTCCAATGCCCATGGATGCTTTTCTTGCTGATTAACATTAGGACACATGGTGTTTTTAAGAGCCTTGTCTTTGCTCAAAAGTGCCAGAAGGGAAAAGTAAATAAGTAAACGGTTAAGATGATTGAAAGATCTCCTAGAAATGAGAACATAGTGTGATTCAAGGTAAAAAAACTTTACCTGCCCACTCTGCATCTGTTCCATCTCTGCAGAAGTATGTGCTCTGTTTGTAAAATTAAAATGAATGGTCAGACTATATTAGCTCATGAAATGGTTTCAGAGAGTAGGATTTCTGCGTTCACTGACATACTTGGTCCTCTGGAAAGTCAAGCTGTTCGTGTTGCTGCATATGTATTTGGACCCTGATTCTAGACAGTGCTTGAAATCTTTTTTTATGATTCAGATTAACAGACTGATAAGGATTGAAACTCTTTTTAGACAATTCTTTTAAGGATTGTAACTATTTTTACAACCCTTAGCAATTTGACATTTTCTAGAATGTACATTTCTGAATTTTGCTTTTCACCACTGTATTTCTGTTGCTAAAATAACAGGCCAGATTATGAAAATCCTTAGACTCCTCTCATTCCACCCTTAGATAAAAAAGTCACTGACGCTACCTCAGCCCAAGTAAGAGCCAAGGAATACTGTGCCACTAGCATCTTCAGATATGTCTGTGTGCTCTCTGTTTCTTAGCTTCAGACAGCTGCTGCTGAAACATGTTCCAGAAGCTCTTTAAAAACAAGTAGTAGCGAATGTGTCAGTCAGAACTACTTAGAGCTGAGGGATCCCTGTGATCTTGAGAAACAAATTCTTAACAGAGTATTAAGAGGTCAGAGACAGACAACGAAGTCTACGGCTGCACTAGCTTTGGATGAAAGGCTTCCTAGGAACAGACATCTCCTGAGTTTTCATTGTTTTCACTTAGCCATGGAGCAGAGTGATAGAGGGATGGCTGCTAGGGATGGCACCGTATTCCCAAATGAGTAGCTGCAGATAGCCCAGGAATGATAGCATCTGTGGGACTGACCCTTAAGGTCTTTGGTGTATTAGGGAGGACTTCTGTTAGAGGAGAAACTCTCTTTTCCTGAAGATTTTTTTTTATGTTTTTCAGCAAAAAACTGCAATATACTGTCATCTATGAGGAAGTGCGCTTGGATTGTGCGTGTTCACAGTAATTTCCTCCTGTAAAAATCTAGTCAGAAAGAGAATATATCTAACAACCATCATCTTTTCACAGCTCTGCGTCTGGGAGGACTGCCACTTTTCTGTCATTTCACACAAAAGCAGTACTTTCTTTCTGTTTTATGGCAACTTTTGGAAGCCAGGAGCAAATAAGTGTTGGAAAAATAACATGGGTTTATGAATAGTAAATTTGCACTTTTATACCCAAGAGAGCTGGTGCCAAATTTTGTTCACATAAACAGTCCTGCTGGGGAACACCAGGTATGAGTGAGAGCCTGCTTTGGGCCACAGTTCCTTTTAGAGATGTTTGTTACCAAATGAAAACAGTGCAGAATTGCAATCCATTCTGCCTCCATTGCACAACTGAAATTCTGTTGACCTCAATAGGGGCTGCATTTGGCTGAAGCTGAAGCAACACCTTCCCTTATCCTGGGGTGAGGCAATTTAATCCGTTTTAATGGGTGGAAGCATCTCACACCTCAACATTTACTTATTGCAACAAAGGTTAAATGTGATTCTGTGATTCACCTCTCTGCAATTCATTTGGTGACTCTAGTAGGTGGATTTGGTCTTATGGTGGCTCCAGGGAACTGCATGATAAACCAGCAACTGTTCAGCAGTTGGATTTCTCTGTAGTGGCTTAAGGGTGTACTGAAAAGGTGCTGTACTAAAAAGGTGCTACCTTCTAGCCTTTACAGATGTGCAAGGGCTGCCTTAGGTAATTAGTGGCTGTAGTAGTGCTTGTCAGATTTAGAGCTGTTTTTAGGTGCCTTACAAAGGCTCTTGTTAGCTATTATATTAAACATTATGGTCACTAGATATGAAGCTGAACATTTAGACTAGTGGGCAGCTGCACCAGAAATTCAAGCTCTTGTAAGGAAGCAACATGGAAGGAGGAGGACAGGAGGAGGGAGTGAGTTTCCTTTTGCCATAACAAAGAGAAGTGCTTCTCATTCGGGTGTCCTCTCAGCTTCATTATTTCCCACAGCAGTTTCTCACCTTGTCCTGTTTGGGCTTCACACATGCTTTAGCCCTGTCTCTCCTATGTGTGTCTGTTCCTCTTTCACGCCACCTTTCCTTTGTTTTATCCATCCTTCACTTTTTCCTTCTTCCCTCCTGCTCTGCAGCCCCACTGCCTTCCTTTTCCTCCTTGCTTTTCCTTTCCCTCCATTTCTCACACTTTTTCTCTTTAGCCCCCTTAGCTCACCACTCTTCCTATGTTGCTCCCATTCTCTACATTGTTCTGGGCGACATACAAGTGGCAACAGGTAGCGTGTCATTACCCTGCCAACATCTGAATGGGAGCAGGGCTGTAGCCTTTTGCATCCTTAAAGCCTTTGCATCATTCAGGTACCCCTTGGCTCTGACAAATTAGAGGGCCAGCGTGCGGTGTCTCCTGTGCTCGCTGCTCCGGGTAGAGCTGTTGTGCAGGGCAGCTCAGAACAGGAGCTGCAGCTCAGGTTCTTCCTGCAAGGAGCCTCTGGGATTGCTGTGCCTTCACAGTGAGACCCTCATGCTGCAGGAAGGATTTGAGCAGCCACATTCAGATCAGGGCCTTGCTTAGGAGTGCTTAGGTCTCCTGTGCTGTTTCACAGAGCAAGACAGGTCAGCACATACTCACCAGATGTTTTGGGGTTTTTCCACCTAGTGATCCTCACTCTAATTTGCTCAGAACTAGTAAACTGCATAACAAATGCAGTTGCTATCCTGCCAGAGAGATGTGTGCCACAGGACATGTCTTAGGAGCAAAGGGATAATTGTGTTGGAAACAGTTTACCGTGGGAGAGTTTCTGTAGTCTAAAAAATTCTGCTGCCATGTTTGGCATTTGCTCAACCCATGGAACTTAGTTATTATCCATCATGGGCTTTTAATTCATCCATTAGCTGTCAAGTCTTCCAGAGACTTTTCAAAAATCTGTCACCCTTTGGTAAAATGCTTACTTTTAAATCTTTGCTTTCCTTCACTGTGTAGTCACAGCAGATGCTTTGACTGTAATAGTGGAACAGCTAAGTTTAAACTTTTTGCAAATCCACAAAGGGAAACCAGACTTCTATGCAGATTATTTCGTGTGTGTGTTTTCTGACAAAATTGCCTTGCATGAGTCCTGCCTTTTTATTTTGTTTTATTTTTAGAATGAAACATCGGTACAAAGAGCTAGGAGGGTCCTAGTAGGTTAGCAATTCCAGCCCCTTCTTGCTGAATGTGCAACATCACATAGCCTTTTTCGTAAACATAGCAAGCTACATCTTAAAAACTATTTCCTGACTATAAGACCAATTGAGAACCTCACTGCTGTAATGCTTGGAAACACTTTTAACTTTCAGTTTAAACATTCTTCACTATGGATTAATAGTATCTTAAATGTCCTTCCTTCCCAGTGTTTTCCCCTAGATATACTCTCAGAGCAGCACTATCCCATTTCTTCTGTTGCCTTGTTTGGTTGAAGAAACCCAGCCTAACTTTGCAGCCTTTGGGCTGACTCTCTGTTCCCATGGCTGTTCTCATTGCTTTTTTCTATACCTGCTGCAGTTTCAATCTTTTTTGGATCTGAGGGACCAGAATTGTTCACATGATTCCAAATATTCTCAGTGGGAAAACCTCCTCTTATCTGAAACATTAGGTGACTGGTAATTACCAATGACTATCGGTAGAAAGGTAGTTACTTTCACTTTAACTTTGCAGAAAATGCCAATTTTAAGATACAGTATCCTTTAGAGATGCACAAGTAGTTTCTATGATGTTATAATTATGTCCTTTTCCAGAAGGCATTCTCCCTTCTAGTGTTTGCCTGACTTTACTTCATACATTCAGTAACAGAAATTCAGATCTGATGTCTTAGCCAAATCCTCTGAGGTCAAGAAAACTACAATCAGCCCATGTGTCTGTGGCCCCAGTGCCTTCTCTCATGCTACTGTGAGAGCCAGATCACAGCCTGCTTCTGCCTCCTGCTTTGATTTCCTGGTGACCTTTCGTTTCAGCACTCAGTCCTGTTGAGACTCTCAAGAGGGATACCACAGAAATGGATGGAATCACTTCCTGAATGGAGAAATGCCAGACCTTAAACAGGCAGCCAGGAGGATAAATGACTTTAAAAATGGTCTGCTCTTGAGAAGAAAAACCTTGTTTCTCTGCAAAAGACTTACAGAGTGTGTGAAATCCAGTCAGTTGCTTCTGGAAGGATCAAATGTGAGATTTTGTATTCCTCATAATCTTTCATTTAAATGTTCTGATACTGGACTGCCTGATTAAATTAGATATGCCTAATTTATATTTATATGCCACATTTTGTAGGTGAGAGTGCAATGCTTACAGAAGTTACACAGAAAGTCAATGGCAGACTGCGAGTGAATTCAGGTCTCTTAATTCATACATTTTAACTGTAGCGTGCACTTCTCTTTGTCAAGGGCATACTATCATCACACTAGTTTTTCTTTTTAAATCCTATTGTTAGCATAATCACCTATCAGATATACGAGGGTAGTTTTAATAAGATGACTAATACATTAATATCAATCATTTTTAAAACTATTAACAGACTACTGAATTATTCCTCAGTGACGGTATATGTACACTCAGCCCATGTCTATACAGCAGCATCAAGCTGTGATAGTCATCTGTTAACCACGGTGATTCAAAATGTGATTTTCAAAGTACATAAAAATGAGTGATACTGACCTGTCCACACTGGGCTAATTCAGGCGGTAACAGTACTTGCAAGATAGCAGCAGTGGAAATGAGATGTTAATCAGTGTGGCTGGCATTCACTGAACTGTATGAAGGAGAAAAGAGAAAAATAAACAAAAAATGCCTGGACCCTTCATGATGGAGAGGACTCTGTTTCCTGGTGGTACCTTTCGGAGGACTGGTTTCAGAGAAGAAGGAAGAGAAGGAGGCAGGCTGTTGCACTGGGCATCAGTGGTGTCTCTCGAGCAAACAGCAGACCAGCATCCTGCCATGTGCCTTAGGCTGAGAGCACAGCCCAAGAGACCCACTTCCACTAAATGGTTTGGAAACTGATTTACTTAAATCTTCTTAGGAGAGCCCATATAAGGGAGATGCGCTGTTTCTAAACCAATTCAGTGAAACTGCTAAAACTTTTTTTTCATTTTTTTTAGTTTTTTCCTTGTGTATTCAAGGCCTTAATAGGCTGAAGGCAATACTTTCCATTAGTGTTGAGCTGCTTTCATCTGTAGAGCTCAAGTGCTTTGCAAGTTTGAGTAAGTGTTATCAGTCTGATTGAACAGTTACATATACCCAATTACCAGATTTGGAGCAGTTGTTGGAGAACCTAGTGAATGAAACATAGGCTGTACAGGCTCAGAGATCAGAGAAAAAACTTCCTTGATCAGCTTCTGTGAGTCCCTTAGACTCTGTCTCTCACTTACTGGAGCTGGAAGATTGATATGTGTATGTTCATCTACCAGACTGGAATGGCATTTTAAGGAGGAGCAAAAAGGAGAAAGAGGCAATTATAGAACAATTATTAGACTTCTGGGAAGTAACTCCATGTAGTGTAGAAATTGAAAATAAATACTTATTCTTTTGACTGACTTGGTTTCCATTACTGAAAAGATCTCCATTGTTGCTTTGAAATTCAGAAATGGTTTAAAAGGGGCTGGAATGGCCATGTATTTCTCCCCAAAGTGAGTGATGTGACTGTTTCAAATTATTTCTTTCCTAGGACAAAAGCTATTGAACATGAGCACTGCTGTTCAAAGAACACCTGAGCACCTGGCACTGATCCGAGCTCAGGAAAATGGGAATGGTCATTGCTACTGACTTAATGAAGTTGATTTGTTGAAACAGAGGCAAATAAAAACCAGAGGGTCAAATCTGTGAAGCAGGTAGTGGCGTCAAGGCACAGAATACATTTTATTAAATGGTCTGTCTTGGACAAGAAAAAAAAATCTAGCAATGGAACTGAGGTAGTGTCAGGCTTTAAGAGGCTATCCTATTAGGATAATAATCATATGCAGGGATTTCTTGTGTGAGGCTGAATGTCCCTACCTGATGTCTCCTAAAAAGGTAGACATGGAAGCATCTCAACTTCTTAGTTGGTGGCTGGGGCCCTCAGCTAGGAGCTGGCAGTCCTGGGCTCTAGGCCCTTTTCCAAGGCCTTGTTACATTTCTTACCCAGTGACGCCTGAGTACGAAGTGCATAAACAGGCTTTTTGTGGTCTGTGCTTTAGGTAATTATAGAGGCTCAGGGATTTCAGGATGGCATTTCTGGACCTGGCTAAAACTTACCTACTTGAGGCCTTAAATCCTCTTCTGGATCTGATACCATTGTGCATTGGATTATAAGCATTAGATATAATCTGTAGGATTTAGCTACTGAAGTTAGGATGAGATTTCAATAGTTTCCAGAACTGAATTGGACACACTTGTTTTGCTAAGGTTGTTTCAAAATGGGGGTTAAGTTCTTATATCACTTTTATGCTGTTGAAAACTTTATTCAGGTTTAGAGATACCATAAATGTTCGTGCTTTTTTTACCTCTCCATTTCACACTGTCAGACTTTTCATTAACAGCTTTCACAGAGAATTCAACAGTTCAAGTAAAAAATTGAAAATAACTTTTTAACCTTTTTTTTTTTTTTAATTAATTCCATGGGCCAATGAGCCAATAGAGCGATGCAGTGAATTGAGAGAAAACACTGGCTTACGATATCATTGTACAAAAAGTGAACGTGGGCTGAGAACATCTGTGCTGTCCCTTATCATCAGAGGGGGCTGGGGTTGTTTTATAAACACTTTGGAGTTGGCTGAGGTCTTGGGCTGGGGTAACTGAACATCTGGTTATGGACTGTTTTTTTTCCATATTAGTAAGCAGAAAGATTGAGACCAAAGTTAGAACAAAAACTCTTGCCATATATATTCACTGTAGTGTTGTACAGATATTTTGAGCAGCATGGCTGGTGCCACCTCAGTGAAACCTGCATGTTTCACCAGCTGTTCAAATATTACCCTTACAGTAAAGAGCTCAGAAGAGAGGCACTGAAAGATTTAGAGCAATGCCACCTAGTGATAAAATACAATCCTGTGAAATAACTTGATTATAATTTTACAAGCTTTAAGATGCTTATTCCTTTACAGTACTCTTTGGCAATTTCACTTGCCAGCAGTGAACTTGGACATCAAAAATGCCTTGAGGCATAGCTTGAGCATTTGCTCAGCCCCAACGTAGAGCTGTAGGTACAGCTTATATCCCGCCAAAAGCAGTAGGCAGAACTGACCAGGAGAAGCTCCCCAGACTCACTTCTGTTCTACTGCTTTGTATCACTTAGTGGCTGAATGCTGATATCGCTGCTCAGGAGGAGGAAGCACATCAGAATCTGATCATTTTTAGCCTCTGATGTCTGATAGTGAATCATTTTTTTTCCCCAACAGCTGCTTGAATAAGGTGACCATCTGTTCCTTATTAAAAAAAAAAATCCTTTATTCAGTGCTTAATGTTCTGCAGCCTATATCAATTGAGTATAGGATGTACTTTGTCCCACATTTCAGCAATAATCACACAGAGGAGTCTATACAGAGATACAATAGCATGATGCGATAAGATGCATGATTGTTGCATTGCAAATAGAGCACTGCAGGCTTCTCTTTCTTTTTTCCAGTGTTCGTTTTTCCTCTGTTTTTCATATTTCTTTTCAGTATTGTATTTCCTGATAACACAAGTTGTTCAATATCTAAGATGTGTAACTGTCACCCTTTGACAGCCAAAATTATTTGGACCGCTCTATGTTATGCACCTCCATAGGAAGGCTGAATCAGTAGGTTTCCCACTGAGATTGTTCTTGCCTTGTGGTGTCCTTCGTGATGCTGGTGATGCTGTTGCTTAATTTCTTCATGTGAGGTATTGCCATGGCTTCAAGGAGATGGCTCTTGAGAATAACCAGAACAGGATGTGGCTAAAAGGACCTGTCAAAACAAACTGCTGGGCAAAACAGCCATTTAATTATGAGGAGCTATTATTTTTTTTTGATGTTATTGAAATAGTAGTCTGTGTCTCCACCAAGACTGGTGACCTACTATATATATGATGTGAGATAATGTACAGACACAAATCTGTTAAAGTAGTCTGGTAAAGACTAGACCTGTTGTTTCCTACCTTCCCACCCACAGCCCTTTCCCTTGGATCACACTGCTGATTTCATACGAAGGGTCAACCTCTCCTTCTCTTTCTTTAGTCTCGTTATATTCTTTTCACTGGAGTGAAATGCAGGTGGAGGATTTGCTGACTCCCAAGTATTCCCTTTGCATGTTGAACTCTTTGCGGCTGCTCTCCCATTGAGCACTGACTACAGTTAAGGGTCACAAAGGGCTAACAAATTATTAAGAAGTCTCTTGAAGGTTTCCCCCTAAAGCCAGCATGGTAGTTTGGGTGGAAAACAGGCTCTCACTCCTCAAAATCTGACTGTGTAGCAAAGTAAAAAACAAACAAAAAAACCTCCAAAACAAGCTAAACTTCGATGTTGTCATTCCAAGATGTTTATTGAAGACTTCTGCTCTCATCTGCTCCTGATAGCTTCTTTATTTTCTGCAGGGAAAATTAAGACACAGCCAAACACTAGCGTTTTGTAATGGTTTAGAAGGGACCTCTTGAACAGAGTCTACACATGTTTTTGTGATGTTCATTGCAGTAATCTCACAGTCTGAGAGGTAATCACAGGTGATGCATTTCTTTCTGAAGTGAATGATGGTATGAGTGCTGGCAGAGGGACAAGTGATGTGTTTTTCCATATGATTTATTATTTTTCCTTTTTTCTCACACTGGCCAGAATTGACTCTGTCCTTTCTTTTTCTTTTTTTTTTTTTCCTTCATGAATATGTCCAGTGGCTTTGTTGATGAACTGTTTAGGAAGACATTGCTTAGTGTGACAATATAAGTATATGCACTTCACATTGATTTGAGCAGGGGCAAGACTTCTGAAGAGAAGGCATAAGGAATAGATGTGTTTGCTTTCATGCCAAAAATCCAGACAAAATTGTTTCTGCCAGGAGAGAATTTCAAAGGCACAAATAGGCTTTTTCATCCATCTCCCACTGAATTTCAGTAGGCTTTGCATGTCTTGCAACTTAGAAAATCCTCCATTTTTCTTTATGAAAAAAGGCTGCTTATTGTTGTTGTCTCTACAGCATAACACTTCTGAACCTCAGACTGGAATTAGGTTTCATTGTGTGAGACAGTCTCAGTAATCATTTTATGAGGTACATATGAGATGAAGGAAAAAATTAAAGTTTTCATTTCTCCCTCTTCCTTTCCCATCGCTGTCCTGTCTCCTCTGGGCTAGCCGTGGCCTCTAGCATGCAGCACTTTGCAGCATGATCAGTGGCAGAGAGCTGGGCTGGTGGGTGATGGCAGCCTGCACTCAGTACCACCGTGCTGGGACATGACGCAGTCTGGCCTTCCCAAAGCCCCTGCTGATGTCTACAGTGAGAACTGTTTGCAGCACCTTTGTGCCCCTGCGTTCCTTCCCAGGCCAGCATCCCAACCCCAGTGCTTCTATACCAGGGGGGTGAGAAGGTACCTGATCGCAAGGGGGAAGATTTGACAGGGCCTGGGAATGAGGCAGCTGAGTGTGACAAAATCTAAAGGCAGCTATGCAGGGATCCTGAAGGAAATTAGCTTTGACAGGAATAAATAGCTATTTACTTAAAACAGTTATTCTCATATCATGCTTTAAGCAATTTGGGACGGGGGGTTCTTTTTTTCTTTTCTGTTTTTTGTAGTGATGATTAAGACTCTTTAATTCATGATGACATACAGGAAGAAATGCTGGTCTGTGGCCTTCTCAAAGGAGGGAGGTGAGCTGTAAATGTGTGAAAAGGGTACAAGAAAGAGCACAGACAAAATCACCTCATTCATGTAGCAGGCTACTTAACTCTGGCAGTACCTGGCATCTGAATTTAGAGAAAAGAAGGGATTAAAGAAGCCCAGCAGAGATGGAGGAGATGCTTGTTTTCCTATCTTTGCATCTACTTTTTAATGGGCTTCAAGGCTTTAATCTGAAATAGAAAATAAAGAGATTTTGTAAGCAAGTCCCATCAAAAGGACATGTATACAATGATGTCTTGAAAGGTTTGTTTTCCTGTCAACAAGGAGAACAAAGTTAGTGAAGAAACTGTTTAATTTACCCTGTAGAAACTTGGAAACTCAAACTGAAGGATAAAGTTGAAAGAAATGTACATTTATCTGAATATATGGTGCCGCATCTGTAATTTATGGAAGCACCATGAACTCACCCACAAAGAGTTCTCAGCCTCCTCTCTTCTTGTTTTATTTTCAGTCTTGCCTTTGTAAATTGTTTTCTTGTGACCAGATAATTTTTTTAGCACTTGAGTTTAAAAAAAATCATGGCTTTCCTAATGATTTTTTGTTCTCAGTTGAAATGAAACTGGAATGAAATTTAAAAAAAGCAATTCTGAAAGCATATTGTTGTTTCATACTGATAACTGCTAAACACTAAGATAAATAAACATGATTAAACATGCTATGGGAGCATATGTTTGAATGAATGAATGAAATGGGCAACAGTAAAACCAGAATTTTTCAGCATTATTGAATTAAGAATCAAACATCTGTTTTTTACCCAACAAAATCATCATGGAAACTGTCAACACTGCATATTGGTTTTGATTGCAATAAAACTGCATTTTTAGTGGAAAGCCATTTTGTCTCATGTTTTAGCCAGGGGAAAGGCCAGACATTCACAAGTCAGTGCTCCAACAAAGTTGAAGGGCTTATTACTACTTGTGCCCCACCTGCCTGTTATCACCCATTCCCCTTTATCAAACAGATGAATAATTACAAAGGTTCAGAAAGTTGAATGAACTGCAGTTACTGCTCTGTCTCCCCACCCTCCCTGTTCCTTTCTGTAATTCCTTTGGGCCGTAGTTGGGAGCTACCTGAAATTCCTCTCCTGAAGCAAACGGTTAGATTTGTTAGTAATAATTCACAGAAGTTTTATCACACAGGTGGTAGATTTCTTGGAGACGACCTTTCTGGATCTTCAGGATGTCCCCTTTCGAGTTCCACTTTCAGTCTTTCCCCTGGTGCATGATCTCATCCTAACTTCATAAATCCACCCATTTTTCTTTGGCCTGGTAGTTCCCATGGTTCACAGACTTTTTTTACCTTGACCACCTTCTGCCATCTTCCCTTAAGTCTTCTCTGTTTTTTTCACACTAGCATTTCCAGATCTCACTTAGGGGTTTCCTTTCACCCATTGTTATCTCCTAAAATGTCACCATCTGCTCCAAGCGTCACTGACTCTGCTGAGCAATTGTAGCTCTCTAACATCATTTGTGCAGACCTCCTTTCCAGACAGACTCTGGCTTCAGCAAAGAATTCAGTAGCATAAAACCCAAACAAGCCTGGTAAATCTGACAAGCACATCCTTTTAATATAAATGGACCACATGTTTTCATTACTTTTAGTACCTCTCTGCCATGGCTGTCTAAGCTGAACATTTGTCTACATGGATATTAAGCAGTAGCTAAGAATCAGATTCAGGAAACTACTTCAGTACATGGGTAATCATATTCCTGTTTAGTAGAGATGTGCATGCTCTAGTCCCAGTGAAATCCATGAGGCTTTCAGCATGTGCCTAAGCTTAGACATATTCAAATGCTCTGTTAAACACTCTTTTCTCTCAAGGGCTTTATTATTCTCTTTTATGAACATGTGTTTTAAATGTAAACTATTTCCCTCTATCCGATCCCTCTTCAGATTGTAAACTTGTTTAAGTAAGCATAAGAAATTGCTTTCAGTATTTGTCTCAGTAGTTGTCAACTCCTGCCTGTCAGACATGGTGTGGCTCACCAGCCCCTCTGATCTTCCTCGTGACCAGAGGTAATAAATGAAAGAAAACCAAAGCTGATTGAGGAGGAAATTATACCTCTATCTGCCACATCTTTGCTCAGACCAGCTGCAGTGCAGTCAATGGTCACTGGAGTCCAATTCTTACACTCATCTTCTTTACTATGAGCTTTATCATGTCATTGAATTAGTATATATAGTTCTGTGTTCACTCTCATGGCTAATCCTGTAGCATTTGTTTAGATAAATTTTTTTTGTGAGTTGGGAGGATTCTGCCTGCAACTCCAAGTCTGTGTAACTAGAAGCTGTGGGCTAGGCTTCTGGTCTTCAGGTGTTCTTTAAGCTTGAAAAGTCCATACAGTCCCACACAGTGAAGACATGAGTCATTTCATCTTAGTTCTTAGTTGCTGTGTCTGCTAACTGCCAATCTTTTGAGGTTCACACGTCTTAGATGCAAAGTGGTGCCTGTTGTAGCCCTCTTTCTTCACTAACAGCATTTACCATAATACGTAGCAGATTAGGAGCCATTTGCCTGTAAATAATGCTGCCATCATAAATGCATTTATAACAGTAACAAAACATTCCAACTGTTTAAAGCACTGAAACTGTTCAGACTGATATTTTTAAATAGGGCAAGCGATCTTGAAATCGTCTCAGATAACTGTATCCCAAGCTCTTTAACCAGGAGCCTCCCCACAAGAGACACTGGTCTTCCTTGGCTTCATCAATTTGCTGTGATAACTCATACATCTGTCTCTTCATTGTTGTGCTCAAATAGCCCAGATGTGTTTTTTGAAAACCCACTTTAGGATGGTCGTGCCTGATTTGGCAATCAGCCCAAAGTGTATAGTCGCTCTCTCTGGGCTAATTTTCTGTGGTCTGTGCTTTGCTTTCCTCATACCAATGCTGCTCAGTACCAGAACAAAGCTGTTCAAAGCTTGCTGTTATACACTGTCATAAGATGATCCGCAGCAAAGGCTGACATGCCTTTGGAGTACTTGTTCTGGCATCTTTTTGAAGTGGCTTTCATTCCATACCTCAAGTGGGCCAACTCATAGCGGTGGGCCTGAAAGAAGTTTCTGGTTGCATTTCACTTTATTCTTTTCAAACTGTACTTTCAATTACACAAATGCTCTAGTATTCTGCATACGCAGAGAATATAGGGCTTTACTTCTTCCTTTTCGTTCCCTGTCCTAATAAATTCTAAACACGACTGTCAAACAATAGTGTTTCTTTTTCACTCAAGCATGTTTCTTAAAAATAGGCATCCAGTTCTTTTCTTCGAAATTTCTCTTCATGCCCTCTTAGTCCCATATGTGTTGCTCCAAATGCAGGTATTATCTTTGAGCCTGCTCCAGAGTCCATTGAAAGCATGGTTGTATGCTCACTTCACAACTTTAGCAAATTACACTTAAGGGAGACCCAAGCTTGTGCAAAAGGAGGCTCATGTGATTCACTCTCTCATAACTGTGAAATTTGATTATTGCAATATTCTGTTTCCGGCTTTTCAGAGTGCCACAGCTCACACACCTGCTAGGATGATGAGAGATGTAGGCAATTCAAATCTTGTACTTAGGAGTCAATTGGCTTCCACAGTGAGGAGAGGAATTCTTACAAATCCTTCTGACGTTTTTGGTATGCTACCATCCAGTGCAGTCCCCACAGAAAGAAACACCTCTGTTAATGTTAGCACTTTGTTGACCTCTACTGAATGCCAATTACTTCTTGTAAAATAATCATAGTAATATAATGTAATGGTTGTTTAAAGATGTAGCCAGCAATCCATTTGGGAACTAGAATAGTTAAACTAACTTTATCATTTTTTGGCATTTTTGACTGTTTTGGTTTTGAGTGGTAAAACTGGTAGTGTTGCTTGTTGGTCTTCTGTTAGATGAGGCAAGATTTATGGTGCAATTTAATCTGTTTTACTGGACTGACTGATGTAGTTGGAAAAAAACATGCAAGTTTTTTGATCCATTGTGTGTACAACAATGTTGCTCCTGTCTGGGAGACACTTGATATAGCATGACATGTTGATAAATAAATTGGATACAAAACCAAAATGGCATTTATGAAACAGACTAAAACCTGATTAAATGCTAGGTCCTTAAGTGTAATTACAAAGTGGGAATCATTGCTGAAGTTGATTTGTTTCTGGAGATGTTCCAGAGGACTGGGGCCAAGAAATGATCTCTGTAAGATCTTGCTAAATCCAGTGTATCAATGTAAATTCATTACTGATAAAGTTCGTAAGCTAAAGAAGGAAGTCGTAAACAATAAAAGAGAGGAGTGCTGAGTGATCTGGATTGTTTGGAAAGCTGCATGGAAATAAATGACATGTATTTCAATAAAATAAGGTAATATATATCTAGGGACAAAGATCATGGGCTATGCTGGGTATAATAACCTGTCCTAGAGAGTGGCAGTCCTAAAGAGGGCTGAAGCGAGAAGAGAGGTGTATGTGTCAGCATGGGTGCTGAGCTGAACTTCAGGGAAACACTGTGGTAAGGAGAGCAAATGAAATCCTTGGCTGGTGAAACAGCAGGTACCCAATAAGAATAGAAATGTGATGTAATAAGCATTTAAAACTGGCCTGACCTCAGGTGAAATACGTGGTCCTGTTATGGTTTGCATTCAAGGAGGATGGTAATAAATTGAAAAAAGTTTAATGGGAATAGTTGAAGGGCTGGAAAATATGCCTTACATAAAGGGACTCAGGGAGTGCTCTCTAGATGCCTTTATCATCACAACATTAAAGCTACTATCTGGAAAGGAGACATTTGATGAAAGTTCAGTAGTTCAGCAGACATTCATAACAAAAACAATGTCAAGAAGTCAAGGCTGGACCTTCATATTTAAAAAGAGGCACAATTACAATTTTTAAAAAATGGCTATAAGCAATCATTGGAACATCTCCAAAATGGCTATAATGGATCAGTCTTGATTTTTAACTCAAGATTGCTACATTAAGAAAAAAAGATCACAACAAATCTGAAGCAAGAATTAATACAAAAGAGTCCTATAGCTTACCTAAAGCATTAGGTTAGACATCCTTGTAGTCCTGTCTGGTCTTAAACTTCTATAATGATCAACTCAGAATGGCCATTTTTTTTCTTAAATGGCCTCTTTGAACTGAATTTTTTTTCTTTATGATGTTACTCAGAGCTGTCTTTTTAACCCACCTTTCCTAACCTAATCTCTTTTTTTTTTACATTATCATGTAACTGGAACCATCAAAGCTCAACACTGTGAGGTTTATAAGCTAGAGCCAGTTGATGCTACCTCCTTGGCATTGCAATGTCCCTACCATATATGTTCTTCAGTGGCATCACCTTCCATGGTACTGTCAGCTGGCAGTAGGGGTTCTCAGAAAATACACTGTGACTGACTTAGGAAGCATACACTCCTCATTCAGATTTGTGATATGGTCCCAGTTTCCAAATGCGTGCAGGATCTTGTCTTGCTGATTTGATGGAGCCAGGAGGGCTACTCCACTGCTCTTTGTTAGTGATGTCCCTCTTTCTACATACTGGCAACAAATTGGAAAGAGGCATGTCATCCAAAGGAAGACCTTTGTGGGAAGAAAGCTTACATATATTCTCATAGAAAGGGAATTTTAATTTCCCTTTCTCCTGCTCCCTCACCCCTGCCCCCAGCTTCTGATCCTGAGGAACAGCCGTGTATGGGAAACCAGTAGGGCTTCCACTGGCTGTTTAGCAGTCTCTAGCAGGTATTACTGACCTGAGAGTCTCACAGGCCCCGAGTAACCTGGTAACATGTCACACAGCAGGATCTGCTTTAATACTGAGGGAGATGCTGTGAGGAGAGGTGTTGCTGAATATTCATGAAAGCAAACAACTTGGCTCTAAGAAATAACAAATAAAGTTATTTTTAATAACTATCTGTGCTTAGAACAGGCATCTAAAAGCGAATTCTATTGACATAGTCTCTTAATGAGGCTGCAAAAATGTTTTCCTTCTTCGCTGTGCCATTTGTAATGTTTTAACTTTCCCCAATGTTTGATTTTTTTTCCAACATCAATCATTCATTTACAGCACTTCTGTTGATTTAAATGGGCTTTGGATCAGGCTCCAAGTTACCATTTCCCTTCTGTTTGAATAGGGATTTTCTTTTATCCAGAAGAAGGAAATCAATAATTTGTCATGACAAATCAACACCCGTTTGGATTCACAATCACATGGTGAGCTCTTCTGTCATTTTCCAAAGCATTTTAGGATAATGGAGGAAGAGTCTCCCTTGCTTGTGATCTCTGTTGTTTTCCTTTGTTTTTCCAGATTGATTGAAGTTCGGTACACCATTTGACCATTTGTAGAATGGATTACAGTAAATCCATCATTTTGTTTATTTTAAAGACAGTACCAACTTTGCATGCTTCTGTGCCCTGAGTCTTTCCTGGGGGACCATTCAGGGATCGATCAAAGGATTAACCTTTAGAGTGACAGATTAACAAACATACTTATAGGAACAAGCTAAAATGTATCTGTCTTGACATAAGCTTGAATATTCTGTACTGTTCATTTCCACTTGGAGTTTTGAAAACTGCAGATTGATTTTACAGAACGGAGTTCCCATCCCTCTAGGCGCTGGCACTGTCTGAAATCCCACCACCACATTGAAAGTGCCCCCATCCTTGGCTGCCTCACCAAAGCGAATGCAAAGGTGGCTTCGTGCCGGCCGTTTCCCTGCAAACTCACGTGTGAGGACTGCTCGCTGACCCCGGAGCCCTGCGCTCCAGCGCTCTGCCGAGCTGCTTGACAGGGCAGACTGGTGCTCCGAGCTGGGGCCCTGGACATGAAGTTTTTCCCCTGGCTTTGTCATGGGAATCACTGGTCATCTCTCTGTGCCTTGGCTTCCGCAGCAAGGGGGATGGGGACACCTTGCTCATTGCCTGTGACGGGCTGGGGCAGGATGAGGGGATATGTGGGGTGCCCTTCCAGGGACCTGGGCTCGCCCCCGGACCATGCTCATGCCTGCCCCTGGCCCATGGGGGTCTCGCCCAGAGGACTGCCAGCCCCAGGAGTGCTGAGCCCTCCTGATCACATAGTCGCCTGCCTGTCTGCCCCTGCTCTTAGGGTCCGGCTCCCTTCGGGGGCTCCTCCACCCCAACGGAAGGGAGCGGGAAGGTTTGCGGGCAGGTGCTGGCCTGGGCTGGGGAGTCCTGGGGGGCTGCTGTGGGTGCTCAGCCCGGGGGTGAGGTGTGTGAGGGGTGCGGGGGGACGCAGCGGGGGTTGCGGGGGGTGTGAGGGGTGCATGGGGGGTGATGTATGTGTGTGTGGGGATGAGGTGGGTGTGAGGTGTGGGGGGGAACGTGTCGGCGGGGCCGCGAGGGGTGTGTGAGCTGTTCGGGGTTGTGAGGCGTCTGCGGGGGAGCGAGGGGTGCGGGGGTGTGCGGGGGTCCCCGGGGGTGTGTGTGTGTGGGGGGGAGCTGTGTGCCGGGGGGGCGGGGGGCGATCCTCCTCGGCCGTGATTGGCAGCGCGGCGAGCTCCCCTCCCGCCTGGTGCTTTCCCTCCAGCCGCCGCTGAAGTGGAGATGAGGAGGGGCTGAAAATGCAGATCTGGCAGCGCGCACACACACACACCCTTACACACACACACCTCACACACACACACACCCTCACACGCACACACACTCACACACGCCCGCACCAGCTCCCCGGAGCAGCCCCCGGCAGCCCCGGCCCGTCCCCGCCGCCCTGCTCCTCTCCGCGCCGCGGCCGCTCCTTCCTCCGGCGGTTTATTATCATTTTTTAATTTTTAAAATTTCTTCCGCCCTTTTTTGGCCGGTTCCCCGCTTCGTCCTCCCCGCGGCGCCCTCCGCGCGGCGCGGCGGGCTGCCTCCGCGGGCGCGCAGCGCGGGGCCATGCCGGCGGGGCCGCCGCTGCTGCGGGGCGCCCTCCTCCTCCTCCTCCTCCTCCTCCTGCTCTTCCTCGGCGCCCCGGCCCGGGGAGTCGTCTACACCAACCATTTCTTGGTGGAGCTGCGCGGCGGGGACCAGGCGGAGGCCGAGCGGGTGGCGGCGGAGCACGGCTTCGGCGGGGTGCGCAAGGTAAGCCCCCGCGCAGGGCCGGCGGCGCCGCCGGGGGCGGGCCGCGCAAGTTTGGGAGCTGCGCGGCGGCGCTGCCCTTCCCGCTGGGCTGAGGGCGCGCTGCGTCCCTCCGCGTATCTCCCGGCGGCGGGGGGCGGCCCCCTCCCCTCCCGCCGCGCTGCCGCGGGTCCTGCCGTGAGTTCACCTGGGGAGGAGGGATGGAGCGGGGATGCCCGAGCTGCCTGGCCTTAAATCCCCTCTTCCCGAGGAGCCGCACGTTTGAGAGGAGCAGTGCAAAGAGCCATTGCAAGCGCTGCTCAGCAGCGGCCCGGATGGGCGATTTTCTTGGACTGCGAAGCGAGGAGTTTCCCACATGGTAGCTCGGTGCCTTTTGACTTACTATGTAAACATCCTCCGACTGAGCTCCCATCCTGCGGGGCTCGGGAGCAGCGGCTGGCGCTGAGCGCAGGAGCGGCTGGGTCCGCCCGAGAGCTGCCTGCGCATGGCTGAAACTGGAGCTGCTCGGAGCCCCCAGCACTTAGAAAATAATTAAAGCTGCATCTCCATGGAGAAGCTTGCACATAATTGAAATGGGAGTTTTCATAGGGGTTTTGACACTAAGTTTGCAAGGCTGGCAGCTTCCTTGATATTCCCTACTATTTTCGCAGCAAAACAGGGCATCCCCAGGCCAGAGAAGCTTGATAATAACTGTGATAAGCAATCCATGCGTATCACCAATTAATATAAGCTAGCAAACCTGAACTATCAGTGGAGGCGGTTTTCTGTCCTGAAGTCCCAGGAAATCTTAGGTAGCCACAGTGGTTGGGAGTCTCTTCCCAGCTCCTGGGGACCCCAGCTCCACTGGAAATCTCTCCCATTCAAATAATAGTTAGATCCCTAAATATTTTAGGATGCAGTCAGATCTGAGGTGAAGACAGGAGGAGAGAGACCAATGGAGTGCCCTGGTCTGTACAATTCCTGGCAGTCTTAGTGCCCGAGCAGCACTCGGGTTGGAGGAGCGTGGAGGGAAAGCAAGCTGGGTGAGCACTGCTGCTATGTGTTGCTTGTTTGGGTTTTTTTCTGTCCTCGATAGTTATGCAATGAGAACCTGATCCAGCTTCCAAGGAAGTGAACAGGAGTCACACCCTGACCTTGAATGAGTGAAAAAAAAGCAAATTAGAAAAAAGCATATGAAGTGAGTCTCCCCCCTCCTCAGGCTGCCTTGTGTCAACTCCAGTGGGGGCTCATTAGAGAAATGAGGGCAAAATGGTTGTTTCTTTGACCACAGCCAAGCCCTGCTGCTGATATGTTGCTTTTGTTTTGGGCTGTCTTGTCCTGATAGTGGCAGGACTGGGTGCTGATGCCCTTTGAAAGGGGTCCATTGTGGGATTGAGATCGTGTTATATGAAACTCTTTAGATATGGCTCTTTGATCCACAGTTTTCCCTTTTTATTCTTTTCTGCCTGCTTTCTCTCCCTGCTATGCTGGGGCTCTGACTGAGAAGGCCCCAGGAGCAGAGAAGGGTATCCTTCCACAGACCTTTGTTTCTTTTCACCTTTGCTAGATGCTTTCACATGAACCTGTGACCCAGGCGGGGGAAGAGAAAGGAGAGAGGGGATTTTGCAGGATGAAGAAGGGTGCTTTCTGGGGTGTTAGTTCCTCTCCTCTCCACCATGCCTCTCCCCAGGGTGCTCAGGTACATTAGGAGACATACAGGTTCTTTGTGGAAATCAGTCTTGTGGCTCATGTCAGCAGAGAGCTGGAGGGAAGTCCCTTGGGTGCGCAAGAGGAGAGTACCTGCTTTCCAACACATGCGACCAGAGGGCGTTCCCCGTGGCCATGGATCTCTCTAGGAACGAAGCCCAGCAGAGCCCTGGTGCCATGTGCTCATGGGCTGGGGGCAGATGGTGGCCAGGGCTCCGGTACCGTGCTCACGCTGTCCCAGCAGGTTTCTAGGTTACATCATCCTGCTCCCTGAAAAGCTAGAAAGCCTCCCACCCCTCCCCCACAAATGCAAGAAAAAGATAGCCGCTATTATCTGCAAGACTGTAATTTTAAGGAACAGGAAAAGTTTGGAAGGTTTGGCATTTAGCTGCCTCTATCGGAAGATAATCCATTAGAGACTGATAACAATCTCCGTTCTGCAGGGGAAACCTGTAACAGGGCTTGCGTGGCGATAGTTTAGCCTTCGTAAAAGCTTGTGCCATCTACTGTGGTGTCTTTTCAGTGTTGCTGAACTAAAGAGTCTCCTAATCTGTTTTGCTATCATGAGGCATGTCTAGCGTCTCAGCTTACAGTCTGCAGATTCAGCTTTCATGGCAGTGACAACAACGCAAGAAGTTAAACATGGACATGTATGTGTAAAAGAACAGACCTATTGGCGCTAAACTCTCCAGGGAAAGTACCATGTGTAGATATGCTGTCACATGCTTTTTGGACGATAGAATGAATTATTTACTTAAACCAAATTCTGATACCCTTACCCATACTGGAGTAGAGCTATCCTCTGAAAATAATCACCTTTATTTCAGTGCAGGTATTCCTACTGTAAGTACTTTCCCAACCTTAGTACAGAGGCAGATTCAGCTTTTTTGTGTGTGTGGATTTACGATATATATGAGAGGGATTTCTTTTACACTTGTTTTGTATCACAGACCTATTTTACCATCCTTTCACGGGAGCTGATTTTTAAATTACATATTTTTAGTGCACACGGCTTTTCATAATAACAAAGATAAATTCTGAGCTAATGCATGTTGTAGTTATTTAACAACAGATTTCTGCAGAAATACAAGAGAAAACATTGCTTTGAAGATTAATGTTATGAGCAGTTTGATGTCTTTCTAATTGATTCTTTGGCCCGGTTTCCTGTCATCATTCTGAAATTGCTACAAGACTTCAGGTGGGCAAAAATGCATGATTTAAATTCAGAGCTTACTGAATTGATTGAGAAGGGCTCTGCACTCATGAAAATAGATTTCTTTGTGTAGATTTAGGACCCTGACATAAGACAGTCTCAAAAACACTGGCCAGTTTTTCTCTGACTTTCCGTGAATTATACTGAATTCAGACCTTCTCCTTATTACTCCAATTGTTCTTTGATGCTTTAAAGTTTGCAGTTTTTCAATCCATTGTACCTGCCAAAATGGATTCTATATATTCCTTGTGAAGCAGGTACTGTCATAAAGCACATTCTTTCACATAGCTAGTCTTACCAACTTCAAGGATTCAGGAATCATGATACAGCCTCCAAAGAACTACTAAAGGACCTTTTTTTCCCCCTTTTTATTTGCTTTCTGGCATGATTGCCACCAGAAAACATCTCTTAGTGCAGGCTGAAAAAGCAATATTTAAGTGCTGCTTCCTGATTTAGGCATCTTTCCTTGCAGTTCCTTTCTAAAAAGGAGAATTAGCAGACCTTTCTGAGTGCTTCTTCCAATTGGAGATCGGAGTTTATGCATCTGTTTCCATTTCATCAACAACGTAGAGGCTGATACAATCTACAAAATGACATCATATCTGAATATTCCACTTTTGGTAGTGCTGAGGTGAGGCTGTTACATAATTGGCATTCAGTGCCCTCAAATTTGAAAATAAGGACCAGACAAGGATTTTAAAACATGGAGAATTTTATGTGTCTCAAAGCTTGTGTGTTTTTTTCCTGGATATATCACCTGATCTGTCAAAAACTCTTAGCTCTCCCTCCAAATCTTGCAAAAAACAAGATAACTCTCTCAGCAGTTCTTTTCTTTTTCCCATTTTTGCTTAGGAGGCTGCTGGTTGAGGTCCAAGCTTTGTGGAGCTGGCCAGGAATTTCTGGATGAAACGCTGGGAGCTTGGTGTTTTTTACATTGCAAAATGCAGATTTATCAAAAGCAAAACTTCACAGAAAAACAAGCCAAATTTCTTGCTGTTACAGCCCACTTTTGTGCATCTAGGTTGGAGCTTCTGGGTCAGGAGTTGATAGAGAGCGGAAAGCAGACCAGCAGGCAGAATAATGAGTTTGCAGCTTTGGGAGCTCTTTTCAGGGATGTGCTTCAGGGACCCTGAAAATTTCATCCACAAGATCCAGATACTGAAGCCCTGCAAAACCTTTCCTTTGTAGAGCAGCCCCTAAATCTGGAGAAGAGGTGCTTGCCTATCTTCATATTTAAGGTGCCAGGCTACGTTTCTGCATACCCAAAATGCACTGTGATGGTCAGATGGGACCCTCTTGCACTTCTGGGCAAGTAAGAAATGCTGGCTGTGGGTATGTGTTTTTTTGTATGTGTATGTGCACACTGACACAAAGACAGACAGACAGACACACACACACATACACACACGCACACACACACACACAGAGACACACACAAACTCTCTCTCTCTCTTCTTGTTACTTTTCTGCCAGCTCTAGCTGTGTGTAGTGATGAAGAGGAAAGAAAGGTGAATTCTTAGCCAGGCTCTTAGCTGGTCTCTTGTGCCAGCCAGTTTGTGCATACGTGCTGCTCCCTACTTTGCAATGAACCATACCTGTGTGCGTTCACACACAGTGCTAACACGAGCGCTCGTGCCAGCGTTAGCTCTGGCTAGGCAAGGGCAGCCGTGAGGGAGCAGCTGGGCCTCGAGCCCAGAGCAGACACTGCGGCAAAGGAGCATCCCATGCACAGGGGCGGCTGAGAGCCTGGGTCACCCTGCGTGGGTCTGCTGGAGTGTGGGGACTTGAGCTCAGACTGCAGTGTTTCCGCGCACTAACACGTTAAATAATTAATTAGCTCTGTGTTTTATGCTAGCCTAGAGGAAAGGATGTTTGTTCACACAAAGTAATCCCCTATTAAGGAAACAGAAAAACCTCTTTGGAAATGGAAGGTACAATGTTTTTGTAAGAAAACCAAAAGCCTTAATTTCCTAGATTTCACTGTTGCAAATTTGTATTACTAAGATAAGAAAAAGTAAATTCCGTACAAATGGAGATTGTATATCCACCAAAATTTTAATGGATCGCTGTAAAAGAGAATGCTTCAGTTTCCAAGAGGTAGTCTGAGCTGATATGTTCAAATTAGGGGAAAAAACAATTAGCTAGTAGGAAAAGTTTGATCCTGCAGCTGGTGAGGCACGCTGCTGGGTGATGATGGATGGCTCCTTTTGCAGAAAAGCCCTGGAAGAAAGTAACTGAAGAGAGACGGAGAGATCAGCCATCTGGGTTTGGAGGGCTCCTTGTCAGTTTGCCACACCAGGAGTCCAGTCAGCGTATCACGAGGTCCTGGCTGGGAAGTCCCATTTGCTCCTATTTACACTCGAGAGAAATCCCATTGACGTTAGTGGAATTAAATCAGAGTTGCACTGTGGTATTTGAGAATTTGCCTCGTGTATGATGGGAGAAGTGTGAAAAGAATCTATTCTCTCAAAGTGGTGTGTTTTCATTTATCTGTTTTGCATTCTGCCTTGGATGCAGAAATAGTCCCAGGAGCAAACACTTTGACTGGCTAACTCGGAACAAAAAATCTGCTGTTACTTAAATATACTTGCTTATGCCTGTGAAAACTGTAAAGCTGTCAACATAAAGAAGAATGGAAAACTCAGGTTCAAGTACATCCCTAAACCAATGTCTCTAGAGCTCCTTCTTTACTAGAGACTCAAATGTGTTTGTTGGTGGTGAGCGTTCTGTTTGAAGTTTAAAATAATTACCTTGTCAACTTTCATAGCATTCATTATTTGAATATAAAACAAGAAGGTCAGACTCCTCTACTAGAGATCCCTGCTGTAACTGCTCTATTACTGTTTTGAAACAGAGTGCATTTCTGTTTCTTGGCAAAACACACGCATTAAACCTTACCTTTACAGATAGGTTTTGTTTTGTTTACTGGGCCGTAGCTCAGTAAACATGAAGATACAAAATTAGGGCTGCAGCTCGGTAAACATGAAGATACAAAATCCTGGCTATTTATAAAGCTGCCGACATTTATAATTTTATTTATTCTGTATTGCTTGTACTCTGGATAATGTTACATTTTGCAACAGCTCTTCCAACATGTTGGCAAAATTGAACACGTGGTAGAGACCCAGGAAATGTACTGCAGTGATAGTAATCCTTTTTTTGCTTGTTTTTTCTGATGCTGCAAGTCCAAGTAGGGATGCACAGTTATTTGTTTTCATTTAAATGATATTAATTTTCCCAGTGTCAGGAAGAAAAATAAAGAAAATATACAAAGAAGTGAATGGCATTTCCAGGAAGCTGCGATCACAGCAGACCAGAACTGCACATGGTGTGTCCTAGTCTGCTGTCCTCTGGTCTAGCCTGCGAGTCTGCCCAACAACAGCTTGTTGTGGTGTGGTATGAAGGCACCAGGGACAGCTTTCTGTTCCAAGAAGCAGCTCAGGGTTTGAGGGGCTGAGGAGCATCAGTGCTCAGAACAGGAATGCTGGGGGTGTCTCCTGTCGCCTGCTCCTTCCCTCACCTCGCTGAAGCTGGTGGAGCAAGAAAGCTCCCACCTCCTGGCCATGCCAACAGACCGGAGCCGGTCTTCCCTGGCCAGCAGTCTCAGAACGGTGTGCCACCACAGAAATCAGAAAAAGCCAGTGGACCCCCAGCTTGTTGTTTTCTAAAGCCCCTGCTATGAGGAGTACTTGTGAGGGCGAGGAACCATCTGCAGAGCAGCCACAGGGAGTTCCTTATTGATATTTTATGGCAGAAAATAGCCTGTTGCCCTATCATGTGTTTCCTAACCCTGGTAACACTTCTTTTCCTCCTTTAGTGAAATCCCTTTAAACTGTTGCATGCAGTCACTTCAGTTCTCCAGTTTGTTCCTCTCCCTTGTATGCCTCCATGTAAAAGAATCATAATGGCATGCAGAGATTTCTGCGCTGCACGAATAAGGTTCAAGATTTGCACTGGGAGTGACAGGATTAATGTATGATGTGAAACAGATCTCTTGCTTTGTTTCCTTCACTTCAAGTCTGCCAGTTCCTTAGTTGTTTCAGACCTGTGCTATGGGATTTATTAGTCAAGGGTGTTATTTTAATAACAGCACTAGATAAAGAAAGATCAGTAGTATGATATCACTGCCTATGACTACACAGTCCTGCTGTCAGCCCAAGTCCTCCTTCCTTCTCCCCAGATAACTGCTTGCAGATGACTTCCAGTTTATTTCTCAGCTCTATAAACAAAATATGGATATATTAACTGCCTGTATGTGTTTGGACTTTGGGGATCTCACGTGCTGTGGCTCTGTCTAGGACCCTGTTTGTAGTTTGTCTTCTGGGTAGGTTTTTCAGGTGTTGAGGACAGTCTGAAGGCCGTTTTTAAGAGACAATATGGCTATCTATTGATATTATCTACATCAAAGTTGAATTTCTCCCCCGTCCTGAGGCTACAGACCTGTGCAGCAGAAGAATAACTGTAATGGTACCCTCTTTTGGAAGCTTGCTTTTTGGTATCAGGCCAGATGGACAGATCCTATTGCCATGTGACAACCAGAACCAGATGGTCTCAGTTGCTGTGAAAGAGGTGGAGCCTTTTGTTTCTAGGCTGGGAGTTCACATCCAGTCTGAATCACTAGACAAATAAATTGTCAGTCCTCTCCCAGCTCTAAGGTTAAGTGCTTCCATCTCCAAACCTGTGGCATCCTTGGCACTTATTTATTAGCAGGCAAATGCTCTTGGAGACTGACCATGCTGCTAGGCTTGGCTCCTTCACAAGCACTGTGGTGCACCGTGGGATGCTTGGATTTCTGTTACCTTTTAGAAGAACCAACTTGTGTGTGAATGTGGAAGATAACCTTGTATCCTTCTCACAAACATGACAGGTGATAAGATATAACATCCTACTCGCTCTTAGAAAACTTTTACTGCTGTGACTATACTGATGTAGTTAAAATGGGGGAAAAAAACCAACTGCAGTGCAGTTACTATCAGTGTAGGAGTGCTAATATGTTTAGCTAATTCCAGGTCAGAGCGATATTAGCAGAAATTTCATCTAAACTAGAGCTTTATCTGTATAACCATGCTGACAAAAAAAAGCATCAGACTCTTCCTAGAATAGTTATACTGGTAATACTTTAAAGTGTAGCTAAGTAGAAGTTTGAATGTGACTCTTTCCCTCTTCCATCTATAGAATTATTCCAATTAAGGTTAATCCATGCAACTCAGGTTTCAAATGCTTGTAATAAAGCACTTGCAAAGTAATTCCTGAAATCCATGTAGAATTTATTTGGTAGATAGTTTCAACTAGTAAGTCCAGAGAAATATCCATGCTTATGGATAATTCTGTGAGGTGGAAGTCAAGCCCAAATGATAAAATAAATGATAAATTCTGCCAGCTCTAATTAAAATATTATACTTAGGAAACCCTCTTGTGCAGTTCCAGTCTGTCATATGTATGGCTAATATCTGTGAGAAATGTGGTCAAAAACACCGTGCTGTGTTTTATGCATCTAAAATTTACCTTGTCCTATAGTGCTCTTGTCGTCATCAGAAAACCCTGTTCGTTTTTTCTTTTTATTTGAACTTTCGCAAATCCTTAATTAAATGGGTCAAGTCCCTACAGGATGCTGGCTGCGTGGTGACTATAAATACTGCAGCGAGCAGCCCAGCGCTTCCATCTCTCGCTGGCCTCTAGTGGGAGGAAGCTGAACTGCCTGACTGCCAAGGGCAGGATTTTCCTAAATAACCTGAAGGAAACTGGTGTATTGCTTTTGTTGTAAATTGGTGGGAGTTCTGCATTTAACCCTGCTAAGTTCATTGAAAAAGCTAACCCTGTACTACTGAATGGGGATTTTATTTCAGCTCGGTGATCGCGGGCTGTGCTTTGCGATAGCTGTCCCAGAGAGAGCTGCACTGGTGGTGGGTTGCATGAAATGCTGTGTGGCCACCGCACGCAGTTTGTCAGCCAGCGTGAAATCCTGTTTGGTCATGGAGTTATGACAGTAGCTTGAAAGTCAAACTCAGGGGAATGTTGGATGTGTTCGGCAAGTGTTGAGGGCCTGCACCTGAACCAGGGAATTGCAAACTAGCCCAGGCTTGCCATTCATACACAGGAACTATAAACATATGAACTAGGTAGTGAGGTCTCTAGTTTACTCACTCAAGAAGTGAACTGGGACATAATGTTCTTTGCCATGTATTATCTAACACCTCAAACAAAACTTCTGTGTAAATGTTACATTCTTAACTTCTCTGTCCACATAAAGCGAATGGAAAGAGTGACCTCAGTGTTTACATCAAACCAGTCAGCAAAAGTGTGTTCCAGATACTCATGACTGAACTAGATTATTTGCTTACCTGATGAGTAAAAGGGGAATATTATGTCAGACCTGCTTTCTGCTAGAGTATAGAACCAAAACATGGAAACCCGAAACATAACAAATATATACTTAATATTAAGAGGAGACACTGGCAGTATTACTAGAAGGGTATTGATATCAAACTAGAGCTAAACAGGGGGATCTCTTCCTTGTACGAGTAGTTAAAGAAATGGGGTATAGCCTCTGCTCTGCAGATGATGGAGGATCCACCTTTCTGCCCATTTGTCCTCTATAAAACACATGTGAAACAAAGGGGTATGACTCTGAAATCAGCTCTCTGGGTGAACACTGTTTTTTCTCACTTATTTATGCAATGCCAAGTGCAGTAGAAACCTCTGCTTAAGGCTTTTAGCTATGACTGGTGAATTCCTATCAGTCCCCCAGGGACCTCATGTTTCTCTGTATCAGTTAATTTTAGAAATGTGCATCAGCCAAATGTAGTGATTTAGGAGGGACTCTGAACCAACGCTCATGCACAATTGTCAATTCTGAGTTTGGGTGAAGAAGTATCAAAAATCAGAACGTGAATGTAGTTTTCAGGTTTGGAAAAACTGGTTGTTAACCTGGGTGGAATGACAGTTGTGGATCTGAACATCATTGGAAGTTTGGCCTGTGCAGCATTCCAGTCTATTCATTTTTACATTGCCTTTTAAAACTTCACAGGCAAATGTACTTTTTTTCTTTTAACTGTAAAACCATTCAACTTCTCATACAATTTAGATATAATGCAGAATAAAATGCAGATAAAACAACATATGCATTTTTTCTCTCTTTCTTCTGATGCGGTTAAAATACTCAATTTCAATCTTGAAAATTCCACTCTTTCTCTTGTAACTAAATATATTTTATTCATGTTAAACATGTCATACCTTGGTACAGAGACCAGTATTCCAGGCTCTAAAGGCTGAAATACACTAAGTGACTAAATAAAAACCTACCTTTGCCTTGCCTGACTGATGTAATAAAAGACAACATATCAACACATGCTAGATGGACTACAATTTCTGCTGGCAATAAACTGCTGTCATTTATTAATTGGTAGTAACAAACAATAAAGAGACTTATTTCACAGCTGCCTGAAAGGTCAATGAAGTAGGGTCTGGGAGAAAGGGAAACGGCAGATAGTGCTGTTTTCTTTCTTTTCTCATCATTTTTGCTAACACCAAGGCAGAACTGGTTCATCCTTTTTGTTCCCTCTAATATGGAGCTCTCGAAGCCACGCAGAGCAGTTACCCTCTCTTGTGAAGTCGCTGTCATATTGTTGTACACTGGAGCTGAGATGAATTGTCTCCAGGTCACCATGGTGCAAATAATGGAAGAATTTGTTTCTGACATGGTCTTGTAGCAGTGGTGACTAATGTCTGCAACTTTCTCCTGATGTAGTCAAGCAACTTTACAAGAAGAAGGAAAACAGCGCTGCCCCAAAACTTCTTTTTTTTCCCTGGCTCCACTGAAAGTGCTTTTCTTGGAGCTTCCTTCCTCTGCTCTTTTCAAGCCTGTTACCTTAAGTTAAAAAAAAAAAAAAAGCAATAGTGAGCCCCCACCCTGTAATTTAACATCACAGTTTTGTTTCTTAATTATTGCCCATCCGCTTCCCTTCCTCACCCTGTAAAGCACATATTCTTGCCCAGGAGCTGACTGTTTCTCTGGGAACTGGAAGACTTGTTCAGTGTGGTCTAGCACCAGAAACCTCCATGTGAAGCTCTTTCAGTCTGTTATTGCTTGGCAGCCTAGTATTAAACAGACATGGAGAAAAAAGAAAAGAATAAAGGTTTTGAATAGAAAGAGAGCTACAAATCTTCCTTAGGTGTTGATTAAAGGCTAGCATCTTTGCATTAGTGCAGTTCACATTTTGTGTGCTTTCTTTAGTAGCTCTTGCCAGTAACCAGCTAATTTTGGTCTTAGCTGCATTTATAGCACTACTTCATTAACGTCTGAGCTCATGACTTAGTCTTCAGGTGCTACATTAGCTGAGTCCTTGTACGTATGTTTGTGTCCTATACACATTGCTACATGAAATTAGATTAAAAAATGATGCTGAAGTGCTCTGCTGAAATTCAGGGTGTCAGTGGGCAGGCACATCTTGTCTCCTCTCCGTCTCTGAGATGTAAGTACCAGTAATTTTCAGCAGGGGCACACTATATCTTAACACTATGTTTTAAAAACACAAAACTACTTTTATTTCAATATTTTATAGAACTAATGTGGCAGCAGGTTCGAGTGTGACTATAGTAGTCAAACTGTTTGGTTACATGCTTAAAAGGAGAGATGGGATGTAGATCAGGACTGAGATAAACTGGCCTTTGTCAGTTTTGCTAATTGTTGTCAGCAGTATTGATCCAGCTTAGCTAGAAATACCACTTAAATTTGCAGAATATAATTAAATCAAACTATTTCTTAAATTTATACTATGAGTTTTCCCTAAGGCAGATGTGCTTATATAAATAAGGGATTTCCATCGTGTATTATTTAAACTTATTTAAATATTTACCAAATATCTGTTGCTAAAGAGGTACCTGATTACATGCATATATATTACATGTGTATGTATACACATAAATATATGTTGACGATATCACTTGGCATTTTATCATTTCAATAGTGTTGTGCAAACATTAATTAAATGAATCCTATCAATAAATGAGGTAAGTAAACAAGTACTTATTAGACTATGCCATATTACTTGCAAGACAACTGAAAAATATTATAGCTGTAATTGCCTGAAATTCTCCTGATGTCAGCAGGAACAGGGATTCCTCAGCATCTCTGAAAAACAGGCCCTTGGAGCATTGGCCAAGGCTAAGCTGCAAGGACTATTTAAGGTACCGCTGAAACTTGTTCCGTGAGGCTTAGTCCTGGCTCTGTCCTACAGCAGAGTGCTACCATGTGAAGCAACAAGAGAGAGGGAAGGAGCAAATGAAGTGGTCATGGGTAGAATGATCTCAACTGGAAGGATGTTTGATGAGTGAAAACTCTTGCAGAATGTTACTGTCCTGGGAGATGTTTTGAAAACACAAAAGAGCCTTGAGTCAGTGGCAGAGTCCCCAGAGGAGCCCTGTTGCCCCGTTGTAGGAGGCAAGCATGAATAGTGCAAGTGTTGTTGGCCTTTGGTCATAAAATGTAGAACTGGCCAAACACTTTTGGGGTACCATCCTTTTTTTATTTTATGCTTAAAACATTAAGTGTCACCGGCTGATTGAACTTCAGTTAGTAAGCTGGGTCAAATTCTGTACAGTTTTCTGGCTGTGATCTAATTTACACTACATAGTTAAGGAGTAATTCCATGAAATTATGACTAGCATGAGCAAGTAAAGAACTGTGCCCCTAAAGAATGGCTGGAGTCTAATTTCTTCCTTTTCATTTTTTTAAACAGGATAAGTAAAATGCTCCCAAGTTGTAAAAAATTTCTTTTTGTGTTACTGACATCTGTTTTAAGAAAATTGAGTTGATTTCAACTTTTGGTGGAATCATATTTACTTTATTAATCTAAATAATGAGTATGTTTATCTGTTGTGTATGTGGTTGTTATGGAGCCACTTGGTTGAATGATTGGAGGAGGCTGTGTCTCATTTTCCCAGTGGCCATATGTTGCTGCTAAAAATGACAACACAACTGTTAGATGCTCACAATGACTTTTCTGGATGCTGAGCTCCATAATTCCTCCCAGTGCCTAGGGTTTGGCTGAGGTGCTCTTCTTCTTGCAGGACTCTCATCATCCATGTATAAGGACATAATGGTTATTGCTAAGTTTTCACTTCAGGCTCTCAGCCAAACAGTAACAATTACCAACTCCGGATGGTGAGTCTGGATCAAACTAAACAGTCCAATGCTAGCGCTAGCATATGAGCAAGAGCATAGTCCTCTTCTTCAAATATAAAAAGTATCCTTCTGTGGCTGGATTCAGCAACACACATGATAGAATCAATCATGTGTTTTACAGTTACTTGCGAGTAATGGATAAAACTCCCTAAAATGCACAGATCCGTTTATATAAACTGGAATAACTCTTTCAAAAGCTTGAAAAAAGTCCGTTCACATAAACTAGAATAACTCTCTTAAAGGCCTTAAATGTCTTCTTTAATTCACTGATAAAATTAACAGCAAATCCACAACCTTATCACTGATGACTTAAACCGTTGTTGCATGCTTGCAGGATGAAGCTCTTCAGCGACAAACTTAATGGCAATGTAAATACAGTAAAAACATTAAACCTCCATGATTCATTGAACTGCAAACCAAATTCCAAATATTGCAAATCTGAAACCAAATCAGTGGGGCAGTGTTTTCTAAGCTCTTGGCAGCACTGTGTGTGATAATGCAAGAACAAAACTGATGAGAATTAGGCTTTTAAGATCAGAATTTATCTACCTGAAAGTAGACAATTGCACTCCTTCCAATCTCTGGAACAAAAGAGGAACTCCTGGGGCTCAGTTCAGCTCATTTTAACATGGCCACCTAAAATGGGCCAGATGAATCATGCTCTGAAAATGCTTCTTTTTTGCTGTGAACTGTGTGGGAGACTCAGGTGAATTCCACATGGACAACAGACTGAACATGCAAGTGTAACAGCAGCCCGGAACTGGTTCCATTTTTTCCACTTACTTCCCTGCATTTATTAAACCCCTGATATCCACCTATGGGGAAATCTGTTTAGCCTTCTTGCTGTGTTTGCTGCATGCAATACGGACAATAGAGAAAAGGTTGTTATAAAATAAAATCCAAAGGCATATATTCTGCCGAGTCTTTGGATACCACATCTGCCTCTATTCTTCATTTTTTCCTGAGCGAAAGATAATTCACCAGGCAGAGTGGGGAGGACCTTTCAGAAACCATTGGAGACTACGGGAATATTTCTGTCGGCTTGAGAAAGACTTACTACAATTTTAAGCAAGGTTGCCGTGTTGTCACAGGATAACCAGTATCCTAAATAACAATAGCAGATATCCTTGTTACCATGTGTATTGCAGTATTTCCACTGATTTCTGGAAAAAAGGAAGAACAGATCAATGATCTGTAAACCAAGAAGTCACAATCCTTTCTTATTAGTGCCTATAGCTGTTTCACCTGAGGGGTAGTTGGATGCATATGAAACAAAGCGGAAAACATATGTAAGTAACTAAGCCAGCCATTTCTGAATTTTTCTGTAGGAAAAAAATTGTACTATGTGTTAATCAGTTGATATCACAGGAATCATCTTTTCTATTATGGTTATTTTAATATGAGCTTAACATTTTGGAAGTGTTGAAGCTATGGCTAGCACCTCCACCTGTCAGATTTGCCAACATAAGCAAAATTAGGCCTCATTAATGCTTTGATGGAAGCAGCTAAATAGCACACAGGTACCATATGAAAGGGGCTGGGAAGATTCATAACTCCGAGACCTGGGTCTGATTGCTGGAGTCTTCAAGGCTGTATGGAGTTTGGGTGGATCCCTAGCTCCACCTGAGATCCATGCTGAGTCTTCTGAGTAATTATAGCAAACTAATGAGAAAGCATGAAATCCTGTCCTGGGGCCCTGGGGGGACACTGGGCTGGATTTCATGTTGGGCGAGCTCTGGCATGGCTTTAGTCCTCTGTGCTATTTTGCATTTCTCTACCAACGTTTGAATTAATCCTTTCTTGTTGGCGCTTTGTTCTGCGTTATTTCTGTGCCTAAGGCTGCCTGCATTTTGAGCTGTCTGTATTTTTGTGTGGCCCTCATTGCCATATTGAGTGCCTTTGACTTCAAACTTGGCTCCCATCAGTGTGTTTAAAAGTAAAATGATTTCTAATGCTAATTGGGGTGAAGGAAAATGAGAGAAAGAGAGTTTAAAAATTCATATTGAATATTTATAAGCATCCTCAGTGCATTTGGTGGAACTGGGATGAAAAGGTTTCTAAAAGGTTTGTAATTCCTGCCGTGAGGCACTTTGTTGTGCTTCAGCTGTAATGCAGCTGAGGAAGTGGGGCCTGTGGAGGCCCTGAACACATTTGCTCTTGCCAGGTTTAGATTGTATTTTCTGTTGGTGTAATTAGTGAGCAGTAATGGGATGAGAGAGCTCACCTGTGCAGGTTTAGGGACCCTTTTAAAGTCAGAAGGTCTGCTTGGGCTCTGTGGAGGAGAGGTGTTTGGTGTTGGTATGTAGCTTTTGTGGTGTTTGTTCTTTGCTGTTCCTCAGTGCAGACAAAGGATTTCTTTAGCACCAGTGTTTGCTTGGACCCCACCTGCCTGGTGGGGCTCATGCTAGGGCAGATGAAGAGTCTTGAGGAAGCTCTTCATCAGCCTGGCTGGATGCGGGCTTTCTGTGAATCTCATTCCTTGTCTGAACTCTTCATGCTGATTCCAGTGAAGATCAGAGAATGTGACCCTGGGGTAACTGCAATAAATCACCCTTTGGTTGTATCTTAAAATTGTTTTGCTCAAAAGTAAGTTGTTGCAGGCTGTTGTCTCCACTGGTAACTTGGGAGAGGCAGTCTAACTGTAGATTCAAGTAAGCTGTTTCTAGAGTAATGGAAATGGCACACAAACTAGCAATGCACTATGGGGATGCTGTGTTACATGATGCAGTGGGAAAGGCTGTGTGCAAAGATGAGGCAGAGATCAATCCCTTGAAAAGAGGAGAGATTTGTCCAGTCTGTTCTTAGCTTTCTGTGTGCATCATAATTTGCCTGTGAGATTTATATAGAATGGATAGAGCCCTGGAGCAAATCACTAAAATTTGATGTTAAGGATAAGTCTGGGAACCAAGGCCCCTCTTTGTTTCTGTATTGTATCTGCTTTAGCCACGTCTTAAAAGTAGTGACAAGCTGTGAATGCTTGACCTCTCACTGATTCCCGGGCAAAATACTGATCCCACAGCAGCTGTATTAGGCAATTTTTTTTTTTTTAAGCAATCATTGCTGCTTCCTGTTATATTTGCTACTGATACGATCTTCTGGTCAAATCACACTGATGCTTTTGCAGTTCTATTGTCAGTGTTAGCTCTGCCCATGGTGGCCCCAGTGCTACTATTTTAGGATATGGAACATGGTCTGAATTTAGTCTCTTTGTGGCTATTTTTTAAACAAAACAAAAAACCAAAAAACCCTTGCACTGCTGTGCAGCTGAACTTGATGTCTTTTTAGATGGGCAAAACCACATCTGATGTCAGTGTGCATATTGTCCAAGTGAAGACTGAATAAGGACTACAGCTTGACTTTCTCTGCCAAGTGGACAAAATGGGGTGGGGGTCATCAGCTCCAGGGGAACCCTGGGTTTGCTGCCCAATCCTAGATTAGGGGCTGGTGAGGAGTGGGCTACATTATGTCTGCCTTTCCCTTCTTGGAGCAGATTGGCATTTGAGGGCTTGGGAGTGGACTGCCTTTTTTCCCCCTCATTCCTTTCAATGAGCCAGCATCGGGAGTAGTGATTTAGTGGAATGACTGTCCAGAAGTAATGTATGGCAGGAAAGAGTTGTAGCTGCCTATTTACAGTCCTTTTTCCATGGGTTGTGTTTATGGCAGCACAGAGTGAATTCTCTCCTCTCTTTTCTTCCTCAGGGAACAGGGAGTCTCAGAAGTAAATCATCAACTCTGTTACCAAAAAGTGTCAAAAGATTGCCAGATGTGAGAAGGAGAGTGCAGGAAGGCTAGGAACCACAAATAACTTATTTTCATTTCAATAATTATTGCTGCTGGACTTCTCTGTTGGATTAATAGCCTAAGAAAAACCAAGATATCTCAGAGTCACAGACGTGCTAAAACATTGAAATGTGAAGCATTCCTGCTTCCTTCCTTACCGAATGGTACATCCTAGCCACTTCCTCTACTAGATAAGCCCCTTCCATTGAAAGAGGTTTTTCTTTCCTCCATCTAGTTGAACACTGAATTTTTAAAAGTTATTTTCAGGTCTGCATCCTTTTCAGGAAGGAGGTTAAGCACGGCTTCATCTTTGCATTAGATGGTATTGTTAAAAATCCCCAAGACGCTGCAAAGCTGAAGAAAACTCTGCCTTTCTGGGAGAAGAAGGGTGGAGATACAAGGTTTTAGCTCCCCTTGCTGTGTTTTATTTGTGATTCTGTTTTCACTTGTATATTTTTTTTCACCAGTAACTTTATATAAATATTACAAGTAATGAAGTGCTGATAATTCCTGAGATTCTCTGGCAGTCCTACTTTGATACATTGCATTGTGCCATATTTGTACACCAAGGCAAGAGGAGACCCTTTTCTAAGTCTAAATAGTCCTCCTCACTTCAATATTCAAGTGCTTTCCAGTAATTTGTTATCTTACATAATTGCTGACTTTTCTTTGAGAACAGGAAGCTTCGTTCCTCTCTTGCACAACAAATCTGAGCCACAAAGCTGTGTCTTGTTCCTCCATGTTATGTGCAGAGCCTGCTGCGGCCCTAGGAATTTTACTTAATATAGCTCCAGCTTTACCATGAGGGTGTTATGGAGTAGCTGCTGCTGGTGAGTCTTTGGGGTTTGTAGTGTACACGAGCCCTTTTGTCTTCATTTCACCTCACGACGTGCAATGTTTACTCTGCTGCGCAGAGCTCCAAATCAGAGTAGACCTCCCAGAGAAGCTAATAGTGGGAATGTAAATTCTCTTGTTAGCTACCTGGGTGCTGGGGCTTGCTTGCTGCAGAGGAGTTACTGACTCAGTAACAGGAGTTCATCAGAAATGGAGCACTTCAGTGGTTGCATGTGGTATTCTTGGATTTCATTACAAAATCCTCATCAAAGCATGTGGTGGTTTTGGCCTTTTCTTTGGTGCCTGACTTCTCCTTTGTGCACATTAACTAATTTTAAGGGTTTACTGAAGAGTTTAGACTCCTGCTTTGTTTCTGCTCCTAGTCACAATTCATAGTGACTGATCATGTCCTATCGTAAGGTGATCTTCTCACTTAGCCTCCTCTCCAGCTTATCCCCCAAAGACTGCATTGAGGGGGTGCAAAACCTGTACAGGCTGTAAAACATCTGTGTTCCTCAAAGATCACTGGGAAGTCCGTGGAAAGGCTGGTATTAGTCTGAGTGATAAGAATAAAGCTTATTCATGGTTTTGTCCACGAATCTGTTCTTCTTTGTTGCTGGACTAGATGTAACTGCTTTCACTTATGGTTGGACATGATCAGACGCTGGTGCTTGCCTATTAAGTTTGCTGTACCATACATTTCTTCATTCCAGTTGGCACTAGAAACTAACCACACACAGAAAATGAACACCAAGCACATGTTATGTATTTCCAGATGTCTTCAAAATTGCTGGGAGTCTTCCTTAATGGAAGAACATCAGTATTTGACTAGAATTGATTTGGGTGGCTGAGTCTGAAATAAAAAGAAGGAAGATAGCCTGGTTTTATTGGGGAAATTAGAGGGAAAAATTAGACCACAGCCTTGCAATGAATTGTTATGGTTAGTGTGGTCACACCTATTTCAAACTGTAACTGAGCTCGTTACTTAGGTTTTTTCCTGCGTATTTTTGAGGCTTAGAGTGATATATCCTACATTGGGGGGGAAAGGGGCCATTTCCTGGAAAGCCAGACCTAGTGATAAAATCTGCATTAGGAGAATACCTTGTTACCCATCTGGTAAAGGTGTCAAGTTTAGACTTTTTTAAAGATAAAACATAATCTGATTTTTAAAAAAGACATAAAAACAGACAGAATTTTGGCCTTAAGAGCAGTGGCTCTGAGGGTGGGTGTGTAGTGTAGGAGACTTCTGTGGCCATTGCCATTAGCTTTTGGTAGTCTCATTTCTTCTTGCTGAGCTGTTGTGGTTTTTTACATGTATATGGAGCTGATGCAAAATATTCTGATAAGAGCTTGCCAGACAACCCCACTAATCAGCTCCAAGGGACCACAATGATTTTGATTAAATCTCCTTAAGCTTTTATATATATACTTAAAAGGAGGTCTTCTATCAGAACAGAAGGTGTTGATTTTTTTTAAGTTACTTTGCATTAATGCATTTTGTATCATACCCAGTGAAGTTTTAAAAACTAAAACTTCAGTGCTTTGATTTTATTGAAATTAAAATTTTCAATTAACAAAATAAAAATGACTTTGCAGCAGAAAACCCACTTAGTCATTTTTGGCATATGACCACATTTTAATCTTCCGAAATTTGCTGTGCAAGTGAAATTTCCATTGCCACACAATTCCATATACCAAAATATATTTGCAGAACAACACCAGATGTAATGATAGATTTAATAGGAGATAATTTCTTAGAAGGGCAATTATGTTTGTGATCTGTTTATACCAGTATATAGAAATAGAAGGTGTTTTATTCATGGACAGCAAGATTCTGCTACCATTATTCATTCCAGCTTTTTACAGTTAATTTTCAGACTAGACTTCTCTCACAGTTTTTCAGTCTAGAATTTTGAGGTCCTACTATGAGGTTAAAGTTGTCATGAAATATAACCATCATGATAATTTTAGAACAGACATAAAAAGAGAGGAGAAAGAGAGCCCTCATGGCTGTTTTGGAATATCTCCTTTAAGTAATCATTTTATGTGCAAGCTAGTCTAAACTCTGCAATTGAAATGTCACAGCATTAACATATAACTTCTCAAGAAGCACTTATTTCTTTCAACTTCTACAAAGAAGACCTTAGCTTAAAAATACACAGTTACTTGATTAGATTTGAACAATAAACTGGAATCTCACTGGAAATAAATTGGAATCTCAGCTGGAAATAAAGGAGGTGCATTCTCCCCCCCCACCTCCCCCCCCCCCCCCCCAGGCACCTGCCTTAGGCAGTGCTGGAAAGCCCTGGGGAGGTGTTTGCTTGCTATCTAAATGTCTTAGACAGTAAATTGGTACAAGACTCTTACTATTCTGACACTATGGGGTTGTCTGTTTTCTTAATATTCTGCATATGTTTCATTTTTTTGATGTTCGGAAGGAATTCCAAATACCATATTTTTCAGAGAATAGAAATTGCTCTGCTTTCTGCCTTACTGCTTATGGCATCATTTTGGGTGCATTATGATGGCTCGGAAAAGCATTTGTGTAATGCCTTATTGCTGAAGGATGTCTTGTGGTAGTTTTAAATCATTTGCAGTTCATTTTATTCTTTTCTTCTGGCTTTTTCAGGAAGTAGGAAATAATCCTGATGCAATTTGGGAATCCCTACAGAAATATTGGCGCTGTTGACCTTAAACATAAGGTGGAAATGGTACCAAGTGTTTACAAGTGAAGTAACACATTGTAAACCTGTAGCAAATAACTTGAATGTTACTGGGCACTTTTTTCAAAAGTAACTTAGAAGTAATATTCTCAAGAGTGTTTTGGGCATTTTGGGGTAAGTCTTCAAGTGTGCTCATAGACTCCTGACACTTCACAGCTAAAAGTTTTCCATGTCATCTTTCTTAGTAACCAATAGCTCCATGATTTATTTTCTCTCTCTCTCTTCCTCAGCTCCCTTTTCTAGATGCTGGGTACTTCTTTTATCACAATGGCATTGCTAAGGCCAGAAGAAGACGCAATCTTCAGCGCAAGCTTCGTCTGGAAAAGGATTCCAGGGTAAGTGTTTCACCATTATTTGCATCTATCGTTTTTTTTATAACAGGGACTGTTTGTGCGATCAAGATGATGATCAAGTCTGTAGTTATTGCTATGTGATGTTTAAGTTTGGTGACTGCTATATGCACACACCACCAAACAGCCTCAGCTTTTTTCTGATTTTACTACAACAAATACTCTTACACTGTCTGATATTTAGCCTCCCCCTCATAGCACTAAGCAATGCCATAGTCTGCAAAACATCTCAGTGTGCTCTGTAGCTACCTCCATGCTGTGGGGCAGGGCTGTCAGGGGTATGTCCCACAGTCCCCTGTTCTGCTGGTTCCTGGATCATCCAGCCTGGAGTACCCAGTGGCATGAACTTTGGCTTTTCCTTTGCTGTCACACTGGGACTTGTCAGGTAATGGTGCCCACCCTGGATGTTATGAGGGTGTGTGCTGGGGACAAGGCCTGAAGCACTCCATGCTGATGCAGCCACCTGGTCTCCCTTCTTAAACACAAGCCTTAGCAGAAGCAGTTGCCTGCTAAGTCTGTCAAACTTCAGTTTTCTTTTCAGAAGCTCAGTCTGCAAATGGTGTGTTTGCTTTTCAGAAGCATAAACCCCTCAGACAGTAGGGAAAGGCCCTTTGTGCAGAAGGCTGTGAGCTGGAACTGGCAAATTCTTCTTTCTTCAGAGTTGTTACAGCAGACTTATACTGAGCTGGAGTGGAGCCAGATTGCACAAAAAGTGTATTTTCTGCCCAAAGAAAGTAAATAAGCTTAGGGAATGATATCATGAGAGCAAATGGATTATTTGTTAATCCTTCATCAGGCTTTAAGCTCTCTGCACTGGTGAGGAAAAGAGATCATAACTAGATCCATGAGTTTTGTAAGTATACTCCGAAACAATAAAGGAAAAAAATAATCAAACACCTATGTTTCATTATGCATATTTCATTAGCACTTGTTCACTGAGGCTCACAAAGAAGGGAGAGGAACAATTTTATTCCAGCCAGAGTTTTAGTATCAGATATCATAAGCTATTGGAACACCTATGAAAAAAATGAGCAGGAAGGAAAAAAATAGGTTAAATAAGATTGTAACTGTTGTTGCGACACCAGAGGAAACGAGGGCTGATGAATTCCCAGGTTAATTTTCCTGCTTTTGAAGAAGTTTCAAGTGGTTCTGGGCCCAGGTCTACTGGGATGCATGGCCGTTTGCTGCAGCATGGCCAGTCTCTCCAGTGGCTAGGAGCTATGTGAATGAATCACACAGCTCCCAGGTGTTGCCTGCCTCTATCACCTAATCCTGAGATGGTGAGAGCTGAGTGAGGTCAAGTTCCCTGGGGCTGTTGCAGATGTCTTCGTGAAGTCATTCAGCTTGGCAGTATGTCTTTCAATGCTTGAGGCTACCTCCTCCTGGCCCACTTTTTTTTTTTTTTTTTTTTTTTTTAAACTGGTACCACTTAGAGGTAAGGGGCTATGAGGAAGAGGCCTATTTAACCCACCTTGAGTAGAAATTTCCAAACTTCCTCTGCTTTGTTTGCCAGGTGGATATCGGAAAGTAACACCTTTCAGAAACCATCTACAATTAGTGCATACCAAGCAATTGTCCCAAAAGAGGTCTTTTATTTCCCTAAAACACCCAACTTATTTCAGGAGAAGTATATAGTTAAGCAAGTAGTTTGCAAACCAGTGATTGAATGTGGTCATTGTAATGAGTGCCTCTGTACTGGAAACAAATATTTCAGTAAACCTCTGAAAAACTTACAAGCATTTCTGAGCCCACAGGTTCTCAGTGCAACCTCATAGCTGAGCACTCCAGTACTAATTCCAGCCGGGTTCTTGCACTGGCTATCTCTAGACTTAGTGCTTACTGTGACAAAAAGCTGTTATGGGCAGCTTAAATGAATCTACCTTCTCTTTCAGAGATGTTCTCTTTTGTAGTCATCTTAATTTGTGGTCTCTAGACTTTTAGTTGGCTTCTTTCATGTGCAATGAAATCTTATTTTTACTGTTAATCTTCACTTCTTCCTGATGATGCATACCAATGGCTTGGCTCCCTGGCTGGCTTGACCTCAGTGAATAAAGCCTTGTGTTTAAATAACAAAGAATATCCCTCATGTGAGGAAGAGGATGACCCTGGGTGTATCCTGACTTCACAGGCTTTTTGGCCCTTGGGATGGAAGCAGCATTTCAGTTCCACATGTGACATGACATTTTCTCATCAAGCCCTCCTAGCTACTCTGTCCTACCAGACAGTCTTTCAGCTTCTATAATACCAGCTAGGTCAGTTGCTTCTTGTAATACATTTTGAAAACAATTAAAACCATCACTTTTTATTTCCCTTCTTTGTTTTAAATGCGTAGTTTGGAGAAGCCATTAAAATTCCAGTCATTCTTGTATATAAACAGAAACATAAATTGTGTTGACAGTACTTAATTTCAAACTCCACAAATAATTTCTAAATTTAATGGCATCTTTCTAGACCATTTATGCTCATTTTTACTTAGCAACAAATGTCAGCACTGTCATGGTTAATATGTTAACACATGAAGCCAAGAATAGAATGTTACTGTTGTCAGGCTAGCCAGGAAGCAAACTGACTGCTTCCAGCACAGGGCCTTAGAAATCTCTGAGGAACCACTATGGTAAACATTGTAGTTGCTTAGCCCTATCCAAATTTTGTGAGAAAGCAGGCTGCAGTTATTCTGTATACTTTTCTCTTTTAAAGAGATTATGATTCCTAGCTGATTTTAATTATTAGTTGAAAAACAGCACAGATGTTCACTCAATTAATTAATGTTCTTTAATCAAGTAAGGCCCTTGAGGAACCATGTCAGTTTTTCAGGAGTCCTGGGAGATAGATGGCAGAGCACTAGGCAAGCAGGTTACTGCATCATCTTCATGCTCTGCATGCCTCTTAAAACACTTGGAAAAGCTTCATTATGCAGAATTTACTGTATGTTTTTATCAAAATGATTTTTGAGATATACTAAATATATGCAGCAGTTGTGTGCTAAAAGTCATCTCTGTCAAGAGAGCGGGAATCGAACATTATTAAGATTCCTAGAGATCAACAAGAACTGAATCTTCATTCTGAGGAACAGCCTCAAATATGATTAATTTGACATCAGTTATGTTAATATTCCTGAAGCCTGAAGCAATATTGGCAGCAGGTGAAGGTATACGTAATAGTGTTGTATACAGTGTTGTGCTACCGAACTGTTTAAGATAAAAGTGCGGGTGCACGAAGCACTGTGGCTTTTGCTGTCAGCACAGTACTCTTAGGGATTCTCACTGTCAGGATGGCAAGGACCACAGTGAATCAAACTGCTTCAAATGGAGCAGTTTAGTTATTTATATTATGTTCTGTGAGGTACAGAAGAACTTCCAGGAGAGGCTTGCTCAGAAACCACTTTTCTCCCACAGTTGCAAATTTCTGTAACTTCTAGTTGCGCTTGAATTTTGACGTTCTTCTGTACATACCTTTGGGGCAAAATAGATTTTGGACCAAAAAAATCCCTTTAACGCTTCTAACTGATAAAGCTAGAAGTTTTAATGAGATAAGACATAGCAGTAAGGTGTGTGTGTGTGGTGGTGGTGGTGGTGTTTTTTTTCCCCTCTTCTTTTGCATACATCTTATCTCATTAAAAATTCTAGCTGGAATCTGGAGTTTGCAATGTAGTATGATTTTTTTAACCCATGTTGTGGACTAGGTCCATGGCTTCATTTGCAGGGCACATCTCAAAGATACAGTCAGTTAAATGAACATGTTCATTCTGGTTTTGGCTAATGTCAATGGAGTCCCAATGCACTAACTGGGAAAGAGGGAGTCGCCTTCCTAGGCTGCTAGTAGGACAGTTTGTGGGAAAGTATTTGTACTTCCTAGGAGCAAATAAGGCAAGCTCATCTTTAACATCTGGGACAAGAAATAAGTGGAAGTGCAAACCACATTGATTCTGCAGCTTATTTGTGGAAGATGGTAGGATCACTGTAAATAAAATTGTTCACGTAAGATAGATTTAGTGCCAGCTTGTCTGAAAAGTTTTTACAGAACTCGTCTTTTGCATGTCTTGAATTTCAATTGGTTTATTTGGGATTTTTTTTTACTTAATTTTTGTTTTTTACTTTTAAAATAATAATCTGGTGTTTTGCAGCATGTGTTTGTGTGAGATATATCAGTGATGGAGGAAACTACACCTTCTCTGTGGGTAATCTAGCACTCTCCATGAGAAATTCTGTTTTCATCTGCTTTTATCTGTTAATTGTTTCAGCTGAAATTTCTCAAGCCAAAAGGTCAGCCTTAGGTTTGTTTTGGGAAACTTCACTTGAAGTAGCTGGTGTTCTTTGCCCTGGAGCTGCAAGCAGGGAGTCTGTCCTCAAAATGGCTCGTGGGCACTGGAAGGTGGAGGAGGATGTGGGCTGTGGAAAAAGCAGGGTTGACAGCAAGGGAGAAGGGCCAGTAGTGACATAAAGCCAAGGAGGAGCCAGGACAGAATGGGACTGGATATCCTAATGAGGGTGAGAAGGAGAGGATAAGCAGGACAGGCTGGAACAAGAAGCCGGAGTCAGAAAAAGGGTTGTGTGCTTTGGGCTTGGAGATCCTCCATGAGCTGAGGAGAACTTAGAGAAGCACAGGGGGACCTGGAGGGACTGGAAACAGCATGTCCGCACCAACATCAATGTACACTGCCTCCTGAGTGCAGCTCACAATGTAAGGTTAGAGCTAGATGGCATTTTCCGAGTGAAACTTTCCTGGGAGCACAGCTTCTGTTAGAGCAAACTTTTGTTTTTAGTTGTGTGATCTTCACCAGTGTTATTGCTCTGAAAAAATAAATCAGAAAGATGGAGATATTTCATACTGTATTGTTTGTTAGGGTTCCTGCCCTTTAAAGTACAGCAGAGCCAGGATGGGAAGCAGAGGCCATTCCGGCTCCCCCCCCATAGCTGAAAGAAAACAATGGGATTTCCTTCATGCAAATTTTAATTTTTAAAACTGACTTAGATTCTGGTCTCCTGTGGAGAGACTTGACTATACTATTAACAAGTGTTTTGAAAAGTGGACACACAAAAAGAAAGGAAAATGCACAGTCCTTATGTTACCTTTTAGAGCTATACTTCTGTATTTTTCCAGTTGTTGGGTATTCTCTGTTGGCAAATAGTCTTTCATTGGAAGGGCAGGAGTTGAAATTCAGTTTGTTCTCTCAAAGATTATTTTGCTTTCTTTCAAGTTTTAGATAAAACCATTTTCCTCCCACACAGTCTCTCCTGTCAGACAGCTGCCAAGATTAATCCCACTCAAGAAAGAGGCTTTAATATACGGAGAAGAGCTGAGTCCCATTACTGATATCTATATGCAAGTGCGTTTGTGTTGGTGTTGGGGGAATAGATATAAATGTGTGTGGAGGGGGGAAGGTGAAATGAAAATCTTCCACTGAGAGTGAGTGAGTTTGGTGCTTAGATGATGACTTCTTTGGAAATAAACATCCCAGTGATGGCAATTGCTGTGTTTTCTAAAGGGGATTAGAAGGGGAAACTCAACTGATGCATGTGCAAGTACAGTAGTCCGGGGAGGGCAGATGGATAGCTTCTTTGAGATGTAGTCTCTACCCACCCAGGGTTAACAACAGTGCTGACCTGTTTCTGCTTTGAGGCTAGGGAAGAAAAGGAGGCTGTAGTTTCAGAGAATCTGAGCTTTTAATTAAATAAATCAAAATCTCTTCTATATTCTTCCCCAACTCCGATCCCTCTCATGCTCCCTTAAATATGACTGCCTTGTGGTTTCCAGCCTATTTTGCTGGACCATTGCCTCAGATGCATTGACAGCAACCCTGTGTGCTGCCCTGGTCTTTGCCTTCACCTGCTTCATCAGTCTTTGTCAATTCTGTCATCTCAAAGTCTTAACTTTCGCACTCCTCTTCTGCCCTTCAGCTTTTGCTATGCTGAGATACATGGGAGCCCACAGCTTCCTTGCTTCCCCACCAGTTGCCTGTTGCGTGGAGGCAGGGGTGCCCTGTGCTGTCAGGCAGTGAGGTGCCAAGTGCTGTCAGAGCCTGCCTGTTTAATCCATGGTCACTTTTACCAAGGAGAAAAAGGCCTGGCAGCTTGGGAAGAGCCACCACTGCTTAACAAGCAGCACCCCTTAGCAAGAAGAAGCCAACTTTCAACACCCCTTCTGAGGGCATTAATGAAGGGCTTGAGATGGGTTAAAGTTTTTTTTATCTCTCTCCTGTAGATGCCAAGACAGATTTTTCCCTTTGCAAAAGTCAAGATGTTCCTGACAAGATCAGGAGAACCATAGGTCTGCCCCAGTGCGTGTAAAGTGAAGGGTCCTGGGGCTACAAGGGATGGGAGCCATCAGTCTGTGCTGTCCTCAGAGGTAAGGTTAGATCTCCGCAATTGCTGGTGGAGATGTAACCTGTTCCTCCAGCCCTCTGGTATTGGTGGCAGGCAGTTCTGTCCCTGGAACGTAGCAATGAATACATCTTACAGTTATTTTTATTAAAATGAGAATATGTGCCATCTCCATTCCTGCTCCATGCCTCACATCTTGATTTACCAGCTTTCTGGCTGATACCGGTTATTTCCATTTCCCTGATAAGCTTCTCCGTGTTAATAATCCTGATCAAGTCCCTTTCCATTCCCTGTGATCCTCCTCTATCTTGGAGTCAAGTGAGGGGCCCAGGAGCAAAGCTGGGCAGTCATGGTGCTATGCTGCCCAGGATGCTGTGTCCCTTGGAGGCTCAGTTTGCACTGGGCTGTGCTGCTTTCTCTGTTTCCTCCTCATTGTGGTGTTCAGCTTGAAAAAAGATATCCGGTGCTTTAACGTGCTGGTTGTCTGAAGTAAAGCTCAGAAGGTATCCCGGGGTGCTACTTCTGTGAGGAGAAAGCTGATTGACTTCCAGAAGCGAATGGGCAGCTGTACCAAAATCCATCTTGTAAGAAAGGATCAGCATTTGACCTGTGCACTGCTGAAATCCTGCTGTTAATGCCTTTTGCAGGCACAGGGATCAATTTCCCTGCGGTTCATCACAACAGTGACCCCAGTTCTGTACAAAACTTACCGCTTCTGTGTGGAGAAGCTGTACCTAAAATGAATGTAATGCCTGACACTTGCTCATCTCAAATCTGGGGAGGAGGCTTCAGCTTCCCCTGCCAGTTCTCTGCCGCACCAGGAGGTATGGGTGTGTGTGAAGGTACAGAGACAGGAGAAAATAGCAGAGTGAGAGGCCCTTCCCATTTTTTAACTCTTTTATTTAAATTTGTGCTGCAGCTGGTAGAGGTGACAAACTTCCCCAGTGAAGGCTAGAGTTTTGCCCTAACATATGTGACTGGGATGGCATGCTGATAGGATTATGCCTAGGAAAAGTTTGGAGCTGCCATCAATTTTATGAGACTATTGGGCAGCATTATGTGAGCATTGATGGTATCCTTTTGGAAGGAAATGGAACATTAAGTAATAAAAGCTTGCTTTAAGTACCTGTAATAAATATTGAACAGCCAAAGAAAACTCATTAGAGGAAATGTTGTCTTTCCAATGCTGAAATAAAACCAGCCACCCTCAAACCTACACACTGTTGGTTGAAATGCATTGCCAGCTTCTTTGTGAAACAAGAACTGAAGACTTTTTTTACTCATCAGTCATCCTTACAAAATGAGGCATGCTGTGCAGAAAACGGGCAGTATCTTCCATAAATGGATCACTGTTTTACACTGGATATAGCATTAGATAACTTACTTCAAAAACAGGTATCTGAGGAATGGCTTCCAAGAGTTTGTTCCAGTTCAGAGGGAGGCCTGATTCTCATATTAATAATTTTATCAGGACTACACCATCTTGAACATCATTTATTTTCCTTTCCCATACAGGTCAGAGTTCCTTTCTAAGTTTTGTTTCTAAATTCATAGGAACAGTTGGTAAGCATGATAAGAAAAGATTTTCTTGAGGACACTCTAGTCAGCTGTATGGACTAGGTCATTTAATAATTGGTATGTGTCTTACTACTGAGAGAATTTAACACCTAAATGAAACATTTTGCTTTTATGACATTTAGACACTTTGCAGATGTTGGTGTATGATTATTTAAATATATAAGTTCTTCTGAAAAGATGAAGAAGGTGAAGAAGCAACAAAGATTACAGCACAGAGCTGAAAAAGATCAGATCCAGGCAGAATCAGTTTATGGGAAGGTGGAATTCAACCTGCATTTTAAATGTGGAAAGAGAAACCACAATACAACCAGTAGAACAAAGACAAGTGATTGTAAGAAATGCAGCTGCATGTGTTGTGTGATCTAAGTCATTCTAAACAGGAAAGCAAGTTGAGAAAATATTGGGGCTGCAGGGAGGAGCTTTGGGTGATAAGTGGGGAAAAGTTTTTCCACTGCTTAAGAAATTATTTACCATTTTTGCACTGCTGAGGGAAATAAGGGAATATTGCTATGCCTCAGGAGTATGGAGAAGAAGCAAGTCTTTAGACCATGAAATTGTTTGTTTGAGATAGTGTTGAAAGAAAGAAGATGAAAATTCAGATGGTGGAGTAGCCAGTTTGTGTCATGACTCTACAATACACACTGCACAGCCGTTGTCACTGCAAATAATGGTTTCTAAATTCCCTATGATGGCTTTTTGAAAACTGAACCTGAGGGAGGCTAATTTCTAGACTTCCTTGGCCTTTGCAGACTTTACACATACAACAAGAGGTTGCTGAAAATTAACTGCTCGCAGCAAGCTCTATTAGCTATGTTTTGCACTTGACCAGCAGTGACTCCAACTGTAAAGCACTTATGACATCTCAATTAAGAAGTGGCTGATTATTGCTTAGGAGTCAGTTTCTATAATAAGAATAACAAGAACTCTTTCTTTCTGTTATAAAAAAGATTGAGGTCTTGAGTCACCCAAATACTTAAGCTGTCACTTAGGTTGACACAGTAGTCTCATTCGCTTCAGAAGTATGTTAAGCATACATTGAAGAATTTCCCTGTCTCCATGTTTGAATTCCTGATGTTAAGTGTAGTATTGCTGGACTGTGTGTTTTGACTGTGTATTTATATTGTATTTATGATGTACAATACCATTCTAATGGAAAGCATCACAACACTAAGTATAGAAAATCAAATATTTCAAACAGTTGTTGCTAGTGGAGCAAATACAGTTATATCCAGAACTATGTAAATGCTAGATTGAATTGATCTATTACTTTGTAACTAGAAAGACAGCTGCAGAGAAAAAAATCCAACAACAGAAGTATTAAAGAATATTGGAAATCCTGTATAGCTATATTATATGAAAAAGCACGGTTAGCTGCACATCGTAGGATGATAGACTGCTATCAAAATGACATCAAACTCAAACATATGATGACTTATAGAAATAGTATAAAACTAATATTGCAAGATAATCTAAAACTGTTTCTACTCAAAAAAGGTGTAAATTAATGTACTGCAAGATAATAAACTGATAAGTGAAGACAGTGCTATGCAAATAAACATGGAATTTTCCAACAGTAGAAGTATCAATGTGCTGTAGATCTGGTGGCACCCAAGGCTGTGGAGTCTCCTTGGTGCCTGGTTGTAAGGCAAGGTTAGACAGTTGTCATGCCTGACTTAGGCCTGGCTGATTCTGCCTTGGGGCCCTGGGATGGTTCAGCTGACCTCTTGAAGTTGCCTCCAGTCACATTTTGTATAGTTTTTGTATCACTGAAGATGATACAGGGATATGGTGGGGTAAGGCAAGGAAAATGAGCTTTATTCCTCAAATATATTTGTAACCATGCTGAAATTCAGTAATTTTACAAAACACTGTTGAGACAGCTGGCCACGTTCAGGCTCCACTCTGCTGCCTATAAATTGCTGAATTGGCATTAGTTAAGTTTCTGCTTTATTGTTGATCTCTGTTCTCTTGATTGCAACCCCATTCCCCAGTCTTCCTCTGCTTTTTCCTGTCTACCTCTTGTTTCCTGCCTTATGAATAGCGTCTCTGTTTTGTAGAGCAGACATTGCCTTTGTTAGTTGTCTGTGCAATTTGCAGCCCTGAATCTCTGATAGGGTCTGCTTAATATTATAGTGCAAGTGGTGGCAGCAATGAGAACATATGGTTCAGGATTTTCTGTTACTGTTCCCAAGTGTTTGCTATATGTTATTTTAATATTGCTGAAATGTGGACAGTGATCTTAATCCTGTGGAGAATCTAATGAATGACAGCAGAGTACTGTATATTGTTAGAGTGTTGAAGAGAACAGACAGTGTGAGTCAGTGACCTTGGACTAATATGGCATGCAACACAAATTTGGTTTGATTCGGGACAAGTTTGGTTTGGTTTGGGGTAAGACATGCAGTGCTCTGACAGTCTGAGCTAACTATCACTGAAGTTCATGCATGCATCTGCGTTCCCTGGACCCAGAAATCCATGGACACAGTGCGACTGTGGTTGGTGTGACTTATGCCTGCCTTCCTTATGTTCAAACAAGCGGCAGTGTGTGGTGGTGAGATGAAGGTTCCCTTCTTTGGGTTGTGGCTGTACCAGCACATCCTAGCCCTGTGCGGTGACCATTCTCCTGACTCTTGCCAGAGCTTGTTCAGGACAGCTGGGGTTGACTTGGAAGAGCACTTGTGCTTTGTGATGGCAAAACCCACAGGGATTTGGAAGCGTGGGCTGTCCCTTTCCAAGTTGACAGCATTGGAGCGATGACAAAATCCAGACTGCAGTGTGTAAGCCAGTTTTTTGTGCCCATCTTGAGGGTTAGCTTCATATTAAGTTTATAAAGTGTGTGTACTGTTCAGCTCTGCTTTCTTGCTTAAACATGAATAAATTGTATGCTAGAAAAACTTCCTCGGGAGCAATGCAAGACGTGGGAGAGAGTCTATTTTGTTTTGGCAAATCTCTAAGCCTCACAGAAGACTTGGCATATTGGAGACTAGAAAACTGCATTTAAGTTAAAACTTTTTAAAAGATTGGAAATATACTAGATGACATATACTTTGGGAAGACTACAAAAGTATTAAATATATTGTACCTGGTAGTATATGGTGCCCATATATTTTAGACTGTAACATAGTATATTTAGAATGAAGCAAAATAGATTTATAACAGTTTATTTCTATTCTACCTTGACTTCAGAAAATCAGCATTTGCTTTATATGTCATCAGCAATTAATGAAAAGCAGTGCAGCTAGGGATGCACAATTTAATCAAGAACAACATAACACCGGAACACTTTTGCCTTGGTGTAGCATTCCAGGGCATTTGACTACGTTGTACGAGGGCTTACATCGCAGGGCTCTGATTTTATATTAGAAGGAAAAAAAACCCTCTATACTAAGAGAGATGAGGTAAAAGGAATCGATATAATGGTATATGTTACTATACAACATAATAAGTGTATTACGTCGTGCGTGCACTAATGCCATTTAACGTGCTTTGCTTCTGTTTAAAATTTGATGAGTGTTTTCTTTGTGAACAACATTTCAGCCTGTTAGTTTATTGCAGCTCATTCTGTGATCCTCATCTTCAAAGTATGTATGCAGTATCATAAGCATATTTTTTTTTACCACTGGCTCCACAGCAAGGAGGCCAACAAGGAGTTATAAATACATCTGTGAAATCATTGCTTGTATGCATGATGTGTTCCATGAATACAAAAAGGGTTTTATAAAGGTCAGAGAAAGTTGATTGCAGTATTTGGGGATACAATGGAAATGAATTAAAGGTTTAGATTTGAAGTGTTTCTGAATGGTTTTCTGCAGTAATTATTCGATGCTGCATTGGAACATGGCTTTTCAGCAAAATGGATGCCTCTAACTGTAAGCCAAGAATAGCCAATAGTAATTAAAATGCTAATATGTATGCCATGGATTGTTGAAGTTGAATAATGCTTCTTGACCTTGTGAACTTCCATACTGAGGGGCAGAATAGAACTGCATAGAATAAAACATTGTGAAAAGACTAATAGGTACCCTAACATCTCCATGATTTTTTTTTTCCTAATTAGTTGTATACATCAACTCCATACTATACTAAATGGACTCTGGCCAGTACTACAACTTTATCTGCCTAAATGAAGTGATTACTGAATGACCACACGTCTGTATGTTATATGCTTTGTGTGTTATATTGGTACTGAGCTACTTACTGAATGTTGAGAAGAAATACACTCTTACTATGTGTACGGATTTAATATTTCATTGATGTAAATAGTCTGTTTCCATTCATTTTATCTTCATTGATTCCAAGTATTATTCCTTCATACAGAAGAATACACTGTAGTGGGTCCATGAGCCTTGCAAGCTTGAAATCTTCACAGAAGAATCAGAATTGGCAGATCTAATTAGTTCCTTTATACTATTGGTTTTACAGCAAAATCACTAAGCTGATTACTGCTTGGCTCCAGCTTATGTAACACTGCAGTGCTAGTCTAAACATTAATAGCTGGTTCTCTTCTTCCTCGCTGCCTCTGCACACTCTCTCCTGCTTCTTTTCTTTGGAGGAAGTCCAGATGCATTGGCTGTGTCCTCATGAAGAACCTGAAAAATAAAATAAGTCAGTGTGCAGAGGAGATGCCCTGTGTTTTGTCGTGGAGCCTGAGACTGAGTGATTGATTACATTCGTTCCCATCTAGCTTGGCTTTGTCATCCAGCAAGCATCACCGACTCAATCCTCAGTACATCTTCTGTGTTACTCCACTGATTTCTGTGTCTCTCAGCCAGCTTTCCACGGCTGAGCTTCTGGATCACAGGATGGCTTTCATCCTACATGTGGTTTGACCAGAGCCAGCGCTGTTATGCCTGGGGGGACTTTGTCCCTGTGAAACAAGGAGTCGTCAGCTCGCTCTGGCATCTGCTGCCCCAGCCCCTCTGCTGTTTGGAGAAGCTGCACATGATTTCCTAGTCAGTGTCTGCAGTGTGTCTTAAAAATGTGAGGTTCCTTTTATAAGCATTATATACACCATTATTGCTGTTATATTTTCCAGCTCAGAACAAGCTGAATTCTTCTTTTAATAGTCTGCCTCTCACATCTTATGGATCTGATACTACAGGGCAACAAGCAATCTCTGTCAGAGTTTGGTCAAAAATTCTGCTACTCTTAGGCCAGGAAATACTGACATAATTGAACATTGCTTTCTTCTTTACTTTCTTCTTTGAACCACGGTGATCTCCTGGGAAGACATTCATTGGAATCCATTTTATTTCTTTTGGAACATGATCTTTTCTTAAAATAATTCCCTTGTTTGCTATAGGAAGAGTGTTTCTGTGTGGACTACTTTTCAGAAAAGAGGAAGAGAAATGGCCTTGTTACTCTTTAACTTCCTTGGTTTCAGATCTAACCATATTCATATCTCATAAAACTCAGGGATCTTTTCTTCATTTATGCAGGCCATGTTTTAAGAAGAGCTTATAAAAAAAAAAAAATGGTAGGGCATTCAGATATGAAGAACAGCATTATTATTTGCCTAAAGAAAAAAATCTTTTGAAGAAGATTTAAACTTATTTTATTTCTGATGGTGCAAACCCCAAAGTAACAGAAACAGAATCTGCATTTTTAAACTGGAAATACTGAATTAGGGCAAAAATATTTTATTGCACCAAATCATTTAATTTAGCTAAAAAAGGAGTTTAAATTTGTTTCAGCATTTCCAGTTGGAACCTTTGCAAGGTTTTGTTTCCTGATCGTTTTGACAGTTTTTTTCAGTTTCATTATTTCCTCCAAAGTGAAAATCCAATTTCCAGACATCCATAGGTCTGTCTCCATGCTCCATAATGACATGGAAAGTACATTTGCTGCAAGAAAAAATAGCTAGTAAGAGACATCATCTGAAATGGGCATCTGATTATTGTCCAGAACTTCAGCCTTCTCCTATTCATAGAAATGGATAACTCAGTACTCACTTCACAGCTCCTCTTAATTGAATCTGGATGGTTAAGTACTTAAAGGCTAGAGTGCCTCTGCTAGAGCTAGTATTTCATACAGACCTGCAAAAAACTCTCTGCTGGTTAGTTGTAGTAAACCTGTATGGGGTCCTTGGCCCGTGGCCTTTTTTGAGAAATGGAAACAAAGGAGGCTTGGCGCAGGCCAACTGTTTCCTACTGCTAATTTGCTGAACAATGACATCTGCATCAAAAATTTTGTTGCACCTTGTTTGGATGTCAGTCCAGGAGACCGTTTTTATCTGTAACTGCCTGAAGTCTTCATCACAAGCAAATCCTAGGTAGCTCAGCTTACGCTGCCTTTTCTAAAAACATAAAAAATTAGGTTGAGATTTCCCTTAGTGACAGTATACTACTTAAAGACTACTTAAACCCAGTTTTGAGGACTTAATGAGAGTTGAGTGATGCAGTCCTCCAAAGGTGGAAATGTTTTTTACTTGTAGCCTATAATTCAGTGGGGGGGGGGGGGGGGGGAAGGCACAAGTTAACTTTAAACAGATGTCTTGGTGGAACATCACCTGGAAGGTGAGGTTAAGGATTTTTTACCTCCAGGAAGCTGGCTGGAGAAAAGTGCAAGTGACAGGATGTAAATGATTGTCTTTGGTTAGTTATCTCCCTGTAAAGAAGAGAATTTTTTCCGCAGTGAGCAACTTACCATAGCAAAAAAATGTTTTTTGTTTAAGTTCAGAGTTGGTATATGCATGTCTCACTGGAATTTGGGGTTTAATTTTGAAATGTTCTCACTTGGTTTCATGTGTCGGTGAGGGATGGAAGAAAATTTGAGTGTCTGAAAGAAATGCAAATTCCAGATTGAGATAGGAAGGTTTGAAAAAGGACGTTGCTTTTAGTGGTATGAGTCAAATTGAAGTCTAGTCGTGTCATGCCATTCACTGTGGAGTGATGAATGTTTTTGCATGAAGAAGAAAAATACTTTGGTAAAGATAGCTGTTCACCTGAGAATATTATTCCTCAGAAAAATCTACCAGTTGTGTTTTTCTTATTAGCACGGTTTTTGAGATGTGTGTGCAAGGTGAATTGCCTACCTGACTTGAAAACAACGAATAATTCAGTCTGAAGCAGAAAATCAAAAAATCTTTGCAAATACTTTCTACTTGCTTACAAAATAGAAGACAATGAGAAAGGGACTGTTTTGGGGATTTAATACTTAGATCTTCCACTGAAATGATCTGTCTGTCCATCTGAAATAAGTGTGTCAGTCACTGTAGTATTTTATAGTATGTACTAAAATACTCTTTAAGTAAAGATATCAAAACATCTTTCAAGTAGGGATTATGCCCATTTCACAAATGCTGGAAATCAATGGAGAGGGGCTTTAAAGTTTCCAACAGGTCACATAACAAAGCAGAGCAAAGGAGGGGTAGATTCGAGATGTAAAGTCCACTGCCTGAAAAAAAAAGGAGATTGGACTATAGCCATTTGTGGTGTTTGGTGATCTTTGCAGTAGCTGGGCAATAAGAAAACTGAAGTGAGAACGGTGGGGAAAAACTAAAAAACGAGATTAGCACACATCCTCTGAAGCCAAAAAGACTTAGAGGACAGTAACCTTAAACTGTAATTGTTGTTGTCATTTAGTGTTTCCACATGCATGATCTAGAGGCACAGGGGAAATTACTGTGCTAGATGGTACCTAGGCATAAAATAATAACAGAATTGTATGGAGGCATCTGTCCCTGGGCATACTCCAGTGCTGGCGGTCTTGCCGCTGCTCCCATCCCTGCTTCCCCCTGGCTCGTTCCAGCTTTTTCCAGGACTACACCTGCTCGCTCTGGGTGATGGCAGCAGCAGCAGATGGAGAAAGCACATTTCCCTCTGTAGCGTTAACAGAGATATGAGTAAGAGGTCTTTGCACTCAGGAGGCTGTAACCAAAGTAACATTTTCCTTACTTCATTTACTATTTCATTCTTTGCTGCCCAATAGCTCTTTATTTTTTGCATAAACTATGCATAAGTTATTTGACTAAACATACTTTGATTTCTGCATGTGAAATATATGGGTGTAGCATTTCCCAGAAGGTAAGATCCAACACCTCCTGCCCTTGCATTTTCAGATGGGAGCAGCCAGTCAGGAAATTGTGTGTTGTTGTTCTGCTTTAGGCAGGTGTATGCCACTGACCCCAAATGTGTGTTGATCAGCGGGGGAAACCCAGTCTGTCAGAGAGGGAGAGAGCAGGGTGAGGATTTGCTCAGCCTGAGCTGGCAGGTCCTATTTTTCACTGCAGGGCTGGGCTGTGGCCTCATTTAGACCCCCTTCATGGAGTACTTCTGGGCCCCTCCTAGGCATGTAAATTTGAGATGTCAGGGTGCATCTCTGGTGGTGACTCCACATTCAGCAACAGCATCATAGGATGCATGTCCAGGAGGAAGACACAACTGAGCTCCAGTAAGCTATGGGCAAAACTGAGCATGACTTTCTCCAACATTTTCATCAGGTCACAGTGAAGGGGATCTGTCAGGGAATGACTTCAGCTGCAGTAGCCTGCTGACATGTATGTGGTCTGCAAAGATGCAGCATGATTTCTCAGCAGTTAGGGTTGTGTAGGTGTTGCCCAGTTTTCACTATTTTATTTACTTATGGAAATCAAAGCTCTCTTGGGAGTCTACAAGTAGAAGGCTGATATTTAGCTTCTTTCTGTTCTTCTGCCCCAGATGCCAGGGGCATCAGTATAGTACGAGGACAAGACAGCTTTTTAGCACTGATCCCAAATTACAGCACTGCCTACAGGTGGATGTTTTGTCTTCATTGAGTGTATTACCATTTAGATGGAGATGTGAAATGAAATGATAAATAGTTTTCATCCACTTTATGAAGTAATTTAAAACCTCTTTTTTTACATTTTGCCTGATAAAAACAGCAGCCATCTATCCATCCCGAATAGGTGAACTAGTAGACATGACGAATGATTTCCTTCTGATGCAAGCATCTTTTATCAAGTCTTGAATTAAACTGAGAGGTGGGCTTGAGAGGGGGAATATGAGAGAACTTATCTCAGTTCTGCCGTTATTTTTTTTGTTATGAGGGTTGACAAGAGGAAAGGGGACTTCTACTTTCAGCCATATTTTCCATAAGAAGCTCAGATAATTGTTCACTGAAACAACACGGTACCTCTCCAGGACTCGGTGCATTTTCATGAAAGATCTTGGGAAAAATAAACAAAATAACATCTCCCTAATTTTGTGTGTTCATAACCCTTTGCGTGTCCACCAGTACCTCAGTCTGCAACCATCTGTGGGGATGCTTTATCAAAACAGAGAATGATGTCTGAAATATAAAGGACCCAGAAAACAGAGCTGTAGATAGAGGACGGAACATCATGTAGACTCAGATCTGCTTTCCCTGAGTTCTTGTTTCATTTCTCAAAATATATTGCAGCTTTGTTCCAGCTACTTCCTTCATCCCTGACCAAATCATGACCTCAGTTACATACTTGTATAAGTTGAGGAATGTGTAAGTTGTGCCTTTCTTCCTCTATGAAAATAGCTTGCATTTTGAGTTATGATACAGAGAAGAGAGATTCCCCTGGACAGTTACTACCACCTCCAGGCACGTGTAGAGGTAGGGGGCACCTGGCTTAAATGGGAGGGAAGAGAAGCAGGGGTCATGCTGTGATTTTTGCAGTATTTCTGTGGAACTGGACACAGGGACTTACACTGACCCCTCTATTACAAGTCCCAAAATGGAAATGCTGGACGGGAACCACCTGTAAGTCCTCTCTGTAGAAGCCAGCTCATAAGCAGTGGCAGTTCATTTGTGCAACAGCTGTGCACCTACACTAGGACGTCTCCATGCCACATCCATGTGCCACTGCCAGAGCCCGGACGTACTGATTCACGAAGCTCTGCATGCTGCTCTCGCTTCGTAGTAGGCACCTTCTCTGCGCACCCCTAATTACTCATTCCTCGTCAATATGTCAGTGTCTTTTCCTAGCCAGCAGGCCGTGTAGTCTGATTTGGTTACTTCTTTGGAAGCAGGAAGGGACATTCTCCTTGAAGCAAAGAATAATAACTTGTCCTCATAAGCTCAGCCCAGCAAGACTGAACTTCACTTCAACTGGAGGGAGGCTTTTAACAATTTCTCTCCTCACAGGATAGTGTTAAACACAAGAGATAGACATTGCTCTAATTTGCAGCAGTGAAAATCTGAAGTAATTTCACTGAAAGGAATGGAGTGAGTCTGTATATACCCTTGAGTAAGTGGAAATGGAATCTGGGTCTTTGCACTTCTGTAGAATTGAATCTCAGCCAAGAAGCTAACAATAAATGTGCACTGTTGTTCCACTGTATGTGGTTTCGCTTTATGTTTTTCTAAGTGGTGTTCCTGACTTTAGATATTCCTGCCTCCTCTGTCCAGACTGTTTATTCCTCTGGCACCGTTCCCACCTTTCTTGTTGCAGGAATAGCTGGTGTTGGGATCAGGAATTTGACTGCATTTGAAAAATACCACGCAAAGGAAATGATTGTTTCTAAGCTAGAACAGTTCCCTGATCTCATCTGCTATACAGTCCAGGGTGGCATGGGGTGAGGAGAAACAAGAAGGAATAACTTAAACTGGGTTGGCCCCTGATGAAAGGAAAGTGGGGAATGGGGAGGGGCCTGACCCAGTAGAGGTGGATCATAATTTTTAGTCCTTTTCAGGAACCTTTTTCAGTTTTTTTCTCTATTTTTAGTTCATTGTTCCCCATTTTGCACAATACTGTTGTTACCAGCAGCCTCATAAAAGAGAGTTCATTTTGAGCCCAGACTTTGGTAAAAGAGGGCAGTTTCATCGCATACGTAATTCTACTGTATCTTTGGCACAGTGATTCAGTCTTCATCATTTTCCTTTTGTGATGGTCATTCATGGATACAGCTAACCTCCCTCTTAAAAGGACCCAGAAGAAGACTTCATCTCTGATGTCATGCTATTCTCAATAGCTTGCTAAGTCTATGATTCTGTCATTTAGCACTGGATGTTTTTGATTTCTTTAGACTGCAGTGGCCCGAGACACATGTGACTTTATATCCCAATTTAGGTTTCTGTTGAAACCATCATAAAGATGATTCTTATGCTGTAGTAGTTGTTTTCCCCAGATCTCCCTTTCATTACTCTGTGAAGGCTCAACTACTTCAATGCTTGCCATCACACAGATTAATGCTGGCTATTTGGAACTATGAAGAGCCCATAAATGTGCAGGCGGTGTTAGTATTAACCAGACAGCAGGCACTGTTAATATTAAGCAGAGATTCATCACTTTTTGTAACAAAGAGGTGTAATTTCATCAAGGAAGCTTTTCCTTTAAATTTTTATTCTGTGGAAACCATAACATGAATTGGGTCTTGAAGTTTGGACACAAAGAGCGATTTCTGTAGAATTTGCATGCATCATTTTTGATTGCCTGCTGTGTGTGAAGCCTGCGTAAATGATTTTCTTCCATGATGTGCTAAACATTTGTCTCAATGGAAATAAGCTAGGAAGAGGAAAAGGATATAATGAGGACAGCAGTTTACAGGAGTGTATGGAAATCTTCAGTGATAAGCAAAAGCGTATTTAGGGTTTGGTCTTTCTCAGTCCCTTGGGGTATAGCCTCCTTTCAATAAGTGTGAATAGAGAAGCTGCTATTAATGTTGATGCAAATTATGTATGTGTGCTGGGAGGAAAATATACTCCAAAGTCTAATTATTTTATGCTAATAACTGAACTGAAAAGATATTTCCTCATTTCTGGCCAAAAAAGCAGCAATAGTTCAAAGAATTTGTAGCTGGATAATCATTTTATCCCTCATTTAAACCAGCCAGCACTGTGACCCTTTTAGGACAAGGGAAAATTCTGGCACCAAAATCCATGGTGGTGCACATGTAACCCCAATTAAAAATGAGTTTTTTAAGATTTTTGAAAAAAAAATTAATTGTACAGATGTGCTTTGGAGAGAGAGCAGGGCAGCAGCTGGCTGGACAGACTGCTGAAGAACATGGACAGTTATGAAAAAGGCCTTTCCTCTAAGGGGTTTGTTGAGAAAACCCATATGGAATATGCAGGCTACACTGCCATGCCTGCTACTGCCTTGTCTCTATAATGAGCTGCCAAAAGTTTCAGTTGGAATAAACTCTGAATGCGTTAATGTTTGTCCCACTTGTAGGGCTTTTTCCCTCCATTAGTTGTCCATGTGTTGTCTTGCCAGCGCCTGCTCTGTGGCCCAGCATGCCGTCTTTTCCCCCTTTGCTGACCCCACCACTGCTCTGCGTTAGGTCTTGTGCCTGCAATCTCACATCAGGAGTAATCTCTCTTGCCAAGCTGCTCCCTTTCTTGTAACTTCCTTGTCAAGGAAAGAGCTGCAGGCTTTGCCTAGGGGGAAATAAGAGTAGGTTCAGTGCACTGTTCAAGCGCGGTGCTAGGCTGTTCATGATTTCTGGGGTAGAAAGGTTGTTTTCTGTTATTTTACAGCAGCCAGATTCTGGGATGGGCTGGGAAGAGTCCCCTGACCTAGATCTGTCTGCCTTGGCCCTGTTCTTCACCATGGTTTTGGGCATGCAAAGCAAATGCAAGCTCTGTGGGGAAAATTGCAAGGGAGTTAGTTTGAAAAAAAAAACATTTGAGGGTTAGAAGAAAAGGTCCTGATATACTGGGTGTCATGATAAGGGCTAAGATTAGGTCTTTAACTGTGTCATATTAAAAACTGGTTTGGGAAAAGGCCAGAGGTATAAGACGTGAGCTGTTCCTTTTTTTTTTTTTTTTTTAAAAACAAACCAATCCATCATCCCCCTGCTTTTCCTACCTTTTCTATGATACAGAAATCATTCTGCAGAAACCGTTCTGTTCGGGTGCTTCCTCTGCGGCAGATGGCCTGTCACGGGAAGCTATGCACTGCTAACCTGATGTGGTACGACAGTGGTACCTACACCTCCGATGATTTTATTAATGTGCTTTGTGATGGGGATCCATAAACCTCTGGCTCTGGGAGCTGACAAAAGGCAATTGCAACCTTTACAATGTACAGCTAAATCAATGCAAATCACTGGTCACTTCCTACTGGGCTGTGAAAGGTGTTCATAGGAGCAAGTGCCCTTGTCTTTTCTGTCCAATATATTTTTGTGGTAATAGAATAAAGAGTAGCTATGCTGTGCTGTAAACAACTGCTCTGCTCTACATGAATGAGAGCAGCAGCATAATTGTGGTTTCCCTCTGTCATAAGATTGGCTTCTGTTTTGTCTCTGGCTTCTAGTTATGAAATTTCCTGTTAGAAGACATTGTACAGCCCATCTAATTCCCACCAGGCAGCGCTTTCAGAAGATCACTGTTTTGTAATTCCATATCTTATCTCCATTGAGATAGCAACAGAGAGGTCTGAAGGTGTTAAAGACAAGAAAGGCTCCTTAATATATCACTACTGCTCATGTGAACCTTGAAGTTTATGTACTGCAGGTTTGAAATATTAGAAGAAGCTTGGACTTTTTGGCAGTTGTTGCTGTATCACTCCAGGCAGGCAGCTTTGTAAAAATAGGAATTGTTTTTTATTAAACCTAAATGGGCCTTCTGCAGATATTACCACCTGGCTGGGGAAGTGCTGACAGCACTGGGCAGTACTCAGTGTTAGCAACCTGCTTTCATGGTGTAGTGGGGAACTGAGTCGTAAGAGAGACTGCAGGAGTTGCCAGAAAGTGAGAAAGTGGCCATGTGCGATGGCTATCTCCTCTACACAGGAGGGCCCCCTTCTACGTGAGATAAAACAGACGCCTCTTAGGTATCTCCCAAATTCAAACTCTATGATTTGCTCACAGAACAGAAGAAAAAGGGAAAGAAAGAATCATTCTGAATGATGATAAAGCAGAAGAGGGTACAAAAGAGAAAGACTGTATTCTGTAGCAGGCCAGTGTTTCCACAGCAGGGCACTCAGAGGATGGCAGCCAGCCCAAAGAAATCAAGACATTTGTGCCCTTTTGAACACATGGTTGAGAACACCTGGGTTCTGTATGATGGGCCACTCTTCTTCACTGTTGCCACATGAGTCAAGGCATCGTGTTTTGAGGAGGCACAGCTAGTCTTAAGTAACTGTTTTAATTCTGACTTTCTAAAATAAATTTAAATCAAACTGGTACTGAACTTTAGTTAGCCTTCCTCCCCTCCTAAAGCCATATACAATTTTTATTCTGAGAAGCTGCTCTAAAGCTGACATTCTGGCAAGCACTTTTGTAGGATAATTTCTCACTGCAACTGGACCCAGCAGGGCCCATCTGCTCAGAAGGACTATAAACATCAAAGGAAGCTGAAGTAAACTTTTACTCTAGCCCCACTGCATGAAAGAGAAACCCAGAACTGCTCTACCATCACCACCTCTGAATATTATTATTGGGCTTTTGGGGCATCTATACAAAAACGCATTTTTTTTCTTTAATGGGAAGCCACTTAAAAAACATGTAGGCATGGGAAGCAAAATGGGCCGCATAAAAGACAGGGCAATGCGCTGTTCTTTAATGAATGTGTCACTATGACAAGAAATTGTATTTATTGCTGACATGGGAAAGGGATAATCCATGAAAGTAACTCCATGACAAAGACTGTATATTGTACTTTCCCAAGAAGATGTTTCAAGGCAATGATAGCTATTAGATGAAATTCGAGTGGGAATGAGTCTGCAGAGAATGAAGTGGAAATATTAGGAGTTATGACAGAGGTCAGAAGCCAACTTTGAAGTGCAGATCTAGAAATCACTCTGAGGACAAGGGGGTCTATTTTCTGCACATGCTGCAGACTCCCTTTAAGATTGCATCCTCTGCTGACTCAGTTTCCCTAAATGATGATGTATAACTACACAGGCACATTGCAAGGCTCTTTTGGTTCTCCGTATGGAATATACTTCAACTTAATGTCTGTAAAGCAAATTGGTGTCTTTAGAAAAAAAAAGCATGAAGTTAGTGCTAAAGCCACTACAAATGATGTTACATGACTGGAAATGTGCTTGGACATCACCACAAATATTCACACCTGTACAAGAAGTCCCTTCTTCCTCAGGGTGGGTCAAGGGCACACTTCTAAGAAGAGAATAATTTTACTTGGCAGTTGAGTCTTCCCATACAAACCAAACGGAACAGATTTTTCTCCAAATTGATATGTTCTCACAGTTCCTGCTTATCTGGAGCTTGTTTCATGAAATAAATTAACTTAAAATCAACAGAGTTAGAGAAATCTTTAGCCTGTGAGCATTTATGTTCTCTTGGGACCTATCAAATGGCATATTAATCGCTTGTGTGGGAACAGCAACCATTCTAATAGAATCTTTATGTTAACTTTAGATAAGTATGTTATGTAAAGGTGGACCATGTGGTCTCTCTTTTCTTGTAGGACCAGTGAACTACCATGGAGAAGGAAGAAAGCCACGTGCTGGAAGAGTGCCCAGGATAATAAGAAATGGCCCAAAGTTATAAATGAACAAATTACAATAAATAGGGAATTATTAAATTAAAGATTCAGCATAATGTGAGCGCTACTCTGCTTTTTACTGTATAGATATATACAAAATGCCAGTTTCTAGGGCAAAAGGCTTGTGATCTCAAAGATGAACTGGGCCTAATTCTCATTTAAACTAAAACTCATACCACAGAGGGGGTACAGATACAACTCAGATCTACTCTGGGACTCCCCTATCACCTGAAAGATTGATGGTGGCCTTAGTAATAAATGAAAATAACTCCTGAAAAGATTTATAGTACTAAGGAAGAAGAATAAGGTTTTTGTTTGTTTGTTTTTTGTTTTATTTCCAAGCAGGATGTTTTAAGAAAGGTGTATCTGCAATCCTTGGCCAAGGGATATAAGAGAAGAGAAAGCTATTATTCATAACAACTAATTTTGTAGCTGAGGTAGGAGGAGCCGCACTTTATCAAGTGCCCTACATGCATGGGGCCCAATTTTCTTCTCTGGCACCAGGCACTCTGTTTACATCTGTGCAAAGAGGTTGTAAAATGCTGCCATTCTGGTTAGTTTGGAGAGATTGATCATTTGTGAGCCTTGATGTAACTGGTGAGACAGCGCAGTGGAAAAGTTACCCAGAAGTTGTTGATAATATGTCTTCATGGATTGCAGTCTGATCCACTGGTGGGACTAATGCATACAGTTGTATCCCATCTCCAGGGAATTTCGTATTCACAGAGATCTTTCATTTTGGAATCAAGGTAACTGTCCAGCTGTCTGGCAATGAGGCATTGTTTGAAATATCAATTACTTTGATTTTTCTGTCATTAAATCCATAAAGTATAATGTCAGCTTCTCCAGATAGGATAAGAAGCAGTTTTTCCCTCCTGTGCGGACTTCTTAAGATTTCAGAAATGTTCCTGCTCTCTTTTTTGCTTGTTTGAAGCAGTGGAAAAAACTGGAAATCAGAAAAAGTGTTCTTAGAATAGCTAGCACTTGTGACAGTGTCCCAGTTCTGATATGAGTCCTCATCCCAAGCTGAGGACAGACCAGAGATGTGAATCAAAGTTTGCTTGATCTTAGGGCAGTACACTGGATTTCAAGATATCTAGGGCTTTTTTTCCATCTCACTCTTTCCCCTCAATAAATTCTGTCTTGGAGCAAAAAGACTTTGACAAAAAGGGCAGGACACTATAAAAATTTGTGTTTTACCCAGTTGGCATTTTCCATTGCAGACCATCTATACTCTGCATTTGTTTTGCATTACTGCCTAACCAATTCACTTAAATTTCAAAGTAGAAGCTGGAGGAGCGCTATTGATTGCTTAGCTGAGCAGGTTGAATATGATCTGCAGCCTTCTCTTACACATTGATTCCTTGTCTCTTTACTCACTGCTTCCTGAATGTCACTGAACTGTGAGAGGCCTGCTAAATGGACAAAAATATTGATTTCTTTTCCCCTTCTTTCTTTTTTGAAAGCTTCTTATTTGCCAAGCACTGAACTAATATCAGGAAAAGGAAAGGTCACAAAGTAAGGCAGAAGCAAGTCAGGTCTTGCTTTTTTTTTTTTTTTTTTTTTTCAAAATATGAACTTGGTTGCAACATGAGTTCTTTAAATTGTGTTTCCATCAAGAAAGGTTAATCGCTGAGTGGAACCTCTGAGTTCAGGATATTCACTTTAATTTACTATTGTCTGATTGATGCTGAACTTGAATGACAGTTCCCTAAATGGCCATACCTGTGGTGTTACGATTTTTAGCAATGGTACCACAGAAATTGGTGAACCCAGATGTCCTGGGTTTTGCTGTGCAAGGCAGTCAGTAGCAGTCCTTCCTAAGAGAGTTTAACAGTGGCAAGTCCTTGTCTTGCTGAGTGCCTGTTGAGCCAAGAGATGGGGCAGCGCCTCTCCCAGCGCGACAGAGGCCCACAGCTCCCCATGGCAAGCAGAGCTGGGCTCTGCTCACCAAGCATGGAAGGAGAGAGCCTCGTTGCCAGTTTGAACAAATTTCCTGTGTCGGATGGAGTAGTTCTTGAACAAGACGATACTTTCCTGTCCTGTCCCTTTACCTTCTCTTGATTTTTACAAACTTGATTGCTGAGAGTGCTTCTGAAGGCACTCATATAAGACACAGCAGTAATTAGCTGAAGATTGCCCTTCTGTTCTTTGGGATGGGTTTGAGAAGATAGAATTTTGATTTTGTAGAAGAGGAGCTGCCCTGCTGGAAGAAGAGCTACACTAGAGTAGCTACACTCGGAGACCAGTTACTGTTCTTATTACTGGAAGAAAATAACATTTTTTGTGCAGGGCTGGAGCCAGCGATTTAGAAGAAGGCTAGAGGAAAGATTCCTCCCTGTGAGGATGCAGAAGGTGGGGGGAAATTTGTTTTCAAACATCTAATTTTAGTGTTTGACTGATCTTATGGGTAGAAAGCTGTGTGAAAGAACACATACCAAGCTGAAAATAGCAGCTGGAAGCTGTGACCATGGCTGCTGTGCACTTTTCTCTTAATAATTTGCTGGCATTATCATTGCCAGGGATGATATGTACTTTGAAGAAAATGTCCGGGTTTTCTGAACTGAGGGCTCCTGAAATCCTGGCTCTGTACTGGAGCCTTGGTACCACTCCCTGCTCCCCTAGAGTCTCATCAGCTGCATATGGCTCCTATACTCATATGCCAGAGAGCTCAGCATGCCCGCTACTATTGGGGGAATCAGCCATGAAGTCTAATAATGAAATGGTGTGGTAAGAGTAGGCTAGAGGCTCTTTGCTCTCAAGAGTTGTCCCTATTTTTCAGGATGCCAAGTGCTTGAAAGTCTGGCTGATTAAGAATGGGTCATGTATTGTAATCAGAGAGCAATACTCAGCCACCTTAGTTCCCAAGGAGGCCCCCATTGCCATTTAAATATGATTCAGTTTTGTTCGATTCATCTGACTTCAGTTACAGTGCAAGTAGGTCTGTACTTCCTTTAATAAGGAGAGTCAGCATTATTTTGTATTGGAGAGTCAAGAAAAACTCTGTTGTTTTGGGGCTTTAACGAAAATGTGGAAGAATATGAGGTGGGTATTCCTCGCTGACATCTTCAGGGCTTCTTAACCAGCAAGCAAGCTGTCAGATGATACAAGTGATGTGTGTGTACTTTGAGAATGGGATCAATATTGCCCTAATAGAGATATCTCTTTTATTCTACATGGATGAGGTGGTTAATAAAATTAAGTGTCTTCATTTGTGTTTACTTACAGTTAGACAGAAATCAGAGGTGAAAAAGACTCTTTCACTCATTAACTCTGTATGGAGTTTGGGAGTTGAGGGGCTGTCTTTTGTGGTTAAGATCCTGAAAAGCTGCTGTAGATGCATGATATCCCTTTCTCATTCCTTTTTAATGAGTATTGGGTGTGCAGACCACTTAAGCTAACTTGAACTTTTCTGCTTCCATCTTTTGTTGCCACCGTGTTTCTTTGGGTTTCAAAAAATCGTGATAACAGCAGTAGGAGTCATAGTCAGGACAGCCTTCCAGCAGCTGAAGGTGGTTTGTTGGACCATGGCTTCAGGCATCTGGACATGCTGTTCCAAACCAACTTTATGGGAGATGGCTCCTTAGCCCAATTTGTAGGGTCTAAGGCCAACTGTCAGCCTGACTTCTTGAAAAATGTGGGCAATCCATTTTCACCTTCTCTTTCAGGAGGGAACCTGCAGTGACACAGAGGTTTTAGAGGTAAAAGATCCACCACTTCCTTAGGTCGATCATCTTACTGCTGTTTTTTTTAAAAAGCCATGCCTACTATGCCATGTCATCACTGAGACTGTCTTCTTCCACTGGAATTTGGCCTGAATTCTCCTGTATCTTATTTGAAGTTCTTGATTCTTGAGGTTGGGGGTTGTGTATACTCTTCCACTTTTGTACACCCGCTGGTATAATTTAGTAAATCTGTCATTTATGCTCAATGTAACAGAGTCATTTAACTGCAGGAGTTCAAAAGTACAATTAACCCTGTTTCTTCAAAACGAGGAGCTGATTATCTTGGCATTCACAGGAGCATAGAGCTCAGTTAGAGTACTGTGGTTTCTGGCCCTCCTGGAGCAGTATTGCAGTCAATTGATTATTTTGTTAATTTGTACTGCATCAGTATCCTGCTGGTTTATTATCATCCAAGTGACTTTAAGGCACCGTGCATAAGTACAAGTATATTAAAAATCAATACTTGAACCTTTTTCCCTTGAAGTATCATATCATCCATACCATCCTTCTTTGATACGCAACCTTCTTTCTGAGCAGAACGCAGCTAGTAACTTATATGTGATTTAGTCACATGCTAATAAATAGATGCTCAGATTTTGCTCGCTATTTAATCCTGTGTCCTAATGAAGAAGGAATAAATGAATTAAGAATGAAATAAGCAAAGGGCTGTTATTGCTGACAAATAAGCCTAACTTTGAGACAATAAAAAACGTGCTGTTTTAGTATGAAAATCTCATTCCTTCACTGGTTTCTAATAAGTGTCATGCACCACAGACTCAAATCCTTCAGAGATGCTGTTGTCAGAAGCTTGAGACTTACAAACACTGAATTTCCTGCTTAAGGAAATAAGAGGAATAAGTATTTATAAGACAACATGAGGGTGCATTGTGTATTTGTTCAGAGAACTGGTTCTGAATGTGGCAGAAATGCACAGGATTATGGCTGTTACAAGATCAGAACATGTTTAAGTGGTTTTCTACTATTTCTCTTGCAGAGATGTGATCCCAAGTTCTCTCATGGCTGCGTGAGGAAATGCACATTTTTAAAACATACTACCTAAGACATGATACCTTATACATTTATGTTACAAATGTCACAGGGAAGGTTGCCCTTCTTTAATATGAAAACCATAAGACAGAAGCAGAATAAGATGCAGTCCATCTCCTTATCTAGACTAAGGTATGAAAACACAAGTTTCCAGCTCTGAAAAAACACCATTTTTCTAATGTAGAAACACTATTGAGGAGACTAGGATTCTCTTGAGTCAGCTATCTGCAGCCCTAAATGGACAGTTCTCCGCTGAAATTACTGGAATTGCACCATTGTTTGCCAAGGAAAAATTTGTTGCTTTGGGATTTTTTCTGGAATATACAGATGTTATCTGATCTTGGGATCGTTGCTTTCTAGACACATTTTCATTAGGAGAAAGGCAAGTTCTTACCTTGTGCAAGGCAAGAATCTTGTACAAGCCAACTGGAGAAGGCAATGTATAGCTTATGTAAGTGTTAAGATACAAGGCTTTACCCAAATTTTTCAACCCATTTCAAGACTGAAATGCCTAATCTTTACTGTTTGTAATTGTATGATAGTTATATGTTAGTGAACATGAGGAAAGAAGTGCTTGTTTCTGTAGTAAAGAAGAGGTTTCAGAATAAGACTGTTGCATTCTACAGAATTGTTACGTTACAGACATACATACATTCTGGATGCCTCATCTCCATGTGCAGTAAACAGAAAGCAGCCTATAGAGTGGTTTTAGTTCAGAGGAGGCTATACTTCTTTTGCAGGTATATTTTCTTGTCTCAGGGAATTATAATATAATGTAATATGAAAAAATATAATTTATTATGAAAGTGTGACAAGTCAGACAAATGAGGTGATTCTGATGAGTGAAACCGAGCCTGGACTATTTCTGCAGATTGCTCCCCCCACTTCCCCTAGGTTGTATTAAAGAAAAGACTGGGCTCCAAAGCATTGCTTTTTAATTAGTAGAAAACCTATTCTGCTAAACCCTAGTTCAGTGCCTTAATGCAGCAGGTCCTGTAGAGCCAGCAGTCTTGCGTGGGAGCACAAATGCATGAATTCTTTTTCTCTGGCATGCCTCTAACTGAGGGTTGGCTTCTGTTCATAATTATTTTATGTGATGACAGCTTGGGCTTTGCAATTGCAAGCACTGAGGCAGGGGTGGTAACTGAGAAAGGCATAATGACAGGTGATTGCTCTGTTGTCTCCATGGCATCACCGAGCCTTGTTTTAGAGGTATCAAACAGTGTGCTTATACCTTTCTTTACTCTATACAGATATCTGGCACCATTAAGTACACATAGTATGGTTCCTACTTAATCACTGTCCTCTTTTCAACTTATTTTATATTGGTTTTTTCTTTCTTTTCAATCTGCTCTGCTTTTAATGAACCTGCACAAATAATGGAAACACACATATAAGTGAAAGCATCTACCAATTAACTATTTTACTCATTTTGTACTTTCAGCTAAGGAGCTAGACTTCATACAAGCAGATTTTTAGAAACATAGATACTACCCTTTCAGAGCAAACCAGTGGTTTCCAGTAGCCTCTTTCAGAGTGTGTCAGGTACATGCTGCCCCAACCTGCTCACTATGAATTGGTATTAGGTTTTCAGGGTTATAATGAAGCAGCGTGGCTGTGGGGGAAATAGCTTTTATCCCCTGTCATTTGGTTCCCAGTTTCATCTCAGCCTTAGGTGTCTCACTGAACACTATCTTTTCAGGCTCCCGCTTTAATTATTGGAGACAGAAGGACAACTCTAGGAATGACTCAACTATTCTAAGATCTGATTTAGCCTTTGGATGAATTTTTCTGTTGATTTTGTAAGGAGACTGCCACTACATAAGTGACTACAACACAGCATTGTAACCCCTGTATGCACCTTCTTAATCAGAAATGCCAAACCCACACATGCAAAAGTGCTCCCCAAGTCATGAGATTTATTAATAATCATGGATCTTTTTCAAGAAAATGTCTAAAGAAACGCTCGTTTCTTTTCTGCTTTCTTTCTCTACCACAACGTATACTCAATTCATGGTTTTAAGCTTTCCTCTTTGATGAAGAAAGGTTTTTTTTTCTTTTTTTTAAATGAAATGCTGAGACTCTCATGCTGTCTTGGTTCCAGGCATTCGGCTAAGAAGAGTATGCCAAACTTGACAGCACTTTTGCAAGGCCTAAGAATATGCTAACACAGGATGCATTAGGGAGGGTTGCGGGGGAGCCTCCCTAAGCACTGTATTTCATCAAGCACTGAGTTCCACAGGTTAATTCTATATTCTGTTAAAAGAAGTTTTAATATGTAACACACAGGTAACACACAGGTCTGCTTCTTCCTGCAGTTATGCTTCTTTGTAGTCTTACAAGCTCCAGTGTTTTCTACCAGTTTAAGATTGTTGCCAACACTATAATCATACCCATTCAGTGGACTCTTTTAGGAGTGTCCTTTTACATGGGTATAAATAAGATTATTATGGTCTAGTATTTGCGGGTTTTGACTCTAAAGATATTTGTGTCTAACTTTCATTGTGTTCTACAGTGCTTAGTTAAATGTTTTTGTGGGTTTGCTGTTCATAAAGAAAAAGATTTCTAAAAAACTCTGGATATTTGTGTTTCATAGCCAGTATTTTAATATCTTCCACTTCTACCAGTCTGGTCAGGTTAGTGGCTTTTTTTGCCATGTAGTTTTTCTTGCCAGTGCATTTATTTATCACTTATTTATTACAAGGTAATTCCTGAAAGTGGATAGCTCTCCAAGACATTTCTGAGAACCTCAGGAGTACAATGAGAGATCACAACCCCAGATATGTTCCTCCCAGAAAATCTCTTTGGTGGGAAAGGCTATTTACTGCTCTGAAAATGCCCTGGAGAGAGATCCGAAAAGTAAGACAAGGTGGTTGAGACCTGCCTCCTCATTTTATCAAAGGTCTGCAGCTTGGAACAGGGGCATGCTGGGAATTATTTAAATAACTTTATCTTCTAGTGATGACAATATTTTGATTTTGGTGGCTAAGAAGATGACGACTTTGGCAAGAAGTTCCCCAAGCAGCAACACTAATGATGCTTGATAGTTTTTCTTGCCTGAATAGGGACTCTTTCCTATGCAGATTCTCAGGTGTCAAAAACTTGTTCATGATGCATCTTTCCTCCAGATAAGACGCTTCTGGGTTCTTGAGCTCTCTACTTCTTTGCAAATCTTACTGAAATAAGCCACAGATTTAGAATTTGCTAGTGAATGACACAAAGACAGACGGACAGACACAATGTCATTTCATAATCCTTATCTCCTATGAAAGCAAGGCTGATAAATCTTTGTAGTTAAGACCATTGAGCTGAAGATGTAAAACTTAACTCTTCCAGGTGAAGAAAGCTGTACAACAGGAAGGCTTCAGCAGAAGAAAGCGAGGATATAGAGATATCAATGACATTGACATCAACATGAATGATCCCTTATTTACGAAGCAATGGTACCTGGTAAGTTTTTGAAAGAAACCTACAGTAATCATAACTAAATAATTAGCATTCAAGTTATTCTGTGCTGTTGCAGTGTTTTGCAAGTGTTCTTTCTGAATATCTCACAAGAACTTCAGAATGGATCTAAGGCAGTATGTCCTCTTGTTTTTAACTGTACCTTTTTTATGCTGGGAAGACCCAGTGCATTTCAAGAGTTAAATTTCATTTTAGTCAATGGAAAGATCCTTAGGAGGCTTGAAAGAGGACTGTATTGGTGTCCTGTCAGCATTCCTGGTGTGCTGATGTGACCCTTAAAACTGCATATGCATCATGTCTTTGAGCTGTTGCCAGGTAAAACATTGTTGTAGAATTATAACAGAAAGTTCTAGTGCACTGGCTAGAAAAAGTTGAGTTTTCTTTCTTGCAGAAATGTTAATTTTGTTTAATTGATTTTCTCTTGTCAAAAGCTGAGATGAAAACTGATGTATTTTGGCTTTAAGCTGATGTCAAAAGAAATATATATTTGGCTGAATTTTTTCATTTTTCATTTGTCATGTTTTATAAGGAAAAGCCTTTTCTCTTAAAAAATGAATATTTCCCTAAAAGTAGCCAAAATGACATCTTTCTATTAAAATTGTTGATAAAGATATTTTTGGTCAATTTTAATACTTACGTATTTACGGCTAACATATTTATCACAGAATCACAGAATGGTTGAGGTTGGAAGGGACCTCTGGAGATCATCTAGTCCAACCCCCCTGCTCAAGCAGGGTCACCTAGAGCACGTTGCACAGGATCGCATCCAGGCGGGTTTTGAATATCTCCAGAGAAGGAGACTCCACAACCTCTCTGGGCAACCTGTTCCAGTGCTCTGTCACCCTCACAGTGAAAAAGTTTTTCCTCATGTTCAGATGGAACTGTCTGTGTTTCAGTTTGTGCCCGTTGCCTCGCCTCCTGTCACTGGGCACCACTGAAAAGAGTCTGGTCCCATCCTCTTGACATCCTCCCTTAAGATACTTGTACACATTAATAAAATCCCCCCTCAGCCTTCTCTTCTCCAGGCTAAACAGGCCCGTCTCTCTCAGCCTTTTCTTATAAGAGAGATGCTCCAGTCTCCTAATCATCTCCGTAGCCCTTCGCTGGACTTGCTCCAGTAGTGCCACATCCCTCTTGTACTGGGGAGCCCAGAACTGGACACAGGACTCCAGATGTGGCCTCAGCAGGGCTGAGTAGAGGGGGAGGATCACCTCCCTCCACCTGCTGGCAGCACTCTTCCTGATGCACCCCAGGATACCATCGGCCTTCTTGGCCACAAGGGCCCATTGCTGGCTCATGGTCAACTTCGTGTCCACCAGGACTCCCAGGTCCTTCTCCACAGAGCTGCTTTCTAGCAGGTCCACCCCCAACCTGTACTGGTTCATGGGGTTATTCCTCCCCAGGTGCAGGACCCTGCACTTCCCTTGTTGAACTTCATGAGGTTCCTCTCCGCCCACCTCTCCAGCCTGTCCAGGTCTCTCTGAATGGCAGCACAACCCTCTGGTGTATCGGCCACTCCTCCCAGTTTTGTATCATCAGCAAACTTGCTGAGGGTGCACTCTGTCCCTTCATCCAGGTCATCGATGAAGAAGTTGAACAGGGCTGTCCCCAGTACCGACCCTCGGGGGACACCGCTAGCTACAGGCCGCCAACTAGACTCTGCGCTGCTGATAACAATTCTCTGAGCTCTGCCATTCGGCCAGTTCTCAATCCACCTCACTGTCCACTCATCTAAACCACACTTCCTGAGCTTACCTATGAGGATGTTATGGGGGACAGTGTCAAAAGCCTTGCTGAAGTCAAGGGAGACAACACCCACAGCTCTCCCCTCATCTACCCAGCCAGTCATTCCATCAGAGAAGGCTATCAGATATTGGTTAAGCATGATTTCCCCTTGGTGAAGCCATGGTGACTACTCCTGATCACCTCCTTTTCCTCCACATGCTTGGAGATGGCCTCCAGGATGAGCTGCTCCATCCCCTTTCCAGGGATGGAGGTGAGGCTGACTGGCCTGTAGTTGCCTGGGTCCTCCTTCTTGCCCTCTTTGAAGACTGGGGTGACATTGGCTTTCTTCCAGTCTTCAGGCACCTCTCCTGTTCTCCATGACCTTTCAAAGATGATGGAGAGTGGCCTAGCAATAACATCCGCCAGCTCCCTCAGCACTCGTGGGTGCATCCCATTGGGGCCCATGGATTGGTGGGTGTCAAGTTTGCCTAAATGTTCTCTAACCCGATCCTCCTCGACCAAGGGAAAGTCTTCCTTTCTCCAGACTTTCTCTCTTGCCTCCAGGGTCTGGGATTCCTGAGGGCTGGCCTGAGCAGTAAAGACTGAAGCAAAGAAGGCATTCAGTAGCTCTGCCTTCTCTGCATCCTTTGTCACCAGGGCACCCACCCCACTCAGCAATGGGCCCACATTTTCCCTGGTCTTCCTTTTGCTACTGATGTATTTGAAGAAGCCCTTCTTGCTGTCCTTGACATCCCTTGCCAGATTTAAGTCCAAATGGGCACTGGTCTTCCTCGTCGCATCCCTGCATACTCTGACAAAGTTCCTCTATTGCTCCCAAGTGGCCTGTCCCCCTTTCCACCTTCTGTATCCTTCCTTCTTCTGTTCGAGTTTTGCCAGGAGCTCCTTGCTCATCCACACAGGTGTCCTGCCCCCTTTGCTTGACTTCTTACTCATAGGGACGCTCCGCTCTTGAGCTTGGAGGAGGTGATGTTTGAATATTAACCAGCTCTCTTGAACACCCCTTCTTTCTAGGGCCCTAACCCATGGGATTCCTCCAAGTAGGTCCCTGAAGAGGCCAAAGTTTGCTCTCCTGAAGTCCAGGGTTGCGATCCTGCTTGTTTCCCTGCTTCCTTTTCGCAGGATCCTGAACTCCACCATCTCATGGTCACTGCAGCCAAGGCTGCCGCCGACCTTCACATCTCCAACCAGTCCTTCTTTGTTTGTTAGTACAAGGTCCAGCAGCACACCTGTCCTCGTTGGCTCCTCCACCACCTGTGTCAAAAAGTGATCATCAATGCTCTGCAGGAACCTCCTGGACTGTTTGTGCCTAGCTGTGTTGTCTTTCCAGCAGATATCAGGGTGGTTGAAGTCCCCCATGAGAACCAGGGCCTGTGATCATGAGGCTACTTCTGGCTGTCTGTAGAAGGCCTCATCGACTTCCTCATCCTGATCAGGTGGCCTGTAGTATACACCCACCACAGTGTCACCCATGCTAGTCTGCCCTTTAATCCTTACCCATAAGCTCTCGACTCACTCTTCATCCATCCCTAGGCAGAGCTCGATACATTCCAGTTGCTCTCTCACATAAAGAGCAACTCCACCACCTCGCTTTCCTGGCCTGTCTTTCCTAAAAAACACGTAGCCATCCATGACAGCACTCCAGTCATGCGAGCTATCCCACCATGTCTCTGTAACGGCAATGAGATCATGGCCCTGTGACTGCACACAGATTTCTAGTTCTTCCTGTTTATTCCCCATGCTGCATGCATTGGTGTACAGGCATTGCAGAGAGGTGATCGAGCATGGAGGTTTCCCAGGAGGGGTGCAAGAGGATCCTCCATAGTCATGTACCATGTGCACTTCCCTGGCTGCATTCACCTGCTGGAGGCGTCCCGACTTGACCTGTCTTTTGCCAACTACCCTGGTACTATAACTCTCCTAGCACTATAACTCTGAAATATTTTGTAAATGCAGTGCCACCTTGTCTGCTTAAGATGATTCTTTTTGATTACAAATAGTGTTTCTTATTCTCTTTCTTTTTAATGCATTTCCTATGCTTTATGCATCTGGCTCATCAAATCTGGCTGTTTTTTTCCTAAGATGAGATTTGTCTGATGAATGAGAGCATGTTAGCATGCACGAGACTTCATCCTTGATGAAATGATAAACTAAAATGTGGATTAATTCAATTCATTCTGGTACTTCAATCAATCAAAATGTTGCAGTGATAAGAATCAGAAGTTTTTCATATCAAGCTGTACTTTCTTATTTTTTAGATTAAAGTACACTAAAATGCATTTTGAAATGAGAAATGTGTCTGACACAAAACTGAAAAGTTTTGCTTCTGGAACAGCAAAATCCAAATTGTTTTTAACATGAATCTGAGAAATTTATGAATGAGGTTGGTGTCCATGAGTACTGTCTGCAGAGATAGGAGTTTGTCTTTATCGTAGAATCATAGAATCATGCACACATGCGCACACACACAAACACACGCACACACCCCCCCCCAAAGATTGGAAAGGATCCTTGGAGGTCATCTTATGCAACTTTCTACTCAAAGTAGGGCTAACTTGATTATCAAAGAAGTCCTTTCTGGTACTAAAGTCTGTGGTTGTGAAATTCAGTACATCCCTGCCAACTGCCCTGACAAGCTTGAGTAGAAAAATCTTATTTTGAGTCCAAAAGCTTTAGTATTTAACCATGTCTTATAAACTACAAAGAGTGAATTTACCCAGTTTTTTGTTTGCTACTGCATTATTTCAGTAGATATGATAATGTGTACTCAGAAGTAAAAGGGATATGTTTTCCGCACCAAAGATACATGCAAAGATATAAGGCAAAAATCAGTGGCTGTGGAAACGTGTCTATCAAGTAAAAAAGACTACTCTTCTTCTCCACTGATATTTTAGATTAACACTGGTCAAGCAGATGGCACTCCCGGACTTGATCTTAATGTAGCTGAGGCATGGGAGCTGGGATACACAGGGAAAGGAGTTACCATAGGAATTATGGATGATGGTAAGTGAAGATGGAATGTTAATTTAATACCTTTAAGTAGATTTCTCCATGTAATCAAAACAAAAAAAAAAGATTAAAATTTAATAATGGATTACTTGTAGTGCTGAGACTAATTACCAACCTCCGTAAAGACTTTGAGATCTTCAGGGGAAATATGTTATAAAATGTTGCACTAGGGATACTGAAGCATGGATCTCCAAGCACCAAAAGTAGCCTGCAATTATCACAGAGATCTTCCAGGACCTACTATAATGACCATTAGCCAAAGGAAAAACTCCTCTTGACTTCTGTAGGCACTGACTGGGGGACTTAATTGCCTTCCAAAAAGTACTTATGAAAACATTTTCTGGGTTACATTATTCTCAAAGTCATACTTGACAGCTGAAATAATTAAACACTTTCATGCTGAATGTCCATAAAGACCTACCTATTAAATATATTACTACCTTGAAGCTAAGTTCAAGGAAGATGAAGATAAAAGGTACAGTTGAAGTCACAGCTGTACTTATTATGGATTCCTAACAGTGCTGAAGTACTAAAATTCTGCGCAGTTCTCTCACCGGTTTTCTTCAGGTGAAATTTTGCAATGTTGTCCTTTTATGGTGACTGAATAATGCTAAAAATAAATAAAATGGCTGGATCCACATGTGTTTTCTAGGGTCAAATGAGATCCATCCCTATTCATTTTTGTTTCTCATCTGCTTAATCCTAAAACAAAGTCTTTATGGAAGTAAGAAAGTAGACTCATGCATCTGTATATTGATGTCATCACAAATCACAGTTTCACTAGTCCCACAGAGCCAGGACTTCACGTTCAGAGTGACTAGACATGACTGTGATGGGGGTGGCAACAAACTAATTGAGCTTCAGGCCAAATAAATCTACTGGGAGCTGTGGGCCTGTCAGATACAGCATTTTGAGAAGGAAGGAATTTGGCTTGTATTTACTTCCAGTAACTTTGGAAGAGAGCAGCTGAATAACATGATCTTTCATTGAGACCTTTGTTGTCTATCTCCCATTGGTATCAGCAGGGCTCCCTGCAGTTGCAGGGATTTCTTCATGCAGATCTAGTGCTAAGGACGCTACGTAATGGAAGGTAACAGTTTCATCAGAATAACTGAGACAATAAGCCACTGTCCTTGCAGGTAAAATTGAACACGTAATAGGTTGGTGGTTGGAGACACAGGGCAGGGTAATGGTCAGAATGGAATGTGAGACTGATAGCTATTTGCATGTTTTAACTGGTTGTGTCAGCTTATCCCATCTGAGATAACTTTTGTTATTCCATACATGGGGATTTGTATACTTGCCATATTTGGAGATAGTTCATGCATTAACATGAGGATATTCTGCACCACTGCCCTGCTATGGACTTTAGCACACTACAGAAGCTCAGAACCATTTAAACTCACATTTTGTAAAATCTCAGGCTTTCTCTGTTTTCTGAGTGTCCTATCTGATCCTGTGGATATGGTACTGTTGTTGTCTTCATTCAGCTGCACCCCAGGTGTTCGATTTGAGTGGAGTCCCAGGCAAATTGAGGATTCCTCCTGGCAGAATTTTTTCATAGTTTTTGGTTAGATTCAATTCAAATAAAATAAGTTAGTGAGCTTTAGTGAATGTTTGACTGGACTTGTTTCAAATTTCTAGTTTGTATCAACTTTTCAGAACCAAGTAGCTGAATGCTCAGAATCTAGTTTTTAAAGAAAGTATCATGATGTTGTATCTCAAGGGCCAGGACCTCAGACTGCAACCTATGCCCAGAGATTTGCTAACCTGGTCTGATTCAACATTAAAAATCCCCTGCCTATCATACACAAAGTAAAACGTGTTTGTCTTAGTGATCTTCCCAGGGCTAATTTAGGTAATTTTCCATCTACTTAATTTACAGTTTTCAATAGCTAAAATACTCTTTTTTATAGCCTGTACTAATCCAGTGCTTACTGAAGTTGACAGTTTTGGTCTCCTTTGAGATGACAGCACTTGTATACAGATAAATTGTGATTAAAATTAGCCTTACTAAACAAATACGATCTAGTTTATGAACTCTATCCATACATTTTGTAGCTGAGCTCTCTTCTTCAGCTGGCACCTGGATTTTAACATATATTATTGAAAACTTCTAGTGGGGTCTGCAGCAGAAATGATACCCCAGTTTAAAAGTCTACATGTAAAAACTGGGATCTCACTTCAGTCAATTGCATTATTCATTATTATTGTTCTCCTGTATTTGCAATGGAATCTTGTCTTGTTCTGTGATCATTAGAACGTCTTTTTTGAAACTTCTAACCTTTCATTCTGTCATTACCTTATTGTAGGAATTGATTATCTGCATCCTGATCTTGCCTCAAATTATGTAAGTACATGCTGACCTTTTCTGTAAAATGCAGTTTCTTATTGTTATGGTTCGTTTTTCATACAAAATTTTAAACAATGAGTGGAATAAGAGGACAGCTGAATTGCTGATCTTACAGATGATACATTTTGCTTTGAAAAGAAGCAGACTAAAAATGGGACTGCCTGTGCCAGGAATGAAAAGGTGACAAGGCTCTTTGTAGAGGAATGACAGTGCTGCCTCACATTAAATAAGCTGCAGCTTGCAATATTGAATTTAGGACAGAAATGAGTAACCTGGGAATTGGCTCTAAATCCTGCTATTAAGATGCAGAATGTACCTGTCACTTGAAGGGCTACTGAGCTGTGGGCTGTGGCAAGGCTGCTATTGTGCACAACGGCTCCAGCATGTATTAGCCTTTGAAACCTCTGGGAATGGCTTAATTCCTCTGTAACACATGATTTGATGCAGTGCTCCAGAACATGAAATGTGCAGGGCAGACTGTGTATTCTTGGCATGTGCTGTGTCAACTGATTGTTACTCAAACCTACCTCAAATTTACCTTCAGACTTGAGGCTTGCTATCTTTCTTAGTCCTTCAGGTTCTCCCCAACCCCTCCTCTCTGACATTAGCACTCCACTCTCCAGGTCTCCAGGAGGGCTCCCAGCTCCCACAGACTCTGGACTGCCTCCATGGTGTGCCACTCTCACACCATGCTTGTAGCAGTCCTTTGGACAGTGGGGGTGAAGAAGCTGTGGCTGGCTGCCAGAGGGCTTGCAGTGTCTCTGCTTTAGGTCTTGCTATTTTACTGCAGTCAGTGGCTTTACCTCAGGAAGCCCTGCCTTCTTCACCTGTGCAGATCAGTGTGTTTTTAATTGTGATTAAATGCACAGAAGAACAAAGGAGATTAGAATTAATGGTAAAAACATGAGTCATTCAGATAGAATGGCTCCAAAATGAGAAAGACTAATACATTTATTCCTACATATGAGTTACTGCAATTTGAATAATAGTAACACACACAATGAAAACCTGACCCTGTTGTAGCAAATAGCAAGGTGATCTTGGTAAAGAATATATAAAGCTGGAAGGTGTTCACTTAGGACAAGGGATTTGGGAAATAGCTGACCACAGGATGTAAAGTGCAGGTTGGACAGTTTCACTCCTTATTAATTGGCATAATAACTTGACTGCAGCTAATTAAATCCTGTGCCCTAACTGTAAAATGCTCATCCCAGAGGGATTACTCAGTAGGATGTTTCCTTAAATTGATATGAGTAAAGAAGTCTGCACCAAAATAGTCTATGTCTTTGTAGGAGTTGATTGTAGGAATATGTTTTCTAGTATATGAGCTGGGGACAGCATTTTTTTTTTTTTTACTCATTTGCTTGCTTTTTCAGCAGCAGTAGCAGACAAAGCATGTGAGAATATTCTTGTTCTAAAAATCATGTTTCAAATAGACAAGTAAAAAGTCTGTACATATCTGATCCCGTGTCAAATGGGAACATTTCTGTTGTTAGCAGTGAACCTAGGATCATGTTCAAAAACCAAAAATATATTTCTCAGTTATACAATGTTTTCTCTTTTAATTCTATAAATATTTTCTGTTTGATGGATAACCACTTGTCGGACTTAGCAGAAATGTGGTTTTTTTACCTAGTGGACATTGTGAGTATTCTAGGAATTGATGGAAAATGACATTTCAAAAGAAGAGAATGACATGATAGAACACACAGACATAATGCTCTAAGTCAGAAAATAGTGGAGCTGGAGAGAGATGCAAGAAAGTAAATGTTAGGAATTAAACTGGGAGAAGAACAGCTGCCTGGGAATGAGGGAAACAAACCATAGTGGTAGTCATGAAAGACGTGCAAAGACTGGTCTTCAAATGAGAAGCTGGAAAAGTCTGTGCAGGAATGGCTTTGTTGTAGCAAACAGTGATCCAGCAGTGGAGCAATGAATGGGCTGTAGAGGGACAGGCTAGGGAATCAGAAGGCCAAAAGAAGACTATCTGGTCAATGCAAAGTAGGGGGTTTGGCCTGGTTAATGCAGGGCAGATGGATAGCCAGACATAATGGAGAAGAGACTGAGGAAGGAGTGACTGGTAAGACAAATAATCATTAAAGGAACAGCAGAAACCCCATCTGAAAAGACCACAATCTTAAATGAGTTACAAGCTGAATGCAATCAATATAGAAGAACAAAAATATTGGCTATGAAATGAAATCTTTTTGCCCAAGATTCACTTTTAATTCCATGCTGAATATACTGGAGGAAACAGCAAGGAAACATGCTGATAAATTGTCATGTTATATGCAAACCAACCACTAAAATGGGCAATTGTAATTGCTGTCATCTGAGGAGGCATTTGCACACTTTTAGAGAAGACCCACTGTGTCCCAGCATCAAACACACTCAAATGTGCACCAGTGAGATGTCACAGGACTGGTACCTTCTCATGAGGGGTGAGCTGCTGCCAGAATTAGCACTTGCACCGGTGGAGGACAGAGATGTGGTCCCTGGGCAGCTACTGCTAAACCTGCTGTCTCAGGGGTAAGGATAGTGCATGTGCCCCTGCGACATGGTCCTGCCATGGGAGCGTGGGGCTCGCTCTGCAAAAATGCACGCTCCTCTCCCAGACTAGGGGGGTGGCTCTCGGCACTGCCCTCAGTGGCAAAGGCTGCCTGTTCAGGACCTATCCTCACCAAAACTGCTCAGGGAAATTCTTGCTGCTCGGATGCCTTGGCCCTGTCACCTCCTCATGAAGAGCTGGCGGCAGTCCCCGTGTCTGAGAGATGGCTGGCTGAAGGGCAAGGTTAACTCCTGCTCCTGCTAAAATCTACCTTATTCTCCCTCACCTGTGTCTAGCACAGTGGTCACAGGGCTCTGTTGGGCTGCACTTTGCCTCTCCTCCTTCCATTGCGAGGCTGTGCAGGCCTTCTTAAGTCCTAGGAGGTCCTACCTTGACATTGTCCGCAATGTCTCTGGGGCCGTGGGAGCCTTTTTTCCCAGTAGGTAGTAATTTGGGCATGAACTAAAGACAAGGACTTAAATCCAGCTGAAGAATAGATCAGTCTAGACCTAAAAATGCAATGAAGTCAGTCTGCTAGAAGTGGGTTGTTCACTCATTCTGAGCTAGTGTAGGTATTGCAATCAATACCTACACCTTGTTCAAACCCAAAAGTTTGACATTTCATAAAATTTGCATTTTGGGGCAGCTTTCTTTTAAGGTACGTTGATTGTTCTTAGGAAATTGAGAGCCAACAGCTTATGTATATCAAGTTTGTAGATGCCTGCATACCATTGCAATATCTGTACATCTTGGTTACAAAATCATTAAAAAATTGGAAAGTCTGTCAAAGGTAATATTTTTGGCACTTCTGCATTTCTGAGTAGAAAACTTGGCTTCAGTTACTTGTTTTCATTTGGTTTTTTTTTTGTTTTTAACTTGCTGCTTTTCTTATTTGAATAGTTTATTGGCAGTTTAGCACTTAGAGGTAATAGGGGTTGGGGAAGAGAAAGAGCCTTCTAAAAAAATGTATTTTGTATTTTTTTTCCTAAAAATTGCTCAATCCTACATAGGACCTATCTCTTCCTGAAATGCCTGTATAAAGTAATAGAGAAGAGGAAGTAAATTTGGTGTTGCCCAAGTGAATCACTAAGATAATGCATGTGATACTGACTAAATAAGGAAGTGGTTTTCGTGATCTTACTCTAAATTATATTGGGCCAGAATCTCATCTTCTGTGTCTTTGCTGTATCCCTTACAGTCAATGAAGTTATACCAGTTTATTCCAGCTGAATATTTGGTGTGCTTTTTCTGTGTTTGTCAGAGAGGTTATCCAAATGCTGAATGTTATGCACCAGTGACAGAGCAACTGGGAATGTAGCATCACCAGTTAATAATTCATATCAGAACCCCTCAAGCCAATAATAATAGACTTGTTCACATTTTGAAATACTGCTGTTACATCAACATTTATATTTGATGTAAACTGTATGGTTTCAAGTGTCTTCCATGGTACTTTTATATTTGCAGTTTGTGGAATTCTTCCTGCTTAATGTGACTCTAAAGAGCATGGTGATAGTACTTGATCTTCCTATCTATGCCTCCATCATTTCATTTCATTTCATTTCATTTCATTTCATTTCAATAGGTGAGATTTCAAAGCTCCAAATTGCAGATGAGATCATTTCAGTTGCTTTTTGCCAGGGATATGCCTTTATGGCAAAACGTGCCAACATTTCTCCATGGAATCATCCTCTTTGAAAAGGGGCAAGTCTGGATTTTTGCTGTCAGGTGTAACTTGAAGTCTCTCAGCCACAATCCTCTTTCCCCTGTCCTAAAAAAATACAATCAACAGATTGTCTGTCTGTTTCACAGATAGTAATTGTTGATAATGGAGTGCCCTCTTTCCATGTTTTTCTTCTCACAGTTCCTGAGCTATTTTCTAATGTGCTTCACAGTACAGTAATGAGAGACCAAACCTGCTCACATTAACTCTGTGGGATTGCTCATGTGTCTAAAGACACATGCTGCAGTGGCTTCAGAGCAATCGACGTTTTGTAAGACTGAGCCCATAAAGTGTCTGAGAGATCAGTGGCTTCTGGATAAAGTTCTTACTACTCCTCTAGGTCAGTAAAAGAAGGTCCCAGTCTTGCAGGCACTCAGACTGTCTCATAACTTTTATTGCATCACCTGGTCTACGAGGTTACACTTATGGAAATGAACCTGTCCAGTTAGGACTGATTTACACCTAGGGTATCTCTTCCTTTGGGAAGTCTGATATTCCAAAATTGGCTTAATCCCAAACTGGAGTGTGAAGCTGACACTGCAACCACAAATATGGGAAAGGGGAATAGTGAAAATGTTGAAATGTTTCATTTCAGTGATTTTGTTCAAAATATAATATTTCACATTTCCCAAATTTAAACATTTCTTTCTTTTTGCTGCATTGACCCAAAAAACTCTAAGCCGATTCAAAATTGAAAAAAAAAAAATCTAGTCTTTGTGTGCTAGTGAATTATGTTCTGCAGTCATATCCAGTGGAAAAAGTTGTTACTCCCTCAGGAGCAAGCACTGATAGGACAGGTCTAGCTGAACCCCAAGTGACCTTTTAAGCTGAGCTAGAGAATCATCAGTCTTTATTCATTCCTTTCCATATACATGGAAAGGAGCATGTGTGCTCAAGGCCTGGCTGGACTGCTTTCCCAGCACATCCTCCCAGCTGGCTGCAGTATAGCTGCTTGCTTTTCTGGAGTCAGGGGGTTCTGGCAAAGCTGGAATTTTCCATTCTGCACCGTGAATACAGAGAGACTCATTGCTGAAGGATCAATATTTTCTTCCAAGCCTTGGAAACCCTGCAGAGGTTCAGCCTTCAGGAAATTATATTTTTCCCACAAAGAGAACCCTTCATTATGAACTGATAATTAAAAAGCTGAAGCCTAGTGTACTCCAAGGTTTTCTTTCAACTCAGACCGTGCATACAAAGCCAGCAATTTTCAGGACTAGCTTCTCCAAGATACAGCATCTGAGCTAGAAAGAAAAGTAAAATAACAAGGGCTGCATATTAGATGTGTTTAGTAAAAGAGGAGAATACCAGCTGTAGGGGGCTGTGATTGCAAATTTCAGTACATTGTTTTAAAGAAAAACCTAGGAGAGCAAATAGAGGTTTGCTGTGCCATGAACAGAAATATAAGCTGATCTCTCTCTCATATCAGTTTCTATTCTCGTACTTTTATACTTGGCCAGTGCTTTCTGGTAAAGGTCAGTGTAGCTGCATTATCCCATTTACAGCAGCAGGGAGCTGAGCAGCTCATGTAAGTGTTTTTTTCCCTGGTTAGCAACAATGAAGAAGATCCGAATCCCATGAAGAGACTCTGGCCAGCAGTAAAAACTGCTAGTTTTAGTGTCTGAACAGTGCCTGAAGCTGAGTGCTTGCTTAAAAAAGAAGGGAGGGGAGAGGGGAAAGAAGAAGGGGGAGAGAGAGAGAAGACAACAGACATTTACTGTGGGAAAACCAGAGGTGACTATGTGAATAGATGACTTTTTTCCAATATTGATACTTATAAAATAAGAATTATGCAGCAAATCTTAGGAAAGTGATAATAATATCATATATGCAGATAAAAAAGATTGAGTTTTCTGCTGAAATCTGTGAAATTACGTGGAGGTAAAATGACTACAAATACCCCTGCAGTTGTCCTGTCAGTGCTTCATCGCTTTTCTTCTCATAACTTTCTGTCTTTTCTTCTCCTCTGTAACCTGTGTCTTTATGGTATGACCTTATGTTCCACCTTCCAAGGTCTTTATCAGCTTTTACTCAAGCTGTATTCGGAACAGGATCTACTAAGCAAAATGGGCCCTATGTAAGGAATGAAGGGAGGACTCTCTGGAGTTAGCCCTGAGTTAACTGAAGTTTTCTGTCATCTAACATTTCTTATTCAAATGTGAACAGCAGGGGGACTTACCTGTCTTTTGGCTATGGCTCCAAACACAAAGGAGTCAAGCAGTCTGTCTCTCACAACTTTTGGTAACTTGTCACCAGCTAATACGATACCAGTTCCCCCCTTGCTGGGAGGCAAACAGAAGCATATTGTTGGATTAATTATCTTATCATGTAAGCAGTGAAGCAGGGAAATGTTCTACTTCAGTTATGATGTGCTGTCTCTGTTGTTTGCTAGAGGAACAAAATCATCATTGAATAATTTTTAAAACCATGACAGAAATTAGAAATATTACAGGCAATAAATTATGCACTGCAGTATGTGCAGCAAAGTTTAGCAACAGCATAAAGGATCTTGTTTCTTTTAGAAAGTCTGTGTTTCCTTCATTAACATGGGTCTCTGAGTATGCTTTGGCCTACCTGCACGCTACTGAAAGGACCAGCTAACTGTTCTGGAGGCTGTGGGTCTGATCTTGATGACTTACCAGTATAAATCACCAATATCTCCGCTAAAATCACTGGGGTCTAATTGTGGATTTTTGCAAGTTGACAAAGCTTCACTGGCATCCACTGAACCGTGCTACTTTGACCCTGATGATCTGCCCCACTGAACTCCCAGCTGATGTAATGGTCACCACGTCAAACAGAGTTCACCCATAATTAGTGGCAAGAAAAATGTTACCCTTCCAAGACAGAAATTTGTTGGAAACCCTCTGAAGACCTTGAAAAGCTCCCTGTGTCTCTGCACTGTTGTTGTTATCAGCCCAGGGGATCCACGGGGAACTTAAAACCAAGCCATAGCAGAGTCAGGTTCATCCTTGCCTGATGTCACTGACTGATTTCAGTTAGCTTCAAGAGATCCGATTGCTATGGTATGAGCTTCAAAAGAACCTGAGAGAGTTAGGCTCTTATTTCCTACTGCATTTCAAAGGGTTATTGAACACATACGACGCTAGGCACTTGATATGAATACAGCTTTACCATTAATAGGTCAAAAGTATTTTATGGGCAAGTTCGTCATATTCATCATACCATTAATCCTAGTACCTATTTTTAATTGCAGCGCTAAAATAACATTTACATTATTGTAAAATAAAGTACAGAATAAACTGTTTTGGATGGTTCAATGCATCACTAACTGGATTTTAGATTGTTTGGTTTTGTTTGTTTTCTGCTGTTTCTTTGGGGTTGTTTTTTTGCTAATAGGTTTTCTCAAATAAGCACCAGCATAGGAATTAAAAGTTATCAGCCAAAACCTATGATAAATTCACAAAACATCTTCCCAGTAACACTTTGAAAATCCATTGAGCACACTGTTTGATGGATGCTGTTAAAGTAAACTGTGGCAGAAATTTCATCAAGAAATTGTTGAGACAGAGAAAATGAAACCTTTTTTTTGCCAGGGTAAAAGGATGGATCAAGTGTTTACATGCCAGGCTGACTGATGCCTTAGCAACAGAAATTGATGGCCTTCTGTTGGGCTATTTATTCTGCTCAGGTGGCTTCTAGCACCTAGAAAGCTGCTTTTGGCATTTAGATGATGAGCATTCTCAGTGGTATGCAAGGCAATGGAGTTTCACCAGCATAAATTAGAAGCAACTGGGAAGAGAATGAAATTCTTTGTTTCAGACTTGGTGAAGTAAGGCTCCTCAGAGTGAGGCTCTCTGTGGACCTGGAAGGCTCTCCTAGGTTTACCATGTACAGAAAAGGTTTCACACCTTGGAAAACAGTGGGGTCCTGCAAACAGTCCTCCCCTCCTCCTGACAGCAATTGTTTCTGTAAGTACCTCTTACAGTGGAGCTTGTGTACTGCAGTCTAATAAAAATGACTCTGAAGTTCCTCGTCTCTACCTTGTAGCAACTTAACGTGCTCACTGCTGGTAGGAGAGAGAAGCCATGATGCTATGTGTAGGAGACATCAGTGTCATCTTACTTCATGAAAGACAAAAGTGTTTTGTAACATGGATGTTATCAAAGCCTTCTAGCTTTCAACTGAATTTAAAAGGTGGAAGAGCCAAAAGGATTTGAAGACTAGTCCTCCTCAGGTTCATTTCATATGGCCAGAGGACATACACAGAGGCTTTCTCAGCAGAGGCTGCAAGCTGTGAAGGAGGTGTGATTGCCTTGAATGAGGTATGTTTTGTGTCACGCACAGAGCTGTGTTTGCAGCTGAAAACAGGATTTTTCACAGCAAAAGGTGTTACGCTAACTGCTTTGCTAAACTCTAATATGAGAGATCTTTACATCAAACACTTGCCGTGTTATGGGGCTTAGAGCTAAGCACCACCTATTCAGCTGCTGTTAATTGGCATTGCTCCACTGACTTTGGCCTCTTGAGGGGGGTGCACTGATTTATGTTGGCTGTAAAATATTCTTGAAGTACTATTCCTTTGGAATCAGAAAGATACTACGATATTGTAGTTCCAGTTGCCTGACATTATTTTCAAAGCAATGAATGCTGCCAGCAGTTTCCAGCTTTCTTCTGTATTAGAACCATCTCAAGGGGATGTTCTTCAAGTTAAATGTATGCCTGGTATGTAGGCAATGTGACATGATGCCAAAGACACTCATTTTGCAAGCTAAAGACCACACATTGTCCCCAACACTTATTTTTCTTTATAATCAATGTACTTAATTAATCAGCTGCACACCGAGAAAGTGCAAGGTTGCTAATCACTTTAATCATTAAGCAGTGGTATTAATTTTCACTTAAGGCATCTTCCAGGGAAAGTAAATTAAGATCATTGAAATGAGAAATGCACAGGGGTGGAAGAGAGCAGATAAGGACATTTCTGCATTAGTTCTGGCAGACACTTTTGAAAGTTGCTTGTCCCTCTCTCCTGGGCTTCTCCAAGTAAGCTTTTTTGCAAATATTTTCTTCTTTTATTTGGATAAGAAAAATAGAGTTGTCAGTGCTTACTGTTCGCTATGGAGGAATCTGGCATTCTTTTATTTTGTTTTTTGTATTGCCTCCCTTTCTGCAGACCAATTGGTTTTCAGAACTGGTCAGAAGTCTTCCTTTGGAACAATGTTTTTGCTAATGAAAGCGAGTTTTTATAAAATGAAAGTGTCCATGGGAAAATAAAAGTGAAATATTTTTCAGTTTGGGTCAGTTCAGCCTAAGTTTAAATATTTTACTTCCAGAACACACTGAATTAAAACAACAGCAACAACAAAATCCCACTCTGGTGCATGGTCCACTTGGGAGAACATGGTCAGAGGCATAATCCCCTGGAGGCAGTACACACCATTTAATTTTAAAACAAAGTTCAGCAAAATGAAATAAAGAACTTCTATATCCCCAAAGTGACAACATTACGTTTTTGATTGAAAAAGGCAAAAACCTATTGCAGTTTTTCCAAATGGAAAACTTTTGGACTTCCTGTTTTTTCCAAGAATGATTATTTCACCTGTTCGTCTTGCTTAAGACACTAATCAACACTGAAATCCCTGAATATCCTTCAGCATGGAAATAGGACTTAATTCAGATTTGTGCTATAGTTGTTGCATTTCAACTACCAAGGTGTCACCAAGGAAGTCTGAGTTAGTGCATGCAGGAAACATTGATCTCTTACAAAGCTTCAGAAAAATTTTGACTGATGTTAGGGGGAGACTTTCAGGCCCAATAATGGTTTTGGCAAGGAGAGTCAAATTCTCAACCCTATTGTTCATTAGCAGGTGTGAAACTGGTTTTAAAAAGAGAGTTTTGGCCACACCCTTTGGGGGTAAGAAAAACTTGTAGAAGAAGAGAGCAGGGAGGCAGGAGGAGCCTGTTTTCTTTTGCAGTCTTCATCTGAGCAACAATGACATTTCTTAGAGCTACAACTACTCTGGAATGAGGTATCGTAGCCACCACAAGATATGTGAATTTGTGAGGTTGTCACCTTTCATCGCTGGATGCAAAGCCTGCAGCTGTGACCAGCTGTAGGCAGGATCCTGCTCCAACTGTACTGTGTTAGCATGCAAATCTTGCACTGCTGATGCAGGAACAGTGCATCTCACGCCGTTCCCACCTCAGGCTGTGTCTCAGCAGTCACTACCCGTATCAGGTGTCATGAAATCAAGAGAATGGTTCTGCATCTACAGTGGCCTTCAATTTGATGCCGTAGTTCCCTTCTTTATTGAGAAAACAGAATGACAGAAATATGTACGTACACACCAGCATTTGTTTGTCGGTTCCTCAGTGCCTCCTAAGGAGCTGATCCTGAGAGTGATGACGGGAACATTCACATACCTAGGGCTTTGCCACTGTTATTTACTGCAAAGCCGAGATGATCTTTCGTTGCCATTGAGAGCAGTATGTGGCTTGGGGCTTGCATTACAGGAGTTGCCAGTTTTTTTACTGAAAAGGTGGGATGAAGAAATGAAAATACCAAAGGCTCTAAGAGAATCTTGACTTTTCTCTCCCTTGAGCAAGTTTTCTAGCTAGGCAGTCACTGCTGGTTCATTCTCACATAACTGAGATGAGAATTAAGTCCACAACCTATTGTTGCTGAAAAATAGAGATCACATACAGGATTAAGTTGCTGCAGCTCAATTTACACATTCAGTGCAAGTCAGCTGCATTGAAAAATTGCAGAGTGTGGCTCCTTTATGAGGAGAGTGGGGCTGATCCCGATGTTAGCACCATCTGCACTGAATGTGCTCTGGGAGTACGATGTGGCAGTATCCATGCTATTAGGCTGATTCCTTCTGCCCATCCAGACAACGGCTGAACACTGCCCTGCAGATCTTTATGCACAAGCTCTTAGCAAGTGGCAAATACAGGATAAGACCCTTTCAACATAAAACCTCAGTGGAAGGGGTATGCTTTATCTTACATTTACAATCGGCTAAGCCCATGCAGTTAGCAGGCGGCTCAGCTGAAGGGTGGTAAGTCATTAAACCATGCTAGTGTAAACACAGTGGATAAAGATGCAGATGATAGCCAGTACTTAAACACCTCTCCTTCACTGTGTCTATACATTATTTTGGTTCATTTGAAATTAATTCATTTTTTTTCTGTCCTGGCACTTCGTCTGGACTTCACAGATGTTCGCTTTGTATTGTTTGATTTTCGTTGTATGCATTTGTGTTCTCCGTATTACTGTTCTGCTGCTCGGCAGATCTTCTGGTATGCTATGTGGGTGTTTAAAATATTTTTAAATGCCTGCCCTATTTCACATTGCTCAGATTTAAATATAACGCTCTTCATTTTCTGTTGCGTTCCTTACAGAAGCAATAAGCATAATGAACATTTATTACAGGGGAACAGAATAACAGTGCACAACGTCTGATAAAATGTTGGCCTCATTGAAGTCACTGGTAGTTTTTCCATTAAGTTCAGAGCAGTCAGAAATTTGGCAGATCGTATAAATAACAGGCTTGTAATGTTTGTTGTCCTGTGTACTCCTTTGTTTAATCATCACAGTCAGAGACATAGCCTTCCTATCTTCAGCTGAGCTAGTATCGGTACTAAAAGCTCTGGAAACGTGACTGCCCAGGATAACAACTCTTAGTGTGGAACTAGAGCTTGTGCATGATGAAATTTCTGCTATTTCTGCTGCTGTGTAACTGCTGTCTGGTGAAAGTAAAATGAATGTATTAGTGCATACCTCAGTCGCACATTCCCTGTGCTGACCTTGCTCTAAGTTTTGATTTAAATTGAGGATCTCTAGAAATGTTCTGTAGGCAGGTTGTGGTCTGAATTTTATTAAGGGAGGTGTCTCGTTTTCTTTGAGTATGAGCAAAGGAGAGTACAAAAACTGTGCAATGTTCAAGGACTTGATAATTTCAATGCTGACACATGTTTTTTTAGAATTACTTGTTGTGAGAAACTAAATCACTTTAATTCAATGGCACTTAACTGAGTTGCAAAATTAGTCAGCAGTGTTACCATGTCTGACTGATGTAATTCTGAAGCTTTCATTCAGTCAGCTAACGATGTCTAGAACAATTCTAAATTTATGCATCCAATAAATTGCTGTGAAAACATTAGCTATGATCAGATATACTAATCTTTAAGAAAACAGCTTATTTATGAAATGCAAGTTATCACATACTATTTACAAAAGCATAAACAGTTATGAATGTACGGTATGTGTAGATTTACTTGAGAATGTTTTTTCTGAAGATCCCACCTTCTCCCCCTGGAATTTTGGACTTAATTGTCCATTGGTCTTGCTGACTTCCACACAGAATAAACAATGCAAATGATGTATAATTAATGAAAAAGCATATAAGTGGGTACATTAAAGGCCTTGAGAACCCAGCATGTCTTTACAGATATTAGTCACATCATTAATATTCCCCAGGATGCTCTCAAACTATGCTAATGAGGTCAGTATGCAACTGCAATAAAACAGAGTAGATCTTCAAGAGCTTATAATTCTAAGGCATGTAAGTCGACCTGTGGTTGCTTTTTGTGGCAAAAGAAATGTAGATAATAGCTTGCATTGTGTTTTTTGAGTCTCTTCTCCAAAATGCTCACCTCCTTTTAATTTGCCTGCAATATCATTGCTATGTGTCCCTTCATCTTCTTTCATATTTGTGCAATTTAAGTGAAACACTACTTGAGTATTTGTTAACTGTTTCTTCCCTTGTCAGGTGAAAAACCTTTCAGAACAAGAAGTAACCCAACCACTCTCCTGTGTTTGTCTGTTCTTTGACTTTCAGTTCTTCAATATCACCTGAATAGGTCTCCCTCACCTCCCCCTCCCTCCCTTCTCCATAAGCACTATGGACCAAGTCTGTCTATTGTAGGTAGCTCCCAAAACCATCTGAGCCACTTTGATTTCCCTCTTCTCCAAAGCTGTGGTTTGTCCTTTCGGTGACAACCTGATTGCCGTAACCCATTAAAGAGAGCAACCGTAATATCTTGCCAATTTTGTCTTACAAGTGCATGTCTAGTATCCTGCACTTTGCTGTAAACATTGCTGATAATTGACCAGTTTCTAACAACTCCGACTATGTTGCCTTTGCCACCATGGAGAGCGATAAGGGTGCCAAAGCCTGCTAGTAGCACAGAGCAGCAAGGAAGTGTTTGCTCTCCCAGCACAAGTGGCTGCTCTTTGCTGTGACCATGTCACACTAAAGAAATTGGTTCAGACTTGTACTGCTTAATTTGTATTGCAGACTCTGAGCTGAAGATGTTCTGCCACTGATGGCACATGGCATTTAAGGAAGAGGCCTTTATGCTGAGTGTGGTATGAATCCTGCCTACCAAAGTTGGTGGGATAGCCCGTGGCTGGTTTCAGTAGGCTTTGGATCAGGCCCACTGACAGGAGTGAGTGTGCTTGGCTGCCCTTCTCTTCCGGCTCATCCCTTAAAGAGGTGTTACATGCTGGCTGCCATCAAAACCCTGTGAGTGCAACCATCACTGCAGTTCAGCACCCAAGGCGTATTTGACCTATTGACAAACTCGGCAGTTATTTCTTATAGGAATATAACTAAGAGTAATGGACCTGAATCTCATTTCTCTGCTGCCAGCTTTATACCTCTGTTAATCTCTCAACTTCAGTAGGTGACACTAATGCAAAATGAAAGTATCAGTACAAGGAAAAAATCATGTATTGGAAAGGGAATGTGAGCCAGATTTTTAATAAAATGAAACACTGTGAGGCCAAATGAAGTGTGTACTCAGCATTTTTCAGTAAAAGTCATCACAGTCTTTGTATGTACTATTATGGTAAAATAATCCAATGGATCATATGTCTATAGCCACTCAGATACTACTTTTTTTCCCTGCATTAAAGAAAGCAAGAAAGATTTCCTTCCATAGTTCGAAGCTTTGAATTTGCCACTTGCCCTGAAAGGTATTAACAGTAATTAATTACCTTAACTTATTTTATTTTTATTTTATTTTATTAGTTTAATTGCCTTAGCAACATGCCACCCTATGACCATTCACTACCCACTGAGTATGTTGCAGGCATATCTCAAAGACTCTTATGCACCGCTCTGAAAATTAGGGATACATCAGAGGTGAAGCAGCACATCAGAGGTGAAACAGCAAACATTTATCTTGCTATAAATTCTAATAACTCTAATATTAATTACCACAAGTATTTTTATTGTTACAAATTAAGCAGTAGTCATATGTTGTTTATAGTTAGTTTATCCTCTTTTGGCCATAATTCCAGCAGTTTGGCTTTTGACCTATTCCCAAATTCTTAATGAGTGTTAAGGAAATTGAGGAAAGAGGTTTTCCAGGGGTAACTATAAAAATGTCCAATTAAACAAAGCTGTCTTTGTGACCACAAAAGAGAGATGTGGGGAAAAAAAAGCTAATCTATTTTACTGAAATTGGTTTCATTCGGATAAGGGTAAAGAAATCTCAAAACCCCTCTGAAAGGAAAATCAGAGAGTCAGAAGGTGGGAGCCTTTGGGCCCGTAGTTTGGGGCAGTCCCCAGTGCAACGTGCGGTGACAGATCTGGGAGTGCTGCTGTGGATTTGTGAAGTTCCCCCTGCTCCCAGGGTCCTGCCTGTTATTTGTGGGGCCTGGCAGCCTCGTGGCGTGTGGCTTGTGGAGCCCAGGAGCTTTGGACCTGGGAAATGCAGGGATGCATCTCCTTATTGGCCTATCAGTTGATCCAGGAGGCTGGAAATTGGTTTCCTCGGCAGCTAACAGGCTGCTGAAGGGCAAGACAAATAGGTCGAGGAGCCAAATGGGGTCCATCATCATTTCCTCCATATCAGAGCCTCCTCCCAAAACATTTCCATTTCAATAAACCAGCTTTATCCAGCAAATATTCTGGGGAAACCCAGGCTTTGCTCTATATGTAGGATAAACTAATCAGGAGCAATACAGTCATGTTAGTTATTCGTGAAATGAACGGCATCAAAGAGGAGCCCTGCTCCAGTAATCTTTCATATGTTTTTATTTTGAATTACTTATTTCACAGTGCCGTGTTCCACTTGGCTGCTCTGTGCAGCAGAGGTGCTTTGCATTCTGAAATCACCATTGCAGTGTGCTCTGCACTTGCTGGTAGTTGCTCATTTTGTGGACCAGCAGGGCCTCTAGTGAATACCTGAAAATGGAATACGAGCAGAATTCATGGGCACCTCAGGTGTTATTCAGGCCCCAGCACACTTCTTTACTCTATTCGTTTCAAATGATGCTCTGATGTATTATCCAGTGACAGTTTTGAAAAGGAGGACAGCAGAAGAGTGTGCTGCTGCCTTATTCATTATTCAAGAGCTGACTGGTTTTGTCTGGCTGAGTATTTTTTCTTTTATGATGTACCTGTAAAGAACTGGGTACAAAACTTACTAATAATATTTCTGGAGGGAGACTAAAGTGTTCCCAGATATTGAATTCGCCCTTTAAGGTTAACACCTTTGAACATGACCCATTACTTTATGGATATACTCATGGTGTTGACAAGGTCTTGAATGCAGCTCTGGATTTCCTGGATAGTAATATCAGACATGTAAATTGGGTCATGTAGAAAAGAACCATTTGAATGGTGGCAAGTTTTTTTCAGTTCCTCATTCAAAAAATGTTAGAACCTTTTTTCTTTTTTTTCTTTTTTTTCTTTTTTTTCTTTTTTTTGGGGGGGGAGGTAGGTTGACCAAAATGCTTTATTTAGGGTTTGAGTGTTTGCTTTTTGAAAACAAAATAATTATTTAGAAGAGGAATGTGGAAGTCTTTTTTCCTTGAAAATGACAAAATGCTATGTATTGACTTTTCTACCTGTAGCAGGATACAGAGGTCTGTCAAAGTCTTGGAGGGCCCTGGGCTTTGACTGCAGACCAAAGCACAGGCGGTGGGACTCAGCCTGGGGAGGGGCCTGACTGCTGCCTCGCAGGCTGGGACAGGGGGAGAATCCAGCAGGACGGGGCTCTTTGCATGCAAGAACATGTGTTGTTTTTCTTCCTACTGTGGCAAAGGTATCTTGCAGTGTCTTTGGCCACACATCCTTGGGAACATTAAACCTGATATAGAACAATCTTAGCATGTGTCAGGTAGTCTTGGTCAAGAAAAGCTAAATTCTTGACAATATTCAAAGACAAGTTGCAGTTGCTAGCATCAAATTGCATGGTGGCCCAAAGACAACAAGGCTAGCTTGCTGTTCCTGAGGTCCCTGTACAGCTAATGCTCACTCAGCCACTTCTAGTGCCTTGTGCTCCAGCTTATTGGGGCCTTTGCAGCTAGTTGTATGTGCAAATAAAAGTCACAATGCTATTATTCATGGTGTTTGAGATCTTGACTCCAGGAGTGCCATAGCAAAAATTCCTTTGAAATACTCTTGGACAGGCTTCCTATGGACAAAAGGCAAAGTAGACAGCATGCTTCCCATGGCAGAAAGGAGAAGGCTAACTGTTGACTACAGACTTAGCGACAGTGACTCGATTTTTCATTAGTGACCTTTAAGCCTTGCAGCACCCCTTCTAGGCAAAATATCATGTTGCCTCCTTTTTTGCCTCACGGTGAGCATACCCCATTTTCTTATGATTGTGTGTACAAAATCGAATTATATTTTTCACCATATGACTTTCAGTGTTACTTTTGTGCAGTTCTCAGAGATGTTACATGTTGTAATTTGAGCCCAGGGGTTTGCTTGCTCTTTGGATCAATAAAAAAATCAAGCAAGCAAAAGGTATCTTACCACCTCAGATTTAAGGAATTACAGTTGTCTGAAGAGGGTAAAATCAGATGCCACTGTTGTTAAAAATCTTTCTGCTTTTCTTAAAAGCCTCAAATGTCTGGATTAAATTCACCAGTGCTTTAATACCGTGAATAGAATTAGATTGTGACCAGTGGGACTTGTATCTTTCATTATTTGTCTCATGGACTATCATGTGAGTATAGGAAAATTTCTTGAGTTACAGAGAAAAACAGAAGTATATTTGAATTACTCTGTAGAGGCTTGTAAAGCCATATAAAAATTTATGAGCTTACTGCATTATTCAAGGTACATAATTTTATTACAGATCTGAGCAACACATGGGACAGTTGATTTATTGTTACTGTCATATTTTACAGAATGAATGTTTTGCAAAAAAGGTTTTGCTGCATATATTTTAAAAAGTATAGGACAATTCTTTGGAAAATGCCAGTCAAAACTTATTTTTAATAAAAGTTGCATTTTATACACAGACAAAAGTAATCTATTTGTATTGTGGTATACAAGCCAGTACTTGATTAATGTTTGAAAGGATGTTCTCATCTGATCCAGTACTTTTTTGTTAGCATGTTAGCATCTTATTTGGGATAGAGGTGCAGGATGCTAGAAAGAAAAAAATAGAGATATGCCTTAAAATACAAGATAATTCTCTGTAATAGCAGTACATCCATTTTCATTATATAATAATATTTATTATTTGTATATAATTATATATATATAGTGACTGATAAACATCAGGTTCAAATTGCTTTGCAACAAAGAACTGGTTTTGATTGAACATGAGGGATGGGATTCATCTTGTTCAAACACTATTAGTCTAATGACTAGTCTAAGTCTAAACCGCAGTGTACGATCAGTGCCTAAGATAGGTGGCGTGAGTTGCTCACTGGAGATGACTTTCTCCACAGATGGTGGAGAAAGACCAGGCAACTAGCTTAGATATGGAAAACCAAATATTAGACATTTCAAGTCTAACAGAAATAACTGCGGGTAGACTAGTTTGGCACTAAAACTGGAAGCTGAATCACTTGAACTGAAAACCAAAATGTTTTAATTTCACTGTGCTGCTGCAAATCCTCATCTGCATTGGTTTTGGTTGCCTCCTGATCCTGTTCTTGTTTGTCCCTGGGTTCCTGTCCCGATTACATCTTCGATTCAGTAATAAGCTCCCTCTTGCTGTCTGTTAGGGAGTCCAGCCCAAGGAGGAAAATGATAGATCATGGATTTTAATATTTGCTTCCACAAAACACTACATCAAAAGCTGCAGATAACAGATGAAACATTTTGGTTATCAACTGTAGCAGTTCCCTTTTTGGTCCGGAGTAGAAACTGATCTTATTTGTCACTGGTTTACGTAAAAAAGAAGGTTCTGGCTAGATATTTAAGAATTTGATCTTTAAATTAGGAACTTGAAACAGTCCATTAATACTTGTCACTGCTGTTTCGTTACCAGTTCTACTGCTTTTACAGTGTGGGCGGAATATTCATTCGTGAAGCTGAAACTTGCTGTCTTATTTCAAAGACCCTAATGAAGATAAATCTTGCAGTCAGCAGTTGTTTTCTTTCCAAGAATTCTTCTTAATTCTGCATTTTGTGGATGATTCCTGCTGCATTAGATATCTTTTTCCTTTGAATATAGTGATCCAAAATTAAGCAAATAAGAGATACAGAATTCAGAAGCGTTGCACAATTTTGTTTAAAGCTTGTCTAAAGCAACCTTTCCATAACCTGACAGTTGGTTACGCTGGACATGCAGCAGAACTAGTCTGCTGGAGGGTGGTCTGAATCATTTGTGGAATCCATTTGCATGTTGCTTCTCTGAACATTGAGCGATACATCTGCACAGCTAAAAGGACTTTTCCATTGCTAATTCTCTGCACAGCTCCCTCATTCTTAGAGTCAAGAGCAGCTGAGAACTTCCATGAGATGCTTGCATGTTTGATGTTTTCCTCAAAAATTAGCCACACCAGACTTCCTTTGAACTTAGGGTCTATAGGTGTAGGACTGCATTTCTTCCAGATGAGAAAAAAGCTCAGCTGACCCACAGTCAAGTTTAAATTCTCATTCATAAAATACTTTCCAAGTGAGAACAGAAGTTCTGAGTGAACGAGGAACTGACAATATATTAAACTCATCACATTTAATACTGAGTTAGACCATACCTACGTGAAAGAAAAGATCTGAAATAGTTAGAACTAAGCTTGGTTACCTGCAGTCTGCATAATACCCCAGCCTAGTCCAAGGTAGTAGCATAGGAAAGTTACTTTCATTTGTGATTGAAATGCATTTCTCTCCAAAGGTTGCCAAGCCTAGACTCTGTAGTTTTTATCTTCTATTTAATTTACTCAGAGTCATCATTTCTATTTCAACTTTACTCTATCATGTGGTTTTCCAGCTTGTCCTGCTAGCAGTAGATACTGCAGTTGTTAATGAGGAACAGGACTGAATCTTCTGTTGACCAGTTCATTTCTTTGTACTGCCTTGTATTGGATGAAACCTGGCCACTTGTAGAAATCCTTGTAACAGATCCCCCTGACACTGCAGAATCCAGACTTCCTCTGCTGTGTTAAGATGGGGTGTTTCTGCCACGCAGCTTTTGTCCCCCAGGACACTTGCAGAATGTCACCTGCCTCCTGTGTGAATTGTGGTAGTCCACAAAACAGATGGCATTAGCCCTGAAATTCCCACAATGGTAGAAATAGCCTTTTACAGCTATACAAAGGGGAAGTTTTTAGCCTGAGTTAATGTACCTGTTAGTGCTTATGTTGCATCTTCCTGTCTCAGTCTGCAGAATATGATTCACATTCACTGCCTTTAGAGTAAGACCTAATACCTTCCGCTGTAGCAATTGTTACCCCAACCCCAGAGGGAGCCATGCCTGTAACGTAATGCCATATTACTAACTGTAGTTGCAGTAACACAGGTCGCACATAACAGAGGTGCCTGGGAGCACTGTAAAATTCTGGAAACAGGAACAGAAAAGTGAAGTGACTTGTGAGGGTTACCACTGTGACCCCAGAAGGCTACTCCCAGCGTCAGCTCATCTGCCTGGCAGTTACCAACCCTTGCCATTTCCTCAGTAGTTTAGCACCAGCTGTAGGATCTCAACTTGTGTATGCATGTGATACAGGGGAGCACAGCACTGCAGTACCATCTAACACATGATAGCATGCCACATACAGGCTTGCTGAGTGAGGCCCAAAGTCAGCTAGCTCAGGATCCTGCCTCTAACAGTGGCTGGTAATGGGTTTTTGGAGAGCATAATGATCACTGATTCAAAGACTGTGGGATATCTACATGGTATGGCCTCCCGGCTTCTAGCATGCACTGCTTTATGGATTATTGGAGAAGGAGGAACCACAGCATCTAATATCTCTTCCAGATTTATTTTCCACTAATTTGTCTAATCTCTTTTTGATTTCATTTAGGCTTTTGACCTCTGCATTGCTGGGTACTAAAGGATCCTATAACTCATTACTTGGTTTATGGAAAAGTACTTCTTGTTTTCTGCTTCTTCTAAATATCTCCCCTTTGGTAATTTCTATGAGTTCCTGCTAGTTCTTGTATTATGAGAAGTAGTAAATAAAAACTCCCTGTCCACCATCTCTGAGCTGTTCATGATTTATAGACCATTCTGAAATTCCCCTTCTTTTCCTGGTTGAAAGATCACATTCTATTTATTCTCAGCTCATACAAATCCATGCCATTCAAAGTTCTGTATAAACAGTTGTGATAATTAAAAGAAGTAGATTAAACATACATCTGGGCACAGAGTCTTAGAAGCACTGAGAATCTGTGGCTATAGCTGAAATTATTGGAAGGCATCTTCAGGCTAAAAATCAGGACCATAGTTTAAAGATACTGAGAGATCAATAAAGGTACTCACAGAGGGATTCAACTATATCTGAGCTGGAGGACAGCAGCCAGCTGCATGATAGGCATTCTGCAAATCTCTACTGCATTCATATTCTGAAGAATATTTATTGTCCATGATGATTAGAAAGGACCAGGCTTCCTGAAATCATCACCCAAAAAATCACTGTGCAGTAACTTGAAAGATGCTTAGTTTTACACTTCAAGGATCCATAACAATGTTGTCTCTGTTTCATTCTGGCACAAGAGTTTTAGGAGTTAGAGGTTTTGAATCCAAAACCCAAGGGCTTTGGTGTTACCAGTGGACTGCCTGCTCCTGTACCCCAGGAACTGAGAATCTGCTGAAGGAGAATGTTTTTAGGAGCAAAGCTATTCATACACAAGTCTCAAATTATCTTCAATAGCATGCTCAGCCAACTCTCAAAAAGAATACAAGCACACATTAATTAAGAATTAACATAATTTTGTTCCTTGAGTATGGTGTTTATTAAAATATAAACTCTATGAACATACACTTGAGAGGGAGCTTCTAAATATTTTAAAAAGCTTAATTTCAGTCACCCTTTATTTATTTTTTCATTAAGAGAGAAGAAAGAAGATGGCACTTGACTTTGTGAAACTTTCCACTTCTCAGATATAGCATCAAAAAGTTGCTAAGTGTCCTTAACTTTGCTGATGGGACAGAATCATTAATTATTTAGTTCTATATGAAGAGGAGAGACATGGGATGACATTTTCAAAAGCACTTGAAAGCCACATTTTTGAAGGTGTTCAGACAACTAAAGAATCAAGAGAATATATAAAGGAATTTTCAGACATACATGCCAATCATTAATAAAGATTTAACATTTGAATTTTGAGAAATTTGCATTTTTAGGCATTGAAATGCTTTTAGAAGTCTGACTCTGTTTGGCCTAGTACAGTAAATTATTTTTTCAAGAATAATTCAAAGATGGAAGACGCAAGTTTCTGCTCACTTTCATCACCATTTGGAAAATAGGGTTTGAACTTTGTCCTGCTGCACCGTGTGACACCTAAGTACTACTGTAAATGTCGGTGAAGTTACCAAATTAACCTGAAACTATACAAAAGATCCTGGGGCTGAAGTATTTTTGGAAATGGTGTCCAGTGTCTGAGCCAGTGCTCACTGAAATGAAAACAAGAACTCTCGCTAAGTCTTGGATGGGATCAGAGAAAGGATGCCATTTGCTTTCCAAGGGAAAAAAAGCCCACCTAGTGAAGTTCCCTATGGATGCGTTGACTAAGACATTACTACGAATTAGAAACCACTACTTACAGGGTGAGATCTCCCAATTTCTTTCTGTCTTTGGAAAATAGTTATTTAGGAGCCACAACCTATAGTATGAGGCAGATGACCAGAGGAGGCAGGGCCTGCAGTCACTCAGTTGTAGCCTGAGTTCTCACACCACCTCGCTATTAGCCATGCCATTTAGAAATGCTAGTGGTCTGCTGGAGGCAGAGCACCCCAGAAAGCATCATTTCCCCTCATTTGTGTTCCACTTTGCCCTGTATATCTGCTTTTCTGCTGACTTACTGAACTTCTTTGTGTTTTCCAGAATGCCAAAGCCAGCTACGACTTCAGCAGTAATGATCCTTACCCCTATCCCCGCTATACAGATGACTGGTTTAACAGGTAGGTGGGTTTTCCTTAGTTTGCTATTCACTTTGGCTCACTTAGGAAATTGTAAGTATATTTGCTGATACTTGTGGAGTGTCTGTTTCCTGCTGAATTTTGTGGTTCTCAGCACTCTATTTCACTACTGCTTGAAAATTAGAGGTTACTTCTGACTTCATTTTTTAGGTAAATACCTCTAGATAATGCTGAACAGCTGGTTTATGGTTTATGAAATAAATTGCTGCTTCAGAAATGTATGTGTTTAAACTTTTTGCATGGGTGATAGCCACATATTATTTTCTGTCAGCTCTCCTACGACATTATGATAACCCAACTTGGTATATGTTTAATACAATTTGGACTGGTTTCCCTTTTATCATGTCTCAGTTGGTATGGCCTTTAGTTATTTTGAAAGGGAATAGGTCGGAGGGAGGAATTTTATACAGATGAGAGTCTGACAGGAAAAGAATCTGGGGAAAAAGTGTCTTTTCACTTGATTGTAGACTAAGAAGGTGGAAAAGCAGCATGGTATAGAATGACCAGTTTAAAAACAATTAAATTTTATTTAAGTTCTGAATCATCTGTCTTTTCACTGTGATTTAAGGATAATGTACATGGGTAGCATTTCAGGGCTGATTCTGAGATATTTTTAACCACTGAAGGAATTAAAGTCCATGAATACTGGCTGGTAACCTGTTATTTCTGGTTGTAAACCTGGAATCAACAGTGCAACAGTGTTTGTTGTTTTTTTCTCCCTAAACTATCATGAGTGCTCAAGATCCAGTTCTTCTTCAATATGTTTTGAACTTAGCCAGTTTTCAGCAGGTCAAGGTGTGTACTTCAAGGTATGGTATAAATGGGAATGGCCCAAAAGAAAAGGTTTCAAATTTTAGGAAATATAACATTTTTTGTTTCCTGAAACTCATTTTGGTTTGATTGGAATAGAAACGTGTAGAAAGTTTTTTTAAAAAAACGTATGTTCCCTGGATTCTTCATCCGCACCATGAAGAGGCCCTTTGCGTCAGACTTGCTGCTTCTAGCAAGATGTTAACAGAGTCCAGGGTGCAGAGTGCAAGCACCTCCGGCATCTCTGACTCTGTGACATACTCCCCAGGGTCTCAGACAGGTTCTACCTTAGGCTTGCAAAAATTGATTCAGGATATTTTCAGTGAAAATTTCCAAACCTGCTCTAGATTGAAATATAATTAATATAATTGTCAGCACTTACATAGCAGCAGCACTGAGGATTTGAAAACTTCTGCAGGCTTCTGGGCTCAGTCATAGTGCTTGTACGTTAGGCCTATTTGATGCAGTTTTCATCTCTTAACTTAGCATGGCTGTACAAATGGCCTTTGAGGGTTTTTTTTCTTTTTTTTTAAGAAATCACATTTTAGTTCTGTAAGGGTAGCACTACAAAGATGTGGAGCAGCTGCCTCCACCTCAGACAAAGGCTTCCTGGAACGGATCAAACAGATTTAGGAGCTGTGATGTCCTCGTTTGTAGTCCTGCCATTTTTCAGCCAAAGCAAGATACCAGTGAGATTTCTCCTTCATATCAGGAAAGGACATCTGACACTTTTAAACTAGTATGAATCCAATTAGTGAATGGAAAGTCAGAGAAAGACTAGGGTTCTGATTTGTGAAGGTCCACTGCCTTTCTTGCTTTATTTATGCAAAGGATCTTTGTAGGAAAAAGATATCACTTAGCTCTGGAGCAGTACAGAGGAAAATTAAATTTAGCTTTAGTGCATAATGGTAGGTTGTGTTATTTTCAGTGTGGAACTTCATAAAACTAAGTGTGCTCTGCCAAGCCCCATTAAAGCTGATTATGTTGCTATCAAGTATTTTATAGGGGGGTGCAGTTTGCAATCCTCACATGCTCTGCAAGGTGGCCCCGAAGGCAAAGTTACCTCCTAAGGTTTCTTAAACAGGCCTCAGGCATTTCAGATGTGGGAAGGATTTTGGTCTCTGGCCCCAGATACCTCTGGCTAACTTCAGGCACCCAGCTGAAGAATTGAGAGTAAGCAGCATGGTCAGCTGAGACTCGAGTTACAATTATTGAGAACAGCATGATTCTGAATTTCTGTGGACAGTGACATGTCCTTCTATTTCTTTTCTTGAGATGACAGGGAACTGAGAATGCCTTAGTGTCAAATCCTAACTTGGGTACCCAAATGCCGAAACATTTGGACAGGATGTCTCTGGGATTTTGGTTACTAGAAATGACTGTTAGTCACAATGAAATCGTTGGTCCTCTGTATTCTGTTTGATATTCCAGCTGGAAGAGAAACAGCGAGTCAGGAGGAAAAAATCAATATAAAAATTGCTTTGCTGATCTCCTTCATTTTTTTTCCAGAGAAATATGATACCTAGAAAGTATAGCACTCTTAGTCATGGACTTTGAGGTTCCTTTGGTGAGACAGGGGATTTTCTGCCTTGCAAGGTAAATCACAGGAGCAACACATATTCAGAAAAGCATCCACTTCCTGCCTGCACAGTTGGAGGAGGCTTTAAGATGCAAGATTTCACATATTCTCCAGGCTGACACAAAAAAACACACTGTATTCAGCTGTTCAGAAAGTAGTTCCAGCTATATTTTTCTCTGCTTATTTCTGTGCTATACAGTTAATCAAGCAGATGTGCCCAAGTATGACCTATCTTCATAACTTCTGACTCCTGAATTTTTATTACTGGGAGGTTGCAGCTATGTCTACAGGAGTCTGTCAATCCATATGTGTAACTGCACAGGCACATCTGCGCAAAAATAGTTACAGGCAAGTTATTCAAAGAAATGCACAATAAGGGCCCCATTTTGCTCAGTTTGCAGCCAGTGATGTATCTGCCATTGAATTTTATGCATACAGGAGGATCAGACTCAAAATAGGATATCGTAATATCACTTTTCCTATAAAGAATATGTTTCTGTGTGAGCAATTCAAGAGATTTGTGGAACAAAAAGCAGAGGACTGTCTTTTAAAGAGACGAAGCAGGGGGCTTTTGTGAGCCACCAGCTGCATGTGCAGTGTTATTAGACTTCAAGAAAAAATAGAGAGGTTTTTGCATAGAGTATTACATTAATCACAGCTGCTCTGCTTAAAAACAGTTTGCCCTTCCACTTTGTGCTTTTTAAGCAAAGCACTGCTTTGCACTGCTGCAAGCAGTTTGTCCTTTACATCTGACAACCACTGGCCTGTGAGACCAAGAGAGGTGTTTTTTGGAAGGGGACAGTGTGGTGCCTCAGGCAGGGAATTGCAGTCAGGTGATTTGGCTGCTGTTACCGGCAGGGGCTCAGAAATGGCTGGGCAGCCAAGGGATTTATTCCCGTGCTGATTGTACTGACTGCTTCAGACCAACAGCATGGGGGCCAAGCAAGCATAAAGGACACCACTTTAGGAGGGGAAACACTGGGTGCAACATGCGGGAGAGCTGTTAGGTTTGCCTGAACAGCCATGAAGGGAAGTGAAGGAACCTGAACCAAGCCCACTTCCCAAGAGCAGAAGCTCTGGGAGTGTATTTTTTAGGAGACAGTTTGGGAACTGCCTGTAATTTTAACTCCTGCTCCTCCTGAACCACATCCAGGACCTTGGCATGCGCCATACTAAGCAGTGCAGAGGTAGTTTGGCCCTTCTGTATGGCTCTCTGATTTCTTGCTGTATGCATGGACAAAGCACCGTTCAGTGCTCACTGTCTCAGAGCACTGAGATTATGAAGTTCTGCCATGATATAAATAACCAATAATTATCCCCACTCTAGCAGCCTTTGTATTCTGCATATTCTCCCACCCAGATATGAGTTTGCTGGGCAAATATTACTCACTACCTTGGTAATTCATTTTCTTCAGAGGTAAAAATATCCTTTCCTTCTACTTATTATGGGTCCAAATGAAATCCCATTGAGTCAGTGAAAGAACTCCCATAGGCATCCAGCCAGCACTCATTAATTGGATAAAAACACCTGCTCCCCTCCTTCTCATTTTTCAGTCAATACCGTGGAACCAACATAATCAATAATTCAGAATACTTATAAACAGATTTTGTAGCTCTTTCTACCTGCCATGTTATGACATGAGACTCAAGGAAGAGTCACAGCACTATTGCTTGTTCTTTGCATGTTTGGATACAGAGCGAGTGGCACGTTTTCCAAAGTAGCTCCCTCCTTCATGCTGCACTGTCCCACATGCAAATGCTCAAATGCTCAGCAGTTGAGCAATGTCATGTGAGTAAAAAGGGGATGGCATTTGCCCCACAAGTGTCCCTCTGAGTTTTGCATATTTAACTGCTGCCTAGTGCAAGCAACTAAAGTAAAGATGGGCAGGTCATTCCAGCTATTGAGACCGCAGCTCACCAAAACTTTCCCCTGTGAACATCTAAAGTTCGGAGTCCTGTACCTTGCTGTCTGTAGATGCATGTCAAAGCATATGAAAGGGAAACCCACTGAAAATTGGGGCCACCTCTGCCATCCTTAAAATATTTAGATAGAAGAACATACAGAATAGCATCAGCAGTTGGTTTAATAAATAGATTTCATTTTCAAAGACAAAGCAGAGGGAACTTTTTCTACTTAGTTCAGATAGTTATGTTATTTAAACCAGCTGAAGTCAAAGCTGTTTTTCAATTGAATCACCTCTCACCTTAATTTTTCATGAATGTTTATGTAAAATATTGCATCTATACAATGTTTATGGAATAGTTGCTCTACATGCTAATATCAGGTTTACCTTTGAGGTAGTTTGTTCTTAGCTGAAAAACAGTTGCTTTCTATCCTCTTGTTTCAAAAATTGGAGTAATAGTGAAGAGGTGAACACTGGAGAGAAAAGCTGTGATTTGTGCCCGTGACATGGGTTATTTCATAGAAACTGCAATGCATTTATCAATGATACATGAACAGCAAATAGGCCTAAATTTGAAAAGTCTGTTACTTTGCATTAATAATTCAACTAAATGCATTTGCACTAACTCACACGTGATTTTTCTCTAGCCAGCAGCACAGTATCGAAACCTTGAGCTGCTGGAACAGGTCTGCTTGCGATCGCCATTGTGTGGGCTTGTGTGCTGGGGAGGAAGGGTGTGGGAGAGGACTTTCTGATAAAATCCACTGACAAGTAAGGTCCTAATACAGTCTTTCCCCCTGTGAGAAAAAGCACTCACCTGACAGTGTCACTGATTTTTATGCCCCAGCAGCAGTCAAGACAATTTTTTTAACAAAGCTGTTTATTCTGCTCTGTGGCTTGTAGCTAGCCCACAGGTGACTAGATAATGAATGCCTAGCAACGATATAATTTCTTCACAGTTCCTTGAACATGGGCATGAGGGAAAACCTGCTCAATTGTTGAAAGAAATGTCTTCAGCAGCTGAATAAGAAATCTGTATCCTTGTCCTCTCTGCCCTCTTTGTAACAGGAACTTGCTTGAGATCTTCACCCTTTCATGATAAAGACACTGTGTACATTTAAGACCAGTCATTTTCTTTTTGGAGCTATCTTTAGGAATACACTCTTCCAAGTATTGCAATAAAAAGAATGTGTTGCTTCTTACTCTTTTGTTAATGTTACGCCCACCTTTGCCAAAGGTGCTTAATGGGAAAGAGAAAAAAGATAATTAAAACAAAACAATCCAGCTGCCTCTGGGGATGGCCCATCTGGGACTCTGTGTAGCCTTATAATACAGCACTGCTAATTGTGTGAATGCTTAGCATGCTGTAGGAGCAATGCCAGTTTTAATGCACAGAGTGGATTGATTTGAGCAATAGGAAAGATCCACATTGGTGCAACATCCTAAACTTAAAAAATCTGACAACAGCACAGGTTTCATTAGTTTCTCTGTTGCTGTGCTGTTTTTTATAACTAGATTATATTGACCGTATTTATCGTTTCTATGGCTTAATTTCTATGACAAGTTCAGAGAAAGAAAGCAGCCAGCCTCAGATCTACTGCCAGTTTCAGGATCTCTATTAAGAGCTGTGAAGCACTTCAGAGATGTCAAGTGTTCTTGAAATGTCGCATGCTGGTCTGAACCTAGACCTCAATGTCAGAGCAGAGACATCTCCCACTTGAGCTGAAAGCAGTAACTTTGTGAGCTGACAGCTGCAGTGCCTTGTCAGCGAGCAGCTCTCCTGGGGATTAGGCACTGGAGGAGGAGGATGCATGTGCCGTTGGGTCTGACTCACTGGGCCATGGTCCTGCTGCCAAGGAATGCAGTGATCCTTCCTTGTGGCTCCCTTCTGCAGCTGCAACTTGATATTGCACCCACCTCTTTCCACAGCGTTTTCGGTGTGGGCAGGGATGGGCTCCTGGTATATGTTTGAACAGCAAAAAAGAAATTGGACCTTGTTGTGTGGGGTCCGAAATAATGGGTGTCACACTGTCAAGTTAACAACAACACAGGAATTATATAGACGTCATTATTATTACGCTGTTCTTCCAAGGAACTGTTTCTACTGTCTCATAGTTGGTAACGAGGCAGGACCTGTTTGACAGCTTGGGTTAAAAAAGAAAAAGGCTGAATAACTTTACAACTAAATGAAGCAGAAATATGCATGTCAGCCTCAGAGCAAGCATGGTTCAGACTGCCGAGGGGAGCTTGAAGCTTGATTATCTGCTGCTTCAGGAAGGAGTGAGCTCATCTGAGTCCAGCACTGAACAGTATGCCATGAAGAGGGAATGGTTTTCTTTTGAAGTGTCAGGAGTTGACTATAATGAGGCAAACACACAACCTGGATGATCCAGCTTGATTCAGCACATGCAGCACTGCGTAAACTGGGACTCACGTGGTGTCTCTGTCTTCCCTTTGCAGCCATGGGACAAGGTGCGCAGGAGAGGTGTCTGCAGCAGCCAACAACAACATCTGCGGTGTGGGAGTTGCATACAACTCCAAGGTGGCAGGTACAGTAGCGATTTGAAGTGTGAATGCTCCTTGTGCCACTGGGCCTCAGTCAAAACTGCTCTGGCGAAGAGGGACATTTTCCAGTACAGGAGTGCAGGCTGGGACTGGGCTATGTGTTTATTCCTTTTCACAGAACTCAGGGAGAAGAATTTCTCCATATTTTTGCACACTCTAATGGAGGGCCTTATTGTTTCTCTCTAATGATAATGCAAAGGAACAGCTTTTCTCCTCAGTTTTTCTTATGCCAGCTCCTGTTTGTATACTAATTGTCAATGCTCCTTGCCTGCGTCATTGCAGAATCCTTTGCAACAAATCTCATTTTGCAGGAGGTAAAACAGGAATTCCTGCTGCATTTAGAAATTGTACTTATAAAGGCAAATCCCATGCTGCTCTTATTCTCTTGGCTTTCATAGGGCAGGCCCTGCAGCAATATAAATTCCTGCAAGATTGTTGGTTTCTGGTATTTTAACAAGTTGGTGCAGAGTGGTAGGAGTGGAGCAACAGAATAAAAGGGGTGGTGCTTAGCACCCAGCATTCACACCTCAGGATTGTTGGGTGTTTGTACTTCAAACTAGCTCTTGTCTGGTGTTACAGAGTGAATGCCTTTTGCAGGTTGGAGTATATTAGGTATGCCCTTGGACAACATCTGTCTGTTTACTTTCATCTAAAAGAAATCCAGTTTTCCCACTATAAGAGTGTTCCCTGATGTGAACCAAGGCACAGTAGATGGAGACAGATGCTTAAGAGATTCACTTCAAAATCATTCCCCGATCCACACTAACACCCTGGTGTGGAGGCATCCATTGCTTCCTGGGAATGGTTCACAGTGGATGCACATGGGCAGTTCTACTCTGCTTGGCCAGTGCCTGTTTTGACCGCGATATAAGAAGAAAGGCTCCATTTCACCTCTCAGCTGTGCACTCTAAAGCTGAGTTTCCGTGTTAGAAGGGCACCAAGCAGTATTTGCTAAGTGGTTATCCCTGAGAGATACCACTGAGAGTTAGTAACTGACTCTAATGTGCAGCTTGGGCCTGTGGGTCTAGTGCTTGGTCCATTTCTTCAGTAATGGTATGCACTCCTGAGAGGTGGGACATTTCACAACATCTGCATTCTGGCAATAACTAGTTTTAGAGGAACACTTGAGATTTTGGCTGGACCTCACTTTAGAGGTGAAGGCCTTCTCTGGTAACAAAGAGCCTACAAATATCCTTCTGTACTTGTCCACTTCATAGCAAAATTCCCCACCAATTTTTGGAAATGCCACATTTTTCAGAATGAGGACGGCATGCATCTGTAGCACCACCGTGTGGACAGTGGAAAATCAGAAGTTAATTAGAGCTGAGAGTCTGCTTCTGACATGTTTCAGGGTCCACGTTTGCAGGTGGAATTGGAAGTTGCCTGCCAGGGATCTGAGGCATTGTGTGGTTTGCGTCTTGTGCCTCTTTTCTGCACTAAAGTCAAACCAGGTGGCTTGGCTCCCCTTATGGTCCCCCCATCTCCCCATGTTCAATCACTACTTTTGTGGTTTCAGTGCAGACTTGCATTTTTCAAGCATGCTTGGGGACTTCTCACTCATTGAGTTTCACTCAGAATTTCTTGGTTGAATTAGCAGATCAGGAATATCCAGTGTTAGTCTGCTTTCTATTTAAAATTCATATCATGTTCATTTGGCAAATGCCCCTTTTCTAGCCTCACATTTGGCTCATGGATTTTATATTGATTACAGTAAAAACACTAACTTCTAAATAAGGCTCCCCACTCCCATTCCCACTGTTTGGCTCTCTGGTATTGATTTCTGCAACATCTCTGTCCTGAAGCCATTGGGAAAAACACTGAACTTCAACTCAGGGCTATAAATGAGGTTTGAAATGTGCCCTTTTTTGCTCAGGTCTCATCCAAAGGCCGCCAGGAGGTTGCCTATCAAGTGAAACTGGCTTCTGTGTGGGGTATGATGGATGTGAAGGTTTGCGCTGCTCTCTTTGTCACGCTGTCTGGCTTGCTTTGGGCTGGCATTTAGAGATCTTATGAAGCTGTCATATCCTGGAATTGTATCAAAACCCTATCTTCATTTCTACTGCAATATGGGTTAAATAAAACAGGTTTTATTCTGCTTTTTTTCTACAAATACTGGCCATATTTTGCTATTGTCTTCATGCTGAGACATTGATATTTTTCCAGGAAATTCAGTCAGCTCAGTCTCTTTCCCCTTTCTGATTAAATTCTGGGGAAGAACCAAGATAAACAGAAAAGTTACTTGAAAAGTGAATGAAGTGTCAGCACATCACCAAATACAAGTTAGGATGGGGAGCCATAATCTTTATCCCCAGCACATAAAATGCTTTCTCTTTTGGGGACATGCTGCATTGCTGTGGCTGGGCTAGCATCCTGTTGGGTAAATGCACCCTGGTGAAATCTGAATGGTGAGTACGGAATTACTGAGTGAGTGAAACTGCCAGTGAAATAAAATGTTTGTAACTGGGGCAGTTATCCAGATGCAGAGATTTCCTCTTGTCCTGGGAAATATATAATTCATGTTTGTGTTGATTAAATCCACAGGTATCCGAATGCTGGACCAGCCATTTATGACAGACATTATTGAGGCTTCCTCTATCAGTCATATGCCTCAAGTCATAGATATATATAGTGCCAGCTGGGGACCGACTGACAATGGAAAGACCGTGGATGGACCTAGAGAACTAACACTGCAAGCGATGGCAGATGGTGTGAACAAGGTAACAATCCTGTTAAATAAGCTGGGTACCAGGGCAGGGTGATATTTACACACTTGCACTGAAACCACTGACTGGGGAATCCAGCATCGCTTCGATAGATGTTGCAGCACACAAAGCAATTATATGAAGTATCTCAACTTTCACTGTGTTCTTTGGGTTTCCTACACATACTGGCCAAGGTCTAATACATTGCATTGATGTTCTCTCTGCAGTGCTGTGGCTTTGCTTATGTTGCATGGTCTCAGGGTACTGTGCTCTTCTGCATGGAACCACGTTTATCTCTAGTCAGCTTACATGTGCTTTTCATATACCTTCACAGTCAAAATGGAAGACCTGTACTGGTTCCGGAGGCCTGTAAATATTCCCCAGTTCAAAACATGCCAGCCATACCACTGATGCCACTTTGTCTGTTTTGATGTGCCACTAGTTTAATTATCATTTTGGATTTGTAGCATCTTTCAAGTCATTTATATATGATTGTTATTACAGCTGTGATTGCACCCTACTGCTCAGATGTCCATGGAGTAATATTATTCCCCGGTAGCAGGAATGTTCTTTTGGAAAGAAGGAGGCTGCAGGCAGGAGGCGTGAGGTGATAGGCTTTGACCAAACTTTACTAAATCATGGAGATGGTGAATAAAGTGAATGTGGAACTGTTGTTCATCAGATCCTGGAAGGGAGGAACTAAGGGTCACTTGATGAAAGTAGTAGGAGGTAGTTTCAAAGCAGATAAAGCATGCACTTCAGCAGCAGATAGTGAACTTATGGAGACTGCTAAAACCAGAGGCAGTGGGGCAGGCAATATCAGCAGGTTTGGAAAGGATTAGACGGACTTGTTGACAACAGTTTTATAAGCAGATATTAAAAGGACTAATACAGTAATTGTGGGTCCTGAGGGAGTGCATGGGGAAATGCACTGTAGTAAATGGCCAGACTTATCTGTTGTATCTAAATAGCATCTCCTTACCGCCACCGTCACAGCCAGAGGTACACACAGAGCAGTGTCCCTCTACCCACAACCCTGGGCAGAGGGACACTGCTCTGACCTAATAAGGTATTTCCTGTTTCTCACCTCCTTTTGGGGACTCTTTATCTTCCGGATAGTAGAACAGTAGGATTCTGTAATTAAAAAAAAAAAGGGCGAACAAGTTTTTACCTATTTGCAATATTCCTTCTGAAAACCTTTCCATTAGCAACCAGCAAGATTTTATGGAAACTGAGGCATTCCTGTAAAATAATTTGGATTTCACAGACTGGCATTTTCTGTTGTTTCTGGCCAGTTCAAATTCTGCAATGTATATTCACACATCAGGTCACCAGTTGCTCATTTTCCTCATCTTGATTTAAAAAAAGGGTTTGGTTATTATAATCCTTTAGACCACCTGGGTCAATCACAGTTGTCAGAGCACACATTAGTATTTATGTCTGAATAACAGCATTCCTCAGTGGAAAGCATCTGTGAGTTGGCTTATAGAGGACTCTTGGCAGCAGAGCGGATGAAATGGATAGAGGAGCTCCACTTGCATTTGATACCTTGCTGAGGGAACCTTCCTGCCCAGACATGATCTGTTTTTGACCAGTCTGCATGTCTTGTAACTAGTGAGCTGTGAGCATGTTTGCTAGGGTAAGGACTGGAGAGACAAATGTGTTCTCAGGAAGGCATGTGAGCAAGAGTGCACAGGGTGGTCTTTGGAGAAAACATGATCAGAGTTGGTTTCTGGGAGGAAGGTGTTTCTGAGGGGCAAGGGTAGAAGATAGGGAGAACTTCCATTTGTTGGAGGAGCTGGGGAAGAAGAAAGTAGGAAAGCTGAGAGGGACTTTGTAACAAAGGGAAATGGCGGCAGGCAGCGGCGAAAGGTTCAGAGTGGGTTTGGAGTGGAAGAGCAGTGAATGTAAAACATCTGCTTGTCTCTATCTCTTCGGTGTCATGTGGCCAAGACAACCACATCTGCTCTTGACTAACTATAGATGGGTTTCCATAATGAAAAAATTCTGGGGTGGTTTTGTGTGGGAGCTCTGCAATTAGTCATTTTTCATCCAAATGATTTCTTCCTCTTGCTTGTGCCAGTTTCTCCCCCTCTTCACCACCACCTCCCTGAGAACAGCACATTCAGTTTACCATGTTTTGTGACATGATAATTAAATCTACTGCCATATAGTAGGTGGTAAAATATCTAAAGCTGTCTCAAATTCAGAGCCTTAAATGTTTTGCCTATAACAGATGAATTATAGGTATCCTCATGCTCTTGCCCATTAATTTGGAAATGTGCTCCAATAATTAAGAAAGACTCGTCACAAATTTGTAATGAGTCTGCTGTGTTTTGTAGTAGAAACCTTACAAAACGCTGGCTTGGTCAGTCCCCCTGAATTCAGCTTACACCAACTGAGTTTCTCCTCATGCCCTTTCATGCCCTCTGAAAGGTGCAACTGATAAGTACATGGTCATGGAGTGAGAATCTGGCCAGTCTTGCAGTTACAGACTCTCACTCTCATCTGTTTTGTTTCTGCTTATCAGTCCTTTATAAAATAAAGCAAATGATAAAATACACAATAAATAAATATCCAGCCAGGAGCAGTTAGCTCAGATTTTGTCCTGTCAGTCATGCCTAAGATGAATGCTGTAGTGATTTTTCTCCTTAGTAGTGAAAATAAAGTTAATTGTACAAGATTCTTTAATCTATCTAGAGCTTCCATAAAGATTGTCCTCATTGCCTTACAATACTCCTGTTTTGGGAAAGAATCTTTTTTAGTTATGTGACACAATGGATATGTTTTTTAACAGCACCTTCATGTTTTACAGTTAGTGGATATTTGTTTCTGCTTCCACTAATATTAGTGTAACTCTGACTATATAAAAAATCTCATAACATTTTTGTATTATTCCCTTCACATGAAGAACTAGTCTAAAAGTGACAGAAAAGTCACTAACAACTCTGGCAAGGGAATGCAAGCTAATCTAAATAGATATTTTAACCTCTCAAGAGAAGTAGATTTTAATTGGTAGTCTTGGTTTCTGCAATTGGTTGGTATTTAAAAGAGCTTTCAATTAACTTCCTATCATATCACCATATGCCTTAGTTTTTGAAGTGATAGTGGCATTACACCTTCTCTGTGAATGTTTAGCACAGGAGAAGAGATTTTTCCCTTCTGTTTTATTGTCTCATCATAGTCCCAAACTGATGAGTATCAGGCACATCATTTTTTAATGCCCTCCCCTCAAAAGTGTTTGTAGTTTTCTTTAACGAATAATTTACAATGTTAGGGTCAGAAGGAACCCTGAGATCTCTCAGGTTGAATGCTTGCTAAGGAGAGAGCATGGTGATGGTGATCTGCTCTTTGGGGAGGATTGCTCTCATACTTTATCAGCATAAAATGGACAGAAGAGCCTACATTAGGAAAACAGTTCTGTCAAGCAGCCATTGCAGAATTAGACAGGAGAAGGAATAATGTTGGATTCTACCTAAGAAAGCTAGTGTTGTCCACTGACAATTACACTTAATTATATAGTAGCTGTATCCCAGATACATTCTGGCATTAGGTACAGGAAGGAAGACACAAGCTCCACCCCAAATGCTCCCTTTGCATTGCGATTATAGCTTTATCTACCCTTATTATATTCATTCCAGTTCCTGCCACAGATGGTTTTTTGTGTATAATTTGTTCTGGTTTCTTTTCATAGAGAACCAGATTTTCCAAAGGTATTTCATGATTTCAGTGGATGCTGGGTACTCTTCATGGTGCTTTGGAAATCCCACTACATACTTTCCTGCATTTAAAGCAAGTTTAACCAGCCTTTGGTATAATATCCCTCTATGTATTTTTAGCTCTATAATCTATGCACCAAGTTCCCTATTAAATGTACAAATGTAAATCTAATTTATGATTATTTTTCAGAGTAATAAAACCCTCATTAAAAAGTCATATCTTTTATAAACTGAGAGACAAATAAACGTATGAATTCTTTTTCTCAGTCTAGGGCTGATTCTTACCAGAGTGATGGTTCATGAATTAGTGATGAAGCTGAAATATTGGCAGGGAGGAAGCAACATGCTGAGAATAAAAATGTGTTATTAAACTAAAAGCAATACTTTCAAATGTCCTGAAAGGCAATGTAAGGGCTCTTGCACAGAGCAAGATTAATATCCTTGCCTCTAATGCAAAAAATAAATATTTGGGAGTGCTATGAAGTTCTTATGGTGAATATGCAGTTAACTGAGCTGGTAAGCACAGGTAACGCTCACCTTGTTACCACTGTACTTGGAAACTCAGCTCAAGTAGAAACTCACTGACCAGAGTTTCATCCTTCCCCCAAACTGTCATGTTTCCCCCCTGTCATGTCCCTTTGAAATCCTCCCTCCAGACCTGCTGGGATATCTGGGGTAAGTTCACCTGATGCCAATGAGGTGATAACTGCAGAAACTATGAGACTTCTTATTTGTATGTTTATTTTTATGTAGTGTTTAAAGAAGACATGATTTGAAGCCATCCAGCCATATACAGAGTGGGCTGAGGCTAACATATATTCCCATTTTCCTTCTTCCCTTTCCCATTCTTGGTATTCGTTAAGCTAATTCTTATCTTCTATCTTAATTGTACCTTCACTTCAGTGCTCTTCACTTGAAAGATAAATAGTGTAAATAAAGGCAATACTGAGTAGCATAATTAAACACAGCAGTACCTGTCCATCAGATTGGCAGCTCTGTTATGGGCCCTTATACTAATTGCATTTATAGGGCTGAACACAATGGGATGGTGTGCGTGAGAACTGCTGTTACTGTAATACACGTAATCAGAAGGTGTTGAGAGAGGGACTTGAGTCCCTCTTCAATACTTTGTCATTAGGTCATGATCATGGCATCATTTTTAGTGCAATCTGCTCTTCACTGTGTTACCTCATGACTTTTGTTCAGGAGCAGTAGTCAGCAGTGTGCCTGGGTCTCTGACTAGTGGTAGTTCTGATACAAAGGTAAATGAGCTTGCAGCTGAATTAGCTGGCACTTGAGGATAGAGATTGAGAGAGTTTCATATACGCAAATGTCCACAGCAGTTTGGCAATCAAAAGCACTGGTTTTACACAGATGAACAATCTAACCCAGTGCAAATTCCACCTGCTGGAAAACACGTAAAGCAGTTGGGACATAATTGGAAAGGACTTAAGCCAACATCTAGCTAGTTTTTAAAGACCAGGTCGAAACTTGTGAGTACCCAATACCTGCCTAATGAGAAGCTCTTATACTTACACTTTGCTGTGAGACATCTGCTGCTGGCCTCTCTGTGTGGCAGCAGACCCAAGTCAGATAATCCATTAGAATAGTCTGGAACAGGCAAAGGGGAAAACGCTGCTCTGTTTGGTGAAAGAGATGTCCAGAAAGTGTTCGTTCTCTCTCTCTCTCTCTCTCTCTCTCTCAACATGCTTGCCAGGAGCTAAAGTGGGTATACTTAATGAAAAATTATTTTCTGGCTTCTAGACTCTTTCTGAGCCACATCTATGGTCAGCAGCAGGTTATGGGGGAAAATGTATGTTACTTTACAGCTTTCTGGAACCTTGAATCTAGAATTATAACAGCAATCATCTTAAACAGTAAAGTTAACTAGCTCAAGAACTAATTCCGCCCATGTTTTATGTGTACATCTTGTCTTTGAGAGAATATCCAGTAAATGTTTCTTACTTGCTGTTTTATGTCTTCATTCTTTCCAGCTTCAGCTTTTGGAATTTAAGGGACTAAAGAGGAGTAATCAAGCTAAGCTAGTCTCTATCTATAGCATTTTTATGATGTAGGATTTTTTATTTGTAGGTTGTGAGGAGTTGTTCGTGGACTGGATTGATTTCTTGAGAATTCACCAGCTCAACCAGAATATTTAACACATTCTTTGTGTATATAACACATTCCATTCTTGCCTGTGCTGATGGAAATGATATTGCTTCCGTAATAGGTTTTACCTAAGAAAATGCTGCACAGGTACAAATTATCAGGGGGGCAATATTAAGAATTTATAGTCTCATCATGGCTCTGTAACTGGGCTCACCAGTGAAAGAAGAAAGGATGGTGTTAAAAATGAAAGGAAGTATTTCTCATTCGCCTCTGTCCAAGACCACAGACGTTGCATTCTTGTTGGAAATATGCTGAGGATAGCATGTTCATGAAGTATAAGCAGTTAGGTACCTCTAACATCATTTCATTAACTCAACAGCCAAGTGAGGATAGGGAAATTAGTTTATGATATGGCAACCTTCTGATTACTCTGTTTCAAAGGAAGCCTTACAAGCTCCCTTATAACTTGGGAACCATTTACTACCATATTGCTATTGTGTTTGCAATATGCATTATAATTCTGTATCTTGTCTTATTTATTTAAGCTAATATCAAACCTTATTACAAGAGCGCACATAAGTATGCTATTATCTGCTTGGAAAACTGAAGTTACCCCATTTATCCAAAGGGAGATACTTTCACGCATTTGTAAAACAATGCAACCAGCTTTTCTGACCTGGTGATGGGATACACAACTCTTTTGCTAAGTATCCAGGTTTGGAGATCAGTCTTTGACTGTCAGGCTGTCAGACCAATCAGTCTGCTTTCTGCCACAGCTCAGGGAATGGATGTGCCGCTAAGAACAGGAGGTGGGGCAAATCCCAAATGCCGCTGATTTCTGTTGAGATACTGGCCTCGGAAATGCTTTGGTCAGCTGAGGACCCCAACTGTTCTATTGTAGATTTGTGCTACACGTGGTCCTGTGAAAAGATTAAATATTGTCCTTCACAAAGGCTCAAATAACTGCTACATAAAGAACAGAAAGCTGCTGCACTGTAATAGGTTGAGCCAACATGGCAATATTTGTAATTCCCAAATGTAAGTATTTTCTTTATTGACATATAAATTACTGTTTTTTCTAAAGAGACAAGACATATAAATTACTGTTTTTTCTAAAGAGACAAGACAATAGTTTAGCCTCAAAATGCAGATTTTTCTGATTCCCCAGGAGTGTCTTTGCTGGTGCTACCAGCCAGGTACCTTTGCACAGTGCTGCAAGAGCTTCAGGTGAAGCTGAGAGGCTGGGGTTCATCACATTGTCTGGGAGCGCTGTGCGGGAAAAACAGCACCATCACTGGTGAACAGTAAACTAGATGTTTAGAATCTTTCTGCCAGTGATAGTCTAGCTCAGAAATCCTGAAAAGAGGCTTTCTTCTTCAGAAGGCATGTTATCTTGTGAATTTATCAAGGGGATGGGATTGATTTTTATAAATATTGATACTAAAATTATGCCTGCAGAATTGTTGGACTAGATTAAGGTTTTATAACTCGTGGTACACTGCCTGGAGTACCACAAAAAAATAACTAGTTTAGGCCAACCAAACGCATTTCAGTCAAAGTATTTTGCTTCTTTCTTCAGATCATAAAGCTCTTACTTGGTTTTGTAAAACAGACCAATTTTAAAATCAAGAAATAATTTTTAAAGGGAGAATGGAAATGTTTGATTTTGAATAGGCTGATTTTTTTTTTTAATAAAAGGTTTTGTTTCAGCATTTTCAAAGTTCCCTCCTCATTTCCCATCCAAAACTCTTTGCTGGACTAAACCCTAACTGAAACCTAATGCTGCCTCTCTTCACCAAAAGTGTATTTTTCCATTAGTTTTCTCTTGGCTAATGGAAGTCCATCTAGTTTCAGTAGAAATTTAAACATAAAAAATGGCTCAAGCATTAACAAGGAAGTATTAACAATTAAACAATTAATTGAGGGCTGGTGGATGGGAGGGAGTTCAGTACTCTTCTGTGACGTAGTAAAGACTAGAATAAGTTACATAAAGCCTTTTATTATGGTTTAATAATATAGGGCTTACATCTTCTAGAACCTCCATATACAGAAGTCCCTTGTGCTTGGGTGATCATTACTTGACCCAAATAGTTTCAGCTAGGAGCCATACAGCCAGTTATTGATGGTAGCAAAGTATGACAAAAACAGGAGGGCGCATGGTTGAAACATGGTTCCTAGTGATGACTGCCCTTTGGATGATGGCCAGCGTTTAGCCATGCAGAGGGAGAGCTGTGTGCCTGGTCCTGCCAGTACTGCCTCTCCTCCCTCCCCATCAAATGCCTGAGGATTAGACAGGCCAACAGCAAAGGGACACCACGTTCTGCAGCAGTGAATTTGAATAAGGTAACCTGGCTGCTGTTTCTGTTGCACTGAACTCCATGATGTGTGGGTGTGCTTGGCAGGTCAAACAGTTTGGGCCTTTCCAGGGACACGACAGGGCAACTCCAAGCTTTCAAAAGGAGATGAATTTGGGAGACATGCTAAGGCATTCAACTTGGACAAGACAGCTGTGTGCCAAATGTGTACAGTGGCAAACTTTGGATATCCAAGTATTTTTTTCCTGTTTAAAACTTTGGTATCTATGTGGTTGAATTGAGATTACTCAGCTGGCTGTAAGTGATGTTTTTCTGCTTGTATTTTGCTATAGATTTTGGTACTCCATAATAAAGCAGTATAGAAAAGGAACAGGAGGATTCCAGGAAGTTACAGACCACCAGACTGCTCTGGGCAAACCAGCCAGGCTCATACAGAGGTAGCTGGAGGAACATGTAGAGCGAAGTGACGGTCTCTTCAGTTGGCATCATGTCAGGGATGCAGCAGCGCAGGCAGGCAGGCTCCAGTGTGAAAGACCTACAGCAGTTCAGGGGTGCCTCCAGCTGACGTAAGCTGCGCAGTTGGACTGCTTGTGTGCAGCAGCTGGGAGAGCAAGGCAGAGCAAGAGCTCCACGCAGGCTCCTAGATATCAGGGGAGCCTAGCCCAAAGCATTCCACCAGGTCATGATAGCCCCCTCACAGTCTTTCCTTGCCTTGGCATGCCCCCCCATGATGGCAATTTCAGTGTTGCCCACAGAGCAAGTATCGCGAAGTATCTCCAGGCAGAGCAGTGTACTCTAGGCACACTGTATCCTGGGCTGCAGATGACTCTTTTCAGTGTAATTAGCAATCATCATTATTGAAGGATGCATTTTTTAATTACAAAATATTTAAGGGTTTTCAAATAATTCGATCCTGAAAGCACTAATGATGGTGCTAGAAGAGAAGCAAACACACTTCCTCTTCAGAAGAAAATACAGTGGAAATTAATAGGAAATGGGAAATAACTGAATCCTATTGGAAATAACTGAATCCTATTCAAAGGTCAATAAGGCCTATGGCAAAGACAAAGCTATAGAATTTTTCACTTTTCCTAGAAAACCAGCCTATTTATTACTATAGCAAGCATATAAATGGCTATTAAATTATACAGGAGGTGCTGAAACATTTCTTATTTCATAAGGGGAAGAAATACAAAATAGCTACCATATATGATGCAAAAAGAAAAGAAGGTGCTCACAAAACAATAGGTATTTTGAGTTTGTGACAGAAAGCAATCTCCAGTTCTGTAATTTCTTTTCAAAGGCATTCCATCTGCATTCTCTTCAGCTTCTACCTCAGACATGGGACAGTCCATAAACATCAGCAAGCCATTTGGCTTTCCTCTTCCTAAAACATTTCATAGCTTTGCCTAAAAAGAATGCCTCATAACAGACAGGTTGATGTGCTGAGATCATTGATCAGGTGATAGCTATTTTTTTCTTATTATTTCTTGAGCATATCTGCATACTGGTGTCCTGGTGTTGCCTTTCCGCAGTATTAGGCTGCTCAGGGCAGAAGTCAGCTGTTTGCTTTTGTGCTTGCACTGCCTGGATGGTGTTAGTCCTAATCCTGATCCGTGACTGAAGAATTAGACCAAAGCCAAAAGGTCTGCATCAGAAATGTGCTGTAAAGACTGTCACATCCCTTCCATTCACCTTTAGCACCTCAGACAGCTGGGCTAGAGTGAGTGAACTGGAGAGGCAGTGCCATGCCAGAGTCCCAGCCGTTAGTCACATAAGTGCTTCCCAGTTGTGATGGGCAAGGTCGAGGAAGCTGGAGATTTATTTGTCAAATGCAACCTATTTTTATCTGGAAAGTGTGCTCCAGGAATCAAAACTTTGGGAAACACTGCTTTAGGCACTAGCCCAGCAAGCATGATAAATGAACACAGTAACAAGGAAAAAGGAGTTTGACATGTGCCTAAAATGACATGAAGTGAGTTAGCCTGCAGTCTCTGCCCACTCACTTTTGCAAGAAAGTTCAGTAAAGAAGTTTTCCTGGGAATATGCTCTTTACAAGACCAAAAAATGGGTAATGAAGTTTCTCGGGGATATTTATTGCCAGTAGCACAACATCCCACGAAGAACACTGGAAATAGAAAACCTGCTGTTTCTGCAAAGAGAGCTTCTCAGTAGATGTCTGTGACTTTCCCAGCATATAGCCTTGCCCAAGATTAATTCTAGTTTAGCTTGAATTGAGAGACAGGCATCTTTTAGGCTAGTAATAAATGCACGAAGATCCACCTTCAGCTGTGAGTATGAGTTATAGCTTCAGATGGGTCAGAAGTGTAGGTGCCCCACTATGCATAATGTTTTGAAGAAGTGAACAGCTTTCAGCAGGATGCTGGAGGAAATAAACTCTTAAAACATATTAACTCCATTATCTTGCTAGTCTTGTCTCTTCTTTCCAAATCTTCCTTCAAGCTTCCTCTGGTATTTCTAGTGTGTATTACTAGCACCTTCTCCAGTCCTGTTTCTGGCCTAAATTTAGAGCAGCTCATGTTGAGTGACACCACTGAAATTCTTGAGGTTCATATGAGTTTGAGATGCAAAAGGGAGCTTTCATTTGGCATTAAATGTGACACTTAGTTGACCTTCCTGAGATTTTCTTCTGTTTTAGACTAGTACTATGCTAATTATTGAAAATTCACTTTTCTTGAAATCATATATTTCTGCCTGGTACTTTAAATGGTGGATGAGGACAGTCAACAAACAGTTTGCCTGTTCAAACTGTCCAGACCCATGCAGGCCTGACTGTGGAAACGTAACCAAACAAGCACTGATTATCCTTGCTAGTCATGCAGTTGAGCTACTCCTGTGGTGGTCGATTGCTTCTATTTCCAGTGCTGGCTGAAAGGGAAAGGCATTGAAATTGGAGTATTAAGAGGTGAATTACTTTTTTTAACCCTTAGCATTGTGGATGTGACCTCTCATAGAAGCGATATCCTGAGGCCATTCTCACATTGCAGTAATTACATGCATAAAACCTGTCCCCATCAGCACACAGTAGGCTACAGTCTAACTCCACACATGAACTCATGAACTAAGGTCCAAATTTCAGTTCCTCTACAGATTCAGCCTGTTCCACTCCCTACAATCTGTTACACCTGTTTTCTGCCATTCTGCCACAACTTTTGCTTGTGGGATGTAATGCTTTGCAAGAATACCCAGTTTTGGCAGTGTTGAGCAATATGCGGAGCAGGGCTAAGTCTGCTTAAGCATCCCCGTGCTGAACACCGCCGGGTCCAACTTCCAGACACCAAACTACTGTCCTGAATTCATCACATGAAAATAAAGTGTCTGATCTCCCAGTATAATGCCTGGGAAAAAACAGATGTTTAAGAACAGAGTCCATACATGCCAAGTGTCCCATTCCTGGCACCAGCAACCACCTGCTGTCTGCTTTGGGCAGCAGCCTGCCTTTTTGGGCAGACAGCAATATGCTGTAGCTGCAGCTGAGGTTGTCCAAAGGAGACAGATTTTGTCAAGGTGGTGTGATGGTGTAATGTGGGCATGATGGCAAACCTGTGATGTAGCCTATGAAATGAGTCCAAAGACCAAGTTTTGGTCCCACAGAGTAACAGCACTCAGAGCATGAGGTGGGATATGTAAAAAATGAAAGGGGAAAAAATGCATAATGGTTCTCATTATGATGTTCTTTAAAAAAAAATCCTGGAATGATTATGTTCTTACAGATTTTTGCAACAGTATCCACCTCCCTTAAAACTCAAGTGATCGATCTCAGATCTTTGTGCATGTTCTTAAGCTGATTTCAATAAGCTGTTTCATAGTCATAATCATTATTACGAAAATCTCTGTCCTGAGGTGTTATGTACCCCAGTGGCAGCAAACCTGCTGTGCAGTTCACTGGGTTATAATGCAACACACTAATGCGCTTAAAATAATGAGGTTGCTCTGTTCAGTGGGGTATGATGAAGAATAGGAGCTACTGCTGGGAGCTCAGATTTGATTTAAATTCCTGGCAGGAAAGGTTCCCTATTAGAATACCATTGCAAGGTGCTATATTTGTATGTTCTTTAGTGTCCATTTCATGCTGGACAATGAAGAGGCCGAAAAAGAATTTTTTTCATCTTCTGCCCAATGCACATAAATGGTATGATGAATTGAGGCCTTGTGCCCTCCTGATGCTGTTAGGAGTAAACATTGGATTGCATTAGGCTACACACAGAGTGAATCGTGGCTATGTTGGACTCAGTGGGAGATCTGAGCTTTGGTTTCAGTAGCACTGATTTTTTTCTTGGAGTGTCAGTGTTCTCAGGTCTCTTCCAGGCAGCTTCTACCTCTTTCTTAGTATGGGGTGAGAAGAAACAGCTGATTTGATCCCTTCCCACTCCTTGCCTGTCTGGAAGTGAGGGAGAAGTTAGAAATTTCTTTCCTTTAATTAATGGGAAGGACCTAGCCTTTATAGATGCCCATCAGCTTCAGTCTCTCCCATCCATCTCTAGACTTTTCAGTGTAATTGGTAGAACATCTTTCTGTAGATGATTCATATGGTCTCAACTCTATTTTTTGCTTGGTAGTAGAGTCTGGTTTGTCAGAAAAACAGTTATAAGTCGATGGTACCTAGGGAGGAGGTCTATCAAGAGAAAAAGTTGCCAGTTTTGCAGAGTTTTTTAGCCATTGCTTGGACTTAATCGTATCTTAGAAACCCAGTAAGTGAGATGACCTATATCCCTTTTAGAGGAACACTTTCCTCATAGTACTTAGAGCTCGACATAAACACAAATGAATCCATAAAACATTTTAGCTTCTGGCACAGAAGCTTTCAGGGTGTCAAGCAAAACAGGAGCTAAATGGAAATGCTCTGTCTACATAAGGCTGTAAAACTGTCTGTGGTTGCCAGCTAACTGGATTTAAAAAATCTGCACAAGTCCATGTTATTTCAGCTTATAGTTGATGTACATTTTGTTTGGACCAGTTTTCTCCTTTATAGATGCCTAGCTTCATGATTAGATATGCAGTTTAAACTGGGTGTTATTTCCTATTTGCAATTTAACCCAAGAGGGTCAATTTTCCCCTATCACAGGGCCGGAGTGGCAAAGGAAGCATCTATGTCTGGGCCTCTGGAGATGGGGGCAGCTACGATGACTGTAACTGTGATGGTTATGCATCGAGCATGTGGACTATCTCCATCAATTCTGCTATAAACGACGGACGGACAGCTTTGTATGATGAAAGCTGCTCTTCAACCTTGGCCTCCACCTTTAGTAATGGGAGGAAGAGAAATCCAGAGGCTGGCGTGGTGAGTCCAGATATTATTGTGCTGTTGCTGCTGTCTTTGTGCACTCCCACGACTTATTACATCTCTGTCTGCTTTGGAGCAGCAGATGTTGCTTTGTTGAGATGGATATTTTCTCATCTGCAGTACCTGATCATGCCAAAACTGTCAGCTGAGGAGATGTGGGATTAGTATTAAGAATAGCAATGATCTTCCATATTTTATATCTTCTTAAAGTTGGTGCTTTCCTTTATCAGAAATCTTTACTGATTTAAAAGTTCAATTTCCCACTTTCCAGAGGACAGGGTGACAAAAGGTCTCTAATACAATCTAAATGAAAAGTGTTGAAGTCTGTGCTGACATCAACAGAGATCATCTGTATGTTAGTTGAGATCATACCTAATTGTACCAGCAGAGCAGACATGAACCAGACTTCCGCTGTGCTAGAAGCTGTACAGAACAGAAAGACAGTCACTTGCCTGCAGAGGAAAAGTGGGGGTTCAGACTACCCTCAGAGATACAGTCTCATATTGAGATCAGTGTGGAGCATCATATTCAAGGGTTCAGTCCTTTACAGGGCCAAACTTACTACTGGAAAATACACGCTTTCTGTTCATGTATAACTGGGATTCTCTTCCAGTAACCAGTCATTGTTCTTATCAGTGTTTTCAGACTATCCAGGATATAGTCTAATTCACAGAATGAAAAATTCAGGTGTAATAACTCAAGGTTGGCCTTTGCCAAAAGCTGCTATACATTTTCTTCAGCCCTGTCTCAAACCCCAAATAAAGACGTATTGTAGCATCCTGTGTGCAGTAACAGATGGAAAAATACTGGTTTCTGCTATGCGCTAATATCAGCCAAGATGATCTGTGTCGCCTTTTATAATTATCACCATAAAATGTACTCCTAGGGTATCTTTCAGATCTGTTCTAGTGACTAATCTATATAGAAGATAGAAGATTACTGCTGTTGGTTCTGCAGTTGCACCAATGTTAGAAATTTCAATATTGTTAAAAATTCAAATTTCAAATCATCCTGATAACCACAGGAGAATTTAAGGCCTTTGATTAAACAGTGTTTATAGGAAATAAATGACATCTGTATGAGTTTATGAGTTCTAAGTGTTAATGAACATTGTTTTCTTACATTATAATCTATTCTTGTATTCCTGACTTCTCTAACTATGTCATATTGTGTTTTAAAATACACTATTCCAAGAAGAAAACAGATTATCAGGATCCTAAGAACAAATACACAATTATTCCAAAGAGCAAGGGCACAAACTGCACTTTCTGTACTTTTCTGAGTCTGTAGCCCCCAGGAAAATGGACTAGCTGGTTTCATTAATTAACTCTAATATCATTACAGGCTACAACGGATTTGTATGGCAACTGCACTCTCCGTCACTCGGGAACGTCTGCAGCTGCCCCTGAGGCAGCTGGAGTGTTCGCCTTGGCCCTGGAGGCTAAGTATGCTGTTAAGAAATTCTTTGTGAGCTCAGGAGAGCAGGGGGTTTGGTGTTTGTTTTATGTTGTTTGTCATATAAGCCAGCTGCCTGGGGCACGGGGGCTAGAACAGCTAACAGGATGCCTGATACAGTAGTGACATGCGTGGTAACTTACAGATGGAGCTTCAGTCTTGCCAAAAGCAAAAAACAGACACATTTTGGCTGACTCGCTCACTCTCTGTGTCCTCTATACCCACACCTTTCAGGGGTTTGGCTTCTCTAGCACTGTCTGAGGGAGAGATTATTTCAGTTAATGCTCTGTTTGCATTTCTCCACTTCTCCAGTGGGGAACGTCCAGTTCACAAAAACAAGAATGAACCTACAGTATCAGCCAGGAGTTCATCCTGTGCCACGTTCTGTCTGCAATGGTGGATGCATAGGGGAGAGTATAAAAAACAGGGATGTAGAGTGATCTTTCACCGAGCAGCTTTGGCAGTCAGTTGTTTGAAGAGGGGGTATCTAGCCTATCCTGTTTAATAGGCACAGGCAGATTTGTCTTCCTTGGATTTATCTGACCCTTTTTCAACTTGTCTGTACATTTGGCATCTGTATCATCCTGTGGCAATGAGTTCCAAAGTAATAATAATTTTTAGAGGGGTGGAGAAATTCTTCCTTTGGTTTGTTTTCTCATTGCTGGTCATCTGCTTGGGTGCTACATAATTCCTCTGTTCAGTGAAAGAGTAAATATCTATTCTTTATTTACCTTCTTCATGCTATTCATGACATTGGAAACCTCTTGTATATCTTATTTCATTATCTTGTTTTCTAATGATTAGGAAAACTTCCTTAAAATAACATATACTATCTGTTTCCTTTTGCGTTAAACTGCTTTATGAAGTGAGACAACATTTGATCAAAGTTACACAGCTTTAGTTGCTGCAAGCACAGCATGGAGTGAGCACTATATACATAGTTTTCTTTGACAGTATGCAGAAGAATGAAGATTTGGCAGAGGAGACAAAGTGTATGAGTGTATTGTATCATTAGTAGAGCCGTGATTGTTGTGCTCAGAGCATGACTCAGGCTGAGTTTAATTGCTCCAGTTTTATACATATAAAACACCCATGCCAAATGCTGAACTTTGGATGATCAATCCTTTTACTATCAAGTTTGTTCGGTGGGACAGCCACAATGTAATAAATTAATATGGCCATAAAAATATAAAGGCTTAAGGAATTTTCTGATGACTGCATGTTTAACCTGGACTAAAATCTTAATATCTCAGTAATAATTATCATTCCTCTTCATCTGGGCTATCCACGAAGACTGGAATTAATCTCGCCAAACTGTCACGAGTGGAAGTTAGGCTAATACCTCTGCTTTGCGATTGGTTTGGTAGCCTTTGCTGAGAAGAAAGAAAGAAAAAAAAAAGAATTGTAATTGTCTCCTATCTTCTTCCAGGCTGGCTCTTTTAAACTTTCATTGTATTGTGTAGAATTGCCCTGGATGGGTTACGCTAGCCTTCACAGGAAGGCTGACGATTCCATGTGCAGACCTCCCACCATGTCTCTCAGCTCATTTGTAGTACAGGTCTGACGTGTCTCTAAAATGCAAGCTAATCTGTGAGCTGAAAAGTATAATTTTAAGATACTTAGCAGGGAGCTCTTAAAAGGTTTCAGGAAGAATGATGCAAGTTATAGCTGGTTTTCAGCTATCTTGTGTCACCTTGAAAATGTTTAAATAATTGGCTGTTCTGGTGTACATTCAGCCTGCGCACGTGCTTATTACTTGGGGCACAGAAAACTGAGAAGCAGATCCTTTTAGGTTGATGGTTTGAATCAGACATATTGTAATGTTGAAAGAGTTCATCATAAAATGACTGGAATAACTTCGGTTATGTAGAATTAGAATTTCAGTTCTAAAGTTTTCAGAATAAGAACTTATAAATGCCCTTCCTATCATCATAATCACTGTGAATCTAGGAAGACAAGAGCTGGTGATGAAAAATGATCATCTAATCTAGACAAACATTACTGTACTTCATCCATGCTAGTACATCATGGGTGACAAACCTCTATCATACCTTAAAATGTAAATTCACAGCCACCCACAGCCTGTATGTCCATATTCACAGTCCAGTGGAATTCCTAAGGCCTTGCTTGTTATAGCCCACTGGCTCCATCAGATCAGGGCTGCTCTGGGAGAACCTTGGAAGGTCTAGGGGAAAAGCAGGAGAAGCAGACATGGAAGCAAGGGGAAGATATAAGAGGAAAGCTAGGCTATATTCTGTCATCATCTTTTTTTTTTTTTTTTTTTTTAATTCTGTTCAGGGTCTGGCGTAATGTACCACTCACTTTATTAGCTTAAAAATTGCATGGGGGATATATAGTGTGTAGTTGAAATCAGTTGCTTTTAAGAACAGGGAAACAATCAGAAATGATTATGTAATTTTGGGGAATATGTGAAGTTCTATGCAATTAAAACCTATTCTTGTTCCCACTGAAATCAAAAGAAGCTTTATTATTGATATGTATGTAGATACATTTTCTGTGCGATTCATAGAAGCAAATTTTACCAAAATGCATACTCAAACACACTATCTTTCTTTAATATCTGCTTAGAAATACTGTTTTCCATGCTGCTCTTCCACAGCTTGGATCTGACATGGAGAGACATGCAGCATTTGACAGTGCTCACCTCCAAAAGGAACCAGCTTCATGATGAGGTTCATCAGTGGCGTAGAAATGGTGTTGGGCTGGAATTCAACCATTTGTTTGGCTATGGCGTCCTAGATGCAGGAGCAATGGTTAAGATGGCAAAAGACTGGAAGACTGTTCCTGAGAGATTCCACTGTGTTGGAGGGTCAATACAGGAACCTGAGTAAGTGAATAGTCTAGTTTATGGATTTTGCTTTTTTTCCAGGCATTTAAGAGACCATAAGCGTGCAAGTGCCTTAACAAAGAAATAGATGATCAGAGAAATATACTGAACAATTTTTTTCTAAGAAAGCCTAATGTTATCAGTCACAATCCAGATATTTCAATAAATTAATAAATAAGCTATTATGATTTTTCAAATCCTGGATGATCTGTAGAGTCATTGCTAATGCCAGTAGTATTAAAAGCAGCATCTATTTTTCCTGATCACTCACAAGTACGTCTGTGGCAAAGCTTGTGTGAAAAAAGAGCATGTGCACAAGTAAAAATCTGGGAGGCTGGCACCTTAAACCAAGTAAATTACTTGGGGCTGCCACAGTGCTGCCAAAAATAATTTATCTCTTAGCCAGGTTATATCTCCTTGTGACCTATTCCAGTAAACAGTTTTATCTCCAGAAGACTGAAGCAGTCACCTACAGGTATCAGGGATTCAGTTTGAACATTTCACCATTTAATTGTGTTTGGTTTATGTTCTTCACATCTCTAATTGCAGGATAGGTAGTCAAATTATTTTCTGATTACCTTCATGTGCTAAACTGAGTGAGTCAACAAGTGAATGAATTAATACTAACTGACTACAACAGCTATAGTTCAATTTAATTATTTGAAATTCTAACCTGATGATGGCCAATTTATGTCTATAACATTTGAAATTTGACTTTTCAGTGCCATTTTTGAAGGCATTATTCTACTGGAAAAAGAAAGTAAACCAACATGCCACCCTGGCACATAGCTCAGCCAGGCAAAGAACAGGTTTGCTCCCAACAGATTTGTATTTGCAGGATCCAAGGTTCTACAGCTGAGATCTGAGTTTAATTTATCTGGCCCACACATGCTCACAGATAGGTAACAAATGAGAGTGCTGAAACTAATTTTGAGCTGTCTCTAGCTTATTCATAATTTACATGCAGACTGTGTTTATGAAGACAAACCATCTCATTTACCTTAGTACAGCCCTATTTATTGAAATGGAGATTGCTTTACAGGAAAAGAGAGAATTTCATTCTGTAGATTTGGCTGCATCCATTAGGCAATGTGGTAGATGTATTTGGGAGCAGACTGAGCAAGAGTGGGGCAAGTACTATGTAGTATTATCGTCTCCTTCTGCCTTTGTTTTTCAGTCCAGTTTCTGCTACTGAAAGGAGTGTTGGATAGAAAAGCAGAAGTCATGGTGCTTTCAGAAAACTTGCTTTCCCTTGATGATGGCAGGGCATTTCCTCCATCCCAGGAATCTTGAGCTGCAGTAAGGCTTCTCTATGGCTGTGATTCTCTGAAAAGCTCCAGAGTTCAGAAATGCACTAACTCTCTTCTGAGAGCAACACCCAGAATAGGCTCCGTGCTTAGAGCACATGCATTTGTAAAGAAGAGATTTTAAAAGCATAGACAGCAGTGAAGTTTTTTCCAACTGAGTCAGGCACTACCTAAGCCTTGGAAAAGCCTAAATCTACTGCAATAAAGTATTAGTGTGCATTATGTGTAGGTGCCCCTTCTATAATTATCTGATACAGCTGTATGTTAATAGTACTGCTATAATATTTATGTCTCCCAATGAAAATATCTCTGACAGGAGATAATAAACCTCATGACTTGCAACATCTACATTTTTTGAATTACATTATAAGTGAAACTTGTCAGGTCCCAGCATCTCCAGAGAATCCTTGGAGATGAAAACTGACGCTGTACTTCTGCCATGGTTAATTGGTTTATTTTTCCAGTCTGGCATTGTTGCAGCAACATTTTCTATATTTAGGTAGGTAAGCAGCTGATACAGTGGCATGTACCATAGCAACATTGTCAATTAGCAGAAACAGGCCAGGGAAGAATTTAATGCCTAGAATATGTGGTGAGCTGAAAGTAATCAATATTTAAAGTGCAGCATTTCTCTGCTGACTATAGAAACGCTTGTTAGCAATAGCAACTTTCCGTGAAAAGGGATTTTTGTTGGGTCAGCAAAAAGAAAAAAAAATGGACAAGTCTATGATTCTGGCTGGTCCAGGGAGCTACAGAGATGATTTAACTCAATCATAGTTCATTAGCTGAGGAACAGAGGCACAGGAGTGTGCTTCTGAAAAATGGCTAGGTCTCCCTGCTGATCTGTGTAACTGGATATTACATTTCATGCAAAAATGAATATGTATACTGCAATTGAACAGCTATAGGCTGTGATGAATGTGGGAAAAACATCTCTTCTGCTCCTTTCCTGTCAGGCTTTTTTGTCCCCTTTGTTTTAAGTTATTTTTGTTTCTTTGGGGAAATTCACCTGGACTATTGTAATTAGTCTAGTGAAGCAGAGAGAATTGCATCCTAATTAATAGCAAAGGCGGAAACAGATCAAGCCTGTTCTGCTGTGCTTTAGAGAGATGAGATAACTTTTGCACTGCAGCACTCAGAAGGTGGAGGGAGCAGCTGGCAGGCTGTCTGCAGAATAGATGGTGTTGTAACACTGCTGTTTTGTTATTTCTTTGGGGTTTGGTGTTGATAGATAAAAAAGACTTGTCCTCTGGGGTCCTCCTTCATTTACTGAAGGAGATAGAAAGCGTTTATCATAACTTTCAGAATGAAGCGCTGTTTAACAAATCTTTGTCTGCGGTGTGAGATTGCTCTGAGACCATGCCAGTTCAGATGCCTTTGAGGACAATGCTAGTAATCCTGCCGGGATTAATTTCTCAAGCATTTAATTCTCCAGTTTGCACAAAGTTACCACTGCCCAATGGGAGTCTGCAAAATGAGGTGATAGTTCCCATGCAGAGAAATTGCAAGTGTAAGGCAACTATGAGATTACGATCCTTCACCTCTGGCTGGCTTATAGTACATTTTCCTTGCACTTTGGGATACAAAATAAATCCTGAGGCTATTATACTCAAATGTTCAAATCTTTTAGCTATACAATGTTTATGTTATACCAGCTTCTGCTCCAGGGCATATATAAGATTCAGAACAACACAGATTTTTCGGTTTAATATGGGTTTTTAAATGCCTTGAGGATCTGGGCCTGAAAGTCTTTTTACTCTGTAAGGAGTCCTGAGAAGACAATACTTTATTAAAGGGGAAGCAGAGGCTGGCCTGAGCCAATTAGCAATGTATCGAACTGTAATGCCTGGAATTTATTTCAGGAAGAAAAGAATTCCTGGAAATCAGGCTCAAGTGAAGTGCTTTCACTGGACTCTGAAGAATGCACTATTTCATTAGGAAAGGGAAACAGTTGGATTTGTACTTATAGCACTCATTTCTTTTGAAAAGAAGTGAGTGTTTAAAAATAATGAACAAAGGCTGTCACTTCATCTTGCTCTGTAACTATCATACATAGTTAATAAAATGCCAGCTTTATTCAAGAGCTGTAGAAATATAAACAAGTACTTACCTTTTAAATTTATAGGTCTTTAATCCTGAATGAGTAATGCTTAAAAAAAAAAAAAAGTGATACATCAAACATTGTATGTCAGTAAGAAGTTCATGTACAAGAATACAGCGTACATCTGAGTATTAATTACAAACACTGAAGGAGATAATAACAAACTGACTGGAGTTTTTTGTGGCTTTTTCCCTTTCTAAAGGATTGCAGTAATTCCTGCCTTTTAAGGATTTTTCCTTTTAGGCAGGCTTCTTTGAGCCACTACTCACAGCACACTGATGGTGAAGACGCACGGAATTTTGTTCTTTGCTATTTATGCTATTTGGTAGGCAGTTCCTGAGGTACTTGGTAATTGCTAGTCGAATCCCGAGCCCAGAGAGGTGCAGCAGGCCCTCGCCTGCCGGCAGGGCGCTATTGCACTGCTCCCGGGCCGGGCGCCAGTGCCGCCGGGCCAGCGGTGCGGGCCTGAGCGCGACTGCTGCTCGGTGCGTGACGGGCTTCTGGCCTCCTCTGTGAGAGCTGGGAAGGTGCCAACGTACCCCGCTTTCCTCCAGCAGGCTCTCGCCTCTCGTCCTGGCCTCCCCTTGGAGGCAAGCTGTGGAACTGCTGCTGCCTCCCACGTTTTCTTGACGCGCTTGGGGAGTAACCGCCTGGCAGGTGCCCAGCGCGCGGGAAGGGGAGAGCACTGGCTGGCGTCACATTGCTTCCTTTTTTGTTCAGTCCATCTCTTGACAAACGTTAATGAGACCTGTAATAGCTGCAAGTGATTTCACAGACCAACGTGTGTAACCAAAGGCCCAAAAGGGTTATAGCAGTTATAGCTCCCACCAACATCATCTGCTAGAATGAAATGTGGATGGAGAGGGAAGGTAAATGGGGGGGATCACGGGCAAGTCACCGCTCCACAAACTAAAACCAATTCATACAGTGCAGGGCTCCAGCCCACGCTCTGCCCTGCTCTCATTTACCAGTCTAATGCAGCCTTGGAGAGCAGCTGTTGTTAGTGTCAGCAAGCAGCACTGAAGTCAGGACACACCAATTAATCTTTCTCCACAGAAACCCCTTGCTTTAAATGTATAGTTTATTTTGCTGTTAAATGTATGTCCTATTTCAACACAGAGTATCCGTTAATGACCAGCTCAGAGCAGGGCTGAGTCCACTTGCACTCCCCATGGTTAGGTCAGCCTCTGGGAGATTTGTGTTCAGATCACTGCTCCAAATCAGGAACATTCAGAATTCAGCCTACTTGTTTTTATTCTTTTTTGGGGTGGGGGGAATCAGCTAATTATGAAAATAATCTGCTGAGGCTGAAGTGCGTAACCCTAGGAAGGGTTTCATTGCTTGGAATGCTGATGGAAAGAGAAATTCTCCTTTAACTTGAACCTAGACCCCAGTTCCCTTACAAGAGCAGGATTTTAAATTTCAGATCTCCATCATCACTTTTGGTGTCTCCTGTTTAGTTACCTGAAGCAGCTGTCTGTCAGGCATGATAACATTCAAGAATTCCTTCTCAAGCGTCTGTTTCTAGCAACGGAGACCCTCTATAACAGGGGTGTTGTTTCTGTTTGGTGACGGGGCCCTTGCAAAACAAATATTGCAGGACTAAGCCTACATTCTGTCCATGGATTTAGCTTTTCTGGTGCTTCTGTTTTTTTTCCACCCTCATAAGGACAAATGTCCTTCAGTTAACTGTGAGTTTGCCTTTGTAAGAACTTAATTATTATAACCAAGAAATTTGTGACTTCAGGGTCCACCACTTCAGGAACTCAGTAAACTAGTTTGACTTCTTTTCTGTGTGCATGTGTTCCTCTACAGGGGAACTCAAGGATAGCAATTTTAATAGAAAAGAATTATTTAAATCAGTTGAAACTGGGATTCACCATTTGTGTTAGTTTCCAGATCAGAGCAAGGAAATAGATTTGAATATGACTGCACTGAAATTCTGTGCAGCTGACTCCATGACTCCAGATACATGTCTTTGCTGATGTCTTTTAAGGTGACTGTCTGATAGGATTGACTGCTCATGGTTCTTTTAGTGAATGTAAGGATTGTTAAGCCATTACTCAATATAGTAATGTTTAGTAAAGGCAGCTATTAAATATATATTAATAGTTCTTAAATAGCAGTTTGCACTTCTTAGTTGTATTCCTTCTTTCTTTGTGTAGGTGTACATTTTGTAATGTATTTTCAATTTAAGGTTTTAATACCATTTTATAAAAACAGAACGTTCTCTTTCTGGCTAGGCTTGCAGTTTTTATTTTCTTAATGTTTCATGTATTAATAATAATGAATGGTATTAAAAGTTAAATAATATATAAGATTATAATATTGATGTTAAATATAGTTTTAGAATAAGACATGTCATGATGTGTATATCCTTTTAATCTGCTTAATTGTATTGTGATCTCCAGAAAGATACCATCAAGTGGCAAGCTGGTCCTCACCCTTACAACTGATGCTTGTGAGGGGAAAGAAAACTTTGTCCGATATCTTGAACATGTCCAGGCAGTTATAACTGTGAATTCAACTAGGCGAGGAGACCTCAACATCAACATGACCTCGCCAATGGGAACAAAATCCATTTTACTGAGCCGACGTCCCAGAGATGACGACTCCAAGGTGGGTTTTGACAAATGGCCTTTCATGACCACACACACTTGGGGAGAAGACCCCAGGGGCACCTGGGCTTTAGAGATTGGGTTTGTCGGCAGTGTGCCACAGCGGGGCGTGCTGAAGGAGTGGACACTGATGTTGCACGGGACTCAGAGCGCACCATATATAGACCAAATAGTAAAAGATTATCAGTCCAAACTGGCCATGTCCAAGAAAGAAGAACTGGAAGAAGAATTAGATGAAGCAGTAGAGAGAAGCCTGAAGAGTATACTGAGCAAGAACTAGCACTGTTCTGCATGATGGTCTCGTTCCTTCCCCGGATCCCGCTATTCACCTTTCTACTATCCGAATGTCTGTGTTAGACATATTACAATGATCGTCTCTGTAGCCAAACTATCACACTTTCTTGATTTTAGAGTCTTAGATCTTGTCAATGATTATTTTAATTACCACTGAAGCAATCTTTTTTTACTCTAAACCACAAATATGTCATTCCCTACAAAATACTATGTACAGTTTGTGACTGTAAATGATTTTTCTTTTGGTCATACAGTTAGGTAATAACTTGCAAACAAGTTGATGGCTTTTCCCTTCATATTTTTGTGGTAAATGTTGTTTGTATTTAAAAAAGAGTGAATTTTAACATTGGCAGTTGGTGACAATGGGCCCGTTTTTAAAAATTATTGTGAGAGAGGGAATCACAAAGAGAGGTCTTTGAATGTCTAACAGCTCCTTTTGCATCATTGACTTCAGTGGGACTTTCCCCATTGGGTTCAACCAAAGTAAGACTAGACCCTAAAAAAAAAAATCTAGAGGTGAAGAAAAATTTTAAATCTAATTTGCAGAAATCAGTTCTTTTTAGAGTTTTCCTTACTATATACACTTCTACAACATACTAACGCTTTAGCCATAGAATGGTTCAATAAGCATGCAATAAGGAAGGCGAAGTGATGCCAAAGCTGTGTGATAAAGGGAACTGCATTGCCAGGCAGGGTCAGGGCATTCTAGAAGCACAAGTTTCAATTTTGTTTTCTTAATTTTGGCAATTTAAATCAATTTACCATCTTACAGCAGAACCAGCACATAAGGAATGAGATGTAGGATTTCTGGCAACCTTTGTGCAAAAGTGCATCTGCTCATCTCTATACTAAAATATACTACAGCAGCATAAGACAAGGCTGTGTCAGCATTTCCAATTACAGACCCCTGTTTTCTGGGGTTTACATCCTGGCTGTCAGTAAATTGCTGTGGGAGAAAAATGACGTATGTAGTTTCAGTCCAGAAGGAATTTTTTATCCAAATTTCATTTTTAAAAATAGAGATTTGTTATTTTTGTGTTATACAAATATATTTAAGGAGAAAAAGATGCCTAAGTTATTTTATGTATAATGCAAAGTTGGCTTTCATGGGAAATAAAAGGTAGTGTGTTTGGGAAGATTTGTCCATAGTCATTGCTCTTTGCTGTCTAAAGACTTAGTCCCACCTTCACTTTTCACATGTGAGTAAAGTCAGTCTTTACCTCCTTTGGAGTCTGTTCTGGTTATTACCACAAGACATCACATTCTCTTCAATGGGGATTACTCATGGTAGCAAACACTACATGTTCTCAGGTGTGAGATCCCAAATTATAACCTTTGAATAATAAATGGTCTTGATCCTGCAAATATTTAGGCACTAACTTAGCGTGAATGCCATCAGTGGACCTAGTCAAATGCTTATTTTAAGCAGGTGCTTAAGATCTTTGCAGGACCTGAGATCTATTTTTTAGCAGTGACTAGTTTCAGAATTTTATTAAGTATTTTTAATATGCAGAGTATTCATCTAAAATGTTTTAATAAGAGCTGTCCTGGTTAATCAGGTACATAGTAATAGAAACACATTCAGTAAGTAAATATTTATCTAACAAATTAAAAACATAACCCAAAGGTTATATGGTGCACACTTTTCATTTAAGAATGTATCCTTTATTCTGTTCCTTAAAGTGACTATCCATCTTTTATCATTCCATAAGAGGCCTATTCTAAATCCAAATGCAAAACAGCTCAACCTACTTATAGTCTATGTGAACTACACAATAAGGCCAAGGCAAGCGGGCTCGCACTGTTCATAGCTTCTTCATCGTGTTGCAGCAATCCATTAAGACTTGGTCCATTACAGACAGTGGAGTCACACTTGGTGTCAGCAAGAGAAGAATCAGGCCCTGTGTGATTTTTAATTTTCAAATGCTCTTGTTTATTTGTTCAAATACATTATAGTGTCGAATGTGTTTAACTTGGTGATTTAAAAACTAACCCAAGGACAAGATGGGCCCATTTCAAACCACAGATTAGAGTTCACAAGGCATAAACCAAAACTCACTGGAATTAAATGGGTTGACGGACAGATTGTTTGTGTCTTTGTCTGGAATTGGGTGGTTTTGAGAAAGGCTCACAGTTCTCAGAAAGAGCTGCATATACATATCGGAGGGAAGAATGTGCCATATATATATATTTATGCATACATGTGTGTCTAAATGCATACAACACACCTGTGGCATCTCTCTCTCCATATATATTATATATGATATGTATATTCAGTGAATGTTATGTATATTTGCTTATCAATATAGAGGATTACATATAGTATGCAATGTATAATACATATACACACACATAATTACTTTTTGTGTGTATGTGTTCAAAGAAACAGAGACAACTGGAAGCTATTGAAGGAATGTCTAAAATGTGGAAAAAGTTTTGGAATAAGAAAAGTCCATGTGGAAATTTTAAATTAATGTGTACATTAATTTCCATTGCATTCATGTAATTTTGCAATTCTCTGTTTAATCATTAAATGTCCTATATAGCAGCAAAATAACTAAATGATTGTTCATATTTTCATAATGTTGACATAATTTATTAAGTGAAAGATCACTATAATGAGTGATAAACAGAAATGGTGAGTTTTGATATAAGCATATATAAAACTAAGTGTATATACAATATAGAGATATACTTCAAATTCTTCAGGATTTTTGCATCGGGGGAACACTGAAAAATATGTTCAGTTAGACTAAGTTTTTAAGGTATTGATGATGGAAAATAAAGTTAATTTGTTAGTATTTATAATAAAGGGGAAAATGAAGTTCATGATTTAAAACAGGTGAACATTGTTACTAAAGCCCTGTGATGATGTTTTATAATCTGAGTAAAATAAAGAGCTGTTGTAAACTGGCAGGTCCTATCATCATTGCCTATCGGAAGTTATATGGGAGCTAATATGCTGTGAGTGGGACTACTTCTTAATGCTCTGCTTTTTATGCTGATAAGGTAATTAGTATTCCTTGTGTTTTGGGGAAATAAATACGATCTTCAAAAACAGATGAGAAATTCCAACTTGTATGTTAGCTGTGTGATGTGATGGGATGTAGAAGATTAAGGACGCAGGCTAGGAAGATCCTTGCACAGGTACTTACACTCCACCACTGACTCCAAGGGATGTTCTGCAAAGGCTCCAAGTTAAGCAGGTGCTGAGCTGCTCCCCTGAATTGGGGCGTGAATGCTCAAGAATGCAGCAAAAGACAGTCTCGTTTGCCATTAACAACTGCATTTCATAAGCAATGACAATTTTGGCCCTAAGGAAACTGTACACACTATTGGCTCTTCCACAGCTGCAGTGTTTTTCTCTACTCTTTCAAACACTTTCATCCACGAGAAACCTGTTTCCCTCTCCCTGCCTACCCCTCCTCTGCTTTTTGGATAGTTCTTAGCTCACTTATTCCCATGGTAAAGGGTGCAAGTGGTTTTTAAATAACCATATAGTATCTATAATAATTTCCTCACCTGTCTGCAGTAGTAGATGATGCCAGGGAACCTCGTTATCTAGATCTTACTACCACAGAGGCTAGATGTGTCTTGCAGTATCCTAGATGTCTCATCTCAGTCTCTGTCAGATACCAAATAGATGCTCAGAAGTATTTCATCATTATACTTTAGCATTAGCATTCAAATACTTTTGAGAATCTTCATTTAAACCATTGATTAACCCCTAAGTCATGAGATGTAATACACCTTTCAGAAATGTCATTAGGAACAATACAACACGAGTGGTTTTCCACATAATTTTCATATAAGTTTAGAAAAAGATGAGGACCTCTCAATCATTTGCTGCTTTACTGGGCAACGGCCATGTTTGTGGAAGGCAGGCCAGAGATCGTAGCAGAATTTAGGCCTTAGTTCTTCACAGTCCTTGACTCCTACCCGTATTGGTGTCAGTGGTGCAACTCGGCACCAGCTTGGTTCAAGTCTTGCACCTCCACCTTACTGCCTGTGCAATACAGGATGTAACTTCTTCAGCAATCTGTGGCACCAAACATGCTTCAGGAGCTGTTTTTGTACTGCACAGCTGCCTAACAAGGTTTATTGGCTTCAGAAAACCAGTTATATCTGTCACCACTGTAGTGGTGACACATGATAGCACAGAATAGATGAAGGTGTCTGGAGATATTCATATATTTGATACCTAAATCAGGCTCTCCGAAGGTGCTGCCTCCTCTCCATTAACTAAGGATTTTTGTAGTCTGAACGTTAAGTTCTGTATATTGCAGTGAAATTAGATGGTTAGAGGGGAATACCCAGTTCTGTCTAGGTACTGCTTGAATCTATTTACACCCTGTTTTGCAACAGAATTTTTAAACAGACTTCCTGCTGCTGCAGATGATTTTTTACTTGCAATAGTCAAAACCTTGCTTTCATTAGTTGTTCTGAGTAGATGCTCCCCGCTCGCCAGAACGCAGCCTATGTGTGCATTGATAAATTCCTTGTCTGCAGTTATTTACAGTGTTAATAAATAAAACGAAAATGCGACAAACACTCTAGCAAGGAATGCCTGGCATATACTCCCATAGTATTTCAATAAAACAGCAGCAAAAAAATTCTGAATAAAAATGTGACTATGTGGGTCACCTGTTCCTGTTTCAAAAAATAAGGTGCCATTTTAACAGATGTAACAGTCACAGTAGATTAGATACTAAACCTGCATTAGAAACCACAAATGAAAAAAATAATATTGAAGATAAATCTTGGGATATGTGACAAGATGGTCATGGAGCTCAGTCTAGTCACCTCAAGGGAAATGGAATTGTCCCCCCTCTTTCCCAGCTGAAACGAGTAATCAGGCAGAAAGGAAAATGCTTAATAATGCGCAAAGCTGAAACTAAGACTGTGAGAATTGTGCTGTGATGTGAGAAAGAAAGTGTAGAGCCCAGCCTAGTGAAGTATGTACTTTAATGGGATTATTTGTATCCGTAAAGTCAAGCTGCAGCCTAATGTTTTACTGGAGCAAAGCTTTAAATGGTGCTGTACATTTGCACATGAAGAAGTGAAGGAGTTCTTTTTTTTTTCTGAGCCAAGGATTTCTGGAAGGTGCAAGAGGAGCCAGAGGTACTGCTTTTTGCTTCCTTGGGCATGTCTTACATGGGAAGGCGTTGCTTGTTCCACCAAACCCACAGGGTTCTGTGGGATTGTCTGTGCCAGGATCTCAGGATGTGCCAGGATCGTGTAGCAGTATTAAACACTGTAAAATGCAACAGTCCAAGGACATATGTAAAAAGAAAATACCAAACCTCACAGTCTTTTGAGTTGTCTGCAACCCATTCAAAACTTATTATTCTTAAATACCTCAGTTAGAAAAATCATACTTTCAATATAACTTCTGTTCCCTGCTTTACTTTGGCCAAATTTCAAGTTTTATTCTCAGAAGATGTGCAGTAAGAGCATATTTCAAATACAGATAGTTTCTCTTCATATCCGAAAGGAAAGTACTGCCAAGCTTGCCTCTGCTTAAAGACCATGAATGAGAAAGATTTGGAACAGTTTTGAAACTCATATCTTCAGCTCCTTCCTGGAAAGACTCATGCAAACCCAGTCAGTTAACTTTTACTAGTAAAAACTCAGTGCTAAAAGCAACACACACCCACAGTGGGTATTTTCTTTAGAAGGCCAAGCTTTTATTAAATGAACCAGATGTCACAAGTTAACATTTGCAGCTGTCTGAGAGATGGGGAAACTTATGGCAGCTAAAGGAGCAGCAGAGGAATATGCACTGGAAGTGGCAAATTTGCCCTGAATACTTCTGTTTAGTCAGGCAACTCTGTAGTAATAATAACTTTCAACTTGTCCTAATCATGAAATTAGATGCCTAGAATGTGCCTATTGCTCGTTGCCCTGAAGCGTTCTAACGATCATTACACCAAAGGTGAACCTATATCAGACAGAACTGCCATCAAGGTATCAATCTGTTCCATACCAAACAGCAAAAATCTCACTATTTTATCATTCGGTCAGGAAAAAAAATGTGTCATTTAATAACTGTGCCAGACAAGTTGACTATCCAAGGTGTGAGTCACTTAAGAGCCTTTGTCACCTGGCTTCTTCTTGCCTGTCTTCTCTATCGTTGTCTCCACAATCGTTGCTGTCTCCTCGTAAGTCTGAATTCTGTCATCTGAAAATTTCTCAATGGACTCCACCACTTCCACCTTCTCATAGCTCAGGGAACTGGGCAAACTTGGTTCCCTGAACAAAAGGTCTTGTTTATCTTCTCTGTCGTACTCCACTTCTTGAAGGACTCCTGGCTCTGCTACACTTATCAGACTAGGGGAAGGGACTGTCTCAGGCTCGCAGATGTCTGGATATTTTGGGGCTTGCTCAATTTTTCCTGTTGGCTTTTTACCCCATTCAAGCACTTCTTCTTTCTCTTCTTCTTTCAGTTTTTCTGGGTATGCAAACTCTTCCCTCCTTTCATAGACACCCCCTTTCTCTTTTTCTAATGGTTCGGTGGGTTCTGGCAGCTCTGGTATTGGCGCCACATCACCACTGATTGCTACCTTCCCATTGCCAGTGGAAACTGTGATCCCTCCCCCGGATGGGATGGAGGAAGACAAGAAGCAAGGGTCTTTATAACTTCCTTCCCCTGTTACCAGCACGTAACGCCCTTTGGCGTAGGAATCAGGTTTAGGCTCTGGTTTCTTATGGACTTTTATTTTCTCCTTCACAATCTTACACAATTTATCAAAGGCTTTACTTATCTGGGCTCCATCAGGTATATCCTCTGCGACCTTTTCTTCTTCAACAGATTCGAATCCTTCCTGCCTAGGTTCACATATGACTGTGCTTTTGTGCTTAAAATCAAACTGATCTTGGTCAAAACCTTCCAGAGTTCCTTCGTGCATTTTTTCAGGTGAGAGACCATCAGTTATATCTTTAGATGTGATCTCCTTTCTCCTGGAAATTTTCTTTGTCAGAGCTTTTTGTCTGGGCTTTGCACTGGCAATATCTTGCATAGCCTGGGTGATATCTAGAGAAAATGAAACAAAGCCAACAACAAACAATACTGAACACAGTTGCTGCAAAGGGTAAAGCCATCTCTCACCCTCATGGCTGACTGTAGGTGTACTGAATGAAACAGCAAATGTGAGCATATCTTCCATTTGCACCTTAGAGAGCATCTTCTTTTGCTTGGGCCCCCATGGCCACATAGCCATTTTGCATCTGAGACAGCTGCTTCCATACACAATTTGAAGACATGATAACTTTGCATATAAAAAAGGCAGCTGTATAAAACATTCACCTAACAAGTCTATATTAATGTTCAAGAGGTACATTTAGAGCTTGAGAGTGCAGTAGGACTCAGCACCTTCCTCTCAGGCATCTTCGCAGAGTTTGGTTCCATTAACTATACAAAGAAACTAGTCTCCTAATATAGATACTGAAGGTGCCCAATGTTAGTCATATCCCAGCTGTAGGACTAAGTGGAAATAGCTTGTCTGTTGTGTTACAACTCCAGAAGCTGCTTGGGTTAAGGGTAAAAAAAACAAAGCAAAACAAAGTAAAATCATATTTAAAAGTTTCCCACTGAACGCAGGGTTGCTGGGTGGGAGATCCAGGCCTGACCAGAAAGGTGAGCGTTGTCACCATCTCTTCCACTGTTTTCTGAAGTCTGGCTCTCTGAGGAGCACTCTGAGGGTATCACCTACAGGACCTCCCACAGTGGGAGAATGCCTTGGTTTGGGATACCAGTGGGGCTAAGACTGAGCCAGGCATCTCCTGTCATGGCAATTTTGGGTATGGCCAGATGCAGGAAGGTGAATCAGGCGGGACAAGGTGACAGCCAGTGGCCCTAGGAACAGAGGGGCATAAAGTAGCTGGCCAGCTTGAGTGCAGTTCTGAGGTGCTATATTTTGGCATTGCTTGAACACTGATGTGCAGATTTAGGCCCACGCGGAGAGGAAACCTTTGCCTGCAGCCATTATTTCTGATTTCCTGCCGCAGTCATTAACCACAAACCCCATGCTACTTCAGTAGCAGCAGCAGGAGCACAGGAAGGCTAGTGATTTCCATGACATGAACAGCTAGAGCAAAGGGAGGCAGAGAGATTGATACTGGGCATTACTGGAACACAGGAACAGACAGATATTAAGATGCTTTCCTGAAGGCAGCTGCACTTGTCCAATGTCATGGATACAGTAATGCACATAAAATGCCCTGTTAGCCTTGTGGGTAATAAGCAGAGGTGTAGGTAGAGACAGGGGCTGAATCTTCAGTGGGTATAAAACAGCATACCTCCACTGGCTTTGCAGGACAATAGCTATTTACAGTTGCTGAGGATTTGGCCTTGTGCATTATGGAACCATTTCATTTAAAACTGCTGCATGCCAAGGAACATTTGGAAAAGCTGCACCTGCACTCCAAAAAAATCCCTCATTTGACACAAGACAGTTTATCCTTATTCTCAGGGGTGGTTCAGTGTTAGTAAACCCCAGTGGTCCTTGAATTTATGTTATATTAAGTCATGCCTTATGTTCTTACCTACACCACCTTTCTATGAAGCCTCTCTCCTCTTTAAGACCATCTTCTCTGTTTTAGTCCTGGCCATTTACTGGTCAGCAAGTTTACAAACATCCTAATTATAAACAAGCAATCATACAACATAGATTAAACACCACTCAGACAAAACCAGGCCATGGCACAGAAATAGCACGGAAAAATGTCCTCTGCCTGCTTCCAGCAGGCAGCAAAACAACCTGATGTTGTTTTCACATTATTAAGATGCGAAACAACAACTTGCAACAAGCCAGCACACAAAAACAGCTCTTTCTATGGTTTCAGGTGTCTTTCTGACTTTGCTTACTTTTGCAATTTATTATTTAGCCTGTCAACAGAGTGAAGAAATGGCTTTGTTTGTGGTTTTGGCCTTTGACAGCTTGTCCCAAAGCCAGCTGAGGTAAGCTGAAATGGTCTTGTTTACTTAGCAAGCTTTGAGTCAGGCTGTCACTGCTGGTGTTCATAAGGGAGACAAATGAAAATCCAGCTTAAAATACAATAATGCTACTCCTGACAGACACAGGAAAACATGTCACAGGTTTACCTCTTCCCCTTGGAGCTTGAGGCTGGACAGGTCTATAGATCTGTGTGAAGAGTGTGACTGGAGCTCCTGCTATGGCAGAATTTAACCTAATGGAGAAGATGTGCATCAGTCAGACCTCTCCCCCTCATCTCCATCAAAAGCAAGAGAAGTTGCACAAAATGAAGCAGGAAGGTTAAATAAATTCATTCCTCTGTGGTGAGGAGTTGTGGAGCATGATGTGAGCTTGTGTCTTGTCTGGTGAAAATCAACATCGCTGGTTTCCACCAGCAGAAGACCAGGCATGTTCTGTTACATTGGGCAAATTACACAGTTAACAAAAAAACTATAGCAGCAGATTTGTCATTACCAAACAATTTTGAAAGGACAAGAAGATTTTGAAAGGGCAAGCAGGCAATTCATGCCTCTCAGAGGTCAGCCAGTTCTGTACCTCTACCTCCCATTTATGCCTTTAATGATTGTCGGGCAAGAACGTGGATCATATGCTCTGCCCAGATGAAATGGTCATATACTTTGATACAAATGAGAAAGCAGCCAACAGCCTTCAAGCAGATTCTGCGAGATGGTGCCCTGTGCCTTTCCCTTTACTCAAGCTCCCTCTCGTGTTCCAGGTGGTCTCTGCACTCGCTTACTCCAGCTCCAGGCAAACGGGCCCACGCAGAGCTCCTAAAGACAGCAGTGGGACCCCCAGGGAAGTTCGCTGCCCTTTTTGTAAAAGAATACCACTGATGTGTTAGTGGAGAAGGACACAGGTGATAACTGAGTCAGTGAAAAAAGACACACTGGTTCATTTTTCCTTTTTGATGTTTTAAGAGCGTATCCTGTTGACAAGGGGGCAAAAAAAGTCTTAGCAAGTCCCTAAGTTCTGCAAAATGAGAAGAAAGATTTAAGATGCCAATAAAAAGCTAATCTCATGATGATTTCCTCTTTGACAAAGGAATCAGAAACCACAATGTGAGATCCTGTGGTTTTTGAGCCTGCCATTGAATGGAACAAATCTTGGCTTATAAAAAGTGATTCAGTTCGCTGGTTCACTTATGCAACAGCACCCAGTCCAGTACTATGAAAGGGACGCAAAGGTGCAGCTGCCAAGTCTGTAAGCTCAATCGTGATCTCTTCAGTGACCTTTTGAAGAGAAATGGCTCCTTCTGCATTTCAACCCAGAGCTGGCTGAGTCTCCAGGAAGAAATACACTATCCTTTGCCCTCGCATCCAGTTTCCAACATAGCTGAAAATCTATTGCTTAATTTCTATACCATGAGAGCAACTTCCCTTCCAAGAGAAAAAAAAAATATGATCTAGATTCTCCTATGGCCAAGGTTTTTAGGGTTACCTGTCCTCTCTGAGACATCTTAAATGGGTTTGATTTTTCAAAGAATGAAGGACTGACAAATCCTCCGTGAAGAACCTAACCCTTTGGAAGTGTCACTGTTTGTATGCCCCAGATCACGTTGTGACTTTGCAAATTTTAGCCAATAAAATATGACATTTGGGAGCATTTTCAATGCTTCCTGCAAATGCCTGACTTCAGAGGGATCAGATGAAAACTGACCAGTCTCCTTTGGAAAACATTTGAGGCGTCAGTGATATTAATGGTACAATGAGAGTCCAGGCTACATGCAAAACACAGTTACTATACCCATGGCCTCTCCAGTCTGCTCTGTGAGATCCAGAAATTGAGAGAATTTTTTTTCTTTGGAAGGAGGATATACATGTTGTGGAGACACTCACATCTAGATCTGTGTGTCTAACTCAGGACTGCAAGCTCCTTACACAGTCAGGAGAGGTGTGCATGTTTTCACTTTAAGTGCTGAGAATTACCCTGATCAGATACTCCTAATTAAAAAGCTTAGTGTCCAAAACCAGATGCCAAAAGTTAGATGAAATGATCTATTTCTCTGCGTTAATCTACCCGTGTGAAATACTGCATTGTCTACTAGTGAATTTTTTTCTCCTGTGTCTTCTGGATCACCCAGAGCAGCATTTTTGGCCCTTCAGGGGTCCGATTCTCCTGCATTTGCCTGCCCAGGCTATACAGCACACTGCTGTGAAAGGTGAGCTCGTTTCCTCTTGCGATGTTAATGGCTGACATTAGAGGGTGCTAGTTTCCCTTCGGTAAACTGTGTCTCACTTAAACACAACTCGAATCCCTGGAAATTTCTTCTATTCTATCCTTTCCCCTACTTGCCTGAAGAAGACTGAGATTGCTGTGAGGAGTGCTTTGCTATACAAAACATTTGCCATACCTGAGCCCTGCAAGACGAGCCTGCCTGGAACGTGCCAGCAAGACTCCCTAATACACACACGCAGCCAGCTGCAGTTGTATATGCTGGGCTACCCAGTGTGACCGGAGAGGTGCAGCGACCACGCAGCAGAGGGCTATCTGTGAGGGCTGTAATGCTGCAGTTTCCTAGCAGTGAAGAGGGCAGTCAATTTGCTGTCATTTGTACCTGACCCTTGCGCACCGAAGCGGGGAGAGTACATGAAAAGGAGACTATGGAAAGGAGAAGCACAAAGTGGCACTAAGCCTTTCCTTGACGGTGACTTCAATGGATTTCGAATCCATTTCAGTGCTTTTCGTTGGAAAACTAGTGGTATGAAATGTGCTGTAGGTGGGCAGAATACAGAAATCGAGCCTTACCGGCTGTCCTCGGTCTCAATGATACGTTTGTACCGTTCCAGCTCGTTCTCTAGGGACTGCTGATAGACTGCCAACTGGCGACAGTCAGCTGTGTACTTTTCCAAGATCCTCTCAGCTTCTTCTATCCCCTTCCTAAGGTTTTCGATCTGCTCATTGTAGAGCTGAATTTCGTCGTCATAACTCTCCTGGGTGTTTTTAATCACTTGCTCCAACATGACCGTCTGGTAAACAAAGTTGGTGGGGGAAAGAAACAGTTTGAAAGTACTCGGTGTCCCTATTGGATACGTATTTTAGAATCATCGTTAAAGGCAAGACATATTTTATCCAGATAAAAGCAAGCAGGATATTCAGCTTACGAGGAAGCGGATTACTACAATACATATGTGATCACAGGACTGCTTGAAGCTGCCTTTCTCAGGGATTCAGCAAACTGTGCTCAAATGGCTCTCACGTTCCCGTGAGCCTGCTCCAAAGTCCAGGCCTGAGGCTGCGCTCTTGAAGCCAGGAGACAGTTTCAGGGCTTTTGTTTAGTCATTCACAATCCATAAAAAAAAACAAACTTACCTATTCCGAGGCTCCTGTTCCACAATAAAGACTACAAGATCAGCATGAACCAGAAATCATGCCAGGGGACAGAAAAACGTCTGTGTGACGTCTCCTTCCCTGTGCAGCAGGGAGCTGGCTGGTGTCCCACTACGAGAACTGCAGCTCACCGCAGCAGCCGGAGAGCACGTGGGGGGGTCTTACGAGGAAAAAGAGCAACCTCCCATCTTGAAGCGTGCAGCAAATTCTTAACAAGGAAGATGTGCATCGGCAAAACCAGTTGTTCCTTAATTGTGGTCTACAGACCAAGCGCTAAGGGCTAAGGAGGAATTTCTTTAAATAAAAAGCTTCCCTTTTGAAGTTAAAGCTTGCCTTTTTGAGTGTAGTATTAAAAAAAAATAACTTCTGTGCTGCAAGGCCCAAACACCAGCCATAAGGATGTACATTAACCAGGAGGTGGCGATGAGTCTCTTGTGAAAGCAAGGGAAAAAACTTTGGACTGTGTAATTCTGCTCTCATTTTCTTCTGCTCTTTTTGGCTATTTATTATACTTTCTTTATCATTTGGGATTTTTTCCCCCTTTCAGACAGCTTTTAAAGAAATGTACTCATGAAAAGCTAATGGGGCAATAAATAGCTAATGGATTCTTTAATAATTGATTTATTTCTATATGTTACAGGCAAGATTTTCAAAAACCTTTTAAGAGCCTAAATTTAGGAGACTAAGTTCCTTGACATTAATTTGGTAATATTGCAGTGTAAGAATGCACCCAGACCCTCCTAGTGTATTGTGGTCAAAAGGTGGGCTCTATAACCTCTCTGCAATGTGGTTCTCATGCCCAGAAGCAGGAGAAAAAAGGACCTAGGGCATGCCTCAGTCACTGAATCCAGTCTACAGCATTATAAGCAAGTCATCGGCTTGTGAAGTTATTTCACTCTTCTAATCTCGATGCATTACAATGAATCAATTAATAAACTTTTTCTAAATGGAACATTAAGATTCGCTTTTGAAATTAGCCTGATTAATTCCCCAAATAGTGCCTTTTGAAAGTTGATTTTCTCCCCTGGATCTCACTTGTCACTGTATAGATTCTTGCTCTTCCCTGGGTGTATGCATACTTTTCACCAGATCATCAGACATGAAAAAGAGACAGAGGAAAAGATGAAGGGGCAGCACCATCCCTGTGTACCCTAGCTAGAAAGGTTACCCTCAGGAAGTTAGAGCTTCTGTTATGGCTGTCCAGAGGAGTCCAAAATCTCCACACGGTGTTTTATGCCAGTATACCCTCTCCTAACAGGAGAGAAAGCTGAAGGTACAAAGGTGGCTGCACTTGCAGGGCATAAGGATTCTCCACCCCATCTCCTGAAAAAACATTCAACTGCATGGAGGTAGATCTGACATTCTCCATTGTGCAGAACTGTCTTCTATCCATTACAGCCTTTAGCTGCTACTCCGTGTCTCTCTCCCACCTCCCCTCCTGCTTGTACCACACTCTCATTAGAAGATGCTGGCTGGAGGAAGAAGGCTGGTTTACAGCAGGTTTAGTTGGGAGATGGAAAGGAGCAAAGAGAAAAAGTTTTGGTCAGTCATTTTCTGCAAATCATCAGTCTGCAAAAAGCATATTTTTTTGGTGCTGGTAGTCTGTAAGCACAGGTCAGGTGTTGATTTAGCAGGTATTAGCGACAGGGATGAACACAGGATGCCAAATGTAGCTTGACATACATTTTAAAGGACATTCAGTGTTGATTACCAAGTCAGTCCTGCACGCAGACTACTCGATCTCACCCAGACATTCTCACATCAAGCTCAACATGCAATGTGGCACTGATAGAAAGGATGTGACAGAGGTCTGAATCTCCCTGATCATTTTTCAAGGGGCCAGTTTCTCTGTGCTGCCAGTATGTTTCCAGCCCGAGCAAAGGTAAGTGAGAGCCAGCCACTGTGTGACTCTTCAGTCCTCAGCCTCCTTGCTGACACTGTCCCTCAGGCATCCAGTCATGATGGAAAACCTTCTTCCACAAGCTAATCTGCCAAAGTGAAGATGTCTTCACTGTGGCTACATCTATCACAAAGCCCTGACTGACCATATAAAAACAATGATTTGGGCCACTGAGAAAAGGGGGTGAAACACCTGAAAACTAAAAAGAAAACACACCTCCAAGTCTCCAGGTCATTTGTGTTCCCAAGACCCCAGTATAGGCTACACAGGCTGTATTGTGTGGCCATAGGAACAATAGGGTTTATGAGAGTCATAGTAGTGTGTATGGCCAATTATGACGGTACCTCTGTCTGCAGTTTATATTTCTGTGTCTGTAGCTGGCAAAGAATGGTCTTGTATTCCTCCAGCTGACTCTGCAGAATGGGGATTCTCCTCTCAGCTATCAGTTTTTCCTGATTGAAAAAAACAACAATATGCATGGAAAAAGTATGTTGCATTCTTTAAAAGCATCTAAAGAAGTTCTACTGCTGGAAATAAACCATAAAGACAAACAGAAAGATGGGGATCAGACCTCAAGAAAACCCTTGTGGCATAACTTTAAGAATAAAAAATATCAAATGGCAGCACTGTACAAGCGTGACTGCTGAAAATAGATCCTATAGAAATAGCTGTTCATATGATTCTCACACAAATAAATATTCTTGGCATACCTACTTACATTGGCGAGAATCTGCCAAGTTGTCATCCAGGCTGTACCAATTTTTTTGATTTTCAAATTTTCACCACATCTTGTCCCCTCAGGACAAGGTCTACTCTAACTGTACATACTCATATTTCCTGCCACCTCTTCCTCAAATAGGAAGCATAACTACTTCAGCTGCTTTTGAACTAGACGTTTTAAGCATGGGCTAATATATACCCTGGGATGCGCTTGACTAACGGCAGTTTCTCTTCTCCTGATCACTTCAGTTTTCCAAGCTACAATTAGTTTTTCTCTTGTGATCACTCAGTATTCAATATTTACAGTTGCAGTTCCCTACTCATCTTGGAGTGGGCGTTAGCTAGAGGATCTGGGATGCTTTAGGAATAACATTGACTCTTTCTTAATTAGTGCCAGCTGTGCAGCATGTATTTACTGACTGGAAAACTTACTTCAGCTAGGCCAGCAGTTATAGGGGACACACGAGGAGTTGTCTGGATGATCTGCTGTAAGATGTTGACGTAGGTCTGGATTTCCATAAGATTCTGTTGAGAAGTAAAAATCATTTACACTAGAAATTGCTATAACAAGTTATTCTTTTCAATGTTCTACACTTCTGGGGCTTATTTCTTGCTATTTATTTCTTTCAACATATAAAAGTCTGGGTCAGGTTCAGACTTGGGTTTTTGCATGCAGTTCTAGGCCTGAATTCAAATGCATGTGTGCTAACAGTTTAATCATGCTGAGAGTATATTACAGATGTTTGGCTAAAAGACAATATGTTTCACATCCTTAATTAAAGATTATGTGATTTGTGATTTGAGAAGAGATTTTCAAAATGATGACCACAAATATCTTTGCAAATGGTCCCAAAAAAAAGACTTTTCTCACTGTGGCCATGCTCAGCAAAACCAAGACTTGTCTCTCCAGTCCTTCCTGGAGCCACAGGCAGCAAGAAGCTGGAGCAGATTTTACTCCATGGTTTGCCACAGGAACCAAATGAGTCTTTTCTTTCAAGAGTGGCAAAGATGGGACACTGGCCTGATATGAAACCCCACAACTCTCTCAGGAAGGAGAAGGAAGGGGCTGCTTGTATTAATTAAAGTTGGCTGCAACTTAACCATATAGCCACAGACTTATTACCTGGAATGTCCCTGCCCAGAAACTGGGAAAACTGATGAAAGAAATGGCTGCTTAGCATGAAACACAAGACAGTTCGACCAGCAAAGTGGATTGAATCATGATAATAGGTCACCAGATTCATAATGTTGCTGCAGCTGTAGACATTGGTCCCTGAGTCAGTCTGGAGATCTGCAACCATCTACCTGTTGGGCTCGAATCCCACACTGCAGCTATTGTGCCCAGTGAAATTATATAGCACTGTATTTACCCACCAGAACACATATTTGACTTGCTTTAATTGGCCACTAGAACAGATCATGAATAAGGGCAAAGCTTCACATCTCTCTAGAAAGAACATCTAAAGAAAATGGCAAATTCAGCCGATTTTACCTTCTTGTATCTATCCTTTGTGGCATTAATGTCATCCTGCAGAAACTGGGATTCAATCTGCAGTTCCAGGTTACACAGCAATGCTTCATCAGCTTCCTGCAATGCAGATACAGGGGACACGTTCAGTACTTAGGCTGGATAGCCAAGAACACAGCAGCCACATATCCAGAACATGATTCTTTTTACATGGGTACAACCTGCATAGAGAATTAAAGCCTAGTGGAAGAAAAAAGCACCATGAAACCAACTAACAACAGGAACTTTATACATTGTGTTTTCCTATTTTACACACTGTTTTTCTGCTCAGATATAATTTATAATACAGTTTAGTAATGGCATTGTCAAAATATATTTACCATATGCTTCATGAGTGCTGGAAGCCAAGTAATAGACACTATGCAATACCAGTTTTTCAGGCTAAAGTTTGCAATGGTGCATGAATTTGGAACATATGACATCAACAGAATAATGCACTGATTTCTCTAGTGTATATGACAGAAGTGGATGTATCTTGACACCTTTTTAATATCCCAAATAAAGAATCAGTGATAAAGATCCAGACTGGTCCTTTAATTATCTTAGTGGCCCTTCACTAAGGCCTAGTGACTAGATCATCTCTCATACGAGGAAAAGCTGAGAGAGCTGGGACTCTTTGGCCTGGAGAAGAGAAGACCAATGTGTATAAACATCTGAAGGGAGGGTCTAAAGAGGACGGGATCAGGTGCCGAGTGTCAGGACGAGAGGCAATGGGCACAAACCAAAACACAGAAAGCTCCATCTGACTATAAGGAAAAACTTTACTGTGAGGGTGACAGAGCACTGGAACAGGTTGCCCAGGGAGGTTGTGGAGTCTCCACCCTTGGAGATATTCAAAAGCCATCTGGACAGGGTCCAGGGCAACCTGCTGTAGGTGACCCTGTTTGAGCAGGGGGGTTGGACTAGATGATCTTTAAAGGCCCTTCCAACCACAACTGTTCTGTGATTTCTGTTAAGGTGTTCCAAAATGTCAAGGCCATAACCTAAAACAAGGGCAGAAACAAAAACCCCTGGGGTAAGGAGGAAAGAGTTCAGCCAGTGTCACCCTCAAGGTTGCTTCTAAGAACAGGAGATAAAAAGGAAAAAAAAAAAAAACAGATTTAAAGGTGTCTCTTTAAAATAACCTACTTGCGGTTACCATCTGTAAATATGTCTCAGTGAATGGATCATGGTTTGCAAATTAAACACTAAAATATACAGGCACAGCATAGGACTGATAGGAAGGGATTTTTCTTCTTTCACGTGCACACCATGCACTATTAAAAAATGTGTAGCTGTTTGCTGTTTTCATTATGCTATTGAGTCTCTTAGCCACGCTTGCTGACACGTTATGAAGCCATTCATGGACTCACTCTGCTCTAGAGCTAGCAACTGCATTGTGAGCAAACAAGCTAACTCAGCCAGATCCAGACCGGAAAATTCTGAGCCAGTCATCAGGAATGCATGCTGCTTTGCTGCAGTCCTTTGGCATCCTATTCAGAGAAAGATCAGTGCAACAATGAGAGTGTTGCGTGACTTGGGGGCGAGCCCCCAAATCCTTAGATATTAGCAATAAGCAACTGTTTCTGCATGTAATAAGCAAAACCAGCATTCAGCTTTCCAAATGTTTCTTCAAAGGGGAAAAATACTTCTGCTTTTTTCTCTGCTTCAAATAGACTAGCTTCATTAACGATGCTCTGTATCAAACAGTACAGTGCCTACACTTTTTCTTCTTTATCTTACAGTATTTACTACTAACTCAACTTACAAAAAAACATTCTGTTTTAGATGCTGATTCCAAAATGTTGATCTATGTGATTAAGCAGCATTTTCAAGCATTTACTATGGGAGAGAAATCCCTTAGATCTGTGCAGAATCATTGCTTTCTGATTTTCCAGACTGATTCTTCTTCAACTGAAAAAACTTGAGTTTATATTTGTACATGCATATTTCTGTCACATCTTAGGCATTCTGCAGGAAACCAGCTGTGTTCTGTCCAGCATCTGTCCTTCTGCTTAAAGTCTCTGTATCTATGACTTGAATTGCACACACCCAGGTATGGGATTTGAGCACAAACTGAGGGATGGGAGATATGAAGTATGAAAGCTAACATGTGACAATGCCAGGCACTTTAACTTCCATCTCCAAGAAGATATTATTACCAATCCTTAGTAACATATCAAATCACCAGCACATCTTTTGAAACAGAAACTTAGCCAGCGATGATGACTTATTGCCTACATGTGTAGCAAGAAGCAAACTACTTGTGCAATGGCTTCCTTGCTAGGATTTGTGCAAGAATGATAAACACAGGTAGACAACACTTGGTGTATTAAGCCCCATTTTCTATCCTGAGATAAAGTCACACATTATGGGCATTCCAGAAGCTTGATTGTTAATCAATCAGATGGACTTTTGTGCCTAAGCTATATCTGGGGGTTGTGAACCTGCCCTGAACAAAATGTTGATGCAAACATCTGTGGAAATCCCATGACTCATACCCATCCCTCATCACTGAGCTTTGTCCGGGACATCAGCCCGGCACAGGGAATGACCCGGCAATCAGTCATCTGTACGGCAGGCTTTGAGCGCCCCACAGTACTGAGGTACCAAAAGCAGGGGCTCTGTCTGGTGAGAGTCTGAGCAGGCAGCCTAGCCTCAGCCTTGGATAAACCACCAGCAGCTCAAGGTCTTGTTAGCTATGCCTGAGGCAGTCAAATTAATCCTCCTTTCTTTAGCCACAAATTGACCGAGGGGAGTCATGAAAATGAACCCACCAGCTCCAGCTACCCCTTCTAGCAGGCAGGGTTTATACCCAGGTGAATTTGCCTCAAAAAATAAATTTAAGAACTCACAGGATGTCCAAGAGGCCCACTAGCACACTGGCCAATACCAGTGATGGAGGATCCCTAGAGCTTGTTGGAGAAGGAAACACTAAAATAAACTTTTTTTTATTTATAAAGAAGTACAAGTCACTGAAATAGCTTTGTTCAAGCAGAACAGCTCCTGCCATTTGTACAGGGGAAATAAAAATATCTCTATTTACTCCACCAGTAATTGTTTCCCAACTCCAAAGATGAAAGACAAACTGTAGAAAATAGAACTGATAGAAGACTTAATATAACTTTCTTCTCTCAGATAAAAGCTAACAGCAAATGAAGATGAATCAGGCTTTCTCAGTTTCACAGACCTGGTTTGGAAACTTTCCTTTGAGCTTTTTATTATTTATTTTTCTCCCTATGAGATTAGTTCAGTAAAGTGCAGCTCCTCAAAATCACTCTTCATGTTTTCACTGAGCTAGGAACAAACCAGAGGGTGTTATAGCTTCTTTTTTGTTTGGAAACCTGATTAGAAGCTGAGGATTAATGCTGGGAAGGGCTGACCACATCCAGTAAGGGACTGAGGAGCTTTGAGAAGCATGGGACTTCAAGGTTTCGACATGACCAGCATTATCTTCTGTCATGGTACTGATTCTGCATTAAGAAAGAAAAAGAATTATAAAAAAAAAGGTGCTTAGTGCCCTAACATGTTTTCTCCACTCACATTCCAGACTGTTAGATGTGCGTATTGGCAATATGGTATTCACTTGTGATAGGAATAGTAAATGGGCTCTTCCTATCTTTATGTGTAGACTCAAATCCATGCAGAGAGGAATTGTCTTCTGAGTAAGAAAAGCGTTATTAAAGGTACCTAAACATGTGCCAGATCTTTAGCAAGAGTCAACTTGCAAATTTCACATTGAAGAAGTGACACTGATATTTCAACTCTAGGTCCCAAAATCAATGCGGGAGCCATGTGGTGATAACCTAAAGCTGTGTTATGCAGTAGATCATACTGGTCCCTAGTCTTCTTGAAAAATTCATGAAGTCCTGAGCAGGGCTGAGGGTGTGGGCTGTGGATACCATGTGCTGCATCATCAAAACCAGTAGGAGTCTGTACAGAGTTGGGTGCTGCCCAGTGTGCATGCACATACAAAAATAACCACTTGCACAAGCCTTAGGGGAGGGCGATAAAGGGGAGAGGAAAGATTTTCATCAGTATGTAATGAATACAAATGTTATGCCATGACATGAGTAGAAAAAAAGAAGCAGAAGTTACCCAGGTTTTGTACTTCTCTGTGTCTGCCACCTCACTAGCAGCACCTTTCTCTATCTGGCCATTAAATAGCCACAGAGCACCCCCTTACTATCATCACACACTTAATATATCTAAGACAAAAAAGATCAGCTCAAAGGCTTCTGAAGTTTGTTGTCTGCTCCATGAAGTCTTCCCTGTGAATTTCTGTTTTAAAACAGCATGGATTTTTACTGAGTGTTTTTTTGTTACACTACTACCTTGAATGCCTTTTCTGCTTCTTTTTTTCTTTATCCCTCTTAAAGACTGTGAACAACTGCAGTGAAAAACGTGCTTCCTAAAAAGAGATGTGGTAAAACAGGTGATCGGATCATCCACCTTTGGTATATGCATTTGAAATATTTGTCAATGTTGGCCTTCATTTAGGCTTTCTGCTGGCAGCGGGGAAGTACTATAAGTGAGCCTTACCCCGCCTGTTTTTTTTCTAACATTTCTTTATGGCTTTGCTTTGCAGTCTTTTGTTTTGTTTTGGTTTGGTTTTTTTGTTTCCCCTCAGCAGATTAGGCCAGCAAGGAAGAAATTTATGTTCTGCTCTGGATACTCTGCGCCAGCTCCCCAAACCGTTCTCGTGTGCTGATTCGCACGATAATGCAGTGCCAGCTCCACTAGAGCTTCATTGCACTGCGCCCTACACAGTCAGCAGTATTAAATTGGCATAAAATGCTAGCAGCCTGCCGGGACAATACATCACTGATTGCACAAGCAGAGGCCTCAAACCCAGTGTTTGGAAAATGGCAGAGCAGGCCCTTGACTCGTCGCCGCAGCTATTAACGGCAAGGCGTGAAAGGCTGTGCTGCAGGCCAGCGGGGAATGCTCTTACCCTGTTCCCTGTGCGCAGAGATCACAGTCTCAGTGCTCTCCTGCAAACCTTTCCCAGGCAGCAAGAACTTCATGTCTCAAAGCCGGCTGCTTGTAAAAACCTTTACGAAAATAGTGGGTGCTTTTCTGTGAGCCAGGCAGCAAAGATGCGCCTGGGTGGGCCGGTACTGCACCCATTACGATACCTCGTCTGTCAGGATCTCTTTAAGACACTGTTTAATGATGTAGAGGCTTAGCTGGCACCCTGAGAACAAGATTAACCAAACTGCTGGTGTGAAGAGATTCTAGGCAAGCAGTCAGAACGGCTGGCGCTCTCACCGAGAAGCTTGATAACATTGCGCTTCACAGAACAAACGCCCGGATTCAGGGCATGGGAGCCAGCTGGGATCCTTCAGCAGTTTCCTCTCTCAGTTTCACGGGAAGGTGTTAGACAGTAAGGCTACATCTATATTAGCAAATCAAACATGTTCAGCTCTCCACTACTGAAGTCACCTGGTATTGAACTGCCTGCATCCGCACTGTTAAATTTATTTATAATTTATTATTATTCCAGAATATTTTTTTTCTGCAAATGTTGTGGAACCTGTAATAAAACTTCATCAATTACTAAAATGTTAGATTATGTGGATAAAATGTGTTCCAGGAATACACTAAGCAGGCCTTTACACAGCTAATTTAGCCAGAGAACAGGGTAAACTGGTGATGTAAAAACAGCCACCAGTACCTCCTCTTGGCCATGGTATTGACCATGTAGATCTGCAACTGATTATATTCTTATTACTCAGAAAAGGTAAAAAAAAAATTTTTTTTAATATAATACCACCAATCTGTAATCCTCTATCATGCAAAATATAACACCTATTTTGAACTGCATCATTATAAATAATCTGCAAATAGGGGTTGGGAGATACCTGTAGGGCAATGATCCCTGGCCTGATTATACTCAACAAAGTAATGAGGCATGAGCACCATTGCAAATACATATTTGGTCCTACACTGGGAGTTAAATTCTTCGTGCTGCAAATAGTTACCCATGAGTAGGAGAAAGAAACAGGCAAATGGGAGAGTCAGAGCAGAAGACTCACTTCCTGAAATTTTTGCTTACGCTAATCAAGAAGGCAACTGTCATGAAGACAGTGAGGTTTCTCTAGTGAAAGGAAGGCAGCAATGACTAATTAAAGAATTCTATGTAATTTGGGAGTAATGAAGGCAACAATGAAGAACCGAATAAGTCTATTTAATTTAAGGGCAGGGAAAGCATAATACTCTTAATTAGAAGGTCATATGAATAATGGAAAGATGTAGGCACATAGGATTTACAGGCAAAGCTTTGTTCTGCTGTAGAGGTTTCATGTTGTCTTCATAGCTTTGTCTGGAGTATATATTACTAACCACTGTGCTGGCTTGCCTATGTCCCAAAAACTGCCAGGGTTTGATAGCCCTTCTTAGGCTAATGACCTGCGTCGAGCAAACACATTATACACATACAGACAGTATGCGTGTGAGATCCCATATGTAGCAGAAACATTATGACAAAACTAGAAATGGAGGAAAAGTGGCAGTGAAACATTCTCCCAAGTTTCCTTCTTTATTTCCTTCCTCTGCTTTGCTGGCTCCTGGCCCATATCTTTCTTCTGCGAATACTTGCATGGAGCTTTCTATCCTGCTGACACTGATGCTTTAAATTCAGTTGTTCTGTTTCTCCCCACTAGGCAGTTCACATGCTACCTACTGACTCTGGAAAGGTCTTTGTTCTGCTTTCTCCACCAAAACTGTCCCACTGAGAACCAGAGGCATAAACCAGAAGGCAACTAAAAGGGTTTCAGTGGAGGAAGGTCTTTCTGTGATGCTTGTCATGAAGGCTTGCCATGGGTTTAGAAGTCACCGGTAAATAAAGCATTACTTAAAGAAGCCCAGAGGGCTTATCAGCTGCTAGGAAAGGAAAGAAGTTTAAAATCCATTCTCCTGATCTGCTATTTACCTTAAGTTTGTCTCTTCATTACAGCGCCTTACTAAAACCAGATCTGTCCTATTATAAAGAACTGCTGCACTGTTCTGCTGACATCAGCAGCACCTCTCTAAAACAGAACTCTCCTCTTGGTAGTATCATAATCACACCTTACAGCCAAAATCTACCAACTCTCATAGATGCAATTACAACTTAAAGACCACGTTACTGAATCTAACTTGTATTCCATAGGCTTCTGTAGGGCAACAGGCTGTATGATAGAAAAGAGTCTGCTTAGTGATCAGATTGGATTAAACTAAAAATATCTGGATGCTTAAAAATGCTGTTAAGCACCAACAAGAATTCTCAAAAGTCTCTAAGCAGTCATAAATACCCAACACCCATTAAAACATGATCCTGAAAATATGGCTGAAAAAGTGCTTCTGCTGGCCAGCCGTTGAAGAGTAAGCATATCTAAAAAGATATAATTTCAAAGGAAAATGAGGAAAGATCCCAAATTCTCATGCCTTACCTTACTCTAATTTCTGAATGCTACTGAGAACCTGGCTCTGTGCACACAGTAATATCTGATGTGGATACAGTAAGGTGGGGTGGAATTGCCTTTCATGGCTCTTGTTTTTTGTGGGTTTGGGGAGACAGAGAGAAAATTTCAGAAATGCTTGTCTAAAAAAATGAGTCATATTCCCAAAATATCTTGCAGCAAAACTGATGAAGACCATTTCTTTTCCATTTCCCAGACTCACCTTATTAAGGCGTTGAAGGGTTTCTTTTAGCCTCTGCTGATACTCACATTCATTTTTATACCTGTAAGCAGGACAAAGAAGATGAAGTTGAGTGGCTTATCCTCTTGCAAACTGCATTTTCATCTGTAATATCATGCACAATATATGCTTCACATTAAGCAGAACATGAATCTTGAAAGGGCCCAAAAGATTTATTTATGCATTAGCTTCATATTTTTTGGTCCCAGATTTTAAGTGCAATTCCAGAACTGACTACCTTCTTATACTCCGCTTATATAGCAAAAGACAACAGAATGCCATACATTCACTATCATTTTTTTCCAGAAAGTAAATTATTTACAATAAAAATGTATTGGTTTAATATTGGATTACAGTCATTGCCATTCATCAGTGGTTACTATGTTGGTATTTGCTACATTGGCACATTAGCAAATAATTACTTTGCACTTGGTTTTCTAGTGTTCCTCATATTGTTCAATAACCATTTTAATGGCAGAGACATTAAACATAGAAGTTGCAATTTCACATATTGATTGTATATGAATAATGATGTATTAGGCTAGTCTGAGGATGAAGTTTTTTGTCCTCTTTAATACCAACTCACATTTTAGTTTGGTTAAAATCATGTGCAAGTCTTAGCAAAGAGTGCATTTAACCAAATATTATGCACTCATAAAATGTTCATAAGAAGTGTGAAATGTGCATATTTCTATATTGAGTGAATAATGGATGTATCCTGTGTTTCTCTCTGAAATGAGGAACCATGACACATAGTCTTTAAGAATTAGGGTTCTCTATTTGTATGTTAGTTAGAATTATCTTCTAGGAAATCCTTTTAGGGAAAGAGTGAGAAACTTCCAAACTGTTTTTTTTTTTTAATTTTTTTAAATCATTACCACAAAAGAAATTTGCCCTTGTCTGTCTTCTGAAGTCCTTGATGCAGCCCAGACATTCTAGTGGCTTTTGAGAAACTTGCTCCAGTCAACAGTCAACTCTTCTAGTTCATTGACTGAACAGATCAAGGAGAAAGTTGTAATGGTCGTGTTACCCTCTCTTCTTTCTTATTGTTATAGCCTGAAGAATGAACAACCACTGTTATTCCTGTGTCTTTCAACACGGCTGGGAAAGCTGAACAGAAGGGGTCTGCTACCCATCATGTGTGCCCTGCATGCTCCATTTGAGATAAGATATTCCAATGGCCAAGCCACCCTTGTATTTAAGATTGTCATGAAGAAATAACTCTGCCATATCTGTTTGCCACTGTCTCCATTTATAGATGAGTGAATCAGTGGTTTTCAGACAACTTACAGCTTGGGTATACGCAGATTGCTTGGACTTCTTTGACTGAAGATGATCTTCGGCTTCTAATGATCTAAACCAATGTCTTTTGGACAAATTGTTGTAACATAGGGTTTGCTTCCAAGGTATAAAACCAAGGATATTCAGCTTCTAAAGTGAGACTGCATTTGTATCTGTGATTTATTAAGTAGGTGACGTCCAACAAATTTTTGATGTTACGGATTTTTTTGTGTGCAGTTGACAGTAAGCACTTCATTAAAATAGATGCATTCTGGCAGCTGGGCAAGAATGAAGCAGATTGTGGCAGCTCATGAAAATCAAATACATACCTACAGTGAAAGATTGGGTTTACATCCCTAGTAAGATACAGCCACCCAATAGAGTCAGGGTCTAACTCTCAGGGCTGATGTCATTCAGGCCTGCTCAAATCTGATTAGCTGCTAGGTCATCAGTGAAATTTCTTTCACTGACTGAAGTTTTTAGGAATCCTTTCTTCTACTCTCAATAACCAAAATAACTGCTCTGTCACAAAGCCATAAATCCACTTGGCAGCCTTGAGATGTATATATAGTTAGCATTGTGTGACTATCCTTTAAAGGAAGATTGTTTTAAAGTGATGTTCAATGATGTACTCCACAAGCTCAGCGTAAAAGGGCTAAGGACTTTTTAGACATGCTTCAGAGATCTCACGGTGCAATGTGCATGCCTCTGCAAGCTGAAACATATACAAGTACAATGGCTAATTACTTTGAATGCTCCACTGGACTTTTTGGTTAAAGACCCTTAGAGCACAACAAGCCACTTGTATCCCAAAGGAGAAGTGCTGCAAGTCAAACTCTGCTCTGTTCTCTCTCCACCAGCTGTTACTTCTATCCCACAGCCCAAATATACTGACACATGAGAACGTGTCTCAGCTTCAAAAAGTGCACGGGATTTGTACTTAAACACAATCCCTGGTTTCCTGGAGGCTGCCCCTCCAAAAGTGAACAAATTGTAGCCAAGTTAAACTTCAAGTTTCAAGTAACTAACAAGACATGTTTAAAAGAGGTCTTCTTTTTCTTAGATGGTCGCTTGTCAGCCTTAACTGGACCTTAAAAGCCATGAGGCCTTGCAGTCAGAGGAGTGTGACAGGTGTAGAGCTGCTGATCCAATATTTAACAATAAATGGGCAAAATCTTCACTGTTAACACGGAACAGGGACAGGACATCTGCTAAAAGTTGTAATCTTGGTTCATTTGCCTTTTTTTTTAAGTGCCCCTTACCTAGGCAAGTAGTTTTAAGGTGTGATGATGCTTTTTTATTACTGGGCTCAGAAAAGGAGTATTAATTGTTTCTGGCACACGCGAGAACTAGGGCAGCGGAGGGGGCTGCCTGCTTTAAACAAAGCGGAACAGAGCTTTAAAGGTTCAAACTACCTCACTTTCCTCTTCCTAGGTTAATAGTTCTAACTGAAAAGCTCTCTGCTGGAGCACATGTGGGTTTACAGCTATATGGCAACCCCCCCGAGCCCCCTGTGTAGGCAGGGGTGCTGGCCCCGTGGAAACACTGGGGCACCCAGGAGGGAAGTCTGCTCCAGACTTCTTCTCCGCTTGGAAGGCAAGGCTCCAGCAATGCCTGTAAACACCTTTTCCTCTCTTCAGCTGACAGATGGACTGGGCTTGCTCTTGAGAGATGCGGACTGGACACGACCAGTTTCATTCAGGCCCTGACTCTGACGCAATGCAGACTGGCTCGCCTCCAAAGGAAAAACGGTCACAATATATCCTAGCAATGCTCCGTGGCCAGATACTCAGTTCGCAGTCCAATTACTATAAAGAGGTACCTAAATGCTACCTCTCCACTGAACCTTACTGAAACCTTCTAGCAGTATAACAATTCTTTTGGCTTGCCGAAACCCGAGACAAAATTCCCCGTGATGTGGACCCGGGAGCAGGGGAGGCGTTAGCCCCTGGCTGCTGCAGTCAGAGAAGCAGTGGCAGCACCAAGACTGGACTGGGGCTGTTGTGGCTCAGCCCCACCTTCATGTGTCGGCACACACTCGCTGCTGCCTAGCGCCTGACGCTCCAGGACACATTTCGGAGCACTTGCCACGGGCCGTAGCACCACGTGTGCTAGGTCAGGAGGAGGCCTGGCATCCAAACATGCCAGCCGGGCAACCAAGGGCCAGTCTCTGTATCTAGCAACTTCCAGGGTATTATATTACATACAAACCCCACAAGATTAACACTGAATGAATTTTAAATGAAATGATCGATTAGTAAGACTTTTAATTTCTGAAGTTAATTAAACCTGTTCAGTCAAGGGCACTAACATCTAGGTTCCAGCATCCTTCTGGATGTCACAGAGAGAGAAATACAATCCTTTCAAGTTTCCCACAGACAGATATAATGTTGCTATAATAATGGAGCTCAATAAAATTAGCATAATTAGTCCTTTCATGAACTGCATCCAAACAATTCCTAGCAATATTTTTTGCAACTTCAAGAGAAAGAAATCTCCACTGATACATAGTCTGAATTATTCATGTTAATGTGAAGAGCTATGAAAATGGCTACAGAGGATTTAAAAATAAATTTGAACATCAGATCCACTTTCCAGTGGTTCATGCATATTTAATTTTACAGACACAGTAGTTCCAGGCCCTACTGTGTTTAAATGTAGCTTTAAAAGGTCTAGTTAAAATTATAAATCTTTTTCCCAAATTGTGAATGTGTATAGAAGAATGGGATGCAAGAGCTAAAATTCTTCGCGTTAGTGGAAGGCATAGACATTTGCCAGTTAACAGGTACACAATGCACCACTCTAAGAGATTCCTTTAATCCTTAGTGTGCAAGAAGTAGATGTTCTATATTTCAAAATGAATCAAGAAACCCACACTTTGCTAGTACAGTGAAACTACCATCTGCTGTCTACTGAACATAGACCTGGGTAGTAGAAAGCAACTTCAGCAAACTGCAAACACAAGATGTGGCTCAGGACAGTAAAGCCTGATGGAGCTGGTGTACTTAACAGTGGTGTAAATATAGGGCTGGGATGAGAGGGAAACAGCAAAGTCATTCAAAGTCCTGCATATGACCAGGCAGGTTTGATTCCTCTATCCATTTATCATCTCTATCCACTCCTGATGTGTTATCAGATAGCTAGGTTACACAGGACAGTACTACCCTGCCACACCTTTCTTCCTACCAAGGCAGGCATATTCGTTTAATAATTAATTTTTAATTGCTTTTAGACCAAGAGGTTTTAGAGCAAGAAGCTTTCTATTGTGATACTCAGTTTTAGAATTATGCTCCTGTTACACCTCCGCACATTGAAACAGAAAGTGTTCCACCACCTTCAGCTCTTCTCTGACAACAGTCACACCGCTGTGCCTCTCTGCAGAGCTGGCCTCATGAGCTAGCATTTCTGCAGAGCATGCTGTGACCATCACATTTGTTGTTGGCCCGGATCTTCCAAGCGAACTTGGAAGTTTCAGATGCCAACTTAAAATCTGAAAGGTAACATCTGGGCCTCAGGATGGCTTGTTTATGCAGGACTTTTGAGCTGCTGAGCCTAGATTTCCTCTGTGGTACAGAAGGGCTGCAGGAACCTTTTGGCAAAAACTTTCCACGAGTTGCATATAGAGATGTGCCTCAATGGCTTTTGATGTGTTCCGTTCAGGTGTTTTTAAAAAATGTTACTTTGGTTGTTAGTGGATGTTTCTGATATTTCCTAACTCTTGTCTTCTCCCAGCTGGGCTTGCTGTACATCCATTCCCTGGCAGGTTTTCTGGACATTATCTTACATGTAATAATGTGGTGAGCTTTTCAGCATACAAGAAAACATATTGCCCAGGTAGGAAGATGAGTTTTAGAGGGAGCTTCAGTAGAGAACTTCAATGCATGTTACATATGCCACATGTCTGCTTTCCTGTTCCCACTCACTTGAAGGTTCCCTGCACATATTTACATTTATCTGTTACCGAATGGATTAGTTTAGGTGGTGATCATATGTTTCTTCCACAATTTCTGGTTTGTAGCACTTCAGAAGCTTTAGTCTATTTAGCTCAGTTGCAGAACTACGCTCTTGTGAACAAAGCTCTCTTACCTCACACTTAAGGAAGAAATACTTCATATTTTCACATAAGACAATATACATTTGATATTTAAAATATCAAAAATAGACTACGGAAAACATTTGCATTTCCTATTACTTAGAAGAAATCCTATTCTCTCTATTTAAAAACAGGGACAAAAGAACCTGAAGGGACATCTTCTGAGAGATATAATTGCATCAGAGCCATTTTTAGGAGTTTTTACACAGGTTGTGTATCACAGAAGAGTCGGTTTACCTCATAGTAGACTTTATCCCATTAGAAATAAAGGATATTTCTAAATTTCTAATATTATAGTCACTGTCAGTTTCATAGCACCCTGATATATTTGAAAGCGTCCCAACTATACTTTCACTCTAGGTGAGACCAGACTGAGAGGGTGTCTGTGAAGTGTGTGGCTGCAGAAGGCCACCGATTCTAGAGAGAAGTACAGGGGACTTTCTAAAGATCAAACTTGCAGCTGCATTTAAAATACTATTTAAATAAATAAATAAAAATTGTGCATATATTCACAGTCCTGTCTGGGTTTCCAGTTTAGGATGATCACCCATCTATAACATCTTACTGAATAAAGTTACTCCTACATAGAAAGCCAACGAGTTAGTGATCCCTGCATCCCCCCTTTGCATGGGGGATAAGCTGCATAGAGACTTAAGCAGATCTTCAATACTGGAATAATTCTGATTTCAGTAGCGTGGCAAGGCCCTAAAACATCACGGAATATTATTTCTCCCATATTTTGTTTAGATAGTTTATTTATAATTTTAAATAACCTAAAGCAAAGCATCAAAATGCCTTTGAGCTAAAAACAGGTGAGAAGGCAGAGTGCAGAATGTCAGAGCGCTGGCCTTGCTTTCATACCTGCAACTCAGAAACCAACCAGTTCTTTTCAAACTGAGGAAACTTTCATGTCTGTCTTCAGATCAAATTCAGCAGTTCCCAGGAGAAAAAAACCCAAACAAACACAAACCCCAAATTCACTTCATGATGTAATCTGAATGCAATTTGGTTTAAAAGGAGCTACTGCCATTATGTTATAATGTGCCTGTGTAACTTTAATTTTTAACTTCTAACTTTTGTTGGCTTAGAGGTAGCCAAAGTTCCCTTTTACCTTCCACCTTTGCTTCCTGCCGCTGAGCACACATCCCAGGACCAGAAATAAAATCAGTGATATGCAGCAACTCTGTTATGTGCTTTTTGAAGAGCTTGTCACAAGAGCAGTGTTAACAAGTAAATGTTATCCCGAATGGGTTAAGTGGACTATTGCATAGCTGTTTCTTCCAGCCAGAATGATAAGTACATGTTCAGTAGGACACATTATTATTTCTTTCGATCTGATACTTTGCTTCCAATGTTTTGCAGCACATGTTCAGTCTGCATGACCAGACACAATCCAGTTTTTCTAAGTCACTCATTACCACTGTAACAGGTCATAAATCTCACTTTAAAAAAAAGATATCCTCCTCTCTGACTGTCTTTCCCCCACATTTTCCCTATCCTGTTTTTTTCCCTACCTATTTAGAACTCATGTAAAGCTTCTGTAATAAAAGTAAATGACTGTGTGTCAGATAGTTAATCCTATTAATGGGGGAAGTATACAGGCAGTTAAGTTAATCCACAAAACGCTCAGGTGGAAACAGGAATCCATTAAAAGATCGTCATTGCTAATTTTTTCGTGTCAGTTTCAGACAAGCTATTGAAATCAAATTTTAACTTATGGAGAGAGTTGTGTATTTCACTGCACTGTTTTTTTCCCCCTGAAATACTCCAGGCACAGATAACACATTTTTGCTCACACATGTACGACCACTGCATATTTCTGTACAGTTTGATATATGCACATATTTTCAATGAATATGCAGCTAGACATTCATGTGCTGAATTCAGTCAAAATCTCATGGACACTGTGTAATAAAAATGTATGAAAAAGTATCAGAGTAGACAGTTAAATTACAGCATTGGTTCATAGCTGAATTTCATGCTCATAATTATTTGAATACAAAACTGTATAATCGGGTTATTATTCGCTAACACCGAGTTAGGTGATCACTAACAGCTGACCATTTCAAGTATTAAGTCTCTTTGCACCTGGATGTGCTATTCTCTACTTTCGAATGAGAAAGAGATCAGAGTTTGGTATTTCTATATCTGGGCCATAGCTCAGAGTCCCCATGGGCTGTTTGTGTGGCAGTCTGGTGAACTGGATTTGAGATACTATTTTTTATTTTTTTATTTTTTTAGCTGGCTCATTCTCCTGATTCAAATCTTAGGGTGGTCCCATGAATAGTTGTGGCGGCACAGTGGAGCAGGCGGTGTGTTCAGCTGAGAAGTGCGTAGGGCTTGGGAGGATAGGATGAGAATATTTTAAGACTGTATGGCTGCTGATACCAACGTATCATCAAACCATGGCCTAAAGACACAGATGGCCTTGATGTCAATTATCTCACATCCTTTTTTCTGGCTATTTCCAGCAAAATGATTGGAGACAGAGAAGGAAAATATTAGCTCTCTTGCATTTACTTGTTCAGAGCAGAGGAAATGTCAGCGGAGGAGCAGACCAAAAAGTCATGCGATGTGGCCAAGGTCAGACAGAAAGTCTGTAATGGAGACAAGGGCCACAGTTTTGAGTGACTTGTATTTCAGCAGCAGTAAGACAGAGTTCCAGATGATTCACCTTCTACTCTATTAAAAACGTTTCTGGTGAGTCTGGTGAGGATTGCCTGTGAGTGGCTGAACTTCCACCAAGACTGTGTTTCTTGAAAGTATTTGAATTTTCTGCTTCCCAACATTGTCAGTGACAAATGTGTCTAAGCTATAGCATGTTATATGGAGTTCACCCCTCATCCCTTGGTGTGAAGGATGAAAAACTCCTCTTCAGCCTCCATACCATCAAAAGTGCCTGGCTTGACTAATGACATAGAAGTTTGGGAAAAAAAAATCTGGCCCGTAAGAAACACATAGACAAGACCCTTCTCTCCCATGAGCAGCCACCCCTAGTCATCCTTTTATGAGCAACGCTTACCAAATCTTGTTGTGTAATTAAGCAACACTGCCAAAACTAGAACAGGTGTTGACCCTATCATTTGTGACTTGATATGTAGTGATGGCAGCAAGAACTAGATGTTGCTGAAGAGGACGGACTGTACATCTCTGGATGCACTCATACGTTCCAAGCCCTAAGGCCCCTGCTCTTTGATTTAGGTTGCCAATGAAGTTAAAGAGAGACAAAGTTAAGGGAAATCTCTTCCTATAAGTATTGCTTTAAGAGCACGAGAAGAAAATAGAGGGATACAGTGAAGAAAATGTGACAATGGGGGTAAATCATCTTCCAATATCAGGAAAAAGTTTATTTACTTTCCTCTCATCCTATATCTGCAGTGAACATAAAGGTTAAACATCCAGATGCACAAACTGGCCCAGGTACCTCATAGTACCTGTAAGTAAGAGCTTCTCAGAGATGTCCTCCTACATGTTCTAGGAGATGGTTTGCGCTCTTGTAACTGTGTGCTGCTCAGATATGAGGCTCACTTCAAGCCATGTTTGTTTTCTAATCAGGTTCTCTCCTCTTTGCAGCTCAGAGCACAATCCTCCTAAAGCGAATGAGTGACAGCAACCTACGTGTGCCTCTTAGAAGGCCTGCTGCTGCAGGCAGGAGCGGGAGATTGGCCACTCTTGTAGCAGTGAGTTCATGAAATGCAGAACTGGAGCTCCCTAAGTCCTGGCACATCATCGTCCACTGTGGGCTTACACGATCTGGCTGTGGGCTACAAGTCTGAACGTGAAGAGACACCATCCATGCAAGAGAAGCAGCTAACAAACAAACCCATACTTATGACAAAGAGAGTTGTGAAAACAATACCACATATTTTTCTTTGTTCACTTGCCTTGGAAAGGATGATGAACTGTTACAGTCTAGAGCCACATCCTTCCCCAGGTGACTGCCCTGGCTCCCACTGAAGGATTTACTTGCTTTCAAGCACAGGGATTTCAAGCAAGCAGCTGTGCATCATTTGCTTGATGCTGGCCTGCTTTTACTGACCTTTTCTCACTGATTACTGAATGCATACTACTATCAGCCAGCTTTTCCCTTGGGTAGCTGGGCAAGGGCTCCTATCCTGTTAGCGTTTGAAAGCAATACTGCTTAGGAATACCTCTCTGTCCTCCCCCAGAGATGCATCCAGCTGGACCGAGAGGCTGGCAGAAGGAGCCTGTATGAAGTGGGTACCTCTGATCTGCTAGCTACCGTGGGAGATAAACTGGCCCCGTAGCGCCAGTCACCTTACTTGTTGCTGTACTCATCAAGCATGCGCTGGGCGTCCTTTTTCTCGCGCTCCAGTTTGGCTCGGTCAGATGACAGCTCCCGCATACGCTGACGGCTGAACTCAATCTGCCCAGCAAAGGCCTCGTCCAAGCCCACCAGCTCATCCATGCGCTGGAAAGTCTCCAGCTGCTTCCGGAGGATAGTGTTGCGCTGCTCAAGCACGCGGGCCCGGTTGATGTAGCTGGCAAACCGCTCATTGAGCTCCTGCAGGTTCTCCAGGCCCTGGGCCCGGGCCAAGCTGTCGAACTCGGGGGTTCCTTGCAGCTCATCATAGGTATCTGACCGCTCGTACTTCTCCTTGCGCACTTCGCGAAGGAAACTGCTCCTGTGCATGGCTTCAGGATGGCTGTGGGATCCTGTGGTCCCCTCTGGTGTAGGTGCCTGTCTCTCCACTTCGGGTTGGAAATATGTTTGGGGGGCTTGGGGAGGAAGAAAAGAACATAATCAGCCCCCAGGTGATTAGGACTTGACTCTGGGGCAGTTTGTGGCACTAAACGCATCATCTGCTGCACTGAACTAAATAAAACCCAATAGCTCCGCCTTGGTGCTGCCTTTCCTGGGCCTGTCAGCAGTTCGGAGGAGCAAAGGGAAGGGGGAGGAGATGTTTTCTTTTCAAGCATTGCAGTTGTGAATGGCCAGAATAAAAGAGAGCAATGTCCAGCTTTTGCTCAGTGGATTAAAATCTTATCCACAGGCAACAAAACGAGCGCTTTGCAGTTTCAGAGGCCAAGCTCAAAGCCTTTCACGGCTGTGTTATGGGAGAGAGCTTTGTTCCATTTCGTTGTCATAAGGCAGCGTATGGAGTCCTTTTGCTGAGCCAGGTTTTTGTCATGAGTGGATGACCGTCACACTGAACAGCTTAATTTTTTTCTGACAGTTTTGCAGTTGTTTAGGAGGAATTGATGGTGTACAAAAAATCAGTGTAACTCCTGCTCAAAGCGTAAGATTTGGTCATTTGATTCACACCTCCTATTTCTCTGCCTCAGCCTTTTCTGCAGGTTATTTCTACCAGGTGTGAAGGGCATCAAAGCAGGAGACACACGGTGGTACTAAAAGCCCCACGCTTAAATTGGCCCTGCTGTGAGGCAAATTTCTTTGGGGACAGCTAAGTATCATGTCCTCTCATATGACTTGGTGCACATACCTTATGATCCCACGGGGAGCTTGCTTCCTTCTTCCTTTCTTCCTTCTTTTCACCCCTCACTGTAATGGTGTCTCATGCAATGCCATTCCCCGAGAGGGCTTTAAATTCTCTGGAAGTGCTGGATGCATATCCTTTAGTATGTTTTTTTCATCTTTCCTTTTGCAAAATACTGTTTCTTGCACCTGTTCTTCCAGAAGTGCCCCTACTATCACAGTCAGAAAGCCCAACATCAAGAGAGTCCAATACTGAGATTACCACTGTTAGTAATTCCTTTATGCAAAAGTCATTCTTCTATTTTTTAATGGACACATCTAATTTGAATCTTAATTTGAACTTTAATGGAGAGTGGCAACACTAACAGATGCAAAAGGATAAGAAAGAAACTGGGTGCTCAGATGACTCTAGAATCTGGGTTCTGTGTTATTGTATCTTCATCTAAAAGAACAAAAAATTTATTAGAAGTTTTCTGCATCTCCCCCATTTTACATCAAATTATCCTGTGCAGGATTGGATCCTTAACCCTGCCAACAGTACAGTGACATATTTTCTGACAGTACAGCCAGGTTACTCTATTATCCCAGTCTGAGCTCTGCTCAAAATTTGGTCTTCTATTTGGAAGTGCAACAGGGAAAGATCAAATAATCTTCCAGAAAAAAATCAAAGCAGGCATTGCACGTATACTGTTCGGCTCCATGTACAGTATCAGAACAACATAAATAGCAAAATAGGGGCAGATTTTTTAGAAATGCTTGGGATCTTTATGTAGCAGTTTCTGTGGACCTGAAAGCACCGATTTCTGTGCAGAACAAACACGTCAGTATTTGCAGCTCTCTTTGAGCTGGACAAGCCTGCCTAGCAGAAAAATGTAGCTGTTGCCGAGCTTTTTACAAAGCTAGTCTTCCAGAAGAGATCAGCTAGTAGATTCTGCTGGCTGGTGGACAGTGTATTTTCATGGCAAGAGCTTTTTAGGCCTTAGGTACCCTTTCAGTACAATAATAACTTACGTCAGTACTATCCTGTCCATCTCTGGGCATGGCATTTGCTGCAGGTTGATTCTAGAAGCAGCACTGACTCCATGCTGAACGCACACCTTAATTCCTCAGGAAACAGAATGAAGATTTCTGCAGAGGCCACTTAGGGACCCACAGTGTCCCTAAACAGAGAGATCTGCCCAGAGGGGCACCCTTGCCATGCCCTCTTATATTAATAAAACTTACCCCACCCTTTCTACTAAGAAATTCTTCATTGCTATAGCATCTTTAAAGTGTGGTTCCTCAGGCTGCTCCTGTTATGCACTGAACTATTTGGCTCATCTAATGGACCACCAAGGTGAATTCTTTACAAAGGCATCCTTCACACAAAGGCATCCTCTTCAGAGATGACTCAAAGACTGGAAGATTATCCATTTGCCCATTAACGGAAAGTTGGACAAATTGCTGCTTGAAAGTTTTTTGGGTCTAAATGGGTGCGCATACAAAAGTGCTCTGTACAAATTCTGTAATCTTTTTGATCTAACGCCTGCAGTATAAATAAGAAAGAACATAAACAATTTGTACCTTTCTTTCTTTGCCCCCAGAACATGCATATCCTGTTCTTGTGAGAATGAAATCCAAAGGCTAGTTTTTGCAGTTTAAATGCGCTAGGCGATTCATCATCATAGTCCCAAACAGGTGTTTACCCAGTGCTGCACAGCTCAGTAATTCTCTGTTAAAGTGGGTGGTTTGTTTCTTCTTGATTGCTTCTATTGGTAAACTCCCTTGCCGTCTGACTTGATTATTTCCCTTATGCACTATATCAACGTATTTTGACAGCACCATCAGCCTGCTGGTATTCCTTGCTGCTCAGCTAAGCCAACACGAGTTTCTCATGCTACATCAAACCAAATGAAAAATAAACCAAACCAAACTGAACCTTATCTTTCTGCTAGGAACAGGTACAGCTTTAGTTCTGGTCTGTCAGGCCGACAGCTGAGATTCTGCTCTGAAAATTGCCTGATAAAGTGTGGGTCGATTTTCCGGCTCTGAGAAGGCAGAGGTGTAGTTTCTGGCATTTCGAGCTGAACATACAACTTTTAAATCCCTGTTCAAAGGGAGGAAAACCCTTTTGACATCCGTGGGTCAAAACCAGGCAACAAACTGTACAGCTCTACCGGACAGCCTGCTCGGGGCTTTCAAAATAATCCTCCAAGCTTAGTATTTCCTCGGTGATAATGTAACAGCTCGTTGGCTTATCTGTTCAGCTGCTATAACTTGATCACAGACAACAGTGGGGCTCTACCAGTATATTCCAGCTGAAGAACTCCGTTTGCCTTTCCTGTCTCTTGGGGTTATTTTCCTTTGTTCAGGGACTGATTCTTCAGCCCCGAGTTTAATATTCCTGTAGCCCAGAACCAAGCTTCAGTGCAGGCGGTGCAGGCTAATGAAACGGGTCACGGTCATTTCGTGGCAAAGTCTCATTAGAAGGAAATTGAAGTTATTCTTCATTTTCAGAACTGATCCTTGAAAGGCAGTGCCTGGAAGGAGCTGCGGTGAGGGACCCTCCCAGCACAACTTCTCTGTGAACCCAGCTGAGGAGGAAGATAAAACAAATGAGGGCTGGTTAACTTTAAGGGAGACTCAAAGGGGACGTATCTTCAAATATGTAAGAGCCCAGTACCCCCCCAAAATGATTTTTTTTTTCTTTTTCATGTCTATGATGAATAGAACAAGAAATAATGGGTTTAAATGGGGCCATGCAGGATATGGGTGAGTTATGAGGAGGATGGTGTAGCTGGGCAGGGGCAGGGTGGTCGCAGGGCTGGAGCCGACACTGCTGTGGCGCCGCGGGGCCGGGACTGGCAGCCCCAGGCTGGGCAGAGATGGGGGGGAGGTCTGGGGGGTGGGCAGGGATGGGGGAACTGGGAGTGCCCTCAGGGCCTGGACAATGATTTAGGAGGTGTCTTCCAGTCTTATGGGAGCTGCCCTCTCATTTCTCTTGTCTGCAGTCTTTGCATTTGGTTGCTTTAGGAATTAATCTCTGGTGCGTGATTTCCAGTGCAGTGCAGCTGGATACCAACTTATACCCTGCTTTCGTGATTTTTTCCCCCGGTGGAGTTAAGCAACTGGTGCTAAGCCCAGCCCGTTAACGCCAGCATCAATTAACACTGAACATTACTGCTCTCAAAAATGAGATATTTGCCTGACCATCCTACCTTGCGGGTCAGGCAGAGTCACGCCGGTCTCTAAGGCAGCAGCAACCTGGGTATCTGCTTCCTTTTGCAAAGAGCTAGTCAGATATATCATTGCCAGCAAGCAGAAGGGGCAGCTATCTGCTAAGAAATAGAGAAAAGAACTTGACAGAAGTCCCTGAAAAATAGTAGGGATACTGGAGGATGTCACCGTAATAGTCTGTAGCTTTCACTGCAGAAATGAATTCTTGTGACAGCTTTTAATGAAAATCATTTCAAAGCCTTGATTTCTTTCTCTCTCTCTCTCTGTTTTCCATTTTAATGTAAAGGTGATTTTTTTAATACATTGGATAGAGGAGACAGCAAGGTAATGACTGCATAAAAATTCAAAATTAGGCATAATCTTCAGACAAGTTATTCTGTGCCTTCATTTCACTGGCTGGCCTGATCCTCACCATGCACACCATCCAGCCTACCTCCAGGCTGCCTCCAAACCTCTGCTGCTGGAGTGCCACGTGAATCTGAAGGAAAGCTTCTGGTCCCCTTGCACAGCTTCCTTCGCCCCAAACTAAGGCTGATACTAAGGCCCCATACTAAGGCTGATGGTTTTATTCTTGTGTGAACAGAAATTCTGAGGAGGTTTAAGAAAAAATACAGATTATAAAATCATACTTTTAATGAACCCTGAACTATGGCTCTGCAAAACTATGTTTAGCAGATTTACCAGTATTCCTTGAAACTTTATTGGTGCTTGGTAACTGAATAAAGTCCTGTAACTTTGCTTGTTAAGCACCAGATGTTGTATGATGATATGACAGCTGAAGGTTTCCTTGATGAAAATGCTATAGTAACCACGTTAGTTAGGACACAAATCATATAAGAAGAGCAACAAACTGACTTTTGGGCTAGAGTATGGCTTTATCATAAGATCTCTGTAATAGGAAAGTGCCACTTTGGGACCAGTGCGAACAAAACAGACAAACCAAAAAAAGCCCCACTTTCCTTTGAAATATCTCATGTTTTTCCTTTTTTGCTCTTGTGGAATAGTATTTTCTATTTTTATTGTTCCTAAGTAATATGGGACTTCTATTGTCCGAGGATAACAATGTAATACAAACCAGTACATGGTATCAAGAAAAATAAATCAGATATGTAATTGATATTATAGTCCCAATGCTGTAAAGTTGGATTCAACAAGATACATTTTTACATGCAAACCTAAAGTAAGACCTTGGTGAACAGAGCCAGTAGAACAGAGTAGGGAATTGTATTCTAGAAGCCCAGAATTAACGTGAAAACATCTGCCAAAATGACAGTAATAAAAAAGAACCCATTTTTGTCGTTGCCTAGAACCTGACTCTGGGGCGGATGTGTTAAAAGAAGGTAGTATATAGAAAATGTTGCCACCTTTTCATCCAGAAACGGTTAAGTTCTCGAAAGCAGATTGTGCTGAATTTTGAGCCATCAGAAAGAAAAGAAGATCTGAAAGAAGCAAATGCTCCCACGTAGCTCAGCAAAGAGAATGTGAAGGGGGAGGCTGGTAAGTCCATAGCTATCAAAAAGAAAGAAAGAAGATTTATGATTGACAGACAGATTCTGATTAATTTAGAAGAGGTATAATGAGATCTAATGTTTGGGACTTCAAATAGGAAACTTCTCCATAAAGATAGTTCAGCTACAGCAGCCTATTATGCAAACTGAAAATTGGTCTTCATTTGCAGTTTTTTAAATGAGGAGAGTGCCAGGGGGCCGTGCAGGCTGGTGGCTCCGGGTGTGCTGGGGCAGCAGGAGGTGCGGGGGCTGCCAGTGGCAATAGGGCAGGGTCTTGCCAACCAGGGCTGTCCCACCGCCCCGCGAGGGACCAGGGCAGCTGGGGGCAGCCCAGAAAAATTGGTAGTTTTGTAGAAGCAAAATTTGTGTAAGACGTGACTCAGAAAATTTTAGGTAAAATATTATGACAATTTTCTTGGCACTTCAGAACAAAATAACTCTTTTGAACACTCCTTAGTTTTCAGACTGTCTAGTTGAAATGAAATATTTCAACCCAAATTTTCCCATGCAAGGTCACTGTTTTTCCATTTCCTTTTTTTGAGGAAAAAAGTTGTACTCAGTATGTTAATTTTGATGGGGCCAATAACATGCTTCACATTGCAGAAGAGGGAAAACAGAGGCAGTTTTTTTCCTGAAGAGTTTATAGTACGAGGAAAGATAAAAGACATAGTGTGCTTGGTAAACAGCATAGCCCCTCCCTCCACCCAGAAAAAAACAGAGTAGGAAGCTGTGTTTTCTGTGTTTAGTTTCCTAAGGGGGGGGGGGGGGGAAGAGAGAAAAGTTAGCTGAACTTAATCCGGAATCCACTTGAGCCCTGTAGGCAATAATCGGAGTTTCTGTAACCAAGTACCTGTGAATGAACAAGGAAGACAAGAGCCAAAGGGGATATACAATCGCTGCTGGCTGCTGCCAGCAGAGGTGAATCCTAAAAACCTGAGTCCTGGAAAGTACTGAAGATGCTGAACAATTGCCCGTGGCAGGGTGAGAGGGGAAGGTGAGGTGTTCGCTTGCTTTGGAGAGTTACTAGTTGACACTTCTCACTGATGTCTGATCATGATGCTGGAGCTGAATACCGCAGACCCAAAATGAAATGAAGTATTACACATGTTCAGCGTAGAGAAGACTGGGAATTTTAAACACATGCCATCGATTTTTCTTTTTCTCTCCTTGAATATTAGTAGAGAACTACAGAATTCCTGCCTTAAGTTTCTGAAAGTCAATAAAACGAGATAAGATGCCTGAATTCTCTCTGGTAGCAAATGTATAATGAAAGGTGCTGAGAGAGGCTGATTTTTCTTGTCTTTGGTAAACCATCATGAGAGCAAACCAGACAGGTTATAAATCGAAAAACAATTTTTAAAACCTACACTGTCTTTCTGGACAATGACTCAACCTCTCAAAGCTGTCAAAAGCAGTCTACCAACAAACAAACAAACTCAGATATGCAGAAGTAAACAAACCAGAGGTTTGTGTCTTGCCAGCAGGAATCTGAGAATGTGCAGATAACAATAAAACTGATAGCACCGCAAAAGGTGGAAAAAAGCCACCAGGCCCATGGGGAATGCTTTCTTCAGCCCTTTTCCTGATTCCTTTTCACTGAAAATTAAAGGGAAAATGTTACTGCATTGCAATAGATGTAGCAGGACAAATTAAGGAACTTTGAGCACATAAGAGCTGAAAACAAAATTATTTCCTTTCTGCTAGTATTGCCTTTCAGTCCTGTTTACCATGAATGCCATTAAACAGAAAACATTATAAAGTGCTTTGTTAGCTCTCCATTACTAAAGGTTCAGAAAATGAAAGATAATGTCTGTGACTGGAGTAAAATACTAAATAATATATTTTAGAAATGAAACCTCTGCTATTGTTGATGCAACAATGCATCTGTTCACTGCTGTTGATGTTGATTGAAATAATGATACAGCAATCAGCTTGTTATTGTCGTTATGGCATGAGACAGATTAAAGGACTTGCATACTATAAAAACAGAAAGAAAGTAATCAGTTTGATGTAAATTGGGGAAGAACATTAGCTCTTCAGAGTTTCTGTGTTATACTGCCATTTACAAAGTCTCTTGCTCACCTCTTCCTTGACTGCCCACATCAGGGAGATGTTTCCCATGGATGCAGCATTAACCAACGACATCCACATGCACTGAAGCAAAAATGAGAGTCATATTTAATCCCCCTCTATTTCTGGTTCGTTCCTGCTGGAGGCAGCTTGCCAGAAAGGTATGGGAGGAAAACGGTCGATGTGGTAAATTGTCGGTGCAGAAGGAAGCGGCGGTAGGGCCTGGGCATTCAGCGAGCGCTCTGCTCAGCAGGCCTCCACTTCCCAGACCGTTACTGTCTTCTCAGGGTTCATCTTAATGCTCATCATCAGTTGCTTATTTCAGATTTTGGGGGATAGTCTTGATTGGTCTCTGGATATTTAAAGAGTGAGTTTCTGGAGACACTGGGTGTCTCTTAGGCTGTCTGTCTCCTCCTCTGTGTTAGCTAGGGGTACACGCTGGGGCAATTGCGCTCCTCACCCTCAGCTTGTGGTGTTATCCACCTCCCCCCAGCCCTGCTCTCCACTGGAAGAGGAAGCCACAAAGTGCTGCAGTAGCTCTCCTGGTCTGGACAATCAAGGTGCCAGGACTAGGGGGAGCACTGCAGAGCATGTCTGCCCCACGGTGTGCACAGAGCTACAACATCTGCACAGCAGCCTCAGTAGCTGCTCTAGCTTCTTGTAGCCAAGCAAAACTCACAGTGTACAAGGACATGTGAGGACAAGGCCTGTTATGGGACATGCATGTGTGGAAAGCAAGGCAGGGGGTGCTTTCTAGACAGGCTTATTGGAGCTTCCTGCCACTGAGGAAGCACAGCAGTCTTCTGCCTGCTCTGTGATCCCTTGGTGCATTGGGACAACCAGGAGCACCAGACAAAAACATTCAGTGCTGGTACTATTGCAGCAGGACAAGGGAGTGTCTCACCATGGCATGTGAGACTCTGAGAAGCTGCCAAAGCCTTTGCATAATGTCCTGAAAACAAGTGGTTCCCGTTGTGTGTCTGCCCTGTCTTTCTGCAATGTGTCCACCAGAGAGTCACTGAATGCTATGTCAAGGTTTGGACAGAGGAGACCTGAGCAGGTCCCTCTGCAGAGCAATAAAGAGCAAGCCTCCCTCCCAACTTGTAATAAGGCCTTTCTGGCCGCTGAGTGACCAGAGCACAGCTTTTAAGGCAACCTTATCCATGTAGGTAGAGACATAAAAAGAAAAAGGCCAGCCTACAAGTTCACATATTCTCGAAAAGAAAGTGCAGCAGAAGCAGACCTGAGTTCAGGTTTCATCTTGGTACCTTCTTCTCCTACCTTCAGACAGTATGTACTGATCTGCAAGGCTATAATCACTCTTCTGCAACGCAGAGCAGGGGGTCAGTCCTTGAATATAATATTGCACTTGCTTCTGAGAAGTGCAGATACTTGGAGGTAGGATGGGAAAGGGTCGACGTGACCAGGAGGTATTTCATTACCTTGTCTGACAGTTGCTGCCTACTTATCACACAAATAAATGACCACTTTGAGGGTTTTTTGTCTTAGTACAGCCTGTTGTGAACCATCTGCTTTAAATACCTCACTGCCTGTCTGACTAAAAGCCACTTTAAAGCCACTGTACTTTCCAAACAAGGTGCTTGTTTGTAAACTTAGGAGTAGCACTTGTAATGTAATGTGTGTACCTTCATCTCTATGTAGCTTCATCATCAATGAACAGTACTGGAAAATGCCTTTTCAAGGGCATTGTCCTAATTAGCCTTTTAAGTGCTCTGTTGGTTTTTACTGACTTTGTCCTGTGATGGAGTGTTGCTGTAGCCTGAGTCATCTGAGATTTCCTTGCTGTTACTTGTGGCCGTCATCAAGATTCAAGTCTTGATTGCCTCTAAATTGCAACTGCAATAAGTAGAGTAGCAGCCTGAGACTGCTGTAATCTGAATATGCTTCCAAAATGAACTCAGCCAGGATCAGAAAATTCCTTTCAACTGTGAAAACCACCACTGTCTTCTTTCCTTTTCAAGATTCCCCAGAGACAGATGCCCAGACAGATAAAAAGAGGAAGACCAAGACAGTTTCTTTAAGGGGGAGGAAAAAAAAGAGCCTGTCTTTTCCTGCAAGACCAGACATATGAAAAATGTAGACTATTAGAATACAAGTATTTCTCTAATTGGGTTTATCAAGGTGCCTGTTATACTGTGAAAATACATTCAAATCACTGCTCTGTGTTGAGAAAAATAATTGCTTGTTTGCATGTTTAGACCCATACTGTAAAAAACAAGTTGCTCCATGAATACTTGCTAACCATAAAACTTCTAGAACAAAAAAAGTCCTATATGTTAAAACAGAAACTACTTGTGTCATAACAAATCATCCAGCCTGAGACTGCAAACAGAAACACAGAGCATGATCTGCTGCATGTTTATACAGTTAATAAGGTGCACAGAAAGGCTCAAACAGGCCATTACAATCAAGAAAGGCTACTACTGACTTCAGCACAAATTGGATCAGGTCATTACGCAGATAAATCCTAGGGTCAAGTTGAAGCTGTTTGCAGCTGGTGAGGGACTAGTTGTTGTAGAATTAATGTAGGCAGCAGCACTGATTCTGGGCGAGAACAAAGACTGTGATCCTCGGTCCTCTGGGGATGGCAGGGAAAGCAAAAATGCTGGGATCCTTCAAGTCAGATTAAATATATGATGCAGGCTATATTTGAGGAATAAGGAAGCAGTGTCAAGATCTCAGTCAAGGAGAGGCCCTATTTCAGAAGGGCAACGCTGTCCTGCCTGCGTTGAACAAAAGCAGACAGACTGAGCATGCAGCGAGGCGCCGTAACAACAAGCAACGCTCCTAATGTTGTGACCTGTGGTTTCCAAAGCATGAAAAATGCCACTCGGTGTTCACTGTGGCATTACTCAGTAGCCTCCTGTACTGACTCTGCCTAACTTCCAAGTATTTTTCATAGAACAAAGTTTTGTTCTCAGATTTGTGCTATGAGCAGTCTTTTTGAACCGTATGAAATAACTTCCCCCTGAACTATACTAAAAGCTGACAAAAGGAGCTTAGTTATAGGTTTTTTTCTGAATTCAGTGTATCACCATTCAAAAAAGATTTTCTAAATACTGAACATGCATTTTCCGGCCCTGGTCGTGAAGAATTACTCCTAGTTTGCTGCCAGATCCTCCAAACACTGTGTTATTTTATGACCTCCGAATACAAATATAGGAAGTGGTTGTTGCTATGAAATCTTATGCATGATTTAAAGGAGGTGTATTTGGGACAGAGAGATCCCCAGTGACAAGTGGAAGAAAGGACACCAAGTATCACGTGATGAGATGTGTTTTGGGATAAATTCTCTCCACAGCATCACAAATAGTCTCCAGCTCTCCAATGATTTCTCTTTGACATCTGACAGTTTGAGTCAAGGCGTCGGGGAGAATCTGCAGAGCTGTACCAGGAAGATATGAATTTCCATTGCTGTGGAGGGAGAATGGGAGTCAAGGGAGATAAGGGGGACAGTGACCTGTAAATTTTGCTGGTAGTTCCCCAGTATAAGGTACAGTTCTTCTGTCATACTTGTCGGGCATGGCCTCCACTGATTACAGTTCCCTGGGGAAGGATCTGGCCCTGCAGAGCTGGAGTTTGTAGATGCAGGTGCTGCTCCTCTCACTGAATCCTGGTCCTGGCTGTCACTGTTGTACTGCTGTTGTCCTTGTGAAAGGGGTAACACTGCTTGTCGCTTGTTATCTATAGCTCCCTTATCTTCTAACTCCTTCTTCACATCTGAATAGACGGCATCCAAGTAACATGTTGCCAGTTGTCTTGAGGTGTCTGCACTAATTTATCCTTTTGTGGTCACTTGTTTTTAGCATACGCCTCTCTACCTCACCATGTGTTCTTTGCTCTAAGACTATGCAGTTTCTGTTTTGACTCTATCCTTTGCTTTCTAGAACTCAGAATTTCTCTCTAACCCAGGGCTGGACTGGCTGTTTTTGTCTGCAGCCTCTCACGTGTATCATTTTGCTACATCTAGATCACTCTTGCTATTTTCACCTCCAACCTCCAAGCCTCACTGTCTCTCACTACTCATCACCCTGAAGCCAGTTAGAAAGGAATTCACTAATCTGAGCAATATTTTGAATCAGGGCTCCCAATATTCAGCCTATTGCATATTTGTGGTATGTCAATTCTTGGCACGTGGCCATAAAGCATCTTTTTAGGTGAGGCTATGCTCATCCATATTAGCTGGTCATTCAGACTGCGGTAGCTGCAAGGTCTCTTCCAGGTCTGCTGGGACATCAGTGAGTCTCTGGATGCTCAGAAGACTGGAATGCACCGTTGTTGCAGCAGGAAAAGGATTTGAGCAGCCAGCGCGACCCAGCACACCACTACAGAGATGCCTGCCAGTCACTGCCAGTCAACAACTGGACGCTGCAAACCGCCACCTCTGATGGCTCCCACAGCCCTTCCTATTACTCCGCAGTGATGGGAAGTGGTGGCAGGATGTAGCCACATTGCCCTGCACAAGATGAATGTCTATTTTCAGAAGTGGAAGAAGAAGAGGAGCCTTGGGGAGCTAAGCATCAAGGTGCCACGAGGGCTGGCAGCTCCTGGGAGCCCATGGGAACCTGTCCCACCTCGGTGGTGGGAACCTGTTGCACAGCCCTGTGAGGGAGAAGGGCAGCCGGGGGCAGGCCCAGCCCCACGCATTGGGCACTGCCACAGGGCCGGGGCCAAGCCAAGGGTCGGGGTCTAGATCAGGCCCAGTGAGGGTAACCAGGGTCAGGCAAAGCCCATGTAATTTATTTAATGGCTTCATTGAATGTTTCCAAACAAACAGGGTCCTGTTTGAACTGAACTGGTGGCTCCATATTATCCCTTCTATCGTTGCAAATATTTTCTCACTCTATCTGGAAGCTGGAAGAGTATCAAGCTGTAAGACCAGTTTTCCATAAGATGCATAGAAACTACAGAACAGTTATTAGTAGGAGTTCTGCAGAGATCCTCTGTGATATAGCTCTCTCCCATGTTCCTGGCCCCATTAAGAGGTTTTGTGAACAGAAAAATGGATTAAAATTTTTCCTTAGGTTTGTATCCAGATGAGCTTCCAAGCAAGATTAAAAATTAGTGACTGAAATTTATTTCCATAATATTCCTAACTTGTTTAAGATTTGCAGTTCTGAAGAATGGATTTTAGATTTTTGAATGATAAAAAGAAGGGAAATTGACAGAATCAAAAGCTACAAAAAGACAAGGTTCCACTATCCACTATAGCCAGTTTCTCTCTTGCAAGTAGAATAAAAGCTGTTTTGGAGTATAGCATGTTTTTTTAGGAAAAGAAGCATGCAGTCAACAAACTCAGAGAGTATTTCCAAGTCATAGCCTGATCTTGAAGCATCTCCTACAGAATCAGTATCAAAGCATCTTATTGAGTAATGGATGCTGATTTTCATATATAATTGACAGGTTGTACTTTTTTCCTTAACTAATTTCTCTTGAGTTCAGTATCCAGTGCTTAGGCAAAATTATGCTGTGGATGCTATGGATCTGAAAGCACTGAATTTTGAAAGAAGTAATTTTTCTGTTGTTTCCTGCAGTCATTTAATGTTGGCTTCCACTATGGACATTTCTTGTTTTAATAAAGCGTATTTATCTCTTCACCATGAAAGGTTTGCGCAGGCTGGAGCATCATAATTATTCTAAATGGCATCTTGAGGCACATTTATAACAAACTCCCCTGTATGTGTCTTTTCATTTTGAATGACTTCCGAATGTTAAAAATCTGACACAGTTGACAACAAAATAGCATAAGAAATTATTTAAATTATGGACTGCGTGTGTGTACAAAAAGCCAGTTGCCCACAGCTATGCCTAACTGTCAATTTATGTCCAGCTAGCTGCAATGTAATGTCTTATAATGTAAATTAATGTAGCTCCAGGATGGCAAAACTGTGCCTGAACATATATAGAGATTTCGTGTGCACTGCCCCCGTTTGTTCTTTTGAGTAGGGTAAAATGCAATAATACTTTACCCTGTAAGGGTAATATAAGGAAAATAAGAAAACAGATCAGGGACTGTGTTTTGGCGATAACAGTGAAGTCTCTGGTATGCACAGCTCCCGGAAGAAATAATCTGCGTAAACACTTCAAGCTGTGTTCCAGCTTGGTTCCAGCTCGACACTTTGGGACTTTACAGTGTGAGCGATAACACCAGGCTCACCCTGGAAAAATAGTGGGCTCCAGTTCCTGGGTTTTATTTAAATTGTGGGCAGGTGCACTCTGCAGATCACCTTTTTGGTCATAAGACTATTTTCAGCTAGATCTGCATAAGAGAGGCAAAGCCGAAGCACAGTGTTTAACATGGAGTGGTTTCATTGCTGCCAGCATCCGTTCCAACACAGGATCCTTAAGACCAAAACTAACAAAAGGAAAATACATATGCAAAAGCTACCACTGCCTTTAACAGGAGCAAAGTTTCCTGTTCTCCACCACAGAGAGCAAAATAATCCCAAGGTGTGTCAAGGTTTAGTTGGTGGTTTTTGGTAAAGACACAGGGAAATACTCTATTTGTGCATGGAAAATATTTTTTCACATGTCACTATGGGTAATCTTTCTTATTTTGCAGCTGTTCTATGGTTTGTGAAAGAACTGGCGCCCTTTCTGTGAGCCTGCTGCCTAAGACCACGTGTGAGTGCCATGAGATATAATTTTTTAATATGTTTTTTCCAGCTGAAAGTATCTGAAATCCTGCAAGGGGTGTGTCGCAAGCCACCCAGAGTCGTATTTATAGCATGAAACCAAGCTATGTTTTGCACACATTCGGGTGCAGAGCATGAGGCTGTCAGAGGCTCCAGAGCGTGGTGACATAGTGCTGGAGGGTGGTGTAAGGCGGAAAGAGCCAATTCTGGTGCAGTCACATCCCGCTGCCGTTTGGGAGTGACCTGTCCCTCGAACCACACCCAGGGTTGCCTTGGGTAAAGCTGACTGCTGTCAGCCACTGTGTGGAAGACTTCACATCCATAAGAATCCACAAAACAGCTATTCCATGCATTTCTAAGCGCCACATTACTGCGTGTGTCATGGTTCGAGACTAGCTCTAATGGCAAATACTCCTGTCCTTGTAAAAAGCAAAACTGCTCTGCATTCAAGCCGCTGCAGAAATTGCTGGGTTTTGCTGTTCCCTTTCTCTTGTCCTGTCCAGCATGCACAAAACAGTGCAGTGTTTCAGGTAATTGCTATCTTTTTCTGTTCCCACCCCCCTCCCCACTCCCCCCCGCAAAGGCCACCACCGAATGAGCTTGGAACGAGCAGCATGTCCACACTGGCAGATTGCATTTCCCTTGCAGTTGATTTATTAGCTGCCTCTGAAGCAGAGCTCAGTCACATCAAAGGGGTAGGCCAGTGTCACTCTGGGGCTAATAGGTAGTGACTGCTAGAAATACAGGGTGTTACTGACGGCACAAGCTGATTTACAGGGCATCTTTGATGACACACGCCCCTTTATGGCTAGTTTTGTTCATGGTAATTGTTTCTCCTGACCTTTGCCCCTTCCCCTAAACATTCCTTAATTAATTCTGCATCGTCCTCCCCGAATACCCCAAATCCTCATGGTTGTCTTCCCCCCCCCCCCTTCTTCTGTATTACAAAGTCCAGATTGACCCTCTTCAAGGCTATACCTGTAGTTTCTTAATGCCCCATCAGTTACTGGCTGAAGGGCTTTAGTCTTCATTCATGCCTCCATTATTGCTTTGTGCTTCTGTGTGTTTTTATTTGTCCCTTTCCCTGTTATTTATCCACCCCTTTGGAGTGAAAAGGTCCCTCATCTAATAGCCTTAATGAAGGACATGCTCTCACTTCCCCTTACAAAAGGGACCGAAGGAGTGTCTCACTAAACAGAGCGGCTAGGGTGAAAATCGGCTTTGCAGAGGTCTGCAGAGTAATTTGCAATGTGGAACCCATAAGGATGCCTTCTGCTTTTCAGCCCATATCAAGTGCAGGAGAATGAGTAGTCAGGGCTGCCTCGTCCTAGCTGTTAAATAACCCTGGCAGTGATGGGATTTGGTTTTCTTCTAATCAGTGATTAGGTTGCCACTGTGTTCTTTTCAAGGCTTGAGGCACAAATTACTTGAGGTGGGGTTTTTTTTTTTGGAGAAAAAGTTTTTTGTTGATTTCTGTTAAAAGAAAAATCTGCCTATATTTAAGCCTTCCCTTTTTTTCCAGTGTCTCTTTAATAACACAAGTATATCTCTATTGATATCTCTATTTGTAAATCTCTGTTTTTCAGGTAGTATCATTTTGGTGCTTTGTTGCCTCAGGTGAAATGATAGTGAGGATTTTTTGGAGCTATGTTTTCCAAGCTTGCTCACACACTTACAGTTCAGAAAAGGAGGAGAGAAAAATAGAGGTTATTATGGAAGTAGATCTGGAGCTTGCCTTCTAGTGCATAGGACAAAGCCCTTCCAAAGCAGCTGTTCTGCAAAAGAAACTGGTTCACAGCCTTTCCCTAAATCATTCAACTGCTGCTTCCTCACCAGTTACTTCCTAATATAATGATGCCTTTCCTTCCCAAGAACAAGCAAACCCCAAATAACAACAAATTAAACTATTTAAAACAAGTAATAATGTTGCCAACAATAAACAGCATATAGTTCCATAAATTAGGAATTGCAAGCCAGAAAACACCTTATTTAGTGCTTTCTTTTCTCTTGCAGGTATCATTGGGGGCCTTGTATGCTGGTTTCTTTCAGAAGTCAGCAGATGTTCCTTTTTCAGCTAGAGAGGAAGGATGCCAATTGGATCATTGCTTTTGAAAGATATATTAATATAAATATTCTAGAGCATATACTAACTTTGTGCAGTGAAAATACACCAACATCAGTGATCTTGTAGACATGACTTTCAAGTCATCTACCTTTATTTTTCATGGTATTTATTTTACCATATCTTTGTTTAGATATTTTTTCCTTTTAGAAGAAAGCTCTTTACTACATGGTCTATGGCTTAGCAAAGACATGGCTTGGTCCTCTTCCGCTAGTATATCTTGGATCTGTACTGCTGTCAATAAACATACATCAGAGTAGTTTCATTTTTCCTCTGCTGTCTGTTTGCTGGAAAGGTTGAACATATTTCAATTAGAAAAGCCACGGAAAGCAAGCTCTCATGAAGCAGAAGAATGTTACCGTGACTCCAAACTTCATTAACAAAGCTAATATATGCAAGTTTCTCAGAAATGTCATTCCTCTCTAATATTTTCATGTCTATCCTGATTCATTCCAAGTGCACATTCCATCAATCAAGCTTTTATTTCTGTTTTCTTAACTTCTAATTAGTATAATTAAAAATGCAGATGGACTGCGGTTTTGATCTTTCTTCTCTGATGATGTATCCTGTTATTGCCACCTCTTGTTTTCTTATTTTTGTTTATATAAATATTGTACTTAGAAACTTCATTTCATCAACTGTGGCTCCCTAGTTACTAGGTTTGCTGAGTTTTTCTTATCTTTGTTGTTAGGCTTTCCATCTACCCTTTAAAAATGACTCCTCTTTCCCGTGGTGGTGATTCTCCTTGAATTTCTTATTTCAAGTGCATTTTGCATGTACTTTTCTAGGCCAGTTTAGGACAAAGCTCAGAATAATCTTGACAAGTTGCAGGAGCGGACTGAAAAAGAAGTGCAAAAAAAACAAGAAAAAGAACATGTAAAGATGCTACATTTAGTTTGGAGTAATCATCTGCCCAAACGTGAGATGAAGAGCAAGAAGCTAGCTGACGGTTCTGCAGAAAAGTACTGATGGTGATAAAGGGCCGACAAGTTCAATAGGAGTCAACAGTACCCTCCTGCTTGTAAGAAAGGTGAACATCGTACTGGGACATGATGCCTGACTGTTGGATGTTCAGAGCAGTGAGGGGTGACTAATAACAGTTTCCACATATATCTTTACATGAATGTAAAAGATTTCCAGAGAGAAAAGGAATAATCTGATCTCTACGTCCTCCCTGGAAAGTAACCCCTTAACCCTAGGACGATATATAGACAGTCATATGAAGTGCAAGATGCTTATTGCATGGCTTGACAGATGCCATGCATCTCATGACAGAGGCCTGCATTTTGATGAATGTACATCTAAACGTATATGTCACTGCAGCAGGACATACTTCAAACAATTCTCATTTGATTTTTGGTTCCTTTGTTTCTTAGACAGTGGAGGGAGTTAGCAAAAGATTGTTTTCTTTTGATGTAGAAGGGGAGACCTAAAAATGCAATAATCAACAATGCTGTTACATACTTACAGTCAAGTAAAGATTGAGAGAGGCACTCAGGAACAAATTATCTGAAAAACAAATATCTGGATGATGATAAAGAGAGAAAAATTCAAAATTCTAGAAAAGTAAAATGCTAGAACTTGGCAGGAGCTAGTGGATAACTAAACCTCCCCCCCCCCAATAAAAAGGAGAAGAATAGTTTAAATTGATCAACACATGTAAGAAATATCACCTTCCCCCTGACAATGAATATAATAGATAAGAATATTGAACTGCTGGGGGAAAAATGTGCAAGAATTCCTCCAGGAAATAACTTCATTTTAAGACACTTTCAAACTGATGAAGTGATGACAGAAAAGCAGGTAGGAAGGTACTGAAAAGCTCTAAGTAATTTGAGATGTTAACATGCAGTGAAGAAAACACTGACTGGATTTAAAGAGGATGCTCCTGTTCAGAACGGACCAATGTTGGCAGCGTGGTGGCCTGATCACTTTTGCAAAGGAAACATGCCGCCCTTTGGTGCTGGGCAGCTGGAGTAACAAGCTAGACATCAGAGATGGGTTCATGCCTTTCCGTCTCATCACTCAGTGCTACGTGCCCTTAGGCTGTGCTTGGCCTGGATTTCAGCGAACGGTGTGCTGGACTTCCAGTGCAGTCTGGCCCTTTTCTTTCCCAAATCTTTCCTGGGAAAGAAACATACTGACCCTGCCATGCGTGGCTTTGCAAAGCTAGGAGGAGGGATGGCCATCTCCGCTTTCCATTTTGGTGATAACCAGTGTGGCTTATGTGATGCTGTTTGATGTTTTTTTGACTGGAAAGGGACAAGGCCATCCAGGCCTATCTTCTCAGAGGTCTTTCATTGCTAGCCATTTTTGCAATGATTATTCAGAAAGTCCGTACTTCGCTCTCTCTCAGTAGTGTGTCACGAATCAGTTTGATCAGCCTCCCTCAGCCTTCTCAAAGTATTTATTTTTCTTCCCAGAATATCCTCCAACTTGTCAGTGTTTTCATGGCAATTAGATAGCCCGAAACTACTGTGTTGTTCCAGGGTGACTGCTGTGCAGACGGACTCAAAACAATTTGTGATGCATGCATGAAGCCACTGCCTAATCAGTTGTCTGTTCCCTTCTGCTCTTCTGTCTGCTGCAAGGCATTTTTGTGTGTTTCATTTATACTCTTTTTTTTTTGGGGGGGGGGCGGGGGCTGTTTTTATACATATGAAAAAAGAAACAGATTTGCTCCTCAGGATCCCCAACTCCATTTTGCCCAATAATAAAATCTGTCAATGTGTACCTCCTGTCTTCTGCTACTTCTCAGCTCCTACTCTTTTCCTGTCTCTCCACTGCCCCCTGCCCCATGCATATTTCTGCCCCTTTCCACTCTGAAGCTGATTGTATCTTCTGCCAGTCTTCATTTTGCATGAATTTTTTCTATTCATAGTGGTAGGTGCACCATGGGATCCCCTGGCAGTTTCATCAACATGCTCTGTACTATCTCTTCCTTTTAACTAGGGGAGGTGTTAGAAAGGACAAGAACTATTATTGTTTTGCATAGCATCTCTCTAGAGACGTTTTAGATGTTAGAGATGTGTTAGAGATGTTTGCCGAGTCTTTCAGCAGTTTATCAATGTATCTGACAAACTTCTCATGTCAGCCAATGTGAATATTTCATGAGCTATTGCATAAAATAACTTAATGAAATTCAGTTATAAGTAGCTCAGGTGCAAACACTTCCTATCAAAGGTGTTTAATATTTCTTATAAAAGGACTTTGTCTTTACCTGTTTACATTTTTGCCAAAATTGAAACTCTTTGAGGTTGAAATGCTCAATGCCAAATACTTACATCACTTCAGATTTTTTGTTATTATTTCAGCTAATCTTCAGAGTGAGATGCTGTTTTTGACTATGTTTTATAAAGATATTAAACAACCTTTTTTTTGGCAAACTCATATACTTTGCATATACTTTGAAATTTCACTGGGAGGTCACACACATTGCTAAAAGCTTTGAATATTTCTTCCTAAAAGTCTTTGAAAAAACAGATTGCACATGATCAGAACAAACCGATCCGGGTGAGGAGCGTGGCTGAACACGGCCCAGCACAGGGCCCCAGAGGCAGAGAGCAAGGGATACAGCGGCAAGGGAGGCACCAGCCGGTTCTGACTGTGCGCAGGGTCACGCTGCCCAAAATGTTTCCATGACTTTAGCACCACCTAACAGTGAACCACTAGACCTGCTTCAGGACTTTCCGCATCAGAGTCTGCAGCCTGCTCGCTCCCAAAGAAAATAACCCTAATTAAAATCTTTGCAAGCTGAAATTAAAGGCACATCAAAAGAAGAGAGACAGTGGAATTACTCTGTAGCTAGCGTAAAACACTTCAGTAAAGATTTCAGTCTAGCAATTTTGTTTTTTACTTTATCTCTCCTTCTAACAGAGTTAAGTTGGTTACATTTCTTAATTCCTATTCCCACCCTCCCCATTTTAAACAGAGACTGAAAAAAAAACCCAGTTGTAGTACAAAAGGAGACCGAGGGGGGAGAGACGGCAGGGAAAACTCCACATTCAGGATGGTAGGGCTTAAATTAAACTTGGTGACGATATTCTGGGTCCCTCTTTCTAGTGTGACCCAGGCAGGCCAGCTCTCAAGAGCACTGGTGCCGAGTGGGAAAGACAAGGAGGCAGGAGCTGTGGAAGCCAGAGACAGGTACGGCGAACTCCAGGACGCTCGTCTGCGCGGTGTTGGTGCACGCCGCGCTATACGGAGAACACGTGAAGAGGGGAACAAATCAGCACTGCACAAGCAACCTTTTCTCTGACATTACCTGACCTTTACGTTTGACTTCACAATCTCAGCAGCTTTTACTGATGTCCCGCGGCAGCGGCCTCTGCCTGAACAGTAACCTGTGTTCCCAATTAGGAATTATTCCAGCGTTAAGAGTTTACTACAGTTGAAAAGGACCTTGGAGGTGCCTTGGGGTCGTTAAAGCAATGAACTGCTGCAAATTGATATGGCCAAGTCTAAGTTCAGGGCCTTTTTCTGATATACTTGGGATATTAAACCTTTTTGCATGATGGATGTGAAAAAACTGATGCATAACTGTTAAAAGAGCTCTGTTTGAATGCCATTTCAGCAATTGATCATATGATTTTCAGAGCAAAAATTTTAATCTCAGAATCCCTCTACTCTGCTTTGGGAAATTTACAGTAGTTTTGGTACCACAGCATAAAAAAGGACACCAGCAAGACATAAAAAAGGCATTCATTAATAACATAAGCATTAACATTCAATTATACTCTGAGATGTGACAATGTTAAATGTGTGCTGTTGCTTCTTATATGCACAAGATCTGTTGACCCTAATCATTATGGTTGTGACTCATTAAGAAGCCCAAGGAACAGAGAGACAGTATACTTGGAATTTCATGTATTTTGTAATTCCAGTTTATAATTAATCTTTTTCACTCATGTTAGTCATCTTCTTTCTACAGGACCAACCAGCTTTTACAGTGCATAGGCTAGAATGACAGACTTGTTAACTAAATTCCTGTTTAAGATCTGAAGCTCTGATAACACTGCATCATACTGAAAAACATAACTGGCCTTTGCTGTCTTAATATAAGTCTCAATGACAGGAGCAAGCAACAAATTTATTTCAGGCAATGATTTCAGAAATTATTACAGGCAATGGTTTCAGAAAGAATTTAGGGAATGTTAAATGTCAGTAAGAGCTTAAAAGTAAATGTATGGTTTCATGTCTTGTCACTGAGGTGCCAAAACCAATGACTTTTGTTTCAAAAATTTCTGAGTTCATATTTAAATAGAATTCTGTTCCTCGCTGTTTGCTAGAGGAGATAAAGCCACCACAGAGATATCAGAAGGACAACCACTTATATCGCTGTCTGCCTGGTATAACAAATTGCCCTGGGTTGCAGCTGAGCACTCTGCACCTCTGAAATTGGGTTAACAGTGTCACAAGCCAAGAACCCTGGAGCTACAGCATCTATAATTGCATAACAATTCATTATAGCTTTAATTCTATTCACATGAGAAAAGCTAAGGTGGATTGATATCTTCCCACACAGACTCAGTAATAACTTGCTCTTTTTCATCAATAGATTTTCAACTGCTCAGGGACTCCATGAGCTTTGAACTAGATATTTCCTTGCTAAGTTGAGGGATACCAACAAGAGAATGACCGTAAACTTGCAAGGTTTTTCATTGTCTAGATCTGGTATTTCTGCCACTTTTGTGACTATTAAATGCAAAAGCCATAATGTCCTCAAAGAGGATGATGTGTCATAAAGCAAAAACCTAGATAAAAAAATGTATAGTAACAATTCTTACTTCAGTTGGCTTAGATTTTTTTTTTCTCAATTTTTAGCTCAGGGTAGAGTTCCACACTGCAAATTTCATCCCAAATGCCTAAAGTTTGGTTGAAGTTTATAGCAGGTCCAAATGTGCTGTGGTATTACAATGGGAAATATTTAGCAACTTTAATGAAAGAAATCATACAGGTCAATCTACAGCAAAAAAAAGTTATTAGCCATTCTATTTTTGCTCTCAGTGTCTTCCCTTTCTGTTAAGAAATTTACCATATTTGAATTTTCTGTCTGGAATACATAACGAAGACAGATAAATGACCTAAAGCTGTCTAGCCAGCCATTGGTTCCTCATTCTATTCTGCTGAAGTGTTGCTGGTATCTTTGAGATAAGGCTTTTTCAAGAGTCTATCTACTTCTTACTTCACCCTTTCAAAAACTGGCAATGATGCTTTCTATCTTCTTGATGCTTTCTCTGGACATTCATGCCAGTGACTGATGGTTTATTTGGCTCTCTTATAGTAGCGGGGTGTGTAGTCCTGGTGGGCTTCTCTTAGAAGTATTGCTACTTGCCTGTGAGAAATTACAGTATAAAGAAGATGGGCTATGACACAAACAGAACTCATTAGCTTAACTACTTTCATGGTTTTCAGTCACTACAAACCTCTGTTAGGACTGCTACAGCTATTCTGCCATCTGCTGTGTTTGCATGTTAAGCTCTCATAAGCTAAAAATGTTCAGTTGAATAGGCTTAAGGTCAGAAACGAACTTAGCGGGAAGCTCTCTAGGAAGCACTTTGTGGTATACGCACCATGCATTCACTGCATCCACATGCAGTGGAGACGGTCCCAAAACTGTATCTAGCTTGGCTAAGCAGGCCTGTGTGGACGGGAGGGCCACAGCAGTGCTGCGCCCAGACCCCGCTGTCTCCCCAGCTCTTTGACCTACTCCCTGGAGACCTTTTGGGCTCTTCTCCTGGTGAATGGGTATACGATTTACCCAACCTAAGCTGGACAGCCACGAGCACACCTCGCTGCAGTCACAACAGTACCAGGCCTCCAAAAGCAGACAAAAAGGGCAACAGGAGCAGGAGACAGAGGCAGAGCATTAAAATGGAAAGCTTCTCATAAGCAGGCAACAAAGAGCAGCAGCTGAAGCTTCTTGGAGCAGCCTTCTCCAGTGGCACCCGGCAGAAGAGCACCAGAAGCCCTCATGTCCAGACCTGTTCCTGTGCAGGTGTCGATATGTTTTATCACACCGGTTGTTATAGCAATACTGTGCTACCTGATTTAGCCCTTGAGCTCTTCGGGTCAGGGAGCATTTAGAAAACTGCTGCCAACACTTAGATTTCTAAACGCAGGGATGGACTGAAAAACATTTCCAAGATTTTGAACATCTAATAACTATGACAGAAGCCAGCTGGAGCTGTCAGATGCCCAGTCCTTCTGAAAATCTGGGTTGCTAATTACTGAGTCAGAAGCCTGGCAACAGATGTCCATCCTTTGTCGATCATCCCAGCTTCTGTTGTCTTACATATCTCTGCAGCATAAATGTAAGCCAGCGCTCAACTAAACAAACAGCAAATTCACAGCACGTGGTTCCTGAGCCTATTCCTATTTGCGCATTGAATTCAGAGTGGCTTTGAGGTGTTTTTCCCCTTTTGTCTCCTTGGTTATTTGATGGGGACAAGAACTCCAAAAAGCACTTTCTTTCACTCCTCCCCATCTCTCTATGTAAAGTCTCCCTTTGTATAATATCTGCTGTTTATTACAGCAATATTAATAATAACATGCCTTCAATTTTGGATAAGCAGCCAGGGGTAGATTTGCTTATCTATTGTCCAGAGTTTCTCAAGGACAGGGAGTGGAAGTGCTAGCCAGTACTCTTGCAACAGTGCTACAAAAACTAACCTTTTCCAAAGTTTAGTATTTTAAATTACCTTGTTTATAGTTGATTTTTTCTACTTTAGAAAAAGAACTTTAGGAAACCTTGCAGCAATTTGCTCTTTAGACAAAGATTGGTGGGGAATGGATTATTAACACTGGAATATGACCCATTACCTGGACATATGGATGCATAATGAAAAGCAAGAGGTGAGCAGAGGTGTGTGATGATTAACCCTGCACCAAAGCAAGGCTTGAGTGCAGCTGCCCAAAGGCATGCCAGTGTAAATACAATCTCTAGGGTCAATGGTTTGGGCTTCTTGCTCATCATGCCTTCAATCAGAAAGTGGAAGCTTGCAGTTTAAAATAAAAGGCGTCCACTGTTTTAAGTCTTAAGGCTATTTTAAGGCTTTAAGTCTTATGCCTCTACCAGTAAAGTGCATTAATATGTGTCATTGCTTTGACTCTCGCCCAGATCATGCTGTGCACTGCTTGTTACTATTTGAAAGCAAATGCTGCATGGTGGGCAGCGTTTTATATACTTGCAGGCCTAATGTACCCTGCATTTGGTATTCTTGTCTAAGGTATGTAACAAAAAGCTTTCTCCTCAGCAATGGCACTGACAAATAAAAATATTTCTTAATGAGGTATTTCTGTGTTTGTGCAGGACCAACGTGGCCTTATTCTTCTTCCATGATGACTTCACTGATGCTGTCTGACTGGACTTGTGCTCTTTAGTTTAATGCTTCTGGACACGAGCCCCATTGTCGATACAGCAAACCACAGCAGCTTGCTGTTCTCAAGTTGCATGGTTGGCTGGCACCAGCAAAAGTGGCTTGGGTCTTCACTTAGCAGATGTCATTTCATACAGGTCGATTGCTGGAGATCAGGATTTTTTCTGACAGCACTGCTCCTATTACAGTTTGCGTGTGCTCCGTAGAGAAACCTATTCTTGTTTGAAGTTTTAGCACTATATTCATGTCTGTATGAGGCATTTGTAAGCATGGACTTGCTTTAATTCTACTTTTAGCTAAACCTGATTTTCACACCATTCATTAATGTCACTACAGCACTCTGTCTCAGACAGTTCAGAAATCTCTTGGATACTGCTCATTAAATAGAAGTGTGGCTGTGAGGTCAATTTTTTCTTCAAGGAAAGATAAATAAAATCAAAATCCCTTTGACTAAGCCTTCCATAGGCCCTTTTTCTTAATGCTATTTCCTGTTGAGAGATATCCATCCAGCTTGCAAACCACAACAAGATAATTCTAGAAACCTAGACATCAGGTTGGCCTCTAGCATACATTTCCACACCAGTTGTAGAAAATGTTTCTATCACTTTCAGGTGTTATAATGCCCTCTCTCCTCAGAAACACAGCTGCTCCTTGAGAGAGGCATCTCGCCCCATATGTGTGCATTCCCTACCTGAAGGAATGACCCCCCCCCTTCAACTTGGAAGTTTAGGCCAGGAGTTTTAAACTGTTTCATTGAATGCTGCAGAAGAAAATTTGATGGAAGAAAGACCATAGTGCATGTAGCCAGGTATCTTGGACCTCATATGGACTTTTTGCTTTTATGGCATGAGTGTAAAAACCTGGCAGGATCGGGGCGGGTGGAGAACCACAACCCTGCTGGCGACAGCAGCAACCCGCAGGAGAGGCACGGACCACTCAGGGGCCCTGGGACGTCATCCCACTGCCCACAGTCCTGGGGGATGTGGGAGGAAAGGCTGAGGCCCTGTGACCTGCACGCATCTCATCTCACCCCTCAAGCAATGCCAGGGGCGATGTGGGCTCATCAGGCATGCATGGACCCTCCATGCCTAAACAGCCCCATGGACACCCCCAACAACCAGCTCCCGCCACAGCAAGCACCTGCGAGGGGTGGAGAGCACAGCTGGAGGGGAAAGGAGGCCAACAACAGGCATCAAACACCTTGAGGACACTCAGCTGAGGCCCCCACCCAGTTGCCTCCCACCCACCCACCACTGGCCCATTGGTGGCCCTTTCCACTTTCCCCAAAACTATATAGCTGCTCTGTGGGGATGTTGGGAGAAAGCTGAATCAAATGCTCATGTGCTAGGTACCACCTGTCTTTTGTTGATGCATCTGTTGCAGTAGTTCTTAGCATGGAGGATGGCTGCTCTTGCTGGGAGGCAGCCCCACATGGCCTGCACCCCACTGCTGAGGAGGGAAAGGATCTCTGTCATCCCATTGGTCTTGTCTGGGTACATCAGAGAAGATCTGCGGCACGCTATGCGCTTTAGAATAGCACTGTTACTCACTTGATAGATAACAATAGTAATGGCTCTTTCCCTGGGTAGACTGCCCTATAGGAAAGGCCCCTGCTGCCTACTGAAATGATTAGGGACTGGCACAGCAACAGAGACCTGGAGCAATGACTGCAAACCCCTTCAGATCCCCCTTTTCTCTCTCCTTATATATGCTATCTCTAGAGGATCTCCCCAAGGCTTATAATATGACATCTGCAATACATATTACATTACACGGTCTTTCTTCCACTCCTGCCAGAGGAGAAAGCTTAGTATGGACCATGTATTAGATTCTTGAAAAGCCTGTTCTCCCTGGAACCACGGGTTCAGTTTAGCCATTCATCTGTGTAAGACTAAATATATTGGGTATTATGAGTGCACAGTATAGTGTAGCGAGTTTAAAGATGTACCTTTAGAGCTGGAGGCATAGCCTGTGCTGTTGTACTAATTGTAAGAACATGCATTTGCTCTGTTTTCTTTTCCTAGATCTTTTCTTTTCATAGTACTTGACAATTAGCTATCATTCACCTTTCCAAGAATGGCTGTATTTTAGAGCTGCAGCAGGCAGAAAACTTTAGCTCTTTGTGATAGGTTTTTTTCTTTAAGCAATCCAGAGTTCATTCAGTTGTGTGCCGTTTCCCACCCATTTGTGGCTGGTGGAGAGCTGACAGCAGAATTGTCACAGGTTTCTGAGTAAAACAGCAGTTGTGGCCTTGGAGCATTAGCCCAAGTTTGGGTGCAAGGGTTGCTGAACTTCTCCTGAAATCCTGTGGATGATGAAGCAGTCGCAGTGCATGGGAATGGGTGCTCTGCCTCCCAGACATCAGAGCAGCTGTGGCTGCACGGTGAGCATGGAGGGTGAGGAGACTTCTGACCATCAATGTTTCTGTCGATATATTTGGGTGAAGGGGAAGAAGATAGCAGAAAAGTGCTGTTTGGAGACTCTAAGTTCTTTGTTCTAATGGGAGCTGCATTTCCTGGGATAAGCTCTCCTCAGGCTCTGCTCTGGAGGATGGCAGAGTGTTATAGCACAGGCTGTGCAGAGAGCATCTGTTTCCCTGGGGCTTGGTTTCCACTAGTCTTGGTTGTTCCCTGGCCCTTTCCTTGCAATGCTGGCTTCAGAGCCTATGCCTATGCAAAAGGTTGTTGAGATGGAGCAGCAGTAACCCTTGAGGGCAAAAACTGTGCTACAGCAGAGTCTGCTCTGGAAGTCCAAATGTTATTCTTTGCTTCTCTACATAAATCTTGAGCTTGTTCAAAATCTGAAACCAGGGTGTGAGCTCTGATGCTTCTGTGTTACAGGGCTGATATTCCAGACCAGAGACGCAGTGTTGGATTGTGCCATGTAGAGGCAAGAAATGTCTGGGGCTTGGGATCTGAACAGGCATGACTCCTGGTTGTGCTTTGCTCTTGTGAAATACAAGGGAAATCGGGAAAGAAACTGCTGCTATTTCACTCCTCACTGGCAGTGAGATGCAATATTCCCAGGGAACTCTTTCCTTTTTGCCCACACTGTCTCTCCCACCTTTTTTTCCATTCTGTGGCTGTCCCCTGCAATTGTGGGAATGGCACAGGCAATGAGCTGAAGTCCTTAGAAAGAGCACAAGTTGCACGATAGTCAAATCCATGTTCTTTACCAGTGCTGCAGGCTCCCTTCCTTTCCTTCAGAAATACTTCATGTGTGTTTGATCCCTTCTAATATTTTAAAATATTACCGGGAAGTCCCGATGGCAGTTTATGCAAAGAAGGAAGGGGGTGAAAGGAAGTACTGTTGAGACTATAGCACCGTCACCCTACAGAGAGCAGAAAGCTCGGCTGAAAGTGGTGCCTGGGGTGCTGGGTCCTAGAGCTCTGTATTACAGCTGTATCACTGGGCTGCGTGGAAGGAAGCTGAGGTGATGGAAGTAGTCCGGAGACATGAAGGGCCCTGCTGTATGCAGCTGCACGCTCCCTAATGACAGGGCTGTGAGAGGTTGCCCCTCAACCGCTCTCAGAAGAGAGATTGTCTTGTACCTCTACAGGTTTCAGCACACTTCTGGCATATCCACAGCTCAGGCAATGAATAAACATGTTCTTGCCTTCCCTTCTGTGCGACTTCTGCCCTCATCTCTTCTGAGTTCATTTCTAGTATGCAAGCCAGCATATTAAAAAGAGCACTTTAATACTGTGGTGGATTAAAAAAAAATTTTCTGCCTTGCAAAGTGTTCAGTGAATAAGAAACACTGAACTGTATCACTCTCAGACAGTGTCTCCTATTAGTGCTGAGAGAAAGAAGATATTCAGATTCTCCATGCACTCTCAAATGGGTGGCTTTGTACCACAACCAGTGTTTCCCTCACTAGTGAGTCAGGGAACCATGACTGATTAATTCCACTTTATCTTAGAGAAGTCGCAGGGGACATTGCAGAAGCACACATAGTAACTGAAGATGAGAATATGTCCAGTTACAGAATTTTGCCATTGAAGTGACCAACAACTGCAGGTTTGTAAGTGGTGTGATGAGGATGGGAATGGAAAGAGCTGGGCAGGAGGCCCACCTTTGCAGCTGACAAGGCGGCCCTATGACAGATCCTGTCTGATGAAAGAAGGTGCAGCAGACACGGATCCCGCACCTAAGCCAAACCAGCTTCTGTGGTTGCAGTTCCTCTTAATCTAGTTGTTTCCTTCTGGCATCTCTTCTGCACTTGGCTCTGGCATCGTGGCGATCTGTTTGCCCCAAGCAGGACACCCAGACCAGGTGACCTGTCTGGGTCCTTCCCACCTGCTGCAGCAAAAGCACTTTGGGCAGGATTAATCAGTGCAGCCATAGGTATCTCCATGGGGTCTGGGTGGTGCTGAGCTCAGCTCTTGGCTTCTTCGAGGTGGAAGAGTCCTTCTCCAACATGATCCATCCTTGTGATCCCACTGCTTCCCTTGGCCATGCTATACCATTTCATGCCTGGGGACCCCTCAGTCCTAGTCTATCCTCCCAAATAAATGTCCTCCTCCTCTCAGAAAACACCAGAAAAGGTCAACTTTGTGTTGTGAGGATTTTTGTTTGTTTGGGCGTGTATGTGTGTAGTGTTGTGTGTGTGTTTCGGGTTTTTTTGGGGGGGGTTGTTTTTTTTTGTTTTTTGGGGGTTTTTTTTGCAAATCCATCCAAAAGCTGACTAGACTGGTTTGAAAACCAGTTTTCAGTTGAAAACCAGTTTGTGTGGTGGCAGCCTCAGTCTAATGTAGTGTTACTTCTAGGCTGTCTTTCCTGGGTAATGAGTCCTCTACTGGGACAATGGCATGAGCTTGCACTGTTGGATCTCTGTCCCACTCCGATAAATCAGAGCAGGTCTGATCTATCAGTGTACCAGACTTCAAGGCCTCTAGGTAGCCCAGTTTCAGTTTGAGGTGTTGCTGGTTCCATTAGCTTGGAGGAAATGTAAAGGTATCTTTACATTATTTCAGCTACCGCTTCCTTTTCTTCTCTCCCACTGCCTCCCCATATCCTTCCTCCCTCTGGTGTGGGGTACCTGGCTTTAGATTCTGAATAACTTTAAGTAAAAAAAATTGCAAGATAAAGATTATACATTAAAACATCATCCTTGGCTTTTCTGCGGACCCTTACCCACTCTCTTCAGTTCTTGCTTGAATGATTAAGGATTGCACTGTTAGTCTTCACTGCTTAATGAATACTGGAATACTGTCTGGAAAAGAAAAGGCATATGTTTTCTGTGACACAAGCAAAACACAAATATTTTCCACTGAAAACAATCCCCTAAGTATTCAGCGTCACCCTTCTAGATCTTCAGTTGTGTCCTGATCTTTGAACTAAAGTAAGAACTGGGAATCTTGTGGCTGATAATAGCCAGGCCATTATTTTAAAGATATAAATGTTTAATATACAATAACAAGTCACATAATGAATGTCCAAGTGAATGATGTTTTCTTCAGTTTTACATTCCTAGAAGCACAAAAAGTATCGGTCACTTTGACACAGGAGGCCACCAGGAAATGTTTATTATGTTTGTTTATTCCATAAAACAAAGCTTAAAAATACCCAGAAGCACTTGGTATTTTCTGGTCACTGCTTTGAATTCAATTCTCTTTCACTTCTTCAGTGCTCCATTAAAAGGGATGTGGGATTTATGACTGTATTTAACTCTGAGTAAATTTGAACTAGCACTACCTTCTTGGAAGCGAGGGATGGGAAAAGAAGAGCAAGAGGGCATGTGTAAAGGATTTATTCTTTCCATAATAATAAAATTGATTAATGAAATCTAGTATGAAGGGGGTGTCATGCCCTTTATGCATTAGATTTCATTACACTTAGGAGATAGGGAGCTTCTGAAAGGGAGTACTTCACCTCTGCCTGCTGTTAGGGACACAAGTATTTCATGTCCTCGCAGTTATCAAAGATGCAAATATGTTTTGTAACTGAATCACAGACTGGGGTGGGGGAGCAGCATTTTGCAGGACAAATATGTTCTCGAGGAAGAGCTTCTGCTGGTAAAGGGCAGGGCTGCCCCGGGGAAACAGCAGGCAGGAGCAGCGAGCAGTCACGGGTGAGCTGTCCTGCACCCAGCCAGCCGCTCGTTGCATCCGTGGCTTCAGAAATTAGCACCTGGTCCTGCGGGTCTTGGCTCCTGCACTGTGCCGCTTGCTCCCAGCAGTGAAGGAAGAAAATGAGTAGTATGATGGAACCGGTAAAAATAACTGCTGGTTAATAATAAGGAATGATGCCTGTTAAATGCTGGTGCTTTATAATTATGATACAGGAAATAATATATTTATCTGGACATAATAGAAGATGAATGCCGTCTGATTCTGCCTTCAAGGATGTAAACCCAGGAGAAACTATACTGAAAATGGTGAGATTTCCCAAGGATAAAAATAAGGCAGCTACGAGGTGAGGCTTGGAGAAAATATGCCTACCATTCTTTTTTTCTCTCCCCCCCACCCCTTCTTCTTTTTACTGAGCAGGGAGCTACATTTTTCTGAGAGGAGATTTTGAGAGTTTAGGAATAAGACTCAGTTCTGCTCTTACTGAAATCTGAGCGAAAGCACCCCTGTAACTTTGACAGGGAAGATCGAGCCCTAATCAATTTATTATTTGTAATGTCACAGAAGATAAAATTAAATATGGGTAATTTCAGCAACAGTATAAAATTAGTCTTGTGTGTGTGCACATGTTGGGGAGATCTCAAATGAATCCCATTTCAGAAAGCAAAGTTTTAGTGTTCAGAATCTGTTTCAGCTATTTTACCAAGGGCTAAAATGATTTCCCATTTATATTTTATAAGAGTATTTATTTTGCTTATAGCCCAGCATTAAGGGTACTTTTTCATGATAAGCCAGTGTTAGAGCTCCAGAGTGAGTTTCTCATAATGGTAGCCTGAAGGATACATTTCGTGAAAGTGAAGAATGAACCTATTTACCTGTCGAGACTGCAGCGCACAGATCAGTGCAGAACAGCAGCGTGCTTCCCCACTTCCACTACCACGAGAGGCGGGTTACCCCGCCTGGGCAGCGCTGGCACCTCAGCCGTAATACTGAGCTGTCAAGTGCCGGCCTCTCTCACAGCCAGCCGTTAATTACCACCATGCGAGGCTAATTCACTCATCCCTTTCCCTCCCGTGCGGAGAAGCTGCCTGTTAGCTTGTTGGTTGCAGGGGCTCGAGCTGAAGTTGCTTGCCAACGAAGCTGTCGTCACTCAGCGCTGCACCGCAGCTGCTTGCACCACGGCCGCTGCACGCCGCCGGGTATTTCCTGAAGGCTGGCCGGCCTTGCGCTGCCCCGGCTTGAGCCTTTTTCTCCAGCTGATCTGGGACGTGCGACACACTTCTACCGCTTATAAAACATCAAGGAAGGAGAAGGGGACTGCTTGATTTATGATGGCTGTGAAGTGGTGTTGAGATGAAGTACCTATGTGCGGCCGTCCAGAAAGCATGCCATGAGGTAGATATTCATTAGACAGCTTTAGCTTAGCGGTGGCTGTGGGCCAAAACTCCCAGTGCCAACACCTCATCCTTTCCACTAAGAAGATGATATGCAAACCTTTGTCTGAGTATTATGACTGCCCTTGCCTTTTCAGCTGAGTCGAACAAAACCTCTTATTTTATCACCCCTGAAGAAGGGGGGAAAGCTTTGGATTGATTTCAGAGTGGCACAGGACCAAACTCTGATTTAAATGAATTGCTTCGCTTTTTCCTTGTGCTACATTGAACTGGGTAAATTACCCTGAAAATCAAGTTTTTCCTCTTAGACTTTCTTTTATAACCTTATAAAACAGTACATTGAAATCTTAGTTCATTCTACTAAATTTCTCCAGATTTATACTTATTGCATGTTTATTATTTTTAATACATACAAAATATGGACAGGTAAAATATTTTGAGCACTCTTCTTAAAATGGATCACACTTGGCTTGATACTTAACTTACACTGTAAAAGCTGAAGTAATATCTTGGGTGTCTTGAGAGAGAAGCTAGTTATAAAATGAGTACATCAATGCTCATTTCTAGGCAACCATTTAAAAAAAAAAAAATCACCCCACAGATTGGCTCATATTGTTTGAGTACTAACTCAGAGAGGCATAATACTGATTAAAAATAGTGAAATTTCCCCTGACTTCCCTATGAATAGGTCAAGCCTGTAATGAGAACAGGTTGTGTTCAGCATTTGGAGCCTGCTTGTGCAAATCTGTGGAAGCAGGTTTGGCAAAGGCTACAATGCCTATTTTCAGCCCAGAAAGAGTCACTTTTCCCTTTAGTTTGGGAATAAAAGTACATCAAGCATAAAGCCTGAGGGCCTTAAAATAGTTGGCTTGGTTTGTCTTTGTGGAAGATCAACTCTAGGAGTAAAACCATGAGTCCAGGGAGTCTAACGGCGAACATCCCACCAACACGCGAAAGACAGTGATTTTTGCCTCCTTATTTCTTGGGCAGCCACCTCTCAAAATTATGTGAGTTTGGATGTCATGTGAGGGGTGTCCCATTAGGCACTGTCTGCTGGAGCCTCTGGGTCCGTTGGGGGCAAAGAGGAAGGTGAAATCTTAATGATGAAGAACCTGTGGTTTGAGTTACTGGGAGCAGTAATTTGAAATATGTGACTCTGTGTCAGTCAATTATAGATCGGCTGACAGCTAACAACTTTTTTCCTGGTACCCCTTTCCCCCCATCCCCAAAGCTACCTCCAGAAAGGACAGTAAAAACTTCAATAAATAGTGGCCAGCACCTAAGATAAAAGTTCAAGATAACTTCATATCGTATATTCCTTTTGCTAGGTACAATCTTCTGTTTGTTGTACACAACTTGGAGATACTGTAAAATCAAATTTAAAAAAAATGACCAAATTCATGTCAAGAGCTTTTGTATGCCTATATTCCCCATTTTTTTAGAAATAAGTTTTCAGCTGTTTTGACAGGTTTGCTGTCCTTCCTCTTTCCCAGCCTCTTAACAGGTATGGTGATTTCAAGCCTCTCTGCATGCAAAAAATGTATCAGCCCTGCCTGGGTTGCAGAGGAAGGACTAGCTTTCAGGTGGAGTCTGAATTATTTTCTATCAAATGCCAAGGAGTGAGATGATTGCAGATCAGAGGACAGAAATCATCTGAGAAATTGAAAAGTGTGTTACAGAAGGCAGTCACACTGCTCTTCTCCCTTCTGCCCTGCAATTTTTAAAGTTTCAGTAGGGAAAAGAGAAACACCCCAAGCCTTCCTCTGCCCCTCCTATGGGCTTACCCTTTTCTTCTGTGCTAGTGAAGGGAGTACCAATGCGTTGGTCAGAAAGAGAACCATTTCTTCACAGTCTGGGGGGAAGAAGCTGACTTTATCTGAGAATACTTTGTATATATTTATGTATATTGTCTAGAGGACTCCTATAGTCATCTCCTCTCTCCCACTCATTGTTCAGTCTGCCCTTTTCATGGACAAAAGTGCTTAGTGACAGGTTACGTGTATGCTTGAGAGCTCAGCCTTGCTTTTATAAAGCAGATTGCTCAGTAAATACATAAACACAGAAAAATGATAGTTATTCAGCTTCTTTACTGGTGCAGCTGGCTATACCTCCACTATCCTTTTCCTGCCACTATCCCTAAAAGAAGCTGCTATATAGCTGCTTTCAGTGCTAGTGCCTCTGTTTGGAGATGACAATCTGGGTTCAAATACCACTGTTAAACTAGATGGGTTTTTAATGAAGTCAGTGGCTTCCTAGGTTTCTGCAGCTGAATCAGTTGGAAAAACTGGCAATGTTGAACCCCTTGCAGAGGCAGGTGAGGACTCAGACCTGGGTCATCTCTCACATCTCTGTATATGTCCCACTGTTTTGATGTGTGTTAGCACTGGTGATAAAATCATCCACCTGCCTGGGACCCACCAGATTCACCCTGGGCACCCTGAGGAAGCCCAAGGTATTTCACACCTACCTTCCTGGCTCATGGCCGTTTCTGTTTGTCAAACATGCCATGGCTAGCACAGCTCTGACAACATGTGTGCTCTGAAAGCGTGGGGCTGGGGGCAAGCTTCACCCTCAGCCATGCAGTATTTTAGCTTAACCTGGTAGTTCCTCACTGGATCTCCTGTAGGGTAGGGCAAGGGCTGTGCTACTGACACCTGGACACATAACACAGCTTGGTCTCAGGTGGAAGGGCGGGAATGTGGCTGGAGAGAAAGAAAGCACAAGAGACCTCTGCATCTCACAGGTAGGGATATGAGAGACAAGCTGAAACAGGAGCCAAAGGTATAAAATAGGAAATCTGTGTAACTGGCGTAGAATCCTTGGTGTACAAATGGTAAGGAATAACGACAATAATTCTGAAATTTGATAGAGTTGTATGTTCTGGCAGCAATTTACTGTAAAAGGAAGAACAGGTTCTTTGTAATAGAAAGATCTGTCAAGGTAGTATTGAAAAGGGGAAGAAAAATGGGAAGTATCGGGAGTGAGGTTAGGAGATGATTATATTTTATCATCTCTCCTGCTTTCAGAGTTGATTTACAATCTGTTTCCAAGAGACCAGCTCCAGGAAGCTCAGTGCCTGGGCAGGTTGAGCAGTGGCAATAGCTACTGCAATTGCTTCCAATTTTACAGTCGCTCTAATTTCCGAGTGGCCTAACTTTCCCTTAGTGCACACGATAAAGCACCTATTTCTAACTTCTTAATCCCATCAGGCCTCCATCAAAAATTAGTTGAAGTGTGTGCCTATACACTTACCTTAAACTGAATGCTCAGATCTATAGGTTTATATTTAACATTTATGCTATTAAGTGCTGGAAATGTGTCTCTAGCCCTAGTCTGTGTGCAGTGCTCTTGGCCGCCTACAAACCAGGGAGGGATTAAGTTTAATACTTCTTACTATTTACAAATCTATTTACCATCAACTTCCGCACTCACTGCTGAACAATATAATTTGGGGCATGACCAACCTATCTCTCTAGAGTAGAACACCACCACACAAGCCCCGTGTTAAGCTGGAAACAATATATTAACTGTTTCATCAATAAAAATTCTGTACTTTCACAAATTCCTTGGGGAAGGAAGTCATGATGGTTGTGGTACCACAGAAGATGCCTTGATGTACTCTCTGCCACTGATTTTGTTATAGGCTAAAGAAAGAAAGGTAGGAGCATTTTGGGGTGGAAACATTGTGATGAACCTCTGTTAGACATCACTGTTAGACCAAAATCCTTCAAACTGAATGGAAGTAAGTAGAGACTGAGGGCTAGATTCTGATCTCACATGAGCATGCACACTGAACGTGCCACTCTGCTTTTACCTGGATCTGCTTCAGCTGTTATTTATCTTCCTCCAGAATTTCTCGTTCTCTGTACTCTTAGTGAGAGCAATATTATTTTCAACCAATAGCATATCTTTCTGAAAACTAGAATTTTTGAGGAAAATTAGTCAAAGTTCATATCAGAAAAAAGTGGGAAGAGATAACTGAATGCGATCAAGAATTATAGAAATGGGGTTCCAAAAGCAGCTAAGGCTTTTTGGAGTATCTTTAATATTTTAGGCCGTTAATCTTGTACAATGAGCAGACACATCTCCTGAACAACAAATAAAGCTGAGCTGAGTGGAAAGCTGTAGCAAATGTATCGGCGTGTAACAGACTGTAGTCGAAATCTTCAGTGTGGAGCCTGGCTTGAGTAGAGGAAGTCAGTGGAAAATGTGGCATTGATTTTAATAGAACTGGGATGTTGACCTTTAACATTTCCATTTTGTGGAGGCCTGTGGCTTCTGAGATGCTCCTCATAGGGAGCAGAGCAACTTTAAGTAAGCAGAGTGACTGTGTGTACCTGCTTGGCCATTAGCACCTGAGTTCAGGCACCTCCCCAAAGAGCGAGACCGTGCGTATTTCTGAGACGGTGCTGTTGTAGCCCAGATCCTCCCCATTGAGGATACTGTCTTCGTCCAGAGCAACAGTCCCAGCCTCCTCTAGCGGAAAGGTTGAACTTTCTAAATACAATCTAACTCAGTGAAAGTGAGATGTTCAATGTCAGGATGGAAAGTCTCTGGCTAGACTGAGAGATGAGGTACCAAACCCCACTGCTCTGGGTCTGCATCTTTGTGGCATAGCAGTGGGGATCAGTTCTCTATCATTCTGGAAAAAGTGGGAAGAAAACCAACAAAGTCAGCCCAGTTGCTGCAGTGAAGCTAGTCAGGAGGGAAAATCCACTAACAGATGAGTAACTGGCTTGCACAAAATTAAATTTATTCTTATACTCTTCTCATTTTACAGCAGAGAATTGATAACTCACTGCTTACTGCACAGCACTTACTGATGAGTTGCTAAGAAATGTGATAAGAATGATGAGCAGAATGAACAGTTACTGTGTAAATCGGTACAGTGACCTCCTCCATCACATATGAGATGAAAGTATTTCCCACCAGCATTTCTTTGCAGATCACCTGCATTAGGAATAGGGGAAAGGGGCGGGGAGGCTTTCAATTAATTTTCTCCATTTCCTTCCTCACATCCCCATGTATTTGCTTCCTTTCCCAAACCTCATGCCTTTGTTGGCATGAGAAAGTTAGCAGGTGCTGCCCAAGCTGTGGAGATCCCTGGATCCCTTCTGCGCGTTAGATACGTAAACACCTCACACATCTAAATCTTCACATCTGCACTGCAGAGAACAGCCCCAAGCCTGCTGCAGCTAAACGTGTTGCAGAGAAACTGTAAAAACAGTGACTTTTAGCACACTTCTGGCAAACAGAAGTCAGGATACGCTTGCAGACAAGATAAAAGCCCATCATTATCAAATGAGCTCATATCATTGTTACCTATGAAAATTTCCAGGAGGTGAGTCTACCAAGATAACCCTAAGACTTGCAGATCTCTCCAGCCTTCCTTGCCAGATGCAAGAAGCATGTACTTCTGTTTCCTAGTAGGATCTGACAAAATGCAGAATCCAATATCCCTGGATTTCTTATGCAGAAAAGCACAAATCAAAATTAAACAACTTAACAAACTGATGAAAGACTTCAGCAGTACAGAAGAAAATGTACAATTGGTAACAAGAAGTAAAAGTATTTAAAAGAATTATAGGAACAATATCAGAACTGTAAGAGGATTTATATACCTAACAGTATCAGGACATCAGTATTTTTTTTCCTCAAACTTTCCTAAGTATAAAAATCCTACCAACATCTTTGAAAGAACAAAGCTTTCTGGAACAATCCTGCTCATTTCGCTTGCTTTAAAACACAAAACTAAAATGCTAGCATATTCTGGGCCAGATTTTGAAGGTTCCTCATCCAGCTTCACCAACCAAGGCATGAAGGGTCCAGATTGCCAAGCCTCAGAGCAGCATAATAGCTGCTGTGGAAAAAATAGGGAAAGTGCAACTGCAGATGCTCAAAGCCAAGCACTACTGAAAATTCTGCTACATTATTAAAAAGGTTAAACAATAGCTGAGCAGTTCTGAATGTCCAATCTCGATTGCGAGCACCAAACGTTTTTCAAAGTGTAATCCAATAGAAGATAACAAATGGAATGGAAGTCCTAGAATATGCTACTAGGGTTTCTGCATAAAGCATATGAAGCCTGGATCAAAATATGTTGAACCTGAAAGCAAGACTCCTACTGATTGCAAAAGGCTTCAAAACAATCCTAGTAAAATTTTCATTTCTTAAAACTCTTTTGGGCAACTAGAGGAGAAATGTATTGATTTAGGGATGACAAAATACTAAACTGTTAGAAACTGTCTCCTAGAAAAAATTCTGTGCAGTTCAATTGTTGCACAAGGAATTGTTGTAATGCAGCACATTACCAAGTGTGCTTAGATGCTCAGTTACTGACACGGTTCATCATCAGCTTATACCAGTTCTATGACAGAAGCAGCATAGTTTTTTTGTTTTTTGGGTTTTTTTTTAATGCTCATAGGCTGAAACTGTGATAATTAATCTTTTTGGTGCCTGGTGACAAATGTCTCTGTGTGTATATATATATATATCTTTTTTTTTCACAATTTTTTTTTGGGGGGGTGATTGGTTGACAACCGTAATCTCCTCCTGCACCTGACCAGACATATCTTTGCGGAATAGAGAGAAATTAGTGTAATAGACCCTGGTGGGTGCTGCTCTGCATTAGGGCACCCTCCCAAAGCTTTTGGGTGTCCTAGGGCTGTGCCTGGAATCATTCTGCTTTCTTAAGATCAGTTTAATAGGTGAGGACCCGAAGCTGAACGGATTGGGATTCTGGGAGATGGCCAAGGCTTGCATCAGCTCCCCACTGCACTCTGAGACCTCTGTGGCCATTTCTGGGACACCTGTTTCAGAGAAACACCTCCCCAGGCATCAAAGAAAGGTGTGAAGAAATGTGTTTTGTTTTGTTTCTTTTTTTATTTGCTGTGGAAAGTGTGTGGGCGAGAGTCCCCAGGTATGGGCAGGAGAGTTTCCAACATGCTTTGCAAGCCCTGTTGCCTGTTTGCTGTATTCCTTCCTTACTGTGCTTAACTCCCACTACAAGCAGTTATTTTCACTCAGTAACAGCCACTAAGTGACTGACTGTATAAGGGAAAATTCCACTTCGTTTGGGACATGTAGAACCTGCCTGAGAACAGAAGAATAGTAAAGTGCTGGAAAGATTTAGGAGATGACACAGAAATTAAATGCCAGTGCAATTATCTTCTGGAAAATAAATTCAAATATCACTTTCATCTACTGTCAAATTACAGCAGATAAACAGGCCACCTAAACAGAAATACCTTTTAATTTAAATAAAAGGTTTGCCTCTGGGGAGGACCAGCCAGCTGGTATTTTGTATTGCTAGCACACTTGTCACTAATGTTTTCTTTAAAGCTTTCACTTCTCTATTGTTGGCAAAATTATTGTCGCCATTCAGGATACATAACATGGCTCACACAGATCCATCTCACACATACAAAAGTGACTGTCACACCTGAAATGGCTGTCGTTGCAAAAGGGGTCCCACAGAAAATTGTTTGTTTGTATGATTGGAAGGTAACACTTAAAACGGTCTGGCTACAGCTTAGTTGCCTGTAATGAATAAGCTGGTAGTTTTTCAAAACACTTACGTGACCACCCTTTCATATTTTAATAAGCAGGTGCAAAAGAAAAGAACTAAAACTTGCCATTTTATTGGGATCCATTAAAATGTATGTTGCAAAGGAAGCACGAAACAGTCATAGGGCTTAAAATTACAGCTTTGGGAAATTCACTTCCAAGGTGGTTGAAAAGGGGCTTCAAAGGGCTGGCTTTCTGTGTCTGAAGTCTGCTACATGCCCTTTTTTTTCCCCTCCATTATCATGGTACTTCCTTGAGTTTGCCCATCTGCACCTACTGGCCATTTCTGTATTTAATAAATCTCTTGAGATGAGAGATGTCACCTTATTCTGTCCCACAGGGTCCTATTCCACGGATACAGACATTAAGTATTTTCCTAATGTAAAAGCTGAAAAATAATAAAAGGATTGGTAGCTGCTTCTTTGATATAAAGTAAGCCTGAGGATCTGAAAGACAGGGAATAATGAAGTGCATTAGCTTTTTCTTTCCCTTGAGAATTAGTCAGACCTTAGGAAACACTGGATCAGCTCTCAACCACTTGAAACAAAAAGGATCAGAATCTGGGGTCTGTTGTTTCTAAAAAGTGGCAGTTGTTAGCAGTAGTCTTTTCTTGTGTATTCCTGACTAAATTATGATAACTTCTACTGGAATGGGTTCTGCAAGGATTTGCAGTATGAACACATTTGCCATTTTAAAAAAAATTTAGGAGAATTTAGGTGCTAAATCAACAGGTCTAATATGACAACTAGATTGCTGAAGTTGACAGATGCCTATACATGGAAGAACCTTGCATAATTCACAAAAAACATCCTTGAGCTTTTGAAGCTGACCCCTGAGGCTTTTAGGGAGGGTTGAGCAAGATAACCTGTGTAATATAGCACAAAAATCACTGTTCTCCTTCCCTTCCTCATATGTCAAGAGCCTGAGGCTCTTTAGGATCTTTCTCAACACCTTATGGCAGGAATGGGCCTCAAGTACTACTACTTTTGAGCCCAAACAATTAACTTGTTTTGGTTCAGCGTGTTAAAGCTACCTACTCCAAGAAAGGGCCCAGAAAAGGCCGCATTATTTAAAAGGAAAGTTCACCTTTTCCTTCACATCTTCCATTTATCCATCAGCAATTTTCCATCTCAGAGCTCTCATGTTTTATCTTCAGTGCATACCAAAGCAGGGGACCATTCAGTCAGATGCATGAATAATCCAGGAGTCATTTTCAGTCTCACATCTCCTAGGCAGCGAAATTCTTGGAAATTAATAGAACGTCAGTGGCTAATAATTGCTAAGAAACGTGTGGATCTATTTGAAGGATAGCCACAGTCTATTCTTGATAAGGTTTATTAGCTTTGCTCAGGTACAACAGTCTGCTGAAACCAACTTAGAGGGTGGGATTTAGCATAAGGCATCACTGTTGTTTTTCCCCCTGAAGAAACAATCACTGTTCTCTCTGTTTACAGTAATCACTACACACAGAATAACTATTTCCATTTCCGTCAGCCTTTTTTTGTGGCAACAAAAAATATTTTCTGTGAGTGTCTTTCAGTTGCTTTTATCCTTACTGCCAGTCACTGGAGAAAATCAGACTCAGTTTCCTGTCCTGTGTTTTATGCCCTGATTTGCTCTTGTGAAAACCTTGGATGCTTTGTGTGAGAAATGTTTTGTACACCTACATAAGGGTCACTCTGCACAGGACAGACAGCAAGAATGGGATGGATATCAAGTTTTCTAGGGTGTCTTCTCCTTAAACTAAGCATGAAGGAGCAGAAAAGGGGAAGGTAGCAGCATGCATGCACACACAGACATGCACATGTGTGCACACAAACTGTTTCTCATCCTTCCCACTTCCAAGACCCATAGACACCTCAGAAGGGACACAGATGAGCCCCAGTGCAGTCCAAGAATATGTCCAAATTCACTGCTGAGCCCGTGCAACAAATGTTTCTCTGTATCACATACTTGTTTCTTTGGCTGCTAGAATTTCTTGCTTTGGCTATGCTATGGTTTATACACAAGAAAATATGATAGGAAAACACCTTATTAGCATATATATTTTTCTCTGACTAGGACACTTCACCATGAGTGTAAAATATAGGGAGTATTCTCAAAGATTCCATTCTATTTCTTTACATAATAAATGACTGTGAGCTAAAGCAGATGGATTGAAGAAAGCATTTGTAAAGGAACTCTATAAGCTTCCCCTTCCCCAAATTCCCTTACCATCTGCAGTAGGGTGCCAGGTTCCAGTTCAGGTCAGGACCAGATCTATCAGTGGGAAATATCTCACCAAGATCCTGTATTCCTGTGGGAAAGCCTGTATTTTTTTACTCTTCTCTGAAACTCTTGACAACTGGCCGCACTGCACTGCTGCAGCATCCAGCCATGAAGCAGCTGACTGGCTTCACAGCTGTAGACCTGGTGCACTGCACCCTGCTTAACAAACTTTTATAAAATGACTTGAGCACCCTCCACCAAAGCATGTCTAACTTAATCATGGGTTTCTCTTCCTGGCTGGATTAGAAACTTTGTGTTCACAAACGGTCCTCAATGCTTTTCAGGTACCTCTTGTTTCTCCCTTTGCTTTACAATATCAGAATTCTTTTAATTATGACTGGGCAAGTGCTTGAAAGACCGAGATACACTGGGGTATCTAACCAGCCAAACCAAAACTGCTCAGAAAATCCCCTAAGCCTTAGGCTAGAAGAGTATTAAGGGACAGTTTCATTTACATTAGACTTGTACTTACTCTTTCCTAGCTATCTGCTTATGGCCACTACTGGCAACAATATTGACTTTAAACCATGGGTTTGCACCAGTACAGCTGTTCTTATGTTAAGAAGGGAACTACATTTCACAGTAAGTCTTATTCTGAAGCAGCTGCAGGTTTGTCTTCCTATTCCTGCCTGTCCTCACGTAATTGCTTTAGTACCCCTCTCCTCAGGGAATGGTGGCTAACGGACCCTACCTCAAGTCGGAGCTCCTCTTTGTCTGGGGAACTCTCCATCACTCACTTATGCTGAGAAGCTATTTCCATTTTTTCACCTCAGAAGTTCTCAGTAATCTCATTTCAGGTACTTAAGCAAAGACTGGCAAGTTTCTCCAACAAGCAAATTTTGTAATGAAGAGAACAGTACATACATTATGGTCCAGTAACTTTCAGTAACTTTTATGCCCTGGGACACATTTTTTCAACTCACTTTGAAGATAAAACAAACAAACAAACAAACAAAAAGCAGGGTAATGCAATTCTTCCATCTGCGTTAACTTTTAGAGAAAAAGCTCTCCAACATAAAACTTAAATCATTCAGTTCACAACATGCATGACAGAAGGCTCCCCCTAAACCATCTTTCTTATGAGCTAGCTGCACTCAGGGATCTCCATTCTCAATATAAGCACTGAAGGCTGAATGACGGGCTTTTCAAAGGATGGTGATTGCTTATGGTTCCCAATGACTTCCATGGAGCCTGCGGGGCCTCAGGTCCTCTTAAAGCAACTCATAGTGCTTTTTTTGATGAACATATATTTAAGGGGTTATAGCTGAGAATGATCTTGAAACTTGTTGAAGGCTATTTAGATGTGAAGCAGTGATCACAAGAAAACAGGCTCTATACCTTGACCATTCAGTGAGTTGACTTTTGCTTGCTTTAATCCATGTTTCAGCCCTGGAACATGTGACATCCTTTGGCTGCCTTGTTCAAGTATATTTAAATGCACTGCAGAACACTGGAGGGAAATAAAACTGTGCTGAAAAAGGGACCTTATTAAAAGCTTTATTTCTTTTGATATAAATCTGCAGCCTGAAAATCTCTTCAGCCTCTTTCCTTCTCTCGTGTTCTCATCATCATCCTCCCCTCAGCATATTCCCTTCCACTATTTCTCCTTGAGTCTTTGGCTCAGCTTGGTTTTGCCATTCCCCCTCACTGAACTGAGGTTCCCTTTTTTTCCTCTCTTTTCACATATCAAACGTATCTTTCCCAGAAAGCCTACACTTTCATTTCCCTCTCTGTGAAATGAACAGGCTCAAATAAATCTGCTGGTGTCAGATGAACTGTTTGAGCGATGTTTCAGTGATAAATTCATAGCTGCATTGGCTGAGCCCTGGCAGAAAGGTGTGTCAAGAGGTATCAAAGGCAGAACAGAAGGCCCAGGAGTTTGCCTTGCTAACAGTGCAGCTAAGCTCTCTCATTTCTGCCAAGTGTGCTTTTTCTGTAATTGCTTGGCAGTAATGCCTGATCTGCTGAAAGATGTTGTTTCTAAGGCAGAACATTTTCAGTCCCTGCAGCCACCTAAGGAGGGAGAAGGATGAAAGCCAACTGGAAGTCATATTTTTCATAATGAGAAAGAAAATGAATTTGCAGTTTCTTATTTCCAAGTGAATTCCCTGCTGTGAATTCCGAGTGTAGAGGCTGAAGACTTAATCCCATTAGGACCTGGCAGTCAAACTGGAGTTCCCTAGTGGGTCCTTTTGGAGAACAAACACTCAGGACAGGGCAACTGGGTCATCCGAGGGGAGAGATTAGATTAATAAAGTCTGTATTGCTTCCATGCAGTGTAAAACAAACAGACCCTTCCCAGAGCTGCAGCTTTACCACGCGCACCAGCCTCCTGCGGGAGTTGTTCTCTGAATGGCTCAGTTGTTCCACAGGCAGAACCGAGCCATTTACTTAGCCACCGCTCTGTGTCCTGTGCTTTAACGAACACGCTTCGTATTTTGATCTGCTTCTGTCCTCAGCTGGTGTCAACTGGCAAAGCATTACTGATATTCTCAGAAGAACCAGGCTTTGAGTGCTTTGACCACAAGAGCAAATAAGGTCAAAAAAAGAACACATTGGGCAACAGGCTGTTGTTCTATCTACCACAAAGACCAATAGTTGGCAGAAAGGAAAGAGAACAGGTCAAGTATTTTGTCATACTCCTCTCATCCTCCAGTAAACTCTTGACTGAGTTACACCTCAGTTATATTATGCCACCAGTGAAAGTTATTGAAAATGTTAAAACAAGTATTAGCATTTCTTGAGGGGCTGGAGGTGTTTCTAGGCAATTTGAATCAGTATATTGACTTCTCTAGAAAGGAATATGTGGCCTCTTTCCTACCTTGGAAGATAGCACTAACCATTCTGGCATTTACTTTTGGAGCAGTGGTTCTTCCATGTTTTGTGGTTCTGATTTTGTTTTTTAGTTTGTTTGTTTTGATATAACATGGCTGAATGGAGTACAGGATGCTTTTACTAGGGCTGCAGTGTAATCCCTTATGGTTTTTCTCTGAAAACAATGATGATTTTGAGCTTTTTTACAAGTCATATTTAATGTATATGTACACACACACACACACACACACACATACATACGTATTTTCAAACTTATTAGGCTTCGGGAGAAATGTATCCAGATGCATGTCTGCCCTCCTAGCTCTCAATACTGCTAGATGCAAGAATATTTTGGCCTGAAGACTGGGTAGCATACCAGCATGCTGCTGAGCTCTAAGTGGCCAAGCCCTACTTTCCATGCCTTTTTCAACCTCCTTGAGAACAAATTTCTTTACCACAAACTAAAAATTTTGAGTATTTCAAGATATCATGCAAAGGTTGGCAAAATCCACTTTGGAAATAAAACCTAATCTGAGTCTTAACAGCAGCTAACAAAGATGAACTGAAAGAAAGCTGTCCTGCCAATGACCCAGCTTTGGTAACAGAGAGATCACCTGCCTGAGAGGTTACAAGACACAGCCTTAGTTAGAAAACCTCACATTCTCCCTAGAGAATAAAAGGGATGACTGCATGACTTGGGAGAGCTCTCCTCAAAAATGCGTGGGTTTGGCTTAGGGAAGAGCACTCCAGCACATGAATCCAGCTGTGATCTGCATGGGGGGACTTGAGGACTACATGGCCCAGTTAAAGGTTGTGCTAGTGCGGTGGGAAGACTACAGCCTCCATAAGGGCAACTTCTGTTTACCACTTGACCCTCATAAATCTGCCTCTGAACTCTCTATTTCATAAAAAACAAGACTTTCTTCAATATATATATCTGTCTGCAAGGCTGCCCCTTCAGATGAACACAGGCAGGGTGGTGCGAAGCTTTGCAGCTGGGGCAAGGAATAAACTAGGTTTGTCTCTGTTGGTGACAAATTTATCTACAGGAAGCAGTCTCCTTGGACTGGCTGCTCGCTGAAGGGTAGGAAGGGCACTTGGTCCAAGGATGCTGACCACAGCTCCTTAATGCATCTGCTGTTGTGTTGTCTGTTCACTCCTGTGACATTCCTGCAAACTCCTCACTGTCCTGTTCAGCTGAAGAGCAGTGATTTGTGAGAATAACCTGGTCTCCACGTGGCCAGTTCAAATTCACGTTGCCTGATTTGTTTGCTCCACCTCCTGTCTTTTAGCCTCTGGCTCCTTTTATGAGAACCCACCCCATTTTCCTGGAATCTACCATTCATTAGTAGTGTAATATGCCAGATATACATATACAGAAACATTTATTCAGACACATGTTAATAAGCATGGAAGAGAGTAGAGGAAACAATGAGAAACAGTATGACAATTCTGGATGATAAAATGGGATCACCTTGTTTTCCATTTTAAAAGTAAATGTGTTGCTTGTGTAAGCTACATAATTAACAGCCCTTGAAGGCTGTTTATTTTCTTTTCCCCACAGAAAAGATGCATGAGTATACCAATGACCTGGATAGAGAGCATCTCAGGATAACATACAAGTTAAAGTTCTAATTAGTTCTAGCCATGTTCCGTGTGCTGAGATTGCAAAGGAAATTGTAGTTTCCTCATGCTTGGGATACCCGTTCAGCAAGAGAAGGGGAGAGCACCCTCAAGTCCACTGCTCTCTGTGTGAAAGAATCAAAGATTTATTGCACCAAAAAATCTCTTCCATTAATGCTTTTTCCCTTGTAAAATATATGAATCCCCACTAATCCTTGGAGAAAATGATTTTTTTTCATTTACTGATAAAAAGCAACACTATAATCTTGCAGGCAGGTTGCTCATCATGATGCTGGGGATGAAGAAAATGGATAGAGCTGACTCCTTTTCTTTTGCTTTTTCACAACAGATTAGGATCATTTACCTAGCAATTTCCTGCCTCTTGGCCAAGTTACTGGAACTTCTAAATTTTAAGAACAGATCACACCCTAATGCTATCACTTACACTCAAGACAGAAATCCCCAAATTAATCAGCAGGGGTAAAATCTCTGTTTGGATGATAACTGAAAAGTATTTGTAAGACCCAGAAGTTAGTACCTGTATGTGTTCTTTCAGTGTACCTAGGGCACATACTTGCACTGAATTCAGACTGTAACAGAAGGAGGCACTTGGCATATCACGGTTCCACAGCACTCAGTCCAAGTGGAAAGCAAGCTGATTTCTACCAGGATCGTATCTGAATAATGATCAGCTCAAATCCTCTCTTGTAGTGTTTGTGTTCATTCTGAATAGTGAAGGAACTTGCATGTTATGCATGTTTAGCTTCTTCAAACAGTAGAAATTTCTGTTTTGGCAAGATGAGACATTACTGTTAATGCATGAAAAAGAGCAAGACTTGGGTGAATTTGGACTGTTTGTTCCAAAGCTGCACCTGAATCAGACCTGGAGAGATATGAACATCTGCAGTTCTTACTGATCTTCCAGATCTTCCTTTTGCTGATGTAACTGTGCTGCTGACAGTGCCATACTTCAGCATTGCTCACAACTTCACTGAAGGCATTTATGATATTTGGTTAGCTGCTGTCTATCTGAAATCTGATCATGGCACATATTGCTGCAGTAGTGATCACTGTCTGTTGCTGACTCTGTCTTCTTTGGGCATTAGTCCCCAAGTGTCATTTTTCTGAAATTAAACAGGAATCCCTTTGAGTTACATATATGAGCCCCTTCAATGTATTCTGCTAGTTCAAAACAGTGTTTCAGTGTATTATGCGTTGAATGTGCCTCATATTTTTCATCTCTCTAATTCCCTCCCTACTCTAAGTTTAACCTAAAGAGTACAGCAAATTTCATAGATCAAGAATGTGCTGGGTCTTCAGGCAGTGTAAAACAGCTTCACAAGACTGAGGGTTTACCTACTCTGTGCAACACACTGCAGTGCAGAAATCGCTGAACTAACCCACAGTGGTTCCTGAATTTAGCCTTATCATGGCATACTACATACTACACGTTTGTATTGCTTCTTGCACCAAACTGGGGTCTCTGCCTAGTCCAGTGTTGCACAGTGCAGACATAGTAGCTCATTTGGAGATCTTCAACATGGTATTACACTGTAGCATGCAGACATGACCTGATTTTTCCCCCTAATTTTCACAGTCACTTCAGTTCAAGATTTTTAAAGACAGGATTTTCAAATGCACCTACCCACGAATTGCTATTATTTAGAGCAGATATCCTGTTTCCAGTCTAGCTACTGGGCTACATAGTGTTTGCATGCATTTTAAGTACGTTGTGGAGGAATGGAAAAGAAATTGAAGGGAGAGGTCCAAGCTCACATTTGCTTTGCCTGATGAAGGCAGTTTTTGTCTTGATATATGAAAATTTCTTGAGTCAAAGAGGGAAAGTTTGGTGATTAGCACACATTTCCTAAGAGAAAACACCTGTCTTCCAGTAAATATCATGAACCAGCGACTTGCTAAGTAGCTTATGCATAGCTATAAGAGAGAAGGATCCTACAAGCTGGTATTTAGGGTTCTACCTGGAGATGGAAGATGCAGGTGGAGGACAGCCTTGCATTGTGGTTCTTACATCCTGGCTGAGCACTTAAGCCATGGGCTATGGAGGAGGAGAAGGTGGGAGGAGAGAACTAAGGTCACTACATTTTATTACTCTAGCCTCTTGTTTTTTTCCAAACTGAACATTTTCTGCATGCTTTCATTTTGGCCAAAAGCATTCAGGGACCTGGATTCAGCAATAATTTTTGTCATCCCCAAATTCTCTAAACTTCTTTCAAGCTCACATTAAGACAGGTTTGGAGGCAGGAAGGGTATTTGAACAGCCGATTAGAATGCTGATAATTTTGCATATCTTATTTTACAGCAGCCATATAAAGAGATGACAATATCCTCCTCTCCTCCCCTTCTCTCTCAGCAAGGAGAATTGCCAAACAATATTAGGTGTTGTACAGGTCTTGTGTTTAGAGCATAGCCAAGTGCATAAAGGCCAGGCATTGTAGCAACACTGGGGTGTTTGTGAGAGCAGCTAATGGAGCTGCCTTAATGAGACTCCCTTAATAAGGTGCAACCTGTGCCAGCATCTCTTCTCATGGCGTGCCACAAGATTTTGAAGCTGCAAGATTCTGGTAGCTGATGTTGCTGTCTGTGACTCACCAGGAAGTCTAAAAACCAGCATTTGAACCATGATATGTGATTAGGCACCAGCATGGCTCTGTTAATGATCTGCAGTGGGACATGCCTGTCCCTTGATGACTGCTATTTTTTCAGGGTAGTTGCTCTGTGAGCAGAGGGGCGGGGGGGTTATGTGTGCTAATGAAAGCCAATAAATGATAAAAAATAGCCAAATAAAATAAAGATTATTCTGACTTGCAATGAAATATACTTATGTTGTGATATCCTGAAGTATTATAGCATCACTGTGAGTGTATCATAATAAATAGAGACCAGAGCTTTTCTCCCTATGAATATTTAATTATTTCTTGAAAAAAAGACCAGCTTCAGCATGAAGGAATGTGAGGGCCAACTGTCTGGAGCAGCTTGTGGCCCTGGTGTGTTATGGCAGTTTTCTGAATTTGCCTGTTCTCAGGTGTATGTACTTCCTTATGTTTCCCACATAAGGAAGAGATCTTCAAGTACTTTTTGGGAACCTTCACCCATGCTTCCCTCTTTATTTATTTCATATGGCTCTCCTTTGCCATCTAAACAAAGAGGCTGAAATCCTGACCTTAAAGGTACCTTTTGGCTGTGTAAGAGTTCTCTGTACTAGTGTGGCACACATTCCACATTTTTCTCTTGGAAGCTTAAACTTTTCACCTTTCCATTTGCATTTATTTTCCTTCATTCTCTCTGTTTCCTTACTCCAACTTTCCTTCATTTCCCTTATGTCATTTAGACATAAGGGAAAATCCTTACCCATCTGCCCTCCCAAATAACTGAGCTTTGATTTGCAAAGAACTCTCTAAGCTGTATTTGGCAGTTTCATGGGAGGACTTGCTTTTTGGAAACCTCTGACATTTACATTTCAATGGTTTCCTCAGGCTTTTTATTTTGACAACCAGCATAACTTCAAACAATCAGGGTCCAAGTGGGGTCAACCAGTACCATGCTCTTACTAGAGGCTATGCAAAAGATTTTGAGAGGCCTAAACTATTTTAAAGAAGTTATTTAAAATGCACCTATTTTTGCCTTTGAAATTTGAAATTTTATCATTCTAGCAAAAAGACACCATGCTTGTAATGTTATTGATTTTGATTTAGTGAATTCCAGAACTTCCAAACAGGTTTATAATGGAAAACTCTATTTCATCTGGTCCTGGAAATAGTTATCAACATGGTCTGTGAGCATAAATGAGCAGGTGAAAGGCCCCTGAGACCCTCTTATTCTTCAAGTGAAAAGTCAAAGCATAGGAAGCTGCAATATCTCTTACAATCTGAATCCTAATTCTATGACTTAACCATGAAATCACATATTTCTGCCCCTTAACTGCTTTTGCTTAGTCTGTGTGTGGGGCTAGCCCTGGATGGACATGTCTGGAGCAGTAAATGTCCCAGCTGCTGAACACTTCACTGCCAAGACAAGATCACTCTGATCGGACAAATTTCCTTTCTATTCGCATTCAGAAGAAAGGTCCTTTAACCTTGGAAGTTATTTGTAATCTTATGAAGACCACAGAGTGAAGAGACAGGACAAAGAATAACAACACTAAGCCCCCCCAGAACACTACGTAGCATAAAATATACCTTGAATGTAAACGAGCACCACTTATAATTTAAACTTTCCATAGTATATAGTTTGGGGGTGTATATTTTAATTGTTGTTTTGTCTCACGTCATAACTTTTTGATAAATACTTTACTGCAGTTTTTAAAAAGGCAAATGGGTTATCTGAATGGTGTCAGGACACAACATACTGATACTTCTTAAATCATTTAGGTCCTGCTACTGCTTCTGTAAAACGCTGCTGAAGTCAATCCTGCTGAGGGAAAGTGGGCAGCTCATCTGGCATCATGTAAATCTGTCAGTGATTCTTCTCACTGAACAGCAAGGGTTTGAGCACATGAGCAAAATCACTCTCATAAGTGAGTAATGGGGCTTTAGCCATTACAAACACATAATTATTCTCCATCTTCTTGCATTTCCCTTCGTTCTCTTAGTGCATAATGCCTCTTAGTTGTCCTGTGGGGAAGGATTTAGAATGCATTCTGTAAGAGATGCTGAAAGTGAGCATTAACAATTAATGCAATTCATTATCACACTATTTTACAAGGAAGGCAAATTGTTTTTTGAAGGGTACCCAATCCAGTCTGATTTAAAGTAACTGCTAGCAGCAACTTTTCTCTTTGTGGTGCTTAGTATTTACTGAAATAAAAATTCACTATTCTAAAATTTATGAGAATTGATTTCAATGTTTTAATGAACTTTTCAAAAAGAAAAAAATGACATGGGTAAGCTGCTTAGGCTGAAGTTTTGACTTTAATTGGCATTCAGCAGAAATATTTTATTCCAAGATAGTTATTAAGGTCCATCAAGGCCATTTGAAGTACCTAGGCAAAACTGTGGAATTCAGTACTAGTGAACATACAAAAAATTGATATTATATGGTGTTCTTCAGTTATCAGAAGCCTTGCTGTTACTATAACAGATCAAAAGCAGTCACCAGCTCTGATTATCTATTTACAACCTCACAATCAATTAGCGTATCATTACTGGTTAATATAATACTTACAGGAAAGCAATGATAAGGGAAAATAAATGCAAGCTGGAAATATACAATTTTTCGAAGTTTCTAACTTGCTAATGGTTATTTCTAATTAAATATAAATGGATGAGAAATGTCTGTCTCTAATCCTCTAGTCAGATCGCTACAGACTAACAAAATGATATACCAATTCTCATAGGCAAGCAGTTCTTCATGTAAGAAATAACCCAATGATCAATTAATTTATCTGGATTCTGTTGAAGGAAAGGGATCAAGAAGAGTTTCAGCGAGAACTCAGAGATATGAAGCTAAACTCTGGTCACAGTTTATATCCTTGCAAATACAGCAGGGTTGCCTGGAACTGTGCAAAGAGCTAGATCAGAAAATCATCCTGCTATGAGGTAAGACTTTCTTTCCATCAAGCAGTGTCATTAGTATAAGCAGTAATACTGTCTGCATCTAGACATTTTTGTAGATCTAATTTTGAAAACACAGAAAGGGACTTTTTCTGTTAATCAAGGAATGACCCACAAGGTTCAGAAGTTTGCCATGTGTAGTCAAAACCCTTTTAAAACAGAATGTGTTTATTTAAAGTACACAGACTGTATCTGTCTACAGATTACAAGATTTCCACAGCAGTTGAATCAAGATTGTGTAAGTAAGGGATCAAGCGCTATCTAGAAAAGTATGTAGCAAAAGATGATTTGGTGATATACATCAACAAAATATAGCTAGATGGGCACTGATATATTTTGAAGACTGCATATAACTTTGGCACTGAAAAGTAAATTGGTTATCTCATGAGAACAAACTTTAGTAAAATTCTTTGTATTTTACTGTCCTTTCTAACCAAAGTGAAAGCAATAATAAACAGAATAAACTGACTTTGAAACATTTAAAAAGCCAGCAGAAGATATGTCATTCCAAATCTGGTCAGAAGTTCACATTAGCTACTCAGTAAAAATGCTTTGACAATTCCTATTTTCTCTTCTCCAGTGTCCAGATATTTCTTTTTGGGAAAAGAGAATTCTCATACACAGTTTAGATTTATGCCTTTTCACTTTATCTTTACTATTTTGTTTTCTTTTCTTAAGCTATTTTCTCATCTGGTCCCAGCCACCTTATTATTTCTTCATATTGATTTTGCCTTCCAGCAGTAGGCAAATAAAACAGTTTACATCAGTGATTACCATTTCAAAAGTCACATTCACGTTGAAAGAGAAAAAGATCATCTTCAACATTTGCTTAAATCCACATTATTGGCTTTCAAAGAAACTGCAAGGGCCAAGACCAGTACAAATAAGGTTTTTGCAGTAAAGGCACATGGCCTTTCCAGGTTCTTACCATCTAGTGCGGTTACTTTGACCATGGAGTTGCAGTGGCGGCAAACCATCTGCTGCAGGATGGCCTCGTTTAATGTCTCCCCTGCTCTGCAACCCAACACGCCAAGACAGGATCATGACTCAGGCTGACCAGATGTGCCTAACCCCTGGAGGACAGGAGTGGAAAAAAGGCCCTGGTGCAGTGCATGAGATGCTCACCTGACCTCAGGGAATGTGAGACAAGAGGCAACGCTGTGTCCATCTCGCTCAGCAATGAGCCTCGACGGAGCTGCAGGGCTGGAGCAGAGTCTGGTCCTAGTGCTCGGAGGGTCTGTGGAAGGCTGAGCATCATTTATGAAGTCTTTGTGTACTCTTTAGTCTCACCACAACCAGTGCAGAGACATCACAGTATCTCACAGGAGTTTTCTGCTTCCAGGGTCTGCTCTTAATAGATTAGCTGCTCTCGTATGGGCTAAGTATGTGCAAGACTTTCTTTCTTGTTACTCTGGATCTTGGAAATGGCTCTTAGCATTGACCACAGGGTTACTGCAGTGACACTCTTCATTCAAATTATTCAGTAGCTGGCTGCATCTGATTCCAGCATTCACTCCAACATGGGCACAGCATACCCTGATTCCCTGCCTTTCCCACAGGTATTTTCAAATTCTGTCGAAAATAACAAATGTGATGCTATGGGCACTTCTGGACAGTTTAGCATGGGATTTACAGGCAGAATAAGTCTTTCTACACAGTGAGATCTTCATGTGATTAAAAGTTACTTCAGAAGTTAGACACAGTAAGTGACCATGTGAGGGCGTCTAATCCATTTCAGGGTTAACAATCGATAAATTAAGCTATTCTGTTTTGGATTCCGGTGAAATGCGCTAAGAATGCTTACTCACCTTGTGCAAGCTGCACTATGATAACAAACACTGGAGATGTAGCAACTGCTCACTTTGTATATCTGCTCTTCCACCTATAACATGAGAGCACTCTCATCCCTGCACTTAGCACAGCACTTGTGCAGTAAAATCCCATTTATAATTAAAGTGGTCGACTCTCAGGATTGTGATTTCTGTTGAAACACTTTGGCACCCTTTGTGCTGTGCCCACTGTGTAATAAAAGTCTCCTTTTACTCAATGAAAGAGGTTTCCTCACACGCACTGTGAACTCACTCCCTTGCTCACAGTGTAGTATAGTACATTCCCAGTGAAAGGAGAATCACTGGTTTTGCTTGGGCTGCAACCTTATGCAGGTATTGAACGGCCCACAAGCACAGGCAAAAAGGAAGCAAACAATCCCAATCCACCCACCACCACTGCCGCCGCCGCCAGATTATACTCTGTGCATGGGATTCAAATGTGGGACCTTTCTCAGTCATCATTAATCACTGACGTTTCTCTTGCTCACTCCCACTTAGCTAAGTCTTACATTTTTCTGATGCTATAAAAATCAAAACAAGTATCTCCTGTTCCTAAGCTGTAACATGGTATTAGCATCTGCAGGATAGAGAGCCCAGCTGACATCCTGTTTGATTCTGGAAAACATTAGTCATCTTTCAAGTGGACGCACTTAAAAGCTGATTAAAGTCCATGAGCAGACCAATGTTTGATATAGGCCTTGTTTTGGAAATCAGTGGGACTACTCAAATGAAAAAATAATAAAGTCATAGACTCAGGCTACAGCTTTCACTTTTGGAAGAGGGACTGTTTCATTAAGCATGGAATCATTGTTCCTCAACTTGACAATATTATTTTTAAGGTGTTAAAACTCAAAATGTTTAAACATTCATAGTATGAATATATGTTTAGATATTCAACTCTCCGCTCTGCTCTGCTGCTACTAAGAGAGAGGGTGTTTCTCTTACCATTTGCAGCTCTAGTTCTCAAAAGCCCGGAAACCTGGCTTTAAATTCTCCATAGCTGGGCTGACTACACATTAAATAGCTAGCTTCTTTGTAATCATGAAACATCACAACATTGTAATGCTTAAAAATATACAAAAATTTAGGAAGATTCTCCAAGGCTGCTAGAATCACTGTAAAGTGAGAAAGATAAAACACATGATGTATTTCCTGAGTGCACTGAAGCAAAGAAATCTGCTGTATAGGAACAGCAGACATAGCTGGGCAACCCTCAGGGGCTGCCTGGAAAGCAAATAAGATAACAAAACCTGCTAGCAGACACTGATGAACTGGAAAGCTGGGCAAGCCCTCACAAATTAAAAATGTTGTATGATGCGTAGCCGGGTGTTTGATTATCAGGACAAATGCTTGTGTCTGGGAAGTAGCCACGGGGTAAGTACACACAGCCTATGGGAGACAGGTTTGAAAAGATCTTTTCCCATCCTTTGACCATTTCTGTTTAACCAGGAAACCTCTTGGAGCAGTGGCTGTCTCTGACGGTGTGTCAGCACAGAACTTAGCTTTTATTCTCACTTGAGGCTTTCTACTGCTACCGTAAGACAAATGATAACAGATAATCATAATATAGACACTTTGTGGTCTAAGGAATGATCACCTCTCCAGAAGATCAGCGTTTCAGTTATCTCGGCTGAAGTTAATTTGTTCTCTTGTTTATTTATGAGAGAAAAATACCTATTGCCGAAGAGAAGTCACTGAGAATGTTTTGTTTTCCTTTAAAGGAATAGGTGTCTGAAACCCACTTTAACACAAGCTTTTGCGGTTGACTGGAGTTTACAGAACCTTGCACAGAAGTCCATTTTTTAGCTGCAGTAAAGTAACATATAATTGATATTTGTACCAGGCAAACCTGGGGAATTTGAAAAATTTGTTGTTAATTCCTCTAAGATACTATTTATTCTGCTGAAACATAGGCAGAAAATACCTTTCACTGTTTTCTCTGACCCACTGTTTCAATCAATATCTGAGCAATTTAAAAGGTAATTGCTCCCAGAGTTTGTGGGTAAAGATAGGCAGCGTACTGGATGCCACAAAAAGCGAGGGTGATAAATTCAGTTCTAGGATGACAAAAGCACCCTTCGTTCTTGTTAAATGATTTCTAGCCAATAAACAACTTGCACTTAAAAGTCTTCCCATGAATTCTGGCCTCACGAACAGTGCCAGGGTATCATCCCTGCAGCACACGATGCGCAGAGCCGGTACTGAGAAAGCAGGAATTTGGGAGAACCTCCTGCTTTCCATCGGCTCCCCTCCTGTCGCCTTCAGAAAGCATGAACGTGCGGGTGCAGGCGTTCACTCAGCCTCTCACTTCTCCCGCCGTGAGCAAAGGAGCAGCCCCGGTGCTTGGGAGCGGCCAAGGCGGAGCTGAAGGGGCAGCGCCGCGAGCAGGCGGAGGGGCCCGTCCCGCGTTGGCGTCCCCCAGGGACGGAGACACCCGGGCGAGACCCGGCGGCTCGTACGGCGCTCCACGGGGAGGCACGCAGCCGCGTGACGAAACCCGCCTGGCTGCACTTGGCAGCAGCCACTGAGCTCTCCCAGGATTTCCCAGTCCCCTGATAGCTTTGTGCAGAGCGCTGTCGACGGCACATTTACTGGAACTTTATTAGCCATTAAAGGCAAAGGGAGGTGTCTAGCTTATTCTCATGTCTCAACAAATTCGGAGATTAGCTCCTTTTAAGTAGAGCTGGGTGGAGGACGGAAGTTTTCCCGTGTGAATGATTTCAAAATGTTGCTGTTTGCTTTCAGATTAAATCAGAACATGGGGCAATAGCTTTGAAATTGAACCAGAAGCCAAATTCGTTGATCGACAACGTTGATTGACTGTTACAGTGTTTCGGTACATTTCATTGTACTTACTCTTCTTATTAGATTTTGTAAATCTTTGAACAAAAATAATTAAAAGCCTTTAAATCTTTAATTTTGAAAAATCAGAAACTGTTCCTCTCACAAAATAAAATTCTGACAAAGATTTTGAGGGATGTGAGTTTATCATTTCTGAAGGCAACGAAGCTTGTACACCTGCACTCTGTGTGTGTGGCTGCCAGGCTGCCAGTCCCAATGCTCTCTTCTTTCTTCCAGTAACTTTGAAACCCGTTTCTCAATATCAGGCAAATTTGGAGAGAGGTTTTACACACCTATTAAGTTTCTATCAGCTTGAAAATAGGCAGCTGTGTAGAAAATCCACTTCTCCTGCAGAATGTGTTATGTTTTGATGTTTTGTTTACAGCATTAGTTTATTTAGGGTGAGAACATGCTGCTACAAGCTATTTTAATATGAGAAAAGATAACCGTGCCACTGGACAGTAGATACAAACAACATATTAAGGGCTCACAGTTCTTTCCACAGGCTGTTTTCCTTCTCTTCCAGGCTTCTGAGCATGAACCTTTTTTTTTTTTTTCTCTCAGTGGGACATGGTGCACATAAAGCTCATCACAAAAATGCCTCAGTCCTAAGGGACAGCATAATCCAGAAGCTGCACGTCTTTTGGGGTGAAGCCAATTCACGGGCCATGTTTTCGTGTGAGGGCATATGGAGAGCAGAGGGAACCTGGCCATGGAGGAGGTGAGGAGCACGATACCAAGAGCAGAGAAAAAGTTATATATGAAGAGTGCCTGCGTTTGGGTGATGCATCTTGATTGCAGGAAGGCAAGCAGGCGAGAAGGCTCCTAATATCTACAGGGTGTCCAGGGCAGGTAGAAATTTGGTACTACCGCCCTGCTGCATCACTCACAGCTATCAGAACAGGAATCTCAAGAAACTTAATATGTTTTTGCACTACATCCCTCTGCAGATTGGAAATTTGGTCAATCAAGAGTGAACTTCAGCAATAAAAATCCAACACAAAAAAAGCTTTAGTCCTCCCATATGATAAATCCATTTCTTTAGTGAAAGTGAAATTGATTGATGCCAAATTTTGTCAGATGTGGCCAAAGGCAGAGTGCCACACACAAATAACAATTGCTCTACAGTGCAATTTGCTTTCCTAGTCTGTTTTTTTTTAAATAATTTTTCATTTAAAAAAATGTTCTGGGATGGGCTAAGCAAGGGACACTGCAGGAGGGAGAAGCAGTAATGGCTCTAGGCACTAAAGGCTGGTTGTACGCACTCCTCCTGTGGATGTGCAGTGAAGGATGTGCCTCCCTGGTGTGTCCCAGGAGGTGGGCACAACCCCAGTGCTCCTGCACCACGGGGCACAGGGCACCTCAGAGAGGGTGGGGAGAACCACAGAATCACAACTGTATCACAGACGTGGTGACAGGCAACAAGGCTGCCCAGCTACAGAGGAGAAAGTGTGCTATAACCAAGTGCGAGTGTCCTGGGAATCAGTGTGCTCCAAGACACATTTAGTATTGCCTTTATTATGGGGTTTATCGGTAGCTGGCATTAGCAACCCATTATACTCCATTTAATGTTTATTCCATTTACTCTTAAAATAGACATTCTTAAAAAGCAAAAAATCTGTTGATAATCTCAAAAGATGAAGTGATCAGTGAAATGATGTATTTTGCCTAAAAATAAATGTAAACTCTTTCATGCTGAGGCATAACCAAACTCTTGTCTCCAGGGAGTTAGGAAAAACTTTCCTTAAGAGGGCAAATTTTTGCATAATGTACAATTCTGGAATTTTTATTCTGCCCACCTGCAGACTCAAGGGGCAGTAACTCGGAAGTAGCTAAAACAAGTCAAACAAAAGGTCCACACAGGTCAGTGTTCTGATAGTGAATATGGAGGTAGGTCGCTCTGTATCCCCCTCTCATTCCCAATCAACACTTTTTTGACCCTGTAACCTTCATATCCATTCCTTTTCATTATTGCTTTTTGTTGTCCCTTGAAATCGGTTGTTTTTCTCCTTGTTTTTTTGTTTCTCTCTTTTAGCACTTTCCTGCTCCTGCAAGACTTCATTGTTTTGTGAGGACTGGCCTCATGCCTGGCCATACGGGGAGGATCTGGCAGGGACCGTGGATGCTGAGGGAAGAGCACAGGATCAGAGCAAGGACAGAGGGAGACTTCCCCCGAGATGAGCATTTATCAGCCATGCCTTCCCCTGTGACTGCAGCACCTTGGTTTGCTCTGTCTCTAGCAATGCAGAGCATAAGTTTTCCTGCTGTGCACCAAGCAAAGTGTAAGTACAGACTGTGAACCACGACCTGAATCAATAATGAATGACTTCTGAAACTATGCAGGGATACTCTATGAATATTTTAGAGAGAAATAGGTAATAACTCAGACTATGAGTGCAATATACATGGAGCTGTCTGTTACATGGGCATAATATGGTAAATCAGCATAGCACTGTGTCTATTTTTCCAAATAATGACTAAACTTTCTTTATAACTTCTGAATACATGAAACGAGATCAACAGCAGAAATATTAATTAGGAGATAACAGCCCTCTGGGGAAAAATATTTTAGTTGTCTTCTTCACTAAAAAGAAATATGTAAGATAGCTTGGAAGAAACTTCTAAACTTTCTTTTAAAATTTTATGGAGGAAAATAGGATATCAGGAGTTGAGAGTATACTGAAACTCTCCCAGGGAATTGTAGCTTTGCTGTGCATCTGAAGAGGAGGATGTTGCAGGGCATGTAGCCATTAGTCTCTTAATGCTGTGAGGCACATGCTTACATGGTCAGTGGACTTAGGCACGCTCTTAAAGTCTGATAACATCATTTTGTTGTCTTTATTTTATTTTTTTTTTCAAAATTTGCATGGTCCCCCATTCTCAGTTACACAAATGCATGCCTACAGTGACTTCATTGGAGATAAGAGAATGATTCCAGTTATGCCAGTATGTTACTGTCACTGACCAGAGCATTCAATAAAGATGGGTAGGATACAAGTTGAACTTTTGTAATTGAAATCCTGTTCAGCGTTTCCTGCTAGGAAGCATTCTCCCATTTCTCCTGTTTGACCTTGCCATTGAATTCCAAAGTTGAAAAGCCAAGACAGAGAAGAGGTGATGATTATAGGGATAGTTTATGTCTCTTTTTAAGCCATTGCAACCAAACAGAGCTACCAGACAATGCCAGCTTTGTATGTTAACAATAGTACATAGATAGAATATTTTCTTTATCAAAATCTTAACTGAAGGTGAGTCAGTTCAGTACCATAAGTATTGCACTTATCTAGAATAACAAGAAGGTGCATTTACTCACACAAATTAGTCAAAAATCTGCATCTTGAAGACCATACTCCAAATGTTCAACTTAAATGTTACCTCCACCTTCACATATAGGAAAGCTGAAAGGACATCAAGGATACAAGCAAGCAAATGCTCCAGCAGAGGATTCAGTATTAAACAGAATCAAATTAATATAGAGCAAATACTGAGGCTCGGAAAAAAATTCAACTACTCCTTGTTTCAGAATTACTCAGAAAAGAAGGAGAATGATCTGAGACATGCTAAGGACAAAAGAGTAGCAAGCACATGGGTCGGAAGGGACCACAACAGGGACGTTAGAAAAAGTTAGAATTCCTCCATCACACAACATTGAAGAGGCAAAACTGTTTGGACTTAACACAGAGGGCAGAAAAAGAAAAGCTCGGTGTAGAGAGCGATCTAGCAGAGCATTGTCCATGCTGCATGGAAGGACTTGTCGAACATGGGAAGAAAGTTTTAACTATTTCATTTCACAGGCCACGTGGGACCACAAGATATGAAAGACTAACTGGGCTTGGAGTGTCTCCCTGTCTTTGTGATTGCTGATACGTTACGAGTTCTTTAGTCAGCTGGCCTAAAAAAGCATTTAAATGAGATATTAATTGCACCTATATTTTCAGATTCTGAGTAAATGGAACTTTGGTAATTGCTGCTATAGTAACTTTTTTTTTTTAATAGTAATTATAAGCCCTGATTGTTCAAGCAGCTGAAAGGCTGTACATGAATGTTATTGCCTAAATGAAAGGAGTATAAATATATGCGGTAAGATTAAGGATTCATCTACAGTGATTTGGCATCTCTGCTGATGGCTAAAAGAAGGCATGTTTGTATTCCATATGCATACATCCTCCAGATTCAATATAACCTAAAACCAGAAAAAGCATCTGAAAGAGAGGGGGAAAATGATGGTTTAGTCCCTTGACTGTATTCCCTGTTCCCCACCTGACTTTCTTTGCCCCACAAAAACCTTATGGTAATAGTAATGCTTTAGCAACCATAAATTTTACCTCTTTAATTCCAAACTAGTTAATTATCACAAATCCATTAACAGGAATTCAATCATATAAGAGTTTTTCAGCTAAGTTTACCTATATATACTTCTTTTTATAAGTGAACAGTTAGTTTAGATGGCTAAATTCAGTAGGAGAGGAAGTAAGGAGGAATGAAATTCTGGTTACACCGAACTGACAGTTTTGCCATTTACTTAAGCTGTGCTAGGAGTTGGTACTAGCTGTTTCCTTGCAGTTTCAGAAGGTAGTCTTAACCAGTTCTTGCAGGTTTATGCAAACCTGCATTGCCTTCTTAAAATCAGCATGCCTATTTCTAGATTACACTCAATTATCAAGATTAAGAGAATGTTACAGTTATAAAATCCAAGGGAAGCTAGGAAATGCCAATGTGATCCATATTCCTGTGCATTTTTATTAAGATATAGGCTTTTAATACATGATCTTACACTATTTTATTAGAGATCTCTTTCCCCTTTATAATTGGGTCTTTTACTTTACTCTTCTCACTAGACATAGGCTCCAGCCTGAATTACTGAGCATCACTGCAGATCCTAAATTAAATACAACACTATTAATTTCCATGTGGATATTCCATGCATTATCACAGCATTGCTCTGCATCAGACCTGCATGGTCTCATTCTTCAGATTAGGTAGTATTTTTAAAGCGTTTTATACTTTCAGCATACCAGCCCCTGGTAGCAACAGGATTACTCAGCATTTCTGCAGATCCTTTACACTAGATGTCTTGTATTAAACACCCATTATGCACACTCAAGATGTGCACTTGATCCCATGGAATGGATCAAAGTGGTCTTGCTTCTCCTTTCCCCTTCCTCCTTGGTTACATTAAGTCTAATAATGTTGTAGCTGCAGGGTGAGCCAAATCAACAAATTGATCTGGCAAGAAGCTATGCTTTTTCTCCTTTTACTGCGGTGGGTGAGTTGTCCACTGGCGTAGCTGATTGATTCCACCCATTTTTCACTTGCACAAGTACAGAGCTTGTGAATCAGCCCATGAATCAGCTGGAGGGCAAAGTCGTGGCTTTGGGCAGGTAGAAGTAACTCCCTGCCCCTTCTGAAGTGTTAGTCTGTGGGAACACTGGTACGAGTGACTTGCCTGGCACAGAGAGAACCCACATCTCCAGCACTGCACCCAGCTGCTTTAAGCAAGGAGGGAAGCAGTCCCTGGAGAACTTCTTTTCCTGCACCAGCACCAGGCAGCCGGAGTGTGCAAATAGATATACACGTGTCTGCCAAGAGCAGGACTGCTAGTGCCCTTCATCAGCTCCATCAGGACCTGGTGGAAGATCCAAGCAGTAGTTGTGACTCCAAGTCCCAGTTTTGTTCCACAGTGTGTGAAACACCAGGCAGCAATGGCTGTCCTCAGCACAGTGTGGTGGCAAAGCAGCAAGCCAGAGGTAACAGAGCATCAGGTATTCTTAGGCTCAAACAATATCTGTTTGTCATCTGACTTCTAGAAGGAGTCAGATGCCTACCTCCCTGATGTGATCTCTGAAAATCTCCCCAAGGCAATTTATCAGAAGTCTGCAGTTAGTCAGCACAAGGGCCCCCATTCTAACACTAAGATGGTGAAGTACATTATTTATGGATTCAAATGGCATATTCTTCTTTGAAAAGAAACATTGTATAATTGGGATAATGCCCTTGATTGTGTGCTATAGCCTAAGTAACACTTGGGTAGTAAATAATTCTTGGCTTTCAGCCATTTGACCAATAATTGGAGCTGACTGAAGACTTACCATCAAGGCATTCAAGAACAATTAAGTTTTCAAAGACAAGAAAAATTTCACGGAAGTATTGATCTTCTTTGAAAACTGGCTTTATTTTAAGTCAAAAGAAATACACAATTGGCTTTTTCCCCTGTTTTTAGGTTTTTTAATAATGTACAAAGCACTTTTGAAAATCCTTTCCCCTCCTCGTCCTCATTTACCTCTTTCCTTCTTTAACCCCCTTGTATAAGCAGATGACCATCAAACTGCAACAAGGGTTATTACCTGTGCGTAGGGAATCAGTGAGAACTAGAGCAGGATGGGGTCCTTGTTGAGGCTGCTGCTGAAACCTTGGAAAGGTTTCAGAAGTAAGCTAAAAATGGTATCCAGATTCCAGAGATGTTCATGTGCCTTATAATGTGAAACAGGCAAAATGGAATCAATTTAGTGTATTGAAGAGAGAGTTATGATAAACTCATTGGATGTGTCTGCACTGCCAGTGTTCAAGTAAACATACCCAAGTTATTTGGACACTGTTGTAGCTGTGTGGCCACAGAAACATGCCACTTGGGATATGTTAATTAACTCTGAGTTCACCCAGCTTTTAGAGTAAATTCTGCAAACCGTGCTGAGCCCTGGTTTTGATAAACTTAAAAGGTTTTCTGAGAACTGTAAAGCCCTGTTTGCTTTGCTAGAAACTGTTTTTCCTCTTTACTTGCGTGTCTAATTTAGAGAGATTCTCCTATTGATAAAATGTATGAAAAGTGTCTTTCTATCCTGCAGTGTGAAAAATATGATTTCAAAAGCCAGTCCTAAAAGAGGCCTTGCAGAAGCCAACCCAAGGGCAGGAATTACACCATTGCAATACCACATTTGTGAAATAACAGATCAAGTTAATGCCCAATACTAAAGACCTTTGTGAGGGTGAAGAAAATGGCTCACATACCTGTAAGTACATATGGATATGCCTCTTCAGGCTCACTGGTTGGGGCACCATTTGAATAAAATAAATCACTACCTCTGAGTTTGTTATTGCTTAACAGCAAGCTCTTACCTCTTAATGAACCTGCAGTTTCTCATTAGTGGAAATGTAAAGATCTTCTCCTTTAAGTATCTGGCATTTGTATTGGCAGGACTGAACCCCTGAATAAAAGCAGATGCATCTCCTATAACGTCTTCAATAACTCAAGACACTTAACAGCTTCTGTTTTATCACTATTGAACACAGCTTGGACTGCCTTTGCTGCCATTTGTCTTTGTGGGTGGGTGCTTTATTTCCCAGTCTGCAAAACAGGATTCTAGCACTTCTTCACCTCACAACTGCGTCACTAGGCTAGATGATAGTTTCAACAGAGTGAGCAGTCCACAATTCAACAACATTGTAGGAGAGATCACTTAGATAAAATGATGATTTAAGGGGAAAAAGATTTAATGACTCAACAAAAAAGAAAAAGATTGTTCCCTACATGACATTCTGGTGGGCCAAATGCTCTCCTTCACCTCTTTCACATCTGCCTAAAATTCAGTTCTTTCAGGAATCCTTCCAACATGGCTTCCATTACCAAAAACTCTTACTGCCTTTCTGAAGTCATTCCAGTTTACACAGTGCAGTGCAGATGTTCAGTATGACATGTGTGAAGAAATACGAACAAGAAAGCAATGACTGAAGGGAATTCTTGTACAGTATATATCTTCATACTGTATAGTAATTATTAGAGATTTCTGCATGCTGCATGGTAAATGAGATCTGGAATATTTATCAGTGAGATTTATCATTGTTAGATTTATCATGTCACTTAGGGTATGAAAAAATTACACAGAAGACGGGCTTGGACAAACTTTGTTAAGAGTGCTGAAAGGATGCTGAACAGCCTTGTGATGTGTGGGGGATAGCAGAGAGATGAAGTTATTGACCTCACCATTTGTTATGTTGGCATGTGACATGGAATATTATGAAGGTTTTGTCAATTATAGAGACAATAAGGGCCAAGAAATGCCAGAAATAATGAAGACTGAGAAGAAAGCAACTGGCAAAAGTGAAACAAAATTACATAACGAAGATTCAAAATATGTGGATGGATGGTAACTTCCTGAACTTAGAAACCTGTGCATACAAAAGGAAGCGATTCCTTGTGAATTCAAGCACAACCAGAGATAAAATAAGTAGAACAAGAAATTTTATGAAGTAACAGTAGCAGCAGACATCTGTCTAGGTTAGGAACCTGACTGTAATATTACATATTAAGTGACCACTATTCTTTCAGCTCAATTTTCTGATAGGATTAGGAGGTAAAAGGAAGAAAAGAAATCACAACAAATACAAAAATCTATGGCAAAGTGGTTCTGTAGGTTTCTTATCTAGTGAGGAAGCAGAGATAGGGAGAAAAACTATTTATCATCAAAGTGTTGCCTTTTGCCTGATTGATTTGCTGGAAATAAACTACAGCAAATATTGACATCAAATTTCAAAAACAATAATACACCAAATAATCTACACAAAATACCAAAATAAAGATAATTACTTGCAAATGGTAATAGCAAAGATAGAGAAAAATACCATATATTTTCCTGGGTGATTAATGCTATATTTTAAAATGCCATGATAAATGCTAACTGCATGTAACTGGCAGCAGTAAAGTTATTACAGCAGGACTGGGAGCTTGATGATTAGCACTATTATTCCTGTTTTCCTTGATCTCATGCAGAAGCCTGAAAACATACCCGGCACTTAAGTAAATAATGTAATAATTGATACACACAGAATCCTTTCTGAGTTGGGTAAGGATGTTGAGAATAGTGCACTTCCTTTCATGGCATGAGCTTTAGAAAAGACAGCAGATGCCCAACCCATCAAGCAGAAGGCCATGCTGTAAGACATTACGTTAAGAGAAGAAGGGATCAGCTCATGTTTTTGCTTTTCCTTCACACAGATAATTTCACTTATCCTCCAAGTTTCATCTTCAGCCATATGATGAGTTCATGTGTTTCCTAAATTTTCAGCTTACAACAATAAAAGGCAAAGCTCGCCTATACCCCTGAATATAGTCTTTGCATCTTCTCGATCATGTCATGGAGAAGAGTTGAAAACGTTCAGCTAATAATAACCGTGAGACTCCTTGAACATGAGAGATATTTGCCCTTTCATTCTTTCCTGAAGGTGACTACAGAGCACTGGGTGGCTTAGGCCCCAGCAAGAAGCTACAGAGCTTTCCTCTTTGGCAGACAGCTCTAACTGAACATGTCTTATCATGAATGGCTCCCACTTCGCAGCTGGTAAATGCCATGGCCGGGGTAAGCTGACACCATCGTCCCAGTGGTCTGGGCCCCAAGTGTGCCTAGAGGTGCTGTGATCCCTGCCTCCTTGGGGTCTGGCTGCCTGCGCTTCCAGCCAGCTTGGACCTGGTGTACCCAGGACCCGGAACCAGCCTGCTGGGAAAAGAGCTGGGTGAGAAGGGGCTGGGAGGCGCCTTGTTGGGGCCTCCCCCTTTGCCTGGAGCTGCTCCCAAGCTCAGGTCCCTGCCCTTGGCTCTCACCTGCAGCTGTGCCTGTGCCTGGCCATGTACCCCACCAACCCTCACCCACGGACTCAACAATCTATTTGACCTCGGATCTGCCTCAGGATGGACTTGCCTGCTGGTCGGTGCATGAGGGCCGACCGCAGTTGCTGTCACCAGACTGGCTCTGCTGGCTTTGGTCGGATGTCGTTGGACTGCACCCTTGCTAGGGAGGCTCCTGTCCCTACCTGCCTTGCTGTCACCTTCAGCTCCTGCTTCACCTTCCCTTGTGGAGCAGCCTGCTTCTGCTGCTTCCTGACACCAGTTTCTACTGGGCAGAGGACCACTATGCAAAACCACTGCTACAAACATACCTTTACCCTGAGTTGCAGCAGACAGAGCAGACAGGCCAAAATGAAGTTTATGTACATAAATTCTAGGTCTCCAGTATGAGATTGAGCTGTATTAGCAAAATGCTGAGAAGCACTTGCCTTGGCTGTTGTCCTCCCTACTTCTGGTTTTCTTGATATGACTTCTTTCATGAGTACTGTCAAACCCAGCTCTTCCCAAGTGCTAAAGAACAATATTAAAGCTAAAAGGCTGATTATGCTGCTTGTACATTGTATGCCACAACACACATGTATTCAGCAGCTGGAATGAGCTCACAAATAGTAAATATTCTTTCCTCTGAACTGCAACTACCCACACTTTTAAATTTTAAATGAAAGAGCACAGAAGAGATTAAGTTTGTATTTTGCAAATAAAGGTGAAATTATATGTCATTTTTTACCCCCCTTAGTGTTGCATTTATATTGTGTTTTACTCCTTCCCTGGAAGAAAGGAACAAATGCTTTGTTTTGTCACGCTTCGCTACAGATACAACTCAAAAGGGGGTTGAGTGCATTTGAGCCACCACGACCTGTGTCATGAACATGAGGTTACTCTGCAAAACGGGAGGGCTACATGAGACAGTGCATAAACAAGTAGCACCCACTCTTCTTCAAGGTCAATGGCTAATCAGCGAGGAGCATCCTGAATGAGAAGGATTCATCAGGACTTCAGTAAAACAGGCTGTACTACCAACATCTGGCTTAGCACTAGAGTGCTATGAATATTTCATTCTTCTATTTAATGGCCAAACTGGGAAAAACATAAATAAATATAAAATATAACATGGGACTGACCTAAAATTTCCATTTATAACAATGAAAAAGCTGGCAGGGAGGGAATGAGGTATTTAGCTTTAGGGTTTCTGCGCTTTTCCTTACTTTTAATTTTCTTTTTTGAAATTAGTGACTTTTTAAAATGATACAATTGGAAGTTATAAAATGTTGACTTAGGTTTTGGTGAAACAAACACAACAAATTTACTTGCATGCGGAGGTCAAGCATTCTGTGGTGTTTCTTTTGGAGGAGTTTTGTATTTGTTCTGACTTCCAGAAAGCCAGAATACACCAAGAGTGCCTGTTTGCAAAGTACTGTAGACCAGTGCTAAACAATGGGCTGTTTCTGAAAAAAAACCCAACCAAACTAACTGTATTCTCTAGGCTGACAAGGTTTTAGGCTTTCAAATGAATTTTTAGATCCCTAAATAAATGTTTAGGTTCTTAAATGAGTTGCCACCCTTCCCTAACTGCTTTTCTACTCTTCTACTTTCATGAAGGCTTCTTCCTAGCTAACCTTCCTCTAGTTGAGACAATATGGGCCAGTTGCTATTCTATGGTTAAATGGTCAGTGCTAAGTATCAGGAGAGAATATGCAGTCTGGGCAAGTGCAATGAAAGCTCTGTGTGTGCTCACTGCTAAAGCGTGCATCATCTACTGCCAGCCGAGCATCCAACTGCGTCAAGGTTGCACACATCTCCTAGCTGCCTCTCACTGTCTCAGATGCCAGCTGACAGCCAGAGTGCAACAGGACACCAGGAAGCAATGATGTAAATAGGCAACAGTTAATACAAGACACTGGAGCCTTCTTCCATCGTGGGGAAACATACTTGCCTCATATGAAAGAGCACAGCTGTCCATAGTACTGGTGGCTCTGAATTTATACTGACTAGGATCTGACTCCCAGGAGCATCTGCCAATCTACTTATGCTGGATTACACCAGCTAAAGATCTAACCCTGGCTGCTCAGAGTTGTGCAGACTGAAGTCATTTGGAAAATCTGAACCTTGTGGCCAATACCTCAAGGAGCAGACACATGATGGAGTTACTGCAGCCTAATACATTCCCACACATCTCCAGAGCTGTGGTACCTGTCCACAAGTATGCTCTTCACCCTCAGCAAATATCATCTGAATCATGCCCACTAGGAATGAGATGCTGAAGACTATATGCAGCCACTAAGTTTGCTGCCTTGAGAATCAAAGGATGGTCTTCTGGCCCACTTTCTTGTCTCTGATTGTGGCCAAAATCAGATGCCTAGGGGGAAGGAGAAGGTCAGGGCAAGCAGATATGAATTAGCTTCTCCCAAGCACTCTCCCAGCCTCTGACCATCAGAAACTGCGTGACTGCTAATGAAGGGCATGGGTGCCACTGGCTACCAGGACTCAGCTCTTTCAGGAGAATGTGATCGTGTGTGAGCCCTTGAATTAAAAACAGGCATTTATATAGTAATCGCCCCATAGGCTGCATTATTTCTAGAAGCTGGAGCAAGCATAAGCATTACAAAATAAGCAGACGACCAGACTCTGCACTTTGTTCTTCAGTTGATTAAAGCAGTGGGTTTGGGGTCACATCCAGGTGAAGAGATGTCCTGATTCACATATTATAAATCTATCAGGTTTACACGTGACTGCTTGAATAGTATTGGCTCTGATCAAGTGTGGGAACATTTTCTGCTGAGAGGCAAAGGCCTGGTGCTCACTTAGCTGCAAATTCTGGGTCCTATGCCTTTATAGCATCGCACTGCAGTGGCCATGCAGACCCTCCCACTGGGAGCTCACTCAGAAACCTCTAATATTGTCCCGCCTCATGATTCTGACAGGCCCAAACTTAAACAACCTCATCATGATGCCAGGACAAAGTATGCACAGAGCAGGAGAAGGAGATACTCCGTTGAATTTAGTCATTCATGATACAGTTTATTTGCCAGTACTCTTTACTTTTGCACAGCTGTTTGTTTTCCGACAAAAAGAGGACCTGGAGGGACCCTGGTGTAATCATGTTTTTCTCATACTTGAAGCAAATACATGACATTTTGCAAAATGGCCTTTTGGCCTCCCTAAGCCCCTGGCAGTAAGGAAATGTCATCTTCCTGATTTTCCTACAGGAGAAGAAAAAAATATGATGGCTAGGGGTTAGTCAGGAATCAGTACTGCTGTTTTGAGCTTTTATATTGATGCAAGGTAGATGTAAAGTTATTTCTGCTGGTTTTATAGCTGTTTTACTTTGTTGGAGCAACACAAAGGAGTTTGAGCACTGGTGAATTTGATCCAGAAGGGCCTCTGGCCAAGGCAGGTTTCAAAGACCTTTGCTCTGAGTCCTGTTCCTAGTCTTCCCTGCCTCTTTGCCTATTGCAGTTTGCATTCTTTATGCCTGGAGCCAAAAATGGTGCTAATGGAAGCTGCCAGCTGGTACCTAGCTAGCATAAATACAAAGGAATTAAACACAGTTTAAATGTTGCTACAAACCAAGCGTGAAAGATATCTGACTGCCTTGGAGACACTGGCAACACTCTCATTGATATAAATGAGGTCAACTTTTCACATTCATGGCTTTCCCAAAGAACTCGGGTTCTTGTCTGGTTTTGGTGGATCTGCTCTGTCTGCTCTAGGCAGTGATCATGAATAATTTAAGTGCTCTCTGTGAGAGAAAAAAATAAGAAAACAAAAACCTTTATTCTGTTTTCTCTGACATCAGTTTGTTTTTGAGACCTATTTTCTGAGAAAAGAAGTGCATAGACTTTTGTGATTGAGATTTGTTCTAAGAGACATCAATATATGCAGCTACAGTCTAGGTTCCAACTCCAATCATATTTCCAAGGCAGTTTTGACTTCATAAGCTCCCCAGATTGCTACTGTCAAGAAATCTAAATGTCTTTGAAGTTGGTGGTAAAACTCCAACCGATTTACACAAATCCAGGATATTGCCTTGGACTTCTGCAGGAGTACATAGATGAATAGGAATTGCTATAGCAAATACAGTACATATCTAGTTAGGGACTTGACCCTAAGACCTTTGTAGTAAATGGACATTTACGTTGTTTGCACTAGAATTTGGATGAAGCCCCAGAGGATCGATCTTTCAGTGGTCTAAGCGCTCCACTGAACACATCCTGCAGGGTGAATATGCGGTGTAAGAAAGGGGTATACACAGTGCAAACATGTGAAATCAGACTGCTTACTATTTAAAAGGCCTTGTGATCCATGAGGGAACATCAATATATTTAACTGTTGTAAAATCTGTTGTTTATTCTTGGGCTGTAGCTAAGCATAAGCCCCAAGTATTTATTGGAACAACATATTACTAATAATGATAAACCAAACAGAAATTCAATACAGACTCATTTGGATGGAAGAATAAATAATTGCCAAGCAGGCTATTATTAAGCTAATAAATAAATAACCAGGCAGGCAAAGCTGAAGGGTTCCAATATCAAATGAAATTCTGAGGTCTGAAAAATCACTTTCAGTAGACTACACCAGGTTCACCTAAAAAGATGTTAAATGTAATTTCATTCTTTATTCCTACCTGACATGAAAGTAGTTTACATACACTGAGGTCAGCAGGTGAAACTACAATCTGTAGGTAATTTGAGCTTATTAATTTACATTTCTCTCATTTGCCCACTTAGAATGGCTTGGCTTATTTGGATAAAAAGTGGTCTTTATTTCTAGTAATTTTTATTCATTTATTTCTTATACTTGTCTTTTTAAAAAGAGTTTAATTGCTTTCTAGATATATTTCCCCCATCAATATCCCCTTACTTCTGATAAAAAAAACCTGGAGAGGCAATTATGATTTAACCATATATTCTTAATTTTGACTGGTTTGCGATAAATGACTAGAGAAGCATGCTTCATTTTTTGGGTTGTGATTTTCCTTTAGGCACATGAGACTAAACTATCAAGCTGTTGAGAATGAAATAATAAGGAATTCCAGAGATATACATGCATTTACTTTTTATCCTTTAGTCATGTGATTCCAAATTCCCTGGTGACAGCTTGCATTCATCTAACAGCACATTGCCACCGGCACCTTTAAGCCTGGGATCTTTGATCACTGTGACACTTGCAATCAGATCTAAACTACTTCCCCCCTACTGCCGGGGGGTATTAGAATTCTCTCGCCATAATCCTGAATGTGGATATACAGACACCCAGCATTTCAGAAAGAAACCCTACCCCACTTGGTGTCATAGCAAATGTCTACTGGGCAACGATTTTCCCCAGAACTGCCCATCTCTTAGGATTAATAAAGTCAGACTACATGGAAGTCCTCTGCCCATTTCATTGCATTTTAAAACCTCTGCTACCATGAAGCACTCTCCAACAACTTTACTTTTTTCACTATTGCTGCTTCTTCATTTCTAAGCATCATCCATCATTGTCTTAATATAACTCTCAGCTCAGCTCATACAGGTTGTGTTCTTCCATGAATTTAAAGATACCTGATAGTGTCATTACCCCCACTTTCTAGGTGGGGAAACTGCAGCGGGATGTTGGAGACAGACGTGAAGAGGAGGGAAGGTGTAAGCACTCCTTGGGCCGCTTTCCCGGGTGGACAAGCAGAGTCCTAAGAGAGGAAGTGGAAAAAGAGACTCTTGTTCCCATTCACAACCCCCTAACACCTCCACTGCCTGCTCCTAGCTCACTTTTCCCACCCTTTGCTCCCTGAAATGCTTGCGGACCCCTCTGAGATCTCCACTGCAGCTTTTCCCAGCCCTTCAGGATCTTTGTTGTCTCTCTGGCACTTGCTTTGCTGCTTGCAAAGATGAAGTGTGCAGCCCATGGGGGACATGTCCTCATCCTCGTGGTGCCAGATTGCTGTTGTGCCTATGCTGTCCAAAGGCCCTGCAGAGGCAATGCCTGGTGACCTATGGGAGGGATGACATCTACTTCATCTCACTACTACGTGTTGCAAGCATGCAGCAACCCAATGAAGACATAGTCAGAGCAGATGACAAACATCAAGTGACAAAAAGAATTACAAAAAAAATGTAAATTTGGTTTGTGTATTCGAGAAAACTAGTGCTTTAGGCACTTCCAAGGCACAAAAAGCGTAGACTCTATAATCCCTATTAATAGTTTTTCTAACATCACTATATGTTATTCTTCATGTTCCTGCTGTGTTTTTCTCCACTAGATCGTAACCACAGAAACCAGAGATCAAAAAAAAAAGAACTCTCAGCAGTAGAAATGTGCCAACGTGGTGCAGAATGATAGTCTGCACATTTGTTATCTGAGACCGCCAGAAAAAGAGAGAAATAGAGGGGAAAAATGGGTTGCTTTAAGATGTCAAACTTTCAGGATGTCAAAGTACAAAACCAAAGTGACAAGGTTCTGAATGAGAAGGAAACAAAGAATTACTTGATGAAATAGCTTTAAAAGATGAGGCTGCATTTTTTCCTCCATAAATTCAGCTACATGATTTAGTCTCTCTTAGATGTTGAATACAAATGTCAGCAAAGAGACGACTCTAGAGAAAACTTAGATCTATTTTGTTAGTGGTCTGTAAGCCGCCTACTACTTATTCATGGATTCACTACTTATGTCAGAGTAACTAGTATGTGCAGTGAACTGGAAGAACAAGGGAATTCATCCTCTTGTTACACAAACAAAACCAGCCGTGGTGCTAAAAATAGGGTGATGACCATTCAAAAATAATGCTGAAATATCTATATGTTTAGCCTATTCTTGAATAAGCCTCCACTTGGGCAAATACAAACTTTTATGTCCATCCATATATACAGCTTTTAATTTTAGAGGTGAAACTACCAGAACATTCACTACTTAAAAAGTCTATACCTGTGCACATGCCAGTACATTACATTCAGACTGCAGATGGGCATTTTATACTTGCTAACTTCCAGGCAGTGAGGAGAGAAGGTTCAATACTGAAGATGAATAAGAGGAGTTTGAGTAGAGACAGACTAGAAATGTACCTTATATTAGGGTTTCACATTAACGTCTTGTGTCGCAAGATACCACATTTCCATGGCACTTCCCCAGTCCCAGCTCGTGAGCGACTCTGCTGAGCCCTCGGCCCCTCACCTCGCCTGGGGCTGTGTGGGGCCCTGCCAGCATGGGGCACATGCTGCTTCATGGCTAGACACCATGGCCCATGAGAAATCCCCGCCAGTGTGTAGAGGCTAAAGAGCCTTTTCAATCAGACGGCAGCCCCACGTTTAGTCATTTGGGGCTTGACCCAGCTATCCTTACCTTTGGAAAACTCCATTTGAAACATGCATGGGATGAGTCCCCTTGGAAGCAAGAGGACTATGCAAGGCTTAAATTTCAGCACTTTTTCTAGCCAGGATCTTTTTGATAGATAATTTTTATTGGAAAGTGTTTATTTTTTATTAACAAAATTAACTGCAGTGAAAGTCAGTTTTGAGGAATGTCTCATTTGAACATTCTGTAAGTTATGAAGCTGTAGAAATAGTTTCTCTGCATATTTCTGAAAAATTATACTTACTTTCTGCTTTGAAATTTTGTCTAAATGGAAACTAAAGCAATGTTAGTAATGAGAGACAGTATATTAAAAACAAAATGTTCCAAATCTAATCAGATTTTTTTCTTATTTTCATTTTCTGAAAATGTTCAGGATTCTGACTTTTCATGTCAGTTAAAAAATTGTGAGACAAGAAAAAATATTTCTCTACTTACCCTATCAGGAATGTGCAAAATACTTTGTTCAATATGAATCTGATAATATGTGGTCTAAGACTTTCACTGATCCTCAAGTAAACATAGTCTGCAAGTGTAACACAGGTTTTCTAGCTACTCTGGAGGCAATAGCTACTTCTATTTCTCTTTTCCCCTATCTCCAGGTTGGATGGGGAGCATGCTCTGGGTGAGTAGTCATTTTCTCCTTCACACACAAACTTTTTGCATGCAGCAAAGTTCCCAAGAACAGAGAACTTCCCCTGTGCAAGGGGAAGCCAAAGCTCAGGCCTTGGATTTATTCCTATGTTCTTTGTTGCAAGATTTGTCTAAGATGCTCCTGGTTCTGGACAACTTTGGTTCTTGACACTACTCTGTCAGATTTCCTGGAGCTACAAGTCAAGAATTAGTACTACATATACAGCAAAAGAGGAGCTTTCACTATTTAGGAACTTTATCCAACAACTCTTTAATGTGACTCAAGACTTCCTATTGCCTGGTGAAACTCCCTGTTACTTGTACACTGATATTTCTGAATGACTTACTAGCCCAGCACTGTGAAACAAAGCAAATCAGTTGAAAAAAAGGTTAAAAAAAAAAAAATTGCTTAGAACAGAAATAGCCTGACTCTGGATAGCTCCTCTTGGCTGAAACCTCAGCCTCAACCACTGCGGACCTCAGGACTCTCTCAGGTTGGTGCATCCACACAGCCTGGGACCTAGCTATTCATACATCATATTAGCATGCAAAAAAATGGGATTGCAGCATTAACATTTCTTCTCACCTCAAAAAGATGGTGTCTGCTGATGACAAGGCCCAGCTGTAAGGGCTGGAGTCAGGACTTGGGGTACAGAAAGTCCCAAGTTTTCAGCCAGTTCTGACAGATTCTTTGCAGACAACTGCCTCTCTTAGTGGGCTAATGATGGATATATAATAATGGAGCTTTACTGAGCAGGGAATGGACTGTCAGGGCATGGTGGATGAGATACAACACTGTCTGATGTTTGTGGCTGTTTTAGAGCCATGTTTATTTAAGTTCTTTATTTTTCATGTAAAACCTAGGCATAATTTATATTAGGCAGTGAGTCCACTGTTCAGAGTGTCTCAATCCAGCTCCTCCAGGATATTCAAGACACCTTTCAGTGGGAGCTGGTTTGGATATACCTTTGTAGATGTGTCTCCTTGCTGATTAGGAATCCAGATCTTGTAAAAACCAAAAGTGGAGCCTGATTCATGTTGACTGTCAGTGTGTTCTGGGGCTTTTAAAAGACTTTGTTGTTTTTAACAATGGCATTAAGTGCCTGAGGAAACTACATGCTTCGCAAAAAAATAAAGAAATATGAAGGATTTATTCTACAGCCATACACAGATGCCTAGGCATTTGCAAAGGCATTTCACAGATTACATGAAATGAAGCCAAGCAGTTCTGAAGGACTTTGTTGTAGTTCTAGTTGTTTTAATAGCCTCATGGATGGATGGGTAAGGGCAGTTAGATGCTGGTTTTGAGCTCGTCTGTGACCAAGCACCCATGTTAGTACACAGGATATGTGCAGTCCGAGGAGCACAGACAGATGTGCGTTCACTCCGGTCACACTTCTGAGCCAAGTGGACATGAGCAACTCTGGCTTGGGAGCTGTGTGACTGCATTATTGCTTCTCTGCTGGGAGGAAAAACACATTAGCTTAGGCACTGTGCCACACCAGCACTCTCTTGAGCTCCCTTCCTCCAAATGAACCCTTAGGGGAAGCTCCTGAGAGGAGTTAAGTATAGCGATGCCTAATTTCATTACTGTTTAGCTGCCTGACTGATCAGGAGAAATCACAAAATCTGATTTAGGTACCCTGAGATAAAAAGACACCAAACTACCGACTAGATGTTAAGGCACAGAGCTATAAGCAGGCGCTTTGGCCCTCTAGGTGACTTCCTAGCCTCTCTCTCTTCCCCTATCCCAGGTACTCTCCCTTTGCCTTTCCCAGATCCTTCCAGTTGTCATTGGGGAAACTGCAATGGGCAGCTGGGCCCCCTTTTTGCATCCTTCCCCTCCTCAGAGGTGGGGCTTTAGTCACCTACTTTTGCTATGGCTCTGCCTGAAACATTCAATTTTTAGATACCAGGCCCTCACAGACTATGTCTGAGCTGCTTGGCTGCTACACACAGGTCATATAGTTTTCATAGCTCCAGTCAGCTGGAGTATCTATGCAGTATATTGAAAGTGTTAGGAGCTATAGGCCTAGTACTGGTTCTTAAGAAGTGCTAACCACAGAATCGCAGCTGGGGTTGGCAGGGACCTCTGGACACCATCTGGTCTAACCCCCCTGCTCAGGCAGGGTCAGCTAGAGCGGGTTGCCCAGGACCATGTCCAGTCAGGTTTTGAATATCTCCAAGGATGGAGACTCCACAACCTCTCTGGGCAGCCTGCTCCAGTGTTCAACCATCCTCACAGAAAAGAAGAGTTTTCTTGTGTTCAAGTGGAATTTCCTGTGTTTCAGTTTGTGCCCATTGACTCTCATCCTGGGCACCACTGAGAAGAGTCTGGTCCCGTCCTCTTTACACCCACCCACCAGGTATTTATGCATATTGATAAGATCGCCCTGAGCTGTCTCTTCTCTGGGCTGAACAGTCCCAGCTCTCTCAGCTTCTCCTCACAGGAAGATACTCAATCCCTTAACTATCTTTGTGGTCTTTTGCTGGACTCGCTCCAGTAGCTCAATGTCTCTCTTGTACTGAGGAGCCCAGAACTGGACACTACTGCAGACATGTCCTCACCAGGGCTGAATAGAGGGGAAGGATCACCTCCTTCGACCTGCTGGCAACACTCTTCCTAATGCAGTCTGGGATACTTTGGACCTTCTTTGCCACTAGCCCATGTTCAACTTGTTGTCTAGATCATAGGAATGGTTTAGAAATTCCCTCCTTCTGCAGAGCTCTGGTACCTGAATCCAGTATCTTGATCCCTGCAGGACACAGAGCCCCCAACGCCTCCTCTGAGAGAAACATGACACTAAATGTTTAAGTTTTTAAATTTTGGCACAGCCCTTGAACTTCCCATTCTAGCAATGTTTTTGAATTCCGTTGATGGAAAAAGGCATGTTTCACCTAGGCAGAGGCTGAAATTTAAAAGGTTATTTTAGTGGCCAGTAGTCATAAGTACAGGACGTTTACTAACCTTTCCATTTTGAGCCCCTGTTTGTTATATTTCACATAAGCTGTTCTGTCTGACTAATATCATATTGCTCTTGTCCTCTGGGACATTAAGGCCTGCTCCATCCACGCAGAGTTTAATGAGTAATTGGAGAATTAAAGGCCATAAGAGGCTTCTTTAGAGTCCATTTACCACTCCATGTAAGAGTGGTGTACTGTTCACTGATGGAAGCCAAAAGTGCCTTCTTCCCAGTTCTATCATAATGAAGAACTACTCAAAATACCAATACCAACAACAGATAAATATATTTCTTTAAAACATAACTTCAGAATTGAAGATCAGCTTGTTCTGAACAGTGAATACTACATCTGTTCAGTAGATAAGTACTTATGTTATTCTTTTCCTGATCCTCTACAACTAGATATAAAGCAGGACTGGCATATCTTCTGCTGGGGCTGGATAAGTTACAAATATCAACTCTAAATACTCTTGATATTTTGGAAGGTACCATAACAGAGAACCATGAAAGGGCATTAAAATTCTAATAGATAAATGCTCCTGATGTGCTTATAGTTCAAACAAAAAATATTTAAAAGATGAAAAGATTTTAAATGCATTCAGAAAAAGTAAAGTTAGTGATTTTCTAAAAGGGAATGAAATGCAAGACAACAGAAAGCAATATATTAATTTGATTTCCACACAGTCAAATGGACTGTTCCCCCAGCAATTCTGCACTCTAGTTGCAGAGGAGTTGCATGAGGAGCCTAAATAGGATTGTGGAAAGAGTGTGGGAATGGCATTTCTTTGGTTTGTCTGGTGAATAGAGAAGATGACACTATGCAGGAGAGTATGAAACGTTACGTCAAGTACTCTATGCTAACATGCACTCAGGTGCATGTGAGCTGCCAGCCTGGACTGAAGTTAAATTGGACTAGATTGACACTTGCCAGCCCTGCTACATTTCACAGAAGTACAGAGATCTTTAGCTGTCTTCCCTGCTAAAGCAAAGAAATTGTTTTGTTTGTTCGTCTCAACAAGGCTTAACAGAAGGAGGGTTGTAGAGTCCAGGAACACCACTCTGAGGAACTGAGGGAAGCAGCAAAGAATCTTAAGCATACCCTTTCAGTCTGATTTTATGTACTTTGCATATTCATTTTGTTGTTTGAGGAAACCCTGGTTAATAGGTCTAGTTCTCAGTTTTTATTGGCAGCACTAATCACTTTTGTCAAACTGACTTAAACATTCATTATCAGTATTATAGTTTCAGTAGATATTATTTTCATATATTATTAGTCATATTACTGTAGTTATACTATTATGATTAATCTTGCTCTTCAGTACTCATCATATAAGAAATTTCAGCAGACTATCCACACGTTCTAGCTTCACAAAAATCCCATCTTTTTATCGCTTTTAGTCATTAGAATCTGGTACTAGACAACTTCTAGCTACTAACATTTCCACAGTGAAATTGTCTTTGATCAAATTGGTTAGATGTAAAGTTTCCCTGTTTTCATTCTCACAAATTGCAACACTACAAAATGGTTGACAGAGAAAGACCAAAAGAAGAAAACGTGGGGATGACCGTCTATAGACAGCTTTACTTCTACTGAAGCCTTTTCAACTGCTTTAATTCACGGTCCATTCAGAAGGAAAATGCTCTCACTCCAGTTTAACCTGACTGCAAGCAAAATTTTAAGGTTTTACCTTGTTTGATTACCTTGTTTATTCTCCCCATCCAGTCCTCTGCAGCCTTCTTGTCAATAAGTAACCCCAGCACCGCTTTCAAAGGTGCTGTTTGCCTGTGAGCAGAAGCCAAAGCTGCCCACCATTGTAAACAGGCAAAAGGCTGGTGCTTGTCCAGCACAGATGAACTTTTGTATCTTTGCATTGCATTCTGTGTTTTTGCATCAGATCACTCCTAATTGCATTTTTTTAAATCATTTTAAAAGGGATAATTATTCTGATTCAGTGTGCCTGCCATACTGAAAAAAAAAAAGTTTACAATTTCAAAGGCTCCCAGAATGCTGTTTGTCTTCAGAGTTTTCATTAATGACAGATCCTTAAAATGTCATCACTGCATTTCTGGATGGCCACGAGATCCCCTTCACAGAGTTTACCTGAGAAGGCATCTCTAGAAGGCACGTGTTCCCTCACTCTCTATGGAGGTCAGCACTAAATCCTACCCTAAGCTACAAGTCAAAGCAAGTTTGATGGCTCTCATCCCAACTGTTTTGCAAAAGGGCCACTCTACTACATATGGCAGGAATTGCTCAAAAGATGCAGCGATGGAAGAGCTGTTAGATTAAAATGGGGCACAGCTGGCAGAACCAAACAGAGGAGACTTCACTTGCCAAGTCTCAAACCCAAACCAATGCAACTAACTACCCTCCTATATTAGTCCTGAATTCACTCAGGCTATTTTTTTTTTTAATTAACAAGATGGCTATCAAAAGTGAATGGCTTAGCCGCAAGTGTCCTGCAAACATTAAACAAATGACTGCCCTCCACATTCTGTTCATTATGTATCTCTCCCTCTCATCCACAGATGGAGGCATCTACACATCAGGCAGGCTTTTAAACTAAGGAGGGATGGGATTAAAATGAGTGAATATGAAGATACACACTCAGATCCCTGTTTTTCTAACTGAAATCTGGGGTCTAATTTCATCCCCACTCTCCAAAGGCTGAGAGTATGTGAATGGGGAGGACTGACTCGTTATGAGGTACAATTCATTAGTCCCAAAATACCTCTTTGACTTAAGTTTAGGAGTAAAGTTTGGATCACATTTTAAGATAAATGACCCAAGACTTCCAATTAATTTGCACTAGGTAATTGAACACAATATTTAAAGACAGGACAAGCTGGGAACATGTGCTTAGCTAAGTCTTCTATCCATTGTTTTTAATTCAGAAGGTCTAATAATGCGGAAGAAATTAAAAATCAAATGTGTGTCCTCTGCAGTCTCTGGTCCTAGTGCTGGCTGACCAGTGATGACTAATCTTAACTCCAGTTCCTGCCACTGTTTCTGACGGACCAAAGATGGGAGCAAACCCACGATGAAGAAAAGGCTGAATGCAGAAAGCAAGCTTTCCTTTTCCATCTTGTTCTCTGCAACACCTGGAAGGTTGGTAGCAAAAATTTTTTAGAGGCAGAAACTACTCCTTTGAACCCATTAAATTACTAGCTAAATTCACTGAAACCAAAACCTCTCACAGGAACACAGAAGTTTTCTCAAAAACAAAAACAAAGCAATTTCAAGTCAAAAATGGTGGGGGGGAGAGGGGGGTGGAGGGGAGCTTAAAATTGCAAAAGGTCTGTAACTGTGGCAGTTTCTTGCATGTGGGAGCTCACATGCAATTCCCAGTGCTGGATCATGAATCACCTACAGAAAGATGCAAACAGACATGTTTCTCCAGGAGCTGTTCTTGTTTCACTGATTCTTACTTACATTGAATGACTTACCTAAAACTCATTGCCTTATCCACAAGTTAAGTAGATTCCTTCAATGTTCATCTATTTGCATGAGTAAATCTGAAATATTGGGACTATCTGACTGTAGTTTTAAAAAAATAGGTATGATGTGCTTTGTTCACTTCCTCACAAGCACCATTTATCTCTTGTTTTGGAAAGAAAGCATCTGCTCAGTGCAATGGAAGAACACCCATACAATGTAGCACTTAAAACACCCACAAAGAAATAAGTTGCTGTGATAAGAGTGTTCACAGGAGGAGGTGCTGGAGGCTGAGAAGCAAGTGCTGGCCAGGTGGCCAACCTCCAATGCAGCCCAACATCGCTATGGTTGTTGGAGCAAGGACTAGTGCTGGAGAAGAGAGGGACAGGCAGGACCGCGCTTCTCAGTGGAAGGGACTGCTTCCCTGCCCTGATGGGGCGGCAGTAATCCCCGTTCTCCAGGCTTTCAGTAAAAAGGGTAACAGCAGCAAAAACAAAACTTTCTGACAGTCAAAACAAGGTTCTGTTTTTCTCCCATGGAGAAGATGCCATGTAGATATCACCTGATTGGGATCCGTGGAGTCCCCATCCCAGCGCTTTTGCTAAGTAATGACAAAAATTGGCTTGTCCACTGGGAGTGAGTGAGGACACTGCACTGGCAGGATAGTGCCAGGAGTTACATAAACCATTCTTTATTCTACTGTCAGGAAAGAGCTGCTTCACTTAATGTGGAACAGCTAATGAAAGGCTCCATCATGTAATATATCAGCACCACAGCTTAAAAACTGTCAACCTCAGAAGCACCATCAAGATTAATTTCTTTAGCTATGACAGATGTTCTCAGCCTCACTGTGCTTGGTCCAGAGACAGACAGCAAGTGAACAGACACACACATTCAGGAATCCCTGTCCTGTCCTACTATTTATAAATGACCTAAATATTCCAGGAGTGCAACCCCACCAACAAACTTTATAAAGTCTATGACTTTCAAATTCCTTAGAAAATTAGTTCTTCTCTGGGAAGGTTTTCACACACACACACAAAAGTAGTGGCTTTACCCAATAAAGAATCAATTTAGCCCCAGAAAAGCAGGTTGTCATCTATTCAAACTGATTCGCAATAACCAAATTTGTGGTGGCAGCAAAACAAAGAAGGACAGTTGTCTGAACAGGCAGGATCCACTGCCTTTCTGAACAGCCCACTCCAAGAAGGTGCCTTGCTCCCACCGCCTAAGACCCTCGGGAGCAGCAAATTTTCCCAGGCTCTGTCCTACCACGTCCCCTTCCTATTCCCTGTTGCAGGAACTTGCCTGACCCTGACCCTTCTTTCTCTTTTCTTCTGTCTCCTCTGAAACCTGAAGCAACATCCCAAGAGATGCGGGTGGCTAGCACAAAAGGGTTCCAGCCTCGGTAGGGAGGGAATTGCAAATAGTCCTCTACCTTAAAGTGTGATTAGTGCAGGAAGGGGATGGTACGGTAGGAAGATAAATATGGGAATGGGAAGAACCAAAGGGAAAAAGACCTATCCCCACAGCACTGTGAAACCTTTCAAAAATGCCCCAAGCTCACCTTTCTCAAACCCACTCTGCCACCACCACTACCCTGCACTTTGCCAAAACCACTCAGAAGAAATCAGAAGGCTCTGGGTGAGGGTAAAGTTCCCCAAACTCAAAACATAAAGCTCCAATGCACCTTGAGCTACAGAATCCTTGCCCAGATCTGGGAGATCCAGTCTGGCGACGTGTTGTAGCCCCTCCAATGCATGAGCTGAGTTGAGCAGGGGGGTTGGACTAGATGATCTCCAGAGGTCCCTTCCAACCTCAGTGATTCTGTGATTCTGTGATTCTGTGAACAGCTTTTCATTCCTTACAGGAAGACTTAGATGCCTGAATTCATAGTGAAATAGGATGTAAGGTGCAAGAATAATGGACATCAAGTGATTTATGGATCTGTGGATGGCTGACACTGTATTTTGGGGAACTAATAGCACACATTAGGTTTTTGAAATCTATAAGTAATTTGCATAACAAACTTGAAAAATTAGCTTTTCAGCTAGACACAATATACAGTCTCCCCTAAAGCAGTCTAATCTCACCAGAGAGTTATGCTGAGAACGACAGTTTGCTCACTGCAAAATTCAGATTTTGTGGACAAAGCCAAGAGGAGAACGGATTGCATTTGCAGAGACTAATGCCTTAATGAGAGAGGTGTCAGCTGATGCAGCAGAGAAAGAAAAAATACAGATGGGTAGAAGAGGAATAAAATATCAAATAAAGGGGCTATTTCAGAGCCGAGAAGAAAAAGAAAGGTATTGTTAAAAAAAAAATAGAGCTAAAGCAAAAATTGTAAGAGAATGAGGAACAACAGTATGAGCAAGTAGGAAAAAGAACAATTGCCAAGCTTGGTGTTAAAGCAAAGACTGAAATAAAGCTAGAAGCAAGTAAAGCATTGAGTTAATGCACCCAGAAACAGTGACCTTAATTTTTAATTTCCAGGTCTGGGGATTTTTCAAATGAAATATTCACTTTGCTCAGCACCCCCTCTCATGTTCCTGACCTATGCATACTGCCATTTCAAGTCAATGCAGAAATTGCTCAAAATATACACAGTTGGGCTTTCAGGTTCTTCAAGGTAACCAAAGGAGCAAGTGCTTTTCACTGCACACAGTAGTGTAACAAAAGGAGCCAGAAACTCAAGATACAAAAATATTTTCAGGATTAGTGTAGGATTAGTGGGTTATGCCATTATGCCCAACCTTGAACCAGAATTCAACACAGCACTAAACATTTGTGGAAAGCTTTGTGCCAGCAATGTTTAGCTTCACTAATATACTAGTTAAGCTCTTTATTTTGCACTAGTCTGTAGTAAGATCAAGTGCATTTTCTTGCATTAGAAAAGTGAAGAGAAAAAATGTCAAGATCATGAATTGGCATAGGAAAATGGATGAAAGGTTTTGATTTACTAGAAAGCAAAGTTAAGAAAGGTGCATGTTGCCAAAATATAGTAATTATCGGTTCTGCCTCCAGCCTCAGTGATAGTGGTTAAAAACTTTCTTGTTATGCTGGAGAAGAGGTGGTGATCTAAAAAAAAATCATTCTAATGTTCAGTCTTACTGCAGTGCTGTGTGTTATCCAAACAACAGAAGACTCTTTGAGTACTAAACATGAGGTTTTAAAGGCTGCAGTTTTTGACAGCAGACATATCTCTCTTTTTCCTCCTTGTATTTGAATGGTGCCTAGGAATAGGTTGAAGATTAAAACATTTTAGTTTAAAAATAACCCATTTCAGCTTTTATGGTTCCCTAGGAGAAATGTCATCCTCCTTAGAAATGAAAAAAAGGTAAATACCAAGCACGTACTTCTGAATGAAAGATTCACCTTATGCTTTTTAAACATGATATACAGCTTTTAAGCCTCCAGTAGACCCATCTCATATGTACCTCACTGTCAGTTCAGAACTGTTTAAAACTATGCAGAAAAATTGCCAAGGTGGTACAAAGATGTCAGCTGACAATAAAACAAAAAATGGAATTTTGAACCCATGCTAATCACAATACCAGGTCTATTCGCACCCCAGAGCAGAAGGCAATTGGTCTGTGCACTTGGTCTGTCTCTTTGGATACAGCCCGAAAGTAAATCCTGTCACAGCAGAGAGTCCGTCCTGCAGACTTCTCTGGATCCAGTGTGCAATGCTCAGAGTCCCATTCATGGGACCACACTGCTGTTTTCAGAGGTTTGCCTTCAGTCAGTCATGCAGATGTTTCCGCTTAAAGTCACACATGTTAAGCCAATATTTTCCATGGGCTTTTTCATGATCTGAGCAAGAAGGCCATCCACAGAGGGTGATTCATCTATACTGTTTTAAGAGGACTACTGTGGGAAGACCTGAATTTTGGGCCAAAAAGCCTATTCCTTCAACTACAGAAAGAGCCTAGGACAACCTGCTCTGGTTTAGCTGTCTAATCTATATATACATAAGGTTTGGGGATATGAATGCCATCCATGACTCATGTGGCGCAAGTGAGAAAAGGACGAGGAGAGGGAGTGGGCCAAGCCTTGCTGGCTGTGCCCAAGGGACTGGGCAGATGGGTATCACTCTGACAGAGTCCCCCGTACGCAGCGATCAGGGTACAGTGATGGCAGCTTGAGGCCTGGAAGGGGATGAAGGAGAGGCACTCTGCCTGCATCATTCCCAGTGAGTCGGTGCTTGGGGGCAAACTATCAGAACGAAGTAGTCTCAGTCTTTCAGACTGCAGCATAAAACCCTTCCCAGAAGTACTGACTTTAATTGAATTGCTGTTTTCAGTCATTTACTTTTAAAGACCAATCTCTTTTCTGGGAATATTGGGTTTTAACAACCCTAGTATATCAGAGCAGCATACTTTATATAATTAAACCAATCTCATAACCATTTGCAGACTGATTGCATAGTACAACAGTCCCTGGGCTATCCACACCTTACTTTATACCTGCTCTTCGGTCAGACTGCACTTGGCAATGGTGGCAGGGAACATTTTGATTTAACAGAGAGAGGGAGAGAGATGAACTGCATCCTTTCGAGAAGGCGCACACTGCCTGGCCCCTCTCCCCTCCCCAGTACACAGCCCCATGTCCAGTGCAGCCTTGAACCAGGCAGGAGAGCAGGCACCAGCGACACTTCCCCAGTGGCAGCCAGAAAGGCTATGGGACAAACCTCATTCTCTTCTTCGAGATGTGTGATCATGTGTGATTATTAAAACCCAGGCACGAACGGCAACTGTGTGCAAGCAGGTTAGCCCTGTGCTTCAGTGGCTGTTCCAGAGCTCAGCAGGAATAAACCAGAATAGCTGCCTTGAAATTAATTGGAACCAAACCAGTGTACACACTAACAAGAGATTTGGTCCCTCTGACTTAAACCGATTTCAGTTTATTTCCCTGCCTCCTCAAATTCAGAAAGAGATTATTTAAATCAAATCCTGTATTTCAAATCATGTCGCTTCCTGCAACTAAAGAAAACAAATCCTTAGCTATTATTTACTTCCCAATTCCTCTGCAGATACTGCAATCGTCATTATTCAAGCGTAATCATGAGGGGAAAAACAAATGTTCTTTGTGTAATTATATTTCAAATGTTTTACTTTCAGTTTATTAAATCTCCAGTATCTTCCTGCCATTCTTCATGCATCCTCTTATTCTGTTGCTTTTCAATGGCTGCTGTTTATCTGGCAAAGCCTTTCCAGTTAGGGACCCACCAATACTGCAAATATTATACTGCCATTAATGTAACACCCAGTAAGGTGCCTAAGTATTTGAAATTAATTCTTCCAAACTATATTTCCTGGAGTTTATTGTCCCTTAACTTCAAATGGCACGTGGCATTGTGTTGCCTGCCCATTTCTCCTTTTAAAACTCTTTTCGGTCCTATAAAATGTTGTCAACACAGAGGCATTTATTTTTTATTTTCTTCTCTTTCATCATTCTTCAGCTGCTCCTTTTATTTTCTTCCCCTAGTCCTTCTTTAGTACATCTAACATCAAAGACATTACCATGAAAGGAAGGTTAGATCAGTGGTTAGTGGGTGGTAAGACTGAGAAAACCTGATGTTAGTCGCTGCGCTCTCACCAGGTTCTACAGAGAACCAACGTGAGTCACCTGCAGGCTTTCATAAAATGAGGGAACAGTGTTATATCTGACAAACCCAAAGATATTCTGAGACTGCCTTGTAAGGCACTAAAGCTGTGAGTGCCTTAAATAACTGGAAGTTTTCAATTCTAAATCATAACCATCTTTTTTTTTGGGGGGGGGGAGGGGGGGTAACTTCCAAAATGGTACTGACAGAGGACAACGTAGGATTCAACGCAAGAAGAATGTGACTGAGGGAACCTCAGAGAACTGAATGACATTTGGCTCATGCAGAGTCTTGTGGAAAGAAATTGTTAAAATAGTACTGTGGAGACAATAAATATTTTGAGTAAAGAATAAGAATAAAGGTAAGTGTTAAGATTTTGAGGTACTGATACTGCAACATTAAAGTTGTAAAACAGCACCTAAAGCCAGAGAAACACATCAGACTGTAAGGGTTGGTTTGAAGAAGATTAAAACAGCAAATGTAGGAGCAAATCTCCTCCCTGGCTTAGCGCCCTGCGGATTCGGAGGAAATTATACTGGATTCTGTTTGAAAATCTAGTTGTCAGTTTGTTTAAGTAAATATGCACTCAACCCAAAAAATAACATTTTCTTCCTAAAGCGGCTAAGCATCACCAAGAGGTGGATTAATTACGGAGTCAGCATTTTTCCCTGATTGTTGATGAAACTCAGAAGTTGAGAGGACAGTCAGCAGTTAAAGCACTGCATCATGTTTGTGTGTGTGAAATTAGGGAGCATAGAAATGATATGTCTAAAATCAGAAGGATTGTTTTGGTATTTCTTGAAGAGTGATGATACTAAGAAAGATTTGCATCGCTCCCCAGGAGTGGCTCTGATGCGCCGGTTTTCTGCCTGGAGTCAGCTCATTATATCCGTAACTGAGAGAATGTCACTGATTTCCTTTCTTCCAAAGAATCAGTTGACGTATGTAAAATAAGTGAGCTGAAATACCCTCTAAAAGATGATAAAAAACAAAGGGGAGTCTATAGAAATCTTTGTTTTGTACTTTCCTTTTTTTTTTCAAAAGAAAAAAGCCTGTATTTGTGAGACATTGTGGCCAGCTGTTCTTCTATCATTGTTATGAGCAAAATGAGAAAGATAATCTAACACAAAGTTAAATACTCTCCCTTCTAAAGCATGCAAAGCAAAGGAAGGAATAAGTATTTCTCTATTGCTTTCAAAATGATCTTATATATGAACAAATTTAAAAAGCAAAAAGATCAGTGTTGTATCCATGCAAAACGTTGCATCAATTTTTGCAGATTCTTGGATTGAAAGACTTTTATTCACAGAAAATGTAAATGGAGGCATTTTGATGTTACCGTCAGAAAGGTGAAAGTGTGTTTAATTTTGGCAAGAAAAAATATCCCACAAAAAAAAGAGATTAAATGCACAAAATTACTGGAAAAGTGAAGAGCAGTCATTTCCTGAACTCAGTAGCCTGGTATTACTTCATGTCTGTGTCTGTTTTGTCTGTAAGCGTTGAGTGTTTATTTCATTAAGTTCAAGACAAAAAGATACATTCAGCTCCCTTACAAGTATCTCAGCTCCATGTGCTTTACTCTGTCAGCATAGGTACCTGGCAAATTACAAAAATAACATTGCTGGGGTCTGGGTTCCTGCTGTTTTTGTTGGGGGTGTGTGTAAATCTGCAGTTAACATTCTGTGTTCTTTTGCAATTAAATCTATCTCAGCATACAAGAAAAAATATTGCAATTTTTGAGTGTAGAAGTCAAAGTTCAATCTACCAATAGGCTAACTGCCTACAGTACACAGTCTGAAACTGTTGAAAATTATAACTGGAGAGAATAATCAGAATAATCAAAAATAAACTACACTACTTGATATGATAGCTGTCTATTTTCACTGAAAATAAAGGTTGAGTCTACTCATACCTGTGCAGAAGCAGTTTGTATAGGTACTGAAATGTGCAGCTCCCTACTGATAGCCATCTATGATGCCAGATTCTCTTTGCCCTGGTTTTATCCTGTTTCTTACACAGCTTTTAAGCCATGGGAATCCTTAGTTTGTTTGTGGAGGTTCTGCCACTCTCCTTTTCCAAACAGAAATAAGCATCAGCTGCTTTCTTTTTCCTCCTATATTCTGAAGGTTGGTCTGAAGGGTTCTTTCACTTGTCCTGATTTAACGTTTTAACTTTGGTATAAACAAGCTCGTTTTCAATAGCGTACTGAAAGGCAGACACTGGTCCTAATTGGACTGCTCTGAAGCACTGCGTCAGAGAGAAATTCTATGACACATAAGACCACATAAAGCCAATAATTATACTCAAGTGGCTGTAACAGCATTGCAAACCCTCTCCTATCTTCTTTTCTTCCAGACAAGGCATATTCAATTGTGAACACAGTCTCTGGACTCCTAGTGAGCCAACAGACAGAACGGGAGGGTGTAAACTGCATTTTTAGCCGACCGATGCACATGCCCTGGACCTGGCTTCCCAATTTCCCAGTAAATAACAGATTTGCAGAGGGTGGATAGGCAAACATATACTGGTTCATTGCCAGTGGGCTTCTCCTACTCACCAGTTTAGCAACTGTATATGAATATAGGCAAGCATAAAAACATGGCACAGATGAGGCCCTCAGGCGTCACACAAACCCAGAAGAAAGCAAAACACTGCTGCCTGTCCTCATAGTGAATAATTACAAATAATTACATCCTGAGGACTCGCTGCTTCAGGATGTCACTAAGGGTAGGAATTTAATGAGGGATTTAAAGAAGGGCCAAATTTCATTCTGGATAACTCTATTCTTCAGAAATATGAAGTGAATTCTGTGAATATAAAAAAAAGGAGCCCTGAAAGGGAGATATAACCTACTGCTTATGCCAGTCTCTAGGAAGATGAAAAAAAGAAGATGGATATGGGAGCAGGTTTCTTATTCCTGGCTTAGAAGCCAGGCATTTTGGAGGCAGGATACTGGACTAGGAGAACTGTTCTGACCAAACCTGGCATACTGTATTTTCTGAAGTTTGAAAACCCGTTTTGAGCCATCCTCGGGACAAGTGTGCTGCTAGCTCTAAGCTTGCTTTTTGGTTTTCCATACAGTTAATTAAAACCGATGTACTTTCACAGCCAAGTGGAAGAAAATGAGTTTCTCTGTGGAAGTTCATACTGCAGAGAATACAAGAGGTCATGATCTTCTTCTTGTGTTTTCCTTGAAATTTTTATTCCATTGCACAGGAGTAGAAGGATTTAGTGGATGAGATTTCTCAGTACACTTACAGATCCTTATTGCTTTATGGGATTTCTGAGAACATTATTTCTTTGCTGAATATATAAAGGACAACTCTTGTTGTCTGACATTACTGACAGAAACACATGATGCATCAGGATTAAGAAACAGACTTGCAGGGCCCTTGATATGTTGAGTAGTAATGAACTTCTGCTTTATAACCCAAATCATAAAATTAAATGCCAAACAAACAAAAACACGGTCTCCAGCTTCTAGACAGAGGCTCTTACTACCATTGCCTTTCATACAGTTACACTCATTCACTCATTCACAGCAGCAGCTAATCTGACTCAGAAATCATGACTCAGCCTAATATTGACCATCTCCTGCCATTTTTTTAAGTGAGATTTTTGCACAAGAACCAGTATCAGGCAAGAACACTTGAGTACAAATTAATCACTTTGCTCTGTACCAAACAACTTTCAAGCAGCAGCAGCAATAATATCAGGGTTAATGGGGTTGTTCTTAGCATAGGTTCATGTGTTGAACCATTGATATGAATGCTGCTTTAAAAAGCAATCAACCAGGAGCGTAAGTAACAGTGAATAAGCCAGATTGCCAATGTGATGTGAGAATAAAGGAGAATCTTTTCAGTACATTTCTCTTTCATAGCTATTAAGGAAAGATGAAAGGCTAAGACTTGCAATATCGCCAGTAAATGTCTTTACATGGTTTATTTCTCAAGTTCAAGGCAGTCAGTGCCCTGAGCATGCTCCTGTCCCCTTAGCAAAAACAACTTAAAGCAAGCCAAAATTCATTTCCAATAGGAATGTCTTACAGTTTGATCTCAACCCTACTCATGTAAGGAAGTAAGAAAAACAAAAGTACATTGACAGAACACCTCCGTGGGCAGGGCACAGTCAGCTTAGAAAAGAGGATGGGCCCTTGGCAGCTCAGGATTTCAGGGAATCTCCATTAGCAGAATGAGAGTCTGCACGCTCGAGGGGCAAGTAGAGTGAGAACAGGATGAGAAAGGGCTCTGATGCCAGCTCTGATGAAAAATCAGTTTATTAGTTACTCATGCGCCAAAGAACTCGGAATTTCCAACACTACATCAGGAGGCTTCAGGCAGAAATGAAGAACTGTTTTGATTTTTCAGGGAGACAAAGATCCAGAGACAACAGATGTCTGTTCAAGGTTCATAAGTGGAATAATATTTCACTCACCACAAGGAGCTCCAAAAATTTGATCCCACTGGTTTTCCAGCACTCTCTCCTAGAAGATTCATCTCCCATGAGAATTACACAGATGCAGTGTTGCTACTGAATGTGTGCAGTGCTCCAGGATCTGGAGGCTGCAAGAATCCATTCTAGGAAATAAAAAATCCTTTTTTAATGACTACACAAATTTGAAGAGAAGAGGAGAACTATCATGAATTTCTAGGGACTTAACTCCCATTAAAATCATGCCCAAACTGATTGTCCTTTACACTCAAGTCTTTTTGCAGTAATCCATTAAAATAAGGTAGTAATATTTAAAAGCCCCTTATAATACTGGAGTAGCATAAAGAGTCCTTAGGGCATGAGAATCAGATGTCATATGCACAAAGGCAAATGAGAGCACGAACCCCTCAAGTGTCTACATCTAATTTTATCTTTGTGTACAAAGAGATAACTGCTGCAGGGCTGAATAAAAATATAACTGTGGTCAACATACAGCTGTAGCAATTTCACTGTCTATCCTGTTTGCATCTTTTGATCAGGAAGGCTAGCTGAGGTGCTTGGATATTTTAAGTGTAGTATGATCTGGAACTATGTGTAAGAACTGTGAGCAGAATTGCAGAAAACTTGAGTTTTGGTAAGGCTGTTAGCAAGAGTAGCAGACATGGGTCATGGGCTTATCTTCAGAAAGTAAGTTACAGACATACAAGTTGTGCGTTGTGAGAACTAAATGTCGTAACTAAAGTGGGGTTTCTCTAGAATCTCTTTGGAGAATAGCAAATATATATTAAAGAATTAATTGTAAAAATCACTTATTTGTCTTCTTACTTAGATAAAGAATTAAACGGAACAATTCCATCGAGAGGTGTAGCTGGTTTTCAGAAATTTTCCCACATCTAGTGAGAATTTTAGCAAAGTCATATTATTTAAGTTACAAGCATACTGTCAACAGTTGGCAAAAGACTGTCAGTAGGCTCAGAGACATCTAATGGCCACGCCTGGTTCCAGAGGTAAAATGCTGGGGCAAATAACCCAGCCATTACATCACCAAATGTGCTAAGCCTGTAGGGATCAGAGCTGCTCCTCTGGCAGAAGAAGCAATTACAAAATACCACATATTTTATAGTTTAGTTTATTACCAAGTGATCTAAGCAGAGCAGCACACACAATTAGACTGGAAAGCCTTTCAAACTAGTGACATCTTCTGCCTCACACTAATTTATGACAGTTCAACTCTGTTTGCTGAAGTGAAAGGTTTAACTGAGAGGGACTCAAGCCCTATTAGTCTGTTCACATTTTCATCCCATCAGCTGCTATATAGTCAGTTATTCAGCTTTATCTGCACAACCCCTAAAAGACCAATTTTTTTTCTAATTTTTGCTATCTTTCTTTTCTCTGGTGGCTATTCAGTGCTGTACTTTTTTTTTTTTTTTTTTTTTTTCCTTTTCTCACATGTAAATCGGAACTGTAACACCTGGTGGTTTGTGGGCGGTTTTTTTGTGTTTTTTTTTTTTTTAAACAGGAATGCATAAAATCAAAAAGGAACATAAAGAATACATTTCTATGAAATCACATATTCTAATCAAAGTAATGAAAGGACCGGAGTAGCAAATAAACAATTTTGTGATTTCTTATTAAAGTCACAGGAAGTTTATTAATGTATTGTGATACAGCCTGCCAGAAACCCACATGAGGAATAGAGACTTGGTATCATTACAGAGCTGTCATTTGTGTATCCTAATATTGATGGTAGATGGTGTTAGGTAGGGGTGACTAGAACATGGGAAGGCAGCTTTCCCCTCTCGAGAAGCAAGTGATGAAGCACAGGCAATCTCATTTGGCTGACCTTTGAGCAGTAATTTATTTCACTGTTTAAGCAAAGCCACTCCTTTGCTTTTGTTCAGCAACTCTTAATTTGTCTTACAGCAGCGTGCAAAGGTCCATCTGAGACCAGGACCCCTCTGTGGTAAGTCATTGAAAGCAAAAGAAATTAAGGATGTGTTTGCACTGCAGAGGTCAATATAGTGTGAGATATGGGAGCTAGAGCAGATGCCAGAGTCATAGTACTGTGCAGCTTGTAAGAAACAGAATAAATTAGTCCACTCCACATGAGCTCATCCTGATATCAACATATAATGAATCCTACAGTATCCTATATTGACTGTCCCAAGTAAGTTAGCAGCATAAACCTCATGCACATCCCAACTGAAACAGAGAAAGGGATGGACATAGAAAGAGAAGTGAAATGACATGCTCATTATCCCAGAGGTCATGTACGGATCCAGGAACAAAAATATTACTGCACTCTCTAGCCCAGCACAGTACCTCTCAGCTGTGGCTCAAGTAGATTTAGCATTTCCTCCAGTAGTGAGCATATCTCGCTCAGGTTTAAAGGCTGTATTCATCTGCATATTTTTTCCCCTGGAGATGCTGTGTTTGGCTGGGTTACAAGATGTGTTGGGAGAAAGATGTTAATCCCAAGCTCAAATGTTTTTTTTAACCACACTTCACCAGCATAGTTATTACATTAACATGTCGCAAAGTCTGTTCCTAGGCTCTCCATTTTCTCTTTACAAAATGAGGATCTAAGCTGCAGGGACATGAATTCAAACCCACAAATGCACAATTTCATGGAGCAGAGCGCTATGGCTGAATGTGACAAAAACAGCTGAGCAATTTGATAAAAACCTTCCCACATTACACAAGCACCATCACTTTGTGGAGTATCTGATACAAGGAAAATATAGGAATGTACTAGGTTACAATACTTGTGCGCTAGAGTGTGAACTCTTGCTTTCTTACTCTACTTGGAGAACTGATAGAAGTTCTCTGGTTGTACTAATACTCTCATGTATCCTATCCATATATTTAAGAAACTATGTTATAATAGAATTGCAGGATGGAGTAAGATGGCAGCTAGAAATACCCAGATGAATGATGGGACTGCCTCCAATTTCATATAAATAAAAGATTCATGGAATAATTTAGTTTGGAAGGGACATCAGACCAATCCCCTGCTCAAAGCAGGCTGCTTTTATCTAGCTTTACAAGGGTTATTCTTTGATATGATGTTAAAGAGCTACAGGAAGTCCCCTAGAAGCTGTCCTGTACCTTTTCTCACTTCAGAGAAAATAGCGAAATATTTAAAATGCATAAATAACATCTAGAACCATTCATTTGCTTTGACTCAATCTATGTGCTGTTGTTACTGGAAACACTTACAGAAGGAATGATTTTGTTCGCACAGATGTTCATTAAAAAAGAAGTGTAATTAGTATTTCTATGTGTGTTCTCTCCTCACAATGACATTCTCAAACCTTTTACAAAAACTCTCATTCTTTCACTCAAAAGCAATAAATTCAATCAAGCTATCTGATCATTCACAAAACAAAATATCAAAAGTAAGTCTCAAACAGAATAAAGGTACAGCCTGTGTAAGAAGCACAAATTTAGAAGCCCTCACATAAAACCTATTCATCCTGCAGCCAGCACACATAAGTGTTTATTGACTTTTTGATGCTCAGATAAACCCTGTGAGCATGTAGTCTCTTACATCCAATTTTATATATGTATATGCATTACTTGCAATAATCCATGCTGGCTGAAATGTGGCTGGATCAAAAATTTGGGTAGTACGTTTTTGACAAACACCTCAGAGATTTCACAGAAACACAGAATGGCTGAGGTCGGAAGGACCTCTGGAGATCATCTAGTCCAACCCCCCTGCTCAAGCAGGGTCACCTAGAGCACGTTGCACAGGATTGCATCCAGGTGGGTTTTGTCCTTGAAAGGTTTTCTGTCCTTGAAAATTCTCAGCCTCAAAAATGAACAAAGTCAAACAGATTGAGGTCTATGACTGCTTGAGCAACTGTAATTAAATGTAACAGGAGGAAAAACACCTCTGTTTCACCACATTTCAACATCCTGCATAAGGAACACTCACACTTTCAGAAACCTCCTGTAGATGAGAAGTAGTAAGTGTTTTGGACTAAAGAACTTGGAAAAAATAACATTTTTTGTTGAGATTTCATTTTTATAGAATAGTGTGAACACATAATTGAATTCTTTCATTACTCATAATAGAATAGGTTTGCATTATTCACTGGATATATTTAAAGATGCTTAAGGCTGCAGTAAGTGGTCAGTTAATAATTAATCAAAAAAACTAGTCTTACCTTCTTTTTGAAGAACATGTCAATAGATATTCTTACCTGCAAAGTACGTTGTTTTGTTGCTCCTCATAACTGTGTGTTGAGTGACTGCTTGTCACTTTTATTCACTATAAAGCTGCCTTCAGCTGCATTGCTCGTTTCAGTGTTTCCTCTATACCTTTGTATGCACACAGTAGGAGTTTCACTGTGCTGATTTTAAAATGATAGGTTGTCTCTTCCAGAAGTTTTTTCTGTACAGACAAAACAGAACCATTTAACTGCTGAGCGGTACTGCTGTCACTGTTAGACAGTGCAGGTATTACTGAGAAATCTTATGCCAATAATTAACATGTACAGTAGAGAAATGAACATCAGAAACTGACTTCTAAAGGTCTACTGTATCATTACTACTAATTGGCACCTATATATACACAATATATAATTACATGATCATGCAGCATATTTTAATGATAATGCAAAAATAGGTAAGGTATGGGAGACAAAAAAAACACTGAACCAAACAATTGGGATTGCAAAATATGTATGTGGCCTGCATTTAAGTTTGTTATTTGTCTCATTTGCAAGTAGCCTATCATCTTTAAAAAGCAGTGTCTGAAATGTGCAACGGCTGTTTAAAGTTGGCTCCTACACTTCACAACTGAGGTTGGTAGAAGAAGAAATATTCTTTACCAGAGCAACTGGTATGTTTGGGAAAAAGACTGAGTTTGTCTTTTTTCAGCTCCATCAATTCGTCAGATAAAAGATGTTGCCTCCCTCCCTACAATCCTTGCTTCACTTACATTCTTCAACACTGTTAATCATAAGCCTGCAGAAGTATGTTTGCAGTGACCTCAAGGGAAATGGCCAGCATGCCTCCAGGGACAGCGCAGCCCAGTATGCATCACAGTTAGACTCTGCATGTGTTCAAAGCTATCAGAAAGCATACGGCCAGCATAAGCAACTGTATATAAGAATTAAATAGATAAGCGTCTTCCTATTTAGGTGGAAAGAACAGATTACAATACCAGCTGAACACTGGTTGTTGTCTTTGAGCAACCTAAGAATGAGACAGGAATATGCTATATTAAACAAAAGTAGATTCTTCCTACATAATAATCATCATGCTGTAACAGCTTGGCAATCCCTATGTAACAAGCAAAAGATCTGGCCAATATGATACGGGTCCTTATATAAGGATTTTCCTGTGTCCATTTGTCTATGGATCCGACCACCAGTCTTTAATCATTTAAGGTAGGAACTCGCATGATCTAAGCATCAGTACTGAGACCAAGCTAGCTGTGCAAGATCCCTGTACAGATGATAGAGAGAGAAAAGTAAAATAACTCTCTCCTGGAAGTGGGGCTCAAATTCCTATTTATAGGAATGAACTTCAGCGGGAGTCTGGGTCATCAAACTAGCTATGATCTTAAAGTTTGTGAGATGAAACTGACTGTTCAGTGAAATCCTTCATGAACAAAAGCTTAGGAACCCCAAATCACATAGTTTACTCCCAGTTAATATAACACATGTAAATGAAAGCAAATAGATATCAGAATGGCCCGTGCTAGCTGTCCATCATGCCTGGGCTTACAGCAGGCTAGGTGCCTCTCTGCACCACATTACTGCCACATCCCAAGGCTGAACCTCAGGAAGCCCCAGCCTCCTCACAGGGCTGGTGGAAGCAATCTTCCTACCTCTGGGTTATAACAGCTCCCATGCTGAGGTGCTTTTTCACATTGTAACAGCTATTTAAAGGGGAAAAAAAAGCTCACATGGTCTGTTTATACAAGGGCAGAAAGAAAAGTTTGTGCTTCTTCAGCACAGCACCCTTCTCTAAATGGTCAAGATTGATCTCTCGCAACACAGTTATGATGGTGACAGAAGAGATTCAAGGGCAGGTCATGCATGTGTCTTTCCTCTCTGGGCTTTATTCAGTTTTCTTTTTACCACATATGAATGGCACAAAAAGGTTTTACCAAAAGAGTAAGACTTTTCTTCTCCCTTGTACAGTTACAGGTTTGCCTGCTTTTAACGCAGAATTCTCCTGGGCATAGAACTTAAGGCTGTCAAAAACCCTGCAGTATTGATAATAAAAATGTCTATTGAGAAATGAAACTACTTTCAACCTGTATTTTATATCCTGGGTTCCAACTTTCTCTCTGCCTTCCCCCCCACCCCTTTCATCCAGCTTATGTCTAAAAAATAATGGCTGAGTAGACAGCATAAGATGACTTTGTCTAAATATAGGAGGCAACTGGTCCTGCAGTGCATGTGTGTTTCACACTAACGAACTGCAGAGAAGACAGAGACTTCAGTAAAAATAAGACACTTAAATCTCAGAATCATTCAGGGGTAATTCTGTCATAATGATAAAACACCTTATTGTACAGTCAAAGAAACCTCATTATATCTTCATAAGAGGACATCAAGGTTGAGAATCATGGAAATAGCTTGATTGCTACAATAATGTACAGCATCACAATCTTAATCATTCTAAATGATTAGCATTTCAGACCAGCTCTTTCAGTGCACTGCATACAAGCACACCACAAATCTAGATGAAAGCTTGGGATATGCTCTTTTGAATCTATCTTCATTAGTGATGAAACAAGGTGCTGACTGAAGAAAAAAAGACTGTGGAAATAAAAAAGATACTGCCTGTAGCACCAAAAATACTCTTTTTTGTTTAATCAGTGTTTTATTAATGGTTAGAAAGTCACCAGCAGTTACATTGTGCCACTTTGAATTTTCCTAGCGCAGGAAGAGCACTTATAGCAGAGATTCTTCCGGGATGAGAATTCTTCCTTTAAATGCTGTCATTTTATCTTCTAAGAAAAAAAATAATTGTTTCTAAGAAGAAATGCATGGCCCAGCAGCCTGTGCTGTTTAGAAAATCCTTACCTCTAAACTTCTGAATGGACAAGAGCTGAACTGTCTCTTCTGACAAACAACTTACAGGTCGATGGAGGATGTTCTGTGCTTTGCTGGAGAAGCTGACCAGTCAATAGGATCTGTCTGGTAAAGATTTGTGGTGCACAGTGACATCCCAGTAACTTGGCAGCATTTCAGCAAGTGTATTTCAGGTGTTTTGCAGGGTTTATTCAGTGAAAGCTACTCATATGCACCCCTTCCCCCTCAGCCCCCTCCAAAAAGAATCCTAAATACAAGTATGGAGGCTCAAGACTTCACTTGTTTATATTAAAATGAGGGAGGGGGAGGAAGAAAAGCTATATTTGAAAACATTCTTTTTTCCAAGAAAAGAAAACCCATAGCAAACTCTCAGTAATTCCTCCCTTTCTCCCTCATTCAACAGCTAGCTCATTCTCCAAATGTGTGCATGCAAAACATACAAATCCCAAACACGCATAACAAACTGTGTTTATCAGTCACAGACATAATTTTAAGGCTCTGTGCTTCTGAATATCTGGTTATGTGAAACTTTAAGCTGCTTTTCTGCACACAGAGCCAAGCAGATTATCTTTTTCAAATGACAAACATGCAGGCTATAGTTATTCACATACAGGCCCTTCATGACAATCACAAGGAATCAAAAGCAATCAGATCTTTGCAAAAGAACCTGGGCAGACACAAAGTGTGAAAATTCAGCCTCTCTGGGAAAACAAAGTCATATTAACAGATGCATAAGAAATATTAATTTTTGATTGTGTAATAGTTGGGGGGTTTTCTAAAGACTATTCTACTTTTTTCAGTCTGCGTTAGTTTTATATCCTCTCTGCTCTTAGCTCCTCTCCTTGGACCCAGTTCTCAGTCTGCATATGCAGTGCCAGTCTTCATGGCTCATGCCCAGCACTAAATGGAGCATATTAGAAATCCCATCTTGTTTCCCATTATCTTTTCAGCAAAGTAGAGTATAACATAAATTGATCCTTGCCAGTGCCGCAAGTGCTGCAAAGGCTGTAGGGCTGCACTAACCTTTGCCAGGCCCTCGAGAAGACTGGCTCTGCTGGGTCTCCATTGCTGCAGTGACAAACAGCGATCAAAGTCTTTCCTAGGTCAGGTCTGAACGGCAATGAAATTGCCCTATTTCCTTAGGAATGTAAGGTGTATATGGCAGCCACAGCCTGGCTATTTTCTTCTTACAGTAACAGACGTGAACAATGGCACCATCACCACTCAGTAGTGTTGTTTAGATAAAGTTGCAGAGTAAAACAAAACTGCTGTAAAGATGGAGACCCTTGCGTACATTGCAAACTAATAAGAACCACAAGCGGCATGGAGTCATTCTCAGCTGCTGGGCAAAGCACAGTCGCTGAATGGAAAACATCAATACAACTGAAACCAAATGTTTTGTGAAACAAAAGTGGGAAGCTCAGTGTGTAGCCTGAGCTTTCCAATTCACTGCCAAAGTCCTTCATTAGTATTAATAGAAAAGGTGCATCGCAGCTCTTTCAGCACCTTTGAGTCTCTGTCACTCCCTTTTAGGAATAAAATCCTGTCTTGGTGCCTCTTCCAAGCAGTGACAAAGTCCATAGTGGTGAACAGCAAGCTAAGCGAAAGACTGCCGAGAGCTGAGCGTGTGAAGAGGAACATTCAGGATCAATTCGCTATCAGAGCTTGTTCCTCTGATTATGTTTGGAGGGGGCCTGTCAGCCCTGATGAAGCATGCATGTACCAAAACACTATCTGTTCAGGTCTGGAAGGCAGTAAAAGCACTGTGTATCACCTTTTTACCCATGTGCACTGTAGATTAGTCCAAATGCAATGCTTAGAAGATAATTTTACAGCTGTGGGCAGGGATAAGCAAGAGTACAGGAACAGTTAGGTGATGACCATGGAGAAATGTGTCTTGCCTGCTGCTCTATTATTTACATGAATTAGTGGGGATGGTCCATTTATTTTGAACATTTCCTGTAGGAAGAAAAATTATCTACCATCAATATACAACATATACATGGATTGAAGAGGAGAAAGTGTTGGATACTAGCTTGTCTCTTTGCTCAAGTCTTCAGAAATAAGAAGGATGCAGATAAATGCTCGGAGTATCAACTAAATAAAGCATCTTCATACAATTAAGTATATTCCATTCACAAACCTTCATTTTTTAGACAATTTAGACAATTTTTAGAATAATTATTTGAGAGGTGAAAGTATATAGAGCTATCAGTATGGATGTTGCAGCCAGCAAATGGCTTTTCCTTTTTTTCTTTTTATTTTTTTTTAAGTTTATGACTGAATAGATGAACTTCTACTATCTGATGAAGTCAAGGTGATTTTTGGAAGTTAGGAGTGCTAAACTATCATGGTTTTCACTGTAATGAATATTTTTGTCACTGATTAAAAATTCTCATATTTACATAGCCAGAGGAGCATTTATTTTAAGAGGAAACTAATACCAGCAGTTCATTTTTAATAAGTTTTCCAAACAAAGGAAATGGTTGGAAATCCTATCATATTAAAAATGCCAAAACAGATGCCAATGGCTGGGGACTTTCACAGGGATGGTGAGAGAAGAGAGATTCACCGGGGAAAGACTGCTGAATGTGCCGGGAGACCCCAAACCACCACCACCATGACAGTGCTTGGACATGACCACTACCTCCAATGAACTGCTGGCAGAGAAAGCTTGGGGAAGGAACCCTAACAAATGCTTGCAAGAAGGCAAACGGAAAAAGGACAACTAGATGTTTGCATGATCTGCTTAGACAAGTAGAAAATGCTTAAGACAGGCTCAAAGGCACAAATCTAGGAGGCTGAACAGCTGCATCGCCTCGCAAGTGCTCATTTCTTTCCTTGGCCAGGCGGTTTGACTTGTTTCCTTCCCACTGCAGGACACATTAGCTGGGCACAACTGCAGCCTGCAGGAGACGCAGCAACTGCAGCCGTGTCCTGCCCTAAGACACAGGGACTCTGCTGCAGTCTGCACAGAGGCCAGAAACTGTGTAACATGTTGCACTATTCTAATTTCTAGCTGTGAGATGGTCCCATCTGTGAATAATCTGTTAAAATTGTCCACATCAGAAAAAAAAGCAGATTTTTAAGTATTGTCAAGGTTGTTAATATAAATAAATAACCCTTCTAGAGACACATTGCCTACAATTTATTCCACCTGTAGCTTGTAGCACTGAAGTATTACCATAGTCACAGAACTTTTTTTCTGCAGTTCTGATATATGATGGAGATGTTGGCAACAGAAATGCTATTGGAAAGTGATGTTCTGTAACTCACCCTCATTCCCAATAAATTCCAAGCCTTCTTATATAACCGCAGAATAAGGCAGATCTGTGCCCTTTCATCTCTGAAAATCTAGCTAAGCTCCAACATTCTCTTTTATATCACAGATATATCTCAGTTTTCCAGAGGAGCCAAATGGAGTTATTTGAAACTGCCCTCTTGCTGGTGTGCAGCAACTGCAATATCTAATCCTGTGACTTGATGTTTCTGTGCTGAAAATAATTCCTGTCAGGTGTGGTCCCTTGGCACAAGGCTGGAAAGGGAGCTGTGTGGAAGCCCGTTTGGCTGTCTGTACTGCATCTCTTCAGCTCACTTCTCCATATGAGACAAACTGCTTCTATGCACCATGATACAGATGGTGTAAACTGCTAGATAGGTAAAAGAGAGGAGTCCATAATTGAAGATATGTGAACAAAAATATGAGAAAGGACCTTACAACTAATAAAGAACCAGTAAGATCAGGAAGAAATAGATACATAAATTCATTGGAAGTAAAGAGAAAGAAAAGTATACGTCAAATACTTAACAGGGAAAGTGAGTGAACAAGTAAAACAAAGAAAACTTAAGTGGTCAACATTAAACTCATCAAATACAAATACCCATCAGTCATCCTTAGGGAACCATGCTGGAGAATGCATAAGAAAAACTTAAGTACCAACACATCTGTTTATTTCGGAGCTAGCTAGCTTAAAAATAGGCCAGATATCTATTCAGTACAGTGCTACAGGGTTTGAAGTGACTTTGATGTACCAGAAACACTCTGTGTTTCTACCAGATGTACTCTGGCTCAGAGAATTTCTGAGTCAGAAGCAAGTATCACTGGGGCTGTACTGTGGTTATGCAAGAATCCAAGGGGATGCACCTGTGTTTGCACACCTTCCATCAACAGAATCAGAAATCAGAGTCTCTGACATGCTCATCCCTACAAGAATTTAAAACTCTGGGGGCACCCTAGGCCTCCCCACAAAACCACAGTCCTCCCATATCGCCTACCTATTCCTTCCCTTCTGCTCCCTGTGTCTCAAAGTAGACAGCGGGCCCAGATTCTCAGCTGTACTAAACCTATCTGGTAGCGAAAAGATAAGTTTAAAACCTAATTAAAAAAAAAAAAACAACTAGCTAAAACATAGTTGAAAACCTAACTATGAAAAGCTACTTCAAATTCCTCTTGCCAAGTAAACTGTTGCTCAGAAGGGGTGGAAATAGTAACGCAAGCTCCTCTGAAGTACAGCTAGTAACTCTCACATTGTTGCATATGAAATGAAATATATCCATTTTGGACTTGATCATTGATTTTGTTTTCCGATAACATGGAACACTATGTCAATTTAAACTCTAAATATGTGTTAGTTTGCCCTTGCATGGCTTATTTCATTTCAATTTTAATAAGGCTATAAAATCTAGATGAAACTTTAAAATGTAAGAAGAGAATGATAAAATCATCTAACAATGGTTATTTATTTTAATATAGATGATATTTCTAACTGTTTTCTATCATTTTAAAGCAATTTGCCAGACTTCACCGACTTCACCAAACTTCAACAAATGAGATATTTGAAAATACAGCCATTAGGAGAGCTTAATAACAGCATCTCACTAATTCTCACTTCTTTTCCCAGGAGCCTAAGATATTCTTAAGTTATTGCTACTTCTCTCAACCTGCTCTTCATCCATAATTAAAGAAAAAAGCATGAGAACAGGGAAACCATAAACAGTTTTTAACTGTGAGGATGCAAGCATGATAGGCAATAGCATTTCACTTCAAAGTGTAGTCTAGTGAATTCAGCCCAGTGAAATTATTTCGGCTTTTAAAATTATATAGCCACATAAAACTAGAGGTCACTGCACACTCAAGCTGCCATGCAAGAGTAGTACTGTCAGGTATCTTCCGATGCTTGCAAAATTCAGCGTTAATAGATCTCTCTGTCATAGTGTTAATGTCTTTTGATTAAATGGGATCTTTCATTAAGATCTGTTTACTACTGAGGAATACAATCCCTCCAACGCAACAACGTTCTTGCTAACTAGAGTATTTTGGGTGATCAAAGTGCTAGAATTTCTGAAAAAGTGAGATTTCATCAGAGAAAAGTGAGGACAGCGATAACAAAATATTAAGCCTAACTGCTCTGCATATATATGATTGTCTTCACAAAGAAAATAAATAGCGAACAGTTATCAAACATCTATATTGAAGGTTCCATTGTGAGATAAATACTGAGATTTAAATAGAGCCAACTATCTATATTCAAGGTCATTTGACGTTTACTCAGAGAAATGCTGACAATTGTTCCATCAACAACAGAGTAGCTGATGCAATACAATACATACATAATCAAGAAGAATATTCAAAGCCAATTAAATTTAACTGGTAATGTAACTACTTGTTATAAATCAAGACAAGGTTGTCACTTCTCTTGGATCCAGTTTAATCTACTCATAACCATTGAGTTTATACACATACATTACCAAGGATCTATTTTACAGCTTCTCACTCCAATAACTTGGAGTGTTACCAGCTGAACAGGAAAGAATGTGGCACTTCACATGAAAGATGTGAAAAAGCAAGAAAGAATTTCTGCTATTATCTCTGGATTTCATGCTGTGCTACCTTCTTTTTATCTGTACAAGAATGGAGTCAATAAGAATTGATCAGTAAGACATAGCAGGGCAAAGCTATAAAAAAAATATGAAAAATGTAGGAAGACTACATTGTTCTTTTTCATCAAATGATGAGAGAATCTTTTTGTACCGTAATAGAAGTCTTGACCTACCTCCTCAAAAGGAGGAGATAAAAAATGACCACGCTGAGCCTTAGCATTTCCAAATGTCGGAAATGAGTGAAGGCTGAAGTCCTGCCTGTTCTCACTTGCTAACAAGTTGAAATTTTATTTACAGTCCAAACTTTACTGTACTAAGTAAAGAAAGCAGGTGTTCCAGGGAACAACCCTGAGCCACAGAGAAAAATCAGAATCCTTTCCTGCCGTACATATTTCTGGGAATCACATGAAAAACCTGGCAGAAGTAAAAGCCCATATTTTTGGATAAGAGTTGGATAAGAAGCTACTGTCTAGTTTTGCAAACACAGCAAATCAATAGAGGGGCTTTACACCACCTGAGGATTTGCCCCTCTTCCTCTATGATAACGTATAAGAATGCACCTTGCTGTGTCTAACGTGCTGCAGACTACCTGCAGGGCAGTTTGTGGGAGCACTGTAAATCTATACTAGCTCAAAAGTCTAAGGAAAGGCAACGATAAACACAAGACAAATGCTAACTTGAAAACTGTTTCCTCAAAGAGAATTGCTTTAAGGCATATTAATCTAGCCTAAGTACATTTAGTGATCCTCTAGCATTTGCTGCTGAAAACATCTGGATCTGAAATGTTAAGCCTCAGACTTGATTAACTATCCAGTAATCTATAAGGACAGCTCTAAGACACAGAAAAAATTTGCTCTTTAAAACAAAAAAGAAAGCAAAATGTTTCCTCTCATTAACTGTTGAAAAATTTAATTGGAGAGGCAGAAAATACACAGATCATAAATTAACAGAGACATGAGACACTCACATTATTCTTTTTGCAGCTGGAATAAACAGTGTAAATTTTAGACAAATTTTACTGCTTCAACATTACTGGAGATATTTTTGATATCCAAAATTAAACTCACAACACTGGCATGCTTAGTGTATGCAGTGCATTATTGAATAGGAAGCCAAAGTTGGAGGCTGAGTAATTTATCTTACATTTCTAGGTTATTAAACAAAATTTGCAAGATCCTCCAAGATGCTTCCTGCATGAAATGGCTGTACTGATTATATGAATACACTCTGGGAGCACTCACGTAAATGCAGAATGAACAGACAAGGAATGGATTCACAGCAGCAGGCTCCGAGATACTGAAATGCACCATGGGCAAACAATCCAGTAAATTGGGTTTAAAACAGACCATAAGAGATTTCAGTGAATTAAAAGTTCAATTAGTTAATCCATTGATAAATGCTTTTCAAATCAGCATTTTTGGGGGATTAAAGAAGCACTAATCTTGGTACATTACAAAAGGTACAACTACACGGCAGTAAGTCATACATTTTTGCTAAGGAAGGTGACAAAGGTTTTTCATGGGGATCTGTGAAAGCACCTTGCACTTCAGATGGGATGATGGTTAAACTCTTTAACTTCAGATAGAAAAACAAGTATCACATTTGCAGGTCCCATAAGCTGCTGCATCTTGCACAGCCAAACGAGTTTCCTCATAGGGCTCTGGTGAAACGAGGGTCCCCAAGGAGAGCTGCACCTGGAACACTGCACCTGCAATAGCCTGCAAGAGCGCGCACGTCCTCAGCATTGCGGAAAGCTCCAGGAAGGCTTCTGCTCCTGAGGAGGACGTGCCTCTACTGCTCTCCCTTCTTCACAGGTGGCACTACATGGGCTAGACTCCTACCCATTAGGCACAATCCGAGTGAAAGAAGTGAAACCATAGAGGACCAGGAAACTCACAAGGCCTGGATATCTATTTTCTTTTTTGTGGCAGCTTTTCTGATTTGTATAAAACACATCTCCTTGTTAAGACGCCGTGCTGGTTTCAACCTAGAAAAGATTAACTTTTTTTTTTTTTTTCCAAAGAACTCCCTCCCCTCCCCAGGTGTTTTTTCCACAAGCGGAATTCCTCATTGCACAAAAACCCTGATGTGTTTTCACCATTCTGCCAGTTGTGTGCTCATGGCACAGTCAAAACTTGTTCATACTTGTCTGGATGGACAAATGCAACAAAAAGTATCTGTCATTTAATGCAACAAATCTCTTGCAGCTGAGACCAAGACCAGCAGATCTGTCTACTAAGTGCTGTTCTAACATCTGCTGTGCTTTTGTACTGACTGAATTTTAAAAAAGGTCCTTCCACCAGTGGCCTTGCTAATTGCGCTAAATGGACTGCTGGACTACTGGGCTAAATGGAAAGCCGAAAACAGTTTCATGGAGCTTTTCTATAGATCCTTTCCAGTGTCACTTCTCTTGTAAATTAAGGGAGCATCTACTCAGACTGGGCTCCAAAGCCAGGAAGGGAGCAGTATCGAAACATAAATACAGCCAAAACCAAAATTCTTTTGTCACCATCTGAAACAAGAGGCAACAAGCTGGGACTATTCAGTGTCAAGCCAGGAGACACAAGGAGAAGCCTTGCTGACAAAGCATTATGAATGACCACATTCTCTGCCAAGGTTTAACTTTAAATGGACCAAATGTAGCCTGAAGTGAACTGCAGGACAACTGTACAATCCTGATGATGCTGAGGCAGGAAAGACTACAGCAAACTCTTTACCCAAGAAAGTACACAGCTGGCTAGCCCGATGTCAGTGAGAATAATACAGTTCTGACTGTGACACGGTCAACACACGCCAACCAGTTACATAAACAGCACAGAAAACACTTCATGAAAAGAAACATGCTGTCTTAAGAACCCAGATACTGTTTGCTGTTTATCCACATTTCCTGTAACCTGGATGAAGCCTCCTGAATTGGCATTTATACGTGCCCCAGTATGTCTTAGAATCTGAGAGAATTTTAACCTTCCTTTCTAAAACAGGGAAATGGAAATAAGATCTTCAGCATACTGATGCTCCCCTTTTTCCCATAGCTCTACACCAACTCTTTCAATAAACTTAGAGTACCTACAACATTCCTGAGCACTGCTGTATGTTCAGGATAACAATTTGTTAATCCCAATGTTTGCAGTACTGATGGTAATACCGTTTGGAGACAAATGTAGTAATTCAGAAGACTAAGACACTGGTAAGATTTTAAATACTGTCTCTACAAACATCGTCTTAATTTTACAGGGTGCGCACATATGCATTATAAAAATCTCTCTGCCCTGGGGAAGGAGTGCAACTTGCTTTAACATTATGGCATCATGGATTTACTTAATCTTTCCTGAGAGTGTTGGAACGATTCTATAAATTTCCTGACTTATCTTGTAAATTAATTAAGAGCTGCAAATATGGCTCTAGAGGCTGATTCTCCCTAGGTCTGCACTCTGTTTAATTATGTTCAAGGAAAAGCAGCAGCAGCCGAGGAGAGAAGGCTACCACTCTGCCAGGGCATTATTCACTGTCACCAGAAACAGGAGTAAATGATCAGCAGATGCCTGGCCATTACGGATCTGACCACTGTTGTAATAACACCCCTACAAATCCACTGGAGAGGCCCCCGCAAGCAGAAAAGCAGGACACTAAGTTCTTATACTCTGGTCTCTGAATGTTTCAAAGTCCTGGAATAACTCTCAGAGAGAAGGTGAGTGCTGTCAGGTGCCCCCAAATGGCTTGTCTAACATGTTGGAGCCTAGGAAAACCACATGACTAGAATTAAAACTACAGGCAGTAGCTTGGCATTGTGCTGTCAGCCATAAGCATGATTTATATTACATTTGCCTCCATCAGATACTATCCCTATAATAGAGCTACCAGCACATTAGAAACAAAACCGCTTTTCTGACTGCCGTTTTCAAGGTCACCTTTGTAGCGCACCAGAAGTTTTAACTGAGGAGAATCTCTGTTGCAGATAATCTGCCTCAGTGGGGTTCTGAGTCTTCAGTGTGATCTGTATTTTGTCCCCATTTCCATGCTACACTGAAGCTTATGTTTTTCACGTTTATCTCCCATGCAGTTCACTTGCTGGGAAGTCACCCATTGAGGTTAATGATACTTAAACAATTTTCTCTCTATCTAATCCTTAATTTTTGCTCCTTTTGTCCTCTGAAGAGCTTTTAAAGAGCTGCTTTTCAAGAGCCAGTTTTTAAAAATGGCTCCTTTCTGACCTGCTATGGTTTTCCTAGGTACAGAGCTCTTTATTTGGCACCATAAACAGATGTGGAGGCTGAATTAGACTGTCAGTCCTACTGAGATCAGGGCTGGGATATTCTTTCAAGCTTCTTTATATATCCTGTTCTACTGACCTGATTTCCAGAAGTGTTGAATATTTGGAAATTTTAAATTAAAGGGCAAGGGGAAATAAGCAATTGAAAGAAACTAGATTAAAGCAGCTAGATCTTTACTTGATGCAAATCAGTGTAATATGAGTGGAACTTCAGCGATTCAAGGTAGAAGGAGATACCTCTATCCTGCTAAAGAATCTTACAAAATTACTATCTTCACAGATGAGTAAATGTAACAGACTAGGGGCATGGTTTATGTGGGCACTATCTTCTTGCTCTGGCAAGAAAAATGGAGAAAAACACTTTCTCCTTGGGAAGAGAAAGCATAGTCACAGTTCAGGGCGGTGAGTTCCAAGGGACTAATGGGAACTTTCTTACTCTAACACATTAACACATTGCTAAGCACTTACCATGTCCTTACACCATCTGGGGATCTGAGCCATCCAAATCCACCTGTATCAAGAGCCTACCAGAAAGAGCAGAGCTACTGTACTGGGGCTTGTTGAATGCCTGACATGCTGTCTTACACTGAGCAGTATTTGTCATTAATTATACTGGAGCAGTTCTGCTTGGAGAGGTCTTTAACCTCCAGGGATAACCACTCTTCCCCCATCCATCACCAGTGAATAAAACTTGCTTCATTGCAACAGTAATTGTTTAAGCATATCTATGTGACTGATCACCTTATTTAAAGCTGAATCCATCCCCATTCCCTCAAAAGTTCCCTTTTCCAATCCTTTATACTGTCCCTCCACTGTCACATTTGTACAGCAGAATTCTGAAGTCGCCTTAACACACACATTTTGTGTCCAGGAGCTTTCCAAAACTTTCCTGACACTGCCTGAAGATAGCACCTGAACACTAGCTTCCACAGCCAGGGATGTTTGCTACCCTCAAAGCAGGTATCAGCATTAGTGACAATCAGCAACCAATTGAGCCCAAAGCAATGGCTATCAAAGCCTGTTGATCCTAATGTACGCAGAGAGGTGCAAAAGCACCTCTCAGGTAGAGAGAGCCCAGCCATAAGATCACTCTGGCAGTGACTCGCAGCTTAATATACTTACAAGCCCCTGCACCAAACATGAAATTATTTACAGCCAAAAGCTGAAGAGATTTCATGGAATGCTGCTTTTCGCTTAATTAATTGTTGGGTTAATCTAGCGACTATTGTAAAAACATAATCTCTGTTAAAATTCTTCAGAGATGAGAATGTTCATCTGTGTTCCAACAAAAGCAGATATTGTCTTTTTTCCCCATGCATTCTGTCTTTTTGGTTGCCTGGATCCAGTTAAGCTTGCCTTTTATAATCACCTGTAATTTTGTTTGTGTTGCAGTAGCCCTGGAGTCACACCTTGATAGTAGTCCTCGTTCAGCTTTTTTTTAAATGACTGGAAAATTTGTTAACTTAAGTTCTTCTCAAGGTAAAGGTGGGGTTCAGTAAGTATAAGATTTAACAGTACGCTGCACAGCTTTATTGTATTTATTTTTTTACATAAATGTAAATGCTGTGGATACAATAAATCTGTGTACCTTAATGTACTCCTGAGGCTGATTTTAGTTATCCTGTTCTGGCAGCCATCTTCCTACATCTCAGAGCTCTTTTACAGACAATCAGGTAATTTCATTCTTCTAATGTTTTGAAAACTAAGTGAATGCTTTTTTCCTAAAAATAGTTTCATGAAAAAGAAATTGGCTTCTATTATGAGCACACTAGAACAACATTCTGCTAGATCAGTAGGTCATTCTGTCACATCTTCACCCCTGGCTTTTGATTCATGTCTCGGTTGTCTTCTTCAATGGCTTCATTTAAGAAATACATTGTCAAATCCCTGGCAGTTATATCAAAGCATTTCAGGAACTCGCCATACTACCAGAGTTTGAACAATGTCACATCTCTTCAAGTATTTTGTCATTGCTTCATGAAGCATCTGCAGTGCTTCCTGAGGCCAATCACCACATTCATAAAGAAAACTCTTTAGAAGTATGTTTCAGTAGAAAAAAACAATTTAAAAGCTTGGAGGACCATGAAGAGCTTAAAGAAAACAGCTTCTGCAAGGTTCCTTCCACGTACGTGCAATAGTGTTTTAAAAGAAAAAGCAGTCTGCCTCTGTATATTGTGGGAACTGAATTTGATCTCAAAAATGTAACAGTGTGTGTTATTACCTCAGGCAAAATAATTGGAGAAAAACAAATGCTGAAACCTTTCTGGCTGCTATGGTACAAAACTATTAGAAAATAAAGCTTAAATCAATTTAAACAATACAGTCCAGCATTTGATGAGCTAACAGTTTACAAATGGATTTATATTTTGGTCAGCATTGGTTTGATTCAGCATGCCATTCAGGCATTGCTTCCTTCATTTTTGACATCCCAGCAACCCCAAAACCATATTTGAATGCTTTTCACTTCTACGTGTTGCCAAGACTGACCCCATTTCACATAAGTCACTGTTTTTAAGGCCAATCGTTCTTTCCTGTGGATAGCAAAGATTGTCAGCTTACCATTTGCTCTTACCTACAGATCAAGAAGGTCCAGACTTCCCTTATTTTCCTCCTCCAGCCATGGACAAATCCCTCACAGTAATATAAGTATATAAGGAAACACACTGTTGATGCTATTACTACTACCCAAATACAAACTGGTCAGGCTCAATTACACTCTAAGCCCTGAGCTTGCAAACAACGAAGAACAACTGCTCCTTCCCCAAAGAGAAATGTAAATTACATACAACAGACTTAATAAATCATTAATGTACTAGAAATATAACCCACCTATGATGGACCTCTTATTTACGGGAATTTTGTATGGTACTTGTTATCTTTAGGTCTTGAAATACCTGCACAGTGGTACCATCCTTTTCAATTTACAGGTGAGAAAGCAAGGAAGAGTGGGAAAGCAAGGAAGGGTACAAATTAACCACAGCTGCCCAGTAAGCCAAGAATCAAGTCAATAATAAAAGCTTTATCTTACATTCTAGTCCCAAACTCTACCTACAATAGCTCACAGATTATTGGAAAAAAACGTTTCTGGTAACCATTAGTTACCAAAAAACAAAACAAAACTGGTAACCTGAAAGGGTTTGGTAATCTGTAAACTTTAAATTCTATAAGGATAATGGCAGATCTAACAGTATGGACATCTGACCTCTGTTCCTTGCCTTTGGCCAGCTATTTGATTCATACATCAAGAATCACAGAATCACAGAATCGCTGAGGTTGGAAGGGACCTCTGGAGATCATCTAGTCCAACCCCCCTGCTCAAGCAGGGTCACCTAGAGCACATTGCACAGGATTGCATCCAGGCGCGTTTTGAATATCTCCAGAGAAGGAGACTCCACCACCTCTCTGGGCAACCTGTTCCAGTGCTCTGTCACCCTCACAGTGAAAAAGTTTTTCCTCATGTTCAGATGGAAGCGTCTGTGTTTCAGTTTGTGCCCGTTGCCTCGCCTCCTGTCGCTCGGCACCACTGAAAAGAGTCTGGTCCCATCCTCTCGACACCCTCCCTTCAGATACTTGTACACCTTGATAAGATCTCCTCTCAGCCTTCTCTTCTCCAAGCTAAACAGGCCAAGCTCTCTCAGTCTTTCCTCATAAGAGAGATGCTCCAGTCCCCTAATCATCTTTGTAGCCCTTTGCTGGACTTGCTCCAGTAGTGCCACATCCCTCTTGTACTGGGGAGCCCAGAACTGGACACAGTACTCCAGATGTGGCCTCAGCAGGGCTGAGTAGAGGGGGAGAATCACCTCCCTCGACCTGCTGGCAACACTCTTCCTGATGCACCCCAGGAGACCATTGGCCTTCTTGGCCACAAGTGCACATTGCTGCCTCATGCTTAACTTGGTGTCCACCAGCACTCCCAGGCTCTTCTCCGCAGACCTGCTTTCCAGCAGGTCAACCCCCAACCTGTCCTGGGGCATGGGGTTATTCCTCCCCAGGTGCAGGACCCTGCACTTCCCTTTGTTGAACTTCATGAGGTTCCTCTCTGCCCACCTCTCCAGCCTGTCCAAGTCTCTTTGAATGGCAGCACAGCCCTCTGGTGTATCCGCCACTCCTCCCAGTTTTGTATCATCAGCAAACTTGCTGAGGGTGCACTCCGTGCCTTCATCCAGGTCATTGATGAAGAAGTTGAACAAGACTGGACCCAGTACTGACCCCTGGGGGACACCGCTAGCTACAGGCCTCCAACTAGACTCTGTACCACTGATCACAACTCTCTGAGCTCTGCCATTCAGCCAGGTCTCAATCCACCTCACTGGCCACTCATCTAACCCACACTTCCTGAGCTTGTCTATGAGGATGCTATGGGAGACAGTGTCAAAAGCCTTGCTGAAGTCAAGGTAGACAACATCCACTGCTCTCCCCTCATCTCCCCAGCCAGTCATTCCATCAGAGAAGGCTATCAGATTGGTTAGGCATGATTTCCCCTTGGTGAAGCCATGCTGACTATTCCTGATCACCTTCTTTTCCTCCACATGCTTGGAGATGGCTTCCAGGATGAGCTGCTCCATCACCTTTCCAGGGATGGAGGTGAGGCTGACTGGCCTGTAGTTCCCTGGGTCCTCCTTCTTGCCCTTTTTGAAGACTGGGGTGACATTGGCTTTCTTCCAGTCCTCAGGCACCTCTCCTGTCCTCCATGACCTTTCAAAGATGATGGAGAGTGGCTTAGCAATAATGTCCGCCAGCTCCCTCAGCACTCGTTGGTGCATCCCATCAGGGCCCATGGATTTGTGGGTGTCAAGTTTGCTTAAATTATCTCTAACCCACTCCTCCTCCACCAAGGGAAAGTCTTCCTCTCTCCAGACTTTCTCTCTTGCCTCCAGGATCTGGGGTTCCTGAGGGCTGGCCTGAGCAGTAAAGACTGAAGCAAAGAAGGCATTCAGTAACTCGGCCTTCTCTGCATCCTTCGTCACCAGGGCACCTACCCCATTCAGCAAAGGGCCCACATTTTCCCTAGTCTTCCTCTTGCTGCTGATGTATTTGAAGAAGCCCTTCTTGCTGTCCTTGACATCTCTAGCCAGATTTAATTCCAAACGGGCCTTAGCCTTCCTCGTTGCATCCCTGCATACTCTGACAACGTTCCTATATTCCTCCCAAGTGGCCTGTCCCCCTTTCCACTTGAAGACATCCAGTGGCATATTTTTGGAAACGTTCCTTCTTTGTTGTGCAGACTTTTGAATTGATTTAGGAAGAATTTTTTCCTGTTGGTACAATTACATGCCAGACTACAACAGCACAAAGTAAATGAGTTTTACTGAGCTTCCTATAAGATTTAATAATGTTTTCTCTCAATTCTGTCTCAAATATAGCTCTGGACATTTTTCAAGCATAGCAATTCTTGATTAAAGTGTGTTGCTACCTGTACATTCTAATACTGTTCCTAAAACCAGCATATATATGTGACTTCACATTTGCTTACATATTGTATTTATCATAGATCATAAGAAACTGTTTTGAAACTATGGAGTACTTGAATCCTCCTTGAACCTACAGATAACAGAGTCAAAATAAATCCACATGTTTCCAGACCAAAGCTCTCAAACCAAAAGTTTCGGCATGGGTGATTATCCAGGCAAAGGTGATTTTCCAGACAAAATTTCTATACGGAGGTAACTCCCATTTGTCGATCTTCAGCTCAGTCATCATGTTCAATTACAGAAAGATACAAATAAAGAAAGCACAGTAATGGCCACTCATGGAACAAATACTGTTCTTCCCATTTGATCTTCACAAAGGTTTTCTATCTGAATGCCAGGGAGCTGCAAGGGCCAACTGCCCTGTGAGGAGGGATGAGCCTGGAGCCACGGGAAATGCCAGCACAGGCCATGCCCTCACCAGCACTACAGACTGAATGTGGCAGGCAGAGCCAAGCGCTGGTAATGGGGTCCACTGACAGCCCCAGACACAGTGAGAGAATGAACTAGGCCCAGGGTCCATCCAGGGAGCCCACTCAGGAGCAGCAAGAGAGGGCTTTGGGGACAAGGCTGAAAGCAAGGCTACAAAATAGGTTTAAGGTCCATCCAGGAGGCCGGGCCAGCAACAAGCCTGGAGACTGGCATACCTACAAGGGTGCCCAGGGCTGAGCTGAATCCTGAATTCTGGGTCCATGGGCAGCAGTGTGGGTGAAAGCCCCAGGTGAGGATGCTCAGGGAAATTAAGGCCTATTAGTGCTCTGAGGCCCCTGATACTGATTTAACGGAACCAACATTTTCAAGAATTGTGGCTTTTCATAGTCTCTTTTTTTAGGTGCACAATTTAAAAGATATGTGATTTTTTTCAGAGAGAGCAGAATTACTCTTAGAGCAGTGGGGGACCCACAAAACACATTTCTTTTGCCCACCTTGAAGCTCAGAGTGGTCAAAGTCACCAGCAGCCCTTAGAAATCTTGGTCTGGCAGCTTGCCATAAATAAGAGATGAATGAGAAATGCAAGCTTTGTCCCACCATTCATCATTCGTACCAACAAAAAGAAAAAATATGATAACTTTTAAAAGTTCTGAATACTTGAGTACTGAATTCAGTGCTGTGGAAAATTCATACTAGATGTATACCATAGTGCGGAGAGGATGGAATTATTGAGCCATTTGTATTACAGCCCAATAGGTTCAACCCAATTTCATCATTTTTTTCTTGTCCACTTACATGAAATGTCAGGAATGGATAGGTATCATCATATTAAGAATAAAGTCTGACCTTTCAGCGGACAAGCAGAAATGTTTGTTCCAGTATCGATAACTTACAAATGTACAGGAAATTCAAGGTTATGGAGCTTTTTCCATTAACACATAGAACTTTAGGTCACAGTCTCATGGAGAACATCTGAATCATTCTTGCAACACACTGTGTCATATCTGCTGGACAAGAGTTGAAACAATTTTTCTTTTTTCATTTCAAATCACAACAATTTTTTAAAGACAGATCTTGTAACTTCCTTTGGCAGAGGAGTGAAGCAGGGATTGACAGACAGTGAGGGCTTCAGTCTGATTTCATATACAACGTTCCATAATATGAAGTTAACCACAGCACACTTACCATGGGATCAGAGCATCCATGCAGCACTTATAGTGGAAGATTAATCTTTTCATCTTTTTCAGATTAAATCTTTCTCAATAGTTCAACTTTATGAAGGAGAAAAGCATTGTCTTCAATGACCAGCAACTTGTGTTGCCTGCAATTTTAACTGCAGAATTTGTTTTGCATTCTTGCCTGGCAGTGTCAAGGTCAGACCCTAGCCCATCCCAGCAGCATCAGGAGAATTTTTTTTAAGATCCAGCAGAAGGACTGTCTCAAGCAGGACAACCTGTACACCAGAGCTCTTCAGGAGTCAGCTGTTTCTTTTCACAGAAGTAACGTTCCAGCAAGAAAACAGAGCTGGAGCATACAGAGCTTTGGGCAACCTGCAACTACAGGAAGGAACTTCTTAGCACTGACGCAATAACCCTTTAAACAATCAAAATTATCTCAGGGTCTATTTTGCTCTGAATAGCCCCAAGGCACAGGAAGTGGCATTGGACGTTATCAGCACAGGTGAGGATTTTCAACCTTTTCTTCTGTACCTCCTGCGTTACTGTCAGGCATATCCACAAACTGTCATATAGCTTGGTACAGCTGCAGCTGAGAAGGAGCTTTCATTCACAGAAGCAGATTGGCACATTTCCATCTGGCTGATGTTAGACTTCTTTACTTAATCTCTTTAGCCAGACCTACACATGAGACAGGACTGGAGGATGCCAAGTCTCACTGCAACAAATCTGTGCTCTGCAGACAAAGGGCAGCTGAGGTATTCTGGGGAACGCTGGTCCTTTGGCTTCAGGGTAACTTGAAGTTGATCTTCCTTAGCTGGGGACAGAAGTAGGCTCCTTACCTCATGGAGGTCTCCTTTGCACAATGTTTTACAGCCTCATCTCTTGTTGCTTCCTTACTCATATTATGTGGTCTGAAATAAATTCATGGTCTAGTCTTTTGTGGACTTTAACCTCTTAACTGAATCTGTCAAACAGAATAAAGACAAGTTAAAAAATATTCCTCTGCCAAGGAAACTAGTGCAGAAAGCTCAGAAAAATTATTCACCTTGGCAGAAGGAGCATTGCTTGGTGTCCATGCGTGGTGCGCAGTGGGCAACTTTTCATCAACTTTCTTTCGGTGTATTTTTCTGTGGCTGAAGGCTGAGTCAGATTCCATAGTGAGATAGAGACCTGGAATATGGAGGCCTGGCACAGCTAGCTCTAAAAGCAGGAAAAAAGGTAGAATCTCTAAAGGTCTGTAAGGTAGGAAACTTCAGTGTTATGGGACTGTTTCAGGTACTAGAGAGAAGAGAATCTGATGATGATTTGAGAGAGAGTTAGAAAGTTTGAAAGGGAAATGAGCCTAAAGAAGCCTTCTGAATGGTGCTCAAATTTTCAGTCTGTCATTCCTCTCTCTTTGAAATGAACTCCCTGCGGCAGAATTAGATAAATTAGAGGGCTGGGAGACTGTGAATTTTATATATAGTCAAAGTGACTCTACAGGTGTGCCTCGTGATGGCTAATGACAAGAAATTGGTTATTAAATATTTTCATTTGAAAAGGCCAGCTGGGCTTATATTAAATATTTCTTCTGGGAATAATTTGTACTTAAAATTTGAAGTTCTTTTAAATTAAAGTTCACTCTGAAGAACACCATGGGAAATAACTGACTGCCCATCACCCAGCCATCCAGTTAGACCCTCCAGGCCATGATCTAATGTACACATCTAGAAAAGCTTATCTCCCTTGCCTTCCTTTATAATCTTATGGAATGAAACAGAAACTCCTTCAGAGGATAGCTCGCAGCAAGTAAGTTATTCTCCTTGTCTGATTCACAGAGAGCATTAGATCCTAAACCCACTAGGCTAATGCTGGTCTTTCTAAATTATATCCCACAGGATGTTGCTTTTCACAGTGCACTGCTCCCAGTTTACCTTGGTATGACCAGTCAAAAGGCCAGTGCTCAAAGCACCTCTGAAGCCCTAAATTTCTTCCAAAAGATTTTTCCTAAGGAATTTCATTTTGGGTGATCACTCCATGAAGCTGAGCAGCACCAAACAGCTAAAAGGTCCCTTTCTCAGTGTGGTGGGTTTGTGGCTCCTGTCCCATGGTATTTAACTCCATCTATGCATTGCACTGGGAGATGAGACACTGAGCTCTAGGCTCTGACATCCACTCACCAAAACTGTCTCCCTCTGGCATGTTCATCCCCTTTTGCCCCTAACCCTCATTGTAAGTATTCACGAAGAGCTATGGACAGGACAGTAGCATGCGTGCTCCACCACACTCCCAGCCGTTCACACTGCAGTCAGCTCTGGTGCAACTAGGGGGTCACAGCCATGATCCCATAACATGGCTGCGCGGCTTCTGGGGTGGATTTTCCACTGCTCCAAATAGTTGAGGGAGCACAGACAAACCTTTCTTCTCCTGTCAGAGCAGTCACATCAACAGTGCTGTTCTCAGACTTTAAATATATTATCAAAAGAAGGCTGATTTGGCCCTGCAGTTTAGATACCACATCAAAAGAACCACAAAACCTTTTCAAGTCAGAGAAAAAGGTGTGATAACAGGTTTTCATGAATCATCCTGACATCAGGATTGGGGTTTCATTCTCTGAGTAGTTTCAAATGAAACTGCCATTAGGCATTATTCTGTCAGGCCAGAATTCATTTTGAGTTTGTACAGAAATGATAACCAGAACTCTTACCTGCAATAAGGCTTTCACAGTACATTAATAACTTTCTCAGATTGATGCTGAACTCTGGCAGCCCTTTCAATCTCAAATAATTTATGAGAAAAAAATACTAACTTCTGAAGAAGCACAAAAAGATGGCAGCAGAATGAGGCATGAGTCTTAAATACTTCATTTCTTGCTATGAGGAGAAGTCAGGGGACATGGAATAGCTAGTTACCCTCTCCACATGCCTAAGCAACTCAGACCTCTGTGAGTCATATTGCTGAAGGTACAGGTGCTTTGTAGTGACATGCTGTGGTCTGTAACTGTTTACTTCAAATAGTAGAAACAAGGAAAAGGGTGTCTTTTAGAAAAAAGTGGGAGTATAGCAATTGCAAAGGGGAGATTCTTGGAATCATTCTGCCTGACATAAATTTACAGAGTGAAACATTTTGTCAACGGCAACACTGCCGTAATATTCAAAAAGGGAGAAATGAAAGAGCAGGATTCTGTCTATGGCAAAAGAAAGAAAAGCAATATTCACTGAATAATAGGACCAGAAAAATAAGCTGAAGAGATGATAATAGAGATTGAAAGGCTTTGTCAACAGAGAATACTAATGGCAAAGGGAAGTGCTGACAATTTAGTTGACACTGCAGCTGTGAAGGTTACATTTTTAAAGAAATTCAGCATTCAGCCTTTCCCACTTAGACCTCCAAAGAAGTGGGCAGGTTTTCAGAAGGATGTATCTCCTACTGAGATACTTCAATTAAAAAGCTGCTTCATTTCCAAAAGCATTCTGCAGCTCATAGCACCCATTGAAAGCAAAGGTGCACTAAGTGTATCTTTGAGCAAGTTCCAAAATAAACGATGATGCCTCTGAAAATCCAAAGGAGAGAGGAGCCTGACTGAAATATAGGACATATTAAGATCCTTTTAAATGTTTCGAAATCCAAATGTTTTCGAATATGGGTTATAAGTAAACCAGTTCTTGGAGAAGAGGCCAAATGCAGATCTCAGTTGTGGATCAGAGATATTAAAATGAGAAATTGAAAGCAAGACCATGAAAATTCTGCCAGATGCAGCTAAGAAATATTTAGTAGTTTCATATGAGAAGACATGATCTCTGCATTACAGAAGTTTCTTACTAACAGGCTAGGCAGACATTTGCCAGAAATTGCATGAGTACATGCAATGCAGAAAAGCAGTATAGATTACATGATAATTCTGAGATACCTTTCCTAAACGTTACTCCATAAGACATATATTATTTCATCTTAAATCTGTTAGAACAATGTTTAGAAATAGAGCAAAGGAAAATTGACTGTATTCTGAAGTTGTAAACCCTTCCTAATAAGTATTCTTTTATACAAGGGGCCCAAAGGCAGAAGCAGAAGAAACTTTTTATCATTTCCAAAGGTAAAATCTCCATCTCTTGAATTTGAAAAGGCCTTCTTAGAAATTTCAAGTAATTTTAATAATATTACTAAGAGGCCAATATCAAAGTAAAGCATTTCAACTGGCTAAATTGTCCTTTTTCTTCACTTTACAAAAGGTTTCCAAGCACAGATTTTTGTTATTTCATATATCTGGCATAGAACAGACAGGACTTAAAGTGATGGGGCTTTTTAGGAATCTCTGGAAATGGATTTGACAATCTTAGTCTAAAATTAAGCAGTCTCTAACAGCTGACTGTGACTGGGAACAGTCTTAGCAGAGAATGAAGCTGGTAAGTGAAGTGGGCAAAGGAGGCAGTTTCAACTAGCTTCTACCTTGCACCCATAGAAAGGACACCCACTGTGGTACACCACTGCTGCCAGCAGCTGCCACATTAATATCCACAGGGCTATGAGTGTGCCCAAGCAGGGTTTGGGGACAAAGGCCCTTAACATTTGTCTTTCAGAGGCCCTGGACTCTTCAAACTCCTGCAGACTAAGCCTGAACAATACGATGATGTGATGGTGAGTTCCTCTAACTTTGGGAAAATTAACAAGGTCTATTCACAATATGTATTCCACTTCTCCCTCAAAAACACAGCTTAAATAATGCATGAGCCTTCAGCTGACTTTCTCCAGAGGGGCCCAAGAGAATGGTTTGTGGTAACAGGCATTTTCTCTAAGGGAAACCAGGGTAAAAAAGCACAAATCAGACCCTAACACATCCAAAAGAAAAGAAACTGATGTTTAATAATTGAATGCAATGTTGAATGTTTAAAGACTGAAATTTTTTTTGTGGTCATTCATGCCACACTACAGCAGCATCAAAACTTGTGTACAGTCTCTGAGCTGGTCCCTGCCACCTGCACTTCCCCAGATCCTCTCACTTTTGCTTTAACTAAGACGAGCATCTCTAGAAATGGGTGATAAGTGCCAGCTAGGAATGTAAACTTCATATATCTATTTCTATATATTTCATAGACCATTGCTGAGGGCAGGGCATGTACTTCTCACAGAAGATTGCCATGCTGAGCTGAGCAAAATGAACATTGTTTTCGTATGTGCTCACAAAATGAGGAATGGAGATGAAGAAAGCAGGAAATACATACTGGTAGAGTTAAAAGTGAAACAAGAGACAAGTAAAAAGAAAGAAGCTTTTACTGTGAAGAAAGTTGCTGACTGCCCCAGGTCACCTTGCGCATTGTTCTGCAGTGAAGCTCTGCTAAAGCTCTTGTCATTTGGCTGTGAGATCTCCCTGAATGCCACTGTCCATAGAAACCTGTGCAGCTCTGAAAGAACAAGACCGTTTGGATAACAGCACTGTCTCCTATTCCAGACACTGATGACGGCTGCCTTTGAGGGGTGTCACTATGGTTGTTGACAGCTAGCTCTGCTGCTCCTTCCAATGCTTTGCCCCTATTCAGAGGATGAAAAATTATGATGTAACCCTTTTGGATGGGATGCACTTGATAAGGAAGTGGAAAAATACGGTAAGAGGAAAGTAACATTATTACATAGCCCATTAATCCAGTCAAATACCTCTCTATTCTCTTCTGTGGACTTTTCTAGGGCCAAGTCACCATTGGAACAGCAGAACATGGTGGGATTATTTCTGTGTGCAAATGTTGGCAGACTCCATCCAAAAGTCACTTTCCTCTAGTACTGCTAGGCATATTTTCACATATTATAAAAATATAGCTAACACTTTATGTAAGTCTAAAGTCCTCCTAAACATTAATACTAGTAACATTCCTAGATTTAGTAAAGCACTTGAGCCAAACGTCTGGTTAAAATACTGATTCCCATTAGGAGATCTGTCATTGACTTGGGTGGAGTTAGGGTTTAACGATGATCTCAAAGGAAATTTTTTTCAATCCCATTTATATCTCACCATAGTGGATGGCATTTATGCGTTTAACCTAAATAACTGCTGAATCAAGGATTTATGATATAAGCTCTTTGGAGATTATGTATCTGAACTACAGAACAGAGATATGCTAATGGCTGTAACCCAAATATGCTGCTACTTTTTTATTGTTTTTCTAGAAAATCACCAGTATTTCTGGTACTATTGTTTTATCAAGTTCCTGTCACATTTTGCCATCTGATTTATATTAGTTATCTCTGTAAAACTTCTAAGACTAAATGCCAAATCCAGCTATACTTTATACAAAGTTTATATAAGTCCCCTAGGATTAATTACCTAGCTCCGAGTCCAATTTATTAAGCAATTAACAAAAATTTGACAATAGCTGATGAGTTTGCTCTTTTGAAATGAAAGGCCATAATCCTTAGCTCTGTTCCTAGGGTAAGTGTTAGCTTTAGAAATTCATTATTTGAAAGTCTCTAAAGAAGTACTTTTTGATCTTTTTTGCATCATTTATCCTCCAAATATTTTCCTAGTTCAAACTGTGAACATATTAAATGAAGCAAAAGAAAAAAAAACAGGAATGTAAATTGTTTATTAGAAAGTTTTCAAATTCAACTTTTCTTCTCATCCTGGATTTATCAAATGGGTAACGCTGGTCTCAGGAAATGCACTGCTGAATGTTGTGACACCATTGGGAATGTCACTGGAACTGCAAATCAAAGCTATGAAGGAGAAACTCAGTCTTACGCAGAAATTCAATACCAGAATCATGTGCCTTCCACAAAATAATTGTGATTTTGAAAGACAATATTAATCATGTAATAAATTAATGTCATAATTCATAAAGTCATTAGTGACTGTGGGAAAGGAACTCTCTCTCCAGTACTGTAAGCCCTGAGAGAGGGTGCCCTGCTACCAGGAGAATGAGGTGACCTGTAAGCTGTAAAACATCTGGGCTGGGCAGTTCTGGGACAAGGACAGTGCCAGCCCTGCACAGACAGCTCCTTGGGCCATAGTGCAGCCCAGCCACCCCAGGGAGCCACTCTCCCTGCACGCTCACACCAGAACTCGCAAGAGACTATGGCTTTTGCACCACGGCCTTTGAGACCACTTACGCAATGTCTGCAGCTAGGAAATCCTCTCCCACAGCTTCAGGGACCTTTCGTCACTGTACAAAGGCCACAGACCCAGCAGGAAGTGCAGAACCAGAGAGGCTGTAATTACCAGGGCTCCAATGAGTCAATGGAGATATACTGTTTTACTCAGCTTCTGCTGAGGCTTTGGCCTAAAAGAATATAAATATCTGGCTATCATGTTACTTGATTAACTCACTAAGTAATTTAATGTGGCACAACTAAACGAAGTCTTAAAGAGATCATGCACCTTTCTAATGTAAAGCTTGCAAGAGCTCCTTTTACTTTACTAGCTTTTCTTAAGGGACATTTAAGGTTTATGTGGCCTATTTTAGGGATTATTTAGGTTTGGTTCTGATGCACACTGTAATTTGCACACTTTGTCTCTCCCTATGTTTTCTCAAGAGGCTGACACTTTTTGTGGCCAAATTCAACAACAATTTTAATTTCCTCATGGTTCATTTGGTTGCATCTTTTCAGGCTATTAAAAAATCTCTTAATGGCTTTTCACCTACTACACTGAATGTTAAAAATAAAGCCAAATGAGGTATTTGTCTTGAAATTCTTAACACTGCTGGTTCCAGATAGCTGGGGCTCTCTAGATTTGCAACATTTTCTGGAAGAACCATCACACTAGGGGCTCTTTTATCGCAGATATATTTCAAATGTGGGTGCCTAACATTGTAGTAGCTCATTTCTTTGTCTCCTTCTTCCCACTAGTAACCCACTAGCTCACAAAAACTGAGTCTTGTGAGTGTGCATCATGTATTGTAGACTCCCCACAAACCTACTACATTCTCCATGACTGTCTATGGCCTCCTATAGTCTCCTCCACTGGGGCTCATGTGTCCCAGCTACATGTCCTGGAAAAGGTCAGCTAATGTAAGTATTACTAAAAGTATGGAAGAGGAAATGAAATCTGCTGTGTGTTTCCTCTCCTTCTTGAGAACCGGGAAGCAAGTTTGCAGACACATCTCCCTTTCACAAGAGACTTGTTCACCAGGGTGTGAGCCCTTCAAGAGCAACAAGGAGGCAGCACTACGTAAAGACAGAGTCCTCAAAGAGTCTCTGTTACTTTTCTGCTCTGAGTTATTCTCTTAGAGGGCAAGGGAAGCCGTCAGAGGTTTTCTGATTTATGACAATTCAGTGCTTGTAACAGGGAAATGGAGGGCAGTTCAACCCTCCTCGCACAGGAGCTGTTCTGTGTCCCCAGAGCGCCAAGCTAACATCTGTATTGTCTGCCGCAGAAGCGGTCCTAAGGACAATAGCTGGGGAGAGATTCACTTAGGTCCCTTGGAGAGTAGTTCCTCCTTCCTCCCCCTCCTCTCCACTGCAAGGCTTTTATTTCACACCAGGTATAAATAACTACTGCCCAGTAGAGATAAAACTCAAAGAGCAAGCACAGACCAGGGTTTTACACCTTCCATGCCTCAGAGTAACAAAGCAGCTCCATGGATTCACCACATACATGGGGGTTTAAAGCAGGAAAAAAAAGGGGCTGTGCTGTATTGTCTCTGTATTGCACTGCCTCTTTAAAATTAGAAATGCATGGACAAGCTTCAAGGTGCCTCCCACTGAGAAAAGGCTTTAGATGCATGCACACAGACAGCATAGCCGTCATCCCCCCTGACCTGCAGGGCAAAATTACTTGGGAGAGAAAAGATCTAAGCTAAGTCCTTAGGCTGCTGCTTTTTTAGTGATCCTTGCTGTGCTCCAATGACAGCAGCACATTTGCAGGGAAGAAACCTGGAGGCTGACCCCAGAGTGCCAGAGACCTAAAAGAAGATGAGAGCCACTGCAGGTACCGTTAGTTGATGGTGTTATGTCAGTTTGCGGGTGGGTGTGTTGCCTTTATTTATTTTAAAGATTTGCTATTTTGCAGGGAAGCCCGAAACAGATATTGTTCCTTGCTTTGGGAAGAGCGTGGTTCCAATGAACAGATTTTGCATTCAAATATTTGTTTGGTTCCTTTCTTACGTGAACATTCACATTTCCAGGCAGCTGTAGAAATGCCTTAAAAAGCAGTGAATTGTTTGAACTGTTATTTAGTTTCAGGCTTGTCTTTCTGTTATTCTGTCACCCTGTAACCCTGTGTTTGAAAAGCGATATGGAAACAAAAGTTGTACAGAAGAGTTTCTCTTGGAAATTTATTAAGTGTTGGTACACCAGGGCTGAGGGTAGTTCCAGGGAAGGAAGGGGGATGACAGCTGTCTTCTGCAGATTGTCCTTTGTAGCTATGATGGACACTGCTTGATGGCATTTAACATTATGAAGACCTACTGCTTTAATGCAACGAAGCAGTAACTCCCCCAGATTCCCTCCGGATATGGGTTTGGGCTGTCCTGACAGCTGGGAGTCTGTAGCTCTAAGCACCTGAGGGTGTGAGAATTCCCGATGTGGAATAGAGGGATGCAAGAAGACAGTGCTGTCAGCGTTTTGATACAGAGTAGAGACAAAATTGCGGGAATGGATTAGATTTTTCTTCTCAGTGTGGAAAATATATCTGTATTTAACATGTTTGGTACAACTGGCAGCACAAAGAGGGGAGCCTGCTCCTCCCCATCTTCTAAAAAATCAAGGCATTTTGTCTAGCCTAGGGAATACTTCCTCTTCCACCTCAAGAACCTGCTTGTGGAAGCACCCTCACTGTGAACAGCAGATTGGCCCTCACAGAAAAGCTCTACAAGCAGTTTTGTGCAATGAAAACCTGTCCAAGCAAACTGCTAGGATTCCACAGGTTTGAGAGAAGCAATATAGATTATACTAGCTGAAAATTTGGTCCCTATACTTAATTAATGCTTGCCAAAAAAGGAAAGTGCTGGCTTTGCTATTTTTGTGGGTCTTGGCAACTCTTACTTAAGGAATGTATTTAGAAGCCAGGGCTTCAGTTCTCCTTTTTTTTTTTTTTTTTTTTTTTGCCTGTAACATCACTCTGAGACCTCTAGCATAAAGCAAAAACTTTGTCCAAAGGCACATCAGATACTTCTCAGCAAACTGACATGTCATCTCCTTTCAGTTTCTGCACCTTGCAAAAGGATGACAGCATGGTGTGCTTGAAGGCTGGCAGAGGTTTAACCTTGATTTTACACTCCTTCTACATTGTCATTTCACTCTGCACTGGAAACAAAATTTCAGCTTGGGTAAATAAAATTGCCAGGTATAACTACCAGTGTATTATGCAACTGGAACTCAAGGGATTTCATGATAACCAAAGCATCCTTCTACAGCACACTTCCTCCCACTGTTCACACTCAAGTATGTGGCAACAGAGTTGGGAACAGGTGAAGGAATAATGTAGATATTGCTTTCCCTCAAGCACAGTATTTTTGCTGTATTTTCCTCTCAGGAAGTTTTTTCCTCTTTTTGTTTCCTTAGAAGAAGTTAAATGAGGCTGATATTCTACAATCTCATCGGAACAAAGACAAGGTGATTCATTGCTCAGAAAACAAACTCTTGATGAGCTTTTTGACTGCCACCACCCTGCTCTGCTGTCCTGGGTAATACTAATACAAAAGCAAAGGCCAGCCAAGACACCCGTGTCAAAAGAAGAGAGACATCGCCATGGGGCAAGATGAACATAACTCAAATACTACTGTCAACCTCAACTTTGCTGCAATCTATGATCTGCACAAGGGGGATTTCAGAAACTTCACCATCCCTTTCAATTTCAATTACAGTGATTACGATCTGCCACTGGATAATGAAGACGACATGACCAAAACACGCACGTTCTTTGCAGCCAAGATTGTGATTGGGGTGGCTCTCATTGGCATCATGCTGGTCTGTGGCATTGGCAACTTTATTTTCATTGCTGCTCTCGCCCGCTACAAGAAGCTACGGAACCTCACCAACCTGCTGATTGCAAACCTGGCGATCTCCGACTTCATTGTGGCCATTGTGTGCTGCCCCTTTGAGATGGACTACTACGTGGTGCGGCAGCTGTCCTGGGAGCACGGCCATGTCCTCTGTGCCTCGGTCAACTACCTACGGACCGTCTCCCTCTATGTTTCTACCAATGCTCTTTTGGCTATAGCTGTCGACAGGTAAGCAGGGGGCTATGACTGGAGATGGCCAGAGCTTTTGAGATTGGCCATCCAGGTTTCTCAGGTTTTAACAGGCTCAGCTGTTCTGCAGGATCTGCTGATGCCACAGTAGGTATTCTGCAGATTGGGGTATCCTGTTTCATAACAATTTAATCACACGAGGTCATGAGATTATCCTGGAGAAAACTCAGTGGAAATTTCTTGATTAAAATTTTCAGGTGAAATAAAATGTTGATTTATTAAAAACTTTTTTTTTTCATAAAGCTATACCTGATTCAAGTGTAGGATGGGATTTATGAAACAGGGGAAAGAAGAGAGACAAACCAAGAATCGTCACTAGTTCAGAGATGGGGCTGTTAATTAGCATTACATAATCCTGTTCCAAATGTCTCTAAGGAACCCTTACTACTGGGCTACAGAGTTTTTCTTTCTCAGTCTCACCTTTTGTATAAACAGTGAAATAAATATTCTTCAGAGAGAGAAACAGTTGACAGATGAATACAATACTTGACTGGTGAGTTTCCTAACAGGGTTCCTGCCTTCCCGGATATTTCTTTCACCCTCTAAGGTATTTTTCCCAGTTTTTGTTTTGGAGTGAAAGAGAATAAAAGATGAGGTTTCGATCTATCTTGCAAAATAAAGTTCTTATTCTCTGTCCAGCCCTCCTGGGAAAATCCAACCATCATTAAAATAACTGTTTAATAGTACTGAGGTCTTAGCTGCATGCTCCAACTCAGAAGTGGATGCTCAGTGATTGTGCCCACACTCTCCTGAACACTTAAAAGTTGTTAAAACACTTTCTCTCTTACATGTCTTTCTGAGGACAGCACAGTGGCATGCCAGGAAAGACCCAAAGGTCATTTGTAGACCCCATATTAATGACAAAACAGTGATGCTTGCATCTTCTGGAAAGGGATAAAAATAATACAACACCCTAGTTTAACAGAGGTTTTCCTACAGCCTACATAATAGAGTGAACAGAACATACTGACATCCAGCTACTACACTACTTGCTTTATGCTGCAGTCCTCAGATATTTCTATGACTGTCTCTCACTCCAGGATTTTTAACATCATTTAATTGTATTCTTTCTTATGACTCCTGTTCTTAGTCTTGTGCACTCTGGATTCTGAATAAGCCAGAAGCTGAGGGTCAGCTTCCTGTTGACATAAGTTTAACACAACCAACTCACAGAAAGCCAGAGACCCACAGGGTAAACTGTTTACAGAAGGACCATCATGACAAATCACCTTTTTTGTATGAACACCATATACACCTCTGTATGTCCTCTGCTTATAAACACTATATGCTTTCTTTCAAGAACTTTTTACAGTTTATTGTATTAGCATTTTTGTTTCTTTTTCTTTTTGTTCAGTTCCTCTCCTATGCCTTTTTATGCTATACTCTATTGTTGCTTAGTTTTTGGAAACCGATCCAAAAGACAGCTCAGAGACAGTTTAGCCCTGCTAATGGTTCTGGAGATACAGTTGCACAGGGTTGTTTCAGCTTTTACTGATGACAACAGAAGTTTGTGGAAAAATTATGGGGAAGTTCAGAGATGTTTTGCCTGGTAAGGGGGAAAGGGCAATCAATTCCTGTAAAACAAATCCTTAACCCATCTCTAAAAACCAACCCTTGAACAGTATCCAAGGAGTCATCCTTTAGCTTCTAAACACTACCATGTATGCAATACCACTTTCTATTTTTTTTTTTTTCAACTTCAAAAAATGTTTTTGGAAAGCTCTTCTACTGCATCCCAGGTTGATGAAGTAACACTGATCATCGAGTCCTTATGCTAGCTAGGAAATCAGGGATTTTCTAGTATATCTCCCCATGCATCTTTAAAAATGACCCTGGAAAGGATTAATCATAGAAGTTTGTTATTGTTTAAGCTCTCTTCAGGTTTATTTGTTATCTTTAAGAGGTCATTTGTTTGGGTGGGGGGGGTTGGGGGGGTGTGTGTGGTTTTTTCCTTTTTTACGTAGAACAATTAAGATCCCTGTAGTAAATCAAAAAACAAAATTTGCAACAGTTCAACAGCAACACTCAGGGATTCTGCTCATTAGAGAATGTGTATAAACATGCAGTTCTGCGTGCAAGGTACAGGTACTTTTAAGGTATGGTCGTTTAACAAAATTACTATTGCAGAATAAACCTTGATCACCAGACAGAGTGTGCAGGCCATCATACCTGTGCTGCAATGTATTTTTGCAACAAAATCCTGGAAGCACACTTCTCCATCCCCAGAGTATGTCAGACAAGAAAAGATTACACATAATATAATCTGCAGAAGGATGTACATTTTCCATCACACCCCTCAGGCAATGCTACCCTCAAACTAGCTTAAGTGGTCATAAGCAAATCCGCTCGACAGAAGAACATCCCTAGATTGTGTGGGACTGCCACATTTTCTCTGGTCTTTCCCTCAGCCCCTTGTCCTAGACACACAATGAACAAGCATAACTAAGGAAAAGACTGGCTTCATGATCTCTATTTGTCCTGACCATGACTCTTGGGACATAAGTGCAAATCTGAGCAGCCTGAGTTATTTAGTATGTGCTTGGAGACACTCCTGGTGTACAGCAGCTGCAAAAGGACACCACAGCAGCAGGAACTGCCACATCTGCACCGACACCTTCGTCTACCAAGCACTCTTCAGTCACAGCTGATGAGATGGATGGGAGAGTGCCCTGGCTTCACTGCTGACAACCCAGCTGCACTTCCTATTGAGCTGTGTTATGTGGGTAGTTGACTTTGATCTCTAAAAAGGAATGAGCTCTTAATGAAACTTTTCCCATGTTTATGTCACGTAAAAAAATATATATTATCACATTTTTGTCAGGTAAGGCTCTCTTTCATCTATCTGGCTATTTACATGAAATATTTAGGAATTCTGAATATTTAAGGTCACATCTACACTAGTAAATAACGTGGTGAGAGGAGAGGATCTGTAGAGCAAGAGTTCATGCTGAAGACCTTGCTATAAACATTTTGGGGAGTTTAGCTTCGGCCCAGTACCATTGACTGAATGCCCATGGGCAACTCACCCTCTCGGAGCACATCTTTCAGGGCAGTTTCATCTGAATCCAGTTAATATGCTCCGAAACCACTCCCCAATGACAACCAAAGTATAGTAAGCAAGGACAGTCAGGAAATCCACCACAGAAGCTCCCTCCTCACTCTACTGTAGAGACTTACCCCGGACAATCTAACATTCTGCTAAGTTGATAGGCATACTTATGAATGCATACACATACATGATCCCACAACCTTGTTTTCACAGGACGCAATCTAAAAATATTCATTTATCAGTTCCACAATGAGGCTGAATAATTCTACTGTCCTTTGACACCTAGACTGCACTTCTAAGAGCGATGAACAGTTTTTGTGATTTCAAGACCTGGCTTATGAAAAGCTCCACTGACTTTCCATTTTATTTTAGAATGTGAGTATACTCTGTATATGCTATCTACATATAGAATAAGTACAGACAGAAAAGCCTCTGAATGCATAAAAAATTCCACCATTTGAAACAACCCTTGGTGTCAAAGACAATAGTACTGAGAACTCTGGAGTGTTTCTGATCAAAATCTACACTTAGCAGAAATGCCCTAATCTTTCTGGGGCAGACTGTGCTTAAATATAAGCTCTTCTCACATCTACAGCTTCATAAACAAGTAAACCACCCCAGACCGAATGCCATTTGGCCAAGGTCCTTTTTTGACTGAATCAAGAGCAATTGATTGATCTTCCAAGTAAGGTACTTCCATTTCTCCATACTTTTTCTCTGAAACACTGCAGTGCATACATTGCAGCTTTATACTTATTAATAACAAGTGTAAACAGCTATGCTCAAGATGTACAGGGTAGCATATTATTCTACATAACGTATAGAAGATAAATTAGCAATAGTCACATCAAGCAGACCAAACAAATTTGCATGAGCAAAAAATGAATATGTAGTCCTTTGTTGGTTGATTTGAAAACATGCTCAGCTGTAAGCATTTATCAACCTCTGCTTCAGCTCTTTTCAGCTCATGGAATAACAAAGAAGATAATGGAAACACTGTTATGTCCATTCAACCTCTAGGTAGAAACAAAATATTCAAATACTTCTCTGCCTAGGAAAAATATATTCTCCTCCTCCATGTTTGTCTTCTTCTACCTGCACCTAACTAGGTGCATATTACTGTATGTTTTAAACTCTCACCTGAATATGTGCTGTCCACCTAAGAATTTCTAGATGCTCTGTCACAGCATGTCCTGGGTACCACACCATCTGCCTCTTGTGCTAGCTACTGCAAACGTATTTGTTAGTATTAGAAATATTCTCTTTCTCCTCTTCCACTCAGTCTGTCCCTAACTCCCAAACATGTGATCTGTGTTAAAAAGAAAAAAATTGTGATACAAAATTACACTTTTAAATTTTGGTTTTGTTCTTTAACAGGCAGGAGTTTAAGGCTGAATTCTTAAAACCATCCTCAGGCACCCTAAAATACATTCAGATTTTCAAATTGCTGAGTACGCAGTATCTTAACAGACACTTCAACCACTCACTCTGGAGCTTCTGTCTAGATTTATGAACTCACCTGCAGGCTGCTTCTTTGGACTACCTTGTTCTTAACTCTCTCTCATAAATCAATTTATTAGGCTCTCCCTTTAAGGATCACAACAATTTCCTCCTGCTTAATCTTAATTCTGCCCACTTGTATTCTGAAGTGTACTCTGATTCATATTGCTTTCAGACTTAATTTTGAATGGATTTCTCTCTTCTAGGTACCTGGCCATTGTCCACCCACTAAAACCACGCATGAATTATCAAACAGCAACCTTCTTAATCGCCTTGGTCTGGATCGTCTCCATACTTGTAGCTATCCCATCTGCATACTTTGCTACTGAAACGGTATTATTTATAGTAAAAAACCAGGAGAAAATTTTCTGTGGCCAAATTTGGCCAGTTGATCAGCAGATGTATTACAAATCCTACTTCCTCTTCATCTTTGGCATTGAATTTGTTGCACCTGTGATTACGATGACCTTATGTTATGCCAGGATCTCTCGAGAGCTTTGGTTTAAAACTGTACCAGGATTTCAGACGGAACAGATCAGAAAGAGGCTTCGATGCAGAAGAAAAACTGTCATGGTACTTATGTGCATCCTAACTGCCTATGTTCTCTGTTGGGCACCTTTCTATGGTTTCACAATTGTCCGTGACTTTTTTCCCACAATCTTTGTGAAAGAGAAGCATTATCTTACAGCCTTTTACATAGTCGAATGCATTGCCATGAGTAACAGCATGATAAACACAATGTGTTTTGTAACTGTAAAAAATAACACAATGAAGTATTTCAAGAAGATCATGTTTCTCAGGTGGAGATCAACATATAGTGGAAACAAATCTAGCACAGATTTAGACCTCAGAACAAGTGCAATGCCAGTCACAGAAGAGGTAGACTGCATAAAACTGAAATAAGGTTTATACAGTTCTAATCTCACATATTTTGGAGGGGTGTGGGGAAGAGGAAATAAGTAAATGCTGCCTCAGAAACTTCTCCCTGTTCTATGGAAATTCCTACCTATGGTTAGAGCCCTAGATAAGCAGCATATTATGGATTTCCACCAGAGCTCTTCTACCACACTGCTGTATAATCCCATAAATCAGACTGATGCTGTGCCTCAGTTTGCCCATCTTTGAAATGGGGATGTAGATATTCGGTTTAGCACTATTTAAGGAGAAAAAAAGTCTGTGAATGCATTAAAGCATATTACAAAAATGGAACAGCTGATTGTCAGTCCTAGCAATGATGCCAACAATCCTCTCTGTTTCTTCTGTTCTTAAGAGAAACTTCTTTGCCTTCTTTGATTTTATTGTGGAACCCTATGGCCAGCTTCTGCCACCTTGTGTCACTGAGCACTTTGTCATGGGACTTGTCCCTTGTTTTTTCAGTGGTGTCCATGCAAGATAATAGTCAGTCAGTGGGAAAAATTCACCCTTTTGCACCAAGCCTAGACATCTTATCAGATGTGTGTATGCCTTTGGAATAAAGTACAAGCAGGACCAAAATATTATAGAGATCTTAAGATGATGCCCTTCGTCAAGCAATGGAGACTGATACTAGCTTTCAGTGAATCTGTCACTAGTTCAGTTGGCTAGCTTATCAACTGTTTAAATACGAGACAACAAAGATGACTTCTGCATTGCCTCCTTCAATGCTACTTTTACTATTCTGATTTTGTGTAACTCTAGAATGAGTGTTTCTTGATGGATAATCATGATAAAACAGGTGACAGTAGCAGTAATATATTCTCATTTAAGCTACACATAAAATTTCATGGATTTTTGTGTATTAAAATCAAGGCTTTTCTACTGTGATGACAAATAATTCCCGTTTTAAAGTATGTGGTACACTTACTTTTGGAGTAAATGTTTTTTGTAAATAATTTGTCTATTTGTGAATATAAACTGAGCAGAAAGCCCAGTTAATAAAACAGTAAACACGGGAACTCAATAGCAGCATTCTGAATTATTTTTTATATTTTTCCCTTAGCTATAACTTTTCTACCCAAATGACTAACATAAATTATCCCACTCCTGACAGAAAAAACAAAAAAACCCTGAACAATTAAATTTAATGGCTAAAGGATATCCAAATCCATGAATGTGCTCAAATCCTCTTGACATTAGCTGCTCTTACAGAGTGTTGGAGAGATCCTCAAAGCTTTGCTCTCTTAGGCAAAACAAGTACTGAAACCATTCTTTAAATTTACATTTTTGAAGATGGAAAAGTGCTAAATCTATTTGTTTCCCCATCTGCCAAAGAAATCTCAATGACCAGAGAGTTGCAGTATTACATCACTAAGAAGCTTAACCTTGTAAGTTCTCCTGAAATCTCATGGTTTCTCCTGACACTACACGCCCATACTTACCTTTTGAAACCCGTACTAGTTACTGGGGATTAGCTAGTAATATTGCCTGTTACTAGAGTGTTCTGACATTCCCTGCGCCTGTCCTCACTAGACTCTTCTTGGTGAAATAGAACCAAATGATCTAGAATTATGCATACGTGGGCATCCCCCTCCCTCCAAACAATAAAATTCCAAGCCAAAATGGGAGGGGGAAAGTTGCTCTAAAATTCTAATCACCTTCCTGGAAATCATTTTGAGCGCTCTGTCATCCCATAGGAGGAAATCACAACAACTAGCAAGGCACAAGAAAAGACTGTCTCACCTCACAGAGGTTTTTTCCATCTGTCTATAGAATACACACTATCTGCATACGGTCCACATATGGTATATATATATAGTATGTATATTATATATGGAGAAGCCTAGCCTTGCTTTGCCTCTCCTGGCCTTTTCTGGCCAGGTTTTTCTGTATGTTCATAGAAGATATGCAGACACACTATTTCCAGACAAAGAAGCCTCACTTAGTGCCACATGGTTGTGGCTGCTCCAGCTGTATGTAGAAAACATATAGATAGAATATATTCCAATTACATATATATTCCATGTACAAATTAAAAAAAAAAAAAAAAACCTCTTCTTAATTGACCTAGCCTTCCACGTCTATATAATGGTATTTGCAAACAGTATGTGTTCCCATACAGACACAGAAAAACTGCCACATCTTACTGAGGCTTTTCTGTGTGTATACAGAATATATATATCTAGTATATATTTCTTATACAGACAAAATGAAAATTGACTCACATCACTTAAATTGGTTGAAGCTTTTCTATCTGAATAACATGCATTAACTACATATGTAGAACATGTACAAACATGCTATACACAGAGAATATCCACTGCACCTCACCTCACCTGGCTGCAGCTTTTCTCTCTGGATGCAGAATATATATACAGAACAGAAATTCTGCATACAAAGAAAGAAACCCCTACACACATTGCCACACTAGCCAAGGATTTCCTGACTATGTACGAAATACGCAGGAGACTGCATATTTCACAAGCAGGCAGAAAAGCCTTCCCTCACTTCAACACACCCAACCCAGGCCTTTCCCTTTTGACATGCAATATCTACACAGAGGAAGCCTACAGGCAGAGAAGGAAAAAAAACAACCTCGTCTCACCTCACTGAGGCTCTGCCATCTCTAGATGGAATTTACATACATGGTAGTGATGCTATGCACAGGCACAGATGTCTTGCCTCGCCTCCGCGACGCTTTGCTGCCTCCGTGTGGAATACCTACAAGCACTTGACATGCTGGAGACCCACATCCCCGGCACCAAAGCTTTCCTCCCCATAGGGAGGATGCAGATAGAAAGCTCAGCCAGCATTCCTGGAAAGCCCCAGCACCTTCCCAGCAAGGCTCCAGATCCCAACATTCCCAGGCAGCACAGGGACAATACAAACAAACCTACATGAAATGCCCAGGCAGCAAGAGAGGAGTCCCTCAAAAGAAGTGGGGGAAATTCAGGGGAAGCTTCTTGATTGCAGAATTCCTAGCAAGCAGAGGAGAAACCCAGGAAAGGCTGAGGATTTTGTAAAAATCGGGGCTAATTCCTGGAAAGCACTGGGGGAAAAAAAAATCTCAAACAGTGCAAGAAATAACAAGAAGGCAATGAAGAGAAAATCCAAAAAGCAAAGGGGAAAAAAATCTCAAAAAGAAAATTCCAAAATGAAAAATGCTTCAGAGAAAATAATGGTGGATGTTTCCTAAAAAGCAAGAAGAACTCCTGGAAAGCAATTGGAAGGAATTGCTTAGAAAGGAATCCAGGAAATTTTCTGGGAAGCTGTATGTGGGATTCCTAGACAGCAACGGGTGAAAATTCCTAGAAAGAAATGGGGGAAAATTCCAAGAAGCAGCATGGCAAATTTCTGAGCATTGCTTTCTAGAAAATTTCCCTACTTGTTTTCAAGGAATTTTCCCTATTGTTATTGAGAATATTTCCCCCATACTTTCTTGGAAATTTTCCTCTGGCTTCACAGAAATTTTGCCCCATTGCTTCATAAAAAGAACCTCTTTCTATCAAAGAAATATCACTATGGCTTTTGAGGAAATTTCCCCTGGCTTTCAAGGAAATCCCTCCTTTTCCTTTCAAGGAAATGCCACTGTTGCTTTCAGGGAAATTCCCCCTCTTGCTTTGCAGGAAAGTCTCCCCTCCCTGCTTCTAAGAAATTCCATCTCCATTTTCCATGAATTTTATCCAGAACCTTCTAGGAAATCAAAGCATTGCTTTCAAGGAAATTCCCCTTTTGCATTTGTTGACATGCCTCCTTAGCCTTTGAGAAATTTCTCCCCATGCTTTTTAGGAAAATCCCCAATGACTTTCCAAGAGATTTCACCCTATTTTATAGGAAATTCTTCCATTTCCCCCCCCCCCAAAGGAATTCTCCCTTTGCTTTCAATTAAACATCCCCCTTGCTTTCCAGGAAATTCCCAATTTTGCTTTCTAGGAAATTCCCCCTCTGTTTTTCAAAGATTTTTCCCCCTTGCTTTCAAAAATTTCCTCTTTTACTTTCTCACTTTTGCTTTCAAGGAAATTTCCTCCTTGCATTCTGTGAAATTCCCCCATTTTGATTTTGAGGAAATTCTCCTTATGCTTCCTAGAAAATTATGCCTTTGCTTTCTGGAGAGGCCTCCCTTTGTTTTAAGGAATATTCCTCATTGCTTTTGAGAGAATTTCCTCCTTGCTTTCTTGGAAATTTCTGTCCTCTTTCCAGGATTTTTGCCCATTTCTTAAACAATAACAGCAGCAACAACAGCAGCAACAAACACTGCTTTAGACTATCACAGATGCTTTTGAGGCAACTTACCCTTTGCATTCTAGGAAATTTTCTCTCTTTTCAGGAATTTAGTCCATTGCTTTCTAGTATATTGAGGATTGCTTCTGAGGAAATTCCCTGTCTTACTTTAGGTGAATTTCCCCCCTTACTTTCTAGGAAATTTCTTCCTTCCTTTTGAGGAAGTTTCACTGTTGCTTTCTAGGAAATTCCCACCTTGCTTTTGAGAAAATTTTCCCTTTGCCTTTGAGGAAATTCCCATCTGCCCTCTAGGTTATTTCTCCCCTTGCTTGCTAGGAAGCTTCCTGTTTGCTTTCATGGAAATTCCACCACACCACCCCCATGCTTTCTAGGAAATTTCCCCCTTGCTCTCATGGAGATTTCTCCCTCTCTATGAAACACCTCTATTCCCATTTTGCTTTTGAGGAATTTCTCCCTCCCTTTCGAGGATAATTTCCCCTTTGCTCTCTGCAATATCACCACTTTTTTCTAGAAAACTCCTTTAAAGAAATTTCCACTTTACTTTCTAGGAAATTCCCTCCTTTTTCTGGCAATTTTCCCCCTACTTCCAAGGAAATTCCTCCCCTTCCTTTAGAGGAAATTTCCACCTTGCTTTCTGGGAAATAAAAGTATTGTTTTTGAGAAAGTTTTTCCCATGCTTCCTAGGAAAATCCCCCTTTTGCTTTAGAGGAAATGCCTCCCTTGCTTTTGAGGAGAATCGTGTTTTTCCTTTTGAGGAAATTATTCCTTTGCTTTCTAAGAAATTTCCCCTTTTGCTTATGAGGAAATTCTTTACTTCACTTTCTAAGAAATTTATTCCTTGTTTTCTATGAAATTTCTCTCTTGCTTTCTAGTAAATTCCCCCCTTGCATTCTAGGAAATTGCACCTTCACTTTCAAGACTATTTTCTCCTTTCTTTTAAGGCAATTCCCCTCCTTTTTTGCTTTAGAGGAATTTTGCCCATTCTTTATAGGAAATGCCCCTTTTGCTTTTGAGGAACCCCTGTCCCCCAGGCTTCCTAGGAAATTCAGACCTTGTTTTCTAGGAAATTTCTCCACTAATATCTAAGAAACACTGCCTTGCTTTCTAGGAAATTCCCTCCCTGGGTTGTGGGAAATTTTCCCCTGCTTTCCAGAAAACTTGCCTATTGCTTTCTATGAAAAGCTTTCAATTATATTTAACATTGATCCCAAGGAAATTACCCTATAGCTTTCAAGGAAATTTCTCCTTTGCCTTCTACGAAATTTCTCTTTGCTTTCTGGGAAATAGCCCCCTTCCCTTCAAAGAAATGTGGCCCTTGCTTTCCAGGAAACTTCCTAGAAAGCAACCGTGAAATTTCCAAGCAAGCACAGAAGAAACTTTATAGAAAAAAAAAAAAGGAGTGGAATTTCATCAAAAGCAAAGGGTGGGGGTAATTTCCTAGAAAACAAGATAGAAATTTCCTTGGAAGCAATATTCTGATTGCCTAGAGAGCATTTCCTACAAAGCAAACAGGAAATGTCTCTGAAAGCAAAGAAACAGTTTTCTAGAAAATAAAGACAAATTTCTTACAAAGCAAAAGAGAACGTACCTCAAAAGTAAAAGAGGGAATTTCTCAAAAGCATAACGGGAAATTTCCTAGAAGGAAATGGGGAAATTTTCAAAACAGGAAAGGTGAACCTTCCCAGAAAGTCAGGGAGAAGTTTCCTAGAAAATTAAAGGACATAATTCATGAAAAATATTTGGGATATTTCCTCAAAAATCAAGTAGGGAATGTCCTAAAAAAAAAAAAAAAAAAAAATCCTTCAAGGTTAAAAAAGGAGATTACAGAGAAATCTGAAAAAAAAATTACATTGGTAGCACAGGGGAAATTTACCTTAAGCCCGTAGTGAGAATACATATGGAAGATATGATAGGGTGGCATCGCACGCTCTACGTTCGAGGCATTTCACAGTGTATTCGGAGATTTTCACGCGGTTTTCGCTGAACTTTCCCCTCGCCTTTGGTGGCATCTTCTGCTCTGCTTTCGAGGAATTTCTGTGGTGTTTTGGGAGAAGCTTTTCACGCAGGGCTCGCCAGATTTCCCACACAGCTTTGGCGGCATCTGCCATTCTGCTTTTGAGGACTTTCCGCAGTGGCCGGGAAGGAGCTTGCAGGGCAGAACTCACCGGATTGCCCGCTCGCCTCTGGCGGCGGCATCTCCCGCTCTGCTTTCGAGGGATTCCCCACACTGTCTTGGAAAGATCTTTTCACGCAGATTTCGTTGCACTACTCCTGCTCTCCAAGCAAAGAGGGAGACGCCGTCAACGGGAAACAGGAAATACAGCAAGATGTGCCCCAAAAGATCCTCCCAAGACACGGCAGAAATGCCTCAAAAAAAGAGCAGAAGAAGCCACAAAATGGCAAGCAGAAAATTTGGCGAAATCTGCATCAAAAGATCCCCCTGTTATGGGCCCACGTGCTGAAACGCTACTCCTCCTACTCTGCTTCTTCCTCCAATTCCAGCCCGGAGTGCAAAAGGTCTCCACCTTCTTCTCTTTCTCATCGTCTGTGACACCACCAACATGGGCTCCTACTCCATCTCCAAGACTGTGCACCAAACAGCTCCTCCAAATCATCCTTCTCCACCTCAGCAAGACACACAGTCCATCCAAATCCTTCTCCGCTGGGCACAGGCGAAAAACGGCTCCTCCTTCTCATCCGATAACATGCTGCATTGAATAGCTCCTTCGGCTTCGTGTCTGCATGGCTAAGGCCTCCTCCTTCTCCTCATTCGGCTCCGCATTCTCTTGGCAGGAGTGACAAACAGCTCCTCTTCCTCCTCTGCCACGGTGCACCAAACAGCCCCTCCTCCTCCTCCTCCTCTGGGCCAGCACACAAAACCACTCCTCCTCCTACTCCACTTCTTCATCCTCCTCTGGGCTGCTGCACAAAACACCTCCTCCTCCTTCCCAGCCTCCTCTGCCGCAACAGCACCATTATTAGTCCCTCCTCCAAGACCGTGCACCAAACAGCTCCTCCAAGTCCTCCTTCTCCACCCCCGCAAGACACACAGTCCATCCAAATCCTCCTCTGCTGGGCACAGGCGAAAAACGGCTCCTCCTCCTCCGATAACCTGCTGCATTGAATAGCACCTTCGGCTTCGGGCCTGCATGGCTAAGGCCTCCTCCTTCTCCTCATTCGGCTCCGCGTTCTCTTGGCGGGAGTGAAAAACAGCTCCTCCTCCTCCTCTGCCACGATGCACCAAACAGACCCTCCTCCTCCTCCGCTCAGGGCCTGCGCAGCAAACCACTCCTCCTCCTTCTCCGCCTTCTTCCTCCTCTGGGCTGGTGCGCAAAACACCTCCTCCTCCTTCCCAGCCTCCTCTGCCGCAACAGCACCATTATTAGTCCCTCCTCCAAGACCATGCACCAAACAGCTCCTCCAAATCCTCCTTCTCCACCTCCGCAAGACACACAGTCCATCCAAATCCTCCTCCTCTGGGCACAGGCGAATAATGGCTCCTCCTCCAGTACGATGCTGCATGAATAGCTCCTTCATCATTCTGCCCGTGTGGCTAAGGTCACCTCCTCCTCCTCATTCTGCTCCACATTCTCTTGGCGGGAGTGACAAACAGCTCCTCTTCCTCCTCTGCCACGGTGCACCAAACAGCTCCTCCTCCTCCTCCTCCTCCCCCAGGCCCGCGCGCCAAAACACTCCTCCTCCTACTCCGCTTACTCCTCCTCCTCTGGGCTGGTGCCCAAATCACCTCCTCCTCCTTCCCAGCCTCCTCCGCCGCATCAGCATTATTACTGGCTCCACCTCCTCCTCCTCCCAGACTGTGCACCAAACAGCTCCTCCAAATCCTCCTTCTCCACCTCCACAAGACACACAGTCCATCCAAATCCTCCTCCGCTGGGCACAGGCGAAAAATGGCTCCTCCTCCTCCTCCAGTACGATGCTGCATGAATAGCTCCTTCGTCGTTCTGCCCACGTGGCTCTGCTCACCCCCTCCTCCTCATTCTGATCCATGTTCTCTTGGCAGGAATGACAAACATCTCCTCTTCCTCCTCTGCCATGGTGAACCAAATGGCCACTCCTCCTCCTTCTCCGCCGGGCCCGCACACAAAACCACTCCTCCTCCTCCTACACTTCTTCCACCTCCTCCTCTGGGCTGGCATGCAAAGCACCTCCTCCTCCTTCCCAGCCTCCTCTGCCGCAACAGCACCATTATTAGCTCCTCCTCCAAGACCGTGCACCAAACAGCTCCTCCAAATCCTCCTTCTCCACCCCCACAAGACACACAGTCCATCCAAATCCTCCTCCACTGGGCACAGGCGAAAAATGGCTCCTCCTCCTCCTCCAGTACGATGCTGCATGAATAGCTCCTTTGTCATTCTGTCCGTGTGGCTAAGGTCACCTCCTCCTCCTCATTCTGCTCCACATTCTCTTGGCGGGAGAGACAAACAACTCTTCCTCCTCTGCCATACTGCACCAAATGGCCACTCCTCCTCCTCCGCCGGGCCCGCGCACAAAACCACTCCTCCTCCTCCTCCACTTCTTCCGCCTCCTCCTCCAGGCTTGCATGCAAAACACCTCCTCCTCCTTCCCAGCCTCCTCTGCCGCAACAGCACCATTATTAGTCCCTCCTCCAAGACCATGCACCAAACAGCTCCTCCAAATCCTCCTTCTCCACCTCCGCAAGACACACAGTCCATCCAAATCCTCCTCCTCTGGGCACAGGCGAATAATGGCTCCTCCTCCAGTACGATGCTGCATGAATAGCTCCTTCATCATTCTGCCCGTGTGGCTAAGGTCACCTCCTCCTCCTCATTCTGCTCCACATTCTCTTGGCGGGAGTGACAAACAGCTCCTCTTCCTCCTCTGCCACGGTGCACCAAACAGCTCCTCCTCCTCCTCCTCCTCCCCCAGGCCCGCGCGCCAAAACACTCCTCCTCCTACTCCGCTTACTCCTCCTTCTCTGGGCTGGTGCCCAAATCACTTCCTCCTCCTTCCCAGCCTCCTCTGCCGCAACAGCACCATTACTGGCTCCACCTCCTCCTCCTCCCAGACTGTGCCCCAAACAGCTCCTCCAAATCCTCCTTCTCCACCTCCACAAGACACACAGTCCATCCAAATCCTCCTCCACTGGGCACAGGCGAAAAATGGCTCCTCCTCCTCCTCCAGTACGATGCTACATGAATAGCTCCTTCGTCGTTCTGCCCGTGTGGCTCTGCTCACCCCCTCCTCCTCATTCTGATCCACGTTCTCTTGGCAGGAGTGAAAAACAGCTCCTCTTCCTCCTCTGCCACAGTGCACCAAATGGCCCCTCCTCCGCCGGGTCCACGAGACAAACCACTCCTCCTCCTACTCCACTTCCTCCTCCTCCTCTGGGCTGGCATGCAAAACACCTCCTCCTCCTTCCCAGCCTCCTCCGCCTCAACAGCACCATTATTAGTCCCTCCTCCAAGACCATGCACCAAACAGCTCCTCCAAATCCTCCTTCTCCACCCCCGCAAGACACACAGTCCATCCAAATCCTCCTCTGCTGGGCACAGGCGAAAAACGGCTCCTCCTCCTCCGATAACCTGCTGCATTGAATAGCACCTTCGGCTTCGGGCCTGCATGGCTAAGGCCTCCTCCTTCTCCTCATTCGGCTCCGCGTTCTCTTGGCGGGAGTGACAAACAACTCTTCCTCCTCTGCCATGCTGCACCAAACAGCCCCTCCTCCTCATCCTCCTCCTCCACCGGGCCCGCGCGCCAAAACACTCCTCCTCCTACTCCGCTTACTCCTCCTTCTCTGGGCTGGTGCCCAAATCACCTCCTCCTCCTTCCCAGCCTCCTCCGCCTCAACAGCACCATTACTGGCTCCGCCTCCTCCTCCTCCTCCAAGACCGTGCACCAAACACCTTCTCCAAATCCTCCTTCTCCACCTCCGCAAGACACACAGTCCATCCAAATCCTCCTCCTCTGGGCACAGGCAAAAAATGGCTCCTCCTCCTCCTCCAGTACAATGCTGCATGAATAGCTCCTTTTTCTTTGTGCCCACGTGGCTAAGTCCTCCTCCTTCTGCTCATTCTGCTCCGCATTCTTTTGGCGGGAGTGACAAACAGCTTCTCTTCCTCCTCTACCATGGTACACCAAACAGACCCTCCTCCTCCTCTGCCGGGCCCACGCAGTAAACCACTCCTCCTCCTTCTCCGCCTTCTTCCTCCTCTTCCTCCCCCGGGCTGGTCTGCAAAACACCTCCTCCTCCTTCCCAGCCTCCTCCACCACAACAGCACCATTATTAGCTCCTCCTCTGAGACCGTGCACCAAACAGCTCCTCCAAATCATCCTTCTCCACCCCCGCAAGACACACAGTCCATCCAAATCCTCCTCCGCTGGGCACAGGCGAAAAACGGCTCCTCCTCCTCCTCTGATAAAATGCTGCATTGAATAGCTCCTTCGTCTTCGGGCCTGCATGGCTAAGGCCTCCTCCTTCTCCTCATTCTGCTCCGCATTCTCTTGGCAGGAGTGACAAACAGCTCCTCTTCCTCCTCTGCTGCAGTGCACCAAATGGCCCCTCCTCCGCCGGGTCCACGAGACAAACCACTCCTCCTCCCACTCCGCTTACTCCTCCTTCTCTGGGCTGGTGCACAAAACACCTCCTCCTCCTTCCCAGCCTCCTCTGCCTCAACAGCACCATTATTAGTCCCTCCTCCAAGACCATGCACCAAACAGCTCCTCCAAATCATCCTCCTCCACCACTGCAAGACACAGTCCATCCAAATCCTCCTCCTCTGGGCACAGGCAAAAAATGGCTCCTCCTCCAGTAAGGTGCTGCACTGAATAGCTCCTTCGTCTTCGGGCCTGCATGGCTAAGGCCTCCTCCTTCTCCTCATTCGGCTCCACATTCTCTTGGCGGGAGTGACAAACAGCTCCTCTTCCTCCTCTGCCACGGTGCACCAAACAACTCCTCCTCCTCGACCGTGCACCAAACAGCTCCTCCAAATCCTCCTTCTCCACCTCCGCAAGACACGCAGTCCGTCCAAATCCTCCTCCGCTGGGCACAGGCGAAAAATGGCTCCTCCTCCTCCTCCTCCAGTACGGTGCTGCATGAATAGCTCCTTCGTTGTTCTGCCCGTGTGGCTCTGCTCACCCCCTCCTCCTCATTCTGATCCACGTTCTCTTGGCAGGAATGACAAACATCTCCTCTTCCTCCTCTGCCACGAGGCACCAAACAGACCCTCCTCCTCCTCCTCTGCCGCCGGGCACGCGCAGCAAAGCACTCCTCCTTCTCCGCCTTCTTCCTCCTCTTCCTCCTCTGGGCTGGTACGCAAAACACCTCCTCCTCCTTCCCAGCCTCCTCCGCCGCAACAGCACCATTATTAGCTCCCCCTCCAAGACTGTGCACCAAACAGCTCCTCCAAATCCTCCTTCTCCACCCCCGCAAGACACACAGTCCATCCAAATCCTCCTCCGCTGGGCACAGGCGAAAAACAGCTCCTCCTTCTCCTCCGATAACATGCTGCATTGAATAGCTCCTTCGGCTTCGGGCCTGCATGGCTAAGGCCTCCTCCTTCTCCTCATTCTGCTCTGCATTCTCTTGGCAGGAGTGACAAAGTGCTCCTCTTCCTCCTCTGCTACAGTGCACCAAACGGCCCCTCCTCCTCCACCTGGCCCTCTCGCCAAGCCACGCCTCCTCCTCCTCCTCCACTTCCTCCTCCTCCTCCTGCAGGCTGGCATGCAAAACACCTCCTCCTCCACAACAGCGCCAATATCGGCTCCCCCTGCTTCTCCTTCAAGAGCATGCACCAAATATCTTCTGCATTATCATCCTTCTCCACCTCATTAGGTACAGGCTATAATACTCCTAAGCAAATTAAGTGTTAGCTCATTTTTATAACTTGAAAACTTTCAGGGAAGAAGCTTATTTTTGTTTCGCTTTCTTTTGGTGCTTGAACTTCTGCTCAATTTCTTTCTGAAGCAGCCAATTTTTAGTCAGGTATTCATACGAACTTGAATGGTCTACAATCCCAACCTTGTACCGGTGACAAAGAATGAAATACTGGAATACTGACTTAATGCCATTGTAGAAGAGTGACTTGATTTTTCAGCATTGTTATGCCACAGGTACAGACTTGCAAGCAGAAAAGAAGAAAAAAATAATCTGAATTTAGTGATTATTATGGACTAAGAAACTAGCGAGTCAGGTATAATCACTTCCAGACACTTACCAGCTGAGTAAATAAAGGATTTACACATACTTGTAAGCCAACTGCAAACTGAAATCTTTGACAACGAGACATAACAAATAGGCTGAACATGGGACACTGCTCTATCTGCAGTCCCTGCTACTGGCTACAAACATGCTCACTCTGAGTCTTTGTAGCTTTTGGAAGCCTTCTGCTAGAGGAAAAACAATCTTGTGACAATTGCCCATTGGAAACAACAAATCCTTTAATTTACAGCAGCTGAAGTTGTTCTTCAGCTGAACTAGCTTTGCTTATACCATTTATTGAATAACTCCAGACAGAAAAATAAGGTGGGAAAAGTCAGCACTGCCTTCAGACAGTCTGCAGTTAGGGAAAGAATTCAGCTTCTTGTAGAATTCTAGCACAGAAGTTTTGCTTCATCCATTTATGAAATCCTACAAGTCTGATGTTGGAGCGGTATTATACCTATGTAAACTTACCAAGTGCTATTGTAACTGCACAGAGGAAGGAAGCCCACAGCATATATGAAGTAGGAGTGTGATTAACAGCTTGAATAGACCACCTATGCTAGGTCTCACAAAGCTTTTCTTAACGGTGATGTGACACAATGTATTTGCTGTGAACTCCATTCCAATAAGTCAAACAAATCTCTACTTTAGGAACCTAAAAACCTTCCTATGCCAGCCCACTCTATAATCACAGCCACAGTGAACTCCTAAGACTGTACATGTAAAATTCAGATTGTTGTGGTCTGAGCACACATTAGCTTGCAAGATCATCAGTGAAAATAACACCTAAATGAACACACTGTAATTAGGAAAAGTTAGAATTAGGTCTGCATTTATAAGCAAAAACAACTTACTGACCTTTCTTCTACTCCCATTGAGATGCAAGCTTTTCATTTTTTCCTCACTAGGAGGAGAGTGAGGAAAGCTTTCAATGATCTTGATTTTTTTTTCTCTTCCCCTTCTCCCAAATACTGTGATGACTTGTCCTCACATGCTCCTCCCTCACCCCACCAATCTTCTTATATAAGCACCATAATCAGCTGATCTAAGCCCATCATTCAGCTGGTGATTGGATCCCTGGCTACTAGACAAGACCCACAAGTCCCAAAGCAAGGAGAATTCAGAGCACTGCATTCTGCAGCCTGCTTGTCTAATGGAGACTCTAAAGCAAAGCCTGAGTCGCATCTTCAGATATGTTGAGGATCATATTTAACAGCCTCAGGCCCTTTAATAATAGAAATCCACATCTTCAAGAGCATTTGCACAAGTCTGACCTAGTCCATGTCCCTGCATGCATGCTAAAGGACCTTTTGCACACTTGTTGAGTTAAGAAACGCATGTGGTTGTCACCAGGGCATATACACAGCTGGTTCTGCCTCAGCACATGTGATATAATTCCTTGTCAGCAGAGGGGAGGAGGTTTTGTCTAAAGGCTGGCAAAGGCCAAGGACCATGGCTCTGAAGTGGTCTTCTAGGTATTAGGGCTCTGCTAGGTTAAAAGTGATAGGTTACCCCTGCCATGGATGTTACCTGCCCCAGCTTACAGCAGCAACCAGCCCTCACAAACTACTGCTGTGGGAGATTAAAGAGGAACAAGAAAACCCACCCGCATGAAGAGAAGAGGGGGTCTCTTCTCACCACCTGACTGCTAGAGAAAGGTAAGAAAAAGCAGCCCACAACAACCCAAACTGGCCCTAAACCCTGCCTAAATATATAGAGTACAAGAAGATAACTCCACAAAAGCTGCTTGAAGACTGTTAAAACCCCTAAAACAGCCACAGAAAACCTTGCCAAAAGGGGGGGGGGGGAGGGGACAGAAAGGACAAGAGCAAACAAACAAACCCTCAAGCAACCAAGAGCAAAGCACTAAAGCTTGCTAAAAAAAAAAAAAACCTTCAGAAACTTCAAACACCTCACTTAAAACTGTTACGGAAGCAGAGAGAGGGTAAAAAGCTGCCTAAGTAAAAACCCAAGTAAATATTAAAAACAGCCCCACTGACAACATGTAGGGAACAAGCCGGGGGGGGGGGGGGGAGGGGGACACAAGAAAAATCCTGCCTAAATCAAAATACCCCCTGCAAGTACTTTGACAGGTCTCATTCTCTGTAAACCCCAATGCTTAGCAGGCCTCCATGCCCTCTTTATGAGGACACTTGTGCCCTTGCTAAGCCTCCTCCTGGGAAGCCCAGCCTTAACCTGGGAGTTGCAGACTGACTAGTCCAGGGTTAACCTTCATTCAGGTTAAGGAGGAACAGCAGCAAACACGACGCATGGCCTTCTCCTCACCTACCTCTTGATGCCTGTTCCTCAGTGGTTTCAGGCCAGGACTAAGCACAGCCTCCAGACTCGCTCTCTGATCTCCATCCCGGCACCATTGCTGAAGCTGCCAAGCTTCTAGGGCAAACCTGACCAGGCTCTGCCACGGACGCCACCGGTGCAAGTTACAATGTTTGCGCGAGCCCCATGCTCTCATGGCACGCGGAGGCCACCCAGGCCTCACCTGCCTGCAGGGAGGCCAGACAAGCCTCAGCAAGAGGCTTTTCCCTTTCGCCAGGCCAGGAGCAACCTGGCACAAAGCTGAGACCAAAGCCAACCCACAGCAAACCGCTACTCTATTATGACGACGCAATACCCTGAGGCGCCAGCTGATTGGCTGGGGGCCTGAGCATCCCTCAGCGTAGCCAATAGGAAGCGACTAGCTGTCCTGTTGCTAGGCAACAGCAGTGGCCGCCCCAGGCCTGCTACACCATTACAACGACACAATACCCTGAGGCGCCACCTGCTGGGCCGGAGGCCTCAACGCCCCTCAGCATAGCCAATGGGAAGCGCCCAGCAGCCCCGTTGCTAGGCGACGGCAGCACCTGCCCCAGCGGGCTGCAGGCCCAGCCGTCCAGCGCTGCCCTCCCCAGCACAACCCCTGGGCGGCAGGAAGCAGCCCAGCGCAGAGGGCTGAGGCCACACACGGCTCATCACAGGAGTGCCACCCCTCCTGCACGCGCCCTAGCCCTGCCCGCAGCTGGGCCAGGGAGGCTTGGGTTCCCTCCCAACGTGGCGGCCCAGCTGATGGGATGTTTAATTTTATGTCATTTGTTCTCTGGGGGGAATATTTTATTAAAAGCAGTCCATTAAGAGGTCAAAAAAACTTGAGAGAATAGTTTCCCGCTCTTCACAGCCCAAGCCAAAGGAAGGTAAAGGACATGCAAATTGGAAGAAACAGCACAGGAAAGAAAAGCAGCTTGTAGGAGGCACCATGTCAATACGTTCCTCCTCTCCTTTGACCTACCTTGACCAGGAGGACACTGTCATCCTCGTAGCACTGCAAAGAAGGGCAAAATTCAGTGAAGCCCTGTGATGAGCTTCTGTGTGACAATCAGCAAAGCCATGGCATGATGTTGAATAACTCCAGATAGAAAAATAAGGTGGGAAAAATCAGCACTGCCTTCAGACAGTCTTCAATTAGGAAAAGAATTCAGCTTCTTGTAGAATTCTAGCACAGAAGTTTTGCTTCATCCATTTATGAAATCCTACAAGTCTTCAACAAAACACAGCCCAGAGGAATAAATTCATAAAAATGACATAGTTGAGAGGAGAACTGAAATCTATTTTTCCCTTGTCCAGACACCACTTGGGTTTAGCACAGGCAGAAAATAATGTGCAGAAAAATCTCAAGTGCTTTGAGATCTGCTGATCACAATACAAAAGCTAAATGTATCACTCCTGTAATAAGAAATCTAAGTCATTTAAACACTCACATGGGCAAAATATCACTCAGTAATTCCACTGACATGTGCAGACTCTGCTTCAGCTCCTTGCAGTAATCCCTGAATAACTCTGGAAAGTTTCAACATTCTTATTTTTCCCAATTTTTAATTTTTTATTCCATAGACATATTCTTTGGAAGTTCTTTGAGATACCAAGTGTGCAATTAACTATTAGATGTCATCTTCAAGATTAATGGTCCTTATAAATATGAGCCAGGTCCAAAAAGGTTCCATCTTCCTTCTTTCAATTTTGAGGATTAACCCAACTGCAGGAAGAGCAGACAAACATCACACTAATGGTGGTGTTTCTTCAGTGGCTTAAATAGGAGATAGAGAAAACTAAGAAGGTTTTTTTGCCTCCATTATTGTCATTTGTTCATGAGATCTTTCTTAAGGCATCGAGAGAAAAAAGATGTGAAAAAAAGAAATAGAAATAGCTGCATGCACATGATAGCATTGTACGCAGTCCCATTTACCGTCAAGCGTAGAACAGCCCTGAGGAAAATATTGGAGCAAAAGCAGACTGTCTTACCAATTGTCACAAAGAAAATAGTCTTCTCCTTACTGATTTTAAAGAGGTGATTTCATGACAGTTTGGCAGATATGTGTTACAGGTAACAGTTTGGTAGAACAGTGTGGCTAGACAGGCTTCTTACAAATTGGGAAAGGAGGTGAAACAAACTACAAATAAAGGATATGTTTTTATTTTAAGGGTACTAAAATAATTCCTGATTAATTTTGCTAAAAGCTAGGCTACTGAACTTTGAAGGGCTTAGTGGGGCTAATTAACATTTCCAGCCCACTGAGAGAGAGGTTCAGGCCTACCTCCATGAAGGAAAAGTTTAGAGAATCAGCAGTGCCTTGTCCCACTGCAAAGACATGAAATGCCCCACCAACCTCCCTCCCCTTCTTGCTGCTGGAGGCACCTTATGAAGCAGGAGGAGGGAAGAGGAAAGGTTAAAGTAAAGGTAGAATCAGCTCCAAGAGCAAATCCAGGACATCAGCCACAGCTAGGCACCCCAAATGTTAGGACATTTAAAATATGAATTACCGTCTGTGAGGTCAGATATTTATTTCTTGCCTAAGCACTATATATTGAGGTGAATCCTATTTTTCTAACTATGGCCCTGCCTAAATATGGATGATAAATGACATAACAAAAGCTGAAGTAATCAATGAAAACTGATGTTGCTACTTAATGCAATCAAGCTGGTTTCTGTAAAGGAAAGTGTACCTGTGGTCCAAGTGCACGTGACTGCAGGAAAGCAGAGAGAGTATGTGTACCAGCCACACAGGACCTTTGGTGCTCGACCATATCCCCAAATCAACAATGTTTGTCTTCTACCTTCCCTCCCTGGGGTTTAAATTGCAGCATTTTTGCTTGGGTCTGGACTGGTTCTATTATCCAAAAATCAGCAGCAGAAAGTGCCCAAAGGCTGGGAGGTGCTGGAGGAGTCTGGGGGGCAACGGTGACATTGCTGAGGGAGGAGGAAGGATACAGCTGGGGCTGGGAGCAGCAGCAGCTGCTGGTGCTCCCTGCACAGCTGCAGCCACTACCCTAATTGCAGCCAGATTGCAAGGAGTGGAGGCCCCTGGCCGGCATCAAAAGGCACTCGCAGGCCCCTGGAAACCTCTGGCTCATACCAGAAAGCACTCAGAAAGTCTTGGCCTGCACTGCAAGGCCCGTCAAGGTCCGTGCCCGGCAACGAAGGACACAGAAAGTATCGTCCAATTCACCAAAAGGCACTGGGAGGCATTCGGAGGCCCCTGGCCTGCACCACAGAGTGCTCACTTGGCCCTGGTCCACACTGAGAAACGGAATAACTATCTCTGGCCGCAATAAAAAAGGCACTTGGACAATTCCGGCCAGCACCAAAAGGCACTCGGAAGCCTTTAGCCCACGTGGAAGGCACTTGGAGTCAAATGGCCTTGCACCAGAATGTACACAGAGGTCCCAGGACCACGCAGAAAGGCACGTGGAGCCTCTTAACCTGAACTGAAAGTCACTCAGTGGCCCCTGGCCCAGGTGGAAAGGCGCTCAGAGAAACCTATTCTACACCAAAAGGCATTCGGAAACTCCCAGCCTGCACGGAGAAGCAGTCCGAGACCCCTGGCTGACAGGGAAAGGCACCCGTCAGCCCCGGGCTCAGCACAGAAAGACACTTGGAGACCCCTATCCCACACCAAAAGGCATTCAGAGGCCCCGGGGAAAACTGAGAAGCAATCGGAGCCCCGGTCCCGCACCAAAATGCACCCAGAGGCCCCAGGCCTGCACCGAAGGGTGCTCCGAGGCCCCTGGCCCGCACCCAGAAAAGCTACTGAAAGCTCTCACTGGAAGGTGCACCGAGGGCCTGGGGGCTCAACCACAGGAGCACCAAGGGGCCGGGGGTTCAACCTGACCTAGGGAGGTGCTGGCAGCGTCTGGAGCCCCTTCTGCAGATCTCCCAGTGTCATCAGAGCCCTGGGGGGGCCTGGAGTACTGGGAGGGACTGGATGGCCCAAAGGAAATCCAGGGAGGGACCAACCCAGGGCAGGCAGGGCCAGGGCAGGGGAGGCCCTGGCTGGGTCTGGGGGGCCCGAGGGCCCAGATGACACAAGACCTCCCTGCCCAGGGCTTCACTGGCAGCATCATGCAGCTCCCTGTGGACAACCTCACACAGATTTATTTAGGCGTTGTGTTGTAAACTGCATGGTTACATACTTATTGAATTATACACTTACTCTACTGTAAACTGAACTCTCTTACACATCTGTTGTATAACTCAGACTTCAGTGAAATTATTATAACTATACATTTGCTGTATTCCAGTGTACTATCCCCATTGCATTTTGCCCCATGGCATTATATCCCCTCTGCACTACATCCTGGCTCATCGACTCCACCATAGTCCAGATTTTCCCTTTCCTCTGGTGACCCAGACATGCCCAAGTAACAACTGCGGACTAGGGGCCAGAGTGAGGGCAGCAGGAGAGGCACCGAAGCAGGATGTGGGAAATGAAGCTGCACAGTTTATTTTCCTTGCAGCACACACTGCACCGTGGGAGCTGTAGCAGGACGGCCTGGGCAGGCCCCAGGCGATAAGCCCACGGCATAGGGACCCGAGTGAGCACGTAGCTGCAGGTGCCAGGCAGGGATGACAACGAGAGCATTCCTATCACTGAAGGTGGTAGAGGGCGGTAGAGGGCTTCAAGTCCTAAACCCCAAGATCGTGGGATGCAGGGAGTGATTTGCAGCCCGGAGATGTGCAGAGATGTCCTAGTCGCTGTAGGGTCGCCCCAGTCTTTCCAGCTGCTGGATTTCCTTCTGCCCTTCCCTGGGGACATGCTGTCTGCCGTACCTCAAATGGAAATGGTTAGGGAGGGTCCAGGACCATGGAATACATTGCTGTAATGAGCTGGGCTTGTGCTGGCAGGACTCTGGTTAAAACAAAGGGAAGAGCAAGCTGGGGAGAGGGAAGCAGCTGTGAAGGAGAAGAAAGCAGTCAGAGAAGGAGAAAAAGGACACTGCTAGCAGGAGTTTTTACCAGCTGAAAGGAAATAAGAGCTGTGCCGTGGAGGGAGTTGCAGGGGGCAGGTGGCTGCCAAATGCAACCTCCCTCATTCCTTCCCATCCTCCTTCCTGCCAGCAGGTGAAGGCAGCCACAAACGTCGCTGATATGGCCAAACCCTGTGACCAGGGATTTCTTGGTGGCTTCAGAGTCTCCACAGGAGGGGGCAGATGGGGCCACGTGAGAGGTTTTGGGGGTATATGGGCAGCCCTGAGGGACTTTAAGCAGAGTCATCCCTGCAGGCATTCAGCGTGCAGAGCCAAGTCCTGGGGTGGCAGTGGGCAGCACTGATTTACACCTGAGGGCAATTTGGGTGAGCTATACCAATCCTGCTGGGCAGCCTCTCATCCCCTTTATCTGCACAGTACATCAGCATGTACCCGCCTGCACCAGCTGGCCACAGTAATGGGCATGAGGGCAACTAGCAGCTTCTGCAAGCCAGGATGTGCTGGCTACTGGCAAGCGGTGGGGCTGGGAAATTTCTTGCAGAGGAAAACACATCCCAAGACAAACAGAGGCAGTCAAATTTCACGGCCGTTCATCACTAGCATCTTGGAAAGAGATCAGATACATCAGGATAACAAAAATGGCCTAAAATAATGATATTTCCCAAGCCATTTCATTTTCTTTTATTTGCTTTTCTAGCCTGGAGCCCATGGGAGTCATTTTGCTTTTTCATAATATGGAACACTCATTTTTTTCTAAGAAACTCACTCAGATGGCCAGTGAAGTCACAGGACTCTGGCTCTGACGGCCAGAGATGAGAAGCACACATTAACTCCCTGCACGCCAGTGACTCCCTGGAAGAAGCATCCATTTTGGCCAGGCCCTACATATAGCACTTCCCACCCCACAGCTGCCCTCAGGCTGAGGACTTGGCCCCAGTGTTGGGAGCAGATGATGCAGCTGCCTCCTCCCTGGTCCTACATGCCCAGCACGTGCAGCTCTGATAATGGGCACTGACCCCATCAGCTCTCACCAAGAGCCTCCCACCAGCCTTCTCGCTGCTCTACTCCCCACAACCAGTGCCCCAGCTCCAGGACAGGGACGAAGCACCCTGGGCAGCACCAGATGTGATGGCAAGGTGATACAAGCCAGCAGCATTGACATAACAGAGCTGTTTGGGGGTTGGATGCAGATCCCTTGGGCTGGGAGCATGATGGATGAGTTTTGCAGCAGGCTGGCAGGCAGGAGGAACCAGGGAGGGTGCTGTAGGGAATAAATAGCTGTCCTGTCCTCAAGGGACGTGGAGAGATTTGGGGCATCAAGTGCAAGGAAGGAACACAGTGGGGAAAAAAATTTTTTTCTTTTGGAGGAAGCAGTGGGGCAGATTTCTTGGGAAGGCTGTAGGGTCAGAAGGGTCAGACAAACCTTTCTCATGAGCACAGTAGGTGAGAGACAGCCCCTACTTTGGGGCAGAGGTGGCTGGACCCATACCATCTGTGCCTTATTTTATATAATGCCCAAAAGTATGTGACCTGAAGGAGAAGGGATCCTCCGGCCCACGCCTGAGCCCACACAGTTTGGAGGACCAAACCCGTCTGAACAACGAGCATTGCTGGGATGCACTAGAATCATTGCAGGGTCTAGGAACAGACCCAAGACCCCTACAGCCTCAGTGGGATGTGCCAGAAAGGCCCCAAGGGTGCTCAGAGAGGCCTGCGTTAAGCCCTCCAAGCCACTATAAGGCCAACGCACAGACCCCTGGATGTCAGCAGGGCTGCGCTTGTTAGAGAGGTTAAATAAATGCTGCTCTGGGACATGATGCTTACTTGCTCTGCACATAGCATTAGCACTGGCAGGCTGTCAGGTTTGCTGCAGCAATGCAGTTCTCAGCTCTGCATCTGCCAGGATCCTGCCCAGGGTTGCTCTGGTGCCTGGGAGGAAGGTTTGCTGCCAGCAGCACCTGGGATGTGGAGCAGGGCCATGGGGAGCCCCCACAGGCACAGGGACCTGGACCAAGATAGAGTGGGGAAGCTCAGTGCTGCCCCTGTGGGCACATGGGGCATGCTCTGCCCTAATTCTGGCCTGGAATCAGAGTGGGAGCTTGGCCCAGCACCAAGAAGTCATCTCCAGGGGGTCCATGGCCTTTGCTAGGCTCAGTGGGTCACCGGGGACAGCGGCTGGCTCAGGGCCCACACCCAAGTCCCCTTATCCAGCCATGGTGTCTGGCATCCTGCATGACCAGCACTGTGCATCAGGGCTGGTCTCACAGCTCCTCTAGGCCAGGGAAGGGCAGCAGCCATCAGAGAGGGTACCAGCAATGCCATGAGCATCTGAACATCTCCCCTTGCAGGGAAGCAGAGTGCACAGGCCCGATGAGAATTGCCCCCCATAACCACACTGACGTGATACCACCATACAAAAATCCCTCCTTCAATGCAGTGACAAGAACAACCATCATCTCCATGAGGTACAATACAGTGTCAGGGCAGGGAAATCCTTGCTGAAAACAGGTATTTTTCTCGCTCTGGGAAAGCTGTCATTTTGCAGTTGCAAAGCCTGTTGTCTCCTCCAGGCTCAGTGGTAGTAGATGCTGAAGGCATGAAGGATGTACAGGAAGGTCGTGATGAAGGCAAAGAACTGCAAGAGAGAAAGGAGAGTAAAAGCTGGAGTTAGAATGCTGCATGGCTCAGAGGATTTTCTCTCTTTGAGTAACCCCATCTTCTCTCAGTGCTCATGTCTTGAGGAAAACTCCCAGACTAGAGCTCTCTTTCCAGCCTCAAAAGAAGAAGCAACGCCTCAATGTTTCCCAGGAAGAAGCCATGCAAGGCTGTCCCTGAGCTGCTTGTCCCAGAGAAATCCATTCTAGCTGCCTAAGGTGATGGAGAAGAGGGGTCAAACCTTAGAAGCACGTCCAGAGCTCATGACATGCAGCGTAATGTCTGGTTGCAAAGTGTGACACACTGCTGGGCTGGACAAGGCTTCATTCTTGCTGGCCCTAATGGAGCTTGAACATTTGCTCCTGCTGCTCCTCAGGCAGAAATTGGTGATGTTTTGACCTGCTTGGGGTTTTCTGCTGCCCCACTGGAGCCCCATGGAGCATGACAGTGTGTGCATGGGTGCAAAACTGCTCTGGACTGGAAGTGCCTGACTCACCGATGCAGCACTGTTGAGCTGGTAGTACAGTGGTGATTTTGGGCCTGACTCAGAGAGGATGGTTGCATTGGCTTGCAAGACAGCAGCACTCATATACAAAATGGCTGTGGCACCGTGGTACAAACTGTCCTGCAAAACAAGAGAGTGGCATGGATTAAAACTTACCCCAGGGTCACCCTTCTCCAATTCACCCTAAAGACAAGAGATGCCACGGTTCATCCTCTGCAGTCATGGCTGTTGGAATGGGGCACAGACACCTGGACTGAGTCCATGGGGAAATGTTCAGAAACCACATGCCATTTGGAGAGCAGCACCATGCAATGGCAGGGACTGAGGCCAGGCATTACTCTCAGCCTCGATGTCAAATCCTCTCACTCCCAGACAATGCAGAGTCCCAGGAACCTGTTTCCAGGTGGGGAACACAGGGCCTGGCCAAGGGCTTGCGAGTTGACTGGGACAGAGGTAGGGACTGCTCCTGTTGCTCCCTGAGCCCTTCCCTTTTGTCCTGCCCCCTCAAAAGAACTCAGCCAGGTGCCCAGGCAATGTCATGGCACAACTTCGCCCCCCCGCCCCAAGCATTTCTAGCCAAGGCCTGACTGTGCCTCCATTGAGGGAAGGGACATCCCTCTGCTCAGTGGCTGGGAACCAGCTGAGAACCAGCACAACTCAAACCACAGCAGCTTTGTGATGGCTCTGCTGTTACTAGCTGCTGCTGCCAACTTCTGCCCAGTTTCCAAGCCCATCCTTACCAGCACTCTCCAATTCTCGCTGTTTCTGTGAAATCCAAAGAGGTAACTTAAAAGGAGCAGCAGGGAGAGGAGGCAGGAGGTTAGGGACACGTACATAACCCATCCCTGCAGCAGTGGGAAAGAGACGGAGGTAGCAGCAACAAGGATCCAGACCCAGGCCCCACAGACCTGCCAGGGACAAAAACATGCATCTCCAGTGAACGTTGGTTGGGGAGAGCCAATTGCCCGCTGTGAATCCATTCTCATCTCCCTCCTTCCTTCACTTCCCCTGCAGCCCTGACTCAGCCACAGCCCACGCTGAACTCTGCCCGTCCCACAATGCCTGTTGATGGTGGCTAACTAACAGCAGGTGGTGCAAAGCCAACGCGGACGGGGCTGGATGAGTGTCACAGCCCTGCTCCAAGCACTGCTGGGTCCTTACAGACACTTCCCTTGGAGTAGGAGCTCTGCCAGCTCAGGCAAGACCAGGCTGCAATTCACTCTGCCATGTAGCAATGGTGTTGGGGTGGTCTGTGCTCATGGGAGCATGCTAAGCACCAAGTAGGAGCATTATTCTTTTGGACGATGTTCCCCAAAGCTGATGGCAACACCTACCAGGGACTGTTGAACACTCAGGACAATCGCTGGCTGACAGCCCACGGGCAGGGATGCTCTTTGAGCCAGTCTGGTGGCCTCCCAGCAGCTTGCGTCTCCTTCCCGACCAGCAGTCAGGCTCCCTGCCAAGCCATCCTGACACCTCCATGAGCTGACAGCCTGCCAGAGCTGATCCTGACTGGGCAGATGCCTGGATGGCAGGTGTTTTCAAAGGGCTCCTCTCCAAGAGGTGCCATGCGTGGCTGTGGCAAGGACGCAGGTGCTATACAAGCACAGGCAGGACAAGCCCACAGGAGCCATGTAAGGGCCCAGCTCCAATCTCAGCTGCTCTCATACATAGAAGAGGGACTGGGAACATCTTTATGACAGGCAATTCTAGGAAGACAATCTTGAATGCTGATAAAACATGTGACCTTTGTCTTTGGGCTGTGCTATCTGTGTGGAGGTATTTATGAGCTGCAAAGAGATGCCACACCTGAGTTGTCTACTACTGAATAACCCAGCATCAGACCTCTCCTAGCTGTGCCTACCACCACCCATCCTGCACCTTATGCCACCCAGCACCACCAAACTGCTTGTGCCGTGCTCTGCTGGCTCTTGCCGAGCAGCATGGGATGAAGGCCAGCACAGCACGGGCTGGTAACGCTCCTTGGGCTGCTGAGTGAACACAAACAGGATTCACCCGCAGCCAACAGTCTCCCGCGAATGTCCGATGCTAGCCCAACACCTGGACTGGAGACTGGAGCCACAAAACCTGAACTGAGGGGAACTTGCTGGGAAGATCAGACCCAGCCTGAAGAGCTGCCATATACGAGCCTAAAACCTGCCTCTCGACCCAGGAATTCAGGGGATCTGCATTTCCCCCTGGGATGCGCAAGGGAACAGGAAGGTGTTGATATGGCAGCAACATCCTGCGAAGCCTGAGCTCGCACTCAGCCCCCGTGCCCAGCCATGCCCAAGCTCCCACCATCCCCTCACTGTGCCTGACTGGGGGACAAAAACAGGTCAAACCCTCCATCAGCTCTAATGTGCACCCAGACACCAAGCCCTGCCAGCAGCAACAGACAGCGATCAGATTGGTCTGAGCTTCTCCCTCCATTGGTGGCTTCCTCACAAAGCCCCTGGCCACATTTCTGCCTGAAGGCAAGGAGCAAGCGTGGCCCAGGCCCTGGGCATGTCCGAGGGAGACCTGATCCCTTACAGCCTGGGGTGGGGATGGCCCTGACATGAAGCAAAAGGAGGATTTCAGCTCTGGAGTGGTGCCAGACTGCATCAGACACCTGTGTCTCCTCCCAGCGCTTGGCAGCCAGTGCTCAGAGCAGTTTTGGCTGCTCAGCACTGGAAACATTGCAGCCCTTGGGTATTTGTTTGCACATATGGAAACCACGGAGGTCAGTAGCATAAAGGAGAGCCATACCTGCCAGGGGTGCTGCCAGACCTGCCCACAGCTATAAACAAGCAAGCTCTGGCTCAACTCTCCGCCCAAAGGCGGCAGCACCCCACATCTCCTCTTCCTCCAGGCCAAGGGCACAGGCACGACAGGGGATTCACAGGGACATGGTGTAGCAGGACCCACACAGCACCAAGCTTGACAGACACCCGCTCACCGGAGATGGTGCGTCTGCCCTGCTCTGAGCACTCTCGGTGCCTGTCTGATCAGGACAATGGCATGACAGACAAACGCTGCGGGTTTCCCTCTCAGTACATCACTGCTGCTCTTTTAACATAGCAGTGTGGGGGTCTGGGTGGAAAATATGGAGATTTGTAGAAGGGTGAAGGTGGGCTGGGACCTTTGGAGGTCTCTAGCCTAGGTGTTCACTCAAAGCAGGGCTGACTCAAAGCTAGATCAGGCTGCTCAAGGCAACTTTGTCCAGGTGTGATTTGAATATCTCTCAGGATGGAGACCCCACAGCCTCTCTCAATAGTACCTCTGATCTCTAGCATATCAGCTGTTCTCCCAATTGGGCATCAATTCCAACCCAGTAGCAAGCCCTTTGATCCCTTTTATATCCAAGCTCACATCTGTAAAATGACAGTCACAGAGATTTCCTCCTTTGGGTGGAGGGGGGGAAGATTTGTAGACTATTTAAAAAGTGGATGATACACAAAAGTAAAATTATCCATTGCTCTCCACCCTCCCAGAGCATGACAAAACAGCACTGCTTTTTTAACATGAGCTGAAACTATTTCCCCTGAATATTTTCCTTGGGAAATGACTTAATACGTTTCTTAAGAAAACAAAATAATTCCTCCCGTGTTTGACAGAAGGAAAATCTCAATTTGAGGACTTTGGCAAAGAACACAGAAACTGTAGTTTTATCTGGGAATGTATTAGGCAACTTTAACTGTCAATGTCAGCCCAGCCCTGCTTGTGCATTAGCTCTCCTGAGTTTGAAATCACAGCACAACGAAGTTATCACCTAACTCAATGTGCAGTCCAGAATGAGTCTCTGTTCTGGATCCACCTAAACTATTTACTGTGCATAAATAATACACAGAGGGTTATCTGGATAAGCTCCCTCTGCCCTGTGCAGCTCCATCTCCTGCAGATGAAACTCCTCCCAATATACACTGCTGCTGGGAGAACTGAGCCTGCTGTCATCAACCAAGTCACTCCTGGCCCTGGGCAGCACAGAGGAACAGGCCTGCAAGAAAGTCCAACGACGGGACTATGACAAAAACCTCTCTCCCATGGCCCAGTTGGGAGATGCTGCTAAAGGGGAACCTTGGCTCCAACACATGAAATTGGAAGACAACAAAGGCACCACCACCGAGCCCACAGAGCAGGGGTAAAAGAGTGACATCTCTAAGCCAGGATACATGGCCTTAGAGTGTCTTTGGAAAAAAACTTTCCTTCAGGCTGAACTTTCCTTCAACCACCCTGCCCTTCTAGATAGATACATATAGTGAATCTAAATTCGTCATTGCAACAGCTTAGGCAATTTAACAATGTGATTTCCAAATAGCTGCAGTGAATGCACCCAAGAAAGCGTGGGTAGTGCATGCTGCCAGCTATCATCGGGGTTGTGGCTATGAACTACATATCAAAGTACAACAGCAATTATCTTAACTGGTCACATGGGATGCCCTCTGGACTCAGAAATGTTTAAAAAAAATTACGAAATCTCACACATAACCAAAAGCCCACCTGTCTACATCCTCTTAGCCCTTGGGAGACTTTCATACAGAGAACAAATTTTCCTCAATTTGCAAGTAGTTTCCAATTTCTATTTAATAACTAGAACTGCTTCGACTCTACAAAGGAGCAGACAGCTCTCTTCAGGTTTTCCTAGCTCTCTGTCAGCTCTGTGACTGCTCTGTGCAGGCTTGGGGATGGTGCTGGAGCTCATCTCATCCTCATGTTGCCACGAGCCCCAAGACCACCTTTATGAGTTCAATATAAGCTAAAAGAAAAGATGTTATTTCCCATACCGCTGTTTAGGATCTTTTGGGGCTACTCCCAGGTTTTTAGCCCCATGATTTGCTAGCACCATTAGTTGGGTGTTAAAACAAAGCAAAGCTCAGCATACTCACTATCTCAGGTAGCATGAACACATAGGGGACTGTTTTAAACACGGCTGGTCCAGAAGGCAGGGTGGGCTGTGCTGAGGCGGTGGTTGGAGTGGGACCTGCTGATGCCATTTCTTCTCAGCTGACGCTACAGTCGATCTGACTGTTACACTTGTATTTGTGCCACACCACTCCCACGCTAGGTTTAAACCGACACACCCACACAGACATAATCACAGAGACTAGCCCAGCCTGGCATGACACTACTTCCTTGAGCTGAAGGGGTCCTCAATAACCCTCCAGTTATCTTGACCTGCGTTACATTCCTTGGCACTGACATAGGGTCAAGAAGGCAGCAGGGATCTGAGCTGTGCCAACACTGCCATAGAGAGATAGCATGAGCCACACACGATCAATTCAGAGGTCTTAAATGAGGGAGGAAAAAAAAAAAAAAGACACCTTCCATGGCCAATTCCACACCATGCTGGGGCAGGAACATTCCCTGCAATCAAATTTTGTCCCTCTCATTCTTTCAAGCCCCGAATATTTTCCTTCCATTCCTCTTGCCTCCTCCCCTTTGTGTTCAGACTTCTTCATGCTCCCATAAGCATCCCCCCTGTCTCCCCCCCCACATAAACACCCACTGGATGCGTGGCATTGCTATGCACAAGGGAAGCAGCATGCCCTGAATTCCCACCAACTTTTATTTTTATTAGGTGGGTCAAGTACATTCCTATGAATAACCCAACCTTTTCTGAGTGGGAAAGGAAAACAGTACAAACAGTCTAAATAAAGAGCAACCTGCTGTCCATTGATTGGACAAGAGATGAATTTTTTACTCACTGGATGACCTTGCTCAACAGCATTCCTAAAAATCACTGCTATTTTCCTTGCCTAACTACTACCAGTCTACTTGGGTGCTGTGACAGAGTCTTTTGTTCAGGACTCACACTGACTAAAATTTAATTGGAAATTAATTTGAAGTTGCATGAGAAAAGTGCTGCCTTAGCATTAGTTCAGCTTAGGTGCACTGCAACACCCAACTTGGCTACACCAGGCACGTGTAGTAACTGACAACCATAGCCTTGTCTAACACTTCCAAGTGGAAAATTTAAAATATAGTTTCCATTACCTAAAGTGATAAAATATTTTTAGACTCTCTCTAAACGTTAGTGTTAACATATGTTAAAATATTTATTACAATGCAGATAGTACATTAAAAAACCTTACAAAATCTGTTTTACACAGGCACAGTTTCTCTGCGTTAAAAATTCATTTATATTATTATTTGATTCTTTTATACCCTGTATTGTTCTTCTGTAATCCATTCATACTACAGGATTGTTTTTTCTAGTTTCTCCTAAAAAATCATAAGTCAACTCTGAGATATCAAAGGCTTTGTGAGTGTTTTCTGATGCCAGCAAAGACTGAAGCGCACCATCATTCTCCCGGCTCTTTTTCAAGAAGTCAGCAATCACCTTCCAGCGAGACGCTTCAGACTCTTCTTCAGCCCACTTGTGACTGGGGAGGAAAGTGGACTGGAGGAGAGGAAAGACAGAGTCATGGTACACCAGGACAAACAGGGACTTCAGAAATTCTTGGTCTCTCTGTGAAGAAGAAAAATATTTAAAAATAGTGCAAATATGCAGTGCTTTCAAGCACTTCTGCAGAGATTCGTATGTACACAGTAAAAAACAAACAAACAAACAAACAAACCCACCAAAATCCAAAAAAGCATTCAGCTAACCCTCAATTCTCAGGATAGCAATGGGAGATTCAGCCTTGCTAAACAAATGTCAGTTAGCCCAGACAAGCCTGAAACTCACCCCTGGAACTATATAAAGCCTGCAGATTAACAAATCTACCCTCCAATCCACTTTTCCAAACACCAAAGAGCGATATACAGCCAAATCTTCAGATGCCACATCTGCTCAAGAGGAAACTTAACGCCGCTTACCTTGTCAGTCACAAAGGCTTTCACACATGGGGAGTTTCTCCAGGGAACCACATTGCACCTCTGAATAAACCACCCAAACGGAACACAAGCTTCACAGTATGCAAAAGTTCCCCTCGCCATCCTCATACCTGATTTTCAGATATAATCTCTCACTGAAATTTGCCCAAGGCAGCATTGCTGTGTAGTCTGATATTAAAAATTTTGACTTAAGAGAAATCTCAGCTTTGCAACCTTCTATAGCCCTCCTCTCTCTCCATCATGATGATCTGTCTATGTTCAAGAGGTCTTAACTACCAGACTCCTCCTTGGCCCACAGGGGCTAACTACCTGTAACATCCTTCTGCTTCAATACCCCATTAAACTCCAAGACACAACATTTAATATCCTCTCTGGTTACCTAATGACATAACTCAGCTACACTAAGAGAAATTGTTTCTGAACTGTACTTAAGCTTGGCTTAGGTGCACCACAAATGGTCAGCCTTGATGTTTTCACACCCTACAGTGCCAGTTATCTTTTACAAAGCAATCATTTGACTAAACCTATCTTAATCCAAATAAGCCCCTTGTAAAAGACTCTTAATTTAGGCTGGGTGAATGGAGGAAACAGCACACTGGAATGTTGGAATGGTAGAGAAAAAGTAAGTGTGAATGCCCTTTTCTTCTTTTATTAATGTTTAAATATTTAATATTTTAGGATTAATGAGAGTAGTCTTAATGACAGTTCCCTCATTCCTCCCTAGTTATATTTTTGTTCTGGAAATAATTTTGTTGGAGGAAGATTTATTACTATGGAAAACCTGAGGCCTCTGATGCATCAAATTCACCTCAAAACTTCCCTGCTTTCAAATTTATTTTTGTTCAAGCCTTTGCAAATCTAAAGGAGATCTTTGCACTTTTTAGCTGCTTTGCATTAAGTGGCTTGTGTTGCCAATGTTACCATAAAATAGCAATCTGTACAATGGTTACTGAGAGCCCTTTGCTCAGGGTGTATGTATATTTCTTCATCAAATATTAGTGTACATGGGCTTCTTCCCATATCCTCTGCATGCACAAGTTGTTGAGACTGTGTTTGCAGGGGTCCCAGGGCAAGCGCACACATGCTCCCTGCCTTGGAAGCTCAAACTCCACTTGCTTCTCTACTGCCCTAGGCAGAGAGTTGCAACAATCCCAGGCTTCTCACAGCAGCATGGCTCTTAGCAGGAAATAAGGCCACGCTGTAAGTAATGTTATTTCACATTTTGACAGGTCATTCAGTATCTGGGGAGAACGATACCCTCCCAGGTAATGACCAGTTTGTAAAACCTAGAGACTAAGAATCAGCCGACAAGTAATAAACACTGAAACATCCTTGACTGATTTACTTTAAACAAACACAATTTGCATGCCTTGTTTTCCAAACACACTAGAAAACTCTCTTCCATGCAAGAAGGACACACACAAAGCGCTACCTCCTGGAAAACTCATTGTCCACTGAGACTCTTCTAGAAATGTTCCAGAAGCGTGAGTAATGAGACTGACATTGACATCTCTTTCCTACCCCTGGGAGGATGAATGGTTCATGTCTCAGCAGGTGATTTAGCAGCTGTGCGTCATATAAGTAGGCAAGGAGGAAAAAGAACTAGCTGTCATGCCAGGCAGCAATCCTGTCATGGGAGTGGCACATCACAAATCAGGTAAAACTGGATGGTTCCGGGATCCTGAGGAGCTACTAATTCTTTGAGCAGATCAGCTTTCATTTCAGATGAATGGTTTTGAAAAAGCTGTTCTGAGGCAAGGGCTTTTTGTTTCATATTTTTGCATAAATGGAGAACTCTCCTTGTGTATCTATTCACTAGCACGCACAATGAATGAAATATTCTTCTCTTGCTCCCAAGAAGTGAAATGTCTAGGATCAACAGCCAATGCCTTTCTCATATGTATGGCTTCTCTTTGTTCAGCAGATAGGAGATAGGACAAGATACAGGTAACCCTGGTGACATGGCCAATTCAGTTCTTCTGCAGCTACCTACCTGCCAAAATGGGACAACTGTTTGCAGTAGGGAGATTACAAAATTTGGGAGCCTTTCTCCCACCAGAATGTGGGGGAACTGGGGCTCAGACGTGGGAGGAGGAAAGATTGTTTTGTGGGCATGCATAGGTCCTTTTGTACGAGTGGAAAGCTTTCACCAGCCAACTCTTGGAAGCGCATCATGAAACAGAGCCATGTTTTGGATATGGACCTATCATAGCTTCCCCATTAACAAACATATATAAACACTGAGACAAAAAGTTATAAGTTAATTTCATTTTCCTTCTTTTTTAGCTTGCTATTATAAATATGGGTAAGAAATGTGAAGAACTGCATTTAGCATATCTATATTTACTAAATATATCTATGGTGAGAGGGATAGTTAACTAGCAATAACACTGACAGAGAGCTTCTAGTTTGAATTAGATCTAACATATGTCAAAGAACCACCTGTAATACATTACCTTCTCGGATCTCTTCAAAGTTCTTTCTTTATCCACCCAAGCGCTCTAAAATGCAATGTAAAATGTTACATCAGACAGACTGTGGAGATTTAGAGAAGTTCCATTCTTAGCTGCAAAAACCTCTCTTACTGCAGTCCCATAACAGTATAAGCTGCTGTTGCAGTCCCATTTTCCTTGCATTCCTCATTCCTCCCTTGTGTCATTTTAGGTGATTTAAGCAAACAGCCATTTCACCTGATTTTACAGATGCAAGAATTTTCAACTATCAGAGCCATATAAATGAAATGAAGGGGATCTGCTATTTAGAACAATCAATCATAACCCTGGTTGACTTTCTCTACCCTATAAGCACGTATTATTTTTTAAATCATCCAACCTTCTGAATGCAATGCAACGTGGAAAAAAACAAATGCAAATCATCAAAACCTGTGTAGAACTTTAAAACCTTTGTTTGATTGCTATCCAAAAAGAATAGGAAATAACTAAGTGTTATCAAACAACATGTGGTTTCATGCATGACAGATAAACTACCTTGATGAAATACTTTTAGAGAAAAAAATACAGCCTAACTCCAAATATTGACAAGTTTTAACAGCAGTGTCCTTTAAGCAGAAATAACTCAGCTGCTGTTGTCTAGTACTGACACCTGAAAGGGACTGCAGTGTAAATACGGTGAGCACTGTTCTGCAACTGCCAGTCAGAAGTTAAGTCAGCTCTTACCTGTCATGAATGCAGTACTGTCTTAGAGGCTGGACAAACACTCAGACAGCTAATCTACCTGAGCAACGTGTTGCTGCAGTTACATGGCTAGCAGTGCTCAAGGTAACTAATTCATGTCTTTGCATCCCTTCTAAATGTATTCACACATTCTGTTGTGATTTTGAAGGTGCTAAGGCACAAGAGATCTGCACATATTTCAATACATAACTTTTCCTCTGTGTGGCTTTTCCATCTCTCTCTTCACAGGATAAAAAAGCTCAAATTTTGCAAGCTACCTTGAAGCCCTGATGTGTCGGATGTATTGAACCTTATGTAGACAACATACCCGAAGTGCATCCATCAGGTCTGGTTGATCCATGATTTGGGGGAAAGTTGCTAAAATAGGATTACAGATTAAATCTGAAACACAAAACAAGCACATTCAAGGATGAGGAAGAAAAAGAATGCATTTCAAGACAGAAGACTAGCTCTCCCTAGTCACCGCCTCCCTAGAAGACTTCAGAGGGAAAATTAGCTATAACAATACTCCACAGCAACAGGGAAGGTAGAAGAGCTCTCTAAGAGCTGCATTCTCTAATGAGAGCTTTCTGTGGCAAACTGTCTAATAGCTACAACCTGAGAGAGAAGATGCACACAGAAGCTCATTGCCAGTTTATGAGGAGACGCCGGTGAGCAAAAGACCTCACTGATTTAATCTAAGGGTAGTTTATGATCTTTTTCCCCCTCATTTCTGCACCTGTCTTTTTTATAAACATCTGACATTGTGCTGCCTGTTTTGGATGTTATGAATAAACACTCTTCCATTTTACCTTAATCTGGCTTGTGTTGTGTGTGATTTTATGATAACCAGATAACAACTGGCATGATAAATTTACCAAATGGGCACATCAACAAACTGTGTAGGTCTCCTGCATGCCCTCCAGACTATCCATAGGGTCATAGATGGGTCCCATTTCAGCTTAAGCAGCAGGCTGTATCAAAATCAGGAAGGGCAGACCTGTCTCCCTGTGAGTGGCAGGAATCAGCAAGGTGCTCTGTTACAAAGCAAGACACAGGAATGCATGCTTAAACCTCAGTGGCTGTGGGGGACTGTCATATTTAAGTCAATGAGACTGTGGATAAGATTATAATAGTACTACAGGTGACATATAGAGGAACTTTGGTCAAAATGCTTTCTTTCTCTTGTGATTTTAACTATTTAAGGTACACTTGTTTCTTCATGTTGATCAAAAGTAAACAATACATATTTACTAATAACAAAACATTTCAAGGAAGTAAGCCAGAACCAACTGCTTTCTGCAGAATATAACAGTGACTTTAAATTGCCTATCTCCAAAGTTTTAGTTGACTTTTAAATAACAGGAGCAATCTTTCGTTACATCAGAAAAAAAGTAGAAAATAGCGATGACAGTGAGCTATTGGAACAACTTCTGAAGTCCTGGGATAAAGCTTCCACCATTTCAAATCAAGACCGAATCAAAATGGATGCAACATAACTCCAGAGGTCATCATCTTTATTTATTAGCCTGCATTATAATGATCAAATAAAGTAAGCATGGTGGTTCTCAACCAACCTTTTAAAAACTAAGCATTTTCAGTTTCTCTGTGATTAGTTTATTAAATAAAACATTTATTTATTAAAGGGTCTGATGTTTCAGACACTGAGCGCTCAGGATGTATATTAAAGTTCGTTAAAATCAGGATGGGAGTTAACTTCTGAGTACCTTTGAAAGATGAACCTATAATTTTGATACCTGAATACTGCTAGAGATTGTAGGTTTAAAAAGTTAGCATGTGCATATGTAAATTTTTTTGCCTCGGGAATAGTTGATACATAATTCAGTCTGGAGACAAGACAGAAGAGAAAACACATGAAAGAATTGCTTCGCAGTATTGATATAATTCACCCATGGGACAGTTAAGAAATGTAAATTTGCTCTATTTCAAATATGATTTTAAAATAGAGAAGAATATAAACTATTATACTTTTATTGAAAGAAAAAGGTGGAAGGAAAAAGATGCAGAGTTCTAAATCAGAGCTATTCCACCTCTCCTGCCTCTTCCTGTTCCATTGAAAAAAATCAGGAGTTGGCCCTAATGACAGAAAAGTTTGCCTGATCTCTTCCACAACTCACAAGAACAAACATACGCTAGAAATGAATGAGTAAGCCTTTGTGAATGTCTAATCTCTCATTGTATGGGTAGTGAAAAGGAAACATTTCCAAATAATCCCTTATCTATCCACATAGGAGTGGGGGGGGGGGGGTTGATGCAAGTTTCATTGAAAACACTTCATTCATACTTCACAGCAAACAAAACTATTCTTGCAGTTTTTGCATTCTGCTGTGGGAACTGAAGTCAAACAGAGCAACTCATTAGATGCAAGTTAAAATATTACTAGTTTGAAATGCAAACACACTGATGGTAGCCACAGTGAGAGGTTGTTTTCTTTTATCAACAGGGACAAAGGTTTCATTTTGTCCCCACCTGCAGACTGAAAGTTATAATACCGAGACCCTCTATGCAGAGAGTGTGACTACCTAACCATGTGAGATGGTCAGACCTCAATGCCAGCACTACTAGGGGACACAACTCTAAGAGTACCCCATATCAGTGAGAGTTTCCCCTGCAGGCCCCTGTCTAATTTTATGAAGGGGAAACTTTGGAGAGAATAATTCTCTTTAAAAACCTGATCTTTCTCCCACTGAAGTCGACATGTTCTCCATGCTGAAGTTCTTCTCCACAACAGTAATTCTTACCAGCACTTTGCATGCTTATTCTGTCTTTCAGGAGTGCATCACCAAGTATTTGTCGATAAAATATCAAGAGATGGATGTAGCACATACTACCAATTAATGTTTCTGGTAGCAAACTATTGGGGGAAAAGAAGGATATGAAGTTGAGATTTTTATTCAAAACTGTTCCTGCAAAACATTGTTCTCCAAAACTTGAGTAACAACAGATTTATGAAGATACCTGTATTAGCTCATACTGGCATCTTCACGAATCTATCACAACTTTTGAAGATATACATAGATACAGCTATAATATTAAGTTTTAGGGAACACAAAAAGATTGTAACAGATCAGGATCAATTTGTAAACTGTAAATTCACTTACAGAGCTATATATGCCCACTTCCATTTAAGTTCTGAGGTTTATAATAATTCTCTGAAGGTTTCATTTAAACACATACACACAAACTTAACATGAAAGCACTGAAAGCATTTTCCTGATTTCCAGAGCCTGGGCCAGACTTCTGCTGCTGCAGTTTTCCACCTTTTCTCCCTTCCCCTCCCCTTTTCTTTAAAGCTTTCTCCTTCACTCTTGGGGGCTTTTTTCCCCCCCAACAAAATAGCTCTAAGCCTCAAACAGATCTTGAGTACAACGTGAAGGTGACAAAAACCTCAGAGTCATCCATAGCCAGTGTTCCAGGGATCTCTGGGACCATTCTAAATTATCTGAAGTACTTTTTCATTTTGTTGCAGCATAAACAAATACTTACTTCAGGATGTCTTTCGACTGCATGCTTAATGACCTCAGTTTCACAAGAAGTGCAGGTTGCTTTTTGAATGTTATAATTTGATGAAAAACACTACCACTTGCTTGAGAAATAAACAGCAAAGCATAAAATCAGTCATTTTGAAAGAACATTAAGAATTATATAACAAGAATGGACACTTACATTTGGTAAGAAATGTTTTGCTGAAACTATATTATTGGTTTAAGGATGGGCTAAAGACCTGAAAGAGGAATAGAGCGCCTGAAAACTTTTCTGCATTTTCCAGTTATATCAACATTTGGTCTAACATAAGCTATTACCTCTCTCTGGAAAGAGTGGATTCATTATAATATACATGGAGTAAAGTGGAGGTAGGTGTCTTTATCTGAAAGGCAAAGGACCTCTATAACTTGCTGCAACATGTGTCACTGGCAAATGGATGTTATTACAGCTTCCAGAGAAAAGCCATGGCACCTCCTGTGTAGTAACACAAATGATCTATCATCTGAAAGAACTCTTAGCAAAGTTTCATTCAACCCAACAGGGAAGAACTAGTGCAAAAGCTCTGTAGCATTTTTATGCACATGTGGAAAATACACATCCACTCAGTTGATGATATGGGGCTTGAGCAGCAATGCAGAGCTAAGGAGTCCCTTCCTGCTTGCTTTTTCAGACTCCATGCTGCAATCATCACTTCTTCAGGCAAGCTCCTTCTCACTTTTTGGCGAGCTCTTTCCATGTAGCTCAGTTCCCTGCTACAGTTCACAGCATAGCCCATAACCTGTTATGTCTGTCCCCCATCATGCCAGGCGCTGTACAACAGGGATAGAAACAAGCTGGTCTGGCTTGGGAACTCTATAGACCAATGTTATTGCTAAACCTTGCACCATCATCCAATAGGCAAGAATTGTTAAGTGTGATTAAAGAAAGAATTGAACACATGTATCAGAAGTAATCCTCAACCTACAAACACCAGAAATTACAGAAATATTGGCACTGACAGACAGTTCTGACACCCACCAGCCCTAACAATCAGTTATCTCCTAGGCAAACTGACAAAATGGCAACACATAACACAAAACCAGGCTGTAGTAAAGACCTGCTAATGAGAGCCCCAGCTGAGTATTGCATGCTGTAAAATAGGTAAAACATTTGTTGTATCACTTCATTTATGAAATGTTTAGGAGAAACCACACCTCGTCTTGATATTGATGGGTCAACCTCAACACCTCTCTCATAGGGAGTACCACCATTTAGTAGCAGCTCATACGTCCTGTGAAAGAAGAGCAGCATAATTAAACTAAAAAAATATGTGTGAGAAATGCACCACGCTGTTCTCTGAGAAAGAAACCAACCTGCTATCTCAAATAAGGAAAACAGACAAGTTGCTTGTGGTTATTACTAATATTTTATATGAACTGACTAAGCCCAATTACTAAGTAACCAAAATTCAAATGATAAATCTGAAATTAACTTTATATTCATACCATTCTGGAAAAGCAGGTGGACAAGAGATGCTAATGTTACAAGCACAACCTTTTTGCCTAGTTTAAGTCCTAGGAACTAATGGTTACTGCACACTTAAGGATGGAACTTTTAGACACTGAAATGTATTTTACAAGGTGAGAAAGCTAGCCAATCTTAGTTTGGAAGTATGGAGCATTTTTAATATTAATTTGTCTTGAAGAGTGGAATATTTTTAATGTTAATTTCATATATTTCACACCTAGATAAAAGAGCAGATTAGAGATGGTGCAGCTATTCCAGTGGTTGATGTACTGTGAAATGAAGGTCTAATCTAGTTTTCTTCTTCCAGTTTGGAAGAACTGTCTGTGGAACTATAAGGGCATATAGTTAAAAAACAAAACCACGCTCTAGCGTGGTTAGTTGGACAGCACAGTTTTCATTACAGTCTTCCTGGTGGTCTTTATCTCTTTGTATTGATTGCAGAGATAATCTAGAGAGCAAGACAGTAAGGTGGGGTCAGCTAGCAGCCTTAGTACAGAGATTGAATAGCAGTAAGAGTATCCCTGCTGCAAAGAAGAGTGGAGAATATTTAAAAGCCATGTGCAGAGATTAAACAAGTTCAATGGAAAACACTGAAATGATCTAAATAAAAGCTATATCGTACCCTATGGATAGAAAAGAAGGGGGCAAATTAAGTTCACATCATCAGTGCAAACAGCATCTCCTATATTAAATATTGCATCTCTCCTTTATTTACCATTCTCTGAATGGCAAAAGAAACCTACAGAAATCACACACACATAGGTCAGGTAGATAAAAAGAAAGAGCAGAATTAAAAAGGACACTCATCTTCAGCTTTACTTAATGTTTTGATTTTATATAAACAAAGTTCTTAAGAACTTCCTACTAACTCAGACATTTCCATAGCTTTAAAATTCTATTGAGGACTATTTTTAAACAAATATTAACTTGCAGCATTTCAGACCTGAATGTTGGTTCCAGGGAGCACTTTTCCCCACACAAACTTAGTTTGTTTGAACATGCATTGTGTGTGGAAGTGTCACCGAAATCGGTCTCTGGTGGTCCCTAGTGGTGTCAGAAGAGGTGTCACTCAGCATCTTGCCATGAACTTTGCTCTACTTTTCCGTACATGGTCTCAACTTGGCTTACTTCCTTGTTTGAGAAAAGCTGTCTTGGTCCTAATCTGGGCTCCAACTGGCTTCTGCTGGTTTATCTGTACTTTCTCAGGATGTATCAGTCCCAGCTGCACCTGTGTCCTTGGGTATGTTTGTCTGAGGCTCCTGTTGAGACTCCTCCTTGTCCGAGCTGGTAACAGTTCCCCCACTCCCCCCCTTTGAGCCTCTTTCTTGTCTGGGGCCTTTTGGTAACAGTTGAAGAACCAGCATTCTCACTGGGAGATTCAGCACAACCTGCATATTAGACTGGATTATTATACCTGCCCATATCAATGGGCAAAATTTGAAATATGAACTTTACTCCTAGGCTAACAAGTATTTATATTAAAAATAAGCAAGAAAGCAATATATAGAGAGAGGCGTGGAATGAGGGCGAGCAAGAGGGGAAAAAATCAAAACCAACTTACTTGGAAGGAACAGGCACTCCATCAGAAGTAAAAAGCTTCAGGAATGCCCAGCCACAGCTTAACTCTCCTCTTTCACCTGTTGACTAGAAAATAAAAGAGCAACTAACTCAAGCAGCTAAACTGGAATGAATGACTGAACCACAAATAACTATTTAGAATATCCCATAAAGAATTTCCCTTAAAATGGTAAGACCCAGATTCACGGTAAGCAAACACTGACAATGTCACATTCGCAGGCATCTGAAGATATTTTACCAAACAGTTATGCTGAAGTTGATCCTTAATAAATATATTTAAGAGACCGGGATTTATAAAGACATGAAGTACACACTTAAGATAATCATAAGTATATCAAGCTCCTGAAAATAAAGAAATCCACATATATAAAGGTGAACTCCCCAAACCTGCAATGATGTTCTAAAGAGAGAAAGGAAGGAAAACAAACAAACAAACATAAAAAACAAATGAGTTAACCATTTGATTCCAGGGCTAACAGTTTCCCAGTCAGTGACCCTGCACATCAGAGAGCTTTACTCACAGTACCAGAGAGACAGTGCCTGGGAAATGGATGGGCTGGTACACAGGATCAACTCCATCTCCAGCCTCTATAACAGGTCTGCTGCATGACCCTGAGAGTTGCCACTTCACCTTTCAGGACCCCAGCTTCAATACATATAAAGCGGGGGTAAAGATTGTTCAGTTCTTTTTAAGGCAACCTGCTGGACCAAGCAGAGAGATTAAGACCCAGAAGCACTACTAACAGCTAGGAATGTGTACACCCTCCAGCCTTCATTTGACCTCATTCTGTAAACAGAGGAGACAACTTTACATAATTGTGACTACTCAGATTAGCAGAGAAGGACCATTATGCCCCATTAGGTCTCTGTGAATCATCAGTTATTGACATGTTGTTCATCAGCAGGACTTAAACAGCCCTGTTTCCTACAGATTTACATTTGATTTATCCCCCTCTGCAACAATCCCACACCTCCACCACACTATCAGCATGTCTCTATTCCACATTGTGACCAGCACTGCACTCTTGCACCTTCAGGTTCTCTCTATGCCTGGTTTGTGTGCTCCCCTTTCCTTCCATTTCCCCAAAGCTCATTAACTACCCCACAGTAACCCCAGCTCCTTCCCATACCCCCTACCCAGAAGGCAGACAAGAGCAGAAGTTACAGCTGGTTCCAAGCAGGCAGGCAGATCAGAACATGTAGCAGATCAAAGAACAAACCATTACTAAACCTTCATTGAAGCTTCCCCTCTGCCCAGCCACTGATTTTCAAGTGTGACCTCTGCATCTTTGAAACCTCTAACATTTTATCTCGTTTGGCTGAAATTAGACCTTACCTTCCAAAGTCATTTAGAGCTTTCTCTCTCTCTCCTTGTGCTGTTAAGCTCTGCACTCTGCCTCCCACCCAGAGAGCAGTGGTCAGAAAGGGGACAAGGACAAGGGACTGGAACTCCCCACTGAGCTATGCCACCACCCCTGTAGACCAGAGGCAGGAGGGAAGCCTTCTGTGGTGACTAGAAGCCCTGCCTGCCTGCACTGCTCTTGAGCTCTAAGCTTCTCAGTATTGCCACTGGCTCTCTACACATCAACTTCTATTCCTCATCCTTAACTACAGGTATGAATGAAAAGAGATAATATATCAATACTCCCTTATTTGCAACTTCTGTCTTTTCAGAATTCCACTGCCCACCATTTAATACCCTGCTTGCTAACCTCATTACCCCATTTTCCATCCTTCACCCATGATTGACTTGACTGGCAAGGTTTACCTGAGGAAGATGAGGACAATAATGAAAACTTGAGTGCTCGGAAACAGACTGCAAGAACACTCCAGTCAGTCTTGTAAATGAAATAGTTGAGATGTTTCAGAAGAGCGATCTGTTCTGAAAGGTCAGCCACTAAAAAGACAGCTTCTCCTCCAGATATTAATATTTCTTATGCTCTTGCATATATCCTCTATCCAGTATATTAATTCTTACAGGAAAAGGTACTTCACTATCCATCAAATCACTAACCATTGTACTTTTCAGAAGCAGACCCTAGATGGATAGAAGGATATATCTGTATCAACTGCAGCTAGAAACCAATGTCCATACTATTTAAACAGTTCGAATTTTAGTTTCCAAACTATATAGCAGAGCAGTCTGAAATGAATCACATTGTAAGCCATTCAGTTGGAACAAAGAAACAGAAAAAGCAATGAGGGAACGATGAGAAAATTGGTCCTTTGTGATCACACTACATGAGATCTTTGACAGACTAACAGAAATTACGTCGATGTAAGTAAAAATACATGCATGCCCACTAATCAGAAAATCTTTTGATTTCCCGACATTGACTAGAACTTAAACTCTTCAGAAACCAACATCTCTCCTCTCTTTCCCAAAAGCCAAAACAAAGACAATCTTGTAGTAAGCTACATTCAGTTACACTTCCATTTGGATCTCACAGTTCAGTATTGAGATGCTGCAGCTTAAGGTAGAATTTAGGACAGCAGATTCACTTTATAAACATGTACTTGCAATGATTTATTCTGCAGCTTTACACACTTACATTGCGAATATAAGTGATGCCAAGTTCAAATAATATGCCAATGTCTGAAGATGAAGAACTGGACCTGACAAAACAGTCACCATCCAGCAAACTGGGTAGAATGCCTGTTACCTAATACAGGAGGGAAAAAAGTGAATGCACATATTTAAAAAATTCTGATTTTTAAAGGCCACTGAAGACATTAGACATTCACATCAGATCTTAGAGCCGATTCCATGATATATAAAAAAGTGATGAGTATAGAACCAATTTCAGTTGAACCCCCTGCTCCCCTCATTCTTTATCTTGCCAAGCAGCATAGCTATGCTAGCAAAGTACTATTTTTGTTGTTGGCGGTGACAAGCCATCAAAGAACTTTAGATGTCAGAAAGCATTTAATTCCCTCCAAAAACACAGCTACAACTGGGGTAAAACATGATAACTCTTACAGGTGTGACTGTGACCTTACACAACACCTAGCTGTAGGAAGGAGTGCATGCTTTATTTATGAAATCAAAGCAAAAGCTCATGTGAAATTGCCAGTCTCTTCCCTTCTCCATGAACACCATCTAGTGTGGGCCTAATATCAATTCATACTTAACCAGTGCTGTCTGCTGGATCATCAAGTCCTCCTGCTGCTTTTTCTTCTACCTACTCCTTTTCTCCAAAGTGTTTGTTTGGAAAAAAAGTCTGTTCAACCATTGTTCAAGGCGTCATGGCTACAGGCCAAGGAAGGCACTAGCACTTCAGTTATCCTAAGTGTTATTTCAGTTAGTCTGAATTCACATACTTCAGCAAGTGTTTTCTCTTCTAGATGTTCATTTCGGTTCTGGGAAAAACAACAGTGTTTAGCCCCTTGATTAACAGGCTTGAGATCTAGAGCTGACCAGTTGTAGGTATGTCAGCAGTTTCTTCCCCCAGAATCCCTTGACTCAGGAGAGAAACAACTACTGCATTAATCAAGTCAAGAAAGGTCCTGTTTTAGGGACAAGCAAACAGCACCATGCATTGGGTTTTTTGCATCTGCTCTCCACAGTTACTCAGAGGCTAAGACAGCGTAGTCACGGAAAGACAATTAGCTATTGAAAGCCAAATGCTCAGGTACAGTATTAACCCACTGAGAATTCCTTGTAATACATTTTATTTCAGCAAGAATGCAGGAAGTAATAGATATCTGCAAAAAGAACCTGTAAATAGATAGTTACTGGCTATGTCATTTCCTGAGCTAGATACCTACCCTTGGAGAAAAGGTCCATGTTTGGGGATTTTTAGGTTGCCATGTAGCTCTCACTGTATGAATGTTACTGAGCACCTAAAACATGAGAGCAGGGAAGACTACTAAGACAAGTTTTCCTAGAAAGCTATGCAGCTTTAAGAAAATGCAGTATTATCCAAGATTAATCCAACCATCTGCATGCAACAAAGATAAAATTACACTTGCTCTTCAATTTCATCAGATAGTTTCAATTTAAAGGACTACAGAGAAAGTATTCTCTGAAGCCACGCACAGAATCACCAGCAGAGTACTTTCCAAGGATTCCTGCTTCATAAAGTCCAGTAATATAGTCTCTTTTCCCCCAGGAGCATTCAATGGAACAGAACAGCTAAACTGCCAGATTGTTAGTGGTAGGTTACACGATAAAAAGCTCATCTCCGCACGCACACAAAGGAGCACAGAGGAACAATAGCAGGGAGGAAATCTGAATAATACTCTGACCCAGCTACTCCCAGGCTCTTCTCTACAAACACAGAGGCACAATGGCAGGCCCGGGAACCCCAATTACACACTCAGAGAAATGGAGCCTGCTGGGGCAGTCACAGAAGAACCATCAGTCCTATGGGCTGGGTGTGACACGCACCATAGTGAGTCAATGGGAAAGGCTCCCCTGATCACCTCGCAGACCAGAAGAGGTTAAGGGGCCTAAGGGTAAGGGACACATTGTGGCATGCAGGGGAAGAGCATTTGGGGATTGCACAAGACTTACTACGGAATCTTTATGGGAGTAACCAAAGGTGGGAAAAGAGAGGGATCAGGTGGTTCAGGGAGGAACAAGGGTGGGAAAATAGACAGAGAAGATGATAAAAGGGGCCAGTTGCCTGTAAACAGGTACTGGTCAGTACGTTGTCTGGCCATACCCTGAGCCTGATCAGTAGTCTGTCCTGTCCTCTCATTAAACTCCATTTCTAATTATTTTCCTGGGTGGGGGACTCTCTATTCTGTGTGCATGTGTGTGTATGAAGGCCTAAGTGCCAGCAACTGGAGTCAGACCATGAGTCACAGAGTCCTGTGTGTCTGGAGTGCCAGCAACCAGAGCGAGTGAGGATATGTGTGTTTGTGTGATTGTTACCAAAGGTCGGTGACATGATCACAAACAAATATCAAGCCAGACTAGCCAGTGAGTGGGCCTTGAGAGCCAGGTGTGCACACGTGTGCGTCTCTAGAGATGTCGGAGTCCACAGGAGAGTTGGCTACTAGAGGGACCAGAGGGTTTAGGACAACTGCTGGAGAGACTGTGGGGCATGAGGGTCAACTGAGACCCACATGTGTGTGTCTCTGAAGAAGGCAACTGGGGGAAGGAAGGATTCAGGGGCCAGCTACCCACAGTGTGCCTGGCTGGGATGCACATGTGTTCATGTGCATGGGTGAAGAGATCTGTACCAGCAGCTGGAGTGGGACTGCAGGCCTTGGGGGCTCATACATCCAGGTACCAGCTACTGGGGATACTGGGGATCCAGAGGCAAGCTACAGGATAGACTGTGTGTCTAAGCCCAGCCTACTGGAGGGATCCACACTGCATATGTCTATATAATTCCCACTAACAGACCTTTATCTTGATCAGCCAGAGACAGGAGCAGGTTGCTAGTGCTAATCGTGTTTGTGTATGAGCTGAGTGTTTCTGTCTGTGCTGATCTTTGTGGCTGGCCTGTGTGTATATATATGTGTATACAAGTGTTTGTGTGGGTGCCTATTGGACATACATGCTCGGCCTTGCTATTCACCAACTTGGGGGGCATGGAGCTGTGGCAGCCTACCCTCCATTAGGCTACCAGATTCAGCAACCCCTAACAGTTAAAAATATCAACAAAAATTCAAAGTTCTATCTTTCTGAATTTAAAGAAATTAATTTTTTCTAAATTTACATCTATTGAGGTGTGTGCGTCTCCAATGATTTACACAAATATCATTAATTTATATTGTTAATTTCTTTACCATATGCCACACATTTTCAAAAAAGCTGTTTGGATTTTACATAGTTATGAACAATACGTGAACATTATGTTTCTTAAAAAAAGAAGAAAGTTTAAATTATTACACTCCAAGAAATGAGCTGAAAAACACCACAGCCTTACTGACTAGATTGGGTTATCAGCACATTCATAGTATTTTCAAAAGCAGCTAAGGAACTTAGGGATCTTTCACTTTTATTGAGACTACAGTTCCTAAGGAACTCCTGAAAGATCCTAAAGCATTACACCTGAGCAAGACTTTTTTTGATAGCCAAGCAACTTACCCGATTGCCATCAAATAGACAAAGTCGAACATGTCTACTGAGAACCTGTATGCTGACTCCTGGGAGAGGAATCATTTTACAGCTCCATAAAGTTACAATCATGGATACTCGAGTTGCTCTTCGATGGATCTGAAATACAGACAACAAGAAGGATTAAATCTTTCATACAGGCTCTTCCTGTATGTAGTATCATTTTTGTGTTTGTTTATTAAGAAGATTAAGTGTACGGTTCACTAGACTGGATTCTTCTACCCACTGGTGAAGCACTAGCAGCAAAATTTCTTCATAAGTCTTCTTCAGCTCTCCTCTAAGGACATTACTAAATATCTTTAGTGCAGCAGATAAGAACGGAAGGGAATATTGTCATGAGTTTCTTCCCTAAGTATTTCAGGACTTATTGGCAATTACAATTTCTGAGCTGTTGTTTTTCCAGAATTATTTTGTAAATAGTTTAACAATGGTGCAAAATAAGATGCAATCATGGGTCAGAATGAAAGCAGTCAAATGAAATGAGTGATTTCACAGTGACTTACAGAAGTTCAGGCTTTAGGAACTCAGACTTGTCAGCCATGCAGATCTGTTTCACCCCAGACAGGAAAGAAATCCAGAAGCTCAAGATGAAACTCTTACGTAAGACTCAACATGACAACTTCTCTTGATTTTTTGCCTATTAGTAGAGTATGATAACATCTACTGCTTAAGGAGTCTATACTGACATCAAAGAAGTCTAGCATCTGTTTCACAGCAATATCTACCCACTAACACGACATGGTTTTTTTAGGTTGCTAGTAATTCACACTTAGAGATTCTGTTATTTCCCTCTTAACACAACAATATCATAGCTCTCTCACTAGTAATACTCACAGTATCTTTTTCAGAGTTCCACACCAAGTCTTTGAAAGCCAGTTGGGAGGGAGTAAGTTCAGGCTGTATAAAGTAACTTGCTCGAAACTGATTACCTACAAGAAAACAACATTTTATTCTGTTATTTGCACTCCCTCCCCAATTCCTTCATCCTGAAGGGATTCGATTTTTAAATTTTGTCACAAAGGAACAGACAACATTTTATCTATCCCAACATACTTCTCACAACAAAAGGAACTTTAAAAATTCTTAAAATTTCTATAAATTTTACTGTCACAAAATGAACAATGCCCACAATTCAAATGTAGCTAAAGTCCATTAGAATATTTGACTGATCCAAACAGAACTTTGGAGGCATCTTCTAAAACTGCCCTTTAGAACGTGCAAAACAGTCTGTACGCTTTCTGCAGTGTTTCATTCCAGAAGCACAGTAATAAAAATAAATAAATAAATCAAGAAAAAGAGCTATTTTTGAGACAGTTTTAAATTAATAGAAAAAAGACATGAGATGTGCAATAAATTCTGTGAAGAGACTTCAAAGAGCTCCAGAAAAGAAGGGAGGAAAACTATATATATATATATATAATATATATAATATATATATATATATATATATATATATATATATATATTTAAAAAAAAAAAAAAATCTATTTCTGCAGTGTCAATAGGAAGTCTCCTCCAAAGAGGAAAATCCTGGAAGTCACTAAGAAATTTGTTATTGTCTTTGTGTGGCCAGGATCTCACCCAGATAAATAAAGACTGAATTGGAGGGGGCGGGGAGGGGAAGTGTTTTCAGATTACTTAACCAAAAGTAATGGCAAAAGAAACTCACCACAGATGCTTAAGAATCCTGCACTGCGATTATTAAGAGAAAAATCTTACCTTCTTCTAAGAGCTGGAAAAGTGTGGATAGGCGGAATCCTGCAGGAACGGCTCCCATGGTTGCCAATATCTCTACCGTGTCATTCTGCTCAAAGAAATTTTGATATTGGCATTCCTGCTATTAAATAGCTAATTCTATTCCAATTTACAGCTCTCAGGCAGCCAATATGAAAGGCCTGGGGCATCAGTTAGGTCTTCTAATTTGAAGCTAGTTTAGCCCATTCCCAGAAACATCTTTTATTTTGTTTTCTGCATGACCCTAGGCAGATTCCCACTTTGCTAAATCCCACTTCCATTTCAGAGAAGCACCATAGCAGCCAGTTACAGAACAAAACCACACCCTTGAAACAAGAACTGGTGAAGCACTACTATGGCAAAACAACAGAAGACATCTCATTTGTGTCTTCATTGAGACACACAGGCTGGGCTGCAGCCTATTTCTAAAGCATTAGAGAACCTTAACTTTTCTTGCTAGAGAAAACAAGCTAGAAATGCTCATTAAAAACACTCATCTGTACTATAAGATAAAGCATTTAGTAAAATACCAAGCTTACTCTGCATAATAATTAATATTATGGTAACTTAAGTTACTATATAAGAAATATACCTACCTCTGTGACAGCTTTTCTTACAGCACTCCAGTGAGAATCTGTCCTGGAAAAGAAATAATATTATTCTTTTATAAATGCATCACCCCCATGCGGACAAAAATTTTTAAATGGAATCCATGTGTTTGTCTTCAAATACCAGAAGCTTAGTATCTCAGATAGATACGGTTATTAATGAATATTTCCAGCTACCAATACTAAATAGTAGAGTGGCTCATGAGCTGTAACACGACCCAATACATAACCCAGTCATTCTTTTATTATACGAGACAAAAAAGCAAGCCAAAACAAAATTTTCCCCAAAATCTAGGAAATTGTCTCCAAATTGAAATTGATAGAATAGAGAAAAATCCAAGCTTCACTGAAAACACAAAGAACCAAATACACTGGTGAGGTATTCTAACTGTAAGTAATGTACTGCCATATTTAAGGAGACAGGGAGAGTAATTATACACACATTTGCTTTTGCATCACTACATTTACCTTTTTTTAATTTTGGTTCCATCTGCTGTTTCATCTACCACCTCTATCTGCTCTTCACTTTCCTCTTGGCTTTCTTCATCTTTATTATAGACCTGCAATTCAGATTCAGAAACGGAAGGTGTTTGCTTTTGTCACAGTTCTGTTTTAAAAAAAAGCATTCTCCCACCATAGCATGCCTTCATAGTTTAGAAGAGGAGTTTTTCCTGTCTGCAATGACCTATCACTCCCGAGCACTGTAACTGTAGAACAGACCCCTTAGTTCCGCAGCTACAGTAAGGGACCAGAGTATTCTTGCAAGGGCATGTTGAACAGGAGAATGCATTTACAAGGCACATTCTTTAAAGAGAAAAATGCATCAGCATCATGAAGTACAAAGTCAGCTACCCAACCCAGTCTTTAGTTACATTCTGAAACACTCTGTCCCATGATGTAACGGTCAGACTAGCAGGACTCAATCGATCCAAACTGTGTGCCCACATGTAAATGTTTGCCACAACTGCATACTGGATGTACATGCACGGTACACACACTAATGTGTGTAAGCTGCTCTCAATAATAAAAAGTTACAGAACTTCAAAATTATTTTTGAAAAGGCTGTTTTGTGTTAAATTACAAAATACTCTGCCTTCCATACGAATTTCACATTTCACATGAGTCATGAAAAGTATGAGTTATTCCATAGCAGGCTGAGGCCTTCAGAGTTGACCTTTAGTGACAAAGATTATCATTTTCATATTTAAGAAGCTTCTCTGCAAAAACCACGTCACATCAAAAATCACGTCACATTCTCCCAAGGCACAAAAATACTTGTTTTTGCTAACTACCTCCATACACATACATACATGGTGTTATTTGAAAATAACTGGCAAAATAGCATTGTGTAACCATGTAAGCATTATTGATAAAACAGCTATATAAAATTGATCATAACATATATATAAGATAACAGAGATTATTCTCTAATGGAATAAGGTGACAGCACACTAACCGCAAGATAGGTTTTAGGAACGAGGCCTCTCTCCCCTTTTGAATTTTCGGCTACCCACCAGCCATCGGCCTTCTTGTCATGTATAAGCAGGACTTCACCTTTCTTCACCATCCGAAGGAGAGAGAGAGACAAAACACAACCAATAGGTTTAAACCCAAGTATTTCAAAAAGGTCCCAGATGTGATTGCTATTCAAATTCTTCCCATAACAGGGATCAGAGACTACCACTACAAATTCTGCCACTACAGAAGATGGCAAAAGGACACTGGACTCCACTAGGCCAACTGTATACTGGGAAAAGCCATTTCTCCCCAAATTCTGCAAGCAAATGGCTGAATCCCAGAAGCATAGGATTTAATTATAGTTACTGCTTAGTACAGGATTATCTGCAGTAACAGAACAGTGAAAGAGACTTTTATAGACATATTTACTTTAAATGTGAGGTCCCCTTCTTGCTGTGCGTTGAAGTTTCCCACTGCAATACATTCTTTAACATCTGGATCATCCAACAATTTATCTTCATCTTCATCATCTGCTTCATCACTGTCTTCCTCCTCACTACTTTCTTCATCTTCATCACCATCATCCTCTTCATCTTCATCTTCTGTTTGAGCATCCTTCTGATGCCCCTCATCCCTACCCAAAATAAAAAAAAAATACATCAAATTATTACAATTTTTATTTTTACAGAACTTCTCAAAATTTCTCTAAAAAGCTTGCAATACAGGCTTCTCCACAAGTTTATTATCCAGATATAGAATTTTCATGCCTGCATTTTACTCTCCAGGCCAATCTGAAGAAACTCCAAAATCCCAAAGGTGTTTCATCCCTAAAGGTTGACACCACAGTGCATTCACTCCTCTCAACGGCCACATTTTTTTTTTCCAGTCATTAACCACCATCCTTAGAAACATCCAGCAAGTCATTCTTGACTGCACCAGTAAAGCAAGCCCCACATGAACCAGCTCTTCAGCACTTTTGCTCTTGAACAGTCACATGCACTGTTATTTATGGAATACTCTATTCTGTCTCCCCCAGTCTTTTGAGAAGGTCTCATTTTGCATATCTTGCTTTTATAACCCTACTACTCTTTCTCTTCATCTTTCTCCTCAGTGGCAAAATGGCTCTGGCCTCCAAAGATCTTAGTGAAAGCTCACTTTTGTGGCACATATTTCAGGTGTAGCACCTCTCATCGCGCTGCTGGTGCTTCTATGTTTTTCATCCTGCAAAGTTCTCTCTGCCATCCAGCTATGAGAAAATATGGGTAACACCAAATAAAAAAAGAGAAACGCATCAAGAGGAGAAAGTTTTCCACAAGAAACAGACAAGCATTAGGCCTTACTTTAGTATGTGGGAGGACCTTAGCTTAATTTCTCTCAAAGCAGGCAGTGCCTGGTGTTAGTGCACCAGTAAGTATACACACATCTTGCATGGCCACACACAGAAAACATCTTGTCCATCATTTTTTAACTACACGTTAAGATAACAAAGGAGATGTACTAACAACATTTCAGGGTCCTTTCCAGCCCTGCATGTACAATTCTATGAAAGTGCAGATTATAATTATTTAAGCTACTTACACAGTGTAACTCATAGTCACATTATCCTGATCCAAGATCAGAGCAAGTTTCTGCAGCTGCTGAGAGAGTTTTTGCAATAGTTTCTCTTCTTCTTCTTTCCTCTGATTATAATTCCCTATAGGTGCAGGCTCATCAGCCTGAGAAAGAAGAATATAATAAATTGCTTAAAGAATCAAAGCTAAAATTCCCCCCAAAAGTTACTTTTCCAGACATGTCTCAACAGGTTTTACCCTCCTGGGCTGCTGTCATCCCCTGTTCAGTGACACCTGTCTTGCCCTCTTACTCTGCCGACGTGAAATTTCACGTTAAATTTCAAATCTGCATTCTCCACTCCCAGTATAACGCATCTGGTTGATAAACATTTTAAGCCCAGAATTTGCACATAATGAAGCATAAAAAATATGCTTTTATGTAATATTTGTATTAAATGTTTCTCAGAGTCCACAATCAGGGGTTATACAGTGCTAGGCATTGCTCTTGTCCTGAGGCACCTAAAATCTAAGGACATTGGTGTTCTCTGAACATTCAGTGTGATGCATTTTGAGAAAAACCACTAACATATTTCTCTACATACTTACCTTTTTCAAATTCTGAAGTACATTTGTATTCTCCTCTACAGATTTCTTCAGCTGCATACATCTGTATTGAAAGCAAGACAGATAGACTGTGCTTTCTTATCTCTGATAAACACGTAACCCAAATCATGCATAATCACTGAAATTTGTAGATTTAGATACCTGGACCTTCACACAACTGTGCGCACATACAGCTTTACAAGTACCAATACTTGCCCAAATGGCAGCTCATAAGCCAAGAATTTAGTGCTCCTTTACAAGAGGTATATTAACAAAACTATTTAAAATTGAAGCATCAGTAAAAGATGTAGAACAGAGAAACAAAATGAAATTGTCATCTGGCCCTCAAAATTTTTTGGTGACAATCAGACAACCACACAAGAATCCTTGAGGAACTGAAAGATGAAATAGCTAAACTGTTTATTATCCGTAATGTGCAAATGCTCACTTAAAACTACTTCTACCTCTGAGGACTGGAAAGCAGCTAGCGTGTTGCTTCAGCCTGAAAAAAAGATGAGTGAGAAAGGGCAGGACAGAGATCTGTACAACTATGAGAAAAATGGAGAAGGCAGATGGGGAACTGTTGTCGGCTTCTTCTTCCAACATAAGGATGAGAGGACATGGAGTTAATCTACAGGGGCTAGACTCAAAACAACCAGGAGGTGGTTCTTTCCATAAGATGTAGTTAAACCCTGCAACTCCTTGCCAGGAGGCACTACTAAGAATGTGACTTCATGAAAGGATTAGACAAATTCATAGAAAAAGATAAATCAACAGATACTAAACACAACCAGGATGTCTGAGTGCAGTGGCATGACTGAGGCCACACCTGAGACGATGAGACACAGGGAGAACATTCAGGAGGTATTTACCTGTATGCTGTACCTCTATGATGTTTGCCTACACACTTACCTGTACATACATTATTTCACAGGCATATGCTGTCACACACCAAACTCTGTACTAGGCCGACTGCTGACCTAGCCCATTATGGTTGCACTTGTCCAGCACCGACTCTAAGGAAAGGTGCTGGGGTTAACGCAGGAGTAGCACAGTAGATTGCAGTTCCTCAGGGTGGGAGCTGTGTTTTTCTGAAATGATCCACAGTTTCGGTAACACTAGGTAAATAGAAGCCTACCAACAGATTCTGGTGACTCCTCTTGTTAAACCCAACACCAACTGACACAGCAGAAAAGACTACAGATTTTAAAAGCAAAACAAAACTAAAAAATCCTTTCCGAAAGAGACCAGAGGCCTGTGCTCCGCTTGCCTTTCACGCCACACAATGCCAGCCAGGTTGACCAGTTCTTTTGCTGGAGAAACTTCAACAAACTACAGCTTCATAGAAGGGAGGAAAACAAACAAATCCCACCAAAAGTGTGCAGTGCACATAAAACTTGCACTTAACTTAAGCTTCTCTTTCCCTAAACACACCTGCAACACGCTGCTACAGCTCTGTGCTTTTTTTCCCCCTCACTTAACTGGTCAAAATCATCTGCATAAGGCTGGGCTATACAATGTGGCAAGGCTAGCAACCCTATTAGCAACCACACTGGCTTTACTTGGAAACGGACATTACCATGCTTCCTCCTCTAAGTTTTTTTTAATTTTGCACTTTATAGACCTGCCAGAAATATTTGTTTAGCAGTACTAAAACACGGTGGATTTAAAATGTGCCTGTAGTGATAAGTTCTCCAGTTAACGATTACAAGATATTTTTTTTTCCTTCCCAGGGAATATGGAAGAAATTGATCATCACGTGCTTTTTCCAGCCCATTCCTTTCCAGGGGGCTGATCTCAGATCTTCAGCTGCCCGCTTGAGCAATTTCCAGTAATGCCATGCTGATGTAGAATGTTTAATTTGTTTTTCAAGAGCACGGTTATGAGAAAGCAAAAAAATGGCTAACGTGTGCACAACTGAAGGCTTTGCCGAGCTCTAAGCAGCATTAGGGTAGAGCAGTAGGTAGCGCCTAGCAGCACAAGTTGCTTTCTCCATATATGCAGAATTCAGCTCTAAAAAGTGACAGTACAGCATCATGGTGACATCACTGAATACTCTTTTTAAAAGTGAAAACGAAACTTGCTAGTGTAATCTGCTCATTTACACACATCTAAATAAATAAAGAATGGTTCCTAGGTGAACTTCTTACAGCTACCCATACTACTTGACACATTAAAGGGCTTTGTTATTCAGAGGGGCCCAACCTCAACAGACACTGGGGTAGGTTCATGTCGCACCCCTCTAGGTCATGTCTATATTGCAGCAACACAGAAAATTGATGCCTAGTAGCTGATGGGCCAAGGACTAGCCTTCAACTGCCAGGGTAGCATCTACTGTTTAAAAATCCATTCCTTGTCTTCTCTTGCTAAAATGCAAGAGACCAAATGGATGGGTTCTGTAAGATGCAAAATATACCACAGTCATGTAGGTAGGACTGTTATGTGTATTCTCATAGTCAACACAGGAGCAGTGGCTAGGTCATTAAGTATCTGATCCTGCAAACGTTCAGGGACATATTTGGCTTTACAGTCATTTCATGTCGTACTGATGTAAGCATGATCTGTCTACTCAGGACTGCAGAAATACATCACTATGAATCCACAGGAACAACTGAGCCAGGCTCACACTCTGCACAAAAACCAGCTCCCAGCTGTGCCACATATAAATAAGCAGATGATTTTTTACAGCACAGACATGGGGCAGCTGAACAGCATGCACACCTGCCTACAGACACAGAGAGCAAGATGCCTGATTACATGAACCCATGCACCATCGAGTCAGAGTTAGGAACTGGGGACTCTTTTATGGGCAAAAAAATAAACTAGCACCAAAGCCTCTTCCCAACATGGTGTTTAGAGACAGGTTTACGTGGGCATCAAAGCAGAGGCAGTGGGAGGCAGCCAGCTCGGCTCTTCTCCTCGGGATGCTGGCGTGGGTGGGGGCCACACCCAGCAAGCGCAGAAGGGAGAGGGCAGAGCAATGAAAGCCCTCGAAGGCCCTGACAAGCGGGATTTGGGCTGACAGCTCTAATAACTGAATTCACACGGGTTAAAAGTGGAGCAAAAGTCTGAGGACGGGACACAGCCTCCACCCCCTCCCGCACGGGCTGTGTCCGTTGTGTTCCCCACGGGAACAGGGGAGCGATGCCGGGTCGCCGGGGCGTCCGCAGCCCCGGAGGGCAGGGACCTCCCGGGCCCGGGGCGCCGCCTCACCTCTGCGACAGGGCCTTCTGCTGCCCGGGGGCCAGGGCCGCGCTCTCCGCCCGCAGCGCCGCCACCTGCAACACAGCGCAGCCGCCGTCAGCCGCCGCCGCAGCCCGCCTTCCCGCCCGGCGCCGCCGCCCCGCCGTACCTGCTCCTGCAGCTCCCGGCTCCGCCACTGCACCCGCTGCAGCGGGCCCCGGGCCCGCCGCCCCGCCATGGTCGCTAGGCAACGAGCGCCGCGGCGCGAGGAGATGGCGTCACGCCCGGGGGCGACGCGCTCTGCGCGCCTGCGCGCTCCTACCCGAGAGGAGGCCACGCTGGGCGACAGGCATGCTGGGAGTTGTAGGCCCCGGGGGACCTCGGCGAGGCCCTCTCCAGGGTCACCGCTAAAAAAAGTACCAGCACGCCATTGCTAAAATAGGTACAATCTGAACTGAGCACACGTGGCTTGAGCCATACGCTCCGGTGAACGGCATCTCTGTTCAGCACAGGATCTCAGCTCCATTTGGTAAAGCACACCCAGGCATTTATATCAATGCAACTTTAAAAGGACCAAAACCTGTTTCTATCCACAGACTACTTTATTCAGTTACAAATCAACATTTCATGACATTAAAGGGCACAGAACAGGGTTGTTTGGTTTTGTTTTTTTTGTTTTTTTTTTCAAAAAAATTTTTTTTTGGGGGGGGGTACTAGTATGCCAATGGGAGTTGTTAAATTAAATCCTCAAAATTCTCTCTTAAGGCAAGCGCAGTACATTACACCACATCAGAAATAGGTGTGCCCAAGCCACAAGAGTTAGACCTCCGCTATGCAAACACACCAAAGCTAAAAAAAAGCAACCAACTAAACAAAAAAAAACAAATCCACAAACCTGGAGAAAAGGCAGGGGTATAATTCAACTTAGATTATGAACTTTAAGATCAGCAGTCTGCACAACTTGCAATAATACTCTGACACAAACCAGGAGCACCACCTTCTCTCAGACTCAAGGAAATACTCTTGGAAGCGCAAAAGGAACAAACTACTGCTATCTGCAGTATGAGGCACAAGTCCAAGGGAAAACCATCAAGAATTTTAGGTCATGATGTCCATTTGCTGGAAGTGGCTGTGATATAAAATAGTAAGCCTAAAGAACCAGTGTAGTCTTTGCAATGACTACATGATAGGATATATAATCCAGTACCTTATGTTCCCTGAAATTCAATGTCCAAAGCACAACCATCATTAATTTAATATACTAGTTCATCCTACCATTGCATGCTGGTGTATCATCACTTAATTGTTCCCATGGGCTTTTTTCATTTGCGTATTTTCATAATGAGATTTATCCCTCATTATGAATATCCTTAGGCTATACTTTCACTTATCAGAATAATAAACATACCTAGGATACACCACATAAGCTTTTTACTAGTTTAATGTACCAGCAGTACTTCTTGGCAAGAGCAGAACAATATACCTCAGTCTTAGGGATGACAAAGCAAGATTAAGTAGAGATAGTCCTTCCAAATAAGGAAAAATATTTGGTGTTGTTCAAAATTAACTTGTCTCTCAACATTTTGCTAGATGGGTTAGTCTGACGTAGGTGAAGATCTTTTTTCTGACAACAGTTTGTAAAAGATAGGTCCTGTCATTCTACAAGATGCTTTCCTTTTCCAACAGCACTGTAACATGATTTTTAAAAGAGTTCTTTTTAAATCCATTTAGATAGAGGTGCAAGAGGAATCCATTATGTTCATTCACTGTCCACTCCCATCAACACAAGGCTGTTAAAGGAAACAAAACAAAGAATTGCATTTACCTTTTAAAATAAGCTGCAAAGACAATAAAAACCTATCAAGCCACGGAAGTCAGCAGCAATAGGGAAACCAAAGAAGAACGACATTCACTAAGCAGAGGAAGGAGTGTGTTTTTCCAGGCTGAAAGCACTGAGATGTATAGCACCGCACTTCTCAGTCCAAGTTTAACATTAGCATTCACTGCTTCTTCAAAACGAAGAGGCAGTCCCACAGAAACCTTGCGGTCAGGAAAAGACAGCTCCTAGAAACACCGCAACGCGTGCCTGAGCCTCTCAAACTCGGCATACGCTTAACAGGGGCCTTCTTAGAACAGAATTAACCCGAAAACAGCATAATTTCAGGTTTAGACAAGGTTTTCAAATTCGCAATGCTTTTCTAAGAACATGACGATGGAAAGAAGAAGCCCCCAGGCGCTCCCAAGCCCCGGCCCCCCTCCAGGCCCAGGCCCAGGCCCCGGCCCGCTCACCGCGCTCAGGCCAGCTCGAGCTGCTCCTGCGCGGCGGCCAGGCGCTGCTGGAGCCGCCGCTTGCGCCACTGGAGGAAGCGGCGGCGGGCGCGCCCGGCCTGCCAGCCCACCAGCACGCCCGCCGCGAAGGCCGCCAGCAGCGCCAGGCGCACGCCGCGCGGCCGCAGCACCTCCAGCGCCATGACAACGGCGGCGGGAAAACGCCCGCCTACGGCGGTGCGCGGGGGACAAAAGCTCTCCCCCCCGGCGAGACCATGTGGCGGCCGCGGGGGGGGATGTTGGGGGAGGGGGCGCTCGTCGGCTCCGCGTTGGCCCCAGCAGCTCCGCGGGCAGACGGAGGGGGGCTCCCAAAGCGGCACAGCCCGCGCGGCCCCGGGCCGGACGGACACGGGGTCCCCGTGCCCCGCCGTGTGCTCGTCAGCTCCGCAGCCCCCCTCCCCCGGGTGAGGCTTGGTACGAGACGCCCCCAACGCCCCGCCCTCGGGGGGGGGCCGCCCGGCGCGGCGCGGCGCGGCGCGGCAGGACCCTCGTCCCCGCGCCCCCCCGCTTCCGCCGGCGGGGCCGGGCCGGGCCGGGTTAAATCCGGCGGGGCCGGTGGGGGGGGGGGTCAGTCCGTCCCCCGCGCCCTGAGGCCATGGCTGAGGCGGCGGCCGCCCCGCAGGTAGCGGAGGGGGACTCGGCCCGGCCCTGCCCGGGGAGGGGGGCGCCGCGAGGTGTCGGCCCGCTGCGGGGGCAGGCGGCGGTTGGCGCTCGTGGAGGGGAGGGGGGCAGGTGCCCCTCGGTCGCCGCCATCGGAGCCGCCGGCGCTGGTGACCGACCTCCCTCCCTTTCCCCAGGGTCTCCTGCTGGCAGCAGCGTTCGTCTCGGACGCGCAGTACAACAGGAACATCCCCTTCGAGACCTCCCCGGAGGCGGTCAGGTAAGGAGGCGGCGCGGCGGGGCCCCCACGGCGGCCGCCGCCGCTGTGTCTGCGCAGGGGCCCGCCGCCCTCGGAGGCGGCGTGCCGGGCCGGGGGAGCCAGCCGCAGCGCTGCCCGCAGCGCCTTGCCCGCGGGGAAGGCTCAGGGCTCCCGACCCCCTAGCGAAGGCCTGGGGAGGAGTGGCTGGGCGCGATGCAAGGAGCGGGGTTCAAGCTGAAAGGTGTTTGTCGACCGAGGCTCAGCTTGCATATATGTTAAGGATGGGAAAAGAAACAAAAGCTTCTTGCTGCTGAAGAGAAAGAAAGAAAGAAAAAAATCTTTCAACAACGAACCTCTGGCATCAGTGCTCTGTGGAGACAGGAGAACATGGGAAGCTTGGCCAGCCCTCATCTGTCCAGGAGGGGATGTGGGAATGTGGCTCTTCTCCCCTCCAGCTGCTGGTAAGGGGCCAAGCAACTTTAACCAAAGAGGTGACTTTTCCTTAAGGCTTGGACTGCTTTAGGCGAGCCATTTCTATGTGTAGTACTTAAGGCAAGGTGGCTAGTTTGGAAGGGAAAGATGATGCAAAAGACTGCTAGCAAAGCAGTGTGTGAGCATTAATGACCCCTGTAGTCCTACTTCTCCCCTCCTTCCCCCCACCCTCACAAAAAAACCCAAAAAACTTCCCTTTTACTTAATTCCCTTCTCTTGACTAATAAAGCTTCTGGATCTGTAGGGTGTCTTGGAGACACAATAGTTCTGAGTATGTTTGTTGTTATAAAGGCACTGAGCAGGTAGATGCTATTCTGTAGCTGTAATGCCTGGCTGCTTCTAGCAAGCACAGACTGTGCACCTGTAGTCTTGTTCTGTCTGAGTATGTTAACTATTAATCACAGAAATTAGTTGTTTTCTGAATGGCATTATCATGATGGTATTGTCAAGGGCAGAATGTCACGTTATCCATATAATCACCTGCTCTATAGCCTTTATTTGAGGTGGCTATTGGGAAGATGAGATGATTATTTGGCAATGTTGGTGGCCTTTATATCAGCAGGGAAACTATATGCTCTCTCCATAGGACTGTTCCACAAATGAAAGGAGCCACTGTTGCATAGTGTGACGTCTGTGGGGAGTTTGAAACTAGATGTGTTCATGGTTAATGCGAGCATTCATTGGAGGTTTTGTTGCCTTAGGGAATTGAATACTTCTTGACTTGTGTATTAAAATAGCTTACTCTGCAACTCTGTGCTTCTCTCTGGTGGCTTGTCTTGTCTCTTTGCTCCTTAACCTGCAAAGAAAGGAGGTTAGATATTTAAACAGACTTAGTTTGTGTATCGTTTGGCTATCTGACCTTGGCAGAAGTTTGCACTCAAATTAAGGAACAAGATAATTACAAAAAAGTAACTCTAACAAATCTACATGTTTCAGGTCTTAAACTCAACTGCAAAACACCTGTGTTTCTTCTTTCTGACCTTTTTCCTCCCTGAAAGGGAGTATAGGGACTGTCAGCTATGAGAGTGGAAGGAAGGACCAGGAAAAAACAAGCTAATTGGGCCGGACAGTGGGCCCCAGCCCTGGCTGAGATCTGGGAAACCTGTCCAGTCAATCTGAGGTTGTGCAGGCACAGTGTGAAGGTTCCCCCCGGTAGTTCTTGGCTGGCAAAAATTTGCAAACACGCCCCTGCTCTGCTTGCAGCACTGGTACCCTTCTCCCTCCATGACTATTTGAGATATTCTTCCGAGATTCATTTTCCAAGCCCCTGGGTATGTGCATTGAAGCCCTGGCTTATGGTGCCACTGCCTTCTTTCCACAGGCTTTACTATCTCTATAACCATTGGATGATACAAGCAGCCACCTACTTCTTCATCTTTCTCAACCTTTCCCTTGCGGTGTTTGAAGAACCTGCTGTGTATCCGCTCCCCTTCTTGGTAAGTCTCCAGGCAGCGTAGAAGCGGGAACACAACTACTGCCACGTTGCATGTTGGAGCAGTTTAAGGGTTTTTTTCAGAGGTGTCAAGAGATAATTGATGCTGTTTTTCCCATTGATAGCTTTGATCTACTGGAATGGGGGGAAAAATGGGCATAGTAACCAGGTAGGGACTATGGCTGCCATTACTGGCATCAGCAGTGGTGGATGTGACCATGAATGAAGTCACATTGCTTTTCTTTGTCTTGGAAAACAGCACCAGCCTTCTGTATGATGCAAGTCTAGTTCTTGTGTCTCAAAACAGAAGTGGTGTATTGCCCTTAGGACTGGTTTTCTGCAGCCTTTATTTGTATTGTGCTTGTGACAGATGTACACCCTGAATCCTAGACATGTACAAATCTACCAGCTCTAAGCTGTCCTTAGCAGGCAATTTCACAAAAGAAAGCCTGAAACTGTTGTTCGGTGCCAGATTTGTGAGCCTGTAAAACAAAAAACAGAAAATCCCACTGGAAAAACTTTTCTAGAGACTCTACCTGTTTTTCTCTGCCTGTATGCCAGCCTGAGCATCCTCATCTGTGTGAAGAGGGCTAGCACTGCACTCAGTTGTCCTGACTCAGACATCCTTCTTTCTCTCTCTCTGCAGGCCACCTCTCTGATTGAGGTGTTGTGCCTTCTGGTGTTCTCTGTCCGGCTTATGCATTTTGCAAAAGTCACCCCTCGTAACATATTTTGGAAGGATACCAAGAACATCTGCGTCATGGTTGCAATCCTGGTGAGTTAGGCCTGGGTATCCACCAAAGTTGAAGTGGCCAGTATAGAGGTGCCTTTTTTCTTCCTGTTGCTTTCCTGGTAATGTGGGTCTGATCCACAAGGACTCTTCAAGAGCCACAGCCAATTCAACCTGCAACTCAGCCTGTTTGTACAACCCTGTCATGTGTGTATATGTCTTGTATCAGCTAACCCTGCTGTCTTCATTTAGATACATTTCTAGAATAGCTCCTGGGAATTTTATTCTTCTTTCTACTACAGATGTCTCTAACAGACTTGGCTGTCTATGGGACCCTCAGGATATACAATGTGAGGAGCGTTCGATGGTCAAGAATAGTGAGGCCCATCTTCCTGATCAACTTTGCGGAGAGTCGCCAGGTAAGGAACACTTCTAGTAGGAAATACACGGTTCAGGGCTGTATTTTTAGACAGCCCACTACATTCTGAGATCCAGGAGGCTTAGTAAAATGGCTTTTAGGCAGAAATGGCAGAATTTAGGTTCCTCTGAGTTTCTCTGAGGTAGCCTGGAGCAAAACTTCGAGGTGGAGAAAAGGGCTGTGTGCATTCACATTGGTGCTGCTTGGGCCTCTGTGCAAAGTAGCACAAGGCTTCTCCTGTACTCATGGGCTGAGTTACTGTTGTCCAGAGCCCCATGCTTGAGGCTGGAACTGAAGCCTCTTGCCAAACATGCTGCTGTGACGATTTAGGTAAGGTCATGCTTAATGAAGCATAACAATGCATAGAGAAGGAAACATGTTTCCTGTAAGGAAGGATGTTTCCTGTCCAGTCTGTGTAGAAGAGCAGCCTCCATTTGCAAGCAGAGTTAGATCCTGTCCTTGAGATGAGTGAACATGAGCAGCAATGTGGACAAGAAAACTGTTTCTCCAGTGGCTCTCTAGGATGCGCAGGGTGAATGCGGCCTCTTTAACCTGCCATGGTCAGGGGCCAGGTTACTAATTTCTGGAAGTCTCCTAGGCAAACAAGCACAAGTGTAATGCTGTGCTCAGAAACTGAATTCCTAGTCCAGACAGACTGTCTGGACTTTGATTCCTCTTGTCATGGGGAGATCTTTGCCCTGCTGCTCAAGGCCATTTTGGTCCTGACTTGCAATGAATAAATTACCGTGGTGTGGAGGCCTGGAGGAGGGAACAGCTGAACTCTCATGTTCTGAACTTGAGTTTGGTGGCCTGGAGGTTCTTGTCTCTGTCCTGTCCCCTGGAGCATGAGCATCTCTGCAGTGGCACCAGGCCCTTTTTGTCCTTTGGCTAGCTGAGTTCCCAGTGGTATGTGGATTGAGTTTCTCTTTCCATCCTCTCCTCCAGGGGATGAGGAGGAAAGGCTTAGTACTCTTCTACAGGCTTTTGAAGAACAGAACTGGCATGTCCAGGTCAGAATTTCTCCTGCCAGGCAACAGAAGAGTTCCTGTGTCCCAATTTGCCTGCCTGTCCCTGCGTAGGTGTTTCACCCTGATGGGCTGGGGAGGGAAAAGCAGGTACTGCCTTGCCTCTAAACACTTCTATTGCCCCCGGCAGATTCGAAGAGCATTCCGCAGTATCCGCAACACGTTCCCGGAGATCACCTATGTCTTCTTGCTCTTCATGTTCAGTGTTCTCATGTTCTCCCTCATGGCCTTGAAGCTGTTTGGTGAGAGGTATGAATGCTTTTCTGCTCAGAGTGGGTTGGGAAGAATGGGTGTGATGCTCTTGGGCAGGAGGGAATCTGGCAACTCCAACCTGTACTGGTGAATATGAACACTGCTGATTCCTGCAGTTGTGGGATGGGATATGTGGTCTCTCTGCTTAAATTGAGGCTGTCCATTTCCTCCTAGGAATCTCCAGACAGCAGAAGGCTTGCCATATTTTACAAACTACCTGGAAATTGTATTTGATCTGTATGTGCTGGTGACAACGGCAAACAGCCCGGATGTCATGTATGTTTTCTGAGCTTGCAGCCTTTGTGTGTGAATGCTGATCTCCTGCCCCTAGGGGTGGAGAAATTGTGACCCTGTATGCAGAGTACCACAGAGCTGTTTAACGTCTGCAGCAGCTGACATCACTTAGTATGCACTTTTTAAAAAAAAGGCAGGGGGAGGAGGGAGAATCTTCTAACACTGACTGCCTATGAAATGTGTAACTCTGCCTGTTTTGTCAGACTGTTCTCTGCTTTCTGCTCGCTTGGCGCAAGGTAACCTGGGCAGAGATCTCTTGATGCCACAGATAAACCTGAGCATTTGCATTGCTTGGTTAGCAACCAGAGCATTGTGCATGGCTCTTGTGCATCCTGGCAGGGTCTCTGGTTAGAACAACTGTTTGGCATGGCAACCTCTTTTGGACTGGCAGTGTGTGTGTGTGTGTGTGTGCGCGCATGTGTATGGTTCCCTTCTGCCTGTAGTGGCTTCTTGAATTGTCAGCTTTCTGCTCTGTAGGTGGAATCTGAACCAGAAACTGAGGTTAGGAAGACATTTAGAAAAGACGTGCTGAAAATACTGATTTCCAAATGACCCAATAGCTAATGAAGGCTCAAACATGAGGGACAACACCCCTGCCAAAACTTTGATTAAAAGTTTTTGTTTTTATTTTAAGGAAGGGTGTGTTCTAGTGACTATATGCCTTTTGTCTTGTAATATTTGCAAGAGTTCATGTGCAGATTTTTTAAATTGCACAATTAGGTTCAATTTATGTAAGGCCTGAGCCTTCCATCCTTATTTGTTCTAACTTGGTTCCCATTTCAGTTTGTACTGTGAAGGAACCCTCAAAAATAGCAAAAACTCACTCATTTGTGTGTTGGAGATGTGCTGAACAGAACTGGGGGTGTTCCAGGCACCTTGGGGTGAGACACACAGCTGGTCCCCCTGGAGTAGGTGGAAGTGGAGGTCTGAGTGGAACACTGCAGAGAGGGTCTGCAAAGCCAATAACTCACCAGCTTGTGGCTAAGACCTCACTTTGACTCTGCACTTAAACTTCTGTCAGGCTAGGTTTAGTGTCTCTGCTTTCTCTTCTCCATCCCCTCAAAAGGGGACTAATGAATACAGGATGAAGAACTTGTGGAAGAAAACTCTTCTCTAACTCATTTAACAGATTCTTCCATCCAAAGGTGGGGTATTATCTGGCTATTCAAAAGATTACTTTGAAATCCAGTTGGAAGACAGTTTTCATGAAGTGACTTTTATTTCCCTGTCTGTTTGCTCTACAAGTAATAATCTCTTCCCCCACTCTAGGATGCCAGCATTTGACTTCAGCTGGTGGTATGCCCTATTCTTCATTACCTATGTCATCATCAACACCTATATCTTCATGTCTGTCTTCCTGGCTGTTGTGTACAACAACTACAGAAAACACCTGAAGGTAATGTGTGGAGGGGTGAATAGCTGCCAGCAACTGCCTTCTTTTTTGTATAACTTTGTATGGAGGCATCTGGCTTTATCTTGGAAAACCTCTGCCTCTGAAAAATGTGGAACAGCTTCTCTTGAATAGATGTTCAGTTTCTGGCCTCTGCTGGGGTTCTGCAAATAACAAGCGCACATCCGCTCTGTATCATGGGGGTTGCTGTGAGTTCCGCTTTTAGCACTTAACAGTTAAAGATTCTATGCTGGTGTGCTCCCAAGAAATTGCAAAAGATGGCAATCCTGTCTTTGTACATTATGTCCTTCGGAGGTTTAGTCCTTGCTCAGAAACACTCTGTGTCTCTATGCAGAAGACTGTTTTCAGCTGGCTGTAAGCGCACAGCACTCCTCTGCCACTGAGCATGCCATTAAAGGAAAGGAAGTGTAAAGGGAGGTCTGAATAAATCAGAATTCACTTCTTCAACCTTGAGCGAGTGCAGTTCAGTACTTGTGACCAAAGGCTTAAAGCTGGAATTCCCAGTATTTGCTTACAGATGGGTAGTATATGTGGATGCAACATCTTTGCTTCTGTGACCTGAGGTTGTGCAGTTCCTGTGATTTTCCCCCCCCCCCCGAAAGATATTCCCCCATATCTCCTTTTTGCTAGACACCATCCTTTGCATCTTTTCTTCCAATTTTCTTCCAGTTTTCAATGCGTTGTCCAGCAGCAAAAGATCTAGTGATCTCCAGAGTGCTGTGCACAGGGCCTCTGGTTGCCAGTTAAATAGCATTTCCCACATCCCATTGATTATGCTGTACTTGGTGTCTAATATCACTCCAAAAGTGTTCCTTTGAGCCTCCTCTTGCATTGCTGTGCATGGAAACAAGATGAAAAGCAAAGGAGGGGGAAGAGGGACTGAAGCTGTCTGAATCCTGAAATTCTTTCTAGAATGAGATCCGCAAGCTTGCTTACATGAAGCGCCGCAAGATGGTAGAGGCCTTCAACCTCCTGAAGGAAGAGGAGGGAGCAGAATTTGTGGTTAGAGAAGCCCAGTGGAAGCAGCTTGTCAAACTGGTGGCTCCTGATATCAGCAACTCCCACCGAGAGCTGCTGCTACACATATCAGATGATGAACAGAAGGGCTTCATAGGTGAGCAGCAGGGGCCTGCTGTGCTCAAGGCAATGGGAAGGAGGCTGGGGAGGAGCCTGGGGTCGGGAGCCTGATGCTTCAAGGGTTCTGGCAAAGGGACCTGTGGTCTGTAATGGACCCAGAGGGACCCTGCTTCCCTGTCCAGATTGCTCAAGTCCTGAAAGGTTGTTCTTTCTGCCTGTGCTTCCTCACACCAACTGTGCTGTAGACAGTGTCCTGTGTGCTGTGGGCAACTCTTCGCATGGCAAGCTTGACCATGGAGTGTGGCAGCTCCCATTCTCAGCACAAGCCAGGGGAAGCCTCCCTTATTAGCAGATTTCTCTGAGCAATGTGGTGTCCCACACATTCCTCTAGAGCCTCTTCCTCTGCTCCTGATGGAGACAGGATATCAGGAGAGATGGGCCAGTCTCCCGATGCTAGATCCTGCTCATCCTGGTCATGAAAGGTTTGTGTGGGCTATTGGGCTCTGGCTTGCGCCAGTCTGCCAGGAGTAGGGCAGAGGAGCTGCCTAGTATTGAGTTCAGTCTGTGGTGGCATGTGCTTTGCCTGCTGCAGTGCACAGGTTTTGAGTCTAAATTGCTGCAATTCATGTGCAGGCAGGTTTGCATTTGCAGGACACTGTAACTTTTGTTATGACAGCAGACTGATGTGCGGTGCTCTTCCCTCCTGCAGACAAAAAGTCCTTTGTACGCCTGGCAGATCTCCTCAACATCCAGGTGATTACCCTGAAGATACGCAGGCATCCGCTGGGGCGATGGCTGCCTCATATCTACAACTCAGCAGCAAGCCAGTTCCTGCGTGGCATGGTTAGACACAGGTAAGTCTGTGCTGTTGGAGCAAGTAGCTCTTAATATTCAAAGGGCTGCAGAGCAGTGGTATGGCAAGCAAATGCTCTTCTGGGTGACATGTTGGAAACTACAGACTCCATGCAGGCAAATATTAGGGATCCTGTTTTCAAAAACATTCTTTGGACCAACTGCTCCTAGTCTACCTTTGCTGGTGTGCAGAAACTAGACTAAGCTATTTGCGAGTCCATACCTCTTTCAGTCCCACTTGTTCAGCTCTTCTTGATTCCAGTAACTCCTACTAAATGCTGCATCTATAGAAGTGCTAGATCATCTAATGTAACTCCCTTGCTCAAAGCAGCCCTGAATAACCTAATCTAGTTGATCCTGTGTCTGCTTGGGTTTTGAGTATCTACAATGATGGAGACTTCAACCTCTGCAACATTTGACTACCCTCACAGTTTTTTCTTTTGTGGGGTTTTTTTTTTTTTGTTTTTTTTTTTTAACAAAAAAAACCCTCTTGTTTATATGGAACTTCCTGCATTTCAATTTGTGCCCATTGCCTCTTGTGCTTTCACTGGATACCACTGATAGGAGTCTGGCTCCATCTTTACTTCCTCGCAGCAGGTTATACACACAAATAAGATGCCCCCTAAGCCTGCTCTTTTTCCAGGCTGAACAATCCCAAGTTTCCTGGCATCTCATGTGTCAGATGCTCCAATGCCTTAATGATCTTTGTGGTCCTTTGCTGCATTCGCTTCAGTATGTCAGTGTCCAGATATGGTCTCCTTAGGGCTGAGTAGATGAGAAGGACTGCCTCCCTTGTCCTGCTGGCAATGCTCTTCCTAATGCAGCCCAGGATGCTGTTGGCTGCCTTTGCCACAAGGGTGCATTGCTGGCTCGTGTTTAACTTGTCCACCAGGACTCCCAGGACCTTCTCTGAGCTGCTTTCCAGACAGTTGGCCCTCAGCCTGTACTGGTGCATGAGGTTATTCTTCCCCAGGTGCAGGACTTTGCATTTCTCTTTGTTGAACTCGGGAGATTCCTGTCTACCCATTTCCCCAGCATGTTGGGGTCTCTGAGTGGCAACACTTACATCTGGTGTATCAACCACTCCTCCCAATTTTGTGTAGTCTTCTGTTTTGCTTGTCCAGTCTTTCTGCTTGAAAAATGCTGCTTGACTTGGTGGAAATTCACTCGCAGTCAGTATCTAAGAGTTTGTGTTTAACACTGAGAAAACACAGTGGCATACCTTGAAGATGTGCTGTTTTTAGTGTTGGATGTCAAGAGCAAAGCTAAACTCCAGAGCAACTCTCCTAAACTCTCAGGTTTAGGAAGAATAGACTGGTAACGATAGTTTTCTAAATGGCATTGCCTGGGGAAGGAAGCAAAGAGAACTTTGAAGTAACTGTAACTTTGACCTTCTTGGGAGTGTGTCGCGAAAGGAGTGATGCACTTCATTCGTAAGAGGGAAGCAGCACTATGTTTATTGCAGTAAGACAGCGACTTAACAAAGTTCAATCGTAAATAAGAATGATTTAATGAGGTTTGATTGGCAAGGTTCACTCAGTTATTTACTGCATGAAGGACAGGGTCAGATGCATGTGCAACAGAGGCCCTCTCGTTGAGTCACGAGGTTCAGACTGGACCCCATTGCTTTCTAAACTCCTTCGAAGAGGAGCCTAGGTGTGGCTGGATCCAGTCCTAGTCTCAGACTTGGTCAACGGTTCATGTCTAAGGGATTATGTGCACAATTAGTCAGAGATATAACTCAACAAAGTTTTGTGAAGTTTGCAAAAGTTCAGCATGCTATTAATCACTTACCGAGGATCTGTCACAGGTAAGGAATCTCTCAACCTCGAGGAGTAACCTTGAGAGGCGTCCCTGCTCAAGGGGAGGTTCTGCAGTGCAGCCCGCTGCCGTGCAGGAGAGCTCAATGGACTCTGGGCTGCCCCCTCTTTATGGGGGGGAGATGACTGACTCATAGTCGTATTTGCATGCTAGATGGGCCTTAGTTGGCACATGCTCAACTAGCCCCTACGTACGTGCTGTTTACAGGGAGGTCAGGTTGAGGGGGAGAGAGCACATCAGTGGGGGGGAAAGGAGCACACCGTTACGGAGTGGCAAACTAATTGCTTTTTCTTTCTCTTCTTGCAGGGGATTTGTTTGGACTTACGATGTCATCATTCTAATAAATGCTGTATTCATTGCTCTGGATGAGGAAAGCCCCTATATTTCCTATGCAGAGTGGGTCTTCCTTGCACTGTATATAATTGAAATACTCCTGAAAGTGTATACTTACGAACCAAGGACATTCTTTGGCAAAAACCAATTCTGGAACTGGTGAGTGGGATGGATGGCTGCTGTGAAGGTAGTGCCAAGTGTGAAGAGATCTTTGGGTTCTACTTCTCAAGAACTGAAAGTCTTTTGAGGAAGATTGGCTGACTGAGAGAATTCATGCTAGGGTGTAGTTGAAATGATTATGAGCACAAGATGATAATGTGCTCTTTCCTGGCTCTAATGGGGACTTACATCTTCTGTTCCCTCTGCTAGCTCAGAGCTTTCCCTTGTTGTCTCTGAGCCCTAGGCAAAAAAGGCCTGGATCTGCTATCTTAGCAAGGATGGCTTTGTGGTGTGTGAAGGACGCTTCCCCCTGCTGGGCAAGGGGAAAGTGTTTTGCTAAAGAAAAACTTTCCCATCTCCCTGCCCTGCAAATCTGAGATGAAGCAAGACTGTGTCCTGTGCAGATATAGGGAGAGGGGTCACTACTTGTCTGTCGTGTGGCAGCTAAAAGTCCATTCTGTGTTGCCCACAAATCCAACAGCACTACCCTTCCCTTGTGCTAGGTTTGATACCCTGATCATCTTTGCTGCCTTGACTGCAACAATACTCAACACCACTCTAAAATCGAGTAAGTGCAGTTTAAACAACCTGCATGCATTTGGGAAACCTGGTGGTCTTAAGAGTCCTCTTTTGCAATCATCTTGGGCTTGGGAAGCTTTTGGAAAGGTCAAGGAATTTCCTATAGGGTTTCTAAGAAATAACCTAGGCTTTGGAGTTTTTTGGGGGGAGGGCGAGGGAGTTTTTTGGTTTATTGCTACCTGTTATGAATAGACAGTGCTTAACAATGTGCTTTAAGTCCACAGTGCTTATTTTTCTGAAAAACAATCTTTTTTCCTTTCTCAGCCACAGAGTACAACAGCCAACAAATCCTGGACATTGTCTTCATATTAAGGGTCCTCAGGCTCATAAGGATTGTTGACAGCATTCAAAGGTAATGAAAAGAATGGGAAAGGGATAAATTTGTGGGGTAGGCCTTCTTGGAGACTGGCTGAGAGACAGTTCTTTGAGTTGCCCTGCAGGGCTGCTTACTCCAGGCATCCAAGACCTTGTCTGCATGTGCCTGGGATGAGCCCAGGTGCTGCAGTCTCTCTGAAGACTTTCTTAAGAAATGAGTACATGTGGGGAGCCCCTGCTGGATGGGATGTGAAGATAAGCAAGCATGGGCTTTAACAGAGCCTCCTCATGGAAGGTGTGTCATGAATCATTTGCTGTAGGTTCCGGGTCATCATGAACACACTGATAAACATCGTACCGACAATGCTGACATTTGGTGGGCTGACTCTGGTAAGAAATCCTAGTATCTTAGCTCGAAGCACTCCAGTTTTGCAGGAATGTGTTTAAAGCCTGCTCTTTCCAAGAGGATAAGTGGAAAGCTCTGGATGGAGGGCCATTTAAACTGTAAGTGTTGATTCAATTCTTGATTATTGCACATGTAAATGTGTGTAAAGAGATTGGGTTCCTGTTGGTCACCAGTTCAGAGATCAGGATGCTTTCTGCTCCATGGGGCAGTGAAAATGCTCTGCACAGTCTGGGCTTCAGACACTGTAAAGAATCAAACTACGATTTGGGCAAAAAGCTGAATGAGAAGCCTATTTCTCAAATAATTTTCTAAAAATAGGCTCTTTTATAGTTTGAGAACTCACATTTCCATGTCCTTGGGCTCTGGTTTATGACATTTTTTTATTCCTGGGTGGGAATTGCTCTTGAGTGGGTTGTGTCTCTTTGTCTCTGTCTACTCCTCAGCTGCTTGCAGTGGCTATAACAGAATTTAAAAAAAAAAAAAAAACTTCTGCTGGAACTCATAAACTTGCTATGAGTCTTGCTGCTTACTAGAGAAACAGATGATGGATGGAGTTTCTCTTTCCAGGTTGTGTACTATGTATTTGCTATCATTGGCATGGAGTTATTCCAGGGGAAAATCCAGTTCTTCCCTGCAAACTCGAATGCGCCTCACGCCCTGGAGTGTGGAAACCCAGCTCTCAAGGATTCTATGTTTGCCCGTGCGAAATACTGCAAGAACAACTTCAATAACTTTGCTTCTTCCTTCATAGTCCTGTTGGAGCTCACTGTAGTCAATCAGTGGCATGATATCCTTTGTGGGGGAGGGTCCAAGCTAGAGCTCCATGGTACCATACTCTTCCCCTGCCTCCTGCCCCTCCCCCCGTCTTGTGTGTACCCATGTGTGTATACAGTGCCACACAACAGAAATAATCCCTGCAGAATGCTTTTTCGGAAGATCATTGCTAGGCAATTTTATCTGGTTCCTCCCTTAGTGCTACTCTACAGCAAAATGTTCTCCTCCCTTAGCACTCTAGCCCTTAACTCCTCTGTTATACTCTTTGCCAATGGATTTGCCAATGTGACTGTTCAGCCTGCAAAGCTGTACTTCATTGCCTTCCACATTGTGATGGTTATAATTATTGTCAAGTAAGTTTTGGTTTGTTCTCATCTCTATTTTGGAGTGAAGGAGAAGGGGCTCTGCCCCCTGCCAGGGTAGCATTGATGATTCCAGGGGTCATGCATGGGGCAGTTCTTGGAGAAAAGCAAGATATTTATTGTATGGAAGCTTGTTATGGAAGCTGTTCTTTTCTCCAGTGAGTGCTGCTTTGGTGCTCTGACTTACAGCTCCCCATCTTCAGCAGACATTACCACGAGCCCTGGCTACCCAGTGCTGGGACATGAGCGTGGGAATATTGAGATAATGGTTTGTGCCCACAAGCATGGGGGATGCTAGTGATGAACTGCTGCTATGTAATCCTGCTTATCATTTCTTTCAGTATCTTTGTGTCCTTCATTTTGGAGGCTTTCTTTGTGGAGTACTCGGTAGAGAAGAGTGAAGTGGAAACAGCTATTGAACAGAAAATCCAGGAACTGGGAATGGGAATCCAAGAGTAAGTTCCCCGAAGAGTGATGATGGATATGGCTGGCTTGGCATGTCAGATGAGGGCTGCGTGATGGCAGGAAAATACCTTCTTCTGTTCCCAGGTTTCATCTGGGACTTCTCTTCCTTGCCACAAAATTCTTTTTAATCTGTCATAACCATGGAGGCTTGGTCTAGACAGTAGCAGAAAGTGACTTATCTTGTTATTGCAGGTGGAAGTTCAGTACAGAGCCTGCCTTGGTGAGCTCTTCCAGGCCAGGGCTGTTGCCCAGGGGACAGGAGAGATGCTGGAGACCTACAGGGTGACCACAGTGCTTGCCCTGTCCAAGAGAATCAACTGCTGCTGTGTACATGTGGCCCTACCTTGGAATAACTTCTGGCCTTTCTTCTTGTGTAGGGAGGAGCTCCAGGATGAAAAACTCCTTGATAATATGGAGAGTGCTGAGCATGACCTTGAGGGAGAAGGTGGAACAAAGCCACCAGCTAAAGGGCTGGTGTTTAAAATTGCCTCCAAACGTAAGTGTGGCCCTACAAACTCTCTTGGAGGTGGTAACTCTGCTGCTGGTCTGCCCAACAGTTGCTTTAAAAGAGGCCAGAGCTCTGAACTGTGCCTGATAGTAGTCCTGTCTCTGAGGAAGCTCCCAGAGCACTTCTGCTTTCTAGGCAGAAGGCTGGCTGTGAGTTTGAGCTACAAAAGCAGCCAAAACCCAGCTGGAGGCATTCAGTGAACCCTGGGTAGTCTGTAATGTTGTCTGCTGTGTCTTTTTACTTCTGTAGCAATGTTCTTCTACTCTCCTACCTACATGCTTCGGTGCAGGCTTGTCAGCTCCATAGAGACACTGTCTTGGTGGCTCAGGTCCTGCTGTTAAGAAGCCTGTTCTCTACTCATCTCTCCTCCCTGTATGCACTTTGCTTTCTTCCTGGCTTGGATCACTAGGTAACTACATGCTGCATTCCCCTAGTTTAATACACACTCTTCTTCCACTGGCTTCATTGCTGTACCTTCTTGCTGTCCTGTAGACAGATCCTCTTTAAGCCCATGTTTCTCCTTATGACAGCTGATATGATCACACATCCATTTGAGGAACACTTGTAAAGGATAAGATCTTTATTTTAAGAGTTAAACACTTTTATTCTCAAGTGTTCAGGATGCTTAAAAGTAGATAAGATAATGCTAGGAGAAGGCAATTGCCATTTGTGGAGGTTGTGGGTTTGCTTGTTTTCTGCTTTTTGTGAAACAATGGAAACGAGAATTGAATAGGAGATTTGTTAAGGGAGACATTACTTAACCTTTACTGAGAAATAGGAATAGAGGTTTAGAGTGACTTTTTTTTTTCCCCTCCCCTTCAGGGTACAGAACAGTTGATGCTCTGCTTCAGCGTATGTTTGAGGCAGAAATACCTCCGGAGGATGAAGGCCCTTCATTTGAAGAGATCTTAAACCTGTCCCCTACTGATGCTGTACCAAGCAATGTCACTTTTGAGGCTGCTGCATAATGTGGGAAATCCACAGCAATCAACAAGGAAGAGCTAATTCTCAGCTGTCCCAAGTCTCAAGAGTGTTCTCTGGCTGCCTTTGGTCAGTCTGCCACTGCAGTCATGTGCCTAGGGGCCAGAGCAAACAGCGGAAGGGGCAGCAGATGCTGGAAATGCTGGAGTCATAGTGGCATGAGCTTTATCTAATGTAAAGTCTCATTTAAATGTTGAAACTAGAAATACTGTAAAGGGAAGGTGGGTGGAGAGTTAGTGGATGGGTGTATCCTACCTAACTCGCATAGTAAGACACTACTACTCAAAACAGCATAGCATACACTATGTTATGAAATATCTTAATTCTTGTAACTGGAATTTTCTATTAGTCACTTTTTATATGCACATATGGACAAGCATAATTTGAAATAAACAGCTGTTGCAGCACAGTGTGACATGTTTCATGTTAAACTTGGTGGTCTCTAAAAATGAACAGTTCTTACAGCATTAATGGTGGGAAGTCATAGTGTGACCCTCTCGACTTTTTAACAGGCACAAAGTCCTGCAGCGCTTCCCTGGGCTGCATGTTTTAAAGAGATGTTGTTAAGTACAGTTGAACCTGGGGAAAGAAAGGTGGGGGGGCATTGCCCTGAGGATAGTAGGGGAAACTGTGGTGGCCTTGTAACCTGTACATTTATGGCAGGGGGTGAAGACTCCTGAGGAAGGGGGTCTGAGTGACATGGAGGGTAATTCTTGCTTATCAAGACAAAGGTGCAGTGACTGGTGTTGTCCATACCTGACCTTATGCCTTGCTTTAAAAAAATAAATAAATAAACTGTCATGTTTAATTCCCCCTGGGAATTAAAGCTAAAGGAGCTGGGCTGTTGGGGGTGGGGGGGGGGGAACCTGGTCCTGATGTAAGGGCGGGCCAAGGGCAGCTCTCCGGTGCTGGGGGAGTGCGGAGGGAGCAGCCCCACAGCTCTGCGCGGTGCTGGCGCCGCGCCGCGGGCGCCCCCTCGGGCTGGGCACGTGGTCGCGGAGCGCGGAGGCCACGCCCACCTCTGCGGGGGGGCGGTGAGCAGGGCGGAGGGGCGGGGCCTCCCGGCGGCGGCCGGGATTGGTGGAGCGGCGCAGCCAATGGGGAGGCGGCGCGGGGGCGCGGCGCGCTTGCGCGGCGGGTTTGAATCGGCGGCAGCGGTTGGTGCGGGCGGACGGGCGGCGCCGGGCCGGGCCGGGGGATGGAGGCGGCCGCGCGGTGAGTGGCGCCCCGGCCCTTCCCCGGGAGCTGGGGGGGGGGGGGGGCAGTGCTGGGGGGGCACCTGGGAGGGCGGCGTCTGCGAGGGGGCCCTGGGGACGCGTCGTGGCGGGGGGGAGAGGTGCCATGAGGGGATACGGGCCTCTCCTGAGCCCAGCCCGACCTGCTGCTTGTCCTGTAGGAGCTACGAGGCTCGGATACACAACTACCAAGGCAGCGACCCGCTGGATCCGTGGGACAGGTCAGTGCCCCTCCCGGCTCGGGCGCCAGTATGCCTTCTGGTATCAGGCAGGCGTGTATCTTGCTCGCTCGTGTTTCAGGTACGTGCAGTGGGTGGAAGGATGTCTTCCCAGCCAAGAAAAGCAAAACTGCCTGCCAGATCTCCTGGAGCATCTTGTGAAGACGTTCCTCAGTGACAAGAGGTACCACCAGGATCCAAGATTTGTTAACTACTGTATTAAACTGGTAGGTATATATGTGTTTGGGAATTAAGCTGTCCTGAAAAATTAAAGCTGTCCCACCATTCTTTAGTTCTGTGACTGCAAATGAGTTTTACTCTGTTTGCTAAGCTGTGCATTTTTGTGTATAGATGCTTGAGGTGGGTCCCCTTTCCTAGACTTCTCCTGCCCCCCTTGTCCTGTCCCACAAACTTCCCACCCTGTCCTCTGTTGCCTCACTTAACTGTGGGCTGTGATTGCCATTCCTCAATGCATTTAGTTTAAAATCTTCCTCATCAGGTTGGCAAGCCTGTTAGCAAAGGTGCTCTTGCCATGATGTAGCAAATGGATCCCATCTTTCCCTAGGAGCTCTTGATCCTCAGAAAGGATTTTGTGGTCAAGCTCTGCCTATGATACTATCCTCGTAGCTGGGTGTTAACTCACATGGTGCTTTTTCCTGAGCCTTTTCCCTTCACCTGCAAGGTGGAGAACACCTGGATTCTCCTGCCCTCCACCCCAAGCTCTACAGCAGCACTTAGTTGTCCAAGCTCTCCCTTAGCAGAGTAATTGGTGCCTGCATGCATGAGCAATAATGGACAAGAGTTCAAGGGTTTGGTGAGCCTTTGCTATTCCTCCACGGTGTCCCGAATTCAAGCCCCCGGCAAGCAACATCTGTGTTCCTGTTTGGTGGGTACCCTGGCTTTGTGCCTAACTGGGAAGAATGGAGATTTTCCTTTTTTTTTAACCAGGGAGCGGGGCACAGTGCCTTTAAATGATGAGTAGAGTAACATATGCTTTTCTCTTAAATCTTTGTCTAGACAAAAATTTACAGCTACCTCTGAACTAGTTAAGGTAGCCAGGCTCCAACAGAATTTAATATGAACAGTTTTACTGGCTTCCCTCCGCCCCCTCCCCCCCCCCCACCCCTCTTGTCTAATGTAAGTTGACCTGTAAGTGACCAAGTCTAGACAAGGCTGTGGGCGGAAGGGGAGCACTCCAGGCTGTAGCACAGAATTCAGATATGTTACTCTTTTCAGGAAATCTGAGAGCTTTTTCAGTCTTGCTGAGGGGTAGTGAATTTTTAATAACAAGGCTGATTTCTTTGGGGTTTTTTTAGTATTTTTGTTTTTTTTTTTTAACTATTTAGCTTATGAGAGGTATCTTATCTACCAACTGTTTTTAGGTTTAGAAAAAATAGTGCTCTTCTAGAGACTTTTTTTTTTTCTGTAACTTTCTTGGATGGTTTTTGAAAGTGCTAATGGGTTCTGTGTCTTTATCTTATGCAGGGAAAGTTCATCACTTCTCCTTGCCAATATTTTGACTACCTGTATGGACAGGGAATTGGTGCCAGGACATCTACTTTCTATGTTGCTTGGGCTCAGCAGCTTGTAAATGAAGGCAATGTGCAGTGTGCTAGAGCTGTCCTTCAGAAAGGACTTCACAACCAGGCACAACCAAGAGAGAACTTGCAACAGCTGTATTGGTAATTTTGACATGTCTTTCACTTGTTGAGCTATTCGGATAGTGTTCAGTTAAATTTTGTTCTTGCCTACATATGCCCTGTGCTATAGCAGAGGTAGACTAATGATTATTTCTGTGAAGGTTATGTACAAGCTTAACATTGATGCTTCCTCACCGTTCAAAATGTCTTCACTTGTGGGCTGCTACAGAGGATGTATTGAAAAACCTGAACCACAGTGTCTTCAGTGAAGTAGGACCCAGAAAGAAAATCCCTCAACTAGTTAATTCATTTCCAGCGTATTCTCTTTTAAGTAGATCTAAATTATAAAGGTACATAGCCTAGCCCACTTTCTGTGGGAAATGCTGTCTTGGAAATGCTATGTGTGAGCTTCATTACTTGGAAACTCAAGCAGTTAGCCATGCTAATGGTTGCTGGCTTTCCCAATTAGTGATGTCTGTATGCTTTCCACAGTGTATGAATTGGCTGCGGTGTCAGGATATCACTTAACCCCTGTAGCTACATGTGCTTCTACTGTTACTGCCAGCTGAATGTGTAGTTCAGCTACAGCTGGACTCTCTGCCTTTGGTTTATAACCATAACTGGAACTACAGTGAAATCACATGTCAATTCCTGATTTTGTGAGATGGATTTTTAAGGAAATGTGGGGTTGTGGGTTTTGGGAGTTATGCTGACAATAATACATATGTCCAGTTTCTTGTGGTGCATGTCACATAGTACTTATCTGAGAGTGGGTATCTGTTGGAGTTCAGGATTTAGCTATTGGAAGCACTAAGGTTGGTGCTTGTAATCAGATGTGTTCCCTCCAGTGATGATAGAACAGGAACCTGATTTTCATCTCTTGCCACCCATTACAGAGTTGACTGTTGGTGGTATGCAAAGGAAACTGGGTATGTCCACATGCCGTAATAAGCGTCCTGTAACTAACCTGAGTATTTTAATGTTAATTTTCTAGGCATGATCACTGTTTAAGGAAACCATAGTTTCTTGGGGTGGGGTTGGGGAAGTGGAAAGAACAGACAACAGACTTGATAGTAACTGACATTTCTTTCAACTTAGCTGGCTGCAGAATTATGAGCCTCAGAATCCTCCTCTGATGCAAGGTGAGGCTAAAGATAATCTTCCTGTGAGCTGTAGCTTAGTTAAATGAATCATCTATCTTAACTGTAGATCTGAGTAAATTGCTAGATAGTTTTCAAAGAAAACTGAAGTGGAGGTGTATTTTCTATTTAAGATTACTAAACAAGTTGCCCATGCATGATTCTGTTAGCTACTTGTTTTCCTTTTCTGCCTAGCTCTAATGGTGTGTATTATTCATCAGTCAGTTTTGCTACTGTGAAGAAAACTGTTTTGTAATTCCTTTCCCTCAGATCTTCAGTTAACAGAACTTTGTATGGGAAACCTGTTGTGTTGATTCTACTCTAGCCAAAATGATAAGGCATCTATCAGAAGTTTATTTCAGTAAAGCACTTGAAGATTGAGATCTCTTCAATATAAGAATATTACTGTACAAATGTACAGAAAAGGCCCATTCTTATAGCTGGGAATATAAACAATGAAAACGAGGAAGAAGCTGAGTCACAGTTCTGAAGTGACCCTGGAACTGAATGGAAGTCTGAAATTTGAGCAATAGTATTTTAATAGGAAAACTTAAAATTCGGTTTTGCGACCAGCATGTGCCCCTTGCTAGATTTACCTGATAGCTGAACTCATGTCTTATATCATTGCTACTGAAATTATAGCACCACTTTCCTTCAAACATGTAATAATGTGCACTCTAGAAGACTCAACTGAGAGCTTTAATTGAATTCCAGAGTTGGTTTAGTGACTATGAAGTGTAAGGAATTGGCTATAGGAACTGAAAATTATTTTTTTTCTGGATATCTTTAAAATTCTTAGTGAATGTTTTCAGAATGAGGTATTAGTTTTCCTATGTCTGAAGTTATTCACAGAAATTAATGAGTAGGAATCCTTTTCCCATTTATTAATGTAAACCTTTGTTTTTCTGTCCCAGTTGCTGCTGTTATAAAGCCACTTCAAAATTCTCATGCTGAAAATCAAATGACTCCTCGAAAAGATGTTCCAAACCTTAATGATCCGGCATGTGTTTGCAAAAATCAGGTAACTGACTCTTAATGAATGACTTGCACAGACAGTTTTCTCCATGTCTCCTTGTCAGGTGATTTTCTTTTTTGAGGGAGAAATATCATCTCTTATTCTCTGCAACTCTCACATAAAGTTTAGATTGATGAGCTTGATTGACTAAGGAAAAAAGATAGAATATTCTAATGGTGTCTGCCATCTCCAAAAAATGTTACTGATGTTTTTATGCTCTAAGCATCACATCTGCATAGATATATCTCAGTTGAAAAGGGTTGGGAGACAGTTATTAGTCACTCAACACATGTCCAGAATCGTATCGTAGGCAAAGAGTGATGCATCCAGCTAGTTAGTGTTCCTTGGAGGAATACTATTGTGTGTCAGTTATGCTACCTGGAAATTGCCTGCACTAGATTTTCATGAAATTCAAGTTTAGTTTTTAAATAGCTTCTTAAGGACAAATACAAGGTAATCCCAGAGGAAGAAGAGACATTTTCAGACTCAGTGGGTTAGTGGCTGCTATAGAAGTCAATCTGTTGATCTGGTAAATCATTAGGAGATGACTTTATCACAGTTGATGAGCCACTCTGTAAGGAAATATTGGTAGAGCACTCTGTAGTTTGCCAGGTCAGTCTGCAAAAAGTTCCAGTTGAAGTTCTATCTACACACCCTGTGGAGTCCAAATCCTGTCACCCTATAGTCCTCCTTCATCCCCTTCCCTATAATTAAAAAAAAAAAAAAAAAAGGAAAAAAAAAAAGTGCTCTTTGTAACTCATCTTAGATAATAAATACCAGAATGCAGCACTCTTATTCCTCTGAGGTTTGGTAAAGCTAGTTACAATTCCTCACAGCCATCCTGATGCAATAAATGAAAGGTGGATGGGAGGGTGAAATTAAAGACTATGGACAGGAAATTGATGTAACCTTTCTCTTCTCTACTTTGTTCTGTCTTCTAAAGTGGTTGCAAATCTTTCAGTTTGATATCACCTGCAAATATTGAAGTACGTCTTGGATGATAGAATAGAGCTTAAACCTTATCGCATCTGCTACCTGCTCTTTAGCCTGAAGCTGGGCAGCTCGTAAAAGAAAGCCATACAGTCTGTTCTTAACAAACCTGTGTGTCCTGTAACTTACACTCCTGTCTTTTTGGAGTAGAAACTAGTTGTTAAACTAGTTCCAGAATCCTTCTGAGAGCTGAGGTTGTCCAGAACTATGTCTGTCTGTCTTTAGTTCTTTGGGATTTTGCCTGTCTTCCAAAAGTTCTCAGAGATGCTAGCAAACTGTTCTACAGCTAATTCTTCAGGGTGAACTTTCTAAGGCTCTGATGACTTGCATACCTCTCTTTTTGATCTGTTCTTGCCATGCTTGTGGCCTAAATTGTTATCCCTTTAACTAGAATTAAATACTGTGGGCTTTCAGATTGTTGGTCTGGTCAAAATGGGTAGTGAACTATAATATCAGAATTCTTTTTTTTTTCTTTCCCTGCTGTAGGGTCCTGATTCTGCTGGTACTCAGTCCTGCTCTTCTGGTGGAACAGCAGAAGTGTAAGTGGGGGGGAGGGGGAAGATATAGTCACATTAGATTTATTCTTGGAGCATGCTAATTTTTCATAATGAACTTAAATAGAACATTTTTACTTTTCCTTACAGAAAGTATGTTACATACATCTCCAAATCTGAAGTTGTTCCTAAGTCGTCTTCAACTGTCATTGAATGTGAGCAGGTTGCAATGTATGATAAAAGCCTGCTCATCTGTGAAGGCTCTGAACTTTCATTTGAGGAGCTAAGAGCCAAGAGATACTTCAAGAAATATGAGCGCCTCAAAAGACAGAAGGAATGGGGTATTCTTCTTTATTTCCATCTAGCTACTTCAGAAATTGGGTTGTATTAATTTCTTTGCAGCCTTTATATTGAAGTCTTGCCCCTTGTATATTCAGCGCTGGCATGCTTGTAGCTGGAATGGTCTGAACACACAGACAAGGCAAAGCTTGTAGAGATAGTACCTTTTGTTTGTTGCCTGAAAACTTTCCAAAAGCCCGAGTTAGCATCTTTGTACCAAAACTGGGTGGGATGAGCTTGGAAGCATCAGGTAACATGTCAGATGACTACTTTATAATGGCGTCATTTACCTTCAGTCTCTACAAGGATTGAAAACCAAAACTGGCTGGACATTGATACTTAGTGTTTAAGGTGGTCCCTTGAATTTTTCTTCTCAAAGCTAGATTTTCATAAATAGTGTTGTCCTTTTTGAGGAAACTGGAGGCAAGTGCGAACAACTCTTAGTAGTACTAGTGACCCTGATGTAAGTTCTCACTGTGTAATCTGATTTTTTTTTTTTTTTTTTTTTCCACTACTTAGCCTTAGCAAATGTAACTGTGTGATGCCCCTTGTATATTCAGCATTGGCATGCTTATAGCTGGAATGGTTTGAATGCACAGCCAAGGCAAAGCTTGTAGAGACAGTGCCTTTTGTTTGTTGCGTGATTACAGTTTAGAGGCAAAGTAGATAGGCTTTCAGATAGAAAAATTCTGCTTTGAGTCTCAAAGAGGCAAATAAAGACCAGCCACTCAGAAGTGAGTCAGTCACGTATCTGACCATTTAAGAAGGGATGGGGGGGGGGGGGGGGGAAGAAAAGGGAGTCGCTATCCTTAGTATAGCGGGGATGTTGCTGGAATAAAAAAGTAGTAATTATATAATTTGACAAAGGAGAAAAATGGATAAATTGTAGTCAGTGGAATAGGGAAAGTTTCAGTGGTGAGAGTGAAGACGAAGTTTTTCTGAAACTGGATTTTTTTTTTTTTTTTTTTTTTTTAATACAGTAGTTATGTATGATAATTCCCAGCAGGGGAAGCTCTTCTGCTAGGACAGCAAGGTCTGTTCCTGCCCAGGCTTTACCAAGGGGTTCCTTTGATAGAATCTTTCAGAGTTAGTTTTCTGTTGTCTAAGAGGGATACCGCTAGCATGCTTGCAGCAGGACTGACCTTGGCACCAGAGGAAGTACGCACCAGCCTGGTGGTATACTGACTTGTTAATTCTCCGAAGCTTGTGGCAGTCCCCGCCTGCTAAAAAGCACTAGGGCCACTACTGTTTGCCAGGCTAGTGTTGAGATGGTATTGTGTAGCTCTTCCTTGAGGAAGCAGGACTGAGAGGTTAAACATAGTGAGTCCTGGGGGAATTTCAGCTTCTCCCAACTTTATCCCACCTGAGCTGAGTGTGTTTCTCCTGTGATTGTATAGACTATATGTCAAATTTTAAATTCAAGCAGCTTGTAATGTCTGAGTGCTAATGTCTTGAGTGCTGAGAAACTCAGTAGGATAGTGATTACCTGTTTTACTTAATATCATGGTTTTATCCTTAGAAGAAGAAGAGAGAGACTCCATAAGGAGGAAAGAATCAGCTCTCCTTGAACTGCAAGCCCTGCAGCAGAGGCTGGAACAGCTCACTCAGCTCACCAAAAGCTTGGAGGAAACTAGACTGGAACAGTCATCTGCAGTGTCAGCTGAGCCAAATAAGACAGTGGTAAGCATGTGCTAGCAGGACCCTCATAACCTCATAAAATTTAACCATGCTTTACACTGTAACCCGAACAGTGTGTTAACCAAATCTGGAAGTAAAGACTGCAATGTCTAACTAGTATAGATACCTAGCATAATTTTAAATACATAATGAAATACATTTTAATTGTTAATTCCAAAAGCACTTTGTTTTTGCTCCTCTGCAATTCAGTTATACCTACATGTGAAAGTTGTCTCTTATGCATGATAAACTGTTCTAGTTACCCAGAAACAAAAGGTAAAACAGCAATAATTATACCTGTTTGTGCGGTTTTGGGGTGTAAAAGAAAGTATGTTTCTTATCTCTAAAGGTACATCCACATGTGACACCTGGTGCAGCTCTGCGGCAGAACTGGATGACATCCTGTCAAAGCTCAGATCTGCAAACCCCTCAGAGTCTGGTGCCACACCAGCCTCAGTCAAGTCTTTTATCATCTACTGTTCTTACACCACAGTCTATTGAACCAGTTGGCCACCAGATGACATCAGCTTCCTTGTTAGAAGCAATATATAAGAAGGACGCAATCAAAACTCAGTCAGAGCTTGGAGGACTCCAGAACAGTTTGTTGCACCCTCCATTCAGTAATGTTTCGACTCAGGAACAGGCACATCTAGACTTGACTCATAATCAGAGCACTGGAGAACAGTATGTATAACCAGGCTAATTCTTGTTCTGCAAAGTGTGCAGTCTTCAGTATCTACGCTCTAGTTGAGAATTAACTAAAAAAGGCATACTTTTTTTTTCCTCTTCTAAAAGAAATCTGAAGTAGCTCGTGGAAAATAATGACAGTCTTTGTACAAATTAGCACAACAGGAGGTTGTGCTAGACTTTCTAAGGAAAGTGTCCAGGAATGTAACTGGCCTATCTCGCAGCCCAAGCTTTCTGTCTCTCATCCTGACCAAGAGACAATTCTTGTGTTTTAAGACCAATATAATGATATTAAGGGTCTTGTGAGTAAAGACTTTCCAAATCTCAATACTTTAAAGTACTCCATGAGAACAAAATTTAATTACAAAATTACAATATTCAGGCACAGATCAAACTTCTATAACTGACAGTCCTAATTTGGATTTTTGAATTCCTTTAATCTCAGTTATTACAACTTAAACACAGAGTTAAAGTATTAGGGCAAATTCAGTGTGTCATTAAAGGGATTATTCAGCATTATTTATTTTAGGCATATCAGGGGAATCAAAGGGATATGCTCAGTTCTTGGTAATCCTGTATGTTGCATCTTGGCTGTGAAGGTCCATGGAGGAGAAAAAATTCTACTTAGGTGTACTTTGGCTTGTGTGACTGAGCTAATACAGGGCATAGAATTGGGAGGAGGGGATGGATAAACTAGGCTGGCAAAATAAGCATGGCGGAGTAGGCTTGGCCAACTGGAGGAAAGAAACAGTTGTCATTCGCTTCTGTTATAGAGTTAGTTGGAGGCAAACTGAATCCAAGCAGAATATTTAATCTCTGCATTTTATCCTTTTTAAAGGACTGTTTCCTGCCTTTCAGGATTTGTGCCTATTGGTAACTGTGTGAGAAACTTGGGCATTTTCTAGTAACATTCTAAAGGATCTTTGACTTAATCTGTATGAATAAATAATACAGGCATGATGGTAAGATAAAGAGTAGTTCAGATACTGTAATGGCTTTTAAACTGACCAAATTTCATGGCATATATAAGCAAAGAACTACCAGGAAATGGGAGCCTAGTGCTTTGCAACTGCTCACACTGCAAATATTTCTGTTTATAGTAGTGCTTAGGGACAGTAAGAGTACAAATTCACAAGCATCTGAGTTAATCTGACAGCTGTGCACTGGAAGAATGTTTCATTTGTGCCCATGCAGTATGGCCAGTCTTGTACTACAGCTCTGGAGCTTGTCAGACCCTTGTGTGAGTCATTTCAGCTCACTAACCAAGCAGAAGATCAGTTTGGGGGTTTTTGCTGAGTTCCTTTTTGATTGGTTTCATGTGACAGTGAGCCACAGCCTGAGATTAATGGCTTGCTCTGGCTTGGAGTGCTATCTTGTGAACCAGATTTTAGTTCTACTTTTGGAGTGCGGGCTGCTCAGGTGCTGTAGCACTGTAAAGTCTCAGTCTTGTTCATGTGTACTCCTTGTGTCACACTCCTGTCATGGGTAGGGTAGCCTTATTCCATTTTTTAAATAAACTGCAGTAAAAAAGGTAGTCCTGCATGGGGAAAAAAAAATAGGATCATTAGCTGCTATCTCCCTGGGATGTTTCCTGTGTTCTAGACTGGGAAAGACCTCCTTACTCTTTGAAGTGCATTACTGTTAAGTCTTGAACTGAAGCTGGAATTTAAGAAATGGCTTTGATTTCAAGTTCATGTTCTTTATCTTTCCTTTGAAGGCACTCTAACAAGAGATCTACTGGACTAACTACTGCTGTGGACATGAAAGAAGGTAATAAACCAAATTTTGACAAAGACCGATGCTATTGCTGTGACTTTTACTGGCTGGGGATGAATAGCATGTGATCTTTTGATATTGGTGGATCTAGAATATCGTGCTTAAAATTCAGCATAAATACATAGAGGGCTTTACCATGTAGCTCTCTAACTTACACCTGAAGCCTGGTATAAAATGCATGGAATAGCACACTTCAAGTATTTTTATTTCCCTTCCATCCTAAATAGGACTCACTTTTCTCATAGCTACAAAGGTTGCTTAACTATTGAAACTCCTTCCCAAATGAATTGTACAAACAATAGAAACTTTCTAAGCCGAGATCCCCTAATCTGGTCTCTAGTAGAAATTCTGTAGGCTAGAGGTATTACAGGATCTTCGTTAGTTTTTTTCCAGAAAATGACATGTGTTTTCCAGAAAATAAATGTCTGAGATTACATAGAGTATATATGATCTAAGGGAAGTTCAAGAAACCATATGATCCACTCTTTGCCATTACAGCATGCTACTTCTGCATTAAGATGACCAAGATGACATTTTATGTTCTCAAATTCAGAAAAATTTCTGTAGGAGTTTTAGTACATAACTAATTAAATATTCTGCAGGCTCTTTCACCTTTTCCTCAGGCATTAGTAATTGCAAACAATTACCACCAGTAGACAATGGTTTTGATGGACCTGTGCTCTCCAGGAAAGTTCACCCTTTTGCAGATTTTTTGGGGGGATAGTATTTTTTGAGTGGTTTAATGATGACTTGATTTGCCCTTGGAAGGGAATTTTCCTCAGGTTAAGCTAGCAAAGTTACTGGGAGCATGTTTTGTCTTCCTGTACTTACTTGTAGAGGTAATGTGGCAGAACAAATAAGACCAAAATATTGAAACTTAATATAGGAGTAACCTGGCTGAAACAGTGACCTATCCAGAGAGAGATGGGCAATGTGATCTGCTAATCCCTTTCAGTTCTAAACCATTAGCCCTTACAGACTGTTTGTATTTCACTAGAATTGTGAACTAATCTAGGTTGGCAGTGAACTCTTGAGGCCTCTGAGGTAATGCTTCTCTCCCTTAGTTTTTGCTGCAAGCCTCAGGGACCTGGGGGCAAAACTTAAAGTAAGAACAAAAGTAAAACACCCTTTTCACATCATCTATTACTAGGTCCCCTGCCCCACTAAGCAGCGTGCCCAGAGACACCTTAGTTTTCTTGGTTTTCTGTACTTAAAGAAGCCCTTCTTTTTTCTCTTCGTGTCCCTTAGTTCCAGCCCTATCTGAGCTTTTTGACGTTCCTAACTCCATCCCTACATGCCTGGACTCTATATTCCTCCTGTATAGTCCATCCCTCTTGCCACCTTCTGTGCACTTCCTTTTGGTCTTTGAGCTCAGTCAAGAGTTCCCTGTTCGTCCGTGCTGGCTTCCTGCCTGCCCCTTTGCTTGACTTCCTATGTGTCAGAGCAGGACGTTCTTGTGCACCGAGGAGGGTGTCCTCAAAGACCACTCAGCTGTCTGAGGCCCCTTTGCTCTTCAGGGCAGTCTCCCTTGGAAACCTGACAAGCAGGTCCCTGACCAAGTCAAAATCTGCTCTCCTGAAATTCAGGGTTGTCATTCTGCTACTCATCTTGTTTACTTCTCTCAGTAACTTTTCACTAACTACTGAAAGATTCATAAACATCCCCAGGCTACTTGAAGAAGCTTTAGAAGTCAATGTACTGTTCTCTTTTCTAGCATCTAGAATTGGAAATTCTTCCTTTGCTTCTGGAAATGCTTCTCAAGCTACACCAAACACTTCGCTGGGAGGACCGATGCAAGCAACACCATTCAAAGTGCAACCCTCACCTACAGTTCATACAAAGGAAGCATTGGGTAAGCATCTGGAATGAAGTTATAGTATTGCTGGAGTTAACAGGATCTTGCCTGGTAATTTTAGTGGAGCTGAATGTTCACTGAGGCTACCTAGTGATGTGCGTATGCACAATTTACTGAAAGAGGGAAATAAAATTAATGGTACTGGCACTCCTCTTTTGCAGTTAATTGGATGACCCAAAACTTTGATTGTGTTCTTTGAATATAGTGGGAGTAAAATTTAGCAGAGCATCTATTTCTTAAGCTAACATCCTGGCAGCCACATACTGGAAACTCCTGGATAAGTCACTGATGTTACTGCTAGGCTTCTTTGGGCAGCATGTTCTCTGAGCTGCTCTTGTCTGCACTGTCACTTAGTGATTCTTGTTCCTGAGACGATGACCACAACAGGCTAATGTGGCAGAATGATAGGAAGTTAGTAACTCAGCTTTGGTTGACGTTGAGCTTTCCCCAAAGCTGAAGCAAGGGTGACTTATGCTAAAGGTCTTTCTCAGTTCTAAGCATTGCTTTTTCAAAATACTAAAAGAAAGGAAAATAGCACTTGTATTTCTGATGTCAGACATGAAGAGATAATTTTCAGATACTATTTTATCCCTTCTATATGCTTTACCACCCGTCCTTCTGTTTTGGTGTTAAGCTTGTTAACCACTACCACGTAGCAAACTCCCGCAGCTGAACATAGATCTGCAAAAAGAAAATAGAAAGAAATCTTGTGGTGTTCATTAGTTTTGCAACTATCTACAAAAGATAAAGGAGGTTTTTTTTAAATGTAGAAGTGCCTGACTGCATAGCAAAATCTCATTTTTCAAAAAGAAAATGAAAACAAGGTCATGGCACCAACAGGTATATGTTCATTAAGTCTCTGACCTTCCTGCGTTTACTCGGTTATCTGGAGTGCTTAAATGTGAAGTCAAGGAATAACATAATGGCTGACACTTGATTTGTCTTACCAGTAACTCCTACATGGTGAGAAATCTGAGAATTTTTTTGTTTGTTTTTAAAGGATTTCTAATGGATATGTTTCAAACGCCCATCTTGCCTGAACCATCTCCTCTTGAGGAAAGTGAGGAACAATTTGAAGCCTTTTGCAGAAAAAGTGGTATGTACTGTTATTTTTCAGTCCGTAATATGTCAGTCTGTAACACTTCACTTTATTTCCCTCTTACTTCCCCAACCAGTCCCTGTATAATTTTGAGACAAGTCGTTGTTTGAGTAGGTGTGGAATGAAGAAGCAGCATCTTTCCTGATAATGAATTTAATTTACTGATAAGTTCTAAATTCTGATGCCCAGCCTAAAAAAGGCAGAAGCACTTTACTGTTAGCAAGCCTATTAATGTGTATATTAAACAAGTTGCTTCTCTGTAGACAATTCTCTGGCATTTAAAACCTAAGTTTGAGAAGGACAGAGCTGATATGGGTATACTTTTGTATGAGTAATGGTGGGGTTTTTTGTTGTTTTTTTTTCCTAAAACACTTGTCTCCACCCTTTGTAAATCTTGAGCATCACAAGCAGCATGAGCCAAGAAAGGAGAATATAAAGGCAGACTAGAGCAGGTCACTTGCAGGTTGGGTGTTAGTGTCTAAATTGCAAGCTTTTCAGTAACATTTAAGATCGTCTGAAAGTCAGGCAGTAGCACTGGCTTACTACAGTGTGCACAGATAGATCTCAGTTACAGCTGATCAGATGCAGGCCAACAGGGAGATTTCTGTACTCCTGGCTGCTCTTGGTTCTGAGGTGGAAAAATCTTCCCCGCTTTCAGGAGCTTCTAGCAAAGACAAGTTGAGTGGCAATTCTGAGGACACGTCTATCCTATCCTGCCCCTCCTCGCTCTGGGTCAAGCATTTTCATGTCTGTCTAGTCTGTCTGCTTCTCTTGGTCAATTTTGTTAGGTTTCTATATAAGCTTCAAAAGGAAAGAAAATGTTTGCAACATGTCTATGCCCTATATAGAAAATAAGCATGCAGTTTCCTAAAAGAAAAGCTACAACTTCAAGCCTATCAGCTGTTTGGTTGGGGTAAAAACATGGCTGTTTTGTATGATCTTCATTGGGTGAAGATAATATCAGTGATCTCTTATTTTAAGAGCCTGATGGAAATCTGAAAGTTAATGAGCCTGCCCCTGTTGTGCCTGTGTTTTCTATCTTTGAAGATGAGAATGAAAAAGAGAACAGCAGGTAAGAGAAGCAAGTAACAAAATGGGTTCTGTTTATTAAGAATTACATATAGGGTTGATTCTATGCCATATAATTTTGCTGTAACTGCATTTGCAGTATTGGGATTGGCTTGAATAAAACGACTAGGAACTGTGGGAAGGTGCCATGAGAAAGCTTTAGTTGCTTTTTTTCTGGAACTGCACAGCTTTCCTGTTTGGACAGTGTGATTAAGATGCTTAATCTTCTGGATAACTGTGGATAGCTTGTTGTCTTTGAGCTACTGAAATTTCTCTAACTTTCAGCAGATGAGGTTAAAAATTCTTAGTTATGATCAGTCTGCCTTGGAAAGATTCTGGAGAAAAGCCATTCTAAACTGCTTGTTTTGTCAGGATCGCACAGCATAGAAACAAGCCAGAAGAGCCCAGAACTACTGGAGAACGTCCCTTGACTGACTGTACAGCACATACAGAAGTGAGTGCTTGGTTTTACCATAAGAATTAGCCTTGGAAATGGGCTACGTATTTACAAGGGGGTATTGGAGGTAGTTGTGTTCAGCAATATCCTGCAACGATCTTCATTCTATCCCAGTCCTGCAACATTCTTTTAAACCGTATCTAGCTGAAGTCTAGGTACCCTTCCCTGCCAAGGGGATGAACATTTTCATTTGTTAATTTTCATAAAATTACAAGGAGCTTAATAGTGGAGACCTCTATTCCTAGACAAATCTGGCTGCAGTAGAGGAGTGGATTTGGCAGCTGCTTGAGGGAGGAAGGGCAGGGAGCAAGAGACAATGCTTTTCTAACCACCTAATAGTTTTCATAGCCAAGGAGATATATAAAACTATATGCTGCTTGGATATAAGTGATCACTAAGTAATGAGTTAGGCTTTTCCAGACTCCCGTGGCAATTTTTTGCTCTCTGCCATTTTGCTGTGAAACTGATGGTTGCCAACACACAGGTGTGATACCAAACTGTGTAAACCTGGGGTTTGGGTCACCTTTTATTATTATTTCTCTAGTACTATAAGTTGATACGTGCAGAGTCTGTGTTGAGACTGACTGTAGAGGCTGCTGCTAGGTTACAGTGCAGGTCTGACAGGATGGTTTTGATTGCTTAGTTTTAAGCCTATATATTTATTTTCCTGTCTAGGAAGAAACACAGACATCGGAGTTCCTGAAGGATGATTATACAGTGTGGTATGCACCGTATAGTAATAAAACCTTGGCTTCGAGTCCAAACAGCACAAGAGACTTTGCACGAGCTGCCCAGCTTGTATCAACACCATTCAATTACTTATCGGCACATTCACGACAAGCTTTGGAGGAAAAAGGTAAAAGGCCACAGTAAAATAATGAATACTTGAGGTTCAGTGTATCTAATTAAATACAGTGTAACTCCATTTCTGTGCCCTGGTTACTTCCCAGGGCTTGCTAAATACTTCATAGGTGTGGCTACCAGTGTTGCCACCTCTGAGTCCAAATTCCTTGCAGAAGAGCAGGTGGGAGCAAGTGCTTGCCCAACATGTAAGCTTTCTAGGAATTAATAATTGGGGAGGAAAAGAGAAGGTGACAAGAGACAAGAAAGCTGTTGATGGTGCTGTTGGAACTGTTGTTCTGAACTGTTCCAGAAGGTTCTCAGAAGTCTATGAGTAGTCAAACAATTGACTTAGGTCCCAGCGCCACCTTCTATGAGGACCTTTGTGCTTGTGTGCCTTTCTTTAGGCTTGGAATACTCTCCCCAAATAAATCAATCTATTGTCTTTCCTTGTATATTTTAACATAGGCTTGTTCAGTTATAGTTCTTGTGGTACCTTAGCAAGTTTCACAGCTGCAGTGTGGTTTTTTGCTTGTTTGTTTTTGGTTTAGCCTTCTTGTATTGGTAAAAATACTCTAAATAAGCACTTGATGATGCACTTGTCTTTTGAAAAAATATGCATGTATTATTATTGTTACTCTCTTTGTACAGCCTGTGGGGATGACTTGCTGCAAATGGATTTGGAGCCTTCTGAAGCACCAAACAAGCAGGCAAAAACTAAGAAGCTAAGGTGCGGCATTACTTGCTAAGATTTTCAAGACTTTAGATTGCTATGCGAATTTGGAATTATGGCAGAGTAGTCAGGTCTGTTATGCTGTGGCTGGTGCAAATTTTCCCAGTAATCCAGAACTGATGCACATTTTCATCGGATTGTCTCTGCTCAGCACATATCACAGCACTTTGTGGAGTTAAATGAATCTGGGTATGGGCATAATGCCATTAAAAATGCTCTTACAGTTTAAATTGCCTGACACCTTGTACAAACATCAAGGACTCAAACAATTGTACTGATTCTCTAAACATGAATTGCATGTAGGGGGGAAGTGGTGATAAGAGCTAGTTGACAGTACCGCTGCTGCATTTGAGGAAGCAATGTTTACAGAAAGGTGTGGATGAAACTGAGAGGTTCAGCAAATGTCTGACTTGCAATAATTGGATGGCTACAGTTAGTGAATCTGAGTGTAAGTTTGAATTTGAACCTGCTTGCAGCACCCTTCGTAAAAGCTTCTCTGAGAGGTTCAATCAGTGTCTTTTCTGTAATGCACAGTTCATGCCCAAGTGGAAGAAGAGCTGTTTCGAATGATTTGGTAGAGACATGATCAAACTGAGAACATGCTATGTGAATTTGAAGGCAGACTTCACCTTGTCTGTTCTGTCAGCATTCTTCACTCTCATGAGTTGTGTTATCCAGTATATTACTGATGTACAGAGGTTAGTTGGAGCAGCTCAGCCAAACCGCTATTAGGTATGCGAAGAGATGTAGCTTCAGTGTGGAGATCTTGGATGCTCTGGGTGCAGAAGCTTTTGTGGAAAACAGTCTGTGGGTATCAGTGAGGAGTTAATGAATTTAATGCGTAAAGGAATCCTCGGAGCAAACATGAATTGCTGATTAAGATTAGTCTGGTAGGTTCTGGCTTTGTACAGACTGATTCACTATTTGAAGTAAAAGAAGATGTAGATAGATACAGAGTGTTTTGGTTGTGTGGGGGTTTGGGTGTTTTTTTTTTCTGTTCTTATTTTTAGTGGTTTGCTTTTTTTATTTATGAATAACCATGCTCAGTTTTTTTCTGTTCAAAAAAAAAAAAAGTTTGATATTGTGAAGAATGTACAGTAGGGTTGTGTTCTCCAGGTTCACAATGCTGATAGATTTGAGCATTGTTCTAAAAGGGGAGAGTGTATCCCATGTGTGGTGTACCTTAATCCTAATGAAAGCTTTTCTGATGTTAAATTTATTGTGCTTCATATCTTAGAAAATTATGAAGCAGCAGTGGTCAGTTTTAACTTAATATTAACTGTCCAAAATGTTTTAGTGGATCATTGTGTGAAACTGTTCGATTTTGGCTAAAATTGTTGGCCAATGAACTGAAAATTTATTAGACTACGAGTAGCAAGATATGACCAAATCTTATTTTCTTAAGAAATGTCCTCTATGTTCATTTTGATTTCTTTTATGGCAAAGGTTGCAAGCAGGGAGTTTTAACATACTTTTGGCTTACTAAAGATGCAAAAAATGCCATGGCAGTACTGTCAATTAACAATATTTTGTTTTAAATGTGTAGCCCTGCTCTTGAATGCATTGCAGAACAAGGAGAGCTTCAAGGAAATGCTTTCTCTACAACTGTTTCTCAAAGACTACATGAGCAAACTGCAACTAATAGAACTGAATATTCCTTGTCTGCTGGGGTAGACAAAATTTCCCATGAAGAGCTGTCTGGAACTCGGCAGGACAGGACAGACAGGAGCATTAGAAATTCAGGTATAGAGCATTGGCTACAGTTTTCTTCTGCCAAATCAGAGACTGGAAAGCAGTGTCATGTTTTTGGAGCAGTGGTTTGATCCGACACAAAGGTGGTCGCTGGAGTGAGCAAACTCTCTTCTGGCTCCTGCAAGGAGACAGCTGTTTATGCACAATGATGTAATTTCATGTGGAAGGACAAGTGTGGGCAATACCTGCATTACATGATGCCAATGATACTCTGAAGTGCAGGAGTATTCAGGAATACCTAAGGATTCTTTGCTAGTTCAGGCTCAAAGACTTTACTTGAGAAATATGTTTTCAGCTTCTGATTTAAAAAAAATTTTGAACAAATTTATACCTACACCTTCCCTGCTTATTTAAAAAAAATTGATTATCAAAATCAATGCCTACATAACTTATCCCTCTTTGATCTTTCATCGGTGACACTTGTTCAAGTATAAGCTTGTGTTACCTCTTTTAAATGACATTTTGCTTATAGCTTAAATATCTTTCTTCTTTCCATGAAGTGCTTGTTGAGAACCCTTGGGATGAGGAATTGATTTGCAAATTCTTATCAAAGCTTCCTAAACCACTCGGTACCTATGCCAACTATTTTGAATGGAATTCTGTTCTTCCATCCATCAGACTGAAGGCTGAACTCCCACTGGGTAAGAGCTACTTCAAACATTTCACTTTGAAGCATTTGTTGCAGTTCTTCCGGGGACCTTTAAAGTACTTTTCTAATCCAGTTTACTTATGCATATATTCACAGTGTGCTCAAGAAATAGCTTCCAGATTATCTTAGCTTCAGCTTTGAAGTTAGACCTGTTTTTATTTCTCTTCTGTGGTTGAAGCATAACAATTTTTGATTAGCTATTCTGAAAAGGGAACAAAGAAACTTTTTCATAGTTATGTGACACAGCCCCAAGCTTTGTATAGAACAGCAGCAGTCCTGTTTCAACAAAATCTGTATGATGGTAGTTGCAACATACTTGCATGACTTAAACGTTAGTGTTTACTTTTTAAGGAACTCACTTTGGAATTTCATTACTTCCGGGCAGTCAGACTCTAAACACTGTGGTTTTCAGTAAATGACGTTTCACAGAACTCTTAATCTCAAGAATGGTTATGGGCCCCCTTTTATGGAAGGGGATGGCTAGCAAGGAGACCTGCAGTGAAAGGCCAGCATAAAAGTTACTGCTTTAATTTGCTGAGCAGTAACATCTTCTGTGAAGTTTGCAAGCAGGACTTCATGACGTTTATCTCTTCCCCCCACGAAAGGTTCCAACTCATTCCATGTGGACTGCTTGCTTGGAGAAGGAGCTTTTGCTCAAGTCTATCAGGCTTCCATCCTGGATGCAAGTAATCCTAAAAACAATCAGAAAGTGATATTGAAGGTAAGTAGTGTTGATTCAGAAAAACGAAAAATTCTGGAGTCTTAATGTAATCTGACACCTTCTGACACCTTGGATGGATTCTGCTGAGTTTCCTTGTTTATAAATATGAAGTAAGGCATCTTGGTCTGTCCTCAAAGCCTTGTTCCATTTGAGTGCTTTGATATCCGATACATTTTCTACCTAGGAAGTTATTTAACCACCAGACTCAACTTACCTATTCATCTTCTCTTTAAAAGTAGTTGTAAGTATCCTAAATCCTACGAATTACAGCAAGGCTCTTTTTCACCTGAACGAAGGCAGTTATTTGCATGCATGCTCTTAGTCCACAGCAAATGAAAATTTGTGTGGATTGACGATGAAGTTGCTCAAATGATTAGCTTGCTCTGAAGGGGCCAGTGCTTCTTGCAGATAAGTGCCCGCTACCTTTCCACTGGCTTTTTTGCACTTTGACAGCCCTGTTGATGGCAGCACACCTGCCAGTTCTAGGCTGAGCAGCTCCCACCTCTGCTCTGCCTTGTCTTCCAGGCTGCTTCTCAGTGCAGGAATGAGCAACTGATGATAGGATGTGTTTAAACCAGGACCAGTGCTGAAAGGAAAGTGTATGTAATTGCGAAGTCAGCTTAGTTCAAGAGGGTTATGCTAGATCGTACAGCTACTATAGCTTGGTTGAAATGTGGTTGTATGACTGAATGACCCCCTCACACTCTCCACATCAAGTCTTTTTTCCTACCTTTGGAATCTTTTTGTGGATCTCTTCTGTCACAGTTAAATCTTTCAACAAAGAAATCATTTGAGTAAAACACCTTAACTGGGAGTTTTCCAGCATGTAAAGCTGGTTGTTTTAAGATGTTTCCTTTTGAACATTCGATATTTAATGTAACAGGGGGGAAATACGAGGAATCAGAAAGGCTTTCCTGTTTTGAACTCATTGTCAGAAACGGTCTCTCTTAAACAAAATAATGTTGCCAGCAGGCAGCTGAGACATCAGTGTTGCAAAAAAATGGACACTTTACCAGGAAGAAATGTATAAGCTACAAGGGAATTGTGGCCCTTGGCTGAAATCTTGTTTCAAGAGGATTGGTCACTGAGTGCACTGTATTGTTCTGAGGTTGATTACAGTAGACATAAGTATTCTACTAGATTAAAAGGAGAAGTGCCTAGGTACTTGAGTCTGTCATTAAAACACTGAGATGATCTTCTGCTTTAATGCCAATAGATTTACCTAGTAAATCAACCTTTTGGTTACAGGTCCAAAAACCTGCCAGTCGTTGGGAGTTCTATATAGCAACACAACTGGTAGAAAGACTTAATCCAAGTATTCACCATCTGTACATCCACTTTTATTCTGCTCATTTCTTTCAAAATGGAAGCATTTTGATTGGTGAACTCTACAACTATGGAACATTGCTGGTAAGTGTGCTCAGCTTTTGCTCTGAATATCTGCGTTCTTACTTCTTAGACTGTTGTTATATATTACAATATTCAGAAGTCTCTTCTACAGCCAGCTTTATATAACTTTACTGTGAATGCATTTTGTGCTTAGCAACATGGACCTGCAATCCATATTAAGTTGTTTCCGTGTAGCTGACAGTTCTTCCCTATCTCCCTTTTGTTCACAGAATGCCATAAACATTTACAGAAAGCTTCCTGAAAAAGTGATGCCTCAAGCACTTGTAATCTATTTTGCTGTAAAAATTCTTTGCATGGTAGAAGAGCTCCACAACTGCAGGATCATTCATGGTGACATTAAACCTGATAATTTCATCCTTGGAGAAAAGCAAGTACTTCCCTTTACTACCTGAGCTGCCAGCATATCATTGTATCACAATCTCAATACTTATGTGTTCACTGCTTGTTGTCTTGGTTGCAGGTTTCTGGACAATGATACATGTGATATAGATGGTCTCTCTCATGGCTTGACACTCATTGATTTGGGACAGAGCATAGACATGAAACTCTTTCCCGAAGGAACTGCATTTACTGCAAGGTGTGAAACCTCTGGATTTCAATGTATTGAAATGCTGACACAGAAACCGTGGAACTACCAGGTATGTGACTGTATAGACAGTCTGAATATTTGGAGCTTGAAAAGCGTGCGTCTGACATGAATAGATGGAGTATAGAAATATTAGACTTTTGCACTAGTGTGGCACATTCAGCTCTTGATGCTCTTTGCTCTAAAGATGTGATCTTGAACCTTTTGTGGAGCTTGCCCTTTTAGCTCCTTGAAGATTTTTTCAGGTAACTTTTAGTGGTCTGGGTGCATATTTTTAATGTGAACCTTGTGCATGCTTTGTTTAGACAGACTACTTCGGCATTGCAGCAACTGTCTACTGCATGCTCTTTGGTACCTATATGAAAGTGAAGAATGAAAATGGTATCTGGAAGCCTGAGGGAGCCTTCAGAAGGTTGGTGTCAAAAATCTCTTCAGAAACTTCCCTTTAATAGAAAGATACATCATTAATTTCAAGTTTGAGGTTAGTTTCTGTCATAGATTTTAGTATTGCTTGACTTGCCTTTTTGATGCTCTAAAAACGGTAGGTTTAATTCACGTTAACAGCTTCATAAACTTCACTGATATAAGTACAGCAAGCATTTCAGCAGTGGATATGGCGAATTGCACGGCCTCCCCATTTTCCTGGTGGCTGAAAGGAGGAAACTACAGCTAGTGAGGAAAAACTGGGCTGGCTCACTAAGCAGCATGCCACAGAAGAAACTGCATTTTGTTCTAGTGTGTGGTCTGCAGTTCCTCCAATCTGTAACTTGGGAGGTAACCGGGTAAATGGAGGAAAGTGTTTTAACAATTTGAATTTAGTTATTTGGTTTTGATTTATTTTTGTTGCTTTGCAGGGTTGCCAATGCTGAACTGTGGAAAGAGTTCTTTGACAGCATTCTAAACATACCAAACTGCCATAGCCTGCCTTCTTTGGGAGCTTTGCGCAAAAAGCTGAAGGACTTATTTTGCAAGTCATATGCAAAGGAAATAAAATTCCTTAGGAACAGACTTGTTGTGTTGCTCATAGAACACAAACGGTCACGAAAATAAGCATTTAGTTCACTGTGCTGCTGAGAAGTGGAATTTTGTGTATGTGAAACTTTTTTTGTAATAACTTGTTTTAAAAAATAAATGTTCTTAGGGTCAACTTCAGGACTAATAACTTGAGTCTTTCTATACTTTCATGAAGAGAATTACATAAAAACAAGTAATGCAACTTTATGAAAACTAGATAAAGTGTTAATTTAACTTGCCCAGCTTCAGGCAAGTGAAATTAGGGGGAGGCAGAGGCATTTCAGAGATTTTCTATAGTTGTAATTGTTGCATATTCTTAGAAATAATAAAAAAAGGTGAAAAGTATTGTACATATAAAGTAACTGCTTTCAACCTCCCCTGTGATCTAAAAAAAATTCATAGAAGCATTCAGGTTGAAGGGACCTCCGGAAGTCATCTAGTCCAACCTCCTGCTCAAAACAAGATCAATACTGAGTTCAGACCAAATATGTTGACAATACTTGCTTCTTGTATAGACGCTAGCAAACATATAGGTATAAATGTAACCCAGTCAAGTGAAGAGCAGGCTGCTCTTTGACACATAAGGTGTTCAGGATACATTTTTCCAAAGATGAAGAATAATGAACAGAGCCCTCTGGGAGGAGCAAGTATTGGAAACTTGAATGTGATTCCAAAAGTTCCCAGCAAATTGAAATCCTACTATCATGAAAGACTCTAGAATCTGTTTTAAGAGAGCAAATAAAACAGCAAATGGAAGTAAAATGGTGTGTAATACAGGCTAAGAGAAAGTGAACGGGTAGTTTTCTGGACTTCATCAGGAAAAAAAACTATGGTTGATAGGCATAGGGAAGTTGGGTTTTCTGTAAGGACCAAGAGAAATTCAAACACAGAACAGTAAAAATAATAGTGATATATTTAATAACTATTTTTTATTAGGAAAGAAGCAGGCAGACTTACTAGTTACATCTGTAATGGAGGATGTTCCATACTTTAAATCAGCAGGCTGATTTAAAGAAGAACTTAGACTGTTGAAGATTTGGATGAAAAACTGTTACTATATTGAATTTATCCTGGCATGCTGGGAACTACCAAAAGGCTGAGTCAGCATTTCTTGTTCTTGGAGAGACTGGCATAATTGCAGTCGAGTTAGTCCATTCAACAAATAGTAAAATCGTTATTGGATTACAATGTCTTTTTGTTAACCTGCATGACTTGGTGGAAAATAAGTCATGTAGTACAAAGCTCATTCACTTCTTTTGGTTATAGCTAGCTAAATGATTTGTCGTCTTTAAGCTGCTTGTGCCACAGTAATTAAAAAGAAAAAACTTGCACGTGTTGAAAAGTGCACATGAGAGGAGTTAAGAACTGGATACGGTTACACTCTGGTGAGGGAATTAATGACTGGTTCTTTGTTTGTTTTTTCTCTTAAAAGGAACTTTACCACAGATCACTTCTAAGGCCAGCATAGGGTTTTGGTTTTTTTTCTTTTCCGCACTCCTCCTCCCCCAACCCCGGCAATATTATGTATGAAAGCCTGGGCAAAAATGTTGGCATTACTGAGCAATCCGAATTATATAGCATGCTTGGCATTCTGCTTATCCCAAAACCATGTGATGAAGAATCTAGATCAAAACCAGAGAGAAGGATTTGTATGGTGGAGAAAAAGGACTGTGAGTAAATTTTAGCAGGGTCTTGCCAAATCAGGTACTCAGCATTAGCTTTTGCTCATTTCCATGGCAGAAAGGATTGATGTCAAGCATAAGGATGTAGATATTTTAACAAGTGAGAGTAGATATTTTAACAGCATGAGTGATAGTACTACTATGAGAGATCCAGGTATGAACTTAAAGCTGGAAAAGAAGAAAAGTTCTCCAATTCTCAAACAATTTTAAGTGCTGTAGACCGACAAGGCCTCGTGTGCTTTTTTTCGCTTCCTTGCCCCCACAACAAGACTTGCTTTGTAGTCTGGACAGCCTGGACTCTGAAATGTGTCTGTTTAGGTGGCTGATATTCTTTTTTTTTTTTTTTTTTGACTTGTCCATGATCTTGCTGTGCATTTATAATGCTAGGCAGTTACTTGTTCCCTAATCTAGTAAAGGACACAATATAAACCAGTACCTGGAAACTAAAGCCAGACATTTTGGATGACCTAGCTATTGGAACAAGGTACAATGATGGATCAAGTTATTTGTTTCAGAGCAAGGCTGGATGCCTTTTGGGAAGGTGTGCTTCAAGTAAAACTGTTCAGCTTTCATTAAAGCAGCAGTTGAATAAAACAGGGTGGATTCTGTGATATGAAGAGCTTAATAGTGAGTAAAATAGTTATACAGGATGAATAGGAGGCTGTTATATTCGTGCTCTGAGTGGATTCTTGCACTTCAGTTTGTTGATGTTGCAGATGTCTGATTAACATGAGTGCTTTTTTCAGTGAAAAATGATGCAAATTCCAACCTGGAAAGCACCACTGTTATAACTCTAGTGTTGCAGACTCCAAAGGATTGCAGGAGCATCAGAGAGGAGAACTTGGATAGGGCTGATGCCTCAGTTCCTACAGCTTGACCCTGCCATGTACATCAGAGGTATCTGGTTGATGCCTGCACTTCTGCTAATATTGGAGTCTGTGTTGTACTGGAGTCAGCCAGTCTGGCTCTTTCACCACAAAAAGATCTCTTTGGTACTTGTAACTCAGCCACTGTAATCCTGGCTTTTGTGGTATCAAAATAATTTGATGTGGAGGGTTTTCATGTACTGGATTTTGCTCTAACACTCTGTTAAAATCTAGAACAGTTAAACCATTACTGATAAACACAGTAAAGTTTATCTGCCAAAGGTCAAAGTGGAGAAAGAGTTGTGATTTTACTGGGTGGGCTACCATGACTATCTAATTCCCTGAAAGCAGCTCTCCTGCCCCTAGGGCAGAAAAAGGAGGCAAATCCTGCAGGGCTTGGAGAGCCACAAAGATATTAAATGCAGAGCGAGCTTAAGAGCGCTAGAGTTTGGGAGAACATGGCTGATGTGTTTCAGCAAACTGTTGTCACTAGCAGTGCTTGCCTTACTGGTACTCTACCATCACTGCAGAAGATGATGGAGGCTAAGCATTGGTGGTATGTATGAAGAGCAAAGGGGACCTTTCTCCACCCTTGCCCTGCAAGAAGAATTCCCTGAAACTAGGGGCGGAAGTTTGGGGCTAGAAGGAAGCTGCTAGGACCTGTGCAGGGCTTGATTTCTTAATATTTAGGGGCTAGACCTCCACTGAAAATGCTGTGTGCTATCAGAAAATGCTATCATCAAAGCTAAGCACTATTTCTAGTGCAAAGAAGAGCTGGGATATTGTGGGGGAAGAACTAGATGGCCTCAGGGACTGGAGAAATTGCATACTTTCCAGAGTTGTTACATTCCAGACTTATTTATACTCTAAGGGGGGGCAGTTTATTCTGCTCATTGTCACAGCCTTCTCTGTTCTTTATGTGTAACAGATCTTTCCTGAATGTATACAAATTACCTGCCCTACTGTTCTGCATGGGGTTGTCCAGGACCTTGTATGAATAGCATTAATATTTTTAACACAAGGAAGAAGCTCCCAATCTGTGGTTGCCTCAGATGGATTTCTGAGGCTGCTAGATTTGTTATTATGAGACCACACGAGTTGTCACTAATCTCTACGACCTTCTCCACCTGCTTTTAAAATTTTAAATTTATTTATTTGGAATATACCCCTTGGTAGAAAGCTCTGCCCCAGGACCTATGAGGTTTATTAACACCCTTATTGGATGAAAGATGTTTTATGGTAGTGTGTCTTGTTGGGTTTGGGGGATTTATTTATTTATTTATTTATTTTTCCTTCCCTCTCCTAGCCCTAATGCAGAAAGGAGAATAGTGACTCATCTGGACTAAAAAAAACTGAGTACCATCTTTAATTTTCAGGAGGGATTGCATTAGCAGTGAATACTTCCATCATTGCAACAGTAGGGATTTCTTTGTTCCTTCCTATTCACAGTACCTACTAATGTGTATACACCTCCCCCTGTGGTTAAAGTCCAGGATCTGTCTCCGAGTGTTCCCTTCCCTTGTTTGATTAGGTGGCTAAAACACCAAAATACGCTTGCCACCTCTACATACGCTGGCTGACTGTTTGCATTCAACTAGAACTTAAGCTGCATCAATGATTCTGCTAAAGATCAGACCAAGTCAGCTATCTGGAGTGTCACACAGAACGGTCTTGTAGTCCCTGTTTGCCCAAAAAAGCCACCAAAGCCACCTGCAGGTAACTAATGAATATACAAGGGGAATGCTGTTTGAACTCATTCACAAGACAAAAGTGCGGATGAGCAATGCTGCTCGGAGTGCTGTTACTGCAAATCTTTGAGGTTTGTGGCTCATATACATTCAAAACCCTTCTGCTCTACTCTTTTTCTCAGGAACTTTTAAGTTGAAAGAAATGAGGTTAGCAGATTAGATTTAGATTAGATAGAACTTAAGTCACACTTGCCACTTTTGCTAAATTCACTTCTGACCAGTCACACCAAAATTATTACAGAGACATGGGCAAAACCAAGAGGCAGGTGTCCCCCCTTACTGAATGGTTGTTTTCCGTTCATCATGAGGTTTTCCTTTAATGTTGCAGAATATTGTGTTATGGTATCTAGGTGCATCACCCTGGAAAACTCCAGGGAAGCATCCTTTAAAAGTGTGCCTTTTTTTTTTTTTTTTTTTTTTATCATTTCTACATGTTCCTTAATTACAGAGGCTAATGCACTAACATACAGAATCATTATGGGCCACATAAATCAGTTATTCCCATTTGCATGAGGTCAGCTTGACTTTAGAGGTATTTTGTCAAATGCTAAATGTTAAACCAACTTAGTCATGGCCTGAATTGCATAAATTCCCCTCAAATCTATTGGGCAACTGGAACCCACCAGTTCCACAGAAACATCTGGGTTGGGTTTTCCTTCTTAACCAAGGAGTGAAGAGTGTAATCTCTCTTGGGTGAGCAGTGACATCAAATTTTTGAATCAATGTGTCTGCATTTGTGCATGTTATGCAAACGTCTTAGGTGGAGGTTTAGTCTGCTTGCCATTTCTCTAAAGAAAGAGTTGTTCGATGTATTCGTTCTGGCAGTTGAAAACATAAAAGGACACCAGGAATGAATGGGGGTGAGCAAGGTCTACAGGCACTGCTAAGGCAGAAATGGGCTGAAGCTTGTGATGGTGCAGATGGGCAGCACCTCTCTCCGGAGAGAGCGAGCTCCCCTTCCCACTGAGCAGCCTTCCTTTCTGTTACTCTGCATCCTTTGCTGGGGCACGCACAGAATTGCTAAGCGGAGGTTTGCACCTAAAACTAGTCTCTGCGACTTTTTTCTAGGGCCTAGAAACTGTCATCGCTTTTGAGTGCTGGCTAGCTGGATTCTTGCCTGTCCAAGTGTCCCGACCTGCCTTCCCTCTCCTCTCGGGATTCCCACTCAGTGGCAAAGGTGCATTGACTGCACCACCTGGCGGCTTGCAAGGAGAGCCCTCGCAGGCTGGTAATGGCTGTGTGCGGGAGTGAGCCCAGAGGAGCCACATCTGCTTAGGGCAGGTGCTGATTTGGCTGGTTGCCTAAAAGGCGCACCACAGCTTATTACTGCATTCGTTCAAGTTTTTGTAGCTGTTGATTGATCTTGAGGAATGAATACTGACGGGGCTTTGTGCCTCGTATGCAGACAGCTGGCAGCGCTTTGTGTTAACGCCTTGCAAACCGTGAATGATGGCTTGTTCGTAGCATCACGTGCATCTTGTTGTTGAGAAGCGAGGCTCGCCTGGGCCTTCTCTCCCCGGCACTGGGATGCTTCTCTTAGGGCCTTGTTTCTGGGCATGGCTCAAACGGGAAGCTGTAACCAGGAGTTACAGTATCTGGTGTGATTCATAAGGATGATAAAGTATGGGAAATACAAGAACCAATAGCACTATATGCCAGCTTCTGGGGAAATTAGTGCTCACACGTGTGCACAGCATGTGAAATTACTGGCATTCAGACTTTGTTAGCGTGATTTTGTTGCCTCCAATTCCTTTTCACTCAAGCTGCGTATGAGCGATGTGCGGACCTAATCCTGTTATGCAGAATTTGGATAGAGATCTCAGTTTCTGCCCAAAGTCTTGTTGCCTCAATATTCATTCTCACCTCTGAGACTGCAGTCTTTAACAGACCACTTGGGTATTCCAGGGGGGCTCAGAAATGTCAGTTCAGGTGGAGTTTACTACAGTACCAGAGCAATGAGACTCAGTTATTCTGATATTGCTATATAATCATGTTCATATGGTGTCCTGACCGTCAGTCCTGTAAAGAAAGTAGAAAAAAAGGATGTTTTATCAGCAGGGAGGAAGCTATTTTAAAGCTTTCAGATAAATGGGAGCAGCTCTGTATCCTACATGTACAAGTGGTAGTAAAAAGAACGTTAATATCACTACCCAGCCTCAAACCCTGAAAAATAGTGTGGGTTGAACTTTCCCTTTGTCAAGTCTGAACTGTTGGTATCATCTTGCAGTACCCAAACACCTACCATACCATCATATCGAATGAATGGAGCAACATCAAAGGGCTGTAACTATTGTTGCAGGTGGAAATGAAAATAGCTTGAGGAAAACTATAAATTAAGATAAGTACATGCACACACACAAAAATGCATGCACATACATATATATGTGTATATGTATACACACACATCTATTGTTGCACAGGAAATACACACTCAATTTTTATTAAAATTAATACATCAGTTTGCTCTGGAAAGTACCATTTCGGCTTTGTTGCATGCCTGTGCCCTGTTCTGGTAGACTGTAGAAGGGAGACGAGAGCTAAAAGAAAGGCTAAAATTTTGTCAGGAAGGAAGTGAAGAAAGAGCTGAGAGTTGGTTATCTGTCTGTATTCTACACAGCATCCCACAGCTGTGTCCCTCTCAACAAGCAGAGGGAGCAGTTAAAAAATCAAGGTAAAAAAAAAAGAGATACACTGGCTGTGGATGTTATCAAAATACAGGCACAGCTGATCAAAGGCTTCTGGTATCAGCTTTACTGCAGATACGATTTTGTTCAGTGTGCCTAATTTCCAAAAGATTTTGACGTTGATTCTCTTGGGCTGTTCTTCATTTTTGCAAGTGATTTCCCCATTACTGGTTCTTCTCCGAGTTTACCTTTTAATGGGGTAATCATACAGCACAAGTGCTTAAATATAGCTACCTCAAACTACTTTTAGTTGCATTTCTTTTTTTAAAACACTAATAACGTCCTCTAAGACTGGGTGCAGAAATTCAGAGTTGAGTTATCCAGAGTTTAGCAGCAATTGCACAGGATGGTTTCTGAGTGTTCAGGTGTGTGTAGCATTTTGGCTTCGCCTGTTAGCTACAAGCCACAGACTTATGTCTCTTTAGCACTGGGAGGCTTCTCTTGGTGACCCAGGAATTGAAAGCCGGATGCTGCTGGAGAGTGCCTAAGATGGAGTCCTTCAGGAAGAAGGAACTCCAGCATTTGCAGGTGGGAAAGGGTCCTGGTTTGTCCTTTGTGGACTGTGTCTTATCTCGAGGGCTCAGCTTGGGCCCTCACTCATCTTCTTGTGACAGCCCCAACAGCTCAAAGACACAGAGCTGCCTGGAAATGAAGCTTTCTCACCTGTGTGTGTGGTTTTTGTGATTTGTTTTGTTTTGAATGGGAACAGAAGCAATGTTTTAAGAACACTTTCTAGAAAAACAGAAGCTCCCCAGAAAATAGCTGCAGAAGTGACAAAAGCATCAAGAAGACTGAGAGCGGCTGTTGGAGGCTTCAAGGTCCCAGCCATGGGGTTTGACTGTCCACACAAGGCTTTCTAGGGAGAGGCAAAGGATCATTTTGTCTGAGATGTCTTAAACTGGATACCTAAAGCTTTTCCAGAAGATCTCCAGCTGGCTGTACTTGGAAGTGTTAAAATAGGAGCAACTACTTTGCTGAGGGCCTCTCTGCCACCTCTCCCAGTTCTCGTGGGCACAGACCTTGTGAGTGGTGATATATCCACCTGACCCTGTACCCCACTGGCCCTTGATGCCACTGAGGGTCAGTTCATTAGGATGTGTCTCATGGCCTCAGTGACTCAGTTCCTAAGTTCTTTCTAAAAGGTTTTGAGATCAGCTGTGGAAAAAAACAGGTAAGGTATAGACATTACTTTTAATTGTGCATCTATCCACAAGAGGGTGGCAAACAACAGATTTTCATAAATCTCTGCCTGTTGTTGTGTTTGAGAAGTATATTTTGTTAGACCCTCTGCTTAACTTAACTTGTTAAACTTAAAAAAATGTCTAGCAGTTGGATAAGTAAACTGAATACTTTACAAGCTATTTGATATACAGCCTGGATGCTGAGAAATGCGATATTTGGTTAAAGAGCTGAAACTTACCACAAACGTGGATGTATAGTTTGTTTTTCATATGGTTTGCTATTCTGAGAAAGTGTGTTGGCCTGGGGACCACAGAAGGGAAAATACCCCCACAGTAAGCTGAAATTGTAAGCTGATTTGCATGTGGAGATACTGAGAAGTGCTTGTTATGTTGTTTTTATAAATCAAATTACACTAGAAAAGGGAGGGTTGACCACAGTAAATGTGTCATTCTTGGTACTTTACTGTTTGTTTATCTTCTTCTCCTCTTGGGCTGTTGCTTTTTAAATGGAACATTTTTTCAGTGATTTTAGTGTCTCTCTTCAGAAACTCAGCACCACACCTGTCAGCGCTGCTAATTTTCCCTTGCTGCTCTCATGAGAGGTGATATAGAGGAGGAAAGGTTCTACCTGTTGCCTCTGTAAAGAACAAGAGATGAAGCACAGCTGAGTTGGTCTCATCTCTGTCTAAATTTAAAGCAGACAAAGCTTGAGAATGTTTCTTCCTCATCCTAACACTTGCTTCTCCCAAGCTTTCTGTCAAATCAGTGCATCTTTATCTGAAAGACTGAAGAAACCTGGTGAATCATCTCCTGGAAGGTCTCAGGATTTTAAGCTGTCAGGAATGCTAGCTTTAACAGCTACTGATTTCAAAGATAAAAGTAAAGACTGTCTCTAGGCTGCTGCTCTGTGACTTTGCTCCTTTCGAAGCATGCAAGTCATGTTTTCCAGGTTGATAAAGTTGGGTCTGCAGAGGGAAACCAGCCATGGATGAGGAAAGGAAATGCCAAGCTCTTCATATTTTCCTCTGGTATTCACGTGAGGGGTCTCACTAGAGTATTACTTTCTTGTCAGTAGTGATGGTTAGCTTTTCTATCCTCTGAGAAGATGTCCTCCCTCTGAGTCTGCTGTTTAAGAGCAAACTTGCCCAAGATTAATTTCTTCCAATAGGAAGTAGTGCTATATGTCTTGGCTCGATAGCTGACTATCAGCCTGCCTGGCATTTCAGGAAACCCAGCCAGCAGATTCCAAAGCCTCGTGTAAACAGAGCAGCAGTGTATCCATCTGTCAAGTAATGCCACTCCTTCCTCGCTTTCAGGGAGCTTTTTACATGTCATTCAGTAACCAGCCATGCAGGGTGTTTTCTTTAAGAACCATGAAGTCTGTGTTGCGATTCTGTAGGAAGCATCTAACTGCAGCTGGTGCTCTTCTGGATGTTTTTATGACAAATTACTCTCAGATTACCCTTTAATGTAGTATGGTTTGCCTGTTGTCTAGGCTTTCTGTGTCATGTGGAAAGCTTTCAGATTTGATATGAAACAGCTGGTTAACAAGTCAGCTGTAGCAAGTTGCACCATGAAGCAGATCAGCTGGAGAAGCCTACTTGTAGCTGGTGGAAAAGTAAACATTAAATGCTATGGTTTTTTTCTCCTCCTTAGTTTAATTTTCTTATGAGTTGAGTTGAAGCCAGCTGTTCCCCATCCAGGCAAAAATCTCTGCCAGGCTCAAGTTTTTATATACACACAAGCATATATATATATATATATGTGTGTGTGTGTATACAAATATATTTAGTTCCTCAGCTCATAATGCAACTTCATATAACATTCTGAAAAGTACAGAGTAGGACCTTAGTGCGACAAAGTCTTATGCTGTGTGTTTAACCCTATGCATAGCGGGTCATCTCATTAACTGGCAGTGGAGCTGCTAGTGTCCCACAGTAAACCCACCTACGCTGGCTTACTCCACCTTAATTTTTGCTTACTCCAATTTGTTTTAGCATCTAAAGGTGACTTGCAAAGGTAACTGTGGTCTTGAAATGATATTGTCCTCAGGAACTTGTCCCCAAATATGTGTTGTGCACCTTTTAAATGGCTTTGCTTCCCAATCACTGAAAGTCAAGGGAGGGATGGTGCGGAGATGCATGTTTTAACAGCCTGAGCTTAAACATCAGGCAAATACAGGGAAATTCTTTTGTGTTCCTTGGTCTCAGAGTGATTCCTGGACCCCATGCTAATCCAGGAGCAAAAAGAAAATAGCAGAGTGCAGGAGGCATTGCTCAAAACTCATCAGAGTTAGAGCTTGTGGGAAACAAGGGCAACTCAAAAAGATGGAAACAGCTCTCTCCATTGGCACTGTAAGCTGTGCAGGCTTGTGAGAAAGAAGAAAGTGAGAAGGCTGCCTTCTTCCTGCCACTGGCAGAGTTAGCTGTTACACTGATCAAGTTCAGCAAACTCAGGAGTTGTTCTGGAACAGTGCTACTGGCCTGGCATTTGTGGAGTGCTGTCTCCTGAGAAACAAGACAGAGACAAAAGAGGTGCTTTTAACCAGATGTTGTAAAAGGAAGTGGAAAATAGAGGAAAAAGGCAGAGTCGTTCCTATGTTGCAATAGTTCCTGGGGAAAAGATGACCATTACTGGGGTAGGGTCATGGACAGAAACCAACTGAGGAAAATGCTGAGGTTATCAGGACATGGGAAAGATCTCAAAGGGGAAGAGCTGAGAGAATTCAGCTGGTCCAACAGGACCAAAGGTGTCAAGTAGCTATGGACACAACCAAGGTTTCTGGGCTCAAGCTAAGAAAGTAGAAATAAGATTTTGGTAAGGTGGAGACCAGCACTAACTTAAATACCTTGAGAGAGAGGTGAGGGGTTTGGAGATTCTAGGATGTGGTCATTTGTGCTGGGAAACTGAGGCTCAAACTAGCAAGTTGCAAGCAAAGATGTTGAGAGGTCATGCCATGCAAATCTGAAGAGTTCAGGAGATTATAAGATCTGTGAAGGTCCCCATGTTTTAAGGTACACAAATATTTGCACACTACTCCCCTGAGGGTACAGGTGCAGTCTGTACACCTATGATCAACAGCTGTAACCCAGTGCCACTAAAACTCAAATGTCAGACCATTTAAGTAGAGAAAGAGGTTCTGCCTGAGCATGTGGGTGTAATAGTTTCACATCTTTATATATGGCAATAGGTGGTAACTAAAATTCACTGTTAAACCTTCCTTGCAATTGCAGAAGGGGCTTGGCAAACCTCCCGTATCTCTGCAAACACAGGCTCACTCTCCTCATTTTCAGATGTATGACTTGAATGAAAGCTGAGCACAAATCTAGGAAAGCCTGGGTCAGTGTAGGTATGTGATGTGTTAGCTAAAAACAAACTCCAGCCTTGTCTGTCCTGCAGGCAGGGATTCCTAAGGAAGCTGCACAGCTGTGAGGACTCAGCATATGGGATTTCTGTCTGTAATCACGTTGATTTTTATCATTCTGGGCTCTTATTCCTGCTTCCTTGAGATAGCTTTACTACAAATTACTATGGCTAAGCCAGTAGTCATGTCTCCCTGATAAGTATTGGTAGAGGAGAGCATTTGATGCAGCAATAGCTGATAGGGCTATGACAGCAGAAGGGACGCTCTCTATCCAGGTTCATGAATGGGTTTAGATTTATGACTGCTGGTCCCCAGTATCCTTCATTCAAAAGGTCACTGAGAAACAGCTTTAAAGTTTTAACATTATTTCCAACAACAGCTGCAGAGTCAGATTTTTAAGCTGTACTTTCCCCTGCTGAAATGACAGGATGGCACCAATAAAACATAGTCTATCACCTGCAGTCATTTTGTTTCTCAGAAAACGGAGAGCTGGAGTGCTTGTAATTATAGCAGCTGAGTCAGAGGAAGTGGGGGGATTTGCAGAAATCTGATGAGACAGAGAAAGCCAAGCAAAACAGTTGCAATTTGGGATCCTGGGAACTGTTTCCACTTTGAATATGGGACACTACACACACAAGGCAAAAACCTCTCTTTACAGAGAGCTGGATGGCTCAAAGCTAAGCTTGTCCCTGTCAGAAGATGTGTCTGAAGGAGGAATAGGTGAGACCTCTGCCCACTTGTGAGTGGGTGAAGTCAGCTATTTTGCTTGAGCAGTTCTGAGCTCAAGCTCTAGCAAGCAGCAAGACCTAAGTGTGGGCTAACAAATTTGACTGCCTGCATTAGATGTCAGATCTCTTCATTGGGAAATGAAGGCACAGATATAGGAACTGTAAGATGATTGTACCCCAGAGGGGAGTTCAGCAAATCTTGTGTCATGTTAAGCAGAAGTGGCTGGATCCACCATCCAACAAGAGAGGTCTGTTGGACTCTGTGGGCCCTGCACTTTCTTGGGCTCCCAGCCTCAAAGCCTGTTGTCTTTTCTTCATTTTCTTGACAGGGAAAAATGCATGTGGATGGCAAAGATGGTAGGAGAAACAAAGACTGATATTGTGGTAACCAAGAGTTGGCCTGCAATGGATCATGGCTTAACAGGCACCTGCAAGAAGCAGGGTTTTATGTATTAGAAAACCCTAGACAAAAGGGCAGTGAAAAAGCATGTAATCCTTGTGCTCTGCCAGGTGCTCTGCTGGTCAGCCTCTCCAACAGACCTGTCCGAAGCTAAACTCACAAGCTGAGCTACGCCCAGCAGCTAAGGACCTGTCTCAGTGCTCGAGGCACTGCAAGCTGAGCCTGCTCTGCAGCCTCGCCACGCCGCTGGAGCAGTGTGGGCATGCTGGCGTGGCGAACAGGAACAGGCCAGCTCGCAAACCCAAAGCAGGATGCAAAACCCACCCACGAGCCTCTGCAGTTCAGCTGTGCTGAGCTCCAGGCTGCTGCAGCTGTGCTCCCTGCAGACCCCCCAGGCATGATGATGATCTTCAGGGAGCGTGGCGCAACCGGTAGAGCGGGGATGGGAGGCAGGAGTGGATTACTCGGTGACACATGGACCGTTAAAGGCCTGATCCCTGGAGGAGCCTTTGCACCCTCTGCCCTTCACAAACCAGGCGCAAACAGTAAGCATGGTAGATTACAAAGCAGCCTTCCAGCTGGATATGCTGTGAAAGGTGGCTTTAGCCAGCAAAGTATGGGGTAGCCCTTCAGAGCCCCCCTACAGGCTAACCCTGACCCACCATGCCCCAAACGCTGCTGAGCGTGAGGGGGCGATGGCAGGTGGGCTCACAGCAAAAGCAGGCTGTCTTATTTGCAGAAGTTTCACAGTCCTGTTGCTAGAGTACGACTCATGAAGAAACAGGGGGGATAAAGGGTGTAAAATCACCTGTTGTAGCATGCCCTGTCCCAAGAGGGGTCTGGTAAAATGACAGCTGTGGGAACAGGTCAACAGAAATGATTTGGGGAGGTGGAGATCTTGGAGTTTTTTTTTAACTGATCTTAAAATGAACTACCAAAAAAGCTGTAAAAAACAACAACAAAAAACACAAAACTCAAAAGCCCCAGCTGGCAAAGTTGATATTTCCTCCTCTGCGTGAGCTGAATCCACGCTGACGAAGATCTCTAGGTATCCCCAGAGTCGCCCTTTAGAGATAACTCATCTTGGGGCCTCCACCACCTACACAGAGAGGAGAGATTTCCTGATGCGTAGGTGGCTTTGCTTTTTCTTCTTCATAAAACCCAAGTTTACTCACTTTTCACTCTTTGCCATAGTGCTGTGCCTTGGTGATGTGCTGGAACCAGTGTCTGGCACTTGTTTTTCTAATGTTCTCTACTATTTGCTGGTAGTGATCCATCATGAATTACCCAGCCCAAGCACATGCTTGCCAATAAAATCTCCTTGCCACAGCCCAGTGGGGTCCAAATTTCTTAACTGCAGTTTTTAAGCAATAAAAAAAGTTTAAAGTTGTTAACAGTTTCAGGCACCTTACCCAATTGATTAGATGCATAGTAATGAAGCAAGGAGCACCCTGCAGCAGTCAGAATTCCCATACAGGTGAGACATTAATTTTGCTGAAGGCTATGTTAATCAGCCCTATTAGGGACAACAAATAACTTCACCCAGCGTGAAATATTCATTAAACCGGTAACAAATTAACTTCAACCACCAGTAAATCAAAGCAACAGCAAACCCCTTGCTGCCCTCCTCCACCCAGGTGATGTGCTAACCCTGTTCCAAAGACCACAGGGGTCATAAGTGGAAAGTTCTCAGCAATAGCCTGAATCTGAGGGATCCTTTTGCTCTCCCAGGCTGTGCTCTGTGACCTGGGATCACAGTCTAGTCAGCAAAGAAGCAGGAGAGACACTGTGTTCACAGCAGGCTAGTCCCGGACCAGGGCCTCCACCTCACTCCAGAGAGATACAGGCTGTCCCTGAAGTTCAGCTCTTATGCTAGCGAGGTTCTCCAAGAAGGGCTGTGCTACCCTTGCAAGACTGTGTTAGTGCTCTCCAGGGAGGGTATTAGTTACAGTGGTCTGTTCTAGACATGCTGGAGGGATACCTGATGGTGGGAAGGTCTGTGTTTGAAAGAAAAGGTCTGTGTCTCCTGACTCCAGAAGAGCTTGCTGCTACAAAACTGTCCATCAGTGGCTGTGGGAGCTGGCAGTCTCCTCTGAAAACAGGCAAAGAATAACAAAATCTGACACAGAGATATGTTAGATGTTTTTTTAACGAATATGTATATATGCACACACACGTACATATATATAAAACCTTCACCTGTTCATAACAGAGAAACCAAGCAACGAGGTCACCACGCTGATGGAGAAGGAGTAAGTGGCTCTATTTTTTTTTTTTTTATTCAGTAGCTTGCTGTTCACCCAGGATGTGGAAGACCTAGATTCAGTCCCTGCCTTTAGACGGGGGATTTGCACTCATGTCTGTGGGAGGATGTCTTAGTCTGAGGCATAGGGAAGATGGTGCTTCATCACCCTAATAGGTGCTGAGTTATCCTTTTGGCCAGAGAGGGGACAACTGTGACAGGCTGGACAGATCCATGGCCCGGGCACTCTCCTAAGCGAAGGTAGAGGAAAGATTTGAACTTGTGTCACTCATTCCTCCAACCTCCTGGGCAGGTGGGGCTCTTTCCTCTGCCAATGTAATGCATTTTACTGCTCTCTTCTGTGGCTTTATTTTAATCAGTCTCAAAAAACTGGGGGAATTTCAAGTGAAAGACAAACTGAAAAAAGCCCCATATTTTGGCTGAACCCAGTCCTGCCTTCCTGCCTTCCCAATCCTACCCAAACGTTTGCGTCCGCTGTCTCCCCTACCCACTGTCCGGGTGAAGGTCTGGTTCTGGCTCGTACCGAGGAGCCTGTGCACAGCTCCGAGAGCTTCACTGTGGGCACAAATGACGTTTATTGCCCTCAGAGCAGAGGAGAAGCTGTCCCATCTGTCAGCAGGTGCATGTCTACTCAGAGGGACGCGAGCAAGTGAAGATCAGCCTCTCTCCGGAGCCTCTAAGCTGCTGCAGCCCCCGGCTGGAGAAAGCCAGACCCGTGTTATCCCATCGCCTGCGTGCTCTGCGTTGTCGCGCGGCAGTGCCGTGTGCTTTCGAAGAGTGCGGGGGTTTGTGGCACCTGTTCGGCATGTTAATGACCTCCTGGTGCACGGGCGATATTGGTGACGTCACCTGCAGGTGTCTGAGCCTTGTGGTGGAGGGCGGCAGCCTAGTGTGTGTTTCACGGGGTGCTGTTAGCCACATCTGTGCTCAGCTGTGAAGGCTGTATTAACCAGAGAGCTCCTGTGGAGGATGTTTTTAACCAGAACATCCAAATGCAGTGGGTAGGCATGTTAACTCTGTGCTTTTCCTGCTACGACCTACTCCCCACGGCTGCGGAGCAGCACGCACACCTGCCTTCATCCAAGCCCTCTGGGGAAGTGAAGCCCTACACACACACACACACGGTTCAGGCCTTTCTTCAGTTTCTAAAGCAATTTCGTCTTTAAACACCTCAGAAAAATAACCTCCTCTCAGATAAGGGTCTCCTTTTTTTTTTTGCTCCGGTGACATCTTTAAGGTGTTTCAGCTAATTCATGAACAGTTCTGTATTTGTTTGTACATTCTGAATGCTGAAAAATTACTGTATTTAGCATAAACTGCCTTGCTGCGTTGCTGCACTACAATAAAGGTCAGGTTCCAAAACTGATTCAGATAAAGTCTCGTATTTAAGACATGTGGCTTAAACTGATTTTATCTATGAGTCTTGAGTGAAATAACATTTATCACAATGGGTTGGAGAAGCAGAAGTCATTTTTTTCCATTCCTAAGTGTTGTATAATTAAAACTGAGTTTGGTGAGTGGGTGATTGTAAAGTGCTTGGGGGGGGGGGGGTTGGTTTGTTTGTTTTTCCTCTAGTATTACAGGTTTCCAGCTCTTTGTGGCAAAGGTTGGGTCCACGCTGGCCGTGAGAGAATCCTTAGTCTCCCACGAACCTGGTAGGATCTTCTTTGCATCCCTTCTTTGCTTCTCCCAGTTCAGTCCAGTAGAGTAGTGGTTTTCAGCAGCAGCAACAGTCTGTTGGCTACTTCTAAGGGGACCATGAAGGGTAACTACAGGAAAAAAACTATTGCCAGGGGTCTGATATTTGCTGGCCAGGTGACCTCCTCCCTTCCCAGTTCCTCTGCTTAGCCTCTTGACAGCCTTCAATGTGGCCTACAGAGCTGGGCGATGCTAAGCTGGCCCCAGAAAAGCAGATACCATGTTGTCCTGGTGAGGGACGGGAAAAGTCTTCAGCATTTGTTCATCCAGCAAGGCAGGAAAGCAACCAGAGTAGGCTGGGAAGCTTCAGTGATGTTTCTGTTGTTGCTGGAAATGTCTAGACCAGCTCACTGCATGGGAATGTACCTTTTTTGTTTATTCCTTTCATGCTGAAGATTTCCCAGCTTTTGGATGGCTTTTTGTTTCAGAGCTGGAGTGGTGACTGGTTATGTCCCTGCAACATGGGAAGAACAAGTGTTGCAGTCATTTCAGGCCAAGGTCTGCTCTAAATATTAGCTAAGCACTTGCACCTCCAGACCTAGCTATTCTGATGTAGGACCCTCCAATGCTCATCTGAAAGATTTCATTTTGGGGCAGTAAAGACCCATGAAAATGTGTCCCCCAGCCTCCTGTGGCAAGGGAGGCCTCTGCATGGAGATCATGTTGTCATTCTCCTTCTCCTGTGTCCTCTGGAAATCCAGTGATCCAGGTGGAAGGCTCCACGCAGAGAGGGCAGCCCACTGCCTCATCTCCTAAGCTAGCTCCTCTTACTCTCCTGGGACCAAAGCACAGTGCCCAGGAAGCACTGGGGCAGCTGTAGCATTGCAGATGCTGAACATAGTGCTCCTGGTGCCCCACGCAGTCACCTCTGCAGAAATCATGCCAAATTATGATGGCAGGCATGCACTGTAGAGAATAGGCAGTCTCTTTGAAATTTATCAAATGTTTTATCTGGTGACAGATAACACAGCTGAAGCCAAAGCTTTGAGGTTTTAAAGGAGGGAAACACTTGTTTTTTGTTAGTCAGAGTATAGATAGTTGGGCTTTTTGTGGGTTGAGTTAGCATAAAGGGAGGGCTGGTATGAGAGTGTGTAGGTAGCTGAAATGAATGATCTGAAGCAGTTAATCTGTAACCATTTGGTGGAACTGCCCTCCTGTAGATGGAGCAGCTGAGCTCAGGCCTGCCCCAAAGGCGGTGGGAAACCCTTTGCTGATCGCTCCACTTCTCCAGGTGCTCACAGTCAAAGGCCATGGTGGAGAACGGGCTGCAGGGGACAAATCACAGAGACCAATCAATCAGGTGGACTGGAGACAGGGCTGGTGCCAGGAGCACCCTGCGGGCTGCGCAGTGGGTCAGGAGATGCTACTGCTGCTCGTGGAATGCGGTGGGGCCTTTTCTTTCTAGCTGTGATGTCCAGTCTGGCTCTTCGGCCCGCAGTCTTTGAGGGTGGCCTTGTTATTCATCCCTTTCCCACAGCACACATGTGGTGGGTCAGACATCTCCTGGAAATGCCCTTGTTCTCAGGTGTTTCGAAGCTCTAACTGTTAGGCAGGATTTCCTTGTGCCGGTTGCCTGCTTCCAAATCACTCCCTAATTTTAAAGCCTCCACAGAAACAGCTTAGCTATATCCCAGAACAACACAAAGGGAAAAGGCAGTGAACCGAGCTAGGAGATGCCGTGCAGAAATGATGGTCAGAGCAGGTGAGGGGTGGAAAACCAATCATAGGAGACCCAAAAGCACCAAGGAGAGGGGGTGAAGAACTTCATGTAATGAATTCTGGCCAAACTTGGGCTGGGGGCTGGAGTCAAAAACCTCCCCAGCAAGAGGAAGTTGCCGTGGGGTGTTTGGGGCCAGTGTGTGCAGTCTGCCTGGAACAGGGTTGTACACACACACAGAGCAGGTCAGGGTACAAGAGAGGGCTCATGAACTCAGGCTGACCACAGGTTTTAGCCACTCATCACCTCCCGTGTTTGTAGCTGTGGGTGTGGGTGTGAGAGAGAGCGAGAGTGGAAATATTTACTGTCCCTCCTTTCCTGAGCTTTACATCCCTTTCTTGAAGCTCTGCTAACCCTGCCACTGGGTTTTGCTTAGCCTTGCAAACCTCCCCAGTAATTTTCAGCTGGGAGAAAAGAAACTTCCTTATGGAGCAGCCCGTCATATTTTACGTGACACAAGCAGCACCATGTCCAAACAGAAATTTTCTAATTGGCTATTAGTGTGTGTCTCCTGCTCTCATGCCCTTGGATGTGTCCTGGTTCCTTCCATCAGAGCCACATGCCTGACCCCATGGGTCAGACCCCCAAGGTGAAGAAGGAGACTGTGATGTGGCATCCCTGACACAGCATCCTGGAGGGACTCAAGGGATGGATGATGTGCAGTGCAAGGCTGTCCCTGGAGTGTCTGGCTCGTCTCTCCCTCCCCAATCGTCTTTAATGGATGACACGATGGGTTGCTTTCCACCAACAGGCAATGAGGCAAATTGGTTCCTCTCTTCTCCAGCTCTCCTGGAGGTCAGGTCCACGTGAGAACTGAGCCAGAAAGAGCCAACACAGTGGCAATAGGAGGGTTTGAATTAATATATTTGCTGTGAGTGTGGCTGATAGCTGGAAGCACACTGACAGCCAAATAAATGTCCAGGGTCTTTTCAAAATCACCATGCCAAGTCTGTTCATTATTTCACCCGCTTGTATTTACTCTCTCAGTTAAGAAATTGCAGTCTTTCAACCCCTCTTCATCAACAGCTTTCTCCTTCAGAAAGAGTGCTCAGCACTGCACAGCATCCCCCCAGGCCTGCACTGGGTGACTGCTTGAGGGCAGAGGGCAGTAGCCGTGATATTTCTCCCGTCCAGGCATGGAAAGCAGCACAGGCTGAGCACAGATTTCCTTTGGTCTGTCCGCATTGCTCCCCATGTTCCTTCCTGGAGTCGATACAGTTCATTCAGAGTGCTATAAATCCAGGACTGGCTTATTTCTCCTGCTACAGCATGAAATACTTCATGCTCCTGACCCTGCACTTTGCTTTCTGCCCCACTGGTTGTTCTCTGAGCCCGTACCCCATAGGCCCCTGGTGTCCAGGTCTGTCTGGGAGTCAAAATGGGTGATGCCGCTCAGCAGAGCTCTTCTGCAAGGAAGTGTGGGAGGAAAGAGACGTGGTCTTTCTCAATAGCCTCTACCTTGGCAGGTGCCCAGCAAATGATTATCTGGAAGGTGTTTTATTACTCTAGTTTTAACCATTGTCTCAACCAACTTGCCAGTGGTGCTTGCACAGCTTTCAGGTCTTTGAAATACTCACAGGGACTTTTCTGTTTTAATGTAGGAGCAGCGTTTGCTGCCTGTCCAGCCCCCTGTTTTACATCTGCATCTCTGGCTCATACTTGGTTTGACATATAATGTCCTCCTGAAACTAACTCGCAGATAAAATAGCATGAAAACCACTGCAGGGGTTTATAGTTCCTGTAGCTTTAACGTGAGCTTTTTGTGTTCTCCTGCAGTGTGTGGCACTGGGTCCCTTTTCTCTGTCTCCTAGGAATAGGCCAGGCACCATGCTATTGTTCCCAAAGGCTCAGGGCTTCAGATCTTCTTGTGTTCACTTAAGAGTGACAGAGGGCTTTTGCTTGAGTGTAAAGTGACTTCCCTTTTGTGCTAAATTTCCAAATTCCTCCAGCTCTGTTTTGATGACCTGAGTCATCCTCTGGCTTGGACTGGCTGCTTGGGCACAGCTTATGCAAAACCATTCTGATCGGTTGAGCTCAATCTCCAAGTCTCTGGTGGAGGCCCATGCAGCATTTGGGTACAACATACCTGCTGATTAAACTAAGAGCCAGGCAGAGAATCCAGACGGTGTTTCTTTATTGGATCAAAACTGGCTACCAATTTTGAGGCCTCCAAATCATAAGTTACAAATAGCCTCCTCTCCAGGTGGGGGTTTTCCCCAAATCTTGAATATTTTGTCAGGGATCTTACAGAAAATAGGAAATGCCTGCTACTAAAGTTTGCTGATGATGCAACTTGGAAGGTGTCTTAGTCACAGGTGGAGAAAGAACTGCATTGCTTGCTAAGCCAAACATTGTTGAACAAGACACATCTAACCCAGTTACACAGGGTCATACATGTGAAACCCAGCAAGGTAGGCCCTATTTTCAGGACATCTGGAAAGCAGCGATTGAGGCAGACCTGGCATAACAGTCAACAACCAGCTGAACTAAATTCCTGGTGCTGTAAAGTAGCTGGAAAGAACCAATGTGATCCCAGAACACAGAAGCAGGGAAATATTGAGTTCAAAATGGCATCGCTCCCAGTGATAAATATATGACATATGTTTGAGACACAGAATGAGTCAACAGCAGGGGATGATAAGTCCACAGTGCCCTCTGAACTAAGCAAACATATCCACAGCACTAGCAGTGTAGTCTGATGCTCTGAGAGCCACAGGAACCTCTCTTTGGTCGTGTTTATTGACAAGTGCCATGCCGAACTGGTTAAAATGTGATGACCTTTGAAATGTGGCTTCAGTGTAAATATATCTTAATATCTGAAATAGTTTACAACAATAGAAATGAGGACAAAGTCGAAACAGATTTGTTCCATGAAACCAGTGCTATGATTCACAGGGTAAGAATGCGATTAGAGAAAGAGAAGTTTAAACAGGCGATTATCATTGCTCTTTACAATACGCTGCAGATGCGGGGAATGAACTGCTGGAATTGCCTTGCAGTCATGGCTTTTAACACTCACTAGGAAGCAAAATTGTTCCCCGGGGAAAAGGAGCCTGCCTGGCCAACACGCTGCCCAGGCACCAGCAGTGGCCAGCCAGGGTGCTGGTCCATTGCACAGGAGATGTTTGGCCTTCTCCACTGCCCCTTCAGGACAGGTGACAAAGAGTCCAGCTCTGCAGAGCAGAGCGGATGCACAGTGGACACAAGCAGAGGAATTTTTCTAAGCTCAGGAAAGCCTTTCGGTAGGAATCAGGTAGGAATCACGTCGGCTGGCAGAGCTGTATCTGCTTCTCCTGCCTGCCATGCCCAGGCCCTGAGCACGGTGAAGAGCTGCAGCCAGGAGCAGATGAAACACTGCTTTGCCATGGAAGAGCTCCCAGGACAGGCCACCTCTGGCAGAGCTGTCGCACAGCTGCGCAGGACCATGACCCTCTTTGCCGACACCTCCCAGAGTATCCCTCTCAGGGCTCTCTTGCAGTTCTAAGAAGTGGGTACATTTTAGCCCTAAAAGTACACTTAAAATGCGGGCTTAAATTTAGTTTGTTAAAGGACAGCCTGTTCTTGTCTTGCAAAACATTTACCCAAAAACCTTTCTGTTCACATGAGCCACCCACACAGAAACCAAAATGAACTACAAGGAGAAAATAGAAAAAGCATCTGACTGCTGAAAACCATACCTTTTAACAACCCTCTTTCATTTTTAAGTAATCCCCTCCTTGCTTTTTGACAATGCCTTGAATATTTAAAAATGCCTAATTGCATGTTTAATTTGTGAAGTTTAAAAGTCAATTCTAGAGGATGCAAAACTTTGGGTGGCTTTTGGATCCAACTGGAAGCATTGGGAAAGCGTTTCTTTCCTTTCAGAGCCATGCCATTTCTTTTTCATAGGCACCTACTTCAGGAAGTTCCAAAAAGGAGGCAGAAATCTACTTTCCAGCTCTGTTTTTAAAGGCATTTCATGGGATCTGTGGACAAACAGGCTACATTTTATACACAAGAATTGCCCCATTGGAGACACCTAAGTATGTAAAGGTAATGGTACCACCAAATGGGAACTTTACTTCCATCTCCACCTGTAAGCTATGACAGTGGCTCCAAAACCGTTTAAAGAAAAATTTGGACAATTTTTCACATTTACTTTCTGAATCTCAAGCCTTTAGTCAACATGAACAGTTTTCTTCACCACTGCAGTAGCTAGGATTCATCTATTTTCATGATCCCAGGACTCAAAGATCTGGGGATTTAAGAAAGCCATTAATATTCCTAACACTGGATAAAGCAGTGGCTTTAGATTGGAAAAGAGCTGCACATGACCGATCAAAGCCAGCCCGTATGAATCAGCATGAAGAAGTGTGGCCCAGATCTGTACGGGGTGAACCCGAGCTTTTATGATGTGATTATGAGTTGTGTGCCTTTTTATGGAGAAGGCTACATAGGTCAGAGTAAATGAGCACTTATTGCAGACATGGGTGCACATGTATCCTGATAACTTCCATGTGTGGTGAATGAAAAGGATTATTGGAGGCAACTGATTATAGCCTTGTGTCTGCTCCCTCAAAGACAATGGCAAAACTCCCATGGACTTCAATGGGAGCCGAACTGAACCCTATTAGTGTAGCACATGGGCACATAAACACAGTTATGCTACTCCCAGATAAAGCTCTGTTTCCAAGTCTTTATGGCCCTGACGTATGCCCTTTCTGCAGACAGCAGTCTGGCTCGCAGTTCTAAGGCAAGATGTCTTGAGGTTTGCCGGACTCTGCCTAAATATCTTTAAGATCTTTTGGTGAACCTTCGAAGGTGCTGGCAAACAGCACACAAAATCCTGTGGGGAAGTCTGTGGTCACCCTAGACACAAGTGTTCCTCAGGGCACTGGAATAAATAGGAGCTATCAGGAAACAGAGAACAAGGACCAGCCACTACGATCTGATAGGACTGCATTAAAACCTGCACTGCATTTCTCTGTTACCTGTTCTTTTTGGATCAGCCAGAAGTTATGTGAAAACACCAAGGGACAAAATAATGAAACCAACATTAAAAGCACAATGGGTGCTGTGCATGGGACATGTAATACCAAGGCTCTCCCTACAATCCCTTTTCAGCAAAAGAAGGACTTGGAGGGTGTAAAATACTCCTCTGACTCAGGGCAGTTCTGCAGCATGTCTGTGGCTGAACAGCCCTGGAGAACGAGGGGGCCTGACTATATCTGGGATGAAGGGAAGTAAGGAATTAGGCATGAAAGCATCCTGTCATGAAATGAGTTGTTCTTCAAAGACTCATGTTGGTATCAGAAACGCCCATTTTTTGGTCAGAGCCTGCTCAGAAAGGGCATTACACCGAAAGTCAAAAAAGACACCAGCATTAAGTCAAAACCTTTTTAAAGTTCATCCCCGTTGAACAAAACATTGACCAGTAGGCAGAACGCTACAGGTTTAAACATTGTCCTCAGGCCAAGCCTCTGCTTGAGTGCCTGGATAGCTGAGACCTTACCTGATGGAAAACCTTGACCTTCTGTAGTCACACCATGCAAGTGGGCACACTTCCTCGGCATTGCCAGTGTGAACTGTGATTTGAACAGTGTTCGCATCCCATTTTTTCCTTCTCCTGCTGGTTACTTAGTTCTGTTTTTTCCCTTATGATTTTTCATTTCACATGACTATCTGGAGGCACTGCTAAAAGGCACGTAGGGAGATACTCCATGTTCTTTTGCTTCTGATTGCTTCGGAGTGATGCAACGGGGATGGGAAAACAGCTTTTGAAACTGCAGTGGTTGTTGGGAGAGTGGCCAGGGAACCCCCAGGCAACAGGTAAAATAAATCAGCTCGTTGAATAGTCTTGGTCTCTCATTTATTTGATAACAAGCAACACACAGAGCTGCCTTCAGGTCTGGTGATATCAGCAGTGGTGCGTGTGCTTGCGCCGGAGTTAGATAAGCAATTTCATTCAGAAATATCCCAGAGAGGAACAGGACATGGACAGATGCACGACACAGGGTGTGCAAATAGCAACAGCTTTTGTACACGAGATAGGGACACAGGGCCTGCAAATAGGGGATGTGTAGCAGGGAAGGAGAAATGTGGACAAAGCTGCATTCTAATTAAAGTACTTTTCTAGCGCCTGTAAGGGAAATCTTCCATAACCTGATTGTAAACTCTCTGGAGCTGGGACTGCCTTCTCGTCTTTCTCCAAACCTATTACCATGATCTATGGCCTGAGCTCCGCAGCTGACTCGGTCTAGATAAATTACAACACTCTCCTGGATCTTTTGAGACTGTCTCATTGGTGGCAGAGAGCTGCCAGCGCCAGAAAACCAAGCAGCATTAATCAAGACTTGCTCCAAACCAAGCAGAACCTGCAGGACTTGCAGATAGCTCCGAGGGTAGGGTTACCTCTGAAAGCAGGGAGCCCATTTATCATCCGTGTGTTTTTGTGGTGCAGTCTTCTCATCTGTGTGTAGGAGGGGTTTGGGCTAATGAACACAACCACTGTCTTGAGATCGCAAGCGCGACAGGAAAGTGGGTGTCAGGCACTAGCAGGGGATTGAGTTAATTCTCAAAAGATCTCAGTCGATTTGATTGAAACTCTTGTGTAGCCCAGAGGCAGAGTCTGAGGGATGCACACCTGCATCCATACCCATCCCAACAGCAGCGAGGGCAGAAGTGACCTCAGATCGGGCTGGAAAATACTGCAGTATGTCTCATTAACATCTTCCACACCCTACCAATACACTAGCTGGCCAGACGAGGTATAACCAAGCTTGCTGCATCTATGATGTGGGACATCTGTAGTTGCAGGTTGCATTCTGAATGTGTCCCATGTCCAACGCCAGGGGGACAACCGTTGTGAGCACAGCTCACTGCTCAGCGAAGGGGTTTAGGTCTCCTGGCTAAATCCTTGACTGTGTCTTTTAAAACCTCTTTGCACCACCTTGTTACTGCTTTGGGGGAGGGTGGTTAGGAAGAATTAGTAATCATGGAAAGAAAGGTCAAAACTAAATCTAGACAGTGGGTTTTGTGCAAACAGCTTAGCACCAGGCTCTATCTAACTTTGCCCACCTTAGTGCCGCTCTTTCACACAGCTGCAACGGCCCTCCTGCCACCCCGGAGCCTATTTTAGACACAGACCCTGCTCCTTGCACGCTGACATGTGATGCTGGGGGTGGGAGCTGTGTACCATGACCAGACCACTGACTGCCCTTTGCTGTGCTGCACCCAACATCACGTGCTGGGAGCTAATGACCAGCAAGGCCACCTGTTTTTTTCCCTGGTTGAACTCTGAGAGGTCTTGAAGTCCCAGGTATTCCCTAGACCTTATTGCACATGGGTTTTGCTCTCCAAGGGGGCCTCTGGTGTCAGGACGAGTGCTTGGGCAGGAAGGCACATTCAGGGTGTCCCCTTCATCTCCTTGGTAGAATGCTCCAAGGTGTTTCTGGGGAGCACAGGGGCTGTGCAGCAGGCAGCCTGAGTTCACGGTCTGGTCCCCAAGAGCAGGCCGAGGAGGCTGAGGATTGCAGTGGGGAGGAAAGGAGCTGCAGAATGAACCCTGTGTGCATGCTGTGTTGGACATAGCTCACATGCATGTGCAAGGCCTCCGAGGGGTGAACCAACATTGGCAAGATGCCATTTGGAAGTCAAGGCAGGAGGTCAAGATGGGGAAGAAGCAGGAGAGAAAGTGGCTCCATGTCCACAGCAGCTCCCTGCCCCACTGATCAGTGTAGACCTGAGACAAGGGGAAGGTTTAGCCAGGTGTCTCTGGAGCCTGGTCTTCTTCCAAGGTAGCCAAAGTGGGCTTAGAAGTGTGGGAGTACCTTGTATGATTATCCCAAATACCCACTCTTTGCAGTATCTCAGCATCATCATGCAGAGCAGAGCTAGCTGGAAAACCAGCTCATGGGATGGGCTACACTTCAGAAACTTTTCCCCGGTCACTGGCTGGAGAAGAAGTTTTGTCCTTGTGATGTTCTTCCCTGCTCTTGGGCTGTGCTGCGTGGTGGGATGCTGCTTTTCTCCTGCGCTGTAGGGAGAAGCTGTCCTGCTGTCCAGGACATGTGGGCTCACAGATGGGCTCACAGTCCACAAGGGCAGACGCCTTCAGTGCTGGGCTGCGAGCCCTGGCGTTACCCTCTGTACATCCTCCACTGGCTCTGAACAGCCTCTCCAGGGCCACGAGCAGCACCCGCCCTGGCAGGGAGCGCAGCTGGGCTTGGGGATAGGCGCTGCAGGAAGGCACAAGCCCCGTGCTCGGCAGATAAAGGCACACCCTCGCGGTGGCAGCTGGGGGACAAGATGTCCCACCGCACAATGGGGTGTTTTTCAAGATCGCCTTGGTGCTTCACCCGAGTGTCTGGCAAGGCAGAGAGCAAATCCTTTGAGAGGCGCGTGGCTCTTCGCAAACCTAGCTGTGCAGGAGGTTGTGGGTGAGAAGAGCAAAGCAGCCAGCGCAAGAGCAGAGTCACTGGGAGAGGGCAGGAAGGCAAACTTCACTTTGCTTATCCTTCCCAGGACAAGGAGTTCAGGAGCCATAGACACGCACCAGCCTTGTCCTCCACCTGCAACCACCTACAATGTAAGGGTTCAAAACCTTTTGGTTAAATTAAAGTTGGGAGGAAAGGCTGCAAGAGCGAGTTGTCCCATCCCAGCTGCAAGTTGGAAGCGGAGAGCAAAGACTTCCCCAGCAGTGCCCCCCCACCCATATAGGATGTGGGAACCCAGCCCGAAGGGGCTGCGGACAAGCCACCCCTCTGCCCACCAAACATCTCCTGGCACCCGTGACTGTCCACGCAAAGCCTGGTGCTGCAGAAAACAAGGCTGGCGTCGGCTTGCGTTATGAATAATGGTTATAAGTTGTCCGGAGTCAGACCAGGTGCCGAAGCGCAGCTACTCTTCACCATTCACCTTCACCAGGCTGATCACCATTAAAGGAGGTGTCCAGTGGTGGTTCTCCTTAAAGGTGAGACAAATTCAAACTGTTTTGGACATCACTGCTGCCTGCACCTGCTTGGTGCTGCTGGGCAGATAAGCCTGCATGTAGACACTTTGCTAATCCATTGCCTGTGTGAGCTTCCCTGTGTGAGCTATTTTGGCATTTATTTTCAAAACTGCCATTGCAGACAGTTCCTAGTGGGGACTATCAAGCAGCAAAACTCACCCTCCGGAAGCTGAACCATTTTACTAGGGGCTCCTTTGTATTTTGTTGGCTGTTTGTTTTTTTTTTTAATTTCCCCAATAAAATTCCCAAGTCTTATCCAGCTTTTGAAGTTAAGGCAAAGCAGACCGCACGAGCAAGCCACTGTCCACTACTGGAGTTAACAGAAGTGTTTAACATCTGTGTTTTCATAAGGATGTTTATTTACTTATGTAAGAGTTGGATGTAAAAGCGGACCCAGAAGTAGAGAATATGCCAGTGCTGTCCTCAGGTTTCATGCACGAGTCAACATTTGCACAGTAGTTCACGGCGAGGTGTTGAAAGCAAGTTGTTAGCCAGAGATAAGAGTCCCCCATTTTTAGGCTTGTTAAATATTGGGCGTCTTTCTCTGCATTCCTGTTTGTTTGCAGACCTGTTGCTAGTTCAGTCAGGCTGGAGGAAGTGGAAAAGAAGCTGTAAGGCGCAGTGACGTGACTCTACTTTTTAAATAAGTACTCTGATTGCTTGCTGCCCAAAGAGAAGCATATCCATCCAGGTGTTTGGCTTTATTTCCATGGGAATGCAGCTTAGCAGTGATCATCTCAGGATGAATTCTTCCTTGGATGGATGAGTACGTGAACCCTATGCTGGAATTTCGGTCTCCTCGGCTAACCCCGTCAAACTCCCTGCTGTTACTGAGTCCTTGCGCTAGGGAGCCCAGCTGGGCTCCTTGGATGTGTTTGTCCAACAAACACGGTTCTGATCTGGCTGGACCCTCTCACACCGGTTCACGTTAATTACCAACCTGACCTCGTTTCTGTGGGACATCCGTCCAGGGGTTAAAGAAGAGGATGGCTTGTCTTGCTTTCTACCTGTGTGACTTGGTAATTGATTGCAATGGCAGCTCTTCCTTTCAAACCCCTATAGGCAAACCTCACCGCCGAGCATCTGTGTGTGCCTAATCCTTTTCCTGTCTGTCCTGATTGATCTTTATCAGTGAATCCCTAATAGTGCTGACATAAGCCCACGTCACCTCGTGCCTTTGTGCAGTGGAGTGAACCAAGGAACTCCTTGGGGACACATTCCTGGTAGCTTATGCCTTCTCCTCCAGTCCCCATTTTGGTTAAGAAGCACGGATTCCCCTGTTCTCATGTAAAAGAGCCTGTCTCCTCTTGTTATCTCCTCGACAATACCTGACAATGTCCATGTCTCTCTCAGATCTTGCTGACCTAGCGGTTTTCTGCAGGGACTTTGCCCTGCTATCCCAGGAGACCTACGAGAAAGCTGCAAACTGAGCAGAGGCTGTTTCGTAGGGGCCTCGGGGGCTGGTGTCATAAATCCCCGGCTCTCCCGGGGGCCAGGAAAACAAAGCAGTATAGGCATGCATGCAGGAATTTCTCAGTGTACCTCCAGCCCTTTGCCATCACGCTGCTGTTGTTCAGTGCCCCTCTTCTACTTTCAGTTGTAGCACCAGAAGTGACTCCTGACTTCATGAGAACCAAGAAGTGTAGGGATGAGTCATTGCTCCATGTCCCTACACACAGTGATGGCTGTGTCTGAAGGCAACACAGCAGCTCTGATCCGCAGGTGCTCGATCCTACAGGCTGCTGAGTGCAGAGTGGTGAATGCTGGCAATGCCCCACTGAAGCAAAAAACGCCCTTGGTGTCACGGGGATGTTCAGTGCATTGAAGGACAGGAGGCTGAGGAAAGTGAAGGCTCAGTGGGGGGGGGGGGGAGGGTGGGGGAAAGCAATATATCAAGAGCAAAATTAAGTGAATAGCTGTGTTGGAAATGAGTCTCTCCAAATCTATATATTTAATTTCCAAAGTACTTAATATCTTTACTTATTAAATAAAGGATTTCCTGAGGCAATCAGTGGGAGTCTCACCAGGGGTTCTGTACTCTCCATGATGCGAGGATGAGACTGGGTCTTTACAGAGGCAGAACAGAGAGGAAAATATGGAAGGAGCAGATAGTCCATCAACAGGAACAAGATGTTTGTGTGGGTACAGTCAGCGACCTTCACTGCCATGAGTCCTGTATAAAGACAGAAGCAGGACTTGCCCCTGTTGTGCCCTGAGCATCTTAAGAGCATCTTAAGCAGAGCAGGAGGAGAACAACTCTATGAGCCATGGTAAATACACGAGGAAAAACCTCTCTGAGGAAGGGGGTGTGTGAAGGGCAAGGGAAGTCCCAGAGATGATGCGGCTTGTGCAAAAAGCCTGTGCGGGGAATGTGGACTGACATGTGAACGTGCCTTTCGCCTCGTAGCGGGACCCGTGCTGCAAGGCGCCAGCGATCCCACGGTCTCTGCTGGGGTGTGATGGGCGACTTTGCTCTGAGCCTCCACCTCCATCCTGCACCATGAATCATCAGCAGCAAAACCACAGAAGAAAAGCCCTTATGGCAGCAAGAAATTAAACTGGTACTCAGCCCTCGCAGTGACCCAGACCAGCTCCCGCAATCGGCGCTCTTGAGGGAGACGCACCCTGACACTTGCACCCTTCTGATTTGGGGGTGTCCCACTGAGAGGAGGCAGAATCCAGCCCGGGGAGGGCCCAGGGTCTTTCAGGGGATTAGGCAGGAATAGGGGATGTTGGAAATGAGAGGCGGTGTTTCGGCTGACCCTCCCTGAGAGCGCAGTTTCAGTATTAAACACGCCACAGCTGAGTCATGACGGAGATGAAGCAATACAAGGCTGGGTCCTCTGAAGGATTCAGGGGCTTCCAACCTCTGATTCCCCTGGGTGCTGCTCTCCCCAGGTACTTCCTCCCTCCCATATTCCCCCAGGAAACGTGCTCCGGGCTGGCTTTCTCTGGCAGTCCAGCTGCAGGGACCATCTCCGGGGGCGGCACAAGGCAGAGCCCTTAGCCACGTTCACAGGCAGTGGTTTCTCCAAATCTCCCCTTTCCAACCCCCCCCTCCACCAGTGCCAGACTTCAGTCACCAAATCACCCTTGGCTTCCTTTTTCTCCCCTCCTCTCAGCTCTCTGAAGTTAATAAATCAGACTAAGAGCTGCCTGGGAGTTGGGCAGAGGAAATAAAAGCACGATCTGAAATTTGCTCATCGTTTCACCCAAGAGCTGAGCTGTATTTCCTAGTTCCTAGGCAGCAGGTTGATACCTCCAGGTCCTGACTGCTTCAGGATGACGCCTCCCAGCCCTTGGGGAAGGGAGAAAGGCATGCCGGTGCTCAGGGCGCCGGTGCCAGCCATCCTATGCGGCGCGGAGCGGAGGTGCGGGAGTTTATCCTCCAGCTTTGGCAATCTCCTCCAGTTCTGAGTGGGCTCATTTGAGCTTGCTTCCCTCTACCCGGCTGCGAAAAGCAGGGGCTGGACCGCGCTGCAGAGGAAACTGTGGTCTCCAGTTATCGGCTGCCAAAGGTGCAGTTTTGAGTTAGTCACCACAAAATAATATTGTGATTGTTCATGCAAAACGTATCGTAAATGATTTTTTTTTGTTGTTGTTTCACGGTCAAATTAAGCACTGCAAAGCCACACTGATTTCTGGGGTTATTCATCTCTGTCCCGCCAGAGGAAGGTGCGATTCCCCCGCCGCAGCGCAGCGCAGCGCAGCGCAGCACAGCGCGGGGAACGAAGCCTGCCCCGGGGCTGCGTCCCCAGGGGAGGGACAGGCCAGGGGGGCTGGCGACACCCTCCGGGCCCCTGTTGGCGCCGGGAGGGGGCCGGGCCGCGGGGCACTGCAGGGGCCGCCCGCCGGCCGGAGCCGCCGGCAGCCTGCGCCCGCGCGGCGTTTCCACGCGCGGGGGCAGGCGGCGGCGGCGGCGGCTTGGAAGCATCGTTTCTGCCCGGGTGAGAAAGTCGGTGGCGGCTCCGGGAGGCGCCGCGGGTGCCCGCCCGCCCCGGCGGGGGTCGGTTCTGCGGCGCGGGGCTGCGCGCCCGGCCGCGCCGCTCCGCTCCGCGCCCGGCCGGCACCGGGCACCGGGCACCGGGCGGCCGGGGGGAGGCGTCGGGCGAGGCGGGTGTTCGCGGTGTGTGTGTAAAGGGGGAGCGTGCAAGGGGTGCGGTGTATGGGAGTGCAAGGGGGGTGTGCACAGTGCCAGGTGTGTGTGTAAAGGGGCAGAGTGCAAGGGGATGCGGTGTATGGGGGTGCAAAGGGGGGTGCACAGCGAAAGGTGTGTGTGAAGGGGGAATAGTGCAAGAGTGTGTGCACAGTGCAAGGTGTGTGTGTAAAGGGGCAGAGTGCAAGGGGGTGCGGTGTTTGGGGGTGCAGGGAAAATGTGCACAGTGCAAGGTGTGTATGTAAAGGGGGATAGTGCAAGGGGGTGCTGGGTAAGAGGGGGGTGCAAGGGGGTGTGCACAGTGCAAGGTATGTGTGCAAAGAGGGATAGTGCAAGGGGGTGCTGAATAAGGAGGGTGCAAGGGGGGTGTGCACAGTACAAGGTGTGTGTGAAGGGGGGATAGTGCAAGGGAGTGCTGGATAAGGAGGGTGCAAGGTGTGTGTGTAAAGGGGGATAGTGCAAGGGGGTGCTGGATAAAGGGGGTGCAAGGTGTGTGTGTAAAGGGGGATAGTGCAAGGGGGTGCGGTGTATGGGGGTGCAAGGGTGTGTGTGTGCACAGTGCAAGGTGTGTGAGTAGAGGGGGATAGTGCAAGGGGGTGCTGGGTAAGGGAGGTGCAAGGGGGGTGTTTTTTAAGGGGTGGGTGTAAGGGTGTGTGCACAGTGTGGGAGTGTGCGTGCAGTGTGGGATGTGTGTGTAAGGGTGCATGTGTGCACAGTGTGGGGGAGCGTGTGCACAGCACAAGGGGGTGCTGTGGGGGGGGTTGCAAGGGGGGTCTGCACAGCGCAAGGGGGATGCTTTTTAAGGGGTGTGCGTGCAAGGGAGTGTGTGTGCAGTGTGGGGGTGTGTGTGGAAGGTGGGGGCGTGTGCACAGTGCAAGGGGGTGCTGTGGAAGGGGAGTGTACGCACAGTGCGGTCCGTGTAAGGGGGGCGCGCGTGAGGGTGCCTGCGTGTCAGGTGAGCGTGTGCAGAGCGAGGACGGGCGCGTGAGGGACACGCGCCCAGCGCCTGGGTGTGCGTGCGAGGGGGTGCGTGCACGGGGGCGAGCGCGCAGCGCAGGTCCGTGGTGGGGTGCGGGCGCCGCACGCGGGGCGCGTGGCCCGAGCGTGCGCCCGGTGCAGGGCGGGTGCCGTGTACCAGGTGCGCGTCAGTGCAAAGGGGGGCTGTGCGAGAGGGGTGTGCGGCGGTGTGCGTGTGTGCGTGCGTGTGTGTGCACAACCCCTCGCGGCGGGGTCTGGCGGCCGAGCGTGTCCGCGCGGCGCGGCGCGGCGTCCCGCAGGCGGCGCGCGGCGGCGGGGCGCGGAGGGCGGCGGAGGTGACGGCGCGGCGGCGGCGGCGGCCGGCGCCGGAGCTGGTAAACACGAGGAGGAGCGAGGGCGGAGCGGGGCGCCATTGGCTCCGCCGCCGGGCCCGGGCGGAGCGGGGCCGCGGCCGCGCGGGTGGGGCGCTGCGCCGCGCCGCGCCGCGCCGGGAGTCGCCGCGGCCGCGGGAGCAGCGCGCACGGCGCCGCGCCGCGCCGCTCGCCGGCGGAGGAGGAGGAGGAGGAGGAGGAAGGCAGCGAGCCGCCGCGGAGCAGCCGGCGGCGGGGGCTTAGCCGTAAGCGCGGCGGAGGGGGCCGGCGGTCCGTGCGTGCGCCCTTGTCTCCTCCTCCCCTTCGGGCCGCCTTTTGTGTGCGTGTCCGCCGGGCCGGGGCGCTCGGCGCTGCCCGGGGCGCGGCGGGACGCGCCGCCGGCGCCGCGGGGGGGGGGGGGGGAGCGGGGCGGCGCCGGGGGGGGGGCGGCGGCGGCGGCTCCCCCCTCCCCCCCCCCCCCCCCCCCGCGGCAGCGGCGCGGCGGTGCCCGACGGGGCGGGCGGGCGGCCCCGCGGCCGGCACAATGCCTATTGTGACGCAGTCGGCGCGAGCGGCGGCCGCTGCCAAGCCGCGGCCAGACTTGCTGGGCTCAGCACTTTCGGCAGAACAATGGGGCCGGCCCGGGGGAGGCGGCCGCGGCCGCCCCGCTCGCCCCCCCCAGCCCCCCCGCCGCCCCTCTCTCTCTCCCCCCGCAGGCGACCCGGAGCCCCGATGGCCAAGCAAGCCGCCGATGTAAACTCGCCGTGCGAGCGCGAAGGCGGGCGGCTGCAGGCGCCCCGGAGGCCCGGCCACCCCCGGCCGGGGGCCCCGACGTCGCTGCCCTGGGGCGAGGGGGACCCGGCGTCGCCGTCGCCGCCCGTGGCGCCCCCCACCAGCCCCAGCCCCTTCGCCACCCGCTCGCCGCTCTTCATCTTCGTGAGGCGCTCCTCGCTGCTGTCGCGCTCCTCCAGCGGGTATTTCTCGTTCGACGCGGACCGGAGCCCCGCGCCCATGAGTTGCGACAAGGCCACGCAGACCCCGAGCCCCCCTTGCCAAGCCTTTAATCACTACCTGAGTGCAATGGGTAAGCGAGATTATGGTAAGAAAGCTTCTTCGCTCGCGGGACGTTTTCCTTCAGCAGCTTCCCAACGAGCGTCTTTGCGATGCTGCCCGCTGGCCCCGAGCCTCCCGGTTAGCAAGCGGGCGCTGCACGGTGGCGTCCGTGCTTTTGCCGGGCGGCGGGGCACCCTGGCAGCTCGCCCGCCAGGCTGCGCTGGGGCACACGCGCCCGGGGGGGGGGGGGGGGGGAGGAGGTGACGGGTCCCCCCCCCTCTGCCGGTGGCTTTCCCAGCACGCGGAACGCGGGCCACCGAGCAAAAGCCTGTGGCTGTGGCCGGCGTCTCTGATCCAAAGCTCCTTCGGGGCCCTTTCTGACTGCTCGTGGTCTCGGCGTGCAGATTGTCCGCCGGCGAAGGAAGTTGCAATAGCAGGGGGGTGGAGGGGCAGCAAAACAAAAGGCTGTATTGCTTAATGCACCAAACACCGTCCCGATAACGAGCTCCCAGAGCGTGGAACGCAGCGCTAGAGATGGGAGAGGTGTTTAGGAAGCTGCTTTTAAAACTTGGCTTTTGGAGCTTTTAAAATCGACTGTAAGACTTTTTGTTTGTTTGTTTTTTGACTTGGGGCTGAGATCTTCCAATTTTGACAATGTAAAAAAGATGCCAATGGAGGTGCAGTGTGCAGCTTTTTAATAGGAAAATAATATACTCAAAAACAATCGACATGCCACGTGCAGCTTTCTAATAGGAAAGTAATATACTGGATGTGGTTTGATTTCAAACATCTGGTTTTGAGATGATGATTTTTGTTCAGTGTTTCAATTTCATGCTTTCGAATCATGCTCCGTTACAAGATCTTCCCTCCCCCCCCCCCCCCCCCCCCCGCAATATAACCTACCAAAGTGGTTAGCGTACCTGCAAAAGAATTGCGAAATATCTGATCAGGTCTTGAATCGGGGCCAGGGAAAGTTTCCCTGTGCAGGAACAGCCATAGCATCTGGATAATTTCTGCATGTTCGTATCAGCGTGGTGATGAGCAGGGGGCTCTTTTTGGCTGGGTCACCCTAGAAGCTGTTGCCTGTGCTAGCGAGGCTTGTGGCGGGCTGGACGTTTGCCCAGGTAGCAAAGTGTTGGAGATTTTGCAAGTTATCCATCTTGGCGCGGAGAGCATGGCCCACTCGACATACCTGCTTTCCCAGTCGATGAGGGGCTTTAAATGGGAAAAAGATACCCAAGTGCGTGTTCTGCAAACAAATTTTGATTTTTTTGTAGGGGGAATAGGTCTATTTCTGCTTGGGGAAAGCAGATAAAATTAGTGGAAGCAGGTGAACCCTGCTTCATGACCAGTGGCAGGGCTTGCTGTGCGGTGCTTTTATGATTGCTTGTAAGGTAAGATTTTATTTATTTATTTTTAAACAAACTGCTCTGCCAGGGTCACAAAACTCCTGTTTCTGTTGCTGAAACCAAAATTGATATTTGACAATATCATCTGTAGCTGCTCAGGGTTTGTGTTTACATGTGGCTTAGCAGGTAAGGCTTGAGTTCAAGCCTCTGGTGATGGAGAAAGCACTAATATAGTAACTTCTTGAAACATTTCAGTGATGTCATTCTGCTCTTGTGATTAATTCCGCTTAATTGAAAGAACTAATGCTAACCTCCACGTGACAAAAGCGAAGGAAGGTGGGCTAACTCCACGGTAGCGATGCAGGGACTTCTGTTGATACCATTTCTTGGTGAATAACAAACACCAGCTTCAAGCTTTACATGATCAACACTTTTTTTTTTTTTATATAGTTAATGGCTGTGGTTACAGCTGCAAAGTGCTTACTGTAATATGCCCTTAGGAAAGATTTTCTGACATTATTGCAGTAATTAGAGCTTAATGCTGGTTTCACAACCTCATGTAGAAAACACACATAGCATTACTAGACAAGGATACTGGAGTTCTTCAGTGAGGATGGTCACAGCTATTTTTTAGTACTAAATAACCTTTTTTTTCCTGTACTCCAGAAAGAAGTTGAAGTTCTCTCTAAGTTTCCGAGCTCCTGCTTTTTCATCCCTATAGAGAGCTCTGTGAACACTGTTGAAATGATGATTTTTCTCAAGTCTTTGTTCTGTTATTGTTGCTAGGGGCATCATCCTAAACAACTATAAATGACTGGAAAAATACACCAGCTATTTGAATGAGACCCTTGGCTACTTTCAAACATGATTAAGCTAGAAATGTGAAGCCACAGCGCGATTTTATTCTTGTTTGGGGACTGCAAGTCCCAGAACGTGCCTTACTGCTCAGCTTGCCTTGAGAAAGGGGTATGGGGAAGGGTTCAGAAGCTGCGTAGTTTTGCCAGATGAGGACCTGGACCTGTGGGGCTTGTGAGGGCTGATGTCCCGTGGCCTCCATGGGAACGTCTCCGGTACAAGACGTGGAGGACCCGAGTCCTACAAGCTCTCAGGGAAGAGCGGGCATGGGAAGCTAGCAGGCCGGTATACGGCCCATACATATAAAAGGATTTTTAATGGTTTCTCAGAGTAACTGCATATTTCTGTGGTGCTTATAGGTCTTATGGAAGCAGAAGCTAAATGTCAGGTTTAAGTTCCCGGTCGCTGCTCTAGCAGTGTGGTTAGTTTGGGTCTCTTCTTCACAAGTGAAAAGACGAAGATTTAAGAAGTGTTTCATGAAGTCCAGCCAGGACCCCAAAATGGTATTGATTTTTCCTCCATACTTTGCACTTTTTTCAATAATGTCTCATCAGGAAGTGTTAATTTGCAGTTATTTTGATGTAACCTGTTACTTATTCCTAGTGCTGTATCTGTGCACTTCTTCCTCGGTCCCATTGCCTTGGAAACATCCTGCCGGATGCGTGCCACTAGTTTTATATGCGTTGCATGGTCATGCCTTCGCTAAGACTGCCCAGAGACAGTCAGTAAGTACTGGAGGAGCGCGGGTCGCTTTTGGTGGTAGAGGCTCACGCGCACATGGGTAGATGCTCCACTGTCCAGCTGTGCAAGGATGTAGTAACGCAGTCGGATAAAAAACTTCTTAATTGTTCTGCTGTTCAAAGTTAAGTATGAACATCTGCTTGGCAGGCCAGGGACCAAGGTTTGTATTTTTGCTGTGATGCACAGCAGCTAGTTCTCTCTCTCTTTTTTTTTTTTTTTGAACAAGTCACCGTTGTGCACTTTGGTGCTCCCAGTCTGTTGGAAATCAGTTCCTCCCTAAGGAAACAAATGGTATCGTTTTTGTTGAATTTTTCTGCATACCTTTGCTGGGACGAGAGGCACTCTTAAAATCAGGTGGGTCTTTTTCCTGGGCCTTGAGTGGGGAGAGATGCCAGCTGGATTGTGCTGGCTCTAGGACACTGTAGTGTACTAAAGGTGCAGGCTGTGAGGTGAAGAACTTCTCCAGGAGGTGTAAGCAAAGTAGCATTTAGCAGTAAATATAAGTGTCCTGTAAGCAAGAACAGTTTGTGTATCCAGGGCATGACGATAGACCAGTGTTTTTAGCTTCTTTTGTGAGGAGCGGTGGAGCATTTCTGAGGGGCTGGTTGAGCAGAGCAGGTTCACGATCTGCTCCCAAACTGCCTCCTTGAAATTTCAAAGACCTTCACTGAAGTTTTCAGAGGTCCAAATATTAACCAAAAGCTGAAAATGACCCCACTAGACAGGAAGGTGGAGGCACGGGGTGCCACGCTAGGGAATTCAGTGATGCCTTTTAGCTATAAGAACATCTCAGCTACAGAGTTGTCCAACACTTGTAACCATATAAGCAAGTGCTAATTACTGCAGGAAACAGTGTTTCTGGCACGAGACATGGCAGAAGAGTGTTTTGAATGCCGCAGGGTATGAGCAGGTTGTTGTTTGCTTGGTACAAACGCAGGAGGAAGAGGGCTGCTGGCAGAGCAGAAACGTTTCTGGTGTCAGCCAAGCAAAATTGGTGCCCTGCCATATCACAGGCAATTTAGTGAATCTCGCGATTTGCAGATGAGCGTTGCGGCCAGCGAGGCCCTTTGCAAAAATCGCAGTTAAGGGGAAGACCTGTTTAATGGTGCAAAACTGAGAGCGGTTTTGAGGCAACTTTTGCCGGCGTCTCAGCTGAGACGGCTTTCCGCAGCAGACGTCCCTACTTGCTGAAGCAGTGTTGATGTGCTCGAAGACAGACGCGGTGCTCAGCACTGGGGGTCTTGCTCGGTTTTGCTGCAAGATGAGGGTTATTGGGACCCCCGCTGCTTCAGCGGGCTCCTGAAATGGTGCACTCATGGCAATTTTAGCCATTTTTTTTTGTGGCTTATTTAGAAGTCAGGAAAGAGGAGGCAGGATGGCAATCTTGATGTGAAATGATGAATTTGTGTTTACAGCGACAGGAAAGGGGACCTCAGACTCCCTGTTTGCAGGGTGAATTATTGCAAGGGCTGTGTTTGCAGCTTTATATCCAAGACTGTTTAATTTGCTATGGTAGAGTCCTCTTGAAAAGTTTTCCTTTGTATCTTTTGCTGTCATTTACAATTCTTAATCTCATTTCTCAGAAAAAAATTTGAAGCAACAAAGAGATGTTCTTGGATGGGGGATATAAAGCAGTTTGCTGTGCAAGGTTGTTTCGGCATATTAGGAAAGATGCTTTTGAGATGAGTAAAGGAGGAACAGTGATGAGCTTACTTGGCTTTGCCAGAACTATGAGGAAGTCCCTGATGGTGAATCAAAGAGATTATGCTGGAGATTTAATGCTAGGAGAGAGATCCTGGTGTTATATTCTGCTGAGAAATGATGGAGGAGACAGGTTTTCATGCTTTTGGATCTCCAACATTCAAAAAAAGTGAAACAAAAGCACCCTCATGTCCTGGGATTATATTTTCTATTTGTCCCTCCAGCTTCTCTAGAAAGGTGAGGCTCTACAGGCTTGGTGTGCTGGAGTGGATGCTTGATCTTCCAAGGATTTCAGGCTAGCCAATACCACGTCTTTCCTAGCTTGAGCCAGCTTTTCCTGTCTTACTCAAAATGTCCTGTTCAATGTGTCTTTTGGTGATTTCCCCCCTCCCTGGGACACCAGAAAGCGTATTCCCAATCCGACTTGAAACAAGTTGAAGCTCTAGCACCCAGAAAATACTCCTGGTCCCCAGAAGGGACCATAAAGATTGAAGAAAAGTATGGCAGAGGTGGTGGGTGCCCTGCAGAGCAATGACATGTATGGAGTGGTTCGCACGCGGGAGTGCTTGGGATAAAATGACCTGAGACAAGAAAACAGCCGTTCAGAGGTGCTATAAGAGTTGTAGACCAGTATTCCAAGTCCTTGGCTCTTAATGCGAGCTGCTCTTTTCGTTTTATTTTTTCCCAAAGAGCAGCTTTATCTAAAAGAGCAGGAGGTGCACGTGCAGGCTTTGTATACATTTTTCTGGAGGTACTTGGAACAGGCACATAGAAGTGCTTTGTAAATTAGTTTCCTCTGTGCTATTTTGATCTCGGTATGTTTTCCTGCCCTCCAGAAGAGGGGAAAGAAGAAGTGTGAAGTTTTCATGACTCTGCATGGAACCGTTTTGCTCTTTCTCCAGCAGAGCAGGCAACAACCTGTGTGAAAATAATAATAATAATAATAATAATAAAAAAACAAACCTTGGCTGTTGTGAATAAAACTGTATTGGCATACCCTTATATAACACCTATAGCTCAACATGGAAGGGGAAAACAGCACTTTTATGTAAACTCAACATGAAAGAGCTGGGGAAAACCCTGAGGGTGTAACAGAAAGGCGAATTGAATGGGGAAACCTTAAACCAAGAAGCTGAAAAATGTGTGTATGCCCTGAGCTGTGATGCCCTCCTTCCCTTCAGGAGGTCGCTGGGCTCCTGCTTTCCGCTTCACTCTTCCCTCCCCAGTGCCAGCAGGAACATGGGGTGTCTTCAGTGCCTTCTGGCCAGGTGTGACTGGTTGTTTTTTGCGGGGGGGGAAGCAAAAAGCCACGTCTCTTGACACAGTGGCCACAGCGTTGCCTTCGCGCCGCCAACTTTCAAGGACCTACTCCAAAGTACGGAGGTGCTAGAGTTTCTCAGCAGAAGGCTTTGGCACGCTCGGATAGCTCTTACGGCCAATGTCTGTGCGTCTGATCTTGTTCTTGGAACTGGACCCATCTGACTTGTGGTGTAAAATGAGAGGCCCGGACTGTAAGGGGGAGCTCCAGCCCAAACAGCTGGTTTGGTAGAGCTATGGGCTGCTGGAAGCAGGCCCTCGCGGTGGAAAGTAGGACACAGTGGTAGCCCTTTGGTTAATGTTACTTGATATGTTTTCTTATGAACGTGCCATTTCAGAGCCGCTGGTTTTCTCCTTGAGCTTCATGCGTGTAACCTGCTGTTTCATCTGAAGCCATTTTCCAATGTTTTTACAAGGAAGTTTTCTTAAAGGGGATTTGGATTACAAAACCTGGAAGATACAAGCAAAAAAAAAAAAAATGTTGCATCCAAACATGGGCCAGTGATTTTGTTAGTGGTGCCAGTCTATAGACTAGAACATCCTGTGGGCTCAGACCTGCGCGTAGATGGGAAGTTGCTTGGGATGCACCCAAGACATAGACCTCCTGGGAATGCTAGTGGCTGCTCAGGATGCACCCAAGACATAGACCTCCCAGGGATGCTGGTGGCTGCTCAGGATGCACCCAAGACATAGACCTCCTGGGGATGCTGGTGGCTGCTCAGGATGCACCCAAGACATAGACCTCCCGGGGATGTTAGTGTCTGCTCAGGATGCACCCAAGACATAGACCTCCCAGGGATGTTAGTGTCTGCTCAGGATGCACCCAAGATATAGACCTCCCGGGGATGCTAGTGGCTGCTTGGGATGCACCCAAGACATAGACCTCCCGGGGATGCTGGTGGCTGCTCAGGATGCACCCAAGACATAGACCTCCTGGGGATGCTAGTGGCTGCTCAGGATGCACCCAAGACATAGACCTCCCGGGGATGCTAGTGACTGCTTGGGATGCACCCAAGACATAGACCTCCTGGGGATGCTAGTGACTGCTTGGGATGCACCCAAGACATAGACCTCCTGGGGATGTTAGTGTCTGCTCAGGATGCACCCAAGATATAGACCTCCCGGGGATGCTAGTGACTGCTTGGGATGCACCCAAGACATAGACCTCCCGGGGATGTTAGTGTCTGCTCAGGATGCACCCAAGATATAGACCTCCCGGGGATGCTAGTGGCTGCTTGGGATGCACCCAAGACATAGACCTCCCGGGGATGCTGGTGGCTGCTCAGGATGCACCCAAGACATAGACCTCCTGGGGATGCTAGTGGCTGCTCAGGATGCACCCAAGACATAGACCTCCCGGGGATGCTAGTGACTGCTTGGGATGCACCCAAGACATAGACCTCCTGGGGATGCTAGTGGCTGCTCGGGATGCACCCAAGACATAGACCTCCCGGGGATGTTAGTGTCTGCTCAGGATGCACCCAAGATATAGACCTCCCGGGGATGCTAGTGGCTGCTTGGGATGCACCCAAGACATAGACCTCCCGGGGATGCTGGTGGCTGCTCAGGATGCACCCAAGACATAGACCTCCTGGGGATGCTAGTGGCTGCTCAGGATGCACCCAAGACATAGACCTCCTGGGGATGCTAGTGACTGCTTGGGATGCACCCAAGACATAGACCTCCTGGGGATGCTAGTGGCTGCTCAGGATGCACCCAAGACATAGACCTCCTGGGGATGCTAGTGGCTGCTTGGGATGCACCCAAGACATAGACCTCCTGGGGATGCTAGTGGCTGCTCAGGATGCACCCAAGACATAGACCTCCCGGGGATGCTAGTGACTGCTTGGGATGCACCCAAGACATAGACCTCCTGGGGATGCTAGTGGCTGCTCGGGATGCACCCAAGACATAGACCTCCCGGGGATGTTAGTGTCTGCTCAGGATGCACCCAAGATATAGACCTCCCGGGGATGCTAGTGGCTGCTTGGGATGCACCCAAGACATAGACCTCCCGGGGATGCTGGTGGCTGCTCAGGATGCACCCAAGACATAGACCTCCTGGGGATGCTAGTGGCTGCTCAGGATGCACCCAAGACATAGACCTCCTGGGGATGCTAGTGGCTGCTCAGGATGCACCCAAGACATAGACCTCCTGGGGATGCTAGTGACTGCTTGGGATGCACCCAAGACATAGACCTCCTGGGGATGCTAGTGGCTGCTTGGGATGCACCCAAGACATAGACCTCCTGGGGATGTTAGTGTCTGCTCAGGATGCACCCAAGATATAGACCTCCCGGGGATGCTAGTGGCTGCTTGGGATGCACCCAAGACATAGACCTCCCGGGGATGCTGGTGGCTGCTCAGGATGCACCCAAGACATAGACCTCCTGGGGATGCTAGTGACTGCTTGAGATGCACCCAAGACATAGACCTCCTGGGGATGCTAGTGACTGCTTGGGATGCACCCAAGACATAGACCTCCCGGGGATGTTAGTGGCTGCTCGGGATGCACCCAAGACATAGACCTCCCAGGGACGCTGGTGGCTGCTTGGGGCACTGGTGTGGCCCCTGGTTTCTCAGCAGCAAAGTGGTCTTGCTGTCTGTCCCAAGAGAGGCAGGACAAGGCTGGAAGGGAAGTCCCAGCTTCCCAGGTCCCAGCTGAGATTCATGCATGGGGAGAGGATTGCTTAGTGGTAAGCCCAGGCTTAGTGCCTGGGTGCCTCTGGGGCTCTTCCAGCCCTCTCCTCTTCTTAACCTTTTCTAGACTTCCCTCAGCCCACCTGGCCCCTTGCCCCTTCTCCGCTCCCTGCTGCATCTTGGTTCGCACCCTGGCCCCTCGTTGCACGCTGCTCCTTCCTCAGTGCTTCATAATTTTGTTATCAGCTATCTTGACGACCGAGAGGGGCCGGGGCTTTGGGAGAGAGGCTGCAGCAACCTGCCCCTTCCCGCTGAGCTTGGGTGCAGGCTTGGCTTCGCCCGGCAGGACGCTGAGGGCAGGACAGGTTGGGCCAACGCAGGCGGTGAGGCACCTGGAAAGCTGCTCGGAGACCTCCCAGGCCTTAGCCAAAGGCCTTGACATTAGTTGCCAGGATCGAGTCTGGATGTCTATTCCTGCTGTCATCTGAACAATTGACTCTTCTTTTTTGCTTTTTTCATTTTTTTGCTTTTTTCATTTTTTTGCTTTTTTCATTTTTTTGCTTTTTCATTTTTTTGCTTTTTGGTTTTTTTGCTTTTTTGACTTTTTCTTTTTTCTTTTTTTCTTTGTTTCTTTTTTCTTTGTTTCTTTTTTCTTTGTTTCTTTTTTCTTTGTTTCTTGTTTCTTTTCCACTTTCTTTTCCTTTCTCCTCTTCTCTCTTTTCTGTCCTTCCCCCTTTTCTGTCCCTTCTTTTTTCATCTTTCCCCAACCATGCAACATTTTCACTTTATTCATGGCACTGACTTTAACAGAATAATGTTGGCTTGCAGACCTGTCAGCTGGTAACATTTCACATATGAGGGCAGGTGTCTCATTCCTTTGATCTCAGATGATACCGTGTATTGAAACAGCCCCGTTGGCAGGGGTTCGAGCTGTGTTAATGGCAAACCTGGTGTTTCTCAGCAGCTCGAGCTGCTCCCTCCGCCTGGAGGCGGTGCTGTTGTGCGATGCCGCACGGGCAGCTCGTGTTTTGTATCCCTGCGTTTGGGAGAGGAGCTCTCTGGCCACTTTAAGGAAATCCTCGAGAGAAAGAGATGTTCTCCTAAGGCATCTTTCCATGTCTTGGCTGCTAACCCTGAAACTCTGGCTGGGTTTCTCGTGTTTTCTCCCGCCTGTCTGCTGGAGCATGGACTCGCTGACCTGCCCTGTGCGGGGAAAGCCTGTTTCCCGTTTGCAGCCGTTGAGGGCTTCATCTGTTTTATGCTAGTGTCCTCTCGTCCCATCTGCTGACCTGCTGCTGTTTGGCGTCTGCCCCATTGGTCACCCTGCGACGGTATCGGGAAGGCGCGTGCGCGGAGAGGAGCGCGGCGGCGTGGGAAAAGCTGCTCCTCGCCCAGCAAAGCTGCCGAGTCGGCTGTTTCTGCTCCGCGAGACCCGCTCCCGAGGCGGGCTCCCTGGGCGGCCAGGCTCCGCAGAGGAGCGGAGGGCAAGCAGCGGGCTCTGCGAGGCTTGTCCTGAGCTTTTCAGTGCGGACCTTGGCTCCATCCTGGTGTGCGCGTACCTGCACCGAGAGCAGTGTTGCTTACTACTTAATACTTAGCGGGAGGGTCGAGAGGCTGCGATGTAAAACTCTGCACCGTGCGGAGGCTGCCAGCACGGGGGCTTCGTTCTGGCATCCGTATTAGCAAACGCACATGAAGGAGGACAAAAAAATGACCATAAATAGTGCAGGCACCTCTCAGAACATGGGTCCGTGGTGAGCATTTAACCCGGCCGAGTTCAAAAGTGGAGATTTGAGCTAGCAAGCTGCGGGAATGCTCTGCACCGAGCGCAAGCGGATGGCGGAGAATTGATTGGAAAAGGAGCAGTCACCCCGATGCTGGGCCGTTACCGACTGTGCCAGGATACAGCAACCTGCTTTTTGAGCAGAATATTGGCTGTTGGTCTTGGCTGCAAAGGCAAGAGATATCAGCCCGAGCAAAGATATGCATTTTGTTGTGCTCGTGCGGTTCGCTGCCCCTTTGCTGTGAAGATGCTGTTTTCTCATTTCCCGTGAGTTGCTTTTGGCGTCAGAGGAAGGAGCGGGGGCGGAAGTCATGCCTGGCCCAAAACCATTGGGTCGACCTGTACGACTTGCATAGGTTGTGCGCATCCAGCAAAGCATTTCCCGCCTAGCCAAGCCTTTAAGAAGTTCTCCGTTGGCTACGGGAAACAGGGTCCGGTCCTCAGTCCTCTGACGACCGGAGAAACGATGAGTCCTGAAACATTCCTGCCTGCGCAGGATTATTTCTTTGTGCAGGCGCCTGCTTTCTGTGTTTCGCAGGTCTGGGTTGTTAGCATCGCGTCTTCTGCAGCGCGTTGTGATATGACTGGGATCGCTCGCTCGCGGCACGGTGGCTAGCGAAGGCACGGCAAGCTTGGAAAGTTCCTCTGACTGGTTTTGCAACCCGTTATGACTGGCCACTTTTTGATATTGCGATTTGGCAACGCCACAGAAAGTCCTTTCTGAAAACCTCAGTCTGATTTCACTCTCAACCACGGAACCGTAATATTAATTTCTCGACCGCCGGAGCTTTTATCATTCGAGGCTCCCGCGGAGGTTCGCAGAGGCGGGCGTTGGGTAGGAGATGGAGGGGAAGGAGAGTTGCACGGGCTCTGCTTTCCAACCGTCTGCTCCGTGCAGGTCACCCCACCTTGGCCCAAATGGGTTTTGCATTTCCAAAACCTTGCCGTCGAATAGCGTGAAGGCTTTGCTGAATGAAATTCGGCAGCTGGCAAGATAAATACGGTTGTGCCTGATACAGCCTTCCTAGGGCACTACTCTTTCGCTACTACAGCGTGAAAACAAAACAGCTCTCCAAGCCAAGCAGCGTTCGTTTGGCTCAGAAATAAATTTTCCAGTCGGTTTGGAGCCAGACATTTATTTAATTTTTTTTTTTTTTTTTTTTTAACTGCCCTACTAATCCTTTGAATATTTTGAGATTGGAAGCTATTTGTATTCCCTTGCGATTCCTTTTCAGCTTTCGGGCCAAGTTTGTGAAAGACTCTTGTTTTGTGCGGGATTTTTTTTTTTTTTTTTTTTTTTTGGTTAAGGGCTATAATGCTTGCTCAAACCCTAAACTTCTGTTTGCAAGCAGGGGAAGAGGTGGCGCAGGTAATGCACCGAGCCTTGAATGTGTCACGGGCTGTTCATTTCTCCCTCAGATATTTGGGGGCTTGTGCAGCTATTTTATCATTTGTTTAGAAACTTCTTGAAATGGAAACTCGAGTGGTTGGTTATGTACAGTTGAGCGTAACTGATGTATTAGTTCTTTTTTCTTTTGTAAGCCCAGTTCTGTTTTCTTAGGTCTGGTTTGTTTTCTATTTAAACTCTGGAACATAATATTTAAAAGAAGAAAGTTCCAGTTCTTTAACGGAGATGAAAAGTCCTTAAGTTTGCTCTAAGTGCAGCTTCTCTGCATGTAAATCAAATTGTGGCTTGCTTCTTAGCACAAGAGCAATCATTTTCCTCTCCTTGCTGGACTTCAGAACCGTTTGGGGAAGAAACGTGAGAATTTGCTTAAACTATCGAGACAGAGGTTTGGTAAGGTTAGAGCAGAAATTGCTGCTGCGCCTGCAAGAAAACAGAACAATTTACAAAAGAGAGAAAAAGAAGGGAAAGAAATTGGAGGGTAGGAGTTACCTGCGCGGGAATTGCAAGGGCTGGTTTTGCTCTTAGATGTGCCCTGTGACCACCTACCCTACCGGAGGTGGCTCACGGCTTGCGGAATAATCTCTTCCTGCTGTCCAAATTTGGGATTTCGGGCTGTTTTATGGGATTTGGAGGAGAATCTGCCCACATCACTTGACCACTTCTTCGATCTGAGCAAGACCCCACCTGGGCACATCTTGGAGCTGCTTCAGCTTGTTGCGGGATATTTCGGAGGGGACCAGTGCTTGGAGAAGTGCAAGGAGATGCTCTTAAAGGCAGCTGAATGAAAGCCCAACCTGCTCTTGCCTTGTGCAGTGAGATGTGACATATTTGACACTTGAAGTGTCTCATAACAAGGTCCCCAGGTGAAGGGGCGTTTTGTGGCTCTGAGAAAGCTGAGGGAAGTCCTCTTTGAACCGTCTGCTTCCTCTACATTTCCCCGCCGGTAGCAATTTCAGTTTGGGGTGTGAATGCGATTCAGGCTGATCTGGCTCGTGTGAAAGTTGGCCCAAAACCCAACGGTGGTGGTGGTGGTGGTGGTGGTGGTGGTGGTGGTGGTGGTCCTCGTGATAGCTCCCCAGAGCATCCCCTCAGGAGCCCGTGCCCTTCAGCCTGCATCCCCATGACGTTTCCACTGTGCCCATGCAAGCATCGTTGTCATTAAAAGGTACGGGGAGAGGTTCTTGTCGGGTGGGCTCAAATTTTAGGAGAGGTGCTCATTTCTTGCCGGTTTTCACGGGCTGACGAGGCTGTTCTCAGCTGTCGCCTGCAGGTGCACTCTGATAGCCAACTAACCAAGGGTGTTGGTCCTCTTCTTGCACACTCGTTTGAACTCAGTGGTTTCTCTTGCCACCCTTTGCACGATGACTTGCCCCTAGAGGAGAGGAGCAGGCGTAGGAAGCAGGCTGGCTAGCCCGCAGCAAGCACTTGAGCAAATCGTATCACTGGCAAAGAGAAAGTTTGACGTGTTTGCAGCTCTGCTTCTCCAGGGAGGGCACTTTCCAGTTGTGCTGCCCTCGTCCGAATGTGGCGGCTTGTTTTTTAGCGTGTTTCTGTGCTTAAATCTAACTTGCAGCATTTTTCTTTTGAAACAGCTCTTTTGAAGCAACACTTGTGTCTTGCCAGCTTTGACCCTTTCCAGCGAAAGGCACCAGCTGTAACATAGATAGAGGGGTTATTTGGTATAGGCAAGACGTAAAGGCTCGTTTGGGGCTGGTTCACCTACTATTGCTGCCTTTGATCAAAGCAAGAGTTATGGCAGCTCCGTCAGCTCGGAGCCAGGTGTGAGAGCTGGGCTGAGGTGGCACCTCAAGAAACTGGTCCAGGTGAGGGACCTGCATACGTTACACCCGTCCCAGCCTTCTGACGCCTGGAGGAATCTTAGGATCTGTATTTAAAAAAAAAAAAAAAAAAAAGTTGTCCATTGACTTTTGCCAAGCCTAACAGGCTATTTGTTTTTCTTTTTTGCTGTTTTTCAAATGCTCTGTTTTTGTTCTGTGCAGCTTCCAGGTGGCGGTCTCACTCGCTAGCAGAAGATATACAGCCAGAAATATGGATTGCACAGGAACTGCGGCGCATTGGCGATGAATTCAATGCCTCCTATTGTCCGAGAAGGGTAATTTTCAGATTTTTCTTCTCCATTTCTTTCTGTGCAGTCTCTAAAAGGGAAAAGCGTAATCATATCTGGAAGCGAGTTCTGTAGCAAATGTTTCATTCACTCAGGTGTATAGAGGGATGTGCAGGTAATTGTGTTTGCTTGGATGTAGAGGTACACTGCCTGTACTGTGGAGTCATTTGCTGTTACATTGTCGTTAAAGAAATTCAGAATAACCTTTAAATCAGGACTTGAGGCTTTCAGGTATAAAATTCACGGTATTATTCATAGTATCGCGAGCCAGTAGAACATGTTCTATTGCTGGATTAGGACTGAACCTGAGAATAATGAGGAAAAACCTTCTAAAAGTTTTATATTTTGGTATATTTTTTGGAATGAGAAGAGCTCCCCTGGAAATGATACCCCGCCGGGAGCCAGCGAGCAGTCATGTGTGGGTTTTCAGGGTCATGGGCAGAGAGCTAATGCAGCAGGTTTCTGTGCTCACCAACCTGCCTGGCTCCCGAGTTGCTGCTGCTGAGGATCACACAGGTGGAAAATACAGTCAAAAATATGAAATGGAGTCTGATCACTGATTTTTTTTTTTCTTATAAAGAACCCGAGAGTGCTGTTTTTAAGAGACATGTATTTGTAACGTTGTAAACTTTTACCTTTGTGTTGCAACAAAAATAGGTGGAACTATCACCTCCCTCCCCCCCCCAAAAAAAAATCAATGCGAAGAGAAATGAAGCAACAATAGTTTTCAGAAAGAACAAAGTTAGCAAGTAACCCACCTGTCTTGCATTATTAATGGCTGCATGTTCATACATGCGGTTTCTAGTCCACCAGCTTGTCCTTTTGCTAGTCTGAGAGAAGTCAGAAGCCTGTTAGGTGCAAGCGATGATGAAAAGCTGACTGCCTGGATCTTTATCTGTCCTCCCCATGTTATGAGTCACCCGTGCAGCTTATTTCCTCACCGTTTCGTGGATTCATATGGCAGTTGTCTTTCGACAGAGCTTTCCCCCAAAGCGGGGGCCGGGCAGTCTCAGGCTGCCTCGTTCTGCGCGGGGTCTTTCCAGACCGCCTTGCTTGCTGCTTCTCTATCTGGTCTCGTCTCTTTGTGAATTCTCTCATTTTTCTCCCGTGCTAGAGTGGGTGCATGTTTGATGTGGCCATACTACTGATGCAAGAAAAATCCTTTCATCGGCACTTGGTTTTGATCATCTTTATGAATGGCCTGAGCTGCTCTCTCCTGTCTCTGGGGCTTTCTTCCTCCTCTCGTGTGTGCACGTGCCGGCACTGAGCAGCCTACTTGGTTTTTATTTGTCTGTGAGCTTGTTCCACTGCAAGCCTGCATCTGTTGGGCAGAGGAAGATTTCCTTGAGGTGTGCTTTTGCCGAAAACTTGCTCTGCTGTCTGGCACAGCTTTTACTATGAGCTTTACTCTCTTCCTGGACACATCTCTCCAATAGAGCAGGAAGCCCAATGTGTAATGAGCTGGTGATAAGCTGCATCTCATCCAGACCCTGGAACGCATCTCCCGAGCCCTCCAGTCTAGGCCGATTCCTCTTGCTGCAAAATACCCGATTATTTGTGCAGCGAGTGGTCTTTTTGTTTAAAAGCAAACATCTGTTTGATGAGAGACGGGGGCTAAATCATTTCTGCTAGCACTTGGAAATCCGAGGGCGTCTGGTAGCGGCTAGCTGATTCAGAAGGCTTTGCCGAAATGCAGGTTGCTGTTGTTTTGTTTTGTTTTTTTCTCTTTGCTGATCATCCTTGCTGGCTTCTGGAGCTGTGCTGCAAATTCTCTCCCAGCCCAGCTGCAGAACGGGTGCTGTGCGGTTCAGTGATGTGTGATCTCTTGCTCTTGCTTTCTTGTCTTACCCTTGAACCAGCTGAAGTAAAGGTTTGGGGAGGAATTTTGTCCCTTTCACAAGTCTTTTTCCCAGCACTGGTTTTCCTTGCAGGTGTGAGAGGGTGTGTTTGCTGCGTATGCTGGGTTTGGGACCTGAAATTGTTAGTGCAGAGTCTGGAAAAGGCTCTTCAGTGGCAGTCATAGGTGGTTGTGTAGATTTGAATAAGATGGTTCTCGGGGTTGCAGCTCCTTGCTCTCATACCTCTAGTCACCTATTGAAGCTCCTTTGAGTTTCCTGGGGTGGGTTTTTCGTTTTTTGGTTTTCATGGTTTTTTTTCCCCCTTGAAATTGGGACCCTCCATGATGGGTCTGTTCTTGCTCTTCCTGAGTCACCATATTGCTCTTGCCCATGTGGTGTGAAGGTTGGAGAAGCCAGTTGTGGAACATGATGTTTCTGCTGTTCTCTGATTCAAGTCGAAAGCAGCATCGATCCCTATTGGTTTAAATAGACGCTGATGAATTCTTGTCATCCGTTGTTTTCAGAAACAAGTGGGTTTCAGAGCATTTAAGCAATTGTTGTAGAATTAATGCCACCGATGCACTTGAATATTGCTTCCACAATAGGTGTCTTCTCCTTCTGCGGACCTTCTTGCTACTTAGGAAAAAAGATCCTGTTTTCAGATTTGGAGCCCTTCAGTGGCACGGCACCTGGGAAAGGATAAACTGTGAAGTTGTATTCACTTCCCTGGCTTTCTGTGGCCAGTGCAAAGTGAGCGTATGATGCTTGGTATAATGCTGCAGCAGTCAATGGCTCTGACACCAGAGCTGCCGGTTTGCACCGTCGCCTCTCCGTAGCAGCGTCACGTCCTGGGTTTTGCTTCCCCTGGCCGCAGCTCTGCTTGCGAGCGGACGATTTTCGAGAAGAGGGCCCGGCGCTCAGACTGCGCCGCGGGTTCAGCCTGCTTTCTCTGGTTGCTCTGGTTTGCCCTTTAAGTTGTGTCGTAAGGCCAGAAATGGGGAACTAACAGCAGTGCCAAAAAAGCACTTGCTAGACAAGTCGAAGCTGTCGGACAGGTCAGTGCAGCCGTGCCTAGCAGGGGCACTCGCGTTTCTCCTTTTCCTTGCTGTGTGACGTGCCCAAAATGCTGGGGTGGCCCAGAGAGAGCATCCCTGACGGCAAGCAAGAAAGGGTCTAATGGGCACCAGTAAAGCCTTCCTCCCCCAGCAAACCGTCTCGTTGCAGGGATGTCTAGGCTGGGATCTCTGTGTCAGCGCTCGAAGAAGGCTCTGGCTCCAGCTGTGCAGTGGAGTCCAGCTTAACTTGAGCCAAGACTACATTGCTGCAGCCCTGCCTTCCTCTCCACTTCCACGCCTTCCCATCTCCTCTCCTGCATGGTGCAAACGGGTGGCAACCACGTGCTCTTCCTTGCCGGGTTAATTTTCAGCAGGATTGGTTCCTTGAGTTGGTTTATCTTGCTGGTTCCCAAATCTAAGTAGTTTTATGCAGCCGTGGGGTTTACTCCCTACATTTTAGCTGACTCGCTTTGGGTTATTTATAGCTTGCTAAGTAACTTGGAGCCTGCTGAAAGCTCATCCCATCACCTTGGGCAGCACGGTTGTGTGCCAACACCTTTCTGGTTCGCCCCTTCTCCGTCCATCGTGGGCCCAAGCTGCCTGGCAAGGCAGAAAAGTCTCTTCTTGTTTTTGCTCCCTCATTTATTTCTACCGCTTTATTAATAAACTTGGGCGCTTCTCTTCGTGTCCTTTTTCTAAGGGTCTTTTTTTTTCTTTTTTTTTTTTCTTTTTCCTTCCCTTGCTCTCTGCCTCATTGACTGTCGGGAAGTGAGGTTGGCTTAGCCGGAAGCTCAGCAAAGCGTTTCTCGTGGCCACCCGGCTGGCAGATGTGCGGCAGACAACTTCCAGGTGGGTAAAATCCTGCCGTTGCGGGAGCCAAACGCGCCACGGGGCTGGGATGCTCCCAGCCCGCCCAGCTCTTTAGCAGAGGCTGGAAAAGCTCTTGGCACCCAAGGATGCAACGTTGCCTGCGTGGGGTCTCGGTAACGCCCTGGGGACGCGGCTGGTTTGTGCGCTCCAGTTTGGGACAGCGATGGGTTTCACACCCCCGCCGTGAGCTCTGGGGGGAAAAGTTTGCATCTCGGTGTAGAACGCCCCAATTTCTGCTCTGAAAGTTTGCATCTTGGCACAAACACCCTGATTTCTGCTCTTTTCTGGGGCACGTGTGGACGCAATTTCGCTGCGCTAAATATAGACCGAATTGAATCGTTTCATGCACAGAGAAGGAAAGGTGGTGACGTTCGGGCTTCTGTTTTGCAATTAAAAAAAAAAAAAGCTTAAAAATAAATGCGCTTCGGTGATTGCTCCTTCTCCTTTTTGTTCTCTGTGCACGTGCTTGTGAAGCACAGCTTGCTCGCTCCAGGGGAGGAGCGTTTTGCAGCCCGGGCTGTTTTGTGAATGAGGCAGCTGTTACTCCTCGCCGTTTCGAGACCAGCGGTCTAAATTAAAATCCCCGTATCCCCGTGGTGTTAGCACAAGCGGGGGCCTGGCTGTTGCATCGCGCTCCTTGGTGGGCGAAACAATAGAGGGAAAAAAAATCCTTAGGGTGCTTTTTTTTACTGTTACTGAAGAACCAGATGTGGGCGGCTGGGTGCGGAGGAGAATGAAAAGAGGGTGCAGAGTATTTGTTCGATACTCCTCAACGGGGATTTCTGTATAGCTTTTTAAAAAAGGCTATAGCTCAATATTCTTCCCCCCACTCCCCCCCCCCCCCCATTTCTCCATTCTCCCCATTTTCCCAGCTTTGCCCGGAGTGGTTGTTTCACACCGCCACGGGAGGTGGAAATACAGGCGGCGTGAAACAACCCTCGGTTCGGCGCTTCGCCATTCACAGGCTCAAGCTCGGCGGCTCAAGGTGTCTCCTGACCTTCTCCGGCTAAAAAAGTCACCTTTCCCTCTTCTTTAGATCTGCCTCCTTGGTTTGCGCGTGCTCTCCTCTCCTCCTAAGCTTGGTGGGTTTATTTGTTTACTTATTTTTTCTTTAAACCTTTCCACGTCATGGCTTTTAGAACTCCCTCATTCCTCATTCCCGAGCCCCCGGCGCCGTTACCCGGCTGAAGCAGGGTGGGAGCCTGGCAGAGGGTCTTGGCATGCGACGTGCCAGTTCAGCAGCGCAGCCGCGAGTGCCGTCGAGGCTCGCGCGGATGCGAAGGCGGCCAGGAGCGAGCGGCTCGGCGCCTTTGGGTGTTAGACATTGTTGAAAGGCGACACACAGGGCGGCTGGGTTTGCTTCCGTCTCCATAAAATGCTTCATTGCACGCTTCGAAATCTCACATTTTCCCTGGTTTGTCGCTGCAGCTGAAGCAGCCTAATTTCTCCTCCGAATTAAGCTGGTTTTATTAGCGATACTCTCTTGGTTGTAAAAAGCAGAAAGCGAATGGATCCGTGGTATTTAGCTTGCCTGAAACGGCCACTGGGTTTAAAAGCAAACAAAAGCCGCGCTGGATGTGGTCCGTCCCTGCGGAGCGGTACCAACACGCGCGGCCATACCGTTTCCATTCGCGGGGCTGTCCTCTAGGGAAGATGCTAGTTGGGAGTTTGGGGGGTGGTTTGGTTTTTTGTGTGTTTTTTGTTGTTTTTATTTTTTTTTCAACAAGTCTGAAGGAACCTATTTATGCTTTCTTGTCCCCATTCAAAAGAAATCTTGAGTTTGGAGGGGGAGAACCAAAGCAATCCTGTAACTTGAGAGAGAAAAATCATAGTCTGCAGCTGAGAGTGTAGACAGTAGTAAACAGACTCGGAGAATACCCTGTTGCCTTTTCCTGTTTTTCGTTTCTTCTTCTCTACCAGGACCACGAACTACATGCCACTTATGCGTTGGAGAAGACCTTACCATCGGCTTTCTGTGAGGGTGTTAAATGCCCTCAAACAAGTTAGGTAGACCATTCAGATTTCAAGAGAAATGAGATATAGGTGTTCAACTGCGTTTTTGAAAGTAGAGGTTTGGAGTCCCCTCTCCTTAATAACCATGTGTGTTTTGTGACTCTGTAAACTAGAAGCTGTGGTGTTTTTCTATCCGATCAAGTTCAAAACCAGAAATAATACTGGCAAGCTTACGTGATAATATGTCATCTTTCCTCAGTAAAAGCTCTGTAATGACACGTCCTCTTTTCACCATCCCCACAATACTAGGATTGTACTAGAATTGCAAAGTGGAAGGTACCAAATCTGGGTTCTCCTTCTCCGTGTTGCCTGTATGGCGTCGCACAAGGGACTGCGGGTCTGAAATTAAAGTCACTTTTTCTCTTTTGTTTTTTAGGGTTTCTTGGATAATCGTGCGGGAAACCCCCAGATCGTCATTTTGCGCCTCCTGCATTACATCATCCGCCTCATTTGGAGAATGCAGTGAGTGCCGGATGCTTTGCTTGCAAGACCTAGAGACTTGTCTACTTGCGCCAAAAATCAACGAAGAACAACTAGCGGCGAGTCTTTTCTGTGCCCTAGACGGGCAGTTCAGAAACCTTCCTTTCTTAAAGGACATCCAGAAGGCGCTGTGGTCTCCGTCGGTGGAAACCACGCACATGGACTGCCGGCATTTGTCTGCTCTTGGGAGGCTCCGGAGGCACGTGCCTTGCCAACGGACCTATTGGGACTCTCTGAAGCAGGATTTTGTCTGAGAGTGGTGTTTACTGTGTTTCTCTCGAACTTTTCTTTTTTAAAAAAGATTGATCTCGGAGAAAATGATCAACAGATATTGAATAATTTTTCCATCGTTCCTGGAAACCTGTAGGCTCATCTTGGATCTACTCTGCAGTGGAGAAAACTGAGCCAGCTGATCTGCAGAGCTGCCTTAGTTTGTATTACAAATATTACTGTACAGACTTGCAGCCTCTTCCCTTCCCCTCAGCAGGGAGGGGATGTGCCGGGAACCAGTGGTCTCCCTTTCCCTCCCGAGTGTTTGTCCGCAAAAAAGAGGGTGCTGGAGGAGGGGAGAGGGATTTAAATCAGCACTTCTTTTATCTGTAAATACCTAATGTAACCCCAAATCTAACCATATTTGCATCATGCAAATAGCCTATTTCCTGCTGACTGATTTTTTTCCTTTTTTTTTTTTTTTTTAAATGCTGAAATTCCTGATTTAGCTGTCAGACTCCCAGGGTCCAAAAAATCACAACCAAAACAAACAAAAAACCAATCCACCAAATTGCCTTTTTAGAAATTCTTTCTACGAAGTGTGTGTGTGAACACGCTTATGTATTGTACATTATATATAATATATAATGTTGATCACTTTGGATAATGCAGCAATAAAACTTTCTTGGAGGTAGGTTAAAACAGATACAAACCCTGCAGTCCTGCACCCAGAGATGAAGGGTCCTACTGCATAACTTCAGGAACTGTTTTCAACCATGGTTAGCATGTTACTGTTAAACCCAAGAGGGTTTTTTAACATTTTGGATTTTTTTCTGGGGTCGTCTTTGTGTTAGGACGCGTCCAGGGTGATGGGAGAGACCAGCCCAGGGCAGGTGTGGAGTAGCATGGGGACAAACAACACAATATCGGCAGCTTGAAGATCCCCAAAGTTTGTGCTTTGAGATCCAGCTGGAACAAATCTTTTGCTGGTTTTGAAAGATACTGCTGTGCGTGGCGGGACTTCCACGTGCTCTTTTAAAATGGTACAAATCCTTCAGGGCACTCGCCGCGTCCCTGCGCGGTAGAGCGTTGAGTCTTCTCATGCATCGCAGGCTACTGCTGTTCAAGGTGACCCTCCTTGAGAGCCACGTCAGTACAACGCGAGACTCCTCACGGACTGGTTTGGGGAGGAGTTGGCTGCAGAAGTCGTGTGTCAGACTAACTTCTTCCAAATCGTGGTCTTCTCCCCTGGAAAGAGTTTCCTGGGTGATTGATGTTGTCCCAGGATGCTGCACTGTGTATCCCAGGGGTTATGTGGTTTCCGCAGTACCCTTCAGAGACCCTGTGGCCATAAAACATGGTTCAGAAGCTCCGCACGAGGCACAAAATGTCATCGGAAGAAGCAGGTTTGTCTCTTCGCGTCTGTTGAGCAGGTGCATCGCCGTCGATGGAGGCCTGCCTTGGCTCTCTGGTTCATCTCGAATGTGCAGTGAGCTTCTGCGCAGCAGGTGCTTTTCGAACGAGCAGTTGCTTCTACAGCCTGCGTATCTATGCACAAATGTCCTGTCTGCCTTCAGAACTGTCCGCTTTCCTCTGGCTGGTGCAGGTGGTTCCCATTTCCTAAAACCAACTTCCGAATCCCCCAGTTTTATTTCTGGTTTCACCAGCACCATAGAAAGAAAGAAAAAAAAAAACCAACCCCAAACTGTGGTAGCAGTTTTTCTACTGTGTTGCAATATAGGGAGAAGCTATTCCGAGTGCCATTGTATTATTAGTAGTATTTTTAACAATAGATAAAACCGTACAATCTGAACTCTGTGCACTGGCTGCTTGTGCCTGTCCGGTAGGCGAAAGACCTGTTAGTCAAGGTGTGGAGCTGTGTTCCTCCACTTGCGCTCATTTGAAGGATTAAGGAGTGATGTTCTGGGGGTTCTGCAAGATGAACATCTGTCCCAGGAGTTGTCCTGGGTTGCAGAAGATATTTAGGGGGGAAAGAGATTGGTGGAAAATAGCCGGTGACCTTGGCTGGAGTTTGAGGAGCAGAAGGGCCACAGGATAGGGCAGGTTCTCGCTGCCGTAATCATGTCGGTTTTGGCTCGTGGCACGTGCTCGGAGAGCTGTGCTGCCCCAATCGTGGTCATGCCACGGTCTTTTGGTATTTTCTATGGGCATATATGCATGGAGTTGTGTAAAAAGAAAAAAGAAAAAAAATGACAGGAAGGGTAAGAAAAACGAGCTTTTTCTCCATTGAGCTGCAGCTGGTACCTCCGCACGCAGCATCAGTGGGTAAAACCGTGCGTTTTTGGGGCTCGCAGCCATAGAGTATCCTCAGCGCCCCTAATTTCTGCGGCAAACGCATTGCAGATGGCGTATTGCGACTGGCCAGCGAGAATGTGTCTCCCGTGAGTACACCAAAGAAACGTGTCCTCGCCATACCGCCAGGACACGGAGCACTTTATTCCCGTCCTCCTCACCCCACCCAGCCGAAGAGCTGGCGGGGGGCTGCTCTCGCGGGCTGACCTCGCACGGGCTTGTCACCGGGCCCCGGTGGCAGGCTACCGTAATGAATGATTGACTTAAAAAAAAGGTTTTTTTTTTTTAATCTATGAATTATATGAATAGTTGGGGAGAAAAAGGCAGATATTGGCACTCTGCACTCACCTGGAAGCCTTCCCTGCCAAAAAGTAGTCGTGAGAAAAGCAACCCTTAAAAACAGGCTTCATGCCTTCAAGGCCTCCCCCCTGCTGCCCCGAGAGTTGTGAGGTTTATTAAAAAAAATCTCAAAACACAAGAATGACTTTTTTAATAGGTATAAAACTCTTTTTTAACTGGCTAATTGGGATGGTTTCTTTTTAAGTCTGCATCACCTGCGTTCTCTCTGTCCTGCCAAAATGATTTGATGAATTCTCTTTGGTTGTGGAGAAACCAGATTTATTCTTAGACACTCTCATACCATGCGTTGTGCTTCTCTTCTTTTGATAACTGTAAATATTTGAATATTTATTAGAGTAGGGCACCATATTATTCTCATCATCTGAGCCAAATATCTGTGTGCAATGTATTTCCTTTCCTTTCTCTCATGTAAGTTTTGTACAGCTTTATAAATAAGTAAAAAAATTACTGTTTTTTCTAAACCTTTTTTTTTTAGAATTGAACTTGGTAAATACTGTAGATTCTTTTTTTTCCCTGTGTAATTAATGCACTCTACTGTTCCATAATGCTGTAACTTGTAGAAATGTTGTATATTTATTTTCTGCTTATTTAAGTTCCTGTAAAGGTTTTGTTTCCCTCCCCCTTCTCTCCTTCCTGCCCCCAATTTTTCTGGTATGTATGGAATAAGCGACTGATCGACTTTCAAAGCACTGTCTTCTCATTTCAGTGCAGTCAATATGGTTTAGATAATGAGATTTTTTTCTTTGAAAGTGCCTAAGTCCCATTTTCCAGTAGCAATTTAGGCATGGAAGAGATTTAAGCATTACTGAAAGTTAGTTAAAGTCCGGCTTCTACATGTCCCTGATTTTTGTCGTCCCCTTTCAAAAACACACTGTCCTCCATCCTGGCCACTTTTTTCTGGACCAGCTTTAACATCAGGTTCAAATGTTAAATGTCAAATGTTGTACTGATTAATCACTAACCTGTTTCATAGGACCCAGCGTATGTAGCATTTTTATTGCAATTTCCCTGGCTTACTTGTGTTTTGCACTGATGAATTTTGGACAGGGTAATTGCCACTTTACTTGTGCAATACTGCTGTAAATAATTGCAGATCTTTTTTTTTTTTTTTAAGATGCAATCTTTTAATGTTCTTAATATGAGGTTTTATATGAATAAAACTTTCAACTATTATTTGTCGCGCTGAGTTGCCTGGTCTGTCGTCACGCCCCGACGGGGATTTCCGGGACAGGCTGCCCCAGCAGACGCGGGCTGTTTGCTGCAGGGAGGGAGGTTGCAAAAGCCGGGCTTGGAGCTGCCGGTGGAGGGCTTCCAGCATGCTGCAACTGGGGGAAAACATTAACCTTCACGTTTATTTTATTGCAACTGTAGTCAAAACCACAGCATGGCCCAGAGCTGAGCTTTTCCTTGCTTACATCAAAGTCAAAATGAACATTAATTCCTATGGCGAGGATGAAGACCCTGTCCCATATTTGCCCCTAGCGTAGGCTGCAAAGTGTGCTCATCCGGAGTGCCTGGCTCGGCCGTCGCCAGATATTGGAGGGCACCTCAGATGCCAAAAAAGACCACTTTGTGAAATGGGCTGTTGGCAGAAGCAGTAAATTCAGAAGTCGAGGGGATGCACTGAGCCCTAGAAAATCCCTCCGCGCTGCCTCGCGCTGCGCATCCCCAGCTGCTTTAGCAAGCCGGCGCTGGGCAGCCCTAAGCGCGATGCTCACATCCGTGCGCCATGCCAGGAAAACCACCAGCTTCTCTCCCTGGTTGGGGAGGGACACGACAGTGCATCCAGAACCGGACAAATTCCCAGCGTGAATGACCCACTGGCAAGGAAAGCTCGCAGCCAGAAATGTCTGCGTGTAGTCCGACTAAATATCCACGTATCTGGCCTATGGCGAGACATGGTGTCTTAATTCCCTCCACCAAACTCCTCAAACCACATCAAGTGACAAGCATTGACTGGCTTGAATCAAACCATCAGGCACCTCCTTAAGGACCCTCACCGCCCCCATTGGTTTTTTTGATTTAGCAGAGGGATTAGGACAACTTGACAGCCAAGAGCCAACCGGCACCACGTGCCACAGCAGCGCCGTGCTGGCCCCAAGTTCACTTTTATCCAAAGTCTTTTCTGCAAGGCAATTCTTAATGATTAGAAGTCAGTCCTACATAAAATAAGTGGGTGTGATTCCCCCCTATCCTTAAATTAATAGGATTTTGCAGGGCTTGATCTTTTTCAGGTTGTTTAGGATTCCTAAGGGTAGTTTGAGAAGTTGTGCAAGGAACTTTTTTTTTTTTTTAATTTAAATCAGACATAAATCTGCTCCTAAAAATTATCCCCGGCCTACAGGTAATGGGGAGAATTGGCTGCGCAACTCCTTGAAGGGGGATTGTAACCGGTAAGAAAACTCCAGGGTTGCCATGCAGGTGCTGACTTGGAGAGCGGGGAGGGCCCTCGTGGGCTCTCGGACGGGAGCTGGAGGTGCTCAAGGGCCATCACAGGGCGAACCCAGCACCCTGCGGGAAAGCCGGAGGAGGAATGGAAGAAACAGCGATGTTGGTCCAGACCATCCCACTTTTCTTTAAAGATCTGGGGGAGCTGCACACTTTCACAGCTAGGACTTGTGATGCCCTGTCCACCAGCCCCATCCGGTTGGCTCTCTGTCGGGGGAAAACCGTGGCTGCAGCACAGCTTTTCACAAGTTTTCTCAGTAACCTCTGCAGCTGCTGAGTTGCTGGCCTGTGTGTCCAAACTTGGCATAAGCTGGTTATATCGGTGGGTCCATCTGTGGAAGAAGGTCCTGTTGGGCTGAGGAGAAGACACCTACTGCAGAAGCAAACTGCCCACTAACGCAGTCCAGCCACTAATTGCTAACATCTGCTCCTGCACAGAAACAGTTAGGCTTTCTAAGCCGGTAATTTTGTAGTTTATTTACTATTGCAAATGTGTGCGACTTATGGGCCATGTGCAAGCGATTAAACCTGGCATTAAAACGCCAGGCTATGCTTGTGAATCATCCCAGCGGCCCCTCACCCATGCCTGGGTCTGGTTTTAATAGCAGCGGCATTGGCCAACGGGGCATCATGTGAACACGGGATGAGAGCCCAGGGAACAGGGTTTGTCCTTGCAGAGCCAGGATCCCCAAAGGGTGCAGCAGTGTTGAGATGGACACCGGGCCCCACCGGGCTCCTAGGAGATGTTGGGTGCGGTGGAACCACTACATGTAATAGGAGAGCAAACCCCAAGTCAGAAATGAAGGAGGTTCAGGAGACTTTCAGCTGTGGCATGTTCCCCGATACATTTTAGGGGAACGAGATGACAGGTTTCAATAGCCAGATATCCCCCGCCCTATGGCAAGAGACCAGCCAGCAAGCCCTCACGGACCCGTGTTGGACCCATTGCTCCCATACTGTGGCTTGGGATCTCTGATTAGTTGTCTCCCAATGGGACAAAACAGCTGTCAAACCAAACCAGAGCGGCTTGGTAAGGAGGTTGAGCAAGCAGCTGTGTGTCTGGATGGGGGGAACTGGTGTGACCAGGTGAGCCAAGGAGTGATGAGAAGAGCAGAGGCTGGGCACCTAGCGAGGGTCCAGCCCTGCCTCCCCAACCCGCTCCTCCACGTTCTGCCTTTTGTTTTCTTCCAAAACAAAGGGGAAAAAGAAAAAAAAGAGCCCTTCCTGGTCTGCAGTCCCAGGAGCGCCCGGAAAAGCAGCGGCGTGGGCTCTGGCCGGTGTTGCGCTCCTCCCCGCCTATTGTGCCCGCGCCTGGGGCCCGTGGCCCCATTGTGCTGGGCTTCCCGCTGCGCCGTCCGCCTTCTCCCGGGAGAAGGCCTTCCTCGGCGCTCGGGAGGGGTGGGGGTGGGGGTGGGGGTGAAAAAACACTGGCCTCTGCAAAAACACCGCCACGAGCCCTCTTGTCCTCTGCAGCCCTCCCATATTGCTCCCAGAGCCTTGCAGCGTCCTGGCCTCGCTTGTGCCTTCCCCCGCCTGGAGGGACACCCATGCCCGGCAGCGGCCCAGGCAACACCGTTTTGGGGAGGCACGGGGATTTTCCTCTTCCCTCCTTGACTTCCCAGGGAGCCCCCAGGTGCAAAACAGAGGCTTTGACTTTCCGACCAGCCCTTTAGCAGCAAGTGGCTGAGATCTGAAGGATGGGACTAGTGCCGGCTGTGAGACCCTGCAGGGTGTGGGCTTGGGGACAGTCCAGGCATCGTGGCAGGAGGAGAAATGGGAGTGGGGCTGCTTCTTGCTGCCCTCCCCCTCCAAATTACCTATTTTCAGCATATTGATGAATGATTGGGAAAGGGGTGAGTAGTGAGTTTGCTGCATTTTCATGTGACAAGGGCATATTTAGGTTAAATTGGGGACAAAAGGGCCTCAGAAGTGTGCTGGCTCCGGGGGGGGGGGGGGGGGGAAGGATGCTGCATTTCAGCCCCTGAATTCAGCTCGGAGACCCTGACAAGGTCTAACTTTGCTCAGGATGCAGAATCTCAGCTCCTACTGGACGTGGGAGCAGGCGGAAAGGGTTTGCTTGGGACAACATAGCAAATGGGCCATGTGGAGCACTGCTGCAGAAACCTGCTGCTTGCCGGAGACGCTCAGGTTTACTTGCTGTGCCACCATCCTCATAGGAAAAAAAGAGGACTCCTAAGTGCGTGGTCAGCCTGGCCTGAGAAAATGACTCACTAAGGGTTTTTCAGCGCATGAAAACACAGTAAAGAAAGACGATTGCAGGCTGCAACATGCATTTCAAGAAATCGCTTAGTGCTGTGATCCCGAGCAGGGCTGGGGATTGCTCCCATGGAAGGCACACAGACAAAACGAACTGAAAAGCTGTGTTTTCCTCAAAGCCCATTTATTTTCTACAGCTCTCCACAATACTTTGGGGTCAGCTTTTCCCTCTCATCGTGAGCCCAGTCTAGCCTACCATGGACCCTGGGCTTCGGCACCAGGGTATTTCTCATAGGACAGAGGGAATAAGCCATGCACAGCTCTGTCTTTAGAGCTCTGCATTTGAGCACCCTCAGGCAAAGACCTGGCCTTGCCAGTGCTTCAGAAGAGAAGAGCCACGGCTGAAAATCCCTTTCGGCTGGGCAACAGGCAGTGGAGGGGATGGCACGAGCCACCACCCCATCCCCCTGGTCGCTGTGGCCACGAGGTCTCGCGTTTTGGCCTCCTGCCTCACCTGCGCTTCTGCCCTGGCAGGTTGAGTCCTTCCTCCCTTCCCTTTGCTGCCCTGAATTCAAAGCCCTTCCCGATGTTTTACGGCCAGATGTATTTCACCATAAGCACCAACAAAAGAGGGAGAATGGATAGCTTTTAGCCATATATTTTATACCCACACACTTACTCTTTTTTGCTTTTATTTCACCGCAGATAATAGATGGCAGATAACTGATAGCATCAACTGTGGTTTAGAACAATATTCTACTGCAATCGCTCAAATACGACTTTTAACATAAAAAGAGTAGATAAGAGGTGATGATAAAGATCCATAAATTAGGCAGAATTGTTGAAGGGGAACAATGGATGGCACAAAAGAAAGTTCTCTTTTTTTAAAAAAAACGAAAGAAAAGCAGTTTGAGATTTCATGTAACATGCTAGACAGTGGACAAGAGGCTCTGGGTTTTCTCCCCCAGCTCAGCAAGCCTCTGGTCGGACGGGAAAAAGCTGTTCCCCTGCGGCCACTGTTTTTGGGGATGGGTTTTCATTGTCGAGTGATGCTGTCCCAGGGGCTGGGCATCAGCTCCCGGCAGCCTCTCTCAGCATCATTCAGGTCCCTGAAGGTCTCAGGATGCCTCTCCCAACAAGACCTAGAGGTTCCCGGCACCTCCAGCGCTGAAATCTCTCCACCGTGCTGGGCCGGAGCATAGGGGAGTCCCAGCACACATCGCCCAGAGCCCTTTGGGATCCCACTCGAGCCACCCCGAGCCCCGTGTGCCTGCCTGAAATCCCCTGGGCGATGCCAAAGGTCCCCTTTGCCATTTGAGCAACCAGTGCATGAAGGCAAGATCCCAATCGGAGGGTGACCTTTGCCGTCCCTGCTGGGCCCTTTTCAACACAGCTTTGCCCCCAGGTGCCCTATCTCGACGCTCAATCTCGGCAATTAGTCTTTCATTTCATTTTGGAATATGCCCCTGAAATATAGACTAAGATACTGCTTTTAAATCCTTAAGGGCAAACATTTAATCCCCGCAGAAAATGCAACGTTTTCCCGATTTCAGCAGCTTTTACAGGAATTCCTTTTTTGGTGCCGGGCTACAAGGATCAGAGTTAATCCAAGATCGTGTTTGCATAGAAATATCAATCGGTTCATGCGGCCGAATACACACCCTGTAGCAAAGCGTGCTGAGCCGGCTGCTTGCTGTACCCGTCTAGCCAGTTTCTCCTCTTTCAGGCCCAGACACTCAATAAATGCCGGCCATGAATATTAAGTTCATGAATAGGAATCATTCAAGGAAGTTCGCCGCAAGCCCTTGGAGTTACTACGCCGTGTCTAGACAGCAGACAAGAGTGTCTCTGTTTACTTTCGGCACCTGTGTTTTCCAAAACAGACTCACGCGCCCATGTTTCCATTCCCATCTTATCTCCCTGCGCTCAGTTCTGCAAGAGCTGCACGCGAGAGATGAAGCAGTGATTTGGACACAACCCTCCATTCGGGCAGTGTTTCCTATTCTGTTGGTCCTATGACTCAGTTTTTTTGGGGTGGGTGGTGATGCAAATGCAGCTTTTCCCAGGAGGAGAAGAAACCGCATTCCTGACGCTGGTGAGCCTTGGGGTTTTGGTCCTGTGCCTCCAAGAGGGAGCGCAGAGAGTGTCATCCTTAAGGGCGCGGGAAGAAAGAGCTGCTCCGGTTTCTGAAGCACTCGGAGGCACTATGAAACCCCCCCGCAAGTCTCTGGCTAGGAAATAAAGCCAGGGGCTGCCCACTGAGTTTAGTCGGAAATGCTGGATAACTTTTCCCCTGCACCAAGACCACTCCTTGGCCTGACCTTCCCTGCTCTGATGGGACCCAGATCCCTCCCTCACCTCCGATAAGAGCATAGATAGAGAACTAGCCGTAATAACGGAGGCCAAAGTGGCCAGACGGATGCAGTCCTGCTGCCCCCGCTCAGCTGAAACCTCTCACTAATTTGGGATTCATCTGCGTCTCCATTAAGGCAGGGAATTCAGCTCTTAGTCACCCTCAAGTCACGGCTTTGCTTCGGGTGAGTCATGGCTCCAAAGGCGAGAAACATGTTTGGTTGCTTTAGAGGCAGCTGAGCGGCTCCCCTTACTTTTCTGGGCATTGATAACGGTTACAGCAACTTTGCTTCACATTTGCCTCGTTGGTGTTTTCAACACGAGTTACCGGGGGAAATCTGAAATGTCACCAAGTGTTTTAGGGGCAAAAGACAACAACTCAGTATCAGACAAGGAGTTAAAACTCGTGAAAGGCATTTTCACAAGCACCTTCTGCAAAAGCGACAGAAGGCCAAGCAAACCCAACCTGCTTTGAAGGCTTCGCATCCAGCTGCGAGAGAGATTTTCATCTCACCATGTCAAAATCAGAGCACGACCCAAGCACAAAGCTTTAACGTAAGTCTGAAAAGCAAGAGTTAAAACACAAAGCCTTTTATGCTCTGGTCCAATTCTCAATAAATAAATTGAGACTCGGACAATTTTTCTCCCTGTCTTTCACACCTGTCAGAAGGTTAGACTTCCTGCTCGTTTTAAATAGCTGCGATTAACACGGCAGAAGGGCAATCACTAATTCAGTGCTTTGCCCTGACACCAGCTCAAAGCTCTCTGTATTGACACTAACACTGAAATATGGACAGAGGCATTTCCATTTTATGGCCACCCTGGGAAAAACAGCGTTATAGGAGACATTTCCTAGTCGTGAGGTTCTGCGGCTTGCCGAGCTGCAGCACTGCCCTGAACCCACATGATTTATGTCGCTGAACTTGCACTCGTTTGCCCATCTTATATTATGACTCTCCAAACTACCGGGGACTTCCAGCTTTCCTGCTGGGACAGTCTGTAAATGGATTTTGGAGCAAGCCATAAATCCTAAATTTGTGGAGTGTGTTTTTAAGGGTACCCTGCGAATTAGCAGGGGCGTAACACAGGAAACTGGAAAAAGGTGGTTCTTCAAATTTCTTAGGGCATCTAGGGAGGCGTCATGCTTGAAGTGTCCGAGGGGCAGCAAAACATGATCAGCGAAGCAGGTGGGCAGTAGACGGATTTAGAGATGTAAAATCCTGTAGAGGGGGCATTTCTATAGCAGGACTCCCCAAAAGTGGAAGGAGAGTGTGTTGCCAAGTTTAATTATTCTTCAACCGCAAGATCGTCTCAGTGTTCCCAAATAAAGATGATGCAAGATGAAAACGCCCAAAACGCAGTCCTCCTCTCCAGCCTTGCTGTGAGGGGACACTGCAGTGTGGAGGGCAGACATGGCCCAAGAGAAGGGCTGTGCATGGAGGGGCTTCGTTGGGGGCGGGGGGGGAGTTGTCCTGAAATGCAGAAAGAGCTTGGAAAAATATCGTTTACCCATTTCTAATGAGAAAATGCATACTTCCAACATATAGCATTGAATCACCATCTTCATCATTCAAAAAATCACCTTCAAATACTGAAAGGCTGTCAAACGCTGCGGAAATTGTAGCAGTGCTCTCTGCCTAAACAAAACTGTATGTCCCCACAGAAATTTCATGCTGTTTTCTCTGGACAACCCACTTGGTTTCAATGAAAGGTCCAGATGTCGGTGGAAACTTTTCCTCCTGGCCTGCAAAAGCTCAAGCGATTTCAGTATGGCCAAACCCAAGAGTAAAAATATAATGAGGGAAGTTCCTCCTAATTATGATATTTTTAGGAAAACGATGGATTTTTTTTATTATTATTTGCCTTCCAGCTTTCTTGAACCCTCTTTACCAGGAAGAATTGATTAGGGGCACTTTCACCCCTTGACACCTCTCCAGTGGTATTTGGCCATGGCCAAGGACCATGCACTGTTGGATGTGGTGCAGTAAGCCAATGCCTGGCCAAAATGGGACGGCCAAATGGGCACCGCTGGCAGCTGGCTCAGCTCACTGAAAGCGTGTGTGTATCTTTTTGGGAAAGGCAGCAGTAAATTTTGGAGTCTGCTGAACATACCAGCACATGATGCAGTCAGAGAGTCATAAACCATCAGCCAGATGCTGCGGCTCCAAGACCAAGTGAGCTACGGCTGTCTAGCACTCATCGCTGCTGCCATGCATAAGCCTCACGGCAGCCCTAAACTACAGCCAGGCTACTCACAGAAGTGAGAAATAAATAAATAAATAAATAAATATACATATATAAAGCAAAGAAAAAGAAGCAAGGGCTTTCCTTCTCACCCACTGTGGCTCCGCAGTGAGATATGGGGCAGATGCTCTGAACCAGCTGTAAAGTGCACTCTGCTTTTCTCCTATAAATAAAAGATCTAAAACTTCCTGCCACAATTCTGTTGGGTTCTTGGAAAAGAAAGAAAAGGAAAAAAAACAGGAGAAGTCAGGGGGCGAGAAAGCAGATAAATCTGAGTCACTCTATGCTCTTTGCACCCTACTCTTGTCTCTCTCCATGCGTAAGAAAGAAGAAAAAAAACAAGCAACTTTCGATTTAGTGTTGTCAAATACCTTTGGGCAGACGCAAACGGTGGCAGATTTGCAGTTAACGATCTGCTCGAAGTGGAATTTTTCTGTTCAATTAAGCAATCAGTAGAGAAATAAAGCAAGGAAAAGATTTTTAGCAAAACTCCTGCTCCCAGGAAGAAAATGTTTGCATGTAAGTAATGCAATGCAGCAGTTACTATAGCGATTATCTGTCTTTAGCAGATTGTCCATGAGTTGAACTTGCATCTGACAAGTCAGATTTGTCAGTTTTGGAAGGAGAGAGGGGGAAAAGAGGTCTAAACTTGATTTTTTGAGCAGGATGCCTTTGCCACTGCAAGGCAACATCCTGTTCCCTGGTATCCGAGGTTTCACCATGCTACCACAAAGTTGGGAGCTGGCACTGGGCCTCTGGGGCTGGGAATGGCCATTACAGGGAGCCCTTGGCTTGCCGAACATGGCCACAGAGAAGGAATTGCCTCTGGGAAAGCCAATTTAATTAAGAGAATGAATGGGTCTGCACTTGATTTGGAGGGACAGGCAGCCCTCGGATGAGACACAACAGGCAATTTTTACAAGAGACTAATTTCCTCTTCAACCCCCCTGTCTGTCCTAGTCCCTCTGGAGGAACTAATCAGAGGAAAACGAGAGGAAAAAAGAAGGGGGTCTTCTTTAATTATCTTTTTTTTTTAATAGCAATGCCGAGCCTTCCGCACGGCGCTTGCATTAACTACATGTCAGCTTGTCAGCAAGCCTTGCTGGGAAGCCTCAGATTACCAGATTGTGATGCATTATCCGAGGAGCAAAACTAATTAATAGTGGAGGATAAGAAATCCAGGCCATTGAGTGAGATAACCTTACTCCCAGCGGAGCAGCCGGAAAGGCTCCAGAAGGCAAATTGAATGCTAAATCTGCTGACGAGCATAAATAACAGCACCACGTTGCGAGCCAAAAGATTCTCCCTATTCATCTACCGTGCGGCAGCATGTGGAGCTGTTGGGGCTGGCCCGGCTCCGCGCAACTGCAGCCGACCGGGAGCAGCCGAGAGCCTTGGACAAACCTCACTCCTTTGCCTGACCTGGGCTGGGGAAAGAGGATGCATGCCCCGAGGGGACAGATCTACCCCGTCCTGGACCCCTTTTCATTGCAAAATAAAAGAAACACTGGGTTTGGTCTGCTCGCCTTTCTGTGCCTCTGGAAACTATATTTTCCAGCCTTTTCTTGTGGCTGCAAGAGCTCAAGGCTGATTTTTCTCTTTGCCTTATTTACGATGCAGTAAAGTAATGTGATTCCAGCGGCACTGAGGAAATACAGGCTTGATGGCACTACCCATGTCCCTGGCCTTAAGATCCCTGCATCAGCCCTAGCTGGTCCCCTCTCCCCAAAGCTCTGGAATGGAGAAAAAATCCCCGTAGTATGGCATTAAACATGTTGTTCCTGTTTTGACCTGCAGCTTCGTCCCTCTGCTGCTAATGGTAGCAGCGAGCTCCTTCTCCCCCCCCGGACCCACAGCGGAAGGGACCGCTCCACGCTGGCGTCAAGGGACCCGGCGCATGCAGCAATTTGGGAGGCTTTGCTTTGGCTTGTGTTGTGCAGCACGCCTCATCCTTCTCCCCGTGATCTCTCAGCCTTTCCTGCACTGCCCTTCCTGTTCATTTTCTCCAGCAAGCTTCAAAGTGCCTTTCTCTCTCTCCCTCAGTCCGTTTCCCCTCCTTTCCCTGGGGACAACCCTGAGGAACAGCCCATGCCCCTTTCAGCCTGTACATTCACCCTATGCAATGGCTAAAATGCAAGCAGCTGTTAAGCAGTCTGTAGCTTCCCACGTGATCTAGCTCAAAAACCCTTTAAGCTTGGGCAATAAAAAGCTCTCGGAGAGCTAAAACGACCTCATGAAATTTGGCCTGAAGAAGCCCCATTAACATATGGTCATCCCAGACTCTTGCTGAGAAAAGGAGAAAGGATACGCCGAGCTCTGCTCCCAGGCTAGGCTAGAGCTCAGGACCTTGGTTCTCATCTAAGCTGGCACTCGACAACTGTTTGACTATTTGTAAGTGAGACACGTTGATAGTCCCGTGCCTGAGCACCGGCACACTGCGCTCAGCAGGCAGGGCTGGAGCCAGCCCGCCGACAGGCTGCTGCCAGGCGCACGAGGTTGGGGGACCCCTGCATGACTTCTGAGCAGGCAATTAGCCGCTACATGAAGGCAAGGGGCGATAATCTCGTTAAACAGCGGCATTTTGGCTGCAGCTCTGAGACGAGCCAAATCCTGAGTCACTGCATGTTCTCCCTGCTGCTAGCTGGAAATAACTCCCAGACAGGGAAAAATGAAGGAGGAAATATATGAGATGAGCTAGCAGAGATGTTTGAGTCTTCAGTTGCTCTAAGACATAGGGGAGACACGGTATGGACTGTACCGAACGTACAGCTGGTTTGTATTTCTCTCTTTGGACTGGTAATCACATACTTTTTGAGAAGAATCCAATAAATTTTTAAAAGGATAATAAATAAAATAATAGAATTATAACAATGGTGTAAAAGCTAGGTAGAACTTTCTGCCATTTCTGGGCTGGCCTCCGGTAGTTGATAGGATTTATTACACTGCCGCTCTGGCTCGCCACGACTCTCAGGGGAGTGGTGTTTTTGTCTGATTGAGCTGAAGAATAAAGAGCTGTAAAAGCATAAATAAATGTCCAAAGAACGTGACTTGTCCCTTATCAGCCTCCCTGCTACCATGCTGGGGAAAAATCCCTGTTCTTGAGTTTTACCACTAGCACTGCCTCTTTGGAAAAAAAGTGTTAAAAGTAAGTCCACTCCATGGACTGCAGTGCTCCTTCCTTTGCCCATGCCAGCAGTTTTCTCCTAATGCGGCTTTCTGGCATGAAATGAAAGGTTTTTGTCTTCCTCATGTTAGAATACAAGGGGAGGCAGCAATGCCCTCTTGCAAGGACACACAAGGACAGTCTTGTGACCCAGCGTCGTCCCTTCAAAAGGCACAGAAACATAGCACAAGAGTTATCCGAGCTTGATGCTTCATCTTGTGTCAGCAAACTGGAATCCCTCTTTGTTTAGAAGAAATCTACTGCTCTTAGTATCTGTTGCAGTGACAATGGATGAGAAGCAGGGGAGAGATCTTGCTGTTCTGTAGAAAACAGGATTATAAATTCTTGCACCGAAAAGTACCCCTCGGGATTTCATGCTCGGATGTGGCACAGGCAGCAATGGGGACTGGCCTGCCTATCTGGGCTGCTTTATACATGATTAGGGCAGATCCACGCAAAAGTTTGCATGTGCAGAGCAGCACACATAGCAGCTCACAGCCAGAGGCTCCCTCCAGCTCATGTTTCCACTCTTTTCTCCCCCAAGCCAGCAGGACTTTTGCTCTGGTTTGGGATACTTCTGGTGGGAGCATCTGTCCAGAAATGCAACTCAAAAGCAGGAGAACAGAGAGGGAAGGTGTGACCTGAAAATCAGGGCTGAGGAAGCTCCACATGAAGAGAGGTTTTATCCTCCAGTCAGCTCAGACCATCTCCCAGTACCCTTTGGACCTGGCCACTGGGAGCTTGGTGAGCAGGAGGCTTTAATGATGGCAAGGTTACCAGAAAAGCTTCCCTATGCACGGATTGGCTTTTCTTGTCCTCGGGAAGTGACCTTGAGAGCCAACACAGGTGGATTTACTGACAAAGGGCTGGATTTTTGGCCAGCAGGATCTTTCCTTGGCAGAACATCAAGTGATGCCCCATTGCTACATTGCAGTGGGCTACCCGATAGGGCAGTTTTCTCCTTGTGGTTGAGGTGAACTTCAGAGCAGACATGTTAAATCCCCTGCTATAAGAGAGAATTAACACTCTTACAGCCTCCTGTTTTGGAAACCTGAGTTTGCATCCTTGGTAGATGGACAAGATGTTCTGGGAGGGCAGGGAAAGGTTTCAAGTCACTCCCTGAGGCTGAGACATGAGACATAATTATGGGATTTCCCATGCCTTCCCTGTGTGTCACTTTTTTCTCAAGTCTTCACAAAGGTGCACTGACAGGGCAAGTGGTAAAAGCAGGGGGAGGAAATGCATTTTATGAAGATCATCAAGAACATCCAGTGTTTGTGGGATCCTTTGTGCCCATGGCCACGGGCAAGGTCCACACAAATCTCCATGCGCTGGAGGCCAGGAGATGACTTTCACAGTGTCTGTCTATTTGCCCTCTCTCAGACTCTCCCCCTGAGTGACAAGGGGACTTTACTACGCAAAAAGCCAAAGGAGCTTTGTTGAACATCTGTTAGCCCTCACATACAGTCTTGGTCACTCAGCGGGCAGTTTGGCCCCTAACACCACTTTCAACTGGGAGTGACTGGGACATGAGCAGCCTCACATCTTGTTCTCATTTGCAGTCAAGACACTTTCCAACAGCGGAAACGCATGGAAATACCATCGATTTGGCTCCGCTAGCACATTTTGCAACCCCGCCTGCTGCCTCCTATGGTTTGACATTTACCAAGCCGTTTCTGGAAGCACGTCCTCGCTGCAGAGCGCAGCCGCATGAGCAGCATCGAAGCGAGAGCACCAAAGGCGGGCCCACCCTGGTGGATCCAAAGTTTGTCATCCCTCTGCAAAGCCAGCCCCGTGTCCCTGTGGCGCCATGCCCTCCTGAGCGCTAAGTCACTCTCCATCCCACTAAGCTGTCTGCCGTGGTTATCTTGAGTGCGTGCTTTGCAAGCTCCTCTATCCTGCCGTGTACATGGGAGGAACGCGATGATCATTGGGAAAACTCCTGCATCTGAGTTGGAGCATGCAGACATGCACCGCACCAGGACGGGAGAGGAGAGCGTTAGGTCTCATGGGCGCGACGGCAGTAACACGTGCTTTCAGACAGGCACTAGAAAGCAACTGGAGCCCAGTTTTCCACCAAGACCAGTCAGCAGCTAAAGGTTGTTTACTGTCCCAATAATAAAACAAAATAGTTTCCAACTGGGACATTTTAAGGAATAAATCCTAACAACAAAGCAGAATCTTTAAAAAGACTATTACATTTAAACACAGTCATATAAAGGCCAGAGGAAGTTTACAGGCATTAGGCACCATTCTAGAGCTCTGCTGTGGCTAGTCTAATCTTTAAGTGCCCAAATCCCCTTAAAAACACGTCTCCTATTCCCATCATCCACGTGCCTTTGCACAGGCACCGGTGCTCTGGGCACCATCCCTTGCAGCTGCCAAAGTCCTGACCCACAACTTGTAGTGTCAACTTTCCACCTTCAACTCCCTTAGCAGCCGGGTATCCGCAACACCAACACTTCATGTTTCATTTGGACTTTGCTGGCAGCAGGGATCGCCCAGCTGGGAGGAAACAACCCGCCAGGCCTTCTGCAGATCGTGCTCCAGCCTCACCAGCCAGGACCGGGGCAGAAAGTGCTGAAACTATTTTTTTCCCCTTTTTTTGTTTGGCATCTGATTCAACTCACATTTTTCAGGTTACATTATTGACACAAAACAAACTGTTAAGCATGATTACAGGCAGCAGGGTTTTATTTTATTTTTCTTTTGCTAAAAGGAGACACATAAACCTGAGCTGTGGCTCCAACAAACAAAAATTACTCTTAATGAACTGTCAAGAAAATACTGGCTGATCTACAATTTGGCAGCACTACAGACTATACTTGAACTACCCAGGACCGCAGCAATATGACACTGGGAGCTTTTTTTTTTTTTTTTTATTGGATAAATAATGAACTGCCGAGTGAAGCGTGCAGAGTAATTACTCTGCGTGTGCACATGCGTGCGTGTGCGTGTATGGCTTCATCACTCACTAAGGGAATGGTACGTATAGATCTACAGTGAAACCAGAAGAGGTTCAAGCTGTGCCTGAGCTCTGAAACAGCAAGGAAGAAGACATAAATATCAACAGCCTTGCCCATCCCTGAGCTAGACTCAAGGCTACTGAAAAAAAACCAGGATCCCCAGCAGCAGAGGTGCTTTGGCCAAGCCTTTCTCCTGCAATGCAGCATGCAGGCGGCCAGGAGCATGGGGCAAAGCAGTTTTCTACCCCCTTGCTGGAGCAGCCTTCCTGGCACTATGGGTATCTGTCCCAAGGCAATTTGTGCCACATGCCTGCCAAAAATGTCCCCATGGACCCAGCAGCCTTGAAAACAGCTCGGGGACCCGCCTCTGGTGCTCTCTGGCAAGGCTTTGTATAGCCTCCCAGGCCTGGTGGTGAGATGCCTTCTTCTAATTCCCAGCCTGGACATGTCCAGGGCAGCTTATCCTTATAGCCATAGGTGTCCTTGTGCTCAAGAAGTGATTTGCATCCCATGTATATTTTTGGACAGCTGTCATGCCTTTTCATGGCCTCCATTTGGCAAGGCTAAGCAAGCCAGCTTCTCTGGGCTTCCTCTCCCAAGAGAAGCGCCCCATGTGCAGGCAATCCTTGCAACCCTTCCCGTCCGAGCAGGTTCTTCCTGCACACGGTCAGCACAACCTCCTGCCCTTCTCCAGCTAATACTTCAGCAGTGCCTTGCAAAACAACGAGACTTTTCATATTTCCCTACCTCTGCTGGAAACTCCCTGCCTTGGAGTTTCACAGATGCCTTGTGCTGGCAGGTCAGAGCTGCCCTATGATTAGCTTATTCAGCCAGCGATCCCTGCTGCCCCCTGGCACCCTCCCAGGCAGGGATCCCTTCCCAGCTCCATGCCTCGTCTCCATGTCCCTTTGGCTCTGGCATTTGGCACCAGCGTCCCTGACCGAGGAGGGAGCCGTTGCTTCGCCTCGGGGCCCTGCCTCCGCTATCTTGCATCTCTGCCCCTCACTGCCTGCGTCGCAGCGCCACTTCTTCTTTCCTTGTTCTCCTTTTTTTTATTACGGTCATAGAGTGCCTAGCGTTCGCTTTAATTCCCTTTGCAAGGGCCAAACCTCAGCAGCCCTCGCTTTATTCCTCCAGGCACTGACCTGGAAGCAGCTCTGATTTCTGAGCAGCCCCGTTTCCGCACCCCCGCAGCACCCTGCTTGCCCCCGGTGCTCTCTTTGGGGCTGTTATTCCCCTAGATCGGCCCAGAGACCTCTGGCAAGATTTCCTTGGTGGGATTTACGCCCTCGAGGGCAGCCCCAGCCCTGCGGGGACGGAGCTCAGCGTTTCACCCCGGAGCGAAAGGGGCCCATGCGGAGCCCTCAGGGGGCACAAAGCAGCCGGGAGCAGCCTCCCCTTAACGCTTATTTTCCTCTTCCTGGCACAGAGAGGGGATTCAGCCACCCGCCAGCAGCAAGCAGCTGCCTTGCTAGCCCGAAGCAGAGAGAGCTCTGCCTTTGCATGGCTTTCCGACGTGAATTTCCTCCTTTTTTTTCTGCATTGCAGCGAGGCTTTCCAAGCCGTGGAACGGTTTGCACAGCCAAGCGTCAGCTGCAGCAGGCAGGCACGCAAGCACACCAGCGCCCGGGGAACCGTTCACCTCAAAGAGAGCTGGCAGGCAGGTTTGTTTAGAAATATTTCGTAAAACTAACCTAAGGGCATCAGATGAGAATTGTTGGGTTTTTTTTTTTTAAATGCTCATACAGTTAAACTTCTCTGATTCCTAACAGGCACTCAAACTCATTTGCAGAGGAAACCCTGGAGGAAAAAAAAAAATAAAATCATCCCTTTAAACCTAAGCAGTAGCTCGCAGCCCGGCCTCTTGCCCTGTGCGCCTCTGCCTTTCCCTGCACCTCTCCACCCCTCGCTGTGCAGCCAGCCTCCTCGCACTGCTGCCATCCTCCCGGAGAGCTTCAGCACTCATTTGCATCAAGCCACAGTGCATCCTCTGTGTTGTGAGAACCAAAACACGCATGCACGCACATCGCATAAGGCACAAGGCGCCAATGTGGCAAAGCGTGTGAGGGAGGGTGAAACCCTCGGGGGTATCCAAAAGATGCTCCCCACTTCACTAACAGCCTGTTCCAAAGCTGGGGTGAAGGGGTGGAGGGATGCCTGGGAAAACGGAGGGGAAGATGCTGCAGAGAGGAATATCAGAGCACCCCCTTCCTGACCTGCACTTGTTTAAAGCACTTCGATGCAGCCCAAAGCCTACCCCAGGGCCCCAGACCAAATATCCCAGAAATACATGACTGCAGGGAGACGCACAGGTGTGCCAAGGGCTTGCTGCTAGAGCAGGACACTTTGCTTCGAGCGGGACTTTGTTATCGCGGAGTCGAGTGGCAGCAAAAAGGGTTCGAAGGGGGAAACGGCGTTGGGATGTACTGGTGTGTCCCAAACCACAGTCCCCTCTCTCAGTCCGGGAATGCTGGCCGCATGCGAAACCTTATGTGTGCTCACTGCTTCGTTAGCACAGGGATGTTTCTTTTTTAAATGCAGGGAGCCAGCCCTTATCCAAGCTTGCTATGAAGCAACTTGGCGCCTTCGAGGGAGATTCGCTGGCCCTTGGCTCCGTAACAGGCCTTTGCCCAGGGGACACCGCGCAGAGACCCTTCCCTTGCAGGCAGTGCCCACATGTGCAGTTTCCCCCTCTGGTAGGAGGCGGTGTGAAGGCTCCTGGCTTCCGCCTTTTCACCCCAAAGCCCGTCCTGCAGCCCTTGCTCAGGCTTAGCCCTGCGCGGGGGTGGGCGCAGCCCTCCGCAGACCTGCTCCCCGCCTGTGCAGCACGGGGGGGGGGGCAGGCAGCGGTGATGCGCCGGGCGCATAAAGCAGCCAAACGCTTGAAGCAAGAAAATACAGGCAACGGTTTGAGCTGCCTCCCGGTGCAAAGCCCTGCTTGCACCCTGCAGGGCGACGGGCCGCGTGGACTTTTCCCCCCCGCCGCCCAGGCGGCCGAGCTCAGCGCGATCCGTCGACCCGCACCGGCGGCGCTGGTTTACGCTCGCTGAGCCTCGGGCCCATCCCGTGCGTTCAGCGCAGGGAGATATTTTTAGCCACTTAACTTCTGAAAGATCAGCTGCAGGGCCGGGAGGGCCGCCCGCCGCGCCGGCCCCGGCGAGGGCTGACATCGTATGATGCAACGCAGCCGCAACGTGACTGTGTGTCATCTGGAAAACCTGAAAGGAAGGAAGAAAGAAGGGGGGGGGAGTAGGGGGAAAGAGGTTGGAGTGAAAAAAAAAATCTGCTTTTACACCGTGTTTTGGTTTAGCTGGTTTACGGTAAAGCTGTCCGAGGGAAACTTGGAGTGAGGACGAAGACCGGTGTGCAGCGGAGAAAGCCCGGCGCGGGCAAAAGGCACACGTTTTAGGGGCTACTCCAAGCACCGTTTTGTTCCCAGAGAAAGGCAGGACAACAAAAGAGCTGTATATTAAGTCGATTTGAAAAGAATCGGCCTGGGCAGAAGAGCACGTGCCAAGTGCTCTGAGCACCCTCCGTGTACCAGCCTGGAGGTCACCTCCGCCCAGCTGAAATTAAAAAAAAAGAAAAAAAGAAAAGTCCCGCTTGACAAACAACTTAAAAAAATTCTGGATTTTTTTTTTTGTTGTGTTTCAAATTACAGAAGTTCCTGAAAGGGAAGTTTATTGGTTTCAGGTGCTATTTTGGGGGCTTCTTTAACGCAAAAAAAGCTTTTATTGCATAGCCGAGGTTTTGCCAGCTGCCAGGCCACGCTATAAGCCAGGCTTTGTTTGTCCATTTTACACCGCCGAGCAAATCGGCAGTAGGAAGAGCCTGTTGGAAAGGGCGCGCAGCCTTACAGAGGAAGAGGCTAGAGGAAATCAACATTTCCCACAGCAGAGCTAAGTCCCGTCACCACTTAAAACAGCAGCAGCTTTAGGGAAGGCCCATATGCATTTCCCTTAAAGCCAACCACAGCCTCCAAATGGGGCAGCTCCTGGTACAGCTCAGCTAACACGGTGCATTCCCGCTGTCGGCCCCGGCCCTCCTTCGTTGGGATGACTCATGGCAACAAGATCCTTTGGGCAGTCACACGTCCGTCCCAGAAATACAGCGAGTCCAAATTTCAGAAACTGCCCAGGAGCCTTCCCCCAGATCTCCCCGCCAACTCTGCCTGGGGCAGGGGCAGTTCTTCTTTACATTACTGCTCTGGGGCTAAACTTTTCTATTCCTTTACAAGTTCAGAGCTGCCGATTGAGGAGCTCTGGGGTGATTTCTCGCCTGCTTTCTGTTCTCGCTGCTATTGCGTTCCTGGGATCTGTGAGCAAATATCCAGCCCCCCTTCTAATTAAATGGCAGGGCTTCTCCTGCCCTATCTCTTCGCTCCATCACTTTGCACTCGGCTCCACTGCTTTCATTTCACTTTTTTTTTGTTCCCACCATGAATAAGCACAGATGAGAAGACTGGGGCTGAGACAGCACCTTCCTGGATAACAGCTGAGCAGCAGGACATGAAATGTCCCTACCAATTTTGAGACTTCGAAGTTCATCCAAGATTTCCCAGGCATTCAAACCTTTAGGCTTGTGCTGGTCTTAAAAAGGCAGCCCGGTTGTTTTGTTAAAGAAGACAGAAAGAAGTGTAGAGGCCATTCAAAAATGTCTTTAAGCTGGGGAGAGATGTCAGCAAAAGTTTGCATTCACCAATTTTAAAAGCCTTTTTTGCTCTTTTTCCTCCTAACCACCACCTCAATTCCTATCCAGAGGTGACAGGGAAAGCCTGATGGAGAGAGGCAGGGTGCCCTGTTCATAAGCAACTTTGGGACCAGGCTTGCAAAAAAGCTCTTTGTGTCACACACATAAGCACTTGGGCAACTAAAGATCTAGATAATATCCTGATAAATCTGGTGTATGGGATGCAAACTGTGTTTTAATCCTTGGGAAAAAAAGTCCTTATGACGTAAGCAACTCAAGGCCTTTGGAAGCATATTACTCCATGTCCTTGACCTCAGAGGCAGGACGTTGGCTCAGCAGTGTCTTCAGGGGGGTTGGGGTCTGGGACCACATTTTCCCAAGGGCCCTGGGTACCAGTGACACATGGGGCGCTGAACTCTCCCAACAGGTGACAAAGAGGAGGGATGGCTGGGCACAGAGCAATGCCACTGCTCTTGCAGCATCTGCGAGAACGAGGAGTCACGCTGCAAGCCTGGATGGGGATCAGACAAGGGTAAGGCTTGTGTCTCTGCCACCGAGCCTCAGGCTGCTCTGGCTCCCAGCAGGGCTCAAAGCTCTGCCCAGCTGCGGTGGACTAACTCTTCCTACTTGGAAGTAAGGCAAACCCCACCCTGGGCTCCAGCAGCACAAGCTGAACACCCGAGGCTGCTGCCCTTGAACATGCCACCACAAGGAAGGACGGGGCACCAGCCCTGGTGCAAGGGCACCCTGCCTCCTGCAGAGGGATGCTCCCATGGAAGCAATCGCAGGAGATGCAAACCCCCGACACCAAGCAGGGATGGGGCTAGGTGCAGTTAATGCCAACCCTGTGGGACAAAGCGGTAGGAAACCCAGCACTAAGCAAGGGGCTAGAGCAGCTTGCACGGACGTGTTGTCACACCTCTTTCTCTCAGTTTATCTTTGCTGTGACTCATTTTGGAATGAGCTCATTGCCCTGCCTGAACCCAGCGACCTCGGCGAGACAACAGGAAAGACAAATCCTGCGCCAGCAGCCAAACACGGCGGGGCAGTTCGCCTGGCGGGTTTGTTCCTACACCTGCCTGGCCGTTCCCAGCGGCCGGGTTGGCAAGGCCCACCGGAGGCACGTAACCCTGGTCCACCCAAGAGACAGAATCTTTCTTTCTGTGGTCTCAAAGTATTTCTTGAGCAATTAATTAAAAGCACTGCCCATTTTATCTTTGTTTTGATGATGACAAACTTCTTCTATTCCTTAAAGAGAAAAAAAACATTCAATCATGGAAAAATACATCTGAAAGGATTGTTGCCACAGAGCCACGCGTACATCTGTTCTTAACAAGTTTCAGCTGAAACTACCGAAAATATACATAGGTCTATTTATGTGGAGTGATTTAAATACGATAAGATTACAATTTTTAGGATAACAATAAGTTTCACTATGAAAAAGTAAGCGTTTCTAAATGCGCCCCGTCCACACGGGCTCATCGCTGTTTACTGCAGATGTTGTTGAGAATATGGAAGTTCTCAGCATTGCAAACTTAGCTCCAAACCAGCTCAAGATGTTCTCATGTCCTTCCCTCCAGCACTCAACTCCTGCATCATTTGCTATGATTTTCTATGAAGCGGTAACCAAGCCCTCCTGTCCTCCTTGTTTAATCCCGTGGGTGGTGGGGGAAGGAGGGAAGAAACCCAAACTAGCTTTGGGCAGTATCTTGTGGTTGTGATCCTGGGGGTATCCAGTCTTTGCCTCCCTCTAGGAGTGGGATGAGGTCCCCGGTTGTGTGCTAACACTATGTTGCAGATTCACAGACTGAACTTGGCACCGGACAATAAAGGAGCATGACGGGAAGTGGTGATATTAAAAATGTGCCATCAAAAACAATAAGCTGAAATTGGCACCTGACAAGCCCTTCGAGGAGGCCTGACACTGTCAGTGGGTTTCTCATTTCCAACTGCACCCTGCTGGGGCTAGTCACCTGTTTTATTAAATCAAAATGTCCCTTTTTAATAAATGGCACAGTGGAAAACAATAGTGAATGACAGTTTCATTAGATCTGGATTTATAGGGGTGGGATTGGATTTTATTCAGGATTACTTTTTATTTCATTTTTCACATTAACCTGTTAAGTTGATCATCTGTTTTCAAAGGAACTCTTTGTTAGAGAATGGCAAGGTGCTACCCTGGCCTACCTTGTGCCAGGCCTGAGCATCTCAGTAGGAAAAGCTCCATGACAAAAGAGATACAGGACCCCATTAAAAGTGGGAATGCTGAAGAAAAGCTCATGCTAGAAGTGGAAGCCAAAAGCACCATCTGCTACAGCCCTCCAGTGCCATCAAAGACCAGCCAGTGCACAACTGCCTTTCCAGCCCACAGCTCCCAAAGCATTCCCCCAATGCCAGGGTAGTATTAAACCAGGCATGTTGGCTCTGCATCCCACTGGAAGAATCCTGCAGAGAGTAAATCTGCTGTCTTTGCAGCCTCTGGAGTGCCACAAGACCACAGGAAGGAGAAATCATGGCCAAAACTCCTGGCTCAACTCTTTCCTTATGGAATTCCACCCCCCGCAAAAAAATGATTATCAAGGATTTTGTGGAGACACACAAGCTAAAGCACCTGTTAGATAGGGTTTAACACTGCTATGAGAGGTTACAGGATTGCACCTAAATGCCTCTGGTTCATGTGGAATTCATTCACAAGAGCAACCCCGGTCTTTTGTTGGGATGTAAGCACCAAGAAAGACTTTCTGCAGTGGCTTCCAGCTGTGTGGGGGGAGTAAGCAAGAGCCATCAGGAATGGGTTGACAGACAGCACAGGAGGAACCTGATAGCAAGTCAGATTTACTTTACATGGGGATGAGCACAGCCCAAGACACTACAGTTCAGCTTTGTGCTCACAGACAGCTCTGACCTTGCAGTGTCCTCTCTGGAAAGAGAGTAGGGCTTGGGCGCAGTTAGGTGGATGAACTGAGAGAACCCTTTGGGTTTTCCCTGCCCTAAGCCAAAATCTACAGCTGTGCCTTGCATGTTGGCTCGGCACTCACAGCCACCTCTCCCCACTGCTTGATGCCCTCATCCAGAGAGCCCGGGTCAGCATGGAGGCGGCGTAGAAGAGGCAGCAGAGACATGCAGCCACGCATTGCTGGAGAGAGGACAGACGTGAGGGTTATTTAGTGTGAAAAGGAGAACTGAGACACCCAGTGGACTTTTCCCAAGTGATAAAAAGGACAACAACTGCCTCGTTCCCTCTTTGTCTCATCGCAGAACAAGAACGATCTGCAGGCTCAGCTCAGGGAGCGAGAGACGGAGATGGATGGATGCAGTTCCCCAGGGGATACGTGGCTTATCTCTGCTGAACTCCTGGGCAGGGCTCACAGGAGAGGGGCAGCCCTGAGCTCCCAGGGTGCTGCTCTTGCCCTGTGTGCTCCAGTGGCCTGGAGGGTTACCAGGGCTTGTTCTCCATAACAAAGGAACACCTCGCACCCCTTTGGCCTGGGCCTGGTTTCATCCATTCCCCCATCTCCGCGCCTCCCTCCGCTGCACGTAGCTGTGTACTTATGATCCTTGACCTGTGGGAGCCCACGTTCCTCCTGGCCAGCTTATGGGGTTGCTCCACGCTATGGGACCTTCACAATTCCTCTTTTCTGAGTCCCTCAGTACAGTAGGTGATTGGGAAATAATTTCCTCTCGTTGTCCTCTGGAGGTTTTGATCCTTTGACTTCGAAGACTCCGAGCAATCAGATCTGCACCCAATATCATGATTTTGTAGCACTTTGGGATTGCTCACCCCACGATCCCCCCCTGCTTTTCTGCCTGTCCTTCTATCCCCTAGTCCTGATCCCAGGCAGCAGAGTGACAGCTGAACTTGCAGAACAGCATCCCGAGAGGACCGTTAAGAGAAGAATACGGACCAGGTCTGGCGGGATATATTTAACCTACAGCTAAGAAAGAAAAATAAACAAGCAGAACTACATAAGCAGCTGGTAGATCAAAGCAGCTTGGCTTTGGCACAGGTCACGAGAGCCCACACTCTGGAGTCACGTGGGGCTTGCTCAGGCTTTGGCTTTCCTCTAGCAGCGGAGTCTAGGACGGGAGGCATTGCAAGGAGCTGCTCTTCCCCCAAGCTGCTGGATGCCTCCAAAAGCCACCACCAGCTGGAAATGGAGGCAACATCACAGCAAGATGGGGTCTGACCAGTTAAGTCCCTACCAATCCTTGCAGGCACGCTCCAAGCTGTTGAGCCCCATGTGCCACCAAACACCTCTTTCCAGCTGTCCTCAGCCGCAGGAGCTGGAGGGGTCCCTGCAGGGCTCTGCCAGGCCGGGTGCCACGCGGCCAGCCTGCCGAAGCTCTCATTACAAAACGCCGTGGAGCAGGTCAAGTCAGGTGAAAGCCGCCACACCAAAGCCAAGCGGGCCGCCTTTGGCAGGGCGCCCCGTGACACCTAGCTTGTTGCTGTATCCCTGGGCTGGCACGCCGCCGCTGCTCTCTGGCTCCGCACGGCTGCGAGCGAAGCAGAACGAGGCACCGTCGCTGGCGCCAGTCCAGCTGTGACTCCTGTTGTTCCCAGTGGCTGCACACATGGTTCCTATCAGGAGCATGACTCGCAGCTCGGAGGCGGAGCGCTCAAAGGTTGCACAGCTTCAGCAGATCCCGGTATCCACTTCCAGCTCGTGGAACGTATTAACAATTCTCTCGCGCTCCGCAGAAACCATCCTGGCCATGCAAACAGGCTGCTCTTTCGTGGCTGTCCAAAGCTACAGGAGATATAAAGCCATGCTGCCATTTTTTTTTTTCAATGACTCGTATCTGACCTTTCAAACACCTGTTCAGCTTTAAACATCTAAAAATACCCACCAATTTTTGCATTTAATTTTCATATTGAAACAAAGCTCACTGTTTTCAGTGGGTTTTCTTATATTTGCTGGTAGGTTCTAGGATGTTCTACCTCTTGTCTATTTAAAATCATCATAGGTGGGCACTGAAACCAGTGGGCGAGTGCAAAGACTGAAATGGACACTAGGAAGGGCTAAGGAAAGGAGGAGAGTATTAGATGGGGCCCAGACATAACCCAAGGCTTCTCTTCTGTGTGTGTGCATGTGATGTTTGGTTGAGATTCCAAGAGATTCAGCTCATTTTTTTGTTACTTCAGCTTTCCAGGCAAGCATTTCAACAAGCCTTCCTCCCACGAGGGTTTTCGAACACTCACTTTCTTGCCCAGATCTTCAAAGCCTGGCCAGCAAGGAGGTGAGCAGAGGCAGAAAACCCTCCCCTGCTCCATACCACAGACTGGTCCAACAGTCACAGTCTTTGTGCACTGAAACCCCGACCCGGAGCAAGGGCTTTGCTCCGTTGTGTGCTGTGTCTGGGAGGAGGAACCCATTGCAGCAGGGAGGGAATGGTGTGTGAGGTAGCCTGCCCCAGTGCTTTGGCTTCTCTGCAATGCAAAGCTCGTTGCTTCCCAAAGAAGCAAAGGCTGAGTAGCTCAGATCTGCCCTAACCCTCTGTTACTCTAGCAGGATCCAGCCCCCACGATCATTGCAACAAACTCCAGCCCATCTGGACAACAAAGCCTTCCTAGAGCACTGCCAGAAGTCTTTTCTTGGGGTTAACCAGCCAGTTCAAACCACGAGGGCTGCATTTTCCCCTCCTTCTGCTTGAGGCACGCATGGAGGAATTGGGTCATTCCTTTTTCCGAACAAGAAGCAGGAGCACAACCCAAACTCGCCGTGTGCAATCCCTGCAGCACTGTGGGCAGCCCCTCCGGACTTGGCAGGCGGAGACAGCTTTGAAAAGGAGCAGGGATCCCAGCACGGCTCAGGAGGCATTTCCCACTCTCCTTCACTAACCAGGCTACTGCCAGCGTTGGAGGAAGTATTAAAAGTTTAACAGGGAAGGGGCCGTAATGATCCGATTTCCCGGACCACATAAGGAACTGGATCCAGCACTGCTCAGGGCTAGCCCTGACAGCTCATATGAGTCTCCTTTCAGGCACTAATCTGCAGGACTTCCACCCAACCAAACCAGCAGTGGGCTGGGGTCTCCTCCGTCTAGCTGCCTCTGGGGCATAGCCACACATTGGCACGTCTCTCTCCAGGGTTGCAACTTGGAAACCTCCCAGACCTGTGGTAGTAGGAATCATTTCTCAGTCTACCCCTTGCAGCTGGGCCAGGTTCACATGTCCAATAAAATCTCTAAAAGCAGAAAAGATATATATATATATATATATATAAAGAGAGAGTGCTATAGTGGGGCTAGACATGTTTTTCTATAGTGTAAGAGAAGCTTGGACATGGTAGTACTAAGGAGATCTTTCTACTGCCTACTAGAGCCTACAAACAAGGGCTCTGTAAGACACAGGCCATCCCACTTGATAGCTAGTTAACCTTAAATTGCCATTTCTAAGTATGCAAAGTATTATCTAGGTCTCTTTTGACGAGTTTTCAGAGGTGGCATCAACTAAAGTCTTTTCTATGCTAATTTCAAACTGCTTCCACCCGCTCCAGCCATGAGCATCCTTGCTTCAAGGACCCCCATTTTTCTCAACCAGCTTCTGCACCCGTCCCAAACCCACAACACACTGCCCTCTCTGGAGCACTTGCTTGTGGCTGTCTTCGCACGTACCAGCCCCGAGAGGCACAGAGAGGGAAAAGGCACATGATGCCAGGGAGAGCAAAAGCATTCAGGCAACAATCACAAATCCCTCAGTCCAGAGCACACATTAAATTAAGTTTACTAAGAATTGCAAAGTTTAAGCTACTCCATAAAAATGAGATTACTGTGTTGTTATTGTTGGTAATATCATACTACCTACAAAGGTTAGTCATATTAAGCTAAGACATGGTAAGACCCTGGCTTTTTTCAGTAATGGCTTACTCACGGAGTAGACCTGCTCACTTCACTGCAATGACTCACAGAGGAAAAGCACTGCTTATTGGGAGTAAATAGCAGCAAGCATTTAAGAACCACAACATGGATCAAGGTAAAGACTAAAGCTAGTTAAAAGTGAGGGTTAGTGGAGTTTAAATTGGCTCAGAAAACCTGTCCAAGAAAAAGTAGAAAGCAAAAAGCCAATTTTCATCTGCTCCTGGCCTCCTGCCACTCCAAACTCCAACCCCAAGATATAAAAGCTGTGTGGTTAAAACTTACCAGATGCAGGTCTCTCTCCCCCACCCCAGCCGCCTCTCTTCCAGTCCTCTCGTGGCGCTCACATCTTCCCCTTATCAGCAGCCCCTTCTGCAGGAGGCCTAATGCACTAATTACACACACACCCAATTAACTTTTGGCAGCTCCTCTCTCCTTCACCCAGCTCATCCAGGCAAAGAGCTCAGCAGTCCCTCCTGCAATGGTTCAGCTGGGCTTTGGTGGCCAGCAACACCGCGCAGTGGCCCGTGGTGGCACCGAGAGCTACCAGCACCCATAACCACATAGCCCTGGCGTAATTGTCGGAGCCATGGCTGGGTGCTGGGACGGTGTTGCTCCATGCAGTAGGGTTATCTTTGCAAAATGCCCGCTGCTGAAGGACCCTGAGATGCCTGCAGGGATGAAGGAAAACCTTTTGGCCCCCAGACAGCCCAGCAGTGGCCCCTGTATTTCTCACTCCCTCCTATGCCTTAGTGTTTTTTTTGTTTTTTTTTAATGGATACGGGTTTGTGCTAGTCATCTCCGGCCCCTTGTGATTCATGGGGCTGGCAGCTGAGGTTCGTTTCTGCACCGCCTGCCCCCATGTGGGACGAGGGTCACATTTGTTAAAGGTCAGAGCTCACAGTGACAATCCCAATCAACTGAAGGAGGTTGCATAAGCACCTCCATTTGAGTCATAAGCAAGGCCCATGGTCACAGGAGGAGAGAAGACCTCCCAGTCCTGCTCTCCAACAGCATCAACTGCTGCTCCAAGGAGCAAACCTATCGCCGAGCATCCCTCCCACAGCACTTTTGGGATTCCCGCTTCCTCCACTGTCTCCTCCCCAGGCCTCCCAAAATGTGACTGCTCCAGCAGATTTATGACCGTCCAAGGAGACTGAGGAACGACACACTGGAGTGAGCCTCCAGGTCCAGAAGCACACGTGTGGGGCGGATGCTGAGCAGCTGCCCATGCAAGGACAGCACGTGGAGCGGGTCCCATTCCCGGCCCAAACTCACGGCAGGAAAGCCTGGTGCAATGCAGGGGCAACCACTGCCCACTGCCAAGCCAGAGCCGTGCACGTGCCTCGCGGGACACCGGGACTGGGAGATGCTGACCGCTGTCCCTGTGGCCTCCGTCGGGGCACTCCCAGGCCTGGCTGTGTTCTGCATGCAGCAATTTTAAGCACAACCCCTCCCTCCCACTTGCTCTTTAATAAAAATGATTCATTTCAGGGTTTTCATCGTTTTTGCTGCTCTCTGACAGAACGGAAGAAGGTGCTTTATGCAAGCCCTGTTAATCTGCTCCAGCACAGTACCGACAGGGTGCGTCGCAGGGGAGTGAGTGAGTTAGTGTATCCCTCTCCCAGAGCCCTGGGGGCTGCCAAACAGGGCAGGGAGCCCTCCTCCAAGCTGCAGCCTTCCCTGCACAGCTCCATTTTACAGGGTCAGGGCAGAGGGCCGCAACCCTCCGGGAGATAGGGAGAAATTTTTTTGGCACTTTGACCTGAACTGGATGCTAGCCTAGGCCACTATGGAGAAATGCCAGGGCTTTAAATCCATGTAGTGCTCCTTTTGTGCGTAGCACTAGGATCTCCTGCCAAGGCGCAACACAACATGTAGTCCAAAAAAAAAAAAGATTATCTTTTCAAAAGTTAATTTGAGGCAGAGAAGCTTGGTTTAGAGACTGCAAGAAAATTGGCACGCTGGTTGTACGGTGGAGCCGGTGTCTCCACAGGTGGTTTTGAGGCAGGACTCACGTTTGTGTGGCACAGGCTTTAGCATCACCAGCTAGCCTCCAGGGCTCGCAGTCCTTGTCCTTGTGCCACCCTCGAGACATTGCCTCCTGGCCAGAACTGCTGGCCATGCTGCTCTGGTGGCAGCTTCCTACCCGAGAACTGCCAGCCTGACATGGCTCAGCCCAAACGCAGTGGAAGAGTCACCTTCAGCCCGTGGGCTGCCAGAGCTGACCCCACCGGGGCCATGGACCGGGCAACTAGCCTCTTCCCATGGCTCAGCTGCAGCCAAACTGGCCACCGCAGCCAGGCTGGGCTAGCCGATACCCTGGTGACCGTGCCGCAAGGTACCGGTTCTTCTGGCCCTTCCGCCTTTCGCATTCACTTGCTCGTTGCGGGAGGTTTGTGGAAGGTTTTGTGGAGGGACTTTTCTGCTGAGCAGAGAAGGCTTCGACTTGCCCAAACTGTGATATGAAACTATCATTGTGGCTTGCTCAGTAAATGCCACAGTCCCAGATGCTACAAATGCGTCTGAGATGCTGAGCCGTAAACAGTTTGCCTTGCGAGCCGGCTGCCTTTTTACTTTTGGTAACATTCTCTGACTTCTTTGCGGACAAAGATTTGTTGTTTTGTGGTGCTGCAGTGCATTTGCATATGATTTAAACCACGATGGGTACATTATTGCTGAACTAGTCAAGTGTTCTTCCTTCCCAAACTCAATGACTGCCTCTGCTGGCTCAGGGATACTGTGTGCAATCGGAGCTTGTGGTGCTCTGGCTGCGGGGAGTCCTCTGCACGGTGGTGCAGCTCAGAGACGCTGCTGCATGCAGGTATTGCAGCTCGCAGGCGAAAGCCCGGCAAAGAGCAAAGGCAGAGTGGCAGGTGAAAGTGTAAGCCGCTCCTCCAGGCTCAATGCTGTGAGGCTGGAGGGGTTCTGTTTTCTTGTCTTTGACTCGTTTTTTTCAGAGAGGACGCGCTTCATCCCCCAAAGCATCTTTGCATGCAAGTACTGCCCTGCCAGCACCTGTCCCCTGCAAAAGGCTCCTCGTGCGTGCAGCAGGTAGAGACTTTGGCAAATGTGAGGCCATCCAGGGGAGGTAGGAGACGGAGAGTGGTGGGCAAGTTTGACCTGAACCATTGCATAAACAGGTTGGAGCGGCCCCCGTCTTGCTATGCTATAATACACTCAAAGAAAGCTCTGGTTTCTACATCTGCCTATACCCCTGGGTAAAGGAGGATGCTGGCTCTCCCACCTTGCTGCAGATTTGGGACCATTCCCAGCTTCCACCGAGGGACGCAGCAAATATCTACATTTGACAAAGTGAGATGATCTGATCTGCCCAGCAGCCAGCCTCCAAAAGCTTCAGCAAGCACTGTCTAAAGGGTCTCCACTCCTTCTTCTCCTGGGCAGATCATGCCTGGCTGGCACAGGTGGAGGAATGGGAAGAAAATCCCGTTCCCACTCCCCTGCCCTTCCCGGCACAGGACCCACCTTTCTGGCCTCTGCCATCAGTAAGAATAGCTCAGAGGAGCCTGACCATATTAAAAACACAAACAAAACAGAGCTCTAGCAAAACAAAACACTCCAGTGAGCACGCCACGCCATTCCCCCTTAGCAGAGAAAAGAGACAAAGCAAACCACAGCTGCCAGCTGCTCATCACGTTGCCTACAGCACGGCTCAGAGATGCTCCTTCTACAGGGACCCTGTGCAGAACCAGCCTCGGGGTCGGGGGGATCAACAGGCCAAGGATGCTGCCAGGGAAACCCAGATCCACAGCACAGAGACCTCAGGGAGGTGACAGGGAAAGGGGTGGCAGAAGTTGAGGGCTCGCCATCTGGGATAGCTTAGAGCAGCCCCATGACTGCTCTACAGGATGCACAGGCCAGGGAAGAGCTGGGCAACGATTCAGCAGAGTTGCAACCCCAGTAGGGTTGTGCTGCAGCTGAGAGTCTGGCTTTTTTACTTCATCAGCTTTTGAGTTATCTGAGCATAAACTGCTTGATATGACCCTACAGGGAAAAGCGGTTTTTCATGCTTGAATCATTCAAAGAACACGTACAGTGATCTGGGCAAACTTCGGGGAAAAATGTTTTGCCTTTTGGACTTGGCCCAGCTATGGAAATATCTCAAGCCCCCAGATATTCTGGAGCAAGTTCTGAGTAGGGGGGGAGCAGAGTTAGGTTCGGAGCTGGCACTTGGTGCAAAGGGCCAGAGTTCAGCATTCCCGCATCTCCAAGCCTGGGAGATATCTGCCCCATCACTGCCCATACCCAAGCTGAACGCTCCCTGTGCCTGAATTGATGGAAATCCCAGGAATCAGTTTAAAAACTGGGCTACAGTGGCCTTGAGACCTTGCTTCTTCACTGCTGACCCATGCATTTTTCTGCACTCCCCATGACACTTGTGCTGGAGCTCCTGGGGAACAGTAATGTCCCAGATGAAAATCAACCAGAGATCCCTGTGCACGGGGGCACAAGGCAAAGGAGGCGCCATACATCACCAGATCCACACAGCAACCACCTTTTGTAAATCATGTTTAAGAGCTGGCTTCATCAGTGATAGCTGATCAAAATTTAGGGCCGTTTTAATACCTTCCATTTCGGCTTCGTGCACAGTAGATGAGCTTCTCACAGCTACAACATATGTTGGAGATTAGCAGAACCGGCTTAGATGGCAGGGAGATAAAAATACAGAGAGTGCATGGGGCGCTTGCCCTGACACATGTTAATTCCCTGAGAACTCAGACACAACGCATCCAGTTTTGACTGTTTAATTTTTATTGGTGGCTTATCATTGTTGTCAAAGTAAGAAAAACAAATAAGCTGAATCCTGCTATGTTACCCTGTCTTGCAACAATTACCAATCTGTGATCTTCCAAATTGCTGTGCTATCGCACAGGAAACACACATGGTTTTCTAATACAAGGAGCCCTGGGAAGGCATGGAGAAGCCTCTTCCAAGAAGGTGTAAAAAAGTCCTTTTCTCACCCTGGATCCAATCTTACTGGATCAGTTTTTCTTCAGACTCAGCAGAAGTATGATGAGGAGTGTCTACGTGGCTGCAACAGTCAACAAAGCTGCAAGGGAACTCATGCTCATGTCCCGGTTCAGTCACGGACGGGGTTTGTCACTTCATCTTCCCAGAGCTTCTGGTCGCAGTAATGCAGATGAAACAGCCTCAGGCAGAGTAAGGAGAGGCGGAAGCCAAGACAGATCCTCACCGGGCTCCTACAGAGAGTGGGAGAGGAGAACAGGAGACATCCAAAAGAGACACTGCAAGAAGCATCAGAGACAGGAACGAGTGGAGGAAGAGACAGCCAGGGTGCTGGAGCAAGATGAACTGTCAGAAAGGAAACCGTGACTGCGGAAAGCAGCAGCATCCAAAGAGGCTGGGAAGGAAGGAGACACCTTGGGATCTGGGTTTGGCAGAGATTTTTGGACAGTTTGCTGCAGCCAGTGGAGAAGAAGGACACCGGCCCTGGCACAGCAGGTGCTGGTGGAAGGGAGCTTCTCTCATCTGCAGAGACCAGCAAAGGTGCCAGGCAGCCAGCTGAAAGCCCGACTGCTCTTTTTGCAGCAGGAGAGGATTCAGATCAGACCTTAAGCTGGGGGAAGGACTCGCGGCTTTCCCAGAGGTCCTTGGTGGTGTCTGTGCAGCTCCCCTCCTGTTGCAGAGATCCTGCATGTCAAAGCCAGACAGTATCTCCAGTATCAGCCTCAGCTCTCCCTTTTCCACTCATACCTGGCTTAGGAAGCCCCCGGTTTCCCTGAAGCCCTAAATTAGAGAAGCACCCAGGGTTCGAAGGGTGGGGGTAGGGACTGGAGTGAGCCTGATGGGATGGGATGAGGAGGAAGCCCACAATTTCCAATAACAGAGGCAGAACTTGTTCCATATGTGAGAGGCACAGGGCTGCCGCTGGTTACCCAGCTAACCACACTCCCCTCCAAGACCCGAATTAGCTGCAGAAAGCCATGGTGTGAGACAAAACAGAAAGTTCAGTGTTGAGCAAAGGTTTGTTTTGCTTGCAGCTGAATAGCCTGGTCTGCTGAGGCAACACTGCTTATCTGCAACATCCTTTTTATTTTATTACCCTCTGTTGCCTTGTAGATTTACTGGGGAAATTTGCTTAGGCAGTTAGAAAGCCAGGGGAAAAAGTGTTGAGCACTGAAGTTAGCAAGTCTACATCATTAATCAGTGCTGTGTCCTGATTATAATGTTGTTCGTGTTGATGGCGGTGAAGTTTGACGCTGAAATTACAGTTGCAGGCGACACATGGAGGTGCAGCCCAGCTGTCTGCCACAGCTCTACAACTGCTTATTTGCCAAGAAAGGAATAGGTTTCCCATGGGGGAGTAGGGGGAGTGGGGGGCTTTCCATTGCAAAGACTATCCTAACCCAAAGGGACAGGGTTCCTGTTTTTTCTCCTTAAGACTCAGTTTCCAGCACTCCATTCTATTGAAGTATGAGCTTAATCTTAAGCTTCTGCTTAAATTCTCCTGGATACAGTCATGCTCGTTGACAAGCACAGCCTGAATCAACAGATTGCATCTCTTAGCAACCCACTGATTTTTAGTCCTTGGTGGGCAAGTCCTACCTGTCCTTGGGACAGCAAGGCCTTATCTGCTGCGGCTCCATGGTGGCGTCGGAAAGGCAGGATGCCTGGCAGTCGCCAAGCCACGGAGGGGAAAGCACTCTCCTGCATTTCAACACAACACCGTTCCAGACAGCAACGGCAGACCAAGCAGAAAAGCCTCTCTCTTGGCTGGGAAGTCCACATTTATCAGCAAACACCTCCAGGTCACACATAATAGGATTTAGAAGAAGGCGAGCTCCCCTGCCACACACCCAGCATTGTAAAACTTGAGGCCAGGGTGATCTGGAGCACAATACTGTTTTGAGAAGCTATTATTAACAAATGGCACTGGCTCATTAACACATCTGCTCCGGGGCAAAGCGAAGGCTCGTTCTCCTGTTTGCAGATTGCAGCTAAACCGGCCAAGGGAGACATAGCAAGGGGTGGCCCCGTGCCAAGCCTGCCTGACTCTGCGGTCCTCCTTTCCAGACAGCCCGTGTAATGCACGGCTTCCCTTCAGCATGTTTTGGGTCAAAAAAAAGTGGTTTCACAAGCTCAGAAAGACTTTCCCTGGCCAAGAGGCAGGGACGATGTCACAAAACAGCCCAGGACCTGGGGCTCCTGAAAGCTTTGGAGCTGCTCTTCCGCCCCACTTGCTCTAATGCTGAGCAAGGCAGAGCCGGGAGCATCCGTGGACTGTCCTTCGAAGCGAACGCCAAGTCCTTGGCCAAGACAGGCTCCCTGTGCAAAGACACAAGCTCCAAAACTGAACCTCTGAGAGTGGGACACCAAGGAGTTTGAAACGGGCATCTCAGTATGGTCTTTAAGAAGGAAATGGAGGCCTCATCTGTGTTACAGCTCCAAGGGGGAAGCAAGCCTCTTCCTAAATACGGGGGAAATCACATTTATAACCCAGTTCAGCCTACGGTATTCCTGAATACAGACAAGCCATGTGGGAATTGTGTTTAAAACCCCTTTTAAACACCGTGGCCAGCCAAGCAGTGCTAGAAACGACTCCAGCTCTGCATGCGTCTTACTAGGAGAGTGAGGTGGTTGAGAGCTAACATGGGGAAAAGCAAATCAAAAGGATACAATATTTCCAATAGCTAAGAGTTTGGAACTACCAAAATACAGCAAAATGGTTCAAAAGAGCATCGATCCTCTCCAAATACCGTGCTCTCAGAGCCAGTGTTTCAAGCCAAGGGCTTGAACTTCAATAAAACTATTTGCTATTAGTTTTTCTGGGGTTTTTGCCTTCCTGGTAAACAGTTCATGGTTACATGAAACTCTTTTCTGAGAAGTTAATTTTGAGGAAACAGAGAGCAAAAAAAGTCCCATCAACAAAGCAACTTTTGATTACATTTGATACATTTCAGGAGGCACAAACCCATCCTGGTAGGTAGGGCGAGAGCCATACCCATGCTGCTGCAAGGAGCGCCTGCGGATGGACGGACACACAGGGTGGGGGCACGTGGCCGGGGACTGAGAAGCAACTGGATGGGATTATTTATAACCAAGGACCAGGCATAGAAGCGGCACTGATCAGCTCAGCCTGGGCGGGAATCACCCCATACAAAAGGCTACCTAAAAGGACCGTGGCACACAAATTTGCAAGCTGAATAACACCAAAGATGGGCAAAGGCCTATGGGAAGGAAAAAAGGATTTTGCAGCAGAAGACATCGGGCTCTTGAAACAGGTTGCTCCACCAGTTCCTCCTGCTTGCACAGACACTGCCCTGGTTGCAATGCTTCACCGGTTGCACTCTAGGTTGTGACATTTAGGTGTGTGTACTGGAGGGGATGCATGGTGACATTTAGGGTTGGAGGAAGTGTGCACAGTTGTCTCTTTCCTAGGGGTGCAGCTGTCCTTCCTCTCCGAGTCAGCAAACCCTGCCCTCGCTTCTCCCCCTTGGGGTGCAGTTTGAGCAGGGGGGATGGACTAGATGATCTCCAGAGGTCCCTTCCAACCTCAACCATTCTGTGATTCTGTAATTCCAGGGCAAATTCATCTTGGAAAGAATTTGCCCTAAATGCTTAAAGCTTCTTACACACCTGAAAATAGGATCTTTGAATGGCCATCATCAGGCAACCTTTGTAATGGGCATTTCTGCTAGCCCTGCCTCCAATCCTGCCTGACTCGTACGTGGGCCCTGCCTAATATATTAACCCTCTCGTAAGGCTCCTCTGAGACTCGTGTCCGAAATGCTGCTAGGTGTACTGGGGATGGTCGAGGCGTCACCAGCCAGTTCCTGGCTTGCAATGTTGGGGACATCACGGACGGACATTGCAGGCATCACCATAAGCTCACAACATGCTGAACGAAGATCCTTATGGAGAATGAACATGCATCTGGGTTTTATCCCATAAATCACCATTGACATATCTTCAGATAAACAGGAAATATATTATGACTTTGACAATGAAGAAGAATAAGTGGAGCTGCTGAGATGTTTGATGTTCAGCAGCAGGAGGAAGAAGGGACTTTTCTACTACAATTTGAAGAATTTTTCCTCACCGGTCTTTTGACAGATTCATATTTTAATTTCATTCAGAGTGCATGCTGGGAACCTTCATTTCCCTGCTTTGTGGGTTGGAGTTAATTAAAACATATGCTGCTTCTTGGTGTGATTATGCACTTCATGCACTGAATGAACAATTTTCAACAAAGACATAATCATCCGGGATTTTAATTAGGGAAAAAAGTTTTTTGTTTTTTTTTTTTTAAAAGGCGTGATATTAATTCCCTAAACTGGGGACACGCAGAGCAGCAAAATGCAGTTTCACAGAATGTGAACTCTGCTGCCCGTTTCAGTACCAGGGCAAACAAATTCTGCTCTAATTGGCTCTAATTTGCATGTCTAAAGTGGTGGTGCGCTTAACCTGGAGAAAGATTTGCACAAGGAATGACATGAAGTGTCTTCATACGCTTGGGAGCAAAAATGAAGGAAAAATGCAATCAAAGACACATTTCTAACCTCTTCTTTATTATATTCCTACATGATCTCTGCAATCAAATGGTTATTGCATGCAATGATGAGCAGCCGCTTGGAAGGGGTTTTTATCTCTCCCATAAACTTTCTTTGCTTCTGGTGTAACAAACCATTTCTGGCTCCCAGCAAAACTTTTCCCTGCCGCAGCTGATTTACTGTTAAACTCCACTTGCTGATGCCTATGTTAAAAACAACATTATGGAATTGCAAAGCCAGTCTGGGCAAGCTGAAGGGATGTGGTGCCGAGCACCCCGACCTCAGCACACCTGGGCTTTGTCCCTTTCTCCAGCTCCCACTGGAGCTACGTGCCTCTGCTGCAAAGCACGGGGATGCTAGAGTGTCTCAGTGAGAAGATTGCTGCAAAAATGCAAACCAAGCAATGTATTTTTATGTAATCTTGTTCCTCAAAATGGAAGATGGTTTGAGCCTTCTCTTGTTTTTTTCAGTTAAAAAAGCAATATCCAGCCGGCAGCAGAGGCCCACCATGGAAGCCTTCACTCCATACACTTAGACTTTGTCGCTACCATATACACATACTGTACACCTCCCTAGGATATACACTGTGTGAACATCCCTAGATTACACAGAGGATGCACTTCCCTCAAACTGGAAATGGCAATACCCTTATTAATAGGTGACATGGAGTGCAGAGTTCTGGGCAGGAGGAGGCCTTTTAAGGTCAGCACAAACTGTTCTTCAGCGTTAATAAGACTGTTAAGTAAGACCAGGCCTAGCTGAGTCCTTAGGATTGGGGTGATGACACCTTGCTCCTTCCCGCTAATTGAGGATTAGGCTCGTGCAGTAATTTGGGTCTTTAGAAAGCAGCGCCTGGAAGCATCCACCAGCCCAGTATAAACCCCAGCAAACTGGGAGCTATTTCTACAGTGATCTGCAAATACCAGCAGGAGCCCTGCAGATGTGCAGAGGAAGGTGCCTCTTGCCACCAGTGTGCTGAGGTCCCAGCAAGTCAGGCTTCCCAGGCAGTGCGCTGAATCCCCCACAGGTCCTTTGCACACCAGTTGCAAGGAGGCGAGTGGCTGTGTGTGCTTGCATGCTTGCCCAAGCTTTCCTATCAGCTGTGCACTGCAAAAGAGCCTTAAACCCTGGGAAATCGTGCCATGAGCTTGGTGTATGTTGTACCACAGACTTGGGTGGCAAGAGAACGGGATTATAAAATGATAGAATTAGTATGAACAGCAAAAGCTGGTGTCCCAGGTAAAAATCCACTTCTCACCTCTCTGTTATACCTGATTTCTCCAAAATTAGCTTTAAGCTGCAATTTTTGGAGAAGACCTTCTCCTAGCCCCTAATCTGAGAAGAAGAGTCCACGACCCCTGCAAACAGGGGCTATCAGCTCTTGTGGCCTTGCTTGGGGCATTTTCTTTGACATCATAGCTTTGCTGCAGTTCTCTTAGGTAGCATCCTGCCTCTGCTTCTTGTTACTTGCTGTACCCGAAAGAGAGGTTTCGTTACCAAAGACAACAATGTGCGTTTCAGTTTGGGATGGGTTTATTTTGTTGCTTTTAGTTCTTTTACACAGGCAAGTGTTTCTCTTCTGTCCCATATCTGGCACACTTTGCAAGTGCCCACAAAGAAGGGCTCCCTTTGCCCGGGTGCCTTTAGAAGACACACAGTATGGATGGATATGACAGCCCAGTATCATGTCACACGGAAACTATTTATAGTAGAGTCTGGAAAAAATTAAACATGGAGGTTAGCCTTCAAATAAAGGCTCCCTTCAAGATGTTTTACTTGCTAGACAGTGGTGACCCAAACTATTTTCACAGATTATAGGACAAACATTCATTATTACTAATAATGAACTGCATCCCTCCTTTCATATTACAATGCAGTGGCTATTTTTGTTCAATAATCTTTAGCATTTTCCAGGAAGCATTTAAATAACTTAGGTCACCTCTGTCTCAATGGCGGTCAGTGTTTTTGTACAATCTAGTATTAATTCACGTGCTGTAGTACAAGCTGTAAGCACGGTTGTGACCAGAGCGCTCAAGCCAGGACACATAACCCATGTCCGGAGCACTGCAACCATATCCAGTGCTGCAGACGTCCAGTGCAGCCAGCGCGTGGGTGCGGGGTGCCCGTGGTCCCATCTGAACGTACCATCAGCCAACCCAGGCGTCCAAGATGGGCTTACAGTCCGGCTGCTAGTCTGAGCGACTGCCTCAGGTTGCCTCCCATTTCACTTTACAGCATTTCTGAAACAAAAGCACAGATAAAAAAACCACTGACCACCACCTCCGTATTACCAGCACGGCAACACACCGGTCTGCCCGTACCACCACGAAAAACAGGTCTGGAAGGTTAAGGCTAAGCAGGAGGTTAAGGCAGATCTGAGGCACATGGTGAGCATGAGAGCTGAGCTTAATTTCTAATGAACATAGCTCAACTCAATACCAGTTACATAGGTCCTGAAAGAGAGAAGAGGGATATAGCCAGGGGAAAAAGCCTACGCATGGGGCATCAAACCAAATGCTGGTTTTTGTGTGTCCTGCTTGCCCTTTCACCTGAGCAGCTTGAAGGCAATGACATGAGTGATTTCCTAGCGCGACTGTCCCAAAAGAGGCACAGGCGGGGACCTCTTTAAAAGGCATGAAGGACACAAGATGACGCTTGGGAGAAAACCTCAGACCTGGTCTACGCTGTGCTTTAGGGTGCCTTGAGCACCGCAGTACCAGCCCCTCCTGGGACACCGCTGATGGATGGGACTAATACTGCACCATGAGAACACTGTCTCTGCAGCCCCATGGCAGGAGGCCACCGAATATTCCTCCTCGGCGCCTGCCTGGTCTCTTCGCTGCTCTGCATCTCTCTGTGCTGCGGGGTGGGTTGAGCTGTGGTCAGGAGAGTTCATGGTCAGAGTCGGCTTTGACGAATCCCTTCCCCACCCCCCTTCCTCCCCCCTTCTTAGGCAGAGCTCTTCCCTTGCTGCTCCTGATCGTGTTGCCCTTTTCCTCCTGAGACAGTGATTCAGACCGTAGCGTAGAGGCAACGGCAGTACCCTCCCATGAATCAGAGGGAGACGTTATTAGTGACTGACATTAACATTCAAATTACTTATTGGCAGAAATGGGTTTAAAAATAGGTTTTTATGATAAACAAACTAACCTCATACAGGAAGTGAGCTGCAAATACTAAAAACTAGTATGCTGTAAGAAGAGCTAGTAGATCTGCCCTGCAACAACAAAAAAAAGCTGCTTTTTTTTTATTTTCTCATCTTTTTTATGTTCTTCCTTCTGCTCAGAAGCTATAGTTAGTAACTGGCACAGAAAAGGGTGAGAAATCACTCGGGAAGAAGGGCTTTGTGTGCTTCTCAGATGAGCACGTGTCTTGGGCTGCTCTGTGAAGCAGTGGGTTTGCTTTTTTTTGTTGTTTTCAGAGTGGTCAGGTGTGCAGGGCTCACAGGCGCACCCCAAAAACCCGAAACTGCCCGGACCGGCGGCACCACGGCATTAGCCCCCCTGCTGCCCCAGGAGCCACGCTTTGGCACCGGCCCCACGCTGCCACGGTCTCCACGGGCTGGCTAGCGCAAGGCTCGGGGCATTGCTCCGGCACGGCACCCCTGAGACCCAAACGCCGGAGCCGGGAGCGAGGCAGAGCCCTTCCCAGCGAGGGCTGCTCCTCCGCCTCTTCCCAGGCTGCTGGTCTGGCTGCAACGCCTTGCCCGCATCCCACGAGCAGGAGCCACGCTAGCCAGCCACCAGGAAGGAAAGGGGAGATTAAAAAACAACAACAACAACAAAAAAGCAAGAAACCACCGTAGGACTGTACGCATGGAGCAAATTCGATTTGCTCCGCACGCTAAACCGCAGCCCCGATTTCTGATGGAAAGTATCGTCGGGGCAACTCTCCTCCCTACGTCTGTGCAGGTGTTTCAGGCAAATGAGAGGCATCTCCGGCAAAGGCGAGGGGCACTGGGAGTTGTAAATGAACTGATTCAGTCAGAAGAAATGACAGTAGCTGCTCTCTGCTCACACGCCTTAAAATAGAACCCAGCGCTGGCGATTCATAACTGTGTTTAAATTGTGAACCCAAAATTTGAGCATGTTGGGACTTCAAAAGGTATTTGCTGCTGCTGCTGAAAAGGTTAAGCAGTTTTCCTACCGAAACTCGAGTGTGGGCTGTGAAAGAACATGTTAATGAAGAAAATTTCCCCAGGGCTGCTCTTTTATTATCACCAAAGCCATCAAGTTTCAGTTTGAGTTATTTGTATTTATTTATAAAAACAAAGATTAAATAAGTAGAACAAAAACAAAAACCTCATCCTAATTTCTGAGCCGAGCCTGATTTATTAAAACAAAGAAAGCTATAATCTAGCAGGCAGCTAGGTGATGTTTTCCCCCTCGGCTTGGAGAAAAATGAGTCGCCAGGGTGCTGCGCTCGGCTGGCTGAACGTGCCTTAGAGAAAAACGCCCTGCGCGGCAACGCTGAGTCTTGCCAGCTTTTTCCCCCTACACCCGGTGCGCTGGGGCGAAAACAGTCACATCCCCCGTGAAACCTTTTCCTGCTGCACCCAGCCGAGGAGCCTGCCGCCGGGAGAGCGGGCGGCGCAGGCAAGCTGCCCCGCTGCCCTCGAAACGGTGCGGGTGCGCAAGGGTGCCGCAGGGACGAAGCTGCCTCGCAGCAGCCTCCGCGAAGGGCGAAGCTGCCGCGGGCGGGAGGCTGCAGCCCACCGTGGGCAAAGCCCGGGCGCCCTGCCCGCCCGCCCTCCCTCCCTCCCTCCCTCCCCGCCGCGGCGGGGCGGCAGGACGGCTTGTCGCCCCCGTCCGAAGGTGCCGGTGCCGGGGGCTTCCACCGAGGCAGTCGAGTCATTTCGTTTAGTAATGTTTTGGTGACAGAGCACCCGATTAAACAAAAAGGCATTTTCCTTTCATGTGTTATGACTTCCATCATTACAGAACCGGTTCAAAACACACAAAAAAGAGCCTCAGTGGTCTTGCAGCCTTTAACGTGTTGTTTTTCTACATATTTTTATGTTGTTGGCTTTTGTTATCAGCAGCATCTGCAATTTGTGGCCAATTCTGTCATGCTTTAGGCAGACATCTTGTTCCCAAAACTGTTTGCAACCTTTCAGCTACAGTACAGTGGCAAATACAGCGAAATAAAAGCCACAGAACAATGAGAAAAAAAAAAAAGAGCAAATTTTGTCCAAGAATAGTCATTTTGCTGAACTTTTTTTTTTTAAAAACAAAATACTCCCAAGGCAGCTACTACTCAGTGCCAGGCTAATTCCAGGTAACTCTTCAAGCCTGAGCACACCACAGTGCCTTTCCTTGGCATATTCATTTTATTTCAAATTATTTGCATTTCCCCACTGTGACAAACCTGTCGTTATGTCACTAATCGGATTTTTGCAGGCGCTTAACCACGCTCTCGCTGCCTTTTGCTCACCTGTGCTACCAAACCGTAATAGCAAGAATATCGAGCCCTCGTTTTGTGAAATGCCACGTGGATTCAATCAGTTGAGCGGTTCTTTACCACCGAAAACAAACGCCACCAATCTAGCCCGTGTTCGATATTAATATCGAAACCAAAGAGCAAATTAATACCACAGATTCGAGGCATTTAAAAATAAAATGAAAGCAATTCAAACGAGACACGGGCTCTTGCAGTAAGCCTGCAGCCGGACCGAAATGCAGAAACCAGCTTAAATTATCGTGAGCCCCCACAAAGTGGGGGATTAATCCTGCCTTTTGCTGGCTTTTCACATGCAGCCAAACTGAAACAAAACAGCCTTTTCTCTCTTTTTCCCCCCCCCCCAGAATTCACAACACTTGGCGCCCAGGAGAGGAAGAAAAAGCCTGCTGCTGCCAGAGAGGGATGTATAAAAAGTTTAATTCCAGCCTAGCCTCTGTATCTGAAATAGCAACAGATCACCTCGGCTTTTCAAAGCGCTAGCCGTCTCCCACACAAACGCCGCGTCGCAGATTGAATCGAGGAGGAATGACACATTCTGAAACCGAGCTCCTTTTCCTGACAATAAGGTCGCCGGCAGAAGCAAATTTAAAGCCTTTCTGAAACGCTCAAACGGTTTCCAAAAACTGGACACGCCAAACCTGCCACGGCGCCTTGCAGGGCAGTCGGGATAATTTGCCTTATAATACGGGCGATAATCTCAAAACGGGGCTCGGTTCCGCGCCGCTCCGTTGGGAAAGGACCGGTTTGCGTCCCAGAGCACTGCAGTTAAAAATTAACACACTTTCTCTGTCCTGTTTTTCCCTTGAAAACTCGAGGACAAAAGGCTCCTTCCTGCCTTGCACTTTTTGTCTTCCCTGAAATCTGTATTTGCTGCAGGAGAAGAGAATATATACCTAGGGTTTGGGAGGTTTTTTTTGGGGGGGGGGAGTTGTTCTGAAAATTTGAAAAAGAAAATATATCACAGTTCTTCCAATGCTCTCTCCACTTCCTGTGACAAAACAAAACATACTTAATTTGAAACTTATTCTTCCTCTATTTATCACCAATAAATAATGACCAAAAACACATGAAAAAATCGCCTCAATTTTTTACTATGTGATAAAATCCACCCTGTGTGTTTTCTATGCTGTTTTTAAAGCATTGCTCCCAGAACAGCAGGGAGCCAGCATGCCAGTCTGCTGATTTAAAAAAATCTCCAGTAAAAAGTCAAGCAAAGAATAACTCATCAAGCAGGACTATTTAAACATCGAATGCAAAGGGCTGAATGTTAAGCTCAAGGTTAATTTCCACTTTAACTATTTTAGTTCTGCCAGCCCTAAACAGCCGACTGCTATTCAAGTAAAAATGCTCCACACGTGCTTATTTTAACAACGGAGGCAAAACGCAGCCGAAACAGGTAGGGTTCGATAAATTCAAATTTTGACTCATCCATTTCTCTGATGCATGATTAAACACACTATCAGTTGTACTAATATTTGCCACTCGCCGCCGACGAAGATTAACCCCACTCGCAAGATTTAGAAAAATCATTTTTGTTTGACTCATGTGGAAAGAGTGAAACACAAAAGACTCCCCTGAAAGTGGGCTATACATGACGCTTTTACTACACATTTCACCACATTTGAAGAAGCCAGAATATTGGACACTTTTAGACACTAATTTATAGCTATTTCTAGGCAACAGGAAGCTGGAGACTTAACATTTGCAAATGTGCATAATTTTGCTGCTGTTTAGACTGCACTCGGGCATTCAGATTAAAGAAGAACTACGAAGGGAAGAGAGAGCCTGCACCGTGATTGATCTATTTTTGCTCTTTCATACTTTTTTAAGCCGATCAGTTTGTTCAACAGCTTGGAGAAGAATTAGAGAGATAATTATGCTGATTGCCTTGTATCAGCAATTTTGCCATTAGATTAATTTTACTGTACCGCAGTAAAATGTAACAGCTGTCTTGAAAATGAAACCCACCTGGAAAATCATACTACGAGTTTCATGCAGGTTTAGTAATGGCTTCTGTGAAAATTAATTCGAAAAAATTAACAAATGCATGTTAGGACAAAGATTTGGGGCTAGCTACTGCTGAAGTGTGTTTGATAGCACTTAAGCCTGGGGAACAGAAAGGTGCAGCTTTCTGTGCCCTCGGCAAGCAAATGGGCTGTGAGTGCTACTCGGAGAGCTCAATTAAGCAGCCCGTGTGAAATAATATCTCCACTTCCCGCAGGATGACAAAGAGCATTTTGTGAAATATTCCCCTTTGGTATGTGTCACACCTCTGCGCTCCCCGCACCCCAAAGCACATCGCTGAGCTCAGTTTGTGACTGTTGACTTAGATATAAGATGCCAATCTTTTCATCAAAGCTAGCTGAAAACAAAACTGAGAAACATCTTGTGGTTTTGTGAAATGTATTTACATAAAAAATATATTTTAAAAACGTTTGGTTATTATGAGAGGAGGCATTTATGGTGTTTGTGAGGTAGCTGACATTTAAAAAGGTTTACCAAGCGTGTCGGCTTCACGTGTTACCTACACTTATCTCCACATGGGACGCCACTGAAAAAGCTTTTTATCAGGCCAGGCTTAAATTTAGAAAGGCTTCTTGCTATCGCTCTGCATCTCTCTGCATGCACAAGTTTTGAGCAAATAGGGACAATCGGGAGAATTCTGCATACAATGAGGAACAAAGAATTAACTATAGGGCATGCATGACCCGGAGATAAGGAAGCTGCATTTATTTCCTTAAATACCATCCCCAAAAAGCTAGGCAGAGGCTTGCACCAGGATCCAGTTGCTGCAGAGAATAAGGTGACTCATACTCCCTACATGCCTATTTATTTTCTACTTGGAGGCGAGCTGCAGAGGATGACACCGGTGACGGTATTAAACACAGCACACGGGGATAGTTTTCCTTATTTTTGGTTATGCTGTGAAAATAATCCCTGCTAGCCTTGAGATTTGTCAGTCTCTACCGAGGGCTCAAACCTGCCAAGAAATGCCTGAAGGCACCATCCTTCCCTGGCCCAGAGGCTCCGCGCGTTTTTCGGAGGCGCTGCTCCTTGCTCCATCCATCCCAGCACAAAACCAGGGCCGGAAAAAAATCGTCACTGCAGACTGTGGCTGTGCCCTGAGGTTAAGCCGCACATGAAGACAATTCGGGAGGACAATCAAATTGCATATCTCGAATTTTATGGCTCACAGACGGATCGGCACGGTGGTAACAAGGGCCGTATAAATGCGCCGCAAGCCAGCAGGCTGGTTTTGTGCTGTGGGATGGATTCGGCCCAGGGTTAATCCCTCAAGAGCAAAACGAAGAGATCTGCCAGCGGCAAGACATGTGCAGAAGAGGCAAACGAGATGGCAAAAGCAATAGCAGGACAAGGGTAAAAGAAGAAAGAAAGAAATCAACCCCAAAACGAAAGGAAACAGCAAGGGCCATCCTAACGGGACCTCCATCCCAGTTCATCTGTGCTCTACTTTATCTCCCGGTACTTTTGCTCCCGGTGTGCCAGCTCCGGTATGAAAACGCGAGCAGGTTTTGGACTTCCCCCTGGTGCGAAGCCTAGACGAGCTGCAGAAATATCCCAGTTTGCCTCTCCTCTCCCAGGGCCCGAGGGACGCCAGCCTCGCGCCAAGAAACCCCATTCTGTCACGCCGGCCGCCTCCCGCAGCTCCCGCTCGAGCCGCGCGCTGATTAATCGCCCCTCTAAGAGCAGGGAGAGACGTCACATTAATGCACTTTCTCCGCAGGAGGGCAAAGCCTCTGGGGCCGGGGGCTTTTCCCTAAAAAGCCTCAGGGGATGCTGTGCCTCCGCAGCCACCCCCTTCTCCCCTTCCCGCCTGGTTTGCACGCCGGGCTCCCCCCGCCGGGGCCGTTACTGCGCGGTGCGGCGCAGCGGGAACATCTCAGCGCAAGGCGAGCTGCTGGGAGAGTATGTAGCCCTTAGGGAGATCACCCCCCCACACACCCCCCCCAGTTAGCCTAAAAGGGGACTAAAAGTGAACTGACTGAGCTGCATCAGCACCGGGTGCAATCAGAACAGAGGAAACCTTCGCTTAATTTTCTTGGCTTTGCAAATAAGCAACATTTAATTGGCTGCTTCGTTTCTGAGTAAGAGCATTCACACACAGTTTACTCCCAAAGGTCACGGAGATGATTTTTCCCTGTGAGCCCCTGCTCATGCAAGCCCTGAGCCTGAGCAAGAAGTCCAGAGCATCAGCTGAACGAGCAATAAATATTTGTTGGGGCCAAGATCCTCAGGGATCCTATCTGAGCACCCAAGTGGGAGCTTTGATCCCCGCACAGGAGCAAGGAGCCAAAGTACTTATGTGGATCCACAGGCCTTAGTCCCTTCAGCAGATATCTGAAGTTTGCTTTGGTTGCCCATCTGCAGCCTGAAGCCTCTCTGGCCTTCAGCATGTCCTGCAGCTAGGTTCAAAATGGTTGAGGTCACCACCGTAAATGTCACTGTCAGGAAAAGACATTTTGCAGTTGCTGGGTTTTTTAATGCAAAAAAACAAACAAAACAAAACAAAACAAAACAAAGCCACTCAAGTTGTATTTTTGACTGCTGCTCTGCAGCCAGACATGACACTTTGCTAATTCTACTCTGTAAAAGTGTTAGGATCGATGCATATCAGGTAGGGGTTTTCCCCCTTTTGGACAGCTATGCTTACCCTTGGGGTCACTTTTATATGCTATTGCTATGGAATAAACAACATTCACTGTCAAGGGAAAAGCCCTGCTCCTGGAAACATATCCATCAACTAAACAACCCCAAAGGATCTGAGCATGCTGCAGCACACCCGTCCTCTCCTGTACGCAAAATCAGGACATTTCTCAGTCTGCATTTTTCTCAGAATTGACTTGAAAGCATGAAATGAGATTGTTTTTCTTCCTGATTTCTGTTTGCGGCCCCCGCACGATGGTTTGTTACAGGACGGTTGCTAATAACTGCTGGGCTAATCATGCTGTTATGTAAATAAAGGGCCAGGATGTTTTTATTCGTTTGCAAGGGTCTAGTTCTTTGCTTTGCAAAAAGAGCATGAGACTAGAGGTGTAGCCAATTCCTGGAAAAGAACATACGAGAGGAGCAGCGGTTTCTGGAGGGTGAGTCAGCAAGAGATGGCCTCTCGCTGCAGGGCTGGGTCTGCCCTGGCGTAACGCACAGCCTGTCCCGCGCGAGCCGTACACTGAGTGCTTGCACCCCACTTCTACCTCCATGGTGGGCCCCTGGGAGTCCTCGAGTTGCTCTGCAAGGAGAGAAATGCCTGCTCGATGGTGGGCAAAGTCTGAAAAAGTAAATGACTTAGCAGAAACTTCCCCCGCCTAATTTTAGCTCCTCTAGAAGCTGGGCAAAAACGAGTCGTCAAAGTTACCGCTAGAGTCAATGGAAAAGTTCACACCTCTGGGGGCTGATGCAACCCATCCTGCAGTCGGCAGCTGCGATAAGTGGGTTAAACCACTTTCTGGAGGTGTCTTCTCGGTCCCCAGAGAGCCCACGCTCGGGCGTACAGCAGACACCTGACTTAGAGGGCCCTTTAGCGAGGGAAAGGCCCTGGGCTGCAAATGCCTGCCGTTGCAGAGGGAAGGAAGCAGAAGCCACCTGGCAAATGTCAGAGTCCAACGAGCCTTCCCGGGGCTGCCTGGGCTCTTCTGAGGCTGGCCTCCCTGCGCGAGGGCCGCGGGGGAGCTGGCCCTGCTTTTTTGGCTAGAGTGGGTCCCCGGCAGGGCCGAGGCTGGGGACATGGCAAGCAGGAGAGGGCCATGTCTCATGTCCTCATGGTGGTGGGACCCATGGTGGTGGCCACTCACTGGCTGGCCCTGCCTCGCAGGGCTGGTGCCGAAGCCATTGCTCAGAAGAGCCGTTGCTGCCAGGACAGGCTTAAGCCAAGTTTCTACTGATTCGGGTTAAACCAAACCCCAGAAATCAACCCGAAACTCCAGGGAGAGATTTTTCTACGTTGAAACCCAAGCCTCTGGCAGGGCATTGCTCTTCGCAGCCTCACTCACCACCCTGGCAGCATCCGTGGCCCAGAGCCCTTCCACAGATGCCAAGAAAAATGCTCTGCAGCAGCGGGCTCGGCCCTCCCGGCCCTGCTCACTCCTGCTCTGCTTCCCAGCTTTCCCACGCCCGAGCTCTGCAAACCTACATCAGCCACCAGGACAGTGTGGCCAGCCGGGAAGAAGCTCTCGGGGCCGCAGGCTGCGGTCCTAACTGGAGCAACCACACGTTTCCCTCGTTCGCCCCTGGGCTGAGTTTCCTGCAAGGGATTTGGACTGGGGTTGATACAGATTAAAACGATGATTGTCAGTAGTTGCATGACGACACGCGGGGCTGCACTTTCTCCTAGTTCGCCTTTGAATCATTGTGCCGCGGCTGGTAAAACATTGTTTTCACAATCGCATTTCTCCTTTCCTTGTTTCTGACTTTATAGTCTTCAAGAGTAATAGTATTTTCAGCCCGGCGGTTTCTTTTAGTAAGCCTATTCCCTCATTTCTGAGTCATTCTGAAATAGTTCAAGGGCTCTAGTACACAGACAATGAAAAACATGCTTTTATAGCACAAATTTACGCCAGCAGAATGAGCCTGTGCACCAGCACACATGCTAGACGTGCCTTGCTGTCTAGTGTTATATGCTTTTTTCTACCTAAGTGCTCATTTCTATCCGCATTCATACAAAGAGACATCCCCACCACGGGCCAAGACTGATCTTCCAGGGCGTCATGAGAGAAACCAGGATGAGTTTTTTGGCATACCACAATCCCGAGGCACCGGGGCGACTCTCCTCCGGCACGGGGCGAGCACCCGTTTGGGAAGAAATGCCGTCTTTCCCAAGGCAAGGAGGTCACAGCGGTCCCGAGGGTGCTGCCTGCTGCTGGGAGAAGACCACGTGGTGGGCCAAGAGCTGGGTGTCCCCCGGTGCCTGCCCGCTGCGCTGCAATCACGGACGCAACGAGAGGCTTGGGGGAAGGGGAGGGGGAGGCCGCTCGCTCCGAGCCCTGCCGCCGCCTCTGCGTTTGAGGGCACGGCGGAGTCTGTCTGAGCCGGCCGAGATGCGCGCGGCGATAAAAAGCGCGGCCAGACGGCTCCTTGCAGCTGCTCTGTCTGGAACGGCCCCCGGGGTGCGTTTTTATAGTGGGCGTTTGGGATACGGGGCCTCCGCGCACTGTCCTGAAACACTCATTTCAGACGAGGGTATGCAAATAAACGGTATCTAAGGCTAAACCCTCCCACTTGGGGTCAAACCACATCCCATTATAGAGCATCTCGAGCAGCGGGACGGGAGGTGCGCGCCAGCCTCAGGAGCCAGGCCGCGCCGAGGGCTCTCGCTAGCTCCGCTCGCCTCGACGGCTCTCCCCTGTTACTGCAAAATCAGCCAGAAAAGGCCTCGAATAAGAGCCGGCAGCAGCCGAAGCCACGCCGACCGCCGGCGACGAGGAACAGCAGCGAGCACCTGCCCTTGCCGCGACCAGGAGTCGAAGCAACGGCAGTGTTTGGTCCGGCATTTATCGCCTTCCCGGTAACCCATGCTGGAAACCAGGCCAGGATGCTGACCGGGAACATCACCCTTCCCCAAAGTCCCAAACGACACCTCTTTTAGCAAGTCGTTTCTCTCTTACTTTAGCTCCTGCAGAAAAAAATCACTTCCTAAGCACTTCTGCTCATGCTGGTTTATATATTGGGAGCTATAAATCACTTTTGTCAAGTACCGAACAGTGCTTGTTGGCCTGTTTCTACTGTTATTTGTTATCGTTGCAGGAAAACATCATCACTTGCAGAAAACCGTTGTAGCAAACAGTCCAAACTTTCTGACTCAACAAGGTGTGATGCCTTCGGCTCCCTATCTTCACCAGCAAGCTGGGACACTATAGCCTCTCCGAACGGAGGATCCCTTTTGTATGCAAGCGTAACCACGGTGCAAGCCATTTGTCGCCAGCAAACTTCCCACGCTTGCACTTTCATCGCTTGCATTTCTGCAGGACTGGATGTGGCCACCAGGCCAAAGGCTGCCGGGGAGCCCTCTGCACACCCTGATGTAGCTGGTGATGCTTTTATTCGGGGCGCCAAGAAAGAAAACCACTTTCCAGATGGCCCACAAAAGGATGCAGGGGCTTTTCGGTAAGGACAGTGGGCGAGCAGGACCCAGATATTTTGGGATACCAGCCAAGGAGTTTGGAGCAGAGGAGTCTTGGCTTCGCTGGCAAAAAAGCTAACGCTGGGGCAGAGAAGTCAGTGCAAAAACTGCTCTCTCGCAGTGAAGAAGCGCAGATGACAGCGCGGCAGGCGGGAAGCCGAACGCTGCTCGGTGCCAGCCCCGCGCGCGGGGGGAAGCGCGGCGGGAGGCAGGGCCAGCGGAGCGCACGAGGGCGCAAACCGCGGGACAGCAGTTTTGGCGTCCCCTCGCCGGTGCGAAACGCAGCTGCCCCCCTTCAAGGGCTCTGTCCTGGCGTCTGGCGACAAGGGGCTTCGTCTCTGCGCTTCAGAGTTTCTCCCGAAACGGCCGGGCCTGACAGAGCCCGGCGAACGCCGCCTTATCCTCTCGCAAGATATTTTATCTTCACCTGCTGTTCGAGATCCCCGAGCCCTGTGTTTACGTGACATGAGATGCAAGCCAAGCGAAGCCGTAGGAACGGCAAAATCGGCGCACGAATCTTAGTTGCGCTGTGCTCTTGCTTTTATCGCACATGCACTATCGCTTTGCAGTTGAAAAAGGAGGGCTTCTTAATTAGGAAAAAAAGCTATCATCTGTTATACAATGCAGATTATTTATCTCAGGATTAGTAATGTTTGATTTGGATTTGCTCCAGTCTCTTAAATGAAAAAGCAAAGTATTTAGGTATTCTTTAAAAACATGAAAAACTCCCAAGTGACCAGAATCCAGGAGAACCATGTAGCTATAGAAATATTTGTTTGGAAACTCTTGCTTCGAACTTGCTAATATCTGTACCTGGAAGACCGTGGTAAGTCTTGTTATCTCTCAACTCCCAGCAGATTTTCAAAAGCACCAGCTCAACATCCCGGGATTTAAATAACTAAATATGCACATATATCTCCACACAATAGACGCACAATGCCAACGCATGGGTGTATCTGACATTATCCAAACAAATGGGTGATTCATTCTGTTGACTCAATATCTCGAAATACTCGCATACAGAGTACACGTACAGAGAATTAAAAAATTCTCTGTAGAGTAGGTTAATACTCAGACGCATAAAAAGAAAATTATTACGGATGTGACAACAGCAGCAAGAAAACACTGCGGACATTACTCACCTCCTGCCCCACCGCATTTTAAAAACAGATGGATTAAAATTTGCGAGTCATTAATCATCCTGAGAATTGACAGCGGCTCTATTTCTTTTAACTCAGAGTAGATTTGGGTGAATGCATCAAAGTGGAAAGGGTGCCTGAAAAGGGCAGACCTCTAAACAGCTTTCATTTCTGTACCAGCATCACCACAGTCTTTCTCTTCTAGCTCACCTAACGAGAGATTTGACTAATCACAAAATAAAAATTACCCTCAGCTGAGATCCTAGGGTCGAAGTTACGCAGAATAACTGAGTTACAGACGGGATTTCTGGTGGAGAGGCTGCAACTCCCAGCTATAACGCTTAATGCCACCACTAATGCTGGAAGCTACAACCATTTTACAATAAGATCTCAGAGAAAAATGACAATTCCCGTGGTCCTAGCAGCTGCTTGGTAGTACACTCATATTTCCTGCGCCACCGATCCCCCGGACGAAAAGAACAACCTTTCTCGAGTCAGGTGGGATTTGGCTGCGGCAGCCGCGGCGAGAAGAAAGCCCATTAAAAAAAAAGCATCTCTGAAGAAATTTTGAACTCAAAGCCTTGGCATCTGTGGGTGAGCAGTGTATTTTCTAATGAGTAAGAGCGAAAATCAGTGAAAATGCTCCCAATGAAAAGAGAGATAAGTCGGTGTGCTTTCTAACCACGGCGCGAGCTGCTCTGCCTTCGTGATTCATGAAGGCAGGGCGAGCCGACGCAGCCGGCTGCTTCCCACGGAATATTTCAGCGCAACGTTTTCAAAGCGTCTTTGCTGAGGCGCCCTCGGCGAGCCTGCTGAGAGAGGAGCCGCCACTTCTTGCGTCCCCACGGCGGGCTGGCGAGCCTGGCCCGGGGAACGTGTTTTCAGCCGTTCAGGCAGCAGGGGCAAGGAGGCGGCCAAGCTGATGGTGCGGCCGAGCGGAGCCCGCAGAGCCCCGCTCCGACAGCTTGCTCTCGCGGTTAATAACGCTCCACTTACGGGCACAGATTGTAGCACGTGGGGTCAGGCACTACGTGGGGTGTTGCAGCCTGCTCGCTGCTTCCAAATTCCCAGTTTCGTTGCCCGAACAGCAGCAGCCCGCGACGGTTAAACTTTGATGCAGCCCAGCAACGCATTTCCAGGCATCCCTCGCGCCGCCGCGCAGGCACGCGCCCGGCACCGCGGAGGCTTTGCAGCCCGGGCCCGTTTTCAGCAGCCCCCTTCCCGGCAGCCCGGGAGCGCCCAGCCCCGAGCGCGGCGCCGTGCCCGCGGGAGCTGCGCAGGACGCCGCGGGCAGGGAGAGCGGGGGACGAGGCCCTCCCTCGAAATCCGCGGGATTTCGGCAGCGAGAGGCTCTTTGCAAACACGCTCGGAGATGGGCGGCAGCGGGGTTGCTTATCGCTGGCTCAGCGAGCTCCCCGTTTCTGCGCGGAAAAGCAGGCCGATCCCCACGGGGCCCGGCGCCCAGAGCGCCCGGCGTTCCCGCTGGACGGAGCGCTGGGGCAGCGTCGGCACCGCCGACAGCCATCCCTCCCGCCCCGAAAGCCGGCCGGACCCGAAACGCGGCTCGGCAGCTATTTCCTTATTAATAACACCCCCTACAGACCTCGGGCAGGAACTGTCGCTAATAACTCAGAGCGCGCTCGCCAGCCTGCACAGAAAGTGCTGGAAGAAAGAAAAGTGAAAAAAAACCAACCCCAAGGCAACCAAACTGATTTTTTTCATGGAGTGCTTTTTCGTCATCGGTGGGGAAAATGAGTGCTGATGAAAGGGACGGCAGCACCCGCGGGGATGGCTGCTGTTACATGGCCAAGGAGCAGGAGTTTTGCAGATGCACCATAAAACCAGCCCAAGATGTGAAGCCCAAAGCCCTCGCCTTTGCAAGGAAAGAAGCAAACAGAAAGGAAGCAGAGCGAGCAAACCAAAGCACAACCCCCCCCTAAAAAAATCCCCTTGCAGGAAACACGACCAAGCAAACCCCTTGCACAGGTTGCTTCTGTCCCAGCAGCTGAAACCTATTCCTCATGCTTTGGCCATGGGCATTTGCAGTGCAACATCATTTTTAAGGTTCAGGAAGCAGCAGCGACAGTTCCCCAAGCAGGACTACACCTACACTTGCATTTTAGGTCAGACTTCCGCCATGAAAAGTCCTGAATTCACTGTTCTTTTTGAAAATTTGCGTGTTCAGAGATTAGAAGGATAAAGTATTTCATATATCTAGAGTTAAGAGTCTACTCCATTGTCAAAATGCTTCTTTTTAAACATAAAAACTGGCTTAATTTATACATTAGACATCTATTTGTTCTCCTTGAGGACATATACCACCTTTGGTGCTGAAAAATTCTTGATTGTTTTAATTAATAAAATTATTTGATCAGAGTGGAGATTACAAACAACACTACAACTAACTAAGCACAACTCTAAAAAAGGAATGGTGGAAACTTTCTTGAGTCTAAACTGCTGTTACACATTTTTTTCCAAGCAAATTAAAATTCTGTCTGAAATCCCTTATTTCAAGACTCTCATCAGGAGAAGAGTTAAGAGGAGAAGTTAAAATGTATGATCGAAACTAATGGAAAAAGCAAAGGAAACCCCACCAGAGTTTGGTACAAATGAGGTGTTCCAGAAAAAAAAAATACATCCAGAGCAGATTCTGTAGCATTGCCTCATAATTTAAAAATATATATATGTGTGTGTGTATCAGAGAATCAAGGGAATGATCTAGTACAGTGTAACATTTTCAGACCGATTTCACAGCACGCATAAAGGCATAAAAGAGCAACGACTCTTCCGTGGGAGAGGCAGAAGCCAGCCAAATCTTACGGTGCTGCCGGCCCCCTCTCGGGATTATTCACCGCGGAAGGCAAAGGACCAGGTCTTCTGGCCGTCGCACTGCCTCTGCATAAGGAGCGGCGGCGGCGGCGGCGGCGGCTGGAAGGGCTTTGCTGAATCATGTGCACGGCAAGCGCTATTTTATTTTGCGAGTGATAATGAAAGTAACAAAAGTGATATTTGGGTTTTGCAGAGATGTACAATTAACTTACTATCACGCTTTGGGAATTCCTTTTAATGTGGGGTGAGCAAACGAGTGAGTGAATGTGCTACAGGCAGCATGTGAAAGTTCATTTTTTCTTGCTGCCTGAAGCTGTGATCAGAGCAAGATGCAAAAAGAGAACTGGGTATTTTTACTTGTGCTTTCCTTCGCAAAGACTCTCTGAAAAGTCCCCAGTTGAGCTCTGAAAAAGAAATTATTGCTCTGCTGTGATAATGTGACGTATATTTAAATAGTTTAATTTTGTTTGGAGGAATATTCTTTCTTAAGCAAGTTGGTACAGCTTGTTACCTGCACTAACTGACAGCTAAAACAATGAAACATTCAGGGGTTGTCTGTTTTCTAATGGATCTGCTAATTTTTCTAGCAACAGTCACCAAATTTCTGAGATGCCCAGCAGGAGACTGTAGTAAACTTCATTTTCCCTTCATCAGCAGCAATGAATGTAATTATTACAAATGTGAATTTTTATTACATTTAAAAATAAAAACTCTGAGTAGGGATGAAATTACTGAAGTTTCCAGATGTCAGATCATGAAATCTGACACATATGTGGTTAATAGAGCTGATTTTTGAAAATATAGATATTAGGACTGTCCTCATGGTTAGAAAAAAAATATTTCGTAATTGCTCAGAGAAGTGCAACAAGATCAGTGAGAAGATATGTCTTATTTTAACATTAAACAATGTTCTGTACCAGCTTTTGCAATTAAATTCAAGAGTCTAGGGAGTAACAGAGGAGACTGTCTTCTTGTGGGGCTTTTGTCCTGAGTGGGAAATATTAACTAGGGATTTGTCCACATAGTTTAGTGGCATCCCTAAAATCTGAAACGCTGCAAGCCACTGAAAAACTGCCTTAAACTTCATCCCCTTATAAATGGAAACAGAGCCAGCTGTTAATATAAAGTAAGGACAAACATATGATGTGCTCTCCTACGCCAAGGTTACTTTTCCAGCCTGATACCCTGTGGAGAGAGGGCCCACGGGAAGATCATCCAGATTAAGCCTCCATGCACAAAGAGCCTGAAGTTTTGCAGAAATCCCATTGCATTTAGGATTTTTTTTTCCAGTGAAATCAGTGAACGAAAATTACTAAGTGGAGATGGGCTGTGTCCCCCCCCACCCCAGCATGAAAACGCTGCCGGTGCACCACGGCATTGCACCGCACAACGGGGAACTTGGCCAGTGTGGTCAAACGGCCATGCTCCCCACGGCTCTGCCGTAAACACCTTCAAAACGAGGGGGATGTTCATTCTCACGGAGGGGACGGTAAAAAAAACAAAAAACAACCATCTAGCCCGTTAAAAAAAAAAAAAAAAAAGAGGGCTGGACCGTGGTTACAATTCATCAGCAATGAATCACTTCAGAAATGATTTCTCCTCGTTTTTGAATTTGTGCACCCATGCCATGCCCCGGGGGCAAGTTCATATACGAAACAGGCTGGGCTATTCATAAAGAAAGAAGATGAGAAGCAAGAAAGCAGCTTGGGCTCGACCACCGGAGCCGTAGGCGCCCTGGTTTCATGCTCAGCGGGCTCCTGCCTCCCAGCTGGTTTGTGGGCAGCGGGCAAAGCTGGTGCGTTGGTGGGGGGCCTGGCTGGAGCTCGGTTTTGACGTTAGGAGATAAATCCCCACCTACGGAGCACTGGTTTCAGTTTCGACGCGCGACAAACATGGTTGTACAAATTCTTTCCTTTGCCACCCCGTCTTATTTGGGCCTCAGCTTGAGAAGGGCAGGGAAGGGATGAGCTGATCTGGGTGCAGTTGCCCCAGGTTTAGTGCCGGGGCTGGTCTGTCCGGAGACATATAACAATAATTTAGGTCACATACAGGCATGAGGGGAAGCAGAGGTCCTGCTCCATTTCCAGGACTTATCTCCAGCACCATGCTGTTGCCATTGCTAGAGACCCACATTTCTTTTACAAGGAAGGTATTCCAAGATAACCCTGAGAGCTCCAGCTCTGTGGATGGGAGAAAGCTGGATGAGGGAAGCCGAGCAAGATGGTTTTGAGAGCTGTATCCTGTATCTGATGTCCTGCAAGCAGTCCTGGTCTGGGGCCATACATGTTTGCTCCCAGCAAATTATGTTTTAGCACCTTGTCCACCACAGCAGCACTCTGTCTCCCTGCCAAATTTTTGTTCAGCGATGCCTTGCCTGGGACCACCACTCCCAGATATCTCATTCCAGTAAACTACCTTCATTAAAAGACCAGGGAGAAATCTGGCCTGACTGAAGCAAAGGCCGTGATGCCTATGGAGCTCTTGCCCAGGAATTTATTTCTTCTTTTCAAGAGAAAGGCATAAACGTGAGGGTTTAGTGCTCTCTCAGTGCTGAGAACACACAGTATTTTTCTTTAATGCAGAGCTTCATTCCTGCAATGAGCTGGGATCTGTTTGCAGAGCGTCCCTGGTCCAGGGGTAAAGGCAGCTGAAGGTGCCAGAAACAGCAGTATACGACCAAGGGTTGGACAGGACAAGGTCAGGGTTTGCAGATCTGCTCACCGTGCCGGCTGCTGGCATGGCACTGCCGTGGGATTTGGGGGAGCTGTAGCAGTCCCCACCTCAGTCCTTGCTTTGCCTCAGAGACTCTGCCCGTCCGCACCGCCAGCCTGATCACAGCGTTTCAGGAGGAAAACAAGATATGTAAGAAAAGCAAGGTATCCCACCAACATCAGCATCAGCTGCTCCAGCGCACTCCCTTTCCAAGGTGAGCCGCCAGCTGGAAAGCAGGGGCTGCCCTTTCCTAGTATTTGCTGCTTTCTTCTGAAAGGGGTTTCCTAAACCGGTTGCAATCCACCCTCCCAAAGCTTCACAGCAGCTGGTTGGTGACTGCTTCTGCCCGCACATCTGGCATGTGAGTGCCAGGCACCGGGTGAGAGTCACGCTGAAAATACGGCAGGAGGTGTGAGTTTCTCCAGCGACACCCTGGTCACCCTCCATTCATCACCAACAGCGTCCTCCCTTCTGCGAGCTCCGGTGCCCCCAAGGGCAATGCAAGGGTTTTCCCATCAGTGTGGAAGGAGGCACCTGACGATGGGAAATCCCACATCGCCCCCACAAATCCTGCCTACGCCTCCAGGCAGCTTGGGCCATGCACAAGTAGGACCGTTTCCTAGCCTTTGGTGAAGTCTGGATTGGAGCCTATCTAGGAGTTGAAGGTAGGGTGTAGCTAGAAAAACTGCACCACATGCACTTTTTATTGAAAAAGAAGGGTTTGGGGCGGGGGGAGGGGGGGAGATAATAAATTTGCAGCTTTATTTTAAATACTACAAAGCAAAAGACTCCAGCCCAGATGCAAGATATCGCTGTGGTGACTCTGTTGTTTCGACTGTATTTTCTGTTATTAGTTCTGAGCAATTGGGCTTGCTTTCATCTACATCAAACATGCTGTCTGTGTGTGTCTCCACTTGAGCGAGACAATTCTCATATTCGGGGCCACACGCTTCTCTCTTTCATGGGTGGAATGGAACAGAGGTTTGTGTGGGTGGAGAACTGTCAGACTCAGGAAATCTCTGAATTTCCCAACCTGACTCTAGAGTTTTCTGTATTGCCCTTGCACCTGAGCTGGGAGGAGATGACCTGCACTGGGGATAGGACATCAGCATGGAGGCAGGAACACGTAACCCACCCAACTAATCCCCCTTCCCAAGACCTTCATACAAATGCCCGAAAACCAAAGAGGGATGCTATGGAATGAAACCAGCCAGATTATTGAAAAGCCAATTAAAAATCTCTTCTTTGTTACGTGAAAGCTTTCTCATGTTCTGTGGTGAGGTCACTTTGTTGGCCTAAGAGAGATGGCAAATCTTTGTGGACAACAACCAACCTAGCTGTGAGTCTTCCCTTTGGCCATAGGGACTCCAAAATATCCCTTGCCGGAGAGGTCTGCACTGCCTCTGGATGCCACCCCAGGGGCCTCGGCTCTAGATCTGCCCTGGTCCCCGCAGCACCCTTTCAGAGAAGTCTCCCCCTTAGCTCCTCTCCCTGGTGGTGGCACAACAGGTCCCTGGGGAGAGGTGTTTTGCCAGAGATAGCCCAGAAATAGCTTTTTCCCTTTCACAAAACACCGTCTGAGAGTAAAGGCCTATGGCATAGCATCTCAAAATCCCTAATGAAGTCTCTGCCATGGCCCCTGCATCAGCCTGCTGGTTTTCATGTCGCACTGAAATTTCCAAGATTAGCTAAAGAGCTCCAGAAATTCAAAAGAAATCCCACTGCAGCCTCAGCCCTGGAGCTCTCCCTCATCACGATGCCAGAGCACAAGAAACCCTTCACTCCAGGGAGGAAATCTATCAGACTGTCATTTCGGCGTGGTCTAAATCAAGCATTTCAGATAAAAAGGTATGATATTAGCTAGATGTTTTAATCTCATGCGACAGACAGAAAGAACCTGCTTGCAAACCATGCAGGCCAGAGAGCATGAGTTTGCAATTTTGGTGTCTGGCAGCATTTGTGCATGGTCGAGTTCCACTATATTCAGGACAGTGACAGTGTGAAAATAGATCTTACTCAACAGATTTGCTTCGATGTGTAACTGAGTCATAGTTGCTTATTCTTTTGACCAAAAGCAAGTGTTTTCATATTCTTCATTGCTCAGAGCATTGCAGAGCACTCATACAGGTTCCTGCACTGTCATTTGAGTCACCCAGCTACCCAAAACCTTCTCACCCACATTCGAGTAGCAGATTAGGTCTCATGGAGGTGCAGGTGAGAAGCAGAAAGGTTGATTTTCTCAGGTGCTGGGATGAATCAAGACACATTTTTTGGCTGCAACCTACCTCATGTTGTTTGTAAGTCCTGCTCCAGTGGCACAAAAGGGTCTGGATGTAAAGGGAGGCAAAAGTGCCCGCCTCTCTCATCTTGAGAGAAGGGGCATTTGGCCCTACCCAGGTGTGGCGGAGGAGACTGAGAACCACTGCGTGCTCTAACGATGCAAGTATGAAGTTGCTCCACAGTGCCACTGCCAAGTCCCTTGACGATGCTAGGCCCAGTCCTGCACAAGTGGCCATTACGCTAGGCTCAGAGGTTTGCCCAAAATCAGCAAGCTATAACCAGCTTCCTAATTCTACACCGACAACTCCTTCTGCCCCCATTCTCTGGTATTCGTGACCGCTCCTCAGCAGGTGCAGTTCAATACCGACAGACTCAGCTTCTTCAGTGCTGATGGCGAGGTGCTAAGTTGGTCTGGCTGTAATGCAATGAAAGCACTGCTTGCCATCGCTCATAGCAGTGCTCTTCAGCACCAGCTAGGACAACGGGGCCACCCCTGCTCATTCAAACCAGCCCAAACTGTAAAGCTGGACTCTGATTTTGCACATCTTCCTTAGAGCAGTCCTGTTGGATCCAAGGTGAGAGTTAGTACCTGTCACCCTGAGCATTTTGGATGGAGTCCATTAGCTGCTGTGCCACTAACAAATCAAAACAGAGGTGGTTTTTTTAACTTTTAGTTACAAAACAGTTGCAATTCATCCAGTTTTCCTATCTCCTGGGCAATCTGACAGTGCTGAGACAGCTCCAGCCTGAAACAGCTCAGAAAGAGACTCGTATTGCATGAGCTCAGCATAAATATCAAAGCTGGATCCAAGCAGTGTCCTCCCAGCGGAATCCTAAAAAATAACTTCCAAAAAATTAAGGCCAAGGCCAGGAATAAAAACCCAGGGATACGGCTGAAAAATTGCCTTGGCGCAAGAGGCAAAAAGCCATTCAGACAAGATGCTTTTGCCAGCAGAACAGACAGAGGCTACGTGTGCCCATCTACCAAAGCAAGGTGGATGCAAAAGGCACGACTCGCAGTGCAGTGGTTTATTAAGTGCGGCATAAGCATCTTTTGAACGAGCCAGATCTGCTCTCTTGGAGGCTATATGACTGTGTATAACACTGCGTAGCGGCTGCTGCTTTGTGGCCTCCTCCGAATGGAGAAGCTGGCCACCTGGCCCGTGCCGCAGATGGGTGAGCATTTGTGTCCGTGCTGCTGAGCGCACGTGCCCTACAGGTGGTTGGGTTGCACTTGGGGATTTGCCAGGCTGCAGACAATTTGGGGAGGGAAATCCCTGACAGTTGCAGACAGAAGAGAAGGGCAAGCCATCGTTCTTGCGCTAGTAATCGTTCACCTTGGCTCTAACGAGCCCATGCCACATCATTATCAGCTAGATACCCAGGCCCATCTGCATGCTGAGGGGATGGGGCTGTTTGAACTACACGGACACAGGTGCTGCTGCTGGGCCACAAAACCAGCTCTGGTTTGAACTTTAAACAGTTAATGAGAGGAGGAAGAGAAAGGAGGAGGCAGTGCCCTCCGTCTGCTTTTGCTGGATGTCTGGCAGCCTGTCTGGAGCTGAGACCCGGCTGGCACGGGTGCACCTCAAGCATGGGGCACTGCAGGACCATGCAACCCATCCTGGAGACACCTTCCCATTGCCATCACTCTTGGATGCCCAATTCCCCAGTGAGTTTCACCTCCAGCATCTCATTGCATCATGTGAGTGAACCACACAGCCGATTAGGATGGATGCAATGTCTCGGAGCAAGCTGAACTGGACACTACAGACTGGGGCTGGAAAACGAGTTCGGCAGGACAAAATATGGACTCTCCATCGTTGGAGGTACTCAAACCACAGCTGGACAAGGCCCTAAGCATCCTGCTCTATTGGGCCTTGCTAGGAGCAGAGGCTTGGACCAGCGAACTCCAGTGGTCCCTGCCTACCTCCAACATCAATTCTATAATCCTAAATGATATATTACCTTGATTTTTCCTTCCCCTGATTTTTTTGTCTTATTATTCATATCCCTAGGCACTCACAATTTCGTGGGCATTGACAAGCCATCATGCTTCGTTATTGCATTGCACTTATTTTACTATGGACCACACTGGATAACTGCAGGTTGTGGGTGTGTATTCTCCCCCCAGTCCTATTTGCTCAGCTTGGGAAGGTAACTGGGAAGGAAATTTGTCGGAATTGGGAATTCGTGGCTTGAATTCTTACTTGACTCTGCTTCTGTTTCATCAAAAAAACTGCTAAAGGAAAGATTTATTTTAAGATAGTGAAATAAAGCCCCTGACTGTAAGCGATACTGTGTTATGAGAAATCCACACCGCACACCAGGCTAGTTGCTGTCACCAGCCAGCCCCCATGACTGCCTGGCTGGAAGCTACCAATTTTTTTTCATTTCAAAACTCAATCCGCTTTCTCGTTTTAATCTTTTAACTCGTCTCAGTTCTTTAAATTAATTTCACTTTAAATTCTCATGAAGAAACAGTTCCTGTTTTCTGAATCTCTGATATAACCACTGTTTTTTTTTTGTCTGCAATCACTGGCCTTGGACCAGTCGCTGAGGGACAGGTTCAGAAGAGGTCAACTCTTCATCCTTGCAGGCGGCTCCATGCAGCTCCTGGCCATGTGCTGGGGGTCTCCTGCACACCCGCTGCTCTGCTGTTATCCTCTCCAGCATATCAGGGGAAATCTCTAAAGGCCCTTTCGAGTTTTTGGTAGAGGTCCTAGAGGCCACTAGCCCTGGTCCCCTTATTTTCTAAGCCCTCTGCACCTCTTTTGGTGATTTTGTTGGCACCCTCCAGGTGTCACATCCAGAACTGGCTGTCTCCCTACAGGTCCTTGTGTCCTGACCAAAATCCTGGCCTGTCTCTTTGGCATTGGGCAGATCATCAGCAACAGCCTCAAGGTGCATGTGGCTAAGCATGCCCCACCATGGTCCGCTCAGCAGCTCGCATTCGGGCGCCTGAGTCCTCACATCCAGGCTTTCCTCTGACAAACATATCTAATGCACCACAGTTAAAACAGTCCCTCTGTCTTTGCACCCAAAGGGGGGAACAGCAGACATATGTGCTCATGCTGGCATAGTGATTGAGGCCACACTATGTTCACACCATGCACATGCCACCTTCAAAGTGATTTCGCTTAAACTAAGGCAGCTGCAAATTGGATGTTTTGGGTCCTGGGAAATCGTGATATTTAAAAAATATATTCAGCTTTGGTCCAATTCAGAGCATATTTTTTTAATTTCCAGCAAGCTAAATATTCTGAGAATTTTTCTATCTGGAGACCCTGACATGCAGCATTTTCAGACCGAAATTCATCCCCTCAACCTTGACGTTGTTCTGCAGCTGCGGTATGAATCACGTGCAGAAAAGTTCAGCTGTGGCTCCTAACCTGAATTTGTGGAATGTTATTTTACCTTAACTGCTATTAGCCGTAATCCCTTTCTGTCCCATAGCAAATCAGATTTAAAAATAGAAAGTAGAATTCTGTTAAAACTGCTTTTGTCCTAGAGACATTATTAATCTGTTTTGTCAGCATTACGCAGCCACTCACACAGGCTTAAAAGTGGGTTTTGTGGTTCATTTAAGGATGCTGTGATTAACAAATACCTCAGTTAAAATCATTTTTTCTTCCTCTGCCACACAAACATCAGGACACATGATACTTTAATAGCCTTTGAGAGCACACTGCCTGTCTTGTAGTGCTCCCCCTGAGTAATTTCAGAAATGTCACAAGAACGCCTAAGGAAGCCGGATTCGCAGCCCAGCAAAATGCTGCAAAGGCAGGAGGGGGAGGAAAACACCTTTTGAAGAAAGAAGCAACCAGGGCGGGATTGAACAGGCCAGCTGGTTTGGGGAGGGGCAGGGGAGCGGGATGTCTTTTCCACTTCACCATCCCCCTGCGGCGCTTCCTACCACCGGAAGAGCTCTGCTGGGAAATGCACTGTAGCGGGTGCAAAGCCCCAGGTCGGCACCGGCCAGGACCCCTGTTTTACTGCTCGCTGGAAGCCAGGACAGCGTAGCTGGGACATGGAAAGCCAGGCGGGCTGGGAGGCTGCAGACAGAGCCACGCCAGGAGGTTACGGCCAAATGGCCCCTCGTTTCTTTCCACCTATTTGCAATTTTGACAATTTTATCCAGACAGAAATTTGATGCATGGGGCATTTGTCTTGCACAGAAAGTGTCAGCTTGGGTGGCCCCAGCCCTTCTGAGTTGGAAATAGGAGTGAAACGTATTGCTCCTGTTAAGCCTGGACGGGGGCTGGCGGGATCCTCTATGTGCGGGGAGGGCACACGGAAGCAGGTGGGAGATGTCCCCGCCAAGCCTGGGGCTTCCTTGGGAAACAAGGCACTTCCCACCTCTGGAGCAATTCACAACCCTGCTTGGGATGCAATTCCCACAGTGCTTTTCCGCTGGTTCTCCCTAACACTCCCAAAGCTCATGGGAATGTTGCTTGCTCCTTGCACACATGCGCTGGTGCCCTAAGGTTCACCCTCTTCCCAGCAAACCCTATTCTGTACCTACCGAGCATGGATCTCTTCCTACAAGGCTGCTTAACACAAAGTTGGAGACTCCAGCCCCAGACTGCGTTTGCATAAGAGGAGAAAGCTGAGGTATTTGCAAGACAAGGAGTTGTTTTTTTCAGTCCCAAGAGCTGCAGCAAAAGGATGCAGTTTCCCTAGCTCCCTACCTTCAGTGCAACAGGCAGGTAGGAGAGCTGCGTCCTGAAGCCCAGACAAGGTGCCTCATTTATTACGAAGTGATGCTCCGTGGAGAAATATTCGCAATACTTCTGTCTGCGAAAAGCAAAAGTGAAAACCGCCCCATGCAATGCATTGATGGGCTCGCTGTCCCTGCTCTGCTGAGCGAGTGCACAGCTGATTCTTGCTGCTGAGTTTCCAAAGCCTGGTGTCGAAAGCATGAGTAGGATAAAAAGGTTCTTAAAAAGCAGAATTGTGTGTCAGAGGCAGCTCTGCCATAACTGGGAGCGCTGCCCAGAGAAACCTCCCTGGCGTCTGCTTGCATTGCAGAAGGGAGCAGCCTCCTCCAGCATGCTCCTGGGCTGGGATTAGGGGCCCACGGAGCCCTCTCTAAATCCCAGCCTTTCCCAGGCTCACTCACCCCTCGGCTTGAGGATGGGGTTTCCATCCAAGCAGCTCTGTGCTGGAGCATAGTGCCAGCCTACATGGTCCTCCCTGGAGTTTTCACTCCCTCTAGCACCTCCACACGCCTTTGTGCTCTGAGCCAGAAAGAGCATCGTCGGAGATACACAACAAAAACCTGATGGCCCTCGCTTTTCTGTAGATACTTTGCACTTAACAAAAAGACTACCAAAATGTCAATGAGAAGTTAGGGCGACAGAGGCATAGTGGGGTCCCTAAAGGAGGCCCAGGAAGGTGATGGGTTGAGACAAAATTCAACAAACTGCAACCCTGCAAATCTGTGGGGGACAAGCAAGGCCTGACATCTGATCCTGGCTTGGGACAGACCACACATTTCCCCATCAAAACTCCAGGATTGCAACCCAAGCCCTGAAAGCAGCGTGCTGTGTGCTTGCATCTGCCCCACAATCGGCAAAACCCATTGCGCAACCCCCAGTGCATCAGGGAGGAAGGAATGGAAAAAGTCCTGCATGAAGCACAAAGGGAAAAAAATCACAGCAGGGCTCAGCATCCGTGCACACCCTCTCTGAACCACAGTGCATCAAGGGAAAAATCCCAGAGCCCCCAGGCCAGTGCCAAAGCAGACACTCCAGTCATTTCCCCAGTCTCAGCTCAAATAGCTGATCTCTTCCAAAGGCATGTGGGACAGCAGTTCTGCTTGTTGAAGGCACATTTAACCTCTTCTTCAGATAGAGCCGTTTCAGACGAGGGTGCTGACTCATTTTTATCCGCCTGGCCCACGCACTTGACTGAGTATGTCCAAAGAGACTGCAACACCTCCCTCTGATGCCATAGCTCAGTGGGGCTCTTCTTTCTTTCTTTCTTTTTTCTAGCAAGAGCCAAGTTACCAAAAATGTTTGTCACGTGACCCTGTAATACTGTAGACCCAGTTTCATTTACTGTAACTAGATTGGCTTGAAAAACAAAGTTTCCAACAGAAGAGAAACACCACCATTGCACTTAAACGGCCCCAAGCATGTGAGTTAATAGCACAGCAAACACAATTCAGCCTCATAAATCTGTCTCTGTGCACACAGCGCTGTCTGCTTGCTCTTGCTCCCCTCTGCCTGCAGACATACAGTGTTGGAGGTTATGGTATAGTAGAGATAAAGATTATGGTTTTAGACTTGGAGCAAATGACAAAATATAGCGGTCACATCTGATGAGATCCAGAGCTCACAGGGGCTCTTTGCACTGATGCCAACAGGCTGGGGAATCCAGCCCTGCTGAATCAGGATAGTCACAGCTAAAATGCCCTGCCTGGCTTTCTGATGGCTTTAAGATCAACTTCTTCCTAAAGCAAGCGCCCCAGCAGCAAGTGAAGCTGCTCGCAGGACAGCACGAAACAGCACACTTCAGCCCCTCTCTTGGCTTGTGCAACAACCCACATCAAACCCAGCTCTGCTTTTGAAGGTAAGGACATCTGGCTCAGTTTTCTTTATCATTTTAGCAGTGCCAGGCGTTCTCCCTGCAGCCAGCAAGTCCAACCCGCGCTCAGACCCAGGGCGTTAGGAGGTCAGCTACGCTCCCCAGACCTTGCAGCCCAAGGAGACACTGCCAGGAGGTCATGGAGAAGCAAGCACCAAGCCAAGGGAGCCCATGCTGCCAGAAAGCTAACACTGCCTCTGATGTCCCAGCGGGGAAGAGCCACGCTGAGCACAGGTCCTGCCACAAATGCTGCCAAACTGCTCGCCGGCGAAGAGTGCAGAAACGTACTCACCAGCGAGTCGCAGCTTCTTCCCCCCAGCTTCCTAGGAAGATGAGATAAAACTGATCTACGCATTTGTTTTTTCATGGGAGTAGGGTGAAAAAACTCAAGCAGTGCTGGCTGCACGGGCATAATATCACTTATTTCCCTCCATTAAGCAATGATGTCCAAAATGTTTAAGAGGGAAAAAAAAGAAAAAAAAAACCCTCAGTCTTCATTCTCATTGGAACAAAATTACTCATGCTGACTCACCAGCCACTACTTCCTCTAGTTACATTCTCTTCATATTTCTGAGTATGACTGGTCAAGCTCTCAGGGTGTTGGTATCGCAACTTCAGCTCTTCCAGGAAGAATAGCCTCTAATAATACCCTGGGTGGGAATAGGTTTTTTATGCTCTTTGCAAAGCCTCTTCTGCTTCTTCTGTGGCAGTGAAAGGCCAGGGAATCACCTACAAAGGAAAAAGTCCTTCTTAATGATAACGAAAATGTCAGATGCAATAACAGAATGTAACTCTGTGCGTGAATTTTTAACTTGATTTCCTCCTTGTGCTGTCTCCTTCTGGAAAGTTTGTTACCTTAGTGAAATGGGGTCGCTAACTTCAGTTTAATAAAATTAAAACCGCACAAGCCAGCTGCTCTCCAGATGCACGCTGTGTGATTTTAGACTGATACAGCTCACAGGGCAATGAAAATGCCTTAAAATGAGTGGTTTGGAGGTCTGACTTAAGTTTTACGCTGATGCAGCTGCATGCAGCAAGACGTAAATCAGCCTTAGGCTACCACGACTAGGAAGAAACTTTCCCTTTAGGTAGTCCACAACTACTTACTACTGGTCTTTTGCATTTCCTTCGATGCAGACACCATGAGTCACTGTCAGAGACAAGATATTAAAAGACATGGAATTTTAGTCACTGTGGACAAGCCCTGCATCCCCAAGGAAAGCACTAATTAATCAGGTCTCTCGATTTTTGGTGCTTCCCATTTTACATGCATTTAGTTATGTGGGTTTCAGATCAGCTTCCTTCAGGAGACCCCACAGTTGAAACCTCTGCAGTTTCTACCTGAACTACATTAAAGCTTAAATATTAAGGAGAGGATACAGATATTAATGTAGAAATAATTGGGAGGCAGAGAGGAAAAAAAAAACAAAACTATGCTGTGCTTCCCTGGGGTTTGAAAATGATCGTGAGTCATGTAAGGGTTAAAGGAGTGCCTGTCCCAGCCAATATCTTAATTCAGTAGGGCTGGTTTGACTACAGATGCTCCGTATGTACTCAAAGAAATTAGTGGAGGAAAGAAAACAAAGGACTGTTAAAGTGGAAACACTCATTAACAAACTCGCAATTACACCTCAGAGCGAAAGCAGCAGGGCAAACCTGAAAATAGCCACTCTCTATCTATAGCTGAGTAACAAAAAAATAACAGAATATTGCCTTAGATCAGAAAGAAACACCCCATGAACAAGGGCAAATTGCAGCCCCTTCAAATTCAAAGTTTCTATCCTAGAGCGAGCTTTTCATTGCACTTATGCAGGCTGAAAATAGAAAAGAAACTGGAAAATGGGTGTGAGAGTCCCAAGAAGATCCCCCCTGAGCCAAGCACCAGCCCCAGGTCCTGATCCCCCACTGGTGATGGCCCCTCGATGGACAGGACGAGTTGCTCAAGGGGATGTGACAGGCCCCTCGATGGGCAGGACCGGGAGCTCAGGGGGATGCAATGGGCCCCTTGACAGGCAGGACCAGGAGCTCAAGGGGATGCAACAGTCCAGACACGGAGGCTGCTCCTGCAGGGGCAGACGGCTCGAGTCACCCCTGAATCCCCACCGCAGGCAGTGAGTCAGTGATGGCTTTCATTGATTAACAGCTTTGAGCCCCATCCCTCAACTTTACTGAGTCAAATGTGGCAGGCCACAAAATGCCAGGATGTGTCAAGTGAATGCAAGAATTTCAGCCAAACTGGGGCACCTAGCTATAGCTGTCACTTCCCTGGGACGCAGTGGTTTTCTCGGGGATTTTGTGTTAAGTCGCTGCTTTCTGTTTAGTCATCAGGTGAGCTCATACGGAAGACTCGAAGTGTGGGCTTATCACCACAGCGGTCGCAAACACCTTTGCAATGGGACACAAAAAAAGCTCTGTGCCGTCCCCTCTTGAAAAGGGACGCTTTCTTGGCTTTTGACTTTTAAATACCAGCAAACAGACTGCAGGCAGTCCTAGGTGTCCCAAAGAGCCCAGCTAAGGGGTGACTGCGAACCTACCTTCCAACCCAGAGCAGAGAACACTATTTGCATCTGGACTGGGATCCGCAGACGGCGGGTGAAATGAAAATGCCAACCATTTTATTGCCAAATGCAAGAACGCAGAGTCTCAGCTGTTACCCGCTGGGGTCCTAACTTCCTCTGCTCTTCAGCCCAATGGATCTCACATGGCTTTTCAAAAGCACTAAATCTCTGGTGAAAAAATTTAGAGAGAAAAACTTTACCCATTGCTACCATCATCCTTGAATCCCTGCTCAAAGACTCCAAGAAAAGTGGGAACTCAGAGCTGACGGTGGCTACACGCTAGGAAAAGCCCCAGGAGCCTCCGGTCTGCTCAGAGCAGAAGATCTCAGCAGCTGCTGAGCAGGGACAAGTTGGTATGGGAGACCAGCAGGCTAATTGAGGAGTCCGAAAATAAAAATAAAAAAAAACGTTGCAACCTGGAGGGCAGAGAGGAGGACAGAGTTTTGAAGAGGAAGGTTTTTAACGTAAATACTTTTCTAGAGGACAAAAATAAGGACTTCTTGTATGTGGTGTCACTTGTTAGCTCAGGCAACCCTGGGCCCACTTGGAGCCAAAATGCTACAATTTTGGACTAAAACCAGAGCAGATGATTTAGCTGGCTTTTCCCAGGTTTTGGAGCAGGATGCAGGAGCCAAGGTTTTAGCAAGCCTCCAGCTATGAACCTGGCCCTTTCTGCCCCCAGGAATTCCCGGGAGAAGGGCTGCTCCGAAAACTGCTACGTGATCTCAGTGTCACCCCCCTGCTGACTCCCAAGTTCCCATCCTAAATGCCCCCAAATATTAGGGCTATTCAGAAAGGACTGGGGCAGGGTAAAAAGGGTAGCAAGGGTGGCAAGCCAACGTGTCCAGGCTTGCTCAGATGCAGGCGAACGCGCTGCAAGAGCCAGGGCTGCTGAGCAACGAGAACAGCAAAGGAAGTCGCTGAAACTGCTGTCACTGCAGCGACGCTGAACTTGTTTTCCTTCATCCAAGTCACCTTCGCGCTAAAGCAATTTGTAACACGCAGAAAAAAAAAAACTAAAGAAAACAGCGTTTGGTAGCAAGCCGTCCACAAGGGTTTTTCTATTTCCTATTTGTGTTCTGATTTAATGCAGTCTTCTCATTTCTTGGAACTGAACTTTAAACTCCAGAATCCTTCTCACAACCAATACAAAGCTGATTATTAATATCATAACTCCAGAGCAGACTCGAAGAGCCAGATGCTGCTGAGAAATCAGCTTCAACAGAAAAGTATCTTCATCCCCTTGTGTTGTGCAAGAGACAACCGTACACACGGCGTGAGCTGACACAGCTCAGCCACCCAGCTCAGTGCTCGGTTCCTCAGCTGGGCTTCCTCCAAACTGCGCTGTGCACAATGCTAAAGGATTTGTTTGAAATACAGCTGTTTAAAACATCCTGTAGTTTTGGTTAGCTTTTCCCCTTCGCAATTTGTTAACTGTGAGAGCTTTGATTTTCTGTTAGGAGGAAATATGATTTATATGGCGTTTGTAAAATTCCTGGGAATACTAGGAATGGGGGGGTTGTCTATATATCTGTGTCTATGCCTATGTATTTTGAAAGATGAAACTGTTTATTTGCTCTGATGCCTGGATATCTAGATCATATGAAATGGTTATCAGTATTCTACAAGAAACATCCAAGCAGTTGATTGAAATATCTTCATCTATAGTAAATGAGACTGATTTGCATTAGTCCACATGTGGTTTCACCCTGTGGCCGCAACAGATGTTTTGGAAATGTACTCAGTGTCATTCTGGAGTGGGAATAACCCATTTGGAGAGGAGAAGTTTTTGGCGGGGTCTCTTCTGAGCTTGCTGCATGAGGACAACATGCATCTTTGGGGGAAAAGATTGTCACAGTTTCTCTCCAGCGCAGTGGAGTTTCTGCGCTCTCTCCACACAGTTCAGTTTGAGAGAAGGAGGCAAAAAAGAGAAGGCCTTTGTCGCATGACTTTCTGCTTCGCAATACGCCGGTGAGTAATAGCCGTAACGGACACAAGATGCTGTCCTCTCGTGCAGCCCCGTGCTCCAGGCTCAGGGCACCGGCATCCGTCACAGGGCAATTCCCACGCAGAGCCAGTGTCTTTATGCCCGTTCCAGACACAAAGTTATATTACCTTTTAAGAAATTCCTCCACCAAAACCCCAAGGTACAACCACCAAGGCAATCCCTACACCCTCTAGACAACAACAAGACAATCTCTTTCTTACCTTCATTTTCCTCCTCATAGCTCCCACCACCCTCCACAGGGAGGAAGACACAGCTGCAGTGACTGCCCCTTGCCTTGTGAACACCGACCAGTTTATACAACCATGTCACTCCCCTGCCAGAAAGAAGGGAAAAGGATATTTTCCCACGGCTGACAGTCACTCATGCTTCCCCAGAAGCAGACAGCTACACCCATCGAAATGCATGAATTTTTTTCTCATCGGAAAGTGCCTTTGCTACTGAAAAACCACAGGCTTGGACTACCCTTCAGGGACTCAAAAGGAAAATGAAGGATGGGAACTGAGTAAATGCTTTTTTTTTTTTTTTAACCAAACGAGAAAGTTCCTGCTTGGATTGAAATCATAGGCCGTGTGGGGCTGAGACTGGCCCCGGGAAAGGTCCTCTTTCTGTGGGCTTGCAGCAAAACCCATGAGGACTTCAGTGGGAACAGTGAATTGGGAAGGAGATAAGATGCAGTCTGCTTTGTGCAGCCACCACATTTCACCATCTCAGAAAACAACCTGACCTCCCTGCGAGGTGGCGGAGAAAGGGGATTATAGGAAACTCCGCTAAGTAGCCCTTTTTCTCAGCTCTTCCATGGTAAATCCCTGCCGCCACATGCAGCCCAGTTCCAACCCCCAAAACTTCCCATGGCACCCGCCTCCAGCCCGTGCTGTCCCACTCCTACATCCAAACTGGGTTTGGGACACCGCAGTTGTACCGTGCTCAGCTTCTTCCCAGCTGCAAGCTTGTTGTGTTTGCCCTGGAGGCTTCAGCCTTGCTCCAGGCAAGTCCGAAGGATGGCCACCGCTTCCTAGAAAAACAGCCGCGGGTGTTGGTGGCAAACAACCTCTCTCACACTCCCTTCCAACCATTGCCAGGGTTGTGACCGACCAAAATAACTAAAGGCTTAGCCAGAGCCCACTGAATATGATGGAAAGACTTTCTTGATGCCAGCCTTTGCCCAGGAATCTTAAAGCACAGTCTTGCCTTTGAATCGGATTTTTCCCTCTTGCTTTGAAACAAAAGCCCTTGCCTTTCTATTTTATTTCCCAGTGGGTTCCCTCCCGATGTAGTTAGTCAGAAAGGTTGCGTGCCCAATATTACCATGGCTGGGCAGGGGATATCAACACTGCAAACAGGGAGGGACTGGGAATGACAGACTGGAGGAGAGGAAAAAGGCAGCATGCTGCCAAAGGGTAGCATGCCCAGGAGAAGTTATTTTCATTGCTCTTGGCTTCAGAAGCACAACTCGGAAAAGAAATACGAAATATCAAAGTCATCCTGCAGATGCCAGCTCGGAAAAATAATACTTTGCCGTGTCTGTACTCCACTATTTTTTTTTTTTCACGGAAATAAGATATGTTTAACAGCTAACAGTCACAGCAACTTTGAAATGCAATGCTTTCATGAGGTGGAGACAGCTAATTACAGAAAAATATTAGGGCTTTCAAAACAGCTCATTGATATTCCAAAATGAGGCTTTTCATCACAAAACAAGGGGGAAAAGGAAACAGAAATTAAAACCCTTAAACTGAAAAAAACTCAGAGAAAGGGGCTCCTCCTTGCTAATTGGCTGCTTCATTATAGTAGTGTTCATTTCTGTAATAGAGCATAATGAGTATATCTTGCCATAATTGTCTAGGCAACGAGGCCCAACATGCAGAGAGTGTCTCTATAATTTTATGAAGCCATGGAAAATGACAAGCTCACATTTCATATCCCATTTTGTCCCTGAATAACCAATAACACATTGCTGGAAGCTAAGCAGCCCTATCGCAGCTTCTCATTTGCTGCCTGGGAGCTCTGCTAAATCACAACACTCTTAAAAGAGAGCAAGAAAATAGCAACCTTTTTTCTAAGAGGTGATCAGCTGACATTTAATTGTGGTTTCGCTGATTTTATTGCTTTTGGCTAAATCATTCCCTCTCTTCCTCTACTGCCTTATTTAAATACTAGGTTGTATCTTTTGCCATTCAAAACAAAAACCTATTAAATGTCAAGCACAAGGGGAATAAAAGTTGCTGACATAAGGCTTTGTGAGGATAAGTAAATTTCTTTAAAAAATATCCCAAACAAGTGCTACCTCCAGCCCAAAAAGTAGTTAAGAAACTTTTAGGCAAGAAGATCTAACACAACCCATTGATTAACACTTCCCTTCAGCAACAGTGACATTGAGTTTTGCTAGGACAAAAGACCCATATCCACGGGCAATCAGCATAGAAAAGGTCAACATTTTCTTTTATAACGCATTCGGATTTCCCTCCGCTGCCCAAAGTGCAATTAGCACAGCAGGTGCCAAGAAGCTTCAAAGTGCCTGCAAGAAAAGTTACAAATTCCAGGCAGCGTAATTCTCCCTGAAAAACACATTTTAAGTGAATGAAACAGCGCCATCCAAATGCGCTGACTTCTCATTTCTGCTTTTCAAGAGGCACTTGGAAGGGAGGCGCCGTTCAGAGCTTGCACATATTTGGCTTTTCATTTTCTGTTCCCTCCCACACACACCTTTTAGGATAAAAAGACTTGGTTTGGGAGATTCGGTAGCTTTGAAAAACTGAGTGTTTTTCTGAGATTAACCATCCCCACTTCAGGGAAGTATCATATGATGCTTTCAATTTCTGGCCCAGGTAATTTCAAGGTTAAAACATCTGGGGAGCAGGAGGCAATTTGGGCTGCGTTACCCTGGATCTGCCAGTTATGGGGATGCTATAGGCGCATGGCACTTCCCAAAGACACCAAGCAGCTTTGTCACCTAAAAGACTGCTTCTAACAGCAAATAAGAGTTGCAGCAGATTTATTTACAGTAATAAATGTGCCTGACTGCAGAAGTGCACTGGATTCACCTGGTATTTGCCCAAAGGCGCCGGCAAACCGCACCAGGCTCTGCATTGCCCCGGAGCACGGCAAAGGGCTCGGGAACAAAACAGGCATTTATTTGGCACCCGCACGCTCGTGCCGCATCTCTGCTCCGCTAGGTTCGCTAAGAGGGCCCCGCGGGGATGCAAATGAGGGATGGGGTTTTGTTTGCATTGGCCTCCGGCGTTAAGTTTATACAGTTTTCAAAACTGGAAAAAAAGACAGATGTGCCTCTGGTTGACAGAAACATGTTGATCCCCAGCGCAGGGGAGAAAGTGCTCAAGAACGGATCCTCCAGGGGAAATGCAGCTCCCGTGCCGCTGCCAAGGCTGGCTCCGGTTTGACTCCTCTACGTTGCAGGCGCAGGTTGACTAGGTTAGATCCAGCCTGCTGGATCTAGGACAGATTTCTGTGTCGTGCAGCCTATGCCGCCATTGACACAGAGTGTTTGGGCCAGGGGAGGAAGTGCCTGACTCGTTTAAAGTCACTTTTTCTTCTTTCTCTGCTAGCTTGGGGCTGAGCCAGAAGGACAAGGAGCAGGACTCGGGTGGCTGAGAGGCAGCGCTAACAGGGGGAGTTGGGGAAAAACTCAGAGGTGAGTTTGATTTTAAAGGGAGAGGCAACGGCAAGGAGTCCTTCGCAGTTAAGGAAGATGTATATTTTTGACAGGTGTGAAAATGCAGCTGTTTTTTCTCTTCCCCTAACCTGCCAATGCTGGAAGAAAGTTTGATTTTCCTTCTTATTTTAGACTGAGGACACCCATAACAGAAGGCAGCAGAAGGAGCACCAGGAAATGCTTTTTGGTTCCTTGCAGATCACCTCTAATTTCATCACACATCCAACGCCAGCTCAGTGTTACCCAGGTCGCCCCTTTTAGCTGACAGTAGTTCTGTTTTCCTCCCTGCTTCTGCTGCTCTTGAGAGTTTTCTGTAGCCATGACGTAACGCGCACTGTTTACATGTCACCGAGCCAGACAGATAAATATATCTTTCGCAGGTGCATTAACAAAGCTACGCCAAGAAATCCTGGATCAGATGACGCAGACGGGAGCCTTCCAAAAAACCAAAAGGGCTTGAAGCGTAAATGGCTTGGCTTCATACGGCGTGTCTTGCTATTTTAGAGGCAAGCCCCAAACCGTAGCTGGATAAAGGACCTTAAACAATAGAAGCTACTCCGTGCAGGGAGATTTCCCAACAGATACTTATGAAACCAGCTATTTTTAACGCTGGTTTTAGCAGCGTGACGTACACGCTTTGGTCAGATGGGCAGTTGGTGGGTCGGGTTGCCTGCAGCAGCCTCTGCCTCCGCCTGGTCTCCCCGGCACAAAGAGAGGGGCCACTTGGTGCTCGATGAAGAGCCAGGTCCAACGTATTAAAGGAAGTTAATTTGGGAAAGCAGCTGTCATTAAACAGAAGATCGTTCCGGGAACAAAATGGCAAGGTACAGTGAACACTGGACCACAGGACTTGAAAGAAAAATATTACCGTATGTATTTGGCAATGTCAGGAGTCAAACCATCTGCTGCATCCGAAAGCAGAAGGGATTCACTGCCCTGCCCTGCTCTGCCCTCGCCCTGCACAGCAGCCTCAGGCCGCGGGTCTGGAGCAGCTGTACCGAAAAGCCGTAAAAGGTGTCACTGACAAACAACACCAAACTTGGAGCCCTGTTCCTGAAATTAATCTCAGCACTGATGTCATTTCTGGGCCTGATTTTCAGATCTGGAGCTGGTGAAGTGTGCAGGAGAAGGATATTTGATGAGCAGGGGTGTGGTGGTTGTGGCCACAAAACCCAGCGTGGGGCATCAACCACCTGGGGCAAGCCCATGCCCCACCAGGCTCACCAGCATCTGGGCAGGAGGGAAATGGAGCAGGAGGGCATGGGACACCTGCACAGGGCAAAATAACCTTTTTTTTTGAGTTTGTGGGGAGGGAATGGCGGGACACGAGTGTTAAGGGAGATGATTGGAGGGAGATCTCTTGCTACTGGCAGGACTCATAAAAATCTGAGACCAGCAGAAGTGTTTTAGAAATACACTCCAAAATTACACCATGAGCCAATGGGGACAGCCAGGAGAGGAAATAAAGATAGGGAGAAAGATTTTTCTAATGCACTTATATGATTTAGGAGGCCAAGGGCTATTTTCTGAGGGACTAAGGCATCTGTGAGACTAGGATTGCTGACAGACAACGTGTTGCCTGTTCACGATTTGCTATTTACTTTTACTTAGGTGCATAGCTGTGATAGTATGGTTCTGAAGAAAATGTACAAAAGACTCACAAAGTTGCAGCGCTGATAGCAGGGCCTGTGGAAAATAGCCACGGGCAACTCTTCGTGCTTTGAGCCATGGCAGTCGGACAGAGGACTTCACCACAGACAAGGTGAGACAGTGGCATGGCTGGGCACGTCGAGCAGTGACCGACCAAACTCAACTCTAGCAGGAGGGCAAGATGCACCAGCATCAATGGCCATGCAGCAACACATCGTCTTTCCAGGGCAGCTCCATCCTCACTGCTTACACTGGGCAGCCTGTTTGCCTGATCTGCTAAATAACTGTATATCAGCTTGCAGAAAGAAGGAAAGGAAGGGAAAGAAGTTTTTCACCCGTGGTTTATAATTTGCATTTGTCACAGACAGATCAGTCCTGATCGTGGCTGGTTTCTGCAGGCTCAGGCCTATTTCTCTCCTGCTCAAACTGACCTTTTGCATCTGTCAAAACCTGCCCCTCTCCCCTCAGGCCGGTCCTGACACCACCCTCATCCAAAACAAGGGGTGAAATAATGTCCTGGTGCAGAACTGGAAATGCAGGACCCATGGTTTCTTTCTGCCCAGGGTTGAAAGCAGTGTAGGGATGAAAAGGGAAGAGACAGAAAGCAGGGAGCACAAGGAGCCAAGGAGCAAGGGAAGGGCAGAGCTATCAAGAGAAGTGAAGCCAGGCCCCCCCAGCAATGGTACCACTGGGACAGGCAGGATGTGGCCACCAGACAGACTTCTGTGGGAGCAAGAAGGAAGTTCTTCTGCAGAGATATTTGCACTGCATCCCGATGTGAAGGAGCTGCCTCTCTCCCCCGCGCTCCCAGCTGAAGCGGATTCGAGCAGTCCCAAGCCTTCTCGCCCTCCCACACTGGGAAGCATGAAGAGGCCAGCATCCTGCCAGCACAGCCCCTCTTCGCCCAATGACCCCGCCACAGAGAGGGGCCAGGAGTGGTCCCCAGGGGCCCAGCTGCATCCATCATCCCAGAGGACTGTGGCTTTTCTCATGTTGCAACCTCAATGTAACAGCAAAGTGGGACTAGTGAGTCTTACTGGAAATTGTTCCCAGCAATAGCCAGGCCAGCAGCTGTGTTTGCCAGCGTGACCCCACTGAGGAGCATCAAGCTGGGTTATAGGTTTGGCATCCTGGAATGTTCCCAGAAAACCACACTGGCAGCCAGGTCCCTTCATTAACCAAAGTGCTCACCCTTTTTGCTGAGAGCTGGTAACGTGCTTACAGCCTGCATCCATTCTGGGCTTGGAGCAAACTTTTTTTTTTTTCAGGTGGGCATGGGACTAGTGGGGCTGACCCCATCGCTGCCCTCACTGTAGTAAAAGATGGGGTCTGAGCCAGGCCTTCAAAAGCGAGAAGGTGGAGAACCAGGCATGGGCTGGTTCTGCTGCAGGACAGAAAAGAAGAAACAGACCCAATGCAACACTTAAAAGTGAACAGATCTGGTGTGGCTTTGTGGGGTCACTTCCTCACTGAAGGCGATGCTCTTGTTGTTGCGCGCTGAGAAATGGGTGCATAAATCTGCTCTGCCTGCTCAGCTCCTCTGATCAATGAGAGGCCTGCCGGCAGCGCTCTGCTTTCTGCACTCACCTGTCACCGAGGGCTGATGCTGCCACCAGATTTACTCTATCAGATGCATAGATAAGGGCAGGCGAGGAGAGTTCACGGTGACGGTGATAAATTTACGGTCTCTCCTGCACAAGCCATGAACGTGATTTTAAAAACAGTTAAAGGTCACAAGCGAGGAGAGCGCTGGGTGTGTGGGCTCCCGTCCCAGCCTTCAACAACACAAATGACAAAAACACTCTGCTCTGGCAATGAATCAACTCAAACGTCTCATAACAAAAGCTGCATTGTCTGTGTTTGGAGGATCCTTCCTCCTCTCACCCCAGCGCTGGGGAGGTTATCGGTGTCTGCATTATTTCATTGTTCAAGAGTTCAAATATCAGCTGCAGAGGTTAGGAAAATACACCTCTGAAAAAGAAAAGCACGAGGGCACACGTGTGGAACGTGGTTTCCCTCTCCCTGCACCAGGCGGGCTGGAGGGAAGGGGACCAAGCTGCAGGCGTGCAGAGCAGCACTACCTGCAGCCCCACCTCTCAGCATCCCCCTTCGCTCGGGACCAGGGCCAGGCCCTGGACCACCCTGCACGGGAAACCAGAGACCACAGGAAGAGCTGCCTCCAGGACCACAACGCTGAGGGTTACGGAAACACCCCTACTCTAAACCCAAAGGTGGCCTGTCTGCCCCAAATGCCAGCTCCTGGCAACATGTGTCTGCCCAGAGGGAGGGAATTGTGACTGCAGGGAGATGACAGGTCTCCTAGAGGTACCAAGGCAACCCCAAACCCTGTCCCTGGGGCAGAATAGCCCCTTGCAACAGGCCAGGGTGGCTGGCAGGGGAGCAATGCTGCACAACAGGACCTGGGGTCCTGGTGCTCTACAAGTTGCCTGTGAGCCAGCAGGGCATCTTTGTGGCAATGGAGGCCAACCACCTACTGGACTGCATTAACAAGGGTGCAGGAGGTCAAGGGAAGGAATTATCACCTCTATTTAGCATTTGTGAGACCACATCTGGATGCTGCACCAAGTGTTGTGTGCCCCAATACAGGATAGACATTGATGTACTGGAACAAGTCCAGTGGAGGCCACTGGGATGGTCAGCGGCTGGAGCACCTGACATAGGAGGAGAGGCTGAGGGAGCTGGGCTTGACCAGCCTGGGGAGGGGAAAGCCCATGGGGGATCTCATTGCTCCCCACAGCTATGTGACAGGAGGGTACAGAGAAGACAGAGGCAGACTCTTCTTGGAGGAGCACAGTGAAAGGACGAGGGGCAGTGGACACAAGTTGCAACACAGGAAATCCCAGCTAGGTGTTAGCAAAAAAAACTTTCACCTTGGAGGTTGTCAGACACTGGGACAGTGGCCCAAAGAGGATGTGGGATCTCCACCGTTAGAGATGTTCAAACCTCAAATGGACACAACCCTGAGGAACCTCAGGCCAAAAAGAGTCTGTGACATTTGACTTGCCTCTGACTTCTGCTCAGACAGATGGGTGGGTGCTGACAGCCATCTCAATGCACTGGAGCCAGCAAGGCTTTAAACTAAGTAAACTAAGTAAAGTTTAAACTTTTAAAACTAAGTAAAGTTTGCAAGGAGAGGTTATGTCTTCTAATAAGGCAATATATAGTGAGGAGAAAAATGAAAGAGCAAAGCTTTTGGGCACCTGAACCCTTTTTCAGCTTGTCCGCTGGAAAGCACTATCTGTTTTTTTTCCATCTCTATCAGTCAGGCTAATAAAAGCTGTGACCTCTGTCTGCAAACCTTGCCTCTCTCAGGATGACATGGAAAAGGCCGACTGCTCACCCGACAGTGATGGAAAACATGCCTGTCCCCATGGTTTAAGAAAGATTGTTCCTCTGAGAACAGCTCCCGGTAAAAACACTCATCACATGCTCTCAACTGGCAAGACGCTTGTCCTGACTTTCTCTGTCTGGTTCATTCCTCAACCAGCATTTTCTGCTCTTTCTGGAGACCTTTTTACTCAGTTTTCCATAACTGTCATCTGGCTGTTTTACACGATAAGTACTGTGGGTTAAGGGAGCTTTTATAGAAGCACAGCTATGTCAAGGACAGAGGCAATATTTCTTCCTCCATAGGAAATGGAGCTGGAGGTCCATGACCTCTTGTCCCGTCCGTACCAGTGTGGCACATTTCATCTTTGCAGCAACCACATTCAAAGACTTCTTTGTCCTGTCTCACTTCAGTTTTCTGCAGACTGGCCAACCCTGCTTCTTCCAGGGGTTTTCCAGACCTCAGGACACTTACTGTTTTTTCCAGCACCAGTTCCCACTTCTCCAAAGCCTTCCCAACGTGCAGTCCATGAACCCGCACACAGTACCTCAGAGATGGTCTTTCCCATCTCTCCCCGCCTGCTCCCATATCTCTTTCAGACCTCTCAGGTCAGCCAAAAACAAATCCCATCCCAGTCCTGCCCTCCTGAGCACCTGCAGCCATTTCCAGCATGGCCTCATGCGAAATTTCCCAAGCCTGTTCCCTGTTCTTCCAGCTAATGCATTTGTGAGACTGGGAGTAGTGCTGGCCTCAGGATGCACATTTCCACCACCACCCCCAGCTTGACAATGCCCCATTAACAGCTTATTCTTCATCAGGACCATATTCCCTTGTTTACTTATCAGATAATAATGTAGGCGGATGGGGACCTCTGGAGGTCTCTGGCCCGACCCCCCACTCAGAGCAGTGCCAGCCTGGAACAGGTTGCTAAGGGCAATGCTCAGTAAAGTTGTGAATATTTACAAGGATGGAAATCGTTCATGCCCAGTGCACCTCCAAAAAACGTCTGGCTCCATCACCTCTATACCCTGCCATTGGGCAGCTGAAGACAGCAATGAGATCCCTCCTGAGCCCCCCAGGGGAAAAGCTTGTGTAAAACCCCTAGGTGGGACCAAATGACCCTGGAACGAGCAGGGACATATTCATCAGCAGGGTTAAAGCAGTCTCCATGTTAGATAGTGCCTGATCCCCAGATGCCTGCTTTCCCACTGCCTCTCCGAGCTTTTCTCAGCTTCTCCTGGGTCCTCAGCTCAGCATCCTCAAGGCCAAGGAAACAGGCTCCCTTCCCCTCCACCTCCACTCATGATTCAGAAGTTCACGAGTTTGAAGTTTCATTTTTCTTAAAAGGAAAAAAAAAAAATCGCAAAACTCTATCTCTTTAGCTTTTCTCCCTTTCGCTCTGAAAACAGCTCATAACACTGGTGAAGGGAAGAATGACTCCTTTCTTTTACTCTCCGGGCTATTAACTGTTCCTGTGCTGTAATATTCCCTATTTCAGGGCAGCAAGTGATGCTATGTCAGAAAGAGCCAGCACCGCAGGTGCACGAGTGGTTGCTATCTGAGGACTAACAGCCTCATAGCTTCTCTGCCGACAGGCCAGGCAGGTGACTTACAGCCAACACTGGCCACCACGCAGCACAGGGGCCGTCCCAGGAGTGCCACGTGGGAAAACCCACCTCCTAAATGCTCCCCATCATATTCACCGCGGAAGAGAAGTTACATTTATTGCTTAAGCAGGCACAGTGATTTAGCTCAGTTGCTGGATCGGTCTTTCTGTAACCTCCTTCCTTGGGACACAGAAGATTTATGGTCCAATGGCTTGCGCCATGGACTTTCCTGTAAATTTTTACAATACATTTTAAGTTTCATTAGTACTGAAAAGCAAGCACAGATCACGTTTATGTATCCACATTTTAAGCCCAGAACAAGTCTTTTCCTTCCCTAAGATCCATTATTTGAATCTAGCCTGTAGGTTATTCAGTATTTTACAGCATCATTAAATACATAAATTTGGTAACACCATTAAAAAGAAAACTGCAAATATGATACAGGATAAACCGCATCTACTAGAGAACAGGAGAGTCATGATGCTCTTCGTGCCTTTTTACTGGCAACAGGAGCCAAAAAAATTGTGTTTCAATGGCCTGCCCAGATAGCGGTGACTTGCTGGGGACGCAGGAGAGAGTGAATGGATGAAACCCTTTTGGTAGCACGGCGAGGCTTGCACATTTGGGCTGCTAGCTGGCTGAACCCACTCTGCAGAAGCAGAGTAAATCAGGAGGGTTGTGAGGATGCTGTATGTTGTACTTGGCCTCGGAGACACTGGAGAACATCACTTCCATGTCATCCAAGGAAAGAATAACTAAGGCCTGCTTATAGATATATGGCAGCTCCAGGATATTATTTGCTTTGGATGAGCTAAGCACCTGCACACTGAAGTTTTATGCTTTGCCATCCTCTCCCACTCTTCAGTACACCTGGGGTCCCAGGGTTTTTCTCCCAAGAAATCAGTCCAGCAGCCTTTCAAAGACACCTGGCACCCTGCCATCAAAGCATTTGCCCATTACACAGCTCCGAACTCATATTACCTTTGTGCTGGGCATGCCTTCTTAAGGCCTGTTGTTACTTCTTTTTTTTTTTTTTTTTTTTCATGTTAGGAGGTGGTATTTGTAACAAACCTTGTTTGCTTTCCCTCTGTTTATTACACCGAATTTCTGTTTTGCATAATTTCAGCATGGTGAGGAGTACGGTTCTTATTTGTTTCAAGAAAATAAACCAACCTGAAAATGTCTTACTGGTGTGTTTTTACTCTCTGATTAAGATCAAGTTCAGAAATTAGTCATTTATCAGTGAATAACCCCATGAAGTAGTAAAACAAAGACTGTTTTAATCAGCTAAAACCAGGCTTTTTCAAACTCACTCGACGTAAAAAATGGGCTTTGTGATATCAAAGCGGGCCGTAACAGACACTCAACCACTGGCAAAGTTTGACAAAACAAGACAAAATGATTGCCATATTTCCTCCCCAGCTTAATAGTCTCACTGTACGAACCAGTGCAACAGGCAGGATGTCAGCTAACATGAAAAGCTGTGGAGCCATGAGATAAGCCCTTCCCATGGGTTCCTGCTGAATTTCCCAGAATTCAGACAAGAAGAAAACCTCTAAGCCCAGTGTGTGTTGAGCAAACGCAGAGATTTTAGGTCTAGGACTACTGAATGTGTGCTGTGGAGCCTCCCACAAGAGCTGTCTCAGGGCTCAGAGCCCCAAGCAGGGTAAGCATGACTCCTTGCTCAGAGAAAGCTTCAGGATGAACACACCGGGCTGCTCTGACAAGGTGGCCCTGGCCTGCTCCAGACCTGCCAGCTTGCTGGAATGGGGTGCAAGCGTATGCTTCAACCCCCTCACAGTGAGCAAGTTTTCCTCCGAGAAGTGCATCTCATTGGCATCACTCAGATTCCTACGAGGCTACTTCAGATAGGGTCTGAAAGAGGCTCTTGGGGCAACCATGGGACAAGCTGTTTGACAGACAAGAGCAAACAATGCATTAGCATATCTGTAGCACCTTTCATTCACCAATGCATATGAGAAACGTTCACCCATGAGCAAAAGGCATCTTCTCCAGGTATGGTGTGTAGCATCAGTTTAACACCAAGCAAAACCTCTGCACACAATGGATTGCATTTGTCTCCAAACATTGGCATGGCTGAGCTGGGCAATTTCTGGCCTTGAGCCTGGGAGCATCGATCCCTTGACATCTCCAGGCCAGCTGGGAAGGAGGTGTCAGTGCATATGCAGTAGTAGTTAATCCCCCATTTCAGGCTTGTCTTCTGCTTCCAAAGCACTGGAGATCAGCTGCTGCTGGAGAAATGGGATAGGCTCATGCATATGGGGGGATTTACACCTCTCCATGGTAGGATGGCAGGTCTTGCTGATCTAGCTAGGCTTAATGTGACCCCCAGATTTGAGGGCAGAGTTGGGCAATGTTTTTGCCTGTAGGATGTGGAGTGGGTAGCCTGGGGACTCTACAGGAGAAAACATCACTTCCAGGAGTGGGATACTGGATCCCAGTGTATTTTGCTACAATTTTGAAATACAGTGATTCCCGAGGTTTCTCGGAAAACCTTTGCCAGTGATGTGACTCTGATCTTCACCCAGGTCACACAGAGCACAGGATCTCATAATGGACAGTTTGAGGCACTTCTGCTTGGGGGAAACAGCACAGCCACTTGCAAAAGATGACAGCTGCTTCCAAGCTTCCCTGCTTCAGGCTTCACCACCCCATCTCCCTTGGTACCTCCTAGCTAGGACTCCGAATGGGGGTTTCAGTCTCAGGTTCACTGACTGGCATCCCAGGGCCTGACAACCATGTCAGCTTGGGGATCTTTCCTGAAGTGTCACCTGCCTGCGTCCATGTGCCCTGCCGCCGTGTTTCGGGACACACTCCAGGCATCCCCGGCGTGCTTCCCTTTGTAGTTCGACACAACCAAATTCTGTGGCAGTTTTAACTCTTTCAGCACTTTTACAATCAGTTCCTAATCTTACAATTGTTGGTGCTGTGGTTACTTCAGTGACAATACACGTAGCCACAATGACAAGACAAACCAACTGCTAGCCACTAACTGCACTGCTTGCCAAGCACCGATACTGTCACCATGTTGGAAGGGACAGATGTTGCCTGATGGATTTGCCACCCAACAAAGCCAGGCCAAGACGAGCTGGGAAACCTGAGCAGAGACTGAACATGGTTCAGCTTCTTTGGTGCATTCTGTTTAGATCTGATAAGGGCTAGTGTCTGTGGGCCAGGGAAAAACACAAGCCAGTTAGTATTAAAATCTGTGGCTTTCATATATTTCTCACATGAGAAGCAAAAATTCTTTGTGCACAGATGCTACCAGTGACTCTATCACAATATATTTTATAAAAGAAACCAGCTATGGCATTGATGCTTCTTATCATGTCAGAAACACATTGAGGGCAATTTGGGGTTAATTATATAGGGTTCAACATCTTTGGACAGAAAAGAATTTGAGTTTGCTCTCTAATGTCAGTTCCCTGTTGAGCTCATTTTGCTGTTATGTTTTTCTCTTCCCTTTTCCCATGAAGGGCTGGAGATAGCTTAGCAGGCTTTGTTTTGTTTTTCTAGAAACTGGGGAAAACATGCATCCTCCTGTGTTGATTCCAATTTTTCTCTGCCATGTCACATCTATGCTGCTCTGAAATGCCCACAAATTAGTAATTCCAGGGTCATCTGAGATGGTCCTTAAGAGGTGAGGGCTTGGCAGGTTACTTTTGACATCTGTCATGAGAGCGAGCGAATCAAGCTGGATTCCACAGCAAAAGACACTTCCAGTTTTTATCCTAATTAAAACCACTGATCCTGTGAAAAGTTTCTCTCCACAAACTGGCATGTTCCCATAAGAAGAGCCAGGCACAGATGTTCCCAGTTAGCTGCCTTTGGTGTTTCTCCCCAAGGCTCAGCACCACACATCGGGCCTGTTCAGCAAAGCCGTTCCCCAGCAAAGAGCAGAAGAGCCCTTTTCTTCACACATGGCATCCAACACGCAATGGCACGCAATGCTCAGCAGGGCAAGCACGTGGTCCCTGCTCCAGCACGGACCCTCTGCAGGCCATGGTGCACAAGTGCACCGCCAGCCGTGTCCCCAGCAATGTCCCCTTGCACTCGCCTCCTCCCTTGCGTTTCTCCAGACAGGTCTCTTCAGCTTTCTCCTCACGTGTCTCCTTTTGTGCCTCCTCTCACGTGCCTCCCTTCCTGTATCCCCCTAGCAGCTACCACTCTTTCTTAAATATGTCTGAGCAGAGGTGCTGTGTGCTCCTCTGACACGGCTTTGGTCTGTGGTGGGTTGTTTTCATCGGTTTCAGAACTGGCTGGAATTGGCCATGACCAGCACTGGACGGTTCATGGCCTCCTCCCATATAGGGCACCCTGCAGCCCCTGCTACCAAAGCCCTGCCATTTATGCCCAATACACTCCACCCCCCCCCCCTCTGCAAAACACATTTAAGAACTGTTTGAATACATATCCATTAAAAATGCTATTTTTAACATCATCGCAACCTTAATATACATTTATAAATTTTACCCTTCCTCCCAGACAATAGGGATTGGCACTGTGCAAGGGGTACATGCACACAACAGAACTCCCTCCTCACCCCTGGGAACCAGATTATCAGGGTTAACACTGCCACAGTCCGAGCAGGCACTCTGCACAACCTCCGCCCCTTGTCCCTGCAGACCAGGCTGTGCGGGTTAACACCGCCACAAACTGAGCACATACATCTTGCAAACATCACCCTTGTCCCAGTAAAACACAAAACCCAGAAGGTTACAACAGTCTGAATATTCAGTGTACTTTAGCGTACAAGCCAATGATTAAGATAGTATGAGCAACGAGTAACACTACTGCTGGAGGTACCGAGATGTTAATGACTCCAGTCACTGCAGGCTTCATCCAGACTTGAAATGAGTGGTGAACAGTGTTGCTTGGTGCAGTGGGGGCATTTCCTTATCTGGGGAGTAAAACGATGACCCAAACAGTTTTGGTCTCCTCGAGCTTCATACAAGAGCATTAGCTGAGCTCTGACCTCTGATCTCCAAAGGGCTTTCTGTCCCACCTCATCACATCCTTCCCCTTTTTCTTCAGGAACATCCGTAAGTCCCAACATGTGGAGCAGGAACATGGAAAATTTTCAGCCTTTCTTGACACCTTTTCCCTGGCTGACCACACTACTGGACTCTCTGCATCATCCTTGGCCACGCTGCTAATCTCACACCTGTCTTCCACCATGCTCCCCTCAGTACAGTACGTATAAGTTTCTCCTTGATCAACAGGACTTTCCACCAGCTTATCAGGCGATACCCAGAGGGGTGTTGCAACTGCCTAGCTGTCAGAGCCTTTGGGCATTAGAGATCACTGCCTTTTCAGGGTCCCTTCCCCCTTGCGTGCAAACACACTCCAGCAGTCCAAGCAACTGCAACTGATTACCTCCTTCTTCCCAATCCCTCCACGGGTGTTTCTTACCTGCAGGATTACCAAGATCAGACCATTGCTCCACATAACCCTCTGTGAGCTGACCCCAAAGCCCTCTGTTGCACAGGGCAGTGTCGCAAGTGGCACAGGCCCCAAGCTCCCCAGAGCAATGCTCTCTTGAGCCATCGGCTGTGTCCCACCAGCTCCGGTTTCCCAGCACCTCCCTGGGGCAGTGGCTGTAGGTGTCCTGCATTTCTTTAAGTTCACTCTGAGTAAAGACATCCGAGTCCTTAGTTTCCCACCCGAGGTGTTGGGTGCAGATTGCATCTATCCCTCCAACCCAGCAAACACCCTACTGCCACCACAGCACAACATCACAAACGTGCAGCACCAAAATCAAGGCTCCTTCTGCAGTCTTGAAAACATAACAGTTCCTCCAGTCCCAGACTCTGCCCAGACCAGGTGTTGCCCACATCTTCCACCAATTATTATCATGGGCAAAACAGCCCCTTCCAGGGTATGCCTGCCACAGTGTGGGTCCTGAAGACAGGCCCCTCGGAGGGCTATGTCCCCCAGCACGGGGCACCTCCTTCCACGAACGCACCTCCAGCTGTGTCCCCTACAATATCCCTTTCTACTGGCCTCCTCCACTTCATTTCTCTAAACAGGTCTCTTCATATTTCTCCTCACACTTCCCCTTTTGTGTCTTCTCTCACATCCCCCCTTCTGTTAGTGACGGGGATGCAGCCCTCAGCCTGGAAGATCCATAAATCAGTGCCACAAGTTGGATTGAACCAGATCTCATTCCTGATTTTCCTGTTCTTGCCCCAAATTCCTCAGCATCAGCCCATGGGCCAACAATGGGATGGAAGCTGTGACCACCATGCAGAGCACTGAGCTGGCAAGTGGAGTCACAGGCTGTGTGTGGGAGGACGCAGTGTGCAGGTGAGGTGGTGGAGGTGTTTGTGCTAGAGCTGTGCATTGGGCGGCAGATTTGTGGCACATCCTAGAGTCTGTGGTTTGGGGTTAGGGGTGCAGATATCTGAGGCAAACAGGTCTGCCTGGAAATGACATTTTCTGCACTTTGGGTAAATATCCTCCCACTGGCCTATGCTCCATGATGGCCTTGGCCAGAAAGGGCCCTTGGAAGGGCGCTGGGGTCAACTGTACAGAAACTTCCTGGATAAATGTCTGTCCTGCACCTTTTTAGGGCCCTCCAGGGTGATGGAAAGGTACCACAGGATGAGACTGTGGGCAGGGAGCAGTGAAGTGTTCACCCAGCATGGCAATACGGGGGTGTCCTTTTTTTTAGAAAGATTTCTACACTGGGGAGAGATGGGATCCACCTCACCAATGGGGCATGCGTGTCTTTGCCATCAGACTGGCCAGCCTGGTAAGGAGGTCTTTAAACTAGGAAAGATGGGGGGAAGGGGAGAGCTATAGAGACAGGGTAGTCGGCAAAACGCAGCTCAAGTCAGGATGCCTCCAGCAGGTGCATGCAGCCAGGGAAGAGCACATGGGACATGGCTATGGAGGATCCTCTTGCATCCCTCCTGGGAAACCTGCATGCTCGATCACCTCTCTGAAATGCCTGTACACCAATGCATGCAGCATGGGGAATCACAGAATCACAGAATGGTTGAGGTTGGAAGGAACCTCTGGAGATCGTCTAAGTTCAACCCCCCTGCTCAAGCAGAGTCACCTAGAGCACGTTGCACAGGATCATGTCCAGGCAGGTTTTGAATATCTCCAGAGAAGGAGACTCCACAACCTCTTTGGGCAGCCTGTTCCAGTGCGCTGTCACCCTCACAGTAAAGAAGTGGGAACAAACAGGAAGAACTAGAGATATGTGTGCGGTCACAGGGCCATGGTCTCATTGCCATTACAGAGACATGGTGGGATAGCTCGCATGACTGGAGTGCTGTCATGGATGGCTACGTGCTTTTTAGGAAAGACAGGCCAGGAAAGTGAGGTGGTGGAGTTGCTCTTTATGTGAGAGAGCAACTGGAATGTACTGAGCTGTGCCTAGGGGTGGATGAAGAGCGAGTCGAGAGCTTATGGGTAAGGATCAAAGGGCAGGCTAGCACGGGTGACACTGTGGTGGGTGTTTACTACAGGCCACCTGCTCAGGAAGAGGAAGTCGATGAGGCCTTCTACAGACAGCTGGAAGTAGCCTCACGATCCCAGGCCCTGGTTCTCATGGGGGACTTCAACCACCCTGATATCTGCTGGAGAGACAACACAGCTAGGCACAAACAGTCCCGGAGGTTCCTGCAGAGCATTGGTGACAACTTCTTGACACAGGTGGTGGAGGAGCCAACGAGGAGAGGTGTGCTGCTGGACCTCGTACTAACAAACAAAGAAGGACTGGTGGAAGATGTGAAGGTTGGGGGCTGCCTTGGCTGCAGTGACCATGAGATGGTGGAGTTCAGGATCCTGAGAAAAGGAAGCAGGGAAACGAGCAGGATCACAGCCCTGGACTTCAGGAGAGCAAACTTTGGCCTCTTCAGGGACCTACTTGGAGTAATCCCATGGGTTATGGCCCTAGAAGGAAGGGGGGTCCAAGAGAGCTGGTTAATATTCAAGCATTACTTCCTCCAAGCTCAAGATCAGTGCATCCCTATGAGTAAGAAGTCAAGCAAAGGGGGCAGGACACCTGTGTGGATGAGCAAGGAGCTCCTGGCAAAACTCAAACAGAAGAAGGAAGGATACAGAAAGTGGAAAGGGGGACAGGCCACTTGGGAGGAATATAGGAACGTTGTCAGAGTATGCAGGGATGCGACGAGGAAGGCTAAGGCCCGTTTGGACTTAAATCTGGCAAGGGATGTCAAGGACAACAAGAAGGGCTTCTTCAAATACATCAGTAGCAAGAGGAAGACCGGGGAAAATGCGGGCCCATTGCTGAATGGGGTGGGTGCCCTGGTGACGAAGGATGCAGAGAAGGCCGAGTTACTGAATGCCTTCTTTGCTTCAGTCTTTACGGCTCAGGCCAGCCCTCAGGAATCCCAGACCCTGGAGGCAAGAGAGAAAGTCTGGAGGAAGGAAGACTTTCCCTTGGTGGAGGAGGAGTGGGTTAGAGAACATTTAGGCAAACTTGACACCCACAAATCCATGGGCCCTGATGGGATGCACCCACGAGTGCTGAGGGAGCTGGCGGATGTTATTGCTAAGCCACTCTCCATCATCTTTGAAAGGTCATGGAGAACAGGAGAGGTGCCTGAGGACTGGAAGAAAGCCAGTGTCACCCCAGTCTTCAAAAAGGGCAAGAAGGAGGACCCAGGGAACTACAGGCCAGTCAGCCTCACCTCCATCCCTGGAAAGGGGATGGAGCAGCTCATCCTGGAGGCCATCTCCAAGCATGTGGAGGAAAAGAAGGTGATCAGGAGTAGTCAGCATGGCTTCGCCAAGGGGAAATCATGCCTAACCAATCTGATAGCCTTCTATGATGGAATGACTGGCTGGGGAGATGAGGGGAGAGCAGTGGATGTTGTCTACCTAGACTTCAGCAAGGCTTTTGACACTGTCTCCCATAACATCCTCATAGACAAGCTCAGGAAGTGTGGGTTAGATGAGTGGACAGTGAGGTGGATTGAGAACTGGCTGAATGGCAGAGCTCAGAGGGTTGTGATCAGTGGCACAGGGTCTAGTTGGAGGCCTGTAGCTAGCGGTGTCCCCCAGGGGTCAGTACTGGGTCCAGTCTTGTTCAACTTCTTCATCAATGACCTGGATGAAGGCACAGAGTGCACCCTCAGCAAGTTTGCTGATGATACAAAACTGGGAGGAGTGGCCGATACACCAGAGGGCTGTGCTGCCATTCAAAGAGACTTGGACAGGCTGGAGAGGTGGGCAGAGAGGAACCTCCTGAAGTTCAACAGAGGCAAGTGCAGGGTCCTGCACCTGGGGAGGAATAACCCCATGCACCAGGACAGGTTGGGGGTTGACCTGCTGGAAAGCAGCTCTGTGGAGAAGGACCTGGGAGTGCTGGTGGACACCAAGTTGACCATGAGGCAGCAATGGGCCCTTGTGGCCAAGAAGGCCAATGGTCTCCTGGGGTGCATCAGGAAGAGTGTTGCCAGCAGGTCGAGGGAGGTGATTCTCCCCCTCTACTCAGCCCTGCTGAGGCCACATCTGGAGTCCTGTGTCCAGTTCTGGGCTCCCCAGTATGAGAGACATATGGCACTACTGGAGCAAGCCCAGCATACGGCTGCGAAGATGATCAGGGGACTGGAGCATCTCTCTTATGAGGAAAGGCTGAGAGAGCTGGGCCTGTTTAGCTTGGAGAAGAGAAGGCTGAGAGGAGATCTTATCAAGGTGTACAAGTATCTGAAGGGAGGGTGTCGAGAGGATGGGACCAGACTCTTTTCAGTGGTGCCCAGTGACAGGACGCGAGGCAACGGGCACAAACTGAAACACAGACGCTTCCATCTGAACATGAGGAAAAACTTCTTCACTGTGAGGGTGACAGAGCAGTGGAACAGGTTGCCCAGAGAGGTTGTGGAGTCTCCTTCTCTGGAGATATTCAAAACCCACCGGGACGCGATCCTGTGCAACATGCTCTAGGTGACCCTGCTTGGGCAGGGGGGTTGGACTTAGACGATCTCTGGAGGTCCCTTCTAACCTCAACCATTCTGTGATTCTGTGATTTCCCCTCTGCTTTTCGAACATCTTTGAGTACTCAGAGGACCCTGTGCCAGGAAGCCCTGGCTGCATGGAGAAGCATGCCTGGCTCTTTGGTTTTGAACCTGGTCCATTAGGATTTTGTTCAATGTTCCCTAGCCCTTGTATTGGAAAAACAGTGAAGACTGAAGGAAAAAGGTTCAGTAAAGGGCGAGTTTCTATCTGACCCCTTATGTGAGATCTGACTGGGTTCAAGGGCCCCAATTACATATGCCCGGGTACCACAGCCATATTTAACGATAGCCATAGCTATACCCCCATCAGTTTCACATCAGAATTCACCATCAGTGGTCATTAAGAGTTCATTCATTCATGCTAAAGCGCAACAAGCTATAAAAGTGCAGACACACTCAACAGAGAGGGAGCCTGATGCTCCTCAGTGCTATTAAATCTCTGTGTTAGTGCATTGCATGCCCAAAGAGGGATGGCAGGTGAATTTTGAAGCCCAAGGAGAACCTGGCCACCAAACCACAAGTTCTCAGCAAGCCCTGCTCAAGCAGCATGATGCCCAGCTATAATGGGGGCTTTGTCCCTTTTCCTGTGGAGGAAGGGGTGACTTTTTCCCCACGCAGACACGCTGGTGGCAGAGAGCACTGCTGATTTGCAGCAGGTGGAGGTGAGGTCCCAGGCTTTCATTTGGGACCACTGGAGGTCATTACAGATAGATTAATTTGGGGCTTTTAGTGTCTGCCTATTCCAAAGGGCTGTAAAAATACCCACTTGATGCACCAGTGTGCCTGAATTCATCTCTGTCCCCTTTTCCTTTCAGTTAGGAGAGAAAAAAAAAAGGGAGAGAGAACAGTACATGATCCCTCCTTTCTAATTATTTCAATATGCGGGTAAATGAGACTTACGTTGGAAGCGACGTGCCGTTTCATGGCCAACTTGGCTGAATTTCAAGGGATAAAAAGCCCCAAAATGAACCCAGAACCTGTTTATGTTAAAGGCATTAGAGCACAATGTCTTCTGCCTTGCAGGGTAATTGATTCAGCTGGGCTGATTACTACATGGAGGGAGGCAACTGGGACAGGTCTCCAAGGACCTGGGGGGATTTCGTCCCCTTGCTGCCCAGCAGAAATGTCCCCTTGGGGAGGAAGGACCTGAGCCTGCCTGCATCAGCCTGGGGCAGCAGCTCAGATGCACGTTAGCTGCTCCGAAAAGCAATCGCAACCTGCAGTGACGCAGCACGGCCTGGCTACGCAGGCATCCCTCTGCAACCTCCTGCTTGCAGCCTCCTTGCAGGGATGCAGTTTTGCCTGGCCCCAAAACCTCTCCTCTCCTGCATGCTCAGCAGTACCTTGCCACACCGAATGGCCAGACCAGGCCACCAGCGCAGCAAAAATGAGCAGCCAGGGCTGAGCAGAGCCCAGACCTTACCCCAGCACAGGCAGAGCATGAAGTTGGGCAGAAAATGTCCTACCTCCAAGAGAGCCAGAAGAAATTGCCTCAAGAGCATCACTCCTGCATCCACATCCCTGCTCATGTGTCCCAGGGGCAGGAATAGGCAGAGACCTAAAACAGAAGCATCAAACAACACGTCAGGTACGGGCTTGCAAAGCTCCTTTGCAAGCATGCGGGCATATAGGTATACATGCAGCATATACACATGCCTCCGTGCAAACACGCTCACATGCATAGGCTGCATGCTATCCACAGGGAAGCATAAAGAAATAAAAACCGTGACGCCCCTCGTGTGTCTTCCCTGTAGCGGCTAACTAAAACACTTTGCAAGACAAGCCTTTGCACTGCGCGTGCCCCAGCTCCCACAGATGACAACTCTGAGCTATTTCCACTGTGGGCTATGGCCAAAAAGAGGAAATTTCATTTCTAGGGATAAAACAATAACATTTGCAGGCACACAGAGGAGGAGGGGTGCTACACGGGTAGCTATTGCCGGTTGGAAAACATACAGCGTCTTCCCCTCCTCCCACATCCTCCCCCCAGAATATTGCAACAAAAATGGAAAAAAAATCACTGCAGTCCTTATCCATGGAAAAAGTTGGTTTTCTGGCCAAGCTTCAAACCCAGGAAGATTTAGCCAGAAAACACCAAACCTTCTCATCTTGTGGATGCACACTTCATTTTAAATTTTACAAGAAGCCAAAGCTTTCTGTAGAAAGGAGAAAGGCTTTTTTGGTAAATTTTTGTCGTTGTCAAAAATCCAATTTTCCTTCCAAAAAAAAAAAAAAGAAAAGAAAAAGAATAACCGGTGGAAAATTTTCAACCTGCCCTCAGTGTAGCTATCAGGGAGCTGGCCTTGTGCCCAGGATGTGTAGAGAAAATGTGTAACGTAAGATGGACCCAGCTGTTCAAAGAAACAACTGACTCAGGCAGAAGTTAGACACATGGTATCTTTTTGGGGTTGGAGTGGAAAAAAAAAAACTTTTTAAAAAAGCATTTGCAAAAAAATACGCAGGTATTTTCTTTCGGATGTGTTATTCCTTCATTGGTTATGCATTATGTAAATGTAAAAAGCAGTGCACATGCTGTTAATTAATAAAAAAAAGTTAATTGTAATCTGCCAAAGCGTAATTAGATCTATTCTGACCCTAACGAAACCAGAGCCCCAAACTGGGCGATACTCATATAACACCACACTTGATACTGCGAAGACCTTTTTGAAGGGTCAGTTTACGCTTTGCTGAGCCGTCAGAGACATCGCGCAGGGCTGCTGGCTGCAGCGACACGCCATGCGAATGCAAACCGAACCCTCCCGGAGCTTTGTTTTTGCCTTTTTGGGGGCAGGGGGGCTTATTCCTCTTGTCAGCTTGGCAGAAACATTAATATAGGCTGTCCCATGCAGAGTTTGCAGCGTGGAGGTGCTAAGGCCGCGGCGTGAGCTTCCTGCAGTTTCCTTTCTCAACCTCCCCGAAGCCTAAATAAGCAAGAAGGGGCTCCGGCAGCCCAGCGCCGCGGGAAATGGAGAGCGGGATTTGCCCTCCAGCAGCAACTCGCGTGGCCCCGGGAGCCGGCGACGCACCGTGGCACGAGCGGCCTCTTGCACCAACGCGCTGGCACTACTTTGCACGTTCCTTGAGCACTGAGCCACCCATTCCTGTGCTCCCATCCGAACCACCACTAAAGCGGACCGGAGGGCTGCAAAAGCACGTCCCTCAGCTGGGAGGGGAAGGGGAAACGGAGCAAAAGCCCGGCCATGAGCTGAAAGCACATCCGCAAAAGGCATTTGCACTACAGAAGAGCATAAAAATTAATTAAGAGTATAAAAATAAAAAGAGCGTATTTGCAGTCGGTGCCGATAAGCTGCATTTCTTTGCAGGGCGATTTGCACGCGTGCCAGCATTTCGGGGTGCATTGCTCCAGTCCTGCCGTGTGCAGGAAGCCGGAGGGATGCACTTCCTCGCTGTCATCCTTGTGTGGTTGCAGCGCTCCGGGGCAGATCATGCCCCAGAGGCGTGACGGAGAGGAAAAGCGCGCTCGGCTCGTGATCCGGGCTGGGGAAGGGGCCGTCCGGAAGGACCCCCCCGAGGAGCTGCACCAGCAGCCCAGTCCCCAGGCTGGCCGGCAAGCCCAGCCGCCTGCAGGGCTCTGCCGGGCTCTAAATCTCTCCAGCTCCGCGTCGTTTCTGATATCGCCTGCCCTTCCCATAAGCCAAACGCAGCGGGTCCGGCGAGCACGTGAGCGGCCCTGGGCGGCGCGGGAACGGCGAGCAAGAGTCCGGCTCCCGGGCTGCCGCCGGCAGCACCTGCCTTCCCGGGGAGCAAAAACAAGTCACTCGTCACAGCAAAACCATGAAAGAAAAACCGCAAAGACCTAAGCACTTCTGAGTCATTCCCCCTGCCTGGTACAGGGTGACATTCCTCTAAAGCCCGTCGCCACCTGCAGCCCGCCCCGAACTGCTGCTCTGCGCTGCTTGCGCCCGCTGGCGCCGCACCCAGCACTGCGCCGGCGCCGGGCTTTGCCAGCGCGATGGTTTCCCCTGCCCGTCTCAAGCGCCCAGAACTAAGGGCTTGGGCAGGCGAAACCTTGAGGAAACGCTCCGTTTCTCAGCAGGAACTGCATTTCTGTGATTCACTGAATTGCTAAGAGCTTTTGCGGGACTGTCGTGATGGGAGCAGCAGGCTCTGGTTGCGCCCTGGTGCTTCGATATCGTGCGCTGGTATCGAGTACATACCCGGGAGCTGGTTTTGCTCGTCCCATTGCGACGTTCGTGCTCCCCCCTTCCTGCAGCAGCTCCTGGGCGGCAAAGGCCCTTTGGCCAGGGCATGCAGGCAAGCGCAGCAATAGCTCCTTCTTAAAGACCGAAGGGCAAAGCGCAGAGAAGAGCAGAGGTGACAGTTTTCAAGGTCTTAGCACCCTCAGCTGGGCCAAAGCGGCACGCGTGTGCTCGGGGCCAGCTGAGCGCTCTGCTGAAGGTCTCGGTTCAGCTTTGCTTTAACACAGATTTGGTCGCCGCCTCGGAGCCCTGGGGTGGGAGTCGGGATGCGGCGTCACCCTGGGATGCAGGAGCTGTGGCGGGCTTGGAGGTCACACGCGGCTCAGTGAAGTCTCCAGTCCCCACAGGGACTTTGGGGTGGCCTCAGGGCTCCTGCAGCAGGAGGGCAAAGGGGCTGCAACCCCCTGGCCCTGTGACGCTCACTTTGCCCATCGGCAGCTCTTTAAAGCTCCGTGGACGGATGATGCCCTAAGGGCTCAGCAGCCCCTTTCCCATGCCACGCTCTTTCTCTCCCGTCCAGATGTTTTGCCCTGACTGAGCCCCAAAACATCGGGACAGCTTCATGATACAAACACTTCCTTTGCCTCTTTCCTGTAAAATCGCATGCCTTTTTTGTTTTTTTTTTTAATTGTGAAAAGGCTCGTTTGAAACTTGAATGGAGATTAAACATTCACAGAAAGTGCTATCAGAATTAGTCACTGGTTGTAGCATTGCTATTTGCGTGAGTCATGGAGGTTAACTGCGAGGCTCTTCAATTAAAGCCCTGCCGGGTTTTCAATTTTTAGGCTGTCCTCAGAAGACCTTTCGGTAACTTTTTGCTGGTTCTGCTCAGAACTGGCAGCTGTTCTCGGGCATGTGTGTTTACCGAAATACCAGTAGTAACTGCAAACACTTTTCCATGTGATTACGCGCGGCAGCCGAGGCTGTTTTGGCCGTGCTGCTTACTCACGCTATGAAAACAGTGGTGGGGCCGAGGAGGCGTCCAACAAGCTCCCCCTGCTGCTCAGCCTGGCCGGGCCACTCCAGGGCTCGTCGGTGCCCAGAAATTGCGGATTTGGAGCATGCAGCACCGTCTTGCTCCTTGTTTTATACGGGAGCCTCGGAGGCTGTCGCAGGGCAGACAAGAACCATCGCTTGATCTGCACCATGCACCCCCAGGCACCTTAGCATGGTGCAGAGGAGCTGGGCTCGGTGCTGGGCACCTCCAAGCCCCACTGCTGAGCCCCGGTGAAATGCAAGGCCTGGCCCCCGCGGGGAGCAGTCTCTGGGCTTGCCTGCGGCCAGCGCAGACTTTATATCTTTACAGCGCAGGTTTTGGCCTCTCATTGAAAATTCTCCCTGCTGCGCACAAGACACAAAGGAGGAGAAAGATCACGAGCACCAAACAGTTGGAGAGGACATACTCAGCACAGCTTAGGGACTCCATTAGTTCAGCCAGAGCGACTGTGGCAGTGTTTAGCTTCCTTCGCTGGGAAGCAGCGGGGATTTAGCCCATGCTTATTCCCACCTTGGGGGTGCGGGAGCGACCCAGTGGGTTGCAGCACGGCAAGAGAAGCCAGGTGCTGGTGGCTTGGGCTTAGCGGTCCACCGCTTCGGAGAGCCAAAGCCAGCTCTGCCCACGGGGCCAGCGCCGGCAGAGGTCACTGTTGCTGAAAAATGAGCACGCGTGTGCGCGCGTGCGCGGGCCGAAAAAGGGAACTTTGCGGGGAAAAGGCGCTCGTCACCCATTGGGCGGGCCATATTTTAAAAAAGCGCCGCGCTCGAGTTGCCAGGAGGAGCCGGAGGCAGCCGGGTTCTCGGGGAGGACAAGACCCTCGGTTCGGCCAGCGCGGGACGGGCCGCCTTCCGCGAGCCGTGTGGCTGACGAAGGCCGGGCGCTGCGCTAACCGCTTCCTGCCCCGCAGGCAAGCTGCCTTACTGGAAACGTGAGAGTCAAAAATTACCACTTCAGATTGAAAAAGGAAAAAAAAAAAAAAAAAAAAAAAAAAAAAAAAAAGCAGCATCGCTCCATCTCGAACGCTCCCCAGGACCGCGCTCGTTCGCTGCCCAGGAAGCCGGGTGCCCCAAACCCGACTCTCCTCCTCCAATCTGCCCATGTCTTTTCACTGCTGCCTTGCAAGCACGGACCCGGGGCTCAACGCCTGGCTAATTTTATGAATTGTTAAAGGAGGGAAACTATGGGGGGGGGGGTAAGAAAGCAAAACAAAAAGACGTGGTTTGAGGCAGGCAGGTTGCTTTTTGACGGGGCGCCCGGCACGTGACTCATGCTGGCAGTAGCGGCAAGTCACGGCGAGTTTTTCGAATTTCTGCAGCCGCAGATTTGCTCCTGTTCCCTGAAATAGGAGAGTGGCTGCTGTGCCCGGCCCGGCTGTCCCCTACAGCTGCCACTGCAAGGCCAAACCCTGCCCTGCCCCTCACGCATCTATTTTTTCCCTGTCTCAAGCTTACAGGGAAGTGCGTGGATTAACTGCAAGCTGCTTTCAATTCACCCCCAGGTGCCAATTGCCAATCCAGCCCTCAGTGCCTCCTGGTGTCCCTGAAGGAATCTGAACAATGATACAGGTTTCCGATAAAGAAAAGCTCTGTTTTCACCCCAAAGTAGCAGCAGCCTGGCTAAAAGGCAGCCTCAGCCAATTTGCTTTCAAGAGTTTGAGACTAAGTTCTCAGCAAAAGAGGCAAAGAGGAGGGGAACATGATAAAAACCTGCATAACGTGGGATAGGTTGGAGAAGCTGCCTTCTAGTCCCTTAAAGCCAAGCTAGGGATTTCTGATAATACGGAACAACCCGAGATTAAAAGAAAATGAGAAAAGGAAATAGCCTTTACATATAGCGTGCAGCTAGAAGGGGAACTCACTGCCACAGGATATTGCTGAGGCCAAAAATTTAGCGAGACACGAAGAGGGACGGGATGGTTACACCAGAGAAAGCACAACGGTCGGAGCGCTGATGACGGGAAGAGGGCTGAAAGGGACAAAAAAAGCTCCCCCCACCCCTCCTAGAGGGCAGGATGAAATCAAACATGGGGACAGGTTACTCCACACAGGGTATCTGTCCTGGCTGGCGATAACCATGGCAGGGAGGGAAAACCAGGGCCTCTGGATGTTGCATCTGCAGTGATATTGCACCTGCTTCACTGAATAAACCTGTGTTTCCCAGCATGAGCTGGGGCGCTGTTAGCTCTCTAAATCCTATTAGTGGATTAGGAAGGCTATTAAATTCTTAATAAAGAGATTTGGTTCCAAAAGGGCAATAGCAAAACGTAAACAAACCCCCACTAAATAAGGTCTGAGACGATCTGAAAAGACATCTTTGCTTCCCATGGCCAAAAAGGTGTCATTTCTGTGGATTTGGTCAGGGGCAGGTCCTGAAGTCTGAGTCAGGCCAGGCTTGTTTTCACTGGTGAACAAGCGAGTGTCCCAAAATACGAATGCCCCATGTCTTGCCTTCGCTGGCCCACCAATGGTTGCAAGGGCAGTATATTTGTTGAGTTTTAACTCTGGGACCAGGTCCCATCAGCTCAGAAGGGAGGCTGTGCTAGACCCCAGCCTAAATCAGGGGCAAGATGACATCTCACTGCTATCTTTCCTCTCTGTCCTCACCCAAAGCCCAAGGGAAAGCATGCCTGTGCTAAGCACTCTGGGTCTTAACCCATGACTTCAGGTGTCCCCAGCCTCAGCTGCTTGCTGTGCCATATCCCTGCTACCAAGTCCTTGTCTGAGACTAATCTGGGCACAGGAACCAAGATCTGAGAGGAAGAGCCTCAGAAGTCCTGCTCGTGTGCGGCAGAAACCCTTGATTTCTATGTTTCACCATGTCTCTTCTGCTGGGGGATGCACACACAACAAGCCCCATGGCATGAATGGAGCTGTCACCTTCTGCAAACTCCCCTGCAGGGCCAAGCCTGGGGGAGCCCTTAGCGAGAGCCCCATGGCCCAAGCCTCAGCACATGGGCAATCTCCCCACCTCTGTTCAACTGTTCAAGGGACCTAGTGGTCCCACAGGCTGCAGGAGACCCAGGATAGGAGCTGGATGGAAGCAGAGATCAGAGCAAACCTCAGAACAGCAGTCACACAGCCAGAGCAAGGGACTGGACCCTGATGCCTCTGGGCCCAGGCACACGACTTGGACAGTCGGCTAGTTGTGGAGTTGGCCAGGTCTTGCCCACACAGAGCCACAATGCACCCTTCAAACCAGGTCCTCTTGCCAAAGTGGTGCTTGTAAACACACGTTCACTCACATGGAAGAGCACATGCCCATGGTGGGAGCAAGCTAAAGGTTTCAGTCCTGCAAGTGGGCTGGGACAGGCTTCAAGGTCCCAGGATGCTTCACAAGGAGGCACCACCCTAACAGCACAGTCACAGGAGAAGGCAAGGTGAAGCAGAAGAGAGATGCTACAGGATGATCCCTCTCTGCTGGGCAAAGAGGACACTCCTCTGCAAGGTCCCAACACTTGCTGAACCTCTCCCTCCCTGGCACACATCTCACTCTCTCCACCACCCAGACTTTGTAGTGTCCATGTGCGGACCCGTGTGGGGAGTCTGGAGCTGTCCTTCAGCTCCCTCCCAGCTGGGCATGCATCCCACTGAAGTCCTACACCAGGTCTCACCCAGAACCCAATCTTTCCAAACAGATGACCCTATCCAGGACAAGGTCTGGGGGAGAGGGCCAGGGGGGCTGCCCTACAGCTGCCCATGGACATGGAATGGTCCAGGCAAAACCAAAATATAATCTTGCATATCCATAGGTTTCATGAGCAGACAGATCTCAGAGTTTAAACATGCAAACTTTAAGCTACATCCATGCTAGACTGAGGGTAAAGAACCCAGTTCAAGCAAGAAACAGCAGCACAAGGAATAGAAGGGATTGCAAAAACTATTTTTTTTTTTTGCAATTTAAAGACATCAACAGATAAATCAACCAGCCTCAGCACTTTAAGTGACTCCCAAAGACTTGCCCATACCAGTAAATCACATCTTACCCTCGCTTGCTGGAAGAGCAGACACTGGGTGTCCAGCTGCATCTCAGCCTGGCTGCCCTCAGGAGTGGCCTGCAGGCAGCCCCTTCTTGCCCGTGCTCCACGTGGGGAGGAGAAGGCCAAGCTGGCATTCGTAACGGGCGCCAGGCGCAGCCGAGCTGAAACTCCCCCGTCTCTCTGCCCAGATCATTGGTCCAGGTCGCAGCAGCGGCTGCTTTCAAATTCTGTTAAGCCTTAAAAAGGAAACAGGAAGCTTCTCAGCTCTTGACTTCATGCAGCTCATGAGGCTCACACACACACACACACACACACACTCTCCTTCCTACCCCAAAGGTTGAAGCAACTGCAGGCAGGGTGCTTGCAGGAGGAGTCGGCCGTGGACTTCAGGTCCATGCACTGTTGTTCAAAACTCTTCTAAACTTCGACAAACCCCTCATTTGTCAGGTAGGAGAGTGACACTTTCCTTAGCATACCTTAAATTCAGGTTTCTCAACTTTTCTGTTGAAATCCAGTGTTTTTTCTTGTGTCCTCTTCCCTTCCTCCCACAATACACCAACACGAAACAAACAAACAAACAAAGATAATCTTGTTCAGCTGATTGCTATATGTGTGGTATGGGCTTTAGGAGGCTAACAAAACATTTGTCCTCATAAAACTCAGGGGCTGGAGAGCTGGGAAAAGCATGGTTTTATTTGCTTGAGGTATATTTAATGCTTCATGGCTCTCCAGTTTAGAAGAAAACAAGTTCCTCAAGCTGCAAACAAGGGACATGAGCATATGCACTCACATATATACATATACAGGAGGCAACAAAAATATCTTCTACAGCTTTCCTAATCCCTTTATCACCAATCAAGATTTTATACATTGATGACAAAAAGCAAGTATTAGCCCTTTATCTCTTTCCTGTAGTGGTATAAGCCTCCTATTGGAGGGTCACTGAGCAAGACTGCTTAAGGCAGAACCAAAATAAGCTCTTTTGAACTCTTACTCCCAAACCTTTGCCTTCCAAAGCAAGTTTATTCAAGCTGTGTTCTCTGTATATAGGTAAAGATATCAAAATCGCCTTGATTTTCTACACAGCTTGGTCTTTCACACACTTAACAGGTTTGTGAGAATTTTACCCTTACTGCTAGCTTGAATTGCAACCCACACTCCCTGTCCACAGCAAGGAATAAACAAGGGCATTGTGGCTTTCTAAACCTCTGTTTTGAGTTTAGCACATAACTGTAATCCAAGCGGAAGACTACAGGTCCATCCCTAGCCTGGCAAACAGGTAACAGCACTCATCTGGGTAGCTCGGGTGACCGTGGTCTAATACAGGGGATGTGTAAATCCAGGACTGCGTGGCTAGGTCTCATGACTCCATGTGACAGAAGTGGATTTTCCATATTTCTTCTGAGTAAATGTTTTTATTTAATTCAGACAGCAAAGAAAACATCTTTATAGAAGGGTTTTCTTTTTCTCCTGTTTTTCTTTTAGCCAGAGCAGGTTGTCCAGTCAGGTTTGGAGCGTCTCCAAGGATGGAGACTCCACACCCTCTCTGGGCAACCTGTTCCAGCATTCAACCACCCCCACAGTGAAAACCAGCTTTCTTACAGTCAGATGGAATTTCCTGTGTTTCAGTTTGTGCCCGTTGCCAATGTCCCTGGGTTCCAGCTGTCTGAGGGGTCCTGCTAGCTGCTCCTGCTCCCTTCCAAAATCTGGCATGCAAGTTCTTGCCAGCGTGGACTGAGGCATCTTCTCACACACTCTGTGCAGAAAGTGCCCCTAGGACACACCTGATTTCCTCCAGCACTTGCTGTTCCACCCATGAATGTGGTATGTGTCAGGCTCATCCTTCTTTGTAACCTCTCTTCTGACCCAGAGACCATGATCATGGGCCAGAAGCAGAACCTGGGAGACCCTCATGCCCAGGTCGCTTGCTTCAGCTAGCGCACGCAGAGTGAAAACCCATTTGCTCAATTCCCATTGCTGGGGGCAGGGGGGGAGGGGGGGGGGGGCACGCAATTCAAAAAACAGATTAGCTAAAGGCACAAGCATCTGAGCTATGACCTAAAGCGCTTGCATTTGAACTCTGTACTTCGCCCATCATGCTGGTTAAAGACTTAACCTCTCCTGAAACAAAGGATTGACTTTCCTAGGATGGGTGCCCAAGGAAATTAAATCAACTTCTGAACAGTTCAAATAAAAGGGGATTTGCCATGGGTTCCACATGGCTGTCATGGGCAGACCTGGTAACGGATCTCAGGTTCTTTCTTCAAGAAGGCCTTGAACCACTGCAAACCTTGCTTAATAAACACATCAAACATTTTTAATAATGTTTTAAAAGTTTGTAAAAAATTTCTACTTTTGCTTTTTTCATAATCACTCTTATTTTTCTTCTTCCTCCTTACATTTCCCCCCTCCCCTCAACTGTTTGGTTCCCCTCCTTGAGGGTTTGGAAAAAGGGGACCAAGATCTGCGCAAGTCCCACAGAATAAGATCAAATCTGAAATTTCAGAATAGGCGAAGTCCAACAACTTGGCTGTGGCTGCTTTTCTAGTAGTAACTAATTCCACCGCTGACTGCTTTTATTGGAGTAACTCCACCTGTTTTATGAAAAATTAAGTGCTTTGCCTGCCCAGAACAAATATAGAGCGAGCTATGTTCCAAGTTCAGTGCTCTGGGGAAAGCTCTGGGGAGATGCATAAGGCATTCTAGCAGAGATTAAGGAAACGCAAACGAATGCCCAATTATTTAAATTGTCTGTGACTAGTTTCAGTTCTTGCCCAGACATAACGTAACACTGTGGAGGCAGGTGTTTTCTCAGCAGCCACTGACTAATTGCAGAACAAAGATTAGAAAAATAATAAAAAAAAAAGGACATAAACAGTGCAATAGTGAGTATGTGGCAGAAGAGCCAGAGCAGAACAATTTATACTTACAGAGTAAGAACACTTACGCAAGAGACACCCAGTAGCCTGTCTGAGACAGAAAAGTCACGTGAATGAGATGGAAGGATCATGCCAGCTCTTGAAAGGCATTACTTGGCACAAGCCGAGCAGCATGGCAGGCAGTTTGCTTTCCTTTCCAGCCTGATATCCCAGAGGAAAAGCAAGTTTGGCTTCCTCCAGGCTGCCTATCTTCTAAAATCTACAGTACCTCATAGAAGCAGATTAAGATACACCACAGGCAAAGAAGTTATAAAAACAAGGAAATTATATGGTTCCCAGCCAAGGTCTTTTCAGAATTCACCACAAAAGACATATTTGTAAACAAGCTTTAGTTACAAAAGTAAATTTATTATTAGTTCACTTTTACACATTTCTAATTCATTGTAACAATTTATAAATAACTCCTGCTCACAGTCACCACATCTAGGGACAAGTTTTTGTTGTTTGGGAAGTTACAAAATTAAAGCACATTTTACCTGTCTGTCTTTCAAATAACATGAATCAAAGCACAGCTGGCTCTGTCGTTCAGCCACTGCATGTAAAACGAATGCTGTGAGTTTCCATGCTGGCATAACTACAGCACCATGGACTGTGGATTTCTAAGCAACAGAGGAGCAAGCCTTAGCAGCGCACGAACTGGCATATTCAACTGCTTGAACTTCAAAAGCAGCTCAGAGAAGTTCGTACTTCCTAAAGAGATTAAAGAAAAAGAAAATGATGACTTATTGGTGTTACACTTGCCCAGTAAGAGTTATCAACAGAGCACGGAGAGTCAGCCAGTGCTCAGGTTTGTATTTCTAGAGATGTGCTCCTTGCTACTCACTTTGTTGCAACACTGCATTAATGAAATTTTACTGCCTAGCCAAGCAGAATTTAAAGAAACCCCAAATTCGTTTAGGATGGCAGGAACTCCCAGAATAGAGGCTCATAACAGATAGAGAGGACACAGCAAAACAGGATAGAGGTCTTTTGACCTGATTAGATGCCCAGGCACCTGACCCAAAATTATCCAAGAAAAGCCCAGGGTGGCATGGCCTGCACAGCCTCCTGGGCCAGAGGGCTGTGGCCTCTAGTAAGGCTTCAGCAATAGATTCCTCTCATTCACCACTGAGGCAGTATTCATTTCATTCCCCTAGGGATGCCACAGAGTTCCCCAAATCAAAGCCTAGCTGCATTTCTTTTACAACCTGAGAAACCAAGTCAGTCCTTAGGCAAGCAAACAAGGAGTAGTATATCCTCAGGTTGGGCTGATGGAGGGCAAAAGAAAAGCTGCCAAATGAAAGGGCTCAGAATTTCCACAGCTTCCAGATCAGTTTACCATTAGAAACCTAGAAGAACAGGTGATCACACTGACTAGGTTCTTAAAGCAAAAAGACTTAATGACATTCAGGATAAGGCTAACATAACAAAAAACGTTGCTTTCCCCTGTCACAGCCTTTCTCATCTGGTCTTGCTGCCCTTTAGGAACATTATTACTTGTAGGTTAGTAAAAGGCCAAGATGCTTTTATATTAGCTAATTCTGGCTTCCTTAGTCCTACTTAAAGTGTCTACCTTATATGTCAATACCATTCACAAAGAGGAAAAAAAAAAATGATGGAACAGCTTTCAGAGGAAATGTACATTGCCAGATAATGTACAGGATACACTCCTCTTAATATACAGCAGAACCCCCACAAAATGTGTGTCCACGTCAGTTCAGCGTGCTGTGTCGCACTCCAACCCTACCTTCTAAGCCTCCAGCTGCCAGCTGGCTTGGTGTTGGGACCGAGTGGTAAATGAGGAAGCAAGCCAGCATGCTCAGTTGGGATTCTTCCGTAGGCTGCCCACTTAAGTAGGAATGCAAAGAGATGTCCCCTCCAGCTGTAACATATAAGACAACCTGGTGAAGCTTAGGCAGCATTTGTGGGATGAAACAAAGGTGAGACATAATTTTTCTGTGCCACAGGAAGAGCCTGCTGAAAAGGGTCTCCATCTCCCCATACAAGGTGGGCTGAGGGTTGGTTTGCAAACTTTCTTCCTTCTGCTGTGGCCACTTTTCAGCCTAATCCCCTTCTCTGCTGTGGTCACCCCTTCACTTCTGCGCCTAGAAAATTCTCCCAGTGCAACATTAGAAAAGCTTTCCCTACGAAACATAATAACCTTTCACATTAACTCAACTTTCCACCCAACAGAGCCATCAAACAATTCTTCAATGAATACCTCACACCCAAACCACTACACCGAAAACTTAATGTTGGTTGTCCCATGTATGACTGTCTTAATTTTTCACTCAGCTGTACAAGATGAGATAGATGCCTTCATACAAATACACACACAGAAGTACTCAGAATAATACTGAACAGTACACACTGTATTACTACTTTCTTACTAAAAAGGACATACATCACTAGATTTTGGAGATTTTAAAACTACAGTAGGACTGGCCTTAAGAGAACACTTGAGCTTTTAAAGCTGCCTGTATTCATGGAAATATTTAAGAGATTAAGACTTGCACAAAAAAAAGTGAAGGACTGACTGCTTTGAAATCCGTAACCAAAGCTTACATTATTGATTCTATCTGGCCAACGATTAGATAAACAGATTAAAAAGTGTATAGTGTATTCTATTCTTTCCCTTGACTGGCTTCCAGTAGCAAGTTAAAGAAAACCTAAACAAACAGCAGGTAGGCAAAATACGAAAGAGAGTTACAAAGAAGCAGTATATGGACATGACTTCAGATCTCTTATGTAAATTGTCTTATATAAGTTTTCCCTTCAGTTCTAAAAACAGAATCTTGTTTTGCTCAGGTATGTGACATGTGATCATAAGGCTAAAAAGGCAGACAAGTTGTTTTATGCTAACATACAAGTGCTTTGCCTTCAGTTATCATTTGGCAGTATTTTGAGGTAAAAGTGCACCTGGACTGGCAGAAGGACAAGAATGATGAATTGCACCCATGGCTGTAGTATTAACGTTCTCTATACCTTGAAGCCATTGATCCAAAGCGTTATCAATAGTGCACTTCATCACAGGCAGAAATTCAGAGTTCATGAAAAGCCCTCGGTTTGGATTACTGCTCATCCTCTCCTGGTGACTTCGGGAACTGAAAAATTCTAACACCAGCTTTATCTGCCACAGTTCAAATGTCTCTGACATTTCTCTTCTTTCTAATCGCCTCACAGCCTAAGCAGAGGGGAAATACAAAGCGACTGTTAGAATGTGAACTATAGGAGGAAACAAATGTTGCTGTCATAAACGCGAAGTGAATGAACATGCTCGAGAACACACTCCAAGCACTCCCCTTCTGAGTGCCTACTGAGAAAAACTGTCGACTAATGTTTCTTGGGTAGTTTCACTCTTCATTACCTCAGACCTTGCTTTAAAATCTCTGCTGTCTCCCTGCAAGCTCATTAATATGCTTATTGCTCTTCCTTCCTGATGCTTGTAAAAGCGCGTGCAACTAACAACAGTCTTCCACCAAAGTATGGCTATTAAACAAAATAGTAGTTACTTCACCTGATCTATTGCTATGTACGTGGGCAGCATCTCTGGATTTTCTTGAGTAACACACTCATAAAGAATTGAAGAGAAAAGATCCAGGATTTCCTGTTTCTGATAAAAGACACATGTTTTACAAAGTGCACATGCTAGGTACAATTTATTACAGGTTCTTATGTTGCACACATTTCCTTCCATTAAAGTTAACCCATGCACTGACATTACATAAATTAATGACAGCTAATAATGGTACACAGCTTGCTTTAGTTCTCGTGCTTATTAAAACTAGTCAAGATGTGGTTAGATTTTACTCCCTCCCTTAAGTCATTTTGCACAGAGAAACAGTTCTCCATGCAAAAACCCAACACTTCTGCTGTGATTTCACCTAACTCTTCAGGACACTAAAGAGGACTCTCAGCATTCATTAAACACATTCTGCAATGAATACAACTGGTGTATTTTCTAACACAACTAGCAGAAACTATGATGTAAACAATGGAAAAAAAACGGTAGGGTCAACACTGTTTTGCCTCTTTTGTATTACAGAACATCCCTTACAATATTCCCTGTCCCCACTACCTGAAGGACTGTATTACTGAACTCTGCTCCTTGCAGTTTAACATAGATTTTCCTACTTTTTATTTATGAAAACAAGAAACCATGTTAGTCCACCTCTAGGCATCATACCTGGCCCATGTTCACAGTTGGTTTGCAAAAATAATCAGCAAACGAAAACAGAGCAGGATCGGAAGTGAAAGCTGAAATTGCTTCTGGCTAAAAACAGATTAAAACATACTCTTAAAATTAACTTTTTGGTTTTACTGCACAAATGAAATAGCAATTTACATCCACCCTTTTCTTCCCCAGCACGCAAATGAGAACATTGCAACCTACAGAAAGCACATCATGGGTAAAGTCAGTCCGACACTTCTGTCTGCCCACAACAAATGCACATGCACATGGTGGCTCTTAGGCCAAGCTCATCCCATGTCCTATGAAAGCCACCAGATTTCCTTTCCCTGAAGTCAAGTAAATAACTTCAATACTCCTAATCACGTGGCAGAGCTGAAAAATATAGTATAAGCTGTTGTGCGTCACTTAACCATTCCAGAGGTGTCATTCCCATTTCCCTGCCAGTCTGGCCTTGGGTGCACCTCACTTCACTGCTAAAGCTCTTTTTAACAAAGATTTACCAATGTTCACTGCTATATGCCATATTGCTTGTGTAAGCAGAGGTCTCACTGCTGCTCTGCTCCAGCTAGAAAACCAGTTTGGGAGCAATACCTTGAATGCTCGAGCTTCAGAGTTTCGGTGAGTAACAGTCTGTGCTAAGAGACTGCGCCAGCCCATTGGGTCCTCCTTGTACGAGAGCTGCCCAGCTCTCAGTTTCACATACAAGATGCCACCCTTAGAAAGAATCGACCTGAAATGAGAACAACTATGCTTACTTCACATTGGTACTTACATACAGCGAGGCAGACCTGTAAAAGATGCATGAAATGCAACAGCCATATGTGATAATATCCCTTGCCCTGATTATTTAAACCCTGTCCCACATGTACATACATAGAAATCTTGCTTTCTTCCGGGGCAGGTTGCTCTCAAATGATGACGTGGTGGCAGACAACGGGAAAGGAAAAAGGGGTGAGCCATACTGATACAAGGAATATAACCTTCTGGAGCCACTGCAGGCTCTCGCTAGATTGTTAAAGGATGAGCTCCCACCACCAAGGACAACCACATAAGCTGTATAAGTATCCACAGCTTTAAGGGCATACTGTGATGGTGAAGAAGTCCTTCCTCGATGCAAAGAAACCTGACATTCTTAACCAGGCCTACAAACAGAAGCGTGCAACAGTTTAAAGTAATGCTACTGCAAAGCAGTTGCATGTTTTATCTGATTTAGAATGATATCAACTGTGCAATTAACTTCAGGCCCATGGGTGTCCTTAAAATAACTACATTACCTGTACTGAAACTAACTACTTAGCATAACAACATAGCAGCAATTCACATGTAGTAAAAAAGGAAAAAAAATATTTCTCCCACACATGCACATATCTCCAGAACACCACCAGCCAGTCAGGTCTCTACCATTTTAAAGGTCTGGGGACAGGAAAACATATCAGCCTTCTGATGTGAGGGAGAGCTGACAGATTCAAAGCATCTGGAGTCCAAGGGAAGAGGTGAATGCCAAAGGAGGCAAGTTCCCTGATCACCCATGTCGCTTTCTGCTGCAGCAGCATGAAAAGGCTTTTGAGACAGACAAGTTCCAAAACATGATCAGTCTAAAAGAAAGACTCAATCCAGAAGGAGAAAAGCGGGTTTCTGCCAGCTATGGTGCAGTAGAGGAATCAGTACGTGCCTTCTGATCCAGGCAACTCTGCACTCTGCAGCAGTTCTCTGTTAGTTATCTTTAAAGGCATGGACCAATGCATGCTGCCTTGCAGTGCTTAATCTAATCTCAATAGAGCCACTTAAAGTAATCAGAATAATTATATTACTGACGAAAAATGCAGCTGGCTTCTTCTATACTATTCACAGTGACAAGTTACATTGTAAGCTGTTAAGCACAAAGGTGAGAATTATTTTACCTACTGAAACTGTATTCCGGTAAGATTTCTGTTTTTCACAGTTGCCCAATGGTGAGTTAAAACGTTAGTTAACATGCATTAAGTAGGGCTTTGTATACTTCTTGTAACATCAGAAAAATAATATTTCACAAAGCAGTAACAGTTAGCTAACTCGTGTATCAACAGCCTGGGAAATATGACATCACATCAACTCAACTCAAAACTAAAACCATGAGGTTAAGGTAGTTTCTGGTACTGCTCAATCCCGCTGCCAATATTTGTGGTTTTTACTATCAAGTTTTCCCCCATCCTGTTTTTGCATGAATAATTCACAACAACAGGTGAAACCAACGCAGTTTCTTTCTTCACCTTAAAGTGCTGCCAAATGCACAACAGTGAACCAATCAAAACTCGAATTCTTTCCAAACCGTAGGTGTTACAACTACAGGAGGTTAAAAAAAAAAGAAAAAAAACACCCTACAAGGTCATTAACCAGTTAAGTAATATAAAGAATACTTACTTGAGATGGTGTGTCCCCTTGCTTAAATCTATTAATAATTCCCAGTACCGTGGTCCCTTCACTCTGATCTGTCAATGTAAGCATTTTTATTACTAGATATAACCAGAATCATAAAATCAAGAATTTTCTAGGTAAGTCTAAAGTTCTTTCTATGCCCTCAGAAGGACACGTGCCCCTTTATAGTACTACCTGGCCTGAAAATTCAGAAGAAAGAGAACCCAGCTTTGTTTCTCCTACAGTGAAGTTCTCCAGCATAGGGAATTCCCCCCTACATCAGATCTTAAAAGCAAGACACTCAAGTCCAAGGAGCGGCGCATGAAAAAAGTTAGCCTACGCATCCCATAGCGATGGAATTGTCCTCAGAGCCATTACCATAGCATAGAGTTGCCCAGAATCTGGCTAAGGTTGAACAGTGATCTGTCTGAGGTTAGACTGGGAATCAAAGAAAAGTCACTTAAGTCTCTCTTCTTGCAGTGAGTGTGGCACAGAATCTGGGCAATTAAATTTCTCATTACAGTGTAGACTTCCTTTACCTGCTTCAGTAAGTGAAGCTCTGGAAGAAGGGTGGGTGCCATCAATTCCTCCGTGGCTTCTGCATACCACTGTGTGCCCTTTAAAATGCCACCAACATTCACATATTAGTAAAGCTCATTTCAATGTGAAGAAAAAGAAAATGTGCACCTCATTTACAACAATTAAACTGGCAGAAGTGAGTCAGTTTCTATTCCTGGGTTCTGGTTAAATACATGGCCAGTTTTGGGCAGAATTAGGGAAAGGCTGTCAAAACCACTGCCAGTTCCAACCACCTCTGTGCCTTTGAAAAGTTCTCCCTCTTCAGAAAGATGAGAACTGTGACCCTGGCTCAGTTTTTACACACTTGACTGTCTGAAGACTTTGTGGTGCCTTTTACTTGTCCCATGTTCTGCTCTCAAGGTGTCATCAAAGCACATACAATGTGTGAGTGGGCTGAGCACACCCCTTCAATTATTTGCCTACAGAGTTTGTCTCGTCTCCACCACAACTTGAAAATAAACCCAAGACTGCTGGCCACAACAATGAAAACAGCATGCCTTTGGTATATCAGCATTTTCAGTCGTCTCCCACACCTTCTCAAAGGCCTTCTCTCTTTTTCCCCCCTCCCAGACACATTACCTTGTATGTAACCTCTATCAGCGCGTAACAAGGAGTGTTCGAATCCACATCAACAGGTGTCAAGAGTCTAGGTTCTGCTGCCAGCACGTACAAGTGACGCAAGGCCTGAAGATGGTACCTGTGTGTGGGAATAAGGAACTCAGCACCTTTGGATACCAAACTGCACATAGCTCAATAGCCAAATACAGTTGTCAAACAAGCTAGTGTGAAACTTGTAGTAAGGTAGTTGTTTTTTTTGATTTATTAGCATAGGCACTTTAGCTAACAGGACAAGACTTCATGAATCACATATTTAAAACTGATTAAGAGCCATAAATGGACAGATCTTGCAAGTAAACTTTTTTGCTGGAATAGCTATGTCACAGTAGCATAGAGCAGAGCCTCAAGAAATCTGCTTGCATTTCTTCACTGATCAAGGATCACTATCACCATCCTAAATCTTCACTTATTTCTTCTGGTTGTCACAGGTTTTTTGGAAAGCCTCCAAAAAATTTATTTACAGGGTGCCTAGGTAAAAGTTCTAGATCATTTGTCTGTAGATAACTTCTTTTGCAAGAAAATGATTTAGCTTAAATTAAGAAAATACAAACCATAGAAAACCCTTACCGATTGTCCGTGCTGTGAACGGGGAAATGAGGGTACAGTGCGCAAAGGAGAGCGGCAATTGAAGAATTTGAAGTGCTCAGTGAGTATCTACAGAAAAACATTTTCTATTAGTTTTCAGTGCTAACAAATACTGGCAACTCTACCACAGGTGTTCAAAATATTTTTGCGTCCCACAGAAGGGAAGGATAGTAGCAAAGTGCAGAATTGCAATGAATTTCCAGATGCGTTCCTACAGTAGGCAAAATGAACATGTAGCAGTGGGAAAAGAACACAAGCCAGAAACATTCCTATGCCACTTCTAAGTAATGCAGTATCTAAAAGACAGTAAGATTTGCATTTGGAATAAAAAACATCTCTATGCAACTATATATTAAAAAAAAAACAAAGTCTAGATCTTCCAGTTTCCAAGCTGCCACACACAGAGTTTTTTGGTGGGCTTTTTTTGTTTTTTGTTTTTTTTAAGGCCTGGACAAAATGGAAATTACTTTGGCATCAATGTTTGTCTTTGTCTGTTGCAAAGCAGGGAACAATATAGCTAGAAAGGCAGCACACTTCAAACAGTAACAACCCGAGGAGATGAGTGTGCCTAATCTATAATGAAAGATGATGGTAAAGCCATGTCAGCATCAAGAAGAGATGAAACAGAGGTAGCTGCCAAATTCTCACTTTTATTAATTCAGAAAGAATGAAATGTCCTGTGTTCTCCAACTGCAGCTACTAGAAGTAAAAGGCTCTGTTCCAGTCAATGGAAGGACAAAAGAAAGGAACCTGCCACCAGAAAGATGGCCAACAGAAAAATCCATATTGCATGAGCTATCTGTCATGTAGCTCTATGAAGCTTCATGCTAGAGTATGCATTTAAGGAAACTAAGCCGAACAAAGAATTAAGCAGAAGATAGAAAATTCTGGCCAACTGGAGTGCGGCAGGAAGGCAGAGGATAGTGCATTCAAAGAATGCTTAAGAGGGGGTGAGTGATGAACATCGAGACAAAGGGGGGGGAAAAAGAAAGATGAGAATGATGTAAATGAATCTGTCCAGAGAAGAATGCCTAGAGGAATGGAGCCATTGAAAGCAAGTGGTTTTTGCTTACTCATCTTATTAAGTTTTATCAGGTCATCTTGGCAGAAAGGAGAGCTAAAAGAAGGAGCAATTTAAGCAAACAAAGAAACAAATGGAGGAAAGGGATAGGTCTCTCTCCCAGGGTGAACCCAAGCACAGCTCCTCCTCCCAATCCCAACACTGGGTAGCTGTCATGCTTTCTTTGGTACATTTATGCATGCCACTTCAAAGCACTGCACTTACTAGACTGTCATGGCTTTGTCCTCCTCTACTTTATAATATATAAAGATATTCAAATGATAGTAACTGCTAAAAATCTGATCCAAAACTGTTGTGTGCACAAGCTGAGCTTTGACAAGAAAACAAGCTGCTAATAGCTGTGACAGTTTCTGCTGTTTGTGTCATCAGCTTTCTAAATTCTAAGAGACTATCCAGTCTCCAGGAGCCCAAATATGAGGAGGTTCACTGTGCAGACATTATTAAACACGAGGTGACAAATAAAAGATCAAAAACCTGATACCGAAATATCAAAAGCAGTAAATGTAGGTATGAGTACAGAAAAAGAGGAAAAAAGTCCCTTGGACCCAAAGCAGAGTCAAAGACATGCAAATCCTCCTCCTCCAGAAAATGTTTCTGTCACTTGCCCATGAGTTATCTTCTCTCTAACTTACTCTTTGGATCTCAAGAACTTGCATGCTTTTCTGCACATTGCTCCAGCTTCCACAGGAGAGATGGAAGATGAAAAAAATTGTCTTTGAAAATGGCAAGTTACCTTCCTCCTCCCAGAAAGAGAAGCCCCAAAGCCATGTGGTGAGCCAGGTGGAACCCATAGTTCATCTCTCCGCCTGTCTTCTTGTGCATGAAACGGCAAAGCTGAAGGACTTTCAGGTTTCCAGAGCCTGCCATCACCATTGCGAGAGACAGCAACAAGACGCTCAAGCATGTTTCGAGATTATAGTGACCTGTCTTCAAGTAGATTAGGGGAAGAGTTATTACACTTCTGTGGTCAAACACATGCTGTTGGTCAGACCTAGTATGTTCTCTACCCTAGAGTTCAAAAACCACATTCCACAGAAGCAGGGAGAGTGGAGAACCAGCAAAGTCCTTAACAAAAATGATTCACAACCCTGTCACATTCTATAAATACAGTTGGTAAGACAGAAAAGTAAAAGGGATGTTTTTGTTTGTATTAAGGCTTCAGTGAGGGTAAAACTGTATCACACAACAAAGCCTCCTTTCCATTGAAAAAAAAACTTCAAAGAACTTACTATTGAAGCTGTTGGTGCTGACAAACACTTCAGGAAATCTGTTGCATATTTGTACTGGAAAGAAAAGAAATATGTACTAAATAGAAATACAAAGGATAGATTACAACTCTATAGGAAATGAAGGGGAAAAAGTACAAAAACCTCTTACCAAGCATTTAAATGCTGCCAGATTTTCTGAACCAGCAAATCGAAATCCCAGTGACAAACATGCACCAGCAATGATGTAGACATGAGCTTGCCTAATAAGCAACATAAACAGGAAATGAGTAAGTGTTTCTCTTTTCCTAATCTGAATAAGCATCACAAACTTCTTGCCTATATAAAAAAAGACTCCTCCTTTAAAGAAAACTGAGAATAAAATTCCCCGAATATCAAGGGACAGATTTTCTTTGCATATTGATATCTCTATAAAGTTTAGTTGCATGTTTCAGAAGTAAAGTTTGGCTTTGTACAATATTCCTCTCTAGCTGCGACTAATCTCTATACATGCTACTTACGCTAGTGTCTCCAAACTCAGGTCTTCAGACGAAGGCAGCTCTGTTGCATGAAGGGATATACTATTCTCTCTTATGATCTGTAAAAAGCATAAGAGGTAGAAAAATTAATCCAGGGGATTCCCTCTGAACCTTTCTGGGCATCTAGAGTTCATAAGCCATACAAACCAGAAGGTCTGTTTCACAGGATTATAAAAGCTAACTTTTCTTCCACTAACTAAAATTCCAGTGGTGGCAAGTCCATGCTCTGTGCAACATAACTTGGAGTATTGCTGATCTCATTGTTAGACAGTTATTCCTAATGTTCAACTAAAACCTCCTTGCACCAATTTTGCACATGGCTTCTTGTCTCGTGGATGTGGAGAAAAGTTTAATTCCTTCCTCTTTCTGGCGCTTTCCTCTGTCTTGAAGAGTTGTATCCCTCCTCAATCCTCTCTTCCCTAGCTCTAGAGCATCAACATACTCTACAAAGAGTCCCCAACACTCCCATCACGGTCCAGAAATTCAGTGCAACAATCATCTCTGTCAGGTGAACATCAAATTCAAAACTTGTCTTGATTGCAGTCTTTGGCCCAACAACACCTGAAACGTCTCATAGGAAGGGAACTCTGGAAGTTTCCAGTTCAAGCCCCTGCTCAAAGGAGGCCACCTTCAAAGCTAGATCAGGTTTGCTCAGGGCCTTATCCAGTTTAGCTTTGAATAACCTCAAAGACGGAGATCACACAGACTTTCTGGGCTCCTCTTCTAATATTTGACTACCCACACTGTGAATGTTTTTTTTTGTCCTTTTAGATAATCAGAAATTCCCATATTGTAACTTGTGTCTGTTACCTTCATTCTTACTGCCTTTCTTCAATGGCCCATGAAGGTTTTTTTTAGCCTGTCAAGACTTCTTTGTAAAAACAGAGCTGTCGGTCCAGCCCACAGTCTCTCCTACATCATATTAAGCTTCATATAGCAAAGAAATATTACAAATTAACATGTGTTTTATTGTGAAGCTCAGGTGACAAAAGAAATGTTCACATGTGTAACAATACAGTGAGATGTAAAATTGGGAAGCAAACACATTAAGCGTAAATACCTACTTGAGGCACATTGCTATTAACCCACTTGGAATTGGGCAAGATGTCATCCCACAAAATCAGGCATCGAGCCAGGGTCTAGAAAGGTGAGAAAGCCAAAATGTGAAGAAGGAAAAAAAGTAGACAATGATAACTGTTTTGGGTTTTTTTAAACTGTAATAAATGCATTCAGAAAGAAGAACAGAAAATCTAGCTACCCCCAGCAGCTCTTTCATTGCTTCTCAGCCTTTATATCAGAAACAACAGAAAAGCTCTTTTGTTTTAGGAAATTCACATTCTGTTTGCAGACAAAAGAACCATAGAATAAATTCTTTTGAGGTCTGTACTTTTAGCTGGTAAATTTAGCTGAAAGTACAGCGTATACTTGTAACGGATCCTGAGGCCTGACTGAATTTTTTAATATCTGAAGTTCATTCAGAATAGCTAAAGAAATTTACTTAAGCTGTTCAATTTAATTTAGGACTCCTCATAAAATGTATCGTTCAAATATTTCTCACTAAATTCTGTCTCTCTCTAGGGCTGCATGACAAGCAAACTGTCCTCCTACAAGCAGAGATTTGTTAGAAGGTCTAAGTTCGGCAGGCAAGCAGGGAATTTCTGAGTTATCAGATATCTAAGGTCTTCTACATGACAGACATGCACTGGATTTTAAGATGCATTTTTAGTATTGTTAAATAAACTGAGAAATGAAACAAAAGAAAATCTTACTCTCAATAAAAGGAACTCTGGTTTTACAAAGTCCAGCAGATACATTGTATCTGGTGCTTGAAGCCAATCAGCAATGGATCTGCAAGACACAGTAAAGGAACAGGGTTTACAAATCATACTTTGATGGGGCACAAAATTGCCTGAGCCGCACAACGCAGGACCAACGTTACGGCAGTTTAAACATCTATCACAAATTATTACAAAAAGTCCGAGTAATTCCAAGGTTAATACCTGTTATTAGTCTTTAGATAGATCATTGCAAGTGCGAGTGTGGCACCTGGACAAGTAACATCCACATTTATGGTGTCTCCTTCCTGTGAAAATACAACACACTTTCAGAGCATGTAACTAGGAAGGCAACAGCCTGTAGTGATGTGCATAAGCATTCAAAACTCCCATGTTGCACTGAGAAACAGACCCACTGTAGACTTCTAAGCCACCACTATTTTCAGCTTAAGTGAGCAAGAACAACCAACAGTTATAACGTACCTTAATCTGATAACTGGGAGACTTGTGCTTCTCTCGGTGCATTCCTGCTTGGAACCGCCGGTGACCTCCAACCATGTACTGGTAAAGCTGCTCAGGAACATTGAGGTCTGACATGCCTATCAAATTACTGCCATGCTAAGGAACAAAGAGGAGAAGAAATAAGAAGAAAGTGCCTTTCCATACGAGAAAAAAGTGCATTTGGCCAAAAGCAGTTGGGAGTCAAGGATGAAACAGTTCTCAGCACCCCCACCCCAGCATATAATGATTCTTCTACTAGTTGCAGCTTAAACGAAAAGAGGCTCTTACCCCCAGGCAAACCATGCCTAAGGCTAGCCCAGACGCAAGTGAATAGGACTCTCTGTCTGTGCAGTACTCCATTTCTGGTCCGGGGGGACGTCCTTGAGAAAACAAAACAGCAAGATTCATCTTTTAAAATTCCAGCTAAATAAACATGGTTTAATTAAGCATTACATTTCTAATGAAATGAGAAAAAAAAATCGGGCCCTTCAAGAAAATCAGGAAAGTTCTCTCTCCAATAATTGTTATTAAACTGTCCATCATCAAATGATAAAGCCCTCCAGAAGCAGTATATATTGCCAAGTGATATGGTTGGAGTTCACAGACCCAGTGAAAGTGCCATGCTACAATTACATATATTTTGAAGATACTTACACCTACCAAATGTTGGCTGCAGAGTTCAAAAGCTGTAGTCAGAAAAGGCTGCATATATCAAATTACCAGAAACATAATAGATATAATTTCATCCTTAAAATTTATCCCATTCTCAATTTAATAAACTGTAGTCTCTTTTAACTGAAGAATTACATATAAACATGAATTAAAACTTATCTGTCAGAAATAAAATCAGAACAGCTACACAGAGAACTCAGATAATCAGAAATTTACTGCTCAAAACCATGTCAGAGAGAGCTGTTTGGAAGGCCTTAAACCACACAATTTGAAACAGGAGACTTGAGGAAATGATGACTCCACTTCCACCAACCTAGGGAGTCAAAACGACTGTCCTTGCAAGATACAAGCTTTTTTTGCATCCAGTGCCTCAGTCTCTAGTTTCTACAGGGACAACTCCTTTGTGGAGAGACATGAATAACATGTCTGGGAAGTGCCAGCTTCATCAAGTATACACTATGCAATAGATCTGCTCAGGTGCTGTAGAGGGTCAGGATTTTCACATATACGGCATCCAAGTCAGGAGGACCACGTAGTTACTGTAGACCATTTACAAAACAGCTGACAACCCCAGACCACTTCTACTTGGACAAAATTTCCACATGCAAAAGGTACACAGGTCCAGCCCTGATGTTGTTATTACGTTTCTACTAATTCAGTGAGCGCTCTCCACACTACAGAACACACAGTTCACAGTAACACCTGTTCCTTTGAACAGCAGAGGATAAGGTTTGGCAAATGAGAGGTGAATATTGCAGTGGCAGAGGTATGACTGAGAGAAGAGATGTATTAAAATTTTCAGGTCACTGATGCACTGTGTAAAACACACACGTGTTATGTCTCTCTACCAGTCCACAGCCAATTTTTCCCGTGTTAGCACTTACCTATTTCAGCCAGCAGAACCTCAGCCGTGTGCCTGTGAGCAGTGCCTTGATAAACAAGGCCTATTCCTATCACAGCAGCCACCTGCACGTTGTGTGGGACATCCAGCTCCGTTGAAGTTGGTGGCAGGAGGGCAGGTATGTGAATGCTCAGGAGCCGCGTAATAGCCATATCCATTGTGCCCAGCTTGGCAGCAGAAACACCAAGCAACAGTCCAATACTCGTCATCTCATGGCCCTGAGACAGGGAACAAGTATCCGTGAGGAAAGAAGGCAGGGATGTTCAGAAAGGGAAAAATGCTCATCCCAGCTGAAATGTAAGTCTTGCATTCTCAAATATACACAGCAGTTAAGCTTCATGAATCCACCTCTTAAGGAAAATGAATGCTCACTGTTACAGGTGTAAAGGCATTTTCCAAATTTATGCTCTTGTTGCAGAGGCAGACTTAAATCCAAATGGAAATTCTTACAAAATGAAGTGCTAAGCACTGTTATAATGGGGAGTTTTAGTTTCAAAAAATAATTTGGGCTGTTTTAAAAACAAAACCTGAAGTTTTTGCTTTAGAAGGACCTCACCTCCCTAGTAGTTCATTTTCAGTCCCTCTCTCTCACCAAGTTTGATGTAATGTTCATTGGTGTTTAAGTTTGAAAGGAATCATATATTTACAACTTCTTACAATTTAAGGTGGGATTTCAAGAGCACATATGACTTCCAGCCTTTTAATACACACCCCATAAAATCCTGAGCAGCTAGCTCTCACTCTGTACCGCAGAAAGATTAACAATGTGAACTTTTTGATGCAGAATGAGCAGAGGTAATTCACTTGCCACAATGAGCTATGCATCAACACAGTACAGAAAGATCTAGTGACAAAACTGCTGGAAATCTCTTAAACAGAAATAAAGTCATACACTACTAACATTAATAACATAATTGTGAGATTCTCCCATATCAGGAAACTTCCAATTCAGTGCTTCAGAGTAACTTTTTTTTTTTTTTAATGTTTAAAGAATTGAAGTCCTATAGATAGTTCTCTCTGTTGCGTATGAAAGAAGGCCTCACCTTGGTTAAGTAGTCATGTATATTGAGCGTGGCAAGTTTTGTGAGATGCCCATTGAGACCCAGAGCCATGAGGAAGCCTGCATATTCATTTGCTAGTTCGGCAATTTTTGGCTTGTTATAGACAATCCACGCAGAATCTATCTGCGAGGCAGGTGCTATCTTCAGCCCAGCAGCCACACCGTTGTGAAAGCTAGCCCAGCAAGCCATGTTTGGAGGTACATCAATGTTCCCACTGTTAAGGTCAACAGTGGTGTTCCTAGGAGGAGCACGACCTGCCCATGACAGAATCATTAAAAACAATTAAGACAAACTAAAAGACAAAACAGCAAACAAATAATTCGGTTTAGCAGTGCTGTCTTGCTGTTTCATTGATATCCCAGAGGAACAACATTAAAAAAAACAAAAAAACAAAAAAAACCCACCACTAACGCTAATCCAAAGAACTTCAGAAACAGCTCTCAACTTCAGTAGGATAGTAAGTGAACAAACACTGACAGCATACTAGGTAACACTTCTATTCTGAAAACAGTCACAGGTATCTTCAGACATGTCAGATGACAGAAGCACAGTATATGAGATAAAACAGCATTTTGGATTTTGGAGTATCCATGTCCTATATGGCTCTAACACTGACCTAATATTGCATTGCCTTGGGCAACTTATTTCACTCATCTCTGCTTCTCAAAATGTAGCTCACAAGATCTCAGTGGTAGATAACAACACTGGCCTTAACCATTTGAGGACGAGAAACTAGCAGGTGTCAGATTCAAAACAATAAAAAGAGTCACTTCTTCACATAAAGCACACTTAAGGTATGGAATGCTACATAAGCTACATGTCTTTGCAAAAAGACACAGAAGATGCTAAAAAGTTTAGATAGCTTCAAAAAGCAATGGGATAACTGCTGAAGGAAACTCCATCATATTCTGTTAAACGCAAAAATAGCCCTAGGAGCACAAGTCACTGGCTACTGAAAGAACGTATCAGGGTAGCATCATGGCTTGTTGTTCTCAGTCTTTCCTTGGCAGCTATCAGATGGCACACTGGGCCAAAAGCCAGAGGACCACAAATTTAGACTACGTGAGGGGAAAGGAGTAGGGCCAAGAAAGCAAGAAGGGACTGGGAGCACCTGGAAAGAATAAGGGGAAGGGAGTCAAGTTTGGGAGAAAATGGACAGAAAAAGAATCTGACTTCTAGCACATGTTCCTCCTCCAGAGCCTAGAGCAGAACTGAGTTTCCCTAAAGCCTCACCATTCCTCTGCTATCATGAAATACCCGTGAAAGCCACTGGCCAAATTCCCCTTTTCCTCTCTGGCTAGTCCACAAAGGACAACAGCTTCCTGCTGCAATTTATTTTATCTGTCATTGCAGTGAATTCAAGTGGCAGGATCGTGTGTGATGACTGCACAAGTTCCAACACAGCAAAAAGTCACTGTCTGCGAAAGATACAGTCTGGCTGCAGATATGTATTTGGAGACACAATTTAGGAACTACTCGCAGGGAAGACAAAGTGCTCTCTTCGCTTTAATTGGGTTACTTATGTTAACAAAGTTAACACAATTAGCAAAGCACGTTCCTACATTCTTGAGAAGGACATTATTTATCCAGCAAAGCAGATGTATTCTGGCAGGCAACTACTGCAACTTCAGCAAACCAAACACTGAAAAAAATGCTGACCAACGTACCAGTTAGATTCAATTTTGGGATAGGCAATTGTTCTGTTGGAACAGGATGATACGAGAACAAAGTAAACATTCCTCGTCCGACAGGTAGTGCCATGGTTCTCTGGCACAGCTGTAACAACCTGTTGGGGAAATGAAATCAAAACCAAGCCAATTCCTTAATACAGACAAATATTCCAAACACATGATACAGAATAAAACTACAGAACAGGCACTGGAGAGAGTCATTTTTCTGATTATGAGACAGCATAACGTCTTCACTTTTTTAGTAGGCTAAATTTGTGAACCAAAATTTTCAGTATTTAAAAGGTTAATCTCAAAGATATGCTGTAGCTGACAACATGTTGAAACTTTCCTCTATTTTTTTCTTAAAGCTGGGGGTTGTTAAATAAATACATTATGGACAATTTAGCAGCCATATCAGAGACAAAGAAGAAAGAAGAAAGCAAAACAAAGTTGATTGCCATATGCAATCTTGCTATGACTAGTGATCACATCTAGTAATAACCTGTGTGCAGAATTAATAATATACTTCCAGGAATGCTGACCACAATTCTCTACGATTTACTCTGGAAACACTTTCTAGACTTGTTAGATTACTCAGCTTGTTAGGTCAGACAATAACTCACTGCATTCCTTCAGCTTCCAACTTTCACAGAGTGCTCTGCATGTTAATGATCTTCTGAAGATTTAGTTTTCAGTGAGAAGATGCTTTTAAGATCCCCAAAATAAAAAGCTCAGCGAATATAAGACTGCATACATCCAAGCTAATGTGAACAGCCTGTGCCAAGCTTACTAAACTGTGTAGCAATTCTGCGGCCTGCAACCACTGGCTTTCACCTCACTCAGCAAAATACTCAGGAAGAGCTGACTATATGAATATATATAATACTCATGTGTGTATGTATATGTGTGTGTGTGTGTGTGTGTGTGTGTGTGTATATATATATATATATATATATATATATATATATATAATGTGAATATATATATATTTTTTTTCAATACATAAAGATGATTGGATGGACAGCCTGGCAGCAAGTCAAGATTCGGTGAAATCTGCTGGACATCTTAGCTTATCAATGCTGTGTGGCATCTTCTATGAACAGTATTTCCCTGTACCTTTTTCTATGAAGAACTGGAAGTTCTTCATGGAAATGGAAGCAAACCTAGTTAAAGGGACACAAATGAGGAAGCACATGGGGGTGAAATTCCACTGCTGCATTATATACCCACCCCTGAACCCATTAGCACCTCCACAGAAACACTTCCACTGACAAAGAAAGGGACAGTCTTTAACACAAGCAGTCCAAACAGGTGCTTGAAGTTTCGCAGCTCTGGCTCTGCAAAGACCTGCACATCCAGGAAAGGACAGGGATGTAGGGCAGCAGATGGTATGACACCAGAACACGGCAGGCAAAGGGGCTGAAGAGAGTCCTGGCTTTGGATGCAATCAGAGGATGGAGGGAGGGCATGAATGTTTGATACATGACATTATTCAGACCAGGGCTTGAGGGAAGGAATCAGGATCGACTGACACATTACCTGGACTGGGGAAAGGAGGGTGCCTTATAATGTGTAGAGTCTGTATTGCACACAGACTAACCTTTACTAGGCAAATATGCCCCATTTAACCCCATGCTATGACTACGATGCTCTCCCTACAGTGTGTTTCTCCAGAGTACTTCCTGCTTATATTTAAAAAGCAGGATGAAAGCAGGTTAGACGGAGGGAAAAAATGCTGCAACCTGCTTTCACATCGTAACTGATCTCAACATGCTGTTTGGAGTTCAAACTAACAATCTTTCCCACATGCAGCTTGAATCCTGAAAGCACTCCAACTCAATACAGAACAGTTTTGATGTCCACTGAACCTCGAAGACTTTCATTCTGAAATCCAACCCTCTTCTATAAGTGTTTACGCTCAGGCCTGTCTGTTTTAATGTTCAGTTCAGGACTAGAATATATCACACTGCTTGGTAGGCATACTTAACTTTAAGCCACCAAAAATATTCAGTTTTTCACCTGAACAAAATACTAATGAAAAACTGCCAGAAACGGAGACAATTCTTTACCGGTTTTCTTTTTCTTCTATGTATTCATGGTCACTAGCTTCTGGCATCTGCACTACATTGACACGTACAGGACGGGCACTTTGCAGGAGCCTTCGTACTTCCTGTACTCTCAAATCCTCGCTCCATATTAATGACATCACTTCTTCATTCATATCATTCATGCCATCCTCATCCTCTTCTGATTCAGATCCAGAGGGAATATCAGAGGACAGCACCTGGCCCACAGACTGAAAGGGAAAGAAAAAGGAAGGATATCATTTCCAGAAGTACAGACAACACACACAACACTAAGTATCAGAAAGGCAGCAACTACTAGCAGCATAACTGGAATGCACTCAGCAGTTACCCGCACTGAGATTAGTCTGCAATCAAATGGACCAAGATTCTTGCCATCACGAGTGACATCATTCATGCATTTGTACCATTCGTTTATAAAGCCCCTAGGTTTTCTGAACATTGTAATCAACTATTTTTGCACAGCTGAATGGGATAAATAACTATCAAGACAGGAGGAGATGACACCTCAAAGATGAAGCAAAGGTTCTGGGGCAAGGATCGAAAAGCAGGAGCTTGAAGAGGTGATTTCAGAAGTCTTGTTCTCTTTCTTCCTAAACTAGCTCTTGTTTCAGAGCTGTAGGATGAAACGGTTTTCCTTCCTTGCCTACACAATTATCTAGGACTGCTAAGAAAACACTTGTATTTTCTCTCCAATTTCAGCAGTGAAAAAAAAGAAACCTAGACCAGCATTTCAACAAGTATTTGAATAGAGGTTAGACTCCTGAAGGCACAGACACAGTCTGCTGTGGACAACCTGGGTTTTAGATTTGCCAATACCTACAGACTCTCATCCCGACTGGGACTACTGTTCTGCATACTCAATGCATCCCTATTCAGGCACATGCTTTATTGTCCTGATCATGCATATTTTCCTGAATTAGGATTTTAATTTGGATTTGAATTTTTTCCAACAACCTTCGGGGGGGGAAAAAAAAAAAGGCTACCTATTAAAATAAACAGTTAACTCACAGAGAAGTGAGATCCAAATGTTTGTTGCTGTCATCAACCAGCTTGGGATTCACTGTGGTACTGGAATGTTTTTTGAACTCACATGCCAGCTTCTTCGTGACCAGAAGATACTGAAGCATTTCAAGTGCTTGGAAGCACTGTGGAAACACCCTCTCCTTCTTTGCGTGATTTATAAAATCCTGGTTTAGCTCTCTGCCTCCCCTGTTTATTTGCATCACACTAGTGAGGGACAGGACTAACAAGAATGACAAGGATGGTATTGGTCAGGATGCAACAGAGTATGCCCACAATTTGCATACACTACACTTGCTCCAAACTAGTCTGTCACTCCATATGAAGCACAAATTCATTGAATTTGTAAGAAGTTCTACAGAAGTAAGCTTTCCAGCTGAATGTAGAATTTCCTTATGGCCTGACCAAATAATTTGGACATCAACTCTAAGGTGGGCTAGCACGTTCCTCTTTCTTCTCCATCTGTCATGAAGACAAATATTGATATGATTAATCTAGGAACAACAACAACAACGAAATCTCTAAACTGGTTATTTTTCCTGTTTTACTTCTCAGAATTTTAGCAAGCTGACAGATACAGAATCACACAGACTAGACCTAACACAGGGTCTTCCTAAGCCTCACTGGTAACACATGACACCAGGAATGCAAGTAAATTAACAGCTGATGAATGAAAACCAACTTTTTCTGATAAATATGCACTAAATCTCAATACATAACTGCACCACCCATATAGCCAGCGTCCGTTTTGAAACAGGAAACTCCACCCTGCCCCACTGAGAAATGACAAACAATTTGGCGTTTGAAGATCACTTTATCCTTTTAAGGTAACACATATTTGAGGCATTGTTATAAAGTGGTGAAATCAGATTTATCATCATTTTAGATTTAGCACTGTTACCTGAGGGCAGTAAGTCCACCAGCTGAAAATGAAATGAATTTTTAGTGAATGTTGGCAAATGAGATTTGAACAAGAAATTTGTTTACTTTTCCTCCAAATAATTTTTTAAAAAATTAACTTTTCTGATATGTAGTTATTCATGAAGGCCCTGTTAAAAAGAAAAAAAAGCAATTTTAAAATCACTTGCAAAGCTAAGACAGCATTTAAAGGGCCTTGACCAAGATGTACTTGAGAATGCAAGTTTCCTCTTCATGACTTCTGAAAAGACTGCAGACAATCTGCATAATAGAAGCAGAGTTTTATGCATGCCACTAGCCAGCTTTCTAGTAGAGTTCTGGCTTACCATACAGTCCTTGACAAAAATCACTTAATTGAGCCAAGATGCCGCATTCCCACTACCAGAAGAGAACATTTAAGGAAAAACAACATAAAACACATGCTCTTTTCTCTTTATTTCAGGATACAAAGAACTAAATCCTTTTCAAGAAGGAAGAGAAATACGAAGACAGGGTATTTCAGAAAGCATGCCAATTCTTCCAGGGAAAAAGAGAAATACCAGCTACGCCAACTCACGAAGGTGCCAGACTGACAAATACCCACTTCCCTTCGCTGTGCCATCACCTGTTTTGATGGCAGTCTCCCTGCGTGGAGCACCAAAACCTCTCTAACACCTCTCAAAAAGGCAGCTATTTTGGAGAAGAAGAGGACTTATAGAGGCATTACTCCACAGGCAAAACTTTTGAGCACCATACTTAAATGAAGTTTAAAAATCTACTTTATATCAATAGTCTCCAAAGTTATGCACAGTTACTCTTCCTGTGCCGGATGCTGTTTTTTCTACTGAAACCCTCAAAGGGGCATAGACCGTACACTGCCCTCTCTCTCGAATCCTGCACCTTCTGTATGCTGTAACCTACAACCCTGAACATCTGCAGATGGTGGGGAAATTTCTAAACAGCTGGAGTGCTCTGCCCAGTATCATGAAATCCATGTATGCCCATACTCACAGATTTACCCTTTTGCAGGTTCCCTTCACATGCTTGCTTGGACAGATCCTGGCGCCCAATCAAGAGACAAACTGCTTCTGGCCAGTCTGAGGCAGGCTGCTCTCGGCAATAATATATTGCATCTCTAATAGGAAGTGCTACACCAAAGGGGAGAGACTCCAGATCCCTTAAGGTGAAACCTTAAAATTAGTGAGGCAGGAAAAAAAAAAAAAAAAGAAAAAAAAAGAAACTTTTAACAATCAAAACTAAGCAAAACGTATTTCAGATTATGCAAGCACAAGACTATTATTTATGGTTGTTACCATTTCGCACATTGAAAAACTGCTCTTACCAACGTTAGTCATCCAAATAACTAACTTTTCAGCCAGGCTAGAAACAGATGTGCTCTGTCTGAAACTACATCTGTAAAACAATGGAGAATAAAGGAGAAGCCAATAAAGGCTAGTCAGAAACTCAGCAGAGAGTCAAAAAAGCATAAAATGATAATTGAACAGCAGTAAAAACATACCGATTGTCATCCTGTTCTATTTGCTGTTTTCGTTGTCCTAGGAAAGACAAATAAAGCCATGTTAGTCCTATGTTCTCCAAGCAAAAGGACAGCATGTAACACACACACAAGACACTGGGAGATATTGCAAGGGCATCAGAGCATCATTACCTGATGTAATTTTGTACAAGTAATGGGAGGCTTCATTAGATACAGCTCTCTCATCACCAAGTATGTACAGAGCCACACTCTGAATAGGAAAGAAACACCATGATACTAAGTCATTTAGTCTGCAGCTGATACTATATTGCCTATCAAAACCAACAGAAGATACCTTTAGTAACTTACATAGTGGGACAGGTCTATTATGAAAACATCATTAGTAAATGCAGATTAAAAGCAACTGAAGCAAGTAAATGAAACTCTTCTGCTTTAGATTTAGTTTGTCAAAACAAATCTTGAAACAATTAAACGAATTTTCCCAGATGATTGTTTCAAAGGAAAAAAAATATATATATATATATAATGCTCTAAACAGAAAACATGTTCCCAGTGATTTTTGCTGTGTTTCTCACATTTCTTTGAATTCCTCTTGTTAAACACACACGTTTTCTACAAACACGATTTTTCATACACAGTCCTTCCACATCTTGAATGTCAGCTACTTCGTGAAGGCTGCGAGTGAAAGCTTTTCCCATTCAAAGCAGGGTTCATTTCATCTAGCTAGCCAACAAAAATCAAAGTGATCTGTTGCCATATTTACCTTTTGATACTGCCAAACAAGCTGGCATGCCAAAAGGCAAAAAAAAAAAAAAAAAAAAAAAAAGAGAGAAAGAAAAAAAGAAAAGCAAGAAAAAAAAAATCTTTTAACTTGAAGGAATTTCAGTGCTGCTGTTTCAACTCCCCACACTTTCAAGGAGAGGACAGACTGGCTCCTGGCCACTCAGACAGTGATTCTGCCACTAGTCCTGGACACCTGGGTCACAGCAGAGTCTCTCTGGCCTGTTTTTCCTCTTCAGGCATGTCAGTCTCAACATTTCTGTTTTGAATCCTGTATTGACAAGTTTTCTCAATATATCTTTTGTGAATAAGGGAGCAAGGCTGGCCAGAAAACTCTATCAGCATTGATAACTACTCATGCAACTAAATGCTTATGTTGGTACATGCTCAAGAAAAAAAAAGCTGGGAAATTCTCACTCACAAAATACGGTTAACTCTGAGTTATACTATTACTTTGCACATGCCATTGCTGCAAACCACAAAAAAAAAACAACACATAAGCAGTGAAGCGTAGGCCACTCATTCTGAACTCACCAGCTCTTCTTCCCAACCTCAAATACCTCCTCCCACCTGCTAAAACCCATCCGCACCCTGAAGTAATATTGACATGATAACAAAGAGAAAGGGACTCTTAGGGATTCCTCTCTGCTAAATGCATGTTATTCCCATTGTAGAGAGGCTGCCACCACGCAATTCATTATATTACAGAGACACTCGAGAGAATTTCATGCAGATGGGTAAGCTTTATTCAGTATGGAGCAGCAACGCTCAGAGACTGTGCGCTCAGGTCTCTGAACAGTATGGCCACAGTTATATCCCCCAGGAGAGTTATTTAGCACAGGCTCAACACTGTTCCAGTACAGCTACTAATCTGCCTCAGTATGCTCCCCTTGCTACGCAGAGGACGATTAAGCCCTTTGTTATTTGACTTTGCTCTGAGGACACTTCACTCGCAGGAAATTAAATACGTGGGGGGCAAACCCTGGCAGCACTGGTGCCACTGTGCTGCTAGGCCAACATACGACAAAGCATCCTTTTTACCAAATTACATACCAGTACTACCAGTTTGCTCCTTTCACAGATTCCTGGTAAGTAAGGATAAGGCTGCACTCCTTCTCCCTTCAGACAGGAACTCAGCCACTGAAAGATACTTGGAGGCTCAGCAGAAAAAAATGAGGGATGGTGCATGAAACCTGTTTGGACTTAATCACATGAATAGTAATGACACTGAGCTCATAGCAAATGCACAAAATCTCTCCACTATTCCCAAAGCAAGCCCTACAGTATTTCTCTAACTAAAAAAAACAAACAAAAAAACCAAAACAGTATTTCCTCAAAACATTATAGATCTCACCTCCCTCCTGTCAGATAGAGGTTTATAGATGGTCCATAATGAAAGCATGAAACATCTATCTGCCTTTCAAGAACAAACATCTCAACCCACAGTCAAAAGAAACATGCATAATTAGTAATTCTCAAAACCTCAGTGAAACAGTCCTGCAAAACAACATTAAATTGCTTAAGTGAAAGGACAGCCTAACTATAATCTATTTGCCTTTCCTGTCCACAAACACAGGCAGGAAAGGCTGACCAATCCTATGAGACAGTTTTTTTTGGTCAGGAGAGGCAGTAGTTTGTCTTACACCACTAGTGAATTTCAGCTGGTAAGACAGTGAACAGATGCACAAACAAGATATGCCCTTATTTTAACTTTAGGGGTTGCTTGCTTTTAGCTCTAATTTAGTTCTTACCAAATAAGAAACTGAGAGCCTGCTGGCCTGTAGATGCTGGTCCACAGGAGAGGCACAATTCATTCCCAGGCTTTTGCACAGCTTTCTGCTGACATTTCTCAGCCAGCCCAAGGGGGAATCATCATTCCCTCCCAAGCCCTTATTCTGTAAAGGGTCCCACGAGGCACTGGACTGAAGGCAACAACCCGTGACTGTGCAATTCTAATAGCTTTCCAGTCTTTGTAAGCGGCTATTAAATCAAAGGAGTGAGGCAACCTCAGCACTGTGAGCACGGTTTTGCATTTGGGGACTAAGGCCTGACCAACTTTAAAGAGAACGGTTACCAACAAACAGTTTTAGAGAGATTACTTGCACACCATTATCAGTTTCTTTTCAGCTTCACATAGCCTTAAGCTCACCTTGATCAACTATGCAAGTCTGTCTGGAAGTCTTCACAAGGGCTGGATAGTCTCTGTAGTAATAATCTATATAAGCTTCAAGTTTTAAGTCTCTAGAATGAAAGAGATATGAATCATATTAGAATACAAAAAAGAACTACATGCATTTCTGTGACATTTTCTGTTATGTTTATTTAATGTTCGTGTACATGCTAGATACGTGAAGTTCCGACTTGCTTACCTAAGACCGTGCTCATGGACACTGTTCCTTTCCTAAGTAGCTAATCTGTATGTTTAATTTTTCCCGAGTGCAATTCTCTCCAATTATTCATTTGGTCTGCTTTGTCCCACACCTCCACCACCAGTGGTGAGGCCTGTCGCTACAGTTTTCCCAAAATTTTACTGGGAAAAATTTTAAAGCTAGCAATACATTTGGTTATCTGCAAGACATGCATACATACAAAAGGCTAGGAAGTTGGCAACTTCAAAAGAACGATGCAATCCTTCATTGTAGACTTGCTTCTCACTGGCATGACAGAATAAAGAACAGGGCAATGCTTTCAGCGTTAGGGACTAGATGCCACTTCTGAGAAACATCCAACCAGCCATCGGTGCTACTGGGGAAGAATCTGTTGCCATAGGGATATTTTGGTAGCAATAACAAATACCATTTGGGGAGATGATACTGGGTCTTTTATTTATATGTATATCTGTATCTATACTTCATGTATACAGATATAATAAAACTTGAAGGCAGCTGTGGAACAGACACATGAAGATGCAGCCATTGGCACAGAGGAAGACACAAGAACCCATGTGTACCACGGAAGACACATGGGGAAAAATATTTGGGAAGCAGCTGATCTCATGAGCTGAGCTGAGACAATGCAGCAGACAAAGCCCAGAGAGGCAATGTGACAAAGTAGGTTCCACTCAAATACATCAGTCTCTTATCTAACATAAGACCCTGCTTTTAACTTCCCAAAGAGTTACAGCACAGAATCTCAAGAGGCTGAAAGACAACAGCCAATACAAACTATCAGCTTCATCACGTTGCTTGTTTGTCTTTGAATCTGAGGGTACAGTGCTAAGAAAAAACTGAGGGTCTAGACTGTAATTCCCCATCTCTTCCTTTTCTCTCTTTTAAAAACAGTAACTACATTTAACCTTCTTAAGTTTTATTAAGTAAAATATGAATAAAGAAGGAGGCCGTTAATAGAGGAAGGATAATCTAATATAACAAGAGTACCATTCCATGGATTCTCAGAGAATCCTCAATTATTCAAGATATTACTTAGGTAGTTTCTGAAGCACAGGATTACAATTTTATTCAGCACCTAAGAGTTGAAATCAAGAAGTCTGGAGAGAGAACTGAAGCATTAGATCTCTTTACCACTCCCCCATGGCAAAGCTGAGGCCTCTGTTAATGCCCCAGCCTCCTGTTCACCCCAAACTCAGCTATGCTTCCCAAAGAAGCTCTGTAGCTGGCTCTTTAGCCTCCTGAAGTAATGCTGGCCACAGAACAAGAAGTCCTGGGTCTCAATATTCAGTTATTCCCCCACAGCGATAAGTTGCCCCCAAGCTGTATACTGGGGCCTAGCATTACCACTGTTGTCAGAGCAGTCTCTCCAGTTTGCCCAAGCCTAACGATACAAAAATATCCCAGTTTCTCATTATGACCTAAATCTTACCAGAAGACTGCTAGATGATGGGCTGTAGGTGTTTTAACTCTCATGGTTTACAGATAAAAAAATGCGTGAAATCACTAAATGCAGAGACTGGAAGCCAAGAACGTCTATGCTAATTCTACTTCTGCCTGCAGCAGGGTTCTCCACACTCTCTGGTCTAGAAAGTTTGTTGAGCGCTCTTCCGCAGGCTCCTTTACTTGTGCCAGACAGGGATAAGAGCCATCTACCAAGAACTAGTATTTGTGAATCACGCTGATGACAGGAAGTGGTAAGAACTGTATAAGGGATTTGCTACAGCAAACATCTCTAAGTATGGAAGTTTCTGAATATTCATTTTCTTCAAATACATGGAAAGTCAGTTCCCCTTTGAAGGTAATCCACAAATTCCCCATAAAAATAATACACCTCCCTCATCAAAAGACGATACACAATAGGTATTTTCTGTGATTTGTCAGTTAGACATACCTGGCCAGCTGAACCAGAAGAACAACAAGTGAACGAATTCCTTCTCCCATTAGACTGTTGAGTTTAAGCTCCTCATAGATCAGATGAAGAACAAAGAAAATAGCAGGAATGTGGGTGAAAAGGAGGGTTGAGGAATCCAAGCTAAGGCTCTGTGAAAAGTCGTCCTTTGGAGGTGAAATTTCCAGAGGTTCCAGTCGCAAAGCTTTGGCTACAGGATGAGACTCAAAATTCCTATGGTAATCTGAGTTCAAGAGATATTCCCAGTCCTAGACCAAAAAAAGAGGAAGAAGAGGCACAGGTTCCATACTAAGCATAACCTTCCAGCCAGATAACTCCAAAGCATTTTTAGAGAGGAGGTTTTGCCCTACACAAAACTAATATCAATGTGATTGTTCTGTGGCAAATGTGCATGAGTATCACAAACCCTGCAAGCTACAGAGGACAGAGACTCAAGTGGTTTTTTGGGTTTTTTTTTGCTGTAGTGCCTAAAAGAATCAACAAAACCTTAGATTTAAGGGAACAAGATGAATGCAAACAGATTTAGAGGGCCTTCTTTGCAGCACTATTCTGTGCATGAGTCTTGATTGAGTATTTGTACAATTCACCCAGCACTCCCAGTCTTTATTGTACCTTCCCTGCCATAGCACATCAGGCATTAGATCCTGACCTACGTTTCATGCAGATAATGATCTGTAACCCCATGGGCTCACTGAGCTGTCCACCCGCAAAAAGTTAATGGCATGATTGGAGCCCCATAGTTTGCAAGCCTCTTGTGCAAGGTATCTTGGAATGATTCTAAGCTTCATCCACTTTACTGTTTGACTATACAAAAACATCCTATTTCTATCTATGCAAAACCCAGTGAATCAGTCTTGAACACTCCACTAAATTCTGTAAGAATCAATGCATCCAGTTAAGTATGTAATTTGATGCTCCTAACGTGCTAAAGGTGCTGAGTGGCCAGGAGAGTGAGCCAACTTTATTTTAAAGGGATAAAGCATCTAGGAGAGATTTGACATTGTCAGGAGACTACCTAGGGTTGCTGTGTAATTCATAATAGACCATTCCTGAGTACAACTTACTTCTCTGACAGTAAGGCCCTGACAAGAAAGAGCACATGATACCAGCCACTGCATAAGGCAACATAACTTTTTTTCCTCCAAAGGCTTGTAATCTCAGATGAGCTCAGATGAAATGTGCCACTCAAATGGCATTTCCTCTGGCTTGGCTATTTTATTAAACAAAAAGCAGACTCTTATTTGTAAAACAGAACAATTTCTTACTTCATCTGACCCCGTTTCTGATGGCCTTGCCTTCTTTGGAGCAATAACTGGCGAAAGTGATCCCTCAAAATCAAGCTGCAAGAAACAAAAAGACCAAAAACAGTTCAATACTAGAATTTGCATGGTTGCATAACTGAATCAACAATCACAATATCTGAATTCAAACTAAGCATTACATGACATTGCATTAGTATTCTTATATTCTGCTTTCACGTAAAACTTATACTACAATTGCATTTTTCTATTCACAGCTAATTAGCCTAATGTATGGTGCGCAGATTTCATAGCTGCCTAACATCTGATATTTATTAGGCTAGAAGAAATATTGTGGATGAGTTAGCGCTAGTGATGGAGGTATATTTTAATTGCTTTCATTGCTATCCACATATCTATGTGGTTTGTTTTCTGTAACTATTGCAAACAAATTTGCTAGCAGGAAACTCACAGAAAACTGCAAATACATTCAGTAAAACAGTTGCAAAAAATAGAACTTTAAAAGCTGTAATTCAAAAACTGCATGGAAAACCCTCCTTGGGTAACAGCAACCTGAACTATGACCTGTGCTTCCAGTCAAATTAAGCTTAATATGGATTTGTTGAATCAAACCTTTAATGTAATACTGTCAGTAATGAAATGGAATAAAGTCTTCATAATTAATTTTTATTAGACCAAAACAGTTGGTGGTAAGTACATTATAAATATATGATAAATACAGCTTAAAATGTATACCTGAAATTTAAAAACATGGAACTGATTCAGTGGCATCTTGTTATTTAACAAAGGATACACACTATTTCTGACTTTGAATGTTTCTCTAAATATTTTGAACCTTGAAGAATTATCAATAGTATTAATATAAGCTAGCAAATCGAACTTATGAGCTTGCTTACATTTCGTGTCCAAGCTAATCTCTCTGTATTGTAACCCATCATATTCATGAGACATGTTACAAATAAATTCCATTCTGAGTGATAGCTTGGTCCTCCTGGAGCATTATAAGCATTGTACCATTTGACAAGCATCTGTACAGCTATCTCCTTGGGCAGGATAGATTTGAGCCCTTGCAGACATCTTTTCACTGTTAGGAAAAAAAAAAAAAAAACAGACATATTTTGCATGTTACTTCCTGGTACTACTCTTCCCATCACTGTTGGAAATCTCTACAGCTTTTGGACCTATTTTAACTTTCTGGAAACTCTTTCAAGACAAGCCACACCACACAACCTCTGTCAGCTGTTCATTTAGTTCAGGCTGAGCACAGACCATCTAATTCACCACGCAAAAGGAAAATTTATTTTGCTGTTCTAAACGTTGCTGCTCTTTCATCTCTGGTCCACAGAAAACGTCATTTAAGCAAAACAAACAAACAAACAAACAAACCACCCCACCCTTTCAGCTCACTCCTGAAACTACCATGTGTCTGAACTGACATCTCAAACCTTACTCAAGCTATAATATACACAACAGCAGAGAACAGCGCTACCTAAAGAACAAAGGAAATTGAGAGTCCAGCTGGTGAGACACTAAGAAAGCAGCAGAACACACCTAAATAAGTAGTAGCAGTTCTAGAGGGTAAGTTAATGGAGCTTGGAATACAAAGTACTGAATCATTATAGTCTAAGCAATGCATAAACTACTGCCTTAAAAAAAGATCTCTCTCAAAAATCATGGAACATATTTCCTGTGATGGATGCTGATTCATACCTAATTCTGAAGTGGCAATTTCAGGAATCGTAATCCGAACCATCGTATTATTACTGAGTTCCTACAAAAAAAACACACACAAAAAAGAAAGAAAGGTAAGTGCTGAATCATAAAATGCATCTTCAAGTAAAAACAGTGCCCTTTTCCATCAACACGGAACTCATTTACACATTAAGCCTATTCCTAACACTTGACTATTTGCTACACTGAAGACCTGCAACCTTGGATGCTAGCTCTATGAAACACTTAAAATGGTTCTTGAACTGCATCACTTGAATGAGCCAATTAACTTCAGTGAATTCTACGGTACGCTGCAGAGAGAAAAACGTGGAAGCACCAATGCAGGTGTGATATTTCACTGTGGCTCAGGAGCTGTCAGCAACATGTCACTATACAGCAGAAGTAAATTTGACCCTCATTTTGCTTTGATAACAAAGCAGTGACTCAGCCTACAAGAGAACACCTACCAAAGTTACTCTGTTGTGGACAGGATCTCTCAGAGCATGAATGAAAGTCCCAAGCTGCTGAAAAGTACAGTCCTCAATGTAAGATGAGTCATGAAGTTTGGAAGAATCCCTTAGCTCTGGAACTGGTGACAACAGCACACCCTGCAAAGTGACAAAATGATTGTCTTACTATGGTTAAGAGGATCTGAGCAAAAGAGTGCTAAAATTACCATTTTTAATGTACTAGTTAGCATTTTGAAAACAACTGTCTTTCAAATTTCTATCTCAGAAATTTTATAAAATCAAAAAAGGGCAGCACTAAATATACGCAGGTTAACCCCTGGTTTATTCAGGGGCTATATTGGAGAAGAAATAAAAAAAAGTTTAGCTCAAGAAGATATCCTCAGAAGTTTTTTAAAAAAATCAGTTGAAGAAGAAATGCCCATCTTTTAATTGCCAGACAGACATTAAACAAACAGGTTCAAGCGCCTTTTCAATTTACTCTGTCAACTATTCAAATATTTTGAGCAGCACAAGGTTAGACTTTCCATCACATGCCCAGCTTAGTCCCCAGCCACCACACTACACATTCATTTATCCTAACGTGTCAACACATCCAGGCTAAACAGGGCAGTGGAATAAGGGTCTGGGGTAGCCCTGGATGGAGACTGTGGATATGCAGCGTCAAAACTAAGGTGGAAAAAAGAAAAGCCACAGGGTTTGATGAGCCACTGATAAGAGAAGCAGAGTTTTAAGGAGTCTTCACAACAGTGAGGCAAGGTTCAAAGTAACACAGACTTTCTCTGGCAAAACACCTACAGGTTCTCTCTCCACCAACATTTGTCCTCTATTAAGCAATGAGAAGGGACTGGAGACCCCTCTGCAAGACAGTCCATATATCTGTCTTCAGATTTCATGCAGTTAAGAAACAGGTATATCTCAGAGTGTTTGAAAGCTTCATTATTACACGCTCTGAAATGTTTATGGGGAAGCTTTTATGTAGAACTATTCATTTTTAACTACAAACCACTCCCAAATAGAATATACTAACAATTAATACCATTTCCACTACAACTGAGACAAATCTCTCTCCATAAGAGTAACAGAATATTCATGAAATTTATATTCACAAAAGAATATGTTCTGGCAAATAAGTTTCCAGTTACTTGGCAAGTTGCGTCAAAGCTGCTACAACTAAACTCTCTTCAAATCAGGACTTTTTTTTCCTTACCTCTTCTAGGGGCCCCAGATGCTTATTCAAAGGCTTGGATGGAGTGCTGATACTATCCAAAGGAGTACTTGGCCGAGGCATTTGGTTGGACATGGTCAGGGATGGAGCAGGCAGTCCAGGAATAAAAACCTTTCCCACCTTTTTGTGTAGAATATATAGGAAAAGATATAGCTGGTTTTCATGACTTTTTCCAACAGCTTGCTTATAGATACGGACACTTTCAGTTTTTAACATCTTAAAGGAAACGTTTTAAGGAAAGTGGATATATATGGAAACTAAAGCCTCTAAAGATGAGATTAAAAATTGCCTAAGTTACTTCCTTTCTTCAGATGACAACACACTGGAAAAGTACCATATAGGTCATTATTGCCACAGGTCTACTTCCACTAAGAGTTCTGGCAGGGTTTCACTGAGAAAGCCCTATTTTCAAAGGGCATAAAAAAAAAAAACAAACAAAAAGTACAAATTCCAGTGTCCAAGTTTTCTGTATACAGAGAAGGAGCACAGTACATCTCTCTACAATTAAAAGAAACAATTTTAATTATTTTGATTTCATTGCGCCCATCCTAATAACAACCCTTTGTAAAGCAAGATAATTTGACATCTAAAACTTTCTGGCCTGCCACAGTGAAGTTTGAAAACTTTTAGTTTAGGAGATACCCTTACTTTCAATATTCTTGAAATTTTCTTTTTTTAAAAGCATTTTATTACTTTAATCTTTTGCTACTACAGAAAACAAGCTCAAGGGATTATTTAATTGTACCACAAGGTGCCAATGATTCTTCAGAACTGTGTTTCCAGCACTGCACATGAATTGCACTTGATACAAGGGCACATCCACCTTCCTAAGTAAGTCACAAGTGAGAAGCATTCTACAGTAGCTTAAAATGAAACCTCATGAGGTATGATGCACCCAGCATCCCGTTGCACAGCCCAGTTTGTAACCAAAGATTCAAACACTTATTTTGGGACAGAAAAATTGTGAGTATATTCAGTTACTTACCCGAACCACTCCAGAATATAGCACTAGATTTCCGCTGCCTTCCAGAACCAGCAAAGTATCAATGCCCTGTAAGAATCAAGCATCATATTCAGCTCCTCGTGTTTAAGTAAAAAGATGACAATTAGATGACAAAAGTGACAAGCAGAAAGATACTCCACAGTGGTACCTACCTGCACTGGAGCTGCATCCTTTGCTTGAATATTGGTGACAGAACCAAAGATCAACTGTGACTTATCGTTACTCTCCTGAAATTTCACACAGCTAAAGATTTGAGAAAACAACAGGAAACATATAAAAGGACTGTTCTTCTATCTGGTCTTATAGAAAGAAGACAGAAAATTAAAGCTGTGTTGCATGTTGCAGTTACTTTTATTGTGGTATAGCTGGTTCCTTCCTCCTTTCTTTGCTTGTTTTGCCCTGCTAATCAACTTACTTTTACTCTGGTAGTCTAATTAAAATCCCCAATGGACTTCTACAGGGTAAAGTTGGAAATAAATAAGAATACCATTCAAAGTACAGCAAATGCTGTCTTGCAATTTCAGTCCAAACTGTCTATGCTACTGTGGTTATAAACACGTCTTATGACAGTCAGACTGATGTACCTTATGTTATCATTACAGATTCCACTAGCTGGGGGAATATGTATGTTAAAACCCATATCTAGCTAGTAATTTTTAAGAGTGCTCCCCTTTGTTCAGCTGTCCCCAAGATATGCATGGGAATGCTCACCGCAGCTGGAGCTGGGATTCCACTAAAAAGCACAAGAACTTTTGCCCACAGAGGTCAGTGGTAATAAACACTTTTGATGCTTGGGAATTCTTCTCTCTGTAAATAAGACACAGTGATCAGCAGAGTGTTTGGTCCACTATAAAAATGTTAATGGAGGAAAACATGATGTCCAATAAACTGTTGGGCCACACTGAACTTCAGTTAGCAGCGCATCAAGTGGCCAGAATGTGCCAGTCTGTTTCAGCCATTACTCTAGAAACTAGTTTTCCAGCATCCCAGTCTTCATATTCCCTACTTTTTGGTGTGCACAGCACATGCTAATTGGCTTTATTCTCTAGTTAAATCTTAAGTTTTATGCTTCAGTTTGGCATTCCACCCATGGTCATACTTCCTTGGAGGCAGCCGTGCCCACTGAAAGCTGCGTTATCTGCACAGCACACCAGAACAGTTCACTGCTAGATATGCCGCTATCAGCCATCTCACATTCAATGCTGCAGACTGACACTGGCACAGACAACAGCTAAGGAACTTGAGCAAATACAAAGTTACAGTTACGGTCTGATACAAACAAAAAAGGTAAGTCTAACACAGAGGCAGTCGGTGGCTCTCCCCGGCCTCAAGCTGCACTTCCTTTTCTGACAATTAGAATGAGCTTCCCCCAACAGACATGCAGAAAGAGGGGTATAATCCCTATTTATAGGGTGTTTCTCTGTCTCCCCTCCTTGTGCTGGATCAAATGGAAACAGGAACCTTCTACAGCTCTAGAGATACGTTTTAACTCAGTCAGAAATAAGACAAAGCCCTTATGTGCACTACACCCCTTTTGGTGGTGATGGAGAAAAAGGCACTCCACCTAAAAGATTACAAAAACCCAAAGCAATGATCAGGTTTGAACCTACTTTGCTTGAGATACCTCACGAAATCACTCTCCAGCACAGAGGGCCATGAGCCAGAGTAACACAACAAGTAAAACTGTTCCCAGTGCCTAATCCCCTTTTCAAAGCAGAGCTAGGCACTTTGTGAGCATCATTTAAAAACAAACAAACAAACAAAAAAAAAAAAAAACAAAAAAACAAAAAGAGACTTGGAAGTACAAGTCCACTCATCCATTTTAAGAAGGCACCATTTGCAAAAAGCATACATCAAAACAGGCTGTCATTTTAATTTATTTTTTCCCCAGTGGAAATCCAGAACCTCTGAAATCCAAACACAAGCACCTAACCTCATGTTTGTGATGGTTTCTGTCCACAGATGATCTATACACAGCTCTGGAACAATTGGTTCAGTTTCTGGTATAAGGAAGGAATCACTGGAAGTGCTGTTTGGAGAATGGGTAATACTGTGCCTCTTCGGTGACTGAGCGTTACTGGAAAAGTTGAACCTCTGCACTCCTGAGAAAGAGTGCACTCCCAGGGCAGGGGAGTGAGAGCGGCTGCAAACCAAGACATAAAACACTACTGAAATGTGGACTTACAAAAGCACTTACAGAATTCCTGTTAAGCTTGGGAGCTCATACAGTGGCAGAGAATTTGAAAACAAAGCAACCCCCTCACCCAAACCCAAGAAAGTAGCTAGTTCAGTATTAGCCTCCTTTAGCAATACACCCTGGCATAGGAAAACAATTCTCTAATTCAGTTCCAAACATCTCTGTCTGAATCCAATAGATGAGATTTCAACAGAAAGAAAACCAACATTTTAGTTGTGCGGGCCATTCTGTGAAAAATCCACCCCCACCTGTTCCTTCTAAATACAATTTGTTTCAAAAATACTAACTGAAAACTCTCCTGGGACTCTAAAGACCTGCAGATAATTCCCAACTGCCCTACTGACCGGCTGTGTGACCAGAGGACAGTCTCTCTGGCTAACGCACACCAGTTACCCTCTTGTACTGTGGGGACAATAACACACTCGGCTCACAAGAGCATCCCCAGGAGGCTTTCAGGTGCTGTGAGAATGGAGGCACATACACCTCAGACGAAGAGAACTGTAAGACCAGAGAAAAAGACAGCAATACAAGGTGTACCGCCTATTCTATAGCTCCTATTCTTTTGGCATTGTCTGTCTTCACAGTATGTTCAGCACTCACCTCAAAGCAGCCATGTTGGAGATAGATGGTGAGCGGGACTGCATGCTGGGTGATGACACGGATCTGCTCTGGCTGTGAATAGACGAGTAGTTCTGGAAAGGGGAAGCCACAGGAGAGTCGCCTTTTGAAAGGCTCCTGAGATGAGCGGTCAAAGAGCTGCTGGTGGCCACATGCTGCGGCGTGCCCATCTGTTCGGCAAACTTCAGCACTGTGTTCTGCTCCTGGGAGAGAAAACAGAGTGCTCTGTGCACAAACAACATACAAGCAACAACACAGCCAGGAAGACACTCAAACAGCTTCTTTCAACAAGTAGATGCTACGTCTTCGGACCAAGCTGCTGCCAGAGCTGTTCAATCTTCTGCTCTAATTTCAGACTACTTTAAACTAAGACTCCTCACTGAGTCCATGCAAACATGCCAGGGAGCAGTCTTACTGCCTTGCACTCAGTGCACGTGAGGCATATGGAAGAAGAGGTGGGATTATTCAAGCTATTTCCTTTTATGCATAGGTAGAAGTTACTCCTTCCAACCATGTCTTCTCCCTCACAGTCAGAGAAATTACTCCTCTGGTTTTCAGGGCAGTAAGTCATTGCTTTTCTTGGAGAAGAAAACTGCTTAAGCAGAATCCAAACCTTCTGGTATCATGCAAGTAACATCATGATAAGCACAGCATCCTGCATGACTATCACCACTGCGCAAGTTATAACTTTGCATTTAGTATCAATAAGCGATTGGGAAACTTGATCCTCCGACTGTGATACAGGCAAACACATGAAAGAATCTGCTTTTTTAACATCTTACCCTATTATATGAAATAAATCACAAATATCAGGCACTTTGACAGACACATGCATAAGGGCGTATAAACACACTAAAGTTTTTCAATAATGATGTTTAGTCAACAATAAATTTGTACCTCTGGCTTTACTCTACGAAGAGCCCAAACAGTGTGTAAACTCTGAACAGTATCATACGTCATCATGATGGAAGGTTCAGCATTGAGAAATACAATCCTCAAGGTGTAATCAGCAACATACTGCACTCTGGCAGAGCCAAACACACCTGATAAAGACACAGTGATCAGGTTAATTTCAATTAAGGCAATAGGATCATTTCTGTAGCAGCATTATCAATTACAGGGCTGGCATTTTTCATACCCTCTGCCACACTGATGGACTCCAAGTGACACATCTAAAGATGTAAACCTACCTCCAGACTTGCAGACAAGAGGCGTTATCTCATCTAATGGATGTAGCATGCTGAACATAGTAGGCAAAGGTTCTCTGGAAATAAACAGAAGAAAATATGTTCAAAAACAAATTTTACAAAGTGTAGTTGCTCTCTCTTGTAGCTGGTACATCTGCTGTGATTCCAAAACAGCTCCTCAGACCTTAACAAAGTCAGAACCTGAAATCTAACACAGAGACATATATTACATTAACGGGAGCTTGCTGGATTCATTGAATAAGTCAAAGAGTGGTATATCAAACAGGATGACTTGGTCTTGGTTCGTGTCTTCTCACAGCACTGGAGAATGACCCCACCTGCTGGCCACATGAGAGACTTTGGCTGGCCCAAATGAACAGAGCTAGCACCAGCTGAGTTACGATGATTCTCTGAGGCCTGGGAAAAAAGGTGATACAGTAGTAGGAAGAGGAGAAAGTTCTTCTAACCCTGACTCGACTGAAGAGCTTGGGTTCCACAGCTCCCCAGGGTCCCAGTCCAGCAGACATCCCTGAGGTAATTTTTCATCTAACACAGGGTAGCAATCAAGCCAACCATTGATGGTGGCAGGAGCAAAAGGGGAATTTTTGTGGAAGGCCAGATTGAGTACAGTCAACCAGGATTTTTGCAAAGCACCAGAGAGCAGGAAAGCCTGGGACTGGTGCAACTTTACTCTTTATTGGACCACAAAGAGGTCCAGTGCAGGCAGGTAGCCAACTGCTAGCCACCAGAAATAAAACATGGGGTAGCAGGCTGGAAGATCCTGAGCCATGGCCAGGGGTTCAGATCCAATGGAGCAGGTTTCCCAATTCTTTGCCTAACTCAGTTCTTAACTGGACCAGGACACTTCACTATCCCCACTGATAAGACGTGGAGAATGCACCATACCCACACACTGAATAGGCCATCTAAGCTAACATTTAAGCTGGTACTAAAATTAAAATGGAATACCCACTTCAGTTAGCTTGAGCAAAGATTTTTCAGGTGATCCCCTCTTGAACATTTTGAAGATCTCTACTTTTAATCCCAACTTTTCCAAGGACTAGAGAATCACAGTGCCTAGGATGGACACAAAGTCCAAGAGAGAGCAAACAGATATTCAGGCTGCTCATCAGCATACCAACCAACTCTTTATTCTGTCTCTCGGCTGTATGTCCAGCCATGAAGCACAGGGTCTGCAACCCTAACCAAATATGTGGAGGAGACTGGGCAGCGGAGACAGCTGACATCAGGGAGGGATGCTCTATCTATTCAAAGCATTTTGCAGCCGAGAGAAAACAATTTCTCCACAACAGTCCCTCAATGAACCATCAAATTCACAGCCTGGAACTAATTCCAGGACAAACCGTAATGAAATTGGGTTAGTAATACCCTACCTGCCTCCCATACCCTGTTCCCAGGATCATCACTCCCAACTAGTTCTTAAGACAACATAATATCAGATACAGAGTTATGGCTGTTAGTATACAGCCCCCTCCTGCAAGTTCATGATGTTTCACCCAACTTCTAAGTTCACTTGTCCCTGAGAATCACACGGACCCTTTCATTATCGCTCTTCAGCTCTTGCACTCATACATTAGAGTAGCAAACAGTCTATAATGAAACAGTCAAAAGCCACTAACTACATACCTGGGTGGACTTGGAGGCATTTCATGTGAAGAACTACTGCGCTCAAATAACAAACCATATTTTGTTGGCCAGACATTTGCCACCTATAAAAAATTAAAAACATATTTATGACAAATAAATCAAGTTCTTACTACATTGCATGTCTGAATATCTTCTTATAACAAAGTGAGATGTTAAGGCTTTTTTTGATAGGAGTGTAATGTAAATCAGAGCCCATTCTCAAACTATGAGGATGGCATACCTGTGCTTTCCCACATCCTACATCTGACTGCTGTTACTATTCAGATCTGATAACATAACAGACTTGTCTAAGTCTGTGACCTTGCAATCATGTAGAAATGGCTGCAGCAGTTTAAGTTTAATCTCCATCTCACAGCCTGTTGCCACCCATACCTTAGCTAGCAGAATGAATCAGGTGAATATTCTTGATACACTCCAATTCTCATAGGTCCATTCCTTTGGGCAAGCTTCTAAGGTTTTGTTATTTCATCAAAAAAACTTGCTCTGTGACCCATCATTACAATGCCTGAGAACCCTCAAAGTACAGGACATCAGTATAACAAAACATTCTTAGATAACTCCACAGGAGTTTTCAGTTCTTTTCAAGTAGGCTATAGGCAGGACTAGAATGAAGTATGCTAACACCCAACTACAAAGTCACACTTTAATCAGCTTTGTCACATTCACCCTCTGGAATGAAGAATTCATGCAGTCACCGACAATAGCTTCATATATGCCTCCCCACCCCAATATCCTCTACAACCAGATAAATGGACTTTATTTGGGGAAAAAAAAATAAATAAAGCACGTACCTGAAAAGGTAAAGCAGCAATGTAATCCTTTCCCTCTATGCTATGCACATTTATACACGAGTTCTGCAATATGCAGATACATTTCTCTACTATTTCATTGCTACCTGAAACTGGGGAAAAACACACAGTGAAGTTTCTGTATTTCCTTAGATATCTCCTATATACAAAATATAAACTTGTTCTGGGGGGAAAGGGGGTTCTTAACATAGCAGTTCTTGATGACTAAACTTCTCGTGCCAAGCAAACTAAATTCGAAGTATTTGCTCAGCATTAAAATAAGCATAAAACTTACCTTCAGATTTTTCAGATTTTTCCTGGGGTATAGTGAAGTCACACCATAAGGCCTAAAGCCAAATACAATACAATTATTTCTGAAGAACAATCTGATGTTACTATTGAATTCGATCTTTCTGTATTTCATAAAATAAACCCACCTTAGAACCCTGAAGCACCTTTTGAAAATGGTCAGCTAGTATCCTTTAGCTAACATGCATTCATTCAATTGCTACCTTTCCACATTTTCGTACCTGTAGGACAGGACTGTCAACAGTGAAAGCCTTATAAACAGTAGATGCTTGGTTTTTACTTCCTTTGCTCCAAATGACCATATTGCTGGCCACATACAGCTCTTCATCATAGTCCACTTCTTCCCCAACAGCGCTGACACCTTTCCTCAACTGCCAGCTTTCCTGAAAACCAAGAATTTTAGGAAAAGTTACAAGATTCAATCAATAGCAGGACAATAATCTAATAAGCAGTGGTTGGTGATAATTTCTCAATGATCATTTTTAAGTGATGACTTTACTTTTTAAATAAATTGACCAAATCAAGTTAAGATTTTTGGAAGCTACTGAAAAGCAGAATAAGCATTGGTTTGCACTCCTGATGTTTTTCCCTGCTTCCTCCCTTTTTTTAAAAAAAAGAAAAAAGGTCCCACAGTCAAAGCCAGAAGAAAGTAATTTGACATAGTGGGACAGATGAAGAATAAAAACAAGTCTTTATTAGCAAGCGCTGTGCCTGCTGTTCTCACTCTGCCTCCAGCGCTAAATCCAAGAAGCACCCTTCAGGAGCATCCTGCTTCACTGCTGTCAGCAAGTACAACGGATTCGGTGCACCAGCTAGCAGCCTGTTGTTTCTGAATAACACAAACAGGACCGACTGCAAGCAATACCCGATGGGGTCAGACCGATGGTCCATCTACCCATCATCTCCAACAGCATCAGCAAGAAAAGCTATTTAGGGAAAGTGCCCGAGCCTGGCCACTTCTTGCTCTCTATCCCGCTGCTATCCGTAACCACCGCATTAGAGGGCTTGTTCTCTTCCTGTTCTATTTAGTGTCCATTTATGGGCCTGCTGTCTAACCCTTTTTGGAGCTGTATGGTGCTGTCTGCCTCCACAACTTTCTGTGGCAGTTAGTTCCATAAGTTCTCTCTTTTTTTTGTGGGTAAAGAAGTAGTTTCTAGCATCTGCTTTAAACCAATTTCTCATTAATTTCAGCAGGTGCCCCTCCGGTTCCCTCACTACCATGTAATTTGGGGGGCAGCAGCTCTACATTCACCCTCCTTATCCTGTAAACCTTCACTGTATCCCTCCTCCCTGTTCCCCCTTAAAACGGGGGGTCGCGGTCTCCCTAGCCTCTCCTCGTGGTGCAGCTGCCCAGACCCCTTGGGGGGGGGGGGGGCCCTTTTCTAGCTCCTCTGCGCCCTTGGGAGGAGCGCAGGGGTGTCGGACCCGTGCTGAATGGGGCGCGCAGAGGCTTTACGCTCTCCGTGCGGATGACGCCCAACACTTCACTGGTTTGCTTGAGTTGGTTGGGGTTCTTTTTAGCCGGTGCTGCTTTGAAGGACCGTCAGCAACCGCTTAAGACCTCTTCCCTGAGCTGTGGCCGCCCGATCCCAGCTCGGCATCGCGGGGACAGAGCTCGGACAAGAGGCAGAGTTTAGAGGAGAGTCCGCGGCCTGAGCACGACAAACTACGAAAAGCAGAAAGAGGTTCCCCGGCCCCTTGCCCCACCCCCACCCCCCATATATATATATATATATATAAATACACACACACACATATATATATATATATATATATTTTTTTTTTAGGGTAGTCCCGCAGGCGGCTGCCGGAGCCGCCCGCCCCGCGCCCGCCACGCTACCCTGCGCTTCTCGTGGATGGTGACCTCCTGCAGGGAGCCCACCAGGCCGGCGGCACCGTCCGAGGACCAGAGCTCGGAGGCCGGCTGCAGCTGCCGCAGCTGCAGGGTCAGGGCGTGCGGGTGGCGCTGGCAGTGCTGGCGGCCGCAAGGGGCGAACTCCTGCAGGTCCCCGGCCGCAATCATCGTCGCCCTCTCTTCACACTTGTCCGACATGGGGGCCCGATATCAACATTATTTCTGCAACGGAGACGAGGCGCACGGTTAAGCACCCCCCCACACCGGCAGGCCCCTGGCAGGGCCGAGCCCAGGCTCCGGCGGCGGCGGCAGCGGCAGCGGCGGCTTCTCCTCACATGGGCGCGGCCATCTTGGCGCTCCCACAACCCCGCGCGGCGCGGCGGGACGGGGCGCGGCGCCATGACAACGCCGAGGGGGCCGGGAGGGAAATGGCGGGCGGGGCGGCGGGGCCGTCGGAGGGTTTCTCCGCGGCTATGGCGCCGCGGCGGGGCAGGGCTGTCCCCCCGCGGTCGGGCGGGGAGGCGCCGCAGCCGGCTCCGGGGGCTGTGCGCTTTCGCCCTCGGGCCGCCCGGGCGATGGCCTCAGGCCCCAGGGCCAGAGCTGAGCCCTGCCAGGGGCCTCTGCGGGGCTGCGGCCGTGTCTGCTAAAAGCTGCCGTGCTGAGGGAAAACCGGCTTCAGACCCGCACGCGCGCTCGCTGGAGCCTTCCTCCATTCCTCCCGCCGCCACGCAGCCGTCTCTTCCCGGCTCCGGAGCGTGCCGGGTCTGTGGGCTCCTGAGGAGGAAGGGTAGTCATGGCACAACTGAGTAGCTGAGCGGTGTTTCCAAAGGGCCTTGCTTGGGTGGTACAGCCATCTCCATCTTCCAGGCAGCATCGCTGGCATGCGATTTCAGCAGGCATTGCATCAAGGCTACTCTCAGTCCAGGCTCTCTGCAAAGAGTCAGGGCAGGATTGCAGCTATTTCCAGATCCCATTTGCTAGCCAAGGCAGCTAACGCCAACAGTACTAACCATTAAGATTCATTTCATCCTCAACAAGTTGTCTTCATCAAGGGACTGGCTTGCGTTGCCACACTTTGAAACAAAGAACATGTGAGCTACAAAACAGCAGTAGACAGCCTGAGGGTTTCACAGCGTCTGTCCAGTAACTTAGCATGCTGGAAACATCCATACTAGGGACTGTGATGGTCAGATTGGAGTGAACATCCACAGACAAAAAGTGCCCCAAAATTATGTACATTTCTCCCATAGCTGTCCGATTTGCTTCTATCATTCTGTTTCAGGTAGGAGTATATGCACTCGCAAGCTTTTCATCCCCAGTCTTCAGTATAGGGCTGAACTGTAAGCCTTAGCTGATCAGTAGCCCAAATGCTGTGGGAACAAGGAAACACTGGGGGTCTGTTGCTTTCTGGTCAGCTCTCTCTGCCTTCCTTTTTCCAGGAGTAAACAGGACTTTCTCAGTACAGCACTGTTCAACTGCATGACGCTGCTCAAGTTCACAGTCACTTTTGCTGCAATACTGCAGCCTCTGCTGGCACTCAGAAGGACGCTGTCACTGAAATAGCCTTTTTCTTTCTAAATGTTTTTAACACTCTGGTTATTCTGCCATATAAATTTATCATGGATTAAATGGAGAGTACTAGATCTGTTGTTAAAATTTCTTGAGGGTTTCCTCTTGGCATCTGAGATCCCTCTGTGTATTAGGGTGCTGATGGGACTCCCTGCCAAGCTCTTAGCAGGAGGAAGCACCGAGCCCTAGAGATTGCTTTGTGGCTCCAGCGCAGGGACTGTGTTCTGCATGCATGAGGCTCAGGATGGGCCAAGGTGCTTACTTAAGGTCCTTTCCTCCCAAACATAGGAGTCTTTCACCCAGCAACAGAGAAGAGGAAACACTTTAAAAATGGAGAAACTGCTCCAGATTGGCTGGAACCCTAGATGACTTTTAATGCTTTCATTAAGAAACTAAGCAGCCATGACACAAAAGGGAAGGTCATCTCATGGATAAATGATTGGCTGTGGCATAGGAAACAGAGGGTAGGAGCAAATGGGTGTTTCACAGGGGAGAGAGGTTTCCTGACTGTGAACAGGAACTGATTATCTGTTTGCATTCTGGTGGAGCATCACCAGAGCTGTACTGTCAGGTCAAGATCAGCTGTACTGATGGATACAAGGAGTGCATGTAAACCCCACCCTGTAAACCCCAGAGTACTCTATGGGCAGCTGCTTCCAGGCATGGTACTTAAAAAAGGAAATACAATGTACCTTAGACATATACACAGGACTGGCAAGGCCTCCCAGACCCCTGCTACCTTGCAGTCATCAACAGGCATGTTGTACAATCTCCTTCACAAATTTTAGATGCTTATGTGATATGGATTAGCATAGCTCCTTGGAAGTCTGAGCTCTGCCGACTTACACCAGCTAAAAATCCAGCCCCTTACACACCTGTGGTCAGTATCTGGGGTGGCTAGTCTCTTGCCTTGAGTGCAAAAGGTGTTGTATCGTCCACAGTCATTCTTGAATCTGTGCAGAGACAGCCTGTGACTTTTGTAAAAGCTAAGGCTGAGGATGCTGAAACCTTCACAGCTGCATCTCTGTCTACCAGCACTAGGTGTCAGGCAGTTAGCATGGCTTTTCACATAAGGACAACCAGATTTTCCCATGCTCCAAAGGAATGATGTGTTTGCATGCATTTATATATAACCAAACATCATCTGTGTGTAATTAGGCCATTTTGGCTCCCAACACCTGCTATTCTGCCTTGGTCGCTGTGCCACAGCACAACATGCAGAAATAGTTCTCTGGAATTTGGCACGTACTCAGCTGCCAAAATCTAGCAGGGAAATCAGATTATTTGTATTCTGTTAAGAACAAGTTACACCTATGAGGTCATCACCATGCTATTAGTCTGCCCATCTTGCAGACACTGCGACATATACAGAGAGCCGTCTGTACCATGCAGGCATGTCCACAGTAAGCAAGGCTAGCCTGCAGCATTTTCAATCATTTATACATTGTAATGTGAGCTCCTTTCTTTAACTCTCACATTTATAATAGCACACCTAAACAAGAGGGTGTTGCTGGCTACATTGCTACAGAGGTACGCTTTCTCCATTCATATCAAAGTAGTATAGCAGAGAATGCTTTTTTTTTTTCTTAGCACCTGTACAAAATGCAAAAGGAGCTGACAGGAAGACTGAGGGAGATACAGTCACTTATTTCTTTTTGAATTATAGACTTATAGGTGTTGCATTTGTTTAACAGACAATAATCAAAAGAGAAAGAACAAAACATTTAAGAAATAGCCTGACAGAAACTGGAAGATGCCAGTTTCACATGAGAAATCAAAAGCAGGAGAAGCTGAGGAAGCATTGAAAGCATATTTGAGACCACAGGTCAAACAAGTGGTTTTGAGAATCCTTAGTTCAAGTCATGACAATAATGATAATCATTTTCTCAGAACCGAGAAGCCTGCTGGGGAAAACCAAATTGAGCAGAAGTGGTAAGGGTTCACCAGCCTGCAGAGTGCTTTCAAATCATATCACAACTTCTGACAGGAAGAAAGACAGCCAGAAGAAATGGTAGCCTGGATCTACAGAGCAAAGGACCAAATTTCCATATAAAGACAGATGGAGGTGTTTGCACCAGTAGGACTGTGAAATACAAACAACGACTTTGTGGGCAAGATAGAATGCACAGGGCTCAAAACTAAGAAAGTTTTAGCCAGTGTCCAGCCTTTGGAGATGGCTTCTGCTTTTGCAAAATTGTCTGCAGACCAGGAGAAATTAGCGTAGGAAGAAACAGCTGAGAAAAGGGACAGAACGTGCCTAGTCAGAGACACAGCATGCACAATGTGCCCAAAGAAAGCAGAAGAAAGAAAAAGGAGTATTTTCCTAGCAGCAAAAAACATTTAGTTTTCTCTGTGCAAATTGTTTGAGAGCTGCATCCTGTGACCAGGATATAACATTTAACACAAATGGGACATCTACCTTGAGCTAAAAACATGTCACTAAAAGAGTTTGCTATTTAAAAGAAGTCTCTGCAAATAGAAAAAATATATATATATACAAAGAGGAAGCAGAAAAAAAGGAAAGAGGAGATTTAACAAAAGGAAAATGAAAATACAGTAATAGCAAGTCGTAACAGCAAATAACATCCCACAACCCGATTGCTATGAGAGTTGCATTTCTGCTAAACGATCTGATTTCATACATATTACGTTGAGTCCAAAGTCTCTGAATGGTCTTGTGAAGAAATGTCGTCAATGCTGTGAAATGAAATTGCAAAAAAACCTGAAGGATCAAATTCTGGCACCACTACATTCCCGGGCACTTATGAAAGCTCATATAAAGCTTGCTGAGATACTGCTTAAGAGAAAGCTGAGAATACCTGTGGAACTGTTGATGTTACCAAACGGCGATTATAACTTCTCATAAAGCAGCAGAAGGCCTATGATGATAAAGATCTGCATCCGTGCACCCACAAACAGGACTCTGCATGTGTGTGTGTGTGTGTTTCTGTGCATATGTATACAAACACAGTAGCAAATTAGGACTCAAAGGGCACTGGCCCCTTTTCAGGGAGAAGTCCTGAACACACCATGTAGATATGATAATCTTTGTGTTGGAGAGCCAAAGGATGAAACAGGGACTCAGAAACTGCTGATATCTGCGCAGTTTTAAAGGCACTCTCCCCTTCTCCTTTGGAGACCACACTCTCCAGCATGGTCTGTGCTATACTGTATCACCTGGAGAGCTGCAAGCACAACTGGTTTAGCTGGTTCAGAAACATATCCTGAAACTCAGACAAGTCAGTCAGCTTTTGTTTTCCTCTCTTATGGTCTGTCCTCTGACAAATAAAGATTCTCCCTTTATTTCAGTCCTTGTTCCTTTGACATCAGTTGATTTTTTTTCTTCTTCCACTTCCCAGGAATGGCTGTGAGGTATTTTTCAGAGCCAAATGTTAGCTGATGCCCAGCCCTAAAAGGAAAGACCACTGGAGACAGTGGGAACAGGAGATGATATTTGGGGAGATCTTGCGAGTCTGACCACACAGGTACTTTGGGACCAAAAACACTACCCACTTGAGTGCAGCTTCCTGGCAAATGTTGAGTTTGGGCTCTGAAACATGGAAATACTTCATCTTCTCTGAGAAAAGGCCATCAAGTCTGAAACAATTCATTGTCCAGAGCTCTGGTCTTGGAAACAACCTGAGAAAACCAAAATCATTCTGAACAAACATATAATGTACATGCGCTGGTACGTTTCAGCACTAACTGTTGGAATCTGGCAAAACTTTAAATGATGGAAAGACGTGCTGTATAGTAGAAAGTATCAAGGCAACCCAAACAGGGTTACTGATACTGAGCCTATATTTTTTATGCCCTTAAAATGACAAGGAAGGAAATGAAACTATTGTCAGCACAAACCTCTCAGTGGGAAAGGAGTAATTCATGAATTTATCTATGCATGAAGTTAGACATGAATGTCAGAAATCTAACAGCCAAGCTTCCTTTTGGAAGGAGAGGGCTTTCCACATTCGCTGTGGTAGAGGCCAAAGACTAACATTGCCATCCTTTGGCAATATGCTGAGGGAAAATGGAGGTTGTGTGTCACCAAGCCCAAGAGCAGGCAAAGTGGTCAGATTCATTCCCAGGGCGGCTCATGCTGGCTGGTTCCTTGCCTTTCATATCGTGATATCATGATCTCTGCATGAGACTTTCTCCCCTGGTCCCTGTTTCTTCCTTCCCCTCCATGCACCAGCATCTTTTTCATGTCAAACTGCACCCAAATGAACTGAAACAAATCATATTGAGCTACAGACACCAGCTCCAGACACCAATTTACACCAGTGCTGACAGAAACCAACCTACTGTAAATAAGTGACCCAAATTAAGGGATTTTAAAGAGCTGTTAAAATCCTCTTTAGGTGCCCATGTGTTTTCCTTGTTTTTTTTTTTTCTCCCTCCTCTTTAGTAAAAATTGGTCCTGCTTCCTCTCCCTAATCCAAATAGATGTTAGCAGGGCCAATTACATGATGTGGTCCCTATGTGAGGAGATGTTTCCACTCCATAGCCCACAAAAGCTCTTCCATTGCTTTGTTCCCAAATATCACAAAGCCAGCAGCAATGGGAAGCATAGCCAGATGAAAGAGCACCCACAAATGACAGGCTCATGTTGTGATTTCCAAGAGCCAGCCTAGAAAGACGGGGGGGACAAATTCCTGTCCCCCAGTCTCCTCTTTACTCTTGAGTGACATTGAATGCATGGGGAATTCACTCAAAATCTGGAGCAAAAGTAACACTGCTGAACTTGCAAGGAAGGGAATAGCTCTTCAGCACCACTGAAGATATTTAGTCTTCTTGCAGCAGCTGTAATACGTTTTTCTTCTCCCCTTTAATCTGGGCCTCCAGTGACACGCGCCCTTTCTTAGCTTCTGATCACTTCAAGATGTTAGAGGTTGGTCTGGAGTGAAAGAGGCAGTGAAGGGGAAATTCAGTCTCTGTCACCAGGGCCTGAGAATATGCAATGAATAAGCAGCTTTGCAAATCAAAGAAGTCTGGAAATAATTTGTTCTCTTTTCACTGAACTTAGACATTTTTTCTTCCCATTTGGAGCAGAGTTCATACAGTTCTTTTGTTTCTAGTAGCCTGAGAAGTGTACTACCCTTCCCAGCTCTCATTATAAATTACACACTAATAGAAATAAGCAGCATCAACACAGAGCTGTCTTTTCACTACCTATTTCCATGGTGTACTGATGCTTTTTTAGTTGGAAGTGAACAAAACATACATCTCTTTTAGTACCTTCATTCTTCTGCAAAGCTATGAGAAGACTCTATGGAGTTTCTGGAAGAAAATTACACTTGTGTAATAGTTTAATAGTTTCAGAGAATTTTATGTACAAGGAACAGAGAGATTTCAGCAGAAAAATACACAGAGTCTAGTCAAGTATAAGCCAGTCAAGACTGGCTGCCCATTTCCCAGATCGCAATCCCTTCCCATTTATGGTGGATGAAATGCTGATGGTTTTGATATAACTTGTTTCAACCTCTTCAAGCATGTCCAGCATGCAGACCAACAAAGACACGCAAGCAAATAATCTAGGCCAGACAGAGATGAGTTTCTTGGACCTGCATGTCCTCTTGTCAACCTCTGCCACCTGGCCCATCTAATCCAGGAAGGAGCAAAACCTTTTTCCATAGTGATGTGGGAGCTTGAATGCCTCGGGCCAAGTGAGCAAAGAGCAGTGGGGATCCCTAGCCCAGTGGCAACTCCCATGGTTTTGGGACCAAGGGCTTGATTCTCAAAGACTTGCATGGTCCTCAAGGTTTTGTCTTCCCCAAAAGGAATGACAGGCTCTTTTCAAATACCCAGAAAGTCCCTCATTTCCTTTCAGTGCCATCAGGAGACACTTGTTCTCATTACATCTCCCCTTACAGCAAAGGGCCTATATCGCACACTGGTTTCATTTGACTTCTTTCTCTTCCTCCTTTTCTAATTATGGCCTGGTTTTATCTCTGTCTGCTCTTGTCCTGCTATTCTCGTCCAGGAGAATGAAAAGGAACCGATGAAAGCCACTGCCCTTCTTTCATCACACCGTACTCTTCCCAGGCTGCAGCACAGGGTGGTGCATCTGCCTCACCAGGCAGCAATGTCCCAGTCTGTCTGGATATCCAACTAGATGTGGTGCTCTGCAGGGGGAGAAGGTGAGAAAGAAAAGAGCCAGTCTTCCCAACATGGAGGTACAGCTGTAAATACTCTCCTGGAGATAAAACTAGTCCCCATGTATAGAGAAGTTGTTCATCCCTGGACAACTGAAAGACAAACTCTTGTCCTAAGCAGCAGTGATTGCTCCCAGCATTTTACAGGGATCAAGCCCAGCATGTAAGCTTGGTGGAAGATGGCCTAGATATCTCTCTTGGTCTACCAGGCCAGGGTCGTGGGGTCCTGGGGCTCCAGCTGGGCTTGCGGAGAGGAAACATCCCCCACAAAAGCACTTCAACAAATAAAGCCCAAACAACGTGACTGCCTGTCCTCCTACCTCAGGAAACTGGAATGATTGGTGAACTGTACTACCTTCTGTATGACTGTCCCCAGCATTGGGGCTTGTGTGCCAATGACTGGGTATCCATGTGACATTGCAGGGTGTATCCATGTCCTAGTGCAAGGGGTGCCCATGTCCCAGTGCCCAAATCAGCATATCCAGGTGGAGGATGTACCCATGTCTCAGTGCCCAAGACCCTGTGTCCCAGTGCTCAGCAGCCCATGTCCCACTGCAGGGGGTGACAATATCCCAGTGCCCAAATTCCTATATCCTAGAGGAGGATATACCTATGTCCCAGTGCCCAAATATCCTAGTGAGGTATGTACCCATGTCCCTGAGCCTGATGCCCATGTCCCAGGGCTCAGCTGGCATGCCCCAGCGCATGGTGCACCATGTTCCAGTGCACGGTGTACCATGTCCGAGTGCCTGTGTCCCAGTGCAGGGTGTACTTGTGTCATAGTGCCCGTGTCCCAGGGTATGATGCACCTGTGTCCCAGTGCCCGCATCCCAGCAGAGGGGCTTCCTATGTCCCAGTGCCAGGTGTACCTGTGTCCCAGTGCCCGTGTCCCAGTGCTGGGCGTACCCGTGTCCTAGTGCCCATGGCCCAGGGCCAGCTGTATCCTTGTCCCAGTGCCCGTGTCCCAGTGCCGGGTGTACCAGTGTCCCAGTGCCCACGTCCCAGCGGAGGGGCTGCCCGTGCCCCGGTGCCGGGTGTACCTGTGTCCCAGTGCCCGTGCCCCGGTGCCGGGCGTCCCGGTCCCCCGCGCCGCGCCGCGCCGCCGGCGAGCCCCGCTGCGGCGGGAGGCGGCGATGGGCCGGGCCGCGCCGGGCCGCGCGGGGGCGGAGCCGCGCTGCGCCGGGGCGCCGAGGCGCAGCGCAGCGCAGCGCAGCGCAGCGGGACCGGGGCCGGGGCCGGGGCCGGGGCCGGGGCCGGGGCCGGCGATGGGCGCCGCGCACTGGGTGCTGCTGGCGGCGCTGCTGGCGGCGCTGCGCCCGCCGCGCTCCGGGGCCGGTGAGTCCGTGCGGCGGCGGGGATGCCGGGTCCGCGGTGCGGTGCGGTGCGGTGGCGTGGGGGAGCTGGGGTGCCGGAGGTCTGCGGCAGCCCCCCCAGCAGCCAGGCCCGGCTGGGCAGCTGCCCCCTGGCTCTGGGTGCTGCTGGGGCCGGGAAGGGCAATGCGGGGGAAGCAGGGTTTGCCCAGCCAGAGCAAGGAGCAAAGGGCGAAAGACCCCAGGTGTGCAAGGCTCTGGCCCTGCGGGAGCCCCTGCGGCTTCAGAAAGGGCCCAGCCAAGAGCAGGGTGCTTGCTCACAGCCGCGGGGCCTGTGTGCGTGGGGAGCATTTTACCCCGTGCATGCAGCTTAGCGCCTGGACGGCAGCGCTTCAGCACAAGCAGGTTTGTGCATGGGCAGCCCCATCCCCACGGCGATGTGGGCAAAGATTAACTCCTGGTGGAGAGGCTCAGCCATGGTTTCCCTGCGAGTTTCTGGCAGCAGCACAGCTCTGTCAACCCCAAACACGGAGCGGTAGCTAGATCCACAGGGAGTCTTTCACAGGGAGCCTGTAATGCGCACGCAGACTTGCGGAGGGAACGTGTGCTCTGGAAAATACTGGGGTTTGTGCTACAGGAACACTCTTTATGGGGCTGTCAATCCCCTGCATTTGCAGTTGCGCATGTTTTATTACCTAGAAAATGAAATGCAAAGAAGCAAGCAGTTTTTGCAGTTAAAGGCAGCGTGCCATTTTCAGGGCTGCCTGATACTCAGTTGCAGGTTGTGAGCTCTTGTGGGTTTATAGTCTGTATTCACGGTTGCTGGATATCTTGGTGTCAATATGAAGATGTGATTCTCAGTACAGATGGTGGTCGTGCAAATATTTGTTTGGGGCAGAGTAAGGTAAAAGCCTTGACTATAACAGCAGGAATCTGCAATAGTGGGAGCTCAGAGGTGTTTTCAGATTTGAACAGTAATCTGGGAATGTTTTATAAAAAAGCAGTCTTTGAGCCCAGAGAGTCTCTTTGGAAGTGACGTGTAGCCCCTAGGAAAATTTGCTTCTTCTGACACCTCCCAAGGAAGATAGGAAATGCCACAGGCTGAGCTGCAAATGCTCTTTATATCTCCTTGTATCACATTCCTACGCTCTCTGAATGCAAAGATGCACTTCAACAAGTGTGTGAGCAGAAGGCTGTTGTCATCAGGTGAATTATTTCCAGTAATGGGAAATCCAGGGCTACAGATGTAGTGATTTTTTTGGCAGATCTGTATGTTTTCTAATACATTCCTTACTGGGACAGTAGTAGAATGGCTTACTGTTTCAGGCATGGGGTATGTAATTTCCCATTTATTGTTTTAATCTGTAATAAAGTATCTTGCCTCTAATAATAGGCAAACTTGCTTGTTAAGACTTCATTCTCTAGGCTAGTAACGGAGAAGGAATGCCAGACCTGCTGGGTGTACACTGAGCATCTTTATTTCTCTAATATCTGTTTCATCACAGCAGTTGGTTATTCTGCCCCAGGGCTTGGGCTGCACGTTAGGATGTGGCATTGCTACACTTTAATTTTGCTGTGATTCCAGCTGTTGATTGCAGATGTTTCAAGAGACCAGCATTTTTTTTGCAAGTAGATTTTTTTTCCATGCCAGTTTTTCTGCCAGACCAAGCTGTAGTAAGGAAAGGGGTATCTCAGGCACCCATGCAGGACCTTCAGAGCTTGGTTTCAGCTCCTTTGCTCTAGTACGAGCTTTTAGTGTGGTCCTGAGCAAATTGCTCTGAGCACAGTAAGAGATGTCCTGTAGTACAGGGCGAATCCCGTCTAAGACACCATAAGGATACCTGTATCCCAAATGGCAAGGAATGGAAGGGGTACTTAAAAAGAGAGCTCTAGATTTGAGAAATTTCTGTTGTTGCATAAGTCAGAGCACAGAGAAGAGAGTATTTCATTCCTGAGCCAGCAAGCACCTTTTTTCCAGTTAATCGGTATAGAAATTGTGGCTAAGATCCCCTTTGCCCTTAGAAGTTTTTCTTTAAACTTGAAGCAACTGAGATTATGGGGGGAGTTCCTGGGGAAGAGAAAGCAAACTGTGCTTTTTGGGGCCCCACGGGCTCTGCGCAGCGTCTGCAAAAGGCAGAGACCACAAGCACACGCGTGTTGTTGGTGTCCTCCCTGCACAGGAATCCCCACAGCCTTAGGAAATTGTTAAGGGCTGCACAAAGCTCAGAGGAAAGCTGAAAAGCCTTGAAATGGAGCATGAAAATTGCTATTTCAATCCAAGCGCATGCTTTTCTTTAATTCAATGATTAAAAAAGTCTGCTCGGTCGGCTTGTGTCAGGAAGTGAATGCCTCCAGTTTGGATAACCTCCGCTAACAGGAGGGAAAGGGAGGGGGGGTTTTGGGTCGCTTGCTGGCTTGTTTGTTTTCGACAAATCTTTTTGGAGCTGTCTGGCCATTTTAAAGCTGGTCACCTGGCCAGTGGGCTCAGTGGCACAGAAGTAAATCGCAATAGGCTGCAAGTTTAGCAGCAGTCACATGGCCTTTGTTTGTGTTAGGATAGTAAAGATTAGGAAGCACATTTAAAAAGCTTAGAGTCTTTTTCTTTTTTTTCCCCCTAAAAGGGAAACCCATTGTTCTGTATGGTAAGCAGCGAAAGCGTTTCTCTTTCCTCCGTAAGACCAGACTAGGCAAACTTTAAAATTCTTCTCAAATTTCTGTCTAGAAGTATAATTTCTCAAGAGTTAAAAATAGCAAGGAATTTAGTAAAGGAATATATCCAGCCTCAAAATTAGGTTGTGTTTCTTGGCTCTCCATAAAGTACACTAGACTCATGCTCCATTACTCACAATAGTAATGACGTAGCTTTAAAATCTTGGAGTTGTTTGATGTTTCGGGACTAATATTTGCCTCAAAAAAAACTCAACTGAGCTCTGGTTGAGTAAAAAGATAGTGGTTTTTACCTGCATTACTCTTTTTAAAATTGTGAGTATTTTTTTTGGAAGTGGCAAATTAATTTAGATTAAATTCGTGTCCGGCACAAAGCCCTTGTTTATTGAAAGCAGCAAGGTAGATTTACCGATCTGCTAGGGATTTTTGAATACCTGGGAAAACCTCAAGAAGCTTGAAAACGATCTAGTTAAAAAATCATTTATTTGTGGAATATTCTTTAGATCTCTTCCCTTAAAAGTTTTGTTTTGGAGGAATTGCTTTATATGGAGCTACTCTTCATCTTGCTCGTGACTGGTGTGGGAAGTGCTGGGAGGGGGGCAGAAAATGCAGTTGAAGGACTTTGTATGTTAAGTAATTTGTAGGTGGGGGAATGAAGCCCTTCGAAAGATCTGGTAAATAATCTTCCCTTGGGAAAAATGTCAGGGAAAAAATAGTCTGTGGAGTGGAATGTGGCACTGGGAAAACAACGCTAAATAGCACCCAGCTCCTACACACCGTTTGGAGGCCTTTCTTCATAAATCCGCAGTTATTTTCGCTCTGAAAGCAACTCAGTGAAGGCAATTTGCAGAAACGCCTCTGTGATCGACTCCCAGAATGTCTCTCTGTTACAAAGCAGCTACCAGCTGCGCAGAGCAGTCGTGCCAAGATACCCCAAAATGCTTTCTTTGCTCTGTGCGTTTACCTGGTGTTTACAAGCCGGCGCGTTCCCCCTGCTCCAAATACTGCCGCTGCAAGCTGCCCCACTCACCCTGTCCTGGTGCAAATTGCCTAAAAACAGACCCACAGATCCCCTCCTGGGACTCTTTCTCTGCCTGAGGCCCTTTCCCCCTTCATTTTTGTCATGTTAATTGAACCAAATCAAGCAGGATCAGCTTACATCACCCTCGTGACCCCCAGTGGTTGATCAGAAAGAAAAGGCTGGCCAAGCAGATGCCTTAAAATGCCCCTGAAATCCTGCATAGGTCAGCTGGACACGTTTTCTCATCTCGCCCTTTGACTACAGAGGCTGCAACCCATCTTGTTTTGGCCATCTGACATCTGGACAGCTGAGGTCCAGGTTGCCCATGTCAAGGGTGGTGGGTCCAGTGAAAACAGGTCTGGGTCAAAGCTGGCTAGAGACAGCCAAACTCAAATCCTGCTCCTGTGCTGTTGCCACAGCCATATCTTCCTTTTCCTTCCAAAACATCTGCCTCTGTTTTGCCGGCTGGCTGTGGAGGACTCAGTCGGAGGGCAGCACGGGCAAGTCGGAGTGTGGGCAGCTGGGGAGGTGCTGGGGGCGAGCAGAAGCGCTGCTGCAGTTCTTCACGCTGCCTGCACGCTTAGAAAGGGCAGGTTAGTCAGCTGAAAGTGCCTGAGATGAGGCCCCCAAAAAGGGTTTACTGAAGCACTGTGTCCCAAATTCCTCCTCCTCGGGGATCCTTTTATATTCCAGTCCCGAGGGTGTGATTCAGCAGAAATAGCTGCCTCCAGCTTCTACCTCTCCCCTGCCAAAGACAAATGTAAGCAACTGAGCACTTTCTTTAGCTTGGGCCCTCTGGTTTGTTTTAAGAGGTTTTTGGAGGTGTTTCTTGTACATCCAGTCTTGGGATGGCCACTGGCTCCATGTTACCTCCTTGGGGCTCTTATAAGATATCTCTTAGAGGTTCTGAACTTTCAGTGCATCTGTAAATGAACAGCCTTTAATTATTAATTGAAGCAGCTGTGCTTGGGGGGGGACTTTTAGGACAGTTACTGGCTGGTGGTAACAAAACTGGGGTCTTTTTTTGCAGATGATGCTGACGGGAATCAAGGCCTGCGGCCGTATCTATCACTATTAGCAGGAGCACTGTCAGCAGAGTCCCACCGTACTAAGAGAGGCATTGCTCCTGTTAGTCATTGGACTCACCAGAACACAAAGCAGACTCGAGAAGAGCCTTCAGCCCGCTCTCTAGGACAGATTAAATTTAACCCCACAGTAGGACACATTGTGATTAATGAGCACAAAGATGTCACGTTCAATTGCTCCATTAAAGTACCTCATTCGCTGGTCAGGCCAGACACCCCTAGCATTTCCTTGTGGAAGGATGGGAGTGAACTGCACGTGCTGGACCGCATCGCCACCAGCCACTTCGAGATCTCCGATGAGGAGGAGGTAGCAATGACCTCCACCTTCAGGTAACCAGTGCAGTCCTTCTTGTGCAGACGGGCAGGAGGGGGTCCTCTGGACCCCTGAGTGCTGGCTCATGGGGAGAGGCTGGAGGGCAGATAGGTAGCAAGAGTAGGAGGTTGGGACTGGGATTGCGGGAAACTGGTTTGGGGTGGGGGAGGACTGAAGTTTGCTGTCACTGAATATCCGGAGCTTAACTCTTCTTAGGCGCTGTCCTCAATGAACAGTGGAGGAAAGCAGACTGCTGTACCTCATTGACTGAGGTCTGCCCATCCTGCCCATTTGCAATTAAAGGCTGTGCCAGCAGAGCAACCAGGAACAAAGATGATCTTCATTCCGGCCCTCCCTAGTCCTCGAAGCCTAGTTTTGGAAACCCAGCTTTTGTTAGATGTGTGTTGTGGGGTAGCTGGTACTGATTCAAACCCACCTCCAGCTTGACAGTGTTGCTATGTCCTTCTGTGGAAGCTGTTTTCAGGACAAGTCTCCCTGTAAAAGCCCTTATATGGTCTCTGTTCTCTCTTGTAGCATCCGTGCTGCCCAGCGCTCAGATAACGGCTCCTACGTCTGCAAACTCAACATCTCTGACATGGAGATTGCATCAGATCCAATCTTCGTGCAGCTAGAAGGTGCGTTGGAAGAGAGCAAGGCCAAAAATGTTGGAGGTGTGAGATCTGCTGAGATCTGTCTGAGGGGCAGCCCCAGGGGCTGTGACCTTGGAGCTGACAGCTGCTAGCTATCCACCCGCAATGGAGAGTCTTGGATGGCAAGGGGCTTATTGCCAGAGTGGGGACAGCCCCAGCCAGGACACTTTGGGGGCTGTTGTTACAGGCATTGCCCATGTGCATGATGCTGTGATCCCTGAATCTCTTGCTTCTCTGCTTGTGTCGAACAGGGCTCCCACACTTCATTCGTCAGCCTGAGAAGCTGAATGTCACCAAGAACAGCCCTTTCAACCTCACATGTCAAGCCGTGGGTCCGCCAGAGCCTGTGGAGATCTACTGGTTTCGGAACAATATCCAAGTCAATGCGAAGCCTCACATCTCCCCCTCAGTCCTGACTGTACCAGGTAAGCCTGGCAGCATCTTTGCATGCTGGGGAGGCCTCTGCATGGCCTTCAGGAAGGGAAGGGCAGGAATGTCTTGAGCAGTCTCACAGCCTGTCCCCTTGGCCTTGCAGCTCCCTGTTAGGCAGGTGATGTGTTCCCATGCACCATCAAAAGGTTGTTGCAATCTGTTTTATTTTTGTTTGGCACCATCCATTGCTGATGCTTGACTGGAAGGCTGTAATCTTGTGTCACCAAGGACTGAGTCAATGTTGCAGGACTGTGGTGGCCCATAGCAGACCTATTGCAGGGGGGCAGCTGCAAGACTTGTCAGCCAAAGTGGGCAATGTGGTGTCAAGGAGGCACAGGATAAAAAGCACATTAAATGAACTCACAGAGCTTTTGTGTAGGTGCTGGACACCTTTGCTGCACAATAGCTTGGTATTTGGGCATCTCTTTGAGGACCTAGACACCGTTGTCCTGAATTTAGTTTAGAGTCCTGCAGTTCACATAGCATGTGCTCCCGGAAGTTCTGGCAGCAAAAGAAATGCATCGGGGGTATACAAAGGACACAAAAGTCCAGTTTCTTGTGGGAGCTCATTCCCTGTCCCAGCTGTGGTCGCTTCCACCTAGTGAAGGCTTTTCCCCACCTGGAACAGGGACCCAGAGAGACTGCGGGCTTGCCATCCTTGGAGATATACACAACTTGGTTGGTCCACAAGAAACAAGACCTAACTTAGAAGTTGGATCTAACTTCAAAGATGTCTCTGCATTGAGTGGGGGTTTGGACTAGTGACCTTCAGAGATCTCTTCCAACCTCAGTTACGCTATTCTAACTCATCTTGTTTTAGTGAAGGACCCTTAGCCCAGAGAGTCATCCATGTTTTCCAGGCACAGCAGCTAGTCTAATAATAATAAAAAAACCTCCTCTCCTGTACCCCTACTGTTATGGGTAGAACATGGCAGTGTGTATTGGGAATTTCATCCTAGATTCCTCCTGTCAGGAAGATAAAAACAGCTCAGCATAGATAAGTTTCCCAGGAGGTTTGGCACAAAATATGAATGTCAATTGTAAACAGCAGGGCTCAGCAGTCCAGCTGAGTTTGCGGAGGTACCAGTTTGCAAAATTAAGCCCCAGCCTGCAACTGCTCAATCCGTCTCCCTTGCACCATTGATTGACCAGTTGTGCCAGTCTCCCTGAGCTACCTCTCTGTTGCTAAACTGCTTAGCACTGGGGCCATGTCCCAGCTCTTGCCACTCTCCATCCTTACCACTGAGAGCATGGCTCTGCCCGGCAGCCATCTGTGCTGCTTATTCGGCAGCCCTGGGGACTGCTCTGTCAGGGGTGATCTGGGGGCAGCAACCCCCACGCAGCTGCCTCTGGCTGCAGAAATTTTCTTCCACAGGAAAACAAGGGCATGCAAACTCTGTCCTATGCAACAAGCAGATTTTTCTTGTAGCCTGTGGCCGAGCCACCCAGTACCTTGCAGCTGTTATGGGTTATTTTACTGGTTATCTGCTCTTTTGTCTCTGGGAGGCCTGGGGTGTGCCCCTGCATCATGTCTCCATGCCAGCCTGGTGGAGCACAGGGAAAAAAGTCCTCCATTGCAACGTAAAACCTAGTGTGATTTTGCTGCAGATGCAGAAAAGAGGGAGGATTTCTTGATTTGCTCTCAGAAGGAGGCCATTAGCTAATTAGCAGCTAGATTATAACTAACTTGTCTTGGCTTCCAAAGATAGACTTTAAAAGGCAGTGAAAGCCGGAAGAAGTGACTCATTCCACTTGGATTTTCTTGCATCCGGTTGGCAAATGTTAGGTCAGGTCATTTGAACTGTCTCCCTCCTGGTCCAGGAGTCCTGTTGAACTCAGAGGGACTGCTACTTTTTTGAGTAAAGGCTTGGCGTGTCCCGGGCACTACAGCAAGTCCTTCATGTTGCAGTAACAGGAAGGCATTTCACTAAAATCAACCCAGATAAGGTTGTTTTTAATCCCCCTAATAACAGGCTCTTGCTACAGGATTGTTTCCTGGTGCTACTAGAGCAGGTGTCTGAATATCCTTGATTTCTCTCTGGGCTTGAGTTAGTCCACAATGAATGGGTTAATTCTAGTTCTACAACTACAGGGGACTGTTTTCATTCCACTGGAGAGGAAAAGACTGTAAAACCAAGACCTGGACATTACCCAAACAGCAGTGGGATGTGCTGATATAGTGGAACAGGCTGGTATATCATCTCCCTTCCCCCTTTCCATCCAGTGACAGTCATACCCTCCCTCTTTGCAGCCAACCTCCCAGACAACGGCTGTATGTCTGGCTAAATGAGCTGCAGAGGCAGGTGGCTGGTTTTGTGCACTTTAATGCAGATCTTTGAGGGTTGCTGAGCTGAATTAAAATGTCTGTGAACGTTGCACACAATTTGAACTTCTCTTGGGGAAGGCGGCGGGGGAATGCTCCCAGGTACCCCTCCAGGTGTGCCCTGGAAGGACAGCTCTGCACTCGCAGAAGAGCCCTTTGCACGAGACTGAAATCCTGAGCACTGTGGCTTGTTGGGGTCATCTCGCACAGGCCCTGCTAACACTCTAGGGATAATGAGCAGGAGTCTGTACTCGGGTATTTCCAGTGACCCTGAAAAGCAGTCTTATCAGCAGGGAGATTTGAGCAATCTTCAAAAAGTATTGTCATCTGGTTCAAGCCATGGTGGTGGACTCTTCTGCTTTCTGCCTTTCCCTTTTTGAATACGAAACAAGTGCTTACTCAGGAGGTTGTGCAAGGGGTCTGTAAAAACACACAGTCCTGTCCGTTCTGCCAGATCTCACACCGACCATGCTCACATGCTCGTGGTGCGGAAGGTGGGTGAGTTGGATCATTGGGGGTCACCCTCGGCCACCATGCTGCAGAAGGGATGAAGGAAGTGGTTAGTGCAAAAAGAGAGGTCTTTTGTGTTACTGGAAAAGAAGAAAGCAGTAAAACAAAGGAAGCTGCAAGGGTTTTCAGGTTTCCACAGCAGTTGGAGGGTTGATGTGATTTAGGTGTTTTGTACAGTACAGCGAGCAGGTCCTTGTTTTTCCCACTGCAGGTCTTAATGAAACAGCGTTGTTCAGCTGTGAGGCTCACAACAGTAAAGGGCTGACTGCATCGAACCCTGGGCAGGTCAATGTGAAAGGTAAGCGGGAATGTGTCAATAGCCTTACCTGTCCAGTACAGATGTATCCAAGCAGGAGCTGTTCTGGTCTCCACCCTTCCTAGTAATCATTCTTACGCTAGCAGACAGGCGTATTTTTAGGATTTCCATATTTATTTTTCCCTGTTCGAAACCTACATTTAAAAATCAAACAGGAAGCACGTAAGAGCATGGTCACCCAATGCAGTTCTGTCATCTGGAACAAGCATAGCCCCAGTGTTGCAGCCATGGGAGGAAGCACCAAAAAGCACATTTGAAAGCAGAACTGTCAAACTCAGAGTAGGTTTCGGAAGGGCTGTATCACTCTTTTCCTTCCTTCACAGCCAGGGCTGTGCTCATAATTTTCCATAGGAAATGATGGAAATTCTCGACATTCCTGATGGGAACAACTCTGGCAGTGTAAGGAAGGTGTTCCCCGAAATATGTCATTGGCTCTAAGCAACCCAGAGTGCTGTTTTCAGCTCACAAATACGTAATACGGTTGAAATAGATCTGAAAATGGCTCTTTCTGCCTGCCCGTTGGTCTAAAATACCCATGGTATGCTGATATTGCAGCTATAGCCAGGGCAATACATGTGTTTCATTTGCAGTCTGACAGCTCCAGGAGCTGCCTGTGGGAAGCCAGACATGCCATGTTTTTCGCATAAGCTTACATGGGCTTGTACCAGGCATCCGGGTTTTGGTGCTTTTGTACAGGCCTTTCTGTGGCCACATGTCCTCCGGTGCCTGCCCAGAGACCCCCAGCACCGTGTGCCCCTACTAATGCAGCCCCACTACCTCCCTGAGGTTGGCTGAGCATCCCACAGACCTCCAGCTCAAGGCATAAGGACGAGATTCAGCTCCATCCCCGTCTTGGAGCCTGGGGTTTCTGCAGCCCGGAAATTTGGAGAATTAAGAGCATGTGGGCCCATGAGTTCAGTGTCTTGCTGCTTCTGGACAAAACTGGCATGCTTCCCTTGTGGCATGGCAGCCAGATGCCTGCCCATGGGATGCACTTTGCACTAGCTGTGTTTAGGCAGTATCAGAGCAGAGTGGACTCTTTTTTTCTCTACAGGAAAACCATCTGCGCCCACTAGCGTGCATGTCCTGAACAGAACGGCCCACAGCATTGCAATATCCTGGGTGCCAGGCTTTGATGCATTCTCTGCTTTAAACAGCTGCAGTGTCCAGGTAAGCACGTGGCCCCTGTCCCTACAACCCACTTGTACATGGATGTTCAGGGGCAGGTAGAAATCAGTGTTCCTGCACAGTCTTTGGCATGAACCACATGGATTTTACCAGGCCGTTGGTTTGGGCAAATTGAGTCGGACTTTCCCAGTGGTTTTGAAAGAAGAACTGTCCTGCCTGGACCCTGCCATCTGGGTAGCCAGCAGATTTGTGGTCACGTAAGTTAAGTGGCCCAAGTTCAGCAGTGAGCAGGGTCCCTAGAGGCTGGGACCTGGGGCAGTTGGAGCACTGTTGAGGTGGGCAGGAGGCTTTGAAGGAGCTGCTGAAGACCAACTGTGGGCCTGGTGTTGTCTGCTCACAAATAGCAGCTATGCTATGCCTGCTGCAAGGGCAGAGAGTCTGAAGAAAGGGTCCCACAGAGAAGCCAACAAAGGGAGTTGTGAAGCAGGATTTTGTCCCAGGAGCGATGTGATTAAGTGGGGCAGAAACAAGGGGCAATGGGAGCAGCAGAGCCCCCTGTTGGGAAGAGCCTACATGGGCTTGTGCCTGTAAAGTGTGCAGGAAGAAGCCACAAACTTTTGCGCTTTTAGCCAGCTGTGCCATCCGGTTCAAGGGCAGCAATGATTTCCACTGGCTTGCAACTTCCCCACAGAGTCTGTTGGCATAGTCACATGGGCAGAGCTGTGTGACACACTGGCAGAGAGGCTTTGACACAAGGAAAAGAAATTCAATGGAGGTGGTGGATTGCAATGGTGAGGCCAGTTTCCTCTGCAGTGCGGAGGTGCTGCTCATCTGCCTGGTCATTGCAAGGCCAGGACAGGAGGAACAGAGCCATAGACCGGGCTGTGCTGGGTGGCACTGCCCAGCTGGCTGTTTGAGTGGGCAGAGGGATCAGAATACGAGTCCTGGTCCTCAAACTGTGAGTCATTAGAGCAAAAGTTCATCCTATCCTATTTTAGACATCTACAGAATAGACAATCAAGGAGAGAAAAGGGAACTTCTTAGATGGGGTTTTAAATCTCTCCCTTTGGGTGAGACAGTCAGGTTGTCATGTCTCCTCCTGGAGAAATGCCCAGATCTGGTCCAAGAAGCTCTTTGGGAGACTTTACAAGTCTTGAGTTTCTACTAGCACGTGCTTGTCCTTACTTTTACCCTACTGACTAAACACTTCCCAACCAAGTGGCCTTCCTGGTGGGGTTTGGAGATGGAGGCTCATCTCAGCTCTCCACTCCTGATACATTGCAAGCACTTAGGAGGAGCTGAGGGGTCTGTCTCCTGGACATGTCAGTGAATGCCATCTGTATGCATACTGTCCTGCAAGTAGTTTCCACCTGCTCCCTCTCTTTGGTGTTGCTGGGTTTTCATAGTTCAAGCCCATTGCTTGCTCTCTTGTGGATGTGTTTTTTATAATTGGTTAATTTGTACTCCAGTTCCAGGAGGAATTCTACATGATATGAATTCAGCCTATTGTGACTTAACTAAAGTTTCAGCATTTACAAACCCTCTGTATTAATTAACCTTAATGTCAGAGCAATCCATCTTAGGTACTTATTTCAAAAGTTGCATCTCTTTCAGGGCAGAAACAGTTATCTGCTTTAAAATTGTTGTGTGAAATTTTGTTGGTTGGAAGAGAACAAGCTTTGGGGTCTGGGTAACAGTGGTGACAACTGACATCAGGGTTCAAGCCTGGTCCAATACCCCCCTATTTACCCTCTGATACCCTCCCATGAGTCAGAGCTCTGTTAGCACCTACTGATGAGCAAAGGACTACATAGTGAAAAGAACCAGCAAGACAAACTATGTTTCCTCCCATTTCCTCTCAGCAATCTCCCCCATTTCTGTGTGACATCTCCTCCCTCTCCTCAGGAGGGATATAATGTGTGAAGCCAGGTAAAAGTGAAAGGACTTACAGAGAGGAAAGGTACCAGTGCTAATATTAGTGCAGTATCCACTGCTACGTTCCTACTAGAGCTCAGGAAGTGGGGTGGAGGGCCAAAGAATTTCCTATGACTTAACGTTCATGGTCTGTCATTAGGAAGTAGCCTTTCAAATTGGAAAACGAGACGTATTTCTGGCAAAAACATAGCTGTGACTAAGCCTTTTTGCTCCTGTCCCCTTTGATAACCACCTCGTTTGGGTAATGTGGCCCACCCACCGAGTAACTCGTTTCTGAACATATGGGTGATTAAAATGAAAGCTGTTGTTATCACACCTAGCAAGTTTCATCTGTTTAAGTTTGTAAAAAGCCTCTTTTTTTTTTTTTTTTTTAAATACATTGGCCTAATAGACTGTTTCTGGAAAGACAAGTTTAGGATAGAAATAACTCATCTGGCTCAGAAAAATGGCCAGTCTCAATGGTGCTTTCAGAAGCTGTTTGCATGTTCTTCTGATTGCTGGTCCTCGCATCAAAGTATTTAGCCATGGCTTTGTGACCTTCTGAGCCTTGTTTCTATCTGCTTTATGAGGCTGAAGGCAATTCTCTTTCATTTTTGCTGAAAAATACTGACGATGTCAGTGATGAGATTGTCTTGTATGGCCCAGGCTGCCCAGTGGGTACTCTCATTCCTCAAGCACAAAGACAGGCTTCCTGCCATCCCCAAAACATGTGCTGAGGCTTTTGGGAGGGCTGTGTGACTTTGCCCTTGTGATTCATGCTAAAACATAGGTGAGATGAGACAAAACCTGCCCAGAGCTGGAAGAAAGCCTGTCTCTTCAAGGACATTTCATCCCAGCTTGGGTTGTCTTCCGAGTTCATTGCCTTGCTCGCACTGGTGTCCCTCATTTTTGCTCTTTTCGCTTTTCTGCCACCACCCCGGCCCAGGTTGCTCTCACGGTATTTGTTTTGTTCCCAAAACTTTGCTGATGCACCTGACGGCAAGTCCCAACACACTCTGGGGCACTTTCTGGAGAGCTGCATGGGCAGTGCGTGCTGTTACATGGGCACTTACAGCCCAGCATTTCAGGGAAGCTCTTCAGCCCTGCTACTTGGAGTGAGGAGGTTCTCTTTGTGTAAAAAGCATGATTTGTTTTTTATACATTGAATTCATCCATGCTGTTACGTAATGATGGAGTTTAATGAGTCTGTGATTAGTTCTTCTAGAAGGTTTCTTGAGAGGGAAGTCGGTGCTAATACAGTGAGAGAGGGACAGTGGGGAGAGTGCCTTTAGGACTTTCAGGAGTCACGGGTCGCATCTAGACCTTTATCTTTAATAGCCTTGGCCCAGTCCTCCTTGAATTTGTCTAACTCTCCTTTGAGTCAGTTTATACTCTTGGCTTCTGCAAAATCTGTTGACAATAAATTCTGTAGTATAACGATGTGTTGTATGAAAAAGGACTTGGTTTTGTTTGTTTGAAACTTGCTACCTGGTAATTTTATTGGGCACTCCTTTTGTTTCTTATGTCACAAGAAATGGCAATTCATCACTCCCCTTTCCACAGCAGTCACAATTTTACACACCTCTGTCTTGTCCCTGCTGCAACTGTTTCTTCTCTGTGTGTTTGAGACCTAGCCCTAGGCTCCATGAATGGCCTGCTGTTGGCTTTGCACTCAGTAGAGATGAGACAGCATCCATGAACAAGGCCCTGGTGTTGTTTTGATGAAAGAGCAAGAGAGGCAGAGCTTTGGATCCTGTTTACAGATGTGAAATTCCTGCTGTGCCTCTCACCCTGCAGGTTGTTGCTGACTAATCCCTGTTTGTGGACTGCTTTTTTTTCAATTAAGGTCAGGGAAGCTGTTCCACGGAGCAATGTCTCACTTCTGCTCTTCAACACCTCGGTGCCTCCCCATGTGTATCACGTCCAGCACCTGTGGCCCATGACGGACTATAACATTAGTGTTTCCTGCAAAAACGAAGTTGACTGGTCGGCGTTTAGCCCCTGGATAACAGCCAGTACCACTGAAGGAGGTAGGAAATGAGTAGCTAATATTGAAAAGGGCTTCTCTGCCTAAGTCATGCAGCTGTGTTTTGTGCAGGGCTGCCTGGATGAGATGCTAGTCTGGAGTCACGGGTGCTTACAAGATGGGACATCTTTACTCTATTGATTGGAGAAAAGAAATTTACACACAAGTGGTCACCTGCTGGAAGTATTAAAGGCTGTAGGAAATACCGTGTGCTTTCTGGTTGAGCTATAGCTTTTCTTAATGGCAACAGAAGCCCTCTAGCAAGTCTTTCTTGACTTCAAGACTTTCTTGCTTTCTTGACCCTGTTCCTTGATTGTGCCATTAGAAGCCCTGCAGAGAGGGAGCAGCACGCTGAATACAACAGCCAGGCTGCTGAGAGGGGGAGACACAGCTGCTGGGAATTGCAGGGATGTGGGAGCAGGGGGACTGACTGGGAATGAGCATTCATTAGACAGCAGGTCTTGATCTGCAAGAGTCATTTGTAGTCAGCCTATGATGTCCATGAGGGCTGGACACATCTGCCTGACTCCCTTCACCTTCTTTCTCTTTGATTCCTGCAGCTCCAACCACCCCACCACTGAACGTCACAGTGTCATTCAATGAATCCAGCTCCTCCCTGGAGATCCGATGGGTGAAACCACCCCTGGGGAAGATACATGGGGAACTGCAGGGCTATCACATCTGGTACGGGTGCCAGGACTCCAAGGGATTGGTAAGTCACTGGGGGAATGGGGAAGAGTAACTAAAGCATAGCAAAAATCCCAGCAGGGATCAAGCAGTGAAGACCAGTTTGATCTTGGTGCTTCCCTATGTTCTTTCTGAGCCCATTTGTCTGTTGTCTTGTGCTCTCATCTCAACCTCTTTGATACAAGTGGTCTCTCTGACATATGTTTATGGTGTGTGTAGCTCATATAATTGATGTTAGGAAGAAGGAGTTCTGCTTAAAGCAGACAAGGTGTTTGTCCACCATGGCTCCTTGCTGCTGATCACAACCTGCTTTCTCTAAAATAGAAGTGAGTTGCTCTTCCTTGTGTTGAAAACATTTGGTATTGTCTTTGGAGTGGCAGTCTGGGTTTGGTAGCATCCCTTGGCATTTTTATCAATGGAATTAATCATAAGGCATTTGGGAGAATTTGTTCAATGGAATTTGAGTCATTCCCCACTCACATGGGAGTCCTCTCGATGGAGTCCTGGATCGTCGTAGGTATTGGGCAAAACAGCACGGGAGATGGGAGATGCAGCTTCCTGGCCAGGCTCTGCATGTGGTTGGAGAGCCCTTGGAACGGAGACCTCAGGACACTCACCACTATCATGCAGATGTATCCAGTCATTGCCTCTGCACTGTGGTTTGGGCGTCCTCTGTCCCAAGCTGAAAGCACAGAGAGGCACTGAAGGCCTATATTCTGTGTGGAAGGAGTGACTCACACTCTTTTTTTTGTAAGACGCTGCATTTTCTGTTCTCCTTTTATGCTTCTAAAAAAGAGCATGTATAGATCTAGCATGATGAAGTCAAGGAAACAATATTATGGTCTTGTGACTATCATGAAAAAAAAAAACGCTGACGCATTTGTTGTCTCCCAAGCAATAAGTAAAAAACAAGACTTGCCCTTTGAGTGCTGGGAGACTATATCTTTTTGCTTTTTTTAAAGTCAAGTGTTTATACAATGAAGTTTCAACTTAGAGCCCAGGTCAAATAGCTGTTCTCATTAACGCTGGCTTTCAGGAGGCTCAAAAGAAACCTCTGGTGAGGAGTAGATTCAGATAGGAGGTAGGGGTGAAAGGGAGATTTCTTCTGGAGGGTCTTGGCTCTTTGCAGACAAGAGGTTGCAGTTGTGTTCATTGCTGATTTATTTCATCAGCTTATGGGTTTTATGGAATGGCAAAAATGCATGTAGTGATGTCAGGATGCAGACAGCCAAGGGCGGGGACCAACACTTCTTTTTATGAAGACCATCAGAGGATTAAGAAACACGGAAATGGTTTTATGCCTGTGCTGTAACCTCCCTCCAGAGCACCTGTGAGTTGGCTAACCTTACTGTGGTGTTGGATGCTCAAAAGCATCCTGCTAGGCTGCCTATGATCTTTCTGCTGGAGCAGATTGACAGACAGACTGAAGCTCAAGAGCAAAGTGCCTTCGGTCAAATGAAGTTCTTTTCTCTCAAAAAGAAAGTCTCTGAGCTTTGTCCCTGAACAGGCTAAATATGAAATGCCTGATATTCCCTACTTTTTTTGTCCTTCCTGTGCTATGGCACCAGACGGCACAAGTACAGCAAATAATACCTACCCTTCTCAGACTCCTTCCAAAAAAATAATCAGTTTACAAATCCCAACACAATAAACATTATGAGATTCTTGATTTCTGTGTCAGCAGGGCCACCTGCAGGCCTGTTTTTCTCTGCAACCACTCAAAAAAGGATTTAAGAACTTTGGAAAATTGGTTTATTTTATTATTAAACCAGCAATTATTGTATGACCCAAGGCACCAGAAGTTGGGACTTGAAGAAATTCCTCAACTATTACAAGACTCATAAAAATCTTTAGAGCTGGCAATTTTGTGCTGCCAGAATTGCTGTCACTGCTGAGTGACAGTGAACATAAACACAGGGACAGTGATTTTTTGCAAGGTACCAGCTGTCTGCAGGCTGGCTGTGTATCCCATGCAAAAGCTTGTTGTCCAACGTCTCGATAGACTGCGCGATACCGGCAGCAAGTGACCCATGGGGCATGGGTCATCTCTCCTACCACCTGCACTTTGCTGGGGCTGGAAGTCTTACACCCTCTGGCCCATGCCCTCACCAGGGGAGTCTTCAGATGGCCTAAGGAGGCAGCCTGGATGGGGAGAGAGTCTCATCTGCGATCCCTTTTCACTCACCCCACTGGCTGCGTTGCAAACATTGCCCTCCTAGCATGTGCTCTCTGTGGTCTGTTTGATATCTGTATAGCTCTGTCCTCAAATGACACAGCAGAGCTATGTGAGATACTAAAGGATCCCAGTGCATTTTTATGGTGGCAGTGGGGAAATGATCTCATATGCATTTCCACCTAAGGATACCATGAACGCAAAGCTATTGGGAAAGGAAGGGAAAACAAGGGCAGAAGCTGAGCCAGCAGCGCATGTATCAACACAGGCAGTTTTCTCAGGACAACATCTTCCACTAGTGTGTATGGAGCCGTGCCTGGTGCTTGTGCGTGTTTCACATCCATTTCTGTGGCTCTTTTATTTGTCTGTAAACAGAAATCAGTTCCCTCTGAGCACTTATTTCCTCCTCCTTGTCCACCGGTTCTCCTCCATTGCTGTTTTTGCTTGGCCCCAGGACATCCAAGCTCTGCTGTCCGCACCAGCCTGCCAGATGTTTTGCACGTCACAGAGCAGTTGCTTTGCAGCTGGGAGTCAGCATGGAGCAGAGGCAGGCACTTTCTCAGCTGTTTGGCTGACTCACAAGAAGATCAGGAAATAACAGGGAATTTGCAGGGAAAAGAATGACTTGTATTTTTACCAAGGAAAAAATTCTGTGCCACAGAACACACTGACATCTACAATGTTACCAAGCAGGGAGATGCACTCTAAAACTGAAAATATTATTAGCTTGACACAAAACCACAGTCAGAAAATATCTGCCCCAAGACCTACTTTCTGTGGCACTTTAATGATCAGACCAGGAGTGCTGGGTCTGAACGCCAACAGAGGTACCCTGCAGAGAGGAGTGGAGGAGACGGATTTCTGCTGCCAGCGAGCGTCCGAGCTCTGCTGCTTTCGAGGCTTGCAAGCTTATAAGTCTCAGCTGACCAAGCCGAACGCATTTACTAGTTGTGACAACGAAGGCTGTGGGCCAGCATGCGCGTTACCAATTCTGGCTGTGTTTTGCTGGTGCTTTCCTTTTGCACTCCCCTACCGTACCAGGCAAAACACCAGCACTGCAGAGGATGGCGCTCTGCCAGCAGAAGCACAGAGCACACGCTGTCTCCGGACGGGGCTGGCTCTCCCCGTGCGTCAAATCCCCCATGTTATATAAGATGCAGCGTGCGGTCCGCAGAGGGACAGAGCTACAGCGTCGTGGCGTCTTTTGTGCCAGCTTCCATAAATCTGGTTCACAGCGTCAGGCAGGAAAGATGCCTTTATTCTTGCTATAGAAATGAAGGTTGCCATCCAAGTGTTTATAGGAGATATGTATTTTCAGGGAATGGAGCTGACACCCTGTAGAAGGGAGGGGTTAGGAAAAGAGAGGCATTTCAAGCCTCAAAACCTTTCCTCCTTCCCTGCAAGACTACTTCTCAAGGGTTGCCTTCTTGCCTCTTTTCTGGCTGAGGCTGTCTGTCCCACTGCCGTGACAAGCAAAGAGCAATAGCAGCTGGGGGGGTTAAATGGGAAACACTGCTCAGCTCCTTTCCAAGTCCCATCCGGTTCTCGAAGGCTATTATTCTCCGTAAATAGCTTTCTGCTGTATTTCCTCTGGGCTTTTAAAAGCAAAGTCATGCAAAACCTTAGTAAGGGGACAATTCTCAATAAATCTCGGGGTTTCACTCCTGTTGTGGCGTTGGCTGGTCGGCTGCTCTCTCCCTCAATACAGACTTTTCTTCTCTTCCCTTTTCCAGCAGAATGTCTCCTCTGAAGCCCAGCAGAACAGCAGCATGGCCATCCTGCCCGTGGAGACCACAAATGCCACATGCTCCGTGCGTGTGGCCGCCGTTACCAAGGGGGGAGTGGGGCCTTTCAGCAACCCAGTGGAAATCTTCATCCCTGGCAGTAGTGGTGAGATGCCTGTCTCTTGCATGTGCAACGTAATTAGAGGTGGAGGGATGGATCCAGCTAGTGAGGTATGAAGGCACACAGCTTGCCTTCTGTTTGCCCACTGGTTTGGCTATGCCTGTCTGATCAGAATCCCCCACTGCTGTCTTGCTCTGCCAATGCCTTACAGCATCCCCGTGTCCCCATTTGGATATTTTTGCTTTGGGGCAAGCTATCCGGATACAGCACTAAGAATATGGGATCTTAAGCATGCTTTGATAGCCAGAAGAAAAGTACAGCCAGAAGAGACTTGCTCTCCCCGTGCCACTCAGCCTTGCTAAGATAAACCCACTTATTGATGCATGCTGTTCACAGGCTGTTTTCCTTGTGCCCTCATCTCCCATACAACCCTCTGAGTCTTATTGGGTTTGGTGTCAGTCGCTGAGAAGTCCTCCCCCATTCCCAGGGCGCTGCAGACTGACTATCTCTCCCCGTCTCTGTTATGGGATGTTTTCTCAGGGTTAATAACCTCAGCCCCCTCTTCGACTGCAGCCTCCAGGAATGCAGACTCCTTTATCATAGCCCTGGGCTTTATCTGTGGGACAGTTTCCGTTGGACTGATCCTCTGCTTGTCTGTGGTCATCCAGAAAAGATGCATGGAAACGAAGTACGGGTAAGCCAAAGGGAAAACAGTCTGTGGTTGTGTGCTAAGCTGAGCAGGTCACAAGCGCTAGCGGAAAGGCCAGACAGGGGCATTTTGCTTGCATCTGACACTGCACGTAGGGAGAAGGTTTCTGCCTCCAGGACCAGTGTCATTCCTGCAGACAGCATTGTGTATGCCGGTGGTGAGGGAATGAGTATGGTTTTGCTGCATGGTACTTCCCTTCCTTCCTTAGCCCAGCAGTTCACCTTTCACTCACTATTTCTGCTTGTAAAGGGAAGTAGACTTGTGCAACTTGGTATAGGAGGGGTGCTCTTGACATTTTGACACAGTGATGAGAGAGCAGAGATGTATAATATCCTGCGCCCTATGGCCTCAAGACACCCCTCCTGCCTCGTCAAACACCAAACCTTTCCTGGTCCGATGCCTGAGTGTGACGATCCTCAGTCCGTCTAGTGGCACACTTGTCCCAGTTCTCAGCCTCCTCCAGGCAGAGAGACTGCCCGCTGGACTGCACTTAGTAGTGTTTTTAATAATGTGGATAAAGGACTGTTTTCTACTATAGTAAGCCAACACTACTTCCTCACCCTTGTGACTTTCTAAGTGGCATTCATCTGCCCTGTGCTATTGTTTGTGGGAAATAATTGTGGTGCTCATAGCTTTTCTTATAATCAGTATCATTTTGATGTCCAATGCCAAATGGAAATTTAATTAATTCCTTTGTAAGAGCATCATTTCAGTAAGGGAGTATATTGAGCTGGATAAGGAATAGCACCTACTTTGATCTCCCAAGACATCATCCCCGAAACCAGCTTGGAAACTGGTTGTATGTCAGGATCCCTTTTCTAACTGGTGTAACATTATGGAAATCTCTCCTTCCTTGCAATGCTAGTTTCCTGGAATGTCTTGAAAAGCCAGTGTGTTTTTCTTCTCCAGAGCTGGACCTCTGCATGGTCTCACATCAGAGTGGTTGCACAGCATCTTCCAGCAGCATACACACAGCTGTTTCAGGGTTGTGGTGTAGAGCTCCCTTTGGTTTCTTTTTGGCTAAAATCATGATGGCCCCATGTGCTAACACAGAGCCTTGAAACACTGGAGTTGTGTATCACACAAGCAAACAGATTGCTTTAGGAAGTGATTGGTCTGGGAACCATATTCCTACCAGTGCAGACTGCTGTGTGATTAGGAAATGAGTATCCCATTTCCTCTCCAAAATACTTCTGTGACTAACTCCTTTATAGATTAGCCGTGTTTATCAAGTGGCTGTTTTGATCAAACATTGTAAGCGATGGCACTGATCCAGTAAGAGGGAAATGAAAGAGATTAGGGCAAATGTGTATTTCCTTCTTTACTGTTGATTTCATTGGTAACAGCGCAGTCACCCACCCCTGCAGCTGCAGCACTGTCTTTCTTGAATAGATGTGTAAAAGCTCTATGTGGCCCAGCACGTTCTGCTTCTGTCCCGCCAGGAATGCTTTCAGCAGGAATGATTCAGAGCTGGCAGTGAACTACACGGCTAAGAAGTCCTACTGCCGCAGAGCTGTTGAACTTACACGTAAGTATTTTTTGTTCCTCTCCACTGCCGAGGAGGTGACAGAGGATATCTCAGCAGAGTCAACAGAACAAGCCAGCAGTAAATGTGTGTATTGAGGTACAGGCCTGATTCCTCCAGCTTCTCATGTGTCTGTCAAGCTGGGCTTTCTTGCCCAGTCAGCCATGAAACTTTTATGCTCCATCTCTGGCTGGACAGCCCATGGGCATCAGCAGAAGCTTGGCTGTAGCAAAACTGTAAAGTCCTGGCCCTTGACTATCTTCCCCCATTCGTACCATGCAGCACCCTGGTGTGTTTAGTCACAGGCTCATTGTAAATGGTTATCCCATGGCTGCAGTCTGTGTTGGAGGTGAGCTGAGCTCCTGATCCCTTCTCTTACAGTGAGCAGCCTGGGGGTCAGCAACGAGCTCCAGCAGAAGCTGCAGGATGTTGTCATTGACAGAAATGCCCTCAGCCTGGGGAAGATCCTGGGAGAAGGTGAGTGATGGTGCTGCCGGGGCTGGAGGGCTGGGGATGGACATGAGGCTGAGCTGATGTGGTATGGAGTGTAACTGTTGCTTCCATGTACTCTTCCCTACATCATTCTCCAACTCCAGACCCAGGGGTTGTGGAGGAGGTGGTGGGTCAAGATGACCAAGTGCTAGGCTGAGAATTAGGACCCCTGGGTTTGTGTCCTTGTTCTGCCACTGATGAAAGACAAACCTCCCCAGGTAGCCTTTGGGGGATGAGGTCTCTGTCTTACAGCCTGTCAGATCTTTGAGGATATAGTGATGGCCCAAAAGGTGGTGCTTTGGGGTGTGGGTAAAATGTTTGCTTCTTTCCCATGCTGCAGGGGAGTTTGGGTCAGTGATGGAGGGACGTCTCAGCCAGCCCGAAGGCACCGTGCAGAAGGTGGCTGTGAAGACCATGAAGCGTAAGTTGCCCTGGCCTTGGAACGCTTAATATTGTTTGTTCCAGTGGGTGCCAGAGCTCCCTGTCTGATGCTCCTTTGCCCTAGACCATGTAGCACTTAATGGGGTCAATCAAAACCATGTGAGAGATCCTTGCTCTAAACTCCCACAGCATCCACCATTCTTCCTTTCCTTCCCTGTGAGCTTCAAACCTCTGGGCCCTCGTGGCTCAGTGGGATCACTGGGCAAATGTTGCTGTCTCTCTCTCTGCATCCTCCCTGTCACAGTTCCCGATGCCAGTCAGAGAGAGACTGAACCAGGGCAGGTGTTTTGAGGAGATGCTGAGTAGATGCTGAGCAGCAGAGGAGAAAGCACAGTGGGCATGTGGGGAGAGGTGTGTGGGTTGTCACATGCCCTTCTCCAGATGGTGGTCAAGGCTGAGGTCTTTGCTTGTTTCCCACCAAAGCCTTGCTGGGAAAGGACGCTCATGTCTTTTGGCCAAGGTTGTCTTGAAGCATCAAGAGGTGACAGGACTCATCTCCTGCTAGATGAGAGACTCCGGGCTTTTTGGGGTCCCTAATCAAAGCTAACCTTTTCCTCACATCACAGCTTCTGTAGACCTGGCCTGGTGCTACTGCATGAATGGGACAGGGCTGCTCCCTGCTTCTACATGTTGAATAAACCCGATGCTGATGCAAACCTCTGGAGTGAGGTCTGCCCCAGTCTGTCTCTGTCATCCTGGTGGTCCCTTCCCTCTAGCCCTATATGGGAGATGTGCTGGAGCAAAGGGCAGTGGCAGCAGTGATTTAGGTTGTTAAAACTCTGTGTTTTAAACCTCCTCCTTTCCTGTGCTTTCCAGTGGATAACTTTTCCCAAAGAGAGATAGAAGAGTTCCTCAGTGAAGCAGCGTGCATGAAGGATTTTGACCATCCCAATGTCATCAAGCTCCTAGGTACAGACTATTGCTCCCTACCTTCTAGCTGAGATGGGCTTCCTGGTTTTGGGCTAGGGAGCCAGACTGGGGAGTGCTCAGGTCTCATGTATCTGTGGGAGGAGGGTGATCCCTTTGCCCACAGAGCTCTGAAAATTGTGTTTTCCAGGTGTGTGCATCGAGCTGAGCTCTCAGCAGGTCCCCAAACCCATGGTGATTCTCCCATTCATGAAATATGGTGATCTGCACAGCTTCCTGCTTCGCTCACGGCTGGAGATGGCCCCTCAGGTAATGCAGCAGAGCTCCCTGCATCTGGGAGGAGTGAGGTGGGACTGTGTTTCTTTTTGGGACAATAGGCAAAACCTGCCTTTGTTTTCTGAGAACGTAGAGGACTTGGTTGTAGTCCTGTTTCCTGCCTTTGTCAGATGACGATGGTGGAATCCAGCTCCCACAAAAGCCTGTGGGATTCTTGTTCCAGAGTTGACCAGGGCTGAACTATTTCTGTTATCTGCTTCAGCTGAGAAACTGAAGCCTTTCAGATACAGGGAGGACTTGGTACCCACAACCACATAATCGTAGAAAAATTTGGCTTGGAGGGGACATCTGGAGTTTTCTGGACCAACCTCTTGCTCAGAAAAGGCCAATTTCAAAGGTAGATCAGGTTGCTCAGGGCTTGTCTAGTCTAGTCAAGTTTTGAATATCTCCAAGGATGGAGACCCCACAGCCTCTCTGGGCTCCTGTTCCAATGTTTGACCACCTTCAGGGATAAATATTTTTTCCTAATACCTAAACAAAATTTCTCTTGTTCCACCTTGTGTCAGTTGGCCTTCATTCTTCCACTGTGCACCTCTAAGAAGGTGTTTAGCTCTGTCTTCTCTTTAACTCCTCATCAGGTAGCTGGAGACAGCAGTTAGATCCTTCCTTTGCCTTCCCTTCTCCAGGCTGAACAAGCCCAGCTATCTCAGCCTCTCTTTGTATACCATGTTCTCCAGGCCCCATCCTGGTGGTCTCCTCTGGACTCGCTTCAACATGTTGATGTTTTTCTTATACTGAGGAGCCCCAAACCAGTATCCAGATCTGACCTTACCAAGGCCAAATAAAGAGGAAGAATTGCTTCCCTCAACCTGCTGGCTGCACTCTTGCTAATGCAACCTATTACAAGGTTGGACTTTATTGATACAAAGGTGCACTGCTGAATCATGGTCAACTTGCTCTACATCAGGACCCTGGGGTCCTTTTCTGTAGAGCTTTTTCCAAAAATATGTGATATTAAGGCAGCTAGAGGGAAAGGCAAGGAGGAAAAATGTCTAGTTGCAGGCTACATCCAAAAAATCTGAAAGGAGGAAACAGAGGTGTGGTGGGTATACACTGTTACAACAGACCACAGCAATGTGTGGTTTGCCAGGTTCTGGCTGGCAGGATAGCCTGGCAGACAGTGCTTGGTGTTATTTCTGAAACAACTGTCCCAGCACGTGCAGCTCCTGCAGGTTTGTGATTCAGTAAATCCTGTGGTCTGAGGCTGTTAGCCCAACAGGGCTGACAGAGTCCCCAGTGGCTGCCGTTGTGGGCTCCTTGTATTCTCCGAGAATAGCTAAACCAGTAGGAGTTCAGCCAGTAGCCCTGAACAAGGAACTGTTTCAGCTAAGACAACATCTGTTAGGGCCTGGGGAAAGCTGAACACACTTGTGCCTTGCAGTTCTGCAGCAGTCAGCATGGCCTGTGCACTGTCAGTCTTTCTGTGGAAAGGACGAATGTCCCTTTCTTTTAAGGAAGGACGATGCACATTGTGCCTGCTCCAGTCTCAGCCCTCTGAGGCCCTGGTTACCCTGCTGAGTGCTCGAGTTGAACAGAGATATTCTTTTAAGATGGTCACCTGCCCTATTGTGTCCTTCCCAAAGGACTTGCATGTTCTAACTGGCATCCTCCCTTCCCAGTTTGTGCCGCTGCAGACGTTGCTGAAGTTCATGGTTGATATCGCCCTGGGGATGGAGTATCTGAGCAGTCGGCATTTTCTCCACAGGGATTTGGCAGCTCGAAACTGCATGTGAGTTTGTTTTCCTCCGTTTCATCATGGATGGATGAACAACAGTGGAGACCCTGTGGTTTTATACCACTTGGAATGAACATTCAGCTGGGGTTTCCTTAAATAAAATCTCCCTTGGTCTTGAGAGACATGGAAAAATAACTCAATCTGAGGTTTCTAATTCAGAATTTGGTTTGTCAAACTTTTTCTTTTTTGTTGTCATTTTTTAAGCTGTAGAAAGCAGTGAGAGGGAGAGATGGTCACATACAATGTGTTCCAAGGGCTCACCTGTTGGAGACATGCGCATCAGTCTTTTTGTTTGCAGACTTTGCCTCTCCAAGGCTTTCTAACGCTATTTCTGCCTGACAGGTTACGGGATGACATGACAGTGTGCGTGGCAGACTTCGGTTTGTCTAAGAAGATTTACAGTGGCGATTACTATCGTCAGGGCCGAATAGCTAAAATGCCAGTGAAGTGGATTGCAATAGAGTCTCTGGCCGACCGCGTCTACACCACCAAGAGTGACGTGGTAGGTAAACACGGTTGGTCATACAAAAAGCAGGGGCTGATAGTTGGAGGACTGATCCTGAGGGTCTCTGGTTTGAGTTGTTCACGTTTGCAGCAGTTCATTATGGTTGTTTGTGTACCCTATAAATGCAAAAGCCGGAGGAACAGGAGGGTATCAATAACAACACGCACTGACCTTTCGTTGCCTGCACAATATCCTGGAATAGGTTTATTGAGTGGGCTGCTGGGCTATTCTGTGCCACTGCTTATTTCCAAATTTGGGGAAGGCAGGGTTGGAGATACAACTATTAGCATTGTGCAGAAGCCCAGTGGACATTAGGAAATGACCTTTCCCGATGAAAAGACTCATTCATTCCTCCTGGAAATGTCCTTTCAACATGCTTTCCCTTTGTTCTTGCAGTGGGCATTTGGCATTACCATGTGGGAGATAGCAACGCGAGGGATGACGCCGTATCCAGGAGTGCAGAACCATGAGATCTATGAGTACCTCTTCCACGGGCACCGACTCAAAAAACCTGAGGACTGCTTAGATGAACTGTGAGTATTTCTCTCTACTCCTGCCTCTAGACTGCAGTGCAGCCTGTTTGCTCGCTGCCTAGTTGTGGAATTAACCTGTGTATTGCTTATCCTAGGCTGAGATTGTTTTTCTGGGGTGTTACTCATCATGCTCTTCCCTTTGCGGTTCTCGGTTCTTAATATCCTTTTTTGTAAGGACACAACAACTAACTCACGTTGTGGATTTGTGGCTTAGCACCATATTTGGCTGAAAAGCCCTCAAAGCTGTGCCTGATGGTGGAATTAAAGAGTGTTTCTTTATGACCATATTCATAGCTGTTGCTAACCTCTCTCTCTATGTGGAATAAGAAAAGTCTGTACCAGAGGGGGAGTTACCTTCCATTTCACCCTAGAAGGGTTCTCTCTTGAGTTCTCTGACAGTTCCCAAAACAAAAGTTGTTAAAGAATGAATTTTTAAAATGGCAAGGACTTAACCTTCTCTGCTTTGTGGTGTTGACAGGCAGAGAGCTAACAGGAACACACAGGTTTGTGCTCAGAAGAAAGCTGACCAGAATAACAGTTTGGGTCAAATTTTAAATGAAAATATCACAGAAAGAAAAAATTCAAAACCTTTAAAAATTTTCATAATCCCTTGAGTTTCAAATGGCCTAATAAGAGCCAGATCCCAGAGCAGAGCAGAATATAACTCAGGGATAAAAAAAGCATCTTTTTAATTCCAAGCAAACTGTTACACAGAAATCCCAGTGAAAATCCCCAAAGAAAGCAAGGTGTTTACAAGGTTTGTACAGAAGGCTGTTGAGCTGGGCTATTTGCGGCATGGTGACATGGGGTGGTGGGAAGTGCCAGAGATCACCTAGCTTGGTCCTAGGCTGCGAAGATAGGAGCAGTTTGCCATTTGTGGTGAAGGGATCAGACTTTTTTTTTCTTTTTTCCAAAGATAGTATATATTTTGACCAAAAGGTCTTGGCTGGTGATGCTGTTCTCACCCTGCAAGTTGCACTGGGTCCTTCTGTTCTTAAAATCAGTGAATCTGGAGAAGGGAAATGACCACATTAGAAACCTCAAAACATCTGTGTTTCTGAGCAGCTCAGAGAGGGCTCTCGTTTAAAGTTGGATGAGCTGCCTTTAGTCCCTGAGTTATTCTCAAGTGCCATTATAGCTGAAAATGCTTAAACCCCGCCATGGCCAAGAGTTGCAAATAGAAAACTGTTAAATAAGCAAAGCCAATAGGAGTTGCACAATGATGCTTCAAAGGTCCCTATCCAAGACAGTAGCCAAAAGCCTATGCAGTCCCATACGAAAGAGTGCACTTGTTGCAGGTTTGAGGTCCTTCCTCCTTCATAGCCACCCACCTGACCTAAGAGCACAGGGCAGATCTCCAAGGCAGGCACGGCACATGGTGAGTGCCAGCACAGCCCATGGGGAGAGGTTTGCAGCTGTGTCCTGCAGCTCTCCTCCTCTCCCTATGCACAGCTGTAGCACGTTTGCTGCGTGAACCACATGGAAAGTTTCACTTTCCCAGGGGGACTACTGGCAAGCAATTATACTCAGAGCTGTTACTCAAGCCCTGGAGCTTGGGGTGTTTGAAAGGCCTTTCCTTGAAGTAAGCAGCAAACAGACCTTTATTGGATCCAGTCTGCTGGATGGCAGATGAGATGGTGCGCGTCCAGCAGTTAAATGCTTTCAAAGGAGTGCTGTGAATTTCCAGTTTGCCCTGACATCCCAAGCGAGAGCAGGCACCTGAAGAAAGAGTAAGAGAGTGACTCAGTTTCCCAGGAGCAGAAGCTCATGGGATCTTCCTAGTGAACAGCTCCTGCAGGGCTGCAGCTTGCTGTGTCTCCTGGCCAGTCAGTAAGTGTCAGGCACTATAAGGAACTTCAGCAGCTAATCAGAGCTGCTTGGACCGATAGTCCCGTAATTGGGCAGCTGCATGTTTATGGTGACAGAACAGCCTAAGAGGAGGAGTTGGTTTTGCTTTGTTTTAAGGCATAGTAGCTCAGGGCTTTACCAGTTTTTAGCTGTCTGCGAGAAGAAGAGAAACTAGCACACGTACATCCCATAGCCTAGCGCCTGGTAATATTCTCTGTGATACCAGCTTCCTCTTCCACTTTCCAGGTACGGAATAATGTCTGCATGCTGGAGAGCTGACCCCACCGACCGACCGACGTTCTCACAGCTGAAGGTTCATCTGGAGAAGCTGCTGGAAAGCCTGCCTGCCACAGGGGGATCCAGGGATGTCATCTACATCAACACGAGCCTGCTGGAGGAGAGCCCAGACTCCACCCAGGACTCGGGGTTCCCCCAAGCAGACTCTGATTTGGACCCTGCAGACATTGCCGAGCCCTGCTGCTCCCAGGTGGAGACAGCGCTGGTGGCCGTGGACATCCACAATGATGAACGATGGGGGGCAAGGTATATCCTCAAGGGCACCAGCGAGGAGCAGCTCAGCAGCCCCGTGGAGGAGGCTTACGTACCGCTGCTGCCTGATGCAGCAGCCCCCGCAGGCCCGGCATGGTCCGAGGCAAGCACTTTGCCTGTGGGCAGCTCGCTCGCGCAGGTGCTGCCGCACGCCGACAGCTACGTGGAGGATGCTGAAGTGCTGCTGTGAAACAGGAGGCCTGTGAAAAGGGGGATGGAAATCAGCCTAGTGAGAAAGTTTCTAGTGAGAAAGACAGAGATGTTATATTTTAATAAACAATGCTCCGTTTTATTTCTTCTTGCATTATTACTTTCATATTGGAAGATGCCCCTTCCCAGGAGCTGTTTCTTGGGTTGAAGTCATGAAGTTTTATTCTTGGTTGGTAATTAAATGCTAGAGCTGTTTTTTCTGTGTTTGGGAGGCTTCTGGTATTTAAACTCTCAGGGCTCACGTCAGAGGCAGCCCCTCTTCCCCCACCATGGTGGAGACGGACTGATGGCAGGGGCTACCTGGTATGGAGGTGTGCGGGGAAACAGCTGTGCTTACGGGTCCCCCGGTGCCAGGAGAAGGTGTGGGAGAAAGCCCAGCCTGCCTTTCAGAGTGCACTTTGGCTGAGGACATAGACTCTTGGTGACTTTAGGAGGTTTGGGCTCTGCTTCCCTCCAGGCCTCAAGCGGGGGTCCCGCGTGGGACAGATCTCAGGGCTGCATCATCCCCAGACAGATGGACGGTTCCTGGTGCATCAGTGTTGTGGGGATGCCAGGACAGGGGAGGGCACCAGGCCAGCTGGACCTGGACAGAGCTGTTTTCTGGTTAAAGCTGTGGCCACTTCTTCAGCCACTGCAGCTTAGAGCAGGCTGCAGTGGAGAGATGGCTTTTTGGGTTAACAGCACATGGCTTTGCAAGCATGACCAGCCCCTGGTGGTGCATTTTCCCTTGGGCTGCACAAGCTGGTCAGTGGACAACTGCCCTGTGCCTGCACCCAGATTTTTGTGGGAGCCACAGAGCCAGCCTTGGGTGTCTGTCTTCTCCCTTTTCCAGCATTCGTTATCTTGGCATTCGCGTTTCCTGCATGTTCAGAATCAAAAAGCCTGCTCCAGTTTCAAGGAAAAAATAATGACAGTTTGGGGTTTCCCATGGAGATGGGTGAAAGGGAGGGTGTGATTTCGGAGCAGGGAGGGTTGCTTATTTGGAAACTGCAGTTCCCAGTTCATGCTTGGTTCAGTGGGGAGTTACCGGATCTCTGTTTAAGTGGAGAGCTGGGGGTCAAGGCTGAAATATCTGCACAGTGCTATCTGAGGTGCCACAGGAATCAGAGGTGGTAAATGTTGGCTTTTTCAGTGGGAAACATTGTGGATGGTAGGAGAACCTGATATACAGCCCACTGGGGCATTTCATGCTGAGAAACATCCCAGTTGAAAATTGCAAGCAGATCCCAAACAGGAACTCTGGGTGCTTCAACATCCCCTTCTGCCAGACAGCCGGTTTCAGTCTGTCCCCACAGCATCACTGCTCACATGGAGGCACCAGCTCTGATAGCTGCTCAGGGAGAGCTGGGGAGATGGGGACCAGCCCTGGGGTGCCAGGGTGTCCCTGCAAGCTCCTCTAGGGCATCTCCTGGGAATATGCAGAGAAACTGATGAATCTTGGTGCAATAATGGGGAAGAAAGAAGCTCTAAGAGGGGAGGTTTCCAGCAGGGATGGACTACCTTCTCCTTCAAGTTCCCCCTGCTTATGTTTTGCCCCCGAAACTCTCCCTGCTGTCCTCCCCTCTGGATGCCAGTCAGTGGGCTGGTGGTACCGGGTGTGGGGGGAAGGGCACCCCATGGTGCTGGCTCACCCGTGCTGCACCCTGTTTGCTCAGAGGTGATCCAGGTCCTGCCTTCTCCCCCAGTTTGGTGGCTCCACCAGCCTCGCAGGCTGTCACAGAGCACAGCCACTGCGGGAAGGGCTGGCAGGCCCCATGGGGTGAAAAAGGAGCGGAGTTTGCTCAGCATGGAAGCAAAAGGAGCCTGATTCCGGGAGGTGCATCGTCAGCCATGTGGTTCCCCTTTCGACAGGGGTTTCATCTGTGAAATGTTCTTGTTTCATTCCAGAGGGCGTGGGATGGCTTGGCTCTTCTGAGCAGCCTGGTGCTTATATTTCTCTTCTGTTTGGGGGGATTTCCACTTTTCCCATAGCATGGGCTGCTTTATAGCAACCCACTGCAGGGTGGAGAGACGTCTTAGCCTTTTGCCCCCCTCTGCTCTGCGCGGGCGGTTAATCAGCCCTAAACGCCATGGCAGTCGTTTTGTCAGGTTGCCACGCTGCAGTTGCAGAGACATGGGGTATGTGCCATGGGACTTGTCTGACAAGTCCCTGTCCCCTGGGTGCCCAGAGCTCTTCGAAGCATCAATAACCACTTCTGGAGGGGACATCCACTGCAGCAGGTCTTCAGTTTAGGGGCTCCTGGAGGTATCACACATCTACCCTCCTTACACCTTGCTCTGACCGATTGTGCCCCAGAATAGCTGAACTACGGTGCAGTCAGTTGAGGTCCCTCCAGTCCTGTGTAAGCAAACCCCCAGGCCTTGGGCATGTCAGCCTGAGGGCAGGCAGTTCTCCATACCCTGCAAGCAAACATGCAGGCTCTGGCCCTGGCAGAGTCCCGGCTGTCTTGGAGGGCTTGCGTGCACCAGGAGCACCATCTGCTGGTGTCTCCTTAGGCATGTGGACAGCAGACAGCACTGGGTTGCTGCTCATCACCTCTGAGCTGAGCACAGAGGGAGGCCATGGGCCCTCCGCCAGGGCTGGGAGGTTTAGCTCACACTGCAGTGTCCTGACGAGCTGGGACGGGATGAAGATGTATGAGATGTGTTTCTCCCCTGTCTCTCCCAGGGAGAAGGAGGTGCCTGGGGCTGCAGGAGCCAAGACAAGTCATTGATCACAGGTCCCACTGGAGCCTGGGATTTGGGACAGGACGTCCAAGGGTATCATGTTCCCTGGAAAGATGTGCTGACCCTGGGGCAGACACTGGGCTGGAGAGGGCTGGAGAGCTATCTCAGCAGCTTGTGGTCAAAGCAGGGGAGAGAGAAAAAGGTGCTTCTCCCACTGCCATCATCCAGGACATAGACTTAACTTGGGCCATGCGCAGGCCTTACTGCCCTGCAGTTCCTCCTTCAGTGTCAGAAGAAAATGAAAGGAGGAATTAGCAGATTGTCGGGATGAACATCCCTCATTTCCAGCTTTCATTTCTTTGCCTTGCCCAGTAGATGGTGCAGGGACCCAGCACAAACCAGCCGCTCGGCATCGGGCTGTCTCCCACAGACATCTGTGTGGAGCTTTGATTTCCTAACACTGTGCCTAAAGGCTTAACAGGTGGTACGGACTAGAGAAACACAGGCTTGCGCTGGGGAGGAGATGCTGCTGTCCAGGAACCAGGTCAAGGAACAGGCCCAGCCATAGCCAAAGCATGGAGCTGACAGCTGAACGCAACCTGACGTATGCCTGCTTGGGACTCGCCTCATCTCAGCACACCAGCAACGAAAAGCAGCCAAAGAAACAGCCCGTTGGACCTTTCTGCAACAAAACCCTGTAGAAGAACATTGTGTCAGGTGCATTTGAGCCCACACAGCTGCTTCCCACAGCAGTGTGCAAGTCTGACTGTGTGAGCTTCATAAAAGCCTGTGATCAGGGGCACACTGACACATGCTTTTTGAAGCCAATAAAGATAGCTAATAAGATACCTTATGAAATAAAAGAGCTGATAAGATGAAGCTAATAAGGTAGCAAATGCTGATAGCTCACGCGATTAACCAAAGTCTCTCCTCACTCCTAGTTAAAACATTCATACATAGTTATTGCAAAGCAGAAACTGCCCAGACACAGAAAGAGGAGTATGATGGTTCAGACTGGGTCTTCATCCTGTTTTTCTCTTGCTGAGCTGGCAGGTACAGCTTGGCTTTAGCTCACCGGGAACGGTGGATAGGCTCCTGCTTCCAGTCCCTGTGCTGTTGGTGACTGCGCTTAAACGCAGCTGGGGTGCCTGGAACGAGCTGTACCAGTGGAGTTGGATCGTGGTATCACATCCTTGCCCAGTGCTGGGACAATTTAGCTAGTAATGAGGGTTTGGGGGACTGTGGCCAGGTGGCCAGGAGTGGGGGGACAGGCCAAGCGTTGCATGGGCTCCGTCACCAGCGCCGGGGCAGGGGAGCATGCCCGCTGCTGCCAGCTCCCCCCACGCTGGGGTCCTGGGGCTGGGTGACAAGAGGGAAGAGCAGCCCATGGAGGAGAGCCCAGCAGAGCTTTCTCACCCGTCTGCAGCTGGTTATCGCCCAAGGAGATCCACGGGTCCAGGGAGGGAGGATGCAGATGGCTACTGCTCCCAAGCTGCCCCCCCCCCCATGCAAACAGGCAGTGACCCTCTTCTTCCCCGGGGCGGAGGAAGCACAGTCCTCCCCATCGGAGGGCAAATGCAAATCCCTGCAATATCCCACTGGGGCAGACTCACTGCTGCGGGGCTTGCCAGGGAGCTGGCACATTGCTGAGCACGAGGAGCAGCCCACCGGGCTAGCAAACGCTCGGGGACCAGCGTGCATGGCTAGGCAGAGCCCGGCTCCTCCGGCAGCCTCCTGCGACTCCTGCTGCCGTGCACGGAGCGCAGGGCTTGTGTGGGAGGGATAACTCATCCCAGAGCCGGAGCCAGAGGTGTCGGACGGAAAGAGCTCGCCACAGGGACGGAGGCAAACTCCACTGCCAGTGCCGCCTTCCTGGAATCGCCGGGGACATCCAGGAGGTGGGAAACATTTTGAGAGGAGAGCTTTATTCCCCCAGCGGGATCATGACTTGGGGGTTTCGGTACAGCGTCTTTCTGTTGCTGTGCCTCGCAGCATGCCAGGAGGCGCGGGCTTCCCAGGTGAGCATCGCGGCCGGGCTGGGATGGGGGAAGGAGGATGCGGGGCCCCTCTCTTGCAAAAACAGCATAGCACTGACCATTGGGGATGTTTGCAGGAAAATCACGGGGCTGAGTGGGGGCAGAGTGGATATGACCATTTTTCTGCACTGCTGCTCTTTCTCCTGGCTCTCATGTTTTCCAAGACCCATGTGTGTCGCCAAGCTACCCGTCTTAGAAATGCTTTCTGGAGCTTTTTTGTTTTCTTCTTTTTCCTGACTCCCATCTTTCCAAAGCAGGAATTTGGGGGGGAAAAAAGCCTTCTGGATTTCTCCACCTCCCTCTTGAAATCTTCTCCTCAAGTTCACACAGTTCAAGATGTGAATATATGTTTCAGGCTCTGTAAAATTCACTCCACCTGTGTCCCTAACAAATGGGTCAGGGCTCTTCCTCTGCTCTCGCATCCCCAGACCAGACGTTCCCCTGGGAAAGTCGGGGCAAGATTTCAGCCCCAGCACCTCTCCCCTCTGCTTTGTAGCCCAGCTGCACCAGAGTTTTGAAGGAGTCACCAGGCTGCGAGCGCAGAAGGTGTCAGTGAGGATGTTATCGTTATAGAGCGTGGTTTCCGTAGGGCTTCTGGTTGAGTCCAGTCCCCACAAACGCCCATTAAATCATGACCAAGCACACAAGAAACAGAGAATGCAACCATTTTAATGGGAGAGCCAGTGTTTGTAACGGTTAAACATCCTCGCAGGCAGTCAGTAAGCGCCCTGAAACCAGACCACGATCAGACGCCGTGGAGAGCTGCTACCTTGCATCTGTCCTCCAAGCACGCAGTGGGGTGAAGCAGTGGCTGCAAGGCTATTTGCTGGCCCAGGGGGGATGGTTGGAGTCAGGCCTCCTGGGTGATGCTTCGGGAGTTATCCATGAGGGATCTTTAATAAACCAATGAACAGGCAGAGGGGTAGAGGAAGGGAGATGATGGAAATTTTCCTCCTGGGAGAAGGCATGGCCAAGGGTAAGTGTCCAGCGATACTACTGGTAGGGGTACGGAGGGCACAGACAGACTCAAAGCAGGTAAAACTTGCCAAGATTTCTCCTTCTTTTGTTAAAGTAACTAATTTCTCCTTTTTTTTTTTTTTTCAGTGTTTCTGTGACACAGGGCAGTTTGGGGTGGAAATGGCCTTGCAGTGGGAGGGTGGTGAGCAGGTCAGGGACCGTGGGAGGTGAGCGAGGCCATTAGGTTGTTCATTCATGAGTCAGGATCAGACCGTTCTAGTGTTAGCAATCACAGGGGCATGCAGTTTGGAGATCTGCCTTTTTTTTCTCTGTAGACCCTCAATAGTTACTTGCAAAGGCGCTTATCCACACTCCATGCACCGGACTAGCAAGAGGGCCTGGAGGCCGACAGCCCTCCCTTTGCAAGGGCTCAGGCCAGGCAGGAGCGCTTAGCACAAGCCTTTGTCCCCAGCAACTGGATGAAGGGATTCAGAGCCCCCCTGTTTCCTCCAGCTGCTTTGCCTTTGCCTGCTTTGCCCAGCAGGCACATGGACCAAGTCAGAGCCAAGACTCTGATGGTGTGGGCTTCCCTGGGCACGCTTCCTTGTTGAAGAGAAAAGCTTTGTATAGGATGGAGATGAAGTTCTGCAAATCTTTGAGGTGCAGAAATGACTTTGCTTTGCTCAGCTCTTAGTCTTTTTTTTTTTTTTTTTGGTTTTAAGTCAATTCTGCAGGAAACCTATAATAAAGATGCCCGTCTCCTGAATGAGTCAGTCCCTTGGTAGTTATTAGTTTGCAGGCAAAAGTCCCACAAGTGTTTCTGGCCCCAGAAAAACTCACAAGACATCTGTTTTCCTATTATTTTGTAATATGGAAGTGGGACATAGACCTAGTTCCAGCAGGACTAAACATGAGTTATGGCATCTCTCCCAGGACTAACAAAGTGATTACAGCCCTGCTTGTAGCATTAAAGTGCTGCATTATCCTCTTAGACGTTGGAAGCAGGCTTGAGCTAAGCATTTCTCTTGCAGGCTAAAAAACTCTTTTGTCTGGTCACATGAAAAAAAAAAAAAGTCTGAGAAGATCTTTGATGCCGCAGAAATCTTGGAAAGACCATTCCCGCAGAGCCAGTACAGGCCGTTTGCAAGCAGGCTGGGTCCCAGGTCCTACTCCAGCTTCAAAGCTAGTGGAGTCATAGACCCAAATCGTGGCAGGAACCAAAAGCTCAGCAGGGTGGAGGAGGTGATGCTGCTCCTCCTTCGCAGGGCAATGCCACTGCTCCTGGGACGCCCACAGCAAGGTTGTTTTCCATGGCAGCATTGAACAGCGAGGAGCAGCTCACAAAACAGCAGATGTTGACAATGATTTGGGTCTGGCAGGTGGACTCCTGCCACAAAGCTCTCCATGACACTGCAAAGCACCCGTGCGGGTATTTGACTGAGACGGCTGCCGGCTTCTTTCCAGTGTCATTTTCACAGCGTTTGTTTGCTGGGAGGCCTTCTCCCAGACAGGGAATTTCCACTGTGCATTCTCCTTTTTGAAAGCCATCGTGCTCCTCGTGGCAGCTCTGGCACAAAGCACTTTCCAAGGACCAGCTGTGATAGCAAAGTTGCTGTTGCTCTTGCATGCAACCATCACAAGATACAAGGCCTATGGATTATGTTTGGTTGCAAGGAAAGTTAGTCCTCTGGGTCATACAGAGCAGTTCCCAGATCTGTGTAGACCATGGGGTTTTCCTTGTCCTGCCTGTCTGGAGCTCTTCTCCGAGGCTGTGAAAGAAAGAGAGGGAACAAACCCTATTCCCAACCTGTCTTTGACAGCGGCATAGGGAGATGTCTCTGCTGGAAGGTATTGGATGCGGACACCTCTAGACATGCTAAAGCAGGCAGGTCACTGCCCTGAAGGTGCCAACACCACCCTCAAAATGTTAAGAGGCCCCACCATAGTTCCCCTTAGGCCTGCATGGACACCACATGATGAGTTGGGAGAGTCATGTAGGGGTCGCTCCTGTTCAAACACTGCAGGGGGACAGGTAGGTTGGAGCAGTGGGTGGAAACCAGGAACGCAGGAGAGAGGAAGAAGGGATAAGTGCTTGGCCTATGTCCCTGCACATTTTCTACAGGGGAAGCAGTCTGGGGGCATTTGAGGCACTGGCTTTTCCTGCTGAACCAGTGGTTTCATCCTTGCAGAACTGCCTCAACAAACAGCAGCTCCTGGCCGCCATCCGCCAAATGCAGCAGCTGCTGAAGGGGCAGGAGACACGCTTCACTGAGGGCATCCGCATGATGAAGAGCCGGCTGACCACGCTGCAGAACACCGTGACCAAAGCTGCCCTGGACCCGCCTGCCGGTAAGGACACAGGCTGTCTGTGGCATCAGCTCCAGCTTGAGTGGCTCGCCGGGCACTGTCCCCTGCCTATCTGCTCTGCCCCTCTCTGGGGGCAAAACTGGGCGCAGAGCCCATCCCTTCATCCTTGGGCAGGGCTGCCCCAGGGAGGGCACCAGATAGCCCCACAGCTTGGTCCCAGATCTCACCATTGGCTGGGATCCCATGGGAAGGCAGACTCTTGCGTATTTACTGAGCACCCTGGGTCCCAGCCTGCCTGCAGTTTGGCTGTGACCAGCAGGAGCAAAGCCATGGATAGACTGTGGGTGGATGAAGCACTGAGCATCCATCCCTGCCACACATCCCTGACTGTCACCCCCCAGGTCTGCCCTGGCTAGTTGCTGGCAATGTGTTGACACTTTTCATGGGTGCAAACGGTTTCCCCAAATGCCCAGCAGTGAGTCCTCCATGCATGAAAGAGGGAAAGGATGTTTCATGTGCAGGCAGGCAAGTATGGGTCAGGTGGGTCCCCATCACTGCCCCCTTTCTGGGAATGCTGTGCATACATCTTCCTCTGCCTCCAGCCCCGTACTCATTGCTTGGTTCCTGACCCTGGGAAGCACCTTGGGATCCTGTCACTCTTGGTGGCTGTCTGTGCTGCTCAGCAAAACCACCACAAGTTATGGTCTGGGGTGGTCAGAAGTGCTGGCGTGGATCTGGAGATGTCTGTGGGGCAGGAAGAGAGGCCTGAAGAGGCAGCAGATGTCTGTAGCTTCCCTGGTGGCCAGTTTTAGGCTGCCCATGCGGATGAATTGGTGCTAAACAAAGCAGACATTCCCTGGGCTCTGTGTGCAGTCTGTGGGAAGAGATGGGCCATTCCAGGAGGGGTTTCACAGGACCTGAGTTAAGCTCCTGCTGGCTGAGCTGAGCAAAAGAGGGTCTGCTGGCTGCCCTGAGCAGAGTTTGAACATGCACATAGTTCAGTTTGCAGCCAGTGCAGCCCTTTATAAAACACCTCCAGTTGCTTTTGTAGAATCAAAGGATTACTGAGGACTGCAGGGAGCTCTGGAGGTCTCTGGTCCAACCCCATGCTCAGGGTAGGGCCAAGCAGATCAGGTAGCTCAGGGCTGTGTCCAGTTGAGGTTTGGGTATCTCCAAGGATGGAGATTCCACAGCCTCCCTGGGCCCTTGTTTCTGTGTTTGGACACCCTCATGGTGAAAATATTTCTCCTAATACCTAACTGGAGTTTTCCATCTTACAGCTTGTGCCCACTGCCCCATGCCCATCCACTGTGCACCTCTGAGAAGCATCTGCTTCCATCTCCTCTATAGCCCCCCATCAGGCAGTGGAAGATACAAAGGGATCCCTCCTTTGCCTTCCTTTCTCCAGGCTGACAAACCCGGCTCCCTCAGCCTCTCCTCCTACACTGGGTGCTCCAGTCCCCACCATCTGGGTGGCCTCCACTGGACTTGCTCCAGCGTAATGATTTTTTTGTTGGTTGGAGGCGGGGGGGAGGGGGCAGAATTGCACACAGTACTCCAGATACGGTCTCACAAGCGTGAATTGAGGGTCTTGCAACTTTTCTTTTGGGATCCCTGAACATCCTCATCCCAAAGCGCTCCCAGCTGACACTGGCATCTGGAGCATCACCACGGCTTTGCTCAGTTTGTAACTTTACAGATGCTAGTGTGTATTCTTGTGTGTCGGCAGATGACCCCTTTCCTATGCAGATTCAGATAAGGGCAGCTCTATCTCTTTCTGTAACAGGCAACACTGCCAAGGGGTTCTGGGAAGTGCTCCTTTCAAGGTTGGTATCAAGGAAGGTTGCTGGAGTTTGCTTTAAGCCTCTAAGCCTGGGAAATGGAGACAGTTCCTGAGGCAGAGCTCTCCCTGGAAACTGGGCACTAGCTCTGGGCTAAGATGCTCAAAGGTCCTGCATGCAGCTGGACCACTGCTGCTATAGGACTGATGTGCACACATGCCAAATACCACTTTTTCATTGGGATGTGCCTTGACCCAGCCTCACTGAATTCTCTTTCACTCAGAAGGCGAGCAGTAGGCCTTGGTTGTTTAAAACAATGCTCTGGTGGTACTGCGTACAAAGGGAGATGTTTCCTGTTTGAGCAAAACGGGTTCAAAAGCAGGTGAACTCTCAAACATCAACAGCAGAGAGTGCTTTAACCACAGAGCGTGAGCAGAATGACTGCTGAATTCCTCTCCTTTTCTGATAAATACTTGGCTCAAATTCAAACAACTCTCCGGACTAGTAAGATAGGCGAAGATTCAAGAGCCCTTGTTCAAGCCGCATAGTTAGCTGTAAAGCAGAGAGCTCCTGGCATGCTACTGAGGAAGAGTAGGCTGAAAAATTGCATCTGCAACAAAAGACCCACAGTTCCCCTGCCTGGATCATGAAACCTGGATGGTCAGCAAAAATCTCTCCCAGAAAGGGCAGAAACATGCTGTTGCAGAGGTAGAGATGTCTCAGTCTGGCCCACATCAGTTCAGGCAGTTGCAGGAAAAGTCATTTATGCAGTTGAGCAAAGGAGTCTCCTCTTGCATGGGAAATGAAGACATTGCTAGGGAACATGACTGGCGTGTGGTAAAAGGCTATGTTGTTTAACAGCACCCAACAGTTGTGATGACTGTGCAGGGCTCATACATGAGACCAGGAGGACAAAGCAAAGGGCACCACAGGACTCCTGGTATAGCAGCCAGACTGTGGCAGTGGCACCTTTGCAGTGTGGTGAGGAGCAAACTCCCCTCTCCCTGCTCCTTCACAGGCTGGCGCAACTCTTTGGTCTTCAAAGGACTGTGCAGATTCATGGAGAGCAGATCCACAAAGGGGTGGGTGGCTAAGGGGACCAAGAAGGGCTGCTCACTTGCACCACCTGAACAGCCACAGGGCTGCTCAGTCCTGTTCATCTCATCTTGGCTTTCTCTTCAGGCTTGGCTGTTAATGATTAACCTCTGTGTATATCTGGAAAATAATAGAAGCAGCTGTTAAAGAGGAGATCTAGTCTTGCACACTGGAGGAACTGGGTGAACTGCGGTGAAGTTAGGGACAGTCAAGATAAGCTGGTCTTATCAGAGAGCACTGACTGAACATTGCATGGGTTGTTTTCTACTGTATTTGAATGTCTAATAAACCATGTGGCCATGCCAGGACTCTAATAAAATAATTGGGCAGAATAGAAAATATTGGTCAGCAATGGGCACTGGGCCCATTTTTTGTGCTTGCTTGGTTCCTTTCTGAGAACTTGTAAAACTTGCCCCGTAACACCAGTTTCCTTGTTCAATAACAGACCTTCTAGACCGTGGTAGCGACTGTTAACCCAGCAGGTTCACAGGGACTCTCCCCACCTCCTTAGATGCTGAGATGGCAGGGCAGGTGGAAAGGGAGCAGAGTCCAGGGGGCATAGGAGAGTTGTCAAATGCCAGGGCTGTTCCATTAAAGAACAAGCCAAACCTGAGTAAGCCAGGTGGAAAGCCTCAGAAAGTGTCATGCTTTCTCTGTTAAACTGATTTAAACCCTGCCCCTGCTTCTTTCTCTTCCTCCTCCTATTCTGCGCTAGGAGTGGGGACTGTGGGTGGCCAAGGTGCAAGGACTGTGGCAAGCTCTGCTGCGGCCCTGCTTTCCCCTTCTTTGCATGTGCACTGGTGTCTCCCTGGATCTCCCCAAGGAATTATGCTTGAGGCTGAATTGGGAATGATGCTTACAAGGGCATTTGCAAATCTGGTGCTTCCTAGGCATCAGCATGTTGCCATTGCCCCCCTAGGCAATCATCTCTTAGCAGGGTAACTTTGCAGGTGGTTTTGGGACTGGTGATGGTAGATGTTACAGCTTTTGGAGGACCAGTCCATCGAAGTTTTTGTGGATAGAGAGGAAATCCAGCTCTGAACAGGGCAGAAGGTGAATAGGGAGTGCACGGATAGGTTTTCAGCACATGAACGGTTCTCACTGCAGGCTGAAGGGTTGCTCAGACCAAGAGTATTTGGTCAAGCCCTCCATCCACACGCATGCTGTCTGGGAGGCTACTGTGGAAGTTGCTCTCTGGGATATTTCAGATGTGTGTTACTGCTATGGCCAAGACCTCAGCTCTGTTCTTTCATAGCTGACAAACCACATGATAGGTGAGCAACTGCTAGCACGAAGGATACAAGCAATTCTGAGTGCAGGCTGGTTGCCCACTTTGATGGCAGAGTAGTCTCTGTGAGATAAGGTGTGTTTGCAAACAGGTGAAAGCTTTGACCTCCCGTGCTTTGGTTTATTTTCTTAAAGGTTTGCCTCCTGCAGCTCGTCTTTCGAGGTCAGATGGTGGTGTACTGGGTCCACCTGAGCAGCACTGTATTGCTGCCCCTTCCAACTCCTGGATCAGAGATTGCTTTCTGTTTTTGAGGCTGTTAGTGCTGATTGTCTCCAAATGTCACCAAATGAGGCATCTTGTCTCTCTCCCTTAGCAACTGTGCTATATTTTCCCATGTGTGCTTAGGTGTGTTCTTCAGTGGCATACAAAGCAAGGGAGCAGCTTCTCTAATCCCACCTGCTCCCCCTTGTCTTTCCAGAAGCACCTACCTGAATATTTAACCCCTCATGCTCCCCATGGTGCCTTTGCAGTGTCCTGCCCTGCCCTACAAGCTCCTGTGGATGGACAGAAGTTTGGTACGAAGTATTTGGTGGATCATGAAATCCATTTCACCTGCAACCCGGGCTTTGAGCTCCTGGGCTCCAGCACACGGATGTGCCAGGCAAACGGCAGCTGGACTGGAGAGGAACCTCAATGCAAAGGTACTTTTCAGTCTTTTTCAGTGTGGGGATGGGAGATCTCATCACCACACAGCTTCTGAAGTAGCAAGCATGCATATCTGCAGATGAGGGGACAAAAGGGTCATTTTGGGGAGCTGATCTGCTACATGTTTTTCAGCCAGTTCTTAGCATCCAGTGTGTGCACTGGCAATGCCGGCCTGGGAATCTGGCACTTACCTCCACAGCATTCAGGTTTTTGTGCTGCAAACCTTAAACACCAGCAGCCTGGGGACGGGAAACACCATTGCTTGCCTTCCGCTCTCAGCAGGTTTTATGAAATCCAGCATTTGTTGCTGAGCTTTAATGGTCTGTACTGCTCTAAAAGTCTTTCAGCATCTGCCTCCCTTTTGTACAGAGTGTATTTTGAGTGCTGGTAACAGGAGATGCTGCCCCATGCATCATATTTCTAGACAAGCACAGGATGCTTCACAGCCCAGACAATGACTGTCCCATCTGTCTTCTCTTGAATTGGAATGTTTTTCACTTTTGGTGCCGAGAGCTGATGATCTGAGCATAAAACAAAGCTCCAATAGACAACTTATTTCATAATAAAAATCAGTGCCTAGAAGTGGCTGGCACAGCCCATTATAATAACTCCCTTCAAATGCCTGGCCGGAAAGCTGCCTTCCCATCAGTGCATGACAGGTTCAAACTGGCAAACAGGAATGCTGGATATAATTGCCTCTGCTAAAAATATTTCCTGGGGAAAAAAATAAATATGTTAGTTAGCAGCCATTTTGGTTAGTGCATTTGCACAGAAAAGGATGGTATAGTCTTGTTTAAGAGTGCATTTTCCAAAATGACTGGACAGATTGAAGCTGAAATGTCACCTACAACACTTGTTATGTGCTGTCATGCATTTGAGTCCAAGGCAGTATGTCTGGGTCCTAATGCAGGCTCCATATGGCCATTGGTATAGTCTCTTGTCCCATCCTTCCCAAGTTGACGATAAGGTGTGACAAATCTTCCCAAACAGGTTTCTAGTTCTGGCCCCCGTTATTGCAACCAGCAATGAGATGGGCATTTTGTAGCAAGGTACTGCTCGTTCTCAGACAGCATATCGTTGGGACAGGAGGGTCATGTTGAACAGGGATCCTTTATACCTGTTTGCCTAGATCTTCCCATGGCAGCTTTTTGCCATGTCCAGCTGCAAGGGCAGGATTATTTTGGCAAGAGGGATTCCCGGGATTGATCAAAGGGATAGGTATTTCAGTTGTCCCCGAGCTGCTAGTGATAAGCTCTGGGCAGGGGATTAAATTCAGAGACTGTAAGGTCTTATGTCCTTAACCCAGTCTCCCTGTCCCTATGCTTGATTTCACCTTTTGGCTTCTCCTGCTCTCTAACTTTCCACTCAACCAAAGTCTTCAGAAAATTGGTGTGGTTCTTAGAGCTCCAGCTCCAAGGGCCTGTTGTTTCATGAGATCCTCTCTCCAACCACGGTTCTGGAGAAAAGCTAGAAATTACAGCTGAAGGCTAACCTAGAAGCTCAGTAACAAGGGATGAGGGGGAGAAGAGGGCATCAATTAATTCTCCCTTCTAAGGTGGGGAGTCATTGTCTTTAAAAACAATTTCATGAGTTTTCAGCCCCTGGAAAGGGCAGGGCTGCTTGAAAACACCTATTAATAACAAAGCCAGACCCACTTTCTTGTGCTTTGAGATCAGATGATATTGTAGCAAAGAGCATATATTTTGTAATAGTTTTTCCTCAGAGACTGCTCTCTGCGATCAGTCAGTCCCTTGTGCTCCCAGCATGTATGATGAGCCACAGATGAAGCAAGGATTGTGTGGAGGGGAATATGTTTGAGGCAGCTCTTGTTGAAATATTGGCAGTGGGTTGTAGAAACCCCCAGGAGAAATCCTGGAGATGCTCTGCCAACAGCACTGCCTGAAGCCTGTCATTCATGGGCTGCTCTGTTCTTTGTCCCATTGGAGAAGAGGGCTGTGCTTAGCTCCAGAGAGCCACTGTTGAGCATAATGTGTAGTCCATCTGACAGATATTATAACTGCTTCCACTTGATGGAGGTGGGCCTTGCAAAGACCCCCTCTTCCTCTGTCCAGGGAAGAAAGTCTTGTGCTAGGTAGGTGTCCCATGATGCCAGTGCCTTACAGGCACAGCTCTGTGTTCAGGCTCGCCTCCAAGACACGTGGCAAAAAAATGCTCTACCAAGGTCAGAGAGTGAGGGGGTGAAACAACACTTCTTGCAAGCCTAAATAAATTGTCCAGGTAACAAACTCATGAAAGGGACCTGGGCTTCATTGGATGGCCCCGGAACTGGTAGCCCTCTTCTCTAGTCATGATGAAGTGCACTGATTTTTTTGCAAGCCATTACACCAAACCATGTGCGCACATTGTGGACTGGCAACAGAACTAGCAGGCAAAGAAGTTAAGTGCTGACTATCCTCAAATCCCTCCATCATATCCAAATGTTGCACAGAGGCAGTGTTATATCAGAAACAAAAGCCCGTGTCTGAGTTTGGTGCCCGCAAGCTGAATCGTGCTGTTTGCTCTACCCAATGCCCAGGTATGGGTATGACCTTTCCTGTCTGCAACCTCCCTCCCTGTTGTAAATATCCCCCCCCCTCTCCCATTTCCCATCCCCAGTGCTAGCACGGGTCCCCAGGTGTTTGCGGGGCTGCCTGGGTGAATTGCCCCTGGGGCTGAGGGCTCATGCCGCCGTTCTCCCACACAACGCTGTCTTCCTCCAATGAAAGCATCTTGAGAGATTCTCTCTCTCTCCCCAGATGTGCCGATGGTCTGGACATGTAGGAAGAGAATAGGAAAAGCTGGAGATAGGGGTTGGGAGCCATTTAATCCTCTGGGGCTTGCTATAGCACCGAGGAAGAAAGGCTTCTTTATGAGGCTGTCAGGACGAGCGAACACTTGACTGCAAAACCCTTTGTGGCCTTCCCTTGAGGAATACTTGAGCACGTCATGGCCTCCCAACTCTTGGGACTGAGCCAAGGGACCTGTGTCTTGCGAGTGACAAGTCCAAGGCTGGAGGAGGAAGAGGGGAGCAATGCTCTTTGACTTCTCATTCAGTAACTTCACGGTCCCTTGGGCCCAGGGTATTTGGGGTATGCTTTTGATGACACACCAGCCCAGCTTGTGGCAGATGCTGGGGACTGTTCCTGTTCACAGTCTAGTTCTCTACATTTTCCCCATAAGGTATCAGTCATGGGGATACACAGTGTGTTGAACAGTTTAAAGTTGCTTTGATTTAGATTCCCAGAGAAGCTCTGCCTGGCCTGTCCCTGGAGAGGGTTCGGATTTGTTTTGTCACCGGGAAGAGTCCCTCCTCTGAGTGACCGGAGATGCTCCCACCCCTCCAACCCCATGGAAACACCAGCTCTAGCTTGAAATAACACTGACAAGCAAGTCAGGTGCCCCAGCTATGAGCCATCCCTCCAAGCTCAGACGTTGGGTTGCTTCTTCTACAAAACACAACTGGGGGAGAAGTGTCCTGCCTTAATAATTCTCCAGAGGTGATGGTGCCACTTGTAGTCCATGGAGACAAGTCCTTTCCCCTCTCTGAGACTTGCTTCTCCCATCGAACACCAAACCCACCAGGCAGGGGTGTGCAGCGTTGAGGATTTCTTAACCTCTTCTGCTTTATCTAAATCATTCCAATATTTGTCTAAGCCATCTCTCACCTCTCAGCTGAGTGGCCCTCCCAGGGTTGGCTTCTAAAAAGATATGGCTTTTTCTTGTGGCAGGTATCAGCAAGTGCTCTAGTCACCCGTGCCAGAATGGCGGGACGTGTGTGGATGGGCTGAACCAGTACAAGTGCCTCTGCCCACAGGAGTGGACCGGAGCGAACTGCCAGTATCAAACGCAGACAGGTGCGTAAGCCACTTCCCCAGGGAAGCAGAAGGGAGTGAAGCTCAGGCGTGCCTCCCAGAGCCTCTTCCCCTTGGGTATGACCCCCTGGTGCTGGTTTGCCCCGTGGTGAGGTTTCAAGGCCTCCACCCTGCTGTCCCAGCTCCGATGCTGTCCTGCCTCTTTGCGTGCAGCAGCTTCCCCAGGCATGAGGCCATTAAAAAGCACCCAAGGTCAATGCAGGCTTTGTGTGGCCTGAAAGGCAAAGGGGGATTTGAATTAGGGCACCCAGGGGAACAGGAACTGAGGTGAAAGCTCAGGTGGAAAAACAACCATGTGGATTGCAAACGAAAATGGAAGGGCTCACTCCTGAAAATGCCCTCCTTGCACATTTTGGCCCCAAATCTCATTTCAAAACCCAGTCGCCCATGCGAAGGCTGCTTGCACGAAGGAGGTGTAGCATCATGGGCAAGCTAGTGCTCGCCGCCGTGCCCTGGGTGCAGAGCTGTCCCTTTTCCCCCCAGCACCCCCCACCCGGAGCATCACCAACGACCCCGCTTTCAGTCGCAAGCCCCGGTGTGCCAAGACTGATCGGACCCAGCACTGCAGCTGCGAGGCAGGTTTCCACATGAGTGGCACGGTGGACAACGGCATGTGCCAGGGTAAGCAAGCAGTGGAGCCCGGTCACGAGTCGTCATTGCGCTGGGGATGGTTGCAGGCTGCTCACCTGGAGCATGGCACGGTTGTGTTTTCTCCCCACAGACATTGATGAGTGCGAGGTCTACAAGCTGGAGGGGGCACCTCGCCTCTGCATGCACGCCTGCATCAATGTCCCCGGCTCCTATCGCTGTGCCTGCCCCCGTGGCTACAACCTCCTCGGCGATGGGAAAAGCTGTGAAGGTGAGGTCCCCCATGAATCTCACTATATTTTTATAGACAAGTATTTTTCTAGGCTAGATGTGTGTGTGGGGGGGGGGGAAATGACAGCAGTTAAGCTTAAAACACTGGTAAATGCATCCAACACTTTGGGGCGACTTTGATAAAGAACATGAGCACCATCACAGTCATGGATCTGTCCCATCAAAACGCTTCTAGGATGCTCTCTGAGACAGCAGACAAATATATAATTGAACACCAAGAATTAGACTTGAGAGGTCAGTTCAGAGGCTGACACTCCTCTTAAAACAGGAGAGTTTATATGCAGAGGAAAACAAAAATGGCACCAGGTAGACATGGTGGCCAAAATTGCTTGCATGAAAGTATTCTGCTGAAAAATAGTTTTTGTGCTGTAAAAATGGTGAGTACTGCCCAAAAGGCAGTTCACATGAAAAAACTCATACTTTCTTTTTTTCTAAGTGGTTACCACAGTTATTGCATGGTTTGATAGCGTCTTGGTGATGCTTACAACAAATATCTTCATTAAAAGGTCCTAATTTTATTTATATATAGGTAAATACATGTAGCGTGTTTGCCTATTTTGTAAACAAAAATATAATGTGTTTCAAACAACTTAGCAGGAAGTTAGGAAAATAGGCTGTCCTGCTGCTGCGACTTTTTTCTCAGGCTCTCCTGTTAACCTCAGCTAGCCTTGGGCCAGTTAACCTGCAGGCAGAAGCAGGGGGGGAAGAGATGGGAGAGAAAAGAAGTGGCAGGAGAACATGGTTTAGGTGTTTTCAGCAAGAGTCGGTTATTTTGATCAGATTCAATCTGGTTGCTTTACAGACATAGATGAATGCGCTCTGTCCCAGAATAACTGCACAAGGGGGACCACATGCATCAACACAGGAGGGGGCTTTCAGTGTGTCAGCTCGGAGTGCCCCCAGTCCAGCGGCAACATCAGCTACGTGAAAACATCGCCCTTGTAAGTATAATGGGAAGAGAGGAGGAGCAGATCTGTGATGCTGTTTGGGCATGATGTGAAATCTGGGCCATCACATTTTTAGGTCTGGGAGCTTTGATTTGGTCATCCCTATGCTTCTCGGGGCTCACCTCAGACTTGTTTTTCCTTTCTTTATCAGCCAGTGTGAACGCAATCCCTGCCCGATGGACAGCAGAGCCTGCCACCACGCACCCAAAACCATCTCTTTCCACTACCTCCCCCTGCCATCTAACCTGATAACTCCCACCCCTCTCTTCCGCATGGCGACAGCCTCTGCCCCTGGCCGGCCGGGACCGGACAGCCTGCGCTTTGGGATTGTGGGAGGCAACAACAGAGGGCATTTTGTGATGCAGCGGTCAGACAGGCAGACCGGGGAACTGATCCTCGTGCAAAGCCTGAAGGGCCCCCAGACGATAGAAGTGGACGTGGACATGTCTGAGTACCTGGACCGTGCTTTCCAGGCAAAGCATGTGTCCAAAATCACAGTCTTTGTGTCTGCCTACGAGTTCTAGAGGAGGCAGCGGGCACCAGCCAGAAAGCCAGCAGCTCCCGGCTGGTCCTGCCCATCCACCACCCCCTCCTAGCACTCGCGAAAAAGAAATGAACTGCCGTCGTCACCCAATAACCGCCCATGCCCTGGGGCAGCACCAGCAAACAGTGAGAGGCCACAGCACTGTAACCACACAGAGAAGTACAGCCTTCAAAGCCCAGACCAAAGAGATGAGGGTACTCGAGGTGACCTCAGCATTTGGACGATCTCATAAGCCTGTTTGCTCTCACAGTGACGTTCCCTTTTCAGCATCTTCCACAACTTGCACAGCCAAAAGCACTAACCCTGGAAGCAGATGTGTAGCAGGGAAGCTCCAGACAGTAGCATATGCAGAAGCCTCTCTGCAGTTAACCAACCTCTCCTCTGGGTTAGGGTTGTTTTGTCTGAGTCTCCAGGCTGGTTTTACACCCACATACATGAAAAACAGCAAACGAAGTGTGAAAGAAATCATGTGCTCTTCAACAGCAAGCAGCTGTTCCACCGCAGAAACCTGGCGAACCCTGGGGTGGGAATAGCAGCGGGCTATCCGCTTACTGGGACACAAGAGAAAGATGTACTCACCAGGAGGAAGTGTACTGCACAGCCTGTGCCAAGCAGAATTTTATTCTCTTCCAAGGCTCACAGAGATGTCCCATAGCCTTTGTGCCTACACAGTGCAGAAAGCAGTGGATGGAAATTAAGGCCCCAATTTTCTTTTCGTACTTCCTTCTGAAAAGTAGTTAAGTTGGTGCAGGCAAGAGGAGAAAGGAGATAGCACAATAGAGCTCAGTCATAGTGGCTACTAGTCTTCATCGATCTGGCCCAGGCTTGTTCATACTGACCACAGCCTAACAAAAGCATGCCCTTTGAATGCTGAAAAACCTGCATTAGCCTTTGGGGTGTTCCAGGTGTTTCAACAAAGCGAGGTGGTTCCATTTCCCTTAGAATAGACCAGGACTGGAAAAATGCCAGTCTGGACTTACAGCCCACAGCTAAGATTTCAACATTGCATAGTGCTCAGGTCTCAGGACACTGGAGATGGCACCCAGTGAGCTGTAAGACAACATGCTGTCAGAATGTGTTTAGTATAAAGTATATTGCACTTGCAGCCCTCAGCATATGTAACAAACTCAAGAAGTCAAAATCTGTTCCAGCCTTTGCTCACAAACTATTTTCTAAATAGCAATTTCAGAGTGAGACTACATAAAAATTAAGTAGACATTTTCATGCCGTGGATAGAGGGAAGCATGTATTATCTTACAGCTCTTGAAACAAATCCTGTTTCCAGTTTCTTATAAATTCAAGGCATAACTTCAGGAGTCAGTTATCCTGAGGAGGAGTCACTGGAGAGGCAGAGGGAGGACTTTATCTGGTATGTTGTACAGAAATAGCTGGTGAGAAGTTGCTCTTCTTTTCAACTCCTCTTTCATTATGATGGTCCATGACCTTATCCCTATGATAATATATCTTGCAGTGCACCTAACTAGCTCTCAGTGTTGTCTTCAGGAAGAGGATACCACTGTCAGGCAAAAAAGGGAGTCCCAGACAGTCTGGACTTGAGTGAGCAGTTGGTATCATCACATGTGAGAAACTGTGGAACTGGAAGAAGTAGTAATTGGTGCAAGGATTGTGAGGACCTAGGGGGACAGAGCAGTGAGTAGTGCTGAGAAGGATCAGTTGCTAGATGGTGGCCTCCCAGCCCCTTCACCCTCTTCAGCTTGGAAACATGGGACCAAGTCTTGGCCGATGTTTGGAGCATTGCGAGCATGCCACAAGAAGAGAAGAGCAAATGTTCCTTGACTGGGGAATTGTTACTCTCTGGGAATTGCATATGGCTGCACAAAACCCCGTGGGTCCACTCACCCCACCTTACCTTTAACAACTAGGTTTGGTGTGCCTTCAATCAGCAAAAAGTGGCCAAGTATGCTGGGACTGACAAGCACCAGTTCAGTGCAGGCTCTGTGCAATGGAGAGCTTTGTCTTGGTGCTTTTGGAAATGGTTGACTCGAGTGCTGTTCTTGCCCCAAAGCATAGGCAAGTGGAGAGCACAGTGCTCCAGTCCCCTTCAAGTGGTTTAAGCAGCTCCTGCCCCATAAAGTAGTCAGCCACAATGCCAAGTGCTGCAGGATGGCCCAGTCTTACCCTGCATTTCCTTTGCATGGAGATGGGCTAAAAGCTGTGCTACAGCCAGTTCCCATGTTTCAGCTGATGGGCAGCAACTCCTTAAACCTCTTGAACATGATCACACACATTCATCCACCCAAGACCGCAGGGAAGGCCTCGGTAAGCTTGTATGAATGTGCCATGCAGCAGGAAGGGGAAAATATTTCAGCTGCATTTGGTACACACGTTGAGGGAACTCAAGGTGTGACTATTTCATTTTTAATAAACCACTGCCTCCACTGTCAGTTATGTTTAAGCAGCTCTAGGAAGCACTAGCTCAGATTCAGCAGTTCAGTTTCTGTTCTTTGCAGATGCAGATATAACAACACATGCACAGGGGGAGGCACCTCTGTCCTATCATCCCTTTCATTCTGAGGTACCCGTTCCTCAAGTGCAGAGCTTGTGCATGTTAACCACAAAAACACAACGTTATGCATGTTTTTTTACTATGATGGTTTTAATACAATTAAATGATGATATAGCCTTTCAGCAGGTGCAGAAGAGAATAAAGTACTTCACGCATCTGTGGTTTGCTCCTGCTCCCTGTGTGGCTGAGAAAGCCATTGCAGTGTGGGTTTTGTAGCAAGAGGGACTGCTCACCTCCAGAACAGCCTTGGAGACAGGACGTTCCTGTTCTTGGAGGGAGGTAGGGATTGGGTTGACAAGGGGTGGTTTTGCCAATAAGCTGCCTTGGTTATTTTCAGTTTTCTGCTTTATGTTGTTTGGAAGGGGGCTAGGGTTGTGGGTTTTGTGAGGCAAGCTGATAAGTGGTGACTTTGCTGTAAATAAGGGGCCAGGTGAGCTCCCGCTGAGTTATGACTGGCACCAAGAAAAGACTAGCCTGGCAGCTGCCTACAGGAGGTCTCCCTAGAATCGGAATGGGATTTGGGCTGGGAAGCCTTGGGATGACTGCTCTGCTGGGACTGCAACTGGTAAGAAGGTCCCAGTTCAAACGAGACTGGTTTCTTAGGTTGCTCTTTGGCATGAGCATGCCCATGTCCCTCTAGAGCCAAAGTGAGGGGTATTTGCAGCCAGTCATTTGCCTAGCCTTCTCTTCAGCTAGTATCTCCTGTCTTCCCCCAGCTACCAGACGTGATGGTGCAGCTGGCAGTGCTGTGCTCCTGCTAAAATTATCCCAGCCTGTTCCTGTATGCTCTCCTACCCCAACCCCCCCTCCCTGCAATGCGTCTTGTGGGCTCCTTGTCCTGCCACTGCTTGCTCTTGCAGGCAGCCCTGACCCCAGCCCTCCTGGGGTGACAGTGGCCAGTGAGACCCTCTGACCTAATGGGTCAGTCACAGGCCCACCCCTGGCTTCAGGCATGACCTGGGAGCCTCTTTGGGGGGGACCCTTTTTTCCTCCCTCCATCTTCAAAGCATCTCAAAAGCTGCGATGCATCCTTCCCATCCAAGCATCCTCTGAGGACATCAAGAAAGAGCCTGTGCTGTCCAAAGCATTCTTGGGAAGAGGGGTAAGGCAGCTGGGCAGAGAGCTCCCATGACCTGCAGGGGTGGTACAGTGTGTGCACTGAATTTGTGGGTTCTCGGCTGACTGCTGCTCTGAGAGAGGGAGTGGGTGAGAAGGATTCTAGGGGAGGCAGGGGAAGGGCCCCTGCCATGGGGAACTGCCATGCCTGGTGAGGAGAGACTAGAGGCTGGAAGGCCCTTGAGCTGAGAGGCTGCAGCTCAGGAGGAGGCTGAGGGACAGCAGTGAGGAGCTGGAGGCTGCTGCACAGCCAGGCCTCTGCTGCAGTGATCAGGACTTCCTAGAAAGCAGTGAGAAAGCTGCAGATTGCAGTAAATTCCTGGTTAGACAGCCCCAGATGTCAGGCAGAAAAGCGGGGGTCACACAGGAGAAGGGACTTGTTCCAACAGCAAAACCACATTCCTGAAGGAAAATTCCCTGGCACCAAACCAAACCCACAACACAAGTAAGTACAAGAGCAGCACCATCGCTAAAATAATGTGGGTGCTTCCTCCATGTGGAGAATTTGACCCTCTCGTCTAGACAGATCAAGGGTACCAAACATAACAGTGTAGAGCAGAACTGCCACAATTACAGGTCATCACAATAAGACAGACACTCAGCCACCAAAACAGATGTGTTTTTGTTTCTGTGCATCTGCAGTGTGGCACTAAGATATTTTCATCTAATATGTTCTCTGGTCTGGGATATGTTCCCATCTACTGGAAGCATTTGTCTGATGGTGTGGGTTAGGATAAATGGTTTTAACAGCTCTCCATCCATCTGTGAGATGGAGAAAATACTACTTTGCCACTCGGGTGAGTCACTTTCTGCTGTCTGTTAATCAATGAGCTTTCTAGAGGCTAAAAAGCAAAACGGTAAAGCTGTTGAACAGAAGTCCACCTATTCCTGCTAGGGGGTTCTATCCAGCCTCTGTATGCACAGCTGAGACTGAGCAGAATCCAGCAGGAACTGGCCAAGAGTGCAAGTCCTGAGCAGGTCTTTGCTTCAGAGAGACACCAGCAAGGTCCTTCAGCCATCAGGAACGGGGTCCTGAACTAGACACGAGAGGGGAAAGAGTAAGGGGTCGTGGTCCTAAACCAGCCCCAGCCCTGCTTCTTTGAATGGGGAGACCAGGATGGTCAGCTTTGCTGAGACCCCACACTACATGTGTTGGGCTCCTAATAGCTGCACAGTGCATCGAGTTTTACAGGCCCTTGTCTAAAGGGGCCTCAAGGGTCAGCTTTCACTGATAGGCCTGGAAATGGAGCTAATAAGTTATGCAGTAATGCAGATCACAAGGTTTCAGAGGCAGCTAGGCTGTGCCGAGGGCATGGTCAAGCTCCTGGTTCCCGTTCCAAAAATCTGCATGGTGTTATCGGCCAGAGGAAATCAAAACCATTTCCTCCTCCTGGCTCTGGCCCTTGCAGAGGGGCTGCAGGAGGCAACCCAGGGAGCTCTTTGTCAGATTGAAACAGTATTTTTATAAACAGCCTCATTAATCATGACAAGGATGATGACTCCATTCCAGGGGGAGAAACTGCAGAGCCAAGCGGCACCGACTGAAAACATTCCCACTCTTTGGAAGACTGAGAATATCTATAAATAGAAATTTGGATGCTGGGATATTTTTTTAACAGACACTGTGGTCACGACTGTCAGTTCACAAAGTAATATCTGTTGTGAGACCAAGTGTTTTATTTCTGCACATTGGCGCCGGGGATTTGAAAATAATAGCATGGGATGACACCTGAGAGCCTTTCAAAAAACAGAGCTTTCTCATTTCTCTGGAATTCAACCCCAGATACTAAGAAATCCTATTGTCTGGGAGAAAGGAGATACCCATTTGCCAAAGGAAAAGAAACTTAACAACAAGCCTATTATACAAAGAAACCATCCAGAGACAAACTGTTACCATCTAGGTTGACAAGTAGCTTTCTCATTCATCTGCCCTCTCTCTGGGACAAAAATCACAGAGGGTGAGTGTTATTTACAGGATGTGCCGAGTGGGGTTCTTCTTTCACATCACACCTTTGAAGATGCATAATACACGATAAATCCCCTGCTTTCCACCAGCTCTGCTGCCTCCAAACATAGGCTGAAGTCTTGCTGACTGGCATGAACGGTGGTACCTAACTAGCAAAGCTTAGAACCGATGGAGCCGGGAACACCTAAAAAGCGGATCTGTTCACAGCAACGCCTGGGCCAGTCTGGGGTAGAGCCACTAGGACCCCTGTGAGAAGAAGGGCCGTGACTCCCAAGACTAGACAGGAAACATAGTTCATAAAATTGTTGATGAAGATAGCAGTGCCTGGGGTTGAAATGTGCCCACTTGCATCACCTTCTCTAACGTGAGGACACTATCTTGGGAGGAGGAATGTCAGCCAAGGAATTTCCTCCCCCCTGAGTGATGGGAAGCCTGATGTGCTCTGGCAGGACAGAAGCTGTGCTGGTTCATTAGCTCCAAGACAGGGGCATCCCCAGAAGGTGGAGGAGGATCCTTCAGTCTCAGCTGAGGCATGGATGCACTGAGACAGCTCAGTGCTGCTGCCAGTCTAACATTCACATAGTTTCCCATGTGTGGCATGATTTTAGGGATGAAGTTTCCAGATGTGGGGGCTTGGTGTAGCTTTTCTGCAGGAGTTCATCTGATGGCAACCCTTTGGCTTGGAAGCAGGAACAGGACCTCTCCCTGCAGCACAAGGACAGACATTCAGTCTCTGCAACGATAAAGCATTCACAAGGCATGCTCCTTCCTTTGCTGGAATGACTGATCTGTGTGTCTTTGGCTTCAATAAGGAGTGCTACTGTTGATTCAGGGCTTACCCGCCTGAGCCCAGATACAGAAGGAAGTTTGAATTGGCCAGCACTCCCCCGGTACACACGAGGCTGAAATCGCTGGTTTGTAAGTCATGACCAGGTCTGAATTACCAATGTGTTCACAGCACAGCAGCCGCAAGGTCCATTTCCATCGTTATGTAACTCTGCTGGGGGCAGAGCTAGGGAAGGGACTGAGCTCTCCACGTAGGAACAACTAATGTTAGCCTGTCTGACACCCTGTCCTGGAGCCTGTAGTCGTGCAATGCTCATCAGGACTGGAACATCTTTGCCCCAGTCTCATGCCATGGGCAGGATGCTGTCAGAGCCTGGCAAGGAGAAAGCTCTGGCACTTCGTTGCTTTGCTCTGTGTAGCCCAGCTGAGCCCTGGAGAGAGTAGCCCTAAGCTGGAAGATGAACTGCTGAGAGGAGGCCAATGCAATGCCACATTCAGCACGTGGCTCGGAGCAGTGCTCTGCCCCATGGCCCTGGCCCGCCACTGGCTTTTGCAAAGGACCACACACACTTCCAGTCCCCTCTGCTACCAGCAAGGAGCCAGCCAAGGCCATAATTCACCTTGTGGTTAACCTGGGCTGGAGATCAGCACAGAAAGGTCTACAGCTGCATGAAAATGGAGTTCAGGTGGCAAATCAGGAAATGAGCAAGCAAATCAGGAAATGAGCTGGTGGAGCTGGGGAGGGGGTCTGAAGCTGCTTAGTGCTGGCTTCCTCAAAGCCAGGCCAAGACCTCCTCTCCTTATAAACCACAAAAATCCTTCTGTCTTAGCTGGCTCTACCTTCTGGGCGAAACTCTGAGGACAACTACTTAATCCTGAGATTGAAGGTGAGGGGGAGATGGCCTCAAATACAGGGAAGGAGCAAGTTCATGGGACCTGGCATGAGAAGGTCCTGAAGGAAGGTGGATGAGGTTTTTCTCTGTCTCTAAAATGTGCTGTAGGAGAAAAGTTGAGGTTGCAATATTTATGGCAGGGGTCCTCCTCAATTTATTTCCTCAGCATGTATAGGGACAGATGAAGTCTGCTAGAGGGGAAATTCCCTTTAAAGCTGTATGTTGTCCTGTTCTAAACACTTATGTTGTTTGATATTTGAGAGGCAGGATGTGGGCAGTGTCTTCAGACAACTGTATGGTGGAGAGATGTGTTGACTATTTTTACTGCTCAGTATGGAAATTGCTTCTCACTCTCTGGTGGGTAGTTTGGAGGCGCAAGAAGGTAGCGCTAAGCAGACAGGCAGCAAACGAGTAGGGGTGAAATCAAAACACAGATGATTAAGGTCCCTGCTGGGAGTACCTGTTCCCAGACTTGGTATTAGGCACAATTTTTGACTGCTTGTTTTAGCTTTCTCATAGGGCTCGTTCTTTATTGAAGCTACAGCATGCTCCAGAGACCTCTGGAGTAGGAGTAGCATGGAGTAGGAAACCTCTGCATGAAACCTTTGGCTGACTGATCAGGCCCAGTGTTTCCTTGGAACCCAAGGAAACAAAGGCTGGTGGTGGTGCCACAGCAGTATGTGCAGCTGTGCCCTTGGAGGCTCAGGGGACTCTTGCATGCAATGTGGCAAACCACACAGAGTCCTGCTATTTCTAAAGATCTCTTACTTGGGGGCAGATTGGCAACTTATTCTCTTAGTTGCTTACTGAGTCTCTTTAAAGCCTTAAGCTGAGCTGCTAGCAGCTAGACCTCAGTGTGAGAAGGTGCTGTTGAAGTTCAGTTTATCTTTCTGGTGTATCTGGGTGTTTCCAAAATTTTGGGCTTGAAGATGATGAAATAATTATCTTCACATGCCATTAGGTTTCTATGCTGGCATTTTTGGAGGGTGTAGACCTGCATTTTCATTCAAGGTGTGGCTTTCAGGCTCTTGGGAAGATCCCCTGCATCTAGGATATGTTGCAGTTCTTCTTGGCTTGGAGAAATTGTCATCCTTTCTCGGGAGAGTTTGGATCCTTCATGCTCTTTGTGCAGGAACAGAAGGGCTGATAGTGGGCAAAAGTAAAGAAGACTGAACTGTGGATGCTTTAACATGGCCTTTGTGATGCAGCAACAGAAGCGGGGAGATGGAAACCTGTCCCATACCTGGATTTTCTCCAGAGCTGACAGTTGTTCCCAGTGGAACTCAATGGGAATGGAAGAAAATTGGGAATGGAAGTTGAGAATGGAAGAAAAAAGCCAGACCAGCACAACAGAGATTAGGCCAAGGGCCACAAAACTCTGGAATGCCTGTGTGATCACCCAGAAGAGGTAGGATTAAGGACACGGGACAGGACTGAGCAAGAATAGCTGATGAGAAAGAGGAGGCAGTACCATGTGTGGAGAAAGAGAGCAGATCCAGAGAAACATCGGAGAAAACAGAAGGTGAAGGAGGAGAAAGGGGTGGACTATGCAAACAACTGAGAGGTGAGGGCACCTTATCTAGTGTTGTTGATGCTCCCACTTGGAGCAGGAAGCTGATGTAAATGATTCGGAGGAAAATCATCCGAGATTAGTCTTCTCAGGGTGATCTCTCACACTGCCTGCCCCAGGGTAAATGTGAGGAATGTGAAATGTTCTCCTCATCCTTAGCTTTCATGCAAGAGACCTGGGAAGCATGGTTTCAGTCCTCTCCAGAACTTGTCATTTAACTGCAACTAAGCATAAGGGTGCTCACCAGACCCACCTTTGTGTCTGTGGGACTCCATCTGCATATGGTAATGTCACAGCTGAGCAGGGAAAACTTTTCTCTTCTTCTCATATTTGCCATTCTCTGCAAGGGAGAGGGAGACCTTTGCCTTCAGCAAAAGGTGGTGCCTTTCATTTGTAATAAGGTTCTCACTTTTTTTTATATATATATAATGCCAAAAATGTGATTCTAATGTGGTTGTGTGGCATAAGGGCAAAGGTAGGGGCAGACATACCCACAGACAGTACAGAGCTGAGACTGAATGGATGTGATAGAAATATAACTACTGTAATAAACACCCTCTAAATAGCTAAGGGCTGCCTTAAAATCCCAGCTCCTCCTCTTTCAAGATTGTGTGATCTCATTTCTAACAAGAACCATGATACAGTTTTGGCTCTGTATCTTTTCCAAAGAAAGCTGGACAACCCAGCACCTAAAAGCTCAGACAAGAGTGGTCAAATAAAAGCACACCCAGTGTATTTCAAATATTTTGTCATGTTTGGTGCCTCCCTCTGATCTTTGAGATCTTCGGACTAATTAAATTTCTAAAGATTTATGCATGGGAGTCATCGTTCTGTGGTTTGCTAATACTATTTCTTGAAGAAATCATTCCTTGAGACCTTCCCCAGTGAATGCTTCAGCAGACAGGAATGTACATTTTGGTTCTGAAGATTTTGGTACATGATCTTAGATGGGGGTATCAGGACAAGGAAAAAAGTCTAGGAAGAAGTAAGCAAAGGCTTGAAGAGCCGTGTCAGGGTGAAATGTGGGGGAGATCTGCCTTGTGTTTCCTCCTAGTGCTGAACGATGTCTATATTTGTTGCACAGTGATTCATTGCAACACCAGATGCCTGCTGTGGCTCTCTGCTCTAGAAGGAGTCAGTCCTTCCTCTGTCGAAGTCAACGCAAAGTGTCCAGCTTTGCCTACAGTGCGTGTTGAAGGAGACCCGAAAAGAGGGGACCAGCATCTTCCCCTACCCCTCAGCATCTCCATCTATTGGAAGCATTAAGCTCGAGATCCATCTTCTCATCTCAAACCCATTTAAACCAGTGTTGCCACCACTGTAGGCTGAAGCTATATTGAATGAAATAAGCAGGATGCAGAGGTGCCTGAGAGAGGGTATGTTTTCAGAGAGGGGGACCTTGAGATGCAAGCGAGGGTCCTCTTTCACCCTTTTGTTTCTCAGCCTTCTGGGGAAACTGGGAGGATGGGTCGTTTTTTCTCAGGTCAGTGTATCTGCTCTCCATGCTCACCAGGAAAGCGGGGAGGCGGTTGCCAAAGCTCCAGCTATCATTTGATATGGATGTCTATAGAGAAGCTTTACTAGAGTTGTTTCATCCCTTTCATTTGGAGAAAGGAATGAGATGTGTCCAGTCATCCCACCTGGGCTGCAAAAGGAGGTTAACCCCCACCTAGTGTTAGGTGCCCTGTCTTAGCTCTTTGCGTCGCCTTCTTCTGTTGTCAGCAGCAAGATGCAGCTCATGCGGCTCCCTTGAGCAAACCTCCTTTACTCTGGACATCTAGCTGAAATGGAAGGAGTTGTGCTCTTTACCCTGGCTACATGACCACTGTTTTGTTAGTGCAAGAATCTTGTTAGCCAAGCCTCTTTACTACCTGCTTGGTTCCTGCTGTGCGGAGGGAAAATGCCTCTTGAACCCCTCTAAAACTTGTAACTTACCTCCAGGGGCTATCGCAGGCTGCTATGTTGATTGTATATGGGTAGTTAATGGTTATCTCTTATCCTAGAACAATTGTCTCCTCGTTTGCGCACAGTCAGACACTAGGGGCTATCAGCTGAAGGTCTAATATGAACAGGAGAATATTTGTATGTATTAAAAAAAAAAACTAAATCCAGTGTCTAACACCATTAAGGACAGATTCCCCTTGGTTTCATCATGTGTGAAAGCCAACTTCTCCATCAGGATTTGCCTGTGACGGGGCCGCTCCTCAGGTCAGGAGGCTCAGTCAGATCTGACAGACACTAGTAAGGATGTTCAAGACCAAACAAAGAAGTAACTAATTTTGCTCTGGGCCAGTTTTATCCTGGACCTGTCCCTCCTCTTAACAAGGGCATAAATTCTGTCCCACAAGGCTTTTGTCTTAAAGTTTGCACGGAGACCCTGCCAATGCAAAGGAGGCTTTCCAAAGTAGCACTAATACAATAGAAGAGTCTGGGTTTTTTTGTTTTGTTTCGTTTTTCTATTTCTTGGATAGTTGTTCCACAGGATGTGTCAGTGAAAGAGAAAACAGGCTTTAACAACTTCCATCACATCTGCTGTAGAGATGAGCCAACACCATAGGGCACTGGCAAAGGACTTGACAATCCATGTTTTATTTATCTCAAATTTGGCTGCAAATAGGCAGCTGCATATAATTGCACAATAAAACAGATTTGGAGCATTAGGAATGAGCTGGTGAAAGTGTAGTCATTGGGATCTGGGCTCTGAAGCAGAACAAATATCCAATGTGTGCAGGATGGGAAAAGATGAGTTTAAATCTTCTTGTATGGTAACTGGAATTCAGTGATGTGGCTTTGTCAGTAGACTTAGCCAGGGACCATGCTGCTTTTTTTTTTTTTTTTTTTATCAGCTGCTTAATCCAGAGCTCTCTGCAAAACATGTTGCTATTCTGAGCAAAGTCTTGCAGAAGAAATTTTTTGGGCTATCACACTTGTTTTATATAAAAGGATCTTTTTTCATGTCTCTGCATTGTGAGTTCTTGCATATCAAAATGCACTTTTATCTTTAAAATCATAAGGATCAGCTGCTTTACCTAGAAGAGAAGACATTTTTAATGTGTTTCTTGCTCTGGCATGACTTGGACAGCTATACAAAATTGAAGGTAGAAATGAAATTACACTTGAATCATTTCAAGTCAGAAAATTAGAGGTAGTGTGCTTGTTCCCAAAACAAACCTTTTTAAATGCAAAAATTCAGAAGTAACCTGAATGTCCCAGCAAATTAACATGTGCAAGCAATTGTAAATATCCAGTTCTTAAGTAATTTTGACTGAGGCACGTGGTCCCACACCAGATTGAATTAAGCCCTTTTCAAAGACGCATGAAACTTTTTTTTTCTTTCCCCCCTCCTCATTTCTCTTTGACCTTTTGCTACAGGACAGAGTTCTGGCTATCTCTTTCTTCTTACGTACCCATGGCACTAAACCCATTTCTCTCGCAATTTTTGCATATGTTGAGCTTAGATTGAGACACCTTGTCACGCTGGACTGGGGGGAGGGAAGAGAAGATGGAAAGGAAGTTTCTCACGTGGATTAATGAAGTCAAAAGGTGGCAGAGAAAGAATAGCCTTTGAGTCATCGGTCTTTATGAGGGAGGGTGATGGCAAGCGGGAACTGCACAGTGATCTCTGGCAGGGCCTGTACTATTCTCTATATTCATAACTGAGCTGGAATCTGAATAGTTTTGGTTTTTACTACCCTGAATAATTGCCCCTCTGGCAAGACTCTCTGCAAGTAGCTGAGGGAGGATCTAATGATACTAGGAGGGTTGTGGGGGGGGGGGGGGGGGACAGAAAGTTTGGTATATGGAATCGCTCGTCTGGGAAAACCAACTTTACCTCTGCCAACATTCAGAAAGATCCGAAATCAGCTGCTCATAAGGGAGATCTGGCAGTCTTTCTGTGTCATATTTTGGAAATATTGGCTCAGTGCGCATCCGTGATTAAAATCAGAAGATAATGTTAGGAATTGCTCAAAGAGGAATAGAGAATAAACAGGAAATGTCGCCATGCTTCTGTGTAACTCCACCATGTGCCTGCATCTTGTGATACCCCAGAGTAGCAAATAATAACATTTTCCTTGAAGCTAACTAGATCCCAGCCAATTCTTGTTTTGTCCAGGAAATAAAGAGAAGATATACTTGCAAGCTAAGCCCAATGTGTGTTTTAAATTAGTATGTTACATAAGAAAATAATGATACAAAGGCAGTTAGCTGTATCCTTGGGAGCAGCAATTGCACTTGTGTGTACATTACCAAAAATCACTGGTGGGAAAACAAAAGCCATAAATGTTTATGGCTTATTTATCAAGTGCAATGTGCTTGCTTTTATAGTTGCTTTTGCAAAAATGATTACTGCAATCCTGTTGCACCCATCCTAATGAGAAGCCTTGGTGTGAATGGTTTCCCCACACACAGTAACAAGCAGCTGGTAACTGGAACAAGCCTGCGCTTGAGGGTCAGACCTGCAAGAAATGTCACTTTGTAGCTCAGGTTTCCCTTCATGGAGAGCTGCTTTTCTGACCATGGTATGAACCAAACAAGAGTCTCTTTGCTTCTGGTTCCAGGCCTTTCTCTCAGGTAACATCCCAACCAAAAGTGCTTGGTGGCTTTCTAAGGTCAAAGGCTTCCCTAGTGATCTCCAGCCTTCCTCTCTGACTCTGTCCTTCTCCTCGGAGACCCGCAGCCCATCCCATGCGCATCCACTCCAGCGGGCACACAGCCACCCATGCTCCCCTGTCTGCTTTGGCCTCCCCCAAGGGATGTGCTGCCAGGATGGCCCCAAGCACCAAGGTGGCCTCCTCCAAAAAGCAATGTCCCCAGGCCTGGTCTGAACCAGAGGGGTCCTCTGTGACCCCTCATAAATACCAGGGAAACTTTTGAACGATGATGGATGCAGACCTAGCTGTCAATGCGGGGATGGCCCGTCAGCCCATTTCTCATGTTATTCCTGTTTTGTCCAAACCTGGATGTCTTTCCCTGTTGTTTTGGCTTGTGGTCACCAGAAGGGGCATTTCTGTGGGAGCTTGCTGGCTTTGCTGGGGGTTTTTTGCTGTCTGCAAAAATCTCTGAACCTCTGGTCTAGGCTGCTGCTTCTGGCAGGGTCCAATAAGAGAAGCACAAGGGCAAGCAGGCAGTAACATATGTCCTCAGCCTGCTTCCCTGCCACCCCTCCTATTTGCAGGCTAGGTACCTGGGGTGGCAAGGGTGAAGACTTTGTATGGACTAGCCCTCACTGGGGCCTTTTCTTTCACTAACTGGTGTGGCTGCTTGCTGAACTCAACACTAGCTCTTAGCATTTGCAGCATCCTGCATCAAGAAGCCCCACGGAGGAATGCCACAGCTCACAAAGGTGCCTCCTCTGCTTGTTTAAAATTGCCCCTCAGGAGCCCCTTGATCTCCTCGTTCAGGCTTTCCAGGGCTGAGGTGTCCTTGTCTGTGCAGTCCTTCCTTACGCAGACCCTGGGCCACAGGATCATTTGTCCCTGTGCTTTTTCCACCCCTCTGTCCCTTCAGCAACTGGGTGGGGGGGCCACTGCTGCACACACATGTTCACCATGCAGGTGCATTGGGGAGTCAAACAGTGCCATGCAGATGTTTTCTACTTTCTCCTTTGCTCTTTGGTCCATTCCTGTGAGCAAACGAGTCTTTGACTTCTTGCCTAGGGGACTGTTGAGATTTGGTCTCCTTCCTTCTCCTCTCCCTGCTGTCCTCGCACAAAGCCTTTGCACTGCTTTGTGGCCCAAGCAAACGGGGAGGGGGGGAAACATCCCACAGATTGGAGCAGGACTTGGAATTACTTTCACTCTTAGCAAAACCAAAAATCAGCTCCTGAGAGCTTTGTCCTTTGCAGGAGAAAGCAACTGCTTTCCTGGGTCATTTTGCATTCCCAGGCTGTAATGCAGAAGTGTTAGTACCTAGGTCTGTTCCAAAAGTGGGCTATAAACCGATGAGGGCAGTGGCATGGATGGTCTCCAGCATTTCATGTTTTTATAGAGCCTGTTGCTGTCCCAGAGCTCAGAAACCTGTCTGGCTGGAGGGAGTTTCAAGGCACGCAGGTTTGCTGACTACCAGCAACGCTGTTGTCCAGTAACTTAAAACTACAAGTGGAGCAGAAACTCGGCTCGAATTCCTGCAGTCCCCTGCAAAACGGCTCTAAATCCATGAAGCCCGCGGGCCGGGCCCAGACACTCCAGCTGCTGCTACCGATGGCTTGGCAATGAAAGCGCATGTGTGAGCAAGCGGCAGCGGGAGAGAGAGAGGGCTTTTGTGGAATATGTGTGCACATGTCTCCCAAGCCTGGAGTCAGCAAGTCTGCAAGCCGAGCAGCCAGGGGAAGTCATTACCAGCGTTACGGGGAAGTCAACACTACTGGGCTCTGCCACTGAGCAGAGCAGGGCTAATGTTTGTCCAGAGAAATGAAAATGTGAAAGTACTTATAAATATTATTTTAAGGGTTTCGTTTTTCCTGGATGGGGGGGAAAAAATAAGAAAATCCAGTATGAGGACAGAAGGAAGGGGCTCAGATGGGAACCCCTAAGACTCCAGGGAAGGAGCTGCATTGAGAGGAGAGGGGGCTTTTGTAGGAAAAGCTGAGGACAGGCAGCTTTGGGGAAAGAAAACTAAGTTATGAAAAAGAATAAGACTACAGATCTGGTGGCTCAGAAGCCTGTGGTTTGTTGGAGCAGGGTCCACCCTGCTGTGGCTGCATGGCCTACTTTGAAATGCTTCTGCAACATGCTGTCGCAGTGTTTTAGGCATGATAAAGAAATCCCTTTGCTCAGGGATGTGCTACCCACAGACCCTTGGTTTGGACAGGCTCAGGGCTAGCAGAAGTCGTGTGTATTCAGCTCAGCAGGGGAAGCGAGGCGCTTCGCTGGGACCCTTGGCCAAGAAAAGCCAAAGAGAAGACTGATCCAATATCCAGTTTGTGTAACAGATATTAGGATATTAGTTCACCATGAGGGTTGTCTAACCCAGTAAGTGGGACTCAGAGAGGCTACAGGTTCTCAGTCCTGGGAGATATTCAAACCTCAGCTGGACACAGCCCCATGACAACCGAATTAAGTTGGTCCTGCTTTGAGCAGAGGTTTAGATCAGAGACCTCGAGATGTCCCTGCCCAGCTGTGTCAGTCACTGACCCTACAAGCCAATCCCAACAGAAGCCCTACAGTTCAACATATCCCAAGAGGGAAGAGATAATGCTAAAAAATAACCAGCTCACACCCTGATGGACTTCCAGAGACCAACACTTAGGAAATGCACAGAAACTCCAAGAGAACATGTCTCGTCTCCTTCGTGACTCTGCCACATGGTGTCTGAGCTCAGTTACCAGCCTACGTCCCATCCCTGGAGCAGGGAAAATCATGGCAAATGTTTCCCACTGACTTGCCACTCTGAACCCAGGGCCAGCCCTGTTTTCCATTCTCCACCTGTCAGAGATGAGGAGTCCCTTCAGGCTGCCATGCCAGGGACACTCTGTCTCCTTTTTTCCACAAACAGCTGTTTGGTTTTCTGAAACTGAAAATGCAGGTCCAGCCACCCCTGATCTCATGTGAGGCCTGTTGCTTACAAAGCAGGCGTTCAACAGCTGTGTGTCTCGCTGCAAGTTCCCTTCTGGCAGGCATAAGGAATATTTCCTTCACCTCAGAGAAGTGAACACAGCCAAAACCTGCCAGGTCGCTCCCCCCTGCATCAATAAAAAAGAGGCAGTTCTGGTTACTGAAGAGAGATCTGAGAGATGAGCAGGCAGAGCTATATCAGAGGCCAGGCAGAAGTGGGTCTCTGATGAAGAGCACCCTTGAAATTCATGCTGTCTCTCTGGGACTCCAGGGATGGCTCAGGAAGAGACACAGTGCAAAGAACTTCTCCACAGACACCATGGGAAAGCTTTCTTGGTGGGGCCCAGCCAGACCTCAAAGCTGCAAGATGCTGGGGAAAGAGTGGTGGGAGATGGCCTCCAAAGCTGTCACATCCCTATCTTGATGGATGCCACAGTGAAAAGGACTCCTTGACTCCCCCCAGCCTGGAGATGGGGTGTCTGCAAAGATCCTCACCGTAACCAATCCAATATTACTCAGAACAAGGAAAATAAGGAGAAATACATTTTTCACAGCTTCACAGAGCTGGGCCATGGGCACAAACAACCCTAAAACTACTGTGTGCCTTGTTTTCCACCCACGTGGAGTCAAGGTGCCCCTACCACTCTCCTATGGGATGTTGTAGGCTGTTGATACAGAGAGGAAAAGTCCCTGGAGGGAGATGAGGTTGGGTTGACAGGTTCTAGAGACCAGGAGGATGGGTAACACATTGGAGCACAAGAAATATAATTTTGCCATTACTAGCAAAAGACCATAAGCTCTGCATTGACTTGACAGTGCAGGGTCTCCAGACTTGCCGTAGCCTGAGGTGATTCCAGATGTAACAGCAGTTATCTAGCCTAAATTTGCTTTAGTCTGGTGCGCTTGTGTGGTGTAAGGCCTGTTGTTAATATGTAGGTAATAATAACAAGTATTTATTCTGTGCAGAGTGAACTGTTGACGTCTGTGAAATAAAATGCGATGGTAGCAGAGTGCAGGCACTGGATAATACCAGAGCCCAAACTGGGAATGCAAATCCCAGTGGTAAGTCCCTGATCACTGCAGGAAGGCAAATCTGTGAGTCAGTCCTGGTTTTAAGGATACTGGTATTAGGGAAACTGATTCTAGGGATAACAAAGAGGACTGAAAAATAGTGTAGCAAGGAACTGGAAACAAGTGTAGGAAGTGCAAGTATGCTGACACTGTTAGAAAATGCATACAACTAACCCTAAGCAGATCCAGGACCAAGGAAGACACAACCCCACAATAAGCATCATACTGCTCCTGGCAAAAAGCTCAGGATGCCAAATACTTGTCATAATTTCCACTTTGATCATTAGGATGACCAACACCATTGACCTTTGGAGTCAGAAGAACTGAAAATAATAACTGCTGCATTTTGATTTGACTGTGAAGACATTAATTAGATTAACAATAAACTCTTGGCTCCGCATATCAGGTGAATTTCCTTTCGCCTATCACAAGATTTTGAGTGTAGCATCATGTTCTAGTACCCAAAAACTGCTGCGCCTGCAAGGTTCAGTTTTGCTGCCATTGACTGTGGCAGAAACCATTGGACAACAAAGCACATTCTTCTTTAGCTCTTTGAACGGTACCCAGCACCAGTGGGGTCGCTGGAAGGGAACTGGCCTCTTTACTGGGCCTATGCCATCTGCTGGTGGAGGAAAAAGATGCCTCAGACCCAAGGAGATGTTGGTCTGAGGCTCTGTGAAGAGGGACCATGACACTATTTTTTTTCTTTTCTTTTTCTTTTTGTACCCCTGATCTTGTTTATATTAATCATGTTCTTTCCCTGGCAGGGACTGGTTCTTTCTAGCAGCAATGGCAGCAGATATCCTCCTTGTAATTGGTGCTTGCAAGCTTTGCTGCGATACAAGTGATGCAGCAAGTATCAAAATATAGGAAATCCGCATTTTCCTAGCAACTGTCAACCTAAACGTAGTCCTTTGGGGGCCAGAAAAAAACCCAGCCATCAGCTTGATTTCCGAGGAGTGTTTTTCCACAGATGTCAAATGATGGCAAAGCCTGAGTCCTGCTCTGTGAGTCACGCAGGGCTGTGCAGAGCTGGCGAAACACACCACTGCAACTGGCCTGCTGAGCTCTGCGATTGTGGTTACTGCCTGAGAAACAGGAGCCTGTAAGAGAACAAGCTTCTGACAAGGCAGAATAGTTTCCATCTGACGCTTTAACTGACTAAAAGAAGTTAGAGATGGGTGTTTGAACCTTTGTGTTGGAGGTTTTCCTTGTACTATAATACTGCACTGACATTTTCCCAAGTTCTAAAGCCAGGATGAACTGGTTTCCCCTCTTCAAAAAGAGACAGGACATCCCAGGACTCCTGCGATAGACAGCTGCCAGGAGGCAGACAGGAGAGTCTCTAAGCCACCACGGGGGGGTTCCAAGGCAGACTCTGTCCTCCCAGACCTTCCCGACCTGCCTCAAGGGCCAGGAGCTGAGCTGAGAAGCTCAGGCATCATCTCCTAGCATTGGCTGGCTGCAGATCTCTTTTTAAGACCCAGAAATGTTTTAAGGTTGGCTCTCCAGTCTCTGGATGAGGCTGGAAACCTCTGGGACAGCATCTGAGCTGACTAAAGGAGAATCCATCCCCTACAGCAGTGACTCCAGCATCTTGCAGATCTATTGAGACTGGAATGTGCAGTGAGAAGCTCTTCAGGCCCTGGTAAATATAACTTCTCTTAGGGATAATAACATTTTAGAGCCCAAGAAATAGCTAGATTTGACTCTGCCTCCCATACACATGCCAAAAACAAGTGGTCCCCCAATGCATTTGACTCCAGATGTGCTCTGCATGCTCTGGGAGAGCATGGCCACCCTGTCCAAACCCCAAAGTGGCCACAACCCCCAGGGACACTGTCACTCACCCCAACCAGCTGATGAGAGCTCTCTGTCCCTCAGGAAACAAACTCTTCCTGGGCCAAGCAGGGCAGGCTGGCTGGTGCCCATGCTGCTCAGCAGACCAGCCCCAGCCTGGAGCATCATCCTGCTGGGGGCTGGCATGGGGAAGTCACAGCACCCACACCAGCACTGCCCTGAACCATGGTCCCACAGCACCTTATGTCAGTCAGGCAGGGCAATCCCAGCAGAAGGAGCCTGCCCACCAGAGTGGGGAATTGCTCTGGGGCCCAGCTGCCCTGGCCAAGTCACACGAGGCAGGCATTTCAATTAGCTTAAATTCACAAGCGGCTGCCTTGTCTAACAGAAGGAGTGTTGCTTAGGATACCGTCACCAGCAACAATGCAGAGTATCTACTAACAGGGTTAATCTCTGGCCCTCTCCCTCTCCAGCACACAATTAGAGTAATCCCAGCTCCCACTGAAAGGTCTCAGAGCCCGTCTCTCCAGGCTGTAGGGAGAGGCAGTGGCTGCTGCAGAGGAATTTGGGGCAGGACTACAGCCACGGGCACGAAAAAGTCCTACCGCACTCTACATCCTGCAGAGGACCTGAGTTTCCTTTCTTCCACCTGATAAGGGCCTGTTCCCACGTGCATCTCCTATATGTGCCATCTCCCTGCTATGAGACGTGTTACCAGCCTGCCCTGCCCTCTGGGAGAGATGCACCAGACACACCCCCATCAAGAAATGGTTAAGGAGGATATCAGAAAGTCTGCAAACTGGGCACAAATACCTGTTAGATCTCCCTTGGCAGAGCTGGACAGGAGTGGAAAAGGAGGAGGTTGTTCTGTTATTGGTATGGTACTTTTTATGTAGCAGCAAAACCAGATTTAATAGTACAGCCTCTTCTGGTAGCATACTGCGCTCAATCACAGCACCTGACTCTTTCAGCAAAGAGCAAAACCACGTCATTAACATCTGCTGCACGTGATCTCTTTTTCCTCCTTCCTTTCTCTAGAGTGAAGCTGATGCAAGAACTGTTCCCTCTTGGTATGCTTTGACATGGTCCCTGGCACACCATGAGTCTGTGGTAGTACAGGAAGGCTGGGTAACTGCAATCTCTCTCACTGGGGCAAAAGGAGATGCACGGAGAGGTAGAGAGCCAGATGAGAGGCAGTTTCCAGGGATCAAGGAGGCAAGCTGGTGATAGTATAACGCCCGGATCCTAATTGCCGTAAGTCAAAATTGCACCATTTCCTGCCCTGCAAAGGATCTGCCCTTCAGAGCTTGAAAAGTATAAATAATTGTCATGTAGGAGTATATGAGACTGCAAACAAAATAAACTGTTGGTAATGATCCAGAAACACCAGGAAAATGCTTCTGATGACTCACAGAAGTGAGTCACGGGCTCTATCAGACGCGTGGTCCCCAGGCAGTAATTTCTCTCATGCTTCAAGGGCATGAACCTGAAGCTGTGACAAATCCTGGAAACACACCCTTTGCTGTGGCCCATGCTCAAGACCTCACATGGAGGTGGTCTCGGAGGGATGCTATGCAACACCAGCCAAGTTCTTGTTGCCAGTCTTAAGTAACAGGTTCTCAGTACCTTGGGGAGCCCTTTGACTCCTTTGTGGCTGCCCTCAGTGTCACTGTGCAAATGGAAGCCATGGAGGGACAGTGAGGCTTATGTGAAACCTCTTTTGGGTAAAATGTCCATCCTCAAACGTGTGGGTCAACTTCTTTTAAAGTTTTTCAGTGGTGTAGACTGTGCAACAGTGCTGACTAGATCTAAATATCCCAGTTTCAGAGATACCAAAGAGGATGTTTGGACTCATGGAGGGACTTAATACAACAAAATAAATGCAATATCTTTGAATTTCTTGGGTCTGTGTGTGAAAGCTCTCCCTTTCCTCTCTTACCTTGGGAGAGTAGACAAGGACTGAAACTCAAGGCATGAGTGAGGGTGGGGGACCACAACTTTATGTTCCATTTTGTCCTTCTGCTTGCCTTCCTCTTTCCAAAATGAACTCCTGCTGTGGCCTTTCCTTACTGACTGTTCAAACTTTTGAGCATCCCTGAGTTTTTCCTTGCCTTGGCCAAAGACAAATGCTCAGCCAACATCAGTCCAGATGGAAAGGCAGCAGTGAGCCCACCAACCCCACCTAAGTTTAAACTTAAGAGCTGAACTTCTAAAATCCTGCTTATCCTTATTTTTAAGTCTCTATTTTTGTGACAGCGTGGAGTACCCCAGTGCCATGGGTTGTCTCTCTGCATCTTACTTCTTGGTGGAAGAAGACACATTCTCACAGGAGGTCAGCAGTCATAGGAATCATGTACCATACTTCCCTCTAATGAAGCCTTCTGCCTCCAGGTCTCAGCAAAAGTCACATAAAAAGAACCGAGATGAGAGAACACAACACAGCAACAATGAGACCTTGTGCAAGATGCTGTACAAGGTGCTTCTTGCTCTTAAGCACATGCAGAGCCACTGGCAGAAACCCTCACCCCCTGTTACGCACAGAACCAGGAGACATTTTCCCTACATCACACATGGACCCAGGAATCAGAGACAGGCCCCACATACCTGTCTAATCCACTAAAGTTGTCCCCAGCCTTCCTCTCTGGCCAGGCTCTCCGAGACAGATGCTGCTGCTGTTATTTATAGGAAGGAGCTTCTACCAAGAATAACAAGTTCAGCTCTCTCAGTGGTATCTGCTGCTGGCTCTTGAATTCATCATTTTAAGCCACTGGCTGCCTTGTGTCCTCCTCTATGTAAATGCAGGACAGAGCACTCTGCTGAGGGCTGAATCCTCCACCTAATGTGTTCACAATTTGCTGTCACTTGTTTGCAAGGTCCTTTTTCTTGTCTCCCAGTTGAGTCTGAGGCAACCGAATGGAAGCCACAGCTCAGAGCCACATGTTGTGTCCTGCATACAGAAATTTCTTCAGCTCCTTCTAAAGCAGAATAGAAGCTTGATCTGGTGGAAGCTAACCCACGTGCTTAACATATGCCAGTGACAAAATGTGTGCGGGGTCAGATACATGAAGACTGAGGTTCAATAAACCAACTTGGGGAATTATCTTTGACTCACAATAATAGAAGCAGAGCCTGTTCCAGTCCAGGTGTGCAGTGACTGAGAGCATCTTGGAGCTGCCTGTTTGTGCTGGGGAGTGGGAATTTGGGAGCTAAGGCCCTTCCCTGGGGCACCCAGCCACCAAACAAGACACACGTACCAATTGACAACCACTTTATCCCTGGCAAGAGCCACAAACTGTTGCATTTGTCCAGAACAACATTTTTCTTCTCCTGATTCACACGGGCAGGGGCCCTCCCTGGCCTCTATTCCCAGGCTTTGGCTTGGAGTATTATTTCAGTAGCCCCGGAAAGCCCCGAGGTATGGGGAAGCTATCTCTTGGCCCATTCTGGAGTACACTGAAGCCAAGCCCGGGTTGCAGGTCCTGAAGCGGACTCCATGAAAGACAGAAAGCGTTGAGAGAAACCGTGCTGGCTGCATCTCTCTGGAGAAGTCCCATGAATCAGATGTGCCCCCTGTCAACAGTACGTGGACATATTCATGTCCCAACGGAGGGCACAGCCCACTTCTCTTGGCTGTCCCCTCCCACCCATGGCTGTCCCAAAACAACCCCTCTGGCTGAGGATTACCTAGTGGGAGGTTATAACAGAGGCAGGTCCAGGCTCTCCCTGGAGGTGAAGAGTGAAAGGATGGGAGGCAACAAACACCAGCTGCAACAAGGTAAACTCTAAGTAGGTATCAGGAAAAACAATTTCCCCATGAGGGTGGTTAGACACTGGAGCAGGGGCTCAGAGATGCTGTAGGACCTCTCGTCCCTGGAGAAGTTCACAGCTCTACTGGACAAGGCCCTGACAACCTCCTCCAGCTTTGAAGTAGGACCTAGCTTTGGGGTTAGCCCTGCTTTGGGTGGGGAGGGTTGGGCCACCAACATTGCTCTGTAATTCTATGAGTCTTTGTCTCATTTCTAGCAAGTGCATCTGCAGGTCCAGGTTAAGGGTCCTGCAGATATCTTTCACCCTGAGAGGTGAACTTAAGCAAAACCTCCATGGAAAAAAATATCTCCTGACATGTTGGAAAACAATCTGGGGGATACAGGGAGTGTCAACAGTCTCTCTTGATGAATATAAATGAAAAGGAAAATGACTGCTGTAGAAGAAGGGGATGGATTGATGGTATTCACTCATTCTTTCCCTATTTTGCCTTCCTGGCTCATGAAACCATGGCAGGAAAATCTGCCAGGAATAATCTCACTCCTGAATTTTAGAGACCATCTCTGTGTGTGGATTTTGCATTTTAGGACATTTCTATCAAGTATGAATATAGTAGGGAGATACAATGGGGAGAACAGAACAGCAGGGTAGGAACTTCCAACTCACCAGCTGAGTTCAGATGATGTCATTTTTCAATTAAATCATTTCAGTGTTTTGCTTTGTTTCCAAAGGGTTTTGTATTTCCTGTTGATAAGGGTTTCAACCAAGCTGGAAATCATGGGAGGTATTTCTGGCAGGAGTCTGTACTGCATCTCCAACAGAGCAGGGCAGAGGGTGGGACAGCAGGAGCTGTTACACTGTGATGGAGAAGCCCCACACACTATGCTCGTCCCCACGCCCCACTGTGTGCTCCCACCACTTACTTTCTGCTAGTTCTCATGCTCCACAAGCTGGTTTAACACATTCCACTGGCAGAAAACTGCCCCCCTTCAGGCTGGGGAAGGTTTGATTTCTCTTCTTGGAGGGTACATGAGGCAAATCAAGGGATGCCTGGTGAACAGGGGGCTCCAAGGCATGGGAATCAGTATGCAGAGTGGTGAAGGTGGTTGGTACAGCTCTTCTGACCTCGCTGATATAAGTTAGAGCAGATGCATATTTTTTTTCAAATAGCAAGGTCCAGTTTAGGAACCACTTGAAGGGTACTTGAATTATTTGCTTATTTGCTTTGGAGATGTGGTTTCCCATAGATCATTTGGCCTCTTAAGCCGCTAGAGCTAGTAGAAATATTTTTGTTTTCCTCTGCCACCTTTGGGGCTTTATGTCGCCATTTGTGGGATGGCTAAAGCCTGAGCTAACCTTGCACCAACTCTCCCAATTAGAGCAAAGTCTGTGGTAGAATTGGAAGTCCTACAGATCTGAGCAGCACTGCAATTGTAGCTCCTCTCTTAAGGCTCTGTCCATCTCTTATCAGCTGGGGCTAAAGGGAATCCCGAGTGTCAAAGAGCAAATTGGCTTGGCAGTAGCACTTGGCAAATTTAGGCAGAAGACTATGATTTAGGTGCCTGCAATAGAAGGAGATGGGATGTGCTAACCCAGCAGGACCCTTCCCATTCTATGTCATACACCAATGTAATGAAGAAATCAATGAAGAAGGAAGTGCAGGTGTAGTTAATATAAGGTGAAGAGCCCTTGTGTGTGGTAGACAGTACTTCAATGTTCTTGGCAATCAGGGATGAAAACCAGTTTAGACACTTAAAGTCTAACAGTAAATCCCCAACATCATTTTGGAGGCAATAATCCAAAAATCTAAATATATATAGAAATGCTTAGAAAACATACAAGACCCAGAAATGTGCATAAAAGGAAAGAGGAACTGAAATGAGAATTTGCTCCAAAAGAAACTGTTTAAGACTTAACATGGGCCATGGCCCTGGACCTCTTGAGTATTTTACTAACCGACCTACACTGATCTGTTTCCACTTTTGGAGAGAGAATTCACAGCAATGTTAAACAAAAGGGAATCCTTTGAGCAATACTGTCTTAGAGAGAGAGGCCTGGAGCAGGTGTAGAGCATGTCTGAACCCACTCCAAGCTTCTTTACAAAGCTTCATGGAGTCGCTCTTTCTCTTAGCCTTCCCGTTCAGATAGGAATAGAAAATTTTGCTATCAAGCTGAATTTTTGGTATTGAGCCTCAGACTGGGTTATAGATTCTGCTCTGTGAATAGGACCACAGCCACTCACTAAATGCATGGGTTGGTACACTAAAATGCCTCCCAGAGCTGGCCATCCTGAGTGCTGTGCAAAGAGCCTCAGATTGCCTGGGGGAAAGGCCTTGATCCCATGGCACCAGGTTATCCTTAAGGCTGCAGGAGTAGCCAAGAGCCTGGCATTTAATAACTATGCATTTGCAGCCTGGAGAAATACTTTTAAACAAGTTTGCAATTTCCTGTATTTCTTAAAAAGAGAAGAGGCGCTTTCTCATCCCCCTCCTCCTCCATCTCCTGCTGGGTGCATTGGCAGCAGGACCGAGATTTCACCTGTCAATGCTTACGGATCCATCTCCAGAGTCACATTGCCATGGTCTGCATATGTCTGAGGGCTTGAAGAACCGTCTTCTTTCCATCTGCTTTCCTGAGAGACTCTTTTCAAGCCCATGGCAACACAGTCAGAAGAATGCGCTAGAACCTGTGTAAGACAGTCTTGCCCGTGCACATCCCAACTCATCCCATTATTTCAGCTGTTTCCCAGGCAGACCTTTGGCGGCCCACAAGAATCTGGAGTACATCTGCACTGCTAAAGACCTTCCTGGCTTTCCAGTAGTGAAACAAGGCATGGCTAGCACATCACAGTGAAGAGGGACTGATAGTGAGTGGTTTTTTTCTTGAGACATATTTGAAGAGGTTGTTGGAGAGCCACAAAGGGTGTCCCTCCTACTCACCCAATGAGTTTCTGTGTCGTGACACAAGACATTCAGACGTCAGAGAGCCCCAACAACAGGATCTTGAGGATTTCTGTACAGTGGAACACATTAGACAACCCTATGAGCACGGTTGCCAACCCTTCTTGTAGGTACCGCTAGTGCCATTACATGTAAATAACCAGTTCAGTCTCGTGAGATAGATGTATGTCAGTGAAAGACTGGTGATTTTGTTAAACATGTAAGAGAATGTCAACAAAGTTATTTTAAACTTCTGGATAAAAACTGAATTTTATTACAACCATACCTAGCTAGTATCTCTGAGAAGCACATTATTGGAGTGCAACACATATGTTAGTGTGGTGCTATCTCCTCTCATCTAACAGATTTATATCACAGTTTGAATCTTTACTTAAGCAAAAGCACAAGCACACATTCCATAACACTTATTAATCCTGTTACAGCCTTTAATGAAAAGTTGAACCATAATGTTTTTATTTGTTATGGTTGCTAGGTATGTTGCTAAGTTATACACACCATATCCCAGTTCCCAGTATATTTGTGATAGCTGGGAGAGCATACTGGGGAATTTGTTTAGCTGATATTGCCAAATTTAGTTACACTTTGAAAACGATGAAAAAAGAGCCATTCACTAGCTTCCTACAAGCGTACCTTTCCCCTTGACAACGCAAACACATGTAAGGATATTTAAACAAACAGTTTTACAGTGCCTGTGCTGACACATTTTTCTGTTCATTTAAAACTAATTTTGTGATGGTGGATAAGAACACGCCTGAAGAGTATACGTGACACTTTCTTATAGAAACCTATGAGGTAAACAAGGAGTTGTCCCCCTAGAGGAGTAAGCTGACACAGTGCTGTTGCAATCGTAAATGGAGACATCTCAGCAGGTGAATTAACAAGGGGTCAGAAAGCCACTAGATGACAGTATTCAAACCTGTAACATGCATGCCTGCAGGTCAGAATAAAGAGAACTCTACCCTGAAAAAGTCATGTGTGCACACTTCAAGGAAGGTACGACCCAGGCTTTTATTCTGAATTTGCGATTTCTGGGGGGTTGCTGATGTACTATGATACACCTTGTTTTTTTAACTCTTGTATTAACTCTACTTTGTATAGAGAAACCATTCCATAATAAAGCCATCAACACATCAGTCTGTGCTAGGATACTGTTCCATGATAGGGAAGTCGCTCTGATGTCTTTTTGGAAGTGCCCCAAAGAACATATTTCACATCCTAGTTGCCCTAGCAGTTCATTATTTCATATTTGGAAATGCATTTCTGTCCCCATTGCCTGGGAAGATGGTTCTGAGTCCTGCATGCATTGCCTTCTGGGCGCTACACTATCACCACTGCCAGGGCCTGAGGGCCCTGATAAGTCTTAATGGCCCTGACCAGCCTCACCTGGGGCCTCCACCCACATCCATGCCCATGGGCCCAGGAGACCCATTTAAGCTCAGTTTGGGGCCTTCAGTCCCTGCCTGAGCTATGTAGCAGGGGTGCTGGTCTCTAGCTTGGCTGCAGCCATGTCTGTCCTGGCTATGGACCCTGTTGATCCTGACCCCAACCTTCAGACTGACTTCTGGGCTTGACCTCAGACCTGCCTTGTCATCCCAGACCTGCCTGGCAATCACTGGACCTGACCCTGACCTATGGACTGATTTCCTGGCTTGACCTTGGATCTGCCTCACCACCATGAACTTGCCTAGCAATCTGGACTTTAGGTTGAACTTGGCCATGATCTTTGGGCCTGTCCTGCTCACCTTGCTCTGGTACTGTGGGACTGAGCCCTTACTGGCAAGGTCCTGTACTGCCAGCTGTGGTAGTCCCCTTGGCTTCCTGTCCTTTAGGGAGCAGCTGGCCCTTGCTGCTTCAGACATGCATGCCACAGAGACAACTTCTCTCCAGCCCTGGGCAGCTCCCTTCTCTATGTGTGCAAGGTAAGCCTTCCAGGTCCTTTGCTGGCCCCAGAGACAGGGATTTTTTGGCCTCCATGCAAATAGAGATGCCCAGGCATCCACAGGCCCCTTCTCCTTTGTTTCAGTAGCTAAGCTGAAGGTATTCCACCATTCAGTAAGTCTTCTCTGCCCATCTTGACACAGGCTCCTTTAATCCCTTTAAAGATTTATCCTATTGAAGTTTCAAGCTCTACCACTTACCTGAGCTGTTTTGTTGGTCTTTGGGGTCAGTTCCTTCCACAGGAGGAAGACACTTTTCCCACCAAAGTCCTTGGGGGGTTGAAGAAGAGATGTGAACAATGTGCATTGAAGATGGGCCTTGCATGAAAGTAGTGGGCTAAAGAACAGGGTGAACATGACCGTTGTTCCTTTCTGGATCCAATGGGGAATGGTCAGGGCCAGCAGAGAACAGCTGCACTGGTTGTCAGCACCTCCTCTTGTACCCAGAATATGGTTATCTAGAGAGGGAGAGATGAGCTGGTTGCATGCAGCAAGGTTTGCAAGTTTAGTCGGACACAAAATGGATTTTGACTCTCAGGCCCCAAAGTCTGGGTCCTCAGCCTGAAAGCCAGTAGCTGGTATTTTCTCATATCATGGCTATACCATAGATCCATCACCCCAAGAGCTTGTAGAGGCCAAACTAGGAATTAGACTTGTTTATGGGAAAAAAAGACCACTGAAAGCTTTGCTAGTACTGAAGAGAAGGATGGGATTCCTGTGCCTTAGACAGCTGGAAGTGGGATATGTCCTAGGAGCAGGGTCATGCATGACCAAAGCATCTCTGGGAATTGGTGTCCTCAGGGCTCAGAGACCAGCCAGGCATAGGGGACCACAATGACATGGGTCCTAAAGTACTGAAATTTGCCTGACATCTCTGGCTGCCAGGGCAGGGATGTGAGGCAGAGGGAGATGGCTCACTCATAGCCTGAAGAACAACCAGAGTCCCCTGACTGCATTCAAACCAGAGCCTGGAAATGGGGAACTGTAGGCACAGGAATTGTCCCAACTGCAATACTCGAGGCATCAAGAAGACCAGTCTTCCCTGGGCCTTTCTGTTCTCCAGAGGTAACTCATTGAGGGAATTGCTTCAGTTTTAACTGCTCATAGGAGTGCTTTTCTTCACTGGGTGGAGGGTGGGTGGGATAAGGGTACCCCAGATATAAGAAGTCACCCTGGGTTGAACAGCTCACAGTTGCCACCTGGTGGGCAACAAATGAGCAAGGAGCAAGCCCACTTAAGGCTATGTCATGAAACTCTGACAATCACCTTTTTCAGCCTGTTTTTTCCTTAGGCAGCGAGGGTTTGGCTCTATGAGCATGTGGGTCTGTGGGACACTTGAAACCACAGCTGACATAGGAAGAGAGCTCTTGGAGAAGGCTATTTTCAGTTCTTGTTTTCACTCGGCAAGGACAGTATTCCCAGGCTGAGCGTGAAATAGACAGGAGTGAAAAACTGCAGCATGAGCCAAACCATTATCAGGCACAAGCAAAACTGTAAGGGAGAAGCATAATGGGAATGCTTCCACTGTGGGAAAACCTTCATTCACAGATCACACTTCACTGGGCGTTGAGAACACTCAACCAGAAGTCACAAATGCAATGGGTGGCAAGCTTTAGTTTCACTGCTCAGTGAACTACTTCTTTTCCTTGACTTAGTAACAAACCAGTCAGTCATATGCCATTGTAGATGTTCAGGCATAGGAAACAGGAAAAGAGACCTTGCTTTTTGTGTAAGAGGAAAAACGTACTGTGCCAGAGCAAAGCATTTGGAGGAGCACCCCTCCCAAGTGGGAACCAATGTGTGTTCTCTCTCTCTCTCTCTCTTTTTTTTGTTTTTTTTTGATTTTTTTTTTTTTTTTTGTTAGAACTGTTGGCACTGGAAAAAGAGTCATACGTCCTGAAGAGCACACTAAGCCGGGGAGACTGTAAAGGAAAATATGTTACGTAATTTACTTGGGATTTTCCAAAAAACTTTTGACAAAGTCCCTCAAAAGGTAACGTTAAAGAAATGTCATTAAAAGAGTTAGCAACAAATAACATTCTCTCAGGGACTATGAACTGCTGAGGGTCAACAGAACTAGAGTAGGAATAAATGGCCAGCTTTCAGCATGCAAAAGTCTATAAGGTGGAATATCTCCATCTTAGTGCCAGTGTTGCTGTAAATAGATACATAGAAATAAAGCTTATGGAAGAAACGATGAGCAATGAAGTGGCAAAATTTGTAGCTGATGGTAGCTTATTTGGGTCGGACAAGTCTATGCTAAGGTTAAGGTACTTAACTTAAAGATACGGTATTGTAGCAGAGGATGAAATTCACTGAAAATGTAGAATAACATGCACAAAAAGAGGCATTGAAAACTGTTTGTGTTACTGGATTGTAGAACAAGAAGAACATAAGAAATGCCAGACTGCAACACAGTCGTATGATCCATTAAGTGTTGCTAATGGGAGAGGTGAGGCCTGCACAAACCATTGCTTTGCAAACCTCTTCTCTGCCAAAAAGGTCCTATCTGTGCTACAGCTAAGGGCAAAAACAGACCTGTGGAGTACACTCAATGCCAAAATGAGCTTTATAAAGATACTTTTTTCTTATGTAAACCACACATGGGAGGTAACTGCCTTTTTATTATTATTATTCAGTTACATACCACCAATTTTCACTCTGATCCCTATAAATTAGGGATTTGTTTAACCTGGAAGCACAAATTTCCTATGTTGTAACTATCAATACAAAAATTCCAGGGTTCTTTAGATCTTGGTACATTATTGGCTTCAATAACTTTTAGCATTTTGCTCCATAGTTTTATTAAGGATTGCTTAATGAGTTTTGAATTTCCTCCCTTTTAACAAAAGAACAGTCAATGAAACGATGAGAACAGAAGCACCTGGTATATCTTTTCTGAACCATTTATTAAATACAGATTTTTATCATGTCCCAGCCAATTGTCACTTAGGGAAGTGACAATTTTATTACTATCAGTGTTAATTAACACAACTTCTCTAGGCCCCTTTTCATTTTCCCATTCAGCAACACAGTTTTTAAGATAAGATGGTTATTACTACACTCAGCAGCCAGAGAAGACCATGACATTGGCATCTACTAAGCTTTTTGAATAGTCAGCATATAATTCACTGTAACATTTCTTTCAGATTCGAACATGTTGACTGTTGTTGGACTAAAGGGTATGTGGCAGTGTCCCTATACCCTTTTGGGCTCCATACGGTTCTTTCAGATGCCTGAAAGGTCTGTTCTAGCTCCCTTCTTGTTCCCACTGAGCAGTACTTTGCGCACATCCTCAGTGAATTTCTTTGTCATCCCATTTTGTCCACTCCTCTCATTTAAATCTGATAGAATTTCCTCACCAGTCCTGACTGACAAATATCCCTATTTCCTTAGCAAATATTACATGACAACATGTTGCTTCTTGGCCTTTGAGTCTTTCTTGAGGAGTCTTTTGTCAGTGGAGGGAGCTGGTTCCTACTGCATCTCCACACCTGGCTGCAGTGCAAAGAAAGCAAGCAGTTATTCAGAGATGTACCATCACTGAACAAACGAAGGGCAACAAAGAGAAAGCATTAATGCTGACAGAAGAAATTCAGACAGGTGATAAAATAAATGAAAGGACTGTGTGTAATCCAGTCAGGAGATTGGCTGGACCAATAAGTTACAACTGAAGTATCTGGTATATTAATACAAGGACCTGAGCAAAAATGTGGAAGAATGGGAACTACTGGTGCAAAACATGAAACAGGATGTTATAGGAGTAATAAACACGGTGCAAAAACATTCATGACCGGAAAAAGGCTCAAAGGCCACAGGTTGCTTAAGGTAGTAATAACAGTAAAGGGGGCGGGTTGCACATATGAATGGAGTGCTGTACAAAACAAAGTATGTTTAGACAGTAACTTTTTGAGGAAAGAGGTAAAAAAAAGTAGAGCTCAATGTTTGCTATATGTCTCTCCTCTTAACACTTGTACATGATGGTACATGGCCCTGTAACAGAGTTTATGGTCTCTTAAGGATGTAGAAGAGCAGCTGACCCTCTGTGTTAAGATAGATACAGGTGAGCAGACTGATTTCTGGCTGGGAGATTTTTAAATGCTCCCAGATTAAAGACTGTCACTGCATTTTTCTTTACCTTGGGGAGGCTAGGAGGATGGTAGAGGGTTTTCTTTATGATTTCAGAAAATAAGGTTGCTTCTGAAACTACCAGCAAAGCTGGAGCTCCTGTCATAGCAATCAGGTGTGGCTTGACTTCAGATAGGGGTCTCTATAGTGTGATTAGAGAGAAACTGCCAACATGGTCATTAGAAGAGATTTTAATTTCAGACCTGGAAATCAGACTTGTTGCTGGAAAACTCTGCTCTAAAAGCTCTTACTAATATTAGGTCTAGATAGTATTGCTTATGGCAGCTAAAAGGTGTTCTCCAACTTGTACTTGAACCAATGATATATGCTGCCCTTCTAGATACTGTTTTGGTGAGTGAAAAGGACTTTACAAAAAAGCTGGTTGCCCTTGTCTGACGAAGCACATAAGGGGGCTGTCACCCTCATCTTTTATACTTCCAACCAGGCTACCCTGAGACTGCATGGTCCTTCTTGGATCATGAAAAGATGGAAGAAAGCAAAGCAGCTACTGAGAGGGTGACGGATAGTCTCTAGTGCTCCAGTGATATCTTCTGGCATGCCAGCATTTATTGCCCCAACACTGGGCAGCATGCTCTTTTGTTGCTATATTGTAAGTATGTATACTGTTAAGTATAGTAACACCAGTTGGCCAGGGACAGCAGGATCCACTGCTCAGCTAGAGAAAAGAAAAACAGATACTTACCTACTAGATTTACCACAGTAATTCCCCATGGTTAACATAACTGCTTATTAGGCTCATCATACTTTTTTTTTTTAATTCTAACAAGTCATCACTAAGGTGGCTGCAACTGAAAGAAAAGTAGCTGTTTAATTTTCTCTTGGGATTTGTTGGTGGGTAATCAGAACCCTCTATTAAACCTAATCGTTTTCCATGATGTTGTTTAACCTTTTAGAGAAAAACGCTTCCAAAGCTCAGTAAATGGGGATTGTAAAAGCACAGGGTTTCCTCCAGGTTGAGCTATGACAGAACACCGATAATCACTCCCATGTATTTAAAAAAAAAAAATCAGATTTTAGGATGAGTTATCTGAGAAATGTCTTATTTACACTAAAGAAAATTAAGCACGCATTTTAACATCTCTAGGCTAGGAAAGTGGATTTTAGCCACCAAACGTGGAAGCGCCGGCTTCCGTCAAGCTGCTTTCCAGAGGTTTCCCAGCACCCCCGTCGCGACGGCGCCGGCGTTTCCCGCCGGCGCCTCTGGGCACACAACGGCCGCCGGCAGGAGGGGCCTGTGAGGGTCGCTGCGCGCGGGGCCGCAGCCTCCGCCCCTTCCGCACGGCGGAACCAAGGGAAGGGAGGGGGGCGAGGTGGGCAGAGACGCGGCTCTTCCCACAGGCGAGCGGGCCGGGGGGGAACAGCGGCCCTGGAGGGCGCTCGAGAGGCCCGGAAGGGCGCTAACGGCCGGCGGCCGCCATAACGGCTGCGGCGGCGCACACGTGATGGCCGCGCGCGGCGCAGTGCGGCGGGGCCCCGCCCCCCTCCCCGCGCGCGCGCACGCCTCTCCCGCAGGGCGGAGGGGGAAGGGGACCGCTGGCCCGGCCCCCCTCGCGCTACGTCACGGCGGCGTGACGAGCGGCGTGGCGCCGCCAATGGGCGCCGCCGTCGGCGCCGTGACGCGCGGCGCCGTGAGCCAACGGGTACGCGCGGGAGGCCGGGCGGGCGGCGGCGGAGGAGGAGCTGCGCCCGGGGCGGCGGCGGCGGCGAGTGCGAGGCGACGCCATCGCGGCCCCGGCGGGCGCGGAAGACGTGGTGGTGGCGGCGGCGCGTGCGGGCCGCGGGCGCTGAGCGAGTTGGGGCAGCGCCGGTGCCGCTGTCGCTGCTGCCGCCGCCGCTGCTGTCGCTGCTGCTGCTGCCGCCGCCGCCGCCGCCATTTTGTGAGAGTGCCTCGAGCGGGCGCCATGTTTGTAAGGAAGAAATAGGGCAGCCATCTCCGGCCACCAGCACTTCCCTTCCCCCGTGTGTGTGTCCTCTCGTTCTCCTCCTGTGCCCCGGGCCTGCTCCTCCGAGCCGCCGCCGCTGCTGCCTCCTCCTCCTCCTCCTGCCCGCGCGGGGCGGCCGGGCTCACCCTGTGCAGCCTCGCCCTGCACTGAGTGCCCGTTAAGTGTCTCACTAAGTAACCGTGAGTGAAACCTTCATCATCTCTCTTCACTGAGGGACCCGACCCTCCTCCTCACCGAGCCGCCCCCAAGCGCGGCTGTGCGCGCCGCCGCCGCCGCCACCACCTCCTCCTCCTCCCTCCGCACCACGGGCAGCGGCAGTGTCCTGCCTTCCTCCACCTCCCTCCTCCTCACCACACCACAGCCAGCACAATGGCCTTTGAAAGCCTGTTCTCCAAACCCCCAAACCCAGTTCTTGACCCAAACATGCCCGACTCTGACAGGCAACATGCAGGGGACGAAAGGTCGAGTAACATTCTTCTCTCTCTCCGCTTCTCATAATGGTGATACTAGTGGGGTGATGATGATGCTGATAATGATGATGATGATATGTGTTAATGTGCCTAGGGGGTTAACGATGTTGGTAGCATTTTGTGGGGGCAGGTCACCTTCAGGCTGGAGGAACGGGATGAAGACTGGGGTGGGGGGAATGCAAAATATGAGGGGGGGGTCACTGAACTAGAAGTGCATTGTTAGTAGTTTTTTTTTTTTTCCTTTCTGAATGCATGCATTTTACATCTTCATTTACTTATTCTGGCTGGGTGTGGGGGGGTTCCATTTCTTTCCATAAAATGCACTTTCCAGCGGGTGTCTGTTGAATGTCACCATTGTTCTTTTTCTCCCTCACCCTGGTGCTGCTAGTCAGGTAGGAAAGGGTGTTTTGTTTTGGGGGTTTTTTTTGTTTGTTTGTTTATAAAAGGAATCTCTCACTAGATCCATATTTAACCTCATTTTATTGCCAGATTACACCTTACACGTTTAACTGGATCTTTTTTTATGCAGATTAAGGTCTGACTGACGTTATCTTTGCCACCTCTCAGTCCCCATGCGCAGAAAACCAGAGTCCTGTTCCTGGTGAAAGGACCTCTGTTCCTCCCTCCCTTTCTCTCCTGCAACTGCTGGAAATTCAAATCCTTTCTTCAGGCAGCTCTGGCCTTCCTTACTAGTTCCAAAAATGCTATTCCAGGGTGACAGCTAACCAATCTTTCAATGCACATTTACTCAGAGCATTTGTAACATGAATGCAGGAGTTAAAATGCTGGTTTTTTGACAACTGGGTTTCAGTCTGTCCTCCCGACGCACCTCCACAACCGTGCTCAGTGCTTGTTTCAAAGGATTGAAAAACACCTAAGAGCCTCCGAGTGATTATCACAGTTCCCTCATTGGAGTAAGAATCATAAATTCTGTGATATAAATTGTTCAAAAATCATACAGTGATTTAGTGATAGGTTCAGATAGACCCCAGAGTTCCTGATTCTTACTTCCACCTTCCTACTTTTAATTTTGAAACAGTGCAAGTTCTGTCATATATGTCAACAAAGAGCCTGTGAAACAAGCAAAATGTGAATAGGTGGGAATTGCTGAAGATACAGCATTACTACTTGTTATATCTTTGCAACAGTAGCAGCAGAAATATTTTAGAGTTCCCAGGTTAATAAGTCTGGGACTTTTTACTATAGACATTGTTTCAGTATTGAAATTACTTTGTTTTTTTGTGTTCTCTTTGAGGACAGGCCCAAGGAACCTTATCCACTGTTCTGCTGGAAGCATAGGTTTTCTAATTTAGAGTTACTCATGTTATGTTGACAAGTAAAGTTCCTCTTATCAGCTGTGCTCACTAGTACACTTGTTATTACACTGATAAATTGTGAAATAGAATAAATAATTACTAGTCTTATGCACTTTTAATATGTGTACATATACAAACCTTGCTTTATATTTTAATTTTAGAACAGCAAAAAACTAAACAAATATACTTTATAAATAATATTTTTTATAAACAAGACTTTTATAAAACTTTTGCTCCCCTCTAACCTGAGAAGTTTATAGCAAAGTATATTTCTAATACACCTGGAGCATTATTTTAAAAAAGGCAAAATATGTTCTGCCTTCATAATACATTAGGTAGGCAAATTTAATCCTGTCAAAATGTAATATTTTAACGTCCTAAAATTTACAGATTTTTCTTTGTGAGTTGATAACTTGAAAGACCTTTAAAAAAAAAACCGCGGTCTTTCTCTTCCACAGAAAACATGGTTGACTCGCAAGGGGGAGGGGCAGGACTGCTTTCAGTGAACGTTTTTGAGTACTGAATTGCTCTTGTGAAGTCTCCTTTGTATTAGATTGAAAAGCCTAGATATAATATTTTAGGTCAGTTCTTTAGCAAATATGTCAATATCTGATATGCTCATGTTCTAAGTTAACTTGGAATTTTATTATAGTATTAGTTTGGTATTTTAAAATTGACATGTCTAGTTTGAATACATTTTATCTTGCATTCATTTTTTTTACCATATTGGTAACCCAGTAAGACTAGTTTACTATAAATACAGCCCATAATATGTGTAGGTTCCTGAAATCACTCAACAGATCAGATCAATTTGTGCTGTATAAATTAATAACATTTCTGTTAACATTTAGCAGTTCTGTTTTTGAACCGATCTGCAGAATTATAAAGAAGTTGGTTGGTTAGTGTTTTGAGTGGTAGAAAATACTAAAAAACCTTGTTTGACCACACTTAGGATGTTTAAGGTGGAGGTATTGTTTTAATACAGTCTTTGTTTGCTTGGTTTATAGATGGGACATCTGATTACATGAGGAAGTTTTTTTCCTTCTTTAAATATTTTGAGTTAACTCATTGTGGGGACATTCTCTTTGAAGAAGTATTTGAGACTTTTTATATACACAGATAACGTCTTTTTAAAGTTCTGACATAAGGTTGGGTTTTATTAAGGATTGCTTTTTACGTAGATTATTTTTAAAGGAAAAGAAGAAGTCAGAGGCAGGGTGCAATCAAACCCAATTACATCAAATAAATACTATAGACAAAAAGAAAACCCTGTTGGAATACACACGCACGGCTCTTATTTGCCATCAACAGGGTGAGAGAGTATGTTAAAGAGAGGAGTGTAACATTAAGAAAGGAGCCTCGATATATAAACTTGTATATGAGCAGATTATTCCACTATTCCTGAGATCAGCAAAGTTTGATTAGTTGTAATAGTTTGTGGCTGCTGTTATCTTTTGTAGGGTGGAAAGCTTAATGTTTCTTTTAAACTCTCTTTTATAAGCATTGTCTTGTTGCATCATGCTGTAGATGAATGTACTGGCTTATATCCCTGCATGCCTAAAATAAGAACTAAATGCTTGTTGCAAACTGAAAGAATTCAGCCACCATGCAAACTTGTATACACTCAGATTTTCTGACTAATATTGAGCTATGAAAGGCATGAGAAGGACTTGTTTGCTCCAGTTGGTTCTGCATTTGAAGTCAGTGCCAGATTTACAATTGCCAGAAACTTAAGAACTCTTCTGTGAGTTACAAGTTGAGTTTTTTTATTATTATTTTTTATTATTTAAAACTTCAGATTGGTACTGATTCTTTCTGTTAGCTATCTCTTCATGTCTGTCATATAATATTCAGACTTGGAAACTTCTTATACCATTAACTGCTGTAAAAATAGCAGTGACCTAATGAAAGGTCTGAACATTCAAATTCTGTCACAGATCATGAAAGTGCAAGTAGTGCTTCTGTAGCTAATGTGGTCTTATGAGTTACATTGAAAGTCTTAAGTATCAGGCCCCTTTTTATATGTTATGGCACGGTAAAGTAGACTACATTAGAGACAACTCTCCAGTGGACACCTGAATGTCCTGTGAGAACTTTCTGTAGAAAATTGTACTGATTTTTGCAGAGAATATTTGTAAACGTCACTTCAAAATTGGGCTTGTTCATTGCATTTCTGGTTCCTTTTCCCAAGAGCCATGCTAATCATTGTACATTTTTCCATTATATATTTGATGTAAGATACTTGTAAATTTTTTTAATTAAATTGTTGTATTCACTATCTTATTCAAGATAAACTGATTGAGTTTCACAAAGCTTAGCTGGTGTTTGATTACATAAGTCTGCCTGCTTCTAACTGTGGTGCTGCTCTTCCAGAGCCTCTCCTTCACTAGCTGTGCCCTGCATGTAGCCTGATGAGCCAGGTGGATAAAGATTTATCCCAATCACCTCTTCCTATCTATTTTGTTTCCCAAGACCCCTCTTCCACCTAGCTTAGGAATTACCTGCTCCCTTTCAGTGCACCAGTTCTCCACTCATGTCCTTAGCAAGCATGATGTTAAACTCCGCTGATGTAGCAGGTTTGTCTGGTTTACCGTAACTGAGCTCTGCTCGTTTCAATTACAGTCAGTGCAAAGTAAAGGGAAAAATGTTAGGGACTGGTTGTAAATAAGATGGATAACAGTGAATCTAAATCTGTTTTATAGATGTTATTTATACATTTTCTCTGTTATTGCTTAGTCAACATTGTTTTGCAAGCTTCTGTGTCCATATCTTGTCTCGATCCTCATGGCTCCTCAGCTCCACGAAGCACCAGAGCATTGTAGATCAGGGAAGCGCTTGAGGAACTGAAAAGCTAAAGATCTCTTATCATCTCTAGTTGCTGCTGTCCAACCTGACTGCTGTCCCAGTCTTCCTTGCCATAAGGCTTCCATCCATCTTCAGTTAAACTTGGCAATCTGAATGCTCTACCTTATGGTTTAATGCTCTCTGTCCACATCTGCATACAGTTTGATTTGAAAATGTTTACTTAGGGCTGTTTTAGAGATTTTTTAGTAATAGTTAATCACCAAAGAACACGATCATGTTAAGCTGAAGTTGTTTGTGATCACTGAATGCAGTGTTGTCACAGTTTATTGTTTTTGAGTGCAAGTTCAAAAATTGCTTTGACACCAGGAAAACAGGAAATGCAGAGATAATCACTCACATCCTATGGTAAAACACAGCTTACTTACCGTACTGCTAACATTGCAGGAGTGGCAAAAATGCAGCTAACCTACACAGCAGTTACTCCTCGCCTTAATGGGGAGGAGGTGGTGATCTGTGTGAATTTCCGTAACTACATCTACAATAATAAAACACAGCAACTGGAGAGAGTTGGGTGCTAGGGTGAGAAAGTGGGCTTTCTGACTTTCTCTGGTTTTAGCAGCTCATTGGCCTCCTGTACCACCACAGGAAACCATTTTTTGGCATGCCTTACTGCTGTCTTTCTTACTTCCTTCTTCCATGATACTGAGACATGGGATCCAGCTGAAGCCAGCTGAGGGATAAAAGCAGGTTAAAACCCAAGCAGTCTGGTCTGTAACTTTTCATTATATGATTTCCTTGCCTGGCTATAGGTTAAAAGAATTTTAGATTAGTAGTGTTCAAAACTAATGGCTAGCTGAAAACTCTGCCTCAAGTAACCTGCGTAACATTGTACAAGAAGCCAATGCCAGTTCTCTACACACCGGCTTGTTGTACTAACTGCAAGAACATCTACTTTTTGTGGTACTTTTCCTTATTACTTCAGAAGTTCTGTAGTGTAGCAGGTTGCTAGGACAAACTCATCCACATGCATTTGTCACGGTTTTGTGGTGGTGAACCTACAGGAGTAGCCTTGCTGGAGAGGCAGCTAAGCTGAGTCCATGGCCGAGGATAATTCACGAAGGCTAAAACAGCTCAGTCTGTGACAGTTGCTTTTGCCATGTGAGACTGTTCTGTTTCAGGTTGTGCCAGAAGTGTTCTTGAGAGAGCTCTGTGATTCCTTTTCTATAAAAGAGTATATGTGATACTTGCCTTTTTCCTAGCATAAATGTATAGGTAGATAACTTTCTGGATGTAGGTTGGAGGATGTGAGTGAAAAATTAAAACTTATAGAATCACTGGTTACTAGTAGAGATTTTCTTTTTCTTGGCAAAAGGATATTTTTTACTGAAGCAAGCAATACACTGTTTTTCTAAGCAATATCAGAGTGAGAGCATGCTCCTAAAATAGTATATTTCTATTCCTCAAGTATAAAAGATTTGTTCTGTGATGTCAGAGGACCTGGTTTCAGGTGCCTATAGAGTAGCATTTTGCAAATCCTTTTGTTTTCCTTTTTAGCTTTGGTGGAAGGTTGGTACCAGAACACTGCAAGAAGTTTGACCAAGGTGCCTTTGTGCTGTTCTGCAGTGCATGAGTGCTTTGCCAGTACTACATCATCTTGTTCAGTGATGCTAAAAAGTCTAATACCTTTTCATGTTAGCAATTACAGATTCCCTTTTTAGTATCAAGCACTAGATTTCACATAGGAGGGAGAGGAGTTAATATTTTTATGTGGTTCTTGCACTGCTTATTCCTCATGGATGCAAAAATTCGTTAGGACTTACCTCCACTGCTGATAGTGGTGTAGTACTCTGAAAAGCTGTGATGGTATTTGCCATTCTAAAATTGGCTTATGGTGAGCTGTAAAGAGCTCTTAGCCCATCCTGGAAGTGTGTCTGTATGTGAAATTACAACAATATAGTGATACCTGCACTCTAAAAGATACTTCACTATGTTGACAGACAATCCCTGTGTATTGAAAAGTTTTTTTCCTGCAAAGTTTTTATAACTTTAGAAACAAGTCATTATTAAGATACCCATTTCAGGAATCTATGGTTGAAGTGGATTTGAATTTTACCCTTGAGGTCTGCTTTGACCTCAAATTCAGCTTTAAAAATTGGAGAGCTAATTTTATATTCTTGGAAAATTTCAGAGCTCTAAGATCCTATTTTAGACATGTAATTTTTGTGTCATCAAATAGCAGCTGAGTTATTGTTCTCTTCATAATTTTATTAAAAAAATGAAGTATTACCAGTGAGAATGTTGTAGGTTCATTGCATGATAGTGAACAGGACAAAATATAATTATGAGAAATGATAGAAGTATGAGTTCACTGGGTCATGAGTACTACGTAGCATCATATTTTTCTAGATGCATGGGGGAGTGTGGAAAATATGTGCAGGAGGGTTGTATGAAAGAGTAGTATATGAAGAGCCAGTATAAAGGGACTGAGGGAGAAGTTTGGTTTGGAATACTAGGAAACATGCCCAAAGGAAATGAAGGAGGAGAAATATCCAGGAGGGGGATAAGGCCTCTTCACTGAGTGAATATTGACAAGTGTCAAAAATACTCAGGTTGTTTCCCATCAGTCTGTACTGTCCCTGCTCAGTTTTATGTCCTTATTACAGATATTCAGAGGTCAGCAGAACAGGTGTACAATGTTGTTAACTTCCTTGCAGTAATGGTCCTCTTAATACCAACTGGAACATGACTGTCTTGCTATAGAACTGATTTATATAGATTAATTTAATGTTCTGTTGATGACTTAATAGCTAGGGAAATTTCATTCTCTTTTTTTAAGGCTATTCAGCTGTTCTGTCAGTTCAGTCAAGGAAAATGAAATGAATTTGCAGCAGAGCTTACTTTAATATCCATATTTGTTACCATGGTATAGTAAAAGTTCGCAACAAATTTTTAATTTTTATAAGGAACAATGCCTGATTCTTCATTGAAATGCCAGTTCAGTTTGGATTTCAGTTAGATTAAGAAATGTTACCAGTAGCATACCTGTAAATCAAGAACTGTAACATACATATTGTGTGTGTGTGTGTGTCTGTATGTGTATGAGAAGATTATTTTTAGGCATCCTGGATGTTTTATGATTTCTTATCTCATTTAGAACTAATCAGCTGAAGAGGTGAACTTTCAGCAATGCACTTGCCTTCGGAAGACCTTTTCTGGGCAGTAAATTCTGTTTTCACCAGAAATTAGTAGCTTCTTAAAAAAATACTTCATTACTTAACATGTTAGAGTTCTGGTCATGTACTTCGAAAGGACTGAGTAAAATTGTTGTTTTGAGGTTTGCAGTCTTGTTATCATGTCCTTTTTCTACAGCAAATCTCTGTGTACAAGAAGTAAAAGGGAGAGTTTTGCAGCATTTTATTTTTTATGTAGAATATATACACTTTTTCTAGTCTTGGTAATGTTTTTGGTGACTCTTGGTTATATACTCTCTTAAGGTTTACTCTAACAAATAAAATTAAGGGCATCTTATTGTAAAACAAAATGTGATAATTTTTAAATTAGACATTTCCTCAGCTGTGAATCAAACCTTCCAAATTGGACTAACAGAAAATGTTTGATAATAGAGGTTCACATTTTAGTTTTATGATTTCCTTCATGTAAGTTCTTAAAACATATGAAAGTGTGTTCTCACGTGGTGATAGTAGCTTGTAACATATTTGCAAGTATACTAAATACTTTCACTAGGAAGATTGGGAAAATAGTCCCACAGAGAAACCCTTTTCAGTTTTCTCAAAATATTTCAAAGCTGCAATCTTCAATGTACTGAGAAAATGCATGTAGTTTTTGTATCTTGGACTTCCAGAGCTCTAGTTGTAAATCATCTTAGAACATTAAGAATGCTATTTTAAAAAATTACTTGGACTAAGTACAAGAAAGGTAAGTTTAAGCTGAGTTTGAATGTTATGAATTAAAATGTAAACACTAGAGTAATCCACTGTGTGGGTTAGTATTTTCTGTGACCAAATATTTGTGTAACTGATATTTCAGTGATTTTAGTAGACTGATTCTTACTGAAAAAATAATTCAGCTTCTGTTCCTTTCTAATCCATTTTTAGAGATGCACTAGGAGTACACTATGGACAGTAGAAATGCCTTATGGTTGTGTTTTCATGTATCCTGCCCCTTCTGTTAACCTCTGAGTATCTAGAGACTGAGGAAGAGGAAATGACCATCAGAAATTTTAGTTCTTTCTCCTACATTTGAAGATGAATGAGTTTTTTTTTTTTAAACCTAGTCCTTGTACAGGGGCATGTAGGAAAGGATTATTGCCAATGCTATGGCCTTTTATTTAGTTAGGTTTTGTTTAGTTCAGGGAATCTGGATGATGTTGCTTAATTTTGCATCTCTTGTCTTTTGAATATCAAAATTGCCTTCCCTCTCCCATGGGTTATGAGGAAATAATAGTACTATTTGTCAGCTTGCTTTAAACATTAAAGTTCTTCTGGGCTGTTTATCCTTTATGAAGAAACGCCAATAGGTCAGGCCACAGTATTCAAGTACCTTTCAAGTAACCTAAAGCAAGTATTTATTGAAGGCACTTTTGTTTTTCTTCCAAAAGGATTTAGAACGCAGTAGGCTGGAGTGAAAGTTGTTCATGTGGCCTTCTCTGGGCTGCAGGGCTGCCATATGAAGGCCAATTCACACTATATCAAAATGCTGTTCTAGATGAGGTGCCAAATGTGGTAAAGCAGTACTGCGATGTATATTTAGCTAGGGTGGCTTCATCAGACCACGCAGGGAGATTAGTTATGCTTATTAGGCACCCCAGAGTGGGAATGTGCACTGGCCTTGAAAGGAGAAATGAAGGTTACTCACCCGTAACCAGAGTTCTTCAGAATAACCTCTGCACGTTGACATGTCCGACCCATGCTTTCTTTTTCCATTGCATATTAATGTTGCATGATTCTTGCCCAGGGATGTATAGAGCTGAGAGAGGACTGACAGAGGTGGTAAAAACAGTTGAACAGCCACCGCAATGGAAAGGGTTTAGTACTGCTAGCTGAGATCTCTGGTTACAGGTGAGTAACCTCTTTTTGCTGTTTCATATGCCAGAAGTTTATATTGCAGGTCTGGAGCATAATAGGCCAGGTATTGGCTTCTGTTTCATCATGCCTCTTGACCTTATTGTGTGTTGTGAAGAAATTAAGAGTATAGAACCTTACCTCTTATTTTGCAGTAAATTTTGGCCTTCTTCATTCCATGTCAGATTTTTCTGTCTTAACCAGTTGAAAGATTTTTGTGGTCATACAGAAGAGCATTTCTTTAATATGTCTATTTAAACTAGTATTGCTCTAAAGTTTCAAATCTGTTCCTTCTGAAGTTTGTTGGTGATGATTTTTTTTTTCCTGAGGAACAGATCCCTTGTCAAAATAAGGATAATTTATGTTGCCTTTTAAGATGATGCAGTGTTACTAGGGAAAAGAAGAAGAAAACACATTGGTAGAAGTTAAAAATTTGCTGATATTTGTTCGTTCAACAGAGAGGCCATCTTTTTCACTCCTGGGGCATGCATTGTATAAGCAGCACATCATAAACTGCTCTCCCCCAGTGTTTTGGCGTTATTTCAGTAAAGAATGCTTTGTGGTATATTGTTTTGTGGGGTAAGGTGGTTGAATGTAAAATGAATCTATAGAAAGAGGGCAAAATGATTGTTCATTGCTGTTCTAGATCAAGAAAACTTTTTTTTTTATGTCAGACGTTTCCAGCAATAATAGAAAGATACTAAGATATTAAGCAAGGCCAGAACATTCTGTAAGCCAGCACTGTACTTTGCAGAACTGAAGTTCAGATCGTCTCTCACTAAATCAGTGTTGTGACTGTAGATATCTGCCAAAGGGAAAACAACATAAGACTCAGGCCCATTTCCTGGAAAATCATCTGCTAGCTATGCTGTTTCCAGACCACATCTGTTTGTTGATTTTTTTTATTACTCATAGTGGAAAAGGAGATGGTCTTGGTTCGGGTCACCAAAAGCCCTTTCCAAAGCTGCATGATGTAGCCAAGTCTGTTGAGTAAATTTAGGAAGTGAACTTTTAAACGGGATGGGTTCTATACTCACTTTCTAGTTGACAGCTCCAGTTTGGATTTTAAATGGAAAAAAAGCCCATAAAATTGAAAGTATCACTCCCTTTAAACTTTCTTTGAGGAAGAATTCTATTATTTGCCAGAAGCGTTACGTTTTTGACCATTATCTTTTCAGGTCAAATTTATCCAGTCATCTTTTTGACATTCTTGAAGTTCAGTGCTTGGAAAATTCTGGGACATTGTGGAAGGAATTTAGGCATCTGGGGATTAGGGCACTTCCATAATCCTACCTTTGCCATGTAATCCGAAGGATAATATTACTGGGATTCTGCAGGCTCATTTTACCTGGAAAGTTACTTGAGCCCTGGATGCATCCCAGAAGTGTAATTATATGTTAGCAGTTCCCCAGTGAACTCATAAATACCTTATTTTCAAAAGAGCAAAGAGCAGATTTCAATTTAGTAGAATCCTTGACAGAGTGAGTTTCACTCGTTTTGTCAAAATACTAAGCTGCAGGTGTTTCATTAATATTTACATTCTGGTTTTATTATGCATACTTTATTAGTCAGAAAAGTATCTCTGGAAAGATGTGACATACTTTTTTTTGGCTAGTAAATGATGTACTTCAGAATTCGTCGGGGAATCCTGGAGATAATGGACACTGCAGTGTTTGAAGATAGGATGTATTGCATGCTTGGGATGGATATTTTGAAGATTCTTCATCCTTTCATAAGTATGAAAATGTTTAGTGTAAGGATTGCGTATGAATAGATCTTGGTAAGTACCTTTTAAAAATCACATGAAAATGGGTTCTGAAGCTGCCTGTGTACTTGACTTTTCTGGATAGCAGGCATAAGTTTTTGTTACTTACTTCTGATATTTGTTCTAAAGCTAACTTTGACTCCATAGCCATCTATTGTTTTATATTTGCACCACAGAAGAACAACTTCCTCTTTAAAATGTTACAAAGTGTTTAATGCCATAAGCAAAAACAGTGCTGCCTGTGTTCTGTTTACATTTGCAGTGTAGCTAATCTTGAGAAATAGCAGCTAACCATTTTTTCCTACCTTTTTTCTAAGCACTGTAATTTTTTAAATTTGAGTATAAGAAATGCCAGTAATGGTATACCTCTGCTCTTTCTGGTATAGTGAACAGATTCTGCAGGGGTTTGTTGTTAGGATGTTGCGTTTGGGTTTTTTCAACATTTAAGACATAAAATGAGGTCATACAATTTTGATGATTTGCATGTGTTGAAAATTTGTGTTGTTAGATAACGAAGTTACAAATACCAGTGTTTTATATAGCTTATTCTAAGGATTCAAAAAGTATAAAATGTTTATTTTATAGTAACAATTCTCAGCTGAAAGCTTTGTACATTCCATTTTCTGTCAAGTTCAGTGCTTAGTACAGAGTGGAAAGCCAGGCTTCAGACTTCCTGTAGAGTAGGAGAAGAGGACAGCAGTGGAGGCAGAGAAATTTTTTTGGCCCATCTCTTATCTGTGCAGGTATGAATTTATTACATCAGATGCAGCTATTTGCAGGAGTGCATAGAATGTAAAGGTAACTTAACAGTAAAAATTCTTTGTTCTCAGAAGCTACAGTTAGGTGCAAACCCCGCCTAATTTAGCATAATAAAACTACTGAGAAATACCAAACATACAGTCCTCCTAAACTGGGCTGGGGATAGAGAGGGAACCATAAAAAGTACAGACATACAATTAGGAAATAAATGCTAACCATTAAAACCAACAGGCAGACTCAGAAAAGGCGAAAAATATAATGGAAAATCATTAAAGAAATCCCAAATTGGTACAGGAATGCAGAAGATACATGTATGGCCATCAATCCGGTTATCCATTGCAACAGACTAGAATATCAGCACTAACAGATGGGTACAGTAATGTCTCAGTCACTCTATAGCCTTATATTAAAAGTAACTGTAGTCTAAAATAAACACTGAAGCCTTCTCAATCTATTCCATCAAATAGCTTTAGGATTTTCCATGTGTTTCATGTCATGAATGTTTATAGCCAAATCTTACTTCAGGACAAATTAGTTCATCTCATGTCATGAAAAATAGTTGCAGTAATTTAACTATTAACTTATTAGTGCAGAATCTCCTAAATTAGCCTGATATTAAATGTAATGTTTTGAAATCACCCAGATTTCTTGATTTGAGGGTGGGAGGGTAGTACAGTATTCTTGTTCTAGCAGTTTTGAATCCAGAGTTGTATGAGGAAATAGAAAAGATCCTAAGAGCTCAAGTCTTAAATCTCTCTGTTCTCAGGACCTCACTAGACTTGGAGTTGCTCTTTCTGCGTTTCTGTCTTTAAGAGGTGAAGGGGATGTGACGGTAAAACTTTTTCTGCAATATCTTTTTTGAGACCAAGTGACTCCTATTAAATCAAGAAATCAGGAGGATGATTTAAAGTATTTTTGAATGCCATTTTCCCACCTCTTAGTGCAATATGTTGTGTTTGATTTTTAACATTTGCTGGCATACTAAGATTGTTCACTGAGCTCTCTTCACAGTGTTACCTTGATCTTTTTTTCCATAGTTTTATTGGTATTTTACTAAGATCCTCAAATTCCAGTGACTTTTACAAGAATTGAGTGCTGTCTTCTGTTATGCATAAAAAGATAACAAACGCCCTACTAGGTCAGACTGATGGTCTGTCTGGCTCAGTATTTTGTCTGTGATAGTGGCAGCAGGAGATGCTAGTTAGGAAGCACATGTGAGCCTGGATACTTCATACAGTCTATCTTCTTGTGTTCCTACTGTGCACAGTTGTATTCAGTATGTTAGAGGAAACCACCAAGCTTTTAATGTGCTTATTTTCTGTGAATTTGTCCAATCCCTTGTTGAAGCTGCTGCTATCAGCTTCCACAACTGCTTGTGACAGTGAGTTCTAAAAGTTCACCACTGGCCATGAACTTTCTTCTACTGCCCATCAGTATGAATGATAGTATTTAAATGACTCCCTCCACAGTAGAATCTTTTTTTTCGGGTTAAATCTGGGGGGGGGTTTTCATGTCATCTTTTTCATATTTTGACATTTGAAACTTGTGAACTTTTCTTCCTTTCAGTCCTGTTACTTCGTGCTACTTAGCAAAAAAAGATTTTTATACTTTTATACTTTTATATTTTTCTAGAATATTATTTTCTCCCATGTTCCGGAAGTATGTTTTTCAACTTCTAGAAGCCTTGCTGTCCTTATGCGTTGCTTAGAACTGTTCTTGGAGTACCCTTCTTTGTCACGTACTATAGCAAAGCATCTTTGTGGGTTTTGGATGTACATATCTTGTCTTATATGGTAACAGTGGGCTACAAGGAGATGATAGAAAAGAGGTTTAGTGTTGCAGATGCTGTAGATGTTATATAGAATCCCATCCATAGTTGAGAATTAAGGTTGAGGAGGCAGTCACTTGAAACTGGTTAGACTCTCTTAGTTTTTCTCCAAGGCCTTTGTATTAACCCGTTTTTTGTTTTGTTTTTTTCCCCCACTTTTTGGCTTGCTAGTGGTCCACAAACATATCTTACTTTTTGCATTATTGTTTTTAAAGAGTATTTAGTTCTAAGAAGGTCCAGGAGATCTGAGGTGACTAAATACAGCAATCATTTCTTTTCCCCCTTTCTTCTCCCAGGCATATCCATTTACTCCTGTTTGGAAAAAAAACAAAGCTGGGTTGCTTCTATCTTAACAACCCGTTTCTTACTATGGAGACTCAGGTCTTTAGCTCCCTGTTGAGTTCTTCCCTCTTCCTACTCATTTGCAGTCCCTTGAAGTGGACAGAATTCATCATCAGAGTAGGAAATATATTCTCAATATAGGACTGAGAAGGGCAAATTGCAGGGCAGTTTAATACAGCCTATTTACTGCTTCTGACCTAATACCTGAACCTTTTACTGCCCCCAGCACTAGTTTAAGAATTGTTGTGTGCATAAGGGCTTCAACAGTCCAAGATTCACTGCTCTACAAAAGTTAAAACCTTCTATTCCAAACCAGAATAAACTATACTGTGTTATGTTTCTCCTTCCTTCTACTCTTCTATTATTTAAGAGTTTCAAAATTAGGGATAATTTGCCCAGATGCTGTGTTTTATTTGTTGTTCACATATATGCTTAAGATAAGTCTGATTGTTTCATAACATTTTAAAAAGTGAGCCTTGTTTTCCTTTTATGGAACAAGGGCATAGATTTGCAGTATTCGTGGATACATATCTGTATTCATGCCTTGTGATACAATTAATCTCATTCTTAATACTTTGAAAAAAGTGAGGTTAAGATTCTTCATGGTTGTTGCATGAATTTAAAATTTAAGGCAGATAGATCACAACTTAAAATACCTTCTGGGTATACAGCTGGATCTGTAAACTGACTTGAACTGGGATTGTCAGATACTTTACCACCAATTCCTTTAATTCCTTTTAAGTTTGTTAGCTAGGGAACATCATAAGTGATGATTATAAATTCAGTTTACTCTATTGTCTCCTGAAAGCATGTTATAGCATCTAGAGAGAACACAAACATATTTATCTGTTTGAGCATAAGTCAGCAGTTCACCCTTGTGGTGATGACGCTAACCTCACACAGGGCTATATTATATACTACCCTCAGTTTGGCCCTAGTGAAGCTTCGTCTGGAGTGCTGTGTCTGGTTATGAGCTCCCCAGTACAAGAAAGATACTGATTTACAGGATTGAGTCCAGTGGAGGGCCACTCGGATGAGCAAAGGGGTGGAGCGCATGATGTACAAGAGGGAGGGAGGTTTGCTTGGTCTGGAGATGACAAAGCGTAGGGGGGATTCTTGCTGCCTTTTACCTCAGAGGCAGTTATGGAGGAGACCCAGCAAGGCTCTTCTCATAGGTGCGTGGTGAAAGAAGAAGGCACAATAGATACGAGTTGCAGCAATGGAAATTCCTTTTTTTTTTTTTTTTTTTGCCCAAGAGGTTTTCAGATATTTGAACAAGTTGCACAAAGAGACTGTGAAATCTCCATCCTTGGAGATGGTCAAAATTTGACTAGGCATTGCCCTGTGCAACCTGATCAAGCTTTGAAATTGAATTGAATTTTGAAGTTGGCCCTGCCTTGAGCAGGGGATAGAAGGGATAGAAGGGATAGAAGCCTCTTCGAACATAAACAGTTCTGAGTCTGTTCATTTTAATGTTTTAAATTTCTATTGCTATAATATGCTTCAAGAGGCAAGGGAGAGTCAGATATTTTGCCCCAGAGGAAAAAATGTATTCTGGCTCATTTACAAATGCCTGAAAATAATAATAAAAACCTGACAAAACTCTGGACAGAAATTAAGCACATAAAACTTCAGCTGTGAGGGTAATGTTCTCAAACTTAACTGCTTATTACACAAGGTTAATACATTTTGTTATAATTTTCTTTGTTGTATTTATTTTATTATCCAGCATTAACATTGGTTAGGATCTTGAACTTTTCACACTTCTGTAAAATAATCTGTATGGAACAGTATCCTCAGGAGTTAATAATTACCTTAAACTGCTAATTTTTGCTATAGTTCAGAAAATTTTGTGAACATGATACTCTCTCTGTCAAGCTCAAGTCCTTGAAAGCTCAAATTCTGTAGCCTTATTTCTTTTTAAAATAATTTCCAGTCTGTATCAGTAAAAAGACGAGATAAAAAGAGGAAAGACAACATATGAGTTCACAAAAATTATAATTTGCTTCTTGTTAATGAAAAGCTTAAAACCTTATACTACAGAGTAAGTTAGTTCAGTATAAAATAGGCTTACATTTAATATTAAGTTCAGTATAGTCATGTCTTGTTGTTCTGAAACACTAATGGCATTAATCATTGTTTAGTGACAACTTAATTTAACAGGCATTCTCCAGTAGGGCTTGTGGTTGAGGAAAAATATCCCCTGAATAATATTTTCATTTGATAAACCTTAGCATAAGTATCATACCCTTAGTCCTTCAGTTCCTCAGTTTGTTGTCTGAGGGGAAGATGTTCTTTAATTTTGTTTATCCTTTGTAATACCTTTATATTACCAGCATAAGGTTTTTTGCATGCACATACATTCACTGGTCTGGACACTAGACATGGATTAGACCTTCCCATTTCTCCACAGTCCAAGATAATGCAGGCTTCCTGTTCATCCCTTGCTGAGTGCAGCTGCTGGACAAATGAAGCGCTACGTTCCAACCTTGCTTTTTTTCTGTCTCCATCTGAGAGCAGTCCTAGATTCTTTGCTCTCAACAACACCTACTGATTGAGAATTTTTTTCTCGGAGATTGCTGGCCCTCCAAATTATATGTTTTCAGTAATCGGAACCTGTTGATCTTCCTTTTAGAGCAGCCTGAAGATCCTGTATGCTGAATCTTCATTCCTTCTGGTTCCCATTGCTCAGAATGTGTCACAGGGACCTATCCCAGCCTGCCTTTTTTAGCACATCTTAAACTGGCTTTCCTGAACAATGCAGCAGAGCGGTCTAACCCATACCGCCAGCCTGCCTGTGCCAACAGACAGACCAAATAGCTGGAATTCACAGGAAAAGGTAAGCCTGCATTTCTGTCTTTCCAGCTTTCTCTCCATGCGCACCAGAGCAAACTAAGCCTCGCCGTCATTTAGTCAGCTAGCAATTCTCCACAAAGCAGAGTGCAGGAAGTGGCATGGTTTATCCTGGTATCAGTGGGCCACTGCAGATGGAAAATTTTGTCTTCCTTTGAAGGATAAGTGCCCAGACGTGACACAGATTCTGATAGATTCTTCGTTGCACTCTGCAGTGCAGCACAGGTAGAAATTCAGTCGCCCCTGTTTATTCTTATGTCTTCCAACCTCCCACAATTTCCGTATTCATGTTGGCCAAAGATGCCGTTCCTTCCTCTGTCAAGGTTGTCCTAGACCAATTCATTGGCAAATAGCTGTGAGAATTAGAGATGTTTTCCTAGCTCTGTAAACCTTTTCGGTCTTGTAATGATATGCCTTGAGAATTTCAGTCAGGTTTCCTTCTGGCTCTTTTCCTGGAGGATTGTTGCCATCTTTCTCTTGCAATCTGTTAAGCACTTCAAGTTTCTGTGATGTTGCATCAGGTACTGGAAAGTGGTTAAGGTCCAAACTGGACCGAAAAAACAGATGCCAGTTTCATTTCTAAAGGACAGGTCTTTGAGTTTGAGGTTTCTTCTCAAAAGAGAGGGAAATCCTTTAGATGCTGTATCATAGTGTGTGTCTTAATACTCTATTTTTAATCTACAATCTTAACAAAAGATAAATGAAAACTGTAATTCGAACGATACAGTTGAGCTTCAGCAGTACACCTGCTCTGTCCTCTCAAGCCAAGTGCCTTCTCTTCCGGTCTTGATTCTTATATTTCAAAAGGTTTGAGTGCTGACCAGAAGGATCAGGTGTTCAGAAAGTCTGACAAAAATACTCACATTGTTAAGCTTTTCAAAAATTTTGGTTGTGTGGTTTTTTTCACAGAAGTTGTTGCAAATTTAAACATTCCATAATATTGCTACAAAAATCATTTTCCTTGAGAGTACAGATTACTCTTGGTGATGTTTTGGGCACAAATAAAATTATCATAATGGAAAAATAATTTTTGTTTCCTTCATTGCAAATAATTTTCAGAAAAAGCGACCCTAAAATCATTCCAGTCCAAGCCACCTGCTTTTCCTGTGAAGCTTTTTAATCAGAACTAAAACGTCCTTGTAACAAAACAATTGGTTGATCCTTAAGAAGCTCATCTGAAATATCTTTTCCTTAGCTTCAAAAGAATTAGCTTTCTGACATTAGGATGGAGGAAAGCCTAAGCTGCTACTTTAGCTCCAGCAACCAAAAATGTCAATTGCGCTGTAAGGAAATCCATATAGAGAAACTGAATCGATCTGTTAAAGAAAGTAGGATAGATTTTAAACATCCTGCAAAATGTATGTCTAGTGTAATTATCACAGCTATGAAATAGCTAGTAACATTTAACACAAATATTTCTGTAATGTTGTGACACAGAAGTCAGAGCTGTGAAGTCATTTGCAGATCTTTACCTGAAATGTTTTTGTGAAATTAGATCATCTGCCAGTTCAACCAATATCTCTAATTGAAGGAGGATTCAAAATGGAAAATGTTCTATGCCTGACTCAAGACAAGATTTCATGCTATTATTTCAGTAAATTTCTCCTATTTATTTTCCCATCTGCTTTTATTATCATTGATTTAATTTCAATTCAAGGAGAAATTTTTGTTCTTACTATGTCTCTTCTAATGCAGTCTTATAATTTCTGTTCTAATGTTATCCAGATTGATGAAGGTCAAATGAAAATACATAGCATTTACATCATGTTATGTGAAATAGCTGCTGCTGAAAACTGGGCCATCAACAATTCATAATTTTTTTAAAAAGCACTGTGGATCATCTTTGGAAGAATTTCTGTTGCATTCAGGATCAACTTAAGGAATACTCCTGTTCTGGTTTCAGATAGTCCAGACTCAAATGTTTCCTTTTCAGTGATGTGTCTATATGTTTTATATATATAAAGTACCACTATTTTTTTTTAATAGTAGATATCAAGTTATCTTAAACTAATATTGTTCCAATGCTACCAAGAATATCTTTGGATCCCTCCTTCATTTCATTCCTACTGCTGTATTATTTCACAACAGGAACAACTGCTGAACAGAAATGTCTTGTTTAAATCTTGATCTATGAATCCCTCAGAATCCTTCCATTCAGAAGCTGCAGAAGCATGCCAGAGAAAAGAAAAAGCAGATGTGGCCATTGGTAAATCCTGTTAGCCACTTACCCCAGGCAAGACTGCAAGTGAAATAGGGGTTCAGTTTAGTCGTCTTTTGATTTGTATGCCAAATCGTTTTTTCGTTTTCATCTAGATGTGCATGTGAGTAAGAGCAACAAGACCTGTACCTGTATTAACGGCAGCAGTCATAGGCACATAAAGTGAACATCATCTCTTTTTGGTGACAAGTGTATTCAGATACTGACTTCTTTAAGTTCTCTCTGTTTTGAGAAGGCTGATCACCTTTAATTATGTGAATGCCACAGGGCCTGCTAAGGTACAACTTTCATAAGCTTACCAGTCTCTTGTATCTAGTATCTTCTAGTAATTTGTCACTTCTCCCCTCTCTGAGAGTGTAAATATCAACAGCTTTGGCTTTTTTGCATTGAATTATTTTTGCATTAAAATATCAGATTTTTTTCAGAAGCAACATTTTAAAAGGTTAGAGAACTGTGCGTTTGTCTGAACTTAAATATCTTTCAGTGTTGATTACAGACAAACTGGTCCTTACTAAACATTAAGCCTTAGGATGAAATCTTCAGTCCTCTGTTTACAAAGTTGTTAATTTAAGATTTCTTGTATTTTTTTCATAGCTGTTATACAAGAAGGACCCCCATGTGGAAACATACTTCATGATTTTTTTTTTAATCCAGTAGTTTGTACTTACTGTTTGTTTATGGCAGCAAGTTAGTACTCATCACAATAAAGAACTGATGAAAGGTTTTGAAAGCCTCTAATACCCAGTTTCTCTGTTGTTTGAAATATGTAGAAGCATGCCAAAAATAATTCGATATGAATCTTTGAGTTCACTTGTTTTTCCTGTCTCCCACTCCTTCCCCGTTCTCAGGGTCATCAGAATATGTTCTGCAAGGAACTGAATGGAGTTGTTGGCTGTGCAAAAACTAAAACTTTATTCACAGACATTGTTGAGAGTTGCCGTCCTGCTGTTGTGTACAACCCTGATGCTTGCTGGTGAAGACTTTGAGTCTTCCAGACTGACCATATGCAAGAAATACTATAATTTCATTATTTTTCCATTAAAGGGAAGATTATTTTGCCTTATATTTTCTTCTTTCTCCTTAAAGCTGTATTTTACTTTGTTCCATTTTCATCGAATAGTGTCCACACCAACAGGTATTTGCATTATGAGTAACAAATTGTTTCCCAAACAATTTCCATTAATTTTGGGGTTTCCTCAGTAGCTCAGCATTTTGTAAGTAATCTGGTTGATGGTAAATATCCTGTATTGTTCATATAAAAGTCAAAGTAAGTTTTTACAGGCATACCTCGTTTTATTGCGCTTCGCAGATATTGCATTTTTTATAAATTGAAGGTTTGTGGCAACCCTGCATTGAGCAAGTCTATCGGTGCCATTTTCCAACAGCATGTGCTCGCTTCGTGTCTCTGTGTCACGTTTTGGTAATTCTTGCAATATTTCAAACTTTTTCATTATTATGATATCTGTTATGGTGATCTGTGATCAGTGATCTCTGATGTTACCATTGTCATTTTTTTGGGGCGCCACAAACTGCACCCATACAAGACGGCGATCTTAATTGATAAATGTTGTGTGTGTCCTGACTGCTCCACTGACCAGCCATTCCCCCGTCTCTCTCCCTCTCCTCGGGCCTCCCTAGTCCCTGGGACACAACAATATTGAAATTAGGGCAATTAATAACCCTACAGTGGCCTCTAAGTGTTCAAGTGAAAGGAAGAGTCACACATGTCTCACTTGAAATCAAAAGCTAGAAATGATGAAGCTTAGCGAGGAAGGCGTGTTGAAAGCCGAGAGAGGCCGAAAGCTCGGCCTCTTGCCCCAAACAGTTCGCCAAGTTGTGAAGGCAAAGGAAAAGGTCCTGAAGGAAAGTCAGAGTGCTACTCCAGTGAACACATGAATGATAAGAAAGCAAAACAGCCTTATTGCTGATATGGAGAAAGTTGTAGTGGTCTGGATAGAAGATCAAACCAGCCACAGCATTCCCTTAAGCCAAAGCCGAATCCAGAGCAAGGCCCGAACTCTCTTCAATTCTATGAAGGCTGAGAGAGGTGAGGAAGCTGCAGAAGAGAAGTTTGAAGCTAGCAGAGGTTGGTTCATGAGGTTTAAGGAAAGAAGCCATCTCCATACCATAAAAGCGCAAGGTGAAGCAGCAAGTGCTGATGTAGAAGCTGCAGCAAGTTATCCAGAAGATCTAGCTAAGAGAATTGATGAAGGTGGCTACACTAAACAACAGATGTTCAGTGTTCAAGACAAAACAGCCTTATGTTGGAAGAAGATGCCCTCTAGGACTTTCATAGCTAGAAAGGAGAAGTCAATGCCTGGCTCCAAAGCTTCAAAGGACAGGCTGACTCTCTTGTTAGGGGCTAATACAGCTGGTGACTTTAAGTTGAAGGCAAGGCTCATTTACCATTCCCAAAATCCTAGGGCCCTTAAGAATTACGCTAAATCTACTCTGCCTGTGCTCTGTAAATGGAACAACAAAGCCTGGATGACAGCACATCTGTTTACAACATGCTTTACTGAATATTTTAAGCCCACTGTTGAGACCTACTGCTCAGAAAAAGAGATTCCTTTCAAAATGTTACTGCTCATTGACAATGCACTTGGTCACCCAAGAGCTCTGATGGAGATGTACAATGAGATTAATGTTGTTTTCATGCCTGCTAACGCAACATCCATTCTGCAGCCCATGGATCAAGGAGTAATTTCAACTTTCAAGTTGTCTTATTATTTAAGAAACACATTTCGTAAGGCTATAGCTGCCATAGATAGCGATTCCTCTGATGGCTCCGGGCAAAGTAAATTGAAAACCTTCTGGAAAGGATTCTAGATGCCATTAAGAACATTCATGATTCACGGGAGGAGGTCAAAATATCAACAGTCACAGGAGTTTGGAAGAAGTTGATTCCAACCCTCATGGATGACTTTGAGGGGTTCAAGACTTCCGTGGAGGAAGTAACTGCAGATATGGTGGAAACAGCAAGAGAACCAGAGTTAGAAGCAGAGCCTGAAGATGTGACTGACTTGCTGCAATCTCGTGATAAAACTTTAACGGATGAGGAGTTGCTTCTTATGGATGAGCAGAGAAAGTGGTATCTTGAGATGGAATCTACTCCTGGGAAAGATGCTGTGAACATTGTTGAAATGACAACAAAGGATTTAGAGTATGACATAAACTTAGTTGATAAAGCAGCAGCAGGGTTTGAGAGGACTGACTCCAGTTTTGAAAGAAGTTCTATTGTGGTAAAATGCTATCAAACAGCATCACATGCTACAGAGAAATCCTTCGTGAAAGGAAGAGTCAATTGATGCAGCAAAATAAGACATTGCTGTCTTATTTTAAGAAATTGCCCCAGCCACCCCAACCTTCAGCAGCCACCACCCTGATCAGTCAGCAGCCATCAACATTGAGGCAAGACCCTCCATCAGCAAAGAGATTACAACTCGCTGAAGGCCCAGATGATGGTTAGCATTTGTTAGCAGTAGAGTATTTTTTTAATGTATGTACTTTTTTTTTTAGACATAATGCTATTGCACACTTAATAGACTACAGCCTAGTGTAAACATAACTTTTATATGCACTGGAAAACCAAAAAATTCATGTGACTTTATTGCGATATTCGCTTTATTGCAGTGATCTGGAACCAAACTCGCAATATCGCAGAGGTATGCCTGTACAGTTATTTTATTTAAAGAATGAGAAACAGTACTCTAGAATCAGAACATAAGGCAATGACAATACTGTATGTGTTGGTGGTAGGGAGAAGGAGGGACCCAAGAGCAGACAAGAATAGTATGTGAAACTTGAGAATAGCTTTAGTAGTCCTCCACAGTGAGAAGTACAAGTTTAAAAAACTTTGATTTATTTTCATCTATTATTTTCACTGTTTCAAGTGTTGTTTTTGCTGTTGGTGTTGTCTTGTGGATGGTGCTGCTGGTAGTATCCTTTTCAAGATTTCTGATGTTCGTTTACTAATAAATGAGGATTCTGACTTTTACCAGTTTTCAGTGATTCAAAAAGAAACCTTCAGTTTCATACTTTGATCTTTCATGTAGTTTTCTACTATATATGGCCTTACCTCCCTGCTGCCCCCATCTGGCAGCTTTTCTGTTAATATCTGGTGAATCTGGTACTTTTATACAGTGGTGGTTTCAGACTCCACAGGACTAATGGCATCTTCTAGCACTCTCCATGTGAAAGTGCAGGATTGAGTTTCTGTAAGGTTCTGTGGTGTCCACAGAGGCTGAATTCCTGAAGTAGTGGAAAGTAGTGTAAAAATAGTTATATAATTGGCTTTGTATAAGTTTGAAAGTAGTGCATTCTTCAACAGCCAAAACCGAGCAAATACCAAATAGTGGAAAAGGAGTTGTGATTGTTTCAGAAAAAATTGGTGCAGCAGAATGCCTGAAATAGGGGTTAGAAATAAGATATCTGGTGTTTTCTTGGAAATGTTGCTTTCATGGCAAAATATTTTCAGGGTTATTATTGTTTTGATCAGTAGACAGAATGTTACTTAGAGGCTCATATAATCATGGAAACTGTTTTTCTGTACTGACAGAGATGAGCACAAACTTTTCTGTTATTTACTCTACAAGTTCTTAGAAGTGTTACATTTGTATTAATATTTATTTTTTGAATTATCCTTTCATGTCACTCCAATTTTTAAAGCCTTTTGAGCCAGTTAGCATTCATATTCAGAAGTTATGTTCATATGCACATTGCTTCATTTGCAGTATTTATTGATGAAATATTTCTACTTTGTGATGTATAGCCCCCCCCAACCCCCCACCCCAGAATTCAGTGTTGTGAATTTTAAAAAGGAAAAACCTGGGCAGCTTCAGATAGAATAGCATCATCAAATGTCTGTCCTCTGTGAGTTTTTCGAGTCCAGCAAATGAAGTGCAAATGTTAATAGTCTTTTGCTGTCAACTACTGCTAATAATTTTTTTGTTTTTACAGAATCAACTTACTCTGCAAATTAAATCTGCTTTTTGGAATTGCTCATAACATTGTTCATTATCCCCTAGATTTTATGTATTTTTTTTCCCTTCCAGCTCAATTTCAGATTTCCAGTAAGCACAATAACATATTGCATATTACACATTAGTTACATAATCAACATATCAATTGTCATGGCAAAGCAAGGGCGCATTAAAATCTGCTAACTGGAAATACCAAGCAGTGGCAGAGGTTGCCTATAAAGCCCAAGTTTATTTAGATCACTGTAAGGATCCCTGTTTAACCTAAGCAGAACAAGGATAAGGTACTGTGTTACAGATAAAACAGTAAAAGGGATGATATTAGTTGCTGTTCATCCTGCTTTACCTAGGACTGTTAAATCCAGCCTCTTTTCAGAGCTGGTGATTTTAGATAGGAGAATGCTGCAAGGCTTATTTCTGAAGCAGTCCCTTTTTCTTGCTCATGAAAGCAAGAGTTTTGCAGTTTTTATTGCTACAGATCCATCTTTACTTCCAGGATCTGGTGCATAGAAGAAAACATATTCATGGTACTATGTGATGTTTCCCCCGCAGTGCCCAACTGCTTCTTTTCATTATTCTACTCGTAAATGTACAGTTTGCAGACAGTTTTACTTGCCTTTAATTTTGACCATATCTATTCTGCAAATACAACAACATAAAGGCATGTAGTAGCACTGGTTATCCTTGACTCTGGTAGAAGTGTGACTCCAGTTTTTGTAGACTAAACCAAATTGTGTGTTTCTTGAGTAAGTGAAAGCATTAAATAGAAGTATTTCTAGAAATGGTTAAACCAGCTCTTCAGTGTGAAATACATTTAAGGGCAGCTCTGTGCTATATATTGAAGCTGTATTTGTAATCAGATTGGAGAGAACTGTAAGAAGACATGGCCTTTGTTCCCAGAAGTAAAAAAAAAAAATACTAAAAAACAAAAACCTCGAAAACATAGTTTTTAAGCTATTTTTGATAATGCAATACAATTTAAGGCCATGTAATGACTTGCATTCCATTTTTCTTTAAAAGAAAATCCTGAAATTCTAGTAGTTTTGGGGGTGTTACATGTGTTAAAATATCTACACAAATATATAAAAATGCAACTTGAGGAAAGAAATATGTAGTGTTTTTGTTTTATTATGCTGTTGGATGGATGAGATGGATAATGTTACGTACTTTTTATTTTTCCTCCTGCAGAGAAGACGGAGAGCTAGAAGATGGTGAAATAGATGATGCAGGATTTGAAGATGTTAAAGAACATGGTACAAAAGGTGAAGATAAACAGAAAAATGACAAGGGGCATAGAAAATCACGGAAGAAACGCAAAAAAGAAAAAGAAAAGAAAAAGTCAAAAAGGAGAAGACGGGATAAGCATAAGGTTAGGAAATGCAAACCAAAATATTGGAGGTGCTTATTTGAATGCCAGGTTTCCAGGTTTATATTTTCCTTATCCAGGAAATCAGACAAGAAGCCTAAAAAATGGTTTTTAGCACTACTTACACGGTCTTTGGTCACTGAGTGCTATTTTTGATAGTCCTATCTTGTCAAGGCATTTCAGTACTAAAGTACTTGGCTAAATAGACTTTTGATAAACGTAAGTGCATATTCACTCATTTCAGTGATGATTTGTATAGGGTAAGAGATAGTAAATCATTAAGTCATACAGCTGTAGCATATTGTAAATTATAGTTTAGAAACTTGTTAGCTTTGTTTAGATGCATTTTCATAACTTTGTTTTCATCTGTTTGTATTTAAAGGAAAAAAAGTCACATTGTGGGTGTTATTTGTGATATGCATCTTTATTGCATAACTATTTTCTTCAGTGTTTCATTTAAAAATAGTTTACAAAATATTGACATTTACGAGCATTTCACCCTTTGCCATTGTCAGTCCCTGTGGTAGTTCTGACATAAAAGGCCAAAGTGTTAAACCGCTTGTTAAATTCTTTAAACCTTAAACAGCAGTGTAACTTAATGGCACTGGCCACTAACAACAGGAATGGTAGCTGAACCATTAAGAGTGAGAAAATTTTAGAACAGGAAGCATGATGTAAATTTCTTATGTTCACTTGTGCTGCTAATTATCGTATTCATGGAGAGAAAAGAATTCATATCAGCTAAGTGAACTCTTCAGAAAACATATCATTAAGATAATGTGTATAATTATGTTTTAATTGAGTTTAAAAAAATGCAAGAGATTCACAAAATTTTTTATCAAGAAAATTAAACTTAATTGTCATTTTCTAAAAATCATGGAACTATACTATTCTGGTATAGTCTTGAGAAGGGGGGGCAAAAAATTAGAATTTGTTTGTTTGCAGTTGGTTTTCTCTCAAATTTTTTGCAAAACAATGCATCTAAATAGAACATTAATATGATTGTAATGCAGGAAAAAATAACAGGGACTCAGGGAGAAAGGCTTAATGTGAGAAAATAGTTTTGAAATATTTTTAGAAAAGAGTTGGACTAAATGGCACTCTTGGTGTTATCTCGTCGACAGTAGCACGGTCATATTTTCCAATACAAGTGGCCCACTGCAATTTACATTTATAAAACTGCTTCTTTAACAGAATAAATTGACTCCAGGAATTTACATGTATTTTTTTTTAGAGATGCAAGTTTTTTTGGTTTTGGAACAAAAATATGTTACGAAATATTAGAAAAAGTAACGTATATACATTTTGCCATTAGTTGCTGTTTTATAAAACCCTGTTCAGGTTTAGTTGTCTTAAATTGTTCAAAGAACTATTTTTGTAATTGTTTATTAAGGAAGTCACAGCAATATGCCAAAATAACTGAAAATAAGTATTTTGAAGAAATAGTGTGCCTGTGGCCTGAAGTAGTGGTGCATACTGTGTACAGAGAATACCAAGGGGCTATCAGAACAGCAAGTAGCAGCAAAGCTATTGTAGAGGATTGAAAACCTGATGTTTCTGGAGGTCCTTTTTTATTTTGGAGGTCCAAACGTCTTTTGGGAGGCTGTTTGTAGCAACAAGTGATTTCCTCAGTAGTCTAAATAAGGTATAGACCTTCCCCCTGCCTGGCAGAAAATGATCTGGTCCATGGTCATATGCAAGTTTCTAGCCATCTCCCAGATCTGTTAGTCTTTCAGCAGCATCCTTGCTATGTTGCAAAGCAGTAGGGCTCAGAGGGACCCACAGGAAGCTGTTACAACCCAGAGAAAACACATGCGGCGATAGCCCTCAATATTTCCATTCTAAAAGCCTCATTGGATGGCATCTTTGATCAGAATGATCAAAGAATGCACTTTCTTTGGCTTCCCTTAGAAGCAGAGGTTTGTGGGAGTTAAGAAAATATCTTCATATCGTGGGCTAATGCTTCCTTTAATTTCATACACAGTAGACCAGTTACATAGTGCATTGCTTAACAGTATTTGAGAGATTTTTCTTTTTTTTTTCAGCATAACTCCCCTTCCAGTGATGACAGTTCAGACTACAGCCATGACTCTGATATTGAACGTACAGAAAGACCACATAAAAAGAGTAGTAGTTCATACAGAGATTATGATTCTTCATTCACTCAGGTAATACTTTTAAAACTGATTTCTCAGGTCTTTATTTAGTTGCAATTTTAAAAAAGTAAATCTAGATAATACTGTTTGTGAAGGCTGCCCTGATCATTGTGCCCATTCTCACAGATTTCAGAAAAAGCATACAGTTCTTGTCTCCTTTGAGTAGATTTCCAAATGTGGCGTGAATGTCAGTGGTATAAACAAGTGAGACACTGTATTTTTCTCTATTGGGTAGCAGTTGAGCTGTTTTTATTATTACCTATACCGGATTTAGGCTGTACTAAGAGAAAACAGCTCTCAGAAAGCCACCTTTAAAAATCTGGAGTTGATTTTGCTTTCTAATAACTTAATTTGTCCTGGCTTTTCTCAGTTCATGCTGCTAGGTAGCCCTCGTGAGACCCCTGGGCAAAACTGAGTGCTATTTTCTAAAGCTGAGATGGGGTGACTAGAAGCAAGAGACAGTAGCTAGAGGCGTTACGAAATTTCATTACTTCAGCGGAGAGGAGACTTTTCTTTTAGATTGAAACCATTCCAAAAACCTTTAAGCCAGCCTAACCTATTAGAAAGTGAAGATCCTGTCTGCAGAAACTGGAGAAGGGACAGTGCTGGCTTAGCCGTGGCCATAACAAATATTTCATTCTGACTGGTAGAGATGGAACAGATTGCATCATGCATGTCCAAGATTCTCATGAAGTAAAAAAATTTATTTAGTCATAGTTTTTATTAGCCATTCATATGGCTTAAGAAGTTAAATTTTAATTATGCCTGCTGTTACTAAATAATAACTCTGTTATTAATGTAAACATTTGATTCTTCTTTTAATCCTAACTTTGGTGGTTACTCTTCAAACTGTTGGACATTGTATACTGCAAAGACTCCACAGGTTAATCTGCCTTGCTTCTTGAGAGATGCCAAGTAATTTCTCAAATTCTTGCAAAACAAGCATAAAAGAATCTTGCTGACATGTAGTATCAGTACAAAGCCTCAGAAATAAGTATGGAAGTCATGCATTTAAAAGGTGTTTGCATTTTATGTCGCCTAATATGACAAAGTAGTGTATTTTTTCTAAATATACAAGTATCCTTGTTTAATGTCTTATATATGTGTTGTAAGCACATTTCTGAGGCATCTAAATACATAATATTTTTCTGTGACCTGAACATGCTCTAAGCAATACTTTTTATGTTTTTACTCATGCTATATTACCTACTCTTTGTTTTTAAAAAGCTTCAGATCTGTAAAGAGGCAGTGCTTAGAGTGTGTAGATTTGCACACATTAAAATGTTTTGTTGACCTCTCTGAAAAGTTTTCTGGAGTATAAATGCTGATGCTTTTCTTTCTGATGTTTTTTCCTATTTTGATCCATTCAAAATAAAAATACTAATTTTTACTGAATAACTGATTTTCCCTGGATAATAGTGATGCTTGTCTGCACAGATCCAGGAGACAGCATGACAATGAAACAACATAAAAATAACTGGTTTTGCAGAGGAGTATGGGAGGGATGATGTTTGAAATATTGAATTGCTTCTGAACAATACAATTCCTTTTATACAGCATGGACACTTGTCAGGAAATTACATGACTTCACAGAAAATGCAACATAAAAAAAATGTAAAAAGCAAGGAGTATGATGAATATGGTCATTATAGTGATGAAAACTTTGGTAATTATAACGAGGAAGAAAAGGATGAAGATTTTGCTGATCAGCTCAAACAATACAGGCAATCTAAAGAGACTTCCAACCCTGATTTAGGACCTCCATTTCCTAAAGAACCAGTGAAAAAACAAGGGATGAAAGGGATCCAAAAAGGTAAGATAGTTGGATTTGTTAAACCTGTTATGTGTCAGAATGGGGTCATACAATTATAAAGATGGAAAAAAGGTGTTAAAACAATTACAGCATGCAATATGCAATATTTCAGTGCACTTGCATGCTTTGGTGTTCGGGGGTTTTTTATTTTTTATTTTTTTTACTTTTGCCTGGTGACATTTCATCTGTAATAGAGTATGTTTCTCACTGTAACTTTTGTGCCATTAGTTGGCTTCTAGCCACTTCACTTTTCCTTTTTCCTCTTCCTTGGATCTCTCCCCTCAATGTATCCAGCTTCAGTAAGGAGCTGCAGTAATGGGAGATGGTAGCAGTTCTGTCATGCATCATTTGGGGATCTTTGTGTTGACAGCTGAATGAAGAAAGCTGCCAGGGGTGAGCTATGAGCTAGCAGTCTCCCATCACTGAGTGATATGCTGTTCATCAGTAGGGAATAAAATCGTACGTTCACACTGTATATATTGAGGAAGAAGGTCAAGTGTTCTCTAATGAATACGTGTTTAAAAAAAAAAAACCTACCAAAGAATAAAGTCTTAGTTGTGTAACTGCTTTATAGTGACTTGCTGATGCCGTATGTGAAGAAGATAAGCTCTCTTCCTTTACTACCACAATGATTTGTTGTGTTCTGTTTTGGCTCAGAAAAAAATAAATTGGCAAAAGATTAGCAGAATCTTTTTAAGTGAGACAGAAATGATTTTCCAGGTGCTTCCTGATAAAATTGCATAAGGATCTCTGTCTGCAAGTCATCTGAGATGAAGTCAAGGCATTGTCAATAGAATCAGCCTTGCTGTGGCGGGGTGACTCTCACCTGTAGCAGATGCAGTGGCAGCAGAAATTTCTAACTGGCTCTTTGTTTTTAAATTGATGTGAGAGGAGATGCTCTGTCCCAGAGTTTTTAGTTGAGACCATGACTGCTCACTTGCTCATAGCTGGATAATTACCCACTTGGAGCAGATGAAGCTTCCAAACAGTTGCCATTAAATGCTTCAGTATTCAAAGCTCTTTTGCCATATTTCTTAGGTTACAGTCTCAGCTTTCTTGCATGTTGTGATAATGCAACAGGATATATATGCCTAGGTGCCAATTGTACTGGTTAATTCAGTGTTCAGAAAGTAACCAAACTGTAGCAAAATCAGTATTCCTGTTTCCGCAAGGGGCAAAGTTTATCTGAACATGATGTGCAACATTTCTGAGTGAAAAAGCAAATTATGCATTCTATCTAGAAATGAGAGGGTGATTTATTTTTTTTTTCTGATTTGTGACCTTTGCTAATGTTTGTCTTTAATTTGGGGTGAGAGAAGATGGATTTTTTTTTTTTTTTTAATAGAGGTGAGTTAGGAAGCAAATATGAAGAAAAGTACTGACTGAGAGAAGAGAATGCCTCTTTATGGTCACAGCAGAATAAGCAGTTTCAAAAATGCATGTATTTGAGCAATGACAGTGACAGCATCAGGAAAGCAAAGAGAGTCAGTCAAGAACCTTTGACCTTGCTCTAATTTAGGAGAGTAACTGTTAAAAGGGCTAAGCAATCCAAGATTGCCTTAGACAATGTTACGTTCACTATGAGACATAACACCCAGCGGGATTACAAGAGGGTTCAATGAGATCCTGAGTGAACAGAAAAATCTTAATCAGTTGTCTTTAGTAACAAAGCATTCATTAAGAAACAAAAACCAAAAAGGAGGTCACTTCCTAAATGGATGGGGAGGGGCAGGGTTGAGTGCCTAGTAATTACAGTGGTTTCCTTTCCATTTCTTACCTGGGGGCACTGAGTTAGTGCTGTGAATTCAAGATAGCTGTTGCCCAAATACAAACTGTTAAGCAAGGATAGATGAGCCCAAAATGGTGTTCAGCTAACAAAGTGTCTGAGGAAAGGTTGCATTAATTAGGACACACTGGTACCAAGCAGAAGAAAAGCCTACCCTCTATCATGTCTCCTGTGCAGTCATGTTGTTCATATGACCCGATGTTCTTCTCATTTTGAGATGGGATCCACAGCTTCTCCTTCACTGTGGCAAATCTGTGTCGTTACTGGATTCCAAAAGCATTTGTTCAGTTTAGCACCAAGATAAGGCTAGTTAATTGCCACAGGTTACCTGTATTTGCAGTGGCAGGCTTTCTGGCCCAGAGGAAACCAAAGGATCGCTTGTCCTAAGGTGACTTATTAATCATGTCATGCTTAGCAGAGAGAGTAGCTAACCTCCTCCATCCTGGCATGACAGCAATGTACAGTTTGATGCTCAGGGAATAGAAAACAGCTTGTTGATTTTGCATGCTTTCTAACCCTGTGCTCCTGCTTGTACGTTTTCTACTACAGCTACATCAATACCTTCTGTTTCTTCTTTTCACTCTCCAGCTAAAAGTTTGCATCTGACTGTTTTTTAAATGTCTTTTTTATTTCCTTCTTAAATCTTTCTTGCTTGATAACGACTGGAGAAAACTTACGGATGGTTGTTAAACCACTTCTATTTAAAATATTTTTGCATCCTTGATAGGAGTGCACGTAAAAGCCAAATTAGGTATAAGATGAAAGTGTTACATTTGTGAATGATATAACTTGGGTATCTATGATGGGAGGCTGTAAGGGATGTCTTGCTTTATTGGAACTAGGCTTCTGCTATTTGGGAAGAAAATCCCCAGTGAAATACTGGGGAGAGAAGGAGGGGAATATATTCTGAAGGGAAGAAAGGGCTAAAAGTAACGCAGATTTTTTTTCCTCAGTAAACCATTTCCTTTCACTCAACAATATTTAAATGTTTCTGGTTTGGAAATAATCTTGAAAAATATTGTTAAAGTTTGGCTCAGTAATCTAGTGGATTTCTTGTGAATGAACTTTACTATGGCATCAGTAGGCCTGATAGCGTAGTGCAGTTCAGCTGTAATTCTGTCATTCATGTCCTGGGGCAGGGAGGGTTGAGTATGTATAGTCCTTTGCAGGAGCACTCAAAACCTCCAAGACTTGAGAATTGTTTTTGTAAAATATACTTGCCTGCACTGATAACTACAGACTGCCTGGGGAAGTGGGGGTGCACAAGCATTGCATTCTGCAGACCATAAATTATTTCAGTGTGGACTCTTCAAATGACCTGGGTATTGCAGAGGCAATAGCATGATGTTGTCTTCTTGAAAAATTTAAGAGTTGAAATGTAGCGTTATTTGAAAATGACCACCTCAAAATATTTCAAATATGTGTGCTGATTAGAAATCACATCTGCACTTCCAATTGTGAGAAGCTGCTTTAAACAAGATAAATTATATATTCAGTTTGCCAGTCTGCGAGTGATTTGAAGAGCTTTTCAAAGAGCAGGCAGTTGCACAGAATTATAATTGGCTGGTGTAGTTTTACTGGCCAACTCGTGACTCAAGATAACATTAGGAATTCAGACTGCAGAAAGAAATACTTTGTTTCTGTTAAATTTGTCTGTATTTGATGTCACTTGGATAGATAACCATTCTTCTATAGTTTCTGACATTTAAAGAGAGGATGACCCTGAAAGTAATCCTCCACCTTCCCTCTTACTAGTTATCTGAACTGTTTCTTTACATTTTTCAGGTATTTCTCAAAGGGGTAATAATTACCATGTTGGTCGAGGGCGTGGAATGCAAAAGAAATTGAAGCGTAAAGATCGTGGAAGGGGAAGAGGGGGCAATAAAGGATCTGATGGCTTTCATGAGGTATGTGGAATTAAAAGTTAAATTCCTAATGCATTTATTTGCAAATGACCAGATATTTTGCTTTAACAGAAGAGTATTTAAATATGTATGTATTTTTCACCTTTTGTTTTCTTCTCTAGAAAAGTTAAATCCCTTACTAGAATTTTCCAGAACTTTATGTAAAAAGTATAGTTGATAACTTAAACTAATGCATCATTTTCTTGTTTTTCTTGGAAATGAGTATGAAAGACTAGCAGAAAGTGGTTTATGAGCTTTGGTTTTGAAAGGGATGTTAACTTCGATCAAATTAACAGAATTTTAATTTGTTTCTGAAAGATGACATTTTGCTACCACTGGTTCAGCTAGGGGGGGTTGGCCAAGAAAATGGCTATTTTCACAGCTTTTGCTTGTTTTCATCTGAATCGTGAAGAATTCTACCTCTTTTTCCATACCTTTGGCTGTGGAAATGGTAATATATATGACCTTTGTTTTCATTTCGTAATTCTTTGCACAGAATATAGAGAAAACATAACATTCAGAATCACTACCTGTATTCATAAATTTGTCACTCCAATCAAACTTAAGCTATATAAATGAAAAAAATACAAAACTGATGATTAACAGATCAAATCCATCCATGGCCAAAAAAATTATTTAAGCAAAACTATATCTAAATCTATATACCACGATGAGATAAGATTCTAAGGCAACGTTAGTTTATATGTCTTCTTAAGACATTGGTGCTTCTCCTCCCTCCTGCATTCAAGAATGCACGTGGCTGGTTTCTCGTTAAAAATATGTGTTAATGTATAATTCAGCCATGTTAATTTTTTTTTCCTGTGTTCTCCAGACGGCCTAACTTTCTGGGGCTTCTGGGTGGTCCGGATCAGATTTTCCTTTCCCTGCCCTGTATGTGGTAGGGAAAAGGGAAGCTGTTTGATCTGTTACGATGCCTAGTTTATAGAACTCCTCCTTCCTGTTTCTGTAGAACATGCCCTGTCATCCAGCTAAATCTCCCAAGTTGTGGGGAAGGGTGGAGATGAAGAGGCAGCTGCAGGCAGGTCCCAGCAGGGCTAGAAGACAGAAAACAAAAAGCTGGGCTCCTGGCTACAGCAAAATAATGAATTCTGCAACACAGATGCTGAGTTCCCTGGTATGTTGGGTTAAATGTCAAAATTCCTTAGCTGCACAATTAAGTCCCTGGGATCTGAATGACACAGTTGGAGCATTTCAACCTTCCTAAAGCCATTGTTTCAAGCACTTTGCAGAGTGGGAGAATCATTGGTTTACAGTGCTCCCAGGAAGACCTAGGGGATTGTTTTAATGTGATATTTGTGTTAATCTTGAAAGGGATCAAGTAGATTCAAAGTTTCATTGTCTGTAGCACTGAGATTTCCTCAGTTTTGATGTATTCAGAGTAGAGAATGGATCTTGACTGATCCAGGAGTGGCATTTCTAGCTTGGAGATTTTGCTTCTCAACGTACACAAATCTGCTAATCATTCTTAGCGTTAATGTTTTATGACATTGTTTAATTTGCCGAGCAAAATGAGACCAGACACTTGATGTGCTGAGGCTTGTGTTTCACAGTGTGATTACTTTGGAGAACCACATCCACTCCATTTCAGAATTTCCTACTCAGAGGTCAGTTCCCTCTGGATTTTTGTGAAAACCAGAAATCCAGAAAAGCCTGACTTCCCACTATAATCATAGCAGTAGGCAACCACCTAGTGTTGCAAATAAGACATTTTTTTTCTACCCTCTGTTGTATGTCACATACAGCAGCTTACTAAAGGCCATCTACTTCCTTGACTTCCTCACTAGCTCAGCCAGGCCCCTCAAAACCTGTCCCAGACAAGCTGCTCACCCTGCCATTCTGACCAGGCTGCTCGCTCACTCCTCTTCACCAAACTCCCGTTTGCAGTGCAAGCTTAGTAACCACGTAGAGATTGACATAGTCAGGCGCTTGGCTGCTTCTGTCTCTAGTTAAATGAGTTTACAACAGTTTCTCTAGTTTAAGTGCAGATGCCACAAAGGACTCAAATCATAAGAGTGAAGAATTCTTTGCCCTCACCAGATATATGATTAATCTTACATGGTGTATCATGACTGAATTGTGCTTCCTCTCTGCTTTGCTTCATACGTTATAAGCAAACAAGTTGTTTTTCTTCTGGTGGGGGGAAAAAAGAACAAAGATAATCTGGATGTGATAATTACATGAGAAGCATGTAGAGGGAAAGAATTGGCAAAATATGGCCTTGTGGTTAAGATAAATACAGAAATCTGATGATCAGAGTTCATCTTCTGACTCTGCTACAGGCAATGCTTCTATCTATTCAATTACAGATTTATTAAAATAAAAAGAGTAAATTAATTTGAACTTCACAACATGCCTGGTGGTAACATGGATATATGTGTAACATGGGATTTGATCATGGTGGACATGTGAAGGAGCTGTAAAGATAGCCAGGAGCCTAAGCTTTCATACCTAGGTTGACAATTCAGGATTTCCTCAGGACCAAAAGCAATGCTAGCAAGACCTGCAGCACCTAAGTTTCTGTTCAGTCTTGTTTGCCTGCTTCCTTCCCAGAAGCATCGGTGACTTGTCATTCTCACGCATGTGCCTAAAATCTTCCCACTCATCACATGAGGCAGCAGTTGTGTCACAAGTGTAGTGGCCCACTCTCAATTTGAGGCAAGAAGGGCAATGAAAGGTGGATGCTGAGGGAGTGTTCAGACCAGAGTAAAGGATGCTGGGACTAGGTGTCATCTTTCTGATCTTTGGCTTTAAGGCGAAAATGCCAGCCATTAATCAACATGTTTATCAAGTTACTTGGTTAGGATTAAGACCTGAGTTTTTGTGGACCACAAGCTGTTAGCACTGTGGAATTCCAAAAAGCACTCAGAAATATGCTGTATTTGGGCTCCCATGTAACTGAACACTATTTATTTTACATCAAAGCTATGGAGATGGTGACATCCACAGGGACAGTTACCAAAGCGTGCATGCAGAGGAGCCTTTAATCAGGGAGTGGCTGGCATTGACTTACTGCGTGCCCATGAGTTGGTCCTGCTTCAGAGCATTTTAAAATGAAGTGCTAGATACTTTCTCCATTTGGTAATTTGTGCCTGTTGTATTTTAAGAAGTTTCTGATTTGGTTGCATTTATCAAAGAGTATAAGACCCAGTGTTAAAACAGCTAAGAAAATGTATGCGTATTTGCCTTTACTTTAAGGTGTGGGTATAATAATATTAAGAACTTAAATCGTGGTGTAATTAATCCTGTTTCGGGTAACTACTGCACTAAATATGCTATAATATTTTTGCAGCTGCACTTAAGTAAGCATCAATAGGATGTTCATTTTTCTTACAGGACGGCAAACCAGTGAAGAAGTGGGTTAATATGAGTCAGGAATTCATAAATCAACATACAGTGGAACATAAAGGCAAACAAATTTGTAAATATTTCCTTGAAGGGAGATGTATTAAGGTAATTATGCACTGTCTTTGTCGGTCTGGTTCTTTGCTGTGAGGAAGAGGATGAGATGTGCCATTCTCTTTAGTTCAGCTGATGCAAAGAAAACTTGCATGACGAAGTTCAGTGTTTTGTGGCTTCTGATGTTTTATGTATTTATAGGTAAATGCCAACAGAAGTGCTTGTGTAAAAATATCCCTTTCTGTTACAAATTTAAAAGTATAACAAATTAAATTAAAATTATTACGTTTGCTTATTAGTATATCCAGTACTGACTTAAACTGACAATATATCATTTGTAAATATATATCAAATCTTGCAAGTATGGAATCTGTAAGTAGGCAATGATTTCTGAATGTATTAGGGGTTTTTTTGTTATGTGGTGCTACTAATTTTGAAACACTGAAGGAATGGCTTAATTATGCAGAATTATTCGTCTCTGTAAAGTAAAAGTGGCGTTGGGGGAGTAAAAGAATTGAAGTCATCTTCCTTCAGCCAGCAAATGGAAGGCAGCAGAAAGAAGAGAACACTATTTAGAGCAGTCAGCTGTCAAGCAAGAGCCCCAGCAAGACAGTCTGCTCTTGCATAACAATTTTGCTGTTGCTTCATTTTGAAGCTTATGCTGCTGTGGAGCTCTGATGTCAGAATAGTCCAGTCGGTTATAAAACACAATTAAGAAAAACTCCATGCTTCTCAGCAAGCAAGTGCGTCATTTATTTTTAGTTTATTTGCATATTTAGTGATAGACCATTTTCTGTTTCTTTTTCAGATGGTGAAAGTAAAAGTGAAAATTAGTATGCTTTTCCCAAACCAGGGGGAGATTGAAAGCAATGCATGTGTTGATGACTTTATATATTTTAGTGTTAACGTCCTTTACGTTCAGTAAGATGAGTATTTGCTGCCACCTTCAGTTTTAAAACAAATAGCTATAAGAGCAGTTAGTGCATTTTTTCCTGAAAATAATTACAAAGATTGTACAAAACTTTTCCAACAAACTAATTCTAATATATAAGATGATTTGGTTGGTATAAAACATTGTATTGTTTGGACTTTATTCCTTTTATATTAAAGAGTCTAATACTTTGTTTGGACTCTTGGTTTTCCCTCACTCCCTTAAAAAAGAATCATCTTTTCTGATCAGTTGCAGCAGTTGGTTACATGGAAAAATAATTTTAATAACAAATTTGTTTAATGCATTTTTAAGTACTTTTTTCTAGGTGGACACAAAGAGGAGAACTGGTAGTATAAGACCAGCTTGTTTCATATGGACCATCAGCATATATTCTTTTGAATCCTGATTCATGAACTGTTTCTCTATGGCCAGGCCCTCATTCGTAGTTTTTCAAGGACATGCTTATGATATAGTTCTGTGTAAATAAAGATAAAAAGCTTAAATCCAGCTAAGGAGGATGTTTTTCTTTCAATATGAAATGGAATTATTTGGCATTTCAGACTGATGTTTCTATTGTTTTCTCATTTACAGGGAGAGCAGTGTAAATTTGATCATGATGCAGAGATAGAAAAGAAAAAGGAAATCTGCAAGTTCTACATACAGGGTTACTGCACCAAAGGAGAGAACTGCATTTATTTGCACAATATCCTTTAACAAAAACTATACTTGAATTAAAACCCTATTATTTTTTGTTTTAGCGTAACTTGACGTTCATTTAGCTATTTTTACATGCTTGTTATAAAATGACTTGTAGAGCTAAAGACAGGAAATATGTGTGACTGAAAAGGTGTTTTTCAAAGGTGTGCATGTGATTCTATCTCATTTTTTTTAAAGAATTCTTCATATATCTTGAATATATCAATAAGTAAACTGATACTGTAATCTGTCTGCTTTTGTGATGATCTGTGACAAAGAACACACATATTTGGACTCTTAAAACCCAAGTTAGGCTTGCAAGTCTGGCAGATGGAAACATTGCAAATCAGCTGGATTTAAATTGTGCATAAAAATTTGGAACATCGCAGTAGTATTTCTGCAGTTATTTTTAAGAGCATAATGATGCTTTGTTTTGTATAAACTAAGGAAACATCTAAGCTATAGATACATACACAAGATGCCAAGAGCTGTGTTTTCTTCCCTTTCTGTTCTTCCACTCCAGTGTTCTGTTCCCATCTTACCTGCAGTGAGCAGATATTCTTACATATAGTCCATCCCTTAATTTTATTGATCCGAATGTGGTCTCAATTGAGATTTTTCCCAAATACTTTTCATTATTGTTTTTCTTCTTTTGTGTGCATTTATGTAGTTGGAACTGCTAATATTGATCAGCTTTAATTTTAAGTAAATAAATGGGAAATCTAAAGTCCAAACTGAAAGTTTATATTTACTCTTAACTGATGTAAATGATTTAAATGGTGGTTATTTCCTTTCTTAAGAGACTATATCAGAGAATATGTAGACTTACTATACTAAGATTTTTTTTTTTTCTGCTTGGGTACTCTGGAGAAGAGAATAATATAAAATTACTGTTTTTGTTTATTTTTTACAGATTTTTAACATTTTTAAAGATTAGAAAGCTTCAATTTAGATGCATCTATATCTTTTTTTAAACCCTGATCTCTTCTTGTTTGTTGTAAAGGATGTGTGTTTTATTCTGGAGTTGAGATCATCAACTTCTTAATGACAATATTAGGATCAAGTCAAAAATAATGTTAATAGCTACAGTGATGTAGCTATTAGTAGAATGCTAAATGAAACTAAGAGGTAAGTTGGCTATTAGCTTACAAAATTCTTAAGACATTCCTTAGCATTTAATCTTTCCAAAGCAAGAACTGAAGGATAGCTGAAAGGTAAATTTTGTAAATTTGCCAAGTAATGCAAACTACAGATCAACCTTTGTTAAGAATCCTTAATAGATTGCTTACATGAATTCCCTTGCAAGTTCTACCATACAGGAGCAAAATGCTATCAAGGAGATAAGTGCAAATTTTCTCACGCTCCCCTGACTGCAGAAACAAAAGAGCTGTTGGATAAGGTAATTTATAATCTGTAAATGAGATCTGTTTCTAAAACATTGGGCTGGAAGTTTCAGTGGGAGCCTGGGGGAGTATGATGCTAAACACTAATGATATTAAATGTTCCTGTTTCCCTTGAGCGTGGCAGGTCTGTGACCAGATTCCACACAGTGAATTCTCCTTGCCATCAGTTTTCTTACCCTGATTGGACTCATTTATTTTCACAGCTTGTATTTCAGCCCATGAACTTTCTTTTGCTCCCTTTTCTTAGAAATCTTCATGAACTCTGTAACAAGAAGTGTGGCTTTATGCCTAGCTTTAGCTATCTAGAAGTTAGATTGTCATCTGAAATACCATTGCACATAGGGTGTAGAAAAGAACAGGGTGGTTCCTATGAATGGTTCATCAAATCCTGACCGATGTTTTAAGTAGGATGTTCCTGTCTCTCTCCAGTTACTCTGCAACAAGCCTTAGCAGAAAAGTGACACAAATTTAACCCTGAAAACATTATGAATTTTGGAATAAGTAATTCTGTCTCCTAAAATTACTGGTCAAAGGAAATGGGCCTTTGTAAAATTGTCCTTTCCTGACTACAGAAACTAAGTTTTCTTCATGGCTGTTGAATCAAAATCCTATAGGACAAAAGTAATAACAGATTTATAATTCAGCTGAGTTCAGTATCAATAGATAGTAGTATTGTAACAGATAATTACATTCAAATGAAAAAAAGCAAGACTAAGTTGAATTGCATACACTGCAAATTTAATAAAGGGTGTTCTACATTGCTTTGTTCTAGGTTTTGAATACTGAGGAGGAACCACAAAATGAAGATGAAAAGGAACTGGAAGAACTCAGAAAACGTGGGATAGTTCCTCTCCCTAAGCCACCACCCGGCGTTGGACTTTTGCCAACCCCACCAGAGCAATATCCATTTTCTGAGTCTGATGCAGAAAATTTTCAAGATCCTTCAGGAGAATATAAGAAAATCCCATCTCTCTTTGAAATAGTTGTGAAGCCTACTGTGGATTTAGCGCACAAAATTGGAAAAAAGTAGGTTTTAGTATTTTCTGTAGAGTCCTTCATAAAAAGAAAGTATGGCTATTTGAACAGTTGTCTGCATTTCCATCAAAAGCATATACTTCTGAGTATATTGCTAAGTTAATAATGTGTCAAATATTGGCTATTTTAATTATTTACTTAATGCTTTCCATAGGAGACAACTGTTGCTGAGCCTTGACCTTCCAAAAACTCACTCCATTTGCTTTGTTTTTGGCTGTGTGCCTGCCTTGCCTATCTCTGTTTGCAGTTGAACAAAGTTCATTCTCCTTCTAGAATCTTTCAGGGTTAGCTTTTTCTTGACTGAAGCCAGTGGAGACTCCTGATGGAGATTGTTGGCCTTGGGATGTTTAAAACTATTCGTTTCAGCAGATGTTCAGTTTTCTGTGTGCTGATAACTGAAAAAATGTGTTCTGCTTCTAGACAAGTTCTGCTATGTGTTGTGATGTGTTTGTAATGTAAGCAGTTACTATTGCTGAAAATGTTTTTGCTTCTTTCAGACTTCTATAAAAAGTCTTGATCAAGTAAGTTTGAACAGACATCTATAAAAGGGAGGAAGAGATAGGTAATAGGTTGTTGATCTGTGTAGGTGCAAAATTTGATAAGTTAATTTTTTGCCTGCAGGCCACCAACCTTCTATAACAGCACATCACCACCAAGACCACCATTTCAGGGGAATGACCCACATTCTCAGCATATGTATAATCCAGGCTCAAGTCCAGGGCCAGGACCCGGCATATCACAAGGACACAATGGACCGCCGATGCACCCAGGTTCTCCTGGACATCATCCATGCGCCGGGCCTCAAGGCCCAGCAATGCCACAGAGTCCTCCTATGCAGGGTGTTCCACCAGGCTTTTTAGGACCACAGAACCAGACTGGTATGCCTATGCAAGCACAGCAAGGTGGTCCACCTTTAACACCACCAGGTCTTGGTGGATCTTACAATGCCCCAGGAGTTCAAGGACATATGGTGAATATGCCAAGAGAGAATCATTGTCCTCCAGGGCCACCATATCAGCAGATTCCTGGTGAACGGCAGCCAAATATGAATTATGAGCCTATTCAGAACCCAGCTGATTTCTATGACAATTACTATTCTCATCAAGCCGTACATAACTTCCAGCCAACTAATAACTCTGGTGGTAAGCACTTCTCAAAATGGTTGTTCCTTGATGTGACGCTTTGCAATTGTGCAGTATTAAGGCATCATGGCCCCAAAGCTGAGCACTGACAGAATTTTGGAGAGAAAGTCATTTCTCCTGAAATGTCTTCAGTGTGTAATGCTTTTTCAGCTGATGCTTTCTAATCATGTGTAATATAATTCAAGTTAATTTGGTTTGGTTTAAGTGTTTTATGTTTTAACTCCTCTGCTGTAAAGGCTTATATAGGACATCAGCTAACAAGTTTTTTTGGTACTGCAGATGGAACATGGCATGGCGAATTTGCAGATCACCAGGCTCACCTCATGGCTCAAGAGTCGCATACAGGTGGAAGTGAGTCAGACTGCATCAGTAAAATGGGCCATAAACCAGCCATTAATGTGCCGGATTTTCTTCCAGCAATGCAGAAAGCCCTTTATGTAAGACTTAGTCAAAAGCATCAGGAAGATGGAGACTCTGTCAGCAGCCAGGGTCAGAGGGCAATGAGCAAAGAAGAAGGTAAAGTTAATTTTGTTAGAGTTTGAAACATTTGTATTGACCATATATTAGCCTAGAACAAATCCGTTGATTTGGATTTTCATCATGTTACCATTCACGGTTACTGTGTGTGCACAAGTACCAACTCAAATAATGATTTCAGCTGTGGTTACTTACTTTCCTTTCCAGCTTATTCTATGGTTTTAGTATGGGCTTAGCTAATGCATTTCAGTTCAAAGTAGAAAGATCTGTAGATAATTCCTGCATATAGTTTGTACTTTTAAAAGGTTCTGTTGTTGCTAGGTCAGTTACTTAAAATCCCTGATTGAAACAGAAAGGTTTATTATTTCTAACTGCCAGTGCTACATGCTCAATTTAGATTCTATTTATTCTGTGGCACCTCTTGATCTTTTTGCTCATTCCTTTTCTCTAGAGCAGTATCCTTCCTCTGCAATACCTGAATTTTGCAATGTTTAAACTGAGTGTCTCTAAAGTAGAGAATGAGAGCAGCAAGCCTGCAGATCAGATTCAGCCAGACAGAATGTGTTTGTCCCTTGGCCTGCTCCCTGCTGCACTCTTTTCTGAGGCTTCTGGAAGTGCTTCTGTCCTGTGACCAACATGCATCTTTTATGTAACAAAAGGGATTTGCTGTATCAAATGATTACAGTGACACCACCAATATATTTCCGCTCGAATGGTGAGCGAGATCCAGAAATGCAGTCCTTCAGGGTTTCATGCAAAACAAGAGTAACCTACTCTAACGGAAGGATTCTCGCCAGTGCTTTAGAGTGACTGGTCCTCCCACGTAGAGGGGTTTCACAAAGCAGCATAACGGAAAAACGTTCCTCTTAGCTGCCTCCTTGTAGCTTCACCCTGTCACTCCCTTTTGTTGAGTATTTGTGTGATACAGCAGCACTGAGGAAACATTATGTGAATTAGGAAGTGCTGATGCTGGTGGGCTTCATCTTCATTTCTCAACTTACCGAACCAAAATAGACCAAGGGTCTCCTTCAGTGGCTATATAAGTTTAGAAAGTGGACCTGAGCACACAGCTCTGTGGATGAGGCTTCTGCTATATTGCTTTCCAGTAAATTGCAGAGGTAATTGAGAGATTTTTCTTTAAAATTAAATGCCCTTACTACCCTTTCTGAATCTTGACTGCTCCCCCAAACCTTGTGATTTGGACCATAATGAAGCAGCAATTCGGCATTTGTAATCTCTCCGTTTTTTAAGGCAATTATAAGGTTCCATCTTACTTCACCTCCTCCTATGCAACAAGGAAGGTCACTTTCATTGAGACTCAGATGTTAAAAATTTTGTGGGTCTTTTTTTTTTTTTTTTTTTTTTAAACTAGTATAGGTAGAAATAATTGTTTGAAAGTGTGTTATTTTCCAAGATTAATATTGAGAGATATACATGGAGAGAATTCAGTAGAGTTTTGGAGTATCTCAACTAACTACAGAGTTTTTTGTTATTTCGGTTCTTCATTTAAACTGATTTTTTTTTTTCATTTTAGATCAAGGTTGTTATAATGCAGTGAACTAGGACTTAATACTAGACCTAGTTTCCATTTTACTGAGAAGTTACCCTTTTATAGCAATACATGTTTTGTCTCATTTCCCAGTGATCATTTGCTTAAATATACAGATACATATACTTTTTTTTTTTTAGATGACAATGTAAACTGGTACTCCAGTAGTGAAGAGGAAGAGGGAAGCAGTGTTAAATCGATACTAAAAACCTTAAAGAAACAAAGCGAAAATTTTAGGAGTCGGCAACAACATTCCACAGAGCAGCACATGCTTGGTATTCCTACTGACCCGAGGCTGGCAAAAGAAAAAGGCGCAGGACCCCAGGCTGCTGACCCAAGACTTAGGGCCTCTCCAAGGTCAAACCCCAGGAAGCCTTCAGAATCTGCATCGTTGGACCCACGGCTCGTGCGAGATCCCAGGATGTTAAAGGTTAGTGAAAGTGGCCATGCCAGCTCGTCTCTTGGGGGAGCAAAGCTGGATTTACATCATGCGCACACTGGTGTTAAAGTCAAGCAAAAAGGAATGGATGATGATGAAGAGGATTCAGAAAGAGAATTGAGAGAGCGAGCTTTCCTAATACCATTGGAACCTTTACCTGGTGTAACATTAAGGGATCCCCGATCTCAACTGAGGCAGTTCAGCCACATTAAAATGGATGTTACCCTGATGAAACCAAACTTTGCTAAACATATTGTATGGGCTCCTGAAGACTTGCTCCCAATACCTTTGCCTAAACCTGACCCAGTCTCTTCGATTAATTTACCTCTTCCTCCACTCATTGCTGACCAGAGACTTAATAAACTGCGGAATTTAAAAAATGATCCCCATCCAAATGTAATGCCAGCTGACCCGAGACTAGCTGCAAAAGCAAAAAATAACTTAACGGGCAGGAGTGGCTATTTGGATCAGCCTGCAGACTCGCATGCCAGTAGCTCGAGCAAACTAGGAGACCCTCGCTTACAAAAAAATGTTGATCCCAGACTCCACAGACTGTCTAGTACAGATGCACATCATGGACTCGCAAAGGATTCACATCCTACAAAGTTTGACCCCCGCCTCACCAGATCTGCTGCCAGTTCATCACAGTCCTCAGAAGCTGTGACTTCTAAAGCTGACCCGGATGCTCTGCCTCCATATGCACCCAAGTTATCGTCAAGTGGTGTCAGGCTGGGAACTCCCGGATCGATACTTAGTGGTATTAGTTTGTATGATCCAAGAGATCACAGCTCATCATTGGACACAACTCCAGTTAATTCAGGGGAGAATGGAGAGAATCAGAAAAAAAGTATTTTGAAAAATTCTGGTAAAAATGAGCCCAGTCTCTTGGAAGATGCTTTGCTGCAGAAGGCTGTCTCTAATGTGGAAAAAAATACAGAAGGATCAGCAGAAGCTGCTTCAGATAAAGCAAATAGCACCAGTAAATCTCAGGCTAAACACTCCAGCGCTGCACCTGCGGTGCATAATCTTCCTATCCAAGCTTTATCAGGATTAATCAGACCACAGTACAGTGATCCAAGGCAGGTTAGACAGCCTGGACAGGTAAATCAAACACAGGATAATGATCCAAATGGGGAATCAGATGATAAGTCATTAAAAGATGTTTTCAAGACTTTTGATCCAACTGCTTCACCATTTTGTTAGCAATTGATTTTAAGTCTTTTTACTGTTGTGAATATTGCAGTTTTCTGCTGTTTTGTAACTGGTTTACCTCTTTGCTTTATTTATTTTTAAATTATAATTATCAACACTTTTCAGCTGCTAATCTCAGAACCACATGCAGTTATACAGTATGCTATAGTGTTTGCAAAGCTGTGGTATTTTCTATATAATACTTTTCCAATTTCAGGGAGACTAATAATTGACATGTAGAAAAAACATGTATCGTGTTAGAGCTGATAAAAGCACTTTCATTGTAAATAAGTCATTAAGAAAGTCTGAAGACCTGTATATGTGTGAGCTGTCTCTTTCATAAACAACATTTAGATATGATTGCCACATTTGTATGATTGTATAGACACAAGCAATATTATGTACATTACTGTGAGAGACACTGTTTGACAAGGATTGTCTGATGCATCAAGCCAAACCTACTAACTGAAATATACATAAATGATTTAAAAGGAAAATGTTGATCCTCCTTTTCAGATCAGTTGATGTAAGACATTGGTTTTTATTCATGCAGTCAATATTCTTAGTGTAAAAGATACCTATATCACATATTGAGGAGTACAAATGTCATATCTTTTAAAAGTATTTTATTCTATACTGTATATAGAAGAAATTGTGCAGTACATAACTAGAAGAAAGTTACTGTTAAAGTGGAGAATACCTAAGTTGTCTAATACAAAAAAGGTTTTTATTTAATTTTTTCACGCATACACAATTCTGATTAGTGCTATAAGTTACATTGTGGTGTTCATGTATTTCAATGTATTTTTGTATTCAGCTGCTTAATTTGTATTGCTTTTTTGTATTGATGTAACTGCAGTACTTGTATTCATTGTGTCTTTATGACATTTTTAACAAAAAATTAAAAAGGGTACAGTTAAAGTCTGGTAATGACTGTGATGTTGACATGTTTACAGCTAGTTCCCTAGGCCTGGGGAAACAGCAATAGGGAGTGCCTGAAACGTAGATGAAGTTGCTTGAATGTGTTTTAGTACAGTCAGCTGCTAATACCACTTGGCAGTCAGATTGTAGTGGGTTTTTAAATTAAACTTGTGTTGAATCCCAAAGGAGTTAGCTTGGTGAGTGATTTCATGATCAGACTTCTGATTTGGAGAGAGCCATCATTGTTCTCTTATTATAATTAAGGTCATTATGAGAAATGTCATGCATGTTCCTTAATTTTTGAAGATGTTGCATGCCCAGAGCACAACTGTCTTTAAAGCCTTTCTTGTTTTGCCTTTTGGCTTCCTTTTTATATACAGGAAATGTAGTTATCCCCAGCTAGCTGCATTTAAAATAAAAATTTGCAGTCTGCTCAGTTGTCTTCTGGTTCCCGCCCACTCGGAATGCTCCTTTCCGTTAAGTGTCTTCCTTGTTGGACCTCTTCCTATTCCTCTTCTGTTTCTTTGGCCCAGGTAGTGCTTCCAGTTGGGACAGCACATTTATCCAAGATTCTTTGGTTTGGTCTCTTGTGCCTGTGAGACAAGCAGTAATCCAGATGGGAGGGCAAGCTGTCTCACATTGCTGAGCAGGACTTGGAAGCACTGAGGGAAAATTCTACTGCTGTAAAGCATAGCAGAGGAGACATTGCTAAAGGCAATAATTATCTCTGTTTGTCTTCCTAATTTCTCAGATTACACATTGTATTAGTTTTAGGATATTTTGAATAGCACTCATTCAAAATAATTAAAAACTAGATCACGGGTGTGAAACATGGTTGCCATTTTGGAGTAGTACACTAGTCCTACATAATTCTTGACTTGACGACTTCAAACTGATGAATTTTGATGAATTTGGCTTTTTAAAGACTTTATCAAGAAACCAAGACAGCAGGGAAAAATACATGGATATATAGGGAAACAAAAAGAAGAAGTGACAGTTCTGCATTGCCTGAGTAGCCAAATGCATGAAGCCAAATGCAGGTTTTCACATTTGGATATGGAAAGCGTTAGACCAGACTTGTAGGATGGGCAGCCTGAATCTGAAGTTATGACCTCTATAGGGCAGTGAGGACACCATCAAGGAAATGGACTCTCCAATTTTTTGAAGGTATTGAAAAAGAAGGGTGAAAGGAAAAACTCAGATACCAAGGGCAAAACGACATGCCTCATAATCAAGGTAACTGAAGGATCTTAAATGGTTTGCCTTACGAAAAATATTTAACCAGACATTGTAAATATCAACACAGGGAAAAATTGCAATAGTTCTTCCATGCACTGAGTTAAGCATAGCAAGGGCAAATAGCTGACACTTGCAGTTCAAACCAGAAGTAAGATACAGTGTTTACTGATGTATTTAGCTATTGAAGCAGCTTATTTAAGTAAGTGAAAGATTCTCCACCGTTTGTAGTAGTGACATTTAAGAGGGGAGTCTTTACGAAGCACAGAGTCATTCACCTAAAAGTTACAGACCAGCTTTGGAGCTGCAGATCAAAATGGGATGTGTTCTGGTAGGGAGACCCAGGGTGATAGTTTCTAACCTTGGAGACCCACTCCTGTGTTAGTATCTTTAATGTAATGTAGAACTTTATTTTGGAAAAGAAGATGGAGAAGGTAAGGAGAAAATGCAATTTGAAAGGGGCCAGCTTGGCCTTGCAGTCTGTTGTCTCCCAGTGTAACCACCTCCTGCCTTCTCCCAAGATCTAGCCTTGCCCGGCCAGCAATTTCCCACGAGTGTCCTCAACGGCAGCGTGAGCATCTGTGGGCCACAGCGCAACTCTTCCATCCATCTGTGCTCCCTGGTTTGTTCATTGCCGATTTCTTCTCCCAGTCTAAGGCTGCCCTGGTGCACCATCTGCCGCTGCTCTCTCATGGAAAGGTGGAGGTGATTCATTACTACACTGCAAGTATTGACCTACCCGATCAGCCAAGGGGAAAGGTGCTAGGGGTGTCTGAGCCTAGCAGAGGGGGGCAGGAAGGTGTGTGTGTGGCTAGTCCTGCCCTACTGATGTCAGCTTGAGCAGACTCCAGCCACCAAGCAAGTTAACTACAATCTGCTGTATGGAATGATTTTCTCTTTCGCAGGGGAGACGTGTTTCTTCTGTTAAGTGCAGTATGCTGGCACGGAGCAGCGTTTCCTTCCAATACTCAAAACTCACGTCGCTGAGGCTGTGAAACAAGGGTATGAAGAGCAGGAACAGGAGCGGCCGGTATCGTTCATCCTGGGTTCTCCAGAAGCCTGTAGTTGTAAGGTGGGTGATCATCAGTGTTGCATGTTTTACTCTGGCCTTGTGTCTTAGAAGCCCGGAGCTGAGAGGGATCTCAGGAGAAAAGTCTCATTTCTCTGTCAGCTGTGGGATCTGCTGATTTAGGGACAGCAGGTGAGACACAAAGGTTTCTCTCTCTTGCTAGCCCTAGAGATGTGAAAGAGTTTTTAAGTAGAATGTGGGCTAAAATTATCATCTCTGGTCTTATCTGCTCTCTGGGCATCAGGAGTGAGTACTCCTAGATCAGCACCTGGTGTTTGCTGCCTTATGCTAAAAATATTCTTAGAGATTTCTAGACTCTCTAGGTAACCTGTTATAATATTTTTCTATCATGAAAAGGCTCTAATATGAATCCTTTCTATTGCGAATTAAATCAATTTATTCTTGCAAGGTAGAGAATATTTAACTACACTGCTGTTATATTTCAAAAGTCAGTGACCCTATCCCTCAGTCTTTCTTTTCATTCAGTTCTTTCCTGCAGCCTTTTTTGGAACCTCTTTGTCCATGTTACCCTTTGAATTCATATTTGCCTTTGAGTCCCACTTGGGCCCTTCACACTGGCTCTTCTGCAGAATTATTCATGTCTGGCTGTGTTTCCCATGCAGCACACTTAGCATTGCTGCCCCTCAAAGAAAAAAGCATGATTGCTACAAATCCCCCTCAATTCCAAAGTTCTGCAGCCCACCTTTGGCCTCCAGCAGCACCACCGCTTAAGGCTGTCTTGTACAGGAGACCAGCAATACGATCATCAGGCTGGCTCACACCTGCAAAGGGGTATGCATTATATGAATATTAAAATTTTGATTCCCATGTAGCCCCTGTTGGTGGCCCTTGATTCAAAAGGGTTTGACCCTCTTCATTACAGTCCCCAACTTCGGTTTCAGAGTGACCCTCATGCCAAATAACGAAGATCAGTGAATACTGATATTTTACGGAAGAGGGAACCCTCTGTTTTCCCTTTCACTGGGTCTTACAGCTCCTCCAATGGCCCTTCCCCAAGTCCTGTGTCCTCTGTGTCTCGTGTCATGTTTTACTACTCAACTTCAAATGCCATCTGGATGCAAGGCCTCTTAGGAAATACACTAGTGTGTGGTATCATTTTATTCCTCTGCCAGCGTGCAAGACCTTGCCACTCTCAGTCCTCCTGTGAGAGCAGTACTAGCAGAAGAGAAGCTGGGAGAAGTGCAGCACAGGCTACCTTTCTACTGAAGCAAATTAGCAGTGCAATTCATCTCTAGCAAAAGTCCCCTCCTATTCTTGGGGGTGGCTGTCCGTAGTTGTATGTCCTTTAACAGCTTTTGGATGCCTGGTGATGTTCTTGGTCTGAGGTGATTGTTTTTGAACCAGAGCTGCGAGGGTGGGTTCAGGCCTTGCCTGAGTCTTGCGGAGGCCTAATTCATCCCTGTCTGAGTTTAAAGACTCCTTGGCTCTATGCCACAACAGGTTTTTTCTCCATTCAATGCAAAAAGCAGCTACTTCTGCTTCTTCAGAGTCAGGCGGAGGCTGTTGCAAACCCTATTAGAAGGAAACAAAATACTTGCATGCTTTAATGTATTGTAGTATGTTTTTAAAATATCTTCATATGGTTTAAAATACCTCAAATGATCCAAAAGTCTGAATGTATCAATGTGTGTGAGACCAATGTGACCTACAGGGCAGCAAGCTGTGCAAAATCAGACTGGCCCCAAACAAGCAGATTTTAGCACTAAAGGGTCCCAAACCCCTTTGTTAACAGGGATCATTCAATGTTTTGTGGTACAGTCTCTCAGTGACTGGTTCTCCAAGGCAGCTCCATGTCTGCTTAGCTAATTAAGATGAAGAAAACAAAACCACTCCTGGGAAAAGATTTCTTGGGGAGATGGTGGACAGAGCAGCCAGGCCAGCTATAGGGTGGGCTAAACCATTCGCAAAGCTGGATAGAGTCAAACAAGCCTGTTCTGGTATAACCAGTTACAAATTCATGTGTTTTAAGGCAGGAAATTACCAAAAAGTTCCCCAAAAGGACTTGCAGAAAACGAGTGGCCATCAGCTGATTGTGAACTCACAGGAAACACAGTGCTGTAACATCAGATTTTTAATCCAGCTGATGGAGAGAAGTGATGATACCTCTCTCTTTAGCTGTGGTAGGATCCTACAGCCAGCACTGGTGTCTCCTCTCTCAAAAAGTAAGTTAGAAAGAAGGCCTAGACACCTACGAAGGCAAAAAGAGTTCACTTATGGTCTGGGGCAAAAAAGAAAATGCTTATAAAGAGACAAAAGGAATGCAGTGTAGTCAGTTCATTAATAAGTAGGCCCATAAATTTCCAAAGGGAAAAAATCTGGTCATAATGGACTCTGTAATCCAGACAATCAAGACAAAAGAATGGCTAGTTACTTGAAGCTGCCATCAGCAAAGTCAAAAATGGATATAAATAGCATGTTTTTAAACAGTAGAGACAATTAACCATAGGAAGAGCTTTTCCATGCTCGTGCCTGATTAGCCATCAAATAGGATTCTAATCAAAATTGGTTATCTTTCAAAAAGACATGCTGGAGTTCAGCAAAAATTATAGGGTTGTATAGGAGGTTAAGGCTCATGATGAAAAACTGTATCAGTGCAGATGCTGGTTGTATTTGTTTTTGTTTTCTGAGTGCTTTCAGATAAATTCTGCTCTCACAAACTATTTACAATCAGATCTGTCTGCCATCATTGGCAGCTGCTAGGGAAGCTCTTAGGAGTTTTGATCAAAGCTCAGCTGAGACAACATAAAGACTAAGACTGACATGGACTATTTCCAGATAAAGGTCTCCAATAAGATGCTGCCCTCCTATCCAAAAATGGAATGGGAAATGAACCAGCCAGATCCCAGAGCTGGTAATAGTGACAGAGCAGATTCAATGTTTGAAAATATGCACAGTGGGCTTTGAAAACAAGACTGAAAGGCATAAAACAGAAACATCACAGTAAGAATCTTTACCGTGACAGCTAAGTGGGAAAGTGATGAGCTTTGGCTGAGCAGAGCAGCTCTAACAGAGTATTATCACCTCCCTGGGAAACTGCATCTGCCAGTTTGTGCTCCCAGAAACTTAGGAACACAAACAATACCCCCAGTTGGAGTTCACAGAGGTCCCACAGTGGCTGGCTCCCACCTCTCCATAAACAGACTTGGTTGTAGGATCTCCCTATGGAGTGGACTCACCTTGCAAAATTTAATTGATGTGATCGCCATTACTTACTTTGACACATGCTGCCTCAGCTGCCTTTAGAACATGCAAAACTGCTTGAATTAGGTTCTGCGCGTTGCTCACAAGCAGCTCAGAAGATGACTTGCTCTCTGCAGTGACTGCTTTTACCCTTAAAGACATTTTAAAGTATTTTACTGAAAGCATCACACAATGTGCCTCCCCCATGTGGCCAGGTACTTTCCAGTTACTCTGGAGCCAAAAGAGGTATCTCCCACACTATCAGAGCAGGTTTCCAGCTGTAGAGCACAGGGGAAGTAGAGACAGGCAAACCAGGGAAGAAAAGAACTATTTACAGCAACAGGAAGAGGAGAGCAAGCCTCCTGAATTGTAACTGATCCCTAATGGTTACAACCAGATGCAACAAGGAGCTCTGGAGACCACCGTGCATCAGGTGGTCTCCTGAGAAGGGAAGCCTTCTTGTAAGGCCACTGGCCTTGGGGAAAATGGTCCTTTTCCCAGCGACTCACCTGGCCACGATGCTGAGCTGGCTGCTGATGGTGTGGGTCTGCTCTGCGGCACACAGCAGCTCTGTGGAACATCTCTTGTCAAGGCAGTTCTTTGCAATGATGCGGCCAAATTTAGCAAACACCTGCCCATCGGAAGCAATTTGGCTTGCACAGGCGACAAACTGGTCCTTGGTCTAAAACAAAACAGAAATGTGTTTGGGGAGAGAAGGAGAAAAGAGATCTTTGTACAACCACCTTTCTTGCAGGATGGACAGAAAACTCTCCAACCTGCAAGAGAAATCGGAGGCTGGTTTAGCACAGCCACGTTACTTTGCCCAGGATGGTCTGTAGCTCTTGCTCAACATGGTACACCAGCCTGGCAGAGGATGCTTCTAGCCCTGCTGGCCAACAGCCCTGTAGGAGCTCCTAATGGGGCACAACTCAGAACCAAAAACTGATGATGGAAATGTTAATAGCTAAGCAAAAAGACTAGAGCAGCCTGCAAAAGAGGACCAGAAACTACGAGAGAAACAGCAGCTTTAAGCATGAGTGATCCCCCTGTAGCTTCCATCATTTTCAGTCTGTTTTGGAAGAGTTAAATTTAATCTGATGAGCCAGGCCCCAAACAGCAACAGCAAGACAGGGGAGTGTCCAGAAAGATATATTATGAAACAAGGAAAAGGTTAGACAGCAGGCTTGCTTCTCCTTTCAGGGGGAAGTAATTCCCATTGCTTTGCACAGATGCATCCAGCACTGCTCTTACAACAGCAGGATAATGCAGGGTGTTTTAGCTAGCACTGGGCAGCCCCACAGCAGAAAGGAATGTGCTTTCAGGCAGAAATGCACCCTTTCTGGTGTACTGCTGAATGCCCTCCCAGGAAATGCCCACCCCACTGGTACTGTGTGAAGAAGCAGTTCCCTTTGGGGTTCATTGGACTTTTAAAGCAACTTAGAGAAGAGTGTGCTATTGATATTCAACTATGGAGATTATAAAGGCTTCTTTTCCTGGGAGCGCAGGTAGTGGCTTATCTCAGGTCATAATAAAGGCACGGGAAAAACGTACAACCCAATGTACAACCCAGTTATCAAGTCCAGCTGGCAAACCTAAATGCCCAAGTTGCTTCAAAGTGTTTTATTTCCATCTACTGCTTGACAAAGTCAGTTCTGGCTTGCACACAGAGCCCTGGCTGGAGCACATGAGCTGATTGCCTAAGCAAACCCAGCAAGGTTTGGAATCAAATCACAGGAGGGTTTAGGTGGACAGGGACCTCTGGATGTATCTGGTCCAAGGCCCTGCTCAAAGCAGAGTCAGCCCCATCAGGTTGTGCAGGGCCATCTCCAGTCAGGTTTGAATATCTCCAAGGATGGAGATCCTGTAGCCACTCCAGGCTCCTGTCACTGGGTTTGACCACCCTCATGAAGAAAAATATTTTCTTTATATCAACTAAAGTGCTGGGGTGCAGGATGAAATAAACCATACCGTGATTGGGCCTTTCTTCCTCAGGAATTGCATCATGTGAAGCATCCTCGCTGCCATGTCCTTGGTGACCTGGGACATCCAGTTGGGGCCACCCTGCCGTGCATCACCGTCTTCTCCCATGGGTTCCTTGGGCCTGCTGGCAGGGGAGACACTGGGAGGACCATTCTGTTGCTGCCAAGACAATAACCCTACAGATTCAAAGTCTGCAAAATGGGGATGCACTGATGCTGAGATGTCTCTGCCTGCATGTTCCCGAAGCAGATTTTGGTGAGTAAAGGAAATGGGACAGCTACCTACCACCTTGCTGGGACTGCTCTGCCCTCCCAAGCAGCCCTACTCTGCCCTGCCTCCACCCACAGCAGGACTATTAAATTCAAATACCCCTCTTCATTGTCTCCTGGAGCTATCTATAAACCCCCCCACACCCAGGCAATGGCTGTCATGCGAGCTGGCAGCACCTATACTTGAGAATTGCAATCAGATGCTCTAAACTATTCCGCTGGGTGCTTTGGATTGCATTGCCAAAGGCTTTGGCAGCTCCTGACGACTGACAGCAATTGCTGTGAGAGTGGAGTTGCTGGTATCCCCAAAGGATGCCTACTGGGGAGGCGAAGAGCTGAGCAGAGACGGGTAGGATTTTAGGGGACAGCGAGCAGTAAAGCTCCCTGCACCTCAAAAACAGTGTTTCAGAGATGGGCTGAGGTCTCTATCGGATAATATATCCAGAACTTGGCTGGATGGGGCACTGAGCCACCTGATCTGGCCTAGATGTTAGACCTAACTTTGAAGTTGGCCCTGCTCCGAGCAGGGGTTTAGACGATGGATCTCCAGAGGTTGCTGCTAACCTCTGTTATCCTGTAACTCCATGGCTGTGAGGTACCAGGGTTGTTGAAGCCTGGTGGGATCTAGGCACCTTGGCAACTCATCATCCCTGGTGCACCATGGTAATTTCTATGGCCATGACATAGAGGTGATTACAGTGACTGGGTAACCAGCAGCATAACCCAGAGTTCCTGTGCCAGTGCCTAGTGGTACTGGAGTTTCACTGCTAAACTAGTCCTTCTTTGCACAGAAATAACAACACAACTGCATCTCCTTCCCAACTCCTTGCTGCCTCCAGAGAAACCTGCCCCTTCATGCTGAAAGGCCAGAAATCTGTCCCTTTCAGTGTTGGGAACCCAGGTGTTCTGCTCTCTCCCCTTCTCCAGCCATTAAGTGCCCGAAACAGGCGGAGACATCAAGGGGAGCAGGATGTTCAGCTGCTCCCCAGGGAAGGGGCTCAGCACTCTTCACAGAAGCTGTCATTACATGCTTCACTGCAAATTGCAAGGACCCTTGTTTTCAAGAAGAAAGGTAAGCACATTTCTTGTTGATTCCCAACTTTCAGACACTGTTTAGATGCTGGTAGCTTAGATCTGGTTTACTTCACTTGTGCTCAGCCACCCACAGCAAACTGAAGTATTGGATCAGGTTTACAGTGAGGACCAGCTTTGGGTCCAGGGATGCATGGGATGGAAGGGAGGTATGTTGGCTGGCTGGTCTCACCACCACACAACGTGGGTAACAGGAGTGACTGACAGCCCTCATCATCATCCTGCAGCAAGAGTTGATGGAGAAAAAAGTTACTGTACCCTTTCACAGGTATCCCTGGCAGCTCCACTTGCCTGTCCACTCCTGCTTGGGTGAGTTTCTGCCTGCTCAGTGTGGCTTGGAGCACCAGACTCTTGGGCTGGGAAGAACTTGGCTATGCTGTTGCATTGCCTTGGAGGGCACTGGTCCCCCATGTTCTGTAAGCGCCGTCTCACGAGCTCCAAGACGTGTTCATTGATGCCCTGAACAGCCTGAAGCTGCATCACGAGGTAGTGTGCTTTCGCTGACCAGTCACAGACAATGATCTCTAGGCGGAGATGCCCTTTTTCCTGTTGGCTTTGAAAGATCTGCCTGGCACTGCCCACTGCATCAGACGTGAGGACTAGGAGGTGGTCTGCAATGGAGAGCAGGCTCACCTGTGATTGCAGTTGAGCAGTGGCCTCCAAAACATCTTGGAGGGTGCTTTTGACCCACTGAACATTGGCCATTAGCCGACCTGCCTTCTCTTCAAAGGCCTGTTTGCTCCTCTCTCTGTCATCTTGAGAGACAGGGGACAGGGCTGGCCCAATGACGTCTCGGATGACCTGTAAGTGTTCGATATTGGCCTTCTCAAGGTGGAGCAATAGTGCCTTCGCTCTGAGGGCTAAGTCTCTCTGCAGGAGCTCAAAGCGAATGTACAAACTGGCAGTAGACAGCAGAGACCCCGACAGGGTATTGGAGGCATCCAGCAATGCCTCCATTAGCACCCTTATCTCCTCCCTGAGCACTAGGATTTCACTGCAACCACAGTCTTCACGGCAGGACAAATACGACAGCCGGGCAGCCTCCTGCAACCTCAGGGAGTTCTCAGACACAGCAGCCAAGATGCTCTGCAAGCAAAGCTTGTGCTTCATGGCATTTCTCAGCTCCCTCAAGAAAAGGACATCCCTGCCTATAAACTGATCCACAGCACTCAGCAGCACATGCATGCTGACAGCCCACAGGACACAGTGCAGCTCCAGGCTGGCCTCTCCCACCCTGTGGGAGCCCTCAAAGGACACTGCTTTCTCAAGTAACACTTTGGTGTTCATCTGAGCATGTGAAAATTTGACTTGGACCTGTAGAAAGCTCTCCCAGACACTGGGGAGAACATCATTTCCATTATTGCAAGCCATGCTTGCAATGTCGCCTGCTAAGTGAACAATTTCTGCTAAAGCCATCATAGTCTCATCCAAAGCCTGTTTGCTGCTCAGAAAGTCAGTAGACAAGATAAAGCAAAATACTTGCTGAGACAGACTATACCAAGAGCCTGCCATGGCTGCCAGGCACTCTTTGGTCTCACAGATTCTTTCTGAGAGTGTGAGTGCCATTTGGAGAAGTCTGCCTGGACCATGAAGCTGCCTTGAGGCTGTTTCCCTGGCCAAACTGATAACACATGGCGTCAGTAATATGATATTCTTGTACTGCCCTAGCATCTCCATTAGAGGAGACTCAACCACGGGCAAAGCTTCCTTTGATGCTTCAATACAGCAGTTGGAGAGTTCAAGCAAAGTGGAGCAAGTAGCATTGACAGCTGCCATATCATGGGCTCTTGTTGCTGCCAGGAGCGCTGTAATGACGGGGTGTATATCTGCTTTCCTCAGAACAACATCTGGGTGTATGTTACCTGTTCTTGGAGATAGACAACTTAAAATGTCTTCTTGCAATGCAGTCTCATCAGTAATTTTTTTTAGCCCAGCACATGATGAGCTGAGCTCAAGCTCCTCTGCAACCTCAGTGCTTCGCACTTGTTCCCGGAGAGGGCTAAGGATATCTGGGTGGTTGGACCCATCCAGTCCATCTTGGACATGGTGAGAAGTATCTATCAGGCACTTTACTGTCTTTAAAAACACATGCCTAGTTTGGAGGCAGGAGAGTCTCTGTGGACAAAGAGCTATGACTGTTTTCAGCTCAACAATGGAGTTTCCCAATTGCTCAACCCAAACCAGCAAGCCATTCCTGAAAATGGGGTCCGTGGCTCTGTCCACGTATCTGGTAGTAGCTTCAACTACCCATTGAGCCCAACTGGTGAGGTTAGTCGCATGCCAAGAAAACTGCTGAGGGTCCTGACTTTCCAAGGCTTTTTCACATCTTTCCCTGTGCTTGGCCATTTGCTGGATGGACACCTTGAGAAATTCATGCATGCCAACCATCTCCTCAAAACACAGCAGGAGGCTTTCTGTTGTTCCTGCCCACGCTTGGTACAAGGACTGCAGTTGCTCAGCAGTGCTAATCTGGGCTATATTTCTGCTCATTTCTGTGAGCAGTGGAGGGAGACTGGCAAGGAGCCTCTTTAAATACTCTACACAGTCTCTGATTTCTCTAGCAGTTTGGATTTTGGTGCATCTGGCCACAACAATGTCTGCCACTCTGAGCATTTGCTGGGCATGTGTGAAGAAGGTGGCAGTGAGGGGCTGAAGCATCTTTAAAAATCCTCCGTGTCCTGCTGGGAAACACCCTGTACCAGCGAGGCTAAGGGCATCTTCAACTAGCTGCCTTAGGGGCTCTTTAGCTTCAAAGAAGGTGTTGAGGATTTGGCACAGAGTAGCTGTGACCACCGTCTGGTCAAGATTCTCCACCTCTTTTCTCATGGTGTGACATTCCTCTTCCAGGCTGCTTTCTCCCCTGCTTTGCCCTGGCCATCCCTCCTGCTGGCTTACATGGCTGCAGATGCTCTTGCTCAGCTGTAGGAGAGCCCAGCAATGTTTTACCAGATCCAGCTTCGTATCTGGACTGGATGAGTCTGCTAGGAGCATGCAGTAGAAGACCACTGTTTCCACATGAGTACTGAACTCGCTCTTGGAGAGGTGCATTGAATCTGGGCAAGACAGGAGAGCCAGCAGCCTGCTCACACGCTGGGAGAAGATTCCATTTCTGTCCTGTAGCTCCTTGCTGCCCATATCGTCAACAAGCAGGGAGGTAAGCTCTCTGATGGTCCTCTCCGTTAGCTGGAAAGCGTAGTCTTTGGAGAGACTTATTTGCTGATCACAGGAGTGTTTAAGATCACTGTGCTTGGCTGTATGGAGCAAAGGAACACACCTTTGAAGGAGCTGCAAAGTCTGGGCCAGACTCTTCTGTCGAGGAGAATCTCTGAGCTCCTGGAGGCACCTTGCTGTCAGATTATTCAGCAGAAGCAAGGCCTCAGAAAAGACCTGGAAAGCAGCCAGCAATCCTGGCATGTCCTCTGCATCCTGCAGCATGCTCAGGCACTCCAAAAGCCAATTGGCAGCCTGAATTATCCTCCTCATCTTGGCAGCATCTTCGATCTGAAGGATCTAACCAGCACAGAAGAAAAAAGTGTCAGAGTGGCTAGAGGTCAAATATCACTGTTCACTTTTTCTTTCCTTGTACAGCTCTCTCTATAAACCTCATCACAAAGCACTGCCTTGTGTAACCCAGTTGAGAACAGGTCGCAAAACAATACAGCGCAGCTTACAAGGTGTGCCTGCTGCTGCACACTGCAACTTCCCAAGCCAGTGAAGAGAGCTGGGCACCTCCAAGAAGAGTCTGGCTCCATTTTCTTTACAACCCCCCAACTAGGTAGTTGCAGACAGCAGCTAGATCTCTCTGTTGCCTCACTGTCCCCAAGCTGAACAGGCCCAGCTCCCTTGGCCTCTCCTCCTACACCAGATGCTCCAGCCCCAACCATCTTGGTGGCCTCTGCTGAACTCACTTCAGACCATCAATGCCTTTCTTGTACTGGGAGGGCCCCAAACTGGACACAGCATCCAGACAAGGTCTTAGAAGTGTGAACAGAAGGGAAGAATTGCTTCCCTCGGCCTGCTTGGGGAGGGAATTCTTGCTAATACAGCCTGGCATGCTGTAAGCGTCATCGTTGCAAGAACACACTATGGCCTGGTCATGGCTGGACAAGCAGCCAAGTGGATGACACTGCAGCGATTATACGAAAGAGAAGAGGAGTGTTTTGCCCAGCAAAACAATCCTTGCTCCACTGGAGCTTCTCCCAAGCCATGTCCTGATACGGGGGATCTCTCATCCCTCCCATAGCTGTACCTTTGCCCATTGCTGCATCCCAGCCCAATCTCTTCCACTGCTGCCCTCCTCTTGCGTTACCTTCACTGTGTCTGTTAAGACCCTTTTTGCTGACGCAGCAAACTCCTCCCTGTGGTTAGGGATGTCCGGCTGTATGTGGAGCTTGTGGGCTGCCAGCAGTATGCACCTCCCTGCCAGGATGAGAGACTTGGCTGCAGGACACATCTCCTCCTTGAATACCTCATCGCCGGACTCCTCAGCCAGCCTGGAACAGAAGCTGCTGGTCACAGCTCTTCACCATCCCCTGAGCACCACCCTTGAGCAGAAGGGGCAAGGACGCTCAGCCGGTGATGGCCGGCCCTGGTGTCCCCCTGCTGTGCATTTGATGTGGGTCCAAGGGACAGCCTTTAGCCCTATGGCTCAGCCAGTTTGGCCTTGCCAAATGCTAGTGATATGACTCAGGCTTTAGCACAATAATTAGCCATGCCAGGTCTGGTCATTGCCCAGTAATAATTGCCTAATCTGTGATTTTGAGCTCCAGTTTACTGAAACATTCAGTAAATTGGATGACTATTACTTTAATGGTGTGTTTAGATCAAATATTGCATGTTTGGGTTTTGCTTACTTTGTGCAGCTGCGAGGTTTTACCCCAAAAGAAATCAGTCCATACTTGGAGGAGGACTAGCAGATTTAGAACATCCTTATATAATTAAGTTTGTGAGACAGTCAGAAAGAAGTGGTAGCAAATAAGCTTTTCAAAACATAAAAAAAAAACCCTGAGTGGACCAAGACTGAGGAGGAATAACCCCCCTCCAGCAACACCTACATATCCTGGTGAAGAATTTGGGATGCTGACAACTCACTATACCCTTCCACTTGAGGAAGAAGGGCCCTCAACCTTGGTGCATGGATGCTGCGAAGAGAATTTCACAGTGGAGAGAAGAGGCAGGTACTTGTATCTATTGATTTTATTGTGTCACTAATGATTCTTAACAGAAATTGGGTGATTTGGATTACCAATGTTAGTATTCTTGTAATGGGACTAATAATAAGTGGCTGTTGTAGTTTGCTTTGCCTGCTAAAACAACAATCAGATCAATCAAACTAACAATAGTTAAAAATTCTTTTGGACCTGCGAGCTCTGTCCTTTGGTTCCCCATAACTAAACTGTGCGGGCAGTAAGGTTCAGGCATGTCTTGAGGGTGGAAAGCACCCTGCAGTGAGAGCTTGAAGCTAGTCTTACTCCTCAAGAAGAAAGTTAAAGGCAGGTGGGTCACAGACCTGCGACAGGAGCTGCACAGCTTGCACACTCTGCTCTCCTCAGGACCCTTCTTAGCTGGCCAGTGGGACTGTCGGGCAGTCACCGCCTGGGAAAGGGGGTAATGCAAAGCACTGGGGGTCAGCACCCTCAGGCACTGAGGAAGGAAGGGCATTTTTCCACGGGGCTGGTACAGCACAGTTGTCTCGCCCAAAGGGCTGACCAAGGACAGGCTGTGCTTAGGTGTATGAGAGATGTCAGGAAGAGCTGTGAAGAGCAGGGAGAGAAGCAACATGGAGGACAGGATGGTACACAGGTCAGACAAGACGCAGGAAGGCTGCAAGGAGCAAAGGGAGCTGAACGGGTGGCAGGATGCCAATGTTTGAATCCCTTAGCTGGGCTCCTCCTGGGAATTAGCAAAGCCACTGGTGGCACTGGGAGAGCGTCACCCCTCTGATCAGCTCTGGTGGGGGGATCAGGATCACACATGCAGCCAGGGGAATGCATGGCTGATTTCTGGCAGCAAAGAGACACCAACATAGTGGGCTTGAGTTCCTCTATGCCGTGTCTCCTCCAAGCACTTAAAGATAGCCCTGCTTTGGCCCATCATCTTCTCTTTTCCTAATCCTGTTCCCCATCCTGCACAGTTCACCAGCTGTCTTTCCCAGGAGCTGTGTCTTGGCCCAGCTGTTTCCTCTACCCCCCATCCTTTCCTCTTCATCATTTTACTCTCCAGCCATGTTCCCACCTCTCCAGCAGGGTGCAAACAGGGAGCACAGGAGAGACAGGCTCCATGCTCTCCAAATGCCTCCCAGCCCACAGTTTCCTTGCCCTCCCTTCCTTCTCCTCCCTAGCCCCCAAATCTGCTCAGGAGACACCCAGCAAAATTACCTTCTTGCAACAGAAGCAAGTTCTTCAGTGGCTTTGGCTAATTTTTCTGCATTCTCCCCTAAATTGGGAAAGTCCTGACAAATTCCATCTTTCCATTCCAGGGCTATGATTAGATGACAGAGCTGCGCAGACATGGGGCAAAGGATCCTTTCAACAGTTTTGTTTTCTGTTATAGTCACAAGGTCATAAAGAGGCTCCATTGTGTCCTGCCTGGAAACAGGAAATAAACCCTGGGATTATTTGGGATCCTTTGCAATGTAACAGTAATCAGCTTTAACAGCAAGCTTGGATGTGGACAGCAGTTTCTGGCCTTGAATGCCCCCAAAACACTGGAAATGCTACTGGATTTAGTTTCTTCCAATCCTGCAATGAGGTTAGTGACCAGCATTTACCCCAGCAGCAAACTTGCCCCAGCTTCCCCAGCATGGATCCACCAGTTCTGCAGTCCTGCCCACAAAGTGTCCTTTCAGCTTCACTAGGTGGCCAAGGGAAGGCTATGCCCCCAAGCCCAGGCATCCCAAAATCATGAGTTTATATCCACGCCTCTCCAATCAGCTATGCTGTTTGTGACAATCTCCACCTCCCCTGTGATCCTAGCATGCATTTCACACTGGCCTGCGCAGACAACCCTGTGCAGCCGCATACAAACCGCTTCTGTCCATACCAGGGATCTTGGAGTCCAGTCAGGATGGCTGAGCCTATCTCAGAGTAGGAGAGCTGGAATGGAGAGCTGGCAAAAGCCTGTGCTTGACTGCTTCTTTACACAGATCCTGGGCATCCATTTCAAAAGAAATAAATGTGTCTTCTCTATTAGCCATACAATCGCACTGTCTGTCAGCCAGTGTGGCAAACACCATCCCAATGTCGCAGAGGTGCAGCACTCCCAAAGATGCTGCGTTCCTTCAGAGCCTTTCAAATTCACTCAAACACACTATTAGACCCCAGAGAATCCATGAAATTAGGTACACCCCAACTGGAGGAAAAGCTGCAATAGGACCTTGCACTTGAAAGACCATCAGGGAGTTCAGCGTGGCCCAAATCTGCAGAAAACAGGGCTGGGTGTAGCTTTGCTGCTTGTTAGACTGTGTGTTAGCTGTCGACGGTATTGCAGCCCTCTGTAAGCGGAGCTCTTTGCGAACGCATCCTCCTGGTGCCCGAGGTCAGCAAGGCGCTCACAATGCAGGCAGGTTGATTTCTTATCAGCCTCATCAGCACTCGTCTTCTGCCTGTCCTGCAGCAGTGTTACATGAGCCCGGAGTGCAGGGTAGCAAAACAAGTATTTCTTTACCTGGGTGCAAATGGTCCTTCCTTTGAAACCTGTGTGGATCACAAAGATGCAAGGGAGCGCTCGGGATGGGATCAAGGTCTGTTTGCAGCAGGGAGACCCTGTAGTGGTGACGTTATCTCATAGCAACCAGCTGTCAGCTGGTCCCTGGCCTCCCAGGGGACACAGGGGTGTCCACGCAAACACGGAGCTGGCCCGGCTCCCAGCAAGGCTCGAAAGGATGCCAAGAGAGGTGTTTGTTAATAAGGAAGAACTGTATGCATGTAAACAGCTCCTGGGCAAGGATACACCTCCGCAAACCCACAGGGGTGAATGTCATCATTAATTATGTATTAGTTACCCATAACTCAGTCTCTGTTGTGGATGCTTTGAAAAATGAAGCTGGAAAACAAGTGTCCACTGCCAACGCAGTCCCAGGGTCCTCGGTGGGGGGGCTCCTTGCACATGTGGGGCAGCTCGGGGTGTACACAGGCATCTTTGGTTCCTCTGCGACTTCTCTGCGCTGCTTCAGGTGCTTTCTGGAGGCCCTCTCCTCCTTCCTGGGGCTCTTGCAGGGCTCCTGCCAGGGTCGCGGGGGCTTTGCCAGGGACCTGCGGGCCACTCTCACCACCTCAGGCTGTCCCCAGGTCCCGGCGACCTGGCAGGGACTTTTCCAGGAGCCTGAGACCCTTCCCAGGCCCTCGGGGCTCGCTGGGGCCTGCAAGGCTGTCCTAATCACTCGACTCCCCCCTCCTCCCCCCCCCGGGGCCTGGCACTACGGGGGCTCTGCGGGGCTTTTTTTCAAAGAGCCCCCGGGGCCGTGTGGGCGTTGGGGGAGCGGCCACGCCCTGCCCCGCCCGGCCCCGCCCGGCAGCGGCGGCGGCGGCGCGGTTGCCATGGGGACGCCCCAGGGCCGCGCGGTCGCGGGGCGGTGACGACAGCGGGGCCGTTGGGGGAGCGGCCACGCCCTGCCCCGCCCGGCCCCGCCCGGCCCCGGCGGCGGCGGCGCGGTTGCCATGGGGACGCCGGCGGGCCGCGCGGTGGTGACGACAGCGGAGCGCGCCGCGGCGCGGGCTGAGCGCGGCCGTTGGGGGCCGCCCGGCTGGGAGCGGCTCGGCGGGGGCCGCGGGGCCCGGCCCGGTGCCGAGCGGTGGTTCAGCAGCTGCCCCTTGCGGAGGGGGAGCCGCCGGTACGCGCCTGGCGCAGAGCCGTGGCAGCCCCCGCCCCTCAGCGTGCCCCCGCTGGAGCCCGCAGCTGAGGTCCCCGGTGCTCCCCTAGCCGCGGCCCTGCCGGCGCCGGTGGGACGCCTCCGCCCGGCCGGGGCTGAGCCTGGCCCCCGGCGAGGCCCTGGTGCCCGCTGCGGGGTCCTGCCCCTCCGCGCCACGCGGCCCACCGGGGAGCTCGGGGGCAGCCGCCGCCTCCGCCCTCGGTGGGGTGAGCTGGGAAGGGGCAGGACCCCGAGGTTAGGAGCGGGGAGGTGCTGGGGGTCCCTCGCAGTGCGATCCCCTTCCCTCGCCCTGCCAGGATGTGCCCGGCCCAGTGCTGGGGCAGGAGGAGGAGGGAGGCTCGGGCCTGTCCCCACCAAGCCCTCTCGTCTCCCTTGAGGCCAGCGGCACCTGGCGACCCAGATGCCAGTGCTGCGTTGCAAGGGGTGGCAACGGCTCAGGGCATCTGCCCGGCTCCAGCCCACCCAGAGTACGGTCTGTGACAACGGGAGCAGCCAGCAGGATCCCAGTGCTGGAGGCCAGGGAAACGGGTGAGGAAAGAGCCAAAATCCTCCCTACAACTGCCCCTTTCTGCTGCTCTCTAAGGGCCGGAGCTGGGAGCCCCCCGGTGATGGGGCTGGATCCCCGGCAGGGTCTGTGCCCCGCACCGCTGGGGTTTGCGTGCAGGACGGGGCGAGCGGGGGGGCCCAGCCTCCACCGTGGCTCTGCAGGGCCGAGGTGCCAGGAGAGCAAAGGGGCGAAGCCAGGTTACTCGTGTGGCTTTTGCTTCCCTGCGCTTACCGGCAGGGCAGGTTTGCTGGCTGGAGCCGGTGTCCCTGGAAGCTCATTTCCACTGAGTCTCCGTGACTTGTGCATCTCTTTCCCCTTCCTCAGCATTGCTCCAACCCCGTGTACATACACATCGAAATGCAATGTTACTCCTCAGAGCCCCAGCGACAGATTTGTCCTCATTTGCCCCCAAAGTTCTTGCGCTGCTTCAGTGACGAACAAAAAGCACCACCCTCCATCTCAACCCTGCCCAGGCTCTTTCGGAGGCTGGATGCTTTACAGGAGTTATTGTTGCTGGAATGTGGGGAAAAAAGCTAATGGGTATAAAACTTACATTCAAAATCTAGAAATTGGGTTAAACAAAAAAAATATATTTTTTTTAGCTTTTGTGCTTGCGTAATCTTTGGCAGTGGGTTTGCTTCAGGCTGGCTGGAGTTAACATTGGGAGTGCAGCTCCAGCCTGGCAAGCGCTGCTGTGATCTTGTGTGTTTTCCAAGGGCAAGAGCACGTGGCAGCAAGAAAAACAGAAGAGAAAAACTGACAAAGAGATGAAATATCACAGTCCCGGGTTAGGACATTGTGTTTCTGTGCCATATGCCAGGCTGTCTAGGCATTTCTAGAAGTTTGGGCTAAAAATCCAACGAATTCTGGGGGCTTTGGGGCTCTTCCTACACATAAATGTGGGTTTGCTTTAGTAGGCAGCTTGCAAGGCTGATCGTCCTGTTGCGCTGGTGGGTCAGCTGTCCGCGACACCTCGAGCTGCCCTGCTGCTCTGATAAATGATGCACTAATTATAGATCCCATCCTATACCTCTTGTTCAAGCTTTGCCTTTTAAAATGCTGTAAATATGTATATAAAGCGTTGCAAAACTTTAAAGAATGCATTTAAGAGGGGGTTGCCAAAGGCTGGGATCAAGCACATGAGAAATTCAGTATGTCCAAAGAGAACAGCGGTACAGGTTAATTCCTTTAAAGGACCAAACAAAGGTTTTAATTATGGCAGATTTTTTTTTCTTTCAATAATGAAGTAAATGCCCGAAGAAGCTGAAAAGCCAGGGTAGGGCAGCACGACTGCTTTCCATATAACCAGGGTTATCATTTTTGGAACTGAGGATAAAGAAGTGCCTGGGGCCAGAAGGAACCTAAACTTCAGCTCTGCCTCCTATTTTAAAGTTGCACTAATTTCATTGAAGCTAGTAGAGTAAAAGCAGAACCACATTTGCAAAAAACCTGAACGTCGAGTTGGGATAAATAACTTTTTCTGACAGAAGCTGTGTTTTTTAGCTATTAAAAGGGAGTTTATAGTTCAGGCTATTTACTTTGAATGGGAGCTCTTCCCTGAAATGTTCTGATGTCTGCCATTAGTCATATGGCCTTTGGTTAGACCTGCTCTGATTTTACAAACCCTTGCGTTCAGATATCAAAACTGTAAGTTTGCTGAATAGGTCTGCTTATTTCCTTAATCTTTTCCATAGCTAGAATTTTACCAGGCAAGAGATAAATCCCCCCAAGTTTTCATACTTCTGATTTTTTTTTAACTCTTGTACAGTTTTTCCATGATGCAAAGGTGCAAAAGACCATTTATTTCAGCTGTGAACACAGGTATCAGGCTGCTTTTAGAAAAAAAAAGAAGAAGAAAAGAGAGAGAAGGGCTGTTGGAGTCCTTATTGCTTTACTGCCACGCTGTTGCATGAATGTGGATTGCGGTAGTGCCACTGCTGCCAAAATGCTGGAGAACTGAAGGGAAACCCCAGCAACCTCGTCTTCCCTGCCCTTTGGGTGGCTGTTGTGCACGAGTTCTCACCGCTGGTGCGCACTGGTGCAGGCTGCTGGGGGGCATGCAACCTGCAGCGTGCAGCATGAGGCATGCATCAGCATGCAGCACGAAGGGGGCAACCTGCAATGTGAGCATGAAGCATGCATGATGCAACTCGCACCCTGCAGCACGGAAGGTGCAGCCTGCAGCATGAAACATGCGACATGCAGCGTGCAACTGTGCGCCCCGCCCGGCGCACGCGCCCGCCGGTGCGACGCGGAGGAGGAAGAGGAGGAGGAAGAGGAGGAAGAAGGAGGCGGCGGCGGCGGCGGCGGCGGAGCGGGGCCTGGCCGTCCGCTCCGCCGCGATGGACAGCTCGGGCAAGGAGCGGGAGGCCGTGCAGCTCATGGCCGAGGCCGAGAAGCGGGTCAAGGGCTCGCACTCCTTCCTGCGGGGGCTCTTCGGGTGAGCGGCCGCGCAAAAAGGGGGGTGCGGGGGGGGGTGCAAAGGGGGGTGCGCACAGAGGGAGCTTGCAAAGGGGAGGGTGCAAAGAGGGGGTTGCAAAAGCGGCGTGGAGGGTGTGCAAAGGGGGGGGTGCGCAGGGCTGCAAAGTGGGGGGGCAGAGAGTGCGAAGGGGGGGCTTGCAAGGGGGGGATGCGCAGTGTGCAAAGGGAGGGTTGCAAAAGGGGGTGCGTGCAAGGGGGGATGCAACGGGGATTTGCAAAGGGGGATGACAGTGCATAAAGGGGGGGTTGCAAAGGGGGATGCGTGGTGTGCAAAGGGGGAGGGTTGCAAAAGGGGGATGGGCAAAGGGGATGCGCAGGGGTGCAGAGAGGGGTGCGCAGAGTGCAGAAGGGGTTTTGCAAGGGGGAGATGCACAGTGGGCAAAGGGGGATTTGCAAAAGGGCGTGCAAAGGGGGGATGCACAGGGGTGCAAGGGAGATTTGCGAAGGGGGATGCATGGTGTGCAAAGGGGGGCATTGCAGGGGTGCAGAGGGGGATGCATAGAATACAAAAGGGGGTGTGAGAAGGGGGGTGCACGGTGTGCCAAGGGGAGGGTTGCCGAAGTGGGGCACGGTGTGCACAGCGGGCATGGGGCAGATCAGAGCCAGGCCTGTGCATGGGGTGCCCTGGGCAGGTAAACCCCGAGTGGCCAGGGATTTATTTATTTATTTATTTATTTATTTTGATTTGGGGTGGGGACAAATCTAGAAAGCAAAAGCATTTCCTGGAAGATGCAGCAGGATTTTTGGGTGCGATTTTTGGGTGCGAACTGGCAAGCTTTGCCAGGAGGCATTGCCAATGGGGTTTCTGGTTTCTTCTTTCCAGTTTTTGGTCTGGGACTTTTTTCCCCTCTTCTTTGCTTTGCTGATTTATTCAAAGGCGTATATTAATTTAAACTCAGCATTTGGCCAGTGTGTGCGCTAAGTTTGTAGGGCTTATGGTTTGTGTTGATAAGGGTCTATTTTTATGCACAGTGGGATTTCCCTCCCCCCCCCCAACCATATCTGCTTTTGATTTTTTTAGTCAAGCTGAGCTTTGGGGATTTAATGCTGATGTTATAGGGGTGTAAACGTTTATTGCTCATGCATGTTTAAAGCAATTCCTGGATTGCACAAGTCAGGGGGGCCAGTTTAGCGAAGTGATGCCAAGGGTGATGTCGGAAGTCTCCTCTCCTGCAGGCTTTTTGCAGTTCAGGAGGTTTTTGGAACAGGCTTATAGTTTTAAAGATTATTTTCTGTCTAGCAGCACCGTTTTGCTTCTGTGTTTTTGGCAAGAGGCCCTGTTGCAGTTTCCTTGGTCCAAGGCTTCGTCCCTGCAGCTCCCAGTGCCAAACCATTGCTTTAAAGCATGATTTGGGGCCCAGAAACCTGAAAGTGCCATTTTTCAGAGAGAGGGAGTATTACTCATCCTGCAATTGTGTCAACCCTTTGGGTTTCACCCTCATTTCCATGAATCTTTCCTCCCTGTCCGTTTGTAGTGTTGGCCATGTTTTTTTGCTGAATAATTCCGGGTCCCCGCGGGATAGCAAGGAAGGGACCAAGGTCCTCGGCCTGTCGGGACTGGTGCCAGCCTCAAGCAATAGTGGGGGCACTGAGGGATCGGTGTGTTTTTAAGAACGGAGGCATTATTGCAATAAATGTTTTGTCGTGTTTTGCAGTCTGATGGACCAACAGGGGGCAAAGATGAAATTGCAGAATGTATCGGAGCAATGTTGAGCTTGTGAAATCTGCAAAAACCATGCAATGCGAGATAACTTGCTGTTTTTAAAGGAGTTATTGGCTTATGGGGCAGCTCTGGGAAGTAGCACCAAAAGAGCGGTTTCTTGCTCCACAGGTGCTTTTGCTTTCCTCTTTTAGAGTTTAGGGTTTCTGCTCTGGATCCGCTCCTGGAGCAACTAGTGCTGGAGGCAAAGGGGGAAACCAGCCTCAGTGACACAAATGCTCCCGACAGTGGCTCGGGCTTGAGCAATTTTGATTTGCAAAAATGCCTGGAGACTTGACTTTTCTGAAGAAACAAGCCCCTAGAATCATAATTTGGGGACTTGGTTTTAAAAGCAGGATTGGCTTTTTTTTTATTATTATTATTTTAAGAAAAGAGTGTGTTACGCGAAGGAGGGGGTGAACGTGGCTGGACTTGTGTTGTTGGGTTGTGCTTGTGCAGATTTTTTTCGATGCTTTTGATGCATCTCGGTAACAGCCTGGCAAAATCTGATGCCCACAACCTAGGAAGCAGAATTTTAAAGAACCAGATTTAAAAATAAATTCCTTCTGAGTCTCACCGAGATTAATCATGCAGGGCATGTGTGAGATCGTAATCCTCGTGGGCAGTTTTCCTAAAACCCTTGGAGTGAACCAGCAGATTTCCAGAGGCAAATTTCTCATTTTCTTTTGCTAAAAATAGATGCAAAAAAAACCCCAACACCCCTAAACAAGGTTTCTTATTTAGACAGCAGAAAAATGCCCAAATACTCTCCTCTCCTTGTTCCCTTTTGCACATCGCCTGCAAAAGCAATTGGATTCTGACAGAAAGTCAAGAAAGAAAATAAACCCCCAAAAGGTTGTTATCTTACCACTACCTAAATTAAATTGCTGCTCGCTACTCTTTTGCTTGCTTTATAATTTGTTTGGAAAACAAATCAGGCTTTTTGGCTGCTTGGTTTTTATTCTGCATAACTGGCACATCTAATAGGAATAAATTATTGCTGGAGAGCAGCTTGAAAAGACCTACCTGGACCTGGCTTAATGAAAGATAACTTAAATGCTGTTCTTATTTAATCGAAAGTAGTTGCAGAGTATAAAGCTCCCATCTCACGTGCAGAGAAAAGCAGATTTTGGCTTCTCCCCGAGACCATCTGGAAGTAGTGCGTTGTCCGGCGGGACTCCGAGGGTTGGGAGCAGATCAGCCTGGCTGCCAGGTGATCTTCCCATGTGGGTGTGCAAAAAACAATAGCTTTCACCTTTTAAGAAATAATGCTGCGCAAATAACATTTGCATCCATAGCGCAGTAATATTGATTAATTTTTCCTGAAGAGCTTCATTTGCTTGCATAAGTGCTTTTTTTTTTTTTGAGACTAAAAGGTTGGAGAACATCTCATTTTGCAGGGTTTAGTGTTACCTATTGTCTCTTTGTGGGGCTTTAGTTCATGCAAAAAGCAGTTTTTAAGGGTAAAAATAGTCAGTCTTGAGAAACTGTGTGTATTTTGAAAGAAAACGCAATCATCTATAAGAAGGGCCAAAAGAAGAAAAAAAAATACAGCAACAATTATTTTCATCTTCTGCTCATCGGCCAGCCAGTCTGGCTTTTTCATTAACTTTTTGTTAAAGAAGACAGAAACGAACTTTGAGGAGTAAGTGCCTGAGGAAATATGCATTTAATTAACAAAAAATATTCAAATTCTCTCTTAAGATAAATTATATTTTCATCAATAATCATGCAGTTCAGGAAGCCGAATTAGATTACTCTAATTCATCAATCAGAATATTTTGAGTTGTTCTTTCCTTTGTGTTCCTTACTGGAAAATATAGACAGAATTGAAAACCAAATGTCGTGTTGAACTTTGGTTTGATAACATAAATTTACTCGATGAGAGTGTGTGCGCATGTTCATTATGCAGGTAGTGAGATGTATAGCATCTTTTAATTTTTGTTTTATTTTACATTCTCTGAACAATGTTGTAGTTATTATCACATACTGGACTCTGTTTTTGCAGGTATTTTGCAAAGTGTCTCATATTGCTCTCAAACTTGGTTAAATTCCTTATCTTGACACCACTGGAGTAAAGAAGAATTTGAACCGCACTGGGTGAAACTCTTCTTGCATAAAGGTTTTGCATGAAATTGCAAGTCCCAAGGGAGTCTGTGGTGCAGCCTGTCGCTGGGACAGGCCGTTTCATGAAGGACCTGGTGGTGAACCTCCTATTTTAACTCTCTGGTGCCACAGAAAGGGGAAAAAGTACTTTTGTGTTGAGATCATCTGACTGTAACCATCTAGACAATTGTGGCAAATGATGCATCAGTTTTGGCCTGGGCTCAGATGAGAAGTAGATGCAGGGAAGGATGCCAAGGAGGTAGTATATCAGAGTTTGATGTTGCTCCCAACTTGGAGATACTTAAGAGTTTTGCGCATTGAAAATGTTTTTATTAGCACAACATAACACCCATCTCTGCTGCTCTGACATGAGTGTTCATGATGTGAGGGACAGCTCACAGGACTCAATAACCTTGAAGATTTTACTCATTCATTTTTGGAAATGCAGGCCTTGGGTCAACATGCATAATTCCCTCTTAAAACAGGTTAAATCTGGAAGCTCAGATGCTTGGCTTTCAAACCTCCAAACCAGTGGTTTCTTAAGCTTCACTCTGTCTCCGAGTTGAAAGGATCGGGTCTTGCTTGTAATGCTTCCTCAGATCCTCGCTGCATGGAGGACCCAGACACAGCACTTCTTTAACACACCGTTTTATTTAGGTGTAGGAGAGGTGCAATTCAGGAGCAAATCTGCATCCGGACCTGCAGCTTGTTGCAGAAAGAAAAAGGTAGAAAATTCCTCTGAACTAATCGATTTCTTCCTTTTAGGACATATTCTAGTGCTTCACCCACTGACTTTGCCTTTTGCCCTGGGGGGATCCTGTTCATCCTGGAGTTGAAACAGATGCTCTTTGGGTGGCTTAATTTAATCTTTCCTTGAGAATACAGTGCTTTCTCCTTTTTTATGTGAGCTTTTTTCTTTCTTCCCCCTTCCTCTATTCCTTCTCTTCATCACCCTGAGGTCAAGAAGAAAAGCCCTTCCAGGGTGCTGGAGAAAAACAGCAGTAGTCTCTATTTAGTAGACAAGTAAAATGCAGTGCATGGTGAGCAGTGAGATAGAGGACGTTTCCCATGGGAAAACTAGCAATAACCCCCTCTTCTAACTGATGTTAAGCAACTTCTGAATGTGGAAAGGAGCATCGATCATGTAGGTTGGACGGGACTGCCAGAGATCTAATCCAGCCTCCTGCTCAGAGCAGGTCCAATTTCAATCAGGTTGCTCAGGCCCATGGCCAGCCAAGGGCTGAATATCTCCAAGGCCAGAGAGTCTACAGGCTCTCTGGTCCCCTGCTCCCGTGTTTCACCACCCTTATGATTCTCTACCTACCCCGGTGCTCCAGCCCCTGACCATCCTGGTGGCCTCCACTGGAATTGCTCCAGTACATCAGTGTATTCTCTATGGGGAAGCACAACGCTGGGCACAGCATCCAGATGTGGTCTCCAGTGCCAAATGAGGGAACAACCATGTCCCCTACAGCTCCATATGTGCTTGGCCTTCATGGCTGCAAGAATGCACAGCTGACTTGTGCTCAACTTACCCACCAGGAGTCCTCTGTCTTTTTCTGCAAAGCTGCTTTCTAGCTTGTCACCCCCAAGCAGCAGGATAGGCTGGGATTATTAGATCCCAGATGCAGAAATTTGCATTTTCCTTTATCAAAATTCTTGAGGTTCCTGACGGCCCATTTTTGAAGCCTGTTGGGGTCCCTCTGAACAGCAGCTCTGCTCTCCAGTGGGTCTGTTGCTGCCCCCAGTTTGATACCGTTTGCTGGGAGTGCACTCCTTCCCATCACCCAGCTCATTAATAAAGATGTTAAACGATATTGGCCCTGAGGGTTGCCACTGGTTGGACTTTGTGCTGCTGATCACTATTTTAAGCCTGATGGTCTAGCTGATTTTCCACCCACATTATTATCCACTTTTCCAGTCCATATCTCTCCAGTTTGGCCATAAAGATACAAAGGGAGACCATGTCAAACACCTTGCTGAAATCAAGATATACAACATCCACTGCTCTCCCTATATCTGCGCAGCCTGTGGCCTCGTAGAAGGTAGGTGGGTTGGTCAGATGTGATTTGCTCCCAATCACTTTCTTGTTCAAGTGGCTGGAAAGGGCTTTCTGGATGATCTACTCCGTAATCTTCCCAGGGACTGAGGTTAGGCTGAGCGGCTTGTAGCTTTCCAAACCCTCCTTCTTGGCTTTCTTGCTTGAAGAGAGGTGTGATGACTGCCTTTTTCCAGTCCTGACAAACTTCCAGTGATTGCCATGACCTTTCAAAACTGATAGAGAGCAGCCTTGCCGTGACGCTGGCCACCAACTTCAGTGCCCTAGGATGCATCCCATGTGGGTCCGATGGACTTGTGTATGATCAAAGCATGTAGGTGCTCCCTACCTCTATTTTTCCCTAGCGTGGGTGATGTAAAGCTCCCACAAACATTGCTAGTAGAACTGGGGAACTGCAGCGCATGAGGACAGCCGTTACCAGTGGAAAGTGGGCAAAAATGCACCAAGTCCCTTGGTCTTTTCTGCATCCTTTGTCACCTGGTGCCTGGCCCCACTGAGCAGCTGCAGACATGGGTTCCTCTGCCCCCAGAGCAGTCTCCCTTGGGCTTCTGCCAAGCAGATCCCTGAATGAGCCTAGCTCTGCTCTCCTGTAGTGCAGGGTTGCTGTTCTGCTGTCTCCTCCTCCACCTTCATGTCTTCAACCAGATCTTGCGCAGAGGCGCAGCAGAGCATCTCCCCTGCTCAGCTAATTGGGGGGCTGCATTAGGTCCTCAGCACCCTCCAGGCATCTCCTTCATTGCTTGTGCCACCATGGCCTTTCCAGCATGAAGTCCATCTACCTCCTCACTTTGCGCAGGCGGTGTGCGTACAGCAGACACCCACCACGTCACCATCATCATGGTTGACTCTTCATAGTTCACTTAATGAGCAGACGCAGAAAAGGGCTCGGTGTGGTAGGTTTGTTGGAGAGCAGTCCCGACCTACAGTCAAAGCTCATTCCTCGTAAAACAAATTAAGGGGAACTGGCATTGGGATCGACAAGAAGGACATTCCTGATATGCTTAGTGCAAGCCTGGGTCTCCCACAGAGATGGCTGCAAACAAGAAACACTCAGGCGCGTTGTGAGGCACGTAAGAAATAACATTTGGGGTCCTGCAGGAAAGAGCTATGACAGGTCTTGAACATATCTGTGACCCCTGGGGCTTTCCACCTAGAAGAGGAATTGGACTAGTATGCAGATGAGTGAAGCAATGGTGGGGGGGGGGGTTAGGTAAAAACAAATTTTCTGATGTCTCAGACTCATTTGCAGTAATCGTTCGAAATTTTACTAGAGTGAAAATTGGGGCTTGTATGTCTTAGCTGTCAGCCGAGAAATGTTTGTGGTGTATTGAGTATGTGCACTCCTCCTTCCACAGCCCCAGCATTACTACTGTCGTATCGGAGCCTCTTGGCGTCGTTAATGGATTTATTCGTACAGTAATTTTGCGTGGGAGAGCAGCCTGCTCTGCTCACGCTTTGCAGATGAGGGACCTGAATCAAAGAGTAGATCATGATTTGCACAAAGCTCCAAACTCTTCAGGGATGGACAAAACTCATAGGCTGCCATTTCAGCACCGGGCGTCCATCTGCTTTTCTGCCCCTGCTTTATGGAATGATAAAAAAAAAGCTGCTTCTGTCTAGAAAAGACTTGATTATTAGTTTTTGTCAGCTTCCACCGGCTTGTTGTTTGTGCCATGACATGGGAGACCTAATCAAGTGTTAACTGAACTTCTCTCTGCTTCCCTGATTTTTCTGACTTTAAAAGCTGTCCATGCAGCATGCAAGGCAGTTAAGAAGTCCAGTTGTTTCCCACACTTCTGCTATACTGCTTTCTAGAGGACTGGAAATCCTTCCCCATTTTAGGATATGGGCCCTGCACTTTGCTTTCACAGATGGTTCAACCCAGAGCGTGTTGCTGGACAGATGCAGCCCTGCTCTCGCCACCCTTGGAGCACTTCTTTATGTAGATAGATAGATAGATAGATAGATAGATAGATATCTCCATTTAGGTAGCCCCATGGCAATCCAAACTGGCAGACTGGCATCTGGAGTATTTTAAAAATATTCAAAAATTCTATAATGTCTGATCTGAAGTGTCTCTTCCCCCTCTTCCTCTGTTCACTGCAGCAGTAGCAATGCTGGTGGCATGGAGGCAATTGTTGGAGAAGGCATGGGAGCTGCTGGCAGCCGGCCGGCTCTTGCCTCGGCTTCTCCTGTTCTTCTCAGCCAGCTCTCCAGCGCTGGCTTTGCAAACTGTGGACCTTGCGTGGTCTTCTTGGTTGGTTTTCCAGAATGTGATGGGAGGAAATTCAGTGTAAGCCCTGCATGAGCCAGTATATTTTATAAGAAGTTGATTTGCTTAGAAAGGATCTTGTAAAGATGAGGGTCTCCTGAGACACCAATGTGGTTGAGCTACCTAAAATCTGGTTTTCCTCTCTCTGAACAATATAATGCTTGCATTGTATCTTCTGGGCCTTACCCTGTGTATTGGGATTATACCTGTTTCAGGAGAAGAAAGTGATGGGAGCCCTGTGTGAGGCACAACTGGGACGATGGTGAATGTCTCTCTGTTTATGTAGTACAGAGGGGCAAGGTCACCAGAGCTATTAGGGTTGCAACTTCCCAAACTTTATTTTAGCTTCTGGCTCATGTTTTAATTACTGTATTTCATTGCAGCACAGTGTAATTGGCGCTCTCGCTCTCTTTCAGGGGAAATACCAGAGTAGAGGAAGCCTGTGAAATGTATACCAGGGCTGCAAACATGTTCAAGATAGCTAAAAACTGGAGTGGTAAGTACAGCCACAGCCTGTTTGTCAGGGAGAAGGGTTGGAGCATTTCTCATGCTGGGAGGACCTGTGAAGCCTGGAGCGGCGTGGTGCAAATGATCAAAGTGGGGTTTTAGTTCATAGGCTGTTTCCATGGGAGTGGTTCCTACGGCAATGCAGTTTCTATTTCTGGGAGTGGAGGCCTTAGCTGCACTTTTTGCAAGTCTTCCTCCAAACACGTGTGTTGGTTTCCAGATTTGTGTGTGGTTGAACACTGCAGTTCAACAGAACTGGTGCATGCATTGTTTACCTTCGAGTTCAGGAATTACAAATCGGGCAGGAGGAATTAGCATCCTGACCTTGATTTCTTTGTGCATAGGTTGCATCTGCTGCTACATGCTTTTCTAAGCTATGCTGCTGCTCATGCAGCTCCTTCTCCAAAATTACCTGTTACAAGGGGAGTGAAATCCAGTGCACTTCAAGATCCAAAGGATTCCCCTTTCCTGGTCCACTAGATGCAAGACTGCTGTGGTCTCCTATTGCTAGGTTCAGCCACTGGCGAGGGTGAATGCCTGTTTCCAAGGATGAGCATGTATTCCCATGTTCATGCCCTTGTGCTCTGTACAGATGGGGTTGACCTCCAGCGGACTGACATGCAGAGCAGTGACATGACCAGCACCCCTTGCACACAAGCAGCATTTGCAAAAACGGGATTGCAGATGGCCTGTTCCTCCTCTTACTGAATGATGCAGCTTCAAGCTTGCTGGCTCATGCATGCTCTTCTACAGGTCTCTGCAGGAGCTGGCCCCAACCCCTGGTCCCAGGGGACATGTGCACACACATATATATGCGCATATGCATGTTATATTACATATATATATGATGTTACTATGCCATGCACAGTGTTACTGAGGTGGTTGTATAGGTATCGCTTGCCTTGTAAGGTTCTGCTCCCAAAGAGGTCCGTGGTGCTGCCCCTCAGTGACGTTTCTCACCTAATTCCCCCTTAACCACCTGTGAAATTTGCCATTGCGCACGGTGCCATTGGTATTTCTGTTGGCTTCTCATGCTGATCTGTCATGTCCTGGTGTTTCTCATGTCGTGTCCAGTAGACGAATCTTGGGTTGGGGCCACTTAACTGCCTGGGTACCTTAATGGTGTGAAATTGGGGTAGCTGTGCTGAGAAGCAGGTTTTTGCACCAAGATACAGGGCAAGTGCAGGTACTTCTGCAAACAGACAGACTTGGATCTGTTTGGGGAGTTCATGGAAACGTCTTGCCATCGTACTGTAATTCTGCTTACTCGATGGGACTGGAGAGGTAAATCCTGTCTGTGTTTCTTTCCCAGCCGCAGGGAATGCGTTTTGCCAGGCAGCCAAACTTCACATGCAGCTGCAGAGCAAACACGATTCGGCCACCAGCTTTGTGGATGCTGGGAATGCTTACAAAAAAGCAGATCCACAAGGTAAGGCAAATGAAATCCTGGGTTATTTCATGCAAATCTTATTTGTGGAGTAGCTGGTACACTGAAGTTTTCCTTAGTCAACTGCTTTGTGTGCTTAAAGATCTTCAGTGTAGACTACCGCAAAGCCTTAAGCATAGCCTTGGCTTCTACTTTTCAGGCAAGATATTTGCTTAAAGGTAACGTTACTTGCAGAGTATGACTGGGCAGGGAACACCTTATCATGGTTGTATAGGTCTGATGGAAATTCTGTGAATTAATGACATTTTTTCTTGGGATGGAGCTGCAGGTCTGCTAGGTGAATCCTTGCATTTTATAGAGAGATTATCTGTAGTTGCCGCACACTGCATACTCCTTCCGCCACAAAATATAAGGGATCTATAGTTGTTAGTACTCTACTAGCAATAATATAAATCATGTTGCCAGTTGTATCTGGAAGGTGGTTTATAGTCCTGTCCCTGGGTAATGTCTCAGGAGCATTACAACTGCATTCGTTGCTTTGAAACAAGATGTGATTTTAAGTGGCCTTTGATTATGTATTTTTTTTAAATGAACCTACTTTATAGACAAGATTTTAGAAGGTTGGGGCGAGACCCTAAATGAAATTCCTGAAAAGAGCTCTGAAGACACTTGCTCAGGACTGATGCCACTGTTCTGTAACTCTAAAATACAAATTGCCTGGAAAACGGCAGCCCTGTGTATTTACTAGATTAGCATTTCAAAGTTTTTTCCATTTGAGCATGCAGCCTGATAGACTTGGAGTACCACTTGGCTGTATTCTGCCCATCCTAATTTTTGACAGTCATTTCGATGTCAGAATTGTTGCCTGCACTACAAGGCAGGCTGTCAGCGAGATGCGGATATCTAAATCTGGTCTGAGTGGGGGAATCATGATTAGGTTTGCAAATACAAAACCACTGGTGACATTGCGTGTCCCCATGCATGGGCGTGAAAATGTGTGCCTGTCGTCCCAGGCGTATGTCTGTACAGGAGTAGATATTTAAGGAGCTGGTTTGTACTCTGCCGAACAGAAGTATTACCACGACCTGATGAGCGATTTTGCGGGGGTTGTTCTGAAATTCAAGGTGTCTGATGTGCTGGCTGACCTTGTGTTGTTTTTCCCGACTGCTCACGCTGCAGAGGCCATCAACTGCTTAAATGCAGCTATTGATATCTACACTGACATGGTAAGAAGCCATGCTGGCTGGGTAGGTTGTGGACTGATACGTGGTTAATCGTGTGACTATAAGAGAGAGAGCTATCCCATTTACCCTGACGCTTTGTAGATGTTATATGTGCCAGACTGAGAGGGAAACCCCCGTCTCATTCATAATCTCTTATATTTTCTAGGGGAGATTCACTATTGCTGCCAAACATCACATCACCATTGCGGAGATTTATGAGGCCGAGCTGGTAGATATTGAGAAGGTAAAGACGATAATGACTGACTATGTTGTTACTGCTATGTTGTATTTCCTTCCCTAGCCAGAAGAACACCGAGATCAGCTTGGTTGACAAAATTTGTCTTTCATCCAACAGTAGGCTTACTTATGTGAGTACAAGTCACTGAAATTAGAGTTACTCTTACAGCAGTCTCAGTGAAGTGTTGATCATCAGCAGTCTTTCCAGTTGTCCATGTTTAATCTAATTACTTGACAAATAACTACAAAAGTCAGTGACAGCAGGTTTGGTGCTTGCATGATGGTTCAGAGTGATAGAGCTAATAGGTTGGGACAGAAGTGGAGGTTTTTCTCCCTCCCCACCGCAAGGATATCCTAATTATTTGCAAGTTAGTTATCTGCAAGAGAGTGGTGGTGAAGCTCCTGCATAACTTTCTTTCCTGTGACATAGCCCTGAAAACCTGCTCCAGAAGATACTACGTGGAGGAGGCTGCAGTGGTCTAGGGTTGACTTCTGCTGCCATTACACATCCCAACACGCTTTTTGCAAGGACTGAGCGGTTTAGACCTGTCAGTCTGGAAAGGTGCCTTTGGACATGGATTTCACCCTAAGGAAACCGCCAGGGCTGGGTTTGGAGACAGCTGCAAAGTGCTGCTGCCGACCAGAGCATGGTCCCCAGCAGATACCTGTCTGTGCACTGCCAGCAGAGGTTTTGAAAATACACTCACCAGAGCTGAAGTTATTAGGATTGGCTCTCAGGATGGGGAAACTGGAATTGGTGTTGGAAAGATGGAAGCATCTCTTGTCATCGTAACCAAGTACCTGTCACAGGGAACATGCAACTTGATTTCTAAACAGAATAGCATTAAATACATAGCAGGCCAACTAGTTACAAATCTTGTACTGGCGGTGGTTTGCTGAATGCAAATTTATCATTTCTAGATACTATTTTCTAGAGAATCGTTTGCCTCATCAGTTCCACTTCATCAGATCCTGTCTGTCTGTATTAACAATTTCACCATTAACTGTCCACATGCAGTCCTACTTAAATTGAGCATTATGTCAGGACAGGTCTTTTAATAAAAAGTTTATCATGTCGTGGCAAAATGGAGAGAAGATGTTGCATTGTGCTTATGAACATTTTTATCTCAATAGAACATTTTTATCTCAATAGTAATATCTCACCTTTATTAAACATGCATTGGCATTTAGGGTTTTTACCAAGTTCACAGTAAAAGCTTGAAGGATGGCATAGCGTTTTGAGTTCGCTGGAGGCCAGTGATGTTGCCTCACTTCCCAAGAAATGCCGCAGGGTGCTACAGTGTTGCTCCTTCCACCTGCAGAGCAAAAGAACTTTTGTAAATGTGGTCACTGTGCGCTCATCTAACCAAAAATGTTACTTCAGAAGCGATATTAATGTTTTTTTGTCTCCCAGGCAATTGCACACTATGAGCAGGCTGCAGACTATTACAAGGGAGAAGAATCCAACAGGCAAGTTGTCTTTGCAAAATAATTACTTTCAACAAGGAAGGGTTAGAAATGTGGATTTCTCCTAAATTGCACCCTGCCCCTCCCTAAACTCCCAGGCTCTTCCGAAATGTCCTTTGATTGGATGCCCAAAGCCTCCATAAATATTTATAGCTTTAGCAGGTTTGGTACCTTAGGGTCCAAATGTCTTCATGCAAATTGAGTTTCTAAAGAAAGCCTTTTAGATTCACATCTAAGGCTCTTATCCCTGCAAACAGGCTTGGCTTGTTTTGGATGTCCATTCTGGATGCGCAGAAAATGCAGGATTGAAAGGTCCGTGCTCAGCTGAAAGTCTTCCTGCAATTCTGTGTGGTTTTAATTTTGACCATTTAAAAAAAAGTTGCTCTGCCATGCAGCTTTTATATACACTAAGTAGGGGAGGTAGTGCTTGGAGATACCGGGGCGCAGACTTTTTTTTTTCTCCCCACCGGTGGCTAAGACACTACTACTTACTTTAATTGTATTGGTTGCAGTTCAGCCAACAAGTGTCTGCTGAAGGTTGCTGCTTACGCCGCTCAGCTGGAGCAGTACCAGAAGGCCATCGAGATTTATGAGCAGGTTAGTGTGAGCTCATCTCTTGCACTGGCACCAGCAATGGGGGTTACAATATTAGGGCAATCTCAGCTGTGGAGGATGGAATGAGCTTTCCGCTATAAGACTGAGTTTTGTCCATTCCCTGTAGCCGAGCCTTTAAGGACTCGCCTACATGTTAAATTTCGGGTCTCATCCAGGGTGGAAGGTTTTTTTGTTTAAATGATGCTGCAAACCAGTTGAGAAATGCAAAATAGGAAAAAGTCTGATCCAAAGCCAAAAATTCATTGAAATGAAAAGCAGGTCAGTGCGGTAGTCTCTCAAAATTGTCAGGGCCTGGAAGCTTCAAATCTTGCATATTTTGGAGTTGATTATGCCTTTAAAAGTAGCAGCTTGTTTCTCTGTTTTTAAGAATTGCTTTAACTTAAGCTTTTTTTTTTTTCCTGAATCCCTATTATTATACTTTTGCACTCTTCCTGCATCCCTGCAGAGATGCTGAACTCCTGTTTATCAGCACAGTACTCCTGAACTGATGGCAGTGCTTGACACCAGGTCCTTGGGCAGACGGGCTATGTGGGGATTTTTTCCTTCACTTTGGATTAGTCAAAAATCCATCTAGCTTCCCAATAGCTTTTTGTAAAGACACTGGCAATCTTTTCACGGTCTTTCTTCGCAGACAGTTGTGTGGTGCCACATGTAATTTGAATCTGCTGTTGTGTTTTTAATTCAGTTCCTAACAATGTAATTTTCTTTGGTAATGATATGTCTAGGTTGGAACAAATACTATGGATAACCCTTTGCTCAAGTATAGCGCGAAAGAGTATTTCTTCAAAGCTGCCCTGTGCCACTTCATTGTGGATGAACTGAACGCTAAGGTTAGTGGTTATCCTGAACTTCCTGCGTCCACGTTGCCTTCGCAAGAGCGATGTTCCTGCAGGCACAGGAACTTGCATATCTGTTGCATGGGTTGAAACTTTTATTTCCGCATATATGTTATTTTCCCCCAAAAGCGTGGGGAGGGAAGGGGCTCTGCCCACATGTGGCTGGGAAAGTGCCGTGCTGCTTTCCCGGGAGAGCAGTGGGGGCGCTGCCATCGACGGGTGCCTGGCAGAGCCCGGAGCCGTTATGGCTGTGAGTGCCTGGGTGCAGATCTAAGGGCTATAATGGCTAAAATAGCATTAAGCTCTGCAAAGCAAGCATAATTAAGAGCGAGCTGCAGTGATTCCAAGGCAGGAGGTTCAGGACGCTTGTTAAGGACGCTCCTTTGGAGCACCCAGCTTTGAAGACTGGTGTCAGAAGCCAGGAGTTTTCCTTCTTTCTGCTCTGTACTCAGTCCCTACCTGCTTCTGCTGCTTTGCTCTTGTCCACTTGAGGCTTCAACTCGGAGTCGACTCCGATCGGCCAAGCTCTGAGCTTGCGTCTGTGTGTCCTTGTGCTCTTGGGTTTACTGGGAATATTTTCTCAAGCTCTCTATGCTGTTTTAGGACTAGGTGACTGGAAGACAAGAACTGAAATAAAAAGCAGGTATTTGTATGCGAAATGAACTCAAGGGTTAGCTTCTCTCTTCCAGCTGGCGCTCGAGAAATACGAAGAAATGTTCCCAGCGTTCACAGATTCAAGGGAGTGCAAGCTATTAAAAGTAAGTAAAACCACTATTAAAATAACGCTGTCATGTTTGAAAATGAATACTGCCCTTTTCCGTGGCATCTTTTCACCTTGCCGGGGTTTGGTCTCATGGTCAAACCTTGTAGAAGACATCAAGCTCAGTTTGCATGGGATTTATAGCACGCTTGTGGAAGCAGCTGCTGGAGAAAGGTTTTTCTAGCTAACTTTTAAAATCTTTTCTTGTGTTCACGGGGAGGTGGGTTGCAGAGGGACCCAGGCGGTGGCTGCCGAGCACCGCGGCGCCCCCGGGGAGGGGGGACCCGAGGGAGGTGCCTATGGACTGGCCAGGCGGGAGCATCCAGCAACGCAATATTTAACTGAAGCAAAACCGCATGCCGACTTCTAACTTTGCATGGTGTTGTGCTAGAAACTGCTGGAAGCCCACGAGGAGCAAAACTGCGAGGCCTACACCGAGGCGGTAAGTAGTCTGATGCTTGCTAAAGGTGCATTTGTGGCTGCCTGCTCCTGGGGCAGTCTGAAGTAGCTTCATTCTTTTTATCTGTTTTTTCTACATGTGGGTAACCTGTTGCATGAGCTGTACTGGAGCCCTGCTCCATTGCTCAGTGCTCCGGTGGGGTCCAGTTCTTGCAGCGACACCGTTTGACACTAATTCACAGAAAAACGTGGATGGGCAGGGACCTCTGGAGGTTCAACCCCCCCCAAAAGCAGGGCCAGCTCCATCAGGTCGCTCAGTAAATTTACCTCCTGCCATTCACAGGGTTTGCACCAGCCCCTAGCGGTGTATTTAAAGCTCTGGCTTAAAGCTGTGGGTATACACACACGCACACGCACATGCACACGCACACGCACACACACATAGGTATGTAGATACCTAGCTTTAAAAGACAAAACGTAACGAAATGCAGCATACATCTTTTGCAGTGTTCTCATTTGCTTTCCAATAGATTACTTTTACCTTTTTTTTTTCCCCTAACAGGTTAAAGAGTTTGATTCGATATCACGCTTGGATCAGTGGCTTACAACCATGCTGCTTCGCATCAAAAAGTCCATTCAAGGCGAAGGGGATGGGGACCTGAAGTGAATCGTTTGTGATATTTGTGGCATGCGGCCTAAATAACCCGTTCTTGTGTTACAGCCAGGGACCGTTATGGAATAGGTGATAAAATATCTCGCTTAATTTTATTGCTTATGAATCAAATGCCTCGTGTGTTTCTTTAGTGTCCTGCTCTTTGTCGTGACAACGTGGGTAGGTGAGAAACGATGCTCTGGGTATCACTGGCAGATCTTTCTAAGGTTAAAGAAACACTTCTGGCAGATGGTTTTTTTGTTTGTTTTTTTTTGGTGAGCCCAGTTGTGCACTTCTAACTGCTTTTCTTCTGCTGTTTTGTCTTCTAAGGTTATGTAAATATTTTTGTCCCTGCCCGTACAGTACAGAAAATCGCTTCTGATCTATTGCTGCATGGTGACTGTTTTATGTTTTTAAATGGACCTCTGTCAGATGAGCTTGGATCTTGTTTTTTTTAATGATAGAGCTTTTTTAACAGTGCTAGTGAAAGGCTTTGTGACTCTGGCATACAGTATGCATGTGTGTGTATACATACTATACAGATACATGTGTGCACATATAAATACAGACTACAGAATGACCTAGGTTGGGAAACATTTATAATTCAGAGAGGAAAGGACTACTTAGATTGGTGTCAGCCCTCTGGATAGTCATGAATAGGCCTAGTTAATCCTGTATTTTGTATTTAAGATCTAAATATAAAATGTAAGGTTCTTCTATATTTTCTTGGATCTATTTTTCCACTTATTTTATTTTGTGGTGCACCCCATCCCTCCTATCCCGAGATAACTTGACCCGTGTAATAATATATTTTTCTAACTTTTCATTTACCTAAAGTCCTGCTGCTGTCTCAAATACAGCTCTGTTGTGTGTGCTGGGCAAGATTGGTTAGTTTATGATCTTTCTGCTCACTGTTGTGCTGTGCAGAATTGTCAGCTGAGACTTGATATGATCCAGGGACCTTCCCTTAGCTCTCTGAGTGACGGATTACTCAAAGCTTACTTTGAAGAGGTGTAGACGCTTTAAAAATTCCTGTGGTCATTACAAAAATGTGTTTCAAAACGTCTGCAACCCAGGCGCTTTTGTGCAATGCTTAGTTTAAGTGGAGACGATGAAGCTACCTATTTCACGTGTATATATTAAGAGGGACTTAGGAGCCTGTGCAATTTGTCGGCGGGAGCCAGCGCTTAGTATTGCTCTAAGATGAAGTAATTTTCAGACACCCTGGGTACGTGCAGAGAATGAAGGACTTGCTTTATGTGACATAAACGCTGCCCTTTTCCATTGTCAAAGCAGGAGTATCATAGTAGCCCCCAGGCAGTAACTGCCACAGGTATATAGGGATTGCCGCAGGTACCACGTGGGAATCAGCTGGCATGCTCGTCTTCGGTTTGTTTTTAATCTAAACACTTACCTGAAGTACAGCTCGGCACTAACTTGTCAACTCATTGTCCTAAGTGTTTTAGTACTATTAAAGTAGTGCTATATCTACCACTTGCTTGCCAAAAAAAAAATCCTTCTGGTATACTCCCCCCCCAATTTTTTTTTTTCCGGACTGATCTCACTTATTTTCCACAGACTCTATTCTGGGTATCCCACCTTGCAAGAAGGGACCCACGAGCTTTGCAGCACTTGCAAGGCAAGTGGAGCAAAGCCTTGGAAGATGCTGTCTCTTGCCAGCATCTTCACTTCTCAGATGGGTTTTAAGGCTCCTGTTTGTGACCAACCTCCGACTGCAGCAAAATTGTCACTTAGGCCACTGCGTTTCGTGTGCATCTTCCTCACCAGCTTGGCAAAGAAATATTTTAAGTTATATTTGGCTTGTGGTCCCCATCTGCCTCCTTCACTAGCTCCGTACATGGCTGACGCAAGTATTTTATGCCATTTGTTCACTTTTCTGGTTGTCAGTGTTGTGCGCAGTGGTGGCGAGGTGCGTACGTGGCTGCTGGACCAGGCGACCGAACCCACCGGGGCGTGCGCCCTGTGAGCGTGCTCTGGAGCAATAGCGTTAAAACACAAATGTTCATTCTGTAGTGGTAGGCTACAGCATGTCACCCCGTGTCATCTGTGGTCAATCGTGACGGTTTTAAAATGATGATCTGCCACTCCGCTGTATTTCCCCCCCACCCCAGTATGAAACTCTGTACTATGACGACTTAACGAAATGGCCTTAGCAAGAACATAGTCTGTTTTGTGTGAATCTGTACAGTAATAAAATGGAAAACGTGAACATTAGTAGTCATAAACGTTCTTTCGTGGAAAATGCAAACAGCGAGCTAAAGCTAGAGTCGAACAAAAAGCAGCAGGGTTTGATCAGAAAAGCCGGGATGTGCAGCGCTTTGTGCTGGACGTTTTGGCTACCTTTTAAGGTAGGAGAAGATTTCCATGCTAAGGATGCAAGCCCACGTGGGAAAGCACTGGACGGTCATTTTACAGTGACTGTCGTACAAGTAACTCACTTCCATACGTTCGTGGCGTGCAAAAGCTTCCCTGTCTACAGGTACTCATGCTCAGAGTTTAAATATATCTACAAACTCTTTACATTGGTCATTGGGAATTACTGAGCTTCAAAAGTAACATCAGGCTTGAGTAAATATTTTAAATATAACCTCCGTGATTTTTTTTTTTTTAATAAAGGAATAATTCTTCCTGTAGCTGAAGTAACTCCAGGGTGACATCAGAAATCCCTTTGAGGTTCAAAAACATAGCTCCGTACCAAAGTTCGGGTATTTTTATTGCTTTGCCAACCCCCAAGCTTAGCGCCATGGGTACCCCAGGGCCAGCAGCCCCCCGGGAGCTGGTGGGGGTGTGGGGCAGCCCCACGGCAGGGGCGCAGTGGGGAAAGGGGCCGGGGTGCAGGGGGCCATTCCAGGTGCCCTGCCCTGAGCCCTGGCCCCGGGGACCCGGCCGGGCCGGGGGATGCAGCCCCGTCACCAGGGGGGCTCCCGGCTCCGGCCCTTAGAGAGCAGCAGAAAGTGGTAACGAGAGTCACCTGGTGCGGACCCTGCGCACCTGGGCCCTTGTCTGGTTTGTAGAAGCAGCATCCTGTAGGATTTTTTGACACTTTTCCCCCTTTGCATGGCAGCTGTGGTGTCTGGGGTGTCAGAAGAGATTGTCCATCGAGTAGCAGGTGGTTGACACTCAAAATACACCTGAGGCTCCCAGCAGTCCTGGAAGCTGGAGCTGCAGTGGTCATCTTCTGCCCGTGGTCCCTTTCTCAGAGTCTCTCCTGGAGGGGCTGAATGAGGAGAAGCGGCAATACTCAGCAGCAGGGAACCGTGGCTTTTCTAGAAGCTGTGCGGTAGCTCGTGGAAGCGCCGGCTAAGCGAAGACCTAGCGCTTTCTGCCGCCCTGCCGACTGCTGATTGAGGATGTGCTGCGAAACTCCTAAGTGCTGCGAATGGGGGAGAGCAAAGAGCCGCAGCCCGGAGGACACTGGTGCAGCCGGGCAGCCGAGCGCTGGCGCGTGGGAGGCTTGCGCTGCCGCAGCAGCTCCGACATGGCCACAGCTCGTCGCTGTAAGCCCCGTGCCGGCGCCTCGGTCTCTGCGACGGGCAAAACGGTGTCTGTGTTCGGGCACCTGCATTGCTGGCGGGTGTCCGTCGGCTGCCGTAAGCTTTGCGCCACGGTTCCTCCTTGTGCAGGGACTGCCCAGCTCTCAAGAGGAAACGCTGCGGAGCCGTCGAGGGGGTTTTGGTGCCCCTGTGAAGCTGGTCGCAGGCCTGTGCTCTCCTCCCAGGAGCACCAGCTGCTCTGCGTTGGTCTCCGATTTGGGTGAAGGCTCCTGGGCACAGCAGGTTTTCTGCTGTGGTCTCTGCAGGCTGACGGCCCCGGCAGCAAGTCACCAAGGTAAGAGCGCGGTGCCCGGCGCGAGGCGGCCGGCAGCTTCCTGCGTGGGAAGGGAAGGAAGGGAAGGAAGGGAGGGCGGGCTCGGGGCCACCGGAGGTGTAGGTGGCCTGCGAGCGTGTGACGGGCCCCAGCTGAAACCTCAGCGCTGAGCTTAGTGCTCTGGCTCTGTCGCCCCTTGAATGGGTGGAGGGGGGATAAACTGCCCGGTGTGACAGAGTAGTTGGGGGAATGCGAGTTCCTGCGTGCGAGCGCTTGGGTAACGGGGCGTTGAACCGCTGCGATAAACCTCAGGTAGAGTTCGGCCAGAGACGGGCGCGGGGGGGCAGCGGTGCTCGCGTGTTAAACGCATCGCGTGAGCGCAGCGGCACGTGCCCGCAGCCCAGCTGCCCCTTGGCCAAGGGACCGGACCGGTGCCCTTGCAAAGCCCTGCCGCAGCAGCGGGGCGGGTTTAGCCCCACGGCCGCTGCTTGTACCTCGGCCACCGCGCGGGCAGCTCGTACTGGGGCGCTGCTGGCGCCTTGGCTGGCGCTGGCGCGTGCTGGTGCTCGCCAGCGTGCGCGTCTCCTGCCCTGGCACTGCCCTGGCTGCTTCTGGTATTTCAGATCGCTGATTACCCCCAGCCAGCGAGTCTGGGGCTTCGTTGGCGGTAGGTGACTTAGCAAGGGGATAAAAATGTTCTCTGATGAAATAAGGATAAAGTAGCCAAAGACCCACAGAAAACAGGGAGAAAAGGTCATCCAGTCCATCCCCCTGTTATCAATACGAGCAGCTTTGTCTAGGCTGCTGTAAAACTCCGGTGCGGGAGCCCGTGAGCCTCCTCAGCAGGAGCCGCACTTGGAGCCCTGGTTCCTGCCTCCCGCCGGCCGCGGAGAACGTGCTGCTGCCGCCTGGGCTCCGCTTCCCCTTCGGTTTGTCTTCCTTAGCCTAAATGCCCGAGGGAAGGGGAGGGAAGGGCAGGGCGAGCTCGGGCAGGGTCCAGCGCGCTCGCACGGCCCTGCCGCCTCGGGCAGCTTTAGGCTGAGGTCTCTGAACAGCCTGGCGACGGTGGGGTTGAAAGGCTCTTCTGGCCGGGAGAGGCTGAAGGACCCTGTGGAGCTGCTGGGCCCAAGCTGCTGGCCAGGCTGGCGCTGCCCTGGGCCAGGGCGGACTTGCTGGTGGTGAAGGACCTGGTGCTAAATCACTCCGGGGAACTGGGGCGTTTTCCCCCTAAATAATGCGGAGCTGGACCCCGCAAAAGGGAGAGCGCGGCAGCGGTTCTCCCGCTCGTCGTCAGCCTCGTCCGGTTAAGTTGTGTGACACCTTCTGTGAAGTTGCTTCGTGACTGTGACCGCGGCCTCGTCTTATCTGAGGGCTTGAAGGGCTGCTGAAACGCACAGAGCAATAATGTAATAACTCATTCGATGGTTTAACGGAGGCGACGGCTCGGGGCAGGTAGTGCCCATCCGAGTGCTGTGCCGTGCCGTGCCGTGCCCTGCCTGGGGGAGGGACGCGCTCCCTTGCGAGCCCCGAGGCCTTGAGGAAGGCGTCTGCAGTTGTGCTTACGTGAAAAACGGCTCTGCCGGCTGTGATGATAAATTAGACTCTGTGCGTGTAAACGGAGCCAGGATAAAGGTCTGTGACAGATAAATCCGTTCTAATTTTCTTTTTCCCTGAGATTATGCTGATGGTCCCTCGGTGCGGCAGCTCGAAGTGCGGCGATAAAGCGTTTGAGGGGGAAGGAAAAGCGAAGTGGCTCCATTGCAGGAGGTGAGATTTGCCCTTTGAGTCTGCAAATACATTTCCGACCAGGTGCTTATGAATCATTTTCTTCGGTACGCGAGGAGGCAGCCAGCTCATGCCGCTAATCCTGCCCTAGCGGACGGGGCAGCACGTTGACGCTGCCTCCAGGCAGGACCGCGAGCTGCCTGCTAACGGGGCCTCGAAGTTTCTCGGGGCCGGGATAACGGTGCGGATGAAACGCCGGCAACTGCGTGCCAGAGCCGGTGCTTTTACAGCAGGTCCTGGCTTTATGGCTGGGCTAATGTGTTTTTCTGCACGTTTTATTTTCCTTGCAGCACGCGCCGCGCCGGGGGAGCTGTAGCAGAAAGCCGGCGAGACGGCCCGGACGGGCCCCGGCACCAAACCCGCACCCCGGGGCCCGAGCGGCCTCTGCTCCCAGGCCACGCTCCCGGCGAGGAGCTCCTCCGGCCCGCGTCCCCCGAGCCCGGCCCCGAGCGGGGGGGAAAGCGCCCGCTGCCCCGGGCCCCGCGGGGCTTTAGGCGCTGAAGGGAGCACAGTGCCCGCGGTCGATGTCCGGGCTCATCCCACCGGAATGGGCTGCTCCAGCCGGCCAGGGAGGAGGCAGCGCCCTGCTCGGACCCTGCTGCGTGAGCAGGAGCGGCAGCGCAGGAAGGATGCGGCCTGCCCGGCTTGGCACCAGCACGGAGCAGCGCTCCCGGCCCTCGGACCCGCGCAGCTGCGTCCAGCTGGAAACACCCCAAAGGGGGCATCTGGGGCGGGGGGGGGGGGTTCACTGGGAGAACAGGGTCTCCCTGCCGCAAGACGAAGCTCCATCCACCCCCCTGCAGGGCTGAGGTGGGGGGGGGTTGGGGAGAAGGAGAAATCCCCATGGGAGCACTGGGGCCGGGAGAGGCTAAAAGTGAGTTGTGTGGGGACAAAAAAATCGGCAAGGCTTTTCTGCCCCCACACACCTCACTTAGCCTTTTTCCTCAACGAAGGGGGCGTTGGCTCAATCCAGCCCCGGAGAGGCCGGGGGGGGGGCAGCACCCTTCCCTGAGCCTATCCCAGCCTCAGCCCTGGCCCTGGCCCCCCTCCCTGACAGGGGCTAAGGGAGGTGTGTGGGGGGGCAGAAAAGCCTCGCTGATTTTTTGTCCCCACACAACTCACTCAGCCTCTCCCAGCCCCAGTGCTCCCATGGGATTCCCCAATGCCCTTAAGAAAGAGGCCAAGCTGGAGGGGGGGCACATTTCTATCCTGGGGCCTCCAAGTCCCAGATCCCAGGATCGGGAGGTGCTGGTGCAGGATTCGCCCCTGGAGAGGGTGGTCTCTGCGCAGACGATCTTGGGCTTCAGTCGCACGGGATGAGCCAGGGCCGCGGAGGGAGGGCGAGGGGCCCTGCCGAGAGCGGCGCTGGGGTTAAATAAACAAACCCCGGATTGAACGCACCGGTGTCGCTTTGCTTTGGGCTGGATCGCCCCAGTGTGCGTTTCCCTGAGCCAAAACCCCGCAGCGGGCTGTGACCGTGCACGGTCCCACTTGGCTCGGCCCGTCCCTGGTGCAGCTCCGCGGCGAGGTGGGACACAGCTCCCGGGAGCGGAGCTGGCAGTGAGCGCAGGCCACGTCCTGCTGCGGCCCCTCCGCGAGAGGTGCGAGGCTGCGACTGCGGCTCTGCTCCTGCCGGAGCGGGGCTGGAAAACACCCTCACCGGCTCATGGCCGCGGCAGCTGGGGTCGGACAAGGCGGCTCCCGCCAGCGGGCAGAGGGGGTGCGGGAGGCGAGAGAGCGGCTGCTGCGCAGCACCAGGACCTGGGAAACAGAGCGTGGAGCTGGGTCTCTGCGCGGCAGGGCCACAAAGTCCAGGCGCGTTCCCGTTTCTCACCACGGGGATGGATAAAGCCCTGCTTCCCCGAGCGGGGCAGGTGGGTCGCAGCCCCCAGCTGTGAGCACCAGCTCCAGCCCCCGGACCCTCCTGCCCACCCCGACAGCGCGGCTCTGGCTGGACCGCGACAGCCCGGGCGCCGCAGCGCTGCCCCTGCACAGCCCGGCCGGGCAGAAGCCCCCCGGCCCCCGGCGCTGCCCGTTACGCTGCCCGTTACACCGCCCGGCCGGCCGGGGCGAGCGGCTGGGAAAGCCGCTCTCAGCCGTGCAGAGCCCCCGGGCAGGGGCGTCCAGCGCCGCGCACACGCAGGGGCCGCAGCATCGGGCCGTCCTGCTCCCACGGACCCACCAGTTCCTGCGGCTCCGGGTCCACCCCAGCTCCCCGTCGGGCCAGGCTCTGCCCCTCACCGTGAGGCGATGGTGCCGTCTCCATCCTGCTCCCCAGGCTGGTCCCGAGGGCGTCGCGGGGACGATCCCGCCGTCGCGGAGCATCCTCTGCGCGGGCTGGAGCTGGGGGAGATCCCGGAGGCCACCGCAGCGCTGACACCTGGTCACCCAGCTCCGACCCCTGGAGAGCAGCAGAAAGGGTCAGTTGCGGGGAGAGTTTTGGCTCTTTCCTCACCCCTTTCCCGGCCTCCAGCGCTGGGTCTGCAGCGCAGCAGGATCCGGCCGGTTGCTCCCGCCGCCGCGGAGCGTCCTCGGGGCGGGCAGGAGCCGCGCAGATGCCGCAGGCGACCGCAGCGCGGACACCTGGGTCGCCGCCGCTGCCGGCCTCGGGGGGGGGGCGGGGGGGTCGGAGGGCGCGGCGGGGACCGGCCCGGCTGCAAGGGACGAACGAGGCTGGGGGCAGCCGGGGCTGCAGCGCTGCGGGTCCCGGCCCGGGAGCCCGCTCCGAGCCGGGCGCTTCCCGCCTCCCCGCAGCGAGAACGAGCGTCTCTTGGGGCGCGGACCCCGTGCCCGGTGCCGCCGTGCGGGGCTCGCGGCGGCCGCGGCCCAGCAGCGGGCGCAGCGCGGCTCTGCGGGGCGGCGCTCGCAGCCCCCGCCCCGGCCCGTTCACCCGCCTCCGGCCCCGGCCCCGCTCACCCGGCAGGGCAGCAGGTGCCCCCGGCCCCGCAGCGCGGCTCCCGCGTCGCCCCCGGCCCCGTTCACCCGTGGGGCGGCAGGTGCCCCCGGTCCCGCAGTGCGGGTCGCTCCCCGGCCCCGGCCCCGCTCCCCCGCCTCCGGCCCCGGCCCCACTGCTCCCGGCCCCGCTCACCCGGCAGGGAGGCAGGTGCCCCCAGCCCCGCAGCGCAGCTCCCTCCCCGGTCCCGGCCCCGGCCCCGCTCACCCGCAGGGCGGCAGGTGCCCCCAGCCCCGCAGCGCAGCTCCCTCCCCGGTCCCGGCCCCGGCCCCGCTCACCCGCAGGGCGGCAGGTGCCCCCGGCCCCGCAGCGCAGCTCCCTCCCCGGTCCCGGCCCCGACCCCGGCCCCGCTCACCCGCAGGGCGGCAGGTGCCCCCAGCCCCGCAGCGCAGCTCCCTCCCCGGCCCCGCTCACCCGCAGGGCAGCAGGTGCCCCCGGCCCCGCAGCGCAGCTCCCGCGCCGGCCCCGCCGTTCGCTCCCGGCCACTCTGCCACGGCGCGCGCGCGGGAAACTGGCCCCGCGCCGCAGCCAATGGGGGCCGCAGGGCGGGGCTCGCGGTGCCGACCGCGGGGGCGGAACCCCGTGACGCGACCCGGGGGCGGGGCCTTCCCCGCTCCCTTCGCCCCGCCCCCAGTGCGTGCGCCGAGCTGCGCCCGGTCTCAGCGCCGTGGCCCCGCCCTGTTGCGCGGCGCCGCTGCCTTGCCCGGGCCCGGGGCCCGTCCGGGAGCCTGGTTCGGCTCCGGGGAGCCCCGGCCACCTTCCCGCGGCCGCAGCTCCGTCCCCGTTAACCCCCCACACACACTGCAGCAATGAGTTTGCAAGGCCTGTGCCTGTCTGCAGGGGAATAAGGAGCCGTGGGGACACCCAAGCACTGCTGGGACAAGGCGGGGTAAGCAGGTCACCCCCAACACAGGGGAGCTCCGGGCTCAGCCCCAGCCCTGCTGAGTGCCCCAAACGCAGTCCATCACTACGCGTTGTGTTCGGCAGCGGCGGTGGCCCCGCCACACCAGGGCAGAGCGTAGCGATAACCCTGATTCCCGTGGGAAACCGGTTGTCAGAGCTGGCCGAGGGCTGGGGACGTGGTGGCGCTTCGAGCGGGGGAAGCTGCCGCGCTTAACAACAGAGCAAGCGAACGAAGGATTTACAAACCCCTGTATTCCGCGTTAGGAAACGGGATAAAGCTCGGAAAACAGTCGAGGGCGCCAATTTGCGCAGCTCTGGCGACAAGAGGGTTGCATATATAAATATAAATAAAAATAAATAAATAAATAAATAAATATATGTAAAACACGCCATTATTTGTAATTCCTTAATGGACAAGGTCTCCTCAGGGCCCGGTCCATGGTGGCACAAGTGGGTCTGTGGCAATGGCTTTTGGCCCTTAAACGTACCCAAAAAACCAAAAGTGGCTCTCGGAAAGGTGGTGGGGGGAACGGTGCTTCCATGCCAATGTTCAGAGCACGAAGAGGGGGGAACTGAAGCTTTAGGTCCTCTGCTGCATCCTCCAGTGCTGGAGCAGCCTCCCAGGAGTCTTAAAAGCCAGGAAACGGTTTAAAACGCACTAAAACGCCTCGAAGTCGCCCATCCTGCACCCTTACTCGTTAGGCAGCTTACTGCTGCGTCGGGGCTGACGAGCAGCACGTCCCTCCCACGTCGCCTGGGCAGGGGAGCGGAGCCTGGCGGAGGGCGCTGGTGCTGGTGTGGTGGTGCTGGTGGTGGTGGTGGTGGTGCTGGGGCTGGTGGTGTCCAGGGCTTCCCAGGCCCTGGGGGCTCGGGCCTATGGTGGGGTGGGTACATACCGGTGCGGCATCTCAGCCCCCAGGGTGGGGGTCCAGCGCTGGCGGGACCCCACGGCGCTCCGCGCTTCCCCGGGCGTCCCAGCGCTGGGCGTCTCCCCGGGGGTAACCGCACGGCAGCACGTGTGGCCCAGGAGCCCCCGGCAGCCCGGCACCGTGTTTCTCCTCGGCGTTTAGCCGCGCGGGGGCCGGCGGGAGACCCTCGAGCTGGACGCGCCCTCAGCAGGGTGGGAGCGAGCCGCGGGAGGAGCCCCGGCGGGGCCCCCCTCGGGGTGCGCAGGGCTGCCGCAGAGGCGCGGACGGGTTTCGAGCAGCTCCGGAGAGGAAGCAGGAGCCGCTGGGGCCCAGCCGGGCGCCCCACGGCGCGCGGTGGGTCAGGGCGTGCTCCGTCGGCCGGCGGGGTGCCCGGTGCCCTCCAGACGCGCTCCCGCCACGGGCCCCGGCGCCCGAGCCTGCAGGCGAGGAGCGCGTCAGAAGTCACGCGGGGGCTTTCTCCCACCGGCGCCGTCCTCTTCGCCCCGCTCTCACAGGCGGGGACGATTTTAGGTTTTTTTGCCCTGTTCTTCCTTTAAGGAGGTGGTGAAAGCCAGGAGAGGAAAAACAGAAATGCAACCCCTCGTGCCCCCCCCCCCCCGCCACGCGCCCCCGCAGCCCCGGGCCCGGCTCCTTGGCGGGTGACCAGCAGCACCGCCTGCGGCACGGCGGAGCCGGAGCGAGCGAGGAGCCGGGCACTGAGGGCAGGAGCCCACAGAGAATAGGCAGGAGCACTAGCGGATCCATGGGGGATCATTACAAACTTTATTTGGCTGTGCATTGTGTACCATGGATAAGGATCATCACAATTAGTGGGCTCGCTGCCTATAGTGGTGGGCAATACACACAAAGAGAACGCAAGGAAGCCAAACAAACGGGAATGAAATCATTGTACAGAAACGGCGTCAGGCTCCTGAGCAGCCTGCGTTCGTCTTCGCTTCTTCCCCCAGCGCAACGAGAAAGAAACAGCAGGAAAGCCCCGGGAACCCGTCAAAAGTGAGAAAAAGGTTTGACAAGGGGAAAAAATAAAATTAAATTAAAAAAAACCCCTTCTACTCCTAGAGGCAACCTTACAGCCGGTTAACTAAAATTTCCACAGGTTGTTCAAGACGAGTGCAACCACCCCCAGGCAATGGGTTATGGTACCAGCGCCAGCGGGGTGCTCAGCCGGGGGGAAGATGCCACCGGTGGGCGTGCAGGGCCGTGGGCTTTGGCCAGCCGGGACGCCAGGGAGCCCGGTGGCGGGCGCAAAGCCAAGAGGCATCAAGCGCCTCCACGGGCAATGCCGAGTCTGCTGGGCATCCAGGGGACAGTCCCGCCAGTGCGCGTGCGGCTCTTCTCCCTGCTGCCACCGGTGCCCACGCCGGGGCTCGGCGCTGAGCTCGCCTGCTGCCGGCCGAACGCCGGCAATGCCCCGCCGGGCGGTGCGGGGTACGGCCTTTTCCTTGCCCTTCCTTTCCCAGGAAAGCCTGGCCACGCGGGAGGGGACGGTGCCTGTAGGCGCCGTGGGGGAGCCTTGCCCCCCCAAAAACCTCCACCTGCCCGGCTGCTCTTGCTTCCTGGGGAGCCGCGCGCGGAGCAATGCACGGGGCAAGCTTCCCCTCCTCCTACCCCCCGTTAAGAGGAACCAAACGAACGGAAAGCTATGGAGGAACTAAACTAACTAAAAATAAATAAAGCCAGGTGAAAGGAAAGCACTTGTATCTGCAATGCTCAGCCCACACGGCCGGGAGGACTATCGCTATAGGATGCTATATACAGAGAGGCATCGTTTCAGTCATGCAAAATGCTACAAGTACCACGACAGCATGCCTAAAGAGGCGCGCGAGGCGGGGGCGCCGCGGCGGGGAAGCCCGCACCGCTCTGCGGGGCCTCGGCTTAGGACAGCGGACATGAGGCTGGGGCTTGTGCGTCTCCGAAGCACAGAGGGCGGGGGGGAAGGCGGGCCGGAGGGAGAAATGCTAACCGTACACACGCCGAAACAGAACAAACGAACGAACGAACCAAAAAAAAAAACCAACAACAACAGCAAAAAGAAAATCAAACGACAGAAAAGGTTGTGTTTCATCCTCAGAAAGCTCCCAGGCTCCCCTATTCTTCAGTCCGGTCTCCGGCATCTTGTCGACGGGGCCGCAAGGGGCCGTTCCCGAGTGGTGAAGGCAAATGGATGTTTTGTCGGAAGTCAGTACCCACGCTCTCCTCGCCTTCCCTCGCCCACTGCTCCGCTTCTCGCCAGCTACTCCGGCCTTCCCCCGACCGGCGCGCCCCGGTGGTCGCGGTCACATCCATCCTCCCCGGGGCGCGTGGCGGGCGGGAGAGAGCGAGAGGAAAGGATTCGGTCACGTCTCGGCTGCTCGCGGCGGCGGCGGCGTTGCAGAGAGGGCCCGGCGTCCAGGCGCCGCGCTGGGGCCGCTGCCCCCAGCCGGGGTCTGCCGGCTTTGGGGTCCTGTCTAGTTCAAAGAACGCTCCAAAGCCGCTTTCCATCAGCAGGTGTGTGAACATGGCAAATCTCTTTTATTCTTTCTCTGTTCATTATACACAGCGTTATATCTATATCTATACCTATATATTGCTCTATATAGATACATATAGATATATATATATTTACTATCTCTGATTGTTCCTTTAGAAGCCCTTTATGTGGCAGTAGGCTTCCAGAGATGAGAAGAATATGTACAAGAGCCAAAGAAGGACAAAGAGTGAGGATGTGAGCAGCTTGGAAGTCCGCGGCCCGCCCAGCTCACCTCCGATCTCGGGTCTCCGCCGGTAGAGCAGCACACCCACACTGATAAAAGCAAAAATGGTGAAGAGGGTGACGGAGAAGGCCAGGGTGCCGGGCGAGACTTGGAAGGCTTGTCCGTGTGCCGCATGGTAGATGGCCGCGATGGACCAGGCCACCCCGATGCCCAGGAAAACGTTCACGGCATTGCTCCCGGTGACGTTCCCGATGGAGGCATCCGCGTACTGGTCCTGCGTCGCTGCCACTTTGCTGGCAAACGTGTCTGCAGAGAGAAGGCAGAGAGAAACCCCCAGGAAATAGCCAGTCGCAGCGGGAGGGGAGCAGGCAGCTGGGGAATCAGCGCTGACAGCATCGCTGGGGAACGGAGATACTGGGACCGTATCTACGGGCTCTCCCAAGGAAGGACACAGCTGGCTGCAGCCCGAGTGACAAGCAGGGCTCCAGAAATGCCCAGGAGGGACATCTCGATGCCCAGAAATATGGGGCTTCCTACCAAACAACCCCAGATGCCTCACAGTGCCCCAAGCAAGACCGAGGGGACCGTAGAGACCACACTTCCCAGTGCTATGCTGTATTGGCCCATTCTCCATATCCACTAACTAGCTGACTCGCAAAAGAAGTGAAAAGGTTAGAAAAGCTTTGTGGGAGCCACAAGAGTTTGCCTCTATCCTAACACATCCCCTGAAATGTTGTCTTTGTATTGCTCCGCTTCCTCTAATGATACCTTTCCAATGCCTTTTGCCTCCCTAAATTCCAGTGTCTTGCTCACACCCTGACACGCTGGTAAACAAGTGCTCAGCTTTCATCCCTTTTATGGGAGAGAAAAACTATGCAGGTGGGTGCATGCAAGCCCAGCTCCCCACCAGCTTTAACACTGCAGGAGTGGAGCTGGGGTACATCCACAGCACACCACCCCGGCAGTCGCCAGTATTTTATACCCTGTATCAAGCCAGGTATTTTATACCTTGTATTTTGCCTCTAGGTAGATAGTAAAGATTTAAAAAAAAAAGCTCCATAAAATCAACAAATCAACCAGACGAGAGGCTTGATTTCACTGCACATTTGTCTGCTTTCTGCCCATTCCCTTTGAGGAGCCCAGCCAATGCCCAGATAATATAACATGGTCTGTGGGTATCTTAGTTTAAACAAGAGAAGTCAAAAGCATCTGTAAATAGAACCTCTCACCTTTCTGAAATGTTTCCTTAAATGCCAACTTTTGACAGCAAAAACAGGAGGGAAGTTTTAGGCCATCCAGGCTATGGAACAGCCTCGCAAAACTAATGCCTTAAAGCTCCAGCGCCAGAAGTACAAAAAATTCCCTTTCCTTCCTTCCCTTGCCCAAATCTATCCTCCTTTTTTATTGTGTTGCTTCTTTTTCTAGCCCCGAGATCTTTAGGCCAATTTCAAGATTTTAAGGCACCCAAGTACTGATTATTGGAAGTTCAGGAGTGGTGAGAGAAGGAAGCGGGAGGTGGTTGGGTTGAGTTAGATCCCGCTCCCTGTGACCCAGACCCTTCCTGGTTGGGTTCAGAAAGAAAACACAGGACTCCCAACACAGGTAGCACTTTAATAAAAGACCATTTTTCAACTCCAAGAGTGAAAGCCATGAAGGCTGTCCACAGAAATAGGTACTTTGCAATCTTTGCAAGAGAGAAGGTCCTTGAAATCATTTCCAGGGGACTGAATTCACATCCCTGGTTCCATCTTCCTGTCCCACCTGAGACTGAAAAACAGCTTCCATGAATGTTTTAAATCTCCCCTCATTTGGTTCTGGAGAAAACAGTAGAGGACCTCGGTGTGCCCAGCTTTCCCAGCCCAAACCTGAGCCCTGACTGGGCAGAGATGGAGCTTTACAAGAAACTCTGCCGTTGGCCTTACCTGGCACTGACGTTCCCAGCGCGACAAACACGACTGCAGTCACGGAGTCCTTCAAGCCGATGGTGCAGCCGAAATGGGATGCCAGGTCGCCAATGAAGGCTGTCAGGAGGCCGATCATGAGAATGGAGACGACGAAGCAGGCCCAGCCATTCCAGTAGTCTGTCGGGGGCACAAAGGCAAAAAGGACCTTCCAGAAGACGGTCAGAAAGTGCATCACGTAGTCGAAGCAGGAGGGTAGCTTCTCCTCCCCACATTCATCATCGTCATCGTCTTCCCCTGAAAAAAACCATCAGTGCCAGATTAGGCTCACCTGTCCTGGGCGAGGTTTGGCAAAGCTCCTGTGCAGATTGGAACCCCCCCCCCAACACCCTCCTTCTTCATGGCTTGGGCTCAGAGATGGCCCTAGAAGGTCGTGACTTCCAAATATCTCATTTTCTGGAACCTGGGACACATTGAGATGGGTTTCTAAGACACAAGCATTGGGCATTCAAACATTGCAAGCTGTGTTAAAAACATCCCTGGCCTTGGAAGAGGTACTTTGTTGTTGTCTCTGATGTGTTTTTTTCCCTCCAGGAATGTGGAGCACCAAATCTCCCTCCCAGCAGGAGACCCCAGGACAGCAGGGAAAGGGGGCCAAGACACAAGGATGCCACGAGCGCCTGGTGAAATCCAAACCACTGCTCTGCTCCATCACAGTGGATGAGGTGACAAGGTCCTACCCCACCGAACACCAGATTTAAGGGATGATGGATCTGTGTCCTGCTTCACCCGGTAGCCACAGTATCAATCAGGCAGGCATAGGCCTTTGAATGAGACCACGCAATTTTTATCCGCCCCACTGTTGGCCCGGGTGAGCATTCTTCTTTTCACATCTTCCTCCACAACGAGGATCTTTAATTGAATAACAAAATGTATAAAGTCTCCCTCAGGGAGAATAAAATGGTCTTGCTGTACGCTGTGTACCAATACATAAGTGTCAATTAACCCCACATTCAAATGGTGGCTCTGTGCCATGACAACAGAATTACTGGGAGAAGCTGCTGGTTTGTTGTTTGCTCTGTTGTTGCTCATAATAACAATTGCCTTCTGCCTCGATGCAAGGTGACGAAAAGCCAGCGGAGGGATCAAGACAGGGCATCCCTCCTGGGAAGGTCGAGGCCAAATCCATGCAAGAAGAGGAAGAAGCCTAGGGATGCCTGGATTGTCCAGGCCTTCACAAGAGCTTTGGTAACCTGCGAGGGGAGTCAGCCTGCTACAGGTTTGGCCCAGCTCAAATGCACATGGGGCTCTGCAGTCTGTTTGCATCCTGGGGGCTCTCAGCTGAGATCCAGCTGCTGGAGAGAGGGTAGGGACAGAGCCAGAATGAGGCAAGGCAGGGGGGAAGCCTCTGATGCAATCTCTGTCCATACACCAGGGTACCCCAGAAAAGGGTGGGGGAGAAACTAGAGAGGGGCTGGCAGGGCCACCAAGGCAGTTGGGGCCTGGAGGACACTGCCTGGGGGGAGCGGTGGAGGGAGCTGGCTTGGCTGGTCTTCAGGAGAGGAGGTTGGGGAGATCTAGCCCACAGCAACCTGGAGGGCAGATACAACGAGGATGGACCAAACTCTCCTTGGCACTGACAAGTGATACAACAAGGTGCAACATCTACCAACTGCAGCTTGGGAGGTAGCAGCTGGACAGCAGGAGAAACTTCTTCCCCAGGATAGTGGTGCAGCCCTGGGACGCATAGATGGGGTAATGGACATCTCCATCTTCAGAGGTTTTCAAGATTTCACTAAATAAAGCCACAACGAATCCGGAAAAAGTCCTATTCAGTGCCCTACTGGGATGCAGCTTTGGCTTTGAAGCACCTTTGCAGATCAAGAGCAACACGTAAGCTAGAAACAGTGAGGAACTTGGTGTCTCTACAATACAATGGTGGAAAGTCACGTCTTGGTCAGCCTTAAAGCATCACACTCACTATGGCAGAAATGGTAACTAATCAGAAGCATGGTGCTATTATTTTGGCAGATATAAATATCCCATTCCTGTGCATTGTGGTGGAGATAAGGAACATTTTTTCAACCTGGGAAGGCTGCACTGGCCTTTTTTTGCTCACTGCACAAAGGCTGGTACTTGCAGGACACCCTGTGTGCTGTGCCGACACTAATTTTGCAGCAGGAATTCTAATCTCTCCCAAGTTATATGGCAGCAGGACTGTCATGGATCTAAATCTTTACAGAAATGATAAAATCACGAGGGCCACTGTCATAACATTCATGCAGATCTGTCTATCATTTTGTTAAACAGGAATAATGGTGCTCTCTTTCAAAGAGCCGGCCAGCTCCTGCCAAGCTGACTGGAAATGCAGAGTGAGGTCGGATGGTGACCCAGGGGGCCCATTCAGGAACAGGCTAACAAAGCCTGGCATAAACTTGCTGCAGGAGCAACTTTTTGGGCTGTTGGACACATACCAAGGGCAGCTGCACCTGAGCAGCCGACCTCCGTGACGCAGGCTCTGGTGTAGCCCCGAATGGCCCGGCACAGCCGTCCCTGCACCACCTGTCTGTCGAAGCCCTTCTCCTACCTGCTCAGCCACTCATCCCCTTGGCTAGCATCATCCCTGGTTGCTCACTGCTTGGGAAAGGGGATTTTAACGTTCCTTTCCTCAGCTGGGATATTTCATTTTGAAGTAGGAATGCGCCACACGCTCGCCATGGTGGGCTGCGGGGAAAAATGCAAATCCAAACTCCAGCCTTTGAGGTGTTGTAACTCAGCTGGTACAAAATCTGAGGAGCTAAATCCTGGCAAAAACTTAGGTCTGGAGCTCAGAGACAAACCCCTCACCATCATTTACAAGGGACTGCTCAAGTCCACTGACATTGAATGTCTATTAATGACCCTTCTAGCACTGATGGTGGCTGCATGCTCAAGGCACAGCAGTGACGGGGCTTTCCACATAACTGCAGTCGTCACATGTGTCACAGAGGTGAGATGCGAGGACCAGTGATTATCTTTGCTATAATATGGAATGCAATTAAGTAATTGATTCTGGCATCGATTATTTTAGCTGTATTGGCTACAAAACCTGCAACAAGGACTGTCTCACATAATACGTTCATGCTATATCCAAAATAATGGGAAGCTCTCGCCTGGAGGCTCTGAGAATAAGAATGCTACAAAAGGAGGGACCACAATTGGAGGGGATAGCTGCTCCAAGATGTCCTCTCCTTGTTCTCAGAGGCAAAGGGAAGATAGTACAGCCATCACTTTTAATTGACTTGTGCTGGGCAGAGGTTGTCCTTGCACAGCAGAGCTTGGGGCAGGAAGTGTGAATGTTCCCTCATGGATTTCAACACAAAATTAGCCAGATGAGCTCAAATCACCTTCCTCAGTGATTTAATCTAAGCTGGTTGATTTTGCCATAATGCACGCACACACACAGCCCAAGCTGGGCTGTGTCATCCAACCAGCGAGTTATAATGTCTCCAGCTGTTAAAACCACATCTGGGGGAGACCCTCTGTCTTTAACTTCCCACAGGAGTGGGAATGCTACTGGGCATACTGGTAAACCTGAATCCTGTACTGGATGAACTGGTAAACTTGGCACTGTCAGCTGTGAGACCAGTTCAACAAGGTATTTCTGAGGGAAAGGCAATTCTTCAAGAGAGAGATGCAGATATGATCACAAATAGCAGCAGCCACTATTGGGCTGCTGAGCCATAACCTCTGGGGTTGCAGTCGTCTATACTGAAGTGTGGGAAAAAAAAAGGATTCACGCTCTGCCTTCCTGCTCGTAACACAATACGAAGAGGCAGCTCCGAAGAGAGCAGAGGCAAACAGCACTGTCACAGCAGTTCCCAGACCTTAGCCTGGGGATTTAGGAGTAAGGCAGGCAGGATTTTCTTTGGGAAGCTAAGTGGGACAGCCAAATGCAGGACATCTTCCCCATGCCTCAGAAACCCCCCGCCCATGATCTCAGAAATGTTTGCAGCGATTGCAAGAAAAATGACCCACCGCAGCCTCTGGGCTCTCTTACCCAAAAGACCATGGCAGGACAGCGTGTGCAGAGCCTTCAGACCAGGCTGCGTTAAAGGCAGGGCCCACAGCACCCTGGGACCGGGCATCCCCAAGGCACGACCTCCCCCCCAGCCCCCTGTCCTCGAGGGTGGCAGCAGCGTCCAGCCTGCTTCAAAGCAAAACCATCCCGTGGCTGCCAGCAAAATTAAGTCCCTTTGCAATGGGAGGTGAAGTCTGGCTCATGACGTGTTCACTGAAGATCAAGCCGTGGGTCGCAAGGGATGGTCCTCTTATCTCTGCAGCCAGGCGACGGGTGAGCCATGCCTGTCCCGCTGGGCTCAGAGATGTTTGGCCCCTCAGGATGTGTCTGATCGCCCTCCTGGAGATCCAGCGTGATACTAGTGACTTTAAACGCACAGTTTGCTCCCAGATCTCTCTCACTGAAATGACTTTTCCCCTCTGCCATTTGATAACCACCAGGAGGTTTCTCTATCAGGCACTACAGAAACACTTACTGCAGGAGGTTTCCTATGCATCAGACAAGGTGATTGCATGACAGGGTTTACTCAGCTGTTTTATTTATGCAGACACTGTAAATAACTCCGCAGCCTATTTTGCCTCGTGCCACTCCGCTATGGTCAGTATTATTGATAGAGCCAAACCGAGACACGAGAGAGGTTTAGCATAATTCACCTGGAGCAGCAGCCTGAACTTACCAGCGCTGACAGTAATAGCCTCAATAAACTGCTCCCTCCAGCTGTTCGTTCCAACCACCAGGGCTAGGTTCGTCTTCTTAATGAGCTTGTCCACAGTATTCTGCAGATGGAAGCACAGAGCACAGAATTAGGGGCTACCAGGCCAGACATCCAGGCTAAAGCTGGCAGGTCTGGTATTTACAACCATATACTTATGGAAAAAAAACCTTAGCTGATGTTAAGTTCAGGCCAAGAGCCCCAGCAGCGAAAGCAAATGTAAGTACTTGCAATTCCCCTCGTTGCCATTCAAAAAGACATTTTGAAAGGGGCTCATGATGGGAATGTGAACAGCTTCAGCAGGTATTCAGCAGCAGATACCGCTGCAATGCCGCTGTTCCCACTGCACAGCTTTTGTTCACCTCAGGAGGAATTTTCACTGGTCTGCTTGGACGCACTGTAAATAATCCGGGCTCGACCAAGGCCCGTTCGTGGAGCCAGGCTCCGCGCTCGTCAGGAGCTGCGGTTCAGCGGCGAGGGGGAAGGTGCTGCCGGCAGCGCCAGCCAGGAGACGGGCTCCCGCCGCGCATCAGGACTCCTGCAGAAGGGCCCGTGTGCAGGATCTGGGTGTGAAGCGCTGTTGCAAGGATGAGGCTATGTTTCAGTGACCTGCAGCGCCCAGCCAGCTCTTAGGCTTACCTGACCGACATGCTCGCAGAATAACGACTGCAAACGGTCTGCAGCCGGGACAGAAAGTCCAGGATCGCCCCCCGCGAAGCCCTGCTGTGGGGCAACGGGTGGAGGGAGGACGTGGAGCACATTTTAACCCACCGCTGTCCCACCAGCGCACCGCAGGGGAGCCTCTCCCCGTCCCCGAGCCTCGGCTCTGCCGTGAGACCTCGCAAAGCCACGAGGTGCCTGGCGCCACCGGCGGGAGGTCGGCGTGCCATCGGCGCGTGCTTGCCGACACCGTGCAAACCCCAAAGGCCCGGAGCCGGGGGAAGAAGCGAGAGGTGGGACACGCACGGTACCTTGAACTCGTAGGACTCCTCGATGATGACCTCGAGCTTGGTGTGCTCCCCCAGGACCGGGCGCCCCATCTCGGCGATCCGGCGCTCCTCCTCCTCCTTGCTGGTCAGCGGCTGCTTCTCTTCGCTCTCCTCTGCAAAGCAAAGAGGCCGCCGGTGAGCCGGGCCCCCCGGCCGCGCTCTGGGGCCGGCTCCCACCGCCGCGGAGCCGCCGGGCGCCGGCGCGAGCGGCGCGGAGCGGCTGGAGCAAGGCGGCGGTCACGGAGCAGCGGACGAGGTGGCTTTTGCCTGCAAACGACCCACCGCCGAGGCGGACCTGCGCACGGCACCCGCGCAGCCTTCGGGGCACAGCTTTTGGGTCGCCGTCCCTCCGCAGCGGCCCCCGGGGCGGGTGGGGGGGGGATGGTGCTGGAAGGGGCTGGATGTGCCGGGGAGTGGAGTTAAATGGGGAACGGGAGGCAAACTCCCCCCCCGCCCCCGTGTTAGTGCCGGGGCCGCGGTACCTCGGATGGCGACCACGGCGCGCGGAAGCGGCCGCTCTCTAGCCTGGACCTTCCTGAAGACGGGCCGGCCTAGCGAAGCGAGCGGCGGGAGGTGAGCGGGGGGCTGCGGGGCCGGCCGGCCGGCGGCGTGGGGGGACGCCTCGCGCCGCGGCACGAGACGCCCGCCGCCCGCCCGCCTGCCCCGTGTGGGCCCTCGCCCCGCGCCGCGTCCTGTCTTACCGTGCTGCAGCTTCCCTGGGGGCCCCGAGCGCGGAGTGAGGAGGAAACCGAGAGGAGAGAGCGGGGTGAGCGCGGGGCCGCTAACGGCGAGGGGGGGGGGGGCGGGGAACAGAGGTAAAAATGAGGGGAGAAGAGCAGAAATCCATACCTGTGACGGTGAAGGCACCTAAACGAGCCCCCAAAAAGCCCCCGGACAGAAGCGGGAGAGAGAAAGAGAGAAGGAGAGAGAGGGTTAGCGTGGTGGCCCCCGGGGCCGCGGCCCCACCGCCCCCAGGGCCGGCGTCCCCCGGCGCCCCCCGCTCGCGCCGGAGGGGGGAAGCCGGCCCCAACCTGCCCCGGGCCCGGCCAGCGAGGAAATTCGGAGGCCGGCTGGGCTCCCCGAGACGGGGGAGAGGGGCATCCCTAAATCCTCCCCCCCCCTTTTATTTTTTTTATTATTCAATTTTTGCCCGGTGGGTCGCCTCGCGCGGCGCGGTCCGGCCTCTCCGCGGGCTCCTCGGCGAGGAGCCGCCTTCCGACGGCCCCCGGGGACAGACGGGAGAAACGGGGAAGAGAAATGGATGCGCGCTTACCAAGCTCATTCAACAACAGGGCTGTGAAGGAGACAGACAGAGACAAACACAGAAGAAGAAAAGTAAATGAATAATGAAATCAAAAAAGGGCACATCCACAGAAAGGCTCCAGGTCCCGGGGCAGAGATTTCGGATCTGTAAAAGCTGCAGGATGCCGTTAGTGTTGAGAGAGAGAGAGGTGCGCTAAAAATGAAGGAACAGAAACGTTTCATGGGGCTGCGGATTTAAAACGATGACGACGATGATTAAAAAAAAGAACTACTGCAAACATGGGGCGACATGGGATAAAAGGCACACTCCCAAAAATTCATTTATCCCCTTGGAATCGTATGTGCAAGATCTTCCATTGGTCTCAGTGGCAGTTCTGCCCTGGGGAGGACAAATACATCCCATGTGCGGTGGCTCCTGGCTTTGGCCTCCTCCGGCTGTCTACGTGGAGAGCGACAGCTACGGCAGGCAGCCGCGCTTCAGACAGGGAAAAACGAGAGAAGAGACGCTTGCGGCAAAGGAGTTTGGCTCAAGGAGCTTCTCACTCGACAGACCACACTGAGTCTCCAAAAACAAGACAAAAAGGCTCTTCCTTGGTGGCTCCCTGGGGCCCATATCTCAGAGACGCCGCCGGTCTCCGGGGCACTCGTTGCATCTCATGGAAAAGCGAGCACAAAAAAAATGAGCGAAAACAAATCATCAGGTGGCCAAAGCAGTAAACAGCATCTCAGAATCACAGAATGGTCCAGGTTGGAAGAGACCTCTGGAGATCATCTAGTTCAATCCCCCTGTTCAAGCAGGGTTACCTACAGCACATAGCCCAGGGCCCTGCCCAGGCGGTTTTTGAATATCTCCAAGGATGGAGACTCCACAACCTCCCTGGGCAACCTGTGCCAGTGCTCTGTCACCCTCACAGGAAAGAAGTTTTTCCTCATGTTCAGATGGAAGTGTTTGTGTTTCAGTTTGTGCCCGTTGCCTCTTGTGCTGTCGCTGGGCACCACTGAAAAGAGTCTGGTCCCATCCTCTCGACACCCTCCCTTCAGACATTTGTACACACTGATAAGATCCCCCCTCAGCCTTCTCTTCTCCAGGCTGAACAGGCCCAGCTCTCTCAGCCTTTCCTCATAAGAGAGATGCTCCAGTCCCCTAATCATCTCCGTAGCCCTTCGCTGGACTTGCTCCAGTAGTGCCACATCCCTCTTGTACTGGGGAGCCCAGAACTGGACACAGTACTCCAGATGTGACCTCACCAAGGCTGAGTAGAGGGGGAGGATCACCTCCCTCCACCTGCTGGCAACACTCTTCCTGATGCACCCCAGGATACCATTGGCCTTCTTGGCCACAAGGGCACATTGCTGCCTCATGCTTAACTTGGTGTCCACCAGCACTCCCAGGTCCTTCTCCGCAGAGCTGCTTTCCAGCAGGTCAACCCCCAACCTGCACTGGTGCATGGGGTTATTCCTCCCCAGGTGCAGGACCCTGCACTTGCCTTTGTTGAACTTCATGAGGTTCCTCTCCGCCCACCTCTCCAGCCTGTCCAGGTCTCTCTGAATGGCAGCACAGCCCTCTGGTGTATATCTTTCTAAACTATTCTTTACCTTCTAGCTAGCGAGTTTTTAGAGCTGAACTTCCCTCAAGTTTCCTCAGTTACCTTTGTGCCCGGGAGGGTCAGAAGCCTGGCGACACTCACCGTGGCCCTTGGCTGTCCCCGGTACCACCTAATGATACCGCTCCCGCCCGCTGCGACCAGACTGTGCCAGCGCGCCTGATTTCTGAGCCCCGCTTCCATTAGCCAAGCCCGGCCGTTCACATCAAACACCAGGCAAGCTGCTGGAGGGGATGGTACAGCTGATCTCCGAAGGGGAACGTGGCATCACCGCAGGACTTCTGGACTAAAACACAGCTGCCTCTCCCTGCCCAGCGCAGGGAGCGCCCCAGTCTCGCAGGGTCCTGAACGAATAGCACATTATAACCTCGTGCCTGCTGAAGGGGGAGCTTGTGGCCCAGAAATTAGAAAGCAGCTCCGAGGCAGGCAGGCAGACCAAACGTTGCTACCTGTTTCTTACACAGGCATTAATAAGGGTCTGCGGCGTTGCAACTCATTAGCTTAAGTACCTCTAAAACCGCTTCGTGCTCAGCCACTGCTAGTGCGCAAAATTAGCTGTCGCCATGAATTTTAATTTCCTTGCAGGAAAAAAAAAAAAAGATGTGGAGAAATAAGCACGCCTCGTCTTTTTGGGAAGGCTTGCAGTTGGTGTAGAGCTGTTTCTATTTTATGTGATGAAAGCAGAAATTGTTTTCATTATTCCTATGAGAAGCTATTATCTAGTGCACGGCCATGAAACTTTACTTGAGCATAACCCAATTTCTTCTAGAGTGATTGCATCTCATGATATTACCTGCTCACACCATGATTCTGAGCTATTTCCAGATCCTAATGGCAGTATAAAAAGGCTAAAGTTACTGCTTTGGCCACGCGCTTTATTTCAAGCAAAGGCTATTTTATCTTCCGACAAAAATGAGGCCGCATCCCTATTTTACCTGCCAAGCCTGCATTTTCGACTTGGCTAAAGGCAGACGTAGCTGTGGGGTGCATTCAAAATGCCTTTTGGGGGGCTGGCGGGGCTCGTCCGCCCCTGCCCGGGGACTCTGGGGCCCTCCGGGGAGGGCAGAGACGCCGCTGGGGGCTGCGCGAAACAAAAGAGTAAAGAAAACAGGAGCAAAAAAGGCGCAGCGGCTAAGCTTCGAAGGAAGGAGGGCAAAAACGGCCGGGAGCCAAAGTGCGAGGAGAAAGGAGTGTGAGAGTAGGGAGACACAGAGAAAGCGGACGGCAGCGTCTCGAGAGCTGGTCTGGTTTTACTCTCACACCTTTCACTCCTCTTCGTAGCCACACTGGGTCCTCAAGCACAAGGAAGAAACTGCACTCTTTCTCATACTCCTCACGGTCAAGTATTCTAAGGGTAATGAATTTCCTGTGGGAACACAAGACAAAGGCAAACACATGATTGGCATCGCACGCTCATGCATTTCACGTCCGCCCAGGTGCCGTGGTGCCGGAGATGGTCGGGCGGGGGGAAGCGGCTGCACGTCTGCCCCGCGGGCGTACGGAAAAGGGCAGGAGCCCCCGCTCCGGCCGCGGCGAGGCTGAGCCTGGCGAGGACACGGCTCGCCCCCGGGGCCGGACTCGGCAAGGGCTCGGAGGGCCGCGGCGAGGCGCCCCAGCTCCTGCCCTTTTCCGTAGGCCGCGGGGATGTGGGCTGTGTGTTGCGGGTGCCAGGCATGAGTGAGCCAGACAGGGACACACAGGCGGGGTCAGCCCCGGAGCACGTCCCCCACCTTTCTTCTCACTCATCTCCACCAGCCGGGGCTCCCCGATCTCTAGGTAGAAGGTCTTGTTTTTCTCATACTCCTCATCATCTATCACCTTGATTGATATCGTTTTGCTGGAACAGAGAAGAAGAAATAGAGATTCAAGAGTAAGGGGGGAAAAGGGAGGAGGGGAGACAGGGAGGAGGAGGAGGAGGAGGGGAGGAAGGCCAGGAGAAGGTGGCTGCGGAAAGAAAACAACAGATTTGGTAGCGCAGGCCGGGGAGAGGCAGCACAGCCGAAAGCAAAGGGCAGGAGCTGAGGGGCCAAGCTCGCCCCCGGGCTGAGCACGGACCAGGGGGTCAGGGTGCCCACCACTCACAGGGCGCCATCCTCTCCGACACGGCTGGAGGCCACGGCTGGAAAAGGCACGACCTTCCTGGCGTGGAACGGGCTCCCCCGTAAGTGTTTCATCCTGGAGGCAGCAAGACGTGGCCCCTCCCAAAAACCCAGGGTCCGGCGTGCAACGCAGCCCCCGGACCCCCTTGCTCCCTTTCGCTCCGCCCTGAGGTGCACCAAGGGCACGCGAAGTCTCCTCCGCAGATCTCGTGGGCTGGCGCAGTGCTCGGGCGCTGGGAGCGGGCTCCTAACCCCAGCCCCCTCGCCCTGAGCCTAGCTGCCCTGTCCTCGGAGGAGACACCTCTCGCCCCATCCCTGGCTCCTCCGGCGAGGTGCGAGTCGGAGCAGCCCCAAGGCTGCTCTAACACCTGCTCGAGGAGCAACCTGCCAGGTCCCAGAACTGCAAACCCACAAACATGGGAGCAAGCCACGCTGTCGGCGGAGAGAAATTCAGGCCACGCTGCCACATCTCCCGGCTTTCTCGCCTCCTTACAGACATCTACATTGCCACCCAGAGTCCCTCTGTTAAGCTGACAAGTATTTGGCATCAGTCTCTTCGGGGGTTTTTTCTCGTTCAGAGCAAACATTGCTAAGCATTTGGAGGAACAGCAGAGATGATTTCTTGTGCTGTTTGCTATGAGTCAGAAGTGTATTAAGTTTGCCCTTCATGCTTATAACGAAACCATTTACTCCAAGCGAGCAATGGCTCTGAGAAGTGTAACAGTGGAGCACAGCTCAGAGTAATTGTATTTTATAATGAATATCCGTAATAATTCGTTCTGTTTATAATTATTGCTGCAATAGTTTGGTACATAGGAAAAATGCTTCCCAAGCACACAGCCGATCCTGCTTTGCATTGATGAGTTAAGGGAAATTATTGTATATTAAAAAACTAATGAAGGATACAAAAATGCTCTCAGCCACGCCGTCAAAGAGGACCTGACAGAATTAACAGAATGGCACAATTTCAAAAACATTACTAACAAAATCAATAATTTTCCTGACAACTCCCATTAAAATGTACACCACAGCCTCCCTCTACATACAAAAAAAAAAAAAAAAGCTCTGCTCAGGAAAGTTAATTAAAAAAAGCCTCTTCCATCAATTCTAAGGGCACCAGGGGTATCAAGACGCAAGCTTCCCATGGGTGTGATCTGGGCTTGTTGCATGCGGCAGCTCTCAAAGCCCCACAAAACAATTCTCTCCCACAAAAAGAAACTGGGGTGGCGATCCCCAAAGCTGTTCCTGTAGGTCCAACAGCGCTAGGGACCCCTTGTATAATGAGGCTGCAGGACCTAAACTGCCGCTGCCAGCAGGTGCTGCTGTTTCCCAGACGATCATTCTCGGGTGTGAGCAAGTGCTCCGTGTTGGGCAGACATTGCTGCTGGCATGCTGTACAAGGCTGTTGGGACAGCAGGTGGGGGGAACAGCTGGGAAGTCTGCTCTCCGGCTGAATCTCCGATCGGCAAGAAACACTGCGGCAAATTTGCTGCTGGGATGCTGCTGAGATCCTTGCAATGGTGTTTGAGATCACACCCATTTGAAGGCCAGCCGGCATGCCAAAGTAAAACCAGCTCTTCCTAGAGCTCGCCTGAATGCCACCACACTGCCTTGCCCCTGCAGCAAAGCCAAGCCACAGGGCTCTGCGTAGGGGGGGTCACGTGGCAGCGCCCGAGCAGTCGAGAAGGAGGGGACCAGAACTGCACGACTTATCCTGCATTAGAGCACGGGCCACTTTCTGCTGCAGTCTGGGACTTGCACCTAACGCCCGGCTCTTGCCAGACCTCCTAGTGTGGGTGATACCCTCGGTCTCTGCCTCTCACTCCTCCCCCAAGCAGAGGTTTGCTGGGCAGTGCCAGGAAGCAGGTGCAGGCTGCGACAAGGTCTGCAGCATGCGATTTTCCAACTCCCACGGGGCTGCCCATGTTGGCTGTGGATTGCCGCCCGCGGCCCCATCTAGTCCCGCGCTCCCTGGCATAGCCAGCCTCCGGTTTTGCAAGCCCATCTCCTGCAGTCTGCTTTTTCAGAGGTGCTCCCTGCCCAGACACAGTGGAACAAAGTCTGCCAAGACCCATGCTGAGAAGTCCTGATGGTGCATCCCAGGAAAAAAAAACCCACTGCGGAGTCATTGCAGGGCAGGAACACAACAGAGACCCTTTCCAAACACCAGCGCCAGGATTTATCAGCTGAGGCTTTGAGTCCTTGCTGGAGATGAGTTATCGCCTGACCTGGCTTTACGCTCCAATTTAGGCGCATGGGGTAGCTGCTCTGATCACCAGTGTGTTCTCTGCTGCTAAAAGAAAGCGGTGGCATCAGCCCATCTGCTCCTGGAGTTATTGCAAGGGGAGCCAGTGCCGTGGCGTGCCAGGGACACCCAGCACAAGGACACGCGGCACCCAAAAGGGATGACCCTGCACCCCTTCTGCAGCCTGCTTGCAGTGTGGGGGAAAGAAGAAACGTCCTCTGGAGGTACTTGGCACTCGGCGTGGACCGTGACAGACAGCATGGCTAGCCAAGCCCTTCAGAGCCGTCTCTGAAGCCAGGCTGGCTGGGTCGGGTGCTCACGTGCCATCGCTCCTGGCTGCTGTCAGGACCGATGTCCGCTACTCCGCGAGGCCACAAAGCAAAGGCATTTCCCGTAGAACAGCAGCTCCTCCTGCCCGTGTCTCTCCAGCTCAAGCGTGAAGCTTGGAACAAGCACAACGGGGATCAAATCCCAGGAAACCACACTGGCGACTCCATTCAGCGTCGCCAAACACCCATGAAAATGACCCAAATCCAAGGGATCCCTCAGCGCCTCAGCTGGCGCAGAAGAAATGTTGTGCAAAGTGCTGCAGTGTGGAGAGTCTCCATAAACTAGGAGTCAGGTCTCCCAAGCCCATGAGACAAAAGGAGAAAAACAGAAGATTAAAACATTACATACGTTTTCTACACCTCATTGCAATCCAGGATCAATTTAGGTGGTATTTTTCAAGCCGTCCCTCAAATCCTCTCAGAGGGATAGAAACAGGCTTTGATTTGGGGATGAAAGTGGGGTTTCTGCCGTAATCTAACATCTCCAGGAGCTAGGGATTTAAGCCAAACACTAAGTTCACGTAAATGTGCGACACCACAGCCCTTGAAAACACTGGACTGTTTTCTTCCTGCCTTGTCCCTGGGCCAAATGGTGGGTGGGATCCTTTAGCCTCAGTCACACTGCAGGTGGGAAAGAGCCATTTCTAGAGCCAGGTTTGGGTGCATGGGGCCAGAGGCCCCTCCGTGCAGCCAGGCTGCACGCTGGTCCCTGTCCCAAGGCTTGGCACACCTCCTGCCTGTCTCCCTCCTGCGGGGCCTGCTGCAGGGAGCTCCAGCGGCAAGTTTGCAGCAAACCACTGGGAGAAGTGGTCCCAAAGGGACGTCAGGGACAGAGGCAGGAGGCAATCTCTCCGTCAGATCCAAGCCGGGAATCAATGCAGACCCCTGCACTGACCGCACATGGGGAGAGCACAGGGACCGCAGGCACAACCTGACGCTGATCTGCTGGACAGAGGGAGGGAGCCACTGGGACAAGTGTCCCCCCAGTCACTCAGGAGGTGTGTGCAGCACAGCTGGTCTGGGAAGTCCCAGGGGGCATCTACTCTGCAGTCCTCCAGCCACTTCGCATGTCCTCATTTCACTCCAGCAAACAGCAGCCTTCCCCTCCCATCTGCTGCCCTGCCACTGCCGCGCTGCAAAGCAAAAGCCACAGCGATTTGGCACCCTCTGTGATTCAAGTGGTTTTGGACTGCCTCAGAACAGCATTACCAGCATTTTTCTCTTTTTGTTAAAAAAAAAAGAAAAACCCATCAAGCTGGCAATGCTGAAAGCACACAGCCTGGAGGTGCAGGACACTTGTCACACACGGTGTCCTGATGACAGCACTTCCAAAGCGTCTCCCCAACTGGCAGGGAAATGCAGAGCTGCGGTGGATGCTCTCAGCTATACTTTAAGTGCTCTTTCCACCCCATTAAACACATGCCAAAGCTATCTATTTGCAGACGAGGTTTCACTCCAGTGCTGACGTGATCCCACTCTGCCATCTTCTCAGCATGCTGCTAAGTGATGATTTTAAGAGAGCCTGGATGTGGTCTGGTACAAGATGCAAAGTTACTACAGATGCTACAGGCTTAGCAGACTTTGAAAAGGCCAGCAGGGAGGGCAACAAAATCAGTCCAAAAGAAGAGAATCCCATTATGTGCCAACGGAGAGTGCAAGATGCTGATGGCTTTTGAGGGAGACATCCAAGGAAGCTGTGAAATGTCATTTGCCAGAGTTGGGAAAGAGCACACCAGAGGGTTAAGACAAGATAAGCATGGCTTTCCCTCAGGAACAACATGGTCAAAGGACTGAGCAGGGGTTAAAGACATATGCCCCCAAGCACAGGGAAGGGGAGTAAGAGTGGCTGGGGAAAAGACAGTGCCTCCCAGATTTAGGGTCTCAGGAGGCTCAGCTAGGATATTCATGTGAAGGATGGAGAGATTCATGTGGAGGATGGAGAGCAATTTGATGGTCTTAAGAGTTCATGGGCCCCTTTCTGTTTGGAGACCTGCTTTCTCAGAAATGATTTTCATCCAAACTGGTAAAACTTTGCTTTGAGAAAGCTGTTTGGTTACTGGGTGCTACAGGTTGGGGAGGGAGCTGAACTGCAGGCTTTCGCAGGATCACAGAAAGGTTTAGGTGGGCAGGAACATTGGAGGTCTGAGGTTCAATCACCTGCTCACAGTGGGGCCAACCTTCAAGCTCAATCCAACTTCAAAGCTAGATGAGGTGGCTCAAGATCTTGTCAGGTTGAGTCTTCCCTCAGTTTGCTGGCTAAACTCCTGCTAATATGGCCCAGGACACATGTGGCTGGGGGACGCTGTCCCCTGGGCACAGGCTGCAACCCTTGGTCAGAGCAGCCCGCCTCAGAGAGGAGGATGTTCAGCCCAACCGCCGTGGCACATCCCAGCTTCACGGGCTGTCACTAGCACAGATCTACTGGCCACGGGGAACATGACTACCAGCTCAACATCAGCAGCAACGTGCAAGCCAGCACAGGGGTTATTTATTAGCCCTGCCTGCAATTCGAAGGCACATGTACCCCATGCACCTGGTACGTGAACACAAGGCAGTCTGGACCAGGAAAAATTGTGGTGAAACACAAAAAGCCACTGGTAGATCCCAGCCTTACGCACTTTTAAACACTGATGTAGTTTCTAAGGTGGGCAGGACATTTCAGGGACGCAGCACATTCCCATTTCACCCCGCCTCGTTCTTTGCCCCTCATACTCATCTGAAAACATGGGACCGCCATGGAGAATGCACCTACCAACTGTCCCCGTGGACCAAAAAATAACGACGACTACCAAGGAGCAATAAAACACCCACCCACGCTTTTGCTTGGCAAAAGCAACACTGCTGAGGGAATCACTGGGAGGAAAATACTGCTCGTCAGGGCCGAACTCACACCAATAAATTACCTGGCATAGCATGAACAACAGAACCACCTGCAGCTGACACCATGCTAAAGAACAGTCCTCCTCCAGGCAGAGGCCACAGCAGCTCCAGCACACAGGAACCCGTACACTCGTCTAGTTTTTACCCTTTAAAAAAACGAAATGGAGGAGGTGTGGCTTGGCACCCCGGCCGCCCAAACGGGGGCCTCATGGCCCTGAGGACAGGTGAAAGCACGCTGAATGCCACAGGTGCCAACACGGGTACTAGCAGGGCCACCGAAGCCAGGTCTCCTATCAGACACGCGCTTGCCTCCTCAGCTTGTTTCCAGCACAGGACTGAGGGCTGCTCCGTCAGCGAGAGGAGAAGAGCTGGAGTTGCAATTCTGCAAGGTTTGTTTTATTCTTTGATTGCTGGTACATGGAAACGAGATGAAACTCATTTCCTCAGCCTCGGCTGCAGGCTCAGGGAAGAGCGATTTCTGCTAGAGAAATGCAGACAGTTGGGTGCACGGTGGATGTACTCTGCCTTCATGCCAGAGCAAGGCTCTTCGCCCAGGTAAAACAGACCCAACACCAGTGGAAGGAAAACCCCAGCAGCAAGAGAAAGCTGTGCTCTTCATGAACAGGGCACACAAATGCCCGCCCCTGCTCCAAGCCGCGTGCCCTCTGTTGGGATTTAGGGACCTTCCCTGAACAGAAGTACTTTCAAAACATGCTACTTCAGTCATACTGCAAAGCCCTCCTTTTAAAAGAGCATCCCCACACCACCCTTGGGTGCTAGAGCCAAAGGAGAAGTCCTCTTGGCTGGCAATGCTCTAAGGATGGTCCCGCCAAGAAGGGACGAATCGCTGTGCCCCATCGGACTCCACGGCCTCCCAGCACAGCCTCTTCTCTCTGACAACTGTCAAGAGCACCTGTCTGTAGCAGGACAGAAGAGCAGGTCGAGCATATGGATAATATTACCAGCTGATGCACTCCCAGCCCCCAGGTGTTTGCATCTTCCTAGCTGGCCCCAGTTTCTATGTATTTAGCAACTCCCCATGGATTTCTCCAGTTTCCCATCAAGCTTGGGTGAACTTTTGGCATTCACAATATCTTGCGTGCCAGGGAGAGCAACATGGTTGCCAACCAGGCACATGTGGTGCCTACTCAGCAGCATGGACAGCAAATAGTTGCTCTTAGGAGGCAACGTGTCCCTGGGGCAAGCATGCCAGCTCACCCCACGCTTTCTGAATGCAGCGCTGGAAAGGGCAAGCGAGAGCACCTAGAAGCCTGCCTTGCCAGCAACCCTGGCAGGGACAAGGTGCTGACAGGACAGGGCTGAGGGGCCTCGGGAGGAAGACATCAGTGAGTGTCCTCAGGATGGAGGCTTCATGCAAGGGGAAAGGGAGGGCATGAGGAGAGCTAGTGCTTACAGAGAAACACCAGCGGGGGAAGGCACCCTGTGAGCAACTGGATTCCCAGCTCTCCTACCTCCACCAGCCTTTCCTCTCTCATGGGGTTGGACAGCACCAGGAATGATGGGTGACAACACCTTTTACTTGCCCAGATCTTAGCATCTGTTTTGAACTTGAATATCTGCCCAGTCACTGTGCACCAGTGGAAATCCTCAAAGCTGGGTGCTTCCCACACCAGGGCAGTAGTAATCGCTGCAAGTGAGTGAATGCAAGGGATGCACCTTCTCCAGATGACACTTCCAAACCACATTTGTTGCTGCTGCCCTTTGCAGCACACGTTCTCAGGCTCCTGCAGAAAGTTGCTGCACTGATTTCTCATGCATCTGCTTGTCAGCCAGTTGCTTAATTAGCTGAAGTTAAAGCTTGCCACGTGAGGTGGGCACATGACGTGGGAGACTCCCTGCTTCGTGCGGCTCGTGCCATCACCTCAACAAGCAAGATGCAATCGGGGAGCAGGCACAGCCAGGGAGAGAGCTCCTAAATCGGCATCAGGGCTGGGCACAGCTGGAGCCAGGGTGAAAGCAACGTGGAGCAGGGACCTAGGCCACAACGCGGAGCAGGGCCCGGGACCCCAGTGCAGGGCTGGAGCCAGCTGCCAGGAGCAAGTGGCTCTTTCACCTCTCACTCCCGTCTTTGACCCTATTTGCTCTCCATCGCCCTAGCTGGCCTCGTTGGCTGGGCGAGCTCTTGTCTCCCGGCGGGCTGCAGCAACTCGAGGCTCTGGCCGTGCTGCTGGAGACGTAAAGCAGCCTTGCTGCTTCTGTGTCTGTCTCTGCAGCACGAGACTCTTCGAGCTCTGGCACCAGGGAGTGCTTTTTTGCACTTCGCAGCTTCATTGCTCAAATTTCTGACAGCTACGAGAGGAGGGAAGTTGTTTTGTTGCTGGGAAGGAAAAGGAACAGATTGTTTTTTTCTTCCAACTGGCTGACAACCAAATTGCACCTGATGGTGAGGAGCTGACAGCCTCACGTGCGTGGAGAAAGCCAGCTCTGCGGTAGGAGCATTAGTCCTGGGTGCAGGCGGCGCGTGCCCGGCCGGGGACGCGCCGAGAGGGCAATGTGAGTGCCCAGGAAGTCGTCGCAGAGACCCTCCTTCCTGAGAGACAGAAGATGCACAGAAACAGGACGGAGCATACAAATGACCTGGTGTCACACAAGGGTTTTAGATGTTACCCAGTGGAGAGGGTTCGTTAAGGTTTCTGCCCCTCCATGCGGGGCCCAGGCTCTCCAGAGTCCTCCATCACTGTCTCTGAAGTGCATGGGTATAGCTGCGTCAGCAGGCAATGGAGAAAGACACGATGATCCTGGGGTCCAGCCTTGTCTCTCTTCACACCAACAGACTGGAGGCGTCACCTCTGAGGGGTCTCATTTCTCTGTCTGGCTCCCAACCAGTGGCTGGAGCTGCCTTTATTCAGCCAATTCTCAGTCACCCCCATCCCCACCAGTGGCGTGACATGGAAAATACACTGGGGAAACCTCACCTGACACATCCCATGCCTACCACAAAGCAGAGAAGCAGAGCCCTCGCCCTCAGGTAGTGCTGCAGATGTGGGTAAGAGTCTTGTGAACCAGTCACCGCAGGCTCCAAGGTTTTGCCCATCTGCAGAGGAGCTCCTTCCCAAGGATGCCCACCGCCTCGGAAGGCCATGTCTCAGCCAGGCAGGGCTCCTTGGCTTGGTGCAGGCCTTGTTCCGTCAGTTTTGAGCTTGTGGGTGCAAAGTCTGCAGGTGATTATCAGCAAGAGTCACAGCACAAGCTGTGCTTCCCAACAAGACTGTGTGAATTAGCCCGTCACAGAGAACAAATTGGCACGGCCAACTCTACTGATTGGAGATGGTGGTCAAAGGGAAACAGTAGCATGTTGGCAGACAGTGGAGATGAGCAGCCCTGAGCCTGCGCTGATGGGATCTCATGTGTGTAAGATGCCCTGTGAGTCACAGATTTTTATCCACACAGAGCCCTTTCCAGGACTGGGGCTTTCTGATGTGAAATGTCTACACTTAATGAAAAATCTCGCCGGAGGAGTGCGCAAACATGACACAGAGGGCGAAAGAGAGCCTCCCTGAAGCACAGCCTGACAAGCACTTTAGGAAGGGCAGATGTGAGCTGATTTGACGCAGCAGCTCAGTTTGCTAGTCCAGCAGCCCAGGTTTGGTGCCCCCTGTCCTCCCCCACCTTCAGAGCCAAAAGTGGTTGCGCTGCACCTCGTTTGAGAAAGCAGCCCTGCTGAATCAATCTCTGTAAGACCGCAGGGCTGCATTGTCCTCTCCGTGGCTGTGCAGCCCAGCATCCACTCCACTGACCTCCAGACACATCAAGTTTAAATGACATCATGCAGCTCAACTGCATAACGTTGGCCTGCTCCAGAGCACTGCCACCAGCAAAGCCCCGAAGAAGACACGTCCATCTAGCCCGCTCTTCCTTGGCCTTGCGCAGACGCAAGACGTGGAAGGTGGCTTGAAGAGATAGCAGGGCTGAGATCTGCCGCTGCTTAGATTGCTGGGAGATGGCAGGCACCGCTGATGCCCAGAGTATCAGAAAGCACTTTTTAGGAGCAACGACTGCCAGCTAAGATGATTTCACAAGCTAGACCAAATGTTGCTTGACTGTCTTCTCAGGAAGGCCAGACTGGGCAGGATTTGTCAGATGAGAAATGCTGCTTTTTTGGGGAATCCCTGGCATTTGCTCCAATCTGGCTGTGAATTTTGCACTCTGGCTCATGCCCTTCTTCATCCCTCTCCCAAGGCCACATTTCACAAGGGGCTGCCTGAGCGAAGATGCATAGCTGTCTCTTGACTTGCCTCAAAGCAGAGCCTATGCACTTGTTCACGTTTAAAAATGTTGCTGTCCCAGGACAGCTGGAGCTGGGGCCTCCCACTTCGCGTGAGTCTGGACGCAGTAACATTGGGACAACAGTTTTTTGCTGTTCTTCCCTATCCCGTCACCATCCGCCTCCAGTGATGATGGCCCACAGTCCTCAAAGCCCACCAAACGCTTGCTGAAGGCATTGGATCAGTGGAGGGACAAGCAGGGTAGACACCATCTGAATCACTATCTGGATCTCCAAGGACAGAAGAGACAAATACTGCAGTGCAAGCGACAACAACGAGGAGGGAAGACCCGTTTGACGCGAATTTGATCAAAAACACCCTCAGCAGCAATTGCTTGCGGCGCCTGGGAAAGCTGGCACAGCAGAAACAGCTTCTCCCCTGGCTTCACACAGCCCTGCCTGTGACAACTAAAAACTGCCATTAGCTCCCCAAAATTCAGCCCAGCAAAGGCTTAGCTGCTCAGGGCTCAGCCCAGCCAAAGTCCCTGCACCATATAAAACCCTGCAAAGCCCCTGTCTAAGAAGCTGGTTGTGGCCCGCGACACAGCCGAGTCGGAGTGATTTCCTCCCGAGCATTTGCCACGTTACAGAGGGTGCAGCAGTGTTCGGATATTTCCTGCTCGGAGCAAACACCCTGCAGACGCTCGCTGGGTGTCTTTGGGCTGAAGAGCAAACCAAGGGTACTTCTTCCACCATGCCTCTCCCTGACTGTTCTCCCACAAATTCGTCCCGAGGGAAAGGAATGGGAAACTCATGCAATTGCTCCCGACTCTTCTACGCCCCAAAGTACACACGCAGCTTTTGTTTGCAGACGGATTTACCCTTACGATGATGACTGCCATAACCTTTCAAACAAATGCGAGCTTCCCTTCTCCGTGTGCACCTGGCAGAGTTGCCATGACAATGCTCCTCAAACACAAGCCATCGCTCTTTTATCAAAATGCCTTTTGGCGCTCCCCAAAATGAATGTTAATGAACGGGAGAGGGGACGGTTCTGCAGCCTTGTAAATTATTTAGCAAACTTTGCTGAGTAAACCCAACGGCGAAGACCACGCAAAACATAACAGTGTGGCTTCAGCATCAGGAACCGGGGGGTGAAGGAAGCCCCGAATACATCTGCTCTGCAATGTTCCAGCGCTGCCCCTGCAGCGGGATTTTGGGTTAATCCTAGCAGTGCTTCCCTCTCCAAAGGCAGGCACATTGCAAAGCCCACTCACCTGGATTTCAGGGCAAGGGGGAATCTCCCGTGTCATTTTGGAAGACACTGGATGAGGGGTCCCGACTGTGCCCTGCCGGCGAGGCCAGCAGGGAGCTCTACTGCCGGAAAAGCAGCTTTACATGGGAGGAGGAGAAGGCCAAGAGGACGAGGGCGATGCATGGTGACAGCAGAGGAGAGGGAACGGAAATTCAGAGGGAAAACACCAGCGCTGAATGAGCAGGCCGGGCTTTGCAAGACACACGGACACACAAACTCGCTCTCTGTGGTCGAACTGCTGAGCAAAAAGGCACCTGCCGCACTGCGCGCACCGACGCGACCTGCGCTGGCAAGCGCAGCACCCAGCACGCGTCCCAGCCGCTCTCCCCGCTGGCACCCTGCTGATGCTACGGAAAAGCCTCTTCATCTTTTACGAGCTTGCGATAAGTGCCGCGCTGCACTTTTGTTAGAAGGCGGCGTAGGTAACCTGCTGTCGAGGGAGGTGCAAGCCCAAGCAGCTCCACCACGACGCGCCCCGGGCTTTCAGAAAGAGGCAGCGAGCACGGGAGCCGATTTTACCCCCCTCCCGCGGCAAACGCACCTGAGTCTTCAGCCAGCCTGAAGCTCTCTGCATAAAACCCCTTTGAAGGAGACGCCAGGTCTCCCGAGACCCCCAGCGCTACACGGCGTCAACGCTCGTGCTGTGAGCAGAAAAGCACACGCGTATTTGTTAACAAGGATGTTGGCTAACAAGGGCTCTCGCATCCCTCCCGGTGCCAAGCTCACCAGGAAACCAGCCCCACGGGAAGGAGGAAGAAACTCAGCTTCTCCCCGTGGTTACCAAGGAGATTGTTTAAACGGGGCTAAAAAAAGAGGAAGCGAGTGGCCGAGGGAAAGGCAAGCGTGGAAAAGTGCTCGTGTGTTTGCTGCGGGCTTGCTGCTGAGGGTCCCCTCAACCGCGATGGGTTCCCCCTTCCCGAGGAGAAGAGTCCATGTTTCAGTGCACACACGCCTCAGTGAAAACGGCCCTGAGCACTTAAAAACGGCAATACAGAAACGTTCCTGCCTGCAGAGGAACGGATGGATGGATGGATGACAGCCCCGCGTCGGGACGTCGCGGCGGCAGAAGGCATCGTGCGGTGCCCTCTGCCTAGACCTGTCTTTAGTTGCCCAGGTCATCAGAGGAGGCTTCCCTGTGGGAGCAAGCTAAATGCAGCTGGAGCTGGTGCTAAAAGTGATTCCCCCTGCGGCCAGCTCGGGAGCTCTCACCCCCACCTATAAGCCTGGAGAACAGCAGCCAAAGCCGACCAGCTTTTATTTATTTATTTTTTTTGCAAACACCAGGGAGCTGCTTTCCAGCCCTCTGCAGCTCCCAGGTCAGACGGCAAGAAGGGAAGGGCTCCCAGACCCTGTTTCTCCAGCTGCTCCTCATGCCTTATACATGATCATCCGGATGACTGACACCCCTCAGGGCAGAGCACGTCATGCTGCCTGCCATTAAACCTGCCCAGGGCTTTCCACTCTTTTAAAGTCTCTTTCATTTGCTTGAGACTTCAACCATTCGGCCTGAGACTTCCCACGTGCGGTGGCTGCAGCTGAAAGAATGACAAAATGCCCCCGCCGCTGCCTCGCTGAGTGGTTCATCCACTTGCAGACTGAGCTTCGGGGAAAAAATACGCTGCTTTGCACATGCTAAAAAAAAATAAATTCCCAAAGTCCGTGGTGAGTAATTCTCTCTTCCTTATGCTTTGCTGCAGAGAACAAAACTTAGCAGAAGGATCACTCCAAGGCCCAGGATATGCCAAGTCCATAAAAATTTGCTTAAATTAGACCAAGTTATAAGACTCTAAAAACTTGCAAAATATGTAGGCTTCCTTGAACTGGCAACTTAAGATCTTGGAAGATTTCAGCTGCTCTGGAAATGCTCCATCCTCTCCCAGTGCCAACCCGCTCTTGCACATGCCGTGCCCTGCGCAGGGCTTTCCTGGTGCCCAGGAGCCATGGCCGGGACAGGGATCCCGGCTCTCCAGGGCGCCAGGAGAGACCCAAGGCCGGTGAAGTGCCTGGGGGGGTCCAGATCACCACTGGCCAAAGCACTTTGCTAGGTAGGACCATGCTCCAACCTGCTGCTGGTGGGAGAGGGCTCGTGGTGTTGGCTGGCAGAGACCCTCCAGAGAGAAACCTGCCGCCCTGGGGAGTGACCAAGCTCGAATCTGGACAACTTCAGGCGGCTTAGAAGCGTTTAAACCACCAGGAGCTAGAAGCGCACCCACACGACGCCTTTGGGAGCTTCTGTCTTGCCTGGGTCGGCTGTGAAGCCCGGGGAATAATGTGGAAGCAAGGTGGGCAGGAGGGAGGCCAAGGGAAGGACTGCGCCGCGATCCCTCCGCACCGCAAAGGAAGCAAAGAGAGCAGCGAAGCCATCAGTATTGCCTCCGGAAATGCATGCCGTTGACGGTAATTCCAGTTTTGTTGTGTGTGTTGTTTTTTTTTTTTTAAAGATGCTTTTAAGAAACGTGCCAAAGGCAACTGTCTATTAGCAGCTCGAGGCGACGGTACCAAAGTCTAATAAAAGGAAAGCGAACAGCCCAGACCGAGCAGGCAGGAAAGAAAAGCTGCCTTGTGCCCTCTGCCCCTCGCCCTCCCTGCAGCTCATCGGCTTCTCCGCCAAGCACGGCTCCGCGCCGCAATGGCAATGTCGGAGCTTTCCGAGGCGAGAACGAGCTCTCGGCGCGCGGGCGGGCGGCCCCACGCCAAGCGGCTCTTCCGAGCAGGCCGGCGCGCCCCCTCGGACGCCCTGCGGCGCGGCCGGGACCCGCCGCGATTCGTCACCCCGCTTCCCACCGTCTCGTCACGGGGACCGACGAGCAGGACCCCAAAGCGCCCACGCACACGCGCTTATTTACTGCAAGCCGCTAGGGATCCTCTTGGTCCACAAGCAGCCGGAGATGTATCTATCTTCTCACCAGAGCTGGCCTTTTAAAAGCTATTTAGGCGCTTAAGGTTAATTGAAACAGCGACCACAAGCGCTGCAGCGGGGCCCAGGTGTGCTCGGTGTCTCTGCCCGGGCACCTTCAGGCTCCGGCCAGCCCAGAGCTACAGGAGCCCCGGGAGCACAGCCCCGCACTAGGGGGGACCTAAACGTGCCCTAAACCCCAGCTTTCGGGAAGCTCGGGGAGAGGGGACAAGCCACACCTCGGCTGCCAAGAAACGTCCCCGCCGGGCGGCAAAGGCTCCCACGGGGGCGACAGCGCCCCGACGCTCCCAGCAAGGCAATCCCGCCCCATCCGGCGAAAAGCCCCTCCTGATCTCTAACACATTCCCCGCGGATTTTGTCCTCCATTAAATCGCCGGCAGAGTCAGGAGCGCCGTTTCGGAGCTGCGACGAGCACCGGGAAAGCGGGCAGCATCCAGGCAAATCAAGAGCGAAGGGCAGCGGTGCCGCTGGGAAAAAGCCGATAGGTCCAAAGGGCTTCGCTTGCTCTCGCGTGTCCATAGCTACGGGAAACAGCGCCTCCTGCGAGCTTGCACAACCGGGTTTCACGAGCGCCTCGTGAAGTGCAGTATTTCACTCCGCGAGCCCTTATTTACTTGTTGATCGTGGCCCTGCCGAGCTGCCTGGAAGCGAGGGTGCCCGGCCTCACTGAAGTTCAGCCTGAAGCCACGCTGGGGATCTGCAAGCCAATGAATAACGGAGGCCAAGCCGCAAAAAAGTGTATATACATATATATACATATATATGTGTGTGTGTGTGCATTTATACACACACACTTATTCTCTTAGCAAGGGCTTGCAAATCTGATTTATTGCTTTCACTGCGTTTATAGACCTTCGTTCCAAACCTGCTGCTTAGGGCAACGTATAAAAATCCCAGGCTTTGCTACTAGACCCAGCGACCATCGCGGCACTGCGATTTGCAGTCCAGCACTGAGGTTCCCCGCGGCGCGGGGCTGCAGCCGGCCCCCGGTAAACGCGCCGGGGAAGCAAGCTCGGCGGCCGGCCGGCCGGCTCGGGCGGCTGGCAGGTGTTTATTTAACAAACAGCTCTCCGCAAGCCGGATCGCGCCGTTCCGCGCATCGCTGCAGCCCAGCCAGGCGCAGCTCAGCAGAGCATTTCCAGGCAGCGGCTCGGAGAGAGCGAAAGCGCCCGGCTTTGGAGCCAGCCGCAGACCTCGGCGATACGCCCTCGTTTACCTAGGATTTGCCTCTCACCACCGACCGCTGCAGAAACGGGCGGAAAACGCCACTTTAATCAGCTGGCGGAGGCCCCTCCATGGGAAGCGCGAGGGCGGCGTGAGCTCTCGGGCGTCTCGTACAGGGCTGAGCCGCTGCAGCCACCAGGGCGTTCGCCCGAGGCGCCAGCCAGCCTCGAAAAAGCGGGGCAAACGCACTCAGTTCGCCTGCCCGAGGATCGCTGCTGGGTCAAGGCAGAGGATCGGCGGAGCATGGGGAGGACACCGAGGTCTCCCAGCACAGCTGGCCCCGTGCCCAGTGGCCAGTGTCACCCCCGTGGGCAAGCGGCCAGCCCGGCAGCTCTGGAGACGCAGGCATTTTAATGGAAGCGCTCAACCGGACCCGGACACGCGGCCTGCGCAAACCCGGATTAACCAAGGCCTGAAAACCGAGGTGCGGCCGGCCTCCTCCTCTCACCCGCTAGATTTCCTAAGCAGAAGGAAAAAGCTTTTTTCCACTGCCATTCAGCCGGGATTTTTTTTTTCAGTGGGGGCAGGGATCAGCAAGGGCGAGTCAAAACTTTATCACAGGTAAATACTTCCTGCAAGGCAGAGGGGCCCTCGCCGCGTGGACGCGCGCGGTCTGCCTTATCTGCCGGGCGGTTTCCAGGAAGCCGCTCGATGGAGCTCGCCGATCGGCTGCGCCGCGCCGAGGCCCGCGCTCGCCAGCAGCCCTCCCCGGGCCGCATCGCTGCCGACTGCATTTTTCTTAGAAACGAGGCATTGCTGCACGGCCCGGGATCCCCAGGGGACACCTCCCGCCGTCGGTTAAGTGCCAGTTCGTTTACCATCTCGGCTTCTCCGTTAATAACCCGAGGGTCACAGCAGCCCTGCAAACACCCCCCTCGGCCAGAACGGGTCGGGGCAACCTCAGCACCCTAAACCCAGACAGCCGTACCGCCTCCGTTAAGCGCACGTCGGTCCGACAGGCTGGCGGACCGCGGAGCGACTCAGCCCGCTTCCCCAAATAACCGGCCCCGCGCGCAAAGCAAGCCCCGCGGACTCCCACCGGGGTCCCCCCCGTCACAGCTCCCAGCCGGACGGGGGGCTCGGGGGCTCGGCTCCGTCCCGTTCGCACAGCAAACCCGTCGGGGAGACGCCGCGAGGGGAAGCCCCCGCGCTGAGCAGCCCCCCGGAAACGCCGCGGCGCGGCGGAGGGTCCGCGCGGGAAAGCCCTGGCGGGGCTGAGGCTGCCGTCGTGCCGTCCGCCGTCCGCTCGGCGTTACGCAGCGGCGCCAGCGCGTCTCGCGGCTCCGCAGGAAGCCGCTTCCCGCTCGCGGCCGCCGGGCCCGGCCTTGCAAGCTGCCGGCGGGCGCAGCCCCCGCGGGGCCGGCGGCTCCTTCGGGCGGCGCAGCCGCAAGGGAAACCTCTCCTCGACCGCTCCAAACCTGAGGGGCGGCTGCCCCGCCAGCTCGGCCAGGCCGGAGCAGGGCCTGCGGCGCCGGGAATTTTCCCGCAATGCCAGGAGATCTCCCAGGACGGCAGGAATTTTGCCACGACCCCGAGAATTCTCCAACGACCCCGGGAATTCTCCCGTGACCCCGGGAATTTTCCCACAACCCCGGGAATTTTCCCACAACGGCAAGAATTTTCTCATGACCCTGGGAATTTTCTCATGACCCTGGGAATTTTCCCGCAACTTCGGGAATTTTCCCACAACCCCAGGAATTTTCCCATGACAGCAAGAATTTTCCGACAACGAGAATTTTCCCACGACAGCGAGAATTTTCCCACGACGGTGAGAATTTTCTCATGACCCCAGGAATTTTCCCACAACCCCAGGAATTTTCCCACGATGGCGAGAATTTTCCCACGACGGCGAGAATTTTCCCACAACCCCGGGAATTTTCCCATGGCGGCGAGAATTTTTCGACAGTGAGAATTTTCCCATGATGGCGGGAATTTTCCCATGACCCCAGGAATTTTCCCACCGAGAATCTTCCCACGACCCCAAGAATTTTCCCACAATGGCAAGAATTTTCCCATGATGGCGGGAATTTTCCCATGACCCCAGGAATTTTCCCACCGAGAATCTTCCCACGACCCCAAGAATTTTCCCACAATGGCAAGAATTTTCCCATGATGGCGGGAATTTTCCCACAACCCCGGGAATTTTCCCATGACAGTGAGAATTTTCCGACAGCGAGAATTTTCCCACGATGGCGGGAATTTTCCCACAACCCCAGGAATTTTCCCATGACCCCGAGAATTTTCCCAGGATGGCGGGAATTTTCCCATGACCCCGAGAATTCTCCCACGACCCCAGGAATTTTCCCGCAACACTGGGAATTATCCTGTAGCACCGGGAATTTTCCCATGACAGCGGGAATTTTCCCACAATGGTGGGAATTTTCCTGCTACATCAGGAATTTTCTCACAGTGCTAGGAATTTTCCCGTGATGGCGGGAATTTTCCCGTGACGTCATGAATTTTCCCATGACAGCGGGAATTTTCCCACAATGCCGGGAATTTTCCCACGATGACAACAGGGGGGTCTGAGCTCAGCACAGCTCCGCAGCAAGGGGTTACGATGGGCCTCTTGCACCCAAGACTTGACGTCCAGCTCAGTTAGCGCCTGCTTAATCACTCATAAGCCAGACTCTTCTGAAAGAGTAATAATAATAATAATAAAATCTCTTCTTTAGTCTCTTTGCTTTCTATTTTCCTGTTTGTTTGTAAATCCCGAGGCCATCAATAAAACAGTGTCACTGCTGAGTGGACTTAGCCGTCAACCTCCAAAGAGCCACTGGTGATTATGCCTCTGAAAATAGCTTTCATCCATCCCCTCCGCTTTTCTTTACAGATCCAGACACAAATGCTTAGTGATTGTTACTTGGCAACCACAGTAAAAACGTACCGAGCCACAAGTGGCTACAAAGGATGAAATCACTGTCATGAAATTTCCAAAACAAGTACCAAAATACCAGAACTCTTATTCCTAAGAGGAACGAATAAACCTCTTCTTCTATCCGATATACGTTTTTTACTAGCCAGCCACGTTTTATTCTCCTTGCTTCGCTGCGAAGCAGGACGACAGCTCTTGTTCAGCTTGTTTTTCCACGACGCATAACACACACACTTCTTTCCTGTACTTATCAGGTCGCTCAGCTATGTGTCTACATAAACATGTGCGCGTGCACACAAGCACATCCCCCCCCAGCTAGGATGCTTTCCAGACTCGGAAACAAGCCGAGACCACATTAAAAAAAAAACAAAAAAAAACCCTTAATCCATCTGAGGCTGCTTTAAACCAGATACCACTAGCGAGAGCAACAGCTAGTTGAACACCAGTTATGGATCAGCCAGCGGCCGGAGACTACAGTCGTCGAACGTCCGGCTCGGATCTCTGTAAATCCACCCTTCTCCCGCGGCTCAGCGAGTGCGTTCAGCGCCACGGAGCCTCAGGGGCTACCAAAACCAGGATGCACCCTGCAAGGGACAGCTTTCCAGGCAGCCGCCGCCTGAGCTTTAATCTTTAACAAAAGCTTCCACGGCAAGAAAACGGTGTTTTCGGAGGGATTTGAAAGCAAAACGCGCCCAGCTGGATTCTTCAAAAAAGGGTCTCTCGAAGTCGCCTGACTTCTCGCTGGGGAAGCGTTTAATTCCAGGGCTGAAGGCTCTGCGGGGGGAGGCAGCGGCGGAGCGCCGTGCTGCTTCGCGCTCGCCTCAAAGCCCAGTCACGCGCACGGGCGCCCCGCTTGGGGAGCGCGCTTCTTGCCAGCCCGCTCGTAAACCTGCGCCCGCGGGTCCGACTTCTGCTCCGACCGACACCCGTCAGCTGCAGCTCCTCCTAGCTGGCAGCAGCGAGGGCATCCTTCCCGCTCCGTCGGCGCGACGCGGGACCAGCGCCCTGAAGCCGGACTCGCCCCGAACATCCCGGGTCGTCCGGAAAAGACGTTCGCTTTTCCCTTCCCTCTGCCCGCGTTTGCCCCCGCGGCACAAGGCAGGGTCGTTAACCACATCACGCATCATCGCTGTCTTCATTTGCGACACAGGGGAAAAATTAATCTTCCTTTTTAGAAAAGCAACGTACGAAGAGCCCAGATTTGCCTGAATAATACTACGAACCTCCAACCTGGCTGTCCCCCTTGGTCTGAAGCATTAACATTAGCAGAAGGCAATTTAAGGAGATCGCTTTTAAGTTGTAAAGCCAGTGCTCAATTAGAGCATGAAATGAAAGACTGGTCGCTAGTGCCGGAGCCGAGATTTATTCTCCAAGTATTCCCTTTCAAAGGTAAAGACGCCGCTTTTGCTGGAAGTGACATGCTTAAAACAAGTTGCTTTTGTCTAACGTTACTACAAAAAACAGTTTGGAAGCAAGCATTTTTGTATTTAGGAAAACGACAATAGTTTGTTGAGAAATTTCAACATCAGACAAAAAAAAACCCAAAAAGCAGCAGACAAAACCCCAAAGCAGAATCCTGGAAGTCTAAAACATTGTGGGATCCCAAAACGAACTTCCAGGAGTGACTGGTGAAAACTTTTTAGCTTGCAAGAAACGGAATAAAATTCATACTCGTATATATTTTTTTCTTTTTTTCTTTTTTTTTCTACCTGGGCCCCAGGAGACAGCAGCCACTCAGCCCTGCATGTCCCAATGGGAAGCAGCACATGGCCGAGCCGCTGGCAGCAGACACAGGGTTTTGCCTAAGAGCGCCTAGCTGCAGAAATAACAAAAATACAAATCTGCAGCCGGGCCAGCAGCAGCCTCCCGCCTCGAGGCCACGCTCCGGGTCGGCCGAGGCGAGCCAGGCCCCCCGCGGCTGGGATTTGCCGGGGATGCCGCAGCGCCCCGGCTCCTGGCTCCGTGGGGCGTCCGGCCCCACAGCTGCCGGGGAACAGGGGAGACGCGGATCTCATCCCTAATCCCTCCCAAATTAAAAGACTCTTAAGCGGAGCTTAAGGGTTGCTCAGGCTGCCGGGGCTGAGCCGTGCCGAGGAGCAGGGAGCCCTCCCCTCCGCCGCCTCCTGTCTGGGGATGAATTTGCCTGGTCCTGGGGAAAGCCGCCAGGACGGCTTGTTCCCGCTATTAATTTGGCTCAGCGGCCAGCGCTGGCAGCTCCCCCGCCAGCGAGTCCTGCTCTGAATAATAAAGCGTGACCACGAGACGCGAGGACGAAGCAGCCAGCAGGCTCCGCGGGCTGCTCCGCTCCGTGCCAGCCCGGAAACACAGCGCTGCACCCCGGCTGCTCCCAGTGGTCCGGCTGCGGAGCCGGCACCCTGCTCCGAGCTCCCGTCGGAATTTGGCTTCTCAGCCCACATCTTTCTCTGATCCCATTGCGACGGCTTGGAAGCAATAATGCGCCCAGCAGCTGTTAATAAAAAACGGCAGAAAACGGAAAAGTCCACCAAGCCCAGCGGAGAGGCACTGATTGACACACTGCAAGGGTCTAGCCCTGCATTGCTGCCAGGACCTTTTTCTTCTGGAAGAAAAGTTACTCAACTATGTTTTCACGTCCTTGCATTGGCAGTTGTTCGGTTTAACAGTACGATATGCCGAGGACTTGGAACAGGGGTTAGAGCACACCACCAGGGTATCTGCAATCAACCCATGCCTGAGATGGACTGAAAATGAGGAATACAGTCTTTTGGGGGGGGGGTCCTAGGGTGCTGGTTTGGAAATCCCGGGGAAAAGACTAAAGGAGGAAAAGGACATAATATCTCCAAGAGAAGTGAATTCCCACAAAGTAAATCACTGGATTCATTTACACAGAACTATTTCTCAAGGCTGCGGTGATTATCACCTCACTGTGACATTTTCCAGCTGCACTTCACAGAGGCCTGGATGGAGCAGAGTTGCACCTTGGTTCTGGGCAGCCTCTGGCAGAACTTTATATTGCATTAAGAAATGGAAAAAAGTACTAGAAAGTTTCTCGCAATGAGAACATTTGTCACTTCTGTGTTTCATGGAATAAAACCTGGGCATGGGACCAAGAGAAGTAATTGGACTGGCTATGCTCCATGCTTAAGATACTTGTCTTGGGCTTTTGAAATGTGAAAAGAATATCAGGTCTTGCTTACAGAAAGCCAGGACAAGAAAGGTTGACGGCGTTTGCTCCTTGGGCCTTGGCACTTCACATATCCTAACGCCACCAAACGCACCGCAGCCAGCGGGCTGGCGTGTTCATGCGTGACATCTAAAGGCAGCCCAAAAGCAACCTCCATGGCGTGAAACAGGTTTTCTTGCCTCCTTTTACTCAGTTATGAGTCCCCATGCTCCGAGGCGGGGACAAAGTCTTCCCAAGAGAAGAAGGGCTGCTGGCCCAGCTTGGGCTTGGCTTTGCGAGAACGCTCACCCCTGAGCTCCACTCTTCCAATCCCACCAGCACTCCCACCTCCAAGAAATGCTTCAGCGCATCAGGAGGACCCAAAATCAGGAAGCCTTGCCCAAGCGGGGCGCTTCAGCCAACATCACTGCCTTCAGCATGCAAGGGGTGGGGATCGGCTGTTGACTGGCATGCCTTGCACTGGCTGCTCCCCGGGGCCCTCCATCTGCCTCCTCGGTCCCAAAGGTGCCTCACGCAAGCCTTGGCCCAAATTCCCAACAGCTTGGGAAGAGAGGGGAGAAGAGCATGTCTGCTGAAGCATGCAGGAACGCTGCACAGATAAAGACGACCATGATCAGAGCTACTACATCGGGAGACAGGTGACCTCAGTTGGGTCTCCAACAGGCTGCTTCTCGCAGAGCTAGTCCTAAGCCCAGCGAGTCCCCAGGCTCCTCTGGCATCACAACGCCTCTCTCAGCAGGGATTTATCCCTCGGGATTTATTTTCATTCATCTCCTGTGCTAACGTGGGCCTGGCAAGTTCTGAAGTGCAATAACAGCAACCAGAGCCACCAGCCGCCCAAGCGATAACACACATGTAACAACGGTGTCCACCCAAAAACACCAGTAATCTCTCAAAGGAAAAATTTTAAATTGTTTTTTCTAAATTCTGTCCTAGCAATGCACACTGCGTTGCTGGGCAGGTCAGTATTCAAGCGTGGATCCATCACCTCGCTCTAGTGGGTAAGCTGCCCGTGCAGCTGCAACCGCACAACCCCTCCTCCGCGGTGCCCGCTAACCAAAAACAATAGATTTATGCAATATTTGTTTGCCAACAGGAGAGCCCCCATCAATACTTAAAGCAGAATAAGTCTTGAGCAGAGATGAAGAGCCCTTCATAAGGCAGCATCCATCACTTTGGTTCTTAATTTTGCGCTTGCTCACGGCATTACCCGCGCAGCAGGGAAATGAATAATGGCTAAATAATTCACCAAATCGCTTGACCTTTTGGCTCTCCCAATTGTTGCTGAGCTTGGACACCCATCACAGGGACTGTGCAAAGAGGTAACATGGAAAAACGGGATGGTCGGGTAGGGGGGAGGTTGTACCACGTCAATACATTACTCAACACTCCTAAAATAACTTAGCTAACAGCAGTAATATCACAACAAGCTCTATGAAGAGGCACTTCAACATCTCTCATGCTACCAGCATCACTCAGAGGCTCTCCAGGGCTTGGCCAGACCTCCCGTACACTCGCTTAGGGAAGGAGGACCTGGTAAGGCATTGAAGCTCATGGGCTTCGTCTGGCCAGGGTGAGCAAGTAGAAGACAAGGCCTGTCTTAAAGCAAGCGAGCAGGCTCTGAAAATTGGGATCCTCAAAGACAGAGGAGGTTGCAATGAAAGATCATTTCCCAGTGACCCACAGCAATGCACTGCTGGGGCTGGTGAAGGGATTTTTGGCTGCAGGCCACCGCAAAGCCCATGTATTACTGACATGCGGGTCCCAAATACCTGATAACACAAGGCAGCACCAGGGAAGCACAGAAACGCTTTGGACTCCCCTGGGCACGGAGCCGTGTTTTGCCGTGAGAAACAAGGCTGGCACATGGTGGTGCTCCTGAAGAGGTTGCACACCCTTCCTGAGCAAGGGAGAGGAACGAAAGGCCAGTGTCCACGCAAACGCCAACCAGATCCCGCTGCCTCCTCCACTCGCTTCGTGATGACCTTTAATAATTGTAGAAGGGGAAACGGGCTGCTTAGTTTGCATTAGCGATTCACTGAAGTGTCTTGTGCTTCCTCCTGCTTGTCAAATCCAAGCTGCTTGGATGAGCCCAGTGAGCAATTAGGGCTACAACCTACAGTCAGAAATTTCAGAAGCCCATTTGCATAGAGTTAGGCAGGAAAATGTTGATTAATTTGTTCTGATACACTCCTGAAAAACTGCTCAAATAGCATTGGAGAGCTCAGGCAGATTCTAAATTGCTTTGCTCAAGATTGTAAATATTGCATCAGTGCCTTCTTGTGTGTTTTAAAGACAGCTTCATGAGCTGTGCCTGTGTGGAGGAGATTTGTTTTAATATTTTACCAAGGAATATATATTTCATCCATGAGGGGCTTGAGAGGGAGGGATTTTTTTATTTTGAAAACCTTCAGCTGGGAGGAGAGAAAGCGTGGACTATATACAAACCTGCAACCGCAATAAGCCAGGATGCAAATCTTTACAGCCTCCCCAAGATGTGATTAAAAATGCACAGGGCAAGAGCACAAAAAAATCAAGGAGAGCAAGAAAGATGGAGCAGGCAGCACCTCAGCGAGGAGGTAAGCAAGGAACCAGCATGGCTGGACCTAGGAGAAGGCAAAGAGCTGTCCAGAGCCTCCATCACATCAGGCTGACAGCAACCATAAGCATGCCGGGGCTGGCCAAGCCTGGGCAGATAAGGACATTTACACTGCTGTTAATTCAAGGAGACCATCCTTCACCATCAAGCTCCAGTCATTTACTGATCAGGCTGGCACAGCACTAAGACCATGGGAGCTCCTCTCTGCACCAAACATCAGGGGATGGTGGGTCACCCAAAAGCCTCAATGCCCCCAAAGCATGATGACAAAGCTGTCAGGCACTTGGACCTGCTGATGGCCTCTCTAGCAATATAAGCAGCTGACAACACGTTTTGTCTTTTCTTCAAACCTTTTCCACCTGCGGACCCTTCAAGCAGTAGGTTTGCCTGGTGGAGTGACCTCCACAGAACCCTCGGAGGTCACCCACAGACCTTCACAAGGTGAAAGCAATGGTGCCAAGCATGGGATGTTTTTCCCATAGGGTCAGGGGACCCCATCTCCAATGCACGTTGCTGCGGCGAGCCCTCGTTTTCCGCACCGCGTGCTGGGTGAGCTGATGCTCTCCGAAAGGTCTGGTCTCAGGGACCCGGGGAGCTATGGGAGAACCTACCTTTTCCTTAAAACATAACTAACTTTTAGCCTAAATGCTTGCAGAGGGAAAAAAAAAAAAAGGAAAGTGAGACCCAGGTACAACCTAGCAGATCACCAAGAAGGTTTTGTGCCTCCTGCAGCTCCTTGCTGCGCCAGGCTGCGGCTAAGCGTGCTCAGCGGTGGGCAGAGCTACTTCCCAAGAGCACATCGGCTGGGGGGAGCGAGGAGACGTGGAGGCCAATGCAACGCATCGTCCCAGGTCTCGCAGCCCAGCAGGTCCATAAGCTACCAAATTCCCTCCTGTGAGTAAAAGCGTTGTTTGGATGGCACAAATCCGACCCGACTGCAGCAACGCAGCTGTTCAGGGTGCAGCTCTGCACAAAAGCTGGCGGCGTGCTCTGAAGATGCAAGGAAGCACTTCGGAGGGAGCAACACTATGAAAGCTACCAGGCCTTCGATCCTTGAGGCGTTAAGCATGGCCGCAAAACATCTATGGCTGCTAACCCCCGAGGTTAAACCTCAGTTGCTCTTGCAAACATGTGACCTCACGTCTGGGTGCACAAGGGAAGGTTTCCACCAAGGCTGGGCACCAAAGGCAGGGCTCAGCGCCAGCCGGACACTTAGATGTTGCATCTGCCTCCACTTTCATTCTTGTCAAGTGGCGTAAGCGACCAAACCGACATCAACACAGGCATTCTGTGGGGGCTTTTAGGTTTTTATCTTGCTTTTACAGGTTCATTCAGCTTCCTTCAGCTCTTGTAACCCCAGGGTTCTCCATCTCTCTCTTCTTCAAGCACGGGTGGTGCAGAGGGGAGGCAGCACCCAGCTGCACCTCAGCTGCCTGTTCGCTTGCCACCAGCCCAAAGCTGCTTTCGCCTCTGCGCCCTGTCAGCCAAAGCAGCCCTCATCCCTGTTAATTCGGAGCAGAGAAACCCTTTGGTGTGCCCACCAGCCATCGGATGGCTCCTGGACGCCGATGCGCGGCCCTCTTGTCCAGCTGCCAGCAGAATCCTTTCTACCAGAGAGTTTTAATCTCAAAATAAGCCCTGGAAAAATATCATGAGCTTTATTTGTCATTCGCTCTGGGAAAGTTTGGAGCTAGTAAATAAAGCTAAGTTATTTTAAAGGGCAGCAGCTCTGCTGAAAACTTAAACTCAGGGATCTCACAGAAACGCCAATACCGCCCTCGCTCCAACACCTGGCACCTCAGTTCCTGCAAAATTAGGTTTCTCTGGCTGTAAAGAACAAAACTTTGCAAACCCCATGGCTTCATGCTAGCGTCATTAGCAATTACCCCCCTGGTGGAAAATTATTCCCGCTACCCTATATTTGCATGAACTGCACCCAAGAGGTTCTTCTGTGAGGTTTTTTTTTTTTTTTGCATGTACCACACAAACGCAGAGGCAAGTCCTCATCTGGGTGGACCGGAGCTGTTAAGCCCTGCACCAGGACTCGCTTTTGCTTAGTCCTCGCCTCCGCCGTCCTCAAAACCATGTGTTTCACTTAATGATAAGGCACCAGGGCACCAGGCCAGCCCGACGCTTCCCGCGCATCCTTCCTTAACGCCAGGGCAAGCGAGCGCTCTTGGGGAAACGCAAAAGAGGCGGATTTAAAAGCAACAAAAGGTATTTATTTCTTTATTGCGCGAAGCGCGGCCCAACTGTGGCATTAACTGACAAAATGTTTTCGAGGGCGGGAGATGAGGAGGATTAAAGAAGGAGATGTTTAGGTGGGAAACGCGGCTACCCGAAATGCAAGTTTTGAAAAAAGCCGGCAGGCCCCTGTGCTTTCCCGCACCGGGGGTAGCTGAGCGTAGCGGAGCTCACACCTTGCCAGGCACATGGAGAAAGGGAAACGCTGCCTTACAGCAGAGGGTCGGGACAGCCCGCCACCATCGCCAGGAGAGCTGCCTGTGCCTGCGTTGCAGCAGGGTTTCGGAGGCCCTCACCCCTCACCCCCCCCCCCAAAAGCTGGGATACCAACGGGAGGTCGGGAAAAAGCCCCGGCAGAGCAGCCTCGGGAATAAGGAGGGGCTATTTTGCTCACTGAGGAGAGACTCGCCTGGCCCCCACGGCCACCGATTTGTGCTAAGTGGAGCCTGAGGAACCCAGATGGCGCAGGAACGCAGGCAAAGAATTAAGATGAGCAAAAGTAAATAAATACATAATAATAATTTAAAAAAATCACTGTGTCTGCAGACAGGGGAAAAAGAAAGGGGGGGGGGGTCAAACCTTGCCAGAGGGAGGGAGTAATTCAGCTCACTTCTCTCGGCACAGCTCAGCGCAAGTCCCCGCGCAGGTCCCCGCGGAGAGGAGCGCGTCCATCCCGCCGGCAGCCGCGCTCCCCCTCCCTCCCGCGGCCCCGCCGGAGGGGACGGAGACGGCTTGGGAAACAAAACCCCTGGCGGGCCGCAGAGGGCAAAGCCGGCCGCCCGGGGGGGCGCTCCCAGAAGCCACGGCTTCCCGGCCTTTCCGATGGGAAAGCGCTGCGGAAACCTGCGGGCGGGCGCTGCGCCGGCGGCGGGTTCGGCGCCCAGGGCCGTGCAGCCGGGCCGGGCTTGCGGTGGGGCCGGGGGCCAAATGCCGGCTCCCAGCTGCTCCGGGGCAGCCGGCACCGTCCCACGCAACCCGCTCGCCTCCACCCGCCGCGGCGGTTCAGCAGACCGGAGCAGGGCTTGCAACAACAGCGCTGCAAGCCAAGCTCTTAGCCGCCGCTGCCCACCTCCGAGAAAACTGCCGCTCCCGTTAACCCCGGCTCCGCGAGCCGGCCCGGCGGCAAAGCCCTCGAAGGCATCAATAATAAATAGGAAAATTAACATCTTGGCTCCGTCTCCCTGCTCCTTTCAATTGCGTCTGGTGCAGGTACCTGGTACTCACGGCTCTGCACGCCGCTAGAAAATAACAGCAGCTCTAGCAGACCTAATTTTCATTAATCCTGGTGCTTCTCTGCCTCACCAAAGGAAGGAGCTGAGGTTAATCAAAAAAAAAAGGAGTTGCTCCCGCCGAGCCGGTGGGAGCCCGCGGCAGCACCGCCTCGGTTATTTTCCATATTCCCCCGGGGCCTGCGGTGGAGCAGACGTTTAGTCCAAACTCTATTACTCAGCTAACTAGATTTGCAAGCAGTTGGCGATAATGCAAGCACTTGCAAAAACCAAGGAAAGGCATTCGCGACAAAGCGGAGCAGGGCAGAGGGCGCCGAGGGCTCGTTTTTGCAAACCCCCTCCTCCCCCCGTAACGGGCAGCCCGGCTGCAGCGTGCACGGCCTCGCAGAGCAGAGCAATGCGGCCGGGGATGGAAAAAGCTGGTGGTGGCAGCCACCCCGCTGTCGCCCTCCCCACGTGGGGGCATGGGGAAAAAAAAAGAGAAAAAAAAAGAGGATGCCCTGCCAAAAAAAGAAGGGGGGGGGGGAAGGATGTGGCTCTGCAGTGGGTGATTCGTGCTGGAAATGGGGAGGGGGAAGCTCCAGACCCCTTTGGAAACCCCTCGCATTTCAAGCGGTCACCCAAGCACGCCGGGATGCCGATTAAAGCAAAAGGCATCTTGCAAAAGCCCTTAGCCCCAACCTGGGCTGCAGACGCAAGAGCCGCTTCGGAGGCGCCGGCGGCGCAGCAAGACGGACTGAGACGGATGCAGCAGCAGGCAGAAGCCTGCTCCGCCGGTTAGCTTAGCGCGCGAGGCGAGATGCTGGCAATAGCAACTGGCAAAGCAGTTTCCCAGGGAAAAATCCAGATTTCCTGCTCTCGGAGAGACAAGGGAGGAAGGAGACGGAGCCGATGCCGCGCACGCGGTTTGGGGTTCGCCCGGGGACGCTGGGCAGAAGGCAGCCGCCCCCCAAGCGCTGCTCGCCAAAGCCGTCTCATTTAACCAACGGCGTTCGCAGCAGGGCAGGCGGGCGCACGGAGCGGAGACGCAACGCGGGGCTGGGACGCTTGGCGTTGCGGCGCTCCGAGCTAGCCGAAGGCAAACCTTGGCCACGGAAAACCAAGCCGCGGCCGGAGCGGGAAGCGGAAAGCAAACGGGGAGTTTCTCCCTCCCTCCGGCTCGCGGCCGCGCTCTGCCTCCACAGTCACGGCAGCCGACGGACCCGAGGCAGAAAAGGAAGCCGGAGCTCAGGCGAAAAGGCTGCCAAGCTCCTGATCAAATCCCAAGCACAGCGATGCCGAGGAGCGCGCGCTCGCGCGAAGGCAGCATCTGTCTGTGTTTCAGTCTGCCTTCAAGTCCCCTGAGCAATCGGCCCACGTGGAGGCGGCTTAAGGAACGGAAAAATCGGTCGCTCCTATTTCTCGTGTCTTTTTTAGCCTGCAAAGGACGGCGCGCAGCGGGAAAGCGGGACCCGAACCGCTTACTCGACGGCGAGAGCGATTTGGGCTGTTTTCAGCTGGAGAAAACACACGATACGTCTTCCTACGGGCCCTGGCAGCAGAAGCCCCGGGTGCTCGCTGGGGTGGGCAAAACCGCCTGCCCTCCGGCAGGGAAGTCTCCCGAAAAGCTCCCCGAAAGCTCCCTCGCTTCCATCCCCGGGGACAGACGCGGCATCACCCAAGGGACCTGCCCCGAAGTACCAGTGTCCCTTCCGATGGGAGTTTTCCCCAGCTTTTCTTTCGAGTATAAGGATCTCGGCTCCTTAGACAAGGCAGAGTAAATCACTGCAGCTCGACCGGGGCCAGGCCTGCTCCTCCGGCACAGGGAATATTTCTGTATTTCCCCTCAGCGGCTGCAATTCTCTCCAGAGAAATAGTACCGCTGCTCGAGCTGGCTGAAAACATCTTGTTAAAAACTGCCCCCCCGCCACCAAGTTATCTCGCAAGTTTTTTTTTTTTTTTGCTGAAAATGTCGAGCCCTCTCCATCCTCCAAACAAAACGGATATCACACTTTCCCTGCCTGTCCTGTTTCTTTGATACCTCGCTGCCACCGCTTCCTACTCCATTTCTTTTCCTGACCTTCCAGCTTTTCATTAATTTTTCCAAACTTTCCAAAAAAAATGGAGGGAGAAAGGAGGGAAAAAAAAGGGGGGAGAAACTACACTCTTCTTTCGGCAAAACAGACCTTCCAAAGCTGAAGAAATTCTGAATAAAGACCTCCTTGCCCAACCTTCCTTGGGACTCCACGGGCACCTATAGCCCAGCCCAGCAAGAAGGAGTAAGAGGAAGAAAGCCAAAAAGGGGAATATTTAAGGTTCGGGTTGGCTTGTTCCCCCCCCCTCCCCCCCGAATAAAACTAGCATTTCACCATTTCAATACTGTGAGGTTTGGGATTTCCCCCCCCTACTACATTTCTTTTTCCCTGTTCAACCAGCCCTTCAGACCATACAATAATTTTTCCCATCTAGTATTCTTCCAGCTCATCTTCCAAAAATAGGGCCGCGAGCTAATTATTGCTGCTTCTGGCAATAATTAATGCGGCCCAGAGCCCTCCCCGGCCGCGCCGTGCCTGCGCTCACCGCGTGCAAACCCAGCCCCGTAATTCTCACGCAAAGGAAAAGCCGTGAGACCCAGGCTGCTGCCGCCTGCCCCGGCATCTCGGCTTCCCACAGCTCCGTATAAAGCCCCGAGCCTCCGTCCCGGGGGCTCCGCATGGACCACGGCCTCCGGGATGGCTGGCGGCAGGGGGGTTTCCTGGTTAGGCGGCGTTTGGCCACCCGCGCGCTCTGGGATGTTATCAGCCTGAGTCAACAGGCGCTATTAATACTCAATTAGCATTATTAATATTATTAATCATCAATATTAATCATCAGTACTGCTGCACTGCCTATTGCTCGGCGCCCTCCGCCACGTTAGCTCTGCTTTTTGCATCACAGCAAAATAATAATAAATAATAATAATAATAATAATAATAATGCAATTGTCATGGGGATTAACTATTTCCCCCCACCGGCCGCCAATACTCGCCCGAGTGTTTGCTCTTTTCCCCCGTTTGCACCCAGCACTGGCCTACTTGCATCGCTTCCAAGCGGCCTTTCTCGCGGCAGGGCGAGCGGGCCTGCTTTTAATTCTGACACGCAATATTTGCAGCCCTTTACAATGCCTGAATTAAGTAGGGGGGAGGGAAAAAAAAAAAAAAGAAGAAGAAGAAGAAAACCTGGAGCTGCCGGCTCCCGCCACATGCGACAGGGCGAAGGCATTGCCCGCTGCCCTGAGACACGTATTTTTAAGCCCTTGCCTACGTTTCCTTTCGTTAGCAGTCGCACTCGTTTGCTTGCAAAGGAGGTTGCAACTTGGGCAAAAGCTTTTGGCCGCAGGCATCTATTGCCTCCTGCCTCTCTCCACAGCCGCGCGGCCCCGCACGGTCCGGCGGGACGGATTTCCCCAAATCTCACTCTACAGACCCCAAAAAGCACCAAAAAGAAAAAAGCGTCGGAGCGCTTCGGCTCGGGGTAGCGGCAGAGGAGCCTGGGCAAAGCAGGCGGACATTACTGGGAGCAGCCCGCTGGCTTTCCCTGGAGTTTAATAATAGCAACGGTATTTATACAACCGAAATATTTCTGTTAAAAGGCTAAGTGCTGGTATGACACGCCAGTCACTTTAATTTAAAATAAATGCTGAAAGTTCTCACTGGGAAAGCTTGCAGTTGACTATAAATACATGCAATATGCAGATGGGGTGGTTTTTTGGTTTTTTTTGAAAGCAGATTTATTCTTCTTCAGAGACCCTAAACTGCACAACAGCGCAGCGTTTCTACAGCACAAATTTCCAGAGGCCCCAGGAGTCAGGATTTCTAACCCATCTTGCCGCTTTTTTCTTTCCCCCCCTTTTTCCATCCCTTCTGTGCGGAGCAGCAGCTCCGGCTGTGTTAATGTGGCTTTTTTGATACAGGAAGAGATTTTAAAAGATAGAAAGGGAGGGGGGAAAAAAAAGTGACAAAGGAGGAGCTCAGGGCGGCACGAACATCCTCATCCTCCCCGTTACTTCACTGGCCGCCGGCTCCCAAAACACGGCGGCCGCTGTGCCCCGGCTCCCGCGCCGGGTTCAACGCTCGCGTCGTCTTTGCAGACCCTGGGGCCGAGCGACGGAGGCTCCTCGGCATTTCGGGCCCCTGCGAGAGCGACTTCCTTGGAAGGGGCCGAAGTCGGGCTGCTCCCCGAGAGCGGGAAATATTTATATCCGTCGCTCCCAAGCGCGGCCTTTCGGCCGAAAGCTAAACAAAACGCTCAAATCCCCAGGCCTGCAAGTTGATACCTTGGCTATATATGGGCAAAGAACTACCCCGGCGGGGGGAGACAAGGATGCTAAGTCCCTCGCCAGCCTCGGACCCGCCGCGGTCCCGTCGAGCTCTGCAAAACCAAGCGGCCCCGCAGCAGCCGTCAGCGGTGAAGCGGGGCCGGCGCGCCAGCCGCGCGAAGATCCCGGCTCTTCCCGCGCAGAAACGGCAGCAAAAATGCCTCCCGCAGGAAAACGGAGTTTGCGGGGGGGGGGGGGGGGGGGAGAAATCACGGCGCACCAGAGCAGCTGGTTTGCTTGAGATGCTAGCGGTGACTAGCGCTCTCCCTTTGCAAAAAGGTTTTTTGAATTCAGATGGGCTGCTAGTGTTCAAAGGAAAAAAAAAAGAAAAAAGAGAGATTATAAAAGAAAACTCACATTTCCTTTTGTGAGATCTTAACACGCTGCCTTGACCTGCTTATTGCTGCTTGGCAGACAGCAGCACATTCGTTTCTGCACATGTCCCTGCCATATGTGGTGATGAAACCACAAGAACCGTTTCTATTTAAACAGAAACCCTCTTTTGTTTCTCTTTCTGTAACCCCTGCTGCAGCTCGGCAGGCCACAGGCACAAAACCGCCAGAGTTTTGACCCGGACAACACCAAAGCTGCAGGGACGCCAACCAGCTACGGGAAGGGCGAGCTCGCGGGGCAGAAGCCGCCGGATGCCACGAGCCTCTCCGCAGCAACGGCAAGGAAGATGCTTCCTTGGGAAGCCACCTGACGGGGACGTGGAGCCTCCCAGCGAAGGCATCTCTGCCACATCTCGAGACAAGCTGTCCACAGGTCACTTTTCCCTCCCTGTTGAGAATGCCCGTCTTTCACCCGTCCATGGGCTTGCAGACAGGTATTTCCATACCCCTTCCCACCTTGCTTCTCCAGGGCTTGGGAAGAACACGCTCTTGCTGCTGTTCTCTGCAAGAGCAGCTTTCCAGGCTGCAAATCAGTTCTTCCGACCCTTCTTCAAAGGGATTTGCAACGGGCCCCTCTGCCGCAGAGGCGGCCACAGAGCCCACCGCCAGCAGCCACAGCACGACGACGAGCCCCGCTGCCGCCAGGCGCTTCGAGCCCCCCCAGCCGCTGAGCCGGCGCCCCCCCGCCAGGCCGCAGCCGCCCGCGCGCCTCTTTTGGCGGAAAGGGGGATCCTCCGTTCGCCCAGCGCTGGCCGCTCCCCAGGCCTCGGCACCCGCGTGCCCGGGCCCGCCCGAAACCCTCTCCCGTTCCCCCCGCTGACCCCTTCTGCCCCCTCCACTCTGCAGACCCCGCGCGAAGCAAGCTCCCCTTGACAGGATAACGAGGAGGAAGAAGCACAAGCCTGAAAAACACATCTCTAACGGGAGCATTTCGAAAGGCGGCCGGCTTCCAGAAGGTAAGAAGCTGTTCACCACCTCATCAGTTATCTACGGGGATGAGTGAAGCTGGCTGACACAGAGAAATTAGATAATAAAAGCTCCGATTTAACTCATTAAAGTTTCCGTTGTGGCTCCGAGTACGTGCAGTCCCAGCGAGTGCTGGATTTTATTTATGCCCATGTTGCAACCACCTTTGGAGAGCAGCACTACGGGCTGCTAAAAGAAGAGCCGGGGGAAGAGAGAGAGGCCAAAAGTGAAGGCAATTTCCTGCAGCCCAACAGCAGTGAGCCGTTTCCACTGGCACAGTAAGCAAGCAGACCTCTCGCTCCATCATATTTGGTCCCCAACCACCCCAACAGATGCGACTGCACCCCGCTAGCAGGTCATGGCCCGGGGCCTTCCTGGCCCAGTGAATCTCCACAGGCAAGCTGATGTCAGTGTTGCAACATACATTTACCGAGGACTGAAGGGTGATGTTTTATTTTGCCCAGGTGCCCTCTCTAAAACACAAACCAAAAACCCTTGCAGATTCCTTATGGTTCCTCCTTTTCTAGATTTTTGATGAAAAGCAGGTAAGCTTCTGTGAAAAATTCCCAGTTTCCTCATTTTCGCTGAGAGGAGAAGTTGCAATAAGGGGGGAACCTTTGGGCAAAGCTGTGGCCTCCCAGGGTAAGCGTTGCAGGGTTGATGACCAACAAGTCTCTGTCCCACCAAGAGGTAACCACAAGACGTGTACAGGCCATCTCTAGTAGCCTTGGCAGATGTAGCTATGTCCTATTTGTAGATTAGACTAGCTGGGAGATGAAGACCTCCTTTAGAGGGTAAAATGATTAAAAATCAATGGCCTCCATCTCATGGCGATCTGCCTTCAGCCAGCAGAGATAAGTCAGAGTAACGAAGAACATCTTGCTCAGATGCAAAGGTCACTGGGGCTGCTTGGAGACATTGGCAGGCTGAGAAGATGCTCAGAAGGTGCCTGCTGGGCTTTCCTGGGAGGTTTTTACTAGGCCTGGCAAGAAATCCCACACTTGAGGTCAGGTAGTTCACCATAACTTCACACCACCCTATCGCATCAAGGACACTGCTCTTTCTATGCCACGAGTCGTTATTTCAGTCATGCTGGGGGGATGATTGCTTCCAAATCAAGACCTCTATTCCCAATAACTGGTGCAAAGGCAGCATCGTTTTGCTTCATGTTTAACAACCCAAATGAAAGCCTAAAGCTACCCATGTTCAAACTCAGCAGAGCTGACCAGTTCTGCTCCAATTAGCAAACGTGCCCAAGCTCAAAAGAAAATAAATGAAGAAAACTCAGGCCACAAATCAAGAAGTGTGGTGCCCCAGCAAGGGCTGGAGGGCAGGCGCTGCACCCAACTCCCCCGGCTCCTGGTGAACATCACCACCAGCTCCAGAGCCAGCACGCACCTTTGCAGCCATTTGTCACATAACTAGGGTGCTAGCAGCAAACCCCCACTTGCAAAGAGCTGTTGCCCAAGTTGCAAGGCGTGCTAGGTACCTTTCTAACCTACTGGCTTTCAGCGAGAAACCACAATGCCGAAACGTTATTGCTTTACCTTCTGCCACAGTTGCTGCTAGCAGGGGGTTTCAAAAGTGCTCTCATGAGCAATGTTCCCCTAAAATCCAGCCCCTGCTTAAGGTCCCAGAGTGAATGGAGGAAAGCTCGTTTCAAGCTACAACTTGAATTTCCTGTGAAGCAATAAAGAGAAACCCTCCAAACTTCAGTTTCTTCAAACTTCCAAGCTAACTCATCCATTTGCAACTTTTCTGAAAAGTAGAGCTTTGTTCCCTAAGTGAATAATATTAACACAGATCAACGCATTTCTCCTCACATCCGGAAAAGGAATTTTACACTGATGCTCTAGCTAGGAGGGAACGGATCAACGCAGCCTTAACACGCAGACCTCTCCACATTACCTTTTTTCTTGATGGCCCTCACGTGTACGAGCCCACCCACGCAGAGCGCTGCTGCCTCAGCACCAAAATCCTGACCAAGCAAATCCAGATCACTATAGCTCTCCCTTTCCCACGCACTGCTTGAAATCAAGGAAGCCTTGACAGTGATTTTTCTTGGCAAGGCCAGAGGTATTCCCTTTTCCTTATTACTCTTACCTTTCCTGCCTCGCGCCAAGCCAGGGCTCTCCCTGCAAGCACGCTGAAGCTGAACCTCGTCCAATATCAGCTCGATGGATTTAAGACACAGACGTCGAACCCATTCTGCAGCGAGAGCCAAAGGGCTTTTCCCAGCTCACTCTCGCTAACGGGAGCAGCCTGGCTCCGGGCTCCGATGGGGCCAGCCCCGAACGCAGTCCGGCATGCCGAGCTCCCCAGGCTGGCTCTTTGGGACAAACTGCCACTTTGCTTCATTAGTGAGCACTTTGTAGAAACCCATTTGTATATTTGCAAGGGACCAACATGCTCACTCGTACTAGGTCTAGGAAGACTGGCATCAAGAAGCGACTTAAGCCTCCCACCTTCCCTTCCAGCTCCACAGGATTGAGACCGGAGAGTAATTCTCCCCCAAAAAGCAGCAGTCCCCTTGCACAGCAAGGGCCAGACGGAGCATGTGATATTTCACAGGGAGTCTAGATGCTGTTCGGCATTTTTCTGAAAGCCCCAGCTCTGGGATTAGACAAAAAAAAACAAAAACAAAAAAACCAAATATTTAATTTTCACCTAAGACACGATGAGTGAAGAAACCCACAAGGTTTTAGCTCTTGGCATTGCAGAAGAAAACATTGCCAGAAACGCTCAGGCAAATAAAGTGAACCTAATGGCACTGCAGTATCATTTTCAGATCTTGTAACATTTAAGTGGCCAGATCTCCAGGGAAGCTGTGTGCCACCACACTGCAAACTCATGGGGTCTGCACGAGCACCTAGAAGAAAGCAGGGGCAGAGGCATACAAAAGAGAGCGACACCAGGAGAGAAGGAGGCATGAAAAGGAGCTCTGGGCTTTTGCTTTTTCAAAGACACTGCCTTAGGGAGCAGAAGTGCTCTGGCACTTGGTATTTGCAAACTAAACCAGGCACCACCTCTCTTCACACCCCAGACCGAGCCACAGCCTTCCTTAAGGGTTTAAGGTTGCTGAGGAGGAGGAATTTGGGAAACCTTCAGCCTGCCTCTGCAATTTTTCCCTGCCAGGAGATACAGATCTGGCCAAGCTTTCCCTCACCACAGATTTTGCTATGTTAATCCATGGGATCAGAGCCACCACTGCGGCCTGGGACGCCCCCGCGAGTGGTTGACTGCACGGCAGGCACATTGCAGGAAAAGCAAAGTGCCGCATGGACTTGGGGAGGGCAGACCAGAGGCTCAGCAACTGGCAGCTGGACGTGCTTTGAGGGGAGGGGAAGTAGCTGCGTTCGTGGCTAGAGCAAGCTCATGGGAAAATAACCTAAAAAGATCCCGCGGGATTAGGGAGCCAAGAGGAGCAGCAGCACAGAGCTCCCTGGAGATGCACCAGGCCCCGGCTGGCAGGACCAGGAGCTTCTCCTGGTGCAGCTCAGCTCCTTCGGCGCACCAGGAGAAAGGGGCGCCAGGACCATTTCCCTTTCCCAGGCCAACTACCTACAATCCTCTCCCATTTCCTCTATGTTTTTGGGATAGCCTTCTCCCCTCTTCATCACCCACAGAGCAGTGGAGAGATCTCTCTTACAGTGCTGCAGCACTGGGGCCCCATTACCTGCTCTGGGAGAGGTGGGACACCGCACAGAAACAAGGAGCCAACGAGCCAAGGGGATATTCACAGGTTTTCTAATCAGATCTGTTTTCCAGATCAAGTTTAATAAATGCAGCCACTAGCCCACCGCCACCTTCAGATCCACTCCTCCGCGGGGGATCTCCGAGACCTCCCGCTCCCAGGGGGCCGAGACACCGTGGTTTAATTGTATATAATTAAATACTGCTCCCTTAGCTAGATTTCAAAGTTTGCTGTTGGGGCTTGAGTACCAATGCTCTCTTCCCCTCTAATTAGCTCCCTTAATCCGCGCAGCCTTGTTTCTTCCGCCAGAGGGGACGGGGCTCTCCTGCCAGGAAGTTTGGTTTGCATCTAATTATTAGCAGACGAGACAGAGGGCCAGCGAGCGCTGGCCCTGCCCCAGATACCCGTCGCGAACAAAGGGCCCAGCTGGGGTGGCCATGAGGGAGCTGCAAAGGGTGTGCGCGTTTGGCCTTTCTGTTGCTTCTGCAGCTTGTTATCCCACCACTCATTTGTGGCACGAGACCTCGCAGGATGAAGGCCACCCCATCTGAAATGCAACTCATCCCATGAACGCTTTTGCCTGGCTACAGCATAAAAAACAAGAGAGGAAGAGTTCCCAAGATGTCATCTGACCCATGCACGTCCTAAGAGAGACAACCCACCCGACACCTCCAGGAAATCCTTGACCAAGTGTCCTCTCCTATTGATGGAGGTCACTCACTTCCCCCAGCTGCTCCTGGGGGACCCATTTCCACCAGGAGGAAGTTCTCCCTCCTGGCTAAGCCAAATCGCCTCTGCTGCAGTCTCGAGACCTCATGCTCTTTCCCCCACAGACACAGCAAATACCTCATTGCCCTTCACTTAGCTTCGGTTTTCCCTGCGCCAGTATCCTTCTAAATTAAACAGCCCCAGCCCTTGCAGTGTCTCACCCCAGGTCGTGTTTCTCAGGCCACCAAGCACTTTCCATGCTTTCTGCTGGACTGTCTCCCACTCTGCCTGGAGCTGGGTGCCCAGAGCCGAAGGGAGCCAAGCAGAGAGCAGCAGGATGACTGCACTCCTTAGGAACAGCTCCAGGTTGACGTCAGCCATGCCTTTTTTTTTTTTTTTTTTTTTTTTTTCTTTTTGCAAGAGCATGACATGAGCTCACACACGACCCCTGGGTCACGATGGCCTATAAGTATTCCTGCTCAAGCACTTACAGCATCTGGCTTCCTTCCAGACTATCTCCCAACCCATCCTGGCAAAGCCCTATCCTATCTTCCCCAATGCTTGAAGCCCCTCTGCTCTTTCTATCCACACTTCTAAGCAACCACTTTTTCTCTTCCGCCTCCAGCAAGCTCCAGCTCAGGACATGCACTTGCCCAACACCTTTTTGCCCCCACCCAGTGCAACCTTCCTCCTTCCAGTAGCGTTCGACCCCATCACTCCAGAGACCCCTTTAGCCAGCGTTTCCTTACGGCACGACCAAACACGACAACGTTAAAAGCCCTTCTGAAGCTTTTCCCTCATCCAAAAGCCTGGCATGAAAGGAAGTCAGGTTGGCTTCATAAGATTTGCTCTTGACAGATCTATGCCAGTTGTTATTCATCTCCTTGTTATCTCTGAGGTCCTTGCAAGTAACATGTTGATTTATTCCAGGCTCTTGCAGGTACTGGAGGAGACCTAGTCTGGCTGAGCCCTCCTCTGCAGCTTTCAAAGGTGGCAACCGAGGCCCCCTACACATCCCACCCACTGCCCAGGGAGACCCCAAGGGCTGCCACACTAAGTATTCCAGACTCCCTGCCCAGGAGATTTTCCCGCCTCAGATGCTGCATTTTCACAGGAGAGCTGTGCAATATGAGGACAGCGGAGCCCAGGCTGCAGGACAGCGTTGCCGCAAGGGAACAGACAGCTGGGGCAGAGGTGTCCACGGCATCCTGGAGCAAGCGCACAGCCACATTTCCTTATCTAAAGGCGTGCCAGGAGAAATAGTCTACCGTAAGCCTGCGAGGGGAATGCTCTCGCTGCACGCATCCGGCAGGCAGAGGAGCCGAGCCATTAGCAGCTTCAAGCTGAGAGGCTGCCTGCAAAGTTTGAGGGGCTGATGAGCACTTTAATGGATCAATTTATTTCTACTCCAAATTGTTTGCAAGGGCTCAACATATAATTATTTTGCTCTCATGGAAGCAAGTACCTTTACTCAGAGCATGCAAAAGAGCTCCTCAAAGCAGCAAATCAAAAATTTTTTTTTTTTGAGCTTTGGGCTCTGCTCAACCCATTGCCACCTCTGTCCTTGGTCATCTGCACTTGGCAGACCTTCCCCTGCAGAGAGCTTCGCTCCCACAGGGCAGACGCACGCTATCAGCTTCATCTCTCCCCATCCAGCGCCTGCTTCACGGGGATCCCGTCCGGGCCCCAGTTCTTCGTCACCGCTTCGTTTCTCCTTGCCAGGTGCATTTTATTGTCGCCTTGACTGTGTAGGAAGGAGTCCAGCCACTATGGAAATGGCACCATAAAGGGACTGAATGGAGGAGATGCACGCTGGTCACCCTCGTGCTTGCACAGCGGTGGGAATATTTTCTCTCTTACGCCGAGATATTTTTAAAACCGAGAATGCCGTTATTATTTGTCGTCACCCAGGATCCAGCACTGCCATTCTTGGAAGCCAGCACGTCAGTGCCACAAACGTTATTAGTAGCAGGTTTGATATCTCCCAAGATAGATATCCTCAAGCTATACGGTGTTTATGGCCTGAGGAGCACTGACCTTAACTCCAGTGATGTCCGAGGCTGACGGTGGAGACCATATCCCCTCGTACCCATGATGCCTGTGAACAACTACCTTTTATTTGAGAGGACAAATATGCTCATTGCCTTTCAAGCCCACAAATGCAACTCTGCCTCTGAAACAAGACTACCGAGCGCCATCCCTGGGGTCAAAGCACCCAAGCAAAGGCTACCTATTCCCAAAGCAGAGGCACAACCTAATCACATCGGGGTCCTGCATGTCAGCTGTTAACCCCTTCCCTTCCTCAAGGGCTTGCCACAGTAAAGGACCACAACATGCAAAGGAGGGAGATGGACAGATCCCTGCTCTCTCTACGAGACCTACACGACACAGCTGGTGCCCACACTGCCGCCAGCAGCACTCAAGCATGTGCCAAGAGCCTGCAGAGGTGGGACGGGGCTTCTCCTACCCCCCAGCCATCCCTCATCCCCAGCAAGGAGCTGGGCAGTAGCGCTGCGCACCAGGACCAGCCTTTCCCATGCCCCCAAATGTCACCAGGGCTGTTGCTTTAATGCCTTAAAACGAGCTGAGATCCTGCACTTTATGAATTACTACAATGCATCTAATAGGTAGCCTTTTCATAAAGGAGCGCAGCGGATGTGTACACAGGCCCTGATGAAGCTAATAACTGCCTCTCAATGGCTTTCAGAGCATTATTACAAATTTAAGCTCCAAGCTCCCTTAATCAACCACAGAGATGCAGCTGGCAGTGGTAAATTGCCAACAACAGCTCATTACAAATAAGGAAACATTGGTTTTTCAAGGACAAAAGCCACGTTGGTCCTTCAACTGGAGCTCGTGGCTCCTGTCCTCACCATCCTCTGCCCTGGTCTCCTGCCATCCATGGGTGCTGCGTGCTTCATCCTAAACCCCCCTGCCCCAGGGACACAATCAGACCAAGTTCCCAGGTCTCATGCATGGATAGCCCTCTCCAAGCCAGTTCAGGGCAGGGCTTGTCACCGTACCACCGGAACGGCAGGAGATGGCACGGCCCAGGAGCGCACCCGCCAGCACCGCTGCGGCATGGAGAGAATCAACTTGAGCCATGAGACACGGAGAGACCCAGACATCTCCATTCCACCTGCGCTGTACAGGACAGAGAGGAGATGCCATCCATGGGGAGCTTCTACCTTCAAGCCCAGAACAGGTTTCCTTACTGCTAAAGCCATATATACTGTAGATACTCACCGATTTTCAACCATGATGGCAGTTTTCCATAATAACAACAACAACAAAAAAAAGCTGTATAACCCAAGCTGGGTGCTGGACGCCAGCTGAAGAAGAGTCTAATCTTTCTTTGGGCTGTTTGGATATCTCGCGCTGTGCCGCTGGCCATTGACCCCGCGCTAGCACAGGGTGAGAAAGATTGCACGTTCAGCAATGCAACGCTTGCCTGTTTCGGCGCTGCTTGTGCCAGCGTCTCTGCCGCATCGGAGACCCCCTTCTCCCCCCGTCCCACTGCAAGGCCAGCCAAGCTGGCGGTTGCTTTTCCCTCTTTGAAGCTGCATGTTGCAGATGCAAAACTGAGCCAGACAGCTCCCGGAGCAGAGTCAGCATTTCATTTGTGCCGTTTCTTTAGAAATGCTTCACCCAACTTCTTTTGGAAAAGGAAAGGCAAACTTGAAAGAGCAGTGCTTTTTTGTTCCTGCTCCCCCAAAAATCTGCTTTTCTTGACCCTGACATTTTTGCAGGGCTCTCTGGAGGGAGTATGCACAGTCTTGGGGGACAAGATGACATTTTCCCAGAAAACTCGGAAGGGTTTAGCTGGTGTTTGTCTCCCCGATGATATTTGGCTTCTAGATTTAGGCTTCCAGAGAAACGCCAAAGCCAGCTGGGAAAAGTTAGTTTCAGCGGGCTGAGAATTTCACTCCCTAAGACCGCAGAAGACTCCTTCCCTAAACCGGTTAAACAGTAGCGAGGGAAATACTATGAATAGCGAGGTCAAGTCACATCAGTTCCTCCATGCATTTTGCAGGTGGAAAGGCATAGGCAAAATACCAGTATAACTGACTACCCATATATTTGCTTGCAACATCTTTGAAGCTGATGAAAACAAGAGTTCACCCAATTCATGCAGAATTAAGAAAAAAGAGACAATTGCAAAAACATTGCAGTTTAAAACAAAAAACAACAAAAAGGGGGCAGGCATCCAGACCGCAGATCATGTCAGATCCCTAGTTGCAATCTCAGCTCTAGAAAAATTACTGGTTTTCAACAACAAAAGAACCCACGTTTTTCATATAGCTTTGCAGTCCAACCTGGAAGAGCTGCTGCTCCTCCTGACATTTCGGGACAACAAGGAGAAGCGATCCCATCAGCTTTCCCCCAGGAAAGGGGTCTGGACTCCTTTTGGATTATTAGGCATGCGATCAGGAGATGAAACCCCACCGGCTAGATGAACCACCAACCTCCCTTAGTATGAGAAAAGCTGCGACAGACAGGCAGGCAGCAAGAGCCTGCAACTACACATCTTATTAGCCCACGTTCTCCTGCTCGTCAAGAAAGCTTGAATCATTAGCAGAGATGCAAGATAGAGCTGGAGTCACCTTGCCAAGGACGGCCTCGAGGAGAGGCCGTCTCTTGCAGTCAGCATCACGGCACCCCTCTCCCAAACAGAGATCTTGGAGCCCCCGGCCCCCGCGCAGCGTCACCAAGACGCCAATCGAATTCCTACAGCGTTCCCGCGGACCGGCCGCTGCGCAAACCCGCCTCTCCCTCCGCGGGAGGCGTTTAAAGGCCGTTTCTTTCGCGTGCCAACACGCTCCCGTCAAGCGCACAAGCTGCACTTCAGGAGCGAGAATAGCCTCTTCATAGAGGGACTAACGTTTCCTCCGCCGTGCAGCTCTTTCAGTAGCATCGGAACAGTATTTCCGTTTAAACGCCCAGGAGAGGCCCGTCTCTGGCTCTCAAAGCTATTTTCTATGCTCTGGGAAAGGAGACATCAACAGATTGCAAAACAGGGAAGTCTCTCCGGACGCCGCTAACAAACAACACGTTACGTAATTGGGCCTTCTGGGAGCAGGAAGATCTCCAGAAGACCAGGGCCCTCCCAGCGCCTTCCGATTTTACTGGGACTTACCAGCGAGCCAGCCCTCTAATAGCAGAGGTTTGCACGCCGTTTTCTTTCATCCTCACGTCCTCCCGCACTGCCCTACCTTCGCTGTTAGAGAAACACATCTTGCTCGATTTTATCGAGCTAACCCACGCAGCCTCGAGTGCCAGAGCTGAAGAGGCACTGAAGACCTTCTGAAAGGCCAGCAAAACCACCTCTTGGTCAGAGGATGGGAAAACTTTAACTCTTTGCACTTTAGCAGGTCAGACATGCTGGGGAATTGCACCATGCTACACAGCTGTGATTTATCTGAAGCAGTGACACAGCAAACAGGCTTCAACTCTGAAGTCCACTTACTGCGCTAGCAAACCATGCACACCCTCTCCTACCTGAATGGAGCAGTCCCTTGGCCAACGTACGGCCCTGCAGTGGGTCAGCAGCCACCTCCTCCCACCGCAACATCCCTGCCAGCCCGCAGGTTCCCAAAACACCCAGCCCAGACCCCGCTTCCCATGCGCCATCCCCTCCCGGTCTGCAGTACTGGCAGCAGATGGCTTAAAGGCAACAGAGATATGATGGCAACGCGCTGGCACCTGCACAGAAAAACCACACTCCGGTTTCTAAGAAAGCTGCTTTCCCTGCTTCTTGCTTGCTGTGTGCATGCAGATGGCTGGTAAGAAGAGGAAGGAGGAGGGTTTTTTTTTGGGGGGGGGGGCACACTGCCACCCCCTCCCAAGGCCGGGGAACAGCTCTGACAGGATGTGGTCTGCCCGCTTCCAGCACACCCCTTGGTTACTCAGCGGTTGGCAGAAGCCAGCGGTGAAGAGGCAGTGAAAAAGGCCACCAGCACCCGCAGCAGGCCCTAGCGCAACGCTGCGGAGAGAAAGCGGCGGCACTCCGCGCGACTCCGTCTTGCGCCGGGCACGGAGACTCCAGCCAGAGCGCTGGCTCCAAGGCGCTGGGGCAGCCCGACGCAGCCGCTGACCACGCGCCGGCCCGCCGCGCACACGTGTCGCAGGGGAACCGAAGCCAAACGTCAAAGTCGCGCTGCCAGCAGCCCAGTTTTGCTAACGCTCGGAGTGACCTGCTTAAAAAGGAAAGAGCCTTTGGGGGATATCCTTATAGCCTAGTTCATTCCCTCTCCGCAGGCACCTCCCTGCTTCTCCCCAAAAGAAAAAAACTCAAATAACTGTAGCAGAGTTATTGCTCAGGAGTCCAATCCGAGAACGAGAGCACGCTGTGTGCTCCCGCCCTTCGCGTGGCCTCCAGACTGCTTGAGCTGTGAAGTTCTCACCCAGTTGCAGGAAGCAAAAACCCCAACATCCGTCCATTCATCTAATAACCTGCCCGACAACTACAAACTGCTTTTTAATTTCCCCCACTTCAAAAAAATGTTCCGACTTTTCTGTTCGCTTCATTCTCCCCATACTCATGAAGCAGATATGAGTAGTGCACAGGACATCAGGCCCAGTCCCTGCGCTCGCCGGGGGTCTGCCCTGGCTCCTAAGAGACCAGCCACATGAGATGCAACATCCAAGCCAACCTTTAGGTCTCCCTTGAGACAGCTATGCTATTTCTCAGGGACCGCTCCACGTCCTACACAGCGGTTTTGTGCCACAAACTCTACTGCCAGCAGGACTGCCCTACAGATGGGCTTCACCGTAGGAAGAGCCTCTGGCTGGAGCAACAGGACTCCCAACCCTTGCTCCTCCCAGAGCTACAACCAGGCAAGGAAGTCTCTTCAGGACATACCTGAGGACAGACATTTTCCACCACGATTTACTGAGCTAATTCATATTCTCCACATAACGTGATAAACCAGGCTGCAGCACAAGTAATTTTTCTACCAGCCACCCAGTAGTACTCGGGAGTAACCTCCAACAGCTTCCAGCCTCTTTTCTATTTGCAAACCACCGAACAAGGTGGCAGTTAGCCACAAGCCTTCTCTGTGTGACAAGGCTTACTTGGACACGCGCTGGACAACAACCCAGGCCCGCAGCCTCCAAAAGAGGAGGAGAAGGAAGTGACCTCCTCCAAAGCCAACAGTCTTGAAGGGAGCATCATCGGAGCAGGCCCGGTCCCAGCTGACCTGACCCTCAACAGACAATGGAAAGTACATAACCCAATTCAAAGACTCAACTTAGGCCCTTTGCAAGACAGATTCCTGTTGTTCGGAGGTAACAGCCACCTCTGTTCTGGTCCCCCCGCCCCGGTGGAGGGGTCTGCTCAGCACATGGGTTCAACGGGGAAAGCTGGGCTCACAAACCAGCCCCAGCTCCCTGCTGCTGGGGGTGGAGCACCCCAAGCAAGCATCACTCTCTGTTCGCTAGCAAAGCGGGAACACAGCCTTTCAGGTGCGCATAAGGCCCCCTGAAGCACACAAGGCCATTCAAGGCTTGCTGCAATGCTCTGGCACCCGCACCCCTCCAGTGCAGCTTCGGGAGCCACGTGCATTTAACTTTGGGGAAAAGACTTCATAAGTAACAAATAAAGTCTTCACTTACACTATCTCATCGTTCTGGAACTCCAGCTCCCCGCAGGTGTCTTCAAAGTCCTCTCCTCCACCTTTGGCCGTACCTTCGATGGTTTTGTAGGGCACAATAACATTTCCTCGCGCACCAGAGGTTCGCAGAACTTTCACTTCCATGGTCCCCACACTCTCGCTGACGTGCGTCACTGGCTCCTCAAAGGTAAAGATGCCAGCGTGGTCATCATCAAAGATGGTGACGGTGGCAGTAGATGGCGAGCCAAGGCAAGCGAGTGTTGAGACACGACCGGCCTCGAGAATGCTCTCATCTGAGGCCTCAGTGCTGACGCGGACATTGCTGAGATGGACCAGGAAATTCTCATCCTCCTCAAAAATGTCATCATCAATTATGCCAACCCGGATTTCTTTCTGGGTCTCCCCGGGCTTGAAGACTACTGTCCCTTCAGTGAACTCATAGTCGGAGCCAGCATTGGCCGTCCCATCCTCTGTCCGGAAGTCAACGTACACCGTGTTGGTCAAGTCACCTCCTCGGCGAATGATGGTCAAGGCGACGGTGCCACAGTTCTCCAGACACTGGTAGGTGCCCTGCTCAAAGTAGAGCTTGCTGATGGGATCATTTTCTGCCACCTCGCTGTTGACCTCATGCATGCTGACAGCTTTGCGGGCCTGGTCTGCAGCATGTCTCTTCAAGATGTTGCCAGCTCCGGTCATGAGCCGAGTGGCCTGAATGCGGTAAAAGGCCCTGCTCTTCTGCTGCTGGCTCAGGACTTGGTAGTTGGCCAGCTCAATAAGCTGCTCAATTTCTTTGTCAGGGTGCTTTTGTTTCAGCTCCTTCAGGATTCGAGCCATTTCCCTCCTGGCTTCCTCATCGTCCTGGTCTTTCTCATCGACTGCCAACACCAGTGTCCCGTCCAAGAAGTTCTCCACATGAGAATTGGCCACCTTTCCGTCCATCTCAATATCAGCTTTGGAGGAAGGTCGGTCACCCTCATGTTCGATGATCATGCCTCTCTGCTTGCCAGCCCGGTATTTCTTGTAGACGTACTTGTAAAATAAGAGCCTCCTGTCAGCTATCCAGGCAAACACCACACAGATAGGGAAGAAGAAGAAAGTGAGCAAGCCTTCCCAAACTTCCACAATCCCAGGAGACGATACAGATAGAATAATATAAAGCCAAGTGTAAGCAAAGATGCTCCAGGCCGCTGTAACAAAAAACACTCGCAAATGTTTGATCTTCCTTATCTCTCCATCAGGAACAACATAAACACAGATCGCAATGATGACAAACATGTTAAATGCAGCACTCCCCACAATCGTGCTCGGCCCCAAGTCCCCCGCTGTGAAGCCGTGACCGCACACTTCGATGACCGACAGGAGGATCTCGGGGGCCGATGAGCCCAAGGCCATCAGTGTGAGGTTGGAAACAGTCTCATTCCAGATCCTCACTGTGGTTTTGCTGGTCTCGCCGTTGGGCTTCTTGATGGTTATCTCCCGTTCCTGGGATGTAATGACTTCAATGGAGGACATGAAACGGTCAGCTATGATGGATACTCCCAGGAACATGTACACCATCGCTACAAAATACACCGTTGCCCGAGCGATTTTGTCACCAAATGAGGGGTCTTGGGGTTCCCATATTGGTAAAATCACGCCTTTCTTGCAGATGTATGAGCCAGTGCACTCCTCGGTCTCGTTTGCTGGCTCTTCGGTCGGGCTCTCCGCACATACACCATCTGCGTGGAAGAACAACACTACCACGACGCTCAGGAGGTGGAAACCCACCGGGAAGGCGGGTGCGTGAGTCGCTCGCGACATGGCCGCTTCCACCAAACAGCTCCCAAATGTCCTCAAGCTGCAGGGACAAAAGGAAAGATGCATTAGCTGAGGCCAACCAGAGGTAACAGAGATCTTCCTTTCCACCCAATTTATTTTCCACCTTTCCCAAAAGTACAATCGAATTACTCTTTTGCTGAAGAACACCCATCTAAGGAACCCAATTTATATTATGATTACTGCAGATTTCCACATTCAAACCATCTATAGCGCAGTTACCTGAACAGAGACGGGTCCAGATGCTGCCTGCCACCAACCCCCTTCAGCTACATTGATATTTAATGCCAGCTTCCCTCTCTTTGCTAAAAGCTTATTTCTTCAATTGTGTTTTCATGTTTCTCATCTAATCAAAACACATCATTCTGCTTTACTGCTGGCAGAATTGTCTCCCATTTCCAAATTACAGAGCGCTCACTCGTTGGAGTTCAGGGTAAGAGCAGAAGGAAACAGGGAAGTCTGCTATCCCCCCTACTGATTATTCAAATATTTTTATACTTGCTGGTTTTAATCACTGTAAGCTACATATTTTACAGCCTTTTTATGCTCGCAGACCTCCCCAGCATCTACTCTGTATCAGAAGCCGGCACGACGCAAGAGCAAGCCCTGGCAAAACTACGCTCTTTGCAGTAACTCAGTCATAAGGTGCACCAGAAGGGCAATCTTTAATTAACGATTTTGGAGCCATTTCTTCCACGGTGCATCACTTTGCACCTTCCCAATGCTGGAAAGAGCCCCATGTGCATCCAAGCACGGCTCTCTTGGCATGCTTCGAGAGGAAACCTGTCCCTATGCTCTCTTCCCACTAGGTCAGCTTTGCTGGCTCCCCCTTCAAGGGCCTGTCGCGCTCCATTTCCAGCGGCGGGCACGGCGGCAGTCCTTGCCCTTGCCCTGCCTCATGCTTTTCCAGCAGTGTTAAAGAGGTTGGCAGTTAGTTAACAGCGCATAAACCTGCAGAGCAGATGCCTTTAAGCACATAGGGATGCTTAGTGCAAAAGTCTGCGCATGCTTGGTCTTTCATGTTCAATTTTACTAGCCAATAAAAGTCAGATTCCTAGTTATTAAACTTGTATTTTCTCCTTAAGGAGAGCCTTTGCCATACTACGCCTTGCCATTCCAAGTTAATCTAATCACACAATACTTAATGTTTCTATTAAGAGCAAAAACGAGTATGTCAACACCTTTACTTTGCTGGAACCTACAAATGACTCAACTGGTAACGACACACCAAAAGCCCTCTGCTCCGCTTGCTTTTATTGCAGGATGCTGTAGTAGGATTAATGCGGTGGCAGAACACTACTGAAATTTGATTGAGATGGTTTTATGCAAGTCAAAGACATTTCTTCCCCGGGAATCCTGTCGGGCTCTCCCTCCCCGCCGCAATTTTCTAATTAAGAAAAAGGTGCACAGAGCAGGAAGCGAGCAATTCGGCGAGCTGGGCGATAAGAGCAGATAAGGCAAGCGAGGAAAGCAAGTCTCCTGTAAGACAGATTGCAAAATAAATAAATAAATATTTTTTTTTAAAAAGGGGGGGTAGGAGTCATCTGCATTAGAAATCCTGCTAATGCTCCAAAGAGCCCTGCTGCCCCGATCCCCGGCTCTGCACACCTTCTGCTTCCCACAAAGCCGGCTGCAGGCACCCCTTACAAATGGGAAGTAAAAAATTAAAAACATCGTGTTCTTAAAGAAGAGTACCTCATTGCAGGCCATTTGGCAGGCGGCTAATTGGAAACAGATGTGCGTTCAACGGACATGGAAGTTGAGCCGAAACATGAGTTAGTCACCCGGCAGCTGTAATCCTGACTGCATTTCGCGCTGCTTCAAACCACGTCTCCAAAACGTTTGATAAAGGGGCTGTCAAAATACAGGCTGGCTTGGTATCTGCTCGGTTTATCCCTGATAGCTCCAAAGTGCTATTTTTTATTTTTATTTTTTTTTTAATATGTAGGCTTAAGAAAAAAAATTCAGTGTGGGCATGAAATATCACTCAGCTGCGTGGTTCTTCACCATCCCCTTCTGAAGGGTAGCGGTTTCAACAGAAAACGCAGAGCATCTACCTGCCCTTGCTCGGGGAGCTTTCTCCCCATGGCAAGTCAAATCCTTGCACACGTACAATTATTCAGAGCAACCAGGCATTGTGAAATCCCCTTGGCAAGAAGGGAAAACAGATGGTCCTGGAGGAAATGTTACGCTGCGGGTCACTGATCCAGGTCCTAAAGGATAAGAGAGTCCCATCACGCTTTGGACCAACTCTGCAGTCTTGAAAGAATTCGAGCACTGCCAGTGTCAGCCAGCAAAAAAATAAAATTTAAATTTAAAAAAATCAGATTAATAAGTCACTCGAACTTTGTCATGTTTTCCCCTTTCAATCAGTCTAACATACACTGGGGGTTTTGTTTCTAAATAAAGTCCCACGTTTTGTTTGACAGGAGGGACAGAGGCCTAGAGGCTTGCAGCTGAGCTGTCCGTCCGTCTGACCTTCCCATCCGGCTTGCCACGTGCAAAGGCGACGTTTCTCCTTCACGTGGCAGGAGAGCAGGAGCACGGAGCTCTGGAGGAAGAAAGCCCCACCGGCCTCGACAAAACGCCAGGACCCAGCTTCGGGTAGGGTGCAGCGGCGCCCAGCCCTGCGCCAGACTTTTTTCCGAGGCCCAACCTTCAAGCAAGACCCGGGTAGCCCCCCCCCCTCCCCTTTCCTACCAGGACCAATTCACAATTAATAATATTAACAGACTGGGGAGTTACAGAGGGCTAAAAAACACTTGGCCACAGCACACTGCTTTTGCACACGCAGCCAGAGCCCAATGCTCAAAATCTCTCCAAGAAGCCGTTGCCTTAAAATTAGCAGCGTTTCTTTATTTGTATAATCCAAGATAAACAGGTTGGTCCCCGGAGACCCTGTTGCTCTGCATTTGCCCAGGGTCTTGGGCAGCCCACGGTGGTAGCAGACCCCACAGGAGGAATATTCCCAGACAAATAATTCCCGTTATTCTCCAACGGGAAGGAAGCGAGGCCGCCCTCCTGGCCCAGCCTGGTTCGTGTTTTTCATTTACCCCACGCGCCCACCCCGCTGCCACGGCGGCTTCGCCACGGCCGTCGTTGCTCTGGAGAAGCAGCAGCAGCAGGAAGCCCCGGGCAGCAGGCACCGCGGGGCACCGCTCGCGGGCGAGCTGGCGAGAAGCAGCCCCAAAGCAAACCAGCCGCTCGCCCCTCTGCCAGCATCCCCCACGGAAAGGGACCCGCTCCGCAACCCCAAGCAAGACGCCGCAGGCTCCCCGAGCAAACAAGTTCCCCTGCCGAGTTACGCGCCCTGGGCTCCTTCCCCATGGTCAGCCCCAATGCCCCCAAACCACAGCAGCCCACTCCCAGCCACTGGGGCAGGAGAGCGGCACCAAGTAGCACTACCCGGCCTCCCCTCCACAGGTGGGACTCGTACGGGACAACCCGTCTCCGGGAGGGCTAACGACCCTCCCCACCTCCTGTGCCAAAGCCCGTCCAGCTGTGCCTCGCTGAAAGCAGTGATCTGCTGCTGCTGCCCGGAGCAAAGCCCCTGCCGGGAGCAAACGTGGCTCAAGGGAAAAAAGCCCAGACAAATTGTCCAGTCTCTGACCGGCAACCGCTAAGGCAGCCGAGGTCCAGCCGCCCCCGGCGACGGGCGCCAAAGGCGTGCAACCAGCCTCAGAGGGCGTGGGGCAGCCTGGGGATCCGTCCAGGAGGCCGCGGAGAAGGAGGACCCTAGCGCCCCAGCGGCTGGACCTGCGGCCAGCTCCGAACACCACATTCCCACAAGCCCCAGCTCGGCCCAGCCCGGCTCCTTCCCCCGAAATGGGCCCGGCCCACTGGCATCCCCTGCCCGTGACCCTCGGGACCGCCGGACCGCCACAGCGGGAAAGCCGTTTCCAGGCCATCAGCATCCTGATTGCATCGGGACAGAAAAAAAAAAAAAAAAAAACCAGCAAAACCCCAAACCTTTCCAAATATAGCCAGAGGCGCAGCCCGCTGCGAAGCCACCCAAGTAAAATACACATCGGGCCACCCTGTTGTCTGCAAAGGGCATTAAAAAGTTACAGTAATTACCAGGCTGCCACTGATTTTTTTTTCCAAGGATCCTATCTCTTGAACACAGTGTCCGGCCCCTCCCACCATCTCCCCAGCAACTTTCCAAAATAAACAGATAAATAAAGAAAATAAAGCATCCCCGATATAAAATTTCGGCCAGACTGGTTGAGTTTGGGGGCAGCTCGCCGGGAACTGTTTGTCAGAGAGATTGCAGTTTCGCTTTTTTAACGTATCGAGACCACGCAGCAAGTTGTTCCTCTCCCCCGTGATGCAAGATCTCGGCAAGGAAAATGCCAGGAAAAGAGAAGCGAGGCAGAAATACTATTTGTCCCTTGGGGTTTCTGGTGCCCCGCGTCTCCCGCTGGAAGAGGGGGAAGCCGGGCGCGCTGCGAGGAGAAAACATGGCAGACGAGCCGGAGGCTCCTGGCAGCCCGGTGTGTTCCGGCTGCCGGCTCGGGCCGGCGGCGGGCGGCAGCGTGTCCCGGCGGCGTGGCTCTCCGGAGGCACGGCTCTCCCGCCGCCGACTCTAGAGGGAGCCGGATGCCGGCGTCGAGCGGACGCCTGGTTTTTCGCCCGCCGAAGCTTGGGAAAGGGGATGGGAGCGCAGGTGCACGCCGGGCCTCCGGGCGACCTGCCTCCGAAGCGGGGCTCGGCACCCCGTCCTCCCCCGCCTCGCCGCCTGTTCTCTCTCCGCGGCAGCGGATCTCACTTCTCTTTGCAGCCGGGCCTCCTGAGGAAGCCAGGCGCATGAAATCACACTTTCCGTGCCTGTCTGTCTGTCTGTCTGTTCACATGCCTCCCTCCCCCTGTTTCAGCCGAACTTGCCAGAGGGGTAGAGATAGCGGAGAAAGCCAAGTTCCTACGAGCTTCCCGACAACAAGCCGGAGAGATGCCACGCGCGCCCTTGCCGGGACGAGGCCGGTCGGGGAGCTCGAGCCCGTGTCGGACGCCAGAGAGTCCCGGGGGTGCAGCACCCCGCGGCAGGCCCAGGCGCCGCCAGCGTTGGCGGTGGGCACCAGCGGTGGGAGCGGCCGCGGACGGGGGCGCCGGCGCTGCCCGTGGTGCCCGTCGGTCGCTGGGAGAGGCGATGCTTCCGAAGAGCCGTCCAGGAGGGGAAGGGGAGAAGGCCAGCACCCAAGCGGGCGCCAACGCCTTCCTCGGCGGCGGCCGCTGCCCCAGCCCGAGCCGGGCGGCGCGGCAGCGGGGCAGCGTGCGAGCGTCCCGGCTCCCCCTCCCTGAAAGAGATGCTCAGCCCTCGCCGTGGCAGCGAGCGCGCGGGCCGCCCCGGCCCCTCGCAGCCCCCCGGCCCCGCGCCCGCCCCACGCTTTGCCCGACGCCCGGGAGCGGCGCTCCGCGGGGCGCGGGCGAGGGGCGCCGCGAAAGCCCGCCGGCCGCCGGCGACCTTGTGCTTTGCGCCGCGTGGGACCCCGGCGGGGCAGCGCGGCGGCGAGCGGGGCAGCGCGGCGGCGAGCGGGGCGCTGCGCCGGGGGCGGCGGCGGCGGCGGCGCGGCCGCGCTCGCGGCGAGACAAAGCCGGCGCGGCGCGGCGCGGCGCCGGGGCCCGGCGCGGCCCGGAGCGCGGCCGCGGGGCGGCAGGTGCCTCCGGCCGCGGCGGCGGGGAGAGGCAGGGAGCCGCCGCGGGGGGATGCCCGCAAGCGCCGGGGCGGCGGCCGCCGCGCTCCGGCCCCCGCCGCGACGTGTCGCGATAGGGGAGGGGAGGGGGGGGGAGGCTGAGCCCCGCCGCCTCCCTCGCTAGAGGGTGCGGGCAGCGGGCCCGGGGGAGCGGGCAGCCCCCCGCCCGCCGCCCGCCGCCCGCCGGTGTCCGCGGAGACCCGCGCGAAGCCGCCGCCGGGGCGCCGGGGCCGGGTCCTACCTGGCGGGGGGCAGCTGCGGGCGCCGCCGGGGCCGGGGCCGGGGCCGGGGCCGGGGCCGGCTCAGCAGCCGCGGGGCACCGCGGCGGGGCGCGGGCGGCGGAGCCCCGGTGCGCGGCTGCGGCGCGGCGCGGCGGAGGGAGGAGGAGGAGGAGGAGGAGGAGGGAGGGAGGGACGGATGGAGGGATGGAGGGATGGAGGGAGCGCGCGCACACGCGCGCTCACACACACACACACGCACACACACACACACACACACACACACGGTTGCGCGCACACGCACTCACCGCACCGCGCGGGGATGCGCTCAGCCCCCTCCCTCCGCATCCCTCCGCGGCGCGGCGCGGGCAGGGTCAGAGAGCCGCCGTCCCCCGGCGCGGTGGCAGCTCCAGCCGCCCTCCTCCTCCTCCTGCTGCTGTTGCTGCTGCAAATATTTCCCGATTTCCTCCTCGGAGCGAGGGACTTTGAAAGGCAGGGCTGGCTGCGGACCCACCCCCGGTCCGGCCCTGCCTGCCCCCTGCCTGCCTCCCACCTGCCCCTGCCTGCCCCTGGCCATGCCTGCCCCCTGCCTGCCCCCCTGCCTGCCCCCGGCTATGCCTGCCCCCTGCCTGCCCCCATCCCTGCCTATCCCCTGCCTGCCTATCCCCTGCCTGCTCCCAGCCCTGCCTGACCTGCCTGCCCCCTGCCTACCGCCTGCCTGCCCTGGTCCTGCCCTGCCTGCCCCTGCCCTGCCTGCCCCCAGCCCCACCCTGCCTGCCCCCTGCCCACCCTGCCTGCGCTGCCTGCTCCCAGCCGTTCCTGCCCTGCCTGCCCCCTGCCTTCTCCCGGCCCTGCCCTGCCTGCCCTGCCTGACCCCTGCCCACCCCCAGCCCTGCCTGCCGGGGCTCAGGACCCCCCCGGCCACCTTGCCGCCCGGCAGGCTGAGCCTGACCCCACCTGCAGCCTGCAGGAGGCAGGCAGCTCTGGGAGCTGCTGGTCCCCCGCAGCGTGGCTCAGGAAGCCCTCAGAGGGATGGGAGAGGGGAAGCCGGGGGGGCTGGTGAGGGCTGCCCTGCTCTGTCTGTTCCCCGTGGCACCAGTGGGGAGATGGGAGGAGGCCAGGGGCACCCCGAGAGGTTCCTGGGTTGGGCTTCAGCTCTGGGGACAGGCATGCCATGCATGGGTCATTTAGGGCCCCATGAGGGCCACACGCAGGCCAGCCCACACCCCCTGAGCCTCCCGTGCCAGCCCTGCATGCCACTGCCCCCTGGCTTGGCAGGGCTGGCGGTCACCTCACCGAGGGACACGCCACTCCTCAGGCTGGCCCAAGTGTCCTTCCTCTGAGCAATTCCCCATCCGCCCTGTCTCCGAAGGCCACGGCTGAACGGTTCCTCCACCCCTCCCTGGCTCCAGCAAGGAGCAGATGAACCTGTTGTCCCACCTCCAGGCCAAACTCTGTGGCTTTGAGGACTTGAAAGAGCACCAAGGCCAACAACACACACACTGAGCATTTGCAAGTGCCCCGCGACCTTCAGTAGCCCTCTGTGTCCAGGTCCTCTGGTGCAAGGAGAACAGTGCAGATGCGGAGCCGTGTTTCCAGCTCCTGCCCCCTCTTAACACTTCTCCATCTCACCCCATCGCTGTGCCTGTAATTTCTGTTACTGCTGGCAAGATAACGAGGCAGAGGTTTCCTGTGGATTTCATTTGTGCTTTTCTTTCTTTTTTCTTTTTTTTTTAAGTGTTTGCATCGCCATTTCCTCAAGCAGAGATGGAGAACTAAATTCCTCTGGTTGGGATCTGCTATAAAACATGGATGATGTCCCAAAAGCCTTTTGTAAAGCATCCACAGTTGAGGTGAGCAGAGCAGGGGACATGTATCCGTGGCGTTTGGTTCGGCAGCGGGTGCAAGGTGCTGCACAGGTTTGGTGGCAAACAAGCGGTGTGGTCAAATGGCATCTGCCTGCTCGCAGCAAACGGCCCCCGCCGCTGCTTCTTGCAGTGCACGCTGCAATCTAATCATTGCAGCAGTAACCATCGCGAGGCAGGTTTTAATTAGCTGTCAGCCACCAGGTTCTCCCTAAAGCTCCCTGTTGCCCTCAGTTGCACTGCTGACCTACTTCCCAGCTCCTTTGCTCAACGTGGTCCCAAACTGGAGCACCAGGACATCACCTCTGCTGCCCGGGCTGCGCTGCAGGGCGGCTCTCCTGGGCTGCTGAGAGAGGCAGCACTTTGCTCCATCTACCTTCTCAGCCACGTCTCTCTCTTTGCAACAGCTCGAGCGAACACCTTACTGATGCAAACACCCTTGCAGCCACTCATTAGCAGTCTTGAAATTGTGAAGCTTCTCACGCCACTGTTAACGAACTGCTCGTTCATTCATTCATTCATGCACACCCACAGGTCTCCCTGGGAGCCACCAAACCGCCTGCGTCCCCCTGGAGTTGCTGGAGGAGGTTTCCCCGCAACGTCTGCGTGCATACGCAGAGCGAAGAGACAATTGCTCTCTGCAAAAGGAAGAGACGTGCAACAAAGGCGTCAATGGCTGTGGTGTCGAGAGCACAGGACTGAACGGTGCAGGCCAAACCTTTGCTCAGCACCTCGGGCAAGAAGAGGTCCAAGCTCTTGCATGCTTTAGAGGAGGGAGGCACTCACCCCTAGGTACTGAAAAATCCCTTGTGCTCCCTGTGGGAGAGACAAGTGGTCAAGGCAAGGACAGTCTGCAATAGCTCCTCCCAAAGCGGGGATGCTTTGGTCCCCGCTCCGGATTTTGTGAGTTCAGATAACGCTGGAGGCATCACCGGTGAGTCTTCAGGGGTTAGCGCTTAATCATCACCATCCACGGCTTTCCTCGAGTGCCTCGGGAGCTGCTGTCTGTTGCTGCTCCCTGCTGCAGCAGCCTCGAGCGCACACATGCCCCAGCCCTCCCCTGGCCTGCGACACGGCGGAGAATCGGCAGGGCAATTCGCAGGCTGTACATCACTGCTGCGCTTCGTTTTGAGCTCTCCGGCCAGGGTCTGAGTAGCTGTTTCCGAGTAGCCGGTGCAGTCCGAGCCCTGATAACCCCAGGGAGGTCTGCACATGTGAGAGCTGGCTGCCGGAGGGCTTTGTACGCTGGCCGACCAGAGCTCTTGGATGTGGAAGGTGTCTCCAACCTCTGGAAAGTTGAGTGCAAAGACCGTACCCCAGGGAGAAAGCGGTGCCCACTAGGACACTTGTGCACGTCCGTGAAAAAACGGCAACTTACGCTTTGCGCTCGCCGTGCTGCTGCGGTAGCCTGCAGAGGTAACGGGAGAAACCACGCACGTGCCGTTTGCAAGCTTTCCCCCAAGTGCTTGCTCGGTGCTGCATTTCACGCAGGTTTAAACAACAAATCCGCAGCATTAATCGCTGACCGCAGCCTTTAACAGCTGGGGAGAGAGTTTTCCTGGAGGAAGCCAAGTCTCGTAGAGTGCTGCCCGCACACAGCAGACGCAGGAGCGCGTTTGCACGGGAAACCACCTGCTGCGCGCCTCGGTCAGAGGCCCGATTAGCTCTAGGGGCTGGTCGTGAATTTAGGGAGCTCAGAAATGGGGAGGACTGCCTGCATTTTGCAAACGTCTTGCACGCAAAACCAGCCAGCACTCTTTTCCCTTAGCATTCAGCTCCAAAATCTCATTTTTCTTTTGGAAAAACCTGCTTTCTGGTCATTGGGATTATACAGAAGAGCTTCAGCATGTGCACAGAAAAACTTCAGCACCTGATTTTAGTGTAAGGGGTGTGCTGGGTGCAAAGTCTCTCCCTGCTCGTCCCAAAGGAGTAGAAACGCAAAAGCCTTCTCACAGCCATCACTGGTCTCAACAGCGGGGCCCGTCAACGCCGGCATCTCACGCCTGTGCCTGCCCCACAGGCCAAAACCAGCTCCTGGAACATGAAGGAGCAGATGTCCCCTGCTTAACCGCCAGTCCCCGCGGCATCCTTTCCCTCCCAAACAACATAACTTTGCTCTTCCAAAACTGCAGAATCCCGGAGTGAAAAACGCAGCGGCCACGTCAGCCGAAACGCGTTCCCCGGGGAAAGCCACGGCACGAGGGCTCCGCCGCCCCGTGCTGAGCGTCCCGCGGCGGGCCGTCACGCCAGGCCGTATCCCTCGCCCGGTCCCCGTGCCGGGCCCCCGCCGCGAGACCCGGCACCCGCCGGCCCTAGCGCGCGACTCCGGCCGCGGCCCCCGGTCGCGAAGGTAGTTTGGCCTCCTCTGCGCCATCTGTTTGCCAGCCCGGAGCGGGGCTGGATGCCGCAGGGCGAAGAGAGCGTTTCACTAAAAGCGAGAAGTCGCCGACCTCGGCCCGCTGCGAGGAAGCACCCTCTTTGTGTTCTGCACTGATTTAAGTCCCGAAATGGCTGAGGCAGTGATACGGATCTTCTCCTGCTTCCTGTCTCTCCCAGCGGTCCACACGTGAGCTCCAAGGGACAGGGGCTCCCCACCGGTGCACGCGCAGACCCGGCTATTTTGGAGCAGTTTTTGCTGTTTTGCACCTCCCAAGATGTACGAGCCAGTGATGCTCGTCTTCTCCGAGCTGGGCCATCAAGCGGCACCGAGGCAGCAATCAGTGCTGTATGTCCTGGACACGGTAATCAAAGTCCTGCATGTAAAGAAAATTTAAACAAGAAGGAAGAGAAACAGAAGGAAACCAGACTTAACCTCCGGATCGACCTATTTTTTTCTGGGAAGGATTTTGGAGAAATGAAACTGTACTGTGTGTGAGACTGGATTTTCCCTTCAAGTTTCCCATGCTGCTACATGGCGGCCTGTTCTCACCCCCGAATTTCGAACGGAGCCTGTTTGAAAGCCGTCGTAAGCTGAGTGGCTTCTTCGCAGCTCTCTGGGTTGTTTGCTGCTTTGTGACACCTACCCAGCAGCGTGGTATTCCTGGTATCCGTGCCAGGGCTGTTAACAGTACTGGCACTTTGTTTCCCATCAGTAGACTTCAGAGTTAACAGCTGTACTTGGATTGAAGATGCTCCTCTGCCACCTGTCTCATGGTTCGAAAACTTCACGTCACTTATGAAAATCTTCTGCTCTTTCGGGGGCCGTCCCCAGCGTCCAGCAAAGCGGGGGTGGGAGGCTGCATCCCTGGGCTTGTATGTGCTGTGCATGTGCGCGCGCGCCCAGATGTTTCCTACTGCAGATTGTGCAAGCTCCGGCTTCTTCCCCCTTGTGTTTCAGCTTGCTCAGATGACCTCGTGCTCTTGTGCGAGTGCTCCTGTCTCTTCCGGGAGTGGGACGGTTTCCAGCACGTAGCTCTGAGCCCAGGAACGCAGCCCACGTGTGGGCTGGAGATCAAGGAAACGGGGCAGAGCGGGGACTTGGGCAGCTCGCTCTGCTCTCCGGGGAGTGGGGGGCACAGTGGTGGCAGGAGGGCATTACCATGGGGGGCAGAGAGCAAACATCCAGCAGTCGAACCACTCCGCTGGGGTGTCGGAAGCCCTATATCTGGTGGAGTACCAGGATCTTAGCAAAGCTGATGGAAATACGGGCTTTCCTCCTTCATTCAGCTCTTTTCCCAGGCTCCAAGAAAGCTCTGGCCTCCTTCTGCAGCCTCAAGACCCCTACCCAGCAATGTGGTATTCCTGGTATGCATGCCAGGGCTGTTAACAGTACTGGCATTTTATTTGCCATCAGTAGACTTCAGAGTTAACGGCTGCATTTGGATGAGCAGTGACACCAGGAAGGCAGGCAACAGCTGTGGAGCCACCAAATGGAAAGAGGTGAGAGAAGTGAGAGGTTGAGGAGACATGACCCAAGAGGAAAAATCGCAGGAATGCGGACTGACGAGTCAAAAGAAGACATACAGCCTCATAAACCTGAAAGAGCGTCTGAAAATCTGACCATACCACTGCGCTGCCGGGACAGCAGCACAAGGACCGGCTGGACATTGCCGACAGCAAAGTGACAGCAATGTCCACGCGGAAGGCTAACCCTGACTGACAGCCGTGTGAGATCCATACCAAGTCAATGGTGTGAGAAGCTACCAGAGCTTGCAGATAATAAAGAGAGGAGTAACATGTATGGAGCCGGCCATCGCTGGCCAGTGGGACGAAATTACCAAGGCAACCTATCACAAATACCAAATCAGAGTAGAAAATCAGCAAACCTGGGGCCGGTGGGGAAAGAGTAACTGAGGGTGGATGGTTTGTCCAGCAGGAGACAAGCTTGGAGAAGAAGCAGAGCTTCTCTCGTTCCGTGATTTTCCTTCCTCCAAGGTGCATTTCATGATAATCAGACTGGCTGTTTTAAAGAGGGAAATGTTCAAATTGGGTATGTTTTTATCAACAGGGACAGAAAACATCTAGAAAGCGTGAGCAGCGGTGCAACTCGAAACGCTTACCAACTCGCCTGATGTCGTAGCGTTCCTCAAGGTCTGGGCTTCAAAGGCATCAAAAGTTGGCTTAAAAATAGTCTGCCTGGCTATTTTAAAGGTGCAAACACTGAAATCAGACATCCCTTCATCATCAAGGGCCAAAAGTTTTCTCGAGCACTTCCGTGGAGGTCCATCTGCAGATCTTTTGGTGCACTGAGGCATTTGCCAGGCACGCAGGGGGCAAGGTGGACATCCGGGCAGGTTGGCCCAGCCTTGATAAACGCAAGGGCTCTCACCAATGTAGGGTCTTCAGGTGGGGCCTGGGGGCTTTCAAAAGTGGCTTCTGGAGTGTCTAGAAAGAAACCAGCTGATTTTCCCAAAGTGCTCATGATTTGCACTAAATCTTACCCAGTGTTTGCTAGCTGAGCAGATAACCCGTTGCCCTCGGGCGGATTTTGCAATGTAGCCGGGGAGGACAGCGAGGACACCTCTCGCAGCTGCCCGTTTGTCCCTTGATGGTATTTAGCCCAGGAAGGAGCATTCCCGAGAAGATCCGGCAGCCCTGCTAGAAGGTTTCCCCCAAAGTTTTGGCACCGCTGCGTCTTTGGAAAAGCACACAGGGAAGAGTTGCGGGGCCAGAATCGCGGCTCGCAGCCGAAAGCCGTCAGAGCTGGCAGCGGAGCAAACGTCGCTGTTGTGGACCATCCGTAGGGACGGGGACCTCCTCCCTGAGCCAAAGCCAGGACAATCCAGGGCACTTACCCTGGCCGGGAGATGCTTTCCAAGAGCTGTGGTCCGCTGCCCGGCCTAAATCTGGGAGGTCAGCTCGCAATAGCAGCCGGCGAGCCGGAGTGGCTTAACATTTAACGTGCTTTAAAGGACCAGATGGAATAAGTTACCACGGCGGAAAGCACACACTTGTCACGCACACCCGGGGGGTTCCCCGGCGCCCCGCGGGATCTGCAAGGGACGGGGCCGCCCCGAAAAGCCGGCGGCACGGAGACAGCGCCAGCGTGCCTCAACGCAGAGGAGAGAGCGAAAGGGGAAAATAGGACATGCAGAGGCTTCCTAGGAGGACTTAAGCCTCGGTCGGCGGGGGGGATCGGAAAGCAGCAGGGAAGCTCCCGGCCGGGCAGGGGAAGACCTCTTCCCAAGCAGGGGCAGGAGAAGCCCTTGGGCGTCTGTGGTCTTTGGCTATTTCCAGACGACTCGTTAGCGGTCGCTAAGGCAGGCAGAGCACAAGCCGGGGCGATCCGGGGAATTTGGCTGCCCGCCGTGCCCTGACCCAGACGCGGGCATCCTCCAGAAGCCCGCTTCCCGCGGGTGGCTCCCGCGCCCACTGCTGCGCACCCAGGCAGTTTCCCAGAGGGAAGCACCCGGCTCTTCCCTCCTCACATCCCCGGGAAAGGCCCCGCTGGCAAGCTCACGAGCCGAAAACCTGCATTTTCTGCTGGCGACGTCAGCGTTCAGCGTTGCAGGGATTTGGGAAGGCTCCTAAAAACAAACATCCTAAGCGCGGGAGGAAGTTCAGCATTGAATGTAAAAGAAATCCAAATATGTTGAAGTGTGGAAACCAAAGCAACTGCAGCTTCGCCCTGCAGTAACCCCAGGCAATAACAATACGTTTGGATCACGGCGACGCTTGGAGCCCTTGATAAGAATAAACTGAGTTTCGAGGACCTCGGGAGTTACGGTATTTTTGCTACGTTTTTCCCGCCGGGAAAGGGAGGCGCGCAGCCTTGCTGGGAGGGCAGAGCAGAGGAGGCAGTGGGGAAAAGCTTTTTGTCTCCCAGCAGGCTCGCAGAAACCGAGCAAATAGAGACGTTTCCCCCCAAAAGAGGATGCACACTGACGGACGCTCCCGTCGTGCTCCTCTTCAGTAACGGCAAGGGGAAATGTTTCCGGCCCTCGCCGTCTCCTCGTTCCCCTGGATGACCATCCTTCAGCACATCGGGGGAAGCAGCCTACAACTTTGGTCACGTTCCTGACGTGATTTTCGGTCCTTCCCGTGCAATTTCGCTTCACCTGCTCTACTAGTGTGTTTTTCCCCCCCCCCCCCCAGTCTAGAAAACGAGCAAGCTTTAGCTAGGGCTTTGCAGGGGAAGCGTGAGCGCCCAATTTTAACAGCCGAAAGCACACGGGCTCCCACCGCAAACGCTGCTCCGTGGCTTGCAAAGAAAAGAAACGCGTTCAGCCGTAGCGCACCAAACCAAGGGGACTCGAAGCCAAGCCGCGAAACCCTCTCGGCGCCCTGTTTAACAAAAACGACTTCGCGGAGGAAGGGCTTTTTTCTTTTGTCTTTTTTTTTTGGACGGTGCCCAGCTTGTGGCGCGAACGGCGCTGGGGAAGCAGCCGCAGCCGCAGCAGCAGCAGCGCGCAGCTGTTTTCGCTGGGGCCGCCTTTCGCGGCGCGGTAACGGCAGTCGCGGCCGTAGCAAAAAATCCCTGCGCAGGACGCAATCAACCTCCGATCTGCGGAGCAGCGTTGAGAAACGGCCGCCGGGTGCCAAGAAAAACAGCAGGCGCTTACAGCGCGCTCTTCCCCATGTCCGGCCAGCACAGCCCACACGTTCAAACGAGACGTGTTTCTCAAAATGAAAGTAGGACGGACCGGAGCAGAGAAAAAAAGAAACCAAAAACTGGGTTTTATGAATTTTCGGGAGAGACGCATGGCGGGACCCCACCGATCGCTCCTGCCCCCGGGGGCGCTGAGGCTGGGTCGTCGCTCAGCCCCGCAGACTGGCTCGCTGGACAGAGAGCGCTCGCTTTCCAGCGTTTTTCTCTCAGGCGCTCGGGGCATTTCTGCCCCTCCAGCAGCAAAGCTGTTGCCGGTCGCGTCCCTCCCTCGGAGCCGCGCGGGAGCCCCAGCTTTGCAGGTTTTCTCGGGACGGCGGTCCGGGCGAAAACCTCGGCGCTCCCGAGAAAACGCTCGAGTCGCTTTTCACTTACCCCAGGCGAGTCGCTGCAGTCGTGGGCAAAGCGGGACGGAAAAGCAGCCCTCCTCTGACAGCGGCTCTAAATTTACCAGAAAGAAAGGAGCTGGGGTGCTTGTCCTTTAAGTGTCTCTAAGGATGGTTTGCATAGCTGGATCGCAGCTTATCTGTGCTTTTCTGCTTTCGCTTCCATACATGGATCTGTTCCCAACAGTAACTTCAAGCTGTCGAAAAGAAGCTATCTGGCAGCTTGCAGCTTCATCCGACACATAAATGAGCGAAAATAAATAAATAACGATCTTTTCTGCAGGGTCCTTTCTTTTCTTTTTTCCCCTTTGGCACCTCTGAACCCCTTTCCTTTTCCTTCCCTTCCCCAGATTAACTTCTTGCTATTTTTTCCCAAAGGAATTCTTAGGTGGGGGCAAATAGAAATGACCAAAGCAGATTTCTCTCCTTCTCCCTCTCCTTCAGGCTCACATCATTTTATTCCCAGAAATACTTTTTTTTTTTCCTCTTCCTTGGTTTGCTTTGCTTATAGGTCAGGGTTTTGTATGTTTGTTCCTTGGAAGCGTTTCAAAGCAGTATACTTCATGTCTGCAGCAAGGGAAGGTTAAGAGTCAAATTTTTGGAGCGAGAGCGGCTATAGGAGAGCCACGTGATGGCTCCCAGATTAGCAGCAGTAGCAGGAGTAAGCATTCCTCTGATATTACAGTAGCCACCGTGGGACGTGCCTGCAACACTGACGAGTGGAAGCTGCAGTTTGGAAGCTCCTTGCAGATGTATTTCTGAATAAATCACTCCTTGTTCTCCTTCCTTCCTCTCCATCCTTCCTAGGCTTCAGTTCCAGAAAGGGAAACTGGCTGCGTGATTAACCTTAACTCTGCCCTTCGTTATCTCTGTGAGTGTTCAGGCTACAGCAAAAGGGCAAGATTAAGTATATGTCATTATTATTGCATGCTATAGTGACAACTGGGAGCAAAGAAGTTATCAGGGACCTAAATGCTTGCTTCAGGCCGGGCTCCCTGGGTGAAAGAGGTGGGCAAAAGATGTATTCGGGCCCTGAACCTAGGGCTGCATGTAGGTGTCTAAACGCAGGCCCCTTGCATTGCAAGTGTCAGCCTCTAACTCGCCGGGTTTGATTCCCTGCAGGAGAAGGAAATTCCCACACATGAGTGACTTTGATCCTTTGGGCTTTTTCCTAAACAGCTGTTGAACACTTGGCAGAAGAAAAGTCCTTTTCGAGGACTCCCCAGCTCCATCTCTACAATTGAGGACAAACTACGTTCTTACATTTTTATGTTACGAATCACCCAATTAGAGACACCACTTCAAATGCCGTGTTCAGCTCCTGCTCTTCGGTGTCCCGGAGATCTAGGGGAGCACATGTATTTGGATGAGGGTCCTGGGAGGTCTCCGGCAGCTACCTGACATCCCGGACGCACACCTAGCCTGGCCCCTGGGGTGGTGGGAACTAACGGGAGGAGGGAAAGCCCTCCTGCGAATCTGTCCTGGGATTTCCTCAGCCCTGCAGGAGCAGGATTCAAGCTCATCCTAGGAGGGTGCCTGGATGGGAATACACGCCCTTGTTGCCTGTCGGACAGGCTTGGTGACTCCGGAGGTCGCTTCCTGCCTGTAGTCTAGCACAACTGAGACCTTGATCCAGCAAAGCACTTAAACACCTGCTTAACTTTAAATATGTGAATAATACTTTTGACTTCCCTGGAGTTATTCCTCTCGTTACAATTCTGCGCTTTACTGAGTGGTCCGGAGAAAGGCACAGAGCTGCCACAAAAAAGAGACGAGCATAAAAAAGAGACGAGATTTGGTGCTGAGCACATGAATAGATCTGCGTTTCACAGGTCTCTTGACTGCCATGTATTGCTCCTAGGAAGGGTATCAAAGCAGGCTAAGAAAAACAAGGCTGTTGCTGGCTTCAATTCATTGCACAAGCGTCCTCCTTTCCACAAAGGAAACGTTGAAAACCGCAGGTGAACCTAACCGAAGAAAAAGGTACGGGGCTTTGGGCGTTCGAGCACGGTGTGTTAATGCTGCACGCAGAGTTTTGGTAACCACAAGGCCAAGGGGGGAGGCTGCTTGCTGGCTTTCATCTGCCCTTCTGCACAGCCGCTGCATGTCACCCTCCCGGCCGAGTGACACCACCCCCGTTGAACTCGCCCCTTTCTACAGACGGGCCAAAGAGCTTCTCATATTTTCCATTGAGAGCTTTTCCATTCGTCCCGTCCTGTCCTGTCCCGTCCCTGCAGGGAGAGGTGAAGCTTGTGTCAGGGCATGCGGGTGATAAGGTGAAAGGCATTTTCCTAAAGCAAAAGAAAAAACACGCGGAGAGAACATCTGTCCGATCGGACGCTCGGACACGTGGAGGACATCAGCAGCTCTGCTTCACGTAGCGTCAAACAGCTCTGCAGGAGAGCCGGTGGGAAGGGCACCCCGCAGGTCTGTCGTCCCACCTCCTAGCGTCCCACCGAGCGCCGGCCCCGGCTAGGGACCCCACGCTGGCTCCCGTCTCCGGCCCGCTCACCATCCCAGGGAAAAGCCTCCCTGCTGGTTGCAGGCTCTGCCCATCGCCCCTGCGTGTATCCTTGGTCCTGCGGAGGAGAGTGTGGCTCCGTGGCCTTCGAACCTGCCCGCCAAGTAGCTGCGGACTGCCATTAAATTGCCGGCCGGGCGGATTCGGGGTGGCTCGAGCTGCACACGCTGCCGCGAGCACCCTCTCGCCCGGCAGCCGCGGGCACAGGACGGCCTGGCGCCGCCGCGTCTCCGGCCCAGGGAGGCCGTTCCCTTGCAGCGCGAGCAACGCGGTGGCCTTGGCACGAGACGGGGCCCTCGGTCTTCGGAGCCGCTCGGGCTCTTCCCCCCACGTGGGCTGCGTTGTCGAGGAGGCGCTGAAGCCTCTCCCTGAATATCAATGCGCATCTCGCAAGCGGGGTTTAAATATAGCTGCCTGCTTTCCTGGGAGACCCTGCAGCGGTGTTCTCGCTGCAGCAAGAGCTGCACCATGTGCCCAGCATTCACAGCCGTTTCCCAAAGACCACCGGGGACTTGCTGTGCCGCGTTTGGCTGGGATGTGGTCCCAAAACACAGGCTTGCCGGGAAGAAAGGGCAGAGGGACATGCAGCGGTTTGTGTCTTCGGCGCATTCGAGCGGGCGCTGTCCCGCTCAGTTGCTTTTCCGCGGCATTTACGCGCTAGCAGAGCCGGACGCAGCTCTGAGCAGCCCGATCTATCATGGAAGTCAGCCCAGCTTTGAGTCGGGGCTGCATCTCCCTCCAGAGGTCCCTTGCGACCAAAATTATCCTATGATTCAGTGAGAAACTCAGCTTAGGATGTAGTCGTATGGCAGAAGAAGAGCTACAGAAACCCGAACTTCTAAGACACCTGGGTCCTTTCCTGCCTTCCTCTCGCTTTTCATGACTCCGTCTACCTTTCAAGCTCTTTGAGCATGGTCCATCTCTCGTTGCACGTGCACATGGCTTGTCTCTGATGTTGGCCGGGCCTCACTGCAATGCAAGTAAAAATATTCCCCCCCCCTTTTAAATTGTAATTTCCTCCCTTTTTTAATGCAAACTGCTTAAAATGCAGTTGGGTCTGTGCCCAGGTAAAGCACAAGGAAGTCAGGCAGCCATTCTTTGCCCGTGTTAAGCGTGTAAAGCTTTGCGAGTGAGTAAGCCTTTTTCTGTTTAGCGTAAGCAAATATGTCTCAAACCTGGGGAAAGTCCAATTCTTAGCGATCATTAAGTGATTGTTTATTTTACCAAGGCATAAATTACTGTGCCTTCAGGACAAAGCTAATAGAAAAAATGCTAATTAGTGCTGGGCAGAAATTTTCCAGTGGAACATTTTTCTGTCAGAAACTCTCCTGATTAGTCAAAGTTGAAATGTTCCAGAAGAACGTGTTGATTTTGCCGAATCTCCAATACAACCGAGTGGACTGGGCCAGGGTAGGAGTCAGGAAAGAGGGAATCCATCAAAACCCTGTGTTTTGGTCTTCTGCCAGCTCATCTACCTGGCTGCAAGCCTTGTGGCAGCCCTAGGGACTGGAGCTTGGGGCAATCTACCATGCAAGCAACATACAGGTAGAGGAGTCCTCAAAATACAGAAGTCAGGGAGCCAGCCTCATCTCCCCAGCTCCCTTCTGGGGAACATCAGCCTGGGAGCAGGCATGCAAAATGGTCCATCGGCATTTCCAAATGAGATATTTCAATTGGTGGCATCTTTTGTCATTTCTGTTCTGTTGGGAAACAGGGACTTTCTCCTTGGCATCCAAAAAAAGAATTGTATTCTGGGATTTCTGCTGGAGGAGAAGGAAGAGCCAGGTCCAGTGCTAGATGAGCTCATTAGGACACTGATTTCTACAGGTGTAGGCTCTCCATGTTCCTGTCCCTGGCAGTTAAAGCCAGCGTACAGTGCTTTCCACCTCACCCTCTCCTGCCTTCCACCAGAGCCATCTCCAAGCCAGAGGAGACAAGAGGATCTCAGCAGCTTGGTCTCTGCAATATCCCTAAATTCAGAAACAGCCCCATTGGCTCTGGTTCCCATGTCTGGAGACACTCAGGGCTCCATGGCCAGATGGAGGTGGAAGGCCATGAGCATTGGGGCTCGAAAGGTGTGAAACCCACTAGCACTGGGGTTCTCTGCTGATCCCGGCACCTCCTGGACCTGTGCTGCGGGACCTGGAGATCACAGGCACAGCAGCAGCATGTTTAGATGGTGCATGCAGCACTGCATGTTTGCTCCGGGCTCTGCTTGTGGCTAATAACTCCTTCTTTGACCCTCTCCTGCAGAAACACTCCTAGCTCTTTGCTCATCAGCTTTTCCCTCCCACGAAGAATGCCCCTAGGGCCAAGCACCCATGGGGGGGCTGGATGTGACCCCTCGTTGGCCAGGACCCCTTCAGGTCCCAGGGCCGGGAGGAGGAGATGGCTCTAATACCGATCAGAGCACTGCAGGAACCAGGACTAAGGATGCCTTGAACTGCCAAGCATTAATATTTGATGCATTTCAATATTTAAAGAGCTTGATAAGATAATTTAAGAAACACTGTTGCTTTTTAAATTATTTGTAGACAATTTATAATGGAGCAAATCCACTTGGAACGAACAATATTTTGGCTAGGGTAGATGTATGGCTGAGACAGCTGCCTTCGTTTATTTAAAACATCAGAGAGATGACAATTTTGAAATCCACTGCTAGAAACCCCAGGTCTCAACAGACCAGCTTCCCAGCCAGCAGCAGCAAGCAGGGCATCCAGGCAGTGTCTTAACACTGGTTGCAATTTTTTTGAAGGAAAGTTTGGCCTTTGGAAGTAAAGAGGAAGAGGATTTCTCTGAAAGTTTTGTTTTCAGTGAAAATATTTGTGTTGTCATCTAAACTTTAAAACCACAGCTGAAAAAAAAAAACCAAAAAGAATTGCTGGTTGCCAAAAAAGAGGAAAAAGACTGCTGCCTTTATTTTCTTGACTGATATGTTTTCCTGGAAACATCCTGGTGCGAGTGGCTCCAGTGGTTTACACCTGGTCAGGATCTGTCCCAGTCCTGATAACACCATCACCCACTTGATACATCGGCGTAGAGTTTGCTGCTGCAGTCACATCTCCCGTACATACCACAGTGCTGCCATGTGCCTGGAGCGGAGGGCAGGGAGGAGACGGCACAGTTCACGTGACACTAAAGGCAGCTGCTTTGTGTCCTACAACATGCCTCCGACGCACCCAGTGCCCCACGGAAACTATGTGAGGGAAGCCAGGAAACCTCGGCCAAAGAGTGCATAAAGGACAGCACACCTGGGTACCAGCGAGGTAACATTTTGCACGAAACACCCACTTTGTGTCCGACCTTCCAGTCCTGATCCTCCAGGGAGAGCTACAAACATACCTTCAAGAGGTGACCCTGCGAGCAAAAATGCATACCTGAAAAACAGGAGCTGTAGGCTTTGTGGCTCACAGAGAGTTCCTCCAGCTACCCCTTGGCGGCCCACGCAGAATCACGGCACTTTCTTCTTCTCTGTAATCTGCTGGAGGATAACCACTTCTTCGCCTCCTTCCTCTCTGATATTCCTGTCTGCTCCCCAGATATCCCCCTGTTCTCTCACATGGCCTTATTGATTTAACGTCATTATAAAACCATTTTCCGCCTGCACTTGGTGTAAGGGTGGAGAGTGAAAAGTTCTCTTTTGCTTGGCTTTTCCCAGCTGTTATTGGTGTAGCCCAACAGTCATCGTGGCGGAGGCATGCATCTGTCCCAGAAAACATGGGCAACCACGACAGAAGTGTAGCAACGCAACAGCTGGCAAGAAGAGCCTCCTAACAGCCTTAATTTACTCCTTGATGATGCCACAGTTGGTGGCTTGGAGGCCAAACCCAAAGGTAGGTCTTGTTTCGGTGTAACTGAGCATCCCCTGCACCAGCCGTGCTGCAGCCGGAAGGGATTTTGAAGCCCTGAACTGTTGCATATGATAAATTTCAGAAGTCCACCCAGGTCAGTGGAGTTGCTGGGATAAAACTGGTGTTTTTAAAGCTGGGCCACAGAATATCATCTGAGGTGTCCATTGCCCTGGGAATCCTGGAAGGGTTTTTTAACTCTCTGGATGAGGAAAAGGAGTTTTCACGCTGGGGGAAGGGGAATGTAGCTGAGGAGCTCCCTCGCCTCAGTGAGCATGTTGGGATAGTGGGATTGCGACAACCTTTCTCCAGTGTGTTTTCATTTCTGTTGATCGGCTTGTTGGTCTGATAACATTAATCAGCACTTCCGTGGAAACAGTGCTTTCAGAGACGAACATTGTAATCAGGATGAAGAGACGCTGATGAGTATTGCTAAAATTAAAGAGTCTAAATCCAGCAAAATTGCCTTCATTGGGAAAATGTATTTTTATCTGTAGCCCCCGTTATCTGCTAGTTCCATGCTATCTTGGCAGGGCTGGGCATGCTCACGCTCAGAGGAGGTGGCATCTCTGCAGGAGCCCCAGCACAGATGTTCCTCACACCTCACATTTTCCCAGTCATGCTTTCCTCGGTGTGCTGGCACTCCCACCCTTCGCCTGTCATCTGGCCAGACACTTGCAATGAGCAGCTTTGGCTCCTGGAGGAGACACAGCCCAGAAACAGAAAACCCAGCCTCATGCTCATGTTGGAACTGGCAGCTGCCTGGTGCCCTCTGGAGCACTCCATGTCCCGGATCCTACTGCGTATTAAAGAAGTTTGGGGTTTCTGCCTGGTGCTGTCAACCTCGTATGGTCCATAGACGTACCAGAGCGCTCCTTGACAGTGCCCCAGACGCAGGGTAGAGGAGAGATGTTGGGATGACAACCGAATGCCCTTGAGACAAGAGGTGCGGTGTGCATGTCCTTGTTTTTTCTTGCTATCTGGTCTCTTGCCGTTGCTGGAGACTCATGCTGTCAGGTCCTTCAAGGAGCAAAGGCTTCCCCTAAGGCAGCTGGAGGAGGAGTGCTACAACTCTTTCGACTGGCCCTTCTCCTGTCCCTGACAGCTCCTCAGACAGCACCTGCCACTCTCCATTCCTGGTGCCCGGCGTTTCTCAGCTCTTTGCAGGCACATCTGTCTCACTGTAGACAAGCAGCAATGCTGTGTGTGCCAGGGAGTCCTGCTTCTCATCTCCTCAAGCTCCCCTGCCTCCTCACCGCACACCTTGCTGGCCTTGAGCTCCTCCCCAGTCAGGGATGGGAGGCAGAAGACAACTTCCCAGCTTTGGGCAGCCACCTCTTCCATGAGCCACAACGATGTCCCAGTTTGGCAAAGCCCTGGTGATTTCCAGCAAACGCATGAACACGGTGAGACTGTTCATGTGCTTGGAGATAAAGGGCAAAGCTGAAATCCCGTCTTCTTGCTTTCCTTTCTGAGGCTGCACAGGTCTCCTGGAGGAAGGGGTTGTCCCCATTTTCCCTCTGGCAGCTCTGTGCCTCAGGGTGTGATCCCTCCTGGATGTGTGCAAGCCCTGCCGGAGGCAGCAGCTCCAGCCATGGAGTGTGGAAGCTGGAAGACAGGGCTCTTTGCACACCTCTGCTGCAATTGTAAGAACTGGAGCGGATAAATGTTCAAATAAACCCACAGAGTGATGCAAGGGTGCAGCATCAGTGCTAGCGTGACTAACTGGGATCTGGTAATTTGTGTGTGAGTGTGACTGAATGTTAGAAGAAGAGATCTATTTGCCCATAAACCTGTCAAGGGTGAAGCATTTCAGAAGCATCTCATGGCCTATAAAACTGAAATACAAAGCCTGAGTGTATCATTGCCTGATGAAAGGCACTAACCGGCTCACATGACCAGTTCCGGGGCCATAAAGCTGCAAGTCCACAGCCATGGGGTGTCAAGGGCCTCTCTTTTCCTAGGCTTGCTCTGGAGAAGTGAGAATTGTTTCAACTTCCATGGGTGGTTTCCTGCTTAACCACCTCTTCAGAAAGAGCAAGGAAACCAGAGAAGAAACCAGAATTTCTCACTACTTTGTATTACTGCTTATTCTTCACACACTGCCATTTAATAACATTAACGTGGTTCATCCAACACAGGACAGATTTAATTTACAATGAGTATAAGTAATATGCAATCATTAACAATATCCTGCACGTGCTTAGGGGTTGAAAGCCAACTCCTGGGCTGGCAGAGCAGCAGTCCTACTCTACATGTCCAGTCAATGACTAGATCTCCCAAATTTTTTCCCCTCCCCAGGAACACCTGCCCAAAATGTTTGCATCATTTTTAGTTGGAGGGTGGGAAGAGGAGGAAGGGAGCTGATTTTGCCTGCTGCTTCATTTTGTACTGTCAGAGGCATGTCCCAGCTGCTGGGTTTTTGGTGCTTTGATTCAACAGTGGCCTCTGGGCTGCCAGACGTGGAAGATCTACCTGGTCCTGGGTGAGGAAGTGGCTCCCCTCAGTCCCCCACAGGCCTTGGATTTGGGGGTGGGAAGACGTTGCTCAAGGGAGGACATTTCAGGAGCATCTCAGCCTCCAGAGACAGCCATCATCTTCCTGCTCCTGGGTTATGATACCCAGAAGACCCTCACGGTGGGAGGCACTGTGCTGGCCTTCACCAAGCCAGCACTGCTCCCCAGCATCCCCACTTTTTTCTCAAGGCATAAAAGAGGGTATGATGCCAGCAACCAGTGGGAAATAAGAAGATATGCTATTTTTACCCAGGGGGGTGGTCAAACATGAGAACAGAGACTCAGAGAGGCTGTACGATCTCCATACTTGGAGATATTCAAACCCCAGTTGGACATGGCCCTGAGCAACCTCATCTAAGTTGGTCCAGGGTCCCTTCCCACCTCAACTATTCTGCGATTCTCTGTATTTCCAATACCCAGGCATTTAATATAGAACATTTTCTAGAATTAATAGTTAACCCTTATCCACCAGGGGACCCAGGGCAGAGGCCTGGAAGCAAGCTCTTCTTTCACTGGAGAAGGTTGGCTCCAAATTTACCCTAGGAAGAACCATCCCAATCTTGCACACTGTATTTTGCCTTCTGCTGGTTTAATATTCAGGATTGAAAGGCCGTGGAGACAGAGATTGATCACCTGATACTTTAGCAGTGATTATTATGAATTCATTCATTTTAACTAATTTGGAATTTATTTTTCTTGCTTTTGAAGGCTGCCTTTGGATAGTTTAATAACATTATTTCTAGTGACTGCAAAAATAAATATCTGACAGCTCTAGTTTAGCAATGTGTCATCTGTATGAATGTTTTCTGATGTATAATAAAAAATACATGCTCATTAGAAATATATGATCTATAAATCAAACTTTTCCAAGGTCTTTGATTAATCTTTGTGAGTGGTATAAGGAAAACTGCTTTTAGTCTGTGACAGGAGATCCCTGCTCTGGGCTCTGGTAGCAGTCACTCGAGTTAAGGTCATAAAATTGTTTCTATTCAGTCCCTTTTGTTTTCATTTCTGAGACGCTCACCTCCAGGGCTAAAATTTTCCATGCCAAACCTCTGCTTGGAGGTGTGGAAAGCTTGAAGAGCTTTAGACAGCTTCCTTTGGGGAGGGAAGGCAGAAGGCAGCAAGAGGCATCATTTCCCCCCCTCCTGTAGCAAGGGCCGCAGGATAGCATTTGCAAAGCAGCGCAGAAGTCCTTCTCTCCAAGGAGACAGGTACAACCCAGCACTGGAAGGCTTACAAGCATCCAAAAAACACCACAGCAAGCATGATACTCATGTTGCATGGGGAAGCAGCATGGTATCACCCCAGGGCCAGGACTCCCTTCCTGCACAGGGGGTGCCTATTCTCCTCAGCCAGTTGCTCCACTCCCCAGCTGGGCATCATCCCCAGGGGATGAGAGGTGGGGGGATCTCCAAGACAGCATAAAAGGCTCAGAAAAATGCCTGCACTGCTTTTCTTTGAGATTTGCTGGTGTTTTGTGTGGTTCTATTAACTTTAGGCAGTTTGGGGCTGGAGTCTAGGGAGTTCCTGAGATCTGCATAGTAGTGTGAGAGGCTGCTCTGCCTTCTTAGCTGGGTGTTTTATTGAAATAACAGCCTGGAGAGTTGGAAATTAAAAAATCCCCTGTGTCTGTTCTGGCCGTTAAATAGAGCAGTCTGCTCTTTAGGCATGCAACTGCCTACCTTAAATGCTATTGTCAAGGACAACAACTTCTTGCAGTCACCAGGGTAACACTTGCTTTTCCAAAACTCCCTGGGGTTTCAGAGCTGCCTGATGATCATTGCAACCTTCAGCTGCACACTGGCTGATGTTCAGCAGGAGAAGGCCTTCGGTGCTGAGGGGGCTGCGATGGAGAAGCTGCACATCAGTAACGGTAAGGGCTGTCTGAGAGCCTGTGTTAGAGAAGTCTTCAGCCTGAAGAGCTTGCTATGCTTTTTGTGTTGGTGCTGGGGCCTCCCAAGTCAGGGATGAGCACCCTTTGCATTGGGGCTGCATAAAAGTAGAACTGAAGGGCCTGCAGCTGCCCTGAGATATTTATGGTCTGAGCAGGAGCTTTTGGGAAGTGCCCAGTTCAGACCTGGGTGTTGTCTTTCAGTAAGGTCTTCAGGCCTTGTTGGCCCTGAATGCAGCAGGATTTTTTTTGTCTCTGCAGTGTTTTCTCTGTCTTCCTGTGGAGTCTTTTGTTAAGCGTGTTAAGTATCTGATCAAAGTCTTCTGGGAGCTGATAAAGATCAGCTATAGCAGTCCTTGTTCATATTGTATGCTCTCTGATATTCCACACTTGGCAAATGATGGAAACTGTCTGTGCCATCATCAGGTGGGTCAAGGAAAAGGTCATGTCCAGGAACTGACTCAGCCATGAGCGACCAGCATGTTACCTCTTGGCAAATGCCAGCCCTGCCCACAGCCTGAACTTCATCCAAGGCCCTGGAATGAGCGTGTTGGTTTGCATAGGGACTGCACCATGGTGGCTGCTGGAGAAATGGTTTCACAAGATGAGTACTGAGTCATGCAGGAAATCTTCTTGAACAGTAGTAATTTATACTGTAAATGGTTTACCTATGCTTGGATCAAAAAAGCTCTCCCAAGGCTTGATTAAAAAGACCCTTCCTTTGGATACAAAGGAGGGAAGTAGTAGTAGTAGTGGTGATTCATTTGTAACAGTAAAGCTTTGGTGAGCCTATAGCATCAGGTGATGCTGCTAATGATGTGTTTATAATCCTGATGCTAATTGTGAGTCTATTTCTAGGCTCCCCTAAAATAGTCCATTGACTTGATGCTAATATATTATATTACTTATTATAATAATGTTACTTATATTATTAGTAATTAACAATAATTATATTATTAGTAATTAATAGAAGTAATATTATTCTTGAATGGAACTGTTCTAGTGGGGGTGGCCCCAAGGTGGTCCCCATAGATGTGCTGGTGGGAAGCTACCTCTGGAGTCTGCAGTCCAGTGGGTGCCTCAGGAGTTTATGGGCCATATAGCCAAAGCACAGCTGCTTCTTGAGTCTATCCATTTCTGGCTTTGAGGGCTTTAGCCTACATGTACAGTGCAGTGAACTGCAGCAGGTGCAGCTGTAGCTGGTTGTAATGTGGTATTTTATGACCAGCTGTCTCTTAAGGGGACCTGCTGATTCAGTGCCATGTAGGCAGATTGGATAGAAAGGTAGGTACCAAATAAAACCCCAGTGATGCCCAGCATGTTTATTACCATGGGTCAGTCCTCAAAAACTGTCTGTTGAGGTAACCACATAGCATGTTTTTTTGAGCATTATTCTTGCCAGTTCCAGAAGAGATGTGTGATATCTTCAGACCTGGATTTAGCAAGGTGATATACAATAGTTGCATTAAAAAAACCCACCCTTTTTGCAATGGAATTACACCATTATCTAAACCCCAGCTTTAGTTTAAGGTGCAATGAGGTCTTTTGGACTAAACTTGTCTCTTCAAATTCATATAGTTATTCTCAGTGGTCCAAGTTCTTAATATTGCCAGAAGTGTAAGGATTCTGGTTTAAAAACATCCAAGCAGTTTTGTGTCTGTGCTTCCAGTGTATCTGGAAGCAGCGACATTCTTAATTTAAAGTCTGCAGATATAAGCTGCAGTGTGATCCTGCTAAAGCTTCCTCTCTGCCTGGAACGGAGTCAACTGGTACTGTGACAAGCATGGGAGCAGCCGGTGTGCTGCTGGCATCAGCTGGAGTGTCTCTTTAGGATGAACATATGTTCTCCAGTGCAGCCACTTCATTTGCCATTTCCTTGTTAACTTTAACTGCATGATTCCCCCCCACCCACATATACCTTAATTAAGAGCTTTGACCTTCTGAGAGGTTTTTTAATTTTCCCTTATCTATAGAGATGGGCAGCTGCTAGGAGACAGAAGCTTTCATTGATGAAACTAATGAGATTTTTTCATATCCTATCTAAGAAGGAAATTGGAATAAAGACACCAGTAACTGGAGTCATGTTCTGAAAGATCTTCATGATTGGCAGGATGTTAAAACTGGATCCCTGCTATCCGGCAAAGAAGGAAGAAAATTAGATGAAGCTACATTAGATGAAGCTGGTGAGCAAACCTTTAAAGACACCAGACTCCTCAGTTTAGCTCAGAAATGTTCTACAAACTTGCTTGTGGCTCTGGGTGTTGTAAAGTACTAGGCATACCAGGTTAATGGAAATCATAATAAAGAACAGAATTAGTGGACATGGAGATAAGAAATGCAGTTGTGATGAAGCTAGGAGGGAAGTCCTTTGCATAGTAATGTGCTAAAAAATAGAGGAGGAATAAGTGCTTATTCTCTGTGGAGAGAGGTTGCCTGTGGAATCTCCTGCTTGTCTTTGAAAACAGTCTAGGAGAAGGTTGCCAAGCTTGCTGCTGATACAGACCTAGTCTGGGTAGTCCAAAGTGCCTGAGGAGCTGCAGAAGGATCTCACAAATAGCATTCACTGTATTTAATTGCAAAATGTTTGTGTGTGGGAGCCCTTGATACACTTGCATGCTGTTTGTCTCTAAATTATCACTTAACCACTGACAAAAATGATGGGTGAAACATTGTGTAGCCCTCTGAAACCATGGGTGCATAGCTCACCGTGGTCAAAAAGGCAGATGGGATGTGAGTAATTACCGGGAAAGATATCCAGAGGAAAATGGAAAATGCTGTTACCCTGTTGCATAGATCCCAGGAGTGCCTCAAACTTGCATGTGGCATGAAGCTTTGTGCACTGTCCTGAAGAGAGTATCATGGGAGAAGGTGATTGGGGAGTCAAAGCTTGGGGGAATGCTCTTTTATGAGAAGTTTAAATACAACTGGGAAGGAGATAACTGGAGGGGCTGACAAAGTCCACTGCATTCATGAACAGGAGCAAAAACAGAGGAAGGCTCTCAAATGAAAAGCACTAGACCAGTTATTAAAAAGTAATAAAAAAGGTGGAAGGAAGGATGTTTCACACATTGCATAACAAAGCTAGGGAGCTCCCTGACAAAAGGTGTACAACAGACTAAAGTCTAAATGAGAGACAGCGTTTCAGAAAGGGATGAGAAAACTCATCCAAAATTGATCTATCAAAGCCTATTTAACATGGCAACAGCTGTTGTGGCTGTCACTGCAGCTCAGATGCTAAGCAAATATGTCTAGGAAGAATGGCTTGTGTGGTGTCTCCTCTAGATAATAGTTAAAAACGCACTAATTAATGTGTGATCAAACATGTGAAGTGCAGGCGGGTGTACAACAACTCTACCTGGTCTCTGTCATCTGCTAAAGAGAATATAACTTTTTTCCCTGTGCATTTTCCTTCCTGCACGTTGAGTTTTCAGGCTGTTCAGAGAGGGAATGAGTCACTATATGAATTTTTAGCAGTATATATGTTGGGACCTTTGCCTTGGTTAGACTCCTGGATGTAATTCCTACAAAGGAGGATCACAGTGTAGCCTGCAAGGACAGGTGGCAGAGAAATCCTTGCGGTGTATTTGAGACAATGAAGTCTTTTGTTCTACATAATCTCAAGAGCCCAAGTACAAGGTGTCTTGCAGTCAACATCTTCCATGTGTCCCTGAATGATCTGGAACAAGAATGTGAAATGTGATTTAACAGTTTCAATGCTTGCCCTTGAAAGTGGTGGCATTTTGGTGGCGTGGGATCCTGTTGCACGTATTTTTTTTCCTGAGTTTTCTTGTCTTCTGGAGTAAAGGCACTTTGCACATTGAGTTGCTCTAGTGGAGATTGCTTTCAGAAGTGTGAAAATTTCTGTTTTTCTGCCACTTGCTCATCCTGTTTTGGCTGGTGCAGTCCCTGTAAAGAGCTCTCTCCATAGGATGTGTTACTCTGAAACGCACCGTAGTATTGCTGAGATACAGGAAGGGCTTTGATCTGCTTTGAAGTGTTTCACTTGCAAAGCAAACCTGGTGAGCATTTGCTATCTGCCAATTTAGCAAAAAGGAGAAAAACTCTTAGCTGTTTTATTTTATCCCTTTCCCTGCCATGGACAATTTTGCCTCTGTTCTATATTTGGTAGTCTTCCCCCAGGGAAGTTTTAAGTCTTTGAATTTCTCAGTGCAAGCTAACCTTCCCTGGTTCAGCACCAGGCAAATGTCACAGGTGCCCCCCAAACTGTCCCTGCTTTCAGTTTTTGGCACATACCAGTCCCGTGATGGGTAGCAGATGAGCTGGCGGTGTGCAGGCAAACAAAATGGGCTATTTGACTGTTTAAAGAGGAAATTGGAAGAAGGCTGGAGCTGGCTGGCAAGCTCACAAATGAACCACACCGGAATTGCTGTATCATTATGTGTTTCTTGCCGGTGGCCAGCACCAGCTGCTTCAAAAGGAAGGTCAACTTGCAACTGTGCACCCTAGTGCTGTCTAACCACTGTCCCTTTTCCTCCTGCATGCCAGGTGCTGAAAAAAAGTGGGAATAGGCATGGAGGATGAGAAGGGATGGGATTTGGGGTGGAAAGCAAGGGAAGGGCCTGGATCTGAGGTTGAGGGCTTGGGAAGGAGGATGGGACTGTGTATGGATAGTGGGAGACATGAGACTGGTTGGGAAGGAGGTTAGGATGGGCTTCAGAAGAGAGACCAGATCATGGAACCACAGGTGGAGATAAAATAAGAGAAGGCAAAGCATGGGGAGGTGAGGGCAGGTGAGCTGGTGCACCTTCCCATGGCTCTCCCCTTGAGCCTGAATTCCCTGTTGTATTCCCTGCTTACACATCTGTCATAGCTCCCATTTGGTGAAAGGGAAGTAATATCACCTTGGTTAGTGGTGTGGCGAAGGCAAGTGACTTGTTGTAAAGGACTTTAAAAAAAAAAAAAAAAAAAACTCTTGAGCTGGGGGGAATGAGCAAGCCTGCTCGCAAGGAAGGCTTTGGGCTGTGTGGTGAATCAGGTGCTCAAAAGCGTGGATCATGCAAAATGTTGAATTTTAAATGAGGTGGAGAGACCTCCATCTGTCTGGTCTGAATGAGACAGGCATCCTGTGGACACAAATATTTTAGTTAAAAAGAGCCAACATGCACACACAGGGGCTGAGTACTGACTGATGGACAGACTTGCAGATTCATTTCTAGAGACTTTTTTTCATTGTACTTTGAACTGGGAGAGACTCCAAGAGCCATAGCACCTCTTTCCATAAGTGGTGATAGAAAAATTTAAGCAAAATATGCTCCAGATATAAGAAAGATTTACTGCTTTTGGAATATCTAAATATCTTCGTGGTATGCTAGTTTAGTATCAAGGCCTGCATCTGCAGACTGAGGAACAAACTGTGCTGCCTGTGCTTTTCTGCTGAGGAGCTCTTTCTGGTAGCTGCTCCATATGGCCTATTACTTTTACTACCTTTTCCATATTAATAACATCCTTGCTTTCCTGATGTATATTCCTTATGAGAGCTGTCAATTCCTTTTACCCTCATCAGTGAATGAGTCTGGCAAACATATGTTTATGTACTGGATCAGATGTGAGTCCTCTAGACCAAAGTGAAACTAGAGTTACCATGACTGGTGTCTACACCTGCTGCTGCATCATTCCCTTGGGAACAAAGTGGGTTGCTTAATCACAAGATCTGCAGAGCCTTGCTAAGCAGATGACTGACCCCAAGTCAGGAAATGGGCAAGGCAGGACCAAAGCATGATGCTCTGAAGGAAATAAGAGACTTGAAATGAAACCAGCCTCTCCGGCACAGAGGAAAAAAGGATTCTTTAGTTCCCCTTTGGAAAAATGGATGAAATGCACCCAATGGCAAAGGGGATTTCTCCTAGACACATTTGGGTTTCAGATTGCTCTAAGCTTTGTTAATGTTCTGGATTCTTTCTAGCACTGAATTGTGAAATCTATGCAGACATGAGCCTAATAGTTTCTTTACAGCACGGCAATTATGGTGATTGATATGGATAAATGTGATCTTGAAAGAGCAATAATGAGACAATATAGCTCAGTATTAAAGCAAATGCATTTTGAAAATCAATTTTTGGAATGAGAAGTGCAAGGAAAAATGTGCAAGTGTGTGTGTGCCTGGTGCTCTCAGTTGTCTGACTTCTGTCCTGCAAAACTTTTAGTGGTGCCCTCAATGACACCAAGGTGGATTATTAATCTTTGGAGAAGATGTGTACTGAGAGATAGATGTGCTTACCTGTTTATAGCAAAAGGCTGGAAGTTAAGGTATATGTTACTCTCTAGTGTCTTTGTAGAGTGAAGTGAAAATTTTCTGGAACACGTAAGACAAAAAAGGAATCTATTATGGGGATGTAGATTAAAAACTTCTTGCTAAACATCTGTACTAGCAGAAGTGCGGAGAGCAAATGCATACAGAAAAGCAAAGCGGGCAGAGTTAGACTGAACCATGAGTCAGACCTAGCCAAGGAGTTTGCAAACACATTTTCCAAGTATTTACTTGGCTCTATAAACCAATTCAGAAGAAAAATATGTGACTGGTTCTTTGTAAGTAGGGAACCGATCGGTAGCAATTTTCTCATTTATCAACAGCTTCTTTCCAAACTTCATTACCCCGAAAGTTTGTTAACCTCAGCCTGCTTTTGCTCCAGTGCCTGAGCTGCATGAGAAGGAATGTGGTGTTTTGCACTGATATTTGCACAGGATGAAATTGCTGTTACAGGCTTGGTGGAAAATGTCAAGCGCTCCCCTTCCCCTGGGCTTTCTGGCCACTCCGGCTGCACAGGCTGCACTCCCCTCTACTGGATGGAAACGTGGCACGCGGTGGGCGAGATGATTTGGGTCATGCCCGGGGAACATTGAAACCATGCTCTTGCTGCAGTGGAAGGAGGCTTTCCTTTAGGAGACTGGCCAAAGTCTCTGTGGGAGGTGGAAGATGCTGTGTCCTGTCCCTGGCAATGCACATGTGCAGTTTAATGACTGTATTTTGCTGGTATGGTTTTCTTACTCTTGTCACTGTAAGATTAGATTTCTATCTCGCTCAAATACTATATTTAACCTGATGCTTTGTCATGCTGCTGTCTCTGAACACCAAACAGACATCTTTTGTGATCTATCTGCAGTATTTCCCAGAGCCATGTCCTTTAGTAACCTTACTAGATTTTTCTTGCTAGTACGTTTTACCATACCTTTATCCAAATCGTGGAAGGAAGGTATCATATGACTTCCATCTCCTCAATGCATCTGGATCCATTTGGAGTTGCAGTGCTCCAGGATTTGAATCAGTGGTGATTCACAAGACAGAGCCATATGCAGAAATACTCCTATTCTTTCATTTTAAATTCTGCAGAAACTCATGTTTATGTCAGGAAAAAGTGACTCTATGTAGGCCACCAAAATTTACCCTGTTTCCAGCTACTGGGCTCCCAAGAAGGCCCGTCTGACTCCAGCAAGACACCTCATGCAGATTCAAAGATGCCAAGCACTGTAGGCTTGTCCATTGCTCTTGATAGTTTGCTCTGACTGTCCTTGCTGTAAGAGCCAGCAAAAAAATTGCACAGAGGACAGCACCAGTTTCTAATTTGCCTTTGGTGGGAGAACCTTTAGCCTGCTGTTTAAAGAGCCCATTAGTACCCACTGTCTTCTGGTGATGGTGCTTCTACCTAGGAATTGTGCATCAAGGGTGTGGGGAACTCTTAGTACAGGTGCTTTCCTGCAGGAAACTACAGGCCAGTCAGCCTCACCTCCATTCCTGGAAAGGTGATAGAACAGCTCATCCTGGAGGCCAGCTCTAAGCATGTGGAGGAAAAGGTGATCAGGAGTAGTCAGCATGGCTTCACCAAGGGGAAATCTGACAGCCTTCTCTGATGGAATGACTGGCTGGGGAGATGAGGGGAGAGCAGTGGATGTTGTCTACCTAGACTTCAGCAAGGCTTTTGACACTGTCTCCCATAACATCCTCATAGACAAGCTCAGGAAGTGTGGGCTAGATGAGTGGACAGTGAGGTGGATTGAGAACTGGCTGAATGGCAGAGCTCAGAGGGTTGTGATCAGCGGCACAGAGTCTAGTTGGAGGCCTGTAGCTAGCGGTGTCCCCCAGGGGTCAGTACTGGGTCCAGTCTTGTTCAACTTCTTCATCAATGACCTGGATGAAGGCACAGAGTGCACCCTCAGCAAGTTTGCTGACGATACAAAACTGGGAGGAGTGGCGGATACACCAGAGGGCTGTGCTGCCATTCAGAGGGACCTGGACAGGCTGGAGAGGTGGGCAGAGAGGAACCTCATGAAGTTCAACAGAGGCAAGTGCAGGGTCCTGCACCTGGGGAGGAATAACCCCATGCACCAGGACAGGTTGGGGGTTAACCTGCTGGAAAGCAGCTCTGTGGAGAAGGACCTGGGAGTGCTGGTGGACACCAAGTTGACCATGAGCCAGCAATGGGCCCTTGTGGCCAAGAAGGCCAATGGTATCCTGGGGTGCATCAGGAAGAGTGTTGCCAGCAGGTCGAGGGAGGTGATTCTCCCCCTCTGCTCAGCCCTGCTGAGGCCACATCTGGAGTCCTGTGTCCAGTTCTGGGCCCCCCAGTACAAGAGAGACATGGCACTACTGGAGCAAGTCCAGCGAAGGGCTACAAAGATGATTAGGGGACTGGAGCATCTCTCTTATGAGGAAAGGCTGAGAGAGATGGGCCTGTTTAGCCTGGAGAAGAGAAGACTGAGAGGGGATCTTATCAATGTATACAGATACCTTAAGGGAGGGTGTCAAGAGGATGGGACCAGACTCTTTTCAGTGGTGCCCAGCGACAGGATGCGAGGCAACAGGCACAAACTGAAACACAGACGCTTCCATCTGAACATGAGGAAAAACTTCTTCACTTTGAGGGTGACAGAGCACTGGCACAGGTTGCCCAGAGAGGTTGTGGAGTCTCCTTCTCCGGAGATATTCAAAACCCACCTGGACATGATCCTGTACAATGTGCTCTAGGTGACTCTGCTTGGGCAGGGGGATTGGACTTAGATGACCTCCAGAGGTCCCTTCCAACCTCAACCATTCTGTGAGTCTGTGACCTCCAGATTTTGAGGAAAGAGTGGGAGTATCTGTCGTAAATGCTGGATGATCATTCACTGTGTCCACTGTGCCCTTCTTTTCTTCTGTGGTCGCAGCTGTTCATTGAATTTCTCTGCCTGAGCATGGTTGCAGTTGCTGCACAGGGACTAATTCTGAAGCAAGAGAGAAATTGTACTCACTCATGCCAAAACCATCTTCTCTTTTCTTTCAGACCAGAAAGGTCTGTCTTGCCTGTGGAATAAAAGGGAAAGTTGCAGTAGGCCAGTGCATTTGGGATTTGATGTCGGAGACCGAATCAAGAAGAACGTGGCCTTCATTCTCAGATCCTTTGATTTGGTGGATTGAGCCCTAGCCCTTCACTTTATTTTAATGATGGCACTTTTCATTTAATGGTATGTCAAACTCAGCACAGCAAACTGAGCTGGAATCTGTTGTCCTTGGATCGCATCTGTGTTCAGATATTAGAAAGGACAGGCACTACAGACAGGGAAATAGTGACTTCTCACCAGAGTGGTGTGTGGCAGCCTGACACAGAAACTTCCTGGAGCTCTGTTTGGTGCCCTGGAAAAAATCTCTGGCATTGAAATATTTATTGAGGAATTTCTTTAACCCATGTTGGCTTTGTGGGATTGGAAACTCTCCTGACATATTGAATTATATTGGAATATTGCCATTACTTCAGTGAAAACCAGATTGGACACTTCTTAACCTCCATTTTGATAATCTTATTAAACAGTCTTAGAAACTAAGAAATGAAAACCCTTTTGGAAATCTGAGGCTAATTACGGATGAATCAGCACTTTTGACAAGGCCGATAAAATGGCTGTGAATTGCAAGAACCCTCTGACTGTCTTCTGGTCACTTGCACTGTATTAGTGAGGAATCATCACAAAAAATGTTGCACTCAAACAGAAAAAGGAGGAAAGGGGGGAAGAGAGGAAAACTATCTTCATCCTTGGATATTGTCAAAACTTGACTGGACAATGCCCTGAATAACCTTATCCAGCTTTGACGTTGCCCTGCTTTGAGCAGTGACTTGGACTAGGGACTCCTGCAGCTATCCCAACCTAAGTTACTCAGTGATTCTGTGAATTTTCCTGAATTATTTCTCAAGCTCGAGTGTTTTCTCTTAAACTCTTTTCGTGTCCTTTGGTTGCTTTGGATGATGGAAGGAGCAAAGCAGGTGGCCAGGAGCAGTCTGAGATGGCCAGACCCACCTCAGTTTTATGCTGGGGAAATCATAAGCCTAGGTTTAATGCATGTTAACCCAGTTGTTCAGCAAAAGGGAATATGGAGTATACAGTAGTATTCCCACTTCCAAGGGGTCCACAGATCTTGCAAGAGAAGCATGATTCTGACTGGAATAGGAAAAATTTGGTGCAGCTGTATGTCAGCAGAGTTGTAGCTGATAATGGAGTTGTAGCTAAATTTAAATTGAGCCCAAGAGAATTAATTCTGGGCTTTCCTACATTGGAAAAGCAATGAACCCATAAACACCCACTTACATAAAATTTGACTTGGACATCAAAAGTCTTCCTTCATAAACATCCCATGTATTTATTAATAGTTCTTAATATCTGCTGGAGGTTGTGCAGAGGGCCTGTAAAGCACCTGAGAGCAGCTCAGCAGATGTGTGCCACACTGCTTTCTTTACTCTTCCAGCCTTTTGCCTTCTCAGCCCTCCTCGAAGACTCCGCAAGAAGGAATCACTGAGCCAAATTTGTTTTTGTTGATACTGATGACTTTAGGAATTTTACTGAACTTACTTCAGCTAGTTCACCAACACTGAAGCAACTTTCCATGCCTGATTTACTTGACATTTCCAGCCTTAATCTTTAGGGGAATGCAAGCTCCCAAATATTTATAACAAACTGCTGAAAGTCTCATCCTGGGCCAAAAGACAGAGGATGCACTCCAGCGACTAAAAGCAGTGAGTTAGCGCCAGGCTATCTACAGTCCACAAGGGTTATGCTGAAAATATTAAGAGCCTCTTTGCGGGAGAGCATTTGGAACTGGAGAACAAGGCATGAGAGCAGCCTGGCTGGGTAGATTTCCAGGCCTAAGGATATATTTGTACCAGACTAACAATCATGATAAAGTTCATTTTAAGCCAGGGTGTATGTTGAAAAGTCAGCTCTTTCTGCACATGTTCAAGTGCTCAGATGCCTTGGGGAGGGCCCATGCTTTGGAAACAGCTTGACTCAAGACTTGATGACTGTATGACAAAGGACATCAGTGCAGTAAAAGGTACTGGCTGAAGCCTGGCTGGCTGTGGGTGGCTGGAAATGCCCTGTTTGGGAAAATACAAGTGGAGCCATGTTTAGCTTGAAAATCAGAGCTGGTCCCCTGTGAAGGAGAACAGATTTTCAGGTCTGAATATTCTGGATTTTTTGTTCTCCTGCCAATTCAGAGGGCTCAAAACAGTCTTGTGTTGTAGACTTTTATTTTTTTCTTGGTGGTGTTCTTGGAGCTATTTTGAAGACAATGACCGATTCTGGAAATACTTTGTCTACTCATAATCAGTTCTGTTTAACTTTGCTAGCTTCATGTGCGTGCCCTGTGCCAGAGCAGGGCCCTGGGATACCTCAAAGGGCTTGACCAGGGCTTGCAGACTTGAATGTAATGGGCTGATGGAGTCACTATTCCTGTCCTTAAATTCCTACCTTCCAGCAGCCAAGTGTTCTCTTGAATGTTGCCTAGAATCAGTTAAGTAGTTCCCAGGATAAAACCTTGATGAAAAATTTGTTGAAGTCTTTCCTCCTATGTAGAAAACTGCCCTTACCTAATTATCTGGTCCAGAAGGGAGCTTCAGAGGCTGTTTTAAATCACAATATGTCCACACCTGTAGTGTCTGCACTTCAGACTTGGTATCCATATTGCAGAAAAGGACTCACGCTAGGTCAGTGGTAAGATATCTCTCAGTGCATGTGCTGTACTTGGCTTCTAAGCCTCTTCCCTGGTATTGTCCAGTTGCAGAGGGTTACTTTGAGGAAGATGGCAAATTGGACTCATCCTGCAAGGAAATTGCATTTGGAGTGTTCATTCACTTATTAAAGGCAAGCCAGTGTTTAACTTTTCTTCGACACAGTATTAGAGGGAAGTGAATGAATTACTGAATGAACTATCTTCAAAAGTTCCCTGAGGCTTATATCATACTGCACTTACCAAAAGCACGATGCCTGCTGTGCTCAGATAATCCATTTACAAAGCTTTTAAAAATATTTAAGGGTGAACTTTGTAGGTTTCCTATTTCAAATTAAACAAAGCATTGACTTTTTTTAGAAAAGCCCCCTGAGAAGTGCAAAATCTCATTGTTTTAAAATAATTTTCAAAACTTGTTCCCAGTTCCCAACAGCCCTGTCTATTCTCTGAGCTGACTTTTTCCTATAGTGTTATTCTCAATAAGGCAGTTTTTCTTCAGTTCTCTGTGATTATCTGATGTGATCTGTTCAAAATACAGCTTATACCCAGAGATGCAACCTGTGACTCAAGATGTGCTGAAATCGCTGGCTGCTGGAAGGTGGGAGGGGTGCTAAGGAAAGAGGCATTTTTGTCATGCTTTATAGATTCACAGCAGTGTTGGTGGGAAGCAACTGCTGGAGATCTGTGATCCAGCATCCTATTGCTGACGCTAGATCAGGGTGGCTGAGGTTTTGTCATGACTCAGCTCATGATGGGGCTTCTCCCTGTTCAACCTCTACAGTGACCTAGATCCTGGGGAAGAAGTTTTTCCTACTGTCCCATCTGAACCAACCAGGCTGCAACTCCTGTTGCTCCCTGCTATGTCATCTTCCAAGAGTTTGGCTCACTGCTGCTGTGGCTGCCCTTCAGGTAGTTCTAGGCTGTTATCAGATGTCCCTGTGGCCTCCTTCACCAGACTGTGCAAGCCCAGCTTGCAGCTATCTTCCAAATTGTGTGCTCCTTGGCCACTGCTATGGATTGGAGGCTGAGCGTTGCCTCATCTAGCACAGCAGATCTTATGTTTGTACTTCCTTTCAAAGACGTTTTTGTCCTTTGGTCTCCTTGCCAGACAGCTCCAAAACTGACAATGAGGTTTAGCTCCAAGTCTTTTAAATTTAAAATTTTTAAATTTTAATCCAGGTCTGTTTCGGACATTGCAAAACATAACCTCTTTTTACTGATTCAAGCTTTTTTCCCTTTTTACCCTGTTCTCATAGAGTTGAAAATTTCTGCAAGTGCAAAAAGCTGAGCTGCTCCTGCTAGCATGGCTGAAAATGTGGTTCTGGATGTTCATCTATAGCAGCTGTTGTGCTTTCCACTGGGATCTTTTGCCCTAATGTACCAGGTTTTTTGCTCTTTAGTGGGTGGCAGGGCTGTGAGTAACCCATGCTGCTGCAGAGGTATGGCAGCAGGCTGTTAAAGGGCCAGTGACAAGCTCTCTTAGGCCAATGTACTACTTGCCTATGCTGGAGCTGCTCTCCCCGGCAGGAGAAGCAGTACTTGTCCGTTAAGGACAACGAAAGGAGTTTTTCCCGTGGTGTGAGTGACACTGATATTAGAGCATGTGGAATTAAGCTAAAGGTAAATGTGACTTGTAAGTGGCTTTAAGTTGTCCCGGTTCCTGAGGGCAAGTGACTAAGTGACTACATGTCTCATAAATAATTTTCAACCTAAATTGAATAATAAATCCTGTCATGTAAAATCTAATTTTCGTTCTGTATATATTCTGCAGTCGCTCCAGTTCTTGCTATGGTCCATCAAGTTGCAAAGACATCCAGTATGAAAGGCTAGGAGTCATTTGCCTTGATTTAGGGTTTTCATCTGCTGTGCAAGCTGGGAAATTAATTGGAATGGTTGTTCACACTTCAGAGGAAGCAAATCAAATCTCAGCTGATTATTGAGAGACACAATGACAACTTCCAGTTCCTCAAGGGCAGCCTTCAGATGACCATGGCTTTTGGTTCCCTGAATGGGCAACCCACCACCTTTCCCACTTCCACAGCCTCTCTTCAATACTTTAGTCCTTGGGACAGCGGAGAAATGGAAAGAGGGCTTCATACACAGGGATTTTCAGAGTGCTTTTGGGCACTTTCTTCCCTGGATTTGTACAGAAGCAGACTTGATGAGTCCTGAAGGTGAACAGGATCAGAAGCATCTATGGAGTCTCCAGGCCTACCTGTTAGTTCTGGAAACATCCATGATGGTGTGGTGGGTGCTCAGCTTTCTTCAAGTTCTGGCCCTGCTTGTGAACACAGATTTTGCAGTCCTGCAGTTGCCTGGACATCAGTCAGCTCCTTCCTAATCCCCTCAGACTGTAGATGTCACAGCCACCAAAGATCTTGGGTAAAGGTGCAAAGGGAAAAGATCCCCACAAGAGAACTGAGACAGTTGATTTGCTGTTCAAGGAGCCTTGTGTCATGATGGACATGTTGCATGGGCTGGGGAAAAGTCTCTACCCCTGCCCAGAGGTCAACAGCAGGCTTTGGAGGAAGAAAGTGGGAAAGAGTGCATGGTAGACCACGTGGATACTTTGGAGTGTATGAAAAGCCTCATCATGTAGGATACTGCTTTCTCACTGGAGGCTGGAGAAACTGTATCAAGTGGATACAACCAGGACTGGCTGCCCTGCTGAAGCAGCAAAGCCTGCTGAGGAGATGCAAAATGTCAATTTGATATATCCTGGAGTGACATCAGCCATCCAAATTACCATTCTCTTGGGGTTCAGAAGGTCATGGTTGAATATGAAGCTATGGCACAACCTTACCAAACTGAGCTTCAATGCTTTTTTAGCAAGGCAAGATGAGGGGCAGAGGCATCCAGTAGGCCAATGCTGAGGTGAGCAGCTGGTGTCATCCACAGGGATTTGGCTTCCTTGACCATGGTGGCTGGTGCGAGGACCCAGGAGGACTATGGAGAAGGGATGCAGTTCACCAGTCACCAGTGGTGGTTCTGCTTCAGGAAGCCACACTAGAAACCTCCAGTGGTCCGTCCCCACCCTCACAGCTGTGACTTTGCAGTGGTGGTCAAATCCATCATGAAAAAAGTGAGCTCTGGTTTTTGACAGGGACACAGCAATCTGCTCCTTGATACCTTCAACAGATCTGGAGCTGCACACTATAAATGAGAAGCTGTGATGACTCTTCTCCCTTATTGAGAACTTTGCCGGATCTGGCAGCATTAAAGGAAGCAGGGAAATGAACGTATCTGTGCTCACTGAGACTGTTTTGAATTAGCTTTCTATTTCTTTTTAATTCCCCAAAGCAAGGTCACATAAAGGTATTGGAAAATTTCAAGGCAAGAGAACTCAACACCTCAAACTTTGTATAAAATAGAATTTTATATATAAAGTGCTGGAATATTTGGCAGTCTGGCTAATCTCTAAGCAATAACTAAGGTTTTAAATGCTTTCTCAGAAAACCTAGAGGCTTTAATTTTGGCAAAACAATGTCAACACACTGTCAGTTCCCTCCTGGTAGGTAATTACAGAGAGCAATAAATATTTTTGAACTCCTAGATGTGGGCTACTTCAAGGGGAGAAGAATAAAGAGGTCAAGGTGTTAAAGGCAATTTATCTCCTGGCTTGGAAAGATGTAAATCTGGCAGACACTTAACCTGCCAGGTCACATATTAGCACAGTACATCCCACAAAGCTACAAGCTTTGTGCAAATAGCCTCTGTACTGGGAAGTTCAGGCATTTTGGCTGAAGTCATGGAAGGGACCCAGCATTTCTGATGCTGAGATCCATCCTCCTGCAGTTCATCCACATACAGCTTTGCAGGGCAACCAGGATACTGAATCACAGCTGAGAGCTGTTTAAAAGACAACGGAACAAAAATACCTGTGTAAACGTAATGTTATGTGCTGTGGTCATAAATATGCATCTTTAATTAGATGCATACTCCTTGAGGTGTAATGGAGAAGGCAGCACTGTGCAGAGGCTGGTTTCTAATTTGAGATGTGCTCCAGTCACATTGAAAAATATTTTTGCATTTGTATACGATTGATAACTTTTCATAACACATGCAGAAAGTCCAAGAGATTTGGTGTTATTGTTGGCCTTTTGAAACATCGTTTTACATTTTTAGCCCCATTTCTGGTGGGGGAGTAAGTGGGCATGATGTCTTCCCCCCCGCCCTGTTCACCTGTTTACCTGCACCCTTACAGCTTTTGCACCCATTTGCCAAATTCAATCAGATCTGACCAAAGGGAAGAGATCTCAGAGCTGTCAAATTCAATTATACCCCAGTTGCCCTAGCTACTATAATGCTTAATGAAACCTGGCACTTGCATGGAGGTGAGAGCTCCTTTTGGGCCCACATTCAGTTAGAGGAGGCTAAGACCAGCCCATGCCCCTTTCGTATGAGCTGGGTCATTAGTCCTGTTGAGGCCATTCAAAACATTTTTTCTGAATTGAAAGTTTTTTCATCTTCTGAAAACTTCTAAACTAGTTTTTTATAATTGATTGTCATTACATATAGGACTATTCCATGCTGATGTGTGTCGGGGGAAATCTGGTTGACTGAATGTTGATTTTCTTCTTCCCTTTCCAGAGCTGCGTTCTTTGTATCATGCGCTGGCAGAAACGTAAGCTAGAGAAATAGGCACATGAGAAAACAGAGCAAAAGGGGAATGGAAAATAATGTTGCCAGGGTAACTTTCTCATGATTTCCAAAGACTTTTTTTTAAATCCTTCAAAACATTAGTCATACCTACTTATTTTTTAATATTTTTATCTGTCGATTCAGAGTTTGCTTTAGTGTGGAAAGAGTGGAGGTAGAGGAAAACTGCTCCGCAGAGAGAAGCAGTTTGTCAGTGAGCTCTCGGCTGCTGGAGTGGAGTTTGCAATTAGGAACATGACAGTTTTACGTGGCTGTGGTGAAAGTGCCAAAGCCATGTAACGACATGCACGTGTCCCTGTAATGACTGGCATTGCAGGGGGCATGCAAAAAGGCTTGCTGCAACAACAGGCCCTCCCCCTCCTTTGCACTCCAGGGAGACTTTGCAAGCCATAAATCTTGGCTTTCGTGCTGAAAACAGTTCAGAATGTACCATTTACGGATGTTTTTGCCCTCTGGTTTTGCAAAAGGAGCTGCAATGCCTTCTGTAACTACATAGTGACTGCAATAAAGCTCTACTGGTTATGCATCCGTTCCCCTCCCAGATTATCAGAGCTCATCTAAAACAGTATTTCCAGCATCCCTAGCAAGAAGAGAGATTTGGATGAAAGCTTTCATTTTACCCCTGCGTGATTAAGTGCAATTAGGAATTCATTATCGTTATTCCTTCTGGGGATGTGGGAATATATATATATATTTTAAAAAAAAGAAGGTTCTGAAGCCAAAACAAAAGCCCCCTGGAAATGTTGGAGATATGGAGCCAAATTAACTAGTAGTTCTCTGTAGTGAAGACAACTTGCTTACCTAGCTCAAAAGTCTCATGCCCAAATGCTGACCATTCATTTTCCGACTGTTTCATTTTCGCTTTCAAAATGGATGTGGTCATGGCAAATCCTGCTGTGCTCAAGGAAAGCCCTGAGGATTCAGGGTCATCTTTGTCATCAGCTGCCCAATGCTCCATTTGTATCCTTTGGGGTAGGGTTGTTTTTCTTCCTGGGAGGGGGAAAAAGTGGATATGGTTTTAATCCATTGTGAGATTGGGTTTTGTGCTGTCAAGTGATAGCTGCTAATCTTGGGACCTCAGAGTGCCTCATTTTCCCTGGCTGTAGGTCTTGAATAATGCTACAGGGTGCCTTTGCAAAGTGGGGAAAAAAACCCAGCTAGATAAGAACCACAAATGTGAGTTTTTTAAAGGCAATTTCTAGGCTCAGAGGGGTTGGTCTGTTCTGCAAAATTCATAGTTGTGTTACTTCAGGTATATGAGAGGTCTAATTTTGCATCAGGAGCATCTTTCTTAAATGGAGGGCAAATCCCCAAGCCATCTCTAAAGTGATGCTCACAACCGCAGGAGCAATCGTTCGTGTGCCTGCTGAAGAAGCCAGGGAGGCAGACCTGTGCACACAAGCACAGCGTGAGCAAGGCCCAGGAAGGCACTTACGAGGGGACAACCATTGCTTCGTCCGGGTAGAACTTATTGCTTCATGTATGACCTGGACTGTTGGGTGCCATGTCCTTCCAGGAGCACCCGATTTAAAAAAAAAAGATATCCCCATGCTTGCCTATGTGCTGCTTCTGGTCCAACAGTGAAACGGAGTCAGTGAAACCAGAGCGAACCCCTGCGCAGATGCCAGGTCGAGCTGGGTATAGCCACTAACCGGCTCCGAATTCAGGGAGACTTTGGCGTGTTTGAAAGTCTGAAGGAGATCATGCGATATCTCCTGTCTCTCTGGGAGACTGATGCTGAGTTAAGTTAAATTTAAGATGAAAACATCTGTTACTCTTCAGAGTAAATACGCTCTGATAATCCTCCAATTGATTGAGAATCAGACAGTTCGGAAGACATAAACTGGAGGCTTTTAAGTCATTACTGTTTATACTCGGAGCAGAAGCAACAGCATTGTTTCCCACTCTTATGAGTCATGACTGGAGGTAATGAAAACCTCCTTCAGGATGTGATGATGATTGAAAATGAGTTGGAGATGTTGGTACCTCTTCAACAAGAAATGGAGAGGAGGGTGTTACAGACTGGCAGGATTGTCCTGATCTTATGGAAAATTCACGTTTGCCCTATTAGCTGCCAAGGGCCTACGGGGCTGTCAGGCGTTGCTATTGTTAAGCTAATTCATTATTTACGTTGCAGTTGTGCCCGGAGATCTTCAGCAGGCCTTTGGGTTGCCTTGTGTTAGGTGCAGGCATGCAGGAAATGAAGTGGAATGTCACTTTATGGAGCCTGTTTCTCGCCAATCCCCAGCGGAGAAGCAAGGGCCAGACGCAGGCTAACCTCAACAGTCACCTCGGGTGCCCTGGCTTTGGCTTTCCCAGATTAAATTATGGGGTTTGGCTGACTCCTCTGAGGGACTGAGTGAATTTTTTCAGTATAAGGTATCTTAGTTTGAGTCATCTGTGAAATGCTACCTATGGTCTAGCTGTCTTGGCTGAGTAAAACCCAGGGCTGGTGCGAACTGAAGTCAGGGCAGCTCCAGGCCTGATCTTCAATGCAGGGAGAAGTTTTCTTGAAAATATATCTTGAAGAGGTCTTCCTGTTACCCTATTTGATAATGGCAATCACATCCCACCGTTTCCTCTTCTAAGGTGTAACTTAAATGCTGCATTTTCTTTTCCCTCTGTTTTCTGCCATGGCCAGGAAGTTTTTGGCCTTTGAAGAGAAACTGCGGAGGCTGACAGCAGGCTCAGACCCAGTGCCCTCGAACACAGCAGGACTGCTCTCCGTGGTGGGTGCTCCAGCACAAGCTTTCTTTTCCCCTCTACTGCTTCCTCTGGCCAGTTATTTTTCAGCTCTTCCAAATTGGTGACTTCTTGGCCCAGAATTGCTTCAGTTTCAATGCAGTTTGTTCCTCAACATGGGCTGTGAGTCACTGTGGATTATTAAACCATTATCTACTTGCTGGACCTGCATGAATAAAGCTCAAAAGCTGGTTTATAGGGATGGTAGATATGATTTCCTCCCTAAGAGCAATCAAACTGGCCTTACTCAAGCTGTGCAAAATAAGTATTCCAGCACAGAACAAAAGGAAATTTTAGCCCCAACACTTTACTGAATTAAGTGCTGGCTACATGTAGCGGAAAGAGTTAAGGAAGTGAGATGGGGGTTTTGAATAACTGATGCTGTAATACCTTCTGCTCCATCTATGAGAAGAAACAGATAATGTGTGCAGGGACAAATCCCCCCCTCCCACACTGCATTTTGGGTGAAGGCTTTCCAGGGAAAATCCAAACGAGTTACTTGCTGCTGTCTAGACTAGATCCTTGCCGGTGGTGCACCTGGTGCCTACTTGCACTGACAGCCCCTGGACTCCCCATCAGTAAGTGATCTTCACCAGAAGAGCTGCTGTCCTTCAGCGCCCTACAGAGCTGGGTGCTTCTGGCTGTTCTGGTGTGGTGCAGTGGCATGTACAGGTAAATGCTTCCCCACTGCCCCAAAATTCCCCACAGTGTTCCCACCCTGCAGGGACCGGTCACTTGACCTGGCAGTCACCGACTTGCGTTTGCACTCCATGTCTTCCCCCTGTGCATGTTCCTCCTTCTCCAAGCCTCACTGCCTTGTATTAGAAGGACCATGGCAGGACCTGCCAGGAGGATTGCAATAGCCTATAAAACAAGGCGTTCAATGAGCAATGGAGCTAATTACATCTGGTTTCCTACAGATTTAGGGAGAGCAGTGCCTATTACATGTGCAATCAATATTTTCATCTCTCTTCTCTCTCTACAGAAGATGACTTCTTGCAACACAATGTAAATTCCATAATCCTTTGTTCAAGAATCAGAATCTAACTTCATATTTTCGCTTGTTGCTCCTGCTGCAGAAAATGTGTTGAATGCAGGCTCCTCAAGAACTGCTTAAGTACTTTAGCTTTGCCCCATTAAAACCTATTGCTCTGAATTTCTCTTAAATACAGCAGCAGAGCTCAAGCTGGTTTCATCTGCACCTGATGTGCATGCATCTATGTAGTGTCTGTTCCAAAAGATATCTTCTTGTAGCAGCACTGGAAAGAGCATTATATTCTTTGGGGGATTAAATAACACTGTTTCTGTCAGTCAAAGTCTAGATGAAGACTTGCAATACACTGAGTCTAAACTGCTGTGATGTGGTGTGTCGTACTTGCAGTGATATTTGAATTACAGCATCCCATGAGCACCATGACACTCATCTCACCTCATTACCTCTGTTCTGCCTGAACATCACCCTGAGCTATCTGTTACTCTAAGCTTCCTGGCTTTGGCCAGTATTTGGCCCAGCTATGCTTTGAGGCCTTAGAGGATATTCCTCTTGCTCCTGCTGGTCTTGATGGCAAAGCTGTCATTGGCTTTGGGCAGATGCAGCCTCCTGTAATGGCAGTGACATGTTTTCTGTAGCAAAATGTCAATGTTTGCAGCCACTCTCTGAATAATTTTCCATGCGAGTCCTGCTCGGAATACAGTAATACATGAGAAGACAAACTGAATTGGACAGAATGACACTCTGCAGTCAACCCCACTCTGTGCAAGCCAGTGGATGTTCAGATGCCTTGCATGTTTTACATCCAGAATCAAGTCTTGCTTGAGTTTGATTTTAATTTAATTTTGCAAATTGTGCATGGAGATTGCTTATAGTCAAGTCCAAGAACCGTGGAGAGCTTCATGTCAGTGGGGCGTGTGGTACAAAACCTGATGTGGAATGGCAGAGACCTTTCACTCCTGAGTTAAGGCATGGCAGACGGTGCAAGCAAGAAAGAAACCAGCAGCAAAGCAAAACCATGAACAGTTTGTTTCTGCTCCCACCCATTCTGCAGGTTTCGGAAGACCTATTGCACTTGGATTTCCACTGCAGAGACCGTCTAGTCCAACACATATAGATGTATTGAACCTCTCAATGGTAGAAAGTGATTTTCCAAGTTACCAAGTTTTCTCTCCTTCTGTGTTTAGTAATCCAGCTCAAAAGTAGGAGGAGGTTGTGTCATGATGGAGAAAAAAGGCTGATTAGATTTTGTTTTTCCGGATAGCTTGGGAACCCCTCCCCTTTCCTGAAGCCTTTACAAGTGCCTGCTGTTCTGTCTGGTTTAATTCCAAGCTTTCTTGAAGTTCATGGAGTGTCTTTGGCTTCTCTGCGCTTTCTCGTGGAGTCCAGCATACACAAAACTACTTCTCCTGTTCCATTAAAAAGCCAGACAGCACAACCTCTTCCCTCCTTGAGTTCTGCTTGAAATATGCACCTCTTAGGTTTTATTTTGGAAATGAAGTGTACAAATACTAGTGATTATCCTATGGAGTGCCTTTGGGATGAAGGAGAAGGATGCATCCGTAATAGATCTTAAATGGTGAAGAACTAAGTGTGCCAGTCCCTGAAAGTTAGTGCCTAATAGGAACATGTTGGGTGAAATTCATATTATTTTGGTAGAAGTAAAAGCTTGGGGTGACAGCCCTCTGTGTGCATGGCACCACGGATACATAGAGGTATAAGCAGGTTTGTGTGCTTTTTAATAAGGAATTCACTCAATGCATCTCTGTATCATTCCTAGCAAACAGCTGATGTTTCTAATGAATTATTTCAAATGGCAAAGAAATATTTTTACTTTAAATGGTTGGAGCTGGTAACCAGTGCTGGTGTTCCAGCCTCAGGGTTTTGTTTCCAAGAAGTAGGTGAGCTTTGTATTGTGTGATCCGAGGTGCTGAGAAGGATGAAAAGCCTCCCATGAACCATAGCAGAACCCATAAACTCTGTTGAGGGTGACCAGATCACCTCAAGAGAGGAAAAAAGGCAGGTTTTGGTGTTGTTGCTCAGATTTGCTTTATGACAAATGAAGTTTTCACAGAGCTGGGAGATTCCCTTGTGCTCTGATAAATATAGCATTAACCAAAAGTCCTCTAATGATTTGTCTTATGAAACAGATATACATGACAAGTAACTTGAAAAGGAGGCAGCTGAACCTACGCAAGACAAGTCTCAGTGCTCACTGAAAACGCTCCACAGCCTGAATTTTGAAAAGAAGACATAAAAATATTTCTTCACAACAAAATTAAAGATACGCAGCTTCCTGCACTTGATTTACCAAGGCAATAGAGCACTCCTGGTGGGAGGGAGGGGGGAGGCAATCCTTAAATGGTGGTGTGCCTGTTCACCTTGTCTTAGATGGAGCTGACCTGTTCTCCCCTAAGGACTATGCGATCATATATAGCATAATTCTGATTATGAGCATGTATACAATAAACATGAGGTTTAAAAGCTTCTGGGAGCCTGTGTGCTCCCTCATCACAGCCCCTCTGCATGTTTCGGAGAGAAAGCATAGAGCTAAACCTCACCATTTCCTTTATTTTGATGATCCAGTGATGCCTGAGATCATTCCACTGACTTTGAGGGGTTTAGGTTCAACCTCTTGCTTCCTCGCATCAGCAAGGTCATGTATTTTCAGCACAGCACTTAAAATACATCCCTTATCTCCAGTGGGTGAGCTGTGACTGCTCTCGATTGTGTCTGTTGCAACCCCCTGTCTCTCGCCTTGGAAACCGTGCTGTGTAGCTCCTTGTAAGCGAGGTCAGCCTTCCCCTGGGTGCTTTCACACAAGAATGTTTTTGCAGATTGTGGTGTCTCCCAACAGAGCTAGCCTTGACCCTTCGATGTGACAAAGTTGATTTGCCAGCTGCTGTCCCCATGACTCTGCTTCTGCACCACAATGCACGGATCTGCTTTGGCATGGCAAGCTCTTCTCGTGGTGGCGCCGACGCGATGTTCATTCTGGTGGAAGGAGAGGCCCTTGGGGTCTTTTGGCGCTGGTCAGGCCCTCTGAGGAGGTAGTGTCGAGGCTGTGTGCATGCTGGACCCACTTAGCCAAGCCATCGAGCTCCCTCCTGCAAGGCTGGTTGCCCAGTCTGTAGGGGAAGCGGGCGCAGGTCCAGTGGTCTTTGTTCAGGAGCAAGCGTGAAGACCTCCAGTATTTATCTTCTGTTAGAGGATACAGTAATTCTAGGAAATACAGTCTTCCGTGTCATGCTCTGCTGAAGGCAGATTCTTGTGAGACCGGAGGAAAAAGAAACAGCTCCCGTCAAACTAATGCGCTTCCCCTCTCTCACAGCCTGCTGCCAAGCACAATAAACCTTGTTTTGGTGTAGACTGAAGCATTGCAGGCAAAACTTGATTCCATTATTACATTTCATTTGTTTTCTTGGCATTGTCTTGTTCCTGTCAGGCTCCCTGATAATCCATTTTTCTTTTCATTTTGCTGGGGGGGGGGTTCTGTCCACTTATATTTACTTAGTGCCCAAATCAATCTCCTGTTACCAGTCATTCATTTCAAACCCATCCACTTTATAGAGACTACAAATGACTTGGAAGTCACTTCTGTTCTATTTTTAAAGGTCATTTGCCAGTAATAAAGCACCATCAAATCTAGTTTCATAGTTGGAGGAAATCAGCAAAATAGGTCATTTTTCCTCCCAGAGATGAACTCTATGTTTGCTTGTTTGGATGGAGCTTTCTCCTTGGACTCCAGTGAATGATATTTCCAAGTGCTCCAAAGGAGCACCCAGTTGAACGGGGATCCTGCTGTTTAGCCATGTTTCCTTAGTTTTGTGCAGGTTAGGATAGTGGAGGCGCTCTGACAGGATTGTTTTAAATCAGAGCGCTCCTCCTAATAGCAGCCGACAGTTTAATTGATGTCTTGGCTTTTCTGTTAGCTGTTTTTGGCAGCAGCACCCCTGCTGCTGTGCAATGTCTAACCCCGCGCTATTAATACGCGGCGCTCAGCAGCACATACCTGCAATCCATTTCAGAAAAAGAACATATGAACGACCGTGCAATAGAATTTCTTTGTGGGATGGCCGTTAATTATTTGCACAGTCAAACACATGCTCCTGCGAGTGTCCAGGTTGAAAGAACAGCGGTAAGTCAAGGGAAGGAAGGGGACAGTTAATGCAATGGTGTTGTGTAATTTTTTTAGATCCTTTTCAAGGGTTGCTGATTTGGGGGTGGGGAAGGGAGCATTTAGGGGAAAAGCTTGCAGATTTTCTTCAGGTAGGGAAGGGCCAAAACTTTGGAACTGGACCCATCTCAGACAAATTTGGCACTGGAGCAGCAGACGAAAGGCCCTACAAGCATAATAGATGGTTAAGTAGGAAGGTGAAATCCTATTAGTATTCCTGCTGATGAAAAGACTGGAGAATGGATCCAGCCCTTATTAGACATCAGAGAATCTGCACAAACTCTCTCCTCATTCCTTCGCTCCCTTTTCTTAGACAAACTGTTTCCTTTAAAAGACAGGGAATTAACTGCACTGAAATGAACATTTTCAGTATGGTACATTCTGGTTTCTTTTTGTTGTAGTTTGGCTTTCAGACCTTTAAGTTTTTAAATAGTCCTTTTGGAAATCTTTCTCTGAGGTTTTTCTTTTTTCTTGGCCTTTAGGAGGTGTTGGTTATTGCCTGTGTGTGTTGCTGTTTCTGTTCCCTCAACCTTATCTCTTGGGTCTCATTTGCAGCAGATGCCTCAGCACTTTCAGAAAGGTGTTTTTTGCCACCGAATTCAGCAGAAGCAGCTCTGGGCTGGTCCTTCGAATGACTTCCTGATGGTGTTGCTGAGCCTTCCCCTCCTCGGTATCACCTGTTTATGTTTGAGGTGACGCAGCTGTAGCGATAAAAGTACATTAGGGAGTTTTTCAAGCCTGCTGGGTGATTCTGCCTGCTGTATGCAGAGGATCATCTTTTCTTTTTTTATGTAGCCAGCGGCTGAAAGATGGTTAATACTGGGGAAAGAGGCTTTACACTGAGCAGCAGTTGTTCATGGTCTTTCTGGCTGCTTTTGTTTCCCCTGTGAGGAAAAGAAGTCCCAAATCTGGAGCGTCTTGCCTCGGGAGCAGTGGTGGCTGAGGATACAGGAGCAGGGGGTGCTCCTTGGAAGTGAGGGAACCAGATGCCCTCAGAAGCGCCCAGGGGCCGTGCCAGGCGTGCCGGTGCTGGGCAGCAATGCCCTGAGAGCATTGCTCCCTGGGAGTCGTGCTTTTCGTCAGGTTCTCCTATTTTTCCACAAAGAACGAGCAATGTGAGAAAGGACTTTTGGGAAAGTTCTTGGTTGGCGTTTTTTTGCGTTCAGCACCCCCCGCAAGGACTACAGCGGTCCTACAGCCATGGTAGCATCTGCCCGTGGTGCAGGTAGCGCAGCAGGGGATGCACGTATCGCATCTGGGATCTAGTAGGTACTGCAGCAGGGCATGCACTAAGGAGTGAGCAGGCAATGACAGATCTTACCTGCTCAAACGGTAAATGGGAGCGCCGGGTCTCTGCCATCCCCTTGCTGATCCTGGTGGCTGCCCTGCAGCTCTGGAGGAGAAACGGGCTATAAAACCTGAGGAGCAGCATTGTACCGCCTGGGCACTGGGGCAAAGTTACCAATGCATGGAAATACCACTGTCAGCCCAGACCGCTGTGGCCCAGAAGGTTAAAAGAGCGAGAAATGACGTTACTTAGTGGCTCACTGATGTCCTGCGAAGTTTTCCTTCCCAGCCAGTTCCTGGCCTGGCTGAGGGGTAGTGAAAAAAGTTCTGTTGTAGGACTCACCTGTATCAGTCTATATTTCTTTTGACTTTTTTTTGTGGATTTAGTTCTGCTTGGGGGTTGCCGCCAGTGGTAATGGGCAAACTGTTGTTGTGGACCAACCAGCAGCAGATTTTCCTTCCTGTTTTGCTGCTGTTTTGCAAACTGACTTTTCTTTTGAAGGAGGAGGTTATGCTAATTGCTTAGGTTATAATGCCCTTTTTTTCCAGTGTTGCAGGAAGGAGGGTTTTTTTTTTTTTTCCTCCCCAAGGGAAAAGAGCATATTTGCAGAGACAGGTTTGAATCTCAGCATGTTTCTCCTTCCTTCTCCTTGTGGAACAGCTTGGGGCATCCCAGCAGGGAAACTTGGGTAGTAAACCAGTAAACTAAAGAAAAGGCGTTTCAGGGAGATGGAAACTATTCATGGGTTGAATTTAGCAAGTGGTCTTATCTGAGAAAATAGTTTCCACTAGTGCTGAAATACTTCCTTTCAGACAGTCCTTCAAGAAGGTTTCCTGTGTCATGCAAAACCAGAACGTGTAGTGATTAACTGCAGACAGGCTGTGGGAGGCATGATGGATTTCACTACAATTAGATCAAATGCAGCTTTTTTTTTTTTTTTTTTTTTTTTGCTCCAGACTCAAGTGGAGCTAAAAAAGAGGCTCTAAGCACCTAACAGATTAGGACTGTTTTAATGTCAGGTGTGCCCCGTGGGTCAATCCACCCTGAGAAAGCCCTCTTTGTGAAACATCTTGCTTTAGGCCATCTGCAGATGCTACCAAATCACCAGATTTTGCGAATGAAAGACTTGAGGAGACAAGCTGGTGTTTCCTTTCCCCACTCAGTAATTCCAGTTTCGTAGTTTTCTAATCCCAAAACCCAGAGCGACCGAGTCAGGAGCTCAGGACTTCTTTCAGTTTGCCCGTTTTGTCTGTCAGATGTGTAAGTGCCATGAGCAGATGGCTCCTGCATTAAGTTCCTTTGTGTTGTTCATTTATTCGGTCTCTGGAGTGGTTTAACTCACTCAGACCTATGCTCCATTTTCCTTTAATGGTAGGGCACAGTTAAACGTCTAACAAAAATTTCCAGCTTCGTATTAAGAATTTATTTTTGAGCTCTATATTTATAGCTTAAGCTTTTTAATGCAAAGATACATCTACCACAGGGTGGGAGGGTGTCATCAGTAAAGCTATCATTTCTAATGTATGGCTTGGCAAGGTTGTAGCATAGCTGTATGCCGCATAACCAGGTCTACAGCCTTGATATCCTAGACAGCATCATTGTAATTTGCCATTGCACATGGTAACAGCAGCTGCAGTGCTTTATTTTGAGTCGTTGGCTACCAGGAGGAAAAGTGCATTCACTTTTTGGGAGCTAGCAAACCTCTGGTGTTTGCAGAAGTGAAGTGTCTCTACTGAGTAAAGAGGGGGAGGAGAAGGTCTTTTAGCATGTTGCAGACAACAAAATGGTTATAAATACAGCCACCCTGCTAAGCTAGCCACTTAGGTGTTAGTTAAGTAGAAATCAGCTCATTTCTACTCACTAAGAGAAAAGTACAATCTTCAGGTCCCCTAGGTTGTAGACGTCTTTGGGGACAGCACCACCGTACGCTGTACTTTGCCTACTGGTATTCAGGACATGGACATGTAGGTGCGAGGACGCAAGCATGGGAAATGCACTGCCCTGTGATATTACAAGGAATGGAAGGAATTTTTATTAAAAAAATATATATTTTTTATAGGCACATGAAATAGGCCAACACCTATCCAAAATGTCCCCACTTTCTCGTTATGGTGAAAAATGATGCTTGTCAGTGTGGCTGAGTGTTAGGAAAGCCTATTAATGGAAAGAGTATGAGATGGGAAGGAGATGACTTTTAATAACATGTGCATGAAGTTTTTCTTCCATTAAAATGCTGCTTTGGGCAAGAATGTGCCGTTTGACTACGTTTTGGAGAGCAGATTTTCATTCATAATGAGAACATGCATTTCGGAGCCGCTGTTATTAAAGTGAACATGCTCCAAAATGAAAATAGAAGGAATCCAAAGCCAGGGAGCCGTCAGGACAGCTCCATAGAGCCTCAGATCTTGACAAGGTGGGCTACCCAGCAAGTCCTTCCCAGCTCCTCACTTGGATAAAACCCTCTGAGTACAGGAGTATCACCAGGAGCTTTGGGGCACGGGGTTGCAGCTAAGCTCATGGCAGGTTTGTGGTGTTTGAATAGGGTTTTTTCCTTAAAATCATCCAGCTTTTTGTCTTTTAGGTTATAGTATTTCTGTGGGATCAGGTAAGTTGGGAATAGTCAAAATGAACTCTTGAACTCAAAAAAAAAAAAAAATCTGATTGCAGTTCTCTTCCCCTGTTACTGTTTGCACAATTCACTGCCCTTGGGTTTCCTTCTGACATGGAAATTTCTATTACCATGGCAGCCTTGCCAGGAAAACTAAAAGCAGGAAATCCTACTGGATAACTTGTTCACAGGAGTTTTCCAGGCAAAGAGGTAAAATGACATAAATATTGTAAAGTTCTTGGAGCTCGAGGAAGCTGTAATCCCTCTGCCTCACTTGGCTCCTTCAGGCCTTTGCTGTGTTCTCGCTGTGGTCGACAGAAGTCCCCCGCGTCCCAAGCGAGCTGCAGGATAATTGAAGTTTCTGGTTTTCATGTTTGCTGTTTCTTCCAGATTCCTGGAGGTACTAACTACTGTGCCTGGTGTTTTCTCCCTGCTGTAATACTAGCTGCTTGATGGATTAATAGCATGCGTACTTTTTATCTGTCAGTTTTTATAGTGCGCTGTGAACCCTGGGAGTATTTCTATTGCCTATCCCTTTCTCCAGAAAATGAGCAATTATTTGTACTTTTTTTTTTCCACCTTGAGAGTTCAGGCTGGTACTGTCAATTGCTGAGATGATCTCTACATGTAAGCACCTTCACAGCAAAATTAGCTTGTTCAGTTACAATTTTGGGATTTTTTTCACATACTGAATCCTTTGGTTCATAGGCAGAAATGTCACTCTGCTGAGGACAGAGAAGCAGTAAAGTGTCTCATGTATTTTCCAGGCTGGGGTTTTCATCCAGGCCTGCAAATCCAGTTTTGAGTCTGGGTCTCACCCTCTAATATCCTGAGACATGTGGCCGTGCATCATGTAAAATCACATGCATGGCACATCACGTGCCACAGGGAGCTCGCAGTAGTTGCCCCTGCACTCTCCACCTGAGCCACCTATCTCCAGTTTAAAATTCGGTGGAAGCCCATGGTCTCCAAGGCTTTGTGGCAGGGATGCTGGGCTTCATCAGATGAAAAGCTGCCCCTCTGGAGGAGAAAGAGGAGGAACATACCATAAGCAGAACAGGGTTTAGAAGATGATTCAATGCCTCAGAGAAGCGTTAGCCAAATTCCCAATTTCCTGAGGGGCTCTTTTGCTCCTTAGGAACTGTCAGCCAGTCTCATTGGTCCTCAGCCATCTGGCATGATTTACATCCCATTTCTCACACTCCTAGCCCCACAAGGCTGGGGTCGGCTTGCAGCAGATCATAGCCTGAGGTCTGGATAGTTGTACCTGGGAGAATGAGGCTCCAGTTTGTGCAGGAGAGGAGAGGAGGCTTGATACTAGCTCATTTGGGCTCTTCTGGGGTGGGTAAGCTTTCAGATTGGGGGAGAATAGGGCTTGGAAAAAAGATGAGGAGAATACTCATTTCCAAAGACTATCTGTTGTATAGATTGCCAAATTGAAAATCAGTGAGGAGCATGTTGTGAAATTGCAGGAAGGTACCAAGGTGCTCTGCTGGTTCACAGGCTTAAAGTACACTGACCTGTGCAAGAACAGGAATGGCTCACTGTTTAGGAAAGAGAAGACTGAAGAGGAGCATGACAAAAGTCTCCATGTTCATGAAGAGCTGCCCTTTCTCTGTAGAAGGGCAATTCGTTGTTCTTCATGTCCTCTTGGGATAGGGCAAAATATCAGGAACATCTTACAGGTGTGGCAAGCAATGTTGAGACTAGATATTAAGAACTGTTAACAGTAGTTAATTTTTATTGGTAACAAGCACAAGATACTGGGCTTCTTGATGAGGGGAGCTAAGATTGCCTTGGGGGATGGAGAGGTGGATCCACTTTGCTACTGGACGAGCTGAAGGCCCTGCAGGACAATCTTTGTTTGGCAGGACTGAATGAACTTTGGCACCCTATAGCTCTTGCATTCAAGAACTGGCAAGCCTGAGAAACTCTCAAACCAAATTTGCAAAACATTTTCGAAAAGAGAATTGATGTCTGAAAAGAGTGACAGTTGACTGCGGAGCTGGGAAGATGTTCATGTAGCCCTGCTCACCAGTCACCACATTTTTGGGGACTGTAAAGACACCTGGAGTTTGAAGGAGGATAATTTTTCCTAAGGGTTGGACATGCTCTTTGGGGAATCAGAATCACTGAAACCAGATTGTCACTGAAAGTATCCACTCTACGGGGAGCCAGGAGCAGGGTCTCCGGGAGGAGAGGTGGCCCACATGCAGCGGCCAATGATGTCTCAGCCAGGGCAAGGCTCGCTCTGACTTTGATGTTCACAAGATCAAATACGAAAAAAAGGAAGATGAGTGACCAGGGGAAAAGCATGGGCCGGAGTGGGGAAGAAAGGGGGAAGCAAAGGCATGAGAAAACCTAGAAATTCAAGAAAACTGAATATTGAGGTGCTAGTTTTGATCTGGACTACTGAAGGTTGCCCACTGCTTCACAGAATAGTTGAGGTTAGAAGGGACCTCTGGAGGTCATCTAAGTCCAACCCCCCTGCCCAAGCAGGGTCACCTAGAGCACATTGCACAGGATCGTGTCCAGGTGGGTTTTGAATATCTCCGGAGAAGGAGACTCCACAACCTCTCTGGGCAACCTGTGCCAGTGCTCTGTCACCCTCACAGGAAAGAAGTTTTTCTTCGTGTTCTGATGGAGCTGTCTGTGTTTCAGTTTGTGCCCGGTGCCTCGCATCCTGTCGCTCGGCACCACTGAAAAGAGTCTGGCCCCATCCTCTTGACACCCTCCCTTAAGGTATCTGTATACATTGATAAGATCTCCTCTCAGCCTTCTCTTCTCCAAGCTAAACAGGCCAAGCTGTCGCAGCCTTTCCTCATAAGAGAGATGCTCCAGTCCCCTAATCATCTTTGTGGCCCTTCGCTGGACTTGCTCCAGTAGTGCCACATCCCTCTTGTACTGGGGAGCCCAGAACTGGACGCAGTACTCCAGATGTGGCCTCAGCAGGGCTGAGTAGAGGGGGAGAATCACCTCCCTCGACCTGCTGGCAACACTCTTCCTGATGCACCCCAGGAGACCACTGGCCTTCTTGGCCACAAGGGCCCATTGCTGCCTCATGCTTAACTTGGTGTCCACCAGCACTCCCAGGTCCTTCTCCGCAGGGCTGCTTTCCAGCAGGTCAACCCCCAACCTGTCCTGGTGCATGGGGTTATTCCTCCCCAGGTGCAGGACCCTGCACTTGCCTCTGTTGAACTTCATGAGGTTCCTCTCCGCCCACCTCTCCAGCCTGTCCAGGTCTCTTTGAATGGCAGCACAGCCCTCTGGTGTATCGGCCACTCCTCCCAGTTTTGTATCATCAGCAAACTTGCTGAGGGTGCACTCTGTGCCTTCATCCAGGTCATTGATGAAGAAGTTGAACAGGGCTGTCCCCTGTACTGATCTCTGGGGGACACCGCTAGCTACAGGCCTCCAACTAGACTCTGTGCCACTGATCACAACCCTCTGAGCTCTGCCATTCAGCCAGTTCTCAATCCACCTCACTGTCCACTCATCTAACCCACACTTCCTGAGCTTGTCTATGAGGATGTTATGGGAGACAGTGTCAAAAGCCTTGCTGAAGTCTAGGTAGACAACATCCACTGCTCTCCCCTCATCTCCCCAGCCAGTCATTCCATCATAGAAGGCTGTCAGATTGCTTACTTGATTTGAGGGGATTTTTTTGTCTTCCTCCTGTCTCCTGCTTTAGTAGTTATTTGTGCAGTTCAGTCATCTAGCGTAGGAAGAGCTAGTTCAGAGCTCAGACCTGTAGTGATCATAGGGGCTTGAACTCGGGGCAAATAGACCAACATCAAGTTTAATTCCTCTAGTCAAACTGACACTCTCCAGAGCACCAGGCTTGAAATACAGCTTTATGGTTTTCCTATGAGATTGAAAAACGAAAGTAAAATGTCTATACTTCCAACAAGTATGTTATATTTTTAAGCACCTATATCTACAGATGTTTCTATATACATACTATATCATATATTTAGCTACACATTCAAGCACCACCCAGATGCTGGAGCTTAACCCATCAGCATGGGTGTGCCAGAAAAGGGGAATGGCTGGGTAAGGAGACCAGTGCTGGTTTTGTATTTCTAACCTTTAACAGACTAAAAGCAATGCCACAGTGCTGCTCTTTTAACAGAAACGGAAAGCTACATCCAGTAGTTCGGACTCAGGGAAACTCCCAGTGTCAGAGATTGAGAAATGTTTTCATCTCAGCTGCAAAAAGGACTATAATTTCTGCAGAAAAAGTGGCACAAAATCTGGCAAATCCATCCTCTGCGATCCTCCTGCTGGGAATCGGGTCCCAGCCTGCCCCTCAGATCTTTGGGTAAAGGTACCTTCCACCTCTCCAGCTTCATGCTGAGGGGACGCAAGAAGGGCAGAGACATAGGACATGGCAACTTGAATGAAGCAATTAGCACAGCAATGACTTCAGGCATTTGGGGAACAATCAGCCCAGTTGGAAAAAAAAATTGTATACACGTGTTCTAGATAACAACATTAGGAAATAAATTGTGAAGAAAAGAGAAGCAGATATAATTGTTGTAAACAAAGCCAAGTATACAATTAGAGTTACTCAAGGCTTTTATTATGAGAAAGCCAGTTAATCCAACAAAACCCTTGTTCAGCTCTTTTTTAAAAAACAAAATCAAAAAATTCTGTGCAGGGAAGCAAATTCCACAGAGGAGCTATGTTTGATCCCCCAGTGCAGCAATTTTGTAGATCAGGAGAGATGGGGCAATGCTGGCCTGCCTGTGGTACCAAGCTTTCACCCTGGCCAGGGCATCTCTCCAAACTACATGGCCCCTGCTGAGCCTGCTTGAGCTGTTTCTCAGAGTGAGCCTCATTTCTTGGGTTGAAAAGGAGGCAGGTTAACAGAGTAGATGGTTTTCAGAGCCGGCTGACACCCTCCCACAGGGGACCATGCATGGAGCAGCTCCCTCTTCTTGGTTCCTGTGGAGCCATCCTCCTTTTATGCAAGATGCTCCGGAATGCTGTTGGATTGCTCACAATTTGCATTTTACAGAAAGCTGAGCAAAGTGAGCTTTGGCTCACAGCCAATGATAATCCAGATAAGAATTAGTAGGAACTCTGAACTTCAATTAGACAGGGGAAAAAAATGAAATGAAGCATAGAAGGCAGCTCTGTGGCTTCCTGAGCAACAGCACGATGTCATTTCTGACACTTCTTGTTACTTGAGTGATGAGAAGGACATTTATACTCATCACAGGAATGCTGTCAAGGGGTGAGTTTTTTGATGCTCTGTCTAAAAAAGCTGAGATGCTGAAGGAAAAGCAAAATTATTATAATTAGCGCTGGTTGAGAACTTTTGGATGGTGTATCTATTGCCTGCAAATGGCTATGATTCATCAGAACTGAAATTTGGTGTGAATGTGTTTTGGTGGTTCTTTCACAAGGATGAATGTGCCCCACACACCCCGGACCAGCTCCCACTGCTGAAATTTTCAGCTCCCTGCCAGCCTCTGCTGGCACCTGGACAGTGAGGCCGCAGTTCTGCCAATGGCAGCACAGAGCTGCTACTTTCCTGAAGGCCACAGTGAAAATATCTGACAAATATTTTACCTTCTCCGATGTCAGCTCACTGCCCTGATGACCAGAAACATCCCCAAAGCCAGCCCTTCTTAAGCCTGGCCACTCCTGAGTGCAGCAGAGCTAAAAAGGGGGGAAACCAAAAACCAAGCAGAACATCAGAAGAAAAAAAAGGGATTAAAAAAAAAAAACAGATTCCGAGGTCTCCTCTGGCAGAGAGCAGACATCCTGATAAATAGATAGAGTCAGCTTTATTTATTGTGAGCTTGCCTTGTAGGTTGTCTCTGACACATGATTTATCGTTAAATACCTGCCTCATGTCCTTGAAGGGAAATCTCTTATTTCAAAAAACACAAAAAAAGCCCAGCTGAGGCAATCTTCCAGGCTGTTCAGTGCAGCCAGCAGACTTGCTGGACCATATCTCTCAGGACCCAGGCTGTCTAAGAGGCAAGCCCTGATGCAGGGCTGTCTAAGCTGCAAGCCACTCTGCAGTAAATGCAGCTGCCCAAATTGGATATCTCTCAAGTGGGTCCTTTGTGTTTCCTTCTCATCATCTCTACCCAAGTATTGCCCCAGCAGGTCTGGTGGCCGTTGTGTCCCCTCAGAAGTGTGGGTTCTCAGGAAACTAGAAGATGAGGTCTGAAAAGCTGTTTGGGGACACCATGTCTAAGCCTTTGTCTGAGTAGCAGGTCAAAAGTCGCTTTAGTACATTGCCATTATTTCTTTCACGCATCTGGAAGGAAAAACACAGGCAATTTTAACATCACCTCCTCGGAGGGTGGCTGATGGGTCAGATAAAGCCATCAAAGGTGCTGCATAAATGCTGCAATAGAACAAGTGACTTTCAGCTGACCTTACCGATGTTTAGCTTGATGGCTTCCACTTTGTTACCTTGGCTTGATTAGTTTATGGGTAAGGTGTTCATTGCCCTAAAGTTTCACTTGCAAAGATTTTCAGTGGCAGGATGGAATTGCCTCTTCTCTGCTGCAGCCTACGTGTCCATCAGGAGAGCCTGCCCTCCTTTCCTGGCCTGAAGTTCTGTGAAAATCTGGTGCTTAACTTTCTCCTTGAATACTGCATTTCTTCCTGAACTTCTTCCAGGACCTCCTGTTCTCCCTCTTTTGCAGTCAGCTGTGAAGGAGGCTTGAATAATTCAACGGTACAAAGTGACTCTTGATATCCTTGGCTCAGCACCGTCCAAAGAAGAGCCATGCACATCAGCGGCTCCACTACATCTTCAGCTGTTCCTTCTGGGATGCGTAAAACTCCTGGACTGTTTCTTTCTCCATAAAAATACCTCCAACCTGCATTAATTGTAATTGTGTTTTGTATCAACCAAGCAGCTAATTCCCAATAATCTTAGCCAGCAGCCACTTCCCCATGTTCACCAAGCTGATGGCAGACCAGGCAGTCCCTAGAGGCCTCTCCAGGCAGCTCTGTGCATTGACATTGAGTACGTGTCTGTGTTCATCCTAGCTATACACTTGTGTCACATGTCCTGCCGATGAGCATATTTCCCTCTAATGCTCTCTTTTCTCCTAAAAAACGCTTAAAAGACATCTTGTTCTTATAAAACATTGCAAACCAGCTGTGGGTACCATTAGCTTGTGTGTGGAAGTTGTGGACTTTGTGCGAAAAACTGTTCTGCATGTCTTTTCATTCCAGTGTTACACAGTCACCAGGACGAGGAGAAGGTTGAAGGTAAAGGCATGACCAGTCTGCCATCCTGGGCTCTGCATCACCTCTTCACTCCAAGACATCCCCAGAAGAATGCCCTTTGCCCACAGCCAGAAATGCTGACTCTAGCTTCCCCAGTGGCACGTCTTCCCTTGGGCGGATTTCAATGTGATGGTGCCAGCAGCCAAGTTTCTGGTAAGGTTTTTGTGTGCATGCCCTGTGTCGTGCAGTAAAGTTGGGGATGGCTGCAAAAGTCACGTAATCACAGAATGGTTGAGGTTGGAAGGGACCTCTGGGGATCATCAAGTCCAACCCCCATGCTCAAGCAGGGTCACCTAAAGCACGTTGCCCAGGATACTGTCCAGACAGCTTTTGAATATCTCTAAGAATGGAGTCTCCAAAACCGCTCTGGGCAACCTGTTAAATGTCCCCTGGGAAGTATGCCTTCACAGTGAAACATCCCGTGGGGAAACCTGATCCTGACCTGCTGCATTGAGTACAAGGGATGTTTGCCAGCGTGGCCCCTCAAGTAACCTCTCCTATTGCTGCCGGTCTTTGCTTGATCATCTTGAAGGAGAGGGGCTGGTGACAGGCATGCACACATATAGAGGTATATTCACATATTCACATGTAGAACACAAACCAGGGAACCTGGGGAGGTTGCTGCTTTATTCATCTCCCTAAACCATTTACAAGCTCTTTAAAACAGCGGAGTTCCTTCTCTAGTGTACAGCACCACTTTTGGCAGGTTTGCCTGACACTGCTACAGAAATAATGCCAGATTTTAGCTGCTGTTAATTATCAGCAAAGGGAGAGGCTTATATATTAAAAACACTTTCAAAGAGGTCTATATTCTAGCAGATCTCTTCCTTCCTGAAAGGACGACAAGTTGTTTTGTATGACAGGAAGGTAAATTCCCACATACCCCTTTCTCTTGAATCCGTGAGCTGAATTTTGTTCTTGAATTTGTTGGTGAACCCTAGAAACACATGGATTTTACTGTGCTGCAATGAAGACTAGAGCGTGGCTCCTCTCTCCACCCTCAAATTCAGAGTGGCTGGCTAATGAGCTTAAGCATGGCTGTCAGGACAGTGGCTACAGTGCAAAAGGAAGAAAAAGCTGCAGTTTGTTCCTGAAACAGCCTCTTCTGCCTGTAGCGAGAGGAAAGAGATGCTTTGGTCTATGATGAATGCTTCTTTCCAAATAGATTTAGCTGGGTGCATGCAATGGCATCTCTCTGTCACTCCAAAATAATTTCCCCCTGAAAAATCCCTTCTGATACACAACTCCCAAAGTGACTTTGTCAGATCAAAATTTAAACAAGAAATCTCCTGTCCACAGCAGGCCGAATGAGTCGGGGAATAATAAGGATGGATTCTCTCAGCTCTACGGAGCCAGGATTTTTCATCATGGGTCACCTTTCTTCACAGTGCAGTATGCTCCCAGAGCCAGATGTGCTGAGCATGCGTCATGGGCAGATGCTGCTGCTGCTTCGGTTACCTAAGCAGGAGGCAAAGAAAGGCTGATCCATTTGGATCAGATCTGATTAGGGCAGAGAAACATGATTTTTTTTCTGTCCCCATGGATGAAGCAGCCTGGCTGAGCAGGGATAACGTTTGACCGCCTGAAGGTGCATATTGTCCCACAGACTGGGGCAGCATCTGCGAAGCCCAAGTGGGCACTCAAGCTTAAACCTACCTGCCACCCCATGAGGACTTTTTTTTGGCATCTCAATATCTTCTGTGACCTGGTATTCCCCAGCCCTTGGCCACACAGGAGTGCTCTAAGGGGCCAGTGCAGGATGCTAGCGGAGCCCAGATTTCCCCAGGGACATTACTGACTTCCTAACCACCCTTGCACGTCTGCTGGGCACAGGAGCTGGTGATGGCTTCCTAAGCAGTGACCTCCTGGCCCGTGTCCCAGCTACGTTAACTGCCATTACAATTTTACTCTCAGCCCAGTAGACCTGTTGAAGAATAAAAATACATCTTTCCAGAATTTTTCCCCCTGTGAGTAGCAGAAATCTCTTTTTTTTTTTTTTCCTTGGATGTATTTGTGCAAGTTTGGGAGGGTCAGGAGACTCTTGTCGCAGCCTGAGCAGTGAGGACAGCCCGTTCTTTGGATTGCATCTGCCCCTTCGGCTCCCAGAGGAGCAGGCATGCCTATCTGATCAGTGTATTCTGCCCCATGGCAAGGAGGGATTTCCCAGGGCCCTGATAGGTGTGTGAATGGGGCTCCCTCAGCTCTGACTTGGACCCTGCTGAAAGCTCATCTCTCTCAAAGCTTCTTCTTGATTGTTTTGGTCTCACACAGGTCAGACTTGGTGAGACCAAGTGTTCAACATGACCCTAACCAAGTTAGTTTCCTCCCTCTTCCACTAATGTCCCAAAATATATCTTTCCAGCTCACTGGTAATATATGTGCCATCTCCCTTTCGTCTGAAGGCCTGTCCACTTTTTGTGGCATTGTTAAAGAGTTCCCCCAAGCAAGCAGTACCATTGCCATCTTCTTTTTCCAGGCTGCACGTTCACAGCTGCTCCTTGCAAACTCTTGCTTCATCCTATCCTCTGCTTCAGCCTTTTCCAAGTGATGGGTATAGTCTTAGGGTTCCTGCAGCCAGCAAAACTTCAGAGGGGAGCTGTGAACCCACAGGTACTCTTACACAGAGCTCTGCATGTCATCTTTGGCTCAGATCCTTTGTTTCCAGTGTTTACCCTTTCAATCGCATCCACCACTTAAAAGCTTCATTTGGCTGTGCAAGTCTTCCTCTGCTTGGCAAATGAAAACTGTTTTGTCAGACATTATTTATGGGTCTTCTGCTTATCCATTTTTCTCTCTCAAACCCCTTTGTCCCATCCCAATCCCATTTTCCAATCCCTTGTTCCATTTTTTTGTATACTACTCAAGTTTGTGTACTCTTCTTATCCTTCTTTGCCCAAGTTCATGAATATGAGGGAGTATTTCCAAACCAGTTTCAGGAATAAAGCTCGATTGTCATCTTTTTGGCTAACAGCCAGTGCTGTTGGGTAGAGGGTGAAGTTCTGCTGGTCTTCTCTGTTGTCTTCCACTTTTCTGCAGTGTCTCAGCTTTGATGAGGCACTTTCTGCTCTTCCACTCAGGATTTTTCAGTGCTGTCCGTTTTGCTCCTGGTATAACGTGGTATTTGGTGATCCCTCATAACTACTTATAGACTCTCAGTCTGCAGTGGGGGGCAATCGAACCAACCATGAGAAGCAAATTTCGGGGAGGGGGACAGGAGAAAGAAAGGAGGGAAGAAACAAATGAACGAAGGAGGGAGGAAAGAAGAGGGAGAGAGTCTGGACTCCCACAGTGAGACAGAGAATCTGAGTCTACTGAGGCTGTCTGAATTATTGATGAAATAATAAAACTTTTAAATTAAGAGATTTATGTGCTAATTAATAATGGAGTTAGTTCTTATTAAATGGCAACCTCTCTGCTTACGCCACCCAGCACTGCCGTGATGAAAATAGCTCTGCTTCCTCCTGCTCCAGGCTGTGCTAAAGGATCTCAGGGATTATCCCCAGAAGTCACGTGCAGAAAAAAACTCCTTCAGATTCTCTCCTCGCCTCTTTGCCTCTCCGTATCAGGAATCACAGCAGAGATGAAGGGCGAAACCAGGAAGAGTAGTATGTTGCCCCGCTATGAAAAGTCCCAGCCAGATGGCTACCTGCGTTTCAAAATAATAATAGTCAAGACACCGTAGTCTGCCTAATGAAAAATTAATTTTGCCTTCCACACTTAAAATCGGAGAGCTGTAGAAGCTTGCAGCTGTGGGAAGCATGTAGCAAAATGAGTCTGTTCAACTCATGGAGGAGGGTGTGAGAAATTGTTTGGGGTTTTTTTTGGTATTGGTGTGGGTAACTAGATATTGTAGTGACTTTCCTGGGAATGGGGGTGGTCTCCAAAACTTGAGATCCTGGATTGGAGATCTTTTGAAGTGACATGTTCCAATTCAACAGGAAATTGTCAGGTTCAACCATATAGCCTTTTAAATTGAAAGGGAAAAAACAAAAGCTTCCTATTCTCTAGTCAGATGGAATGGTTGTAGCAATACCATGTTATTTTTCTGTCTATGAGCTTTTGGTTAACATGTTAAAGACATTTTCTGGGGTGGGTGAGCCTTTAGAGCCATAGTAAGAGTTTGTTGAAAAGAGTAAACCAATTTTTATAGAGAAAGGAAATAAATTCTATCAGACCAGCTAATGTACTTGGAAGAAACAGACCCAGTTTGGGGTGTGCAGACCCTTCAGAACAGAAAAGACAAGCAGTGACCTTCAAGACAAGCTCACCTTGGGAGTAACTGTTCCAAGGGTGCAGTGTGTGACGTTTGCTCTGGTGGTAAATGTGCTTTCCGCTGTCTGCAGCTTGTTCGCAGGTGAGGATCTTCCCCAAAGCAGCTGTACAGACACAAACGAGGGAATGGTACGTTGTGGTGTGGGGAAGGAGTGAGTGAGCGGAGCCAGGCTACGGAACAGGTTCACACCTGCTTGGCTGTCAAAGAAACAATTGTGAATTCAACTGAATTCTGTTCATCAGCAGGACAGTTTGAGAGAAATGGTCCTTGACACTTTTGGAGGAGGTGACGCAGATGTTATCTTGTGGGATGAAAAAAGAGTTAGTTATTAACAGAATTACGGACTCGCAGAAATGGTGGTTGGAAGGGATCTGCTTGGAGCAGGACCATCACCAAATGCTAGATTGGGGCAGCTGTGGTTTCATCCATCTGAGTCTTGAAATCCTCCGAGGATGGAGATCCCCCACCTCTCCAATGGCTGGGGCTGCACCGCCATCCTGGGAAAAAGATTTTTCCCATCTGTGACTGTGGCTGTTGCCTTCGTTACAGCACCTGGACCTGCTGAGGGGAGTTTTGCTCCATCCTCCTGGTACCTGCCCTCCAGGTAGCTATAGGCTGTGATTAGACTTCCCGTTGGCCTCTGTGTTGCCAGATTAACCCAGTTCATCTCCGTCCACCCCCACCTCACACTTCATGCACTCCAAACCAGGATCATTTTGGTGTGGAGCAAATGGACCAGCAGTCTGTGGACCAGTGGTGGATTTGCTGAGGCAGTGGATGCTGTAAATCCAATACCTCTTTTTCAAGCCTGATTTTACAGATTCAGTAACCAGCAGAAAAATTCAAAGGTGTTCCTCCACACCATGCAGTTGTTCTGTCTGGGGGACATGTATCCCACTGCCAGATGCTGGGTCCATGGTGCATGTGTAAGTTGGGGGGAAGCCAGCGCACAGGCTGTAAGAGCTGGGCATGGACCAACACAGAACAGCTCCTCAATCCCCATGTGCTCCAAGGACGTCATTTCAATGCGTGGTGGGAAAAGGTGTTCCTTACTATGGGGCTGGATATAAAAACCTGGACTTAGCAGAATTGTTTCTTCTGGTTTGTAGGACCACAGCAATTAGTGGCATCGTGGTTTACAGTAAGGGCATCTGGGATTTAAATTTTACTCTTCAAGGATGAAATGATTTTGCTTTCTGACATTTTTGGTTGAGCAACTAATTAGGGCTGGTGGGCATCATGATCTCAAAATAATTCTGAAACATGGGCAGCATTTTTGCTCAAGTGGTGAGTATGCTGGACCTCCGATTTCTTTTTTATCCACCCCAAAATAGCTGCAAATCAGCAGTGGTAGACAGAGCTATTTGCATACATCTTCTCTACAAGTGTTTTGCAAGCGATTACCTATATTCTTCTGCTCTGAGTTTATTTTAAGTTTAGCCATGTAGCTTTTGTTTCCTGGAACAAGAATCTGTAGAAAAGGTCAACTGCTCTTGAAATACATGGGCTCCTACTCCTTTTAACATGTCCTAACTGGAGTGTACAGGAGATAGTAAGAGAATCTGTTAAAAACAAATTAGCAAGAAACAATAACAAAGATTTCAAAAATGGAGCTCTGGTAAGCTGCTTAGAGAGGACATTTAAATGCTCTTTTTGAAGTTGTGCATTCACAGATTTACACACTATTGCAAAACTAATGAGGATTCTGCAGTGCTTAACATCACCTTTTGTTGTTTCTCCTGGCTGTGTAGCCTTCAACATGCGTTGCATTCTGTTATTTTTCTTTAGGAAGAATTTTACATCTTTTTTTTTCAATTTTATGTAGGGTTTTTCTTTCTCTCCTGGGTATTTTGAATTTATTCCATGTTTTATTCACCCACTAGTGAATTTATTTCCTTTGAGAATCCTCTGCATACAAAAGCTTTTATTCCTTTATCAGAGCAAGTCCAGATGTGTCCAGCTAAACTGATGCTGCATTTTGCACTAACCGATAAAATCAGGGCTTTAAAAGGCTCTAATGCCCTCCCCACAAAGGAATCATGTTATTGTCACAACAATTTAACCCGGTTTGGATTCTATCTCATTGTCTTCACCCAAGTGAAGTTCCCATTCATATCAATGGGTTAAGAATAGCCTAAAGGAGTTAGGTACACAGCTGTCATTTCATGCTTTTTCTGTAGGGTCAGCAAAGAGCTGCGGGATCAGATTTCTCCAAAAATGAGTAATAACCTGGTATGGTCTTGATATCCTCACAGAGTCCCATGTCTCCTTCATGTTTTGGGTTAAAAATACATTATTTGTGTATTTTAAGTTGAGATGCACCTAGGCTGTTAAAATCCAGTCCAAACAATTTATCCCTTCTCCTTTAAAAACCCTCAAACTTTAATATAGCTGGAAGTCAGAAGTTGGAATTAATTGCATCATTCTGACAGTAAGCCCAACATGCATATTAAGATACATTTGCATGTCAGATTTTCTGTCTGTAGCACCAAAATTACCTTCCTGCTGCCCCGCAGTGAAGTCCCCCTGATTTTTCCTACATACCTTCTGTCTTTCCTTACACAAACCTTTGCCTCCATAAAGATGCCAGTGAGCAAGATGTGTATGGAGCCATGAATTATTTCTGGAGAGCAGCCCAATTTATACATGTAGCCATATGAGTGGCATGTTTAGGTGGCTGCATAACAAGCAATAAGTTAAATATACTACTGTTTGTTTGCATACCTGCCCCTCAGCTTCAACAGTTCAAAAAACCAGGAGCCTAACAGAAGGCTCCTAAATCAATATTTATGCACTTTTTTTTTTTCAAGTGCCTGCAGTCACACATGCATCCTGGCAGTATAATTCGTTGGTCAGAGTAAATCATGTTTGCAGCATCACAGTTGGGATGACCTTCACTTTCTCCTCCGCACAGTCCAGAAATGGTGCGTAAGAAAAACGGGGTTCCTCCACAAGAGATTATGCAGCACCCAAGCCAAAAATTCAGTGATCCCCTTGGCTTCATGGCCATGCCCATCTGCAAAACCAGCAAAAGCTGGGGGGTTCCCATGGGTTTCGCAGCCTTGGAAAGTCTCGCAGGTGGGCTTTGAATATTTGCCTCCCTACATTTCTGGCTGTGTCTCATCTACCTGGTGCTTCTCTTCCTGCAGAGCTCTCCCAAAGTGCTGTTGCGTGGTCCTTGCTGCATGGTGTTGGGTCGTGGGGCTGGGACCTGTGCTTGCACTTAATAGGGCTTTGGGCTCAAAAAGGCCCCATGAGAAGTTGTCTTTGTCAGAGACAGCCTAGTCCCAGGCCTCCTCTCTACCTCGTAGCGAGGGGCACGGGACAATTTTCCTGCCACATTGTCCCACGTTTGCAGCTCAGAGACACAAGAGCTGTGGCTCCAGCAGGTGGGAACGCCAGGCTTATTAATGCTAACGTCCACAAATCTCATTCTGTGGCCAACAAAAGCCTCAGCTCAGCAAAATGGCTTTTATTATGCCTCTCGGCAGCACAACAGATTTTAAGAATGTGCCTTTGGTACGACGCCGTTTGGGACAATATCGTGAGCCTCTTCAGCAAAACTCTGCTGACTTCACAGAAAACTGAAGCCACCTGATTTTTGGTTGTTGGAAATCAGGCTCAGGAGTCTCCGAGAGCCGTCACAGACGCAGGAACGCCTGGACCGCCCCAGAGGCAGCCCACACGTTTCGGAGGCAGTGCCTTAATATGCTGGGGTTTAGCATGGTTTCCTTGGAAACCAGGCATGTGTGATCATGCAGTCTGTCTGTCAGGTGCCCCTCAGAGCAGCTCAGCCTCTTGACTAATCTCAGCCAAATTTGACAGTGGTCCTACAGACACCAAGTCCCTTGAGATCTGGTGAAATGAAAGAGCCAGGGAGACAGCAGTCCTGTTCGTGGCACCAGTGAGGGAGGCTGCACCGGAGCCTCAACCCCTATGAGACATCAGAGAAGACACACGCTCACGCTCCTGATGGCAGCCCACAGGAAAGCAAGTTTCATTAGCTTCACTCATCCCTTGCCTTTGCTGGGTGCAGAGAAAGGTTGCCATGAACATCAGCCCACGTCTTTTTCTGACGTAGTGCCCTGGCAGAGGGTCTCAGGGACACTGCGGGGCAGGACGAGCACTTTGGGAAGAACTAAACCTTTGGGGGGCCATGCCTTTTGTAACCTGAAACTAGGCCCTGCCTTCCCTAGATTGGCTGGTAGTGGGGTAAGCCAGACCTAAAACAGTCTACAGCTTCCCAGGGCTTGTGGCATCCCCAATGGCAAACAGTGGCAGAGGTCCCCGAGAGATGTCTGTGACCCGCAGGCATGTGCCGTAACTGGGAGCAGAGGATCCCGTTGTCCATTGGGGGCTGGTCACTTAGGAGTGCACCATGAATTCTGCTCAGTGCAGTCACAGGAAGCTCTTCTAACCTCTCTCGTGTGTACTGAGCACCTCATACCCAGCCACAGAGCAGTGTTGGATATGCCCCATGCACTGTCCTCTCCTTTTGGATTCACATCACCCAGGCACCCCTCCCACGCACAAGAATTTGACTCTGTTACAGCTCTCCTGGTCCACGTGTGGTCCAAGAGCAGGTCATGGATGCAACCTTATCCTTGCTTCTGGGCTATATTAGGACAGCTGCTTTGTTTGCTTAGTCAGGGAGATTTTTTATTAATGAGCTGCTCTGAGTTTTCTGTCTCTAACACAGCCAGCAGTCAACCACGTGTGCTACCTGCGTATCTGCTGACAGCATAACGACTTGCCTGTTTTCTCCAACAATAACCTCTCTCCCTCCCCCGAGGCTTAACCAGATAAATAAAACAAGCCCTTTGGTTCCCCTGGGAACCAAAACATAACCAATGCGCCTACATGCCCCTTCGCATGAAAATTCAATTACCAACCCTGAAACCACCCAAAAGCAAAATGTCTGTTACATTGGGGTCTATGGGCCAACCGTACCAGCTGTGCTCATGTTTAGTGCACGTATAGCTGCATGATAGGCACATTGCCATGCAACCAAAATATAGAGATGACATTCCCCTGGAGTTTTATCAGATTTGGACAAATCCAAGGGTCTTGCTGCAAAAATACGTCAGGCCTTGCTGATCAGCCATGGGTCTTCTCTCCATCACCCCTCACTCAAGCCAGCATCACCATGGCAGTGACTCTGCCCCAGGGAACCTGCAATTTGAGGTGGTTTTCTTCACCAGACAGCCTCGTGGCAGGTCTGCAGATGGTGGAAAGCTTTTCTGTGCAGCCGCTTTCCAGTGAATTATGGACAGCCAGCCCCAGCTGCTCATTCTCATGCAGCTTAGATGGGTTTGCTTTAAAGGAGCATGGTAAAAAGCAGAGTCCGTTTTTCTTTCTTCTCTTTCCTAGGGGCCAAACCATAAAAACACATTAAGCCTGTACCTATAATTTCTCTCTCTTTTAAAGCTCAGTGTTGCTTGTAGAGACTCATTTTAAAAAATAATTCTGGTTCCCAGTTTCTTTTTCCTAGTTTCTTCTTTACTGTTTCCATTACAGAAGATATGAACAAACTGCTGTTCTCACTGTTCTGGTTAATTATGTGACTAACTTTAAAACTCCATAATATTAATCTCCTATTGTTTTGGCTGAAGCCAGTTAACTCTTAAAATAATGATTTAGGGTACATCTTATTTCTTAGTTTAGTACCTTCCGTAAAACACTAGATAATCTCTTTAGAGATGAGTCATAAAACACTTTTCTCACTCAGTTTTGTCTTCTGCTTGTGCCTGGGGGCAAGGGAGAGTGGCCACGTGCCTTTTACAGGCACGGAGGGCATCTCATAAGATGCGCGTGACTCACGCACAGCAGAACTGCTCCTCAGCTGGGCTCTGCCGAGCCGAATGGAAGGGAAAATGTGTTTTAAGAAGGTATCTTCTGGGAGGAACACCTTGTGGGATGATTTTTGCAAACCGAAGCTGCTTAGGAGAGGGGAGCTTACAGATGCTGGATTTGGGAGTGCTGAATTTTCACACACGCAGCGGAAAAATACTGCGGACAAACAAGTTGGGAGGGGGCTGTAAGGAAATATAGAAAAAAATGAAGAGAACTTCAACTCCTCAACATTTCTCTGCCATACGGGGAAGCCAGCCCACATGGTCACGTGAAAGTCTGCCAAAGACCGTGTCTAGGGATGTTGTCAAGGGTCGAGGTCTGCATAACGCTTAACCACCTACTTAGCTTGAATTCATGTAATGCTGAGCATTCGCTTTATTTCTTTGTTGCCTCAATGATATAAAGGCCAAGGGGGAAGTTTGAGTGTCACTGCAGCCAAGGGCAAAATTCTCAGGGAATTCTGTGAATTGCACCCTGAGCTTTTTTAAAGTGATGGAAAAAATGTTATACTCACTGTCAGCTTGGCTGGATCACAGAAAATTGCTAAAAGTACCGAGAGACTACTGGTCGGGGAGATAATGTCTATTTAAGCAATTAATAACACATCATAAGCAACTTCAAGGAAGAATTTACGTTGTTTCTATATTACAAACCTGTGTGTAATTTGCCTTCTTTTCTTTCAAGTCCAATATTTCCTTTAAGGAAGATTTAAAAAGAGATGGATAAAGCGAACTACCTGAACAGATAGGCATCCATATACGTGTTTATGTGTAGGTGTGTTGGAACTTGCTTCACCCTTTTCTCTGGGCTCTGCGGCAGCTTTCCAAGTTGAAATTCATATCCAGAAGCTGGGTACTGGGTAACTCTATCCAGCAGAGTTAACAAGAACTGAAGCTCTCCATCATCTCCAGCACTTTAAATTCCAGTATTATTGCATTCCCCCGGTAAAAATAGCAAGATAAGCAGCACACCTTGGCGCATGTGAGTTTGTCTGGACCATGGCAAACAAGTGAAGTTACTTTAGAAGAGGTCCTGTGCTGTGTGTAAGTTAAAATATTGCTGATGTATGGTGCCGGAGCCAACATGGGCCAAGCAGCTGGGAGCTATGAGACTTCACTTCCAGTTGCTAATGTGAGTCAAAGGTTGGGCAGTGCTCTTTGCCAGCTTTTCTACCCCTGTTTTTATCTGCTTGCTTTATTTAGGAGATGCCATTTTCAGAGCCAGGGATGCCTCTTAACAAACACACAGATCGCACTGCACTGGGGCCCCAGAGTGATCAGATGACTTCTAAAAAAGAATAAATCATTAGAAGTATGATGTCTTTTGGGACGTATACATTAGCTTAAACGTTTCCCGCTTGGATCATTGCAGCAGTTTAGCCTCCCATTTCATTACTTGGCTGGCATGTGACCGAGGGAGGAAACCAATGCTCTTGAGTGGCACCTTCTCCCTCTGCTCACGACCTCGTAAAAGGATGGATGGTGTTGGCACATCTGGGCTCGCACATATCCCCATAAAGCTGAGTGCATTTCATTTATGTCATGCTTTTGAATGAGCTCGCATGCACAACGAGCCAGCAGGGGAAACGCAATAACAGCAGAGCCGTCCAGCACACCACCAGGGCTCTTCCAAGACCCAGCCAAGTTTGGCTGCGTTTTCAGAAGGTTATTTAATCTCCCCGCTGTTTTATATTAAAGGGATAATGGTCACAGATGAGAACTACTGGCACTTGTTGGGTAATGTCGAACCCGTGTGTCTTTTCAGGTCTGGCTGTAAGCCAAGATGTGGCTCCCAGGAATAGAGGCACCAAAATGTCTCACCTGCTCCTTCTGCAGGGCTCCAACCAGCCCCAGCCACTTCTCAGAAGAAGCAGCCGCCGGCTGTCGTCCAGGGCATAGCTCAGGATGCTGCAGGCTGCGCTCGAAAAATGCCCTTCGCTGCATGCGAGCAGGGGAATATCTTTGTGTCCCTCTTTTTGCTGGGGAGGAGAAACCCAGGCTCCGCTGAATGACCACGGTTGCCAACAGCTTTTGCATTTAGGTATGCTGCAAAGAGTGTTTCCCTCAACAGGGCCCAAACCTTGCTGCTGCCGGCTGCGCCCTAGGGAGGGGAGCGGGACTGGCGGGATATCACCGCCAGCAGGGCTCACCTTAGGGCATCTCCTGAGCTTCGCCACATTCACCTCTAGGTTGCTGTTAGCCCTCGTTTACAGGCACGCAGTGCTCTTAGATTAGATATCTAGCAGCATTTACAGATTGGAAGATGCAGACAGGCATTTATTGGGATTGCCAAGGAAAAATGCACCATTTCCCTGCTGGCATCACCTGCACTGATTGACTCCTGCTCAGTGCCCTCCTCTCACACTGTGTGGTTGTGCCTTGTGCATCAGGCACAATATTAATCAAAACGCAACATTAAACTAAATAAGTTACTCAGAACTTTTTCAACTAAATGAAGGGAGATTTTCCCCCCCTCCCCTTTTCCTGCATTTACTGCAGCGATAAGCAAAGGCACCTAGTAGCCTAGAGGGATATTCCAGACAATAATTTCCTAGCTTTGTAAGATGAATGCTTTTAATTTTGCCGTGCCTCTGAGCTGCTCTGCCTGGCTGGACACAGAAGGGAGCTCAGGCTGGCTACGAGCGTCCAGGGCAAGGTAAGGGAGCACAGGGCTGCAGGGCTGCTCATGCCAGCAAAGAGCCAGGCAACACCCCTCCTTGGGCTGATTTAACACTCGGGCCCACCGAGCCCAGACATCATCCTGCCATCCTCAGTGGTAAAAGATAAGATGAAGCCAATTTTTGTCCATCCTTACCTGAACAAGTTAAAGGCAAAATGGAGTGAGGAGAACAGCTTTGTGTTAAAAGCAGAAGGCCTGCCCACAACCGGCTAGGGAGATTTTCAAAATACGATCAGAGGTGGCTGTCTGTGCTTGCGTGGGCAGCAGGCTCTGTAAGGGAATCTCTTTCACTTCCCTGAGCTGGTTTCGTTAGCAAAGAAACAGTCAGCAATGGTGGCATTAAAAAGAGGAGCGTTAGACCTCTGAGCAGAGATGAAAGGGGAGCATTTACTCTCTGCAAGACACAGTGTCTAGTTTTCTGCAGAATCAGCAAAGCAGCTCTGCACCACTAATATTTATTTCAGTGTCTGCAATATTTTCTTCTTAAGCAAAAGGGTTGAACACTTCTTATTTTCAAAGGACAGAGGTGATTTCAGGAAAAGTGGCAGACTTGACATCAGACACCCTAACAGAGGGTCCGATGTGTGTCTTATTTTCATGCTTTTCCTGTTTTGGAAGGAGAAACATATTACAAATTAGAAAAATTCTCAAGGAGAGGATTTGTAATTTTAAGCCCCATGCACAAATGCGAGGTAGCTACTTCCGCTGCGCAGATGATGCATCAGTTGTAAGCTGAGCTACGGGGGGTTTAGGGGGTGCTTTGCAAGGCTGAACAGTGCAGAGCAGCTGGGGCACGTGGGTTGTAGCTGGTCCCTGCTCTTTAGTTTTATTGTAGATCTGCTGAGCTTTTGCTCTCCGCCAGCTTCCCACAGAGCCAAGGATTAAATTTAGGAGCTTTGACGATTCCTATTATCGGAGGAAATTGGTGTGTCACGTCCAGTTCTCCTGCTGCAACATTTTCACAGGATATATTAAACCATTAAGCTAGAACACGAGAGGATAACTCCGTGCTCTGCTATACAGAACGGGGCGATGTGACAGGAAGGCTTCCTTGTTCATGAAAGACGAGGCTGTTTTAGCATCTGTGGCTCAATCAGAGGCACTATCCCCAGGGACACCCAACTTAGACCCACAAAGATCTGGACTGTCCATGCAGGGAAGCTGGGGCAGCACTGTCGCAGCCCAGGTGGCAGCTAAAAATGCCCATTGGGTCCAGAGACAGCTGGAGGACTGCTATCAACCCCTTTAACTGCAAGGAGAGAGGGAATTCCTACTGTTGCATGGGGTACAGACACTGCCAAGACACTGTCCCTAGGTATTCCTCCCCATGGGACCAATTCTCTGCGCCCCTAAGGAGAAATACAAGTTTCGGGGCTTGCTTGGAGTTTGGGTTTTTTTTTTTCTCCCCCCACTCTCTTAATACCTAGGTTGCACAAAACTATAGGTTTTGCAGGATGGCAAGTTTATTCTCAGTTCTATAGGGACTGATTTTCACTTGAAGATGTTGTTCAAACTGAGCTGTTAATGCATGTCAGGAGCTGCAGTGTGGTACCCACAGCCAGCGGTCCTTCCATGGAGCATCACCCCCAAAACATGGCACCAGGAATCCTGGTGCAGGAACCGCGGAGAGGCAGCTCTGTTCCTTGCAGTTTCTCATCTGCAGACTCAAGGTGAAAAAGGAGCGAGAGCTCAAGGCTGCTCTTGCAGGCAGTAACTGGGGGAAGCGGTTGGCAAGACACAGACGATCCTTCTAGCTCACACCTTTCAGCTGTCATCAGAACAAAATCCTAAATCAATATTATTGGTCCCTGGAGAGGTTCAGTGGAGCTAAATTAACATAACCTCATAAATGACAGACTTTCCCATCCATCTCACTCACTAGCGAGAAGCCATCCGTCGCTGCTTTACTGCAGCAGCCCGCACAAGAGGAGTCCCGGTGCTTTGGGTGCTCCCACATGGGCTGTGGCACAAAGAGCTACAGGGCTAACAGAGCTACCCAGTAACTCTGAAGCCCTTGTTCAAAGTCCAAAGCAATCTTGGCCACTTTATGTTTACCAGAAAGGGTAAAATGTATGTGAATCTAACCCAGTCTATCAGAGCTCATGACACCCCCTCCAAGAGCCTCCTCCTCCAGTAGTGGAGACTGCTGCTCATAGAGCTGGAGGTGAGGAGAGACAGAGCTGCTTGCAATTAAATACCCTGCTAGTGGCAAAGGGCACAGTTTATTTCCAGGTTTTTGCACAGTATGATGTATAGCACCACCACCAAACCCACTGCCACTGCCACTGTGGAGGAGCGCATCGTCTTTCTCGCTCCGCCCTTCCTCAAAAAGGACCTGTCCTTTGGCATCTTGGTGCTTTCTCAGCCTCCTGAAATGCAAGCATGAAATAATGCCGTGGGCTTCATCGTGAGAGCAGCACCTCTTCTCTCCAGGAACAGCAAGGGGATTTTGGCACCGTGTGACTCGGAGCCAGCTGCCAGCCTGATTCATGCCATGCCAGTGCCGTCACTGGTGCTCCTTTGCACTAGCATGCCACCAGCTGGTCGCCACTGATTCAGGGACTCTTTGAACCTATGAAATGATGCATTGGAGTGATGTGTGGTGTGACAGTGCCTGGAGGCCCAGAGCCCCACTGTGCTGGACATGGGGAAAGCAAGTAGTAAAACAAGGTGTCCTGGCCCAAAAAGTTGAGCCTGCAGCCCTAGTTCTGCCAAGAATGGACACATCGATGTTTCAGAGCCCCATCTCACCATGCCACTTTTCTCTACAGTCTCATACAAGCCAGAGGGGGGTTTTGCCCAAGTATTTCCATTTTTAACAAACCAGACTGCTGAGTGACTTCTTTAAAATGTCAGAGAGAGAAAAGTACCAGTATGCGAAAACTGTGCCTTGCTTGCACAGCCTGCAGATGAGACGATCAGACGCAACTTAAATAGCTCAGCATATCCTTTCATTTTCTCTTTCCAGGTCAGTTGAAGAGGCTTCCTGTTTTCACATTGCCAAATTCCACAATTGGATATTTTATCAGTTTTGTTCATACCTGAATAAAGGGGACACCTTAGAAAGTCACTGTTTTGGGGGGAAGCGCGTGCTCACTGACCAGCTGGGGAGCGCTGTGCAAACCCCAGAGACCAACAAATCTGCTTCTGCTCCCAAGAAGGGCTCTGCAAAAGCCTGCTGATACCCAGGAAAAGGTCAACAGGAAGGTATTCAGCTGCAGTCACCATCCAGGTTGGTCAGGAGAGAGCCAGGAGGCAGGAACCAGGGAACAGGGACTAGGAGAGGCTTCGCTGTGCTCATCTGCCCCCCGGTGAGAGCAGGGCAATGGAAACATCAGCTGTTTCAAAGGCTGCTGGGTTAATGGGGACACTGCTATGTTGCACGTGGGATGCTGTCAGCACACGCGACGGTGCAGCCGGCCGATCTCCTCCTCGTGGCACGATCTGCAGCAAGCGCTGGCTCTGCGCCAGGGCTTAGGTTTAGTGGAGCGGCTCTGGTGTTGCACCATGCTGGGGTTACACAAGGCTGTTTTACAAGAGGCCTGTGGTTAATTAGATTATTATCGTGCAAACCAGAGAAAGCTCACAGAGTGCCTTTGCTTGCAGTCAAATGGCTATTTTGAGCTGACCTGAATGGCCATTACCAGTTAGTTCCCTGAGCCTGTATTTGGGGCTTTTTCTTGGTGCTGGTGTTGGAAGAAAAGTGTCCAGTGACCGAGTATCAAAGACATGAGAGTCAGTGAAGAGTTCATCCCCCAAAACGAACTGCAGGGGTGCAGAGCAAACTGGGAAGATATTTCCTCATCGGGAGAAGAAAAAGGGCTCTTTGTCTTCTCAGGAAGTTTATTTACACAAAGAGCTGGAGAAGAAAGTGAGGAGAACAGAACAGAAGCACCTCGGGTTTGGGAAGAAAATCACTCCAGATATGACCTAGTTTTCTATGTTAGGAAATACTGGTTTTTTAGTCATCTGTTGCTCTCACTTTTTAGCATGCATAGTAGTCACCTTATTAATTTTGAACAAAGCCCTCATGCAAAGGAAGAGTTTTGCATGTGCATGGAGCTTTTCAGACTTGGAGGTCTCAGGTGTTTTAATTATCTTTTTAAATATCTCAAGGTTAGGGGGATGCGATGAATAAGCAGGACTGAACTGCATTTTATTGTTCCTGGGAGTTCTCAGTGTGCACAGCAATTTTCTCTGCCAGAGTTGGACTATTGTGTGATTTAACAGCATATTAAAGCTAGCCCACAGAGTGAAAGCAAGATGCGTCTCGCCTGCATTATCACAGAGGTGCTTTTATAATAATAATCAGCTTGCTGGTAGTCCAATAATTACTCTGTTTTGAGGGCTCGCTTTTTTGTTTTCCCACCTTTCTGATTGTTTTAGTGGGGGAGTTAATTTGATTTTCTTAGTTTGGAGTGTGTTTGCACATGACAGAGGCAGAGAAAAACTCTGCCTTACGATCCTGTACAAGAGGACTTGGTAACCTGCTTGTCCTGCACATGCAACGCAGGACTGCACGCTGCCAATAGCCCTCTGGAGCATCAGTTTGAGGCTGATCACTTGGCTCACACCACGATTGGATACGGTGAGAGGACGGCATCCAGGGAAGGGGTCTCTTCCGTGGCACAACATTGCCCTCCTTCCCCCACTGCTGTCCCAGGAGCACAGGGCAGAGAACCAGGACGGAGAGCGGGTCCCTTGTCTGTCTTTGCCATGGCTTTGCGTCACTCTTCCCAGATGTTGCCTCCACCATCAAACAAAGAACGAGGAAGCTGTGACCGGTGACAAGAATGAAGAACTTGGACTACTTTGGGCTATGGGGGCGCACAGGCCTCCAGGAGTTACTCCAGCATCCCATCACTCACCGTCTCCTCCAGGTCTCGGATCGCTCAGTGGGAGCAGGTGTGATCTCCCACGCTGAGCTATGCTCCGAGCAGCCCTGCTTGGATGCACTGTGCTCAGGGACAAATCCAGCTTAAGTGTCCTCAAACAGAGTTGCAAAGTTTGACCCTGGGGTGCAGGAGGCTGGAGTGAGGGCCATGGATAATGAATAGGGCCAAAGGAATCAGCCTTAAATGGCTGCACACCGCCTCTTGAGCGGAAAACCAGCGACTGCCTTATTGTTAACACAGCCCATATTTCTCGTGGGAAGTAACCGTGCAGAGTAGTAACACTAATGCAAATAGAAATTCTCTCCAGAAATGATTTCTGAGAATGCCAACAGTATTAAAATAGTTTCCTGCTCTCTCCAGATAGACACCACTGAGATAATGGAGAACTTGCAAGTTGCTGTAATCCAGCACCGAGGCTGTAACTTTTCTCTGCAGTCACACTGTTGATTTACCAGGTGAGGAACAAATACGTAGATCTAGTACAGCAAGTAGAGTTGGATTTTGCTGGGGTCCAAAAGATGAGACATCACGGCCAGGCATTCCTGCCACCAGGGAAGACTTGGGAGGACAGAAGAAAAAACGGAGAAAAGATGGGGTTTGGGCAGAGTATCCAACTTGTTGTTACTATAGGATGTTGGGGAGATTACAAGGAAGTCTTTTAGTTCCGTGTGTAATTTTAAATCTTTCTTTTTCTTCTTCTAATCTTTGCATAACCATTACATTTATTATAGGAAAATGTACATAAGCATTCTGAGTAGAGTTCAATTCCCTCTTTACAAAAAGGACTTTTGTTTCTTTGTTTGATGTGAAAAACATTCTGTATCTCCCCTAAATTTGCATCTCACTATCTTGAAAGCCAAGGTAACTTATTGCAGCTTATTCTGTGCCCTTAAGAATGACTTAATTTTTCAGAAGGTCTTTCGGACTTGGATCACTTTTTGGGGCACTTTCGTTAAGAAATAGTCAAATGAACCACAGTTTCCAAACAGTTAAGATTATTCACCAGCCTTTCTTGAGTGTACAGCCAAAAAATTACGTTATTGGTTAGCAATGTTGCTAACAAGTGCTTTCCTCGCATTTCCCACGAGAGTCATGGTTTCCATCACTACCTTTGCCTGCAGTGTGCCCCAGAGTTGGGCAGAGCCATGCTGCCATGCTACAGTCCCGCAGATTGACCCCTTGGAGCTGTTAGGAGCCAGCCTGAAAACCCACTAACCCTCCCCTGGGCACCGAGATCCAGCCCCATCCCAGTCACTTATGGGCAAGTGATGCTAAAGGCAAAACAAGCCCCACTAGCCATCGCTTTCTGGGGCAGCTCTGCCGAGATCTGGGTCTGGGCTGGAGTTCTGGCACAGGAAATGTCCCAATTCTTTCATGAAAGCAGACAATTAATACAGCTAAACTGCTCTTTGCAGGGGGCATGGTGTGGCACAAGACAAACTAACCTACATAAAATCACACATGGATATTGCTTCTCATAGGACTTCTGGAGCTCTTGTTTGGAATAAGCTTTCCTCTGCTTTATGCCAAAACCTTTATGATCAAGCATTGAATCTGAATTATTTAATTTCACACCTGGCTTCTCCTTCATATTGATGGTATTTTATGCATTTAAATCAGGGGGAAAGCTAAACAAAAGGCAGCATAGCAAGGCGAATTTAACAGACTTGTTTGTCAGTGTCACTTAAGGCGCCACTGCCACTGCTGTGTCGGAAAGTTGCCAGCGATTCATGACTACCTGCTGCTTGGAAGAAGCTCTCTTGGAGTCACGGGTTTTGAGGCCCAAAGGGGCTTTCAGATCACCTGCTCTGACTGTCCATCTGCTTCAGGGCCTCACATGCTCCCTTGGCACCATAAGCCTTTTTTGGCTAAGAGGAAAACTCCCAGACATGGATGCAATGGGACAAGGGATCCCACCTCCCTCAGAAACTGCATCTTGCAACTGCTGGTTCTGGCTGCGTATCTCACTGTTAGGCTCTAGATGCCTTTGGGAGCCAGTATTTCTTCCATTCTGCCTAGCACTGCGCAGCTGAAAAATGGCATTTGGGTAACTTTGTGCTGTATTTTGTGTAAAGAAACTAATTGGCAATTTTAGGAAGTGACTCGTCCCCCACAGGAAGAGGCTCACAGCTCCCCTTCCCTGCTCACCACCTGCCCTGCTCGCATCACTGTACAGCTTGTTTGGGATGTCCTGGTCTAAAACCTGGGGTGGAAAATTGCATTGATTGGTATAATCACCCTAATTGGGGGCAGGTGAGCCCTATTGCTCAGTTACCCCCAACAGAGCAGTGACACTATTTAGTGGACAGAGACAAGAGCAGCTTGTAGTTGGGGGGAAAGTTCTGAGCTTGAGGTGTGGTTTAAGGCTTTATTTATGTGTTAATTATGTGACTGACAGTTTGGCATATTTCTGTTGAAGATATAATGGGGGTTAGATTGATTTTTGGAGGTAAGTAGCTCATGATGGGTTTTGCTGAAGAATAAAAGGGTGAGAGAAGATTACTACCTAGAGTTACCTAGGGCTAGAAGTCACCCCATTGATGGGACAGACTGGAGTAAATGGGGGAGGCAACCTAGAGAAGAGAAGGGGGAAGAGAGGTGTTTGCAAGGGTAAGAGCACCAGGCTTTGGTCTTGGAAGAGATGGCTGCACTGTTGCTGTATTTTCTAGGGGTGAAAAGCAGCCCTGCCTGTCCTTAGGATGCTGCAGACCATGTGTGGGGTATGGGAGGTGGCTGCAGGTGGGATGTGTTTTCCTGTTCCTCACTCCTATCTGTGAGAGGAGGGCTGGGGCTGGAGCTCCCATGGAGTTATGCTGTTGTTAGATGCCTGTGCCAAGCCAACAGCCTGGCTTTGCAGCGCTTGTTGGCCTTTGCTCCTCTGTCCCTGCCAGCATAGCTTTTGCAGGTGGGGTGGGAGCATTAATCTCCCCTGCTCAGAGCTAGGCAAAGCAAGCATGTTTCCTTTCAAGGTCATCTGCAGGATGCTGCCAAGTTGCCAGTGTTGGTGCTAACTAAGATTTGTTCAGAGAAAGGCTCTAGCTAACTTAATCCAGCCCTTTCTGGCTTCCAGGCTTGGTAGAAAAGGGAGAATGAGAAAACAATGTGGGTTTTTTCTTTTTTTTTGGGGGGGGGGAATCTCTGCTCTCAGTTATGCTGGGAACAAGAGGCTGACTTTTCTGGGAAGCCAGCTGTGTGGGTTAGTAAAATCAGGAGCTTTTTTCTGAGATTTAAGTTTCTCTTGCCACTAAAGGCTGCTTCTACACAGTTATTCTCAGAGATATCAATTAGCCAAAGCAGAGGTGGATTTGAGCCAGGTGCTAAGAACTAACCCCTGCTTATGTGGTTTATTGACTGTAGTAGAGAGCCTGCTGATTTATGGGAGCGTAGCTAAAAGGAGATTCAGGTCTTAATGAGGTGCTTGAAAGCAACGAGTTATTTATGAGGGTCGTGCAAGTTGAGCACGAGGGTACAGCCTCCAAGTAATTAAGAGTAGGTGAAGACTTGAAGTAAGTGCTGAAGTCAGCAGCTGAGCCAGGCACCAGCTCCTGCGGGGCTGGCCTGACTCCATGGGCTTTGGCGGGATCTGAGCAGGAGGGTTTGGGCCCAGACTGAGTGTTTTGCTGGAGAAAAACCAGTGTTTTGGGGTCAAGGAAGGTTTATCAGCTCTCTTCCCCCCATTTTGTTTTCTGTCATGTTTTGACAACCAAGTTAGTATCAACGGACAGCTTTTTCCTCCCTGGAGGAAAACTGTGATCTTCAAGCAGATCTTGTTAGTCCACCAACATCATTTGTTTTCCTCCTGTTCATAGGAGATCTGACTCCTCAAATCCTGTAGCACCAGTTAAACAGGGTGCTGTACACTGTAAGATGCAATCATCATCCCAAATAATTTACCATCTGGACTGGTGATGGTTTCAGCCATCCCTAATTTCTGGACTGCTGAATCTTTGCCCAAAAGAGGGCCAGACCATTTAGGAAGTCTCCCATACTTGGATCACGTGTACCTGATTTCAGTCCCTAGTTGCAACCCTCAGAAGTCCATGAACCCCTGGGCTGGGGTTGGAAACCACTGCCCCAGATAGCTGGAGAAGCAATTTGCTCATGTAACCCAACCAGGAAGCCCTGGAGCTACATCACCCACTGGACTTTCTGCTGCTGCAATGGTACTGTCTATTAAGAAAACTGAACCTTGTGCATTCTGTCAAAAGAGATTGTATTAAGTCTTGCTAAATGAGCTTGCTTTGTAAGACAGAATATGGTGCTGAGCTCCCGGATGCACATGCTTATTGCTTGTATATATGAGCTTAAATTATTTCTAGTCTCTCTTCTGTCATGCCATGGGTGGACTCTGTAAACAGTACTGATGAGGCTGTCTGTTATCTTGTATATGATTAATCTCCACCAAGTTGAATTAAGATAGCCTTCATTTCATTTTTAACCTTCTGAATGTACTGAAACACGGTAGGCCATTTAATTAAAAATGAGATGTAGGTGATCTGGGACACCTGGGCTCCCTGCACATGTGCCCCAAACTGTGTGGCCTTGCTGTGCATGGCGTAAAGTGGGAAAGCCTGTGATTAATAGCAGACAGTGGCAGACATAGTATGTGCTTGGTGTCTTATTGCTTTCATTTCTCAGGAAACTGGTCTCAAGCCTTTCTGCTGGATCTTGTTTAATCTGCAGGAGGCCTATGCAGCCCTGAGGAACTTCAGTGCATTGCTTCATCAGGCTGGTAAGAAGAAATTTTTTTTTTCTTCGTAATGATTGATTGATCAAACTCAGCTTTGCTAGAGAAACTTTTTTCCTCTTGCTGTGGATCCTAAATTTACTCCTACAATGCTTTAGAAATATATTCTAGAGAGAAAAATCAATGGAAATACTCTAGCAACAGGTTTATTATAAAGAAGTAGGCAGCTCTTCTATTTCCTTCCAAATATCCTGTGGAATGAATGTCATATTTTCTGGAAACTAAATATAGTAATGTGCATTGAGTGCTAACAGGCAGATTTCTCTAAGTAAAAAAAGTTACCAAAAGATCTTCAGGAGTTCTGTAAGGGTTTAATAAGAACCTTAAAGATGAGTTGTTGATCACTTCCAAAATATTGCAGACCAATTAATGAAAATGGTCAAAAGTGTTCTTGGAGGGGGAGGGGGGAGTTCTGTGACTATTTTGAAGAGTGAAGTGTTAGAAATGTTTGAATGGAAAATGTGCCCTGCTTGGCATACTGTTGATGAATGCCTGCACAGGCCAGAGTTAATGACTTAAGGGCATTTTCAGAAAAGACTTTTTTTAATCAGGACCCTGCTTTGATCTTCTCCATGCTGCATGGCTCTGCAGGAATGCCTGAGGTATTATTAGCCCTCCGAGATAGGGAGCCTTGTTCCTTCCTGCAATGCCATTGCTCTGTCTGGGCTTTCTTAATGAGCGCCATTCAGCTAACTATAGCTGCAGTGGTGCCTCAGCTGTGGAGTTTAACGGTCTCTGAGGGCTAGCGAGCCTTGTAAAGGGGCAACCCCATGCCTTAGCAGAGATGCACATTGACAAGGCATTGGGTCCAGGAGGGCTGCAGCTGGGGAAGTCCCTGGCTCAGGAGAGGAGTTTCGACTCCTCAGCCCTGGGATGAGGTGTGGCAACATACGACAAGCCCCTGGGAAAGGGGCCTTCTCCTTCATATGGCCCTCAAGGGGAAACAACCAACCTTCGGTTATTTCAGCAGGTAGATGAAGCCCTCGGCAGCTGACCCTGCTCCAAGCTCAACGTGTGGGCAATGCTTCCCCATTGCCCAGCTCCAGTGCAGGGTGGAGGTGGCTCAGCCCACCTCACAGGGCAAGCAGGAGAGGAATTGTGCCAATGCTTGGCCTGCTCCATCCTCAGAGGAACACGCTCAACTCTAAGGCACTTGGGCGTATGGCTGAGGTGCCAGCTGTGGCACATCTGCAGATAGTCCCTCTAATGAGGAGTCAGTTTTCCATTGATACAAAGGGGTCCTCTATAAGCTTGTAGTAGCTTAATCCAGAGGCAGCCTGCAAGGAAGGGGCAGGAGCAGCTCCCACTGCTTGGATGGGTTCTGGCATTTTGGCAGGTCTCCAAGAACATCTTTGAACATGAAGCCTAGGGAGGAAGGCATGAGCACTTGGTAGGCTTTTGTGAGCTTTTTGGCTGCACTGTGAATATCTGTGGTTCAGAACAGGGGAGTTAGGGAAAGTAATTCTGCCACAGACTAAAATTTAGTGGCACAAAGCCTGCCACCAAAATACTGCTGGCTTTGCTTTATTTTTCACCCTCTTCTGCTTGGTGTAATTTTCAGTAAATCTGAACCTAGGCAGCTGCCTAAACTTGCATGCAGTTGACTAGAAGCAGACTGAGAGCTGGGTTTTTCAAGCCTAATCACACTACAGAGACAGTGTTATCACCATCGTACTCCCATATGTGTGCTAGTTCTGTTATCTTGTGCTGGTGAGAAAACTCAGACCCCTAGCGCTTCCACTTAGCAAGTGACTAAGCTCGTCATATATCATCCAGCCAGACCTGATTAAATTGATTCTTCTCTGCCTGCCCCCAGAAGGGCATAAATAAAGCAAATTCAGACAGGTTCCTTGCTTCAGGACATGTCCTTGCAGAAATGCACATTGCAGAGGTTATCTCCTAGGCTTCACCAGCTGAATTCTTAACTCTTAAAACTTTGTTCAAGAGTGGGGGGGAAAAAGCCCAGCTGGTTCTGTTGTCAGCCCTGGCAGTGCTTGGGGTTGGTGGAGAGCTGTAGGACTTTGCTGGCTGGAATTGGGCCATTCCGTCCTCCCAACACCTGGAGGTGAAACTATGGGGTGCCGCTCCAGGCAGCAAAGCCCAGACTCTACATGTTCCACAGCCAATTTTTTTTGCCAATGAAATTCACGTGGTACCCAGAGGTTTGCTGGCAGATGTCCTTGGAACTGTCCAGGTAACAGCTCTTGAGGAAAAGCAGGATGACAATTTTGGGTGCCCTAAGAGGCTTCTAAAAGCACAGGCTGTATTTGCACCCCCAAAACTGCAAATGTTTTGATTATTTCCAGATGAGTTGCGGGGTGTTTTGGTCTGATTTTACCTGCTGTCAAGTTAAGTGCCTCTGCTGTGGGTGGATGCCTTTATGCACTTGATCCTAATTATTGATAAGGAGGTGAGAGTAGTAATAGTGCCTAGTCCTTGCTTCAGAGGGCAGGAGTGTTTCTCACCATCCGCAGTTCACTGAGTGCAAGTGGAGGGAACTTGCTACTGTAGGGCTGGGAGAGCAAACTTCTAGGGGGATGTATCCTGTCAAAGATCTGGGACTAGAGTTGCCTCCCATCTATAAGCTTCATTGCCAGCTCAACAGAGCAGTGGTGGAGCTGGGCCAGTTCTGGAACCAGCGGGTCCTTGTACAATTCTTGTCTTAAATACACTATGTCAGGTAGAGACAGCAACAGCCCAAACTCAAAAAATTGAGCAAATACTGAAGGCACTGCAAAACTATGGGGTTTTGGAGTTGTACAGTGCAATGGATTCCTCCACGTGGTTCTGCAGGAAGGGTGCTCTTAAGCATACATGTGCTCTGGGCAAACCCTTGGGACACTTCTAGAGAAGAGAGATTTAGGCAGGTGGTTGGGAACAGCTCTGAACCTTTTTGGCAGCAGCAGAGCAGAAAGTGAGAAAGATCATATGGGTTAGCTCGGTGTTTTTAGTTGGGAAGCTTTGAGATGGAATTGCAAAAGCTGGGAGCAGCCAAGTTCTCTGCTCTGAGTAAGGCTTGCTCCCAACGCAGCGCTCTGCTCCTTCTGGCACTCACTTCTATGGAGGTGTTTACTGCAAGCCTGGGAAAGCCACGGGGTTGCAGCAATGGGTTTTTTCTTTTCTTTTCTTTTCTTTGATTGTTACCTGGCACATGATCTGTAGTGTAATTTGGTTTCCCATTCTAGCTGCTGTCCTTTGTTCTCAAATGTAGCCTGTCTTAAGTAAGAGCAGTTCCAGGTTCTGGCTCCTGGTTCATTTGGTATGAGCAAGGTTTTTTATATATATATATATATATATATAAAAAAAATCAGGTGCTAATGTTAGGCAATTATATTCTTCGTATAAAACTATCCTTCCAGGCATTCTTCCAGAATTTAGATCACTTCTTAACAAGAATTCTGTCACTTCCCAGTGAGCCATGTGAGCCTAGCATGTATCAGAATACATAATACTCATTGCAACTGCAGGGCATAATACTGATGTAGAACATTAAGAATTAAAAAAAGAAAAGCCTTGATTAAAAAATACTTTGCAAGATCAAGAGTTTAAATGCTGGAAGGAGATCAGATCTTGCCCTCTGAACTACTGAATTAACCTAACACTCCTACTATCTTTTTTTTTCTTTCTCCTCCCAATGTAATAGAAAATGTTTTGCAAACGTGGAGTGTTACAGAAGTGGAAATACTGGGCTTTCAGTTGTAATTCTGAAATAGGAAGAAATAGTGGAGAAGTAGAAATGAAGGCTGTAGAATTTGTGCGTAGGAATTAGTCAGGCTTCATCCCTTTCTCAGATTTGGTGCAACTGCATGGAAGAGTTGAAGATGGAAAATGAGGTTATTGGCCAGGACCTAAGTGCCATGTCACACCTGGAGAGTTAAAATGGGTAAATAACTTTAGTATTAAAAATGTAACCCCAATTTAATGAAGGACAGGAGTGCCCTGACAGCTGGACTGAAGCTCAGGAAAAAGGAACTGATACTTTTTGGCCCTGCCGTTGTGTCCAGCTCTTCCTTGCTCTTGCAGTGCTGAGAAGCACACAAATGTGCTGGGGAGGTTGGGTTGCCAAGCCTGTTGGGAGGGACAGTTTTCTGAGAAGATTTTGGGGCTCCCAGTGGTTGCTGTGCTGCTGCCCAGTGTATAAAGTCCAGGGCAGGTCTGGAGTTCCTCTCCATGTGGAGTCTCAACAGCTGTTGCTATGGCTCCTGGTGCCCTGTGGGTCTGGACTGGGGACATTATCATGATCAATAGTTTCTGTGAGCCTGCCTGGGGAAGGGGGCATTTTATGTTATGGGAGCCCAAGGGAGATGGCAGGAGGTCAGAAGATTGAGCACTGCACGCGCATCTGCCTTGAGCTTCCTCAGCTTCCTAGGGCCTTTGCTGTACGGAGGCTCCCTCTGGAGACTGGTCTGGAGCCTATCCTAGCTCTCATCCAGGTGTGCATAATCTCCTTTCCTGGGGTGGTGGGGAGGAAATAGGTTGTAGTTCTCTAATAGTAAGTGAAAGCCTAAGCCTAGTGTGGCTGAGGAGAGCATAGCCTGAATTACAGCTATGGCACAAGGGCCTCCAGCCTTTCAGTTGCCTCTCCAGGGAAGGAGGAGATGCTGACATTTCAGAGATATTTTTCAGAACTGACATTTCGATGAAAATCCTGAAACTCTGAATTCCTTCATACTTCAGGAGAACAGCAAAGAAAATACCAGCTTTGAGACCTCCAATTCATCAGTTCCACTAGCTAGAAGTGATTCTGTTGTGATGAGCAGGGGAAAGTGGACAATGATGTTTTAGGACCAATTAACAGAGGCTGCTCCATCTCAAGACTCCTCCTGCTTGCCATTTTGTGGAAGGGTTTAAAGCTAGGGTGCAAGGTCACTCCATTAACAGCAGAAGTGTATCTGTCATTGCAGAGCATGTCTGCTCAACAGACAACCCAAGCTAGACTTGGCTGCCTGGTTTGAGTGAGTGCTTGATTTGGTAACTTCCAAACTGCTGCATTTTCTTCTTGTTTGTTTTTAATCCATCTCTGGAAGCAAGGTCTGATGCAGCAGTCCTTGTTTTCGTGTCCTGATTGCATATCTGTCATTTCAAGTCTGCTTGACAGGGTGACAAGATTGATAGTAAGGAGAGGTCTGAGTGGGTACTTCACCACTCTCCCAACTCAGAATAAATTGACTGATTGTGCTGTAATTTACACATGGGGTGAAGGGCTGCTGAGTCAGGTGCCCAGGGAGACATACCTACACTAGCACATTGCTAGAAGCAAGTCTTGTGTTCTCCAAAACAGTGGTTTGGAGGGGCTGTGTGGATTGACGGGCTATTATAAATCAGCACTATTCCCCAGCTTTAGCAATGCTCTGTTTGAGATTCGTTTCCTAAAGAAATAAGGCTTGCATGATCACTGTCTGTCTGGTCGTCTTTCTGCTCCCAATAACTCCTGACCCTGGCTGACAAACCTGACAGAGCTGACAAATGAGCAGAGTTCCCAACATAATGAAGTTCTGCAAACACTGTGAAAATTAGTGGCTGAAAAGAATCCTGATGGACTCTGTGGTTTTGTGTTGTGTTAGGCCAGCCGGCTGCTGTTGGTCAGCCCAGAGCAGCATCCAGGCAAGCTGCGGACTGTGTCCTCCCTTGCTGAGTGGGAAGATCAGTGACAAGTGTCATGGGCACCATGGAGAGCAACTGGGATTACTGTAGTGGGGAAAAGGGGCAGGAGAGAAGAGCTTAAAGGATGCAAATAGGCTAGAATTAATTCCGCTAATGGACAAACATGTTAATGAGTTAGACTGAGAAAGGAAGATTTCCTTTTAATGAGTTTGTACCTCTCCTGCTGCTACAGTGTCAGAGTGCTTTTCAGTCCTCTGCAATGTTGTACAGCTTGCCTCCATCGCACAGGACTTGATCTCCCTTCTGACATGTCCGCTCTACCTGCAGTCCCAGGCCAGCCCACTGCCTATGTCCCCAAGGCATAGGGAGAAGAGAGCTGATGCCCACACCAGGTGGGCCATGCCTCAGGAGCAGGGACTGAAGAGGAGGTTCTGGCAGCATCTGTCCAAATTGGCAACGCCTTGCTGGGAGAAAGGGGGTGGTGCGGATCTTCCGGATGCACGAAGGGCACTGCACTGTGGTCTCGCTGCTGTGTGCATGGATTTAGTGTGTGCCAATAGTAGACCCTGTGTGCTCCTGATTTGACCCTAAAAAGGGATGCCTGTGAAGGCCTGCTGGGGGCTGTTTATCTGCAATGAGCAGAAGCTTGGATCCACAGGGTCCCTGCAAGCGCTGGAAAAGACAGATGGGCCATGGGCCCCGCTGGGGTGAATGCAGCAGCTGCCTGGTGCAATGAGACTTAGCTCAGTTGTACTGGCCAACCCCAACAAGTGTGTGCATGTATGTGGCCAAGAAGGATGTTGGGAGGCTGCCTGGAGCTGGATTTGGCCTGGTTACCAGATGCAATGCGGAGCATAGGCAAGGGGGCAGTGGGAATTTCCCCACTGTAAACACTTGGGTACTTGGGACCTCTACCGAGGCAGAGGGGACTGCGAAGGCATCGTTCCCCAGGAGGGTGACCTCCCTGCTGGCTCCGGGCATGGAGGGAGCCAATGGTCCTTTCCTAGCAGGAGACATCCTGTAGGGAATAGATGGGGGGAGCATATGATAACATGGAGACGTGCCCAGGTGGCCATATGGAAGGAAGCACTCTGAGGCAGCGGCTGGAAATGCAGAGGGAGGCGTTAGGCGCAGCGGTAACTCTGCCTCGCTGCTGCACAGAGCCTGGCCACTTCTGTGGCCTCAACATAGGAGGTTGCTACAGGAGTCTGCAAGCCTTGGGGCATGGCGGGGTAGAAGGGTGAATCATCCATTAAGCATGATGAGGTTTTCAATTAAAAATAAAAGTCCCCCTTTTTTTTTTATCTAAACCTCCAGCTATCTGAAAACTGCCACTGGAGGAAAATGCTTTGGTGGCTCTTTAGAGAAAGAGTAAAGAGTACTGCTTTGAGTAAAGCGTGGTTATTTACTGAGAGCGATGTCTAGCCTCACTGTGACTGTTAATATTGATTGAATTGTAATTGTCTGAATCCGTAATTTTCTGATTCTGCTGGGCTCTCGCCTACCACTTCCAACACGACTGAGCGGGCCTGCTGTGGAGGCTGGCAGCAGCTTTCACTGTCTTGTATAGATCAGTACTTTAAGTGGTGCTGCCACTAACCTGGCTCTGTGCCGCATCATGGTGTCTGGTCTGGAGATGCTGTTTCGTGAGTCTGTCCTTACTCTAGAGTGTATGGAGAGCTCCACCAGTTCTGGGGTTCAGGTTTGATGTCTTGGGTGTTTGAAGAAATATTCAATTTGAATGAGTCCTTCTGGCCAGACACTGGTAAAAATAGTTATTGTATAGCTATGGGGAGAAAACACGTGAGATGCAATACTTCCCTTTGGTAAACAAATTACCAGCATCAAAGCTGCAGTAACTCCTTCAGCTCTTGGTCACCGGGTGCCTTCCTCCCATCGAGTTATTTGCTTGAGTAGCCATCTTAAAACTGAACACAAGAAGTATTAAAATCGTCCTTTCACTTCTTCCCTTGAGCAGATAAAGAGCTCCAGCCATGTGGACTGCCAGTTGTGGTCAACTGCAAGTTTTTCTGTCCAGCCTTTTTATTCTGTTTTCTGTCAAAGGGTCTTTTCCTTGTGAGAGTGTACGTACCGTGGAGCCACTGTACAATCTAGAGGCGCTGCTTTGCAGCAGGCGACCAGAAAAGCAAACCATCAAAATGTACCTCTTGGCAGTGAAAGATGGAAATGGTGAGGCCCAGGGGAATTTCAGTTGTGACAGGTATGGCTGAGATATGGCAGATATTGGAAACTAATGGAAAACTACCAAAAAGCCTTGCTTGTGTTGAAGTGTCGCTAAGTGTGAGCAGGCACGCATTGCAGCCCCTTTGACAACCCAGGCCACACGCTGGGTATTGTCAAGTGTCACTCTAATCTCCATTTCTTTAAAACAAGCGAGGATTTCAGAAGAGCTTCAGCATCAGGCAGCAGGTTCCTATTGGAAAGTTGCGGCCAGCTCTTGGCACCGTGCTGGTGTGCCCCCGTCAGCTCAGCCCTCCTCCGCAAGAGTGGCTCGGCCCTTTCCATCTAGCAGCAATCCTCAATCTGTTTTTTGAGGCAAGCAACTCTTAATGTTTCTGGAAAAGTCTGTTGCACCCAGTCACAGGTATTGACATCCCTGCTAAAAACACAGGAATTTGTGTATAAGAGTGGGGGGGATGCTACACGGTTGGGTTGGTTGTTGTCCCCTGTCCTGGGTACCCTCACCTAACATCCCATAGGCTTGTGGGTTGCTGTCACTCAGGTTATCCCACCTGTGTTCAGAATAAACCTGCCTTGGAGGGGAAACTGCCCTTCCTCGGGGTTTGGGGCATGCACCTTTTTCCTGCAGAAAGGGCACTTCCCGGGTGGAAGCTCTGATCTGAAGGGGTCCAGGCTCTTGGGCCGAGTCCCTGGGTGGGTCACAAGGAGGGCTGTAACTGCTTGTCTGGGCTCTGTTACCCAGGTGTTCAGTATGAATCTCCAACACCCCAAAAATCTCTGATTACTCACATGTGCAGCACGGGCACTTTTGCTTTGAAGGATTAAGTGAAATGTCATTTCTAGAAGTTGAGCAGGGGGAAGGGGGGTATTTAATGTCTCTCCAAGGCATCAATCATCTCAGGGCTGTTGTTACCAGCGTGTGTGGGTGTGGGATATTAGTACCAACGCGGCCTCCCAAGATGCCTTTGTGCCCAGCTAATCGTCACTCTGCGTTTGCTCTTGAGACTATTGTCGCACAAGACCTATAATCTCAGGCTGATTTTTAAACAAAGCAGCTGGAGGTGACAATGTGGGGGCCAAGCTCCTCAAATTACAGCCGCAATTACGGCGGGGTTGTTGCTTGCGAGCTGAACACGCGCACACGCGCACGCACCCCCCGCCAACTCTAAGCGATTGTGGCATTTGTGCCAGAGTGCTCGAGCTGAAGCCGTAATTGCTGCTTCCCTGCACCTTCTTCCTCGGGGTGGGCAGGGGAAAGGAGGGCGTGCTGGGTTAGGCAGGACATGGCTTTTTTGTGCGTCTCCGTCTGGATGATTTCCTAGCGACCCTCCTTCAGCTCCGAGTTGTGCCTCCCGATTGTTCTGCTGCAAAGTTTCTCAGGGTAACTAATTTTACCTTGGCACGTGGAGGCAATGAACTCCAGCTGACTCCATCAGCCAGCCGAAGGCTTTGGTCGGGAGAATTGCATTCGAGCTGTCTTGTGCAGCATTCAGGAGTGAGGTATTTTGCTCCAAGTAGGGATATAGAATTAAATACTAAATCAAAGTGTTGGTCGAGAATGTGTTTCAAAAGACTCTGCTTTCTGTGGTGCAGGAGGCTTTCTTGTTTCACACAGTGGCAATGCAGCGATCGTTTTTTCCTTATTATGCACAGTGGGTTAGCTTTATAGTTCTCTATTGCTTACTAGCTCTGCTGAGATATTTTCCTCCCTATATCATCCAGTGGAGGCGGGGTGCTTGGAGAAGGAGCTGACATCTCCTTAAACGTGCCTTGCCCTATTGCTAGCCTGGATGGCACCTCTTGCAATGCAAAAAGCAAATGATGTGTTGGGAGGGCTGATGCTCTGCCCTTGTCTCTAGTGTTGTGCCTTGCAGCTTGCAGGAGTCCATGCATTAAGTCATATGCCAGGTATCAATAGAGAATTTGGTGAGTGTTGAGAGACTTGGGTTGAGGCTCATAATCCTAGTAGCCTTTGAGAAACTTATCTGAGCCATGTGCACTGTGTAAATCAAAACACTGTCCTCAAGCTGGTTTAGCCAAAAACACAACAAGGATACATGCATGAACCCAAAAGGGAGAGGAGTGGGGTGTGGGTACAGCCTGAACATACCATACAGGCAGGCAGTAGATGCATAGCAGAGACTTGGGGTGCATACTTTAGGTAGCCAGTGGTCTTGGTCACTGTCCTTTTGGATGGCTATACCAGCTCTAGTGCTGTTCGGTCAGCAAGATATTGTTCCTTGCTAAATTAGCCGCATAAAAGGAAATCTGCAGGATAACCCTGTAGCCAGACAGGTCCAGGCTTTAAATTCTTTGGGTTTGGGACTGCCTCTCTGAACTGATTAGTGCCTAACAACATGGAGCTCTGGATTCCCTCTTGCCAATTTAGATTCAGCTCCTAGGTCTTTGCCACCCACTTCTTGGAAGAGATGGGAAGATGTCCATCTCTTTCTTCTTCAACTAAATACAACTCCTCTCTCCTCCTTATAGATGCTCCAGCAATATAAATAACCCATGTTGTTATGGTCTGTGAGGAGTGCGAAAGCTTTTAGAGAAATCCTATCAAACATTGTGGTGGTGGCAATTGTTAACTGGGGTCATCACACAGTTCATGGATGCAAAGCCCAAATGAACATGCCCCTTGGCACTGTCTCTGTAGCAGTATTAAACAACCTAGAAACACAGGCAGCTGCAGAATGATGTGAAAACATGCCATTTATCCTGCCGTTCATGTGCCAGTTCTGGTATTAACTAGGACAGCCTGATGCAGTATTTTGCCACCTCCTGCTGCAATAATTCATCTTTACCATGAAAGCTCAGCGCTCTCCTTTAAAATACTGCAGCTCACTGGCTCCCTTGATAACAAAGATCCTTATTCTGCTGTCTGAACCTACAGTTCTGTCCAGAGAAACTTCATTTAAGGCAAAAGTTGAAACATGCATCTATGAGAAGCTATATTACTGGAGTCTTATTTTTGCAATTGATTTTTCAGCTTTTTAACCCAGGAATGAGAATGTCAGAAATGCCGAAGAATACAAGTGTGAATTTTGCAGAGGTAACTTCTGTTTGCTTAGGGGGAAGAAGAAACAATTTCCTTTCAGTTCCATATCAGGTTTTTCTAAGGTAACAAAGATAGGTCTAAGGCTCCTTTTGGATTCCTGCATTGAAAGGACACTGAGCATGGTGAATATTGCATTTGATGGTCTATAATCATGTAAAGGCAGGCCTAATTGGTTTCGTGAAGAGAGAGCCTTCTTCTGGCGCCTTGGTTAAACTTGTGTGTATTCAATATCACTTTCTTCACAGAGGAACAGAACTCTGCATGTCTACAAGGATTAGCATCAGGCAGTGGGCACATGTTAAATATGTGTTATCCATTGGTGCTGACAGCACTTCAGCTGAGGGAATTAAGCTGACAAACAGGTGTAACGCATCCTACCCTGAATATCTGTGTGATGGAGGCACTGAGCCAGCAAAACATGTGTTTGCAGGATAAGCTCAGGCTCAAACCCACTTTTCTCTGGTCAGTCAGTAAAGCATGTTGCTTATAGTCAATATTTGCTGTAGACCCTGGGCTTACCCAGGTTCCCCAGGTGACCTCCATCTGCCTTGTCTGAGCACAGCCTTGCTGCAGTGCAAGGTGCTCCAGCTCCTTCAACTCAGCCCAGGCCTGAAAGTCATCATGCTCTCACTCAGCTCAAAGCTGGTGCAGAAAATGGCCTGAAATGAGGGCTCAACCCTTTAGCTATGCCCAGACGGCTGTGCAGAGTCCTTTCTGGCTCCTGGAGTCTACTCCTGCCTCTGACATGTCTCCTTGTATCTCTTCCCTATGCTTCTCGTGAGCAGTGCTGTGGGGCTTTGGTCCTCTCCCTGCTGGGGCTAGTTGTTAGCTCCTTGTGAGACTTTGGTGTGGGGTGCACTGCTAACGAAAAGCTGTCACCATGGGCAATAGCCTTTTTCTGTTGCCAAAGGCCAGTGACTCTGGAGTAAATAGGGAAAAACATATTTGGATTTCTTGTGTCTCAGCCCAAGACAAGACTTTGACCTGTCCCTTGACATTACAAAGAGCTTGCAGAGCAGACGGGGAAACTGAGGCACATACTAAGTCTTAAAACATAGCAGCATTTTCTCAGTTTTCCTCCAGTAAGCTTCAGAGATGACCGTTGAGAGCATATGCCTGCACTTACAGCTGTGTTTAAAATTCGCCTTTAGGAAATCCACTTGTTTGGTTACAGTTAAGCCCCTGGTTAAGCAAACTTTTGCAATTGGGAATGTGGTCTTCTCTGATTTTTGTGTTCAGGGTTATAGCAATTAGCTGTTTAGAGCTGCTGATAACTTTTCCACTATTTCTTGCTCTTTTGAATTTTTTTAAGGTTGTTTCCTTAATTCCCTTCCCATCAGGACAGCTAAAACACTCCATCACCAAACGGAAATGAGTCAATTGTTTCCGTCTTCTGACATTCAAAGACCTAATGTTCTCATTCAGTAGCCTTTTCCAAAAGGTTGCTTTTCAGGGTGGGCTGAAGACAACATCTGGAAAGCATGTTGGTGTGGGGAAATCTGAGTTTTCTGTTTGGTTTTGCTTCTAGCTGACTTCTGCCACCTGTCAGAATTGCCACCCTGTGCTCCAGTGGCCTCATGGAGCTCTGCTCCAGGACCATGCTGTGCCTCAACAGCAATGTGTATCTGGGGAGAGCAGCTGAGAGGAGGGGAGAAAGCTGCCTTGGCATAGGGAAGTTGAGGAGCTCTTGTATCTGGCATGCAGAAATTTCACCCCTCTGAAAACTTCAGTTTTCTGGCTATTGACACAGCCAGAGTGGTGGCAAAGGTGCAAGGTGAAACACTGAGTTGTAGGATGGGAATTTCCAGCTGGACATGAGAGGGGTGAGAGCTTCCTCACAGGAGTGATGCAGCCCTGAGGCAAGCCCAGGGAGGCTGTGGGGTCTCCATCCTTGGAAACAGTCAAAGCTTGACTGGATGAGCAACTTGATCTAACTTTGAAGGTGGCCCTGCTGTAAGCAGGGGGTTGGACCAGAGACCACCAGAGGTCCCTGCCCATCTAAACCCGTTTCTGATGTTGCATCACCTGTGGTTAATAATATGGTAGGTCTTATGTGCATGAGCAAGAAGAAAAAGTCTGTGATGAGGAGCTTCTCCGGTAAGGAGAGGGACAAGGAGCAGGGAAGAGAAATAACAAGTGCTATCTGGTAGCAATAGGTGGTTTAACCATCAACCCTCTCCAGTCCCTGCTTTCCTAGCATGTGGTTGTCCATGGAGCAGTTTAATATCCCAATTGCAATAAGACAGAGACTCGGAGCAGTGAAGCAGCAAACACGTTCCACCTCCACCTTACACCTATCACTTCAGCTCCCTAATCAAAGTCTGCAAGCCCCATGCAAACAGATATGTGGGCTTCAGCAAATGCATCAGGCTGGGGTAAAACCTGACAGTGCCTGAGGCTGGACCTCTATGGATTCAGGAAAAAATGGGGATGTTCAGAGAAAAAGCTAGAGCTGTGCTCAAGAATGGCTGTCTCTTCCCGAGTGAAGCTTCAGGGGGAACCCCTTTTTCAAGCTGGAGACTTTTTTTCCCCTCTATTTTTCTGCTTTTATTAGTTGAATGTAGAGGTGCAACGGTTTCCCCTCTTCCCTCCCCCCCCCCCAATCTTATGCCAAAGTAATTTCCTGCAACTTTCTGGGGCAGTAGGAAAAATGAAAGCTCCAGTAAAAGTCTCTCAGTTTAAGAAAGAGTAGAAAAAAGTTTAGGAAAAATTAATGCATCTCAGAAGGAGACTTCCAGGGACAGTGCAAGTCATTAGGAAAGAGAGATGGTGTGAGCCAGAACAGGGATAGTGCCTGACGCAAATTCCCTGGGCCTAGTGGGGGCTGGGACGCCTCAACAGGCCAACCCTGAAGTGCCTGGAAGAAGAGAGCGAGGAACACGAGGCAGCAGAGATCCTCCAGGAGGGTATGGAAGTAGGAAATCGGTCCAGGAGACAAATCCAACCCAGACAGACTAATTACATAAAAGTCATTTTGGAAGGAGAGCTGCGCTCTCATCCGAGATGGCTCCCTCCACCGTGGCACCAAAACTGCAGCCACCCTGACCTGGTGCTGGCAACGGTCCTGACTCCAGTGAGAGGTTGGGCTGGAGACCTTGGGGGTCCCTTCCAAGCAGCGCTTCTCCCCAGGCAATCAGGCTGATCACAGAATAGTCTGAGGCTTTGTTCCTGCTTTCGCCTCGGTGTGTCCTTGTAACCCCAGACTGTTGGGAGCCTGAGTGACAACACCTAGGGTCTTAGTACTGCTCTTGTTGCTATTACCCCTTTCTTCTCCAGATCTGATGTACTGACATCTTCTGACTGTCAGCAAAGGACTCTGGCCAAACTCCCAGATGCTGAGAAGCTGAAGATTTTTCTATGGAAAATTATGCATGGACTCCTCTTTCCCTGTCACTCTTCTTCCAGTTGTGAGCTACTGTAAATTCCTGCGTTATCTCTTTTCCTTCTCCTATTACATTGAGACAAGCCTCACTTACACCCTCTCCCCTGAGGAGCTCTTCCATGGGCTGCAGTTTCTCACCTCACAGGGCAGTTGCTTATCCAGGAACTCTGGTGGCCCTGGCATCCGGTTGTTCCCCAAATATACCTGTCTGGTGCCCTCTGCAGTAAGCAGAGGCCTCTTGGGGCCATATGGGTGCTGGCTGCAAGTGTGTGCTGTCGTTATTAGAAGCTGTTCTTGAATGGACAGATGTTCCCAGAGACATTAGGTTGACTGCTCTGCAAGAGTTTTGAGTATCTTCTTTAATGGGGATGTATTCAGTCTTTCAGTATTGCTTTGGGAAGTGGAGGGGGGTGTTGCTTTTCCTCTTTCCTTCTAAAATTTGCTCCTGGTTCTTTTTTTTTCTTCTTCTTCTGTTCATCTATTTCACCAGTTGCCTGCAGGACTCAAAGCACTGCAGTTTTCTTCCCTTGCTCTCTTCTCTTCTTTTCTCTCTCTCTCTCTGCTGTTTTGTTCTTGATGGAGGAGGGGGAAAGGAGTTGTGGCATGTTTGTACACAGCAGCCTTGCCTGTGAGGTTGCCAGTTCCTGAGTGAGATGGGGTTTCCCTGCTGCGGACAAATACTGCATGTTGGGAAGTTCACAGTGAAGGTTTTTATTCCCCCCCCCCCCTTTCTGGTAACAGTCTCTTCCTCAGCATGTGTAAATTGACAAACACAATCAAAGGAAAAAGGTGCAATTTGTAATTAAGCCACACATCTCTGTAGACCTGCCTTGCTCCATCTGTAGATGCTTTCCCCTTCTCTGAGCATCTTCTGTATCTCTCAGCATGTGTGCTGTGATACTCACCGTGCCCTAGTGCAGCAAATGTGTATTGAGCTGCTGCCCTTGGGTATCAGGGATGGCTCCTAGGCTGGTGCAATACCGAAAGCTTATTTTGAGCTGCTGAGTATCTCCATCCCTGTCCATGAACTTTTTTTAGCTGCTATCTGCTGTGCACTGGGTCTATGATGGTGAATAAGCCAGCAAGGACCCAAACTCTGGTGATGCTGGTATCTGCCACTGCTTGACCACCCTGAGGACATGCCCATGAGTAGATCTACCAGGCAAGCTACCCAGAAAGGTGTCAAGCCATATCCTCACTGTGCGCTTTCCTAGAGCAGCTAAATCATTCAGGAGAGCCTCTGTTGCGGAGCAGAGGGGTAAATGTAACCTGTCATGAAGGTTTTCAACATTTTTTTACACATCAGTGTGTCTTTTTTTTCTCCAAAGCACAACATGAGATCTCTTTAGAGTAGAAAATTGTTTAATATCTTTCACAGGGTGTTTGAAGTCCAGGACAGAAATTTTTGCTTCATGCTCAGCTATCGCTAAATCCGCCTCGTTTTCTTGGGAGAAATGTTCGCTAGAAAGGAGAGCACTCTGGGATCTCCTTTGAAACACTGATGAAATCATCACTGCTTTTTTGTATTCCAGCAGGTGTGCCACTGTACTTTATTTATATTTCTAATGTAATACCATTTTATGTGTATCAAAACTGGCAATGAAATTAATATGCAGTATATAAATGTATTAGAGAAAAAGGAATTCTGGCAGCTGCTTTAGAGAAGTGATTAAAATTTAAAAGGCAATTTGCCAGTAGGAGAAAACAAAATAAACTCATTATTTACCATGGCTACATCCCTAATGGAGTGTGGAAATTATTTTATTAATGATTTTGATATTTCAGAGGTTTTTTCTTGACAACTACAAAAGATCCGTTTCTTTACAAGAATGATGCTTGCTCCAAAGGTTAATGCTTTCTGTAGCAGACCCAGTTGCTCTGGTAACTGCTTTCCTTCCAGAAGACAGTCTTCAAGAAATAATTCTCTCCTTTTGGACCAACATCCTTGTAGGTCAGCTTGGTTTGCTCCTCTAGATGCTCAAGGTGCTTGTTCAAGAAAGAAATTGGGATGAATGTCTTGGCCCACCAGGTCACTGGAGCTTCACAAGAAGGACATGGCAATGGCTTTAACTTCTAGAAAAAGGGCCACTGTCTGCAAATCTTGCTCGCTAAAATAGTGGATTGCACTGAAACCGCTGATCTTCAGACTTCAGAGATTAGGATTTAAACTGTAAGTCTGAAAAACAAAGTCCTCTAAGCCCCTTTTGAAAAGACTTTCCTAGCAGGATCCTAGCTTTTGTCAACCTATCCTTTTAAATCAACTGTGGTGCAAACCGCCCCAAACTCCAGGCTGAAAAAGATCGTCTGGCCCTCCTAATAGCAGAAAAGAGCTGGCCCCCTGAAAGCTGTGCCTACCTGTGGAATTTTATTTTTAATTAGTGCAACAGGAAAGGAAATGGCAGTGATTTTCTTTTGACAAAGAGGGCCTTTAGGTTCTGTTAACTGGGTAGCACGGCAGTAAAGACTTGATGTGTTAATTGGTTGTGTTGGAGATGCATATTGACTGAGCAATTAGGATGTCATGGCAGGAAGAGGAGGCTTGGGTAAGACATTGGTTGGCCTGGACAGTTTTGATGCAGAGATTTTGGAGTCTGTTAGTTGTGAAGGTCACTGTTGCCTTAATGGGGTAAGGACTTAATGGATAGACTTAATAGAAATATTGAAGCAGTGGAAGACAGGGCTCTAAGGAGCCTGTGGGATATATGTCTGTATTGTTCTAAATGTACATGTAAATGAGATTAATTTTACTTCATTTGGGCTAGCTGTGCGTTTTACTGAACAAAGGTAGCTGTGAGTACAAAAGAGATAACAATTCCTCCTATTGTAAGAATAGTTCTTAATATCCTTTGATTAGCAGGATTAAGCATTGCCTTCTGCTTTTTGCATATGTTTCCTTGTAATAATTTTAGCAGAGCAAAAATCACAAATGCAGTAGTTCCTATCTCCTCAAGCTAATCTGACTTTCAGCAAAGGTTTCTTATAAGTAAATACTACTTTAGTCTGGCCTAGTTTCTCAGTTTATTCTTTCAGTGCTTAGAGGTAACTAAATTCAGATTTAACCTTAGCTTGGACAACTTTCTCTGGTAGGCCTCGAAAGCGCTAAACTCCAGAGGTTGACTTTTACCATGTTTTATTTAACAACGTGGATACAAAGTCGCAGTAAGGTATGACTGCATGTAGTGCTCCTTGAGAGTTATAACTGGTTCCTTCCTTTTATATTTGAAGTTAGTGTGAGTTATAGGAGCAAAAAATGGTCTGATGCAAGCCATTACAGAGGAACACCATACAGTGAAATGGTGCAATTTGAATAAGCAAATTAAAAGCTTTACCTGCCTCAATGCAGCCCACTTGGCTCAGTCTTCTTGGTTCTGGTGTTCCTATGGTGTCAGGGCTCTCTTTGATCCTGTGCTTGCTTTTTGGGGCTGGAAGGCCCTCGCATTTCTTTACGTGGTAGCTACAGGAACCATGGGGAGTATCTTAGGTTACCTGAGACTTCGCTGTCTTCCTGAACCAAGGAGGTCTCCAATGCCCCTTCCCTCCCCGTGAGAGAAGAGGTGCCCGCAGCCTCCTCATGCCCCAGAGTCTGAACGAGGGAAGGGGAATCGCCAGCTCGTCTCTCTAAGAAAGCTGGGGCTCGGGGTGATGGGTTCAGGAAAATACTGTGCGCTGTGATTGAGTCGTCTTGGGGCAGGGCTGAAAGGTCTTGCTGTAACTATAGTGGCTGACATCTTTTAGAAGAGAAACATCGTATGTTGCTCTAGGTTGGGAGCTTTTGAGTCACTGATATTTTTTGTGGAGTTGGGGGGGGGGGTGTTGGTTGGTTGGTTTTTGGGTTTTGTGGGTTTTTTTGTGCATACCCCGCTCAGCCCAGTGGTTCCTTGGACCCTATTTGAGGTTTCTTGATCTACTTCAATAATAATGATGTATTATTGTTGTGAGCAAGCAAAGCTGGGGCACTTGCTGAGCCCATGTAATGCGCAGAAGAATTTGACGAGTGAGAAGCAGAGAGGTGCTGTTTCACAGCTGGGAAAGTTAAGGCACAAAAAGACTTTGGGGAGCCGAAGTCCTCAGATGGACTGGGAAACGTGTCTCAAGTTTCAAGACACGTTTCCCAGTCCATCTGACTTGTCCGAGGTCTCACCATGGTTTAACCGCCCCCCTGCCAACCAACCTTCCCTGCTGCAGCTGTGAACAGTGTCTCCAAAGCTGGCTTTCCCCTGCAAAACAAAGAGCAGTCAGAGGGATTCTGGATAACGGCATCAGCTAGTTGAACTCTTAGGTACATCCTGATGCCAGCAACTGGAGGACAAAGCTTGATGGTGAAGAAACATTGCAGGAGGACCTGCTTTTCCTGATCCGTTACCACCCTGGCCATACTAGGAGAACTGCTCCAAACTTTGAGGAATGAAAATGTTCTGAAGACGGTTCTTCCCGATAGCAATCTGTGCCTCTCTTTCTCAAGCAGAGATTACATGGAGGGCGAGCAGCTCAGGGCAAGTGAACATTACAGAAGTAATAAAATAAGTTTAAACCAGTTTTTATTCATCTAGCAAGTGCTTTCATGCTAATAATGGAAAGGGCAGCAGTATTATGTGGTAATGGGCCTCCTTTCCATTGTTCAGTGAAACTGCACTTCATTAAATGGCAACCTTTCTGCTGGCCCTAAATAGTAAACTATAGCGGTAGCAATATAAAAGCACTTCAATATTTTATAGCGGCTAAGGCTGCCTGCTATCTATAATTACAGTCAATACTTGCACTGGAAGGAAATGCCTTAATTTTCTTAATGTTTCATGCATGGAAAAACAATCAGGCTTTTCCTGTATTTGTAATTGCATTGGCTGGCTCTAGATGAGTGCATTTTTCCAAATTATACCAGGCCCTGGCAAAAGTAGCATTGAAGTAAATAAGAACTTTTCTCAACTGAATGCCATTCCTTGTTGCAGCCTAATGGTGTAAGTCTCTTCCCCAAGTCCCAGTTAGCTTGCAGATCCCTCGTTCCACATTCGCAGACCTTTAAGCCTTAGTTAAATTCTGCCTGGAAAGCAATGAGTCTGGGAGCTCTCTGCGGTTCAACCTCTGACCACCAGCTCCACATGGTGTGCCCACCCTTGTGGTTCTGCTGGGAAAGGGAAGGAGGATATCTGAGATTTTGGATGGAGAAGACAGTAGTTTTGCTGAGCTGTAGAGTTACAGACAGGAGAGAGGGGAGCGAGGGAGCAGGCATAGTTGTAGGGGTCTTTTCTCCCATGGGTCATCTTGATCATCCCTGGGAGAGAAGCAACAGGTATGTCAGAGCTCAGGCTGCTGTCTCAAAGGAGGGGAGTAAGGCTTGCTCATGCCTGTATGGAGGTCCAGCTCTCACATGGTGTGGTGGTCCTCCTTGGGATTGGGATGAGAGATCCCACCAGGATCAGGTGGAAGCTGACAGGAGATTTTGGTAGCAAAAGATCAGATAAGCAAGATGGGAAGAGTGTTTTCTGGCTGGTGCTGCTTTGATTGGGTGAGCCAAAGCAAAGGCACAATGGGCTGTGGCTGTCCCCAAAAAGCCCCATCAGAAATGTAGGTAGTGCTGTTCCTGGCACCTTTCCAAGCAGTCTGGGCAGGTCTGCTGCTTGACTTTTCCTAAAGAGGTCACCAGCCTACAAAAAGCAGTATTTATTTTGCATTGTCATAAACTAAAGGCTTTTGACACTGCTCTGCAGGGAAACCACATCTGCAGCCAGCTATCCTCTTCGTTGGCCCCTCATCTCTCTTCTGAAGGGTAGCAGATGTATGGCACTTCAAAGCATCCTCTGCTTTTGTGCTTAAGGCTGCTTCCAGCTGATCTAACCTCAAGTCAGCCCATGGAGTCAATGGTGGCGAGGTGTGGATATAGCCACACCGGTCCTTTCTGCATGACTGGCTGGAAAGTGTGGCATCTTCTACAGCCTGTGGCTGCCTGGACACTAGCAGATCCATGGCGGCCAGCACAGACTTCATCGTTCACTGACATGCAGGATGAACTTGCATGCTCTTGTGTTGCTGCTAGCTGTAGGTGTGCACCTGCAATATTGGATTTCTAGATATGTCATTCGCTTGTTGGAGTTAAGCTGCCGTTGATAAGAAAGTTTGGATAAGTTAGGATGAGGTGTGCTGATCTGGAATAAGGATGAGTTTATATTCTTGCAAAAAATACTCATCCTTGTAAGACCTATCTCGTGTTAGACATACATGCGTAAAAGTTAATGGGAGCTAATGCATTGGTAGTCCTATGCGGACTGTGGGATGGGTGACAAAAGCAGTGTTTCTCATGGAGGCCACCGCTGCTTAGTGAGGCTGGACTCTTTGCTGCATTTTTGTCCCACAAGGCCTCTATCCTCCTCTTTTCCTTGCACAGAAATGCATGGCCACACCTTGGCATTATTTAGTAACAGCCCCATCCTGCATATGGCTCCTCACGGGCTGCAGATGTGTGGCTTAACACGCCAAAGGCAGGTGCTCAGCTACTGCCATGCTGCAGCTTCAGGCACTGCGCTGCTCCAGGGCTTCCCGCTGAGCCCTTCTGTGTGCTGCTCTCCTGCCCCGTTCCAAAAAACCACACCACCTTTTGTGTTTTCCCAACTGGGCAGGTGCATCTTACCTCCTGCCCATGCTCAGGAGACGTTTTGGAGCTGATAAACGCAGCCATTTGTTTCTAATCTGTTTCCAGATGAGCGCGCTGGCCCTTGGAGACCCGGTCCCTGGGAAGGTTTCCCTCTGCCTTCTTGTAGCTCTCTGCCTGCCACAGTTTTCTGAATGCCAGAGAGGGCGCAGTACAGATTCTGGCCCAAATATCTGTGGGAGGAGGGGATCTCTCCATGGGCTGTTGCAAAGCTCTCGGGAATTTGTGGTCCCCATCGCTGTATGTTTGGGCATCCCAAAGACTTTCCCTAACTCCTGCTTGGATTATTCCCTGGTTACGCTCTGCTTTACATGCTGCACATTTCCATTTCAAATTCTGCATGCTAATTTTAAGCCCTGGTCCTACAAACCTGGTGGGAGTTTCCATCTTCGTGGGAGCTGGATCTAGAGCTAAGCAAGTAGTGTCATGCAGATTTTCGCAACCTTGGCCTGGCACTTCTTTAGCTGTTGCTTTTTTTTTTTTTTTTTTTCCTCTCCATTTCTTACCTGTCCCAGGTAAGTGTCACTGCGTAGAGAAGACTCTTTCTCTGGAGAAGGCATCAAAGTCTTGGTAGGAAGTTGTGCACCAGTCGCAGTTTGAACTGGTGCCCTGAGTCTGGCAAAGGAGGTGTTCCGAGAATGAGAAAGGGAGAAAAGCCAGAAAAGGGAAAAGCATTCACAGGAAAGGGGAAAAAATACAAAATTTAAAAAAAGAAAAAACTGTCAGAAATTCTTGCAGAGCAGGAGTGCCAAATTTGAACAAGATCACTGCCAGTAGCTGAGCCAGGGAAAGGAACTCAGCAATCACATGTTTTGGGAAAAGTTCCTGCATGCATGGAAAAAAAGAAATGTAATAAGCATGGCCTGGTGTTGTGACTCGGTTGTAGAGCTGTTAGCACCAGACTGAATCTCGGTGGGGGGAAGAAAAGCAAAGCTCTTAATCCAGCATCACTCTATAGAGTTTGAAGTGGAGCCCCGTAGTACCTCGAGTCAGTTATCACAGAGAAGTGTGGTTGTCTGATCACTCGTGTGGCGGTTTGAGATGGCGCTGACGTCACTTCTGTCAGCCTCCTCCACGTGAAATGTTGCATGCCTTTTGGCTTTTGTCTTCCTCGACAGCTCGGTCGTATGTCCTCGGAAATGGCGTACCCATATTTTCCATCTCTGTACAAATGAGAGGTTATGGCGTGTTTCTGCTGTGTTAAATAGAAACCATTGTCTCTTCTACAGCCCTTAGCTCTATGTTGGGCTTTTTTGGTAACAAAAGTCTTTATCAGAGCTGAAACATGTAATTTTGCAAACTCCTACACAGCCATAGAGCATGCAGACGTGCATTGTATCTGATTTACACAGCAAAGCCGCAAACTACATGGAGGCGGTTCGGTAAAATGCAGACTTGGCGATAGGGGTGATCAAGCTGGGGGCAGAGCCGGCAGTGCGCTTCAAACCAGACCGCAAAGCCATGGTGTGATATACGTATGTATAAAAATACATATCTTTTTTCTTATTCTGAGGGGTGAGAAAACATGCTACACTCTCCACCAATGATTTTACAAATTTTTCCTAGTTTAAGACCATCTGTGGTGCTCACTGAGGCTCTGACCCTATATCACTTACGCACGATGGCAGCATGCCGGCTGCTGGAGCTGGGGCAGCAAGCAGTGCCAGTGCTGTCAGCCCGGCCAAAACCACTTGGATTTGCCAAATATTCCAGGTTTCATCCTGCAAGTCTTTCATCCTTCCTCCCCCCTTTTTAGTTAGTCAAAAAATCGAGTATTTGTGGAACTTTGTTGTTTCTCTGCAGTTTGGCTTGGGATTTTGCTCTTGCATTCAGGTTCCCTTTTCCTGCCTGATTTTGATGTGTTAATCCCAGACAATACCAAATTTTCTGCTCATCTCAATGTCTAGGAGCCCCTTGTAGAGGAAAAAGCCACACCATTTTTCACCTGTGGGAAAAAAATGTATCTCCTTCAAATTCATTATAAAAACTGAGAATGGATTTCAAGTATTCTTCTGAAACAGAAAAAACAGAATTTTCTTTCAATAACTTGAGGGAAGAGAGGGGAAAAAAAAGATTGCAGCTAGTGGTCCTTTAATATTTTTTCTTGTTCTTGGAAAAGGTTTTGTACAAATGTGAAAATTAATTAGGATGCAGAATGTAGGATCTTGTTTATGCGAACATATTTGTTGAGAGTTTGAGGGCTGAATATTGCAGTAATTGATGTGTGCTCCTATTTCAGCTTCTTGTGGATGCCATCTGGTCCAGTTAAGTTGCTCTGTTGTGTTGGGTGTTGTGGGGAGGGAAGAGGAGAGAGGGGACACATGGACAAGTTGGAGGGAGGATGAAATGTCTGTGAAGGCATAAAAGCGGGCTCAGTTCAGAGGATTTCAGTGTGTATCTTAACATATGTGCTTTACATTAGGGACTGGCAGCATGTGACTAGTGGGATGGCTACATCTCGCTCAGATTTTTGAACAGCAGTTTGATAATATTGGAAAGGAGGGAGAATATCTGCAGGGCCGTTAGTGAAAAACATGCGTCTCTTTATCCCCCTGTGAAAACTGATAACATTTCCATAGCTGCAAATAGCACGTACGGTGAGGGAATTGAATTCTTTCTGGAAAGACCATATCTGGGCAATGCAAATATTCGGCCGACGGTGCTGCTCGCTCACGCTCACATCCCTCAGCAAGCAATGCATTTGCAGGTTGCGACGTTTTTCTCTTCTCCCTTGTGCTGGCATCGAGGAGGAATAACCTGCGAGCTAGAGCCCCAACCAAGGGACACCAGCTCTCACACAGGAATTTGATTTTCTTTCAGGCTTCTCTATGAAATTGGGTTGAAATCAGCTAATGCCCTCAAAAGTGATGAGAGCACACCAAAATATCCATGCTAATGAAGTCTAAGAGCAGCATTTCAGGCAAGGTGTAAATGGTTGCAGCGCTCTCACCTGATAACGTTGCAATGAATGGCCTTTTTCAACAATATTTAAGGCTCCAAAACACTTTGGAGAAGGCCTTTGCTTCACAAAAGGGATGAAGAAGTTTCTTAATCAAGAGTTAAGATGCCACAAGTAGGCTTGCACGCATAACGTAGTCAATATCTATATGTGTGGAGGGGTGTAAATTGCTTGGGATACCTGAAAATCGCGGGGTAGAATTTAAAATCTCTCATTTCTAGTCATTTTAAGATCCTTGAAGGAGTCTTTTTTTTGTGACTCTTCTTAGATATCAGAGCCCTTTTACTGCCCATCCATTTGCATAATAAAAGAAGAGATGATTTAATTGACTAGCAAGAGGCAAAGCTCTGGGTAAACCCAAGTGGAAAAAAGAGTTATAAATTCTATTCTGAGGAGAGCTGTTTGGGAACAGCTCAGCCTTCCTGAGGGATGGAAACTGCAGCCTTTTTAAAAAAAAGCCACTATTTCTCATGGGAATTTTTCAATTTTTCTAAAAAGTATAAAATTAAGGCAATAATAATATTCTCCTCCCTGCGTTGGGCTCACTCACTGAACAGTATCTCCTATGATGTCTCACCTCTGGTTAGAAGGATGTGATGCATCCTGGACCACAGAGCATTTTGGACAAAACCAAGTTTTAAAATACTGGAGTAGTCTCAAGGATGGAAATTCCTTTTTTTTTTTTTTTTTTTTACAAGACAGAGGCTCTGGAAGAAATCACTGATGAGACAAAAAATGCACCCTTTCCTCCCACAAGTGACACTGAGTCATTTCTCTGTTGGATGATGAGGCAGAAACTCAATTATGGCAGAAGACAGACTGATGGGGTTTATCTGGCAGCACAACGACCTTTCATATTTGGAGAGCTAAGGTCCAAGTATGGATCGGACTAAAAACTGGATTTTAAATCAGTGTCTTGGTAGCTGTTTATAAGCTCCATATGGTAATTTACCCATCTTCTGCTTTGGATAAAACCCATCTTTTTGCCCTGTTCATCCTTGGTTGGTTGGCTGTCTTAAGAGCACCCTGCTGCCCGTAGTGTCTGCTTTAGCTGCCCAGATGGCAGTTCACCAGCGGTGTAGATGAGTGCTTAACAGCTCCGATAGCACCGTCTTTTGTGTTGTCTCGACCTTGTGTTGGCAGCCGAGACCATGCAGCTGACCCTATCTAGGCTCATCCTGTCCTTCACCTTGTTTTTGATAAACCATGTCCTCAGGACTATGGCACTTTCTAAAGCGCCTGCACAAGAGGAAACCTCCTGGGCCAGCCTTGATCCCATAGCGTTAACCCTGTTACATGAGCGTCTACCTCTGGTTGCATATCTAGGCAGATCTGTCTGTCTTAGCTTTACTGTGCCAGGAGAAGAGGTCCTCTTCCTTGTCTCTACCATCCTGGGCCAGCACAGTTTTGGCTGTAGCATCTTACCCCTTCTGTAGTATTAAATGGCAAGAGCAGCAATAAGCGTTGCTCTTCTCTCAGGTGTTTAATCCCCCTAAATGCCAATTCAAAGATCACCCTGGTTGCTTCTTGCATTTGTTATGCAAATATCTCCCATGCTACCTGAGATCTCTTTGTGCAGAGAGCTTTGCCACAGTGGCCTATCCTGTGCTTAGCTCTGCTGGTAAATAAAAAGACTGGTCCCCACAAGAAAGTTTTCTAAAACATTTCTCCTAGTGCTTGAAGAAAAGGAGACCAAAAATCAAGCACATTGATCAGCTTGTAGGGTTTTAGGAAAAAACTTACGTGAGAATTTTATTGGGTTTCAGCAACGATTTCTCTGCTCAGCTTTTGCCAAATGCTCAAGTTCTGTGTCAAGTGGCCTTGTGTCGACAAGGAAAATGTGTATGTAATTACTCTGTTGAACCAAAGCTCTGAAGGCTTTAACCTTTCACGCAGTGATCATTTGCTGCACTCCTGCCTTGAAGGATGCCTGGAAGATGGAGCTGGTGCCTCCTCTGCCTTGCCCAGGATGCTTCTTTGGCAAAGGTGCCCATCCCTCTAAAAGAGGGTGGCATGTTGGGTCACCCAGTGGTGCAAATTCACACCTCGAAGCTGAAGCTTAGGCGAGTCCGCCTGAAACTGATGCTGCTAAGGCAGTAAGCCTAGCTGTTCCCATGGCAGAGCGCTGGGGTGGGCAGCTGGGGATGGGAAGCCCCTCGACTCTGGTAGATTAAACCCAACAGGGAACACGAGCCAAAGCACTTGGACACGAACACAGCTCTAAGGTCTTTTTTTTTTTGCAGTGCTGTGCAACTCTGTGGTGCTGTTACCTAGCAGGACTGCTGAAGGCATCCTCTGTGGCACGCGGGGTAATCGTACGATGCACGTGTTGTTCTTAACCAGCAACTGCAGCAAGAAAGGGTGCTGTTCTGGAAAAAATGCCTTGCGATAATTCTTAGAGCTCAATCTGTTTGGTCTTTTGAGAAGATGGAGAAGTAGCTTTATTACTGGGTGTAAGGACTCTGTAGGGAGAAAATAGCAGGTAATACAGGCCTTATTAATCTAGTGAAACAAAGCCTAACAAAAAACAATACCTGGAAATGAGAGCCAGGAAAATCCATCTGAAACGAGCCACAACTTCTAGCAGGGAGGGGGACCAGCCACTGGCATGAGCTACTGGCAAGCACAGCAAATTCCCCTTTTCTGCATAGCCAAGGTCAGGGTTAAATGGCACGTCTTCTCTCAGAGTAGGATGTCCGGGGTGCCACAGGTGTGAACCCCGTGACAGCTATATTTGGATTTTGTCAGCTTTAGGGCATTCAGTTCCTTCCTGAATTTTTATCACTCTCCCCATAAGGAGTTAATCCTTAACGGTTGCGCTGCTTTAAAAATAAATAACTGAAGTCCCAAACCGTGCTCGTTTTTAAGTCACTCCACCTAGATTTGTTGGTAAAGGAAGCTAGGGGAAATCCACGTCTGCGCCTGTGAATAGATGGCAGCCGTCGTTTCAGCCCCATCCTGGAAGTGCAGGGAGAAGGCGGCACGCGGCGTCTGGAAGCAGCTCTCCCGCCCCGCGCACCATTGCTGCCGGCTCCTTCTACGCAGGCAGCCTCGCGAGTGGGAGGAAATGGCAATTCTTCTAATGGAAAGCGTCTCCTCGCTCCAAGAACAGATTGCGCTCGCTCTGATAACACCTGCCGGAGCCAAATAAAACCCGCCGGAGTAATGCAGCCATCACTGAACCGTGAGCTGAACCATGAGCTCCAGCTTTTGGAAAGGAGCCACTGCCCACAGCAAAGAAACCCTTCGCATCCTGCTGACTTGACCCACCAAAGGAGCAGGCATGGCCAAAGGGATGTGCGGGATGGACGTGCTCCTCACACTTCAGCGGCCCTGGACTGAGGAGCTCATTTTGCTCAGTGCTTGGGAAGGTCCTTCTGGACGCTGCCCACTCCCCAAGCCTGGTCTCCTCCCGACTTCATCCCATGGCTGGTGCCCTGGAGCGAGGAAGGCTCATAGGTTTATTCTGTGGGTTGTTTTCAGGCAGGGTTTTGGAGGTCTTAAAGCTCATGCTGTCCACACAAAATAAATGGCCATCAAAAAAAGAAAAAAAGGAACTACTAATCTAGAAAGTTTAAGCAGTTTAAAATTTTGCCTTGTAACTATTGGAAACACAGCCATACTGCAGTCAGCTAATTTTTTCCATTGCTTTTGAGAAAAATAATGAGCTAATTAAGTAATCTTCTCCTTGGTCATGACACTACTGTTTTACATGATGAACCTCTTTATAGTATGTAGAATGTATTATTTCTGGTGATGCTTTTTAAATTCAGTGCATTTTTATTTATCAGACAGGCCTGAAAATTAGTAAAATAACTGGACAGGTGTGCTTGCCTTTTGACAGCCAAACCTCTTGGCCTGTGTCACCAAGAGACAGAGATGTTGCAGACAGACATCTAGGTCTCTGTGTGTCCTTTCTCTGTAATAATCTTTTTCTGTATTTTTTGAGCCTTTCTTCAAGGCTTTTCTTTTCTACCCTCCACCCCAATACATTTTCTCAGTAGTCGAGCTGCCACTAAAGAATTTCTTCATTTCTTTGAGTATTTTTTCAAAGAAGCCTGAGGAAGAATTCCAGAGGTGTTGTACTCAGTTACAATTACATCTCAAATTCTCCCCTTAGACAAGGCATGCACATGCCAAAAAAAAATCTCCACTATTAAAAGCAATGTTTTGCTCTCCCATCTCATTGGCTACTTGTCCATTGGGTCACTCTGTGAAAAATTAAGGAGGAATTCATCTGGATACATTATCATGCATCCTATTCTCTGTGAGGTTATTTGTTTAGGGCTTTTTTTCTTTGGTATGGTTGCTTTCGGCTTCCTTGGGTCTTGTTTGAAAATGATAGTTCTGATGCTGGGTGGTAGAGAGGCTCTGGCACCCAGCAAGGTGCTGGATTGTCCAGTCTTGGGGGCTTTCAAGGTCCGGACAAAGCCATAGCTGACCTGATCCAGCGTTGGCAATAGTCCTGCTCCAAAGGTGAGTTAGGTCTGGAGACCTCTAAGAGATCCCTTCCAACCAGCATGTCTGTGATTCTTTGGAATATCTCTTATTCAGTGAAACCTGGCATTTCTTTGATTTTAAATTCTGGTTCCTGTTTGACGTGCTACTGACCACGACACACTGTCTCCCAGAGCTTTGGGTAACTGCTGACAAAGAACTGCCAAAGGCAAGGCCTCAGTTGCTGCACCAAACTTGTCATTTCTAGCACATGCTCGTCCCAGTCTCTGAAGTTTTCTCTCTGTACCTTCATCCCTGTGTTTAGCAAAAAGAGCAAATTCCCAGGGAATACATGGAGGAGTGTATGGGGCAAGTTGGCTGTGTTTGCTTGGAGCCTTAGGAAACCAGAGACGTGACCAAAAGTTACATCATGTCAGCAGTGGGGATTTAAAGGTAGACACCAGCATCCAGCTGGGTGGTTGTTCTCTTGTGTTGATCTGATATATGTGGTTAGAAGCAGACTGGAAAGGGTTGTCCCTTAGTGAGCTCAGCATCTATAGCCTATAAAGGCTTTTGAGGCTGCTCATAGGACCAGCTGCTCAGTAGCAGTTCACCTTAGACAAGCTATGCAGACTGGGTTTTTTATATCTATCATTCAACAGTGCACCAAACTGGTGAGAGCCTGGCTTCTGCCAGCATCTCCAGGGTCCTGGTGAGGTGGTTTTCCTTTCAAGTTAGCCCAGGGTTAGCTCTTTTCCTTATTGTTCATCCTCAGGCTGTCCGGGCTGCATGGGCCGAGCAATAGATATATGCTTTGCAGCAGCGAGGAGAGGCAATGGCTGGATTAAAGGGATTACAGTTCTAGTCAAATAGGCTCAATAAAGCATTACACATTATAGTGCAATTAGGAAATTAACACAAAACCTGAATCCTGGGAAAGGAAAAAGTGCCAGAATGTGCACTGATATTTTTACCATAGAGTTTCTCAGCCTTTCTTGCTAGGAGAACCACCTCTCCTGGCTCTTGTTTTTTCCCTGTTTAGTTTGTTCGTTTGCCTGCATGGATGGAAACCTCTCTGTGTATTTTTAAAACATATGCGTTCAGTCTCCCTGGACTCCTTTTCAATAATTTACCAGCCAACAGGAGAAAACTGACATTAAAGGAGCCCGACTTTGTTGCTTCCTCTCTGACATTTTTTTTTTCAACTTATGGTTGGCAGATTTTGAAATATCTTAAAATATTAATATAGTATAAGCAAGAACCAAGTAGGTGGAGATTCAATTTCTCCAATACCAGCCACCAAAATAAAACAGCTTCACTCTAAGGATTTGTCAGAAAAATGTCAACTTTTCTATGTTTTCCTGTTAGCACATAAAAAGGGGAAATAAGGAAGCAAGACTCTCTCCTCTTTGCTGTCCAACAACAGAGTTTGCCAGACTATTTACATGGAAGGGCTGCTCACCTTCTTGAGAAAAAGTCTCCTGCACTACCGTCCTAACAATTTGCATCTACAGCTAATAAAAATGGGGCAAAATTTTGTGTGGTCATTGCCTACTTTTATTTTCTTTTCTGTCACTTGTTGGCTTGTATAGGAACATGCCTAAGTATGCACACAACAGTTTTGTGGCCACAGTTTGACATTCTCAGTTGCTGGTAGAGAATGGGATGCTAACCAAGAAAACAGGTCTTGTAGGACCCAGCGAAGGGTGCTAACGTTTCATACTATCCATGCTGAAATTTTCTTTGTTTGGAAGTGCGTAATGAGAGGGCTTATCCGTAGGTCCAGTGTCATGGTGGATCGGAGCACTTTACGCTGGCACTGCGCGAGGGCATGGACAGTGGTGGTGAGCAGCCCATTGGGCTCAGAGAGTTTGTCAGGCTCAACAGCTTGAGATTCAACTGGCCGCTGCTTACAAGGGGTGTGTTTTAGGGGTCAGTGTTGGGGTTGATAATGTTTAATGTCTTTATTGACGCCTTAGATGATGGGACAGAGGGCACCCTAAGGCATGCTGGCAGATGATACCCAACTGGGAGGTGTGGATCACTTGCTGGAAGGCAGGGCCCTGTCCAGAGGGAGCCAGGTGGGCTGGGAGCTGGGCTGAGCATGTGCAGAGTCCTGCAGCTGGGACCCATGCACCCCAGGCAGCAGGACAAGCTGGGGCTGACCGGTTACAGAGCAGCTTTGCAGAAAAAGACCTGAGATTCCCAGTGTCGAGCTCTCGTGAGACCACATCTGCCAGTCCCGGCGAATGCGGGGAAAGTTAGAAAGCATTTGCTGTAGGCTTGCAGGGATGCACCGGACAGTTTTCCTGCAAGTCCACTGATGGGTGGTAACTCACGGCACTACTAAGAGCTGACAGTGGAGCCAGCCCTCCCAGCACAAGGTTGGTGGAAACCCATCCGAAGTATCGCAGTGGGGCCAGCAGATACCAACCCCTGGGATAAGCTCTTGACCCTGCTCTCTCCTGGCACTGCGCAGCACCTGTAGGAAATGCAAAAACAAGATTCCTGTTCTGCCACTTAAAGCGGGAGGAAACACTACTGATATATTGAGGGTTAGATATATACATTGAGTGACTGGATCCCTTTCAAATAAGCAAAATGCACATAATGATTATCTTTAGTACTGGATGTTCAGTAGCAGCAATGATGCATTCTTGTACCTTGTTGTAGGAGCCTTTCTCTGATGCATCATAGGTATTTCAGCTCAGTGCTGCACATAACCTCTTTGCAAAAGTTTCACTGGGTTTCTTGCTGTTGGGACATGCAAGAATATCTCCTTTTGGTACTGTTCTCAAAAAATGCACCTTGTCAGGGATTTTCCAGTAGTACCTTTGTGTTTTTTTCTTGGAAGGATAGCTTTGCGGAGCAAAGATTTCCACATCAGTTTTTCTTCTGTTTAAATTTTTGGAGCTTTTCTCAACAAGATCTGGTAGTTAAAATGTCCCTGTTTCCTTAACTTCATTGTTATTATTTTCAAAATAACATTTGTCCTCCCTTCCTTCTTTCCTTCCTTCCCCTCCTGTTTGGTTTGGGTTTTTTGGTTTTTTTTCCCCATTTTCTCTCCCCTCCTGTACTGCTAATGAGAAAAGGAGAAAAGGGAACACCTTTTCCTGGTGAATTCTTCTCCGAGTATCTCCCAGTTATTCTGCCTTGTACCGATGGGCAGCTGCTTGTCCACTATCTGCATCCCATTTCTGCTTTTATCTCTTGCTATTTGATGAGTATTTATCACGAGTCAGCTGAGGGAGCGCAGGCAGGGCATTCAAATGTAATCACTTTGTAGCATTTGGTGTAGCAAGAAATCAGAAGCGTTCAAGGCCTGGGGAGTTGTGCAATGATAAATAATAAGAGGATCCCCTTTGCACCGGGAGTTGCAAACACCATATGTCACTTCGCTGTATTTGTGTTTATTTCTTTAGGTTTTTTCAGCAGGTGGAAAGGCTTGAAGTATTACCGGATAATTGAATTAACGAGAAATTGTCTGCTGTGCTTGGTCTCTGCTCCTCTACGACCCAGCAGTTGAATCACGGGTGGCTCTGCTCATCCCTGTGGGCAAAGGTGGCTTTGGCTGGCCTATTTTTTGCCTTCCAGCTTCACAGTAGTCCCAACGTGCCTGCTCCGGAGATAACTATTGGAGGCCCCGACCCTTGCTCATGGCTTTCTTGATGATAATACACGTGTGATAATAATAAGTACAGCAATTTGTTCTGGCGGGTTGTGATGGTCCCGTTCTTTTGTAGCTGCTTCAGAGTTCACCGTTTTTGGCCCCGGAGGCTTGTTAATAGACTCAAACGACAACCCCTTCGGACAATGGGAGCTGAGTTTAAAAAGAGCCTTTTCGAAAAGAAGGCTTATTAGAGTCAAAATAATTGCCAGCAAAGTTTGAAATGGGAGTGAATACTTCTGTTCCAGTCTGTCTTTCGTAAGGTGTCAGCATCTGAGATCTTACCCCTGAACCTGAGGGGAGGGGTGGTTCTGGGATAGGATTTTCCCCTTCTTTTTCCATCTTTTCCAGCTGTCAAAATATCCCCAACTTTGGAAGAATCAGAGCTCTGAAGAAAAAGCCATCTATCTGCTTTCTGCCTCTTGAAAGGTCAAAGGGGAAAGATAGCAAGCAAACAAAAAACCTCAAACCTGAAGATGAGGGAGGAAAGGAGGAGAACTTTTTGGGGAGCCCCTGAATCATCCATATTTAGCCCTGAGAAATCAAAAGTGGGGAAAATGATTATATTCTTGAAGGGGTTCTTATTTGGGAGATTTGGAAAAAGTGATCTTTTCTGATTTTGAATTCTGCAAAGGGCTAAAGAAAGTTTTCTGAGCTTCATCGGCACAGTTGCCTGTTTGCAGCATGCTTGCTTTTATATTATTGTTGGCATGATGCATTTCTTCAGCTGTTCTCAGAGTCTCAGCAGGAATGTGGTCATGCTACATGTCTCTTTGGGGGTTAGGTTACCTAGCGTGTGGTGAAGTGGCCAGTTATCTCTACCCTTATTCCTTTCTGCTCCTGCAGAGCCCAGACCAAGGAGCAGCTCTAGGTATTTGAAGGAATGTTACAGACATGATGGAGCAATTGGACAGTAAAAATACAGTAAAAGGTAAAAATCCTTTCCTGGGGTGGCACGGTCACCCAGAGAGGTGGGGGGTCTCTATCCTCAGAGGTTTCCAAAGCTCCCATAGCTAGGTTGGACTGGAGACCTACAAGGGCCCTGCCCACCAGCGCAGGTGATGCTGCAGGTCAGAGGGACGGGATGAGGCAAGGCAGGCTGGGGCCATGCAGCGGGATTTGTCTCCCCATGCATCCCAGCAACTTGCTCTTTCCCAGATGCGTGGTGAGAATTGCAAGCAATATCGCCAGTCTGTGTGCAGGGACCCTAACAGATGTGTACAGAAAAAAGCTGGCTTCATCCACTCACCCTTTTCATGCCTGCCTTGAAGGGATGCATCCGACTCCTATGATCAGGTGTTCTTGCTCTGCTGCCTCCATGCACTGAGCTCCCTTCCTGTAGGAGCTGTGCGTGGTAGGACCCCAGACCACAGCCTTGCACTTTGCACCGCTGAAACCCTTCCCTTCCTCCCAGCTTTTCTTATCACTCCAAGCCTCAAAGTCTTCATGATCTTTCCGCTTCCCATCTTTTGCGTTGCAGAAGCCTCCAACTTTGTATCATCAGCAAAACTGATCACAGCAGCTTTTGTGCCAAGATCAGTAATGACTAATAAGTTGTCTTGCGGCACCAGCTCAGATGCTTTCCTCCTTCGTCTTGGCAAGGTTTTGGGGTGGATCTGAGACTCGTCGTTGGCTGCAGGGTTTTGCGGGGTGGCAGAGGGTCTGCAGCGAGCTGGGGCAGGCTGCAAATTTGGGATGTCTGGAACACAGAGGACAGATAGGAGCAGATGGAGTAAAGAGCAGATTTTCTACAAATGATCCAAGCAAGCCCAAACAGAGCAGCACTGCCCATTCAAAGCAAGGGAGGAAAAAAAGGGAATCTAGGGGCTGTTTGGGAGTTATTTCCAACTGCTAACAGAAATAACATCCTTGACAGACAGCAGAAGATTAGCAGTCCGCAAGGTTAATGGTCTCTGCTGCTCCTTGAGCTGTCAGTTCTCTGCGCTGTTCATTAGTCCCTGGGAAACGGCCCCATCTCCATTGCAGTCAGTAAGTCAGGTGAAAAAGAAAGCTTAGATCCCACGTGGGTGCCTGGCTGAGAATGATAAACTGAGGCAAGCTTAACAGCAGTTCCTGCTACAGCCCCGGAGACGCATGCAGCCCTTCCCAGGGCAACCAGACCCTCCCCTCACCCCATGGCCTACAGAGCAGTTCAAGCACGCAGACGGGATCCAAGAGAGCAGCGATGCCACCTCTGCGTTTGCTGGGCAGTGGTGTTAGCCCCATTCGCCGTCTGAGTAAGCTGGGAAGATATGTCCATCGTGGAAGAGTGAATTCAGGATATGTCTGTGATGATTCATGGAGAGGCACTAAAATGGGTTAAACTAGTAAAATACAGCAGAAAGGTCATTCTGATTTCTTTCTGCTCACCATATAATTTCTGTTGAAAGGCAGACTAGCAGAGTTGAAGCAGTGATGTTAATGCTGTATCTGAGCTCTGAGTGCTGTAATTAAAGGGCTTTCGGAGCTCTGGGTGAGGCTGCAGGGCTGTGACAGCAGGGATGCGTGTCGACCGTGCTTTGCACAGTGAGTTGGTTTGTGAGCAGGCGGGGATTGGGCCATTGCTTCAGGATGCTCCCACATTAGCTAAAAGGTCCAGCAGCTTCTTGGAGAAATCAGGCAGGCAGCACCGTGCTGGTGGCCAGGACTTCTCTGCGGCAGGGCAGCAAGCAAATCCGTCCTCTGCACTCCTGTCCGTTCTCCTGATGCATCTTGGGGCAGCTTTGCCCCCCGTGTCACAACCCACACTAGTACTCTGACTTCTGCTTCTTTTGCTTTCCACATAAGGAAGGTGCCTTAGCCAGCCAAGGCAAATCAAATTTTGCACTACTCTGGTGTAACAAGAAGAGCAGGCTAAAATCCTAAGGCCAAGCTCCTGGGCAGGGCTGCAAACCACTTGCGGTCTCCAGCAGCTGGGCTGGGGACATTGCCAGCAGATACCCTGTTTTCCCACTGCTATTCTCTCTCTGCACCCCTGGGTGTTTTCATCCTGCTCACCTTCCAGATGAAAGATTGTGATGACATGGGAGAGCTTATAGCTGAGCCAGAAATCGATGCACGTCAGAGGGCTTTCTAGGACTTCTGCAGCACAAGGGGAAATCGTGGAAATGGCATTTTACTTAATCTTCATATAACAGGAGCTGTTTTCTCCAGTCTTTTAAGCAACTTCACAGAATTCCAGGGTGAATTGTTTACTAAGCCTTAAAAAAAAGATTCTGTCAACACTTTTTTAATGGTATACTGGATTTACAACAGTAAGTCCCTTTTTTTTTTTTTTTTGGTAAAGCTCAAACTGTGTACCCACAAGAGAGTTGTGGATTGGTTTGCTCATATTCTGGTTCTTCCCTCTGATCCAGATACTTGGCTCAGACTGTATTTATCATAATGTGCCATCTTCCTGATACCAGTGGGAAAATTGATGCATGCCATCAGTTAGGAGGTTCAGTTTGTTAAGGAGAGGTACTGAGGAAGACCACCACAAACCCATGAGGCACTGTGGTAGCCCTGCCAAATGGAAACATCCTGGTTTTGGACTGAAATAGTTCTTATACAAGCTAAGTCAGCTTGCGAAGGGAGGGGGTGAAGCATGTACTCAGCTGAAGTACATGCCCATGAGCTGTGTTGGATTTGACTGACAGAGGTTGGAGAGGAACCTCCTTGGGAAATCAAGAGGCCAGCATCTTCTGAGACCATGAAATCCTGCTGATGTTCTGACTTCTTTAGATGATGATTTATTAAAAAAAAAGGGGGGTGGGGGGGCTTGGTGCAATTTGCAGCTAATTGAAGCTTCTCAAATGGCAAGTGAATAAACAGGGTCAGAGAAAGCAGAGCTCGTTGCTTGGGCTGATACCAAAAACCATCGTGGGATGACACATTCATCTCATGGTCCAAATGATGACTTAATCCTGAGTTGGCACAAACCTCCTTCACTGGCAATTAATTTGCCTTTGAAAAGAGGGTGGCCGACCCCAGCTTCTGTGGGCCACAAGCTTTGGTTGCCTGTGCTTCTTGCAAGCGTGGGAAGGCCATGCGGCTGGCCCGCTTCCCTGGCAGCTAGGCGTTATTCCCATGGGCGGGAAGGAGGTTTGGAGGTGCCTGGCAGAGTGGGTAGTATGCGACAAAGGTCGCTACGCCATGGTCGTTGCCCCTGCGCAGCAAATCTGCTGACCTACCAACAAACCCTGAGCTTTGAGCAAGGCGAGCAGCACTTGAGTTTTGCTGCCAGGTCAGTGACAGCGGCTGCTCCCTTTAAGTGCTGCTCGTGCCGCCAGATTTCCAGTCTTTCCCTTCTTTTGATGACGCTCTGCGTATTTAAATGAGCCTTGCTGGAGCACTCTGGGAGACTGCTGACAAACCCACCGCTGTCCCTCTCTTGCAAATTGGTGTAGAGACCAGTCTGCTGTGAGTCCGCTCTGCCTGTGATAAGCAGGCACACGCCGTGGTAAGAAAAAATAAGTTCTTCAGACCGCTGGTTGCCACAAAGACAAAAGCAGCTGTGATTTTTCCCCATGGGGCTCCATTATGCCACATAATAGCAGAGGACTCGTGCTCCATGGGGGATTAGCACGTGTATCTGTGCAGAAGGGTTTTGTCTAGTTTCTCTCTTCTAAAGAGCCAATGAGCAAAGCGCAGGTTTAAGCTGCATGAGGGATCTCCGTCCTTGGATGTTTCCAAGGTAAAGTCAGGACCAACCTGACCTAGCGCGGCTGATAGTCCCACTCTCAGCAGGAGGTTGGACTAGAGATCTGCAGAGGCCCTTTCCCACCAGCACGCCTGTAATTGCTATGAACTAGCGTACTCCATGCCAAATCTTTGCAAGCTTAGCCCCCAGCATCGCTGGCAGGGCAGTCACGAGGCCCACTGCACTGTCCCAGGCAGGAAGGGCAGGACCCTCTGCTCAGCCCCATGCAAGCTCACGGCAAAGGGCAAATTACCCTCCCTGCCCTCCCAGGAGTGAAAGGGAGCCACAAGCTGGCCATAGGCAATGGCCTATGGACGGCCATAGCACGCAGTTCGGGTCAGCATCTGCTCCGCTGCATTTCTATCTGCGGGTAGAAAGAACTGCTGACCACCTGCACCAGACACTGTTCCTACCATTTCCAGTCAGAGTTTCTGGCCAGAGGTACAAACGTTTGCTTTTTCTTTTTTTTGGTATTAATTTTGCTAGACCACGTGTCCACCGTCATGGTGTAAGCTCTTGGTTCTTCTCCAGAAAATGCAGAAGTCTTGGGCTGTTATTCAGGAGATGACTCCTGCCAAGTGGTGGGAGATGTGAACATCCTAGATGGAAAAACCAAGATGATGCCAAGGGGGAGATGTAAGAACTGGGAGTTTTCTCCCAAGTAATTAATGGTCCATCAACAGCAGTGCTATTTTGTACACGGTAAGCAGGAGAAACACAAAAGTTGGATCAAATGAGCTTGTGCTATTGCAGCTTAAATGAAATGGAAGGATGAGCAGGGACCAGTCTGGAGCACGCAGGAAAGCGGTTGAGGAATTTGGTTTGTCTGAGGGGCCTGGGACGCACATGTGAAGATGTCTTGGGCTCTCCTGTCATCTGGGATAGGACAAACCCACCCAGAATAGGCGTCCCAAGCAAGAGGACTTTTATGGGAAAGGTCTACGTGAAAATCCCCTGCAGAAAAGGTGCTGGGAATAATCTCAGAGCATACAAAGACAGTTATATCTTTGGGTTCACAAAATACAGGGAGGAGGTGAGAAGTGCCAAAAGGCCTTTTAAGTTAACCGGAAACTAAATTTTCCACAGAACGCAGTGTGTGGAGTTCAACACGCTACGTTTTGGGTGGTTTCCCATGCATCTCCACAAAATACAAAGTTCATGGCACTTCTTTTCCCTGCTGATACAAGAAAGGTGTAGCAGCATGTTTATTGATTGCTTTTCTATGCTTCTAGTCCTTGTTTTATTCTTGATAGTACTGGTCCACTACTCACAGGAGGGATTAAAAGACTCCAGTGGGCTTCTCTGGAAAGGATTGGTTGAATTGATGTTACCCTTTCTCCCAAATTATTATCATTGTGGTTTTTTGTTTTTTTCCCCAGGGTGACATTTCACTGAAAATGTGAAAGTGTTCCATCTGGCTCTGCGACTGGTTGAAAGCCAAAAAAAAGATATCTTGAACTTTTCATTTGAGGAATAAATTTGTCAGAATTTTAGATATATAGATATATTCCACAGAAAAAAAAATAAATTCCAAAAAATGCGACAAGCTCTTTCCTGCCAGAGCTGGGTCACATCCCACCTTTGTTCCAGCAGTTTAGAGACCGCACCAGTGGTGTGACCAAGGTTTAAATCCCAGCCCCAAGTTTTGTCTCCTATCACTGTATGCTTTGCAAAGTCCTGCACTTCTCCAGAGTAGGTTGGCTGAACTGTTTCCCACGGATAGCCATGTAACCTTAAAAGATGAACACAATATAAGTGAAGTATATCAAACTTACCTCCTGGTTTTGCCTATTTACAGAGCTGATTTAGTTATAAGACTGGGGGGGTTGTCTTTTTTAACTAATATTGGGTCTTTTAACATAGTGACAGCTGCAGTTAATTGCAAATGCTTAGTCATTCTTAAATATGTCCTTTACTTTTGTATCATCTTGCCAATTCCCAGATGTTTTCAGGAGTGTGTTTTGTGTTCCAGCTAAAAAAGGATGGCTGCTGGGAACTTCTTGAAATGAAAATGCATTTCAAAAATAATAGAAAAGCATTTCAGCAGCAGATGTTCATTTTCAGCTTAGCAGTTCGAAACACAGGAGCCCAGGGCTCCCGGCGAGCGCTGTCTTCTCACCGCCACTGCTTCCCCTCCAACTACGAGCAGTGCAGCCTATTGAAACACCACGTTTAAATTACCAAAGAGAAAAAAAAAAAATCAAAAGAAAATGCAAGGTGGCCTGATGGTCCGTGCAGTTACCTGAAATGAAGAAGAAAAATGATCTCCATCTCCCTTGTGGATGGATGCGTTTTTACAACTGATGCTAATCTTCAGCTCAAACCAATCTGCTTTCTTCTTCAAGGTGGGGTAGAAAAAGATCTTTTCCAAAAAAGGTTTCTCATTGCCACCACTTGATGTATTAATGTCACTGTGGCATAGACAGGATGGGCTTTCTGGAGCCGATGAGTCATGACTTGTCATGGCAAGCAGGTATCCCCTTCCCAAAACCTGTATTAGCAGCGGATAAAGTGAGAATGGAAGTCTGAGAACTGGTGGAAGCAGAGTAAACTTCTTGGCGCAACCAGGGAAGAAAAATCACAGGTTTTTCCTTTGAACTGAATTTTTTGCAATAAGAAGTTTCAACGTTTCTGGTGCAAATGAGTCTAAAACTCCAGTTCGGGGGGAAAGAAAGTTTGGGTTTTTATTTCTTTTGGAGTCAGTTTGATGTTTAATAGATACGAAATTTGAGGGTTTCCTATGGGAAGAGTTTTCTGAAGATGGCTGAGCTCTTGTTTCTAGCCTTGTTCCTTTGGTGCCTGAAGGGACTAAAAATGGTGGAGGACAACATACTTCTCTCTTATTCTTTGTGAATTTATTTGTGCAGAACTAGGACGCTTAATGGGTCTTCTTAAAACTCCTCCACTTTCAACAGCAGCCCAAATATGTGGGTCTTCTTTTCTATCCAGAATGGGATGTGACCTTAATTAGACCAGCCCAGGGTCAGGATAAGGTTCAGCTGGTCTTGCCATACCTGACATCTCTCAGAAATGGGATGGTCTTCTTCTAGGGTTGCTGTACAAGACCTCTGCTCTTTTCTCCCTGCATGTTCCTGGTCGGCTCCACCAGATCCACTCACTGTTTCTTCCTCGCTAGATCTCAGAACAAACACCCATTCTCTTTTGAAGCTGCTGATTGAATGCTAAAAACACCATTTCTGCTGATTGCACAAAAATTGCTAAACTATCTTCCTTCAGGTTGGCCAAAGAGGCCATGGCCAAAGAGGCCATGAAAATGCCTTCCTGGGCAGTTTTTATGAACATAGCTCGGCATCCGATGTTCTTCATGTTCTGTCCTTGTCCTCTACAGAGAGTACCACAGGGTTTTGTATCCAGTCCCCGCTTTTTCCTCCTGCCCTCAATGCCCTGTCTTCACACAGGAAGATGTGCCCAGGGAGGCGTTTAAGTCCCTCCGTTGACTCTAACTGGAGAGTACATGTCGCCTGCATAATTTCTACGTGGCTCAAGCTAAGAATCACGAGCACCATCCTTCCTCCTCTTGCAGATTTACCAAGCGACTCCCACTGAGGCTGTCTGGCTCAGCTCTCCTGGCAGCAGCACGTGGCTCCCCAGATGCCTAGACCCTGAGCACTTGCTCAGTCACGGCTGGAGTTACCAGGGGACGAGGGTTATCTGCACCCTCTCTGTCCCTGCAATCCTGCCACGGGAGGCAGAGATGAGCAGCTGCTCTGGAGCCGGGCTGTGGGGACGGCCACGAGCACCAGGCTTGTAGCTACATTATCTCCTTCACTGCTCAACTCTCCCGCCTGGGGCTTCCTGAGCAGGGAATAGAAAAACATGGCTGCTGTTGCAATTCAGCACCTCTAATTAGATACTTAGCATTTCTGGAGGCTGACACATACCTTATCAGTGCTAATTTTTAAATAGCTTACCGAGTAGTTTATGTGTCCACCAAGGAGGTTTCAAAGGGATTTTCACCCTCTTGCGTAATATCTTCTTCCACCTTGCAGAGAATGGATTTCCTAATGTGTTGCTATAAAATGTGAGGGTTTGTTGTTTTTGTGTGTGTTAATCATCACTTTGGAAATCTTTGCTGAAGCGGCATTTTCCCAGCTAATAAGATGGAAATCCTGCCTGCCTCAGAGAACTAACAAAGCACCCAGAGAATGACTCTGGTGAAGACAGAGGAAACAACTGTGGAGGGAGAAATCTCTCCGTGCAGCGTTTTTGTAATCAGCTGGTCCATTTTGTATATGCTTTTCAAAGAACTGATGGGGATTTCAGTTTGGGACTCAGGAGACAGGGAGACGAGGAAAAGCAAGTCAGCCTCAGAGAGGAAGGTTCAGCCAGGTGGAGCAGGGGGGACCTCCAGCCTCATGGGGTGCAAGGCTGCAAGGTGCCGTGACACTGCTTGTCTGGAAGGACTGCACTGGAAAGGAGGCTCCCGAGACAAACTCCCCCCATGACATTTGCAGTGATAACCTAGGCAGTTGCCACCTGCTTTCAGTCTGTGTGTTCGTACAGCCAAATGCTGCTGTGTTTGCTCACGTTGGTACTTCCTACCAGTTCGGCCCCCGAGCTCTTGGGACCCCTGTGCAATAACAACTGGTTGGCCTGAGAAATCACCCTGCAGGCTTGGGTGCAGGGAGAAGAGGGACCAGACCTTTCCCTCAAAGCTTAAGCCTGTAAGGTGGTTCAGATCCCAGGAACAGGAGTCTTGCTGGTCCTAATGCTGCTTACCAGTTGTGGCAAGACTTTTTACCTCTTCTAACTTGCTTTTCTCTTCTCAAAAGTGAGACTACAAATGTGTCCCAAGCAGAGAAAACACTTGCAATGCAGAACGGTGCTGCAGTAAAAATTGAGAACAGTCATTTGGGATTAAATCTTCCCCCTGCTAATGTAAAGGGAGCCAGCAGGGGCCTCTGCCTTCTCCTGTGTGTGTATGGAGGGGAGCAACCACAGCGCTGTTGGCAGAGCGCAAAGCAGTGGCAGAGCCCGACTCGAGGAAGCCCAGCAATGTGCCTAAGTTGCACTGAATCACCAGCTCAGCCCCTTGGAAAGAGCCTGCCAGGGATGCTCCGGCACGCACAACACGTGGCCTGTTTTCAGGGAGGACAGGGCATGTCCCACAGGGCAGGTGCGGAAGGCTCGCTGTGCCTCAACCAGGAGAGGGGTCAGCTGGCAGCCCAAGGAAACCTCGTGTTTTCTCTTTGGGTGCAGATGCAAGTAGGTGGTGGTGGGGTCCAACATACAAACGGGATAAATTGAGACGGAAATAAACACAACCTTTTCTAAGTGATTAAGTGAATGGAGGGTAACTTTGTGATGAATTTCTCCAGACTGTAGTGGCACTCAGGCTAGGTGACCACTGATTCATACTTCATGGGACAAGTAGTGCTGGGGAGGAAGGTGCCATCTTTTTCATAACTCTGTTAACACTTTATGCATTTTGAAATTTTTATGTTTGTTTGTTTGGGGGTTTTTACATGTCATGTACTAAGTTCTTTTCAAAGCACATTACCATTTCTAATACTTCCCCCACAGGAGCAAATGGTTTGTGGCAAGTAACTTTTCTGATGAATCCTGGTCCAAAACTACAAGGACATCTATTAGGAGCCTTGGGCAGGTAGTTGGGGCCAACTAGAGACCAGAGTGGTGGGGCAGCAGTAGGCAGCTGGGGGCGACTTGAAAGGAGCCAACCAGGGAAACCATCAGGGAGGGCCGTTCCAGGTCATCAGGACAGAGACCTGTTCCCAGCTCCTACACTCTGCTCTCATCCCTTTCCGACCAAACACCATTTGGCAGGTTTGCCTCTGACTGCAAGGAAGAACAAAAGCTCTGACCAAAACCAGCAGCAGCTCCAGGCTGTATCCATATAACAGAATCATTTATTGTCTTCGTATTTCAACTCAAAGAGGATTTGCATGAAGTATTTCTCATAGAGCCTGTAATAATGTAGAGATGTGCCATTACAGACACAGCTGCTTCAGGCAACCCGTAAATCCTCTATACAGCGTCTGCCAGGACAGAGGAGGGTGTGATGTAGAAGGACCCAACACGCAGCCTGGAGTTTTATTCTTGACCCCGTAGCAGTAAAGTTAGGACAACACTCCATTATAATTAATTAATCCCCATGTTATCCCCAGTTATCACAACTTCATCCTCTTCCTGTGAGAGTCCATAGTGGTGTGGTCCTTGGCTGATGGGGAAGATGAGCATGTCTATGGGGTCCAAATCCACCAGGGGAGGTTGTGCACGGATGTGATCGTGCACCCGACCAGCTCTTCCCTCCCTCAGCTTGGTAAGGAGCCCAGTCTCTCCCCCTTGCACTTCCCTCCTCTCCATCTCATTTCACCTGCTCCTCTTCCTCCCTGGGGGAGGAGGCTGGGAGCAGGACAGTGGAAATGGGAAGTCTGCCCCTGTGGCTTGCTTCTTCTCTGGCCCCTAAGCAAAGGTGGGTTGTGACTTCAAGGCAATTTGTGCACTGTGGATGCTCAAATCCTTGCTCTGCAAGGAGAGCTGAGGTCTCAGGTCTCTTAGGTGGCCATGAAAATTTTCAGCCTGTCTTTAACAGCAACCAGGGCCTCCAGAGCTGTGCATCTGTTGAGGCGGCACAGACCCCACCGACACATCCCTCTCCTCCTCAGCTTGCAGACGGATTGCTGCAGAATTCAAGACGAGTGCGTTTCATCTGAGCCCACACTGGTTCATGTGAGTCACTGTGTGGAAAACACAGAGGGGTAAGAGCCTCTCCAGAGATGTTTCTGGATGCTTCACGGCAGCTAAGAAACTTCTAACCATTTCCAAGATCAATTCTCCCAATAACATTCAAAGAGCCTCTCATTTACATGCTTTAACCTTGTTCGTTCTGAGAGCCAAGGTCACGCAGGGAAAAGCTTGTGCAGAATAACAGCACCAGAGAAAAAGGGCAGAAAAGACACGCAGGATAACTCTATCTTGGGCAGTTATTAACATTTCCAGCAATAGACCCTCAAGCACTCTCTTTATATATAGCAATTAGTTAAACCTCGTAGTTAACTGGCATGACTTCAAACTGCATCAGACAACTAAGCCTTCAAGTAAGAGTGCAGCAGCCGTAAGTACAGCTCAGATGCTTTTGAACAGAAATACTCAGCTGTTTCTGCAAATTTTGGTCCCCTTTCCTCCATCCGGCTCCCAGCTGACCGAGAGTGTCAGTGCAGTGACACTGGGTAAGTATTTATTTCACGAAGACCAGGTAGCCAGCAGCCATACCAGTAGAGCTCTGCAGCATCACGATGGGGTTTTGACTCTGCGGCAGGGCTGGAGTTATTGGCGGCTCTCCTCAAAACGTTTGTTCATGCACGAGCAAAATAACTGAAAATGTTCTGTTTAATTTCCTTGCTATTTGCTGCCAATTAGGGATTAATAAATAATTGCCACCTTAATGAGACGGTGACTGGGTGCGACCCTGACAGTGAGCTTTTGATGTCAGACTGCGAAGGGGAGACAACCTGTGCGCTGGGAGGGTTGTCAGGGCAAAGAGGACCGGGCGTGTGGGGGCAGAGCCCTGGCAAACTCATTACCTCGGCAGGGCCGGGAATTGCCCCGAGTTATTCCTCAGCTGTGCAAAAACACGGTCGTTGCATTACCAATGACTCTGAATCCCCACGTCAAGCTCACTGTAACTGAGCATCACCAACTTCTGGTGAGGTAAACCAACGGCGTCGAGGTGGAAAGGAGTTCAGGGCAGAGGGCAAGGTTGTGATTGAGCAAGATACTTTAAATACCCTTCAATTCTACCTGCAGTGTAGAGAAACTTTGAAGATAAGGCCCTGCAACATTGAAAATGTGTTGAAAACATCAACGCTTTTTTCTTTTTTTAACATGGATCCCAGGGTTTAGGCAGGAGGGGATCTGGGGGCCTCTTTGGTCCAGCCCAAACTCAAAGCAGGGCTGGCTTCAAAGGCAGCTCAGGGAGGAAAAGCGCCGTGAATCTCAGAGCAGTTGGATCATGATCACGAGCTAATGGATTACCTTTGCAAACAGGCTCTGGGAACCTGGGTGCCACTGGTTTCACCTGCAGTTATTTCCTCCGAGTCATAAGCAGGGATGTAACACACACCACCCCTGCGTGGCGGTCAGAGGGGTTGAGGGCAGTCCTGAACTTAACCCAGCTGCGTGGCTTCCTCCTCCGGGAGAAAAGTGGTCCTGAGGTTGCAGGCTGTGGGGTTTTAGCAACACTGAGGTCCCCTCTTACAACCACCCTGCTGGGACGTTGCTGACTGCTTCCAACCAAGCAAAACAGCTCCGCCGCCCCAAAAACCTGCGCCTGAGTAAATGGCCTGACCACGACTGCAAGGCACTGCAGAGCGTTCAGACGCTGGGCAGCGAGGTAAATTCATCGGGTAGATTGCTCACAAAGCACGATTTGTTTGGCTCTCGTATGCATCCCGAAACGTTGGTATTTCTACCACTTTCCAAAGGGCTCATATCCCCTGCTTTTGCGCACAAGACATCTGCAGATGATTTCTACCTTAGGCTAGTGCTGGCTGCGGTCGAGCTTTATTCTCTTTTCAAGCTTTCACCAGCCAGGAGTGGAACCAATCCATTTAGCACAGATTACTGGTAACATAATTAGCTAACCGAGCTCCTTTGTCTCCTTAAACTCGAAAACGTTATACTTCCCTTCCCAGCCCCTTGAGCAGATGCAAAATTAAGTTATCTTTGGGGGTTGCTCTCGCGTCGGCACGCTGTTTGCTCAGAAAGCTTTTCTGCAGCACCAGGACAATCTGCTGCCTAAAATGCAACAGCTGGGGATATCTTATTTTCTCATGCTTGGTCTGAAAGCAGAGGTGTTCTTAATTATTTTTTAAAAGGCTCTGAAGTAATTAAAAGAGTGACAGGAGATGTGGTGTATTACCAGTGCCAAATATGATTCAGACAAACTGTCACTAGAAAATGTCTTTGGTGACAATTTGAAGTCCTCCAAAACCTATTATTAAAGCCAGTTGGTTTGGGCTTTTTGGTTGTTGTTGGTTTTTTTGTTTTTTTCCCCCTGCCAGCTACAGTGCTAAACATCATCTCAGACCTAGCAAAATTACAAATTGCTGCAGAGGGCTCCATCGTGCTTTATCCTCTCCTCTGGCGCTAGGAACTCGGGTGACATAGAGGCAGTAGCTGGTGTCAGCAGCGTGATTGCCGGGCAAGCGATTTCCTCAGGCCCGGCTGGGCTAAAGGAGCGGGCGACTCTCTCCCGGCGATCATTGCTTCCGCTCCTGGTTTGCAGCGTGATCCGCGAGGGAGCCCCTCCGGCATCGCACTGCTCAGCTGCGGCATGGGCTCCTCCCCGGGGAGGAGCTCCCTCCAGGTGAGTTTTAAAAATCCCCCAAAGTCTTTTGAACCTTTCGAAACTGGATATTTTGGGTGTTTATAACCCAAAAATGGAGGGGGGAAAAAATGCTTCGGTGTAATACAAAGCAAACATACCTTTTTCTGTTAGCTTTTTCTCCGTTTAGAGGGCGCGCATCCTTGTGTCAAACCAGTCCGGCCGGAGCTGAGTGCGTTATCCTGGTGCGCAGCCCCCTCTCCCAACCTTGAGCCCCAGGACTATTTTCAGATGATGCCTGGAACAAACCAGCCTGTTTCCAGCCTTCGAACCCCTCCTACAAATTTTCTTCTTTTTTGGCTGGCATTCTCCAAATAACCTCCTACCATCATCTCTTCCATCAGCTCGCAGCTCTCCTTTCCGTTAAGTTCATGTTAAGAAGCTAAAAACCAAGCCAGGATGGACAAGATCAATCCCTGATCAGTCCCTGAAGTGGCTGGGTTTAATTGCTGATATCCCTTTTTGAGGGATCACCTTTTGCTTTCTGTCCCCAGGCCGGGAGTCAGGGTGGGTTTTATCTTATTCTAATAGACTGGATGGTCTCCATCCATTCGCATCTTCCCCCTTGCCAAATTCTGCCGCTGGCTGAGGTTTTGGCACGTCCCCAGCTCACTGTCAGAGGGGCTGCAGCCACTAGCGGCCTTGCAGCCCTTGCTATGGTCCAGGCACACCTTTGGCAAGCTGGAGGACCACCACGAGCAGACGCCCCAGTGGGCTGGAGCCTGGCTTCATGCAAAACCCTCCTGCCTTGGTTTGCTTAGATTCTGCCAGGGACAGAGCCAAGGGCTTGGCACTGCTGGTTTTAGCTAAAAATGTGGTGCAAAAATGGTATTTTGTCTGTAAACACTGCTTTTGAGCAGTTTTACGCTCTCTGGGAGCATAACCCCTCTTCATGGGTGTCTTGCGGGAGCTGCTGCTGCTGCTGAGCCGGCTCTGCTCGCTGCCTGCGGACGTGGGCTGCCCCGTGGGAAAGGGGGAAGGAATAAGCCTCTGCGATGGAGTCGGAGACAGACGTGCCCTGAAGACGGAGAAAGCCCGGAAAGGGGAAGCGTCTCCTCCGTCCCTCGCCTCCCCGGCTCCGCTGTGGCCCCAGAGCTTTTCCTTCAGCTAGCAAAACGTCAAGCCGCGCGCCCTGCTCGACGGCGAGGCGCCGGTGAAAGCCATCCGGGCACGGCGGGTATCTCTTCTGACAAGCACGTGATCCCCTGCCGGCCACGGCGGCCTCTCCCATCGCTCAGGATTTTCCCCCCGGGGAAAAGGGCTGCAGCAAGGGTGTTTGGCAGCAGCCCTTGCTCCAAGGCACGGACCGTCCTGGGACACGGCGCGTCCTACCAGCCTCATTCAAGCCGCCTCCGCAAAGTTGCCGAAACCAGCCCAAAGGTTTTAAAGAAAACACGCGTGACTTATTCGGCAGAGGCAGCAAGGAGTGGCCGCGCACCGGGCAGGGGCTCGCCGTCAAGAGCGCCGCGGGCTGCGCGCAGGCTGTCGGGGAAGCCGTGCGACCCGGCTGAGCGCTCCCGTCGCAAGAGCTGGGCAGGCTGCAAAGTCAGTCGTGTATCTGCCCGCAGGCAGCAATGCTCCCCCGCGGCCAAGCCGAAGCCACGCGCACAAGGGGATTATTCTCTACAAAACAAAAAAAAGGCAAGAGCTGGAAAAGCTGTCGGGGAAAGAGGCTGAGAAAATGCAAGCCTTTATCTCGGGAAGGAGGGGAGCAAAGCAGGAGCCGCTCACGCAGAGCCGGCAGGACCCCGGGAGGCAGCAGCGGGGCCGAGACGTCGGCACTTCCCCGGTGGGACGGAGGCCCTGTAAAGACACCGCGAGTCAGTGTTCAGATTTTTCAAGGGGTTATCGAACATCTTTCCTTAGGAATAAACCGCAAGCCGGTCCAAACTCATTTCCTATTTTGTAGGAAACTGTCCCTCTGGACTTTGGCTTGCTCTCTGTTCTCGCCTGCAGCTGCACGCAAGGCAATTCCCAGGGCATTCATTTAAAAGGTAGTTTTGAAATGTGAGAGGGGAGTGAATTTGTTTTGCCTTTTATTGCAAGGTTTCCGTTCCTTACACCCTGTTCCTGAGCCCTGCCGACACGTCCTCAGACGGGCTGATAAACTTTGTAGACAGAAAAACTTGCTGAATGCAGCTTCCATTTCATGCAAATCTGAAAGAGCCTTCGTATGGAAAAGTGTCTCTGCTTAGACGGCAGGAAAGCTTGGCAAAGTACGCCGCAACCCAGAGCCATCTGAGTGCAGAAAAGGTCACCTTGATCCCACAGTGCATTTCTGTCAAAAGAGCACTGAATAATTCCACTGAACAGTAAAAGGTTTTGCATTTGGTGAACTTGTCTCAAGGAAGTGTGTCCTAGCCAGACGATTTGTAGCAATCCGTCGTAATGATTTGGGCATCTATTGATGGCTTTACAACATGACGAATTTAGTAATAGTGAGCCTGCAAAGTCTTTCCGTGCATTGCAGCTTTTTCGAGGAAATTGCTCCATTTGCGTTTCTCCGTCCTCCCAGAGCAGAAAATAGGAAAATTTACCGCAATTTCTCTCTGCTTTCATCTGTCCAGGGAAGGAGACGGCCAAACAGACAACCTCCGGCCCCGAGCCATTTGAAGCGCTGTGCAGAGTCATTGCGCAAGGAAACTACAGAGGCGAATGGAGGAGGGAGAAGTTGGCCGTGTGCATTTGAAAACCAGCTTGTGAAAGGGCCTAGAGCCAGAGCGGCTCTTTACAGCGGCTTAATTAGCAAAGGGCTTCTATCACTGTTATAGGCTTTAAACATATGTCACATCAAAGAAAGGCAAGAAACGACAGAAGCCCCCTTTAGAGCTAGCCTGCTCTCCGCTACCGAAACCAGACTCAAGGCAAGAGTTACGCGCCCCTCTTTTTTCATTTAACGTGTCACCATTTACACTGTTTTTCCATTTGTAATGTACTGTAACCGTTCGCAGTGCTCAGTGTGATAACATGCTATGACTATTAATAGCCACCAAACACAATAAATCCCTCTTACCTGCCGTTCCAGGGAGACAGAGTAATTTTTTTCATGTAATGGGCTTACTAAGAAAAATACGTAGTGCACATTTCTGAGAGTGTTTCAGAAAGGTTTAAGACAGCAGGAGGATTTTGTTTGCGGATTTAACTTTATCTGGCAACCACGCTGTAATATTAAATCCTCCTGAAATCCGCCATTGAAAATTCAGGGCTGGGTATTATTAGAACTGCTGGTCTTGATGATTTTTGAGAGAGGTACAGGAGAGCAGGACATCGCGCCCTGGCTAAGGGAAGGATATTAATACGCAGCTGGGCTAGGGAGCAGGGGAGCTGCTCTGGTTCAAGCCGCGTCGCATGCGCTGTGAGCTAAAGAGAAAGCGAGCCTGTGTCCAGGTGAGACTGAAAAAGCCTGCCGGCAGCCAAAACCTGCTTCTGTGCAGAGCTAGATTTAAGGAGTTAAATTCCGCTGTGTTACAAAGGCAAAAATCCAGCGATAAAGTGCAATATATATATGTGTGTGTGTGTGTGTGTGTGTGTGTGTGTGTGTATATATATATATATATTTCTTTTTCCTGGTCCCTGATGTTAATTCTGAAGCCGTGGCAGGTCTGCAGGAGGCTGAGGGCTGGGTCACCGTTTGGGCCGTTCCTTCCTTGACTTCTCCTAAGGCGGCTATTGCCTCCAAATCAGCCAGTCCCAGCGAGTCGAAGGAAAAAACAGTGCAGCCGTCGCCGCCTGAATGGTCCCGGAGCCCTTTTCCCCGGCTGGCTCCTCGCTCACGGACGGGCCTGGGGGAGCCGTTTCGGAAGGGGCTGCAGCTGCCGGTGGGAGCTGGGCTCGCTTGCGCACGCGGCTGCGCTTGCCTGCCGGCCCCAGCGGGACCAACGGGAGATGCAAAACCCCGTAATTGGTTTTCCTTGGTATCGCTTTACCGCAACAGCTCTTCAATATTCTACATGAGTTTAAGGCGTTCAGACCACTATTTGCTATTAAAAAGCCAAGACCAAGGGGCTGTATCAGTGGCTTTTATTGTTTGCACAGTTTTCCAGCAGTCAGACCTGGGCTTGGCTCACCTCTTGCTCCACTTGTCACTCTATAGCCATTTCTCATCTTGATTATTTAATGTAATAAAATGCATTACTTTTTGTTTGTAACAGAAAAGGGAAAGCTCTCCGGTCCCGCTGAGCGTGGCCACGTTAGCCTCCTTCTTTAATTCAGCTTAAGGGGGAAGCAGGGCACACGCAGGAGCCTCCATTAAAACGAACGCGGTCTTGTCCTACCAGAACAAGCCAGAAAGGAGGTTAAGCCCAGTTTCCCGAGGCAAATAACCCCCCCGGGATGCTGGAGCTCCCAAGAGCCGTCCTACAGATGCGACGGCTGCAGCTAACCACAGCGGCCAGCTGCAGGCAGGCTCCAGCGCCGCAGCCGCTACCTGAGCTGGGGTCATAGCGGAAGCAATTGCATTTGTACCTTGTCTCTTCCAATTCGCGGTCTCCAAATTGAAGCTCCGTTTTGTTTTGTTGTTGTTTTGTTTTATATGCTGTTGACAAGTCCACTAACACGATCCACGTGAGAGGGAGTATTTTAATACAACGAGGCCGTTCTGATTACTGCCACGTCTCATTAATAACTCACTGCCCAGCGAGAGCGACTCCAATTTCACAGCTCCCGTTTGCTCTGTCTCCAGCTAATCACTGTGGTTTTTAGCCCACTGATGTTAATCGGCAATTTATTGTGGCTCTATCTGTTTGACAGGCGCTGATTTCATCTCTCCACCGATGCTCCCACCTCACTGCCGAGTCCCCATTTCTGCTGGAGATCCACTGGGCAAAAATCAAAATCGATGAGAACCGAGCTTGAAGCAGGCTTGAAATCGTAATCGTTGCTGGAATTGATTGCCTTCAACAGCGGCGCTTCCGCTCGCCGTCCCCCGCCTCGGAGGGTGGCCCCGGCTCGGACGCGTGGGCGAGTTGCTCCTGCCTCCCCAAGCCAGTGGAGATGCCCTGCGGCGATGCCCTGAGCAGCCAGGCCGCCCCGGCAGGCTCCCCGGTCTCACGCGCAGCTGCTCGGGCCAGCGCGTCCCAGCAGGGAAATTGCAGGTGGGACGCTGACAATAAATCGGAGTTCCTCCGCGCTGCTCAGGTGCCAGAAGAGCAGCTGCTTGCTTGCCCAGCCCCAAAGGATTTTATGCTGTTCGCTTTTGCCTGGCCCTCGATGCTACAACAGCCCGGATTAATAATAATTATTATAATTATATATATTAACAGCAACAATAATAATAATATCAAGAGCTAAGTGAGAAAATTAACTTGCTACTGATAGACTATTTCCCAGGCCAAAAGGAAAGGAACTGGGACCCGCATTTACCATTGCAGATCCAGGCTTAAAACAGAACGGAGAAACGGAGGTGGCAATACGAGCTGTCTGGATTTCCAGCTCAGGGGTGCGATTCAGGTAAACTACGGTTCCAGGCCGTTGCCCTTCCTGGGGACAGTCCCCTTATTGTGGGGAGAATTAAAACGAACCCCTTCACCCCTGCGCAAGGCCAGTAGCACCCCACTGGCGGGGACGTGGGCTGAGCCCCCCGGCTGGCGGAGCCCCGCGTGGGAGGCGGACGCATCCTGCTGCAGGATCAGCAGCAGTCTGGGCGCGTGATGCCGTTTTCCCATTATTTTCCACTGTCTTTGCAAGCTTAAGAAAAGAAGCAAATCCCACACAGTTTTGTCTCTGCAGGTAATGTTTCTCACTCAATGGTATTTCCAAGAGAGAGCAGCTGAGCGAGGCGCTCAGGCAGTGAATCAGAAAACGAATATCTTCACCTCAGTATATCTTAAATTTTCATCTTAGCCTTTTGCTGTTAGCATTTTTCCATGTTGACAGCTATAGTGTTGGATCGCTTCTAGCAGATATCTGAGCACTTTGGAAAAACCCTCCTGGCCACATAGCTCTTTAAAAAATGTCCAGCTTTTCTAACTGGTGGAGTGGGTAGTTAAAATAGATGGAGAATTTCCTTAAAGCAGAGAAGGAAATAATAATAATGGGGAAAAAAAATCTTGGAATGTGCCAAGGTCAGGCCATAATGACCTGACCAAATCTGACCCTAAGCAAGATGTGGAAATGTCAGGTATTGGAAAAATAATAGAGTTCAAATACCTAGGCAAATCACTCTTGCCCCACCTCTCCTGTAATTCCCCCTAAGAATGGAAAAATTGTGTGAACCCGAGTTACCTGACACTTCTTTCAAAGCATGCTGAAATCCAGGGGAACCTCTAGCTGCCAGCTTAAATGACCTGATAAATATTACTCCTGGCAAGGGAGTAATTGTATATACAGGCCATATAACTCAACCATGCATGGGGCAGGCTATGGCCAGAGCTCAGAGACTTTCAGAGTGGAAATTGTTCAAATGTTCCTGAAGCCGCCGGGAATGCCTGTTGCCTGGAAAGCCCTTGGTGGTGATGCTGGGCTTGAGATGCTAGGCCAAGGCATAGCAGGAGAGGTGTTTCTCTCCACGTTCTCCTAGACCCTCACAGGGCAAAGCGCCATGTGGTTGAATGCACCAGCTGTTGGCCATTGCAGACAGCCTCGTTGTAAATTAACCCTCAGACTTCTCCGGCTTCATCTGGAGACAGATCTGCTTCTCCTGCCTTCGTTCCCCCAGCTTGGAGATTCCTTCGCAAAGGCTATCTGCCTGCAGGTGTCTGCATTTAATGCTTTAACTGGGCTTGAATGAGTTTAAGCTCCTCCAGTCTGGGGGTGAGGAGTAGGATGCTGGCAGGGTGTTGCTCCTGCAGCAATGGAGCTGGAGGTGTTTCTGTCATGTAAGTCATTTCCCCTGGTCGAGGTGTGGCTGGTGCTGGTGCTGCAATTATGGGGCCTGCTTACAGGAGCTGGGGATGGAGGCAGGCAGAGCAGCACCTGCTGAAGCAGGGGGCTCCAGAGTTTCATGGGGAAACAAGCCCTGTGCTATGGTCTAGGCAGGGCTGTGCATTGGTGCCACCAGCCATCGCCAGCAATAAATGTCACTGGGTGTGTCTGTGGCTCTCCAGAGCACTGCTGGCACTGAAGATGGTCCCTTTGGTTGGGAGAGGCAGTGCTGGACCCTCAGCAGCAGCCGGAGGAGCCAGGTGACCTATGGTTGCCTAGTAAGCATTTCTGCACATCACAGCCTATTTACACACATCAGGCATGACTGTTTCCAATGAGATGACATCTGGAGTAAGAACAGGCAACTTCAAGTGGGTATTTGAGCATTCGGACAAGCTTAGAAAGCAGACAGAAATGTGGAAGCTAACATTCAGCTATTTCCCAGGCTCATATACCTAGAAGCCAAGTGCTCCAGCTAAACAGATTGTGCCCTATTAAATCAAAACAGCGCATCGGCAATAGCTCAGCTCACAAGATGTCATCTGGATCATCATTAGACGACAGTGTGTCCATTGGCTATGGACACTTTCCCTGCACTCTCAACAAAAATGTCAATGTCTCACCGCCTTCCTTCCCTACTTCAGGCATGTTTCAAGGGAAGAGAGATTAATTCCATAGGAGGACAAACTAATTTCCACAAATTATAACAAAACCCTGCTATCCTTGTTTTGATTTAAAAAAAAAACAAAATATATCTGGTATTTTGCTGCACTTAAGGATCTAGCACTAGAGGATCATTTAAAAAAAAAAAGAAAAAAAGAAAAACCCCTGTTCACATGACTTTTTGAAGTCATGCCTCTTCAATGAGTTCTTCATTCTTGTGACAGGTCACATTGGAGATCAGTCAAATCGGGGGGAATGATGTAAACTAGCAAGTCTAGCCAGGGAAAGGACACACATTGCACAGCAACTGAAATGAGAGCTCAAACAGCTGAACACAAAGTTAGTGCAGGAACCCTGATGTACCTGAGATCAGGTATTTGCTGAACTGCTGCAAAAGGTGCCTCTGAGACCTCTCAGTATGGAGCACCTGAAACCTAAGACTGCAGCTCTGCTGTCAGCTGCCACTTCAGTCCGAAAAGGCCATTTCCGTGAGTTTCTCATCCTCACTCTTTTTCATTTCATACATTTCTACTGTCCTATGGAGCTGAGGAGTGGAGGTGATAGTGAATGTTTGCGTTTGATGGCAAACCTTAAAGACAGCAATGTTCTTTGGGGGTCTCAGCAGTTTGGGCTATCTGGTATCGAAGATAATATGCCACTGAGTCCAGTTAGCGCCGGATATACAAATGGTGCTGAGTTAGGCTCCAGAGCCCATCCCCTGCTGTAAAAGCCAGGATTCCATAGTGTCCATGCCTGGGCAGTGCAGGAACGCCTGACGGTGGGGCAGGGCTGAGAGGGGTTGGCCTCGTGCTTGTTCTTGCTATTTTGGCTGCTTCCATCAGCTTCCCAAAGACAGAAACAGTCCTTTCTTCAGAGTGCTCTCGGCAAGGGCCCGGCTGCTGCCGTGCCTGACGGAAGCCATTCCCTGTGTGCTCTATTTTGCTACCTCCACCTCTCCTTTCTCTTTACATGCAGACACTGGGCTCTCTGAAACTGGAGTGGGCTTTTGTCCTGAGGCGCTGCTGTGCTCGTACGGCTCCAAGTGCAATGCAGGGGTCCTCATCTGTCTCTGGGCAACCCTAGGAAATAATGATGATAATATACCACTTCTTTGAGAACAGATATGTGAGCTAAAGTCAAAATCAATTAACTCAGTTCTCAGATAGAGTAAAGCCATTTTAAGCAGGTGTGGTAATGGAAAAGGACTTCATAATTACAGCAAATTATATTTATAGTCACTTAAGGGAAGTGTTCCTAGACCTTTCTACCTCAGGCTCATTGATGGGCATTTAACTTAAGACATTGAACATCATTACAAAGGCCACAATAGATTCTCTTTTCAAGTATATTCACAGCTACAAACTAACTGACATGTAGTTTTCTCAATTTGTAGACTCCGAGACATTTTTCAGTGCAAGTACATTTAAGTTCCCTGGCAATGGACTTATTCTTTGGAGACCTTTCAGGGCTGTCTGTACTTACAGGCAGCAAACCACTGCTCTGGGGCGAAAGGGGAAAAGGCAGTAATCTTGCTCAGAGAGAAAGGCTGAAGAACATCAGCTTTTCAAGGACACCTTGCATGGCAGGGGAACACGGTCTTAGCGTATCTATCCAAATTCATAATGCGCTTGTCGTCATGGTATCTAAGCATTGCATAATGGGTTTAAAACCAGAGCAGCGGCCTGGGGCTGTCATTTAAACCTACTTATGTTTTGAAGGCTGAGACGGGATGGGAGAGATGCGCAGAGATTTAAGGGGCCTTCTAAAATCAAGGAGCCGCTTTTAACTCATTCGTAGCCAGATGTTGCCGACTGACCTCAGCCTTTTTCTAGGAGGCTGAAAGAAGGAAGGAGGGGGCAGACACGACCGTGGTCTCCCCCTTCCCACCTCTGCTCCTGCACCGTGGGCCCTGCTTTCCCCAGGGCGCTTGGCCAGCCAAACGCAGCCACATCACTCATTTCCCCTGCACCAACCTCAAGGACTTGCTGTCGGTTTAAAGCAAAACCCCAGCCCCAATCCCACAGCACTGCCAGAAACATTAGCCTTTCCTTCCCCTGTTCAGCTGAAGGAGCCTTTTGACATTTGCACCCTGAAGGCTGCATGCAATAAACCCAGGCGCCTCCTGCTCCTCTCTCCCATAAATGGAGCAGAACAAGCTCTCGCTCTCCTTGAAAGCGAAATATAGTCTCCAGCCCCTGGCCGCATCCTGTTGTCCTTTTCTGAACCCCTTCCAATGTTTCAGTGCCCTTGCGAGGAGCACAGACCCGAGCCAGGCACACAAGCTGCCCAGGGCCAGGCAAACCTTTTCTTTTTCTTTTTTCCCCCCATCAAAAGATGCCTGTGGATCAAGGCTGAGCAGAACAGTGCCAGAAGCAGTGAAAACTGGACAGAACATTTTTCTGTGGCAGAGATTTTCAGCGAGAAGCAGCCCCCTCCACCCTGCCCAATTCCTCCAGCTTTCTGCTTTCATGTAAATAAAGTTGTATCCGATCCTTTGATTAATCTCAGTTTGATATGACTACAGCAATACATTATATTCTACATTAGGACTAATGTATTGCAGTCCATAAGGCGCGCTCCATTACATTGGTTAGGCAGTATAACCACAACGTGACTTTTGCATATCCAATCTTTCAATGCGGCTGGAGAAATTTGGATGGGAGAGGGAATTTATCTTCCAGAAGCCATGTTGAAATGTTGCCTTTTCATTCCACTTTGTAATTAAATCCAGTATTGAAGCATTAGCATTTCCTGCATGGTGGAAATTTGTTGTCTGACCAGCTCTAATTAAAATCCACTTGTTTGAATGGGATACACTTATCATATAGATTAACTAAATGGCCCATCGCATTTATTATATGTTTTATTATGCACACATATATTTTATTATATATAGTTCCTTGAAAGAATTCTGCTCCTCTGGAAATGGTATCAGTATTGATAACAACACTAAATAGCTCCATGTTATACTTGTCACGCAGCCAGGCTCTAATCCATTTAGGCAGGCTCTAATAAAATAATACAGTAGTGTGAATAAAAACTCTTGATGACAGCAGAGGCTTCTCGTGCGTTCGCGAACTTCCCTTGAGCGATCTCTTCAGTTCAGAGGCGGAAACAGAGCTTGCTCTGCTTCCCGCTCCCATTCGGGCTCCTTGGCTTTCCGAATGGAAAGGGGTTCGCTGCCGTGAGGGCTCCAGCGCCGGTGTCCCTCCAGGCTCCCCGCAGGGAGGGCTCCTGTCATTCCCACAACGGCATCATGCTTGACGTCACCCGTGGAAGCATTTTTCTCCTGCTTCGTTACTGAAATTAATTTGTCGAGCTCCAAAGGAAATAGCTGCATTTAATATGGGGAAGCTCAGCCCCCCAGACCCACAAAATCCAGGCGGGCGCCACAGCGGAGGGCAGAACCGTGCCCACTGCTTTCGGCGGTGCTGCCTGGCAGAAGTGATTTATCGCAAAGGTTGTTGCTTCCTCATGCTCCTCCGAGGCGGCATTTGGAATCGTAATGAAAGTGCAGAGCTAACCCTGGCTGGGGGGGACCTACCCGCTGCATTTCCAAGTTATGGGTTTTTTTCCATTTTATTGTTCGCGTCAGAGTTTCGCTCTGAACCTCCGCATCTGTTCTGCTGTGAATACTAATGAGGTTTAATACGAAGCATCAGTCATAGCCGAGCTCTGCTACAGAAAATATCTCTGCGCAAGGCAACAATTCTTCAACCTTAATGAAGTCTTGCACAGGAAAGCTGTTCCCGTTCTGCCCAGCCGAGAGCTGGGAGGCAGAGATGAACTTTAGATTGCAAGCCCCAATAAACAGGGCTATTTTACATTCTTTCCTTAGATCAGGCAGGTCCATAGGTGCTGCTAATGGGCTTTCAGCAATTCCTGCTGACTCGGCAAGCCTCGAGAAAAAAGTCCCCAGGTCCAGACACAGATGTTACTTCTTCCCCTGAATGTACCTTCCTTGAAAATTGTTGCAGTTGTGCCGAAGAGACGTTGCTGAGGGGGAGAATCCACTTTGTGCTTGGCGCTACATAGACACGGCAGAGAGATGGGCCTTGCCCCCAAGGCATCGGGGTCATTTTCAGTAGTTTTGTAGTCGGATGTTTCCTGAGTTTAAAATGGTCAGAGGAGTCGTAGCTCTCGTGAGAAAACAAAATATTCAGGGATTTTTGGAAAGTGGCTATTACATTTTAGGACTGGATTTCCAGGCAAGGAATGCATAAATAGAAATGCCGGGGTTTCCTCCACTGCTCCTGCTGGTGTGGGCTGGTGCGTCCTAGACCCAGAGCAGGGCAGCCCCTGCCGCTTGCAGGGTCGATGCTGGGGAGAGGGCCCTGCAGTCCCCGCGGCGGGCAGCTCTCTTCCACCGAGATGAAAGAAGTTGGGCCTTCATCTTGATGAAGCGGTGTCTGCAGCCGTCTTTAGCATGGCTTGCAGGTGTGCAGGAGGACTGAGATGAGAACGAACCTCTCTTCTGAGTGGCCAGCTAAATGTCTTGGAAATGGCACGTGGACTTCTCTATGGACCTTCTCTTATTGAAGGGGGGGGTCCCAAGACTGCACTGCTCTCACAGTGAAGGACTTTTTCTCATTTCTGTCTGTAACTTCCCTTGTTGCAGTTTGTTTCCTTTGCCTCCTGTCCTTTCGCTGTGCATGCCTGAAATAGCCCCCTTTAGACAGCTGAAGACAGCAATAAGACTTCTCTTTGTGAGACAAAATAAACTGAGCTCCCTTAGCCTCTCCTCATGCACAGTCCAGCCCCTGGACCATCGCAGTGGTGCAGTGGTGGACTCACTCCACTGTGTTGACAACTCTTGTCCTGGAGAACCCCAGACTGGGCTCAATGCTCCACATGCAGCCTCCCTAGTGTCGAATAGAGGGGAATAATCAGTTTGTTTGACCTTGTGGTTAATTTAGCCCCATATGTGCTTGGCCTTTATCATCACAAGGACTCACCACTGGCTCGTACTGCTGCCTGGGGTTATTCCACCCCTGGTGCAGGGCTTTGCATCAGCAAAGCTAATCCAGGTTATGATGTTACGCGCAGGCTCCCCTCTCCTCAGCCTAATAGCAGGGTAATCTCAGTCTCTCTCTTGCGTGCACTGCATTCATGAAACTCCACCAACCAAAACTTGTGTGAGAGAGCAGTGAAATGGAGAGGGCTCGTTGGGACTCCTGCTTCAATTGGAGACGCTTCTTTTCAGCCTTTCTAGCCAGAGAGCAGACAGGGAGTCTGACGTGGCAAACTTCCAGTTTTCTAATGCAAAGCGTTGTGTTCTCGTCCACAGTGATAACACTTTGCAGACAGAAGAAGCGTGTCTGCTGGGAACACCCAGCCACGACTGCTAATTAGCACCTCATAGATCTGTGAGAAAGATCATTTTTCTTTCATGAAGAAACTGGGTTAATGTGATCTCTTACAAGGGAAAAAGGGAGTATTAAATAACTGAGATGAGAAACGACTGCAACGTGGGCAGGTCCGATGCGGGCAGAGCAGACCAGTGTGGGAGCCATGTGGGGCGAGACTCTCCGAAGGGGTTGAAATGCAGAAGGGAAGGGAGGGAGCATGGGCAGCTCTGGTTTCCCTCCGTGCTAAAGAAGTTATTGCTTCAGATAAATGAAGGCCTAAATGAAAGGGATGACTCACCCTTCTTAGTAGTTTTAAAGCATCATTGGGGGATTTTTATTTTATATTATTTTTTTTAGAAACCAAGTTATCAGCTGCGTGTAGTAGGGAGCTGGGTGAGCTGTAAGACAAATGTTGCTAAGAAATTCATGTACTAGGTGGAATGAACTCACTGCAGAGAGAAGAAATAAAATAGCCGGCCATGAATCCTGCACCGCAAATGGTGCCGCCTGCTTCCAGGCACGCTCACGCCTTCCGTGGCCGCAGCTGGTGAAGCTCAGTCAGATGGAGAGAAGTTAATGTTTTGTGTTCTCCTCCCTGAGCAGCAGTGACAAGGTGACTTAGCACTCCTGGGGACAGCAGGGGAAAGCCTTCTTGACTCTTTTTCTACCTTTGCTTTTGAAATCACCTGTGGGACGTGGAAATTGCAGTTTCTGCCAGCTTGTAGGGATCCTCATCTCGCCATTCACCCTGGGAGAATTCACTTGCCAAAAGGAGCTAGGCCTACTTTCCTAGCCTTCGCCCATAACCACATGGCCCTGGGGTAAAGCAGAGAAGTAGGAAACCTCTCGGAAAAAAAACATTGCTGTTCACCAAGATTAATTGCAATGCCGCTACGCAATGGTCTGGGAGGCATGAGAAGGTGACAGGCTGCAGCGCTGAGCTGTTTCGACAGCAGTGCTTTCCTAGTGCAATACCATGTAATCGCTCAACCAAGGCACAGCAGCAGGTTGTTGTACAAGGAGGTGCCTTTATCAAGCAATTGCTTCCATTAGCAGCGGTTTCTGCTCCACCGAACGATCAACTGTATTAAACAGCTAATTTCCGTCAGTCCCCTTTGTCAAGTCCGGATGAATTTTGCTGCTCTCCACATGAGCCCTAAGTGCATCTAAGGGATATTTGCAGCTGGGATGGTTTGTGCCTTATCTTTGTGCCTGCTTAAGAAAGGCTTTTTCGCTTGCCCAGATTTGCTTTGAAGCTAAACTTTTGAAGCCATAAAGGAAATGCAGAGGTTTGGTGGGGGTCAGAAAAAGCTGGCAAAAAGTATTTCTGTCAAGCTTTTCTCACCAAAGGTTTCTCAAAGTTACATCAGTTTTCCATTTTGGGGGTGGGGTTCAGTTAGGAAAAAAAAAAAGCAAAGCCTTCCAAAATTTTGATCAAAAATCAAATAAGAGAATGCTGTTCTGAAATTGTTTTCAAGAATAAACCATTTCTTACTGGAGCTGGGAAAACAGCAGGAATTTCAGGAGCAGATGAAAGCAGACACCAAGTGGTACAACAGGGGAGGAGCAATCCTAATTTTGTGTCTAAACTGCTGGGCTGTGAGCTGGCTGTCACCACTCAGGAGGGAGAGCCCTGCAGGCATGATAGAAATAAGGCATGAAAGTATCAGCTCCAGGCACAGTAGCCAGAAACACAAATCAAGAGCTGGGAATTGTAAGGAAAAGGATAGAGATGAAATAGAGGCCATCACGGCGCTTCTGTAACTCACCCATGGCTTGCCCTAGGGCTGCAGACATGTATGGGGCCAGATATACTCGTCCTCTTCTTCTTTTGAAAGAGGTGAGAAAGTCGGATGATGCACAAGGACAGTGCAGCTGTCTGGTGGCAGCATTGCTGTGGGGTTTTACTGCAGTAACATCCGAAGGCCATAGTCCCTCTGAATCAAAAAAAAAAAACAACACCCCACATGGCAAGTAAGAAGAAAATTGATGATGTGTCTCACTGCATTATTATCAGTATTATTGCATGCTTGAATTTTTGCATGCTTGCAGCGCAACTCGTGGCCACTAAAACAAGACAGAGGTAAGGCAGGAAAGAAAATCACCGATTCTTTTATATATATATGCATATATCCCAGCAACCAGCAATGAGAAGAAGCTATGCCGAGAGCAAAGTAAGGTTTGATGCTGAACTGGATGATCCGAGCTTGGAGGCTGTGGTTAGGCTGGATGTTCGAGGATGTTGGCGCAGCTGGAGCGGTGGTCCCCGCGTCTGCTTAGCACAGCCCCCTCGCGCATGCCGGCTCTCTCGGGAGCCCTTTCTCCCCAGAAAATGAGACTGCACCTTCGTGCTTGTGCTGGGTGTTGCACCGAGAGCCGGTAGGAGCCAGCCTTCCTTGCAGACATCCGGGGCTCCTCGGCCTGCGGCAACAGGGCAGGGGCCCTCTGGGTGCGAGTGGGGACCTCGGGCCCTTACCATGGGCTCCCCGGCTGCCGGGACAGCGCGAAGCAGCGACGGCTGCCCGCCTCGCCGCCTCGCCGCGGGAGTATTCGTGTCCCAAGCTTGGTTAGGCAGCACGATCGCACGGGTGTTACTTCTTGCAGGTTGGTTCGTAGCATAGCGGCCGGGGAGGGGGGATTTAGCGCATCCTCTCAGGTGCCAGAGGTGCGATGTGCGGGGCACGTGGCCGAGCCTCCTTAGCGATCCAGGATCAGAGTAGCTGAAAAGGGCAGCGCTGTTTTTGTAACCGACCTCCTCGCCAAGAAGGGCAAGCTGGGGAAAAAACATATCTGCAAGCATTCAGGCAGCGCCGCATACAGTGGAGGAAACCGCCGTCTATTCACAGCTTTTGTCAACGAGGAAAGAGGTTGAATTCCAGCAACAAATTATTCAGAAGAAATTATTTGCCAGACTCTCATTATGAGCCCTACAGAACGGAGGAGTTGAAGCATCGGATGCAATTAACTTCATGTTACAAAACCCTGTTGGGATGTAAGGAAGGCCCGGATCCTGCCAGCCGTGCTGCGCTGGGAGGCTTTAACAGCGACCTCAGCCTGCGCACGTCCGCGCAGGGCAAAACCCAGACCTGGGCAATACCAGGGTGAGCCTGGGGCACGAAGCACCGCCCCGGGCCAACACGAGCAGAACGCAAGGGTGAGTTTTCAGCAGGACTCAGGATTGCCCATGGTGGCGAAATATAAAGCTCACAACCATTAGCACTGGAAAGGATTTTTTTAAAACGCATTGCAGTTAGCAGGACGTTGCCAAGGGCAGAGCCAGGCCAACACCAGTTTTGTTTCCTATGCTGATGCTTAATTGCGAGCTCTTTGCTCAGTGATGAAAAGCACCCCGGGAGCAGACACTGCGCAAGAGCACGCGTGCCGCTCGGTGCGACGCGGGGCTGCGGCCCAAGCAGCGTCGCAGTCTGCAGGGCGAAGCAGCGCCATCGGCCGAGAAGCACAGGAAAGCACCGAAGCAGGTCCAGCTGACGCTAAGAAGTCCAGCAGCGTCTGCGCCATTTCACCAGATCGCCCACGGCAGACCAGAAAATGTCGGTCTCGCCTTTTTCAAGGCAGTGCTTTGGGCTTTTTATTCAAAATTATACTCGTCCAATTTTATTTTTTAATCCTGTTCCAGCTACACTTCATTGGCCAATGTGAAATACATATCTTCTTTAACTTTTCGGGGCCTCAGGTAAAAACAATAATGGTCACAGAAATTGTTTCTTTTCCTGAATTGTCAGGGAAATGAAAAATCACAGCTCTGGATAGAAGCAATGGGAGAAAAAAGGGAAGCTTGAAGCATTTTGGAAGTCTAAGTTCATCAGGAATGCTGAGGAGCAAATATTGTGTATTCTTAAGGAGAATATATGTCGAGCATTTCCAGTATTTATAGCTACCATCTATTCAGAAAGAAGTTTTTAGTGCTTTTAAGGTAAACGCTGATCTTAGAATAAATCAGTTTAATTAACCAAGCCCAAAACAATGTTTGCATTAGCATCTAGGAAAACAGAGACTCAAATCACTGCGATTATCCCCTGAAATCTCACACAAACGAAGCTTAATAACATCTGCTGCTTCCTCAGCTAGAAAAGAAAGCAGCAATAAAGGAGAAAACAAGGAAGAGCCTGCTGAGATAGGGGCCTTGAGAATAATTCCTCCAGACTTCTTTTCTTTTTGCTAAAACAGCAAGTGTAGCAGTGACCCTTAGAATAACCCACAGTGATGATTCAGTTGCACAGCCTGTAAATAGCATGGAGCTTCTTTACTTCACCTCTCTACACATTGCAAGGTGGGACAAATCTGCTGTAAAACATCACTTGTAACTACCGCATCAGTCATTTTGTGCTTTCAGGAAGGGGCTTGCTTAAGAAATCGCTGAGACCACGGCTGAGATGTAATTGCACTCAACAGCCTTAGAAAAAGGAAGGTAGCAAAAGGTACTGCTTTGTTTTCTCAGCTGTTAGAAGTACCCAACATGTGCAACTCATGTAAATAAGAGGTGGAAGAGCAAGCTAGTAAGGAGGAGTGCAGGTGCCTGGGACCAACCGGTGCATCCCCAAGCCCTGGAGTGATTTAGGAATAAAGTCAGCTGCCAGAAGGGTCTGGTTCATGCAGCACTTGCAAATGCAAACTAGGTTTTGTGGACAAGAATGCTGTGACTGTGGTGGCGGAAGGACTACGCAATTGCAAACCTGAATTCCTCCTACTGTGCACAGGTGAGCAAAGCAACAGTCGTCCTGCATCAGGCGGGCTGAGGGTGGCACAGGAGTCAGTTGTCACATTTCTTGGGGACCAAAGTGCTAAACCCTCGAGAAGCAGCTGCTGCGGTTGTGCGTGCGGGCTGGTGCATGTGCGCTGTGTTTGTGGCACACGCTGGAAAGGGAGCAGAAAGGGAAGCAGTGAAATCCACAGCGAGAGACTGAAATGGTTTTGGAGCGGGACCAAATGGGTGGAAATGGGGGGGGGGGGGAACAGACTCTTGCATGATCCCTGGGGAAGTCAAGGGTAGCAAATGTGAATTAGGCTTGTTTCACTGACCTGCCTGAGATGCCCCCTTCCCCTGCCTGTGCTGCAGAAACCCCAGTGGAAAGACACTGTGATGCTTTTAAACAGGGGTAGGAAGGCAGGGACATGTGGAAACTGGGTAACTTTCCATGAGACGCCCTGCGATGGCAGCTGTTTCCTGGGCTGCCTCCTCTCATGATGGCTTTGCTACATTTTAATTGGGTGCGAGACTACCAGGGTCAGGCAGATGAGCGAAACCAAGGGAACAGACACAACCATTCTTACATGATACCCTTGTCAGGCGCTCATTAAAAATCACCAGGACCTTCGCTCTATCATCTGCAGAAGTCTTAACTATCAGTGCTAATTGCATCTGGGGATTTATTTAATTAAGTAAGCAGATTAGCGCAGAGATCTGCAGGAAAAAGCTGTTGCTTGGCCTTAACAAGTGCGAGCTGCAGTGAGGACGCCTCTGCAGATGAGCCAGCAGCTGGTGAGCTTCCAAAAATCCTCACCGGTGCCCTCGCAGCCCACGGGCCGCAGGATTTGAGTTCCAGTATTTGGCTCTTCATCACCTGTAATTTGCTAGGCAGAATCAGGTGCCCATATACACACCTATGGTGTAAACCTGCCTGTCAGGTTTTTACACCAAAAGTTTTAACTTACAGCTCGATTTCCAATCTGTTGTAGGGGAAATAAGCACAGGAGGTGGGATCCATAGGGATTCTGGCCTGGAGTAAATGCCGGCTCCATAAAATACACAACAAGAAATGACATTAAAGGAAAAGTAATTGCCACTGCAAAAGTCAAGTACTCAGAATTTAGCAAGTGACAGATGTAAGGCTGCCTGTGCAAACTTCATTCTCCACACACACATCATTAAAGTTGTTGATTGTGACACCATGTACTGGTTTGGGGTGGGGGTTTTTTCCACACTGCTAATGTTTCTCTCATGGAGGAAATTTGATTTTTTTTTTAAATTACATAATGTTAAACTATAATATATTGTTAATGCAAATTCCTGCCAAGCAGTCAGGGTGACAAATTCCGACAACTCGAAAGCGGCTGTGAAGTTTTCTTTGCGACACTTGAGCTGCACAGGTTTGTGCTCTGCTTAATTTTCTTTGGAAGTAGCAGAAAACAGTACGCAGGGTCTGCTATATACAACATCCAGTACCTGTCATTACTCGGAGAGAGAAAGAGCTAATTATAGATTAGGGCCTGTTGAGATTAGCATCTTCCAGAAGGGAGTCTGCAAAGGACCAGAGCATGGCACTGCACTGTGGTATTTCACCAGCTGCCGAATTATACTGGAATAATAAAAATGCTGAGTGCATAAAGGGTACAGAACTCACCAACTTTGACAGCAATGAAATATCCAAGCAGAAGGGATAATGCTGCCTGCGGACACGAGCGCAGAGCTAGCCACCAGGTTTGTCCTTGCCTCGGAAAAGAGAGGAGCACACCTCAGGTCTAAGGATGCGTCCAAAAAATCCACGCTCTGCCTGAAACCATGTGAATACCTTCAACGGCATTTAAAAAGCAGAGGCTTGCAGCTCTGAAAGTGGAATACCCTCTGGGCTGCGCTTCGTTCCTGTGCTCACAGCGCGGCAGGTAGGGTCCCAGCCAGCTCCGTGTCCCGTGCCGCTACCAGCATCGGTGCCCCCAGGGGGTTTCACCCCGGCAGAGCTGGCAGTGCCAAGGGGTGGCCGCGGCGCGTTTTGCTTCGCTGAGGCAGGAATTATATATACTGAATAGCACAATGATCTATCCTATTCATACTGCATGTACGTATAATATATATGTCCATCATGTTAGTTACACGGATGAGAGTTAGTGGAAGCTGAGAAGTGACTGCTTTTCCAGTACAAAGTTGAGATGAAGTAGAAGCGATTTGAGGATTATTAAACTTGAAGTTAATGAATGGCATTAGGGGGCCCGAAGTCACAAATAGCTCTTTGGACTGGGTGGGAGCACTTGGATCTGGAGTAATGCCTCCCAGCTGGTGCCGCGTGCTGTGCACTATAAATATCTACTTAAAAGGAGGTTGCCTCTAACATGAAAGAATGGGAACATGTGGTGATCTCGCTGCGAAGGCAAAGAATCCCATTCGGATCCACAGAGAAAGCAGCTGGGAAAAGCAGAGGCAGTAAAGCCACCGCTGCTGTCAGCCCCAGCTGCACGCGTTGTGCCGAGTGCTGTGAAGCTCCAGCCGAGACTGCGCCGTTGCACCGACGCCAGAATAGGCCAAGCCCAGGGAGGCTGAATCCTTCAGGCCTCGCTTGAGAGTGGAGCTGTTTGATGTTAAATTAGGGGAGGGGAAAAAAAAGTTTGAATTAAAAAGAAGACCAAATGACCCCACCTGCCCTTTTGCCAAATGAGACAGCGCTGTGGAATATTTTGGGGTTTTCAGCATTTAACATTTTGTGCTTTTTTATGTTTCTATGTGGAGAAGAGAGTGAAATGGAGGAGCTTACTTAGGTTTGCATTCCCATGTGCCATAGCAAGCCTGTTCCCACCCCTGATGCCGCAGAGTCACAGCGTAACGTGGGTTGGCTGGGAGCCCTGGAAAGCTCAAGTCCAGCTCCCTGCTCCGAGCAGCTCCAGTTATATCCAGTTGCCCCGGGCTGTGTCCAGCTGAGTTTTGAATATCTGCAAGGATGGAGATCCCACAATCTCCGCTGTTCCAGTGGGCATTGCAAAAAAGCCGTTTCCCTGCAAAATGGAAAGCCTTCAACTTCTCTGCTGTGGCTGAAATATCCCTAAACAAACTGCACGGATCTGCTGTGAATGCCAGGACTGGGGGTCTGCCCCATCTGCTGTGTGTTGGGGGGGGGGGGGGTTTGCCAGATACACTTTTATGTGCTGTTGTGGTGTGTACAGCTGGATATCCTCATCCGGCATCACCCTCTCCTTCAATCAGTTTTAGTAACTGGATGAAGACCTGCATTTTGCTTTCATTGTTTCTAGCCCTCTCAGATGGTTTGGATCTTAGGTTAAAGATGGGTAAAGTACCTGGCTTTCCAAGTACAGGTGCCTACTTTACAAATGGAGGAGCTGGCTCAACCACCTGTTTTGTCCCGGAGCTGGGAATAAACCCACCTTTTGCAAGCTCCCCTCCAGGGCATTGATCTGCTGCTCAGCTCTGCTTCCCCATGCATGAGTCGCTGTGAGTCGCAAAAATCCTAGAGCAAAATGATACTGAGATTCTTCTGCACAGGAAATAGTCATACCAATGGCTATCGGACCCAGAGCGCTTGCACAGAGGGAGCCACTGGAACAAATGGGACAAGCTTTCCCATGTTTCCTGCTTCTCTCCATTGACATTTGGGTCACCCCAAACCCCCTGAGCCACCTCCTTGCACTTCTCCATCAGTGTACGAATAGGAGCAGGCACCCCACTCCGATCTACCCAAAACGGAGCCCTCCGGACACCCTCGTCCTTGTCCCCGTGCTGACCAGGATGCACATCCAGCCCTTTTAATCTTAGGGGCAGCAACTGCAGAGGCTACAAAACGCAGCTGCACAGGTTCTTGCGAGTGTGCAAGGGTGTGAGTGTGAGACCACAACAGGCAGGGTGTCTTGAGTACCTCTTCCCAAACAGGTTCTCCCTTTATCCGGGGATACATCTGCCTTCCTACTGAGATTAGCCTGCTCACATAGCACTAGCTCAGGTGTCAGCCCAGGACATGGCATCTAAGGGGGAAAAGCCATGCCTGGGACCCTGCATCTATCCATTTTCACTTCAGAAACCTAGAAATTAGACTGCTGCTCTGAAATCTTCCCCAAAATGGAAATATCAGGTGGTATTGATGGCAACAAACATGCTTAATGCTTTTCAGTTGTACCCAGTCCCTCAAGAACAAAAAGCAGCAAAATTCGACCTAGTGTCTTGGGAAGATGCTGATGCCGAGAACTGCTCCATCCGCTTCCGGCTGCTCCCTCCACGCTGCAGACGGGTCTGCAGCACCTGGAAACCATCTTCTTAGAAACTCTCTGATATCAAATGTGACTGACTAGTAAAAAAACAACACAAACAAATAGTTTATTTTAAAAGGCAGTAATACTTGCTCCCCTCTGCTTTAGATTGCTTAAGGGGGACAGGCACTTAGATAAAGCCAAACTGAACCACAGATGTTTCTGCAGCTGGTTGAAAGCAAACAGGTTTGTGCATGAGTTCAGTATGTCCTTCTCTATAGTAATGGGAGTGATTTTGGGTGCAGAACACTCTGTTTAGGCTTTCATCATTGTCTCAGCTCGGTCAGCTCCTGTGAAATACTGACCCATAGCACATCGTGTATCATGTAGGCACAGGCTGGGATGCACGAAGCATTTGGGGTCCTGCCTCCCTTCCACTGTCATGTAATGTCTAGCCAGTGCTCAGTGGTTGTTTTTTTCTTTCCATAGAAAATGTTTTTTTTCTTAGTAGAAAACTCAAACCAGGAATATTCTGGTCACAGAGCAAAATGTTTTCATCCTGTCATGGTGTTCAGTGTTTCACAGGCTGTGGAGATTGGGGGCTTCATGCTCCCATTCTCCTCCAGAGGTGGAAATCTCTGCTGGGACCATTTCTGGTCCCCTGTGTGCATGGGGGCACGCAGGACATGTCTTGGCAGGAACATTAGATGACGGTGAGGAGGCAGGGCCTTGCGAGACAAGGGCTTCCTGAGTTGCAGCTCAGGGAGTCCCAACCTGAAATTTGGACTTGGGGGTAAAATCACTGGGGTGGAAAGATTATTTTTTGAAAAGGGATTTTTGAGGGGGCTGGAGGTGGGGTGGAGTTGCTCTGGGAATATATAGCTTTCCATGGCAAATCCAAGTGGTATTTTCCTGCACAGGACCACCTGGTGTTGTGAAGACTGGGTACTCTGTGTACAAGTGTAGCACAGATATGATACACATCTTTTACTCATATGAACTTGTAAAAAGAAGGAATGCATCACTTTTACTGTTTTTACCAGCATTGTTGGCCTTTTTAGTTGTTACCATTTTTTTCTAGTACATGTCTCCAGTTGAAAAATTAGCGGTCGGCTCAGATGGAGATGGTCTTGAACTGCTCTCAGCATTTGTTAGATGCAAGTCCCCAGAGAGAAAGAGCTCACAGCTGCCAAACTCAGCTGTTACTGCAGCTGGTAACCAAGGAAGCTGTTGGCCACCTCCTGTAAACAGTTGGGTGGCAACACAGATAAGAAGAGCACAAAGAAGCAGGTGCCCACCCTGTCTTTAGAAATAAAGATAGTGCATTAGCTGTGTTATATTATCCTCACAGCAGGACCGACGCCAGTGCTCAATTAGGATGGCAATGACTCTGTCTGGCTGAGTCCTGGCTGTGCCCACCTCAGTGGGGACCTGTGGCTGGGCAGCACCAGCCTCTGGAGAAGATGCCAAGCTAAGCAACGCAAACGTTAGCACTTCAGGAAACTCCTGGTGTCGGAAGAGAAACTCCTCCCACAGTGGGTCAGCAGGCAAAAGTGGTGGAGAAATAGCAGAGCTGTGGCAAAGCTCGAAGTGAGATGCTGTAGAAGGGGAAGGCGATGCTCGTTCTAGACGAGAGAGATTTCAGTCATTCACTCATTCCTGAACACTTGCAAGCACCGAGATGTCTGAGTTGTCTGTGCAGGGTTCCTCACGGTGACATGGAGGATTAGGAACAACAGCTCTTGAGGCCTAATCTCATCTCCTAGGTTCCCCTTGATGGTGCATGATCATTGCTATTACAACTCAACCCAGCCCTGAGCCTTTTGCAGCAAGAGCGAGCAAATGCCACTGGTACTCAGCCTCCATGCACTCAGCACTCCTCCCAGTGCCTGCAAATTCCTTGACTTTACCTATAGTCCTTCCTAGATTTCACCTCTGATCTGGAGCAACCTACGTAATATGATGATCCAAAAAAGGGGCACTAGCCAGCTCCTCTCTGCTCTGACTAGAGCTTGTTGCCATGTGCTCCATGCCCAGAAGAAAACCTCTATGATCTATGGCAGAGCAGAGGAGCTGCTCCAGAGCTATGTGCTCTTCATAGGTTCGTGGGTGTCATGGAAACCCAAGCCCTGGGCTTGTAAGCACCAAAGGGATCAAGGTTGGAGGGAGGATCTGTGCTTCTCTTGTGTTTTCCATGTGCTCCTAGCAGGGACCTTGGCCTGCTGTAGTAACAGCACTGGAAGGTAGCAGAAAAATAGGCTGAAGAGCTTGCATCTGCCCCAGCATCCATGCCAAGGGATGCAAGAGCTGCCTGTGCCACTGCCTGGCACCCAGGGCAGGGTCACTGCAGGCAGCCTTTCTGCTCTCTCCTGCGCAGGAGGCCTCACGGCTGAGCTAAGCTGTAGCACTCCACTGATGAAATGGTTTGTCGACAGAGAGCTATTTCGTCATGCTCAAAGCTTTGATGATCCCATAACAATTCCCTCACCCAGTATCAAGATCTTATCCTTTTATAAGGTGCACAACCCCTTATAAACTTTCCTAGGCAGCCAGGTGCCTTGGCCCAACTTGAGTGTTTTCTGGCCTTGATGCTGCTGCTCCTTTTTCTCTAGTTATGCTTCAAGCAGTTTTTCCCAGCTCTCAAGGTTGCACTTCGCAGGCCTAGGAGGTCAATCCAAACCAAGAAGCAGCTTTCAGGAACCTGACTGGTATCCAAGGGCTTTTTGCAATGCCTTAAATACCCACTTCAGTACATACAAAACAAGCATTCTTTGAAACCAGAGATACAGCCAGTCTCTGGTTTAACACAAGTCAAACATTAGCCTGAGTGAGCTTGGAAAAGAGGATGTCAGTGTTGCCTGGCTAATTATGCCAGTAGAAGTCCTCTTCTTCACAGCCCCTTCAGTCTGTGTTGGTGGGCAGGGAGAAGCAGCAAGGCCCATGGATATGCAGAGGCTGTGAGTCTCCATGTAATGCTGCCCCTGCTTGTGCAGAGAACACAACCCAGGGTACTATATCGAAGTTGAATATGCCACAGTGCGTCCAATAGCTTGTTGGGCACTGAGCATCTCCATGGTGTGCTGCCCCCGATGGGGGTGTCTCTCACGGAGCGAGCCAGGAACCCTGCGCTGCACATGTGGCCGCCCGCCGTGTTGTGCCCTGGCTCTCTCTCCTCCTTAACCTCCTTCCAGGTTAGTAGTGCTCTGACAAAGATTTGTCTGACCTCAGTTTTTGCCTTTTTTTTCCCTCTCTCTCAAAGAAAAGTGAAATCAGGTTGTGATGAAGGGGAGCTGTGCCCCGAAGGGGAAATGCTTCAGTAGCGGAGAAAAGGGAGATAAAAATACTGTTCTCTTTAGCCTGGCAGTAGCCAGGAAGAGCTGTAAGTCTCCTGGGAGGTCTTGTAACTGAAGATCAAAGAGGCTCAGAGGAGTCTTGCATGCTTTGGAAAAAAATCTCCAGAAAGCTCTTAGCTCCATCCACAAGCCATTTCCCATCCAGCAACTTAGCCAGGGCAATATCTTGTGAGCCTCCTTTAGATCAGTGGGCTGAAAAGAGCAGAGTAGAACACAAGAGGGAATTCATGGCCCTGTGCATATTTCCAAAATGCGCTTATACTCTTTGTGGAGGCTCAGCGCAAAAGCTTAACGCAGCAAGTGGATGATATAAAAGGCAAGATGGGGACACCGCTCATGGCCTGGATGCAGACTGTTGGCCTCGCTCCGTGCTCTGCTCTGCGGCAGAGAGCCAGTTCGGAGCAGGCTCTGATCCTGGGGCCGGGTCTCCTGGGGGGCAGAGGAAGAGACGGCCAGTGAAGCAGTGTGCTGTGCTGCAAGCGTGGACCTTCAGAGCGGTGTCACAGACGAGCCGTAGACACCCAAGCAGAGAGCCATAAACCAGAACTAGCTCATAAGAAGACTGTTTATCCAGAGACGGAGCTAATAAGCCTGGCCACTATTGCTGAGCAAGCCAAGTCAGGATTTCCCCAGCATGCAGGAGTGTTACTTCGTTCTCAGCATAATTCTGCAGTAAACCTGTTCCCCCCCTAGGCATTAGTGGCAGATGACAGACCATAAGTGTAATTGCACAATTAAGACAGTTCTTGCTGCAGTTAATGGTTTCTTTCCTGAAGAAATGATACAGGCAAGAATGTTTGCACTTCGTCCCTTTCAAGTTTTCTGAAAATCATAAAAGACTAAAACATCTTCTGAGCAGAAAATAGAATAATATATTCACATTTTATATTCAGAGTGCTGGTACTTTATTCTGAATGATGCAGAAAATAGCAGGTGGACCAAGTATCCATCAGCCTGATCATGCACTCAGAAACACATGCTTTTGACTGCTTTTGTAATGCACAGCAGTCACTACATCTCCACAGTCAAAATATTTGGCTTTGTTTATAGATGTTTGAAACATCTCTGAAATTTGTCTTCCCAAGTGACTTCCCAAGTGACTAGTTTCTTCTAAGTAGAGATAAACAAATGCTTCTCAAGGTGTTCTCAGATCTCCGAGTCTTACAGGTTGTCTCAGCCCATGATGATACAGAAAGTCACTTCTGAGGGTGTAAAAGTCTCTGGGGCAAGTTTTCTGAAAAATGCCATCAGGGTATTGCCATGGACTCTCCATCCAGACTGCTGAGCCCATAAATCAAGACTCTCAACTGCAAGGAGGTACAGGAATGAGACTATCTTCAACACCCAGCCAATTAAGCCATCCAACACACGTCCTCGTACCTGCAGGATTTTCTCACGATCTCTGAAGGTACATCATAGGTATATCACTACAACATTTGGGGCAATCCAAATCTGAAGAGGGACAGTGGACAGCATGATGGTGGAGGTGCTTGATGGCTGAAAGCAGCACCGAGGGTCTGTCTCAAATGCCAGACCATGGATGCATGCAGCTGGGGAAGCAAACAGGGGCAAGTGGGGAATAAGAAGCGCTTGGGAACCGGGAGCATGTCTAATAGGAGTGAACGCGTTCCTGCCTACCAATCTGCCTTTTATTCTCAAGCGTGTTGGCTTTTTTTCTTCCATTTGTGCCGAATTCCTTTTCTCCACCACTAAGAGCAGAAGTACAAGGCAGCAGCTTCAGGAGCTGATTCTGGACAAACTGGAGTAGACGCAGCTCAGCTGAGGTGGTTTCCCTGGCTGAGGCCCCAGAAACATGCCATTCGACAGAAAGCCAGAAGAATCAGGGATCGACTTTCCTCTCCAATTTTATTTAACCCATCCTGCAATTGCCTCTTCTGTCACTGGCAGAGTTGGGCTTGGAGGCTGCCCTGGAGGCTGCATGCTAGCGATAAGCATAAATATTTTAACATTTCATATTAATGAAATTGACTACTGTGAGCTCTAAAGATAATAGCCATCGAGCTGTCACTCAGAACATTTTAGGCGCGAACAGATGCATTTTCCCCTGCAGCAATTTTCCTCTGCAAGAATAGTGATATTAAAGTTTGCCCAGAGAGCATTTTAGCAGCTCATTAAACACAGCTGCATATTTTGTGTAGCATTAAAGCAATTCACTTAGTAATTAACTAAATGTATGATAAGACTTTTTGACTAATACTGCTTTTCTCGTGCGAGTGATTGTCTCTCATCTCAATCTAGCGTTGTTTTAGTCGATGGCACAGCAGGGGAGGCTTGACTCTGCTGTCCACAGCGGGGGCAGTCCAAGAGGCCACCACACCTCCCTGACAGCCAGTCTACACACTGGGTTTTCATCTGAGCATGCCAGGTCCTTCTCCAAAGTGAGTGTCCACCTCCACACTGGATCTGCCAGTTTTTTTGTGGGTGTCTGCCCCCTGGGACTGTTGGGCGGCAGAGCCAGGGCTGCTCTCCCCCGTGCAATGTCCTTGGGCACCGCATGCTTTGCCAAGCTGGAGCACCTGCGTGCTAGGACCTGTCGGTCCCCTGAGCTACACGGGATGCATTAGTCGCCCCTTGGCCACCCTGTCCTGTGCTGGGCTCCCCGCATCCCCAGCACTGCAACGGCACATGATGGATGGCGCAACACGGCGCGATGTGCACTTCGGTTCCCAGCTCGCAGCACTCACAGGCACCTGGCCGGGCACACACGGCAGTGGCTCCTTCTGGGTCATCTCCAGCGTTCGTTGGCACCCTGAGGCAGGGGAACCCTGGGGACACCCCAGGGCTCTCAGCAGCGTTGGGCTATGCTCTCACGAGTGGAGGGAGGCAGGCCATTCCTGCAGCCAGGCTCCTGCCGAGCAGCCACGTCGCGAGCGGCCCCTTCGTACAGCCCATGGCGAAGTGCGGCAGATTCAGGGAGGTCCTGTCCACACAGCGCTTGCATCCTCGCCCTTGACAAGAAAAGGGATTCAGCGTTAGCTGCAGAGCTGCCGCCACACATCCAAGTCACAATTTCATTTCTATTGTTCATAAATTACCACCAGTGGGATTCTGTTTCTCCTCACAAGCAATGCGACCTAGGCATCCTTTGAAAAAACGGAGTACATCATTACACTGCAATGTCCAACGTTCCTCAGGATATTTGGGATATTCCCTAAATTTATAATGGACCCCCTCCAAGAGAGCACTGAGCATAATAATGTGGGTGCAGTTTTTAGCAGCTTCCCTGAATGTTGTTTTGTAACCAGAGAACTAAAATTAATTGGTGCAAATCTTGCTTTGGAGTATCCTGGCCTCATCACAGAAACATTCAAAAAGTTTTCATTTGTTTGCTTCCACCAGTACAGAGTATGTGTATGTGATGTTTGTAAGGGAGGCAGAAAACCCCTGGATCAAGCCACTTTTCATTACAGACTTTTTGGTGTAGACTGGCATTTATTTGCCTTGTAATTACAACACAGCCTGCAAACTCCTGCCTTTAGCAGAAAGCAGAGCAAGATTAGGAGCTTGCCTTGTCTTCTGAGGGTTTACTGTAACTTCACTACTTGACTTCTTCCACTTAATTTGTGAAATGGCGTTTTGTGTGTCAGTGACAGGCTGTAACGGGATCCCCTAAGAAGCTCTCGTGGCATTACTTAATGTGCTGCTGCGCGGGAATCTGTGACAACGCTCACCATTGCCTTTCCAGGCACTCGCAGCACCAGCCTGGCAGTGAAGCGCAGTCGATAGAAACATCTTTGAAATACCTCTGGAGTCAAAGTCTGCCACCCACAAGGGAACAGGGCATTCAAGGGATTACCATTAGCAGCCTTTCTCTGTTAAACAGCTGATTGAATTTCAATATAGTCAATCATGACTGGGCAAACTGGATCATATGAATATTAATAAACATCATTCATTTTGCACTGTCCCCAAGGTATTATTTTTCCCTCTTGTTGAGTGCAAGGAAGGTGCCGTGTAACTATGGAAACGTTCAAACTCACTTAGCACAAGTTTGGGGGGGGACAAAGAAAATGGAGATGAGATGCTTTTTTCTTCAGCAGATTTCTCATAGCTCCCAGATCCACAAAAAAAAAGACACAGGTTCTCTTAGGGAATGTGTTTCTCTTGTTCTGTGCAATTTAATAATAATCTGCATGCAGTCAAATGTTCTGTCTTGGTCTTTATGTCCTGGATCCTTCCAAGTATCTGGCTGAGCTTGGCGTTTCAGTGCCTAGGTGCTGCACAACTCACCATCTACGCAGGCAGAAAACAGGGGGAGCAAAAGCAACCCAAGGGGAGCTTTTGCTCGCACCCTTCCCCGTGAGACCCTCCCATTCAGAGGGAATATGAAGTCATCAAAGAAAAATTAAAAACAGAAAAACTGCATAAAAACTGGGAAAAAAGGAGCAAAGAGAAAGCAGTCAATCAAAATGAGACATTATCATGCGTGCATGGCTTGGGTTGGCAGGGTTGGAGACAATAAGGCAGGATGTTTATGAGAGTGGTGAGAAAAAGAGAGATTGTAGTGATAGAGTAGGCTGAATGCCAGCAATGAATTTATTAGCCGTGCTGGAGAAAAGGCACATGCACTCACATTGCATTTCTGCCTTGCCTTTGGAATGGATCAGGAGATTGTTCATGTATCAGAGCAGGAGGAAACATTTCCCAGTCCTTCACACCATGTCAAATAGCTTTTTACAATAGATGAACACATTCTGATCAGCAGGCCCAAATCATCTGTAGCCAGAGGTCCAAAGACAAGGGCTGAGAAGATCACTTGGCTTGCTGAGGTTCACTCTTAACTAATCCTGGAATAATTTCAACTGGAAGGAAAGTCATCTAGTCCAGGAGGGACCTCTGGAGGTCATCTACTCCACCCCACCCCACACACACACACTAGATTTGTTTTTTCTTGAGGCTTTTACATGCCTGTACAGCTGATGCAAGTCACTGACTGATGCAGCCAGGCAGTCCATGGGAGGCTGTTAATCTCATACAGCTGCTGAGAGCCCCACCACTTAAATAAACTCCCAAGGCCAACCTTTTAGAGAACAGCACTTGCCATACTTTGAGTGTCTGGATCAGGTTTTTGCTAGCAGGTTGGCTAATTCATTTTTCAACTCCTTGCTTCTTCCTGACTGGTCTACTGATTTTTAAAGCAGTCTTAAAATGCATCTTCTTTGATAAGTTTAAACAGAGAAATGGTTTAACTCCTCAGCAATGTTCTTCTTTTCTTTATTTGATGCTATTAACTCCTGGTGAAACAGCAGAAGGCTCACTGGTTCTTAATCGGGTTTGAAGCTAGTGATATATTTACATAACTCCTGGAGTGTTTAAGGCTTTGTTTGGAGGCTTCAGCATGAACATATTTTGGTGCATGTAATCTTCCATGCTGTAGTGGAAAACTGAGGCTATTACCTTATTCATTAGGAGGTAGAGGAAGATTCTTGAAACAATACTTAAATCATGTTTTGGGGTTTTTTCTGAGGTTCGGTGGTGTTGGGGCCCTGGCTGCTTACAAGGCCTTTGAGAATCTCCATAATCCATCCTAAACTCTGTCCCCTGATAACATTTGTCAGGGAAAGGCTCAGCCTAAGGATTTATCCTTTTCTGCCCTGGTTGGGAATGGATATTCCTCTGTGTGCCTTTAGTGCACACACTGAAAGCAACGCACTGGGCAAATAAAAAATAAAAATACAGCTCTCTGACTTCTCAGTAGCAAAAGGCCCTCAATTCATTTCCCTGGGAAAGGGGTTGTTAGTTTCTGAAGTCAAGTGTTCAGCCTCATAGCCTTGCAAGGATATATAAGATATCAACCTTTTTTTTCCTCTGTGGCCCTCCAACAAGGGAACAGAACTACACTGTGCACTAAGTGGCTCAGCAGAGTCATTTCTAGAAATGCAAGCAACTCACCGTTCACTTCTGGAGCACAACCATACAGTGACTAGGCCTTTTTTCTGTGGTGGTAGTGTTTTTCTGGGAATCCTTCCAGATAGCCTGAAGATGGAGTCTTGCAAAGATCTCTGCATAGAATTGTTATTGCTTGGAAATAAGATGCTTGGGGACATAATGTGCCTTCATCAGGGGAGACCTCTATTCTTTGCTATATGAGAAACAGTCACACCAGAGGCCCTCTGGACTCGAGACCATACTTCCTTGATAGGGCTCGGAGTGCAGGGTAAACCCTGAAGCTCCCACAAGGTTAGCTTCAGTTAAAGGCTTTGAACTGTGCAGCCTTACCCTGCCACGGGACTCCTTCGGGCTCAGCGTTGCTCTCTGACCTGTTTCCTCCCTTGTAAAATGGAGGGCAGCTGGGCACCATGAGTGGTTGCAAGGATCTGTGTGCACCCGGACCAAGGGGAATAGAGCCTCCTTGATTTGGTTGCTCCTAAATTTGAGGTTTTTCCCCTCAAAGGCTGAAGTTGCCTGTGTCAGGCCAACAAGCCCAGTTTTGCAAAGGCAGGAGGAGGGAGATGAAGGAGTGGGGTCAATGTGATCTGCTATGCCAATTCCCACCAGTGAACGATTTTGCCTTCTGTGCAAAGAGGTTCCCATGGCTTATGTTCTGGAGTGGGGCACCCCAAACATGCTGTTCAAGACCATCCCTTTCAATTATTTGCAAAGGCTCAAGCAACTTTCTATGTAATATTATTTGATTCACTTAAACTGCATTGCTTCACTTGGTGGGGAGGGGAGGCAAAAAAGCTATTGTAAGTAGTTATTTTATTACTGGTGCTAGACATACTGCAAAAAAAAAGTATTATTTTACCTGAAGCTGGAGTTCCAGTCAAGTTTTTCAACATAGTTTGCAAAGGCAGACAAATGATTGCAGAAATGGATCTCACACCCTCATCCCAAAACCTGGGAAATTTATCTTTGTGGTCACAGAGCAATGAGTACAGATTTTTTTTTTTTGACTGCTGTTGTGCTGCCTTACTAAATGCTTCAGTGTTCCCTCCAGAATTTCAGTCTGTTAGGTTGTGAAAAGGGGCAAGGTTTCCACTAGCCTGTGTAATGTGGGAGAGCCTGGTTACATGTAAGTGAAGGGTGTGTTCCCCTGGCTGATGGCTCCTGTTTGCACCCTGATGAAAATGGGAGAAGCCTTAGTGCTTCAGGGTGCAGGTACTCAAAGATAAATTAAACATCAGCAGTGAACTCTCATTGCTGGGGCTCAGTGCAGTGTTTCCTTGGATGTTACCCCAGCAGACCAGATGAGTCTTGTGCATGCAAGTCAACCCCAAAAGACTTTTGAGGGTAGCTCTTCCATGCATGTGGTGCATATGGGATGTGTGTCTCACAGCTGGTGTGAAGACTGGTCACCTGGAAGTATTAGTGTTGTGCCTCTTACACCCAGCAGGAGATTCAACTGTGATACTGCTGATTGCTCTCTCCCAGCATCACCTGTAGCCTAGCTCAGGTTTGCACTTCTGTTTCACAAATGCATCTCTGTTTTTGGCTGCTGCACAGCCAGTACTCGCTTTGCTGCTGGTTACTCCTTGGGAGGTTCCAGGAGCAGCTCTGCATTCTGCAAGCGCTGTGCACAGTGCTCCATAACAGCCCATACAGCAGGGTGCCCCCCAGGGACACTGCTCCCCCAGTTTTTAATCTGTGTTAAATCCCCCAGGGAGCGGTGTGCACTGTGAACGTGAACAGATGCCACAACCATCATTGCTGCAGCACCTGAGCCACTCGCATGAGAGCAAACCCTCCTATTAATGCAAACAGGAGATGAACGTACCAAGTGACAGGCAAGGCTTGGCCATGTGAAGGTTTGCTGGAAATGGGCATTGCCGCAGACTCCCAAACCTTTGGGTGTTCCCCATCAGACACCTGCAGCAAGCCCTCCCCTTGCCGCAGGAGGCTGGAGGGGAGAGAAGGGCTGGCTTTAGCCCCGGGCAGGGCTGCTTCGTGGTCCTGAGTCATTCCTGCTGCCTTCATCTATAACACAGCAAAACCTTTCTTAACTTTCTGAAGCTTTGGAAGCACTGGAGGTTAAATGTCTTTCTAAATGGCATCATTCCATAGTAGGTCAGCCCTCACGTTGGCCCTTGGGTCCTCATCAGTGTGTCTGACTCTTTGTAGGTTGAGATCTGTTGCACAAATGTTCAGGAGTGGAAAACGGCTTGAACTGATAATCTGCTTTCATGTGCTTTGCTTTCTTCTCTTTGTGTCCTTTCACAAGCGTCTGCTTAAGTCTTTGTTGGTGGAATACATTGGCAGCTTCTTTAGAAGGATGCCAAGCAAGCAGGAAATCAAATTAAGCATTATATATGAGAAGATGCTAGTTTTCAATTTTTAAACAATTGATTAGATCAAAATTTGACTAGATCTGCCTGAAAAGTTGTTCTACTGACTTCCAGTCAGTCTATAATTGTCTGTGTAGGATGCAGCTGGTTATGAGTACCATATGTCCAGAAATCTTTGGCCCTGCTTTGAGCAAGGTTTGGCCTGAAAGACTTCCAGAACTCCTTTGCAGCGTAAATTATTAAATGACTCTGACTGTGAACTGTCTTATTGTTTATAACTTCCCCGATAATAGGTGCGTACACAAGACAACCTATGCTGAAGGACATGATTGTAACTTTGGAAGTAACACTGTGGTTTCCTCCAGCTACAGGAATTTTGAACCTAGCTCTGTACCCTACAACTGTAATTTCAGAGATCATCCTAGTTTCAGTGACTGTACAAATACTATTCTTTATAAAAACTGCCCAGTAGCTTTAGTAATGGCAAAGAAATAGGGCTACCCTCAGATCCCTGCAGGTAAGAGGGACTGGATAGGAAAGAGCCAAAGCCTTCAAGATCTGATCCAGAACCTTGAGTCATATGAGGGTTTGCAGCATCCTTGTTGGACTTGAGAGATGACAGCCTGCATTTAGCAGATGGTCAAAAGGGGAACTGTAGCCCAGTTAATAAGACCTTGCCACTACCAATGGGAAAGCCATAAACTTTGTATTGACCTGGCAGTATGTGGTCTCCAGACTTCCTGGGATTTTCCCTGCCCTGGCTTTTGTTTTTTAGCTGGCACAACAGCTAAATTGCTTTGAATTTTGCTCCAGTTCCCAGTGATCACCGGTGGTCGCCCTCTGGGGGCGGCAGCGGACACAGGATGGTCCCAGGCTGGGAACACAAATCACCATGTCAGCCAGGTCCCTCCAGCAGTGCTGCCTTGTGGATCCGGTAAGCCAGTCATAGAGATGCCAAAGAGCAGAAAACCCAGATAATTGGGGAGCAATGGAAAAGAGGAGCACGTAAGCAGATTGGGTTAGAAAATGTTGCAGCTTTCCCATCTGTCTGTGGATTTTCCCTAGCCCATTTCCTCGCCGAGCCCAGTGGCTCGTGGGAGCCTGCTCTTACCAAGCTCTTCTCCCAAAGCCAGTAGCCATGCTTTTTCATGGCTCTCACCAAGAGGGTTGAGATTTCCCCCTCCAAACGCTGCAAAATCTGAGGCAGAGAGAGACAGACTAGTCTTAAATCTATTTTGCCCACGTTCGTTCTGTATTTCAGACCCTGGCATGAGGCAGTTCAGCCGCCCTGGCCCAGATCTTTGCCAGCAGTTCACAGGAGCCGCAGACAGCGAGTGTTTTTGAATTCATAAGTGTTGCATTAATTTTAAATTTCTTCCTTTGCTCCCTGAGATGTCAGAGTATGAAAAATCTCATCAACTCTTTTCTCTAGAAATGTAGTTTAAAGAGGAGATGACAGTATGTTTTAATTTTTTAGAAATTCTCTCAAGCAAGATGAATATTTATTTTGTGCTGGAAAGCATCCATTTTCTGACCATAACTTCTAGACCCCGTTATTCATAAGCTGTCCTTGGGTTTCTTGACATCCCTGGAGATGTCCCAGTCCTTGGCAACATGTGACTTATTAGGACTGGCTTCTACCGATCTTGAGTGGCTCCTGGGAGGATGCTGGAGACCTCAAGGAAGCCTGGTTCCCATTGCTGCTGTGGGAGACGTAGTCCTCCAGCACCAGCTCTTAGCACTCCAACCTCTTTCTTTCATGCTCTTAATGGGGTCAGTGGACATGAGAATACTTTTTGCTTGGTTCTTTGCTACATTGCTATCTCAAGAGATGAGCCTTCGGTGCGTGAGCCGGGTGTTATTAAGACGAGTCACACCAAGTAACTGAACATAGGAGGCTTGGCTGTCAGACAACAGGACACTGGGAAGGTTCGTGGCCTGTTAGCCCTGGGTACCACCCAAAAAGGCAATACTCCTTGTGCCAGTAAGTTCCCCAGCTCATAACATGTCCTTGCCAAGTCAAGTGACCAAGTGCAGGCAGGGTGAGAACACTTTAAACTGTCTTTACCTGCTGAGACTGTTTCCCCTTTACTCTCAGCACTGAAGGCTAGAGCTTATTTAACAGCCTAAGCACATGCAAGAGAAAGCTGTCCCAACTCATTGCAAAAATTGAGATGCTGCAGGAAAATAAATAATCTATTGGTCTGACATGCACCATTAAACCATATCAATAAAAGATGAATATGGGGTGACTTATGACAAACACTGCATTACTTGCTTTTATTTCTTTAAGTATAGTGTTTCTGAAGACAGCAAAGCACCCTAGTAGTCAAAGGAGCAGTTCCAATTTTGCCCCTGTGGATTTAGTGCTGGTAGCAAATGTCCCATATAGAATTTCTGCCCCCCTTAGGGAGGCAAATTATATCTTTCAGGATGACCAATATCCAAGTTGCCTATCTTATTCTTTGCTGTTTATACTCATGTGCCAGATGCAGGCAGAGATCTCAGCATGCAAACGAGAGCCTGCAGCTTTATTGTGTTTCCTGCTGTCAGTATTTGCAAGAAAAGGTCAGCAGATGTGAGGGTCTGTCTTCACCCCGTGTACTTCCCCAGCTGCTGTTCCTATGTGACATCTCCCTGCACCCTCTTCACTCCATCAGCCCCTGGGGAGCCAAGTGCTGAACATCAGTAGCAAAGCCTGGTGTGGCAGACTGCTGGGAGCCCACGCTCCCAGAGTCCATCCATCCCAGCACAGCAGCAACAATGCAACTGTGCCAAGACCCTGGACAGGTCCAGTGCGCTGTTACCATGCTAATCCTGACAGGACAAGTGTCTGTGTCCCCAGCCATGCTGCTGGGAGGGAGTGCAGCATCACAGTGCCAAGGTCGGCTGCGCATCTGACTGTTTGCAGGTGGTTTAGGAGATAGCAGCCTTCTGCTTAGTAAATGAGCCATGCCAGACAAGTGGAGCACAGTTCATTACTGCAAGTGGTGGGGGGGAGAACACACAGGCAAGGTAAAGGGTTTAATGCTCGCTCTGTTTTCTACTCCCCTATCACCAGCAGCTGCCGTACAGAAACTGACTGTGATATGTTTGATACCGGGTGGCAATAATATTTAGATCTCTGGGTAAATGCATTTATTTCAAAGCCGGAGCAGTGGTGTCAGGTGAATGCCACCTGGGCTCCCTTTTAGCAGCCTTCTGAGCCTGCCAGACCCTGCTTTACATACATGTCGATTGCTCTGTATAGCCGATTGACTCCTCTTCTGATTGCACATCCTTCAAACCAGGCACCCAGCATAACTCTTTCAAGAGGCGTCCAAACAATCTGCTGTTCTGCCTGCCATTCAGTGTACTTTCATGGAGCTGGCCACAGGAAAGCCTCAATTCACCTATTTCCAGCTTTTGCTTCAGCAGGTTATTGATGTACACATCATGCAGCACAGCAACGTGGTAGAGTAATGATGGTAGCAGTCAAATTAACCTTTTCACACATGCATAATCTGCCACGTGTTGGTTGCACATCCCTCTGTTAAGAGCCTGGCAGTGGCTTTTGGGACTCGCAGATACTATCTTGAAACTATTAAATCCTGAGGAACATCACTGTTGAAAGACTCCTAATGGCAATGGATGGGGAAGGCAGAAATGTGCAGGCACCTTCAGAACTGCAAGTCTATTTATGACCTTTTTTTGGCTTCGTTAGCACCACTGCTGTGCAATTGCATGTTAACTGTTTTGGATGGCCAGTGCACCTGCTCATTTCGCTGCTTGAATGGGAGCACAACCAGTGGCTGCAAGGCCCATGCTGACCACCCACAAGTGGAAGAGCAAAGAGGCAGAGCAGACAGCAATTGCTCTGTATGTTGGTACAATGCATCACAAGGAAGCAAGGGTTTCGCCTGGCACCACATCATACAACATTGTTGGATGCAGCATTGCTATGGTCACTGTAACTTTGTCATGCATATCCAAAATAATGCAGACACCTGGGATTTGTGTCACCTCCTCCATTGATGGTGCATATGCCCAGCTAATATGAAAAGTGAAGGACCCAGAACTAGTGAAGAAAACAAGTGTCAGACCCCCTGGCCTATAAAAATCTCTGCTTTAAAAAAAAAAAAAAAAAAAAAGAGGTGAAAACTGATTGTCGGGTCTGATCTCTCTCCCTGAAGATGGCAGCAGGCCAGAGATGGGAGGCTTGTGCAGTTCAGCAAGCCAGTGTACTAAACACCCTTGGAAGGTTTCAAACCACTGAAAGCTGACTGCTTGCTGCATTTGTGCAACTTCTGTAAATTTAACAAACAGCTGTAGCATCTTTGCCACTCCTCTGCAGCTGACCTTTGGTCCATGGGTACAGTGACTTATGTAGCAATATTGGGGTTTTGCAGTGTAGGCAGATTGGCACAGCTGAGGAGAAAAGGCAGCACCATGCTACCTGCTGGCCCCAGGCAGGAGGGGAGTGTTTGGGAAGGAAATAGATGATTTCCCTCACACAGAGCGACGGAGGGACCACCTGGGAGATAAAGTGCCACTGCTACTCATGATCATCTGGAGAGAAACACGAGGTTTTGGTAGAAACCTTAGGTATGTTCTTGTACTAAAAGGCAGCAGAAATCCAGTAGCGATGCCCTTGTGGACGCTGCTGATGGCGTTGCTGTGGCCTCTTTAACAGTACCTTGCCAAAACTGGATCAACTGTGCCTGTCAGTTGTCAATGTACACAAAAGCAAATGTCAAAGCTCAGGTTTCTATGGAGAATGTATCACGTTTTCCCCTGGCAACCCTTCCCTAGGCAACACCAGGAACTGGCTATTTTGTTTGCAGAAAGGGGCTGGATTCGGGGTTGAGGTGAGCATCTGGGCTGAAGGCTCCCCACTTGCCCCCTACCCAGTGGCCCAGGCAGGCAGGGAGTGTGCAAAAGCTCCTCGCTGCTTGGGGGTTTTCACTGTCCCCTGCTGTTTCCACCAGACCTGGAGGACCTCCTTAGCACCTTCTTAAAAAGGCATTACTTTGCATTTGTTGCTAAATGGCTATGTATTCCTGAAGCTGAAAGCCTCCTCCACTATGCAAAGTCTCCTGCAACCTGCCTTCTGCTGTCTCCCCTCCCATCAAGCCCTGGCGGCAGGGTCTGGATGACTCCCCCTGGGAGCAGGGAGCTGCTGTTTTGGAAACTTGTTTATTGGAAGCTGTTCAAGACAGCTGCTTCTTCCCTGCTGAAGTTGACCCAAAGTGTGTGAAGTCTTGCTAACTCCACCTAGCCCACCTTGTCTAGAGATGCTTCTTCTTGCGCGTCTGAAGTGCCTACCCAGGAGGAGCCAAAGCAGTGTGATGCATTGAGTCTGCGTCGGTATTATAATGGGAAAGCATCCATTGGGGAACAACATTAAACAGTGATTTAAGGCAATATGCCAGGCAAGAGAATAGTGTTTATGTTATCAATTGTTTAAAATTTGACACTTTTGCTGAAACAAAGGAGCTAGAGTGAGACTTTGCCATTATTCAAAGATAAGAAAACCCTCAAAATCATGTCCCTTCTGAAAGTTTTGTCTGCTGGCATTACAGACCTCACTGCTCATCCTTCACTGGAGCAGGCAGTGTTCCTTTGAACGGTCCATTATAAGCCTGCATTGCTGTCCCTCCCAGACAACACTGTTCACATGCCAATGACTAATAGTGTTTTAAATCTGTTTTACTGCCAGGGTATTTGGTCATCACTGGGGGGAAAAAATCAGAGCAAATACAGATGTAAATGGCAGCATGCCCACACAGCAGGCTCACTGTACCTGTTTTCTATTCTGGTGGGTCATCAGCTGGCACAGCTGGACAGCCCAGACGTGTATCCCACAGGAGCGTGGTGGGAGGTTGGGGTGCCCGAAGTGTCCTGTCTGCCTTGACGGCACTGCCCTGGGGCTGGTCGGGCACTAGTGGCGGCTCAGGTCATCAGCTTTCTCTCCAGCTTCTTGCACAGCAACCAAGCACTGGGTGCTTCTCTGGGGCCCCAGCCTCACCACAGAGGCTCTTGCAGGCCACTTGGGTCTCTCTGGAGATCACGTGGAGAGACTTAGCCTGCTATTTCCACTTCTAAGGAGAGGACTTTGGGTTCATCTGGGGAAAAAAATATTGGTTCAGAGCAAATGGAAACAGATCTTTCACAAGGGTCTTAGTGAAACAAAGCACCCCAAGGCCCTTTTGAGTCAATCTAGAGCTGCTTTATCTTGTCTGACTCTGAAGGTTTTGCTCTCAAGTGATTTAGCCCTTTAGAAAGTCTTTTTCTTAAAGTAGGGGGAGGAAAATAATTTCACTAAGCAGTTCTCCCGTAGGAGGAAATGGGTCCCTTTTGAGTTGGACCCTGATGCTGGCTGACCAGAGGTGAACTCCAGGAACTGGCTTTCAGAGCTGCACATTGCTCCTCCTCCATCCTTCATCTACCCAGCATACTGAGAGACTGGAAAATGCTTAAACCAATTCTCTTTGACACAAGACAAAACACATTCACCCCAATACGCTGGCAACAACCAGCTGCAGCAATGTGACAAGGTACAGGTGCTAAACAGCCATTTCACAAGCTGCAAGATTTTTTTCTCCACAAGTCTGTACAAGGCAAATTCTTTCCTCTCCTCTCAACGATGCACAGAAAGTGGCTTTTCCATTAGATCATTCAGTGCCTAAGTAAGAGTTGAATTCTCTACATGGCACAGTTACTTCCAAAAGGCAGAACTGAAAATAAATACTGTGGCGAACCTATCTGCAAGAATTTATGAGAAGCTAATTGGTTTTATCCTTAGCGACACCGCCAGGGTTACATCCTGAAATATGTGGAGTCTCAATGCTGTGAGCACGGGCGTACCTAGAGCACCTGAAGATAAGATAAAAATCCTGTTTAACAGATTATGTCTTGTGTCACTTTTCTGCCAGCAGCAGCAGCCAGGCCACCAGTGTCCTGCGGGAAATTGTATTTTACAGCTCGGCGGCGTATTTTTGTTCCATAAGGTACAAAGCAGCCACCGCGCGTGACAAAGAAACGGCCGGTTCGCGCGTTTCCGCTCATTAACGCGAGTCAAACCGCTTGTCACTGCGGCCGCCTCTCACCACCCCCCCGCGCAGCGCCCCAAAATGGCGGCCGGCCCCGCCCCCGGGCGACGGAGGCACGCCCACGCCTCGGAGACCGTTGGGGTCCTGCCGCGCGGCCGTCCCGCCGCTTGCCTGATCGACCGTTTGGCCCCGCGGCTCGCCCGGGGGAAGGGGGCCGTGCGGGTGGAGCGTCTCGGCGAGGTTCTGGCCAAGCGGCAGCCGTTGGTTTTCGCCACTCCTCCCCGTTTTGTCGCCGCGCGGCTCTTTCCCAGCCCTGGCTTTGTCATACGGCAGTGTGTGGGGCAGCCAAGTACGGTGGCCGGGAGAGGAGGAAGGGGGCCAACATGGCGGCGGTGGTGGCGGCCGGCCGGGCGTGCGCCTACGGTGTCTTCCGAGTGGCGTGGCGAGGTGATGGGGGGGGGGGGTGGGAGACGGTATCGGGGGCGCCTCCTCCGTGAGGGGAGGCGGTAACGGCCGTTCGCGGACCTCTCCCCGGTGGCAGCGGCCCGGGCCCGCGCCGTTGCCAAGGGAGATGGGTCGGCGAGCAGTTCTCCACGGCCGGGAGGGGGGTTACCGGGACGTGGCTGGGAGGGGAGCAGCTCCGGTGCCTCCCCGTGTGCGCACACGCAGACTTCTTTTCATCACGTTAGTTTTAACGAGGAGAGAAAAGTGCTTTTCTGTCCGTTGGCCGCAGGCCCTTTATCTGTGAAACTAGCAGCGGCTAGTGCAGCACAGTATTAAGTGGTTGGTGATCACCTTAGAAATAACAGATAGGGAAGCAACAGAGAGCCAGGAGTTGCTCCATGTGGGTACGGATCTGGACACGTTGCAGCTGCAATGCATTCCCTTGTCTGCTCAATTGCTCTGGTTCCTACAATAACCACATATCAATTCTGGGTTGTATCTAAGCAAAGCTAATCAAACTTTATAAACTTTAGCTATTTTTTAAAGCCTGTGTTCTGCCAAGTAACGTGAACCCAGTCGCTCTTGCAACTTATCTAGCAAGTGTGATAAATGTCTTAAAAACACTTGACTTTACAGTTACATTGTCATCAGTGGACAAGGTTGCTGTTGTCACTAGTTCGCAGCTTCCATGTCTCTTTTTCTTAGGCAGTAAAAATGTATATCAAAATACAGATGGGATTTAGGCACTCAAAGCTCACTCATCTTCTCTGGGTTTGGGGCAGTCCAGCTGTGCCCCAGAAACCTTCTATTTCAGCCACTTATTGTCCCACTGGAACAATGAGGATGGTAATATATGTCTTAAGATAAATGGAATGAGATGGTTTGCTTTCTAATCTGAGTACTCTTCTCTTCCCATTCTTTCCATCTTTCTTTTCTTCTCTCTTTCTGGACATTTTAACAGGTGGGAATATAAAATTGTTTTTTTAGACTTCTCTAATTCATCAGCACTCCTTTCTTCCTGCTTTTTAATCTTCAGTCGCCTTCCAAAACTCAAATGTATTATTTGTCCCAATAAAGGTTAAAGTATACTTAGGAGGAAGGAAAAACATGTGTTTTTTTTCTACTAAGGATCAGAGTTGACTTGAATCTCTCCTTCAAAAATTGTGATTAAAAAATTGGGAAGATTTTTTTTTTTGCTATATGAGAAATAATCCTGTATAACTGAAAATTGTTGCTGGGTGGCATTTTCTGAATATATAGTTAATCTTGCTGTAGGTTTTATGCTACAGTTTGACCTGCAGTTGACATGCTTCTCATAGGAGAATACTGAAATCTTCATTAACAATGATTTTAGGCAGCGAGTATTTTTGAGATTTTTGGGGCACAAACTTAAGGCAATGTAAATGTAGTTATTGCATAGCGCCTTAGATACCTTTTGTATTGCTAAGGGCCTTCCATTGCAACTCTGCTGCCTGCCTTTCCCTGCGGCTCTGTCTCCTTTGACGCAAGCTGCCTTGGCAGTGTGTTGCAGAGCCTCCAGGGCAGTATTTTTCCCTTGTTGTTCTCACGCTGTTGTTTCTGGGCTGTTATTCTCGAGGCCTTGCATCTGTGAACCCCAGTAGTGTTTCGTGGGTTCTCCTGGGAAGCAACTGCCACCAGCAGGAAAATCACCCCTTCATCCCCCTTTGCCTATCCTTTGGTTGCTGCTTTTGGATTCATTTGGGAACGCAATGATATGCTTTTACAGAGTTTAACAACCAACAAGCATGCAACCAGTGGGGCATTCGAGGGGGTCCTGATGAAAACTATATACGTGCTATGGGAAATTGTTACGGGGGAAACCATCTGCTGCACTGGAGAGACCACTCACCTTGGAACACATGTTCGCACTCACTCTCACTCACTCTCTCTCTCTCCTTCTGTTTCACTTTTCCCCCAAAGTAACTTCAGTCATCAATGTATGCCATCAGCTGTGGACCCACTAATAAATCTTTATGCCTGTGAACCTGTCTCAGCATCCTTTATGCAGCACAGATAGTTTTCATGTACTTAAATCCTAGGCAAAAAAATCAAAATTAACAACGCTAATGCTTGTGTGTCCTCTAGGGAAAGATTTCTAAATAGTAAATATTGCTGGAGCCTTGAGGTGGGAAGGAAGGTCAGATTACATTGGTAAAAGTTTTATTATTCAAGCTTTGTATTAGAACACCTGGAAGGTGGGCATCGTTTTTTGCATTCACAAGAGGGCCTCCCTTCTTTCTCTCCCACCCTCAAAGCCGAAATAAAGTTCTCTAGCCTTTTCAGCTCCTGTAGTCCTCTGAAAACTTCCTCCTCTTCCTCCACCACAAAATAAAACAATGTAGTTCATGAATTTCTGGGCTCTTTCTTCCTCAGGGCGATATATAATGTAGTGTCTATTCTCTAGCCAATCTGCAATCAAAGTCTTAGCTCTTAGGAAGGTTTGAAAACAGGCCAGAGGTGTTTCATTGGTGGAGGGAAACCTTTTCAGTGTTCAGTCAAAGCGTTTCTCCTAAAAAATAAAATAAAATAAAATAAAAATGTTCAGACAGACCAGGAAAACTAGAAGGCTGCAGCTGCTTCTAAAGCAATTAAGTAATCTGTGTCTTCTCAGATGTGACCCTCTAAGACTCTCTGATATGCTTACCTTTGTGTTCCACATTTAGTCCTGGTAGGTAGTGGCCTCTTCCACATGCTTTGATTTTTAAATACATTTTTTAGCTTGAGGAATTAAGTTCTTCAGATCCAATTGTTTTTCCAAGGTAGCTGGAGGTTTTTAATAAAAAGCAATGTCAGTGCACTGACTTCATCACTCCATGGACCTTGTGGCTTTCTTGAGCACTTACAAGATGATATAAGAAATACTAACCATTCTGAAATAACTGCTCTGTTGTGACATTCATATGATTATATTACTTCTGTGCAATAAGTTTTATTTGAATAAAAAAAGTAAGCAAAATGTTAAACAGAAAAACCCTAGGCGAAAAAAAGTTTTTGCCAAGTAAATGTTAAGTTAATAGCACTTGATATCTTCAGAACTGCAGTCTTGGAATTTAATCAGAACATCTCTGTTTTCTTGTAAATTAACTTTTTAAGAATGTTGTGATTATTTCAGGCTAGAGCCTCCCATTTGTATGCCTGGAACTACACCCAGGCAATTTTTACTAAGCTCTAATTATAACCACACAATAAGCTTCTTGAAGGCTCTTTTTTAGAGTTTTTTCACAATGCAGTTCTCACTGCTGAAACTAACTTCATGCAGCATTTCTTTCTCTCAAGTACAGAACTGGCTAAGAACATTTTTCTGTATTTAATTCCTCTTGAAAATAATTACAGGATTAAGGGTATTATTAAATTGTTGCCAATTGATAAAAAAAAAATTGGTTAGGGCTCAAACTTGCTGAACGCTGCATTCACTGGTAAAGTAAATATGTGTTCAGCATACTTGCTGTCTTTCAAGATGTTAGGTGATGTAGAAAGCAAATGGTAATGTGTGCCAGTTTGGGGCATGGCGTGTGGTGACAGGTGCTGCACCCTCTGCATAAATCTCCTAAAGGTGGTGAGTTGAACCAATATGTTGCTGAAGTAAATGTTAGGAAAGTTATAATGAAGTGGGTACAACCAAATAGTAGACTTGTATGTGAGCTAGAGTGAGTGTTAGAAAGAAAATTTTTAGGAACCAAAAGTTTGCAGAAATAAGATGGTTACTTTCTAGGAGCTGTCCCTTACTGAGAATTATTCACCCATTAGCTTTACATATCCATGTATCACAAGGCTCATTCTCCTGTGGTTACTGTTGCATCTTGTGAGAAAAATGAAAGGGTTTTATTAGGTGACTTTTTAGTGCTGATTTTTTTTTCTTTTTTTTTTTTTAAAGAATGAAGCATGACACTTAAAATCAATGCGAGGTTTTAATTGTTGTATTGTTTATAGCCAGGAAATAAGTATGCACTGAGGGGTTAATTTTCCTTTAGTGCAGAGAAGGACCTGTGTATAGCAAGCATGCATTTTTTTTCTGCTCTGTTGACTTGTCTTTTGCTGGTGGCAAGACATCGGTCCTGCACTCATGACCTATCTTGCTTTTACAGACATCTGTAGTACCAATTCAGTTTTGAATAGCTTACAGTAGGAAAAATGTTAGATTTTAAATTTAAAACCTGTCATGGGTAGTGGTGTTTGGAAGAATTATAGGAAATGGAGGATATGATGCATTAACTGAACATACTCACATGTCACAGTGCTGTTTTACTGAGATGTGACATTTCAAACTGTTTACCTTCCATAAATATTTTTATTCTTTGCTCTGCTTTCGAAGTGTCTATTCCCTTGGTAGCAGTATGTGCACAGCAGTGTGTGGGTACACTCTATTAAATATCAGCACTCAGTGTTTCAGGCTTTGGGAATCATGTTTTTCTGCCACATTTTCCTTCTCCATCTCTTGTCCTGCTACAGTTCAGAGACCAAAACTGTCCCTTCTCCCAGTGTCCAGAATATGGTTATCACAGTCCCTGGGCTTCCCTAGACATCTAATTTCGGTTTCCAGCTCACAGCTGGTATTCTCTAACTGCAAGTCTTAAAAATATAAATTGCTTTCCTGGTAACACTCTATTTAAAAAAGATTAAATCTTTATAGAAAATGTTAATAGGAGATTTGTCATATGTTTCAGTGAAAGCAAGATCTCACCCAAGATTTTTAGCAACTTCTGTTACGAATTAAGATACTCTGATTTTGTAGTACTTTTTAACATAGCTTTGGATCAAAAGACTTCTTGAGGTCAGTTGGAGGTCTTCTGACGCTTTTTATGTAATACCAATGTTTACTTGGCTTCTCCTTTTTTAACGTTTGACTTTTTCTTCTCTTCTGTGCCCCAACTATTCCGTCAAAATTCTTTTTCTGTAGCAGTTGCTCATCCGATACCATTGCCTCTTGATTCTTCTTACTGTTGTCATTTTATCCTGATTTTATTGCCTCTACATAGACTTTTTTCATATTTGCACTGTAGTTTCAGAAGAAGCTGGATTGGTATCTAGGGTGTGCAATTTCTTTGGTAATGAACGTAGGAGTAAAAAGAAAAACAAAAACCCCAACTTGCATTGCAAACCCTTTTGACAATGAAGTAAACTGTCCAGTACTCTTTATGTTTTGTTTTCCAAATGAATGTATTGTTTCTTAGGCAGAGATTTCAGGATGTGGTTTCATAGTACAGAACTGTGAAAGGATCCAACAGCTTAGCTGCTAGAAGTGCCAATGACCAAGGCAAACAAAGCATGTACCATTGAGTCTGGCCCAGCCTGCTAGTGTTGTTCCTGATGATGAGCTTAATGTCGATCAGTCATTTACGTAATTTTAGCTAATAATAAAGTGTTTCTCCAATAGATAACTAAAAATGAAATGTCTGTAGACAAACAGGATATAAAAGGAGCAGGACAGAGAAGCTAAATTAATTCTTTTTCTGAAAATTAAGTAACTGTGGATGAGGTTATGGGACAAATATGCAGGATGAGCATTAACAGACCTCCAGGATCAGACACTGTTCACATACTAATTCTAAGAGCAAGGATGAAAAAGCTGAATTACTCATAGTAGTTTGTAACTTCTCCTTTGAAACTTCTTTGGTAGCTGAAGACTGCAAGGTGGTAATGTGACACCAATTTTAAAAAAACCTTCTGGAAGAGATGAGGATAAAAAAGAAGATTATGCATGCCTTCAGTAAAGGAAAGTTATTTCTTACAAATCTATTAGAGCTTGTGTGTGTTTGTTGTTTTTTCTAAGAGACTCATGAAGATAAGGGTGATCCAGTTGATGCACTCTGCAAGATTTCCAAATGGGTTTTTGCAGAGACCCTCACCACAGGCTTTTAAGAAATTTAGCAGACATGGGATAAGAGAGGAGGTCCTAGCATGGATAAGTAATTGGCTGAAAGACAGGAAAGAGGGTCAGAGCTCTTTTGGTAGAGGTAAAGGTTTTATGTTCGTAAACCCTCCGGGAAAGGGGGAGAGCAGCAAAATAACTAATTTTGCTGCAGATAGTAAGTTATTTGAAGCAGAAAGGAAAGACTGATTGTGGAGAGTTGCTGAAGGACCTTAAGAAGATTGAGTGGGTCAGCAATAAAATGGTGAATGAATTACAGCATAGATAAAGTGATGAAGAATGCCTTAATATCCAAAAGGCTAAATTAAAACTAGAGAAGACTGGTAGAAAGGGGAGAAGGGTTGCCAGAAGTATGATAGCAACAGCTGAGCAGGCCAGGACTTTTCAGCTTGGAAAAGAGCTTCTTGGGGACGTATGAGAGAAGTCTGCTATGTTACACATGGCACAGAGAGAGTAGATAGGAGTTGGCCGTCTCTTCCGATCTGAGGACTAGGCTGTGGAGCTATTAGGAGCCAAGCTGAACGTAATCAAAAGGAGCCAGTTCTTTATGCAATGAATAGTGGACTTTGAAACACCTCAACACAGGATGTTGTGGATGCAGGATGTTTACATGGTTCTGAGGACATCACCTGAACCTAAAGTAGTCAGGGACTGAAAAAATAGTAGGGAGGACAGTATCATACGTCTTTGCTGTTTTTACTTTCCCAAGCAGCTGTTGCAAGTTGTTGTTGGAGACAAAATACTGAACTAGAAAAGCCATTAGCCCAAACCAATACATCCGTTCTTACAATCTCCAAATGAGGTTGTTTCTCTAGGAAAAGTGTTAAGAACCAGATGTATCAAGTCTTGGTGTTAAAAAAAGTTCGTTCTTGGCAATTATCAGTCGATGTGCTCATGTATGTGAACAGATCATTTACAGGCCTGTAGGAAGCATGTGAAGTGTAACAGTGGGGAAAAAGTAATTGTGCCACTTGAGGTCATGTTTGAGGTATGACAAAAGTCATAAATGCGAGAAGAAGACAGGGTGCAATTTTGCAAGTTATTTGGAAGTAATTTCCAGCTGTAGGCAATTAAAGGATGTAACAAGGGAAATTATAAGTACTGCCATGCAATGCAAATTGAAATTACTTTGTAGATAATTGATGGTTTTTTAAAAAAATAGATTCTCTAATTGCATGCGATTCCAAAAAACAGATAAATCTCTCATGTAATTTTCATAAAAATTGTTCTCAGTTGAACTCTTCATTTAATCTTGTAGATTAACAATTTGTCATTAAAAGCATATTAAGAACACAAAACAGCTCAAGAATTGGGTGCTTGTAGGTTTATCGTTAACATTATCTATGCACCCTGCATGAAGTTCTATATTAGGGATGACTGCTAATTCAGTAGAAGTTTTGAAATAAAAGGAAGCATTTGAATGGTGACTAGTATATTGTTTGTGGGTGTTTCATGCTACGACTCTAAATGAACTGTTCTCTATTCTCTTTGAATTTAACCAGATATTTAAGAATGTTTTCCTCTTTATTTTTGTGTGTTTCTAGGCTGCCCTTTATTTCATGAAATTTAATGGTTTTTCCACAACATTTTCATAATGGAGTTTTATTAGCTACTTTACCTTTTTGATAGGAATGAAAGAAGATAAATTTGCATTATAAACATTATTATAAACTTTACCTTGAGAGAAATTTTTAGAACTTCCTGCTTCATTACCCCAGTTAACTGAATTAATTGTTACTTGCCTAGGAGAAGGTACTATTCTAACTTCAAAAGATGGGCTGTTGTTTTATTGATAATAGATGTTAACAGAATAGGACAGAAGTCATACATATGTTTTGCATTTAAAGTCTACTTGAAAAGATTGAATTTAAATGCCTTTCCTTTAGGAAGAAGTAGAATTTTTTTTTTTTTTTGTATTTACAATATAATTTCTGATTAACAAGCTGAATAGTTACTTTCAAAACTAGAGGAGTATATAGCTTTTTTTGGGTTCTTGAGTATGCATACTGTGTGGACTGATTATTTTGTAGGTAGGAAAAATACTGATTTTGGATAACTCATGTTCTTAGTTCTAAAGAAACACCACTCTATGCTGGGCAATAAATGGAAGTATGTATCTTGCTTTCATTGCTGTAGGTAAGCCCCAGTTGTAATATGCTCCTTTTGGCTAATAAAATAGCATATCTGTATGTCTTGAATGATTTTTTTTTTTTAAGCTGTACCACCATGTATGCTGTATTGAAGTAATCTGGTGTGTAGATGACAAGTGCATGTATAACTGGCTAGGTTTATAATAATCAAATCTGCACCAAATCCAGAGGGCCACTGGGCAGGTATTGCTGGAGGTACGTTCTCCCTTTCAGGAGCCCAGAGTGAGCTGGGTTGGCATAACGCAGTATGGTGGGCAGAGCCTCTCGTTTTGAATGTGGAGCTACTCTTTCTGCCTCCTCAAGTACATAACTAAACCAGGCAGTCACCTTTAATTATTTAGGCAAAGATGTTACACTCTTCAGTAGGCTGATTTCAGGTTTGGATTTCACAGTGTGTAGAGTATTTTGTGATGTGTTTATTTATCTCTGTTGATTGTGTTCAGGAGCATTATTGCATGTTTTGCTGCTGAGAGAATATTTCTCCTTTTAGAGGGTGGTTTCTCGCTCTATCAGCTATATGTTAGAAGCCTTCTGGCTTGCTTCTGTTTGTGACATTTTCTATTGCAATATTGTTCCCCCCCTGCTGCAACTTGCTTTGCACTTCAAGACAGAAGGTGTAAATCAAATTCCCTTTAGAAATTAAACTATATGAGTAAATGTTCCCATTTTTTTTTTCCATTGTGTGTATTTGAGGGGAATATTATTTTCAAAATGAAAATATTCTGTATCTTAACACCTCTGTGTCTTCATCCTCAGGGTTTGCTTCTGTGCCAGTGAAAGGGAGTTGCTGTTCCTATTCTAGCCTGGCATGGGCTCTGCAGACACGGTGTTCCATCTCCGTCCCCCGGAGCGTGACAGTAGAGCAATGCAGACAAAGCAGTTTCTTCAATATGTGTAAGTCTCGAGTTGGATTGCAATTAATATCTGAAAAAAACAGAAGAGGGATAGAAAACTTTGCTTTGGACAGACATAGTCATCATGACAATCTATTTATAGTGACTTTTTGTTCCTACTCTAGTTACATATCTCCTAAGCTTACTGTTGTAACTACAGCTATTGACAGAATTGCACGCACAAGGTCAGTTTATTAGCTTTTAATAGCAAGTGAGGCTTCATCTCACAGTGAATACATTTAATATACTTCATTGGGTGGGAGGGGAAAACACCTTCCCCTCGGTCTCTTAGTCCTTTATTGAAAATATAAATTGTATGTTTATTTTCCAAATGCTTTTTGAGCTACAGGCAAGACATACTATTCAAGCTGTGCTGTCTCAAAAATTAACTAATTAAAAAGCAATAAAGGGCCAAACAGAAAGTGTTGACAATGTCCTGCTAATTGTCTGCCCAGCTGCATTATTATCCTCCAGTCCTGAAAGGAATTACACAGATGCTTAACATAATTGAGAAATGATGGCTGTTTAAATTCACACTTGGGACTATGAAGTAAGATAGCTGAGGGGCAGCTGTCCCTAACCTGTGGCAGTTTCCCATGGGGGAAGGGAAGGAGCAGGAGAACATCTCTGGCAGAGGTAACTGCAACAATTTGAGATCACAGCTCTTTGACTTTTTGTAATCCATAGAATACAAGAGCTCTGCTAGATCAGACTTTCAGAACTGACAGTTTTTTCTTATGCTTCTCGATGTCCGGGTAGAAAATACTGTATTTCTTTTCCTTACGTTTTCTAAGGAAGTAGGGCTTAAACAATCACGCTGTCTGTCTGTTCCTCTTTCTTACTCAGTAAACTTTGACCATTTCAAACCAACTTAGGGGTGGAGAGATCTTCAAAAACCAGCAAAGGGCTGCAACATGAACCAGGGACTCTATGCAGGAAAGGTTTTCTAAGCATCCCAACTGCATAAAAAATTCAATTGGAACTTTCTCTTGGGCAGCCAGGCAGTCACAAAATAAGAATCTGTACAAAGCTAAGCACAGTTATTATTTTGTTTATCTTAAATTAAAAGTGTAGCACTGCAAGTCATTGCAATGTGGTTATAATTTGTAGGTTAGATGCTTTCTTAATTATGCCTCTGTTCATATTCATAAAGCCTAGATGAGGTCTGTCTTACCAGGAGTTTTGCCAGCCATCATTTCACTTGTTAAATGACTGCATTCAAAACATTTGCTACAATGACATCCTATTGTTTGACTTAATAACATTTTAAACAAGCTACATTTAGGCAAACTACATAAAACTACTAGCTTATTTAATAACAGCTTGCAAGAATTTAAGTGTACCTCCTTTATGAATCCAGCAGAGATTGTAGCCATCAAATCTGGAAGACTGAGAGTTTTATGTTTCAAAGTGCTGTTCTTCTGACATCAGTTTCTATTATAGAAATCAGTCTATGGTTTTGTTTGTTCTTAAAAAAAAACAAACTCTGGACAAAACAATATGATGCTATCATTTAAAGTGCTGTGCTACTTCACTTTATAAGCTGTTGGAAGGCCATTTTGTTAAAAAGGCAGGTTGCAAAAATGTGTTGGACATAAAAAACTTGGTTCTTAAGAACCATTTTCTGCTTTTCAAAGCAATCAAGCAAGCTGGATAAATAAGAGATCCCACAGGACTGAAGAGAGTAGAGTAATTGTTTTTTCTTTGTTCAATTCATCATGCAGTTCATTTGGAAATGTAAAATTATTCTGTTGATTTCAAGCATGAGCCAACTCTACAGAGTCCCCATACTAATAAGGTAATGATATATGGAGCGTACGATGCTACTCTTTCAGTTATGATTACTCTCAAACTTTTACTGTTTTTTTTCCACTTGGATGCATGCACTGAACAGATATGCTGTTGAGTTAAAAAAGCAGCGGTTTTGTGCGGTTCATATGTAGCTTTCCATTTGTGAACGTAAATTTAAGTATTACAGACCAGGATGTCTTGCCCCAGGTTGTCATGGGGCTGAGGACGTATCACCTGCCTGCCATATTTGTATGGTGTTTTCTGAAGGATATTTGGGAGCACGTGAATCGGAAAGGTTGTTGTCAGAGAACAGGTATATGCTGAAATGGGCCATGGAGAATTGGGCTTTGGAGGTATCTGGAAAGAATATTTAAGTGCTGAGGGTAGCAAACAGAAGCTGCATTTGCGTGAGTGGAAGGTAGGCTGGCTTAGCGCCTGGGGAGAGCAGGTATGTGGGAGACTCCCAATAGCCGATTTCTGTGGAGTATCTTTGGGAGAAGAGGGGGACGTTTAAATGGATGGTGAGGCCGTGGCAAAGCATTGGCTCGATTCTGTGGGTGCCAAGGGGAAGGGGAACTCTGGGGCTTTATCGAACTGACTAGAAGAGGAGCCCTGTGGGGCTGACTTGTTTGCAGAAGGTTTGAGGCCAGTGCTGGTTTTATCTTAGCTGTTAGATGTTTGCTTTTTCGATTTGCAGCGTCTTCTGCCCTTGCAGCTTTTCAGATTCTCTTAGGTACAGTTTTGTGCTCCGTCCCAACGATACAAGTGGTGAGACAATAAAAAGGAAATGGCTTTGCCTTGACAGGCAGAGTCCTTTGACCAAAGAGCTCCAGTGGCGGCTGTTCCTATGCTCCAACTGTATGCATGAAATTGCACCGTCGCAAAGCTTCCTCATGATGGTGTCTGTCAGCAACATTGTCTTCTGCTCATGCTGGCCAGTCCCCTTACTCACAGCTGCATCTCTCCCCTTCTTTTTGCAAGTGCTGCCAGGCTTTTAGTACTTTACTATGATGATTTTTTTTTACTTCTATGAAGCCTTCTTTCTTCTCTAGAAATGCTCTCAAAGCAGTAGGTTGGTTTTATTTTTCCTACCTGGTAATATTTTTGGTGGAAGGCTGAGGGTTTCATAACTGCTCTTCTTGCTAAGCTGCTTTCCCTTCCTTTTTTCCATGCTAGTGTTCTTTGAATAGTTAAAAAAAAAAAATCAAAATTCAAATGAAGTAAGATATTAGCTATATAAATCACATTATGGCACTCATGTTCTCTAGCAGTGGAGTTGTTTCAAAAGTATGGCAACATTAAAAAATGCAGATATGACCGTTTTATATGAAGCAATTTTCAAGTGAAGTGTCAACCAAATGACAGTCCTTCTGACTGAGGAAGGTGACAGTACTTTTCTATCTCATTAGTGAAGGTTTACTTCTCTTCCATCATAGTCTTAAAAATGTTAACAACCTCTTGTTAGGAGGGTCGTCTGTACCTTCAGCTTGACCTTTAAAAGCAGTTTAACTCATTTAAAGAGGAGGAATTGCAATTATCTGGTCCTTCTCCAGTAGCAGCTGGCTACTGCACTCCAATAGAACCGTACACAGGGGTTTGTTCTTGTCCAGTGACATATATCAGTGAGTCTGTAATGAAGTAATTTAAACCGATCTTGTTATCCTAGGCTTAGCTTCTATCCCTCCCTCTCTTCCTCCTCCTACCCACCTACTATGAGAAGCAGTTAGGTTTACAGTCTCCAAAATACTTAAGAGATTTCACATGCTTACTTAGAGATATTATGGAAGGGCCTGATTTTTTCAAACCATATTGAATACCTTCCTTTGAAAAATCTTGCCTCCTTTTCCAGTGTGTCTAAACAGACCCTGGCATGTGCAAATAACGTCTTGCTTGTAGCTGTTTCAGCCCAAATTCTGTCTGAGAGGATAGGGCAGATCTGTTTTCCCTGCCTCTCAGTATATCTACGTGCTTTCATGTGCATGCATACAGGCTGGGAAATCCCACTGATCCAGACTTTCTGTACAGATCCTTAAGCTTCCAATCTTTGACAAGCATTAATTAAAAAAGTGTTGTATACGTTTCATGGAAGAAGTATGTGTCTATGTCTGAGGTATAGCTGAGGCAAATGTGAGGTATGGACCCTGTTTTAATTGGATAGTCACAGATTTGGGTTGAAATATAGGGGCTGTCACTGTCGAAGGCAGCAGAGGCACGCAGACGTGTCCTGAATACTGAAACCATTTGACTTGCTCCCAGACACAATATCAGGCTGTTATGTAGAATTATACCTGTACGAAATAGCTTTGACCCCAATCATCCAAATCCTGCGGTAATACCAAGCAAGCACAATTTCCTCAGCATCTGTTGTATATCCAAGCGTATGTGAGACTAATGAGCTTTTATGTGAAACTGTGATTATATCAAATTTATGCTTTCCCACTTAATGTATTAATTGCATTGATTACTCTTGGAAACAAATGAAAAGGAAGAGCTTAAGTTCTTTGTTGCTAGATGATGTCTCCTATTAGGTTAGAATATGGAGTACAGAAGATGACTGTTTTGCAGAGCTTTTAGACCTAGTTTGTAACAACCAAGGGGAAATCATTTAGGCCAGTCATGTAAAATCATACTGAGGAGAAACATGTGTTGTCTCTGGAGGTTTTGCTTACTGTAAGGAATTGTACTCAGTATAAACCTTTGTGTTTGGGTTATTTATTGGAAACATCACTTTTTACATCACATACTTTTAAATTACATTTTATATTAAATTTTCCCAGTTCTCCTATGTGAGTTTGCTTTGGATAAAATTGTTCATTTTTCTGTCTGGCCTAATTTGAGGATCAGAGTTTAGAAAAAAAAAATCCTTTTTTCCATTTTAAGAGATTATTTTATTAACTGAGTATGACTACACCATATAAACAATTGCTAAATTACCACTAGTCACTGCCAACAATAAAATGTGAACAGTTTTGTTGTTTCAGCATTAACAATGCTATTAAGATCTCCAAATGTAGAACTGCCTTTTTTTTTTTCCCTTTTGCAAGGGGGATGTCTGTGTGCGCATGTGTTGAAGAATAGCTGGTTTATTGTTTTTAGTCAGGAGAAGGAGAATGAATATAAAATGCCTTAAAGTTAATAGTGCTGATGGATGGAGTTGTTTCTTCTGGTTTTGATTTGCGACTGCGCAGTACATCTTTGGTGAAGTCATCTCAGGCAAGCAGCCGCTGGTTTTTTTGTTTTGTTTTGAGGAAGTGAACCAGACCAAGGGTGTTGAGTTTGCAAACCTCACTGAAATCGGCATTCTCCAAATCTGTCTGGTGACACTGACACCATCTTCTTAATACTCTTTAAAATACAAAAAGCTGGAAATGAAAGATTTAAAAGATAGTAGCCTGAACACAGCATGTATTAGCTAAGTTAAGGACCTGTTTTCCTTGTAAGCTGCTATGAAGAAGAAATGCAAGTTCTCAGTTGTTTGTCAGGGTTTACAGCTGTTATTTACAGCTGTTTTGGTTCTTTGTTTCAGTTAACAAGTTTTTATCTATTATTGTTTAGGTTTGTAGCAGGATTTATTCAGGATTTGATTTACGGTTATTCTGAGGAACCCATATCTGTAGCTTTCCACTAACATGTTGCTGAATTGTTGGTTTTAAAGAAATGTAAAATTCTCCTGCAAAATGCACGGTGGCAGCACACTGGAAGTTTGCAGTTATGCAGAGTTATTCATTGTGTAGCAGTATGAATGCATCTTTCGGGATAGTATTTTCCAACTGCAAAGATTTCTTTGTAATTTCAGAATGCAATAGTTTTGTTTCTGGTTGCCCCAAACTTTCCTGTAGGTAGAGCAGACCAATGGATAAGTTATAGAGACATCCTTTGCTTCCAGCAAATTTGCAAACACGCCTAAACAAGGTTTGTTCTGCAATGCACATAATGAGACCTGTGGGGGGGGGGGGGGTTAATGGTATTATTGAACTTATATAAATAAGCAGGTAGCCCTTAGCACTTCAGCAGTGCACAGAGGGTTTTTTTAAAGTTTGCTTGTATAAGAATACCTACAGGAACTAGCACTAACATTAAAAAAAACGAAACAAATAGAAGGCAGAAAGCTTGTTAGTGGATGAGGTTCTTTCCTGTTTCAATATTGTGGAAACCCAGCTAGCAGTAAGAGGGAGAAGTGCTGCTCATGAAAAAGGAAACTGTCAGAAGAGCAGAGGTGTGTTGCTCTTACAGTGAAGATTTTCGGTGGCCACTGTGAAAACAAACTCAATGTGCAGAGCATTTGTCTGTGTCCCCTAATTTCCCTTGGTACCTTTTTTTCATAAATTGGCATATTTGTCTTTTTGTAGCAGCTGTTAAATTGTTAGAAAAACTGCTTTATTATGGAGGTGACTTAGCATGGAAGCTGTGACATAGAATCCAAAGTACTAAACTTAATACATAGAGGTATCTTTGTAGGGACATTTTCTAGACTGGCCCAATTTAAACATTAAAAAAAGTGGCGAGGGATTTGTTTGCTATGTGGCATATTTGCATTATTTGCCATAATGGGCATGTACATAACTTAGAAGGACAGTGTCAGAATGACTAATTTTCTGAGCTCATCAGCACCGTACAAATGTATTAAATGCAAGTACAGCGCCTTCAGGTTTACAGGGATGCCATGGCTCGTGGTAGGGAATTTGTTTACTGATGTAGGTCACCAGAATTAGGAGGTTTATGCATTAATCAGTTCTACAGGAGGGTGTCTGTTACTGGCTGTATCACTTTACCAGAAGTTTGAGAGATTTAATAAGATTTCCAAAGAGCATTTCAGCCATTGCTGTCTTCCATTTTACAAGTGGAAAAGGCATCTGAGCATAGTTCACTCAGGTTTGGAGCTTTGGCAATTAAGAAATACACTTGGTTTTGGAAAAATTGGTGAAAAAATGCTGAAATGTCATTGTGAGCTGTTATTGAAAATAACAGAAATATAGGTTCAAATCCAATGCAAGCTAGATCTGTTCAAAGTTTTGAAAAATTAACTGCTATTGGGTTTTTCAGGCTTCTGAAGAATGTTGTCATTCCTGTAGACCATTCCAGTTAGCTCTGATGAGACAGGGTTACCGTTGTCTTTTCTGGTACGTAAGATCATAAAACCCTTTTTAATTGGGACAGTCCAGCTCTGCCTGCACCTCAGTGATGAGACTGTTGAATAATTTTGTTGCATCGTGTCAGTGCCCTGCATTAAAAATTCCTGTTCAACAGGGTATCAATTTACTGACAGTGAAATTGTCACTGAGAATCTGTGTAATTTTAAAATGGGTGGATTGCTGTGTTCTCATTAATACCAGTATTAGATACTAGCCATATAATCAAAATGGTAGAAGGATTAACTTAGATAATTAAGTTTCTAAAATCTCACCAAATCCTGCTTTAGAAGGATTACTTACTCCTTACTGTTCATGAACACCGGCAAGATGACCTCTCCGGAGGCTTGAACAAATGAACAAACGCTTAAATGTAATTCTCAGTAGTGAAGAATTTGTTTAAAACCTGTCTGGGACACAGACAGACTTTTTGTTGTCTAATGTGTAGTTGCATGATTCTTACCAGAGACACACATCCTTAAAATGTTAGTCAGAGCTGTAGACTTCTGAAAGTAGAACCATATCAAACAACAGAAGAGCGGGAGTGAGTTTGTTTTTAACATCCTCTACAGTGATGACATCTTGTTCTACAACTTGAATCATCTTGGCATCTTGGAGCCACCAAGCTGTACAGTTAGTGACACTATATTTTCTCCAATCTCTTCCTACTTCAGCTATACCTGGAGGCCAGCTCTGAGTATGGGCCCAGCATTTGCTTTTCATACCTGGGCCTTTTCTTAATTGATCCTCAGAGCTGCGGGTTGTGGTGAGGTAGTAGGAGTGCATGTTTTTTCCAGGAATTTAGAGTCCATACTGTTGTTTCAAAGAGGTCTCTCAAAAACAACAGGTATCCAATACAAAAACTATATGATTGTACTACAGTAGCGTCTAAGAGGTTTCTAAGAGTAAATTAAAAATCAAGCGAACTTATAGAGCTTGAGAATGACCTTGGTGATCAGACCAATGTCCGTCTAACCCAGCATCCTGCCTCCAGCAGCAACAGATGCTATGGGAAGAGTGTAAGAATAGGATGAGCATGTAGGAATACTTCCTCAAAAAGTCCTCACAGCCTTCAGTGAGTTGTGACATGGCATTTTGTGCATCTATAGCTCTAGGTGGCTTTTTCATCTGTGAATTTGTTCAGCTGCTTTTGAACCTGCATAAACTTTCTGCCATGAGTGCGTTCTCTTTTCCGGAGGTGGAGAAGCATGTATTCGTTAGAGAAGACAAGGTCAAGGAAATGCTCTCTGCACTTGAGTGTGAAATGTCGGGGTCTGTGATGCTTGGTCCCTGGAGGAGTTGATTCTGAAGCCGCTGACCTGCCTCTGGGAAAATTGTCTGCTTTTGGTCATTAAGCAGCTGAGTCTAGACTGTGTCATTTATCTAAAGCTGAAACTTCATGTGAATGGCAGTAGGATAAATAGGCGGCATATACTCTTTAAAGATGCTGTTTCATATTTCATGTCATGCATGGAGTGTTTTTTCCAAATCCTATTTTTATTTTGGAGGGGAGCGGTTAAAATATCATACCTTCCTAGAATTCATCTGCTAATAAAAATACGTATTCGCAGCCAAAACCTGGAAGTTAATGTTAGCAATTGGAAAGACCTTATAAAGTTTCTTAAGGTAATAGAGATACATAGATGTAATGGCATTCGCGGGCAATAGTGCATTGGAGTAAGCACATTTATTATGACATGTTCATAAATCTTTTTATTATGTCAGTAATATTAATGTCTTTGGATCTCTGCTGCTGTTCTGCTGCAAGACAATTTTGTCATCAGAAAACCTTAAGCAAAAATTGCTTGTAAGTGGAAAATGTCAGCCTCTTTAGCTGTTTTACAAAATTAATCCTTTCTTTCCCTTTTACTTAAATCTACAAGTAATGCTCCCATCAGTTTTCCAACTTACTGTTATTTTTTTATTTTTTTATTTTTTTATTTATTTTTTTTAAGTTTATAGTCTAAGCAAGCCGGGAACTCTCATCTTGCAGGAGGCAAGGAAACCTGCTTTTAATCTCACAGTTTATCAAGACCTTGTATTCCATTTTCTGACATGGTTTATAGCAAGACTTTGTGGTAGTACTTGAGAGTTACTGAGGTATGGTCTAATATTCATCTTCCACTGAAGTAAGCACTAAGACTGTCTGGTTCCAAAAATTGGGGAATAGTATAAAAGTGCACAAAAACAAATCCTTTTCGGAACATTACAGCCATCTTCTATGTAGAAGATAAAACGGAGTGGCGTCATACAAACCTATTATTGGCAGTTGTTGGTGATCAGCTTGCATAAAGCATGCTTTTAACAAAATTGAATAGTGGATTTTTTCCTAGGCCACAGCAATAAAATCTTACACGTCACACAGTGTCTCTTTTTCAGTTAATAGCTATGTGCTGTTTGGTAATTGTCTGGAAACATGCAGTGGCCCTGAACGACTGGGGCTATTTTAGCTGTGGAAGAGTGAACACAGCTTCCCATTTTACTGAGTTGGCGCAAAGGCAGAATAAAGGTAAGACCACAAATCATTATGAGGCTGCATACCTATTGTTCTCTCTTCATTTCAGAGCATCTCTGCAAACGTGAAAAGCGGGATGGAGATACTCATTTCTGTACGGGGTTATATCCTCCATTAACCAGGGTTTGCTCCTGCCTCTGTATATGCTCTCCAATCATCTTGATAGCTGCCAAGTCAGATTGACCTTTCTTATGGTCAGATTTTGATTTTTTTTTCCATTGCTGTGTTGTCTGTCCGTCTTCAGTAATGTCCCCACCATTGTAATCATCTTGACTGCAGCCTATTTCCCTTCCTGTCACTTTGTCTTAAAATCAGTTTGATATCTCCCATCTTACAAAAAACTCTCAGCTTGGTAGCCTGCAGGCTTCTGATGTGTTTCATGAAATTCAACGGATTTCCAAACTCATGATGATATTATTATAGACTGATTAGCTGAACTGCACTTTGGTACCAAATGTGACGTTTTCCTCTGGTTCTAATTTTGTCAGATTTTGTGCGGTGCTTGAGGCCAATACTAGTCTCAGCCTGACCTCGTCTTTGCTGAATCTGTTGGCATTGACTTGTCTCCTTTGGTACAAAGCAATCTCCTTTGTGACTTTTGCTACTTTCCCTGTTTTGAGATTAAGTGATTTTTATCATCTAGATATTTAGAATACAGTTCCAAGTACTGGGTTTGACTGCGTTACCAGCTCAAGAGCTCCCTGTTCTTGCCTCTCAGCTGCTTGTTCCTGCCGCTCTGCAGCCTCCTCGGTATTCAGCAGGACTGCTTGTGAGCCACACAAACTGAAGTGGGTTGGGGAACTGTTCCAGTCTGAAAACAACCCTGCAGAGAAACACATACATGAACCACATCTTTATTGTAATGTCATGTTTCCAGGCAGGAGCATTATCATAAATACACTGAATCTGCTAGTTACACAATGTTTTCTGAAGAAACTAAGAAGCTTAAGTCTGCGTGATCAATCGTCAGCTTTCCAACTCATGCATCAGTCTCACAGTCCACTTTAAAAACGTGAAAAGCTGCATAACTTGATACATCACCTGCCTACCAGTAATTTTTTTTATTAAACTTTAAGGTAGTGTTAAATTAGGGTAATATTCAGAACTTGTATCTATTGTCTACTACCCATTGCAGCTTATGCCTTTTATTAGAAGTAACGTGCTCAGTCAACACCGAAGTTTTTCTGTTTGGTGAATTCTGTGCAGATTCACATTTCTTCGGTGGTGTTTTGGTCCTGCCCAGTCACCACACTGAGCCATGCCCTGGCAAGATCTGAACTCCTTCCTCTTCTATTTCCCATCCTGATGCCTGACAACATTCACTCACCTGTACCTGCTCTCCGGGGAGCAATAAAGCTTTTCCTCCTCTTTCTTCTGGTACTTTTGACATTTAGCACACAGTTATGTCCAGCGGTTCTTTGTAGTCAGCTGGAAACTTTTTTGTGGCTGGCTGCTCAGACACTGGTTTCTAGCCATTTGGTAAAGTTACTGTGTTTTTACCATTAACATCTCAACATTAGCATTCATTTGAGTGTCCAGACAAAGAAAGCATATTTTCAGATAGTTATTTCCTCTGTGCAGGGAATAAAGCCTGCCCAGGAGCAAATATAATTCTTGCATCGCAGCGTGTAAGAAGTGTGATAAATGTCGCTGTTATCTGCAGTCCGCAGACATTTCCACTTGTTTAGCCTGACATGAAATCTGTATTACTCTTTTTGGCTTGCTGTACTATTCCTACAATATATATCATTTGGGTGACTTTTTAGGCCATTCTGCTCTTACTCATCTTGTGGGAATGCTATTTTGTAGCTTCCTGGACTTGTAGTATTGCACGTCTTTCCTTGTCTGCATCCTTTCTAATGTACTGAGCTTTGACTACTTGTTTCACAGTTGTACTTCTCAAATAGGAGTTACATTTATGCGTCCCAGTTTGAAAAGGATTTTTGATGAGAAAGGGGAGCTCACACCTTTGAAAGAGCCACCTAGATACTGTATTCAAACTTAATGAAAAAATAATCTTGGGCAGTTAGCGTTAGCTCTAGAAATCCTGGCCAACTCCAATTTTTCACCTTGCTGTCACCATAGCAGAGCTTCCCCAGCACCAGTCCAGCTGCCAGTCTGCAGGACAGGATCTCTCACGCGGATTCATCTGCCAAGCATGGTGGAATTGTTGCTGAGAAACTGTAGGCATTGAAGTATAGTTATTTTTCTCCCTGGTTAAAAACATTTACGGATGGCTAATTTAGATAAAACAGAATCAGTCCCTAGTCTGAGACAAAGATTGAAATTGTCATAGGAACATTGCCACTGGATGAAGCACACGATAACATCGATCTGCAAATAAAGCGGTGGTTGTGCTTGCCGATTCCATGGTGGCAGCCTTCTTGTCTGCACTACCAGGGTGCAATACTGTCTGTGAAATGTCTTCCTTGCGTCAACAATTCATTTTTGGTTAGTTTTTGTTTACGTTATGAGGAAGTAATGGGAGTGCTGGTGGACACCAAGTTGACCATGAGCCAGCAATGTGCCCTTGTGGCCAAGAAGGCCAATGGTATCCTGGGGTGCATGAGGAAGAGTGTTGCCAGCAGGTCGAGGGAGGTGATCCTCCCCCTCTGCTCAGCCCTGGTGAGGTCACATCTGGAGTACTGTGTCCAGTTCTGGGCTCCCCAGTACAAGAGGGATGTGGCACTACTGGAGAGAGTCCAGCGTAGGGCTGCGAAGATGATTAGGGGACTGGAGCATCTCTTGTATGAGGAAAGGCTGAGAGAGCTGGGACTGCTCAGTCTGGAGAAGAGAAGACTGAGAGGGGATCTTATCAGTGCATATAAGTATCTGAAGGGAGGGTGTCGAGAGGATGGGGCCAGACTCTTTTCAGTGGTGCCCTTCAATAGGACGCAAGGCAACAGGCACAAACTGAAACACAGGAAGCTTCGTCTGAACATGAGGAAAAACTTCTTTCCTGTGAGGGTGACTGAGCACTGGAGCAGGTTGCTCAGGGAGGTTGTGGAGTCTCCATCCTTGGAGATATTCCAGAGCCGTCTGGACACAATCCTGGGCAATGTGCTATAGGTGACCCTGCTCGAGCAGGGGGTTGGACCAGATGATCTCCAGAGGTCCCTGCCAACCTCAGCCATTTCGTGATTCTGTGAAGCCCCCTGTTTCTATCAGCCGGGCAAACAGTAGGGTGAAATTAACTGTTTGCCTTGTTTGCCTTTAAATTGGTTTTGAATATCTTTTTAAAAACCATGCACTCGGCTGGGTGCCTATCTTATTGCAGTCATCATCGGCAGTAGAGGCACATCTGCAGCAGGTGTATGTATGTGTAGTAGGAAATTACTTTCTTAGCAAAGCAGTAGTCCTACAGCTTAGTACCAAATCAGAGCAAAGATCAAGCAAGGGTTAACATTCTGAATTTTTTTGTTCCGCTTCATTTTCCAGTATAAGCTTTACTTGTACATTACTTATGAAAGCTTTCTCATTTCAGTGACAGCTGATGAGCTATGGAAAGGAGCTTTGGCAGAGACTGGTGTGGGAGTAAAGAAAGGAAGAGGAAAGAGAAGGAAGAAGAAGCTAAGGAAGAATCTCAATAGAGGCCAGGAAATCGGTGAAGGTAGATTCATGAATAAGAAGAAATGTCCTGACTTTTTCATTTGTAGTATTTCTTGGTTTTATAAACTGACAAATTGCTGTTAATTTCCATAGTGTCAGAACAGCTTTAGAGGTTTCTGTCTTACTAAAAAAAAAATCCTGATGTGGTTGTTTGATGTGGTTTGTGGTTTTTAAATATAAATTCTGTATCACAGAACGCAGTTTAAATACATGAGCATACTACCCCTTCCATTTTATTGGATTTTCCCAGTGTGCAGAGTTTCAGTCCTAATTTGGAAGAAAATGCATTTTTTTTTCTTTTTTGCTGTTTTCAAGGACGTTCCGGTTTCCTCTGGCCTGGTCTTAATACTCCTGTGATACAAAGTGGGAGAGTCCAGGCAGTTACCCAACGAAAAAAAGAAGAACGAGAGAGAATTCAGTCTGAAATTGTTCAGCAGAGAGATACATGGGAGAAGAGACGAAAAATAAAAATTAAGAGAGAGGGAGGTTGGAGTGGAAAGTGTTGGGGAGGTGTCATTCTGGACCCCCCTGACCCAGGTCCTAATGGAGGTAAGAAGGCTGAATATCTTTCTAGTTTTATTTGATCTTACTGATTAAGGGGCCAGGAGAAAGTAGGATCCGGACTTTTCCTGTGATTGAAAATCCATTTTATATTTCTCTGTTATGCATCTCTATCTGTACCTACTCCCATACATAAACCAAGGCAGCTAAATCCAAGAACAAGCTGTGTTAACACAAGTGAAATTTTTTAAATTACTGCTTAGTTCAATATAGCTGTTAGACTAGTACATTATATTATAGACTACATTATGTTATACTGTATTATAGCTATATTATTATATATTATATATAGTATTATGGGCATATTATTAAATAGACTATATTATGTTACAGACTGTTGTAGGAGTCTTAGAGTATGGAAACATTTTTTTTGTGTTCAACATCAGTGATCTGGAGTATAAAGTGTAGCCATGTTGTTGTATAGTCTTTTAAAGGATCCTGTGAGATAAATGAGCCTTTCTTTTCTAGTTTATTTAATGGAGTATGATTTAAGAATATGTAGTTGGAATGTAGCTAATAGATGTTCATTATTTATATTCTGCCTACCTAAATCTCATAGTGAAACTGGAGGTCCTACATGTAGACTGGAAAGGTAAACTTAACTTTTGTTACAGCGAGTGTTCTTGAGACCACTAGAAATTCTGTGGTAGCTTTGTTTAACATTAGAAAAAACAACCCTTTTCAACTAGTTAAATATGAGAATGAGTTGTTACTCGTACTCAGCTGAAGCAGTTAATGATGCTTGTATTTTTATTGTCATCTTTAGGCATTTATAGTTAAGGGAGATAAGTGAGACAGTTCATATTTTCTAGCACTGTTGTTTTGGGCTTGTTGCAGACTCCAGTCATTTTAATAGTTAAAATAGGTTCATTATTTTCAGAGTTCACTTTGTCTAGTAATACGTTCTCCCAGTGAAAGCTTGGATCTTGGAACATATGTTGCAGCAAGACAAACATAAATGGGGAATTGCATGCGTGGAATCACAATCATATTGGTTTCTGATCTTTTTTTCAGTCACGTTTGCTCCTCAGTCTGCCTGGTACTTTGTTTATGAATTTCTTCCTGTCTGTGAATATTTTCTGGTGATATGCTGTTGGACCTGGATTCAAAATTCCATGTGTGCCTTGTGCCAGGTCATAAGGAAGAGAGAGCATTATCTTTTTAGTGTGAGTTAATGCCGTTGTCGGTGTAGACTGAAGTTTTACTGGCATTTTTTGCAGCTTTCGCTCTTGTAAATTCATGCCCTTGCTACTATCTACTACTCCTCTGTTCCCCCCTTTCCCAGGTTTTCCATTCCTACAGCTTTGTGGCTTACAGGTTTTACGGCTTATGTCACAGTAACATGTGAGTTATGTTGTTTCCCTCAAGACTTATCTTGTGAATTTATGGAGAGCCTGCCTATTGATCTCTTTGGGGAGGTTATTTTGTCTTGAATTTTAAGAACATCCTGCTGTATTTTAATACCAGCATAATACTGAAGTATATAAATGAAAGGTTAGCTAAAGCTGCTCCCTTGCATTTCATTTTATTGACTTGAAAGCCAGCATTTCATGAAAGGCAGTGATAGGAGGATGGACCTGGCAGCCTGTTACTGAGTGGCCCCTGTCTTACAACTGGATAAAGAGATGATTTGAGAAGTTAATAAATTGTTTCAAATTTCCCATAAAGTTGGTGGTGGAATATAGAGAAGGTCCAGATTTCATAGTTCTAGTTCTTTATTTTGAATAAAAGACTATGCTGTTTTTAACTTGAAATGCATTTACAAATAGTTTATTCCATTAAAAGAAGGGGCAGCTGTTGCAAACAACATATATGCCTGTATGAGTTTTACATTCCAGTATTCCCCTTGATTTTGGTATGGCTGATGCTACTGATGTTGGACACTTGCATTAAAGTTGGCAATGCTGGGGCTGTAGTAGTCAGGTCAAGTTCAAACAAAAAGAGGAAAGGGTGCCGCAAGCAAAATACAAAAGTGAAACTGCCAGCTTTTATTTTAAATATGTTTGAGAAACGCAGTTTCTGCTTAGCATGCACTAATTTCCTCTTAATCCATTAGAAATCACAGGGATTTTCAAGTCCCCTATGATTCTGTGAGCATCTTTTTATGCAGAGGAATTAATTAAATGATTTTACAGGGGGGCTGGGACATTGACTATGTGCAAAGCACTGTCAAGGTGATAGAACAAATAGATCCAAAGCCACCAAACCCAATGAATCCTTTTGTCCTGAAACTGTGGCGCTGCTGGATTCCCTGGCGTCAAAGCAAGCCTGAGCTCTGATGGAGGCTCTGCAGTTCAGCCCTTCTTCTCCGGTCAGGCTTCTCTAGTACCAAATAGCGGTTGAGCATATGCTTTGCCTTCCCTTCAGTGCCATTAATATTTTCTAATGAAAACAGGTACAGGAATTTTGTTGGAATCTCATTGCTTTGAGACTTCAACATCTGACAAATTTGGTTGATATTGACCAACATGTTAAAAAAAATTGGGGGACAGACTGTGACTGTCACTCTTTCTGAGGGGCCTTCTCCTGCAACCCCTTTACTTTCTGTGCTAGCTATCAGTGTAGAAAGAACAGTACTCTTCAGTTGGAAATATGATTATTTTTCCCCCAAGTCGACAGTACTCCTTTGAAATTGAAGAGGCTTCAGAGAAGGGACAGGGTGTGTGCTGGCATCTGTACACTCTCCCATGACCTTCCTGTGGACCAACAGGACTCTAAATTGCGGTGTTTGTAATTGTTTTGGAGATGATATGCAAATCATAAGGCAACCCCTGGTAAAGGAATGGGTTGCCAGTTCTCAGCGTTGCGCTGTTTTCAGCTCCCAAGCATTTCTCCAGAACCTCAGTGTGACTATACGAACTAAATACATGTCAAATAATTAATTAACCCTGGTCTTCTATGTAAAGTTGAAATGCTGTAGTTCATGAGGTCAGTTGGAAAAGCCAGAGGATGGAAGGGTCTCATCAATCCTGCGTGTACTGAGATGTTGCATTTCACTCCGTTGCCCAGTGGTTTAAAAGTCAGTGGGTTTTTTGCCACAAGAGCAGTAAAAGGTGACTCCTTGTGTTGCATGTTAAAAAGGTACACGTGGAAAAAGTGTGTGTATTAAAATATAGATGAATAAAAGTGCGCTCTCAATTACACAACAGCAAACCAAGTTATTTGCAATTTATACTGAGGCGTTTGTGTAGTCATCAAGTTTGAAACAGGACCCTGGAGAAAATGCGTTCTTCTGACAGCATTCCTGACCCGCAGCATTTTTGCCTGCTTCTATAAAATGGATGGTGCGCGTTGCCAGGCTTGCTGAAAGCCAAGCCTAAGGGATTTGCTCGCTGTCTTTCCTTACAGAGCGTGCGAGGGTGAAGGCCCACGGATCAGATCTGCCTGGGCTTCTCCCTGTCTGCCTGCTTTCAGCTCTCCCCCTTGAGTTACTGTCCTGGGAGGCAGTGCGCAGTGATGGGATGTCACGCCGTGCCCAGAGCACTGCAGTGGTTTTGCTCTTTCCTCCCCGCAAGGTTGTAAGCCATTTCTGAAATGTCTTATTTCTTTGGAGTCGCTTCTAATGACAAAGCAGAAATGTAATATCTTTCTGCGCAATGGAAAGGATGCAGTTGCCCCTTAGACTTGAGTAACACGCCATACACCTGAACACGGCTCTTATTACTGCTGCGGTGACAAGACTAGAACACAGATGTGCCACGAAAGCAATCTTTATTTTGCAAGGCAAAAAACTTTAACTGTCACTGGACAGAAAAAAATAATGCTATGGTTGTGTTTGATTGATTACAAAGACATTTTTTCCAGCAGCTTTTGAAATTGAAACAGAAGAAATAGTCTCACTCTGAAATTCTTGGTTATTTGAAGCAGCTATGGGTTGGGGGGGGGGGTGTCTCGTTCTGGAATTTCACAGAAATACTACCAAAATATACTTGCAATTTGCTTGAATCCCTATTGATTGTCTAATACAGGCTTCAAAATATTCTAAGTAAAAATGGATAATGTGACCATGAGGGAAGTGACCTCTTCTGGGTTACCTTTTTTTTTTTTAATCATTTACAGCTGTTGATCAGTGTACATGCAATGTTGAGTTTGCTCACAGTCTTAGAGCACGGTTAGGGCAGTTCACCCAAGCCAGCCAGTGAAAACCCAAAATGTTTTGTTATCATAGCATGCTGTGGAAAATTATTTATCATAGCATTTCTGCAGCTGTAGAAAATTGGGAAGAATATCAGGTATGATTTAACAAAAATACTTCAGCGTAAATGCTGAGTTTTGCGGCATTTTCCAAAAGGAAGTTTCAGGTTAAATTCAGAGAGGAGGTGTACCTCATGGCCAAAATATGGGACAGATTCTCAGGACATGTGGGATCTTTATCAGCTCTGCTGTAGTTTTCTGTGTGATGTTCAAGCAAAGGAGTTCAATCTGTATATCTTACTTTACCGTTTAGAAAATTAGAGGTGTTTTTCCTTCCTGGGCACTGCTCTGGTTATTTAGGTTGGACATTCTTTGAATACTGTTTCCCTCTTACTTCTCTGTGTATACAGTACTTAAAAAGATGAGATATTGATTGCGGTTGAAGGTCAGAGTCCCTAATAGAGCACAATGAGCGTGTTTAACAGTTGTCACCTCTTAATTGTAACAAGCAGTATTGTAATTATAACAAGAGCTGTACTAGACTTTCTGGGAAGTTCATCATTTGAACAGGAATTTTTTTAAGTTAGGTTTCTTCACAAATGTTGATTTTTTACAAAAGAAATGAAAAAAAACCCTTATGTTTTATAAATAAGGGCTATATGTTGTTTTCTCACCGACATTCTAAAGGAGAATCAAGGTATGGAGTCACATTACAAAATATATTTGAGATCTTTAAAAAGAAAGCAACTCACTCAAGATACGTATGTTCAAATTCTTCTTACCTTTTCTACTTAATACTGAGGTTAATTTATAAATTGCAGTTATATAAAAATTAAGTCCTTTTTAAATTACACCACCCGCAGGGAGCTGTGCTGATAGATAATTAATACACAGAAATGTAATACCTTATTTTTCTCCCAACAGAGACTTACGAAGATTTTGAAACAAGAGTCATTGAGGTAGGTGTTACAAAAGTGTTCAAGGACTTCAACTAGTTATCACTGTTTTATATTGGTCATGTGCTTTATTAACCAGCCCTTGATAAGTCAGTCTTATAGCAATAGGAATTAGTCCAGTATTCTATTGCAATTGCATCTTCGGTGTTGAGCAAATAATACCAGGACTAATGCAGGTCTTGTTTTCACCCTCATTTCTAAACAGCTGACATTGCATCATCTCACTTCAAAAATAGCTAACAAACAGAACTAATAACTGAGGAAAAGGTGCTGGTGTCTGCTTGTGCTTATATCCAGCATTTTTGTTGTCTCTTACTTTTAGTAAATAAGATCTAATATATTCTGTAAATCCTACTGTCTTATTGTTTGCAAGTAGTAAAGTTGACTCCCATATGCTTATGTCACAAATTTGTTCATGGTTGAACATCGTGGAATTATTCTAGATGCTCTTGAACTTTGTGGTTGGCTGGATGACATCTCATAATGGAAGTGCGGAGTATTTTAAAGAACAGTAAATGCTTTGAAAAGCATTCTGCATGTCCTAAGTATTTAATGAAATCAGTGAATCACCTTAGCAAATGTTAGAAGAATTTAAGTTTTTGCTGGCACTTGATGATAATGGCAAACATTAAAGTGGTACTGGAGTTGGAATTATTGCTTGACTGTAAACTCATTCCATAAACTTACATAGCCAAAATTAGCTTATAAACTCTGTGGACTTTACCAAACTATTTTTGTAATTACAAGGTATTATAAACAAAAGCAATAAGTAATTCTTTTGTAGTAAGTTAAGAAGCTACTGAGGTTTTAAAATATTTAGTCTTCCTTTTCATGACCGAGACAACTCTTCCAATGTGTAACTGGTCGTATACAATCCCTTGACTGGTGTGAAGTGGTATTAGCTGACAACTAAATCCATGCCATTTGAGATGTTTGCTAACTGACAGCAAAATTTCAAGCTGCAGACTAAGGTCCTTAATGCTACCAAAAAAAATTTTTTAGCCGCCCAAATTCTTAGTAGTAATTTCAGCAGAAGCACCCGTAGGAATGGGGTCAGAGAAAACACATTTTTAAGAGAGTCAAAGTGGGTTTTGTTTGGAAAAGAAGATAATCCATTGATAATAGTCAAAGTGGGTTTTGGTTGGAAAACAAGAAATAGATTTTTGGTGGTGAAACATAAGGTGTTGGTATTGCAGGTACATGGACCCTTATTATTTCTCAAGGGAAAAGTCTTTACTGGAGAATGCAACTCATTCCAAAGCAGAACATTAATACTTAGCACTACAGAAGTCCATGCTATCACAAGATATATTTTACCTCTCATTTATCTTTATTTGTTATTTTTCTTATTAGGTTGTTTCTCATTTGAAATACATTAGTTGCTATGGAAACAATGGCACTCGTGTAAGGATTGGTGAGGGGGAATCATGACTTCAGATATAAATTGATTTCTTGTGACTCATTTGCTACCAGTTCAGAATCAGACGATGCACAGCATCCAGAAAGGTGGCAGCTCTGGAAGTGAGAGCAATTTTTGCCCTCTGTCCCTACTTGCTCCCTTCCCTTCTACTTGCATCCTGACTTTAGCGAGACTGGTGGCAGCAGTGGTCAGCTCATTTCCAGCTACATCTGAGTCCACGAGTTTGTGATTTATTTTTTTTAGACAGCTGAACTCTCACAATTTGGTTGTGATTTTTTTTAAATACTTGATGTGTTAAAAGGGCTTGATTTTTGCCAAAACAGTTGAGACATTTGCAAAGAAGACCTTCTAAAGTGTGGCAAATGGACCACTTCCAATTTGGGCCATCAGAAGGCATTAATGAGAAGCTTTGGCTGAGTGTTCCTTATTCAGAGGTATTGCTTTTAATGGTGAAAGAGAAGACACTGGGAGAAGTTCAGTGTTACCTGCAGCAGGTTTCGATAGGCTGAGATCTGAAAGCCATGCTCAGGGCTTCATGCCCTGAAGCCCAGCTCAGCAGCCTGTAGAGCCACGCAGGCGACGTGCCCTCCAAAGCAGGACACCATGCCTGTGAGTCTTCAGGTGAGCTGCCGGCTGGAGGAAGACATCCTGGCAGAGCGTTCTTCAGGGGAGGTTGTCAGAGCACTCTGCAATTCTGGAAATAACTGAAATAGGACCTCACTTTAAGGTGACTCTGCCTAATTGGGCACCCTGGGTGGAAGAACCTGAGCCTCCAGTAACTGCCACTGAACTGTCAGAGACCAAATGAATTCCTAAGGACATTTTACTGAAATTTGCATTGTGCTTTGGTAAATTAAATTCAATCCTGTTATACAAATACTCAGTGGCACAAATCAACCCAGTGGTTTTGTGTTTAAAGTAATTGTATAAACTTGTCACTTTAACGTTCTCTTGCTGTTTACTTAGCAAAAGATGAAATTGCTTATTAGATTTGCGCTCCTCTCAGGGTTATCATCAGAACATTCATTTGCTATTAATATTTAACTACTTCATTATTGAAAAAAAATACATGTTTAGCTGCTTCTTTGAAAAGAGACTCCTTTCATTTCTGATCATGATCTGAGAGCCAAGGTATAGACCTGGATCAATATACATTCTCTGACAGATACATAGCAGGTCTCTTTGCACATATGAATGCTGACGTATGACCCTTTTATCACTGTAAAATAAAGTGGCTATTCATTGAGTTGTTATGCAGATGTATTGTCTCCCTGCTCAGCATCGCTCAGTGGTAAAATGGACTTTCTTTTTGGCTCCACCATGGCATTTAACCTCTTGGTTTTTCTTTCTTTCTTCCTCTCTTGTTTCTATACCTTCTACTGTCAGAAAGTCACTCTCTCTTTTATTTTTTCCTGGTCTGCCTGACAACGTAATTATTGTTGAAATAGTTAAATGCAAGTATTGAAGTGCAGTCGTTGGTAAGTAATTAATATTCTGAGATGAAAGAGGCAGAACTCTTCAAGCCACTGTTTTGGTCAGGAAGGCAAGACTGTATGTATTTTCTCAACTACTGGCACCAGTGGTCCCATTTAACTTTTTTTTATTTTAAACAGCTGAAATGCAGTATCATCTGAGACTTTTCACATGTTCCACTTTAATAAACAAGTGGTTTTTTTCATGGCCGCGATAAAGGAAGCACTGCTACTTTGCATGAGCTGATGTTTGTGTAATATTGGAAATTCAGCTGTAGATTATCTGGTAGGATTAAAGGTGCCAGGCTAAAGAAATGGGTAGAGAGGGAAGGAGGTTCTTTCCTCTTAGTAGTGTGTTAAAAGAAAAGACAGCTTCTCAAGACAGGTTTTAATTTGCTCCGAAGAATATATTACTTAACACATGGAGCATGATTTTTCTGCTTGCATCAGTAGTTGAGATGAAATTTTAGGAGCAATAAATGTACATATATATACAAGTCAAACCCCCCGAAGCCCAGGAAAAAAAATGAAATAGGGTGTTTAGGTGTATTGCTGTGCTGTTTTATCTGCTTGGCAGTTCTCAGTCCAGAATGCTCTTTGTTTTTTCCTTCAGGGGAGCCTCTACCACTTGTTGGGAAACGTTAGTAATCAAGAAAGAGGAAGCTAAATTCCCATCCCAGTGTTACTGATGCAGTCTCTGTCAGGGCAAAATTTTCCTCAAAAGGGTGGGATTTGGAGAACTGTGATAAGTAAAAAGATGCTCAAACCCAGCACTCTGAGAAACATTCATGTCCACTTAGTGCTATCACAGTTTGAAAAACTAGTTTGGAAAGTAATGCCTAATTACAGGATAACTAAAGCAGTAAAATGCAAGTGTGGTCACTTGCAGGAGAGTTTTATGAAATCGAACCATTATGTGCTTGCTGGATCTCTCTTCATGATATGCAGCAGTCCTCTCAAAGGCCTTTGGGGTGACTAAAAGGGCAATAAATATTTCACAGTCATAACCTCTTCTTTGTTTTTAAAATTTTCATGCAGAGATGACACAGCCTGAAAGTAAACAACAATTTGTCACTAAGCGCATGCATCTCTGAAGCTGCCTTTTGATGGTTATGTGAGTGAACTGTGGTTTCAGTCCAGAGAAATTAAACAAGTAGGAGGATTCACTACCCTTTCAGATGTGGCTTTGCCAATCAACAGTAGCAGATAGAAAGTTAGCTTTTAAAAGATACTATTTTGTATTCTGGTATATTTTCAGCAGGCTTTTACAAATTGCAATTTTAAATGGGTAATGGTGACCGTTCATCACATTACTCACCATTACTACAGCTTTGCTTATTAAGCAGTTCTATGAAATATTGCCTGCATTTTTAGCAGTCTCATATTGTACCTGTGTCTTTATGATAAAGGCTGTGTCTGGGAAAGGTATTTGTTCCACTCTGTGTTTGAATCTCGGCTTAGTTTCACTCACAAGCACATCATCTTGTGCTCCCCTGCCAAAGCTCACCAGTGATGCCCTTTTTGGAATCATGTTCCTTCTGTGTCCTATTATATGCTGTTGTGCTGGAACAGCTGTTTTTTCTTCATGCAAAACCTTTTTAAAAACAAATCACTTCTGACAAAACTGGCAAGGAATAACATTTTCTTAATTAGTAGGATGCACTCGAAAACAGTTATTCTGCCTCAAGATTTTGCATTATGGTCAGAGTCAAATCTCATATTGAGATTTTCATCTTTGGGACTGTAACTCTCTTTTTCTGCAGTGCATATCTCTAAGTAAGCTGCAAGTGCCAAACACTGATTCTCATGCAAGACCTTATGTCTTGGTGTATTGTTCTTGGAGCATGGCCAAACACCTCCTATTTTGGAGAAAGGCCTTGGAAAAAGTGAACCAGTTCCTTGACCATAAATCAGAGCTGCTGGCTAAGGAACTGTGAAAGCAAGCAGCACTCGCTTGGTTTGGAGAGAAAGGAAAAGGATGTTCGTTAAATGGGTGGCAGTCAAAGAGAGAAGGAGATGGCCGTGTCCCAGCTCAGAACAGTACCAAATGTGATGAGCAGAAAATCCGACTAGTGGGCAATCCCTTTATATATCAGCTTTTCAGGGCTTATAGCAACACAAGGCTGCATAGGATTTAGGAGTGGGATGCAGGATGTGCAAAAGAGACTGTAAAACAGCATCGGTATCTAGCTTCCATCACTGTCTCTTCTGAGAAAGAAGCAGAGACTTCAAGTTAGGGAAATAAATAATGTCTTTTAATAATAATACCCTTTCTTATTTAGGGGCTTAGGGAGAAATGTGGAAACGTATTAGCTGTGAACCACATCTCCTAGGTGGAGGCAAGAGACAGCTTTCTGCCTTTTTTGTTTTTAGCACTTTCTCGACTGTCTGTCACTGTTTGTGTCACCTGTATTTAAAAATGATGGCCAACTGCCTTTTGCTTGAAATCATACTGCCGTTTCTTTCTACAAAGAAATGTTGAATTCAGAACTTATTTTCAGCAACTTCTGAGAATTTCCCTGTTGTATTTGATGTGGTAATAGGAGCCTGTCCTTTATCTTCATTGAAATACATCATGTGGGCAGAGTAGGGAAGATTTTGCTGGAGTTAAAATCAAACATCTTTAAAATTGCCTTGGGTAACTAATAAATAGTGTGTGCAGGATGCAAGAGCAATAGCAAAGTTAATATAACTGTGATCAATCTTAAACTGTGTAGAAGCATAACTCATTGGAAAGTGAGTTATTTCAAGTGACTCAAAAGCTTGGTTGAGTTGAGAGAGAGGGATTATGAAAAACATTTCGTTAAACAGAATAGCCTGATTCACAACCCCTCCTTATCTGAAAGTTAAAAGAAGAACAAGATAGGAGTTGAGCTGACTGAGAGCATTACTCCAGAAAAGCGTCCAAGGTTTCTGCCCACTTCTAATAAATGAGCAAATGCTTTTTGTCCTTAACTCTCTTCTTCCTGCATTTTGCTGAGAGGGCCACCAGTCGAGACTCCAGCCGGTTACATGAGTGTTTACTAGAAGAGTCCAACAGATCAAAACCATTCCTTGTCACAGTGGTTTTGTTTATCTTCTGAGATGATGTTGTATTGGAATGTCATACTGGAAAATTAAAAGTCATGAGGTGTTTTACGTATATACAAAAATGTTCCAAAGAGGAAAGGAGCAAGTTATTTTACATGTCTGCTGTGATAAGGATAAGAAGCAATGGATTTAAATAGTGAGAGAGGGAAATTTGTCTTTAGACATGAAGAAAAAGATGCAGTAGGGAAAGTTGAACGCTAGGCCTGGGAGTACACAGGATCTCTATCACTGGAGGTTTTTAAAAGCAGGTTAGGTAAATCTGTCAAGAACAGAATAAGGCAAAATCAGTAACCTTCTAAACCATTTTTCTGTGATTCTGTGGTTTTAAAAGTGCTACTTGAGGGCATGTTGCTTTATGACTTTTCAGGTCTGTTTCATTTGATCTGTAGACATTTTTGTACGCTTCCTCTTGTTTTACTTTATAAGTAGTGTAATTATTAACATTAGGGCAGATTTACCTTCAAAGGTACACACTCGGCTCCCAAAGGATAGTCTTCTGACGCTATCATGAAGTGAAATTAGGTCTGTGTTACTCTCCGAATGAACAGTATATGTAGGGAAGGAGAAGCAGCATGGACCTGTGCTTTCCTCCCTGGCAGCAGTGGGGAATAGTCTGTAATTCAGCCCATGGATGTATGTCTACAGCAGTTGAACTGTTCTCTTCGTGTAATGCGAGGGGTATCGGACACATTTGAGAGCAGTGCTGTCCCTGCAGAACTTCCAAAGAGCTCTCACAAGAATGTGCTCCCCAAGTTAAAAATACCTGTCCTTCCTTCTCATCATCTCCAAAGACCCCTCTCCCCCTAAATGTAACAAATCTCTCCATCGCTGAGCTCACGTCCCTTCTTCTGGTTCTCTTTTCCCTGAAGCAGCATTGTGCAGACGTTGCCTAGGAGGTCTCCCCTCCTTGGCAGTGGTCTTTTATGGTGAAGGTGTTGAGCAAAATCACTTTCCAGCATCTACTCCTCAGAGTGATGACTGCACCTTTGCAAATGGAAATTATTTTCCTTTTCAAGTTTTGTGTCAGTTGTCTTTGAACTTAAGTGTATAGACCTTTCTTTGCCTTGCTTCCAGTGTCATTTTTCTCTCCTGAATTTAGATCCTGATCACTGCTTTCATTTTGAATTCTTTAGTCTTCCACTTTTAGTTTAGCCCTTTGTGTAAGGTCAAGAATATTTGCAGGGTCCCTTCTGTTATCTTGACAAAGCTATTTTATTCTTTGGATATGGTCACTATTTTAAAACTAAATCTCTATTTAAGATCAACTTTGAGTTTTCAAAGACTCAAATGTGTAAAGTGGTAGTGGTACGCACAAGAACAGATTAAATTAAAGGCACTTGAAAGTTAATGTAATGAGGGATATTTTTTCCATTAATGAGCTTTAGTCTAAATTTTATGGGAACATGTATTTTCAAAGGATCTGATCTTAACTGGCAGTTCATATTTAATGTTCTATATGTCCTGTTATTGTTATGTTCACTTATCCCATCTCTGAGTTTGCAACACTAATGCAAACTGGGAATGATTCCACTTATTGCAGTTAAGTATATCTAAACTGACATGAATACAGACCTGTAAAATTGAGTTCAGTATCAAGATTTTTGCTGTTTTCTAAAGTGTTTTAGTATATTCTTGTGAGATTTGTCATTGGTGCCTAGATAAGAGATGATAGAAAATAGAATGAGAAGCAAACTCACACTTAATGTCACAGATGGTTTGTTGCAGCAGTAGATGAGTTATTTTTATCTATTGCATGCTTATATAGCATATCATATATTCTGGTGTGCATATGTCTGGGCTTCCAAAAACAACTTTTAAGGATGGTATTATTAAAAAAAGCACTGGTGATCGTCTGATCATATGTAAATCTGTTTCCGTACCAAATTCCTATTTAATAATATTTTAGGGATTACAGTAAGAATGATGGATGCAACAAAAATCATTTAAGTAAGCAATAATAATATGTCTTGATCTGTGCCATATACTTTGTATGCAGGCTTATTTTAAAATGCAAAATTAATCCATTGATCTCAGGTTTAAAATCATTGGTTCAAAAAGAATGGTTGAACAGATGTGTGCTTCTCTTCAGTTTCTTAATAAATGAATAGTCTTTGAGATGCTGAAGAGACAGAGAAACTCATTTTAATTCCTCTCAGACGAATCAGTAGTGGGAATAGCTGTGCCTATAGTAGAATTATCACGGTGGGTTTTAGAAAAAACTCACAATTTATTAAAATTCCTTTAAGTAAATGAATCTTTGGAGTGGACTTTGAGGGGCTTTTAAAGCGATGTAGCAAAGTCTGGTTGGACATTTAGCTTTAAGCTTGGTCTGTGTTTGCAGGGAACTTGTAGAGTTGAGTTCCATGGGCACCTCCCATAAAAGTAGATACAGATTTTTCTCTTTTTTTTTTCCTCTTTTTTCTGAGCCCTGTTTTATCTTGTAATGAAACATCAGCACCGTAAGTGCGCAATTTCAGTTTCTTTACTAAAAAAAAATTCTGGTGTGTTTATTTAAAATTTCTTTAATTGAGTCTGTATAAATTAGTAAGATGCTTCAGTTATAGGTTAGTGGTTAAATGTGAAACAAGTTGATTAATTAGGAAGTGCTGTGATGTTTTATAAAATATTGTGAAATAGGTATGTGTTTTATTTAGGTAGACACTGCATCTTTTCAGACTGTTGCTTTTCTGAGTTTTGCTTCATTCAGCCCTTGTGAAATGATGCTGTCTTCTGCAGCCAGTATTTCATTTCTGTTGATAAAAGTAGATGGAGAGTCTGATGCACGGTGTGGTTAACTCTATAAATCATGTTCTTGTTGTAATTATTCTGCATGTTAAGTTTTATTTTACACCTCCTTAGTGCAAATTTTGGGGGATTATAACAACTACAAGGAAGTCCAGTCCTGTCTGTTTCCTCCCTAAGGGAAGGAAATAGATGGAGGAGCAAGCAGATGGTCTCTTTGGTCAAACACCATTTTCATGCTGTTCACCCTTTTAGTAAAGCAGTTCTTGCTTCAGAAGTGGCTGCCTGAAGTAACGAGAGTCTCTTTCGTGAGAGGTAATCTCCATGGCGTGCTGGTCATGGCAGATTTCTGCAGATAATCTGCCGAGGGTGTGCTAATCCTTGGTGCATATTCTTGAAGAGATGATAAAGCATAAATGAAGGGTGTGCAGTGCTACAGCTGTTTCAAGGAGAGGAAATAACCCAATCCTGAGATTTGGGATGGGCAGCAGAGAATGATGAATTGTTGAGTTTGCCCTCAAACACCACCTATTTCCTTAAGAACATGGATCCACTTCCCTGCAACTCCCGGGTCTTCCCCTGTCCCTAAGCCACAAAGTGCTAAAACCTGGGACCATGTTTGGAGGAAGTACAATTCCACATCTGACCTCTTCCTCAGACATTTGTCACTGGCCGCTGTCAAAGACAGGACTGCAAGCGCTTACAGTCTGATTTCTTACAACTTTTCTTATATTCTGAGGATAACTCGGAGAGGGCAGGGAGCTACTAGAGTAAACCCCCCTGCCAGACAGACTTGTGGTTTGCAAATCAATGCATTAATAGGGAGCTTCTCTCCTGGCAGAATTGCAGTTTTAGCCCCACTAGGTCCCTGCTCTGATCTGCCAGTTGTTGGATGAAGACTGCAGGGAGTATAAGGATGAATCTTTCTTCTTTTCTGTCTCACTTTGGGCGCACGCAGGTAACTTCTTCATGGTGTGTCTCGTCACTGTGCAGCTTTGTATATCGTGGAAGCATGGGACATCGTCCCCACACCGCAAAGGAGGCGGGGAGAGTGTCAGTTCTGTTCAGGTTTCCTGTGCCTGAGTATAATAACAAGGGTTTGGCCTCTCCTGTAAAACCACGATATGCATTTTGCTATCTCAGGACCTGACATTTAGCTTACTGATTTCAACATTTATTTTTAATACTCAAGTTAATGTGGGATAAGAATTGACTTTGTTTTGGTTGTGCCTCTGCTGCAATTGTTGCAGGTAAGTGGTAAAACCTTCATCAGCCCTGCATGCAGCAGAGCTTTTAGTTAGCTGCAAGGGCACGTTGGAGAAAAGTGGTTGTTGTTATTGTGACGTGTCCCAGCTGACTGCTGGCTTGGATACTACAGTAGATGTGTACTAAAGATGGCCATTCTGTGCCTGCGTAATTATTTACAGTCAAATTCGTTAGATTAAATAACAAAATAAGTTGCTATGCAATGCTTCCATGTAGTATGGAAATCTGCTTCATTGCTTCATTATATTTGAATAATAAAAAAGCTTTTTAGGAGCCGGCTGGGGCTGTATTGTTTTATAAGGTTGCCACAGATATGAATGGAGAAAGTAGGAGTGTTGGTTTTTTGCAGAAAAATGTCAGCAGCAGCAAAGATTTCTATATCCAAAGCCAGCAATGAGCCCAAGATAATTATGAGTCCCATAATTTTCTGGTAACAAGTGCGGGTTTTGAAATAAACAGGTCTTATTAATATTCTTACTTTAAATAGATAGCATACATAATGCTATTTTTGTATGCCTTTTTCATTATTCTTGTATTCACTACAGCACAAGAGGTTAAAACAACAATTGCTGGGAAATTATAATTTGCAGAAAGAAGCTGAAAGCCTGTTTGTTCTTTTTCTAACTTTGTCTTGATTTTCAGCAGTTCTCTGGACATTAAAGCTCCCATTTTTAAAGGACTGTTTTATGAACAAAAATACAAAAGCCCCTTTCTGGTAAGATTATGCTATCAAAAGGCTGTGCTCACTTGTTAAGTAGGAAGGATATGCTCACTTGTTAAGAGAGAGAAATTGTATGTGAAGGTATTTCCTTATAAAGTGTCAGTGGAAAAGCTAACTTGATTTGTCCCTGCTTGTAGAATAGAGTACAGACAGGCTGCGGTTTTCATGTAAACTAGAGCTAAGGTTGTCACAGAGAAAGTTACTGGGGCAGGTGGTAAGGAAGAGCAGCAAGAATTGCATATTGTCACTGTTTCTGGCTTTCCTCTAGATTTTTGTGTGCCTCGGGCCAGGTGACTTGGGGTACCCGTTCCTCCCTTGCCCCACCGGCCTGAAGGCATAGTTCCTGTTTTGCTTGTACGTTATGCGTAGGAGTAAGTTCTGTGAGAGTAAAACCGAACGTAGCATTTACTGTTGTTTAGCATGAATTTACAGCTGCAGTTGACAGGTTGCATGTGCCATTCTTATTCTAACTGGAAGGCTTTATATCGTCTATCATCCATTGTCAAATGAATTCTTCTTCTATTTTTTTTTTTCCAAAATCAATACAGTAACATAGTAAAAAAGCAGCCTAAAGGATATCATGTATTACGGCATCGTTTGCCATGTCATGCGATCAGAACTACAAAGCAAGACCTACTAATCATAAGGCCTGAAAGCTCATAACATGAGGTTAGTGCCCTTTTAAATCTTGCACGAAAGGGGGCTTTTTGAAGGAGCAGATGTAGTAAAAAATAATGCCCTTTGCAAAGGACAGATCTGTTACTTTGTCTGATACTGTTGTGATAACTCTGTCGCAACTGTCTGACAAGTTGTCCTCTGCCGGCTGCAAAAGCTCTGCCTTTTGATCCCTTCCTTGTCTGTTCACATTTTTTTTTCTTTTTGTTGCCTGATTCTAATATAGGTCAATTTACTTGAAGAATTTTGTGCAAGCATGGCCACATTGTAACTGGGTCAGTGATCTATGGTGCAATCTTTCCAGTGTCGGAATAGTTCCCTTTTTCAGCCAAATGGTTAGAATACAGTACTGGCCTTTTTAAACAAAAGAAACACTGGTTTGTGTGCGAGTGTTTAATTACAAGAAGGTATACACTAGATAAAAAAGTTCAGGTCAGGCAATATACCCAATTTGTATACAGAAACAGTGCAAAAGGCTGCAATGTAAAGACACTGGTGTTAGCCCTGGAGCAAGAGGCACTCTCTGCAGATAAGAATACACTGGTGCTTCAGTATATACAGAGCTTAGCATGACATGAGCTAAGTACTGGGGATGTTGGTATTATCTATGTCCTGGTCCTTTGATGTCAACATCATTTTACGTTGCTGTTTTAGTCCAGGGTTCTCTCTCTCACTCTTTGTTATATTGTAGGTAGAACTGCCTATCATCTTTTTTTCCTGAATTTTTTTTTTTAACTTACTGGGAGTGTGGGAAGGGAGGGAAGAAGAGAGGACAAAAGATCTTTTTAACACTTGTGTACTAAAAATAGTTAAGTGGTTCTTCCTAAGACAGAATAAATCAACGTAAATAGCATATTTCCAGGTACTAGACTAATTGAGTGGGTATTCTGAAAAGTGGGAGGGTGATATTTTCCCAAGAATCAAGATAGCGATGAGAGCCTTCAAGAAGGAATAATTTTGTCTGATAGTCAAGATAGTGTGCAGTAAATGAAGCCCCATCCTGGGCTCTCATCTGAATCTTGAATCAATCTGAATCTCTGAATGTTATCTCCAGTCCTTTACAGACTTTATTCTTAGTTCAATTACATTGAGATTGGATATACTTCACAGAAGTGTATCACAGTATTGGCAGTTCATATCTGGGTCCCAATGTGCCAAGAGTTCATGCAAGACCTGTAATTTCTTAAAGCTGGCAGCTTCTGCCCAAGTGAGTCTGGTTGTTTGCTTGTTCTTCCCTTTTTTTCTCCAAGCACCCATTTGCATTAAAGCATGCTTCTTTTGAAGGTTGTGTTCTTGCAGTTGAATGTCACCTGTACTGGTTTGGTCATTCTGAATCCAGCCCTTGGCAAAAACTGGGGGACTCTCTGTTCTGGCACTGTTCAGGGACGGGGGCACTAAATGCTAGATGACTTTCCTTACCAAGCCGTGGAGAAACGACTTGCCTAAGGAGCAGTGCTTTTATGATGGCATGAGGGAAGCAGGAGTAAATTGAGAAGAACTAAAGTTTGTTGGGCCAAAACGATGTGAAGGACCTTAAGTATCACTGAGTGGATTGTCAGCGACTTAATACGTGGATTGTTTCAAAAGTACATGCAACTATGGAGAGCTATCTGTAGGGAGTATGAACACAGAAAAGAGATAACCACATCACTGTAGTCATTTGTTCTGCATCCACTAAACAAAAATAAATTGTCCAGATGCAACAGGAGATTGTTAATATAATAGAATGCAAGGCCATAGCTTCAATTTTCCATGAAGTAGCAAGAAACCCATTAGTAGATGTTTGTTTTAAAAGCACAGAATTAATCTTGGTAGCCTCACCATAGATAATCATATTTAAAACCACAGTGTAGTTTTTGTGGCAAAAATACAATTCCTTAATGCACAGAATCCAAAACCTTCATTTCTTTTTGTAAGTCTTCGGAAATTGTTTTCCAGCTATTGTTTCTGCAAATGGCACAAAAAAGGTTTGTGAAAGGGAAATGCTGCATGAAATTACAGTGTCTGAGATCCATTGTTTGACATACTTGACTGAAAAATTACATGGTATATGTGGTATTCTCTGAGTAATAATTTACTTCAAATGAGATGTTGGCTAAAATGTATATTGGGGGTATTGTAGCTCTAGACTGGGCTTTCAGAACTACTGGGAAGTTTTCTCTCCCCTGGATGATGTTGACAGTGTCTGTAGACGGATGATGAAAATTATGTCGGCAATTTCTAGCTCTGCTATTGGCACCTGAAGCAACCTGTCACAGAAGACAAGGAGAGGTCAGGGCTGTACACAGCATTTCTTCCTGATATTCTGGGAGTTCTCGGCATTTTGGCCTGCTGGTAAAGTAGAATTTGAGGGTGGTACCTTCATCTGTATTGCTGAGTGAGGGCTGGGGGCGTCCGGGTTATTTTGGTATTGCTGCATCTCTAGTTACTTTGTCATCGGGGGTTTGATATACGTGATGTACAAGATAGTTGGTTCTAATCTGTCCTATGCTTCCAGCTGCTCAGAGGTTACAGCTAGTGAATCAGATTCTGTGAGAGAGAAATGCTTTATTTACTCAAACTAGTAGCCAAGACAGGGAGAGTACATACATTGAATGGCGTGGACTGATAAGTTCGCTGGGTGACTGGTCTTTGAGAAGGTCACATCTTAGTAATCTTAGCAACAGAGAGATTAATTTGACTTCTCCTGAAGCGCTGCCCTTGCCGCTGCCCACCGTGTGCACACTTTTAGGGAACCCATATGACACACTTGCCGCTTGTCTGCAAACCTAGTTGAGCCCTCCAGCTAGCTTGGGCAACTTCTGATGGAAATTTTTGCTACTGTAGGTTTAAGGTATAACTGGGAGAGGTTCTGTAACCATGGTTAAAAGCCTTTGGGTCGTATCTCTGCTCTGCTTTTGGCTTTTCATGGAGAAGAGAAGGCTGTTAAGGGCATGATTGAGCTAACACGAGAGATACAGCTCTAATATTCAGGTCTTTTGAATAACTGGCATCCCAAGCCTTTTAGCTGTGTCCCTGAGCCTCTCCAGGCTTACCTGCATGGAAGCACTTTTCTTTCAGCCCTGTTTTCTGCCCTTGCACCGTAGAGAAGCATTGGACCAGAGGAGCTTTCACCCTGGGAGAGGGTCAGCCTGCATGGACACTGTCCCCTAGACACCAGCAGTGTCAGGAGGGTGGCCCAGAGCTGATGAGTGCTTGAAATCACGGTAACCCTTGGCCACCCCCCCACCCCCCCCCACCTGCAGCCTCCGTATTTGCACTCTTGTGCGTCCACCTTTGAAACTGTTGCTTTCTGTTCCTCCTCTTCTCCTCTGAATAAGTGTGCGCAGTGCTTCCGTTCCCTGTTTCAGAGGTCCTGTTCTTCCCCCAGCCCTCCAAAGAAAGCCGCGTTTAAATTGTTAGCATTGAATGGTGGATGCAGGGAGACAGTCAATTTGAGGTACGCTGTGATTAAGGTTGAACATGCATCTGTTTGCGAATTTAAAAAGCAGGCTTTAAATCTGGCTCAAATTAAAATCTAGTAAATAAGGGTAATTGCGCCTTAGTTTCAGTCGCTTTTTGGAGGCCATGCTGTTTGAAAAGTGACAAGCTGTTAATTGTGTATTAATTAATTCTGTTGCAGCTTAATGATACGCTTTGGGCTACAGGCTTTAATTCCAGGCAGGAAGGGAAGCACCGCTGAACACGCTCCAAAGGAGCTCTTCAACGTGAGGTGGCCCGGAGCTGGGTGGGGGGACGATCGGAGGACACCCATGTCCAGCAGTCGTAGCTGCCTGTGCACATGAGCAAGCTTGAAAGGCCTTTGTGGCATTTGAAGAGCGATGCAATAGCACCGATGGTGATGGGTGACTGAACACGTTTTCCTTCCGAGCTGCTCAGAAACAGCTGACAAGTGCAGTTTCTGGAAGGCAGCTTCTGCAGAAGCTCATTGCGCGTGTCCTTGTTGCCACCTTCTGGAGAGGGAGAAGAATAAGCTTTAAGGAGATTCCAACAGAGATGATGTCCTTTATTTTTGACAGTTTTGCATGCCAGCTGCTTCTTTTGGTTTTGTACAAGTACCTATTCACATTGGTGTTTGGAGACACAAGTATACATAGAGCAAAAACAGTGTACTGTTGATGCTTCTGGAGAGAACATCACTCTGTTTAAATCCCTTTTCTATCTTCCATCATTACACATTTTCTGTGTAATGCTGTTTTCACAGGTACTTATATCTTTGGGGGCTTGCTTTTTAGCTCCTTATTGTAAGCTGCAAGATCATTGAAAGAAAAATAGCTTGGAATAAGCAAGTAGCAAAGCTGGTATTTCTGTGAAGCACTCTCTGGAACATATGTGCATCTGGAATTTAACAGCATCTGTATTTTAATGAAAACAAGAGCAGGACTTTTCGGAAGTACTCGTTCCTAATCTGTACCCAGTGAAGTCAGTGGACTTTTTTTATTGTGTATGTCAACAAGAATGGTTAAGCCGTGACCAAGTATTTTGTGGTAATCTACTTACAAATGTACAGTGCTACAACCAAACTAGCTTACTGAAGAACTATACATGGAGAAAAGGGGGGAACACTGCCTGATTCATGTATTAACAATGCATGTTTAATTTAACTGTTATTGTAATAATTTACAGAAATCGTATTGGTGCTTCAGGAAAGTAGACCTTGATACATTTGAGGGGAAAGACAGAAATGGACCATGAAGTAAATTGTGTATGTTGACTAGAAATTCTGAGACACATATCTTAGCACATATATATATTTATGTAGGTAGGTAGGTATGTAAACAAAACCAAGGAAACCAGAGCAGCAGCTAAATAGACAAAGGATCTCAAATGATATATTAGACCATTTAAAGGGGGAAGACTATAAAACAGTGGGATTAAAAGACTGGAGAGAGCCAGAAGCAAATCTAGCTTTCCAGAATACTAACCGTAAGGCCATCTGGCTCCCCAGGTACTGTTGTGACCCCCTACTCCAACCTAAATGGCTTTCTTGCATCTCTGTTTGAAATTATTGCAGAGCTTCAGTTAACATTTCTGGTTCCAGGAATCAGATACCATTTTTCTTCTTCCCCTCTCTTAAATGAAGTCATCTTTTTAGCAGCTGCCATCTCAGTAATGAGGAGAGCTACAAATCAATGCCTTCTGCTGTCTGCAGCAGGTTTGAATCCCAGGCCTTAACCCATGTAAAACAACAACCTGCCTTGAGCAATTCCTGAGAGCGCTTCTAAAATGTGTTAAAATGTAAGGGGGTTGGGGGGGATGTTAATGTCACTTTTCATTTCTCTTCTTTTATTTCCTTGCTGTCTGCTTTTTCATCACGATTAAAATCACACTTGAAACTAGTGGCATTAGAGGATATCTGCTGTGCAGATAAACACAACAGAGGGGATATTTTAGTGAAACTGCCCTGAAATAATTTTTTGCGTATCTGAGTATAGATTCTTTGCAGCATTTAAATATTTAATGCCTCAAAGTCAGCATCCCACTACAAATGATATTCATTCACAAAGGCAGTATGTATTGTGAGGTCTCATCATAAACCTCTAAAGTCTTTAGTAAACTGACTCTTGAAAAAAATACAGTTGGACTGTGTCATAACAAGCTGCTTTGTATTTCTTTCTTCAGGTGAAAAATGTGTTTTGTATGAAAGCAAAGGAAGGCAGAAAAAAATCAATTCGTGCCATAGTTGCTATTGGAAATGGAAAAGGGGCTGCAGGTATGTGCAGTTAATGTGTGTGAAAGGTACCACATTAATCATTGCTTGGAATAAGACTTTAGGAGGCATGGTGATTTAAAGGGATATTTTACACATTTTCTTTTTGCAAAAAAAAATTTACTCTTTTTTCCACTAGGCAGTACTGAAATACCTGTAAGAATTGTGAGAGCATTCATCTATAAATGTATGCTTTATAATCAAATTGTGTACGTATTCACTGGGACACTTTATTTTGTATAAAAGATAATGGGAAAAGTAATAATATGTGATTAGGATTGGGGCATATCCTATCCAGTGGTTAAAAACAATATTTATTTAATTCTAGAGTGATATAACCAGCCAGTGGCAGATCTTATCAGAAGGGATTGTGTAGGCTTTCCTGTACACTGTTTCATTTTGCTGTAGGTAATGTGTATGCTCAAAACAGTTGAAAGCGGGATGGTATTCAGCCGTGCAAATCTGCATTCATTCCACCTAACCCAAAGCACCTAGCTGCAGAGCGTGGTTGTCTCCTCTCAGGTAAAGCAAAGAGACGGGCGCCTGCAGAAGGTGCCTGGGATCGCAGGCAGGCTGACAGGCCCAGGGAGATGTTCATCCCCTTGACTAAACTGGACGTGGGCCTCCATAGTTAGTAGAGCAGGTAGAGTAATGAGGAAACGGGACTCAGTAGGTGTGGGTTTCGTTTTCTGGTTTTGAGAATCACTTTCAAGTTGTTGGAGTATTTTGGTGTTTTGTTTTGTTGTTTTTTTCCTTTGCCCTGACAGCTGTGATCACTTTGCAGCAAAGGACAGTATGACTGGTTGTACCCTTTCCTTGGGTTATTTTCTAGCTAGAATTAGTTTTTTAACTAGCTGACACCTTAGACCTCAGTGTAATACCTTGCAAATATTATTGTTTCTAGTTTAAGAGTAAAGGCTTGTTCACTGGTAGTTTCAGCTAGCATGGATGGTTGATTCAGAAATTTGTAATAAATCTGTCAAATCAGAAGACCCTAAAATTTCTTTTAACATTGAGCCTTTTCAGGAAACTTCCTTACTTTATAGAAGTTCAGTCATAAGAAATGCACTTTCTCAGCTTCCTATAAATATTTTATTGAGACTTCTAGTGAAAAATAGAATACTCGTGGCCTTTTGAGTCCAGTCTCATAGTAACTTGAGTGATCCATGGCCTGACCCATTTGTAGGTTTTCTATTTATAAAGGTCTCTTCAGCCACTGATATGAAGTCTAACCATAGAAATGCTGTCAACTGCATGAAGTAAATGAGACAAATCAAAAGAAACATGAGATTATGAAGGATCTAATACACCAGCTGTAAATAGAGACTTTTTTTTTATTTTCTCAACAAAGACTGGAGAAAGAATACTGGCCAGAGGGATTCAGTGTGGTTTTGTTTTCCTTGGAAGGGAACTCTAGGCATGACTATGCTGCAGAGTAGCTTTGTCCAAGCGATCTCTAGAAGCAATCAAACCATCTCAGTGCAGCGTCTAACTTGGATGAACCAATCCTGCCAAGAGGGTCCCAGCTGACACTGTAGTATTGCTTCATATGTCAGCAAGCTCGCACACAGCAAAGACATAGATGGCTGAGACCAGGCATATTGTACAGTGTTCCCTTCCCAGAAGTTTGCAAAATGCTGCAGTAAGTAGTCATGGTTCTTTCTTCAAGTGAAGTGCGTAACAATCTTGGCCGGAGGAGCCTTTGAGCTGGTCAGAATTGCTCTTTACTCAATGAGGAGAACAAAAATTCACTATCCTGCAGCTTCTTAAGGGGTTACGTGCAAAGTAAAGAGTTGCAGGAAAAATTCCCCACCATCTTAGCTGATTCAATTATCGCTGTTGATAGGAACTCTCATGTAGAGAAGGAGCAGGTCCCATTAAAAAATAAAAAAATGAAAATTTCCCCCACAGTTGTGCCTTTGAGGTCCTGCGTTTCATTATGTCAGTTACAAAAATTATTAGGCATCCTTTATTTGACAGGACATGTTTTGCTTTTGGTAGCCAGGGTTGGAGAAGGGTCGGATTCTGAGCCAGTGGGCTAGGATGTGAGGACAGAATTATAAAAGATAGTGCTAACAGCTCTTAAGCATAAAGTGATTTGTAAAGGAGCTATACAGCCACCCTGCACTGCACTGAGTTTCTTACATGTTTCCAGTTCTGTTGTTTAGGAAATGGTGTTTATCTTTCACTCAATTTTCAAATACCATGAGTTAAAAGTCATTTTTTTGCAGGGTAAGTTTTATTTAAGAAGCACCCTTGATTATGAAGCACTAAGTTTTTCTCCTGAAGGAGATAGTTTTCTGTACATTCTCCTGAGGATGTAAACCCCAATCTGCATTAAAATTCCTGTTAGACCTCAAACAGACTTTGAAATAGGAAAGCTATGCAGAATGAAAATGAGATTCAGCTGGGGGGAAAAAAAAGTGAATAGTTCTGAGGCAAACAATCCAAGTCATATGCATCTATCAGGAGGGAGGAAAAGAGGATGCATTGTATTGATGACAGAGGACAGGAAATTGCATTTGCATTGTTATGTGACTGTAGCAGAGTAAATTCTATTTTGGATGTATATGCATTCATAAAGCATTCACCTCTTGGGTGTAAACAGTCTCCTTTTATTATGAGCTGAGTAGCTACCACTGCTTATGGGACGTATGTGGAAGCTTTAATAAGCCAAGCATATTTCCAGTTGCTTACAGTTTTGCAGAACTTTGTCTATTTGAAAGATTCAAGTCCAGATGTTTGCCTCAAGCTGAATTTTGACTGCAGTTTGGAGGGAAAGAGGGAATATATATGTAGAGGAAGGTGTAGTTCTCCTGCAGAAAAAAATGGCTCTGAAAAAGGCTGCCTACCTCTTCTCTGAAAGGCTTTTTCATGAAACATATGTCAACATGTTATTAAAGGCTCACTTTAATGCATATCTGTTGAATGATTGAATTGAGGTTGCCCGGGCGACCTCATTTTTGGCATTTTCTATTCTGAATGTTTGACTTCACAGTGTTAGTACTCTGTTAATGTGCTCTGTGTGTGTGTGTGTGCACACGTGCGTGTGTGTGTGTGTAAAATAGGACAGTTTCCTTGTGTTTTCTTGCATAGGAGTTAGGAGGTGATAGAGCTGCATTGCCTCTGGGAGCCTGGCGAGTGCATAGAAGAAGCTGCCTTGGGTGGAGGCCAAAGGCAGTCACTGCCCTGGACTGTCTGCTGCTTCCACACCAGCCCCCAGGCTTGCTGCCTTGTCCTCTCCGCCCGTAGCACCGCATCACTCACAATGCTGTTGCTCTCCTAGATCTCTTCCAGCCCATTTCTGCTGAGGACTGCAAGAAATTAAGGAGTCAGTGTTGGCTATCGGGTCACAGCCTGTTGATTTTTGGATTAGGCTCCGTGGCAGAGGTAACCCACAGTCCCAGCTGACACAACAACAGAAAGACCAAAAAAAAAACAAAAAAACTAAATCCACCAATTTGAAGTTAAGCGATTTGAAGTCAATCTGTCTTGACACTGGTGGACTACAGAGTTGATCCTGGTGGTTGTCACATCCTCCTGTTCACTCAACATGGTCAGTTGATGCCCTGCCCTGAGCCAACTGCAAATATTTTGAGGCTGCTGTGCTATCTCTTCATCGCTACCACAGTTCACCTGGTAAATATCAGTAGGTCAGAGAGGATCAAGTACCAGTTTGCAAGCTGACAGTCTAGTTTTCCTCTGTTCTTCAGGCATGTATTTTTTGCAAATGCACTGTTCTGTTCATAAAACCTGGTTTTCACATTCTCTATTTTGCTAATACAAACCCAGTCGTCTTTGTCTCTTGGGTCTTGGAGCCGCTGTTTGTACAGATGCAGTTGGTATATCTGCATCGCCTTCCTTCTTGTCCTTCCTTCTCCTTCCTTCTAGGCAGAAGACTGCTTTTTTGGATGAAGTGATCACCGTTATTCAATTATTTGGAACAAATACACAAAAGAAATGTCTTAATTTAAACCTTACTCATCTTTGTTTGATACAGCCAATCAGCATCCAATTGATAGGTATTTGTAACAGCTAAGTTGTTGCTTTCTATTAAATGTTTTTTTCTCTGAGCCATTTTCTGAGGATGATCTGTGCAATGGAGTGGAAATACCAGGGACTAAACTTGTTTGTGAAAATTCTCTCCCCCCCCCCCCCAGTTGGCTTTCTCAAGGTCCTGCCTGGTGCATTTCTCAGTAATAAAATGACTCTTTTCTGTCTTGCAGGGTTTGCACTGGGAAAAGCAGGTGACAGGATGAATGCTTTACGGAAAGTATGTTGATTAAAAATAAGCACAAATATTTCATACCTATGCATTTTTGGAAATATTCAATATCTTTCGTTGTCTATATGTACAGATATGTCCATGTACATGATTTGTCCATCTTGGTACATGTAATGAGGTTGCTATGCAATGAGATTCTGTTAATACACACTTCATTTTTTCACTTGTTTTCTGACATAATCTGTACGCACAAAGTGTTCAGATAATTTTTGTATTTTTCCCCATTATTTTGATTTCGTGTTGTGGTATTTTGAAAGTAGGAAGAAGAAAAAGTGCTTTTAAAAATAATTTTTAAAAAAAGATTTCTTCCTTCTTTTTATGGCCTATGCTTGTCCTCCTTTGCTTGTTTATTGCTCATACCTATACAGGCATACCTCGTTTTATTGCGCTTTGCTTCATTGCACTTTGCAGTTATTGCATTTTTTACAAATTGAAGGTTTGTGGCAACCCTGTGTCAAGCAAGTCTATCGGTGCCATTTTTCCAACAGCATGTGCTCACTTTGTGTCTCTGTGTCACATTTGGGTAATTCTCACAATATTTCAGACTTTTTCATTATTATGATATCTGTTATGGTGATCTGTGATCTTTGATGTTACTACTGTAATTGTTTTGGGGTGCCACAAACTGCACCTACATAAGACGGCGAACTTAATTGATAAATGTTGTGTGTGTCCTGACTGCTCCACTGACTGGCCGTTCCCCCATCTGCCTCCCTCTCCTTGGGCCTCCCTAGTCTGTGTCTCCCTGAGACACAACAATATTGAAATTAGGGCAATTAATAACCCTACAATGGCCTCTAAGTGTTCAAGTGAAAGGAAGAGTCTCACGTCTCTTCCTTGAAATCAAAAGCTAGAAATGATGAAGCTTAGTGAGGAAGGCACGTCGAAAGCCGAGAGAGGCCAAAAGCTCGGCCTCTTGTGCCAAACAGTTCCCCAAGTTGTGAAGGCAAAGGAAAAGGTCCTGAAGGAAAGTCGGAGTGCTACTCCAGTGAACACACAAATGATAAGAAAGTGAAACAGCCTTATTGCTAATATGGAGAAAGTTGTAGTGGTCTGGATAGAAGATCAAACCAGCCACAACATTCCCTTAAGCCAAAGCCGAATCCAGAGCAAGGCCTGAACTCTCTTCAATTCTATGAAGGCTGAGAGAGGTGAGGAAGCTGCAGAAGAGAAGTTTGAAGCTAGCAAAGGTTGGTTCGTGAGATTTAAGGAAAGAAGCCATCTGCATACCGTAAAAGTGCAAGGTGAAGCAGCAAGTGCTGATGTAGAAGCTGCATCAAGTTATCCAGAAGATCTAGCTAAGAGAATTGATGAAGGTGGCTACACTAAACAACAGATTTTCAGTGTTCAAGACAAAACAGCCTTATGTTGGAAGAAGATGCCCTCTAGGACTTTCATAGCTAGAGAGGAGAAGTCAATGCCTGGCCTCAAAGGACAGACTGACAGCAGAGAACTAGAATTAGAAGTGGAGCCTGAAGATGTGACTGACTTGCTGCAATTTCGTGATAAAACTTTAACGGATGAGGAGTTGCTTCTTATGGATGAGCAAAGAAAGTGTTTTCTCGAGATGGAATCTACTCCCGGGAAAGATGCTGTGAACATTGTTGGAATGACAACAAAGGATTTAGAGTATGACATAAACCTAGTTGATAAAGCAGCAGCAGGGTTTGAGAGGACCGACTCCAATTTTGAAAGAAGTTCTATTGTGAGTAAAATGCTATCAAACAGCATCACATGCTACAGAGAAATCCTTCGTGAAAGGAAGAGTCAATCGATGCGGCAAACTTCATTGCTGTCTTATTTTAAGAAATTGCCACAGCCACCCCAACCTTCAGCAGCCACCACCCTGATCAGTCAGCAGCCATCAACATTGAGGCAAGACCCTCCATCAGCAAAGAGATTACAACTCGCTGAAGGCCCAGATGATAGCATGTGTTAGCAATAAAGTATTTTTTATTTAAGGTATGTACATTGGTTTTTTTCTAAGACATAATGCTATTGCACACTTAATAGACTACAGTCTAGTGTAAACATAACTTTCATATGCACTGGGAAACCAAAAAATTCGTGTGACTTGCTTTATTGCGATATTCGCTTTATTGCAGTGGTCTGGAACTGAACCCACAACATCTCCGAGGCATGCCTGTATAATTGTGAGGGAATTTTTCTCTTATATACACATAATGAGTTTATTAAGGCTCCTTTAGATGTCAATATATTACTTGTAATCTACATTATTCTAGTTTGTGTTGTAATGCTCAATAGCAATGGTAAAATACACAAAGTTTGATACAGTTGTTACTAGATTAAGAAGCCTTTTGAAATGTTGAATCTGTTAGGAGAAAATCATTCTTTGAATAGAGCATTTTGATGTCCATAAACTGAGTGGATTAGATATGGCTAATCTGTTTTCTTGAGGTTCCTTCCTTGTTTTTTCTGTCTAGTTAACTGAACAAAAGTAAATTCCAGATGCTTTGCAGAAAAATTCTAGAAAAAAAACATTTTGTGCCTTTCTTTCCTAGGCAAAGAACAAAGCGATACGCTGTTTACATTTTATAGAGCTGTATCAAAACCACACAAGTAAGTATTATGATTTTTCTTAGACTCTTTCTCTAAGTTTCAATAAGTACTGAATATACAAACAAGAACTAGTTGCAACTAGTTGTATAGCATGAAAAGATGTTAACTAAAACCTTTTTGGGCTGATGCATTGTATTATTCTTTGTGCGTCGTTTTGTTTCTCCAGCATGCTATCTGAGATCTTGGCCCCAGACTATTTTAGCTAGACAGCAGTAGTGTCAGAGTACGGAGTCTGTCAATCTCTGTGTAAAACAAGTCACCATTATCTGGGATGAATGTGCAGTTTACTCTTTACTTTCATTCAGACTTGTACCAACAATTACAGGAAGGGCCTTGAAGAAAAGTTGTGTTACCATTTCATAACATAAGCTGTTGTTTTTAAAATATTAAATTGAGAGATTTATCTCCCTTGCACTCTCCCTCCTCCACCATGTTTAAAATGTATATACTTAATGCATAGTGGGAACCTAGTTATTTCAGGCTCTTAAGAAATTCTTATATAACAACATTGCACCAAAAAATGAGTCTGGGGTTCTTTATGAAGCAGAAAGACGGCTGAAATGGTAACTCTCGTGTATGGAAAATCCAAGAACACTGAAGCCTAAGGGGAAATCTTAGGTTAAAGGCTGAATTACTAGAAAATGTAAATACCAGGAAGAATGTTCAAATGCCTCACATGTGAGCTCTCTTCAAAGTTAAATGAGGATGATTAGATGCATACTTCAGATTTTCCAAGTAAATCCTGATTATTTTTTTTATGGAACAGTAAAGTAATATTCACAGGTGTGTAAACAGTCTTAATCTACTCCAGAACTTTACCTGGATTAACCCTTCTCTTCCTGTTCAGTGTTCTGAAAAAGAAACGTACTCCTTAGGTGTGCTAGCTTAAAGGCTTTCTACAAGGAACAATTATACTGTAATGCTTTTTTTTTTTCCTCCCTTCCAGTTTACCATGACATTAGTGTGAAATTTAAAAGGACAACCATCCGCATGAAGAAGCAAAACAAAGGTAACTAAAGCTGCCTGGAAATTTTGAAGTTTTATTAATTATGGACTAGTATTTATTTGAAGATGGTAAATTTGTACAATGTTCATTTACTTCAGAGACATATCATTTGATTCTAGTCTATCATGTCTTAAACGTTGAAGACAACCCACTGTGTTTCATTAGAAATTCCTGCTGTAGCTGACTTTGTTTTTGTTTTTGTCAGTCAAGTTTTCTCCCTTTCCCACTGGTGGATGCTCTAATTCCTGGTTTTCTTTTACCCTTGTTGCTTCCCCTTCCTTTTGGCTCCCAGTCCGTGTCTCTCCATGTGCTTTGTTTTCTTCTCTCTCAGGTTTCCAAAATGTAGCTCCGCCTGCTCTAAATTACTTTAAATGTGGAAAAGTTTAATCTCCTTCTAATAGCATAAATGTTGGAGGCAAAGGCCTTTAGAAGTATCTTGCAGGCATTTATTCCCACCATAATCCCATGCATGTTGTGGAAAACTGATAGACTCATTCCAGTATTTTTAACCTTTTTAATCACTGTTTTCAAGACAAAGTTCAGAGATATTTTAGTCTGCAATATTGGGAGTGCTTCAAATGTGAATCAGAGTGCAAGTGCCTCAGATCCATGCCTTTTGAAGAGCAGCATCTGTCAAAGCCCCACTGATGTACCCATTCCTCCTAATCCCACGCTGGGGTAGAGTGGGCAGCAATCCTCCCTCCGCTGTCTCAGACTACCTGTGGCCATGAGCTGGAACCAGGACAGCATCCAACCTGCTGCTCCATCAAAACCGTTACTGCTTTATTTTCCCTAAAATAAAAGCCTACCAAGAGCTCCCAGTGTGGAAACTGATACGCTGTCTAGAGAAATTCTCTACCCTAGCTTCTTGCCCTGCACCAGACCAGTACAAAGACCATCTCGCTGTTGCGTAGCAGCAGAGTTTCATCTCTCTATCTTTGCAAGCTGTTCACCTTCACTTTGATCCCAATCGTAGTAAGGGCAGATACTTCTTTAGACTCCCATAGGTTAGATACAAGTAGTACTGAGTCCACACCTGGTGGCTCTCGGCTCATTGATCTGTTCTTCCATATGGTTACCAGTCCATTAAAAGTACTTCAGAAAAGTATTTTCAGTCCACAGTGGTACTAAGTCACTGTTGATAGTTGTGAAGTATGGCATCCCAGCATGTCCCAGCAAGACACAGCAAACACTCAGATGATTGTCTGTCTTCTCAGAGGACTATCTCCTGGTAAATGATAAAAGGGAATGTCTCGTTCCTTCCCAGATGATGGAACTCATACAATTTATAGTATGTAGAGATGAGGAACATGTACTTGCCCAAGCACAGGCTCCCATCATTGCCATTGCTCCTACTCAAGAGAAAAGGAACCTGGACCACAGCCATATAGATTTATTTGGGGAAGCTTTGATGTGTTAGTGGGCAGGAAATTGAGGGAGGACCGTGGCAGCTTTCACCTCACAATTTTGGCCAAACAGATGCACAGTCCACCAGACGTTGCCACTCAGTTGTGTGTGTGCTGTCTCCACCAGCTTCCACTCAAGCGCTGACCTTTTGAAGACGCGGGGAATGCAGTGCTGACTTTCTACTATCCCTTTCCTCACCTTCAGAGCTGTTGCAATCTGTGCTTTGCCAGCCGCTGGCGATGCTGGGGATACGTTCACAGCAACCTTGTAACCTGGCATCGTGCTTTTCAGGATTGCATCGTAAAAACTCTTTATCATATGAAGCAGTTTTTAGAGTTAAAGGTTAGCTTATTTCTAATGCATTGCAGTTCTGGGTGTGGTTCATTTTACCTTCTAGGCAACTTGTGTTTTAAAGAGCTTGAGTGATGATACGAGGTCATTTCTTTGCATGAACCTTTGAACTAGACTTTTATGTACAAGTGTTTGATTCAACTCATTTAGCATAACTTTGCTTTCAGAACAGATGTAGGTAGTGGCTGTTTCACAGAGAACAGATTTAGTTGCAGCTGAATGTCCTAATTGGTCCTGTAATTTTAACATGCAAACAGGAAATAAATTCAGCTGCGTGACTGATCCTTTATAAATCATTTTAGTTTTGTTATGGTAAGACCTGAATTGCAAGAGCATTTAATGATTAGCTCATAATGAGTCAGAGACCTGGGATAATTTTTCAGAAATAACTGCCATTGTGTTCAGTTACTTAATTATTTCATCAATTTCTGCAACCTTTGAGTAAGCTGAAGCATTGACACTTTGGACATAGCGTTTGATTTTGTGTAGCTAATATTGTTGTTCTGCACTGTCATGTTAATAATATGAGAATATAATTATTAATGTTCAGAGTTTTTAATATGTATTTTGCAAGCATCTAAAATTGCTACGAACCTTCAATACAGTTTTTACTAGATGACATTATTTTGGTTCTGAGATAAGGATTTTTTTAATCAGTGTGACGGAAAAGTGATAGCGTGGGTTTAGAAAAATCTTCTCAAAGCAGCAGGCGTCGAGTCAGATTGTCTTCTCATTTAAGTTTCTGCAGTTCTGCATTTAATGACCCCTCAAGGTCATAAATAATTTGGCCTGTGATTTTTAAGGTAACCAGTTTTAACAAGCTTCAATTTAGCCTTCAATGTATTAAAGCAAAAACATACAAAGAACAGGAGTAACACAACCGAACTACACGTTTGACCATCCACCTACAAACAATGATGCTATTGCTGTTAAATGGCAAAGGAAGGTCCTCATTAGATGCTGTTACCTTCTTGCAGTAGGACACAGAATAAGGCATTCCTTCCCATCTCGTCTGATGTGTTCCATTCCTGGACCTCAGAAGCAAGAGCAGCCAGGGCCACCTTACAACTAATATCGCTTCACCACACCGTTGTCCCCTTTTATTGCCATTTTACTGTTGGCTTTAAGAAGCAAACTGCCTCTCCACTGCCTTCTCTTTTTTTCCAGAGAGGACCTATCTGTAGCTAACATACTACTCTTACCCTGCCCAGTAAGACTGTTCATTCCTCTTACACACTGAACATCATGTGTGAAGACCACTGATTGATCTTGCTTGGAAAAATATATTTAGTTTGCATTTTGTTCTAGGCTTTGAATGTGCTGTAGCAGCATCATTCTGCTGATTTCTGTTTTGTTTTTGGTCCACCCCCAGGTCCTTTTTCTGTTGCTGTTCAGTCAGTCTTTCCCATTTTGTATTTGTGCTTTTCATTTCTCAGCACAGCACTTTGCACTTATCTTTGTTAAATTTCAGTGTTTTCACTTCAAACTGTGTCTCCAGTTTTTTAGGCCCATGTTGACCTCTCCTCCTCACCCCCAGTGTGCTTGCAGCCTTTCCTGAGTTAATGTCCTCCACCCATTTTTTCAGTCTCTTTTCCACTATTCAAGTTGTTAGTGAAGGTATTAGCAGGAACTAAAGCCAGAAGAGATCCTCAGTAGGATCCTATTTGGGGAATGCTCTCGGCTTGGCAGCAGACTGCTGGTAATGGGGACACATGCTTTAATGATGATTTTGCATGGTCATTATTTCCCTTGTTTATTTTGTGAGAAAATCATGCAGAACTGTGTCGGAATATAAAATCCAGTTCTGTCACATTAGCACCTTAGTCCTAAGGTAGCATCCATGCCAGAGAAGGGAATCTGGTTAGTTTGACATTGAGCATATCTGTGTTGGGCATTTTTGGACAGTTCTCCAAGCACCTAAAACCTGATTGATAATAGCATGTTCTGTGCCTGTCTGAGCACTGAATTTAAGCTGACTGATCTGTACTGTCCCAAGTCCCCCTTTTTCTGTTTTGAAAGCTATACCAGTCCTTCGGGTCTTCGTCTGTCCTCCCTAGCTGCCAGTTAAAACCAGGAAACCCTTTTCCACATAATAAATATTTTCCCTCCTGTTTAACTGATGGAATAGGTCCTGCATTTCTTATTTCTTGAAGCAGGTTTGATGTTATCTGAGAAAAAAATCCATGTTCATGTCCAGTATGCTTTGGAGGGGCATCACTGGGCTCACTCAGAAGTGTAACAACGGATCAGTACGTAAAATACTACAGGTTGAGTGTGTGCGTGTGTGAGAGACGGAGACAGAGAGATGCATCGCTATGTCCTCATAATGTTCCAAGTCATATGTCTGTGCAAAAATGGAGTTTGTAGGGGCGGTCTAGATAAAGCCCTTCCTGATTTTGCCTTAATCCCTGCCAGGCTTTGGGGTCTGTGGTACACCGTAAAGGCCAGATTCATGGTAACAGAGGGAGCTGGCTGTAATTTAGCAGTTACGTGACTAGTGGAGATGTTGCAGAACAAGACTTAACTTGAGCCGGGCGGGCTCGCTGTGGGCTCTGGGCTTTGTGTCTGCCACCATGCCAGGGCGCTCCTATTTCTAGCGTGTGCTGGAGGGCTGAAAGCTGCCCAGGGTATTGCTTGCCTGCGCTGCAAAACATGCTGTGTTTTGGGGTGTGGACAGCTCTTAATCTTCATCTGTGACTGTTCTTTACACTTCAAAGCAGTCACAAGAGTACCCCGCTAGCCACACCGAGGCATCTGTGAGCAGTGTACATCAGTTCCTAACGTCAATTAATAAAGGGAAATGCAAACCAGTTTGTCAAATGGACTTAGGGGGCTGTGAAGCCCAGCACCGCTACCTTGTAGCCGTACTCAATGAGAAATTACAGTTTGTTCTTCCTATTTCTGTCTCTAGATGCGGTATATGTAGACTCTCTTCCTTTAAAGTATCAATGACTCCTCCTGTTTGCTGGTGGCATTGCAGCGGTACAGTGCTGTGTGCTGAAGCCTCTCACTTTGCCTAATTACAGCTGGTGGATTCCTATATTCGGCTTGTTCCCAGTTCCTGTACGTAGGACTCAGGCAGCTATCTCAACAAATAATCACAACAAAGCCTAATGGTTTAATAGAAAAGCTAAGGTGACCCTTAAGTGTCCCTTTCTTGAATTTATTCATCATTTCTGTAAAACGGAAGATACCCCAGTCTTACAGTCAGGACAATATATTAGACAAGTCAAATCCAGGTTTAAAGAGCTGTGTAATGTGAACGTCTATATGTGAACTTAATTTGGAGTAGACTGGTCCCTTAATGTGGATTTAAAGAGGATATTCTATTTCCAAACTCATGTTAGTTGGCTACCCAGAAAATCTACCATAGTTTACTCATAACGGGTTGCGTTTAGAATAGAGATAACTCAGAAAATTTAGTTCATAGGAGGAATACATTTTAAATGAGTCTTCTCTTGGTTACCCGTGTGTATTTTTCAGTGCGAGAAACTTTCAGTAATATTTAGATGTCTCTATTGTCTTTTATAGGCCTCACTGGTTAAACTGCAGTAATGCAGCATGAGTGCCAGGGGCAAGTTAAAAATGTCTGAGCACAACTTTTTCTCCACAGTTAGAGTTTGCAGTTGAAATCCTTTGCTTTTGTATTGGGAATAAATGTTGTTCAGTGACTGATTGACTAATTTGCTGGCTGATGAGTTTCATGTATTAAAAATCTACAGAAGCCTGATGGAATTAAGGTGGGAGAACAGCAGAGATGCAGAAGACCAAAAATGAAATGCTTTAAGTCCCTGGAAATGAAACTTTGACAAACAGCCTCTCAGAGATCGTTCACATGTAATTGTGTCTAAAACTTGATTGTGTCTCATAGCATAGAAAACAATATTTTTCTCAAATGTCAGAATAAATGGCTTTGGAGGGTTATAGTTTGTTTACCAATTATAGGTTAGAAGAATAAGGGAAATATTGGCACAGTAAAGCATGCAGCACTGGAATATGTTATTTTTTCTTCATTTACTCAGCAACAAGACTGTCCTGCAGAATGGACTAATTTGTAAGCTGTCTTTGTAGCTTTTAAGTAAAATACATTACAACTATCACAAACACGTTTTTAAAGATTAATAGAGCTAGGCCACATAAAACAAGTCTCCTTGGGGAGCGAGAGAGCAAAACTAGACTCTCCAAAAAATAACCCCCTAATCTAGCAAGTCTAAGAAAGCATTTGCAATTAATGCTAGTGCAACGTAATTATGCATTTGAGCTAATGGAACGCTTTAGGATGGAGATGGGTGCAAATGAGATGCAAACCTATATGCGTTTGTGGGATTTGGAATATAGTTGTGTCTCCCTCCCACTCCCCTACAAATTCCAAATTGTGATTGTTACTGCCTTTTCTAATTTCACCAGCGGTTTCCACACACCCCAGGCTTTTTTTGAATGCTCTTTTTGCTTTCATGGAATACTCTCTTGTTCTTCAAGCTTAATTAAAATAATTGTTTCTTCCAGAATTAGTGGAATTATTTTACTGTCTTTCCAATGTAGCATTAGCTCCCAAGAATCTGTTATCCGCTTCATTTCCATGTCCAGTCCTTCATGTCGTGCCATTAAGGTAGTAATGGAGTGTAATTCATGCCGCTTTTTGGGGCCAGAAGGAAGGAAGTGCTGTCTCTGCACAGTACCTTGGCAATCTCCTCCACTCGCTTACACAATATATAGTAGTCTGCTGGCCTTTGTAACGTGGACAGGACTAGCGTGACTTCTTTGTGGCTGTTGTCTAGGGACTGTTGTATCTTGCCCAGGATGTGTAGCAGGTCAGGCAGCACATAACAAGTTCACATTTTGAAGATTAACTACAGAGTGTGAATTTGGTGTAAGTGGGTGCAATGATGCCTTCCTCAACCAGTCCCACCTCAGCTGCTCAGAGTTTTGCTTACCAAGAGCTGAGTAAAATAAAATAAAAATGTGGTAAGTTTTATTTGGCTACCCAGAGGCTTGTAGGCAGCAAGAGAGACCAGTGCCAGTGTGTGCTCAACCCCTTTCCCAGTGGCTCTGTCTTCAGGCCAGACTTCTCTGCTGGAGCCTTATTGCTCACAGACAACATTGGACCTTCCTTTGCCTCCCCAGGCCCTCCCTGATTTCTGTGCTGCATGTGACAGAGGTATTGAGCACAATCTCGGGCTTTAGGAAGACACTGCTGGCCTCTCTGATCCAGCAGCGACCTCCTTGGGATTGGGACCTATTCACTTTGCTTCTACTGCGAGGTCCTTCTCCTTTGTACCAGGGAGCAGGGAGTCCAAAGGGCAGCACTGCATGAAGCCTGTCATTTGTTTTGAGCAGCAACTTCACAGTAGGAGACCAATTTACACCTCTCTACTATGTATCTAAACCAGGACTTTAAACTCAGATTGCCATCATTAGGAGTTACTGAAGCTGTCGCTCAGTAGTTGGTCAATTGAAATGGCAGAGAAAGCAGGTCTGAAGCTATGAAGGTATTGCTCTTTAGAAGAGACAGTCTTGTTACCCCAGTGAGCAGATCATCCCAGAACACCAGGATCCAGTTACGTTTAGATCCTCTCTCTTTTTAAACATTTCATTTTAATATTCTTAAGTAAGCTTGTTGCCTCGTTTTTCTGTTGATTTTTAGTTTTGGGGAATACTAGGTTCTTATTTGTCTGCCAAGTGGGAGAAGAAAATTGCCTTACATTTGGTGAATGTTACCTGGGGAGGTGAGGTGTGAGTTGTCCATTTGTGAACAACAGTAAACGCTTCTGAAGGTGCCAATGGCTCTACTAAGAAATGCTACCCAGACCTGGGGTTTGCATTTTTTTAACGTTTTCTTGTTTTGAGTTTATAGATGGTGACATTTTCCATTTGATTTTGCAATACGTTAAGTAGGAAATATTTAATATAGAAAGAATATGATTTTTATGTTAGCATGGCTGTGAAGACTGGGGAAAATGGTACATTTACACTATGTTATCATTTTTAAGATATGTTAATGTGTTCTAACATAATAGGTAATGAAGATGGTTAAGAAGAGGTCTTAGATCTGTTTTTTCTGAACTAAGTTGTATGCTTACACTTAAATGTATTTTTTTTTCTCCAGGCTATGGTCTTCGTTGCCACCGAGCTATCATCACCATCTGCAAACTAATTGGCATTAAAGACATGTACGCCAAGGTTTCTGGTTCCAAAAATTTGATTAACATCACCAGAGCTCTCTTTAAAGGCTTAACAGAACAGGTAAATTGTACAGTCAACAGTCTTGTTGTTAGATCAGGGGACAGACCATGATTGATACCATAATAATTTGTGGTCAACCACACAGTTTGAATTTAAGTCTTAAAGTAGAGAAAGTTTTCCAAGAACAAACAAAATCCTTATGTGACTATTTCCTCCTACTATGCCTCCTCCGCAGGAGCTGTATAAAGTTGTCCAGTCAGGAGCAGCAGTAAGTAACTCTCTTCGTTCCACAGCCAAGTGCCTCCAAGGGAGATCTGAGCTTCTGGGCTTTCATTTGTGGGATTTTTGGTGACATTTTAAAAAGCATGGGCAGAGGAAACTGTGGCCTTGCTTTGGTTCCTGCTGCTTGTTTGTTTGCATACTAGGTTTTCATTGCTGAAGGACTGAACATAGCAGCGGCTTCTATCGCTAGTGTAACTAAGATCCCTGAAATAAATCAGGGAGGGGATGTCATTTCCTCTAACATAAAGTGCTCGCAATGCAGATTCTCTGCCTGAGTCAGCTGTCTGTAGTTAACAGAGAGATCCAGCATGCAGCATTTCATCTAACTTAGTTTGAACACCAGCCTTAGGATGAGTCAGTCCTTTGGAAATTCTTGGTTGTCTCATTTGGCCATAGGGTCTTGGCAGCTGCCAGGGTGTAGCTACTTACATTCCCAATATTTAAATGTGGCCGGATCTGCTTGCAAGGCTATAGTTGTCAAATTTGTCATTTTGTCCTAGCCAACTTTTTCAGTTTAGTCTCGGGAGAGGAGGCAGTTACAATTCTCTTTGCCCAATGAGATGCTTATAGAGACTCTTCGGTATCTGAGGATACTCAGACCTGAGGAAGTCTATCGTATATTTTTGATGCATTGTCTCTGAGAAGTCTTCCACAGAAGAAATGAAAGAAGGGCCTGCTGTATAGATCATTGCTCCTAAAGATGTGCAGTTGACAGCTTTCTTGTCTGCCCTAAAAGGGAAAAGTTTCCTTGGTCCCAGTAAACATTCTGTAGAATCTGAGCATTAACAAAACAACCTGTATATGGGGATGAGGTACAGTTGAAAATAATGTTGAATTAATATGATTTTAGTAGCTAAAATTATCTGTTAAAGCAGCAACAAGCGCTTTACTGTTGTCAAAGCAAAATTTGTATTCATATGAAACTATAAAACAGCCTAATGGCAAGTATAATTTAGTGCTGGAAAGTTTGTTGTATGGGAATTCAGCAGATAACGTCTACCATCCATCTCTGTCCAGCAGCAGCTGGATATGTGTGAAAAGGATCTTTGTTTTATTTTCCTTTGCTTTGTTCTTGACAGTGCAGGATTATCTGTGTTTCTCCTCCTCAGAATGATGGCACGATACTGCACTTTGGTGCTACAGGTTACTAACATGCCAACACACACATTTATTAGCAGGATGCACCTTTTCTAGCCAGAACCCTTCCAGAAGCGAGGTGCTCTAGGGTGACATTATAGTGCTGGAAGATCAGAAGTCTAGCTACCTGAATTCCTGCTGCTTGTGCTATTAGCTCTTTTGAAATCCACAAGGATGTACCTGATGAGTCCTTTAATTTATGCAGTGTTGAAACTGTTTATTAGTAAATTACCTTTTTTTTTCTAGCCTGCACAACCATATAAAGCTTGACCTCAAGTAAACCAACATGGTGCATCATTGCTCCTGAGATTAATGTTATCTAGGTATGATTTAAACAGGGATCAGCCAGAAGTGGAAAACAAAACAGCCTTTCCTGTGATGTTTGTTAGCCTGAAACTTTTTCTAATTGTGTTTTCTTTTTCCTGTTCCTCCTGTCCCCACAGGAGACTCACCAGCAATTAGCAAACCAGAAGAACCTCTACGTTGTAGAGTTTCGGGAGGAGCAGGGCCCACTGCCCATCATTGTGGCGTCACCCGAGGGAGCCATCCGCGAAGATCCCGAGCCTGAAGATGAGGTTCCAGACACCAAGCTGGAGTGGAGTGAGGTGAAAGAAGCTCAGGGAATGAAGAAATCTCCCTGGGCAAATGTCAGACGGACAGCATGGTGAAAGCCTCAGTCACCCCGTCTCTTCTCTTCAGAGGTGCAGCTGGGAAGGTCCAGCTGAATTGGACGGTTTGTCTAGGCTTATGTTTCGGATGAGGGCACCGGTAGCTCACTCATGCCATTCATTTTGCTGCTCACATGACTACCATTCAATGACACCATATTCTTTTCTTCTGGCCACTTTCAACTATGAACATTAACAGGGAAACGGCCAGTGGACATGACATTGACTTCAGGCATGCATTTACTCGATTCCAGAAGATGTTGTGTAATCAGCAGCTCCCTGGTTTCCTTCGCAAGCTCTTGGGAAACTACTGAAAAGATGAGGTTGTCAAAGCAATAAAGAATCCTCAGAATGAGATTAGTGTGGGTTTGTTTGTTGTTTTTTTTTCCAAAATGCCAATGTCTTCTTAAGTGTGGGAGATCTCGGAGCAAGCAGCAGTTGTGGGAGTTCATGTGTGCACTCTCCATCTCCCTCCCAAGGCTCACTCATAATGCTGGGGGAACTGTGAAATCAGAAGGCAGAAAGTGTGTGCCTTGGGGGAGAGGAGAAAAGGTGGTGATGAGCAACATCTGGGGGTGCACAAACACTAATCACGCAAGTGGGGGAGTTCCCCAACTGAAGCAGAGCCCAAATATCTGAGGACAACCACCCCACATTCTCCTGTGAGATGCTTTAGTGTTTTGACAAGCATTGGAAATGCAGTCCAAAACCTACTGTCCAGCCTTTCCTATAGCACTTTCCTCTGCATATGTGCTGGGATAGGACCTGGCTTCATTCTCTGCCAATTTGGTACCAAGTTAGAGTCTCGGGGCCCAGCCCAGAATTCGAAAGTGCTTCAGCTGTAAGAGAATTAAAGGAGTAAGAGAAAGGCCGTGATTCAGACCAGCCTCTGACTGAAGATTGAATTAAACCCCTTCATGTAGAAGGTCTCCAAGTGAAGCATGCAGAGGTAGGTGCTAGAAGCTAGATCAGCCCACTGGCTGGAGGAGACATCACCCAAGTCCCACCAGAGGACAAAAGGGCTCTGCATCTACATACAAGGACATGGTGCTCTCCTTGGCAACTGCAAGCTGTTGTCTTAGGCATTGCAAAAGAGATGCTGGAACTGAACACTGTTTCATGACAAAGTCTTAAAGCAGTCCAGGGTATAAAACAATTCAGGAGTTTACTTCAGTGCCTTCTTTTTTGTCTGAACTGTGGCCAAAGCTCAAACACAGTAGCCATTTCTTTTAAGGTCTGTGAGCACTTGCCAGGTATTTCTCTGTATGCCAAAAATGTTTGCCACATGTTGTCAGTACAGAAAAAAATATCTTAAAAATGCTTCAAGATCAGCCTGGGAATCTGCATTTGATGTTAAAAGCATTTAGGAGCAAGTTTTCATTGATGTAAATTCTGTAGGTTTCTAAAGACAGCAGTGGCGTATGTACAGTCAGGCATGGTGAGTTTAATTGAATTTTATCCAACTCTGTTAATCAAAATTCTAAGTCATGCCTGCTGAGCAGTTGGCCAAATGCTTTGTTCTGATTTGCCAGCTGAATCTAAATTCAGGATGCAGAGTTTGGTTTGCAAACTTTCTTCTAAGCAGCATATCAAACTGCTGCTCAAGAGTGCAGGCTCACATTTAGCTTGCCTCTTACTGCTGATGTAACTCGGGATAAAGGATGAATAAACCTGGGCTAAAGCAACCAAATCTTGCATCATTTAGCTGCACTTCAACTTGCCTCTGTCCTTGCAGAAACGCAGTAAGCTGAAGTGACCGGGTTCTGCCACTGAGCTGAAGTAGCCTCTGCTTCCTCAGGTCATGGAGATTGTCTACAGCGACTGACTGGACCAGCTGCTCGTCATTCACCTCCCCGCGTTGCAGCAAGCAGACGGAACATGCCAGCATTTTCAGGAGTAAGTTATATGTCCGTAGCAAATGAGTGACTGCCTCTGCACTCTGAGATGTCTTGCTGCCTCCTCGCACTCTGCGCTTGTATTTCCTCACCCTGAACATACAGGTAAGCGCCCGTATTCTGGCACAAGGATGGCAACGTACATGGGGACAGTGCTGCAGGAGATCATAATGGGTCAAGGCTGCACAAAAATTGGGGATGTGGGTGATGAGAGGGTCTCCAGCAGCACTCCAGCTGCCCCGTCTGGATAGCGGGGTGGGATGATAGGATCGGGTGGGCCCGTGTGTCGTCTTGGGAAGGGCTGGAGAAAAACAAGCTGTAGGGGCAGGCAGGTCCTTTGCTAGCTCTACCCAGGGCAGAGCAAGTTGTGAAAGCCAGCTCACCCAGACCTGAGTGCTGTTCCTCATGCAACCCAAACTCGGGGCTCGCACCACATTTTCCCCGCTCCCGAGATGTGCAGGCCATCACTCAAAACAGCAAGGGTCCCGGCCTCTCTGTAGTGAGTAGAGGTCTGCAAACATAAATCTCCCCAAACCCTTCCTGGTCACTCAGTACTTTTTGCTCTCACTGCACTAGTAAAACAACACTTCATTCTTTGCAGGGGATCTTTTCTCCACAGTGGCCAGTGGTGATTTCTAGCTTGTGCCTCCAAGAGCATCCACACAAGCCTTGCAGGTCTGCCTTGTTTGGCTGGTAGAAATTAGGAGCTGCAAGGTAAGAAAGCAGCGGTAGGTGGAACATCATTTGCCTTTGCAGAGGTTGAAGAAAGTATTGCAGCAGCCACAAATTTCCATCCTTCTGCAAGGCTTGCATGCTAGCTGCACTTGCGTCTGCTCCCAGGAGGGTCTCCAGCACTCCTTTGCCCTCCCTCTGTGATCTGGAGGAGGTTTGGTACCTTAAGAATACCTTAAGAAGGTATTCTTTAATTAAGCAAGAGCAACCACGAAAACAATTTGGATGTAGTTAATGAATGATATGCCTGTAATCTTGTTTGTTTGTTTGTATCACAGGAGCTGAGGTTTTACCTGCCTTCAGGTGGATGGTTTGTTTCTAATTAGCATGCAGCTTCCCACTCTCTGGGGCAGATGCCAGCAGGCTTCATCTTGCTGCTGAGGAAGCTGGAGGAGAAGAGCAGAGGTGGAAACTCCAGTCACACTCCCAGCTGAGAGCTGATCATGGCTGCGGGAATAGACCCGAGCAAATGCAGACCCTGAGATGAAGTAGCCCCATGTGTTGGGCCAGGCTGGGAGCAGCTCTGCAGTCAAGGACTGCTGGCGCCTGGTGGGCAGCAAGCCACTTACATGTGAGTGCACCCAGCAAATGCCCCCAAGGTCCCTGCCCACCTCCCAGGCTTGTCCTGCCGTGGTGTAACACCTTCCTCCCCTCAAGTCTCTCTGTCCTGCCTATCAGGTTTGCAATTGCAACTCAGCAGTGGCAAAGAGGATGGAAAGGGACCGCAGCAAGGGCAAACCTCGGCATATTGTTATCCAGCACACAACTCCGGCATGCCCCAGCGAGGTACTTCACCACGCTCCATTTCAATTAAATAGTCATTTCCCTGTCCTGGGCGGTGCAGTGATGTGCAGTGGTTTGGGTTGGTGCCACGCTTGGTGGTTTCAATCACTGAAGGCATTGCCCCGTGGATAGCAATGCCTGTTTGCGTTAAAGCCTGTTGCGCAGTGGAGTGCTGCCTGTCTTGCAGGTGTCCAGCAGCTCTGCTGATCCAGCCCTGGCTCACTGGATGCTCACAGCCACCTATCAGTCATCTCTGCAAAACTGCCGCGTGCTTTGCTGCTAATATTTCTGATTGTACTCCTCCACCAAACAGTTCCAGCCACAGGGCTTGTAAAAGATGCAAGTGACCTTGGCTAAAAAGTGACTGATTTGGGGGAATAGCCATAAGAAATAGCCATTTCTGTGCCTGCTGGTGTCTTAGGTCAGGGTAATCACTTTGAACAAATGAAGAATGAGGAGTTTGATCCTGTAGAGTTCTCCATGGAGGGTTTTAGATAGCATGGTTGAGATAACTGCCCTGAGGACAGACAGGAAGAAATGCCAGTGTGCCCTACATGGTGCAGGATTGACCCCACTGCCTGTGGAGGGGGGATCTCTCAGACAGGTGCTCTGGGCATCGCCGGGGCTCGTGGTTGCACTGTGCATCACGGAGGAGGCTCAGGGGCATATAGAGCAGATGGGGCCCTGCACCCCACGACCACCTCTCGCAGCAGGCGATCAGCAGTCAAATCCATTCCCCATGTTGCACAACGGATTTGTTGCAGGGAATTTCAACCACAGCCCTCCCTGTGGTTTTGCCCAGGTTTCAGGCCCCTGGACAAAGGATAGATAGAGAAAAGCACGGACAAATGGCAGAGGAAGAAGAGGAAAAGACCAGATTTGGACTCCTCCCCACTTTGCTCCTTCAAAGCTGCTGCCAGTCTTGACCCATGAACTGGGCTGGGTCACTGTGGTGAGGTGGAGGTGGAGATTGCCACCAAAAGTGCTTGAAAGTCACCTGTGCCATTATGGGAATAATCATCCCCTCCAGAGATGTTTGCACCCATCCAGACAAGTGTCTCTGGGGGAGAAAGACAAAGCCTGCTTCCGCCTCCTGGGTTAAAACACAATAACTCCAGCCCATCTGAGCACACTGTGTTCGTCTGATCCAACGTTTCCAGCATGCTCCCAGCAGCTTCTCAGGCCGATGCCATCCTTGGGGCTCTCTGTGGGCACCAGACCCGGGACACATGGGGTAGGAAAGTGCTCGGAGGTCCCAGGGGAGTCTCAGGGCAGCATCTTTCATTTCCACAGCATCAAGGTGCACTGTTTCCCAGGCAGCACCTGTCTCAGGCTGCCTCGCTGCTGGGGCATTTGGGGCAGACGAGGGCTGGAGGACTGAGCGTGATGGGTGACAGAGACCTCAGAGTGCTTTTTGCATCTGCTTTTTCTCTTTTTCTGCACCAGCAGTGCACCGCTGGTTTTTTCCAGTGCTGGTTTCTAGCAGCGACATGCTAATGCAGGAAGGGAGGTGCCTGACTTGGGGCCAGAGGGGAAGGGATGGGCAGGTGAACTGGCATGAACTGGTGTGAACCGGTGTGTGGCAGGGAAGGGGGAAGCAGAGGGCAAAGCAAGGCGGAAGAAGATGGGGAGGAGAGTGAGGAGCTCCAGGCTGGAGGGAAGCATTGGGCGCAGGAAAAGGCGGCCACAGGTACCACATCCCAGGGCATGACTGCAAATACCTCTTTTTGTAAATAGCCCCAACCAAGGAAGGCGTCTTTGTGCTTTAATGCTAAATTCTGGGGCGTTAATAGCATCAGGGCAAATCTGCGCATTAAAATTTCCCCCACCCCATGATGACGCGATGCTGAAACCAGTTCCAACAGGAGCAGGTTAAACCTTCAGAACCAAGCGTCATTGTCAAAGCGACTGCGAGTTCCCTCTGTGCTCTGAAAAGGGGTTTCTTTTCCGCCACTGTTGCAATCAGCTTGCTTTTATCACACCAATGCAAGCAAAACAGGTCGGGCCGGTTTTTAATATGGAAAAACGAGGAAAAAAAATCAAATGTTTGCCCCATATTGCAATTAAAAAGCATCAACGCAAACCCATGACCACAGCTCAAAAATCCCCCCAGGATCTGAAACAATAGATGTGTCTCTCGTCCACCGTTATTCCCCTCCCGTTCTCCAGCCCTTGTTATCATCCAGGAACTTCAGACTCAAAAGGGAAGCAATTTTTGCTCTGCAAGCTGGGAGAGCTAATACGAAACCACTGCATGTTAGGTAACATGTGAAAACACCCCTTCTTGGGCCTAAATCCCATTTAAATTAACTCACTCGCGTTAACGCTGTGGAGTAATTTAATCATGCGGATGGACATGATCACTGAGATGAACTCCAGTGCCTTTTGGCCCTGGCTGCAGCGCCCCACAGGCTGCCTCTCACTGTAAAAGCCTGGTGCCCAGGTCTGCGCCTCCTCTTTCGGTGCTGCCTTGCTACAGAGCAGCAATCCTGAGACCCCGTGGGGCTGGCACCTGCGCGCCGCAAAGGGAAATCAGCAGCAATGACTCCTGCCCGTGTGCAAAATTACAGAAAACCTATTTTTATTAGTGACAGAGGGTTTGTGAGCAGCTGTGCACCAAAGATGAGAGTTGTCTCTGCTTATTCGAGGCATTATTCCAATGATCCATATAATTCTCCTGCAGTCTCTACAGTGCATTTTCTTGATTGTATTTCACAGGGAGATTAATGGCAGTGGTAACTCTTGGGGTTACGGCTGTGCCTCGTAATTTGGCAATACCCATCAGGGGCTGCAGGCATTTGTATTTCCCCAGAGGCAAGCTATATATTGCCCCATTTCTCATCACAAGTCAGAGAATGCATTTCTGGAAACTGCATGAAATATTCTTTTGGCATGTCCAACTCAGAGAGGGAAATATATGGCTGGCTTTCACTTAAAATGGACAGATTTCATACTCGTGCTCCTGAGCGCTGGTTGTTCAGGCTTCCTCTGATAGCAAGAACAACCTTGAAGGCATAAGGGGGGGCTCAGGAAGATTCTGGCGCTTTGAATCCAATGATACTATTCTGTTTAAAGCTGGATTTTTCTTCTGTTTGAGTCTCACTTGTGAACAACACATCATACCCAACCCAGAAGAGACTGAAGGGGAACAGATCATGCCAGGATATAGATTTCTCTGGCAGGCTCTTTTTCTTCATTGCCGTGGTCCCACATACCAAGCTGCTTGTTTATGGTCTATACACTGAAAAACAAAACCCAGACCCAGCCCAGAAACTGCAGTCATTGAACAACTCGCGTTTGTGGGTGACCACACGGCACACTTGCGAGAGGAGACTCAGGACGACTTCCATCGCCGGAGCGAGTACACCTTATGGATCACGTACATCAGGGTAGCTAAGAATGCAAATACCTACAATGGAAAAATACATTAGCCAGTTAACTTTTTATTACAGGGCACATTTCCCTGGATTGAGCAACCACCTCGTAACGCATTATGTTAGTATTGACTTTTGCCCGTTGGGAGACATTCGTGCAAAATAGGACTGGAACGGGTTTCTCGCCTCCCCAGACAGTTGGTGTAGTTAAAGATTTGCCCTCGAGGCCGCCTCATGGTCACCCACCTGCTTTCCCCCCCTCCGCTAGGCAGGCACTCACCACCGCAGCAATGTTCTCCTTGTAGATGGCGTGCGGAAAGGTGGAAGACGAAACTCTGAAGTTGTAGGTGACATAGGCTTGCAGCACAGCGGCACTGAGGTAGAAGAGAGCAGCTGTGCCCTGGCAGATGACGTCCTGAGAAACAAGGATTGCCACGGTCATTACCCAGGAGGGAGTGCACTGCAGCGGGGAATGAAAAGCAACCTGCTCCCCAAGCCCTGGGCCACAATGTGAAGCATGGCAGGAACAAAAGGGACAGTTTTCTACCAGTGACACCAGGGAGGGGACAGGCATCAAGGTCTTTCACCCCCACTTACCAAGGTGACCCAGGAGCAGCTGCCACCGTGCGCCCCGCAGAGGTAAAGGCACAGGAGGGTGGTGGACATGACGAAGCAAAGCACAGAGACAAACATCACCCAGCCTTGTGGCATGGCCAACGTGACCTTCGCAGAGGCCACCAGGATCCAGACGAGGCCCCCAAAGATCTGCAAGCCAAAGTGGGACAAAGCATGACCAAAAGGAGCCATATCAAACCCGGCCCGCCCACTCAAACAGACTCGTGGGTTAACAAAGACCTCATGCAAATGCCACCCCAAAAGCAGACAGAATAGGTTGAAGAGAGATAGTGCAGCCAGTTTTACTGCCTAAGCTGAGGGAAATAGGGTTGCAGCACCTAACTCCAAGCGCCCCAGGAGCACTGCCTGGGAATGAGGGTTTGTGTTGCTGCTTGGACCGTAGGGGTCCTCTGCCGCAGGCTGCACAGGGGCTGTGCGAGCTCCCAGCCGCTGGTCAGGTAGCGGCAGGCCCCCATCCTCAGCCAGCCTTGGGAGTTTGCAATGGATTGTCCAGCAGAGTGGGGAACACAAGAACAGCTGTATCTACCCTGTCCTTTCTCCACCGACAGGCTCCTACGCAAGAGGGCGAGAGCAGGACACCCAGCCCCGTGGGACTTCGGAGCAGCAAGCAGTGTCTTTGCACTGAAATGCACTCCGTAACTTTCTTCTGCAACAAATCAACCCAGTTTTTTGAACGCGTGCAAACTTTTGGCCGCCACAGCACCCTACAACGAGGAGCTGCTCAGGAGAACCCTCACAGCACAGAGAGCAGTGCCACCATGGGGACCCATCGCTCATCACTGGTCACTCTCAATTTTGCAGGTAAATCCCCCGGAGGCAAGTCAGCCCCGCTGATGTTAGGATCACTTGGATCATCAGCAAATCCCGAGGCCAGGCTTCACCACCATCCAGGTGCTGACTCGTATAAATCATGGCATTTCCATTTCCTTGGAGGCATTTTGGAAGTGGGAAAGAGGTTTTCCCTCTGCTTTAAGACATTCAGAAAATGTCACGTCATTTGTGTCATCCCAGATTTGTAGGAGGAGACAGCTTATTGTTTTCATAGCAAAAATGTGCAAGTTAGATCATGGATGTGGCTGAGATCTTGCCAACCCCCTGGAAGAAAAAGGATCTTCCAAAGTGCTGCTGCGTTGGCGTGTCCCGTCGTAACCAAACACCAGCACCTGAAAACAAACCCGGGCCCTATAATAACTCCTGCGTGGAGACTACATGACTGCATTGCAGCTACAGATCCTGGGAAAAGCACGCAATTGCTCCATTAAAATCCAGCAAAATCAGGGTGAGCTATGAGGTCAGGGGGAGAAGCACCACTTCTCATCCTGCCTCTTCCCATGTCTCTTTGCTGCACGATGTGATTTCTGAGTCAGGCAAACGTGATTTCGTTAGTGACCTTGGTTTGGTGGTGCTGCTGTTCAGCAGACTCATAAAAACCAGCAAAGGGTCAAGAGGCTCCTTCTGCAACGGTCTGCAGCAGGATGGACAATGCAGTCTGAGAAAACCTTGTCTTTTAAATGGTGTGTCACTTTTACAATCCAAAGAAATCTGATTTTAGCCCTTTTCAGCTTCTCCACATAGGCCTGGCTGCTAAATTTAATCTAGCTATGCAGAAAGCTCTTCAAATAAAGTAGATGACAAGAATTAAACCCAGCCTCACAGAATAAATACGGCAACGCTTAATCAACGCAGCCAGATGTGGCAATCATCCGAGCTGCGGGCAGGCCCTTCTGGCATTTTAGCAACTGTCCAAATACTTGAAATGTCTTTTTTTTCCCCTGTGGTTCCCATATTAACCCACTACAGGCAACCCTGGGTCCTCCTGAGGGCTGAGAAACACTTTATGAATGCTGTGATTCAGGGGAGCCTCCTCCTTTGTACACAGTGGAGAGAATAGAGCGGCACAACCTAGTCGTAAACTTCCCGTGATGGAGATAAAACACCGAAACCTGGCTTTTCGGCATTCCTCCTTCCCCCACGGTGCCTGAGCCTTTAGGGCACGCATTTCCAAGCCTTCCCCAAACCAGAGGATAGTTTGTGGGTTATTTCCTCCTCCTTTAAGCTGCCTGGCCAAATTCCTCAGAGACAGGAATTACAAGGAGACAGCCGGGGGCACAGTCGGTGCCGAAAGGCGCCGGAACAGGCGGCAGCCTCGGGCCTGGGATGAAGGCAGCCAGTGGCAGGGGGGCCGGGTGGATGGCCCCAGCCTCGGTGGCTCTGTGCTCACCCCGCAACGCCGCCAGGGCTTTCTGAGCCTGGGATCGCTGCCGGGAATTCGTGCCCTCCTTCCCACGGCCGTGGTGAGCCTGTACTTTGCTCTCAGGGCTTGTGGGAAGAGACCAAACCCCTGGAGCACATTTGGGGGCAAAGCCTTTCTCCAGGCCTTGGGGACGTCTGCTTTAGCCCCGTTCCTCTTCGCTTGCCAGCTTTTGCTAGGAGATGGAAGTGAACGGTGTCGACCCCGGGGAGGTGGATTGGGTGGGGGGGCAGGGAAAGCTTTGATGGCAAAGCTGACGTTTTCAGCGTGAAATAACATGAGCCCCCTCCTCAGACCCTCGGCCGGACACCTCGATGCTGGATGAAGGCACTAGGGTTTGACAAAAGCCCCTCGAAATGTGGGACGAGTGGGTTTGGAGGGGGAAGCACAGGGGGAAAGGGCTCTAGTGGAAACTCGCCGTCTTTCCCTCAGCACTCACAGTTAACCGCTTTGCATCAGCCTTGCCCAGCCCTTCAAGGTTATGATCTTCTCCAGCCCGATGAGACTGCAAGGCGGGAAGAAGCAGCAAGGAGCTCGGCCAGCCTTCCCTCTCCCGCCATGCCCGCACGCCCAGAGCAGCTGCTAAACCCCCTTCCCCGTTAAATTCGCCCACAGAGCAGACCGAGGGGAGGCTCAGGGCGTGCGGTGTCCCCCAGCCCTCGCGGCTCCCTGGCGTTACGGCGCGGCTCTTGGGCGCCAGCAGCTCAATGCGGGCTGGGCACCCTGCGAGCAGCATCCCTGGCGGCAAGCAGGCACTCACGATTTCGGGGATGAAGAGCACATCGGGGAAGGTGGTCAAGACGGCCAGGCCGCTGGGCAAAGAGGCGGCAGAGGTGGCCGAGGACATGGCGAGCCTTTCCCGCGGTGTCTGCCAGCCGCTCTGGCTCTGGCCGCCGCAGGTGGCTGCCAAACGCAGCCTCCCTCCTTTCCTCCCTCCCTCTTTCCCTCCCTCCTGCCCTCCCGCTGGCAGGTGAAGGTAGCTGCGAACTCACAGGTGTGGCCAAGCCCTTCGACTGGGGGTTTCTCCGTGGCCATCGCAGCCTCTGCCGGAGAGGGCAGATGCCGCCGGTGTCGGTGGCGGGTCCCGGGCTGGGGGGAAGGAGCCCAAGGGGGGTCACTTCGCTGGGGGCACCAGAAGGAAAAGCCTGGGGTGCCGGAGCAGGGCCCCGTCCATCCCTCGGGCCCCAGCGGGAGCATGGGAGCTGGGTCGGGATCCTGCGGGGGCGGTGGCGGGAGCAGCCGGCAGGATCCTGCTTCACTGCAGACCCCAGCACTGGAGGCCAGGGAAACGGGTGAGGAAAGAGCCAAAATCCTCCCTACAACTGCCCCTTTCTGCTGCTCTCTAAGGGCCGGAGCTGGGAGTCCCCTTGGTGACGGGGCTGAGTCCCCAGCAGGGTCTGTGCCCCGCACCACTGGGCTTTGCGTGCGAGACAGGGCGAGCAGGGGGGCCCAGCCTCCACCGTGGCTCTGCAGGGCCGAGGTGCCAGGAGAGCAAAGGGGCGAAGCCAGGTCCTTGGGGCTGGGGGCAGCGGAGACCCCGCTGCACTTCGACCCTGAGAGGGGTCGAGGCTGAGGGCAGCAGGAGGGGCACTGAAGGGGCAAATAAAGCTGTGCGGTTTGTTTTCCTTGCAGCATACGCTGCACAGGGGGAGCTGTAGCAGAAAGTGAGACGGCCTGGACGAGCCCCAGCGATGAACTCGCATCCTGGGGCCCTGAGCAGCCTCTGCTCCCAAGCTGCAGTCACGGTGAAGAGCTTTTCTTGCCTGGACCCAGCCCTCCTCGAGGAAGGAGGCTAAGTGACGTGTTTGGGGACAGAAAAGCCTCGCTGCCTTTTTGTCCCCACACACCTCAGCCTCTCCCAGCACCGGCCTCACGCCCAGTGCCTTGGAGAAAGAGGCCAGGCCCAGTGGCAGGGGGGCCAGAAAGGGAGCATTTCTATCACTGAGGGCGGTGAGGGTCTTCAAGTCCCAAACCCCGAGATTGTGGGATGCTGGTGCATGACTTGGCAGCAACAGTGGCTTCCTCACCTCCCCCCAGGCACTGCGCGCAGATGGTCCCGGGCTTTAGTCGCACCCGGGTCGCCCCAGCCCTGCAGGACAAGCCAGGGATGCGGAGGGAGGGTGAGGGGCCCTGCCGAGAGCGGCGCTGGGGTTAAATAAGCAAACCCTGGACTGAACGCACCAGTGTCGCTTTGCTTCGGGCTGGATCACCCCAGTGTGCATTTCCCCGAGCCAAAACCCTGCAGTGGGCTGTGACCGTGCACGGTCCCACTTGGCTCGGCCCGTCCCCGGTGCAGCTCCGCGGTGAGGTGGGACACAGCTCCCGGGAGCGGAGCCGGCGGTGAGCGCGGGCTGCGTCCTGCTGCAGCCCCTCCGCGAGGGGTGCGGGGCTGCGACTGCGGCTCTGCTCCTGCCGGAGCGGGGCTGGAAAACACCCTCACCGGCTCATGGCCGCAGCAGCTGGAGTCGGACAAGGCGGCTCCCGCCAGCAGGCAGAGGGGGTGCGGGAGGCGAGAGAGCGGCTGCTGCACAGCACCAGGACCTGGGAAACAGAGCGTGGAGCTGGGTCTCTGCGTGGCAGGGCCACAAAGTCCAGGCGCATCCCCATTTCTCACCATGGGAATAAAAGCCCTGTTTTCCCCAAGCAGGGGGAGGGGACTGCTCTGCAGATTGTTTTTTTTGAGGAGAAAGCAAAAGCAAAGGGAGTGCCAGAATCAACACTCAAGGAGTGTCTCTCTCTCACGCAAGATGTTAACAGTTTATTAAATTGGTAAAAGAGAACTCTGTAAATGAGTACCCTGCTTCCAATTAAAAATGTTTACATCTATGATAAACATGGGGGGGGTAGATTTCCCTTATTTCATTTATGTTTCAGAATCAAGAGAAACTGTAATGACATAAGAACCATGTATATTATGTATATATGTTGATATAGTATGTTTATATTTACATATAATAAATGCATATAACAGTATAATTCAGTGAAACAGAATTGACATCAATTGTAACCAAGGGGAATTGGCCTCCGTAGCTGAAGAAATTTGAACTGTTTCAAGTAACTCCTGGCAGGACAGACTGTAGTATAGCCCCAGAACACAGAACACATTACACGTGTTTTTACATCTTATCATTGTTTTGCTTAGTATGCCATTACTATTAGTTGAGATAATCATTATCTTCTTTTGTAACAGTTGGAAACAAATTACGCTTCTGCAAAGATACGTATCACAAAAGAATCAGGAGTGTGTAAGATTAACTAAACAGGGTATATAAAGATTAAGATCCCTCAAAAGGAGGGTATATTCCACAAGTGGGTGTCGTATCCAGAGGAGCCATGATTTGTATTATGGTATTATTGTTAATAGCCTGTGGACGTATTAGATTTGCCTATCATCTGCTGTAATCTTATGACTCTTAAGTAGTAATGTTTCTGCTTATGTAACTACAGCAGGTATTTAGCTTATTGTTTTTTACTTTTCTGTAGAGCCCTGCCACTCTCTGAGCAAGAAGCTGTCGACAACAGAAACTCTGCGGCAAGCCCGAGGGGCCGAGATACGCCGCCTGCCAGAAGAGCTTGGTTCAGTAGCGGCTGCTATGGGTTAGCTGTGACAGCAGTTTCTCTAATTTACCAAGTGTCTTCTATGGCTAATTTGTTCTACCTTTACGCAGTACAACCATGGTTTCACACAGGCTGCTGTAACAGGCAGTTATTCCATGCAGAATGAGACAGTTATGGCTCTACCACAATGACATGGCGTGGCCCAGCCCGGTGACTCAGACCCGGTACAATAGCAGAGACCTCGGGAGAGAAAGGCGTAGAAGTGTATTAGTAAGCACACAAAAATGACCCCAAATGGGTCCTTAAAGCAAGGAAGAAACCAGCAACACGAGCATCATATTCGTCCTGGCAAAGGGCTCCAGATGCTGCCAACTCGCCGTAACAACAACCCCCCCCCCGCACTGCCACCAGAACGAAACCTCCAAGCTCAGGACCCCGAGCAGCAGTGGCCGGGTGAGCATCACTCCAGGGAAAGGGGTAGGAACTAAGAAGTATGGGTGCATCTTGCAGCTCCCTCACAGGCTGCAAGACCCCGCGCCTCCCCTCCCTGGGCCGCCCCTCACAGCCGGCACCCTTCACACGGCCACGCCGCCGCTAGACCGAGGGGGCGGTGCGAAATGGCGGCGGGGGGCGGGCCGCAGCGCGGGTGGAGCGGGGCGGTGCGAAATGGCGGCAGGGGGCGGGCCGCAGCGCGGGGGGGCGGTGCGAAATGGCGGCGGGCGGCGATGGCGGGGGCCGGGCGGTATTTCTGCACGGCGGGCCGCGGCCTGGAGCCCTTCGTGGCGCGGGAGGTGCGGGCGCGGCTCGGCGCTACGGAGGTGAGGGGGCGCTCGGCGGCCGTGTGGGGGGGCGAGTCGCCTCAGCCCCGCCTGAGAGGGGAAGGGGGTGCGCACCTGTGTGCTGCGTGCGCAGATACGCAGCAGCGTGCGGTGGCGCTGCTGAGCCGCTTAAGCGGCTCGTGGCAAAACGCTTTCCCGTTTGTTTGTTTATCCTCCTTTTTTTCCCGAAGGTGGACTACGTTTCGGGAAAGGTGTTCTTCACCACTGATGCGGAGCTGAGCGACCTGAAGAAACTGAAGTCCGGAGAGCGGTTATTTCTGCTGCTTAAGAAACACGCCCCGCTCCCTGTCTCTAGAAATAAAGGTATTGCGTTCGCCTTTCCCCTCCGGTCACCTCAGCCTTCTGCACCCGAGATGCCCACTGGGAGCCCTAGATAAAATCCTGTGGGCAAAATTAATTTTCGATGGATTTCAACTGCTGTAGTTCTAATAGAGAATAATTAATTCTGACATATTTTTCATTCAGAGACTCCCACATGTGTTTTTGTGCTGAAAATGGCTTAAAGAAAACTGTTTTTAAATAGCTAATTGTATTAGCTCATGTTCTGCTGGTGCTATTTGTATATGTGTGTGTATAACCCTATCCCCACCTGAAAAACTTTCTGAAACTCAAATGCAGTTCTGGACCCCTCAGGCGTGTTACACTTTCTCTGAGGCCAAGCAGACCTAAACATGTATCCTGTGTCACATAACTGTTTGGGACACAAACTTCTTGTAAATCTGAGCGCTTCAGGTAACATCCTGTCTCAGTGTTGGAGTTAAAGCCTCAAGAAGAGGGATGGATATCAGTGTGCTGATGGTGTTTTATGTGGGAGGCTACAGATGGCCTGTAACTTCGAGGATCCAGTTTATCCATGGCTCTAAAACATAAAATGAGAAATAGGGACATCTAAACCTTTTTCCTTGACCACCTTCAAGGTTTCTTGAATTAGCTTCTGTATTCCTTGGGTTATCTTCCCTTTTATCATAGCTAAGTCGACAGGACTAACCATAGGTGTAAGCTTGGGCATGCGTGAGGGACTTTGCAGGATTGAAGGCAGGTTGATCAGTAGCGTGGATAGATTCAGCTCAGAATAAAAGCCACAAATGTATTTGTTTATACAGGAAACCTAAGTGATTTGTGTTCATGTCTGTCTTTCAATCCTGGAAAGTGTCCCAGGCCTCTAATCCTGGACCAAATGTTTTCTGGGGGGGATGACATGGTGGGCCAGTTCTCAGTCTCTGGGAATGACTCTAGAAGTGGTCTGGTCTTCTAGTGCAGCTGAATTTCTACAAATCTGCATTCCAACCTTGCAAAACTTAGTCTTGATTCTGCAGAGCCTGCAATCGGACTGACACGTACATTTCGGTTGATGGGGTACATGAGTGTTGAGAGCTCAGCTGCATTTGTGATGTGTGCTGCTGCAGTCCCTGGGTTCAAACATTAATGAAGTCTAAACACAGTCTCTGTTAACATCTGTTATTAATATGTAGGAAAATCAAATGTTGAGATTGAACTATTTAATCAGAAAGCTCCTTTTCTTGCAGGGAAAGCATTGCATGAAATTAAAAGCCTTGTCATTGAGGAACCGAGATACTGGCTTGATATTATCTCTATTTGGAAAAATCTTCATGGACACAAGGGGGAAAAAGACCATGTCTTTCAAGAAAACCCCTTGCCTCTCAAGAGAAAATCAGAAGAAGAGGTGAATCTTGTAACTAAAAGACAGAAGACAGAGATTCATTCTGAGGAATGTCAAGCAGGAGCAGAAGAGAGCTGTGTGGTAACAGAGGGAATGAGTGATCAGGACTTTCAAGCTGAAAGCAAGACTTCTCTAGAAGACACTTCCAAAAGTAGCGAAGAGAAAGCCATTGATAATGAGGAGCATAGCTTCAGTTTCAGAGTTTCTTGTCGCTGTAGTGGAGCAATTGCCAAAATATTTACTTCACAGGTATGTTAAATTATCTGTGTTTTAAAACAAATTGGTAAAGGTGGAAGGAAATGTGTGGTTTATTTGCAATTTAAATTGTGCTATATGTTCTGGAATAGCAAACTGATCTAACCTTCTTGTGTCTTTTCTCAAAAAGAACATAACCTGCTTTACCTTCAGCAAATAGAAATACAAGCAGTGGTGTTCATTTTGAGGTACGATGTTACCCTGAATGTTTTCCATCTCAGTGCCTTTTATTGAGGAGAGGTAGACAGAAGTAAGAGGCTGAAGTAGATGGGCTTGTGAAAGCTGGTGCAGTCTAAGGAGCAATCTGCTAGCGCCTTACACCTACCCGAAGAGTGTTTCGAAGACAGCAGAGCCAAACTCCTCTCATTTGTGGCAGACAGTGTAATAAGGGGCAAAGACAAATTGCAGCTTGGGAAGTACAGGTTGGGTGTTGGGAAGAACTCATTCCCCAGAAGGGTGGTGCAGCCCTGGGACATGTACCCAGGGGTGGGTCTTGGTCACTGGGGTGTCCGGACTCTGCTAGACGGAGCTCCAGCCACCCTCAGAGAGCAGTGCTATGGAGACCTCCAGAGGCCTCTTCTCACCAGCACTTTTATGGTCTATACTGTATTTCCACTGTGATAAAATAAAAAAGCAGTGTAGCTGCAGTTTATTTACATTTCTCTTTCTTGAAGATAAGTGGTTTAACTGGCGTTTCTTTCCCTCCACCCCTGGTAAAGTTAGTGCCTTGGGAAGATGGGATGCCATGAGCATGCCAACACAAATGCTTATTTAAGTTGGTAGTGTGAGTTTGAACTTAGTCTAAAAAAACAACTTTTTTGTAAGTTGTGGTTGTGCGCTGATAAGTTTGCCTTTAGGTACAGCCATGAGAAAGTGTGTGTGTGTGTGTGACATGAAGATGATGATTATAGGTGTTTGTTGTAACTTTAGCAGGACTTGAACTTCAGTCTCCCGCATTCCAGGTGAGTAATAGTCATTTTGTCCTGCAGTGTGTTTACTCTGTGTCTCTCTTGTCCTATCCTCTTGTGTCTCTTCAGGCCTTTATATGAACAGTTCTGTAGTGATTAAAGAGAGACTGTTTCTCTTCCCAGGTGTTTACAAGGACTGTACAATCAAAGCTGTGTTGTTGGGGTTTTTGTATGTTATATAAGGACTAAAGGGATGTCTTTCTCCCCTTAGCTGTAGTTTTCTTAATTGTGTTATTTTTATTGCCAATTATTATTCTTTCTTCTCACAGGAGATTGGAAGAGCAGTTGGCATAGCACTCATGAAGCAGTTTGGATGGAGGGCTGATTTGCGGAATCCAGATCTAGAGGTAGCACTGTTTGTCTGCCAGATGGTCTTTTGCTGCTTCCAGATTTGCCCGGCATCTCTTGTGTTTTGTTTTCCGCTTCCTTTGCACACCACACTGTGGACTCTCCCTGTTTATCTCTCTGCCACTGCATTTCACCAGAGAGCATCTGGTAGCAAGGAGCAAAGCTCTTCACCAACCAGTATGCTCAGGCCTTCCGGTCCACCTAAGCTCCCAGCGTAAATACCATAAAGGCCAGCATGGGCCTGTACTGTCAGGGGAAGGATCTGCCCAGGGGACAGCTCAGAAGCCTGCACCCTTACAAACTTTTGGACTCTGGCTGACTCTGTTAAAGATGGAGTTCACCTGAGCCACTGGGCAGCTGGTTCAGCCTCTGTAAGGGAAGAGAAAGCAGCAAGGTCCTTTTCTTGAGTAACTCTGTACTTGAGAACTCAGTTTAGGGAAGAGGTTGCAACCTTATGCATCTTCCTAGACCCTGTCTCTTGCAAGCAGCTAGCTTAAGACACCCTCCATGGTGCAAACTGCCTGGGACCTTGGGAAGGACTCGTTGCTCTTGACAAGCTTTCTGCTTCCCTGCACTTGGCATACAGAAGCTGCTGTCAGCATTGATGCTGGGAGGCCTGAGGCCTTCCATGAAAGCTCCCAGTTCATCCACTGGTTCTGTTTTTACCAGACTGTGCATCGAATAAGGCTTTGTTGAAACAGGAATGAAGGGTTTGCTCCTTGCTCGGTCAGATTTTTGCTCTGAAACTGTTTCAAGTGCTGAGGACTGGAACTCTTCAAAAGTAGCATGTTTTCCTTTGGGCTTCTTGGGAAGTGATTGCAGTCATGCAACACCTGTTGGAGAGCTCAGAGCCTTCTCTTTTTGGGATGCTCTCTATGGCACAAGCCATAGGACAAACTCTTGAAGCTCTCTGTATTTCTGGAAGTACTACCCACCTCTGCCTTCCATCTGAAATGCTTGTTAAAGGCACTAGTTTGAAGGGGGAGGGGGGAGAGGAAGGGGAGAGGGGAGGGAGATGAATAATAATCAGCAATTTTTGATGAACTTTCTTCCTGGTGCCAATGTATACAGTGAACTATCTTCTCCTGCTTAGAGTAAATGGTTTTACAGTTAAAGGTTTTACAGTTAAAGGTATCCTTTTGACATTATAAAAAATTGGTTCCCTTAAAGATTTCAATTCTTATACTGTGTGATTTCTTCCAGTTAATCATAATTTCTAAAGCACGTATTTTTGTTGTTAAGCTAGGATCAGACATTCATAGAAACATCCTCTGAGTCTGGTTTAAAGGAGCTAAATTTACGTCATCTCCAGTTGGGAGATTCTAATGTTGGTGTGTTCGTTTGTTTTCTGTCTTTCAGATCTTTGTACATCTGAATGACATTCACTCTGTTGTGGGGATTCCTCTTTTCAGGTAGGCGTTTTCATCACCAGATTTGTTTTGGCAGTACCAGAACTAGCATAATTTCTAAATGATCCTATTGTCCACCATGAATATTTATTGTCTGGGTTAATATTCATTGGACAGTTGTGTGGTCTGTCCGGAGCTTTCCTGAGCATGCAGAGCAGACTTTGCAGTGAGTTCGTAGATGAAAGCAGACTGTCTTTCTGTTTGCAGATCTGAAGTCCACTTCCATTGGTCTTTCATGTTATATGGGCTTTTCTGGCTTGGTTGTACCATCATCTCATGTTGCTTTTACTGTCTGCAGGCTTCCATTAGCCAACAGGGAGTATATCCAAACAGCAGGACTGCGATCAACGATTGCATGGGCCATGGCATCTCTGGCTGAAATCAGTGTAAGTGAATGTTCATGGCAAAGGTGTGGAGACCCAAATGAAGGAGTACTGCTGCCAGTCAGGGCTGAAGCTGCGAGACTGAAGAAGTATTATGGTTTTAATACCTATGCTCTGATCCAAGTCGTAGTATTGGTGCTGAGTTTCAAAAACAAAGAGGAATATTAGGGAAAAACAATATATACTAAAGACAGATTATAGGGGACATAGCGTTGGTTCAAAGGGATCTCTGGAGATCTCTAGTCCTACCTCCCCCTTGGAGTGGGACTGTTGCCAAAATGGTAGATCAGAGGAACCATGACTTTGCCTAACTGAGTCTGGAGAACTTCCAAGGATGGAGAACCTCCACCTGTCTGCCTTATCCCAGGGCTGTGCTACCCTTCCAGGGAAGCAGTTTTACCTTGTACCCAACCAGAGCTCCCTTGGCTCTGCTGGTCATGTTGCTCCTAATGTAGCCTAGGGCAGAGTTTGCCAGATTTGTGACGAGAGCACAATGTCTGCTCGTGTTCAGCTTGATGTCTGCTGTAACCCCAGGTTCTTCTCAGTCAGGCTGTTCCTTCCTGTACTGACACATCTAAATTGCACATCTTTTTTTCACTGTCCATACTTTAAAATTTGTTTGGGGTTCCCCCCCCCCCCCCAAGGAGAACAAGAGTGATCTTTCCCACAGATTAATTTGATACCAATATCTGTCTGCACTCCAGTCATTTTTTTTCTTAAGTGTCACATCAAGACTGGATGCATTTGATGTATTGTTTCTAATGAAGTTATTCAAGCTTTTTGCTATACTGTCTTACAAGCAATTTTGGTGTGGTAAAGCAGTGATCATTGTTAACCACGTTGGGTTCAGCAGTAATTTATAGGTGATGAGCACATCAGAGTAGGCTTTGCATTGGGAGAGGAGTCTTGTCATCCTGCTTGGGATGCAATAAACCCTTTTATTTTTGTAGGCTGGTGCCTTTGTGCTGGATCCCATGTGCGGGTTAGGAACAATACTGCTGGAAGCTGCAAAAGAGTGGCCTGTAAGTATGACAGTCGCAATAAGTGGGACCCTTGCAAGACTGCTTGTAGTTGCATCAGGAAAAATCTGTACCACAGTTATACTGAAGTCCATGTTCTTACTGGAAAATTGGAACCAAATGGGTCTTTCTAGGCAGTTGTTCAAAATGTTTTAGTACTGACACTTCCTCCACAAGAATGTAAAACAGTCCTACACGCTTGTGCGGAAGGGTGCTGGGAGCCCTGTATGTGTGCAGGGTTTGAGTCAGCCATGGGCCTTCTTTTAAAATGCCTGGGCTTACTGTGGGAATGGAAGCGTCAATGGGAGAGTACAATGAGTTGTTGGCATTAGAGGCAGTGCAGCTATCCATAAGTGGCTGGGATCCTGCCGTTAGGACATAGCCCCTGTGTTTCTCTAAACTGCTACTCTCTTGAGCAGCAGAGAACATGAAGGAAGTGGAGATGTCACAAATTTCCCCCCTTCCTCCATCCTCTTGGTCTATGTATTGCTCTTGTGTAATAGTAATGGGTCTCCCAGCAAGGGGTTTGTCCTAAAAGAGCTGTGAAACAAAACAGTTCTGTGGAGGGTTTGTAAAATAAATATACCCGTTTGTCAACGAAATGACTCTTCCCTTTTTCTCTGAACAGGAAGCCTGTTACTGGGGTACTGATATAAGTGATTCACAATTAGAGGGTGCATATGTGAATATTAGGACTGCAGGCCTGATGGATAAGATTGAGTTACTTAAAGCTTCTGTGAAAGGTACGTCTGTAAATGCTCAAAGTGAGGCATGTTTAAAGTCTCCTGTGGTTCTGGGGTTGTGCAGGTAGTGTGCTTATTCTTGATGATCTGTACTAGAGCTAACTTTCAACAAAGAGCTGAGAGGTTACCCTCCGTAATGCTAGTGACTGGATACTTGCTTGTTCTCTCCCCCTCTGAACTTTGGCAAGAATAAACTCAGCTAGAAGACAATAAAAATAATAATTTTCAGACACGGGCAGTAATTTTGTATCTTAATGGGCAATTCGCAACCACAGAGTACTTGCCATATAAGAGTTTTTGTATATTATGGGAACACAACAAAGGCAAATCTGTACATAGTGTGGCTTGTAACTTAATTTTACCAAATGAATAACAGCAGGGGCTCATAAAGTGTAGTGTTGAATTATTACTGTTTTGCAGTGGGCGTACTTTAAATGATGGTGGCTTTTTCTTGGAAGAGGGAATCAGTTTGCTCTCAGTTCATGAACTAGTCTGGGAAGAAGGTAATCATTTTATGACCTTGTTCTGGACCTCAGAGCCTGAATCTGAATTAGTTTTATGTGAAATTCATGACAGACAGAAGCTAGCTGTTCTTCCCTGTGCACAGATGGATGGAGTATAAACATTTCTCTTTCCTTGCAATATTTATTTCTTATTAGAACAATCAGCTATAAAGCCCTGATGAAGCTTGACTTCCAGGAGGTACTCTGATGTCAGGCTTTCCTTATGCTGAATAACTATAGCTGGTGTCTTGGGCACAAGTCAGAAGCTGTTGTTTCTGCATGTTTTGTGAAGGACTGTAGGTAACTTGTCCTTCCACTTGTAGATAAAATGTTTTACTGTAAGTGCTGATCCAAGGATGATTCAAGAAACACCTCTAGCCATTCTGGAAAGGCTGGCATGGAATCGCAGCAGGGTTTAGGTAGGGGAGACCTCTAGAGGTTTTTAGTCCAGCTTTTCTGTTCAGAGCAGGGCTAACCCCAAAGCCAGGTCAGGTTGCTCAGTTTTGAGTTTCCCCAGGGATGGGGAACCTGCAGTCTCTTCCTTCAACCTGCCAGCTACACTCTGGCCAGCACAGCCCAGTATGTGGTTGGCCTTTGTCACAGCAAGGGTGCTCTGCTGGGTCATGGTTGACTTCTTGTTCACCAGCAGTTCACAGGTCCTCTTCTGCAGAGCTGCTCCCCAGCCAGTTGGCTGCCAGACTGGACCCACCAACATATCTGTCCTTCTCACATAAGTCAGGAAGAGAAAACTAACTATTCCTGGGGGGAGGCAGATTTAACATTTGGCTCCTTGCCATTAATATGCGTGCATTTGAACATCTGCGCTATGTAAAGTGCTTGCGAGCTTAACTCTTCTCCCACATGTTGCTTGTAAAGATTTACTGCCTGTTAAGACGCAGCAATTAGTTTGGAAACATCCCATTTTGGAGAGTCTTACTGATGGGGCAAATGTATCACCAGTAACAGAATTTGTGAGCTAAACCATGCTCTCACGCCATTGTCATTACCCAGTCTGCATTGGGTTGGTAGTGTGTGGGATTGGCTTCATAGTGCTGTTTGTGTGGGTAAATAGAGTCTCAGAAGGAGCTATGAATCTGGGTGCATAACCTTTGGAAGAGCTGGCAGATGGTTTTATAAGGTGAATGACAGTGTAGCTCCTGTTCATTTTTCAGATAGTCAGATGTAAAGACCTGCCTTTATTCTACAGCATTGCCATTGCCTTCAGAAAGCTTCGATACTGTGATTTCGGATATTCCGTTTGGGAAGAAGTTCAAGATCACAAAAGACATACTGTTCCTACCGGATATTCTCCAGGAGATGGAGAGGTATGTGTGGTGTTTGACATGCTTGGGGTGTGGTGTAAATGTAATGATGGTTTGCAATCCTGAGCATTCAGTCAGCTTCAAGTTTGCTCTATTCTAAACACTCTCTGGCTCTGTAACCTGATCCTGTGAGGGCTATGAAAGTCTGAGACTTTTTATTTGTCCCTTAAAAGCTCTTGTGGCTTGTCTTGCAAGCTGTGGAAGTGCTGGTGGCAGCGCAGGCTGCTAGGGGGTGGGCATGTTGCCTGAGCCACGCTCACAAGCATTCTTTACAAATCATGATGGTGACAGAAAGGTAAAAGAGGGAAGAGCAGATTTTGAGAAAGAGGAGAGGATTACCTAGCCAAACTTGAAGTATGGCTAGGTAAATTAAACAATAATCCTTTTTCAGTTGATGTCTGCTTGTATTAAATCATAGGCTTTCATTCTGAGTTCACAACCAAGTTTTTTACTGGCCTGCCTCAGCAGGAAAGATTTCAGACCAGCAAATGGTGATATGCATGTTCCCCTCTGTCAGTGTACTGGAATATCCAACTAGCCACCTGGTTTTCTTTTTAAATGCCTCTTTGCATATCTCGCCCTGTCATTTTGTGGCAGAGTTAAGCCAAGCCAATAGTGGGTTGCTTTTAACAAGCAGTTCCAACCACCTGCCCCCCTGCATTTCTTGGCTGAAAGCAAGCTCTTTCTGCAAGATTAGTCTTCAGCTGGGTATTGATCTGACTCACCCAGTACCAGGGATGTGGTGGGAAGATGGTGAAGAAGGTGGGGTAGCTCCACAGAGCATCAGGGCAATCTTAGGTCAGCTTACGCTGACCATCCCTCCCTTTGGCCTTGTTTGACATTCTTACCTTCTGGTCTCACTTTATTTGTTGGGTTGTCCTAAGCAAAATATTTCCTTGGGAAGGTGGAAATGAGGCAGGGACAGTTATCTCGAGAGCCCCAACAATAATACTTTTTCCATCCGCTTGCTGTGAACAGAGCCCATGTGGTCTCTTTTCCTCTTTCAAAGTCAAGTGTAATGTTTCCTCACGTACTAAGAAATAAATAGATTGCAAACAATGGTTAATTTACCTCAGTTTCCTGAGTTTGAAAGACTTCAGTTATGAGTGGAACACTCAAAAGGCAGGCCTTTTACAGTTTCCAGAGGGAAAGGTCAGCTTCTGAATTGCCTTACACACTTGAAAAGCTCTTCCTCTTGCTTTAATGGGAAACTGGTCCTTTGCAAATTGATGCAGGCTCAGGTCTTGCTTCTCTTAATGAGCCCCAAAAAAGGGGTTTTGAAGGTGATACCGTCCTTAATTCTTGGAGGAATTAAGATTAAAAACTGTATCCATCTTCCCTGCTAGCCAAATGGAAAGAACTCTTGAGGTCAGAAATGTTTAGGAGTCAGTAAAGGGCCCAGCTCTCCCATTTAGGAAGAGTTACAAAGATAGGTAATTTAAATACCATTTGGAAACTTAGCTTACTTTGAGCTGTGACCCTTAACATGCTTAGATGTTTTATTGGATGTCAGTGACATCTGAAGTATCAGTAATGTTGAGTTCTGCACAGATGAATGAATGCCGGGGGATGAACACCTAACCTTTATTTTCCTGCAATTGCCAGGGTACTTCGTGTTGGAGGGACTATTGTATTGCTGCTCAGTCAAGATCTCCGTAAGCACATGGACGGCGTTATGAAGCGTGTTGAAAATGATGGGTCTCCTAAAGCTGTTTCTGATGGTGCAAATGAAACCACTGCTGTGAAAGCCTTGAATATTGATGGGAATTCTTCCTCCGTGGTGAATGGTGTTGAAGAATCCTTTCTTAGCAGCGGACAGATGCGTTTTGGGTCTCTGGTGCCAGATGGCATCTATGGGGTTAGCCTGGGAAAGACAGATGCTTTCATATACAAATACAAGAAGATCTCTACTGCTGGGAAACAGTAGCTTTCTTGTGCTGTGCCTGAGTGAACTTGAGTCTTGATACACTTGAAAGCAGCATGGTGGTGAACCAGTGGAACCCTGCTAATCTGAAGCCCATGCTATTTGTTAGCTCACCTTATTTGATTTGGGTGTGATAGGTATTGTTTTTTCCTCCCCTCAGTATCTGGGAGAGGTAGAAAGTACCTGCTAGTGTTTTGAATGCTCTGTTGTAAAATACTGTAATGAGGTAGAGTCCTCAAATCCTTGTTCAAGCAAAACTTCTCATTCCCAAAGAAACTCCTCCTGACAAAGAAGGATTTTGTTTGCAGCAGTAAGAAAAACAAATTTGGTAATATTAAATGTATTTTCACCTTTAGCAATATTTTTTTAAGAAGCCATTCTTGTCTGAAGATGTCTCTAGCTCTTCTTGAGAGCTGGGTGTCTGCTCTGCTCTGTGTGCACTGCAGTCTTTTATTATTTTTAAAGCTAGTTTTCATTTGAAATGTCACTATTCAGATCTATTGGAGTGGAAAATAAACTATTTTCTATATCACTTCTTTGCAGCTATAGCATGTTTCTAACAGGCCCTTTATGCTTCAGTTTAAGTCTGAAGAGACATTTCTACTGCCAGTAATGCTTTGCCTTACTTGATGATGTTACTCTAAGAGCACAACATGGAAGATGGGGAAAACTTTCAGGATGGATGAACAGCTGAAAGGTGACTTCTGCCTGCAAAGAGACATATGGAAAAACTCTTGAAGAGAGATTGATCTTAGAAATTCTTTTACTATATACAAAAGATATTTGGGGGGACACAGTCTTAACTCAAGGCTTTCCCACAGCTGCTCAGCCAACACTGAAGAATTTCTATAGAGAGTTATTGCAAATTGCTTTCAGATGATATTTTGGACAAGCATTTGCAGCTTGGCAAGCTGGGATGGAATCATGCATCGTGTTCCTCTGCCATGATTAGTGCAGAGAACATGTTTAACAGTGCCAGTGGGGGTGTGGGGGTTTTGTGGATTGGGTGTTTGTTTGTTTTGGGGTATTTTTTTCCTGATCCTGAAAAGGTGCTTTGGCTGAGTAAGGAAAGAGACTTTAACCTTCAGCCTAACTGTGCTTCTGGAAAATAAAACTTACTGTTGCTGAGAACTGCTTGTGGAGCCCCTCCACCTTTATACAATGATGAGGTGTCTTACCAATACTATCATTGTGTTCATGGGAAGAGGCCTCTGGAGGCCTCCACAGCCTCCCTGTTGGAGCAAGACCATTGCCAGGGCTAGGTCACATCAGCTGGGACTTTGTCCAGACCAGTTTTGAAAACCTTCAAGGATGGAGTTTCCCACCTGTCTGGGTACATGTCCCAGGGCTGGACCACCTTCCTAGGGGAGAAGTTTTTTTGATGTATGAACCTCCCAAGCTACAATTTTTGGCTGTTGTCCCTTGTTACATTGTCTAACACTGCAAGAGTTTGGCTCTGTTATAACTCAAGTTGTTGTAGGCTCCCCTTAGATTTCCCCCTCAGTCTACTTTTCACCAGGCAACCCAGCTCCCTTCCCTCACCGGTGCTGTGCTCCAGGGCCCTGACTGCCTTGGTAGCCTCTGCCAGCCCCTTTCCAGGTTTAGCTACATCCCCACTGAACTGGAGGATCCAACACTGGACACAGTCCAGGTGGGGTCTCGCTAGTGATGAACAGAAATAATCCCCCTGGCCCTGTGGCTCCTAATGCAGCCCAGGATGGGGTTTGCCTTATCTGTGATGGGGGTACACCGTTGCCTTATAGTTGGCCCAATGTCTGCTATAACCCCAAACCCTTCTCAGCAGGGCTGCAGCTCAGCACAGCTCTCCCAGTCTGGCCCGATGCACTGGGTTATCCCACCCCAGGCGCAGAGCTCCATGTCTCCCCCTTTAATGTCACAAGGTTCCTGTTGACCCAGTTCTCAAGTTGCCTGAGGCCCCTCGGGACTGAAGTTCTGCCACTCATTGTGTTAGCCACCTCCCCAGTTTAGTGTCACCCATGCATTTTTTTTCCTCTTCACCCAAGGTGGAATCAATTTTTTTTTTTTTAAACCTTTTTGTTGTTATATTAGATTACTGTTTAATGATCTAGCACTCAGCTTATCCAATAAGGATCAAGACCCATCAAATAGTATAAATGCATCTGGAGAGAGTCTTTCTGCCTGAAGCTGGTTACTACAGAAGACAGGCTGTGTAAACAGGTAAGAGCTGACTAACAGGACCTAACTGCTGAGAAACACTGCTCTGTGTTCAGTGGTAGAGCAAAGTGCAAAAACATAGGGAAGACTAGCCCCAAAGCTGTGCTTAGCTTTGATTTATCCTGCTGCTGTTTCCTGGTCTCTTGACTGCTCCCAGATCAATTAATTGATCTGTTGGGTCTCTATCCACTTTGTATGATTGTGTTTCTTTGCCTAAGTTGCCACTGATTTTTTTTTTTTCTGCTTTCATTTAATTGACGTTTATTGCATTAAGCCGTGATACTTCTGTTCCACCACCCTTGCCTCTCATCTCCCCTTCCTTCCTCTCCCATCCCTTCAATCAACCTTCCTTTCTCTCACTTCTCCCTTCTTTTCCCAATCCTTTGCTTACAACAGTCTGTATCTGAACTTCTCCCTCACCATTCCTGTGTTTGTCTTGTACCATGACACTTTATTGCCGAAATGACTTCTCCAATCGCCCTGCTGCTTCAGCAGTGTCTGGTCTGCTCCTCTGCAATGCAGGCTTGGCTTCCCGGACCTTCTGGGGGTCCGGCCAAGCTCTGTCCCTGTGCTCAGTAGATGTGAAGCTCTGCTTTGGCAATGAATGCGTGGATGGTGTGCTTTGAGACAAAGTGGGTTAGGTGGTGGCAGAGGATGGTGGGTTTGGATGAGTTATGACAGATGCATCAACATGGCACTGGAGTTTCCTAACTGGGGGCTGGCACTGTCAGTTTGAGTGCTGTCCGATGGATTGGCTTGAGCTGTGATCCGTTAACTTGCATGTCACTTCAGTTAAGCAATGGAAAATGCAAAGTGTTGTCCACTGTTCCTCCCCCCGCCCCCCAGCCCTTCTAGCACCTCCATCCTTCTGTTTTCATGGGTAGCTCCTTGGCCCAGGGAGGACGTGCTCCCTGGGGCTCTAGCCTTAGCATGCCACGCTGTCGCGCAACTCTCACTGACATAAGCACTATCCAGGCTATCAACCTCCTGGTTTATGAACTTTCTCTGCTTTGCAGAAGAGCCCAGTTCCAAGTCATGAAATTGCAGTCGACACAGATGCTTTTGACAGAGGCAGGTATTTTACTACAGATCTCGTAGCTTAACAAAGAGGCTAATGTTCTCATATCCAAGAGGCCTTCCAGGAATGGGTAGGAGTCACTTAATCTTTCTCACAGTGCAGCTCGAGTGCTCAGAATGGAAATCTTGGTTACTTAAATTATACAGGAGCTTCAGGTACAAAAGGGAGTCAAGCTGGAGTATTGTTACAGCAAACACTCGCTCTAGATACACACACAAAAAGGCACAGGCACACACTGATTTTTAAAGAGAAGGGTCTGTTGGGGCAGCGGCAGGGGACACACCAAAATCCTCCTTTTAAAGTCAAGTGCAAAAGGTGCTGAATTAAAACATTATGCATGCCCTGGGGAAGGGGGGACAACTCTGACTAGTATTCATTTGGCAGCAGTGACTTTTCCTTGGTTTCCTTATGTACAGACACTTCAAAAATAGAAATAGCCCTAAATTCTTGCAATGACTTTCCTCCCCTTTAGCCATCTAGTGCAGATATCTTCCTTTACACGCATGTAGCATATTGAACTGAAACAGCCGATTCTGTCTTGAGCTGTCTCCTTTTCCCATCTGTCTGCTGGGCAGCATGGGAGAGCGGTTTGTTGGACTGGCAAAACACGACAGTCAGATTTTGAAGAATCAAGTTTTTGTGCTTGGAATCCTGAATTCAGTTTTCACTTCTGTTTCTTTTAGTAAGTCCTGAAAAATACTGTTCAGCCACCACTGAGCCGTGCTGGCGATGGGTGGGCGGTCATACGGAGGAATCTCTGGCGGACTTCAGCTGCATAATCTTGCTTCTGCTGACAAACGGGTAAGCTGTGCAAAGACACCCAGCTGCCACTGTAAATCCCAAACTGCACCAAGCACAAAATATAGACCAGCTGTATCCATGTTCTACATCATCAGGAAGACTATAGATGAATTTGGGGAGACGGTTTAGATCGTATGATATGCTGGCTGCATAAGTGCACAGAGATATAGTGCAAAATATTCCTGTAAGTGAAACAATCACATTGGTATTTTGAGATGTAGCATAGGGTGAATAACAAAACAAATGTTAAGCCTTTACTAATCAAATAACTTGCACCCAGTTTTGTTGATCTAAGTTATCTTGGGAAGCACACAAAGTTTTAGTATATTACCCAATTATGCAAGACCGAGCCCTAGCTCTGTGGCTGCGAATTGCATCTTGTGAACTTCCTGGTTGCTACTTTTAAGAATAAAAATCTCTTCCATGACTTCAGTCATGTCTGTCTGTCCTGCCCTTACAAACAGAGCAAGGTAGCTAAAGCCTCCATCTGCGATCAGATCTGATCCACATGTCAAGATAGCGCCAAGGAAGCTAGGGTTGTGACGCAGAATCCCCTCCGTGGGAGCAGTGCCTGCTGTTCACCTCAGAGGAGCCAGGAAAAATTGTTTTGCATGTGCTTTGTGTAATCTGATCTGAAGGTTATTGTGCAGGTAATCTACCTCTGTGCACGGCCCTCGCCAGCCCCCCCCCAACATACCTCTGCCGAGAACCGTTCACGCTAAATCGCTCTCCAGCTGTCTGTAGGCACCCTTCTCCCAGCCTAGGCTTTCCGTTGGGTTGCTTTTCATTAAGCGTTTTTCGCTAGGCTATGTTTTTCATTAGGCAGCTAAATTAGCCATGCACAATGAGCCTTTCCTTGGGCCAGTGCCTTCCAAATTTATTAAAAAAAAAAAAAAAAAAGCTATGCTGTGCTTTATAGCTGCTCAAATCAAAATATTTCCTCTGGCACAAGAGAAAGTGTTACGCTCATCCTCGTGAGTTTGAATGCTTCAAACATCTGCTGGTTTCTTTTGGGGGGATTTTTACCTCTTCTCCCTCTCTCCCTCCCTAACTAACCTTGAATTTTGTAACTAGTGCTTTTTTAAACGTATCCCCCTCCTCTATTTCCTATTATTAAAGGAATCATATAGTCAAACACCAAGGACTGAAAACTGCAGCAAGGGACCCTTTCCAGCGTAGAGAACAAAGAGATCGCTTAATATGTAAAGGGGTGGGGGGTTGCTTTAGCCCTGCAGTCCTCTCCTGCTGTTGCATGAGGCTTATAAATTTTTTTCACAGGTTTTTGTTTCTAATTATTGGATGTTGCACTTGTCTGAGTAAGCGACTCATTTCATGCAAGGGGCAATAACTGGAGTTCAGAAGGAAAGGTGTGCTCTGCTTACTGGCATCCTACGCTGCCCGCCCAAGGGGAACCTGGGGAAGCCTTCATCCGTAATTAGCATGCCAGAGCGACGGGTTACCTGTCATCAGGAACAGAAGGCCTGCAACGTGCTGGGTGAGGCTTTCTTCCCAAAAGAAGCTGACTGCTGCTACGATACACCCACAGAGAAGAACTGCCGCAGCCATGCCCAGGAAACCGGCTGTGATTCTTCTTAAGTCTGTTTCCACCGAAAACAAGAAATAAAGAGCAGGCAGTACAACGGTCATGCCTTCCATTGCAGGAAGAAGGGGAGTGATACCTGGCAAGAGCCACAAGCTCAGCTGGCCCGGGCTGGGCAGACCCACAGCAGGAGTAATTTCAGACCTGCAAGTACCTTTAAGTAGGTGGTGATCCTTTCCAGGACCAAAACAGCTAGACTGTTTTCTAGTTGTGCTATAAACTTCCCAATATTATATGAAGCTTCAGTCATACATAGCATTCAGGATGCGGGTGCAGCATGGATTTATGCAGACGCACAGTGGTATTTTCTGTTTGTTCTCTATTTCCTTCTAGAGTTACATTTAAAGTAACTTGGATGGGCAGAAATATTCTTGCTCTACTTTCTAAATGCTGGGGAGTTTCCTTGCAGACAGGTTCTGCCATCATTTAGTATGTGGTTTCTGACGTCAGCTTCTGAAACATCTGCTACTGGATGTTTTCCAGAGACAACAAAGCACAGGTCTTTGACTCAGCATCTGCAGACCCTTGGGGAGGTGAGGGGAAAGGTGATGTGCCTGTGAAAGGTGGCTAAGAGAAGCAAGCTTACATGCAACAAGCTTAAAATTTATTGCGTGTGGTATTCGCGCTTTCCTGGAATGACTGTGGCTTACAAATAGAAATGAGGGTGAAAATGGCTGATGGCTGGGCCCCGGTGGGACCCTGCTTCCTCAGCCCCTTCCTTTGCAAACTAGTGTCCCATTGCTGCCTTTCTCATGTGAAATGGGGAGCGCGTGGCAGCGACCTCCCTGGGGAGGAGCAGGCCGCGCCGAACACTTACGGAGTAGATGCCATTCATCTTGCTGGATCGCCTTCGTCAGGTTGAAGGGGACGTTGCGCAAGCGTATCGGCTGGGAGAAGTGGTACTTGATAGCGGTGCATCTCTGAGCGATGCCTGCCGGAGAGGAAGACGAGGCGTTCCCAGATCAGGTAACTGAAAACACCCCTGTCTCCCCTCAAAGCGCTGGGAGTTAGTCCCCTTCCTCACAGCTCGTCCTTGTCACCTTGTCCTCATCCTCCCCGGCCCTATGCCACATGCTCAGCTCCTGCCCTTCCCCTTCTTCTCCGAATACTCAGCTCTAGTCCGTGCCACCAATGCCAGCACCCATGGCCTGGCTCCTTGGGAGACCACCATTGGCCCACTGCACTTGGGAAACGTTACCCACGATACGAGAGCCTTAATTGCCCCCCAACCCTGCCAAATACAGGGGTCCTGCTTCTGTCTGACAGACGAGAAGGGTTCCCAGACCGGGATGTAGGAACAGGGGGAGATGCTTACTCCTAGGCTGCCGAGTAAAGGCAATCAATGCGTTGCTCCTCCTCTCACGCTGAACTCGTGCCTCTCCCGGCAAAGACGAAACCTTCCCAGAAAAGGCTGGTGCTGCAGCACGAGAAACAATGCTCTGACTAATGCAAAAGCGCGGGCAGGAACCCTGCCTGCTGGGGAAGTGGCTATTGCTAATCTCTTCCAAGCAGTCCACGCTGGCTGGTGGCAGCACTGGCCAAGCCACTCCTTGTCACCAGTGAATTTGCAGGGGAGAGGGAAGAGAGGGGGAGACACGCTGGACTTTGAATGGGCATTAATTTTTGCAAGAGCAGAGGTGAGGGGAAAAAAAAAAAAAAGAAGTGCAGGGATCTGGCTGGATTCCAGCTGCCATGTGATGTGCCAGTGATAGATACCCTCAAACAGCCACCATTCGGCAAATGCCGCAGGGATGGCTGCCCCGGTGTGCCCTTTCCATATTCGAGGCATTTTTGCCTGCCCTTGTTCTTAGCGGAGCAAACGCCAGAACAAGCTGTCACTGTCTCCGGACTGTCTGCATTATCATCCTGGAAAGATAAAGGTGTTTTTCTTCTAATGCAAAGCACAACTGTGTGTGTGTGTGTGTGTGTGTGAGCATAACTGTGAAGTGCAATGGAAAAGCCTCCTGTTTGAGGAGAGGGAGAAAAATGGCCAGGCTGCAGCACTGCTTTTTTACACTCTTACATTAGTCATCCCTAAAAGTCTGAGGTTTAGCTCTTCTCCCTGGACCTCAGGATTGATTTCAGGAGGAGGGTATCAGTATAGGGCTGGTGTGTGGGGAGCTCCTGGCCTCTCACCTCCGGAGCCAGCTGGGCCCTTAAACTAGCCTTCCCTCATGTGTTTTCCTTGGGGTACAATTTACGACCATGACCAACCAGCCCTGGGACCAACACAAACTGCAGCTTTTCCCCTGACCCCGCATCCTTCAGCATCCCAGAAGCATTTGCCTGCCTCCATGTCTAATCCTGAGATCACACCACCATTAAGCAGATGCTCTCTGGCCCCTTGTAAGGACACCCTCCATCTCCTCCGATCTCCTAGCAAAGAGGACGGCCTAGCCCCAGGCCACCTCTGTGAACAAGGATAGATACAGCACTTCTTCTCATCCAGCACAGAAAGATGCTGGCAGGGAGGGTTGGGAAGACGCCTCCAACGGAGGCGAACCACATCAGCATCGCCAGGCCGAAGCCAAGAGGAGCCTGCCAATGCACACCCGCGGAGGAGCTCCAGCACTGAGCAGCAGCCAGGCTTTGGGGCTGCAGAGAACAAAGTGGCATTTTGGATCTAAGCAGCAGCAGCATGGATGGGTCACGAGCACAGCTGGCCCTGGAAAAAACAACGTGTCCAGCCTCAGCAAGGTATTTTTGTGGCTGGAGGGTGCAGATGACTATGGATAAGGCTTGTGATCCCTAGAGGCACAACAGTAAAATGTCACAACAATTCCCAACATCAACCAGAAGAACTCTTAAAGCAAGAGCTATTTTCTGCATCTCTGTTCCTTGGCGTGCGTGAGCTTGGCTGAAACTGGTAGGAATTGCAGCACTAACATTTGCACCTCCAGTGGCCTAACAGAAAGCTGTTCACCTTACTCTCCATCTGGTAAATGTGTTTTGGGGGGCAGGCCTTGAAAATGTTCAAGGAAAGGTGCCCGTGTTACTTCTTGTGCCTCAGATTCCCTGTGGGGCATGGTAATGACCTCCAAAAATGGGATGGCAGAGGGAACAGCATGGGAGCTGCTCCCTTAGGAGGGGGCTTTTTTTAATCATGAAACAGGGTATGTGCTGGTACACCTCAAAGCCAAGCTATCTACTGACCCTAAAATGAAACCATGGGCAAAACCTACGTCCCAGCACATCACCGCACATTCAGTAGCGTTGAACGAGAGGAAACAGGAAGGCATTTGGCTGAAGTGTCACAAGGAGCTTTCACTCCCAGAGCCAAAAGAAACTTTTATTGAGTGAGTTTGGCCCTTCCGAAAGGCACTGAAGAAGAGCTCAGCCTGACTTGCTGCAGCACGGGGCTAGACCATCCCTCCGCAGCCACATTTCGTCAACAGGAGGAAGCAGCAGAAGCCACCCCACAGCTCGGGGAATGAAGTGATGCCTGTTGCCGATTTGGTCCGTTTCTGAAGGTAGAGGGGAGCGCATCGCTTTCCACTCCATCTGTCTCTCTCACCACAGAGAAGTTACAGACACTACCGGAGAAACCCGTGGGTGTTTTTACATGAACAGAGAAAGCGCAGGCAGCTGCCAGGGATAGAAAGCAGGATTTAAAGGGAAAAAATATCCTGCTTGCTTCATTCATATCAATTTCTACCCCAGCAGAACCTGGCAAGAGCATAAAATGGGAGCAAATTTAAACCATTTCCCCTCTGATGAGATAAAAAAGACGACTGAAAGGCAAGAGCAGGCTGCGATGGGGATATCGGTGCTCTCCAGCAGGATGTCCTCTAGCCTTTCCGGACAGAGCTCAAACTCCCTGGCATTTCCTTCCATAACTCATTCACAGCTGCTGCTATTCCCAAACTTGTAACAGAGCCCAGTGCCTTTGGATCGGCTTGTTGAGCATCTGTGGTGACTTCTTCAGCTAACCTCCTCCTGCTGCCTTTCCTGGCTCCTCTGGCAGCAGAAAGCAGCCCAACGGGCTCCAAAGACCTGACTCACTCGCCAGCAAAAATCACAGCAGCCCGAATCCGATTCTGGCAGGTTTTAAACCATTTTTATTTGTGGCGATGTAGAAATAGAGCAAAAGTCATAAAAAATTAAGCCGAGCAAAGGATGGCTGGCCCAGAGAGGCTGGAGGGACAAACGCACCAACAGACGCTGTGTAAATACCTGTCCGAGCTTCACCCGCCTCGTTTCCTCCTCCGCTCCGATAATCCCTCGCCAGACCAGGGCCAGCCCCAGCTCCGCGCCCCCACGCGCGTGCCCAGCGGTGCGGGGGGTCCTGCGCGCCAGCACCTGGTGCGAGGCGGGCAGATGGGGCCTCGTTTTATTTCTCCCCCGTCAGTCACCAGGAGCGTGGGCAGGGGGTGCCGGGCAGGAGGAGGGTGCCCGGCCGGGCCGCGTTGGGGCGCAGCGGGGGGGACCCCGGCGGCTGCGCGAGGAGGTGGCGGGCACGGGGAGAGGGGCGCTTGGTTCGGCAGCGCGGAGCCCAAGGGGGGAAACGCTCAGGCCAGGAGACGGGGCCGCGGTCCCGCAGCCGAGGGGGAAGGCGCTGCGCGGCTCAGCTCAGCCCGGCTGGTAGCGACGAGGCGCGCGGACGGGGTGCATGGAGGCCGTGCCGGGGGTGATGCGCAGGCAGCGCACAGTGCACTGGGGGGGGGGGGTGGTACACACATGGGGGGCACACGCGATATTGGGAACTTGTGGCTCCCGAGCCCCGCTAGCGAAGGACAGGTACGATGATGAGCAGCTCAGGGAGCTGCGGAGATCCCCGGCCCTGAGGGGCTCCCAGGCCCCCAGCACGGAGGGTGGCGCAGGGGGGGCCCTACACCCTGGTTGGGGCCACCGGGGGGGGGGGGGGATCCCTCATTCCTATACACAGGGGACTGTGGATGAAGGGGGGGGGGTCCCAATTTTCATGTACTGGGGCCGCACGTCCGGGGAGGCATCTGGCTCCCCCCGCGCATGGGGGCTAGCGCCAGGCAACCCCAATGCCCGGGGGCCGGCTCGGGGGGGGGGGGGCCCGGTCCCAATGCCCGTGGGGCCGGCTCGGGGGGGGGGACCTGGTCCCAATGCCCGGGGGGGGTTCGGGGGGGGGGGGGACCCGGTCCCAATGCCCGGGGCTAGCACGGAGGGGAGGCTGCATGCACGGGAGCTGCCTTGGGGGGGGGGATGTCCCCGGGGGGGGCCGGCTCGGGGGGGGGGGGGGGGCCCGGTGCCGGTGCGGCCGGCTCACCGCTGCGGACGAGGCTGTCGAGGCGGGTGTCGACGCCCAGGTAGTAGCAGGTCCGCCAGAGCCCCGCGTGCGTGGCGAAGAGCGGCCGGGCGCAGCGCGGCGGCAGCGGCGGCGGCGGCGGCGGGGCGCGGCGCAGCGGCAGCGGCGGCCGCCGGGCGGCCTCGCAGCTCCGCCGGTGCCGCCGCGGGTCGGTCTCGTACCAGTGGTCGGTGCAGAGGGCCGCCAGCAGCAGCCCCAGCGCGCACAGCCCGAGGCACAGCCCCAGGGCGCGGGCGGCCGCCCGCATCGCCCCGCCGGCCGCCGCTGCCGCTGCCGCCGCTCCGCAGCGCTGCTCCGCGCCCGGCGGCGGGGCCTCAGCCCGCTGCGCGGCGGGGGCACGGCGGGGGCGGCGCGGGGCGCCCCATGCGGCGCCGCGGCCGCCGGGGGGCGCTCGCCCCCCCCCCGCCGGGACCCGCCCCCGCGGCCCCGCGCCGGACCTCGCGGCTCCGCCGCCCCACGTGCGGCGGCGCGGCGCCGCCCGCGCATGCGCGCGGCCGTTGCCCCGCCCCGCCGTCACGCGCAGGCGCGGAGCCCCGGAGGAGCGGAGTGGGGGGGCGCGGTGCGCGTCTGCGCGGTGCGGCGGCGCGGCGCCATGTTGCCCGAGCGGGCCGGGGGGAGGCGGTGAGCGCTCCGGTGTTGGGTTCCCTCCCCCCCTCTCCTCGCCCTCCCCTTCCCCCGGGCCTCGCCCGCCCGCCCGCCCTGGGGGCCGCGGCCGAGTGGGGCCTCCCCCGGCACCATGAGCGGCAGCGGCGGCGGGCGGGTGTGCGACCTGTCCCGGCGCAACCCCCAGGAGGACTTCGAGCTCATCCAGCGCATCGGCAGCGGCACCTACGGCGACGTCTACAAGGTACCGGCCCCGCCGCGGCCCTGTCAACACCGGCCTCCCGTGGCGGGGAGGGGGGGGCCGTTGCTAGGCGGCACCGCACCCCCACACACCCCTCTGGGTGGGTTCCTCCCGTTGCCAAGCAACGGGGTCGCTCCCCCCCGCCCGCCCCACAACCCGGAGGGGAGAGTGTCCCCGTTGCCAAGCGACGGAGCGCCCCCACCCCTGAGGGGGCTCTTCCTGTTGCCAGGCAGCGGGGTGCCTCCCCCCCCCGGGGCCCGGGGCGCGGTGACAGTGTCGTCTCCGCGCTTTGCGGCCCGGCCGCCGCCGCGGTGCCGCCTTCGCGGACGGGGCCTTGGTGCCCGCCGCCCTCCAGGGCCGGCGGGAGCCTGGGCGAGAGGCGGGACGTGCCCGCTTGCCCGCTGCGGGCCCGGGGAGCATCTGGGATCCCCCCTCCTCCCCCCCCGCGGCGGCCCGTTTCTCAGGTGGGAATGCCGCTGTTTCGCGCTGGCCTCTGCAAAGCGTGGGGCTTCAAAAGCGCGGCGGAGGGTCACGAAAGGCGTTATCAAGGTTGTCTGACGTGATTTCAGTCTCTTTAATAATCCTGTCCTGATGACAGAAAGGTAGAAAAAGCATGGCCAAAGCAACTCTTGCCACACCTAACTTCAGCTTTCTTTGATTTTAGCCTACTTGGACATTTCCTCTTCATCTGTAGCGTATGTTGCTATTTTGTGTATTTTGACTGACATGATGTGGCACCTGTCCCGCAGGTAGCATTGCACCTCTGGTTACCTTCTTTCCGCTCTGCGGCACAACAGAGGAGAGACTTGAGGTTTATTGCATGTAGTGTGTTGGAAGCATCAGTTTAGCCATGCGTTTTCCAAATGTCTTCTGGTTTTGTCATCGCAGTGTTTATTTATTTAAGCAAGCTGTGTTGGTAGACAAGACCGTAACAAAACATTTAGAGATATTCCACAATTTGAGGCTCTGTTGCACAGAAGTAGCACTGATTCCACCTCTGCCTTTAAGTGAATGTGCCTAGAAACAACGTCGTGTCTGGGGCAATTTTGGTTTAATCTAAGCTCACTTAAATGTTGTGAAAGTTTCAGGACCTAAAATCCTCTTGTTGTTACACTCTTAGCGCGCAAACTCCCTGCTTTATTAATTACTTAATTGAAAAGGTTTTCTGTGGGTTTTTTTCCCCCACCTTGCCAATTCCTTTGAGTATTTGCATAAGACACTGTTTTTGGTTTTTTTTTTTTAAATTATCCATGTCTATTTACTTCAGGCTCTATTTTTTTTGTTTCTTTTTCTGCAAATTGTTACCTTGATGTGTTCAGCTTGTTTCTAGTGCAGTTTGAAACTGGCCTATTAACTCTGGTGATATCATTTTTGATCAGTTTTTCTGAGTGTTCTTTGGGCAGTTTTGTTGTATACAAATTAACTAAGTCATCTGTGTTTACTTTTTAATTTTGAGAATGTTAACGCCAACCATAGAATGAATATTTACATTTGTAATACTGCTATGCATATGAAACCTGTCACGTTTCATTGAATTTGTCAAGGTTTCCTTGAGGATTATCCTGCTTGCTAACCATTGCTGTAATTATTCATTCCCTGCTCTGTTAGTAGCCGATACTTGGTACTGCTGTTAACTTTGTTTTTTTTTAATTTGAGGCATAGAAGTCCTCTCCTTCCTAAGAATGGATTTGTTTTTGTTCACCATCTACATGTGACAGTTGAGCTAGAAGGTGATATGTCAGAACATGGATACTCTAGGCTGGTATTATAATTATTTATCTTTCCTAGATTAGACGGAGATGGGCGCTTTCTGATTCGGTACTGTAGGTTGTGGACACTGTAGGGAAAACGAGATGTGCTTTTCTCCTGGATGAATTATTGACTGCTTCATTTTGAGGCCAGGTCTTTTCCAAGGTACCTTCAAAGAGAAGCACAAAATTAGTCCAAAACCAATAATGAAGGCTACTTTTAATGTCCCAAAGAGCAAATAATGTCTTACGGGTCATTCACATGTGAGCTTACAAGGGCTTTATCTTAAATTTGTCCGTTTTCTTACAAAACCTCTTTCATTTGCTTCATCCTGGCTTCTATAAATGAATTTGGTCTGTGGCTGATGAAATAAATGTGCAAAGCTGAGGTTTGCCAAGTGATGATGGTGCTCATCAGTGGTGAAATCTCAGCAAATTAGATTCGCAGATGCCTGAATGTACTTTGGGAAGCCTCAGACTATTCCGTATAAATTGTCTGAGAACTGTGTGTTTTCCCGCTTAGCTAGGAGAGCCATGTAGGCACGTATTTTTTCTGTTAGTTAGTAGGGATTATTGCCTTAATAAGATGACAATCTTATTATGTTGACATTCTTGCTAAATGCTGACCTTTCCATAACCTGCTTTCCTGGCAAAGTTTTGAGGAGCTGAAAGCAGGGTAGGCTGGCATCTACTTCCTTGATCTTTTTCAGTCGGGCTTTCAACCTGAGTTGTGCATGGACCTACAGTTTTATGAGTAAAATACACGATTTTTAAAAAAGTAGGTGGACTACTTTGAAGATCTTAGAATTTAAAGTAAAAACCTGGGGTGCGGGCTGAACTAAGGAGACTATAAAGGAAATGAGGATATTGGTCAAACTGATAAGATCCTACTCTTATGAGTTCTGCTGTTTGGCTGGTACCTGGAAACATGCTAGTGCACCACAAAGTAGGGATTTTTGACTTAAACCAATATTTTGTAATCATCTGCCCTCCCACAAACCAGCTTTCAAAGAGGACTTGGAGAAGGTGATAATGAATTTGTTGTAAGGAAGGTAATGGGTAATTCTTTTTTCTTGGGCATGCAGTTTGTTCTGTGTCACCTATGCTCAGTGAACAACTAAGTGTCTCTTCTAACTAGCACCAATGCAAGCTTGTTGTAGGATATGAAACTTGATCTGGATTCCTTAATTTTTATGTATCATGGGAACATAAATACTGGACATAATATTATTTTCAGTGATGGTTTGAAAGAGATAGGAAAAATGCCTTTTTTTTTTTTTTTCCTCTCCTCACTGCAGCTATGTTGCCATGATAGACAAAAACATTAATATTACAAAGTCCTCATTACACATTTAAGTAAAACACAGGACTTGGAGATAATCTGTTCCCTTGTCCAGGGATGTCCCCTCTCAAGGTTGCCAAAAGGAGTTAATGATGAAATCTAATTACTATTTTTACAAATTACTACTACAAATTATTACAGTTGATGTTTCTGTAACAAAGCACAGAGAGGCAGCCTCCTAATAGTGATTTTGGGAGTTGAGCTTTTCTTCAGTTTTGCATATCATGTTTTCATTTGTATGGTTTTTGTTTTCTATGTCTTAATAAAATTTACTGCTCAAGTAATTTAGCTTCAATATAAAGTCTGGTTTAGAATTTTCAATTGCAGTTATATGTCAGGAAAACTCTTGAATTTCACCTTCTATTTTTATCAAATTTTCTCATCCAAAATGACACCTGCTCGCAAGGGTGAAAACTAGTTCTGCTGTCATACAAGTTATTTCTGCCTTCTGTGTTTCTGTATTTCACTGTTAGGAAGAATTGCATTGTGTAGGATGGTGAGCAAAGTGTGAAAGAGGAATTATGTTCTGTTGTGGAAAAGAGACACTGTTTTGTCCTGCTGAGTTTCAAGAAATATTTCTAGAGTTAAACAAAGTGGTTGCTTTATTCTTTTTGCTCTGTATCAATTTCATCTCATTTATCATTGCTCCTCTGCAAGGGTATCGACAATATCATGTCTGTCGTATTTCAGTTCTTCCATTATAGTTTCAACCAGTTAACAGATGAAGACATAGAACGTTGTAGGGTGCTCTTTGCTTGTGTCTCATTTAAAAAAAGAGAAAAATGCATTTTTTTCAGTTTTCCAGTCATTTGGTATAGGAGCTGTTTTTAGTGAGGGAAGCCATGTGTTTACCAGCTCAGCTGTTTCCCTCTGAAACCCTTTCAGAGTCTCTGAGGAGCATCTCATGACTGTTACTCCTTTTTTCTGTCAATCAGATTTGTTTCAGAACCTTGTCTGTGGTTTCTAGTATTGCTTCTATGTATTGCTAGAAGAGAATATGTGCAGACCAGGTTAACTTGAAGAACCTTCTGTTTTGCAGCGTGACACACAGGCTTCTTTCCTCCTGAGTGCCATTAACTCATTTTCCTTCCTTGCTTCTCTTTCCTGCAGTGATCCAGTATGTCATCAATTCTTGTATGGGTTCTCTGCTTCTCACATACTTCAACTGCGTCCTGAGTTTTTTATGCCTTTTAGTTGTATGCTTTTTGATATCCATTTCAGTCTTGCTTTCTTGATATATCTTATTACTGTTCAAGCTCCTATTGATTTCGCTAGGAATAAATGGCTGTTTAGAAGGATCTCTGTTTCAGCTTTGATAGCCTTTTGAAGCTTGCCGATCAGCCAGACAGGTGGATGTTTTGCCATCCTGTTCTTACTGCCCTGGGTGGTATACACTTTACTGTCTGTGACTGTGGTTTCCTAAAGAAGAATTCGTGCCATGCTTAGGGTTTTTTTTTTTTTTGTCTTAATTTAGGATCTTTTTGTTTAACAGCATCCCTTTCATCAAAGCATTCCTTTCTAAAATTGTAGTTCTATAGGGTTTTGGTATCATGTCTCCTACTAGAATATAGAACCTAATAATTCTTATCATAATTCTGAGTAGTTCAGCTCCCATTTGTTACATCCTGTGAGATGGGGCAAACTGATATAACAGTTCACGGTTGCTCTAAGGGGAAATTCCCGACCTGATTCCTGGCTGTACACTCCCACAGCTCACCCTGCATTAGCTCTGGAGCTCATCTGCTGGTGCCAGGGCAGTTAGCTACCCTGGCAGAAAACTAACCCCAACACCCCCCCCCCCCAAAAAAAAAAACAAAAAAAAAACCTAACCATTTTCCTGAAGAGCTGAGCTAATCCGAATCAGGAAGTTTTTCTCTTTTTGCACTATGGAGCGAGCTATCCCATGAAGCAGTAGCTTGCTCTATAATTGCTTGTCTAAATTCCATTCAACAATTCTCACTTAAAGTGGTCAGAAACAGATGCAGCCTGTTGTTACCATCTTAGACATTGCTTTTTGGCCTAGTTTTTGTTGCAGCATTAGGGATGTTATATTGCCAGCTTCCATTTGAAGGACAAATATAATCTTGGCAAAAGATTTACCTCCATGGACCTTGGATTTTATGTCTATACTAGTTCAACTGCATGAACCTCTCCTTTTTTAAGTTTAATGTTGTGGCATAGGTGCAGTACTAACCAATAACCTTTCTCCTCCTTTTCTCCTTCCCCTCCTTTTCTTTTCAGACACACGTCACACGTTTTTGCTCGGTTGGTGTTTTCTGAAGAGATCCTAGCTGGGCACTGCCATATTGCATTGCTTTATCATTCTCAATTTCAAAGTAGTAAGGTCTTTCCAATTGTGAGGCATTTCGGTTAAAGATTTTTTTATATAATGCAGTAACGATAAAAAACTAGACTCTTCTAGCTCTTATTTCTGTCAGGTGCCTGTTTTTGTTTAGTGTTTTGATCTGACATCCTACTGTTGTCACAGAGACACTAACAACTATTTCCATTATTTCCTGTTTAATTAGGCAGTGCTTCTCCAGCTTGACTAAAAGGTTGTTGGTTCCTTCCCCTGCAAAGATATGGTGGTCTAGACCTCCAGAAGAGTGTCACTCTTTTAGCCAGTGGTGGCATCAACATCTTTTTACAGTTTTCCAGAGCAGACATTGTATAACTGCTATACACAAATACTGTACACATTCAATGCTGTAATTGCATCTTGGTGCAGACATTGTATGCAAATAGCAATATCCTTACTTCTGGAAAACCTGTGTAATGCGTTCACCTTGACATAATTCACTTGTTAAATGGGCAGGTGAATTGTACGACAGTTTTGATTTCTAGATAGATGATGTTTGGGTCACGCTGCAGTAATGATGGCAAAGCAGGGGTAATATTTGTGAAATCTGCATTTGCAGGAATTAGTTGCAGGCTCCTGCTCATAGAAACAGGGATGAGAGTAAAAATGCTTGACTTCTGCTCTTACCTGATCATCAAAAGAGCTAGGAATTACAGCACTTGAGGTGCAAGTGGAAGCCAAGAATGAATGTGTATTTTCTTACAGAGAGAGTGTGAGCCTCTCCAAAATTTCTGGTTGCGTTTTCCAACACCCAAATATATCTATATTTTTTTTTTGAAATTGTTCTTCAGTCATCTACCCCTTATTTATCCTCTAGTCTCAAAAATGTCAAGTAATCGGCAAATCTACCCTAATTAGACTGAATGAAAGCATATGGCAGTATCCTCGCCCTACTTGTAGGCTAGGTATACAAGTACCCTCAAAGTAAGAGTCAAAGCCAACTACCATTTTCAGCATGTGTTGAGAAAGCTTGAACTGCCCGGTGCTTCTTGATCTGTCATTCATATGAGCTCAGGTAAGGAATCATGTCACAACCAGTGATTTTAAGGGTAGTCGATGTGACCTAACAATAACTGTCAGGGATACCTAATCTTCAGCCTTTGTAAGGAGCCCTTGTGTCGCTACAATCAGGACGATGTCTCTTCTACACCCAGATTAACAAAGGCAATTCATATTCTTACTTGTGACAACACCTTCAATGCTGATAACTCAAATGGAGTATGATACAAACTGCTAATTTATTCAGACTGTCTACTTCAAGTCATGTTTTCTTAAGTAACAGTTCATGTCCATAAGAACTGACAGTCTACCCTTCCTGAAGGCATTGGCAACCTGAGTTAAATCACATTTTGTTCCTCCTTTCTGGTTTTCATGAACCCAGGAGGATTTTGGTCCAAAGTACAGGCAGCTGGCCAAAGAGTTACATTACTGCTGGTAGTGAGGAAAGGATAAATGCCTAAGCTGAAAATGAAAAGCCACAGCATTTGTTCTTTCCTGCCCACGTTTTGAACAGTTCTTCAACATCCTGTTCTCAAAAGAAATTCCTTTACAGCGGAAGGGGGTTGAATGTTGACAGTGTAGGTTTGGCAAGGTCGCCTGCCACTCAAAATCTAGTCCTTTGGCTGGGATTTTGCATGTCCTACTGTAGATGTGTCTATAGATATGTCTGCTTACTATGGATGGCTTTCTGGCATTGCCACTGCGTATGACTTTGTGACAAGTATCCTCACGTATTTCAAGCAGTTTTGTTCTGAAGTTCTCATCAGCTGCCTACCCACCTTCTGTCTTGCTTTAGTGGTCACAAGTGTAGCGACCTGTGGAGCCATAGCCAGGCAAAGAAATTCCTGAGAGTTGAACACCATATTGTTAAAAATTTTACCAAGCATCTTATTTTTCCTGTTGGATGAGCAAAATCCCTGAAGCCTCTGAAATTGGTTGGTTTTCAGTTCTAGTCTTGGACATTCCAGCTGAATGCAGGATATGTAGCTTCAGGATCTCATCACTTCTATCCAATACCACTGTGTCTCCTTGATTATCTTGCTAGTACATATTGCCCCAAAGCAGGTCTATTAGTGGTAACAAGACTCCCTGACAGTCGTCTTGTCAAAGCTTAGGCAATCTTTAATGTTAATCTTGGCAGTTAAAAAAAATACTGACCTTTGATTCATGAACATCTTGCCTCTATGTTTGTTTCTCCCTGTGAGAAGAATGTGTTGGGGAAAGAAATGAAATCAGGAATAAACATCTCTAGCTCATGTTTAGGTGATGCCTTTCTCTCTCTTGTGCTACCCTTGTTCTCTGGTGCAGGTTAAAGGGACTCATTCTAGCTCTTCTTTGTGTCTTCAGCATCCTTGGTCCACCCTAAGGTGACAGTTGGAGACACTGCTGCCATCAGTGGGGTAACCAAATAATTACTTACAGGGAAGGTTGCCAGAGAAATCTTGGGGGTTTTTTAAACTGTTTTTTCCACAATCTATCAAGTTTGCTTTATTCTATGACTTTTTAGGATTCCCACTGGTCTTAGAATCTGTTCTTAAGTATCTGTGTGTAGATTATCTTGCAAATGGCTGTACTCCTAGCATTACAGAAGAGCATTGCCATACCGAGGAACAGTGAGAGGTTGGATGTCAGCTGTGCTACGACCTATCCAGAGCTCTAAACGCAGGAACACGCCCTGTGTTTCTTTCTGGGCTTCATCACTGGATATTTTCCATGGCATTTTGGTTTCTGTCTTGCTCTTTTCTCCCTTTCTGGTTCCAGAGCCAACTGTCAAGCTGCTGTGTAAAAAATCAATACCTTATAGCATTTGGTGAGTCCTACACTCTTGCAAAGTAGTATTGTAAATCAGTTCTCTTTGATAATAATAAAAAAATGTCCGTTTAAAATGTACATTGGCCATTCCAGTCATCCAAGCCATCAGCTCGTGAGCTCCCAAGCGACTTTTAAAAATGAGGTCATTAGCAGTGCAGCAGGTGGGTAATGATCTGCATCATTCAATTCTGTAATAATTTTATAATAATTCTACAGATCTGATCTTTCATTTGAAAGTGGATGGGAAACTGGATTCACTTTCTGTGCCCTCCCTTGTGAGTGGTCCAGTGTGGTGCAGCAGTGGGTACCAGGTCTCCGTCAGGCGATCGCTGAGCATCCTTCAGGAGCTGCTGCCTCGGAGCTGGGGAGCAGCTTTGCTGCCCTCTCCTTGCAGCTGGGTGCAGGGGTACAGAAGTATCCTGCAAATACAGGGGAAATGCCCCCCCCCCCCAAGTTGGTACTCAGTTCTAAAAAGAGAAATTATTATTGTCATATTTTGTGTTGTTTCTTAGTGGCTTTTTAAAAACTTAGCTTCCTTGCTTTCTTGGCAGAATGTAGGCTCCAGCACGAGGGAGCCCCAGGGAGGGTGCAGTTAAGCTGTTGAGCGATGGCTGCTGAAGCTGGCCGCAGTGCTGCTGAGATCAGGTTGCTGTGTGTGTGAGGGGAAGGCTATTTTAATGCCGCCTTCTCACCCCTTCGTTCATTGGCTTGTTTGCTTAGCACCCTTACAGAAGGGGAGGATGCTCTCACTGGCTGACAGCAAGGATCGAGGGGCAGGTAGTGAAGCAAGAGCAGAAGACATGTTGCTCTCGTGGTCGGAGAGAGGGTTAGAAGGCATCTCCCTCGTTAGAAGCAGTCGCATACTCTGCGGGGGGCGGGGGGCACCTGGTGCTCCATGGCCCTGCTTTTCTGGGGTCCACGTTTACTATAAGTACTTTGCAAGTAATATCTCAGTGCTCAGTTGGTTGCGGATTTTAATATGGAGGTATAGCATAATCGAGGCCATGCATAATTCAGGACTGTTGTGTGCCAGCACAATGTTGCTTGAGCACACTTAAAGGTTAGAGTTCGAGACCTCGGTACAAATTAGCCATTCAATGTTTTTGCGAGATAGTTTGCTTTGTCATTAGAAAATAAATCCAGTACAAGAAGTGTTGTTGGAAGAATGTTTCCTACAAAAGTATCTCTTTTCAGAAATGTCCAAGCTTGAGTTTTTCAGTTGAGTCACGTGAGTAGGTCTAAAGATTAGTTGGTAGTTAAATTCTTCAAAAAGAGGGCATAATAAAGCAGGCAAAAGACCTTGTGTTGAGTATTGGGGAAGAGCGTGTTAGCCACTGAATTCTTACTGTTTGGTTTACTGTCATTAAGCAAAGACATGGATTATTTTAAAGAAGTGTTTTGGTTATAACAAAACTCAGTAGCAATGCTTATCTAATGAAAATATATGCTGCAAGGTCAATAAAAAATAAATACATAGTGTGTTTTAGAAGAAAAATCTAACCTTACGTGAAATAAATGTACAAAATATTTTGATGTATTGGCTCATACTGAGACTGTTTTTGCTTTTAAAGAAAAGTCTTTGTTTTGGACCCTTGTGCGTCTCAGTTGCTCTTTCCTTCTGCGTTGTCAGAGACTCTCCAGTTGAGATTGCAGAGTCTATTGCTGTGTTCTGCTCTCTAAATACGGTTTTGTTTCTTGTGTGTTCTTTTGTTTTTCTGTTGTGTTTTTTTTTTTTTTTTGTAGGCCCGAAATGTTAACACGGGTGAGCTAGCAGCAATTAAAGTAATAAAACTAGAACCAGGTAAGTGTTTCTCATGTGAAATAATAAGTTACTGAAACTAAATATTTTCATGCTTAAAATACACTTTTACAAAATCAGTTGGGTTCATGTTGAGGATTTAAAAAAGGGATGATTGTTGTTGCCTTCTTCTTAGTGTAGGGCAAAATACTTGTTCTTAAAAAAAAAAAAGTAACAAGCAAGATGTGAGAAGGAAAAAAACATAACTGGAGGACAGTTAAAGGAAAGTTGATTTAAAATTTCAGTTTGAATGGGGTTTTTCAGCCTTGAGTACTGCCTTTTCAACTCATGTAATGCAAAAACCTGCACAGAACAAGAGAAATGAGGAAGACTGCAAGATAGAAAAGAAGTTGGCTGGCAGAAGCGTAGAAGGAGAAGTATTAAGAAGAACGGGTGAAATGATGGGTGAACAGGGAGCCTGGCTAAAACTTTGGGATGTGCTAGATTAATGCTTGAACTGTGGGTATGTCCTAATTTTACAAAGTGCCTCTCCCTTAGAGGTCAGTTATCAGCGTGCCAGTGCTGTTTGATTAATGTGATTAGACTTGTTGGACATAAGTACTGTAATTTGGGAAGTAACACGTCCGAGTGTTTTAACTCGCCACTGTTGGTGTTTCATTTCAAAATAAATGTAGAGGGAGGAAAATGCTTTAAATATTACCTGGTTTTGTCCTTAAGGTCTATGCAGCCAGAGAAGGACAGAAGTTACTACTTTCTTCTATTTTCTCTTATTTCTGGAAGTGATTAGAAATATGTGTAAAATGTATGTAAATTGTTTTTTTCAAAACAGTATTTTACTCTTGAGTTCCAAAAAATATGTTCATGATGCATCTTTTATTCCAACTGAAAGCTGGGGGGGTCTCATTATCTTGGCTAGTTCTTCTGCTTTAACTTTTTATGGAGGTTCCCCTCACCGAAGCGTTTGGCTGTGCATAACGTAGTGCTGGGTGGGCGATCCAGGCAAGACGAGGAGCGGTGCTGGGCCCTGCTCTGGAAGGAGGGGTTCGCACGTGTAAAGGCCGAGCCGGGGAACAACAGCAGCAGCAGCACTACGATTTAAGCTGTTGGCAACACACCACGAGTAGAAAACAGTGGACTGTGACATTACCTTGCAGCCTGCAGTCTGAAATTTGCTTTCAGTAAATAAAATACACATACATATCAGATCTGTGGTTAAAAAGTAACATCTTGATGACCTAAGAATTTGGTAATGCATTGGTAAAAACTTAAAACAAATGTCTTCTTAAATAATAATTTGGCCAGTTCTCCTGGAGTTTATTTTGTGTTACATTTGGAATTTATTAGCAGCTGTATAACTGATAAACATGAGCTTGCTGTCTATACTGAGACTTTGGACAAAAGCTTTGGCTTCCGGCTTAAAAGCTCTCAAATTATGCTGAAGCGTGCTATGACAGTACGCCAAAAGGGGAATTTTGACATGTCTCATCATGAGAGGATGAGTTTGAATTTTCATGCTTTTTCAGTTTGTTTAGTGTCTCTTATTCATGACATTAATTTTTCTTTCAAGACCTTCATGCTTATTTTACCTGTGAAGTCCTTAAAGTTAATAAGGATGAATTGGGGTTTTTTTGAACTGCGTTTGTCTAGGAGCTAAACAGACTTCCAGAGAACTACTTTAAAAATAACAGTAACAAATGCAAAATAGCTACAATTTGCCCTGATGACTTAAGAAATTTCAGCGGAGCCCCAGCATGAGATACTGAATTGCAAAATAACATTTGATAGGTATTTGGGGGGGGGGGAACTCTGTTATCAACACTCTCCTACATCTTGATATCTTTTCCCCTTTTCTCTCTTCACCTTGCCTACAAAATCCCCGCACATATCCCCAAAGCAAAAACACCGCTTGCAAACATCTCAGGTTTTCCTCTTGGCATGTGTTTTTCATGATGTATGCATCTGGTAAGAACTTTCTATAGAAAGACAGGTGCAACCTGAGCATGAAATAGTTTTGGCATTTACCCGGGCCTTACTATGCCAGTGTTTTATCTGGACATAAGCTACACACAGGCCATAAAATGTTGTGCTCGCTGAGTATACTGAAAAGTTGCAGTAGTGTGCTACTGAAGGGTTTTTGTTCAGGAAGGTGATACAATGTAGGTTGGACACGTGGCCAAAAATAGCAAGGTTTGTCGTGTTTTTAAGAACCTAGGTTAATGACAGGGTATGTGCAGATGGACACAGTGGGGTCTCAGGGAAAATACAAAGTTTAAAAAGAGCTGTGGCCAATGTCATAAGAGATATCGGATAGCAGATGTGAAGTCCATCTGGCCTGGAATGAGACCTCTTACCTTAAGAGTTCAGTTTCTTATTGCTAAGACCTTGCTGACAAATATTGATTTATAGCTGCTTTATATGTATGTGAAACTGGCGGGTCATTAGTTTTAATTATTCAAAATGTTTATTTTTAAAACATGTGCTGAAAGTCTAGTTCAGAGGCGGGTATGGACCAGGCTGATGAAAATATTTATTCTTCTGCTTTTCAGGAGAAGATTTTGCTGTTGTGCAGCAGGAAATCATTATGATGAAAGACTGTAAACATCCAAACATTGTTGCTTATTTTGGCAGCTATCTCAGGTACAGTTTGTTTCTTTTGCTCATATACAAATGCCTCTATCTCCTTGAAAAGGACAGGTCCATAAGGATTCTTAGACAAAACATAATTTACCAAATCTGTATTATTCACTTGTATATTTTTCATTTACCTTAAAATCTGGTCTGTTTACGGAAGTGTCCCTCTATAAATAAGTATGTTTCTTTTGATAAAATCCTTCTGTGACAAAGTAGTCATGTTCCCTTGGAAATGAGTTGTCATTGAAAAGCTTTGCATTTAAAATATAAATGGAAGAGTTAAGCAGAAGTGTGAAAAGTGTAAAGAAATAGTAGGCATCTGTAATCTGTTTAAATCTGTTTCAGTGAAAAGTATCTTAAAGTTGCAAAACTTTGAGAAGTATATATTTTGTACCACACTGCATAATACAATTCTCAGAAATATTCTGACTTTACTGGTGTTGGCACGTGAAAGTGTCTGAGAACTTAAATTTGAGTTTTATGGAGAAATAAGGAGGAAAAGTTTGTGTTTTGGGGTTTTCTGTTTGTTTTGTTTTTTCCTCTCCTTGCTTAGGAGTAGTAGTGCTACGTTAAATCTTAAAGACAAATCTGTACTGAAGCACACAAAAGTGGAAACTATGTAGCCTTTAAAAATCCCACTGGTGATTGTGTTTTGAATTTGCCTTGAAATATAAGAAAGATTAATATTTTGGTTCTTTAATCTTTGCTTTTCCCTCTTGAGCTGCATTGTTCTTTAGTATATGTAATAATGTACATTTCAATCGTTTTGTCTTTTTTGTTCTTTTTTTTTTGTAGTCCCTTTTGTAAGGTGTTATGCTTACTTGTTACAGTAGCAATAAACTCCATACAGAGTCTCTGTATTTAGAAAATTGATAGCAAATTCTTAATTACATTTGATATTATAATTCTTTTTAATACAGCCTGATACATGTTTTATGCTAGATATATCGATTGCTTGATAGTAAGGACTGCCCCTTTTTTAATGATGGATTTTGTGAACCTAATACTGTCATAATTTTAGTCATATCATACAGGCTTTTGAAAACGTGTGATACGTTTTAATGCAGTTTCAGAGGCTTCTGATTCATTTCAGATATTTACGTATATTCTCTCTGCTTGGGGACGGTATAGGTGGGACATGATAGCTCTGCATGCTGTCAAGGTTGCTAGACCCCATCCCTCATGGAGAGATGCCAAGTTCAATTATAGGTACCTTTACCAGACTTCAGCAGCTCAAGCTGAAATTTTCCATGATGGGTATCTGCCATAGCCTAAAGCTTTTCAGCAATATAGGTCAGGTGCTTCGGAGGCTGGGGCTAGGAAGAAAGAGATGATATTTTCACATGAAAAATCTTGGTAACTTTTATATTGAAAGGCTTTTGTGCACCATCTTTGAAGCAGGAATTTAATATTTGACAGGAGGTGGCTTTTGTGTTCGGAATGTGTCTTTCCCTTTCGAAAATCCTTTCCAATTTGGCCAAGTCACCTTCTGAAATACTGCAATTTTTTATTTTATTTTTTTTTTTAACTTTTGTTCAAGATCTATTAGAGTTACAGTTTTCCTTACAGCCAGCAGTGCCCGCGTTGGTGTGTGTTTGCAGCACTGCAGAGCAGCTGAAGGTGCACTCCCCAGCTCGCTCAGCCGAAGTTAAGTGGCTCCTTGTTTTGCTCAGGGGGGGAACTGGGGCGAGATGCTGAAACGGCGAGCGTGGAGTGCTCTCGTGTGCTCTCAGACACCTCGACACTGAATATCTGTGTAGTTGGAGCAAACGGAAATTGGCCATGTTGTGAACATGCCAGAGCTGGAGTCGGCAGAGGGGGAGAGAGAAAGCCCGGGCGAGGAGTGTGGAGGAGGAGGGGAGGTCTCAGGCTGAAGGCAGAGCAGTGGTGGCCCGAGGAGTTTGATATTCTCCCTGCTTCTGGTGTTCAGTGTCCCGGGTGGCCCTGGACACTCACCGAAAGCGTGTTTTCTCACCGGTGGGGATTCGTCACCTCTCTCAGTTCAAATGCTTTGTTAGCCTTTGCCTGCTGAATGCAACTGTTGCACACTTACAGGTATGATTCAAGCCAGTGGGATCTGTGTTTTGAATTATCTCCGTTTTATAGTCATTTCAAAGGGGTGTAGTGGAAAACCTGGTCATATTAGTACTTCGCAGACATAGTTTAGTGTGGAGCATGAAGGAAGTTTCCAAGAGGACTTTAGTTTTCAGAGTAGGATTGAAGAGGAAAGCAAACCGTGGCATAGCTCGTTAGATGAACACCATCTGTGCTCGACGCTGAGCGAAGCAGGGAGTCGTGCGGCCAAGAGCAGGCAGTCGTGTCCTGCGTGTACCGTCACGTATACGCACGCACAGAGGGGGCAGCACGATCATCAGATGAATAAGCCGTGCTGTTCTGGCGTTCCCGAGTTTGCAGGGTGCTTGTCTTGGCAGCCTTAATGCTTTCTTCAGCATGGAGTTGATATGCAAGCTGCATTATGTGCAAGTTTGTGCGGCTGGGCGGACAGATAGAGCATATGTACATGTAGGGGCTTGGTGCTCCAAACTCTCCCGGGGAGTGTCTGCACTTCAGTTTTCAATATTTAGGTCAATTTTGAGGTTAACCTAAACTGTGAATTACTTGTGTTCTCTTCAGTATTGGTAGGCTTTTTCTTGCACATGAGCAATCAAGTCTTACTACTGTTAAATACCTCAAAATCTTGTGAAAGTGTTTTTTTTGTTGTTGTTGTTTTGTTTGGTTTGGTCTGAATTTGTGTAGTTATTAGTCTGTTTGGCCACTCACAGCTTGTCAGGTGCTAAAGTTCACTTATTTTTACCTTTCTACAGTCCTGGCAAGGAAGCTGTGTTGACATTTTTCCTGATACATGACATTAGTCTTGCACGCTCAGCAAACCTGAAAGGCATTGTTGCAAACTTTTTAAGAAGGTGGATTTACAAAGAAGTAGTATTTGAGGAATACAAGAAGGGAAGGCTGGAGCTCTGTCGTGCTCTTGAAGTTATCCCAAGTTGTTTTTCTAATGCGTGAACTGCTGACCAGAATGTGACTGTTCTGTTTTTGTTTGTTTTTGGAGGAAAGATTACTTGTTTTGTAGGAGTATTGACAAAAGTATCCAGTTGTCTTGCCGACTGTTTTTTTAAATCAGTCGTAGTGGGACTGGATTGTTTAGGATAACTAATAAAAAGTTGTTTCTGATAATTTTTAAGACTTATGTGAAAATAGATTGTGAACAAATGTTATCATTGCATTCTACTCTAATGAAGGTTTTGAGACTGAAAATGGTGCCTCTCCTCATGACACTGTACTTGGGCTGTGATGCTTTTTCTTTTAAAAACTTATTTTCCTCCAGTCTCAGGGTATCAAGATACACCTTTGTAGACCCTAAATTTAATTTTGGCACATACGCTAAGGCGCCCGCTCTCTTCTGGTCTCGCTTGGTGCTCTCCCCTCTGTTTAACAGGGGCTCCACCACTCTCTTGTCTGGACAACTGAATAGCTGCGTTCAAGAGACTTCTCGTTGCCTGACCTTCTGTTTTGCCAGCGTCTTTCAATACTAGGAACAATAAGAAAAATACCATCATCCTGCACTTGGCACTGCTTTGCACGTTGTTCCCCATGCTGCTCTTCTGTTTGTGTACGGATTTTCCCGCGAGGCCAATTTGTGCCTTGCTGTTAAGGGAGGTGTTAGGTTGCAGACACTAAGTGGTACTGTTGATCCTGTCTCCGTTTTGTTTGCTGCGCTTGCCATATGCTCCGCAAAGGCAGGCAGCGGGGTACCTTGTTACTGTCATGACATGGATCTTCACCTGCCTCAAAGCACTTGGGATTCAAGCGGCAGATTACTAGAAGGCAAGAGAGAGGGTTAGAAATGCAGTCTCCTTTTTTGATCCTCTTACATTTCCCTTTTCTGTAGGGCTTGGCCATGGGGGAAAGTTAGCGCACAGTAAGCAAGGGTGCGAATGTCCTGTGCCCACCTCCATGTCCCCGTCTGGGCCCTGTACTGTTGTAGGGAATGAATAAGGGATTGCAGGTGCCTGTCTCCAGTGCGCCTTTCTCACTCATGCTCCCCTGCTGCCATTGCTAATTCTGTTGTCTGTCACGAGTACCTGAGACTGCTTCCGTGTCTGCTTTTGATCCCTTATTTCAGTGAAAAGTCTTCATATTATGTCAAAGTAGCAGTGCTTTACTTAACCCCTAGAAAAGGTATGGAGTAAGAGCTGGGGACTTCTGTTGCCTAAAATGTCTGAAATGCCTTGACAGCATCTTTCCCACCGCTAGAGGAAGCAACTAGGGCTTGGCTTTGAGAAGCATGTGGAGGAGGGACATAGAGAGGGAGGACACCCAAGGCAGACAGCTCTGCCTAAGCTGTTACCTGCTGGTGAGAAGCATTAGCAAGTGCCAGCCCAGGGGATAAGCTCAGCATTTACACCGTTGCCTTGCAAAACACTTCCAGGAACGTTGGCGTTTCCCAAAGCAGTTTCTCGGCTATTGTAACAAAACCTGAACACAGGCAACCCAAAACCAGGGGTTGTGGGCGAGTTGTGGAGCAGTCATCAGTCTTTCCTTTGGTTGTCCTGTGTCCCGTGTATGCAATTGCTCTTTCTCCTGTTCATTTCCGCTGCCAGGAATGACCAGGCACATCTCAGATTTTCTGCTGTCCAAAATGCCCCTCTGCGACCACGCTTGGTACATGTGTCCTACCAATGAAAATTACTGAGTGAAAATAAAAGAAGAAAACCATAACTGTGCCTTTTGTACTGTGCTGTTCCTTTGAGGTCTTCAGCCTGTTTATCTGTTCTTAAACTGGAGATCACCCTTTCCTGAGAGCGCAGTGAGTCAGGCTGAATCAGTTCCCCCGGAGAGAGGGATCAAAAGAGCTTCCCTCTTCCCCCACTACCAAAAATATCCACGGGTATTTTGAGGGAAAAGACATAATCTCAGCAGGCACTTGTCCACAACATGGGCTGTGCTGTGCCTAGCTTTGGCTAGAGCATTAGAGCTTCGCTCCATTTGTTGTGGAAGGAAGGAAGGAAGGAATTGAGAGATGGCGCTAGGGCTTTTTGTGTTTGGGGGGGGAGGGGGGGTTGTTTTGGTTTTTGTGTGTTTGGTTTTTGTTGTTGTTGTTGTTTTTAAACCTCCTCTGCTCTAGAAGAAGTGGAGAAGTGAAAATGAGGAAGAAATAAGAACCCAATATCTGCATTCTCTCCGCTATCAGTAGAAACGTGTTTCATTTTGGTATCAATCTTTACAAAATTTAGTGTGCACATGTTTCACTAATACTGTTCATATTACTCCTATAATCACTAGAATATTTTTTGGATATTTCGTTAGTTATTATTTTTGACAGTGCATTATCACAAAGATTAAATCATATTCATTGTTATGATTTGTATTTTTCATGATACAGAGCTTGTTATATTGTGCTGTGTGATGTTTGAGTCCTCTGACTTATCTTTCATAAGGTGCGGTTTTCAAGTGTGACAGCTAATGAATGGTTTATTCCCTTTATAGACGAGACAAGCTATGGATTTGCATGGAGTTTTGTGGAGGTGGCTCTCTACAGGACATTTATCATGGTATGTCAAAACCACACTTCCGTAAAAAGCTAAGTAAAGCTTGTTTTCAAAAAAGGAGATGATTACAGTCTTTTGGAATGGAAGAGGATGAATCTTAAACTTAGAACACATAATAATCCATTGAAGGTCGGCTTTAGCGTGCTTACATATTTGTGTAACTTTTTTTTTGAAACAAAATTATCTGTAGTTTGCTTTTTTTTTTTTTTTAAGAACAAGTTATTTCCTTCCTTCAGCACTTCATCTACTGACCACTACTTTTTAAAAAACATGTAAAAATTAAACAATGCTGTATTGTAAAAAGAACTTGTGCAGTTTTGCTTCATAGCCATTTTGTTTCTGAGCTTTCGACCTTTGTCTTAGTATAATCTATACCACTGCCTGCAGATACCTAGATAAATGGATTGATTAGCATGGATGCTCCTGTGCTTTTTAAGCAGTGACTTTATGTATGTTTGTATTGCAGTAGTGCCAAGAGGGCCTTTTTTTTATGCCAGATGCAAGGCATGCGAAAAGCAAAGGTGACCTATATATTTGCTTTAGGCTTAGGTGTAACAAGTGGTCGAAAAACAAGGGATGTGTAAATCTATTGCATAAAGAGAGGATCAGTCAATTGATTGCCGGTTTTCAAAAGGCAAAATCGGTTTTAAGGGGTTATAATGCCCTGGCAATAAGGTGTGTTTAGGAAGAAGAAAAAGCCATAAACAAGTAGTGGTTCTGAAGTGATATTTTTCAGACAGGAAATTGGTCCAAACTCTGAATTGCAAAGATTTTCTGCATTTGTATCTTCACATCCTTATCTTGTGTATAAACGTTTCTGTGTTTATCTCCGATGCCATGAAAACGAGACACCAGCGTACAAATTCAGACTCTTCTAATGGCTTAGTCATTTGAGCACAGCCTGGTCAATCCCTCGCATCTCTGCCAGCGTTGATAAGAGCATCGTGCCTAATAGGTTTTCTGTGGAACACCTGTAGAGCAGGAAGCGAGCTCACGTCACACACATGCCCGAACAAATGTCCTGCAGGAACAGCTTCCTGTTGCAACTGGCTTTTGGCTTCTCTGCTGCTAGCTAGAGTGAAAGGCTCTTTTCTGATCTTAACTAATTTCCACAGTGCCTTATTCCAATTGGACCGTAGGCCTCAACAATTAAATCTTAAGTAAAATAACATTTAAATTTGTCAGAATTAAATTGCTCAAAATAAACATACATGCCTAGAAGTATATACTCTGGGTGCTAATATATTTAGTTTTACATGGTTTTGGAGCTTTTCTTTCAGAAAAGGGTAGATGACTCTAGATCTGTTTTAAAGATATATATTGCATGATACTCATTTCTTGTATGGTTATAGTTTTGAAGAAGCTAAGCAGTTAGGTGCTTAATTCTTGTTTAATTTTTAACTCCCTCCTCCTTCAGTTTCCTTTGAGAAACCCCAGCCAATGTTTGTTTCCTTTGTTTTCTCTCCAAAACCTGAGAAGCTTGCAGTGAGAACAGCATTTCCTGTTCCTAAAATCTTTTAATTTCAGGATTAAAGTCCTGTGACCAGGAACAGGTCATAGGCCAGTCCTTGTTTGTGTTTTGGTGTTTGGTTTATGCTTTTCTTTACAATTAAATCCTCCTCCTTTAAGAGGCATGAGTAAAATGGGGACCTGGGGGGAGAGGCAGACTCTTCCTTACTTTGGGAAGCGCCTAGGCTGCTCGGAGGGAGAGTTTGGAAAGGTGCATGGTGCTTTCCTCTGGCTGCATCTGATGTCAGATCCTCCCAGTGTGAATGGGAAGTAACTGAGGCACAGGCTTGGAAGGAAAAGTATCTTACCAGATTTTGAGAAAGAAATAACTTCTTTTTTTTCCCTTCCGTTTCAGTGACTGGACCACTTTCAGAACAGCAGATTGCCTATGTTAGCAGAGAAACACTACAGGTAGTATGTTCAAAGGCTCTTGTGTTATAATTTGTGTACAGTTGTTTTTTAATGTAAAAGTGTTAGAAGCTAAAAAATAAAAGCTAAACATATCTGTGTGATGCCATGGAAGTGCAGTGTCTAGATGACTTACCATTTTCCTCTGATTTTTTAGGAGGTCCTTTATTATAGCCTAGAGCTGGTTTGTATAATCTGCATAACCTCAAATTATCCCACATCATTTAGATGAAAGCTGCCATTCTTTCTGTTGTCTTTTTTTTTTCTTCCTCTTAAAAAAGGGAAAAAAGAGGCATATTTATTTCTCTGTGTTTGCAATACAAATTAGTTGCTGCACATTCGAAGGAAAAATTAAAGATTTGGTTTTACATATCTTATGGTTGGTCTGTGCCTGTAAGGAAAAAAAAAAAATTTGCCTGTGTACTAGAGATGTTCAAATTAAGGCAGTCAGCCTCTCCATCGCAGGTATGCCAGGTTTTACCTTTCCTTCCCAAATTAAAGGTTAAGCCCACCAGTAAAACTTCATCAGACACAGCTTTTTTGGAGAGCGCAGTTCTCGGCTTCTGCTGAATGTGAATCTCCTGACTGCTGGCAGCGGAGAGCTGCTGCCTTTTCCAAACGCGCTCTCAGGATACCTCTGTCCAACCTCTGTCTGTCGCCTCTGAGCCAACTCTGCCACATGCCCTTTACGATTTGCATACAGTGTGCCAGAGATTGCTGACTTCTGACTCACGGGACACAACTTTTTTTTTTTTTTTTTTTTTTTTGCTTTTGTTTTTTTCTGTCCTTACAGTGAAGTCTCTTACTTGACTTACGTAGCACGTGGGAGTGTTCTTCTTTTGGTTTTCAAACCTTTAATCCCTCTTCTCCAAAGTCTGAGAAGTGTTTAGTATATAAAATGGAATTTGTGAAATCACTATTTATTATTTGGGGAGAATTCTTGGTCAATTTGTGTAAATTGCTTACGAGTTTGCTACTTTGTATGTGTTTTTTAAGTGTTATGCCAGTACCCATTTTTGCATATTCTGAAGTTATCTGTAACCGTGTGCTTATTGCACCCTGAGTTTCTGATATCTTGTTATAGTTTATAACCCAGCAGTCATTTTTCTTTGTCAAAAATCTGAGAATATAGTCCTTCTGTCAGTCCGTAAGTCACTTGTCCAGTGTTCATTTTACCTCTGAGTCCAGAATTTCACTCGAATGCCTAAAGTTAGCTTTCGATGTTTATATTTATAAGCCTGTTGTATGGTCTGATTTCAAAAAATGCTCGCTATCAGTTCTGGTTGGAATCGGAATGATTTTGAAAAGGTAGGTCCTTTAAATATGAACTTTAAAGTACTTGCCTCCAGGCATTCAGTTCTGAAAATGGTGGCCTCAAATTCTTTCAGGACAGTAGTAAAACTGAGCGAGTTGTTGGATTTTTTTGTGCCAGAGACATCCAGAGATTTAAGTATGAGGAATATAAATGGGACTTTGCCAGCTAATGCCATTTGTTGCAATGGTCAGTTAGATGCTTTGATTAATTACACTTCTGTACCAGAAGCAAATCAAAATGAGTTCTGTTTTGGGACTGCCTGCACCCCTGCCATGAGGAGCTCAAAAATCATAGGTCCAGCTGAGTATTTTTTGTCATTCCCCTGAAGGACCCAGGCTGAAATATCAGCAAGCAGGGTTGGGTTTGGGGGGGGGGGGGGGTTGCCTTTTTTTTTTTTTTTTTTTTTTTGCTTTTTTTTCTCACTTTTGTAGTTCATTTAAGGAGTTGGATTTCGTAACTGATTAGGCCTTCAGCTACATCACGTTCAGGTTTTCATGAGCTGACAAAGAGAAGATACCCCTAAAATATATCATCAGTAGTATTGTTGTCTATCTGTACAATGCTATTTACTTGAAAATTTGAAGTACCAAGTCATGTAAGTAAGTATTTCCCCCTCTTTTTTTTTTTTTCCATCAGTCTATTTTGGACTATCCATGAAAATGCTGATAACTGATAACAGTCCTAATTTCTTTTTGGAATCAACTCTGTGATGTCTTACACAAGCTGGCAAAAAAGTCTGTTGTGCCATTAGCATCTCCAGTGAAACGTAGTCATTATGGAGGTTCATGACCTCAGAGTGACACAGATATTTACCTGCAGTTTGCCCTGTGGAAAAATATTTTAGAGATAAGCCTGGAATGCCAGAAGTGACATGCTCTGTGATTTTTCTTGCAAAGATTCAGTCTCCTTGTATTCATCCAAAGATTTTAAAATGTCTAACTTGGGTTGAGGCACTGAGTCCCCAAATCCTTTGGTGCCATCACCAAGACCCAGAAAGTCAATCTGATACTTCCTGCAGAAATTCATGAGTTAGAGTTGAACTCCTGTGCTAGCCCCAAGGCGCTGTCTGCTGGTACGCTTTTAGTGTTACTTGAAACCTGTAATGATATAGGAGAACATCTCTGCGCCAGGTATCTTGTGATCAGATTGTTGAATAGTACAGTGATAGGCAATTTAAAAGTAATTAGCATGGACTAAAAAGGTGACACTTAGCAGGTCCAGAAGAAAAACATTCTCAAGTTGAGTTTTCCTACAAAAGGTGCCTGCTGTTCTTTCCTTCTATCCATGTTTAGATATTATGCTACTAAGAATACCAAGTTTGCAAATGTAATTAACTTGCACTGAAAAATAAGAGTGTACTTCAAGCACAGAGTCATTCAGTTGACTGAATTGGACCCAAATCTGCCTGTTAATTTAATAAGAGATGTCTATAAAATGAAAAATACTGGACTAAATTATTACCTAAATATTTCCTGCAGGGACTATATTATCTTCACAGTAAAGGAAAAATGCACAGAGACATTAAGGTAAGTCAAAGCTGAAGGGAATTTTCGTGTTTTTAAAATCAGATATACCAACTGTTATGGTTCTTTATTGTTGGAGATATTTTGGAGATATTTTTAAATAGCTTGTTTCTTCTGCTTATTAGAATAAAACTAAATTTTTTGCTCAAGGGAAGAAAAAATTTTCTTTAAAATGCATTCATGGTAATAGTTTGTTCTTTTAATGGGAGCCAAAGAGAGCACTTATTTAGACTGGTGCTGTGAAATTTAGACATCAGCTGGTGCCCGGAGCAGCTCGTGTTCAGCTTGACATAAGAGTGCGTTCTCTGCGGAAGAAGAAAGAGCTTTGGCCTCTTCAAGAAATTTGACATGCCCGTCTCTCTGCACCTGCTAGTAAACAGAGCCATTGCTCTGGCCTCTTGCCTTTCCTTTGGTGAGCAGTTTGCAGGGCAGTGGCGGCTGTTTTACATGGTTCTTGGAGATGGGAGGCTGCTTCTTCTGTCTCCTCCAGCCCATGCTCAAACTAGAGAGGCGACCGCAAGTCAGATTCCTACCACTGACTTGTTTAAAACTTAATCTCAACAAGGCTGTACCAAAGCTGGTTTGCTCAGACTGTTATACTCTCTGTTGTAGCTTCCTTCTGGTGCCTCCCATTCACTTTTTGTCCCTGGAGAGTTTTGTTACCTGCTCTTCACCTTTCCAAACTCCTCCTTGCTCAGACTCCAGCTTAAACCTGGCAGGCTTCCTCCTGGATATCTGACAGTAAATTATGATGTTCCTTTGTGTTGTGCTTTTTGTGAAACTGAGGGTGCAATGCACGTGGTAGTTTCAACCGCATAATGTAGCCTAGTTTTGAGTTTTTCCAAGTAGTTCTCGTTGACCGCAGAAGGATATTTGGGTTCTGAGCACTCATGAAAATCACTTCTGAATGAGATATTAATTTGGACACGAAACTTGGATATTTTTGTCACAAGTTAGAGAATGCTAAATGATGCTTAAAAGGACACAGTGCACAGGTATCTGTTTCTGAACAGAACTGTGCTAATTAAAATGCCCGGAATACTTACAGTTAGATTTTACAAAACATTGTTCACACAAGCATGGAGAAACAGTATCGTCATCTGCAGATCTCACTGTCAAATTATACCTGCTTCCTTCAATAGCAAAGTTTTATGTCTTTAGAATACTTATCCTGTTAGTCTTGAAGGGCAGATAAGGTTGAGAACGTTTACTGGGCTGTCGCGGTATTTACCAAGCTCCGTTTATAAGGCTCCTTAACTATACTTGTGCAATGCTTGCCAGAGTAGGCTGCATTGCTCAAGTATTCCTGCAGGCCTGACTTCCCTTCTCCTGTAAAAAAACATAATCTGGAAAACCCTAAGTCCTTTGGAAACCCGTCTTTGCCTCCTTTCTGTCCGGTTTATGGGCAGTGCTGGCATTCATAGCTCTGCATTTAGCTTTGTGTTTAGCCAACTTCTACTTTTGCTCCGATCTACCTGTAGCTGGTTTCCTTCTTTAGATCAGGTTTGTCCTCAGTCCTTTTATGTGGTAATTTTATGGTACCAACTGTTGTTTTGGGTTAGTTTTTATTATTAAACTGAAGTAAAAGATACGTTAGTCACAAAAAAATGAACTTTTAACAATAGAATCTCTATCGCATAAGGACGGAAATAATTTTGCTAAACACTTGAATATCAAGGCTTGTCCTTAAGGCTATAATTACCAAGGCGCTCAAACAAGACAAAACCAGTTCCTACAGATGGAAAAGAAAATTAAACTACTTCCACTTTGACCTTTTACAGTTCCTGGTTCCTTTCAATCAGTGTAAATAGGAAAAAGAAAGTAAGAATTCATCAGCATAGGCAAATCATCATATTCCGCTGTTTGAGAGGGTTTTGTGTACAATGGGAACTCTGAAGTACCATAGGCTAGAGAGGACTAAACTTAAATGTCATGAGAAACCCTGTATATCCCAGTTCCGTTAGATAATAGAATGGCAAGCTGCCAGTTTCACAAATATTTCCTTTATAAGGCTACAGATTTCTTGAACGCCCAATCCTTGGTTTGCCTTTGGCCCCTAGGCTATCATGGATCTCCCATTAAAAAAAAAAAAAAAAAAAAAACTTTAATCAAGTATCAGAAAAATCTGCATGTTTTAATTGAAGGTCTTTTGTTGTTGTTTTTAAGGGAGCAAACATTCTTTTAACGGATAATGGCCATGTAAAATTAGGTGAGTTAATAAAACTCTGTTAATAAAACTCTGTTAAATTTGTATGTACTCTAAACATAATGCAGAAGACTTTCTAGTTTTAATCTCATGTAATGGTTTGTGTAAGGAATTAACGAACATCAGTGGGGAACACATCAGAATTATTTTTCTCTTGCTGGTAATATCTAACTGTCCACCATCAAATTAGTACTTTAGGAGTAATTGGGGTATAGTTTTGGAACACTGAGGTTGGAGGAAAAAAAAAAGACCAAATGGTGTTGTGAAGGCAAGCTAAAAATCAAATCAGAGAGTGTTATTAATTTTAATAAAATGCAGCATCTGGAGTTCCTAGGTATGAAATGTAGTTTAAAATACTCCCTGAAGGAATCTCTTAGAGAGTATTAAGTGACATATTTTTTCATATTACGAAAGCACATGTTAGGATTTCTATGCCAGCCACTTCCTTTCTTGTGTTAACATGTTTGTGTGCAGCCTGCGTATTTGGCAGGTGATCAAGCGGGGCTGACCCACAATTTGAGAGTCACCAATTTTCCATTATTTGCTCTTACTGTTTGTTTTTTGTTAAATATTCCCAGTATATTTAAAGAAAAAAATCTTACAGTGGGGAAACCAAACTGTCATGTTCATAAGCAATGAATTACACTGAATCATTGCTTCAGTTATGAACTGTCATCTTTTTTTTTTTTTTTTTTTTTTTTTTTTACAGCTGATTTTGGAGTATCTGCACAGATAACAGCTACAATTGCCAAAAGGAAATCTTTCATTGGCACCCCATATTGGTAATTGCTTTCTTTGGTTGTTAGTATAGTAGTAAAATATGCACCACTGTTGAAAACTTAAGTTATATAACTTTCTGGGTAGATGAATCACTGAAGACTGTCAAACTTTCTAGCTATCATATTTGAATTATTTGTGCTAAATCCTGAACTAACTGAACATCAGACAAGCTGTTGTAATGCTCTGAAAAATTGAAACAATGTGCTGCTATTGCCTAATGTATCTCAATTCAGTCCATTTCAAATTATCTGTAATTTTGCATGTCTCTGATCTTAAAAATTTTTCTTTCCTGATCATCCATTTTGGTGCCTTACGTTCCCCCACCCCAGCTCTGTCTCTTCTGCAACTCTTCTGTTCATAATGAGGTTTCACTTTTGTCTCCGCAGATGCTTTTGCCATGTCTGAAATGTCTCCTTTAAGCTATTTTCTCTTTCTGTTTTTTTTACCTTGTTTAGACTGATTGAACTAAAACTTACCTTTCTGTTCTGTCTGTGTTGCATCTTAATCTTTCCCTCCATAAACTAGTTTGCATAATTCATACTTTTTATATTTCAACTTTTTAATTTTTCTCTGCTCTCTCTCTAGGGGAGTTGGTTGTTCCCTTTTGCCTTGAAGTAAATAACATGCTCTTCACTGTAAAATAGCATTTTTCTGCTGTGTGTTTTTCCTTGCAAAGTATTCAGAGCTTTCCGTATGAAAGTATAGCATGTCCAAGAAAAAGCATATGTAAAGGAAAAATAATCCAAATATTCAGACTTGAAATAGGCTCAAGCAGAGCATTTTTAGCATTCTTGTGTAGTGGAAGTCACGCCAAGGCATGGATTCGCTTCCCTTTCAGAGTAACGCAAGCATCCCTCAGTCGCGGTTGCGTAAGGGGCCCATGGCTCTTTCCCGACTAAGACGTCTGGGTGACTGCGGTCCCGACCTCTGTCACTGGATAACTTCCAAATTGTGCCAGGCTTCTCGAATGACGCGCCAGAACCTTAAACAGTAACTTTGAAAGCATTACGTAGGTTAAATAGTGATGAAAAGCACCACTTCTCCTTTGCGAGGCTTCTCAGAGATTTGGGAGGAGAAGCAAGGAAGCAAAACTGTTGAGACTGCAGAGGGGAAAGCTGAGTGAGAAACAGCAGTGTGAAGGTTTTAGTGGTTATCAGAGGTGTCCGAGCAGGCAAGGATATGGTGGCTGGATGGCAGAGAAACAAAGGGGAAAACCGTGCAGTGTCTTTAGTTCCAGTAATCCATCTATTTACCTTTTCGCTTCTCTTCCATTTAATTTTAAAATTATCCCTTGCTCCCCCTCTACCTCAGTAACTCCTTGTTCCTCTTTCAGTAGCTTCCCTTTTTGATTTAAAGTGTCTGTCTGTCTGTCTGTCTGTCTGTCTCTCTTGCTCTCGCTTCTGTGAACTCTTTAATTTTGTGATCTTTTTTGAAAGTAGGGAGATTTCTTTACAAAGTCTAATATATACAAAAATCAGTTGAGCCGTCTCTGGTAACATCAGGCAGTAATTGAGGACTCATGGTATAGGTTAACATGCACAGGTGAAACTCTGGAGGAAATTTTTGTAAATGTAGTTTATCCAAATGGATTTTGTTTGTTTGTTTTTGGTGGTCTCCTGGGCTAGTGAAGTCCAAAGCTTAAAAACATTAACACATTTGCTGTCTGATACGGCTACACAGGACAATCAAATCCCTGATTTACTTCAGGAATCCAAAACATGTGACACTGCCTACTGAATCATTTTCTTTAGGTATTCCTATTTATGCAGGTCAATTAGGAATGTAAAATTTTTCCACCTGAGGATCTGAAACTACTTTGTAAACTTAAATGAGGTCTTTCAACATTACAATGAGATAGATGTTACAGATGAGGAGAACTCTGTTTAGAGCTGACGATAAGTCCTCAGGTCTCATGCTTTCTGGAGACCACAAAGCTGTTGCTTGTTACATTCCTCTTTTGAATGCCTCTCCTCAGTCAGTTGATCGCTTTCTGGAATGACGTGCATAATTTTGTTTCAATTTTACTCTAGTTGAATGATTATATCTTAGACTGCGACAGTTCCTTTTGCTATTGCAAAAAAAGTCCAAAACCATTGGTTTCATCCACTTCCTGCCAAACATCTGTTTTCAAAACTGCCCATTTAGTCACTGGAAGATGGTTGATGAAAAGTTCACATTCGCTCCAGTGAAGGAGGGATTCTGTTTTGGGAATTATTTTCCTATCATTGCTCTCAATTAAATGAAGAAGTACCACAAAGTTAATTCATTGGAAAGAAAGGGACAGAGTGAAAGAAAAAAACTTGCACTTTCCAAATTTTTGTGAAATTTAGAAGCTTAAAATTAAGATGTGTATGCTATATACCTTTACATATATATGCATACATATATATCTAATATAAATGTATATACTATAAGCTTATAAATAGAGAGCTATAGAGGAATGCACAGAAAACAGCTGCATACAAAGGAATGTTTGTGGAGGGAAGTGTATCTAAAAGAAAAGTGTCTTGCCCTTTAGGATGGCACCAGAAGTTGCTGCAGTGGAAAGAAAAGGTGGATATAACCAACTGTGTGATCTTTGGGCAGTTGGAATAACTGCTATAGAACTTGCCGAACTTCAGCCTCCGATGTTTGACTTGCATCCAATGAGGTTAGTAAATGGTTAAAGCTTGTTTCAGCAATAGATCTTCATAAATAATCTGTTTGGAGTAGCTGGCTACGTGTGCTTGCTGTATTTGGGGCTGCTGCAAGGGTATTGAGTTTTAAGTGTTCTGAATGTATGTGACAGAAATTGTAACTCCTTCTGGCGCATAAATGTGTAACCTTTCCTGGTAGTGTCTCTCAAACTGATGGACTTCTTACTGCCAACAGAAAAAGTGAATTTAATAATCTGTCTTGTATTTGTATCGCGATGCAAACCACAGAAATACTGTTTTTTCAGGGCACTCTTTCTAATGACGAAAAGCAACTTCCAGCCTCCTAAGCTAAAGGACAAAATGAAATGGTAAGCAGTTCTCTGCTTCAGTTGATAATGATCATGTATTTCACTGGACAAGGAATTCTAATGTTTACCATTTCATTTTCAGGTCCAATAGTTTCCATCATTTTGTGAAAATGGCACTTACAAAAAATCCTAAAAAAAGACCTACAGCTGAAAAATTACTACAGGTATAAATTTGTGTATGCCTTTCTTAAATGTTATGAAATAAAAATAAGCTTAAAATGACTGAAAATTTTAATGTGTTTTTTTTTCTTCTGTCTTTCAGCATCCTTTTGTTACCCAGCCATTAAATAGAAGTCTTGCTATTGAACTTCTGGATAAAATGAACAATCCTGATCATTCCACTTACCATGATTTTGATGATGATGACCCTGAGGTAGGAATACATTTTAATCATAAAATCAGATTGGGATTTCATTTGCCAACAAAACAAAATGATTAGATCATAAATAGATACATAAATACTATTTATTGAGCCACAGAACCTTTTGTGATCTCAGAATACTCTCAATGGTTATTTTTATTTCTGGTTGTGCTGCCCCATCACATGTACAGACATCTACCAAAGTTATTATAGTGGGGGGGGGGGGGAAGGGAGAAGCTCAAAGAGCAAGAGATTTAAATATTTTTAAAATTTCATTTATTGTCCTCCTTGTAAGAATTTGTGTTGCAAAAGTAAATGTGGACTACTTCCCCAGTCCTGAGTTCTGCCATGCCTTCTGTTTCTTCATGGAGTGATGTTTGCATTCATCCGCAAGGAAAGCGTTCATAAAAATCATTTCACACTTGCATAGAACTTAGTCTTTTGCTCATAGTCTACTGTCTGCTCAATTTTGACATGAGAAGAAGAAAAAGAAGGATCCCATAGGTGTGTTTTGTCAAATGTTTTGCTGTGTGTTTCTTGCAGATTATATTTTTCTGTCTTAGAATAATTTAGGAGATTTGATTTCACTTCTGTCAAAGGCAAAATTTCTGCTTTTCTGCTTTAACAGCTGGGGAAAAAAATATCATGCTTATGTAAGAATGAGAAACTCAGCAGGACTGAAGTGTTTCACAAATAAGAGAAGATAAATACTTTCACTGCATCCCATCTTCACAGTTAACTTTATGCTAGTGAAGACTTTCCAAATGTTTACAGTTCCCATAACTTCCACTGATTCATTAATTGCATACTTAGGTATTTTACTTTTCTTTATAGAAAAACTAGTCTCAAAATGCCTTCAAATGAAAATAGTCTCACAAGGAGCAACTACTTTAAGGGATTCATCTTCAGATTTTACAAGTTAAATGAGCTTCCACCTTCTAGAACAGCAAAGACAAGTTGACGTGCACCGAGTCTGTTTCTGTCTTCCTTAGAAGTTGAAATGAAATTGGAGAAAAGCAAAAGTGAAATCTGGTTTTCTATTGTAGAGTGCAATGTTAGTTTTTGTTAAATATTTCGGGGCGGGGGAAGGCATAAAGATTGAATAGTCGATATGCTTAAAACAATTGCAAGTGAAAGAGAGCCCTTAGTAAATTTTTCTATAAAAACTCTTCAGTGAAGTTAAACACACACAGAAACTCTTACTGTATTAGACTTTCACATCAGTGTTAAGAGAAAGCTGTCTGATTCCTTACTGTGGACAGAGACAGCACTGAGAAGCTCAGATCTCTTCCTTACAGTAAGCTCCCGGCATCAGGTGTTCCTTAGTTCAGTGATGACAGAGAGCTCTGAGGCCTGCCTGAAACAGAAATTCTGTTGAAACCGGAAAGCCAATGCTTTCATGAGCCATCATAAGAAGGGAAGATATCTGTTTTGGGTGTGCTTCCTATCAGTGGACTGCTCGTATCAGAGTAGCTTGCCCTGGGCTCTTCCCTGCTTTCCTGGAAGCTGTACTGAATTATCCATGTGCCATCTCCCTGTGTCACTTGCGTGCATCTTCAGCAGGAATCCCAGACATCTTTATTTTGGGCCACTCAGGTGAAGAATCTCACTTCCCTTCCTGTATGGCATCACTTCAGTACCCATTTTATTGACAGTTACTTGTAGCTTTCAAAATAGTATTCACTCTTTCATGTAACTTCTGCCTTATTATTAAGAAGGTTCTTCTGTTGTTCAGTATATATGAAGCATGGTATCAGGGAAAAGCTATGCCTTGTCTGGGGAGAAAATAATAGGAAGAGAAAACAACCTCACAGCAGTGATCAAAGACACTTATTTTCATCATTTATAAAGGACCTGGGCTGGCTGACAGTACTGAGGCTAAGCAAGCTGTCTCACATGTCTTTTGACTTTTGTTCTTTACAAAGTTAGTTCAAGTTTGTTGTTATTTCTCCATCATTGTTCATCATGTGGCGTTGAGCTCTTCAGTGGGCTTCAGTCACCATTATCTGTAGTGCTGAATCTTCTTCATCAGGCAGACGACTCAGATGTCTCTTCTCGTTTCTCTCCTAACCATGTTACCAGATAACATTCCATCATTGGGGCATTTAATCCACCTGCAAAATAAAACTGATAGTGGCACTTGTGAAAGCTCTCTCTTGCACAATAAGCAAGGTAGAATCCTCTTCTGTGAACAAAGCAGATAACAGATTATCTGATGCATCTTGAGCAAGGTCTGTATTTCAGATGAGGAAGAAGTCCTGCCACAGATAAAGCAGTTGTTGGCATTGTGGTCATTCCCCGAATAAATCAAAGGGGATAAGAAATGTGCATGCTCTTTTTATACACAGTTGAACTTGCTCCAAGACCTGCCTGTTCATAGAGGTAGATGGAGGTGCTCATCCGAACTTGGGAAATATCTGCTTCTATACTAGAGGCAATCACCTGAATGCATCCATCAAAAATGGAAAGAAGCAACGTAAGATGGTACAACCTTGGTGAGAATCTTGAGCTTCAGACCTACTCCCTAATGTCTTTTTTTGAAAACTAGAGAGCTTTTCTGGTTATCAGTGGTCTTTGAAGGGAAGTCTACTGCCCACTGCAATGCCAGCTCTTCACCTGGCCTGTGCTGCTTTTGTGGGGATGCTATCTGTTACTCTTTGGATACTCTGGGGAGTTATGTGGGTGAGGTAGAGAGTAAGATGTGGATTTGCTGCCTCTTTGAGGAGTACCTTACTTTCTTCAAATCATTCTTAACTATGTTCAGGCAAAGGTAACATATTCATTGTGGTTAATACTGTGGAAGAACAAAAGATAACAATCATGCAATCTGCTTATTCAAATGTAATCAAACAGGTCTCCCCTTGATATAGTCATTATTCATTTGGCAACATATGTGCGATTGTGCCATTTTTCCATCGTTTCCCCCCACCCAAGTAATGAAGGACCATTTGGTTTCCCATTCAGTCAAAGAAAGGATTTCCATCCGGAATTCTGCATTCACCCCTGGATGAATAAACCTTTGGAGCTGTTGGAAACTGCTTCTCCACCTCATTTTTGTGACAGTGATTCCTGTGATGGATATAGTGTTAGTGAAAAGGGCTGCAAAGAGGAAAGTGCTTCTGTTTGCTCCTTCATGCACTATATGTTTTGGGGCTAAGATTGCTCTTGAGCTCCATACTGCGCTTAAAGTTGTGTCTGGATGGCATTTGTGTCAGGGAGTTAACCTATATTCCTTTGTACTCGATCACAGCTTGCACACCTTGTACGTCAGCTGTTTCTATCGGTTTGTCACCTGGGTAGGGCATTCAGGGTGACTTGAGAACTTTGCCTCTGTGACAGGGTGATGAGGATTTGATAGTGAGCTGCGTTTGGATTTGTTAGGTGATAGCAAAGAGCCTTCCTTCCCACAAGAACTGTGACCCATCTTACCAGAGCTCAAGCAGTAATTCCCTCTGGGATGCTCCTGCTTGTGGGACCCACAGAGCTGTTGCTCGGACTCTGCGCTGACCCTCTGAGCAATACGCTGGTGCTGGTGCTTCCAGCCAACTTTTGAACTGTCCTTCGTTCATAACTCAGCCAGAGGCTCTGGGACTCTTCTCCCCATTGCTGCTCTAGTGGATAGAGCTGCTCAGTGTGTGAATTGACATGTAGGCCAGCACTTCAGGGGTGTGGGTGTGGGACATCCTCAACTGTAACTCTTCTTTAGTGTCCGATGTTTGTGTCTGTTCACAACCTGTTCTCCTCTTCTGTCCTGTGGGCTCCCAAGGGGGTTTCCAGGAGTTCTGTGGGCTGGGAGAACCCAGTGTAAGGGCAGGCTCTGCCTGTAGCGCAGCGCAGACATCTGTGATGGGATCCGAGGAACTCGCACAATGATGCTACAAAGACAAAAATATGTCCCCCACCCCCAAACTTTGGCTCCTGATGGTTGTGTTATAAACATGCACGCACTGTGTGCAAGTAGACACTTGTCAACAGAGTTGTAGGTAAGCAACCTTTGAGCACTTAGTGTTTGAAATACTTGAGTAGAAAATCAAATCAACATGCATCTTGAGCTACAGTGAACCATTTTTTTAAAGCTCAGAAGAATACATAATAGACAAACCAGACAACTGTAGAAGGGGAGGAGTGAGACATGTTACAAAAGGTGAAAATCTGCCTGTGAGATAAATAGGAGAAAATACATACCCATAATCTTGGCGACTGCAATTTCAAAAAAGACCAAAGTGAACATAAATGCGAGGTGAAGCAATATGAGTGTATTGGATTCTAATATAAAGCAAGGAGGTTGTGTGAGATGAAAAGGGGAGGAGGGCAATAACACTTTCAGATAATATTTTAGGGATAAACATGGTTCGTGACTCCTTGTGATTGTATAGCAGTTGAAGTTCTTTAATTCTGTCATTACTTCTGAATCAAAAGTTGCCAAGTGAAGATTAATATATATAAAAGCAAAGTTACAATATCATCATATCAGTTTTCTGACATTAGTTAGTTGGATTGCTTTCATTAAAAGTTACTTTGCTGCCACACGTTCAACAGAGAGATGTAGCAAACATACACTTTGCATGTTTAAATTTGAGGTTCTTTGGGTTACTCCTAGATTACTTGGGCCAACATCAGAAAGAATTAACTTTTACTGTCTCTCCAAAAAAAAATAATAATAATAATAATTATCACAGAAGACATGCTGAGAAAGTACTGTTAAGATTTGTGTTGCTAATGTGTGGGCCTGATTGTACAGCAGTCAGTTGGTCTTGTACTACTGTTAAGAAAGTTCATGCTGTAGTTTCCAAGAGAACCTGAAGTGGTTGATGTGTAAGGAAGAGAGAAAACCCAAAACAGGGAAAGAAAAGAAAGCCAAGTCTTAAAGTTCATGACACTTCGTTCAATACAGAAGTAAACAGAACTCCAGGGAAAAGTAGAAGTGGAACATTACTACAAATTCACCCTGATATTTATGATGGCATCATTCTTGCCACCCAGCATAAGAATACCAGGAATACTCTGTCCTATGTTCAGCTCTGAAAAGCTCAAGCTACCTTGTCATCTATTTAGAGAAGCTAATCAATGAGTGTTGGGGAAAAAGTTTAGGTTAGAAGCTGGGAATGTGATAAGAGTAGGATACTTCTATCTAAACAAATCAAAATACTGCCAATCACTTTGGAGTTAATGTTGCTGCTTATTTGGGAAATTATCAATACCATTGAACTGGAAGGTGCAAAAAGAAAATGTTATACGAGTAAAAGTAAATGCTGGCCAGCATTGACTTTATCTCCTCAAATCCAGAGTTCAAAAACCCTTATGTTGAAATTGAAGACATTCTACAGATGAAAGGTCTCCAAATGATTCTGGTCAATTCTTTCTTCTTTTTTGATATTATGCTGAAGAAACATGCTAAAGATGAGGTATACAATACAGGGCAAAGATGCTTTGTTTGAAGTGAATATACTTTGGTATTAAAGCTTTTTGTTTTTTCTTTTCTAGCCTCTCGTAGTGCCTCATAGAATTCATTCAACAAGTAGAAATGTGAGAGAAGAAAAAACACGCTCTGAAATAAACTGTAAGCATGTATATATTAAATGTTCTCAATTTAGTTATTGATGTTCACCAATAACTTCCACTGGGATTGCTGGGTATCTGGCATATATAGAAACATTTTTATTGATATACAGCAAAATAAAAACATGTGCAGTTTCATCTACAGAGATAGGCTCCAGATGACTTTGCAGAATAAATATTAGTGCAAAATACTTGAATACAGTCTTTTAAGTCTGCACTCCAACGAATCTCAGCAGTGCTTCATCTTAAATGAGGAGGGTATAACCTGAGCTGATCAATGCATCTTCAGTCCAGAATGGGCATTCAGAGTGAGGCCAGATTCTGCTGAATAGCGCGCTGTTACAGTGCTGCTTAGTAAGTATACTGTATCTAGGTGTCTGAACATGAAAAGTATTGCAATTAAATCTTGGACTGTTCGGTCAAAAGACAAAGGTTCCCACAGAGCTGAAATGAAAATCTCTACCATTTTATAGGTGTTGCAGGGGAAGCTTCTTCATCCTTCATTAATTTAGTATCTTTTTGTCATTTTTACTTTCAAATTGAAACAAGTCATGCTGAAATCAGGAAAGGAGGAGGTCGATCGTTGGCTGTTAAAACCAGACTCCATCCCCTAAAATGCAGTTATTCCTTTGCTTAAATTAAACCAGAGTAATACTTGAAGCCTTTTTCTTAAGCTAAAATTAAGAGGAGGAGTATTAAGAGTATCTGCCAAAGAGCTGTCCTACAAGGTATGATTAGCACTCTCCAAATTTCATTCAAAGACCATTAGTGCTAGTGAGTCTCCCAGAAGAACAGATCCAAGAGTGAATTCACACAATGGATGTGTTTTTCTGTAAGTTACAGCTGTATTATTCCATTAAAGAGGGCGCTCCCCTGTCCTATTCTCTAAATCCTTTTCCCGGTCCATCTAAAGAGAAGTTGGGGCAAACGATGACAGTGCTGTCTTTGTGATAGAAGATGAGCAATTTCTGTGCCCATTGCTTTCTACTGGGCACAAGCTGTGCACATGTCAAAAGTTTTCATCCATGGTGATAAGATGGACTTGTTCAACTGAATTATTTCTTTTTATTAACCTTTGGAGCTAAATTCTTTCTTATCTCAGTCCAACTTAAATTCTTGGTTTTCTTTTTTCCTCTCTAGTTGGTCAAGTAAAATTTGATCCACCCTTGCGGAAGGAGACAGAGCCACATCATGAATTTGTGAGTAACAAGTAGCGTGGGCTTTGCATATTAATCCCTGCAAATACTCATGGAGGAGGAGAAATCTAAGATGTGTGGCATACTTCCTTAGCACCCCTAAACTCATTAGCAATTTCTCTAGTAAGTGGTAACATATTGGTCCTAAATCTTTTGGTGCCACTACACTATGTGCAGCAAGACCCCTTATTTGGGGTTCTGTCAGGTGTGACGTCTGTGGTAAGCAACAACTCTTTGTCTTGTGGGTTTCCTCTATCCTTTATACCTCATTGCCAAGTATATCATTCCCCTTAGTTATAGAATTATTTGTTTACTTATAGAATTATTGTGCTTACTCAAGTTTTGCTCTCCCTCAAGCTCTCATTGACAGTGATTGATATCAGAAATACTGTAATCATAAAATTGAGAGCCTGGAAAGAGCTATGATGCCCTAAAGAAATGGATTTGGGGGGGATTATTACTTTCCCACACAAATAAATTTTCTGTGGCCCCACTTTGAGTCTTTAAATCACACCTGAGCCATGCTGAGTCTAGCAGTTGGCATATTTTGTAAAGATGTATTGCCACTGTTTCGTTGTTTTCTTCCCACTGGTCTGTCAGTACAAGGGGAATGAGAATGCAAGCAGTGGGGGAAAAGGTGTCTGTGCTGTCTCATACATGCTGTTGCTGTAACTTCTTCTCTTCCATGGCGACTGTTGCTTTCCACATTTGTGCATGTGGGCAGTTCCTTCTCATTCCTGATGAAAGACACTCCTTTGCTTCCTTACTGCAGGCTTCCATATTCTGCTTATCTAAGGCAGGTGTTAAGGTGAAAAGGCTGGCCTGTTACTGGGGGGAGGGACACCAGCTCTGCTCCTCAAGTTGATTTTGGGAAAGGTGTGTGCCTAGGCATGGACTTTCTCTTCTTATAGTCTACAAACCCCGCGTGCGTGGGATTTCTGACGCCGATTTCCTTGTGTGGCTCTGTAGTGTACCAAGGTCTGCTTCGCTGTGCCCTGTCCTTTGGTAGTCTGCCAGGCGACTGTGGGTGGATGAGGTGGTATGTAATCTCACTCTTCCTCAGCAACTGGCTGGACAGGTAGTCTGCAGTTTCTGGTGTCTGTTCAAGACAGGAAAACAGCTTACCTAGTCACACTCAGGAGTTGCTCAACAATTTCAGATACCCTATATAGCCCTTGACTTAACTGCTTAATAGCATTGTTTAGGGGCCCTGATTATAAATATGTTTGTTGAGCATGATAGTAAAAGGTGAGTGTTTCTAACCATCAACTCACCTGTCACTTCAAAATGATTTTTTTGGAGTGATTTCAAGTTATCAGGACTTTCCTTCCCTACTGCATTGTTTGGATTTTAAAGAAAATGTTTGGTAACATCATATAGTTCAATATCATGCTTTTGTTCTTTAAGAATTTCATTTTATGTATAAGATCATAATTGCAAAAAGATCTTAATCGAGAAACTGAAGTTTTAAAAAACACTTTTCCAGTTAGTTTTCCTGGTATTCATTTTTATTTTATCCATCACTGACTATACAAACAATAACTGAGCTGGACAACCTCGTGGGATGGAGAGGTGGCTTTTTTGCACCCTTTCAACCTGTGTTGCTAAGCTGAGAGGAGAAGTTTTTCTGCAAGGTTTAAAACACAACTTTTGAAAGCACTTCTTTGGCAGGTGTTCTTGGAGAGGGGTTGAGCTTTTCCCCACATTTTATATTAACGAGCAGGACCGTAGTGCTTTGGATCCCCAAAGCTCTTGCTGCTGCAAGTGGGGACTCAAACTATTCAGACTAATTTTGCAGTTAAGGAAATCTTTTTTGTATTGTGTATTCCTGTCGGAGTTTACATCTTTCCAAGCTGTCCAAAGAACTTGCCTTACCTCCCTGTCCGTAAGAAAGATCTGTAACTGCGTGTTTGGATCTTTCTGAAGGGGGAAATTAACTGCCCCACTGCCCCTGTAAGAATGAAGCATGCAGACCTGCTTTGGCCTTTCAGGATAAAAAATTCCTTTATTTTAGGACACTTTGTATACTTTTCATCTTTAAAAGATTAATATCTTATTTCTGATGACTCGGCAGAAGTTTTTGTGTAATGCTAGTACAATTATTTGAGTTTGTTTTCAGTGTAAGCATGAATGGAAAAGAATGCCTTTTTATGAAACAATCATCAGTTTGACTGTCACAGAATTACTGTGATGTACATAAAAATGCCACTGCAAGCAAGATAGATAGTTCCAATAAGCAAAGGTAACTGCTTACATCAGATACTTGTATCTACATTAGCTGTTTTTGTAATATACTGCTAGCTGTAGATGCTGAATTAGAGTTGTGTTGGTTCTTGCAACTGCTGCAGGCAAGAGGGAAGCATAACTATGATTTTGTAAGTGAGAGCATTGGATTTAGAGACCAGAGAAAAACCATATTTTATCATTAGGTCTGAAACTTATGGACAATTTAAATTGGCATGTCAAATGCTTGCGAGAGAACTATTCAGAGAGTGGATGCTCTAGTGAAGAGCCTCAGCAGAAGACAGAGTAAGAAGTTTGTAATAATGTACATGCTCTCGGAGAGAGGAAATTATTTTAAATGGAAACGGGAGCAAGAAATGCCTGTCTCTTGCTCCACCGAAAACAATGCAGATCCCTTTTTATTTAAGCAATTCTTCTGACCCTTTTGCTTCTGTCTTACTAAGGCATGCTTAAATTTTATGCTAATTTACTTAAGGGTATGAGTGCACAAGCCAAAGGACTGGACCCCTGCAGCGTAGTGAGTTATTGGTGGTGGTACGTTGCCCATTATCACAGGTCAGCTGATGAACAATAATTCATTATTTTGGTGTAATTCGATAGTGTTTGGCGATGTGACCATACCCTCAGCTGTGTTTTGAAATACTTCCCCTCACCCCAGAACTGTTTTAACATGGTTTAAGCTTCAACTAACAACTCTTTTTTTTTTTCTTTTTCTTTCTTAGCAAGAAAATTTCCCTTTATGTATACTTGCCTTTCAGTCACAATGTAAATAACTTAAGTTTCTTGATCTCTATCTAATGAACAGCCTGACAGTAGCGATTTTTTGGACAATTCAGAAGAAATATACTACACTGCAAGATCTAACCTGGTATTTTTCATCTTATGCCTTTCTTTGTCAATGTTGGGTTTGTCTTTATTTTCCTTCTTCAAAGCTTGTGTTTTGTCCTGTTGTTGTACCAGTGTCTTCATCTGTGTTAGAGCCTTTCAGTGCAAGGTTTAGTCTATATGCATGTTTCTGTAATGTAGGAAAGAATTCTTAGTATGTTAGTATTGAAAATATCTAGCCCACATTCATGTCTAGTTGAATCATTTTTATTGAGGGGGCTCGTTCTAATTTATTTAACTGTCTTACAAATGCATAGTTTCTTAATTTTGGGGGAGGGTGGATTACAAATAGAAAAGACATTCTCTTTATATTTTTGTTTGGTAGTTCCATCAATTAGTCCCATGAAAGGCATTTAAAATTATATAAATTTAAATCTCAGAAGTCTCCCAACAATTATGTCACAGAATGAATGTAAACAATACAAATAACAAAGAATATTTAAAAAGCTGGGGTCATAAGTGCTTTCAGTGGCATTTGGCATCGTTTGTACTCTGATATATTTTCCAAACTTTCTCTTACTGCACTTCTAAAAAATTCAGTTGTTAGCACTGCAGTGTAAAAATTACTGTAGAAAGTGAGCTTTCTTTTTTCTTTGCTCTTTGGGAGCTATGCAGCTAGAAAAGCAATGTTTTTAAATATTTGACATCTTCATATACTGTGGAAAACAAGAAAAAAATTGAGAAACATCCTGTACTAGATGAACTGCATTGTTTTAATAATGTTCTTTGATTTGTGAGTTGTATAATTTAAGTCCACGGGGGAGAGAGGAGGGAATGAAAAACTGTGTGTTTGGGGATTTCTTGTTTTGTTTTTTTTCCTGTGTGGCTTTTTTTTTTTTTCCCCCTCCATTGGTTGGCTTGGTGTGACTTGAATCTGTCAATACCATAATTACTGAGAGCTTGGGCTATGTCATCTTGGTCTTGGAAGTAACTTCATGTAGGTCTGCTTAAACATTTCACAAGTTGTTTTGAGGTCAGTAGCTTAGGTTTCTGTGTGTAGTGGGAACAGCTCCATCCTGTACAATTGCTCTGCTTTGGGTTTTGTTTCGCTTTGTTTTTTTCCTCCTCCAGTTTCTGGTGCTTTTTTGTTTTGTGTTTTTTCAGGTCGCTTTCAGCATTATTGCCAATCCTGTTAGCCTAGTATCTGTGGGTCTAAGAGATGAATGAGGATGTGCCTCCTAACTGGACCTTCCCTTTCCCATCTCTTTTGCCCCTTGCTGTTTACCACTCTCTCAGTAATGACTATGGTAAAGAAGGGAATTAATATTGTTGCAGTTATGAGAGAGCCTTTAAAGTAGGTTAACAGCACTTTCCCTGGGTTTTTCACAACTCCCTGTGCTCACTGTGAATCGAGAAGGGGAATTCTGCTTTGGTAATAGTGCTTCACTCATCTGGGGGTTCTCCCAACAAGACACAGCTACCAAGAGCTGCCAAAAGAATGGGAAAATTCAGTGCAGTTCTTGTTTGCGGGGGGGTTCAGACAAGATGCTACTACTCTTTGATCTGCTACAAATATAACTTTGCTTCATAACTAAACAAATCAACAGAGAATATTTTGCTCAAGGTGCAAGGCGCTTCACTTTTTCGGGATAAATTCTTTTTTTCTGCAACTAGTCAGCCCCAACTAACTTACCCAGTGCTTTCCGTAGCTTGAGGTTTTCTTGTACATAGTCCGTTCTGTTATTTAGGGTTCCTCATGTTCTTGTTCTGGGCATTGCGCTGTGTTTTGGCCACTGTTTTCTGACCTTCTCCCTCTTTGCCTCCGAAGCAGCAGAGGTCTGCTCAGTTCTAAAAACAGTTCTGTCTTACCTGTGCATTAGACTTTCCATAGCGTCAACCTCAACCGAATGCTTCGCCCACGTTTTCATTGCCCTTCTATGTACTTTAAGAGCAGTTTGGGCGTGGACTCAGTGAATAGGAGAGCTGAGCACTGCATTTGCCCCGAGTTCAATAAACTGTTTAAATCAAAATCATCTTCTTGAAAAATATGCACACCTTTGTTCTAGAACAAATCTCAAGTTTTATGCTGTCGTTCCTGGCTGAAGTATCTGAAGGGCAAATGGTTAGCTAACTGGATGACTGTTCGTCTTGTACTGGGACAACCACCCTGATGAAAGTCTCAGCACTCTACATGAACTGGCACAGTCGGACCAAATTTCTGTCAGTTAAAACATTTTTTTTTTTTTATTAAGTACATGTTCAGAAATAGTCTCAAGTATGTAACATCCTGCGGGGAAAAGTGCATAACTCTTTTTCGGGTTGTTTTTTCAACCATATCAGTTCCCTGTTCAGGTTCCCTGTGCCGCTTTGCAAACAGCTGGGTCAGTGTGATTGAGAGAGGTGCATGGGGTAGAGCAGAGAAGCTAGGAGCAAGGGCTGTTTCACCCAGCCTCTGCAGAGCTGTTGCTGCATGGGTAGCTGCGTCCCATCTCTCTGAGGCACTGTCTCGTACCTATGGGAGATGCAGTCTGTCAAGGGGAATCTGTAGGAGAATCTGGCTGCTGGTCCCAGAAGCCCCATTTCTGAGAAATGGAGCCTACCACCAACCCGATCCTAAACAGAAGGGCACGCTGAGCAAACGGAAGTACTCTAATTCGGGTTGTACTGACCCACAATGAAATACTGTGGCAAAAAAATCTTTTTTTTCCCCCCGAGTTTGTGGGCTTGTCATAGTTAGCTGAAAAATCATTCCAGTTCATATGCAGTAGACTTTGCCGCATACTTTGTTAAACTGTAAATACTATCATAGAATCACAAAAAAGTAAGGTGGGAAGGGACCTCTGGAGATCTCTGGTCTCGATAATCTAGATAGTCTAGGCTAGTGAGGAGAACTGAAGATAGCAATTATTTTCTCCCCTTAGCCTGTTCTTCTCCAGGCTACAAAAACTTCCTCATCTTTTCCTATTAGCTCACTTTCTCCTGCCCCCTAACCATCTTAGTGGCATTCTGCTGGATTCCCTCCAGGTTATCAATGTCTCTCTTGTCCTGGGAAGCCTCAGACTGGATGCAGCATCCATAGGTGCTCTCAGAAGTGCCAAATGCAGGGGGATAATCCCTTCCCTTGATCTGCTGGCTGTGCTCTTGCTAATACAGCACAGTATGTGATTGGCCACCTGTGCCACAAGTGCTTGCTGCTGACTTGTAGTCAACTCCTTGTCTCAAAAAGCTCCTTGTCTCAACCTCAAAATGCTCTTCCGCAGAGTTGGCCCCAGCCAGTTAGTCCTCTGCCTCCCCTCGTGCGCGCTGTTGTTGTCCCGGGTGCAGGACTTTGCAGTTGGCTGGGTTGAACCTCGTGAGGTTTTGTTGCCCCCTCCTCCAGCTTGCTCAGGTTTCTCTGAGTAGCAGCCCTGCCTTTTTTTGCAGATTTGTGTACTATGTGCCTTTTACCGGTTATCAGAGACCTTCCCCATTCACCACAACCTCTCAGAGATGATAGAGAGTGGGCCTGCAATGATGTCAGCCTGCTTTCTCAGCACCTTGGATGCGTCCCACGTGGTCCTAGTCTGCATCACAGTGACTGATTGGTAACGCTATAGCCAGTTGGGTGGGGGATATTGCTTGTTGGTTTTGGTTTTGCAATAGGGGGAAAAATTAAATGTTCCTGCATTGGACTTGATTCAACCTGCATTATTCAACACACAGTGAAAAGTATTGAATTCTACCTTTTTAGGAAGTGGGGGCAGAGGAGTAGAGCAGCACCTGAATTCAATATGTCAGCTCCCAGCCTAAGATTGTTTTCAGTTGTTCTATGAATTTAGCATTTATTTTGGACTTCTTTAGCAAATAATTCAATTAGAGGTTTACAGTTACCACTCAGTCTGCACTGTTGTATTTGCCAAATGCACTTACACGTTTGGTCCTGTTTAAATGCTTTGGTCGTGTCTATTTCTGTGGCTCATAAACATCTTCTGGATTTAATCATTTGTCATGAAGACTTTGGCAACGATTAGTTTTAAGAATGCAGTGTTTCAGAGTAGCTATTACTTGTTAATTGATTATTTGTGGCAGAGAAATTGAAGTACCAGTAGGAAAATGTTAGATAAGGAGGAGTGGCTGACACAGATGATGAAGAACTTTCCCTGGAAGACTTTGTTTGCTTTGTTCAGGTCATTGGGTTGTGGGTTTTTTGCCATATCTTTTCCTTCCCTGTAAGTTTTGGGTGTTTTCTTGCCTTGGCCAAAGTAAGTGAGAAAATGAGATTTCCAATTTTGTTGTTGGGAAGCAGTTTTAAAAATGCTGTGTGTCAAGGCCTTACCATAAGTAGTTAGAAAGTGATGTTCCTCTCCATTATATGGATATGAAGTAATATGGTTTCTGCCAAGTGGATGTGCATAAACAGAACGCGGACAGAATTGTACCATTGTACAAACAAGGGAAGACAAGGAACTGTAGCTACGCAGCAGTAATGCACGTGATTCCTCCCTGGTGATTGACTGAAGATTTATTTGGTCACGTTAATAAAATAGGATTTCCTATTTTGGATGTGTTAAACTATTGGCACTATCCAAAGAAATTCAAGAATGCAATTTGGGCATTAGAAGTACAGCATATGTATTAAGTAATTTTAGGCTCTTGTTAAAATAAGCATCCTTCTGTATGGAGGAATGTGGTAGGAATTGCTTAATCATTCATTTTACTGAGATAAAGATGTGTCTGTACCTTCTTATTTCATATATGTTAATAGTCCAAAGGTGATTTGTAGTCTTTAAAATTCAGAATTACTTCCCCAGCAGCTGATGGAGTTAAAGTCTTAATTTTGTCACTCCAAATAATCTTGTTTATCACTAGATTAAAATTTGAGGAATAGCAAATGTAGGAAGTAACTGTGAATTACTGGTTCACTGTATACATTCAGATTTGTTTTTTGAAGGATTGTAAACACACAAAAATGGATTTCCAGTACAACTAAGCCCTAGGCAATAAATCCCTTAATCAGGAAAGTAAGACTATGAAAGTTAAAGTAGCAATCAGTTCTTTGTGAAATAGTGCAGAAAATGATTATAACTTTTTGGAAATTAAAATGCTGAAGGTATTGTAGATTGGATCAGTCTCGGGAAATTTGTTTGACAGCATGGCCATATCCCCAAATTTGTCTTCACTTTGAGAAATCTCCATATTTCTTCAGTCATTGATTAATTTGATGTACATCTTGATTTCTCAGGAAGGTGTGAATGGCATTTCTGCAAGAGTTCTTCATATAATAATAGCTAGAATGATGAGAAGAATCAGTAATTATTCCCTGTATTATCGTCTTTTTAAGTGATCGCTGTCAGCAAACAGCATGGTAACTTGTACATGGATCTAGCTGCTCAGGAGGAGGTCGTCGGTAACTTGTGCTAGACTGCAGAGTAATTTGGGATTGCGGCTTTGATTTGGTATCAAGCTTGTTGACACTCTTCTCATTGCTACCAACCACAGACCTCAGGGTTGTTTTGGCAGATATCTGTCCGGTCACTCAGATCTAGTGTTGTCTGATCTAAAAAGAATTTCAGTCAACTAATGCTAATCGACATTGTACATACATTAAATGAAAATATTCATGGAGATTAATACTGCTGTTGGGATACTTTAAGGATGCAAGAGAGGTAAAGGCTTTTACTAAACAGACAGTTGCATCATTTAATAGTTAATGCTAATCTGTTATTGCTAGGAGGAATCCAGACCTGATAAGACTTCAGTTTAGTTGAAATACATTTATGTTTGGTTTAAAAAAATCTAATTATACTGATTGTTCTGATAAAGTACAACAGCTCTCTGGAGGCTTTGCAGAATGCATAGAGTACTTACCTCTGTTTGTATATCAAATATGTAGCGTGAAGGTTTGTAAAATTATAATTGCTGGATATATTTGGAATTGAGGGTACAAGAAAAAATATATTGAACTTTGGAAAGACTCTCGTGCTGTCAGCATTTATCTGTCAAGAGTGAAAAAAATGAATTTCCCTAGCAACGAATTGCATCCACATTGGGGGTGAAAGCAGGAATGTTTAAAAGGCTTGCAAGAACGCTAACAAGCAAGTTAAGGGCAGGAAGAGAAAAATATACATATCCTATTCTAATCGTAGTCTAAGGAATGCTAGTAGACAGCACAATAGTAAACTGAATAAATATGAAGGTTTTGTCCTTTTAAAGCATTTAAAGATAAGTAACTCTGGCGGATGTCATTTTTCATAAAGAGAATGCCTGTAAGTCTTGTAAGGTCTGGAGACAGATGAAGGCTTTTTATGTTTTATGGAGGTTTGCTTATTTTCTCTTGTTAATATTCCTGTCATTGCTGTACAGTATATATAGTCATGCATTGCACATTGTGTAAATTAAAATGGACAGACATTTTGGCTCTGCCCAACATAAGACTTTTATTTCCCCCTTCTGTTTAATCTGATTTTGGAACTTGTAGGCAAAACATTTGTCACTTAAGGTGGCAATCTCAGATTTCACTGTAGCACTCTAGGGTTTTTTTTCCCAACAGCCTTGCAGTCCTTAGTCCTTACACATGAACTCACACAACCCGTTTAACCTCCTTGTTTGGAGGTCTAGTGACATCTTATGTTTCCAGTCAGGTTGTTTTCTAGCCTAAAGCCTGAATGACAAAAATACTGGTGCTTGCGTCTAACTTCAGTGGAAGTTTCTGAGGTTATTTAGAAGTAATATAAGTATTCATGGTAAAGAAAGTTAAATCTGTGTAGCCTTGTGTTGGACAGGAGAACGTGAACTGATGGTGAGGACCAGCAAAAAGGAATTGGCTGGAGGTGACAGATGATGGGAATAATGAAGAGACTGAAAATGAGGAGAGCTTAGGACAACTTTTCTTGAGGGAAGGAGACTCCCACAATATCTCTTATGTCTTGGGAGAATATGAGAGGTCACTGAAGCAATCAAATGCTACTGAGATATGGTAGAAACACTCATGTGGAAACTATTGCCTTTACAGAGCAGACTTGAGGGTGCAGGAAACAAAACTTGGAACTACTTACTGAGTAGCAAACAATATTATACAGCTTTCTATTAAAGTGGTTGCCCTTCAGCTGAAAGCTGAGGTGGCTTGTGATTTGTCAGCTTGGAGCACAGGCAAGTCTAGCATGAGACTTTCCCCTGATGTTTACAACTGCTCTTTGGGAGATCAAACCTCTGAGCTGTCACCATTATCTAATCCAAGCTTATTGCTCTCTTAGCCTGGGTACCTGGGTATCTCTTCTAGGACGGATGGCATGTTTTGATTCAGGCTGCAGCTAAAAGAAGCCTATTCTACAGATGTTAAGAGACCTTTGCAATGTTAACTGGAAAGCAGCAGTGTAGCTTCACTTATCACTAACTTAAGTGATTAATAACTAACTTCTCATGGTGGGTGCAGCCAGTAGTTTGGGAGCAAGTTTATGCACTGATTTCTCCTGTCATGATCCAGCTGCAGAAACAAATACCCTGTAATTGTAGTAATATCTTCCTGGCAGATGTTAATTTGATGGTGCTTCAAGATAGCCTCTCTGTAGTCCCATTAATGAATTAAATTTATATGCCATACAGCATCTTTTGAATAGTAGTGTCTTAGGCCTTTTGCCGCTTTTTTGCAAGTAACCTGCACACCATGATCGCTTGAGCAGGTGACTTTGCTGCCTGTTCTGTTAATACTGCATTTCTCCGTTCAATACAAAAGGCTATGTTAAAGTAGCCATGTACAGTTATCCTTAAAATATACATCGGTATAACCAGAATTACAAAAACACTTTTAGTGTTCTCTGAATTATTTCTTTAACATCCCCATATGCTAAAGGCATTCAGGCTCCTTGCCAGAAGAAGTCCCCATCTAAGAATAATACTTTCAATGTGCCAGTCAGAGATGACTGGGTTCTGTTAAGTAGTGTGATAAATTTGTTGGGGTATGGGACACCCAAAAGTCCTTTTGTTTTTTTTGGGGGGGGGGGGGGTTGAGTTTTTTTTCCCCCTTGCCGCGCTTTTTTTTTTTTTTTTTTTTTTTTTAAAGCAAATGTCTGTGTGCCCAAGGAAGGGACAAATGTCAGAATTTCCAGAGGAGTTAGGAGTGCAGCAAGCTGGGTGAGAGGAAATTTCTGGGCGTGATGGGCCTGAGAGCAGTGCTAGGGGCCAGGAGGGGCAGAGAAACGGGCTCGTTCTGTGGCTCAGGTGTGGCAGAGAGGATGGGGGACAGCACGACACAGGGTATGTTTGATGCTCACCTTAAAGACTTGTTCTCTTGTATTTATAGGATCTGCAGCTAGAATATGGTCATGGTCCTCAGGGTGGCTACTTCTTGGGTGCAAATAAGTGAGTAAGCAATGGCATTTTCTGTCTTTAATTCAGTCACATCTCTTTTAATATAAAATCACAAGTATATGTTAAACACATTAGCTGAAACTGATGTGTTAAGCTTGTTTACATCAGTTGCAATTCCAAAATTACTATATATTTCTACTGTAATAGCAATGCCAATGATACAGAGTTACAGGACTTTTCAGTATTTGAGGATGTATTGACTATATTGCTGCAGCGCTGCTGTGAGCTTTCTCTCTAGAAGAGCCATTATCTCAGTCTGCTTCTTACCAAAATGCTTGTTATGGTAGGTCCCACAGAGCGCAATCTTATCCCACCTAGGAACTATAAGTGCTGCTCCTTGAAATTGCTTTATGAACCCCTTGTTCACATTGTAGGACACTAGAAACATTCACTTGTAGGTTCTTTAAAAAATAAAATGTACCTGTCTCAGAGACGTCCTTCAACTTCATGTTTGTAGGTGTCATAATTTTGATGTATTAATCATGTGAAATAGTTTTTCATGTTATAATGCCTTTCTACCCAACTTCTTAATTTAATTCCTAGCTAGGCACGTTGAAACTAGGGTGCCTAGCTTTGCATTGCTAAATTGCAAAAAATGGAGAAAACCTAAGCATAGAACATACTATTTGTAGACATCATATTTGGGGGAAATATGAATACTGATACCTTCAGAAATCCTGATGTTTCTGATCCCCATGTTACACCTGCTCTTCCTCCCTGCTTGGACTTTATCATCTTTACGCCACATTGAAATCTCTTTTTAGGCAAAGACACAAAAATGAAGTTAATGTTAGAAAAAATAACTGGGGAGGAAGGAATTTATTCCAATACTAATTCAATCCTCTTGTCAGTCTGACCTTTTTTTGGGGGGAGGTGATAGTAATTTTCCTGGATATTATGGCTTTGTTTTAAATTGAATCGAGTTAAATCAGTCCTTGGTTTACAGCACAAGGAACAAGGACCATTTCACTTAATAGCAATACATTAACAAATGCAGATTAAAGTGTGCAGATTAAAAAATGCACCAGCGTTTGTTCATATGTAGATAGTCAATATATGTTCTGAAAGCCAGCTAAAATGCTTTGGATTATTTACTGATAGAATCACAGGAGCATTTGCCCTGGCTTTTGATGATTAAGTTTGTGTGCAGCAATTAACTCTGTTCTTATTTCTTATTTAATGCTGAAGGAGTCTCTTAAAATCAGTTGAAGAAGAACTGCATCAGCGGTAATTCTGTTCTTTTTTTTCCTCTTGTGCGTTTCAGTCATTTGTGCATTGATTTCTTATGTGTGTCACAACAAGTTGTTGTTTGTCCCTCTACATGCCAAGAAGATATGGGAGAGGCTTAGTTGTCTGGATTGCAGCTGTGCTTTTAATAATAATAGTAATAATAATGATAAAAATCTAACAGACAATAAAACTCTAGAAGAGGTAGTAGCCCTTGAGCTCAGAATTTTTCACAGTAGCCAAAGTCTTTTTGATAAAATTCACTCAGCCATAGTACCTTGTTCCTTTCCTTAGGGGACATGTGGCACATTTAGAAGATGATGATGATGCAGACGATGATGCTAAACAGTAAGTCCCTCTTTTTTTTTTTTTCCCCAAGAAGAAAGTCTGATTCAAAATAAAATTTTGGTTGAATTGTGTCCTATCCATAACAGTTCAGGATTCTTTTTCTGTAGCCTTTTTAAAGGTACATATTTAAAGTAGTTTATAGATTACATTACCAGAATTTTGCTTATTCTGTGGATAAATTTGTGATAAGTTAGGGGGAAAAAATCTTGTTCCTCACTTGGTACGGTTTATATTCCAGTGTCCTCTCATCTTCTATTATTGAACAAAATCTTCGCATAGTTATATTGAGCCAGTAAATCGTCCAAGTCTAGTCTTGTTGTTGTTTTTAGAACTAATGACTGTATATTCAAAAAATCTCATTAAAAATTTTATGTAAAATATATTTGTAACCATCTTCTCAAGACATCTGAGTTTGTTCTGTCTGCACTTTCAGCCAGGTGGATGCTTGTGCAGGTCCTTGATTCTGGAACAGCGCTAGCTTGCATTCTGTTATCACAGAGGGAGCAAGCTTATGTGTTGGCAAAGACCCTGTAGATAAACAAGTCTTAAAGTAATTATGTTCATACTAAATTCCACTGGAATAAATGTCATTCTTGAGCTTTTCTGATTGACAGATGAGAGCTGAAACATTTTTAGTGAATCACACAGCCACCATGTGGAATTCTGCAGTCCTAAATAAATCCGGTGTAAAGATAGAGAGGAAAGGTGCTATTGAGACAGGATTCTTGTTTGCTTTCCTGTTAATGGATAATTTTGAAAGCTGTTGCTTCATACCAGAAACCTATAAAACAAGCATTATCCATTGCTGGATTGCTTACTTTTATACAGAGAACCAAATATCTCTGTAAAATTTTTCTTGCGTTATTTTACTGCTGTTCTCTTGTAACAAAGGCAGTGTTTTTTATTACTGTGTACTGAGCAGGAGGGACAGTCTTCTTCAAGAGGAGGGGTAAGGCTACTGATCTTTATAGCGTCTGATCTTAGTTAGGTGCCAGCACATGAAACTTGCATTGTTTAATGATCTCAAAATGCAAGCAGGCTTGCCATTTGACACAAGTGATAATTATAGAAGAAAAATAATTTTTAGTCATTTTTTTAGCAGGCTTTTTTCCCTTGCTAATTGCTTAAGAAATTTCTCATGTTTCATTATTAAGTGGTTGTTTAAAGACGTGCTCAATTACACAGCTCATCAATAAAATGAAACTCCCCTGTGTTATCTTTGAAGAGAAAAGTGTGATAATGTTACTCTTCGGTCTGTTCTCAGCATGTGGACCAAGCTGAGAACCTGCTTTGCTCATAGCTGTATAGATTTTGGTGCTAGTAATGGTAACTCAGGCTTCTCGTACAGTAGAATATAACAGTCCCCCAGAGCTCCTTACCACCAACTCCATTCTGATGGCCTTCATCGAAGATGCTCTGGACATCCGCACTGCTGTGCAAGCCAGCTCAGCTTGGTTTCTCTTCCATCTGTGCTAATCTCTAGCTGGTTTTTGTGTACAGCTGTGTCTCTCTGTTTCATTTTTGCTTAATGTTGCTTTTCCCCCTTCTTACTCTGTTTGCAGCCAGTATCATCTATTTCAGTCATGTTCCAGGAATTGGAACCTCTTGAAGTGCTTGCGCCGACTGCTTTGCTTTGAGGTCCTGGTTTCTCACCCAAGCTCCATTAAAACCTTCATGCAGCATTGGCTTCTTTAGGCGTTTCTGTTGCTGTCGTGTTTCTGTGGATTTTCTTTTTCAGGCTGAACGAGAGAGCGCATGAGAGCTTCCAGGAGATTTCAATTTGTCTGACCCTAAGGTCAATCACAGTTGGTGTTCCAGGAAAGTCCTGGGGTTTTTTGCTTCTTCCCGTGTTTCATCCTAAGTATTCTTGTCCTATGGAGAGGGCCTGAAATTTTCCTGTAAACATGGGATAAGCCTTGACAGCCTCAACTGTGAATCAGATAGATTCTGCATCCATGACTCTCCTCTTGGTATCAGCTTGAGCCCAAAGCTCTGCATCAGTATGTGGGACATGAACTCAGTCTCACATATCTCTCTGGAGCCCACTGAAGATTCAGGGCTTTTGTTTGATTTGTATTCTGTGCGATGGAGCTGCGATTGAAAACCACACGTGACATCAGTCATTTTTTCTCTCAGATCCAGAACTCAAACAAATGAAGCAGCTGTACCCTTGCCAGTCCAAATTGATGCCACTGCATGACTCTCAAACTGAGTGATTCATAGCAGCAGAGAACCCACACACTTCAGGGAATAATATAAAGTGTTTTCCGTCTTCTAATCATTTTGATTGTTTTGATACTTTTCTTTCTCTCATGTAGCAAAGCTGACGATGCTTGAGCTTCCTGGTTATGGAAGCTTTGAAATCAAAAATTATTGGGGTCACCGCTCTGCATCATCAACGGTGAAAAATTCCATATAAGCCTTGCTGCTTACACCAGGATGTGCAGTCCTTTGCACAAACATTTGTAACGTTTATGCCAAGTCCTTGGCATTTTTTTAACATGTGACTGCCCAGTAACATTGTGAGAAGCAAGGAAGGATGCGGAACAAAATAGGAATGGAGCTTGGACGCATGCAACTCTGAGGACTTATGCCTCGTTCTGCGTTGTGAAGGGAATGTAACTTCTGCCATCGTTGTGGTTGAAGCAAACATCACAGGGTAACCTGTTCTCCAAACTCCCCTTCCAGCTTCTCCAAAAGAAAAAAAAAAAAAAGGCAGCTGATAGGATGCCATGACAGAAACTCCTGAAAAGAATGAAGCAAACCAAACAGGTGGTTGATCTGTAAACAAACAAACATCTCACTTCTTGGATATTTTCCTAAAACTTTGGAGGAGCATAATTTAAAAATAAGCAAAATACTGTGCAAGAATGCCAAGTTTTCGCAGCTGTATTCCTGGTTTATTTAATGGAAACAGCTTTCTGTTCCAAAAGATGAGGAAACAGGACAGCACAAGACTCTGTAAAAACATTAGGAATTTAGGATTAAGAAAAACACAGCATATTCTTTAAAACACCAAACTGACAGAGGAAGAAAGCCCCTGATGCTTCAGCTTTCCTCTCTCGTGCAGACACCTTGTGCTCCAGAACCAAGCTGTTGAATGGTTCTCATGTTAAAAAGTTGTCTTTCTCAGCAGAGTTCTGTGGAAAAAAGGAAACTCCTGAAAGAAAGAAAGAAAGGAGAGAAGAAAATAAAACCAGACAGCAGACTAGCTGTACATTGCAGATGGATTTTGCTTTCCTGTGTGAAGTTATTTCAAAGAAGTCAATGGTGAATTTTTCAAGGAATGAATTTTGAAGGAATTTTCTGCACAAGTATGTGCATCTTTAGCAGATCAGCTCAAGACATTCATGCCTTCCAGGGGATGATCTGTGTCACTGGAGTTCTCCCTGCTAGTGTCTGTGGTATGCACGGCAGTGAGAAAACAGGATTTGAAAGTATTAATTACGCAGTTATTTGGACATAATAGTGCTGTTGACATGTTAATGGTGTTTACTTGTATAGCATTTATAAAATCCTGTATTCTCTCAAACACTGTGATATGAGGGTCAGAGAGAGAGACTGGATAACAACCTGTTTTGTTTCTTTTCTTTATAGTGCTACTATGAAACCTAAAGTGCCACCTCCTTTACCACCAAAGGTAAGTGTGGGGGGGGTTGTTTTCCCAGATAAAAGGGAACATACAGAAAGGCTTTAAATTTTTTTTTTAAATGACTTAAAAAAAAAAAAAAAAAGTATAAGTCTCTAAATGAAGGTGCCGCCAGTTCTCTTGGATTTTGTCACAGCCATGACTTGAAGACTTAAATCAAGTTGTAAGTCAATGGTATAACAAGGTGGGGTTTGACCCATATGTTTATGTAGATTTGCAATTAAAGGCTACAAAGTCTTGCACTGTACCATACTGACCAAAGTGAAAGTGCCATTTTCTGACAAATTGCCTTTCTGATACTTGGAAAGGAACAGAATTGGGTAGTTCCAAAATTTAGTGCCACAGAAGTAATTTAAAAAGAAGACCGCCAAATTAAGCATCTGCTTGCTAACTTCTGGTGGAAGAATGTGATCTTTAGATGTGTGCCTGGATCAGATTAGGTTTTGCATACTGCCACTTGAAGATTAATTGAATCTTCTTGCACTGAAGTTATCTTAATATGAGCAAAATTAAAAAGGGGGAAAAAAAAAATGCTAAATGTGGTGGTGGTGGTGGTGTTGTCTGATGGCTATCAGTTCCCCGGGCAAAAGCTGCAGGTTTGATTACTCTTCTTCCTGCACTAATGAATTTTGCATAACTGAGAAGGATTTTACAAGCAGCATTGGTGCAGCCACTGTCTAAACAATTTTGTCCTTTGTGATTAAAACCCCTATCCGGGATTCTCTCCTTTAAAATTCTGGCCATATCGTTAAATGTTCCTGAGTTTCTACTTAAACCTCTGGTTTGGTTATCCATAGTCATAAACTGTGACATGTCAGTGTGCACAGTTATTGTTTAATGCATGGTTTGAATATAATAATTCAATAAATTGTCAATGGAAGATCTGTCTTTATTGCTACGCATTTCTCCCTAGCATGATGGGGTTTTTGTTTGTTTGGGTTTTTTGTTTTGTTTGCATGGCAGAACACATCACTTTATAGGTGAAAATTCCCGGATCCAGATATTGCATTTGTGTTCTCATTGAGAACAACACAGATGCTTTGAATCTTTTTCATTCCGTAATTAGTATTACTATGTCTTTTTTTCAGCCTAAATCCATCTTTATCCCCCAAGAAACTCATTCTTCTGAAAATGATAATCAAGGGACAATCAAGAGATGCCCGACATCAGAGAGTCCAGCAAAATCTGCATCTCAGGTTCCACCCAGACCACCACCTCCTCGGTTACCTCCACAGAAATCTAATGTTTTAGGTAATAAGAGTGACACCAAGAAGTGTACAGGTATTTCTTAAATAATGTAGTGCAGTTTATTTCTACATCCTCACCTATGCACACATTAAAACATACTGCGGTAACTTTTCTGTAGTGGGCAAGTAGCAGAAAGTGCATGACAACTAAATTGCATGAAGACTGCACGCTTAAGCTCCACATGGGTGGAATTCCTCTTCCAGTGAAGCCATAAACAGGATTCCTGCTCATGTCGGTGGCAGCACAGTTGCTTTCCTAAGCAACAGGCTCATAATGTAATTTATCAAGATTGTCACAGGGAATAAAATAAGTTTTCTTGTATGTAAGTTCCAGGTTCTGCCCCGCTATGTCCACTGTTGTCATTTGAGTTCTGTAAATGTGTCAGGAATAGAGTTTGGCTTTCAGAGTTCCCTTTCATATGTAATGAACTGGGCAGGGTGGTATGGCAGGTAATTGTGCTTATTTACTGTTCACTCAGGCGGTTTCTTTGATGCTTATGTTAAGGTCTGATGCTTTGAGTGCTCTACTAGACTGGTTTGTTTTAAGCAAGTTTAGCATCTGACTCGTAATTGGTATCTTACTAATTTTTCCTTATTACTCCCTTACTACTGTGGTAGATGTATGACCTTGAAGTATGTAATATGCTTAAACATCCAGCACTAAGAAATGCCTTGATGCTATGTATAAAGAATTGATAACTGAATCGTTAGGTATCTCCAAGTTTCTCTTGAATTAGATGTATTAAATACATTATTCCTCATAACCATAACCATATCCCTTTCTCTGCCCACATCAGATTTGTTATACTAATTACCAAAAACCATGGAATGAGACTGAATGTGGCTTTATAGGTAGTTATATGTGCATGTGTAAGAATATGTATGCTTTAGAAATAAGTTATGCTATTGGACCATTTTCTGGCATCAATGGAAATGACATGATTTTGGCCCTTAAATTGTTTGTAGACTAGACTACCCTTCCGTCTGTAGGTAGAAGAAAGGAACACACTTTTGAAATGTCGATCTTTTTTTTTTAAGGTAATGGAGTCACTTCTGTACAGTTAAATGGTGAAAGAGAGGGATCACCACATCAACAGAATGAAGCTAGAGACACTAATTTTTCAAGGAAAGAGAAGAAAGAAATACTGGTAGGTATTTAAGTATTTAGGTATTATTTAAAAATGTCTCAACTGTTTTCAGTGTGCAAATGGAAAAGAGCAAGCAAAGTCTTTAGAAACAACGCTGGATGGCATCTCGTTTGCTTTGAGTCAAAGCACATTTTGACTAGATTGTCTAGTCATGGATTCTATAGTCTTAAGCTGAAGTTTGAATCAGTATTTAATTCTCATTAGAAACTGTAACTTAATCATGGGTATAGAAGGTTTACTGCTTGTATTCACATATTTGTGTGAAATGTAATGAGAGAGAGATGATGCAAGAGAGATGTATTTTACTGAGCAGATACTGTATAAGCAAATGAGGAAATTAAGGAATATGCTGCCACCTGATGGCTTGCTGGAGGATTTGGCTGGCCCTGGGAAAGGATCCGGATCAGGGCTGTTCCTGAATGAGTCCCTATTGTATCCCAGGTACAGGCATACAAGCTTCTTAGTGTCTAGAGGAAAAAAAAGATTGAGAAGTTGGATTCAGGAGGTTAGATATAAGTACTGTTTGCCTACCGGCCTCTGGAGCTCCGGGTTTCAGGGTTTAGGAGCTTGGGTGCGGTGTCAGACTTGAGCTACGTACGCTCAGGTGAAGTTGCACTCAAGCAGCGAATGCAGGGTTTTCCATTGTACGTAATGGGATCCAGCTGTGGGACTGAGGAAAGGGAATATTCCTGCTTCCCTCTAGCCCCCGTTCCTGCAGCCTTTCTGCGTCAGATTGAGAGATCATGCATCGTGACAGCTTTCTCCTCTCCCGAGGGAGTTTTTCCATCAAAGCAGCGTGACTTGCGTGATGGTCACCCCGTTACTGTGATGCAAAGGTGGAAGTGGGAATGTGGGACAGAAGAGAGTGGGAAGCCTGTGGTTAGATCAGCTTAAATGTAACCTGGAACTGTACCCGTCGGTGGCTCCTTCTAAGGATGATGTTGGACATGCAGCGCTCTTGAGGGAAGCGAAGAGGAAATAGGGCAGAAACATTGTGTGTTTTGTTTTGTTTTTAAGGAAGTGCCAGTAATATTGGCAATCCGTTAGAAAGTATGGTTTCCTGAACTACTTTGAACTTGGCCTTTGAAATTGTACATTTGAAATTTCCTGTGTACCTGTAACAAGCATTTCATCAGTCGTGTGTTTTTACTAGGAGAAAATGATATTCCTGGCATTGTTTTGTTTTTGTTTTTGTTTTTTTTAAATCCTACTGATACGGTAAAGTGAGTTTAGTGCTGAATGATAGAATTCAGGTCACTACTTGGATTATTGAGCAGCTGAACAATTGCAATATTGCTTAAACTTTGTATTGCTGCATATGGCATTCTGATTTCTTTCATGCATCTTCCTAATGTAAAAATGTGTAACAGATTGGGCAGAAATTCAGCTGGGGATATTAAGGAATCATAGCAGAGGCCTTAACCAGAGAAAATGATATGAGTAGGTTGTGGTGTGGGGACATTCGGGAGGGGTGGTCAGCAAACTTGTACGGAATTATGAAAGTGTTGGTTGGCAGGAAGGTCTCCAGCCTCAGCTTGTGCCCAAAATGGGGCTGTAGCCACCACCAGATCGGGTCAGCCGTGGCTTTCCGATGTGGTACGTGTGACGTCGAACACAGCGGGTGTCCCAGGAGGCGCTTAGTGCATTAGCATAGAAAGACACAGCGCGATTCTACTTACTGTCTAAAACATTTGCAAGGAGGATTTTGTAAACATTTCTGTAATGCAAAAAAAGTACTGGCTTTTCATTTTCTGCTGGTATAATTATAGTTATTTATTTACCAACTGCTTTTAACAGGAGTGTAAAAAGGGCGCGCGTGTGTGTTTTATTATTTTATTTTTTTCAATTTGTATTTTAGTTACGCAAGTGGGGGGAGAATATGTGCACATGGATGTATAAACATACTTTTTAACTTTTATTTTCTAGAAACCAATTAGTAATGGCCTTCCTCCCACACCTAAAGTACATGTGAGTATTACTGACTCATACCAATGCATTTTGCAGATAGAACATGTTTTTCTACTAAAGCTGAGAAAGGACATTTTTTGAATGTTTGTTGTTTGTTCAAAAAAAAAAGGGGGGGGAAATGTATAAAAGCCAGTATCTCTTACAGGTGTTAAGTTACAGGTACAATATTTCACAAGTTACCCTTGATTTTAAATTTGTTAAATGTGGCAGGAATAGAACATCACTGTTGGGACTGTTTGGTTTAAAATCACAAAATTCAGGAACCTTCCTCAGTTTTGTCACATTTTTGCAGTAAAAACATGCTTAGACTCTTAATTTAGGAGCTCCTAAAAAAGACTAATTCTGGCATGTTTGCTCAGAAAGGTTGTACAGACAAAGAAAATAACACTTAAAAAAAAAAATCCCATTTGCCAGCATATGTTGTCTGGATGAGATTATTTCTGCATGACATGAAGCTGTGCTCTTAACTGTATGGATTTGGGGGGGGGGGGGTTCTTTTTTTTTTTTTAATACTACTTTAAGTCAAAATAATCCTATTGGAAATGTCACAATTTAATTTTTCCTATGTAATTTTTTCATTGTTTTTAGAAAAACTTGTTTTTACTTTTACAGATGGGTGCTTGCTTTTCGAAGGTTTTCAATGGCTGTCCCTTAAAAATTCATTGTGCAACATCATGGATAAATCCAGATACAAGAGGTATTATATTATGTATATTTTACCCATTTTATCCTCCTGAAGTTTTCAAGAGTGTTTAGATGAGCAAGGCTATTCCTTTTAAAATAAATTTATTTGTATAGGCAGAAAGTCTTCCTTAATTGCAACACTGCTGTTTGAAGTTCAGTGGGTTTTCTAATTATATTAAGATATGAGGGGTGCAGTTTTCAGCTTTGATTAAAAAGAATAAATTACATATGAATAAAGGTAAGGAAACATTCTTTGGTTGAGATTCAAAACTCTCTCCACACTGTAGGTGATGCCAAACATGCCAATCCTAATTGATTTTTAAAAAATCTGACTTCCCAAGGCCCTACTTGAGATTTATTTGTCTCTATCATCTGTTTGATTTTTCTAAATCTTTGTGGTCATGCAGGCTTCTGGATCTCTTTTCATATAGGCATATGTTTCAGTGCTTTATTCAGTAGCCTGGTGAAAGGGATAACTGGTAACACTGTATGTGTAATGCCTGCAATTCCGCCTTTTGCTTATTGGCTGCATAGCTGGATGCTACTGAGCAAGTGAGCAAGAAAATGCTTAGGTGTTTTTAGAAGCTGAAATTATTAAAGCCAGTCTTTGCAGTTGATGTCTTCATGTGAGATGTCTGTCTCGTTTGTGTGTGCAAATGCAAATGAAGGTATTAATTAACTTCCATTGCAACTGTAAGAAAGAAGAGAGGAACAATGTTCCAGAAGTGAGGCACCCCCGAGATACCATGAAAACATTGCACTCCCTATTACTGTTCAAGCACTCCAGGAAATAGCTACGGATCTGTCAGACAATACAGGGAAATGTTTAAATTGGCTAATCTATATAAGTGGAAATTATTCACCTGAATTCTTGCTTACGGTTGTATCACTGCTCTCTTTGTTCAAACTGTTAGCCACAAACATAAGACTGATCTTTCCTAAGATCTTACAACGGCTCCATCCACAAATTTAAGCTTCCTTGGCAAGATTAATTTTCAGTGCTTTGAAACACAGTGACTATACATGTAACTGTTTTGAGTCAGTCTCTCTGTCTCCCTCTCTCTTTTTGTTTTGTTTGTGTGTGTAAAGGTTTGGTACAGAAGTTGCATACTCTTATAAAACACACCTTCCTTAAATCAGAATTTCTGGATTTATTTATGTTTACAGACCAGTACTTGATATTTGGTGCAGAAGAAGGTATTTACACACTGAACCTCAATGAACTTCATGAAACATCAATGGAGCAGGTATATTTCTGTTGTGAAGTTTTGGAAAAAATTACATCTTCGTCATTTTTTAGCCACTCAGATTAATGCTGTATATATTTTTTTAAAATCCTCTTTACTGCAGTTACATAGGCACTAGGTACACTGAGATTTACCTTAAATGTTTACTATGAGGGATACCTTTCAGTTGTGTGCAATGTTTAAGATTTTCGTAGGTTGAACCATGGTTAAGTAGGAGGTCTGCACATATTAATGTGTTGAACTTCAACGTAGTGCATTATCCAGCAGTTAAATGATTTGCTTAGTAGTATGGAATTTCCTTGATATATTTTGGGTAAAGGTTCCCATTTTCTTTAAAGCTGTGTTACAAGATAGAATATTTTACAGCAAACATATGTTACAGCTACAAAGTGAGGAGATCCTTTATTTGCTAGGTTCCATTCTTGTGGTCTTAAAAGCAGCTTTGAAGATGAGACTCAACTTATTGAATCCGAATTAAAATTCGGTCTTTGCAGAATCTCATAAATAGTAATTTTTTGGAGGGGAAAGTGGGGAGGGGGGAAATGCCAATTGCAGGCTTTTCTGTATAGCATCTTCTCTGGCTCTTCTATTAATCTCTAAGAGACTTGTTTTCTTTCCTGCCTTCTCCCTAACTTAGGGAGCTATGCATCTGCCATCAAGATGGAGGAAATTGCAAGGACAGCCTTCACACTGTAAGCTGGAGGCACTGGTGTTTGTTCATCTTCCAGGGTCCAGACTTTGTAGATCTGTCTGTTGTGTTGAGCAGGCGGCCTAGCTAGCTTGCACTGAGCTCCGTGTAATCCGTAATCAGCTACTGGTGCTTGAGTTCGCTAGCTTAAAGTTAGCTCAGGTACCTCTCTGCTACGCTGCAGTTGTAAAACATACCCTGAGAAACATCCCTAATACAATAATTTCTGTAGGCCAAGCACACCAACAGCAGTGTCTTAAAAATGGCGAGGAGAGTAGATATAATGAACCTCATGCTCTCGTATTTGTCCGTGTCTTCTCTAAGCACCGCGCTCTGCATGTGGTATCTGGTGAGGTTTTTGAGAGGTGTTGTAATAAGCACGCAGAGGCGAGAAGAGATGGAAGCACACTTAGCCAGCAGTGTGTGGAGCAGGGGGAGGGGTGCAGATGCCAGCAACCTGGGAGTTTAGAGTATTGCTGGTCTCTAATCCTCAAATCCAAACCCAGAGTCGCAGTACGGTGCCAGTCAAACCTGTAAACTGAATTTGGATGCAACCAGGCTGTTAGTTTATTGCTGTAGGTTTTTATAATGTGTTCTTAGGTTATAAGGCGACATCAGGAATAAAAGCGCTACGTGCCCCCTGTGCTGACCATTTATTACATGGCTATTTATAATTATAGTCAATTGGGCTTTAACTCATGTAGCACTTTCCAGTCCTGTGTTTCACTTCATTGTTTGCCCTCTAGGTCTGGTAAAATTCACTGTAAGAACAAAAGTTGTGTCCTTGGTTTTTTTTCCACTGCATTTCACTCTTCTGTTGGATGAAGCATAAATAATGCAAATTTCCAGGAGTTAGTACAGCTCTAAGGTTAATCTCTCAAGCTTTGGCGGAAAAATCTTTCACTTAATCTCCAGAGTTCTTCAAATCTTTCTAATATATCGGCAGTGAGGATGTGTTTTTTGTTGGGTTTTTTTTGTTTGTTTGTTTTGTTTGAAGCATAAGTAGTGTCCTGCTGGGTCAGACCAGTGAGTGGTCTGTCTGGCCCAATAGCCAGTTTCCAGCAGTGGCAGTGGGAGATGCCCATGAGCCCAGCCGCTATCTGCTGCCCATTCCCTTTGACTCCTCCAGTATCTACAGTCGTTGAATTAGGGATGTTGGAGGGTACGTCTCTGCCTATTCCCTTTTGTGTCTATTTATGGACCTGTTGTCCATGAAGATGTCTAATCCCTTTTTTAGCCTGTTGGTACTGTCCATCTCCACGACCTCTTGTGGCAGCAAGCTCCAGAAGTGTTGCAGGGGGGAAGTACTGTCCTTATCTATCTTTTTTTTTTCTTTCTTTTCTTTTTCTTTTTTCCCCCAAAGGATGTGCTACCAGTTTCAGCCCCCTCTTTCTCATAATTACAGGATTTAACAAATGACAGCTCTGCCTCAGTCATTTGCTGCCTCCCTTGGTCACTTAGGTGTAACGTGTAATTGTATGGAAGGTCCCTTCAAGTGCCAGTTTTAATTGTTTCAAGCGATTTGGAATACCATAGTGTTGAGAATGGCTGTAGTTTACTGAAGATGCTTTGTGTGCTGAGGTTTGTGGTTAAGCGTTTCTCCTGTGAAGGAGAAAGGTTGGTCATTAAAGTTTCTGGCAAAAGGTTGGATTGATCTTTATAATGACGTATTGTGGGCTAATTATAGTATACTGAGCACATGGATATAAAATGTTCAATTGTCTAAATGTTAATGTGTATGTAAAACAGTTTGTGTGCCTAAGATTTACTCTGAATTAACTCTGGAATCCAGGTAAATATTACGTGGCTTAAGCTAATTTCTGCTTAAAAAGGCAAGTCAGTATTAGTTTTGTTGTATTGTCTATGTAGATATTAATTGATCAGCTTAATGTAATCGTGTTTTGTGTATATAAAATTGAATTTATTTTTTTCCTTTATCAGCTGTTTCCTCGAAGGTGTACATGGTTATATGTCATGAATAATTGTTTGTTATCAATATCTGGTGAGTTACTCTGCTATCCTTAATCAGTAGTGCTGGAATACCTTTTGTTTTGTATTTGAAGTGTGTTTTTGTTTTCTAATTTCTAGGTAAAGCTTCTCAGCTTTATTCCCATAATTTACCAGGACTCTTTGATTATGCAAGGCAAATGCAAAAGTTACCTGTTGCTATTCCAGCACACAAACTCCCTGACAGAATACTTCCCAGGTAAATATACATTAATCAGATAGATCAGCTTGATTCGAAGAGTTCATGATATGCTTGTGAAGCTTTGGGAATCCCAAATAATTTGGAGCTAAATTGATAGATTGCCATGAATAATTCATACGATCATTAATCAGAGTGTAGACGCCTAAATTTACGTGAATCAAGATGTGAATATACTCTTACTAGAGAACCTGTTTTCCATATATTTTACCCTTCTTGTCAGGAAGTCTCTTGTCAGGTATAGCCTAGCATGGCAAGTCCTGGTTGTATTTGTTGTGAAACAAAATCTAGGATCAGTGTTGTACTCGTGATACTTCAAGCAGGTAGAAATGGTGATCTGACATTAGATAACTTGCCTGAACTCTGGGCACTGTGCTGCTATTTTTCCATTCTATCAGGAAAAAGAAAAAAAGGCAGAGGAAATCCATTTAAATGCAAGTAATCATGTAAGAAATAATGGGTGTTTTGGAGAGGTGAAACTAGTTTTCTCAAAAAGGGCCAAGATGAGTAAGACAGCCCTCATGGCAGAGGGATCGTGCTGATGGGTGATTTTGAAAGCTAGGAGTAGCAGAACTTGAACACGGATTTGACATTAATCATTGGCAAGTCATTTCTCTCAGGCCTGGGTAGAAGGGTAGACTTGATTAAAACAACATTGAGAGGTATTGTAATGGATTACTTATCCCCCTATGCCTACAACAGATTGTGCATGCAGTCCCACCGGACTTTATTTACTAGCAAGGGGCATACAAAATCCCAGAGACCGGGGGTGGTGCTGGCTGCCAAACAAGCCTGAGGAACCCGCTCAAATCTAAGATGAGGAAGCAGTAACGCTAACCTAGTTTGCAAAGCAACTTTTGATTCTTAAAGAGCATAGTGAATCACAGAATCCTTTCATATAACAGGTTTTTCGGTTAGGAAATTGGGTCATAGCAGACTTGATTCTCGACTACCTGTGGTTCTATTAACAGGCTATTAGCATTTAATTATCAGATCCAGGAAAGGCTTCTGTTTGGTCCTCTGCAAACTTAATGGTGCAAAGCTTGCCCAAAATTGTGTTTTCCCTAGAAGCTAAACTCTGATTATCTAAGAAAAGAGATAATTTATGCTTTGCATTGTTGTGTTCTGTGTGCCTGCACCACCTTTCTGTTCCTTTCTCTTCCAAACTAACTGTGGCTGAGTGACTTTGGCTTGATGACCATATCAGCAGTGGGCTGATAACCATAATTATCCCAAGGGCCCTGTGAGGAAAAGCTTCAGAGGACATTCAGCCTGGAATGATGCCGCGCCTAAGTTCCAGAGGGCTCAGGAAATTTCCTGTCTGGTCCTGTCGCGTCCCAAGAAAAATGCAGCGCAACCTGAATGTGCGAGTCACTCCAAGGCAGAGCACACTCATACAGATATTCCTGTTTGCTGTCTTTCCCCTTGGCTGTAAGGCATCAGAGTAGCATTAGTCAGGCAGACTACCAGAAGTATAAGTTGAAGTATGCAGATAGCATAATAACTTTTTTTCCTACCAGACCACAAAGCATGTTCTGCAGCAGGGTCCTGGATACCATGGTGCAGCATGAAAAATCCAAATAAACTAAAAATTAAGTTTTCTGAACAGAAAATGCAAAGCAAAATAGAATTCAAAGTAGTTATGTGAGGTTCAGTGTGTTCATCTGCAAAACGCTCTAAGCTTAACTTATGATACTTAGTAGACAAGCATTTAGCAGCAGAAAATAATTCTGTGATAAATCTCCTGTTCAGCTTCTTTCCCTCGAGCATCCTTGAGCAGTTCTTTTCATGCCTTTTGTGACTTCTTCAAGGCCAAGCTCTGTGACCAGTACTTAGTCTTCATACTGCTCAATCCTGCTGCTTTATCAGTCACTTCGGGACAACTTCATTTGAAATGCTATGCAAATATGTTCCTGGTTCATAACTTTGCCTGTAATGCTTGTCTCTGTTACTCCACTTATCTGCATCTTTGCCGCAGCATCAGCCCAAACGGTTATTTTTCCTGTCGAGGCTACTCCATACTGTCTGTTGTCTTTTACTCTGCAGAGAAATACTAATTCCCACTTCTGGCAGATTACACCATCTCCCCTGACGTATCTGCTAAACTTTCAAGCAGTTATTTTCAGGATTTCTCAGGGAGTGTCCCCTGCACATAAGAAGAGATCTTGCAAAGCTGCTTTTCTGTCTTCCTTCACACCTTTTCTTAAAACTCATGCTGTGCTGCCTATGAAAAAAAAACTTTGCAACACTCAAGCTGTTGGTTTGTGAAGACTGTGGCACAGCAAGCTATCGAGTATGACATCATTTCCCACATCCTTTGGGTCCGTGTGTCTTGTCTCGAGCTGTGATGTTCTTGGGGCAAGAATGGCCTTTGTTTTGTCTGTACAGCATCCAGAACAAGAAGATGCAACAAATTACAGCATTACAAAGGGTAATGATCATGGGAGTACCAGTAGACTATCCAGGCGTGTGTAATAAATACATATAATTAAATAGCAAGAGACAGTGGTAAATGATGCTTGAAAGCTAAGTGCCTTTTCCCTCCATTCCTGACCTTTAAATGCATTCATAAGGCTGCAGAATTTTGCAGCATCTCAGAGCTGACAGGGGGATCCCATGTATGTGCTGGCATGTCATTATACAAATAAATTATATTTTTAGTTTTTCGGGGCAGGGGGAGGGAATATAATTTTCCCACCAAAAACTTTCTGAAAAGCAATTTCATTCAGTTGTTTTAGTTGACCGATAATCCTGTATTTATATCTTGTAGGAAGTTTGCAGTGTCTACAAAAATTCCTGACACTAAGTGGTGTCAGAAGTGTTGTGTTGGTAAGTAAAGATCTGCAGAATAAATGCCAATAAGCAGTACAAATGGTAGCAGTATTAAGACTTCTGAGTCAGTTTCTGGAGGTACAAGAAGAAAAGGCTTTTCTGACATTATTGTGAAAATCTGCATCTCCAGGCAGAGAACTCCTTCAGATTAGTTCTTGCATTTAACCAGTGAAAACTTCCCCATTTCTCTCTTCATATTTAAAGACAATTCTCAGGAAATGCAGAGAAGCAGAACACATGTCAAATTTAAACCAACCTTTAGGAAAAACCTGATTTCCCCAAACAGATTGACTTAAAGAAGCAGCAGCAGCTGCAGTGTGCTTTCCAGCGCACAAGTTCAAATTATTAATATCAGATAATAAAAACAAGGAGTATTTTTAATTCTTTGCGGCAGTGTTGTCTCTGAAGCCTTTATAGTGTGTTCAGAGTGCCAGCTGCTGAAGAGTCACAGCTGCAATGTGTTAAAATGTGTTTGAAAAAGGGGATAGGAGCAGATAGTTTTAAAAAAAAAGAAAAAAAAACAGGAAAGGTACCTATGCATGATCTCTCAGAGGCAAGCTCTTGTCCCTGGAAATGTTTCACCTGGTGTTCCATAATCAAGTGTTTGTTGTGAGGAGTTGTATTATGCAGGAGATTTTCAGAGGCTCAGTGGTGAGTGAGCATCCATCTGTCATTTATCTTGATGAAAATCTCCCAGATACTGCTGAAACATCCTTTTTGTTTGTTACCACTTCTTTGTCCAGCTCACCTGTTAAAACTTGACTTTTTCTGGGATACAAATCCTTTAGGGTGCGGTAGGGTGTTAACAATATGTACTGTGTACATCCAGGCCTGGACTTAATAGTCAAGCTGTGAACGTTAATAGACTGATGAAAGGAAAAATCCTCGGCCTCTCGTGCCTGTGCAAGGATGGAAGCCAGCCGGGGAGTGGGGGGGAATCGGCGTAGATAGGACCTCTGGCTTTCTGACATGGAAGTTCATTTCAAAGTCCGTATGTTTTAAGGTCTCCACTTACAAAATGAGAAACCTGGTGGTACGTTCCTCCGTACTCTTATGGTTTCCGTACTAACTGGCCTGGAGCTGCACAAGCGTGCCATGGCACTTGGCATAGCTAATGGAGGGGGAGCTTGCTGTTCTGGCATTCAGAAATAGCTTAACCTAATAAGTCTGTAGTGCTTCTTGCATGATAGGCACTGAGGGAGAGTTTGTGATGGCAACACAGGCAGCTGCAAAAGACAGGCCTAAGGGGAGAGGTTAGATCCCCCGGCCCCCCTATACTGCCTTGCTTATGTGCAGCCTAACTCTCAACTCCTGGCAGCAGCATAAGTATCCCATGGCCTGGGAGAAGCTGCAGTGCCATAGGAGGCAGAGAAAGACCAGAACTTCTGGTCTTGTTTCTTCAGCTTACTGGTGTTGATAATTGTATGTTTTGTAGTTTCTACTGCTGTGTTCAGCCTTACTAAGGGTCACACCAAGCATTATTTCCTGCATTTTGCAGTTTGCTTGATGTTGAGCGAGAAAACAGATTCATGAAACTAAGCTTTGGTGTCTAAAGTGCCAGTGGCTTGCCAGTGGATTTCCCTGGGAATAGAATAGCATGAGCATATTTCATTTATGCAGATAGTATTGTGGTAGGCACTCGTTATCTGAATTGCATTGTTAATTCCCTAGCGGCCCAAGGCTGTTCTATTGCGCTTTAAAGTCGGATCTTTAGGCATAGCTGCACAAGGTGTAAAGTAACACTTGTTCATCTTATACAACAGGTATGCTGGCAGTGCTTAAGGAATGAAGTCTTGTCATTACTGTGTGGTCTGTAGAATTAAGGTTGTAAAATTGACTTTGGCATTTCTTGACTATTCAGTGCTCAACTTTGCAACTTGAGTGCTTTTTTTCAAGTTTCTACTTGAGCTCTGATAAACAGCAGAAGAAGAGCAGTTGAGTGGGAGCTGATGGTATCACTTTAAAATTGGCTTTCCTGCTGATCTGAACAAGTGGTCATCAGAAATACAGAGTATTTGGATTTCAGACCTGCAATGACAGTGCCTGAAAGGCAGCTGAGCAATTCCTAAATGACAGTGATTATTCAGTTCCTGCTGGAGAAGAGTCAGCGTCTCATAGAAAAAGCCATTCTTTAACAGCTTCTTGTGATAATTGGGAGATGGCTTAGGCAAGCCAACATCGTGGAGGGAGATACTTGAAGTGCATGCACAGACCTAGCTTGTAGACTATCTAGAGCAGTAAATCCCATCTACCAATTTAAAAAACAACACTAAACTTTAATATGGCTTATTTGGCACCAGCTACTGTTTATGTCCTGGGGAAGGGCAGCCACTATTTCAACGTGCTTGCTGCCACTGTAGTGTGGATGTTGACTTTTCAGCAGCCTCCTTTTATATAGGATTAGGATGGGGGTGGTTATTTTCCAAAATTGTATGGACTGTTAGTTGAAAATGGTTTAGAAGCTGTATTTGCTCAGCATACTAATGTACTTTACCTCTGCTTTTTTGGCAGTGAGGAATCCTTACACAGGTCACAAGTACCTTTGTGGAGCACTACAGTCTAGCATTGTTTTGTTAGAATGGGTTGAACCAATGCAAAAATTTATGCTAATCAAGGTAATATTACGATAAGGTGAAATACTCTTCTGCTGGTTTTCAGTTGTATTTATCTTGTGATTTGTTAAGAATTAGTATTAGCTAATTATTGTTTTAATTCTCTTGGCTTCTGTTAAATTACACTGAAAGTAGCTATTTAAACATCTGCAGCTACTATGACTTGATCAACCTGGAAGCAATGGCTTAGAGGCTTTATTGCTAGGGAGAGCAATGATGGGTATCGTACTCATCTGTGGGCAGCCACAAGGAAAGCACATGATTAAAGACAGATCCTGTCTATTTTAACCAAATTGGCATGAAGGCTCTATAATCTTCAACTCGGACATTCTGCATCTATCAGTTACTGTTATCTGAAGAAGTAAACTTAATGTTACAAAACGTACTGGATAAAACTTGCTATGCTGTTTAAATGTCTAATAGCAACTCGGACTAAACTTTTTACTTGTTCCTCTTCTAACATTTATTTTTGTTTCTTAATCCAGCACATAGATTTTCCTGTACCTTGTCCGCTGAGGTTGTTTGAAATGCTGGTAGTCCCCGAGCAGGAATTCCCTTTAGTTTGTGTTGGTGTCAGTAGAGGGAGAGACTTCAACCAAGTGGTGAAGTTTGAGACTGTCAACCCAAATTCTACCTCCTCATGGTTTACAGAAACAGGTTTGTGTGCTACTGTGATTGCATTCAGAAATGTTCCTTGCTCTTTTATTATAGCTGAAACACCAGAAAGTTACAGTTTCCTCTAAGGAAACTAATGGTCATATCATTAAGGCTAAGTGATCCTTATAAATTTGCAGTTTAAAGGGGCTATCTGATTGTACCTGTAGCACCTTCACTTTTTTTTTTTTTGAATGTTTCTACTGTTGCACTGATTTGACTTTTTAAGCTTTCGAGTATAACAGAGGACAGAATTGTGGTTCCTTGGCATTTCCATAAATCAAGTTGTACATGCCTCTCATCCACTGAGGTGTTCTGTGCTCTAGCCTGGCACCATGACTTTTATTTATTTAAGAGATTTTAATACAATTTCAGTCTGAGTAGTTTCTTTCAAAATCATTCTAGGTGTGGTTTGGCTCTGCTGCAATAAGCCAGTAAGGTTAAAAATGCTGTTATCAGCCTACTGCTAAGCAAGAGAGAGAGTATTTCTATTCTTCTGACGTTTGTGGAATGAAAAAAGAACTAGCAGGAAACTAAGCCCCTGTCCATCACTGGTCCGGGTGCTACTGAGTGAGGAAGACACCACCTAAGCAACAGTAGAAACTGTCTTAAGGAAGTGTGCTAAGAATTATGTTTCTAGATTTGCAGGGTTTCCTTTAAAACTAGCTACGGTAGTGAGTGGACCCCAGTCCTAGCTTGCAGGTTTAAAAGCAGTGAATAACTTAGCTATTACCAGGCACAGAGAAAATAATACAGAATTCCGTTGTTGATCCATGGTGAATTTGTAAGTAGTCCTGTACTGGCATATACATGTGCATGGATCCAGCTGACCGGATACTGTGGAACTCACTGAAAAGTACAGTTTCCACTAGAAAGAGGCCTGCTTTCTTGCTGCTAAAAAGTACTTGTCAGATTTTGATACAGTTTAAAGAATAGCTGCAAAAAACAAAGTGATCAGTGGATGGCCAATTAATGCACTTACTACTTCAAAGTTAATGCATTGTATTTTCAAGCTTATACATATATTTATGTAACTAGGTGACTTCAGTTGAGTCAATAAAAGTAGCATACTGAAGAAAAACTCTTTGAACTATAATGCCCTGTTGTCATTTTTCTTTCAATATTGTCTGCATCGGTGTGTAATACAAGAACAGTAATACCTTCCTGGTTCCCATGTTTTTTATGTGGTTAACTTAACACTGCATTGTGCTTTCCTAAATACTTCTAGCTTCTTGAATCATTTGTATGTTCTCTTGTTGTGTCTATGTTGTCATTTTCTCCTATTTGTTTGATGCTAATTTAAACCCTTGTTATATTGGTTTCTTCCTGTCCCCTGCTGGCAGGATGGAGATAGAGCAAGCAAACAAAATTTCAGTGTTTTTGAATGAGGAAAGTGTGTACCATGTTGTCACAAATAGCTTCCATCAAATAGTTTTCTTTGTCTGACTTTTAGTATTTGTTTGTGAATGTCTGATAAAGACATTTAAAAAAAAAGGAAGTTATTTATATTAGCAGGCCCAGACATAAAGCAAGGGCTTGCTTTCTCCCATTCCTCTCCTTCTCTCATCAGCTTCAGCCAGTGCAGTGCATGCTTCTGCGTATCATAATGTGGTTGCATAGATGTATATAGTCCAGTCCTCTCTTGCATGCTTTCATCGTGGCTATATCCACCTTTGGTTAAAGTCATGCATTAGAAATTGGTTAAGATCACGAATATATACCTTCCAAGACATCAAATGCCAAAAAGAGATGGAGGGACCATCTCAGGGACCACATTTCTGCCATCCCACTTGGGGAGTTTTTTTGCTTCTTAACAGGACTGTGGATTTCATTGTTTAACTGAGAGCTGCTTTTGTATTTTAGGTAACATGCCCTAATTTCTCATCTCTAACAGATTTAATGAGTTTCACTCTTTTCTGTATGAAAGAATGCCTGCAGAATCACTGGCATCAATGCCAAATTAGTAAGAGCTGCTTTTTGTGTAATTTTAACGTTAACAAACAGATCACAATCACACTTCTCTTTTGAGTTGACATGTCCACTGATCACTTGTGGGTCAGATCCCCCTGTTTTCTGTGATGGAGGCTGCTGCAGCTGTAACTCAGAAGAAAGAAAAGGTAACCCTTCCTTTTAGGAGTTTGGAGAAGGAAAAATATTCCCCCATATTGTAAAGTCTGGGGATGGAAAGTCTGAAAATAGCAACAAGGATTGGGTAATAATATAAAAGTCCCTAGCAAGATTTAGAAATAAAGGCAAAACAAAAATGGAATGAAAGAGCATTCAGGTTTAGTGTGGACAGTCTCAGACGCATGCATTTTTTTGCAACAGCAATATTAAGAGAGACCAAGAGATAATAAAAGGACAACAATGTACACATGAGTTTGCTTTTGTGACATGGCTCAGAAAAGGCTGGATTAAGTCCATACTTTAATATTACAGCTTCAGTTTTCCCGTCACAGTCAACATGTTGGATAAGTGGACATGCCCTTCTAAGAGAAGAGAAATGTCACTGGTAAGATGATAATTTTCAGTAGATTAAAAACACACTAACCCATTAAATTGTATCAAACTCTAGAACTTCCATTTCAAATTTCATGGTAATTTATGTTATAAACTAACACTGTCATTTTTTTATAGACACTACAGAGACAAGTGTTGTACATGTAACACAGCTGGAGAGAGATACCATTTTGGTGTGTTTGGATTGTAAGTTTTAGAACCAATTAAATATATACATATGCATGTACATGCATACTGTCTGTCTGCAAATTAGGCCATATGTTGAAGATTAATTGTTGGTTGACACATCCTATTTTTTTGTCTAGGCTGCATAAAAATAGTGAATCTACAAGGCAGGTTAAAATCCAGCCGAAAACTGTCATCAGAGCTCACGTTTGATTTTCAAATTGAATCGATAGGTAAGTTAGATTTCAGTCTTAATATTGACTATCCTGATTCACGTATTTACTATTATGGTACAGAATTAAAGATGCTAACTGTCAGGTCTTTGACGTGTGAAACACATGAACTCATGCATTCCACTTGTGTCAGAAGGCTCAGTGGAAGGTTCAGCACACGGTACAATGTGCTTCCCCAAGAGCAAACAGAGCAGTAACCCCAGAGTTTTCCCTGGTTAGGCTAGACAGCCTGGAGACGTGGAGTCTCTAAGGGAGACATTCGGCCTCTAAAGGAAAACCTTAACACAACCTGCTCAAAGTCTGTGAATCACTCATGGCCGATTCATTCTGCATGTGTGTTCACACAGTCCGTTTCTAAAAAGCAGCTCGTACACCAAATTAATACAATATGTCACACTTTATGTAAAAAGAGCCTAGTTGTTTTCTTGGGAAGAATCAAAATTAATTAGATTTGTGAAACGGAAAGACAGAATACATTCATTTGGGTATTTTTTTTTAGAGATGGGAGTGGGTAGAGAGTTGGGAGATTGCTGGGAGAGCTGAAGGCATTTCCAGTCCCAGTCTGTTACTAGAGTGGATGAGAAGAGGAGCCCAAGGGTAGGAGGTGATCAGAGGAAGGAATTGCATGAAGGAAATAGTTTGGAGCCACAAGGGGAAGAGAAGGATGAGGAAGGATGTGTGCACAATGGAGAGTAGCACCAGAACGAGAGGAACGGTGGGAACAAAAATAATAGGGAGGTGAACTGAATTTCTCCCTGAGGAGACGCTTTGAAGCTTTGGGCACTTCAAACATAATCTCCCACAGAGAACAGGACAGGAAAAAAAGACACTGTCATGGAAAACATTGCTTTTATGCCTCCTGTTGGTTAGGAATGGGGGAAGGAAGGAGTAAGTGTACTTGAATCTGCTCCCTGTGGGAACTCTGCACATGCTGTGGTCCTCTTTCACCTTGTCATAAATGAGGTACCAGTGTCCTGCTCTGGCCTGGCAGTGTCTCTGAAGAGCTCTGCTCCATTTCCTGCACCCATGCCCTGATTCACAGAGGCAGGAGGCTGGAAGCAGACAGGACAGACTCTTCCTGGTGACCTACACACTTGCTGCTGTCTCCGAGGAGGCCCTCAACCCATTTCTTTTCACAGGATTAAAATGCAGGTGTGCCTGTTGCATGGTTCTGTTTAGGTGACAGTGGAAGGGCTGGGGAGAGCAGGTCTCCCTAAAACTTCCCGCTGCTGTTACATAAGGACTGTCTTAGCCCGTAGTTACTTGTAAAGTGACATATCACTGCAGGATCCCTGTAACTTTTCTGCTAAAATTCAATTAACATTTTATGCTAACATTAAAATAGAGAGGAGGTTCCTGTTTAGAGGAAAAGGGGTTTTTGTTTTTTTTTTTTAACTAGAAAGAGATTCTAATTGGGTGTGATTATTTGTAAACCTTACTCTTCTTTTAAAAATATATATCTATATACATACAAACACACACAGAACTACTATGGAGGCAGATTCAGTCATTCTTCCAAGACACTTTTCAGTCTGCACAAACTTCAAAATTGCAATGCTATGCTTTTCACCTCAAAAGAATGAGCTGACATTATGTCTGATTCCAGTCTTCTTTTTCTACCAGTCTGTCTACAAGACAGTGTGTTAGCCTTCTGGAAACATGGAATGCAAGGAAGGAGTTTTAGATCTAATGAGGTGAGTGCTGCATTTTGCTTCAAATTCTAGTATTTATATGATAACCCAAGTTTAGGATAAATAGATAATGCTGTGATCTGAAAAAGAATAAAACATTTCAGTAACATCCTAGGTTAGACCTGGAAGCTGGATTCTAAGCTACAAATGAATTAGACCTGCTATTCCAACGATGAAAGTGTAAATGTTGAAATATTTCTTTAGAACAAAGATCCTTTTACTCTTCCCTAGTGGAAAACTGCATAAAGCAGCCGAGTTGGACACACTGTCCTTCTGGCTTGGTGGGATATGATGCCCATGTTGCATAGGTGGAGGGAAGCACTGGAGAATCCAGCCCGCCAAAGAAATTGACTCAGGCCAAGAATTTTTTTCTGCTAAATTGGCATGTGACTGAAGTGTTGGTCCTCCCTTGCACTCCCTTGAAGAAAGCTGCATGACGGAATCGGCAGTAGTGGTGAGTGGTGCCTCTGCAGTTGAGAAATGAGCTGAGCTGGTATATGCTGCAAGGCTGCAGCTGAGGTGAAGCTGTACTGGGAACTCCTTTCAGGTCTAACATACAAAGCAGAAAGCAGCAGAATTGGTGCCGTAAAAAGTAACCACGGCTTAAGTCTTGTTTACATTAATCTTCAGGTTAAATTGCTTCAAAGACCAGCTTTTTGTCACAGTGCCAAACAGTGGTTGCCCATCATTCTTGGTCTCCTCCATGATCATTTTGCTTATGAGTCATTTAAAAATTTTAGTGCCCAACTTTCACAAGATTTTGTATTCTCAGGAGAACAGTATCAGACTGACCTAAAGATTGTTCTTTATAAAATTTCTGTGCAGTCCTGTTTTTCAGCCAGTTCCATGCAAGTTTTAAACATAGTTAAACTATTATAAGTACCTTTCTTATACCTTTTTTCCTGTTGCAAACCTATGTGTTGGTGGAAGCACTGTGCTTTGTTGGATTTTAATGAATCTCTTGATTTGGTCATTAAAGAATATTTACAAACTACCAATTAGTTCATCAGCGGCACATCAGCTGGAGAGATCGAGTTCACTATAGCTAACAGTATTTTAAACTACCCATACACTCACACCATGCCAAGTTTAGATATTCCACATTATTACACAATTACATTTATTTATACGAAGCCACAGCTGACCTAATCTGTGCTAACAGTAATCCTGCTCTTTGTGGGAAGCTGGGCTAGAGACTAGAGTCAGACTACTCTTTATTTCTAAGTTTACAAATGCTTTTTGTGGCATCTGTGTATATTTGATCACCAGACACGATTGTCCTTCTCCCAAGAATGTTTACCGTAATGGTGAACTGCAATATCCCTGCTCTTAGCACAGCCCACGAGGAGGAGATGGTGACTCTCGGCATTTCTCCAACCCCAAAATGCTGCTAGCAGCATTCTGCAAGTCTCAGTGTATTACTCCACCCATTGGCACTCAGTATCTCTGATCCAGTTGTGAGAGGATGTGCCCCAGGGTGCTGCAGCCCAAGTGGATGCTTTATATTGTTTACATAAGCATAAGGAACACTGTCGTCTTGCTTTGTTATTGTCAAGCCAGCACCTAAATGAAGAACAGAAGGCAAGACCAAAATGTCAGAAAGCAAGCCAACCCAAACATTTTTCTGTAGAACATCTCTAGGGCAAGCTCTCAGGTCTTGTTAAAATCCATATCTCTCCTGGTTGCCACAACTGTTAAGAAGAAAATAAACCCATTTTCATCTGCAAGTGTGAAAGGCCTGCATTACTGGGCTCAAATCTTGGCTGTGTTCATTACTTTGTGGGGATTTTTACTGTGTAAAACCTAACTAACCAAACTTTGCTGCACATTTGTCTTTGAACACATTAGCTCGAATTCTCTATTCTAATATTGGTAAATCTAATTGGAGATGATTTCAGCTGTTTGTGAAGTCACTTCACCTTTTCCTTCCACAACTGTGACCTTCCACAGTGGCTTGATTCAATAGGAAGAATGAAACAACAGGGAACTGTGTGAATTCTGAGACAAAACTCTCAGAATTTGTGCCAGGATTGTACAGACTGAGCCCCCCAACACAGAAGTGTGGAAGTTCATTGTTGTGAATTAAAATTTTTCTTGTAGTCCTTTGTGCCAAAAGTGAATTTCCAAAGTCAACTAAACCTGCTATGATCTGGGAAGGAGAGAAGAGTCACTTCTGTTCTCAAAAATGTGAAAAGTGGCTGTGTAGAAAGGGAGCTTTGTAAACGGTGCTGCCTGCTGACATGGTGACTTGATATCCTTTGGAGTATGTACTGGGCTTTGACTTGACTTGATATTTTCTTTGGTGCTTTGGCATTCACATAATCGTAAAGACATCACAGTAGTGCAAGTCACTTGCAGTAAACAAAGCTCTATTACACTATTTCTCAAATGTGAAAATATGCCCATTGTGAAAAGAAAACTTAATGTGTCACAAATTAGATTATATTTCTCTGTTAAGCTTTTCAGAATATGAACTTCCTGCAATATTATGATTCAGAATTTAAATGAAATGCGTAGGTATTTTGTGTGCCATTTACCTGACTGTTTTGGATATCTACTGTAGAGTGAGACAAATTTCACCCCACAGGTACCTGTTTCACTCCTGGTTCTAAAGAGATTTGCACCAGTAGCTCAGATGTTGTGGTAGTGCAGTGCTGAGCCCTGCTGTCATGCTTGCAATTGCTACCAGAGAAATTCACATAATGTGGCAGGAGTTGCAGAAAACTTTGTTAGTCCTCATTTAAGAGTGACAGTTACCTTAAATCCTCTAGCTGACTTAAATCAGCAGTGAATTCATAACATCAGTCATGGTCGATTCTTTTCTCTAGGTTGATTAAAAAAAAAATGCATTTCACACATAAATGCCTGTCTTATTTTTGTTGTCTAGATCACACAAGAAATTTCTGATAATACAAGGATATTCAGGCTTCTGGGATCTGACAGGTATGAACAGAACCAAACTTAGAATGTTAAAATAGAAGACTAATCTGTTATCTTTTCCTTCTACCTTTTAAAAGTATTTCTGCTTGTTTCTTGTGATCCCTTTTGCAACCATCTTACTCATTCCTTTTGCGTGCATGTATGCCTTTCAGCCCTTTAAGTTTACTACTTTTTCTTCTAAAAGAATACAAATATTGCTTGTGGGCTTCCAGAAGGTACTCAGCCTCAGTAGTAGTAAGCCTGTATTTGGCTGCAATCACAAGTCTCTGGGAACATCTTCCTTTTTGCACTGCAGTTCTTGCGTTCAACTTGGCAAAACCTTCACTTTTCAGATGCTCTGCTGCAGCAGCCCATCAGGATCTACCTCTTGAGACAAATTCAGAAAATACATAAAAATGTAAATATCTCACTTCTTCCCCCAGAAAGGAGCTCTAACTGTTGTCCTCCTAACACGACAGCTCAGGTGTTCGAGAGCCCTTCATAAGCCCCAGTGTAGCTGTTCTTCGGTGTCTGCCTCGCAGGACTGTAACACTATGCCTCTGTCTGACCCATCAGATATCAGCTTGCCTAGTCAGTAACTGCTATTTTAGGAGCGTTACTGACTTCCTCAACTTTCTCTGCCCTGTTGTCGAACTTTGTACTTCTCTAACAGTCATGAAGACAGCAGATGTTCTGTCTTCTGGGGAGTGTGTGCTGACGTGACAACTTCACCAGCAATGTATTCATACGCAGTGCAAAGATAGACTCATTTTTCTGCTGAGAATTGCCTCTGTCTTACGCCACTTAGAGGGATCCTCACCTTCGTGTGGCATCTCAGAAATGCTGAGAAGCTTCACATCAACCAAAGGCTTTCCCCTTATCTGCTTGTCCAAGCTTGATGCGCAGCCCTGTCATTGCCCATAACATCAACAGTATTGAATAGCACCACGGCTTTACCAGCTAGCTACCTGCCGGCTATATTTGCTGGCCGGAGGTTGGGGGTTCTGCCTTATGTGCGATACCTGATAGCTTTTTGGTAACAGGTAATTAAGTGCAAAACTAAATGCATCAAAACTAAATGCATGTAATGTAATGCAAATGTAACTAAATGCGTTCATCACTGACTTCTCTGCCAGTGAGGTGTGCGTGGAGCACAGCTTTATTATGCCATTTCTCTTAGTTGTTGAGAGAGAGTGCAGCTCAGTTTAAAAACAAGTCTGACTTCAGAATGGAATGTCACATTGCAGATCACTGCCTTGGAAAAATAGCTTCTTCTCTAATTATTGGTCCATTTATTTCCAGCTTACACTAATATTCTCCCAAATCTGAGACAATGTTAAAAGATTTTTGCACTGCAGTAAATATTAATTCCAACTTCTTCAGACATCATTTTGCTTGCAGGACTGTCATATTTCATGCTTTAGCTTTGAAACCTTCCTCAGTAACACGTCACTTCCTAGTCGGTTCACAGGAACTGGGGCTCTGAGAAGCCAAAACACTGACGTTGGTGTGATAAGAGCTTGCTTGCTGCTTTCTCCTGGCGAGCAAGGAATGCCCCGTGGCATGAGATGTCATTTCTTTTAGAGCATGTCAAGCAGAGGCTGGGTTTTCTGAACATTAGTTTTAAAGCAAGCAACCTCTTCCTGGTCAAATTCACAACAGTTGGATGGATTTGAATTTCCCACAGTTTCTACCTTCACTCTTCAGTGTTTGTGGGGCAGAATTTGGTCATGAACAGCCAACAGATAACCCAGCAGCCAACAGCAATTCATATACCCTGCTCCATTCAGCAGTTTCAGTGCCTGATTAAACATCTTGGATAGGTTGTGAAACTGAGTTGTGATTGCTAATTTCCCTCCTTTGAAGAGAATGGTCTGATCTAGGATGTTCCTTACGGTCTTTCTAGTGGTAGTGTAGATCCAGCTAACCCACTTTCCTGTCTCCAATGCTGGCTAAAAGTTGGTGCCAAGAAAAGAGTATGAGAGGAGACTATGCATATAGTGATCCTTCCCTTGGAGACTGTCTCAGCCTACAAGACTTTGTGTCTCTGTGTTTCTGGAGAAAGTTTCTGTGGATTTAGTGATCCTTTGTGGAATATGTGGGCTCAGGGAGAAACTTGCAGAATGTCAACTTTTGGGGTCTGTCATGTCCAATGGCCAAGGACAGGTGAAGTGACCAGCTCTCCCTTATGTTGATATGCTTGCCTTCAGTGAGTGTTCAGGGTGACTGCAATGATCCTTTTTATTCCTCTTCTGAGAGTGGTCTGAATGTAGTTCTTTGTGTGCAGTGCTGAGAGTGGTGTGATATACATGCCCAAGTCTTACACACACACTTACCTTTGAGTGGTCCAGTGTGCCCTACACAGGTCTTGCACAGCACAGCAGGCACAGTTCCCCTCTCACCATATCTTGCAGCAGGACAAAACACAAACTGCCTCTCACAACTCAGGGCTGCCTCTTCAGTTGCAAAATAAGCCTCTGTCAGAAAAACCTCCTGTACCTCTTATCGGGCACGCTATCTGAGAGAGGAGAGAGGGTAACTTTTCTCCTTTTTCAGTAAAGGGCTAATGCGTTCCAGGACTGGTGTCTGATTAGCAGGTTAGCTTTGCAAAGCTCCAGGGAAGCACGAGCCCAAGCAGTAGGCTGTGATGTGTCCCGACCCTTCTCAGAAGCACCCGCTGAAAGGTGTGGACAAGAGGCAATAGGCATAAGTAGCAGCAAGGGAAGTTTCAACTGGATAAAAGGGGGGAGAATATCACTGTGAGGGTGGTCAAACACTGGACTAAAAGCCCAGAGAGGCTGCGGAGATTCTTGGAGATCCCCTGACCATGGCTGGACAGGACCCTGAGATGGCTTTGAGATTGGCCCTGCTTTGAGCAGGGGTTAGACTAGAGGTCTCCAGGGAAAGAGAAACGACTGCTAGTCAAATGGACAAGTGGGAAGAATATTTACAGCTATATCCAGGGATGCCTTTAAATGAAGGATTACTTGACTTATTGTGGCTTGTTTTGTTTTGTTTTTCCCCCTAGGGTCGTGGTGCTGGAGAGTAGGCCAACAGATAACCCGACAGCCAACAGCAATTTATATATCCTGGCAGGGCATGAGAACAGTTACTGAGAACGGTGCATGGCAACTCACCATGACAAGATAACACTCCTGCTGCAGCATTCATGGCAGGCTGAAAATGCACAAAAGCTGCAGTAACCCGACTTCAGTTACTTTATAATTTATTGTGGCATGAGAGGAAGATGAGAATTGTTTGTGGTATGGACACATTAGCATTAAGATACCACAGAAGTGCTTAATTTACTGTTATGTAATCTTTGTACATACGCAGTATTTTTCAGTGAAACTTCTTGCTGAAGACCTACACTGACCTTATGTAGATAGTGGTCCTCCTATTAAGTACAAGTGTCTTACCTGTACAGATGTAAAAGTCACTGAGGATGCAAAAATGAAATCGGGGTACTATTTTAAGGACTTCTTGTGTGTTTATTATAAAGTGGGATGCTAGCAACAAATATAGTACATTTAACAACACTATTGTATTTTATTATATGTAATTTACTAATACAAATAAATCTTAACTTTTAGAAATTGTAACCAAGGCTGTAATCAGATTACAATCTTGTTTTTAATTTTGATGCAACACACTGGTGTTCACGTTTGCACAACGTATTGAGATGTGATGTATTTAGTCACAAAGGTAAGCTGTGACTTTGTGGATATGACTTGGGCTTCAGAGTTCCTTTTTTTTTTTTTTTTTTTTTTTAGTTTACTTGGGTAGTTTTCTTTGTGAAACAAACCAGTTAAACACCTGTATTTTTATATTTAATTAAAACTCTCTTTACGATTATTTCTCTATGCTTGAAAACAATACTTCCTGGATGGGTGTCAGTCCCAGAATAGTGGTACCTTGCTGTAACACTGCAATAGGTGTTTGAATTACTAGTGTATACAATGGTTAAAAATTAGTATTACTGTTTGTCTTACTAAATAGCTTCATATCACAATGAAAAGTAGCAACATTCCACACTGTGGAAATGGCTCAAAGATCTTGTCATTTTGACTTTTTTTGGCCTTAACCATTTTCACACTTTTCTTGATTTAGGGTGTTAACACATGGCCAAAATAATTTAGTTACTACCTCATTCAAACAATACAATGGTTACTACGCATCACAGGAACTTAGTTTTGATCAGAAGTATTTTTGATTGCTATTTTCCAATGGAGTATGTAAATGCCAAGTTTTAGCAAAATGCACACATTTGACTCCTTTTTTTGTATATGTTCTTTATATTTTATTGTGATAATATACACTAAAAAACAAACTAAATTTAAAGTGATTTATGGCCTGCATTATTGTTGTGATTGGTAATGCTTTGGAATATGTTCCCTAATGTATATAATGTAAAATAAACTTTTTTTAACACGTTGTTGTACAAGTAGATTACCACCTGCACTAATTTCCACATAAAGCTAACGTGTTGATGGAACATACCAAGTTTTGAATTCTCCTATTAAATGTTTACATGCCAAACAGAGAAGCTGGCCGTTCCAAATGTACGAATGGTCAGACTGCTGGGGCTCAACTGAATTTTGGCTTGTGCTAGCACTTGAGGGTAGGTATTACTACCCTTTTGGCCTTTAAGCACCAGACCTATACACTTTAGAATTTGTCTTCCCCAATTTCAGCTTACTTGTTTCAATTCTTTCTTGAGGGCCCCTCCCTCCCTCGCCTAGTTTTCCAAGTTCATTGGCTGCAAAAAATGGTTTTTTTTTTTCTTTTCCCCCAACAGGGCTCTTTCTGCCTACAGGATTCGGGTGTGTTGCCTCTGCTAGCCCCATCTCCTCTGTTCCCTTGTACTGAACCTCAGAGCAGCCCCACGGGAGAGATGGTAACACAAGCCCCGCTGCTGAGAAGCTGAATTCTCAGAAAAGGCAAGAACTTCTGTGCATTTCACAGCATGTTTGTGCTGCTGCTGCTGCTGCCCGAGGGGGATTTCCATCTCTCTTCTCACAGGCTGTTCCTCACTTAAACACACAAAAAGTAGCTGAATCTTAACCAAAACACCCCTAAAATACAATATAGCTGATGTGCAAATGAGAGCTCCCTGAACATGCTTCCTCCTGTTGGGTTTCTGCAGCAGCTGTGGCCAATTGTCTTGCTGCTTTGGGGCCATTGCTGAATTACAGGCAACAGGAGCTCAGGGGCATTTGCTTGATTTTGGCTGAGCATTTTTTTGGTATATGGATGCAATCTGGGATGCAGCTGGAAGAGCTGGCCAGATGAAAAACAGAGAGGACAAGGCAATGGCATGTGACAGGAAGGGAAGGGGAATGTTGTGCTAGGACAGGTTTGTCTCCAATGTATTGGTAAAGACAGTTTGGCTTCCACATGCTGCTTTCCACTCTCAAAGATGAGGAAGAAGCAGAGGTTTTTCCTCTCTAATCCATGAAGAAGCCATGGAAGTGGGGAGCTGCTCTGCAGACTAGGCTTGCTCCTGAAATCTTGAGGACTCCAAAGGGTGCCAGGACTCCTGCTTTTGATGAATTGTTCTGTTGCAGAATTTGGGGGTCTGTGCTGCAAGACTGCTTCTCCAGCCTCCCAAGCTGCTTTGTTCCTGGGCTGGCAGCTGCCTGGATGTCTGGTAGAGCAAGAGGTCTCCTCTGCTAGACTGCAGCTGCCCTGAAGCAACAGTTTCCTAGAGCCATGCTTAGTGGCAGTTTCCAAAACCACCCCTCCTGATGTAAGACTGTGCGGCTGACTGAAAGGAGCAGATTCATAGCCAGGAAACTGAATTACAGGCAAGCCTACAGCTAGTTAAAGCAGCTACTCTAACAGCCTGCATGGGTTCTGCTTTTCTCTCTCTTCCCAGCCCCGTCTACTCTGGCTGCTTTCGCTCCTAGCCGCTCACATGCGGAAGTGTGCTCTGATGTGGCCAAACGATAGGACATTCACCAACCAGGTAGCAAAGTTCTGATCAGTGCAAGGGCCAAGCTTTGGTCCTGGTTCAAACTGAGCTTTCTTAAAGATATTCTGATCCTTTGCGGAGATGTTCCTGGAAGCATGGAGGGCAGGGGAATGAGTGCTGAATTTATCCTGTTCTTGTGCATCTCTACAGACAGTGCTCTGTGCCCCCATCAGAAATGGGGACATTCTCAAAAAGGGAGAGGCTCAGATTCAGGTTTTGCACTCCATTGCCATCAACTGAAAGCAAGAGCTTTGCAAGGTGACACACTTGTTGCTACCTACCTGTTCCTTATGGCTTTGCAACCATGACCTGGAGATCAGAATGCACGTGCCCTGGGCTGGGGGCATCAGGTGGTCTCTGGGCAGCGGTGGGGATGGATGCATCCCCAAGGCTGAGGCGCTGCGCACAGGCAGGGTGACTTTCTTACCTCACCACAGGCTTCAGCTTTAGCGATGCCCCGCTGGGTTTTAACGGGTTCTGCGTAAAAGGGTTGAAAAGAAGCTGATAAAACCAGGGAACACACCCAAACCTCTTGCCTCCCTTTGAGGAAACAGTCCAGGTTGATCTAAAACATGGGTTATACAGAGCCATGTTCCAGGCCTGTATTGAGGGGTGCAGAGGGAGCTGTTGGGGAACATGTGTCGGGGGGTGGGAGGACGCAGGCCCTGATGGACTCTCGAGCCCCCATTGCGGATAGCAATGCTGGAGAGAGAGATTAGCTTGTCTGCTTCCCAGCATCATCCTCTGCAATATGGTTGCATCACTGTCTCCTTCCCTCCTTGGGAAATACCTCCTGGGTGCAGATGTTCCCCCCGGAGCTAATTTAAATCCAACATCATTCAGGTCCCCCTTCCTTTGCTCTGGCGTCTGACCAGCAGCTACTCCCAGTGGCATCCTGCAGTCCAAATACAAGTGTACGTCTTCAGCCCCTGTCAGGCCCTTCTGGTGGCATCCGCTCCCATTCCCCACAGGCGGCCGCTCAGTCTGGAGGCGTGCTGTCACTGTTTGTAAGCCCCAGCCGCTCTTCCAGCCCTCAGAGGAGAGTATGGCAAAGGGCTACTGTGCCCCTCCAGCTTGTCCTTCTCTCCCTCCAGCAGCAGCCCTGGGGATCCCAAACATCCCCATCCCACTCACGCACATCGTACACCGCAGACAGCCCTGCAAGCCACCACCGTACCGGCTGCGACCTTTCACTTCTGCTCCTTCTGACAGCAGTGGCATTCAGCATCATCTTCGCCTCTCTTGGCTTCAGGGCAGATCCCGCTGCCAGGTTCCCTGCACCTCCCCTTGCCACCAAGCTTTCTCCTTCCCCTCATGCTTTGATTCCTCTGTCATTAAATCCCTCAGCAGCCTCTGGCTTTTAACTCCATGCGCTTTCCTGCAATAGCTTGCTCCATAGCGAACGCCAAGAAGGCTGCAATCCTCCCTCTGGGTCCTTAGGCACCCTGCCTGTGGTGATGCACACATTCACACCAAGTAACTGGCAGCACCTCCACCTGATTGCACTTTGGCTGCCTCTGCTCTCCTCCATGGATGTTGGAGCACTAATCCAGAGATCTGGGACTGCAACTGGTGAGCGAACAACATCCTATTGCTCTCAGTCACATTCAATGGATAGGTGGGATTTTTCCCATCCTGCCTTAGATGCTGGTTTAATTTTGCCACCTGTGAAACAACAGCTCCCCAGACAGCCCCAGCAATAGTTGCAGCTTGTTAAGTTGCTTCACAAGGGAAACCGCAGCCTCCCATGCAGCACACGGAGTGTGTCCGTGATTAGGCAGAGAATGAGGGGCCAGTGAGGAACCTGGACTGCCCTGTCCACTGACAAACCCAGGGGCCCCCAGGCATGGGGAGCACATGGTCCATGCTGGGTGGGCCTGGGCATGCCAGGGCCCTGGCCCTGCTGTGGAAAATGGCTGTGTCAGAAGGGAAGCCTTGAATTTGTGTAAAATGTCAACCAAGCAACCCTAGGCTTTCACCAACAGCCCAGGTCACAACCATTTAGGCAATACTCGGTGCTCAGATGGAAGACAGGATTCCCCTCCCCTCCAGGCCCTCAGTGTCCTTCGAAAGGGATTTTAAAGTGGGCATTAAGGCATTCAAAGCCAGGAGCAAGAAGGCTAAACACAGGGGGACTGGGTGCTGATAGCTCACAGTCATGAGGTGTCCTGTGGCCTTACCAAACATTTGAACCAACTGTGAACACAGAACCTGAAATTTTGCATTACCCGATGCTCTTTTGTGTGAAGGGAAGAGATACTGTAGGTCATTCACTGGTATTCAGGGGTCTCAGATCACAGTCCTGGCACTGCCTGACCATCATTTCCAAATAGAGGGGCTGGAAAGCAGAATGCTGGTGCAGTTTTACACCCAGTGTTATGCACATTCAGGAGTTCCTGAAGTATTATGCTTCAGGATTTAAACTCTGACAGACTGATTTTTCACCATAAGGTAATGAGTACAACATCTTCCCAGTCTATCAGATGCTGAGACTGAGTGTTCCTGAATCTGCAGGCAGCCTGGCAGGTTGAAATAATAGCTCTGAGATGTGAAATTTCTTTCCTTTCATCCCTGTTCCAGCATGTTCAAAGCAGTAGTCTGACTCCTTTAGACAGGAGTATCTGTGTAGAGGAAAAATGCCCAAGGCAGGGCTGAGGGGTGAAGACAGCTCCTTCTGAGAGGCTAGATACATTATCTACCAAAGTACTGCTTAGCTCCTCAAGAACGTCTCCTGTCCCCAGAGCGTTTCATAAACATTAATTAGCCAAGCCTCCCAACATGCATGCCATTCCTGACAGATGTTTGTCTAACCAGTCCTTGAGACTAAGGGAGACTCCACAGTCTCTCCAAAGCAATCTGTGGGGGTACTTCACCCTCCTCCCAGCTTAAAAGCTGGTCCTAAGCCTTCCTTTCAGCAATCAGCACAGGTTTTCATACATCCTTCCTATCCCTCTCGCCCTCTGTGCTCCCTAACAGCAGCTCACTATTGCCTCTTCTGGCCCTTGGGTTCTCCCTGGCCTCACACCTTGCAGAACAGAGCAAAAACTTCTCTCCAGCATCATCCTTCCCTCCCTCCATCCTGCCTGTCAGGCAGACTACCGCGAACTTTGTGGTGCTTAAGCCACTGCACTTTAGCTGCACTCTGCCTTTGCTTTTCCTGGCCTTTTTTTCCCCCCCAAGAACCAGGCTCACTTTTCACCCTTACGGCTGTTCTTGCACTGCTTTAACGGGGTGTTTATTTACCTCTGACCTCCATCCACGTGTGAGATGACTGTACGTGTCAAGCGGCGAGAGACTGAAGTCCCCAGGGAGGCGTCGCACAGCCCCACGGCCTCCAGCCCGGCAGAGGCAGTCGGTTACTGCAAGGGCCGACGGTGCTCTAGGTCCCCCGGGCAAGGAAGGCTTGTGAGGAGATCGGTGCCGGTCTGCTGGGAGCGAAGCCTCGGGGACACTAACAGCGCTCCCCACAAGGAGCCGCAGTGAGGGGCTGAGGGGAGGCGAGCGCCCCTCAGGGCTGTGAAACGCGGCCCCTCTCCGTCACTCCCTTCTCCTCCCCCCTCCTCTCCTGCCCAACGCCGCGTCCCGTTGGGACAGCGCCGCAGGTGCAAGCGAGGGGTGCGTAAGCAGCCGGCCCCGCGTTTAATCCCAACGTTTGAGCCCGGTACGGCCCGCGCCGCCGCCGGGGGTCGCCGCGCGGCCTGTGCGGCCGTTAACGGCTCCCCGCCCGCAGGGGGCGCGCGCAGGGCGGCGCCCGCCTCGCGAGGCGGCGCGGGGGAGGGGGAGGCGGTGTGGGGGAGGGCCCGACCACGCGTCGCCGCGGCGCATGCGCGGGCGGCGCCGCGCGGGGCGGGGCGCCGCCGCCGCGCCTGCGCCCTGGCCGCCAGCCGTGCGGGCGAGGAAGGGGCGCGCGGAGCGCTGAGCGGCGGCGGCGGCGCTCCCCGCGGCCGACCCCGCCCCTCGCGGCCCGCCGGCCGCGCCGCGCCACCGCGCCGCCCTCCGCGGGGGCGACCGCCGAGAGCCGGGGGGAGGGGAATGCAGCAGCCGCCTCCCCCCCCCGCCGCTGGGGGCCTGCCGGCGGCGGCGGCGGCGGCGGCAGCAGGGGGCCGCCGCGCCTCGCTCTGAGGGGCCCGCGGCCGCGCCGCCGGGGGCCGCCGCCGCCGCCGCCGCCATGCAGGCGCCGCCGCTCGGCTACGAGTTCTTCAGCGAGGAGAACGCGCCCAAGTGGCGGGGGCTCCTGGTGCCCGCCCTGAAGAAGGTGAGCGGGGGCGGGGGGCCGCGCCGGGCCTGGGAGCGCCGGGCCTGGGAGCGCCGCGGCGAGCCCGCCCCGGGCGCGGCGCCTCGGCGGCCGGGCCCGCGGAGCCGCCGAGCCGCCGAGCCGCCTCGCGGCGCCGGTCGCCGCTCCCGGCGCTTTCCGCGCTCCGGAAGCGGCGGCTCCGCGCCGGCCGGTGCCCGCCGAGCGCCGCCGGGGCCGGGCGGGCCGCGGTGGGGCCGGGCGCCTCGCCGCCCGTCGCGGGGAGCCGGCGGGCCGCGCTCCCGCCGAGCTCCCGAGTGACACGTCGGGGCGGGGGGGGGGGGGGGGCAGGAATCGTCTTCCTGAGCCGCCGCTGCTGAGAGGCTTTGGGTTAATTAGTGTTCAGGTTTAATGGCTCTTAGTTAAGCCTGTCTCGGTGTAAGGGCTCCTCGCTGAGGAGGCTCCATCGGGGCGAAGCAGGGCGCCTTGCTGCCTCGGGAGGGGGCAGCTGGGGTCTGCGGCGTGGAAGGAGTTTATCTGGAGGAGGGGAAAAAATCGCCGGGGCTGCTTTTCCGCTCCTGTAGTCAGAGCGCAGAAAGTGGAAGACTTGAGATTAACCGGAGGCTTCAGACACTCTTACTTGAACCGGCTTCAGATCACAGGACTCTGTCAATGCTTTTTAGTCATACGCAGCCGCATTTTGCAAGTCCGCTTGGTTATAGCAACTAACTGCAACTTTTGCGCCGAAGACTTGCGCCTGGGGCTAGCTGAACTGCTGGGTTCCCCAGCACAGATTGGAAGTCTTGGGTGTTGCAGTTGTACCCGTTCAGTATTTCTTCCTAATTTCCTCTTGCAGTGCGTTGCCTATGTTTTTCTGGGCATGCTCTTTGAGATCTCCAGCACTGTGTGGTTTCATCCAGTTCTTGGAAGTCGTCTTTCTTGTCTCATCTGTAGTGCATGCTGTTAATGTCTTATCCTTGATCATTAGTCACTTTTTTGAAAATAAACTTTTGGGCTAACCGTATGACCCAGGCTAACCCTGCTTCTTATGGTGCTTTTAAGCACCTGGACAGCCAGCCAGCTGAAGCTTGGTTGGAACCCAGAGCTACCAAGGTCTGAACCCAGGAGAGCTTGTTTCTTTGATGGGTGGGTTACTCGCTGGTGTAGCAAAGGTTTGTCAAGTTTGGAACGAAGCTCCGTGCTAAGTACTGGAGGAAAAGAGCAAGGATCCAAAGGCAAATATGAGTTGAGACGTTGGAATTACTTGCTACATTTGAAGCACTAGATTTCATCCCAGTGGACAAGCCATTCACAGAGCTACCCTGGATTAAAGATCCTCGCTGAAGGAGCTGGATGAATACTTTGGGGAAAAAGAGACAAGGAATTCTGGAGTTGGAAGTCAACAGAGAAGGCCAACGATGATGAGTTATGAAGGATGACAAACTGGCCAAGCAAGGTATGTGGTCTTGGTTTCATTGTGTTATGCTCTATTTCTTGTTGTGTGCAGAGGGGTGGTGGTGAGGGGAGGCAGAGTGAAGTGGAGTTACTGTTGAAGACTTTTCTCCACTCAAACTTGCAAAAGTATGGCAGATGTTAACTCTTCTAACCTCAGTTCTTCATGAGATCACCACCTGTTTCTTATCTTCTCTCAGGCTATAGTCCAGTGTGCTCCAGAATCGTAGTCCTCTTTGCTTACTATTCCTGTCCCTGTAAATGTAGAAATGAAGCATCTGTCCATATTGCCATCTACTTTACTGAACAGCTGGATACTCTAGTTACAGGAAACTTAAATGGCAAATGAAAACATTAAAGCTAATGGAAAAGCCAAATAGAGTATTTTACTAACTTGTATAGGTACACATGGTTGCGGCTAGGGTGTTTAATCCTGATGGGCCCCCTAAAGTAATGAACGTAACTGGCAGGTAAAACAGTCAAAGTAAGCATGTTGCAGTTTTGATCATCTTCTTTATCGTTGAATTGTTCAGAAAACAGAGATGATACTGCAGCTTTGCGGTCAGTGGGCTTGAGACGTTGACCCTTTGCTGTGCTGTAGGCCAAGCCTATAGCTAGAGGCCAGCCTGTGCAGCTGGTAAAATAGAGAATGTGGCAGCATATGCCAGCAGGGTCAAAGGGCAGAACTGGCCTGGAGGGAAATATAGTGCCCTGCAGCTTTCTCTGCTAAGTTGCCAGAGTAAGCTGTCTCAGTCAGAGTCAGATTACTTGATGCTCATGTGCATCCCATGGTTACTAGAAGAGGGCTTTTTCCTTATGACTTCCAGTTAGCTGGCCAGATTCTGATGCTCAGTCTCAGGTAGTGACAGCAAGCAGCTTACTGAACTCTCCCTTAAAGCCAGTTAGATCTACAGACGGGATTGTGATGTTTTCCTGTGTTGGAAATGAGACTTGATGATTTGGAAAGGCCTGTATTGAAGAGATATCTTTGATTAGGAGAGTAGCATTTTTTTTTATTTAATGTTGCTAAAGTATGTATACCAGGATGGAGTGTTCCCAGCCACCAGGGAGAGCTACCACACGTGGACTGAATCATTAAACTGCCATTACCCTTTTGTAACTTTGAGTTGGCTTGTAGTATGGAGTCCAAATTACAGCCCCAGAAACAATTGCTTGAAAGCTAGGCGTTGTTAAACCAGTGCAAATGTGTATTTTTCCCAAGGAGGAGTTCTGATTCCAAGTTTTTTTTCAAACAACAAAAAACAGAATATGTAGTAAGAATAAATCTCTTCCTACATCAATGAACTCTTAGGAAAGTATGCCTTGTCTTTCATTAGATATGGACCTTAACAATAGACTCTGTAATGCACTGTCTTTGCATGAAACAGCTGCATTCACAAAAAGCAGCATTTGTACCCTTCAGATCATAATGTAATCCCTTTTCTTCCAATTCTCCTTCAGATGCTGTCAAGATAGACTCCAGTGTACTCAATTAGGAAGAAAATGATGTGTACTCTGAGATGTTTCTCTGCCTGGTCACTGTTATTTTGAAGCAACAAAAAAAGAGTGTTAAAGAGATCCCTTAGTGGCTGGCGAAAGACAGTAATCTTGATGATGAGGTACAAGAAAAGGAAGTAAGAATAACACCTGTTGTTTGAAATTGTAATTGCGGAGAAGGACAGAAGGTGAGATGCTGGTGCTGAAGACAGAGGATTCAAGATGTACAAAACAACAGAGCTCTTGAGTGGCTGGAGATGGAGATATGTGACTTTTAATACACCTTGGAGAACAGACTCAAAAGGAATGTCTGCAAATCAATGCCTCTTCCAACCTTGGTGTTCCTTTACTAGTGATTTTATACATGCACTTTCTTCTGACCAGAATTTTTTTGGATAGTTTTTCCTAAACATCTTCCCTTGTGGCTTCATCTTGCTTGTATAACTTTCATTTATGCAGTAGGAGTTTCTCTGCACACCTATGACTTGCTTCTTCCCTGATATGTTACGGATTGGTATCTTAAGCAACTTAACAACTGAGAGAGATAGAAGGACTTTCTTACCACGCAAATATTCCACTGTTTTGAAGTAGCTGAGCAATTAACAAGGCTAGGTGTGTAAGGGGTGCTCTCAGAGTTTATTGTGGTCAAAACGATTGGATGGAAGTTGATTGACAGCTTAAGGGGGATTTGTTTCTTCAGTTAAGGCAAAAGCGTGCTTCCAGATACTCTGTATATTATGCAGTCAGTCTTCTGTACCTTTCATGGAGCAAAAGAGACAAGAGAAGTGTCTTAAGTGACTTCAGAATACTCAGGAAGCCATGGCTGACTGAAATATTTCTACCTCTTTTAATTAGCTGATTCTTCAAATTAATGACACTCCAATTGCTGCTTGTTACTCAAAATGGCAATAGGTGTTCTGAGCGCTGCTTTACTGCAGATATAGGGCATCCTTAGTTTCTGGTGGCTTTGGCTTCTCTGTACTTCTGATGGCTATGGAGAATAAAGTTAAAACACTCCTACAGTTCAAGTCTTACTGTAACTACTTTCATTTGCTGACTGCTGCTGTGTAGTGCTGCTGCCTTGATGTAAGAGAGATGTTAGCTAAAATCAGAAGAAATTCATTGAGGCTGCAAGATTCTGAAGTATGGATCTAAGACATCTGTATTTCATTTAATTTACTGAATTTTTAACTGGTCAAGGTAACAAAACATTAGGTAATAACACAAGACAGGATTGCCATGTATCATCAGAATTCTAGCAAAAAATGATAAAAAAACGCACGCAAACTTTCTGTAAAATATTTCTTCTTGGAGTGCTTAAGTAACAAGCAGTTATTTGTCAGTAGTACTGTAGTCATTGAAGAAAGGTTACAAAAGACATGTTGAGTAAAAATAAGGGCTATAACATTAGTGAAGACTTTCAAACTAATTGAAGAAAATTCCTGGAAAAAAAATTCTGCCGTGCTATTAAAAATCTGTTGGACAAACTAGCCGCAAAGGCCTGTTTTTGCTACCTCTCTGTACTTAGTATTTTGAAGGCTTAGGAAAATACTTGTAATCAGTAAAATCTTGCCCTGTCTGAAATCCTTTTGGAAGGTACCTTGGTCTGTGACTTGGGAGGGGTGTTAGAGGCCAGGCTTCTTTCCAACTTGAGATAATGTAATGAAAACCATAGTTTTCTTTTAAACCTTTTTCCCCCCTCTGGTGGCAGGATAATATTCAGCATCCCAGTAGGCAGCTATGTCTTTCTTTCCTTTTACAATCTTTATCTTTTCTTTAGCGTGACTTTTCTTTTTTTGTTGTTTTTTTGTTTGTTTCCTGTAGACACTTTCTTACAAGCACTTCAGCGGCCACCAAGAACAGTGGTACCTGTGCTCAGTAGTGAAGTAGAATTGTTCTTTAGCATACATCATTATTTGATTCATACTTCTACTTTTTGCCAGAATCCCAATAGATGGGTAGTCTTGCCCAGATATGGAAAAGATGATCTCTTCCTAACATTAGATGCTTCATTTTCATTTCGGTACTCCATTATGTAACTAACTCTAGAATGATTTCCTTCTGTTTTGCACCTTTTGGAAGCTGTTAGAGCTTCTACTGTTCCTGCTGGGACACAATTCTGTGGTTGTCTCTGCACAGTCTTCTAGTACGTAGGGGTTTTTTTGTATGTTCTGTATTTAGCAGAACAAAAACTGAGAACTGCAAGCCTGATTGCATTGACTGTTAATGATGACTGGGGAGCGTTGAGCTTGTATTTGTAGCTTCATGCTCAGCATAAAGGAGGCCTTTTTTCTTGGAGACAAGGTGACTCTGAAGAAGAGGTAACTTGAAGTTGTTGCTGTGAAAGTTTGGTTTCATATCAATCAGATTGTTAAATTTACTGTGCGAGTCTTCCTTTCTTACCTGTTGTCAAATCTCTCTTAAGCACAGAATAAATTACTGTATATCAGTCTAGACTCTATTTTGAATTATTGTGTGACCAACCTAGGAATTGTTCTGCTGGACCGGTCAGAGACTAAACCTCTGTGTAAGCTGAATCTGTCTAATCTGCATTCTTTCAACTGAACCCTGTTGTTGGATTTGGTTTAGATGCCTGCTGCTTCCCATGAGGCTTGTGGATGCATATATATTGTAGTTTATGATGTAAAGTTTGAAGGGCGTGGTTTGAGAAAGGTCTATGTAAAATAAGTTGCTAAAGAGTTATAAAATAAGATGGTAAATATGATATTTTTATCTTTGTATTGTTCATTAAACTTTCTAATTGGGCTTCATGGACTTTTTCTGACAGCTTGTCAGAAAGCTCGTTACCTAATTTTTAAGCTGTTGCTGTTCCTGAGAGAAATTGTTTGCTCTTGTCAAATAAAAAAAGCCCTCAGTGGTCATACCATAGGATTTTCCTAAAGTACTACAAGTTTTCTTTTTTAGCCAGACACTGCGTGTCTCTGCTCTTGTTCTTGAGCAGAGAGTGGAAAGCTGTTCAAGAAATGCTTGCTCTGCTTATCTTTTAATTAAAAAAGATCCCAGGTCTCTCCCTTTTGAAAATTATGAAAAGATTGAGAGGATTGAACATTCAAAAAAAGCAGTCAGGTAAGTTGAGTGACAACTGGAGCAGTGGCGACAAGGATTTCTAGTGGATCTAAATTGTATATGCCCATTAGAATTTGGTGGGGTATTTTGATGCACTGAAGTTTCTGTAAAAGATCTTAAGCTGTTCTTTCAGAAGTTTTTTCTTATCGTAAGATAGACATTTTGGTGTGCGTGTGTAGGAGGGAAGGGATGGGTTCTGTCATTATTTAAGGGAGAGGTTAAATGTTTAGATAAGTATCTTATCTAAACATCACCACACTTCAGAAGTTGTTAGTCTGTTTTTTATCGTGTGGATTCCTAACACGGGATTGTGAATGATCTGGTGGGATTCAAGCCATGCTCCCTCCTTTCAAGGGTGATAAAGCAGGGTGGCCCAGTTTTTTTAATTTAAAATCTGAGTTGACTTTATGAAAAAGATGGAAACCCCCAGTAATTTGATCTTCTTTTTTGTAACTGGTCATGTGACAGTGTATGCTAACAGATGTTCTCATTTCTTGTCTTCTCTTACTAAATCTTGCATCTTATCCAGTGTTGCATCACGTCTTAGATTAACTGCTTGGGACTTGCTTTGAGTACTCTAAAATTCACTGTTTCAATCTCAATCTGAGCCTTTAGGTACTATGGTAGCTCAGATACTAAAATTACATGGTTCTGTGATAATTGTATACCGCGCTATCCTGTAATTTTGCTCGTTAGTCTAGTAGTTTTCTTGCTTTCTGTTGTATGACTTTGAAACCTAAATGATACTATACCTCACTTGAGTAGCATTGCAACTTATTTACTACCTACTTAACATAGACAAGCTGCGTTAGTAGGCAAATGGTACCTGCTGATGTTTTTCTCTGATGAGGTGGATATTCTGCTTGAGCAGAGCTTGCTAGTGCCAGAAGATGATGGCCTTTGAGAAGAGGGATGTAATTACCCCCAAACATAAACGCTTAGGAGACACGTTGGGAACTTTTATCTTCTGAACCAGAAGCAGGTTATCTTTGTTGACTCTGTTTTGGCTGACTGTGCATAATGTTTCGGGTCACAGCCTGACGCGATTCTCTTGTTTGTTCTTATTCATATAGAATCTGTATTACAGACTGAAAGCGTATGATGAGACTATTTAAGTCTAGAATCTGTTTTCCAAGCAAAGGAGAAAACAGCCATTCTTCATCACCCTGGTTTACCATGTTCTGTATTCTTACTGTCTGATTAGCTAAGTAATTCAACGCTTTTCGAAATACAAAATGCTAGAGTATATTGTAGGGTCAGTGTAATGTTAATTTGTTCAGCTCTGCTTGAAAAAAAGGGAAAAAGACAGACAGCATCTTCCAGGCAGCTCATATCAGCTCTGATCTTTGAGAGAACATTTGTGCAAGTCTGTAATTTCTGGTGGTGTTTAGATGCTCCAAGACAGCGCAGTATTTCAGGCATCAGTGTTTGCATTATAAATAATGCTTGGGACTGCTGGGCATGCTGCTACTCGGGTACCTCCAAAAGCACGCTCTGTAGCTATGCACGGTGAATTTCTTGGCAAAAATGAAATGAACGGCACAGTCAAAATGCTTGCTTTAGCTAGTCAGCTGGAGGAGAGTTCTCCTGTTCTGTTTTTGGTCGAGTGCTTTTAAGTTAGAGCAATAAATTTTGGAGATGTTCTTTAAGACCCGCTGTGTATGGGTACACAATCTGCAAGTAGCTAAACCCATGATCTAGCATATTTAAATCTTAACAGCAGTTATATGAACACCAGGACTATGCCCAGACATGAAGTTTCCAAACTAATGAGCGCCCTAGCAGGCAAGTGGATTTCTAGTTGAGGCTGCTGTGCATTTGAACTTCATAACAGATATAATTCACGCTATAACTGCAAATAGGAATGAAAACTCAGCTGTGAAATTAAATAATTATGGCAGCAATATTTGAATATAGGCACGGGTTTAATATTTGGATGAGACAGATTGTTGGGTTTTGATTTAAGGTGGTTAAGTTCTTTTGTTAGTGACTGGGTGAACTGGAGGCATTTAGAGTTGGGTGCTGTGGAATGGTAAAATGATGAAATTGGGACTTGAAATATCTGTTGCGAAAGTTAGCAGTCAGCTTGCTCTGGCATAATATTTGCTATTGCTGTTTAGGACTGAGGTTAAACTACCTGTCAGTTTAAGCTCTGAAGCGTTGTGCTTTGCATGCCTGAAATTTAAACTGGTTAAAACTGCCCTATTTGTTAACTATGAGAGTGCAAAGAAAAGCCGTGCTGCAGACTTGTTTCTGAAGTTAAATAACTATCTAGAAAAACGAATTGGTAACCTGACCCTTTGGGAGAAGCAAGAAGGATTGTGCCTCAATAGATTTACGCCAGTGGGAATTTACAGACAGTTATGACATATATGTAAACTTCATCTATCGTGGGGACCAAACTTTCAAAGAGTCTGAACTGCCACTTAATGCCAGTACAGTGTTGTGTGTTTTTTAAAGTGTTTTCTATTCTAGAGGCTGGCTTCCCTTTTTTTTTTTTTTTTTTTTTTTTTTTTTTTTTTTTAAAGGAGGAGGAGTGCAGAAGCAGACTTCGGACACTTCTAAACCAAACTTACTAGTGGGAGCTAATTGATGATGGGTTAAATCATTTGAAGGCAAAATACTGCTGAGATTTGAAGGAACAATCCCTGTTTCCGTAGTGCTCTACCTTTGAATAAGTTCCGTATTCATGTTATGATAGCGTGAGTGGCATACAATGAGCTGGAAAAGAGAGAGAACCCCTACTTAAAGCTGATTGTACAAAAAATGGTGTAAGAGCTAGGGAAAAGACAAATGTATGCAGTGTTTTTTAAACAGTTTTCCTAATTACCCTGCTAAGCGCTGTTATTAATTAGTTGTTTTCTTGACATTAAATGTTACTAACAGCAATTTGAGTGCATTTAACTTTTGAGGTTTATATTTCTACGAAGTGTAAATTAATGTTTCACTTAAATCTGTCTGGTGTGTCTTAGCAGAGCTGCAGTGCACACAATTCTGGTTGGGTTTTTTTAAACTGTGTTTTGATCTTTTTTTTTTTGTCAGCTTCTCTGGAAGTAAGAGCATGTGGTTTGGGGAAGAGTGAAATTCAAAGCTTGAATTCTATTTCATACAGGTTCAGGTGCAAGTCCATCCTAAACTTTCCTCTACTGAAGATGCTTTACAGTATGTCGAGGAGTTAATTCTCCAGTTGTTAAATATGTTGTGTCAAGCCCAGCCAAGAAGTTTTCTGGATGTAGAGGTATAGTGAATGTTTATTACAAGTCTGATCTGTGTCTTACAGCTTAATTTGAACTATTGTATGAAAAGTCTAATATATTAATCATTGCAAAATGTAAAATTGAATACACAGTATAAGAAAGAAAAACAGTAATCATGTATCTTTATGTATCAGTTAGAGCCTTCAGCATAAAACCTGTTTTGGTCTGAGTTACCTAATAGCTTTTTTTCATATCAATTGAATTTGTTGTTCAATACACAGTAAAACTGTCTTTGTGTAATGTCTGTGGGTAAAGCTGACTGGTTTCTTTCAAAAGACCTTTTTGCACTTGTATTGCATTCAAACTATAGCTGCTTAGTCTGAAACTTTATGCTGCTTTCTCAGCATGATGATTTAGGCTGATTTCTCTCCTTACTTATGCCCCCCCCTCCCCCCAGCAATTTGAACAAAAATAGTGCAGTCACTTTCTCAGAATGAGTTAAGGAAGACTTTTCCTCTACATTGAAACCTCTTAGAATTATTTTTTTGAAGATCTACAAACTGCATTGCTCGGAGAAGCCTGAAATTTGAGAGGAGGGGTATACATTTTATTTCCATCTGAGAAGCAGCCTAAGCTATAAGTTTATAGCTATAATTTTAGACTTTTTAATTTAGCTATGATCTTATAGCTTAGCTAAGTTATAAGCTATAAGCTCATGAACATCTTGGTGGCCCTTGTGCTTCACCACCTATGGAAGATGTCTGCCCAGTTACAGGCATACCTCAGAGATATTGCGGGTTTGGTTCCAGACCACTGCAATAAAGCAAATATTGCAATAAAGCAAGTCACATGAATTTTTTGGTTTCCCAGTGCATATGAAAGTTATGTTTAAACTAGACTGTAGTCTATTAAATGTGCGATAGCATTATGTCTAAAAAAAAAAGTACATACTTTAAAAGAATACTTTATAGCTAAAAAATGCTAACCATCATCTGAGCCTTCAGTGAGTTGTAATCTCTTTGCTGATGGAGGGTCTTGCCTCAGTGTTGATGGCTGCTGACTGATTAGGGTGGTGGTTGCTGAAGGTTGGGGTGGCTGTGGCAATTTCTTAAAATAAGACAGCAATGAAGTTTGCCGCATCGATTGACTCTTCCTTTCACGAAGGATTTCTCTGTAGCATGTGATGCTGTTTGATAGCATTTTACCCACAATAGAACTTCTTTCAAAACTGGAGTCGGTCCTCTCAAACCCTGCTGCTGCTTTATCAACTAGGTTTATGTCATACTCTAAATCCTTTGTTGTCATTCCAACAATGTTCACAGCATCTTTCCCGGGAGTAGATTCCATCTCGAGAAAACACTTTCTTTGCTCATCCATAAGAAGCAACTCCTCATCCGTTAAAGTTTTATCACGAGATTGCAGCAAGTCAGTCACGTCTTCAGGCTCCGCTTCTAATTCTGGTTCTCTTGCTGTTTCCACCACATCTGCAGTTACTTCCTCCACGGAAGTCTTGAACCCCTCAAAGTCATCCATGAGGGTTGGAATCAACTTCTTCCAAACTCCTGTGAATGTTGATATTTTGACCTCCTCCCGTGAATCATGAATGTTCTTAATGGCATCTAGAATCCTTTCCAGAAGGTTTTTAATTTACTTTGCCCGGAGCCATCAGAGGAATCGCTATCTATGGCAGCTATAGCCTTACGAAATGTGTTTCTTAAATAATAAGACAACTTGAAAGTTGAAATTACTCCTTGATCCATGGGCTGCAGAATGGATGTTGTGTTAGCAGGCATGAAAACAACATTAGTCTCACTGTACATCTCCATCAAGCTCTTGGGTGACCAGGTGCATTGTCAATGAGCAGAAAGAGATTCCTTTCAAAATATTACTGAGCAGTAGGTCTCAACAGTGGGCTTAAAATATTCAGTAAAGCATGTTGTAAACAGATGTGCTGTCATCCAGGCTTTGTTGTTCCATTTACAGAGCACAGGCAGAGTAGATTTAGCGTAATTCTTAAGGGCCCTAGGATTTTGGGAATGGTAAATGAGCCTTGCCTTCAACTTAAAGTCACCAGCTGTATTAGCCCCTAACAAGAGAGTCAGCCTGTTCTTTGAAGCTTTGGAGCCAGGCATTGACTTCTCCTTTCTAGCTATGAAAGTCCTAGAGGGCATCTTCTTCCAACATAAGGCTGTTTTGTCTTGAACACTGAACATCTGTTGTTTAGTGTAGCCACCTTCATCAATTCTCTTAGCTAGATCTTCTGGATAACTTGCTGCAGCTTCTACATCAGCACTTGCTGCTTCACCTTGCGCTTTTATGGTATGGAGATGACTTCTTTCCTTAAACCTCATGAACCAACCTCTGCTAGCTTCAGACTTCTCTTCTGCAGCTTCCTCACCTCTCTCAGCCTTCATAGAATTGAAGAGAGTTCGGGCCTTGCTCTGGATTCGGCTTTGGCTTAAGGGAATGCTGTGGCTGGTTTGATCTTCTATCCAGGCCACTACAACTTTCTCCATATTAGCAATAAGGCTGTTTCACTTTCTTATCATTTGTGTGTTCACTGGAGTAGCACTCTGACTTTCCTTCAAGACCTTTTCCTTTCCCTTACAACTTGGGGAACTGTTTGGGGCAAGAGGCCGAGCTTTCGGCCTCTCTCGGCTTTCGACGTGCCTTCCTCACTAAGCTTCATCATTTCTAGCTTTTGATTTCAAGGAAGAGACGTGAGACTCTTCCTTTCACTTGAACGCTTAGAGACCATTGTAGGGTTATTAATTGCCCTAATTTCAAGATTGTTGTGTCTCAGGGAGACACAGACTAGGGAGGCCCAAGGAGAGGGAGGCAGATGGGGGAATGGCCAGTCAGTGGAGCAGTTGGGACACACACAACATTTATCAATTAAGCTCGCCATCTTATGTGGGCGCAGTTCATGGTGCCCCAAAACAATTGCAGTAATAACATCAAAGATCACAGATCACCATAACAGATATCATAATAAAAAAGTTTGAAATATTGCAGGAATTACCCAAATGTGACACAGAGGCGCAAAGTGAGCACATGCTGTTAGAAAAATGGTGCCAATAGACTTGCTTGACACAGGGTTGCCACAAGCCTTCAATTTGAAAAAAAAAAAAAAAAAAAAAAAGCAGTAACTGTGAAGCGCAGTGAAGCGAAGCGCAATAAAACGAGGTATGCCTGTACAGACTGCATCTGCAGTGTGCGTGCTGCTTTTCCAGTAGCTGGGGGCTGTGGCTGTGCCAGGTTAGGTAACAAAACAAGATGCAACTTCCTTAAGGTCTGAAGAAAGCGGTGCTGACAGCTCCCTGCCAGAGAAGTGCAGGGGGCTGAGGAGCTAAGAGGCTGTGGACAAAGGCTTGTGATTACAGTGAGGCTGGAAAGCCAAGAAATAGCTGTCCTTTAACTCAGGATTCGTGAATTCCTTCCTTTCTCTTCTCTCTTAATTGCTAACCCCTGTAATGGTGTTTCAGTGTCCCCTCTAGTGGCTGGCCTGTACTGCAACAATTATTTCTGGTGTTAGCTCAGGTGACAGAGGTGTTTGAAAGAGTCTGTGCAAGTTTTTTTTGTTAGCATTGTTGAGCACAGCATTAAACATGGTGTTATATTAAGAGCCTATGGTTGTGAAGTCAAGCCCTTAGGATGAGAAATGCAAGAATTAAAGGTGATCAAGCAACCTCAATTTACCCCCTTTGTGTTTATGCATGATGATGCTGTCTTTAATTATATGGTCATATGCATTTATTTTCCCCCCAGGACACCTTCGTTGTTCAGTCAGCAGATTAGACTATGCTAGGGGAATGAATCAGTATTGGATAGTGAGTGAGACTTGTCTGTAGGACCTCTCCTTTCCTTGAAGTGCAGATGGGGGGAGGGGGGGGAACGCTGTACTTTGGAAAGTTGGGTGCCACCTTTACAGAGCTCAGTTTTTGTAAAAGAGGTTTTGTTTGCATACCTTGCCTTGTAGGAGTTCTTCCTAAGTGGGCATTAATTTCATCTTCCTCATTTCATTGTTGCTCAAATTGGGGTTGTATTTTCATAAGTGAGCACTCGCAACCGAAACAGACAGTGGGAGCTGTGGTCTGAAGAAGAAAAAAGTGAAGTTATCCAAGAAATTGGATTACTGGCATCTTTAGTTGGACTCCAGGGCTACCAAAACCAGTTTTTGAACCTGCAGAGACCTGCGTGCAAGTCCCAGCAGGGAAGCCATTCAAAGCATAGGAGAGTGGTGTGTGTTCAGGCTCCCTGTCTGCTGGAAGGAATAAACTGTGAGGGAAATCATTTGGTCCAACTACAGTCTGGGCATATTTGGTCCAACTGTAGTCTGTAAAACTAGTTTTTGAAAAATATGGATGTTGTTGGACATTGTTTGTGAACATGTTCATTGCTGTCTTCAGAGTGGTTTCTGTGTGAGTAATACACAATATGGACCACATGCTGATCAGTGAAGGTAAAGCAGAAAATGCATAGCATCTCATTCAGTGACCGGTATCCACTCTATACATGGAATGAAGTGCTATGATAACATGCAGTCATGTACTTAAATGCTGAATTATCAGGCATGTTCACAAAGGGAACAAATTGCACCTGCAAGGGGAGCTTAATTCTGGCATTTCTCATATTTTGAACACTAGATTTTTCTGTGTTAATGATATTCTGATACTCAAACTATTGAATTCACAGATATGTAAGCTTTTATAGTTGAAATATTAACATCAAACATTCTTTTGTTAAGTAATGGAAAGCACCTTCTTAATGTAGTAATATAGCTGAACTCATTCAGATTATGCACTTACCCTTTAGTACTGTCTTCTCTTTAAGGATCGTGTTCAAAAAAGTTTTCCCCACCCTATTGATAAATGGGCAATAGCTGATGCCCAGTCTGCTATTGAGAAGAGGAAACGAAGAAATCCGTTATCTCTCCCAGTAGAAAAAATTCATCCTTTATTAAAGGTAAGTAGTCATATAACTTTGCCTTCACAGTGTAACTAAAAGTAATCACCTTTGTTTCATGTAATGTGTGTATGCTGTCTGAAATGCAAATAAAAAGGAATAAGAAAGCTATCTGTATTTTCATGTTACATAATTTCATTTTCAGTGTTTCCAGTTTAGTGAATTGTATGTATTTTTTCATTTAAACATTTAGGACTTTATTTCCAGAAACTTCTTGATTGTTTTCTTGGGGTTACACAAATGAAAAAAGAACAGTCACATTTGTAGCAAATGAGTGCTTAGCTTTGTTTATCCAACAGAGAATTAACTCATTTTAAAGAGAGGCTTTTGGGGAGAATTCTTGTCTGTTGTCACCTCCACATTTAATAGCAGACTAGCATCTGTGGTGATACTGTTTCCCCTCTAGGCCTACAGACTACTGTACTTGCATTACTGGAATACACTGTAGATATGTGGTGAATGTTTATTGAGTAGGGTCTTAAACTTCTGATTTTTAATTGTATCCTATGGTATATATTTGATCAACTGACTAACAGTGGAACACTTGTTTTTCCCTTTCAGGAAGTTCTAGGCTACAAAATTGACCACCAAGTATCTGTTTACATAGTGGCAGTATTAGAATACATTTCTGCAGACATCTTAAAATTGGTTGGGAACTATGTGCGGAATATAAGGCATTATGAGATTACAAAACAAGATATTAAAGTGGCAATGTGTGCTGATAAGGTAAGCATAACTCATTTCTCACGTTAACAGAAAGAAAGGCTTAATTAAGTCTTGAGAGGATAGTGTTTATTCCTTATTGTATACATGGAATGTTGCACACTTAAAAGAATAACTTATTGCACTAAAATATGGTTTCAGTAATATAGCAAAGCTATCAAAAAGCTAATTGAGTTTACAGAGTTGTTCTTTATGCTGGTTAGTAGTTCAGTGTGTCGTCTTTTTGAAGTCTTTACTTCCCTAATCCCAGCAGCATGTGAATGCTTTAAAAATTGCTGGGAAGCAACATTAACTTCAAAATTTAACATTCCTAAGTTGTGATAGTGGAGACTTATTTCATAGCTTGAAAAAAGAAAGCTAAGCTTAAGCATAGGCCTCTTCCCAAAATAAATAAAGCTGTCTTGCTTGTTTAAAAAAAAAAAAAAAAAGGCATGTCAGCCTAATCCTCCTTAGGGGTCCATATTTTCATTTGCAAGTAGTCTTTCCTGTAGCTTCAAAGAGGAGTCACTAGTTTTAGACAGGAGTTGCCTTTCCCCAGTGATCCAGCAGGGCTAGGGCAAGCTCCCTTGGCTGTCTTTCAGGTGTCTGTGCACTCCAGCTTCTATGGCCACCTCATCAGCATCTCAAATTTTACTTCAAGCTTTGTTTTTTGAAATGATGGAAGACACACACACACACACACACACACACACACACACACACACACACCCCTTAAGGGAGGAGAATTCAGAGTCTCTAATCTTGCTGAAGTCTAGGGATTTTGAGGCTTACCACCTCTTTTCAGTGCTTGATCTTGGTCTGTCTTAATCAGTGTCTTTAGCTGGACTTGTCTCTGTGTTTCAGTGAGTGTCTTGTTCATCCTTGCTTCCCCTGCTCAGTCTCGCTTTCTTCATCTTAATAGAGGGTGAAGAAAGGTATCTTCTGAGATCTTGAAGTGTAAAGTATTTCTCAGTCAGGGCAGTTGTCGTGGTCACTCTTGTACCTTCCTGAGTTGTTGGAGGAAAGCCTTTGAATGTTTGTCATGATAACAGGGACAATGCTGATGCAGCACGGTTCTTTCCATCCTAGGTGAAGCTAGGGAAAAGCAGTTAGCAGAAGAACCATGATGAGGTTGATTTAGGAACTTCCATTACAAGAGGCACTCTTATATTGGAGGAACTCTTAATACATACACAGAAGAGAATTTCGAAAGGCTCTGAAGGAAAGAGCAAGTTTATATTAGGTTCCTACCCCCAAAATACTTTGTTTTTTATTTCCTGAAACAAAACCACCAAAGCAGTTTACATGGCCTCATATGCCTGTTTTTTCTCAAGCGCTTTTGCACTTTTTTACCATCCTTTCCTCTGAAAAATTTTGCCTTGTCTGAAGAAAAAAAAGAAAAAAAAACTTTATTGCAATGCAAACTATTTTTCTTCCACTATCTGTCCATTCCTCTGAATGGAGGACAGACTAAAACATATATCTGGGATATGTTTATTTTGATTAGTTTCTGTGGATTTCATAGGAGCTGGATGTGCCTTATGAATACAGCCTGGAATCTTCTAGCTCAAGTATGCCCTAGGACTGCGTCCATGAAATAATTACAAACACTGGCGCCTCCTTGAATACCTGTATTAGTCCATCTTATTGCCCACAGCGGTGAGCCTGTAATATCCCACTTTCCAGAATTAGTTAGGATTCTGCCTATAATCTGAATTCCATGTAAATTCACTGGCTTTAAAAGATGATTCATCTTCTGTTCTTAGAGTATGTCTTCCAGAAGTCAGTCTTGATGCAAAATGTCCATTGTTCTGCTTTCAGAGATGTTTAAGACCAGGGTGTGTAGCAGGGACCTCTGACTCATTAGGAGGAAGAACCTGCTGCGTGCCCATTTCCCTCCCCACTAGACCTGTACATTATTGGGGAGTGTTAGGAAAAGACCTGGGTGAAGAATGAGTGCTCCAGGTACGCGTGTTTCTTCCAATAATCAGGTCTGATGAACCTACCAGACCATCTCTAGTACTTCTAAATTGCCAGATGTTCTGTGCAGAATACTTCATTTGTCTGATGTGGGTACCCAACATCTTGCTTTATTGATGTCTTCTGGGTAAGTGAATGTAACATAACGTCTTGATTTAAAGAAAGACTTCTGCATATACCAGGCTAAATATCATGTTGTTTATTCAGAAGTTTAATTCTTGAACTCCAGTTTGATATCTATTTTGCAGAACACTTGACTCTTCCACTCTGTTTTCTACCATTTTGAAAGCTCTAGTTCATGTTTAATGCGTCAACCTTTCTTCATGTGGCTCTCAAAGGAGCATTTGATCGTCCTTTGATCGTCCAGTTTGCCACACCTCTGTCATCTTGGTGATTGACAGCAGTCATCTCCATCCCTGGAGCATACAGCTATAGGTTGTCATGGCTTCACCTCCATCTCTTCATAAGGAAGACAGCATGTAAAAGTTCTAATTTATTTTGAGGTTCTTATTTATTGTTTGATATACTTCATGACTTCTGGAGGGGGGTGTAGCTCTGAGCACCAGACTTTTAAATACTGTCCCATCTGTCTCTCCCAGGACAAAGTTATCTTGTGTAATAAACTGCGTATTTTGCTGGCTTGTTCTTAACGTTTTCTACATTGTTGTAGATTAAGTGTGTGGACTCTATTTAGGCTTTCTTTTTTTCTAAAGACACTTGAAGTTAGAATGCACTTTACTAATTTGCAGTCAACATCTCTAGTTTACCTTTAAGCTGTTTTTTTGTCTTTCATAGACAGCAACCTCAAGTATAATTTCCATTAGCCACTTGCTAAGTCATTAGTAATTCCTGGCTCAGATGCCATGTTTGGAAGAAGTATTCAGTAGTCTGCTTAGAAAACCTTTCTTTTGAGAAGTAATTACTAATTGTTTGTGTTTAGTAAGCCTTGCTTGGGCAAATGAGTGAATTAGAACTTTTGGTAGTCAATTTTTAGAAGTCCTTTTGTCTCTGTAGTTCTACAACCCAGCCACTCTCTTTTCCGAAACTGGAGCCCTTCTTTGAGGCTCTGTTTTAACAAGAGGACTTAGGGGCCATTAAGGACAGACCAGGGCATGTACAGTGTGTGGGCAGTCCCAGCAGACATTGCTGACTGAAGCGTTCTGAGGAAAATCATGTATGACTTCCTGTTAAAGCTAAAGGTGAAAAGCCAAATACACATACTTTTTGACATCAGAAAACATAATCTCTCCAGAAATGTAGATTCTGCACAGCAAATACAGAATAACAAAAAATATGGCTAAATGCTATCTTGGTATACTTTGAAGAACTCTTATTTCTTAGAATGATCAATTGATTTTAGGACCACGTTCTTGGAGAGATGTCTGAATTGGTCTAAATGACTGGGGATTCTTCAGAAATTGTCTCTGCAAATAATAGTTCTGTGACTTGCAAAATCATAGCAGTGAATGTTGCTTTTGTAATGCTCAACCAATTGCAGAATGATATGCATAAATCTCCTCTTGCTGATCAGTCTAATTTTATGGCAGTAATAGATTTCCTTCTCCAGTAACTTACTCGTAGATTTTGAAAAGATGATATTTTCACTCTCTGGCTTTCTCCCTCCCTGTTACCTAGGTGTTGATGGATATGTTCCATCAAGATGTAGAAGATTTAAGTGCACTAACTTTATCTGATGAGGAACCCTCCACCTCAGGGGAGCAAACCTATTATGACCTAGTGAAGTCATTTATGGCAGAAGTTCGACAATATATAAGGGAACTAAACCTCATTATCAGAGTTTTTAGAGAGCCATATGCCTCCAACTCCAAATTATTTTCATCTCACGTAAGTATTATGTAAAAATTGTAACCTGCTATAATGTACTGTAAGTCTAGATGAACTTTTCTAGGACTTAACTATTGTCCAGTTTAACATATCCATAGTAGAGAAAGCACTGTTCTTGAGTTCTGAAATGGAAATCGCAAAGGAACACTTGAGAAATACTAATTTCTTCGTAGAAGAAACCACCCAGCTTGTTCTGTTCGCTTGCAGGCATGTATTTTAAGGCTTGTCAATGTTGTTCTTTGCCATTTTTGAATCATAACTCTTTATGCCAATTTGCAGTGTAATTTTTTTAATTTATTATTTATATATATATATTGTAGATGCGTCTGAAATATATTTAGATGTGTCTAAAATAGATTTTAAAAAATCTTATTCTAATTGCAATACTGTTTAACATTTGTATTGTAGCAGAGTAGCTTTGCACATATGTTTTCTCTTAAAATTTTAGTATCTGTTTCTCTGCTGATTTTTTTTCTGTTTCTATTGCTTTTCACAGGATGTAGAAAATATATTTAGTCGTATATCAGATATTCATGAACTTAGTGTGAAATTATTGGGCCATATAGAAGACACTGTTGAAATGACAGATGAAGGTAGTCCTCACCCGTTAGTAGGCAGCTGTTTTGAAGACATGGCTGAGGTAAGAAAATAATTGTGCTTTTTGCTATTTGTGTGCATTTTACTGACCTGCACTTAGATGCTAAAAGTATCTCTGTTCTAGCTGCCTTTGTTTAGGTTGAGATCTTTTCTTCAACGCTTCCCCCCCTCCCCCCAACATCATGAATAGACTGTCCCATTTTTGAGACTACTTTGACCTTACAGTCTTTAGACCTCAGCTTTTGTAGGTCTGTTTCGTGTTTAGTTCTGGGGAGAGCACGCACACACACACACACACACACACACACACACACAGAGTAGTCTAACACTTGTGTCTAGATTTGGACAGGAATGGAAGTATCCTATAAATCAGCTGTAGGTCAGGACTGCTTTAGGGAGACCAAGTTGAGCAAGGGCTTTTTTGCTAGCAGGCTTGCTAACTTGATGAGGAGGATTTTTAAACTAGGCTCGTTAGGGGATGGAGACCAAAGCTCACAGATAATTGAGGAAACGGAAAGAGAAGGGGATGTGCATAAAGGAAAGCATGACAAGAGAGGCTGTCGCACTCTGCCCTTGAGAAAGCTGGATGACTGAGGGCTCATCTGAAGTGTCTGTTTTCCAGGCTGCGTGTGTTTGCGTACCGACAGGAGGATCTGGAACACTGTGCACAGTTGCAGAGCTCTGATGTCACTGGAATTACAGTGATGTGGCAGGAAAGGTTGCGCGATAGAGGGTTGTGTGAATGAATACAAGCATTTAGGAAGGATGGGTAGGGAAGATGAGGTCGGGAGACTTTGCAAAGGGGCAGCTCAAATATACAGAGCTGTCATGAAATGGATAATGGGCCTGTTGAACACTTACAGATCAAGATCAGAGGGGGAGGCTACCAAAGGGGATGTCATGGTGGGGCTTCTGCTGCAGGCTGCCTAATCAAGAAGAGGAAGCAGATGATGCCTTCTTTAAACAAGTAGAAGTAGTCTGATTACAGACCCTGTTTCTCTTGAGAGAATAACCATCTTCACATCTGCTGGGAGGACAACTTACTAGGGCTCAAGTAATCCAGGAGATTTCTGGAGGGCACTGGGGACAGCTTTTTGCAGCAGATGCTAATGGGCCAGCTAGGGAAGGTGCTCCACTCGATACCTTTCTCATGAATAAGGAAGAAATGATGGGACTGTCATACCTAATGGCATGCTTGGCTGCAGTAACCTCGAGGTAGCAGAGTATAAGGTGCTGAGAGAAGTGCAGGAGACAAGTAGCAGACTAAAGACACTAGGCTTTGGGAGAGCAATTCCTGTGTTCAGGGGATTTGTAGACAGAATCACATGGGAAGCTGCCTTGAGGGTTGAAGGAGCTTAGGAGAGCTGGTTGACCTTCAAGAACAGCTTGTTCAAAGCACAAGGAAAATGTATTTCCAGACCCTAAAAATAAAAATAATAAAAAAAAGTTTAAAAAAAAAAAAGGGCAGGTGTAACAAAAGGCCAGGCTGAGCTCATATTGGAGTTTCCTGTTCAGCCAAACACAAAAAGGAAATGTGGGCTTCCCAGGAGGAATGTAAAAACATTGTCTAGGTGGGTGGAAATAGTCTTAGGAGGACTACAACTCAGCTAGAGTTAAACTTGGTGAGGAAAGTGAAGGGGAACAAGAAGGCCTTGTATAGGTAAAAAAAAAAAAAAAAAAAAAAAAAAAAAAGCATAAAAAGGAAGACCAAAGAAAATGTGGGTATCTTGCTCAGTAGTCTGGGAGACCTTTTGACAGAGGACATGAAATGGGCTGCAGTACTGTCTCCTTTGCCCAGTCTTTACTGGCAAGATCTGCTTTTAGGCCTCCCAGTTTTTTATCCTAGTAGCAAAGTTTGGGGGAGAGAGGTAAAGTTAGGGACTATTTATGTAACCTGGATATATGCAAGTCTATGGGGCAAACAGGATGCTGAGGCATCTGGCTAATGTCATTGTAAGGCCACTCTCTAGCATCCTTGAAACTTTGTGGTGATCTGTGGAGGTCCCCAATCACAGAAAGTACAAGCGTTATGCCTGTTTTCAAAAAATCCACTGAGGAGGATCCTGGAACCTACAAGGTGGTCATCCTCACTGCAGTCCCTGGGAAGATTATGGAGCAAATCCTTCTGAAATTCTTGTCCAGGCATATGAAGGCCTAGAAGGTGATTGGGAACTGCCTGCACAGACTTACCAAGGGCAAACTGTACCTGACCAACCTGACTGCCTTTTAAGAGGAGACCACTGGCTCCACGGACGGGGGGAGGAGCAGTGGGTATCATTTGTCTGGATTTAATCAAGGCCTTCAGCACAGTCTCCCGTAGTATCCTTATAATCAGCTTGGTGAGATGTGGCCTAGCTAGCTGAACTATAAAGTAGGCAGGGAATTTGCTGGACTGCCAGGCTTGAAGGACTGCGCTCAGCGATACAAAGTCCATCTAGTGGCTAATTGTTATTGGCATTCCTCAGGGTTTGGTATTGGGGCTGGTGCTGTTTAACACCTGTATTAGTGACATGGGAGAAGGCAGAGAATGCACCTCATCCAGTTGGCAGATGGTGACACTGGAGGGCAGGTCTGCTTTTCGGGGGACCTGAAAACAGGCTAGAGAAATGGGCTGACAAGAACCTCATGGAGATGAATAATGGCAAATGTGAAGTTCTGAAACTGGGAGTGACCCTGCACAATGGTCTGCCCAGCTGGATGGGGAGCAGTGCTGCACAACAGGGCCTGGGGTTCTTCAGGAATTGGCAGTGCGCCCTTGCAGCAGGGGAGGCTAACTGCCTACTAGGATGGATTAGGAAGTGTGTAGCCAGCAGGTTGAGGGATTCTTTCTGCATAGCGCTTGAGACCACCTCTGGAGTACCGTGTCCAGTTTTGATCTTTCCAGTACAAGATATGCCTATACATAATGGAGAAAGTCCGTTAGAGGGCCACGGTCAGGATTAAGGAGCTGAAGCACATGATGTTCAAGGAGGGTCTGAGAGAGCTGGATTTATTCAGTCTCAGAAAGAGAAGTCTGAGGAAGAGGTCTTATTGCTTAGGTTACCTAAAGGGAGGTTGTAGAATAGAGTCAGATTCTTCATGGAGGCTCACAGTGGTAGGGCAAGAGAGCACACAAGATGTAACAAGGGGAATCCTGATGAGATACTCTGGAAAAAATTCTACAAAGAGTAGTTGAACATATTGCAGTCTGCCCAGAGAGGTTGTGGCGACTCCATCCTTGGAGGTACTCAGAACGCAGCTGGACAAGGCCCTGAGCAACCTCAGCCAGCTTTGACGTTGGACCTGACTTTGAAGTTGGCCATGCGTTGAAGAGGGGATTGGACCAGCTGACCTCCAGAGATCTCTGACCTAAATTATTCTATGAATCTGTGCACATAAGTCTTCGCAGTATTCATTCTCCTCTATATTTGTTTCACAATAACTAGGTAGAAAAGTCTTTCCTATGTAGTATATGTATTTTCCTTAAGAAATATGCGGTCTAGATACTAAATCACTTTTGTAAAAATTTGCTATATTTCTTCTTAGGAGCTAGCATTTGATCCATATGAATCATATGCACAAGATATTTTGCGACCTGGTTTTCATGATCATTTTCTAAGTCAATTATCAAAGCCAGGAGCAGCGTTTTATTTACAGGTAATTTTTTTTTTTTTTTTAAGCAAACCACATAATTTTTTTAATCACATTGTATTGTTGCCTCAGTACATTTATTGTTATAAGATTGAAATTTATTTTGTTTCTAGTCGATAGGTGAAGGCTTTAAAGAAGCTGTTCAATATGTTCTACCCCGGCTGCTCCTTGCCCCTGTTTACCACTGTCTTCATTATTTTGAACTGCTAAAAGTAAGAACACTCTGTCCCTCTAAATGTTGTTGGTCATGCTATGTGGGGGGTTTATTTTTTTTTAATCATACTGTGTTTTAGATAATAGAGCTTCGTGTGCTCAGTTAGATGTAAAACTTTTAATTAGAATCTGAATAATAACCAACATTTCATCATAGCAGTTTTATATGCTCTTGTGCTTTCTATAACTAACTGAATGTTGGCTTTTTTTTTATGCAAGTTGTACAGCAGCTGATGCTTTTTGTGTTGAATGATCAAGTTACTATAACTATTAATTAAAAAAGGAAATCTGGGAGATCTAGGTACACACATTTTTAGAATGATTGCAAGGCCGGTTGAACAGTGGTAAAAGATTATGGGCAAAATAGCAGTTTCACAGAAAATGTGTTAAGTATTTCTCAAGCTGTTACTTTGTAAATTTACAAGCAAAGTAAGATTTCCCCTTTGGACTTCGTTTTCTTTTGGTAGAACCTTTCATGTTCTCCTTCATGCAGCACACATCCTATGGTGGGTAGGCAGGTGATATCCTTCCTTCAGAGGAAAGGCTTGGTTGATGTGTACAATTCTTGGGCTTTTTGTAATAGGAGCTCATATCAATCGGGTAGCAGTAAAGATTGTGTGACATACACATGCAAAGCAAATAGCTACAGAATGTTTTTGTTGGATTTATCAAACAGCATTGAATAATAATTTTTCAGGAGCAGAGCATTTGAGGAAAACTTTCAAGCAGAATCTTCACTTTGACTTAATGGAAACTCTTAAGGGTTGCAGTGTTTCAAACATAATTACATGGGGGAATTAAGATGAGAAGTTTAAAAAAAATCTCTGCTTATTTGAAGAAGTCTGGCTGTGTTTCCTTCTTGGATGCTTATTTGGCTGTCCTGAGATGAGCCAGTAGCTGGGTCATCTTTGAGTCTGTCTACTCTAAGTCTCTATAGTCTTAACGCCATTTACACTGAGTTGGGTCTGCAAGTACAGTTTTAGGATGTTGCTCTTCTGTGTCACATGCTTTTTTTGAATTTTGAAACTTATGCTCAATCTGTGTGTGTAGCTCTTGGGTTTGTTCTGGCTTTTCAGGTACCTTTTACATACTGCTCCTTTCTTGGCTCTCTGCTGGGGGAGAGGTGTGAGACAGCTTGTCTGCATTTTGTATCATAAAGACCTGCACAGCCATAAGATTCCTCTGCCCACGCTTTTACCATACAGTCTCAAAATGTGGTACCTAGTGGTTTTACATAGCTTCCACCTGAACATGGTACTTGATAGGCAAAGCATAAAGATTAACATTGACTAAATCATAAGGATCCCATGCTGCTTCTTGCCGTTGGGTATCTTAGCAGGGGAAAGGGGGCATATGTGCTTTAAAAGGTAGGCAGCAGCTCACCTGTGCCTTTTGTAGGGCCAACTGGAGTCTAAGCTAAGCCCAGCTCCAGAAGGTTATTCATCTTTTCCCGGCTCCTGCCCCATGCTTCATGTAAAATTCTTGTCTCTTCCCTTTAATTCTCCACCCTCCCCTTTCCCCTGCCCCCATGTAATCTGATATTGTTGTCTTGGGTTTTGTGCTACATCTGATAACTTTCCAGGTTGTCCCCCCACTGTGTTTTCCACCCGCCATTCTAGGGAGACGCTCTTTTCTGCGGTCTGACAGATGTGATGCCCAGAGTAGGCAGTGGTGGCTAATAGGTGCACGTGAAGGGAGACAGTAGCTGTTGTGGCAGTAATCATTTACCAGCTCGTACACGTGTGCACACGCAGCGTGTGAATACCTCCCGCAAATAGCCTCTGCTGGCAGATCTCATTTTCTTTCTTACATCTGGGATCTTCAGATTCTAGTCTGGTAATATTACAAATGTCCGGATTAAATTGCTGCATTCTTTAGTTTTAGAATCCGACCAATTTCACTGATGCACGACTTTATTAAATTCTTACATGCTAAGACCCCTGACGTAGTGATTGTAGGCATATATCCCCGTAATTGAGTTAAAGTGCTACAAAAATGGATCTCTGGGTATGAGGAAATAAAGTGCTGGCACAGTGTTGTATGTAATGAAAAAACATGTTATTTCTCTTCAAGAAGAGAGATGTTTAAGGATAAAGGGGTTAGCATTTTTCTTTGAGCTATGTTGTGTAATTCTGCATGCTTTGAAGTTATCTGTTTAAAGTACATCTCAGAAAGTTACCTTCTAACTATGCAGACTACAAAAAAAGTAAATTTCTATCCGCTGATGGTTATCATATTTAGAAACTAAAGCCCTCCTGAAGTTTGGCAGGGCACCAGCAGCACACAAATACATATTCTATTTTTAGCTGAAGTTTCTTGCTTTAACTTTGTAGGAAAATTAGCATATGACTAAGGGCTTTGTTTTCCTTTGAGCAGCTGAAAAGTCCTCAAATTTTTAAACAAGAAACTAACCATATAAAATAGCAGTTTTGTATGGGACCATGCTTTTTGTGCAGATTTGCAGATACTGTAAATGGGTTTTTCCAAATGCAAATCGTTAACTGAAAGGTAGAGTGGTGTGCGAACAGTGCAGTAATTTATTGCTTTGAATTCTTGGGAAAAAAAAGTTTACAAAACTTAAATTGGGCATTGTCTCAGATATTGTAATTTGTGTGCATGTGTGGTATGCTTTCTTTTCTTTGGGTGAAGGAAAGATTACTTGAAAATTCCTTTTTTCCAAGTAGAAAGGTCTTCAAAGCGTATGTTAAACTTTCCTTGGATAAAATAATACATTGTGGAAAATGGGATGGAGATATATACATATATGCATATGTACACACACACACACACAAATAAATAAATAAAGTTGTGGACTAAGTCCACAGTGGATTCCTAGTAATGCCTAGTAATGTAGATGCCTCTAATTCTGAAATGCAAGATCTTTAAATTTCGTAACAGGGAATTACCTTTCTGTTTTCCAGAAAATCTGTTCTCCACCCAAGTGCAAACTTGGCTCCCATGGCTTATGAGTAGAAACTTCATATCTCTTTGCTTATATTTTTTACATGGAATTCTACGTATAATGAGTTTGAATTCTCAGGGTGTTTACATTTCACAATAACATCTTGTGGGTGGCTTTTTTTTTTTTTCTCTCTTAACTTTGTTCTAGATGGCAAATGACTTGTCATTCTCTAGAGACTGGCAGTTCAGCTTGAGTGGAAATACTCCTTAATTTAACTTTTTTTTTTTTTTGGTCTGCCTCTTTCATTATGTTAATGTAAGTTGAAAAAAATCTAGTTTGACAAGGTCTTCCAAGATAAGAAACCACCCTTCCCCCAACCTGATGGTATTAAATTTGCTATGTGGTGCTAGAGAAGGCACAGGAGGGGGAAATGTGAGTAGTTTGGAACGAGAGTATATTTCTGCTGATGCTGTATTGCTGTATTGGGCAACACATCCCAAACTATTGTGGACTTTGACTTCGCTTTGATTCTTAGCCCTGCTTCAGCCAGGCTCATGATCCAGAGCATAACACAAATTAATGAAGCAGGTTTGTGATCCCATCTGTAGCTGATGTAACCCAGCCCAGGGTGGAGAATCAGACTCTTAATTAGCTGAACTTTGGCAGTCTGCAGAGTTTTTACAATATCTGCAATTATAAATCATTGTCTTGAAACACTGTCTGTGTAGCTTGTATTTAGTGCACACACTGTAATTAACAGGTTCTCTTGCTTTAGACTATTCTTAAAGTCTCCTTGAATGAATATTAACAACAGAAAATCACAGATTCAGACCAACTCTGAATTATTTTAAGGAAGTATTTACTTAGTGTCAGCAAAAGATTTTGTTTTCTCAAGTCACTTTGTAGTCTGGCTTGCTTTTTTCCAAACACAGTAGCTTGTATGTACAATATTGTTTTGAAATAAAAATAGAAGCAAAATGTTGTTGTTTTACATGTATTTGTATATGTAACTGCAGATGAGCATGAATTTGGTTTATGTCCATCGGAGATTAAAAGTGCAGTTTCATGCACAAATGCAAGCATAGCTGTTGGAGGAAATGTAGCTTGATAAATCTGTTGCTAATGTGGGACAAGGACCGCATAGCATTTTTCGGTGTTTCTGGGGCAGAAGAGCTGGGGTAGTGTCAAAATCAGTCTCAAGTCTAAGAAGAGATTTCCTAGAGTGTGACAGTAGGTGGAAAAATCTAAGCAACTTCTTCATATGGTTAAGCTATGAAGCCTTAAACTGCAGTGTTGTAAAGATACAGACCTTGATTCCGTAGCAGAAGTTGATGTAAAGGAGGCTGTATAGTTCTTATGTGGTTGCTTTTCTCCTCTAAATGCTGGTGCATTTCTGCTTGAAGTCAGCTACGCATTTGGCAGCAGCCAAAGGGAAGATGATAAGGAAAATAAAACCTTGTCACTGTATGCATGGGGGGAGAAGGGGACAGAGGGCACTTTTTTCACAAACTTGGTTATTGTTAATCTAACTGTTTGGGATCCCTGAGGTCATTTCATTTTGACTAAATATTAAACAAGTTATGCAGAATGTATATTTTTTTTCCTTCTAGCTGTGGGACTGACTGGTGGGTTGCCTATGCATCTGTCTGTATCTATAAGATACATATACACACATGCATATCACTTCATTGTCCAGTGACTTATGCCATCTATAATGGAGTTATGATGGGGATGTATGTTCTGTTGTATAATATTTTCTTTTTACAAAGGGTGTTTCAGGGCTTTTCTTTGAGTAGCAGGTGTCTATTTGCAGGGAATTTTCTGATGAGAAGGAATCATCTTGAGGAGGGTTTTTTTTTTTTCATTATCCTGTAAAATTACTTTTCTGCAAAAGCTGAGTATTAGCTCACAAAATAAATATTGCTTCTTTCACTTGGCTTACAGTCCTCACTGACACTTCGAAGTGTTATTGTCATCTCGCTGTACCAACAAATGCTGTACTTTGATCCCTTGAAGCGGGGAGTAGGATGGCGATGGGCCAGGCTGCTCTCATCTAGCTGATACCCTGTTTGGAGAATCAAATGAAGCACTAACCAAACTCTGACTCTTTTGCCTTCACTTACGTACTTTAGAGTTTCAGTGGCCTGTTTCCTGATCCATTTTCTAGGAATACTCACAGTGCAAAATTTCCCTGGAACTTGAGGAATTAGGAGGGCTGTACCGGGGCGGCCTGCTCTCCGGAGCTGGTGATCTATTCCCAGTTCTGGATGACAGCTGCCTGCTGCTAATTGAAGGTAGATAATTCTTTAGCTCATGTGGCATCAGTTCATGCTGAATGCCCAAGGCCAAATTTTCACGACAATAGATGGGTGTTAGAGTCACTTGGAGAAACTTTGATCTTTTTTTCCTCTAAATAAAAGCTTTGGCACAAATAACTCATAGTTGTGTGTGAAGATGATTTATTATTATAGTTAAGACTTTCAAGCACTGTACACTGTTTTTGTTGTTGAGACATCCACAATGTAGTCCTTGGTACATTTGCATTGATGTATGGTCTTTTAATTGCAGTAGTAGTCTGTTTCCCTGTCCTTTATTCCTGCCTCAGTTCCTGTCACCTTCTGTACACAGGGAGACCCTTGGAGAGAGGCAGTTCTATGGTTAGGACATTCAGCCAGAATGTTTTGGATGTGGATGGGGCTTTGCATCTTGCATTTTAGTCCCATTACCAGCATGCTTTCTCTGTTTGCTCTCATTGCAGTGGGGGGGTTATAGTTCTTCAGTGCTATGGACTACCTCTTCCATCAACACTTTGATATCTCCAGTGGAGACTGGTGGAAAAATGTAGGAAATAACAAATAGAAGTAAAACAACAAGCTACCTTCATGGTTTCTGTAGACCAAGCTGTCTTCGTTGAGGGCTCCTTGCATCCCTCTGCTCCTTCATAAGCTGTGTCTCTTTTAGTTTCAGCTATTGCCTGCAGCTCCCACTTTGTCCTTTGCACCAGACTTTCTTTGCACACTCTGCTCTCATTTTTTTTCCACATTCTGTCAATCATTTTTCAGGATGTGCCATCTGTAAGTCTGTGCAGAAGGGCAGAGATATGGAGCATTGCCCTGGAATGCAGCATGGTAATAGCTGCCATCAGCAGATTTTTTTTTTTTTTTCCTTATAAATAAAAATGTTCAAAGTTGATGGTTCTGATTAGCAACTGACAGGATTCTGCTTGTCCTTCATTTCCTATGCTGTTTTTTCTTAATCCTCTCTAAAATCAACAGGGCTCTACCATTGCTTCCCACAATGAACCCTGAAATTTCGGAATTCATCAGATGTAGCTTTCAAAAGTTAACACATTTGTATCCAAACATAGTGGTGCCATCCATTTCAGCCTTGCAGACTTGGCTGTTAAAGATAATACTTGAATTGTGTCAAAGCAGTGAAAGTGGATTCTAATCCACTTTGGGAATTACAAAAGAGAAAGGGAAGATGTTTTCAGATTGAATTGTCTTTACTGTGATGGAAAATTTGGGGGAAGAAAGTGGAAGACTTCAATTACAAGTGTGGAAGCACTTAGGTAAATATTTTGTGAAATTTCAAATACAGAGCTAAGTGTTATCAACTTAATTATGCATTTTAAATTTCTAATGTACTCTGCAGGTCTGCTCCTAATGATGAGACAAAGCAAAGTGACAGTAAGAAAGAAGAGAATTTCGGAGCATGTAGGCTCTGGAAGGATCTGTGTGAACTTGTACATTGGTTGCAGAAAGGTAATGAATCTGCTGTGGAAGAGACATCCGCATGTGCAAAAAATACATATTTTTGAAGAATGCGGAGCAAATGATTTTTTTTTTTTTTTCATACTCAGAGAAGAGAAGGCCTCCTGTAAAGAAAGTGGCCATTTCCCCAGGATGGGAATCTGGGCATATAAAATACATATAGACATTCTGCTCGCAGCTACTAGCCTACCAAAAACCTGAATATTTAGGAAATGGCGTTATGAAAACATCAAGTAACTTATTTGAAAACAAAGCTTTATTTTTATATCTGTTCCTTGCTAGAGCAAATGTTAATTGTGTAAGCTCAATAAGCAGAACTGGTCGCATACATGAACCCCTTCTTTGGCTACTTAAAAATTCAGAAACTGAAAACAAAATGTTCTCTTCTCCTGCTGAGCAGACCTCAGTCAAAATATCCAGCAGGCTGCAGTAACAATTGAGCAGACCTAATGTGGAATACAGTTGCCTGACAGGCTGTACCCTTTCATGGGAGTACTAGGGGCAAATTGGCATCTCGAAACCTGTCGTGGAAAACGTCAAACTGTTGAATTGGTGAAACATCAACTGATGAATTTCTGTGGGGTATATATTTCTAAATAGCTCTTCCTGACTTTTTGCTGTGTCCTCTTCTAATTTGGAAGAAGACACTTATTTCAGAGTATTATAATCACTCCTGAAGCAAGTTAATTAAAATTTCATATCCCCCTGCCACCCCCCCCCCCGCTGGGAATAAGAGCATCCATATCGAGAAATCAAAGTAGCAATTCTTTAAATTCACACTTTTCTTTAATCCAGATTGCTTCACTTCTTTGGGCTTGTCTTAAGTTTGACATATTCAAACTTTCTACGTATCTTTCAGATATATTTTGAAATCACATAGAAAAACTGTGAAAGAGCTGGGAGGCTTGTACTGAAAGCTGGTGAATAGGAAATGCTGCTTATTTTCCTCTATTTTAACACTTATACAGTAAAATTCCTAATGGACTGCCCATAGTTTATATTATGTGAGTTAAGATTTTATACAAAATAAGATGATGGCTTTCTAGCTCCTGTCTCTCTTAAAATGTTGTATCTCCAAGAGAATGCTGGACTTTATTTTTTGTAACTAATTATCTAACACCTGGGGTTGCTATTTGACGTATTTGTATAAGATTATGTATTTTAATATAATTTACCTTTTATAATTAAATTGTGAAGGCATAGTTGATAAGAAATTTTGATCAGAGGAAAAAACTTTACCATACTTTGGCAGTATATTAAGTTCTGTTCCGCTCTTAAGAAAATAAGACTCTCTGTAACGTAAATCTAAATAAACAGCTACATACAGATGTACATATATTTTTGCCGCCCTGTGCTCAAAATTGAGTTTGCATGAAAACGAAAGGATTTTTAAAATTTGAATGCGTTAAAGCTGTGACTGTATCTCCAGGAACACAGCACGTTGAGTTTCCTTCAAGCTTCAAGTGTGAAGTGCCTCTTTGACTGTTAGCATTTTCCAGAAGTATGATGTTCCCTGCAGTTCTCCCCCGTTGATGTTCCAGGTGATTTCTTGATGCTTTCTAAAAAATAGAGAGGTCTCTGAATCAGAGTGCTTTTTCTAGCATACTACTACTGCGGGCTGAGTTTTTGTCATTCGGACAAATCGCAAAAAGGCAGAAGAGCTCTTGGGCTGTCGTTAAGAAAAGTGGCTACTGGGATTGTTTAATGGCAAAGTGCCAGCACATCTATCAGTCTACATTTGTCAGAGGAGAAACTCTGTTCGGTTTTATTCTCCGTGATCATAAAATAGCCTATCGGAGGATTACCTTTCAGTAGGTACTTCATCTTCAAAAACACATTGAAGAAAATGGGGAGGCATTAGAATAGAATTTGGAGTAACTATTTTCAAATTCTCATGAATGCTGCTTATATATTTAGCATTTCCCTACAGAGAAGATAGCTAGGTTGTGCCACAGATCATACTTCCTTTGCCAGCTCTCTGAGGGTTTTGTTACCTGCCTGTGGGATTCAGGATGTCCAAAGAAATTCCCTAGAGTGTATTGAGAAGAGATGCTTGAAAGCAGCGTTGTCTGAGAGTACAGCTGCATGCGGCTTCCACTTCTTGGGTGGGACCTCTTGGGCACTAAACATCTTGGCTTGATGTTTCAAGGGGCAGCAGGTTTTGTTAGCACCCTCAATCTAGAGACCACTTGATAAGCGGATGTGGGACTGCAGTTCAGAAAATTCAGTTGTGATTTCCCTACCTCCCACCTGCTGTCACGTCTTTTGCTTATAGAATCCAATCTGTGATCTCTCCTGTCAGATGAATCCAGGAACCTGCAGTTCATAAATTTCAGTGGTTAGACTTAGGCTAATCTTCCAGGGAGATATCAGTCTAGATCCTGATGCAGGACCTGAAGTGCAAGTTTTTATATCCTCATGACAGTTATTAGCACTGTTATATCTTCATATTCTCATCATATGTATAAATGTCTTTTCCTTCTTTGCCTTTCTAGATAGATGTCTCCCTGCTTACGGGAAGGAATACCATAGTCTAATTGTGCACTGCGCGAAAAGGATTTCTTTTGTATCTGTTTGGAATTTCCTGTTTCTTGGTTTTATAAATATTATCTGATCTTTGTGTTATGCAACAGGTAGAACAAAATATCCCATCTTCTACTTCTTGACATCCCTTCAGTGTTTGCAACCTTTTTTTTATGATAATTTTTTGTTAGAGACTTCTGTAGGTATTCTGTTTTGCAAGTTTGTTCGCCTTGAATTGCCAGGATACTGTACCTACAATAGTGATTATTATATTAAAATTATTATAAACCAATGTTTTCTTGTAAGACTATTAAAAAATAGTCTAATGATTATAGTACTACTGATAATCAGGAAACTGCACCTCTTTCCTGTAATAATAGTATGGTATTCTTTATAGTAGACTGTATTTAAAAGAAACAGAACAACCTTTTTATTTGGCATCTACCTGTTTCATTCATTAGGGGGCACTGCGCAGCTATGGAAAATCAGTGGGTTTTGCAGAGGAACATGAATGCATTTCCAGTGATGCCGTTTCACTTTCCATAATCTCCTATTCTAAATTATCTAGGGGTAGTGTAAGATAAGGGCGTTGTTGTAATTTAAGGTCATTTTTGACTAAGACTGTTTCTAATAGCAGTTTATGGTAATTGTATGAGGCTAGAAAATAAAATCTCAAATTCTATTTCTGTCTCACAGAGAAATGTCTCTATAGCAGTTCAGAACACTATATGAATTACCATTTTTCTTAGTCTTACCTTTTCCTTGAATTTACCCTTGTGCTGTACACCATGCCTTTTGCTCCCTGCCCCATCTCCTGTGATACCCTTTCAGGCAAATGGCAGAATATGCTGCAATCTACTAAGCCTTGTTTTCAAGGAAACTAGGCCAGAAACAGCCTTAACTATTGCTGAAGGGTAACCAACCAGAGATGATAGGAAATTGAGCCAAACTCTGACGACACGTGTTGGTGAAGAGGCGAAGAACCTCCTTTGAACTCTTGTGCAGGAAAGATGCAGAATCTTAGAGGTAGTTACACCTGTCTTTTAGTTTTGTTTCAGGACTCTTTCCAGCAGTCCTGCACCTGCCTCATTTGTCTTAGGTCCTCTCTAAACATAGATGGACCTGCACAACTCAAGTGAAGGGAAGATGATACCTACATGTTGTGCACTCAGCAGAATATGACAGCAGTAGTCTGTTCATTCTTGGACCTTGACCTTTCTTGAATTAAAGCCTGTTGTGGTGTATTGTCAGCTCTGTTTCTCTGCTCGTCTCATTAGTAGGCACTCATGGCTAATTCCATTTAGGTCAAGAGTATGACAGATTATGCTACATGAACTAGAGCTGTGAAGAATAAACCTCGTGCCATCCTTATGGCTAAAAACACAGTGGTGGTGGTTATTCGCATAGACACCTATTGCACTGAATGATGAGCTCTGGTCAGGGGAAGAATTAATGCTATTCTGTGACCCCGTTCAAATGTCAAACATGAATGTGTTGTATTCAGGTGGATTTTGGAGGACAGTAGTTACATTTCACACTGGAAGCCAACAGCGCAACTGTGCTCTTTCCAAGGGGGTTTACCTTTCTGGTTCACGCCAGCCTGTTACGCTTTTACCACCTGTCAAAATATATCTTTCAATCATGTGGAGCCAGTTCTTGATGGTGTGTAATAATCTGAACCACTTATCTCTTATTAATCCTGTAAATAATTGATACCTCAGTTTTATACTTAAGCCACAGCCATAGGCAAGGAAATTTTTTCAGTGACTATAAACCAAAATACTTTCATGTTTAAACTAGAGCATTTAGGATGAAAATCTCATTCAGTGTTGTAGGATAAAGAACAGTGGGTTTTGTTCTAGTGAACTCATCTGTTATAGCAATAGTCGGGCACAAAATAGTAGTATTAAACCTTCTACTCCAATTTTAGTTTATGACTGTGTTGCTTTGTCCTTTAAGAAAAGTTGTGTTAGTATTTGAAGGCTGTAGTTGTGTACTCAGATGGAGACTTTGTACCTTTGCTTTACAAGCTACCTAAAATTAGGTGCCACTTTCTGTGCTGACAAGTGACCAACCAACCCACCCCTTCGGGCCTGAATGTACACTTCCTCTTCCCAATCCCGTCTGGTTATTGTTTTCCGTCTGCGCCTTGTGTGAAGGATCATGGTCCTGGTGGACAACAAGTCAGCAGAATACCCTTGCAGCCATGAAGGCCAATACCATGAACCCTATACTGTGCTGTATTAGCAAGAGAGCTAGCAGGTGGAGGGAAGTGGTTGTTCCTTTCTATTTACCACTAGCAAGACTTTTTTTTTCAGTATATACATCAGCATGTGATGTAGGAGTGGTCTTGTTCAGTCTGGAGATGAGAAGGCTAAGGAGGGCTCTTCTTGCTGTCTTTGGCAGTAACGGGGTGGGGGGTATAGGGAAGACAGCCACACTCTTCTTAGAGGTGCACAGTGGAAGGGCAGGAGTCAGCAAGGGAAATCCTGATTAGCTATTAGGGGAAAAAAAAATTCACCATGAGAGTTTTCGAACATTGGAACAGGTTGACCAGAAAGGTTGTGGTCTCTCCATCCTGAGAAAGAGTCAAAACTCAGTAAGGCCCCAAGTAACCTGATTGAAGTTGGCCCTGCTTTGAGCAGGAGGTTGGATAAGATGACCTCCAAGGTCCCTTCCAACCTAAATTATTGAGTGATTAAGTTGTCAGTGAGGTGAGAGCCTTTATAATCTTCTGTTTATAAATGCGATGAAGGAGGTTTCCTTAGCTTTTAGTCTAGCTCTTCTGTCCCAAAAGCTCCCTTCATGCACAAACATACTTACCTCCCACAGGTTTGATCCTGTCCTGTAGAATGGTACTTATACATATCTCCTTCCTCACTTATTCCTCCTAGAAAGTAGCACCTTTAATTGGTTCTTTTTGGGTAGGGCAAGGTGAATCAAACTAGTTCTGTGGTAAACGCGCGTGCCTGAGTTTGTCCATATCCAAGGGACTGGTGACTGCTGCTCTCTTCTTACTGAGTTTAGGCCGTTCGTGGAGAATTATCTCCCTTGTCTCTGTCAGTAATGCACCTGGGTACTTCATCATACTTGGTAATAAACAGGAGCACACAAAAACAATAAATGGTGGGATTTCTTTTCCCTAGGTCAAGCTTCTGGGTACACGTGTACCAAAATGCTTGTAACACTTCTTGTGTTTGACTTTGAATGTTTGCAGCAATTAGAAGAAAAGAGTGAGGATGAAGAGGATAAAGAGTGCTTAAAGCAAGCAATAACTGCCCTACTGAATCTTCAAAGCAGTATGGAAAGGATATGCTCCAAAAGTCTTGCAAAACGAAGGCTTAGGTAAACACGTTTCTGTTTTTCCTGCTTTCTGCTCTTAATGCTTTGCTATAAATCCAGGGCTCCCAGTTTCCGCTTTTAGTAAACAATGAACAAAATAGTTTGTGACAAGCCTGCTTTTTCAGAGGAAGTGACATCAAAGGCAAGATAATTTGTTATTGTTTTAAAACCCTTCGAATTTCTATGCGTTTTTGCATACTGGTAGTTGCGACGTCCCGAGGATTCACTGGTAAGTAGAAAATCACAGCATTTGCAGGTTAATTATGCTCAGTTAATAAATGTCTGTGTAAAAGTATTGTACATGTGCATTTCTGTGTGACTAGGAGGGAATGTGCTTGAATTTGAAACTACTTGAAAGTAATCTGAATAGCTTTTTGTACAATGGCTAGTTAAAATTACTACTAGATATGTAGAAAACTAGTATTCAGTTGCCCTGTTGTAGCAAATTCTTGTATAATATAATCTATTTGTTTCAACATTAGAATTTTGGCAGCATTCTCTTTACTATTTTTTAACATTTGTTAAAACTTTGCTCTTAAAATTGTTTCAAAATTGTATGCACCAAACAAGTTCTGTACTGTGAAGTATAATCTTTAAGCTTGGACATGAATGTATTTAACAGCTTATTTTCTCTAAATCTGCTTCTTTCAAATTAATACATTCTAAACAGTCTGTCAGCTGTGGAAGTGAGGGATATGGTAAGAAGGTACTCTAACGGCTTGCCTACTTCTGGCTGCTTGTGTTTAGGTAAAATATTTATTGCATACAAGATAAGTAGAAAATTCTTCAGATGGGGGGTGCTGAGAAAAAACATTTGTCAGGTCCTGTAATGGTGCTTTTGGTAGAAGAGTCCTGATACTCAGTTCTGAAATTGTCTTCTCAGTGGGATTCTCATCACTCAGAAAATAGATTATCTTGTGTTTTTGTTGTTAGTGGTGGTTGTGGTTTTTAAAAACAAATATACTAATAGGCTGCCTTTCTCCCATCCGTCACCGAAGTGAATCTGCATGCCGGTTCTATACTCAGCAGATGAAGGGGAAACAGCTAGCAATTAAGAAAATGAATGAAATCCAGAAAAATATTGATGGTTGGGAGGGTAAGGACATTGGACAATGCTGTAATGAGTTCATCATGGAAGGAACGCTCACACGTGTAGGAGCAAAGCATGAGAGACATATATTTCTGTTTGATGGCTTGATGATTTGCTGTAAGTCAAATCATGGCCAGCCAAGACTTCCTGGTGCTAGCAATGCAGAATATCGTCTAAAAGAAAAGTTCTTTATGCGAAAGGTACAAATCAACGATAAAGACGACACTAATGAGTACAGACATGCTTTTGAAATCATCTTAAAAGATGAGAACAGTGTTATTTTTGCTGCTAAATCGGCTGAGGAGAAAAACAACTGGATGGCAGCATTGATATCTTTGCAATATAGAAGCACGCTGGAAAGAATGTTGGATGTGACAATGTTACAGGAAGAAAAAGAGGAGCAGATGAGATTTCCAAATCCTGAGCTTTATAGGTTTGCAGAGCCAGACTCTGAGGAGAATATCGTGTTTGAAGAAAACATGCAGCCCAAGTCTGGAATCCCTATCATCAAGGCTGGAACTGTTGTCAAGCTCATTGAGAGGCTGACTTACCACATGTATGCAGGTGAGGTGTGTTATTTATATAGCCAAAACAAGTGTTGACTAGGCTATGCTGCTTTTTTTTCTGTATTACTTTAAGTACATACAGCAAAACGTATATGGTATATGGAAAGGGAATATGCTTTGCCTTGCAAATATTCTGCAGTGCTTTTTGAATTAAGGTTGGGCTTTATGAAGAAATCTTTCTGCAGCTTTGTGGCTGTAGAAATTAAAACCATGAATCCTGTTTGGCTGAGCGTAGTGGGATACGTGTGTGCATGGAGCTATTCTCATGCAAGGGGTGAAGGGGGGCGGCGCCTGCAGGAATTGAGCTCTAGACAATACTTTTTCCTGTATGCCCCAGGCGACAAGAATTGCCTTCCCTTGGGACTTCCAATGCTGGGGTGGTGTATGCAGGGCCAGCGTTTCAGAAGGGAATTACGGCCCAGCTCTTTCAGTTAAGGTTATAAACTGTTACCTGTGCCCAAGCTGACATGTAATGAATTTGCAGCAAATAGACCGAATACCAGTTTGCTGGAGGTAGTCACCTGCATAATTTAGCCTCAGCACTTCGCCTTAATCAGAATTTTGGTGGGGATTTGATTTGAGAACTTTTGACTACAGGTTTCTGTTTGGGCTGAAGATGCATCAAAAGCAGATACATGAAATGGATCATGCAGTCCACCCTCAGCGTGTGGTGTTTTTCTTGATAATTTCCCAGTATTTTCTTCGGCTCTGCTGAAAAGCCTGGGGTTTTTTGATTCTGTCTTTATGGCAGTTATTCTAAATCTTCATGCATCTTACTATTAGTGCTTCTCCTATTCAACTATAGCTTCCTCCCACTTTTTTTCCTTTCCTTTTACTCCTTTCTACTGTGATTATCCTAAATTGTTGTGTAGCTCAGTCCTGATGGCACTCAATACCTAGCAGAGAGCAGGAATATTTGTTTGGAAGGAGCAGGGAATAAGCTGAATATAATTAGGACAGTTTTGTGGTTTTGTTTATTTTATTTTTAAGGTGCTTGTAAATAAATCTATTTACTCCATTACTTTTATTGCTCTTCTCCACATTTCCTTCAGTTTAGCTTTCCTAACATTAATTAGAAACATTAATGCAGTATCTTGCCTGCAGTTTTTACCAGAGCTGTTTTGTGCCTGTGCTCATGGTGTAACTTTATAAACCTTTAGCTTTTGGCTTAAAACTTTACAGGCATGATTTATGACATAGAATTATTTTTTGGAGGTTGGAATAAAACAATTCAGCCTTAGAGAAAGGAAGGCTTTTTTTTTTTTTTTTTTTTTTTTTTTTAAGTAGAATTGTATTTGGCAGAGAATTAACAAAAATAGTACCTTTTAGTGCCCTTGTGAGCATTTGCTTTGTTTTGGCTAACCTGCATACCATTGAGAATTGCCCTTTACATATACACGGCAGCTTTGGCACAGTGACTTAGGCGTTGTTCCAAGTGTTAGTAGCGTGCTCCAAGCTTCGTCTCTGTTCAGCAAGCCATGAACTATGTTCTTGAGTTGCATAAAATGAAAACAGCAGTTTTTAAAGAACATGTGGCTTCTTGAAGTAGGTCTCTTCTGTTGATTTTTTGCATCTGCATGTCTTTTTGGCTTTTCTAGCGTGCAGGACAGCAAGGAAGAAGCCTGATTGATTGGTTAGATCCACCCTCTTCCACAGTCATTTAAATCCCTGCACTTAACAGCCCCTACTTAACGAAGCCATGAGTAGGATGCTTGAAGCCTAAAGATGCTGTCTTGTGTGACCATGACCAAACCATTCTATAACAAAACTAAGGATGTGGGTACTGTTAGACAGGCTAGAACAATTTGACCAAATAAAAAAATAGAGAGAGAGAGGCTGGTCTTGTGATGTGTTGATTTAGCCTGTATTTGTAACCTTAAAGATTTTAGCTCAGCATGTGGATCTGATGCTGAAATGCTAAGTTCAAAGTCGTTTCTCTGTACTCCTATTTTTCATTATATACCTTCTGTTTTATAATTAGTGTTCTGTGAGGAAAAATGTAGTCATTCTAACTATTCTTTGCTGCCTTTTCTAGGGGAACAAAGGAGTACAGATTTAGTGACTCAGCCAAAATGGCTCTGTTGCACGGGAAGCGAGGTCCGTTTACTATGTAAATCATTCCGTGTTTTGTTGCATTTTATGAGATGCAGTGAGTTAGGCAACAACTTTCCATAGTAACCCTTCAGTTATTCTTTCCTACACGTAGCCGCTGAGTTCAGCTTCTGTTTTGCTTTGAGACTTGAGGCACAGGAAAGCGAGTATCCTGGCGGTATCTAGCCAAACAGCTACAGATTGTAGGTTTTCTTTTCTTGCCTCGCACAGGATTGTGTACGCACGATTGTAATCTTAAAAGAATGTTATTGACTTTATATAAATAAGCCACGAGAGCAAGCCCTTGCTTTTCTGATGCAGTTTTTCTCCTGTACGTTGTGACGGGGTAGGTGGCCCTTGCTCCGACAGCATGAAGACTCCCTTTGCTGTAGCTCTGTGTCTTCGCTAGGTTCTTATCTTTGCAGGTCAAATACTACAAGGAGTACTAACAGGTACAGCTGCATGGGTTGTGCCAACTTGTTGCAAGTTGCTGAAGAACAGTTGAATTAGTTGTACACTGAAGAGTAAACGAGCTATGTGCAGACAGCAGTCAGCTCAAATCAGGGCTCAACTTTTTTGCCACGTACAAAGATCCATATGAGAATCTGTGTCCCATTTGTAGCAATGGGTGTTTGACCCCCCCCCCTTTTTTTTTTCCTTCCCTCACCTCTGTGGCACATGCACAATAACAGCTTACCAGCAGAATTTTTTCCCTGTTTCACTGCAAAATAGAGACTTGCCTGGTGGCCTAGCTCTTACCCCGCAGTGCTGTGAAGGGCTGAGACGCGCAGTCACCACCAAAGCTAGTGCAGTGACACACCAGAACATGTGGAAACCCGTAACCATCCTGTGGTGGAGCAGATAAGAAGGAGAAATCTCCTCTGCAAAAGCCACTTTACATATATTTGTACATGACAGAAACTGTCCTTCAAATGGAAATTCAGATTTTGGCCCTATTTGCATATTCTGGGGTTTGTACGTGTTTAATGTGCATCTGTGTTCATTATCTCCTCCTTTTTCTGATATTTGTGTAAGAGCGGCTAGGTTAGGAGGTACCAAAGTTTGAAAGTTATGGCAATTTTTTTTATCTATAGGGCAGTGCTCTTCTATTTTTAAAGCTTTGATATGTTAAGAGTGCTTGTGCGTCATCATAGTGTCCGTTTCCTTTCTTAAGGAATTCAAGGGTGATTATTTATAAATCCTTGTAGAACAAGTTATTGTTCTTTTTTAGCTTTCAAATTGGCTGTATTGAAGAGAGAATTATCACATGAGCAGACATCCTGACTAACTAGTGTTGTCTGTTTTTGGTTTTTTTTTTAACACTTGCTCATATATTGTACACTATTTTAAGTCACAGATTTTGCTAGTAAGATAACAAGGTTAGATTTGATTTTCTGATTTACTTCGTATGAAATTCAATATGTATTTTGGATGTCAAAACTGACCCTACCTGTAAACCTAGTTGGACTTAGAGCCTGCAGGGATCTGAAAACGTTGGTCCTATAGAGTCTTTTTTCTCTTTTGTGGAGACAAAATCTGCCTAGGGTGCCTGCTGTGTACGGTGTCCCTTTTTTTCATTTACCTGTGAGTAGCTCTGTCTGTAACATCTTTCTGCTTTCCAAACCAATTGCTGCCTCGCAGGTTGAGAAGGGCCAGTGATACACACGAAGCAAGGGGCTGTGGGCACCCGGGGACATATTCATCCTCTGGAAACCACGTAAAAGCCATGTATTTGCATGCTGAGGATGGTGGGAACAAGCGTGACACGCTTTCGGCAGCAGAATTTGGGTGGTTGCCTTTGAAAGGGTTTGTAGGCTATGCAGTTTCAAGGAGGAGGGGGCAAGAGGTATTACCATAAGGAAGACAGAGTAATGAAGGAAATGAAAGGATAAAGCAGAATAGCCAGCACATGGTCTAAGAAACTGGAATTTGAATGGAACAGAAATGCAAGGAAAAGCTGTGTTATACAATATGTGATGAACCTGTGCAAAGCATTACAGTAAACTGCTCCTCAGATCGAGACCTTAGTAGGATTTCAAGAAAGGTAGAGTGCTTGTTCGAATGGGTAAGAAGCATGTAAATAGCTAAGGAAGATTTAAAAAAAAAAAAAAACTTAAAACCCTGTGTTCCAGTGCGCAAGTCTACCAGTGTAATTGGTATCTAGAGTTTTAGGTCAAATATCATAGGGTTTTTTTCCTGCATTACACATACAGCCTGCAGGGACTCCTGCTACGAGTTTTGCATGCTAGTTCAGCCACTCCATCTTAGAAACATTTCCAATTTGCGTTTGGTTTTTAAATCTGTGTGTGGAGAAGCCTTTGCAACCTGCTCGTTACTTTGGCCCCAGTAGTAACATTAACCTTGTTGCTGGTCAGCTCTGTGTGGTGCCAACATGCTGTCACCGGGTTTCCTCATACTTGAAAACAAATGGTTTTGCTTTTGTCATTAAGGGAAACACTCCAGTTTTCACTCTGCATACCTGTTTTTAAAACTGTTTTGAATATTTAAATAAAGCGATATGTAAGTGGTCGATTTAAATGAAATGATTTTGTTGAAGTGAAAGAAATACAACTTCAGAGTATACCTGTCAGTTAACTGAAAAAATCTTTAGCCTGCCTTAACCACAACTGGTCATAAATTACACCAGTTTTGGGAAGAAGTCCTCCCCAAGAAGAGTTATGCCATTTCTTTCCAATGCAACGTTACTTGCTGTGTCATTTGAGTTATCGTATCCTGGTCATTGTCAAAAACAAGATTGTTTACGAGATGGCTCATTAATAAAATAATCTATTTTTATCTTCAGAGTTGATGAAAAAGAATCCAGTCTTTTAATAATTGAGATGGCAGAGTCATTTTTATGAATTCTCAAGCAGAATTAAAATTGCTTTTAAATTCTGCATTATATTGCTATTTCACGAGGGTCTGAATTGTTACAGAAGCAGTTTTGTTTTACATTATCTTTTCTGCAAACTGCTAGTCCAGGATCCTTAGTTTTAAAGGATACAACTGACTTAAAATTAGTTCAAAATAGGAAAAGTTAGATAACTGCTGACACGAGCACAAAATTATTCTTTTCCTAGACCCCAACTTTGTTCGGACTTTTCTGACGACATATAGATCCTTCTGTAAACCACAAGAGTTGCTGAGTCTGCTGATAGAAAGGTATGACGCTTTTTAAAATATTGTTCAATGAAGTGCAATCTGGGTGGAGTTTTTTTTATTTTTATTTCAAGTAAAGTTTGTAAAATTCTTGTTTTCAAATTGGCTTTGATTCACTAATAACACCTTTTGAATGTTGTCAAATTTAAGGATGGCAAGGATTGCAAGTAAAATGCTTTTTGAAGTAGCTCTGGTTACTTCCAGTGTCCCGAGGTTTTAATACTTTTATGGTATTATTGTAATCATCTCATATTTGTGAAAAGGCATAGATTTATTACTGAATTTAACAATTGTTCCTATGTGTTTACCAAGAAATAAGGTTCTAACCTGTGGAATCCTTCTGAATTTTGAGCTATCTTTAATCAAGATGTATTCGTCATGTTGTGAGCAAGGTTGGTCTAATAGGCAACTCGTGCTTATACACATCTTCTGTGCTAGATTTGAAATTCCAGAGCCTGAGCCAACAGAAGCTGATCGTATCGCTATGGAGAATGGAGACCAGCCTCTTAGTGCCGAGTTAAAAAGATTTAGGAAAGAGTACATACAGCCCGTGCAGCTACGGTGAGTATTGCAGCAATATGAGGCAAAGTGATTTTTTTTTTTTTTTTTTAAAGCCCATTCTGAGTTTGAGATTGTTGGTGTGTGCATTTTTTTGGAATCTATGTTTCTGCAAGGCTGTAAAGCATAAGTTAGCCACAGAGAGCTATACAGAACATTTTAAATAATGTTCTTTTCTGAATGGTAGCATTACTCTGACTTCCTTAAATTTAAAGTAGAAAAATGATTATAACTGGTTGCTGGTAAAACGCAAACAGTAGAGAAATTGCATTTGGTCTGCTGATTCGTAGTCCTGTGAGCCCTCCACTACTAAAAGCCTTGAAACGCTAGACTTGAAGACAAGGTCACATTGCCGGAGTGCTTACTTCCCCTTTACTGTTGCAGAGTATTAAATGTATGTCGACACTGGGTAGAACACCACTTCTATGACTTTGAAAGAGATGCTGATCTTCTGCAACGTTTGGAGGAATTCATTGGAACAGTAAGAGGTACTTATGGTTTCTTACATACTGGTATTTATCATAAATCATCCCTTTTCAAAGGTATGGTATGGATCATTTTTCCTTTCAGTGAGTAGATAAAGAGAAATAAGGCTGATTACTTACTAAATACTTCACAAAGAACATAAAAAAAACTTTAAAAAAAAATCTGTTAATTCTCCAAAGCATGTCCTGTGTTCAAAAGAAAGAATACATTACTTATATCCTGATAAATATGTCTCAGCTCTATGGTAAGGGGGTTGAAATAAATGCAAATTGATAAGACATGAGTGAGGCTCAAAACAGAATAGCTGTTTTGATTGTCCTCTTAAACTGTAGGCAGGGGTGAGTTTTGTAAAAGATTAATGGTGAAACCACTATGTCTTTAGCGCAAGGGTTCTCCAGATATTTCGCAGTGCATATCAGACCCGTAGATCACCTTCCATTTGTGATTGTACAGATCTTTCCTCTTTGCTTGTGATTAAAAACTGGGACAGCTACAGGAGTTGTTTGTAGGAAAAGGTAATGTTAGAGAAGTATCTAATGGTTATTTAGCAATTAGAGGAGGAGAGTGAAACAGCTGGTTTAATGCAGATTACTGGTAAGTTTTCAATGGACTTGCCATCTTATGCATGAAGTTCTTATGGTGTAGAGCTAAACAGGCATTTGGCCCTTGGTTTTATTCTCAGTTTTGAAGCTGAATGCAGTTGAGGGAGAAGTTTCTCCCTGTTCATTGTTTTGCCCTTCTGTTTCATCCGAGGTAAGCACATACGCTTCTCCAAGGCATAAGTTTTGGGGTGTTCTCAGAAGCTCACTTTGAGCAAAAGAAGATTAGTTCCCATAAACTCATTGTGAAGTCAGAAAAGAAAAAAAGCTCCAAATTTAGAGCAGGAGCCTTTTGTAGGTGTTCGGATTTGCGCTTGGGTGAACCTGGCATCCTTGGCATTGACTGTTGAGAGATCCTGGATAGGTGAAGCTCATTTGATTAAGGTTAACTTTGTGACTATTCTTCTTAATGTGTTTGAACACCTTGCAAGTTCTGTGGGAACACCACTTACACACTTCTAAAGAATGAATGGTTGCTTTAATTTATTCATTTGGGGATTTAAATCCAAAGATTTCCAAATTATACTGGCCCCTTTGGAAAAACAGTATTAAGACTAACTAAATAGTGATTTTCTCTTTGTGTGCCAGGCAAAGCAATGAAGAAATGGGTTGAATCAATCACAAAGATAATCAACCGGAAAAAGCAGGCACAAGCCATTGGGCCAAGTCACAACATTACTTTTGAAAGCCCGCCTCCGGCAATTGAGTGGCACATAAGCAAACCAGGACACACAGAGACTTTTGACTTGCTCACTTTGCATCCAATAGAAATTGCTCGGCAGCTCACTTTGCTTGAGTCAGATTTTTACAGGTAACTTTCCTCCATTGAAAAACACATGACACAAATCAAAATATCCTCCAGCATGAAATTGTTTCTGCGGGCCCCTGCTGTGAAGCCCCACGGTAGGTCAAGGGACTTTACCAGTGCTGTACATTAATTGTTATTTTTTCAGCAAAAAAATTCTGAAAAATGTACCTCAAAACCCAGTATTTGTCTAGTCTCCCCAAGCTGACATGCAGAACCTGTGACTGATGCATACTGTTAACTGTGTTTTGCTCCAGGTATCTCTTGATATTTTCGGGGTAGACCAACCTTTGAGAAATACAAACATGAATTAAATCAATTTTCTTCATATCCTAGTTTGTGAAGCAAATTATGGACCATGTCAGATCTGACCAGATGTCTGTGAGAGATTATTCAGGCATTGGAAGATCACGTTTTATTATGATGAATGAGACTTAGACATCATTCTTCGTTTAGATGAACAGAGGTAGTTAAGAATAATGTAAACTAACAAATATTTACAGTCTAAAAAAGAAGCACAGGAATACCAGTCACTGAAGTCATGGGGTGAGCCTAAGATCATAGGAGAGCAGTGATACCTTTTTATTTCCAAATATTAATTTCAAATTCCCTGGAAATTAAGACTTTTTGGAAAAATAATATCATCTTTCATGCTTCTAATTGCACATTTTAATAAGTGTATATACTTTTCTAGAGCTGTGCAGCCATCTGAGCTAGTTGGAAGTGTGTGGACAAAGGAAGATAAAGAAATTAATTCTCCTAACCTTCTCAAAATGATAAGGCATACAACTAACCTCACTTTGTGGTTTGAAAAGTAAGTGACTCTCCTAAATCTGCACCAACTCCATTCCTGGGCATCAGAAATATACTGTGAAAATTTCTGTTTTGGGAGAATTCCTGTTGATGCTACGACTGGTCTCTGAGAGAATATTGCCGTAATGGTCTCAGCTTTTTATTCTTTTTATTCTTAGAAGAGGACTTCATTCTAAATATTTTCAAAACTGCGCCCAGCTAAACTTTGTATATTTGTGTTACAAATTAATTTTTGCTTTTGCAAAACTCTTGAATGCTTCAGTAAAAAAATCATATGTTCTCATGTATTTAGGTGCATTGTAGAAACAGAAAACCTAGAGGAAAGAGTAATTGTAGTGAGCCGGATAATTGAGATCCTGCAAGTTTTTCAAGAGCTAAACAACTTTAATGGGGTCCTTGAGATTGTCAGTGCTATGAACTCCGCAGCAGTGTATAGGTTGGATCACACATTTGAGGTACGGTGAAATGTTTTCTATTTTTGATATGGAAGTGTCGTGCATTGCACCTTAGCTACTCTAAAGGCTTGTCTTTTCAGTAAGCGTTTTCTCTAAAGATGAAACAGGGAAAGCAAAACCCCCAATGGATGAATGAATTAGATGGTAATACAGAGTTAATTTCCTGGTTTCAGAAGCAAGAAATGAGTCTTTGCTTAATAAATGCAGAAAAAGGTAGCAAGGTCCTGAGATAGTGGGGTACTGTTCTCATGGTCACTGATCTAAGTATCAGTTGTAGACTGTTGCTCTGAATGTTGTTGATGGGTCACTTCGTGGCCTAGTCTTTCTGGCTAACCTGTTTCGTCTCTTCTTAGCAAATTCCAAGTCGCCAGAAGAAGATTTTAGAAGAAGCTTATGAACTGAGTGAGGATCACTATAAGAAATACTTGGCAAAACTCAGGTCCATTAATCCTCCTTGTGTGCCTTTTTTTGGTAAGTAGCTTTGGTTCTGAATGAGCTGTATCATGCACACGCATCTTGAAAGAATTGAGCTAAAGCACTAAACAGAAGTATGAAGAATAGTGAGAAGTTAGTTTTAACAAGACAATCAGTTTTGAATTTCAGCATTTCCCTTGGCTTGCTTAAACTGGCAATGGGGCTGATTGTATAAGGGAAACTGTGAATTGTCTATATATGAAAGAAATGTTAAATTGACTATTAATTGCAGATGTCACTTGCAGCAAAAATAAGTATACCTGCAATATCTTAAATGAAAGGTGGGCACATTAAAAATATTACTGTCATTGACTAATACAGAAAGAAAGAATTTTTCTCTCCACCCCCCCCCCCCATAAGAATTCCAAGAAATAAAAATGTATATAGAGTTGGGGAAAGAACCCCACTCTGGATCATCAAAGACTTATCAATTCTTTCAAATTTGGAATTTCTGGCCTTTAGCAAATTGTGAAGCTAAGCAAATGGCATTTCAGTTCTTCAGCAAGCTACTCAAATGTTTGCTGCAGATCACTTCCAATTCTGGCAATACATCGCATTTGTCCAACACAGGCTTTAGGCCAAAACTGGAAGAAAATGGTGTTGATGGCTTTTTTGGCCTTTTACAGATTGGGGAAAGACATACTCCAGAGCTCTGCAAAGAAAGATAAGATCAACTAAGAAACCTTCTGTCCTGCTTCAGAGATGAGCAGAGGTTAGCAGGATCACACATGAACAGTTTTAGTTTCTCCTTTCAAGCTATGCATAGAAGAGTCATAGTGGGCCTTGACACTTCCGGATACATCATCTGTGGACTTTAGAGAACGCTTTTCTCTCTAATCTTCACATGACTTGATATAATTATGAAGCCAGGAGTGGAGACTTGAACAAAAGAATAAAACCTGAGTGACAGGCAGATGACACATTATTCTGCATCAGTCTGATGCTGAGTGTAAAAAATAATTGTTTTGAGCTTAGCTGAGGTCTCTGGTGGAGTAAAGCTGAACTGGGACAGAACAGATGAGAGTAAGCACTTGGTCTCTCTACTCCACAGTTCAGTGAGCTCCTGTCTTGCAAAACGCTGGTTACAGTTCAGTACATGTGCTGTGAGCTTCTTAAACAATAGAAAGTTGTATAGACTTCGAAATTTTGATGCAAAAAGGCAGCTCTCAGGAAAAGCTGTATTAAAATAATTAAATTATTGCCATTATTTGAAAATGAGGTGTGATTTTATTATTGACCCTAACAGAGCATTTTTCTAAGTAATTAAAATTCACAAATTAAGTTCTTGAAGAGTTCTTTTTATTCCAGCCGTATGACTTCCTCCTTGTTTTGTGCTGTATATTTAGCATCTCTTCTGTGTGCTCTTTAGGAATTTACTTAACTAACATTTTGAAAACAGAAGAAGGCAACCCTGAATTTCTAAAGCGACATGGGAAAGAGCTTATAAACTTCAGCAAGAGAAGAAAGGTAGCTGAAATAACAGGAGAGATCCAGCAGTACCAGAACCAGCCATATTGTTTAAGAGTAGAATTTGACATCAGAGTAAGTGGCATTACTTCCTTGGGCCTCCACATACGGAGCTACTTCTGGGGTGATTCTCTCAGCTGACAGACCATGTAAACTGATAGACTGACACAGAGATAAGCAGAAAGCCTGCCAAAAAAATCTCTGTAAGGTCTCACTGCAAGAAAGGGCGTAAAGCTCATGGCTCGCAGTTTGATTTATTTCTTTTTGCAGCTCTTGGCACATTAGTAGATAGAAGGTCTTACTGGTCAGCGTTTAACAGAACAGAAACTGCCACTGATTCTCACTGTATTTCATTCAGTTCCTTTTATTTGTTACTGGCCTAAAGTGAGCCCAATTGTCATTTTTCTCCTCCATTACACTGCCTTTGTGATCTGTTTCCAGGTTTGCCGAAACAGCACTGTGTTCACTTCATGTGAACATGCTCTTGCATGCGCATGCTCTCTCTCTTTTAAGATTTTGGTGTCTTTTGAGCTATATGTTCTCAAGAGCCATAGTTCTACACTGATTATTTTAAGAGATTCCGCAGGATTTTCTCTTGTCTTTCATTCTCCTCAGGATTTGACAGAATGTTTTCTGAGAGCAGTCTTCCCCGGTGTCAGTGTAAAGATGGACTCTTTCCAGCTTCTTCTGAGGGTCATCTGAGCTAACCTGGTTTGATTTTTGCATGCAGCAATTTATTTAGGATACTTGCACAGTTGGTTCCTCAGGCTGAGCATAGCAGGAGCAGTGTCCAGCAGAGGGCTGGCAACAAATGAGTTTAACAACTTAGATATGTCATCGCTTTTGACTTCAGTGTTGTCTAGGATTCATGCTGAAACTGTTGAGATCATTTGTGCAAAAGAAACAGACACTGTAGAAGAATCTTAGCTGATGTAAATTTTCTGCCTTCTTGTATTTCAGAGATTTTTTGAAAACCTGAATCCAATGGGAAACAGCATGGAGACAGAATTTACAGATTATTTGTTCAACAAGTCACTAGAAATAGAGCCACGAAATGTCAAGCCTCCACCAAGATTTGTTAGTATCCAGACCTTTTTTTTCTTTCAAGAAAGTGCTTAAATGTGTCTTTCACAGGTAGCAGAAGTCCTTGTAGATCTCAAGCTTCTTAACTAAAAAGCTACATGAAGCTGATTTTGTGGTGGTTTGGTTTCATATGGCCTTTTTAACTGTGTTATATTGTCTTTTTTTTTTTTTCCCAGCCCAAAAAGTATAGCTATCCTCTCAAGTCCCCAGGTGTTCGTCCCTCTAATCCAAGGCCAGGTACCATGCGACACCCTACACCCCTGCAACAGGAGCCAAGGAAAATTAGTTACAGCCGGATCCCAGAGAGTGAAACCGAAACTACAGCATCTGCGCCAAACTCTCCGCGAACGCCTTTGACCCCACCCCCTGCTTCTGCTACTTCAAGTACTACAGATGCCTGCAGTGTGTTCGACTCGGATCCTTCAAGTCCTTTTCATGCAAGTAGGTGCTAATAGATAGTCTGCAAAAAATGTATGTATTAGATTTTATGGTCTTAAAATGGTAAATCACATTTATTCTTCTAAAGTGACAAAGAAATAGTCACTTTTGTCTCCTTGCAACAGCAAAAACTGACAGTGCATTTCATTTCTTTTTTATTATAAGTTTTTATGGTTAAGGGAGAAACTGAGTAGAATTAGGCATCTTGCATAGAGGGTATTGCATATCTTTGGAGAAACTGTTGGAACAGAAGGCTGATATATGTTTATTGCCCATATATGTCCCAAGCCAACACTTGTGGGATTTGCTGCCATATGTGTGGCGAAAGTAGGCGGTGAATATCTGTTTGGTGGTGAATAATGAGAATACAAGTGAAGGTTATTCTGGTGCCTTACTCTGCCCTCTCGCCTTCCTAATTGGTTTCAGTGCACATAGACCTTCTTCCTGCAGAACTTAAAATCAGTATTTCTATGCATTAAATCCATCAGGACTCATCTACATCTATTTTCCTTCTCTCTTCACCGACATACAGGGAAGCACACATTTTATGATGTACTTTCAGTAACTTGTAGTGGACTTAGCTTCTTTTCAGGTCCTAGAGCTTTCAAAGAAAGGACAGGGTTAGTCCTGTTTTCAGCTGGGTGTCACAAGGAGAAGTGACTGGCTTAAAGCAGAAGTTGCTTAGCAGACCAGCAACACCGCTGAGTTTTCAAGCCAGGTCTCCTGAGTACCCCTGTAGAAGAAGTTATTTCTTCATTTTTGGATGGACCCATTGACTTCAGGTCCAGAATATTGTTTTAGTGCTTTCGTGATACAAGAACAAGTTGTGTGTTTTTTGTCTTGAGGATTGCCCAGCAAGTGCAGAAGTTGATGGCCACAGAGGCAATTGCAGCTCTGAAGAGCAGTTTGTCTGGGAGCTGGAAGCAGAGGGCTGTTTGGTGGTGTCTTTCTTTAACACCTTCATTTTTCACACTTTTTTATGAGCAATTTATTTATTTCAGTAAAAGCAAGTTGCCTTTCATGACAGCTCTGTTAGCCACAGTAGGGGGAAATATGCTGAATTGAACAAAAGTTCATCATTATCATAATAATTTTTTATGTTCGCTAGGGTCTGCTTCCGTGTCATCCATAAACTTTACCAAAAGTTCAGATGAAGCTCCTGTTCCCCCTCCGGTTCCTCCACGAAGAAGACCAGAGTCTGCCCCAGCTGAATCCTCCCCATCAAAAGTAAGTAAGGAGAGAAAAAAAAAAGGGGGGGGAGGGGTTGGGAGCAGAGGGTGGGGTAAGGTAGAAAAGAAGCTCTTAAAGATCATGTCTGTATTTTTAAAGAGCTGCATGTGAAAGAGTAAGCATGTATTTCAAACCTGCACAACTCTGCCTCATTATGTCCTAATCCCCAAACCAATGAAAATTAACAGATGGGACCTAAATTTAGGGTTAGAAGCGTGTCTCACCCTCTTGTCTACTGATCTGCTGTGCTCAGGGCCTGGCACTGCCTGGGAGAACTTGAGGTTCCAGGCAGATGTTTCCATCTGGGATAATCGTCCCAGATTATCATCTTGCAGTATATAAGCAGGGATAAAGAATTGAAGAATAATAACAATGACAGGTGATGTACACACTACAGTCCCCTGAAAAGGTTCAATAGACTATTTGACCCTGGTGCTGTGGTGTTCAGTGCTTTGCCTTGATTGTCTGTCCTGTCCGTCTTCCTGCTTGAGCCATTGCTGCTTTTTCCTGTTACATTTGTCTGGCATTTGGGAACTGTTCCAGCCTTTGTTGCAGACAGTATCAGATGTCTCTTGATTTCAGTGAGAGTTGGTTCATGACTTCAGAGAGTTGGGCAGATTTGAAAATCCCACTCAAAATTACTTTGGAGCGTGTGTGTCTTTGGCTTTGAAGAGGACCTGTATATGTCTCTTCAGCAATTGTCCTTTTTGGACTACAGACTGCTGTCAACTTGCAGAGTTTAACACATCTCTTTATTTTCTTACCAAAATGCAATCAAAAACATAATAAATGTGATAGGATGGTGGAAACCATTTACCCTGTCATTGTAGCCACAGCCTGGGAACCATTCCCATCAATAATCCTGACCACCTTTCCTTAATTCCATTTTCTGAATGTAGCTTTTTACCCTGTTCAGCATCACCTGCCTCTCTCTTTCTCCTCATTCTCTTGGGGAAATAACTGGTAGTTCTAGCCATCCTGAGTGCTTCTTGTGTACAGGTAGTGGAGGATACCCAGACTCATGTCAGCAGGCAGATCCAGAACCAGCATGGAAACTGTTGCTCTGATCATTTTTTGCCTTGCCTTTTTCCCTCTTCCTGCATCTTCATTCCCTGCATCCCTGACTGGCTAACTCACATTTTGATATATCCTTGCTATACCCCTGCATGTCCAGTCTCTTCATCTTTTCTGTCTGCATCACTCTGAGAACATGCTGTTGTCAGACACCACCACTCCCTTTCGCTTCCTTACTCCCCACCTCCGTTCTGCACTTGCTTGCTGTTCCTTCTCTTTAACTGGATAGAGCAATCTGCAGGGCAGCCACCGTGCTCCCATTTCACAAGAGGGTCCTGTTCTTTGCTGCCACTCTGAAAGTTTATTGAATGAAATGTTTGTGTACCTCAGATTAATTCTGTGCACCTGGACAGCCCACCAGCAATCCCTCCTAGACAACCAACCTCTAAAGTGTATTCACCAAGGTACTCAGTGCCTGACCGGACCTGCATCTCTGACCCCCCTGAAAGCCCTCCTGTGTTACCGCCACGAGAACCTGTGCGAACTCCAGATGTTTTCTCTAGCTCACCACTACACCTCCAACCTCCACCGTTGGGGAGAAAGAGTGAACTTGGTAACACCTTCTTCCCGAATAGTCCCTCTCCGTTTACTCCCCCTCCCCCTCAGACACCTTCTCCACATGTAGCACGGAGGCATCTTCCATCACCACCTTTGATACCGCAAGACGTGGACCTCCATTCTGTTGCTGGACCACCCGTTCCTCCACGACAAAGCACTTCTCAACATATCCCAAAGCTTCCTCCAAAAACTTACAAAAGGGAGCACACACACCCATCGATGCATCGAGACGGACCGCCTTTGCTGGAGAACGCCCACTCCTCCTGAACTGTCCCTTGCGCTGGGAGTCACATTTTCCTGGTGCTACGTCTGTTGCTGGCAATGGATGCACTGAACCTGGTGATGCCAAGGAGTTGGGATGTGTATGCCAAACACTAAAAACTCTCCAATAGATTGGAAATGCAGTGTACAGAAATGGAATTGCAAAAGCAGACATTATGGTGGAAAAACTGGTTAACTTGCTGTTCCTCTTTTCGTATGCAGGACATTGTTCTAAAGTAATCGGACAACTGATTGTACCAGAAAACAGACTTGAGGGACTTCTTTGGCCAATGTGTAGAGACTGTGTTTGTGTAATGAGCTCTAATGTCCAGTACAGGAAGGAAAACAGTCTGGTATCCGTCAGTTCCGTACAGTGGCACAGTTTTTGGAATGAAAACATTATGCACTTTTTTTAAATCTCAAACAGGGAACTTTATATCCTTCTTAATTTTCCTTTGCTTTACTCCCTGCTTTAAAATACTTTCCTAAATTTATGAGAAGGACTGTGAGGAAGATCTGTGGTACCTAACCAAGTTAGAATTAAAGCATAGCACTGTATTGCGATCCTGTTTACAAGTTGTTACAATGAGCAGTAGGGGGTACCTAGGCTTCACCAAAGAGGTACTTAATTATTTTTTTCTGAAATATTATGGTGCCAGTTCAAAATAAATTTTTGCCGGGAAGCATAATGTCTAATTATTGCTTTCTTTAGATAGAGCAGATGAAAGTCTTACATCATTAAGATGACAGCAAAATTAAAAAAAAAAAAAAAAAGCAGCACTATCACCTGAAGTAAATATACTACTACATTTAGAAGACTGTTAATCTCTGCTAGGTTATGTCACATTCTTTTTAAGGTTTACTGATAATCCATTTCATGGCTAGTAGCTATTCTTCTTCAGTCATGCCATGAAAACAGTCACTTGTGAAAAGGAGCACTCACTGGCCAACTTCCATAGCTATTGTCATGTTTTACTAACAATAGGTTAATCAGCATACATAGAATTGCCTTGCAGTTGCAGAAATCATGTGTATATAGTGAATGTTGCATAAATATACTTGCAGATTGTTTTTAATTTAATTGAAATAAAGATACAGATATGTTTGGCTGACATATGTTAAATTATTACATGGACAAATGTACAATTCAGTTTTTCAGTTAAACACTGAAGGGGATAAAAGCACATGTTGTGGTACGTATTTTTCCTAGTTCAGCATATGTATTTTAGTAATAAGAGTCTAAAGCGAAGTCAGTTTTGGCATGTGTAACAAAGTAATAATTTAGTAATAATTGAGAAGCTGGGTTACTCCCAAAGTGAATTATTATAGGTTATAAAAATTCTCAGACCTCATGTATGCCATTTGTTAGAGAAATTCAAACTTACATTAATCTTTACAGTAGCCTTTCTATGTCTGAAGTACACATGACAGAACGTGTACTGGCATAAGTTTCATGACATGGATTATCCATAAACCTGTGTACTGCTCTTCAACTGTAGCCAATACTGTGACAAATAATGCATGCCAGTTATTGAAGAAAAGAAGCTCTGTAATCTCCACTACAGTATGTTTGTCAAGCGTGAAGTATCTCATCTTCAGTTAATAAGGCTCATGGGTCAAAGTAAAATTCTATCACCTTTCCTCTTTGGAAGAAGAACACATTTCAGCATCTTGGAAGGCTGTGCTGTTAGAGATCGTGTTAGTAGAATGATGACGGAAATCGCCTTTTCTAATACTTTCTGCAATGCCATTGATCGATGCACCCTGGTCCTTTAGTGTGGTCTTTACATTTCAGAAAGCGTTCAGATTTCATCAACATAAACAGCAGTTTTCATCCTAGTCAAATGGTGAGAATTTGTTGGGTGTATGCCTTCTTTGGTATCTTTAACAACTTTATTTTGAAATATTCTCCTGGCAAAGGAAGAAAAAATTAAGATCTCTAAATCTCAGTTTCAAGGGAGAACATTCATCATGGGAGCTTTGTAAAAACCCTCAGCTAAAGGAAGCATAGTTTAGGTTATTAGTGTTTTGGATGTTAACCCTATGATGGGCATACTGTTGACAATGTCATAGAAATTATTATAGTAGCTCGTCAGTGGATTACCAGAGAAAGCTCCTTGAATGTAGACTCTCGGGTCTTTAGCTCTGGTTCTGTGCTAATTCGTAGTCAAGGCAGGCGAGGCAGAAGGAATGATCCGGTGGTTACGTTGCCCAACTAGGAGCCCATGTTCACTCTGTTAATCCACGGATTTCTTGAATGTTGCTAAGCCTCCGTTTCCCTTTCTGAAATGGGGAGAATGCTGTCTTGCCTCTTGGTGGATAAGGATTAAAGTTCTTTACTGGTGGGGTACTCTGATGCTAAATGATAAAAGTTGCTGTGCAAGAACCTAGCTTAAACTTCCTATGGAGCCCAGCAGAGTGAGTCCAGTCATGTACAATGCGCAAGTCATGGGGTTGACTCAGCTGCAAAACAGGAAAGACAGAGTGAGAATCGAACATGTTGCATTTAGGGTAAGAGTTTTGAGCCCAACTGCTAAGACACTGGTTTGTCTTATGACAGCTTTATTTGCATTAGTAATTATTTCATCTGCAATGACTTTTTATTTGGACCATGTTTGCATTAGTGACAATACTTTTGCATGGAAAATTCACGTGAAAAATGAATCACTTTTCTGGTTCTGTCTGGCTCCCTGTTGAACGACCCTGGATGGTCTGGTGTGGCCTGAGAGGATGAAGTGGCCTGGAGCAATGAAACATGCTTATGTGGAGGCTGACGGCTAGCTGGGTGAGTTGCTGTTTTAGTCTAGAGTGCCTGCTATGGCTAAAAGTGAGCCCAGATGACTGCAAAGTACTTTGGGTGCAGGGATCCTTACATGGGCAAGGGTGGAGGATGAAGTGCTTCCATGGTTATAGAGGTCGGCAGAACTTCACAGGTGCAATACTTTCACAGTTTTTGCTGCGTCACATCAAGGTTTCTGCTTTAGTGTGTAGTGCAGCAGCATAGCGTAATCTGGGTTGGTTTGTTTTCTTCCACAGAGGATGTCATAGTTGTGTGTTAGCTTAGAAAAGTCCCGTGGGAGTTTGGGAACTGCTGGTATTGCAAGCCGTGCACGGTTCCTTCAGTGCAGCCTACAAGATGGCCACTCAGCTATCTTGCTACCTGGTGCCCCAAGTTACATATTGCTGTCAAGGCATTCAGCAGCCCAGGCGAAGTTTTCCTGTCGCTGTTTGTTTAGGGAAACCATTATCCTACTTCGGGATTCATCCCGGGGAATCGTGAGCGCTCCATCCTCAAGAAGCCATCTCTGGCACGAGCTAATCTGCCTCCCTGATGTGCCTCGGCAAGGAAGAGGTCTGTCTCAGTAAAAGTATATTTATGCCTAGTGCACTGGATTTAGATCTTTCAGGATTTAGATTAGCATTTCTGGATGTTTTGTTATTTTTCTTTTGTGCGTATCTTAAATTAGACTTTCTTTCTCTGTTCAGTTGGGTCGGATTCAAACTCAGCGATGTCACTGGAGGTACCGCTGTTGCAGTCAGTAGGTTATTGTGCTTTTGGGAGAGGGTTTTACTTTGTTACATACAGGGAAGTTTTCTTCTGAGCCTGAAGAGGTGCTTGAACAAATTTGCATCACAGCAGGCTGTGTGGCAAAGCCAGTGCATTATAATAAGAGTCAGTTCTCGTCTTGGTGGCTGTTGTCTCAATCTAGCGTAGCAATTTACACAGGCAGCCTCTACTACTGGTATTTCTAGCAGTGCTGCAATTTAAGCTCAACTAGAAAGAGCCCATAGTTCATGAATGTTTATCTTAGAATTATAAAAAATGTTTAAAATTAAAAATGTTAAGCAAAATGTTCCTTAATGCTTTGCTGCTGTGAGCAGTGCATTTGGCTGTGGTATATACAAGTCCCTCCTTGGCTTTCTCCTGAATGCTGATGCCTTTTTCGGTCAGCAAGGAGGGCCTTGTTCAAAAAGGTTTTTTTTTTTTTCTTTAAGATAATATGAAAAAGTTGGCAGCTTCTTATGGTCTCCCCTGCCCCTAAATATCCTTTTTAGTTGTAGAATTATTGTCATTTCAAAACCTAGATGATACATGGGCTGAAGTCTTTTTTGCTCTTATTTGTTAGGGAAAGAAACATGTGGCCCAATATAGTTGTAAAGCCGAATGAGCTTTTAACTTAGTTTGTAAATTTCATGCCTTATTCTCCATTAAAAAAACACCTTTAAGTGCATTTTTCTGTCAACTGTGAGCAAATTTCCCTTTTGCCTTTAATGAAAAATAGTGCATTAAGTAGCCAACTGCTGCAGCATTATAAGGCAAGCGAAGTAATGGGCAAGTCACTTTTCTGACTTCCTAGCAAGCAATTGCGAAATCATGTTCCAGTGGCTGAAAGGTTGAAAGGGGGAAAAAAAAATTAAAAAATGTGCCAGATGCATGACAATTTTAGTAGCTGCCAAATGTGCCTTTTATCAAAGAACATCTGTAACTTTTTTAAAAAGAAAGGTAGACTATCTGGGTCGCATGGTATTGGAATTGTTTTGGACAAATTTGTTTGAATCGACTTGGGAATGAGCTTTTTTCTGTTTGTGAAATGAGCAAATTTTAGGTTCCAATAAGTTTGTTCCAGTATATGTGTACATTTGCCTTTGTTTAATGGCATGGTTACTTGCCAAAATGAGTAAATGTTAAAAGCTATGTCAGTCCAGATGTAAAAAGAAAAAAGCAGAAAGAGAAAAGTGGTAAACTTTACCTGGCACATCTTATGACCTGTGTACCTAACTGTCTGTAGGTGATCTTTGTATGCTGTGTCTGCAGTGGTATTCGGATTGCATTTAAGTGAAAATTTAATAGTGGCTGTTACCTTTTGGCATTAAAAGATATGTTCTAAAAATAAAAAATGCCTTACATATCCCGGAAGTGTACACTTTTGAATATGTAAGATACAATGAAAGTCTTGGTAGTCTGAGACTGGCTGCCTTGAGCTTAATACTGTGTGCTTTATGTTAAGGACACTTGTGAGTCTGCTACAGATGTAGGCACTGCTCAGAATAGTAAAATGTTAAAATATGCAGTAGCTTCTGAACAGCAGAACCATATGGAGTAGAAGACAAGTGAGCAAGATATATGTACAGTGAGGGAAACAGAGTGGTTTCCTGACAGTGATAGCATCTTTTAACTGTGTTGTTCTCTGCCGCAGGATTGTTCATTGTAGGTGTTAATCCAGCTCTGCAGCTTTCTGTTATAATTTACTGCATCAAAGGATCTCTAGTTCGTGGGTAGATACTGTCTCTTGATTTTACTGTATGAATCTGTTAGGTAGTTTGTTTCGTAAAGAGCCTACATCTTATCTCTTTGTTGAATCAGATCACAGTAAATAAAGGGACGTTATGTTTCATGACTTGTATCTGGCATTAGACAAAATATCTGCTTTCAAAGTACAGAGTGAATAAATAAAAACCACTCATAAGTAGAAGCTGCTTGTTAGTCTTGGTAGTCTCCTCTCCCTAGTCCCCCCTGCAGAACCCCCAAAAGCAAAGAAACTAAAACCCCAACAGCCAAAGGCAGTACTACCCATGCCACGGCTCCTCTCCTGTTCGTGCATGAGCAAAGGGCCCTAAAACTTTCTGTGCAGAGTCTGGAGAAAAGAACTGGATTCAGTGGAATCTGTTGAAATCCTTGTGCTTTTGCCGGGGAATATTGGCATAGTCTGTAGTGAGGTGAAAATACTTCAAGATCACATGGAGGAAGCCATAAAAAATTGCCTCACTGGAAAAAAAAGTAGGAGAAGGTACCTAGTTTATATAAACTTAGGGAAGTGTGCTCTGTTATGCTGACTTAGAGTGATGAAGTGGTGAGAGGATACATTTGGGCCAGCTCTAAAAGCCAAAGTTATTCATAATCTGAGGAGATTCAGGATGGCTGCCTTAAGCAGGGAATAAAGCTGTGGAAAGGTGATCTAGAAAAATTACAGGCATGATGACAACATGTCCCATAGGGAGCTGTCGCAGACACTGGCGGTTCCCCACCAGCTGATAGGCACATGCTGCATCCATATGGTGGAAAGGGAGTTGAGCAGGAAACACCCCAGTAGATTTGCCCAGGAGTAAAACTGCTTTTTGGGTTGGCGATACAAAACGCTGCCGACCAAGATCCTAATCACTGAGACCACTGTCCCTGAGTTAAGCAAGACTGCAAGGTGCCACAGAGCAGTAGGAGGGATATTAGGCAGGCTTGCTGGTGCTGCGTGGCGTGAGGAGCTGTGAGCACAACGGACTGAGTTGCCTTGTTTGTGGTATCATTGCTTTGGACCTTTTGAGAATGTGGCAAAGGTAAGATGCATGCACAGTGTTGATAGTCGGAATTTGAATTAATCATGAAGAAACTTGGTATGTGACAGGTCTTTGATGGACAAGAAGATATTAAGATCTCATGTGGAGTTGGATAGTTGAAATTACAGTGGCATGTGTGTGAGTGGAGGAGGCTCGTGGGATTTTCTGTGAAGGCTGATTCGTCTGTAACAGAGGCAGCAGAAAGAGTAAAGGAGACGGAGGGGAGCGCTGAAGAAATGTCACACTGAGCTGCACCAGCAGTGGGATCCTGACTAGAAGCCAGGAAAGAGAGAGCTTTTCAGCTGAGTGGTGGGTGAGAGAGGCTTGGAACCAGGTGTATGGGAGCACCGTCCTCTCACGTGACTCCATGTGTGGGCAGGGGAACAGGATTTTGTAAGTAATGTTGCCTTGGAGAGAGACCTGAGAAACATGTATTTCTCCTTTTAATGGACGCAACCTAATGGCTGATTCAGTGTAAAGAGACAACAGCATTATTTAAAAGCAGCATTTATTTGGCACAGGAAGAAAAATAATCCAGAGCACACACACATACTAAAGATGAGGTTGGGTTGGATCCTACAAGAGGCTGTGTGTTTCTGTTGTGGTACTGAGCATCATTCACTCATTTTATTTACATTTTGCAGATTCTGAGCAGGTACAAGGAAAGATTCAGGACATCTCAAATGATAAGTATAGGCCTGGAAGTAAGAACTCACACAGGGGCAGAAAGAAATAATATCCATCAATCTCACCATGCCTTCAGTCAGTAAAACAGAAGCTAAAATCCATGTGCATTTTGCAAGCAAGGGTCTGCCACTCTGAAAGGATTTCTTCACTCAGGAGATGTGGCAAGGTAGGTTTTCCCTTTTGTCCCTGTTTCTGCCCTGGCATCTACCTGGCAGGTGTGAGGAGCAAATTTGTGCAGTGAAAGAGAGAAGTCTGGTTGTGTATGAGACCCAAAAACATGAACATCGGAGGCCTTGGCAGCATCAGTGTATTTCAGTAAGCTAAACCTTAAAAATCTACGTAACAACTCTCCATGCTGGGACATTCTCACTATGCCCATAATTACCAGGGTCTCCAAACCACCCTTTTCTCATCCAGTGTCTGACACTGCACAGTCAGCCTTCCCTCCCAAAGGAAGGGATGTCTGGTGTCACTGAAAGGGTTCTCCGTTTTGCTTTTGTCCATGCAGAAACGGGAGAGCCAGACAACACTGAAAGATCTGAGTAGCAGTTCCCATCACTGGTCTCTGAGCACCCACCTGTGACGTGGGTAGGCCTGTGCTTAGCGGCGCTCCCGAGAACCCCTGCAGCAGGCACAGCATGTGTACGGCCTTCAGGCTATGCTTCTGAGTGCTCTGCGTGCAGATGGGCAGCTGCACTTGGCTCTGCTTGACTCCTCATCCCTTTCTTTTTACCACCCACCACTGGCCTAGACTATGCCTCTTCTCAGGTCCTCTGAGTATGTTCCCAGCCCTTTGCCTTCCTCCTCCTTCCTTTCATCAACCCTTTTCCCAAAACATTTGCAGACATCTTGACACGACTGGACAGGGATGATGTTGGGGAGGGAAACGTGCCCGTATCAATAAAACTCTGGTTCCATGGACAAACAAATAGGTCTGTCTGTGGCTGATTCCTTTGCAGAACAAACAGACCTCATTGATGCCTCAGTTACAAGTATCTGGCTCTTCTCACATTGGGCTATCCTGACTCTGTGCTGTCTGACTGAGGGCTGCTAAGTCCTAGGAGTGTCTTGAAGATGCAGTGGCTGGTCAGCCTGGAGCAGCGCTGAGGAGGAAAGGCCAGGGAATTTATAACTTCATGAGCATGCGAGGGAGAGAGAGGTTGAATTTTTTTTTTTTGCCATTAAAAACCTTAAACAACAAAAAAATCTTCCCATAATAGTTTCCAAAAGACACACCAGAAAAAATCTAGCATAAGTTGGGGTTTTTTTCCCCTTTGGAAGGAGGAGAGATGGGTTTTGGGAAACTATTTTGGGTCCAGTAAAATATACGGGGCAGGCATTGGCTAAAACATTCTAGTCTCTAGGGTTTTGCTTGGACAAAACATTTTAGTCTCTAGGGTTTTGCTTGGTCACTTTCTTGAAATGTTGGAAAAACTTTGACTGAGATAGAAGACAGATTTTGTTTGGGTTGGGTTAAAAACCCTTTTCACACACACCTCTTCCCCTCCCCGAGAGGAGGAAAAGCAGGTTTGATAATTGCAGGTCAGCCAGCACTGTTGAAGAGTTGCAGGCCCTGGGTCTGCCGCTGGTGGTTAGCCATTGCAGCGTAGGACACTGGCTTCCTGCCCTCCCTGTAGCATTGCCACTTCCTGGAGAGCCGTATAGCATGTTGGGTGCTCTTCTTTTTGCCCCACTAGGTGGGGAATCATTGGGCACCAGATTCAGTTACCCTGCGCTGGTGTTGGCATGCCAAGCCCCTCATCTCACAGCCTTGCCCCCCAGGAGGTTGCTGTTGGCCCCGCTGAGACAGTTCACAGCCTCTTCAGGTGAGATGACAGACCAGTGTCCCAACCCTGCCAAAAAAGGGTGATAAAACCACCTTTCTTCTTGAAGCTGCCCTCAGTGTGCCCCAGCTTCAGCTAATGTCACAGCCCTGAGCAATCAGTTGCTCTTGCTGCTGAGGTGTGGCATGGATAACACACCAGAAGGGCTATGGTTCCCTCCATATTGTTGCTTTAACAAAAGCTATAGTCTAGTCTTCTATAGAAAACAGCATTGCTAAGGGCTTTTTACATCGAGATGTGGGGAGGGCGTGCTCGTGGCTTTGTTGTGGGAGGAGGGGTATCGTTGCACAAGGAGGAGTGCTTGTGACATGGAACGTGGGGCACCATCACCTTTCCTGCCCTGATGCCTCAATGTTAGCTAGAAGAGCTGCTCCAAAGCAGGGTACTGCACATGCTGGGGCTTGTAAGGCGGTGTCAGGCCAAAGAGAGTTAGCAAAGTGTATTCAAAATGTATTACAGACCAGGAGCCAGGATGCTGGTTGACTGTGTCAGTGTCTGCATCGGTCCATGGTGGGGAGAGAGTGGAGAAGAGTCTTTGTTTCCTGTGGCGGGCCCTGGACTCAACCAATGCCACCTGCCTGGAGACACAGGTGATCCTGACAGCAAGAGTAGAGATTCATACGGTAGGAGGCAATTCAAGGAACAACGCATCGAATAAAAGGTAGAGCAAGGTTTCAGGGAGTGATGGAAGTCCGAAAGAAAGGATGCTGCTGGCTAAGCAGTACAAAGCCCGGGTGCTTCAGCTGATACTTATTAGACCTCCTCAACCCAGCTGGGTAATGTGAGCTGGCCTCCTGGAAAATATCTTTGATGATGGGTTTTCTTTAGAAAGTGCAGGAAAGAGGAGAATTTCAGACTTCTGGCCAGGATGCAAATGCTGCAAAGACAAAACCTTTCTGTTGTGGGTAAGCCCAAATTAGCCTTGGTTTGAATTTGGAAGAGCAGAGATGTATGGGAAATCAAGCAACTTTGGGGGATGAGGGGGAGGAGAAGAGATTGGGATTTGGCCAAAGCTTTCCAAAATTCCAAGGAAAGCTAGGTTCAAGTCAGGCAGGGGTGAAAGCTAGCAAGTTCCTGTGCTTACTGGACCTGCTGGCTGAGCTCTGCTTCAACCCATAGCCTGGCCCTCCCCTGTGCTAGGAAGAACAGGCTGCATTTGTGAGGCAGCTGCGACCGTCTCCTCTCCCCCACCCCTCCACCTACTGTGTTAGTCAAGGGGGGATCTCAGGGCCTCGCTGTCTGTCTCCACCCTCAGGGACCTGGGGAAGCACTGTCGCACTTAGGCTGCGGCCTGCCTCTCTTGGGGCTGCTTATTTCTTTTTGAAGAGCTTGCGGAAGGAGCTCCGGAAACCCCCCTTGGGCTCGTGCCGCGGGTTGTGGTCGCTGAAGGATGTTTGCTCATTGTCATCCTTCTGGCAGAACCTGGTGTTGTCTTCTGCATGGAGCTCCTAAAAGGGAAAAGACAATTTAACCAGCGTTTGCAACCTCACGTCCTTGTCCCTTTCTCTCTCTCTCTCTCTCTGTGCTAAGAGGGACCTGGTGGGTGATGAGGTGCTGGCAAGGCTGGGAGACAACATGTCACTCGGGCCTTGGCAGCACTGGCACCTCTGCAGAGAGCTTGCTGCTGGCTCTGTGAAGCCAGGGCATTGGCAGAGGAATGGAGAGGCACTGTTAGAGGGACCTGGAGCCTTTCTCACTAACCTTTTTATGTAGAAAGGCCTTGCTAGCCCCTTCTTTGGCCAATGAGGGAGCAAGCCAGCATGAGGAGTTGAAGGAGCAGGTCCTTCCCGCCCCCTCTTCACTTGTGAACTCCATTTACCTTAGAAGAGGGAGGCTTCCCTAGCTGATGGGATGGGAGAGGCTCTTCTGGTGGCTCTGCTGCTCCCTTGTTGTATATCTGTGGAGCAAGAGGCTTTCGTTAGCACACACACCTTGTGGTAAATGTGCCACTGAAAGATCTCCTCTCCCCCTTTCAGGAGATGGCCAAGTCCGTCTCAGTGTGGCTCTGGACAGGCCTCTTTTTCTCCAGTTCAGCCTACCACTGCTGCACTGGTCTCCTTTGGGGGAGACCATGTCCTGCAGAGGTTGTAGCCAACACACAGCAGCTATTCTGGACTAACTTCCCATCTGCACCCTGCTCTGTGCAGGCAGGTGCCAAGCAGCTGGCAGGCTCTTTTTTTCTGGGTGGGCTGTGTCCCTACAGCTCTTCTCCCTCTGCTTCACCTCCCCTGTTCAGCTCTCCGCTACCTCCTCCACTTGCTAGGCTTTTCTCTTTCTTTTCTTTGAGGTTTCCCTGCTGCCTTTTCAGTCAGGCTGTCAGGAATGTTTCTCCAATAATCATCTGCATCTGCAACCTTCGTATCCCTTGCCTCACTTGAACAGGAGAGAGTTTCTCCAGGCTGCAGAGAGGGCACTAGCCTAGCACCTAGGCCTCTTCCCAAGGAGGTGTGAAAGGCACAGGGATATTCGTTCATGCCTTCTCCCCTAACTGCTCCAGGTCAAAGCTGACTTTGAGCAGCCACTGCAAACTGCAGAAACATTGTTCCTGCAAGGCCTGGTGTCTCTGCAGGGCTGGAGTGCCACCTGCCATGCCAGTAGTTGTCTGAGGGACAGGGACACAGTTGCTGGCTCTGTCTGTTTTCGCACAGACTTCAGCATGGCTCCAAGGGCCATAGAGCAAATGCAGGTGAAATAAAACCCATGGACCAGATCCTTGTTGGTGCAAATGGGCTGATGTGGCAGAGTCATACTGGTTTACACCAGCTGAGGATCTGATCCTAAGGTTTTTATCCCAGCACTCCTTTTCGCAGCAGGTGAAAGGGCACATTTTTAACTGAGTGCCAACCTAATAGCACTCATTTCAAACAGCTTTGCTCATACCTCATGGCCCTGATCAAATACAACGTTTACTTGTAAGGGGAGCTCAGTGACAGCTAAAGAAACATGGGAGGTTAGCTTGTCTCCAGGGTGATCTAGCTCTGCACTCAGCCAGCTGCATGTCTCAAGCCCTTGTTTGTCCCTGGGGGAGATATGTGTGAAAAGGAGCTGTCCTGCATCTTGTCCCTCCCTTGGTATGTACGTGCAGATGAGGGCTTTGAATGTGAAGACTTGAAAGCTATTTTGGTATGTTCTCCCCTAACTGTATCTCAGATCTCTCTCCTGCTGCTGCTTCTGCACCACCATGTGCCTTTTCTCCTCCTATTTTAGCCTCCTTACTTCCAAAAAGCTCTGTTTTTCACCCGCTCCTCTCTGTGGGGGGAAGTAGCTCCTTTGGGAGCTTCGAGATGAAGCTGAGATCATGTGAGGCTGGACATTTCTCTCCTGCTTCTGCTGCAGCCGGCTCCCACTGCTGCTCCTCGTGCTGTAGAGTCTGGCACTCACACCCTCAGCGCTCCTCGGCAGCTCCTTCAGGGACCTGCTCAGCTGCTTGCCTTTGCTGTGGAACATCTCACGCTTGTAAGTACTGCTGCTTACGGGAGTACAGCTCTTAGGCAATGGCTGTAAGGCATGATCTGTCCTCTCTGGTTCTGATGTGAAGTTAACAGGCCTAAGGAAGCAAATGTCTAAGCTGGATTCGGAAGAGGCTGGGGAGCAATTCTCAAAGAGAGCAAGGTTTTGGAAGGCGTCATCTTCATAGGGGCCTGGCAGGGTGAAAACTTCCCCAGGGTAGTCAAACTCTTCATAGCTTGGCGCAAAGTTCCTCGCATCCTGCAGCAGCTCCACAGAGGTCCTGATGGCTCTCTCAGTGTTTCCCACTGCATCAGCTGGCGGTGCTTCATACTCCATTTCGGGGATAGATTGTAAGGGGGCTGTCAGAGCCTTGAGTTCCTGCTCCGTGAGCTGAGAGGATGCAAGGATGTTCTCTGGCCTCTCATGTTTTCTACTTTCCATTTCCCAGTCGGGGGGCTTTACAGCCTGGATGTTCTCCATCACAGCTGGCTGGGATTTCTTCATCTGGGGCATCAAATGCCTTAAATATCAGAAACAAAACAAAACAAAAAAAAAACAGAAGGAAGTGGAGTACAAAAGGATGACAGAGAGACAGCCTGACAAGCCACCCCCCCACCCCCATCCTCTTGCTTTTAATATCCAAAGGTATTTTAGTATCTTGGAGAACAGTAACAGAGCTGCCGTTAATAGAAACTGTCTAGATGGATTAGCAGGAGCGAACCTGCAGGGGTAGGACTGCTTGTCCAGTAGCTTTGGGTCATTTGAGCTCTACACCACCTAACAGATAGAAACCAAGAGCAGAGGCTGGCAGCTCCTTCTCTTTCCTGTTCACCCCCATTCTAGATTTTTACCTTCCTTCCCCTCTCTGTAATGTAGGGGCCTGTTTTGGGGAGGTGATTCTGTCTAGAAAAATGTTGAGGGTACCTGGAGAGTTGCTACCCTCCATGTGTGCCAGAGAAGTCAGCGGGGAGTCCTGCATCAGGGAGGTACTAGGTATGCACCTCCCTGCACTTACAAAACTCTAGTTAAGAAAGTAATGCTGCTATCCACTGGGGACATTGAATGGGGTGGGGGAAGGAATGATTTTATGCTCACCACTGGGAGTCTGGGTAACCCTTCCCTTTGGGTGAAAAAGGAGGGGGTCTGGGGCTAGGCAGTAACACTTTTCATACTCCTGTGTACGTGCTGTGCTGTGATCCTGACTTAATTTCAGGCCATCCATGCAGGCATGCTGCCAGCAGCTATTGCGGCAGCTGGGGCTTGTGTTGCTTGGGAATGCCTGTGCAGCATTTGAGGATTTGAAGATGACGCTAAGCTAGGGAGGTGGCTGACATGACAAACAGCAGCACTTCAGTCCAGAGGGGCCTTAGTCAACTTGAAAACTGGGCCAAGAAAAACCTTGTGATGTTGAAGGAGGAGACTTGGAGAGCTCTACCCCAGAGCAGGATAACTGCATGCATTAGGCCAGACTGGGAGATTTGGGCTGAGCAGCAGCTCTGCTGTGAACTTGGGGTTACAGTGAATGTCAGGGTGAAAAAGAGCCCGCAGTGCGCTCTCATCGCAGACATGACAAACCCTGTCCTGGTTTCTTTGGGAGCCCCATGGTCAGCAGAGCCAGGGGAATTATTATTTGCCCTCTATGCAGCACTGGTGAGGCCCCACCTGGATCGTGTCCAGTGTTGGGTCCTCTGGTTCAGGGAGGATGTGGGGAAACTGGAGAGGGGCTGGTGGGGGCTACCGAGGCAGTCAGGGCCCTGGAGCACAGCACTGGTGAGGTGAGGGAGCTGGGCTTGGGTAGTCTGGTGAAAAGGAGGCTGAGAATTGATTTAATAACATTCTACAACTACTTTGAAGGGCATTCAGAAAAACAGTGGGGCCAAAGTTTTTGTGGTATCAAACGATATAATGAAGCACAACAGCCACAAATTGTGGCTTTGGAGTTTCAGGTTGAACAGTAGGAGGAAAAATTTCATTAGGGGGATTGTGAGAGATGTGGGGGTCTCCCTTCTCAGAGGCTTTTCAAGACGGGCTGGATAAAGCCGTGGCTCATCTAATGTTGGCAATAGTCCTGCTCTGAGCAGGAGGTTGGATGGAGGCTCCAGCGGCCCCTTTCAATGAGTATTTCTGTGATTCTGTGTGCATCTCTACTTATCTAGGTGACGGACACTTGCCAGGTCTCATCAAATATTTCTGGTTCCCAGTGGAAAAAAAAAGGGGCAACTTCTCTTAATGAGTTGTTGCTCTATGGTATGGATCCAGGAACTCATGGGACAGTGCTGTAGGATCAGTGAACCCACATGTCTCCCTAGGCAGCATCTGGCCTAGACAGTGCTAAAAGTAAAAGTCATTCTGTCTGCAGGGACAGTTCCCAAAAGAGCAGCCCACAGGTTCATTCAGCCTGGTATGCTGAAATAAGAAATAAGGCAAGCCTAGCATGTTTCTTCTCTGATCATCTTCTACCTATCAGTAGGTTAGGGATGGCCAGGGATTGCAGCGTCACCAGTAGCCTTGTCTTCCTTAAATTAGTCTTGTCGCTTTTTGAACCCATTTGCACTTGCGTCTTGTGGCAGAGAGTCCCATAGTTTAATGACATGCTGTGTGGAAACCCCCTTTTTTTGCTAGTTTGAAACCTCCTGTTCGGTCATGTTCCCTAGCTCTGTAACATGCCGGTCAGTGGATCATTCAGAGAGCTGCTGCGCACCCTGCTGCCAGCCATGCACAAATGCGTCCCTCCCCGCACGCTCCGTTAGGACAGCTAGCAGCTAACCATAGCACTGGCAGCCTGCGGTAGAGCTCTGAAGTGCTGCCTGCCTGTAAGCTACGTGGTAGTGGATGGCAGGAAGGAGCCAGCCCCTCATCTCGCTGTGTGTGCCTGGGGGAGTAGCCTTGGAGGTGACAGTCTGTTACTGCCTAGTGTCACTGGCATAGTACGGGAGAGAGGAGAGTTTTCAGCCTACTTTGACAGCCTTGTGCTAGAACAAGAGGCTTACGGGGTTGTCGTGCCAGAGGAAGGTGCTGGTGGGAACGACTGTATGGTTTCTTCAGAGTGGATCCCGCTGTCCCGGATAGAGGTCGCGCTTGGCGTTGGAGAAACCTCTTGGCTCGTACACTGGGAGGTGAGACCTTTGTACAGCTTCACCAGGGACGACCTGAGGGAGGAGAAATCCATCGTCGTGCTAAGAAATAAGGCAGGGAATGAGCACGAGCATGTAGAATCACAGAAAAAAGGGCTGGGAGGGACCTTAATATTCCCCTGCACCTCCCAAGGAAAGACCCATTGCACCTAGTCTGTCATAGACAGTAATCTTTCTATCCTGTTCTTAATACCTCTCATGATAGCAGTCCCTCCCCAGCAGTCTGTTCCAGCCCTTTACCACCCTCCATGTTGGGAAACTTCCCTGAAGTCTGATCTAAAGCAGCATGGCTGCAATTTTTCTTCCTTCATCCTACTCCCCCAGTGAATCATCACAAGGAGCAAAGACAACCAGGTTTTGATTTAAAAAAAAAAAAAAAAAAAAAAAAGATTTCAGGGAAGACTCCTGAACCAGAACTGGGGAGTCTAGGTTCAGTGTCTATTCTGACACAGTTCATCTCAAGTTATGGGAGGCTTTTGTTTCTCCCACCCCACTCCCCCACTAAAATAAGGTAACACCATCCTCTCTTGATCTCTTGTGTAGCCTCTAAGGGCTTCAGGCCACAGGCTTGGACTTCCCCAGGACCCTGAGCTGCTGAAGCAGCTAAACCCCCCTGTATTCTGCCAGCAACAAGTGACTTTGCTATCAGCTTAAGGAATCAAATGTTCCAATAAAACACATAGCAGCTATGTTTAGGGTTAAACTGAATTTCCCTTCACTCTGAGTTACAGGTAAGTGCCCACCCCAAGTCTGACCTCAGTTTGGAGGACAGATGCCAACAGCTGGCCATCTCCAGCATTCATAAGCAAAGGGCTGTGTTTTAATTCAGCAGAGCTGTGTGCCTGTTGATCTTGCCTGGACCTACACCCCACATTTCTGGGTGCCCCCCCCACCCCCTTTTCCTGGGGATAGAGAGAACGAGGTGATGTTGTGCTTACTTCTTCAGCTTTTTGCGCTTCTGTATGAGCAGGTCCTCGTTGCATTGGAAGAGGAGGCTGTAGTGTGAGATGAAAACCCGGAGGCGCTGCACACACACCAGCAGCAGGTAATAATCAGGATGCTCTTGCTCCGTGAACTTCAGGACATTCTGGGGCACAGAGGAAAGCAGGCTGTTTGGAGGATGTCCTAACCCTTTCTGAGGAGAAGGTACTATCGGGACCCTGGACTGGCCCTCTGGAGTGCACGCAGCACTGCCAGGGCACTGTGGGATCTCTCCCAGGCAGCACCAGTTTCTGGGGGACTTGGACAGAGCCTGTCTGCTGCTCTTCCAGTACAAATACACCAATAACCAGCATAAACATAATCTGGGGGTGTGGGGGGGTGCAGTAGTGGAGTCTAGCTTTGGATAAATCCAAAATTGGATAAACAATTTCTTCTTTGGTTTTTATTGGGTTTTGCTCCTGTGTTGGTATTTGCCTTGTCTGCAATGCTTCGATACAATTCAAATAACCTTCCTGCAAACCAGAACTCTGTTTTTCAGGCAGCTCTGCACAGGAAAGGTCCTTTGCCCCTAGGAGCAGCTCTCTCTCAGCCCCCAGGCATAGGGATCACTCAGCAGAGGGGGCAGCTCTGTTGCAAGAGCTCAGCTCACAGCGGACGTGCCCCATCTCTGGCCTGCTGTTCTCCCCAAGCAGCAGGCAGCACAGCTTTTGGTTTCCCAGGGAACAGAGGCTGGTCCTGTCAGGCTCAATGGGGAAAATGGCAAACAGAAACAAGTTGCAGATGAAAAATTAAAATCTAGGCATTTTCAGCTGACTTTCCCTTTCAAAGGTTTGTTCACAGAGCCCACTGAGTTGTCCAGAAGCCCTGTAGCTGTACAGGCCCGAAAGCCAGCTCTGAGATAAAAGCCATGTGTTGTCATAAGAGTTCAACAAGACAGTTTCCATCCTAGGGCCCTACCTGTAGATGAATAAGGTATTCGGGGATTCGCTGGACTATATGGAAGAACAGAATGTAGAGATCAGATTTGATTTCTTCTTCTACCTGAAACAGAGAAAGCAAATCAGAGTCACTCCTAGTCACTCATTGAAACCCCGGGCAGACACTGTTTTTCAGAATGAAGGCCTTAGTTTAGGCCCAAAGTGAACGGAACAAAATGGCGTAGACTCTTGAACTAAGATATTTTGGAAGAAAGTTAGTGTTGTTTAGTTATTGCACTTTAAAATTACCCTTACATTTAACTTTCCTGGTTAAAACCAAGAATCAAGGATGTGAGACCAAATATCTAAAGCTGAACAGTAGAGAATGTTGTCTCTCTGAGGAAACACTTTAACACTTAAAACCTTGCTGCTCTTCTCCCTGTTTGAATGAGTCCTCTATTTTCCAGGAAACACTCTTATTTTCCTAGGAGAGGTCTGGATAGGATTTGCATAGGGGAGAACTTTCCAGGAGGTTTGATCTGAAATACTGTTTCGTGTCACAGCAGGGATATAGTTTTGTTTACACACAGTGGTGAACATGTTTGAAGTTGCCCTTAGTAGGTCCTAACAACCATCAGCCATGGCAATGTTCTGGAAACTGGTATTTGATAATGGAACAAATGGATTCCTGGATTGGCAGGGATGTCCGGCTGTGGGAAGGCACAACAGGAGGAGAGCCAGGCATGCACGCTGCCCTTAGGTGTCTGTGAAGCACAGACACAGAAGGAAGTTTACCTCCTTCAGGATCACCACGTGGATGAGAGAGATACATTCTGGCAAGTCCCTCAGGTAAGCAACATAGTAGTCCAGAAAATTGTTCTTGAAAGAAAGAAAGAAGGAAATTTAGGAGAGATTTTTAGCCACAGAGTCAGCCAGAACAAGAAGCTGTTTATTCCTCCGCATCACTCTTCAGCTCAACAGAGCTCCTAGCTGTGTAAAGTTTACAGGGCTCAGGACTTCACAAGAAAGTCTGTTTATTAAAATGGGTTCAGCTGTTGAATACAGTGTATAAAACTTCATAGCAGATGGCTTGGAGGGGCTTGGAAAGGAAGAAACTTTACCTATATGACACTTAAAATTTAAAAGCCTCAAATCAGATTTGAGGTAGCATCCTTCCATGAAAGGTCCCACCCCTCACTATGGGCTGGGCAGACCTTCACCCTGAGAAGGAGGTGCTGGCCCATGGGCAGATGAACAAGACAATATGACTGTGAAGGTGCTGTTTTACTTGGGGCTACAGAATTTGGTCCAACCATGCCACTACACATCACTTACTCTAGGCCCAGCTTCACAGTGCAGCCCCTCTGTTGCAAGCTGTCTCGGCCCACCTGTGGGACATGCTGTTTTGCCTGACCCCAGCACAATGTCATGCATCAAAGCAGAAAAGCCCAGAGAGGTCTGTAACGTACCTCATCATTTGTTAACTTCAGGAAGATGTCTCCTAGGATCCCTTGGCGTGGCCAGCTCAAGACTCTCTCCTGTAGAGCGTGAAGTAAATCGACGTGCTGCTGGACCAGGTACCGCAAAGAGTTGGGGAAGAAACTGAAGGGAGAGAATATCAGACCCAGTTATATAGAGCAGAAACACTGAATCAAATCTCAAGGCCCTGGGCATGTACTGTTGAAGTTTGCATTCACAGGCAGTCAGCATGGGCTTTATACACAGGTATTATTAACCATTTTTACTGGAGTCTTGGCTGCACCGGGAGGCCCTGCTTCAGGCGCTGAGTACATGCAGATATCCTCTCCAGTGGCTTATTATTAGTGTTCTGAGGGTTTCTTAAGCTGACTTCTCCACTGTTTTGTGTAGCCAGCCAGAATCTCCACAACTGAAAAGCCCAAGCCAGTGCTGCTTTGGCTAATGGAGCAAGATCATGGTCCTGAGGAATCCCAGAGTGCTTGGAGGAGAGCTCCCCAGCTTTGTATATTGACCCATTTGTTGAGCCCTTTAAAAAAACACCTTTCTGATGCAGAGCTGGTCAAAATGTGCCATTGCCTTTCTGTCACTTCATGCTGATTTCATCCAGAATCAGGATGAAAATATCAAATATCAAAATATTTTGCCAGATGGAAGGTTCCCAGGGAAAAAAAGGAAAAGTGAAAACTCGCTTGGCACTATCAAAATGTTTCAGTCTGAACTGTCTGTCGTGAAACTGTTTAACTGAGTCCATATTTACCCATGTACCAAATGTCCCACAATGTCCTTCTGTCAAATGACTCCAAGGATGCCTCCAGCCAGGACACAGTGCATTGTGTGAAATGCAGTATGGTCAGAGACCCCAGCATCTGCAGGCTCAGGGGCTAAGAAACTTGAAATGAAACTTCTCTATTCAGTTTAACAAATGTATCAAATCCAACTGAAATGACCCAAAACAAAATAGTTGGTGTGATTTTTCCTTGCAGGCTTTGTAAAGTGAGCACCTGCCAGCCACATCGATCTATCAGGAGGAAACTTCAATGTCTGTCTTGAATCATACAAATTTACAGCTTTTCAGAGATTTGCTACTTCAACAAACAGGCAGGAATGTCTTTTATCCCTGCAAAAACCTTCCAGTGCCTCCAATTTTCAACTAGAAATAAGCTTTAAATGCTTAAATATCTCTGGATGAACTGGATGAGGGGATGAAACAGAAAGAATATTGACTAAAGAAAGAGCATACTAAATCAAATACCTTCTCTCTTTGGTGCTCCTTTTCACATCTGGCCCTTGCAATGTGGCCTTGATCTTCAGGATTAGGGAAAGGTTGATGACGTATTTCCTTTCTGACTCCAGCAGCTCCAAAGCGATGTTCTGCCTTTTAGCTTCCACAAAAAATGGTTAAGTTTAAAAAAAAAAGAAAAGAAAAAAAAAGAAAAGAAAAGAAAAAGAAAAGAAAAGGAAAAAAAAACCCAAGGACAGCATCATGTTAGACTTCATTTGGCCTGGTGATCTGACACTAAATCATAAAAGGAGTGTCAGCTTTCCTCAAAATATGATATTCTAGCCTGATGCTACAGCAAACATGTTTCCACTCATGGATTCCAGCTTTTTTCAAAGATCTTAGGAAAAACAAAACAACCAACCAAGGGCAAAACAACTCATACCAGGGATTCACGTCCAGTTTCCTAAAAAATGAGAAGTTGTATTTCCCACCCACTTCCCCAGCTCCACTGTCACAGCCCCACCAGCACTCTGAACCTGCTGGGTCTTGGAACGGAGGATGGGTGTCCTGGGTGCAGAGTGTGTTTGGGGTATCTTATTTGGTGGCCTAGACCAGCAAGTACAAAGGCCAGGGGTCCTGGGGAGTCTGAGGCCCCAAGGGATTCCCTCCGGGCAGGGAAAACTGGCTTGTTTGTCTCCATCTGTAAAGGGTCATTACCAGTTCCCACCAGGTGCGAGTGCAGCTCTGAGCCTCTCTGGCTGCAGGTTTCCCCTCTGCCCTTACCAGCCAAAGAGGGTTCACATATAATGTTGTCTGCTGAGCTGTATCTGCTTTGGCCCATATCTTTCCCTCTCTCCGGTGGTTCTTTGGATATATATTCATCTCCCCACTCCTTGGTGTCCTTGGGCTGCTTCCACACTGTCGATGGCAGATGCATCTTTGCCTGACCCTCCGTTGCCAAGGAAGGCTTGAGGCCGTCGTCTGTCTCTATGGCTGCTCCTGCAATGGCAAACAGCGATGTGGACCGTGATGTCTCAGTCAACAGGTATGCTGAAGCAGGCAGCTAACGTGTATTATTTTCCCTATAAAGTACTGAAAGGGGAGCTTGAAGCATTCTTGATGCTTAACAAGTGGTATAGCCTCATAGAGTTAATTTACAACTCCAAACGGAAGTACAGTTGATGAACATTTCAGCAAAACAAGGTTCTGCACCCTTCCAGCATTTTTTCAAACTCGGTTGTTTTATTTTCTGACCCAATAAGGTCCAAAATTAGATACACATGCTAAAAAAGAAAAATATATATATTCCAGGCATGGTTGCACTCCAAGATTTTGCAACATTTCAGGACTTGATAATATGACATTTATTGACAGGTATTGTAGAAATGGGAATTTTTAGAATTAGGATTTAAATATCATTCTCAGTGGATATAAACTGTCATGACTTACAGTTTTTGTTAGTGTAATGTGATTATATAGCAGCAGCAGCAGGATGGGTAGTCTGAGGCTATTAAATCACAGAGAAGGCAGGGGAGGACATGTTAGTGCCATAGGGCTGGAATTGCTTTAATGCAAATAATCTGAATTTGGTTTGCAATGAACCACCTTCCATAGTTTTTGTTCTCTTTTTATTTCAGTGGATTGAGGTGTAAGAGCCATCTGTAACAATAAGCACTTCTAGTGAATACTGTAAACCTCTAGTGGTTGTTCTCATCTGCCCTCTTTCTTTTTGGCCAGGATCCTTAGTGTGCCCTCACCACATCATTCTCTTATTTCTTACCCATTTTTATGTTGCCACAGAAAACTAACTGTTCTCTAAGTCTTCAGGAATGTCTATGAGGAGTCTGTTTGGAAGCTGGTGGGCGAATAAAGCAGCTCACCACCTCTACCGGTGGGTAGTCGCTGTGAAAGCCATCTCTTGCCACGTGGCAGAATGGCTCAGTGATTAGTCTTTGCCATATCAGTGAGCCTCAATTCTTCCTTTCTGCAAAAGCCCTTGGAACCTACAAACACAGCAGCAGAAATGCTGTGCCTGCCGAATAGCAATGTTTCTCATTGTCCATCAGTTACTCGGCACTTCAGGGACCCAGATTTGCCCTGACAGCTCGATAGCCGTATGAAAACAGAGGTGCATGGTGAAAAGAAAGTCATTGCTGTGAAATGCATTCCTTGAAAGCAGTTCTTCAGTGCAGTAAAGCCGGACTGTAATTGAATCATTGTCCTACTGTTTTTTAACAGTTGGATATTTTCCTACCTGGACCTGCTATCACTTTCACGCTCCCTTCTCCCATTGGCATGATCCTGGTGTCAGACACTGTTGAAGAACAAAGGAAAACTTAATGAGAGGAGATGGCTGTAGAGCAGGTTTCCTCCTGCCAAACCCCATCAGTATGGTCAGATCTTTTAGCCTTTCACATTTTTGGTCTGGGAAAACAACTGTTAAATCCTCTGCTGAGGAAAAAGCTGCTCTTTACCGTTGTGCCTCTGGTCTTTGTTTCAGTAGCACCTGCAGACAAGCTAATGTGGGGTCCCGGTTGTGCTTTGTGCTGTACCACCTCAGAGGAGCGTGAGCAGGCAGAGTGAGAGGATGGGAGGCCTGCCACCGTGACACGGCTGGTATTCTGGGTGAGGAGGAGCTTACCAAAGAGTGTAGGGGTCGGATGACCAGGAGAAGCAGGTAAGAGGCAGGTGTGGGATGAGGGATGTGTGGGAGAGGGCTGACACACCACCTAGAGCAGGGCAGAGGGGACCCATAACTGGCCAGATTCTGAGCAGAACAGAATAGAAAATGGTACATTGTTTTCACTCAACTTTTGTACCTTTGCTGGCATTTTAAATGTGTATGTTTTTACTATCTTGCTGTCTGAACAGCAAGAGGGTGATAGACAACTTCAAACCCCCAGAAGTTAAACACAGGGAAAAAAGACTGGGGCCATCACCTTTGATTGTGACCTTCACAAGGAAGCACATTTGGAAGTGTCCCTCTGGGTCAAGGTGTAGCCCTAACCCCATGTGGTAGCCTTCAGCAGCTAGTAAGGGGCAGTGACCCAGCCAGCCCAGGGTGGGTATCTCCAACACCAGCCTGATGCTGCCATGCACCAGCTAATGTACCAATTCCCATGTCCCCTTGTCAAATCAACCACTGGTACATCCTTTCGATGATGCCACGCATTCTCTCTCAGCCCAGTCCCCTGTGATTCTCCTTTCTCTGCCCTGTTCCCTTGCACAAAAACATATCCACAGCTTGTAGTATTTCCATCAGGAGTTCCTACTCAGTTGTGTGTGTATCGCTAATGTTACAAGGGAGAAGATGCAGCCTGTTTCCCTTTTGCTGAAGGAGGCAAGGAATGGCTCTTGGGGCAACATTCAGTGTCTTCTGCATCCAGGCCGGTGCCAAGGCCATGCTTGCCTTCCTGAAACACAGTGCTGAGGTGCGCACACAGACCCAGGAGCAGTGCTGCTGGAGGCAGCACTGTCCTGTTCTCTTTTTGTGCTGTTGGCACCTGAGCAAAACCTGGTGTCCTCTTACCCTAGGGACCTTTTCTGCAGTTTTTTTCCTGAGGAAAGCGCTGCACTAGCCTACTCCACCTGTCTCCTACCTTTTTCATAGGTCACGTTGTGCAAAAGACTAGTAAAATCTTCATTGATCAGCACAGGGTCTGGGAGGTTAATGGATCGAAATGGGCTGCCTTGGAGAGGCGTAGGTACTGTCTGTGACCCGTGGTCGTCCTTCTGTGCTCTTCTGTACAAATACAAAGAATGAGACAAAGTGTGAATGCTACGGGAGAGGCTTCTAGCTACACTACAGCTGTGGCAGACACCAGCATAAGCGCAGAGACAGAAGTAGAACAACTCAAGCAGACACCAGGAATGGAGTTGGCTTTGATGCAGTTTGTGAACAATATCCTGGAAGTAACTTCCACTGGCTATAGGAGAAAGTTATTTCAGATCTGCTCTTTGGCAGAACGTATCTCAGCTAATTAAATGGCTTAATTAGCTCAGGGGTTAGCCTAGATTTGCAAAGTGTTTGCATCAAGACAGTTGTACATCTGTCATCCAAACTCCATTTTCAAAGGGAGGCTAATCAGGGCCAAGGTGGACGAGCAGTCTGCCTCCTCACAGTAACAGCGTGGTCCAGCAATGTGAAAACATGCTCCCGCATGTCCCTGCTCAGAGAAGAAAAGGCTGGTGACAAGGAAACAGAGCATGACTGCGCCTTCAGGTGCCCGTCAAGTCCTGCACGCTTGGCAATGGGAGGAGGGAGGGGAAACCCCACTGCTATTGTCAGATAGGGTGGCTTAGCAACAGCTTTTAATGGTCACAAGTATTCCTGCCCCAACGCGTCTCCAGTAGGTCTGTGTACTTCAGCAGGCCTTGGTTTCCCCGAGAGCTGCTGGGACTTTTTTGCTGCTAGAATCCCACTGAGTGTTGGTGTTTTTCTGCTGTTTGCTCAGTTGAGTAGATGTCTAAAAGCCTGGGATGAACTGAAGGCTGGAGCTGCCATTATTAATCAGGGTTTATGCATATGCACAGCCAGGAAAAGATTGAGAAATTAAGCCCTAAGGAAATGAAACAAAACGGTCACCAGTATTAGTAAGCCCACCCGGAGCCCTGGAGTTCAGGCCCTTACTTTGCTTTCACTTTCCGTGATTCCCGCCTCTTCTCTTGCTGCAGCTGCTCGATTTTCTGTTGCATTTCCTCCTGCTTGGCGCTGATTTCTTCAATCATTGACTTTGCATCGCTGAGCTCCTCCTGAGAAACAAGCAAAAGCACAATGTTCCCAGTGTCCCAGCATAGGTATTCACACGTTGTGCTTGTTGGCCCAGATCCCAGTGTGATCACTCACATGTATAAGTTTTTGTCAATCAGGCCTTGAAGCTCTCTTTCTAGCCCTGTTTCCCAAGGAAACAAGGCCCAGTGTAACCTCCCTGTGCATGTGGCTCACTATCAGCATGTCTTCCCCCAGCAGCCCTCAGACAGTTTCAGCCAGACCTGGCATGGACATAGAGCTCTCCGAGGCATGAAATTCCTGCAGGTTTCATCAACATGATCAGCAGACTGGAGAAGAGGAACTCAAGAGTTTCTTGTAAATTGCAGGAGGGGTTGTTTTTTTTTTTCCCTAGCAAGGAAGAGGCTTTACCAGGAGCTCAACCACATTATTAGATGATGGACATGAGCATGAGGCAGAGGGAAAGTAGCCTTTGCCCCTCTTGCTCCTGGTGTAACTCCTTGCATCTGGGTTTTGAAACCCCCTTTTCCCCCATAATGATGTCCTGGATAACCCTGCCTCTGGCTGCTTTGTGACCACCACCATGTGCCCTTATGCTTCTTGCTGTCTCCCTTGCTCAGCTAGGACCACAGGACCACCTTCTGCCTAGTGCCAGCTGTCTCTGCCTGCCACAGGGGCAATAACAGGCTTTTCCAGTAAGTAGCCCTATTTATCTTCACGGGGTATTATTGACTCAGCAAAACCTCTTGGGGAAAATTTACCATAAAAACAATAATGTAGTTCCTCTACCAGCCTCCTCACAGGCAATCATCCAGTTTCTGCAGGGAGCTGCTGGCTGGTTTGAAGTGCACACCAAGCCCTCTCGCTAGGCTCTCTCTGCAGCCCTTTGTCTTTAGCCTCTTGGGCTGGATCAAGCCAGGCAGCGCTTCCTCCCGGCCGCGTGGGAATGCAACTTCAAAAGGCTTTAAGGTTTTGTATTTGTTCCCTGCCCACCAGTGGCTTCGGTTCCTGCAGGAAATGCCCCCACCTGACCCAGGGAGATGTACGGTGCAGGGGCACAGCAGCCTGCGAGCGTACCATGTGCCCGTAGCCTATCACATGTGCAGCCCTCAACACAGGCCCCTTGTGCCTGAGGCGGCAGGCGGCACTGCCTCATGGCCCCTTGAGAAGCCCAAATGGGCCAGGGCGCAAGTTACATTTGGGTGAGAGTCCCAGGTCTCTCTGTGGGGGGAACCCAAGGCCGAAGGAACTGCACCAACTACATCTGCAAATAATTGCCTATTCATTTCCTTCTCAAGCAGAAATGATCGATGGGAGAGAGCTGCCCCATACCACCAGAGCAAATGTGGCAGGTAGGCATCCCTCCCGCTAGTCGCGCTCCTACCTTGAACGTGTTGAGGGAGTTCTTCATCTCAGCCACTTTCTCCTCCATGGCACAGCGGCAGCTCTTGACCTTCTCCTCCAGGGCATACTCGCCATGCTGGATTCGTGACAGCTCCTGCATCGCTTCTGTGAAACCCGCCTTCAACTCAGAGGCTAATGCCTGCAACTAGAGGAACCACAAACACGGTGGGTTCAGTCCCTCCTCCCAGACACAGGTGGCTGTGTCCCCAAGGGTCACCCATGGCTCAAAGACTGGGTGTAACCCATCCTGTAAGGTGACGTCCTCTTTCTCCTCCTCCTGTTATGGCTGGGAGACATGGGGGGAGGTTCGGCTCCTGCTGCAGCCTCAGCATGGGGTAGTTGTTTGTCTCGGACAGTTAATGTGCCCCTTTCCAGCCCCAGAGTTTTTCCACGCTCCTGGCAGGTTGCAGCCCGTCTGTCTCCAGCAGGAGAGGACAGCCTGAAACACGCTGAGCAGGTTTGCAATAACAGCAGCCAGGTTATCAATCCCCAAAGCAGCTGAGCAACCCAGAATGTGACCCCTTTGGAGCAAGGCCTCCTCCCCCGTGTGCTCGCAGGGCTGGTGCTCTCCCTGCACAGGTCTAACGCCTCCTGACTCTGAGGGCTGCGGAGAAGCCATGTCCTTTGTCAGTGGGCCCTTTCCAGGGAGGGAAGCAGCTCTTTAGCTTGTAGCGGGGAGGGAGTGGGGGCTTTCTCCTGGCATACAAAGACAGCGTGCCCACTGTTGCTGTTTTCTATCCCTAGAGGCCCTAGCCCTGCCGGAAGAGCTCACAACCTAAGCTGGAGGCAGCCGGTTGATAGCTGGGCGAAGCAGGAGGCAGACCGGGCTGAGCCAGGCTGGCAGAGTGAGCAGACAAGGCAGGTTTGGAGGTGGGCACTAGGGAAAGAGGCAGCCTGCGGAGGGCTAAGCAGGGACACCCCCTTCGGGGGTAGCTCGGGCCAGCGACCCCAAACTCGGCGCCCACTGCTGTCAGCAAGGCTCTCGTTCTGCCTGCACAAAGCCCGCAGCTAGGTCGCGGCCCAAGGCGCTTCGGTACCAGTGGTTTTTACCTTTACAACAGAAATTCGGCCTAACATCTGGTTATAAACTGAGTCCAAAACTGGAGCACTGATGGTAAGAGGACAGCCACCCCGGGGAACTCAGGCGCTTGAGTCCTGTAAATGGAGCAGAGATGGCTTCCGATACCTCAGGGCAATGGCATACACCATCCTCCTCTGGTCAAGACGGCCTCGGTCTCCGCTGCCGTGGAGCGGACCAGCAGCGTCTTTACAGAGGACGTCTGCCTGATATCCCCACTCCTGCCCCAGCGCTTGCCCTGCGGTCCCCCAGTCTGGTCTGGCTGGACACACGTTTCCAGAGCTGCAAAGGGCTCCCTCACCTGACCTCCTCCCTCTCCCATAGGGGCAGGCATCCAGTGAGAGGGGACTGGGAGCACGTTGGGGTGGAAAAACCTCGGCCTTGCCTAGCTACGGGAGCACCCGGGGATCTCATAGCACCACTGGGACCAGAGCATGTCCAGCAGTGAGGGCAGCCGGAAGGGGTAGAGGGGCTGTTCAGGCTCTGTGCTCAGAGCAGCTGCTGAAGTTATGCTGCTACGGGGTGCAATGCACACACCACGTCTGATATCTTTGCCCATTTATCAAAGCCCAGGGTGGTGAACCAGGTGGTCCTGGCATCATCAGACATCCTAACAGACAAGCTTGGAGAAATGGGGGGACAAAAAGTGCTGCAACTGTGCAAAATGTTGATATTCCCATGCTTTGTCACTGGTGCTTGCCAGTGCTTTACATAGTACGGCTGATTTCCCTAGCATCAGGGCTGGGCATCCTACACTTTCCTCCAAGTGAAAAGTTGTGATGCTTCAGACCTGTTTTAGAGATCTGCTTCAGGATGGAGGCATCACAGCCTACAAGTCCTGCTAGCAGGGGAGGCAATCTGGAAGCTGGCCCTGGAGATGTCTATGTCTGAGGAGAATAAGCCCAAATTGAAATGTCCCCACCAACAAGCCTGGCCATATTCTCTTCAGATGCTTCCAGCATAGGGGTAAACTAAACGGATCCTTTGCAGAAGTTACAGGGATGGGAAGCAATGCTGACCTTGAGGTTTTAGAGTCCAAAACTGCTGGGCATCATCAAAGTCAGCAAAAAAAAGTGCTCTTGTAGAGAATTCACTGTCCATGTGTACTGAAACTCTTTGAAAGCAGAGTTTGGGCAGCTGAAGGAAAGATTTGGACTAGAGACTGGACTAAAGTACCCTCTGTATCTCAGCAAATGCATCTAAAGGCACACAGTCACTTGTTATTGTAGGGTTCACTGTTGGCCAGTCTCAACTTTCCCAGTCACTCTGCTAGTTTGGTTTCTCTGTCTACTCCTCAGGACAATGCTCCGGATCCCAGCCTGGGTCTGTTGTGCCCAGTATGCAGCTGAAGCTGGCAGTGGATATTTCAGATACCAAAATGCATCTTATACTTTCATTTCCCTTTGTTGCCGTTTGATGGATGAAAGCAGCAGTGATCCCAGTCAGCTGCATCTACCAGGATTTGTTCAGCTGGACACGAAATGATGAAACCCTGAGCTGGGTCCTGCCAGAACTCCCTCCTCTGCTGCCCTCAGTGCTAGGAGCACAGAAAGGAAGCATAAACAGCCTTGTGGCATGGGATGCAGATTTGACCCCAAATCAGATGGAATGGTTTAAAAGCAACACATTATCTTTGAACTCCTGCCAAGTGTGGTGTGGTGCTTGAGCACTGGATTTTAGTTTGAGCTCATTTCTAATAACAAGCTACAGAAAACCATTGTTTAAATCCCTTGGGTTTTTACAATGAATGGAAGCCTTCAAAGTGCCGGCTCATGCTGATGGCTTGCCCATATGCTTATGCCTATGGGCCTGGAGAGACAACTCACTGGTTTGTGAGCCCCTGGAAAGTCAAGCAAATTCAGTGTTTCTAAAGTTTCTAAAGTGCATCATGTACCAAAAAAGATTTTATACTGCCATGGAAACTTGGCAAGAGTTTAGCTGTAATGTGTTGTTCTGACTCACCTATTCATGGGAACAAATACAGCTGAAGAGGAAAACACCTAGTAAATTAATTTGAACTATCTAATGCCTTGGATCGGCATGGTCAGAAGGAATCTTTAGAACCTGTCCAAGAACTGGGAAAGACATGTTCCAAAAAAACTTTTAGGAATCTAAATAATCTAGTATGAGATACACATTTCAGCACCCAACTGCCCTTGCAGTGTGGGAACCAGCACCACGCATCTGTAATAGGTGATGTCTTTTCGGGGGTGCCTAACTTTCATTTTACCTGCTGCCCTGGTGTTTTTCAGCTCTGTGTGGAAAAGCCCTGCATATAAGACATCTAGCAAGACCGAATAACTGCCCATTGGAAAATGAAGGATTCTCCTCCCATCTTTGCGTGACTCTGATCAAGAGGATAACGAGAAGCAATAACTTGTGACTCTCACTTGACCTCCATATGGGAATATGAACTCTGTGTAGAAGTCCACCTGGAGAGGGGGGCAAGCATTTCCCAACATGGAGGGGGGAACCATGACCATATGAAGGACATAATGGCTAGAGGGGATGACCATGCACAGCCTGGAAGGGTGAGATCGCAAGACATGCAAGAAGCACATCTCAGCATGGTTTTGACTTTGCTTTGTAAGAGTGGAGTGATAACAGCTATGAAATCTCCTGTGCTGAGCCTCTACTCATGTCTCACCTGGCGTGCTGTCCCCAGAGGATGGGCAGGAGGCAGCAAATCTGCAGAGCCTCCCCCTCCAAGACACGATCTCAGCATGGGGGCACAGCCCATAGACCTAAAGCCAGGATGGATGGCTAGACTTTGTTGCTTGATGGGTTCTATTTGCAAAATGTCATGACTGTCCCTGATGTTTGAAGGCTTTGCTCTGAGACTTTGAGGCAGCCCAAGGAAGAGGGTCATAGCCAGGAGATGGGGATAGCTTGCAGAAGGATGGATCTGGGATGGAAAGCAGAGGGGAGAGCCTCTGCAAGCTGGGTTTACTGCCCCTGCTGCTGCTGGGAAGGTGAGGAGGAACCCCTGTTGCCAAAAGTAGCTGTGTCGCCACACATCTCCCCCAGCACCAGCCAGCCAGGCTGTCCAGGGCTCTGCACTTCCAAAGGGATCACTGTTCTGCACCTGCTGCCTATGGTCCTTACTCTAGCACTGGGCCTGCTCTTGGGGACCTTGAGCTGAAGCCTGTCCAAGCCAGTAGGAAACAAGTCTGTGATGAAGAAATACTGCAGATGAATAGCTCTCTTGTTATAAATATATCCTAGAAAAGAGCAGAACCTCCTATGGCCTTGAAGAAGTGTTGCAGTGGTGCCTAGGGTGGTCTCAGATAGCCAGGATTTCCAGTTCAGGGAAATATTGCTCTCTCAAAGCGTAGCTCCAGGTGGAACTGGACCAAGGTCTAAAGTGCTCAAAACTCTTGAACTTCCTGCAGACTAGAAATGCCTAGGAAACATCATCATGGAGACATTGAAACTGTGTCACTTCCCAGCTTCCGCCAGCTTATCTCCTATCCATCAGTTTGCATATATATGGCTGATCTGAAGAGGTAAGTAAATATTGTGTTACGCAAAAGATGGCTCTATCTTGTTAGTGACATTGCCTGAAACTAATTTGGCAGAAAATCCAGCACTTTCCACAAAGTCTGAATCTGATTTTCCTAAGCTGCTTGTTGCATGCTCTTTCTAGGGAAAAAAAACAAATTTCTAGTACAGCTTCTTGGTCTTATGTTTAAAGGCAGCACTTCTACAATCAAGCATTAGGAAGGCTTGTGATGCCTCATAGCTGGAAGTCAGCAGAGCTGTGCTGATTTACAGCAGCAGGGAGCCTGACCCTAAGGGTATATCTAGCATTTACAGGCAAGGACAGTGGGAATACAGAAAGAGCAGCAGGGTAAGGACAAAAGAGAAGGGTGGAGCTATTTAAAGGGAACTGCAAGCACGCTGCACTTCTCAGCTCATTTCACCTCTTGGATGTCTTTTTTGGTAACTGCAGTGTCCCTAGGGGCCTCGCTGATGCAGAAGGGAGCACTGAGCTGGTAACTTGAATTGAAAGGATTCTTTAGGGCATCCGCATCTCAGCTGAGTTTTTCTGGAAAGCAATACAAGAGCACAGTGTTCCTCAGCACTGCAAAGGGGGAGGTTACCCAGTACACTGGCCCTACAGCGTGTGAGCTTTCCAGACACGTTGGACCCACTGCACTGGGCTCTTCAGCAACCCAGTCGCAGCTCCTTCTCGGAGCTGTCTGGATGGGAAAAGAGGACAAGACAAGGGAAACCACTTTGCTGATGCAATGCTTTATCTTCTATGTTATGGGCAAGGGGCATCCAGTAACTCTACAACCACTTGCCATGTTGCACTTGTAAGCAGTTACAGGCATTAGTGTTGCAATGGTGCCTAGGGTGGTCTCGGATAGCCAGGATTTCCAGTTAGGGAAATGTTGCTCTCTCAAAGTGCAGCTCCAGATCAAACTGGGCCAAGGTTTAAAGTGTTCAAAACTCTTTTGAGTTTCCCGCAGACTGGAAATGCCTAGGAAACATCATCGTGGAGACCCTGAAACTCTGCATCTCACAGGAAGGAGGCTCCCTGGGCCGTAACATAGACAATCTTTCACATTCATGGTGACATTCGTGCTGCAATTAGCCACATCGAAGAATGGCCGCAGAGCTCTGGAAGTCCTGAGCACCTTGAACCACACGGGGGATCAAGCTCAGGGTTTCCAAGCTGCTGGCTGGGGAGCCAGGCAGAGACATGCAGCAAGACTCAAAGCTCTGGCCTGCCCGGCTGCACTGGAGTATCAGGCAATAGCACCCCTCGGTCCAAGGAGCTGCGAAGCTGCCAGGATAACTCTAGAGCCCCCCAGGAGACTTGCTCCTTGCTGGAGAAGACCCCCCAGGTCAATCAACACGTCCTTGCTCCTGGGGCAGTTCATCCAGTTTGGTTGAAAGCTCATCAGAGCTCAGGCATGTAATCTCCCTCTGGCCCAATAAATTGACATTCTCTAATCGGTGCTAATGATGCCAGGTAGTTACTTAGCTGAGCGCACAAATCACCTGTCTGAACACAACCGGTTGTGAGTGGAGAAGTTTTACTGGAATGTCTTTTAAGATGAGGCCCAAGAGATGATATGTATGACATTTATTCATGCAGTGTGCACATTTTGGTTGCCGTGTTCCTTGTAAGTGCCTACATTTTTTCCCCTCTGGATTAGCTTTGTAACTACTATTCTAACTAATCTATTAGTAACTCTTCAAACTCATGGAATTATTCAGGGCATTTTGCTCATTTTTACCTGGGAAATCTGTGTTGCAGGGTTACTCACAGGCACACTTTCAGTCTCTCCTGTGGGAATAAAGAACTTCAGTCAATTAAAATGACTTATTATGGTTGCTATAAATAACTGGAACAGAGGATTTGAAGTCCCTCTCGAGGTACAAATCATTTCTAAAGGATTCAAGTCTCACTTTAAGAGATGTGGACACCATATAGGTTGTACAATAGGTTGCAGTTACAAAATGGGAATGGCTCAACTAAATCTGACCTTACATTCACTTCATTTGCTGCCCTGTGCCTGTCCCAGAGCTGATCTATACAAAGAGATGAGAAACCCTGTATGCACAATTATGAATAAATTGCCCCCTAAGAAGTTCATTTCCATGTACCAGCCTCTAGTAACAAGCATTACAGTTTAGTCTCTCTTATAAAACTGTGATTTTTTTATCCTCTGTTGTACATATTTTCATTATCCCTATAAATGGCTGATCCAGTCGGTGTATTTTAAGTTCTAAGTTATATTTTGTCACAACATGTCCCAAGCAGTAATCGTGTTTTGTAGCACCAAAAAATACACCCTTTTATAAGTTTAAATTCCTGGGATTTTGTGGCATTGTGATCCCACCTGATCTTATATAATGGAGATGGGCTTAAAATTTCCAAAACGGAGTTGGCTCACAGAGGAGCTCAGATCTGTTTTGCAAAAGTGATTTGAAAGCTGCAGAGGCATTCTCTCTAGGCATTATTGGGGTTTTGATGGAAAAAAGTCTATGTTTGTTTATTTCCTCTTCTGACATGGTCTCATTTGTGCAGAGACCTTCAATTATCCACTAGAAATTGTCACTGACTGTGCTCCCCTGGCACTTGAAGGGAATTGCAGTCCAGTTGCCATCGATTTCCGTGTTCTTCTCTACATCAGACTCCCTACCTGGCCTCCCCCTCCCAGAAAGCACTATGCCACCCAATTCCTGGTCTGGGCCACCTCCCTTGGCAATGTCCCTTCATAATATGGGTTTTCTGCTGCCTCCGGGAATTTGCTTTACCCCTCTACACTGTCAGTCACCGGTGTGGCCAGTGGCCCATTTTAGGGGCAGCTGAGCTCCTTCTGTCCTTGCTGGCTCCGGAGGCTCAGAGCCTTACCTTTAAGAGCACGGAAATTCAGACCTGCAGAGGCCTGAGAAGGGTTTAGGGCAGGCTTTGCCCCAGTTAACAAGTGGAAAGATGAAGCCTGGAAGACAGGGCTTTGCAAAGCACAGCTCCATGCTGATTACTCTGCCCCTGAGGGGGAATATGGGTTACTGCCAAGGGCACCTACGACTTGGCCCTGTTCTGGTCTCTAGGATTTGTCCTGATTCGGAGGAATGTGAGCAAATTCCCTAGAGACTCCTGGAAGCGAGAGGCAGAGGAGGGGAGGCTGGGTGCCCCTCTCCACTCATGTGCCAGCCGAGGGGTTTGGCAGCAGGGTCAGACACTGAGCCTCTGGGAGATATCCTTCAGGGTTCTTGCTGGGGGAAGCAAGGGACAGGAGGCTGATTTGGAAAAGTAACCAAGACCAGCACTGCCAGCCATTAGAGCTTGAAATCCATCAGCCAGCCCTCACCAAAGGCCGAGGTGCATTTTTTAAATCACAAGTTGTTTTTATTTTCAGGTTTGGCCCCTCTGGGTTCATCTTCAGTTTTCCTCTGCCACCCTACAAACTGGAAACTGGCTTTTGGCCTGACCGATGAAACTTGCTCATGATTCCTGGAGCCGAGGCTTGAGAAAACAGCCAGTGCACTGAGATCCTCTGAAACCGAGAAGAATCCTTGAGGTATGTGTCTGTTCTGATGTAAATGACTTTTACTGTGGGATGGTAATGACTGACCCAAGAAGAGCAAGAGAACATGTTTCTTGGTTAATAGCACAATACAAAATAGATGCTGGGAAGACAGGGAGATGGTGTTTTTGCAAAGTGCTAAAGGTGTTGGATGCTGAGCTGTGTGAAGTGCTAGAGATGTCAAGCAGAAGCGAGGCAGAGTGAGGAAGGGCCATGGTCTCTCTCTTCTCACATTTCCTTTGGGTGGTTTTTCAAACTGATCTATAATGCAGAGGGCTGGAGCCAAGTCCTGCTGAAGTCTGCAGGGATCTTCATTTGGGTTTGGATCCGGATCAGTCTGTAACATCCTCAGACACGCTCAAAGCTAGGAACTACCTCTGAGAAAGGGCAGAAGATGGGAGAGGATCCCTGCTACTGTGGTTTTACCTCCCACCCTTGCACGTATGAGCAGATGCGCTCTCTGAACCCTGCTTATACCCAGCCAAAACCCCAATCATCTCTGCAAAGTCGCTGCTGAGCTGCACTGTGGGAAGCAAGGGGCTTCGTGGTTATCTCCCAGTTTCTGCAGCGAACATCTGCAGCCCGTGGGGGCATACCAATTAATTGGAAAAAAATCCTTAAGTTAATTTCCTTTTCAACCAGCTATTGTGCAGGGGCCTAGGTACACAGACCTAATTTAGTCAAATTAGAATAACAATAATATAGAAATTAACTCTTCCAGTTCCTGTGCCATGACTGAACGTTGGCACCACCGAGCATCTTTTAAGAGGGAAGGCGACAGTCCAGACAGGAAGGGTCTCGAGCTGATAATCATGGGCAACGGTAAAGGCTGCTCCCCCTGCTCTTCATAGGTTCAGGAGCTCCTCAGCATCCAAATGCAGTCACCTCTGAGGTGGCAAGGCTGAGCACAACGATGTTGCGAGTGGTTTGGGGTGGAAAGCAAGTAACACCAGCCCCATGTCCCTCTGCAAGAAGAATGTCTAAAGCTGGTAACAGCTAAAGCCCTGGACCTGAAACTGCTGAGCTTCGTAGACCTGGTAGAAGTGCTGCTGACTGTAGCAGGAGTCTGGATTGGGGCACTGACATGAGCCATAACCTCTTGTGACAGTGCATGTGGGAGAGAGAAGCAGATCCTCACCGTGCCTTTCTGTAAGATGTTGCTTTTGACAGCATGAAGTCCCCGTAGATCCCAAGGAAGAGGTGGGTCCAAGGAAAGAGTGGGAGAACTATTTCCCATATGGCACATTACATGTGCCACAGGATTATTTTCCAGAGGAGAAAGGAGAGGTGTTTTTTTAAATAAGAAGTAAAAACTTCAAACCCCAAATATTTCTACCAAACTAAAGGAAGGGAACATTCGCACAGCCCAACTGGTTCTGCCACAGCTCAAGAGGTGCTCTCATGGGGCTGACAGGTCATATGAGGGCGGCTTTCTTCCTCGCTCTATTTCGTACCATCAGCAAGTGAAATAAGAGGATGTTTTACCTTCTTGTTTGTTTGAGTCCATGGCTGCTATAGGGTGTGCGTCCTCGCAGGGACTCCTGTCCTCACTCTGGAGGGCTCTGGCTGGTCACTGGGAACATCCCATGGTTTAGAGCTGCCCGCATGTGAGCCCTGCGATGGGTCAGATGGCCTGAACCCTGAGTGCAGAAAGATGCAGAAAGGGTTTACTGAGCTGAGAGGCTCCAAGTGCAGAAAACAGACGGAGGAGGGATTTGAGAGGGAACGAGGCATCCTAAAGATTTGTTTGGGTCCACAGTGCCCCCACAAGCAGAGCGGCCTGCAAGTACAAACACTTTCCTCCCAGTCAATCCAGGGCCATTTGTGCTTATGTGGGCTGGTGAGTAAGAGGTACTATGTAATCCCACAGAGACTCTGCTCAGCAAGACACCTCCTGTCCAAACACAGAAGCAAAACAAGATGTATTCTGAACAGTCAGAAGCATATAAGCATCTTGCATGGGTGCTCTGGATCAAAGGCCTTTTGGTATGCAACTGGTCACCCAAACTGTCCTGCAAACCTGTGTTTGGGCCAAAGACATACTACCTTCTCAGTGCTGCTGTGAGATCCTACTGGCACTTTCAGGGGCACTTGTACTGTCACGTCTGCTTTCTCTGTCCGTTGTCTAATTTTTAGAGGCACAGGAGTGCTGCGAGGCACACGGACAGGTAGCGACACAGCCTCTCTGGAAACCAGGGCTGACAAAGTATGACGCTGTGCCCAAGTCACTCCCTTGGTAAAGCATTTCATGAGTCTGGTAATGGGATAGGACCTTGGGAACAATCTTAAGATAATGCCTGATTAACGATGCAGGAAGGGCCCCGGAAAAACAAGATTGCACCAACTCACTTCTCTTACAAGCACGCACTTCTCTTATAAGCATGGGCACTGCCCCACATCCACTCTTCCACTCCCTAGGTTTCAATTCAAGTCTGCTTTTGTTCAGCCTTACTAGGAAACCAGATGTGATTTAGGAGTCTAAAATAGTCCCCCGCCTCCATTCCTATTTGATAGATATGCCCAAGGCTATGCTGATAGATGTGAGTTTTCGGTAGCTTTGCTAATGGGATCGGAGGGGCTGGTGTAATTATGCTGCAGAGCTCTGCTGACACAGCTCAGCCAGGAGAGCTGTGGTGGTTCAGAGAAGCCCCGGGGCCGTATTTTGGAGGAAGCAGGAACAGAGGAGGTCACCTAGTATTAAAGAACCGCTTGCCGGAGAGAGGCAAGAAAAGCCCGGTGCGGCTTTAGGAAATGCTGCAAAAGTGGTTGTGTCAGGCACAGTCAGCGCTGCAGCCTGGGGACCAGGCGCTTTCGGCCCACCAGCTGGCCGCCTCTTTCTGGTGTTTGCCATGAGCGAGATCCCCAGGGAGGCAGGCGGTGACGCCGTCAGCGCCCCTGCGATCGGGCCGTGCCGAACGTTAGTGAGCCGCCATCACAGTGTCAGCATATTCGGCTGATCGCTGTCTGGGGTACGACTTGGACTGACAGAGACTTGCAGCATGGTGCCAGAGAGATTTAGGGTTTAGTGGAAAATGGCTTTTGGCCAGAAATTTATTGAATTTTTTTTCTTTTTAACAAAAATATATACTTTTTTTTTTTTACCAGTTCTGCCTTTACCTAGACCAGTTATAGTAATTATTACCATTATGTAATTGTTAATTAATAACGCCAGCAGTCATCAATTAGTATGTAATCAATTATATTCATAGCCTATCTTAAAGTTTTTGATAATTTTACTATCCACTTGATGAGTTGTTCTGTGGATCGCTAAATCTCCAGTGACAATGTGGTATTGACACCTCTGGCCTTCACAAGGCAGCGTGCCCGTACCCTGCAAGGGCATTTGGTGCGGCGGTGTGTTGCAAGTGGGAGGACAACCACCCAACGGCTCTTGGGTGAAGGCCACAATTTGGCAACTGGAATAGATAAAACTATTTTTGGCACATACGTTTGATAAAAGTTTAGACTCTGCAGAAAAATTAGGGCAGGGCCATGAAGTCCCCAAACTCATTTCTGCTTCTGAGGTTGAACCGCTGTGTTTCTGGGACTCGGCTGGTAAGAGGTCCAGGTAGACCATTTTGGATGCACCTTTAGGCACCAGCCCCAGCAAGAGCCACTGTTCCTGTCAGCGTGGAGAGGCAAACTGGGCTGTGCTGGGAGGGCAGGGCTGTCTAAACTGGGAACAGCAGCTTCGACGCTCAGCTGCTGAGCAATGTTAGCTGGCCGCATCATCGCTGGGGCTCTAGTGACGGCAGTTTGCTTAGTGAGCGTCATAGGCATGTTCACGCTCAGTTGTCGGTGCCTTCATGGAAGGGAAGGGAAACTTTTTTTTTTTGTGCTGAGGAGGGATGGAGAAGACTGGAACTGAGCAGAAGTATCTCCACCCAGGGGAATTTTTTTTTTTTTTTTTTTGCCCAGAAGACGTATTCAAACACAGGAAAACAAGCAACTCCAACCTATACTGCTGCATAGCTTTAAATGGGGGAGTCAGGGGACTCTAACCCATGAGAAAACTGTGTGGAAACAGGTTGCAATATCAGGCACCCAAGGTGAAGAAAAGCCAGAATTAAAGCATAATTCAGTTCTACCAAGTGCTATCTACTACTTCTCTTAGACCAGCTCTTCCCAGGTGCCTGAGACCTCAAAATGCTCATGTCTTTGTCTAGGTCCCATTTCTGCAGGCACCCCTACCCAACACATCCCCCCGAGCTCTGCCATCAGCCTCACCGCAGGCAATTCAGGATGCAGGGGACAACAGAGACAGCACCTGCCATGACCCTCCAGGCCCACATGGAAACATGGTGCTCACGAGGGGAAGGAGGAGAAGCTCACAGGTGGGCATCCTGCCCTCCGCTATGCTACAGCTGAGGCTGTGCAACCTCCTGGATCCAGCAGGAAGAAAAGGGTTTGCTTGCTTGCCTCCTAAAACACAGATGGATGAATTTGTCCGATGAGGAGAGAAGTGACCTACGTGGGGTTTTAATGAGAGAGAAGTAATACTCGTAGAAGGGGGGCCCTTACTCATTCACGTCCTTGATCTATTTTCATGCATTTTTAATGTAAAGCCACAGAGGACTGAAAGGGAACCCCTCGACATTGCATCTTGCCTCCTGGGTTATGAAAACACTGTGGGTTCCTGATATCAGCAGTAACTTTTCCTTATAAAGGGAACTCTAAGCAATACCCACACAGCACACACAGCTGAGCGAGAAGCTTCCACGTCCCACTTGCGCGGACACGGATGACACGAGTGTGGTCTCTGTCCTCTGCAGAGCCTGGGAGCAAGGCTTTGGAACTGGGACATCGGGGATGCCGTGATCCCCTCCTGCTCCAGCACCACCAAGAGCTCTGCTATGTAACAGTGCTGCAAAGTAGGTTGACCTTGGTTAAGTGGGTCCAGAAAATCTTCTTGTCATTCCAGAGCAGCTGTCTTTCATGTGTCCTTTAGCTGCAGCCTGCAATTTCCTGAGTCACCCCTCAGTTCTTCATTACATTAAATAATTGCATTATGCTGGCTTCTTGCCAGAGATTAGGAATCCCTGCTGGACTCAGTGAATATATAACATTGTCTACCTGTCCCTGGTTCTTCTGAATTATCAAATATATGGAGCAGAACTAGTTGGTCCTTGCGCAGTACTAAAACAAAACATGCACCTTGCTGTGGTTTGGGCCAGCTCAGCAGAGCCGCACCAAGTGCTTGTCCTCTGTCCCCCCGAGTGCCAGTGGGGAAGCTGTTAACACTGTCCTCACTGAAGACAAATGTTTTAGTCAATCCGAGTTGGCTGACAAGTGTCTGGCTTGTTCCCAAAGGTTACAAAAATGGCTTGGAAAATAAGACTGCCATTTGGCCCCGAGACCTCATTCATGGGCTGCTGGTTCAAATCCTGCCTCTGCTGGCAGTGAACAAAAATCATAGGCTCACAGCAGGGTCTAGGTGAGCAGGGATCCCTAGAGGTCTCTAGTCCAATTCCCTGCTCAAAGCAGGGCTAAGCCAAAGCTAGATCAAGGTTGCTCAGGGCTGTGTCCAGGAGAGGTTTGAATATCTCCCGTGCTGGAGACACCACAGCCTCTCTGGGCCCTCCAGTGCCCTGAGGATTGCTTATTTTCCCAGTACTGAGCAAGCACCATTCCCTAAACCCCTTCCCGTATGCACATACATAAATGCATGTGCACACTAGACAGCAAGAGGAAGCCCTCCATGAGGCTGCTTTCCTAAACCACCCACAGCAAGTCCAAGCTTTGCCTCACCTGCCAGCCTACCATGGGGTAGTTTCCTCAACAAGTAGCTCCAGAGAAGTTATTGCTGTTCCTCTGCAAGCTCCCACAGTACGGGCTCAGCACGCAGTCATCAGCAGACTGCCTGGACCTGCCACCAAAGCCCGCAGACCCTCTGCTTTAGGGACAACGAGAAACGGAAGAGACATACTTGTTTCTTCAGAGCTGAGAATTAAAGCTCGGATTTGCCCTCCTGCGGCTCTCATTGAGCCAGCATGGTATCTCTGGAGCAAAGGACGTATCCCAGAGGATACGTTCAGCACGTTAACGCCACCAGGTTTCCTCCCTTGTGGCAAAAGGAAGCATTTTTCCCTTTTGTCCCCATCTTTCCTCCTGTACCCAAATCTGCTGAGCCCAAGAACCAAAGCTGAATGGCACTTCTGCCATCAGTGATCTTCATGACTCTGGCCACCAGTGTCCAGTGAAAAAATACTGCCCTGGCACCTTCCACAGGCAGCTGGCCCCAGAGTGTGGCCAAAGGGACTGGGAGAGGAGGCAGGTCCCGAAGCCTGCACAGTGCTTGTGTGATGGTGTTCACCCTTCCAGTGCTTCCCTCCAGACATGAAATGGGCCAACTTGGAGAAATAATCAACTGTTTATAGGATCACTTGTTAAAAAGACCAAATACCCCAAGCATCAGCATGTAAACAAAGTTAGGTAAAGCACATACAGCCTAGCCTGGATGGGCAACAGTTATTATTTGTTTGGTTTTCCATCCCTTTCTGTTTCTGAAATCATGAAATGGGTAACAGTGCAGGGGAATCTGAATGCACTTTTGCTCCCTCAGTTGTTAAACATCCGCAATTTTCCTAAATGCATGCTCACAGTCTTCCTGGTGATTGTCTCACAACCCTGCCGGCTGAGATTGCTGTCTGTTACAAATATCCCACCTTGAGAACACCCCCAGTCCACAGACAGCAAAAAACTGGTGATTTATCAGTCTCACGCTTTGTCTCCAGCTAGTTCTAATGCATTATCATTCAAATACTTCAAGCAAGCATGAGACCTCAATATAGCTCTTAAATGGTAAGAGCAAAGAGGTCTTTTTAACCTAGTATTTTAGAGACCTTACTATAAATGCAGCCTCGCAAAATTCTCCAGCACATTGAGTAGATCTCCATGCACAGTCTTAGAAGAAATTAGTCAGAAATAACTGTGGGCACTGAAGATAGAAAATACTTTAAATGCCATCTTATATGCTGTACATGCAACATTTAATAGCTACAGCTCTAGCTTTTCTTAATAATGTGGAAAACAGTATTATTAATCCCACTTTTCATGCCGAGTACATGTTAAACTTACCCCAGGCTAGTTGAAGATCCGTCAGCACTGGCAGTCACCAGAGTTGGGAATTAGCAGTGTGCAAGAGAGGAGAGAAGGGAGAGCAATGGTGGCTTGACGTTTCCCAGGATGGGACTGTCACATGCTAATCACTGATTTGAAATGCAAGCATAACAAATGCCTTCTAATTATGTAATCTTCGGGTCACATCCTTGCATCCCCATGCAAAAATCAGGACTGTGCGCTTGGAAGAAGACGATACCGACTTTTTTTTCCTTTTTAATTAGACTCGCACGTTGCTGCAAAGGGAAGCCTCGCAAAGCAATGGGCAGAGGGGGCCGTACGGCGCGAGCCGGCTCCTGGTGTGGGCTGTGCTACTTTGCCGAGCTCGGTGGCTGTTAAGTACCTCCCGTGGCACCCGCGCGAGGCAGCCTGCGGTTGGGGACAGGGACGTGGGGCCCGGCTCCTCCCCACCTTCTGTGGCACCCTCAGTCTCCCAGGGCCACCAGGGCCAGGACAGCACCTTGCCTACATGCCTTCCCTCACGCAAGGGCCAAGAGCAAGGTTGCCAGAGAAGCCAGGGAAGGGGAGCAGCAACCACCAGCACTTGTGTATTTTCCGTTTCTGGTTAGATTATGAAAAATTCCCCCTGAGAAAAAAAAATAAGAGGGTTGAGGGAGGTGGGGGAGCGGGAGGCAGCAGCCCTGAGCACCTGTCCAGTTTCTTTGCTAAGGTCCTGCAGGGCTTTTGCTCCAAAAAGTGTCAAGAAGACGTGGGGAGAAAGCAGGTAACCCAAGGCCAAGAGCATCAGGAAGAGGTTTGTGGAAGAGCAAGGAGACATAGAGGAATAGGAAAAATAGCAAAAGGAAGAAGAATTTCTCACTGAAAGATAAAGATCTTCAAAGACACCCATCAGGCATAAAACTTGAAATGTAAAACCGTGTAGCCTAGTTCAGTATAATTACTGTGCAGCACAGACAAAAAGGTGGGATGCAGAGTCCTAGCTAAGGAGCTGAAAGGACAGACTCCTGGATTAACAAAGCTCTGTGGAAGATGCTGCTGCCTCTGAAGTCAAGGACTAGAGACAGAGAACGCTACTTCTTTTTTGGAGCTGGCTATTTCAGGAGCAAAACAGAACTAAGCAAACTAAAATGATAATTCTGAAGAAGCAATTTGCTGGAAAATGCATTTTTGGTAGGTCAAAGATACCTGTGAATTCAACAAATAGTTCCAGCTAGAAAAAAAAATTAATAATAAAAAAAAATTTTAGCTTCACCAGTTTAGGAAGAAAACATTTCAAATAGAGATTTTCCTACAGGCAGCTTTAATAAAAAGGGCTGCAAGGAGTTATACTGCCAAACGATCAATGAGCTGCTTTGTTTCAGATGGCCAAGTATGTTTCAGTGAGCTGATAATGTGCCGTTTTTTCATTTTGCTAAGAAACCACCAGAGCCTCTAAACCTTCAATTGGTTTCTGACAGCAGCAGAAGGGGATGCTTTCATATGTCCAAGAAGCTTTTCTCTAAGCAAAATATTAAGCGTCCTTGTTCCATGGCTACAAGGAAACATGGATGAAAAGCCATACCCTTGGATGAGCTTTCTGGTCGCAGAAGTATTGCTGGCGTGTGCCATTTTGCTCCGATGGCTTTCTTCTCCACACCTGGGCTATTGCCACAGCAGAGGACAGCAGCGGGCCAAGCCAGCAATGTTTGGTAGCAACGGGTGGCATCTGGCAGCTAAGCCTATTTAACACACTTTTCTTTCCCCAGTCTCCTGCAGTGGATTTAAGGACCTGTTAATGTCACCTCCCACTGGCTGAGGATTGGTATGGAGGTGATTTTCTGACTCTTGTTTTCCCAAATCTTAGCAAAATGAGGAATATTTGAAGGCACATCTGAAGGAATAGCATTTGTGCACCATGTCTGCAAAATTACTCTGTTAAACATCTGGCAAGCAAAGACTCAAAACGTGCATTTTTTCCTGACAGCACTGTTTTTCTTTTTTTCTTTTTTCTTTTTTACTAGAAGGCAAGCTTCCTGCTTTGTAAAGCAAAGTATTTAGATACATAGAGCAAAGAGATTTTTGATGACCAAACCCAAACAAAAAGAGAAATAGATTTGTCACTGTATTAGACCTTCTGACAGGGGCAGTGGCAGTGCTCAGCTGCCCATGTGTGCTCTCCCATCTATTTCCCTTCCGCAGAAAAGTAGCTTTGGTGCATGACAAAGATAAATCTTTGAGTAGTCTGTTGCTGAAACCGGGGGTTTATGGGCTTGCCCTGGGAGGAGTAATTAAGTGCTAGGGCTGCACCTGCTGTCTGTGCTGACCCCCACTATGCCAAGCCTGCCCTAGTGTAAACATGATTATACGAGCACTGTGTTTGCAAAGGCTTCTGTGGGCGGAGAGGTTTGTTTTTCTGGGAAAGTTACACAAGTTGAGCATAAATTAGGCTTCATGGGTTGGCGATGATAGTTTTTTTCAGCTTCATCTTGAGAAACCCAGGGAGAAAGAAATTCCTTGGACAAATTTAAAGAAAAAAAAAAAGAATTCTAGTTATTAACTGCTCCACTTATAAATTCACTGTATTCATCCCCATTTCTTAAAGGTTTTCACTTAGAAAATTTCAGCTGATCAAACTGAAAAGAAAATAACTATTTATTCTATTTGCTGGTGATATGCATCTTCAGAAGTTATTTTTAATAAATAAATGAAGAAATGAATGCCTGTTGAAAACTGGTCACAGCTGTTTGAGCCCAGAATGCAACCAAAGAGCTGCCTTAAATCAGTGTTACTGTCAGTGCCAAATAGCTACATTTTCAGCTTCTGCTTCAGTCCCACTGCTGCTGTGTGATGAAATGTGCCGCTCCACTCCACTCCCTTTTCATCTATAAACTCTCCTTCACCTTCCAGCCTGTAACAGCATAAATCCAGTCTGTTAATGTGCACAAGCTCTATAAAAAAATTACCAGGAACCAGAAACTTTCCTGTCTAGACTAAAGTACCTGCCTTAACTTTCTTCCCACATGGTAGCCTATAAAAGTTTTGACTTACAAGCTAGGAAGACTTATGAAGCACACAGGTTAGACAGCCAAGCTACATATTCCTTCCTTTGCAGAAGTGTATTTACACCAACATCCTCCCAGCATGTAGCCTGTACAGAAATAGTGTCATAGTCCTGGTCCTGATTTGAGGTCACTGAGGATCAAGTCTTGTGAAGTTTATCCTGACTTTCATTAGGGGCATCCTAAAGGTGTGTATACCTGTATGCAGCCATTTACTGTGTGATATTAATGCTGAAAAAATCACCTGCTCTTACTCTTCCCCCATCACTCTCTAAGTGGTGTTATGACAAAGTGCAGGGATTTACAGCCTCCTGTGGGAAAAAAATGTAACTGCTATGTGATTTCACTTCTCATAATGCATGTATCTCTGCTGATCTTTGAAAGCTGTGATCAAGCTCATAATTATATGTGAAAACTGCTGCAAAGAAGAAATGTCTATGTACCAATATCCCTTGCAAATGAGAAAAAAGTAACCTTTAAAACCAATTACTGGAGATTTGTTTCCCTTAAAAAATAAAGCCACCCAGCAGTCACAGCTAGTTGCCATGGTGCTGCCTATATCATTCTCCCATAAAAATTGCAGTGATCTGGCGAACTGACACCTATCTTGTGTGAGTAGGTGGAAACTAGCAGACCTGAAACTTGGCTAAACAGCCTGCATTAGGCTGTCAGGGTGCAGCATGTACTAATAATCACAAATCGGTGTCAAACAAGAAAAAGTTTTAATTCCCTGGGGAAAAATGGCAGTGTAGGTAAAGATGGGGTCTCTGCTGCAGAGCAGGGTGTGTCTACATCAGCATTTTAACTTAGATCACAAGTTTGAATCAGCATCAGCTATTTTGCTCTACAGATCAGATACTAGTGACAAGCAGTGCTGGCACTTCTGTGTTGGGCTGTATTTTTCCCATGAGAACAGAGGCATTGCCCTAACATTCTTGAGAGAAAATGCCTGTAAAGCCACATCTGTGATCTCTTGATGAATAGCCTCACCAAAGTGATGGTTATTTACAGTTCTAGTCCTCACGCAGAGGTCAGATGGTATTTAATATGACAGCAAAGACAGAAGCTCTTGAGCAGATTTTAACATGCCACTGTGATAGTGGTATCATTTAATTGCACTAGATCTGTTCTGAAGCATTGAAATAAATGTCTTTTTCCTCAAATTATAGTTTGAGATTATACAGGTTTCCATTTTGTATCCAACTACATTCTGCTAACGTGTATTGAATTTGGTGTCTGGTCATTTAAAAAGAGAATTCGTCATGCTTCTAGTACTGCTATGGGCTATTCAGCAGGGCAAGACAGGGCCGTTTTCTGATGAAAGACTAGCTATTACCAACACATACACCTTTTAGATTTATTTCAGATGTGGGACTAGTGAGGTACTTAAAAAAATTAAATTAAACAAATTTGCAAATCTGACAGAGAAGTCATTTAATGAGAATAAACATGAACACCATGATGTCATTTTTTACAGTTAATTTTCTCATTAGATCTGCCTTGTGGATTATAAAGTGGGTATCAGCTTTTTGTTTTAGGAGAAGACAGTATCTTAGCAATTCAAAACACACACACACACACACACACACACACACACACTTATTCAACAGAAATGAACTCAGCTGCTGCTTTATATGAGCAGCCCTAAAACTTTTTATTCTGAGTGATAAAAATAAACCTCCAGATTTTCCCATGTCTCTGAAATTTGTACTTTATCTCAAAAGTAAGTAAACAAAAAACTTCACAAACAGCTATCGGCACAAATCAACGCTGTATTTCTTTATGAGTCTATAGGCAGGCAGTTTGAAACAGTAACTCCGAAATAGATCTGAACTGTTCTGTTCCTCTGAACTGTGTGCAAGCCCAGAGACTTGGTAACAAACTAGAAGGTGGGTGGATGGGATAACCATCTTGAAAACTTCTGACTGGGAAAAAAACATGGACTTTTGACTGATCTCATGAAAAGCATACTACTGGGATCATTGCACTCAGAGACCAGTGCAAATTTCCTGGTACCAAAATAAATCTACTCCCATGCTGAGTCAATTTTAATTGGACTTTAAACCTTACAATTTGAAACTAACGGAAGAGACTATGTGACTCTTCAACTTTAAACCTACTTGTTTTCATTGAACGGTCCAATGTACTTTGCTCCATTTGGAAATGTGTAGGTTCCTACTCCATGAAACATGTTGTCTTTGAACTCGCCTTCATAAACTGCCCTGGAAGGATGTTCAAGCCTTCCTCTACCATTCATCTGCATTTAATGAGAGATGGAGGATAAAGAAAAGGGTTAATGTTTATGTTTACAGTATTACTTCCTTTCATTACAATGTTCTTTCAGATAACTGAAACTTGAGGCTGCTATCATACTCAGATAAATGGAGAGGACAGTGACTATTCTTTCAAACTTGGTCAGTTCCTGCTTCTACAAGGACTTCAGATAGAGCTTAGAAGTTTCTGGCCAACCCCAGTGCCCAATAAACCCCTCCTCTGATGGGAATTTCACAGGATCTTCAGAATCTATGCAACCAGGGAACTGCTGCCTCCAACCCCACAAAGAACTCATCTACCCTGACAGCCTGAGGGGTTAATTAAATTTTCCAGAATTTCCTTCTGTAGATCAAGGCAGAGTAAGTCTTTCATTTGTTCACCCTAGGCCACTAAACCATCCCTTGGAATTTAAATCCTTTACAGCTCATTTGTACCATAATCTTAACTCTTATTACTGCACAAACGTTTTTGTAAGAGACTGAAAAAAAGGACAGATCTGTCTAGCCACAGGACACTGTTTTCTAATTTCAAACTCTTATTTGTCTTGTTTCAGGGCTACGTCCTCTCCAACACCACCAAAAGTTTCCTGTACCTGCTAACTAATTCCTGGAGACCCTAATAATCCCGGGCTGCCAGACAACAGCGTATCTCTTAATGACCAGAGCTCCCCTGTTTCTTTCTGGGAGGTGCGCGTGCGGTGCGTACGCAGCGAGGCCCTGCCTCACCCACCGTGCATGCTGCAGCCCACCGCAGCAGCGCTTCCACAGAGGGTGTCCCGCACCGGGGGCCACCGCCTCCGCGCTGCCCAGGGCTTCACCAGGGTCTGCCTGCCCGCAGGCACCGCCATATCTTGCGGGAGCCTTCAGAGGCTGCAGGACATCCCGAGACCCCAAACGTCTGCGGTCTTCAGGCTCCGCTGCAACACCCCTTCCAGGCGGAAGAAGCGCCCGCAGCATTGATCCGTTCCTCCTCTCCTCAGGCGAGGTCTTTCCTTCCCACGTGCCTGATGCTCCGGGCAGGTGCAGTGCAGCGGGCTCCACTCCCGGAGCCATGGGAGTTTGCAAGGAATAAGATTACCTTGTCGTTTTCCCAGTTGCCGACGTAGGTGATGCCATTGGGGCTGGTGTGCACGCCGTGGCCGTTCCTCTTGAGGACGCCCTCGGTGCTCCTGGTGCACTCGCCCTCTCGAAGGAGAAAAAAGAAAAATAAGAGGCCGGGTGGCTTCGGCCCCAAACCGCTCCTCGGCGGGCTGCGCGGGAGCGGGGAGCCGGCTGCCGGCCTCTCTTACCGTACGTGTCTGTGATATGTGCTAATTTGTTACATCGAAGTGAGAAACAGCCTTGAAACATCCTGGACTGTGATGTGTGCTAATTTGTTACATCAAAGTAAGAAACAGCCTTGGGAACATCTGTGGGAACATCCTACATCCTGTGGTGGGGGCATGTACCCTGCCTGAGATAAGGGAGTTGAGCTAGCGAAGCGGCAATGTTAGTTTAGATAGCCTAATATGGTGATGGCGATGTCACACAACTGTGAAATATAGCACGACCTCGAAAGTTGTAAAATATATGCGTGACCTGAGGGTCACCACTCACAATGCAGAGGAAGACTCCAGCCTTCATCCCCACGACCACCAGAGGGCTGAAGAAGACCCCCTAGCAACAGCCGGCGCAACCGCAGAAGTTACAGGAAGTGCCACATATACCCGGAGCTGGAATTGCATATAAGGAGACTGTGAGGGGGGGATTGCGCGCGCCGTTGGTGGAGCAGGAGACTCCCTGGCTGCCCAGCGCTGTTTTGCTTACTTGTGACTTGCTCAATTATTTTATTAAATTGGAATTTATGCAACCCGGCCCGAGTGGTTGTCAATTTGTCGCGTTTACCTATAACATGTCCTTGTTGGGGAAGACAAAAGACACTCTAAAAACGGCGGCATCTGTCGCAGAAGGGAAACGCGGGTGTCAGCGTGTTATAGTGGTGGTGCTACATTGGCGCCGAGGCCTTGGCGGCGGCCTCGGGGGCTGTCGGCTACAGCGCAGCCCTCCCGCCCTTCCCCGGGGCGCAGCGCGCACGAAGGTGGGTGTATAGAAACGGGTGCAGGCGTTTTTTGATTTCCCCGTTTAATTAATGCCCGGGGGGTTGGGATGGGGGGGGGGGGGGCTACCGGCCATGGTTGCTAGGCGGAAGTGTCTGCGGTTGCTAGGGAGCCCGGCGGCCCGGAAGGGGAGCGCGGGCACTTCCGGGTCAGCCGGCCCGGTGCGAGCCGGCCTGAGAGGTAGGTCCGGCGGGGAGGAGGAGGAGGAAGGAGAGGGGGAGGAAGGGGATGGTGGGGTCCCTTGGGGCTGGGGCAGGCAGTGGCCCCTGGGAGCGGAGGGGACCCCCAGGAGTGGGGAGGGGAGTGGGGCAGCCCCCGGGGGGACCTGCGGCGGGGTCCCGGGGGGTGCGGAGGGAGGCGCTGGGGTCCCCAGGGGGTCTGGGGCTGGGGGGGGCTGGGGGGATCCCTGGGGAGTGGGCAGCAGCGGGGTCCCGGGGGGTGCGGAGGGAGGCGCTGGGGGTCCCCAGGGGGACTGGGGCGGGGAGGGGCTGGGAAGGCAGCTGGGGGATAGGGTGCCCCCAGGGTGGGAGCGATGCTGTGCCTTGCCGCGGGCTCTTGCTGCGTGTGGAGGGGAAGGAGACGCAGACCCCACGTGGGAGCATCCCTGGGGACCGCTGCAGTGTCTGTGACTGGCTGTGACAGGCCATGCTCCCCGCAGCCCCCCTCGCTTACACCGGGCTGCTGCGAGCACATCCAGGCCCTGAGCAGGGGCAGCTCATCTGTTCCAATCCTGTCTGGCCCTGGTTGATCCCCAGCACAGAGAAGTGCTACAAAAAGGGAGGTTTGCTTCTTTCCAAGACCAGAACTGTTGCGCTCTCAGAGCCCTCGTTTGAGCTATTGCTCATGCTTGGCCCCATCAGTTCTTGTCCTGGCCCTGGAGATACCAGTGCAAAGATCTGGGTAGTGAGCCCCTGCCGGACCGCCTGGAGCTGCTCACCGGTCCCTGCGCAGCTTCCTATTTGCAGGAACATTGCCAGTGCAGTCACTGTGAAGCTAGGGCAGACGCTAGCGCTGTGCCATTCTGTTGTCGCTTGCAATGATGGCTTTAAACGAAGGGGCTTGTTGTGTCAGCAGTGGTGAAGATCCCGCTGTGGGAAGGAGGGGAGGGTTCCTGTTTTCTGGAAGAGGTCTGTAATCGCCACCTCTGCCCCAGGCTCCGGAGAGCGCTTGGCCATCTGGGCAGCCCCATGCAGAAGGGGAATAGGTCAGGAGCAGCCTGATGTGGAAACAAATTGGATTTCTTGCTTCAGCTTCCCTTTGACGTTTCACTCCCAGCCCTGCAAACTCCGGAGTGGAAAAGTGGCAGGGCACAGACTGCTCGCCTCTGTGAAGGTTCCCCCAAAGTCTTGTCCTTTGCTCACCTGGACCCAAGGAAATCCCGTCCGTGAGACAGGGCTGGACAGCGTTGCTGCTAGGCTCAGTCTTTTTTCAGAGGCCCTGCGCTTTTTGCTTGGAAAAGCTGTGAGGGAAAATAGGATCCTTTTTGTTTTTTAAAGCTGCTGAACTTGTTTAACAGTTTTCTGGAAGAACATATTTTGCTTCAGGTGCATACAAATACGAGAACACGTAGGTAGTTAACTGTGGTTTGAGAGGGGATCCCCTCTTATCATATGGAAAAACAAATACAGTAGTGTGTACCAAGACCCTTGTGACCTGCTAAATCATCCTCCTAACTGGGGGGGCATATTTTTCTTCCTCAGCAAGAGAACATGAGTTCAGCAGTGAAGAGAAGAGGAAGGCCCAACAGAGGAGGAGGAAGAGGGAGAGGAGGAGGAGGAAAAGGAAGAGGAGGGAAAGGAGGAGGCAGCAGCCATTCAAACAAGTCTCAACTTGGTGGAAATAGGAAATGTTCAACAAAAATTTGGGACGATGGGGATGATTTTTGTCTCTTTGAGGAACCAAGGCTGGAATCCAGGTGCTTCCATTAATTTGGGGATATTTGCTGCAAAGGTGTTTGGGATGTTTTGGAGCTGCTTTTGGGGCATCTTCAAATGTGCAGAAGTGCAAAGGGATGCTTAAATTTTCAAGCTAAAGCTGTTGCAGTATAATGCTACTTTTACATGTCTGTTCTAATTAATGTTAACTTTTTTAGCTATGAAAGGGTTTTGGTTTTTTGCTTCTTTTAAGATTTGAACCTCTCTGTTAATTTTCTTCCTTGACTGAAAAGTAATTTCAGAACATCCTTGACCAGAAGACACTAATAAACACAGGATAATCATTTTTGTGTGTTACAAAGCAGAAGTTGGACCATGTGAAATAAGCAATTTTGAATAAATTTGTTTTCTTGAATGTCCTGTAGCCAGTCAAGCCCAGAAATACTTGTTTGTACTGTAGTCTGACCACACCTTTATCTAGTAAAGCATTTATTAACTCACTATGAACTTGGCATAGGAAAAAATGCGTATATGCATGCACACAGACACGCAAGCATCCTGATCATGCAAAGATGAACCAAACTAAATGTTCTTTAGATGGCAGAAGAGTCTTATTTCGGTTTTCTTGTTTTGAAATACAGGGCTGGGTCCTAAAGTTCAGCTTCACGTATCTGTTCAGTGAACATCATTTCAGCCAAGCAAATGAAAGTCATTGTCTTGTTTTATTTTAATTTTAATTTGTAGATCGAGTGCCCCTGCCAGAAGAGGAGGGCAAACTAGACAGAGAGCTGAAGCCAGAATGCCGCTGCAGACCATACACATGACCTCAGAGAACCAGAGAAGAGTGAAAGAACTTCTTCGAGAGCTTCAAGGGCAGGAGCTGGCACCTGAATCAGAGTTAGTTTAAACAGAGGCACCACCTCCAGCTCTTCTAGATGAGCATGCTGTTAGAAATTAAAGCACTATTCTTTTTTCCCATAACTTAATTTGATCTCAGATCCTCTGGTTTTTGAGTCTGCTTTTGTTTCCTGTACAGTATTAACTCAGGAAAAGGGGTAGTAGAATTCTCCATTTACATGAATAGCACAATTTTTTGTCTAATCATCAATAAAATTCTGTTTTATTTAAATTTTTTTTTTTTTTTTTAAATCAGAGTAGCTGGTTCTGGTGAAGATGATGATGAACCTGATTACCTTGATGATGAGCAGTGCTGGTCAACAGATCAAGAAGTTTCTGGCATAACTCCAAGGTCTTCTGCTGAACCAGTTGAACACAAAATTGTGGAAAATGAGGTGTCTCCATTTGCTGTGCATAAACTGTCCAGGTGATGCTTTTCACAGTGCATGGTTTGTATCCTGAAGAGTAAATCGCTCTAGGTTTGATACTGTGAGCCCTTGGTGCCTGATTCCTGACTCCAGGGAAGTTGTGTGTGCATAACTACTAGGATTTTATCTCTTATGAATTTAATCCTCAACTAGATGAATTTAGAATAATAGTTTTATGAAAAGAAATCATTCTAGCCTGTTTTCAGTGAAGATTTCAATTCTTTCTCCAAGAAAATGAAACAGATATTGTGAAAGCTCAGGAGCATTGCTCAGTGATTTATGTTTCTTGCAGGTAGATATAATTTCAAAAACTTGAAAGCTTTCTTCATCCTTTTTGCTCAGATACGAGCTTTTATTAACTTTTTTTGTTAGAGAGCACTTTTTGTGTAAGAGGACTCAGCTTTTTCGGAAGAGTTGAGTTTATGGGTGCAACTGGGAAATCTAATCCTGTAGCTCTTACATGTTACATTCAGAGGTGTGAGACAGTTGCCATGTAACCTAATTTGTCACCTTCTAAACAACAGACTGGCACTTACAGAAAGCAAAACCTGCTGCCTGCCAGGGTCATTTAAAATAATGTAAACATTGGGGTTCTCGCAATAGGTAGTATCTCATGGTATACATGTGTCCTTACTCTAAGCCTGATCGAACAGATCTATGATTATTTTGCTTCCTATAAGTTTTTGTCTCTCACCTGTTGTCGTGTTTGCTCTGTTTTGTTGCAGGTATGGTTTTGACAAGGAGCATTGTAGGACAGTGCTGAGATCCTGCAACGGTAATATTGGGGCATCACTGGAGTATTTGCTGTTGCAGTGCTTTGCAGAAAGATACAGAGAGAAGATGCAGGTTTCTGCAGCAGCTGCTCAGGCCAGTCGAGAAGAATGTTTAGAACAGAGACAAGAGGAGGCTTTTGTCCTCCGGTCAATCTACGGAGAAAAATTTGTAGAAAGAATTCAAAACCGAGTTTGGACTTTTGGTTTGGAACTGGAGTACCTAACAAACAGGCTCAGCAAATCTAAACAAAAGGGTAGCTCTACTAGAGACACAACAAAGCAGACTTCCCAAGAAATATGTAAATTTTATCTCCAAGGAGGCTGCAGATTTGGTTCAAAATGCAGATTCAGACATGAAATTCCTCCAAATCACCCCCTACGACCAGCCAAGAGCTGTGTAGATGATGCTCATCTCAGACCTAACAGCGATGACTCTCCCATGTATGAACTTGAAATAAGGTTTCCCGAAGAAAACAAGTATCCACTCCAGGCACCTCTTGTGGCATTTTACTCCACCAATGAGAATCTACCTCTTGCTTGTCGTTTACACATTGCTGAATTCCTCTTTGGAAAAGCCTTGGTAGCTGCGGAGTCCGGCGAGCCAGTGGTGTACGCGTTAGTGACTTGCTTAGAAGACGAATCTGAAATAAGCGAATTGCTTAAAAATACTCACCACAAGTACAGCGTTCCTCCTCTGTCCCTGCTGGCAGCGCCATCAGTAAGACTGCGTGCCGAGGGTTCGTCTGGTTCGAATCACGTGGCGGAAGGTGCACCAAATTTCCCTCTAGCACTTCTAGGTGGAGGGCAGTCAAGAGGTTAAAAAAAGCGAAGGCAGAGAGCACAATTCAGGCATCTGTTCCAAATCTATTTCTGTCGGTTATGGTCATGCAGCGAGCCAGATCCTTCAACTGTCTGTGCCTTGGGAAGTCCCTTCCTTAAGGGAGGTTTTCTGTTTGCAAGAACTGAGTTAAAGGAGTGCAGAGTTAATGAGTTTTGGTTTGTGGAGTGAATCAGACCTGTTTCCACGCAATTGCTAAAAATTGAGAGAGGGGGTGTGAGTTCACCTGCCTTTGGAAGGAATTGGGGAAGGTTGTCTGCAAGCTTTGGTACTTCTGCAACTCGCCAATTCTGAAACATCTAGAAACTTTAAAAAGAAAAAAAAATTCCTAGCCTCTGCCCTATATCAATTTTGTAAAGGTGGAGTAAATGTTTCAAGCAGGTCTAGACCGTTGCCCTGTTCCCCATGGTATCATCTCTTTTTCGCATGCGCGTGCAACTGGGTTGATTTCACAGGGGCAGAGTTGGGACCCCCGTCATTGATGGCAGGGTGACAGCAACCACATGGCCTAGACGACCTTCTAGCTCTCACTTCTAAAGCTGTCTTATCTAAGGCAAGCTTTATTAAAGAGAGTTTGCAAGAATAATTGCATCACATTTTAGAGCACCTAAATGGTGACAACCTCATTTTTTTGATTATAGTAAAAGAGCTGATATTTCTTTAAACATCTCCACAGAAAGATAGCCTTGTTCCAGAAACTGAAATTGAATAGAGGTTTCAAATAATCTTCTTTATGTTATAAATTATCTTCTTGTTTTGATAAATACAGCCTCAAAACTTTTGAGGGCTGGCTTGTTGTGTGAGCAAATCCCACTTAAACTGATAGGAAGTAGGCACCAAAGCACCTGGTCCAGTTTCAGCCTTGGTTTAAAAGTACTTTGCAGTAGCCTAAAAATGTTATGATGTAGTTTTAATTCATTTGAGCTGGCACTGCCATCACAGTCTTGTGCTGCATTCAAGTGGTCATGTGCTGGATTGGGCGGGGAAGTTGAGGCAGATGAAAAACATTGAGGATGGGGAAGGTTTCTTCTGTTTGGGTTTTTTTGTTTTGTTTTTGGTTGGGGTTTTTTTTCCAGCCAAACCAGTTACTTAGTCTGGTTCACCATGTGGCCACCCAAACCATGGCGCTGCAGAGCACGGAGCTGGTGCAGGGGTAGTAATGAGTGGGTTGGAGTCGGAGAAGTGGTGGCTTGTTTGACAGGGTCAGGGGAGGTTTCCTGGTGGTGGTGAGCTAAACGCATGTCAAAAACAGTCCTGCCCCTCCCCAGCTCTAATCTAACAAGATTCTCTATTGAAAATGCTCCTGGACCATGTGGCTCTTCGATTTTTCTACACTGCTGAGGTCGGTCCTGTTCCTTGGTGATACGAATAACTGCATTCTCTGTCTTAAGTCTCTACAGTGTCAGAGCCTCAGGAGGAAGAGGAGGCAGCAGAGGAGGAGGAGGTGGAGGAGGAGGAAGATGAGCCTGAACAAGTCATTGTGGAGAATGAGAGTTATGTAAACCTCAAAAAAAAGCTTTCCAAAAAGTATGATATGCAGGCAAAGTCTCTGTATAATGAAAATGTTAAAATCTGCAAGCAATTTCGGCTGAAAAAGGTACGGTATACAGAAAAGAGTATCTGTTTTCACACTTGCTTTAGAAAAAAATATATTTAAATAACAGACTGTCTGTCAAAACAGCTCTGTTCCACTCCAGTGGTGTTCTTACTACCAAGCTGCTTGTCTTCCAGTAGTTCAGCAAACAATGCTTCTAACATCTGCCAACCGCTATACACTTCCTCCCGGTGAAGAATGAAATATGCAGTGCAGGGTCTTGTTTTGGAAGAGTTATAGGCTAGTTTGATTTTTTTTTTTTTTTTAATTAGACTGTTGCAAACAAAATGCATCTTGTTCTAGATGCAGAAACCCCTGGCTCATGGGACAGGTGCCTCCACTGGTTTTGAGCAACCTGCAGGGAATCTTGGTCTCTTGCAAAGCTGAGTTTTATCACTGTTGGAGAGTCAGAAGAGCAAAATTAACTGCAGCTTTTATCTGGGAGCTTTCATCTGAGTGTCACATTAGATATTTTAGTAGGAGATTGCTCAGACTATTTGCTAAGATATATCAGATACCTCTAAGAATAGCAGCAGCTGTAGTTCTGCAGCAAGATGCATTAGGGATGCATTAGGCATTTTAAAGAGATCTTGCAACTCTTGGATGAGTTCAGACTAAAAATAAATGCCAGGTTTTACCAGAATAATTGAATACAGGAACAACTTACTAGGGGAATGTGGCAAATCATTGAAATTCACTTGAAGTTCAGTTGGCTTTCTAGAAAATATCCTTTTGCTCTACTTTATAGATAAGCTTGATGCAAGAAAAAGATTCTGTAGGTTATTTTATGCAGGAAGTTGGATTAAGGCCAAAAGGACTATTTACAACATCTAAAATCGATGAACTTAGGGAGGACTAACCACAGATACCAACTTTTCTTAAATTATTTTTGTGTGTCAGTCTTCTAGGCACTTCCAGTCCATGTTGCAGGAAAGACAGAAGCTCCCTGCATGGCAAGAAAGAGAAACTATTCTTGATTTGCTGAATAGCCACCAAGTTCTTGTTGTGAGCGGCATGACTGGGTAAGAGTGTGATTTGCCACGTAGAATTTATATATCAAGCTGTACACAGAAGAATGTGCAACGTAACCGTGTCCTGAAAAGATTAGGGTCATGGTCTATTTATGACCAGTGACAGCAATCCTGGATGAAGTTTGCGTGCAGTGTGGCACTAATGAAACAAGGAAATTTCAAGTGGGATCAGGTCATCTTAATTTAGGTGGATAGAAGTTTGGGGTTTTTTTGTTTTATTGATCCCTGTTTTTGTCATGCAGATGTGGGAAAACCACTCAGATTCCTCAGTTTATTTTGGATGCTTCATTGCAAGGTTCTCCAAACAGAGTTGCAAACATCATCTGTACTCAGCCTCGCAGGATCTCTGCCATTTCTGTGGCTGAACGTGTAGCCAAAGAAAGAACAGAAAGGGTCGGGGTCACTGTTGGATATCAGATCCGACTAGAAAGTGTAAAGGTGTGTGTGGTTTCTTTGTTGGTTTTCATTTAGTTCTATTAAAATGTGTTTAGTGCTTGTCCAGCACGCAGAATCTCTGTCCTATATCCATCATATAGTGAGATCAGCAAGTCTATATTGCCCCTCTATTTTATCTCATCCCAACTCGCACAGTCCACTTTACAGCATGAGAGCACAGTACTGTGTTGTGCTGTTGTTTCACTCTCTGCTGAAACAGTGGATGACGGGGCTGAGAGTATTAGTAACACTTCTGTCTGCTGGAAGGTTGCACGAGGCCTTTCCATTTGTCTCCAAGTAGAGACTGAACCATAGAGGTTCAGGCAGCCAGAAGGGGGAGGTTGAATTTAAACTGCTGTCCTGGAAGTGAAGTTCTGTCTGCGTTCCCGCTGATTGCTTTTTCCAAGGAATGTGTTTAAAAAAGAGATTCACTGAATCATCCCAGGGACAGAGAGCTGAGTTAATACCCAGCCACTTCCATAGAAAACACTTAGTTCAGATTTTTTGTTCACCCCTTATAGTGGTGCCCCTTGGTAAGGAGCAGATGCTCTGAGTTTTAATCAAGACTAATATGGAAAGAAAAGATCTTCAGCATTGTCTCCAGCCAGAATTGTTTGTTCCCTTTCTGTCAAACCTGGCACTCAGCTGGAACTGAATGTTTTGCAGCAACACATACTCTCTTTGCACAATGTTAAATTGCGCAAAGTCCAACTGAATCCTTTGTGCTTTTGTCTTGTTAACTTTATGTACCAATACATATCACACAGTGATATGATTGTATTAGTAACTGTATTATTAACACTTGCTACATTCAAGTCCTCAGCTACCAGACTGCTGTACTGCACTACTGGCGTGCTGCTGAGAAGGCTGGAAGGAGATCTGACTTTGCAGGGAGTCACACATGTTATTGTGGATGAGGTTCATGAAAGAACAGAAGAAAGGTAAGTAATCCTTTATCCCCTAAGCAAAACGAAGAGACGCAGTCAGCAGCACTGAGGTGACTAAGATGCAGATAACTGAAGTCAGACTTGATGACCCTATGGCAGTAATCTGTATGCAGGATGATGGAAGGTGTCAGCTTTTAGGTTCTTGTTTTTAGACAACAGGGAGTTGTGTTGCAGCAGTTTGCAAAGAAAGCACATCTCTCAAATATTCTGTGCTCGTCTCATTGCGGTTGCATTGAAAAGAGATTTAAGATGGGGCATACGGGCCAAGAAGTAACTTTTTAACCACGCTTATTTGGTCCTGATGACCTTATTGTTCCCCTGTTTCAGCTCTCACCAAATACCCCACTTCTTCACATACCCTTTTGGAAACTGTTTATCCTGACACAGATTTCAATAGAGCACCTGCAAAGGACAAGTGCTCACTTTATTTTCCAGTCTAGATTTTACCAGTTCTACACATTCCTCATCCTATCCTGCTCCAGCTTCCTGCAGTTATACCCCACTTACCTGCTGATGCCAGGCAAACAACCATGTCTGTCACTATCTCTGTAAAATGAGCGATACAAGAAGCTCTTTTCTTGGATGTTTTCCTTGTGGAATACTGAAATGCAGTGAATTTTGAGGCAGCTTTGACTGTGATGTTTTATTCTACAGCTCAAATTATATTTTGGCCTTATAAAAGGGCTTGCATCTCTTGAGGATTCTTCTTCCTCCTGGTCTAAAATCACTTTAAGCCAATCTTCTAGGCATGGCACAAAAACTGTTAATATGTGGGGGAGATGCAGTGAACTAGGAAGAGTGGGTAAGTTTGAATAACTCCTTCCGGTGGGGAAGAAGCAAAAAGGATTCATCTGTTGCTTTGAGTTAATTTGTTATTTACTGCTCTTGTGTTGTCATTAATGTTAGTGTAACTAATTTATAGGGTAGCTGGAGCTTTTTGTTGTTTAAATAAAGTTGCCAAGTAATCTTGACACTCTAGTAAGGGACAGCCAAAAAATAAGCGGATTGGCGCCCATTAATTTACTGCATTGTTAGCTGCCGGCCATTCTGCGAAGCTCATGCTATTGATGTAATAGTATAGCTGTGCTATTGGGAAAAGCACGAAAGTGGACAGGATGGGGAGAAAGAAGAGACTCTGAAAGTTAACACTGAAGAAATTCAAATGTCTTTTGCTTGTTTTCTTCAGTGACTTCTTGCTGCTGGTTTTGAAGGATATAATGTTTCAGAGACCAGACCTGCGCATTATACTAATGAGTGCCACCTTGAATGCAGAGCTTTTTTCTCAGTACTTTCACTCCTGTCCAATTATTAACATACCAGGTGAAAAAAAAGTCATTTTCATTATCTGTCACATTCATTGTTTTAGAGGTTTGGTTTCAGTTTTACTGCTTGTGAAGTTTTTCTCTATTCCTGTGTAGTTACAGTGGTAAATGGGGAATAGATCTCTCTAACCCAAGCTACAAACAAGGGCTGATTTGCAAAGGGGCAAGATGAGGATTTATACAAGAGCTTTGATTCCAAGGACTTAGAAAGAAAGAGTAATGAGCTTCCTTGGAAAGGAGATGTGGAAATGGAGCCTTTTTGATGTTCTCTCTATATCAGCAGAATTTTCTTCCCCAAATGCCAAAATGGCAAGAAATATATGACACAGTTCTCTGAGCTAGTTTCACCACAACCGAAAACTCTCCTCTATCCTTGTGAACAAGGAGCAGTGAGAGGATCTAGTTGAAAGTGTACACATTTAGCCAAATGTGCCTTTTAAATTGCTTTGTCATTACATGGAGCATCATAGAAGCACTTAGTCTGATGGATGTGTTCCCAAAAGCTTATCAGCCCTTCTCTGACAGGGCAAGTGCACATTGCCAAACCATGCTAGGAAAACATCCACTGCTTTTCTAAACAGAAGTTGTGTAGAAGACTGCAGTATATATCTCAGAGTCCCGTGTTCCCTTTTAGCTCACAGAGGTGGGTTAGGATTAAAGTTGTGAAACCAGGGTATGCAATAATACCACCTCTTGTCTTATACCTCTTCCTGCGTGTTGTGTGGCATGTCGATTTATTATTCTCGCGTTCCTCTTTAGGCCGAACGTTTCCTGTGGATCAGTTTTTTCTGGAAGATGTGATTGCAATGACAAGGTATGAAAGTGCCAAACATGTTCAGATGTATTTGGTGTTTGAAGTTGCACTGCTGACTTTGAGACTGCACTAGTTGTGTGTGTGAATTTAAAAGTGAATCCTCTCAAATCCCCACCACCACCTGCAGTCTTAGAGTTCTGTTAAAGTACTGAATCTAAAGCATACTTCTCATGCTGCAGTGGGGTCTAGGGCCCCAGTCCCAAACAAGCCTTTCTGCATTAGATACTGCGTAATTACTCAAGAAGAAGTGACCTTTGCCATGAAGAGTTTGTTGGTGCTTGTGTGTTGGCAAACTTCTCTCCTCGGCACTTGTTTCAGTGATGGTTAGATGTTGAGAAGAAAAAGAAATGTGAAGATAGATTTCAGCATGGAAGGTGAAAAATGCAGGATACAAAACAAATGCTTTTATGTAAGCCCTACCTCCCAGCAGAAAGTGAGACAAAGATCCCTGCTATCAATTATAGTTACTAGAGACTCAGAGCAGCTCAGATATTCTGGATAGTAAACTGATCAGCCACTGTAAACTGCTGTAGACAGTTGCTCTCAGCTGTCCATTGAACTGTTAGGATCAAACTGGCAGTCCGTCTTTCTCACTACAGCTTTTAAAAGACTAACATCCCAGGAAGGCAGGCCATCTCTCCCTCCACCAGCCAGCCACCAGAGTTGGCTCTAAATTTCAGCACCAGTGACCTTCTTTTAGTGAGTGAGAGAGAGAGAGAGAGAGAGTTGCACTGCGGGTGACAAGACTTCCTTGAGCATCAGTCCATTCCAGAACGACCTTACCCCAAACTCAGAGCTGCCACTGGGGGCGAAGAACCTGCTTTGTTGTGGCTTTCCCCCAGTAAAACTGAATTCATTTCGGAAGTACTGCTTTGGCTGTCCTTGGGGTGGAAGGTAGAGCTGCAACATGAAGTGAAATAAGAGCAAAGTCCCAGTCTCTCTACTGTCTGTGGTTTTGCAAACCCCTTGATATAAGTCTGAGAGGAACTTAGTATAAATACTTTTGATAAGCTATCTCCATAGCTCATTATTAGGAGGAGATTGTTAGGCTTCTTTCCACACCACTGAATGCTCTCCTGCCCTTCAGGTATGTTTTAGAGGACAGCAGTCCCTACAGGCGCAAGACAAAGCAAGAAAACAAACTGAATGGAAGACACGCAAGAACTGCATTTGAAGAAGTAGAGGAGGACCTGAGACGTGCTGGCATCCTGAAAGAGACTGACATAGCTATCAAGGATTCAGACCCAGACCAAAAATTAACTCTAAAACAGCTCCTGGCACGATATAAGGGTGAGTTCTCTCTTAAATGTAGTAAACTGGCATATTATACCTGCCAGCCAGCATGGTGTGCTAGCATATAATAGTGTACATTTAATGCGTGGACATCATTCAGAGTTTTGTGGTTGTCAAGCTAAGCAGGTCACTACTTCCTAGATGAGATCAGAAACCTCCTGCCAACTTAAAAAAAAAAAAAAGAAAAGAAAAGAAACCCATCATTCTCTTAAATTGGAACAAACATCCTGTCTGCAAATAGTTTTTAGCATCTGAAGAGGGACAGTTTTCAGTTCTTATCTATTTCCATCCTGTTTCTGATGCCTTGTTGACTTCTGCTTTCTTCTCTGTACCTGTTCTTGCTGGGGCAACTTTATGTAAAGCACAGTGTCCATCTGCCCACATCAGGGAGGTCACTTCAGCATCACAAGCCTTTCATGAGAAATTTAGTCATCCTGTGAACAGCTTAATAAGGCAGGCAGACCTTTCCATTAACTACCCGCTCTGTCAACATCAAAGTCCTCCATGTGCTTAGCCCGGAAGAGTTTCTCCCTGCACACCCTCATGGTAAGCTCCCCAGAGATAACGAGTAAGAGACTTTGCTTAAAAGCCTCCGATGCCGGCTAGAAAGTGAACATCTCAGGTTCTGAAGGTGACTTGTGAAGGTGGTAACGCCATTGCATGATCAGCCCTGTCTTTTCATTATGGTCCTTTCATGGTAGTGCTGAGATAGCCAAAGGAAAATGTATTTCCTAGAAGGGTAAGGAGATCTGTGTGTCTGCTCTTGATATGGCATAAGAAACATTGGAAGGGAGAAGAGAGAGCTTGAGAAGGGCATCCTGGAAGTATCTGTCAATGGCCATATGAAGGCTTTCAGCTCCTCTTACCACTGGTGTGTGTGTGCCATTCTGCTGGGAGGCAAATGCTGGTGTAGGCTCTGTACCGGGTAGGCATGAGCCCTGTTAAGGCATGACAAAGGAAGGGAAGAGCTGGCATGGGGGAAAGAATGGAATGGGGAAAGGGGTGCGTTGAGCTACTTATGGGACTGTTTGGACTAAGGTGTGGTTGCCTGAGCAGCCAGACTGTGGCTCAGTGTATCCAGCACATGCTTTTTACAGGAGATGGATTTACTGTGTGTATGGGTTTTTTTGTCCCCAGGAGTTAACAAGACAGTGTTGAAAACAATGTCTGTCATGGACTTGGACAAAGTTAATCTGGAATTAATCGAAGCCTTGCTGGAGTGGATAGTCGCCGGCAGACATTCATACCCCCCAGGTAACTTCACTGCCTTTGAAAGATAAACAAAAGTAGATTCATGGAGGCTGTGGGCTTGAGCAGACAGCACCAAGCTAAAGTTTTGAATGCTAAGTTTCCATAGTTACTGACTATTACTGAAAAAATAAGGTTCTGTCTGAGTGACAAAGCCTCTGGTTTGCATGGGATGGGGAAGATGAGAGAATTGTCCACTTCTCTGGAAAGTCTTTGGTGAGGGACTGTTACAGCCTGTGTGCTTTTTGTTCAAAAATTGCAAAACAGAACTGCAGTTTTGATGAGGGCCCTCTGCACATTAATAAAATATCATGCTAAATGTTTTCTATCTTTTCTACTCAGTGAATTTTTTTTTATCTGTGTGTCTAGGTGCTGTGTTGATATTTTTGCCTGGTCTAGCAGAAATCAAGATGCTTTATGAGCAGCTCCAGTCTAACGCTCTTTTCAATAACAGGCACAGCAAGAGGTAAGGCAGAAAAGCCCCAAAACTATCAGCCTTTACCCGTAAATTAAGAGTAGCTTTCTGCACATTGCCTACTTTTATTCAGGGACAAATTAAGGTTATTGAATGTGTGAGACAGCTTATGATAGGAAGATCTTGACTCCATTCAGGGTAATTCTTGTTCTCCTACTATCTTTTTGGATTGCTCTTTTTTTTTTTTCCAGCCAGGAAGGTGAAAAGTGTCAAATTTTGTGACCAATTTATCTGTAGTTCTCAAAAATGCTAATGTTCTTCACTCTCTGCTCTGCGTGATCCAGTGGACTGTTGAAAACTTCACCTCAGCCCTTGTTCTGTTTCAGAAGCTCTGTGGAGACATGTTTGGTGGTTGTTGTTGTAGCTTTTGCATTCAGCCTTAAGATCGTTACATGGAGATGTAAATGGATCTCCTTGACTAAACATTGCTTACACGGTGCCCTTGGCAAGGTTGACTGAAGTGATTCTTTCTAATCTAGCATTGTAAGTGGGATCCTCCAGATTCTTCAACAGAGACAGAGTTCTAGCTCATCTTGATTCTGAGACATGTCCCTTCTGTAAACTTCTCCACCTTCCCCTAGAACATGTCTTACACCTAAGAGGGCAGAGAAGTTTCCTATTTTTACATTCCTTTGAATGTCCATATGCAGCATCTAGTGCTTCTTGGGCCAACGTGCGTGCAGACAGACTGTTACCAGGAGGGAAAAGGCTGACGATGCGCACACTGTCTTATTTTCCCTCCAGGTGTGTTGTTTATCCTCTTCATTCTTCACTGTCTAGTGAAGAACAACAGTCTGTGTTCCTCAAGCCTCCTGTAGGAGTTATCAAAATCATCATCTCTACAAACATTGCAGAAACGTCTGTCACCATTGATGATGTGGTCTATGTGATTGATTCTGGGAAAATGAAAGAGAAAAGGTACCGGTATTCCTCGGGGCTTCTTAATCTTGGAAACTTGAGCTGCAAATTTCCATTTTCCAAAGAGCTGGGGAAAATGTGGAGGAGCTTGATCTGCAGAAAGCTACTGTGAAGTGGGGGAAGCCCATCTGGACCAGTTCCCAAATCTCATGGCAGGGGTGGGAGTTGTGTTCATTCAGAAGGTGGCAGCATCTGTCTGCTTGAGCTGCAGTGTGTTCGCTCTGCCCTTGTGGACACAAGCCTTTTCTTGCTCTCCTGTAGATACGACCCAAGCAAAGGAATGGAAAGTCTGGAAGACACATTTGTGTCCAGGGCCAATGCTTTGCAAAGGAAAGGGCGAGCAGGCCGTGTAGCCTCAGGAGTCTGCTTTCATCTTTTCAGTAGCCATCACTATAACCACCAGCTTATAAAACAGCAGTTACCAGAAATACAAAGAGTGCCCCTGGAGCAGCTTTGTCTGAGGTGAGCTGTTGTTCCTGTGTTGCCTTAAAGAGCGGGATGTCCTTTCTCCACTGCAGGGAGTAACCTGCACTGCCGTTACCAAGGCTTTGGCTTTGCTCGGGAGTTTTCTGACATCATGAAACCAACAAACTTGCTCTGGAGTTTTAAGGTTCTGATGATTGATCGCTTTGAGCTTGCTATCAACTTGCTGCTGCGTCCAGAGCCCCTTCTAATGGCACCCTTCTCCAGTTCTCCCTGTCCTCCTTCCTGTTCCTTAGTTCTCAGTTGGCACCAGGAAAAGGGTATGTCTGTCATCACGTGAAGAGGCAGCTGCATTCCTGTTCTCCAGATCCACTGCAGATGTTTGTAAACTCTCCCTTGGTGTTTGTGCGCAGCGTAGTGCAGTAAAGCCACAAACTGGATCAAGCACCGCCATCATGTCAATACTAAATAAAAAGGTCTCCTATCCCTGCCTCACTCTGTGCACCCCTTCATACAAAAAACTCAACACAATTTATTATGGTAAAGGCATCAGTAAAAACCCAGTGTGCTAAATGGGAATCTGTTTTCACTGACTTTGTGAGGTTGGATGAGGTAAAAACTCCCTCCACTTGTTTCACATTGCTTCCTGATTTGAATTATGCCTTACAGGCCCTCTTCTAGGAGCATGTTTCCTGGCTTTTTGATAAAAGCTTGCTGTTTTGACCAGTGTATTGAACTTTTTTTTCTCCCCCTTAAGAATTAAGATTCTGGAGATGTTTTCTGCACAGAGTCTTCACTCTGTCTTATCACGATTAATTGAGCCCCCAAGAACTGAGTCTTTGCGGGCATCAAAGCTGCGACTACAAGACTTGGGAGCATTAACTTCAGATGAAAAGCTCACCCCCTTGGGATATCACTTGGCTTCCCTGCCTGTTGATGTCAGGATTGGCAAGCTAATGTTGTTTGGCACCATCTTCCGCTGCCTGGATCCTGCACTGACTATAGCAGCCAGCCTGGCCTTTAAGTCACCTTTTGTAAGTATTCTGAGCTACAGCTCAGTACTGCGCTTTGAAAGTGGCGTGTTTCCGTTCAGCAGGGAACGCTGTTGTAGTTTGCAGCGTACTACACTTGAGTATCTTGATTCTCCTTTTTAGCCTAGATTGTGTATGTGTTAATGCAGCCCTCGGGGGAAAAAAGTCCAGTTGTAAGCAGATACCCCAAACCATGCCAACAGGGACAACAACATTAGTTATATTATAAGTGAACAGTAGAGATAATGTGGATATTATTTTTAGTTCTAACTTAGTTAAGAAGCACAGCCAGTACATTTTGTCCAAGTTTGGTGTCAAGATTGCAAATCGGTGTTTTTCATCTTTTGTCGACTATTTGACGCTATTCCACATGCAGTTAGGAATAATTATGGGGCTGTGATAATTATGAAGATGACATGTCTGAGCTGTGAATGCACAGTTCAGTTTTGATCTCAGTTTGTGTGTTCGCTTTCACTTTGGCCTTTTAAATCAGCTGCAGTACTTCCTGGGGCTCCTACTTCCATGCAATTTCTATGGCAATGTACAGACTTGTATGAAAAATTAGACTTTCTTGCCAGTGAAGCTTTGATTGCTATAGTTAGTTTATATTGGGGATAGTTGTGAAAGAGATGGAAGTAGATTGTTCTGGTTATTAAATTGCGTTTTTTTCCCCCCATATACTTGATGGGCATTTTCTGCAGCCTTGTAACTTTAAGTGCTGTAAGTCTCTATGTGATGATCTAGAATAGCTTGATTTAAGCCCAGCTTCTTGAATGTCCTGAGTTGCTGTCACTCTCTCAGACCCAAGTGGATTTTAGACTTGCCCTGCTCTTCCCCATTATGTGCTCTCTCATTTGAACTTCATTAACTTGTTAAGTCTTCTTAATGGCATTTTTCACAGATCTTGGACTTCAGCAGCTGTAGAGAGGTCTGCCCTAAAGGAGGTATTTTTTGTGAGCTGGTCACTCACAAATTTGCCTTTGGGTCTCTTGCTGTTAGGAGACAGGGCAATGGGCTTAGGTGCTCTGCTGTTGACTAGGCATTTTTGAATGCCTCCCTACTCTGTTATCCATGGCGAGAATTTGCAGACTGACCTGTGAGCTGCTGACTGAATAGCAGAGGTTGTGCCGTGCAGATCTCGGGATGCGTTGCCTGAGTCGGGAGGAAAAAGAGCCTTAATCTCTTGCTGCCTGTCTAGGTGTCACCATGGGATAAAAGGGAAGAAGCAAACAAAAAGAAGTTGGAGTTTGCAGTAGGAAACAGTGACTATCTGGCTCTTCTTCAGGCCTATAAGGTGAGCTAAAAATCAGGAGCCTCTGTCAGAGGTTTGTGATGTGCTGAAATCCAAGCTGTTACATTTTATGAAAGGGGTTTTTTTTGTTTGCTTGTTTTTTTCCCCTCCTCTTAATTAGGGATGGCGTTTAAGTACCAAAGAGGGCTCTCAGGCAAGCTACAACTATTGCAGGGAGAACTTTTTATCAGGAAGAGTTCTTCAAGTAAGTCTGTTTTGTGGCCTTGCACAAGGACTGGTTGAGATACCGAGGCAGAGTCCTTGTACCTAAAATGAGCAACCTGTTAAGACTCTTTTCCTTCAGCGTGGCACCTTTCGCAGCTCTTTGTCTGTTTGCAGGAAATTGCCAGCCTGAAAAGGCAATTCACAGAACTGCTTTCTGATATTGGGTTTGTGAAGGAAGGCTTAAGAGCCAGGGACATTGAGAAGAAGTGTTGCCAAGGAGATGGCGTGCTGGATGCCACAGGAGAAGAGGTAATTTGCTACGTTTTGGTGCTCTGAACAGACGCCGCAGTTTTTGACTTGGCCTGAGTGCGAGCTGTTTTCTGTAGCCTGGGGAGCTTCCAGCCACAGCCTGGCCTTGTTATCTCACCTTAGCACCTCCTGCCTGTTTTGTTATTCTGCCCTGTACATGGTAATGCAGGTTGAGAGACTGGAGGCTGGGGCTTTTGTGCCCTCGGTTCTGTACAGCAGCATGTGCAGTTTCCACTTTACATACTCACTGTAGCTGTGGATTCATGACCTGTGCTGAATCTTGGCATTAGTGCAGACCTTATTTTGGGAACAGAGCTGCATTACAGAGCAGTGAAATATTTCAGCATTGGCTGAAAATCCTCAGAAAGCGCTACCTGCTGGGTCAGAGATCTCGCAGCGCTACGTGACGAGGTGATACGGGTTTGGCAGTTGCAGAGACTCACTGTGCAGACCGGGGACAGGCTCTGCTTTTTTTTCCCTCGGGGGCAAGCCACTTTGCAGCCAAGCATTAGTGAGCAATTAGGTTAGGCACTAACTGCAGCAAGATAATTGGTGGCCAATTTGCTCCAGCCTGCAAGTGGGGGGTGCACAGCAAGGCAGCTAAAACAGGAAACGGTGTTCAGCAGTTAAATCATTTCAGAAGCAGGGCTTTGCCTTTTGATTTACCCGTAGAATACCTAATATATGCATTAATTTCACAGGCAAATTCGAATGCGGAGAACATCAAGCTGATCTCAGCTATGTTGTGTGCTGCACTCTATCCCAATGTTGTCCAGGTAAAAGAATGCTTTTACGTTTTTTCCCTTCTTTTGCATAGCACATCCACACTGCCGGCTTTGAATCTGGTCTGATTGTGGCAGACTTTTTTCCCAATATGATCCTGAGCCTGGTTTATCTCTGAGTTGACTAAGCTTTCTGCTTATAGTGTTAGGGCTGTGCAGCTGAACTCGTTTGCTTTGTTTGATACTGCTGTTGTTCCTACAGGTTTGCTTTTGGTGCCACACAGATGCCAGGAGCAAATAAAACAAAAACTTAAGTTTAAAAAAAAAAAAAGTGAATTCACCTTTCTAGTACAGTGGATTTATAACTGTATTTATCTTATCATATAGGTGAAAACGCCGGAGGGCAAATACCAGAAGACTAGTACAGGAGCAGTCAAAATGCAACCAAAAGCAGAAGAGCTGAAGTTTGTTACCAAAAATGATGGCTATGTTCACATTCACCCTTCCTCTGTGAATTATCAGGTCAGATTCTTTTTTTCTGTAAAGCACACCTTTTTTTTAATGGGAATCACCTTTGCTTAAGCAGTTGAGATTACAGTGAGGATCCCTACTGATGTTAAAAATAAGTAAATAAAGCAACTCCTTGACTGAACAATCCTGCTGTCAGGATTGTAGATAATGGTGTGTGTGTGTCAGAGGTAAGAGTGTTCTCTCAGGTGCAGAGTTAAACTCCAGCTTATGGAGTAGAATTAGTAGAGGCAGTAGCCTCTCAGTTCATGTTTTCTTACAGCCACATCTGCGATATTACACACAAAAATGTTGCAGTTAAAATACTCCACAGCCTTTCCCTCACACTGACTGAGATTGCATGCATGGGGATAGCCTTCATGTACCCCCTTCATGTAGGGGGTAGCAGATGTCCTGACCCCCACAGGACTTTGATCTCTTCAGCTGAAATATTATTTACTGGTAAATAATTCATGGCTATTCATGGCTTTGTTTCTTCACATAACCTCAATGTAGTTAATTTCCTTTTTAGCTTGATAGCTAATTTTTAGATGATAGGTCTTCTCTTTCTACCATGATACATGGTAACACTTGTCTAATGAAGTCTGTCTCCATATTCATTACTTTTCCAGGATGTCAGTTACTTGCTTAAAAAAAAAAAAGCAGTCTTACATCATTAGCTCTAGGGTTATAAAGGCTTTGATCTGTTCATCACTGTTATTCTAAAAGAGTGTAACAAACCAGCTGCACATGGCAAATCTCTTTAGCATGAAATGGAGAGCTGGGGGCCTGGAGGCAACTTGGTTAAATTAGCCGATTTCTCATGTGCGACGGGGGAAGGAGCAAGGGGTAACTGGCAGAGATGACTTTGCTGGCAGCTCTCACAGGGTGAAGGGAGCCTGCTAGTCAGGCAAGCGCATGTCAGGGATAGAAATGCACCCTTAGAGGAGGTGGCAGGGGGCCTGTGCAGGCAGGCAGGCCCCTATTTGCCTGAGCAAGTAGCTTGGCTTTGTTCCTTAATTGCGTGGCCGTGCAACGAGGAGGTCGGGTACGTGTTCTTTCTACCTAACTGCAGCCCTTTGGGCTCTGCCGTTCCAGACTAGGCACTTTGAGAGTCCCTACCTGGTGTATCACGAGAAGATCAAGACCAGTCGCGTGTTCATTCGAGACTGCAGCATGGTGTCAGTGTACCCGCTGGTCCTCCTTGGAGGCGGGCAGGTTCACATGCAGCTGCAGAAGGGAGAATTTGTCATTTCCCTTGACGATGGATGGATACGATTTGTGGCTGCCTCACATCAGGTAACAAAAAGAAGCGATAATCCTGGGAGCGGTTCAGATCTGTGCTTGTGTTTAGAACGCAGGAGATGAGCCTTACGCCCTTGTCTCTGTCTTACTGTGTGCGTTCGTTAGGTGGCTGAGCTGGTGAAAGAGCTACGCTGTGAACTAGACCAGCTGCTGCAGGATAAAATCAAGAATCCCAGCATGGACTTATGCATGTGCCCCCGTGGATCTCGGATCATTGGCATGATTGTAAAACTTGTGACCACACAGTAATGTGAGAACACCTTTCGATAAAGATGCTGTTTGCTACTGCCCAAGAACAGACCGAGTAACATCAGTGTCTTTGTATAGTCAAAACATGGCGCTGATCTCTGGAAGACCAAGTTGGCAACTGTACTATTCACTTTTTTTTTTTTTTTTTTTTTTTTTTTTTTTTTTAAACCTTTGACTATTTGCAGAGAGCTGACTGGTTGAAAAGAAGGTATCTTACAGTACAAACTGGGAAACGGGAAAGTGGAAACTCTCACAGGAGGAATAGAAACCTCCAAGCCAGAAAACAAAGTGTTGATGAAGTTATATGCTGGCAATATGTTTTCTGGTCACAAAAAATTCCTGCTACCTAGCTGCTGCTTGTAATAGTAACGGCTGGAGGCACCATGTTGCTTGGTAAGCTGCTCCCAAATTGGTCTATACTCACTCCTGCTTTTTGGCCAAGACTTCACTGAGGTAGTCTATGTTGGCTGAGCAGGAATTGACTTGCTTAAGGATCAAAAGCCCTTAAAAAGGTGGGAGCCTTTTTGTTCATGTCAAGGGATTCTGGATTGGATTTACAAAACCTCCTCTAACAAGGAGAGACTATGACAGTTGGGTTCAGTTAGCTGGATCAGCACAGACTGCTTCTAGTTAAACAACTAACTGTAAAACTGCAGGAGAGGGTGGACGCTTCCTCTGAATGAAAGACCTGCTTTTCAGGCCCCCCCCCGAACTGTGCAAAGAGCAAAACAGCTGAGATGATGGACTGCTATAGCCTAATAAAAATGGATCCTCGGGTGGACAGTTATTGTTTTCTGTTAAACTCTTCCAGTGGGAGGTAGTCTTCCTGCCACCCCATACAACTGAAAGGAAGTCAAGGTTTTTAAAAAGTTTTGAGGGGGTTTTTTTTTAGCCAAACTCCTGCTCTGGGGAGCAGACAGACACAGAAGTGTGTGGAGAATGCTGCAGTGATGATGAGATATTACCTCTTCCCTTCTACATTGCATAATTACAGCTGATCTGCTTGGAATAATAGCAATTGCCTTAGCAATTGCAAATAATAGCAAGTGCCTTAAGTGAAATAAATAACTTTGACTACTATCATCTGAAATAAATAATAGTAAAAATCATAGTAAACAGGACGTGTCTATACCAGCAAACCTACCTAGAAATAGCCTTTGAGCTGAGGAGCAAGGAGCAGAGGGAGGTTTCTTTTCATGACTAGTTTGCTTTTTCAAAAACACGCTCAAGTGTTTATAGAAAGCATTTCACAGAGACACCCCCTTGCGTAAGGAAGAAAAAGGGAAGCAAGTACCAAGACTGAAGTACTGGCACACTAGGATGGTCTCTGCAGGTATGCTGAACTACAAAAGCCTAAATGTTTCCAATATCTGTTTAAAATTACAGGAAGAACAGGTTGGCAGTAGCACTTGTATTCCTGTAATTGCGTATCTGCAATAAATGTTTTGTAGTAGATGCTGACTCTTGGTTTTCTGGGGGCTAGCGAAGAGGGAACACTAAAGCATTTCAGAGGACTGTTCTGTGTTTTCAGACAAACCCCCCCCAGGCCTTGGCTCTGTGTTAAGTGACACTTTGCTAGACCCAGCACTGCCTCTGTGTATGACGGGCAGTCACTCCGATAAGGATAAGCAAATACTCAGTATTTGCGTTCAGGTAGGCTGTGGAGACAAAAAGAGGAACAGGCTCCATTGTTTGCTGCCAAGTTGCATCTACCTTCAAAGCAGCCGTCCGCTTGAATGAGAGGACTTCACCATCAGGGAGTGCTGGGTTTTGGCTGGAAAGCAGTGCTCAAGCAGGCTCTGTACAACGCATGCTAAACACTCGGCTACATTTTTCTTCTATTTATTTGAGCCATCCTGAAGTGAAGGTGAGGGCAAGGACAGCAGCTTATGTCACAGGTTATAATCAGAAGCATCTAAGGAGCTGGAAGAAGGACTTGTTCTAGCACTGTGCTGTGGTGGCAGCACATATTAAGCCTGGGAAGGGAAACTAAGTCCATCCATACAATGAGATGACAAGTGACACTGAGCCATGTAACCACCCCTCTCCTGCCCCTGCTTTATGGATTGCCTGTTATTGCTAAACCAACCTTTAGGAGGGTTTTAATGTAATCGTGCCCCATCCTCCTCTGAAACACAGGCTGGCTTCCATGCTTCTTGTGGATGTACTTGCCTGCTTTCACAGCCTCGAGTGCAGCATGTTTTGGACTTACTTACCTCCCCTAGCAGTTGGTGTCTGCATGCATATGCCATGTGGCTGTATGGCAGCCTAGCAGACCCTGTGTGTGTAGCGGCCTCTACAATATGATTTATTTCATCTTAGGCGCTGCCTTGGTGCCAAGTTACAGGAGAGTAGTGACTGCTCTTATATTAAGTTTGATCTCAGTTTGTGCTTTTTACAATTTACACAGATCTAAAGTACAGACAGATGAAATGCATTAAATCTGTATTTATCCCTCAGGTATATTTTTACACAGGTAACTATGCAGACCCTTAAATCACTGCCAGTCCATGGGCAGGGTAGCAACATCTAGCTTCCCCTCCGCTTCCTGCTACCCTTACAGTAAAGGCTTAAAATACCACAAAGCAATGGCGAGTAGCTATGAGCAACTGAGCAAGGGAAAAAGCCAGTCAAACCTGCCAGGCAGGTGATCAGGAGAGAAAGAGCTAGAGCCTAGCCACCATGCTCCCAGCCAGTACAAACTGCCACATGGTGCTTCACAAGCCTTCCTCAATACAGCTGGAACTAGCTTTGAATATTCCCAGACAGGTCTTTAACAAGATGACAGGAACTGTCCTAAATACAGGCGGCCAGCACTGCACCTAGTGGCAGGAGTTGAAGGCACTGCATTAATGACCACGGTTCTCTCTTCCCATGATTTACAGGGAGAGCACCCCCACAGCAGGCAGGAGGGCCAGTACTAGCAACAGCTGAAGAGGTTGGTTACTTCTCCCATCAGCTTAACAGGACCTGCCTCCCTCTCCCAAACCTGCAGGATGAACAAAAAGCCAAGCAGGCTCCTCCTGGCCATGCTGTCAGCCTTCCTCAGGCCCCTGGCCACAGAGCAGGCAGCTGCAGGGCCTGCTACCCAGTTCTCCACACAGCTAAGGAGTGGAAAGACTGAGAAAAAAAAAAAAAAAAAAAAAAAAAAGTACCATTAAAATAGTTTTAGTTTGCAGGTTTATTGTGGAGTCAGCTTGCCTTAGCAGTACAGAAAAGGAAAAAAAGGGGGGGGGGAAAACAACTCAGGCCTCAAAGCACTTTTGCATGGGGTACTTTCACCATTTATGCTGTACACTGCAAGCTAGACAGCCAATAGTGTGGGTATTTCTGCTAAGTCAATCTAAGTACTTAAAATACTGTTGTTTCCAGCTCCCTCTTCTGCAGCTTGTAACCAACTAAAACTTACAGTTATAACCAAATAGTAATTGCAGCATTATTAGCAAGGAAAGCCAATTATCCTACTAAGCACCAATGCACCAAGATGTACCAATATGGGCAAGAAAGGAGAGAGGAGGGACAACACAAAGCTGGGAAAGTGCCAGCTAACCTTAGGTAAGATTGGCAAGCACCTATGATGAACTATGAAAGACAAACATGTAGGTCCAAGTGCTGGTAGTGCACGGGAAGCCTGCCTTTGTCAAGTCTTGCCTGAGGTCTAATTATCATTCTTTTAATAGCTGGACTACTTTTGAAATAACAATGAACAAAGTCCATCTGAAAACTATGGGTTGGACCCCCAGGCACATTATGCTTTCTTCCATTTTGGGTACTCTAACAATCAGTCCCTGTTTCAGAGCCATGATTTGCCAGTTTGTTTTAAGCCTCCAAACATAGTGTCAACCTAAGAAAATTATTATTCCTATGGTGTGGGCAGCAGCATGTAAGCTGCATCAACACAGCCCAGAACTTACTAAAAAAGGCTTTTAACTCAAAAGTTTCTGGCAATCTGATCCCTTCACTAACCTGATAAAGACTCATGAACAGCCTCTGTCAGCTTCTGTGCAGTTGCAAATCAAGCTAGCAAGTGTTCATTAGTTCATCATACTTGTATTGAATCCTTCCGTAACCTACTCATGGTGAGAGAGATTGTCTGTATATAGATACAAGTCCAGCTATTCAAAACAACTGCTCAGAACTGCAGAAAGCCACTTGGTTACAGTTTATTGTCTAAGGAGAAAACATGACTAAGCAGATAAGACAGGGTAAGTGTAACAGGAGAGGCTCTCTTATTTCCTAGCCTGTACTGTTATTTAAAGGTGACCTGCAAGTTGTGCTTGTGACTTTACCCTTCACTATGCCAGAAAAGCCTGAATTTCCTAAAAAGAATGTCTAAATGTATTATCTTTTGCACCAGAACTGCCAGGCTATCATTAACATCATAAAAAGGAAGCAGTACTTTAACTATTTGGACAATCAGGACAGAAAACAGAAGTTCTAAAAAATATTCACTTTAGCAGTTTACATTCCAGAAGTATTCCAGACACCTTCAGTTGAAGCTCACTGGTCCTTTAATCAATGGGGAAGCAAGACCAGAGTTCGCACATACCTAACTTTCTGCCATTTGCATTTGTTAATGCCCTCTAAAGACAGTTTTAGAAGGCAAAGCACCTCAAAAAAAAAAAAAAAAAAAAATGCACACAGCATTTAAGCTTCACTGAGCTGCGTGGAGGTGCAAATAAAAATACAAGGTACAGATCACTGTAACATTCAAGAATGAACAGTAAGAATGACAACCGGTATTGGTTACGTTTCACCCTAATCAATGGCATGGAGGAATAAATGCAAGTCGCACAATGGGGACAAGCACAGGGTATCCATGAGTGGCTGCTGCACTATGCTCCAATTTGCAAGTGCCCGTTATATTTGGATTCCTGCTTCTCAGCTTAGTGGAATATGACCTGCTTTAGTTACCAAGGTATTAACAGAAAGAGTAGGGTCATCACAAAGTAGTTCTTCGTTAGAAATACACAGTTTATTTCAATGCGCCAATAAAAAAGCCCAACATTTTCAGATCACAGAACGTTAACACAAGAGTTTTGCATTAGTCTACCAATAAGACTTTTAAAAGATCCAGAGTCATGCCAATTGTTAGTTGATAGAAATAGCCTTCTAGGACTAAGCCCTTACATTTATAAAGACACCACAAAATCCCTTATAATAATGTAAACAAAATAAATTTTCTTTTTAAACTTTAACTTTTTAATTTGAATCCATTCTCTCAGGACATGCACTCCTTCAAGGGCTTCCTGATGGTGAATGACTGAAAGGGAAAGAAGAGAGTAAGAAAGAGCAACTCCCACAGCAAAACCAACAGAAAATCCATGCTAACCCACATTTCCTTAACCTAGCCCAGGTGGTTCCTCCTTGTTGAGCCATCGGTGCACAGAACTGGAGCCATCACTGTGCCTGGTGTGAAAGCTAACCCAGTCACCCTCTTCCCCACCCCCATACTGCCTCTTCCCATGCTTGCACAGGATTTTCATTTGAAGTTCATGAATACTGGAAAAAAGTGTTACATCTTACAGCATATAAGCAGCAACTGCTTTAAGTGTGAAAAGCCCATTCAGAAGAAGAGTCATCTGGTACAAGGACTTGGTAGGACATCTAGCACGCTCAGAAAGACCAACTTTGGTGTCAGCTCTGCAGCTGTTCAGAGGGCTGCTTACACTGCCAAGATGATGAAGGTAAGCTATAACCTCCATGTTTCCAGTTTGGAGCTAGGCCACGATTAAACTCCCAAATATTCATGTCAAACTACGTGAATTCCAGCATGTACCTCTCTGGTTACATAGGGAAAGTTGCTTTTTACTTTAGGCTGCATAGCAAGACCTGGCAGCTGTGCAACTGAGCAAGAGCCAGTTGTAAGGATTACACCAGCAGGAATTTAATTCTGCCACATGGTTCACATTTTGCTTCATACTTCACCACTCCCTTTCCAGCTGCACTCAGAGCCATTTTATTTCCTCCATTACCCACTTCTTCCCCAGACTCTAAATTTCTTTGAGGAACTTTTGGAACATAGATTCTCATTTGCCCTCATTTTCTACTGTCCTCTGAAAGGTTCATTACAGCAGCTTACCTTACAGGACTCTAATAACACAAGAGTAAGTGGACACACGAATGCCACACTAAAGCCCTTTTCAGAAGCAGATTTAGTATTAGTCATGAAGTGCTGACTACCAGCACTGAAACATCCATGAAAATTCATCTTGTCATAGCTTACACTTAAATTAGGACAAGGAAAAAAACTTTTCACTTTTATCCTTACAAGAGTTAGTTTCAGTAGCAACCACTGCAGCTGCTAATGCAGCCAAACAGCACAATCCAGTTTTAAAAGATACTCCTACCTTCTCTTTGGAGATGGTGATCTGGACTTTGAGCGACTAAAAATAAAAAAAGTTCCAATCAATGTAACATTTTAAGTAACAACTTGTATATGCATGTATATAATATGCATAAAAATATAACAATTCTGTGCACTCAGTCACCACTCTTGACCCTTTCAAAACAGTAAATAGCTTGATGTTGCTAAAATCATTAAAGGTATCGCCCTTAATGCTGCTGAAAGCAAACATTCCCAATTTAATCAGACTTACTTTAAGCAAGGAACTGCAGTTGAAAAAGAATACTGCTGAAAGCTGGAGCCCTCAGGAGAGGGCAGTGCACAGCTTCAATGCAGCTAAAAAGTGGAAACAACAATTCTCCAAAGCAGGAGCAGTATATGAAATGAGGAAGAGAGGAAGATTAGGAACTACAGGCAGCTAAGAAACATGGGTAGGGAAGAGGTGTCCCAAATCTTGTAAAAATACTTTTGGTCAGAGTCATCGGTGAAACAAAACATGATAGATATCCAATCCCTTTGGGAAGAACATGCCACAAAAATCAGCTCATCCTATGTTTAAAAGAAGGGGGGCAAAACAAAACAACAAAAACAACAAAAAAGACCCACTCTTCCAAGTGCAACTGAAATAGTGGTCCAAGGAAAGAGTTTGCATCATGTGAGGGGAGGGAAAAAAAAAAACAAAACACCCACAGACAAACAAAAAAACCACAACAAAACAAAAAACTGAGTGCTAGTTGTATTCACGCTCACCTTTTAGCAGGTAAGCCAGATTTAGATCTACCATGGGACCCAGACCTACAACAGGAGAAAAATAAAGCTCAGCAAAGCAGCCAGTGGCATGCACGTACAATGAAAGTTAGCTGAATGAGCAACAGCAAATTCACACTACATAGCATCACACACCAAAGAGGAAGACTCCAGTGCTGCAGGACATTTCAGAAGACTCCTTTCGCTCTAGTCCAGAGACCCCACTTGCCAGGAGATGATACAGGCTCAACCAGCTCCCCAGCAAAGCCTTGGCTACCACTTTCACAAAACAAAGCCTTGTTCAAGGTTCCCAGGTGTTTGTTCTTCAAGTATCGCATGAAGGTGGAACTACTGTTTCAAGCATCCATCTGGAAAACCTTTCAGTAACACCACCTTAAGACACTGATATCAACTAGAGGTAAGTGCTGAAGAACTGATGCATTCTTCAGTTTAAAGTTCTCAGTGCCAGTGTTATTAGAGTATAATATTGAGGTTCAAACATCCCAATGAAAACATCTAACAGAAAACTGAAATGCTGTGGATCTAGAATACTAGATCCTGGAATCTGCAAATACTAGAAGGACTTTATAATTTGTAAACTATTGCCAAAGTTCATTTTATGGCTTAGAAGCTATAATAAGACTTTCTCCCATATTCACCATGTTACTCTGCTGACTCAAATATTCAAGGCTGGGTCACTGAGAATTTGTCTCCTTCCAGAGCCTCAGCATTCAGCCATGCAGCGTTACTGAAAGTCAGCAAGCCTGCGTGCCAGTTACAGTCCGTCGTTCAACAGAACTGGCCAGAAGAGCATGAAGCTTTTTTATTCTATTTCTGCTCAGACCTAGTTTTAAAGGGTAATCAAGATTCACCTTTATCTTGCCCATTAGTTTATAAAAACACTATGTGGACACCATTAGAGCCATTTAAACAAAAGAGTAACGTTCCACTGCTGCTAAAGCTTCTCAGCCACCATGCTGGCTTGTCACCTGTAACAGTTCTTAACAGTCAGCCTGGAACACTTTTCACCATAACCAGAAATCTTGCTACTGTATCAAAGTTACACAGAATAGAGTTGCTCAAATCTATCCTGAACTCCATAATTTTGTAGCATGACTTCCTTTGTTCAGAAACACTGTAAGGTAGCACACAAGAGCATCATCTTACTGGGAGAACTGCTGGCAAAGCACTCATTCCCAGAGGCAAGCAAGCAAGGACTGCAAAACAACAGTTCTAGAAGCAGCACCACCGCTGCGCACTAACATTTTGCTGTATTACCACAGGAGCAACACAGGCTAATACAGAAATAACAAGTTTCTCCACAGGGCTTCCATAATTCCAGTCCTTAATTACCATTTCCGACCACTGCAATTGCAGTCCTACAAAGTCAGCATTCCTCGGAAATTTCAGTGTCAGTATCAAAAAGTCTTTTGCACAGGAACGTGACTGTCCCAAAACTAGAAGTCACCAAGGAACATTAGCAGTTTGAGCCTGGCTTATCTACATTACAGCACTGTAGTCAATCATAGCAGCCCTAATAAAAAATAATCATCCTTTTAAAGGCTCAACACATCAGGTCCCAAAGTAGTAGGCAGACCACTAAGACTGCCTCTTCTCTTCCCCTGTGCCAATACAACACAGAAAACAATTTCTTCCAACTTGTCAGCTCTCATGTCTGTAATATTTTTATCCTACTCTTTCATCCTTCTTCCAAGCTAAGACTCATCACAAAGGAGAGGAAAATAATACAGGACTATTTACTCTAAATTCCTCATCTTCCATTTCAGCCTGCTGGCCACAGGCAGCAGGAAACATCTAGGTCCACAAAACCAGGACTACATGTCAGAGCAGTCCCTCAAAACGTCAGGACTCGCATTCCTCTTCATTCTGGTGTCTAAAACCCTCAAGCTAGGTGCCTTACCCCGTGCAAGGTGGTTCTTAGCTCTACAATAACATGACTCTATCCAGTTCCCAAAACTGGCGGAACACTTAACACCTGTAAGCAAGAGTTGGGGCACTAGTGGGAATCTTCTTATCACTTCTCAGCATGTAGAATTCACAGAAAGCACACCAAGAAAATACTAAGCAGCATTATGGGATTTTGCTAACTTCCCGCAGGACACGAGCTCAAGCATTCTCTAAACATATAATCAGTTTCCAGAACTTCTCCCCACAGGACTTGTATTTCTCCCACCCTTTTGTAAATCGTATGGTTTTTTCTGACTACATATACATATATACACACAGACAAAGATCTAACCACAGACTAAAACATCTGTTTATTACAAGAAACAGACCACAAAAGCAGACTGCGAAAAGGCAGAAGTCACTGCAGCAAATATAGCTATGCTGCAAAACCCTGTAACCACTCTGAGCCTAAACTTCCTGGGGGTGGGAGAGGAAAAAGGGGGGTTATTACTGGTTTGAATCAAATAAGTAAGTATCTTACCTGCTTCGGGGCCATACAACAGACCGGGATCTTGAGCGTGATCTGGACCTTGACCTAGAAAGAGCAATGAAAACAACTACCATACGATTCATACAAACAGCTGACATCCTAAAACCCAGGTCTCTAAAGTCAATACTGTTAGACAAAGACTACCATCAGTTTTGCAGAAGTAACCTTCTTGTATTATCAGAATATTGTAATAGACTTGCTCAGTAAAACTGTCCACATAAGAAATCCTTCTGCCTTAGTTAAGTAAATATAATTACTCTCTGCATCCTTAAAAATAAAGTAACTATTCTTAACCATAGATAAGGATTAATGCTGTAATAATGATACAGTGCCAAAAAGCTTAAGAACAGCAAATCTAGAACTCTTCAGCACAAGTTTTAACTTGAGAAGAGAGGTCCCGGTAAGCTTCAGGACTGTAGCTCTATGAAGCTTTCTGTAGACACAGAGCATGACATACAGACTTAAAATTAACAGCTGTGTTCCCTTCCAATATTGTTCTGGACCTACAACCTAACAGGTAACACCTACCTTGATCTCCTTAAAGAACCAGACCGTGATCTGCGAGGTGAAAATGATCTATACCTACGAGGAGAGATTGACCTGGACCTGCGATAAGAAGCTGATCTTGACCTACAAAACAAAGAAAGAAAAGCCCCAGAATTATTACAAGGTACTTTTGGTACAGAACACTGAGGGAGGGAAGAAAAAAAAAAAATGCAAAAAAAGCCCCAAAACAAACAAAACCCGAGAAGCCTAAAGCATACCTCCTACCACGACTACGACTGCGTGACCGAGAATACCTCCTTCCTCGGGACCTTGAACGGGATCGAGACCGGGACCTAGTTTTAGGTTAGAGAAAACAGGTATCAGGAAACAGCCGCAGCAATCAGTGCACGTGAACCTCTGCTGAAGTCAAAACTTTCAGACAACTAAAGAAAATAAAAAAAATAAAACAAACACTAGCATCTGTCAGTTGGAAAAATGTCTGGGCCTACTTGTCTTGAGCATTTTTACTACCTAGAAAAATGTTAAAAGCTGAATTACATTGCAGAATTACATTAGAATAGAAAACACTGTAATGCGTATTTAAAATAAACCTTGCAAGTTTGCAGGTCGACCCTCTTTGGCCCAAGGTCTAGCAGATCTAGACGATCTAGAAGTATCTATAGCCGATCGCTGCATCTAGGTGTTCTCTTCAATCTAACGACGATCAAACTGACAGCCCAATGAGCCAGGGTGAGGCTTGATTGACGCAAGAAGATTTTTCTAGGTGGGAATGTGGTCAATCTGGTGTTCCTCTTTCTAAACCGGAGGGGGGGCCCCAATTGAAAGCCAAATTTACTGTTATGGCGATCACCGTCTCAAATTTTCTGCCCTTAAAGAATAAGGTGAAGCTACGTGTAGATGGCTCGAGGGGATCTGGCCTCTTATGCTGATCACCTCAAGGTCTAGGAGGATCTTAAGTGTCGGATTTGCAAGGCGCCTCAGCATGAAATCTTAAGGCTCGTGACATTCTGAATCAAGGCGACTGACTCAAACGAAGAAACCTGAAAGGTTTTGACCAGGTTGATTATTAAGATATTAACATTCGATATGTATTAGCAAAAAATTGCGATATACACCTGTTGACTTACAACATTAAGAGTTAAAACTGGCGTAACATTCTCTTCTTTGCTAACAAGAGCTACACAAGAGTTAACTGGTGAAACAACCCAGCCACTCCGGTCCCATACGTACCTGCTCCTCCTTCGGCGACTATAGCGATGGCAATCATAAGCATAGTGGCCTTTCTCGCCACACTCATAGCATCTGTCATTAGGGTCAAAGGGGCGCCGCGCCGGAGGCCTGTCATAGCGGGAGCGACGAGGCATCCCTGTTGACACTTCCACTCTAACCCTGGAACCACATATTATCCTGCAAGACACAGTAGATATTAGTTACAGAAATACTTTTCTTTGTGTTTGTTAAGCAGAGAACAGAAGTCGTGGACAGGTGCAGGGTGAGAAGGTCAGAGAGCGCTGCCAGAGCGGCCAAGGGGGTTTGAGCATGCACCTACTTTCCATCAAGCCCGAGCACTGCGTCCTCCGCATCCCTCGGGTCTTCAAACTCCACGAAGGCAAACCCCGGCGGGTTCCTCGCGATCCACACGGTTCGCAGCGGCCCATAGTAACTGAAGGCTCTCTCCAGCTCTCCTTTGCCTGCGCCCGTGCCCAGGTTCCCCACGTAGACCTTGGTCTCTGCCGGGAGCGAGGCCCGTGTCAGCGCCGAGGCCCGTGTCAGCGCCGCGGCCCGGCGCGCACGCGCGGCCCCGGCACGAGGCGCTGCCGCGCGCGCGCCCGCCGCCCCTCCCCCGCCGGCGCCGCCATCTTTGACACCGCCTCCATTTTGGTGCGCTCCCGCCGCCGCGCTTTCCCTGCCCGCAGCCCCCCAGCCCCCCTAGGTCCATCCTTCGCCGGATCGGCGGCTACGGCGCCTCCCGGCCCCGCGGCGGCGGCAGCCGCTTCCCTCTTCTTCCCGCCGCCATCTTCTCCCAGAGCCGTCTGCCCGCAACAACGGCCGCCCCCTCGCCTCTCCCCATCCCGCACCTCAGCCCCACGCCAGCGATCCCTGCCCGCCGCCGACACACACGCGGCGGCGCCAGCCCCCCGACTCCGCGCCCGGCTGCCCCGCAGCGCCCGCCGCCCCCCGGCGCCCGCCGTACCGTAGCGCCCGTAGCGCGACATCTTCCCGGCTGCAGGCCGGGCCCCGCGCGCGACCCCTTATATAGAGGGAGCCGCCGCCGCCGCAGCTGCGCGCCGCGCCCCAACCGCCGCACGCCGGGGCGGGGCGGGGCGGGGCTCGCGTCGCCTGGCAACGCGGGGCAGGGCGGGAGAGCGGGAGAGCGGGAGGGACCCCGCTTCGCCAGCGCGCGCGGGCGGGCGGCGGCCGCTCTCGCGAGAGCGGCGGGGGGGCGGGGCCCGCGGCGGCCGGGGCCGGACCGGGCGGGGCGGCGGCTCCCGGCCCGCCGGGCTCCCTCCCCGGCGCCCCGCCGGGCGGCTCTCCTGAGGGAGCCGGCTGCGGCGGGCCCCGCCGCCGGACCGGGCCGGTAGCTTGACCCTGGCCCCTCCGCGGCCCAGCCAGGACCGGGGGCGGCGGGCGCGCGTACCGGCGTCCTTCTGCCCAGCCAGGAGGTAAGATGGTGCGTCACCTGCGCTTAGGGAGGCAGCCTGCAGCTCTCCTTGCGTCCCCTGAGGAGAGGGACGCGGCCTGGCTGCGTCCCGCCTGGCCTCCGGTGCCCCGGAGCTAGGGCGCCTCCGCACGCGCTCGTCCAGAAAAGCAGCTGAGGCATCCGCGAGTCGACATGCCTTTCCTGTCAGTCCTTTCAGGCGGTGGGCACAGGAGAATACCAGCGGCTGAGGGGGGGTTATTTTAAGCACAATCAGCCTGAACCTGACTGATCTGGAGTAATTTTAAAAGAACCAGAGCGCAAATGGGGGCCTTTTGTTAACAAGGAGCAGATAGACTTTCCAAATGCATCTGTGCACACAACAACGCAGCCTTTGGTGCTATTTAGTAATAATACATAACAAATCAGCATACCCAGACACTCGTGAAACAAAGGGCGTAAAAACTTCCTGTCTGGGTTAATCATCTCTGGAATAATCACATAATGATTTTTGCATTGTTTGTTGTGGCAATGGTATAATCTAGCAGCACCAAAACATTAAGGAAAAAAAAAAAACTTACTGAATTTCAAGAAAATTCTCTTTGTAAGGAACAAAGGTCTTCCAACCACCGTTACTCTAAAATAGCAAATTTAGAAAGGAAATGATGTTTTTTAATCCTGCTTACCTTGCCTAATAATGTTACAAAATCTGGTCCTGTATTACAGTTCATGTTTTAAAACAGGAGAACTGCTGTGGGGAAAAAAAAAAAATCAGAACAAATTTTGCATCTGGGTTGGGAAGTTCCAAGTACCACAAAGAAACTTAAATAGTTTAGTCATCTTTTTGTTCCAGCTATTCTCTTTCTGGAAAAAAAAAATCATGGCAAGCAGTTCATTTAAATGTGCCTACACCACTAGAAAATGGGACGAAATTAATTTTAAAGGCAGAGGAAAACACAGCTTAAATTTCTCTCATTTGATCTTTCACGATACTGTCACAAAAACTGCTCATAAGTATATATCAGTTTAATTATTATCCAACGCTTGCTTTTAATAAAAAGAATAGTATGTGTAAAATGCTTCCTGCTTTTAGTTTATACTGCTTGTTTCATCCTTTTCTTAGTATACAACACTCAACAAAAACACCTAAACCCAGCAGTTTTGCATATAGTGAATATAGATATCCAGGATAGTTCTTAAAACGGGACATGTAGACCCATGCCTAAATATAAATGCTTTGAACAGCAGACATCACGGTTGTTTTTCAAGATAGCCCTGTATCAAGCTTTGAACCCGAGACAGAATAATCTCATTGGAGCTGCTGCACTCCTCTGGGCTGTACGGTGGGTCAACAGTTAATACACCTGCCACACATAGCGTTCTTCCTGATTCACCTTGCTCTGTTACAGGGATGTGATTTGTTTCTAGCCAAGTCTTCAAGTTGCTCTTCCTCTTTTCCAGCTCTTCTGGGCTGTAAGCTTTGCTCTCTTCAGGCATGAACAAGCGAGAAAGTCGTTTCTCCATTTCATCATCCCCTTCTTTAAGTATTTCGACCTCCTGGATAGCATGGCCCAAGACGACTGAAATTACCACCTTTTCCTTCTCTGGAAAGCTTGCAAGGACAATACTGCCAAGAAAAGAAGGATATATTATTGAGTATAGTTAACTGAAGATTGAGAAACACAGGCCAAGAATCTTGGAGGTAAGTGCTCAGTGTAGCCCAGATTTGTAGGCAATATTGAGTACCCAGCAATTTTCTTGAAAAACATATCATACCCATTCAATGCTGAAAGTGTGAGTTTTTGGGGGTAACTTCTGGCCCTGACTATAGAACTGCTCTAGGTCCTATCCAGCAGAACTTTATGTTAAAAAAAAGTAAAGTATGTGTCAAAACCAGGGCTGGGAATCCAAATATTTTGGGGCAGCTTTGCAAAAGCACCCTAAGTCTTCCAACTTTCAAAAACAACAGTACCTTCATACATTGGACACTTGAGTGCTGAAGGCAATGGTGGCAGCTAACAACGTAGCATCAGGACCTTTTAATGATTAATTGATCATTACTAAAGTAATTAATATTATTTTTTTTAATGAGTATTGCCAGCTTCTGAGTATTACAATGGGAACACACCACAGCAGGTTCAGGCTTGGACTGAGAGGTAATGACCTGTTGTAGCAGCTTAAGGCTCTTGCTTGGTCTTTTCCCAAAGGCACCTAGATCCCAGAAATTCCAAAGTACAGGTAGGAAAGCAACTCCTTATATTTCTAGGATCTCTTCCACATAAATCAAGGAAGAGGACAGAAAACATCTTCTTCCTCTTGTGGGAAGAAAAATTCCTGAATTTGATGCCAGCACTTTGCTAATCTACTATTGCCACCATTGACTGAGTAAACAATTTTGGGGGAAACATCCCATGAAACATGCCTTGATTTAGCCTGGGCCATCCCCAGAATTACTCACAGATGCACAGACTGTTCTCACCAACAAGCACAAGCAACCCCAAGAGATTAGAGTATCAGAGCTACTCCAGAGTTGAAGCAGCAACCAATTCTTTTAAAACAGAATCAAGGGACTGGATGTTTTAGAGTTTCTAATGTTCATCTTATGCTCATGTTAGACATGTTTGCAACCAAAAAGGCAAGAAAAAGCTCTAGCAGCAAGGAGCCAAATTTCAACCTATTTCCTGGTGCACCCTTTCAAACCTTGTTTTCCTATTACTTGAGATACAGGGACCTGTGGGTACCACTTTCTGTACCTGTCCAAAGCCCCAAAGCAGGCACTATATCCCCGTTAGTATCTGGGTGGAGGGGAAAGCAGGGCATTGACATGAGAGCTCAACAGAGGACAAGGATTTCAGTAACACCTAACGTATTAAAAGCATTCCTGGCCTCTTTGTGAGGCAGGGCTTGGTATATTATTAAAAGCAGTCCTAAATGTGGGAGCAGCATTTAAAGTACAGGTCCCAGATCCACAGTAAAGTCAGCACAAGTCCAGAGCAAAGAAGCTCATAGGTATTACCTGCTCTCCCAAATTATCGGTCCTGTGAACAAGATCAGTTTGGCTTTAGGTGAACTGGCCTTATCACCTGCAATATCCCTTTCTCTTAAGTCCTGCCAATTAAAAAAAGATGGCACAGAGCCTCAGTGCGGTTTTTGCTCCAAGCAAGTTTGCCTCAGGCTTGGGATCCTCTTTTCTCTTCATGAAAAACTTGTTATCTCTTAGTTTTATGGAAACAAAAGCTTTGGTACTTACTTGGCAGAAACTGGGTCAACTGTTAAGACCCATCCTTCATATTCGTGTTTCTCAGCTGCTGCAACTTTCACTTGTTTGTTCACATACGTTTGCCAGTCTAGAGGGCTTTTCCTTTGCCAGTCATTCATATTTCCTACATTTAGAACCTAGGAAACAGCCAGAGCAATTAGCAGAAGTAATGAATCTCCCTGCTCTGAGCCTTCACATTAGAACTAAGTTTGTCTCCAGGTAGCCATCTTCCATTCACCTGTTTTCTTTTTTTAAACACAAACATTCACTGACGTATTTTTGCATATTACTGCAATTCTCTAGAGTTTCCTCTCAGTTCATTTGTTTTTAAAGGCACACAGGGAGGCTTCAAAAATCATTGTTCTGCTAACTTAATACTTTAAACACTCTAGTTAGTTAGCATTAAACACTGTCGTTAGTGTCTCTGCCGTTGTGTTGTCTCACGAAACCTTCAGGATCACTGCCCCTGGAGGGCAGAAAATTACTGCCTTCACTCTGTACACTGGGACATCGCTTGCCTCCAAGCCCTTCTACAGTTGTGGCAGGGCGTTATCCAGCCCCCTCGTGCTCTGCCTTCATCCCTGGCAAAGCCGCCATCCCACAGTCCCTACCTGCTCCCAGCCGAAGCAGCAAGCGAGGGACGAGCAGGGCGCTGGGCACGGCCAGGGGGGCAGCCCTGCTCCCCCCACTGCAGCGGCCCAGCTGGGCTCCTGGGGCCCCCAGGCCCTGCACCCACATTCCCACTCACCGACCGGGGCTCCTGGCTGCTCGCTCCCGAGCCCGCGAAGGGCGGGTGTGAGCTCGGCCAGGGCCCACACTCCCTAGCGTGGCCCGCCACTTCCTGCTGCTCGGAAACACCCTCCCCTTCGTCCTTATTTTGTTAAGCACAAAACAGGAGGCTTCTGAGGCAGAGAAATGCCCACATCTGGGGTGTTTTATAAATATACGTGTGTATATAAACAAATATATATATATATTTTTTTTTAACACACACACGAGATGGGTCAAATTCCAAAACGAGGTGTGTGGTGTAGCATTTAACACACCTGGTTTTCTGCCTTCTGCCCCACTTAAAATCATCTCAGTTTGCTGATTGTCCTATTAGTACTGTGGGATTGCTAACTCAGTATGCAAAATCATGGTCGAAGCCCTTCCAAGCAATCTGTGTGCATAAATATGTACAGACGTGTGCTGTATCTACTATATAAAATATATCAATATATTTACTCTCTGGTTTTGAGTTTTTGGGTTGTCAGTGAATTGTCTTTACAAGCTTTCCTGTGCAACTGTAAGGTTGAGAAACTTAATTTTTTTTCAAGAAAGCTGCTTTATTTTTAGGCTACTAATGAAAAACTTCCCATGGATGAAGCAAACAAGCTTGCATCATTTCAGTAGTTTAAGTGAAAACATGTGATGATTTTGTGATCCAAGCAGGAAAAAAAAAAAGTATAAAAATGTGAGGTATAAAGCCTTATTTTCCAGGTTTAAGGAGGCAATATCCTTTTTTTTTTTTTCTGTGAAGATTCAATTCAATTTGGACAGTGTGGTAGGGATTATTCGTGAATGATGCATGCTACAGCATTCAGTTATTGCTTTCTTTCAAAGTTGTAGTTTATTAGAAAGCAGGGATTAGCAAATCTGATCGCTTTCACTATAAGAGCAAAGCAGCACAGTAAGAAATGTTTGAAAGAAAAGCAATGGAAAGTAGGAGCATAATTGTGTGTGTGCACGTGTGTGTATATATATGTATATATATAGGCGGTAGAGTTTCACGGCCCTGCATGACAGACTCCCGCCAGGGCAGAGGCCCGTTACTCCAGCGCTCCCCCACGAGCCCCGGCCGGGCCGGGGTCTCAAGCAGCGCCACTCCCAGCTCTTAACCGCTAACGGAAGCTCTTGGTGGGCTTGAGGTGGTAAATAAGCACTGCAGGACCGGCCCCGCGGCGCAGCGGTGAAGGGGGCCGGCTGTGGCGACTCCCCAGGCCGCGATGGGCACGGAAGCGCCGCCACCGGCCCCTGAGCCCCTTCCTTCTCCCGCCTCAGGCGCCAACAGCCGCGGCCCTCCCCCCGCCGTCGCCGTGGCAACCGCTGCCCGCCCCGCCCCCGAGGGCGCGCGCCAGGCCAGCGCTGCCGCGCGCGTGCGTGCCGCGAGTGCACTCCGTCGCTCTGCGCCCGGGGGGGGGGGAAGGGAGGAGGCGCGAGCGGCGGCGCGTGCGCGCGGGGAGAGGCGGTTGAAGCAGCCGTTAGCATGTCGCGTTACGGCCGATATGGAGGCGGTGAGCGGCCGGGGCTTCGCGAGCGGCGGGCGGCCGCGGGACGGGGGGGGGGGGGCGCCGGAGAGCTTGTGCAAAGGGGTGCTTACCGAGGGGAGCGGAGCCGCCGGCGGTCGGTGAAGTGGGGAGGGAGGCGAGGCGGCCGTTGCTGCCGTTGTCGCCGCCGCCATTTTGCGTCAGTGGCCGTGGGGGAGGGGTGCGCTCGCGCGCGTAGCTGCTGGTTCGGTAGGCGGGAGCGGGGCGCGCAATAAGATGGCGGCGCGCGGCACGGGCGGAGGGGGGGGCCGCTTCCCCGCGCCGCGGGAGCCCAGGGCTGTTGCGGGACGCCTTGCGGGCGCCGGAGCTGCTCACACGGCCTTCGCTCCCGGCAGAGACCAAGGTCTACGTGGGGAACCTGGGCACGGGCGCAGGCAAAGGAGAGCTGGAGAGAGCCTTCAGTTACTATGGGCCGCTGCGAACCGTGTGGATCGCGAGGAACCCGCCGGGGTTTGCCTTCGTGGAGTTTGAAGACCCGAGGGATGCGGAGGATGCTGTCCGTGGACTCGATGGCAAGTACGTGTGTATTCGGATGTCTGTAGAGCTGCATCTATTTAAAACCAGAGAGAGAAAGAAACGGCATTTTCTGTCTGGTTCTTTTCTTTTGTATAGTTCTGCCTTAAACGGGCAAACAGTAAGTTAACTTATAGCTGTTGTGGATTTGTTCCAGGGTGATTTGTGGCTCCAGGGTTAGAGTGGAAGTGTCAACAGGGATGCCTCGTCGCTCCCGCTATGACAGGCCTCCGGCGCGGCGCCCCTTTGACCCTAATGACAGATGCTATGAGTGTGGCGAGAAAGGCCACTATGCTTATGATTGCCATCGCTATAGTCGCCGAAGGAGGAGCAGGTACGTATGGGACCGGAGTGGCTGGGTTGTTTCACCAGTTAACTCTTGTGTAGCTCTTGTTAGCAAAGAAGAGAATGTTACGCCAGTTTTCTTTTAACTTTAAAGCTAGAATAAATGTATAGGCGTATATTACAATTTGTTGATATTTCTATCGAATGTTAATATCTTAATAATCAACCTGGTCAAAACCTTTCAGGTTTCTTCGTTTGAGTCAGTCGCCTTGATTCAGAATGTCACGAGCCTTAAGATTTCATGCTGAGGCGCCTTGCAAATCCGACACTTAAGATCCTCCTAGACCTTGAGGTGATCAGCATAAGAGGCCAGATCCCCTCGAGCCATCTACACGTAGCTTCACCTTATTCTTTAAGGGCAGAAAATTTGAGACGGTGATCGCCATAACAGTAAATTTGGCTTTCAATTGGGGCCCCCCCTCCGGTTTAGAAAGAGGAACACCAGATTGACCACATTCCCACCTAGAAAAATCTTCTTGCGTCAATCAAGCCTCACCCTGGCTCATTGGGCTGTCAGTTTGATCGTCGTTAGATTGAAGAGAACACCTAGATGCAGCGATCGGCTATAGATACTTCTAGATCGTCTAGATCTGCTAGACCTTGGGCCAAAGAGGGTCGACCTGCAAACTTGCAAGGTTTATTTTAAATACGCATTACAGTGTTTTCTATTCTAATGTAATTCTGCAATGTAATTCAGCTTTTAACATTTTTCTAGGTAGTAAAAATGCTCAAGACAAGTAGGCCCAGACATTTTTCCAACTGACAGATGCTAGTTCTTTAGTTGTCTGAAAGTTTTGACTTCAGCAGAGGTTCACGTGCACCGATTGCTGCGGCTGTTTCCTGATACCTGTTTTCTCTAACCTAAAACTAGGTCCCGGTCTCGATCCCGTTCAAGGTCCCGAGGAAGGAGGTATTCTCGGTCACGCAGTCGTAGTCGTGGTAGGAGGTATGCTTAAGTTTGTCTTTTATTATTATATATTTTTTCTCAGGAAGGAGCTACAATTTCATCATTCATTTTTAAATACTTTTTTGCAGGTCCAGGTCAGCTTCCTATCGCAGGTCCCGGTCCATTTCTCCTCGTAGGTCTAGATCTGTCTCTCCCCGCCGATCCCGATCGGGTTCCTTGAAGAGATCAAGGTAATTAGTCAGGCTAAGAATGCTTTAAAAAGTTATTGATAATTCTGAATAAAGTTATAGGCATGGTGATCTGATTACTTTTTGATACTTCAAAACAACTACATGTCCCATGATGAATTTTGATGTCTAAAATATTTAGTAATCATGCAGATTTTACACTCAATATGTAGATATTAATCTAAGTAGTTTTGTAACAGTCATCACTTCTAGTTGAGTTGCATTCTTTGATCTTGTTATGTTTTTAATTTTTAATTCAGGTCTAGATCAAGATCCAGGTCTAGATCCAGATCTGTTACGTGGCCACGAAGCAGGTAAGATCTCTGCAGCGACAGAGGATACTTAGTAACAGTTGCTTAACGATCTGTCAACATTTTCTAATCTTAAAAATCTCAGAAAAAGTTGAGTGTTCTCACCGCAAATACATGGGTTGGAAGCTGTAAAAAACAGTACAGAAGGTTATTCTTTCTCTTTTTATGTTTATTTTACATATCAATATCTGGGCCTTGATAGTGAACAGAAGTACAATTTTGATTGGTTTGCATTATAACTTAACTGACGTGGCGATCAAATGTAGAATTAATCTGAAAAGTGCTTTTCTTTTGTTTTGTTTAGCACATCTGAGATTGTGGACACCTTCTGTAATTTGTCAGAAATTAGAACACCTTTCTGGTAGTGTTTTTAAAGCATTAAATATATGTAAACAGTCAAGTCTTGAAGGACTTGCTAGTGCCCTGAGTGGTTTGACTGTTTCCAGCTGTCTTAAATACATGACTGTTTATTCACAGTGTGTTGATTTGTGGTAGTTGAATTAAATTTGAGATGGTATAACAGCTTGGAGAATTATTTTGTACCATCGAATGTACCATCAGTATGACCATCAAATTTTAAAGAAATACCGCATGTCATTTGTTCTCTTCAATAATGGGATTTAATCCTTCCACAGTAAAGGAATGTAGGCTGTGCTTGCAAACTTGTTAAGAACAGCATGGCTGACGCGTGTTGACTGGATGTCTTCTGGGAGCTGTCATAGGGAATAAGAGTAAATTGAAGTCCTGCTGTGAAGGATAGGGTCTTGGGTTTTTTCCCAGGCCATACTGGGGCCTGCTGTTCTGCTTGAATAGTTGCTTTTTGAAATAATTAATATAGTAGTCAACAGTGAAGAAATAAAAAAAATGAAGGGATGCCTTAGCTAAAGGGGGGATAAGTGGAAAAGTGTACACTTGAAACCAGGAGTGCTCAGTGATGAAAGGAGGGGGGGGAAGGTGGAGCATCAAGCAATGACAGGATTTTTTAGGCAATGGAGAGATGAAGACCAGGAGATGGATTAGTTAAGAGCAGAAACACTGGTGTGAACAGTCCAAACACTAGCAAAAAAAGAAGGGAAATTCCCTGAGTCAGCGAAGCAGTGCCCTTTGTTGGTCAGAGGCAGCTTCTTTACCTGTCACTAGACTATGTTGAATCTTAATACTAGTTGTTCCAACATGATTTATCCTTGGCTCATTGCTGATGTACTGACAGTGGTGAGCAGAAAAGAGCTAAGGTTAACAGGCTCTCAAAGAGCAAAATCTCTTGATTTTTTTTATTATCACTATTTTCTCTCTCTCTCTCTTTTTTTTTTTTTTTTAAGTGCCAGGATGATTTTCTGAAGCGTACAGGATACTGTTAGTGTAGTTTTTAAACTCTGTATTGTGAAACTTCTTTCATTTTAAATGCACCTCCAGTGATCGTGGTAGAGGAAATTACAGAACTGGAATTACTGAAAACTGGCAAAATGTTGGTGTTTAATTTCTAATGAAGTCACTATTACGTTTCTGTATCAGGCAATTGAAAGATGGGTTCTTTACAGAAGAATCAAAGGAATGTATGGTACTAAACTGTAGACTTTGAAGTATTACATCATGTTTGCTGGGTTGACAGCATTAAAGCATAAATCTGGAAGTAGCTGTGGAAAGCCTTGGATGTGAAAAGTAAAACATTTCCTTTGATGATTAAAAATTTCTATTGTTGTAGGCAACATTAGTAGTGTTCTGGTGCAGCAATCTTATCACAAAAAGATTGTTATTTTTGACAGTCTTTTCAAAATGGTTAAGATTTGAAAGAACATTTTTAGCAAGTGCGTATAAAAGATTAAATGCATTGAATTGAAGGCATTCATAGGAGCATCCTGCCTGCAGCCATTTTAAACTATAGTGGCAGGTGTAACTCAAGCCTAAAAAAAATGGCAAGTTTAGAGCATGGCTTTTTATGAGTTTTGTGAACATACTGGCCAGAACTTGGGTAACTTTATGTATTCCTGCCACTGGCATCAGTGAACATCAGGCATCAGCCTGGTGCCACAGTACTGAGCAACATGTGCAGCATCAATTTAGAAGGCTTTCTTCTAAAACTTAGCAGCATAAGGCTTGCAAGCTTGCAGGATTCTGTCTGTGTTCAGCATTACAGTTTTTATGCATTTAGTGTGAATCTTGCTATCTCAGACACGGGCATGCTACTGGCTTCCTGGCTGAGCTGTATTTTTTCCTCTTATTGTAGGTCTAGGTCTCATGGCAGATCTAAATCTGGCTCCCCGGCTAAGAGGTGAGCATACAAAGATAAAACCTGCAGTGGTATCTAGAACTCAGTATTGTTTTTTCATGATTAACAAAGCCTGGTCCTTGGATCAGTGTTTCAGTTGTATTTTAGAAGTTTGTTAATTCTATGAATTGTCTCTGGGGGCTTTTAGAAAAAAATAACCCAAAGCATGAGTGCCTTGCTGATCTGTTTCAGATACAACTGTGACTATATAATTTCCCTTGCTGGTCTTTGGAATATATTCCTTACCCACCTCTTGGTTTTCATTAGCTCTTTGTGGTTTCTATCGCAGTACTGATTTTGTTGTGCTGTATTCTATTAAATTCCACTATCCATCAGATAAAAGGCATTAGCTTTGTTAATGCTGCTAGTGAAATACTTGAAAGGATCTATGATGATGTTTCTTGTCTCAAAGCCTCACCTCAGTTCTTCCCCTTGTTTTCCAGTGTTTTCTCTGCTGAAGACGGTTCCTTAAAATTAGTCTAAATCAGTTGAGAATTCCCACTATTGTAAAAGCTGATTTGATAACTTTGCCATTTTAAAGAACTTCAGGCTCGATTGCCCGTGATAAATACATTGTTGTCTCAGATGTTTACTTTCTTGAATATATAAGTTCCATTTTTAACTGTAAGCTGCATTGATTGTATTCTGTTTTGACAGTCGATCAAAGTCCCGATCACCATCTCCAAAGAGAAGGTATGTTGATCTCTCTCCTAATAGCCTAGGGTACGTCGAGTTGGCATTTTAGTATCTGCAGTGATCTATGCTGAGGAGTCTTATTGCTGCTCATAGTGAAATGCTAGAAAGGTATTTTGCTGAAAAGATCCCTCTGATAAAAATAATGTGATTGTGGTTATTGCTCCCATTGTTTTAAAACATTCCCCCAAGATATTGGTTGCATAGCCATATTATGTCTTGCCTTTGACTGCTGCTATGTTATTTCAGTTCTCTACCAGTTTTGCTGAACAGAGACTGTCTAAGAGTGAACCCAAGGCTCAGAATAAATGTCAGCATCAGGTTTGGGTCTCATTAAAGGCTAAGTGAGATTGGGGAAGACACAGTGGAGTAACCTAGCATGGCAGTCAGTTATGGAAGATTGATCTGTTATTCTTACTACTGTTACTCCGTTTTGTTTTTTTCCCCCCCAGTCAGTAAATAGTTCTGTATCTGCATGTAATGACAGAATCAGCAGCACTTTTTTTCCTAATTTGAAGTCATTAATAGCTCGTTTTTACAACTTTGAACTTCAGGATTTGTAGGGAGGGAATATGTGGTATTTAGAATAGCTGTAGTCCTGCCACAGTGTGTCCTGCACTTTGGTCAGCTTTCTACCCTGCAAGTTGCTGCTTTTATTTTTACATACTTGTAGAACTTCTAGACTTGCGGGGTTTTTTCCCCCTTTAAAAATGCTGCTGCATGTACTCTAACCTCACAAACAATCACATGGGACTTGCATAAATGCTCATTATATATCAAAGTGATCACCATAATAGGTGACAGGAGGTTTTGACAACCTCCTGTAGCAGAATGGTGAAGAAATATCCTGGTTACATTGAAAACCAGTACCAGTAGTACTCTTTTTGTTACTTTACATTGATCACATTTAAACAGTAGAACAGTAGAGAAATGCAAAAATTTAAGTCTACATTGGAAAAAGCAAGTATCCAGGTTGACTTTGTTTAATAGAGCTAATTATGAAGAAGTTGCTTCTTATTAGGATTGTTACAAACAGAAATTTTCAAATGCTCTTTTTTCCGTAAGTAAAATAAATACGTTCTCTCTAATGTGGAAATAATCAGCCCGTTAATTTTGTCGATAGTGATTGGGGGTTTTTTTAATTGATGATCAGTACTTGAAGGGTGCTGGAGTAGCTGGGTATCTTTCTGCCGTCTTTTTCCTGTATTTGTGAATCGCATATCACTATTGCAGTTTTAACTGTGAATTTTTTTCTTTTCAGTCGTTCACCATCAGGAAGCCCTCAAAGAAGTGCAAGTCCTGAAAGAATGGATTAAAGTTATGAACTTAATCTTTTGGGAAGAAAGTTATTTTGCTTACATTATAAGGGATTTTGTGGTGTCTTTGTAAATGTAAGAATGTAGATAGAAGAGTATATCAACGAAAATTTGGCATGATCTGGGTCTTCTGAGTTAGTCGCACCAATAGACTAGCGCAGGCCTGTTTTTATTGTATGAATTAACTTCCTGTGATATGAAAATGTGGGACTTTTTTATTGGCACATTGAAATAAAATGTGTATTTTTAACTAAAACTTCTCTGTAGTAACCCTGCGGCTTCTGTTAACATTTGGGTAACTTTCACTGTGCGCTATGTAATGTGGATGAAAAATGTCTAAAATGGCAATGACTAATGTTAGTGTCTTCTCAAGCTAGTCACTTCTCCCATTTATTGTCGAATGGTCTTTGGTGATAGGATCAGTTTCTGCTTTCTTTGAAATGGAAGTTGCATTTCATCTTCTCTGTTTGCAGATGGTTAAAAATTTACATAAGCCCTTTTTATTCCTCTATGATCTTTAAAGGGCATTCATTTTTCTCCCTCATCAATTTATTTTTTATTCTGCAATGCTTGCTCTGTGGTGGTTGGACTAGTGTGATACCAAGTGTCCAAAAATGTAAGAATGAGCTTTTATTCAAAACACTGGCATATTTAAAATAAATAACATCTCCAGAAACATCTAAACAGAATACAAATCATTAATAACTCAGTGATTGCTACTTTCCTTTCTTGCATTTTTTTTTTTTTTTTTTAGTTTAAAGAAAAATTCCTAAAATGTCTCAAGGCATGTTTTCCTTTTTTGAGGGAAGACCTAAGGAAACAATACTTTCTGAAAGAACTTCTGAACATGTGTTTGAGGGGCAAGAGGAAGCTGTTATTAGTCTTCCTGCAGTGCACTCTACCTTTCCTCCTTAAAGTGAAAGATTCTCCTTGCCAACCTCAGGAATTTTAACCTGCTACACAGAAAATGGTACAATTTTAAAGCAGCCCAGATTCTGGAGTCAAATTTGTTGATTAAGCTAGTTTCATACAGCAAATACATAGCTGAAGGCTTAATGATTTGTATATACGTATGTCAAACTCTGTACTCATTCCATAGTCAAAAATTGCATGATAAGGCACTTTGTTGACACTGATCACACCAAAAGACTGGAAACAAGGTTAGGCTGTCAGCAAAAAAATTGGTAGGTGGAGGGAAAAACAAACTTTTTTTTTCTTTTTTTAAACTGTGATGGGATATCTAGCAGAAATAAATGCCAGTTTCAGTGTTAAAATAAAGCTTACAAGCCTGTCTAAACAAGCACTGAAATGGAAAATGAGGGCTATTTGGGCTTCTAGTGAAATAGGTAATGGTAGATTGCTTCAAATGTGTAAACCACAACAGAGTATGCTTAAAAAGCAAAAAAAAAATTACAAAATTAACTTCAGTAGCATCTTGGGTACCCCATGATTTCCAGAAAACAGGTTTTCTGTTCAAAGATGACTTTATGGAGCTTTTTCAGTGTATGAGCCAATAGTCCAGATTCTGAAAGTGTCTCATAGTGCAGCACTGTTTGAAGAAGCCAAGCTTTTGGCCTTTATGCCTAGTCCTGATTGTTGCGATGCTTGGTGTCCGTCAGGACGCTCCATTGGCACATAGCAACGGGAACTAGTGTTTCATGTGCCAGGTGCAATGACCAATATTCTGGCCCTGTCCATGAAATTCCACTGTAACTGCAAAGGGAGAGCAGGAGGTGACACGTGTCGGCCTGGAATGATTTATCAGAAATAGCGAAAGCCTGTGACTTGTGTTTGGACTATTTATTGGTTGTGTATTGCCTGCCCGTTTTATAGCATAACCCATGAGAAGTACACTTGCACCAGCGCTCTGGAATTTGATCAGCTTTTTTTTCTTCTGTACTCTTAAGGCAAACCTACTCCACAATAAACCTGCCGACTAACACTACAGCTGTACTGGTACCTGTTCTTCAGTACCCAGAGATGCTATGGAAAATGGAGTGGTGGAGCCTGGGTTACCAGAGCGGACGGGGTTTCTGCTAAACCCAGGCTTAGCGATGAGAAAACTAGGAGCGAGGAGGCAGGGCTGTGCCAGAGGGCAGAGGCTGCGTGTCTGCGGTCTGCTACGAAGGATGGCCGATAGCTGAGGCACAGAGAAGGGGCAGTGGCAAATCCTTCCTGGTATCTGGGCTCTCGTGGGTCTGTGGTGACCAAAAATGAGCATCTCGCTGGGTGGCCTTGCTCCCTCCCCCAGCTTGAGCCATTGTCCTCGGCAGCGGTGCTCACCTGGCAGCTCAGCTTCAGTGCTCGCCTTAGTTCGACGGGGTTGACCAGAAGCTCCCTGAGGCGTTCGCAGAGCTCTTCCTGGGCGCTTTGAAAGGCTGCTTTGACACCGGGGCGTGTTGGCATGAGTGCTGTCACAGTAACCCTGAGCCCAGCAGCACGCCTCCATGCACTCAGCAGCAGAGTGCTCGCTTTGGGGGGGCTTCGGGTGGAAGATCTGACCACAACAGGGCTCCGCAATGTTTGCAAAACCAGAGGCCAAGTGCTTTCAGCTGGAGGAGGTTCAGTCCCGTAAGCGTCGCTCACCCCGACCTGCTGCTGAGGATGGGGAAGTTGCTTGCCTGGTCCCGTCGGTAGCAGCATTACAACAGGAGGGAGTTGGGCCGTGTTGCCTTGCATGAGAGCTGGTCACCCGTGTGTCCCCGGGCGAGAGGGGCATCAAGCAGTCTGAGCACTGCTGTTCCTAACATGGTGACAGTGCCTGGCTGGCTTGTGTCAATTCTTCATGCTTGTAAACTTTATAAATTTTTAGGGTTTTATCAGACCTCTCCCTATTTTGGGGTTTGGAGGATGACAGGCGTTATTTTGCTTGGAAACGCAACCTAAGGCTTACTGTTTTCTTCTGCAGTTGTGTATTCAGAACGGTCCTGCTTTACCTTGGCAGAGAGGTGCAGTGTAAAATAGGCTCTTGGGCGGTTATCGCTGCCGGCTTTGAAATGGGAGAGAAGTCAGAGGTGGCCAGGCGGGATAATCCCGGCCCACCGTCCTCCACAAAGCTCTTCTGCACCAGTAGTCGGTTCCACCCTCTACGCAGGACCAGGGACGGGGCTGCAGCTGTCTCGCAGGCTCTAGTTGGGCTTTCCTTGGGTTTAGCCCTACTTGTGCCCTTGTAACACTGCTTTCGGATCTGGTGGCTGCAGCTTTGTGGTCTTGGTAACTCAGCAGGGGACCTCAGCAGTTACCTGAGCCCTAGCTGCTGGGGCAAATCAAAGGGGTGGGCACAGCTTGGAGCACTCTGCTGATGGGGAGCTTCCATGAGGCCTCCCACGCGCTCTGCCCAAGCATCCCCTGCTGTAGTTTAAGCACAGGCCTGCCATGTGCCTAAGGGAGTGTTCTCCGTGCGTTTTGCCTAAGGAACAAAACCTCTTACCTAGGAGCGAGGCTGAACAACGCGCAAAAGCTTTGCACAGAGCAGACAGTAGCAGATGTGGTGACAAGAGTTAAACTCACAGTGAGCGGGATCCAAAGGTGAAAATCACAGGAGGAATAAAAAGTCCCTGGATCTGTTACATCATCCAGTATAGTTTGAAAGCAGCTTTTTGCCTCTTACAGGATTCCTGGCTAACCTGCTAGGCGCACTTACTCCTTTCAGCGGAGGGAGTCGCCAGGCCTCAAGCAGCGGAGAAGACGAGCCAAGTGGTGTGGTTGTACTCCTCTCCCGGGCGTAGCAGGGTATCAGGGAAGTGGGGCTGCGGGGAGGAAATGGCACATTAGCGATCGTGAGCTCCCACCAGGGCAGAAATCTGCTGCTGGGACAGCAGAGAGCAGCCACGCCGTAGCGCAGATCTAAAATCCCAGCTCCTCTCTCCTCTCTGGTGGTGGTGAGTGCTCTTTTCTCCACGCCACCCCAGTTAGCTAAGCAAGGGCTGGAAGATGGTTTGGGGAGGCTGAAGGCTTTTGGCAGAGCTCTCCTGGTGGAGAGTGGACAATTTACCTTGTTGACGGCGTCAGGCCAACTCTGGGTTTCCAGGCAGAAGGCCGAGTGCTTGGGGTACTTGGCGGAGCCTTTGCCCTTCAGGGAGCCGTCCAGGTTGTTGCCGGTGTAAAACTGGAGGCCGGGCTGGGTGGTGTGCACCTCCAGGGCCCTGCCGGTGGGGGGGTGCCGAGCCCTGCAGATGCCACCACAGGAGGCTGGGTGAGCTGGCGGTGGGTGGCCGCGCAGTCCCAGGGGCCACCCACCAGCAGCCCCGGGCGAGGAGCTGGACAGCAGCGCCGGGGGCCCGTCCTACCTGGCTGCAAGGTGCCGAGCTGGTCCCGGCTTCAGGCAGAAGTTGTGATCGAAGCCATCCAGGCGAAACCGTTGCAAGTGCTTCCCCAGCTCCACAGGCACCCGGAGATCAAAGCCGGTGCCCTGCACAGTAGCCACCTCCCCTGAGCAAGGAGAACGGCTGCGTGAGCGCTTTGCACCCGCGAGCGGACGCGCCTCACACTGCGTGGGTTTGAAACCCCTTGCTTTGGCGGGACGAGGATTTGAAGCCATTTGCAGCCCTCGGCGTGTCGTGGTACCCTGTGGCAGTAAAGCAGGCGAGCAAGAGCTCGTCTTCTGGTGGGCCTGCAGGGAGAGCTGAGCGCGGTGGCCGTCAGCTGCGCAGCGAGACAGCAGCTTCTGGCCCCTCCTTTTTTTTTTAACGTATACAGGACTGCAGATGGATAATAATCAATACATACATAATTATATAACAGAACATCGACATGGCACTGTACCATCTAACTGACATATAAACAAATATATTATTAGTAGCGATGCATATTTATATATATAAGACTTACACAAACTCATAAATAAATATATAAATAAACCCTGTCCTATCTCAGACCAAACGTGCCCATCTTGCTCTCCTCGCAGTCTTTCTCGCTGATACCATTTCTTTCTGAGTCATAAAAGCTGGAAATGCCACTGGACTCCCAGCTCCTCGTGTGGGAGCTGTTGCTCCAGAGCCTCTGACACCCCTGGCTCCCTCACCCTTTGGGGGGGGGGTAAAAAAACAACATTTAAGACCATAAACCCAACACTTGCTCTCAAGTCTCTTTTAAGAACCCACATGGGAATGCTGCATCCTGCGCTAAAACACTCCCAGTGAGAACAACCACCCTACGACATGTTAAACACGATGCAAAATGCAGCTGTTCCAACCCAAAGGCAATTTTCGGCAGGGGATTTTTCCCCGAAAGTCGCATTTTCCTATCCCTTGATAGCGGGAGCGGTTGCCGCGCGCTGCAGCGGGCTTCAAGCCCAGATGCTGCTCTGCACTGCTCCCTCGCTGCAAACCTTGAAAAAGAAAAGCAAAGAGAAAGAGCGGTCTCTATGTGACAAACTGCGCATCTCTGCGGCTTCTGATCCTATCTGAAAGGAGCAGCTGTGGGGTGGAAAAACACTTTGAAAAAAATATAAACCATTCTGATTTAGGCACCTACTTAAAATCCAGCAGCGGCTGGGCAGAAGGGCTCAGTGTTAATGGTTGCCCGAGCCTGGCCTTCATCCCGGGGGCTGAGAGCAGCCACGGTCTCGTCAGCTCCAGCAGGCACCTTTACCCAAAACATTTCTCCCATTTCTCCAGGCGCCAGCTGATGTGTGCACAGCAGTTTTGGGGTTGCAAAAGCAAACGTGACTTCGGTTACAGCAGACACCTGAACTAAAAAGCTTTCTCGCCTTTCTTTTTTTTTTTGAAGACGCTCTTCCTCTCCCTTGTGCTTGACGAAGCGGCCCTACGAAGACGTCAGAGAACCAAAACCTGCCATTTCCAGCAAAACTCGGCAGGCCCGCGCTTACCAGAAACTGCCTGGCGGGCGCCGCAGCGGCCCCTGGGGCCCCCCCACGCGCCGCTTCTCATCCGCAGGCGCTAGCTACGCTGAGCAGTGCCCCCTTCCCGGCATTTACACCCCAAACTTGCTGCCAGGCTGTCCCTGCGCTGCCGGAGCCGAGAGCAGGTCCCACTCTGCTCGCCTGCCAGTGTGCAGCGGTCGCCTTTGCACCCGCATGATCTGGTCTCCTCTAAGCCATCCGGGATGACAAAAAATCCATTATTCGGATATAAATATCTGGGTCCACTTTTTTGGTTGTTTGAATCTAATTCAGGCTTTTGAAATTTAAGGTGAATGCTTCTTTCTTTCCAATGATTTCCTTTTTAAAAAAGAGCCCCGTTCACAGCCAAACTTGAAATTAGACTCGTTTTGCAGTGAGACCTGCTCTTACTGCAATTCATGGGGGTCACTTATACAAAACCAAAAAGTTGTCACTCAAGGGGAGCTGCTGGAGGGCTAAACTCAAGGCACCCAAAAGGAGGAACTGGGGGGGGGGGGGTCCTGTTTTATCCTTTTTACCCCCAACTCAAGGCTGCGTGCAAGAGGCTGACAGTCTACTTCTACACTGAGACAGGGTAATAGCACCTTTGTTTAATTAACCTACTTAGCATGCAAAACATGCTGGTTTTCATTAACCGGCTCTCTTCCTTTAGGCATGCAGGACATTAAAGCCAGCTTAAGGCAGGAAAAAAAAGCTGTATTAAAAGTGCTGCTTTGGGGCATTCAGACTTGCAGCCAGTCGTGCCGGCTCTCCCATCCCGACTGACAGCTCAGGTCACACAAGGAGAACGATGCCGGGCTCCCAAACGCCAAAAACCCCAGCGGCTTTGGAGCTCCCACAGCCAAAATCCACCCGTGGAGGACTGCGTGCACGCTAAGGCTGCTGTCGACTTGTAACAAGGGCCAGCATCAAACCAGGGAACAAGCCCAGGGAGCTGAGCACTGAACTCCTGAGATGCTCAGACCTCTGGGGTCAGGTACAACACAGCCACCCCCAGGACAAACCTTGGTCGTCATCATGTCTAAACAGAGACTAAAAATATAACAGTGCTCAGCGTCAGAAGGGGATCAGAGCCGTAAACGTGGAGCAGCACTCCCCAAACACAAAGCGGGACAAAAGGCCACAGAGACCAAGCAAAAGGGGACTCAAGAAGTGATTTGTGCTCCAGGCTTTCCACCTCTACAACCAAAACGCCTTAATGTCCCTGAGCAGCCTCACCTGGGACCTCCCAAACCCCTACCCATGGGCCCAGGAGCCCTATTTAAGCTCAGCCTGGGCTATGCTGTAGGTGCAGCTTCTGTTCCCTCCTGTCTCTGGCTCCAGGTGGTCCTTGGACCTGTGTTGTGGGTAGGTTGTCTCCTGGATGAGCCTCTTGGACCCATGTTGCAGCCTTTTCTCTAGCCCTGTTCTCACTGCTCCCTGGGACCCCCAAATGCTCATCTGTGAAACCATCTTCCCCCATCTGCAGTGAGTCTCATGCCACCCACCAGTAGGGATCTTGGTGTCATCCACAGGCAGGTAAGAATCAGCTTCAATGGAAATCTCATGGTCGTAGATGTCCTGTGAGCCCTGTGGGAGGATGGGAAATACTTGCTGTGGTTGTTCAACCATCTGAGGATTGTATATGTGCTGCAGCCCTAAATGCATCCGGGAGGTGGTGCTCCATGGTGCTACTGGAGCTGGTCTGGTACTGCCTGGTCCTACAGTGTCTTCTCCCACCTTGTCCCCTTCAGAGGGCACAGGACAAAGGCACCAGCACTGGCAAATATCTGCATGGGGCCTGGAGGCTGTAAATCCTGCAGAGTTGGGACAATCAGTTTGAACTTCTGCCTTGCCAAGTGCTACCATGCTGCAGACTGACTAGCCAAAGCACACTGGTCCCTGAGCACCCAGGGGAAGGCAAAAGTAGGGAGGAAGCAAGTGTGGGGGGACACAATACATCTTCCCAGCTCATCTCGTGTGGTGCAAGGGGGTTGCACTCCTGTTCTTCTCCTGTGGCCTCAGGGATGCTGGCAAGAAACCTGCTGGGCTGGATGGGGAGCGGGATCAAAGCTGAGTGTGCATGGCACCGCCTAATCTGAGTAGCAATTTCATGCTCAAAGGTCTGCTGTTCCTCTGGAAACATGCCTGAGTTGCATGCTGTAGGTGCTTATATAACTGTATTGCTGGGAGGACAAACAGGGTAAACTAACTGCAAAGTTAGAGCAATAGCATAAGCAGACACCTTGCATGGAGGGCTTGGGATGTTTCTCACTATCTATGAGCTTTTTAAGGGTGTTCAGATCTGAGGGTGATTGCATCATCCTGTATTCCTTGTCCAGCAATGTTATTTCCCAGATCCTTTTCCTCTAAGTCCAGTTAGAAACACAGTGAGACTGAAACGCAGCTGAGGTACAGTGCAGTCAAGTTGACAGGACCCCTGACTGGTGTGCAGGACCCCTGCATGCCCTCCTGGTCCTGCCACTGCCCCACGGTGCAACCTTGGCCCCATCACATCCCCTTTCCATGAGGGCATTTCTCTTGATCAGGCCATCTAGATGCTGATCTGATCTCAGCTATGCCATCCTGACAGAGGTCTTCAGCACGTTGTCTCAAAGGCTAAGAAAAGCCCGTCCACTGCTAGGGGATGCCAGTTCTGCACCTCCTGTTATCCTTCTGAGGATCCATGACCAGGAGAGATTGACACTTTCTAGTTGCCCACAAAGAAGGGTGGACAGTGGGTGGATTGAGAACTGGCTGAATGGCAGAGCTCAGAGGGTTGTGACCAGCAGTGCAGCCTAGTTGGAGGCCTGCAACTAAGCAGTGTCCTCCAGGTGTCAATACTGGTTCCAGTATTGTTCAGCTTCTTCATCAGTGACCTGGATGAAGGGACAGAGTGCACCCTCAGCAAGTTTGCTGATCCACCAGAGGGCTGTGCTGCCGTTCAGATGGACCTCAACAGGCTGGAGAGATGGGCAGAGGGGAACCTCATGAAGTTCAACAAAGGCAAGTGCAGGGTCCTGCACCTAGGGAGGAATAACCCCATGCACCAGCACAGGCTGGGGGCTGACCTGCTGGAAAGCAGCTCTGCCGAGAAGGACCTGGGAGTCCTGGTGGACAACAAGTTGACCATGAACCACCAATGAGCCCTTGCGGCCAAGAAGGCCAATGGTATCCTGGTCTGCCTTAGGAAGAGCATTGCCAGAAGGTCAAGGAGGTGATCCTTTCCCTCTACTCAGCCCTGGTGAGGTCACATCTGGAGTCCTGTGTCCAGTTCTGGGCTCCCCAATACAAGAGAAACATGGAGCTACTGGAGCAAGTCCAGCAGAGGGCTACTAAGATGATGAAGGGACTGGAGCATCTCTTGTATGAGGAAAGGCTGAGAGAGCTGGGACTGCTCAGCCTGGAGAAAGGAAGGCTGAGCACACTTACACACTTAACGTGTGTAAGTATCTGAAGGGAGGGTGTAGAGAGGATGGGACCAGACTCTTTTCAGTGGTGCCCAGCGATAGGACAAGAGGCAACGGGCACAAACTGAAACATGGGAAGCTCCGTCTGAACATGAGAAAAAACTCCTTTCCTGTGAGGGTGACAGAGCACTGGAGCAGGTTGCCCAGAGAGGTTGTGGAGTCTCCATTCTTGGAGATATTCCAAAGCTGTCAGGACACAATCCTGGGCAACGTGCTCTAGGTGACCCTGCTTGAGTGGGGGGTTGGACCAGATGATCTCCAGAGGTCCCTGCCAACCTCAACCGTTCTGTGATTCTGTAACAGTCATGATCTGTTCCCGAGGCACTGGGATAACACAGGCTTGCTTGAGCCCTACATGAACCAGTCCTGTCCCAGCTTGCAGGCTGCATCCAACCCACTAGCCACAGGGACAACCCCCACCCCTGTGTCTCTAGAAGCCATGTCCTTACTGAACTCTCTTCTATATGGGGAAAAAGGCACATGCCTTTCCCATGCTTGATGATGGGAATGGACTGAAACAGTCTTAACTTTGTCTGCCAGCCCCCTTTTCTAGGCACCTGCCAGCAGGCCCGGACTGCTAGAAACCAGCGTATTGGTCCGAATAATCCCATGGGAAGTCTTTTCTCCAAGGGCTCCTGTCCTTCCCCTGCAGCTGCTCTATGGTGTTGGGCCTCCACATGCTTACCTGCCCAGCTAAGTTGAAGTATGCATGATTTGTCAAGTTGATGGGTGTTGTCTTGCTGGTCTGGGCTTGATAGTTGATGGCCAGCTCCCCACCACTGAGCGTGTAGGTGACCCAGACTTTCAGGTCACCAGGGTAGCCTTCCTCACCATCTGGACTGAGCCGGAAGAAGCGGACACCATTTGGCACGACTTCGGGGCTCCAGAGAACCTGCAAGCATTGGGCCGTTAACTGGAGAGCAATGGGAAATGCAGTGCTCTTATCGCCTGCCCCAGGCTGGGCTGATCTTGGGCAGAAAAAGCACCCAAGGAACAATGCACCCAAACAAACACGAAGGTTTTTCTCAGCCATCTTCCCTGCTCTTCCTCCTAGGAAAAATATCTACCTATTTCTACCTATGAAGGACTGAAGAATGACATTCCCTTGAAAAAGAGGGAAGCAGGAGAAAAACACATGCAAATACCAGCCTGCTCTTAGTCAGTCAGGGCCAGCACCAGGGAACAAGTTTTTCCATGTGGAGCAGAACAAATGAGGCAGCTTGCTGTGATGGGGAAGGGGGGAATCTGTCCTGGGCATTGTTGTGTTACTCCGTGTCTCAAAGGGTGCAGGCTGTGATCAGTTTTTCTAAGGGAGAGTTACTCTCTAATCAGATAGGACTGATCCAGAGGCAAGGGCCTGACAATGTTCCTGAGATCACCCTCTCCATGCCCTGTGAGGAGTTTACAAAATCAGACTTGCCAAAAGGCAATGTTTTCGCCAAAAGCAGGAATTCAGGGTGCAAAGTGGGTCCTTTTCCCATGCAGAGCATAGTTCAGCTGTAGAACCCACTGCCATGGGATGCTGTGCATTTACATTTGTGGAGGAGTGGCTATTTAAGTTTGTGGAAGAAAAAGCCATTAAAGGCCAGTAAGCATATTCTGCAAGCTGCTGCCCACAGACTGTGGGAAGAAGAGACCATCTTTAAGCTCTTCCCTAGGTACCTGCTGACAACCAGCCCCCGGGGCACTGCGACACCAGGGTCATGCATGGCATGGCCAGAGCGGGCTCCTGCACCACCACCCAGCTCCAAAAGGCCACTGGCCAGCGAGTCCTTCCACCGAGGGGTCATCAGATATTCAGCAGGCAAAGACAGATACAGTGATTTATCTTAGCTCAAAACCCAGATATTTTTTGTAGTCCCTCAGTCCTCCAGCCACAGAGTCAGGCGTCAGCATCGCAAAAGCCCCCAAACTCCTGCATCATCAGCCCAGTCGCTGACCACAACGCTGAGGTCTTCAAGATAAGGAAAAACTGCCAAGATGACTAAGACAGTCACAGCTAGGAGCCAGAGCATCTTGTTTTTGTCAGCGCTAACTGCAGATCCCTGGACTGTCACTGTTATCTGGCTTAAGCATGTCAAGCTTGCGCTTGCAGTGTGTTTCTGCTGAGCACTGGGGAAGAGGTTTTCTTTCATGCAAACTGGGGAGATATGAGCTGCGTGCTCACCACCAGGCCCTGGCTATAGGATTTTACAATTTCTGCCCCAGGCATGCTTGCAGCAGCCCACAGAGGACCAGGCTGGTGGCAGGGCCTTTTGCAGATGCTTGAGCTTGCCCCACAGACTGTGTGAGGAAGGTTTGAAACCTGGTTTGATGCCAGTTCATAGTTGATGCTGCTCTTTAAGTGATTTTTTTTTTTTTTTCCACAAATGCTTTGACTTTTGCCCCGTCAGCCTGGATGTTCTTTCACAAAGCAAAACATTAACCTGGGAAAGCAGCCGCAGCAGTACATTTGCACAAGTTCCTCTGGGGAAACTGTGGATCAACCTCTTGCTGGCTACCAATGCGCTCGATCCGACAAAGCCCAAGGCTTCAGGAAAGCGGAAACCTCTGTCCATTATGGAAAGAACAGGATTATCAGCAAGGCTCTCTGGAGAGGAAACAGAGGGAGGAGATACTCTGCTGCTATAGCCCCTCACAGAGCGCAGGTGATATCTGGCCCCAGAAGCTGCAGCAGTCCAGCCCAGAGCTAGGGGAAAGAGAAGGATCGGGGAGGGCAGACAATGATCGGCAGCGTTCAGCTAGGGCATTTGCTGATTCAACTCATTAACCCACCAGAAATCTCTAAAGAGTCAGGACTGAAGACACAGGGTCCTCTCGCTGTCACCTGGAGGCTAAAGGCCACTGGACCCACCAGGCTGAGATTTACCTTGTCAAACCCCCTGGCTCCTCCATGCAGGCTGTTGGGTCCGTTGTTGAGGGCCAGTTGATACTCCTGCCCGCCCAGGGTGAACCTCCCCTTCGCGATCCTGTTGGCAACTCGCCCCACGACAGCCCCAAAGAAGGGGTGCTTCTTGGTGTAACCTGGTCAGAAAAACAGCGTGTCATTAAAGATAGGAGCAGTGGACCACTGCCTGTTGGGACTGCAACCAGATGGACCTGGAGACTGAGCTCCTGGTGTTTCACAGGACATGACCAGGGAGGCACTGGATAGTCTTGCACATCTCTGATTAAAACAGCTGTTGGGGGGGTGGGAATTGCTTTCTGTGTAAAATTGCAGAAAAGGCCCCCAGTGCTGCCAGTCAAGGAGTGGCACGGAGCCACCCCAGCAGAAGAAGGTAGCTAAACGCCAGAGCCAGCAGGGTCCCCCTTCCCTGTCCACTGCTGAGCCCAGCTGGTTAAATTCCCTGATGTTTATTATTATTTTTTTATTTTTTAGAAAGGGATTCAGACCCACCTTCCAAGCTGTCAAAGCCCAGGACAATGTCTGCAAACGCCCCATCCCTGCCTTTCATCTCCAGAGCAGCAACGATGCACCCCAAGGACAGGATCTCCACTTTCACGCTGTCGGACTTTAACACAAACTTCTCCACCGTTCCTCCTCCTTCCTCCTGGGGCAGGTGCCCGAATGCTTCCCTTGTCACCTCCGTCATCGCTCCCCGGAGTTTGGTCCCTCAGCAGGAGCTGCGGCCCCTCTGGGCGAGACGGCAGCTTAGCAGGAAGCGATGGTGGCCGGGAGCGGAGCAAACACAGTTCAGGGAGTAGCTGGAGCCAGCAAAATCACATGGGGCCTCCCAGAGCCGCGCAGTGGGGAGGAGTCATGCCAAGCGCTGGCTTCCTACCGGATCCCAGCTCGGCTGCCGGCATGCATCGCCATTGCCACCTTTTCTCCTCCCGCTTTCATTACAGTTCCGCTTTTGGGGCCCTTGCAAAGTACGACAGGACAAAATGCTGTTTTTAAATCATGAAGTCGCTAGCCAGATGTTATCCATTCATGTGACCCTCAACCATCAAAAATTACCTTCTTTTGAAATACTGACTTCTCCTGGCTGTCTCAGGCCTTGGCAAGCAAGCTCAGTCTGTAGGAAAACACTAGAAATAATTTGTATATACATTTTTGGCATCTATTGATAAGACTCAAATGCCTGATGATACAGCTTTACTACAAGTTGATATTGTTATATTTTAAGGGGGCCCATTTCCAGAATTTTTCTCAGGAAGTGATAATTCTAAGAACTCCCAACAACAACAAAATCTAGCATTAGCTGCTAAATATTTATTTCCAGTATAGCAATCCCCCTTAGACAAGAGAAAACACAGATTCCAAGTCGACCCCGAATCAAAACCTCCGACCTGGCTTGTAGTTAAGGTGGTTTTGAAGCCTGCATTTCTTTGGCTGCTAGTGATGGCTTTGTGTTCACAGTATAACATAACTGCTGTGCTTTAAGTGTTTCCTGCCTCGCTGTTGCAATTAATGCTCTCTATCTGAAAGCAGCATTGCGAGTAAATATGCTTTTTACTGGGGAGGAGGCAGGAATCAAGTTGTGCTTGGCATCTAGGCCTGCTGGATTTTCTTCTTGGTCATTCCTATTTCATAGGAAGAGTTTGTTTCAGGCCTGAGTCACTGTTGCACTGAGTTTTGCTGATAGGGAGGGTCAAATGCAAGCACTTCTCATTTTTATCCTTCTTCCAAGAAGAAATGCACAGTGCCAGGCCTGAACACGCCAGGCGTTTTCGGCAGGGCACTTCCACAACCAGTGAGTCTTCAGAAAAGGTTTCTCCACATCTCCGAGGCTTCGGTTTCGTTTCCCTTTGCCTTTCAGCTCTGCACAGATAGCTGGGCAGTGCATCAGCTCCCTGCTCCATCTTTCCCCTTGCTCTCACCAGCCTTTTGCAACACGACAAATCTGAAAGCTTTAGTGAGGAACAAGGCTTTATGAGCTCTATCACAGCACCTCACCCTGCAGGTATCGCAGAGGCACATGACGAAGGCTTCTTGCCTTGGCTGCAAAGGCAAACTGGGAAGTCAGCCCATAAGCGAATGGTCCTGCCTTTAAAGCCTCACCCAAAAACTAACAAAAAAGGCATATCGTGAAGAGGCACGGGTTTTTGGAGAGGCCAGCATTTATTGCACTGCCAAGTGCTCTCAGAAGATAAGGTTTTACACACGCCAGTGCTATTTTCTTATGGTTACTTTATTTTTATGATTTGAGATGTTTTTCTTTAATCCCAAAGTGACTTTGCTTGAAAGGCTAAGGTTAACCAAAAAAAGGGTTTTCAAACTCAAATCACAAGCTTGCTCCTTATCAGTGGCATAAAAATGTAGCTTGTCAAAAGATTTGATGTTTCTGACCCAAATTTTTGCACCAGTTTTACATCTTAGAGCCATGAATCATGGCTAGATTTGCAACAATGAAGTAATTGCTTTCTAAAGACTTTCCCAAACAACAAAAGGTCTCACAGAGATCTTGTTGTACAGAGAAGTGGTGGTGCTACAGCTATAGGGAAGTCAAAATAGAGGAAGGACAGTCAAGCTGAGCATACCAGGATTGATAATGTCGTTACTAAGAATATTCACACTCTTTTCTTGTTTATTTAGGCAGCAGTGTTACCCACCATTATCAAAATCTACCCTGTGTACAGCAAACCCATCACCTTTTTGCCAGGCACGAGTTTGCTGAGGCGAATTACACTTTCTTCTGTACATTTATGGCCTTTAAGGCCTGTCTTAAAGCTGTCAGTGTGCTGACTTCTGCAAGGTCTCAGATTAAACCCAGCACCTTCTGAAGGTGGACATGCCTGTGGGGGGATATGCAGGCCTGTACCGTGGTAACATGCTGGTTTTGCTGGACTTATTCATATGTCCAAAACTCAGACTTCACTTAAATGCTTTGCTGAATGCGCCAAGTCGGCTGTATCTGACAGACATGTAGCTTCATTTTAGATTGCGCTAATGGGTGTCTCTCTGAGACACCATCTTTCATCCTATTACAGGTTCCCCTTGTCTGCTTAGTCTAAGATTGGAAGCTTTTCCGGGCAAGAGCTGTTTCTTATTCTCTATTGCATGGTACCTGCTACCACAAGATCCTTTTATGGTTGGTCTTTAGGCACTTCTGTAATAAATTACATCAATACACTTCCTTCCTTACTTTTGTCTTTGATTTCAACCCACCTGGGATTTTCAACTTGTTCTGGACCCAGAGCAAGAATTTAGGTTTTGGTTGATTGGAGAAAAAAAAAAAATGTCTTAAGCAGTTCAGGTCTGTAGAGGAATGTACTGTGTTCGCTTCTTACAGGATCAGACTCTGTTCTGAGTTACCAGATCCAAAACCTTCATTTTCAGCAGAGCTGCATCATGTAGCTGAACAGGAGCATGCAGCCACCACCGCCAGCCACCATCCCTGATAAGAGAAATAGCTATTCCTGCCCTGTGGGGAAATCTTTGGACAGTCTTCCTGTGCCAAGTTGCTCCCATCATGACTAAATTTCTTGTTTTTATGGCACCTGAGCTGCTTGTCTCAGCATCATGAAGAGGTGCTGCTTTGCATGGAGAACCCAGCAATGAGCAAGATGATATTAAGTCAGTGGCATTTTGATTTGAAGCTGACAGAAACACTCCAAATGCTTGAGTTAAGCAATGGCCACTGATTACAGTCTGCTGTTGCCCAAGAGGCTTATTTGTTTGGCGATTCAGTGGCTCAACAGTAATGCACTCAAACACTGCAGTTGGAGGTGGGGTCCATTGGGGCTGGTTGCTGCGTAGACACAGAAAAGGAGACAAATTTTTTAGACCGTCACTTGTTATACCCTGCAGCATTACAAGGCTGTAATTAAATCCCTTTTCTCTGAAAAACTTTGTGTAAGCCTGAGGGGCTGAGCCAGCACTGAAGCTGTTCAAGCCTGCGGGGAGCTTGCATCTGCAGACAGAACAAAGAGGGAGACGTTTCCCCCACCATTTTATTGTCTGCTTATTGAATGCATCTTCAGCTCTGCTGGGTACTTCTGAGCACGCCAGCTTAAAATGGAGCCGGCACTGTTTTGTGCTTCAGCTCTTCAGGGGCAAATGATACTCTGCCATTGATTAGGTTATTTTAAGACCTGGCATGGAACAATTGCTTGCTGTTATTCTGGCAGTCATTTATCAGGAGCCAGTTACACGTGTTTTCTAAAGCTCTTCAAAAAACACAACTACCCAATAACACTCTTAACGCAGCATGTTTCAGATGTGCCTCTGTGTGCAAGTTGTTTGTATCTCAGTAACAGCCAAAGAGCCATTTGGATGTGTTGGTTGCTATAGTAATTACTTTCCTCGGGAGCTAAAATAATAGCTTACAGCTCCTGCAGCTTGCTGCTGTGTAGGCTGCCTTGAACCAGGGACACCTCCATTTTGTTTTGGAGGGGGCTGGGGAGTTCAAGCGCACACTTTGAGACAGATTTCCCTTTGTACAGCTCATTTTGAATTTAACCTTTACAGAGGATGTGTTGCAGGTCTAAAACTGTTGCAGGTTCAAAAATAAAAGTAGCAAACAGAGCGGTAGGGCAGCCTTGCGGCTGAGGTTTCGGATGGGGGGGTGAAGAAGATTTGGAATCATTTTCCACTTCTGCTGGTAGGAAATGGGACCGGTCATGCTGAGGCCAATTTTCAGCACCGAGGGCCCTGCGAAGCAACGGCGGTTGGGGGGGGGGGGTCTTGCAGGAGCTTCAAAAGCAGCTCAGCGGGTTAGGCAGGAATGTGACAAGAACAGCCCAGTATCACTTAACATTTTTTTCACTGGCAAAGGCACTGGTGAAGTAAATGCTCCACAGACATGCAGTACTGGAGAGGCTAGAGAAGGGTCTCGCTGCAAACAAAACAGCCTTTCAGAGCACCCCAACAGCTGGCAGATGTTACCTCCCCTGCCACCCGCAATCAGTTCTGAAGGCACAGACCATCTCTGGGTGCCACTTTAAATAGCAACGCTGCTGGCCGCGGGCCTTTTGCTTGAAAAGACAGTGCGCAGATGCATTTCCCAGGAGAGGGATAAGCCCCACAGTGATGTCTCTGTGTGGTCATGAAGGAGACCCCGAACGGGAAGGTCACCCTCCAGCTTCAAGAAGCAGCAGCAGGGGCACTGAACAGCTGCAGCGCAGATCTGTGACTTACTGGGGATGGCCTACGTAGGGTCCCAGCACCAGCAATGAGTACCTGTTCGGTTTTGCAGGCAGAGAGCAAAAAAAGGAGGATGAGGACATAGCAAAGGGCTCAGAGAAGGGGCTGGAGATGTTAGGATGAAAGCAGGGAGCAAACAAGCAGGGAAAAGATTTTGCATTGCAGTGCAAACCCTGTACTGTCCTAGAAAATTCGCTGTCAGATGTGTACAGGGCTGCACTGGCAGCCGGCAGGGAGATGCCAAAGGGAGATAAAAGACCTGCACGATATGCTAACAGGCTGTGAACACAAACAGTTCCTGTTTGAGTAACAGCAAAATACAAAGATGCAGGGAGGGAGGATGTTTGGTGAAACCACAGGACAAAACTGGGCCTTCACATGTGAAGAGTATGCGCTGAGAATTTATTGCTAGACTTGCAGGCAGCGGATGATAAGACTGTATTTCACACGTGTAGACATTCAGATATACACGCACACACAGATTTAGGCATAACATACGTGCAAGTTTTGTGCCTGTACAGCTTTGCTGCTGAGGTGTGCTGCTTTACTGACAACAGCTGGAGCAGTGCAAGCCCAGCAGGGAGTTATACCAGCACTTTTTCCTAGGCAAAGCCTGATAAAGCCCCCTTAGACTGGCATGCCCGCACGCTTCTGTGTGAGGCTTGTTATCTAGTGATACCGGTACCCCTAAAGCTAGGTGGCTTTTACATGTAGCGATGGCCCTGGAAAGTCAAGAGTGACGCTGCGTTTGCAGTGAAACAGGAGTCCAGGAGTGCTCTGACAACCAGATTCACATGCTGTCTCATGCCACGAGCCCTCCCGCTTGCATGTGCTCCCCAGAGCCCTGTGGAGGCAGGGGGCCCCTGTGCCTGGTGCACAGAACACTTCAGCTGAGCTGGCACTGGGCAGGGCGCAGATGCAGGACAGGAGACCCCTGAAAAAATGATACTGGCATTGCAAGGACTCTATTTGTATTTATTTTTTACAATTGGCCAAACTTTTAATTCGCAACAATCCAATTGTGCAGGGTTCAGCTATGAGTACTTTTAAAGTGTTTGTTCTGTATTAAACTTGTGATTCTTCAATTTCTCTATCTGAGAATCTCCTATGGCCATTATATAAAGTTCTTGGGCTAAGGTTTCTGCTATCGTGTCAGAGAATTTGCTGTATTTTTAGCCCTGGTGGATTGTGGCATATCAAGGCCTTAAAACTGTCACTGAAGCAGAAATCCCAAGCACTCCCGTTGAAACAGTATTTAAGATACAAAATCCTAAAAGAAAGGAAAAAAAGAAAGTATTTCTCTAGCAAGAAGCTCTAAAGAACAAAAAGTAAAACTGAAAGACATATGAAGACAAGGTTTCACAATCAAACCAATGCGTTACCTGATTCTATACATTATCAGCTATCCTTGAAACATATCACCTGGATAGCAGTTCTGTACTCGCTATGGCCGACCCCTGCAATTACAGCAGAATAACACAATTTGTTTCTTTAGCCTAAAATGGTGTCAGGAAGAATCTTGGCTTTCCTTAAACAGGAACTCAGTAGCCCTCATGGGGAGTTAAAAACACAATTAAAAACATGATCCAAGTATAATATACAGTCTCAAGTTACCCCAACACAAACAAAATAATTCAGACCGTCCTATCTAACCACAAAAAATGACTTTTTAAAGCCATGTTTTGGAGGAAGCAGGAGAGATCTAATTCATGACATTTGATGCCTAGGACGGGCAGTACTGGTCTAAAGACTCATTTATGAGGTTATTTCTGGAAAACTGGATTTCTCTGTATGTTAATTTTGGAGTAATTTTTTAAATTAATTATTTTATATTTGGTATTCCTAACAAGATGCTTAGAACACATGTACTTTAGGAAGCCTTGCTATATTAAAAGCTTGGAGAAAAAAGCACATACGACAGACGCAGCTATGTTAGCAAAAACTCAGGCAAGGCCACAAAAGACTGCCTCTACTGGAGAACTAGTTTGCGCTAGATAAGTATTGTTGCCGGCATAATTACAAAATTCCTCTCAGCAGCAACTCCTCTTTAGTACAGACACCATCATAAGAGGAAAGAAACCCTTGAAAGTTTGCTCATAAATACCAGAAAAATGAGTTATCTTACGTCACTGTATGGTAGATAGCCTGTCTAAATGTGTGGCTCATCTGTGCAATGCATGAATGGTCCTGTGAAGTTGAGTGTGAAAAGATGAAGTGTGTTACCCAAGAAAGTGTATCAAGGACACCCTAAGGACATTCTTCATCGAGTGCAACTTCCTAGCCAAGTCGCCGGAGCTCTTAGAGCCAGCAACGAGGCACCACAGACCTTGTCTGTGCAGAGAGCGTTTCCTCAGGCAGAGAGAGCGTGCCAGCCGAAGGAGTAGCTGTGGAGCCGCTCATGCGGTAAACAGTATTGCAGATTGTGTAATAGGAGGCCGACTGCATTTAGGTATGTACTACGCGTTCACGGAGCGCTTCATTCCTCCACCCCCACTACAGTGTTGTCATCTTTGGCTGCAAGCAGCAGCACCCATTTAATTGACAAAGATTTAGACACTATCACCAGTGGAGGCAGAGTGAAAGTGGGTAAACGTTTTTCTTTTTTTCTTTTTCGTCCTTGCAAAACCAAAGCAATAGAAGCAGTATTTGGGAACTCGCCCCCTTCTGTTGCTGTCAAAATCCTTGTGTTAGTGCCCTGCTTAGATAGCCTGGGAAAGTGAGAACTGTTACACTATGAGGAAATCACAAAGGATTTACACCAAGGCTCTTGCAGCTAACAAGGTGAAATGGCCCAAAATGTCTTGTTTGGCTCTAGCTAGCAGAAAATTCTTTGTGATAGGTAAAAATGGGTGGGGATGACATTTTAATCATAGTCAATACCAGTAATCTTCATGTACCACACACAGCATAGTAACATTGGTAAGAAGAACTGCTTTGAACTTACAACACACAGAGGATGTACTTGTGCTGTAAAGTGTACATTAAACTGCTTTGGGAGCCCAGGCAACGATGTCTGCAAGATGTTCGTTTGGTGCTCTGGGGATGCAGTGTCTCAGCCCAGTGCCTGGGTGGGGAAACCTCTGCAGTGCACCCTGTCTCACCCTGCAGACATGTCCTCTCTTACCATTTAGCACAAAATCCATCGCCAATTTGTATTCCTGCCACAGCAAGCAAAGTAGTCCTGTGGCACTGTTCCATCCTGGATGGAAAGAGACAAAAGAGACCAAGATTAAAAATAAAGTAACTTGTGGGAAAGCACCTGGCTCTCAGACATTCCCTCACTTAGACACTGAGTCTCATGCCCCCAGTGTTCACCATCAAAGGGCAAGATACAAACCACAGAACATCAATTAAATGTCTATTTTAGAAATGTGCATCCTTTCTGGTAAGTCTGCTTCACAGGAGCTTACCAAATGATGATTCTTGGGAACAACCCCTGTTCCACAAACTGATCACTGCTCATTTTTGAGAACTGTTGCCTAATATAAATCCAGAATTATGACCCATTCCTTCTTGGGGGATGCAACACTCATCATCAGAAATGCTTCCAAAATCTCTTGTCTTTAGAATGGAGCAGCTATTTTAACAGAGAAAGAAAGGACAGTCCTGGTGTCTAGATAATTATGCCCACAGATGACAGCTCAGCTTGTAAGCAAGTATCAGAGAGGGCTAAAGGCACGATTTGTGCCCACACACAGCAGGACTGCTGTCTGCTTTGTCAGTGGGAGAAGCAGGACTGGTTTTGTGCAAGCAGACCCTGGGTCAGGCAGGATGGGGGCAGCTGCCTGTGTTTCTTTCAGAAGACCTCACTATGCACAGGGTACAGCCAACGTGCATGCAAACAAACTGCAGGTGTGCTTCAAAACCCTTGATTTAATAAAACCAGGTTTGCGTGTAGCAGCTGCAAAACTGAGTGCAGGCATGAGAAAGACAGTTTTCTAGGAGAGCAGGCAGCTGTGGCTCCGCTGCTCATTTTACCTACGCTAGAGCCTTGGAGAACTAAGCTAGCCCTTACTGCCAAGAGAGAGTATGGGATGGCTGCTTTGTGACATGAATGAGGTACCTCTGTCTGGCACATCTGTATGGCACTGGAGTCATCTGTCTACTCTGGACTTGCAAACAGATCAGTAACCTGCAAGCAAAGAGAATAAATTTCAGAACTGCAGTTATTTTACGAAACAGCCCAGAAGAAGCAAAAGCAGCCACAGACGGGGATGTGAAAGTGACCTCACAGTGTCTTGGAGAACTAATGGGTGTCTAATATTTATGCAGAGAAAGGACATCTTAATCAGAGACAGGAAATACTGACTAGACAGATATGTTACGCCATTTATCTAAGAAAAGAACTCTGGTAACAAAACAAGCAATAAAGGTAAAACAAACCAAAAAAGCATCCTTGGGTGGGAGCTGTGACATTGGGACTTTTGTCTCTGCTGTGACTCCATTATCGCAAGGGTCAGAGATCTGTGAGGCAAATATAGTGGTTTTAGTTTGCCAGTGTTCCGCTGTTGTACACGTGTCTGAACAAGACCACAGAGTGACCCATCAGTTTGCCTTTTTATTGTTGTAACCCAGGAAAAACAGATGCATGGCTACGTTACAAAGAAAAAAAGATTAGATGTACAGAGTCAAAAACATACAAAATAGAAAATGCCAGGATGAAAGTTGCGAATGCAGGCTTAAATGGCCCCCTCCTGCATAACTTGTAGTGATAAGGACTTTAATTTTACCATCACTTATTAATTTTACCATGGGACTCCAGCTTCATTTGGTGCATCAGACAGGCTGTGCCCAGTGAGCGAGCAAGTGCTCGCTCTTCGTTTTCCTCCCACTCACAAAGTGAACCCAAGCTGTGCTCAGTGCACACTCTTCAGCTCTTCTGCAGGTAGAAGAATGATGTGTTTTCTTCTGAGTATTTTTCACTACCGCAGGGAAGTGCGTCACTGTCGTGTGAGAAGAGCAGGTGTGGTAGTCTTCTTCAGAGATAGAGAACGGATACACAAACAGGTTTTGGCCAGATTCATCCTTAATACTTTTCAGGGCACCATTTGAAATATCTAAGACCTGATTCCACAGATAATGCAATTTTGTTTTGCACTGTACATTCCGTTCTGAAAATTAGTTCGAGCAACTGGTTTAAGTGACTTGCCTAGTATTACATAGGTGTGAGGAGAAAGAAAGCAGCTTCATAATTTTTAATTGCTGTGTGCATGCTTACTCTGTATATACAGAGGAGCCGAAGAGCTTATAAACTATGAGATTTTGTGCATCGTGTATTTGAAATGACTGAGAGAGTGGGCTGTCCCCTGGCATGGAAGCATTTAAGAATCATGGTTTTCAGCTGCAATCAAGGGAGTTAAAATCTTGCTTTTTTTCCAAACAAAAGTAAAGCTTCTCTAACCATGAGACTCCAGAGTCTGATGCTTTAAGAAGTAATAAATATCACAATATCTGTGATCATACTGAAAGCGCTGGTAATAGTGCAAGCCTTGGCAATTCTGCTGGTTAAGGCAATAATTTTATGTCATTACTGGTCAGGGTGGATTTGACCTGTAGCGCAGCTGTTTATCAACCTAAGCGCACACCTCACCTTGAGTTAGGATCTCGAGCCTGTGTTGAACATTTTGAGCAGCCAGAGTTTCTCTTGACAATAACTAGTTTGGTGCAGGCTCAGTACTTTTACTTTTTGGCTTCAGATGTCTTGTGATGGGTACCCAAATTTAGGGGTCTATAAACTGGTGGCGGACTGAAAAGAGAGAACGCTGCAAGCAGCAGCAACTGCTGTCCGGTGTAGGGGATAGTATGAATAAACCCAAATCAAAATAAGCAAAAATTAGAACCAAGAAAAGCTTTCCAGCCTACGGCTCAGTCCAGTCTGTCTGGGTATGATGGTGAGGCAGTGGCAACTTCCAGGGCGGACAGTTACTCCAGAGCACTAATTTCTTAAGCTGTTAAGACTAAATGCCCCCAAAAGGAACAAAAGCCCTGCATATTCAAGCAACAGCTGTAGCTAATGAACACTACTGCTAGTCTTCCCTTACACTGCTACATGGCAGACCTTGCACTCAACATGCATGCTATGTGCTTGTCTTTCAGTGATGTAACTCAGTGACTCCACTGACTCTTGGGGAGCTCCTGAGTTTTTGGCAAAGGCGATGAGTTGAAATGATTAAAGAGGAGAAAGCCACCCTGCTCAGAGCTGTTGGAAGGGAGGCCTTAAGCCTTGAACATGCAAACTCCTGCAGTGCAAATTTTCCCAGGAGCTGTCCCCCACCCCTCTAAGACCCCATCCTTCGGGCATTACTTGGTCAAAACAGCTAACTTCTGCCTGAGCAAGAAGAATTGCAGAATAAAAACCCTCAGCAGGGGAGCCTCCCTCGCCATCAACAGCAATTTACACTTACATGAGTGACCAAGACGTTTACCAGGAGGACTCACCCAACTTTGCACAAAAATGTGTGACTGCTAAAGGATTGGTTTCAGCTCACATTCGAAAGTCATACACAGATAATTCTTGGGTATCACCTTGTTAACGTCCCACTATTAATGTCATCATTAATGTATGTTAATTATTTTCACTTTCGACCAAATGAACAAAATTCTTTTCCCATTTTTCTTCTGGCTGTTACTGTGGTACCTTGGTGCACTGTTCTTAGCACTGAAAGTGCAATATGTAAGCATGGTAAGAAACATTCCTTGCTCCATTGAGCTAATAGCTTAATGTAATATAAATTACAGTAAGGGATGTAAGAAACACAAGGCAGCACAGGAACAGTAGAGGAGAGGAAACTGTACTGGTAACAACATGCACTCCCATAACTGTGCATAAGGCAGTTTAAACTTCTACGGAGTTTGGAGATTTTTCTTCTTTACGTAATTATGTGGTTGCACTTGACTGCACAGTGTTAAGTAAATAATATTAATTGCCGTTCTTATTGGAGGGTAGTGGACTGAAACCATAACTTTTGCTCATTGGCTCTGGGTAATAAAAATTGTATGAAAATAGCTATTTTGGGCAGTATCAGCGCCTTTCTGTGCTCTCTCTTTTATACAAAAGAAACAGGTCTGACAAGCAACCTAACAGTGAAATCCTTCTGCTGAGTCAGATGCTCTGTTTCAAGCTTACATAACTGGGATATATTTCCATATTCCCTCCCAACTTTCACATGTATGAAGTACAAACAGAAAGAATGACTATTCCAAGTCTGCTCACAAGGAACAAGACAGTAGCTTAGCGCAGAAGCCTCAATCTTGCCACTTAAATATGAGAAAATATCTTAAAATCTCCACTGTGGAGTAATTAAATACCACATTAGTTAGCAGAGCAGAGTCTGTTAACAAATGACATTGGAGTCCATATGCTGCACAGAAGCATGCTGAAACTTTTCTGTTTCCTTCTTGTGGCAGCTTGAATACTCAGTAAACATGAATTTGGTCAAACAGTAAGTCATTTCTTCATTTTCAAAAAAATAATTATAAGTGCATGTTGGGGGGAAGAAAAACCTAATTGTTGCAAAATTTCAGTGCCATTTTTCTGACTATAACTCTGGTATGTTCTGCGATTTCTCAGGATGTTATTTTTTGCGATTGTAAGGTGTGAATGTCTGCTAACATCCCACAGCTCTAGCACACATAACTAATTTACTAGAAACTTCATATGGCAAGTAAGCATTTATGTCCACAGCAGAAATGTCTGTAGAGTAACATATGCTGTGTCTTTAAAAAGAAGTGAAGTGCCAAGAAAATTAAGTTTAATGTCATCATATAAGCCATGTTCCTCATTGACTACCTGAACCTGCTGTAGAGGTTCAGCTGCATGGACTGCATATTCTCAAAGATATAATGAATTTTTGTTAAAAGTGAAAAATAGATACAAGTAAAAGAAATTCTGAGAAAAACATAAGAAAGAAAAACAACAGAGAAAACAAGAAGGTAAGAAACAGCAAATTAAATCATATGTATGTGTTTGTAGATAAGTCTGTATGCATATACTTAGAATATTTATTTGTTTACATGCACACTATTAAAAAAAAAAACTTACCACCTTTGCTTGTCAAAGTTTATACAGGTCTATGAACTTCCTTTAGAGATGAGAAAATGTTTGGCAAATAAAATCTTTACCAAAAATGCATGGGTGTTCATTCTGAAACAAGAATTTGAGTCAAGTTGTTTCTGCTGGAAAAAACAAATGATTAATTAGAACCTACATTTATAAAACTGCCAAAGACTTTGTGCTGCCTACGCTGTACATGTTGGCTCCAACATTCACCAAATTCATATCCCTGAATTGTAGACAGACAGCGAGCACATCCAAACCAAGGGTGCTAGTCTCCTGGCAGAATAACACAACCACCAGGTTACAAGGTGGGCTCAATTTTTGCTTCTGGAGTTCTTTTACTGTGTGTGGACTAATTCACTGAGAAAAAGAGAGAGAAACTCTTCAAACTGATGTTCAGGACACTTTGCAAACTGAGCCCTTGGCAGATACTCTGCAAGTGAACGCTGAATCATTTATGCAAACCAGAACAGCTCCAACAGTTCAAAAGCCCCCAGCTATGGATTATCCTTTAGCCTTATTTCTCAAGCTTTGGGGCTAAGGTGTTGTGAAACAGCAGCAAGTGAAATAGAAAGCTACTGTGTATTTTTGTGTTAAATGCAATGCAAAGTACAAATAGTTTATTGAAGTGATGAACTGCCCAAAAGTCTGATGATTAGAATGGCTACCTGAGCGATGCAGATTCAAATCACATCAGGCAGAGAAGGAAACTGAGCCTGGGCCTACTGCTTCTTGGATGAGTGCCTTTACCAGTGGGTTCCAGAATAACAGAAAACATTTAAGCAGCAAAGCATTTGCTTTCCTTTCTAGCTTACAAGCACCATTTCAGGTCAAACGTGTTTTGTTTGATAGAAGAGTAAGGTTTGGGGTTTGTTTTTTTTTCTCCTCACCAAAACAAAACTGTAAGGAATGAATAACATTTATTTTGGCTGTCTTCTGAATTACTTCTCTCTCTTATTTGGCTGCCAAACTGAAAAATCAATTACTCACACAACCCTATTCCCGCTCTCCATTGACCTACTTTCGGCAGGGCTCCTCCACTCTGCATCCACCTGGGTTTGGCAGCCGTAAGGGCATAATCTAACTCGGCTAGAAAGCACCGTCAGCCCCACTTCGAACGCGGAAAGCTTTCCTTCTGTGCCTCTCTCCCTAAGGAAGACGGGCACTACAGACAAGCTCAAAGCGAAAAGCCACCGTCGCCAGCACGTAGGTGGAGAAGGACGCCCGAGCAGACTTGGCGGCGGTTTACGCTGCCTGCAGGAGACGGATCTGTAGGGAGTGCAGGGCCGTCTCAGGGGCATGCATCGGTGCCAATGAAAGGGTGATGGCAGCAGCGGAGCCGAGGGGGACGGAGCCAGCCGTCCAAGCTGTTAGCCACACTCACAAAGCGGGCTGCGCCAGGTGTTTGCTGCAGTATTGTTCCTCACCTGACGAAGCGATCGCAGGACCATGCTAGCCTATGTGAACAAGCACCCAAGCTTGCTTTTCATGGGCTGGGCTGGTGGGGTGAGCGCTAGGTGTGAAGCTAACAGATCTGTGTGAGAAGCGGTTCAGAAGCTGCCTCCGATCCTGTCTCGCCGCTCTCCGGGGGCTCTGCGGCGGCCGTGGTTAACTCACGGGCTGAAGCTCACTGCTGTCCCTGAGGAAGGGCCCGAGAGCCGCGAGTTGGGGAAGGGAGACCAGCCGCGCTGGCGGGAGGCACCATCGCTGCCCGCGCGGGCAGGCCGCAGCCCAGGCGCTCCGGCCCTCGGGCGAGGGCAGCAGACAAAGGCGGTCGGGGCGGCGGCGGCGGGAGGCGCTGCCCCCGCGGAGGGCGGTTGGGGCCGGGACCGTTGGCGCCCGGGGGGCGCGGTGACCGTTGGGGCGGGCGCGCGTCGCCGGCCGTTGGGCTGCGCGGCCGCCTCGCGACGCCCCCAGGTGTGCGCGAGCGCGCGCAGCCCGCCGCCCCCCCCCCGCGCCCCGCCTCGCCTCGCGCCCCGCCTCGCCTCGCGCCTTCCCCTTTCCCCAGCTCTCAGGCACCAAAGACCGAGGCAGGAGGGAGCGGGGAGGCACCGAGGGAGGCCGGCGGCGCCGTGACGGGCATTACCTCCCGGCCAATCGCAGCGGCCGCGGCGCCCGACGGGCGTGCCGTCCCGCCAATAGACAGGCGCCCCTCGCCCCCTCCCCGTCGCTGAGCCAATCGCGGCGCGAGGCGCCGGCGGGGAGGCGGGACCCATTCCCGGTGCGGGGAGGGGTGTGTGTGTGTGTGCGTGTGGTGGGGAGCGGAGCGGAGCGGAGCGGAGAGCATCCTTAGTGTTCGCTGCCGCCGCCAGGCTCGGTTCCCGCTCCCCCCCACCCGCCCTCGCATCCTCGCCGTTGTGCGCGCGCCCCTCCCCCTCCCGACCCCTTCCCTCCCGCGACAATGTCGTCGCCGTCGTCCGGGGAGCGGTACGAGGAGGAGGAGGAGGAGGAGGACGGCGCCTACGAGAGCCAGGCCAAGCGGCTGAAGCCCAGCGCCGCCGCCGAGGAGGGCGAGATCGAGTACAGCGGCGCGGAGGAGAGCGAGAGCCGGCGGGAGAAGGCGGCCCCGTCGCGCGGCGGCGGCGGCTTCGCGGGCGCGGTGAGGGACGCGGCGGCCGTTGGGGTGGGGGTGGGGGGCGCGTTCCCTCAGGAGGCCGGCGGCGGCGGCGGGGGGGGGGAGGGGAGGGGAAGGGGCGAGCGAGCCGCCGCCCCGCCCCCCCACGCCGGGCGAGGCCCGTGGCTCCCCGCAGCCCGGCTCCCCCGGCGGCGCCGGCGGCGGGATGCGGGCTTCCCGCGGGACCGGGAGCCCCCGGCCGTGCGGCCTGCTCGGGGTGGAGCCCGCCGGCCCTTTCCCCCGGGCAGAGCGGCGCTTCCGGTGGGGGTTGCGCTGCTTCCCTCTCCGTGGTCGTGGGGCAGGAGAGGTGGTGGTGGTGGTGGTGGTGGTGGTGGTGGTGAGCCGGGCCGGTCCCCGTCCTGCTCCCCTGGCAGGCGGGCGGGCGGGCGGGCAGGCAGGCGGCGGTTTGTTTCTCACCCTGGATGCCGGAGGAGAGGTAGTCTGCGAGCTGTACTTGATCTGGGTTTTGCAGTCCGGGGATCGTCTCTGTTTTGTGGACAGCTTGTTGCCGTTTGGGATATTGCCATGGCAAGTTTTATGCTTACCCTGTTGCTGAGTGTAGCTATAGAAACGTAGAGCGGGGGAAGAGAGTGAGGCAGAGGGTTTCTTTCATCCTTCTGTTTTACCTTTCTGTCTGGCAGCGTATCAGAAAAGCTCATCATAAATGACTGTCTCCTTTTTAAATTCACTTATTCTTCTACTCCCCCCCCCCCAACAATGTTCCCGAGTAAGTTTGGTTCACTGTTTTTTTGCAGCCTACCTTTTATTTATGAATTTGTAACTAAGTGTCAAGATAGTCCCTGACCTATAAATTTGCCCTAACAATGCTTTTGTGCCTACCATGTGGTTTCTTAGCTAACTAACTGTCCAGGTAGTTATAATCATTTTTCTTCTTGTTGGCACTTTTTTTCTGCTTGAGAAAGACATTATTGAGAAAACATTGATTTAATGAGACCTTGAAATTTAAAGTACCTCTCTTTTGCTAGTTGCTGAAATGAACTTGCTTAAGACCAGAATGGAATAATGATAGAAGCTTTTGCTGTTATCATCTCTCCAAGAGTTAAACTTCTTGATGGAGAGAAGGAATCTACTGAATTGACTAGAAAAGTTCTCTGATAAACTGCAGCAAAGTTACATCATTGGTGAGAACTATTTTTAAATCCGTAATTTTTTATGGCAGAACATTGGCTCTGTGCAGTCAAGGATTAGCGGTGCGTTCTGTCTTAGAGGCTAGTTCTAAATGAAATCCATATGCTTGCTTAAATTACCTTGAACTTTTGTCATATGGGAGAGCTGGACATCATGTAATGTTTCAAATAGGAACAAGATACTGATCTACCAATTTGCCTTTCCTCTTTTCTGCAGCATTCTAGAAAGTCAGCCAGTTCTTACCGTTTTTGTTGTTGCTGGGGTGTTTTTTCTTTGTTTTTTCTTTTTTTGCCTACATTTTGGGTTCTGGCTATGGCTCTGTTTGTCTACAAGTTGACCTCAGTGTATCAGTTCATCCCAGGGCGCGCTAACCCTTTAGGTAAAGAGAATACTGAGAATGTCTGTAACTTTACAGTTGGGATTTCAAGAATGACACGTGCTGAGCCTCATGAGCCGAAGAAACTGAAACAAATGTGTGGCAAGTCTAGAACAGGAGGATTTTTACCCAGCCTGTTGTCTCAGTTGCAATGTGCCGCAAGGAGTGAGATCAGAGTGTCCTTGCTGTACCTGACTCTCCTAATGTTCTGATGGCTTGCTGGTAAAGCTATATTGGCAACTCAGCTATCGGAGAGGCAGCAATTATCTTGATAATAGGGATCAAAATAGTTTCTTAAGAATAAGCTGTAACACGAAGAGGGAATATGGAAAAAGAGTGGCTGAGCACTTCTGTTAGTGGTTTTATCTGGGATTTGTAATAGCAAAATTATTCATTAGAGTTAATTCATGTGGATTTTATTTTTTCCTCTGATTAAAAAAATTATTTGTATAGGAAACTGATATATTTTGTCTTTTTTTTTCTTCTAATATGTATATTTTTCCTCTCTTCCCCACAGGGACGTTCTTAGCATGTAACAGTTACATCTCTGGTGCAGGTCTAAGGCATGTAAGATGGGGCCAGGCTAAGATGGGGGGAAGAAGTGTGTGTTGGGTTGCTCAGAAGAGAGCAGAAAAAGAGAGTAAGTGAAGATGAAGCAGGAGGAACTATAGGGAGTGGGAATTACAAGAGAGAAATGGGAAAGTGGATGACCAGGGTAGTAAGAGTGATAGGAGTCTGCCAGTCACATGTTTTTTCTCTCCTAGCATGTGTCCTGAAATACTGGTAAACTGTCTGCCCATAAGGATTGTATGTTCTCTCTGTATAAAAGTTGTTTTGTGGTATGACCCTTCTGTTCTAGTGGGTCGGGGGGTCTCCCTGCTGGACTGTATTTATTGTCCTAGTGTTTTTCTCATTCCTCTGGGATTGTTTCATTGTGTTGAATGAGCCCTTCACACCTCTGAGCTTGTTGTTTTTGCAAATGGATGCCTAGAAACCCTTCCCTCTGTATAAGGCCCAGGTGGAAAAAATATTTCATATTTCTTTTCTGTTGCTTCCAACTAGTATGGACACTCCTCACAGCCCACAGTTATTCCCATCTCCCCATCTGAAGGACAAGGAGCATGGATAGCCAAGAACAGGTCAGAGCGTGCACCAGGGGAAGAGTAGGAAGAGGTCTTGCGGCAATATTCTATGGGGCAGAAACAAGATTTAGGAAAAATGACCAAGCACTGCTTCTGTAAGGGTCATGTTAGAGCCTAGGTAGAGTAGTTGGAATTGGGATGTAGCGAAGGGTCAAAACAGTGGGAGAGAGTGAGGTGCAAAGGATGTCTAAGAGCTGTATTGGAGGGTGTCTGGGAGATCTTTGGCTCCATTCCCTCTCCCTCACTTAAGTTTCTCTTTGGTTGATTAATCAGTATTTATACAACCCATATTTTCTGTAGCATCTGAGTGCCTCACGCTCTCGCATATCTATTCTTAAATATTTTTATGAAGTAAGGAAGGGCTAATATTCCTGTTCTTACGGTTAGGGAGGTGAGACATGGACTCTAAAGACACAGACATAAAAACAAGTTCCTGCAAGTAAGATACGGATGTTTGCTTGCAGCATCTCAGCTACTCTGCTGTAACTTCCGACGTGCGGTGTTCTTGCTCTGTGGTGAATGGAAAGTAGCTCACTTCTCAAGTAAATTACGTCATGTCTATTGCAGGCAGCTGCAGTAGCAAGGTCTAGATGGCAAAGAATTCAGATCTTGGCTTATTTCGTTTTAACATGTTCACAGATCCATTTCTTAAGTACATTCTAGAAATCTGTTATGGAGCCATCTTCTAAGTGTAAATTGTCCTCCATCAAAAAAAGTGGCCATTGGCTTCAGACTATTTCTTCTTTCTCTTCCAGCTCTTTCAGGTTGAATCTCCTGCTGATACTTGATTTTTTTTAATTTTTTTTTCCTCCCTGAAACAGGATACACAAATTGTGCTGAGCAGAGAGGGTAAAGATGATTCTGAGCTAGCAAAGGGGCCAGTTTGCAGATATTACTTTCTGTAGCAGCTGTAATTGTTGAAAGGGACACAGTAGTAGAGTGCTGGCAAGATGTATATATACAACAAGGGGAACTGAATACCATAAAACCCCACATTTAAACCAAAATTAAGACTGCCAGATAGCCTTCCAGAATATGGGGTTTGCCTAAAGTTAACCCCCTTCTCACTCCCTCTCCTCCCCCCCCCCCCCCCAAAAAAAAGCAAACCTAAATCCCAGGATTTATAAAGCTGTCATATATTCCTCTACTGCCATGGAACATTAACTTTGTCTTTATTGTTTGGTTAGTCTGAGACACTGTCTTTACTTCACTGCATCCTAGAAATTACTGTTGTCACTCCAAGACTACAGAAAGCCCAGGTGGCAAGGAGAAAAGTGCCTCCTGCACCTCTGCAGGCAAGAGACTTCTGAATTGCTGAAATCGGGCAGGTGTGGCTGGCAGAGGTGAAGTATGATGGGGCAAACTGCTTTAACTAAAGCCATCATCATGTAGTACATCCAGCAGTTGAAAAATGTGCAGGAAATACAGCCTACCTTCTTATTGCAGTCTCTCCTCCTCTGTTGGACCATCCCCGGTGGACAGAGCTAAGATTACTGGGAATGTGGTGCATAACTTTGCTCTTTCTGGTTTCTCAAGTGATAATTTTGGCTACCCTTGACATCCTGCAAGGCAGCTGGATGCAGTCCAGCCCGTAGTTAGGCATTAATGAAGATTTAGGCACTTAAATACAAAATAAGCAACATTTTGGGGCTTTCCCTCCTAGTTCTGTTGTATTTATTTTAAAAAAAGATCAGAGAATTTGAGAGATGCAGTGAGAGGAAAAAGTTGTGAATAAGAGAACCTGAAGGCTGAGAAATAAAATGACAGTATATTTAAGTATCTAGAGGGGAGAGTATGAAGGAAGAGTGCAATCCATTTGCAGTAAGGGGGAAAGAAAGAGAGATGAAGGACATAGGTAAAGCAAACAGTAAAGGAGCAGATGGTCCAAAAAAGGTAATAGAAACTAATAGAACTAGGGTGAATATAGTGAATGGAAGGCATCTGAAGAGAGTATAAAGAACAAATTTGTGCGTGGAAAAAAACTGGTGAAAAATTCTATGATCTGAAATTAGTAGGCAAGAGATACCTAATCCTAGAACTCTTCACGTCTTTTTTTCTTCTCAGAATAGCAAATCAGAATTTGTTAGCAAGAAACCGATGCAATATTTAAAATGTTGCCTAGAACTATGTAGGTCAGCAAAGAAGGAATACTAAAATTCTACAGCCGTTCTTTGAAGCTGCTTTTATTTTAGTCTTATGTATGTGAAATAACTTCATTGTGCTTCATGTGCTTGGTTATGTCAACACTTCCCTCCATGCTTCAATTCTCTGAAGAAACTTCACCTCAATATGTTATGTATTTTTGTGTTGCTAGCCTCTTTCTTGAGGGGAACCTTTCCTGTCCCTCTGTTACTGGTCTTGAGCACTTAGAAAGAAGTCTGTTTCCATTATCTGTTTAACAATTGCATTTTCTGCCCAGCTGATGATTCTTTGAGAAATTGTTACTGAGCTTTCAAAGGCCCTTAAGTCATACTTATTGATGAGCACATACAGTAACATTAGCTAGTCTGTTCTGCTGGCTTTGGCAGAGGGCAGGTGTCATGCTGGAGTTTTAAGTGGGATTTCTGTGCCGTCCTGGGAGATGGAATAATGAGAGACCCCTTTGTAAACAGAAGTATTGGTGGTGTTTAATCTGTATGTGAACTTCTAAACTGTTTGGAGATTAAGTCAATCTGCTTTATGATAGATAAGTGTTTTGATTTATCTTTTATCTGTGTGCCAGCTGTATAACAAATGTAGTTTTCAAGATACAGCGACTGTGAAATCTTGGTCAAAATCCTGTATCTTTCATCTGTGGAAAGAAATAATGACAGCATTTGGATGAGCTGTATCCAGTCTGACCTTAACTGTGAATATGCTCTGCATTGACAAGACATGCTTGCTTTTTCATGTGGTCTGGTGGTTTTATTTCTCCTCCCTTTAGAGGAAATCAAGGATGCTTCTAGATTTGCTTGATGCTGCTGTTTGGTAGCTGCAAAGCTTGTTTGACTATAATACATACATGTGCCCTTGGTGGGTGTTTTTTTTTTTCTTTCTTTTTGAGGGGGATACAAAAAAATATTTGCCTGTGGAACCTGTTCATGTCTCACCAATATGCTCTGTGAATGTTAGTTTGTGGCTTCCTGGCTCAGGACTGACTTATACTTAGTTTTGTTCTGCTGTTTGCTCTTTCTGGTTAGGAACTATTTTGAGTAAGGCATAGACGACCTCTAATTTGGCCAGTTGTACTGTCACTGGTTTTATCTGTATAAATTAGTTTCTGAAATGATATGGCTTAGCAATACAGAAATGGTATGTAGGCAAGCCCTTAATTTCATGGCAAATCACTGAGATTTCTTTTCACACAGTTCTTCACTCTGCGCTTCTCAAGCTCATGCGTAAGTTACTACAACAGCAGCAGTGTTACTATGATTTTTGATTTTGGCTAAATCTCCTACTAGAAGTAAAGGATGCTTTCCTCATGGTATTAGGGAGGAAGAAATTTGGCTTTGGAACAATTTGGCTGACCAGTCAAATGTTGTCTTAACTACAAAAGACAGCAAAATCTGTATTGGTTGATGGTTCTGAGAATATTTCCAGTATGCAGTAGCGTAGATGCCTGTATATGTGCATTTAACTCATGTATTATGGATTCAAAGATGCATGTATAAAGCATGTGTTTTCTTTGTTTTTAAGAGAGTGAGTCTGCACTACTACTGGAAAGCTTCATCTCTTGAGCAGGCAAACTACAGGCTTGAAATGCATATGGCACTCTTCTGAAAATCTAAACACTTAGTCTCAGAAGACCTAAAAATAAATACAAAGGAAAATATATGACAAAGAAGCACAAACTGGAGATAGAACAAGAAGGTTGAACTGGGAAAGGGTGGGAGAGAGAAATAATGTTCCCTTGTGATCCATTCTCTGAAAAGCTTGATTTCTCATATATGGAGTAGATCAGAGGGTAATAATTAGGGAAGGCAGCTTTTTGTATTGAGTCTTTGTTTCAGTAGGGAAAATCATTGCTTATTTTTGCCATTTGATATAGAGATAAATGTGGTTTTTAGGTGAGGTTTCTTGAATGCGTTAAAGGAAAAAAGAAGAAAAAGGAAATGTGTACTCCAAATATGAACCAGAACCTTAATATAGTAACAAGTATGCAGAGCAATGAATATTCGATTTCATAACTCTTGATCCTTCAGTAGACTGTAAATAAAGTGGAGATGCCTGATATCTTAATATCTTGGAGTACAAGACTTTGCAGGAAAAACTGTTTACTGTTGTAGTGTTCTCCTGAAGGTTTCCGTAGGTGCTGCTTTCAGCTTTGAAAAGTGTGTACCCAAGTAAAGAACAGATAAGTTGAAAATAGAAATCTCTGCTTACTTTTGTTCTTTCTGCAATTGCATAAGTGTCTGCAGCTCGAAGTATTAACCTTTTAAGACTAATTTGTCTACAGCTACTGCTGTAGACCTCAGCTAGTTAATTCAGGGTATAGGGTATCTTATGCAAATATTGTTGGTCTTTTCCCACAATTGTTGCTACCTTTATTCAAAGAACGTGTGTTGCTGCTTACAATGCTTTTGTGGTGCAAAGGAGTAAACTGTAAACTAAGCTTAAAAGATTGAACAGCAAATTGTTTTGAAGTTCACCAAAATCAGAAGTACTGGCTTAAGGTTCAAATAGAATAGGCAAATCCTTGATTTAAAGAAAAAATGCATAATTTGGGGGGAGAGCTGTAGATGGAACATAGGAGTTAAACACACATCAAGACTGTCAGTCTGTAGTTATCTGGAACTTGTTGTCACTTTCCTTGAATTTGTAGCTTTAAAAGGTGGTAGGAAGGAGAGAGATGTCTGTAGCAGTAGTAATTGTCATGGCTATTTAATTACTTCAGCTGAAAGCTGCTTGTGTTGAAGATGAGAATATCTGGCTAGTTCCAGAAGATGCTATGCTTTTTTTTTTTTTTTCCCCCTCCACAAAAAAAAGGCGAAAAATCAACAAGACTTGATCCGTTAGATCTCAAACACATTGACGTAGTTGCTAGATTTGAATACATAAACCTTACACTACAGTCACCTATATTAAATTTGGGATCTGTTAATTGCAGCATATTTAATGTGGCCTTTATTATGTCTAATCATTCCTTGTTTTTCTTTCATTGTTGGCTTACATTTCAATTGTTTTTTTTCCCTTTGTCTTAGAACAATTAAGGTACATTTAAGCCCTACTTCAGGCTTTGCATCAAAAGATGAACTGATTGCAGCCTGAACTGTTCAGTTGTACAAAACCAAGTCTGTCTTAAGTTCTCACAGCACTAGCTCTGAAAATGTTCATAGTGGGAATTGTGAGTACTAGTTTACCATGACTGAATCTGTTGATGTTAGTCAACCATGGGGTAGGAAAAAAAAAGAGAGAACATGTCCATATGTACCAGAAATTGGGAGAGTTTTTAAAAACGTCTATTAAGAGTGTTGGGTAGAAGACCTCCTGCAATTGAACTGAGTGTTAGAATAGGCTTTATTTTACATTGGAATAGGCTTGCCTGGGCAAACACATAAATGAAATTCTTTGCAGATTTAATTATGAGTAGATTTCATCAACTAAACTTGGCAATCTGTTTGGAAAGAAAAGCTAAATTATATAAAATATGTTTGGATCGTTTGTCTGGATGGCCACTTCTGGACCCAACTTACTGTCTGTCAAATACTTAATTTTAGTTAATGATAGCTGTGCTCTTTCTTCTATATTGATTTTTAAATTTCATTTTTGCTGCTGCTAGGATGCAGGGGGAAGTCATCACAAAGTCTCTGTTTCGCCTGTTGTTCATGTCCGAGGACTCTGTGAATCAGTTGTGGAAGCAGATCTTGTGGAAGCTCTGGAAAAGTTTGGAACCATATGGTATGTGAGCTAGTATAAAGTCATGTCTCTGGACTAGTTGGAGGCATCATGTAAAAGTATTTTGGACTTCTTTAAATATATTGCAATAGCCATTTCAAATTCAGAATTTAGTTACCAGTAAAGCATAAAGATCTTCTAACTGTGTAAAGATACTCTTTTTCTATTTATGTCAAGTTTGAACAAGCAGAATTACACTTTCTGTGTGCCCTGGAGTCTACCATTAGACTTCAGTGGCACAGCTACTCTTGGAATTAAGTATAAGCTGTAACTAAATTGAACTGCAATACAGTACAAAGGTGGTTGTCTTGATATAAGTGAATATACAAAGGATAGGGATGTGCCAGAGCAGATGCTGCTTTCTCTGTTTTGTACAAGAGGAATGCTTATGATATGGTAAGACCTGCAGAATGAGATGATTATCCAAAGAAAGCCCCTTCAGTGGTCAAATCAAAGTGCGTAAACTTAAATATTTGATGTGATTATATAGCCTAAAGATTCCTCATCTGTAAGTAAAGTAATAAACATGAATTGGTAGAACCAGTTTATCCTGAGCTTTGAGGGCTTCATTTTGGAAACATGCAATTCTTCTCAATTAAATGCTTAATTAAAATTATAGGGTTTTTGTAAATAGTACTAGAATGTAGGGTCTTCCACAGAAGTAGACCGAGTTATGCAGTATGTAGGAAACTGTATAGCCATCCCTCTCAGAGGTATGAGGTGAAATTATTGCGGTAAAAATATTTCTGCAATTATATTTTTAACTGCCTTAATAATCAAATAACTGAATTATACTTGTACCAGGACCTTAAAAATAAATAAATAAAAACAAGTAAGCACAGGCTCGTTCAGGAATACAAGTAGGTACATTTTAGCCTGAGAGATTTACTTTTCCAAAACTTAAACTAGCTGAAAAAGCATCTTGAATTTGTCTGCATCTTATTTCAGGTAACTAGAATACTTCTGTTTATTTACTCTAATGTAGTTATGCGCCAGAAAAACAGTATTTAAAAAATTTTTAGCAACAAGAGTGTTTAGTGTAATATATCAACTTTGGATTTTTTTTTAATAATTTGCATTCGTTTTGATTCTTTACCTCATAAATGGCGAGTTTCATTTTCTATATTGAAATTGTAGCTCTAACAAGTTGGTGATTAGGTAGTTGTATTGATTGAGTGTTCTTATATATTAAACTTTTTCAGAAAAACAACAGCTTATTGCTTATTTTTCTTATTGGTACAATTCCTTAGTCATTTTGTGCAAATATTTTAGAATTATGTGACTAGGTCTGGGAAATGGGAGGGGGGAGACCTAGGTTCCTTTCATGTCTTCATTTGGAATTGTTTAGAAAAACAATATTTATGTATGACAGTTAGAGGTTTTCAGAGTTGTTTTGAGCAAGCATAAGGGAGAATTTACTGTAATGTTTCTCTTACCAGCTATGTCATGATGATGCCGTTTAAGCGCCAGGCTCTGGTGGAGTTTGAGAATGTAGAAAGTGCCAAGAAATGCGTAACATTTGCAGCAGACGAACCTGTATACATTGCTGGACAGCAAGCCTTTTTCAACTATTCAACAAGCAAAAGGATTACTCGGCCTGGGAACACTGATGACCCATCTGGTGGAAATAAAGTTCTCCTGTTGTCAATTCAGAATCCTCTCTACCCAATTACAGTGGTATGTTTCTCTTAATATTAAAAAAGGATGGGGGGAGGGGGAACAATCTATTTTTATATCACTTCTATTGTGTACTGTTTGTTAAAATTGTATGCTGCTTATCTGAGTCAAAAATTACAGTTACCTACCAAAGCTTAAAACCATCCTCGCATAAGTATCATGGAAGTTCTGGAAAAAACCTTTTTCAAGATGAGTCTGTCCTGTTGCATGGGTATTTTGCAATACGTTTAGGACTTCAGTGGTCAGGATTTTGAAATATTTTAAGTTGCTACATACTTCTGCAGTATTTCCAAATGTGTTGCCATAATAGGAATGTCATTTAGCTTTCAGGGCCTGAGAAATAAGTTCCATTTATAGCAAATGGCAAGTAATTTTTCCAATAAGAAGGGTTATTTTATTATTGTCCTTTGTTCTTAAATACTTCCTTTGTGGGATGTTGAAACCTTGATTTGTGTTGATGATCAAATCCAGTTTGATGGAACCTTCCTTTCTTATTTTGGGCTGATACTTCTTAGTTTTCAGTATTTCTAGTCATGCCATATATTATAGTTACATCCTAATTTATTGCCATCTGTTTATGGTGCAGATGCTTTTTTTGTTGTTTTTTTAATGATATTTTTGCTAGTATTTAAGAATGTGTATTTTCTCATGCATTGGAATGTCTGCTTATATTTTTCATAAAGGTTTACAGTATACACCATTAAATTGCACAGGACTATTTCAGAAAGAAGTAAATTCATTAGCTTTAACTTTTGTTGTACTGTGGTATAAGCGTAACTTAGAGAAAGGTGTGGATATAAGGCAGTTTGGATGAATCCAAGTGTTTGGTTTGTGTGGAACCATGTAACTTAATGTAAGTGTTAAGTTCTGTGTGCCCATATTACATTAGCAAATTGACTGAAGCTTAGCATTCCTGATATTACTTAATTTGACAAGCAATCCATTCTGTATCATGCTTTTTGCTTCACTGTTTTGTGAACACAGATAGGTTTTCTCCTGTTGATTCACTAGTGGGTGGTGAATTTTATTTCTCTATCAGATTTCTTTGTAGAAAAGTATGGCAAGTATGTGAGTTGTTTTTTCATCAGTGTTTAAAAATACACGTGCTTTGAGCTGTGTAAACAAATCCATTAACTAAGTTAAAATGCTTTTTGCATGTGACTATAATTTTAATTTTGAAAAGTAAGTTCCATTTAGCAGTATTCATGCATTTTTAAATTTGATTTGTAAAAGCAACTGAGCTTTACCAGGATGCCTGCAGAAAACTCTAATATCTGAAGCATCATTCTGGGCTAGGAAAGGTTCACGGGGGCTCTGAGGGTGAGGCTTCGAGTGCAGAGTAATTTTTTTTTTTTTTCCTTAACCAAAAAAACCCCTTCTTTTCTGTTGCTCCCCAATACCCACAACTGTTTGTCTAGAATTTATCAATGAACGCTACACGCAGACAGATTTCAAAAACTACTTGCAAGCACCAGACCTCATCGAAGACAGTATAGATGAGTCAAGGCTCTCACCCTACCTGTAACAACTTGGAAAAGCAAATGCACCTGTAGAAACTAGGAAAGCCTGTGTAAATGTGATGAGGAAAATAAGTCTTACGCTTGGACAATAGGTTAAACTAAAAATTACAGAATGCCTCAGGCAAAGTTTGCATTATTCAAAACAAAACCAAACCCACAACTCGAAAACCCAACAACACCTCTTCCTCTTCTAAACTTCTCTCTCCTTAAATTAATTCAAACCCTCTACAGCTAGAAAAACCATGAAAAATTGCAGCCAGTCTTAAGTGGCAAATCTGAATTACTGCACCAAATTGTTGTACAGCTCTTAAGAACTTCTCTTTCAAAACAATAGAGAGTTTTTGCAGAGCAAGTGGTCTGCTCAAGGGCGTCTTGTGAAAGAAGCTCAGTGAGTCTCCAGTTTTGCTGCAAGGTGGTTCCCTTCGTTCTGTGACCTGCTTCTTTCCTTACACAATTTTGTTTTCTTTTTGGAGGGGTGTGGCAAGGAGGGGAAGAAGAGCAAGTTAATTGTATTTAATTCCTAACTACTTTCCACTCCGGGGTAGGGGGGGGAGGGTTTGAAAAACTTCTGCCCAAGAATTGTCATTGCATATGTCTTTGAAGCTGTGTTTCCCAATTTCCCTACCTGTGGGCAGAGATTTGTAGGGGATTTGTCTCTAAGAACAGTTGTTCCTGACATTTTTGGAGTGACCCCCCCCACTGCTACAGTCATTACTGTCTCTTCAAGCAGATCTCTGCTGTTGCCTGTCAGTTCTTACCCTCTAAACCCTCTATACATGTGCAAGGAACGTGTGGTGTTCCTTGGTGGTTAAAGTGCTGTACCAACTTAACTACCAACTTCTGAACCTAAGTTGCTGTACTGCTTTTTTTAGATATACTAGTAAGTAGATAAAGTCAGTGCTAAATCTTCATTTAAAATTTGATTCTGCATGATTATCTTGTGAACACTCGGTTGATTTGGGAATCTAAGGTAGCTGATTTAATTAAAAAATAAATAAAATAAAAAGATTAAGCCATCTGTGTGCCTGTTGGCTGCTGATGGCATTTTGAGTAAAACTTAAATTTTGAAAGATGCCTTTTTTTTTTCCTTCTTCTTCTTCCTTTTCTTTTTCTTTTTTTATGTAACCATGAGGAAATATTTCGAGACACAATTTGGAAAAGGATACTTAAGTGGTTTAAAATTAATGTGGTCTGGAGCTGGGAAGTCTTTGGTACACTTCTCTCCCAAGCAGGAAGAGATGGAGGCCAGGTGTTTGTGCTATTGCCTATGAATAAAACATATACCTATATATGATCCTATAGATATTTTTTTTGTGGGTGAGGGGTGCTTGAATCCTTTCTAAAATTGTCCATCCGTCTTCTGAAAAACTTCAGGTTAACTGTCTCCCCAGCTTGTTTGATTTAGCTACATAAAACAGTCACTGGAGAGTCAGGTGCAAGGCTGCTGGCACAGACAATAAGACATCTTTTTTTTTTCTTAATATCTTGATGTCTCAGAAGTATCTTTAGTGTGATCTTCTGATTGCTGTGGTGTGTGGGTGGGGTTTTTTTGGTGTTGTTGTTGTTGTTTTTGCCTCCCAATCTGCTATTTTGCAGAAGGTAATAATAAATACTGTACCTGCTCCCTTCCCCCTTCTTCTTTTTGTCCCCCAAATAAACCTGGGAATGTACGTGAGGATCTTGGAACAAGCATTTTGGAAGTATTTGGTTTGCATGTAGAGAAAGGAAGGGAAAAACAGACTGTGGTTGGGTGTTTCACTGAAATGTCAGTGCCTTTGCCCGCTAGGGTTATCTACAGAATGGGCTGTCTGCTAAAGGTTATGTGTTTTCAGCTACTGGAACATGATCTAACAGGTGTATTGTTTCCTGAAATCACAGTTCCTGTTTGTTCAGGTTCTTGAGCCCTACTCTTGGGAATTTTGCCTGTGGGTGTATATTAGATATATTAAATACTCTGTTAAATAGATGTATTTTTCCAAGTTGAATTCGCACGTGAGGCTAGTTTCCAGTACCATAACGTCTAAATTCTATTAGGTGTAAGAGGTCGTCCTTTGAGATATTACCCATCGCATCAGGTCGGGCTTTACAGTATGAAGTGTTGTTGGGAGTAAAGAGGGCTCTTCTCCTTATGTTTGGTTTTCCCTGCAGCACTGAAAATGGTCCTGAATTTTATCAGTTCCATGTAATGTAGAGAGGAGCTGATGAAAGCAAAGCTTGAACAGTGGATTTGCATGAATCTGGTGTTTCCTGTCAGAAGCTTTCTCTGCCTTAAGTAGAGGAACCCTGCAACCACTTGCAGTGTCTTTGCTTCAAGTGAATCCAATTGAAATTCTCCCTTTGATGAGCTAGCTAAGCTTACATCTTGGACTGTCCTAGGTTACTTTTCTGAAAATAAAAATTAAAAAAATAGGAAAAAAGCACCTATCAGAGTTTTACAAAATGAAATATGCCATAATCACAGTGTCATTTTGGCGCTCTGCTTTGGGGATACTCTTGATCGACTGTTTGGTGAAACTTTTGGTGAGACTAAGCGCACGCTTAAAAAGGAACACCAGCTTGAAGCATGGATGCAATTCCTGGTTTTTAACACTGTTAAAGTTGAAGGCATTTGTCTTTAACATTTGAGTGCTTCTTGTAGAAGGTTTCTTCCTGTTTTCTTCTCAGACGTTTGACTGCCTGTTGATGCAGTAAATTAACCCATAAAAATGCTAATCATAAATGTTTAATTGTATAGAGAAAATGGTGAAAGAAAAATTAACAAGCTTTTTCTTTGGTCTTAAATGCCAGTGAAAGAAAATGTTCTGTGAACTGAATATGTTTGAAATTTCATATCTTACTAAAATAGTTTTTTCATCTTTCTTAGGATGTCTTGTATACTGTGTGCAACCCTGTTGGAAAAGTTCAGCGCATTGTTATATTCAAGAGAAACGGAATACAAGCTATGGTTGAATATCCTTTTGGAATTGTTTTTTTCCTGTAGGTTCTCAGTTGCAGATGGGATTTAACATGAGAATGATGACATCATTATTTTTCTATAAAAATGACGTGTATAAGTGCTATTTTACTTCAAATACATATTAGAAATTACAATGTCTTAGATTAAAAAAAAAGTCTCAAAATTACATTGTTTTTCTGACAAGTGTTCTTGGTCACCATGTTTATAGGTGATCCTAAGGCTAATAGTTGCAGACATGAAATATTTCATGGATTTGACAACACATTGTACACAGAAGTTTCATGGTTTCTGCCTGGATTGATTGGGTAAGGGCATGCAAAAGTGTAGTCTGACTTCTTTAAACTCTTCTAAAATAGTTCTAATATGTAGTGCTTATCTTTCTGTTCTGACTTAATGAAACGTGTGACCAACTTAGGCCTCCTTGACCTGTTTATCATGTGTTGAGGAAATTTGCTGTTCTGTTATCATACTGTTTACTGTATTTGTAGCACTATGTCGTACGCAGGATGAATGTTCAGAGTTGTTAATGTGTTACTGCGGTTTGCAAGGTCCAAAGTCTGATATGATTAAGCCTTAGTTTATAAAACTCTAATAGACCATTCTGATCACCCTCCTTTTTTGTAGCTGCTATTTAGAGAAATTAGATATCCCGGAAAAAATTGTATTGAACTCTCACACACTCTGTTTTGACTTCAGCTACTACCAGTGTGGCAAGCTTTATTGGTGCGTTTTTGTAACATACTTAACAACTTAACCCGTGGCTTCATTGATCATTTGCCAGGCACAAAGAATTGCCCCAACTTCCATAAAAGCAAACTAATTGCTCTTTAGCTCTGAGGAAGACATAAGCTGTGCATCCCAACAGGCAGCGGTTTGACTTGCTATGATAGTGTTGCAAATTTGTGGCAAGCGCTCTTTTGTTCAGATGACTTTTTGTATAGCTGGGGGGGGTGGTTCTCTGTCTTGTGAAAGTGTAAGGAAGTTGTGGGAGAGGATCCTGGGTATATACGCTCTTAAAATCTACCGTACTGCCTCTCCTTTGGATTGAAATCTGCAACATGCCTTTTATTAAAAACAAGCAAACAGAAAAAAACAGCAGTTGAAAGAAACCCCTCAAATATGAACAAAGTAATGCAGCAATATAGGTGTGCAGTTTGGGGAAAAAAAGTCTTAGGTGAGCTTCAAGGCACGCCTTATCTGAAGAGGTTCCAAAAATTATTAAGTTTCATTGCTAATTGCCATGCCGATCACTTTTGCAGATGTGCTCCCACAGTTCTAGCCAGCTTCTAACCTTAGAGGTTTGGAGAACTTGACTCTTCTCACTTTTCTTTTTGACAAGCTCAAGGCAGCTGAACCACTTGCACTGTGGATTTACGTCTTGGTGGAGGAAGCTGGACCGCATTGAATATAGTAAAGCACAAGGGACATAGTACAGAGTACTTTCAAAATTTCACTGAATTATGTCAAAGGATGGCACAAGATGTCTGGCCTGCTGCAGGATTTGGGCTTTCTGGCACAGTATGCTATTGAATACATATGAGGCCATGGATTGCTGTGCTCCAAGGCTCTTCATGCTCAAGCACATGTTTCTGCTACTAATAGAATTGATCTGGGAGTATCTAGGGGATATGAAATAACCTGCATGTTGGGGCCTGGTCCATGCATCTGCCTTGAGCAGTGGATTTAAAGAAAACTGCTTGTCGTATTTTTGATGCAAGATTTTCTTTCTCCCCCCCCCCCCCCCATTCAAAATATATCTTTTGGTTCTGTGGTTTATTTGGCTAACAAGCTACAAAAGATGTGCTCTTTCTTAGTTCATCTCATTGTAAAGTTACTGAGCTCATGACTTTCCCTAGGCATCCTTCTTTAGCTGGAGCTAGCTGTAAGAATGCATGCATGGTCTTAAGTCATGCTTTCTTGCCCCAAAGCTCCCATCCCTTCCCAAAAGACTCAGCTTGAACTTTTCCCTTCTGGTTACAGTTCAGATATTCTCTAGGCTTGCTGGTAACTTTTTATGTCCGCTGATTAAACTTACCAAATCCACCAGAATATCCCCTTTCAGTTTTGTGCACACCTAGAGTGTTTGTCTTTTAAAAACTGCATAAGCTCAGAACATAAAGCGTGCATCTATATAATCCACCCCGAAGAACCTATTAATGTATGAATGGTCTCACCTTGCACCACTTACACCTCAGAAACAGATGCTGAACTTGAGTTAAACCTGAGAACTTTTGGGAACTTTTCTGTGTGTACCTTGTGGTCATTTTAAATTAGTCTGTTCAGAATTTTTATAAGGTATGGTCTTGGCAAAATACATGCAGGCTACAGAAATAAAACCATTTTAGGGCAAAGGGGCGTGAAGGAGAAATCTGGAGAAAAAAATCCTTAACGTGATGTGTATGTTTGAATCAGTTTTTTGTGCCCAGAAGGCGAAGGCTGCACTAAATGGAGCAGATATCTATGCAGGATGCTGTACACTAAAAATTGAATATGCAAGGGTAATGCTCGTACCTTCTCTCTTAATTTTGCTCACAATGTATGTATAGTCCAGACTTAACTTTTTTCACTTTTACTTTATTTGAACAGCCAACTCGACTTAATGTCATTAGAAACGACAACGATAGTTGGGACTACACTAAACCGTATCTGGGCCGACGAGGTAGGTTTTTATACGTTATCGCTGTAGATGTTTGACTATACTAATAACAGTCCTCCACACGTGGTCAGGCTGTGTCGCAATAGTCATTCCAAAGCGAGCCAGTGCTGCTGAAGGCTGTGCCGCACAAGCAACCTGTAACCCAGGAAAGTAACCCTGAGCCCTAGTGCCCCCTACTGCCGTGTGCTTGAGCCACTTAGTTCAACAAGGAGCCCACACCTGCAAGCACGTTCGCAGTTCTCAAGGACTTGCATTTCTCCAAGCAGCTCTCTCTCTTTGGAGGAGAGGAAACCTGATACAGACTATTCCTTACAAACTACAAACTTGCACACTGCTTCTCCTTGGAAAGGACTCTTTTTTTTTTTTTCCCCCTATGTTGGACGAGGCATTAAGAAGGATAGAGGACTTCAGCAGGCTGACTCTACACTTCATCATGCACCACATCGGCATCAGCAAAAAAAAACCAAACAAACAAACCCTCTGAAAAACCTCAGACTTGCAATTCACCTTGTCTGCATACTGCATGCACCACCACCACAAGTTTTTAAAGGAGGACACTTTCAGTACTTCAGATTTGTATGGGATGAATAACATGATAGACTGTACCCGTTCTGTTCAAGTTTGTATGTATGCTGGTCTTATTTCCCTTAAAATTACAACTGAAAAATTGAGAATCTCCAAAATTAAGAACCTCTTTTGTTGGTATCATCGATGTTGTTGTAAAAGTTTTATTGCTTGCTGTATGTGAGAGTTGAATTCATTCTTAACAGTGTAAATATTGTCTAGTAATAGGGAAACTTGATCCTTATCGGTAGGTAGCTGGGACTGAGCAGTGCAATATCAAATAGGTCCCCTCAGTTATATTTAAGTATTCGGAACAGGGAGATTCATACCTGGTACAGGCATATTGTCTCTTAAGTACTCAGCTGTAAAAATTACCCAGAGCTTAACTCATGTTAGTGGAAATTATGCCTATACATGTAAAGACAAACTGCTGTGTAGCCTAACACTTGTAAAGCGTTTATCTTAAGAAAAAAAAGAAAAAAAATTTGTAACTATCGAGTGCAGTGTTTCGTAACTTATGTACAATAATGTTTGCAATGTAAAGTTAGACAAGTGAAGACAACATGTCTAAGATAGAGTATCTATCCATCAAAGGCTATATGAGAGCCAGGGCTTTGGCTATCTCAAATGACGTGCACTTTCAAAGTAATTCTATAGAGACGCTGGGCTTGTAAACCTGTTGTACAACTAAAAATGCAGGGTTTGAATTTTCAAAATGAAGTTCTTGTAAAAGGTTAACAAGGGAGCTACAGTATTGGTTGCAGCTTGTAGAATGTGAATATTTGAATCGGGATTCAAGTTTTTTTCCCAAATTCCAGAGTCAAAAAGTGACTTTGAAGAAACTCAAAGGCAAGAAAAAGTCTGAAGGATTAATTCGACCCTTGTGTCTTTTGATTATTGCAATGTTTTGAGATTGAGCTATAACATCATGCATCTAATTACATTACATAATTGGTCTGCAGATAGATATGGCTGTATGAACTAGATGTTCCCCGAGCAAAACAAACAAACAAACAAAAAAAACCCAGTGGAAAATGAAAACTTAACATAGGTATGGCTTGTTTTTTCTCGAGAACTCTGACTCTACTCTTTTCCTTTTTGGTTACTTTGAGTGCCTGTCTGTTTTCTGTACATGATTTTACTAACCCTAAGAAAAAAGGGATTAAATTTATATTATATACCATGATTTTTCTTTAATTGTGGCCTGCATCCATTGGTCTAAAAAAAATGAGAATATGAATAGTTGAATGAACTCTGCAATATAGTCGAGAAAGCAGGTATTTAGAGCAGTTACATCCACGAAGTAATCCAGGACTTTTCTGTAAGTGTTTTAGTATGTGTGCTTCTACTGGTGGGGTTCTGAGTTCAGCAAACAAAATCTTAGCCCAGAGGAGCTTTATTCTGAGGACAAGCATGCTAGTACATCCTTTCTATCAGTAAAAGCTCAAAGAAACCAAAGTTTGTTTCTTGTAGGCTGAAATGTATCTCCTGAAACTTAGAGTTAGGCTACTGTAGTTCTGTGTGAACAGACATCAAGCTCTGAGCAGAATCCAATACAATCAGTAAATGCAGTGACAAAGTTTCCACTGAAGTAAGAATTTCACTCCCCCACCCCCTTAGCTTAAGGCACAGAGGAAATTCATTTTGCTAATGATTTTTTAAAAGGACTATTTTTAGTTCTGTTTGGTAGCTAAGTACTTACTTCCCCTGAAAGTTTCTCCACTTAAGTAGGCTTCCTAACAAATGCCTGCTACTATATTGCATTAGATTGAACCAAAAAAAGCCTGTCCTTTTATATTTTTCTTAGACAGAAAGCTCAAACCATAGTTTGGGCATTTCTTTTGGTGGTAATACCAGCTTACTCAGCTTCTGTATTTCCCCTAAGTTTGTCCTACTGCTGCCCCTGAGGCTCAAGAATCTGATTTATTAAAAAAAAAAAAAGCTGGATTATTATAATAAAACTTCTCTTTCAGGATTATTTTTAACATAGATCAGTGTTTAGGTCTATTTCATTGCCTGTTTGTGCAAATATTTGTACTGGCACAATCAAGGGACTTAGTTCAAGGAAGCAACAAGTGTGGTGAAAGGAGAGGGCAGTGGACTGCTCTGCCACCAGGAGGAAATATTTGTCAAACTATGCTCTCCCAGCACTTTTTATTCCAAGGTTGCAGTCCTTTACTGTGCACACTTTCAAAGGATTCAGCTCCACGGACTAGAATTACAAAGCTGATTCTTCTGAAAGATTATTACTGCGTACAGTGTAAATGCTCAAAATAACCACTAAGACTGCCCATCTACTTTCCCCAGCTAAGAAGTTCAGAGCTGTCACCCTGAAGGGGGAATGGAAAACAGAACTTTATTTAATTGGGGAATCAATTGCAGATAAAAGTAGTCTTCCTTCTGTATGTTTGAAAGCAGTCAGTACTCTTTGCTCTCGAATCTTTATTGCCAAAGTAATTGTCTGACTTGAAACCTGTCCTCAAAATCCTGAGGAGAAAGGGCACACGGGTTTTCATCTCCCACTGTGTATTGCCTAATGTGAATAGTTCCTGGTTTTCAGGGGAAGCATCTCCAGCTGCATTGGGCTGGAGATGCCATTTTCAGCAGTCATATTTGAATTTGGGGGAACTGTCGCAAATTGAATATTTTGTCCCACCTTTTCAATGTGGCTTTTCAAGAACAGATTTCTTTTTTAAAATGTGAGAAATGATTTGTTGCTTATCTTAAAAAAAAAAAAAAAAAAAAAAGTTCAGATTTTCTTTGCCATGCAGCATGTATCTGATTAGAAAACACTGCTTTGACTATGATGCACTGCTTTCCTCCAGTAATGTAGACCCCTTGCTTAACTTTATATCATAGAGAACTGGGTTTTCTTAAAGGATTGACCATTGGTTAAGTGCATTATTCAGTGATGTTTTTCTTCAATTGACCTGTCATATGCTGCTGATAATGCAATAGTGTACAATCCTTTCAGCATGCCCTTAAAACAGTAGGTGTTCTGTAAATATATATGTACACATATGTAATGCTCTCTGTTTACTGATTATGAAACCGTGTAATACAGGTTGTTGTTGGCTTATGCTGAAACTTCTTGAAAGAAGCCCACTTTGAAAATGTGTTGCTGTTGAAGCTAATATTATGATTCAGGTACTGTCTTTCAAAAGTACTGCATTTCAAATTTGTTTTAAGAGACGCATAGGTAAATCCTGCTGTATGGTGTTATCTATAATAATGTGCGATGTCTGTTTAGGAGAACTACTGGGTATTTCCATAGACTTTAAATGTCTGCATCTCTTTGGCCACTATCCCCTCCCTTCCCCAATCAACTTAAGTGGTATTTATTATACAGATGAATCTTTTAATTTTGGTGTCCAAGGGCTACAGCTTGTGGTTTTAAACATATAACGAATGAGAAATTGCTTATAAAGTTAACAAGGACTCAAATTACTTTTTTGCTTCTTATATAGAAGCACTGTGTCTTAACTTGAGAAATCAAGTGCATACTTGTCCATATTAAATTGTTTTCTTTCCCTTCCCACATGTTAGACAGAGGGAAGGGCCGCCAGAGGCAAGCTATTTTGGGAGAGCACCCATCGTCATTTAGACATGATGGATATGGTAAGTAACGTAGGATCGCAGGTGGCAATAACTTCTGCACATGTTATGTGGAATTCTAAATATTTAGACAATGCATAACCATAAATTTCTCTACAGCATGTATAGTTCAATATTACACTATACATGTGGTGCTGTCAGTCCATATTCTAAAAATGCTAGTGGTAGACTGAAATCCATAGTGCACTTATTACAGTAACGCTATTTTCATGGAGAGCATCCGGCTTTACAAATGTATTTCTTTGAAGAATGTTTTTTGTCAGCTGCCATCACCATAGGCAATGGATAGAAAATAACATCTGTACTGGGAATGCAGCTTTCTTCTAGAAAATGCAACACAGCTTGATAAATGACTTAGTGCAACCCAGAGCTCTTTGGTTTTGCATGCAGAGCTACTATTTGTGTGCTTTGTGTTTCTCTGAATGTAGCTGATTCTGAAAAGTACAGCCATGTCCCTACATAAGAAGGATGTTTTAGAATTACTGCTATAAAGTTCAGGTAGCAAGTGATGCAGTTGTTACCTGTGCTATCTACATAAAGATCTGCCACCACTCTCATGACTTGCATGAGAAAATGGTATCAAGGGTTAGATGTGACTTTTCTTTATTTACTGTCTTAACTGTCAGAGGCAATGTGGTTTGTCTTGCCTCTTTCTTTGTAAATGTATTATTTTACCACGTAGGTCAACCTTCTACCTAGTCTTCCAAAGGCTCTTCAAATCTGCAGAATTTTCAAGTTCCAACTTGTATTCACTGTTTTTTGGGGAGGGGAGTTTGTTCTTCCAATGTACACTTCTGATGTACCCTTTCACCTTAACTAATATGGTTACCTCTTCCTTTACCATTGTCTCACTTCCATTACTGTTTTTTGCTGGAAAAAACTGCAAAAGGTGCCTTTTATACTCCATGTTATTTATCGACTCAGAAGAACAGAGATCCTCTCCAAACCTCCTTTTTTTTTCTGTTGTTTACAGAAAATATCAGTAAAGTATTGCATACTAATAGTGTCTCTTCCTTTAAAAAAAAAAAAAAATTGCTTCATTCAGTGAAACCTATCATTTCACCTGTAGTGGAAATTAGGACGGCTTCTGTTTGTAGTAGTGCTGAGTTTTAGGTACTTGTGTTTTTTTCCAAATGAGCTGTTTGCAGAAAGGTAGTCTTCTGTCTTAATGTCTTGTCTACAGAACCTAGCTATATCACCTTGTCTCCTGATGCCAGGCAAAAAAAATAGCTGCTTCTGTTTTGTTTTCTCCTTCCTCCTTTATAATACTTACTTTGGTGCCACGTAGCTCTATCGGTAAACTTGACTATAGAGATGACTTTATCTTAAATATTTTTTTTTGATGGCTTTATGTTTAAATTTTTGGTAGGATGCTGGGGGAGAGACTGCGTTAAGCAAACTTTTTGGAGGGGTATAACCTGCAACTTGATCAATCATCAAAATGATTAGTGAAATACCTTTGTTGCTCATGTATAAAACAATACTATGAAACATCTTCCTTCTTATATGGTAATATAAGAACAGACTCAAAACATTAAAGGGAACAGAAGAGGTCTTGTTTTTTAAAATTAGAAAAAGAGTTAATGGAACTGCTGTACTCTTTTTTTAATTATGCATTATATATGTGGGCTTCAAAGCATGATTAAGTAGTGAAACTTGTGTTTCAAGTAACACAAAAACATGATCTCTCATCCCCTTAGGGTCACATGGTCCTTTATTGCCCTTACCGAGCCGGTACCGAATGGGATCTCGGGACACTCCAGAACTCGTTGCTTATCCATTGCCCCAGGCATCGTCCTCTTACATGCATGGTGGAAATCCTTCTGGTTCAGTTGTTATGGTCAGTGGGTTGCATCAGCTAAAGATGAACTGTTCAAGGGTCTTCAACCTGTTCTGCTTGTATGGAAACATTGAGAAGGTAAGGCATCATTTATAAGAAACTTAGAGGCTGCTATACTGAAGCCAAATATGTCAGTTTAGTTGTTTTGGAAAAGACATGGCTGAGATGATCTAAAAATATTGTCTGACAATATGTAAAATCCTTAGTTGTGCTGTTCATTGCATTGTCATTTTTTCTTTATCTACCTCAGGTGAAATTTATGAAGACTATTCCAGGCACAGCACTGGTTGAAATGGGCGATGAGTATGCTGTAGAAAGAGCTGTCACACATCTCAACAATGTCAAATTATTTGGGAAGAGGCTTAATGTCTGGTAAATATGCAGTTTATTACTTTAATAGTCTGCTACTGAGGAGATGTGATGAGGTTACAGAGGGAGGGTATCCCCTTGCTTTGTCATCGTTGTTACAGTTATGATTTCCTATTTGCAACTACTTTTTTTTTTTTTGAGTAAAATACAAATAAGTTGTAAATTTGACAGCTGACCATTTCAGTAAAAACTTATGTTAATAATGTATATAGGCGTTATCTAGCTTGCCTGTTAATAAGACATGTTACCGAATACAGTTTATCGCCCTTTCCACAGCTTTTAAGGAAGATATCAAATCCAGCTCATCTTGTTCTCCCTTTATTTCAAGTTGTTGAAAAGAAATGTCAGCTCTGTTCCAATTCCATCGATACTCTGTGTGCAAAGTCTTAATTGTTTAAGAAACTTTAACTGTATATCCTTAAATTCCAGTGTTTCCAAGCAGCATTCAGTAGTTCCAAGCCAGATATTTGAGCTGGAGGATGGCACAAGTAGTTACAAGGATTTTGCAATGAGTAAGAACAATCGCTTCACCAGTGCTGGCCAAGCATCTAAGAACATCATCCAACCACCCTCTTGTGTGCTGCATTATTATAATGTACCCCTGTGTGTTACTGAAGAAACCTTTGTAAAGGTAGGCAACTGAAACGACTGCGGCATATAGGGATACTGGGCTTCATCCTAGCTTTATACCCTGTGTTACTTTTAAAAAAGCAAATAACTGGGATAGTTATAGGATAGCAACTGGAAGATAATTGATTCTTAAAATAGGCTTGTAGCCTCTATATATAGAAGTTGCTATATTTCTGCAATATCTGGCACCTCTCTCTCTTTCTCTCTCTCTCTCTCTCTCTCTCTTTTTTTTTTTATATTGTTATTATGAGAAACAAGATTTTTGGAAGTAAAGTTGAAGAGCTTAATGTGGTTTGTGTGGAAAAGACATGTAGAACAAGAGCAAGACTACAGTCCACAAGGGATTTATCAGCTCCCTGAGGTGGTTGCTTTAATGACTGCTAGGATGTTTCGGAATGGCGAGAAACATGCACATGGAACAGTTTGCATAGTTGGGTCCTAAATGAATTCTGGATGCTTAAAAACATTCTGGATGTGATGCTAGGCCTCTTACATGAAGGCAGCAGTACAACTGATGACAGTTCAGTGAATTCTTCTTTTCAGTCTCCATGTGAAAGTTAATTCTGGTTCATGAATGGTGTGTCTGTGTGTGTGACTTCTGAGCTATTGAATTGCAGTGGGAATGTCAAAAAGAAAGATGTTTTTACTTAGATATCTTTTGTTTGAGGCAATAGTGGTATTTGTACTCTAATAATTGTGTTGTGCCTATAAGATTATATTTATCATGAGAGCACAGATATAGAAGCCCTGTTTTGCAGACTACAGAATGGTATTCTAAAGAGTTTCCAATCTTAGTGTTTCTCAGAACAATCATTTGCCATAAATTCATGGAAACTCTCTTAAAGAGTCAGTATTTTCTTTTGTGTCTCTTCCAGGAAATGTTGCAATTTTTGCAAATAGTATTTATGTGCGTTTTTATTGAAGTTTTACCTCTTATTTTATTTTTGTGGCAGTTATGTGAGGATCATGAAGTTCTCAGCTTTATTAAATACAAAGTGTTTGATCCAAAACGTAAGTAAATCTTGACCTATTCAAGGGGTTCTTCAAGCTCTGGTTTTGAAAAGAGCATACACTGGCAGCAGACATTACTGATACCCTTTCTCCCCCCCCCCCTTTTTTTTTCTTCACTCTGACAGCTTCTGCCAAAACACTCTCTGGTCTGTTGGAATGGGAATGTAAGACAGATGCAGTGGAAGCCCTCACCGTACTTAATCACTACCAGATAAGAGTCCCAAGTAAGTCAATCTTGCTCATTTTTTATTTCTATTAAAGAACAAACATGTTTTCTTTTTTTTGGTATTGTCTTTGCTGTAAAATGTGAGGCTTCAGTAGCTCCATCTCTGCAGCTAAAAATTGCTTTTTTGTGTGTGTGTGTACGTGTGTGTGTGTGTGTGTATATTTTATGTATATAGTATATTATGTAATCCTCTATAGGTTAATATCCATTAGACTCTTTCTGAATGAGAATCTTCCTCACAAGTCAAACTGTGGGGCCAAGCTGAGTTTATCTCAGTCTAATAGGAGTGGAGAGGGTGTTCACCTGCTAGACATGCACAGTGGGCCAGATCTGCACTGTACAGTAAAGATAGTTTAAACTATTAGGCACGGGGCTAGATTCCAAATTATATCTGTAAACTTCTGCAATAATTCCATTTATTACAGTAAACTATCTTCTCCAAATTATTATGAATTTGTCTCTTCCTGGCAAGTCTTAATAGTTTGTTTAAACCTTTCTTATCTATGCTCCCCACCGTTTTGTCCATCCTCTTGATAAGGAACTGAAATTACTTCAGGGGCAGGAATTTTCTTAAGGTATTGTTAACATACTCCTCACAATTTTGTATTTATCTGTCGTTTTGGAGAGGTGGTACAGACAAGAGAAGAATTTGCTCTTTTAACATGAAAAAAGACATACCGTAATGTAGAATCAAGTCTACTTATTAGAGGAAAATACAGAGTATGTTAAAACAAGGGCCACCGATTAGGACTTGCTGTAATAAGGTTGCCTGAGGTGGGCCGAGCCAGGAGGACGTATTTTCCGTGACCTAAGAGTAGTAACTGTGTGCTGCTGTCTGTGGCCCTTGGCAGCCTTTCCGAATAGAGAGGGGTGGTTGTATGCTTTGCTTTCTGGAGAGGCCTGAAGGGGTAGACGGCCTGCTCTTCCTTCTCTCTGTCAAAGATGTAGAATACTGTCCAGTGCCACCCCATCTCCGACAGAAGTGCCACATGCTGAGTCTTGACTTCCTTATCTATCTGTGCCCTTTTGCCTGTTAAGTACTGATTTTTCTAAATAGTTTAGAAGGGAGGAGGAGCAATAATAATGGTAGGGTGTCTTTTTATTGCATACAGTTCAACAGTTAAAATGCTGTCTGCGTTCCCTTGCGATCAAATCCATCCCTTTGTTTCTCTACCAAAAAAAAAAACCGCTGGTAGACTATTAAAATGCAAAAACCCCAAACCCCTGTTTACAGGGCAACAGGTGTCTGCAGGCCATTCTTTTTTGGGAGAAGCATTAAACCTACAGAATTGGTAAATTTGTCAGACTGTGCAAGGTGCCTTGATCAGCAAGAGCGCCACAGAGTGCAGTGTACTGAGTATGTTCTTTGCCTCCTGACAGATGGCTCCAACCCTTATACCTTGAAGCTTTGCTTCTCTACTTCATCCCATTTATAGAGAAGAGGACAGCATGTTAAGAGCTACGTTCACCTCGATTTGCAAGTCTGAAACTACACTTCATTCACAAAGCTCTAAAGTGGTTGCTCTAACGTTGCCTTGTTTCAACTTAATTCTAATATCTTTTATCTTGTTTTATAATAAATGGATGTTCCTTCATAAATACAAAACAGATTTTTTCCTCTTTGCCTCTGAGAAGTACATGTTGTAAGCTAACTACAAAGTTTGTATTTCATTAATGTAATACTTTCAAAAGTCTAAAGAAACACCAGTAACATATACAAGATAGTGTACCATTCAGACCCTAAAATGTCAATTGTTTTCTTCAAAAAATGAAATTTATTTGCATTTTTGATGTTGAAGATTAGCAAGTATTTTTCCATTTGTAGTCTTAATTGGCAGATAGAACTATTACATCAGAATTTTAAATGTAGAACTTGTTTTTCAGTATGTTAAGTAGTGAAGTATGTTGCAATAAATACTAAAAAAGCTTGTATTTATAAAATGCTTAAATCAGGTTAATGTTGCACATACTGAATTTTAAGTAGTATAGATTTAGTTGATTTATATTCCAAACAAAGCTAACGTAGAAAATAATAAGTATGTACACGTGTATGGTGTGAATTCATACTTATTTAAAGTGGTTTTGTTTTTGTTTTTTTTAAAAAAAACTATTTTCCATTTGCATTAGCATGATGCTATCTATAGCTAGTCCCACCGTAGGGGCCTTTTTAAAATTAAAATTGCAAGCCTGTATCAGTGTGTTCATCCTCATTTTCCATAACTTAAACTTAATCTTTGGTGTTTAACATATCCTCTTAACTTTTTTAATATTGGTTATGACTTATTAAATGGTAAAAGTTGGATATGTGAGAACAGAAGATTGATCACAACAGAACAAAGGTGGTAAAAGTAGTTAAAACAAAAGGCAAGCCCCACCATACTGTCTCATACCTGGATTGTTAATTTGATTTACACTTGATGTTTGTATCAGTGTTTTGTTTCCTTTTGTCTGATTTTTATTTTATACTTCTGTTATGATGATAAAAGGATGCATAGGGTGAATAGACTTGGCTAGCTTCTCACTTGCACTGATCTAATGTAGGTGGGATTCAACTAACATGCTTCTCATTAATTTCACGTCATGTAATTAAATGAGAAATATTTTGTTTTGGGGAAGATGATTTGTTTTGTCCTCAATTCTCTGTTCCAGCACTGGAGTTGCCGTCTTACTCGGGCCCAACCCCAGAAATGGGTATCCAAGCATGAACGTTTGGAAGCCATTGTCCATGTTTGTTCCCCTTTCTGAATATGCAACAAACTGCTTAGTGCTTTTTTCAATCTGTTCTTAGTGATCAAAGAAAAGTTACTTTATCAGCCATTTTATCTTGCATTTTATCTTACATGTTCTTTGTCCTGTCTTCAAGTGCAGGATTATTCATGCAAGTACGCTTGCCTTTGAGAGAGTATGTTGCAGTCTGTTTACAGACGGTGGGTATTGCACACATCTTTAAATACAGGCTAGACTTTCCCCACTCTTAATTTCAAGGTAGAAACACCTAACCAGACGGGGGAAAATGAGTCAGCTGTCCTTCAGGTTTTCCAGTCAGCAATGATTCGGTTTCATCCTGGCTACCCCCATTTCGTTCATGCCTCTGGTAATGAGTATTTCAGGAATTCAAAGCATGCTGCTAATATGTCCGTACCAGGAACCAAGGGACGGACAGCTGCACTTCGTTTGGCAGCCCTTGTTTCATGTTGCCTTCTGCATACAGTTTGGAGTAATAATGGCCTCCCGCCCGGTCTGTGGCAGACTTGCTTTTTAGGGGCACTTGCTTTCAGCCTCACTGCTTCTGCCTCAGAAATTGCTTCTGGAGAGCTCCAGTCGAGAAGGCTACATGCCGTACCTTGCCCTTTGCCAGCAGAAATGCTGGGTGCTCGTGAAACGTTCTGCGCTGCCTAGCATTTTGACTGTAAAAGGTCTTCTCCCAATCATTCATTTCTCTTCTGTCAGCTTGAATGTTCTGTGGAAACGTGTTTCTCTCGTCATAGCTTGCATTAGTATTAGTATTAATGTAGTTCAAGAAGTCAGAAGTTTTGTAGTTGAATATTAAAAACAGTCATGTTATCTGCTGGTCCTGTTTGGGATGTAGGATGAGTGACCCTAAAACATTCAGGTTTTTATAGAAAAGCACTTTAATGTTACCATATTCTCCATGGATCACAGCCTTCAGTGCCTAAGATGTCTTGATGAAAGGCATCTTTCCTGTGGCTGCTCAGATCAGACAGAGGACAGACTAGTTCTAGGCGTTTCCGAGAGGATTTTCTATCAGCTGGAGGTCCCCATTCTCCAAATGAGAATAGCCTGTACCACATGGGGAAGAGAAGAGAGGAGACTGAGAAACTGTTCATACTTCTTTCTCCTTAAAACAATCATTGCGTTCATGTGAAAGTTGAGAATAGGAAAGATTCCTTGATAGTATTTTGCTGTAAAAAGAAAATAGGTTCTCCTGGGCCTAAATGGATGGGTGCTCCTCCTAGGGGAGGAATTAAGCTGGTGGTCTCCTTCCACAGTCAGGGTCCACGTTCACCTATAATCTTTGCTCATTAGAATGGAGCCAAAATAGTGGGACAGGTAAAGAGTTGCTCCAAGGGGGTGAGGTTTGTGTGGTGTTTGGCAGCCTACCACTTGTACTTGTTAGATTAAATTAAAGCACTAAGGTCTCTTGATGCAATTTTTCTGTCCCTTTTGCATAAGCCATACACCCAAATTAGTGAACATTGCTATGCAGATTTCCTGCGTGTAAGCAGTTAACATTTGCATTGTAATATATTCATGACAGTTCCAGTATGTTTTTCTTTAAAAAAAAAAAAAAAAAAAAAAAGCTTATTTTTTCTAATTGACCACCTTTCATTGGAGGTAGATGATATATTGAAGTGGAGATCTTTTCATCTTCTCTCATGGTACCATAATCTTTATTTATTTCCCCTTATAAGGGGAAGAAGTGGGAAGAGTTGCTTTTTGACTTTCTATACCACCACAGTAAGGTAGGTAGAGTGTGTTGCTAGGGTGATATAAGAAAGGATATAAAAGAAACCATTTAGGAAATGTTTGGGTGTTTTGCTTTATAAAAGGAATGATGCAATTTAATGTGGTGTCACTAAGTCTGTCTTTCAGTAAGGGATAATGTTTGGGGTAAGCTGGCTTGTAACTGGCTGAAACCCTCCTTGTTGTAATTAAATGCAACTTGCTCCTTTTTCTTGCTGTGTGTTTTCTTGTGAACAGAGCTTGAACTTGTTTGAATCTCACAGTGGCTTAGGAAGAGACGCTCAGTCTCTTCTGTTAAATAATACACCTAAGTCTGGGAACACAAACACACTTGTTTAAATATTTTTTCATCTCTGGGATGTGTTTAAAAATCTTTTGGATTTTTTGCATCTTCTTTTGAAGATGGTGTGTTCTTGCATCTGTAGCTCCTTGGGGGTTTTAGCCACTCCAGTTATTTATATTTATGCAGCGTATTGGTTTGCCTTCTTCTGCCACTTACAGAGGTGATATTAATCTCTAAAATCTTGTTTGACCTAACCTGGCTTTGGCCAGAAATAGCGTGTGAGAAGACACGGGTAAATAAAACATTGGGTATGGGCTCAGCTTCCTGTGAAGAGTTCCTGAAGTGGAAAATATCATCATTCTGGTTTCGACCTTAAACTAGATGCAACTGTTCAAAGCCTTTCGCCTCTACAGGTCTGGAATCCAAAAGTTAACGTTGGAGTCCTGCTGTGACACTTGTCTCGTGGTGGTTACCCGTGCCAGTACGCGTGTTTGATGCTATGGCCGAGCAACGCCCTGGCATGTTGTCACAGAAGAGTTCATTTTCCCTGCTAAATATACTGCCAGCTATAAACATCTGTCAACCTTCAGAAAACAAATCTGTGAATTTGGATCCACCTAGGAGGTGGATATTAAACTGCAGCCAGGTGAAGTGGCCTGATGTGTGGGATCTCACCTAAAGGCTGTCCTGTCTTCAAAGACATGTGTTCCTCACTTCCTTCGTTTCCTCTAGTTTGTTGTGTCATTTTTCTTCTTAATTGTTAAGACCACATGTTTTAAATTAATCTAGGCTTTATCCCAACCTACCTATGCCTACTGTTTCAATGGTCTGGGAGGGGACTAGAATGTGAAAAATGTTGATTTTATTTACCAAGGAAGTCTGAGCTGAGGAATAGTTGGTGTCCTTCTGCATCTGTTAAAAAAAAAAAAAAAAAAAAAAGTCCTGTGTTTTCTCACCTGTTTCACCCTATATGTGCTCACTAAAGAGTAAGGTAGTATCTTGTTCTCCATTGCATCATTAAAACTGGCACTTGTGGAGAGGGGTGATCAGCTGTGCGCAGGTGGTGACGTGCCTAACCTACTGTTCCGATTCCTTCTAAAGCTGGCAGGGAGCATAGTCTGAGGAGAAAATAAAGTGTTCGGGGGGGTGGTGATGGTGAGGTCCCCAAGTTTTACCAGTAAAGCATCTGATACAATAAAAGCTGAAGCATTTCCATTTCTAGATAGTTGTACCATCGAGTTAAAAGCACACAATATTTGTGTTCCCCTAAGTCTCCTTATGCATAATACTCCCTCCCTGTTAAAAATCTAAGATTCCTTTCCCCGGGGATTGTAATTCCCCCAGGATGTGGGGGAGCCTAACGTAGCCAGTTCCCTTGCCCCGTGCTTTGGCTATGATCCTCTAAAGGAAGTAACCTCAGCCCCTTTTCTTGTGCTTAAAAAGCTTTGGTATCCGTCCTATGCCAAACCTCTCTGTGTTTCGCAGCCAGCTCCCTGGGTTAGAGCCACGCATTAATTCAGACGGGTTCTCCGCTCTTCCTTTTGCCCCTTGCAGCTGCTGATGCAAGCTCTTCATTTCTGGCACGATTTATTTTACTTTTTCCTTCGCTGGTGTTCGCAGAGCAGCTGCAGACTGAGTTGGGCCTTCACGCAGGGGAATGAATGCTCCTGCAGGAACGTGACAGAGCGCCAGCAGCTCTGCGGTCCGTTACGGAGGCAAAATAATTAACCCTCTCTGCCAGAGCATCCGGGATCCAGGAGCAGGACAGCGGTAGCCAGAACGTAGCGCTAAAATGGGCTTGTGGCGTGGGGGGTGGCTGAGGTTAGCAGTTGCTGCAGGATGTGGTATGTAATTATTCAATGGCATATAAGCTGTGACTTGGGGTTTTTTTCTTCTTGCCACTGTTTCCATTTGTGGTCTTCCCCTCCTTTAAGCTGCAAGTGTTTGTTTCATTCAAACGTAAGTGTGCAGTAGTCCAAGAAAAAAACAACAAAAACCCCTAGAAGTTATTAGTTGGTGTACTTGCTTACCAAAACTTTCCTCTCTGGAACTAATTTTCTGTTACTTAGGCTGTTAATACAGCAGGCTTTGGCTGTGTTAGCCAATGCTTTCTCCATCATGCAAGTGTAAGCTTACAGCCTGTGTATTGCACCGATGAAGGGATTTGCATGTAATGTAGATTATGCTTCTATTTTCCTCTTCCGTTAACCACAGCACTGAAATTGCTAAATCAGATTAAGTCAGTGGCTTTAGATAAGCATCCTGCCCAAAGGTTTTGGAAGACTACCTGAGAAAGAGTCTGACCTGGGTAATATTTTTTTTAAGTTACTTTGTGGCTTCTGTCTGAAACATGGTTAAATCAAGTTTCCTCATTAGTTTAGGTGGGAATCCCCCACACTGAGCTTTCACTTCTCATTTCTCTTCTGGGAGTTTTAAATTAAAAACAAGCTCTGACTTTTGAAGGTAGAATTTAAACTGGAATAATTTAGTTATATTTACCTATGTTCATCTTCCCTAGTAATTCTGTGGAGGCTTTTCATCTTTTTGCTGCTGTGCAGACGAAGGAAGGGTTGTCTGTGCCTTTTAATAATCCTTGCGTGTCTGTCTTCTGCTTCTTGTCTTCTTTTAACGTGGAGCAACAAAAACTAACCACAGGATTTCAAGTTAGGACTCTGCTATTGATTTATTTCAAAGCCTTTCAGAATAACATGCTCTTCAGTCTAGCTCTTTCAGCTACACCTTTCTTATAATGATAAATCAAACTGTCCAAGCAGCCTAAAGGACAAGTTTCCCTCTGTGAAGAGAAACAAGGTGATAGTACTTCCCCATAACAGTTTTCTGGGGTATGGACCCCAAGTTCACAGCCAAGCTTGACGCTGCTTTTCATGGTTTCTCTAGCATGCGCTATACCGCGCCATTTGTGCTCGAGCGCCGCTGCTGTCCACCCCTGCCGTCACGTGCGACGTCTGCATCCTGCGTGGCCTCGTCACCACCAAATTGTATCTTAAGATACGGAGTTCCTCCTTTTTATCTCTCAAAGGTTTCAAACAGCGCTGGTTCATCTGTCTGTTTTTGGGACTGCCTGGGAAATAGATAGAGCAGGGATGTCCCGGGTGGCAGGAAGAGCTGATCGTGCTCTCCGAGAATGGCAGAAGTGGGGGAATGGTGGGTTGCCAGCTGCAAACACGCAGCTTCCGGGGAACTCTGGCCTTGTGGCGCTTTCCAGAGAACGGCCTGCTAAGGGTAAACCTCCTTGCAGAGTGGATCCCAGCAATGGCATCCTCTTGTGTGCCTGCTTTAAGTCCCGTGTAAGCAAGGTCTGAGCTGAGGTCTGCCAGCTGGGAGGCGAGCCCAGCACGCTGGGGACTCTCCCTTGGCGCGGCGAAGCTCTAACAAATTGCCCAGAGCTCCTAGTTTCAGTAGCAGCTCAAAAACTTGCCCACCCTTGTCCTTGCAGCACTCGGGAGACACCTGCTCTTATCTGCTCCTTTGGCTCCTGGTGATGCCAGCAATCGGAGCACAGAACAAACACGAGCGTTTGTGCTGGTGGACTGCGAAGCAGCACAGCCTGTTTGGGTTTCGATTAGCAGACAGATGTCTGGCGGGCTCCTTGCTGTAATGTGGATTTTTTTTTTCCTTTTTGTTGTTATGTAGGTAGCTTTGGACTTGGTGTAAGATAACCGTGCGCCCGTTGGCACATGATGAATGCGCAAGGCCCAAGATCTTCGGTTTCCCCGTTGTTCTCCTGCCAGGTCTCTCTGGTTTCCTGGTGGAGTGGTGAAACGGCGCAGCTCGCCCTTGCAGCGTGCACCTGCAGCTTGCTTGACCTTGGGGAACGTGCCGGTCTTCGCAGGTATAGGGCACTTGCCTGCCCTTATCCTAACACAACCGATCTCAGACAGGTCAGTGAGGACCAAGGCGTTTCCCACAGGAACAGTCCCGCACTGGTTGTTCGGGTGCGGCAAAGCAGGGCCCTTGCTGGGCTGCGTGGGGAAGGTGGTGGAAGCGAGGAGGTGAGGACAGCGACGGATAGGAGAGCTGTTGCAGAAAGGGCAGTTTTTGATTATTTCTGTACAGACTTCTCATAACAGACTTCTGCCTATAAATAAATGATTCGGTATTTAATGAAGAGGATGAAAAAAGGGCTTTAGGTGTATAGATCCCTTCAGGCTGGGCCCAGCCCAGCTGCTGCAGTCTGGATTGTCTTGTCCGTCTCTGAAACAGAAAAGGCTGCCGTGGAGGGACGGGCACGATCCGGCAGGGTCCTGCTTGGGGCCAAGCACCGCAGCTCTGCTGCGCTTGGACGCCTGCAGCGTTTTAATGGACTGGCCTCTCCGCACCCGACATCTGATCGTCTGCAAGACGGTGTCTTTCTGCTGGTGTGTTTGTGCGGCATCAGAAACCGGCTGGCGCAAGGAGAGCATTGCATGCGAAAGCGCTACCGGTGGGACGGAGCTTCGGCGCTGCCTGCTCTCAGAAACCAGTATTCATCGCAACGAAGCCAGTCCCAGCTGAAGATCACCAAGGGAAGCATGGACGATGAATTACGTCTACAAGGCACGGTCCTCAATAAGCATCTACCTGGGTGTAGAGGGATGGTCTCTCTAAATGACTTTGTCTCCAGCCTCCTCTGAGGTCTAGCAAATGCATTGAAGGGGTTTTCTGCCCTAGATACCTGCCTTCTCCACTGTGTTTCACCAGGCCACTGGGAACTCCTGAGGTTAATCCGGATTAACTAAGAGTATTGCTTTAAAGTGGATCGGTGAAACTGTGTGCACACACCTCCAAAATGAAGGAAACTAAATCAGATACGGGCCACGTGAACTCTGCGAAGGCATATGTGAGCGGGGTTTCAGTGCTTGGAAGACCAGATTTCGTTTAACTTTCTCAAGTGTCCCTCAAGAGCAAACCCTCGCTGTAACAAGCTAAATCTCCCCCTAGGAAAAGCTGCAGAGCAAACATTAGCCAATTCCCTCTTAGCGCTCTTGAAAACACATCAGAAGGACAATTTTAGCCCCCGCAGTAAAGTTGCTGTCTGCAGGTTGCCCAAAACTGATCTTGTAGTGGCCAAATGGATCCTTCTGTGAGAGCTGCTCCCCTCTCTCCTGCCAGCTTTGCTCACGCTGAGCTGTCTCAGCTGCCTGCGCTCGAGGAAGAGCTCAGGCAGCAACGCAACGTGCCCAGAGCTGGAGACGGGGGCCTGCTGTGTCCTTTCCCCCAGCCCAGGGCCAGGCTTTCGGGGGTCCCTGGGGCAGGGCTGGCAGGAGAGCTGGGCAAGGTCTGCCCTGCTGGCAGGGGACAGCAGGTGGCAGCAAGAAACGCAGGTCCCTCCGCTCCGAGTCGGGGGCTGTGGAGCCCCGGTCTAAGGGCCGGGATCAGCTGCTCCCATCTCCATCCGGTGCGTTGCTCCAGGCCCACCGGGTTGGAAAGCTCAGGAGAAGGCCTGAACGTCTCCTCCAGCTCTCGGACGCCTCCTCAACCCCTCTCCTGAGAACGGAGTTGCAAAACAGCTCTGCCGGGTAGCCCAGAAACCTGGATTTGATCCCGCTTGTGTAAGCGATTTAATCCATCAGGCCAGGGAGGCTGCTTCATCCCCCTTCCCCGAGGGAGCTGGTGTGCCTCCAAACCTACGCCGATAGCCCTGATGCTTCAGGGCTGGCTTAGGAGGAACAGCTTTCGCAAGGCACACGTGCCCCTGCCCTGCCTCCCTCCCGGCCTGCAGCCCAGGCTCTCTCCCGCTCTGCTTTCCCTTTGGATTTGCTCTTTTTCAGTTTACTCTTCGCCTGTGCTCTCTCCTTTCAGGACAGGGCAATGGGCTCTGCCTGGTCGAGCTGTCCGTGCTCTCCAAAGGCTCAGCCCGGATCCAGAGGTCGGGATATCTTCAGTGTTTAACTTTGGCCGCGGATTTTGCAACTCCCCGAGGGAAAAGAGAAACAAAGCTCGGTTTGTCCGGCATTTCTAGCAATCCCCAGCCTCCGGGCCGTGACCCGTGACCGTAGCCCCGTGTGTGCACGACCTGCCCTTGTGCTCGGGGGCTGCTCATCACGTCGGCGAGAGCAACCCTGAGCTCCTGCCCTTTGAGCGCGGTCGAAACTCCAGCTCGCGGACAGCCGGCCCTCGGCCCGATAAACTCAGAGCACCGATAAGGGAGCGCTCGCGCCCGGATGCGCTCCTCGGTGAGCTCTCTGCCTGGAGCTGCTCCGCGCCGCTCCCTTGCCCAGCTGGCGACAGCGTTGCAGATTTAATGTGTCGGATTTCCTCGTCTCGCCCTTTGAACCTTTTTTTTGGCCTTGGCCGTTTGCAAAATGTGCTTCCGAGCTTGGGCTGCTGCAAAACCCGCTGCATCCCGGAGCAAGCGCAGCTCTGTAAGTCGTGCGAGAGCAGAAGCGCTCGATGTCAACGGCTGAAGCCAAGAGGCTGCTTTCGGCTCAGCTTGGTGCATAATTGCTCTCTGCTTTATGGCAGGCTCATCGCGGTGCTGCTGGGAAGGGGCCCCTGGAGGTCTCTAATCCAGCTCACCCTCTCCAGCCGCCCAGCAGAGCCGTGTCCACGCGGGGAGATGGGCGCCAGCGGGGGGTTATTTAGCTGGCTACCTGGGAGCGGGGAATTTGCAAAAGCAGCTCGGCCAGGGGGTTTCTGCGGGCTCCGGGCTGCGTGCCTGAGCCCCGTCAGGTGCCCAAGGCTGCTCCCTCAAGGTCTGAAAGATTAGACGGGCCGTTTTCCGGGTGGGAGATGTCCCAGGGCTGAGGTCAGGGATGGAAATGTAACGGCTGCCCCGCTCGGTTATATAATCCGGCATTAAATCATCGCCCGGGGCCGCTGGTCCTGCCAGGCGACGGCGGCTGGCTCGAAAACAGGCCGGCGTTTGCCGCCTTGCCTTCCCCGGCGAGGAGAAGCAGCGTGTTAGAGACGGGGCCAGCCACGCGGGGCCGGGCACTGCTTGCAGGGGCTGCCGCCCGCCCGCCCACCCGGGGCTGCATCCCATTTAACAGCACTGGGTTAACGATTCCCAAGGCGTCGCAGAGCAAAAGGCACGCGGAGGAGGTCAGGAAACCCGCGGGAAATCTGGACGCGTGGGAAGCGAAACCCTGGGGAACGGCTGGCTGGCCTTAAGGGCGCTCGAGTTACTGCTGACCTCTCCCCGAGCGCAGGTTGCCCTGGTTTTATTCTTGCAGCGAGTTGCTCAGCGCTGAAATGCTGCAAAGCCGAGGCGCGCAGCAGGCTTGGCCGTCGCTGCCAGCAGGCTCTCCGGTGCCCCATTTCACCTGATCCAGGGAGGCGGGCTGGCTTAATGCGGCTATTTTGTCATATAATCCCACTCGATTTTTCCTTAACACCTTTCCAAATGTTTTAAGCTGTCCTTTGTGGAGCTCATACACTGTTTAATCGGAGTTCAAATGATCATATCTTAATCCCTGGATCGCAAACGAATTGGGTTTGGGCAGCCGAGCCTCCAGCCCGTCTGCATTTACCCAGTGCGGGCAGAACCGGGAAAGGAACAGAAATGCCCTCCCTCCACCTCTCAAATTAACACTACTTGATCTGCTCAGAATAGGTAACGCCCCCCGCCCCGACTAACATTGCCAAACCATTTTATGCCTTTTTTCTTGCAATAAGCTGCTGGAGCTCTTCTTTTGTCGAACTAACAAAGCGTGACCAAAGCCGGTGCAATACGGTGCTTTTTGTGACTTACCTGGTATAGAGACCGACCCAACGTGGCCCTAGCATGGAGGACAGCACCCGAATTCATCTCCCTTCCGGAAAAAGCAGTGTTTTTTGGAGAACTTAGATGTGCTCTTGGTGAGCGTCCCCTGGGAGCACATCGGGGCTTTTCCGTGAAGACACATGTGCTTCACTTTGGCCCATGAGTGCAAGTTTCTCAGCCCCGCAAGGGGAGACCCCCAGCTGTCGCAGCTCTCCCGACAGCCCTCCGCGGTCCCTGCAAGTCAGGAGACGGACGCGGAGAGCCGGCTGCCTCGCGAGCAGGCCCGGGAGCAGGAACTGCGCAGGCGGGAGCACTTCTGAATCGCACCGGCACGCAGCCAACCGTGACGGGACCCCGATCTCAGCCCCACCATCTGAGTGCTGCAAAAACTTGGCTTCCCGTTTCACTGCAATTGCCCGTGGCTACGATGCTGCTCGGCCGCATGGAAAGGGACCCGCAGAAAGATTAACCATTGTTTTGCTAGTGCACGTTGCAGATTTTAGCGAGAGTCGATTAAAGCTAATTAAATCCGCCACATTTAATCCAGAAAGATTAAACGGCGCATTCTGCTTTGTGTCCTAGACTTGGCCCAGAGATTAGACTGGATCTGGGAATTCAGATTGCAGAGCACGGTCTGGTGGTTCGCACCCTTGACTCACCCCAGCCTTTGGTCTCATGCCAGAGGCACTTTCACTCATGTGTTAAGGACCGCGCTCCAGACCCGGGTCCTGGTGCACACCAGAGCCAAGAGGTCACCCCGTCCCTGCAGGGTGCCCCCAGCACCCTCTAGTGAGCCCACACTGCTGCCAGAAGCAGCTCGGGTCCCGCCTGGGCTGGGTTACTGCCGTGGGAATGCATGTCGGTATCCCTCCTTTAAGCACAGCTCATCTCTGGGCGGCCGGTCTGAATCTGCCTGGGAAGGAGGCACGTGAAACTCTGGGAATAAACCGCCCGCCTCCTTGCGAGACCTGTAAATCTCGCCCAGCAGAGCCAGAGTCATGTCGCTGCGAAGGATGCAAGTAGACGCTGCTGCGTAATTAGCACTCTTCGTACGCCAGGGTGATCATACTCGAGCCCTTACACAGCCAGGCCTGCCTGCGCAGGGCTCTGGCGATGCAAAACACTCTCCCCCGGGGTAAAGCAGCACTGCTTTGCTCAAATCGGTATCGGGCAGCGATGCTTCGCCCTGCAGAGCAGGAGCTGGCCTGCAACATGAAAGATCGGTTAAGCAGCAAGGACAAATATCCTCTTGTGAAAGCTACAGCCAGTGCTGATGGGAGCGCTTCCTAGCAAACACCAGCAGCACATTAAGCAGTCAGTCTTATTTTATTACAATAAAGAGCAACATGTCTACATGGCATTTTTCCAAGTGATACCCCAAATCGAGAATGATGCTTCCGTGACCACGGAGTACTTTCTCCCGTGCCAAATTGGCTCTGTTAATCTGATCGTTTCGTTGTTCATTGTCCAGAAAAAGCCCTGCTAATGGGGACTGAAGCTTGGTATCGCTGACAGAGTGGACAACGCTGGGGACTCCTCCTTTCTCGAGCCAAGTGCCTTGCTGCATCCACTACTGGAGCAGAGCCGGCTCTGCGCCCTGGAGGGAGGCAGCACGGTTCGGCAGCTGGTGCGATTATCTCAGTGAGACGTTTGACAGGCGTCGCAGTGACAGCTGGAGCCATTCCTCTTCATCCAGGATGGGAGCTTTGGGAGCTAGAGTCTGGGGGTGTAGGAAAGTCTTTTCTCTGCGGTGGCTTTGTCTGGGCTCAGGAACCATCAGGAAATGCCACCAAGGGGACCTGAACCCTGAGATACTTCGAGAAGCCCAAGCCAGATGAGAAAAAGCAGTTTAAAGCCTGGGTGGAAAATGATTTCACCATGCTGGCATTTTGTACGTGTGTGCATACTCCCTGGTTGCAGGGCTTGTCCTGGCTGGTCTTGTTTTTGACACAGAGGCAGGTCAAAACCCACCATGCAGCAGGAGACGAGGAAGCAGCTGCATCCTCCGGGCAAAGCTGGCAGGAGAGCGCTGGCTTCAGACAGAGCAGTATCTCTGCAACGAGGCAGCCCTGGCGTTTGCAGGTGTATTAGCACTCTGTCCCAAGCTTTAAAAGTGGCCTCATCTTGTTATGCTCTTGCATAACAGTGTGATGGAAAGTGGACCGTGTTTATACAAACTCTGCAAAGATCCTGCCTGGAGGAAAATAGTCATGCCACATGATAGGAGTCAGTGTGAGCAAATGCTTGCACGTGAAAGCTTCAGCTGGCCAGAGAGCTCCATTTCCATGAGCAGAAGAAAGCCACTTTGCCCTTTAACCCTCTGAAAATGTCAATCACCCTGATTATGGAAGAGAGGGCAGGATAGGGGAGAAAGCTACCTCCCCATTCGCACCTGCGAGCTTGCCAGCTCCACGTGTAGGTCCATGGGGAGGTTGGGTAACCCCCAGAGAGCCTCCCTAATCCGTACCACCAAAGAAAGCATTGCTCTGGAGTTTGCCCACTGCCCTTCCCCGGCTACGCCACAGCCCCTTGGATTTAAACCCTTAATCCTAGGGAAATGGCGCAGCAGCTCCTTCAGGCGGAGAACGGATTACGCCCCTTTCAAAGACATTTGGCACTTGGGCTGCGCTCCCAGTTTTGCATGCGGAGATCCCTGTGAACCGGCCCGGCCCCTCCTGCGAAAGCACCTGCAGGCAATTCCTGCAGCTGGTGCCTAGCAACACATGCTCCGACAACAGCTAAAATTCAACGTTATTTCATTCTTCCTCCCCAGAGGAGCAGCTCTTGAGTCATCACCAAGGAGAGAATGGGACATGTCTCCCACTCGAGTTGCTATAAATGAGTACTGTGTGAGGGGCTGCTCTCCTCTGCCTCTCAAGCATATGCATTGCTGCCAGTTAAAAACGCATCCTGCCTGAGCATGCAGGACAGCTGCAGGTTCGGGAGAGTTGGTAAAAGGGTTTTTCCTCCCTTCCCAACCTGCTTTCTGCTTCCTCTGAGCTCTCCTGCTCGCTCCAGGTGGCATCCCTTATTCCCGTGCTCTGAATGCAGAGCTGAAAGCGTCGAACCAGGTTTGGGGCCATGGCTGGTCCTACGTCGGGCTTTGCTCTGGCAAACCCTAAGTTGGGGCTGGCTGCTCATCGCAGCAAAAATATGCAAGTAGCTACACACTCAGGGCTGCGCCAGGCCCTCTCCAGCTGGGGCAGCTTACAGGTTGTCTGCATGACAGAGAGGGGCTGACAGCATCCCTGGAGCAGAGCAAGATGCTCTTGGGGCAATGTCAGTGAGGAAAAACACACAGGAAACCAAGCTCATCCCTCTATGGGGCGGTAGGGCCCTGAGCTCGGAGGGACATACGTTTGCCTCTGCAGACAAGCCTGAGATCCAGGTGGATTTCCCAATGGGAGACTGTTGGGAAATCTCAGGCTTGCCCTAGTGAGGCGGCTCCCGCAGTGGCATCTGGTGGGAGGGCAGCTCACCACATCCGCCCCAGCCACAGCTGCTCCCAGAGCAGCACGGGGCCACCGCCGCAGGCCTGCCCCTCTGCTCACGTCCCTGCTTTTCCCCCCTGAGAAGTCCCCAGGGCGTCTAGTGACTGCAGCCACGGGACAGGAGGCATCTTGTCATTAAGGACAGCGTGGAGGCCACTGGGAGAAGCTCCTCTATCTCACGGCATCTGCCCTCAGCTCTTGGCTGCCTGCGGTGCTGGCGTGGGCTGGAGGAGAGCTGGAGACTGGCCTGGTAACGAGCCTGGACTCCACAGACCGACGCGGATGAGCAAAGACATTGGTAAGTGCAGTACCTCTGACAGAGACCCCTCCAGATCGTCCCAGGACCCTTCAGTGGTGTCACGTCTGGGACGGGAGATTGCTCTGTCCCCAGCCGAGGCTTGGTGCTCAGTGTGTGTCAAGCGGGTGTTGGGCTCAGCAACGTGTTGTCATGCAGGTCACCTTAAACAACCCTGGCAGCATTGCGCAGGTTAGCAGACAGGGAAAGAGAAGCATTTTATTCAGAAAAGTGTAAAAGAGCTGAGCCTGATCAGGCCTTTTCTAGACCCCAGCGGGTACCTCTGCAAGGGTAAGTCAGGAGATGTCCTGTGCCGTGCTGCGACGCGCCACACCACGCCAACTGAAGGCTAGGAGACATCCTGGTGGGTCTGTTTTGCTTCCAGCCATGGGAGGGGACAGTCCTCCTGCCCTGGCCCTGGGCAGCACTGCCTCTTTGCACTGATGACACTAGCTGTGTAGACTGGCCTGAAGTGGGCTTGGGACAAGCTAGGGACAGCAGAGCTTTAAACCAGCATGGCCAAAACCAGGAGGATATGCTGTCTGTAGCGTAAGACCGTGCCTTTGCTGGTTGAAGGGGCCACCGGCCCAAAAACTCATGCACTGGCCAGCTAGGTATGCCCTCCCTGTCCGGCGGCCACTTCCCACCGCGCTCTGCTCCTTTCAGGCCAAATCAGCTGTTAGCGTCAGCAGTTTCTTTCGATACTGAGTCTTTGCTAACCTGGCTCAGAGAAAAGTGGCAAGCAGTCGGGAGCATGGTGGAGATGGGGACCTTCGCAGCTGAGGGGTGACATGTTGATAGCAAAGCAGGGTACGGAGAAGGTTTGGAAAGCCCCTCCAGGTACTGCAACAGGGCATGCCCACTTCCCCTTCGGAGGTCTCTTCTGACCGTCCCCTCCACCTCCATCCGGACAATACAAAATTCTGCTTGTTTTTTAAATTGCTGTCACTCTACTGTTGCCTCTCCCGGATGAAAACAGCATAGTTCAAGACTCTGGGGAAAAAAATGGTTTGGCACAGAGAGCACTGCAGCGGTGAGAGGGGTTTTTGCAAAGCTGTTGCCCGCTTTACGTGCTGATTTACCAGACAAACATGTCACTATAGCAAGTGACAACCTAAGGTCACAGCGATTAATTTAATTGTGGATGTTTACATGACCTTTAGCAACAGCAAAACTCAAAGAGACCTGAAACCTGTATGCAGTAAACACAGCTAACTTTAACGGTCAGCCTTTCCAAAGGAGGCAGTAAGGTCAGTTTGGGTTTAGAGGAATGAGACTTTTGCACAAGCAGGGAACAGCAGTTTGGTCCCTTGGGAACTCGTGTGGCTTGCTCAGGTTGCGATTAAGCCTTGTCCTCTCTATGCTTCCAGCCCAAACACAGCAGCAGCACCACAGCGAACCCCTCAGAGAGGCGCCGTGCCCCGTCCCCCCCTCAGGCCTCGCCGCCCAGCCTAACCGTAGTCCCTTTGCCCCCCCACCGCCCGTGGCTCTCCGAGGCCCTTCCCCCCGTGTCCCCTTCTGCCCAGCACGCCTTGGCGCAGGGCCGCGGAGGGCAGAGGGGCCCCCAAGTCGCGTGGGGCTCCGCTCCCCAGATTTCACTCGCGCCCCCCAGGGCCTGCGGGTGGGGGAAGGAAGGGGAACTGCCCCGCGCCGCGCAATTGCGCCTGCGCCGCGGCCAACGGCAGGGCAGCGGGCTGCGCGTGCGCGGCCCCGCCCACGCGGCGGCGCGGGGAGGGGAAAGGGGGCGGGGAAGGGGAAGCGGGCGCTAGGACCCCGCGCGCCCGCGCCCCTCGCGCGCGCTCTCGCGCGCGCCGCCGCCGGCGGGCGATAAAGGTCTCGCAGCGGAGCTCTGACGTCACGGCGAGTTAATTTTAAACCCGGACAAGATGGCGGAAGGGGACGCGGCGCGGCGCGGGCAGCGCGCGGGGCCGGCGCGCCAACGGCCCGACCCGGCAGGTAACGCGCTCCCCCCCGCCCCGGCGGCAGCGGCGGCGCCGCCCGCCAGGCGCGGCCCGGCGCGGGGAGCGCGGAGCGGGGCCGGGCGGCGGCGCCTGTCCGCGGGCGGCGGCGGCGCGCGCGGACAGGCGGGGGGGGAAGGCCCCGATTTTTCTCCCCCCTCCTCAAAATGGCGGGGGCGGCCGCCAGCCCCGGCCCTGCCTGTGAGGGGGGGGCGAGGGCGGCCGGCGCGGGGCTCCCTCAGCGCGGCCGGCGCCTGCTGCTGTTGCCGCCGCCGCCTCCCGGGAGGGCTGCTCCCGCCGCGGCCCGGGGCCCGCCGGGGCGGAGAGGGGGCTCCGGGTGCGGGCCGGCGGCCGGTGACCTTATTCCCCGCTGCGGCGTGGCCGCCCGCCGCCTGCCGGTGTGTACATCACGTGAGGAGCGGGGGCTGCGGGCCGGGGCTGCGGCTGGGGCCGGCCCGCTGCCGGGGGCAGGAGCCCGGCAGCCCGGGGGGCGCTTGTGCCCGGGGAGCGGCGCCCAGCCGTGACGGGAGCGCCGCCAGGCAACTTGGGGACGGAGCTGGCTGGGCAGTCCTGGCCCGTCCCCCACATGGACCTGGTGCGCTGCACCGTCAGTGCTCTTCTTGTGTGTAACGTATTCTCTGGCAGCGAAGGGACGTATCTGTGTCTTGGTGCTCAGCCTCACATGCGCTGGAGTCTGCGCAGTATTATTATTATTTTTTTAATGCAGTTATTGCCCCGGAGTAGCTTAAAAACTGAGAACTTGTAACCCTATGTCTGCCACGGCATGTGACTTGCAAAGACAGTACTGACTTACAAAGCTGAGCACTGCGCTAGAACACTGAAATACTTTAACATCGTTGTTGTATGGCTCTCACTTAATTTGGAAACGGAATGATTGAGCTGGGCACAGTTCAATTAAACAAAAGCTATCAGATGCCATGTGTCAGTATTGGTTTGGATTGCTTCATTTGCAAGCCAGCTAGAGACTGGGAAGTCTAACAGCACTATAAACTGGCAAGTGCAGAATGGCTACTCTAGTAGCCCCCCCTTTAAAAGGAGGAAAGGGCAATAACTATTCAAACTATGGAAATACCTGAATGTGTGTAGCAGCGTTGTGATTTTAATAACTTAAAATAGTCCAGAGATCAAATATCAAGGTTTTGACACTACTTGGGTATTAATTTTTCTCTCTTTTTTCAGCAGCACATAGTTTAATCTCAAAGCATCAAACTATTGCATAACTTTCTGAGAGTTAGAAAAGCATGAGCACACCTGTAATAAACCATGTTTAAGGTAGTGTGTCATCATTAGTGGTGGAAACAAGTACATGCCACTGCCAAGTTGCCTGTCTATTTTAGGATTGGGAAGAACCTAACTGACAGGGTCTGCATGTACAGGTGTGGATGATCTGTGCATGTCTGCAGAAGAGCTTTCTGTGCAATGAAATAAAGCCATAGTAGCAGCCTGGAATAGTTACAAGAAAAGGAATGTAACAGGAGAGGCCTCTAACTGCTCCACTACTACTATTAATTGTTGCTTAATAGCTATTAGGCTCTAGCTTACAGTAGAGTCACTAATGATGTTACAATTCCTCCACAAATGTTGTTCTGCAATAGTTCTGTGCTGTTTCAACTTGAAATCTTTTGGAAGCAGGGAGTAGGGTTGAAAAAGGCTGGGTTCATTCCTTTTCATGGTGATCCCCTGCCTGCAGTTCCTTATCACTGTAAAGAATGTGTTTCTAAAATAGTTGAAGTAAAACTGTTCTGTGCTAGAACCATCATAAATGCATTGCTTTAAACATGGCAGACCCTTCTAATTTAGAAGGCCGGGCAGCTCTCATTGATGTTGGACAGATTTGAATGCTTGAGCCAGGTCTTGCAGGAGTGCTTATACTTCTCAGGTATCTCATGCCAACTGTAGTCCCTGTGTTTTGGTTAAATATTGCTGATTAATATTTGCTTCCTGACTAGACTGGTGAAGTATCAGTGACTGGAGCAAGACAGCAAGATAAGGAGTAATTGTTTTCTCTCCTTATCCAAAAAAAATAGGTGCTCTAACTCAGGCTAGCTGGACTGTATGTAAAAGGTGTGTGTTGGAGGGGAGGGGGTTATGTTTTGTGTCCCCCCCCCCCTCCATTGTATTAGAAGAACACTTATCTTCTAGTAGCAATTTCTCAACCTCTGTGACTTCAGGTTTTGCCCAACTATAAAAACTGATGTACTGAGTAAGCTGAATTGTAGGTAAATTAAATTCTACATTCTTTTTGCTTTTGTGATTAACTGTGGCAGTGTGTTAGTCTTCAGCTAAAGCTGGATCACAGATGTCACTTCAGGACTAAGATAAAACTCATTTTAACTTTGTGCCTGTCACTAGTAGACTGTTGTACATCTTAGCACAGTCTGTGAAAGTTTTTAACTGCTCCAAGGATGTGTAGCACATTCACAAGGAAAACTGCCAAAATTCACTTAAACTTGACTTTTCTATACAGGGTGAAGTCTGAAGAAGCTTATGCTACTGCACTGCAATGATGAACAGGCCCCTTCCTGAGGATGGCTTTTTGACATTCTGGCATGTCAACCTTCAAATGGGGAGATTTAAACTTTAAAATTAGACTGAATTGTGTGCTTGTTTTTTCTGTTGCTGCATGCTGTGCCTAGAATGTGATCTGCGAGCTGCCAGTTTGAGTGTGGTTTTCCAACTTGTCTCTAAACCCTGTGTTAACATCTCAAACTTACTCTACTGATCACTGAATATTTTAAGGTTAATCTCTATCTAAGCTGAACAAAACATGAAGCTAAATATTTTCTATGTTTCTGTATAGACAGGCTTGCTGTATTTGTCATTCATAAACAACTGGAAATTTTCAGAAGTATATATATATATATATATATATATATATATATATATATGTCCTAAGTCTTTATTTAAAAATACCTATTGGAGAATGATGGAATTCTTTTACCAAAACACTTTTAGCAACCTAAGCTTTAATATTGAGCTATCTAGGAGGAAAGGTGAGAGTAACTTCCCTTGTTTTCTGGAGTCTGTTCTTGACATTTAGAATATTGTCCCATCCTAGGGCTGACTTTGAGGTCATGGTGTTGTGTAGGGGACTAGTTTATATGAATATATTTGTGGGATTGGGATTTGTATGTGAAACACTAGAACAAACAGATCTCTTCCAAGAGTAAGTTTCAAATACGTGTGTAAACATTGCTAGGGCTGGCTGCTATTTCAGTGAGCTGCAAAGAAATGATTAATCTGAAATGAATAACTTAAATGAGGATAAGGGTTATAATCGAGTCCTTTCCACCAACAAATCAACATGTAATAGGTACTAACGTTCCAAGGACATTGGTAGCTGACTTGTTTGACTTCTAACTTGCATTCATTTCTGTAGGAGACTAATACATTTTTTTCATAGTGTTCATTTCTAGAAAAATAACTTTCTGTGCTTGCTAAACAAGCATTTTAAAACACATTCATTATAAAATTGGAAGAATTCAGAAGGGGTTTCAACTTCAAAACTTGTTTCTCTGCCCAATTAGGTAACCTGAAATGAGATCTGGGGAACTTGAAGAGCTTTTCTTCTTTCCTCCCCCACTGTAAATTCTTATTTGACTGAATTTATCTCCTAGGACTTAAAGGTAACCCACGCCCATTATCTGCTGTAGCTATACAAACAAGCTACTGTGAGGTCATCTGGAGTATGAATTAATACTAGGCAAGTAACTACCTGTTGGTGTCTAACTGGAGTCCTTGCTCTGCAGCAAAGGAAGGAACTTATTCCCCTTCCTTAGCATTTGCTATGGGGAAAGCACATACGCTTTGTGAGTTATCTCCATAGCAGGTTGTTTATGTGTTTATATGCTAAAACTATCTATTTGGTTTGCCTGGAGTCAGCCACTGAGAACTCCTGCTTCTGCAGGACTTGAGGTAACAGGATTAATTTATATCTTGTGCTAGTATGAGAGCAGTAGGTCTTGGCACTCGGTGTGATCTGTGAAGCTAAATGTCTCTTATCACTTCCCCATTTACACAGAAAAAATAGCTATGCTGGTATTATATTGGTTAGTAGCTGGCTCCTATTTAGGGATGGAAAAATGTAAAGCAGAATGTTCATGACAGCAAAGATGGCATTACTGAGCCACATAGCATCTGTGGTAGTCTGACAAAAGCTAGCTGAGCAGAAGTCTTGTTTGATAACAGTAATTTGCTTGATGAACTCATAATCAGGGCTAATAGAAAATCAAAAATATTATGACTGAGAAGTGCATTTAGGCTTCTGCAGAAATGGTTTATGAAAGACAAACTTCTTAGTATCTCGCCCTGCTCCTCTATATCCTAGAGGAATAGGTAACAGAACTGTCCAAGCTGTAAGACTGGACAAGGTGCCTTTTGGGGAGGGACTTGGCTTACAGCTCAGTTACTGGGCCTATATTTACAGCTTGTGTACTTCATGAGGGATATTCTCATAACTTTTGCTGGGGGGGAGGTGCCTCATCCCCTTTATTCTTATCCAGTATTTTTTTCTTGTTGTAGCTGTATTTCCAGCTTTAGTTTCAATGCAGAGAATAAACAAATGGTTGTCTCTGATTTCAGACCCACATACCAGCAACTTCTTCATGGCAAGGTGTGGCTTGTTTGTTACTGCAAGTCTTGGCAGGTTTCTCTTAAAAGACTGAAGTAGAAGCCCAAACCTGGAAGTTAGCAGAGCTGAAGACTTGAACTAATGAAATGTTGCACAGATTACAGGCAGGTTTTAGAGTACAAATTCTAGTAAACTGATACTGGTGAGAGTAGAACTGAAATTGCTCCTATGCAGTTGTTGCTCGGTGAGATCAGATTCGGGTCCCAGTCTGTAGCCAGTGAGAAATCATAATATAGCGGGGGGGGGGGTTATTATTATTTTTTTCCTTCCTTTGTCACCTTAGATTGAATCATGTTGAATTTACAAATTCTTACTGGTCTTGGTAAAAATCTGAAGTGCCTTTTGATATATTGTATAACAATTTCAGGACAAGAAGACTTATTTTTTCACTTGGATTGAACATTTTCTTCAACAGGCTTCTATAGAACTTATCAGCTGCTTGTACTGACACGCAAGGACGACTACTTGTACACTATGTGTGCTTGGAAAAGTTGTTCTCACCTCTTATCTTCTTCCACTCAGTAGTACAATCCTGTTCAAGAATAAGTGCAGTTATTTTAACCATCTCTATAAGCCCAGTCCTGCGCTACTAGTGTCTGCGAACTTGCAAGCTATTTCTTATTTTCTCCCCCAATTCCCATCCCCTTCTGCGTTTTCAGCTCCTCAGGTAGATGGAAGAAAGGCTCTTCTCTGGCTTTTGCTTGTGTCGTGTGGTCTACTCCAGGAATCTTAAATAACTGAGAATTGAAAGGTAGCATCTGTCAGTCCTCTGCATAATATAGACATTCTCACAGCATTGATTTCGGATGAGGAACAGTCCATCAAAGTAGATGAACTGCTAGGTGTGGAGGCAGTAGCTTCATTACTGCTTGCACATAGTGGTAGTGAAAATGTCTGCTATAGAAAATTAGGTTAAGGTTCTTGACATAACTAAATCACTTTCTTAAAATAAGAAGTTGTCTTCCTTTCAAGAGAGACGTTTTCTTAAATGTTTTGTATAATTCCGAACTAATGCTAAGGAATTGTTCTGGTTAATGATAGTCATGTGATTCTAAACATGGCCTTAAAGCTGCCCTCAAGGCTGTTATCACTTGTCTTCCAAACAGCATAGTCTTAAGCTTGTCACGGGGATGAGGGAGGGAATGTAGTACAAACTACTTAAAAGGAAATGTTTCCAAATGCTAGTATGTCAGGCCTCTTTGTACTTTTTAGTACAGAAGTTGTCTAGCGAATTGCAGTAACTAATGCTTTTGGTGTGGGAAGGGGGCAGATTTGGGGTGTTTCTAGAACTAATGGTACTGTAGAAATAAATAGCTACTGAAAACTTATTGTTATGCTTTTCAAGATTTAAACAGAAAAATCTTTTGAAATTAGTAGTAGTAGTAGCATTAAGACACACAACTTCTATTATTAAGCTTTTTTAGTAGAAAAATGAGCGCAGTGTCCTTTATGAACACTTGGATACAGATGTGAATACGAGTTGTGGAATCTTCACGTGCTAGTAGGAGTCCTGCTTCTCTGAAAACTCCTTAAAAATGCACTCTGGTACATGTAAAAAGGCTCTCAGTTGGCTCATCTGATCGACTGAGACTCTGCAAGAATAACATTCAGTTTAAGTACTTCATATTGCAGGCATATCAAACTGAACTGTTCTGTAGTCTGAACTGTTGCTGCCTTCCCATTTCTACAGTGCTTTAGGACTGACTAGTTAAACTTTGTGTGAGCTTTAAAAAGTGGCATACTGCTATCCTTGTTTTGGTTCATCTCCCCAGTCTTTCCTTCTACACACCATGAGGAAAGATCTCTTGGCTCCACAAAATGAGAGCAATAAATATTACCTTCATGAACTGAAGTGTTTGGAGAGATGTTAAACATACATCTCTTCAGACAGCTGAGTATTTTCCTCCTTCCCTGCCCAAGTGAAAGTTGCATATTAAACCACTTGTAGCCGCTGCATGTGTGCTGTCCTACACAAAAGCAGTTATTGACTAGATGTATTCAAACTGGGAACTTGAAGTAAAGAGAAGAAATAACCTGCTCCCCTTCCGTGTTTGTCCCTTTCAAGAGAACAATGTGGCTTGCCCTACCTCTGGGATTACTCTTTTGTTTTTCCCCCAAAGCTACGCAATGTTAGGCTAGGCTGGTCAGCAACCATTAGGTTATAGGTGACAATAGCATTTGCTGTCTCGGGAAAACACTTTTTAAGACTCTTCTGTTCTTAAGACTCTTTTGCTAGCAGTGTTTGAGAGGTTTCTGTGACAACAAATAGTGTGAATGATGTTAAAGGAGTCTAGGTAAGTAAGTCTTGAGCCCTCTGCACTGGTATGACAGTGCCTGTGGTGTGGAACTGAGCTACTAAAGTGCAAGTGTTTTCCAGCGTCCTTGTGACAGCTAAGCTGTTGTGACTTTGAAATTAAGACCTATGTAGAGACAACTGTTAGTAGGTACAGTGCCTTCAGTAGGGGAATGTTCAAGGGAACCCTCCTCTAGTGCAGGAAGGACTATGCCCACCCCAAGGCCCTCCCACCAGCTGCACATCCTAGCCTATCTTGTTGATAAAACTGAAGGTGGTGTTAGCCTGCGTGTGTGAAGGAAAACAGCCTTGTCTTTAACTGAAGTTTAACCAATGTGTTGGCTAATCCAGCCTAAATCTGAACTCTTTCAAATCTAGACGAATCCTTGGCAGCACACAGTCTGATCCAGTTACAGCCCAGTTGTCTACCCATCTTTGCAGCATTATCACATATCACTAAGTCAGTGTCCACATGAACACACTTCTTAGCTGTACTTGAGCATGTGGAGAGTCTGGAGAAATTTTCCAGTTTGCGACTAGGTTGTATTCAGCCAAACTCTTTTTTGGCACCAGTGCTGAGTCAAGCAGCTTGGGCCTCCCCCTCACTTGAGCTGGTACAGCTGTTTCAGAGGCTGCACAGTTGCACAGCAACTTGTGTTTGTTGCAGATAAGTTTCTGCGTGGCCCTTGGACAGCTGTGCCAACACAGAGGACAACAGTTCTCTACTGTTCAACGTACAACTGGACTGACCCGATGCCCTGCAGATGCCAAAGCTGCGTAGTTCCACTGCTCATTGGACTCTTAGGGTGGTGATACAGTTTATTTGTTCTGCTGGTTTGGTTTGCTTGGTTGATTTGACTGCACAGCATCAAGTGAGTGGCAAAAGTAGTGGGAAAGGCAGTGTGGGACTGCATGGTGCTGGAAATGAGCAAAGGCAGGGGAGAGCCATTATCGGAATGAGTGGTTAGGCTTGGCTGTACTATTAAAGCAGGTTTGAAGAGGCAAGAGGCGAGGGGACCAGGAGGCAGTTACTTATGCTGTCCTGTTGGCAGAAGAAATGTACTTTGAGCTTTTGCCTTAGAGGAGGTCTTCTGTGAAGCAATGCTGCTGATACCTGGTGGAGAGCTGAAAATCATGAAGAGCAGGTGTGGGACTGATGTATATAGACATGGTTAGGTGTTGTATCAATTATGTAAGGATCTCTTGCTCCAGTGTGGGATAGGAAGTGGAGGTAAAGCGAATGCATGCAAAATGTGATTTATTTTTTGTTTAAATTCTCCCTAAAATGGATTTGTGGGTTGTTTTTTCTATTTCCAGTTCTCCTTGATCTGGGCTTTCTTCCACTAAGCACTAACCTTGTTTGCACACACTGTGTTCCCTTGGTTGCAGTTCCCTTTCAGCCAGGGGGTGTGTGTTAGTGACACTACCAGGCTAAGAATTGTTTCCCTCCTCTTAGGAAGAAGGGGGAGGAATTTAAATACCCCATGAAGATGTCGGAAGGTAGCAATGGTATCAATTTTGCTAGGTGCACAAACTAGAGAAGGCTGTTCCTAAATGTAAACCCAATCTCTCCCTGTACTGCTCTCTACTCCTTGAAATTCAATCTAGAACTTTTTAATAGAAGAAAATTATGGAGTTCAGTGTTGGAAAAGCTGGATGGGAGGTTCTCTTAGCTACAGGCATTTAAAGGGAGAAGGGAAGCTGTATGTGAAGTGGTGGTTGGCCTAAAAGATCATTCTTGCTTAGAGGCTTCAGACCATTAGAAGCATGGTCTGGATACCCCCACCCCCAAAAAAGCCTCTTAGACTTGCTTCATTTCCTTAAACCTGTTGGTGTTCTTGACTGACAGCTTGTTTATCCGGGAAATGAAAATGAAAACTGGCCCTCTAGCATACCTCCTGCACAGAGAGCAGGGAGCACTTGCTTCACTTGCTGCTCAGTTCCTTTGTGGCTGCAGTACAAGTGCAGCTGGGTGACTAAAACTGTTCTGGGTGTTGATCTAAAAATCAAACATGGGATAACTGCAGTTAGCATCTTTCCCCTTACTCTTATCTCTCTTCTCACTTGAAATCTTGGTTTGGGATAGCTGTGCTCTCTCTCTTTTTAATCAGCTGTTGACATATGAGAACTACATACAGTGTCTATAAAATATGGTTGGGGCCTAAAATATTTAGGAAATGCTGACTGAATCTAGTTAGCCAATAAGAATTGAATTCTTGAACTCAGGCAAGCAACAGCCTTAAATAAAATCATACTCTGAAATGCAAGCAGAAGGCTGCCTAGTTTAAATCTACAATGGGCTGCAAAGATCCGGTTAGCCTGAAGAGTCCACAGAGAGCTTTCACTTAGCATTTCTGGAGCCCACAGTGAACTAGGGCACTGTCAGATCTGACATATTCTGGTTCCCAACCTCAAGAACTTGGGGGATGGGTATTAAAGGAGAGAAAGGCCTTTTTTTTCCTGCTAGTGCTTTCACTTACCTTAGTCTACCATAGTCTTAGTATTCTAAAGCAGCGTTTTTTGAGGGGCCTGAAAAGTACTGCTAAATCTTACTGTGGGTAGAGATCCTGTTAGGTCCTTCAGTGTGCTAATAATAGCCATGGTTTTTAGGCAGAGTGGAAGGAGGATGAGAAGCATGCTTTGTCACTATCCCTACTCTCCAAGTTTTTCCTTGTAGCTATGGAGAAACGTATTTTTCTTACTAGGTTCATGACATACTTTCAGAAAGCAATCTTTGTATGTGTGTGTCAGGGTTTCTGCTCCTGCTCTCTTAATCTCTGCTTATTACTATTATCTTGCCTATATGTGCTTCCTGAAAGTAGCTGAATTTGAGGGTTAACTTTTTTGTTGCCCAACTTCATTTTAATGAAATCTCCCTGCAGCTTTTCTGTCCCCTTAACTGGAGAATGCAAAATGCCAAGTTTAAGTGTTTTGTGTAGCTATGGCAAAGTTACCTCTCTGTTCATACATGCATGCAGACTATTCAACAGAAAAGCAATTTAAAGCACTTTAAGAGTAGACAGACCTATTGTCTGATTAGTTATGACACTTCGTAGCTTTCTAGGTCATCAGAATATCTTCTTTTTTCCCCCTTTGCTGGTAGAATCATAGCTTCACATACTTCTTGCTTCTGCTTGTATTTTATGTAACAGTTATAGATCTGTCCTTTAATGTTGTCCTGAAGGAAAGGAGAGAGTTAAATGCATCTCCCACCGTCCCCTAATCCACCATCAGTCTTATTGGATAGCCAAACAAGTCTTTGGAACTGAACTCACATGTCCTATTTATAGCAGAAATATTCAAATCATTTAATTATTTCTGGCCTTAAAACGAGCTACTTGGCAGTATTTGCTAGTCAGCATTAGGAAAGCAGTGATGCGTTGAGGTCTGCAGCAGCCTCCTAACTTTCATGTGAGTCTTGCTGTGACTTTGCATGGAGTGAGACAGCTGGGGAAAGGGGAGGACAACTTTGTCACTTAAATCTAGTGATTATTTTTTTCTTTCTTTCCAGGAGATGTGCCAGGTTCTTGTGTGTGTGTGGTTTTTTTTTTTTTTCCTTACCTCGTCCAAATAAGGTTTAAAAGTTAACCTATTTTCTCCCACCCTCTGGAATTCAATTCACACATGCCTACACTCTCCTCAGTTTGCTGCACCAAAATAAGAAGCACTTAAACAGTTTGTCTCCTTTCTCTCTAATGAAAGTTTCCTGGGTGAAACTCTCTGAGAGGATGCATTACACTGAAATGTTGTGATTTCCTCATGATAACTTATTTTAAGGTTTTAATACAAGCTGTGAAGTCCCTCAGGCAGGGGAGGTAGAATAGAATTTCAAAGCCAGATGAGTTAAGGTTAGTGTAGCAAGCTACAGCTTGCTTTCAAGTGTGTGTGGGGAACCTATTGTACATCTGTACTGAACTATGAGGGGGAGATTTAGATCATCTTGTATGGGCACGAGAAACGTGTGGAGTCTGTAGAGCACCAGGAAGAGTTCAGGGACACTGAGAGATAAAGTATCTAGGGTTGTTGGAAGTTTGGTTTCAAGCTGGCATTCTAGCAAAGTGCATGTTTGCATAAACAAGATGTTAAGACTACTAGCTTGAACTTACAAAAGTAGAAGTTTGGACAGAGACTAGAAAAGGGAACTTGAAAGTCATCTTAACTCCTGATACAGCAAATTGAAGGACTGCTGATGAAAGTCATCTGTGCTGATGAAAGTGACTTCTTTAGATGTCTGTGTATAATCTGGGTCTTAAGCTGCTAAAAAGCAAATGGATTTAAATTGATTTTAATGTTGTGCTGCATTTGTGTGTGGTTTTCTGTGTCCACCCCACCCTCTGGAGAAGTTGATCATTAGTTGGCACTTGCCATTTGTTGACCAGGAATATATACTGTATCTGAAACCAACCAAGTTTAGCAATTATTGTGTACTTTCTTTTTATGATCAGAAGAGGTGAATGGTATACTAACTCAAGCTGTGTTTGGGTTAAAACTTTAAAGGTAGCTATGTTGATACTTTATTCCGGTTAATGTGCTGGGTGCTCTTGATACTTAAGGGGACGGATGGACTTGCATTTAAAACAGACTGCATCTTCCTTATTTCCATAGCTTGGAAATTGAGCTGACTGTTCTCGCTTTTGCGTTCTTATACTACAGGACAAATAAGGACACAGCTAGCAGCTGATGACTTAGGGAAAGCAGGAATTAGCTTTTGTTCATTTTACCCCTTATTTTAAGGAGCGGTTTATTTAGTTCAGTTTGTTTGGTTTAGATATTCTCTATATTTACACAAGAGACTACTGTTCTCAAAAGCTGGCTTAGCATTTCAACAAATGTCGCTTGTTCTGGATGCTTAGCTGATGGGGGTCAGTTGTACTCTGCTCAGCAACAACTACAGCAGGACTAAAGAGCCTACGAGAAGCTATGTGGTAATATCTTCACTCAGCCAGCTACCTTTGCTTCCATTCGTGTATGTCTGCTGCTGTCTTGCTAAACAATATTGCACCTCTTGTATCTTTTGGCCTGTTTGACCTGGGTTAGGAAGCGATTACACACAGTCAGAACTATGTATTAGTTTAAATGCTTTAATTGAATGATCCAGACTGTAAGAGGCTGAAATGGAGTAAGGAATAGTTGGCAAGCAGCTGTAATAATAGGGCTGAATGGATGGCAGGCTTCAGGGGCAAGCCCAGCTTATGAGCTCTTTCTGCATCTGCTGCAGCTGGAGCAGGGTATGTGACTGTAGTCTGGAGTTCTGTAGTCCAGAAGCTCCAAAGGTCAGGTATACAACTTGAAAACAGGAAATTACAGCCCTGGGCCTGCTGTGCTGTGCTGCACTGCCAGTTCCAGTGCTGTATGTTCTGACAGATGAGAGCTTTTCTGTATGTACCGAAAGCCTGAGGTCCGGTTTTCTGCGCTTGCAGGAATTTCCAACAGCCTCGAGACCAAACCGGTGAGCCAGAAAGATGAATCTACTGGCCTGTCCTTAGTAGGCTGACAGGAGGCAGTGTTGTCTGGCTGTGCCACAGGCAGTGCGAGGAACCTTCAGTCATGGCTCTGACAACTCTTGTATGACTACTTCTAAATGTAATGGGATGGATGTGCTGCATCCACAACCCCATTACTGGGATGGAACTGGACTTTCAGAAAGTGTTAAGAGACTTTAAAAAACAGAGCAAAAACTCTGCTGCTTCGGTTGCCTCTCCAGCAGTACTGAACGTGTTGTCATGGAGACCTGTATAGGGCAGCTGCCATGAGCTTTACAAATCCAAATCAGTGTCTAGTTGGCTAGAAACACCCCAGTGCAGGGGTAGTCATTCTGCGAAAGCTGCTTCTTCCACAGTTAGTCCTTTGCTGTTGCTATACTTAAGTTGGTGGGACTGGATTATTGCAGGAACCTAGAGCAGTTTGTGGTCTGTAGACTGGGCTTTAGAACAAATCCACTTAAGTTCTGACTTTCAAGTAGTGAGCTATGACAATGCTGGGGGAGTTGAAGAAAGGGGAAAAAATAGGGTAAGGAGTAGGGCTTTGTTTTCTGAACTTCATTAACTCCTGGCCTGACTCTTGACCAGTGCTATCAGTATGCTTCTTTTATGGACTACTTAAAGACTTAAGGCAATCCTTCGGCAGCTTTAGCAGAAAACTGGACTACAAAGTGGGACTGCTTGTCCTGACCATCATTTTGAGAGAATGCTCTGAGAAAAGCACTTCTTGGAAGTGGAATGTGATCTCTGTGCCTGCAATACCAAAGCCTTCTAGAGAGCCTCCCAAAGTATTCCAGCATCACCAAAGACGGTGACTAGCCAGGCTTGATAGGGTAAGCAGCCAGGAGGGTAGTATAAGGGACCTAAAACGTTAGGGCACCTGCTGAGGGGCACACGACAGATTAGCATATGCTGATTGTGCTGTTGGAACAAGCAGTAGCGCTTGCTCCACAGTTAACATGCTAAATTTGTGTAATGTCTGTCCTGGTAATCACTAACTAGTTGAAGATTTCTGGAGGGGAAGGATGTTCTGTGCCACTCGAGCATGAAGTTACGAAACCAGCTCTTCTGGATGGATCAATTTTCCTCACAACTGTCAACACTGTAGCTCTCCACCCTCAAAGTGCTTGATTCATGGTGGTGATAGTCTTTATATAGCTGAAAGCTCCCAACCTACCTACTTTAGGCTGGCAAGTTTTTTAAAAAAAAAAAAAAAAAAAAGCTTGATGCTTTGGACTTCACTTTCCAATTTTTGCTGGTAAGTGAAATCTAATAGGAATTGCTCAGAGGGAACAAGAGAGAAGATTTATTCTCAGGTCCTCTTCAAAATGAGCTGCAGGAGTGCAGAAAGCTATTAACAAGATGCTGAGAACTTTTAAGGGAAGTATTGTCTGCTGGTTCTTGATAGTGCTATCTACTTGTGATAAGGAGAATCTGCTTGTTTAGAAATAACTAATGATAAAATATCACTACTTGTTTGTTTGGAAGGCTTCTTGGCTTGAGGAGGCCTTGGGTGACTGTTCTGCTTATTGGCAGAGAGATGTTGCTGCGGCAAGCGTTTTGAGGTCTGCTCGGGTTCTGCTGACTTCCAGATAGGAAAAGATGGTCAACATCTGGCTCCCAGTGAATGGAGAGAAATTGCAGATGTTGCTTCAGATTGTTTTACAGTCTGCCTCAGCTTACATAACTGCTAGTGTACTGCAGCTGAAGTGAAATATACATTTAAATGAACGGAAGGCTGTTTTAAATAACCAAGTTAAACTTGTTGCCTGGGTACTTTGTGGATCTGTGTGGATACTTTGTGGATCTGTTTGCTACAACACAAGTCTTTCCTTGCAGCTATGTAATCTTAGTGTTTTTATCAATAGGGTTATTCCTTTCATGTTTCTAGGCTGTGAAACTGAAGGCTTTCTGGTGGGCAAAATTGGATTCTCTCACCTTGCTGCCCCATCAGGGGTATTTTTCCAAGTCTTTTGGCCCACAAAGGATGATACCTATGTGAGCCAAAATCTGTTATGTAAATTCTTTCAGAAAAAGAGAGCTAGTTTAATTTCTGTGAATACAAAAGCTTTTAAGCCAAAGGTGAGAGTTGTCTTCTGAAGAGGTGACAGTATTGTCAATGACGTTTTTTGTATAGTTTGATCTTCTGTTGACAGCTGTTGTCTTAAAGTTACTCCTTCAGTTGTCAGGCCTGTTAGTGCAAATAAATTTGGCCTGCTTTGTCAACCAGTCTTAGTTCAAGGTGATGCTAGGAGCAGTTTTGCACACCCACTTGGATAATGTTGGAGTTCAGGTCTTGCTGCTTAGGATTTAAGCACTTTCATTTACTTTCTGTTCAAACTAAGCCAGCTTGATTGTATTTGAACTAACCCTTTTTTCCTCTAAAGATTTAGTGCTGCTGACTGAGGCAGCACAATTGATGCTTGGAAATGGAAACATCTGCTCTGGTTTGCAGTGAGGCAAGATGCTGTCAGAAATGGCTAAAGAGACAGCCTCTGGAAGAACTCCAGGGTCACCATCGTGTTACCAGTCTTTCAGCTTCGTGGTAATGACTCAAATGTCTCATTACATCCACAAAAGAGTGCACCGGAGCACTATTCATAAGTCTTTTGTTGAGGATGGGATCTAAGATGCAAAGTCGGGCAGAAATGACTTGGCAGGTCCTGCAAGTATTGACAGGGGCTCTGCCATGAATGAATAAAACTGGTGCCTTCTCTGGTGTCTCATGACACATTTTGCAAGAGAACACTGTTCTTGGGCTGCTCCCACAGGAAGCATGGGGGCCATATAGGATACCTGTGTGCAATGCATCATGTAACTGGAGATGGCTACTTATTTGCCTTGATAAAAGCAATGCTTGGAAATGCAGGCATGGCTTGCGGTCCAACATATGCAAGTTCATGCCGTGATGTCCCCGAATATGTAACTACTAGGGAGATACCTCAGTCAGAGATTCATGCTTCTGGGGTTCTGATGCAGTGTGACAAAATGTAAATTTAGAGTTGAAGGCAATTCTGGAAGCACAAAAAACCTTATTGATGCTTGACAGGTAAACTGGAATCAGGCCAACGGTAGAGTTTTCTTCTGTGGAACAAATGTCAATTTTGTGGTACTTGGCCAAGAGGAGAGACTTCACCTTGGACAGGTCACGAACTTTTTTAGGCTTCAACCTAGTAACTCCCAAATTCTGGAAGTTGGGAAAGCAGGATATTGGTACTAATATGCTGTATGTCTGAAAGGCTATGTTGCCTTAGTCTATCACCCGTCATCATGGGAAGAGAAACTACAGGTGTAATGCTTGTTTCATCTTCAGAGCATGTAAGAAAAAACTTAAGACATCAACTTCCTACCTCTAATGCTTAGCATTTCAGGTAATGTATTAAAACTAATTGGGTAGCTTGCACCACACTTAGCATAGTACAGGCAGTCTGAAGCGATGTCCCTTGCTGGTTGTGTACTTTTCATATTGTTGTCTTCAGAAATCAAAACACTAAAACCCGAGTTTGCCACTTAAGCCAAGTCATTTCTAGATGGTAAACGCTATCCTAATCTGTGAAATGGTTTATGCTGAGTAACCAGTGATTTGTGGCTTTAACCTTGAAGCTATTTTCTGCTTTTGTTTTCCTATATTGTGTGCTGGTCCCAAAGGGAGTAGGGTAAAGAAGAAATACTTTGTCCAGAGAGTCAGTTCAGGATCAATTCCTTAAGTGTGTCTGAAGTGAGTTCCTAATATGCTTTTAACTCTTTTTTGAAACAGTTGCTGAGAACTCGCTGCTTTCAAACCCTGCCATAGCAGGAGTATGAAGCCAGAAACTGATTCCCCCCCCGCCCCCCCCCCCCCCAAACTAAGTGTTAGGCCTTGTACATACGTAAGATTTTTTTCCCCCCCTCTTGCAAGCAATGAGTAAGCACTTTAAGAAGCTTGTGCTATATTTTTGGATTAAAACAGGTAATATAATGTGTTGGAATTAGAAGTTCGTGTAACTTCTGCTGATGCATGTAACCCTTGGGTTATATACTAAGTAAATGTGTACAAGCAAGAAAAATTGAAAGAAAACAATAGTGTAAGAAGGCAGTGTTCTAAAAATGTCTTTTTTCTTTTGGTCCTCTTTGGAGCTTATTTTAAACCAATTAGTCTTTCCCATATGAGAAGAGAGTAAAGGCCCTTGGATTTTTTTTTGTTTTTTTAATAGAAGTTACACTTGAAGCCTTGAAAAGAACCTGAAAAGAGAACTGGTGAAAACCAGTTCTTCTGTGATAGATTCCTTAAAACTTGCAGAATGCTGAAGATCAGAAATGTAGACTGTGCACAGAGCTCATGCAAATGGACAGGGAGCTTATCTGCTGTTTATCTCATCCTTGACATGTGTCATGAAAAGTTCATTTTTCAAAGCTGGCCTATGTTGGCCTGTGGCACCTGTGGCACTCCTGCTGCTGGGGATGAGAGCCCAGCTTGAGGCTTCACTTCAGACATGTACAGTGTCCTGAGTGTTGACTTACTAATGTGTTGTAACCTGTCAATTTGCAGGTAAGCATTATGAGGAGGAAGAGGAGGAGGACGCCCTGCCGGACTCGGATGCCCTGCCAGACTCAGATGATGAGATGGAGCTGGATAATCCGCGCCCCATACAGATTGTTCTTGCTCACGAAGATGACCATAACTTTGAACTAGATGAAGAAGCATTGGAAAAAATCTTGCTTCAGGAACACATCAAAGATCTTAATATAGTAGTTGTATCTGTAGCAGGAGCTTTCCGCAAAGGAAAATCTTTTCTGCTGGACTTCATGCTTAGATATATGTATAACAGGGTGAGTAATTCAGATTTCCCCCTGCAGGGAAAAAAAGACTTAGTTTGGTGTTTTATTCATTTACCTCTGTATTTGTTAACTTGGAACACAAACATAGCAGCTCAAACTTTTCTTACTTGCTGGGAGAGGTGGGAGGCCAGCTACTGTGTGTTACTACTCACTGAAGTGTATCTAAGTGACAGTTTTTAATATAAATTTCCTGCAGTTATCAAGGTGACTTGTTGGTGTCCCAGTGGAAGTGAGCATGAGAGGAACTTTAATGAGGGGAGCATAGTGGCCCTCCAGTGAGCTCCTGGGGAGGGTTTATGTAGGTGGCAGCCTGGAGAAATCTTGCTTTGACTGGGTCTCCTGAAATCATATTCTAACACTTATGCACTCTTCCAGAAAGAAGAGTCTTATCAAATACTTATTAGAGGACTAAATTGGCTTACTGAAGTATGGCAGAAGGGAGAAAGTCTCCTCTTGGTTTGACTGGACTGTGTCTCTAAACATAGTCCAGGAACTCTTTAAATCCTTTGAAGTCATTGGTAAATGAATGCCCGATCTGAAATTTAGTTCTTTCTTAGTTTGGAGCTTGTGATTGATGTTTGCTCTTGCATCTGCTATACTTTGAACTCTTGGCTGATATGGAGAAGGTGGGGTTGGGACTCCTGTGAACATAAAAATCTGTCACGGGTGGTGGTTTCTTTTAATCTGCACAATGAATATTGACAGCTTGCTATTGGGCTGTTTCTTGAAGCTTGGAAGGAGCAGATCTCATTCCTTCTAGCTTGTTGTCCAGACTTGGAATACCCAGCAGAAACTTGCCATGACTGTATCTACTTTGCCTTCATGTTAGCTGGCTTGAGGAGAAGTTGAGATGAACCCAGCTGTTACAGGAAATACAGGAATATCCCAAAGAAGCTGCTGGTAGTTGGCAGATGACTATTTCCTTTCTTTTACTCCCAGTGATGCCTGCTATTGAATTCCTCTCACTGGTTTGCCAAGAGTTCTGTAAGAAAAAGACTGAGGATGTGGTAGGAGGAATACAGAGTAGCAAGCTGCTACTTCCAACTTTTTAACTCTTCTAACCCAGGGAGAAACAAACATTTCATTGATATGGCTGTTCAGTGGATGGCCCTTTTGTTTATGTATAAAGCTTCTGTAGTGTCTTCCTCTTGGGGGAAAAAATATCTGCAGTTGGAGCTAAATAAGCGGCTTTTCTGATATAGACAAAGGCAGTCCTAGTTCCTTCAGAAGTAGCAGGGGTGAACTTTGAGCAAATACTCTAACTTTCAGATTGTGAATTGGGGCAAAAGTTTGTAAAGCAAAGTGGATTGGAACAGTATTTCAGTCCTGTGTAATATGTCTCTATTGCATTGTGCAGTCACTTTTTTCAGTTTTCTGTAGGTGTCCTTCAAAATACTGTTTGTTTCATTTAAGAAACTGAAGATTAAGACAAGTTCAGCCACCTAGTGTAACAGCTCTGTCTTACCGAAGAGGGGGAGGTCTTGCTCTCAATGTGCCTTCTCTGGCTGCGCATTTGTGTTCTCTAGGTGTAACACTCTCAGGGCCTTAGCTGAGCTGATCCAACTCGCTGATGGAACAGAAGGCTCTGCACTTTGCTGGATTGTTTTTCTGCCAGCTCAGTGATGTGAACTGGCTTAGAAAGAGTTTGACAAGCATCAGAGTGCTACAAACTGAGCTGTGGGAGTGTAGGGGATGGGAGAAGACAAGTGAAATGCCTCCTTTCTGGAGCACAGCTGAGTTGTATCAAGTCACATGGTCTCTTCTACCTTCATGCTAGTTTCACTACAGGATGGGGATCCTCTCAAGTCTGGTCTCTCCATCTTCAGTCAGTCTTAATCACAAGTCTGTATTTACTGTGAACTGAATGTTGGAGCCCACACAATACCAGTGCGTTGGTATTCAATCAATACACTGATAAAGCAATTTAGAATGTCCTCTCCTGTGCATAACAAAGCATATGAGGAAAAACACATCAAGTTAAGATGCGTCAGGATTCCATTTTCTTATCTTAGACCAAGAGCTAGAGATCATGTGGAGGCTTGCCATTCTAAAAATCTCACTTGTGCCAAATCAAGTCAAAGATAAGGATTTTGTCATGGCTGAGGTTGGTCACTAACTTTAGTGAGGCAGACATCTCATTGCAAACACTGCTTAGTTTTATGGTTGCTGGTTTGAAATGGAACAGAATTATATGCTGTAAAATAGTGGCTGTTGTGTGCTCAACAAAATGCTGCAAGGATCCTGTGATCGTTGTTGTAGTTTAAGCTTTATTAAGAGTTGGGTGCAGTAACGCTAGTAAATTTAGATTTGTAAGCTTTTTTTCAGGAGCATGACCTTCTTAACTTGCATTAATTTGCAAGGTATGCTGCATATTAAATGGCACTATGCAAATAAAGCTCCATTGGTCCTTTCCTTAGTATGGAATATATTTAGATAAATTATCCATTAGGTGACTAGTGCAAAACGGTAGTGCAATTTCAGCTTGGTTTCCTGTAGGAACAAAGCCTTGTTCCTCCTCCCGTGTTTCTTGAACCTCTTTGAAGCCAACTTGATGGAAAGTGTTAAAACGCTAAGTTCCCTGGAAAGAAAAGAGAAGGGTAACAATCTAGGAGTGCTTCAAACTGAGGGAAAGGTTAGAGTCAGAGATGGGCTTAAGTGCATCATCCACAAGGTGAAGTGGCCTCAGCTGATCTGGTGCCTATTTAGACACCAAAATCTCCTGTAACGTGAATCATGTATAAAATCAAATGTGATTATATCCAGGGCTCACTGAGGTACTTGTCAAAAGATTTAGGTAGTTTTGATCTGCATTCCTACAAATGAGAATAATAAATTTCTGGATCAAAAGGGGGAAGTATTGTTCTTCCTCTTGTACAGATGGATGAATGGACCATATTGTTGAATAACATACGGCTTCCTTTGAAGAAGTGACAGGCTACAGACCATTGACATACCCTGGTGAAATCTGAGTCAGAATGGCAGAAACATATCCTAGAGCGTACTGAAGCTAAAAGCAGGCCTGGAGCTTCAAGTTTCTAGGGTGGTCAGTGGATGTGTAAACAAGTTCTGGAATAAAAAGCTTCTGGGGAATGCTGCTCAGACACCAGTGACCTCAAAGGGATGAGAGGCTGTACTCAGCCTCAGGTGCGAGTGCGTGACAAACAAAAGGCCTACTTGTAAAGAACTGTGGTTCTCTTGACTTGGATACTGGTATTCATTTTCTGTACTTTGCATCTAGTCGTCTTGTTGACCTTTACCATGTCCAGTCTGAGCAGCAAGGCTGAATGGTATGTGCTTAGCATTTGAGAGACTGCTGGTACAGAACTGCTTGATCACCTTTCCCTTCTGGTATAGATTTACTCTGCAGTAAGTAATGCAGTTGGCCATGAGAAATGTATGCAGTTATTCTTCCTTTCCCTCATTTGAAATAAGCAATTTCATTTGCTCCTAGTATTTTTCTTCTGTGCAGCCCTTGGGTGCCTCATACTGCTCTGAGATGGGAACTGAGATCTGTCTTGAGCTCTCTTCTGAAAGCTGCCAGTGCAGAGTTAGCATAGTATCGATGGTAGCCTTCTGAATGGAGAAGTCTCCCCTCTGAACTCCTCAAAGAACATGCTTTCCTGGCTGGCAGCCTTCTCTGGGCAGCTGGAGGCAAACAGATTAAACATCTGCCTCTGTTCCACTGGTGTGGTGCGTTCTAACCTGGAAATAAAGGTTTTTCCCAAAGCCCCTCATCAGTTAAATTGCTGTATCTGTTTACCACTTCTCTCTTCCACAATTTCATTATATTAAATCTACTATAAGTGAGAATTCCTCAGAAGGCCTATTCCTACTCTTTACCTTCCCCAGTACCTAATGGCATTTCTGGGTTGAAGCTGGTGCTTATATAATGGCTGGAATCTTGTGTTTGAGCCACTGCTCCTTGCGTTGCCTATCCTTGAGGACCAAAGACCTCATTTTAGTACCATAAGCTAGTACTGTTAACTGCAGACTGTACTTGACTCTGACAGCCTTTCCCAAAGTGGGTGACTTGCAGATCAACTTCTAACAGGAATAGTCATATTGATGTGTATCAGACTCTCAACTAGACCTTTTCTCTTGAATCCTAATCCCTTAGGAAAAAATATTTTGTGACTGTGACTTAAATGTGGGTCGTAGGTCCTCTAGTCCTTGCCTAACTTCTCTGGGTTCTGGAAATGGACTTCTGGAATTTTGTGCTGCCTCTCTCAGCGAAGGGTTTTGAGATGCTTGGTTTCAGCAATTGACCTATTTGTGAGGGATTAAGTCAAGTTCAGGGTCGTTCCCCCCCCCCCCCCCAGCCCCTTGCAGAGGTTTAGCTGTTTCTGTAGTTAAAATACATGCTGCTTAAAATTACATTTTGAAAGGAAGAGTGTGAGTCAGGCAAAGTGGGATTGGTGGGCAAAACTGAGCTCTTCCCCTCATTTTGGCTCTGAGTGCTTGAGACCTAAAGGCTGTGCACATGCACTCTTCAGTGGCAAGTTGGGCAGCAGTTGGAATACAGTAGACTGCGAAACAAAATCTCTGGGTGATCCTTGAAGTAGAGCAGAGCAGCATTGTGTTCTTATATTTTGTGTAGTGTTGGTAGTATCTTCTGATGAAAATGGCGGAATAATGTGGAAGCCTGCTAAACCATCACTTAAGAAAATCTCTGACTTGGTATTAAGCTTCTCTTCTTGTTTTGCAGACTTCTCCTTGCTGGATAGGTGGAAATACTGAGCCATTGACTGGGTTTACATGGAGAGGTGGATGTGAACGGGAAACCACCGGCATTCAGATTTGGAGTGAAGTGTTTGTAATTGACAAACCCAATGGGACAAAGGTAAGTGCTTGGCTTAAAAAGGTGTATTTAGAGTTGCTTTGTTTTGGTTTTTTTGCCTCTGAATTTAGCTTTAATGCCATGGATTTAATGGAAACAGTTCACACATCAGTTGCTTCCCTTTACATTCAGTAGCTGTATAAGGTATTTGGAAACTTGATATCAGTGCAAGTATGAGCTTTCCCGCTGGCATGTAAGATTCAGTCTCCAACAATATTCCCATCTTGAGAGTATGTTATTTTGGCAGAAGACTACTTTTTCTAGGCTGATGGGTGGGTTATCCTGTGGGTGTTGTAAAACTGTTTATAGAAATGATGGCTATAAATACTGCTTTTAGACAGGGGCTCGGGTGAGAAGAGCTCTGTTACAAAAACTGTTCTTGAGAGATGAGAGCAGGTTGTAGCTGTGTTCTAGTGAAATCCAATGGATGGCTATATGTACTGGAAACCTAGCTTCAGTGTCTGGAAGGTGGTTCTTCCATGTAGTCTAAGGGGTAGTGCATAAACAGAAGAGGCTTGATCATCTAGACTAACAGGGGGATAAACAGCATTAACTCTATTCTAATGAAAACTGGTGCATCTTTTTTTCTTAACTCTAAGTCAGTTTAATTTCAAAGTCTGGTTTTGTGTTTTTGCTTCATGCTGAAACAAAATGTTAATGTGTTGTCAGTAAATTTTTTTTTAACTCCAGAATATTGTCAGTACAATTTCGGTTATTTACCCTCTCCTGATCCTTAACTCCTTGATCAATTAATTTTCATAATCTTTGTATTGCTGAAGTGCGAAGGAAATGCCTGATGGCCAGTTAATGTGGAACACTGATCTTAAATAGACAGTGGCTTACAAAGTTGTGAGGATCTATCTGTGCTCTATGAAAAATCACTTATTTGTTCTTGTTTATCAGTCATCCCTAATTAAAAGAGAAGAGAATTGTAGTAGATTCCAGTGATGGGAGTTGGACAGATTAATTTTTATTACTAAGATCACTTCATTCCTTCTCATTCTAGGAGATAGTATCAAGTGCCTTACTTTCTTCTGAAAATGATTATTTTAAAGCTTTTTTTGTTGTTAGTAACTTTCTCTCACTTGACTAATGAGCTGAGCTGGACTGTCAACTGAGACTGAAGTCCATAAGTAGGCATAGGGGCAGAGATTTTTTTTTTTCTTCTACTTGAATTAGAATTTACCCCAATGACCTGGAGTTTGCAAGTGTAACATTTTGGTTAATTATTGCTGCTCTCTAAAAATCTCTAGGTTGCTGTACTACTCATGGATACCCAAGGTGCCTTTGATAGCCAATCCACTATCAAAGACTGTGCAACGGTTTTTGCTCTGAGCACCATGACGAGTTCTGTCCAGGTGAGAATACCTGTGCTGGCAAATGATGGCAGCTGTAAAAACCCTCTAGCCTGAATAAGCAAAGAATATCTTGCTAGCCATGCTTTGACAGTTCACCTGTGTGTCTTCTTCCAATTACTATTTAAGCTTTCATACTTAATGTCTTGTTTTCAGTGTAGTATAGATAAGTTTCTCTTTGGAATCAGGTTATCTAAGGCCAAGTTGGATTAAACTGCTGACTAAACTGGGGAGTCACTAACACAGGTGCTAAAGTACCAACCACTTCTGTATGGCTGTATTACAGAAGCTTCTTGGCGTTCAGATGATGTAGCTAAGGGTGAAACTATACTGAACTGCTAAACCTGCAACTGCTGCTACTGTTAAACTTCTGACAATTGTCTTTCACTATGCCCAAAACTTTCAGGCTTGTGCCTTGATGTTCCAAAAGCGTGGGTGTGGGTGTTTTCTTTTTTTTTTGAATGTCAGGTGAACTTGTTCAGACTAGCTACAACGTCCAAAGTAGCAGGAGTACATAGAACACTACTTCTGCCTTCTGTGGTTTTTTTAGTCCTTGTGGTTAGGATAAGCTGTGGATCATTGATCCATCTTTGAGCATACTGCTGTGTTGGTACCATTGAAGCAGTCATGAGCTCCCTGGAGAAAGTCAGATTTCTAAAGTTCTGAATCTCTGGGGTATGCTTTAAAGCAAACAAAGCTGGTGAACCAACTGCCTGCTCATTTCCTTGTCTGAGGTGGTGCTGCTGGAACACTGCATCCTGGAACACTTAGATTTGAAGATGAGAAAGGGACATGTCCTTCTCCAGCCTCTTCTCTCCCACCCATATGGTGATTTGAAGCATTCAGTAGTCTTCTCAGGTTCCTTTATAGTTTGCTCCCTCAGAAAGAAACTGTCCTAAGTAGGATTAGGAAACTTAAATAGTTGTCAGCAGTTCTGTCTCTAGCACTGGGTATATGGAGTGACAATTTCTTTGAGATGCTGTCTATGATGCCATTCTAGATGCTGACTTTTGAATTGCTAGTCCTTTCTGGAGGTGGTAAAAAGTCTCAAGATCTCTAAAAGAGACTACACGAATGTAAGATAAATAGTGTCTCAAGTTACATTGTAATTCTTCTAGCTGTCTTTTGCAGGTATACAACTTATCCCAGAACATTCAGGAAGATGATCTTCAACACTTGCAGGTAAGAGTATGCTGAGTTTACATTAAGCTGCTTCTGAACTGACAGTCTTGAAATAGTTTTTGAAATTACTGCTAGCCTAACTATGGTTTGTGAGATTGCCTGCTTCTCTATACAAAACACTGAAGCTGACCTGATATTAAAACTCTTTCTGCTGGTAGAAGTTACTGACATCAATGCTATGGATGTGGTGATGCTTCTGCTATAGCATTGTAGAGGTAAAAGTGTTACAGGCTTCCAGTTTGATTAAACTGTTTCTTTCTACAGTCTCATCTTTATATGGAAGCAGGCTCTAAATTCCTGAAAGGATGAGAATGGGAAATAGTTCATGAAAGCACCTTAATGAGAAGCTTCCAATGCAGCTGCTTTCATAAAACAGGAAAATAAATGGTATTTTATAATCTGTTTCTATGGAAAGATGGAAGCTTGGGTCAGGGCAGAAAATATCTTCTACCAAGAAATCTTCTCTAGTTTTTTCAACAGAGAAACTTCTACAGGGTTTTGTGTTTTGGCTTAGTAACTAAGCCAGGAAAAAATTGTCCTCTCTGTACTCTGGGGTTTTCATCCTCAAATGGAACATTGTGGCTAGAGGCCACTGAATTCTGGCTTCATGTGAATGGTACAAGAGCCTTATCTCCTGAACTTTAAACTTGTAGCTTTAGAGGGTAGCTTGTGCGTTAACAAATGCCAGGCTGTGTGATTGCCCAGGCCGTGACCTTGTCACAGCTTAAAACTGTTGTGTGTGTCTTCTGATTGAAAGGACTCCTGTCTTGTTCAGTGCTGCAAAAGACTCTGGCTGCCAAAACTGGGAGTAGTAGTGCACTATCTAAACATAGTCTTGTGATGCTGTTCTCAGTTAACAGAGTTGTATCACTGGGCCAAAACCCCAAACATCCCAAACAAAATAAAACAAGAAAAGCCTTAGCTAATTATTTGAAAACCTAGGCTTTCCTGGTGACTCTGGTCCTTTTGACAGCCTCAATCCAACCTGAGTAGGGCAATCCCTTTTTCTTATATTGGAGGGTGGGGTTTGGGGGAAGGAGGGAAAGAGAGGGCAACAAATGTAAGCAGTGGGGAGGGGAGACCCATGCATTTAAAGGCTGGAGACACCTCTTGGGTTGAGGGAAGGAAATGTGTGATTTTAAAATATTCTTAATCTCTGGCTGCATTTTGTCAAATAGCAGGGAAGTGAATGGGATAGGGAATTAGGATCTTGGGAACAAGCCACTGTCATGTGGATACTTGACCACTTCAGAGCTTCTTTATGCTCAGGGTGACAAGGGCTTTTGGAAGTTCCATTGTGGTAAATCAGTCTTGTATGTGCTCTGACACCCTTGTGATCAACACAGGGGAAACTTAGTCTTTCAGTTGTGTATTTATTTGAGGTGCTGCAGGAGTTAGTTTAATGCAGAAAAACCATTGCCATGTTCTAAAGGATGCTGGTGTGCTGCTTTCATCCTACCTGAGATGCATAAGGGGGCTATTAAAGAGTGACAACTGACAGTATTGACCTCTGCCAAAACAGCCAGCACAACCAAGTCTTTGGTAGCATTCAGCAGTTTGGCACATTCTTATGGGCTTGCTGGCCAAAACTGAGCCCAGTGAAGAAGAATGCTGCTGCTGGTATTAAGATGGTGAAAGCAACCAGGAGAAGACAGCTAACCCCTTCCTTTATGCTGAAAGGAAAGGATGCTATTTGTCATTAGCAAGCCATCTTATTGATGATTGCTCTTGGAGGACTGTAGAATTGTCTTAACCAGTCCTTTCCATGTGCTTTTGGCAGAGATATTGCCATGCTCCAAGCTTGTTTAACAGTGGTTAGGTGTAAGCATCATGCAGCGCACCTGCCAGCGCTAAGATGTGTACTCTGCAACACAAGTTAATGCAAAAGATCAGTGACCCTTTAGGTTGAGTTTCTTGTGTAGCTAGTGTTCAAAGATCTATATTGTTTGTAAAGACAATTAAGTGGAGCATCATTCATTCCCTCCCTATTGCCCATGAGAATTTTCCTGTTAAAGCGCATTTTACTCTTTGATATTTGATCAGATGATGCCTTTTTCTCCAGTCTTTTAGGGAGGGTGTGGTGAGTTTGAAGCCTGGGTTGGAACAATTGTGAATTAAGGTCACTGACTGGAGTAGAGATCTCGGATGCTACTGAACTTGGCTTGTATTTAAATGTCTGATACCTTAGCTCTAGCCAAGCTCCTCGAGATTTCCGAGAATAAATCTTTTGTGGGAAGTAAGGGGCAAATGTTTTGTCAGCTGGAGATGATGGACAGGCTTACCTACTCCTTAGCCTAGGAAACAAGTGTTGGAAACTGGCTGGCTGAGAGACACAGCCAACTTTCCCCTGAGAGTAGCCCCCAGGCCACCCACTTGGAGCTGAGGTGTGGTGACAGTTCTGAAATGGCATTGTGAAATGAGTGGCAATTGTCTGTCTACTTCCTGAGGATTGGGGTACTCATTCTTGACCTTCTCAATCCATAATAGAACTTAAAATCAAATGCTTTTATTTTCTAGTGACAAAATGGAACAACTTGCCACACAAAAAACACATGTTTTTGTATTGTATCCTTACACTCTTCTTTCTATTAGTTGTTTACAGAATATGGAAGACTAGCTATGGAAGAAATTTATCAAAAGCCGTTTCAGGTAACTATGTATGTTAAATGGATCTTAAATGTGTAGGAAATGAGCTCAAGATAATTTGTGAAGAGAAATTATTTGGGCTGAAGCTAGTCTGTTCTTTAAAAGACTGGTTTTCCTTCCCTCTCATCACATCTTTTGGCAAGAACAGTGGAAAAAATCTGAAGATGATCACATTTTGGGCAAGTACAGCTTTGTGCCTGAGCTATAAGGCAGAAAAAGAATGAAAGCATCAACTGATATGCTGATGTCCCAGAGAAAGATGTTTCACACTTCCTTCCTACTCATTTGTTATTCTTTGTGGTGTGGCTGGTCTTTGCTTGCAATGCATGGTTCTGAGTATAGCTTATACAGATGCTAAGTAATATCATTGAGGAGGACCACACTGCATTACTGAAGCATCACTGACTTCACTGTTCAAAGTCTGAAAACTGCTAGCATCTCCTGACTGTTTGCTAGACCAGAGAAGGGTTTGAGCCTTCTTCCATTTAGTGGAGACAGGGACTGAGATCCCTTCCAGTCTGAATTATCCTTTGATCCTTGTTATCCTATAAAGGTACTAGGTGACTGCTGCTTGTCATGAATTTTCTGACTCTTGTCTGGAATATTCAGCCTGCAAGCTTAAGAGGCCTCCATGTTCTCATGATTGGCCCAGGCGAGATGCTGTCTTCAAGCACCTCATCTGATGTAAGAGTAATGTCAAGATTTGTTTGATATGCTCAGCTGATGGGAGGGATGATCCCTCTGGGATAGCAGAAGGCAAACCCATGCAACAGGGAAGCTAGCTTTTGTCTGAAAGAAAGTGCCTCAAGAAGTTGCTTTTTTTTTTTTTTAACAAGTACTTGCATAACAGAAGTACAAGGGTACTTCATTTAGACCAGACAAGCCTAGAATTCTTTTCTAATAATAACTTGTGTGGTAGAGCTCTTGATCTCAGGAAAGATGCAAACCATTCACCACTGTTCTCTTTCTGTACAGACGTTAATGTTCTTAATTAGAGACTGGAGTTACCCTTATGAACATGCATATGGTTTGGAAGGAGGAAAAAAATTCCTAGAGAAAAGATTGCAGGTAAGTTATGCCTTCCAGTAGTCCTGGTGTGGTCTTCAAACTTAAGTGACTCCTTGGGGTCAAGATGACGCACGATGGGCTGACTTTTTGCGCTAATACAAATACTGTAATGTTCTACTTGTGTGTAGAGTTCTGAGGTTTAGAACTCTAAATCTTTAGGTTCAGAAATGAAAGCTTAAACCCACTACTTTGCTCTTATGGCTTTTATGCTGATGTTTAATATTGCTTGCAGTTCTGCAAAACTACTAGCACTCCTTACTATTTTTTTCAGGTAAAGCAAAACCAGCATGAAGAGCTACAGAATGTAAGGAAGCATATTCACTCCTGTTTCAGTAACCTTGGCTGTTTCCTGTTGCCACACCCTGGTCTCAAAGTTGCAACAAATCCAAACTTTGATGGGAGGTTGAATGGTAGGAAGCTTTCCATTGTGTGTGTCTTGATACAGATCACTAAATTTCTTATTTTCTTATAGCATGGAAGTTAAACAGTGAAGTGGTTGGGTACTGAAATGCTTGATGGGGAAGAATGTAAGGCTAAAAGCTGAAAACATGGAATCCAAAAATGCATATTGCACGTTCTCCTCTCTAATGGTTTAAAGGTAGAGCAATTAAGCACACACAGGAACAGATCTTTCTTTCCTTCTTTCCAGCTGTTTGTAATCTGACTTGAGATACACTTGAAAGTCATTAAATAAGGAGTCCAAAGATGAGAATTCATAACATCGAAGACTATTTTTTTAAATAGAAAGGCTTTTCTGTAAGAAGAACTAGGTAAACCAAAGTTTGAAACTAGAGTGACTTAAAAAATAAAAAATCAAAGGTTAAACATACCCAACTGCAGGCTTTTGCTACTGTAGAATAAGAGGCAGTCAGGCTTCCTCCAATTACTGCTTGCCCCCTATGACAGGGAATTCATCAGAGTGGCAAAGGGTTTTAAAAAAATAAATAACTTCCAGGTAGTGGGATGGCCACCAGGTCTGTGCTGAGGGCAGAGACCTGTGAGATTATTCTGTAAACTTTTGGTGTAATTGGTGAAGTGCATGTGAAATTACAAGGGCTGGGTAACGCTGTGTTCTCAGTGTCAATTTAAGACTCTGGAAATATTATAGTTTTAATAAATTCTATCTATGTATTTAAGCCTTTAAATATGCTAGAAATGCAGTTATGAGTTTGTGATGCTATGGATTTTAAAGGGTCATATATTATCAGTGTTAATTTAGGAAATGTAAGATTGAAGAGAAAACTAACCACTTTTTTCTGAAACTGATTCAATTTTACTAGATATAGATGAGGATTTTAAGAAGGAGCTGCGAAACTTGGTGCCATTACTGCTTGCCCCTGAGAACTTGGTAGAAAAAGAGATTAGTGGATCCAAGGTGACCTGTAGAGATCTTGTAGAATACTTCAAGGTAAGCAAACTCATTATTTTTGTTAATGGCTTAAAAGAAAGTGTTCTAATTATAGGTCATGTTGTTCCCAGAGAAGATAAGATATCTAGGCTGACATTCACTGGTAAGCTCACTTTATTATTTTCATTTCATTGCTCTGACTTTCCAAAACTGGCACGCATCTTCCTATCAGTATAACTCTTAGCAAGCTGCTATTGACAAAATTGTGTGGGGTTTTGGGTTTGGGTTTTTTTTGGTAAGTAGGCTAATAATACTTCAAGTTCTGTTAGATGGTGTGTTTTTTATCAAAATTCTAGTTTGTCTGGATATGTTAGTTCTTTAAAGCTGGTTCTCATCTAGATTGAACAGATAGATGCATAAGAACTGGTTTTCTAGGTATGCAGTAAAAATTTCAGATCACTTTTTTCTCTCTTTTTTTTTTAACATGCAAGAAAGATACTTTCTTAACACTTGCATTTTATATCTCCATTTTATGGTATGAAATATTTGGGTATGATACTTGCAGCTGTTAGACTCCTGAGCTGTTTTGGTATCATGGTGACACCAGCAGAAATGTGATAACATAATCCCTAGATCACCAGGAATTGGTCTAGTGTGTGTAACTTTTTTTGAATTGGAATGACTTAGACAGTTGGCTCCATAGGAGAAAGCAGCAGTCATTCCTGAAGACATTAATTTTGCATCAGTACTTTTGAGCCTGCATGTCAAAGGCAGGACAGAGTTGTGCTCATGTCAGGGAGGTAGTTACATAAGGGAGGAATCTGAGACTAGAACTCTAACATTAGTAAAATAAAACAGCTTTATAAATGAAGTGCATGAATTCGGAGGCAGAAGTCAGAGCTACTCTCACAAGCACAAAATCAGCTCTCTGAAGCTTGTATGCTCAGTCTCTATTACATGCTTGCATGCTACTGCTTGTTCCCCTTCCTTCTCCAGTAAGACCTGGTCCTATATGGTGCAGGGAGTGGATATTCGCTAGCAGTAAGGACTGCACCCAGAGAAATGTGTAGTACCCCACCTATTGAAAAGCTGCCTGATTCATGTTGCAGCATCCAGTCTGTGAGCAGTGATGCGGGGTGCTATGGAAACACTGTAGTCACGTAACTAAAGAGGACTGCTCCCTTGTGACTGTGCATCTAAAGCTGAGATTGTGAAGGCTGTTGAGTTGGAAATTGGAGGGCCTTTACTCAGAGGAAATAGCTACAAAAGCCAGGAGGGTGCCAAGGGAACAGAGTCCTGTATAATGCTATACATCTATGTAGGTTGTCCTACAACCTAGAGCAGTGGGTATATAAGGACCCTGATGGCCTTGTTTGCTCCTGCTTTATGGAAGAAATATCCAGGGCTGAGGCTTGTAGGCGAGCAGGGAAGAAGCAGTAGTAGCAGAAAGAGGAAAAAGTGCCCAGCCTCTGAAGGGCTGCCACTTGCCTTACTGGGCCAACTTGCACAGCTTGCCCAAAGGCCTGAGATACCTGCTGCTGCCCACTTTGCCTCCTCGCCTAATCTGTCCCAAAGAGCTGTGCTCTGGGGCATGAACCATTTTGAGGGCTGGAAAAGATGACATGAGGGATGTGTCCTCGTCCAGCCTTCCCAAACCCTGGTGAAAGGGCACCTGAGGGGAGGTGGGGAACAGAGACACAGTCTGCGCACTTGGCTTCCAGCAGTGTTGGCAGCTCAGCTCTGTCTCCATTAGTACTTTGATCTACTTTTACTCTGTTCCCTCCCACACTCTAAAGGAGCAAGGCATGGAGAAATGTAGTCTCCTTCCAGCAGCAGCGGGTGTTCGGACAGACCTCTTAACAGAAAGACTGTGTGAGATAGTTGTCTTCACTGTCTTCTTTTGGGGGAAGAAGATTGCCTGTCTAGCAGAAACTTTCAGATGCATTTGAGGAAGAAGCCTGCTCTCCAGTCTGCCACTTCTTGAGGAAGTGGCTGTGTGTCATCAAGGTGCTGCTCTGCCAGGCCCTAGCCTCAGGTGCACAGACCTTACATATTGGAGAGATGGAAGCTTCTGTCCTGGAGTGGAAGGAAGAGTTTCTAAAAGTAAAAACATGTACCAGTTAAGCTTGACGGTTCATTGGTGCTTGCATGTCATGAAAAATCTGTCAGCAGCTGCTTAAAAAACTGTTCTCATACAGAGATGAACAGTTTATTTCTAAAACCAATAAAAGCATGTTAATTGATGTGCTTGGTTAAAGCATTGCTTCTGCTTGCTAAAATTGGAGATTAGTAGGGATGACTTCATGTCAGGTTTCAGGGAAGTAAAGGGATTAAAGCAGTAGGGATGAATGTGTGAATGCCAGCCTTCTATGTATGGAGAAACTTGCCTGATTGAATAGTTAGGATTTTGCAAAGAAATAATCTATGGGCTGTATCTTTGTACCATTCCTCTTCTCTCCCTCCCCCTCAATCCTAAATGCTTAGGGATAAACATTCTTTTTTTTTTTTTTCTTCCTCCCCCTTAGGCTTATATTAAAATCTATCAAGGAGAGGAGCTACCTCATCCGAAATCTATGCTCCAGGTATTGTATTTTCTTTCAAATAAACTGACAGAAGATGTGCACTTCATAAATTCTTTACAGTTGAAGGTTGACTGCTGGGAGTCTGAAGTTCCTGCACACAGCTGTAGTTTTTTGAAGGTGCTGTGTGCTTTCAAAGCCATCTGAATAGTGTAGTCTGGGTATGTGTTTACATCTTCCCCCAGTCCTTTCTACCAAATGGAGCAGGGTTATAGTTGGTTGGTTGATGGCTTTTTCAGCTGCTTCAGTTTTTAAACATATGTTTTTGATAACTTGCTATTTTTGTCAGTATCTTTCAGACCCTACTCAGAGGGCTTTTAGTTGGAGATAAAATGGAGCTGCAGATAAAATGGAGAAAGCTTATAGTAAAGCAGCTAATGCCACTGTTTCACAGTGTTGGGCTACACTGTGGTGCACGTGGGTTTGTTAGATTGGATAACTGCACTGAGGCTTCTTTTCTGGGTTGATCCAAAGAGGATGTAATCAGCTTTAAAGCGATCTGAACACAAACTGATTGTATGAAGCTCTGTGTCAAATGCTTCAGTTGTTTGGAATGACAAGCTTTTGCCAAAATGCAGGCTTTAGGGCCGATTTCAACCACTTTGTGTTTGGAAGACTTAGTTTTTTCAGAGCTTCTTCTGTCAGTTCATTAAGAATTGATTCTGTTCTGTCTGTCTTCTGGTCCTTCAAGGAATCAGGTCTTAGACTTTTGGGGGGTTCAGAAAACCTGTCCCAATGAAACAAGGGCTGCCATTGCTTCCTCTACTTAGTGCACTATAAATGTGGCTGTGAGATAAAGAAGATGGCATCTTGCAGTATTAGCTAGAATAACTGTCCCCCACATGGGCCCAGGTTAAAGGTAATCTTGAGTTCATACAAATCTGAAACCAAAACTGCAAGTATGTGTTATAGAAGTAATACCAGCCTGCTTGCTGCTTTCCTCACAAGTAATGGTGTATCAGGATTAATGCTTAATAGTTGGGAGGTCCTTATTTGGTTATTCACAGTAGAGCATTCGGAAGAGATTACTCATGATGAAAAGACTGTACAAGCATATGGGAGTTTCGATCTACAGCTGTACTAGAAAGCTGGAGAAAATTTCCTCCTAGTTCAGTAATCTGTTTTAGTATATATCACTGACACTTGTTCACATGGGGAATTTTCTTGGCAATCTGAATCTTTGGAGGTTATAGGGGTGCATTGGACAGTATAACTACATATATGTAACTAACCAGTAATGCTGTAACCATGGATGGTGCTCAATGTTTTCTAGGCAACAGCTGAAGCGAACAATCTTGCTGCTGTGGCAGGAGCAAAAGACTTGTACAGTAAAGGCATGGAGCAGGTATGATCTCAACTTTAACTGCCTACATGCAAATACGGGCCTTCAGTTTTAATGTTGTGCTAAATGTTGGTTATGTGCACATTAATGGAGAAAAGTAGCTCAATGTCAGGACTTCTGATGCAGCAAAACCAGGATGCCCTGAGATGGAAAATGGTGGGGAGGTATGGGGTGGGAGAGTCTGCGAGATGACTACCTATTAATTCCCCCTGCTGCTCCTGACTGACCTCTTTAAAATCCTATGATGTGAAATGGGCAAATAAATGGAGAGATGTTTGCTAGGTCTGATCTTGAGCATGCAGGGCCACATGAGGATAGAGTTCTAGTGTAGTCTCACACCTCCGAATAGTAGTCATTCATTAGCTGAAAAATGTGTGGCTTGAAGGTTTAAAGGTTTTAAACCTTTAAAAAATAAATATATGCAAAAATTGTCCTGTCTGAATAGGCTGTATATGCAACTTCCTACTTGCTGCCTCTTGGAGACAGTGACTTATACCACTCTAAGCTGATTGTCTGGATGGACTTGGTGCTTCAACATAGTGGCATGCAAGGATTTATCATGGGGGATTCTGAGAAGTCGCCTATCTCGCAAAGCTGAACAGGAGTCTTCCCTATACTTAGTGTGGAATTCTACCACAGGAAAAGACCAGTAGTTGTGATAGCATGTTATAAGCATAGCTCCCCATTACTAGACTAATTCTGACCTTAATCTTTGAAGTGGTTTTCCATTTTGAAATCGGTCTAAGGCCTAATGCTAGTGGCAGACCAGCTAGCTTCTGTTGGCAGCCTGTTTTGAGAATGCTATGCTGGTGTAGAGGGACTCCATCACTTGTTTCCTTTTGGAAAATCTCTTGAAATAGTAAATGGCTTGTTTATAACATGACAAGTCTGCTTTCCTACCTTGAATCTTTACTGGCTGTTGAGATACTGTAGTTGTAAGACTTCTTACTTGGGGCAAAGAATAAACAGGAACAGATGTTCTCTTAAGCAGACTTTGTTTCCATAGTAATGTTCCCCAGTACTGTATATTTTTATATCACTGTAGAGATAAACACAAATGTCTTAAATCAGTTTTTATCCAGACTTTCCAGAAGATGTTCTTTAACGTGACACAGATCTGAAATTTCTGATGCTAGAAACGGAAATAAGTGTGAACTCTTTTCATCTGAGACTGGGTTATGCTGCTTAGTACAGATAGTTCTTACTCTGGCTTCTGAGTTCCTCTCATGAGCCAAAACCCTGTTTTGCTGACTGTGCACAAACAAAATACCGTCCCTGCCATAATGACCTTAAATGTAAGGGACAACAGGTGCAGGCACATAGAGTATGAGAAAACAGTGGCAGTATTTGTCTGCGTGGCAAGCAGTGGTCTTGATGCATCAGCAGCTCCTAGTGTTCAATACTCTGTAGGCAAAGTGGAGAGACACTTCTGGAGGATGAGAGACTAGTAGCTGTTTTCCAGGGAGTTCTGCCAGATGTGGAGGACTGCAGTGAGGAAAAAGCGCAGGACTGCAATGAGGAAAAAGCAGAAGGGTGCTTCTTAAACTCAAGAAAGGGACAGGGGGCGGTCAGCATTTTGACCATCACCAAGATTAGCTATGAAGAAACTAGCTGGTGAAGCCATGCATCTTGGGAGGCAGAAAAGGGAAGCTGTAGGCTGGGAAAGGGATCCTTTCTGGGTCCTGCAGAAAGAATAGCAGCAGGAGAAAGTTGGTGGTTGCTGTGCTCAAGACATGAGATAACAAGCACTGTTATAGGAGTCTGCCTTGTGGCAGGAGAGGGGAGGCTGTACCTTGACACCATATAGAAAGTATCTTCAGTCTTCAGATGTAGTCTGACCATAAGAGCCTAGAGGAGTTGGATCTGATCTGCCCAGCTCATATCAGAGTGGTGGGCTAGGTAATCTCTAATTGTAGTCCTTAAGAGGTCAGAAGTCAGTGTTGCAGAGCCGAAGTCATTGGCATCTAACCATTTTCATGCCCACACTGGTTCAGGGAGAGGCAGATGGTGGGGGTGTGCATCTGAGTCTGTGGTCTCTTCCCTTCAGCAGAAACATACTCTCACAAGTTGATCTGAATCAAGTCTAGAAAGACAATCTAGTGAAGAACAGGCTAAAGATATTGTCAGCAGCTAGTTCTTGTTAATTCATATTGTCTGGTAAGCTCCTTGGAGCCTGCTGGTGGAAACTGAGCAGCAACAAACAGGAGCTTGTTGAGTGCTAGTGGGCAAAATCTGTTAGACTTGCCCATGTTCAGCACTGACCCTCCCACTGAGGTGGGTGGCCTAGAATGAAAAGCTGAGGGGAGGGGTTGCAGCCTTCAGAGTGCTCCTTAACTTTCCTCAAGCCAAACTCTCTCCCCCTCCTAGTGTTCCTTGTTCCATTCTTTTTGCCTAAAGACCAATGTTAGGGCTGATGTGCTGTGCTTTTGGGCTTGCTCAAAGGGAAGGGTTGAAAAAGCTAGTTCAGTCACATGTGATAGCTTTGGATATGGCCAAACAGATAAGGCTTCTGCAGTGCAGAGTGAGAATCCCTCTAGCTGCTTTGCTTGAGACAGGACTCTAGAGCTTACAGAGCCAAGAAAGCAGCAGGAGTTAGTCTGAGAGGGGGCAGTGAGGAGCAAGTTTGTTTTCTGGACAGCAGAAGATACTCAGGGTGTGCTGACCCCACCTCTGGTTGCTCCTACAGGTTTGTGGGGGAGATAAGCCTTACATTGCCCCATCGGACCTCGAGCGGAAGCACCAGGATTTCAGAGAGTCGGCTGTTCGGCAGTTCCGCTCGGTGAAGAAGATGGGAGGGGAGGAGTTCTGTCGGCGCTACCAGGACCAGCTTGAGGTGGAAATCGACGAGATCTATGCAAACTTTGTGAAGCACAACGATGGCAAAAACATCTTTTATGCTGCTCGTACCCCTGCCACTCTATTTGCAGTCATGTTTGCCATGTATATAACCTCAGGACTGACTGGGTTCCTTGGTATGAACTCCATAGCTACCCTGTGTAATCTCGTAATGGGGATGGCTCTTATATCCCTTTGTACTTGGGCATACGTTAAGTACTCTGGGGAATTCAGAGAAGTTGGAACAGCCATTGATCAAATTGCTGAAGCTATATGGGAACAGGTTGGTATCTATTTCATGCAAAATCTTCCTTTCTTGAGTAAACATGTCAATTACAGTTTGTTTAGTGCTGTGAGTGAAAAGCTGGTCTAGATCTAATGGAGAATGACAGTTCTGCAGAAGGTAAAATTGTCTCAGAGGTATGAACACCAAGTTCAGTAAGAGATGCCCACGCAGAGAATATTAAACCAGCTTAGGATATTATCAAGAAAACTCTCTGAGCACTTGGCAAGGGCTTTAAGAGTGGAGGGACTCTTTAAAAATTTCTTCGTGTTTCAGAGCAAAGAATTCTGCTTTTAAAGGTAAGTTAAGAGTGGCGCACTTGTATTATGGGTGTGGTGGGTAAAATATTTCAGGTGGTGCAAGAAATGTGCAAGGCAACATTGTGCTTTGCTCCATCACCTCACCTGATGGTGTGGCACTAAAGGGCTAATTAGGCTTCAGAAGAAAACTGGCTGATGAATGACCAGATTGACTGCTAGAGGAGGATGTACAGCAGGTTTCTTCCTTCAGGAAGACATGTTGCCTGTGACACTTCAAGCACCACAGTTGGTGCAACTGCTGTTGCAGAAATACTTGCTAGACAGACTAATTTCCAAAAGAACAACAAAAGACATGAGTGTAAGAGTAGCAAAGCTGGAGGGGAGTCTTCTGTGCAGAGATCAGATTTTGCTATCCAAATCCAATTGGCTGTACTTGCACAGCTGCATCATAGTGGAGAATTTCTGACCAACTCCTGTGTAGCGTTTGGTGGAGCATCCCTCATAACAATGTCCAGTGCCAGCAGGAGTGAAACACTTGGGGTTTGTTGTTACTAGAATTAAAAGGGCTCTCTGAACTGAGCTGGGATGATAGGAAAAGGGGGTCCTACAAGGCACAAGCAAGTAACTGCATGGAGCCCTCAGTATGGAGGCATTCTTCTACATCTGAACAGTGACTCTGTTCAAGACTTACCATATGCGGTGGTACATTATACCTGTTTGTGAACAACCCATTAAACATGTAGGCTAACTGCAGAGGAAGAGTGGAGGAGGGAAATGAGCATCAGATACTAAATTACTAGAAATAAAAATTGAGGCTCTCCTGTGCTATCATAGCTTCTTGATTTGGTGCTTGGAGTGCTGAAGAGCACTACAAGCAGAAGTGGAAAGCCTCAGCTGGATGTGTAGCGCTTGGCTGTGGGTACAGCTGCTAAAGGATACCTAGAGAACATAAGATTTGATTTGACCAACCCTGAGAAGAGGGAGAACTTGGCTCATGCTAGCAGGAGCATGCCTTTTTGTGGGCTAGAGGAAGGCTCCTTGTTTACAGTGTCTAAAAGAGCTTCCTGATGGTGTTGGTACAGTTGTACATCATTAATGTGCAAAGCATCTACAGATCCTGGTCTGAGTTGCTCTGATGCTGATGATAGACTCCATTATGTCGCATGTTCTTGCTGTTGATTTTTCTGAATCTCTACCTTTCTCTTCCCTCCTTGCTTCAGAGGAATCCCAGGAAGGTGAGAAGTTACTGGCAGTCAATTTTTTTTTTGAACTTGCTTGACTTTTTCTGCTGCCTTCTAAGAGCCACTTTTCCTAACAGCTCAATTCGTGTTCTAGGTGTTTTCCAAACTCTTTGAAGTTCTTAGACGCCGAACGATTCGCCGTGCTCTTACATCAGTGCCGCGGCAGCGACTCTCATCCAACAATAACAAGAAGAAAAACTAGCCAGTATTTTTAACTTTCTTTCTGTATCTGAAGTGTTCACACTTATACATATAGGACAATAAGCTGGACCGTCTGGGCCGGTCTGCATAAATGCTGTAACCATACCAGACTGATGCTGCATATAGGGTATGGAATTGCACATCCATCTTCTAGGAACTGTAAAATGGTTTGAATTCAGTGAACTACTACTGTATAGGAGGGAAATCACTTGTGTCATAACATGTGACTGATTTTAACATCATCACTGTAGCAGCAAAACTCATTTCTCTCTTCAGTTCATCATGCCAGTTTGTGTCAGACTTCAGCATTCTAAGTTTTTTTCATTATTTCAAGTCTCATCTTTTTGTATGTTTTTGTATTTTTTATTTTCCTTGGTTACCTCATTTTTTTGTTTCTTTGCGCATTTCTCATCCCACAGGTGTTGAAGCCCATGAGTGATAATTTGATGGAGGATCATATGAGGCAGTCTGTAAAAAACTCTATCAAAGCAGGCCTGACCGAGCAGGTGTCTCAGCATGCCAGACTAAAGACAGACTGACAGTTCATCTCCTCTTCAACTCTGCCCTCTCATCCTAGACATGCTTGCTGTACCATGAGAACTCAATAATAAAAAAATAAATAAATAAACCAAAGTTTACAATCAACTGTAGAAGTAGTTTAGTGTGACTGGCTTTGCAGATCGCTGCCATCACCTGGGAAGAGTAAGTTTGTCAGTGCTCTGCTTCTGAGACAAACTGGTGCTGTGGAGACCGCCGGGGGGGTGGGGGGGAAGGGTGCGTGTTTTAAGTATAGTCCTGGTGACCTGTGCACGTGTGCGTCGGGGGTGTGGGGGGAGGGCTCCTCCCCCGTGGTTGACTTGATGCAGGCTCTGGCTTACGAGTGGGAATCTGTCCTCTGCGGGAGGTATTTCAGGGAAGTAACGGTCAGACCCAGAGCAGGTGCCCTTTAACCGAATGTACCCAGCTCCGCAACATCCCCTTGCCACTTCTAACGCCGGAGTGCTTGTGCGTAAGTGTACCAAGCCGGTGAAGCCATTAGAGCCACTACATTACGATATGTATCTTGCTTTACTGCCTTTTATACCAGTGTTACACAAATGCATGTATTGGTTCCTCACGCAGCCGATGGCAGAACTAACTGTTGTAAGGGAGGCCGTGGGTCAGAGCATACGTTGTCTTGCCTTGAACTCGCAGACCTGGTCCCAAGGGAGATGCATATCAGAACTGAGCTGTCTTTTTCTGCAGTTTAGCCTTCATGTATATAATATTGCCATTAATTCTATTGGGGGAGAAATTCCATCCAAAAATGTTGCCTACAGCTACCAAGCAATGAGTTAGGATTGTCTGTACAGTGTGTTTAGTTTTTATTTTTTAAGAAATCACAGATAGGGCATGTATATGAAATATAAATATATAAATACGATTTTGTATCAAAGTTTTTGTAGTTTATGGCAAAACCTGGTTCTGTGGTAGCTAAGTGCAGTCCCTGTAAAGGAATGTTTGTGGCTCATGTAAATGTGTGAATGCATCAACAATTTGAAGTTTTTGATATATTTGTGATATTTACCTGCCTTGAGCACTGCAATCTCTCACCCCCCTTGGGAAAATCAATGGGAATGTTTGTTGTGAAACTCTTGTCCTCTGTTGCATTTTAAAGTTATTTCCTGTAATTTATTTTCAGTACATGATTAAAATCAGTTGTGTATATATGAAATGAAATTTGTGCTTATTTTTAAAAGATGCTCACGTATGTATTCTACTACATAAACTATGTCAAATACTTACCTTAAATTATATGAACAAATTGTCTATTGTACTTCATAGCTTTCTCTTGAAGCTGATGCTCCCCTCATGCTCGTCTCTGAAAGATGACGTCTGCCTAGCTCATCTGCCCTCCCTGCTCAGGGGAACTTCCTGCTGTTCGGAAGGACACGGCCTGACCTGGGGAGTTGCTTGGCAGCTTCTGCCCTCCAACAGCTGTGTCATTCTGAAACCTTGCTACAGGCTCTGACCTGTTCTCACTCTTGACTAAATCAGTGTCAACAAAGGTATTTTTGGATGTGTGGAGTGTAAAGGCAGCTAAATAGTTAACTGTTGTAGTTCCAGCTGGAAATGACTGTGTGCAATAGCTGTTTTTTTTTGCCTTCCTAAGTGGTAACAGCTTCCATAAACTCTTGAGCTTCATCAGTCTCCCCCTCCTGAATGAGGGAAGTCATCTGTCTAGGACTAAAGCAATTGCACTGTGACTTTTGCACCCTAAGGAACTGCTAGGGAGTGGTGGTTAAGTTACCTGCCCTCTGGCAAAGAGGGCTCAGCTCCAGGTGAATGATGCTGAAGATGAGGTAGGAATGTTGCATTTTATGATATCTTCTCTCAAAACTGTACAGATTAAATACTGTTATTTCAACAATCTAATGGTTTTGGTGCTCAATCTCTTTTCCTTATTAGTTGAAGGACTAAGTCACAGGGGCAGCTTGGAGTGCCTCCTTCCTGGAGAACGCGAGAAGCTGAGTCAGATTTGAGGCTGCGCCATGCCCTGCTCGCCTGGCAGCAACAGCGAGAGCAGAGCTGTCCAGGATGTGATGCTAGTGAGTTGGGGAAAAGCCTTCAGCTTCCACTGCTCTCTGGCAGCAGAGGTCTGAAAATGGCTGTGAGGGGAAGGGTTCCTGATCACTCTCCCCCAGCAAGCTGCAAAATTACTGCTTTATGGTTTGGAGATCAGTAGGGCTAACTGCCCCCCTCCCCTCTAGTCCTGAAGGTTTAAGTTTGCAGTTAGTGTTAGGTTGTGATTAACGCAAAGGAGCGCAGAGGCCTGTGCCCCAGCTTTGCAGAGTGAAACCCATTGCCAGGGGTCAGTGGAAAGGCTCCAGAGCACCTTTCTGCCTTGGGGGGAGGGGGTGGGTGGGAGGTGGGGTTACTACCTGCTGGGCTATGGGACACACTGTGGGCTGGGAAGAGCACTTTGGGATTGCACAAAACTTGCTGTGGGCTGTTTCAGGGAGGAACCAAAGGTGGGGGAAAAAGGAAGGATCAAGGTGACTTTTGGGGGGGAGGAACAAATATTGGGCAAAAGAGAGGGCTGAGGGGATAAAAGGGGCTGGTCAAGTGTTAGTACATGTGTCTGGCCATGCCCTGTTCCCAATCACTGCAGTCAGTACAGTCTTCTCATTAAACTCCATTTCTAACTATTTTCCTTGGTGAAAGGACTCTCTTCTCTGTGTGTGTGTGTGTATCTATCTAAAGTGCCAGCAACTGGAGTGGGACCACAGGTCACAGGAGCTCTGTCTGCAGTGCCAGCAACTGCAGAGACTGGAGTGAGCGGGAATCAGGTACTAGCAACTGGAGCTGGACTGTGGGTCTGTTAGCGCCAGCAACTGGAGCAAGTAAGGTACGAGTGTCAATGCAGGAGCATCAAGCTGGACTAAGTGGCAAGTAGGGTAAACGACCTGGGAGCCTGGCATAGAAGCGGTTAGAAGTCTGCAGCAGGTATGCATGTGTTTCTGTGCACGAGACACAACTGGTGGTGTTGGCACCAGGAGGTCCAGGCCAACTGTTGGAGAGACTGTAAGGTCTGGGAGGGGTTAACTGAGAGGCCCATTTGTATGTGTGCGTCTGTGCAGGAGGCAGCAGGAGATGAGAGGATCCAAGAGCTGGTTGCTAAATAAACTTGTGTGTCTGAGACCCATTACTGGAGGGATCCGTAGTGCACATATTTGGTTTGGCGCACAGAGGCGGTTTGTACCAGCAACTGGAGTGGGCTGGGAGCTGGGTCGAGGTGCCAGCTACTGGGGATCCAGGGCCAGCTACTGGATAGCCTGAGTGTCTAGGCCCAGTAACCGGGAGGGAGCCACATTATATGCACATATGTATTTCCTACTAACAAACCTTTGTCCTGATCAGCTGGAGAAGGGAACGAGATGAGGCTGTTAGTGCTGCTTGTGCAAGCACTGACTGTTTCTCTGTGTTGATCTGTATGGCCAGCCTTATGTATATGCACGCATGTGTTGTGTGTGTGCGCACGCGCACCTACTGGGAATGCATGCTGAGCCTTGCTCTGGGTTGGGTCTGGGGGCATGGAGCTGCAGCAGCCTTGCCTCCATCAGGCTGCTGGATTTTGCAGTCCCTAGCAATTAGTATCCTTAGTAAATTAAGGCTAGTATTTCTCAACCTTTGGCTACCTAGTGCTGAGAACATCAGGATGATGCATGGGGAGTACAAGGGAGCAGAAGAATTTTGCTGGTGGCGTACAAGGGGGCAGGAAGGAGACGCACGCTCCCTTCGCCACCCAGGGCTACTCTGTGACTGACTTGGGAAAGGGGTTCTGAGAGCTATTCCAATTCTGTGCAAACCAGTGCTGTACCTGACTGTTGCTGCCCCCTCCCCAAAGCAAGCAACAACGAATTTAATAGAGAAAGCATAGAGTAAAACATGGTAACTTACACTACCCTGGCAGCATAGCTCTGGCCAGCTCTTGTCTAGGTCTCAGAAACAATACAGCTAGGACCATTCTGGAGAAGATATCAAGGATGGCAAAGTACAGCATAACGCTGTAGGATGACAGATTAGGAGAGATGACTGGGGAAGGGCAACAAGCTACAAAACCAATAGGGGGATGGAGAAAGGGACAAGGTAAAAGATACTGTTTATTACATGCAATGCTGGTAAGAAGGTACCTTCTCCAGCTGGCACCAAGTTAAATAAGGGCATTCACACTTGCAAGCTTGTGCTCAAGTCCCCTGGGTGTCTGGGGAGGGAAAAGACTCATCCAGAGTAATGAATGATAAAATTTCTGGCTCTAGAAGACCATAAACAGGAAACTTCTTCCTTTTTGACTATGTTGTAACTCAATCTTCTTAAAGTAGCTTAGGTACAGGATATGGGCCATAAACTTTTTCTAGACAACTGATCCTTAATTAATTTTGCCTCTTAAGGAAATTAAAAAAATGCATCAGCTATGGCATGGCACTAATAAAAAGGTGGAGAGCAGGAAATCTTGTGTTTTATGAACCTAAGTATACAGAGTGTCCACTTTTTTTTCCATAGTGCTATCCAACTATAGTCTCAAAACTCACTACCTGTTACCATCTCAGGTTAAAGTAATCAGGTACAGGTTATGGTAAAACTTCATTTTTTTTATTGGAAAAACATGGGCAGAAGTAAAGACATTATTTACACAAGTTCCCATCTGCAGCTCAACTCAAGAACATAAAAACAGTAATGTGACAAAAGCACAGGGGCCTGAAACATAATTATGGAAGGTAACAAATGATATGATGGCAGCTCCCTTGTAAACATGGACCTTCAGATAAGATCAGCAACTGAAATGAGAGAGAGAATAAGAGAATGTAAACTTGCACTGAGCAAGCTGAGAGCCAAAGCCCAAGCCCAGCAGTAAAGCAAACACAGTGCTATTCCTGGGCTCTTTCCCAGGGCAAACAAAAGTGGGTTTGGCTCAGGGATGAGGCACATGGCAAAACAAAGCATCTGACACTTGACTTTCAGATGCAGTGCAAACCCACAGCTGGAGGAGAGCGGCAGCCTCGCTGTGGCAAGCCTGCACTCACCGTTCATGGGCATCTCGTCTATCTGGGTGGAGTAGTACTGCTCAATGTCTCGTAGGATGCGGATGTCATCGTTCTTCACAAAGTTGATAGCTACACCTTTGCGGCCGTATCGGCCTGACCGGCCGATTCTGGGGGGGGGCAGAAGGAAAGAGAGAATGGAGCCAACTTGGAAGGGTAATCCAACCACGGTCCCCAATGCAAATGCTGTCCTCACCTGTGTATGTAGAGTTCTCTGTTGTTGGGTAGATCGTAGTTAATGATCAGAGACACCTGAGGCACATCCAGGCCCCTAGCCCAAACATCTGTTGAAATAAGGACTCGGCTGCAAAGAGAAGAGGACAGTTACTGCAGTGCCACCCCCTGAAGTACGTGCGAGAGCCACAGAGACATTGTCTCCAGCATGGGGCATCCCCTGCCATTCTGCACTCCTCCTCCCACAGCATGCTGGCTGCATCCAGTTTAGCTACTAGGAAGCTGTCTCCACACTAACTCACCAACCTTCAGTGAAAAGACAGGTAGTATGAAGCCAGCTTTCATCTTTCAGGATGAATGTGACACCAAGAGCTTAAAAAGAGGGGGATGGTGCCCAAATATTTTTCTCCCTTGATTTATTTTAAATGCAGGACTTCCCAACCTCTTCAGCAAAACAAACCTATGGCTAGAAGTATAAACATCCCTTCTTGGAAGCTCTTGTGATCTCCCCAACTCTGAGCCACCATAAGGGGATGGATGGGAATTGGAGCTCTTCCTGTTTTATTTAAGTTAAACGAGTGAGGCCTTCAAAGAAGAGAGGTGCTAGGTGCTTCTGAGGCCTGCTCCCTTGGGACCTGGAAGAAATCCTGGCCTGAGGTAGTAGTAATGCTCTGAGCAGTGCTCTTTGGGGCATTTACCTTGCACCGGATCTGAACTCTTTCATGATGGACTCTCTCTCCTTCTGTGGCATGTCCCCATGCATGGATGAAACTGTGAAGTTGGCTTCTCTCATCTTCTCTGTGAGCCAGTCTACCTGCACATACAGCCAAGCAGCCAGGGTTAGCTATTTGCTCCTGACAACAAGATGTGCCAGTGTGCTTGGAGATTGAATGCGGAGATGTATGCTGTTAAGGACTTTAAGGCTCTTTAACAAGCATTTTGGAGATACAGGAAGTAATCCTTACGCTCTGTGACATGTAGCACTGACTTAACACATGGCTCCATGAATCATGTAACTGCACCTATCCCTGGAACGCTCACTGCTGACAAGTGCAAGTCGTGTTTATCAGCCCAGATCCAAGTCTGCCCGGAGAGCTGGACGTGGAGCAGAGACATGCTCCAGGCAAGGAGGTTAACAGTTTGAATAACAGGAAGGGAGAAGTACGCAATGACAGACATCTAGACCAAGCCTATTAATGGTCATGGCTGGAACAGGAAACACTGCGTTCTCCCTCTTCTGATACGGAAAGAATTAAGGGCATTTATTCAGGAAGTGTGGTTTTGTTTTAGGGATTGTAAATAATTAGAAAAATAAGCACATTCTTAACTAATCAGTTCTACTTTAAAAAGGCAACTCTTGCCAACTATTCCAGGTCTGATAATAACCAATTGTTGCCTGTGCTAGGCACATCCCAAAGACCCAAGCTTTACCTCTGTTCTTACTAAACTATGCCTAAATGGACAAAACAACCAGGCCTTTTAACTGGGTCCGCCCCACCATCCTCCTCCTCTGTTACCCTCCGCGAGTGAGGTGACATGCCCATCTCACAGCTGCTGTACCTTCCTCTTGGTGTTACAGAAGATGACAGCCTGGGTGATGGTGAGAGTGTCGTAGAGATCACACAAGGTGTCAAACTTCCATTCTTCCCTCTCCACAGCCACGAAAAACTGCTTGATTCCTTCGAGCGTCAACTCATCACTGCAGGGAAGAACAACAGCTATAACACACCACGAGTCAGAGAGTAGGTGCAATGCAGTTAAAAGGGCTGGATGTGCTCCAGCAGAGCTCATGCCACTATCCTAAGTGCTGAGGGTTGCTGAGTCCATACGCAAGTCCACATTGTTCTACAAAGTCCCCTGAGAGGTCTCCTCTAAGGAAGGACTCAAAGGTGACCCATGCAACAGAGCTGAACTTGGGCCCCCTCTTTGATCTAGAGAGACAGCTTCAAAGGAAATGATTTCTCTGCATCATTTTCACATCCAAAATACTTGATGAGAAAGACTGAAGAAAGATAACTGGGGCAACATAAGAGACATCAGGGCTTCAAGCCCAGTCAGCCAAATGCTTTTTAGGCTTGCTGCATATATCAAATTAATGGAGACCTTCAAAAAGCCTCTGGAGGTGGAGCACAGGAGTCAGGATAGGCGTGAAGGATGAATTTCCAGAAAAAGAGACTGCAAGACATGGGGAAGATAGGGAGAAGGCCAGGCTGAGAAACAGTGAACAGAACTGGACAAGGACAAAGCAAGAGACAAATCAGCCTCCGCTGGAAAACGGGCCATGAAGGAGGTCTGCAAGTACCTAGTCAAACTGCAATGGTGAGAGGAAACACAAGAGGAGACTTTGCACATTTAAATCGGTCGACATTATGAACCGGCCCCAAGCTGGAACAACCTGAAGAGCTTCTGTTCTCTGCAAGTGAACCTCACTCACCGTTTCACCAAGATGCGAATAGGGTCTGTCATGAATTTGTTGGTCATCTCTAGAATTTCATGAGGCAAAGTGGCGCTGATCAGAACCACCTGTGTAGCTGGAGGTAAGTATCTGTACACATCGTAAATCTGCTCCTTAAAACCTGCAAACGCAAATCAAGTAGTGCAGAAATGTTAGCACATCTTTCTCCTGAATATCCTGTTCTTTCACGATTCACTCTGGAATTCTGTAGTGGTCCTTTCATAGCACAGACCCAATAAGCAGTGAATCAGGAACCTGCGGCCAGTGTTGCCCATTGCTCCTCTCTCCCCAACTCCCCCAAACCCACTACGACTTGGCTGTGTTATGCAGCACAGTACAAGAGGGTGGTGCTCAAAAATCTCTAACTACTGAAAAGGACACTCCAACTAAATCAGATGAGACATTTTAACTAGCTTACTAACTTACTAGCTTTAACTGTTATAGCTTGTAACATAACTAAAACTGTACAACTATGGCAAAGAAAGGAGTATGTTTTTAGGAGCAGGACCTACCTGCTGGGACACATGAAAATCTCCAAAAGGTGAGGAGAAAGGAAGTGCTAAGGAGATAAATATTTTACCTTTATTGAGCATTTCATCTGCTTCATCCAAAACCAGCATTTTGATGGCTCGAGTCCTTAAGCTTCGGCGACGAATCATATCTGTAAGATTTCACTTTGTAAGATCAAAAGGCTCTGAAAGCGTGCGAGCCTGCACTACTCCCAGATGCTGACTAGTGCTTGGTGATGGGAAGGGCCAGAGCTACCCGCTGCAGGCCGCAGCCTAGGGCCACGTCTCTGCAGAACAGCCTAAGGGAGCACTGACGGCAGGGAAGCTTTGAGAGGCTGGGTCTTGGGATGCTATTTGCTAAGCACGCAGGACAGGTGAATCGCAGCTCCCCAGCAACTTCGGCTGGACGTGAGAAATGCAAAACACTGTATGAACTTTTAACCAACAGCAACTTTTTTTCTTCTTTTTGCAACTAGCTCTACGTCCCCAGTGACAGGTTCCTACGCAAGAAAGCGTTGCCTGTTTCTCAGAGAGTCAAAAGACGTGAGCTCAAAGGCTAGCGCTGTGTCACTGTGGTAACACTAAACATAAAAATCTTCATACAATGAAAGCAGAAAGTACATGAGTGCCTTGTTTAAGCAAAGACAGCAATGGCCAGTACACAGAAAATATGAGCCTAACTTAAGACACTCAAATAGGCCCAGCTCCTGTCTCCTCTGAGACTCTGAAATACTTCCTGGGATTTTTATATTTTCTGCTTAAAAACATTCTTCTCTCCTGTGCTATCATGTAAAGACCCATTTGAACAATGAAAAGCAAAACATAAACAGAGAAAATCCAAATACTAACCCCAGTGATTTCTCTCTAGCCTCTTGCAGATATGACCATGGTAAGTAGATACCTCGTTATACTTAAGCATATTTTAGATTAGTTGTGTCAAGATAAGTATAGTTTTCATAGTATTTCAGATCTCAGGAATTTAACTGTCTTGCACATCAAGTGCACAAAATTTGCAGGAGGTTCCCATGGATCATCTTGGGTCTGACCCCAGAAGCGACGTACCCTCCCCACATCTCCTTACCAAACACACGGCCTGGCGTGCCAGCAACGACATGCTGCCCGTAATCCAGCTTTCGGATATCTTCACCCACGTTGGTCCCTCCGATGCAGGCGTGACACTGGACATTCATGTAGTCTCCCAGAGCAAGGAGACCCTGTTGGGACACACGAGAATGGCTTAGTTATCTGAGTTCTCATAAAGTTTACCTATTTGCAAAGAGATGCAGATCTGCACAACCATAAAATATTTTTAAAAGATGTGAGCACAACAGAAAGAGGGATCTTTTAGGTGCATTACCCGAACTTCCTCAGTGGCGAGCCTTCAAACACTGGGAGCTCAGAAAGATAAAGCTTCCCTCTAGTGGAAGCTGCACTTCTAGCTCTACTAGGGACTCCCTGAGAATTGACCCCAGGCCTTACGAGTGCTTTACAAAGAAGGAGAAATCCAAGGGTACGGTTGCTTTTAAGTGTTCCTACCTTCTGAATCTGTACAGCCAACTCCCGAGTTGGAGCTAAGATCAATGCCTGGGTCTCGCGAACCTGATTAAAACAGATCAGTTAATCACATGGCCATGGCTGATCAAGCTCAACAGATTACAGATCCCACGACACTCTGAAGCGTCACACTTGAAGGATCAATTACAGAGTTTTGTACTAAAACCTACTGCTTGGAAGGGTCAGTACACCTAGAAAGCTGCTCCCACACAAAGCATTTACACAATAACAGCCTCTTATGTAAGTTACTTTTGACAAGATGGCACCTAATACAGTTCTTAATTTCATCAACTAATTTTTTATTCCAACCTCATTTCTGAAAACAATTATAGAAATGTGTGTACTTTTCTTGCAAATGAATAGAAACAAATTTTCAAATGACTTAAGTTTCATATTTTCAATTCAGACAAAAGCTTTGCATTGTTCAAGGATTCCAAGACAATGTTTTAAAGCACTGTGTTTGTGAAATATTCTGAGCACTTTACAGAAATGAGGTAAAAAGCTGACCTTTCCGCTCAGAACATGGAGTTTATATTTATGTCCCCAGGCAATAACAGGTGAATGACAACCAAAGCTTACTTGGAGGGACTACTGGTCCACAGAAAATCATGCTTATATTCAAGAGCATCTATATATTCAAGTTATATTTCAAAAACATTCATGTGAACAAAATACCCCTAACTGGAACACAAATGAACATCTGTCAGCCAGAAATCTAGGTCTGTCTCTATGCAACATGTGCCATCTGTTCATGGACAAGTTATTGATGTTAGGACTGTTTGAGGACAACTGTCTGTTGGAAGATTAATTTAGTCCTCTAATGCTGTCAATAGAAGCATCTGAAAGAGGTTAACTGTTAAAAGGCAGCTTTGCAATTACAAGATTTTATCTGAACTTTTTATTCTGTCAAGGTGGGTTTAACAGTTAAATCCTTACAAAAATAGGGCCTGATGAAATTTTCAGTCAGAATTTTGGCTTAAGGTCACCGTCCATAATTAAGATTTCATTTTAAAGCTTCACTCATTCACTCTAACCAAATTAAGACCTTTTTAATGAAGACTCCACTGATTTATTTTAAAAATTCTTGTAGGACATGCTGTGAAATCACCTGTATATCCAGGCACTGCAGAACAGAGATGGAGAATGTTGCTGTCTTCCCTGTTCCAGACTGTGACCTGAGAAAGAGATGTTTGGTAAATACTTTTTTCCGAACAACCAATACAGGCAATTTCAATATATTATCTCTCACCTCTCTGCCCAAAGGTAACTTTCTGCCAGTTGTTCATAGCCAAGAAGTGAATATTGTGAACAACATATCCCATGAAGTTTTGCTAATACAAGTTTTACTAGTAAGAGAAATAGCTTAAGAAATGTAATCTCAGGGCTGGAGTGTGCTCTACTGCAGGGTCCCCAGCACTGGCATGTTTACCCCTTATTGCACCAGCATTTCAACTTTCTGCAATTTGCCTTGCAAGATTTTTTTTTAAGGTAAAATGGTAGATATGCAAATACAATTCAGAAGGCTATTAATTTCCACCAGTGACCTAAATAGGACTTTTTTCAATTGGATGCATACCCTTTGCCTCTAGAGACAAATACTAGATCGTTTCTACTTGCTTCTTTTCTCTTGACAGAGACCGCAGGGGTCTCTGTAGTTCTCTAGCTTTGCTGGAAAACATTCCTAAGAGTCCCAGATCCCCATTTATTCAGAATGCACAGTATCTTGGCTGAATGTTTATCACAGTGACACACCTAAAACATTATCCACTCGGTTTGTTAGGTATTAACAACACTGTCAGGAACACTGTCTGTATGTAGACTGGCCCATTTCACCCTACATCATTTACGATGTGATTTCCCCCATCCTCCACAACGCCAAGCAATGGCCGAGAAACACTCCTGACATATCTCGCCTCCAGCTTTGGGCAGTGAATGTCACTGGTACTCGAACCGCTGATTAAGCCAGCTCTGGGCAGAGACACGTGCAGTGCCTGCTCCTCCTGAGCGTGGGCAGTTCCTCTGGGGTGCAGGGCCATGCAGTTTTTTTTTTTTTTTTTAAAAAAAACCTCACCTGACAGCAAATCTTTTAGGGCAAAACCCCCCAGCTTCAAAAAGGCAAACAGACGGGTATTTCCGAAGCCTTGCGCGACTCTGCGCGGGGGCGAAGAGCGGAGCGCGGGCTTTGCCGGCCAGGCGCCCGGTGCCAAGCGGGGAGCCCGCTCCCTCGGGCCGGGTGGTGCCACTTACTGTGCGATCACGTCCCGCCCTTTGATGATCTGCTTGATGGCCCGCTGCTGGATGGCCGACGGCTTCTCGAAACCTGCGAGCGGCAGCGGAGTGAGGCAGGGCGGCGAGGGGCGCCCCGGGACCCCCGCCAGGCCACGCCCCCTCCGCCGCCAGGCCACGCCCCCTCCGCCGCCAGGCCACGCCCCGGGCCGGCCCCGGAACGCCGCAAGCGCCGCGCCCCAGCGCGCATGCGCGCGCCGCCCCCACATCCGGGCGCCGCCGCCGCCCGCCCCTCCCCCGCCCCGCGCGCCGCCAGCACCCCCCTCCCGCCCCCCCCCCAACAGCCGCCGCCGCGCTCCCGGTCTCCCCTCCGCCGCCCCGGGCCGCACCGTAGGCGTAGATGCCGCGCAGCAGGTCCTCGCGCAGCCCCATGGTGTCGAAGGTGGGCGTCACGTCCACCTCCTCGCTCGTCTCGAACTCCACCTTGGTCATGTCCTCCTCCTTCATCAGCCGCTTCCGCGCCGAGCCAGTCGCGCCGCCGGACCCCGCCGACCCCGACATCGTTGAGGCCTTCTGCCGCCTTCTCCCGCCGCCGCCGTCCCCCCTCCCCCGCGCGCACGCAGCGGCACCGGCACAACCGCCGCCACGCACGGAGAGCGCGGCCCGGCGCGCATGCGCGGGGGGGGTGCGCGCGCATGCGCGGCGGGGCGGCGCGGACGGCAGGTAGGAGCCGCGGGAGGCGGCTTGGGCCGGGCCGGTCTGATCCGGTGCGGTGCGGTGCGGTGCGGTGCGGTGCGGTCCGGGCGGCGGCGGTGGCCCCGCGGTGGGCCGCGGGCGGTCGTGGTTACCCCTGTTCATGTCTATGCAGGGACGTGGCGGGCGTTGAATTGCGGCTGCTGTTGACTAAAATATTTTACTGATTCAGGCTGAGTGTTTTTTATTATTATTATTATTATTTATTTTTTATTTTTTAGCAGCAAGAGTCCCGCTCGCTGTAACAGCCCGGAAGAGCTGTTCTCCTTTTCTCTTCCAGCACAGGCTCCGGATGAGCCCTCTGAGCCCACCTAAGGAAAAACAAAGGCCCCAAATGAAGCTGTCAGTCAGTGTTTACACACCTAAACTAAAAATATATATATATTTAGGCCAGGTCTCTCGCAAAGGTGCTGAGCACCCAGCGCATGGGAGTCCTCATTCAGGCTCTTCCTGTGGAGAAGCCTCCTTGGCCAGGAGTCGGCCAAGAAGCCCCAAACAGCACTGCTCCAAGCATGGAAATACAGATGGGGCCTTTTCACAGCCTATTTTGTTTTTCTATGGATGGTTTTGATTATTCTTACCCCAAAATACATATAAAGAGACCTCCAGCCAGCACATACCCTGCAAATAGTTGGCCAGCGGCCTAGAGGCCAGGCTGAAACAGCAAAGGCAGCGGTGGCTTCTGAACTCTGTTTCGTGCTGCACCAGCGTGTTTTATGCTGACAGGTGACAGCCAACATCAAGAGTAATAAAAACTCCTCTGCTTTGCACAGGTCATTTGGAAAAGTCACACCTCTCTGAGATGCTCTGAGTGAAGCTCAGTGATCAAACAGTTTGCGTTATCTGTGCACTGCGCTGTCTCCTGTTCGCGGAGGTGCTGCAGACAGCAAGGGGGCATGCCTTGTGTATGGGCTGGCTGTCGGCCCCATATCACCCCTGTGCAAGCCCAGGAGAGTCAAATGTGGCTTGATTTACAAACCTGAGTTCAGGGAGGGAGGGGAAAAAAAGAGATTTATAGAGGAAGCTGAGAGAAACCAAGAGAAATCCACGCTTTGCTCTGCCTGGCTTCAGCCTGTCCCCACCTTTTCTCTGCCTGTGTTCTGCAGGCAGCAGGGATCCAGTTTTCACAGAATTGGGTCTCTAGGTTTGCTTTTGGGGCAGAGGCTTTGGATCTGGGTGTGCTGCACCCCCTTGTCTTCCATTCCTATCTGGGATTTCAACAAGATTTACATCTTCCATCTTCTTTTCCCCTTCTGATCCTTCACCAGTGATTTTTTTTCATCCTTGTCCTCTTTCCACCAGTTTAGACAGCTCCTTGGCTGATCTCCGAACAAACCCTTCAGCTTTTGTGGGAAAAGGGTCTCTCCTGCTTGGCAGGACACTCATTGAGTCCTGAGCCAAAATCCATTTGACACGCCAAAACAGAGCTGTCATTAGAAAAATGGGTATTTCCAGAAAGTCACTGATGCTCTTTCCTCTTTCTTTTTACAGAGCCCGAAGGCGAATGAAGAGGCTGAAAGTGATCAAGGGCCTGGCAACGTGGTGGGGAGGCTGTATTGAGGATGGCAGATGCGTACCATGTTTTCCCCTGAAAGCCTGACCTAGGCTGCAGCCCCTGTTGTGTGCCCAGCCCTTGCTTGGACGTGGCTGAGGCTCAAGTCCGGGCTCTCCAGGAGGAGCTTGGTGCGGGAGGCAAGGGTTTCCTCAGCTGGTGCTGGTGTGCAAGAGCATTTGGCTGAAGGAGCTCAGGAAGAAGGTGAGCAGCAGCGAAAGGCTGGGAGGCAGCCTGTTGAGAGAGGACAGGCAATGGGATTTGCTGTGCATTAACTGCATATAGTCGAAATGACTGTCAGGAGTAATCTTTGCATCCCTGAGAGCACAAGCACTGGTCCTGAGCCGTTGTACCCCAGCACAGTTTCATTTCCCTGGGGGCAGAGACAGCTTCCCCTGGAGAGGAGCTGATCTGTAGTGGTGGGAAGGGATCTCTGGAGGCCTTAGGTCTAGTCCTCCTGCTCGCAGCAGGGCCAGCTTCCAGGCTAGACCAGGTTGCCCAGGGCTTGTCCAGTCAAGGTTTGAATATCTCCCAGGATGGATACCCCACAGCCTCTCTGCACCTGTCTCAGGGATGCACCACACTCAGGTGGAAGAATTTTTTCTTTATGGCCAATCAGGATTTCCCTTGTTGCAGCTTGTGCCTGTTGTATCTTGTCCTTTCACTGTGCATCTAAGAAGAGTCTACCATTTCCAAGATAAAAGGCTATGGCCAGGGCAAATGTGTATTGCTGCAGGGTCCCGGAGGTAGGCATGGGGGTCTTAATCCCTTCTCTCTCCAAGCTGGAGCGGGGTTCAAATGGTTTTCATACTTGTATGGATCCACCACTGGGCTAGTGTTTCAGGCTTGGTGGAGAGGAGTTTGATTCTTTGTGCACACTTGGAGAAAGTACAGCGTTAATATTCAAAGAGGGTTTTTTAATTGTGTGTTCCGTTTGCACTGCAAAAAATAAAATGGGAATTATTTTAAGAAGCTGGTTTGGATGCTTTACAACTGTGTTTCTGAGGCTGGTGGGTTTCTCTTCTCTCAGCCTCAATCTTTAGGAATTCAATGATTTATTCACTAAACTGGACAAGGACAGAGATGGCAGGGTGAGCTTTTAGGAGTTCCGGGTTGGCTGGTTCGGCCATGCGACCATCTCTTTCCAAGGTACACCAACGCCTCTGAAGCAGCCAAGGCTGTTGGCACTTGGTGAGATGAGTTTAAAGGAAGAAAGCTTTCCTTTAAAAAAGATCCTGGTTCAAGGCCTTCATCTGTGGTTGCTTGGAAGTGATTTCCATTAACTGTCAGGATCCATAAGTTATTGCCAGTTCCTTACACAGGACAGTGCATTTGTTTGCTGCAACATCCTGCAGAGAATCCAGACACAAATCCAGCCGTCACACCTAGGAAGGTTTCTCTGTCCTTTTCCCCACCAAAAAGGAGGCTGAACAACAGGCTCTGCTGAGAGCGAGTCAGGCCAAGATGTTTTGTTTCACAAGGGGATGATTTAAGAGCATCTAATGGAGGTTCCTTGGGCAGTGGGGCAGTGACTTGGGGAGAGTTTTCCACTTGCCAGTCGGTTGCTGGGGATGGTCTGGACTTCACCGCTGCACGGTGACTGAATGGCTCCATCCGGAGCTGTCTGAGTAAGTAAAACCCTGTGCAGGTGGAGTGGGATGATAATACAGAATAACACAGGGCTGCTGAGCGTCATTTTTTTACTGGAGAGAGAGGAATGTACATCATGGCAGAGAGGAAAAATGACCCCAAGTCGAACGTTGACTTCAGAAGTGCTGACGTCTCTGCACCTTTCGTGACTAAGGTTGTCCCCCGTTTAGTACACGGAACAAACTTCATCCAAGTTTTCTTTAATTGATGTAAAATATTTCTTTCTCCTTAGTGCTTTTAATTCTGGGGACTGACAAGGCATTTGCAAATGCTTTAGAAGTAACTGCACTTCAGTGCACTAAGGTGGAAGTGAATAGCCAATTCCCCCAAGAGCCAAGGCAGCTCCATCCAGGATCCTCAACAAAACTGCTCCTTTAAAAAAAAAAAAAAAAGGATAACGCAAAGTGTTTCAAGCTCTTTTGGCTACGACTTTGAGGTAAGAGTTGAGTGAGGCAAGGCCTCCAAACCTGGTATGTAATCGGTGCTCTTGGAGATGTTACCAGCTGTGCATGGAGTCTCTGGCAATTGGACGCTGCTCTTTGGGTCAATTTGGCTGAATCTTGCTTACCTCTGAAGTAGGGAGGGTTAAGCTGCCTTCAGCCCAGTTTTAGCTTCTAGATCCAAAAAAATCTTGGCTGGCAGTCCCAGTCTGATGGTTTTCACAAGACCATCTGAGGCTATATAACTTTCAGTGTTAATTTTTCTGTGGATACTGAGTTTTCTGGGTTTTTGGGGAGACCAAACTGCTTTACAACTTGCTCCTTTTGGCTGCCTTGGGGACAGCTCAGGACATCTCACCTCCTGTCAGCTTGGTGTTATTTTTGGAGCTTTCTCCAATATCTGTGGGGTCCCTGGAATCTCTTTTTAGTATTGAAAGATGCCAGGTTTTCTCTGCCAGTTTTGCCCTGCTGACTGATCTCCTCTGTTTTTTTTCCAGGCATTGGATGGGCAGGGAAGCAGCCCGTCCTTCCCACTAAGCTGCATGGGCTCACACCTCCACTCCAGCATTGGCAACGGCACTGGATTTGCCAAGCCTGAGCTTGTGACTGCTGTTTGGGCCCAGGAAGGGGTGCAGAGCTGCGAGGAGATCCTCAAGGTCTCTAGCGCTGCCTTGTCTGGTGGTGGTGAGCGAAGCAAGCACAAGGCCTAGCCAGCACCCATCTGGGGAAGAAGGAGCGCTTGCAGGCAGGTTGGTGTTGACGGCGTTTTGTCCGCCCCAGGACTGGAGAAAAATTGGGGGTTGGGTGGATGTGATCTAAGCGTACCTGTGAAATGGGGGGGTCATGTCAAAGATTGGAGGGTGCTTGGATGATGTGACAACAGGAGTTCTGTCAGCACCATTGAGAGCAGGAGAGAGAGATTTCAGTCTGTGCTCTTCTTGCAGAGCCTCAGTGGCAGCACGGAGGAGCAGGTGAGCCTGGCAGAGCTGGCAAAGACCTTGGACAACGCTCTCATGGTTCCTGGGAGCAGGATTCAGCATGCAGCTGTTGCCTCCTACGAATGCAAACTGCGGTGCCTCAGGTGAGGGCACGGCCTCCCACAAAGAGGGCCCTTCTGTGGGGTGCATGGGGCGTCCCTCAACACGCTGCTTGCCGTTCCCACAGGATCCGGGTGAGGCAGATCTGCAGGGAGAGGGACAAGGCGAGGCTGGACTTGGAGGAAGCGGAGAGACGCTGCCTGCAGCTCATGGGGGAGGTGGATGAGCACTGCGCCGCCCACGAGTACAGCCAGGGCAAGCTCAGGTAGGAGGGGTCCTTTTGGTTGGGCAGGGAAAATGATTTTCCTGTGGGTGCCTAAGGCCTCTCCCTCCCATCCCAGGATCCCTTCCTGGATCTTCCTCTTGTTTTGCCATTGCGTCAGTGCCAGACAAGTCCCCAAAGACCCCCTGTCCCATGCATACTTCTCCCACGGGCCCAACACCTCTCCAGCCAAACTCTCATCTTCTGCTTTGTGGGTGCTGAGAGAGGATGTCTGGACCTTGTGCCCAGCTATGAACTCGTCTCTGGGTGCCCAGACCTTGGTTCTTGTCTGTTCCAGGGACATTCAGACTGAAATGAAGGCAAAAGACCTGCTTTTGCAGCAAGCCACCAAACGTCAAGCCAAGCTGGAAGCTGCTGCGCGGTTCCTCCAGGGCAAAGAGGCCAGCCTGCGAGGAAGACTGAACCTCACGATGAAGGTAAAACTGCCCTGGGTGAAACATCTGCTCTCCTCCAGAGGAGGCACAGTAGAGGTGGTGACAAAGATGCATGGCTTTTCCTTGCTCTTGCTGGGAAGGCCCAAGTGCTTTATGCAGAAAAATCGTCAGTCACATCCATACTAGTGAAATAGATGCACAGCCCATTCCCCGGCCCTGACGTTATTAAATCCCCGTGTTGTTTGATGGAAACAGTTCCCGGCCCACGGTAACAGCTAATGGCTGAGGCTAAAACTGTGCCAGGGACCATGCCAAGAGCAGAGACAGTGTTCCAGTGCATGGGGCGTTCTCAGTGCTGTTCAGTGTATTGCTATAGATGGAGATAGCTCAGGACTTGCTGCCTCTGTTGGCTGTGAGGGGAGCTGTAGTTCTGTGAAGCAGAAGTAGAGACGAGTTTACGCAGGCTCTCCAACTCTTACCCTGCAAAACCCACTCATATCCTTTGGAGAGATGAGCCAAACCCCATCCCGTGCGGCATGTATCAGCACCGTGCTGTCCAAAGCAGGGTCTCCTGTGAGCTGTGTTGGGCTCTGCGTGCCAATTGGCCTGTTGCTTTACAACTCCCTGTTGAGGGCCCATGGCCAATGAACCTGTCCTCTGATGCTGAGGACCCGCAACATCAAGAAGAATCTTCTCCATTTTACCTGTAGGAGAACACACAGCTGCAAAACAAGGTCACAGAGATGGCTGAAAAACTGGTGGCCTCTGAAAAGCTGGTATTGGAGCTGCAAAAAGAGCTCGACCTCATTATTAAGGACAAGGTAGCCTTTCTCTCTGTGTTGTGGCTGAGTAGGATCTTTTCAGGAGCTCATCAAAAAATTGATGGTTTTATTTTCTGGGAAGTCTTGTGTATTACATGTCAGTTGTTTTGGTTCCCCCCTGCTTTGAATTTTCCCACCTTAATGACAGCTTGGAAAGAAAAATATTGGCTTTTAAGTTGGGCTGTTCAAAGATCAAAAGAAAAAACAAGAGGAAAGTTTGCAAGTGTAGCAGATTCTACAAATCTGAAGTCCTCAAGTGAGAACTTCAGGGTTTGTTTTCCAGAAAAGAACAGTTTTCTTTTTCACAAGAGTTGAAGTAAAGGATTGGTTCTGGTGTCTTCCACTTCAGCGAGGCACCTGGTAAAATGGAAGTGGGGAAAGAAACGAGTCTGTGATCTTGTTAGCCAATTTGGGAGAGCTATCCTGTGTGCAGCTTGGTGTCTCTCACATGTGAAGAAGACTTTTTTCCCCCTCTTTCTGTGTCCGACCCACCTCACAGGTGTCAATAGGAACCCTTCCATTGAGTCAGTGCGTTTTGCACCAGGCCATGACTCCAGCAATGACTCCAGCTTGTGACTCTCTGTTTGGTGAGGTGCTAATTTCCTTGATAAGAGGTGTCTCCTTGTCATTGTGCAGCTAGGCCAGGTGGAGCCGCACAGCACAGAGGTCCTGAACCAGGATGAGCGTTTTGCAGAGATCATCCTGGAATACGAGCGGCAATGCCAGGTACGGACGGGCAGCTCTCCAGCAATGCTGTCATGAAAATACAGCCATCATCTTCACATCTGTCAGGCACTGAGGGAGCAGCTCTGGCCAGAGTGTGGAGGGGGGACGAGGACAGGATTCCTCTTTCCTTGCCTTGCTCAGAGCCCTCTGGCAGGAGGCAGGACACAGACATGCCCCTGGGGAAGGAAGCCTGGCCCTCCTTGCTCCCACAGCTTGCTACCCTCTGTGGGTTGGTCTCCCTGGGGGGAGAGGATCCTGGGGGGGAAGGAGCGGTGGGTTGTAGATTGCTCCTTTCCTGCCACCCTGTAGCCAGGGGCTGTTTCGTGTGGGGGCCGTGTAGCTCCGGGTGTAGGGACAGACCACCACAGGCTGTGTTGCAGGGTGTTTCCTCTCGAAGGCAAGGAGAGCTGCAGATTCGTGGGGTTCCTTCTTTGCAAGGCAGGTTATCAGCTCAACTCTTCTGTGTCTTTGTTTTTCCCTTCTTCCTTGTTCCCGCCTTAACAACTCCCCCCAAAATTCGGTGCTGCTGGACTCTGCTAGAGAGTCAAGGTGAGCCTGTCCAGGTACCTGGCATGTGCGTGGTCCAGGCATTGGCGTTGTGTGTGCTGCACCTCCTGCACTGTGCCATGCTCCCATCCAGGGCCTGGGGCACTCTGGGACATGAGCACAGGCTCCGTTTCCCCTCTCTTGTTTTTAACTGACTTGTGTATCTTGCATGTTTTGACTTGCTGGGTGCTTTGCACATTGGTTCCTGAGTATGCAGAGTCCTGCGCTTATCACCTTGTCTGTGTGTTTCCGAGTGCTACGTGTGATTAGGGAACACCACCGAGTGGAGACGGTGACTTATCAAAAGCTCCCAGCAGGGGCTGAAACCCAGCGTTTTCAGCAAAGCCTTTTCATGGATGCAGCAGGCAGCCTCTCTTGTTAAGGCAGATGTGCAGGGGGGCTATCCAGCATGGCATTGCTCCTGGTGGCACCAGAGGGGAAGAGACACTTGATTCTGCAGTCTTTCCTCCTGCTGAGCTGCTCCAGGGATATCTGTGCAAACGCTGGTGGATTCATCTGCCCCTGTCTGTGAAGGCACCCACTTGGTTTTATCCTTTCCCCTTGCTAACTGCTGATGGCCTCCCTCCTCCTCTGTCTGCTCGCCTGTTTAGGATGGAGATTAAACAAACTGGGTTTGCTTTTGTGTAGATCTGCCTAGTAACATTTATTAATTGGGATCTTTGAAAGTTCCCTAGATCGTAGTCTTTTGCAGCCCACCAGTTTCACAAGTGATGGTGTATGGGATATGACTTGATGTCTTCTCAAAGTGGATGGTCCTTTGGGGCCTGCTCCACCATAAATCCTGGTTTTGCTTTGCCTGCGTGCAGTAATGCTGGCTGGATGATAGCCCAGGTGCCATGGAAGTGTCCTGAGGGTGTAAGCACGAGTCTCTGGGCCCCAAGGGGATTGTACTGAGATCACAGTGTTTCTTGTGCATTGGTCACTAGAGATGGTCGTGTTTAGGTCAGAAGGGGTCTCTGGAGGTCCAACCCTTCAAAGTGTCTGCAGAAACCCCCTGGTGTTGTGTGCTTGTGTGTGCAGGGGGCAGTTGCTTGTGGCTCTTTCCCCCTTAGAGTGTCCAAGGAAGAGGGGATATCCTCTGTTTTTTGTAGTAATGGTGGCCATGGCAATCTGGGCTTGTATTTCTCCTCTGACTCTTCAAAACAATCTTGTCTCTGCCTGTTCAGAAAGGAGGGAAATCGCCCCTCTGCTTCATTCTCCAGCCACGCTGGCGAGGCAGACGCGGCTCTTCACACTGTGAGAGATCCCGAGTACCCATGGCTGCTGGGAGCCACAGGCACATGGCCCCTCGCAGCCCCGGGGAGCTTCACGGCTGCGTTGTGACCAATCTCTGATGCAGGTGCTGTGGGACCAGAACGACACGCTGCGGAGGGAGCTGGAAAGGCTGCGTCTCCAGCTACGCGAGAGCAAGGCCCAAGCACGCTGCCAGGAGAGCAAGGCTGAGCGAGTGCTGCCAGCTGGAGGTAAAACGCCTGATGGGCACCTGAGGGTGGGATGGTTCAATGCGTCTCTGTCCGCTTGGCAAGAACAAGGTTGCCTGGTGGTCGGAGTTTCTGCAGGAGTGTGAGGTGGCTCGTTGCGACTGAGCCACTGCTGCCGTTTCTGGCACTAGACAGCCACGGGAGGGATGAAGGGGGTGACAGATGGTTGAGAGTGACAGAGACGGAGGGAAAGAGGGTCATCCAACACAAGGGTTGGTGATGGTGACCTATGGGCTGGCCAGCTGTCAATGAACAGGCAGCTTCTCCCTGTGCAGGAGGGTGGCAAGGAAGCACAGTATAGTAAAGGAGTAATAGCCCCAAACTGGAGTTTGGGAGGTTCAAGTTGAGCATTAGGAAGAATCTTCTTGCCCAAAGGGATGGCGCAGCCCTGGGCTGGGTGACCAGACAGGTGGGGGATCTCCATCTTTTGGGGTTGTAAGGGCTCGACTGGACAAAGCCGCAGCCATCCTGATCTAGCATTGGCAATAGTCCGCTCTGAGCAGGAGGTTGGACTAGAGACCCCAGAGGTCCAGACTCCAGCACTTCCAGGAGTCTGTGGCCATCCCAAGGAAAACCCTTGGACTCTCCCGGCCCAGCATAAGGGGCAGTGGACTCGGTCCTCTCTGCAGGCCTCTCCTCACAGAGCTCCTCTCTCCCAGTGTGCCTCTCTCCCAGCGCTCCAGTTCCCAATTCTGCGTGCACAGAGACAGCGCTCACGATGGAGCAGCTCCAAGACCAGCTGCAGGACCTGAAGGTGCAGCTGGAAACCAAGGTGAGGGCCAGGGTTGTGGAGGGGAATGTCCCGGCTTCCCAGCACAGCTGCCTAGTGAGCGGAGAAGGGGACATCTCGTCTCCCTGCTGCAGAGAGGCTGCTCTGTAAGCTCTGGCGTCTGCTCCAGGAGGGCTGCTGGGTCTCTCTCCATCCAGGCTGGGGGGCAGAGTGGTACCCCCTCTCTCTGCTGGGGTGCTCCCCTGCCCATTTTAGCTGGTAGCAGGGTTTGGAGCCCCCGCAGGCTGACAAAGGCTCTGTAGGAGCCTCTGTCACATTGCAAAAGGTTTGTGCGGTTCTCGCTACCTATGCGGGACTAGAGATTAACTCTGCTCAGCGTCGCTGGTGCAGTACTACTGGCCAAAAGGACCAAAAGGAGAAGCAGCAAGCCTGGGAAGTATCAGAGCCCCATTTCCCCAGGCTTGTGGCACTTTTAACTCACACATCCTAAGGTGACCGCGTGAGCCCAGTGCTCCTTTTAGACAGCAGCGAATGCTCGTGCAAGAGGCCTCAGTTTTCACCTTGCACTCCTCCTTTTGCACAAGCCAGGGATGCTTGCTGGATTTCCATTGCAGCCACTGTGAGAGTAAATCCTAAATTGTCCTACAGCTGACAGTTCAGGGGGCACACAGCTGCCTGCTGTTCTCCTTCTGCCTGCTTCACAGTCCTGTCTCTGTTCTCATCAAATCCTGGGGTTTCCAGCTTTTACAGGGGAGACATGGGGAGTGGCAGCCCCTCGCTGTCACCTCTGGGACAAGGAACCACGCTGCAGGGTAGAAGAAGGACAAAGCAGTGGTGGATGATGCCCCAGCCTCTCCTTTCTCCTTGCCAGGGTCCCAGTGTTGCAAACATGGAGAGAGGGGGGAGCAGCAACACTCGCTGGGAAAGGCTGGGACCCACTAAACTCCTCTGATATCTGCTTATTAGAGGCTGCTGCATGAAACTGGTTATTGTCCTAGGTTCAGTAGGAACCAGAGCTGCGTGAAGTGTGTTCCTGAAGCCACCGCTAGATCGCTGTGATTCACAGCTGACTGCAGGCGAGGGGGGCTCTCAGGAGCACGGTACTAATAACCCAGTCCTGTCTCCCCCACAGGTAAACTACTACAAGCAGAAAATTGAGTTGATGAAGAAGAGCTTTGAGAGTGAGAGGAAGGACAATGAGGAAAAGTTCAAGGCTGAGATGAGCAAGGTGGAGGAGCAGAAAAGAGACTTGGAAGAAAGAGCTGCAAAATATTGGGCTATAACTGATGGCCTGAAAGAGCAAAAATGTGTGTGGAGCCCGGAGCTGGAGGAGAGGTTTGAGACGGAGCGGGCCAAGGTGGAACAACAGCACACCAAAGACATTTGCCATCTGGGGCAGCAACTGGCTCAGGAAGGAGAAGAGCTGATGACAGAGTGCGGGGATGGATCGAGCCTAAGGTCTGGCACCGTTCGCTTTCTGGAGCTTAGTGGGAGACTGGGGATGGGCGCATCCCCTGCTCATACCAGAGTGGGTTGGGGAAATTTCTCACAGAGCTGGAGAACTTCCTTATTTTGGAAGAAAATCTGGGCAATATTGCAGCTGTTCACAGTGAGAAGACTAAACTTCCCCTACGTGAGGGCTTTTATTTCAAAATGCAGAAGGTTTCCCTGAGTGTTCTTCACACTCGTGTTAAAGGCAGTGCTCAGCATAGACTGTGCCCCAAAACAGTGAGGGAAATAAGACAGCTTTCACCAGCCTTTTCCAGTTCTGTCTGTCTCTGTCTGTCTCTCTGTCCTTGGTTCTTCAGCAAACCTGCCTCTCCTCGTTAGATCACCACCACCCGCTCTCTTAGCAGCGGCAAAAATCAGCCTAAATTTCTCTATTTGGTCAAAGGAGCCTGGCTGGCAGAAGAGTAAGGGAGTCACTAAATGTTTCAGCACCTTCCTGTGCCTGTGGTGCTGGTTCTGCAGTCTCCCCAGAGGCCAAAAAGGGAAGCAAATGGAAGAGACTGGAGAGGAATCAGACCGGAAACTGGTGCCTGTTCCTCTCTGCTCCCTCCTTCCTCCCAGCACATCCCACCACTGGCCACGAGCTTCTCTCCTGCCTCTCATCCTGCTGCCCCTCCCTGAACCCTCGTGTTCTTTGCTACCTCTTGTCAGGAGCAAAGTCCCCTTTGGTCACGCACATGCTGAGGATTTTGCTAGGCTGTGATCCCTGTTTTAGGCCTGGGGAGCTGAGATACAGGGTAGGTGTGAGAGAAGAGAAGCAACTTGACTGAGGTCCGTAGTAGAGCAGGGGCAACCCCAAATAACAGAGGGATACAGGGCGTTTGAGCCATATTACTACCATCCCCGGTGACTGGTGCAGGGACTGGCCGTAGTGTGGCGCTTTCAGAGCTGTCTGAAAACATCAGATGGATGAGTCTTTGAGACGTGCTGAATGGTGTGGGATCGTTCTGAAGCGCTGATGTAGTTGCCTTGACTTTGCAACCCAAAGAAAACTTTGCATTCCCTCTCTTGCACAAATACATTCTGGGGCTGGCTGAGCTTTTCAACCTGTGCCTGCCATGTGTGCTATCAAATGCAGGTCAGCAAAACATTCTTTCAGAAAAGATGCAGAGGTTGAGCTTAATCAAGAGCTGTCAAGGCCAGGACGAGGACAGCTTTAAGACTTTGTTGCAGTAACATCAGTGTGAGAGGAGGTGATTTCCCAAGGCTCACAGAGGAGACCTTTGAGAGCAGCATGCCCAGGAGAGGCAGCAGTGAGAGTGGGAGGAAAAGGCTGTGGGCTCTTGGTGGAAGAAGATGCAGCTGAAGAGGGAAGAGAAGGTGAACGAAGAGCAAGTCAAGATTTGCAAGACACTGGCTGTTGAGAAGGAAAGGTAGAAAAAGAGCATTAGGATGAACTGGGTTTACTGCAGAGATCGAGGGGCTGATGTTGGAAGGGACAAGATGTGTGGAGAACTGCCCTCTGGATGGAAAGGAGCGGGTCCCTGAGAGTCAGGTGAGGAGATAGACCAAAATCCCCTGCTGCAACCTCAGCACTGAAGGAACAGAGAAGAAATTAAAGATCTTGTGACACACCGATGCAGATGGAGTGCAGATGTCTCTGTTGCAATGGATGGCCCCCTCAATCCAGAGGCTGGAGCCAAAGCTGAAAGCATTCATTGTGGAGAAATGAGATCTCAATGGACAAGGGCACGTGCTTGGGAAGCAGACCAAAGAGAGCAAAGTTAGAAGGTTTGGCTCCATGCAGCAGACACAGCAGCATGTCGGGCCAGTGACAGACTTGATCTGGAGGGCCAGAAGAGAAAAAATGCCCTGAGAGACAGACCGAGACAGCAGCACGGGGGGGGAACATGACATACAGGCTGTCAAAACAGAGCTGGAGAGGGAAAGGAGCAGTGTGAAACTGAAGCTGTTGCAGCTTGAAGATGTGCACTGACCGGAAAACAATCCCCACCGTGGTCTCTGCACTCTTCCCCTTGCTTGCTTGTTGGGAGGAGAGAGCAAAATCATCCCTGCTCAGGTCCTCTGCCTCCCACGTGCAGTGTCACAAACTGCAGTGCTCTCCTCCCTGTCATCTCCAAAGGAATTTGGGTCCTGCTTGGACCCGGAGGTTTGCAGTAGCTGTTGGATGGGACTGTCCTGTTTAACACAGGTCTGAGCTGCTTTCCCACAGGCGCCAGTACTCATGGCCTCGTGGGTGGGCTGGGGCTACCGGTAGGAGTGGAAGGACGAAGAGGCAGAGGGGCTACCTTGTGTTTGGGCTCATAGCCATCGTCTCCAGCACCAGGAAAGTCCAGAGGCCTCACAAGCGAGCTGACTTCTCGAGACGTGGCTGTACCGAAGTTGAAGGGTTGGACTTACCACCTGCTTAACCATTTGGGCCTGTCTTAAGCCAAATCATTTAATTTCTGCTCCTTGGCAGGCCTGCAAAATAATTTCTGCTAATTGGAAGCCACACAAATTCTGGGTCTGATTTATGATCTGGCTAATCCCATTTGTCTTTTTCCCTCTTGAAGACCTGCTCCTTCTCTGCTGGCATCTCCCACACATTTTGCATGCAAGATGCATTGGATGGATGTTCCTTGGATTTCTTTAGTTCTTGTTGTCCTTACAAAGCCAATGGGATAAAGCAGGGAGCCTGTGTAGATGCCAAGAGCAAATTGGGCTTTCGCATGGGTTTCTCACTCTGCCGTCTCTCCCTGCGGGGGAGAGCCCTGCCAGCTGCTGGAGGGGAGCAGCTTGCAGAAAAGTCAGCTTGGGAGCCTCCAGCGAGAGCCAAGGGTGGCAGAGGAGAAGAGCAGCGAGCATGAGTAAGAGAGGACGCAGCCAGCCATGGGAGGCTGGCAGACGGGTGAAGAGCTTGTGCAAGGGGCAGCTGCTCAGGCACATTTGCCAGATTTCAGCTGCCTCGACCTGTTCGAGTTGCTTCTTTCCGAGGAAGGCAACACTCCCACTCCCTTGGGCCTGTGCTAAAGCAGCCAGCACCAGGCAGGGCCCAGTCAGCCAAAGGCTTGGGCAGGCCAGATCACCGGGGCAGGAGCCAGGTTTGGGTAAGGCTGTGGGGAGAGGTGTGTGTTGAGGGAGAAAAGGATGGACTTCTTGGCTACAAAACCATTTGGCCAGTGGCTTACTGCTGCCTTTGGAAGCTTGGGATCTGGGGGCACCGACTGAGCCATAAATCCAAGGGGAACCAGGTGCCCAGTGCAGATGGTCCCAAGAGTCCTGCTAAGCTGGCTTTCCCACTGTCCTTCATGCCCTGACTTTTGGGGCTCTGACAAAGTTGTAGCACTTGGATGTCCTCAGCAGGTTGGGCCGCATCATCGGGGCAGAGGCACCTGGCCTACTCTCACATCAATTCAGAACCATGTCCGCTTTGGCCTGGTTTTGCTTTCCATTGCAGACTGAAACCTGAAGTGGTTAGGGGTCTCTTTAGGAGCAGCTCAGAAGGGAGCAGTGACCTCCATCAGGCAGGGTGGGCGGCTGGTGGCAGCAGACACTCGTGGGACCCCAAAACTAGGCCCTTTTTAAGGGGCTGTGGTTTGCAGCTCTTTGGGCTGAAGCTGATCATATTCCTCTCCCCAACAGGAAACACAGGAGTGAGTTGCGCCGAGAGAAGGTGCAGGATCTGGCTGAAACAGAAGAGTTAACTGAGTTGGTAAGAAGCCGTCAGTGCTAACTGGCAGGCACTTGGCTGAAGGATTTAGCAGGACAAAAACTTCGTGTGCTTACAGAGGAAAAAGGGAACATTTGTTTCAAACATCCAAATCTGGTCTTGCTTTGAAGAACCAGCTTTGTTTTACAGCTTTTTGGGTAGGGAAAATTTGTGTAACAAAAGCCAGTGTAGGATTTTACAGAAGGGGAAGGTGATACGTATTGCAAAATCTCTAAAGATGTTGATTTTTACCCACTTGCACTCATTCTCTCGGAGATTTTGCTCATTCCCACCCTCACGCCCATGTGCTCACAAGCACTTAGATGTGTGTGTGCCCGAGGCCTGGCCAGGATCCCCTGTGCGCAACATGGACATGGGATGCAGGCTGTCAAGTCCTCACCCCATTCCTGGGATTCCTCCTGACTGCTGACCACAAACTAGGTTTTGGACAGATCTTTTGTGCCCTTCGGCGCTGCCAGCTGCAATGGGGAGGGCCTTTGCGTCAGACCCTCACTGAACTTCAGCCTCCGTAAAATTTAGGCCAGGCTGCTGCCCACTGGATGCTTTTCCTCCGTTGGAGGAGATCTGTGTCTATGGTCTGTTTTCCTGGGAGGCTAAGAGGAAAAGTTATGGGATATGGGATGTGCTACCACCCTGGCATTAGATACAGGGTTTTCTGCCAGCATGTCAGCATGGGCCAGAAACTGCATGTTACTCAGCGTTACTGCTGGGAATGGTGTCGTAGGAACAGTGTCTGAGGAATGGTGCCTTTCGGTGTTGATGTGGGCTGTTGGGGCACTTGTCCTAGGTGCACACAAGGCCCTGCAGCAACAGGGATGATCCTGGGTGGGGATCCAGCAGGGACAGCATGGGACACGTTAAGTCTCCGTCGCCCCCTTCCCAGCCCAAACTTTCATGTGAAGGTTGAGTTGTTGTCCTCACACTTTTCCAGAGCAAGAAGAGCAAGGGGGAGATCTCCCATCTGAATGCCCACATGTGTCAGCCAGGTTGTGAGCTTTGTGACCACGAAGCCAGCCACGGCACCGGCCGTGGCCCCGTCCGACAGCGGAGCCAGAGGCTACGAGGAGTGGAGACGGCCACAAGGCTGGAGCAGGAGAGCCACCAGCAGCAGGCAGCATATCGGATGGAGATGGAGCTGCTCCGGCAGCAGCTCAGGGCCTCCCAGGAGAAGGTAGGTGCCCTGGGCGGTGTCTGGTCCGTTGTGGGGTTGCAGGCTGCTGAGAGCGGTCCCTGTGATGTTGGCGTTGCCCCTCAGTGCTGTGTTAGGTGCCTTTCCAAAGCTGAAAAGACTCTCATCTTCCTCTTTGTGGGGGCAAAGGGACTCACCTTCCCACTCGGATGTGTCCAAAGCCAGCCCAGGTGAAACTTGGGGGTGGGACGGCAGGGATGGAGGCCCTGTGGGGATGGGTCCTTGCTCACGGCCACCCTTGTGGTGTCCCCTCTGTCCCTGTGCCATGCAGGCCAGGCGGGGGGAGGAGATGGAGGCTGAGCTGAGGCGGCTCACACAGGAGTGCCAGGCGCGGCGGTTCGCCACGGCCCGGCTGAGAGAGGAGCTGGAGGAGCGGCAGGACCAGGTAGGGGCTGGGCAGGGACAGCACGGGCCAGGTGGGCCATGTCCGAGGGGAGGGAAACCAGGTGATGAAAGCAAGGGAACAGAGACCATTGTGGGGGGGTGGAAGGTGATGTGTAGCAAATCTCCCAATGTGTTAGTATTCCTCTCCCGAGACAGGCTCCGGGCCAGCTTTCCAGTAGGGTTTGGCCCCCGAGGTAGCGCTGGGGCAAAGCTGGTCCAGACCCATCGCCCAGTAGCAGGTTTGCCCTTGGTTGATAGCGGGAAGCAGAGGACGGGTAGCGCAAGCAGGGACTGAACCCTGGGTGGCCTGGGATGTGTCTGAGAGCAAAGCCAGGCGAGCACCCTCTGCCTTCCGCCACTGCCGTCCGTTGTGCTGGCACTCCCTCTCTCGGGATGCCGTCGGCAGCCACTGCTCCCACTGCTCCGCTGCTCAGCCAGGGGAGCATCTCTGAGCGACAGGGCTGTTTCTCCAGCTTGCAGCGCTCTCCATCCCCGGCTGTGCAGACCACCTGGCGAGCGCCACCCCCGCACTCCTGCTGCCCCGCTGTGGCCATGCTGCTGTGGAAGCTGGGGGGCTGAGGGTGCTGCCCGCCCCCTGCACCGTGCAGCACCCCGGGGCCCGTCCTGCTGCTGCAACCAGCTTTTGGCTTTTCTCTGATGCAGCTCTTAGAAGCCAAAGCAAGCCTGAGCCTGGCCCGGACTCGGCACGTGCTGCAGCTGCAGCAGGCGAAGGCCCAGATGCGCAACATGGTGCCAAAGAGCCAGTTTGAGCAGGTGCAAAGCAGCCTGAGAGAGGAGCAGTGCGAGGCTCGGCGGCTCCAGGAAAACCTCCGCCGCCAGGCTGAGCAGGCGTGCAGGCAGCTGGCCAGCACCCAGGTAGGCAGGGGCTGCGGGAGCTCGGACGAGGGGCCCGGGGAGGCAGCGCTGCTTGAGGCCGCTGGGGGTTTGGGTGGAGGATGCTACATCAGGAGCCCCCAAGGACCATACACGTGCTCTTCCAAGTCCCCCCGCAATTTTCAGTCCTCGTGAACATGGTCATCACCCTGTGCTCAAACAGGAGCCCTCCCTGCTCCGGCCCACCTATCCCAGGCTGGATACCTCAGCTGGAGCCCACGGAGAGCTGTGCTGTAGTGGCTTGGGCTGGAGAAGGAAGGCTTAGCCTTCCGGGCGGAGCGGGAGCCAGCACAGGGTTTTGGTGAGTTTGTCCTGCAGGCCACTGTGGTTCAGTCAAACCAGCCTGTGTGCAGATGGAGCATTTTATAACTTAAGGAATTAAAATGAGCAGGACCAGAAACTGCATCCAAGGAGACCTAACTACATCTCTTCCAGGGTTTTTCTGGGCATGGTAGTGAGAGGGAAAAATCATAGGCTTGTTCTTGTAGACAACATTGCAGGAAAAGCTGTGCTTTGTCTTAAAGCAGGTTGGTGCTGACCTAGGGGAGGATGTGCTGCTGTAGGCCCCCCCCCAGGGTGCTGTCTGCATCCTGCCCCTCCTCCGCCGATCCTCCCACACTCTCCTTCAGGGAGCGTGAAGGTCTGGGAGCGGGGCCCTGGGAAACGCACGGTCCGGGCGAGTCAGGGGCCGCTGCACAGGCCCTGGGACCACCCAGCGCAGAGCGTTGTTGCCTGCTGCAGGAGGAGCACGAGCGGCTGCTGCAGGCGGCAGCAGAGCGGGCGGAGGGGCTGGAGCGCGACCTGCGGAGCGCCGAAGCGGTGCTGGCGGAGAAAGCAGCTCGGCTCAAGGATGCGGAGGTGAGCGTGAGAGAGGGCTCGGCGCTGCGTGTCTGTGCCCGGCTGGGACTGCTGCACGTGGACGCTGAACCCTGAGCCTCCTGTCCCTGCGGTAGGCCCAGCTCTCTGGGAACACCAGGAGCAAACTGCTGATCGAGGACCTCCACGAGGGGAACAGAGAGCTCGCGAAGGCCCTGCGGGTGGCCGAGCTGAAGCAGAAGTGCACTGAGGAGAAGAACCAGGCCTTAGAGGAGCAGGTCTTGGCCCTGAAGCAACTCGTCAGAGAAATCACACCAGCATCTCTGAGTGGGTGACTGGGCACCCGCTGTGCCAGCTCTGCCCCTGGTCCTGGCAGCAGTCCGTCAGGTGAGAAAGGGGGGTGCAGTGGGGTGAGGAAAACAGTCCTTTTCTCCCCGATCTGGCTGGGGTTTCCTGAGTAGGAAGTGGAGAAACCAGACATAGTTCTTCAAGGAAATGGGTCCTGTGGATAGTCAAATTCTTCTTGCTGAAAGCGCCAGCTTTGGTGTTTTTTTCGGTGGCAATGCTTGTTCTTGCTGCAGGTGTGTCTCAGGGCATCCCTCCTGCCAGCAGGTGCCTGCACGCTGACAGCGTGCGTGGCAGTGGTGCGGATGCTGTTTCTCTGCGGAGAGTTGCTTTTGGGACTCCCCGCTACAGCTGGAAACCTGGGATGGGGGGCTGCGGGTTCCTGCGTCTGGGTGACTCCAAGCAGGAGAGCTGTGGTGCAGCATTTAAAGGTTTGCAGCAGCAGCAGCAGCACCTCCTGCCAGTTCTGGTCTCCTGGGTGTCTCCAGACTCTCCCACGACTGTTGCTGAGCTCTTTTTTCCCCTACAGCTCCTCTTGGGCTCTGGGAGACGCTGCCCTTCCTAAAGCCTGAACCTAGGAGCCAAAACAACCTGCTGCTGCATCGTTGCCTCTGTGGTGAGTGGGACAGCGCAACCCAAGGAAGAGCCCTCCTTCGGTTCCAGCATCCAAGGCTCAGGGCAGGGCTGTTTTTCCCTACTCAGCACGGTATTCTGGTGAGCCCTCCTTCCTGCGCTGCCTCCGAGGAGGCTGGGAAACATGGTAAGTGACCCGCGGCACCTCGCGTTCCCTGCTGGCCTTCACACGGCGGCAACGCATACTGCTCCCTCCATGGCTCTTGCCAAAACAAGTTGTCTGAAGGCCGCAAAGCCAAGCATTCACGGTGACAAACACCGGATTTACTGACGTGCCTGGGGCCTTGCGCTCTGCATGGGAGATGTGTGTGTCAGAGGAGGGAGGCTCTCCAGCGCCTTCCCGCAGGGAAGAGGACAAGGACAGTGCCAGGAGAGGGCTGGAGGCTGTGACTGGGAAGATCAGAGAAGAAGAGGGGCTTGTCAGTCTTGCTCTGTTTCTGTGCTAACTGTAGCCCTGAAAACCATCTGCTCCCCCCCCCCAAAATAGCCCCTAAGAGGTGAAGCATCAGAACAGGGCTCCTGCCAGCCCAGTGCTTTGAGCAAGGAGACTCCCTCCACAGAGAGGGAGCCGCAGGCCAGGCCTGCTGGCAGAGACCACAGCCAGGCCCTGCAGCCGAGGCTGCAGCGGTCATTCGCTCGGCACCTCAAGAAACCACATTTACAGGCCTCTGATGGGAACCCCAGAAGACGCTCTTGCAGTCTCATCTGGCACTCGGAGGAGTGTCCACTGAGACGGGAGCCAGCACTCGAGCATCACCCTGCAGGGTCAAGGCGAGCTGGGCCAGAGAGCCAGGCCAGAGAGCATTTAACGCAGACGATGCTGACTCTTAACAAACAGTCTAAACTGAAGGCTGAAGCAGTTCTTTATTTCACAGCCGTGGAGTTCCCCAGCTCCCAGAGCCCAGCCGGTCTCTTACTCCCAGATGCACAGCGTGAATAAAGCATTGCTTCAAGCAAAAATGCACCCTCAAAACCCATTTGTAACTGCAGGGCCTGGATAACACCCCCCGCCCTGTGCCGGAGCCCCAGCAGTGTGCACCTTCGGTCACGAAGGGCTGGCCAAAGTGGCTTGCATACTTTATAGACTCTGAGCTGATCTTCGTGTCAGGTATCAAAGGCGGTTAAGAGGAGCCGCGGGGCGCTCTGCGCAGGATCACGGACGTGTCTGATGTCCTGCACGTGACGGCACTCGTTCCCTGCTGGGGCAGGCCGCCAGGAAAGGGCCGTCCCTCCGGTCCCGAATGCTCACAACAGGACGTGCTCCAGGACTCCTTGTCTGATTAGCTGCTCGCATTTCCAGCGGGGTAAGAAGTGCTGCACAAAAACACAGACAAGCTTTCCCTGCACCCCAGGCAGCCTGGATTCACTGCTGCAGACAACCAGCTCTGCTGCTCTGTGCCGCATCCCTGCGCGTAGCGGTACCAGACCAAACCGCAGTCCAGGCGCACGCAGGCAGCTTGCAGCGCGTGCAAGGAACTGGGTGCAGGAACTGCAACACGGTGCGAAGCTGGGATGAGCAGGGGAATGTCACAGGAGTGACGGGGAAGAAAAGGAGCAGGAAAGGGTTTAGGATCCCACTTGCTTGTCTTTGGTACCTGGCTATTCTTCTTCAACAGGACGGTGGTACCATCATCGATCTCAAATTCGCCATAGTCTTTTAAACACCGCACCTGCAAAGCCAAAGGGCAGATCTCCGATTGAGGAGTATTAGCACATCATCGCCGACTTACCGCACACGCCCCAAAGCTGTAAGTACGGGCACGTTCCTGCCCGCCTGACAGAGCCTCTGTATGAACCAGACACCTGAAATGGCCTGTTCGCTCTCTCTGACATTCCCTTCCTGCACCTGCCTGGAGCGGGACGCGCCGGGGGGCAGCCCAGGCCCTCTACGGAGGCCGGTGGAGGAGCAGCAGCACAACGCACAGGGGGGAGCGGCCTGGGGAGCGGCAGCAGCATTGCCGGGAGAATCCCCCCACGCGTACCAGAAAATGCCGATATGTTAACAGTGAAACTGTCTTCAGGAGCTTGGGCAGAAGCTTTGACAGTAATTCAGGCCCCACCAGCACCACCACACCAATTCCTTGCAGACTGGAAATGCCACGTTTCAACACTTTGAGCTCTCAGAAGAAGAGGGAGCAAAACACTGGTGTGCAGAGCTTATAGGGGAAAGTGTAGATGCTTGTAGAGGCTTCAGTTCTCTGAACAGCTTTGCTCAGGGAACTTCCAACTTGGGAGGAAGTAAAGATCTCTAAAGAAAGTTGCTTGGTAAAGTGTCCCCCCCCCCCCAACCAGAAACCACCAGTCTTGCACTTACTTCAATGTACAGGCTTTTAGGAGGTTTTATGTCCTGTGTAAGGTCCAGCCCCTCCTCTCCTCCTACTGACCTCATGTAGGTGGCCAGAGACTTTTTGTACCGATTGAACCACTCCACCTGCGGACATTAACAGCAATCCTTCAGACAACGGAGCTTTATTTCAAGAGAAGGCTGTAAGCCTTTAAAAGCAAAACTGCCACATTACCATCCATGGATGCAAGAGCCTGCTTTTCATTATTGAACAAAACTCCAGACTAACAGGCACCCACTGACCAAAGGGATTTGCACTACTGGAAACAACCAGCACGGATTCTGCCTAGGACCCAGGACTCTGCCCCCACCGCTCGTTGTACAAAAGCAACTCTCTCACGTTAAAGGATAAAGACGAACCTTTACTGAGAGAGACGTTTCTACACCCTGGCACAGCTAATGCTGAAGAAACAGGTCCGTGATGAATTGGATCTGTTTGTCTGTGCCGTCGGACCACTGTTCCCAAGCATGTTCATGCCAGCCACAGGAGAGCACAGGCTCTTCTGCAGGGAATAAACTGCCCCAGGCTCAGGGCAGTCTGGGATGAGACTAGGATGTGTGCTGGAAACAACATCAGCGGCTCTGTACTTTGGTTTAGAGATGGCATTTGAGAAGTGTGCTCAGCATCCATTTGGGATTGCGTCCTTGGAAGGACAGTGAGGAAACAAATGGATATTTGCAGGAAGGCACACAAAACATCATGCATCTAGAGCAGAAAAAAGTCTGTCCCATTTCGAATCTCATAACTAGGTGGTTTATTGGGAGGAACACGTGGAAGGAAGGGAAAAGGGGACAAGGCTGACTCACTTCCTCGGCTGACATGTGAAACTGGATGGCATTTGGCAGGATGCTGCCGTACTCCCACCTGAGAGCTCGGATCCGCAGCAACCGGTCGTACCTGGGGGAAGAAACAAGGCGCAAAGCCAGCGCCTTTGCCGAGACGGGCGCTGGCAATCCGCCTGGGCAGCGCAGACGCTCCGATCGCTCCCCAAAGCGGAGCGCAAAACTTGGGTCATTGCACCCTCCTTCCTTTCGAGGAGGCGATTTGGGGCCAATTTATTAATTAAAAGCTTCTCGAGAGCAGGGGGAATAGGGATGCCCGGCGCCCCTGACGGCCGGCGTCTGCCGCGGGGCTGGGCTGGAGCCCGCGGCCCGGCACCGCCGCACTCACAGGTAGGCCACGACGCAGCGCTGGTTTCGGAGCAGGCAGCAGTGGCGAAACCGGATGAGGAAGATGAGGTCCGTCCGCCCCGACTTCGCTTCGGACCTGCAGGAGGAGGAGGAGGCGGCGGTGATGGCGTCACCCGGTGAGGACCCCGCGCCCGGTGCCGCCGTGGGGGGCTCGCGGGGGGCTCGCGGCGGCGGGCGCAGCCCCGGCCCGGCACTCACACGTCCGCCTGGTTCCGCTCGTACAGCGCCCGCATCTCCTCCAGCGCCTGCCGCAGCCCCTCCGCCTGCGGCACCGACACGGTCAGCCCGGGCCGGGACCCTGGGACCCCCGGACCCCCGGCCCGGCCCCGGCCCCGGCCCCGGCCCGGCCGCTCACCCGGAAGGGCGGCAGGTGCCCGCCGGCGGCGCGGTGCAGCTCCCGCACCAGCCCCGCCGCCCGCTCGCCGGCCATGCTGCTGCGGCGCGCGCGCGGGAAACCGGCCCCGCGCCGCAGCCAATGGGGGCCGCGGGCGGCGTGACGCGCCCCCGGGGGCGGGGCCGAAGGAGGGTGGTGGGGGCTCCCCGGAGCGGAGCCGGGCTCCCGGGCGGGCTCCCGGGCCCGGTCAGGGCAGCGGCGCCGCGCAACGGGGCGGGGGCCGCGGCGCTGAGACCGGGCACAGCTCGGCGCACGCACTGGGGGCGGGGCGCAGGGAGCGGGGCGGCCCCGCCCCCGGGTCGCGTCACGGGGCTCCGCCCCCGCGGCCGGCGCCGCGGGCCCCGCCCCGGGAGCGCGTCACATCGCCTCGTGCCCCGCCCCGCGGCCCCTATTGGCTGCGGCGCGGGGCCGGTTTCCCGCGCGCGCGCCGTGGCAGCGTGGCCGGGAGCGAACGGCGGGGCCGGCGCGGGAGCTGCGCTGCGGGGCCGGGGGCACCTGCTGCCCTGCGGGTGAGCGGGGCCGGGGAGGGAGCTGCGCTGCGGGGCTGGGGGCACCTGCCGCCCTGCGGGTGAGCGGGGCCGGGGGCGACGCGGGAGCTGCGCTGCGGGGCCGGGGGCACCTGCCGCTCTGCGGGTGAGCGGGGCCGGAGCCGGGACCGGGACCGGGGAGGGAGCTGCGCTGCGGGGCCGGGAGCACCTGCCGCCCTGCGGGTGAGCGGGGCCGGGGGCGGTGGGGCCGGGGCCGGGCCGGGGGCTGCGAGCGCCGCCCCGCAGAGCCGCGCTGCGCCCGCTGCCGGGCCGCGGCCGCCGCGAGTCCTGCACGGCGGCACCGGGCGCGGGGTCCGCGCCCCAAGAGACGCTCGTTCTCGCTGGGGGAAGGCGGGAAGCGCCCGGCTCGGAGCGGGCTCCCGGGCCGGGACCCGCAGCGCTGCAGCCCCGGCTGCCCCCAGCCTCGTTCGTCCCTTGCAGCCGGGCCGGTCCCCGCCGCGCCCTCCGCCCCCCCCCTCCCCCCGAGGCCGGCAGCGGCGGCGACCCAGGTGTCCGCGCTGCGGTCGCCTGCGGCATCTGCGCGGCTCCTGCCCGCCCCGAGGACGCTCCGCGGCGGCGGGAGCAACCGGCCGGATCCTGCTGCGCTGCAGACCCAGCGCTGGAGGCCGGGAAAGGGGTGAGGAAAGAGCCAAAACTCTCCCCACAGCTGACCCTTTCTGCTGCTCTCCAGCGGCCGGAGCTGGGTGACCAGGTGTCAGCGCTGCGGTGGCCTCCGGGATCTCCCCCAGCTCCAGCCCGCGCAGAGGATGCTCCGCGACGGCGGGATCGTCCCCGCGACGCCCTCGGGACCAGCCTGGGGAGCAGGATGGAGACGGCACCATCGCCTCACGGTGAGGGGCAGAGCCTGGCCCGACGGGGAGCTGGGGTGGACCCGGAGCCGCAGGAACTGGTGGGTCCGTGGGAGCAGGACGGCCCGATGCTGCGGCCCCTGCGTGTGCGCGGCGCTGGACGCCCCTGCCCGGGGGCTCTGCACGGCTGAGAGCGGCTTTCCCAGCCGCTCGCCCCGGCCGGCCGGGCGGTGTAACGGGCAGCGTAACGGGCAGCGCCGGGGGCCGGGGGGCTTCTGCCTGGCCGGGCTGTGCAGGGGCAGCGCTGCGGCGCCCGGGCTGTCGCGGTCCAGCCAGAGCCGCGCTGTCGGGGTGGGCAGGAGGGTCCGGGGGCTGGAGCTGGTGCTCACAGCTGGGGGCTGCGACCCGCCTGCCCCGCTCGGGGAAGCAGGGCTTTATCCATCCCCGTGGTGAGAAACGGGGACGCGCCTGGACTTTGTGGCCCTGCCGCGCAGAGACCCAGCTCCGCGCTCTGTTTCCCAGGTCCTGGTGCTGCGCAGCAGCCGCTCTCTCGCCTCCCGCACCCCCTCTGCCTGCTGGCGGGAGCCGCCTTGTCTGACCCCAGCTGCCGCGGCCATGAGCCGGTGAGGGTGTTTTCCAGCCCCGCTCCGGCAGGAGCAGAGCCGCAGTCGCAGCCTCGCACCCCTCGCGGAGGGGCCGCAGCAGGATGCGGCCCGCGCTCACTGCCAGCTCCGCTCCCGGGAGCTGTGTCCCACCTCGCCGCGGAGCTGCACCAGGGACGGGCCGAGCCAAGCGGGACCGTGCACGGTCACAGCCCGCTGCGGGGTTTTGGCTCGGGGAAACGCACACTGGGGCGATCCAGCCCGAAGCAAAGCGACACCGGTGTGTTCAATCCGGGGTTTGTTTATTTAACCCCAGCGCCGCTCTCGGCAGGGCCCCTCGCCCTCCCTCCGCGGCCCCGGCTCATCCCGTGCGACTGAAGCCCAAGATCGTCTGCGCAGAGACCACCCTCTCCAGGGGCGAATCCTGCACCAGCACCTCCCGATCCTGGGATCTGGGACTTGGAGGCCCCAGGATAGAAATGTGCCCCCCCCCCCTCCAGCTTGGCCTCTTTCTTAAGGGCATTGGGGAATCCCATGGGAGCACTGGGGCCGGGAGAGGCTGAGTGAGTTGTGTGGGGACAAAAAATCAGCGAGGCTTTTCTGCCCCCCCCCCCCACACCTCCCTTAGCCCCTGTCGGGGGGGGGGGGCTGAGGCCGATCCTGGGATAGGCTCAGGGAAGGGCGCTGCCCCCCCCCCCCAGCCTCTCCAGGGCCAGGTCAAGCCAACGCCCCCTTCGTCGAGGAAAAAGGCTAAGTGAGTTGTGTGGGGACAAAAAATCAGCGAGGCTTTTCTGCCCTCACACACCTCGCTTAGCCCCTGTCAGAGAGGGGGGGCCAGGGCCAGGGCTGAGGCTGGGATAGGCTCAGGGAAGGGCGCTGCCCCCCCCCCCCCCCCCGGCCTCTGCGGGGCTGGATTGAGCCAACGTCCCCTTCATTGAGGAAAAAGGCCAAGTGAGTTGTGTGGGGACAAAAAATCAGCGAGGCTTTTCTGCCCCCCCCCCCCCACCTCACTTAGCCTTTTTCCTTGACGAAGGGGGCATTGGCTTGATCCAGCCCCGGAGAGGCCGGGGGGGGGGGGCAGCGCCCTTCCCTGAGCCTATCCCGGGATTGGCCTCAGCCCCCACCCCCGCTCCCCAACAGGGGCTAAGGGAGGGGTGTGGGTGTGTGTGGGGGGGGGGGGGGGGCAGAAAAGCCTCGCCGATTTTTTGTCCCCACACAACTCAGCCTCTCCCGGCCCCAGTGCTCCCATGTGGATTTCTCCTTCTCCCCAACCCCCCCCCCACCTCAGCCTTGCGCAGGGGGTGGATGGAGCAGGGAGACCCTGTTCCCCACAGTGACACCCCTCCCCGGCTGCCCCCCTTGGGGTGTTGTCAGCCAGATGCAGCTGCGCAGGATGCGGGTCCGAGGGCCGGGAGCGCTGCTCCGTGCTGGTGCCAAGCCGGGCAGGCCGCATCCTTCCTGCGCTGCCGCTCCTGCTCACGCGGCAGGGTCCGAGCACGGCGCTGCCTCCTCCCTGGCCGGCTGGAGCAGCCCGTTCCGGCGGGATGAGCCCGGACATCGACCGCGGGCACTGTGCTCCCTTCAGCGCCTAAAGCCCCGCGGGGCCCGGGGCAGCGGGCGCTTTCCCCCCCGCTCGGGGCCGGGCTCGGGGGACGCGGGCCGGAGGAGCTCCTCGCCGGGAGCGTGGCCTGGGAGCAGAGGCCGCTCGGGCCCCGGGGTGCGGGTTTGGTGCCGGGGCCCGTCCCGGCCGTCTCGCCGGCTTTCTGCTACAGCTCCCCCGGCGCGGCGCGTGCTGCAAGGAAAATAAAACGTGCAGAAAAACACATTGGCCCAGCCATAAAGCCAGGACCTGCTGTAAAAGCACCGGCTCTGGCACGCAGTTGCCGGCGTTTCATCTGCACCGTTATCCCGGCCCCGAGAAACTTCGAGGCCCCGTTAGCAGGCAGCTCGCGGTCCTGCCTGGAGGCAGCGTCAACGTGCTGCCCCGCCCGCTAGGGCAGGATTAGCGGCATGAGCTGGCTGCCTCCTCGCGTACCGAAGAAAATGATTCATAAGCACCTGGTCGGAAATGTATTTGCAGACTCAAAGGGCAAATCTCACCTCCTGCAATGGAGCCACTTCGCTTTTCCTTCCCCCTCAAACGCTTTATCGCCGCACTTCGAGCTGCCGCACCGAGGGACCATCAGCATAATCTCAGGGAAAAAGAAAATTAGAACGGATTTATCTGTCACAGACCTTTATCCTGGCTCCGTTTACACGCACAGAGTCTAATTTATCATCACAGCCGGCAGAGCCGTTTTTCACGTAAGCACAACTGCAGACGCCTTCCTTAAGGCCTCGGGGCTCGCAAGGGAGCGCGTCCCTCCCGCAGGCAGGGCACGGCACGGCACGGCAGGGCACTCGGATGGGCATTACCTGCCCCGAGCCGTCGCCTCCGTTAAACCATCGAATGAGTTATTACATTATTGCTCTGTGCGTTTCAGCAGCCCTTCAAGCCCTCAGATAAGACGAGGCCGCGGTCACAGTCACGAAGCAACTTCACAGAAGGTGTCACACAACTTAACCGGACGAGGCTGACGACGAGCGGGAGAACCGCTGCCGCGCTCTCCCTTTTGCGGGGTCCAGCTCCGCATTATTTAGGGGGAAAACGCCCCAGTTCCCCGGAGTGATTTAGCACCAGGTCCTTCACCACCAGCAAGTCCGCCCTGGCGCAGGGCAGCGCCAGCCTGGCCAGCAGCTTGGGCCCAGCAGCTCCACAGGGTCCTTCAGCCTCTCCCGGCCAGAAGAGCCTTTCAACCCCACCGTCGCCAGGCTGTTCAGAGACCTCAGCCTAAAGCTGCCCGAGGCGGCAGGGCCGTGCGAGCGCGCTGGACCCTACCCCGAGCTCGCCCTGCCCTGCCCTGCCCTTCCCTTCCCTCGGGCATTTAGGCTAAGGAAGACAAACCGAAGGGGAAGCGGAGCCCAGGCGGCAGCAGCACGTTCTCCGCGGCCGGCGGGAGGCAGGAACCAGGGCTCCAAGTGCGGCTCCTGCTGAGGAGGCTCACGGGCTCCCGCACCGGAGTTTTACAGCAGCCTAGACAAAGCTGCTCGTATTGATAACAGGGGGATGGACTGGATGACCTTTTCTCCCTGTTTTCTGTGGGTCTTTGGCTACTTTATCCTTATTTCATCAGAGAACATTTTTATCCCCTTGCTAAGTCACCTACTGCCAACGAAGCCCCAGACTCGCACGGGCATCGCGGCCATAAAGCAGGTGCCTGCAGGACAAGCAAACGGAGCATTTCACTTCTGTCAGGTGAAATACTGAGCCTAGCCCAAAGTAAACGTCCCGTGTCACCTGCTCACCCCCCCCGGCAAAGCCACCAGGGACCGCAGGGGCCCTCACCGCTCGATCGAGCCTGGTGCAAGCAGCAAGAAGGGCGCGCAGAGGGACCCGCCGCCAGCCCCTGCGATACAGTATGCCTGCGGTTGGGTGGGGGTCGTCAGCGATCTGAAATACCAGAAGCAGCCAGGGCAGTGCCAGGGCAGCAGACGCGCACGCTGGCGAGCACCAGCACGCGCCAGCGCCAGCCAAGGCGCCAGCAGCACCCCAGTACGAGCTGCCCGCGCGGTGGCCGAGGTACAAGCAGCGGCCGCGGGGCTAAACCCGCCCCGCTGCTGCGGCAGGGCTTTGCAAGGGCACCGGTCGGGTCCCTTGGCCAAGGGGCAGCTGGGCTGCGGGCACGTGCCGCTGCGCTCACGCGATGCGTTTAACACGTGAGCACCGCTGCCCCCCCGCGCCCGTCTCTGGCCGAACTCTACCTGAGGTTTATCGCAGCGGTTCAACGCCCCGTTACCCAAGCGCTCGCACGCAGGAACTCGCATTCCCCCAACTACTCTGTTACACCGGGCAGTTTATCCCCCCCTCCACCCATTCAAGGGGCGACAGAGCCAGAGCACTAAGCTCAGCGCTGAGGTTTCAGCTGGGGCCCGTCACACGCTCGCAGGCCACCTACGCCTCCGGTGGCCTCAAGCCCGCCCGCCTGCCCTCCCTTCCCTTCCTTCCCTTCCCACGCAGGAAGCTGCCGGCCGCCTCACGCCGGGCACCGCGCTCTTACCTTGGTGACTTGCTGCCGGGGCCGTCAGCCTGCAGAGACCACAGCAGAAAACCTGCTGTGCCCAGGAGCCTTCACCCAAATCGGAGACCAACGCAGAGCAGCTGGTGCTCCTGGGAGGAGAGCACAGGCCTGCGACCAGCTTCACAGGGGCACCAAAACCCCCTCGACGGCTCTGCAGCGTTTCCTCTTGAGAGCTGGGCAGTCCCTGCACAAGGAGGAACCGTGGCGCAAAGCTTACGGCAGCCGACGGACACCCGCCAGCAATGCAGGTGCCCGAACACAGACACCGTTTTGCCCATCGCAGAGACCGAGGCGCCGGCACGGGGCTTACAGCGACGAGCTGTGGCCATGTCGGAGCTGCTGCGGCAGCGCAAGCCTCCCACGCGCCAGCGCTCGGCTGCCCGGCTGCACCAGTGTCCTCCGGGCTGCGGCTCTTTGCTCTCCCCCGTTGGCAGCACTTACTTAGGAGTTTCGCAGCACATCCTCAATCAGCAGTCGGCAGGGCGGCAGAAAGCGCTAGGTCTTCGCTTAGCCGGCGCTTCCGCGAGCTACCGCACAGCTTCTAGAAAAGCCACGGTTCCCTGCTGCTGAGTATTGCCGCTTCTCCTCATTCAGCCCCTCCAGGAGAGACTCTGAGAAAGGGACCACGGGCAGAAGATGACCACTGCAGCTCCAGCTTCCAGGACTGCTGGGAGCCTCAGGTGTATTTTGAGTGTCAACCACCTGCTACTCGATGGACAATCTCTTCTGACACCCCAGACACCACAGCTGCCATGCAAAGGGGGAAAACTGCAAAAAAATCTTAGAGGAAACTGCTTATACAAACCAGACAAGGGCCCAGCTGCATAGTCTGTGAACAGCTTTCCCTCACCTTTCTCCTATGTTCCAGCAACTACTTTAAACTATGTAAAGGACTTACTTGCTTTTAAGCTGATTAAATACTTGGGTACTCCTATCCTTGCTCCTCGCTGTAGCGTTTCTCAGAATAGTTTCACAAAAGAACATTTTTAGCAGAATACTAGTCGAACTTAATTTCCTCCTGCCTGCTCCCGCAACCCTGCTGTGCTTCCCTCTACCCACGCAGCCTTGCCCTGCCAGCTGCGGTGCAACTACTGCTGCGTGCGGCCATGCTGTGAACTCAATTGCAAACAGCAGAAGAGCATTTTAAAGCCCAGCTGGGTTCAGAGCAAGTGGCTAACACACCTTTATCACGACTAAGGGAGTCAGCAAGAATACTGTACATTTGTGATGCTCTTCACAGCTATCTTGTAAAACCATCACTATGGTGGGTGTATTTAGCTTTTCCCCTGCAGAGCCTGGTAGGCAAACACTACTCTCTGCGCATCTGAAAGCTGAGAAAAAATTTAAGGGTGCTTAAGCCCTTCTCAGCATTAGAAGGGATTAGCCCGAGAGGGTGCTTCAGGCACAGCATCACTTTTAAAACACCTTCACGCAACAGCGATGTCACCTTCAACACCTCTGTGAACGGGCAGCCCTACTGCATTCATGAGCAGTGATAGGTGCAGCGCTGGTACGGTTGTGCATCAGTCGGCAAAGCCCTACAAGACCTTTCAAGGGAGTGCCACAGGGGTACACCGATGAGGAAAAATTAACAGTTCCATCACACTCACGTCCAACAAGTGAGGAATCTGGACTTGCTGATCAGGCGACAACCACAGGCAACCACAACCATCATTCTTGATGTTAGGAATCAGGTTCGGTGCCCCTGCCCTCCCCAAATCCCCCAAGCAAAACTCACACATTTCCAAATTTAGTTTTAAAATTCATTTTATGTTTATGATTATTTTAAATAAAAGACAACTTCCAGATACCTAATGACTACTCTGCTGCTTGTGCAGGACAAACAAAGTTTAAATACTAAAATGCACAAGGCAAGTTGAAACAAGCTGTTTCAAACTGCGCAGCGGTGCAGGCCCAAGCAAGTTGTTGCAGTGGCTGAACTCTTTATACAATCCGTTCTATGTAGCAATGACTGCATATAAAGAATATAATATACGCTATAGTTTTCATTGTCAATTTACAACAAGAGAAAAAAATAAATATTTTCCATTCTTATTATACATTAACACTTCAGTAGAAAGTTACAGCTGTGCGTTGGCATGACCTGCAACTTCAGGAGGAAAAAGGACATGCATATGTATCTATTAAGAGTTCTAAACTATGACTTTGTAATAAATTACAGAGGATAGATATCAGCCAACAAAATACCGATTATCTGAACTCAGTACATTTGTGATTCTTGCTCTGAAAATCAAGTGTTGCAAAATACAAAAGCTAGTGGCTTGTATTATTTAAGTAAGTCAAACCATATGGTATTGCCTTTTCTCGAATGTTTGTGAATAACAGGCTTGCGGTTTTAGGCAAAGAAGATGAAGTAGTTTAGTCAGTCCTTGCACCCTCACACTTAACTAGCACCGTAGAGATGCAAGGACCTCAGCAAACACCTAAATTTCATGCTAAATAATTAAAGCATGCACTTTGCAGAGTTTGTGCATGATACCTATTTTGCCTATTACGGTTACTGTGCAAAAAAGATTCTTAACCACTGAAGATGTTTTTGTAACTTTGCTAGCATTGGAAGTTATTAGCGACGCTTCTGAAGTTTAGCAGGCCTGTGTAAGGTTAATGACCAGACTGTACTTGAGGTTCACCCCTCATTGCTATAAGCAGACACGCTGCCGCTCAGTCAATTGGCAAATCAGAAAACAACGGCAGCAGCCTCAATGTCCAACAAAGGGGGAAAAAGAGTTAATGTGCACTGCAGTTTACTTAAAAATATATATAAATATTTATAAAATGGCACAAAGCTTTGTACACTTGGATCCATCAGTGCAAATACATGCATATGAGGTACCAATTTATTCAGGCCAGATCTAATTACATATATATTACAATCACTCTCTTAATCTGCTGTTGTCAGATTAGTATTGAAGTGAAATCAAAGCCAAAACAGTTTTTCAGCAGTTTCAGTATCAGATCATTGTAACTTCTCTACAATTTAGTATTTACAATTTAGTTTTTGAGTCTTCTGCTCCTCAGATTGCTTACTTTATAACAATTTTTTTAAATGCTTGGTGCCAATAGTGTTTTAAAATTTGAGACTTGATTATGGAAAAGTTAAAACTGTATATGTAAACTGGAACAATACCTGTAACTGGCTGAACATTTTAACAGGATTTGAATTTTCAGCAAGTACTGTCAGGAAGGAGGAACATGGTTATTGCTATTCGGGGACTAAAAAACAAACAAACCATCCCGAAGGCATAGACAGCACTGTTCCAACGGTGAGTATTAAACAGATACCAAACAGCATCCTGCTTGGGATCAGTCTTTGTGCACATGAATGCTGTTTAAATTATCTACACCTTTCACTTCCCGGCGACCATGACGACATTTGCACAGAGATATGGACTTGAAGTGGCTAACTGTGGGACACACACAGCTTTTCAGCTCTGGTAGTTCCTGCTTTAGACGTTCCAGCTGCTCTACCTGGAATATATTTGGTTGTTCAGGGTTCCAGTCATATATCCTGAATAAACGAGAAAAGAAAAGAAACACACTTATCAGTATAACCGGACAGGTCACAGAAATGCAGACTACACAAAGCTACTGGTTAACTTCTTTTTTTTTTTCCCCCTGCTGGAGTAAAATTAGGTACCAGCAAGTCTATTTAAAAAAAAAAAAAAGTATGTCTGAGGATAGTACTTGAAAGTTTTGTCTTTAATCTTGCAATATAAAATGGTATTCCTTTTTCACAACAGTTAACATTTCATTGCATATACTAAAAAGCTAGCCACTGGCACTACCTCACTTACTTACTCTTCTGAAAATGTGATTTTATAAGGGATCACTTTTTTCCTGAGGCACAAAGCAGTAAGTAAAGAAGTAAGGACAGAGTTCCAGGCTTCAAACTAAAATGCCAAGAAATTTCAGAGGCCCAAGAAGATTATTTGAACAGACTACTGTTCACTTCTACATAATACTGGAGACCACGCTTACCGTTTTAAGAACTCCCCCCTAAAAATCAGAACCTTTTTTTTTTCAACTACCACTACAGTATTAGGTAAAGAATAAAAAGCAGAAAATCTGATCTCTATTCACACTTAATGCTAATTAACTAGCTACACTATTTAAAATAGTACATTCTCTTCTCACTTGCTTGTTTTCACACATGTAAACTAAGCTGCAGGATTTGTATTGTTAACATTGTACTGGATTGTCCAAATCCAAATCCCATTTTAATTTTGACAGTGAAGGCATTGAGCATAACTCAAACACTATTTTGGTGTAGTTCATCATAAAGGCTTGTAGCAAAAGTGTTAATGTTTCTGTAAATAAGCCTTAGAAACAGCTGCAGAAACACTACTGGGGGTCTCTTTCCTTTACGCAATCTCCAGTTTTCACATAACTTAAGTACTCTGCAGCTTCAAGATCTCTAACGCTTGTCCCATTTGGCTGGAGCTCAATTTGAAAGGGAGTGAAGCAGGGAAGAGCGGGCTGCAGAGCCTTTAGAAAAAAAAAATAGGCAAAAATATAACTAAAGCAGCTTATGAAAACAAACTGTTGCAAGCTTCAAAGGCCGGCGCAGGAGGATGGATTAAAGCTCGTACTTCAGCAGCAGGTTCTACCCTGACATCCCACCCAGCTGGCCACGTCCCCAAACCCTTCTATTCCTATGTATACACCAGCTAACACACAACACAGGATGAAAAATACCAAGTAATGAAATTTAGCGCACCAAGTATCATAAAGTAGCTTAAAAGGGAAGAAAGTAAATACAGTTATGTAGAAGACTACCTAGGGGCAGGAAATGTGTACATAATATTCTTGTTTCTGTGCTAGTCAGATGCCCACATAATAAATATACTTGGAACATCTTATCAGCAGAAGTATTATATGCCAACACAACATCAGCGTGAATCTTTTTCAGGATCTGTTTTTCATGCCAACATCAGAGCATCTTATCAAAAAAACATTCACATTTATGCTCTGAATTTTACATGAGGTCACTTTAATTAAACACCATCAAGTTAATCAAGTACTTGGGGTGTGCATTTCAGATTTATACTTACAAATATTTTTAGATATTTTCATATATATGTATATAAAAATATACACACACACACACACACACACATATGCTCACATATATATACATTATATATGTTGGATATGCTTTAAAAAATTCTCCTTCAATATTTGGATTGAAATATTCCTGCATAGTCAGAACTACCCAACTACCGTATCTTTTCATTAAATGTATGAGACTTAAGAAGGAAAAAACAAATGGATGAGAAAGCACATTAGATATAAGTTTATTTGTTTTCTAGTATTTTCAGTCTTGATGTTTCTATAATTTTAATCTGATAGTTATTAAAAATATTTATCCAAGGCTTATCAGCACACATCATTAAGTTTAGGGTGTTTTTTTTTTAAATGTTTCCTTATATGTTTCCATTATTTATCAGTTTTTCTTGACTTATGTGTTAGGGTAAAGCTGCAATATTTGGGCTGCAATTAACTGCAATTAATTCAAGAACCTATTTTGCATCCAATTTAATAGAAAATTTTAAGTCAAATAATCAAACACTTCCAGTACTGGCACATAACTTTTCCACAGGACTCCACTCTCCCAAAAGATCCAGTATTTTGCAGTTTCTTCTGTCATTTCACAATACTGTGATAACTGCTACCTTTAAAGCCTAGGTGTTGGGTTGAAAGCAGCACTGGAAGCACTTATGTTAACCATGTTGCTTAGATTTGTTCAGGGCAGAATTAGGAAAACAGTAACAAAGTAAGGTGGCTTTTTGCTGATGAGCTGACTATACTTTATACTTCTACTTGGAATGCAGTGCACTTCATGGGTTTAAAAAAAAAAAGCGCCATTAGTCTAGTTCAGCACAATTCCTATGTACAATGACACTTACTTATTGTGATCAAGGCGGATACACTCTGGTCTCCAGAATTAATTTCTAACATCAGGATGTTATTTATCTCCAAAACATAACTGCTGGCACCATTCTTCAACCCAGTTCCCGTCACTGGTAGCTGTTGTGCATATACAGTTTCAGGTATTGCGAGACTCCTGGTTTATCTCCTTCCAAAGTCACCAGAGACCAGAAACTCTTGGAAGAAATTATCGTGCCTTCTGCCTGAATCTTTTCTGTAGATTCAGACTGTCTCTCATTTACAATTCCCTCAAGAAAGTGGTTTGCTGTTACTGCATCCTCCTTTCATACCGTAACTTCATGGTACGTCCAAAAGGAACACAGTGTCACACCAAAACAACAGAGTGCAGAATGATATAGTGCCAGGTGCCTTTTTCAACCCAGTGAGACCAGTTATGGACTGCTGGGAAGCCCAAGACACCAAAAATCATTCAGTGCAGTTAAACTGCAATTCAGTGCAGTTAAAATGCAATTAAAATACTTCTTCAAACAAGAGTGTGAGGAGTAAACGAGCTTAGAGTGAAGAAACGCAGATATTGCTCTCCTCCCCTGCAGTAAGATCAAAGACAGAAGGCAGGACACATGCTGTCCAACTCACAGAGCGCGAGCAAAAGGCACAGAAGTTAAACTACTTGCACAGTGCCTATGATCCAGTACAGGACTAACACAGGAATCCAAATTGCCTGATACAAGCTACCCACAAAACAAAAGCCTAACCTTTCTTCCTCCCAGGATGAAGACAGGACCCTTTGCTTTCTGTAGCTAAGTTAGCTCACATATTCCGGGTGTCTTTATGCATTCAAGACAAAGCACTTAAGTTAGGTGATAGCCTCACATAGCAATACACCTTAGGAACTGCTGCTTTTAAGTCCTTCCCATCAATGAGAGGCTAAACAGCAAAAGCATGTTCTAAGCCCCTTTCCCTGGAACGTGGCTAAGCAGCTTCCAGCGGGTATTTTATTGGTTCTTTGCTAGAGCAAGCCCAAATTCTGTAATTCTGGCTTGATATTCAATTCTTTCCTATTGAGATTTTGGAAGAATCCAACCTTCCAAGCTCCGCTGCAACCAGTCTGCTCAGATACATATAGTACATCTAACCTGAAAACAGAGAAGACAATTTGAAGCACAGCTACACTTACACCGCAGAACTCCTTGTTCGCAATTTTTTGGGGCTCCACTAAATCGTACCATCCGCAGGCAGGAGAGAGCACAGTTCCATGACTTCTCCTCTCATCAATTATTTCTAACATCACCATCAAAATAACGAATGGACTGTACATCATCCTATCCTTCATTCTTCTACAGGAGAATTATTTACAGGTAACTACGCACCAAAGTTCCTACATTTAATTTCCTATTAATAAGCAAACCCAGCAGGAGACTGGGAAGTCCTTCCAGTATAATATTTTTAAGCAAATACTTTTTATAAAAAGCTTTGCAGGACTTTCCAGGATTATGCAGTGAGAACAGAACTGATGTTTTTAACTGCTACCATGTATTTTTGCAGCCTCTGAAAACACATATGTCCAGCAAATCTCAGTCCCAGCTGTTTTTCCTTGCTACTGCTTGGCTGGAAAATGCAGGGACAGCAGTACTGAAAATACCGTTTCAAGCCAAGTAGATTTTCTGAAGCTTTTGATTATAACTTTTCATTTTTCCTTCTATCTCAAGGTAAACTTGAATTTACTGTGCAGTTCACAAGATGGGAAAGTCTTGGATTGCCCTTGCATAACATTGAAGAGTAGATTAAATTATAAACCAACTAATACTAGTTAACTTTCTACATATATCCGTGTTGTTGTTTATTTCAGTAATCGTCAATTTTAGGTAAATAAAATGGTAGAGATTTATTTATTTTTTTTTTTAAGCTTTGAGAGGTTTTTAGAACGCTTTTGCTTTTATTGCCAACTAAATCTGTGTTAGTTTTGGAAAATCAGCGAAACTAATAGAGCATAGAGCTTTTGCTGGGAATCTGCAAATGCAACGCGAAGCCATAAGGAAGTGTAGTGTTTAAAGAAGAGACAAAAGCATTGAAGCTTCTCGAGGAAAGGCTTTCAGCAGAAATGTTTGCGGATTACTGGTTTAATCATTTTCATGCAGCTGTGCATATTCTTTAGCAAACAGAATTCAGCTCACATAAAATGAATAAAAAAAAAAGATGATAATTCAAATGTAAGTTAACATCCGCCCCCTCTCCACATTGGTATTTAACATATACCCACAGGTGTGAAAACATAGGACTCGATTGCTCTTATTGGGTAAGTAAATTCAAACACAGAAATATTTCCTAGATTGTTTATTAAACTTATCCAAGAGCAAAATGTTAGCTAATTCCCCCTCAAATCCGGCTTTAAAATTATTTTGCCAGTCCAGAGAATTTCTCTACAACAGGTTAAGATTTCCTCTCTAAATAATCTAAACATCACACTAACAAAATATTTTAAGCATGAGATTAACTTTCAGCCTGAACAAAAGATGCGCAGTTACACATTTGAAGTACTTTTCTGGATTATGGCTTAAACAGAAGCCTGGATACTGAAGCAGAGACCCTTCCTATAGGTCATACTTTTAACATGAGAAGTTCAGGTATTTTAGATGCTGAAATGAATGCTAGCTGAACACAGAAATAAAAAAGCAGAATATTGTCCTGGAAACTGCACTAGGCCACCCCTGTGGTTTAGTGATTTACAGTATGTCTGATAAGCTACAGCCCAAGTGGAGAAAGGACTGGATGGAAAAAAAAAATCCCTCCCTCTCCCCCAGTGAGATGGTTCCTTTAACAGCTTTGATAACTTGTAAGCTTCCCAGATGCAATCTTGTGGTTTTTCTCCATGCAAAACAAAGTCAGACCCCCTACCTGCTTTTTTTTTGCACGACACTTGATATCAGCAACTTTTTGGTATTCGGGATACAGAGTTTTTCTGCCATCTTCTCAAGTGGCTAGAATGTTTTTGCACAGCTCTACATGGATGATTAAAGTTCAGAAAAATTGCTTATAGAGATCATCTCTAACCAGACAGTTCATAATATCTGACATAATTACTACATGCTGGCAACAGTAATAATTAGGGCCATATCCAAACAGCCTAAAATTCACCAAAATCTTTGTGTTTAGTTCCTAACATATTCTGACAAACGACACTTCTGAAGATGGCTTACGTAAAGCTCTAGTATACACTGAGCACAGCAATTTTTGATAAATATCTGAACCTGGCCTTAAATACTCAGTCCAGAGGACAAACAAATTCTGCATATACTGGCTACACATTAATAGGACACGTGACTGCAGTACCTACTTACTTCTAGATCTAGCAACAGGCATCTACATCTTTCTCATCAGTCTCCACTTGAGTTCTGCTTCAAAAGTAGCTCTGAATTTATATTTCTCTAAACTTCAAACACCACAAAATACGGAAGCATACCTCCTAACAGATTAAGACTTTCACCATACCCATTCAAATTTTTGACAATATCTAAACTCTTGATATTAACTTCATACTCTCAGATGATTTGAAAGACTGCCTCTTGCCCCAGCAGCTCCAGCTGAAAATTGAAGCACTTGCTGCCAGATTTTACACTTAGAAATACCATCCAGGACTTGCAGCTATCCCCAGTATTTCAAAATGTCCAGTTTGAGATATCTAAGGCAATTTTCAGAAAGTGGCATGCCCCTGCTAAGGGTTCTATATTAAGATTCAATACAAATCTATGTAGACACCTAGTAAATTTTGAAAAATAATTAACAATCGTAAAGGAACATTCTGATACTCATTTTGGCCTTCTATGGAAGTAAAGGGCAATAATGTTTGGAGACTAGAGTTAAATGAGCCTGCAACAATTATACTGAGCCAAAATAATAGTTTGCTACTCAATTACAGTTTGTAACTTGAAAGAGAAAGAAAAATGCACCACTGTACTACACTTTTTTTTAAACAGCATTGGCATTTATGTTAGTTTTGGGGCTCCTCTTAATGAAGTGTAAACGTCAACATGGTAGAAGAAACACGGGGAGCAGGGGGTGAGAAGAGAGATGAGTACTGTTGGGAATCTAGACGTTCTAAATAGTGTGGGAAGATTACAATTTTTTATTCATTTAAATCCACAGGGCCTAGAAGGATATGAGCACTTCGAACGAAGGTGAGGTAAAAGGTGTTCTGCTATCATACTGCAATTTAAACACACTAAGCAGTACAAAAGGGCGAATAAGATGAAACCTAGCAGACTTGTAGGCCTAGCGTACATGCAACATTATTTACTTAGTGTTGAATAGTTAACTAGGAAAAGCAACAAGAAGTCAGGAATAAGTCTTTAACCTATATTTTACTTTTTTACCACAGTAGTGACTATCTATTCCATCAGTAGTAAAACTCTAAAAGACTGGATTAGTAGACATCAGTAGACATCAGATGAATAGGCATTTCACAAGAACACTTTATGCAGTAATAAGTATTTGATCAACCCCCCCACCACTTATCTATAGACTAAAGACTCATCATTTCAAGCCATGCATATGGTAGGACCGAGTTTCATATTCAACCCAGTGGCAGTACACTGAAGAGTGAGAGTAGCATTTCTTTCGCACATCAGTCCAGAGATATTTTTCCATCCACTAAAGGGGCCTAAGTCTTGAGTTGTAGGAGAAATGTAACATGTAGCGCTGGTGTAGCAGGAAAGAGGACTTATGGTTCAACAATTTCAGTCTGAAGCTGAACCCCAAATGCAATAACCTTTTTACTCCTTTCCACCATCCATACAAGAGGCAGACACGCTACAGTACCAGCAGGAAGACCTCCAGTAAACCAGAAGCACTGGGTCTCTCATTCTGGAAGGACTCTCAGCAGTCAGGAATGGATCAAAAAGAGTTAACTACTTCTGCGTCAGGAGTCTACATATATAAGAGCAAGCATATTTGATTTGTTGCCTCTAGCCACGTTGACTTGACTCTCACTTCATTTTACAAAACAGAAGATAAGCAAAGTCCTTGACAAGTACTTCATGCAAAGGGTTTGAAAATGTCTTCTATTATTCGACACTTTGATTCCCTTTGTAATTCTTTCCCAATTACATAATCTTTGTAATTTATCAGAAAGTCTGCTTTTTCCCAATTCTCTTCTACAGCTTCCCAAATTCAACATTCTTCTTGTAATAGTGAATTAAGTTCCACAAAAAACATGTCCTATCTCTGGCTATTAATTTCACATCTTTTCGGATAAAGGAACTGAAACTTTTGATTGGTTTAAGGAACTGAAGTAACACTTTTGTTTAAAGTTTTGTCACAGCCTTCTGATGTCAGTCTGAATTGTGCAGAGTCTGAATTGTGCAGATAGAGCAACTACCTTCTGAAGTGACTAATTTGGGAGTCTGTCCTGGGAGTCACTTCAAACTAATTTTAATAGAAAAAATAGTATGTAAGAACTCACAGCTTTGAAACACAGCTAAACAGAATGGTGGGAAAAAAATGAAGTTAAATTCATTCATTTAAGTTGTATTAACTATTCCCTTCCATAAATGCAGAAAGCTGAAGATTTCAGCCAAATGGTTAAATAAACTTATTCTCACCATATCATGTACAAAGTTTAAAAATTACCATCAGGAATGTTAATAGTACGTTAGATGTGTACGCCATGCACTAGTTCCTTAGAGAATCAAATTCGGTCCTATTTAAACAGATAAGTCATGTATTTGCATTAACCTCAGGAGAAGTGAAAGTTATTTTGCTTCATATATACAGCTGAAAGAGTATGAAAGAGTATTCATTAGTTTTATTTTTTCTGAAGACTTTTCAAATTAGTTTATGGACTTATTGGGTTTATAGTATGAAAAGAAGATATTCTGCATCCAGTCAGTTAAAAAGCAGTGTGAAATTTTACAAGAATCAGGATACAATAATATTTTATCTTAAATAATTTTTTTTTTTTTTTTTTTTAACACCAAGTGATGTACCTGTCATATATTAGCCCATGAACACCATATTCTCTCAACTTCTTCCTGTTCTCTGGGTCATTTGCATCATCACCCCACGAGAAGATAACTAAGTCTTTAGATCTGGCTTGTTCAATAAACATTGGATTCCTCAGCAGGTCTTCAGAGTGCACATTAATTCCCTGCAGTATAAAAGAACTCAATTAAAATCTATGTTTCTGAAAATCTCTTACAATATTAGCTTTTTTTTACACCTTGAGACTTGCAGTCCCTTACAATTTAATACAATTAAGAGTCATAAACTGACAGTACTGTATTTTTTAAACAATGTTTTAAATACACGTTTGAAACAAGCAGACATTGTTTTGGCAGTTACTAAATGTTGAGGTATTTATTTTAAGAATTTGTTTGTAATTTTAAGAATCAGTGTCAAAAATTACGCATTTACAACAAGTAGTAATCGTTTAGTCTCATTTTACTGCAAAGTAGTATCAGAACTTGTCAGCTTACCAGTAAGTTTTCAAACTGGGCAAAACTAATGGCAATTGAAGTTGTACGAGACCTAAGATCCATAAGTTCTGGATAGAAGTCAGATTCTCCTTGAGTGAGAAATAACACAGGATACTTGTTTTGCTTATGCCGAATCCTGTTAAAAAAAAAAAAGTCAAGTTTGGAAGTAGCAAACGTGTTAAAAAGCAGGAAAATCCAATCTTGCTGTTTGAGGGGGTTTGTTGCCTTTACCGTGTGTTCATTTGCTCCCTAGCTAATGCAACAAGATAGTACTGCAGTATAGTATCAAACCATGCAACATACTTTTCCTTTCACCGCTATTATTAGAGATTAACAATTAACATACCCAGTTTAAGGGAAGCTAGAGTTCAAGCTGCACTCAAATCCACATCCTCCAAGTGTTCACATAAAACCTCTGCAGACTACCCAATTCTATCATTTTCTTCTTAAATGCACATTGGAGTAAAATGAACATTCACAGCAAGAGTTTATAACATATATTTAATTTACGATACACAACCTTTCTTGTGTATATTCCAAGTAGGATACCAGCCCAGTGGTATGAAATGACAGCAGATGGAAGCAAATGTGGGGGATTAGCATGTTAGGCACTCTTTCACACTTGCGTCTACCAACCCTTTACCACTAAATTCATTTGGTTTTGTCTGGCCCATTTACCCTTCCGTGGTACCTCATCAGGGCAGTCTCTCATCAAATGACTGTCCACTCAAATTCCTGTTTGTAGTATCTTTTCCGTGAAGCCATTCAATAATAGGGCTAAATCACTTCTTGTTATGAAATACTGCAGCAGATTGTTAATTCATACATATCCCAACTGTCTGTTCCCCAGTTCAACTCCTGTGCTTTTTCTGTGCCTCAATACCTTCAATATGACATTCCAAAAAATGAAAGCAAACTGTTTCACTAAAAAAAACGAAGTACAGCTAATTCAAAGCTATTTCATTTTCTGTCCTTTTTAAAAGGCAGATATAGTGAAAAATTGTAACAAAATTATTATTTAGTTTGTAAATTAGGCTTGCATGCACTTAAGTATGACAGAAATGGACTTTATGGTACCAGAAGAAATCTTAACCTTTTTGTTAAGAAAGACTGAAGCAATCAGGAATGCACTTGCCAAAAATATCGACTTTCTTCTCCTATTTTATTTTTGGCATGGCTCAGATGGCAAAGGAGTCTAATTTCTTGTTTCAATTCCCAACTGTTCTGGCACCCCAAGCTTAGGTCTAATTGAAATGTGCGATTAGTTTCCTATGGTAGTCTTACATCTGAAGTTAATTTTACCTAATAAAAAAGAAGAAAAAACATGACTGATCTCTTCTTAACTTACATTGTACAAATATCTGCATCAAATGAAGAAAATATAATTCTCCTTCTTCCAGCATTCAGCAAAATAGTTTTTAGAATAATATCTAGAAAGAGGTTCATATCAAAGTAAGTTGACAAGTTGCCATCCCACTGTCCATCCTATAGAAAGAAAGGACAAGTTTCAGCCATTTAAAATTAATGCTTACTAAAATTGTTTTAACAAGCAAGGGTCTCTCATTGAGTCCGAGCGAAATGAGAATTCAGCTTCTAAGCCTGAATACAAAAGTCACTGCTTCAGTCAACTGAATGCTACTTGCAGCCCTAAGGGTTTTTTTTGAAAGGTGCAGCTGAATTCTGACAGCAATAAGGTTCACTGAGAAAGTTCACTGTCTTCCCATTCACAGGCAAAGTTTGTACAAAGCCTTTTCTAATTTTGAAAACACAAATGAAATCTATAAAAGATCATTCAAAGTATAGCTATTTTGCACTGTTATTTTTAAGCAAAAAATGCAACAATAATATTTATAGAAATAAATGAGAAATCTTTTGTCTTTGAGAACAGCGGTTACTAGTCTTTCTGTAGTTAACCCTTCTCTGAGAGGGTCAGCACGTGTCCAAGCTGACAGACTTCCACCTACCACTGTGCTTAGTTTCTCCCACTGAAGGCTTTAGGCCCAGTCTTGAGAACTGCGTCCTTCTAGACAGAACAAACAAGCAGCCCAGCTGGGTCCACGGTACTCCTATGACCGGCACATGATGTAGAAACACAAGTGCTGCCCCCACTCAGGGCTGAGAGCGCTTCATGTTCCTCCTCACATGCACAGTGTGCACAACTTGTTGGGATTCATGGACTTAAAACGATCTTCTACTAAAAACCCTCAGAGCTGCATTACAAGCTCAATCCTATAAATACTTCCTATTACTTTAGAAGTAAGTTTCTATGCATTTATTTGCAGGACTTATTATACTTGCAGGACCATTATACTCTCAGTTTTAAAGATAGAGGGTTATAATAAAACAAGGTGGTCATGAAAAACATCAAATAACCCATAAGATAATGCTTCTTTTGGTTTGTAGCTTATACAAATTACGTTGTCAAATTACAAGCTTTAGCCACGAAAACAACAAAGTATCAAAGTAAAGCACCTGTACATTTACTTACTCTTTGCTGGCAGATCCATTTTATTTCTATGTTGAACCCAACATCTTCAGAAACAGACTCCAGGACCTGAAAAGATATTATTATGAAAAGACCCCACAGCAAAGGAGGGCAATTAAGCACTACTAGTAAGCGTAAATACTGGGGGAATACACTGGAATTTAAGCCCCAAAGGACTAAAAGTAGAATAAAAAAAATAAGTCTTTAACACTTAACAAAAGACACATTTATCTTTTTTCTACTTCAGTTCAAAAGACAGGCTACAGAAAACTCGATAAAATCTTGAGCACAAAATTTTGACACAGTACACATGCAAGTTAATTCGCCCCAACGTGTATAAATACAAAACTTGACTGACAGAGCAGGGGAGTATCTTATATTAGGGTAATTCGTTTGAGAAATGCCCTATTTGTTCTCCTAAAAAGGAAACGTTTTGTACTTCTTTGGGAAGTTTTTTTGAATGCAAAAAGTATCTTAAGTTACAAACAGTCCTGTATGAAATCCGTGAATATAACATTATTATAAGAAAAAAATATGTAAAATAGTTGTAAGGGAACTGTTAACTGCAAGGTGAATTTAAATCAAAAGGTGAAACCAACAGCTAAGGAAATGTTGATAGGTGATTCTTTAACCCTATGAAGAGGACATATGCAGAAAAAGGTAATGTACCCTTTCTTATAAAAAGAAAATTAAATTTTGGTAATCAAAACAGGTGGAAGCACTGAACCTCAGTAGTTCAAACAAAGCTCTTTATTTCCTGTAGTTACTCAGTCATCTGATTTGACAGTAAAAATACAGCTGGGCATAGGGACTGTAACTGATGAGTATTTCATACTTATTCTGACCTAAGTCCGTAACTAACCGTGGGTATTAATTGTATCTATGGTCCAAATAAAAGCAAGTACTGTTACATAATACAGTTCCCTAAAAGGCATGTCAATGAGCAGTTCAGACCTTAGGAAAAACAACAAGGGAAAAAAACCCAGCAGTTGAAGAAAAACATTCCAAACATGAGTTGGCAAATGGTCAATAAAAGCTGAGAGCATGCTAAATAGCTGAAAGTATGTGATGAACTAACACAATTTGTGTACTATACAGGAGACTGCTAAAAGCTGTTCTTTTCCCCTCAAAATAAGCAAACAATTATGGATGCCTTAAAATGCAGTGCCCAAATGTTAAACAGCTGTAAAACTGAGTGTATCCTGAGCCATACAACTGGGGTTCCCAAATTAAGACACCTAAAAGGTATGCAAACTACAGAGTTTAAGTGCTGCAAAGGCTCCAGTGGCCAGCAATAAAGCCTAGGTTCCCATTTCTGGCACTGAAATCAGATGCCTAAAACCAGAAACGAATATCCCTTGCTAGGTGTACAAAGCTGAAAGAAAAGTCTGTTTTCATGTTCCATAATCATCATCTCTATTGATCTATATTCACTGCTTACTGTCTGCAGAGAAGGAAATGGCTGGGTCTCAAAAGCAAAGTTTTCTTCTTCTTTAAAAGATGCTGAAATGAAATATAAAAGATTGGATCAAAACCAAATAATAGTATTGCTGATCCCAACATGAAAAGACTGGCTCAAAAATCATAAGGTCTTTTAAGAACAAAAAATGGAATCAGGTCTACTGATTATTTGATTCTTTCCTGCAACATCAACATAGTCCAACAATGGTGTTGCCAGTTCCTTTTTCACCAGTGGGAAAAGTTTTTGATCCCTGTTACAAGCCCTGCCAGAGCGTTTATCAGAAGCAGCCTCTCCCAGCTCCCACCATTTCAGTCACTGAACCACCTCCAGTAGAAGCAGCCTTGCCTGTCAGAGCTTACTATTTATTTTATCTTTTCCCAGACAGGTAGGATGTGTGAGGTACTTCGCCCAATTTTGCTGTCCCCATAATGGAGATGCATTATGGCCGGAGATTTATGGCACCAAAAAAACCACACCCTAGAGCAGTTACCCAAGCTCTTGTTAGCAATGCTGAAGAGCTGCCAAAAAGCTACAGTTATGAGAAGCATGAGAAGGAAACATGAGGGGTAATTTTGTTATGAATATTCATAAATATATTTTTAGAAATACATGCATCTGCTAACCCTCCTGTCCCCTCTTCCAAGGGAGTAACGTCTCTCCAAGCATCTACTTCCCAGCAAAAATCTCTGCAGCATACACACAATTGAAATAACTGCCCCAAGTGTTTAGAAATGAACTCTCAGTGTTCAGAAAGCAGGCACATGCGATTAGAATAAATCACTGCAACCAGAGAATATATATTATTACATAGTAATAAATAAATCTCAAGAATTTTGCCAAGTAGTACATACCATTGTGATCTTTTACTTTCAGGGCAGTCACATGAGCCAGCTAAAGATCATAAAAAGAAGAAAACTAACAAATGCTCCATCGCTAGAGGTCTTATTACATATAAAATACAACTAACTTTCCTTATGAATTTTCTTAAGTTTAAAGCTTCATTATAGACAGAATTTTGGTAAATTGCAAAAGACAAAAGAAATCCCCAAACATGTGACAATTTTCTTTTAAACTTGACAATTTAAAGACTTCAAGGAAAGCTGAAAAATTAACTGAAAATATTCTTATTTAAAATTCAGAAAACAAGTTCAAGGATAGAGACACCTTGGTAGAGCATAACATTAAGATGTGAAGAAGTCTGAACATTAAACCCCTCCTCTGCGAGACCCTAGACTGGTTCCAGTCAATTGCAGAGAGAGGACTGACAGCAGCTGATGTAGCCACACACTGAGATAGAATCAGGCTCAGTACAGGATCGACTCCCTCACTCCATTCCAATTCCCTCTCCAGGAAATGGAGGAAAGCAAGTAATTGTAAGTGAAAAGAAACAGATAATTCTTGATCCAGCCAGACAGGCATCTGGCTTGAGTGAGGACAGATAGCTCAGCCGGCTCTCCAGTGGCCCAGTCTCATCCCCTTTTTTTGTAGGATAAAGAATTTCCCTTTGGAAGCTACAGTGATACCCAAAGGAATCAAAAACAATCATTTATAGTCAGTTCATCCAATCCATATTGCTGAATCATGGATGCTTCCGTGCTTCCAGAGGCATCTCCAAGAAGGAAGCCATCATAATCTGGGCCTCTCTTGTTAGCAGGGAAATATTAAAAACTAGATGCACATTGTGACTGAAATCTTTTTTCTTCAACAAAGATTCTAACACATCAGCTTTAAATGACTCCTACCACTACTTTCAGTCTTTTTCTGCTCATTTTTTAAAATGCTCAGTGTTAACAGATACTCATATAGATCTATGCAAGTCCATTGGTCCACCTTTCCAGCAAATATGAGAAATGAATTTGACCTAAGCTCTAAAGATGGTGCAAAAGTACTGTTCTTGGAATTATCTACTTATTCTACTTGTGCAATTTTTACAATTTATGCTCTCCCACACCATCTGTAGTTACTCCAGAAATCAAAGCTTCACAGCCAGCTCTAAATCCTACACCCAGCATATCGTATTAGCCAAAGTAAGGATACCTTCAACAACTGCAGCTGATCAAACGTGAGTTCTTTGACTGCAATCTCAAACAGTTCCAAAGGCTCAGTATCCAGTTTCTTTAAAGAGAAATATTACATAATGAAGCATCACTGAAAAGTATAAAAAGAACTCTATGCTTTTAAGATGGTAACATTAAACGCAACTCTTTTTTTTGTTCTTTTATTGATAGGGATACAAGGGACATCTTATTACAATATGAATAAGATGATCGGTTTTCAAGAGACAGAACATAGGCACTCAGAAACATAAAATAAGTGCCAATCTGAAAATCAGGATTTGGTCTTTTAGGGAAGTCATCATAGCCTTCAATGTTCTTTCATGTTAACCTTCAATAAGGGTTAGTGCATTCATTCTGTAAGAACGTGACCAGTTAACTTATTCAGGATTAAAAAAAAGCCTGTCAGTTAAGAAACGCACAGTAAAAATGCTCCAAGATAGTTCTGTTTATAATCCTCCCAATGTCTCAGAAATTAATAAAAGAAGACTAGTGTCCTGGTAAAACCAAGGCAGCCCCTTTTTCAAAGGATCTGGTGTCAAAAAAATTCTTTCAATCAATCCATTTTTCATTTCCCTTCCCCAGTGTAAAGAAATTCTTAGTCAACATGACAATACTGCTTCAATATACGCTGTACATATGTATCACTTGAAGAAAGTTCCATTACCACAACTGCTCAAAACAAAACTTGTTATAAATTACAATACTGCAATGTGTTTGAGGGATCGATGACATGGACTTAGTGCAAAGAGGAAAGAGAGAACATATCTTGCAGTCTATCCTTCCATACTATCTTTGTTTTTATTGCCATAACTAGACAGGAGGAAAACAAGAACAGAACAGAGTCCAACTTCTTTGCATTACTCTTGAATACTAAAAGTATTCTGCCCCTAACACAATGGACCAGAAGGAAGAGCAATTCAGTGTTTTTTAATCACTAATGCTTATGCCTATGGTTCTCTCTTTATTAAGGAGTGTAATGTCACTTAACTCTAGAAAAATATTCAATTGTTATGGTCCATGAAACTTGCGTGTTAAAGAGGTATTGTTAAAGTCTGTTCAAAGCATCTTTCAAGGAATGCTTATCTGTATGTAGTCATAACAGTACTACTCACTGAAAACTAAATTATGGCAATCTTGATGCTTCTGAAAACAGCAGAAATGTGTTTTGGTTTAAAAAAAATAAAACAACTCATGAGGTAAGTGAGGGAAGGACCAGGACATTGGCTTTCAGCAATCATTTTGCTGCTTTTAGCACCTCTGTCTTAACTCCTTTCTTTCTATCGTACCAAGCAATCCCAAAGCAGATCTTCAACATCATTTTCTGTCCCAACGAGATGCAAAGTATCTGGTTTACCTCACGGTCAAAGGATAGTACAAAATGCAGAAGTACAAATGAGTTCAAAAAAGATTTAGAAAAATTAATGGAAGCCAAGCCATTTGTGGTTCAGGGAGTCCTTAAAGGGAGAAAAAGACTCTGGTTTCTTACACTTGTTTTCCATCCACTACTGGCTAATAGTGGGATACCTAACAAGGTAGACTTTGGTTTGATCTAGAAAGCATCTGTAAGTATGTAACTGCTTAAGGCAGGCAGACATTTAAATATCACTGTGTGTGCGGGGAATAATCATGTTTAGAATCACTTAATTCTCCCTCAAAAAAGAAACAACCAGAAAGTGGTACTCTAACAATTCAAAGGGTACCGGAAGGGGTACTGAATGCAGTGGAGTTGTCTCTGTTTTCCCTGTAAACCGTAAGCTAAATAAAAACCCTTAAGAATAAGTGCAATGTATGATCGAAGAAAGAATCTCAGATCATGCATCTGAAGTGCTGCTGTTACAACATCAAAAGGAAGAACTCAACTTTTCTGCTCTACTTTATGCAAATTAAAACTTTGCATACATTTAAGCTGCATATTTATTTCCATTCCACCCTTGATTTCCCAGAATTATTCCTAAGACACCTTGGAATTTTCATTTCAGGAATTATCATGCTTAAAAATGAAATACAGACAACATCTGAATTACCTTTTTCATTGCCATGCAACATGTGAGATCGTGATATACAATAGGCACGTGATCTTTAGAAAGATGCACATCAAATTCCACGTATGCTGCTCCCTACAGAGAATCGAAAAAATGAAACAAAACAAAAACCCATTAACTATTTATACACAAGGACTACAGTACCACAGAAAACTCAGACGACAAGTTGCCAAATATTCACAGGTCCTGGCCATCAACCAGAAGTTGAATGAAATACTTGTAATTACTAGTTAAAATCAAGCTCAACAATGGATTATGAAACTGAAAAAAGAAATGTAGAAGAGTATTTAAGCTACCCTAATACAGCTCTGATACATATTGCTTATGTAATCTCGTAATTCTTCAAGTAAAATTCAAGTATTGTGAACTCTATTTCAGAGAAATGCCAGGACGACAGTCTTAAACATAGGTGCCTTCCCTCCCCCCTTCCTTCCCAATCAAGAGGTAAGTGAACAAGGGCCCATGAGCTTTTGTTTTGCTACAGATTTGCAGAGCTTTAGGGAGATATTCCAAATACTGAGAAGCTTCTGGAGCCACTTGTGAATAACACAACGGTAGTATGTTATACACATGTGCAAGAGCAGAAGTGGTTGGATCCAGTACTCTCCTATCCTTTTCAACTCTGTGTTCTTGTTTTCTGTTAAAAGGAAGAAAGATTAAAAAGGAGCTTTGAGTATAATCTTTATAGAGGGAGACAAAGAGAAAGAGAGAGAGGGAGAAGCAGGGAGAGGGCAGCAGAGGGAGGCAGAAAAACATTTTTTGGCTTATTAGACTGTTTCTAAATCATTCCTTTGAAAATCCTCCAAGAATACCATTCCTCAAATTACCATCCTGACTCACATACTCTCCATCAGCACAGAAGAAAGATAGCAGGCCAGTTTGTTTTCAGCCCCTTTCTTATCTGCAATGTTTTATAGCAGTAGCTTTCAGCCTTTTCAACTTGGAAACGTTACAAGCATTTTTCTGGTGAGGCTGCTTCCTGGTTTACAGCAAGTTTCTGCCTTGAAGCATGCTTCCTGTGGACTTTTTAAGAGCAGTCCATAAACCTGCAGCGTCCACTCAGAAGGTAAGTACCATACTGTCCAAGAGGATCTTTTGGTAACTGGGGTCTTCATTTCCTCTGCAGTCAATGTATGCTCCAGACAATGTGTTCAAATTCCTCTGTCTGCCAAATGCGAGTGAGCTTTCAGTTCCAGCTCTTGGGGGGTACAGTGTTAAGGAACTGGTAGCCAATAAGCATAATAATCCAGAAAGCTCAGCTCCCATCCTTGAACAACTTCAAGGATGTTCACTAAAAATCCACATTAGTGGAGAACTACCTGAAAAAGAACCTTACAAGTTAAGAGGCAGTTGATCTAATAGCAATCACAGCTCTTCATTGTGAGAACAGGAGCTGGACAAGCAATCTCTGAACCTGCTTCAGACTCCAGCTACGCTCCTGCAATGCCTTGCTGCCTTCCTTGTTTAGGTTAGTCTTATCACAGACCACTTCAGTGACTGAGGTTTTTGGAAGGAATAAAACTGACTGCATTTCAATCACAGAATTTAAGCATCTGAAGGTAATATCCCCCAAATTGAGTCTCACCATAGAGTCAAAGTCCTTGTTGCAACAACCACTGGAATGAAAGATTATTTTACCCTACCAACTCATGTCCCAAGTATTTTTTCATGTTAACTTCAGAAGTCCTATTTTTGAGACTTCTGCATAACAATTTTAGGCACTCAAGCAGTCCCTGAGTAAGACCTCTGCCACCCATGAGTATACTAACAGACTTAGAAGAGCCAAGATTTTATTCACTTGTTCAAAATTATTCACAACCCTATGGATCTGCAGAGTTGAGATTCAAATTTTCCTTGTATGAGAACCAACACAAGAACATGTTGGATGGAAAATTTTTTTTTTGAGGAACTCAAGAACGAGAATCTAAACTGAGCTATTATTTCCCTTCGTATCTCCCAGGGAATTGCCACAGTGGCTCCATAATTTGCACATAATTTTATACCACTACATTTAACATTTATCATATTGAATCACAAAACTAAGCATAGAAGTCAGCTAGTTTTAACTGCATGAGTACTGGGTGTGTACAAATGTGCATACATACATGACTAGCAGCATTCCTCAGAGAAGCGATAGTGTTCTCTTGAACTTTAGCAAGTCTGAAATAATAGCAATGAAAAAGGTTTTCTTAGCTGCAGGACAGCACAGAAGTCCATTAAAATAACAGAAGTACAAACTGGAAGTTTTTGTTTTACAGGATATCCAAATTTGATATTCAAGTGACTTAAATGATTATGACTTGTAGCTTTTAACTTGAAACTGGCTGCTTCTGCAATTGATGTCAGCAAAACGGAACATAAAAAAATACTCAGATTAAAATACAAATGAACTTACTTAGTTGTAGTTGTAGAATTTCCTGCTCCCCTGTGTCCAACGTCTAGAGTTGTTCTTGGTTTCCAGTACTTTGCATATGAGGCCTTCATATCGCAAGTGTATCCTTGTATTGGCTTAATAATTATGTAGTCCACTACAAGAAAAATACCAAGTGCTTCACATGTCAATTGAAAATGGATGATTTCAGGTAAAGGCGTGTACATCCCTTTGCATCAACTATACCTCTAACTTTTCCAATTGTCTTCCTTGAAATTCGGCTCAAAATAGGAAGTGTAAGAGTTCCAGCGCTCTTTCCCTGTTCTGCAATTGTGGATGACAGGAGGCAGGCAGAAGCCACATGACCTGGGAGCACATCTCCTTGTACTACTTTCTCACATACGTGTTCCTAAAATAAATAAGTAAGCTGCGGTTATGTGTTTGCGAGAATGCTAAGAAACTCTTCTTTCTCATGGAAACCTTGCTCCTCGGGAAGATATATACAGACACTGATGTAACACACAAATCTCTTGTGCATTACAGAAAATACTAATTTCAGGCCAAAAATTGTTTCATGTAATAAGTGTGTTGCAAGTTATCACCAGGAATATGAAATTGTTGATGGAAATCTAGAAAGTCATGTACACCTATCTTTGAAAACTCTTAGATTTAATAAGCTTTTCAGACCAAAACTGCATACACGCAATATTCTATCTTATCAAAAGCCCAAGTCACGTTCAGGACAAAGATGAACTAGAATAATATATATGCTTAAAATAACTTTGTGACTTTGTATTAATTTTCAGGGAAGGAGGAGGCCGACGAGCATGCACAATGTATCTGATCATTGTCAAGTTCAGTATCTGTGTGGCTATTTTACAATTATTAGTGTTAAGTGATCTAACAGCATTTTTAGACCAAAAAGGGAATGCTTAAAAGTTTCTTCTGCATGAACAATATCAGAAGTTGTTTTCTTTTAAAAAGGACTTTGAATATTAAAACATTTCAGAAAAAAACTAGAGTGCAAAATAACTAATGTAGTGAGAGGTTGCAAGTGTCCAGTTTTAATTTGCACTAGTTAGTTTGGAGAAATGTCTGTTTATAACTTAAAATCAAGATCAAATAATTATAATTTAACTAGTTCATATACACATATTGCTTAGATTCAAAAAGGGTAAGCAAAGCTTATGTCTGGATGCAGGACAAAAATCAAACCAACCTACCTACATGCAATACTGCACACTAAGATTTGAGGCCATACTGACTTCTAAACAAGCAGAAACTGCAAAACTTTCAGTGCCGTACAGAGAAGACTCAAATCTCTCTGTACAAGGGGGCAGTAGTGAACAGTTTCCTAACTGATCTACAAGGGTCCAAAGGATTAAGAACATGAGTTAACAGCCCTTACTAACAATGGTATCTTCATAATAATCGCCTCCTTTAACTCCAGAAAGCAGACTGAGTTTCTTCCTAGTGGTAAAGATACATACCTCAAAAAAATCAAAGTTTAATTCCAAGTTATCAGGCTCCATGGTTTGTATAGTGTATTCTGTCCATCGATCTGGCTGTAAAGCATAACCACATTCTGGCTGAGAGTGTCGACATTTATATTCATTGTCACTTATTAAGGAGATCTCCAGAGTGTTTGCCATTTTCCGAGGTAAAGGAGGGGATGTTTTATCTTGGTCCTCTTCTTCCTCCTCATCGTCTTCTTCCTCTAGGCCTTCTAGAGTCAATTTTACTCTACTCATGCAGAAATACAAAACAGAAATTGTTAAATTGCGGAAGTGTCTTCAGGAACCCTGAAGAATTAGAAAAAAAGATTAGAGTAGAAGGTCATAATTCTGCTCACCACCACCATCTACAGAAGAGCAGTGCATACTCCAGCCCTTCATAAGGGTCAGAATTTGGGACTACCGTTGGACTAAATCCTATTTTAGTCAGGTTTTAGTGTGCTCAAGTCATTTTTGAAACTGGAACTTGGGTAGGTGTGAAAGTTGGGCCAATGGTCAAAGAGGCAGCAATCGCTCCCTAACTGACCTTTTGGGCTGCCAAATAGACAACCTTTCTCCAAAGACTGATATTCATAACGCTGAAAGGCTAATGAGAAGCACTGAAAATAACAGTAATCATCAAGATCAACAACTGAATGTTTGCGGTTGCTGCTAAGCACATGCTCCTTTAGTCTCTCTGAATACAGAGAAGGCAGGTAAGTGTATTCTGTTAGACACAAGATACACACTTCTGTTGGACAACTGTGGAGTTATAATGTCAGCTTTTCAAGACACCTCTGCAGATAAGAACAAACTGATGTATATATGGAACAACAGCAATTAGAGACTGCTATTATCTCTATATCCATGTTGACTGGAGATCTGTAATGCCAGTGGAGAATTAACCATACTTTAAATGGGGAGGGTCTGTATGTTTTGGGAGGGAAAAAAAGGAGAAGTAGGAACAAAAAAAATGGTAGCCTTCTCCCTCTCCCTTCCCCCAACCTCTACCAGCCCTTCCATTCTGCTTTTTGGGAGAAGTTAGGAAGAAAAGAATAAAGAAAAAAAACAAACACTGAATGTAAGAGCAGAGAACTACTTAAGAACTCTTCAGTTCCAGCCAAGAAGCAAGAAACATCAAGGCAAGGATGGAAGAAATATTTGTGAAAGAAGCCTGTGGCCTGTTACTTAAACTGTGCTGTCATATCTTCTTTATACATTTTTAATAGTTTGGAAGGGCAACTATCAGAAAGGCATGAACTGAAAAGTATTAAGTCAGCAGTAAAACTAGAATAGTTTTGTTTGACTGTTTGTCCTCCTTCAGAGAAACAGAGAAAACTCTTTTGACATTATATTAATAATAAAATGAGGAAACTGAGACATACTACTGATTTAATATTATCATCACACTTTTACAAAGTGTTTATATATCTGGAAATCGATTTGATTGTATATTGCTATTTGCAACCCAAAATATTAATAGCTACATTAATTAAGTAAAAAATAATCACTGGTGTTGAAAATTAACATTAGCTAAATTGCAAACTGAGATGAGCAGGCTCTTACCTAAACCTTGATGTTTTAAATTCCTTCTTGGATATTGAGACAGGTGGTTTTTCTGAATAATGCAGGCGTAATCTTATTTCCGTTTGACATGTCAGCCACCCAGCATCCACAGTTTTAACACCATCTGCCAAAAATTAAACAACAGAAAGTGGTAAAGACACCTTAATAACTTACTTTATTTTCTGAAGGGAGATCCACACAGTTTAATACACAAAACTTGCACTGCTTTATAAACACAGTTACTCTGGCACCATCTTCCAGACACCACACTTACAACCAGGCTTATTCAAATAGTATTTCCAAAGCAGTTGTTGAGCACATCCTTTCATGTGCCTTTCCTGAACTAGACACACATGGGCAGATACTGCAATTGCTGACTACCTCTTGCTCTTACATGGAGCCATCTTTCAAGGGAAACACATCGGAACACCAGCTTCTTGAGTTAACTGTCAGAAGGAGAAGGCTAATTCCAGTATTAATTTTATCCATGATATCAACAGCTAAGTAAGCTGCCAAGGTAGACAAAACAGTCCCTTGCCGTGGGATGTCTCAATACAAGGACAAAGACAGTCAGAAACTCTGAAGATCCATAAGTAACTTGAGACTCCCTGTTTCTGCTGAAATATAGATGTCATATTAGCTCATTGCAAACAATACCAGTAAAGCAGTGTAAGCCTGCAGGACAGGAGGTATCAATAGATATATTGGGGAAACAAAGCACAGAGAAGAATCCTCAACCTCCTCACCAAGACAAGGAGAGCCTAGAAGCAGGATAGTCAGGAGGCACAAGCTGCCAGACTAGAGGCTGAAGGAGACCTCACAGTTTTTAAGAGTTCCAGTAAAATGTGTGATTTGGTGAGGATGTGAAGAAAAGTGAAAACTTAAAGGCAAGTATGAGATATGATAAAGGAAAGAGTTAACCTAGGGGCTCAGGGATTGAGCATTTAGTGAGAGGTGGTTATATCTGCTGAAAGAGTTTTCAGGTGACCCATGCACACACAAGAACATGAGATTTGAGTTTATGGGAGGCTTCTGTAGTTATGCGCATAACTGAAGAGTCAGACTGCGTTCATTTAGTATAAGCAAAGACATTTTTCTAGAGAGGAAGAGTTTTTTCTATGGCTAGTTTTAAAGAGAAAGCTAACAGTCCATTCTGTATTTCCAAATCTACACGCTCATAATCTAGAGTTTGCAAATTTCAACCTTTAACATCAGCACATTGACAGTATTTCAAATTTTCTTCACAAACTTTTATTAATGCTAGAAGGCAGCACAGACTGAGTGTGAATTCACAAATGCTAGATTTAAAAACAAGTGTATAAGCAGATAAAGCAACCATTAACAGGTAATTTCTACCTAAACTAATTTAGCATTTCAAAATATTTTTCAACTGAAACACATAATCTTGTTAAAATTAAATATACGGTAATGATCAATATATCTCACTTACTATGGACTCCAAAGCATCCATCATCAATAGTTATTTCATTTTCTAGAATTGAAGGAGGGGAAAAGAACGAAAGAAACTAGTTAGTATTCATGCTATAAGGAATTATTGCCAAGTTATTCTACTTGTCCACTTAATTTCTAAAAAGTATATCTAACAAAAAGCAGGAAAAGAGAAATTGACAAAGAATAAGCATATTTATTGCAACCTTCCATAAAATTTATTCTAAATTCATGTTTTTTCTTAGTTTCTGCAAGAAAAGACAATCAACACAAGAAATGCTGTAAGATGTGCATTTTACCTGAAGTAATCTGAACTGCGGAAAGCAAGGTTGCATTTTTTCCTAGTTTGCTGCAGTATTTTGCTGATACTATCTACGTCCTGCTAGAATGTAAGCTATTTTTGTTAGTGTCTAAGACATTAAAGTTTCTTGCAAACATACAAGAAAGCTGCTCTGCACATTTACAGCTAAAGCTTCTAAATCAAGTTAGTCGCAATTAAAATGCTTATTTTGTCCATGTGATAGAAATCTATCCTAGGATAAAATATTCAAAACACTCATTTCACACTTATTTTTAGCCTTATCCTCTCCAAAGTTTTAATATGTGAAATCTTTAGGTACTAAGTAAACTCACCAGCATTAATAGAATTACAGTAATCTAAAGGAGTTATGAAAGTTTTTCACAGTGTAAATCTAACAAAATTTTGCCTCTACAGCCATTAATCCCATCTTTTTATAAGAAGAATAACAGTCCACCCCTCAATTTTTAATAACCATTAGGCAACAATTTTGTATCACAATGACCAGTTTTTGACCAGCATTAATAGCTTGTCATTTTTCCAAAAACCTACTATTTTTTATTGCACTTCTAATAATTGATATAATGGGATACTTTTTAATAGGAACATTTTTTTACCCAGCCTTCAAGTGCTAATATCCTGGTTTTCTATATTTTATTAAAGACTTCTTGTGAAGAAAGGCACTCTTTTAATGAAAGAAACCCTAGGGAGGTTCAGCTTGAATGATAAAATTAAGTTTTAATTTGATAAACTTAACGGTCTATTTAAAAAGGCATTATGCATCTTTAATCACTGCATTCTGTAGAGGGTGTTTCTAACATTAATTCAATTATTAAGGAGATAACAAGCACTGAGTGTTACTCGAAAAAAATTCTATTTGGAATGAAGTTATCCAAATTTAGTGACAAAGTCTAAACGGAGGGTAGACTGCTTCCCTAGTTCTTAATTACTGACAAATACAGAAAAATCATTTTGTTACAGGAATAGAAACCCTTAACTGCACTAATTCAAATGAAATAACAAAAAGCAGTAATCATGGTACTACTCACGATTAACTAAAAATTTCTTTAATACCATAGTCTTTCTAAAAGACATATCCTTTCAATGAACCAGAAGGTATTTAATAGATGTAAACTCATAAATGTGGAGGAAATAACATTTTCAATATCCCAGAGGAGAGAGTGCATAAAAAATGCCATCCTATAGCAGCATGAGAGATCTAAATTACAAACTGCATTCAAAGATTATTTCAGTCACTCTTATAAGAAAACAAACAAAAAAACTCAAAACTTTTCCCCGTTCAGAAAAGCATTAGAAACTTATAATGCAAATTGTCATGTCACCCTTTCTTCCAGCAAATTAAATTTCTTGTAATTTACCAAATAAGCCCATTCATGTTTCTATTCACATTACTCAATATACTTAAAGAAGTCTAATTACTTAAGAAGTTTTGCTTTAAAATTTTACTAATGAATTTGTATTTAAACAAAAAATGTAGTGCTTCATGCCCTCCCCCACCCCACATTTTCTCTGAAAAATAATATGGAGCCTTAGTCTCAAAGAATAAAACTTACAAAAAATTGTGCTAATTCCAGATTAACAAAAAAGCCCCACATCATTTTAAGGATGACAGCGAAGAATTTCAACTCCACTCCATTTTTAAGACATTTATTCGTATATATTTTGAGAATAAGGTCCATGTTGTGCAAAGAAAAAGTTTATACCTGTAACATGTTAATAAATTTAAGTATTTTAAAGCTATAGTTATCAATCCCACTATACCAATGTGCAGCATATTAGCAATCTTATGCATATGCCTCAAACAGATGCAGTTGATGCCCATACCTAAAGGGGTTATTGATCGTGGTTGTAGATGAGTCTCCCACGTGTGAACTATGACTTGGCAGGGACCACCGATAGTCTGTAATTTAAAAGTTAAATGTCTGCAATAATTTCTTTTGTTATATCTGATTTTCTAGCCATGAAACCATTTGGGATGGTTGTGAACTAAACTTATAGACTTACGGGGGAAAAAAAAGAGAGAGAGATGGAAAGAAAAAAAGAAAGAAAGAGAAAGAGAACAGATCAGGCTTGTTTCTTACCCCTGCAACTGCTGATGACACTATCTGATGCGTCAGGTCACACTACATATGACAAAACTTGTGACAAAGTCTGACAGGGTGGAGTTTAAATGTAATTATTAAATTTTTACTGTTTATAGCTATTCCGCTGGACTACTATACTTTCTTTCTGATACAAGAAATCAATTATCCCTGAATTCATTAGGTGTGTTTTCTTTTTTCTTAAGATACTACAGCAGCAATTCATAAAAAGAATTCACATATCCCTTTGATTCTAAAAAGCACTCAGCATCTGCTTGTGCAGTTAAAAGCTGCAGGGGTGCTTTCTCCCCCAAAATTTGCTCAACCAATTCAAAGTCTAGAATACAAAATTATTTTAATTGTGGTACGGAAGAGCAAATTATTTACTACCTCAGCAAGACATAAATAATCAGAGTTTTGCTAAATCATATGGAAAAATAAACCAATACCACAGAACATGCCTCACTTTAGTCAAAAAGTATCTGAAGAAGACCACCTAAGTCACTCTAAAAAGAAACTGTCCTTTTCCCTTAGCATTGCGTAGTTGTTATTATTAGTCATAAGCACTGTTATGAAATAGCTGCAGAATTTGCCATAGTGATGTTTTGAGCCTGAACAACTCTTGTTTCAAGAAGGACTAGGCTCTATTGCCCACCTAAGTCATATAAGCTTTAATGACAACTTGTCCAAGTAGTTCAGGATTTTGTTTAAATGATTTCAGTTCAACAGGAACATCCAGACAAGCTGCAAACTCAGCAGTGTAACTACATGATATCTGAATGCTTTGAATCTTACAGCTCAGTGTATCAATTCTTTAGCAGCAGATGGGATTTTTTGACCTATATCAAACACATTTAATCTACCTTGGTTTTGGATGAGTTAACAGCAAATGCCAAATATTTAAAAAGCATTTAATAATAAGGGTTTGCTCTGTGACTCATTGCTAAAAGCAATTCAATTTTTCCAGTGAACTCAGAGGTATGTATTTCTAGAAGCCATGTCAGAATAAAATACATATGCTTAAAGTTCAGTTGTAAAGACAGAATACATGCAAATACAAATAAAATGATACTACTGTTTTCAGTTTATTCATGTTATAGGGTAATTTTAATTAATTCCCCTTCTCTGCTGTTGCCACCATGCTCACTCTTATGGACTTCTAGCAAAACAACATTCATGTGAAGTTCCCCTTCTTCCCCCCTCTTTTTCAGCAGATTCACACTTGTGTGTCACAATCTCAAGTTTCCACAGCTGAAACCTTTTCCCAGCAGAGAGGCTACCACTTCCTAACACCAAGTAGTCTAGCAAGCTCTCCAACAGCGACTTCCAGGAACACACACACAACTTGTAGTTTGCCAGGTTGGGGAATAGGAATCTTTTCTAAAATGGATTGTTTTCTTCAAAAGGTAAGCAAAGGTTTCTACTTGTAGAAAAAAACAACATACTATATTAAAATACCAATAATACCAGCTTATTTCTTAAAGGATAAATATACTACTGTAATTGTGGATTTTAATTTTAGCTTCTAAAATTATGAAAGTGAATGAATAACATTATCCCCAAATTAAACATATCACACCAAATACAGTTAACAAAATGCTATCCCCTAAAAGGGAAACATCAGGCTGATTATGCATTTAAACCTAGGAACCCTCAACACTTCACATACTTAAAAAAAACACCCCAAACCCCAAAGCGGACAAGCAAAGCTGCCTGGAAAAAAGGGGCAATGGAAGAGAGGATGTGCACAAAATAAGACTGAGAGTCCTCTCTCAGTCTCTTCTCAGACCACTTTCCTGTTTATGGGCATTTAAATAATCTGCAGCTAAAATGTTTTCATCACAGATAACGGAAGCTGCTGTTACAATCAGGTTAAAGTACCAATACAATTTCAGTGGCATATATTGACCACACTTGAACAACAGCCCAGCTCAGATCAGCTTGTAGCAGAAGCTAATGATGTGTCACTCGATGTTTGCATTATGGTAACATTATATAAAAGTCAGCCTCTGCTATGAAGATCTTAAAAAACATCTACCCAAATGTCATGACAAGCATCGCAGTGGGCAGTATACTGAGATTATACTAACTGGCACTGTATGGCATGCATCTCTGTCTATTAACACAGAGAACTTCTTTTTAAGTAAATCTTGATGTTTATTTAATCAAACATTTGATACAACTTTAAAGCTCTTGGAGGAAATTCAATAACTTTTCAGAAATCAAGTCCCCATACATGTGAGAAGCTCGAAGTCCCTCCAGAAATCATTAGATACTTTTGAAATGTAGGGTAAAATGCCTACGTAACATAACTTGGCTGCCACAAGTTCAAAATAGTTTGATTCACGCTCTGCATGAATTGCTTGGGTGCTCAGTACATTTCAAAAATCAAAGCATTTCTGTGGATGTTTAAATGAGAATTTAGAAGGCCAGTTTCAACAGTCCTGATCCAAGGCAACATAACAGACTACAGACATCAAGAAAAATAATGTATTCTAAAACAAACAAACAAAACCACCACCATTTACCAAACTGCACTTTATAGTTTACATCTTAAAACTATGTTTCAAGGATATTAATCTACTTCAAGAACATGAAACAGTTAAATGAAATAGTTGACTTAACTGCTGATGCTGAATTTCCAACAAAAATCTCTCTGGATTTCTGTACCATAGTAATAGACAATAATTAAGCACTAATCAACCAACAAGTATTTATGTAAGTAACCTCACAAGGCAACAACACATACGAGTCACCTGTCACAAAGTCCTAGGCGAACTAGAGATTTTACAGCTCCTGCGTTTCACATAACAGTTTAACACACCATCTGTTATCCCAGCATAGGCACAGCGGAGATGCTCCTGTGTTATTAGCAGGGTAACCAGGAGTTATTAGCCTGGCAGAAGCTTTACTAAGGCACTCTGCTATTAAAGAAATTACTGAGTCTGAATCTAAGTTTCACCTTTACTAATACATTCAAAGCACTAAATGGATTTGGCTTATTTACATTTTAGAAAATTAATTTAAATCTCATTTGAAACATCTATAGTTAAGTGATAATCTCACAAATTTGAAAAATGTTCACCAATCCAGTTTTAAAAGTTCTGCTACATCCATGGACAGCTTAGTTATTTCACACTTCCTTGAAAGAAATACCCCTAAACTTGAATACTTATTTACTGTATGGGAAAACAAAAATACAGAATATGGCTTAACAGAATAAAGTATGTATACACTTTAAAAGGTTTCCAAATATGTATAATGCAAATAATACATATTAAACATTATCCTAAAATATGAGATATACACAAGACTTAAATTCCAAACAAGACTTATGTAATAAATAAAAGGTGTGTGTAGAATAAAAAAACATGGGAAGATCCTCACAGTAAGGTAACTGGTATTGGACTATGTGTAAGTCAGGAAAATAAACTGGAGCAAAACTGTTTAAATTATGGTATTATTTAATCAAATGTATTTATTTACTTGTCTTTAAAAATGCTTAGGATGACTCTTATATTATCATTAGAATGTATACAACATATTAAAAGCTCTTTCCCTTGATATGCAGGAGCCAAGACATGCACCAATTTTATAGGAAAAAAAGTGTGTGTGTATATTCATTTATTTGTATTTCTAAATAAGTAGAAAATTATGAAATGTTAAATGTAAAATAATACACTCTATTTAAGTAACCATGTTCATATTGACACCAAAATACTTCAGTGCAAATAAACCAAACTTCCCTTGACATCATACTGTCCTTCAAGCAAAATAATAACTGAAAAATAAATCATACCTAAATGATAATTTTTTAGGGAGGTGAGGAAAATACTTTCCTATTTGTTTTTTCCTACATGTGTATTATTTTCACATCTAGTCTGTACCAATATTTTGGTTAATATGAAAATGTTTATTTCTCTGCATAAATGTACACTACCCCCAGGTTTGCCAACAGGCACACATATGTCTAATTGGCCTCCTCAAGCATCTTCAAAGATGCAGTTCCTACAGAAAGTAAGAGACTTTTTATTTAAATTGGCTCAGTCTTCAGGATGATTTACTCAGTTATATGGTGACAGATTCATACATACAGACTTTACCATGGATTTAAGACTACACATAGATTTAAGTAATCATCCAACGAATTAAAGATCATGATGTATAGAATTGCATGATACAAAACGTCAGCATTGTCCGAAGGACCATGTCTCAGAAGCGTTTCAAATTCTGGAGATTAATCAATGCAAAGCCTAATGAAAAATCTATTGATATAAAAATAATATTTTAGTTTAGAAATATCTTTTCCTTATCAGAGATATTAATGCTACAAACAGCTAGGTCCTCCTTATACTGCCTCATTTGCACCATTCAGTGTATTACATTCCTGTCAGAATGAAAGGATCCTGCTTTTTCATTGTTCTTTGAAGAAATTCACAAAAAGAGGAAGAAAACATTGAGGAAAAAATTATAGCTACAAAAAATTGTGTTTTACAAGAAACAAAGTCCTGTGGTCCTATGCTCTTAACAGGTTTAGGTTAGACACTGGTAAGTGGATAACTGTGTACCCTGGCAATTCACATATTCTGTTTTGTAGGTGTTTTTTTTCTTTTTACACACAGTAGCTCTTTACTCTGGTCTTCCAAAAAATTCATACTTACCTTGGCAGACTCTGCATCACACGGTACATAAAGCGTGCACGATACAGAGCACCTACTTAAAGAAACACACTCACCAATACATGTTGTAAACTTTTGCAAATGTTAAAATGGAAACTGTGTTGTCTATGAGCACATTTTTGCCAATTTGTTCTCACTAAGTGTGCTTTTTCCAGCATGTTACTGCCCACATTTTAAACTTATGGGCATTTGTGAGAAATAGAAGGGCCCCATCAGAGCTGCTAGGCCTTAAAAACTGACCTACTTCTGGCCTCAGCCCGACCTCAAAAGAATCTATTATTGGCCTTCCCTTCTTTTGCTCCAGAATAGTAATTTAAATGTCAGTTTAAGATGAGACTATTTCACGTGCTGTAATAAAAAAACAGGATACAGTCTCTTGTATTTCATTTCAAATTAGTATCTTTCACTGAGAATTTTCATGACACTTCTGTCAAATATATTTTCAGTGAAAGAAAGGCTAGTCCAGCTGATAAGAACTTACACACTCTTGACTGTAATTTAAGATGGTTAAAAGATACAGAGCACATGATTCTGCAACCCTTTTACACATTTAGCTACAGCCTTCATAATCTTGATTTCAATGAAGAATTAAAGCCCAAAGTGAACAGCTACAGGAAATTAATAGAAGTAATAGAGACAGCAAAGATAACTTTAAATGGTTTATTTCTTACAGTTATTACTAGTTATTAAAGAAAAATAGCTAAAGAGTAGCTGCTCATTTTCCCCAAGCAGTCCAACACCTTTATGATGCTGTCCATCTCATCCCTAGTCTGAAGATCTTCCCCCATACGCTAATATGATTTCTACAGATCAATATATTGCCACATACATTCAACTCACATGCAACTTTGATATGAATATCAGTTAAAAAAAAACAACACACATCTGTGTGTGTTTCTTTTTTTTTTTAAATCATGCAAATGCCTACACACAAACCTAGAGAAAATACTGGAATGCGCCAATCTTTGTTTTATCTTTTCACTGGAAGAGGTTAACATGCATTAGCTATGCAGGACAAAAGCTAGTTAATACTTCTGATATCTTACCCAAAACATCTGCAATAATTAAAAAAAACTGTAATAGATTAGGCAGAATTTAAATAAAACTGCTCAAATTAACCACTTTTCTCCTGCTATTACTTGCTTACATGCTAGAAATCCTTGCTCTAGTTAAGTCCGTATTTAATTATAAGTGTAGAAGTTGTTACAGTGCTGCTATAACAAGTGAGAATTTCCCCATATTGTTTAAGCTTTATAATATTGTCAGACATTTCCACTGGAATTTTTTAGAAACAGTAACACTGGTAAAAGACAGAAGATGACTTCACTACATTAATTAGTTAACAGTGGACTGTCATGTATTCTGAAAGTGTAATGTTTGTATTTTGATAAGCATTTTAATGTTTCATATGTTATAATTTAAGATTTCTTTCTAAAAACTGAAGTAAAAAGACTTTTCTGAATCAGACTTAAAGGAATTTTTCACTGAACATGAGCCAACTTAAAATAAAAATGGCCATACATACCTTAGGTTTTAAGAAGTACCCTTTAAAATATCGATACTGAACAGGAACTCCTCTAGGAAGTTTTACAGTAGTTTTCCATACACTGTGGAAAAACAGTTTTAAAAAATTAATCTTAAGTTTTCTGAAGTTTTATCCAAAGTTCTAAAAATGACTTTAGCTTAACAGCTCTGCTATCATCAAGAAAAAGATAACAAATTGGTTTTAATAGGACACAAACACTTTTTTGGAACATGGTTTTCTCATCTAAATACTTTTGTCAGTTACATACACTTCTCAGCCCCCCCCCCCCTTTTTTTTTAAGACAGTACAACAATACAACAAGAAAAGTAACAGGTAAATACACTGGCTTTTTTTTTTTTTTTTTTTTTTTTTTTTTTAAACTTTGATGACAAAATGAGTTTGCACCATGGTACTCTAAAACAGCTTGTGAGGCTCAACACATTTCACAGGTTACTGTTTATTAGGATTTTGTATTGCTTAACTGTTTCATCATTTTCTACAACAATGTTTCAGCCATTCCCTATCAATCCGAAGTAGTAACTGAGCTGTTCAGAAGGATGACACAACTGTAATACTTCAATACAGTATGCGACACTATTAGCTTTTCCATTAACATGAGAAACACTGCAGCTTAACAACTACCTCAGAGATATGCTTGTCCTAAGAGATCTTCTAAAGTAAAGTTCAGTGTATTACTGCAAGAAAGCTTTTTACAAGGTAACTTAGCCAAACATGCATAAAGCACAATAAATACTTAGGACTGAAATTGCACTTTCTAATCTACCGATCTGAAGAGCTATAAAACTGCAAGAATTCTCATCCTTGTTTAACAGATGGGGAAAACAGGATGAAATAGTTAAGGGACTCATCCAAGATTGCAAAGCAAGTCAATGACAGAGTTACAAATACATCCTATGAGCCATATTTCCTGCATCATACACTCAAAGAGTGATTGGCAGAGCATCACTTTAAGAAAATACTGAATTCTTCTGCTGTATTTAAACTTCCTTCACATGCACTCATGTTCATACACACACACAAACCACTTAAGATTTTAATGGAACTCGCATTTTATATCATCTTCTTCCCATTTCTTTAAAGCCACAATAATAACTTACATAGGTTAAAAAGAAAATAAGGACTATAAACATGTCTTGTAACTTACTGTATACTTAAGTTATCCATAACTCTTCTCTCCATAGCAGCTTCTTATTCAAAGTATCTACAAACATACTACTGAAATATGCCACCCACAACTGTAGAAGCATCGTTCGTAACTAGAAAAGCATACCTGAAGTTACACATTTTATTGGACGCCTCCTAAGCTTGCATTCAAAATGTTCAAGGGCAAGACATGAAATTCTACAGAGTTTTACTAACAGTAGGTGTAGTTTAACAGTTACAAACTCAAAGAATAAATCTACTCCAGAACTCTAGCTACTTCAAAGGAAAAAAAAAAAAAACTTACCCATCAACATTTTGGAGGACTACTGCAACCTGAGGATTCCAATTTCCCAAAGCATTGCAGTTCCCGCATATTGCAAAAACCTCTCCTAAAAACAGATCATAATCATTAGCATTCAAGCCTATCTGGAATTAATAAGTACAGTCTAAATAATCAAACCTTTAAGTATTTTAATGGTATACACCAGAGTCACCCACTCAAGCCCACTCTTTTGGGCTCAGAAAGGAAATATTCCCCATCCGGAATTACAATACCGTTCCCTTTTCCATCATAAAGACCTCACTGAGAGAAGGACTAATAACAACCCCTAACTGTTAAAACAGTTGACTTCCAAACCCTCCTGCAGTAATACTGTTCAAAAATCTTTGGAAATGCAGAGGGCAAATTTTCACTGTAAAATGCTTAATGTCAAGCTGAACAGCTTTTTTATATAACATATATATGCACACCAAATACTAACATACATGCTTAAAAACATTAAGTCTTTAAAATCCACTTCAATAATCTAGAAAACATAGATAAAACAGGAGGTTGCCAACATCATCTCCAAGACAACACACACATTTAATTCTATTCCATGAGAAATACAATGAATTTTTCTGCTATGCTTTAGGTTTTTTATCGAATGTAAAAAATGAATGCTGTCATACAAAAAATGTTACACTGTCACACACTGTCTACCATAATGTATACACGCATACAGAAAGAACACACAAGATTGCAAGATGTAGTACAAGAATGCTTGATTCTGGAATATCCAGAAGTTAAAGTCCATGCTGCAATTTATCCTGGTTTTCAATATAAAACCTATATATATGATTGTAAGAACAATAACAATAATAAATAAATGCAACTGGAAAGCACAGATTAGTGTTTTGCTTTTTACAGGGTTTCATCAGTATTTTTTAGACAAAAGGAAAAAATTATGTTACAGAAGAAGGAGGAAATATGAAGATTTTAATGTATACTTATGCGCTATCTGCTTAACCTTTTAGTCTTGCTGTGCAAAACCTAAGAACTATCAGAGCATTGGAACCACTTCTAAATAAAATGTAGTAAAAGTAGTACTGAAATTTACTTCAATCTCTAACATGAAATGTCTAAATGTAAAGTTTCAAACAAATTCGCCTTAAACTAAAGCCAGAAAAGAGGATTTCATGTTCTCAAACTGATAATGCATTAGTAATGGTGCTGGAGCCAAAATAATCTGAAGATACAAAGAAGGTGAGCAATATACAGAGATGCACTACCTTTTACTAAGCCAAATGGTATAGCTGAAACTTCAAGTCTGAAAGAAATAGTCCCAAGGAAGTGCTTATGCTTCTAAAACTGTGTCTGTTTTTTCCAGCTATACAGGTTAATCTAAGAAAGGATAACACCAGGTTTGATTATGAAAGAAAACAGTGCAGACCCAGGGGACACGAAGAATTTACAACTCTCGGGAAGACATTAAGATTATTTGGTCCTAAAAACAGCTTACTAAAATAAGCAGATAACTGAGAACATCTTGCACTACAATCCATTTCTGCAAAATCTTTTGATTCATTTAAAAAAAAAAAAAAAGCTTTTTGGATACTCACTGTAAGCACACAAATGCAGACAAAACTCAGTTGCGTGAATACACTTACTATGCAATTCATTGTATACAATTACCCAGACAGATCAGATGCTTTACCTTTTCCAGTCTGTACGGTAGCACATTTTGGTTTGTTTTTTTTGCAGGGGGAGAGGAAGGAGGATGAATGACCACTTGAATACCACACGATTACAAATTCTGACTAAAGATAAATAAGAGAAGCTAAAATTCTATTAATACTCCTTTAAAATAGCAACTTTTAGTACATCTTAGTGTACTGTAAAAGAATGAGGTCTAGCTTATTCCACAGCAAGTTGAAAGCAAATGCAGGTCTGCCATATACAGCTTCTATCATAGGAGGTAAGGATAAGGCCTCCCCCCTCACCAATTTCTAAAGTGTAATCTAAATTATATTCCTCTTAGTTACATTTAGCTATAATATTTTTCTGTCCTTTTTTAAATCTCAAAATGTGTGAATATTCAGTGCCTCGATGAATGTCTAAGGGAATCATAGCCATTACTAGTAATCCACTTCCTTTTGCTAGGACGAGGCAAAAATGAAGCACTCCACCTCACTAGCACGTAAAAGCTGATGTCAGTGTGCAGGGTTTCATAATCAGCGTTGACTGCAGAAGTGATTTGGCCAGAGGGAGCGAGTCAAAGCCTCATTCCCATGCCGGGGATGCTCTTTTGCCCTGCCAGTTGTAACCACCAGCTTTGTCCTCAATAGGATAGCGATGTGGAAACAGAGAGCGCTTTAGCACTCCAGGAAAGGTTTCTCACCTCACATACCACCAACTACTCACCACAGTGGATTTGACAAAAATCAATACACAGTATTTCCAAATAAATCAGAAATATCGCTGCTCAGAGAATTGCCAATAACTCCGGAAACCTATCTCCCTCCTTTCACAAGACTACATCCCGCCGCTGCTGCATCTCAAACCTCTCCTTCCCTAGTCAAACCCAACAATATCAATGCTGTGATAAGCAGAAACAACCTCCTCTCGTCTCCTTATGCCACCTACATCATACAAGTATTTGCCAAGTAATTCTTCACAACCACTGAAACAGGAACTAGTTTTCCCTGTTTGCTACTCCTCCAAAGTCAACTTTGCTAGTGATGGAGACATCACAACAGTGGAAACAACACTGCAAACGGGTGAGGAAAGCACGGCTTGCAATACTCCCATCGGATAGCTACACTAGACACATGCTTTACAGACTCAGTTGATCTAAGGTCTATTTATTCTTTAATTTTAAAGTTTTCTCCAGAATGTTATAAAGACACTACTCCTCAGCAAAGGCTCTGTGTCCACGTTGCGTGTCAGTTTTCTTCTCCCAAATTCTCAAAGACTTGGGAGAAACACAAAAGAGAGACCTAACACTAGACAGATGTCAAAACTTTTCAAAAAAAATTTTTTTTCATTTTATTTACCTATGATGGGAACTTGCGCAAACAAACATTTGTCTGTAACAGGAATTTTGCCAACCCTGTTTATAATCCCACATTCAGCTGCTTCTGTTTGGTAGCTGCCAATTTTTTCTTTTTGGCAAAGTTCCTTCAAATTTCCTAAAGATGAAGGTCAAAGTAATAAGCACAATTCTCATCAATAAATCTGATTTCTAAGGCACTTGAAACCTTATGCAAGCTTTACCTTTCATGTTATCAACAGGTCAACAGCCAGGGCTGTCTTAAAAAAGTTCCCTTTGGCTTTCAATAAAGTCTGAGATCTGAACTGTAATCACAGTGTTCTACATGATCTGACACCTTTTGTTCCTCATTCAGATTAAAAAATTTATTTTACAAATTTGACACATTACTTGAATAACTATAAAGTTGTATTTTCTGATAGTAAATACTACATCTGGTTTGCTCCAGAAACAAATCTTATAAAGTAATGCCCTCTGTGCATATATGCCACTATTAACTTTTAAATTCATTCGTTGCTGAAGGTCAAGATCTCAGTGCTACCAGTTAACGACAATAGATATGTGGATAAAGAGGGAGGTACGCATGGGGTCTGCTGAACAGAGAAACCTGCAGCAGGTGTTCAGAGCTCATAAGATACCAGAGAATTCACATAAAAAAGGTATATCCTAAACTGGGGAAGGGGGAAATACAAGACAAAATTGACTTGTCTACAAAACTCCCTTCTCACATCACAAGCCAGTAATGTTTTAATTTTGAAGAAAAGCAAGAGAAAAATATCTTCCCTAAGCAACTTTATAAATGACTACTCAAAGAGTATCTGCCATCTACTACATATTTTGCCAATGCAGAAATAAATCATATATGCAAGATGATTTTGCCATTTAATTTCCAGCTTCCGTTTCGTGTTGCCTTACTGTTATCCCTAACCTGGGGTATTGGACTCTACCAACAGAAATTGGACTGTACCAGTTTCTTTCAAAATAAGGAATAAAACATTTTCATGTATAAGAACATGCAGTAATATACTGAACATCTTGTTCGAGTTGCTCTATACAATGATAGGATTAGCTATCTATGCTTGGATTCATCAGATAAAGTTTCTAATTTCAGTTATCAAAACCTCTGATAAGTAGGAGCAATGTAAAAAGGTACAGAAAGACAAATACAAAATCTGTAGTGTCTTTGTGGCAAAAATAAATAAATAAATAAATAAATAAATAAATAAAGGAAGTGTCTACCAAGAATTTTTTCCCCAAATGCCATCTTCTGCCATGCTCAACTTTAAGCAAGCAGCAGTCTTAGAAATAAAGCAAGACTGGCCCTAGACCAAGAAGGTGTCAGACTATTCCAGTTCTCATATACTGAAAGACATAAGAAAAAAATGAAGTACCTTGAAGAGCTCAGAAAAAAAGATTTTTTTTTTAATCCAAAAGCCCACTTCCAAAGATGTCCCAGCTCAAACAGGGACCACTGGATGTTCCAACTCCTAACCACTACAGGATACCTGCATGATTGACACAGTATCTTTTAGATGCTTATAGCAAAATACTTTTGGTTGAAATGCATTTCATTAATTGGATTGAAATCATTAAATACTTGTCTTCAGAATTTTATGTTTCTGCTTGTTTTATAAAAAAACGAAATTTTATGCTGTGCTTTACCCTGTATTAGATAAAAGATGTGGGGAAATACTATTTAAAAAACATCAGAATAGCAGTTGTTCCAAACAGAAGCAACAGAAACTCCTCAGCCAAGCAGTATCTGCTCCCCTCCTGCTTTCCAGCTAGCTAATCCTCACTCATCAGCTGAAGGGGTGAAGGGGAAGCATCTGGACTTCCTCAGAAATCCAGCAACTTTTTGCATGCAAGGGAATCTCTTTGCCATAGTAATTGAGGGCAAATGAATGCACAGTTGAATTAATTCTTGTCTTCAAATCAAGAAGACTTCTATTTAATATCCAAAGTAGGAAGGTGACAAATATTACCACTGGGCATCAGACACCTTACAAACTCTACAGAACATTATGTACTGATAAAGACTTACTGCTGTGGTGGCAGACATTTTAAACGATGTCTCTTACTGTGTCTTACATGTTCTTAAGACTTTTAGTTTCTAGATGACAACATTCAGAATTGGAGAAATATGAAACATCAAGAGGATTTAATGAAAGTAGACAAGTGGGTGATACAAGGGAAGACTTGATGCAAGGTTGATAAATACAAAGTAGCACAACAGATGGAGGAATCTGAACTATTTACACACCTCACTAGATTCTGAAACACCAGCCATGTAGAAAGCTTATTCCTCTCATTGTAACATAAAGCAAAGAACAACAAAATATTAATACATATCTAAAAAATACTCAGTACACAACACTAAGTATTTTAATTCCCCTACTCAAGTCAATGGTGTGTCCTGATTTAGTCTAGTTGTGATCCCCCATTTCCAAAGAGTATCACTGAAACAGGAAGGACTTCAGTAGAAGACTAACATTGGTATATTTCTGCACTGAAAGGGACTGAAAACATTTCTAAACTTGCACAGGTTTTCAGCAAGATGACTAGGTCAGAAGTTAGAGAGATCTACACAGTTAATAGTAAATAAAACACCAAACTTTATCCTTTTCCAAAAGCCAGGGAACTTCACTGAAAACAAAAGTCAAAAGTAAAAGTATCTGTAGTTACTGCTTGTATTAAAGAAGGACTTTAACTTAGCAGAACTTTCTATCACAAATTGCTACTGAGACTTACAGCTTAATAATTATTTTTAATGTCCATTTATGTAGCTGAAAAATTCTGTGACTACATTAGGCAGAAATAAAATATTATGGTCAAAATCTCATGCTTCAGGATGCAGGGCAACCACTATATGATAAAATTAGAAAAGAAATCTAAATTATGAGCAGATAACTCTGTTCTTGTCACTTAAGGGATTACTAACAACACCTTCTGAAGCGCATCAGACAGATTATTGAGTATTCTTTCTGTCCTTAATGCGCAGTAAAGATCACATGTCCTCAGTACAAAGAATTTTCAACAGGGATGCAGAGCGAATTAAAACAAAACAAACACATCAATGCATGCCCGACTATCAGGCATACTCCTCAATAGATAAAGGTTATTAGACACTGAATGATAATTTTAAAAGAATCATAACTATTTCATAACTACAGTCAAAATCTCTAGCATGTTTTGAAATTGTTGTTTGAAAAAACAATAAATTGACCAAAATTCATTCTCAAATCTCAATTTTCAAATTTCTACCTGCAGGTTCTTAATTAATTGCATTTTTCAATGACTTGTCAGTTCAAGTATCAAAATGAATGGTCCTTTGGCCCTGAAGAAAATAGAAAAGGTAGCCTTTAAACATTCTTCTATTCAGTCTTGTTCTAGTTTTACCATACAAACCTGTCACAGATGGTCCTCTTACTTCAAAAGTGACTTGAGAAGGGGTCATACTTGCAGAACTTTCGTCTTAGCAAAGCTGAAGTCTCCTAGAGTGGAGGAAAAAGATATTATATTTCAGAAATAATACACTACATCTGTTGGTGTCCTAAATAAGAGAAACATGAACTTCAACCACTTATAAGGAAGGAAACAACTAGTGCTGTTACTGTTCAAGTGAGCAGTTCAACAGAAAAGCTATTTAAAACCAGCGGCAGCCCCAGAAAACAGCATCCAGCTGCAGAGGACCCTGTTGCAACACTGGCACAAGAAAAGACTACTAAATTAAATAGCACATTCAAGTATCATTATTATGCAGCATTCATCAGTCATAGGCTGAGATTTTTCAAAAACTCTCTGCTTTGACTAACTTTGCTCCCAAAGAAGCCACTGGAAGTTTTATTGTAAGACACAATATAAGATTATAAAACATGATATAAGATTATGAGCTTTGGCAACCAGTAATTTCTGACTCCTTCCCTATGTTATTCTTTAGCCTCATCTTCAAAACAACAGAGGAGAAATTGTACAGGCAAGCAGTACTATCTCAAAGATACACAGAAGAGAGTTCCAGCCTTGAAGGAAAAAGGGCAAGAACCCATGATGGATGACAGCTCTCTGCTGTCACAGGCAGTGAGTTGATCAGATGATTTGCACACCACCTTCAACTCTGCTCTCCTACCCAGGCTTCCAACCTTTCACATGGAGCAGCAGCAACAAGAAGCACCAAGCAGTCAAAACCACCACAGCAGGAAAGGACTGCCTATATCCCCTGTAGTCAGAACAGTCGCTGGTGGACTGTCCCTGCTTCAGTTTTATACCCTCCTGCAAAACACTATAACCTGACTAAAAAGAAACTGGCAGGATCCCACTCTCCACATCTCAGCAGAAACACTATTAATGTAAAATATCCTTTTATATTACTTATGAAAGTAGTAGTAGTAGTCATACCAGAGTTAAAAGAGATCATAGCAGACCTGCTGTTTCCAGACCAACTAGCACCACACAAGTATATTCCTTTGGACTTGGGTGCCAAAAAGTCAATTTATATTAATTATATGCAGAATTACCTTTGCAAAGCTCTTGATCCATTTTTTCATACCAGTGAGTTTTTTAACCAAGAAGGTAGAATGTTTTTATTACTATTATTCGGAACAGAACAAAAATACTGTTTATTTCAGTACAATCTTAGTCATCAATCCTTTGGTGAAAATGTCGGTAATAATGAAAGGAAGAACTGATGGCACTAGGGAGGAATCTGCTCTTCTCTAGCTCTGTCTACTACAAGCCTTTGCCTTCCAAATTGCTACTGCACAGGCTAGTTTAATAAAAATCAAACAGAAGCTCTGAAAACAAAGAAAAGCAAAGGAAAGTCAGATTTCAGATAGGGAAGAATATAGAAAGAAGCTCATAATCCTCATTCATTCTGAGCAATCAGAAAGAAAACTAAGGTCTGAAGTTTGAACAGCTACAATTTTTCCTCTGTATCTTCTACTCTTCTTCCTCCTCTCTGAATCTATCTTTTCGAGCTATTGTTCTTTTTATATTCCTTTTTCTCCTCCCTTATTTTTCTCCCTCCATCTCAAAGTGAAATGACTCCTCAGTGGGAAAAGGGGAGAAACAAAAGGTAGCAATATAGATGTTTCTGGTCAAATATCCCGATTGTGCATGTACTCTTTTACAAGTAACATTGCTGTAAATAGTAAAATCCAAAAATACTGAGGCTGGAAATAAGTATACTTATTAAAAATTTCTAAGGGAAAACATTCCCTTTGTGAAATTTTGTCATGTGTGTGTCATTAGGTGGTCTGTGCGTTAACAGCGACACACTCTAGTATTTATTTTTGGCAGCTATTTATAGACACAGAAGGTTAAAATGCAGCTTGTTTCAGTGCCAAAAATAAAACTCAACTTCTGAAACTAGTCCAGTATGACATGAAAATCTCAGTTAGAAGCAGAGATTCTAAACTAATGTACATTTGTGATGACACAGAATAGTTCAGGGCCTCAGCTGTGTACATTGACAGTCCGTCTTCAGACAGCCTTTAACCTAAAGGGCAGAAGGGCCAAAGGGAGGAAGAAGTAGGCAGGTGACTTGCCAAAGTCAACCAAGCAGGTAAACAACAGCTGAAGTCTAAACCCAGTTCCCCAAACCAAGACCAGGTTCTTGCCATGTAAAAACTGCTTCCAAAGCTGATGCAAAGCAACTCTCAAAATTAAACTTGATGAAAAATAGCATGTCTATCTTACTGTAACTTAATTAACTACCAGTTCATTCCCGAAGAAAATTTGAAACCCTGATAATAAATCTATAAAGCTCATGAAGCCAGTCTTGCAAAAATTCTGTGCACCTACTTGCAAGACATTTGTGGGCTTTTCTAAAAAGACTGGCAAAGGAATATTACATTTTCTATGTAACAGTAGTTAATTGTAAGGATATGTTAACAAACTCACTTTGTAAAGTTCTCAAAATTCTGCTTAAAGGCCCTTTATCTCAAAGACCTACTCCACCTTCCCAGGGGACATGTATCAAGACAAGAAAAACTGTAGTTTAGACCACCAAACTCAGGCATGGTTTTGATAGGAATACTGCAGCTACAGATGTTCTTAAATAAGCCATTATGTCAACAGAAGCATTCACATTTAGGTCCAAAGCACTACCCTTCATTTTAAAGAAACTTCTCTTCTAGTAGAGCACTGTAAATAAACATACAGCACAGAAGAAATAATATACATATACTCAACAATTACATTTCTGTGCAAATTTACTTTCTGTTAATGAATCAAAACTATGTTGTATATTATCATGCATGTGTAAAGCGTTCTGTACTTTCTTGATGATACAAAAATGCTTTAGGAAAAAATGCGGAAGTTTAACTGTCCAGTTACTGATGGGTCCTGGGAAGAGGGGGGTAGTTTAATTCCCAGAGGGAGCTGGCAGGAAACCCTAGACTAAATATGCAAATCCTCTGACCAGTAGGTGTCAGGCAATCTTTCAAAATCTATATTCCTTTAGATCTGCAATACTGCCTTACCAAAGGAGATGACAAAGAACAACAACAAAGTCCTCCACTCCTCACACCTGTAAAGATGGACTGTTTGGGAGAACATAAAGGATCCTCAGCTCAGAGAAGTTATAGCTCTGTATTCAGGGAAACTAGAACAAGTTAGAATAATTATTTTAGAAATATTAAACATTTCCTAATCAGCAAAGATTAACAAATTCAACTGAGCAGATTCACTAACTAGAAGCCCTTATGCTGTTTTAAAACAGCTTTCAGGTTCAAAGTATTAAAACTGAATTCACATCTGCTGCAACTACATGCGTCCAAACACAAGCTTGGGGTGCAAACAACCGTCCCTTTCCTTATGCTCCACTTCCTTCCACTGATCAGCTTTTATGTGATATAACTCATCTCTTATGCAAGCAAGCAAAGAGCACTTAAATTTCAATTGTTTCTCCATGGGAAACAGTTCTTACCCAGGTAGACGTTCACACAGTGGTATCGGCACTTCACTAAAAGAAGTGTTTCTCCACCTAGAGATTCTTGCTTTTACAGCAAAACAGGTCCTTTTCCTCACTATGCCACAGTTCAATCCTCTCTCATATTCTCCTCCCCTTGCAAAGCAACTCCTTACCTTTAACAGCCTCTGGAGGTCTCCCAAGGGAGTGAAGACTGCACAGTAGCAGCACTCTGAATGAGTGTTGGAGGCTGCACTGACCTGCCTTTAAAGGCTTGACTCAGAAAACCCTGCCCATCAACCAGCCTCACTGGACAGAATGGGCTACTGAGCAAGGCTTCCAGAGCAGGGGCAAGATCAACAGCTTAGTGGGTAGGGTCATGTGCAATCTTGGTTCCCTTGCCACAAGGCAAAGATTTCCCTGTGGTTTTAGATGGGAAGAAAAGCAACCAGGAATCTTGCAGTTTCAGAAATCCACTTACTTGCCTTCATACACCCACAAGAAAAGCAACAAACATTTTAAGCATAGTAACCTGCAGGCTGAACAGACAAGAAAAATTGTACTCATTCTAATCTAGCCTGTAAACCTTTCCTTTCCCAATTTGCTCCCCCTCATGGACATCCTAAGGAGTATAAAGGCAGTAGGAGGTAATGTACCTCCCTAAATAATAAAGACCCCAAGCTCTCACCTCCTGATTCCAGAAATACATTTCTAAGATGCGAGCAGACAACTGTGGGCCATTAAAGGCACTTGGAAGAAGAGGGGAAAAAAAGACATTTAGCACTCTCCTTCTGTCATAACACAACCAACTATAAATGTATGACAAAATATCAGCTTTCCTCTACAAATGGGAGAAGAAAAGGTTAGGGATGTCATCATGGATGGGGAAGACCAAGGTAATTTGGGGGTTTAGTGGATATATCTATGTACATTGTTTTTCTTTACTTCCCTAACCTTTTCAATGAACTTGGAGCTACATGCTTTACCAATGCATTTCAAGAAGTATCAGCTGTTTGCAATCTGGTATCTTAGTTAGGTAAATACATACCAAGTAATCTGGGACAATCCCGGAATTTAATATCCTAGCTTTCAGAATATTGAACAAATTTTAGACTCATGAAAATTCACAGCATTCATAAAGCCAAATGCCATGCTCTCACTCAATGCAAGTGAGATTTGTAAGACCAACTCAAATAGGTTTGCAAGGCTCTGATTTCTAATGCTCTAAGGACAATGTTTGTGACAGACCTCAAGTATGATGTGATCACTTTTTCTACTGCAGAGACCTACAAGCCTTAAATATTAGGGGTCTTGAAGTTGCTTTTTGTTGTATTGACTGAGGGCTTTCAGAAACAGGCAGGAATCATTTGAGTCTAGCAGTTAATCTGCTCTCATGCACTTCACACTCCTTACAGAAAACTTACTAGGAAAAGGCAACTATACTAAGATAGATCTGAATGAAAACCTGACATCATCTGTGATTTGACCATAAGGGCTGCAGAATGGCTGGGTATGCTTATCAGTGCAAGGAAAACAAGGTATTCGTATCTACTGGGGAAAGAGAGGGAAGACAAAGAAACAAACCCTCAGGAAATTTTACAGTAACTTCCCAGACTAGGGGAGTGGGAAGGGAAGATTTCAATTGATAGAGATTAGAATTCAGAACAAGAAGAAATTTAGCTTTAAAGGAAAAGTAAAATGTTGTTCTTCCAGTACACAACGGAAATCCATAATTTTGTACACTGTTATATCCGGGATGCATGTAAGAGAGTGTGACCTAAAGCAACTTCATTTAAGTTCCTGGAAGTTAGATGATCCAGATCGTATGAAATTTTGACCCTCTGCACGGACTTTACCCATTGAGAATAACCAGTATCTGGCAACATGCTGATGAGAAAGTGAGAAGAAGCAGACTTACATTGAAATACACTGTGCTGCCTCTCTTAAAACAAACAAACAAACAAAAAACTAGCTGATAAATTATTAGCAGAAATTTCTGATGTAAAGCTATCAACCTAAAACTTCCTTGGATAACATTCTGTTTAAGGATGACTTGACAACATGGAACACATATTTTACAGTGACGACAAAATATAGCTTACCAAAGGATATTTTTAACGGGTCAGAATTTTTTAGAGAAATTCAGGTACCTAAATTTTTCCAGAGGTTCTTAATGGGATTTTCAAAGGTGCTCAGACAAACAACTCAATTAAAATTGGAGAGTTAGATATCTAGGTGCTGTGATCTTTCCATCATGCATTTCTATACCTTCAGACATCTGGTCCTTAATGTAAAAATATATTTCACCACTGTATTACTGAATTTGCTTAGTTGTCTATAGGAAAATAATAGATGATATTTGCACAAACAGACTCTTTCAAACTGTTAGCACACACTTTATCACCAAACAGACCACAGTGCAGATTACTGGTACTGCGAAAAGTAAACATATGCTCAATTATTTCAAAATATCACAACAATTTTCACATATAAAGACCAAAGGGGCAGGAACTAGAAGGCTGCAGTGTTTTTACTTCTATTTTTCTATTTTAAACAAACATTCTCCACCTTAAAAGTACAGGCTCAGGAGACTTAACACAAAGGAGAGGTCCAATCCCAGTCTGAAGCAGGGGAAAAGCGATGCAGTTGCAGCCAACGCATTTGACAGCTGAGAGTGCATGCTGGCGCGAGCGGGGCCGATCAGAGGCACTGCAGCTCCCTGTCACCTCCCTTGGGAAACGTGTACTTGAACATTAACACGCATTGCGGGAGAATGTACTGTACTTACATTTTGCCTTCTTGAAAGCTGTACTATACACAACAATAGAAAATCCATCATGTATAGCATTTGGTACCATTCAGAACAAAGCAAAGACATGAATCTAACCACATGAAACTACTGCTTTAAGACATTTTACTCACAGAATTAGAATCTCAAGCACGAAATATCAAGTTGCGTTACTGCAGACTTCACCTTTAGTATTTAAATGATATCCATTCAAATCTGATTAAATTTATAGTATGCAGAATATATTTTGCTGTTGTTGCTTGCAACAAGGCACCAGAATATAAAGTACATCTAAAGTAGCAGATTAGATACAGAATAAAAATAAGTAACAATGGTTGACAGCACTTGGATTTTAGAACAAGGTCAGAGGATAGGCTGCTTAGGACATTCAATCTAACAACTGGAGGAGAATTTTTAGAAACAGCATTACAGCACTGACTCTTTCTTTTTCACCTGAACAACCAGAAGGTACTCCCCCCTCTTCCCCCTTCTGGACTGCACAAGAAAGCATGGCCACAAATCCTCTCTTATACTGCATTGCAGTATTAACACTGAGCAGAAAACAAACTTGCATACAAGATTTGGATATGCTCCTCTGATCCAAAGGCAGGAATGTTACTAACAGAGATATGCTGACATTTAGGAAGAAGCAACACCTGAGCACTATCTCTGAAACATTTGTACATAGTAATGGTAAAAAAAATCTTTAAGACTGTATTTTCACTATCAATTTAGCTACCTGTTTGCAAGGCCAAGGCAGCCCTTGCAACCAAATGCAATAACCGTATCCAATATCCTAGGTCACTTATAATGCATCTGCTTTGTTTTAATTCATGTACATGCAGTGGACTCTTCTGTTGTAGCTATTTCATAACAGTTTTGAAGACAAAGTTCTTGGAAAAGTCAGGCAATGGCTGGGGCATATTTGCAAGTACACCAAAACAGCCTGTTTTTTTAATTTCTCTTTGCTGAAATATTCTTCATTATGTTCTTCATTATTAGCGTGTGACTGACAAGATATCAACCAAGTAGTAATTTAGATCTTTGTGATCATACTAACCATAGTTTCTCATCTAGAAATGACACAGACAAATAAAGTGTATAATGTTCCCCATAGCCCTCAGTACTCAAAACAACAAACAACTTTTAAAAATGTTTTTCAAAGCTTGCATCCATTTTATTGATCAGCACACTGAGATGTTTACGAAGAGATTAATTATGTGGCAATTTACTTGAGTAGCGTCTATTCAAGACAAATGTTGTTTCTCCCGGGAGATTTTTAGTACTTTCTACAGATTCTAGCAAGAGTGGTAGAATAGAAGTACATACAATAATCTATTAGGAAAAATATCTCATATGACATAAAATAATTCCACTCTCCAACTATTTCAATCTACTGTTAGCTTTTAAAATACTGTGAAGCCTAATCTCCTTCTAACAGCGCATGCTTTAGTGAATTAAAACACTTAACAGCCTTCAAGACAAGCTACTGATTGACAAGGAAACAGGAAAAATGAAAATGAATCTATGCCTCCTACAATAGCCGGGTTAGGAAGCAGATAACACATAAACTTAATCTGGAATTGTCTTACTCGTCCGTATAAGATCAATAATACTAAAACACAAGCTGTTAATAATAGTCACTGCGCTCCTTTAGTCCAAAGCAGAGGTGGTTACAAAGACCAGATGAGGGCCCGCCCCAGCGCAGCCGATCGCCGCCGCAGGGTGTCCAGCCCAACGCATCCCGCTGGGCGGTCTGAGGGGCACTTACGGAGCGATCCGCGGCGGCTGCCCCACCGCAAACCCCACCGGGCACGGCACGTCCCAGGACCGCAGCAGGCTCGCCCGGCTCTTCGCCCGGGCAGCCGGAGGCGGCGCGCCGTGGCCCCGGGCGAGGGCTTTCGGCAGGGATGTAAACAGACAGACTTGCCGGCGCTGCGCTCACCCCCTGCGGGCACCCGCCGGCCCGGGGAGCGACACCGCGCCGGGTCAAGGCCCGGGCACGGCCTCGGCGCCGCCGGGAGTTCGCACCCGCCCACCCACCCACGCCTGCTGCCCTCCTCGGCCGCGCCGCACCCCGGCACGATGCCCCCCGCCCCGGCCCCCTCCCCGGCCATGCAGCTCCTCGTCTCACACATGCAGCATCTAGGTGTCCCCTCGGGGGCGTGCAGCCCCTCTCTTCCCCCCTTGGAGGCAGGCAACCATCCTCTTCCCTCCGCTCCGAGGAGCATGCAGGATCCTCCAGACCGCTCCCCACCGAGGGGCACAGACCCTTGTCTCCCTCCCGCCGATCTCCTCAGGAAAACGCACCTCCGCTCGCTCCACATCCCTCCCCCGCAGGGGACAGGAACCAAACACCCCCTCGGGTCTCCCCGAGGCCACGGACCCCCTCTCCTCAGGTCTCTGCCCCCCGCATCTCCTCAGGGACACGCCTCAGCGACCCTGCCCCACCCCCGGCACACCGCCCCCCGCCCCCGTCGAGCCCCCGGCAGCCTCGCTCCGCCTCGGACTGACCTGGGAGAGCGCCGTTCCCGGTTCCCTGCCCCCTTTGTGCGTGAGGGGGCTGCGGGCGGTGTCGCCCGGACGCCCAGCCCCTCGCGCCGCTGCCGCCGCCTCCCGAGCCGCCTCACGCCCAACGGCCGCCTGACAGCGCGGCGCGGGCGGGGGAGGGGAGGGAAGGGGAGGGGGCGGCGCGGCCGCGAACCGGTTCCAACTGCCCCCGGCCTAACGGGGAGGGGGAAACGCGGGGCGGGACCGCGGCTAGGAGGGGGCGGGGCCGCGTGACGTCCCCTCGCCCGGCGTCCCTCGCCGTGGCCTTGGCCCCGCCTTCCCCGCCGCGGCCAATGAGAAGAGAGCAGGAAGGGTCGCGGGGAGCCGCGCCGTTTCCTCGAAAGCCCCGGCTCGCGCTGGGGGCGGGGCCTGAGGGGGCGGGGCCGCCGAGGGGCCGAGGAGACGGGTAAGGGGCGGCGGGACGCTGAGGTCGTGGGGAGGGGGTCGCTGTTGGGGGCCGCGGGTGAGCTGACGGCCGGGCGAGCGGGTGAGAGCTGGCCTGGGGCCTGGGGCCGGTGTGGGGGAGAGCTCCGCACTCCCCCCAGCTCCCCGCAGGGTCACGCACCAGCCCTCCCCCCGGATCGCTCCCCACCGAGGGGCACGGACCCTCTTCTCCCCCCGGCCGATCTCCTCAGGAAAACGAAACGCACCTCCTCTCGCTCCACTTCCCTCCCCGCCCAGGGGACAGGAACCGAACACCCCCTCGGGTCTCCCCGGGGCCACAGACCCTCTCTCCTCAGGTCCCAGCCCCCCGCCTCTCCTCAGGGACACGCCTCAGCGACCCTGCCCCCCCCCCGGCACACCGCCCCCCGCCCCTGCCGCGCCCCCGGCAGCCTCGCTCCGCCCCGCTCCCGCCCCGCCGGCGCCTCGGACTGACCTGGGAGAGCGCCGCTCCCGGCTCCCTGCCCCCTTTGTGCGTGAGGGGGCTACGGGCGGTGTCGCCCGGACGCCCAACCCCTCGCGCCGCTGCCGCCGCCGCCGGGCTCCGGGCCTGCCGCCCGAGCCGCCTCACGCCCAACGGCCGCCTGACAGCGCGGCGCGGGCGGGGGAGGGGAGGGGGCGGCGCGGCCGCGAACCGGTTCCAGCTGCCCCCAGCCTAACGGGGCGGGGGAAGCGCGGGGCGGGGCCGCGTGACGTCCCCTCGCCCGGCGTCCCTCGCCGTGGCCTTGGCCCCGCCTTCCCCGCCACGGCCAATAAGAGGAGAGCAGGAAGGGTCGCGGGGAGCCGCGCCGTTTCCTCGAAAGCCCCGGCTCGCGCTGGGGGCGGGGCTTGGGGGACGGTTGGTCGGGGGGCAGCTGTGTGGGGCGGGGGCGCGCTGCTCGCGGGGCACCTGAGCTGTGGGAAGTTGTGTTTTTCTGTTTTCTGCTTGCTTGTTTTTCTCTTCTCTTCCCCTGAGGTAGCCTTAAGCCGGGTCAGGTCCCTGATAGCCAGTATGGGTGTGTAAGGGTCCCAATGCTGCCCCTTCCCCGTGACCCGGCGTAGCCCAAGAGCCGCCTCCGTGCTGACTGTTGGGGCTGCTGCTGTCGTTACGCAGCTAAAATCGTGTTTCTCTAGTAGCCATGCCAAGGCAAACCCAGTGTGGAATTGCCGGGCTTCGGGAGCAACAGGGAAAGGTCAGGTGTGGTGTTTTCCCCTGTTTTGGGGCACCTGGGAACTGCTGGGTGAGGAGTGACCCCACAGGGCTCTCTGATACACTTAACTGGTGGCTTTGTTTTCAGAGCAATGAACTCGTAGCCTTCTTGAAAACTGATTTTATGAGGGGAAGAAAAGAGGATCCCACTGGGTTTCATCCAGCAAAGTACTAGCAAATAAAGGGAAAAGCATTTCCCCTTCTTTTTTTAAGAGAGCTTCTGGACTGTTTTGCAATATAATAATGGAGTTGTGATAATATTAGCATTCCTGTAAGTCTAATAATAATAATAACAAGCTTGTATAAAAAGTTTACTAAGGAACTCACTTCTGTTTTATATAACTTGTGTCAGTTGTTAGAGAATATTGAACTGAAGCTGTCTAGAATTAATTGCTTAGCATAACTTGCTTAGCATTAGTAGCTAAATTTGCTGAAGCCTTAGGCCTCAGGCTGTGAACTTGCTGTGAACTTTTACTTAGATAAGTAAAAGGGGGCCCCAGAGCCGGTTCAAGCTGGAGGGATAAAGAAGTTACACGGACAGCAGGAGTAGCCAACCTTGAAGATAAGCAGCGGCCTGCCTAGAGACAATAAAGGGGCCCAAGGAAGAAGGGGAAGAACCGAGACCTAACTATTACTATTGGTCCAAACTATCGCTTAAGGGGTGGGGAATTTAGATTGTAAGGGTATAATTGCCCAGGGATTTCTTTGTTCGGGGTCCCTCTTCGGAGGCACCCAGCTCGAGCTGTAATTACCACACGTATGTCATTAAATTTTATTTTTCTTCAATCTGACTTCGAACTTCTGCCTCAGCAGGAACCTAGGGTCGGACCCTGTTATGGAGGCCGGCGAGCCTGATTTTCCATAACACAGTTAACAAAGAAGCAGCAGTTTGCGTATGCCTAGAAACTGCTTATGCTCGGTCTTGCATTGGGAGTTAGCGCTGTAACTGTATACTGCTCTATGCTGTTGTCCTGTCCTTTAAATTAATAGAAGACTGGTTTCCTTTTGGCCCCTGACAATCCAGCCATCTTTATAACTAATCTGTAACATAATCCTGGATGTTTTGAGGAAAATAAATGTTCATGTCAGATGTTCTATACCAGAAAAGTATGTAATACTTTTAAGTTGCTGGGGTCTTCATGCAAGTATTGCACAATGAGAATACTTGCCTTAAAGAAAAAGGGTGGGGGAAGGTATGCAGTAAAAGGAAATGATAGGTGAAAGCAGGTTATGCCAAAGGCACAGGAGGAATTCCTCCAGGGAAGGAGGAGAGAGGGTTGGTGACAAGTATTTGTTGGAAAGTGAGGATCTTGTTAAACATGATTGTGAACTGCTGCAGTTCTGAACCCTTCATAATTAAGTAAACATTAGCAACCACTTCTACAGCTTGAATCAACAGTGAGCTAAAGAAAGGAGGAAGAAGAAACTTCATAGAAAATACTATTTTGAAAAGTAATTACCTACTTGTTTTCTCTTGCCCATTTTTAAGACTTATTAGTCAAAGGAATTGTTTTAAAGCTGAGATAGAATTGAACATTTTCAAACGTGCTTTGTTGTGTTAAATATTTCAAACATTGGCTTTTGGTATGGTGCCAAAAATCATGTTATAAAACAGTACCATTAATTTTTCATTGGGAACTGAGTGTAACACGTTTGTTCTTTCAGCCCTAGTGTTTGTTCCAAGAAGTATTAGTATACAGTCAAAACCGTTATTGCATTTTCTACAAAAACTCATAGCCAAAGATTGTGAGTTCAGACCTAATGGGATTCAAGAAATACTAATATATTCATTCCATTAAAATGTACATCTCCCTACTTCTTCACTAAGATTAGAGAAGCTATTGTAATCAGCTCAATCTAATCTCTTTAGGGAATTCTTTTCTTGTAAACTTTGAGCTTGATTTCAGCAGAAAGCTGGCATCAGTCAAATAAGCCATTCAGTAAGCTATTTTTTAACTCTTCAGGTATCTTGAGATGGTATATATTTATTCATTTGAAAAGAATTTTAATAGGAAGCTCTATGCTGCATTAAGAGAAATAGCTGATTCTAAACAGCAAAATTTGCTGTGACAAATTTCAAGGACTAGTTTTCTCTTTAAGGTAACTTGAGTTTGTTACTGTCAAAATGTGAGATGATGTCTTTCATTCTGTAATTTATAAGACTTTTCAAAGGGAAGAAATTTTGTTTAGTTGTATGATTCTTTTCTCTAAACCGTGTTATGACTGCATCTCTGTCTGTCCTGTTTACTTATATTTTTGGCTTGAGGCAGTCTTCTACCCTGACTGTACTCTGCCTCAACCTGCAAGATCCCCATCTTGCTTTGTTCTTCAGCCTTTCAGTCAAATGCAATTTTAATAACTCTGTTCCTGTAAGTCATTCCGCTGCAGTACTTCTTGGTCTTACAAAATAAAACAAAATGAGCTAATTAAGAACTATGATTAAGCCTGAGTTTGGCATAAAATACAGCAAGTGGGGAGAGGATGGGACAGGAAATATTATGTTTATGCTTAACCTGAAGTAGACAACAAAAAAACCTACTTTAATTAAGCTTGCCTGTGTACTCCCCTCCCCTTCCGCCCCCCCTCGGAATTACTTCAATATGGTTGGGTCAGATAAGGTCATACTTTGCTATGACACAGCAGACAAGTCTCAACAGCTCCTCGAGACAGTATAAAACTGTACTGTAAGTAAAACATATTGATGAGCTCATAGATCCTTTCGTAAGCCTCTTTCCAAAAAGAGCACACTAGCAAACCTATATTGAAATGGCACTAAGAAATTCCTTTGAGGTTTTTTGTGCATCTTCTCTATCTGTTTCTCTAGCCAATGCCAAAATTACAGATTCAGCCTATAAATCAAGCTTCATTTGTACTCTCAGTAGTTATAAAGATTGTGAAAATCAAATTATTTACTCTATATATGCTGTCTCCTCCTCTGTAACTTGTGTTATCAGTTCCAGTGAGCCAGTGCCTCTGCCACCAGTGCTTGCCACTGATATGCTGCATGCATTTTGATGGAATAAAATAAGGACTGTGATTCACTTGATTTCCTGCAGTTGTCCTGGCTCTGATGGGTTATTGTGAATAAAAACAGCTTGTAAAATTATGCAAATGGTTGCACAGCTTTAGGCATTCAGGATCTTGTTAGAAATAATACTTGCTCTTAATTTTTTTGTAGAAGTGCTTGTTCTTGAAAATACTCTTCTTTCAACCTTTTCTCTGGCACTGAGACTATTGCTGTATCCTTATCTGATGTGACATCTGCACAGTTTACTGGCACCAAAGTCAAATGATGCTAAAAGATTGGAAGGCATCAGGCAAGAATAAAAACTGCTGCTGTTAGCGTGGCAAAAGCCTTTCAGTCTCAAGGAGAATGGTTAGAAAGGATTAGCAGAAAAAGGCCTGTTTTACAATGGCATTTTCTTCATAAGTACAAACTGAATTATTTTGCTCTGTGGACCAGTTTGCAGTGAGAGAGTGTGGAAACACATGGGAGAAGTGGGTGGTAAGAACTGAGCAAGAAGATAAGGCATCTTTTAAAACAGCTTTTTAACAGCAAGAATCTCAGCTCCTGGAGTGGGGAAACTTAAAAGGCGAGCAAAAGCTGTGGACAGAGGGGAGCAATGCTACTCTGGATTTGCAAAAACTCAGATTTCTCTCCAAGTAGAGTGGATTATTGCCTAGTATAAGGTCTAGGTGTGTTGGTAGCAGATGTGATAACCTATCAGAAAGATAGAAGTGAAAGTCACTGAATAGAAAATGACACTGTTACATGGCTAATGTTAACAATTATCAAACTTACAACATGAAAAAGCATACTTCTGGATATTTCACTTTCTCTGGTGGAAACTTCAGTCATTGGCAAAAGATATTAATTCTCATGTGACATTGTCTACCACTAACTCAAACTGGTATCAGGTTAAACAACAGAAAACTTTCAAAAGTAACAGGTGCTAATACAATATTGCAGAAATAAGATTTGAATTAGAAATAAAACATCTTGTAATCTAGTAGTAAAAACAGGCTTCATGGTGGCTAAGCACAAATTGCTTTTTTGATCTAAGCTATTTGATGGTTTCTGAAGTGGAAGGAGTGTAAGATTTGTTCTTTCTATAGATGCTTCGCAATGAAATCAAGTATCACATCATCGAAGCACTGCACCTAAACTGGCCATATTGATTACAGACATGATTTTGTTGTTGTTATATTTGTAGTATTCTGGGACCCCCTAGCTCTGCCTGCATGCCACCTACAAGACAAATTCTCCAGCCATTTGTATAAAACCGTCTTGTGTTCTTACAGTCTCCTTCAGGTTGTCTCTGAAGTTGCACCCAAGACTTCTCATGCTTCTTTCGAAGAAATGAACAACAGCAGTTGTGGAGCATAACGCAGATCGTGTTGACTTTTCGTGTGAGCAGCAGGAACGCCTGCCCCAGCACGAGGACATGCTGAGTTTTCTGTGACTGCAGGCAGGTATGACTCTTGCCTGGTGTGGTTTGAAAGTCCCCTGTCAAAGGTCTGGTCTGTGGTTTAAATGAAACGTGCAACTGAATGTTATGCTCTGCCAGATAACAATAGGAATTGTTTAAGTGCTTCCTTCAGATGGTGTGGGTCAGGGCTAGCGATAATGCTGGGGAGCGGTGAGGTGGTGCCCCACGTTCCCGCAGGGGGGAGAGACTGGTCCTCCCAGTGCCCATGAGGACATCAGGGTGCCCAAGAGGGCTGGAGCTCTACTTCCAGACTCAACTTTTCTTGAAACATGCCTGTATTGAATGTACCCACGTGGAGGAAGTAAGTGGAAGGACTTCACATACAGTTGGGGACAAAAGTTAGCTTTTCCTGTCCTTTCTTACTTTCTTTTCTCCTCCATCTGCTGTACATCCCGATGATGGAGATATTTGTGCTTACTCTCAGCCTCAGTTATTGATATAAAACTCTTTAAAAGCACAGACTCATGTCTCCATGTGTGATATTTCATCCTTTTTATGTTTATTAAATAGATATTAGATTCTCCCTGGGGCAAGCAACGCTTAGCCTGAGGAGAAACTGAAGTTGTCTCTGGCCTAAGCCAGTCCAACATCTGACTGCTTCAATCTGGCTTTACTACACCTGCTCTTGCATTCAAGCCCACCCTTTTTATTTTCTCTGGTCCATGCCTAACCTTGTGCTGAGCCATACCAGTTCTCTAAGCTATCAGAAAGCTTCTGATTTTTTCCCCATTAGGTGAGTTTTGTGTTCGGTTGATGAGCTGGAACAACTCAAAGCTGGGTCAGATGAGGGTTAGAGCTGGCTTGGCACAAGGGAGGACGTCAGCAGCTAGAAGTTAAATCTGCTTCAGCTGCCAGGGAAGCACTTGCTTGAGACAATGAATTTGTAGGAAAAGCAGCTCAGAGACAGATTTATTACTTGGTTTAAAATAGAGGTAAACATTGGTGAGTGACCTTAAATAGGACTTATATAGGGAAACAGGAGATTATGTATTGGTTACTTTGCACTTGCTCTTTACTCCTAGCTGTCTCTGTCATGCTCAACAGATGGCTCTTGTAAGCAGAATGGGCCCATTAAATTAATTAAAATTTATTTTAAATGAATTAAAAATGACCAAAACAAGGTTTTTAAGGCTAATAAGGTACAAACCAGGAAAGCTGTTGGAGCAATTCTGAATCTCATTCTGCTTGCTAGGAGGAAGTAAGAGCTCCCATCTCCTAACTTATGAGGAAGGAAGGATATATGGATGGATGTAACTTTAAAGAAAACGTCACTTGTTTTGCAAATCCAGATATACCGGTAAGCAGGTATATCTGTGTCTGTCAGTTCTCCTCAGTGGCTGTTTTCACATAAAGCTACTCAGAAGTTTGCCATTCCCATTTAAACATTAAGAACAAACACTATGAAAATGCAAGATTGATAAAAATGACACACTGTACAACTGAACAATGCATAACCTTTGTATAGTAACAGCAGAAACTGGTTTATCAAGTTCATCCCAGACACTTAAAGGGTGAATAAACTTTCAAAACAGTACAAAATCTGTTGGAATATTGGCTGCTTTTCTCACCGGAAAGAGTTACAGGCTTAATGTGATAGCAAAATAGAGGTTGTGAAATCTCGGTACAAGACAGTGAGATCTCAAGAGCTGGCTTGTCAGGTGGCAGTGAATGCCCTCTTCTGTGATTCACAGACAAGCACTGAAAACTTCCCCGGCTGCGCTCAGGGGAGGCTGAAAGAGGTCAAGGTGTGCCCGAGGACAGGGCTGCTCCCAGCCTGTGTGCCAGGGCGGCACAGATAAAGCTATGGACAGGCCAGACAGAGGACTGATTAACTAAAACACATGGAGCTCTGTTTTGTCGGTGCTGGCAGCTCTGCTAGCAAGACTAAGGCCTTGAAGCATAGCTGCTGTTCCTGCTCCAGTTGTCCTCTCAGGACCTGACCCAGGGGCTGGGGGGGGGGGGGGATTGGGGGAAATAAGGGTGAAAATCATGGGTGGGAAAGGCTCACAGTGCTAAAGAGATGTGAATGTCAGCCACTTGAAGACTTCAGTTGCCTGAGTTAGGCTAGAAGGTCATTCAGGCAGAAAATACCTTCTCATATCTTTATGCAGTGTTGGATTGCAATGTTGTACCTTGCATTTCTGCAAACTGTAAGACCTCCTGTCAATTTTAAGGGCTGTAATCTGGGGCTCCTACCAATTTTGCTGACAATTACCTCCAGCAGAGATTGTGTGTTGCAGAGAGGCATGCTGCTCCGTAAACAACACTTACTTACTTCCAGAGTGGAAAAGCATTTGCCTTTAAAATTTGCCAGTGTTGAATTATGACCAGTTATGCACTGCATTGCAAAAGCTTTTATGTTCTTAAAGTACATTTTAAAGAAAAGTGTTAGCATGAGGAGTAAAATGATTTCTTCATCACCTAGATGATCTATTTTAGCTTTAATGGTAAGTGTGTAGCATTTCCCTTTTGTATTCCAGAACAAGATGCAGCTATAATTATTTCTGCTGTTTTTCTTCAGAGTACTGCTCCACTAATAATTATACCCCTTAAAAATCTAACCAATTTTTAATGTTATTAAAGACAAAACAATGTTCTAGCATGCTGGGGACTCTTAAGATAAATTGTATCAAGGGATCATACGTCACCAGAAGGACTTTTTGGAGACTAAACATTCTCATCTTTATTCAGTAGACATATTTGGATTAAAGAATGGCAAGACCCAAACAAAAAGCGTATGTGATCTTTCGGTCGGCTCCTCGTTTTCGGTCAGGTCTCAGTGCAAATCTGCTAGGGTTCTTAGACCCAGACTGAAAGGAGCATACCTATTTTGGGGCATGGATATTAAAAGGCACCTCCAAAATCCCATTCTTTCCACCCAAGGTCTGAATTACTGGAAGTAGTGCTCTGAACAAGGTGAGCCTATTCTAGGACAGGGAACGCCCTTGCCTCAACAAACTGTTTTATTAGCTTCCTAATTCCTTTCTCCCACAGATCTTCTGTAAAAGATCCTGAACCAAGCCAAGGGTTGGGCTGAATTAAATCATAGTAGTTGAAAAGACTGTAAATGATCTAATTAAAACATGAAAGGAAAACCAGCAGTTAAAGAGAGGAGGAAAAAAAAAAAAGAAAGAAAGAAAAATTCCTGGAAAAAATATGCACTGGGAAAGGTTACAATTAAAAGCCAAAGCAAGGGGAACTGACCTTGCTGTGTTGCAGCTTCTCAGACTCTTATTTCCTGTTTGTGTTTACTCTGATTTGTTTTGCAACATGCTCCAAACCTTTAACATTTTCTAATCTAAATAAAGAGTTATGGCTTGTTTGTTAAATAACTTTACATGCAGCAGATGTTTTTGCACAAATGCATATCCAGAAATTGCTTTTTGTCTCATTAAAGGATGTATTTTAGAAAATACTGCAGAAACAAAACAAAGATATCTTGTTTTTTCAACTCATATAGTTGTGCAAAATGACTGCACAGCTCAGAGGTGTTTTTATGCTTATTAACTGAGTTAAAACACTATTTTTAAAGGAGTGTTTTAAAATACAATCCTGCAGACTATGGAACTGTTTTAAAGATTAGTTTCTTGTTGAGGCTTTCCCTCAGTGGCTACGCGTATGAGGTCTGTCTCTTCTGTCCTGACTGCCCATCACATGAGTCCTTGGACCTTTGTCAATATTGGCTGAGACTGACAGATGTATTCAAAATGTATTGGGAAGCAGAACAGCCTAGCCATATAAGCCTTAGAAAACTAGGCTAAGAAATTAACACATACTCCATGAAAAGCAAAATTAGCACTCGCTGAGGTGATACCAGGCAGAATGACTTCCGCAGAAGGACTTCCACGGAATAACAGTGAGCTCCTGCAAAAATTTTATGTTGTGGGGCTTCAATGACATTGCCATCTTTGTTTGCACAGCAGAGAGAGGGTACCATCTCAGCCTTAACTTTTTGCACATTAGCTGTGTTTAAAAGTAAAACCGTGGCTTTGCAGTAAGAACAGTTTTGCTCATAAGCTCAGGAAGCAGTGCAAGTGTGACTCACAGCCATCCTGACATCATTATCTGCCTATTTCTAAACATTAATTAATGACTCTAATATCATACTTTGTTTACTCTGTATCTTATCTCAGGACTTCATCCTGCAGCCCTTAATTACATTGTAATCCTTGTTTTCATTAGGACTGTTTGCATGATTGAGGATTATTCACGTGAATAAATTATTAACTGGAGAGCATGTGTATGAGTCCCCTACAAGTACGCCACTCAGCAATTCCCGGCTCCAGAAGTAATTAGTTAGTTGCTGATGGCCTGATTCAGCATTGGTAATACTTTAATACTGCAGTCTTTCATCCTCTGAGATGTAGTGATGACTTCTCCACTGAATGCCTCTTTCCTGGAAGATGAGGGTTGGGAAAATTGTGGAGACAGCACCCCCAGGGTGCTGTCACAGGTGAGAAAGGGCCCTACACTGGTTCCAGGTCAGCAAAGCTGATGAGACCAATGTGAGATGTTATGCACTTGAAGTTTAGCATAGTCTGAGTTTTTCGCTGAATCCCGGACCTTTATGCTTAAGTAGCACTCCACAGTGTCTTCAGAGGAAGCGGTGGCAATTTCTGAAGGGTTGTACTTAGCACCCTGTGGCCCTTGTTCACATACATGTGTCATTTATGCGCAGTCACCCTTTCTCCATAATATCTCAGGCAGAACAGACACCATATATTTGAGAGGACCACGGCAAAGACAACTGGAACATGAAATTATGGAGCCACTTGTCCACTTTGTTGTGCTTTCCCCAGAAGACTGCCACGGTGAGGCTTGCAGCCCTGCCCTTCTCCCAGGGGGTGCCAGAGCAATAACTCACCTGGCACAAAGACCAGCTGCGTAAAGCAACTTCGAACCTTTCCCAGGAAGCACTTTACAGCATGAAGTCCGGGCCTTTTTCCGTCAGCAGGTTTGAGTCATTTGATCAATACTGCCGAGGGCTGGTGATCAGCTAATGCCAACCGCACCGCAACCTGTGGCTTCACTGTCACATGCTGGCAGCGACGATCACCTGGCGCACCTGCCAGCCAGGCCTGGCATCTCGGCATGCGCACAGTGCCAAGATAAGGCGCAGAAGCGTCGAGCAAATATATTGCTTTGATTCCGAGTTTTGCGACACTGCCCAATGTCAAGGATTAAACGCCTTTGGAAGAGTGGAGCTCTGCTCCGCTGAACACCCTTTTTATAGTTAACCTGGGGACATGGTACCAGTTGTGCGAAGGTGGAGGGATTAAGCTGAGACCAGAGCTCTGACACCGCAGGGATGGGTCACTTCTGGAAAACCAGGCAGAACTAAATGACCCCGTCTTTTCCAGGACACAGAAAAGATGCAAGATAGTTGTGTCTAAATTTAACACTAGGATAAGACATGTTATTCATGATTAATGCAGAAAATAGAAACAACACATTCTTTCTTAGACCTTAACTCTGTATATTCTCATGTCTGGATGCTTGATATCTCAACTTGCAAACTGCATAAGCGTAAACTGGTCTATGAGCAGTAAAGTATCATTTTTATAGCAAGTGATTGTATTTGAAAAGCAAGAGAAAGTAATTATCATTGCTTGTATCAGCCATTGCCTTGCAGCTACTGTGCAACTATGGTCTTGGATAATCGGTGTTTTATAACAGGCTGCATTTTTTCCTTCTAAAGTGTCTCAACTTTGTGTCTTGTATTTGTTGCAGTGTGAGAAGTCTTGCACAAAGGCAGATAAAATCTTAAAAGTTGGGAAACAGGTGAAGTAATATGATTGGAAGCAGCTGTGTTTGTCTTTAATCATATTCATATTGCAATGAATAGATGTGGCCTTATTATTTGCCCAGACACAAAATGCCAGGGAATATTTTGCGCTGCTAAATTATATGTAGCATTATAACAACACTATCTTGGATAAGGATAGTGAAGGAAGCTTCCCATAATGTTTCTAAATTTGCCTACCTTGACAGTTACCTCGCTTGAGCTCTTCAGTTCCTCCTCATACATCCAAAGCATGAAATACCTGGTCACATCCTAAATTCACTCGTAAGAAAATAAGTGGCTTTTATATCGGTGCACTTTTCACGGACTGATCGGCTAAGAACATCACTTTTTGGCCAGTGGAGTGGCGCAGGGTCATCCAAAATTGGAAGCAGCTTCTTGACTAACTATTGCTGAATGGGAGCTGCAAAGTCAGCACTGGCCAGGTCTGGTGACATTAGCTAGGTGCTCCTCCGGTTATCTGCATGGATGGTCCCAGGATTTGGGCCTGCAATCAGATACGCGCAACCAGGAAGGGAGTAAATAACAAAGACTGAGGATGGAGAAGGAGACTGAAGTTTTATACAGGAAAAAAAAAAACAACCTTTCTTTGCTTTTGTTGTCTGGCTACCCATTTTCAGAGTTCAGCTGCAAGCAGTTAAGATCTAAAATTACAACAAGATCATTTATTTTACTTCAATTTTCCAAAGCTGTGGTAGAGGTTGAGACACCAAATTGAAACCCACAGACATAACCTCAGCTACTGCTTCTTTGTGTTCCTGCTGCACAGAACAAAGGCACCTATATTTATAAATAGATTTTCTCATCCTGATAGGTGTTTTTGCAAGCACAGGCTCTCTGGCCCCAGGAAATGGCTGCTGCCTGATCTGCTCCCTTCCCTTCAGAAGGGAATTAACTCTCTGACCTGCTTAAGTGGAAATGGGGGGAAGCTGACCTCAACCAATTATGGGTCTTTCAGCACCAGAAATCGCCTGCAATCTAACGAGGCTGGTTCTCAGTGCAAAGTCCTCCCATGTGGCACCCAGCACTTGAATTAGGAGCCTTGATGAAGTTAATAAACCCATGAGAAATAAGAAGGGAGCATAAAGTAATTTCCAAGACAAACAATTCTGTCTTCATGAACACACCGGAGTTAGACTGAGGATAGGAAAAAGCCCTTCTTGCTCAAATCGAGCTCCTGGTCTGGTCTGAGTTCCTCTAGGCAGGTTTTATGTGTAAGCAAGACGCCAGATCCTGAGCTCAAAGTTTATGAAACACTGAATCACCAGCTGAGTCCGAATCAGTGCATAGAAATCAAAGCAAATTATGATCTAGCAGCTGAGCACCACATCCTTGTTTAGGTCGCTCCATGGCTAAGGGTCACTGCACAAAAAGCAAGGCACGCGTACCAAATTCCTGCTCTGCAAATCACAGCCTAACGTTTTGTTGGCAACCTGGATTGCCTCCTTCCTGGAAGGCTGGAGTTGCACATCCTTGGGATTTGACTAGAAGGCAGCCTGTTCCCAGGTGGAAAATAAATGTTCAGACCTTCATGAATCCTGTTGTTTTAAGAATATCTCTCGACTCCTTTTTCTGCAGGGCAGGATAAACAACACGTTGTCATGTCAGTCAACCCCCCCCCCCCAAGCCTGGAAAGGGTTAATGAAGTGTGGCCCTGCCCTATAGCACCTGATTTGGGCAGGGGGGGCTTGCAGGATCCTGCAAAAGGTGGGAGAGCTAATAGAGGTGTCTCCAGGTGGGTTAGTGGTTATACATAGCTTGGGTCTGGGGGGTAGAGAAAAGCTTCTGCTTCCTGCAGCTTGGCCTGACTGTGGGTTTTGCTGCAGGTCAAGGACAAGGTGCTTGCAGAGAAGATTGTGAAAAATGTGGGCTATGGGATGAGTCCTGCACAGCAGAGAAGGTAGGCTGGCTTCCTCTAGTTGTCTAGTTTGCTTGTTTTATTTTGAGTCTGGCTGATGTTTTCATTCACCTTGGAGAGGGGTGGTCCCCCTGCAATTGAGTGACCCCAAATCTTGGGGAGGAATGAGTTGGGGTCCTGGAGGAGAGGGGTGAGTGCCCCCTGCCAGGTGGGCTTGGGAGGCCCAAGCTGGGTGTTGGGGAGAGCTTCTTTGTGGGGAAGGAGTGCAGCCCTGGGGTAGGCTGCCCAAGAGGTGGGGAGCTTCCTTTCTTGGAGGTTTTGCCAGCATCTGCTATGCCAAGCTGTGGTTGAGCTGCTCCAGCACTGGCTGTAGCCCTGCCCTGAGCAGGGGGTTGGACCAGAGGCTTCCAAAGGTCCCTTCCAACCAAATACTTGTGTGGTGGCAACTCTCTACAAAAAATGAATAAAACTGGGATCTTGCCTGTCAGCATGGGCTACAGGAAGACTGAGGACAGGGCATGTGGCTTTGTGACTGTCAAGACTTAAGAGCCTGTGCAGTGGGAGGAAGGTTATGCTGACATGTAGGGTCTTAGCTTTGACTAATGTCAGAAGAAATTAATACTTGCAATAATTCAGAGAGGTTGTATTACTTCTGGAGATAGTGTTCAACTTCTGGATGGACTTGATGCATTATCTAGGGCCTATTCTGGGTTTAGTTTTGACCAAAAAATTATATTTAAATGCAGTTTAGAAAAAGTTGGCTATAACACAATGGTATCATTAGGTTGCTAGTCTCCTTGGCATTGAGTATAATAAATGAATGGCTGGTTATTTCATGGCAGAGATGTAAAGTTACTGTCTTGAATCATGCTTGAAATAAGACAGCATGCTCAGGCTAAAGGCTTTAATGGAATTGTTCTCCTGTGCAGGATGACTATGTAAACAATGTTTCATTTTACCTTTTTTGGCGTTGCTTAACTTAAAGTGTGCTAAGCCTTGGAAACAATCCTTGAGGAAAAGGGAGCATTATGGAAGCAGCATGTGTTACTGGGTGATAACTGTGTGCTAGCCTCTGGTTGCAAGAGGCTAGAGCATGTCTGTGACTTAAAGAATTACACAATACAAAAAAAAGTATTTTCAAGGGGAAAACTTGGATGGTTCCTGCATCTCATAGCTACACAAGGGATCTGGTTGGAGAACTGCTCTTAGTGCTAATGTAAAAATCCCCTGCACTTCATTTGATTCATATGCTCCTAAATGTGCCATTAACATTAAATAGTCTGGAGTTATTGAGATTACCTCATTTGGGACAAGCATGAATGCTGATGTTTTCCCTGCCAAGAGAGTGCTGGACTGCAGGAATGAGGGGCAGCTCCTTTTTCCCTTGGTGCAGGAAAAAAGGTCCCCATTAGGACTTTATAGCTCTGACTTAAATTTCCCTTCTGTGTTAAGCACCAATGGCACCGAGGCCAGCACTGGGGGACGAAAGACCCCTATATACTGCATGGGAGCTCTTGGTGAGGGGGATATCCCCACCAGCTAAGAAGCATTAGACCCAGACTTGTTTAAAGCCTTTAAAATTAATATTTTTCTTCCCCCTCCACTGTTAGTTTTGATTAAAAATGACACAGGGAGGGAGTATCTTTCTACTGCTATGAGGGTTAAACTTTGTCTTGAGCAATGTGCCCCCGCTAACATAGGTGGGGGTCTCCCTTAAACAGAAGCCCTTTTAAGGGGCATTAAGAGAGTTGTAAATGGAGCTCATTCATTTCTGAGGCCTCCTTTGCACCGATGCCCATGAATCATGCAGCTGATGCCAGCTCCAATGGTCTCAGTGCTCTGCTTAATGCTCTGCAGGGAAATTCACCTAGATTTTTATCTTGTTATCCTTGGTTCTCACAAGATCTGATGTGGACTTGATATTTATGTAGATAGGGAGGATAGTCAGGATTTCTCTTCTAACCCATCACAGCTCCAGACCTCTGACCCCACTGTGTCTGGCACTTATGTTCAGCTGTGCTTCCTAGACTTTGGGATGCCTGACTTACGCAGGATTTTTGAACAAGACTGTTTTCCCATCCTTTCCAAGTTCCCAGCAGGGATATTTCACAAGTATTTTGTTTTCTCCTGCTGTTTCATGCCTGTTACTTGCCTCAGTCCTTAGCAGTTCCTTGAGTTTGTGATGAGAGTCTCATTTAACATCCTTTGCTATGGAAACTTGTATTAGTGCCAGGGAACTGCTAAGCAAGTGCCAAGGCAGAACTTAAGTGTGGGAGGGAAGCATCATGAGACATCATGCTCTGAGGAAAGTGGGAGGTAGAATTTCTTTCATGTAAAACCCAAAACCCACATCAGTGTGTTAAATCATATCAAACTTTCTACCTAGATCTTTCTCAGGTTCCTCTCACTGCAGTTTTGTTGCCTGAAGTATCTAAACGTTTGTCTTAACGTACCCAAGAAATGAGGAGAACCTTTCTAAAGGGATAATGTGGGTATTGTAAAGGAAATAAAGTCTGTTTTGCAAATGCTGTCCTCTTGATCAAAAACTGGTGGATGGGGACTGGGAGAGTGAGGGTGGAAGTGGAGTAACGGAGGAGGTGTGTATTGCCAGAACAACTCCATCTTGCAAGAATCTTGTAGCTGCCGTCTTAACTTCTGTAAAATGCAACATGCTGTGCTCATGTAAAATAACTAGCTTCACTTCCTACTGCTTCAAATGAGTTTTTCACATGGGAAGCTGCTGTTGTTTAGCAATTCAGGCTCCCCTGATGGCGAGTTGCTATTAAATGGTGAGAGTCATGGAAATCACAGCTCTGCAGAGATCTGATACTTGTGCCTAGCCCCCATGTTGTGCAGAGTACCTACCTGCTGTGCAGCCCTAGCTAGCTGTGCAGCCCTAGCTAGCTACCATGGGACCGATTCAAGGCAATAAGGTACTGGTAGGAGGAGCGTCTGCTCCAGAGTAGCTGTTTCTTACTCGGTGACACCAAAATGTTAACTATACCATTGCTCCAGTTACTGCCCTGAAAGGACAAATGAAAAATACCTACTTGACCCATTTAAGTTACAAACATGCCTGGCTTGGCTGTGACAGTTCTGCCAGAGCAGGCATAAGCAGTTAATGTACCACAGTAACATGCTGGTTTATATTTCATGAAAAATATTGTGACCCTGGAAAAGAAAGTGTCATAGGCTTTCATGTGGCCAAAGTAGGAACTGGTTGAGCTCTGTTAGCTTCAAGTGACGTATGCTGATGTGTATGTATCCAGGCTCCAGCTATAGAAGTAAACAAGTCCTTCCCACTTGTAGTAGGACAACTGGAGAAAAACTACATTACTTCCAGTAAGAAGAAACTACAGTACAAGAGTAAAAACAGATATTGTATAGAAACTATCCCAGGCTTGCTTTCTGCATGTATAGATATCTGTGTGTGTATATAAATAAAATCTTGTTTCCATCTGCAAAACTGAGACTTTAGGGGAAGAAAAGATTCTCCTTGCTTCCCCTTCTGCTTTTTGTGGGGGAGAAGGGTGTTGAAACCGCAAGAGGAACCTCTGCGTGTATGTCAGCATAACTTAGAATTTGGCATGTGCACTAGGGCGACTACTGTAATCTAGTTTAAAAAGTGCTGAGAGGACAGTATGCCGGGCTTGCACCACATCTGAGAGACTGGCCTCCACCTGGGGAATCGGCTCTGTTCCTGGGGTAAAGGGAGCCAGCAACTGAGTCACTGCAGCTTTGGGGGGGGGTTGGTTCTTTTTTTCCTTTTTTTGAGGTCTCTGTTCCTATGCCTGCCTGATCCTAATCCTGTTTGTGATCTTGCCAGTTAGTAGAATATAAATGTATGCAATGTACCTGCAGATCCGAGAGAACATTGAGCACCGAGTAATGAGAGCATCAAAAGCCTCAAAGTAGGGAGGTATTCAGTGGGCATCAAACAATCTCTTAAAAATAGCTAATCTAAAAATACCAGCAGAGATTAGGGAGGGCACTCTCCTGAGAAGCAGTTAAGGAGCTTATACCTGGAGACCAAGTACAAAGGACAGTGCTCTCTGCTAGGTATCTCTACTTTTAGGCAATAAATAAGTCTAGGGCCAGAGGGCAGAGCCTCTTCCGCATCTGCTCACAAATGGAGTCCAAGGCTGTTGACCCAGGAGTGTGGTGCATTGCTTTTACGTGGTGAATTCAAGGCCTTCTCCAGCTGACTCAGGAGCACAGTGTAGGAAATGAAAGTCAAGCAGTACAGAGGTCTCTCGGGGGGTTTCTAGCAAAGACCAAAGCTCATTTCTCTTCCCAAGCTCTGTCAGCACAGAGTGAAAAGCAAGCGTAACCACTCTGAGGGCCACAAGCAGACCCTGGCTGGGTTTGTGCTGAAGGTGGGGAGTGGGACCCTTGCTGCAGGTTCTGCTGAACAGCGGCCCTATATGTGGTCCCCTCCTGTGCTATTATTGTGAGGTTCCCTCTCTGTCCTGGTTGGAGGCAATAAATAGATGTGACTGGAAGGACACCAGAAACACTAGCATGAATCCAACAGCAAGGATCCAATCATTTTTTTAAAATGGGGAAAAAAAATACACTGTTTTAAATCCCTTTGGGCTAGTGGGGGCTCATGGAGCTGTGAGGACTGATGCTGGAGTGTGATGGTTTGCACCCTCCCATGTAGATGAATATGTTATCACACAATAAAGTGCTAATGACACTCAATTGGGGTAGCTCATGTGAATGCCATGTGCTTGCAAGCAAGGAGAAGGCTGTCACAGACTAAGGGCAAGATTAATGCATTAACGTATGGCTCTGCCAGGTCTAGCTGTGCTTTGCTTTGTATCTCCAGGCTGGAGAGGATTTTCACTGTGCTTCTCTGCTCACGGCTTGGAAAAGCAAGGCAAAACCCACTGTAGCTACTGCTGGATAGCCTGAAGCAAGCGGTAGCAATGGAGAGAGGCATTTCCTTTCCTCTGGATGCAACTGCTGGGCTTCCCAAGGAAGACAGCAAGTGTGAAGCTAATACCAAAGCCATGCCCATCCTGTGACTCCATGAATGGGAACTTCAGTTAACTAATTAAAATAGTACACTGACAACTGCAAATACTAGTTAGAAGGTGCCTGAGGCAATGTGGGGAGAGGATGGCTGGGGGAGCAGGTAATGTGGTGTGTGAGCAGAGGGCAGTTTCCTTCCAGCACTTTGTGCTCTCTGGCCTTCAGTTCTGCTCTGTCACCATAGTCCTGCTTGTGGGACGCTGGGCTTTTAGATGAAAGATGTGACTTTTATCTTTATTTTGAGCCTGGTGCCTAAAGGAAGTGGAGCCAATGTGATATGCTGATCTCAAGTCACCTTTGAACTCTTTGACTCTGATAGATTGGTAATGATTTTGGAGGGAATGTGCTTACTTTGACAAAACTCCCAGTTATGAGACAGAAGAGACTCCAGCAGTGTGGTAAGTCTGTGGGGGTGGCTCAGCCAGTCTTGAGCATCAGAGGATTTGCGTTGGAAAGAAGCATTGTGAATACGGTAGCTGATGTTTCTTGCTAGACCTCCATAATATATCAGACACCAGAGAATCCAGGCACAAATCTGGCAGGGAGCCAGACTTCTTCCTGTGTTCCTGGGACTATTTACTTCAAGCAAGGCCCAGAAGCAGCTTTGGGAAATTCCCTGAAGACCCAACAGCATGAGAACATGACAAATCTTTGAGGAATGTTTTTATGTATACAGACATGTCTAGGTCCAGCTGTAACCACTTCCACCCAGATCCCAGAGAGGTACAAGACTTGGAAATAGTCAGGTGCACACACACCCTGCCAGAGTTAAAAGGAGAAGCTGAACACTATTGATCCCTCAGTTCATAGGGTAGAAATGAGAATAAAAGTGGCATAAACAGCAGTTCACCACCAGTTAAAGGGTTCCTGTGCCCCACAGGGAGGCTGAGATGGTTCTGGACAGGACCTAGTCTATTACTCAAAATGCCTCCGCTCTTTTCATGTGCTTTCTTCATCCGAGCTTCAGCGTACAGGGTGCCATCAGGCAGCAGCTATGTCCCAGGCACAGAGTGCAGTCAGGATGTACAAGCCACTGGGTAGGCAGGAATGCAAGGGAAAAGCGTGGGTGCTGAGAGTTAAAAATAGAAATGCATAGCAAGGGGGGGGAAGGCTAGAATAAGCAAAGGCAATGCTACTTAAAGCAGACCTGAGTTACGCAGTGGCTGCAAAGGGGGGCAGCATGAAAGAGAAATGAGGTGACATCATTCAGAGTGGCAAGAGCCATGTGTCTACACTTGCTCCAGCAAAGACTTTTAAAGGAGGGAGACAGGATTTGCTGGGGAGGGGAGCACACTCGGATTCCCTTGTTGCTGGACTGAGTCTGTTCTTCTTTCCCCAGAGCTGCTGGCGGAGGTGGTAGCTGAGCACATTTGCACTGGAGGCTCCTGGGGCGGAGGGGGGAAGACATGGACATCAAGCCTGGAGGCCGACGGCAGAATGATGATGTCTGTGACAAGGATGTGCTGAAGGAACTGGGGAGGAAGAATACCTCAAGGATTATATTTGAGTAAGGGTTCAAAAAAGCCACAGCTGACAGGATGGGAGTGCAGCCATCGTTTTGAGCCTTGTTTCAGGAGACAGTGGGGAGCTCTGGCGAGATGAACCTGGTGAAGTGCCAAGGCAGAAGCTGGTTCAGGGAGGGTCACAGCTGGCATTGGCAAAGAGGGACTTGCAAGCACTGAGAAAAAACAGTGCTCAGATTTCAATAGCAAGGAAGGAGGCTGGCGATAGCTAGAGCCTAGCAGGGTGAAGAGCCTCAGGGGGAAAAAGGGCCAGAGGCCTGGAGCTGAGACCAAGGTTTCACCTCCTCCTTGTGTGGCTGAGGAGGGAGGAGGAGATGGGCCACCATGGCAAGCACCAGAGCTGGGGAAGGAAAGCAGAGGTCTTCTAGCTACTCTAATTGCAATGTGATTTCCCTGCCCTTCCATTCCCCAGTCGCTAGCTTTCCTCATGTTTTCTCTAGTTTCTCCCTATGTACAGAGAGTACAAGAGGATTCAAGGAATGAATCAAAAGCAACTGGAACCCATAAAAACAGGATTCACATAATTAAAGCTGTTCAGGGTCTGAGCTGCCCTGCTCAGGCCAACACTGCCAGTCCCAAATGATCTTGAGTGATGCTTCTTCCCCCTGCTCAGCTTATTTTAGAAAATGTCAGAGTTTTCTTTTCTGCTCCTGCTCAGGACTACCCTGAATGCTCACTTTTTCAAGCTTTTGCCACTGAAAACTATTTTTTGAAGAAAATGCTGAGTTTCTACTCAAATCATAAAATTCTAAGAATCAGCATTAAGACACTGGACACAGGGTAACTCGGTAGGTCTCTGCTGGACTAGGCTGAGGGAAATGTGCAGGGTGATTTTTATGTTGCCCTCAGCATTAACCAGGAACCTGAATTGGCAGTACTCTGTGCTCCATGATGGCTCAGTCCAAACTCCAGAGTGCCACACCAGATTACATTAGTCCCTAGTTTATCACTGTTTAGCAACAGTAATAAAACCAGGAGTATTTCAGTTCTCAAAGTGGAACTGACCCTTTAGAGAGGGAGGTTTGCTGCTTCGAATGATTGCCTTCAGTGTAGCTTTGTAAACAAAAGTGTCTTTTTTTTAAAATATGTGGTCCTGGAGACTTAACTGAGGCAAACCTGCGGGAACTGGTCATATCCTTTATCACACCAGCTGGCACAGCTGGATAAATGGATGAGTTTTAGGTCAACCAAACCCTTTTTTGGTGTTGCATAGGTATGGTTCATTTCTTCTAGCTAAACAAGTATATTGCTACGGTATCTGCTTGTTGCTGGCTGGGGTGATCCAATTTGGCCTGCAGGTGAACACCAAGGGGCTCCCCTGGGATCCTTGATCCCTCAGTCCTTGAGGTCAGGACCTGGTCTGACTGTGTCATGTCCCTGTTCTCCTTCCCTGAAAACCAGGGTGTGGAGGGGGAGGGGGGGAGGAAAGGGTTCAGCTAGAAAAATACCATATACGTAAAAATCAAATTCTTCTGGGGCAAATTTCTAGAAAATATTGTTTTTATTTTTTATTTGAAGAGTTTTTTTCCCAGCCTTTCTCTGCCCTCTGAAAACCTCAGTGGGATTTCCTGTAGGTCAGGAAGGAGTGGAGAAGAGTTGCTGGTTGCAACTCACAGGTTCAAAGAGCTGGTTCTCAGACTGGGGGCAGCCTGGAGACTGAAAATGGGCTCATTCCTGGGTTTATCCCAAGAGGTTTTTTCCAGAGCAGAGGTTAGCAAAGCATTGTCTGCGGGACTTGAAGTGAGCCTCAGAATGGGAATCCAGCACGGGCTGAGTTGCTGCATCAGTGGCAATAATAGTCTCTAGAGCTGGGAAGTAAAATGCATGTAAATGATGGATTAAAGAAATACTAATATTCTTTCCTGCTTTCAGTTTTGAAAACAAGGAGTGAGTTTGTGAGAAAGTGACCTCAAAACACTTAAATGTGCAGACTATAAATTTAAAGTAGTACAAATGACTTTAAGAAAATGCCATACAATGAGGCAAAAAAACTTTGTGCAATTCAACTGTGAGGAAATCAACCTTGTTCAAGTCTCCTTAGCATCCCTTCTGCCCTGAGTCACTTCCTGCTGCATAGAAACTGTTCAGCTGTTGTTCTGTTTTCACATACTACATTTCTTTCTAGCTAAAATTAAAGTTCTCACTGTTGTGAAAGAAGGAAGTGAGTAAAATTGTACAGCCTAAGACTCTGGCCTTGTTACTGTCAACACGCTGAAAACCCACATTGTGACACAGCTGCAGTAGCCAGAAAATGTATTTCCTCTCCCCAAGCTTGACTTTCCATGGTTTGATCTTTGTTAAATGTCAAGTGTGAGCCTTAACTGCATTTCCTGGTTCACAGGCACCTTCTGCTTGAACCAACTTCAAACATGACTGCTGGAGTGGTTTTATCATGTGCCAACACTATACACTGATAAAAGGAAGGAACAAAGTAGGAACTTGGACTACCCCCAGTCCTGGAGGCAGCTTTACTGGTTTTGCTGATGATGCAGTTATAAATGAAGGTAAAGACTGTAGATAGCAATGACAAGGGCTACAAGTGTGGGGGGGGCATTGCTCCTTTGGGAGGGCATGGGACCACTCATCTTTCATGGGGGAGAAGAGGGAAAGAGGAAGGAAGTGAAAGCAAGTTCAAAGATTTGGTCTTTCACCTAATATGACAAATAGAAACCATTAAGCTTGAGATCTTTAAACTCTATGGCTCCCTTATGTCAGCTCTGCTTGCTTGAGCACCTTGCTTTTCTCAGGAGCCAGCAAATCCGGACCTGCCAAAATCCGGACCTGCCAAATCCCGTTGTCAGAGCTTTTCTGATGGCATAGCCTTGGGATGATTCAGCTGGGTGAAATCAGAGATGGCTGCTTTCTGCATGCAAAAATATTGCATGTGCTCCTATGGATAAATAACATGGATCTACTGGTGTCCTGTGCTCCCCAGCTAAGCTCCCACAGCTTCCAGTGAGGAGCTGGGGCTCTGCCTTCCAGCTCACAAACAAGGGATGGTCCTGCTTCCCAAGGGAAACTACCAGCTCCCCTCCAGTCCAGCTTACGGCATATCTGCCAAGAAGCACAGCCAGCTCTTTGCTGGCAGGCATCTCCTCGGCAAGCTGGCCTTTGGCTTTCCCACCCAGCTGCTTCCTGACCTCCGTCGGCGGCTGTGTCCTGGAATGCCCGGCCCCGGGACAGTCACGCCTGTCCCATTTTTTCCACTGGGGTTGGCAATAACTTCGTGGTCCTGGCCACTGACCTGCTCTGTGCTCCATGGAAATGCTCCATGTGCTGCAGCAAAATTATTGTAATTGAGATGAATTATTGCCTGAATTACTGTAGTTGGACTCTCTAGGCCCAGGTCTCGTGGGGATTTTGGTTTTTCTTTCTTTTTTCTCCAACTAATGACGCTCCATCCTAAAACATGTTTAGCAGTAGGATCCAGTCTAGTCCTACACCCACCACTGTGTGATCATGGTGCGTTTGCCAGTGGCTCTGGGCACCATGGCGCAGCCCTGCCAGGTGGATGTGGAAGAAGCCAGATGTAGGACCATTTGCTCTATTTCCTAACAGGACTGCTGATACCCTTAAGAGAGAGGAGGAAAAAAAAAATCCACTGGAAAATGGGTGAGGGGAGAATATTGCTTAGTGGTGAATCCTTCTAGTGACACTGCAATGTGGGTTTTATTATTGGCCTGAAACAAAAAATCCGCAGAAGTGTACTAGATGATGCAGTTTAAAACCTGCTTTCCCTTTTAGTTGCTTAATTTGGTAACTTGGAGATAGTGGTATGAGCTTCCCCTCCCACCTGGCTGCCTGTAGGCAATGGCATTGTTTGGGGAAGCAGGTTTAGGGAAGATTCCCTTTCCTGTTTTGAGAAGAAGCCTGATCTGAAATGACTTTTTCCATCTGTTATTTCCCTGTCTGTGTGTGGTGTGTGTGTGTGGGGGGGGGATGTTTTCCTCCTTCCCTCCTCCAGAGCTCGCCCTGCTCTCGTGCAGGAAACACCTCCCCAGAAGAACACCGCGGACTAGAGGCATTTTGTCTTGTTTTTTGGGGGGGTTGTGGGTTTTTCTGCCGCCGCTGCTTGCAGCGGGGCTCTTGCTTCACTGGTGTGGCTTCCTCCTTGCCTGCGGCGCTGTGTCCCCTGGCCCTGCCGTGCTCGCCCTGAGCCAAGATGGCTCTGACGGCTTCCCTCAGCTGCCGTGGCGGTTGTGCTGCCGGGGAGGAGGAGGAGGCCCTGGGGGCATGGCGCTGCGGGGGCTGTCTGAGGTGGGTGCCCTTCCCCTGCACGTCATGCCGTGGAGCCCGGCAGCCTGGCCTGTATCTCCCCTCGTCCCGGGCGCGCTGTGGATGTTGAAGCCCGGCTAGATGAACGCGCTGGGGAAACAGCTGCTCATTGCTGTGATGCCAGGGATCTGAAATCCAGGTGGCTCGAGGCATGGTTTCTGGAGCATGTGGGCCCTTTTCCAGGAGGTCTCTGTGGCCCTTGGAAGATCCTGATGTGCTGTTCCTGTTTCCTAGAAAAGGTCCCCCCCTCCCTGTGCCCAGTGCATGTGTGTGTGATGATGGACTGACTCCAGCTGGTGTCCCTGCTCCGAAGGGTCCCCGTCAGCCCATGTCAGTCATGTGACTGAGCTGTTTATGTCATTCCAGACGAGCCACCAAGGGAGCAGACGAGGTCAGTGACTGGGACTGCTCCTGCCTCGGCGCCGTTCTCAGGTAGGGCTGAGGGTGCTGACCCAAAGGAAAAACTTTCCTTAAAAACACTGACCTTGCTTGTCCCCTGCCCAAGGCAGCTGGCCTCCTCCAGTATCGTGGCCAACATCTTTACTGTGTTCGTCAACAGACTAGTCAACAATCTGCAAAGGTCAGAGGTGCCTCTTAGTTATGGTTTCTTCAAGACAGAAGCACCTAAGGAATGATGGTTAAGGAAAAAAAACTGTATGGGTGTATTAGCTTCAATTTTACATGCTAATCCCTCCTAGAGTTTCCTTTGGCCCCTGTGGCTATAACAGTCCTCACTCTCATAAAACCCCTGAGATAAAGTGCTGCTCTCCTCCTTTTAGAAAGAAATGGCAAGGAAATAAATGCGAGTCTGTGGGGTGCCAAGCCATTGCCTGACCACTGGATCTGGTTTCTCTGTGCTATCGTTCTTCACCAAAATAGCACAAGGATACAGCTGGTGCTGCCGGACACAATCTCCGCTTTGTTTATTGCATGCAAGTAGACAAAACAGACAAAGGAAGAAACTTGCCCAAGATCTCTTGGAGTCTCAGCAAGGACTGGGAACTGAATTCACACTTCACAAGAATAACTCTTGGTCTCCATCTATGATTATTTTTTTCCACATGAAAAGAATCACTGTTATGGGGGGGGGGACACAATTTCAGTTTGTTAACCCCACTCAGTCTCATCTTCCTGCTCGAGTGTCAGTGCTCAGTGGGTGTTCGAGAAGCTCCTGCCTGAAAGGCCTTCTGGCACGAAGCCTCACAGTTTGGGCCAGTTCCTCCTTCCATTTGGTGTTGCCAGAGGGGTGAGGCTTCAGGTCTTCCTTGCAGGGCTCTTTCCTTGAGGTCTGTGTAGAGCCTCTTTTGACCTACTAGGTCAGCGCTAATCCTGCTTTACTGATAATTCCTATTCTCTTCCTCTCCATTTGTCATTCTCCTTCTCTACCAGGTCTCTGCCTTTCACTCCTCTCCTGCCCCAGACACATGCATGGCTCTGCTTGGAGCTACTAGATGGGATTATCTTAGTTTCATCCTCTCTGAAAGGGTTGTCCATCCACTGTGGCCCTTGGTGTGAAGGTTGTGTACCCGCAAGGACATGCGTCCCTGTTCATACACCCAATAGCTTTCTAGGGCTGAGGCCTGAATCTGTGCTTCTGGGAAGCCAGATCTGATGTGGACTCCTAGTTATCCTATAAAGGGTTGAGGGCTGTTGTCTCTGGGTTGTATTGTTGTTTTTTCCTAAAACTTTAACATCTTTAAACTTGCTCTTCCTCTTTTACTTTACTATTATTTTTTAAGTATCTGTATGCTAAACAGCTTCTCCCAGCTCACAAAGCAGTGCAAAAATGCCACATGGGTTGGATTGGTTTCTGCTTAGATTTTCATGCTCTAAAAACCCAGCTCAATCACATTTGTCTGCTGCAGTGGGACCATGGAAGGAAGAGAGACATCACCAAGTCCTCACTCGGAGGAGAGCAGCATGTTGGACCTACCCTCTGCTTGTGACCTAGCAGAGAACTTTCTGCCTCCACGCAGCATGGAAAACAGTGAGGAGCTTTGCTTTTCAGTGGATACACTTCTGTCTCTACCCACAGGTAACAGCTCCTGCCTCTCCATGTGCTCTTTCTGCAGTTGGTGTGTATTGATTTAGGCAGTTTGTCTGAATAAGCAACAGCAGTTTGCTACCAGTGTGGCTGCCTTGGCTTGAAATATAGTTTGCCAGAGCAACAGTCCTTTTCTGCTTGGCAAATAGTGTGCGCTGTGGGCTGATGAAACACAGGAGAGCAGTTCAGAGGATACTGTCATCTGCTAATGCTTTGACAACACTGTTTCTTCATGTTTAATGTCCTCTCAGAGGAAGAGTTGCTTGAACCAACCCACAAAGCAATCCTGAATCTCTTCTAGGCATCAGCAGGCAATAGTGTTCAAATTAGTGTAGTCAGTAAGAAAACTTCTTAAGCTTTCCCTCTTATCCTCTTCACATGCTCATGATGCATCTTCCACCAATGAGCTCAGGACATGTCCTCTGTAGTCTATTACTTTAATTTTATAACAGGGAATGTTTGCTTGTGCTAATGACGTGAGTGTAATGAGAACTGCTTTGGTTCAGCTCCTGGGAAACAGCAGATTTCTTGCTTGAGGAGGACTAATTCCTGCAGAAATAGCAATTCAGGCCAGTCTGTCTCTTCTTGGGAGTAGCAGCATATCTGAGAAGACCAAATGATGGCTGGCACATTCTGATTTCTGAATGCTTAAACTTATAACCTTCGAGCCTGTTAAAATGGTTCCTAGTTTGGGGGTTTTATACCAGTACTGTTTTGCTTCTGCATCTTGAGTGACCCAGGGCAGTGTCCATTTCCTAAGGAAACATTTATTCATGTAGTTTGCCACTCTAACTCTGAGTGCCTTTGGGCAGGTATGTTGAAATCCTTTTAACACTATGAAAAATGTCATCGGGTAGCCACTGTCAGTGGGTGATAGAATTCCAAATTTTCTTTCTTATCACAGAGCAAATGATCAGTTATCTGAAGATCTAATCTTCAGCATTAGTATTGAGCTGAGGTCTAAAGATGGTTGCAAACTTGTTTTTTAGTGGAACACAGGATTTTTAGTGCATCTTATACAGGGGAGAAAAATCTGCCTTCTGCAGTGAACCAAGAATTTTCATGAAAACCTAGATATTTAGAAGACCTAAAGCTGTCTGGTTTTGGTGAAAAGTTGGCTCTTTGGAAACAAGGTTAGTACTCTTGTAGTGCTCTACTCCAGATCTTTGCAACAGGCCTTCATTCCTTGCTTTCTGGCCTTTGTGCTTCTTGCTACCAACATCAGCAGGCTTGGCTGCATTGACAACACTGTATTTGGCAATGGGAGGGACACTTGTCTTGTATCTCTCTATAATGTTAAATCGGAATGCACTGACCCAGTACCATTTCTTGCTGTATGTTTGTACCTGCTGGACTGAGGGCTAAGATGAGTTGTAGCAATTATATTTAATATTGAGGAGGAAAAATAAATTTGATTGGCAAATGTGTGGATATTTTTCTGGAGATGGTTTGTGAAGGCAAGGAGGAGACTTCTGTCTGCAGGCTGAACAGGTGGAACCTCACTGACAACATTGCTGATTGCTTTGGAGTCCTAAGTAGTGTAAAAGTAGAGTTGGGCTCCTCTTCTTCCTCTGGCACTAACTAGGTGATTTGCTCTGGCCTGAAGAAGTACACTTGGAGTTGGACATGTGAGTGTTTTCAGTGGGGATTCCAGTATTTGGCATGCTAAACAGGTAGAACAGCAGGATGTACCAAACTAATCTAGCTCTAATATTGACTTCTTGCCTATGCAGTTGTCTTCCCTTCCATTTGTGGGACATCCAGACCCAGTAATGACATGGGTAACCAACAGATACCAATCCTTGCTTTGTTTTTTCTATTGAAAATGAAGACCAGGAAGCCATATGTCTTAAGTTACTGATGAGGCAGATCTTCTATTGTATCCACTAGTTGAAACCATGATCCGCATTAGAGAAACTGTGTTTTTGAGTTTTTTGCTTTATTTTTTTTTGAGTCAGAGTAGTGACCACCCCTACAAAGAATGTCCTGATCAAACCTTTCCCTCTGCCCTGGGAGCAGAGGATGGGGGTAGTTCCCTTGACAGTGCAGCAGGCTCGAAGGCATTTGTCTGCTCAGACTTCACGAGCCCTGTGTCACAGGTGTGAAGAAATTCTGGGAGCTGAGAGACATTTCTGCAATGTGTATAGGACTGCCTTAATTGCCCCAACACCCTTTAGCAAGGCTTGGGGCGACTGGACTTGATTGCAGTGACAAATGGGATGCACCGAGGAACTGTGTAAGCACTCAGCAGTCCTAAGACTGGTTTGAGGCGTAGCTGTGGTGACATGTACGGAAACAACGATCCACAGCGCTAAGTGCAGATGAAACTGTAGTGTCAGGTGAGCTGTCTGCTGTGCATACCTGGAATATGTAACTAGGCGCTCAGTACCGAGGTACACTGAGAGGCTGGTCCTGTGTCCTTGCCCTGCATTCCTGCTAAAGAGAATACCTAGTATCACACTGGACCCAGTTTATGCTCTGAACATCTTGGTTATTTTCTCTTTATAACCAACAAGCATTAAACCAACATACTTATTCACTTAAGCTCTTTCTTTTTTTTCTAAGGCAATTTCAGCTTTAATTCAATGGGATTGGTCATTATGGTAAAGGCAGGACTTCTTTAAAAACAGAATGCTTTGCCTGTGACAGGCTTTCTTGGACAAGCAAATTCTATCAAATGAATCTTGGATAAGGAAGGTACTTTGCTTGTTTATTTTCTCATGAGATATTGTAAGCTGCTAGTGTGACACAATAAATTAAGGGTTGGGGTGGCTATAGCTCATAACCCACAGAATGAGGGCCGGAAGATTGACAGATTGCCTTTTTTCCTTTTCCTGTGTGTGTGTGAGGGGTGGGGATCTCTCTGCTGATTTAAAAGCACTTCCAAAAGGTGATTAGGTCTCTGGGAACGTGACAGCTTCCTCAGCAGAGAAGCAGGCAGACCGCAAAGTCGCATCCATTGGACTGGGACTGAATAAAATGCTATACCATTCCACCCTGGGGAGCTGGAATGAATATGTAGGTAGTCCTGGTGCCTGAGTCACTAGTAATAGGTCTTGTTAGTCTAGAGGCTACATCACTTATAATAGCAGAAGATAATATCCATTAGCCGTGAAAACAGGGCCTTGTGAAAGCAGGCATCCCTAGGCGAGGAAACAGTGGTTCTGTGGAAATGCTGTTAAATACCGAAGTTAGGTATGAATGAGTGGTTTTAAGAGTTGTGTGGGAGTGAGTGTTCTGCTCCTGTAACAGCTCTGGACACGCGTACTTCTAGCTTAACGCCATAGCGAAGGCAAGTGTTTATCAGCAGTAGAATGAGAAAATTAAATTGAATCACTGAGCTTTTCAGTATGTTTCTGTTTTTCTTATGCTCCCCCCATTCATATTGGAAAGCTAAACAGAACAATTTGTTGTTTATAGTGTTTCTGAGCTGCACCATGCAGCAGCACAATGCTGCAGCAATAGCTTACTGGTGCCTCTGGACTGAGAAAAGCTGCCAATGGAAATGCCTTTAAAAAAAGCCACGATTTTTGAACTGTTCTGTTTGCTTTCTGGGTTTTCAGTCAGCCAGGCATATTTGCTAAACGAGGCAGGGATTTCTGACTGGCTGACACAGCCCTCGGTTCTGTGGGCAGCTGTGATTTTTCTGAGAACCCCGCTGCGGATACCCGGTGAGTTCACATGCTTTGTTTTGCAGTGGCTTGTTATGTCTCTTATTAGCAACTGAAGAATCACGTTACGTCGCTGCATGTGTTTGACTTGTCCTCACGTGCTCGCTGCTGTTTACCGGCGTTTGCTCGCCTGTCGTGAGTTGCCCAATGTCTCTTACAGATCTGGGCTGTGTTTACTAAAGCTGTCTGGCACAGCCTGCGCTTTTCTGGATGGGAGTTGTGCATGAGCGCTGACGGAGAAGCTGGAACTGAAAGGAGCAGGCTGTGCTTTAATGTCAGTAGCTGCCTTTACAGGCTAGCGCTTGATGGATGCTTGGAGACTGACTTCAGCACCAAATTTGGGGTATTCATTCATTATTCAGGACACTATGGAAATTATAGCTTGGCTGCCTGAGCTGCTGCTCTTCAGGTAGTGGAATTTCCAAAATGGCTTTTGTCTGACCACGTTGAAGATAAAACCTGAAGGCTATAGATCTTTATATAAAGTCTCATTTAAAAGGTCTATATTAACTTTGCAAATCCAAAACACATGTGACTTTTTCATTCATTTTTAGCCTGAGTCAAAACTGAACTAAAAAAAAAACCTTCTTGCACTCCTGGCTGCCATGGTGATGTGCAGAAACTTCTGCTGCAGTCTCCATTTACCAAAAAGATATCAATGACCCAAGGAATAACTTGCTTTTTGGCCCACTGTGGGGATGATGGGGAGGGAGCTATAGGAAAGGGTGCGTCCTGCTGTTACAACGCACCTCCTCACACTGCAGGGAGTTAACCTGCCCTCCCGCTTGCAAACCCACCTCTGTTTGAACTGTGCTCCCAAGCACTGTTGAAGTCAGATTTTTTTTTTTTTTTTTTTTTTTTTTTTTTTTTGAGGTGGATGACCTGTGCATATCTGCCTTGGCCTTGCTGAAGGTCGTGCCTCCTATTTTGAGAACTACTGGAATTTTATTGTTTTTTGGTTTGTTTCCTGCTGCCCTCTAGTGAGCAATATGACTGGTTTCTGGTGCTCCCAGGCTTCAGTGTGTGACCTGGAGGGCTGGTCATTTCCCACATCTGTCTGTTACAATTATGGCTAAACTGGGATTGGATTTTGCTGTGAGAATGAGGGGTCTTTAGAGCTTGGCTATTTTGGGCTTCTTCTGGATGCAGACGTGATCGTGAGCCTTTCTAAATGTTCAGTTTAACTGTCTCTTCATTTATCCCTGATACTGGTGTAAACATCCACTTGCTTCTTGAGGCAGGTGACTTGTTTAGGCTTATCAGAAGCAATGCAGCATCTATTTTCAAGTGAGTATGCCTATTTTTTAATAACTTCTCACCAAGTGAACTCTTTCAAATATGATCAAAATATTAAATTTTTCTTAATACTGAATTCTTCTCAAGAAAAAGTGGTGAAATGTTTCAGATCCTAACGTTTCCTAGAGACCTTGTGGTCCAGTGGGACAGTCTCGATGGGCTTGAATTCATACAGTTCCCTGAAGTCACGGCCAGGCCCCTAGGTGGGCTGGCTTTGCGGTTTCACTGCAGGGTTAACTTGCCAAGCATCTCTTTGTGGTGCAGTTGTGCTTAATGTTGAATGAAATAGCAAAGTGGAAATCCCTTATCCTATGTAAAGTGGCACAGGAAAACCCCATGACACCAAAAATAAAGCCTTCGGCACCACTGCTGAGTTGCTGGAAGTCTTTCTTTTGTAAATTTTTCAGGAGTGGGTTACACAACGCATCCAGCCAAAAATAAATCCTGGAAAAGAAAAAGCAAGTGTTTTCTTCTTTTCAGACTTAAAAAAACTAATTCAGTTTTAAGGAGAACTAGAGCACTGTATTTGTCACATGTTTCGCTTTCCCTTACTGGTACTTGCCCTGTAAGCTTCTATTTCTCAGAGTACCTCTATCTTCTGCAGACGTGAACAGTCTGTACTAAACCATTAATACTTACAAGTCAAGTACCGAGGAAACACGTCAGTAGCCAAGACAAGGACTTTCACTGCACACTGAGGGTGTCTGCCCAGATCCTGCAGCTCTGTGTTTAAAGGAGAGGTTGGGAGTTTTCTGGCAGTGCTGGGAAGCAAATGCACAGTGCAACTGTGTGCTCGTGTCTCAGGTCTTGTATTGGCCTACCTGGAGTTGCACCTCCTTCTGCTCGGAGTGAATTTTCTTCTGCTTCTATTGCATGTTTTTTCCCTGAGGATTTCATAGGTCGGCTGTCATCAGACTTCACACACAATTTTGGCTGTACCCACCTATCTTATTACCAAGCCCTTGAACAGGGCAAGGAGTGTAGTGCATGTTTTGAATGTTATCCTTGAATACTTAAAGTGCTGGTGAAATACAGAACTTGGAATTTGTATATTTGCAGGGGATTTTGAGAGACAGTGGCTCTTTCCTTTTATTCGTCTACTCCTTAACTGAGCTTATAGGCTAATTAAACCCTTGCCCACCTCTTTGAAGGCAGCAAGAATGGGTTGATTTCCAATTTGGGATGCTCCTATCAAACTTTAAACCCTCCATGAACAGCAGATTAGTAGAAGTATTGGCAGGGGTTTTGCTTCTTCTAGTGGCAGACCTAAGCACTTATCTATCAAATTTATAACGGGATGTGGTAGCGTTGTCCTGAGAACTGCTGTGTGATTGCCGCAGAGCTGCGAGCTGACGGCTCATCCCCATGGCAGTTTTTGGAGGGGGCCTGGCCTGTAAGAAATTGCCATTGCTTAATGAGTCGCCTTCTGTCAATAAATGCCAACATGCTGAATATCTGTGGAGGATGATGGGGCAGTGCTAGTGGCTTTCTTCCCCCCCCCCCCCCCGAGTGGTGTGTGTGTGCATGTTTATGGTGCTGGATTTAGAGCTTTAGATCCAAAGAAAATATCTCCAGCTCTGATAAGTACAACAGATGAAGTTCCAGGTTTCAGACATCAGACAGTAACTTTCACAGGTGGGGACTGATCCAGGGCTTTATGCGCCTCCCTGTTGATACCAGCTAATGTGGGTTTGGGCATGCAGAGCACAGCCCTGTGAAGAGCTGAGTAACCCTGTTTTCCCTGACTTCTCGGAGCTGGCTGCTCAGCTCCTTGCAGGACTGAATGTTCCGTGCGTTGCATCAATACATCTCCTCTAACTAGCAAAACTTATTTGCTTTGTAGTACTAAATGTTGCATCCTGATAGCACCCCCCCCCCCCCCAACCAACCCAACCCCCCCAGCATAGTGGCTAAAGACACATGTTACTGGAGACTTGCCAGCTTCTTAACTAGGAGATATTTCAAGTGAAATCTAATGGCAAAGAAATGATTAGATCTGTGGTCTGAGCTAGATTTCCAGGGATAGTCTGAAAGCCTTTAGCTTCTAGGACTTCTGGTTTAGCAGCCACAGGCAGTGTCTCCAGGTGTGCAGTCACTGCTTATTTACCTTCTCCAAGCCATTTATGGTCTTACAGATGTCTTGAATATTCTCCCTCTTATTTTCTAGGCTAAAGAAACCTAATCTGTGATGTGGCAGAGTAACCTGTCAGGGTGCAAGTCTCCTTGCTTTTAGGTCTTTCTGCTTGGTTTTGAGCTCCATTTTTCTTCTTTTTCTGTACTGAAACAAGGGGAATCCTTCCTTGCTGGGCACTGGACTGTGTCCTGCGTTAGTACAGTGGTCTCAAAAAGGTGCTCTGGAAGGTGTCTTACTACCCAGGAATATAGCTCTGGGATCCCTGCAGGTAGATCAAAGTTAACTTTTGCTCCTCTCTTGGTCTTTCTGCTCACTGACTCCAGTCCTCGTGCTTTGTTCTGCTCTTTCCTGCCCCTGGAAAAGTCCTTCCGTTGCACATTCTGTCTTGTCCCTTATTTGATGCTAAATTGTATTTTTTATTTCCCCCAACACACACTCTTGCATTCTACAGCTACCTACCTGTTATGGATTCCAGGTAACATGGTCCTTTCTAGATTAAGAAGTCTTCTCACCTCTCAGAGGGCCCTTGAAACAGCAGGGATATCTACTCAGTCAGCCTGCAATTAAAGATTAGAAACCCTAAACGCAGCTCTCCTGCCCTGTGTGGCATGCAGTCTGCCCCACATGATCCCTAAATCAAGTGCTATTTTTATTTCAAGATGCTTCATGTTTTTTATTGGCTTTGCTTTGAAAACCATGCTGCTCAAACTAAGCTGTTCTCAGTAAAGCCTTTGCCCTGCATCTGCCCTCGAGGTTTGCTGTAGTTGTAGCCGTTGTATTTTTGAAGTATCTGTTCCAGGCTTTCCTGGTTATCAAGCTCTAGGGTCTGGCTTAGACTTGAAATGGCAAAACTAAAATGTGAAGAGTTTTAACCACTTTAAAAGGTCAGATGGCCCTATGAGTCGGGCTTGGGGAAAATAAATATTCTATTTCAGTAGCAAATGCAGGGATTTACTGAATGTCAGGGGAAAGTGGAGAATTATCTACATAAAACAATGATAGCAAAACTTTATTGGAGTTCATGTCAAGGAGGCTGCACAAAAGCTTGTACCTGCTTTTAGGATGCAGTATAGCTAAGGTGATTATTTAATATATCAAAGGTATTACTTGTAGTTTCTCTTAAAGCTCCATCTACTGGAGACGAAGAACTATGCATGTTTTAGCTTAAAGCAATGATGGCGTTCTGGCTGCTGACTGTAAAATACCTAATTCGTGGAGCCCTAGAAAGAAAAGGGCAAACCCTGCAAGTGTGGCATATGCAAACGGTATCTATGTATTAGATCTTGCTAATCTCTTACCAGCTGCCGGCTGTGAGAGGAGACTTTGTTTGCTAGCCAACGACGGCAGCCACAGCGCAGCCGCATGTCCGGCGGTGGCAGGTAGCGTGCCTGGAGGTAGGCACGCAGCGCTGTTTGCCCACTGGTGGGACTGGCATCTCTTCATCTTGCTTGGCTCTGCAGCAGTGGTGTAAGAGTCCCTGTGGGCCATTTCTCCCTTATCTCTATCTAAACTGTCATTCTAGTCCTGGCCTTTTATTTCTCTCATTAGCTATCTGCGTTTGGCCATTGCTGTGGCCTAATCTAATTTGGACTGCAGTAATTTCATTAGGGCAATTGTTGGAAGGTGGCTGCAAGGCAATTTTGTACATACTTTATGCCAGTGTTAATTTATCTTCCCAGGCCAGTTAGTGAGCCTTTACTGTTTAAATAAGGAGGAATTAAATCCTGTAAATGAGAACAATACTTTGTTCAAGTCTTAATGCATAATTTTCCATCTTTTGATTTGCAGATATGGACTCCTTTGAGGTAGAAGATTGTAGGTCAGGAACAGCAAACCATTAAAGTGTGTGGATTATAGAAAAGGGATAGACAAGTTTAGACTGTAGCCTGTGCCTTTCAACCATCATGGGTAACTAACACTGCCACTAAATATTAGGGGGGCAAATAAGAATTTCTGAGACTCCAAGAATTCATTATTGGCCAAGATACTGATTGCTGTTGGGCCGGGGGGTTGTCTTTGGGTAGCCAGATGCCACTGGCTCTGCAAAGCAGAATACAGATGTGGCTGAAAAGCTGATCCTTGCACTGGGCTCCTCCTTGACAGGTGCTTCTTTACACAACCCCCTGTTCTGTAAAATGTTTTTTTATTGTGTCTAGTGCAGAGCCATTTCTGTGCTTTGAGGCTTTTTTGGCAGTCCTGCTCAGTTTTGTCATTACCATCAGATCTGTGTGTCACCCTTCGGAGTCATCAGTGGAGGTGGATCAGCCCCGTAGGAGTTGGATGGCCCCTACGGTCTGCCAGATGCCAGCAGGGACCACGGTGCTACAGGAGGGAGCAGAGCAGTTGCTGAAGTTAATAGTCCCCTGTAAAACAAAGGTCCACATGACATGGCTGCCTTCGCTGCACTGAGCTCCTGTCTGAAAGGGATTTGTCTATTAATTGTCACAACTGGACCCTAAAATTTTCAGGGGAAGACTCTCCTAACAGATCTGTATGGCATCTGGCATGTCCCTGGGTAGCCAGCATGGAAGCCATAGCCTAGGGCAATGATTTCAGCCAGCAAATATCATTCCTTGTCTATTCCTTTGAGAGCATGACTCCAAAATGTATTAACCCCAGGGATACTAGTTGCTTGCACTGGTTTTGGCGCTTTTGCATGTTTGTGTATGGCTGCAATAATCTTTTCTGTGCCCTCCGGAGCCGTGGATTCTGCTGGACTGTCACAGGCAGCAGGAAGGGGCTGGAGGGTCTCATTTTTCCTGCACTAATTATTTCAGTGCAAAGTCAGATTTTTATAAAACGGATAAATGCCTGCCTTAGCCTTGTCAGCTCGGTCTTGCCCAGGGACTGCTTTTACCACCTGCCCCTCACTCAGGTGCTGGCTTTGAGCGAGCAACGAGAGCCATTTCCTTCACATGATTAAAACCAAAAGCACAGGCTGCTCTTGCAGAGCAGCTAATCTGCTTGATAGCCCAGCTTGTTCCTTGCAGCAATATTGTGGCTCTGTGCAAGGGTGCTTAAGTGTCAAGAGGAAGGAGATGGGCTGAATGAAAGTGCAGAATTCAGGGAAGGGAAACAGGAAATTAAAGCATCTGTGAGGCTGAAAGAGTCCAGTAATCCTGTGGAAAAGGGGTTTTGTTTAGTCTTGATATCTAATAAGCTTTGATTCATTTTTGTCATTATTTTGAAGCTCTAGGAACAATTGCTGATGTTATTAGAGCTGAAATAGTATGAGAAGACTGGTAGTGAAGACAGTGATAAAGGGAATATTTTCCATGTGTGGGGAGCTGAACAGCCTTCCCTCTCTGCCTGGCACCCTGAGATAACACTAATTGTGGTATGTTTTCCCTTTTTCAGAGAGGCTACACTTTTGGGCTCAATTCCTAAGTAACCTTTCATTGCTGTACTACTTAACATTGAGAAGTGACTGTTGATCAACGCTTGCATGTTATTTAGACTGAGGCATCTAAAAAGTACTTGACAAAGCAAAGGGGTGGGAGAACGTTCTCTGCTTTCCTGGACATGGTCGTGAATTTGGCCACCGCTTGCATGCAGTGGGAGGACGCTCCTCAGGTTTTCTCCTGGGCTGCTTTGCAGAATCTGGAGGCAGATGGTCCTGCAAGGGGACAGGCTTTCCTTCTCTGCCCTGTTGTTTCCCTACTTTGAAAAGATCTTTTCAAAGGCACATAGGAGAAGATTTCGTAAGATGACTCTACAACACCAAAGCTGTTGTCATGACTTCTCTGCAACTACTTGGTTGCACAGAGGCAAATGTTTGAAACATGGAGAGGCAAAGAAAAGTTCATTTACTTCTGGGGAGGGGGGAAAGAAATCCTCATAGGATGTATTTTGGCTCTAAAATGATGTAGAGAAGTTTTCATTGAAAGAATCACAGGCACGAGAGTTAACAGCTAACGGCAAAGACCATAGAGGAGAGTAGCAACATGAAGTGATTTGACTAGCTCCTGTGGGCCCTGCAATAAGGTGTCCAAGTTAAATTGTCCCATTTTCAGTTCTCTTTTTGAGAAAGAGAAGCATCTTTTGCAGAAAACAGTTTCAATGAAATTCCAATTTTCCCTAACAAGTAGGGAGGAGTAGCTACAAAGCAGTCGTGGGGCCCCTAAGCCAGGGTAAGCTTTTATAATGCCGTGGTGTTCAAGCATTTCTCTGCCAGCAGCTGTGAGCCATGCTGGCGTAGACATGACTGTTTCTAACCAGTCTGGTCAGTATTATCAAGATGCTTAGAAAAGGAGGCTGAGACACACCCCTGCCAGAGGAAGGGTATGAATCTGGGAGTTTGCTGCTTTTGCAGTCACTGTGCTTTCTCTCTAGGTGTCTTTTCTGGTAGGCCATTGACCTCACAGGTGTGCAAGAACGGCTGTACAGCTGAAACCTCCACTGAATATTTTTTCCTTGAAGAAAAATGTGAATGCATGCCTTGAATCCTTAAGTCCCCGATATAACCAGGGGAAACTGTAGAGGTGTGTGACCCTTCCTGATACCCTGACACTTGTTCATAGCATCTTCTCATTAGTGTTAGATTTTGCTCCCAAGATATTGGTTTCCTTCTTGAATACTAAAGCTGCTCTTTGCAGCTTGGCATTAGTCTTGTAGTGCAGATACGGCAGAAATGACCCCAAATGCATATGTTTATGTTGAGCAGCCAGCAAATGGCAAAACATGGAGCGACTGTAATACTCTTGTTAGTAAAACCAGCATTGCCCTTCCCTGCTGTCTGCAGAGCCTGTCTTGGTGTCTTGTCTTGTCAGCTGCATCACTTATGTGTGGGTGGTAAGGTTCTGTGAAAATGGCTTAAAATCCCAATTTACTCACGAAGGATGGCTGGTTAGGGCCGAACGATGAAAAAGAGCCCAAGGGAGGAAGACAGTGGGTTGCATCGCGCCATGTGTCTGAGTGTGTGTACACAAGAGCTGCTTCTGGTCTGCTGCTGCTCTTTTATGTAACTCATCATAGTTATCGCTGAGGTGGCAAACTGTGTCCTGGAGCTGCATAAATAAATCAGATATTCTTTTATTCCCAGTTTATGGGCCTGGCTTATGTAACCGACATGTGCGAGAGCACTCTGTTCTGAAATCCTGGCATCTCTGGAGCATGTCTGGATGTCTCGGAGATAAGGTATATGAGATCCTGAAGCACTTGCATGTCCTAAGCAGTGACCTTGTTCAGCAATGGAGAATGTCACTTTGTCACTGTGTTAGTAAGATTTTCACTCCTGTTTTTCTTTTTTTTTTTTTTTTTCCCTGGCCTGATTCTAAAAGCAAAGGGGTGTTTCCACCTTGTGGTTTGTTAAAATGATATGTCCTGTTCCTCAAAACATCTAGGAGGAGACTTGGAGGCCTAAATTCTCTGTATGAAGTTCAGCCTCTTTTGGGCGTGTATTTCTCCCCTTCACCAGGAGGTTTTCACTACATGCATCTCTTTATCATTCAGACCTTTTCTCCAGGTCGAGTCATGTAGCATGACTGTGTGCTGGAAAAATAGTCGAGAACTTATTGTGCCCAAAAGGCTCTGCACTGACAATCCTCACTGAAGTGCAGCAAGAGAGAACAAGATGCATCTGCTCTGACTGCTGTGGTCTTGTGTCGCTTCTGAATTTATTTTTTGACTTTGAAGCTCCTTTTGATGTTGCTGTGAATTGGTAAAAGAGAAGCAAGTCTTAGGAAAGTCCTTGTTTTTTCCCATCTCCAAGATGTGGAGATGCTTCCTGGCATTTTTGTGTAGTGTAGCCCCTGCCTTTGCGTTCACATGCAGCTCGCGGTGTTGCCTCACTTCCATGCTAACTTTGGGCTTGTGCCGCATGGACTGGACAAAATATTCCTACAGCCTCCTGACTTGGGCACCCATCACAAAAATAAGACGTAAGTGGGAGTCTTGTGCTGGATTTAAACTAGCTTTGTATGTCTTAATCCAGGCCTGAATTTTTTTGGCTTGTTTTTTTGTTTTACTTAGCTGAGTTGATGGGTGTGAACAGAGGCCATCCTGCTGATAAGGCTGCAACACAAGCACAGAAAGTAGTGACTCCTAATTCTTTAGGAGCAGTCTGTGAGTATAACACATAGTATACTTTAATCTTTTTTTAAACAAAACGGAGCCCTATGATTCAGGATCAGTGTGGGTTACAGTATATGAAGCTTTACCCTGGAGCCCTCCTGCATCTGATTTCTTTTTTTCTTCCCCCTGCGCCTTCCTTTCATGAGTCTAACATGCCTTCTCGTTCCCTCTTGGTGGTACATACTATAGATTTCAGAGTCCCATGGCTGGTGCATACACGCACATGTATGTTTTTCTAAAATCTCCTGCGCAGACAGATGGAGTGCTGTCAGGCTGAGCAGTGCCGCTGTGCTCACAGGGAGCCCGTGCATGAAGGAGAGCAGGCAGCTGGTTAGCTATTGCTGTAATAGGCGCTGGCAAGTAAACAGCAGTATTTTGGGCTATGTGCTGCTTGCTGCTCTTTTCAGCATGTTGAGGGGTTTTATGCCTGTTGGTGGGTGGAGATAGATCAGTCAGCCACTTGTTCCCGTTCTATATGGTTAATCCTATCTCAAAGAATTATATGAAAACTCAGATTTAAAGAAATGCAGTTGTCAGATGTGCTAATGTAACAGATTCCTTGAGAGAAGGGGGGATCGGTTATTTTATAAAGGAGAAAAAGGTAAAGAGCTAAGTAAGTCCAGGGGGAAAAAAATCTAGAGTAATCTGAAACCTGGTTCTGCATGTGTCATAAGACAAGGAAAATGAGTGATTAAAAAATGAAATCAAGTATTTTTTACACAGTATGTAACTGGATTATGAACCTCACTGCTACAGGAAGCTATTAAGGCAAGTAAGAGCCTAGTGGTGTTGAGAGAGGTATTATATGCTGCTTTGGACAACAAGACTGCACCAAGTCCGTAGTTCTGTCTGCCGTGGAGGTGGTAAGATGTTGGGCACCTAGCGCAGCATTTTGAGGCTCGCGCTAATCCCTGCCTGTGAGGCAGGTCTAACACAGAGCGAGGCGATGCCGAGTGTCCTGCACCTCGGGCAGCCGGTGAGCAGGGGCACGCTGCACCAGGCAAGCTTCTGCTCTCGTCCCACCCAGCAACGCCTTACTTTCCCTGCTGGAAATGCCGTTTCGCAAATGGCAGGAGTGAGACCCATGAATGTTTTAACGTGTGTAACTCTTGCCTTCAATAATCCTAATACCTGGTACTTGGAGTACTGGCTCTTGAAAATAAATCCTGGGATAACCTGTCCAAAAGCAGAAGCAGGAGGGCGACTGAAGTAAGGGCACTTTTAGCTTGGAGAGGTGTGCAATGGAGAATCGGAGGGGATGATGGGATAAATTTCCCTTTCATCTCATCCACAGTATAGACTATATATGTGCCTGGACAAATATTACAGTGGTCTTTTGCTTTGTTAATGGATAACCCACAGATTACACACACTAAAAATACAGTAACTTGTGATGACCCAAGGAATACCCTGACCTCGTGCCTGGCCTCAAGTTCTTCTGTATGGTTCTTGGTACATGTTTGTTCTGAATTTAACACTTTAAGCAGTTATGTCTATAAAGACCATAGAGTAATATATCATCTTTACTCCTAGTCATGGTACAGCACAAGTGGGATCTATCTCTTGATATGTCTAATTTAGTAGTAATTTCCTGAAGGGATGAACTTTCTGGTGAAGTGCTGAATTGGAGCAGAAGCTGATTCACACTGCTGCTGTCTGCAGTCCCCGCCGGAATTAACAGTGCTCTCTGGTGCTGCTTCCCTGGGTGGCTAATGAGGTTGTTCCTGGGTTAATTTTTCTCCTGGTGCAGTTTTAATTAAAATATAATGAAGACAGCAGAAGATGCAAAATAAAATAACTTGAGAAAAATCCATTTCATGCTGCACCAGTGCTTTGTGGTAGGATGTTTGTTATTGCTGCTAATTATTATTTTACATGAGGCACTTGGCTAATAGCGGGTGTTTGTGGCTTAGCTGCAGAGCCTGTGGCAGCATTTCGGAAGCAAAGTTGAGGCCAGCGACTTAGTCGGAGTTTGCGCCAATGGATTTCATCCCTATGTTAGAGTGAATGTGAGGATTTACCGGTGTCCTTCAGCCCAGCGCTCTTGGCATATAAAGGGAAATATTTTGGCATGGTGAAGAGATGTTACTGTTGTTAGCCCTCACCAGTCCCCTGACTGTTGCTGGAGACTGATTTACTCCTGATAAGGATTCAGCATTTTTTCCCCCTTCCTCTTAAGAGGAAAAGAGGGATCATTCCTCTTCAGAGGATCAAAGCAAAAGGGAGCTTGAAAGTTGGATTCAATATGCAGAATGTAACCATCATGTTTTATAATTAGTAACTGTGATCCACACACCTCTTGGGATGAGTTAAACCATGTTGGAAAAGAAGGAAGAACACGTGTTGTAGGCAAAAGTAATTCTTAGCATAGAAAACAAAATGCTGTTGTCACCTGTGGTCTTCCCATGCACATGCACAAAATATTCAGTCACTTAAATTCTTGATGACTGCTCTCATTAACAATACCTGGCAATGAAATGTTTACAGAGGAGCCTTCCTGTTCCATAATGCATTAGTTGACTGGTTATTTTTACAGCATGCTGAAGAGTTGGTCATCCAATGAGATAATATAAAACCTTAAGTTATCTTTCATGCAGTAATTCACCTTTAAAAGTGCGCGTGGCTGATGTTAATACTGTGGATCAGTAACCTGCCTCATTACTCTTGGTTTGCCAAAGTCTTCCTCCATGCGGCACAGAAACCCTGGTGCTCTTTCTAGACACCAGTGTCTGACTGTGTGTGTGCTGAAGTGTTGCTCTCTGCGCTTTCTGGGAATCATAGCAATGTGTTTTTTATTCTGGCTAATTTGACCCCTGTTAATCATTAATAATTGCCTTGCAAAGACTTGCAAAATACCCTTGCCTCTCCGTTCCCCTATTAAAGTCAAGTGCTTCCGATTTTCTTCTGAAATCGTCTGGCAGGAGTCTCTGCCAGTTCCTCTCTTCTCAGCTATGTACTTAAAACAAACAAACCAAAAAAAACAATCGCCTTTCCAGACGGGTAGAAAATGAATGAATAGCGGTCAGACTCGGAGAGCCAAATTCTCTCTCCAGCTAAGCTGTAGAAAGGAAAGCAGTGTTACAGAGCTGTACTGCTTTAGCTAGGGGGAATTTGGGCCTTCTTAGAAAAATATTACTTCTGTGTGTCTGCTCATCTCGATTTCTCTGGGTCTTGGAGCTGATCTTAAAACCAAAGTGATCCCAAAATAGTGGGGTGGGCAAACTTGAGAGAAGAGGGGAAGCTTGGCCTGGTTTGGTTGGGTCCAGCAGCCTCAGTGACGGGGTTTACCCTGAATCTGCCAAGGTTTTTGAGGCTCCACCGGGCTGGGTCTTGTCTCTCTCCTCGCCTCCCAAACAGCTGTCCACGGCTCTTCGCAGCCAGCAAGTTTCAGGAATCTGGCTCCTTCCCTTGCCACTGCATGAGGAAAGTAAGCAGCTTCATTCCCATTTTGGAAGCTGTTACTACTGACAATGTGTCTTGGGTTTTTCCTCTTGCAAAATGCTGCTTGCTGCTAGTTTGAAGCTGAGTTGGTGGTTCCTCAGAGAGGAGCAGAAACAGATTCCCATTGATTTTACTTCTCTTCTGGATACTACAGTATCCCTAATTGCTCTTGTGGCTAACGAATGAAAGACAGGGGTAGACTGTTGCTTGAAACACTGAGTAGAGGAGCGAGTTTGTATATGCATCTGAGCATCCCTGTGGCTTGGCTCCAATGCTTTATTTCCACCTACGATGAAAGGGAGCAAGCAAGGAAGCAGAGCCCATCATCTTCAGGGATGCCATGTCCCTTCCTAGAGAAGGCATTAGTGTCCTCTGTCCTGCCCCTATTGGAGCAATATCTACATGACTATATTGGCTTACTCTTATTTTGTCCTTTTCTGCAGTACTCTGCCCCAAACCATCTCTGCTTTCCTCTGGAAGTGTTTGCAGGAGCATCTCTGGTTTAGTTAATGTTTATGCGAATACTCCCTAAAGCTCAATGCAGGCTTTAAAAAATGCCTCTGTCCCAGATGTGCGCTGGGGCACGTTAAGTCCTCATTAAAGGCAAAAAAGTGATGATGAAGGAGATGCAGTAAGCCATCTGCAGTGCACTAGCTCTGCCTCGGTGCCAAGAGCAGCCCTGGGGCTGGGTGAGGGACAGCACGGGACGCCCTGCAGGGCGGGCGCAGCCCAAGGAGCAAGCGTGGCAGCGAGCACCAATCGAACGGTGCCTTAGTCTGTGGAGGCCTCCTGAAATCGTATTGCTCAATGCCTGGTAGGGAGGGCTTGACGTGAATGTTATAGTTCGTTCAGTGGTTGAACTTGAATAAATAAAACTTGCTGCTTTTCCTGTCTGGATGTACTAGCCCAGAACAGCGTTGTCTGGGTGCACTGTTCTTTGGGCGATATTGCAGAATGAACCAGCACGCTGGCTGTAAGAGATTACTTTGTGTAAATACGTCATAGTTGTTTCTACGTAAAAACTTTTAAAATATGCTGCCTTCATATTTGCTCAGTAATCTGTTCATCTGTTTACCTTCATCTTTTTAATATTTTTACAAAGCTGTTTTTTTCTAAAGGAAATTAAACCGTTTTCAGCTAGGGAGCTTTCATTAGATGTAGTCTGTAGCCTGGGTCTCCAGCATCAGAAGGTACTGACACTGGGCTGTAATTGAGTTTTGTGTTCTCTCCGAGCAGAGTTCGTCTCAAAACCTGAGATCTAGGGGAAAAAAATAGTTTGTGCAGATGGCCTTCATAAAACAAAGAGAGATTAAATCTGGAGCTGTCACCGAATTGCTTTTACAGATGCATCTGCTGCAAAATAATTGCCTCTCCTGAGCCAGTAAGTTAATCAGTGTCTTTTGTTTGTGTCTGCAGTGAAAACAATTAAAAGCTCAACTCCTATTTTTTAGGTAAACTAGCAGGTTCTCTGATTTTAAGGGTAATTAAATTCATTTTGATGGATATCATAGTCCAAAGTGTTCCGGTTGGACAACTAGCTATCTGTAATGTAATTTACCTGTAGCTGGGATGTAACTTCTTTCCATCACCTTCTTTTCCTTGGGCTCTTTTTGGCTAACGAGTGCAAAAAACCTTTTGTCCCCCATCACATAAACTGCATTTTAAAAGCTTGGGGGGGGGGGTTGGTACAAACGTAAGAACAGCCACCATTTGCATTTATTTCCAGTTGTCTTTATTGTTCTGCGCCACAAGGGGAAAACTTGGGAAAGCAGCAGAAAGGACAAACCACCATCTTGATTGTAATTACCTACGAAAATTTGCGTTGGGAGTTTGATCTCAAATCCAATGAGACAAGCAGAGCCGTACATAACATGATGGGGCAGGTTCAGTCGTTTCTGAAGAATCAAGTATATATTTTTATATATTTTTTTGTTGTTGTTAATATGCAAGACAAGCGTCCCATTTGGCACACGCCTGTGCCCTTTTAAGCCCGGTAATACTCATGAAGATGCGGGAGGAGCCGCGCTGAGCCCCGCAGCTTGGCAGGGGTGGGTGAGCCTGCACATGCGCTGGAGGTAAAAGCCAAACTAGACCTTTTCAACTCGTTCTCTAGCATACAGCTGTGCTGCTGGAGCTGTGTTTAAGAGGGTCGCACCCCATGATTAACCTTGGGTGCCACGTTCAGGGCTGCGTCGCTTTGCTAGCGCTGTGCTCTGCTCCTGCCTACCTGATGGCGTTGGGTTGCGAGAGCTGCTCACGCTAAAACGCACCTTTTGTCTCCACCTTTTGTCCCAAATTCTTACAAATCTGATGCAACAGATTGGCCTCTTATTTTTTATCAAAAAGAAAGAGTGAGAGTTGCTACAGAGGGGCACTAAAAGCACAACTGAGCCTCTGTGGAGGCAGACATATTTGTTTTATTTAAAATCTGTGACCTTTATTATATCCTGATCCAATTGCTCACCCAAGGGCTCTGGCATTTTTTGCGCCCTTAATGCATTAAACGTTCTTCCAGCTAAAGCAAGCTTTAGATGCATCTTCTGCTGTCTTAAGAGTCACGATTAATCTTTGCCATGTGAACGTGCCTGAGAGGAACTGGAAGGGGCAAGTGGAAAGCGGATTTGTTTGGAGAGGGGAGGAAATGATGGGCTCCAGTGCTGTGGCCCTGGAGGCCTTAACCTCTGAGCTAAGGGTGCTCTGGATGTCGATTTTTGTTCTGACTGCTGCTCCCAACTTAATTCAATTAATGGGAAATACACCTACCTGCCGCCTTTGTAAGTTAATCATGCTATTCATAAGCAAGTCATTGCTGGATATGGGCATTTTTGGGGCACTCTTTCATCCCTGCAGCTATACCTCCTCCAGGAGAGACACGTCTGTACACTTTGCCTGAGAGTCATCCCTCCGGAGGGTGCTGGGGCTCTGGGGGTGGCTTGCGAGAAAAGCAATCCACTGAGAACGAGAAAATGGAAGAGAAAAGGAAGCAGGTAGTCAAGGTAGCAGAATACAAATTCATTACTTATGTCCTTGGAGTCCTCATCTTGTCTGTGCTTGACCTTTTTTTTTTAAAAAAAAAAAAGAGAGAGAGAGAAATAAAAGCCACAAACATTAAGTAGCCTTGAAGACCAATTCCAAAATTTGGACTGAATATAATCACTGAAATCTTTTTATCTCAGAATGTCCTACTTTATTTATAAATAAGCAGATGTGTGTACTACAATCACAGAACCCAATCTGAACTGTTTTCTTTAGGCCTTTTTAAAACTAAATGCTCAGGCTGGACATAAGTTTGGGGGGGTAAAAAAATAAAATAAAAATCCTACTTACATGATCAGCTAAGTTACATGGACTGTCAGACTCCCCACTTAGATCTTGAATTTGAACCAGGAAACTTTTGCTGATATGAGAATATAGCTGCCAAACACCTCCAGCCTAGATGTAAAAATTTACCATTTTATTCAAAAAATTGAATGTACTTTTACTGTTAATATGAAAAGCCAGGATGATTCAGTTTCTCTGTTTTGGAAATAGTTCAACTTTCTCTTCTACATCATATGAGCGGCAGATAAAACTGTCCTATATTAAGGTATTTGTTACTTCAGTAAATATTTGCCCTATCCTTTGGCTGTGTGAATTGCTATATTAATACAAAGTACTGTTTGTCTTAATGCTTGCCAGGAATGCTAATAATCCATCAGGAATCAGGGATGACTGGTCCTTAAATGACGTTTTTAAAAGAAGAGGAAACATTACTATGAGCGTGTTGACTTCCGTTGTAGCCCCCGTCTGAGAGCAGAGCTGTCCATGCTCTGTGCACCGCTGTAGGAACCAGAGTCTGAGGCATTTAGTATCTGCACTGCAGCCCCTGGATGTCTGGACTCAGAAATGCCCTGGAGAACTCCTTTTACACAGCAATTGCCTGTTTGCTCAGCTTTATTAATTTTTTGTTCTTTGTTTTTTTTTTCTTGTCCTTTTTCTTCGATACAGTTTTGCAGGGCGGAGGGGCTGTGTGTGGAGACCCAAGTTCTCTCTTAGATGACTAAAGAGCAATGGGAATTGCTAACTGCCGAATAACATTGGCTGCTCTGCCTTTGAAGCCAAAGTAAGAGCCGGGGCAATTTTGAGAATCTGATGAGCTACAAATTGTGAAATTACTGGTGTTTCCCAGTGTCTGGTTGTCTGGTTCCTACAGTCCCTTGAACCCATTTTTGGGGAGCTAATTCTAAACGAACGGGATTGCAAGTCCTCTCGCTGCTGTGTTGAAAGCCGTATGAGCACTCTTGTGCTTGAAAAATAATTAGGGTGCAGCTCTTTACTACCTGTAAGTGCTGCGAATGTTTACACCCCCGAATAGCAGGCGGATTATGAAGAACACAGCACAACATGTGTCCATCTGTACAGTCTTTATGGGAGTTAATAAGCTTTAACTCTCCCGGTTTTAAAAGGTTTTAAAAGCATTTTTGTTCAGATACCGGTGTAAATGTTTTCAAGCTGGTAACGCAACATCTTTGTGTGCCTGGACTTTTCTGGCCATATAAACGTCCAAGTCATAGAAGTCTGGTGCAAAAACGTTGTATGGCTGCAGTAACTATCACTAACCACAGTTCGTCAGTAGTTGAAGGTGTTTCTGCAAGAAACTGTCCAAGCAGCCCGGCAGTTCCCATGCAGCAGCATCAGGCTGTACAGGACAGAAATGCTGCTGGGCAGCCGGGTCGAACTCAGTACGGCGTGGGAAACATGGGGTTTTAGTTTGCTTTTTTTCAGTAGCAAATCTGAAGCGACTGAAAGCTTTTACTGTCCCTCCTTAGAGGGAGAAGCTGAGTTATAGCTGGCAAATGCCCCCACTGCCGAGCCTTTCTCCCAGCTGGCTTGCTGACTTGTGTCTGCGAGCACAAAAAGGAGGAAGATATGGATGGAGACTGCTCTTGGTGCTTGCTAAGGGACTTTCTCCTTTTCATGCTTTTGAGGTGCTTGGTTTACAAGCAGCACAACAATCCCTGCAGAAAGCAGGCAAAACCCTTTTGTTCAAAACCTTATTTTTTGCCAGGCTGACTTTGATGGAAGAGGTTTTCAGTGATCCCAAAGATGGTGTGGAGATAATTAAGAAAAAGCCCTTGTGGTTCTCAAGCCTCCGGCGTTTATGAAAGGTGTATAAATGTGCTTATCATTCCAGACCTGTAATTCTTCTACTCGCTCCTTGCTTTTGTGTAATATTGCAGCTGAACTAGATGGCTCAGGTGTTTACTTCAGTGTACTTTTAAACTAGTAAGCCAGAATGCATGGATGAGTGACAAACAAATACCTCCAAAGTATTAAACTTGGATATCTTGCTTGCTTTTCGTTGTCCCCTGTTGCAATTGTGCTTTCTGTCTCTTGAAAATTTCCTTGATGACTGTTTGATATATCCAACTCTGCCTTCTTCAGTCTAAGGACGTTTCCTTTATTAGCTGGTGGAAGGCTGAGAGATAGAAGTTGATATCTTGCTTTCCTTCTGAAAAACTTCTGTCCTTGTTTGCGAGCCTGACTGGATGAATATCGGAAGCGTTGCTGCATCTCACGGCTTATGCAGGAGGAAAGGCCCCGGTGAGGCCATGACAGGATGCCACGTGGCTCTAAATGCGTTGCCTCCCGTTCAAATCTTCACCAGAACATCAGATTTCACCTTCATACCTGTTATTTGCCTAAACTTATAAAGAATATTTCTTTGTTTTTTTTTTTCTTTCCTACTCTTGCTTTTAAAAGTAGTGTGAGCTTTGCTGCATGCATCTGGCATGCACTATAATTTCTGGAGCATGGCACAAATGAGGAGCTTGGTTTTGAAGTCACCTTATTGCAAGGACCATCAGGGAAGCTATAGCTCTGCTGGTGTTTCTCTGTTGTTAGTGAAAGGGCAGGCCTGCCTAGAGGTAGAAAGTTTTGATCTGAAGAGGTATAGACCCCAAATACTCAGCTATTTCTCTCCTCTCTAGAGAGAGTAAGTCCATCTGTAGATGCTTCTCATGGTGTTTCCACGCTAATGCTTTCAGCCTCAGAAGAAACGAGGGATCAGGACATTCAAAGCTGAGAGCCAGAGGGCGCCTGTCTTATTTTCCCTTGTAATTTGTAGTGATCTGTTGCTGACTGGGATCTCCAGATATTTATGCAAGATAAAGCATTAGTAATGTTAAAGCTTAGATGGCCTGGTTTTCCTCAAAAGAGCTAAAGTCTCTCTAGCTGCTTTTAACATTGGTGAGAGCATTTGTATATTCAGTACTTCTGAAAACCAAGCCACTGATTCGGGATCTGGATAAGAACCTAAATCAGTCGGTGGACATTGAATGCACAGATGTGTGCGCTGGAGGGGGTAAAGAATTGAAGCTATATTTAAGTCAGCTATCACTTTCATCTGCCTTATTTGACTCAGTTTTAAAAATCCACTATTTTTAGAGCATTTTCTCCTGCACCCAGGAGCTGTTTTACAGGTGCCCTGTGGTACGCAGGTATCACTTCAGCATCAGAGTCCAGGCCTCCATGTCTTGTTCCCACAAAGATAGCTAATGATGGTGGTAATAGGAGACAGCACTACATCTGAATAAGGCAAATCTTGCTGAATTTTATATACTGCTCTGATCCTTTTGAATAAATGTTTTTCTTCTTGATGTATTTCACTGAAGAAATGCCTTAATGACTCTTAACGGCTCTTCCTCTTCTGGCTGTATTAATAGCACTGTGTTCTTGGGTTTTCTGGGCGAAGGAAGTGTCATGCGTGTCACTATGCCATGAGACGCAGAAGGTGGAATTTCTGGCACTGATGCTGCAGCTTGAGCCACTAAGGACCTGAGAGAGCTGCCTGCTTCTCCCCCTTCTCGCCAAAGGCAGGGGCTGAGGGTTGTTGCCTTCGCTTGGGGACTGAAAGTGCCTGACACTGGGTGAAAGACTGAGTATTTAATATATCAAGGAGTGTATTGCTTTGGCTTTTGTTTTGGTTTTAATATGTGCGAATAGAGATATTGTTGCATTCATTAGGGCTTGTAATGTCGAGTTACTTCCTGTCATTGGCAGTGGCCAGTATTGAATGGCTCAGAATAAGAGGTAAGGTTTTGCTTACTTCCTCCCCATCCTCCAAAAGAGGTGATGGCAGTACACAATATGCTCCTCTTAGGCCCCATTTTTGCCTCTAGCAGAGGATTTGTTAAAGCCCTGAAGAAAGGGGCTTAATAACCCTTCTGTATTTATTTATTTATTTCTGCTAGAACTGTCCCTGATCACTAATGATCATCCAGCTAGATGTGCCAGCCCTCTCTTAATTTAAGCTCTCGGCTTCGTCAGTTCTGCATGGCAACGTCTGCAGAATGTCTAAATGTGCAGTGTCTTGTCTTTGCTCTTTGTCTTGCCAGAAAAACAAGGATTTTTCTCCTGCCTGTCTCTTACGTTGGAGCTGGGGGGACTGTTGTCTTTCCTCACTCCTTTCTCATCTCCGCGAGAGCTGCTCTTGCATGACTCACGTTCCCCAGGGCCTTTCTCACCTCTTAGGCGAACAGGTGGCCATGGCAAATCTCTTTTTCCAAATTCTGGCATTAACTAGCTAGTAACCAAACTCGGGGCCTGAACAAAAATTCCTTCCCTGGCAGTTAGTTAGGGCTCATTGAAAAATTGTCCTCACGTCAGAAAGCTAATAGTTCACGAAGCGCTTGTGGAGTCAGCTGGAAAAAGAGAATAGGCAAGACTTGAATTTCTAATTTTTAAGCAGGGGAAAAAAAAACACCCAAACTTTACAAAAGCAAACAACCCCATTTGCTTTAGCTGTGCAATGTGAGTAAGCGAGATGGCTCCTTCAGGTGCCATAAACAGAAACTCATTTTCCTTTCTACAATTCCTTTTGAATTTTGAGCAGTGACAATCAGGCGGGCAGTTTCTCGCTGGCTTGGAGCCCCAGACTTTTGCTTCTATTCTGAAATAGAAAGAGCTTAAAGACAAATATGATCTGGGGCTATATTTTATTTTTATATCCTGTGCAACGTGCTCTAGGTGACCCTGCTTGAGCAGGGGGGTTGGACTAGATGATCTCCAGAGGTCCCTTCCAACCTCAGCGATTCTGTGATTCTGTGATATCTATATATATATATATATATGGAAAATGTATATGTATAAATGCAAACATTGCAAGTTATTGTTTAAAAAAAAGAGAATTTGATCTTTTAAGAAATGTCTGCTGCCTGCTCACAGTAGGAAAGGGATCAAAGCCAGTTCAAACAGCTGCAGACCCATCCATGGGCAGAGCGACAGTGCGGTCCTGCTGAGGAGAGGGCTTCCTGCGAGAGGACTGCTCTTACTCACCCCCAGAGAAACCCCATCTGAATCAGCACAGCCGAAACCCTAGGCTTGGCTTCGGGATGCTCGTGCCGGATCCTGTCTGTCACTGCGTAAAAGTCCCTGGGGATGTTTTGCAGTGGCTGAGGGGAGTCTGGTCCAGCCCAGAAGGGCTGTGCGTGCGTGCATGAACAGGCGCGTGATGCTATTCTTGCCATCCCTTCCCCATGCTCTCCGGATGCCTAATTGGAAACCGGGTAATTAGCTTAAGAAGCCTTTTCGTAGCATAGTCTTGGAAATATTGGTGCCTTTATCATTACATGGACAAGGTGAGTCTGACCCTCAGTTTCTGAGACTGATAGGTGATAGGAAAGGAGTGGATAGCTGCAGATTAATAAAGCCCCCGGATGACCACCTCTGCTGGTCATACCTTTAATTGACAGTTAATGTTTTCAGCTACATAAACAGGCTTTTTAGTATTTTTGTTTCAGAGAAAGGTTACTCTTGATAGTAGAATCTTTAACCTTAGATCTTAAAGCTTTTTTAAAATCACCATTTGACACAAGTAGGATGCTTTAGGCATTTTACTGCCTTACAGAGTCATAGAAATTAAACCAGTCTAAATACCTCTATTAAAAGTTTTTGTCTTTGCTATTTCAATTCTTAAAATGGTGATGAACTCCAATGCAGGAACTTGCCACATAAAAATAAAAGCTGGACACCCCAGTTATGCTAATTCCCATCTCTTCAGAGATAACTGGGATCTTTGCAGTGAAAGATGCTCCTTTGTGCTTATAGCAGCTGTTTGGGGCAGTTGCATGCAATGCCCTTGCGTTGCTTGGGGGCCTGGCTGGGGATACACCAACATCAGGTTTTTATTTGGGGTATTGCCAGAGGTGATAGTATTTAACACCAGGCGCTGCTGCTTCTGGCCATGCCTGTTGCCCTGGACCTTGGGGCCTGGTTGCTTAGAAACAGGTTTGTAAGAAGACAGCAGTGCCTGTTGCTCAGCTTTCAGAAAATAAGAGTTGTTAATTTGCGGCAGTTCACATCGTTAGCTGTCTTGCTCTGTGGTTAAAATCCATGGTGTTTAACTAGTGCCTCCTCCAAAAGATTGCTTTTTCCTGACTTTTCCAGCTGTCTTCAAAGTGTGACACAGGAGGCACCAGCTGCAAGTTCTCGGAGCAGGGCAGAGCTTAATACCAAGCATGACATTTGGAAGAGGGTCTAGGGGGAGATGTTATGCCTGCTTATTGCATCTCAAAAGCACTTTACCATTTGCTTGGCTCTTTATTCTTCTTGAGTTTTGAATCCCTGAGAGAGCTGGACAGAAAGGGGAGGGCTTGTGCTTCCCAAAAATAATTGCTTACATCCTATCCCATGCAAATTAACCCCCACCAACTCCTCACACCATGTGCAGCAGGTCGAAGAAAAAGGTGGCGAGCCTGACTCAATCATGGGCTCTGCCCAGTGCTATTCCTCCATTGCTGCCTCCCTTTTCTCCTCCCAAACTTCTCCAGCCCCTGCCTCTGCCTTTCCCTCTTGCTGCCCTAGCCTTTCGCCCGGCTCCTGGGTGACTCTGGCTGAGAGCGTGCAGGTGTCCCAGCCAAGCAGCCAGCCCTTCGTCAGTTGGATGCCACGGCTCGTGTGCCTCTTGCCCTTGGGTTAACACAATAGTTGATTTGTCTTGTGTCAGCCAGAGTCTCGAAGGTCCTGTCTCGTGAGCTATAGCCTTGCTGCATATCATGGCATGAGAAGGCTGTTCTCCATGTCTTCAGGGAGACAGCAATGTAGCAAAGCTTATTACGTTCTTATTTTCACTTTCACTTCACCATCTAAATACCCACCAGGAGCAAATTTTCTCTGCTTAAAAGTGCTTTTTTGAATGATAGATAATGTCATTGAAAATTCCATTTTGCCTTTGCTTTAGATGCTGGAAGGTTTCCCAAACAATGATGCAAGCAGAAAGCAGTTGTTTTCTGCAAGGCAGGGATGTGTGCAGAGATTGTAAACTATACTGTAATTCTTCAATATGGCCTAAGAAAGGCTTTAGGATCTGTCACCTACCTGAGATGGTAGGTGTTTGTACAGCATCTAGCACAGTGGAGCCTGGACTCGGTATTTGGCTTTTTGGTGCTGTTGCAATTTAAATGTTAGTAACAGAAGTCATATGAAGTATAATACAATATCCCTTTATGGCAGTTGGAATATGCAATCAGCAAGTCCCACATGGGTTTTTAACTGCTCCAATCAATGAAAGTTTTGTTAATGCAAGTAAGGGCAATAGGATTTGGTCTCAAAGCATCTAGCTGCACCATGGCTGAGCACTCTTGTATGCCATTGCTGGTGGATTGACGTGCTGTGTGAGATTGGGGTGTAATGAGCTCCTGCTAAATTCTGCCTAAATTTCCTCTCTTTTCGCAGAGCAGTGTGGAATCTCATTGCCATGCTGATATGCTCACTCCCACTGGAAATCAGCCAGGTGAAACATCCAGCCTATTGAAGGGAATGAAAGATACATATTTTTTTTTTATGCATAAACTGTCTCCAGTGCTCAGCGCACATGATTGTAAGGTGCATGGGGAGCTCCTCAGCAACACAGGATCAGGTTTGCCTCTTGTGCCTGTGCTGATAGATCATTCCGCCAGCGATGTGGTTTGGCATGGATATGCGGTCAGTGGTGAGCTCTGCCATGTTGCCGCTACTTCAACAAGGGATTTCCTTGGGGTGCTGACAGGGCTGGAGCGACCCTCTGCAATGATGTGTGTGTGCTCTTGTTGTATCACTTAGCGACCACAAAGGTAGGAGACCCTTTCCTGTATGTGGGGTGATTGTTTCTGCCTCTGGTCAGGTATATCCTAACAGGTTGGCAGGCAAGAGAAGTAACACAATCTATGGGAACATCTGAATGGCCCCTTAATGGTCACCATCCACCAACCTGCCTGGTAGCTTGTGGTCTCATCCTCCTGTGTGACTCTGCCCATAGATGCAGAGAACCTGTTGGCTTTAGCCATGACAAGTCACGGAGGGGAGAAAACTTGCATGGGTAGGAGGAGCGTGCTAAGGCAGGCAGGGATGTCCAGTGCAAGAAGTGGCTGATTTGGTAACCATTGTGAGAGGGCAGAGGAACCTTTCCTCTTTCCCTTTAAGGAAGAGTTTGGGAGCACCAATGAGCTGTGATGTGCCAACAGGCAGGTTTGGCTTGTAGTCTCTTGGAGATCTTGAACTTGGCACAAAATCATGTTGGTGCCTCAGGCAAGGCAGTATTTTTGAGCTCTGGCATAGGCGTCCACAGATGGAGTCTATCTCCCCCAACTAGAATAGGGTCTCCTGCTTCTGCTTTTCTCCAGCCACTCTGAAAAAACCTGGATCGAAGTTCTGCTCAGCCCCATCTGCTCCCAGCAAAATATTGGTGACTTTTGGGATAGTGTCACCCAAGGAAGGTGTTTCTCTTCTAGCACTCTCCTCTTGTTTTCCTTGCAACTGTTTTGTTGCTCAGCTCTATGGGAACCTTTGTTCAGGGATGTTTGTTCAGACAAGCTGATCCCAATAGTGTCTTCTGGCCTTCGGAGCAGGCAGGATGGCTGCAGCAGGAAGCAGACGTTTTGTCAGATCATCTCAGAGCCGAGTACCTAAATAACCTCTGTCACTCTGGGATACTCTGGTTTCCAGTCAATCATTGACTTAGCTGATGCTAGAGCATGTTCCTAACCAATGTCTGGTTGAACTTCGGTCACCAACATGAACATAAGGGCAATTTGCATGTCTCCAGATTAATTAGTTTCTGTTGAAACAAATGATTTTCCTTTCCTACTCCCTTAGTTTCCTTGGTCATTGTTGAGGGTGGCACAACAGAGGCACCCAGAGATTCAATCCTTGTCCTGAGAAATGTGCAGTATGTGGTCAAATTGCTGAAAGGGTTAGACTTGAATATCGGAGGGGGGGGAAGCTGCAAGATTCACAGCTGAGCTCAGCACTTACTGAAGAGTTTCTCCTTTCTCTGACATAGGCCAAGGTAGCTGCTGTTTTGGTGCTACATGTTGACGTCTTGCACACAATTAGCAGCGCATCATACAAAGAAATTAGCTGATGTCTTAATGATAGAGTAGGTGAAAATCGTCCAGCGTTGTGTGCTAATTTGGAGGTTTCTGATGTATGAAATGTTATGCTGCTAATGCTGTTAAACCATCTTACTAATGGTTTAGTCAGTGGCTGGGAGCCTTTGAATTTTCATGCATTAAGATTGAATGTTTGAAGTTTTCTGGAGCTCTGTCACTGAAAATGAAAGGATAAAGTGGCAACAAAACAGGAAGGATTTAAAAACGGGATGAAACAAGGATTAGAAAGATTTGCTATACCCCTTGAAGCTTTCGTTTCCCCTTTTGCTGTGGAAGTTAATATCTGTTATCTTTGGAAAGTCTGGGAGGAGGACTAATTAGCTTGAAATCATTAGAATTTAATGGAAAATAAGAGTTGAGGTTGGCTTCCCCCATTCTTATTCATGTGGACAAAGTTGCTGGGTTCCCATGGAGAAGCCATTGGCCTCCATTACCTACCCAGGCTCCGGGCACTGAACTGGGAGGAACATCCTCCCAACCCGTCCGCTTTCTGTACCTTCGTGAGCAAGTTGCAATACCCTGATAATCATGGGCTTGGAAGAAGGAGGTCAAGTCCACTCTTGTGTCCAAACACGCAATGCTGTGCCGGCTACCTCCCCCATTGCTGCTGAGCAGTTCCTCACCAACTTGAGGTGAGCAGGGGAGCAGAGCAAGAGATTATCATGGGTGATGAGGCGAGTTAGTCATAGGTTCCCTCCACTCTATTCTCACACATTTATTTAATAAGAAGGAAATCTCCCCAATCCTGAGATGTTATGTCTGCATTGAGCATGAAGCAGTTAATAGCCAAGGAAGCAGCAAACAACGCAAGCCAAAACAGGCCTAACGAAGAGGGACAGCTAATTTTACACCCTGTCTGTATCTTCTTGGGCACAGTTATAGGGAGCCTCAAACAGCTGCATGAGCTGCTTTTGCAAGAGTGCAAATAATAATGTTGCAGACCTGTTGCATCACTGAAAGCTCAAAGCAGGAGATTTCGTTGTGTGCTTGGGGGTAGGGTTATATGCTGAGAATCAGTTGCACCAGATGGAGACTTTAAATTTTCATCAGCAGGGTTATAAACACAAAGACTATCCTTTTACCAGCCCCCGGGTCTTGTACTAAAAAGCTGCAAATGCTCATCTTCAATTAGCATGGAGTGGGGATGCAGATGAAATAATATACCTTCTTACTGATGATTATCCATCATGTGAGAATGAAATCAAGACATGAGTAATGGCCTGTTTGGTTGTTTTTTCTTTTTCTCTTTTTCTTTAACACCTGCTTGGTAGTATAAGTGAGTGAAAGTTGCTAAAAATAATTTGGGCCAGATTCCCTGGTGATGAAACTCCACTGCAGGCAAATGAAGTGTGAGGTTTTTGGCCCTGCTCATCTCTGCTCTGACTTCCGTAGGTGCAGTCTGAGGAGGTACTGGGAAATGTCAGGGAAGCTCAGGAAAGGTGCATCTTCATGGGATTTAGATTGGCTCTGGGAATTCTGCATCCAACTTTTTGTGCCTTGCCTTAAGAAAGCTTTACTGGAAAGATAATCTGCTATAAAGATAAGGCCTAGTGCTGAAAAAGAGGTATATAAATTTAAATCAGTAAATGAAAAAAGATTGTCCTCCTAATAATATAGTTGAGTACTTTCTGACTAATCAAACCCCAAAATATACCCCTGAATTACTTACTGGTCACTCCTTTGGTGGATTGTATGGATTGTGCTTCAACAGAGGATGACAGCTATATAGTTCTTGCTGGCTTATAATTGTAGGAGAAGGGCATAACAGCACTGCAAAGGTCTCTCCTGATATTGTGAAACCAACAGGATTTTGCTTTCCCCAGATCATGCAGGGTTGTGATGGTGTAGCTGGAGGCAGCTACTGCTTTTTTACAAAACGCAGCAGTGAGCTGCACGTAAGTAGAAAGAGCATAGCGTGGTGCAGGGGGCTGCAATGGCTGCAGGCGTCTGAGTGCAAGTGACGCTGGACTGGATTATCCGAGATGCACGATGCTTCAATTCCAGCCTAACGGAGGCACCCAGGCTGAGAGATTATTCGGGCAGGGTGGACCCATTCTCTTTGATTAGCTCCGATTTGCTACTCTGACGGCATATGCTGATGTTAAAAGGAGGCCACTAAGCTTTTCTTTGTACCACATTGGAAATGACATATTGCAGGCAGAAGGAAAATTCTTCTTAAAATTGCGGAATCAGAGATGAAGGGAAATTGAAACTAAAGATCAGAGATAGAAAGTGGGAGGAACAAAGAGGCAAGATATGTTATGGATGCACAGCTACCTTAATTTCATTTTAATGAATCCTTGAGCCCTCAGGAAGGGGAAGGCAGCCCTTTGTGCACTGGGAGGGAAGCAGCACCCTTCCGCCACCGCACCCAGATGTCCTTTGAAAGCGGTCTCTTACCGAAATGAAGGACTGCACTCCACTTCGTATTCCAAAGCTTTATAAAAGACCAAGCTATTTTCTGACTCCCTGCGTCCCGCTTACATAACTCGTGGAGGACGGCTCTGCAACCTCTGGCTGAGCCCTGCAAGAGTCTCTTGCTGGTGACTCAGGTGCTTGGCGGAGAGGCCGCAGTTAGAGGGACTCCAAGGGCACCAGAGCCCAATCCTGGGCCCTTTATGGAGGCTTTTTGTCCTGGAAGCTGTATTTGGCTTGCTGAGCTTCCCGATCACACCATCGGCAAGCATCTCGGTGCTGCTGGCATATTAATTATGTGCAGGCACCTGGCTGCAGAGCACCCCACTGATTGCGTTGGAGCAGAAGTGAGCCACAGCCCCAACTGTCGCTCAGACAGGGGTCAGCAAGGAAGGAGGGCAAGAACTAGGCTAGAATGAGCTCTCAGCTTTTACATAAATGTTATCTATACAAATTCCTGCAGGCTGGGGGGGGACTATTTAGTGCAGCCGGGCAGCCAAAACAGGATTGTGTGGAAGCACAAGGTCCCCTTTTGCATGCCCAAACTCTGCAGGTTTGATGGCTCTAGATCTGGTTGAAGGCTGGAGGACAAGACTGTGCACATCATCCTGCAGGGGTAAAATTGGGCAATGTGGAAAGGGAAAGATTAGACTGAAGGGTGAAGGGAGAACAAGCAAACAGAGGCCAAGCTGCTTGAGCTGCAAACTGAACTTGCCCATGGCTCAGGCTGTCACTTCTGGTGGTAGCAAGTCCCAGTTGCCCCCTCTTTGGAAGTGTGGGTGGCAGCAACCAGGAGGTGCATGCCACCAAATAGCTCGAGTTGTAGCAGAAGGATGAGGCTAGGACACCCATGAGATCCCCAAGCACAGCCCATCTTTTAATGAGTCCGTGCAGAAAAGGCCCTCTGACAGTCTGGCCAGAGTTTAAAGCAGTGCTTCAGCTCGCTCCTGCAAGGAGTTTGTCAGCCAGACTGCAGTGAGGGGGAGGGGAAAAAGGAAAAAAGAAAATGAGGGGATAAAAAAAGAAAAAGGATTTTGCCACAGGGACGACCTGGTGACTAATGAGTTTCATTGATCTTGCGTTTGCAGGAGAGAACGGGCCACCCTCTGCAGTTCCTGGGGGCTGTTCTGCTGAAGGCACTGAGAAAGCAAGCGTGAGCTACAACCCAAAAGCTGGGCTGTGCGAGCGCACCGAGCCTGGCGATGCTGCACTATCATGGATGTACGAACATGACAGCACTGAAGATACCAGTGTCAGGAAGTCTCTTGACAGCTTCTATGAAAAGTATTGTGAAACACAGCTGGGCAGAAGGGATCCCACCTGCGAGGCTGGGTCACGCTGTCTGTCGCAGAAGATTTCAGAGCTATCAAACCGGGAGGGAACGAAATACGCCTTGCGTTGCCTGCAGATGGCCCAGGTGGTCTTGAACAGAGATGGGTGCAAGATCTTCCCAAACCACCCCACCACTGCTTGTTTTGCAAAGCCAGCTGAGGAAGAAGTCGTGCTGGAAGAGAAAACGAGAACGCCTGGACTCTCAGATGATGTCCTGCAACTCCTCTTGAAGCAAACACAGACAGGACACAGCCCTTGACATGTTGCATGAGACAGGAGCAAGATGCTGGTTTGCTTCTACCATCAGAGCTGTAAAGGCTCTGCCTCTGTGTGGATGGCCGATAGCTGTGCATGTTTGTCCATGGACGTGGGATCCTTCAGTATGTAATGCTGCTGGCTTGCTGCGCTTACTCCTGGCTCGCACCCGAGAGCAAAATGGGTCTGCGTGGTCAGGGTGCCAGCGGGGAGGTGGCTGCCGTGGTGTTTTCTGACAACGTTTCTTTAAAAGTGTCTGTGCAAATGTGTCAACCTAAACAACAGAGGTCATAAAGACAGTGATTGTGATCTGGGTGAGCTTTTGGGGCACAAAAAAGTATGTGTGGGCATGTATGAGAGAGAATACAGCTTCTGAGTAGGGTTTCTTTTTTTTAGCAGAGGAAAAAAAAAAAAGGGAAAGAAAAGCTTTGTCGCCTTAGTGATGTTTCTAACACTTCAAATGCGCCAGCTGAGCAGAGTTGTGATTTTTTCCTGTCTACATGAGCTGGCAAAAGAGCAACCTAAAATAGCTTTCTGAGGTGCTCTGCTGTGGTGTTCACAGGGAAGCTGCAGTGCTGGAGCCTGTTGCCCTGTTATCCAACTGCTGGGAGATGTAGGGCACCTGGGAAAAGTGGAGCTAAAATCCCAGCATGTCCAAGCTGGTGGTTTGGTTGGTCACTTCAGTGCTGATTTCTCCAGCTCTCCCCCTGCCCATTAGCTCCTGCTGGTTTTTGCTACCACAGGATCTACCCCTAGGGCTTTAACAGAGGGAGCCAATCTTCAGCGCTCGAGTAAGGTCTGTTGTCCTTGCCAGCACTGCGCAGGACCTTGAGATTAGTTTCCTGGTGTGCTGATGGATGAGGAGAAATGTCCTCGCAGATGTCTGAACCACAGGCTGCCCTGGGGGAGGTTTCTCTCCAGGATGAGTCAGCTGGAGTTAGCTGCTTACAGCAAAGGTTTCCTTCGTCTAACAAGCTCTGTGTTAGGGAAACTGTTCAGTCCAGTGTCCTTAACAGGGTTCGACTCTAGGCTTCCGCTTTATCCAAAAGATACAAAATAATTCTTTATAAGATTTTATTAGTATTACAGCTCCAGCTGGGTGCCCCCTCTGAAGGACCCCAAATGGAAATTTCCCTGGGTATTTATACCCCTGCAGGATAAGTTCTGTGTGCATTCTCCCATTTGTTGCACCAATGATCGCTTGATGAGTAGTAGTTTCTTTGCTCTTGGTTGTTTTCTCCGTTGTCTCCGGGCAGGGTTATGGTACTCACTGATCACTGTTGAAGCTGTTTTCTTACTTTCTTGTTCCCTCCTTGTTCAAACCAGCTCAAACAGTTTAGGTAAAGTTCAGCGATGTGCGGCCTTAGGCTTCAGTAAATTTAGCTACTAATGCTAAGCAAATGCTATTGTATCCAATGCTCTGCTGCTGCAGATCCCCAGAACTTGCCCTGGTTTTAGCAAGATCACCACTGGCATCAGTGAGCCCAGCACATGGGTTTCCAGGCTTGGCTCGTGGTGACGGTGTCACCTGCCTCGTGATGTTGAGGGGTGACCCGAATCGCTAACTCCCAGCCGCTGGGTTTGGTCATTGCCACCTGTGGAGTTCACAGTGCTCCGGGTCTCCTCCCAAGCGGTTATCAACCATTGGAGCCTACTGTTGACTAATTTGCAATTAATCTTATGACATTTCTGTTCTTGAATGATGTCTCAAACTCTTGCAGAGACACTTGGGTGGGGAAAGATAGTTGCATAGTAGTCATCACCCAGATTGCCAGGCCCATTGCTTTGATGTAGTTTTTGCTTTGCTTCACAAAATGCTGAAGCCTCTAGATTGAACCATTCTCCCAGAGGGCTTGCAAGTCCAACCCGCTGGGAAAAACTGAGTTTTGTCTTCTCCAAACTTTATTGTTAGGTTTTCATAAAAATTTAGAACAAACCTAATTGTTTTATGATACATTTTCATAATGTAGGTGCTTAAAGAAGCAGAATAGAGCTCAGCTGGATGTATTAGGCTCCAAAAATCCTGTTGACTTTAATGCTAACAAAACAAGTTAGATGTTTAGGGGAGTCTGACAATCTTGCCAGACACCTAACTGTGGTGTTAAGAGTCTAAGTATGTTTGAGTTTAAAATACCTGATCATTCCTACCATAAAATGATCTGCTCTGTACCTAGAGAGACCACTTAAAATTAAGAGGTGTTTCATTGGGATTTTATAGCTCAATTGCTTCTATTAAGTTAAATAAGACTGCTGCACGGAGAATAAACACCCATCACTCCTTTTCACACTTGCTGCTAATTAATTTTTTACAAACCTGTGCTGGAACCTGCTGTATGTATTTCCAAGTCTGCTGAAAGCCAAACCATTTGCATTACTCATTTCCTGATAAACGTCTCCTTAGTTTATTCAAGATGGGGAAACAAATGCATCACTCCCCTTCGTCAGGTGTTCCAGGCTAAAAGCCCCAATTGCTTTGAATGCGTTTCACTTTAAAGCAGCGCAGTGCTATTTGGCATTTTATGATGCTGCTCAGAAGAAATTGTAATGATGAATATTATTGCTGCTGAGCAATAGCACAGGTGGTCCAACATGTCTGTGTTTGAATTTCTTGAACTGATTTGCAGTTATAACTGTGTTGCATGGAATGAACAAAGATTTTTTTTTTTGTTGTTTGTTTGTTTTTTAATAGCCTAAATAGAAGGGAATCTTTTGGGACAGTTATGTTAAGACTGGTCTTCTGGATCCAGAAAACCACTCTTTCACAGCCTACTTCATCTGCTTCTTGCAATGAAGAGGAGCCTTTAGGAAGGTGGAAGCAACTATCAAGGAGGGCTCAGCTTCAAATGTGCAGGGCTGCCAGGACAGGGCTCCTCCGTCACGCCAATCCCTGCCCTCACGGAGCGGGATGGCTGGGGACAGCCCCGAGGCATCTCCCACCACTGTCCCAGACCCCTTCCCTGCTGGGTCCAAGTTCTGTTTGGCAGCTCCTGTCCCGTTGCCAGCCCCACCAGTGCCCCCCCCCGCCAGCCTCTGCTCCCTCTCTGCCTTGCCTGATGGCACTAATGAGATCCCTGGAGGAGGTTTTGCTGCAAAGTGAAACAGATCTCTTCAAGCCCTGAGAACTTGATGTCAGTGAGCAAAGGAGCAACAAGCCTGCACACAGCCACTTAAGGTCTCTTGGAGACCTACTAGCTCAGTGGCTGCTTTGCTGCTTTACCTGCTGCCAGAAGACAACTGTCTTCCTGCATGTTTTCACCCACTGGTGTGTCCCCTGAAGGGTGGCCTTCTGCAGTGATGCTGCTCGCTAAGCAGGGAGGCCTCTGCACCCTTCGTTCTCTGGTGTGGACATGGTCAAGGAAGCATGGAGAGCACGAGGGAAGCGATGTGTGGGAGGGGACAGCATTTGGGTGAAGAGAGAAAGAAAAAAAGAGATGGGATCTCACAGGTCCATGTCTAGATGCCTTGCTACTGCAGGTACTCCAGTACAGCTGTGCTGCTCACTCCAGTCTGAGCATCTGATTGTCAGTGTTGTTTGGAGATAGCTGTTATCCTGCCAGCTTGGCTGCTGTGACCTCTCATCGTTCCCTTTCTGCACTGGCCAGATCCCAGCACGGGTACCTGAGCTTTGTGCCCATCGCATTCCCAGCTGTGGCTTCCTGTGGGGGCGTTATTCCTGCCCCGGGAGCCTGGCACAGCCGCTCTGCTCTGCAGGCCTTCCCACAAAGGCTGTAGAAATTTGGCTGTTGACTTTAACCGGAGCAGAAAGAGGCCCCCTGGCTCAGCTGGCTGCAAATTATGGCAGAGATGTTTGGGCTTGGTGCAGTGTCTCTTTGCATATAGGTTTATTGGGTATGCTGGGGCTGTCTGGGTTAAGGTTGTTGTCCTTGAGTTGTCATGAAGCTGATGCATCAGGCTTCTCTGCGGTTCTCGTTGATCTGTTGCTTTGCCTGCGTCGTGTAGGCAGATTACAGGGAAAAGCAACATCAGCTGCTTCAGCAATAGATACAGCTGGAAAAAACAAACATGCTTTTGAGCATGTTATCAATAAATACAGTAAAAGTAATAGCCTCTCCCTGTCAGCTTGCACTGCTTAACCACCACAGATCTGCCGTGGCTACGAGGGTGCTAATGCTGACGGGCGTAGGGAGCTATCGCCAAGGAGGGACAGGGAGGAAGGCGCTCGGCGCGAATCGAATGTTGTTGCATGTGATTCTTCTCCAGCATTGATGTCAGAGCCTCAAATGCTGCCCAAATCCTTTTGTAGACTTTTATGGCAGTGTTCACTCACCTGGAAACTGAAGGCCCCCACCAGAGGAGCGAGGTGGCCCTCACCTCCTTGCAGGTGTCAGCTTGCTGGGCTGCAGGCTCAGCTCTTCCATCGCGTGTGCCAGGCAAACCACTAAGCAAGGAAACAAACTCACCTGTGGACCTTCTTAGAAAAGAGCCAGCTCCTGGGACCTCTGACTTTGCTGCTGTTTGAGATAGCTGGAGACAAAGCCTGCACTTAAGCTAATAATAAATAAAAAATAAACCCTTTTGTCCTTTTAACATCCCAGCTAGACTTTCTGGTCCAGCAAGAAAAGGGATAGCAGGCCCCATTTCCTAAAGACTTGAAGAGCAATGAGACGCAAAGACAGGAGAGAGACACGGCGGATGCTGAAAGAGCCTGAAGATGGATACTGGCAGGGGAGAGCATGAAACTCTTTGATTTTGAAGAGCGACGTAGGCAGAACAGCCAGGATGCAGCTGAAATTGGGAATATGACTCACAGCTACAAATCTTGGCTGGCGTTTGGCAGAGGGCTCGGCGAGCTCTGTGCCACTGCAATATGTGGGCTTGGACGAGCGTGTGTCTCCCGCCAGCAGGAACGCCAGCAGGTTCTCTGGGCACTGCTCGCTTCCAGGTATGATACACAGCTCCTGCCAATAAACCTGCCAAAAACAGATGTGTGTCTTGTGCTGAGACAGGAGGAAGGGCCAAAGTAGAGCCCCTTGGAGGAGACCTCTCTGGTGGGGCAGGCGACACCTCTGATGCAGATCTTGCCTAGAGGGGAAGGGTGTGTTATTTGTTTATTTTGTTTTTCTATCTGGCTTGAAATTGGCTTCTCTGGAGCATGGGGCTTTCAGCACCTTCCAAAAGGTTATTTAATCTTGATTCAGTGGGTGATAATGCAGCATCCAGGATGTGGTTTGGAATAGCTGGCAAAAGTGGATCTCTCTGCATGGTTGGAAATGCTTGCTATGGGTCTTTTGAGCTGCAGAGCACTTCTAGGGTCACTAACTTCACAGACAGAGCCTCCACCCTGGATGAAAAACAAAGGAGAGAGGGAAAACTGTGGCCTTGGCGAATAAAACTGGAAATGGTGTTGGGGCTCCTTCTTAGAAAATGGCTGTGAAAGTTCGTGACGTTTGAAATCCCTTCCCAGGGTTGCGATGCAGGAGGATGCTACATCTCAGTTCAGACAGATGTAGCACAGTTAGGTATAGAAAGGCCTTTCACTGTGGGTTTTTCTCCCCTTTTGAAATCAAAGACGTGAATCAACCTGTGTTCATAATCCAAACACCCAATGCTTTTGAAGTGGTCTAACTCTCCCTCAGCCCTATCCCTACGTATAGGAAAGGATGAAACCTCCCATCCAAATGTCCATGCCCTTAGTCTTGATAGTCTAGTCTTGATATTGATGCCCCGGCTTTGGTGCCACCATGGCCCCGATACGCTGGGTTTCCTCTGCCTGGGTGTCTGACACTACAACATGCAATATCTGCCTTCTCCTGTCATGTTGCTGTTCCCTGAATTTCAATGAGGGCTGCCTGTTGCTTTTTGGGTGGCTTTTTTTTTTTTTTCTTCTTTTTTTCCTTCTGTGATTGCTAGAGGCCACAGAAACACAGTCACAGGCTCATTAATTTTGATCTAACTTCTTCTTAGCTGCCCTCAGAAGGACTGAAATACCGGCCTGGGAAATGTGGCCACCCATGGGGAGGTAGAGGATGGCTCCTTCCTTTCACAGGTAAAGATATATATATATTTTTTTCCTTCCTTGGATGTTGAAGTGCTGAGAGTGCAGCTTTCAAACACACTGATGTTATTAGATTTTGCATGCGGCCCTCAACTAAATATCCTGTGTTTTGTACAGTTCTCCCCAGTCATAGCAGTAGTCCCTGGGAAATGGTTTGCGTTTTCCCCTGAGGAAGGAAGGAAGGAAGGAAGGAAGGGTTTCCCTGCGGTGAGGCTGGAGCCAAAGCATGCCTGGGGCCCAGGGGAGGCTTCACGCTGGAGATGTTGGCTTTGGTTTGGGCACTTACCACCTGGGCCGGCCCAGCCTCCCCCGTGGGCTGAGGACTGAGTCATGCTGCAGGAGGCGCGACGCCGCGGCCTGCGCACGCAAACCTCGAGCGGTCCCGGGGCTCATCTTCGGGCACATCCGAGGGCTGCAGCCGCCAGCCAGCGAGCGCCACCTCCCTATTCCCATGGCGAACCTTACGTAAACGTCTCATCCAAAACCTTTTGTCATCCTTGCCGAGTCCTCCCGCTCTGAAGTCATTGCCGCTTCCCTCCACTCGGAGCTCCTCCAGGACGGTCGGTATTGATGGCCTCACTGGTGCCGACTCCGACTGAATTTTTATTTTCCCTCCTACGCAGCTTCTAGTGGGAGGTGCTGATTCATCCCAAGGCCGGCCTGATCCGGGAGCCGAAAAGGAGTTGGAAAGATCCTCAGTTAGCATCAACACTCCTGTCCTGTGAACGGAGCTGGGGCACTTTACACCAGCGAAGGATCTTTCCCCAGGGATTTTTGCTGTGCGTGGGTATTTCGGGACATACGGTTTCTAAAATGAGTGTACAACAGGCAATATACGTTCTGTATAAATGCCTCTGTTTCATTATTGAGCGTAGGTGATTTGGGGGGGCACATGTTTTCCCACAACATAAAAGTTCATTTTAAAAATACCCTGCTCTGTAGGCTTTCCCTAATGACTATTCTTCCCCACGTTTTTATTAATCAACAGCATATGCCAGCATTTCTTCCTTAAAAGTAAGAACTGGCCCATAACAGAGCATGAAGTAATAAGTTGTGATTAAGACAGGAGCTGGAGCTAACCAAAGCCAGAAACCTCACGGATGAAAGGTCAAACCTTTATTTAAATTGCCTTTGCCGCAACCTGTTTCTTTGCAGGCTCCGTGAATCAAGAAGGGAAGTCTTGTAACCAAAGAACATGCGGCATGGAAAATCTCACCTCGGTGCAAGTTGGGCAAAGCCTTATTAGCGCTAGAAAGTAGGTTCTTGTAAGGGGAAGCGTCAGTCAGCCTTGGGGCAGGCAACGTTATCCGTAACAACGGCGACTCGAGGTGGGAAGCAGAGCGCAGGGCCGGGAACAGCTGTTAAATGGGTGCTAAAAGCAGCACCTCTGGCCAGAGGCGCAGAAGGATCCTGCGATTAAGAGCGCTGAGGTGGGGAGAGGGGAGAGCTCGTGTCAGTGCCGCCCCCTGCAACTCGTTTGCAGCGCGACCTGAGCAAATGGGTGTATTTCTGCATTGCTAGCAGCTGTTCTGCATGGCCGAAAGCGTCAAGGGAAGAGTAAGTGGGCAGGGGATTTACTGCTGCATCTCTGCCTGACAGCAGCTCCCCTGAAAGGGCTGTACTTGGGCACTGAAATCCCATGTTTCTGGCCCTGTGGCGCATGGAAAAGTGACTTGCTGCCTCTGCTCTGCGAAGCCGGCGTGTTTTGCCAGCCTTGTCCCCGACCGCCTGGAGCGGCGGCACCTTGGGGAGCGCCTGGTCGCACGGGCACAGGCGGGAGCCGAGGCCGGGTACGCCGGAGGGGCACCGGGCAGCGTGGAGGCAGAGCAAGCGGCGAGGGAAGCAGGCGGTCCCGCTCGCATGGGTTTTGCCACGTGAGAGCTTGGAGCGTCGCTTGGAGCCGCTTCGACGGCCTGGGGGGCCTTGCTGCGGATGGCGGTGGATCAGGCTTGCAGTTTGGTCACGCGCAGGACGAGGATCAGACCAGTTCCCGGGCCCCTTCCTCGCGGTGCTTGTGCTCGGGGAGACGAGCTGTCAGCAGCGCCCAGCCTGCCGCGGGGAGAAAGAAATTAAGCAGATTAAGCACAGACACCCCTTGGGCAGAGTTTGAGCGTGTCAGGCGCCTTCGCCAGGCATGTCCTCCTGGCGGGGACGAGGCCGCTAATGCTGTTGGGCCGAGTCAGCACCGCTTGCAAGGCCCTGGAGTGTGTGGCAGGTCGCGCTAGGGATTTATGGCCCTGTTTGGGCGGCGGGGAAGGAGGTGCTGAAGCCGTTGGTGAGGAGGAATTGGCTGTTTTCGTCTGTGGGCGAAGAGGAGGAAGGCTCAGCGCCTTGTACCGCCAGCCCCGGGTTACGACTGGATGCTGGGCTTCTCATCGGGGCTTGCACCGGCGCACGCGGGTTTTTTTCTCACCAAAGTGTTTAAAATGCTTTCTGCTCAGCCTTTAAAACTCTGCAAAAGGAAAGCCTGTGGCCTGCCTGGTGCCCAGCCCAAGGTGCTGAGCGCCCCAGGGAGGACCAGCAGCACCAGCTCCCTGGGTCCGCGCTGCCTCTGCCAGGTCTGGGGAGGGAGGCGGTGGCAGGTTCCCGCGCTGGCGCCTCCGCACAGCAGGTCCTGGCTCTTGGCATCTCTCGGTTTCCTGGAGGTTTAAGCTTGAAAGAGGGGTTTTTCTGCGCTTCTTTGCCAGCTCTGTGCTGGCTCTGCATCCCTGGCAGGGGGCCACCGCGCGTTGCAACGGGCTTCGCCCGGGAAAGCTGCGGAGGCTGACGTGTGCCACGGCTGGCAGGGATTTCCTCCGGGTCGAACATCGGCAAACGTGCCCATTGCTCGCTGCCGGGGGCTGGCTGCAGCGAACCGCCGCTGCTAGTGCTGCGCGTCGCTCCTCGAAAAGCGACGATCCTCCGGGGAGCGCAACGGCGGCCCGACATCTGCTCCCGGGCACGGGAAAAACCCCGTGGCAGAAGGGCGGTGGGGCCCCACGAGCCGGGAGCACGGCGCCACAAAAGCAACGTCTCCTACGAGTCCTGCGTTGCCAGCGCGGTATTTTGCGTAGGAATTGTAACAATCAATCATCTGCCTCTGGGGAATCGTCCCTTCGTCCCAAATATAGGTAGTTATCTCCTTACCCAGGAGGGAAAAAACTCGCGCGTTTACTGCAAAGCCTGAAATGACAGGCCGGGGATGCGCCCTCTGGTCCTGGCTCTCAGCTGGTGTCACTTGAAGGTAGTCGCTAACGCCAGTGAACTAGACAAATTTACGCCGATGGAGGATCTGCGAGGTATCTGCGGTTCCCAGGGCTGCCTTTAAACCTAAGCCTCTTAAGCCTTTCTCATCAGTATGCAGCGTTTCGCACAGAGCCTAAAAGACTTAAAATCACGGTGCACAAAAAAGGGGTTTCCTAGCGGGAAGGGATCTTAGCGAAGCCGCCTCTTGCGTCTGGGGACTTCACGCTCTCCTTTCTCACCAGGTCTTTTTGCAGCTGGTTTTTGCTTTTAGTGCCAGTGTAAAAGGCTATTGAAAATTTATTTGGCAATTGCTTTCACTGAAGTGTGTGAGTACCAGTGTCACCAAATAGACCTCAGCGCTGTGCTTCAAGTCTGAAATTACGTGCAAGTGCATAATGAGATTTTTTTTTTCAGTACAGACATAGTCAGTAGTAAAAAGTTTCCTTTAAAATCATTACAGTCTGTTGCAGAAATCTATATATTTTTATCTTACAAAATTGAAATTTGCCTCTCCGAAATTTCCATAGCACTACCAACCTCAGAACAATATTATTCTTACCAAACTGAACCCTTGCTGGGAGTTGAAATGCTATAAATATTTAAAGCAATAAATTACTAAGTAAGCCAGCCTTGTGCCCCAGTCTGTAAATATGAACTGGAACATAAAGTAGTTGACAAAATGCAGGCGGAAACGCTGCATGGGACCATTTCGTTGCCCAAATGAAATTATTTGCAGCGCAAAGGCAGCTGTAAAAGCTGTTCTTGTTTAACGATAAGTAAAACCCGGAATAAGAGGGCAATTTCCATCCCGTCTGCAGGCTGTTCTTGTTGCGCGAGCCCCCGGCGTTTTCCCAAACGGGACCACAAGCGTGGCTGCCTGCGGGCTTCCCCCGCCCGGGCTTCGCGTCTGGGTGTGCAGCGCCCGTCGGCCCGGGCTGGGGCGAGAGGCCCCACGCGCTCCCGGCGCGATGCCCGCCTGCGGGGCCTGTCTGTCCCAGGCAGGAGGGTGCCGGGGCGCTAATAAATCCCCCCTCGAGGCGGGGGGAGGCTGCTCCTGGGTGAGCCAGGCAGTGTCGTGATGGCTGCTGCTGGGGGAGGCTTTAGTCATAGCCAAATTCATAAAGCCGTGAGTAACCGTTTAAGGGCTTTTGGAGCTTCGGTGGGCTCCGGGCTGCGTTTCAGCTTGGTGATCAGTCAGTCTGGAGCGGCGCACTTTAACCGCAGCTCCAGCACGCCGTTTTCTGACGCCACAAATCAGAAACCGATGCTTGGGTGAGAAGCGGCAGCACGGATAAAAGGAAGAGACTTGTGACGAGAAACGCTCTGCTCCGCAACGGCACTAAGCAAATTAGGACCGACTCTTGCAAGAGGGCAGGAATGTGCACTTTGTTTTGGGCCACAGTCACGGATGCCCAGATTTCCCACGGATGTCAAACCAGTGTAACTGCAAGAGATGAGCTGTGCTTAGTGTCTGGAGCAAGTGAGCCCGGCCGACACGCTGTCGGGGAAGGGCATGAGAAGGGGCAGCGCCTTGTAGCGTTGAACGTGCGGAGAATGCAATATGGAAAAATTGTCCTCAGGTCTGCAGACGCCAAAGGCTTGCTTTTTAGCCTTGGTCTGCTTCCTCCCTCGGGTACCTGTGTTTTGCGGGGGGGAGGGTTGTTTTATTATTTTTCTGGTGCTATCTTTACAGCTTTTGTAGGCTGTGAGTGCCTCTGCAGGCCCTGAGGGGTTCGATCAGCTGGCATAAGGCTTTTTCTAGAAGACCAAAGGAGCGTCTGTGCCTATATTTTAATATTCCTTAAGATCTATGACATGTCTTAGAGGCATATTTTAAACCTCTTTTCAGTTTGGCTATGTAAAACTTGGCTGTTTCTGTGGTATAGATACAGCACAGAAGAGCTGGAGTAAGGAGAGAGAAGAGGGTTACAAGTGGGCAAAATCCTCTTTTGTGAAAGAATAAGGTGAAAGATAGTTCAGAAGAGAATCAACCTGAACTTTTGAGGCTCTCTTGGTTTTGAAGAACTATTTTATAGGATTTTTTAGATTTTCTTTGGAAAAAAAAAGCTTTGAGACTAGAGACTAGTAGTTGGTTTTTAGCAGGTGTTTCAGTACTGCCTAAGAGCAGCTGGCATGAACCAGATCCCCCCCGTGTGAGGTGCTATTTAAACACAGAGGGGAAAACAACTGCTCATGCTAAAGAAATCACATATCTGTATCGCACAGGGTCTCTTCACAGCTCTTGAGTGGAATTCAGTTTGCTGGTGGTTCACTGCTGTTCATGGTAAAGTCCGTGTGCTAAGGACACGTGCAGTGACAGGCGTGTTTAACCTTCTGAGGATATGGGGGAAAATGTCCCAAAAATATTTTGGTGGAGGCAAAAGGAGATGCGTGTTGTAGACTTGAGCTGGAAGCTGGTTACTGTGCAAACAGAGACTCAAGTATTTTTATGTATTGGTGCGTGCAGGTGACTTGCATCCCGTGGACCCTTCTGCTAAGAACAGGAATTTTTGGACACTGTTTTGGGTGACCAAGTGGCTAAACCAGATGTGCAAACGGAGCACCCGTCACAAGCAACAAACTGCAGCAGCCCCAGCGCGTGCGAGCAGAGGCCGCTGCAGGGCGTGTGGGGAAGCGTTTCGTCTTTCTAATGGCAGCATCGTTGCACCTCCCATGGATTCGGCTCAAGCAGACACTGTTCCTGTTACCTCTACCCTGGCTCTTCTCAAATCCTCCTGTAGCCAGGCAAGCAAGCCCCGTCCGTCAGCATCACGCTAGGTGCTCGCTGTGGGCTAGGTAGCCTTTGCTCAGGATGAAGGAGGGGGCCTGAACGCGGTCCTGTCTGCCCCCTCTCACAGCAGCTTTGGCTGGAGGTGGCAAAGATTCCCAGCGTGTATGTGCACCCTCCAAGGGTTGCTCTGCTGGGTTGGGGCCCCTCTCCGGACGCAGCACAGACGAGCTCCCCTGAGCACCAGCCTGGTCTCTCTCCAGTGGAGGCAGCTGGTGGATTTTAACTCCTCTGAAGTCACTGCTCTGCTGCCATACGATCAGGGAGCTGAGCTAGGCACCTGATGCTGCTTGATAAGATACACACACATATATATGCCAATGTCTAACAACAGCAAAGTCAATGTATCTGTGCGACCCCATGATCTGTTACGTCGCAACAGGCATTGAATATGCATAGATCACTGAAAGGATTTTCACTGCCCTTAACGAAGCTGAAGAGATGACATCCCTTGAGGCGCTGGCTTTTCAGATTTGACTGGTCTTTTTCTCCAGATCCATCCCCTTAGCACCTTCTGAATGAAAGAGATGAGTTTGTTCATGAAACGGGCTGCAGGATTTTCATTCTGTGAAAACTAATTGGCATCCTAGAATGAAGATAATCCTACCAGCACGTCCAATTAGAGGAGAACAAACCCCATATTCCCAGAGCAGTCTCTCCTCAATTAGAAGGAACTCGGAAACAGGCAGGAAAACTCACTCGTCATCCTTTGAAATTCAAATTTCCAGCATGAGCCAAATGTGTATTTTCTAAAGCGTTTGTATTTGAGAGAATCCAGCAGGATAAATGCTGTTTATTCGTAATGTGATAGATTGTCACAACATTGTGAGGCGTGTATGTCACTGCACTGCAAGTTCTGACGCATCTGAAGAAGTGAGGTTGAGGTGCGCTGTTCACAACCCATCAAGTGAAATATGCCACTGCCTGCCGTAATCCTGACTTCTTACTGCACTCGGATCTCTTTCCTGATTTGATGGGAAACTCATGCCAGCTGATACCTGACAGTAAAAGCCCGTGTGAAGTGACATTGTTTTGAAAATATAGGCTGGCCTAAATCATTGCAGGCAAGATGCTTAGCATCTCTCTCGGTCCGGTTTTCCAGCACTGACGCAGCAGTCCTTTGGACTGTGCTTTGAAAACCTGCCCCGGGCGCTGAAGATGCAATGAAATAATTCTCCTCTATTTCTGTCCCTGCTTCTGTCGCAGGCCTCTTGTGTGACCTTCTGCAAGGCTTGAAGATCTTTGTAGCCTCGACTCTGATCCAGTCTGAAGGTATTAATGTTTGCTCCCAAGAGTTCCCAATGTAACTGACGGCAAAATGTACCCCAGCAGTGCTTTAACATCTTCTATCAGCTGCAGATATAGGATTTCTTGCTTCTGAGAGGTGCTGGAAAGATCAGCCCCCCCCAAGGCTGAGGTGAGGGAGTGTTTCAGAGAAGTCTTACACAACAAATATAAACAAACCCGCCTGCACAGAGGAAGACTGAAGCGAAGCCCTTGGCGATCATTACTGCAGTGCAAGGAATACATTTGCAGCCATGTGAGCCTGGGGTGCAGGACTGGTTCATCTCAACTGCCTCTTCCGCCGCAAGAAGGTTTCTGTAGTGGTTGGTGTACCAGCTATCAACAGGACTTATGCAATCCAGGTACTTAGTACGAATATCTCGCAGGTACTAAAATAGCCCAGCTATCTTTATTCAGCATCTTTTATCACTTGTCCATTTTGACTGTCATATCAAAGTTAGGTATAGCCAGCCAAATGCTGGAATAAAGCAGCTATACGAGGATAACCATGCAGTGCTATTTATATGCCTGGGGAAGCGGAGAACGTTTAAATGGCAAATGTTTCACCTAAAATTCCTCCTAGTGAGCAGCAGAGTAGGTTGAGGCCAAGCTGAATCCTCACACAGTCAGGGACATGTGCCCTTGGAGCCAGTGAAGTTCTTTGCTGTCTTTTGAATTGGGCTCTCAACTGTACCCAGTGCAGGCTGGTGACTTCCAGAGCAGCAGCTCCCTGTTGAGAGGGGTCTTGTCGTATAGCTGCTATCGGAACCACCTGAGGGAAGCGGAGCAGGAGAAAACACAGAAAATATTGTGGTGTTAATTTGCTTGTAATGGTGGCCCAAGTAACTGGGTTCTGTTCTTTTGCAGAAATTGTAGCCTGAGTGCAAGGTGAATGAGGTATCTGGCTTTGCCTCCTGGAGCCAAAGGCTGTCTTCTGAAACAAGCTTAAAATGGAGCTTCAGTTCCTGTACGCACAGATGCTGCTGCATGTAAGTGTTACTAGAGTGCTGTGTCCTTGTGCCCCATTTCATACGTTTCAAGGATATATGGTTATAGAGACCTGGCACTGTAAGCAAGAATGGAGAGAATGCCATTGCAATACATAGATCCATCGTCCTCCATGAGCAGTAGCAATTAGAGGGCCACCTGCCCAGTGCTGTTTTAAAAAGAGTGATTGAAAAACACACATAAATAGGAGATGGCCCTCCAAGAGTTAATGAAAGGGAAAACAAAACAAGTCCTGGTCCTACAGCGTCTCTGCCCGGCTCTGAATGGAGCCGGGAGGAGTGTTCAGGCTCGCTCTGCAGCGCGCTCCTCACGGCTTGTCACTTAGGCTTTCCAGTCCCCGTTGGGACAGTGGGGGCTGTTAAACTTCATCTCTCTAGGTTCATTCTGGCTCCCAAGAGCATAACCACAGTAAATAAGAGGTTTGCCTGGGGAGATGCATCCTAAGAGCAGTGGTTTCCTCAGGAAAGCTCTTAAGGAGCACCGCGTGTCGTTCCCTCATCGGATGGCATAAGTGATCAGATGCAGAAGGGGGATGAAACTGGACCGCTCTAACAGGGATCGCTTCCCCGTGATGCTTGGCTCCCGGGTTCGCAGTGCAGCGCACAGGGGCAGCACGGAGTGGGATGAAAGGGGCAGGCACCTTGCAGGGAGAAAAGGTTGCCACAGCGTGCGAGAAGACTTTGCTCAGAAAGGCATAAGGGAACGCAGGGGCTGATTTCCTCTGGAAGAGTTTTCGGAGGGGGTGGATTACTCTGCCTCCCCCCTGCTCTGCTGTGAGTAGGTGAATATGTAGCATCCCCTGAATAGGGGGGAGAAGAAACCAGGATGCAGCATCCCCTAAACTGGAGAAAGGGGCAGGGTGGCTCTGCCTTTTCCTTTCCCGAGATGGTGGGGGGTTTTTTTTGGGGGGGGGAGGCGGTTAGGAAGGAAGGGAGAAGACGCTCTTGCTCTCGCAGCCCGGGGGGAAAGTTGCCCCGTGCTGGAGAGCGGGAGGAGGCGGCTCCTCCCCGGGCCGTGCAGGCAGCGGCGGAGGGGAGGGCAGGGGGCTGCCCGGCAGCCGCGGGGGAGGCCGGCGGAGGGAGGGAAGGAGGGAGGGAGGGATGGAGGGAGGGGGCCGAGGCGGGTCCCGCGGCTGCGCCCCTGTGCGGAGCGGGGCAACGGCCGCCCTCCCGCCGCGGGCGGCGGCGGCGCCTCCGCCTCCCCCGCGGGCCCCGGGGGCTCGCGGTGACGCAGGCTCCCGGCGGGGCCCCCCGCCCGTCTACCTCCGCCCCCGCTCCCCGCTTTAAATAGCGGCGAGCGGCGGCGAGGCGAGCCGTGCCGCGCCGCGCCGAGCCGAGCGGGAGCATGGCGCCGCTGGCGCTGCTCAGCCTCCTGGCGGCCGCCGCCCTGGCAGGTGAGCGGGGGGCGCGGGGCGCGCGCGCGGCGGGTGCGGCCGTTGGAGCCGTTGGGCGCCCGCGCTGCGCTGCGCTGAGCTGAGCTGAGCTGAGCTGAGGGGGGGCGGGAGCGCGGGCGCCTCTTCGGACCCCCCCCCCCCCGGCCCCGGCGGTGACGCCATCGGCGAGGGGGTGATGTCACGCTTGCCCGCTCTGCGTCACCGTGGCTGTCGGGCGGGGAGGACCCCCCGGCGCCGGGTCTCCCCTCAGGCCCAGCTAGGGGTGCGGCGGGCCGCGGGGTGGGACGCGGCGCAGGGCAGGTACCCCGGTGCAGTAATGCCTGCGTACGGCCCGCGCCGACTAAACTTTGCGTTTGGGGTTTCTGGGAAAGCTCGAATGTTAGTCCCGAAGAGAGGCAAAAATAGGTAAAGCGGCGTGAGGAGCCGCCGGGCAGCCTTCCGTTGGCGTGTCTGGAGGCTGCCCCTTTCCCCCCGCCGCGCAGCGCCGAGCTCCGCCGAGGTCCTTCGCTGCGCCGTGTGCCGCTCTTGCGCTGAAGCGCTTGGCCGTTTTCCTCTGCTGCCTGCGAAGAGGATAATCAGTGCTGTGCGCTAAAGGAAAAGTGAACCTTTTTCTCATGCTGCTCAGAGGCTAAGCAGCTATTTTTAGTTTTTTTTTTCCCCCAAGACAACAGCTATGTTTCTTTCCACAAAGACTCTTCAGTATAATTTTATTCAGAGAGTATATCTAGTTTTTGCCAGATAATTCTGATTACTAGGAGGTGATTTTAAAGTAGTAAGTCTACAGCTTTAACTAACATTTGTTCTTTGCATGCAGCATTAAATATTAAAACCAAACTGTGAAATTAAAAAACACAATAAGATGAGACAATCATTTAGCTTTGTAGATCTTATGCACGCTGCATAATTTCTCCCAACAATCAGTGTAATTCTGGGTCGAGTAGTTCAGCTTTAGGTATATTAGAAGCCTTCAGATGGAAACCTGTCAGGACTTATACAGAAACACAATAAAGCTGCAAAAAGTAATTGCCCTCAAGTATCTTTATTGTAATAAATAATTAAATGGGGGAGGGTGGAAGGTGGGGAGAAATCCCACCCTAGCGAAGCTCATCAGACTTGTTCCACAGACCTAGTGGGATTTCTTGTCAAATATTTGTATGTGTTTATGCCATCAAACTGGTCAAATTCCTCTCTATGCCCATTTTGGCTGTTTTGCTTTCATGTGTCAACCAGAATTCACTAAGCTACAGTACTAAGGAGTTTGTGTGGGGGTTAGGAGTCAGCGATAACATTAACTTCAAGAACTTTCTAGTGTTCCCTCTTCAAATCAATGTGCTAAAGTTTCCATGATCTTTGCTATGAAAGGTTCTTGCTGGAAATTTTGATCAGGGATGGCAGCAGTATTCTGAGTCATCAACATTAATGAAAAAAAGCTACTTAGGGATTAAAATAGCAGGGACCTATCAGGAGATTTGCTCAGTCTTGGAGATGCAAGCAAAAGCCATGTGGATTTGTCCTGCATTATCTTCACAGTCTGCATTTCTCACCCTCTTTAGCGATCCTCCTTAGTTCTCAGCATTTCTGCAAAACCAGATAATGTGACTGTAACGGCCCAGGCAGGTTTGGCTCAGGAGGTGGACACGTACCCACAGCTTTGTTTTGTGGTCTGGTATCCCCTTTCTGGGCAGAGGAAGGGTTTCCTTCTCTGGACGTGCCCTACCTTGGTTTCCACCACAAAACCCAGGAGCTGCCGCGGCTGCCGTGTCCCTGCTAGACTGTGAGCCGTGAGCGGGGTGGGCGCTCTGCAGCCTGACGGTGTCAGCAGTGCCGGGGCTGTCACTTCACCCTGAGTGTGTGTGGAGGGGAAGGCAGAGTGCCCTTCGCCCGCTTTCCTCAGCTGGCAGCGGGCCCGGGGGTTAGCGCTGCCAGCAATGGTGTAAAGTGGGGCGTGCTGACTCCCCCAGGGCTTCCTATCGCAGCTATAGCACAGCAGCTGCCTCGGTGTATTATTTCAGGCTCCGGGATGGATTTAATATTCATCTTGTTCCTCCAGGCAGGGTAATGTGACATATGTCCAATATTCTTGGTTTCTTAAGCTACTGTTGTGATAGCCCAATGCTTCCTCTTTGCATGTGCGCGTTGGCTTTCATTGCTGAACAAGCACTTGCTTAATGGTCATTAATCTCTCTGTTAATCTCCTTGGAGAGACTGGAGTTTTGGAATGACAGAGCAAAGCTAGTCAGCACAGCCTGACTTTGCGTTCACGTACCACTGACGCAGCTCTCGGGAGGCAGACCAAAGTTGGCATCTCTAATAGCACAAAGACATTTTGAGGCTTGTCTGTTCTGTGTTTTATCACATCAAACAGATGCAACTCGAAGGAGATGTGCTGTGGCAGGATCATTATCAAGGACAAAATCGGATGTTTGCTTTTGTGCCTCTCCTGACTTCTCATGGGCTAGACAACAGGAGCTGTTGTAAACTCGCCAAGGTGGGCAGAGGCAGTGGAGTGGGTCATCCCCTCTGCTTATGCACGAGTGGAGGCTATAAGCAGCTCTTGCCACAGGAGATGTGATAGGAGCAGTACCTGCAACCCCTGTGGGATTTGGAGAATGTCTTTTTAGTGGATAACATGTAGAAGGGACATTGCTGCCGGTCTCCTGCCCCTGGAGATAAGTGCTTCCTTGTTCTTCATGCTCAGATGGAGGATGCAGGCAGGTTAGACTGCAACAGCATCAGTACCGTGGTGGTTATTTGCGAACTAGGTTAGTAAATAAAGTACGCTAAAGCCTATCTCCGTCAGCACTGGAATGCTAAAAATGAAGGAGAGGTTTGGCTGTATATAGCACCATCTCCCCCGTACACCACCTGGTGTTCTGGGGAAATGATCTAGTAGGGGTGTAATGCTATTTTTAGGGGAATCCCTTCTGTGCTATCCAAGCGTGGGATCCTTCTGTGGTAGCAGTTGCTCACGCAGAGGAGAGGCAGGCACTGGAGAAGTGTATTCCTTGCCGCATCTGTGTCTTGGGTGGAAGGAGGGGGCAAAAATAGAGAGCAGTAGAAATATGAAGTGTTATTACTGTATCGTGTCCAGTTATTACACACAGAGTCAATGCCAAAGGGGATGCCTCCTTCCTCAGCAGACCCAGCAAAGTGCAAGGCCACAAGCTCCTCTCTGCTTTGCAGGAAACCTCCTGAGGGCAGTCTCAACTTTTCCTGCCATGGTGTAAGAGAGGGTAAACTGGCCCAATCATCTCCATAATCTGCTGTGTGTCCATCCGTTAGAGATGATCTTTCACTGTTGTAAAGCCCACCAAAGCAGTATTGTAGAGAAGATGATACTTGGATTTAAGATGATGGTGACTCATGTTAGAAGTTCGGCATCCTGCCCCAAGCTGTTTGTTCGGGTACTGTGACTATTTACTGTGTGGTAAGTCCATGAAGCAGTGCTGCAGCAATCCTTGCCTCTGTACGCTCCTACGTGGCTGGCAGACTGGCTGAACTTCACTTCTGCAGATCTCCAGGTGAAGGAGGATCGACATGGCTTATTAATGTGCAGCAGCCAAGCTCATTAACCAGTAGGAGATCTATGGCAGAATAAAGCAACATGAAGGTTTCGCTTGCAGCTTCTTTCCAAAAGAAATTACCTTGGACCAAGTGCAGTAGAGCTAGCGCGGGGAGGTGTTAAATACCCCAAGTGTCCTCGGGACAGAGGGAGGGACCGGTTGGGCCACTTCCTTCCCCCAGGGTCTTTTCCCCTGGGATATGATTTTTTTTGCCCATCTCTTGTGATAATGGACCACTTGGCAGAGGCATTGAAGGGAAGCATTCCTGTACCTTCCTGGCTCTGTCCTCTTTCAGGGAGGCTCCTGCTGTCCAGGTGAGACAGGATTTCTCCAGTAGGATTGGGACAGTAGTTGCTTTTCAGCTTGAAGATTACTCTCCTGTTGAGGAAGTGACCTGAGCTCCTTGCAAAAGCCAAAGGAGTTTTTGAAGTGAAACTGGGCCTTGTTTGTTTCCTCCTCTATTACCATCAAAGAACCAACTTGCTGAAAAGCTCTGTTCTTGGAATTTGGGTACTGCTTTCTGTTCTCATGGTGCATATTCGTTTTATGCTAGAAATGTCAGCATGCCTCTTCTCATGTTAGGCTATGGCTTTATGCTGCTTGTCCTTGAAGAAGAAAAGATGTAATGCAAATGTGTCTTGTTCGACTGCCCTGCCAGCCCAAAATTCAAGCAGGCGGTCTCATCGGGCCGATCTGACTGAGATCTCCTGTCAGTGATGGTTATGGTTGTTGCCAGGATTAATGGCTGTAATAACTTATTTTTCTTGTAGGTGTCAGTGCAGTTCCAGCAGAAAAAGACCATATTGAAGAAATGGTGAGTAGCTATATGTCAAAGCAAATTTCAGCAAATAAGTCGCATGTTTTCCACTGTTCTGGCTCCAGGCTTGTTTTTAAACTCTCAGGATAATGTTATTTTTTCCCCTAAGGGTAAACTTTAAGAGATCATCACTGATGTGGAACTCGGAGTCCCTTTAGCGAGCAGAGGATACCCTACGTGTGTCTCTGCATTTGAAAATGGAAGTTAGCTTCTTGAGTCAGTTTGGTACTCTTCAAATTGTATGTTTTACAGCTGCCTGCAAAATGATCTGAAATATTGCTCAACAGTGCACGGAGTCGGATTGTAAGAAGTGAGGTGGCAAATTTGAAGAAAGGTGAAATATTGGGAAATACCTATGGCTAGTAACTATGTAATGAGCTTTCTAAGGCAAGCCTCAGATCTCTTTCTTTGGAAAGAAGTTCTTAATCTATTTGAGGAAATAAATGCCATTGGGTGCTCTCACAGTCTGACATCAGGCCCTCTCCCTTGGTTTACAGAACAATAATTCAAATTAGTAAACACCTGCAAATAACTGAAAACTGTTAAAAGGCAGGCTGCCATACAAATGTTTCCTCACGTACTCCCTTCCAGTCCCCCAGATTGTCAGCCTAAGGAGTGTGGTGTGTCATTGGGGATCTGGTCACTCACAACCGGAAACTTCAACACCTGAAAATCATTTTGCATTAGTTTGTACAGAAGAGCTATTTTAGTGGGAGGTTAGATTTAGAGGTGGTTGTGACGCCTTTCTAAATCAATCAATTTCTTCTCCTTCTGGAAAACTCTCCAGTTGAATGTCAAGTGCTGAGAGAGGCAGGGCTTGCAGCACAGACAAAGGTACTTGGAAATCCTCAGAGTGAAATCTTGAAATACTTTGTGAAGCACATGGCTTTCAAAGGCTATAAAGGTGTTTTTTTGGTTTATTGGCAATCCAAGTAATACTTCTGGTAAGGCCTTGTTGGGCAGGTCCTAAAGGATGATGCTCATGTATCAAACGTGTGTTGTGTTGATTATTTTTTTGAAAGGTCTCATTACCACATGTTTGACTTGTCTTTGTACTGAATAGGATGTTTAATATTTAAAAAACATACAATAGGAGCCTGTTATCTGTGCGAACAAAAGAGGAGGGAAAAAAGAGGTAATGAGTATCCTCCTCTTACTGATGTGCAAGTGAGGAGCAGAGTGACTGACTTGCCTAAAAACACAGGAAGTCCTGGTAGAGCTAGGGATTACTCAAAGCTCGTAAACTTTAGCCTCAAATCTAACCCTAAACTGGTCTTCCCCACTAATTTATTACATCACTGGCCAGAAGCAGGATTTCCATTTTCACCATGACAATTATTTTCTTCATTTTTGTTTCTTCTAGGTAACACAGTGTATAGTAGAAGTTCTCTCCAATGCTCTGTCGAAGCCAAATGCACCACCAATTAATCCTGAGTGCAAAGAAATCCTTAAGAAGAGTAAGTACAACTTTATCTGAACTTGTGAAAGGAATCTGGTAGATACCACTGTTAATTTTATAAACAAATGTTCTCATTTTGCAGGATAGAAGCATTCATCATTTTAATTTCATATATAAGAATAGTATCTTGGAAGTTAAGTACTTCATGTTGTTATTCATGATGTTCCATTGCTTTGTCTTGCAAGACAAGACACTGTCTTGTCTTTTACAAGCTCATCATCTCAATTTAAGAGTCAAAGAACTTCAGACTTGTTCATGTTGTTGCCAAGTGCAAATAACACGAATAGTAATTTTTTTTCCCTCCCCCTAAACCTAGAACTCTGATTTTGCAATGGCCATTAAGTGATTCATTTTTATTTCTAAGGTCCACCTGGTGTTACATGGGCAAGTTAGGAATATTCTTGCAAAATATGAGTTTCAGCATTAGACCCTCTTGTTGGTAACTTTGAGAAAATAAACTTGCAAATGGATTCTGTCATGTGTGAACTGGTGAACTGTTATTTCAGCCCATGTGAATCTGGTGCCTCCTAATTTCAGTCTGAGAATTCTTACCGCCTTCTGTTTCCTGTCTTGCCCAAAGAGCAAACGGCCTTATCTGGTAACTTCAGGGACTTTTGGCTAACACTTGCATGGCTCTCTGCACTTAAGCCATCTTCAAAGTCTGAGGAAAGTAGGTAATCTCTTCAACTAGCCCAGGAGATCAACAAATGTGTCTGGGTTTGGACCAGATGCTGAGCCCATCCCAGAATAACTTCCTCTTAAATCAACAAGGCTCCTGCATCTGGTGGCAACTGAACCGGTGCCCAGCGCGGGAGAGGGAGTCTCTCAATTAGGTTGTAACGAGCCCTGAAACTATGAAGTTTGTGGCACTGTTTCAAGAGCCCTGGAGATGTGCACTGAAAATTTCCTTTGGGAGTCCTCATTGCCAACAAGCTCTTTCCTACAGCATGGTATTTAGCTGCCTCGATGTATAAACCTGTTTGCATGCTTGATTACTGGCTGTAGTGAACCATGGCCAAGTTTGACGCTGTGCAAAACTGCAAAATCTACATACTTCTTTTCTGTCCAGCATATTATTTATTTGATTACAGAACAACAAACAGACTCTTGAGCTTACCTGCCAGCAGAAGCAATAATGAAACCCATAATCTGTATTCTGCTTATTTGTAGATGAAATTATGCATGGCCCTAATACAGTAATTGGAAGAGGGTGGCTTTCAGGGCTTTAGGAGGACGTGTGTGCCATACCTGGGATATTTCATCAGGATGTTTTACACCAAATGAACAAGTGATAATTTGTATCTAGCTCAGGCCAAGTTTCGAGGAGATCGGGACTATCGTCATAAGGCATTAAGCCTTATGACACTGTGTTAGTTTCAGATAAACCTGTCTGTTGTCCCTCTTTTGGTAAATGAAAACACTGGAAAGAGAGGGTAAGGACCTTTTTTGCCCTTGGACAGATCTCTTCTAAGAATACCAAATAATGAGAAGATTTTCAGAAACAATGATCTAACTTTAAATATCTGTGAAGCTATTTTCTGAATTTTTAGAATTTGTGACCTACTTCTGATGTCACTCAGACCACAGTGAAGCAGAAATATCTTCATAGAAATATACTGTTACTGTTGTGGTCAGAGTCAGACCGCAAAATTTAGCATTTTGGAAATAGTGGAAGGTGCATGATTTTGATTAAACATAACTGCTGCAAAGTGACAATTTTCTTTCATTTTGGTGCAATCAATTTAGAACTTTTAAAATTTGATAAAAGCATATTTACACCACACCTCAGATATTTTTGAGCAACTTGAAATAAATGGTTGGCTTTTTTTGTGAATAAGTATATGTGATAGTTAACGCCTGACTTTCAAAAAACTGAACACAGCTCCAGATCCCATTGATTTTTAATGGGAATGAGAGTTTAGCACTAAAAATAGTAACTATTACAAATACATACAAAAGCCAAAGAAGAAATATAATTCTGGAAATGTCAATGGAACTTTTAAAATACCAAATTAAATGAAAATTAATTAACACTTTTCCAGACAAACATTCAAAACAGAAGACAATGACAAGCTTTAAAAGTAGAATTAAAAAATTAGTTCTTTCCATATCTTTTTGCTACTTTGGAAAGCCAGTTATCTATTTAAACTGAAATGCTTCAGCATAGAGTTAGAATACTTCATTAAGCTACTTTTGTTATTGTAGGTGGCAAAAATGACAGAGATAAAAATGAAGACAAACAACTCGAAATGAGGCATTTGAAAGACCCAGCAGAGAATGAAGAACATCATATTGGGAGTATGGAGAAAGAACAAAGTCAGACTGAAATGGAATCTAAAATACATATGAAAGGAAGTGACGAAAAGAAACTTGGTCGCGAGGAAGATAAAAGTGAGGAAGAGGAGGATGGACACGACATATCCGTTCACGAGGCTCATGAAGACAGAGTCCATGCAGAAGAAAAGAAACACCATCAGGAGATCAGAAAAGAGGATGAGAATAGTTACTACCGGGAAGAAGACAGCAAAGAGAGCAGGCATCACGATGAAGAGGCGGAGCGTGCCGTTCTCAACAAGAAGTCCACGAGCACAGAGGAATTCTCTGATGCGAATGATGAACGTCCCATGGGCCAGGCACATTCAGAGGAGAGAACACAAAGTCCTGACAAGAGAATTCATGAGGGGGAAGAAGAAAGAAGTGAAAAATACCATCATGAGTCTAAGGAACATGATTCCTCCCATCAGCAGGATCGTGAAGAATCTGACGAGAGCGAAGAAGCAGAGGAGGAAAAGCAAGCCTACGAACCAAAACATTACTACAGGAAGCACAGAATGGGTGACTCTGAAGAGAAGAGAGGCCGTAGTGGTGAGAAAGAGAAACTAGCTGAGGAATCAAATGCAGAGGAGGGCCGTCTCTGGGACAGAAGGAACCACCATCAGAAACACCACCAGGAAGAGTCTGAGTGGCATCGTGAGGAGAAGGGAGGTTATCGTGAGAAGCTTGGGTCTGAAGAGGTGGAGGAAAAGAGGTACACGAATCGGGGAAGTGAGGAGCGCAGGGAAAGATGGCAGCAGAGTGAAGAGAGCAGCGAAGAGGAAAGTAAGAGGCATCGCCAAAGTGAAGGAAGTAATGAAAAATGGCATGAGGAGAGGAGACACCATGATGGATCACATGAGGCAAGGAGACACCATTCTGAGGGAAGGACATATCGTGGAGAAAGTGAGGAAGAGCTGGACAGGTATCACGGCGGAGGCAGCAAGGAGGAGAAGCAGCATCGTGGTGAAGGAGGACACCGCTTGCAGGACAAAGAAGATGAAGAGACACACAAACTGGACATTAGAGAGAGCAAAGGGCAGGTCAGAAGACACTATAGCACTGAGGACAGAGACAGTGTAGAGCAGCAGCACTACCCTGGCAACAGTGAGGAGGAGGAGGAAGTAGAAAAGAAGCATCACAGCAGTGATCAAATAGAAAATGAAGAGAATATGGAGGAAGGAAGATATGCAGAGAGGGAAGAGTACAAAAGCCATTTCCCTGCAGAGAATGAGAAGAGAACCACAGCATCGTACAGCCCTTTCTACCCACTACTGTGGTGGAAAAGCCGTCACTTTGAGAAAAAGGGCAATGTGGGAGAGCAGCTTCTGGAGAGCAAAGAGGAAGTCAGGCCCACCCTGAGCGAGAAGAATCTTTTCCCTGAATATAATGACTATGGCTGGTGGGAGAAAAAGCAAATTCTGAATGCTCTGAACCATGGACACACTGAGAAGAGGAGTCTTGGCAAAATCAACAGATTTGATATGAAAAGGCAATACAACAGGATGGATCAACTTGCGCAACTTCTGAATTACAGGAAGAAGTCAGCTGAATTTCCAGAGTTGTATGATTCTGGAGAAGACATGAAAAAACGTCACACAATCAGGAATGACAAGGGAAATCTGAGCCAGAGGCCTCTGACAGAGGAGGAGGTATGTGTAGGTTTTTCTCCGAATTGCTAAAGGAAACTGATGTTGCACACCTGCTGTTACATGTACATTTCTAAAATCCATTTCCAAGAATGCTGATAAACTGCAAGTTTAAAAGAAAAAAAAAGTCACATTAAGAGCCAGATCTTCAGTAATTTAAAAATTTTTCTTTCTCTGAATGAACTCAGTGGAGCTATTCCAGGGCCCAGTTTGTAAAAATAAAGACAACGTGCGTCTTCATTAGCTCCTGTCTGCTGCAAGATGGGAAGAGAAAGGAGATTTTCTTCCTCTTTGGGCCTTACCTCTCCCTCTAGGGTCTTACAGACTAACAAAACAAAGATACCCATTGCAGCAGGAGCAGAGAGGTAATTAGCAAGTACCAAGTGGTTGTTTAAATCATACAGCTGAAAAATGAGTTGCAGGTTTAGAAGTAAAATTCAGCTGTCCATTCACTTGACTTCCTGACTGTAACTACAGAACAGAATCTGGCTTGCACTTGCATGCCCGATTCATGCATGTAGTTGCCATGTGTATGGATCCTTTTTGCACTGGACTTCCTGTTACGCTTTGGTGTCCAGGAAAACGAAGAGTCTACACCCATCAGCTAGGTGCCTGTCACGTGTTGCTGTATCTATTGCACAAACCTCATGTGGACTGCGAGTAGTGGAGAGGCAAACGGGAATTTATATACAGGGTAAAGTGTGGTAGCAAGTTGTGATAAGCAGGAATGGCTGTTTTCCCCGGCATCTGGTAACATGGGAGAACTTCTTTTATTGCACACTGTGCTTGTTATTTGTCATAAGACCAGAATCATTATGACCATAAGGTTGTAGTCTTTAAGGGATGTTAATCTAGACAGAAGTGACTTTATGCTGCTAGGACTAGCAGCTTTGAAATAGCACGGAGTCACTAGATAATGCCATTTTAAAGCCTAAAAGATCAAGTTGTAATTAGGTCCTACTCTCGGAATGAGTGTATTTCCAATATTTTCTCTAACACTAGTTCAGTTAAAAACACGAAACTGAACAAACCTCCAAAGAATGCGCTGCAAAACTGTTAGCACCCCAAAGACAACAAAACTAAATCATAAAATGCAGTCACGGGGGATTTGGTCACTGCCATATCATACAGATCCCACTGCATTCAGTGGACTCTGCTCAGAATTTTTACCTGGATATAAAGGACCAACACCAGAACTCCCCACCTTTTCTTTAATTAAAAAAAAAAAAAAAAAAAAAAAAAGCTGAAAAGCTGCATGGGGCAACTAGTAAGTGGAGGGAGATGTCTGCTTGAGGAACTGTATCCTTGTTTCTCATTTTCATGGAATAAAAAAACATTTGCCAACATCATTTGTTGTGTAAAATGCTCTTTTCTTTTCACAGGAAAAAGAACTGGAAAACCTAGCTGCTATGGATTTGGAACTGCAGAAAATAGCTGAGAAGTTTAATGACAACAGGAGAGGCTGAAGATGATCTGCTTTGGCATTTCAAAGCTAGGTGTAGTGGTACTCACAATACCTGTATTATGTGGTAAATTCACTGCCACTGGATTGTTGTTTGCCCTAAAAACAGGAAATACTATTTACTGTCCACTATAGTGTAGTGATTTATACAGCTGAAAATGTCTTTAATTTGCTATTATGCTATTGAGATCTGAGTAGCATGAATTTTAGTATTATAACTTTCATGCAAGGCAGATATTTTTAATATGCTTGTGAAAATAATTGTGTTTGTGTTCTTCAAAAATATGTCTGAGTTTGAAATAATAAAAACACTTATCTTGGATCAAACTTTCTCCTTCCTTATTTGAGTGACTGGGGTTATTTTGAAATAATCTGTATGAGATGAATAGATTGTGTACAAAATGTTGAAGTGTAGTTCACCAATATTATTTTTGCAAGGTTAAGAGGAATCTGTCTATGTTTTTTATTTGCCAGTAGGCAAGAGCATGAAGGTAAGTAAGAATCCTGATAATTTGCTCTAATAACTCAGAAATGCCCTGTGAATTATTTAGTTCTGGAAATTAGTCATTAAAGCAGCAAAGAGGTTGCATCACCAAATGGATGTTGGTTAATTTGGAAAATAGGTAGTGCTTCAGAATTAATGCGTTATGTAGCTGATGACTGGTTATGCCACTCATTCAAATTAAGTAGTGCCATTAATTTAATCACCTAGTGAACAGGTGCTTTGCTAACGTTCTTTTAGCTTACTTCAGGCAAGCAGGTAGTGACAGTAGGGTTATAGAGCCTGTGTGCTGCATTAGAGCAATGCAAGTTTTACACAAGCCAAGTTTCTCAGCAAACAATGAGCTGAGGCTGGGACGGGCTCTGTGCAGTAAGAGAGTGGTTAGTGGTCTGTGGAAGCAGCCGTTGGGAAATCTTATGGCACTACACAGCAGTAAAGAAAAATTATCCCATAATTAGTTTCAATTATTCCAAATATCTGGGGTTCAATTTAACTTAACTTACCCAGTTTCTTTCTGCCATGACAATGTCTTCAGTTCCTTGTATTAACACCCACAAGAGAGAGGTACGATATATGGAACTCAACTGAGTCACAGTAGCATTAAATATGCAACATCTATCATCCCAGCTTAACCCATTTAATCCACCTGATCATTAAAACACAAATATACTCTTTGATTAACTGCAGAGCAATTCCACATGAAAATACTCTGTGAGATGCTGATCCTTGAACAGTCAGAGCATGTCTATGCCTAGGGAGTATGGTAACATTCAAAGATTTCATCTTGTTTAAGGTATACGAGGACCAAAAATCCTGGCTCTCAGAAGTTGACAGAAATCACAGAAATGTTGACCAGTAGGACCAGGATCACAGTAATGAAAGAAAGAACATGTCCCAGCTGGAAAAATACTTTTTTTACTACCTTCAAATTCTGAGACTCTCCGTCATAAAATTTACAACATTGTACATTACATTAAGTAAGTATTGCAGCATGATGTAATTTTTATTTCTCCAGCTGGTATATGAGAGAAAGCATGTCTGTGAGAAAGCAAACACCTAGAAACAGTTTAGTTGTAGCACAGAAAATAAAAGCCCACTTTTTAAAATGGTTCAAGTATGTAATTGTAGCAATGAATATTAAAGAAGCTCAGCTTATGCAAATATACACTCATGAGTCAATAATATTTTGCTTAAAAGCATATGCCTTGAAAGACTGTATTAAAACCACTTATCAGCTGCATCATCGTTTTGGGTCTGAAACATCTGAGCCCTTTGCCTGCATCTTTGACTTACAGCACATACTCAGTTGCAATTTTAACCTCGGCAGCTCTGAAGCAACTGTGCCATTAGCTCTTAGCAAAATAGAACTTTCTTTGCAGTCAGTGCTGGTACAGTTGAAGTCAGGGGCTAATATTTTGGGGTAAATTATCAAAATAGAACCACTTTCTGCTAGGATACCATTCAATGGGATGCCAAGAGCTTTGTGATAGCTTTTGTCTATTATCCTTCTCTGTTCTGCTTTCATTATTCTGTGGGGCTGACACTGTCAGTGCTGGGATAAGACTAGCTGTTTCAACAGCATGCCGTGCCAGGTCCATTTTTAGCAGCCCTCCAATAACATCTACATTAATCTGCATTTTTTTTCAAGGCATATCAGATGCTTTTGTCTTTGAAGCTGGATAGTACAATTTAAACAAAGTCTTAGAGTATAAGCTGCATAACCTTGTTCCAGAAAATGAAGCAGAAATAGTATTTTTGGCTTCTGACTCATGCATCCCTGGCTACTTGTAAATTCAATGTGCAGCTTTAGTGAAATACAGGAATGGAATACTTGATAACTACTTATTTCTTCTTACTTGTTCCAGAGGCTCATACTTTCAGCAAATTTGCATGGCAAAAGCAATTGTATGTTTTGTTTTGGGACTAAAGATAGGAATAAAAAACAACTCCCTAATTGTTTCTTAAGTCCAGACCAGGTCTGAACCCTGCTAAGCATCCTCAGTGTATTCTAGAATCTGATGCTGGCGAATTTCAGGTGGCTGATGGGGCTGGATCCCACCAATCACTAGAGGAAGCCTTGCATGATGCACACTATTTCTTTTCTTTTTTTCCCTAGATTTCCCCTATTTTTTTTACTTGTAGAAATGTAAGACCCCCTATGCATAACTAACTTGCATTTCATCGTTTCCCTCTCCATTATAGTCTTCAGGATATCATTGTAACTTATTCATGTGCTTTAATTAAAATAGAAGCTATGTTACATCAAGACGCACTCTCTCACCATTATCTATAAAATATGTTGTTTCATCATGTTATGATACATTACCAGCTTGAAATATTTTATATGAATTGCTCTATATTTGGTTTCTTACTATTTTTCATTGGTAGAAGCATTATGCCACATTTTAAGAATAGGGGACAAGATTCAATACTGAAAGACTACTAGTGTTAATATAAGTGAAATTAAGCCAGTTTAGCTTTGGTTTAAAATAAATTTCAGGGTTCCAACATTGTTTGTTTTCTGAGGCTGCTTTTCTTATTATACAAACAAAACATCCAAAGGAATTTTTCTTAGGTTAATAAACATACATGACAAGAAGTGGGATTATTTCCAAACATATAGTTAGTTGCTTACCCTAACACTGTGCAAGTTTTTACACCTTTCTAGTGCTGTAAATACGACATCCAGTACCTGCCAGCTCAATGAAATGGCAGAGAAGTACCTATGTTTGCTTTACAGGTAAGCAATACTGAAAAAGAAGTTATCTTCTGCCTCAGTTTAGTCTCCTGGCTTATACTGATTTCTTAATTTTCTTGCCTTTCACCAACTTCCAGCCTCCTATCCATCGCTCCAATCTAGGTTGTCTCAGAATTCCATCACATAACGGGTTTTGGCTGCTTTGAAAGTCCCAGTTTCAGTATGCATGTGCAGACATAAAAAAGCTGGGAAATACTGCAATTTTTTTTTAAACTCCATTAGTAAAAGCCACACATCAGATTTCTATTCCTCAAGTGTGATTTGTGACAAAACATTGTTTGTTAATTGTGGCAAAACATATTTTGCAGATCACTTTATGCACGTGACTGGCAGAATACAGAAGAGGTGGTAAAAACTATAACCTCTCCACATGTGTTTTCCACATAATAATAGAAGAAAATCTTTTCATGAAAATAGAAAAGTGATTAGAAGGTTACAAAAATTAGAAAAGATTAAAATTAGACGAAAACTCAAATATCTCCCATAACTGTTTACTTAAGTCTATATAACTGCTTCTTTACACAAAATGTAACCAGTTTTATTTTGAGCTAATAGTGTCCTACAAGAGCATTATTTGTATCAATATACAGCATTTTACAGTTTTATGAAATCTAATTACTTGATCCCAATGGTCCAGATTCCAATGGAGGAGAAAAGCTCAAGAATGGATGCTAAGTCCTCTCGGAGCTCCCATAGGGGCCCCCAGCCAAGGGTTCTCTCGTACGGGGAAGGGTATTCTCCTCCCAAGGCCTCTGATAGACTGTTTTATTTCCCAAAAAAGGAAAAAGTAAGAAAAAAAAATTCTCATTAGGGAAAATATCCTGCAGTTTAATTGAAATGGCAAATGCAAAGTTTAAAAAAATTAATAAAAAAGCTACACTTCATGAAAGATAAAACAGTAAAATAAATATATATGCATATAGCAATTTTCAAAAATTTTTAAATTTATCTTAAAAACAAAACAACTCTCAGCAAAAGGACAGGCAATACCAGTAGAGACACTGTTTAAATATTTAGTATTTTAATTTACAAACATACACTTTCTCTTCTGTATTTATTTCAGGAAACATAGGGTCATGCTGTAAAGTTCTGATTTTAATATTCTTTTTTGTTTTTCTGTTGGAAAGAGAAATGTATGATTTTTGCTGTTTATTCTACTTCATTAAGGTAATTACTGAACATAGCAGGGTTCTGTATCTGAACAGGGAGCAGATCACTATACAGAATATTTTACCTTGATGCTGGTCTGACAAAACAGGAAGCTAAGTGAGATGTGTTGATTCAGACTCAACCTTTTTGAAAACTACTTCTTCATCTCCGCTTCTGGCAACAAACACAAAGACTGGTTTCATTGATCCTTTATCTCATCGCCAGGTTACCTTCTCAGCATGATTGTCAGAAGATCTTTTTGAAGTCAGTGTGTTTTCAGTGTGGTGTTTGAGAGAGGCTTACTTCCAAGGGTTTTTCTCCTCCTGATCGTGTAGCTGGTAAAGGGAGGGAGCCAATCCTCTCTACAACCCAAATCTTCAGCTTCTGCTGACAGATGTATGACGGGTACTATTTCTGTGCTGTCAAGAGCACAGAAAGTACATTAGTTACTTTACTAATTGTAAGACTCCTGAGATCTGAAAAGCAAATCAATTCTTCAAATGTTAACAGTGAAGGTCTTGAACTTTCCGTTTTTTAGATGATGGCTCTTCCATCTTCAGTGCTTCTAAATTGCTGGAATCACATTTGCTCTTATCTGAGACAACAGTAATACCGGAGAGAAGGTACCCCCCACCTCCGCTCATTGTCAGTTTTGGATGGCTTCGATCTGGTAAGACCTTTTAAAACACAAAAAAACAAGTTATCTGTAAAGAGCCATTCTATATGTGCATGTCAAATCATGTAATTAGGCAAAGGTTACAATATGAGATGCCTTTTTTTTTTCCAGCCCTTACAACAAACAAATTTGAAAAGTGTATTTGTCTTGAAAGGGAAAAGTATGTGCATACCAGATACCAGTTATAGAAATACATAAGAATACAGGCTACTGTGTTACTGAGGACTTCTTCATGGCATTTCCAGCAAAACTGTGAATTCAAGACCTAGGGCACCTGAAGCTAGTAACTGAAAGTCTCATTTGTTCCTGTCTTCAGAACTAGTGTACTTTGCAAAAAACCCACATCTGATCTAACATAACAGCATTAAGTAATTCAGTAGTTTCCAGTTCTGTCACTACAACCTTTACTTGTTAAGGTAAGACATAGTAATGAACCGTCACTTTCAGCTACGCTATACTTTTCTGTAAAAGCTCTCCCCTCAGTTATACTTCCTCCTTGCCTTGATTGCCATTGAAGATCTAAGCTGATTTTGCATGTGTCCAGGAGATTGGTGCAGTGTTATTCCTAGCTAGGTGGTCCTAATATTTGCAAAGCACTGCACCTCACTTAGAAAGCCCTGCCAAGCATAACACGGGTGAACACCTTCCTCTGTGTCTCCTCCTAATCATTCTCAATTTGGTTGACTGTTGTTTGGAGTCAATACTTGTGGCACCCTTTGACTTAAGTCAATCGATAATCAACAAACAACAATAATTAAAAACACATAACAATAAGTAATCAAACGATAATTCCTTATGGGCTCCAGAAGCCTATGGATGAGAAGAAAGTCAATAAAAAGCAAGAAACTCTTCAGAAGGGATGAGCTGCTCACAAATCAGACAGATTATTCTGCTTCTTCATAGTTGAGAGGTATTTCACATCTGTAAATATCCTTTCCAAAAGTTTGTCAAACTGACTTTCTTCACTGTGGAGTTCCCCCCTGCCCCATCACATTTTCATTGTTTAGTTCCCAAGACCTGAATCATCTTCTTACTCTAGTTGCAGGAAACATATGTGAAAACACTGACTATGGAATTCATCACCCTTTTTAGGCTAAAAAAATTAGACATCAGGACACGCAATTTTATTTTAAGCTATTAGACCAATTGGGAATTAATAAACAATTGTAATATTTTGCTGCATTTCTCTTGCACTATATTAGATTGTACCTCACTTCAGGTTAGCCAGCAAAACAGCACAATTATTAGATTTGCCAGTGTGCTGCCTTTGTATTTCAGCAAATGTTTTAATGAAATGTTTTGAAAGAAGAAAATGAAGTTTTTTCATTCAAAAGTGTGGCAGTGAAGCATTCAAATTCCTTAGAGTATTTTCATATTGCTTCCAGGTTAAAAAAAAAAAAAGGCAAAAAAAAAAAAAAAAAAAAGCATGAACTTATACATAGTTTCAATCAACCCCCAAAGAACCATTTTCAGTATTTCCCTCCCCAATATTCATGCAATTTTGATAGCCACTTACTGTAATCCTTACCTGGTAGCTTCGTAGCCAGGTTTCAGACAGCTTTAGGTTAATAACACCGCCTCTTTCCCTTAGCTTCGTGTAACATTCTAATAATGGCTTTAAAAAAAAAAAAAAAGTAGGTTATATAGCTAAATGGTCTCAAGCTTAAAATATAACAACTCGAATAACATAATTGATTTACCTCTTTATACTGGCAATAGACAACAAAAGGCCTTGAAGGAGCAACAAATTCCAATAAAGAAAGTAATAAAGGAGTGGGATGAAACTTGCTGGCTACAATTAACCTGTAAAAGAAATTCCACGCACATTAGTTTTCTGCTTCTGTAACCCATTCACCAAGTAACATATCCTCCTACTTAGCACAATGCATCAATTACAGCATGAATGTTGCTAATCATTATGTTTTTATGGCTCTAGCAAACCCCAAAATATAAAAACAAATCACGATTTCCTACTTGCATAATTAAGAGGATAAAAAGCTTGTTCCCTAAAGAGCAGGATATCAATCACATTGCAGAAGCACTCGTTTCAGCTGTTTTGAGCTCCACAATAATTCTTATGATCGTAAGAACTTGCACACTGCTTTTCCTACCCTAAGACCACTGTCCAAATATATTTCAAATTTTACAACTGCTAGTCTTTCCCTGGAATGTACCCTCAGCCAGGATTATTTAAGCTTAGGTAATCTTCACTGTATATAGTTTTATATAAAGATACTTTATTTAAAGAGAAAACAATCCCTCAGTGGGCATGACTAAAAATCAAACTGCTATTTAAAAGAAATGATGCCCTTACCAACTCGAAGGCCTCTGCTTTCTTCCTTTATCCTCATTTTAATAGCATAATATAACTTGTACTTACAGATGTTGAAGATTCTCTACAGATATCTAAAGTTTTAACCCCCCCAAAATTTCATGGCTAAACTATATTGCAAGGAATAATTCAGATTCAATTAGTCAGTAAGTCCTATCTGTGCTGAAAGAACAGCCTATTTAAACTACTTTTCCAGGATACAGATATTATGTGAGAAGTCTCACCCATTAACATTTGTTCTCCAGTGGAATGTACAGCACTGGGGACACTGACAGATTTGCCTAACAAAAGGGAGGTAAAAATTGATGTTCTGTTTTCTAAACACCGTAGAGATAAAGGATTAAGAAAACTATTCTACCTACAGTTGTTTGCATTTTGGTTTTCTGCAGGACAGGGCTTTGCAGGCTAGAGACATCCTTCAAATCCAGATTTCCATAAATGTGTGTTCTGGAGTTAACCAAGTGGACATTAAAGACAAAAGACTCCAAACTGTATTACAGAGGGCTTGGATCACTGCACTGCTACTGCAAGGAACTCTGCCAGGCAACAGGAAGGTAAGTGAGAGATGAAGGAGAATCTGAAAAATCAAATTCTGTTGTCTCATATGGCAGCACATATTGCTGTCAGCAGGCAGTCTGGCCAGTCTTAAAACTAATGTAATGGGTGAGAGAGGAGAAGAAGGTACAGGAAGGACAGGGAAGGACATAGAGAGGGTGTGCGGCCTAATTCTGAACACATGGTGTATCTTAAAACCAAATTCCACTTTTATTGTATCAGAAAATCCAATGCTCTATCTTTGCCTACTCCTTAAAAAAAAGAAAAAACCCAAATTCCTAATGAATGCCTGCCTTTTTCCCCCTTCAAAGACCTACAACAGACTTTAACTCTCATGAACAGAATTGCAGAAACTTTCATGAATAGAATTGGAAAATAGCTCCAGTACACTTTTACCATATAATAGCACAGAAAGTTAGGATAAACGTAAGTTCCTATTAAAAATATATTTTCCACATTCAGTAGTAATTACTGTTATTCTCCTAAACTTGGTGCATATCTTTACCTAACTACTGTTTCTTCTTTCTTCTGACAATAAGCCTTGAACCTTTCTCCCCATCTCTAGAGTTAAACAGCTTTTACTTATCCTTTCCTGTTTCTCTCTTGCAAAACAAAACAAAACCCTAACTTCCTTGCCTGCTTTTATTCATGTGTCAGCCAAGTCATCAGTGTGAAGCAATTCTTTATTCCATGCCAATTTTTTTGCCTTAGGTGGCTCACCAGTATGTACCCCGTGGTTCTTGATCTAAACAAATGGTGAGCTATAAAGGCAAATGACTAAAGAACCGTGATCCTAACTGAGCCATCTGGGACATTGCCCCCAGGCATCTACAAGCTTCTCTTTCCCTCCTATCATGCTGAAGACTTTCTAGAACGAGAACTCACTAGACCCTTCAAGTATATAATTTGTTACAGCTTTCTTGTATTACAAAGGACAAAAGAGGAAGAAGTACTGAAGTGATTGAAAACAAGCGAACAAGAAACAAAAGACTAAACAGGCCTCCTCAAACTGGAATATATGCAACAACTGAATATACTATTTTATAATGCAGGAAGAATCAAGTAAAATCAGGTATTAATTTTTGCTCTGCCAGACCATACACAAACACTAATTAATACGATGACTGCAGTAGATGGTGGTAAAAACAAAACAACAAAACACTATCACTACTATTCAGGCAGTTTAATGGTCATCTGCAGACATCATTAATGCTGCTGCTGCTGCCAAACAGGTTTTAAGTACTTCTTACAAAACCCCTTTAACAAATTTCATTGCTTCAGAGGACACAGAACAACCTGTTTCTGAATCTTCATAGAAAAGACAAATTCTAGCACTTTAACATATTAGATGAAATATCCTAAAATATGAATGGGCGTTAGTTAACATTTGACAGTAAAAACAAAAGTTATACACAAACTTTGAAGAATAACTAATAAACGTGTATTAAAGTTTACCCAAGCTAAACAGCTCTATTTCTAGGGAGCTAAACAGTGTCAAAATACTTTTTGCTATACAGCACAGGTCTCTATCCTCTCATATTCTTAGGAGGAAAAATGAGCATGTAAAGTTAAATAAATCAACATTACTTGATTCACTCAAATCACTTCAGCATTTGCTAAGAATTTCATGAAAAAGTCACTCAAATCACTTCAGCATTTGCTAAGAATTTCATGAAAAAGTCACCCTCACCAAGGGGTCTATAAACTATTATGGGACTGAATTTCTAGGAATATACTCTTAAAATTTTGGTATTAAATCCTTATGTAAAATTGATCATTGGTATCAATCAATCCTCACTAATACAGATAAAATGAGGTTAAACATTTTTTCCTGTGTAAAAAAGAAACAAGTTTCTAAAAAAAAACGTAGTTATGATTTAGTAAGCTCACGACCTCAAATTCTATTTGCCAATTACAATCCTGTGATATTTATCCAAAATCATTTAATCTTAACTTCTACCTGCTAATTCTTTTCATTTTTGGATAGGATCGTTTTTTGATATTTACTGATATCTAGTTAGTAAATTATGACTTTTAGTTTAGAAAATCTCAAACCCTTTAAATGACAAAAAGAAGTCTCAGCCAGGTAAGAACAAAACAATGAATGCAGTACATGTCTGGGTTGACTACTTGATATTAAATATGAAGAAAGGATTAGGGTACTTTTTAAACAAAACTTTTAGCTGTTTCAAACAGTTATTCTCTGTAGATGCATATTCAAACAGAACAGTTTTTTGACTACAAATATACTCACCCATCAGCATTCTTCTCTCTCAACAAAGCAGCAGTTTCTATTAGCTTTTTCCTTCTCTCCTGTTGTTTTCTTTGCTTTTCCCGAACCTTTGAACAACAAAGTAAGTATTTTGCAATTTAACTGGTAGTTATACATTGGATTACTACTGAATGGACTGAACGTTCATGTTCTGCACCTCAGATGGCTCAATGTAACACAACTTTCACAGTTCCATTTTAAAACACAAATAAATTATATTCAAACATGTCTGATTCAGAGAGCAGAATTTTAAGTATATGTATATTATAAAGTTCAAATAGCCGTAATAAAAATTCTTACGTTTTCTTTATTTTCTTTTCCTTGGTTTTCTTTAAATCCTATATCTTCAGCATTAATGTCCATTGTTTCTTGCTCTTCTGTTTGATTGCTCTCCATAGCTGTTTCAGTAGATTCCTCTTCTGTTTCCTGTATAGAAGCCTGCTTCTCATCAATTGATCCATTGCTTTCTTCTTCCACTAGAGCATTATCTTCAGGTTCTGAAGGCAGAGTCTCTGTGGAAAATGTTCCAGAGAGAAGACTATCTACTTTGCTGAGAGGAAATTCATGAAGATTATTGAAAAAATGTTTTGGAAATCCAAAACAACTGGTTGCAGCTCTGACAGGTCCCCCTCCTGGATACATCTGAATAATGGATCCACAGCCTGTGATAGCAAAATAAACAAAAACACATTACAGCCATAAAAAAGCCAGAACTTCTGGGAGCAATTAAACACACATTTAAGAAGAGTAAACTAAGTTGTCTGCTCTTAATCCAACCTTTGTCAAATTTAACAGGCTGTTAAGGTCTGACTGAAGGTGGAAATCTTTATTGGAAGGACAACAGTTACTGCAGCTCAAAAGGACAAGGTAACTCAAAGACTATGCATGTATTAAACAGGTATTTAGTATTAGAATGGAACAAGCGAGCAGTGACAAATTATTAGAGAAACCCATTTAGTTTAGAATTAAAAATTTTCTAAATTAAAAGAATTAAAGATTAAAAGAATTAAAGAGTTTCTGCAACACGTTACTTAAAACTATAGCGTGCTTTTGATCAAAACTAAAATCTAATTTATTAAACAGCTTTAATAGATATAGAGTTTCTTCAATATCCACATTATTCCTCTACAGGGAAAGATGTCATATGTTTAAACACATTAAAAAGATCTTTTCAATAGTTGTATTGAAATTGCATCTTATTTTGTTCAGAGCAGACGTTAACCTTATCCCCTGAATTTGCTGGAACAAAAACATTTCGCAGTTTAACTGCCTTTGTGCTTCTCAGCCAACAGATAGCAAATCTGGGTGCACACGTCACACTTTCTGCCTTCCTAGGCTTGTGGAATATAATCACCTCTGTCTAGTCACCTCTAGTGCCTTTGAACAATTTAAAAAGAAACGAGTTTACTGAGTTTGAGAAATAAAAACAAGCCAAAATTCCACTAGAATATGCTCAAGAAAATGCCACGTACTGTTTTTAAAATTTACGCTATGCTGATGTTAAATCTCTGATAAAGTGGACACGATAAAGGACAACGCTTTCAACATTGCTGTCTGTCTGGACCACAGTGTGACCATTCCTATTTTCTGGCACTTCTATCTTACAAGTCCTTGGGAAGAATCTGCATAAAAGCTCCTTATAGTCATATCTGAGCACAAAGTTGTTATGCTAGCACAAGACAGAAACTAAAATAGATCTACATACATTATATTTCACTATTAAAAAAAAATTAAGTTACAGTTACTGTAACTGAAATGCGCAAAATACACTGTTCTCTATGGAAATATGAACATTAGTTTGAATGCAGGAGACAGTAGATTTTAAAAAACACAAACTGTTTTGAGGTACTTCTTTTTAAAAGTATCACAGATAAACTTATTTTCAAATCAAGTTTCAAATAAACCCTTATTCTGTATATTATTAAAGCTACCATGTTACTTACCTCCCATTCGCTCCATCACAGCACCCAGCACAAGGCCCGCACATGTCTCCATTACAATCATTTTGTTGCCAGCATGGATGTTTCCTAAAGTCAACATCTGAGCTAGAGTGTCATATCGCAAATGGCTAGAACACAAGAAGGTTTTAAGAAATTTCGAATGAGTTTTCCTTAGAGTTAGAAATACTGTGCATTACAGCTCAGGAAGCTGTCAATAAAGACTGCATTACAGGAAGTAGTTCAGGATCAGCATCAGTGGCCTTGAGAGTCACTATGCAGAAATTTACAGTTAACCATCTGGTAAAAAAGAAGCACTAGAACCACAGCAAACATGAAATTAGAAGTGATGGGTGTTACATTTTATAGAGAAAACAGCAAAAGTGGGAGATGAATTAGTTTGATGCTAAAGTGCACACCTCATGCTGTGCCAATCAGACAAAATATTTTTTCAACTTCTTTTAAATTTTGTTCTAAATTCTATGACGTGTTAGTTTTGTAAAGAACAAATGGTCTTTAAGTCTTATTTCCTAACCCAATAATGTATCCTTTGTGTTTTTCATCTGTTTTACAGTACAGCACCTAAAACCTGCAATCAGGAATCAAAATCAAACTCTGCTGACTGCTGTACATGCACTGAAGAGGCTAAGTGATGGCTGAAGAACTTACAACTACTCTTAATAGATAAACAAAATCAAGCAAAGAAGAATGGGGAAGGAGAAGGAAAAAAAACTTGAGAAGCCTTAAATCTTGCATGCAAAAGAGTTTTTTTCCCCTTGTTCACTGCAATAGCATATCAATTCATTTTTTGTATCACATTATTTTTCATTAAGTTTACAATATTTCCATTAATGGGAAAAAGAACGAATGTGATGAGTATTACATATTCAAGTATAATGTAGGTATTTTGAAATATATTATTAAAATATCTTTCCATTATAATTTGAAGAAAAAAAAAAAAACCCAAAATCTTACTTAATTTTTCCAGGCTCTCTTGCATAATACATTGTTGAAAGAATGCGAGTAGATGGTCTTACAATTGTAATAACTGCTTCGTATCTGTAAGAAGCACATAGTAATATTCTTATTTCAAGCTAAACAAGTTAAAGAACTACTAAATATTTTCCATATTTTTAATTCACTTACTTTTTTTTCTTCTTCTTTATGTATTTATCCTGAGCAAATTCTGTTTTGTCTCGGAATGTTGTACTGTTCTCTATTAACTGTTGAACTATTTCCTTGGAAAAGACAGTTTATTTTTATTACGACCTGTATTTATTTCTCATTCATTTCATGTATAGTACATTAAAAGAAAAACAACACTGAAAATATTTTCTTCCACTAGAGAAGCATATATACCATTAACTTCTACTGACATTAATAGCAAAGTAAATAGGAAAAGCAAGATACTATCCTGGCTGCGCAAAGGAATTTAATTATATACTTTTTTTAAAAAGCGTTCTTTAACTATATAATATCAATATAAAAATGACAAACTGAAAATGTTGATCCTTGAAATGGGGTATTTTGTGGGGAAGGAGGGGGCGTAGCTATTTTATTCCAATGAGATACCAATTCCTGTGTACATTAGTATAAATGATAAATTGTTGTTACTAGCACCAACACCTAAGTGTCATAAGCAGAACTGAGAGCAACTGTATTTCCAGTTTTTAACTCTGCGTTTGTACATAGATGGGTTTCCCTTGCACCAGAGCTAGTTCTCCTTTGATTGTTCAGTGTGCCAAATCAGATTACTAAACAGGCAATAAATAAATAAATAAATGAAAAGCAAAAAAGGATACAATAAAATTGAAAGTTTCCTGTTGATTTAGTGAGCTAAATTGGCACACCAAGAAGTTTGCTAAGTGCCAGAACTAACACATGAGAAAGGGCAGACTCTTGTGGCCAGAAGTGAAGGAAAAGCGGGATTGTTCCTTTCAGCATTAGCAAGTGAACCCTCTGTATATGCACATTCTTATCCCACGCTGAATGTGAAGGACAATATCCTGCTTTCTCTGAGTGATTAGCTGTTTTTAATTATTCTGTGTTTGGAATGAAGGCAGTTATATTTATGGGTAGTTATTATGGAACAACTGACATATACTAAGTTCTCAGTCTAACATTTCCCATAAAAGTATGGCCCTGCAAACAAGTTACTAAATCCTGTGTGAAGCTACACAAGCAAAAATATTTGACAAAAATAAAGCAAGGAATCTAGTGTCATATGTAATATTTACTTTAATCCAACTCCCACTTTCTCTCTGGGTTTCATCTGACTTCAGCATCTCAGTCTACCAAGGCATCTTTTTCCATCTTTTTGTCCAGTCTGCTCCAGTTCTTCCCCTATACTTGACTATTTATCAGACATCTCTCCTACCTCACATGATTTCTTTTGTCTCCCAAATTGTGCTAGTCTTGTACTAGCTCCTTGCTTGATGCCAGACTCCTTAGCATTTACTATTTCCTACAATACTCCTCTTGACTCCTTCCTTCTCTAGCTCCCAGGTTTTCCCCAGAATTCTAGTTTTTGTCTCCTCATCTCCTTGTTCTAATCTACTCCCTTTGTCAATCCAACTCTTCTTCCTCCTCATACTCTTAGATTCCAGCTGGAAGGATCATTAAGACCCCAACAGAAAAAGGCTTTCATTTCTCAGGTGTTGTGACTATGCCTGCAATAAAAGAACAAATGCTGCACACTGCTGTTTTTGTTGCTGCACTCAAAGTAGTTTAACTGATAAAGTCAGAAGTTCTTTTTAAACATGTATGAAAAACAATGGTATAACCTGGCTTAATAGGAATTGGAGGAGGGGAATGAGAAAAGGAGTATTTTTGAGGTGGATATTGCATCTCCTATTATGCTTTAAGAACCGGATACAAAATATATTGATGCAAGTATTTCTTAAAGTTGCTATTTTTCCGGCCACTATTTCTTAAGGTCTTTCAAACACTTAAAATTTATTATTAATAGAGCGGGGCAGCATATCTTTTCTTTTTTGCCTTATAGTTGAGTACAGCACCTGGATTTTTGTCAGTAAAATTCACCTTGAAGAAACCAGGGAATATTTCTTTAGCACAAGTACAAGGAACCAAAGGGAAGCTGCGGCATTACGTAGTACCTGGGAGTATGTGCCACTCCCAGTCTGCAGCCTAACACTACATATCTATTCCTCAGGACCTGGGAAGGATTTAGGAAGGTGATGGCAAATCAAACCCCATTAACACTGAGGTTACTTTATTTCAAAGAACAGTCATCTCTAAATTGACAAAGCAACGTCATTCACAAATATTAACTCAAATTTTACCACACATTCATGGAAGAATAATGTCTATTGTTGCTAATATAACACAGTCTGAAATGAATTTACAGCTACAGTTCAGAAACCACTGTTAACAAAGTAGGATATTTTAATAACTTAAATTAACAATACAGCAGATGTATGGCATAGACATGCTGAGGACAAACAGAAGAGCCAGAGGGATCTTCCGACACAGATAATGAGAACTAACAGAAAATGTCAAAGCTATCAGACTGATTAGTACATTCTTCTCAAAGTGATAATAGCAGGAACAGTTCAACCATGGAAACAGAAAAAGTACTTCTGCTTGGACCCATCCATTATTAAGCAGGCAGAAAGCAGAACAGCTGCTCTCAACAGCAGCAGCAAACAGCAAGATGCAAACAGGAGATGAACTTGATGTAAGCATGAGCAATTTCTTACTTTTATTAGAATGGGTAAATTAAAGATGAGAGAGAATTTGGTCTGATAATAGGTGCAGAATGCTACTTACTGCAAGGGTTTATTAACATTCAAGAAAGCCTCACCTCTTGCTAACAAAGTAGGGGGTAAAAAACCACCCTTCTCTAACAAAACAGAATTGGTCCCTTGAGAATATTCTTAAACTTTTGAGATGCAGATAAAACACATGCATCACAGTTTGGTAGGTACCATCTAGAGGCAGACTGATAGCACATTTGTTATATAATGTTACCTGTTAACATTTTTGTGTTTGTCCATAATACCTTTCTACAGCTCTGATAGTATAATTATTATATGACTTTAGTATGTCTGTAGTATAGAAATAAGTAGTAGTATAGAATGTAGTATAGAATGATTGTTTTCAATCTTATAAACAAACAAAACCAATTAAATTGATTACGTGAATTATATTTTCAATTGTTTTATATTCCTTTTTGTCTGTTATGACTTCTGATGAAGCAAATATTCGTACTGTACTCTCTATTGACAAAGTTGCCAACCTTACACGAAGTTTTCTCTGAAAATAGGCTTTGCATTTTTATAAAAACAAATCTTTAGGAAAAACATGACTTGAGCAGAAGAACAAAGAAAAAGCACCGAAGTCTATGCACCATTAAAAAGAATAGCCTATTTCATAAACTAAAATATAACCATCAAGGTAGCACACAAATGACACCAAAACCTTAATGTTACCTGTCCTTTAATACCCTTGTCCTTCAAAGCCTTTATGTCATCATGAGTCAGTTTTTGAGACTTTCCATCGTCAACTATGTTACGATTATCTGTACCTGCTTCTTTTGTTTCTAAAGAAAAAGGATATAGATTTGTAAAATCTAGCTCTAAATATTTTTTTAAACTGGAGAAACATAAGATTCTAGTTTCACAGAAAGCAGACTTCTCAGGATTAAACTCACATGCTTTGTGGTCTTGCATAATATTGCCTAAGCAACGGTTAAATATAATATGTAAAATAGACCTCAGTATATGTATTCACCCAGACTAAAATTCAAATTTTCTCCCATATTAAAAATTTTTCTTTGTCACAGGACTAGCAAAACAGCAGATCAAGACAAAACCATGCACTTTTATGACAGAAAGAATATAAGTAACGAAAGTTAACAAATGATTAATAGAAAGCTTATTTTCCATCATCTTTGGTCGCATCAAAGAAACAAATTGGCATGAGTTTTTCCAAACACCAGTCAATCCTCTGAAATACCTGGGGTAGTCTCTTCCATCTCTTGCTTCGGCTGGAGGTTCCCACCACTAGTTACTTCAAATGTAGTTCCATAAATATGTCCGATGGCATTATCCAGATAGAACCACTGCTTTTCAAAAATAATTTTTCTGAAATAATGAAAGAAGTTAATGATATTAAAAGTATTATTTTTATTATGTCCAAAAGACTAGGTGACAGGATTTTAAAACCCAACAATAGTTGAAAGTAAACCATAACTTTATATATGACATTTCTATCTACGTTCTTAAGGAAAGCACGGCAAGCATAATAAATGATATGCTAACTACTGACAACAAATCCATGTTAAATTGAAACTGGCTGGGAAAAGAACAAAGAAAAAGAACTTAAATTGAATATAAAATAAGAAAAATATACTTTTTTCACTTCCGCAGAGTTCTAAAATGACAAGTAAAACATAAGGATATAGCACATGAATTACACAGTACCACTGTCGACAGAGAAAGTCAGAATGAACTAAGGAATAAAATTAATCTGAAATGTATTAAATCTAGGCCAGTCACTCAGATAATTGCAGAAACACGAGCATGAACTTAGAAATATCTATATTTTGCAGAGCTCCTTAAAAAAAAGGATTGCCAAGGGAATATTAAAAAGAAAATAGCAGAAAGAGCAATGTAATCCTAGAAGTATTTAATACAACCCCCCCCTTTAATTTTGATTGCACTAATGGGTGTTTACATTTTTCCTTCTTCACAGATACTAAGGAATAAAATAACAACAAAAAAGGACCTACAAAGCCTTGACCTTCCAGGCTGAGCTACACAGATTTCCTTTGCTGACCAGGGAAACACCATTTTTGTCAAATGAAAACAGGTAGCAGTATCTGTGCCGCACACACATTTGAGTCAAGACATCGATTTAAGCTCTTAGGCTGGTTATACTCATCACTAAATTTGAGGCTAAGCAAAAAGGTTGAGTACTTTGCTGTTTCTAGCACTCAGTTGACTGATGTTTGAAATTCATACATATATTTTAAATATGCCATGATCTGTATTCCCAAATGCAATCAAGTATTTAAATAAAGCATGATAAAAAAAGTTTTCTCATCCAAGACATTTAAATAAACAGAATTAAAAAGTTTTCTCATTCAAGACATGTATTCACCAAACTTAAATAAAAAACTCATGTTAGTTTACTCGCTCACCTAAAGTCTATTAGTCCCTGCCAACCCAGATTTTGAAAGCTCAATCAAAAATTGTAAGAAACTTGAAATTATTGAAAAGAACTTAGATAAAGTTGTGTACAGATGCTCGAATTTCACGTTGATGACTACTCTGAGCGGAATATCCAACCCCAAATATTGTCACGTTGTCTTGCAGCATCCTTACTCTCATCAGATTGTAGAAAATTAAAAAAAAAAAATTCACAAGTTAATTTTCTGTGGCATTATTTATTCTTTTACCTTCTTATTCTTTCCCTTACGGCAGAGGTTTGCAACTAAGTCACATGAAAACTGAAAAGGGATCTGACAAGGCTATCTTAGCCGTGCTGTGCAGGGTACCAGGATAATCACCTGAATTTGGTGGTCTTGGCAGATATCGAAAAGAACCTGTCAGATCCCTCCAGCCAGGACGAAGCCTGTCAATAAGCGGCACCCCCAACTTTGTATAGGAGACCCGCGAAGGCAGCTCCGGGCGGCAGCAGCCGAGCCGCCGGCCGCGTTACGCCCCTGGCTGCGGACCGGGATCGGCGGGACGCCGCTCCCCTCAGGCGGCGCCGCCGGCGCGCGGCGGCCGTTGGGACCACCTCACGCGCGTGGCCGTTGGGGCCGCCTCACGCGCGCGGCGGGTAGGGGAGGGGGCAGCGAGGCCGCGCGCGCTGGCGGCGGCGGGGAGACGGGATAAAGAGTTGCGGGCCCGGCCCCTCACGCCCTCACCTCCGCCGCAGCACGGGCACCGCCTTGAAGACGTCGTCCCGCTTGAGCACGGCGCAGTCGCCCTCGCAGATGCGCAGGCCCGGCCTCGTGCCGGCCTCCATGGTCGCCACCGCCCGCTTCAACCGCCGTCGGGCACGCGCGCGCCGCAGCCTCCCTCGTGCCGCTTCCGTCCCGGGGGCCGCCACTGCGCAGGCGCCGCCGGCCTCTGCCGGCGCCGCTCGCCCGCCAATAGGAGAGGCGGCTGAGGGCCGGCGGCGCCTGCGCAGCGCGGCAGAGCGGGCGGAAGCCGAGCGGAAGTAGGCGGGGCGAGACTCATTTGAGACGGCGCCCCCGGCGCCCAGGAGCCGGCCAATAGGCGCCGGCCAGCCGCTCTCCCTGCTCCATGGCGACGCGGTGGGGCGGGGCGTTGCCGCCCCCCCCCCGCTCTCTCGGGATTGGCGGCAGCACCGGAAGCGACGTGTTGTGGGCGCCAAAATAGAACGTGGGTGAGGGGGCGAGCGTTGCTGTCTCCTCGGGGTGGGGTGGGGGGTGGCGCGGCGCGGCCCTACGGTGCTACAGGTGGCACAAAAGCCCTCACGAGCGGTGACCGTTGCGAAGGGAGCCTGCTGCTGCCATTTCGTGTTTTCGCTCCCTCTCTGCTGCCTGACAGGGGCCGCTCTCGCGACGCGGGATGAGCAAGGAGCCCAGAGGCAGGGGATGCAGCCGGGGAAGAGGCTTCCAGGGGTGGCGAGGAGGATGGCGAGGAGGATGGCGAGGAAGAGGACAAAGTGTAGAGTGGAGAAGCAAAATTGAACCCGGTGAGCCGGCTCCTGTGCTTCTCCCTTTATTTTCTGACGACGTAACACTTTCAAAGCAATTTCTTTTGACCGACCTTTGCATTGAACTATAGCTGTTTGCCTCTGAATACTCTGAAGAGTGATAGAGAATAAAGTAAAAGTTAAATAAAAGTTTCAGTGTCTTTAAAATAAAAAGAAAATTTGTGTCTACCTTGGTTTAATCTAGCTTTAATGTTTTCTAGCAAAACCTCGATTAATTCAGTCAACGTTGGACCAGTTTATTCCATATAAAGGCTGGAAACTTTATTTCTCTGAAGGTATTTTTAGACCTCAGTTATATATAGTTAATATCTTATTCTGTTTTCCTTAGAGTTGATTACAAGTAGTGTGGATAAATGAAATGGAACGCAGCTGAAGTCCGTATTTGATATATCAAAGCAAGGATTTGGTAGAGATTTTATGGCATACTGTACTCTCTGTGGGCTCCAGACCTTGGAAGGAAATCTTGGATAATGTAAAATACGCTCTTTCTTAAACCTGGCCCGTTAGCCATGTAAAACCTGTAATCTGCTCAAGACTGGAATACATGTACCTTTGTTGAACATCTAGTGATCCTTTTTTTTGGCATGACCTCCTCATGTAGATGTTAAGTTGCACCCCAAGGTCAAAGGAAGCAGTTATAATATTTAGCAGCTGTTATACTATTTAGTTTCCTTTGGCTTAAGTGCTTGTCTCTGTCATCTTAGACAAAGTACGTTCTTAGAATGTTACTGTGATACTGTAGAGATCTATCATCTTGCTCAGTTTTGGAATACAGAAAAAATAATGGGGGAGAAATTGCCTTTTTATGTATTCTCTGAAATGAAAATAATTATTTTTGTCAATTACTGATGTAGTGTGTTTCTGATTAGCTTATGCTGACAAGTCTCCTTTTGTGCTGAAGACTCAAGCCTTTGAAAAGTTTTTCATGCAACGCATTGAGCTGTATGATAAGGTAAAAAAAATCCTGTTGTTGATGAAATAGCACTGTAAAATCTTGCATGTTTTCAGCATCTATTATAGCATATCCAAATCATTTCGTAAGCATTAGATATTTGTGTTTATAACTTGAAGTGTGTTTTATAACTTTAAATGTTTCACAGGATGAAATAGAGAGAAAAGGAAGTATTCTTGTGGATTATAAGGAACTCATACAAGACAGAGAATTAACTAAATCAATACCAAATATATCTACTGAATTAAGGGATATGCCTCAGAAAATACTGCAATGCATGGGTTTGGCAGTTCACCAGGTAAATATGAAGTTCTAATGCATGCAAGCTTATGCCCCTCCACCTCCCATGAAAAGGAATCAGTGGGACTTAAAGGCAATTATATTCTAGAAACTGAATATTTGTGTTTTTCTAACTTACAAAAATCTACTGTTTATTCAAATATCAGTAACTCTTCCCTCTACACCATTTCTGCCTGGCCTTCAAAATCATGTTTTGTAAATGCTTTGGTCTTGGTGCGTTTTGCTTGTTCATCTTCCAACTAGTTGACTAAAACTAAGTATAGTTCTAGCACTTATGTAATATGGAGTTCTAATTCCTGTTTGATTAATGAACAGTGAGTTACCTGTGCTGTTTGTCCCACCTCATGTAGCAGAATGATGGCTGGTGGGTGAGTGGGGAACAGATTCAAGAATTCCCGTCTTTGTCCCATGTCTCTTAAAGTAGCATTTCCCTATGTTTGACAGCCAAGTCCTCAGATCTTTCTGCTTGAATCAAATGAAACTGGACACATTGATTATTTTATGTGTGGTGATTTTGTTTTTTGGGGGTTTTGTTTTGTTTTTAAACAAGCACAACAGCAAGAGGTTCTCCCCCTCCCCCCCCCCCTTTAAAACAAAAATTAAAACCATTCAGAGCAGAAAAATACTCTTTAGCTGTGGTCACTGGACAGCAGAGTGCTCTTGATACTTGAGCAGCAGGTCTAATAGGAGTGGATGGTAATCAATAGCAAATTGTATCAATATTGTATGGTTTACTACATTTGTGTCTGCCTTTCTCTTCTGTCTAGGTGTTGACAAAGGACCTTGAAAGGCATGCTGCTGAGCTGCAGGTGGAAGAAGGATTACCGCTTGATGGAGAACCTATAATAAATGTGCCACACATTCATGCCAGGTAATGGGTGTGGTGTATTTGTGCTATTTGCAGGAAGATCTACTTGCTTCTTGTGTAATCGTTGTCAGTACCCACGCTGAAAGCTGGCTGGCTAGCTATTTAGTTATTTATTTATGAGACTTTGTGAAGCTATTTCTAGAAGAAAAGTCTGTATTTTGCTTTTTTCTTCACAACAACAAAAGCTGGACTGTCTTTGAGAGAAAAAGCAAAATGAAACCTGCTTATAAGCTGAAGAAACAGCTTACAACATCTTCTAGTTACAAGCAGAAAAGTAACTTATAAGTTGAAAAACTGAAATACCTATTGATTTAAAAACAGAGGAATGTGTTTAGATTTCTGCTGTTTAATGGAGAAGTTAGGAAGGGATCATGATCTAGCATTTTATTAGCAGAGGTTTGTCTTCATAAGGAAGTTGATTTGGAGGGTGTGGACCTAAACTAGAACTGGTAATACTTATTATTCCCTGTATGAGTGTTCTGACAGTGGTATAAGGATGTGTTATTTCATATTAGCTTAAATCTATTAAAGGGTTACCTGTAGAACTCAAGAATATTATGTCTTATTAATTAAACTTTAGTTTGAAATGAAGTAGATTAAAGCTACACTAATTCTGCATAAGCATGTGCTTACAAGAATCATAGTAATTACTATTACCACTTTAAAATTGTGGCTTCCTTAGGGATCTTAACTAAGCAAGTCCTTGGTAATAATTTGATTTATGTCTGGGGAATTCAGAAATAATGGAGTCTCAGACCTCAGGAAATGAGGGACTGGCAGTATGAACTCTATTTCAGTTTGATTTTTCTGCTGGCCCTGGCCTGACATGGGGGAGAGAGCATGTTTTGGCACAGCAGATGGATTTAATTTTTGGATTCATCAGACTGTGGTATATTTTAACCTTTGCATTGTTATAAAACTGCACCCTTTTAATTAGCCAGTGAAATGCATCTAGGAAAAACTGTCCAGGAAAGAATTTGAGAGCTTGTATATACCTAAGGGACAGTTAGACCATTATTCTGTGAAGTATTTTAGGAAAATCAATAAAATGCCATGCTCATAAAATGGATGTTAGGTTTGTTTTTATAGGGAATGCAAAGAGGTTTGCTTTGTTGTGTGTGATCAAAGGAGCAGATTGCTATGACTGAAAACCAAGGGGATATCATTGAAAGCAACTTATTTTAGGTAGTGATTATGAAGACACTGTAGATTAGTGGGTTTGCATAACTTACTGGTTTTTGGAGACCTCTGTAGTTTGAAATCATTTGGTTCTGCAGCATCCACAGGACTGAAGTTTGTTATTCTGAATGTTTTTGCTGGGTATTCTTGGGCCTCGTTAACAAGGTGCTCTGTGTTGCACATAATGACAACCGTGTTGTTATGTCCCTGAAGCATGAAAATCCACCCTTTGTTTTGGAGTGCAAGTAAAATAAATCTTTGATCCTTTTATGTTGCAAGTCTGAACTCTGTTTTTAATCTGGAATTATTCAAAGAGACAGTTATATGTGACTATAGATTAATTTCTGTTGTATCATTAGTCTGAGATGTTTACAGGAGGGAGGTGTCTGTGCTGCTGCACTGTATGCATAAACTTCACAGCTACTGGGGTGTAACACATGGAATATATTAAATGTTAGGCTGCTTTCAAGAACAGGAACCAAAGACTGTGCCATGGGTCTGTAGCTAAAGTTACTGTCTAATCTTTGCTCTGAATCACTGCTAATAGTATGTAAACGTCTATGTTGTTGTTCATTTAAGGATAATAAACTTTCAAAATGTTAATGCTTAATTTCTATGCAGGGTGTACAACTACGATCCGCTAACTCAGCTGAAAAATGTTCGGGCCAACTGTTATGGGAAATATATTGCCTTGCGGGGCACTGTTGTGCGTGTCAGTAACATTAAACCTCTGTGCACTAAGCTAGCCTTTGTATGTGCCACATGTGGAGACGTTCAGGGTGTTCCTCTACCTGATGGAAAATACACTCTTCCAGCTAAAGTAAGTTTAAATCATCTAATTTGAGACTTTTCCCTTTTGCAATTCTGTCATGTTTGGTAAAAGCAACACTAGTAATATTTAGATTAAACAAAACGAACAAACAAAAAAGACACAACAGTAGTTCAGCTATTTAAAGCAAAACTTACCATGCAACTTGGTATTACTGCATAACTTTTTATTGGGGGGGGGGGGGTTGAGTTTTTTTTGCGGGGGGGGGGTTGCGAGGGGGGGGGTTGCCTGCCTTTGCCCTTCTTCTGCCTACTATCAAAAAGACTGGTTAATGTTGAGAATGATTTGGAATGAATACTGTTACAGTGCCTTGTTCCTGAGTGCCGTGGCCGGTCATTCGCAGTAGACAGAAGCTCTCCTTTAACCACTACAGTGGACTGGCAGTCTGTTAAGTAAGCGCTTTAATGCATCTCTTTGCTTCTGCACAAAAATGTAATTCAGTTGGGTAGCCAAAAGTGAAAAGATTGCTCATTACACGTTGTGTTGTGCAAGTTTAAGCACCTTACTCTCTTGCAGCAAGTACTACTGGAGAAAATTGCTTCCAAGTGGTTGTTTCCTCAGAGAACTTGGATACCTTAAATATTACCCCTACTCAGTTCAGTAGCTGCTGCTTCTTCTCTTGACTGACTTCATTGAGAAATGTTCAGATCAGGCTCTATGCAGCCTTCCTCAATTGTTTTTAGTTGCATCTATTATTCAGTAATTCCTTTTGATGAACTGTAAGTCAGCTAGGAAAGTCCTACTACATTATGTTTGTCAGCTGCAACGGCTGACTTGAATGAACTGAATATAAATTTAAATGTTAAAAATGTCAGTTTGAAGTGATATCGGTTGTGTCCCCCAGTCCCTGAGGTACACTCGGTAGGTGGAAATAATGTTGGGGCTGCCATTCATCTACTTTCTATGTCTAATCAAAAAGTGAGTATAGCTCAAACTGAGTTCTTTACTCTGGGGAATGTGCTGCTGCTTCCACAGAAATTAACAATGTTAAAGTGCAGGAAGGTGGACAGTGGAGCTATTTTTCATTGCTTCCTCACTTCTGCTGCACTATGACCATCCATCCTAATATTGCCGGATAGTTTTATGTTCCATATATGTTCCATTATTTCTTGTCTGTCCTCTTAGTTTACTGCGAGTGGGGTGTCAGCTTGGAAAAAGATGGAGTCTGTTTACTTTATTTCCATTTCTTGCACTCAGATTCTCTAAGTTCATGTGCTCTGTATTAAAAGTCTTACAGTGTGTACTTTAACTTTCTTTAATAAACCTCATTTAAAATGATAGTACTGAAAAATTCTTGACAGCTGCTCTAGAGGGTGCTGTTTAATGCAGCTTCTTAGGAGAAGCTTTACTCTGAGCTTAACTATCAGAGCTCTAAGTGCAGACCCAAAATTGGAACCTTTTAAAGAACTTGTTAGTTGCGAGCTTTTTACAACTGTGCAAAGTTCCTGTTCTTGCTGTGGTCTGAGGGAATTTCTTGGGGTTTGCAGGGGTTATTATTTTATCAAAATTGCCAGTTACCTTTATCAGAGCCATAATATTTGACCATTAAGATAAGCTTCATATACAAAATAATATTATTTTGTATACTGTATTTATTCCTACATGAGCGTGTTCATCAGAGCTAGAAAATCTAAACTCCAACATTGATTAATATTTCCGGAGTTTGTTATCTCTGTCTTTCTAGGATTTATATGTAATAAGTACCTGTTGGTTAAAGTTCTAACTGAAAAAGCCTCAGGCTCTCCAAATTTAGTGTTGCTATTTCTAGTGCTTATTAGGGTGTTTCTGCTGTCTCCCTTGTCAATTCAGAAAGGATTGGTTTGAAGTGCACGTGTACAGATTTCTTGCACCAGAACTGAACTGGAAATGCTATGTATGGAGTGTGGGCTCACCTCATGTTTTGCAGGGTACAGGAGCTCATGGCAGATGACCAGCGAGAGGCAGGTCGAATCCCTCGCACAATAGAATGTGAACTGGTGCAAGATCTTGTGGACAGTTGCGTCCCAGGAGATATGGTCACAATTACAGGGATAGTTAAGGTGTCAAGTACTGAGGAAGGTAAAATGCATCATCTCAAAATATCTTTTTCTTTGTGAGGACTTTTTCTAGTGCTTATGCAATAATATAAAAACAGCCATGTCATGCTGTTGTGAGGCACGTGATCTTTCTCAGCTTAGTCCTCTTTGGAGAAATCTTATGAGGCCTTCTTTTTTCAAGATCAAGAAGTACATATTCTGGACAGCTGTCATAGTATATACTGCAGAGACCCACAAGTGTGGTTTGCTATGAGACTGCATTCTCTGTTCAGTAGCCATTCTGTTAAGGATCTAGGAAATGTTAATTGTTAAGATACGTGTTTAATTCTTCTGCTCTGTAGATTCTTTCTGTAAATATTAAGGGTGAAAAATTTTGTATATAACTCTTATTTGACCAGAATAAGGTAATAATTTAGAATTCCTGGAAAACTTATTTTTTTCTGGGAGAAAATCCTGTTACCAAATAGTAATTATGAATTAAATAAAACCCAATATTCATACATACACGTGCACACACACACACTCCTCCATCCCAAAATGGCAGAATATTTTACCGTGTACCTAAGTGCAGTGAACTTAAAGAAGAAATGTAATTAGAAGCTTTTACGTACTTTGCATTAATTTTTGAAAATGCAGGTGTTCAACTACTTATATATGAACAACCTTTATTTTGCACATGCCCATACTTAATATTTCTGGATTACCCTCTGCTACTTGTCAATAACCTCAGTACTTAAGATATAAAAACCTCCCTTCATTCTATGTCATCTTTCTAACAGGAGCTTCTAAAAATAAGAATGACAAGTGTGTGTTCCTGTTGTACATTGAGGCGAATTCTGTCAGCAACAGTAAAGGACAAAAAACAAAGAATTTTGATGATGAGACTTTTCAAAGAGCATTCATGGAATTTTCTCTTAAAGACCTTTATGCTGTTCAAGAAATTCAAGCTGAGGAAAATCTGTTCAGGCTCATTGTGAAGTAAGTTGTGTCAGCACCTAGAATAACTTCTGAATTGGCATGGCCAACGTCAGTCAAACTTGACAGCTAATCTTAAAGCTATGAAATGTCTATCAGGCTTGTGCAGTATATAGCATAGAGATTTAGCCAATTGAAGTGGGTGAGGGGCATGGGAGGGGCAGAAAGTATTGCCGCAGGGAATGCGGAGTAGGGGAAACTGAGGATGTTAGGACTTTGGGAGGGATTTAAGCATTAAGGGAAGTTAGTATTTCAGTTCAACTCTGAGACAGAAAGCTATAGATTAAAAAAACGATGCATTAATTTTGCTTCTCACTGAGCAAATTCAACTCACGTGCGCAGTTTTGTTCTCCACTCTGCCTTTCTACAGCAGAGGAAAGAGATGAGAGAACTAAGCAGAGGGTGTGAAAGACCCTCTGTGCAGACCAAGAAGTAAATTTCTTCTAGCTGGAGTGTCCTTCAGGTCCTCTCAATTGGAATCAAAGAATGTCAAATTATAGCACCTTCAAAAGGAGGCTTATGAGGGTTACACATAGCTATTTGATAAGGATAAGAGTGGGTGCAGCAACCATTGGGAAATTGGTTCTCCTCTGTGTTTGTGCAAACTCAAATGAAAGGCTTTTCTAATTGTGTCAAGTATATCTGGTTATCCAAAAATGTCAAGAAATGTGATACTGCTTTTACTCCAAAACCCCTGTTCTGGTGGGGATTAAAATAATAATAACTTCTATGTGCTTATAGAAGTAGCCTGCAACAAGTGAGACAGGGTAAGTGATTATTTAGTAGTAATACAAGATTTGTATTCCTGCCATTTTATAGTGTGCTTTGTTTTTTCAGCTCTCTTTGTCCTGCTATCTATGGCCATGAGGTAAGTAATTTTACAGCTCTGCTTACAGCTTCAGTCTGAAATGTTTACTGTGGCAAGTGGATAATCTCCTAAAGGATTTTTAAAGCTTAGCCATAGAGGTGGTGTGATGGGGAGGGGAGGTGGTGGTGTGTTTACAAGTGACTTTTCACAATTCTGTGCCTGTGCATGAACTGACAAAAGTGGTGGCAGCCTCATTTCGTTGGAAGTATCTTACGGGCTTTAAGTCCTTCCATCCAGTAGGAAAAGGCTATTATGGCTCATTCTAGGGAGCCGTCAGTAATGGTTGCCATGATCGAATGCTTAACTCGTTTTGGTATGTACCACTACAGATTGTAAAGGCAGGTTTGGCACTGGCGTTATTTGGAGGATGTCAGAAGTTTGTAGATGACAAGAACAGAATCCCAGTGCGAGGAGATCCACATGTTCTGGTTGTTGGAGATCCAGGATTAGGAAAAAGTCAAATGTTGCAAGTACGTGTTAATTTTTTCTTCTCATTCCTTGTTATCATGCTGTCTTGTAAACATAGTAGGATAGCTTGCTAAGACCAAAGTGCTTGAGCCTACTTGGAGCTACCTTTTCATGTTGCTCACCTCAGGTGCAGGACAGCACCCAGAGGGGTCCCCTGCTGTCCTCTCCTTCCAGGCAGCCTTGCAGAAGAATCAGCCTGTTAAAACACTTACCAAAGCAAGTGCACTTAGTCAAGCCTGTGGGCTTCCAAGTACTTTCTAGGGTTGGTCCCCTGCCCTTCTTAGTTTTTTGTACCCACTCTCTTCCCCACTGAGGAATTTCGCTCCTTCTTGTCTTCATTTAGCGGATTCATTGTCAAGTAATCAAGTACATTCTTGGAGCTATGGTGATACTCAATACCATGTTGCTCACCTTCTGGGAAGTTTGTTCCCATTCCCTTATCCTATTTCTATGTTGCTAAACCAGATATCAGCCATTTTGGAAAAAGGACTTGCTGCTACCCTTGAGCCTTAGTCTTGGTGGGCATTTCTGCATAACTGTAACAAACCCCAGAAATAATAGAATTTCTCCCTCTTAAACTGAACACCTTTAAAGTTCTGTGTCTTTCTCCATGGTTACTGTGAAGTCTGGATGAAAAAAGAACAGGAAAGGAAGACAGAGTTCACTTAGATTTGCAGTGTTGCATACCTCATTTAAAAAAAATATAATAATGTTGACACGTTAGGTTAGGACTTAGAAAAATTTAACCAATGACGTGTATATGCAAGTATCTTGCAAACAATGTTTATATTTTGTTCTCTGAATGGGAAATCACTTGCATATAGTAGATGATTTGCTTTTTCATGTCATTACTAAATAATGGAGTGCCATTCCAGAAAAGCTAATGGTCTGTCCCTCAGATAAGACCTGGAGATGATACTCCTCTGAATCATCACTTTTATAGGAAACATCCCAAGGAGAAAACCGAAGCTGTGTAGGAACTTTTTTTTTATTTAGTAGTCAGCACTTTTCACATATGTTTGGTACTGAACAAATATGCTTTGGGTGTTAACTTTTCAATAAAATAGAGGCACCAGTAGTTATCTCCAGAGATTTATTGGGAAAGGCCAGTTAAGATAATTCCGTATTCTAGCCAAATTTAACTGCAATACCACTGTGTTTTGCCAGTTTGTGTAAAATTTCTTCAAACTTACCATGCTATGTTTTTCTACTTCATTTTTCAAATTGCAAGCTGCCTTCTGGATACTGAAGGCATGGAGGAGGCTAGGACTGTCCTTCATCCCCCTGTTGTGGGGAGAACTACACGTGCTTCCTCTGAAGCAGCTTGCGTTGGGCACTCACACAAGATGTTGGACTAAAGAGACCTGGGAGTCTGAAGATACCAAAGTTACGTGGCTGCAATTTGGTGACAGATAGCACATCCCCAAGCATTTCAATAAACTCAACAATGTCAGTGTTGTGCCCAAAGTTCCAGGAGTTCTGAAAACACGGTAGACGTGGCTGTGTGCAAGTATTATGACCCAAATTATTCCTATTGTTTTGCAGAAGTGTGCCTCCTGGGGTTGCAAGGAGTTGTAACTTTACTGTCGGGCCATGTTAAGTTGAAAATAACAAAAAACTTGTTCTTGCTTTGTGTTGCTTCTTTAGAATAAGCCTTATGAAATCATTCACCTTGGGGAGGGGGAAAAAAGTATTTCTTTCCCTTCTAGGCAGTGTGTAATGTTGCTCCTCGAGGTGTGTATGTTTGTGGTAATACTTCCACCAGCTCTGGCCTGACTGTTACACTGTCTAGAGATGGCGCTTCTGGAGACTTTGCCTTGGAAGCTGGTGCTTTAGTGCTTGGAGATCAAGGTAACGCTTGTAACCTTTTGTATGGTCTGCATGTGTTAATGTCCAGATTTTCCTTCAGATTGAAATTTGGATTGGGCTTTTTTTCCCCCCCCCTCCATTTTTTTTCTTCTTCCTACTCCCACAAGTAAATGAGCACATAAAGACTCCAGTTTGTGCTGATGAGTTTAAGGGTCTTAAATATAGTGCTTGCATTATTGTGGATTAAAAGTGTATATTTGAAGTATGATACTGGCTTTCCACATCTGGGAAGTTCTGAGCTTCTCTAGTGACTTCTCTGAAGGTGGCCCCTTCTTTCTTAAGGGTGGCACTCGCAGTAGATAATGTATTTAAAACTGAAGTTCTGCAATTCACGTACCAGTCGTCTTTGAGGCGTTAAATAGCTAGAATTTCCTAGTTGAAAATTCTGATCTAATGGCAGCTACTGGATTGCCAAGGCTTTGAAAAATAAATTGCTTATGATACTTGTCTCCTATCTTTATTTTTAAATGCTTGCTTCACCTTCTTGGTGTGTACTCAGGACACTCCTTCTGTGAGCTAGGTCAGCTCGCTAGTGGCTCAGCTGCAGCAGCATGAAATGAAAACAAAGCTTGCTGAAGCTGAGGCTTGGTCCAATGTCTCCTGCAGTCACTAGACTCTAAACTGGACTTCACATATAGCACTGGATTGTAGCGTATATTTGTCCATCAGTCAGTGTGTTTTCTAATAAGCTTTTTTGTCCTGTGTTAACTGTTTCCAGGGATTTGTGGAATAGATGAATTTGATAAGATGGGAAACCAGCACCAGGCTTTGTTGGAAGCCATGGAACAGCAAAGCATCAGCCTTGCCAAGGCTGGCATTGTTTGCAGCTTGCCTGCTAGGACGTCCATCATTGCTGCAGCAAACCCTGTTGGAGGACATTACAACAAAGCCAAAACAGTGTCTGAGAACTTGAAGTGAGCACTTTCTGAAATGCTGCTTATAGTTCAGGATTAGGTGCTTCTGGCAGTTTTGTAGTTTGTGTATAATTGCTTTCTACTTTTCTGGAGCTTGAACACAATCTTATTGCAATAATTTTTGGTGGCTTTTGAGAGAGAAATTGCTGTTTTGCTTTATTTTAAAAGCATGGAGCAGGCTTTTCGAAATCTTTCATACAGAGCAAACAGTTGCTGTAGTTTTCCACTTTTTTACAAGCAATGTGTGGTTTTCTTATGCCTTTACTCTAGAATGGGGAGCGCTTTACTGTCAAGATTTGACTTGGTTTTTATTTTGCTGGACACTCCAAATGAAGATCACGATCACTTGCTGTCTGAGCACGTGATGGCAATCCGAGCTGGAAAGCAGGCAGCATGCAGCAGCGCTGTTGTGACTCGTACCAACACACAGGATCGCTCCGTTCTTGAAGCCATTTCAGATCGACCATTGCTTGAGAGATTGAAGGTAGGACTTGTGACTGCTGCTACCTTCCTCCCTGTGGTGGTCTTTGCACTGGGACCTGGCCACCTAGCTATGCCAGATGTCTTCAGTCTCTCGCTCCCATTCTTCTCATGATAATTGGCTCTGAATTTAAAAAGGAACCATTTAAGGCCCCAGCCACCAGCTTCTGCCAGTTGCCTGTTGTAGCAGCTCCAGCAAGGTAGATGATGTTACCTAAAGTTGCATCTTAAGCCATCTTAATCTCTGCCCAGGGGAGAATTTATCAGCTGAGCTTTTTTAGCTCCTCTGCTAACATTGCCGCTCCTTGTTCATCCTTTCCCCCTCATCTCCTCCTGCCCAGCTCAGAGAAAGACAGGTGGTGGGAAGACTGCGTGTAAAGTGCTCTAAAACAAGTTTGCTGTATTTGATTTCCATGAAGAGCTACTTAGACTGGGTATAATCAAGTAGCCTATATAACAAGATGTGCTGTGAGTGAATCCAAATGAAGTAGTGTGTAAACAAATCCTTGGGCATCTGCAACCCAGGACAAGTTTGGGGATTTAGGAGGTGAAGTGTGTTTTCTATTAAGCTTCAGTGGTCAGTTTGAGGGCTGATATTGTCAAATGCTAGGTCTGAGGAGAAATATCCCCTGCTGGGAATTAACCTGTGTGCTTTTGGAAAGGGGAGAACAGCAGTGATGACTTATTCTTCTGTGGGTATATATCTGGTAAAAATTGGAAGAGGCTTTTGAGAAAGAATTTTTGATACAGTTCAGTCATGTTTGGCACTTGTCATCATTGCAACTGAGAAGCTTCTGCTGCTTTTTCTGAAATGGCCAAATGCGTCTAATTACCTGTCTAAGCATGGTATATGGAGTTTAAGTAAAAGTTCACAAATGAAGCACTAAGGCCCTTATAGAAAAGGTTCACACACTCATACAAAGATCTCACCAGACCACAGAAGAAATTTTCATGTTAAAATATGTATAGCATAGAGTTCTGACAGAACTGAAATCCAAGGTCTTTGTAATGGGTTTAGATCCCACCAGGAGAAAGCTTCGATGCCATTCCACACCAGCTGCTGAGGAAGTATGTGGGATACGCTCGGCAGTATGTTCACCCGACTTTATCTCCAGAAGCTGCTGAGGTCCTCCAGGGATTCTACCTTGAGCTCCGGAAGCAGAAGCAAGGAGCAGACAGCACACCAATCACCACGAGGCAGCTAGAGTCACTGATTCGACTTACAGAGGTAAATTCAAACTGAAAGCAAGGAGATTATTTCTAAACCACTACTGATGATCCGTAATTCTTCACTGCTGCTTGCCTCCTATGCTTTTTTTTCCCCTTTCTTTTAAAAGAAAAAAGAGAGGAAGGTAAGGATCCAAGAGTCTTACAAACACTTAAGGGCTAATGCTACTTAAAGCTTCTTATGAGGTAAAACACCCTGGGGAAGGCAGGGGGCAGAACCTGTCAAGTTCTAACAAAGGGAGGAAAAAAGAAAGGTGCAGACAGACAAGCTGCTGCCTGTCTTAAGCTGAAACTGTTGCCTTTTCCCCTAAGGCTGTGTCTTAATATTATTTGTGATCTGTTGCTTTCCAAGAATACACTCTTAAAGGCAAATAAATTCCAAGCTACAGCCTACTAACATGAGTAGGAAGAAGATGCCATTGAAAAACAGAGAAATATTTCTCTAATTCTGTAGGCTTGTTTCTAACTCTGTCCTCTTAAACATTGTGCTTGTTATACCTTTGTGCATGTCAAGTATTGTGTGTCTTAAACTTTTCTTTTTTTGGTTAAGGCACGATCAAGGCTGGAATTAAGGGAGAAATCTACCAAGGAAGATGCTGAGGATGTAATAGAAATAATGAAATACAGGTAATACACAGTGGTTTAAAAATAGATAATTCAACACAGTATTACTCATTCAAAGCCTTTTTTTTTTAATACAGATATGCATACACAGTGAAGAAAAGACTTGATAAAGTTCAGGCCCTTAATACCAATAATCAGATTTATTAGCTCGTTTTAAAAAAAACACGTCAGCAGCCCTAGGTTTCACTGAATATGATTGCTTAATAGATCTTTGGTTATGAGTATCAATGCACAGTATTTTAGAAGGCACTGCCATAAGTGTTTTTCTCTTGTGTCATTACTTGCAGTCATTGTGGTTGAACAATTTAAGGCAATTTAAGGTCAAAAGCGATTTGGACAGACGTTTAGTTCCCTAGATGGCGACTTTATTACTAGGGGATGATTTTCCAGTGCAGCTTCTGGGAACTTAATCTTAAGCAATTTTATGTTTCAGGAAGGAAATTCATGTACTTTTGCTTTTACCTTCTATTAATTTATGTATTTCTAGCATGCTAGGAACATATTCAGATGAGTTCGGAAAACTGGACTTTGAACGCTCACAGCATGGATCTGGGATGAGCAATCGGTCACAAGCAAAAAGATTTGTTTCTGCCCTTAACAATATTGCAGAAAGAACCTACAACAATCTCTTTGAATTACAACAGCTTCGACAGATTGCAAAGGAATTACAAATACGAGTAAGTCAGGAAATCAAAACATTTCTTCAACAAACTATAATAAGAGTAGTCAAAACTATTGATTGCAAAATGGAAATTGGAGAAGGCACATCTGTTGTGGCTCTCTGCAGTGAACAGAAATAAGCAGCGTATACTGCTTTTAGTCTGAATGCTCTCCCTGGATTGTCTTCACTTGCAAGCTTTGCTAATCTTATTAGCTGTTTGACAGTAACACCGCCTTGCACTAGTAAGGGCTGCTTCTACTTCTGAAGCTTGTCCTTAACAAGACTGTGCTTTGTTTTACGAAGGACAAGTTCGGTTGCAGTATATTTTACTTTCTTCAGCTCCTGAGGGGACACCCCTGTTCTAATTCCTGTGACTTTTGTGGTGAATTCATTTCTTTCAGCAGTGCAGTTAATGCCTCTGCTTGGCCATCTCTGGCTCAAATATATTTTCTGGGTTTTCATTCCCTCTTCAAGTGTCCTAATGGTGTCATTTGGGAACATCATGTTGGACACATAGCCACAAGTGAGTTTTATCCCATAATTGACTTGTATTCTGTACTTCTGGGGGGCTTTAGCCAAATGAAAACATTGATAGCTAATTCTGCATTTTACTTCATGGTGAAAAATTTCAGATGCCAATGAAAACTTAAAACTGGATATCCGGCATAATGAGTGAAAAGTAGTGACAGTGAATTGCTTTTCATGGAATTTACTGTGGGCAGTTACATTGTTCTCTGTTACCTTGTTAACCCACTTTGGCCTGCTGGCACAAGATGGCTTCAGTCTCTAGACTCGAGCGAGTGTTAACTACGAATAAGATTGCCAGATTGCAGGATCCGCACCAAATCCAACACAGTCTGTTATTGCCAGCTCTCTTCACATGACCCATCAGTCATTCCTTCAGTGACTAGTTTCAGTTGAAACTAGCTAATCCAGTTAATTCTAGCTTTGTCTTCATATATATATATAACTTTTTTGCCCCACTCAGAGTTCTATTAATGTAGTAAATACTTTGAAATTGGAAAATGTTGAAATCAACAAGAGCTTCTGAAATTAGACTTTATTTAGCTATAAATTACTTTTGGGGGTTGTGCAGTTTCTTTCGCTAAGATCTCTCTGCAGGAAACATGTTCCTCATTTTATGATCCAGAACTTGGATATAAGCATATGTTACTCATTAAAAAATGGTTTGCAAGTAAAGCAAGAAATGATGCAACCGACTGTGTACCAGCAGGTCGGAGGTTTGCTAAGGAAATTAACCTATTTTTAATTCACTTTCTGTAGTGCACTTATAGTGCAATTCTTTTAACTTGTCTGTGTTGCTTTACATCTGCTGAAATTTTATGGTTCCAATTTGATATTTATTTGTCTTTTTTTCCAGGTATCTGATTTTGAAAGCTTTATTGGATCTCTAAATGATCAGGGTTATCTTTTGAAAAAAGGTTCAAGAGTTTATCAGCTTCAAACATTGTGAAAAGAGCTGCCTTGATAAATTTGACACATAGTCATAATATCTGAAATAGCCTGATGGACATGCTGCAATAAAATGCACTGAATTGCAGCCTACCACAGTACTTGATGCCCTGCTAGCGCTGTTGCTTGCTGTGGTGTGAGATTCCCCTTCAGCAACTAGTGAGACCAGAGGTTTGCTCAAAATGGCTGTAGGACAAACTGAACCATCGTGCTGCTGCTTGACTCCTCCCGTAGGTTTACTAGCCCACATGGGAAGGATGATGGAGTACGTGCTACACAGTGAGTAGTGGAAAGTGTATTTTACTCGGTTCACTGCAGTGCAATAAGAGATTTTTTTCCTCTAAGTTTAAAGTGATGTTGGACCTACCAATTTAAAAATAAGAACCCTTTCATGAGAAGACAATGTGAGTTGCTTTTTAGCAATGTAGTTAACTTGAAGAATCTAAAAAGTATAGAAGTGTTTCCAAAAAACTGGGAACCTTCATGTTGAGACAGTACAGTTTTTATAGCTGTAAAAAATGACACATTATTGAAATTGATTTAGTTTTCTGTTTTGCAGCTCTGTATTTATAGCTTTTTTTATACTTGAGATTTTATTTAAAATGCCAGTCTAGTTTGAGGGAAAATTTCCTTATTACAATATTTAATGTGTACAACAAATTAGATTTTATGTACCTTTTTCATTAAACTTTGAGAAGTCTGATTCATTCAAGAGCATTATACAGTAATATAACCTACTATTTATAACCAGAATGCTGGTGTGGATGTTAACAGTTATTACAAGATATTTAATGTGAACATACTGTGCTTGCTTTCATTTAGTTCTGTTATTGCTGCAGAAGGATATTCTGCAAGAGTAAAGTGTTGTAATTTTATGTAGTCAGGATCATCATCTAGTGCAGTAAAATTGCAAATGAAAAGTCTTCAGTATGTGTATTAAAATTTGTTTTTCAAAAATGTGTTGCTATAGCTTGTTTTCTTTCTCATATTTCTAAATTGTAAGAAAATAACTGAAGTTTCACTACTTCTGCCTTTTCATTAATTGACTTGCAGATCTGTTCTAAAGTATGGTTCCTCAGCAATTTGTGTATGAAAACGTGAGATCTACAGGTGTCAAAGAACATGTTAACTACTCAACACTGCCTCAGTGTGAATCTACTTCAATATACTTGAAATTGCAAACTAGTTTGAAGGGTGAGGTATTTCAGGCGAATTCTATATATTAACTCTGAAGTGGCAAGCAGTTTGTTCCTTCCAGGTTTTGTATGCTCATTACAGTAACTGTGATTAATGGCTATTTTAATGTCGTTTAGTACTGTGTGCCCATCTAAGTCTGAATGGGCACACAGTAGCCAAAGGCCTTTGACTGTCATGTGGCTAAATGGAGTTTTAACATCAACCTTTAGGAATTTGGGCAGCAGCAGAGGCATGCTTTCTTGCAAGCTCAGAGTTAATTCTGCCCCCATACATGAAGAGGGAACCTTCTGTATCAACTAAGGGAAAGTATGTGTTAAGACTTGTTTTATTTTTTTTCAAATAACTCTTGAGCTTGTATGAAAGAACCTTGTGTGGTGTTGCTTAAGGAGTAGAAGGCAGAACTGAAATTTTAAAAGCAGGAATCTTTTTAGCCAATGCTTCTCTGGAATTTTTGGATGTGTTCTTTCACTTCTGTCTTCATTCTCCCCTCATAAACTATTACTAACTTTAATTGTAAGATAGTAGTAAAACAACAATCGTCTTTCAAATGTCCATGGAAAGGGTAGAGTTAAACATTGTGGATGTGAGCTATTTTTCTAGAACCTCTCTTGTCAATTATTAGCTAGCTTGTGTAATCAGAGAACGCTGACTGAATTCACGGGGGCTAAATCTTAGCAGTGTTTCCATGTAGCATTTACAGGCGTACCTCAGAGATATTGCAGGTTCGGTTCCAGACCACCGCAATAAAGCGAATATCGCAATAAAGCGAGTCACACAAATTTTTTTGGTTTCCCAGTGCATATAAAGTTATGTTTACACTAGACTGTAGTCTAAGTGTACAACAGCATTATGTCTAAAATTTTTTTTAAATATTTTATTGCTAACAAATGCTAACCATCATCTGAGCCTTCAGTGAGTCGTAATCTCTTTGCTGATGGAGGGTCTTGCCTCGATGCTGACGGCTGCTGACTGATCAGGGTGGTAGTTGCTGAAGGTTGGGGTGACTGTGGCAATTTCTTAAAATAAGACAGCAGTCAAGTTTGCTGCATCAATTGACTCCTTGGAATCAGTCCTCTCAAACCCCGCTGCTGCTTTATCAACTAGGTTTATGTCATACTCTAAATCCTTTGTTGTCATTTCAACAATGTTCACAGCATCTTCCCCAGGAGTAGATTCCATCTCAAGAAACCACATTCTTTGCTCATCCATAAGCAGCAACTCCTCATCCGTTAAAGTTTTATCATGAGATTGCAGCAAGTCAGTCACATCTTCAGGCTCCACTTCTAATTCTAGGTCTCTGCTGTCAGTTGTAGTTCTCTTGCTGTCAGCCTGTCCTTTGAAGCTTTGGAGCCAGGCATTGACTTCTCCTTTCTATGAAAGTCCTAGAGGGCATCTTCTTCCAACATAAGGCTGTTTTGTCTACATTGAACATCTGTTATTTAGTGTAACCACCTTCATCAATTCTCTTAGCTAGATCTTCTGGATAACTTGCTGCAGCTTCTACATCAGCACTTGCTGCTTCACTTTGCACTTTTATGGTATGGAGATGGCTTCTTTCCTTAAACCTTGTGAACCAACCTCTGCTAGCTTCAAACTTCTCTTCTGCAGCTTCCTCACCCCTCTCAGCCTTCACAGAATTGAAGAGAGTTCGGGCCTTGCTCTGGATTCAGCTTTGGCTTAAGGGAATGTTGTGGCTGGTTTGATCTTCTATCTAGGCCACTACAACTTTCTCCATATCGGCAGTAAGGCTGTTTCGCTTTCTTATCATTTGTGTGTTCACTGGAGTAGCACTTCTAAGACTTTCCTTAGAGACCTTTTCCTTTGCCTTCACAACTTGGGGAACTGTTAGGCTGAAAGCTCAGCCTCTTGCACCAGTCTCGGCTTTTGACGTACCTTCCTCACTAAGCTTCATCATTTCTAGCTTTTGATTTCAAGTGAGAGACGTGTGACTCTTCCTTTCACTTGAACACTTAGAGGCCATTGTAGGGTTATTAATTGCCCTAATTTCAATATTGTTGTGTCTCAGGGACTAGGGAGGCCCGAGGAGAGGGAGAGAGACAGGGCAACAGCCGGTCAGTGGAGCAGTCGGGACACACACAACATTTATCAATTAAGTTCACTGTCTCATGTGGGTGCAGTTTGTGGCACCCCAAAACAATTACAGTAGTAACATCAAAGATCACTGATCACCATAACAGATATCATAATAATGAAAAAGTCTGAAATATTGTGAGAATTACCCAAATGTGACACAGACACAAAGTGAGCACATGCTGATGCAAAAAAGAGTGCTGATAGACTTGCTCGACGCAGGGTTGCCACAAACCTTCAATTTGTAAAAAAAAAAAACACAGTATCTGTGAAGAGCAATGGAGCGAGGTATGCCTGTAGATACCACAATGTACCATCCTCCTGCAGCATATTTTCCTCTTCTGTAATTCCTCTAAAAGTCCAAGGCAGTCTCTGCTTCACTGCTGCAACAACTGGATGCCAGAAATCTGGAAAAGAAAAGTGTCTCCCTAAGAAAAGGGGTAGGAATCTCAGAAGAAAATAGGGGAAGAGGAAAAATAAACTTTTCTTTAGCTCATTCTTCCGTGAGCTAAAACAAACACCGGTGAGAGGAGCAGGACCAGAAAGCCCCAAGCACAAGAGCCCACTTAAGGCCTCTGAGGAAGCTCTTGCGGTAAGGCGAGCCTGCGGCGGAGCACCTCCCGCTTCTCCCTTCGGGATGGGTGGGCGCAGCCGCGGCGGCTCCGGGCAGGTAGCGCCCGTGCGGAAGCGCGTTTCGCGTCTTCCGCTGCTCGGGCCTGCGCAGCCTCCCCCCGGCATGGCCCGCGGCCTGCCGTAAAGCGCGGCGGGGAAGGGGCTGCCGTAAAGCGCCGCGAAAGGCCGTACGGCCGCGCTCCCCCACACACACGCCCTCCCGGCGGCTCGGAGCCTGCCCGCAGCCCCCGCGCGGCGGCGGATGGCGGCGGGGGCGCGGGGCCGCTCGCTGCCGCGGGCAGGGCCGCAGCGCGCGTAGGGGCGGCTCCCACCATGTTGGCCGCCGCGTGGCTGGGCAGGGGGCTGTGGGGGCTGCTCGGCGGCGCGGGGCGGCGGCGGCCGGGCGGCGGCGGCGGCGGCGGAGCCAGGCCGCTGGCGAGCCGGCCCGGCGCGGAGGCCGAGGCGGCGGCCGGGCGCTGCCATGGCAACAGCGGCGGCTTCTGCCTGGCGGCGGGTCTGGCGGCGGGGCGGCGCGCGGCGCCCGCCCTGCGTCACCCCCAACGGCCGCTGCGCGCGCCCCAACGGCCGCCGCGCGCGCCCGCCGCCGCCGCCGCCTGGAGCCTCCTGCGAGGCGGCGGGGCCGGGCCGCGGCGGGCGGGGAGCGGCGGGCCGGCGCCACCGGACCCCCCTGGGGAGCGCAGTGCGTCGGGGCGCTACGCCGAGCTGGTAGGTGGCGGGGGGGCCCGGCTAGCTCAAGCTGAAGCGTGTGTTTGTCCCCGCTAGTCCCGTTCCGTGGCGGGTGAGGGGGTGCCTGCGCGCCCTGAGCTTTGTGCCTTCTTGCTCCCGCAGTATGAAAACCCGTGGACGATCCCCAACATCCTGTCGATGGCGAGAATGGGTTTGGCGCCGGTGTTAGGCTATTTGATCATTGAAGAAAACTTCAACGTTGCGCTCGGTGTCTTTGTTCTGGCTGGCGTTACGGATTTGGTACGTTTATATTGCTTTGCAAATGCGCGAGGGTAGCGTTGTGATGGTCCTGTTGGCGCGTGTGAAGTTTTAGAATCACTTAACGTAGAACAGCAATGACCAAGTTTTAAAAGCAGAGCCGTGCTTATATTTCCTGTTTTCTAGAAATGCTCTATAGATCCTTGGTGATAGTGCAAAGTGACTCTCAGACACCTAAAGCAGGCTGTGTGATGGTAGAGCAAAGGGGATATCTAGGTTCCCTGACCATCCCCAAGCGGGCATTTACACACACAAACAGTGTTTGCTCATCTAGTGGTCTCAGCATATGCAGGTGTACAGGGTGCACCCAAAATAGCAATTGGCTTGCATGAATTTAGGTGTGCGTTCTGAAACCACTTGCTTTTTAAAAAAAAAAAAAAAAAGCTATTGAAGACTGAATGTGTTCAGAGGCTTCCAGAATCTAGAATGCAGTGTGAAAGCATGCTAGAAATATCAGCTAACAAGTATCATATTTCATCTTAGTTAAGCTAACTGCATTATGTGATCTCATTCATCAAATATCTTTGTAACAGTAGCATATAGAAACTATTATTATTCTTAGTTTTCTAACAGATAAATGTTGAATTCTGTTTTTTTTTTAGTTGGATGGGTTTATTGCACGGAACTGGGCTAATCAGAAATCAGCTTTGGGAAGTGCTCTCGATCCTCTAGCTGACAAAATTCTCATCAGTGTGCTCTATGTAAGCCTAACTTGTGCAAATCTTATCCCAGGTGAGAAAATGTCATTACTTGCATGCATTGCATAAAGTAAAGAAGTGAATTTTAGGTATAATAATATTTCTTGTGTTTCCAGAAGGAAAATTGTCTGTAAGTCAGAACTCTACTTTGTCAATTGCACTTTGCTTTTTGCTTCTGTCAAATACTTAAAAAAACAAAAAATGACTCCCCCCCAAAACCAACCAACTAAACAAAAAACATTACTGTAAGCTTCATATGTAGTTTTTTAAAAAACAATAGTAGTTAGCAGTTATATCAGAGGAATGTTTTTTTCATAGACTGAATAGTTTTAAGACTTCAGATGAAACCCTTTCAGAAGTCATCTTAAATATCTTCACTCATGCATAAAACTCGTTCACAATAAGTAGAGAGTGATTATTTCTTCTTGCTTCATGTTTTGCTTATATTATTATTATTTTTTTTAATATTGGACCTGATTTTTCACCAAATACTGTTGGCTTGTATTTTTTCAGCTTCACTTACTTCCATGATTATTCTGAGGGATGTAGCGCTTATTGCTGCTGTTTTTTATGTGCGATACAAAACTCTTTCTCCACCGGTAAGTGTATAGCAGTAAACAAAGTTGCATGGACATGTAATCAAGTTCTTTTGATTAAAACTTCCATATTTTTATGTGTATATAGAATGAATAAGAAGCAGCATTTAACAAAGTTGGAGCCAAGAGATTTTCCTCATGAGGTTTGATAGTTGCTCAAAACTTAGGTGGATAGTCTAAGATAAACATTGTTCTTGTTCTCTTGCCAAATAAATTAATAGCAGAATAGTATTTTGTAAAATGGGCTTCATAAAGATGATACAGAGTTACCGATGAGTTTTCTTTTTTCCTGTTTGTATATGGTGTCTAACAGATCATGTATAATTCTTTAATGTTGCAATTGACTTTGTTCTGTATCATGTGAAGATGTATCTCAAATTGAATATACTAGAATTGCCTTTTTTTCTTCCCCAACAGAGAACACTTAGTAGGTATTTTAACCCCTGTTATGCTACTGCCCAATTGAAACCAACATTCATTAGCAAGGTAAGAATAATAACTCATTACAAAAGATGATTTCTCAGTGTGCTTGGGGTGGTGTGCAGTTTGGATAGGGGTTTGTTTACTACTATGAAGTGTTCTGATTTTGCTCAGTGCAGTTTCAAAGTATTGCCAGCTACTTTGGAGGCAACTTAAATCCTGAAAGAGCTTCAACAATGTACACTGCCAAAGCATGGGCTAATTTTAAGTATGCAGGATGTTTCATAAGAAATGCTTTTTTATTGTTTTTTTTTCCCCTGTGTACAGATTGATACTTAAGTAAGAAAAGTATATATTGGTATTCATTGCATGATACACTTCATTTTGGTCATATTTCTTTTTTTGTTTTTATCAGATGAACACTGCAGTTCAGCTAATTTTGGTGGCAGCGTCTTTAGCAGCTCCTGTTTTCAATTATGTGGACAGCATATATCTGCAGACATTATGGTAACTTCTCCTTCATCTTTTCAGATAATTTAACGTACTCCTAAAGAAACTGGTAATTGTGATTAATTCTGATGGTATGGAATAAAAAGCTATGACCAAATGATGTCATAGGCCCATACAGCTTTATTCTTCCAGCTTTATTCTTGACTGACATAGGAGTTAGATATTTTTTTGGTACTTAATTTACTGTACAAGGAAAAGTAGACAAATAGAACTAGTCAGAATCCAGGAACAACAGCTAAGAAACAAGCCTTAAGAATAGACATAGTGGTATCAAAGTGTACACCCATATTAGCATAAAAGAAGAGAGTGGGAAGAAAGCCTATATAGTTTATTTATTCATGCTATAAATGTCCTTGAGAAAGCAATCTTGATATTAGTAAAAATGGACAGGAAGTATTTTCTTATTTTTGCTTTATGCTCTATCTGCTGTCTTGAAAACTAGATTTCTGAAGCCTCTTTGGAAAGCACCTGAAGAAATCAGTGGTTTCTGCTAGACTGTAGGAAGTGAGGGAGGGGATCATATAAAAACAGTCATACGGAAGTGTGCTGCTTTAAATAATGGCCTTTCCTTTTACTGCTGTCATTGAAGATCTTAACAATTAGTTGTAGCTGAAGGCAAGTTTTAACAAGCTGCATCAGCAGTTCTATAAGGGTACAGAATAAGGAGGCTGAGCAGCAGATGGCAAAATTATTTAGTAACTTAGTTTAACATAGTGGAAGATCCAGTGTTGTTTGACTTCTTAAAAAGCAAAGCTTTTAAGGAGCTAGGAACCTTTATCTTAACAGTCAATGTGTTTTTCATCCTTTTGGAAAGCCAAATCTGGAATCGCATCTGTGAAAGACACTTACCTTGCTTCTGCGCTGGGACTCTATGAGAGAGTTAACATATAGTGAGTAATGGAGAAATGCTAGGTGTAACTTACTAGGGTACTCTGTAAATACCCTCCAAAAAAATGAAGTGGATCAGTCTGACCATGTATTCAATGATGGCAGCGGTAACGGAGGGGCAGGACTTAGTAGTGACTCACACCTGAATGGTATAGCCTTTGACACAGAGGAGCACTGCTAATTTAGAAATTTATATGGTTCTAACCTAGTGTCTGGGAAGGGAACAAAACAGACCAAAGCCAAAACTTTTGCCTTAGCTTTGGAGCGTGTTAAAATAACAACAAATTCAAGTCTTGTATTATTTGAACGCTCCCCTACCCTACTGCCAAGGAGTTGTTTCTTATGTCAGTCAGTTCTCAGGCTGATATAAATTGTGTGGGCTACAGACGCTGAAACAGATCTTTGTCCTCCCTTCTCTCAAACGAGCGTTAATTTGATAAAAATTCAGCCTTGTATGTAATTAAATGGAAGCATGCTACAGATCACTGAATGACAATTCATTTATCTAATCCTCCACTTGGCACTGAATTTCAGTTATATAAACTGTAAACTCCATTTCTGTAGTGCACAGTGTCAGAGTGTGTGGTGAACAATAGGGAAGACACTTAAAAATGTAACTTTGCATTGTCATACTTAGACTCAAATGACTTACAAGAATTATTTTCCCCAAAGGTGCATCACAGCTTTCACAACGATATCATCTGCATATAGCTATTACCACTATGGCCGAAAAACGGTTCAGGTGATAAATAACAAATGAAGTATTACTGAAAGGACCGTGTCTTGGCAGCATGGTTTGCTGTACTGCAGAAGATGGTTGTAATGACTGGGTTTTGGATAAAGAACTGTGTTTTTCTGCTTAAACCATGGCATCACAATGAAATGAAGTTTGAATATGTACTGTGTATATATAGAGAGAGACTTTTCAATGTATTTTTAATTTGTTTAAAAATAAGATTGTTTACAAAAGCAAATAAATAATATCCTTAAAGACAGGTTACTGGTTGCTACCATGTGCATTTTGAATAATTCTTACTGTTTTCAGAAGTTAGAAATAAGCACTTTTCACCAGCTTTTTTGGCAAGGCACTGGATAGACTGAGATTGGAGTAGAAAAAGCATTTTTAAGAACAACTTTGTCTACGTGCCTCAACCTAAGTCAGTCAAGTGGCATTGCTTGTTAAGACCTATGACCTACTTCAGCTTGCTGCAGAAGACAACATTATCAAGAAATAGTATCTTCAGAAATTTGAACTGGAATGATAGCAAGTTTTACTTCATACTCTGTGGTGATACAGATAATTCACATAAAAGTTATGCTCCCCCTTTTCTTCTTTTTAAATAAGAGCAGAAGTTAATGGTACTCATCAAAGAAGAGTTTGAGTCTCAGAATGGTTAGCTATGCCATGATGAGTCTGTACCCAAATTAGATATGGAGGTATGTTCCTCATATTAGACTAATAATTTCTAGTGATTGAAAAAACAACTGTATCTCCAGTTTCTTTAAAGCTTCTAAAGATCCTATTTAATGCCACTGGAGAAAAAGGGCATTTTAAATATTGTCCAAATTAATGGAAAGGTTGGAAGAAACTTACAGATGCACATACTGTTAATTTTTCCTGTACCTCTGGCTTCAAGAGGTGTACTGTGATCCCACTCTTGACAGTGACAACTCACATGCGTTCTTTGCCTGTTCTCTACTCACAGAAAGGTACAGAATAAAGAACTAGGCAGAACAGATCATGTTGATCATAATAACTTGTTTTATAATTTAGAGCTACATGTGATAACTCTTGCGTGTCATAGAAAAGAGTGCAACTATGAAGGGCTTAAATAATTGAAATCGGGTGGTATATGATATCACTATATTAGCAGAAGAAAATTTACTGTAGACATCTCTTTTGAGAGCACACAGTCTCTTTTGTGACTGTATATGCTTGTATATACAAAACATTTTAATAATTTTTATATTTAAACTTGTACAGAATGGTGCACAGAAAAAGTGTTTGATTTTTATTAGTACCTGCTTCTTAGCTATCTCAATGTTTTGTGTGCTACCCTGCATCTTACATCAAAGGGATGCAGTGTAAATCCTATGAAGTTTCCTTAAAATACCTGAGTATTTCATAGAGCTGAATACTATTTCTTCAAGAACACAGTTTAGAATGCAGAGATTTATTGTATCCAGTCAGGTCATTCCTGTTTGGTTGGGTTTTCTGTTTTCTCTTTTTTTAAATCACAGGTACCTTTGAAACATTGTAGGAGAGGGGCAGGGAATGGAAGAATGCTGGTCAGTGAAGGATCCGTGTTGGTGTGTGTTGGTACACCTGTCATGACTTGTGTTGATAATAAGTTAAATGTGTAATTACCTAGTGGTATATGCCTAGATATTTGTGTTAAATAAAATTCTTCTAGATGTTTGAGCCACCGTGTGTGCTTGTTTTTTCCAGTTACGCATTCGTTCGATACCTGATATTTGTTAGCTGGCTAAAGAACAGAGCGGGTCGTACCGCTGCTGCGCATCTGCCTCGCCTTCCTCCGCGGTTTGACCCGCGCGGCCGCCGTACTTGTAGTCCCGGCCCGGGGGGGGGGGCGGCCGTCCCTCCCCCTGCAAGATGGCGGCGGCGGAGCAGCAGCCGCCGCCGCCCGAGGGCTGCAGGCCGCTGAGCGCCCTGCTCGGCGGCATCGCCCAGGCCGCCTACTACGGCAAGGCGGGCATCACGGAGGAGCTGCTGCGCGGGCAGCTCTACCCCGAGGCGGCGCCGGAGGAGTTCCGGGCCCTGCGCGCCAAGATGGGCGGCCTCCTGCAGGTAGCGGCGGGGGCGGGCCGGGCCTCCCCCTTCCCCTCCCGCCCTCCGCAACGGCCGTTTCGGCGGGAGGCGGCGGCGCGGGGGGGGTCCGCTGCCCGGCGCCCCCCTCCGGGACGAGCAGGGGAGCAGACTCCTGTGCCCGCTGCTGGGATGCTCGGAGCGAAGTTCGCGGTGGCTGCTCGCAGCCTGCTTTGTCCCCTGCTTCGCGCAGGGCGCTCGGCACCGAGCCTCCCCCATTGTGAAACGCTTAGGTCGCTGCTGCCGCCGCGTGGTTGAATCCACGACTTTTTGCAGGGTTTGTAAACTTGGTCAGGAGCTTTTGGGGATGCTCGTGTGAGAAGGAACTTCATTAAATTCGGTGACGTAGTTCTGACTGGATAATTTTTCATGTCACCCCCCCCCCCCATGTACTCAGTAGTGAAATTTTCTTTACAATGCCCTTTTTTACACATAAGTAAAGCTGCAACACGTTTGCTTTGTATGCTTTCCCTATCACTACATGCTGTTTTTACAGCATGCTGTTTGTATTGCTGAAGATGATTAATCTGTGTTTAAAAACTCTAGATTACTGTCTTCTGTGGGATATTTGGGATTACATTATGTTAGTCTTTATAGTGAAAAAATGTCAGAAAGATTAAAAGTAAATGACTTTGCTTGCATTTAGCTGTGTTTTTATTTCAGTTACAAGGTCAAAAGTTAGTGTGCATTTTTTTTTTTTTGAAAGAACATATTATTTACTTGTCTCTACGGCTACTTCTGTATGGAGCCTGTGTATTAGTGAAAACATGTATATAAACCTAGCAGATTAATAACACTATCTGCTGCTTGAAATCCTGACCTCACAGCAGTAGTGACTGATTTATGAAGTGCAGTATCACCAAATTCAGAAGAGAATGCAACTTAGTATTCCATAATTATGCTGGCTTCCATAATTATGCTATTTCTAGCAGCAGCCTTCTTATTTTTCAGTGAAGTAAGAAACTGTATACATGAAATGTTGTACTGCTTTAAATTGAAGTTTCTTGTCATTCATGCTTTAAGTCAACTGCCTTGGTAGCCACAGCAGTCGCATCTGAGAAGTGTTGTGCAAGAGGCAGTAAGCCGATTTAAAATATACTGTTGACAAATGGGGGATTTCTTGCCCCTTTTGCCCTTAGGCTGCTCCTGGCTATCCGTGGCCACCTCTTACCTTTTTACAACTACAGCGTTGCCTGCACTACTCTGTGAGCTGACAGTTTTCTGCCAGGTTATTGAATTCAGACTTGGGGGGGAGAGAATTACTGTGAAGTTCCTGAGTTTAAGTTGTCTGATGTAAAGATCTGATGAGTAAAGGGGAGTGGGAGGGAAGTGAGATGTGTTCCTTCCTCAGGAGCAAGCTATTTTGCTGGCCTGCTGAAGTAAGCTGAAATCAAAGGCAGTTGATACGCCGGGCTGTGAACTACAGTTTCTCAGAATTAGCCACACCACTTGTTCCCCGCTCCCTCTTACGGGTCATGGTGACCTGAATTGCCAAAGCCCAGTGAGTATCATTGTCTGAAGCCATGGTTAAAAGCCAGGATGTTTCATGTGCTATTTGAGTCTCAGAATCACTGGGAAAATTACTTTCTGCTGTATCATATTTATATATAAAAAGAAGCTAATACTTCCTGTATTCTTTTTTTTCCCATTATGTGTTTTGGTTGCATCTAGTTAATTTCTTGCTGTTTGGGATATTTCAGCATTTTGCTGTTGATTCCTGTTCAATTCTTGATTCACTTTTCACTTTTGTTTTTTAAATTATTTTCATCTCTAAATCTGTATAAGCCCAGTATTACTGGGCTACTCTTTCTCTCCTGCTCTGGTAGTTGTTTTTTCTGACCTGATGGTTATATTCCTTTTTTTTATGTTTGGCTCACCTGTTTTTGTTACTGCTTTTTTCTGAGGTGCCTTAACTCTGAGAGATGTGCCAGATAACTAGCAAACACAAATAGTATTTTCTCACTTATTTCAATGCAGTATAGTAACTTCAGATAAATGATAACTTCATATAAATAATCCCCAAATGCAATGCAGGCTTTATTTTCTCTATGTTCACACATGTGGCTCTGTAGATGGCAGCCATCACTGAAATGAGACAGCTGCTCAGCCAAAGTGATGTATTTGAGACCAGAAGAAAAGACAGTGTCACATCCAGAAGAAATAACAAGGAAGACTTAGGTTGGCAAAGTGTAGTTGATAGATTTGGAATTTGGTGAGGATGCTAGCACTTATTTTCAGCCTTTATGAAGATTTTACTGGTTCTTTAATGATCGAATTCAGAGGCTACCTTGAAAACTGTGGAAAGAATATTATCAGCTGAGCCACAAAGACAGATACTTGCAACACTTAAGACTTTCTGGTGTTGTCTGTGGGTTTTTTTTTCTTTCCATCTCAAAGACATTTGAAGAAGTTCAAGTACTGTTGAGATGTCCTTGTCCGAACTGTTTTGGACATAATGTTAACTCAGGCTCCAGAAAACACAGATGATTAAAATTACTGGATATTTACCCACTGTTGTAACAACAGGCTCGTAAGTTAGGAGGATGGTGATATGCTGCATTCTTTATGTGCTGCTTTAATAACCCAAATGGGTAACAAGCGTGCTTTTCCAAGTCGTGCCTTCCAACATAAAGTAGCATCTCACAGTTATCAGATGTGTCTCATGGTCTTCATGCCTAATATTCGACTCATCTCCTTATGGATGGAATTCCTGGGAAATTAACACGTTTTATGCTGTTCAACCTGCTTTAGAGGTTGAAGTTTTGAGCTAGGCAGTAGACAAACTACTTTGTCCAGACACAACTTCATGCTGAGTATGTGTGGATAAGAACACTTTGGGCTGCTACTTTCTAGTGGGTCACTTAGAGGAAGTAACTTCTAAGTATGGTGGATTCTTTCAGGAACTCCATTCTAGAGCATCCTAAAGAAAACCCCTTGACTTTCTGGTCATTTTGAGGGCCCTTTCTTTCATGTCTACCAGTTTGGAGGAAGGGAGGCTTAAACTTATTTTCCTCTTCCTCCATCTCCCTGGTGGAAACGTCCATGTCCTAGCTATTGTTTGTGATACCTCCTTGTCAGTTCTCATAGCTGGCTTACAAATTTCAGTCCATCACATGAACGGACTCATCTGAAGCCATCACACTCATGTGAGCCATTTCCCTTTATCTGAACATGGTGGGAGGGAGGGAATGAGGGCACAGTCTTCTTAGCCCTACGAGTTACTTACCAAGTCTTCAAGCAGCTGAGAACCACAGAACAGATACTTGTGTACTTCAGAGAGCTGCCTGGCATGCTTTTAGTATTTGCGTGAATTAAAATGTGAGGGGGTTTTTTGTATTATTTTGGGTCTGCTGATAATAACAAACTTCAAAAGTGATTCTTTGTGTTTATGTCATCTTAGTCTTTGGTCATTCTTGTCTTGGATGGTGGTGTTTCCCTAGCGCCTGACGGATTTAACTTAAGGTAAAGAATCTCCCACGCGTTGGAATGTTAACAGCGATGCTTGTGTTTTCTCTGTGTGTTTTATCTTTAGCTTCCTCCTCTGGGTGTTGATATAGGGAAATGAACAGCAGAATAACGATAGAAAGCCAGAGTACTTGTTCATGCAGGCCATTGCCTTTTTGTGGCAGTGATCTGCATCTGAAGTTTGGAAGAAGAGAGGTGACTTTTATGTCTCCATTGATGATGATACCTAATTGCACCAAATATGTTCTCTGGGGAGGCAGTCATACCATTTATTTTCAGATACCTCATTTAGGAGCCCAGCTTCCTTGCATAGTCTAAAGGAAAGGTAGGTGGCTAGTTTAGATGTTTTATATTGTCCTCTGTTGACTCAGTAAGGAATGTAAACACCTGAGTTGGATGGGATGAGCCTCATTCCTGGCTTTTGTGGAATTTCCCTCTTGACACACATATGTAGTCACTTGATGCTTAGAAGTAGGGAGATTCATTACCCTTGTGACCATCTAATTTCTCTGGTACTTCATGCCTTCTGAATAGTAATCCCCTTAACATCAATCGGTCCGAGCATAAATCAGCCATTTGCATATATTAGAAATTAATGTAATCAGGTGAAGGGCTTTCCTGTACCCTCCTGTATTATACCTATGGAAAGCATGATAACTCAACAAAATAGTAATTTTACTGGAGATAAATAAGAGCTACAAAACTGTATCACATTTACGGCAGCAATAAGCATTTAAATGTTTGTTTTTCCCTGATTTGTTTATAGAGTGGTTTTGGTTTTATATCTATAAACGCTGCCTTGATAATTTACTTCTTATGGCTGTTTCCTTTCCTATTCATACCTCATTTGTGGAAGAAGCATGTAACAGAAAAAGCTGTTTGAGAGCCGGGCACAGTTCATGCCCTGCCATTTTGCTACAGAAAGATAATGATGCACCGTAATTTTGCTGTTTCCTTCAGAATCACCTAGGTAGGGTTAAAGGACCTTGTCACATTTCGCTTATGGAAGGGGAAACTGAACGCTTAAATCAGTAATCCTTTATATTTGTGTGCATCTATGTGTGTGTGTGTATGGTGCTTATTGTAGTGTTGCAGTTTATCAGTCTCTGAGCATATTTCATCATGAAGCTTACAAAAAAGCTTCTGAGGAGGGCAGAGAAGAGACCTTTTTTTGACAAAATTACCTCATTTGTAAAATTACCCCACCTGGAGAAAGGATCAGGGGAAGCATTTCTATGCTGAGCTTTGCTGCTCTTTCATGTATTGGTCTTTTGCTTGTGATGTAAAGGTGGGATAGTTGTGTGGATGCTCCTTGATTCCCTCTCCCTATGTGGTATGCAGCAATGCTGCTTTATGTAAAGGCCTTTATTTCATTATGTCATGCTTAAATGGTGATGATTCTTGTATCTGTTGAAAGGTTCTGATGATACCTTGCCAAGAAGGAGGGAATAGATGCTCGTTAATAGTCTGTTGTAACTGTGACCACTTTTTTTTCAATATTTTTATCAATCCACTGGTTTACAATAGTTATCTTCTCCAGTCATAAAACTAGGCAGTTTTTCAGCACTGAAGCAATCTTTCCTCTTAATTTCCGTGTGTGTTTTTCTGCAGAATGTGCATAAATAATCTGATCTCTTTCTGAAATGCCAGATTTATTTTGTAGGGGAATAATGGTATCCTACTACCATTTACCTACTATCCTACATCTACCTCTTTTGATTTTTTTTATCTTTTTTTTTTTTCTTAGAGCTTGTTGCTTCCTTGGAGCTGGAATAAAGCTCTAGGAGGATGTGCCTTGGAGAACTGTACCATTTCAGTGTTCTGCCAATTCTTTTTACCCTGTGCTTCCTAGCCTCCTATTTCATAAGGTTTCCAAACATTTAGAAATTGGGGGAGATCAGCTCCTGCAAGTTCTCACCCCCAGTGTTTTTGTTTTTCATCCTGGTTAAAACACTAAATTTGTCGTCGTCTTATGCAAGTTTAATTTGCTGAATTTGTTCCACTGGTTTAAAAAAAAAAAATCCTTTACACCTGGAGTAATTCCACTCTTCTCCTTTTGGTGGCAGTAGGCTATTGGATTTATTGAGCGTGGTTGCTTTCTAAATGTGTTGAAAGTGTTTTGGTTTGCTATTCTGCTTCAGAACAAAGTGTACATTGGCTAATGAACTATAAAATTTCAGTATGAGGTGTCTAAATATTATATTTGATTTGTGAGTATGTATTCCTTTAAACATTGAGGGTGTTACCGTCAGTAATAAATATACTGGTGTTTCACTGGTGAAATATTAATCGGATTGTACACAGGTAATATGAGGGAACTGAAAGCTTGATATCCAGGATATAAAATGCACCCAACCTCTGTGTATACACTGCATGTGTAACATACCTTGGTCCTCTTCCTTTGGTTGTTTTCACTCCAAGTCATGCTGGTTTTTCCACCAGATTTTTCTAATGATTGCGACTGTTTTGCTTCACTGTTGTGCAGCCGAGAGGCTGGTAGTACCGTTGTTACTTGGCTCTTCTGTGCCACCAGCAAGCACGGCTTATGCAAGCCCGGTCTCAAAACTATTTCGAGATTGTGCAATGCCCAGCTGCTTGTAGTGATTATTTTTCTTCATGCCTTTGGAAAATGTCTATTAAATAGGAAACCTTTTGATCAAAATTTGATCCAAAGGCATGTAGGGGGGAAGACTCAGTGCCACTAGCAGATAAAATTGCTCAGGATGTAAAAGCTCTGGAGGAGCATCAGCGTGCTTCAGATGCTTTGAAGGCTGATTAGACCCATTATCATCTGTTGTCTCTAAAGACGGTCACCTCCCCCTGGGGCCTGCAGTCCTTGCCTTAGGAAGCTGCTGCTGCTGTTACTAAGCGAGGAAGTCCCAAAGCATTGCTGCTGCTGCTGCTGCTGCTGCTTGACAAGGAAGAGGCTACTCATCTTCATAAAAGGGATCTGCCCTCATGTGAAAAGTCAGAGTAGAAAAACAGCAAGAGAGCTCACCTGTATCCTCTTCAAGATTTCTACTGCCAGGCATTTGTGGGAAATCGACATTCTTGCGTTTTCTAATATAGAAGGAGAGCTGCCATTCTTCCCTCTCTCCCCAAATAACTTGTGATTTCTCATATATGTGGGCTTTATGAGCTTTTCTTTTGTTTCGAGCCCTTTACAGTTGTTTTGTTGCAAGTCCAAGCTTCTGCAAGGCTGAGGGGCAGAGCTTTTGAAAGCAGGACAGCCTCCATCCGCAGGTCTGGCTACCATAAAGCACTTCCACCTGGTATTTTGCTGTTTTTTCTTTTTTTTTCTCCTGCAATCTAGAGACTCTTTTCCCCTCTGGACAGTTTGCTGACAAGCAGTGCCTTCCCTGTTTCTCCCCCACAGGAGGGAGTTGTTCGCATTATCAACTCCAAATGTGCTCTTCTTGTTATCAGCTCCAAAAATAAGCTGATCATGCTAGTGAGAAAGAATGTCCTTGTCCCACCCCACCTTCAGATTGCTTGGATTTGGGCTCTGAAATGAAGGGCTCTTCTGAGAACTCAGGTTTTTCTTGGGACAATTTCTTCTATCTTTTCTGTCTGGGATAAAAATGTTATTTCATATAAGACCTTGAATGGCTTGAAACTACCTGTCATCCTGATGTAGTGTCAACAGTGAGCCAGATCTGCTCTGCAGCTCTTCTGGGAGGATGGAGAAATGTAGGTGCTTTGAAGAGCTTTTTCAAAGTCACAAATTTCTGTTAATACCTCCTTGCAAAAAAAGAGGACTCAGAAGAAGTTAAATGAACAGAGAGAAAAGAGTCTTAAGAACGTGGATGCTATTATTAAGGCTACATAAAGATCTGATGTATTGTTTGTAGGCCAGAGAGTATGTTTATGTGCCTTTTGTTCCTGCCTAGAGTAATCCAGATCTCAAGGAAGAGTCATGAGGGAGCATCAAAAGGTACTGTATTTTTTGAACCGTAGTTTATTATGGCCCTATCACTCTTATTTATACCTGGAGAATGTAGAACTGGAAAAATGACTGGAGATAATAAAATCATTTGGGAAAAGTTAACAGGAGAGGTTGGTTGCTTTCTGATTTTTAGAGTTGCTATTGTGCCTGTATCCACTAGCTAAAAATAAGAAGGCCTATTAGACATGCTCATTCTACTTCGGGGTCTGATAACAGTACCAACAATTACTGTGTCCGTAGGAGATGCTTTCTACCCAAATAGGCATCTAACGTAGTATTCTACCTTTCATTTCAGTGAATGACTGCGCTTATCATGAATCATTTCATTTGTTATTGAGCTAGGCACAATATATTAACAAAAACTTTAGTCAGAATTTCAGGAGGGAAGGAATGTCTACTGTGTTGTAATTGGACATGCATGAGAAAATGATTATTATCTAAATTGGTGTTTGCCTAGAACGACTGAACAACAATTCTAGTCTTTCTTTTTTTAATTCAGTGAAACACCCCTATTGTATTGCTCACTATTCTGAACAGAACTCTGTTGCTGCCTCTGCAGCACTGGTATTGCAGCAAAATTTTTGTGTTTGGTTTTAGTATATATACCTAAGATTAATGCTTTTTTGTTTGTTTGTTTTATTTCAACATTATTTTAAGAGGGTAAAAATTGAATGTTTACTTGAACTAACAGGTGCTATATTGCAGTGATAAATATGTTCATGGATACTTCCCCAAAGCATTCTTATTAGAGTGGGTCCACTATTAGTTATTTTTGATGTTAGGTATGTGTATATGCAGTCGGTTCAAATCAGAACTGTTGCAGCTTGGCAGTTGTAGTAATGACACTGACAAAGTGGAGGGGAAGAAATTCTTCAAAATAATGAACAGGAGAGGAAGGTTGGCTGCAGGATGTTACCTGGTTTAAGAACATTTAAAGTAACGGTAAGATTCAAGTGCTTCACTGCCTACAGTAGCAGTTTATTGCTTGTCAGTTAATAAGATGCTTTAATTGTTCTAGGTTTTTTTCTATCCATTCTTTCTGAGCTTCTCCCATTGCAAAGCTCAGTGTCTGTAGTAAGTAAGCCTTTCACATTTGCAATACTGTTTTATTATTATTTTAATTGCTAGAGAGACATGTAGAAGCCAGTGTTTTTGCTGATGGCTACAGGATACAGAGATGATGGAGTTCTGCACCGTGAGCAGATTTTTATGAATTGGGCTGTCATCTGAACAGCGTGGTGGGAGCAAGGATTTTCCTCTGCCCCTCCAAATTACAAACATTACAGCATTCCTACTGTGCGTTGAGGAGTGCAACTCCTGAAGGTAGGCAGAAACAGCAGGACTGTCTGTATAGAACGTACCTCTTAATAAATGAATGATGATCTAACTCAAGTGTGAGACAGAGGCCAAAGAGCATTTCCTAGTGAGACCAATCCTAGGCTGATTTCGTTTGACACTGTGAAATGCTGATGTACTATAACTGTGCCACTTAAGTGAAAATGCTTTAACTTATGTTTAATGGTTTATGTGACCTTTTGTATCATATCATTTATTTATATTCTTATCTGTAGAAGAGCGGCAAATAAAAAGAAGTAGGCAAACTTACCTGGTGGATATATATAGTAAGTGTGGGTGAATGCTGAATATGAGCACTTTTCTCTGCATGTGAAGATTTAGTCCGCCCTGTCTCTGTTGCAGGGTTGGCTTGTCTAGAACAGAGGGACCAGTGCCAGCTCTTGGTGACCATGCTGTACATTCTAGTTTTAAAATGCTCTACTGAAAATCTGGTGACTGTCTGTTAATGGACTTCCAGAGCAGTGTGCTACTGAGAAGACTGGATTCCTGCTAGTAGCAGTGCTTTGGATCCTGTTGCTTTCACCTTTGCCATCCAAATGTGTGGTTTGATTTGTCACATTTGTAGAATTTCTGCCAGTAAGTAGTATTCTTATCATTGACAACACCAGCAAGTTTTGGATGAACCCTTTATTTCTCAAAAAAGCATAGGCATGTTTAGCATGGGGGGGTGTGTGCGTATGCATGTGCATGCACAGAAAGGTAAGTAGTTTGATTATGCTGCAGTTCATTAGTCAATATTTCTATTGACCTTAACAGCAATCTTGTCTGAATGAAGATAAGGGAATTCTGTCCTGCTTTTGGAGTTCATTACTACAAATTAAATGCTTCTGCTATTCTCAATTAATATTCATCAAACACACACTGTATGGAGTATATTTGAAAAGGGAAGAAGACTCTCTTAGGCTTCATGTGTAGTTTCCTGCCTTTAGTTCAAAAGTGCTCGTGCTCCCTTTTCTTATTCCCCAAAGTCCGGGGGACGTGTTGAAGAGGGTAATGAAGTTCATTGCCATTGTCTCAGTACAGGTAACTTCCTGGACCAGTATTGTCTTTCTGCTTTAAATATGGCCTATGAAAAGGGGAGAACTTGAGTTTGTCCCTTTTTTTTCCTTCTATTTGATGCATAAAGAAGGACTAAAAGGAAAAGGAGAGGCTGTACTTAAATGTAAATGTAGCCTGCACCGTTTTTCCTGAAAGACTGAAAAACTAAAAAACTATAGACATCAAGGAAATGAAACTGAAAAATAAATGTAAATCACTCCATCTTCAAAGAGTGATTTTTGGTTGTTCTTGTAATTTACACTAATTTCGTCTTGGACAAAATGGTCAAAACTAACTTAAAAGCACTACTTGTATTGTTATTTTCATGCCTTAGGCTTTTTTTTTTTTTTTTTTAATCAGGAATCTAAGGTTTAGCCACAGGCAGAGAGAGCACGAACTTCTTCCATTTTGGCAGACTAGGAATGAAAAGGCAGTTTCTCTCAAGGGTTTCAAATACAACGTCCTGCTCATGAAGTCCACAAACCACAGATACCTGAAGTTGGGAGTGTTTACCGGGAAAAGGATCTCTGAGCAGTGTATGCTTATTCTTTTCTTACACTCTTTCCAAAATACCTGTTCCTAACAAGTGTCAGACGCAGGATACTGGACTTTTGGACTGACACAGTACAGCTGTTCTCGTGTTCCATGTTTAATCTGGTCTTAACCTCTCTTTCCTCCTTAAGTACCATGGGTTTCTCGTAATAAACACTCCCCCCCCCCCTTCCCCAGGACTAGACTAAAATTATATTCTTTGTTACTTGATATTTTTTTTAATTATGTCTGTTGCCATGTGAAGGCAGATTAGTATTTCCTTTGCTCTAGGACAGTCTTAAAGTTGGCACTGGAGTAAAAATTCTTATTTCAGTCTTGCTGGTCCTATGTGAAGCTGCCACACATTTTAGCAGACTTTCTGTGTTTTTGAATACATATTTTTTCATTGAGAGTAAAGATTAGTCATATTAGGAGAAGAGACTTTTCAATGGCCGCTTTACTTTGCAGTGAGCATAACCTTTTCAGCTAACATGTATATCCTCCTTTCACACAAGGTTCAGAACAAGGAGAACAACAGAGAGAGCTGTTAATGCATTGGATAATCGACACCATACCACAGATGCAAAATTGTGGCATTCAGTTGAGTCACTGAACGTCACAGCTAGCATATTAAAAGGAAATTCAGGTGGCACTTTCAGGACAACTTTTTTACGTGCTGAATGTGTTAACTTTTCTGTTCATGGTAAGGCTTAGCAGCTGTATTCTTGCTGTGATGCACAGCTGTATTCTTGATCTGATGTACAACAGTTTGTTTCTACTATACTAGTTTGGAGCAACTGGATACAGTGTATCCAACTTATTAAAAAAAGCTGAAAATACCAAGAACTTAATCAATGGTGAAAATGTGGCTTACTGAAATTATTCTGTTTTATAATTGGTACTCTGGATTTTAGCCACCCATTGATTTAAAATGGGACTATTTGAACAAAGCAAGGGGGATTTGCCCTTCCCTTTGGTTATAGTGCACAAACACCTGCTTAAAGTCCCAGATCTAATTTGGAGTGCTCCGTCTCCTAAGAAGTTGAGTAGTGCTGTAGTTGTATAGCAAGTTTGCTACTCCCTCCTTCTTAACTCGCCATGGAGTTTTGTAGCTGTTTGTCTGCTGTCTTCACGGGCTGCATGCTTCAGTGCTACAGGTGACAATGACTTTGGATTTTGGAATATGTTTTTTAGCCATCTCATTCTTTGGCGTCTTCTGTATTTACTTATTAACAATGCTGCTTTATGTGTGACTTCGTGTAAAAAAAAAAGTAGGTTACAACTGAATCTCATTGAAAAAAGCTATAAAATACACAGTGCAGAGCAAATGTGAAATAATACTCAGCCTGGCCAAACACTCTTTTAGACTTAAAATAAGCCTATATATATGTATATATATTTGTAAGTCTCTCATTTTGTATGTTAAGATATTTCTGAAAGCTTGTTTTTCCTATATTTCACTTCTAACAATAAAAAGTTTCAGTATAAATATAGTTTGACTTAAATTTTGTATTTTTCCAAATAAGGTTAGAATTTTTCTTCTTGTCGAGATGTTTTTGGATCTCTACCAAAAGATTCTTACCTCAGTTTTGGTGGGTTTTTTTTTTTTCTTTCCTTCTTTGCAGTCTCTATAAACTGTGATGTCAGGATTATAAAACATGTTCTTAAGATAAATGCAGACATTAAAGTTGAATCTTTGTAACAGGCAAGTAAGCAACAGACATTTTTACTTTGAGTCTGATGTTTACATATGACTTTGCTGTCTCTTTTCAGACTGTCACGTCTGATGTGTGAATTTTTTATAGTTGGTTTGTTTTTTTTTTTTTTGCCATTTCTGGTTCAAGTGTAGTTTATGTTCTGTTCTAACAAGCTGTTTATATAAATACCCTTTAGTTTTACACAGGTCTGAGATAGTGCAACTGTTTTACAAATTTGAATTAGTTGTAATTTCTTTTGTATTTTTCATTAAACTCATTTCTTAACTTTTTTTGAAGTGAACAAATATGTACAACTCCCTCTTCCTGCAAGGCAGAAAAGGCACACTCAGGCAGCGTGCCTTTATTTTGGTAGTGTAGATTGTCAAATGTTCATGTGGTGGACGCAATACATATTTATGAAATGTGTGCCCATATGCACACGTGCAAAAATAAGAAAAGCGAGGAGTCATAAATTAGTGTCCTTTCATGTTTTCTGGGTGAAATTTCTTCTAACAATTCAGTGACACGTTTAGCTTTTATACATTATCTAGAATGAAGATGACAAGCTGTGGTCCTGATGCTGGTTGGAGTTTTGCTTAAATTTGTAACTTTTGGCTTCTGGAACATGCAAACCCCATCGGTCTTGGGCATTGAGGGTAAGAATCTGTTGTTTGACTCCCTGCCCTTTATATTACCTACCTTTGCATCTCTACCCCATCGCAGTATGGACCTACGGGCTGCTCTCCAGTGTTGTGGGAGATGCATGGGTAGTCTGAGCTGTGATTTATTGATGGATCCTCAGGAGACCAGAGCCTGTTATGCTGCACTTCAAATCTTTGGGGGCCTATACTGGAAGAAGCTGTAAAGCGTGCGCACCTGATGCAGATTTGCAGAATGGCTCTTCTCCCATCAGGTGCTGGACGTGGCTGCATGGGTACTGGGCACATAAAAGGAGACCCTGCATAAAGTCTCTTGTATGAGCAAGAGAGAGACAGAGATCTGGCTCTGGGTTGTCGTGAACAAGGTTAGAAGAACGCTGGTTGCTCTCTTCTTGGTGGGGAGAGTGCTTCTGTTCACAGGATTTCTTTTATGATGTTAGTTGTATCAGTAAACCTATAAAAAGTCTAGTAATGACATGCAAGTGCCAGAGAAAATTTTCTAGCTCATGTGGGCAAATGGGAATAGCACCAGTTTGACTAGAAGCCAAAGAAAAGCCATGGGCAAAGTTAATTGAATGCTTTTTGGTGGCATGGACTGCACCATCTTGGAGCATTTGGGTGTTGAAATTTCTAGCAGTTAAGACCTACAGCAGTGACATCTGAAGCCGGATTTTGCCCAGCACCAAACGGTTTTGGCCGGTGGTGTGTGTGCCTGCAAGCTCTGCAAGCCACTGCTGTGCACGTGCAGCTCCAGAGAGCAGCGCAAGCGGCCTGCGGAGGCACGGAGCCTCGCTCCCACCGACTCGCTGGAAAAAGTGGTTGTTCGGCCAGCTCTGCCAACTGATGACTTGGTCAAGGACCTCACTGGATATAAATAGAAAATTCACTCTGAGTAATTAAAGTAGTCTATAAATATTTAATTCCATGGGAGAATGCTTTCACTTCAGTATTTTGGTGGTTTCATTAAGGTTTTAGCCTTTTTTCCCAAAACATTTATTAGATTTAGTTCTAAGAGCGTATTTGAGATAGCAAACAGGAATTAAATCTTTCTGGGAAAGTGAGCTGATGCTTGTACCAGAAATGGTTTCTTCTGAGCTCCCCAGCTTGGGTGTTGCTCCCAATCAGGTGTTGTTTTACAGTGCCCCGGGCTGCGTGGGGACCTTTGCAGAACAGTTGTGATTCCTGCAGGGGAGAGTTTGACCTAATGCTCCTTTGCCTTCATAAAGGCTGAGCTGTTACCGACTGCTAGGGCTGCTGCTGGGTAGGGGAGCGCATTTTGTATTTCACTGGATTGACAGGAGGAAAAGCAGAAAGGAGGACCTGCTGCGTGCTAGGCTGTCGCTCGAAGCCTCCCTCTCACCTGGCAAACCTGTCAGCATGTAACGGGAGTTGTCAAAATACCTGCTGAGTGAGTGCTAAAGCACTCTTGCCTGCTTCTCTTTCCCTTGAAACTGTGAGTCTGTAAACTGGTCTCCTTTACTTGCTCATCTCTTTGCTGCTCTGAAATGCGTCAGCGGGGTTGCGGGTTAGGCAGTGGGCCTTGGGCTGCGGTGTTTTACAGCTGACTCTGGTAGGGGCCGAGTTGCGTGTACAGGGACTTTTTTGCGTCCCAGTAACTCTAGCTGTTTCCCAGAATGGTGCAGATAAAATACAAGGGTTGTGTAAGAAAGGAAAGCAGAACTCGGAGCCAGAATTTTGTTCGAATCACAATATATGGCAAGACAGCATACAGCTGAGGGGTGTGACTCAGTGCATTTCGTGTTGTTCACTGCTAGAGCATTTATGCTTGGTATGAATCAAGCTGATAGCCAAATGTAAACCAAGGTGGAAATTAGCTGAATTAATAATTACATTTTAAGATGCAAAAGATCAAGATACACTGAGTAAGAGTGGAAATGAATTCATGCTAATTCTGTTTTCTGTGTTTGGTTCATAATAAAGTAAGCTTGTACTTGGCCTGATTTTACTTACAAGAACACCGTCTGCAAAGTACTGCAACAAGTTCTGCTAATGTTTGCACCATAACTGCTTTCAGGGTAGGGCTACAACTTTTTTTCCACATGCCCTTAAAGTACGAGCTGATCCAACTTCTATTTTTAACTCTAAGTGAATTGAGATTAAACATTAAGCAGTAGTCCAAGGCAACAAGTAACTTTCCCAGAATGATTGCAGAAACCTGATAAATACAGTTCTCGTTTATTTTATTGCAAGAGAAAGAAGGAGGAGATAAAAGAGAAATCATGTGATCTCTTCAGGCAAGGAGAGGTCATGTTGCAAATACCAGGGCTGTCGCTGTCTCTGTCTCTTCTGCTTTTCATCCCTCCCCTTGAATATTTTTGCATTTACTGTCTGGTATTTATTCTACCCTATCTGGATTTCTCTCTTTTATTCTTTTTCTCTCTTTCTTTAGCACTACTGCATGAGATGGCTTCCATCTGTTGAAAGTTCTTATTTATGAATCTAATTCCTTTAGGAGGACTGAAGAAGAAACCATTTTAGACTGAATAACATAACCTGCAAAGACTTACTCACTCTTAAAATAACTTTGGTTTTGCTGAAGCATAGTTCAGGGAGCACATGTCTGTGTGTTCCTTAGAAAAAGGTCGACCCTTTCAAACTTGTATACAGCATGGCTGTATGCAAGTTGTATGCATGGCTGTATACAAGCAGATTTTGGCCTCTTCAGGAATCTGCTTGGAAGAATCCCATGGAATATGGCCCTGGAGAGCAGAGGGATCCAAGGGAGTTGGTTGATATTCAAGGATCACTCTCAATTATCTTTGAAAGGTCAAGGCAGAGATGTTCAAAAGCCACCTGAACACCATCCTGGGCAACATACTCTGTGTGACCCTGCTTGAGCCGGGGGATTGGACCAGATGATCTCCAGAGGTCCTTCCCAACACCAACTATTCTGTGATAGCTACATTTTTAAGAATTATCGGGAGTGTGATGTTCCGTCGCTTCTACCCCATGTGGTAAAAAACAAAATAATTTCTAAACGACGGCAAAGAATGACTCAAGTTGGGATAGCACAGCTATCTGGTAGCACAACTTGTTAAAAAGACACTTTTTTGATATAATTCAATTGAGTACAGGCCAGGATGGGCAATTTATTTATATATTTTTTTATCCTCCTATGTGACCCTTGCAGTTGCAAGTATATCTGCTATTAATAGAACATTTCCTTATTTTTTTCAATTCCCTGCACTATCTCTCTCTAGCCTGTCCACAGCTTATCTGTGTTGTCTCAGAGAAGCACTTTCCATTGCCTTTTTTCTTATATATCTCTTCCTCTGTCTATTTTTAAATCATGTAAGTACTTTGGAAGCTACTATGTGGTAAGGGGGTGGTACTTCCTTTTTATGTTTATTGCTTAAAATCCCAGCTTTTATCATCTATTCATAAACCGAGTATGCAGGCATCATTTAGAGATCTAGCTATGACTAATGTTGTTAGTGGGTGGGCTCGTTCTGTTTTTTTTATTCTTGTTCTCAAGGTGGTATAAAGCACAGAGAGAGTCTGTAAGTGGGTCCAGACAGAGTAATCTGCATGATTCTCAGTTTTTCTTCAGCTAAAGATGGTTGGGTTTTTTGTTTTTTTTTTTTTTTTTGGGGGGGGGGTGTAACCTTTTTGAGCTCAGCACAGTAGGTTTGCAGGAAGTATGCTGTGACCACAGGAGAATGTCTCAGGTTGTGGTTCATCTGGTGGCTGTCTATTTTAATCAACCTTTCGTCCTCCTTTGTCATCAAATGAGTCTTCATACCACAGCAAAATGACACCTCCTGCAAATAATTTAGGAAGTGGTGTTTCATGGGATTGTGAGTTCAAAATTGTCACTTCTGGCAGACACCCAGACTAATGGTAGAGGCAGGCTGGAGAAAAAATGTCACTTCAGAAGCCTTTCAAAACTAATACCAAGATCTCTTTTGCGTTCAATTGTAAGCTAGGCCAAAAGGGCTGTATGTATCACCCCTTCCTCCTCCCCCTCCCCCTGCACAATTGTTATGGAACTTCATGTTCAAACAAAAAAGCAATTTTAGTAGAGAATATTGCTTTTTTTGTCAGCTTGTATGCAAAAAATAAGATAGGGCTTTCTGGGGGGTTCTACTTGGTGGGAACCTGGGAGGGAAAATGGAAGAGTGGAAATGATCTGTTGAGAAGAGTTTTATCTTCCACATGCACATTTGACAAGTCTGTGTGAAATCAAGCTTAATAAAATTAGAAATGCAGGAAGGATATAATTTTGCCTGAAATTTCATAATGCGCACATCTGCAGCAGGAGTTAAGTAATTCTTTTGCCGCATTGTCTTGCGAGTACTCCTGGCCAAGAAGAAAGCCTAATAAAAGTCAGAATAGCCTGAACATAAAAAAAATTTCTAAATCCACTGAATGTTCATTGACCTTGGTAGTGTTGTCTCTGCAGTGGACCAAATGGCTCTACAGGTTTGAATAACACGTAGATGTTGCAGAAAATCATACACACCAGAAAAAGATTTAAAATTACAGGTTTTTAAACAAAATATATATTATTCTCATATTGATTGACAGCTAGCTCTTTTCTATAAGCAAACAGTTTCATCTCCACTTCTAACCATGTCTGACAGCTCGGTAAGAAGCAGAATAAAATAATATTGGGAGACAGTATGAAACTTGGATAACAGAAATTCCTGAGATCTCCCATGGATTAGATGAAGACTAAAAGATTAGTTAAAATCTTTCTGCTTTGATTAAATGTATTGTTAAGGTCACTTGTGATTTCTGAATTATTTGAATCTGGGGGGGAAAGAGGCCCTTTAGTTTTGTATTTTTTTTCAAAGACTGGATCACTGTTTTCAAATGCAGACAGGCAGGCTGTCACATCTAATTTTGTCTTAATTCCAATTCTCAGGAGAGCTCTTAGACTCTAATAAATAGTGTTTGTGAGGCACAACCTGCCAGACAGTCAAAAACCTCCACTGTCTCCAGCAACGTGGGAAAGTCTACTGGCCGAATATCCAGGGAACATCTATGGGAACAGCTCAGTTCTTATGGAACTGGATATATCGGCAGCCCCTGGGAGACAGTCTGGTTACTACGTACTTAAAAAGGAGAGTCACAAACCACAGGGCTGCAGAGACGTTCTCGTGTTCCTCCTGACTCCGACTACCAGTTGCACTAGGACGTGCACAAGCTAACTCGGGTGAGCAGCTTAATGTCACTAGGGCCCATGAGACTGTCGTGCCCAAAGGTGACAAGAGCTACTTGCATTCCTCCCCTGCTTTCTCCAGCGTTGCCTTCCTTTGAAAATAAGGAGAAAGAAGCTGCGCCCAGCAAAGACACCCCCAAATCCACTAATGCCCCAAATCCGGTAGAGGTTTACCGTCCTGTACAGTACGAGTCTACACAGAGCTGCTCCACGTTCTTCCTGGCTGCAGCAGGTCCCCGTTCTCTGTGCACGCACGCAGTGTCTGATAAAAGGGTTTCAAGGTTATATTTCTGAGCACAGCTGAATTACGCCGTTTGTGATACAGGAATAGCTTCTCACCCCGCCTCCAAAAGACCCGAAGAGGCAAGTTCATTACTACAGTACATGGCACTGAGCTGTTTGTGTTCTGCAAGCTTTTGATTTCTTTGTGCTACAGACTGGCAGCGCTCCGTGGTTTTGAGGGTCAGCTGGAGAAAATGCCCATGCGTCCTGGCATGGCAAGCTCTTGGAGCGCTTCCAGATTGCTTGACAAGTCATGTTTTATTTCTGGAAATGAAGTGCGCTTTTCTTCCTGGTGGATTTTATCAATTGTTGTTTCTCATCGGTATTGCATGCTTGTCAGGCTCTATTTCTCAGAAAAGATAATGAATTTAAGTCTGCTTTCCTGTTCTGTGTACCAAGGCACATGTTTAATTAAGCAAATACAAAACTCTCCAGATTGTCAAATATTGTTCCCTTAAAGAAAGAGTATTTGAAGTCATATTTTTATTGGCTGAATTATATTTTAAGAGATAATGGATCTCTCTTGAAGAAGAATGCAAGGAAAAATCAGTATGAGCAAAACTGTTTCATGTTGTTTAAAAGACTTGTCCAGCCTCTGGAGGGAAAGCTGTAGCCGGCTGCTGAGGGTAGGATTTGCACGCTCCTTGTCTGACGGGCTTTCCTTAAGCTGTGCTTCCTAGAAAAAAATGCGTGTTTTAACAAATCTCAAAATATGCAACGTGAGGAAATCTTTTGTGTGATTTCTTACAGATTTTAGTTTTGAAAATAGGATTTACAGTGCTGTGTTCCTTAGTCACTTGAATGAATAGTAATGTAAGTGAAGTAGTGAGTGAGACACATCCCTCTTGAACCAGTGCTGAAAATGTTTCTACTGCAGGAGTTGATGGATAAAATAGGTTTCAACCTCTCTAAGTCCTGAGACATTTCCAGTGATGACGCTAAAATGTGTGCGTGTTGTTTATGCCAACAGTGAAACCATTTTCATCACTGCTGGAGGAGGAAACCCACTGGGGCGCTGGACAACGGCTAATCCTTGTCCCGGTCGTGGTCAACGATCAACCTAAATCCCCAAAGTTTGAAGGCAGGAAAAGGAGCCCTGTAATCAGACACGTTTTGTCTATACTTAGTTAAAAACATGGGAGAGCCACTTACGTTTTAAATTTAAATTAATCCTTAGAAACATCAATAAGGTGTATTCACTGTAATATGATATTCTGACTATGCAGTTGAGGAGCATTGTTAAAAATAATGGAAAGCATTGTTTGCAGTGCTGTGCAGAATACGACTAGCATAATTTTTAGCCAAGTTACATTAAAAGATTTATTCAGGCTTCATAAAATAGTCCACAGTTTAACTGCTGTCATTTATGTGAGTAATAGAGTGGAACTATGGTTGTTTAAAGAATGAATTGTACAAGAATTTGTACAATGAAAGAAATGAAGGATCAGCAAAGACCTTAATTTTCCTCTCGTTCTTTGTAACTTACCCCTGGCTTCCTATCTCACAATAAAATGTTTCCAAGTTAGGATGAAAAAGAATATTAAAATGAGTTGCTGTTGTTTTGCTACTTGAATACCTTTAGAGCTGATGTTTTTTGTTGAGGAATTTTGATGAAAATATGTCTTCAGTAATATCTTCATGCAGTTATGTTGAAATATAACTCATTGATTGTTTGTACTCTCTTCAGATTAAAATTTATATTCATTTTTTTTAAAAAGGAGCTTTTAAGAAACAGTCTGATTTCCAAACTGAGAGAGATTCTAGTGTGAATGAAGCTTATTGCTATATTATTTAAAGGATAGACTCTGATAAAAATTCCACAAAATACACTATAATTGTCATCTTCCCCTGTTTCTTAAGTGTATACATTTACAGTATTAAATGATCCATATTTTGTGTACACATGCAAGCATATATCTGTATGAGGGAGAAAGAGAGATGAATGACACATGGTTTCCTTCCTCTGTTTTGGGTGGCAAAACATTTTTGTGTGGCATTTTGATAGCAAACTAATTAGGGTGCTTGTAGTACATGAACATATAGAGGTTTTACGTTTAACTTGCAAATGCGAGGGGTACGCTAGACAGCTCAAATTTTAAAATAAATTGCCGGATATTAAGCTGGGATCCTGATACAGCAGAGAAGTTGCTTCTAATATGGATTGCCATTTCTTTTCTCAAGCCTGTGACAGAGGGCAACTAATCCATTTGGAGAAGGTAGCGCTTCCCTCTTAAGAAAAAACCACTACCAAAGTTTCAGGAGAAAGATCTCATACCCTGGGTGATAAAAGGCAGAATACTGTTAAAGATAACAAGTTGTGTGATGTTTTGGGGGAGCGCTGGGTTTGTTTTTCTCTTGAAAAAACTCAGCGTAAGAAGGATGTGGTGTCTCTACTGCAGGTTAAGCACATGCTGTTGGCTTTGCTCACTTCAAAGCAGCAACCTCCTGCTGCTGTTCTTTGGCCCTTGCGTGATGTGCGAGCTCATTTTCTAGGGCTAGTTCTCTTTTTTTTTTTTTTTTTAATCAATCATTTTCATTCCGGCCGCTCTTGATGTGACTAGGATCCATGTACTTTGCCATCTGTCTGGTCTAGAGGAGAGTGATGAAGCCTGCCTGTAGCTAACTCCACTGACAGGTGCAGGTTATCACAGAAGAAATAGGGAAAAGTAACAGATCTCCTGTCTTTGGCAAGCTTGTGAAATGCTAACGCTCAGCGCGCCTGTAAGTTCAGATAAGTAACGCCCAGCATTACCGATGGGGCATGTGAAGCACACGGTGCGCGCCTGGCCAAAACCCACACAGTGCCATCATCTCTGCTGATAGTAGGCTTTGAGAGCAAAACTGTTATTTCTGTGAACACCGTTTAGCTTTTATAAGAACACTAGTTTCAATTTTGAGCAGCAGTTTTAAAAGGCACAGCTGTATTTTTATCTTGGAAAGTGGTGAAAATACTGAACTAGGGGAATTTCACACCGAAGAGCCTTGCATCTTCTGGGGTTTGCACCAGTAGGGTACAGAGTACAGAAGCAGAAATATAATGTCAAGGAAAATTAAATTGATACAAATTCCAAGAATCCCAGTGTTATCTTCATTTCACTTTGTTGTTAAGGATCGATTGCATCTGGTTTTGGTGAAAATGAAATAAAGTTGTCTACCTGAAATCGCAAGGGGGAAATTTAACCACAGATTCCTCTCTTCACCTTCTGCCTCCCTCCCTGCCACAGGCATATTTAAGGAACCATTGCCAGTTAGGCAATGAAAATTTAAGGCTTATTATCAACTTTGGAAAGACATGTGGAAGAGTGGATTTCTGTAAAAATAGGTTTTGAAAGGATCATTTCTATTGCAACACAGGGAGGAGGAGTAAAGAGTAAGAGTAATGAGTTAAGAGTACTGCCTAGGGGCTACTGGGAGAAGCTCCCTGGTGCTCCTGTACGGGTGCTCCATACCTGGAGACGCTCCCGGCTTCCTCTTCACCATTCCCAAAATACTCCCCTCCAGCTGTCCTGGGGCAGCAATCTGGGCAAAGGGATAGGTACATGCAAACTGTTTAATGAAAGTTGTTTGCAGTATCCTTTTAAAACCTGATATTTGTAAAACCCTCAAGATACAATCTTTTGGTTGAGTGTTCAGCTTCGACTGTTAAAGAATACTTTTGAGCAATCTTTTCCCTTTTTCTCCTCCTATTTTTCCTCCAGTCAATTGCTTCAGCAGACATGGATTTGAATCAGTTGGAGGCTTTTCTCACTGCCCAAACCAAAAAACAAGGTGGCATCACATCGGATCAAGCTGCAGTCATTGCAAAGTTCTGGAAGAACCACCGAATAAAGATCCGAGAGAGCCTGATAAATCAAAGCCGGTGGGATAATGTCTTGAAAAACATGAACTGGAGAGTGGATATGAAATCACAGTCAAGACACATCGATCAGATAAATACCCCTGTTGCGATAGTTGAAATGGAACTGGGGAAAAACGGGCAGGTAAGCTTTACTTTGTAAAATATGTAAATCTCATTTAGCTGGGTATGCACTGAAACATTTTACCTGTTGCTGAGTTCACTGCATCCAAATCAAGTCAGTGTATTTGTCACCGCCAGGCCTTTAATGTACTTAAATTTGTGTCCGTCGTTGGTCACAAAGACAAGTTCTGTGGTGAATGCAATTTTTGCTTATATTATGTCTTCATATATGGATTGACAGCTCTCCTTACATTAAGCATGACGAATCTGAGGGCACAGAAGTCAAACATACAGTCAGCCACTCTAGCTGTTATGTTAAAACTGTATTCATATCTCGTGTACTGCAAAGTCAGCTGGTCTTTTTCTTTTCCTAACCAAATACCAGAATTAAATAATACCTGCAGAATAGAAGCAGAAGAAGCATAAAGTTCAAAGACTATGAATGATCAACCATCCTTTTACATTTTCAGGATAAATCAGAGGAAGGGCTTGTCTTTATTTTTTATAAGAACTGTTTTCATTTTACTTTACATTTCATCTTTATTAGTGGTTGCATTATACAATCTGATCTTACCTGCGTGAAAGAGATGTATAGCTCTATCAGCGCTGAATACTGCATTTCTTTTTAACTTTTATAATTCATATGAATATATAACTAAAGGCATGGCATCCTACTTCCAATTTTTCTTTCTTTTCTGACAGGAAAGAGTTTTTAATTTGTTTTTGTTTTTTTGCTCTGTAATGTGTTAGCAAATCTTAAAACCTCTTTTTTTAACAGTAGCTATTGCAAATCAAACTATGAGCTAAGTTTGGGGGTTTGATGCTAATAGTTTACATTTAATATCTTTCCTTTGATTTTACAATATTTTAATCGATTATAGCAAAGGAGTACCTGTATTAGGCATATAGAGTGTACCTATGCAGACTCAATGGTTTAACTGGAAGTGTGTGGTTATACCGAGGCCAGCATGAAAGTACCAGTCAGTTGGGATCCTGCTGCGACGGTACATTTTGGCATAGTTACTCTGTTAGTCTAGTTTTCCTCTTGGTCTTTGAAAGCTTCCCCTTCCTAAACGCTGACTCTCCACCTTCTACCAGTGTATCTCTGCAGTGACCAAGACAGTAATGGTGTATGGTTTTAGGCTTTTTTCCTAGCCTTAAAAAGTGGAGTTTTCTGCCAAGTATCTTGAGACTGGAAATAATTATATTCCATTAGTAACAAATGGGGAAAAAAATTAAGGTTATAGTGAGTACATTAGAATGAGTACATAAGTGAGCAAATGGAAAAAATACCCACGTTCATTAAAAAAAAAAAAAAATCCTGAAATCACAAAGCCAGTGTTGTTTTTCAGAAGGCAGTCAGGTAGTCAGTGACTCTTGTTTTGAAATTGTTTTTTCCCCAGTAATGGATTATTGCAGTAACATCAATCAGCAAGTACATTTATAATTCTTCCTCCCCATACAGAGAGAGAAAGCAAATGTGAACATGAAGAACAGAGATTTCTGAGTCATTTTAATTTCTCTTAACAACCCCACAATAAAACCAGAGTTAATTATTTTAGCAATGCAATTTCATGTCTCAAATATACCAAAGAAAATGGTTGTGTAAATATATTTGTTTGAACTTCCATTAGACATAACTTTTACTTCCCTTGCTGGGGACAGTGCAGTGAGCTGTAGTCTGGCGTTCAGTACAGGTAAGGGAATTAGAAACTGGTAATCAGAGAGGTAATCGTAGCATAACAGGATTGTCACCACTTCAGTCAAAATTTGTGTTTGTTTTAAGGAGCTGTTGTTTCATATGGTCTTTAGCTTAGAGTTAAAATAGAAGAGCTTTCAGTGGAGGCTGCACACGTGTGATGGGCTGAGGCAGGAGAGCCCGGGCACCGAAATGGCAGTGAGTGGGCTGCCAAGAGGGTTCATCTGGCCCTTGGGACGTTCCCCGTGTGCACCTGGGGGCTTCCTGGAAAGACAGGAGCAGAGACCACCAACTGGAGGTTGAATGAATTGTTCTTGCTTGCTAGATTCAGCCCACAAACCTGAAACTCTTCATCTTGTTTTATAGTCTGTATGTATTTTTACTTGATCGCTATCACAGTTATATCTCTTCTAAATGTCAAGTTTTGTAGCACATCAAAAATACATATGCTGGTACCTTTCTGAAGCTTAACAGAGAGAACGTGTTTTCTGAAAGGTAAAAACTGTCAGTCATGGATTAGATTTGACAAACAGTGAAGGTCTCTTCCAGGATTTGTAGAAAAGGGCTCGCTGATGATTCGGGAGTAAATTATTCAGAACAGACTGTTTTCATTTGGGCACTTGATAACAGGGGAGTATACAAGTGCACCGATGTGTAATGAATTGACATTAATATTTCATTTGTTTGGACAGAAGCAAAGAAAAGCTCTGTAGAAAGTGTATCTTTTCCAGAATTTAAAGTCACTCTGATTCTTCACAGTGTCTCTCTCTGTACTGGATTTAGAAAGTGTCCATTTATTCTGTTTTGATAAATAACCTTCATTGCTTTCTATATTTGCTGTCTTTAAAATTCAATCAGTCAGTTGCCTTCAGACAAAAGAAATGTATATGTAAGACCTAATATGGCTAGAAATGGGGAGGTTTATGTGACTTTCATGAGTTTCGGTGGACCAAGCTTACCTGAAGCATGCCAAATCTTATTAATGTTTTCTGATGGAATAGAGATGTTTCTGGTTTTGAGAAACTTCATTGCAACTTGTATGAATTAATTCTTATTATCCTTGGGATTACTGTTAAAAGAAGAAAAATGAATCCTTTCCTCTAAGCACCCTTAAAAACATTTTTCGTGAGAAATGTTCACAAATACTAGTGCTCCAAACTTTGGGAAGTTTGGTTCTGGCTCTGTAACTTGCAGTTTGACCTCTTCTTCTTCAGTGAAGATTTTACAATGATATTTAAAGTTCCCTGTATAAAGGCTCCATCACCAGCGTACATCCTGGCTGAAGGCAGGTGAACACACTGGCCATGAAGTACTCTGCTTTGCTTTTCTTCAACCATCTGACTAAAAAATATCCTCCAATCATTGCACTTGAGCCTGCGTTTTCCTTCATCTGTTACCGATTTTCAGTACTCATCCCTGCCAACCCATTCTTCCCTCTTGAACAGCCCGTCTTGTTTTTGCACGATGGTCTTACTCTTCTGTATCTCTGCGCCTTGCTGAGTTTCTCTTAAAATGTCTATAGCTCCCAGCCTCTTCTCTACATCCTTTTAGTTTTGTTTGCCCTCTCTGGACATTTCTGTAAAGCTCTTTGGCTTGAAATTTCAACTGGGTGCAAATGTGTTGGGCGGGAAGCGAAGCGAGCTGGGGAGCTGCCCTTCTTGCGCCCTTCCTGCCCCGCCAAGGTAATGTTGCTCCACATGGAGCAGTGGTGTCTTAGATTATCTGTACGTTTCTGTTGCCGCCTTTCCAGTTTCCAACCGATCCACAGATTTATAGCTGGCTGTGTTGTTAATAGAAAACAAATGTATTAGTTAAGCGCTGTGGCTTGGTATGAAGATATACTTAAACTTGTTTTATGGTGCTTGTCATGTTCTTTTCCTTATGAGATGTTCCCTTCCCTCAGGGCTTCTTTTTCCCCCTAGTATTCAAATCTGGTTTGTTACCAGTTTTCCTTTTTTGGGGGGTGAACGTGTAAGTGGAAATCAAGGGCAAGATGATTTAAGTAGAAATATTTTACTTAGGAACTGATACTCATCATGTATAGCTGTCACTTAGTCCCTCCGGCTAACCAGAATAGGCACTGAAGCAGACTACTTGTATAATAAATGTTGGCGCTGCTCTGTTGATGCTTCTCTGACAGCCTTACTCTATACAGAGAATATGCGTGTTGCTGATGCTGTCTGTTTTTTCTCTTAGTGAACAGAGATATAAAAGTTAAGGTTGTGGCGAGAACTGGTTGCATGGTGGAGCACCAAAGTGCTGTCCCCAGCACAGAGTACAAACCGCAGTGCCGTATTTTCAGAGAGAATAGTCTTGATGAGTGTGAGGACTCTGGAAAAATATATTTTTTAAGTGGTCACAACTTTTGCTTTCTCTCATTTCTGAGCATTCAAGGGCTATCTGATAGAAAGGTTTTACTTTCTTGCAGTGGTATGTATTTTTGCAGTTTAATACCTGGGACTGATGAAATGTTATAGATTAGCTTGAATTATTTGCCCTTGGTTTATATGCTTGAAGTTATTTATGGAGTGGATGTTTTCACATGCATTTCTTTTCAGTGTTGGAATTACTGGTAATCCAGGTGAAAAACAGCACTTTTTTTGGATTTTTGTAGGAAGTAAAGCATGTCTTATGAGCAAAAAGTATGTTCTGCCCTAATTTAATATTAGGTCAGGGATTCCACTGCAGGATTCTTCCCAGAAAGACTTGAGGAAATCTCATCAGCATTATGGATTAGAGGGTTTTTTTCTCCCAGTAGTCCATCTCAAAAGCAAACTTGGGGATTTGCAGATACTTCCCCCCCCCCCCAGAAACGTTGTACATCTCTTTTGTTTCCTAATTTTAAAACAGTTGTATCTAAATGTTAGAGATGTCATAAATCTTAGTTAATGGTATAAAGCAGGTGAATACTACTACATAGAAAATACTAAAAGCCACACTCTAAGTTTTGAAATAACTTTTATAATAAATTGTTTCAAACTTACGGGCAAGAGCAGCTTCTCATTCCATACCATTTTTCTGAAGTCTGAAATCACCAGGGGTATACATCTTCATATGAAACAAACATTTTTTTTTTAAAGAACAGACAAGCAACTAACAGATTTCTTAGAAATAAAAAATCTAATATTTGCTAGTTCTAACTGTATTTTGATCGTTGCTTTAAACTCTTGACAGTGAGATAAATATTTTCTGATGAAAAGATGTATTAGATGGAGTCGTCCTTTGCCAGTGCAAGAACTTACAGATACTGGAAAAGTCGGAACTGCCAGCTCAGAATTTACCTTAGGTATATTGCACTTCCTCTCTGCCAATGGCTGGATCCAGACCCTGATAATTCAGAGAAAATCAGGTGGGGAAAGAATTCATAAAAAACATAGGCCATAGTGTGCTGTATGAGGGAGGTAAAATGCTATTAGAATTTTGGAGGTCACAAGGTTACGCTCAATCAAATTTTGGTTGTGTGACTGTGAAGTTTTAATTCTCTTGCTGCTTTGGGAAAGAAAGAAATAGGTCCCATAGCAAACTTTTGAGAGACCAAGCACCATTCTGACGTGTTAACTTTGTGTATTCTGCACAAATTTAGTTCAAAATTTGTATTAACTATGCTATAAACAAATGATAAGCCAAATTCACCCAAATTCACAAATATTAAAATTGAACGTGCTTTCACAGTGTAATAAAAATCTTAGGATTTAGCTTCTGTAAATCTCCTTACTTTGCTAGGATTACAGGCTGAATACCGTTGAGGATCTGTTGGTGTTTTGCACATTTTTATAAGCACAAGTCTGTGAAAGGCAGCTGGATTCCATAGGTTATGGTTATTTCCAGTAAAAGCTTCCACTGCTGAAGAAAGATCCGATTAGGAAAATGTCATGAGCAAATTCATGCTATAGGGAGGAGGGATCGTGCCTGTGCTTGCTTCTGCCTCGGAAAGTGAGGTATAAACACTGCAGGTCAGATTGCTTCATAGCTATTGCTGAAAATCGCTTCAGATAATGGAGTTGCAGTCCTTTTTGTGTAGGATGTATTCTGAAAAGACAGATCTTCTTTGGTAGTATATCGGTGTGGGCATCAGAGATGCTTATTGAGATTAAAAGGCAGTTCTGGGTACCCGAATTGCAAAATAAGGGTGGTTTGGCCTGCAAAGAGGAAGGAAGAACAACAGCAAAGCGTTTCTCCTTTTCAGCCTTAATCCATTTTAAGGTCTGTAGCTATTAACATTATAGGAACTATTGTTCCTGTCAAAAATTGGAAAGTACAGTCATTTAGAACCTAAATCGAGCAACTTCACTGCAAAAAGCTTAATAGTTTATGTGATTAAAAATATAAAACTGAATAAGTAGTAGAAGTTAGTGAAAAAATCATCTTAGTGACCAAGACGAATGTAATCACTTAAGCTTTTGTTCACCTTGAAAATTTATGTATTAGTGGGAGTGGTTACATAACGGTACAGTGAAAAGCAAATAAAAACCATAAAGGGCAATAGGTCACTCAGTACAAAGAAAACTAGAACACAGTTGATTTATTTAACTTGGTTATTTCCTTAATACTCTATGCTGTACTCTTGGTAGTCCTTTGCTTCATCAGTTCAATTTTTGTCAACACCTCCTGAAAGCAAAGTTAAATTTGAACCAGATCAGAACCTTATTTTTTGTGGTTGTTGGGTTTTTTAAGTATGGTATGCTACAGATTTAAAAGTATTAAATTCAGATGTTGGTTAAATAGCTGTCCCACTTGAACTGTCCCATTTGCACATTGTATGTTTAACTATATTTGGTTGACTACCTCACCTGATCATCCTAGACAAAGGAAGGAATGTTTCTAAAGTTGAGTAACTGTTGCTATGCTGCAATTAGTTGTACTAAGTTTCCATCCTTGTTTACTTGCTCAAGGTGTGTATATACACTTGCACACACACGCACACTCCTACATACACACATTCTTTGTCAACTGTTTTTACTGTGCAACTGGATCTCTTCAAGTAGTTACACAGAATGATTTAAGTGAGACTCACGTATTTTTGACAGTTACAGAGCTGGGGGTGCTGCAGTGAGAATTCAGGATTATTTGAAGGTGTGCTGTATGAAGGTAGGATGCTGCCTATTTACTGCCTTGCAACCGCCTAAATTCAGATTCGGTCTCTGAAATCTGAGTTGTTTTTACCCTTCTCAGAAGCTGTATTGAAGTCTTGTATGTACATTCAAGTGAGAGGCAAACAGCCTTGCATACATTAAAAGAGGGAGTTTGCCATCTGCTACATAAATTGTGCAATCAACAAATATTTTGCAATCTATCCTTCTTGTGCAGTTGATAAAATGTTGCATAGCTTTGATGAAACACTGTCCAAAATGATCTCTTGCAGCCTTGGAATACAACTAAAATAAGTATGAGAAGGGTGGCAATTGGGTTTGACAGACCTGACTGTTGAAAACCATCTTCAGCAAATTCATTTCACCACATGGCTACACCTTTTCCTGGAACTTGTGCTGCACATTTCCAACCTGACTGGAAGGACCAGTTCTTCCTTCTCTTCCTTACCTTCCCCTGCCTGCTCACTGCTTTTCTTGGAAGGCCTTTCCCTGTTTCTACCAGATACATTGACCCTAGAGTTGGTTGGTGCTCCTTTGGCCCTGCACCCTGAGCTAGCGCCCCTTGGTTCTTGTTCTGCCTCCCACATTGAAAGCATTTCTGCAGCTTTGCAACATTTTCTTTGCTAGGATGGTCCTGCAGCGTTGGCACAGAAGTCTTCAAGGCTCAGCTGGATGAAACCCTGGCTAACCCGATCTCATGTTGATGATAGTCCTGCTGTGAGCAGGATGTTGGCCTGGAGACTTCTAGACATCTCTGCCAACCCACATTTCCATGAGTCTATGATCTCAAAGATAATGTAACTACAAAGTTGGCTAAAGTCACAGCAGTCAGACATATGGCCAGGGTCTCTGCCGTGACAGGCCCAAGCGTTTGGTCCACAAACTTTCAGGTGAAATGGATGGTTCGATGCTCTTTGTTTAATCTAGTCACCATATGCATTTTGGTTTTTCTATTTATGGAACCTAGTACAGAAGTTTGAGCCAGCAAGTGTTTCGGTTGCTTTTGTACTTTATGCTTCAGTTCAATCTGAATGCTTCAACTTTCAGGTCTTGAATCTTGAATTCAGCATCAGCAGTCTGAGAGCCATGTTTGGGATCTGTGGCAGGGAATATTGTGTTGGGGGGTGGGGGGGAACTCAGGGCATTTAAGGAAAACATATTCCAGAGGTTGGAAGCATGAGTCTGGAAGCAGGAGATGGCTGGTGAACTTCAAAGCCAACACAGCTCTGGCTCTGTTTTCTAATAAGAAGGGTTCCCATGTAACTAATGAGCTTAGAGGATGGTTATGAGTTTCTTCCCATACTTCCTTATCGTTTTGCACTACTTGGGTAATTTAGAGCCCATAAATTGTGTAACCTCCTGCCCCATCACCCAGTGAATTGTTGGGTTTGAGGCAGGTTGGCAGAGCACTTTACATGCAAACCTTGCACTATTGCTGTCCCGTAAGTAATCACAGACGATTCCACAATACACCAGATTTCCTTTCCCCTCTTTCCCCCTGCCAGACATGGAGCTATGTAGAGATAGATTGCAGAAATGCAAGTTAATATGTTGCATTTGCACAAAATGCCACATGCAGGCTGGCACCATTGGATGCATGTAACATGACCCTGCTCTTAAAAGGCTCCTGCGTGCTTCAGTCCTCCATTGGGGAAGTGGCCCGGCCTGGGCCACTGCCGGAGTTTAAAACAGCAGTTCTGCATTCCCTGCGTTTACCAGCCAACTAGAGACTTAACCTTGCTGCAGCTAAACAAGGCTTTAATTGCCATGAAACCTGGCTTAAGGCTTGGAAGGATGGCGCTTCCACATATGATGTGGAAGGAACTTGGAGAATTGTAGAAGATGAGATAAAAGTGAAATGGAAGAGATGGACTTAAAAATACCAAGATTTCTTCTTCTTCTTCTTGTGGCTAATACCAAGCCTGGTGCAGTAGGTACAGGGGACCACACTTAGTCCAATGCGACTGACTCCAGGCTTACTAAAAAACAACTTTACTGTGCAAAGATTGTGTGTGTTGGCGGCAGTGTTCCCAACTGTTGAATCCCAGCTGGTGTGATGCCTCCCAGACGTAACTGTAGCGGAGTTAGCAGTCATGTTTGGCACTGACCACCTTTTGAAAAATAAGCAGCCTGCAGTTTCAGCGTGAAAGTCAATGCATGCTGTTTTGTAAAGTAATGTATCTCTTGAAGGGGAAGGTGGTTGAAGGACCAAAAATTAAAATCTTGCCTTTTTTTTTTCCTTAATCAAAGCCAAAAGTTGTTCTTGATCCTTTAAAAAAAAAAAAAAAAAAAGGAGAGAGAGAGAGAGAGAAGAAAGAGGGGGGGAAAAAGCGCCTTCTTTACTAGATAGTCTGTATACAGCAAACCAAAGGGATTTGTTTCTTTTCATCTTAGTTTTTGATCTGCTGGCCATCTCCATTCTTCAGAGCACTTGGAGATCAACATTAACAAGGATTTGTTCTTAGAAAACTCAGCAAAAAAGGACTTGTTATGAACATAAGTGCCCACTGCACTGGCTGACAAAGCATCTTGTTTTTACAGGCCTGGCTGGCCAAGTACATTCAAAATAGTTTTTTTGCCAGCTGGCCAGCCTTCCCACTCTTGACAGTGTGCCACACTGCCACTGAAAAGCCCTCTGGAGATCCTTCCAGGTTTGTCATGGTCTCTCTTGAGATCCATGAATATTAGCATTCAGGGGTGTAAATAACAACAGGTTCTTACTTAATTTGTTTTAATTAGGAAGAGCTGCTGCAGGAAAGGTATCAGAAGATACAAAATTGGAAAGCTGGCCCATGATTGGAGAGAAATCCGGGTAACCTACGCCCTTCTTTGCTGCTTAATCATTTGGATAATCATTATTCTGTGTTACGTATATATTCCTTATAACACCTGGACTCCAGCTTTGGCTGTGCAAGAGTTGATCCGACAAAAAGAATATGTATGCAGTGGTGAACCAAACTCACTGCCGGCTGCATGATTGGACGTGGGTTTCTCTACGTGTTTTGGTTTTTTGAGGGGAAAAGTGAGCCTGTGCCATTTGTTTTGAGCAGCTTGTATGTTATCTGCCAGCAGCTTTGTTTTTTTTCCACATTTATTCACAAATTGGATTCCCATGTGGTGAGGAGGTCTATTAATAAATTGGGCAGCAGAAGGCATGGGCAACAGGAGGAGGCAGTTTGTAGGCACTTCTCTCAGTAAAATCTTTTTATCGAGAAGATAGTTATCATCTAATTTTTAGCAAGTTTTGCCTTTCTGTCCTTCTAGTCATTTCCTTCTGTAGTCATATGTCTCATCCTAGCTAAAAATGAGAAAGATGAAGTCATGTTTGTCTTCCTTTTCTTCCTATCGTTCCCTTCAAAAAAAGAGAAAAAAAAAAAGCTGTACAAAATCTCTAACTGAAAGTTTTCAATTATAGCTGCTGGAACTCGTTAGTATACCAGACCGTCCCTGGCAATCAGCAACTGCACGTTAATGCTGAGGCATTAGGAGTTTCTCGAACAGAAACGTAGTTAATCAGCACGTGAAAGGCTTAAAATACTAGTGCTACCTCTGTGGAAAAGCAAACTCTCCCGTTCTGCACATGTTGTTACTGCTATCAGTGTATAATACTAGCAATGATACCTGGAAACGTCTAGATGCCAGCAAAATATTTTGGGAGCGGTTTATGCCCGTTCTCAGGGGAGTGAATTAAGACTGTAGGAAGCCAGGTTCTTCTTGCAGATGCCCGCTTCCACGCTGTTTGGGTTGGGTGGTGACTGGTGGCCGTTTGCATTGGAGAAGGTCAAACCTCGCATCTCCATCCGCGTGTTCACTTGCCTCATTTATTACTGGCTTTGCCTTGCAAATGCCCCGTAGTACTCTGGTCTTTGCTTCATCATGCAAAAAACATTGGCCAAAAGGAAGGCAATAAATAGAACTGTCACTGAAAATAACGTGTGGATCTTGGAAGTTTTAGGTTACTTTTCTTTTTTTCTTGCAGCAACATTGACCTAGTTCCTGACCTCTGCTACCTGTTCTCACCATTGTGCTCCTCCATTAGTTATGCATTTATGGAGTTGAGAGTGAAATAGCTGAGTTAATCCATCTCAAATTAAAATTTTTTTTGTTCCCTCCTCATCCCCTCCTTTTTTTTTTTTTTCCCCCAAATTATTTTTAATCGGGATCAATTTGTTGAGAGGACAGGGTGAGGGCAGAACTGAGCAAAGAAACTGAGAACTCTTCTGTGCCATTAAAAAATGCTCATTTAAACCTACATGTTTAAAAGATCACTCATTTGAAATACTGGCTAGTGTTCTCATAAAACTGAGAAGGAAAGCAGCTTTCCTTGTGCACTGAGGGTAACCTCTCAGAAGTGCCAGCATTTCTTCAAAGAAAGTAGCTGTCTAATAGAGGTTGAGAGACATGGCTGATGGATGAGTTCAATATTGTAGACTTAATCTGAATAAGTGTGGAAGAAGTATCAGATTCAGAAATGATCTCAAATGGATCTCAAAATTGAAATCTGGTAAGATTACAAAAACAGTGGAATCCTGGTGTTTTCAGTAGCTGGTTTAGTATACTTTGTTTTTAGAATATTTCTCAGCTATGACAGTCGTTAACAGTAAATATGCTTAAAACACTTGTCCTATTATTTTCCCCCATGTTAGGCAGGAAGGGTGGCAAACTGAGTCACAGATTTGGCGAGTAGTCTGGAGCGATACTAGAAATATGACAACAGCAAGGAGTAGAATTGAGTGGCATGTGAGTCCTGACTTAGTCACAGCTTTAACAAATAGTGTTTATTTTCGTGTTATTTTTTGTGGTTACAAGTTGATTGCTGTCAACAATTTTATCAAAATAGCTTTCACTTTTTCCTTGCATGCCGCTGTTTCATTTTTCACCTTTTTGCTTGTTTTGAAAATACTCCTGAGGCAGTGTGTTGAAGCACAAGACTCCCTGTATTTCTCTGAAAGATGATGTTTGGGAGAAGGACGTTGGGTGTGCTTTTGGTTAAGATGTTGTCCTACCTACAGCCTTAAAAGTTTAGGAAATTAGTGCTTTGAATGTAATTCCAAGAACAGGTCCTCTTCATTTAGAAAGAGATTTTTATTTTAATTTACACAAGATACAAAACAACCCTTTGATTTAAAAACCTCTCTAAGTTCTGATTTTGCATAGACCTTGCCATAGCTTTTTTTTTGTCCTTTCAAATTGTCAGTTGCAAAACTCCACAAAGATAATCAGCCATGCAAATCTTCAATATATATTTAGTTCAGCTTGCTGATGTATATTCATTAATATGTTAATAAGACAAGTAAAGCATAATTTAAATTGCATTTGCTTAATTTGGTTAATAAATGCTTGAAATGCAGTTCTACTTTGAAAAGTAACCATAAAAATGATGTATTTTTTTTTTCCTCTTAAGTCAAAAGGAGGGTGTAAAACCTCTTGTTTTAGGGACAAAAGTAAGTCGCTGGTGCTTTTTACCTTGACACTGCACAACCAAAGGACTGATGTGCTAAATTCTAGTCTTCCATGTACACATGGTCAAATTCCTAATGATTTAATTGTAATAAACTGCATCAACAGAAAACTAATGGAGATTATGGCATTGTAATTTGAGCTGTGAAACCATTGTAGGTGGAGTTCGATAGGTATGAGATGGAAAGAACAAAGTTTCCTTGTGTTCGAGTATGGCTGAACTCCACCTGTGCAAATCAATGACATTCTGTCCCTGCGCTTAGTTTGCACTGGCCGAACCAAATGAGATGCTGCCAAATTACTGCTGGAATTAGAAGTTGTTCTCTTGACAGCTTCTGAACCTTGATTGTACATGCAGGGCTGCTAAAATAATTATTTTTAAACCTGTGAAGTGATATTTGAATGCTTACGGACAATAAACTTTAAGTCAATTGATTCCATTTCTATTGAATCACTCTCAAAAGTGGTGTTGTGCTTTAAGTACTATTAAAAAAATTTAATTCCATTTAACCTGTAAATATGCCACAGGGCTTGAGAAAATTAGTTTGATAATGGCTTTTTTAGAATTCAGCCTGGAAGGCAGCATCTTAAAAGAACTCAACATTGAGGAGAGTCTCTAATGTGTCAAGTTACACTAGCCCCACTGGCTTGGTCTGAAGTAATGAGGCATGACAGATCATGAGTGCAGTGCATCATGTTCAGAACCAATAACCCCTTTCAGAAAATTACATTTCTGCTCTAAGCAGTCATTTTGAATTATCTGCAGCTAATTTTAAACTGCCTGCTTTTATGGAAATGGAGCACTTATGTTTCCCAATAAATATCATCGTGATACTTAGAGACTGCTATAAAGTACGACTGCTTGGGTAAGAGCTCAACTCCGATCAAACTTAATTAGGCTGCAACCTGTTTCTGCCTACAAATATCTCGATTATACAATGAGAACAAACACAACACTTGACAGAATTGGCTTTTGTGCTGCTGCTGCTGCTGCTGTGGCAACTTGAAAAAGAGCTGTTGATTCACGTGCTGTCTCCTCTACCAAGGTGCAGGCACAGGCAACAGCATCTTCCTTTATTGTCTCTCTTCTGTCTCTTTCCCCTATAGAAGCAAAGATACTGATTGAATCCAGTAGACTTCTGTGTGTACTAAAATATGTTTTTTTTTCATTGCCGTTGCTGTCCTATGGAGTTTCCATCGCTATTGGCTCAATTCATCTGAGCAGATGAACTACGTGTGCATCTCAGCTAGTCACCCTGGGCTCACTGCAGAGTCCGTGAGAGACACAGGCTGTCTGAGGGGGTGATAGATCTGGTTTTGTTTAGCTGTCTGCACTGGACCATGCCCTAAAAGTGTCCGTTTCCATGGACTGTAAAGGAAAGCTAGTGTTACTAGCTCAGCTGTAGGGACTTCAAGATAGTTGAGAAATCCCACCCTTGTCTGAACTGCATACTAAGTCATGGCATAACCACTCTCCTCAAATGAATAGTATGGATAAAACCTTGTTGCTTTTTTCAGCTCAGGAGGAGAGAGGAGGCCAGCTTTTTCAGCCTTCATTTTCTAGGAAGTGAAAACAGAACAGACAGGCAGCTTCTCCATTTATAGCGGGGGGAGTACTTGAGTGAATGTCATTAAATTCTGTCAGCCAAAGAAATGCTGGCTGCTGGGTGACAAGAGACCTGTATTTGGATTAAATTGAAACTCTCCGAGTAAAGCTAATGCAAGATATAAATTAAAGGATATAGAAAACCTCTTTAAATGTGTCTCTTTTTTCTAAGCCATATTAAGCAAGCATTAAGTTTGCAGAGTGTAAGTACTTACAAGTTTGAACATGCCAAATGCAATGTGTGACAGTTGTGGTACTGATAAGCAATGATCCAAGAGCACAGAAATGTGTTAATTGTGTGAATATTATATGTGACCTAGCCACTTCGGGTCATAACACTGTTCTCTTGAATCAAGCTTAGTGGAGGCTAGGGAAGAATAAACAGAAGGAAGACAATACCCCTAGCTAAGGACAAGGATTTGAAAGACAAAGGACAAACCGATCTCTTTCAAGGACCTTAAGCTCCTGTCTCTGTGAAAAAAGGGAGGCTTGTTTTTCCGGACACGGAGCTTGGAGATCAAAAAGACTCACTAACCTCTGAAGGAGACTTCCTCAAAGCTGCTGGAGGAGAGCTTAGCTGAGGTATTTTGTGGGGTTGGACTGTGCCTGCCAAGTCCCGGCGGCGTTGCCGGTTGTCTAGGAGATGTTCATGTACCAGGATCCTCCTGCAGAAGCCACCTGGTAAGAAAATTGCATGTAGTTATTCTTCATATTTTATTCTAAACCAGATACTTCTGCTCTGAGCAAATAGTACTTTATTTCAAAGGAAGTTTTGGACTTTGCTTCTCCTCAGTCGTTGCTTTTAGAAAGAGCACTTTTACAGTTACAGGTCTAAGGTTGCTACATGAGGGACGGCAACCCAAACTAGGTGGAGAGCAGGAGAATTGCACCACTCCATCCTAATAGCTGATGGGAAGGGTACTTGAAGGAAGATATAGAGGTGCAATGCTGTGCCCCAGACCTGGGATGCAACCTCATTCCTGCCCCTTCGTGTGCATTTCTTGCAACCCCACACGTGCAGGACAACATGCAGAGCTCTGCAAGCTCTCCTAATGCCCAGGGTGGATTTCAACTTGTAGCTTTTTCTTGGGGTGGTGAGCAGGGCCCCAGGCCAGAGGACTGAGTGCTGCAAGGACTTTTACACTCAGTCTGGGTGGGAGAAATGGGCCAGGAGCTTGGATGTGACTTCTAAGGCCACTGTGCTCACGGTGGGCCTGGCTAGTGGTCTCTCTTCCGAAGAAGTGCAAGTGCTTTCGAACAACCCTCTCTCCCCTATCCACGTGAAGGACGGGACTTTCTCCTTCAGACTGGCAGTTGTGACTAGGGCTCTTTCTGTGTTGTCTCACCGGCTTCTCTATTTGGCATTCGCTGCTTTAGCGTGATTCCTGTGCACACTTCTTTTTTTTTCTTTTTTGCGTGCCCTTTGCTTGGCTCTGATCATGTTTGTTTTCTCTCCAGCACAGTCTCTGTTTCATTCAGTGCCCAGAATAAAAGGGGCTTGTTGAAAGCATGCTGCTAAGTAGCTTGTCTTCTTCATTAATTCTCTCTTATTTATTTGACATCCTTTCTAATGCGCTTTGAGTACAAAATCATGAATTTCTTTGTGGTTTACTGTAATAATGTGTATTATTATGGAGACTCCTATGCAAATTGTGTTATTGTCATAAAATTTTCATGCATTAATAATCAGTTATGATAATATTATAATTCCCATTTCAAAGTTACAATCTGAGGAGAGAAAAATCTCAAGTTTCCACTAATTTTGGTGCCCAGTTTGAAAACCCTTCAACCTGAGTTTCCAGAGGGCTTAGCCGTGGCAGTGTAGCCTGAGTACGTTTCTGACTGCATACTTACCACTGTGATGGACGTCAGTCCTTCTGCAAGTCAGGCCCCAGTTGTCTCGGACCAAGCGTTAAGAAAACAGTGAACACACAGCGAGTGACCGCCTGGAAAAATGTTGTTGGAGTGGCGTGCCCACTGTTTCACGGGCTTTACTGCAAAGGCTCGACCCAGTTCTCCAGGGTGTCGTTGAGCTGCTTTAGCCGTAAGATCCTTCTCTGTCTTCCTGCAGTTCCCCGTCTGCTTTGCTCTGCATCTTCCAGCTTCTGCAACAACTGCGTCTGGGCAGCCCTGCAGACCACAGCCTGCTTCACTGCGCAGCCCCGATTCTTTGCTGAGCACTGAATGCAGCAGCGTTTGGTGGAAAAAAAATAGCGCTGGATCTTGTAACTGCAGACTGAGATGCAGTGCATATGCAAAGGGGCATAAGGTTATTTAAGAGTGCCTGGCAACTGCAATTCTGGTGTTTTGTGCATTTTGAGAGTTTTGCTTTGTAGTGTGTATGTTGTTTAACTGTACTTCTTAAGTATAGTTTTTTAAGAATGGGGTTGGAAAGAGTTTCTTAAGACTGGTGTGCAGGAAATCTTGGCTTGGACCTCCTGTATGTACACAAGAACATTTACCTGTGGGCAAATAAGTTTGTTTAATGGTCACATGCAAATAAAGTCAGAACACTCATGATATTCATAAGCCACTGGAGAGAATATTAGTGGGATTCTTTCAGCCAAAGAAAATTTGAGATGGACTAGTTGAGTGTATTGGAACAGAATATTAATATCTCCCTGCCCAAAATCTGGGAAATGGCTTTTTAGCGCTTCTCTTTTCTTTCCCAGTTGTCAGTGCCCTAAATCAAATGCCGCCTCTTATTTGAAGTGGTTTGTCTAGAGACTTATGCTCCATGTATGTGTATATACGTGTGTGTGTGTATGTATACACATATGCATACATATATATATATATAAAAAAAAATCAAGCCTCATCCCTTTCTTACAGTTTTCCTTTTTCCAAATTTGGAATTGCTAAGCAATAATTTTTTATAAATAGTAGAATGTAATCATAGAGTATATTGTCTAGTCAATAAGGTGAATCTATGATTTAACTAAGGGAGTAGGTGATCATGCAGAAAAAAATTAAATTATACTAGTGTATAGCATACACCTATGCTTTTTGAAACCCGTGGGATATATGCAACATGCCCAACTACAACTCAACTGCACACATGAAAGGTGCTGCAATTTTTTTCTTGGCTAAAGTGACTATATGTTTTGCCAGGCTGGAAAACTAGACAGCAAACACATTATAAAACAATTAGTGTTGCACTGTGTTCATCCAATGAAGGGTCTGTCATCTCGACAGGAGAAAAAGGTCATGTTATTTGGAACATCTGTAGAAGATTGTTCAACGTGCAGCAAGCTAACATGCAGGACTTGCTTTTCAGGTACCCTGCTGCTTTTCTAAATATAATACTTTGCTCGAAGAAGATTGCCTGGGCATCAGCTATGATGGATTTGCTGCTCACTAGGGGACAAGGGTCAGTCTGGGAGTGGGAGGCTCTAACACCATTGCCTCGTGACAGCCCAAACCCAAGACCCAGAGAGCGTGCTTGGGCTCTGGCAGGTCTGGGTTGGATAAAGTCTTCAGATGTCTCATTAAATATCAGCTAACCAAAGGATCATGATGTCCTTTTTTTTTCCCCCCCTCTCCACTACTTCATCCTCGTGTCATGCAGAAGCTTTAGATTTACATGATGTCTCCAGGTGCTGTGTACTTGGTCTCACTCTTGTACTGAAACCAATGCTACGTTATGGAAACAGCGTATTCTTCTTATTCTGTGGCAAAGATTATTTTCCTAGGGAGCTGGAATAGTTTAAATTCTCTTTTAAGTGTTCTCTTTTAAGCAGTGTATGATATCTTCACTTGAACCTGTAGATGAAACTACTTGTCTGTAGTTTTTTTTGTGTGGATTCAGAGGAGTGGACTGCAATGTCAAAGAGCTTTAAAAACAAGTGTGGAACGTATAGGAATTACTTTGAATATAGGAATATATAGGGATTAATGTATTCTAAATAAAAGGATTATTTGGTAGGTTTATGTAGCTGAGCTGTATGATTTCGTTCATAATGATAGTTATTCTGAGAAGCAGCTTTGCTAGCTGCAGTTCACATGCAGAGAGCGCAGGCTTGCTGCCTTGGAGATTGGATTAGCAATAGTGCTGGGGCTGGGCAGAGCACAGCTTAAAGGTAAGCATCTTTGCACTGTCAGCGAGCTGTAGTTGCCATGAAGGTATGCAGAACGCGCTCAATTAAAATTGTACATCTTGCTGTACGAATGATACTATGCTCTAATCCTCCAGTACGTGGCTATAAAGTGCATGAGGACACTGTTCTTTCTGATGTTTTTTCCCTTTGGACTAGTGGATCATGTGGCAATCTCAGCCTCAGACAGAATGCCATTAAGGGGTTTAATAGATTTACCAAGACAATTGATTGTGCATGGGTTGGATAAAGTCTTCAGATGTCTCATTAAATATCAGCTAACCAAAGGATCATGATGTCCTTTTTTTTTTTCTTTTTCCGCTCCACTACTTCATCTGTCATCTGTTTGTAGCCCATACAAAAGTCTTCCTCTTTTGCTCTTTTTAGTTGGACTGACTTGAAGATAAATTCTGGGAACTGAAGATCAACATATATGAACAAATGAGTCCATTTATTTAGAGGAGACTAGCTCTGTATGTCGCATACTGAAATAGATTTATTTTTTCCAGTGGCAAACGTAATTCAACAGTGCAGGCATTGTTAATGCAAATGGCCTGCTCAGCGTCCTGTTGACACTTAATAATATTTTTGACTGAGACAAGGGTTGGATCAGCCAGACAGATGGGACATAATTTTCTGTGCTGAAACCAAATACATTTAGATCTCTTATGCAGGAAATTATGAAGATACATTTTGTCTATAGTCTCTTTCTCCCATGTACAAACACACTTTATCTTTCAGGCTTGCTATTTAGATTTGCTATAGCCAGTACTAATTGGAGACAAACCAAGGAGAAAGCAGTGAATCAGCTGTTGAGAAGACGATTTGGCCTTTTTGGATCAAAGTGCTTTACCTATACAATCCCTATTTCCAAATAGGCAGGAGGACTTGGCAGTGTGCTTTCAGGGAGGATGTATGTCTGGATACTATAGTGATAGCATAATAATCTAAACAGAAAAGGTATGTTGTATCACCAAAAAAGTTGCCTCCATGCACACTAAGTGCTACACTACATTGTTTAGCAAATTTCTGTGTTCATGGGACAAAAAAGTTGTTTTACAAAGCTAATGGAGTATCTCTATGCCCCAATAAATTTTGAATATATTTTGTTTTATATACAGTCTTCTATTTGTATACAAATCTGGTTATAACAAGCCATTCTGGCTTTTCCTACTCTTCCTTTTGTCTTGCCTTCCTTCTTACCTCTGTATTTTTCACTCTGATGTGAAAACATGTCATTATGCTGTGTTGGGTACTCTTGTAACTCACCGCCTCGCAAGCACACCCGCCTTTTGACACACAGACTTTATGTTTTTTGGAAACTTGTGCTCTGACAATCAGTAGCCAGGCCCTGACAAGGCCGTACCCCTGCCAGCTCCGAGCGCGGGCAGCCGCTCGGGTAGCTGTGCCAGGAGCAAAGTATCGGTTACTGGCATCGAGGCAAATTTTCAGTGTAGAGCAAGCCGCAGAGAGACTCGAGGAGCATTTCTTCCGAGATTCCTGCAAGACTAGAAATCTGGTTATTTCCAGGGAAATCCAGTAACTCGTGTTAATACCAATGCTTGATTTATTTTTGATTGTATAAGGCATATTAGAAATGCAACAAGCTGGTAATAACTTTTATGTGGGAGGTAGTTCCCAGTATAGGTATAGAAACAACTGCTTGCATCCTAATCCTGTGCTAGGGGTAGAGATAGGGGGAATGTGGCTCTGTCATTTGCTAATTCATTATGGAAATTACTCTTTATGTAGCTATTTGCTGTAACAGCTCTTCCCTGTCAAAAGATTTCCCTTTCTTTTAGTTTGTCCCTCTCCTCGTAGGAGTGCTGGGAAGCTGAAATTCTTTACTTCTTGCTAGATGAGGAAGAGAGGGATGGTTTAGTGCCGTATGTCACGCTTATGACCTACCAGCCCTATATCTAACCTTACAAACATACTGTTGTGTCGTATATGTGTAAATCTTCAAAGTTTTAGTTCTCCTCAAGCATCTTTCATTTTTCCTGTTGTGGATGGGCTGAAGTTGTATGGGATACTGCTTTCTAGTTAATGCTTGGTTAAGGGAATGTTTAAAAAAATGGGGGGGAGTACATACCATTTTTAAAGTAGCAGATTGCTTGCTTAATATTAGTGTAAGCAGCATCACCATGGAGTTGTGTGTTTCATCCCCGTGGATGCTGAACACCATCATCACCATTAGGTTTCATGAGCGTTAAAGGAAAGAACTCTCTTCCCCCCCCCCCCCCCCGAGTTGCAAGGTCTCTTTTCTTGTAGTAAATAATATCCAGAATATTTACCTCTGTACCCTTCCCTTCCCTTTCTTTTTCCGCCCAAGGAAATCAGAATCTAAAGCAGAGCCGCAGAGCTTGATTTGTCGGAAACACCTACAGATTTCTGGATTGCTGTTGCTGTCATTGCAGCAGCATTGCAGTCAGGTACCATGGTGATCTTAAACACTGTCACACTGTCTGCATGTACTTGTCGAGTAATTTTTATAAGTGTTTTATTGCTTTGATTCCAAGTTGATTAAACAACAGACCTACTTAATTCCCACTACAAAGTCACACTATTTATTTCAGAAGAAATTCATTTTTAATGACTTGCTTGGTGCTCTGTGCTTATCATTGCCTTATTACCTGGTACTGCTTTAGCTTCAGGAGAACAGCTTCTGACAGGCATAGGAATCTGCCTGCATAAAACAATTACTCACTGAAATATGAGTGGATCCCCACTTTTAGGAATTTGTATCAAATGCATATTGAAAAGATTCTTTCAAAACAGAAGTACAAAATAACATGATGTAGTCCTAACTTCACTAGCTTATAATTGGATCAGGAAGCAATTCTTGCTGGTCTGGCTCTGAAACCCTAAACAGAATTTTTCTTAAAAAAAAAACAAAAAAACCCCACTGCATACAGACCTCAAGGCCTTGGCCACAGACGGGAGAGCAGAACTAACTCCTAAATGTGTTTAAACGTTGCTGTTGGTAGCAGGGAATTTTATAATTTTTCTTACTTGCATTGCAAAGGCTCCTGTGATTCAAGAATAATTACGGGTACCAGTATGGTAATATCCTACCTCTTACAAGATAGGAGAGTGTAGTTAGTAACACGATTTAGCTGATGTTATTCTTGAAAAAATTACCACGTTGATTAATACTGAAGTTATGCATCATGGTTGAGCCAATCTAACAAATTGTGACAACTAAAAGAGAGCGGGTTTAGTCTCCTTTCACCTTCTCTGCTTCTTCCTTCTCCCCCAAAGTTCTTCACTTGTTTGACCGGGTTAATTTTCTGCCAGGTTAATGAACAGAAGCAGCTTGCAGAAGACTCCAGGGATTGCCAGAGCTGGCATAGGGGAAATAACCACCTGTGCTAGGACTTGGAGGCTGGAGGAAGGGGAGATGGTCGGTTTTGTTTGGTGGCTTTTCCGGGGTGGGGGAGAAGACCTCTGTTTTGGCAGCGGTGAGCTCTCAGATCCGTTTGGCTGCCTTGTTTGACTCAAGCAGGCTGTGCCAGAAACTTGCTCTAAGTGATACTGTGCTATGCGCTTGCCCTAAATGTTGGTGTTGACAAGCTAGCTGTGACGGCTGTGATTCAGCAGGTACGCGGTTCTGAATGGTTCATCCCCTCTCCAAACCAGCAGGTCTGTAATTACTAGTTCTTGCTGACCCGAAGCGTACTTTGTTTTCAACAATGAAAACAAGCTAAGAATTTATTTTGAGGGCTATTAAGCTTGCTAAACTCAAGGAACAAGTTAACAAGAACTTTAACTGTCTACGTGTACCGTAATTCTTGTTTTTCTGTTTCATGGGTCACATAAGGACCAAGTGGTAAGATGTGCTAAAAAGTAACTTACTGCATACCAGCAAGTTTAAAAAAAAAACTAAAATCTGTTGAGTGGGATAACTTTCTCCTGGGAGAACTATGAGAATATAAACATTGAAACACAGAAAATCATATTCTGCTATATCTAAATGACTTGTCATGTTGGCTGGACAAAGGCCAGTTTTCAGTATCTAAAATAAAATGGATTCTTAATTGATTTTTTTTAATTGTTTTTAATCTCAGGATCTTTAAAAAGAAAGACACAGCCATGTTGCCAAAGCTTTTAAGAAGATAATTCTACTGAATTCCAACAGAAAGGACCCTATTTCCGTGTGGATATATGAGGAGCTTAGGAGGGTGAAGCTAAGTCATATTAGCACTAATTAAATTTAGAATTTATAGTAATTAAAAAATAAAGAAAAGAAGATCAGCTGCCAGAAATATGTGTAAGTGACTGAATATAGGGGCACGTGACATGTACAGTATACCATCATCTAAAACACTATTCACCAATGACAATCTACTAAGAATTAATGAAAGTAGCTGTACGATTCTGCTGTTCCTTTATCCCTTGTGTATATTAGAGTTACAATGTACAAACGTACAACAGCTTTGTAGGCTTTTCCCAGAATTGATGGCACGAATTAAACTACTCCCATGGGGGAAAGCCATGTAGAATTTGGCCCCTGGTTCTGTTGGTTTCTATGCATACACTGAAGTTAAAGCGTACTAAAGATGATATAAAGGATTCAACACTGCAAATTAAAAACGATGAAGTAGATGCTGAGCTAATAGGGCAAGAGCCTCCTCCCGTAACGCAGTGTTTAGATGGCAGCAGCCCTGCTGAGTCATTGCTCTGGTGCAGCTCTGCCAGAGTAAAGTAATGCCTGACTGGGGTCAGGTGTCCTGGGGCAAAGCCCTGGTCTTTTCTGTTTGTTCACCTAAAGCCCCGTCTCTAAGGCTGTCCTTGGCTTGTGTAAAAGAAATAGAGATAGATGAGGCCCTAGCTGACGAATTAAGGGTTCATTTTATTGATAGCTTGTACTTCACTGAGGACGTAACTGAAATTTGGCAGTATCCCAGTCGTGCAGAGACGTGATTGTCTTGCAGCAGTAGCGTTGAAAAGGCCGCGTGGATTTGTTTGCATTCATGAGGACTTCGGTGCTGACTTTTCTGTGAGATGCTCGTCTTAAGGTAGTCTCTACATTGGTTTTCTTGCTACCAACGACTTGATCTGAAAGTGTAATTGAGTTCTGAAATGACCAAAACGATTACGTGTTGCAGGTTTTACCTCGCTCCTCCCCATGGAACAGACTGTAGAAACAGGCTCAGAAATAGGATGTAATGCCAAGTGAGCAAAGACCTTCGAACACAAGTTTCTTTTTTGAGGGGGTTTGACTTCCTTCATATCTGTGTTCTTGGCAAACTTTCAGCATTTCCTGGGGATCATTTCCTTCTGAAGGCAGATTCAGGAACGTTGTTGTGGAGCAGTTGGTTAGCTACTGCACAAGCAGCATATCAAGCCATACCTAAATCTTAAGAAATAATAGTGTACAGAGTGACACCGGTATAAAGAAACACTTGGTGATGAGAATCATGTTTAAAGTGCTGGAAAACACAGAGCTCACGTAATAGGAACAAAGCCTTTTATGCCTGGACTATGCTGTTGCAAATGCAAAAGCTAAGTCTACAGATGCTGTATAGTGAAATGAGTGAAAATGCTTGGGTTTGAGGGTTTTCTTGTTGTTTTTTCTTTTTTTTCTTTTCTTTCTTTCTGTGTTTTTTTCCCCCAGCAGCTGAAGGAGGGGATTTGTTTTCAAAGTACAGTGAGAGAACTGCAGTGAAGTTTCCGACAGACACTGTTCTCGCTCTTGTCCTAATGCACAGTAGTACTTTGTTCTTCTTCAGCTTGGCTGGAACTGCATCAGTCTTGATTTGAAAGTAGTGTTTTTTCCTCCACATTATGGATACCGATACACTTACAGACTTCTCGGCTATTCCTTAGGGCCTAGTCGTAAGGATAACAGAAGTTCATAGAGCTTTTATGTTCCCACCAGGCTATCTTTATATCCAAGGTATCAGAGATAACCTTGGGAAACATCTTTTTCCAGGGGATACAAATCTAACATTGCCTGATGGACCAGCTGAATTAAAACAGTGAAGAAACCAACCAAAAAAGGTAATTCAAGCAACTGCCTCCAAGAAGTGTGACAGCAGGGAAGATTCATTCCCTACCTAATCTTTGGCAGCCAAAATTGCTACTAAATTGCCTGTTTCATGAGTCTGGTCCGTGTAGGTTCCTTGTGTAGTCAGTGGAGGGAGAGGCCTTTCCAGGGAATGATTCAGAGTTGATTCAGAGGGCAAATTTAGCCTAAGACTTACTCTCCTACTGTAGGCAGCTTAGCTGCTTGCAACGGATGTGAATACTCCTCAGTGTGGTTTATCCTGCAAATATTTGTGAAAGATTGTTGGTTGTTTGGCTAGCATCTCAAAAAGCCATCTCCCAAGTTCAACTGAGGCAGTAGAGAGACCTTTTTTTGATCCTAGTATGAATGTTTACTGTCTGTCCTTGGTGTAGACAGCCATTTGTCATCTCTTCCTTTTCCCAGGCTGGGTCCCCCCCAGCACACCCACGCTCGTGTCTTCACTGGCAGCATTTTCCTGCCTCATTTTGGTAGGTCACAACATATAAACTTGTTGTTATCAGTGGTAAAAAGGGGGTCAGCAGGAAGGACAGGCTGTGAAAGGAGTTTCCAGTGAGGTATTTCTTTGTCTCGTGTTATCTTGCTGACACTGTAATAGCAGTGCCTGTAACATTATCCTTAAATAAAAGCCGAGAGTTTGCTGGTTGTTACCCTCTGGTGTAGGAGTGTCCTGTTTCTTCCTGCTTGAAGCTGTATTAGTTTCTCTCTTACTTGTTGACTTTAAAACCAGATTTTTAAAGCAAGATGAGGATTCAAGACAAGTGCAATTTTGTGATTAAGTTGACATGTTTGTGAAAGGTTTGGCGTTGTCATGGAAATAATGGAGAAATGTGTTTTTGTTTATGAGAAGGAGGAGCAGGCTGAAGAATTTTTTCACCCAAGGTGTTCTAAATGAAACAAAACCTTCAAGTACAAGTTGGCTAAATATCACCAACAAAAGAATTTCTGTGCAACTCTTGAGTAATTTTCTAAACTTGCAGTTAAAGATGTGAATGTCTTTGCACAGACAATTAAACCTCTTCAATTTTGTTTTTCTTTATTTTTACTTGAGACTGTTCTGCTGCCTTCATTAATCTTTAAGTATATCTTCCTGTCTTAAAATATGGAATAATGAAATTCAAGTTAATGTAGTATCAGTATTTTAACAGTGAGTATGTTTTATAGTAAATAGGATTTAGCATAGGCTTACTAAAATTACTTGAACTTTTCATTTTCTGAAACTTTGTGCAACTGTGGGGCATCATGTTGCTAACTACATGGTGTGGAGGGCAGGAAGGACTTGAGTCGGCAGAGCATGGATTCATGGCTGTGAAGATAGCCAGAACTGAATACCAACTTCTTACATCTTTTGGTTGGAAGGTGTCAAAGTATCCTAAAAGCAAGCATTTATTCAACTTTCAAAAATTATTTACCCTGGTAAGATTAATTCCTTCCTGTCTGAGCAGGAGGTGGTCAGCACTGTCTACAGAGCTTTCCCGTTGGAGACAAATCTGAAGGAACGCTTACTGACCTCTCCATTTCTTGATCTTTCGACTTTCCATAGTCTGTTTTGTCTCTTTTTGTCTGTGTATCCAGTACATTCATTGGGTGAAGGAATTTTACCACAGGGAACAGCCCTGCTAATGTTCAAGATTTGGAAACCTCCTTTAAAAATCACTACAAGCAAATGTGTAGGTCAAAAAGAAGAAAATCTTAGTCAAGGTTTTATTGGAACTGTATCACTTTGCAGTACACAAATGTATTTTTATAGTAATACTAAACCAGACAAAATGTGTTGTGCACTTCTGCTTCTTAGGAGATTTGTATATGCAAAACATATATCTTTGAAATGATGTATCTGTTAATTCATTAGTAAGGGAAGAACTTGCTGGATTTAAATACTGGGCTTTCAGGTTAAGGAGTTGTTCAGCCAAATCCTGTATTGCAGAGGACGGCACTTGAAAAAGGCTCTTCAGATTCTCACATTTCGGTGTCATCCACCACACTGGAAAAACTGCTCGCGCAAAAGTTGCGATGCACGGGAAGCTGCAGGTTGGACTGAGGCAGTTTTGACTACCGAGCTCAGAGTTTCTGCCTTTTCTAGGTTTAGGAGTAGCAGCGAGCAAGATCTCTTGGCGAGAGAGATCCTTAGGATTTCCGCTGGCGGGAAAGCCTGGATTTGCCTTCTGTTGCCGATTGCCAAATCAGCCTTTTACCGAGGTGCTCAGGGAGAAGCTGTAGTGGTGAACTTAACTTTGCCTTCCAAAAATCCACCAAATCTGTGTTGTCAGGTTATATGTCTATTTGCATGAGCAAAAGGTGGTAATGGAAGACAGGGGCTGCCCAGAGCTGCTGATCTGGGTTAAGCATAGGATAAGCAGAGCAGCTCCTTTGCACTGGTGTCGGCACAGAAGAGAATTACGGTTTGCTGATGGGAAGTCGTTTTTTAAAGCTTCGTTTTTGTTTCTCTTTCTCCCAGCATGCAGAAAGCTTTGTCTTTGTAGGGTTTCTGGAGAATGATTGAGAAGTGAGGTTAAATTCTTTCAGGACAAGTTCATTGTATCTGACCTGGGTGGGGGGGGAGGTCTTTTGTGCTTATCTCTATTTTCAATGAAAATTAAAGAAAAGCTACAAACAATGAAGAAGACTGTGCTATTTCTGTTGTTTGATATTCTGCCTTCTGTCACATGCTCACATGCTGTAATTTATCATAGCTTTTGCACTTGAATAAGGTTAGTTTCATGCGCCATGTAAAACATTTATGAATTAACTCTGTAAAGTTACTTTTTTTGTGTGTGTGTGTGAAGGTGTTTAGTTATTACACGCATTTGGTTGGAAAGGGTTGTTGGTGTGTATGCACTTAAGAGGGAGGACATGTATGTGCACACGTGCATGAAGCCTAGAACGGAGAATAAGCACTTTTCCCAATTGTTGCAGCGTTTGTGCAATTGTAGGTCAGATTACAGAGTTTTTGGTCACCCAGCTCTTTTTTCTCTGCGTTCTTTATAGCAGGGAAAGAGATGTTTTGCTACGAAGTTAGGCTTCAGTCCTTTTGGCTCATTAGGTGTCTTGTGAAAAAAGAATAGTGGTGAAGAATATCTCTTGAAAAAGTACTGGAACAATGTCTCTTCTGTTTTCAGTATTTAAATTTAGTGCTTTTTGGCTTTGCTACATGAAAAACATAGGCCTGATCTTTTAAACTTAGCTTGCCTTACAGTGACCTGAATAAATAAAGCATTCAGCTCCTTCGTGTGGGAAGGATTGGGTCGTCTATTGTTTTCTTGGCATTGAATCGGAGTCCTTGTTACAGTGCCTAATTATAAAGTCACATCTCCGAAGAAAGACATTTTTGTTTGCTAAAGTGCAGAAGGCTAAACCATTTCAAACAATACCACTTTTCCAGCTGGGCAGGAGTTGGAGGCACTTGGTTTTCAACATTTTTGCATTTGGGACTTGGATGGTATCTGATGGGGGCAATTTTCAACACCTTCTTGCCAGGAAAAACTTGACTATCAGTCACGAATCTCCCACTATTCATATAAACCATAATTAGTTTGGACATTGTTTTCAGTGCAACTATCTTAATAGTTGTGTGGCACAGCTTTTATTGGCAACTACTTGTTTGCTTTTTCCTCATGAGGTTACTCATACACTGATATGGCTCTTTGTTTGAAGAGAAAGTAAATTTATTGGTGAGACACAGGGTATCATCATCTTCTAAAGCCAACCTCAAACTAATCTGGACAGAAGACCTCGCCTCTTTATTTGGAAAACACCTTTGACATGACTGCCACCTCTGTCACACAGCGATGCTTCTTCCTTGTGTTCTGCTGGGCTTAGGTGTATTTTGTGCATTTTCCTGCACTGCTGGTTGACAATATTCAAAGACTCTTAGGTTATGTGTCTTAAAGCTTAAAATATATGTGTTAATGTTGTGAGTGTGGTGTATAAACAACAGAAAAGCAACCTGAGGTCAGAAGCATTTTCTCATGCCATATCCAGTCTTTTGGGTTAAGTGCTTTGGGTTTTCAGACTGGTGTTGAGAAAGAAAAATTGAGATATCCGTAACTTCATTATCCAGCTCCTTTACTTCTAAAGTGAACCCGAAAACTGTCTGGGAAGGTTTGCATCTCAGGCCTGATACGAAGTTAGTGGTGAGTGTTAAAAATAAAGACGACAAATTATTTTAACTCCTGGTAATTTTTTCACACGCTGGACATATTGCACAATGATGTCTCCATTCGAGAACTGTTGCTTTTCAGGTTAGTACTGGGCTGGCCCAGGTGTGTGTGCTCAGTGGCTGCCCTTCCCTGCCCACGTGTCCTGGCCCCATCCCTCCGGCAGAGCAGCCCGTTTGTGGCCCAAAGCACATGTGAAATATATCCCTGATATGATAAGCTTCATTTTCTAGAAGAGGTTTTGAATACATTTGGGACCCCTCAGTCATTTCTTAAATGTGTTTTTTTTTTCTTTTATTTGTCTGTTGTTTCCTGTGGCTCTCCTGCCATGATTTGGGATGTCCATTAACTGAGCTCTCAGAACATCTTCGTTTCCACTTGCATTATTATGTTTAACAATATGCTACTGAGAGAGATGAGCTTTATTTTTGTTTACTTTCATTTCAGTGAGCAGTCTGGGAAGAGGATTGATCTGTGCTTGTCTCTTCTTGAAGAAGCCCAAAATGTCTGAGATCAAAGCTGAGATGTTGAACCGCACTGAAGTGCTTGCTAGAGTAGAGTGGTGCTCACTTCACTGCGTACTTTAAACACATGTATTGGAGCGAGCACACTTTGCTGAAACTTGTTAACTCTTGGCGCGTGGGTCCTTGTAAGCTCCCAAGAACGAGAAACGCAACACAAGCTGCTAAAGCAGTGTAAGCGTATAAATAATAAAGAGAGGATACTTTTGTGAACAGAGGAGTTGCAACTAAGCAATCTGTGCATAGCTGGTGTCCAGCAAGAAGCTGTCTTTTGTGAAATCATCAACCCTGTGGAAAAAAACAAGTGAACAAAATTATAGCTAGGCATTTAGCATTTTGGGTTTTATCTGTTCTAAATGAAAGTATTTATTTCTAAGAGATCTTTTTTATCACTATTACTTTAGTGATAAGTCTTATGGAAAAATCTTTAGTGATTACTGTTTTTCAGGAAAGATGAAATTCATTTCAAACTTAGAAAAATATTTTCATATTTGGTGCTTATTGCATTATTCTGCTTTTCTGCAAAAATAATTGTCATCTCTTCAAATGATATTTAATTCTTAAAATTGGCTGTGGGCATCTCCTGTCTTTGAGGGTGAAGCTGATGGTGGCCAGTATTTATCTAGCTCTCTTCCCACTCTTCCTGTGAGTGTTTAAATCATATGCAGGTACCACTTACACTTCGTTTGACATCATTTCTATTAAAAGCATCTCTCCACTTCCCCTGTAATTCTTTATCTTCAGACTTTGGTCATTCCACTATTTTCCATGCTCTTTCTGGAGAAAGCTGATGACTTGTCCCTCGTTGGTGGAGATAACATGCATTTATGGCAGTGTTTATAACTGTAAGGTGAGACCTTAAGCATCTGCTGTTAGTATGTTCTGTTTCTGACAACGTATTAGATGCTTTATGCTATGCAGTGCATTTCTGTGTATGTATTTATGTTTGTGTGTATTTGCATGGCACACACAAAGTATCGAAATTACTATGAAGTACTTTCTTGGGTTAAATATGCTAATTTGAATAGGGTTGTTCTTTAAGTGTAACTACACAACAGGATTCTTCTTTATTAGTGTGACTTCCAATATAAGCAGTATTGGGTGGGCCAAAATAAGCAAGTCAGGGAGCTTGGAGGTGAAGGCTTCGTTTTGTCAACAAATGTGGAATTTTTGAAATATTGCAGCAGACGGGTATGGTAGTTTGTAATCTGCAAATCTGGGCTGATTTCCAGGATGGGGCAGTGGGGAAGCAGCAGGGAGGGTATCAGTTTTGGGTGAGATGCCCAAGTCCAACCATGAAATCAGGTCCGTAGAAAAGACACCTATAGCAAATCTTTCTGCGAAGGTTTTGTATGGGTAAAACATCAGGTTCGCTCACTATCCTGCTAGTGGAAGAGGGAATTTTTGAAATGTGGAGTTTTAAGTGAACTTTTAACAATACTTGGGAGAAATACAGGATGGCATTCAAGCAGGGATGCTTTAATGAAAAGCCTCATTGAAAGTTACAGTCTTCTCGTGTTTATTCAGCGGTTTCACAGCAGTCTGTTACTTGCAATACTTGCAAACTGTGGTTCGTTCTGGGGGTTATTCATGACGATCGCTTGCAAGCTTCACGGCCACTTTTTGTAATGCCCGTGTGTTGAGAAAAGGGTGAACGGCTGATAATCCCCGAGCAGGAGCTGAGGGTGAACTTGTGGAACTGTTCTCTCTTCTGTTGGCTGTAACGTATGCTACACGTTAAGATACTTGAAGAGCTAATAAATCGTTTTCTGGCTCTCATTTCTGAAACCACAGTGTCTGGGCTATTGCGCTCCTCCAAGCTAGAACCCAGTTAGGAGCCGCTAGCTTCTGTAGTTTTGAGGAAGAGAAAACTGCTATTTTTGTTTCTGATTCCTCTGGCAGGCAAAACATCTTGAGGATAATGAGGGAATGATGCTTATTAAACTGGATAATTTGTTTTGGTCAAAACTCTCTAAGGGCAAGCTATTTTTAGAGCTTATCTGAGGCACAAGTTGGCTGAGGTGTTTTGAACCTTACTCAGATGGGAATATGGATTGTTTTACTAGCAAATGTGAACAACTTTGCTTTGTAACTCGAAATTTGTGTTTAGTTACTCTGTCAGTGTTTTCATGGATCGCAGCTGTGGGCAAGATTCAAGAGGCAGATGTCAAGGGAGGCTACAAAAACAAATGTAGTCTGCACCGAGGGAGCAAAATTGAAAGGGCTGTGGAGATGTATTTGTGCCTTTCTTTCACACTGATTACTCAAATTAACTTTGCTTTTTCTGTTAAGGCATGTCAATTGTTTTTTATAATTTGCTAATAATATAATTGCTCATCTGTGTTTAGAAACATGAATTAATAAACCCAACCCAGATGCGAAATCAGCCTTAATTAAATGTAATAAACCTTTCATCAGCAGATTCCATAGACCTCCATTTCCTAAATTTTTAAGAACAAACATCTAGACGGGCTTCAATAAACAGAGTTATATAAAAGAAATGCTGAAGCTTTCAGATGGTGCTAAGCTAATTCGCTGTGTACGGAAGGATGAAGTACTTGGCCTTGATCGGGAAGGACCCAAGCTAGCACAGTGCAGCCCACATGCTGTCATCAAGTAAAGCTACAGGTTTCTCCTCTCTCTTGCTATGTTCTTCTTAACTAATATCCTGAGATTCCCAGCCATTACATTTTTATGCATGAACTTTTTATCATCATCTCGAAAGTTAGCACATTTAAAATGCTATATTGGTTAAGATATTTGATAGAGCAAGACACTCTATCCTGTTAAATTTTCCAAGCTGTACAAATAACAAGGATGCTGTTTTTCAAGAAATAACTACTGACAGGTACTTCAAGGCTTAGGAAGAAACATGTTTTTGTAACTTAAAAAATATTGTTGGTGCTGATGAAGCCTTTAAATGAGAGTAGAATGCACTGGAGCAAGTCATTTTTTACACCAGCGTAGGGTGCTACACTGACACTTCATAACTCTATTAAAAGTATACACATCTTAAATTAATCAAGATTGCTGAAAGTAATAGCATGAGTTTGTTGCCTCACATTTGGATTTGGTTTTATTTTTTCTGCCTTTTCATGAATCTGGAAACAGCACTCGGATTTGAGGTGTCATTTCAAAAGCATGCACTGTAAAAACTGAACAACAGGAGAAATCTCTTTGTCAGGCTGGAAGCTTTCTCCTCGAGTAGCTCATCGGTGCTCACAGGCACTTTGAAAAACAAAAGTCAAAATGTGGGTAAAAGAAGAAAGGTTATCTGAAAAGGGACTTAAATTTCCTACAGGCTTCTGGAGTCTCCCGGGAGAGTAGCTGGAGCTGCAGACAGGGAGCCGGCCCCGTTGCTTTTAGTTCTGCCTATTGTTTTTTCTTCCCATTAGCGAACAGCCTCTCCCTCCTGCGCAGAGAGCTTGACAGAGCAGAAGTACTTGCTTTTCCATTGCTTTGGACAGGAGGGGGCTGGGACTGTTTGCTGCCAAGACCTCCTTTTCTGAAGGGGGCAGGTCTCGGGTGCAAATCTGCCCTGGGTACCTTGGATGATCGGGAAGACCCCTTGGCCTTCATCTTGGGTCTTTCACATCACCTTTAGCTTTCCCCAAGTTTTAACAAGATGCAAAGCTTGTTTTGCAGCTGTGAAAATTCCTGAGTTTGAATTTAGCTGTGAGCAGCTATTGTCAACTTGTATTGACCCCTCTGTAAACCATGACTTTAAAAAGTCCAGTTTTTGTCATCTGACAGAGGCAACTGATTTGTGAGATTCCTCCCTGCTTCTTAAGGAATTTGTTTTTAATAAAATAGTCCAGTGATATGGAGATGGATCTGGTTTTATAGGTATCATCATCAATGGACAGTAAATACCATATAAAATACCTATACATCTGACTCTGAAGGAAAAAAAAAAGTGTCACAAAAGCGTTTATGGAAACATTCGTTCATCACCAATACAAAAATTCCTATTCACTGTGAGCTTCATCTCAGCTTTCTCATCAGCCTATCTAAAACTTTGTCTTGTTCTTTTTCTTACAAAAAGGGAAGTACCAGTAGCATTCCTGGAAACCACATTATAGTTCAGGGCAAGCTGATCAAAATGAAATCCACTTTTAGTTCACTTTCTTTTAAAGCTTATTTAACAGGTGTGTAATCTTGCACACTGTTCTCACACTTAGTGTGTTAAGAACTTTCTATTTAATATGATTCTAATACTATGTCTAGAATTTTTAAAACAAGGGCTGGATAATCCATGACCGCAAAAGTAAGGGCATTAGGAATAAAATGGAAGACTACTGACTACTAGAGGATTACTTAATTTCTATTTTAGAAACTCTAAAGGTGGTCACTGGCCCTGTGGATGGCATTTCTGTTCCAAGTAACAGGACTGATTCGGGCATTAAAAACAAAACAATCATGTGAACTTCCTTGCTGCAGTAGTTCCTAAAGGATTGTTGTACTGAGATTATTGCATTAGGGCTGATTACTTTCTTCTGCAGTCCATATAAATAGTGCAGAATATCAAATTCTGGTAATAAGATCAGTCCTTAATCACATAGTTAAAATATACCTTCCTGCTTGAAAGCCACGCAGTCTGTCACCTGCCTTCTCGTAGCATTACTGGAACACTTTATACGTGCCGCCTTTTCCGTGCTTGTCCTCAGAGCTTGAGGCATGTGACTCTGCAATTTTAAGCGCTTGTTAGGCTCATCAAGAGGAAACTTTAAAAAAGCAGATAAGGAAAATTTTGTGGTGTCTCCTTCCTTGGAGATATTCAAAAGCTGTCTGGACAAAATCCTTGGAAACGTGCTCTAGGTGACCCTGCTTGAGCAGGGGAGTTGGACTAGATGATCTCCAGAGGTCCCTGTCAACCTCATCCCTTCTGTGGTTCTGTGAAAATATTCAACAGAATAATTCCAGTACTACTGCCTTGTAGATCTGTCTCGTGCAGTAAGGGTTAACAGCATTTTGACGGTCATTTCTCTGAGAGGGTCATAAAGGAGGATTCCTCCTCTCCCCTACCAGGAGGGGTGTTTTATCATACAGATGAGCAAAACTACTTAAACGTCTGGTTGCGTTTCAGGCTTTTTCTGAGGCATGCTATTTAGGAACAAATACCTTAACCCTCAAGTGACAAACCTTCAAAACCAAGTCATCAAGAGTATTTCCAAGATCGGAAACTGTGTTTGAAGATTGCTTCAAATGTTTTTTCCATCTTAACTCGTATTGTGCTTCATGGAAATTAAGTCTCAGGTGGCTCATTCGGCTGTCCTATGACGTCTGCTTGTTCACGAAAGAAAGAGGAAGAAAATATGCCCTGGTTTTGATTTCTTCAGTGAGAAGTCTTTCATGCATGTTCGAGATCTGTAGTGCCTGGTGTTAGGAGCAGTAAGGGGTTTGGGGGGGTTCATCCCTCCCATCACGAGCTATTTCCCCATTTGGTTCAGAGAAGGCTGCCCCGTTGTGTGTCCCCTATGCAAACAGCAAGTGAAATTCAGCAAAAGCACCTGAAAAAAATCGTTTCTTCTGTGGACCAACTTGGTAGTTGGAAAATTGCTATAGTGGGGCTTAGTACTGATTGAGCAAAGTTGCCTTTCTCCCAAAATGCAAACTGTGCTGTCCTTCATTGGCTGTGGTGGAGATGCTAAAGTTGTTAGCTCTAAGGATGGACCACTGTTCCTCTGCTCTGTGACCTTTACCTTCCCCCACCCCACCCCACCAACAAGCCTTTTCCCACTATTGTCATCTTTTTGTTACACCTGTTCCTCCTTCACTCTTCATGCAAAAGTCCATTAATCATTAACACTCTTTCATGTGGCTGAAAAAGTGCCTTTTCAAAGCTGCTTTTAGGTCAAATATTTATATTAACCAGCAGATCCACTAGTAGCTGTAGGACTGCTTTTTGAACGCTACTTTTATTAAATGCCTCATTTTTGCCTTTGAGAGGTATTAGTCTGCCATTGCACACTTGCTGGGGATGCTCTACCTATAGGTGGTGGACCAAGAAAATAAACAGCAGTTTTCGGGACTGAAGTGACATGATTTCAAAATAAGTATAGCACATGGCCTGTATTAGGTTACCTTGAGGAAATGGAGACGCTAATATCCTAACTTAATTTCATTTAATATTGTCTGTTGGAATGGTGTCCATAGTGTAGGATCATCTTTTTTGACTTGCGGGACCCACACCATTTTGCTGGAGCTGCTGGACGTTATAGAGGTTTCACATGTAGGTTGCTCTAAAGCATGTATGAAATCAGTTTGCTTAGTTAACATTCACTCCTCTCTTGAAAACAGTTCAAGGATTTCAGGATAAAAAAACACTGCATTAGGCATGTTGAAAATGTGTTGTAAGAAATGATCTTTTCTAGTTTCCAAGCTGCTAATAGGAAGCAACAAGTGAAGGATAAGAGGAAGAAACAACTTATATGTATGTGTGTGTGTATATCTATATATACACATATAAATATAAAACAAATGCCATTGTTCTCCATTGGCTTTTCTTTCAGCTCTTTGCTATGGTCACATAGTCACTAAGGTAGAAATAAATGTTATATTGAGATTTTATAGTACAGATGGCTTGCTGGTTTTGTGGGTATTTCAGAGTGAACTTTACCCAGCTGAGAATCAGGTGGGAGAATACCAGTTTGGAAAGGTTACTGAGGAGGAAGAGGGAAGAAGTCGTCTCAGCAAAAGCTTAAATCTGACTCACTTCAAAATGTGTACCAAAGGCTATCCCAAAAAAGGTGCTTTATAATCAAAACAGTGTTCATCTCTTAGAATTTTGGCATAGTCTGAACTGGCATACACATCAGGACAGCTAAAAGAAAGAGAAGTTTGTAGGACTGAAGACACGAGATGGAGACCAGACAGATGCACTTCTTGTCTGCAGCCTGGTAAAGTTGTGAGGAAGGGGGAGGTAAACCCATGGATTGCAGGTCCGATATACGGTAAGAATGACATTGTCTCAGAAACAGCATAAGGAGAGATGAGAAAGATAAGTACGAATCCCGGGTTTAAGCTGATGAGCCGCTCAGCTGGAGATGGCAGGAGCAGACTGAGGTGTGGCAATGAAAATGAACGCCCAGGCCAATAATTGCTCTCTTCCTTCATTTCGCCTTTTCCATGCTGTTCTTAGAATGGCCTGAAGTGATGGATTTAATCCTCTGCCAGCTACTAATGCTTTCATTATGGTACCGTCTGAATTGCAAAATGAAGGGTGATGTTTAAATCAACAGAAAGACCAGCAAGAAGCTCTTCTAATGCTTCATTATATATTTATAATGCCTGTGTGCTTTTAACACTGGAATTAGAGCTATCGCTCACTGTTAGAAAATATCAGCAGTTGTGCAGTTGGGGCCCTTGAGCACCTCAGCGTAAAGATATGATCAAGGCTGATGTTACAAATATGAATTGAATATAATTTTAATCTTTTTTGCACTGATGCCAATCTTTTTAAGCAAATACTCTTTTCTGAAGAAGCGCCATGAAACCCAGCTTTGTGGAAGAGTTTCTTTTCTCACCTGTGTGATTGAAAATTGCATTTCCTGCTGTCAGTGAAGAGAGTCCCCAAACGCCTGCTTTGAGTCATACAAAGAGAAGCAATATCAGAAAGAACATCTGTGACAGAAGGAAAAAGTAGATCACGGACTAAGCCCAAGAATTGACAAAAAGAAAAGTATATTTGGGGAATAACATCCCTTATGCTCCACAGTCCAGATTCCCCAGCCCCCCTTTTAGGAATAAAACAAAATTTTTCTTTCCATAAACAAAATTCAGACCTGCATGAGTGAGTGTGCTGGTTGCTTTCTGTGCGTTTTGGAGCAGTCAACTGATGTTTTAATACAAATGTATTTCTGTGTGTGCAGTGAGAGCTCTCTGGACGGCAGGATGGTTTTGGGGTCAATGAAGGGATGATGGTGTAACTGAAACTCCAAACATATGGTGGGCTTAGGGATTATGTTTGGTTTTCTAGACAAATAGTCTTGGTTTTACCCTGTGTGGCTGAAAACTAGGGAAACTAAGTTTGCTGCTTTTACCTAAGACCCCAGAAAATCGGTAAAGCTGTTTTTCTAGCCATTTTATCTAAAAGCGCTCTGCTCAGTGAGATCTATTGCTGTTATCCTTCCAGAGGCAGCAGTTCTGAGGCACAAGAACTTTAGGTGATGCTCCAGGCACTAAAGACCCAGCTAGCAGGGTCTTTTGGCTCCTGCAGTAGTTACATTTTAGTGGGTGAATCTGTAGTGATTAGAACATTAAATACTGGCTCCTTATATAGTCAGACAAACAGGTTATAGCTGGGGAGAAGTATGGCGATTCATTATTTAAAGACAAGAAATGGCTTCAGTTCCGTTTCTGGTAATACAACATCTTCTGAATGTGTTGTGTTGGAAAAGGCTGATCCCAGTGTTAAACACTATTTTTTTTTTTGTTAGAACTTTTTTCCTTGGTTCTCTATTATGAGTATTCCTCTTGGGCTATTATTTTTAGATGCATAAGGCTCTCTCCCTCTCCATCTCTCTCTCTCTCTTTTTCTTTTTTTTTTTTTTAAACAGAAGTGTGGAGCTTGGAGTTTATTGCAGTCGGCTCAGTAAATAAGAATCATTTTTCAGTGTTTGTATCCCTCCCTCCTCCCCATGCAGAGCTCCTGAAGGGGATCTATTTTTTATTGTCCTGTACTGACGGAAGGGTCTTGAGTTATTATATCCATTACAAAGGGTAAGGGGATGGTCCAGATGGCCCTTACTGTCTTTATCGTGTCCTTGAATGGTTCAAAGAACAGTATCCAGTTCCTGGGAGCTCTAAAGCTTCATTTTTAGTGTTGACTAATTGATTTCTTGAGACAATAAGTAACGCTGACTTCAGAAATGACAATCTTCTGGCTCCCAGATCATTATTGACTCACCATAACTTCAGCAAAAGTTAAAAATAAACTTCGCCACAATTTTTAAATGTCCAGGTCACATTGCTGTCAAAGAATACATAACTTACTGTAGGAATAAGTGGAGATGTTGGATTTATTTATAATTTGCTATTAATGCCCATTTTGAAACAGAGTGTTATGAGGAAGCCAATGCAACCAAAAATAAGCAAGAAAAAAGCAGTTGCGTTGGAGGACGGGTCCAGATGGATAGTGTTGTCTGTGCTTTTTTTAATCTGTATCAGCGCTGAAGCAGCCTGGCTAGGTTACCCAGGCAAACCGGCATGGTGCCCTCTCCAAGGGAGTGGAGTTTGACCCGGTGGCTTCTAGTCTTGCACAAGCCCTCCGTTTCCTGGGGAGCTGTGTTTCTTTCTACATAAAATGTGCAAGTGGCTTTCTTCAAATGCCTGCTTTGTTGTTTGGGTTTCTTTCTTTTCTCTCCATAGGCTGAGAAAGCTCTTTGGATCCTTAGGCTTAACCATTTGGTATGTTTTAACTTGGCCCATCGAAAAGGCATGGATAGCAACCCTGTTGCCTCTTATTTCTCTGCTGGAAGTGCTGACCTGCATTTCGAGAGCTGTATGGTGTTCATAGTATAGTGGGCACGTTAAAATAAGTCTCATGTCAAGAAGGCTTTGGCTTTCTTGGCAGTAGAAATACGTTGGAGGTTTTGTCATGCATGTTCTTCAGCAGCAGCACCGGAGGACGCTCAAGGGAACAGCGCTGGGGCTAGGGAACGGGATCGAAGAGGAAATGGGGCTTGGGCTCTACCGAAATGTTTCTATCGACTCCGTATGTGTTCTTGTGGAGCCTCCAAATTGACTGATGTGTTGGCATTGTGTTTACAGTGATATGATTAAAATAGAAGAAGCCTAGACAGTCATTAGTTTCTTGTCCTCTTGTGGTCGCTTGCTTCCTCTAGGTGGGATCTGAGCAGTGGTGCTGGTGCTTTATGCATTGTGCACTGGCATTCTGTCTGCAACTGATTGTTTTTTCTTTTTCTTTCCCCCCCTAAATACAATCATACTAGTTTATTTGGTTTATGTCCATACTAATTGCAATTTAGGTCAAGAACTGTTGTGGTCAGGATCTCTGGGATCTTATAAATTAAGATGATATTTTTGTGTTTTATAAGGTTTCCTGCATGTGTCTTAATATCGACCAGGTCTTCAGCTCCATCCTTTTAAAGTACAGGAGCCATTTTGCAATGCGTCACATTCTCCTTTCTGCTGTCAGTCACTGGCAGTTGTTATGCAAAATATCTTCCAAGAACTGAACTTAGTGGTAGAATAACTGCAGTTAAGACTATAGAAAGGGAAGTATGCCCTCGCGAAAGTGCAGCATAGCAACAGGCCTCTCATAATTTTATTTCCACCATATTACGTAGATTATCCTGTTATAATGGAGGACGGGATAACCCTTTAAAGCTGAGGATAGCCTTCCTTCATGCCAGGCAACTGTAGAAACTTATCTCCGGGAGAGACGGAGTCACGGCTCCCTCAATCCCAGGTAACAGCAGCAGGGGTGTCTTCCTGGTGCTTGATTCCCCATCACATGTAGCTGAACCAAGCTCAGTGCCCATCTGTATAAATTTATATGTGTGTTCGTGCACATACCTAGGCTCACATGGACACATATTCCTCAGTCCGTGTCAGTTTTCACGCTGGAGAGATCCCCAGCTATGGACTAAGCTGTTGAGTCGAGAAGAGGCAATGAGCCCATGACAAGGGAGAAGGTATTCAAGGTAAAATACAGCACGGCCTGGGAATGCACGGCAGTGCCTTGGCGATTCCCTAGCGCGCTGGGTCAAATAAAGCGTGCTGGGTGCTCCCTGTCGGGTCTAGTTGGGCAGGCATAGCTTGATTTCGTCTGATGTCTTGAAGTCAGAAAAGTTGCATTGGGGCACCTGATGTTGCAATGCAGTAATAATTTTAAAAGTAGCGCTGCTTGTGTCCAGGACCCAGTAACCCCAGCTCAGCGAAGGGCAGCTCTCCTTGGGGTAGGCAGAAATGTTAGGCAGAGTTTTGCCAGCTATTGCAGACACTTTGCTATTAATCTGCAGAAGGAGGTCACCTATCTTTAATTCTTTTTTGGGAGTTTTGGTGTGTGTTTTTGCAGGGGGGGGAGGGGACGGGGACGGGTGTTGTTTGTTTGTTTGTTTGTTTGTTTGTTTGTTTTAAGATATCCAAAACTGCTGTTTCACAGTTTCCTCAGAGCTGTAATATACTTGAATATACTTTCCATATATCAAGACAGCTGAATCTGTGTTCCCACCTAAGAGAAACTCAAAGACAGCTGTTAAATGTTTTTTGCACCGTTTCTTCCCTCCATCATTTGCAACACGTTGTGAAATAGTATTTGAAAGAACAGAGTTGGGATCATAAGATAAACCCAGTGAGGTTAACAAAAAATCCCTGGTGAGGTTAAAAAACAGTCTAGTCTAAACTTGTCGGCTGCTATTTTATTGCTGTCTAAGATTGGGCCACATGCTAAAAATCTACCTCAACCTGTTTAAGGTAGCGTGGAGCTGGACAGCACGTTAGAAGAGGTTCTTTTGGGAAACGTCGCTGGGACGTTTTTCAGCTGAGATGTTTTGTCCCGTTGTTTTGCATCAGGGATGCTTTGGTTTCTCTGTATGGCCAGCTGGCTTTGTGAAAAGTTTTCATGCAAGCTGCTTTTTCTTTTTCCTGACCGTACGGGAAGGAATTTGCCTTTGCGGGTTTAGCAGTGCCTCTTACCCATCCAGGCAGTGAAGGTAGGTGCAGCTCGAAGCTCTCCTTCTGCTGCCCATCCTCCCTCAATCCTCGGTTGTGAGCTGTCGGGAGCGGGGACCGGTTATTCGTGTAATGCGGCGCGGTGGATGCTGATTGCACTTGATGGCCTTTCCCAGTGTGCTGCAACAAGGGAAAAAAACAAGCAGAAACCTATCGGTGCCACCAAAACCGTTTGGAATGAGACGTTGAGGTCCGTAATGTCAAGATAAGGTATCTTAAGAAAGAGCCATAATTAAATGCTGATAAACAGATACATAGAAGAGTAGCACAAACCAATTCAAGCGTAATGCTGAGCTCTAATCGTGGGCTCGTCTATTGGAGAACTGATTGAAAGAGGGAGGAAAACGCTGTCTTCACTCCCTATTTTAAGAGCTCACTGTAGCAAGAACACCATTTTCATAACTGAGGCTGATATTTTAGAAATTTTCAGTTTAGAAAAAATTCTCTTTGCATGTCCTCAACTTGTTTCAAAAACTGTTAACTGGGCCTGAGGGAAAAAAGGCAGTTCCAAACGTAAAGCTACTTCCCGGCCTACTTGATCTCAGGATAATCCTTTTATCCAAGGAAATTAAAACCCATTTTATAATGGGTGTCACATCACCATGTCTGCAGTGGAGTAGAAGCAATGCAATATGCCCAGCATGCCACCATGCACGTTTTTCTTAAAACTTTTCAGTTATTTATCAATAACTGAATAACCAGCTTTAAGTTTGTGAGTGAATTTAATCCTTCTGGAAATGAAACACTGTTTTTTGGCTTTGCATCAAGCATAACACAGGCAAGCTCCCTCCCAAATTCGTCGGGCGGTCGTGCCGGTGCCCTGCTCCTGCTCCACAGCGTTGCTGATGTGCGGTCCTGCGTTCCTCCTGAAAACGGCTTGGCAGGCGCCCTGGCGTTAATCACTACTGTTTGGTGGCAGAGGCAAACAACAGCTAGCGTGAGTTGAACCCAGCTTTGCTAATTAATACAGCCACGATAAGTTTTTAAATCTCCGGAAGGGGGAGGCTCAGTGATGCCTGTGCGAAGAAATCATTTGAAATTTTGTGAAACCCGGCTGAGTCCTGGGTGAACTGCAAAGGCTTGTGAAGGAAGGAAGGAAAAGGCGCAGGCCTCGGTGCCGAACGGTCGGGGAAAATGCCCGTTCAGCAGAGTCCGGGAGACAGATGAAAGCAAGCCTCGCGTTAGCGAGCTTAAAGAATGGCAGGAAATAAACCTGAAGATACAAGTATTTACTGCTGCTGCAAATCTGTGGTGAGCTGGGGTTGTCCAAACTCAGAGAGAGACGTAATAGCCCTGGGATTGCCCGGGTGAGCAGAGGCATGGAAAAACGTCCAGGCAGGAATGGGAAGCAGGCATTTTCTGTCCTCTTCACCATTTTTACTTTATATTTAGGTCCTTTTTTGCTCCCCGCTATCCTGCCCCACCACATGGTCTGAATTCTTCCCTACTCCCTCTGTCGCCTCCCAGCCCTTCCGCAGGACGGGAAGTGGGTACCGTTAAAATGAGACTGAAAAGCAAGGTGCTTGAAACAGGGCCAAGCGCGTGTTTTTGTTGCTCCAGTGCACAGCTGGTCTGCAAAATTCCTAGCTGGCTTGTATCTTTTGGTCAAGAGTGTGGCAGAAACATTAAATATCAGTGTGAACCTATAGGCTTGCAAGGAGTAAAAAGGTTTAATCCGTTGGCGTTTGACAGGGGAGGAAACGCACGCGTTGACAGCGGGCCCTAATGGCCGTGATGTTTCGGGCCAGCGCAAGGTGCTTTCTGGGGGCAAGTCCAGGTTGTTAGGCCAGTCTCCAAAAAAGTCTCATTTGCTCAGAGGACTCGCCCTCGCAGCGAGTATCGCGTTTCTCACCTAGCGCTAGCTGTGGCCGTAGCCCTGCAGGTGAGTTGAAGCAGTTCCCCGGGCCAACGCGTTTGGTCAGATCCTGGGAACATGAAGGTAAGGAAACGCGTCCTATTTCCCACAGTCCTAACGCAGGAGCAATGACCTTATGTCTGTCAAGGGGAACCAGTTACAAATCACCGATTTTGTTGATGCAGGAGAACAAGCCAGAAGTAATGTAACGCATTTTCTGCGAATGAGGAATGTGTACCCCAGAGTCGCTTCTATCAAATGCTGATGTCAAACCCGTGGATGCAGACTGAAAATGTGAGGTTGCTGGTGTGGGAAAAAAAAAAGAGAGAATTGTCTGCCTCAAAGAGGCAAAAAGCTAAATGAGTCATTCACCTCATCTCCCATTTTCTTTTGGAGAATTGCTTAAGTTCTTTTATATTTCATAGCCTTCTGCTTCTCTTTTTCGCGGTGAGAAAAGAAAGAAATTGCCAATTAAATATCTGGCATGGAAGAGCTGTAGCCTTTCTTTGTGCAAGAGGATCTTCAATTCCCACATGCTTATTTTTATATTCAGTTTTCATACACTGAGTCGATCACTTCCTAATTGTTAAATGACTGCTCTGCAGTTCTGTTATGGAAATGATTTTTACTTCAGTACCACTTGTCCTTGAATGCAGAATGAGGGGTCAACCAAAATTAGATAACTTTCCTTTGAATCTTTTCTCTTTCTAAAAAAAGATGTGGTTCAACATGATGCCTGTCAAGAAGACTATAAAGCGCTGTGTATTAAAACACTCTTCATGGCAAGGCTGTTTTTATGTTGAGAAAAGGTGTCCTGATCTGCCCTGATCAGGCTTTTAAACAGATGAATCAATGTGCGATGCAGTGGCTGTAATGCAGATTTCCTATCTTACCCCTGCCTTTATTCATTTCTAGGATGAATTTTGAAATTGCAGCTTCAATAAAACAAAGTTGTAATATTAACTCCGGCAAAGAGAGCTGTGTGGGCAGAGCCTAAGGCCGCTTGACTTCAGTGGGATTCTGCACAGGCAGAAGTGTCCTCCCACGCTGAACTCCTTGCAGGATTTGTTCTGTAGCGTCAACTTTCACTGTGAGCCTTAGCTTTTCTCCTTGTACAAGGAAAGTGGTTGAAAAAAGAGGAGTTACCTATTATGCAGCAAATATTACCAAGCACATATTCTGTGTTCCTCTTTTTTTTTTAAACTAAAGTACAAATCTGTCGCTTCTTCATTTTTTTCAGCAGAGAGATATGTTCCTTTTGTTGTCTCCATGACTGCACGTAATGCTGATATTTCTGTGAATTTGATCCAAAGGTCAGTGAAGTCAGTGCAGAGATTTCCCCTGTCTGTGGTAGGCTTTGGACTGTGCTCAGCAAGAGCTACTATCTTGCCAATAATTCCCTGTGCAATGCCTGTGCTGCTGCTCCGGAGCAGTAACAGCGGAAGTGCTGGAGGGGCTGGAAAACAGGTTGGGCTGTGAATACGTGACTGCCCTCCTTTTCACACTGAAGTTTCTCGTGGCTAATCAAAAGAGAGCAGTTTGCATTCTAGAAGACATTTGAAAAAACATAGACTAATTATCAAAAATGAAACAAAAACCTCTTCAACTTTTGCTTTTTTTCCCCTTGTAAGTTCACATATTCTAATTATTAAAAATATATATATAGTTTCTGTGGTCCTACTGAGAGTATGTGTTTGCAGCAGCAATGTAACTCGGAGCAGTCCCTTTGTCCATATATGATCTGCTTTCAGATCATTAGAAATGGTATGGATAAATGCCTTAAGAACAGCAAAAAAAAAGGCTGGTTTCTGTTTTGGCCAGACCATGCTGTCTTGATGTATATTTTAAGAAGGATCGTAGAAAACCCAGCTGAACACATGCTGAGCTGCAAGCAAATTTTCAAGCTTTTGCGATGCTATTTTCAGGATATTTTCTAATTGGCACTTCTGCTCTAATTAGGGTAACTTTTAGCTCTCTGCTTAGTGGCATATTTGCATTATTCTGGATTCGCGTGACTCACCAGCGTGTGCCCGCGGCAGAGTATTCCTGCAACGACGCTGTGACGCTGCTCCCCGCCAGGCGGTAAGGTGCCCCGGCATGGATCGATGCCTGGCATTGCCATGAGGCCCTAAACGCTGCGAATAAACAGCTACCCTTATAAAGTTCCTTTCTTTATGGCAAAATACCATTTTGTGGACGCAACCAGGCGTGTTTTAGCCAGGTCGGAGCTTAGGCACTTAGTTGTAGATGGGACTTTCGGAGGGCATTGCCTTTGCTATACAGAGAAGCAAACTGAGAAAGGATTTGCATGGGCTGCATTGCCCACCCACTTGTGAAATTTCCAGCTACCAGAATGAACACCGTTGTACTTTCCGTTTGAATGGTGCGCATTTAAATATCTCAGCGCCGTGCTCTTTTCTTCCCTCATCCGCTCCTCTGTTGCGGTCAGTCCTGGTGCCTTTTAGACCGCAGTGCGAGTACGGACAGCTCTGAAAGGAGCAGAAGGGAAGGATTTAAACACACCCTTTTCCAAAGCATTGATTCAATCTTTTTGCTCTTCAGTCGCTTCTTTGACTGAACCAGTGATCGTCTTTAATGAAGACAGACTGAAGTCTACAAGCCAAGATCTTCTAGCCATTGACATCACCAGGAGCCAGCGTTGCCTGGTGCCTTGGAAAATAAGGCCACTTCTTTAACTGTCTTATGGTATTAATTTCCTCTCGTTTCCACTCGGCTTTTACATTCAGTGTAATACTTTAAGGCAGGACAGTAATAGGAACTTGAATGCTTTATATAGCAGATAAACTAAATCATTACAGAGCTCTGAGGGAGCAAGCGATCTGTTTGGGGGATGCTAACCAAGTTATTAACTATGCAAACTAATAGTGGTCTCAGGCAGACTACGCCAGGGTCCTCAGTCACATGGCCTCTTAAATCTTAAGGGCCAGGTATACTTTATTCTAGTTATTACTGTTTTCTTTGACTATGTGATTATTTATTTTTAAATGCATCATACTTGCACTGTATGTATGTAGTTGGTCTAAAAGTAATTCTTACCGCTACAGCTCATTCCTGTTTTCCTACCAGTAAATATAGCAGTAACTGAGAAATATGGTTGGCACCAGTTTGATTATATAAACAGATAACTTAAAATTGGAGACATTTTCTTATGTAGGTAAGAGTTAACTAAATGCACAGTTTAAAAACTCCAGTCTCGGTGATACCCTCTAACAAAAAACATGCCCCAGTTGCACAGAAGATTTCATGTTATAATATGATGCCTTGTGGTATGTTGAAGGAAATGGTAGATAATATCACAAAGTAATTGAAATTTGATTCTGCAAAGGTAAGTCTAGGTAGTGCTGAAGGCCTCCCGTATTACAGAACAGGGAGGTTAAAACGTAACAAGTATGAGTTTCAGTTCTGATTACTGTTCTCACTAGAGAAGCCGAATTTCGGGTACCGGTGGGAGATCCTTCCAGCAGGGCTCTCTTTTTCTTACACTAATTTCATACCCTGTAGCTGCAGTTCAGTGCTACAGGACTGAAAAACAGAGAATAACTTAGGTGTTTGGAGATAAAACGTGTGTAGGGAAAGCTGTGGATTGAACTGTGCGCAGCTTTAGAAAACAAACAAATAAAACATGGCACGTGAAAACCACAACAGCTGTCCAACAAGCTAGAAATAAAGGAATATAGATCAGCACAGGAAGGCAAGAGTCGCAACCGAGGAAGGGCGTTTACCCCGTCAGTCCTGCATCTCCCTCCAGGGGACTTTTAGAGGAAAGTACGTAACCTTGCAGCGGCTGCAGCGAGAGCCTCCTCGTTAGTTAGGAGCTGACGCAGCAGCACTCAAATAAAACGATGATGGTGCTTTCTCCGGTACCCTTGTCAGCTCTGGCGGGGGAAAAGCCACCAGAGGCAGGGGAGCCAAGACGGGCTGGAGACAGTGGCCTTGAGAAGCAAGACGAGAACCTGATACTCCACCAAAAATAGTGCATATTTCTGTAGTTCTTGAACACGCGCATTGATTCAAATCTTGCAGTGATACCAAGGTACTTCAGTAAGGCTTTTTTTAATGCCATCTTTATAGGCTTCTCTGCACAAGTTTAGTGAAGCTTATAGGTATTACTGTATTTATTTTTCTTTTAAAACAGCTTAAATCCTGTGAAATATCTGTAGGCGTGCACGAGGGCATTCAGATGGAGAAAGACGAATGCGTATTTTAAACAGGATGTCTGAGTCTCCGTTTTCCCCAAGATTTCATCAGGCTTAGGATCAGAGTCTTATGACAGACGCTGGAATTGCATAGGATCCCCCAAAGCTTTCCTCTAAAGGAGGAAAAACAGCGTGACACGACAAGAATTTCTGTTCCAGTGCACGCATTTGGGATGACTGGGGGCAGTTTCTTACAGAATTAACATGATTCCACATAAAACTTTTTATGTACCAGCTCCCAGATGAGGCTTAGACTAGTGATGATGGGTCCTTTCCAATTGACCACAAAATTCAGCTGCGTTCTTGCTCAGAGACGGTGTTGCGCTGGGGAAGCCGTGCTGCTGGTGATGAGCAGAACGGAAGGAGGGAAGGCTGCAGAAAGACGTGAACTTGAGTTTCAGCCCCAAGTAGTGGACCTGTCTTCTTTTTTTTCCAAGATGGTGTTTGAAGGATACATGGTACCTTTTTCCCTCCTTCTTCCTAAATAAGAGTCGGCCTGGGAGAGTCTTTTTTTCCACTCCACAAGTTCCCCGGCTCCCTAGATCAGTATTATCTCTTTTTTTTGTTGCTTTCAGGAGGGAGCAGTAGGACAGGGGAAGAGCAGGGCTTTCTCCCTAACAGGCACTGATGTGACCAGTTCTCTGCAACTCATCTGTACGGAGGTCTTCTCAACTTGCTTAATGGAAGAGAAAAGGAGTTTGTGCCTAGAATAGTAAGAAGACAAGTGTGGTCCTCAGTTGGTGATTTTGACCTTTTTTTTCCTGTTCGTTTGCATGTTCTTCTATGTAACAGCTGGGCTAGAGACCCCAGCAGAGCTGTATACCGGAGTTACCAGGAAAGTCATCAGCTGATTAAGCCAGTGAAGCAATTTATTTTTCATGCTGTTACACCTATTCACCTCAAAAGCTGATCAAGCAGTCGGAGAAAAATGCCTCTGTTAAAGATTAAACATTCCACTCATTGTTTCAGGGTTTGAAAGGACTCTTAAATCCAAACGCGCTTTCAAAGATACTTGCGTTCAAGAAAAACTGATAAACCGTCTTGGTGTACTTGCTGTGCAAAAACAGTGTTTGGAGGGGCAGAGAGGAGTTGTGGGGGGCTGTTTTTGCACTTTGTCTTTTTAATCAATTTAGATACAGAAATGTCTCGCTTTCCCATGTCACTTCTGCACCGGGAGTTAGACCGTAACGCTTCTTGTGCTCTTGCCGCGACTCCCGTCTTATCTAAAGAATTACAGGCAGCAATGCTAGCAGGGCCATTAGTTGTGATTACCCAACCCTATATTTAGTGGCCTTGAGCTTTGACAGACTTAGGTGGTCAAAATTTGCCCTGCCAGGCTGAAGTCCAGTGAAATGTATCCCTGAAATGGTTTGTCCGTTTTCATGATCGAGACCAGGGAGAAAAAAATGTTCTGCCTGCTTTTTCTCGAATATGTTTTCATATAAGAAGTACTAGTGCCATCATGTTTTGGGGGGCGAAAAGCTTAGAAATAGTAACGTACAGCAATGTCAGGGATGTGCCTCTTCATGCCCTGATTAAAAGGAAAAAAAAATGGCCTAAATCTCAAACAAGCTAGGAGCCTCTGAAAATCTTATTTGTGCATTCTTGATGGAGATTTTGTTTGGCAGCTCGATTCCTGGAGGATTTCCCCTGAACCGAGCATGTTCTCGAGTCGAGACGCCGCCTCTGAGGAGGGCTTTCCCTCGCCTGGGAAGGTTATCGCCGCTGGGTGCCGGAGCTACTGAGCTTTGGGTTAGGTGGTGAGCAGGTTCCCCTGGTATGGCACAGGAGATTGCCAGAAGGTGAAAGGCAGCCTCATGCATACAGCTAAATGCTGTCTCCTGCCTTATTTCAATCCACAGAGCTCATATGTGAGGCTGGGCGAGATCTGGCTACAACTGAGATTTTGAAAATCGTTTTCCAACCAGATGTTCCCTCTTGTCTGAGTGCCTGAGGCAGAAGCGTGTGAACCTCCAAAGAGGCCGGGTGCTTAGGAGTAAAGCTTGTCGGAGCTGTGCTGGAGAGCTATGGTGCGCTATTAAAAACGCTACGTTTTTTGAAGAATGAGGGAGTAGCTATCTCAACCCGTGATACACTTGACGGTTTTGGTTTCAGCACCTCTTTGCTTCTGTCTCTCAAGTGGTGAAATGAAACTGATGCATCTTCTAGCCTCCTAAACAGGTTGTCAAGGTAAAATTACTAATGTATGTGAAACACTTGGACGATACGCTGAGGCCACTGCTGAACTGTTCGTCAGAAACCCAGTTTATACTCGGCACATGCAGTGAGGAAGGAGCAGGGCTGCAGCTTTCCTAGCCTGGGGACACTTGGCTTTGCAGCCTTAACACTGCTTTTCAGTATTGGCATTTGGGACTGAGGAAAACGTGCCAAGCTGCTTACGAGCAATTCCTATGAATGCATTTTAATCGCTCCACACTGATGCGTCTGGGTAACTAGAGTTGGAGAAATTACTGGGAATTCTCCATGAAAGTCAGTTTTATAATCAGTTACTTGTGCAGGAAGACTTGAACTTTGAACCAGTCACAGAGAGGAGGCCCAAACCCTATGCATATTACATATGTTAAAACATATGATGCTCTTCAAGCGAGGGGGTGCCGTAAAGGGGGCTCCAGTCTTTAACCTCCCCTGGTGACTGATGACCTCGGCAGATTTGGAAGGGCATTTTGTGCAGTAACTGGGTCAACTCTTTGAAGACACTGTAAAACAGTCCCGGAGGAACAAGGTAAGCAAGCTTGACAAGGAGCATTCAAACAGACGGGCACACGCAAAAAGTCACCGGTAACATCTTGCAAAGAGGCATCGGTGAATGAGAATTAAATTTGCATTTTGTCAACACGCACAGGTGTGTTTTTCTGAACTGTGCTAGTGCCCTTGGAGTTGGTACCAGCAGAAGCGTGGCTTTTGTAACCTGTCCTTTCTCCCCAACGCTTTGCCTTACAGACTGGCTCCGTGTTCCGGTTATTTGGAATGTGCCGGGACTGCTGCTGCTGCGCGCTCTTAGAGAGGGCGTTTGTGGTGTTTTCGGCAAAACAACCGAAGGTTTCAGCTACTCTAAATCAATAATGAATGAGCAGTGTCCTAGCAACATCTGCAAGACAGTAGTTATGACTGAGCTCTCTTTCAGCAGTCAAAAGAAATATGAGATCGCTAATCACAAATGCAGGATAATTAACTGTTAAACCTACACAGTTCGTTCATTATCAAACTCTAGGCGTTGCGCTATAGTATTCTTGAAGGGGAAGCGTGCATAGGTAATCCTTATAGAAGTATGCAGAGGGAGAGTACATAGAGCAGGGTGCTTCTGTTAGTGGGATATGGGGATTATATGAGGTTAAAAGTTCAGAAAATGAAAAAGATAAAAATCAGAAAGAAAGTAAGTTGGAAGGCTTACAGGAACCAATATCGAGTAATGTAGCCAGTTTAAAAACAGCATAACCCAATATAAAGTGTATAAACCTTGCATCAAAGTATTAAGCTGCCTCTTTTCTTACTCTTTATTGCATGAAATGTGTAAGAACTTCAATGCACGCGTCCTTCTAATGAGCTTTACTGATTGAAATATATTTTATGGCATTTTTTTCTGTAACAATTTCTGCTAGGAAAACTCCAGAAACCAGTGGACATCTGAACAGGCATGAGCAGCAGCAGGTTAAAGCATGTGCATCTCTGCATCCATAAATAATCATCTTTCATTTAAGGTTCAAAATAATAGATGGAATATTTTCAGTAAGCTGACAACATAAAAGCAATAAAATTAAATTTATCATGCATTATCAAACGGAGAACTTGTCTTATGCCCCTGGAATTATTCCAATTTCTACAATCCTTTCTATTTAATCCGTGATAGTATAGGCTTGATGTTACATTAAAAGAATTAAAAAAAAAAAAAAAAAAGAAAGAGGGTTAACGTTTTTCTGTGTGTTGATTTAATAATCATTAGCTTAAGAGATTCATGGTTCATGTAGTACCAAAATAATGCAGAAGAATTAGAAGGCACTTTCAATAACAAATGTTTGTGCTCCATTTTATGTGCTCTATTTTATAGAGTATTATGGAAATGAATTGCACTTCACCCCAGAGTTTTTGAAGGTCAAGGTTATAAGTTTGTTGCAAAAATAGCTCTGAATTTAATTAAAAATAATGAGTTTAGTATTGTCAGAAATGTGGTTATATCAAATCAGTGTATTGCCATCCACTCCATTTTTTCTGGAATTATCTGGACTTTGCTGTCATGATCTTATGCCCTAGTGTACCTTGCAGAATATTAATGGATCTAAAAATAACTCCTGAAGTTTGCAGCGGGATCACGATTGATGCAATGTGCTAGAGGGTTCAATGCAACATCTTGTATTTTATCACGCTGCATTGGTTTGTGGCAGCCTGGGTTTTTTCTCTTTTTACCACTTATCAGGTGCTCCTAATCGGAGAATTTAAGCAGCAAAAACAAATCGCTCTCATAAACAGCTAACAAGAAATATTTCCACTTCTTATGAATCATCCAGTTCAATGTGGTATGACTTTGTTTCCCGAAGAAGAAAAAATGAGCTCAAAGCCAGTGTTTTGCTTCTTTTGGGGTCATCTTTGTGTACGTAATAGAACATTGTCATGGAAACTTAAGCATTATCTCTCATTTTTTTTAGCACAACTTATGTAGGTCATTTCTGTCTCCCTCTTCCCCAGTCCTACCAAGAGCGGCATGAACGACCATTCCTTGGAAAAGCAAACTTAGAGCCATAAGAAAGCTCTCTGTGCTGGGAATGATGCTCCCCTCTGCTGCTCTGCAAGAACACCACGTGTAGCTCGTTTTATATTTTGATTTTCCTGTAGCAACTACCAGAGGCGTGTGCGTGGCAGAGGGGTGCTAGGAGAGTTGCGCGTCTAAACCCGTCGTCCGAGAAAGGGTAACGGAGCAAAACCCGCCACCTGCAGCCGGGCAGCTCTTCGGGGCCTCCCAGCGATGCTGGCCTGAGTCCCGTTTGCAAAGCGTGCTCCGCGCGTCGAGGAGAAGCCCTCGGTGGAAAGGTTTGGAAGCAATAATAACAACGCTCAGGTAACGACACCAGGGTTTATCTGTCCGTCTCCTGCCCTCTGACAGCACAAGAGCAAATCCCCACCTTAATGAACAAGACCAGTCTATAATGAGGGATATATATCTGCGGGAGGCTGTGAGGCATCATTGCAAAAATTACGTTAAAACGCGCCTTTTCCAATGCAAATGTGTCCCGTGTCCTCGCATTGTTTTTAAAAGCACCTAATTTCCAATTAGGATTTTGGGTTGGATTGGGTGAAGTTGGGTTGTTTTTTTCCAGCATCGCTGACCCCGCCGAAACCCTGGCTTGTCACAGGAGAGCACTACGATTTTGTCTTAGGCATCATCCCCGAGCCAAAACGGGAACCAACACTTTCAGTCCATTATGTTGCAGTGAGGCATTTGGAAAATGGTGTTTGGAGAGTATGTGCAAGCTCGTTTTAAGCGTGGAGTCCTGCCATTTAATCTAAAAGGTAGATTTAATTTTTAATTTAAGGTATGAAATATTAACAGATATGGTAATCGTCCAGTATTCATTTTCCTATCAAATATTAGCTTGTGATTTGGGGTATTACTTATAGGGTAGTCCCTGCAGTATTTTCCTGGAATGTATGTAAATGTAATTAGTAAATTTTGAGAAAGTGGGAGAAGTACAAATTTTCGGATAAATCCAGAGGTGTTTTTTTCCGTCTTAACTCATGCCACTTGAAACAGGTCGTACCTGAATGCATCCATAACCTTTCCGTTTACTCTAGGTAAGCAACGTTTTAATGGTTGTGAGCGAACGTGAAAGAAGTTGATAAAGCATGGATTTACTCTGCAATTAGGATTTTGTCTTTTTGCGTCTAGCGGTGGAACCCGTGTGCCCTTGGCTGCTGCTGGCGGGTGTCGCTGGAGAGGAGGCGGCTCTGCCCGCCGGCCCCGTGCCCGGCTGCTGGCACGTTTGCTCTCCCGTGCCGCAAGCTGAGGCTCGCGTGAGACCTTAGCGACCGGCGTGTTGCACCACGCAGCGCCGCCGCCGCCACGGCTTTCTCTGCCGTTGTTTTATTTACCCCCAGCTGGCTTTTCTGTTTGCAACCTAATTTGCTTGCATTGTAAGTTGTTGCTAAGATATTATCTGGTGTTAATGCATCACTGATTTAACCCTAATCCCCCTCTTTGGAGGTAAGCAAAGCCTCCAGTGATTTCGGTGCGTTTAGAATAAAAGTCAAAGGTATTTCTGTAGAAGAAACGTTGGCTGCGATAGTTGTGTTTGAGGGAGGACGGTTGGCTACATAACGTGTGTGGCTTCAGATAGCTCTGCGCTTCTTCCGAACTGCATAATTATATCGGAAAGCCTCCCAAGGCAGGCTCTCAGTCTCTGTATTTCAGTGCTTTCTCCTGCTCAAAAGAGCAAGGCTCGGAGCGAGTTGCCCGACAGCCGGTGTCGGCGGGGGTGTTCGCAGCTGCGCGCCCCCGCTCCGGGGCACCAGCGTCCGCCGCGGGGCAGCAACGCCCCGCTGGGATGCCTGGGGGTGTTTTGGCCGTGCTGGGGCTCCCGCAGGTACCGGCACACGTCCTCCCGTCGGTCGGGGTGGTTTGACTTGCGGCACGCGGGCTGGATTCAGCCTGCAGGTTATTTCTGGCCTCTTCTGCGGAGTAACCGCTCAGGTGGATGGCTGTACCTGCTTGTCCGCCAGGATCTTACGGGAGAAGCCTATATCGTTTTGGAGGTCTTCTCTTCTGGTTTTGCTATCCAAGCTACCCTAAAATATTTAGAGGTTTAAAGTCATGATTGCGGAGCCTTTATTTACCGGCCTTCTGTGATGCACTTAATTACGTATATAATATATACATAATATTTTTCTGGTTAACGGAGGAAGCAGACCTGCTTGGCTGCAGAGTCTTCTGCGAAATGGCAGGAAAAGTGACATCTAGTAGTGAAGAATTTGTTATTTATTGCTTAGCCATGAGGAAGTAAAAAGTCTATAAGAAAGCGGCAAGATTAATTTCTGTAGAAAATGTTACGACAAATTTATTTGATTCAGCATTTCATATGTCCTATTTAATAAGTGGAGAAAGAAGTTACTCTTTATTTTAATCCCATTTCACTGAATAGTTGGGCTTCAATCCACAAATTAGGACAACGCTTTTGAACTCTAGCAGTTTTGATAATAACTTTTATTGACATCCTGGCTTCCGCAATTCTTTTAATTAAAAAAAACCACCCTCTAAGCAAAGCACTTGGCTTATCTCAGTATCAAAAAATGTTAACAAAGATAACAGAATTTCCTTACTAGCAAGCAAATGCATTATTATATGTTAACGTAAACCTGTTTTATCAGCTAAAACCACTTAACGCCTTTGTTGACAAAAAATTTGGGAAGGCCAAAAATTAATGTGCGTTCCTAATCACCAGCAAGAGGTACCAGGACGTTTAAAACGTTTGAAGGCAAATTTGGTTTCCGGTGACATTATAGGTTTGGATCGTTACTTTACGCCGGGGGTAGCCTGATCTTGCAAACCTTCTAATCTAATACAGAACATTATCCCAGAGAATAAAGTCTCTTCCAGAGCAATGAAATTACAGTGAATCGCTAGCAAATGAGTGCGCCATGGGTATGGAGAGGAGAGGCAAGACTCGCGGCACCACGATGCTGTCGTTGCTCCAGCGAGCAGCTTTTCCCATGGCGAAGCCGTGCCCGGCTGGCTCCTAAACCGTAGTTGCGTCTGGGCATCGCTGGCAGGAGCTTTTTCACTGTCTGACGCGACTGGCTTCCTTCAAGAGGCGCGTTTGGCAGGATGGGGAAAGGCTTCTCGTCCCAGGCTGCACTGAGGTAGGAGGACAGAGCAGATAACTCCGTTACAAGGAGCTACAAGGACGATGCTCAAGCGCTGCCGTCTCAGCAGCGAGGGACTCGCACCCGGCGCTGGCTGCGGGTACAGCCCCGGCTCCTCGGGGGGTGAGCCTCGCTCTCCTGGTGGGCAGCCAGCGCTCAACTGTTGGTGAAAGCAGGCCCTGGTGTCCTGACCCCGCTTGGTTTTCGGTCGTTGAGGCTGCCACCGACGCCTTGGTGTCCTGGTTCAGCTGCTGGGCAGCTTTTGTTCCCCGCTCGCCCTCCCGCGAGGCGTTCGCCTTCCTTCGCTCCGTGCTTTGCACAAGGCGTTTCCACCCGGGCAGGCAAATATTTGCCTTTGACAACCTTCATCGCCGCTGGCGGGGCAGGCGGGAGGCACGGCGCTGGCGTTTCCTCCCTGATCGCACCAGGCCCAGCAGCTCCAGCGAGACCAAACCGGCGCCCAGGCTGTGCGGCAACAGACTCCCCAAAGCGCCACCCCGGCTGCGGGAGCAGGCGTTAAATCAGGACATTCGTGGCTCCAAAGCAAGTTTACCGCCAGCCGCTTCCCAGTTTTCGCCCACCCTTTAAAGTTGCCGTCCTGGCAGTGGCCACGTTTCCCGGATCTCGAGCGCTGTAGGAGGTCTCTAAATAAGAGAAAATGAACACAAAGGGAACAATATGTGAATTCAGGCACTTTCGTTTCTGTTTTTTCAATTATGATGGTATTCTTTTAAAGTTTTGAATGTGTGAGAGTTGGTTTGCTAAAAAATACGCTTGAGCTTCGTAAGTATAGTTACTGAGATACAGAAAGTAGTGCTTATCTTTGTGTTTTTCAAGCAGTTAGCAAGAAAGCTGATGTTTATAAAGACATTCTTGCATATAAATATCTTTGCAGCTCTCAGTTGTTATTTAAAAAAAAAGGGGGGGGAGGACCTGATTCATGGGTGGAGGGAGCTTGTATTTCTTAGCTGTTTGTTTTGCAACTCCTTTTTATAGCCCAAGCTCAGGAGGGAAATGGGAGGAGGGGTGGGAAAGCTTGCGACAGGGGGGAAGCAAGAATCAAGTCTGATATCAGAGCACCTGGGCCACGTTTCAGATGTCTCCACGCAAGGCTGTGATAATTATTCAAAAGCAGTGCAAGCTGCATAGGAAAGTTTTACCTACTTTACAGGTTAAAAAAAAACCCCAACCCTTTGCAAGCACGGTTACCCTGGCGTGAAGCGGCCTGCGCCATCTCGTGCAATGCAAGAGCGCTCTTTTGTTTAATTTGCGTTCCTTTTAACTGGCGAAACCCGAAGAGAAGAAAAGCTTCCTTATGCCTGAGGCGCTTGCAAAAACACCTCTAGCAGAACTGGCTCAAAACTTTTTTTCTGGTCAGGTTTGGGAAAATCGGAAGCGATGAAACTGGGGGAGGTTTGAGGCATTGGCTTGGCAGCTGCACGTTGCAGAAGTTGCACCAAAGCCTCTGTGCTTGGGCTGAAACTACCGATTTTTGCTCTTTCGGTGGCGAATAGTTTGCCGTAGCAAGGTTATGTGATCTGGTGGCAGTGCAGTGCTTCTGAAAGCCTTGGGTGGTTCAATAACTGGCCGGTTGAAATTTGACTTTTCCAAGATTTCTTACTAATCAAAGAACGTCCAGGGAGATGTTTTCAGGGTTTTGTCTGTGCTTTACTATTAAATCCTGTAAGTTTATAAATGCATCTTTTTCAGGCAGATATGACCTGGATTTCTTTTTTTTTCAGTGCACTTCTAATCAGACAGGGAAGTGCAGGAAAGCCCCCTGCCACATGGAGCGGAGCTGCCAAATGCCAGACCAAACGCTTTCGTTCTGCGCGCTGGCTGATCGCAGCTCAGCTTCGCCGAGGTGGGCTGTGGGTTTTAGACATGGGCGCTGGTGCCGGGGTGTTTTCAGTAAGACTGTCAAAAACTGCTGTCAAGGACAAGGGAAACAGCGTGAGAGAGTCTTTGCTTCCAAGTCCTAGACTTCGTGTCTGTATTGCTATCGATCCTTAACGTTTAACGCTCCTGTGTTGCGATGTTGCTTCGAATGCACTAAGTAATCTTAGGGAGCTGAATGGTTAATTAAAAAAAAAACACAGTAACACGGTTTTCAATAGGATGCTGTTTATGGGTATAACTGCTTGTTCAGTCAAAGGCCTTTCCTATAGTCAGCTATATGTTCTACGTGATATATATTTAGTTACATACGTGACTGTTACTGAACTTTTGATTGAATGAAGTATCAGCAAAGTTCTGAAGTGTATAAAACTTTTTTTTCCTCAGAAACGCTCGCACACTCAGTATGTAATTTGATCTCTGCATTTTTGGCCACTTGGCTTATTTGCTAGTTAGCAGGTAGTTGCAAATGTGAATGTTTCATGAAGGTGGACTCATCCAATATAGCTATGATAGGTGATTTACCAGTGCCTGGGTATTACCATTGCGGAGATACAGTGATATTTGAAGACAAAAAAGTTTACAAGGCCATGATGCTGTCTTCTTACCAGATTTTCCTTCTTAAAGCTTGGCGAATCCTGATATGAGCGGGTGGTTACGTCCCTTCAGTTTTAAGGTTTGGCTCAATGTTTTGATTTCTGGGTTGAACCGTGGTGGTTCCCCGTGTGATTTCAGGGCAGAAGCCCTGGCACAACCTTCTCGTGCCCTTCGAAATGCCTGACTTCCTGATAACGGCCTTCTGCCATCGCCTTTTTTTTTCTGTTAATGTTCTGTTGGCAGAAACTTTTGTGATAATTATATACAAAAGGACCTCCTTGCTTCCTCTGTCGTTTTGGTTCTTACCCCCCCCCCCCAAAAAAAAAAAGGAAAGAAAAAAAAGATAAAAGAAACCGTTAACAGCCCAAGAATCCTATATTAAAAGAGGGAGAGAAGGTAAAAGGTAAAATTATCCCTGATGCCTATGGAAAATGCATGTAGCGTTTCTAAAATTTACTTAGTAAAAATGTTTGGTTTTAAGTTGCATTTGTCGGATTATTTTATCCTTGTGTATTAATTCCATAAGTGTAAGGAAGGAAGCTGCAATATTTTTTGGCAAATGCTGATTATATTAAAAAAAGTGTTTTGAAATAACGACAGAAAGCTTAGTCTGATAGAAAGCAAACGAGAGCTGGAGATGCCCTTCTACTTTTATAAGCAGTGCAGTAGCGGTGTTACTTATTCAATAGATATTCAGTATTTCAAATTGCCCAAACTATTCCAATTTCTCATTAGGAGACCTCCCTTCATATCAAAAGAACCATTTTTGTATGTGAATGCTTTACTTTATTTAAATCAACATTAAACAGCGCTCTAACTGCAGGCCTCGTGACTGCTGTTCCTTTCCTTTCTGCTTTTTCTTCTCACTGCAGCGTCTTCGAAGTTCGTTCTTTCTCCTCTGCTTCCTTGTGAAAGTGGCTGTCTGCACTTAAATTTTTGAATATTTTCAATTTGTTTGAGGGCTTCACCTGGAATGACCTTTTGTGTGCAGCCATACACCCAGCAATCTCAAAACATTTCTTTTTGCAGAATCACCATAAGAAATGTTTTCTGACTATAGGCATATCAATAGATAAGACTGATGGATTAGTGATCTCAGGTCTTTTCACATTGATATTTATAGTTCCATATGGTTAGAATTTTTTTATATATATTCTATATTTTCTGGGCCCTTGACAAAATCCTTTCTAGTCTTTTTTCCATACCCCAATATCCATCCTGCCAGAGAACAACTTTTTTTTTTTATGTGACAGGGTTTTTTTCAGAGCAAATCAGTGCTGCTTCCTAATTTTCTTGTAAGTGTAAATGGTTTAGTAACATAAAGCTCCCCTAAATTTCCGCACCAGAATGTCATTTGCCAAGAATGGTTTTTGGGCTCTTGTTTTCCCACGTATAAAGTCTGTTTTTCATAAGTGACAAGCTTTGTGCAGTGACTCCAACCACTTTGCATTTCCCAGTATCTGCAGCAACAGCTTGTGGGATCATCAGCCAACCTCCTTCAGATTGGAAAGAAAAGTGGAAGTCTCAGATATAATTAAACTCCTACAGGTTTTGCAGCAGTCCACAGCTAAGGAGAGACCCAAATTGATGCCTACATTGAAAGGAAAGACAGGCAGAGCTCAGCCTTTATGTGTCCTCTTTGGTGGCAGCAGGCTGCCCCATCAGCACATGCTGTCCTTGCTCAGTAGATGTGTATAAGGCCTCTGCGTGTCCTGAGGTTATCTAAGCGGTAACAGGAGAAGAAGGAGATAAGGGACATAAATCTGCAGGAAACCAGAGCGCATTATCCCCACCCCTCTGCGTTCCTGGAGAACAGTCTTCTTTCTCAACTAATGTTCTTGCAATTTTATTTTGTAGGAGTCTGAATTTCTCTGTCTGGAATTTGATGAGGCCAAGGTGAACCAGATGCTGAAGAAACTGTCAGAAATAGAGGAGAGCATGACCTTGCTGACTCAGACCACGTAGCTCTTGCAGCAAATAAAGAGATTGCAATTCAGAAAATCATTGAGCTTGGTACTTTTTTGTAATTCCTGTTTCTTTATATGAAATAGTTAATGATTTTTGAAGCACGGTTATAACTGGAGACATGTACAACACATTCAGAAACACATGTGGGCTAAGTTAGGCTGCGAAGCTTTCTTCTACCCCTCCTCCAGGCCTGTTCTCTAGGGCTGCAGTGGAGCTGCTTGCCAAAGCGCTCGATACTGCATAAAGCTTTGCATAATCAGGCCTTCGACTTTAAGAGTAGCTTTTCTCGTTTTTCCCTCGATCAGTTGTTGAGCCTTCTCGAGGCTTTAAGTATGGGGCGGCAGGAACAGCAAAGGTGAACCGGCCGGCTGTGGTGGGGGAGAGGTGAGCAGAAGGGAGAGCCAGGCTAGAGGGGACTCGTGTTCATCCTTCCAAAACAGAGGCTATCGAGGACAAATTTCCCCGTGCAAACTTTGCCTGCATCAGTCTGAAAGCCCAGCAGAGTAAATGAAGGGCAGAAAGTTCAGGGAGACCCAAACGTACATTTTTGTAATCACGAGCCCGGCACCGAGCTGGGAGCATGCCCTGGGCGACGGCGCTGCTCTCCCACGAGGCGCCCCCTCCGGCGCGTGCTGAGCGCCTGATCCCTGAGCTCCTGGTGAGCCTTGGTGGGCGCTTCCGCCCCGCGTCCCCCAAGGCTGCGTATCCTCGTTAGCCTCCCACCACTCAGCCTGGCTGCGGCCGGTCCTGCTTGTCACGGTGTCTGTCTTGACCTCGGCTCCCCCGCCCCAGGTGAAACCCAAGGTTTTTAGCGTGTGCAAGCTCAGCTTGGAATTTGGGTGAAAGGAAATCGCCCTTGACAACAAGGGCAAGTTCAAATAGTTGTGTGAGGTATCGAAGTATCTCCTAGCAGCAGATAACGCCCAGGTCACTGTGCTTCTCTGGGCGCTCTCGGGAGCTCGCCTCTTCTCTTTGCCGTAATGCGAACCCACGGGGCAGCCACTACCCTTCCTCCTCGAGAGGACCCAACAGCAACGTTTTCCGTCCCAGATGTCTCCGTACAGGTGGCCTGGGCTCCTCACTGTCCCCACAGGGTCGCGGACCAGCCGGCGTGTGACGGGGGCTCGCTGTTTTGCTTTGCTGCTGAAGGGAAGGTGTGCATTCGCCTTTGGTTGGAGGCTGCATCGATTCTTTGCCTTTTATTTCAGCTCCATAAGCTACCTCCTCCTGAGCTAAAATTATATTGAGTGCTCGTACCAAGATAGAGATGACAATGTAAAATGCTCTTGTGCCATAATTAAAGTACACTTCATTGCTTCTCTTGTGAATTTATTGCTTGTGGAGTTGCCAGATTGTACTTGGGAGCAAACTCTCTCTCCAGAGCAAGGAAAGAGCGCATTTTCCCATCTGCCCCATCAGAAGGTAAAGCATCACCTAAAACAATTTGTACCACTGCGTTTGGGATTAGCATTTTCTTTGCTGTTCCCGTCCCACTACTGCCTCGTCCTTACAGCCGCCTGGTTTTCCCCTCTTGTTTTGTGGAAGGGCCGTTCCCCCCGTCTCCTTGCTTTTCCCCGTCCTGACCTCTTGGTCTCCTTTTTGCCACTTGTGCCTCTGCCAAGTCCATACCTGCTCCGCTGCAGGGAGCCCAAGCGCAGACGGAATAGAGGCTCCCCCCCAAAGGTCCCTGCTGTGCAAAGGTGAAGATGGGGATCCCCCTGGGCACAGCTTCGCTGTCCTTCCACAGCTTTTCAGTGCTGCAGAGAAATGTGGAGGGGGCGCGGGGCCCATACCCAGCCTTGCCTGGAGCCCCAGGGGCACAGGAGGGCAGGGAAAGTCTTTCTTCCCATCTTAAACACTCCAGCTACCTCGCCGAAGAGTTGGAGATGTCACGTCCAAGGATATTTCCTCGCAGTTCCCAGACACTGGACCTCGGTCTGGGCAGGAGGGACCCATCGCTGAGGTTAAGTATCCGCCTTCTGCATCGAGGCTGACAGCCGCTTTAGCCTGGGAAGAAGGCAGCGGCTCTGATTTTGGGGCAGCTCCAGGGAGCAGATAGCCATTTTTGGAAGTGGTAGGTATCCCGTGTGTCGTGAACATACCACTTTTACCATATTGTGTCCGGCAGCTGGTGTCCTTTGGAAAACCCCGGCTGCTGGAGTCAAGTGACTGAGTGATAACCTCTGTTTCCCTTAAAAAAACCAACGGTATGTTTCTGCCTTTCGTAACTGCAAAGGCAGTATGACGATACGCACCCAAAGACTCAAACTTTTATTTAAAAACAAATATATCTGGGACTTTTCAGTGCCTGAGGATTTGGCTCCAGCTGATACTTGTCAGAAGGGGGCTGGACGGTAACCACCAACCCCAGTTCTCACCCTGGTGCCTGGGCTGCCAGCATGGGCGTGAAATGCTGAGATGTTGGTGATTCTCTGAGCTTTCCACACTTGCCTATTCATCAAAGTTCATCACCATGTTATTTCTGCATTTTAGAGCATGTTTAAAAAAAAAAAAAGTCAAGGTCAGGGAAGGATCATGATCTTAAGTAACTTGCACCATGTCAAAGATACTTATTGTTTTATTTTAACATGGACAGAGGATAGGAAAATATGCTATAAATGGAAATTAAAAAGAAACAAACTGGGAACAGATGTCAGGAAGTATTATTTCATGCAAAGAATAATAAATATGTGAAATGGCTAACCAGGCAAGGATGCTGAGGCAAAAAACATTGGGGTCATTTAAGAATTAATTGCATGCTTTCCTCAAAGAGGTGAGATGTTAAAACGGGCAGCTGCTTCTCTCTCCTTCCCAGCACCCCCTCCCCTGAAGTCTTTTCTATCTACTGCTCCTAATTTTATTACTTCTGGAGCTTGGTCAACCATCTTGCAAAAATGAAAAAAAAACAACACCAAAACACTTACTGTTGACCAAATGATAAGGCCTTGGGGGCCTCATCCTGATTTGAGGACCCATGGCACGCTCCCGTGCCCACCTGCGGAGCTGCGCCGGCCAGTCTTCCTCCTCCTCCTCTTCCTCTTCATGCAGAAGTGGTACCCCGGCCGCCAGGCAAGCCTGCCGTGCTTTTCCATGGATTTTGGCACACCAAAATATCCCCCCACCAAAACTTTCCGCCCAAGTGACCTTTCCTGCCCTGCTGAGCCCTTGTGGGGCTTGATCCGTGGTTGGGGCAATGCTGGGCTCCGACCAGACAAAACTCCGCGTGATTCAACCCCCGAAACTGGGGGGTTTTGTTTTTTGTTTTGCATTCCCAGGACGGAGCAGGGAGCGCCCGGGCAGCCAAACATCGTTGCAGCCTTCCTTCTCAGATGGCACCTTTGCGTTGCTAAAACGCCCCACAGTTTATTCACTCAATCATTTCTTGTTTTCCGGGAAGTTTTCCAAAGCGCTGCTAATTTACGTTCTGCTGCTCCCTAACATGTTTGCGAGAGCCGGCGCGTTGCACAGCCGGCACGCCGCGCCTTCTCGCTCCGCTTCGCAAAAGGGAGGCCGTTTAGTGCCATTTGCTTTTTTCTTGCTTCCAGGACTGCTTAATCTGTAGAGTATTTCTCTAGGCATATAGGTATTTGAAAAAGTAATTTGAGCATGCCACATTTTTCCAAATCCAAGCCAAGCAAGCACTATATTTCATAAACCTTTGGGCCACGTAAAGCAGCAGAGACATACATATTTTATGTTGATTTTTTATTTACTTCTGAGCCTTTGCCACTGTTCAGGTTATTTAGTCTCATACTTTTTTTCTGCACTTCCTTATATTTTTGGTTCTCTTTCCCATAGATCCTTTTTACTGGTGTAGATGCTGGAATTTACGTTTGTGTTTTTATTGTGTTTCTTCTGATTGTTTTCACTGCAGTCGGTGGCCTCTGTGTTTTAACTCTGGATGAACTGGTTCATATTTTAAGAGATTTTCTCTTCTATACACCGATTCTTTAAATCCTTTGCTATCTATTGATAAAAGAAATCAGTTACCATTTTTGTAAGGAGATTTCTTGATTTATATATTTAGTCAAAGTTTTCAGATGCATAAATCTCCGAGAAGTTTTACCTGATGACTCAGGCTCACTCCACAGTGCTCTTTGAGATTTTTCCTTCCCCTTATGGGGAATTTCAACAGTTTATTCATTTATTCCAAATATTTACAAGAAGGCGCTCAGTCGGAGCGGGTTACAAAGACAGCCTTTTGGAGAAGGCGGTATCACATGGCGACGCTCGGGCTATGGGAGCACAGCAGTCCTTCGCGGTCGCCCCGGATGACTTTTTTAATACGTTACGTTTCATGTGGTTTGCAATCAGAAAAACAGACCTTCGTTCTTCCCCTTGGAACAGGGCCCGCTAAAATCCATCTCTGAAATTCAAAAAACCCTGGGAAAGCAGCGCGCAGAGCTCAGTTTAAACAACCGTGGAGGCCAAAATGCAGCCCCCGACCTTCCCGGTTGTGCCAAGAGGTAGAGGACATGCGAAAGCAGGGCTGGTTTCATGCCCCTGCCTTCGCGCAGGACGGGGCCGCCGCGGCCTCCTCTCCCAGAGCCTCGGCGTACGCTCTCAGCGCTGCCGGCGTCGTTCCCTTCGGACGAGGCCCTGGGAAACACCTCGTGCCCTACCTTAGTTCAGGCTGTCAGACGCACGCCGGCTCCCGGGGCAGCCGAGCGGGACCGCAGGGAAACGACCGGTGTGACGAGTGGGGGGACGGCCAGGTCTTAGGTGGCCGGAGCCAGGTGCAGGTGCCACAAAGCTAGAAGGAAGGCAAAATCAGGTTATTTTCACTTCAGTCTCTTAAAGCAGCTTGCAAATTTAAAGAAACGCTGCTTTGGGCCCCGTCAACATGTCTGCACAGAAAACCCCATCAGAAAATAATCTGAAGCACAGCCCATATAAAGACCTTCAGTGAGCCCCAGCCAGCACTTTTAACCAATAAAACGAGGCTGCATTTATCCTCGAAGATCCTTTCCAGGAAGGAGCAGGGCAGAAAATTATCTCCACACACGCCTTCTCCCATCTATGAAGCAAAATATACCTTTTTCACCTGTAAAGGTTGCCCTGTTGTAACCACACCTTGCTAAAGCTGTGGGTGACGTCCCCTTTCCTCAAGTGGGAAGCACTTACACCAAAATAAATCCCCAAATACCCGGGTGGCCCATTACATCACTTCCCGCAAAAGGTTTGCTGCTTGGAGTGAAGGCCTGGATGGGGTTTCCCCCTCCGGTCAAAACCCCAAATGTCTTGCCCTCTCTCCTTCCTTTTGATGGTAGCAAGGCAAATCTCGAAATTCAAACCAGAGCCTAACGAGAAGGTATAAAGTATTTTTCCCAAGACTTTTTTTCCTTCATAACTCCTCCGAGCACAAGCAACTTGGAGCTGGTGTTTTAATTCACTTAGCAGCTGGCCATGCTTGAACCTCACCACTCAGTCTAAGCTAAAGCGTTAGCAATGAGGCAGTATTGGAGAAGACATAAAAACAGATAATTGCATAAATTACATTTTTGGATGTCAGAGAGTGTCTTGGACTCTTGAGGAGCGATGTTTTGCAGGGATGGATGGGGGAAAAGCAGCAATCACAGTGTGAAACCCAGCCCTACGCTGTTCTGAGCAGAGCTCCTCGGGAGCCCTGGAGGAAACATTCATCATTCGGGTTTGATGATATGCAATTTCTCTTCCATATTTTCTGAGCTCGCTGGCCACTTGCCAGCCCTGGCCGAATACAGCGTTACCGGGAAATTATATAATATAGTGCATTTAATAATGTGGCTCTCCTCCTGCCTCGCAAATCAAATCACACAAAGTACAAGATAAGCAAGGTTCCTGGGGCCAAAAAGCAACAGTCCATGTGAGAAGATGGCCCAGACGGACGTGACCCACAGCTGCCGGCAGTGGCGGTTTTGGAGGGGCGATGCTGGGGGCGGCTGGGAGCCGGCCATGGGGCGAGCGGTCAGGCTGGGCAGAGGGTTTCTCCTCCAGGACTGGATGCCTCCACTGCCGCGGTGACTGGGGCGCAGTGGCGTCGCATGGTGCAAGCTGCGCCTTCTGTTTTTAATCCATTTTCTCGGCCGCGTGTTACTCCGCATTTACCACCGGCAGCTGGGCCAAGAGGCTGGCTGGGCGCGTTGCTCGGGGCCAGGACGCTCCACCTCCCGGAGCCGGTGGAAATGCCGCGTGTGGCCAAGTCCTGCCTCCTCACGGCTCCTGCCGCAAGACCTTTGCTCCTGCCGAACCTTGGGACGAACCTGCGTTTTTGCGCCGCAGAGGAACACCGTGCATAAAGTTAATTCCTGTGCTGCAAGACCCCGCGAGGCAATGGCATGTGGAAGCACGAGGTTAAAAAACACCATCAGAAAACAGCAGCTGAGAACCATAAATACCTTTCAAACAGTCCTCAGGCACATCAGGAGACCAGAGCAAGCAAAGCAACTGGAATTTATAAACTTACATAATTAATTTTTCTTTGTGGGAGAACAAACATTCCCATGTTCCAGCTCTCTTAGGGCCTTTGACAATTGGGCTCCTTTTTATAAATAATGTTATGTAACTTTATAAATTTCAATTAGTGCTTGTTCCAGCCTCTTGCAACCTAAGGACATTTTCACTTCAGTTTATTATTTAGACTGTGGATAGATCATTTTGCCCTGGTGCATCTATAATGTGATTTAAATTAGGCTGCTTGTAAGCGGCATAATATTAATGAAACGGTCCCTAGAAAATGTTGGCATTTCACTAATGAGAATCAGGAAAAGAAACGAATGAGCTTTACAGTGCAGAGTTCAACAAAATGTCGGTACGCTCCTCTGCAGGAGCGGAGCCGGGTTTTTCTGCCCAAGGACACCGGCTGCGGACACGGGACCGCACGTACCTGAAGCCTCCCGGCGCTGGCGGTGAATTATGTAACGGCCACAGGACGGTTTTTTCCAGCGCAGCCACATCTCCGAGTTGTCCTACAGGCTTGTTACTACAATATGCTGCAATCTGATCCTGCACAAATGATTAAGCCCACTGGCTTAATCCCCCGCCGTTGCAAATTAGTCCAGCTCCATTAACTTCAGTGGACTATTTACATGGAGAAGGTTAAATATATGCAGGATCAGGCGCAAAACCTGCAGTGATTTCATACGTGGGGCAGCGGTTTACTAATTTACAAGGCTAGATCTCAGCCATGCTGCGTGCTGTGTTGATTTCTACAGTTTTATTTATTTATGCTGAGCACATCCAAGTCCGAGGGATTTCTCCACGGAGTGGAGTGAAGAAAACCCTTTATTTGCTCTGATTATGTTACTGATCTTGGTCCCCAAGTGCCTGAGATATCTTCCTTCCCGTTCATTTTTAGCAACCCATAGGTCTAAAGCTGGATATTAAAAATAGCTCTTTGGATTATTTCATTTCCCTTTGCTCTGTTTTTTTTTTTAATCATTATTTCTGAAGTTTTTCGAAGGATCCTACAACAAGAAGATAAGAGCTTTCTGATCTCGGTCTTTGATTTATCGCACTGGCTCAGTGAGGGCAGCGGCGTGAGCAGGGAGAAAGCCAAGCCAGGCACAGGGGGCTGTTGCGGGGGAGGCACACAGGGGCACAGCCCCTCCGTGTAATTCGGATGCAAAGCGAGGCAAGTGGCCTGTGACGTCCAGCACTGGACTTATGAGCATAAAAACATCCGTGAGCAAACTGGTCACAGCAGATCGGCAGGGTCCCCGGGATACCAGAGCCCCGAGCACCTGCGAGAAGCCCTCTGGGGCGATGCCAGCCCCAAACCCACCCAGCGAAATGCCCCCGGCGTCCAGCGTCGACTAAGCAGGTCCTGAACCCCGGCGGCTGAACGAGGTTTCACATCCGTGGCAGCTGCTGGCGCTTTGCCGATGTGCTGGGAGCACCCTGCATAAAATCTCCTGTGCGTTACAAGAGCCTGGTTTTCTTTGCTACCTAACATGCCTCCCTTCCAACTCAGAAAACAGCCATTTTGGATGTCAGCACCCTTCCATATAAATGGCTGGTTTGGGTCAAAGTCCCATTACCCAAGCTGGCACTGTGAGAATCCACGGGAACTCAAGCAACGGAGCCTCATCTAAGAGCTGCCTGAAATCAGGATAATTTAAAAATCTAAGTTACGTGTGAGGACTGGTAATTTTCCTATAGCTGGGGCTTTGCTGGTGCTTAAAGTCACATCTGCTAAAAAACAATAAATAATGGAAGAGATTCAGCTGAAATGGGTCCAGTACATTTTTTCCTAAGTGTAAACAGTTTTTGCACTTTCAAAGAGGTTCAGCTACAGACTCTGCTGCCTGGCACTTTTCTGTTTTGCAGCTCTTTAGGCCTTGCTGCAAAACGCTGTGGGATACCTCTGAACCAAGGTGAGGAGAAGTGTAAGGGGTTCGCGTTTCCTGGACACAAAAAAAGTGTTTTGTACGTGGCACTTTTTTGTTGTTTACAATGTAATAGTTGTCCTGTTCCTACTCAAGTTGAATTTCAAGTGGATTCTTTTCCATCCTATTGCCTGCACTGCTGTGCCTTATATCTGCAAGGAAAAGGAGTCTCACTGCAGGGAAATGCTATTAGTTGCAGTAGCCTTTATCTAGAAAACTCCGCTCGCTCTGCTTAGAGCAGGGAAACGCCCATTTTCAGTGCAAGCAGCTCAGGGAGTAATTATTCTCGGCAAATGTGAATCAATGCAAGCATGATGTAGCTCTGCCCAGTTTGCAAAAGACAAGCAAGCAAGACAGTCAGGGTGAGTTTCTTCCTGCTGTTGCTATCTTGCTTGGTCCAAATGCCACCTCCCCACCCTGCTTTGCTTGCAATAGCTGGCTGCAGCGGTCCAGCGTTGTGGGAGATGTGGATGAGCATGCTGACTTCTTCGACTTGCATGGTTATGGAAAGCTAAATATATTACCCACATCCCCCCCATCTCATCAATGCTTGAAAACAAAGGGAAGTGTAACAAAACAGCTCTGCAGCATTTGCTCTTGCTGTGCTGGTTTGCGTGTCGGGGGGGAAGTGGGGGGAAAACTGCTGTGCAGAGACTGCTGAAATATTTTGTTCACGTAGCTGACAAACCTTGCTCGTCCTGAGAAAGGCTCTTTCCTTGGTTGAACTCCAGGCTCCAACCTTCAGATGGGAAAAACAGGTTTATTCCTGGTGGAATTGAGATGCTCCAGCTCCAATTGCATGGTCTCTGCATTTTTACGTTCTTCTTATCTCCAACTTTGAAAATCAGGACTGTTGTTGAAGTACTTGCAAGCTTAGGGAGCAATGTTTAGGCTCCTGTTATTATTTAAATTTTGACCTCTTATCTTGCATTCTTATCCTCAGTGACAGAAACACATTAAGAGTGCTCCCACTGTTTCCAGATGGATTTCTCTAGCCACAGCAGTCTGTCCACAAAAATCAGAGCAATCCGTGTCATGGGTAGGCTTTGGCCCATCACAGAAAATTACTTCCAGCTGCATTGGCCTTACAGGAGAATCTGACCCAGGACAACTGGGCGAGTGTTTATAAAAGGGAGGTTGGGAAGAGTTTCTGTACATGCAGCATTTCTGTCCCTAGCAGCATTTTTGGTCCAGCTGGCTAGTCCGCTCCTTGGAGCAGGGCCCTTTGTGCTAACAGATGTCCCTGGTGTTAGGGGATGCAGCACAAGGGCTCTTGGGCTCGCGCTTCTGTAATATAAATAACCGCCTGCCGTGCTGGACTTGCAGGTGCTCCCCTCAGAAAGGAGCTGGGGAGGATTTCTGACGGTTCTGATTGCTGGGGCGGGGAGCGCGCTTCCGGCAAGGAGGCAGCGGTCACATTTGCAAGGGGGTGCAAGCAGATAGCTGGGAATCTTGTGCGATAAAAAAGTTCACAGAAGAAGCCTGCGTCTCCCCCGTTCCAGTCCCTCGGATATCTGTGGGCTGAGCTGCTCCCACGGTGGCTCCCACAGTTACAACGGGGCAGACCAGCCATGCTGGCGGGATGCAGGATGGCTATAACCAAGTTATAACAAAGGCACGCTGCGATGCGGCTCCCTGGTGAGAGTGGCCCCCAGCCCTCCAAGCTCCTGACCTGGCAGCGGCCGCTTGCTCCCAACCTTCGGGGCACTTTCTTCTAGCGTGGCTGGGTCTGGCTCTTCTCGCTCTTGCTTTGCTGATGCGAAGCAGGAAGAGCAAGATAACCTTGAAGTGTTTATAATCTGGGACTTGCTCCTGCTTCTCACTCCTGCCAATATACCAGTTATTAATTACCAAGCAAATGCTAGAGAAATGGCCAATGTGCATAGCTCAGATGTAAATGAGGTAGTCCCCCAATCAGCTTATTATATAGCGAACCCAATTACTACGGCAGTAATGAATAAACAGCCTGAAAAGAAGAGAAACTATTTTGAATTTGATCAAAAATGAGATCTCAATCTCTTTAGAAGATTCTCTTTTCTGGCCATTGTGCACATCATACTACCTACGAAAAACTCCAGCAATGAAAATTCAAGTCACCAAATTACATGATAGTGATGCCCTGAAAGTATAACTTCATTATAACTGTCCTGCAAGAAGTGTTTGATGATCTACAATTCACTTGCAAGGGCTGCACACTGGATCTGATAATTTGCATTATGATGGTGAGTGAAGGTGATATTTTTGAATATGTAGGCAAAAAAGCTATTCCAAATTCAAACTAAATAAAAGGATTGGTGTATACTTGCCACTGACGACAGCCGCAGTCAAAAGCGTTTGCTCTCTCTCTCAGGAACCCCCCCCCCCCAACGATTTACTACTGTACTCATAAGAGAGTACAACTTTACAGACCTAGAAAATGAAAATCCTGTTTCCTTCCTAATGAAGCAAACCATAGAACGCTTTTAACATCATTTTTTTCAGGGCTTTCTTAGTTTCATCCATGCATAACCAGGTACCCAGGAGAGGAAGGACTTGGACTCTAGGTGTGATCCCTCATGTGCTGCTGTGTGCTACTGTGCACGCCAGTGGTGGGGGTCCAGCGACCATACCAGATTCACACTGGCAGCTCTAATTAGCATTTACTCCATTGCCCACCCCAAATATTAGAAAATCCTGAGATTTTCCTCAAAAACTGTGATTTCTTTTAATACTGTTGGTGCTTTAAAAAAGTGTATTTTTGTGAGCTCACTCATTACTCTGCCACCCCAATGCTTGTCACAACAGCTGGATATGAAAAGCTCAGCGAGCTACATACAGGTACCTACAGTTTATTCAAGGCAACATCAACAACAACAGTGAATGGCCGGGAACAGTGCGTCTGGGTGTTGTCAGGAACCGGTTCTTGTTAATTAACGTGTACGGTTGTGTCAGGATGTGACATAGCATGGCGGGGCGCGAGGTGGGTTTGCATCCTCTCTCCACAGCGTTGCTTTCTCCTGTGTCACGTGCGGCCGGGCCTGCTGAAAAGGGAAAAGGAGGAATTAAACCCGAGCGCGGCTGAGAGATGTGCCTGCCGAGGTGCCGTGAAATGCGACGGGGAGCCGGCGTGGGCTTAGCGTGCCGCTACGCTAGCACGCGTGGGCAGCTGGTTTAAATATGCCCTGTGCCATTGACATGCATGGTGGATTGGGACATTCCTTCCAGACTCCTGAGTGAGATTTTGGGACAGCCTAAGAGACCATTTCCCGAAAACACACTGCAAGGTTTCCCTGGGCATCCAGTCCTGCGGGACACACAATATGGGACACTCACGTACTTTACCGACCCAGTCACCCCTACGGCTGCGCACATCAGCCAGCGAGTCTTGAGATGGAAAAAAAGCAGTGCTGGAGAATGGAAGCGCATAAGCGTAATTTCTGTGGATCATGGGGACACGTACATGTCTTGCTTTGCAGCAAGAGCAGTTTTTAAATGATTGCGCCAGGTGACACGGAGGTAGGCGCTTCGGTTGGGCCTCCACTTAAATTGGATCGAGAAGGCCGGTGCTAAAAATAGAAACAAACGCCAGAAAACGAGTTTGTTTTCTCCCTGTCTTGGACAAAAAAGACGTTAGGTTCACAGTCCCCGAGCACGGTACATCTGCGCGCAGGTTGCTCCCGATCGTGCGCGGCGAGGCTGAGGGCTGCTCTCCCCGTTGTAACCGCACGGCTTTTTATATTTATTTCAGCAAGCATCCTTGGTCTCAGGGATTTCTCCGGTTTGTTTTAATAGGGCTGCTTGGCCAGGATTTGTAGTCTCAAAAGCACAGCAAGTAAGGAAAAAAAAAACACCCCAAAAGCAAAAAAAAACCCCAACATGTTACCAATGTGTGAGTTGCACAGGATTCGTATCAGCTCTGGGGGGCAAATTTCCCAAATCTGAAACTCTCAGAAACTTCCCAACCAAGGGGGGTGCTGGTAAGTTAAAACAGCCCTGTTCTTCCCATTGAAATCAACAGCAAAAGCTTCCCGGACTATTACTTAAAGCCAGCTGCTTTAAACCTTCTTGTTTCAACAGGAGAAACATACTGGAGAATGTGGTGTGGAGCGGCATTTTTCAGGGACCTGATGGTTTTGTATGTAGTGAGTGCTGGGAGCCCTCAGGCACCCGGCGGCGGCACCGCTTTCCTCTGCTCGGGTGGGTTTTTTCCACAGAAAAAGGCTGAGGCGTCGAGGGGGATCATGGCGGCTGGGACGCGGGGCTGCGGGCGGGCCCGGGACGGCGGCGGCGCGGCGGCGCGGCCGGGGAGGCAGGGCAGGGGGCGGCGGTGCCGCAGGGCAGGTGCCCGCGGGCCGAGAGGCCTCGGGGAGGTGGCGGGGGCCGTGCCGTGCTCGGCAAAGGGGGCGGCGAGGCGGCGGTGAAGCCCCAACCCCTTCCGCCCGCCCGCCCGCCCGCCCGCTGTTCGTGGGCCACTGCGGCCCGGCAACCAAGGAGACGATGGAGACGGCGGTTGGGGGTGGTGCGTGGTGGTGGGGAGCCCCCTCCCCCGCCTGCTCCCACGCGCGCCGCCCGCCCCGCCCAATCCGCGGCGCCGCCGGGCGGCAGGAGGCGGGGCTTCGGCGGGCAGGCGCGCCACGGTTGGCGGCCGGCCGCCCTTCCCCCGCCCCGCCGCCCCGCGGCGCGTGGTCGGAGGCACTAGGGGTTCGCGCTCGTTGCCGCGGCGGCGCCTGGCCGGCGGGGGGAGAGGGTGGGGGCGGGGCGCGCGCACGCGCTGGCGGCGGGGGCGCGCGCGGCGCGCGCGGGAAGGCGGGCGAACGGGCGGGGGCGCGCGCGCGCGCGCGCGGCCGGGCCACCGGGCAACAAGTGAGGCGCTTCCCGCCGCGTCCAACGGCGCCGCCGCCGCCTCGCGCCCCCTCCCCGGGCGCGGCGCGGCTCGCCCTGAGCAGAGGCGGGCAGGGAGGGGAGGGCCGGGCCGGGCCGGTGAGGGCAGGCGGCGGCGGGACGGGACGGGGCGAGCCCAGCCCAGCGCAGCCCTCGGCATCGCCCTCAGGTGCGGAGCCGCCGCCCGCCGCAGCGGGATGGAGCCCCGCGGGCCGTTGGGGCCGTTGTAAGCCGGCCGGGGCGGGGGACCCCCCCCTCCCCGCCACCACAACCGCCGCGGACGGGCACTCGGCGGCCGGACATGGTGGATTTGGCTTTGGCGGCGGCAGGAACGAGCCCGGCGGCGACTGGCAAGGTGAGGGCGGGAGAGGCTCGGCGTCGCCGGCCGCCGCCCGGCGGAGCGGCGCTGCCTGGGGTGCCGAGGCGAGGGGGAAAAAGAAAAAAACCACCAAAACCCCGTGATTTTCTGCTCAGCTGCTGCCTCCCCTTGTTCTCCCCTGCGGGAGGTCTCTTCCTCGCAGCTCGGTTGTGTACGGACAGCTAGGAGCTGGCGGTGGGGGGCGGACAGGTGGAGCGCTGTATACTTATTATTTTTTTTAAGTTTTTTTTTCTCTTTTTTTCTTTTTTTTTGTGTGCGCGGTGGGGGAGGTGGCGAAGGGTGGGGTTAAAGCATGCGGGGGCCGGCCCGTCCCCTGGCGCACACGAGCACCGGCGGCCGCACATGTTGCTACGAGCCGAGTGAGGACGGGGGGACGCGAGGTCCGTTGGCATGGAGGAAACTTCAAGAGCCGTACGTTTGCCGTCGCCTTTCCTTATTATTATTATTATTATTATTTTTTTTTCTTAACGTGGAGGGAGGAGGAGGCGCTGAGAGCGTGAGCTTCTGCCGAGGAGGCGGGAGGCTGCTGCAGTGCTGGGTGCTGCCGCTGCAGTCCCGCCTCGGCTGGAGGAGAGGGAGAGGGCGAGGGCACGGGCACGGCCCCCCTCGGGGTCCCCTCATTAGCCCGCTGCGGTCCGTCACCCGATAGCTTCATTAGGGAGCATCTAATCAGCGCTGGGGCTCTGCCGTTGCACCGCGGCGCTGAGGAAGCCTGGGGGCTTTTACAGCGCCGACTTGGATAAGCTCGGCTGGATATCGAAAATGCTGTTTTTCTTTAAGGAAAACTAGCCGCAGTATTTCTGTTCCTTCATAAAAACGATGCTTTTTTAGCCCTTTACAACTTCCTGAGACATACTGTACCCTGTCAGGAGGGGACTTCAGGTTACTCGCTTTGATTGTGGCCAAGCTGTAGCTCACAATTCATTAGTCATTCTGCAAAAATTTATGGTGAAAGTTGCTTGAGTAACCCTTTAGTCTAACCTCCCAGAAAAACTCAGGGCTGTTGAAGTTGATTATTAAACACTGATGTTTAGTTTAACTATGTAGATCAAGAGTTTACTTGCTTTTTTTTTTTTTTTTTAATCTGAAGACAAAAGAGCGGGTTTGGGCACAGAAGGACTTAATCTGGATGTGTAAAGCCATATACATAAAATACATTCTAAATATATAATCTGAGGATTGTTGAGGAAACATGATTATAGAGTCCTCCTTTGAGGACGTTTCTGGTTAATTATGCCTTCCCTGCCTTAAATAGGGACAGGCTCGGATTTTAGTTCTCCTTGAAAGTTGATTAAAAGAGTTTCATGTGTTTTTCCGTTCGTGTCATCTTGCAGTCCTGATTGTGCGTCAGATTTTCATGCAGAGTGTGCGTGGGGGGGAGGGTAGATAACACTCACTTCAGTGAGAAATACAGCTCCTGCTCTGTTCATGTGACTAGCTGTCGAATTAACTAGTGAGGAAAAACTACATGGACACCTTAGTGACCCAATCTAAAGCCTGTTGAAACCACTGGAGGAATCGGGTCCGGATTACTACCAAATGCCTGGAGTAAACAAAACGGAGAAGGAACTTTTCCAGTTCAGCAGATATATATATTTTTAATAGTTCTTCCGGGGCCAGGAGCAATTCGAAAAGACGCGTTCTAAGCAACAATATTGTAGTGGAGGCGAACTGAAATAAAGAACACTTGTCTTGTACTTCAAAATATAACGTTAAGGGTTGGGATCAAAGTCCTTTGGCTTAAAGGAAACCCTGTTTTTGTTGCTTTCTTTAAATGTGTGACTTTATATCTGTACCTCTTCTATACAAGAAGTGTTGCAATACTGTTACACAATTTGTTATGAGGAAGCTATAAACACTGCATAAAGCAATTAAAAATTGGAACTTGTTTTAAGTAATTTTGTCATCTGTAAACTGGTTTTGCTTGGATTTTTGTTTTTGATATGCACTATAAATAGAAATGAGGAAAATGAGGTACAGCAGCAGGTAACACTGCTGAAGTGACTTGTTGAAGGTCATGCATTAGATCACTAGGAGAGCTATCTAGCCCCCCCCCCCGATGCCTTATCTAGTAATAGGTACAGCTTGCTCATTTTCTGAGAAAATTATTCCTAATGAACAGAATGTCAGTGTTGGTCAGAAAAATAATTATTATTACTTGTCAGTTCCTTCTGAATTCTTAAATACTTCTCAGTAATGAAGGTGTTGCTGAGGAAATCAGTGTAAATCAGTAGAAAAAGTAGTGCTTGTTCAGATGCTTGTTCAGAAAGGTTTTGATGAAAGATGAAAAGTGGATAAAGTCCATATATTTGACAGCATAGAATATAAAATAATTTTCTGCATGAAAGAGTTAAGGCTGAGCATGGGAAACTGCAGGACTTGGGTCTTCATCTTCTTTCTTGCTTCCCCATCAAAATCCTGGAAGAAGGGAGTCTTTCAGAGGAGTATGACTTAGAGGATTCTTCGTTGCGCCTTGGCAGTGCCTGGACCCTTCGTAGTAGTTCATCCTTTTACTGCCACCTGGTGCAGCTATTTTTGTAGTGGGACTAGTTCTGATGGTGATTTTTACTGTTGTTTATGCTAAAACCATTTGACGGAGAACAAATGGTGGTGATAAGGCAGTCTGCATCAGTGCTCATGGTGTTGAAACACACAATGTGGTCATGTGTCTCATACCACAGCCAATATTGTCGTTATCACAACAGCCAAGTAGCAGTGATAGTTGCCATTAACATGTATACTTGAGTGAAATTTATATAGCCATGCTGTGTACTTGCTTCAGATTAGGTAAAGGAGAAGAAAAGATAGAACAGTATCAACTAAGATGCTCAGCCAGCATTTTTAGTAACTTGTTCTTTTTTCAGGAAATGATTTCATTTTTGACAAATAATGTCATTATTTTGTAAAATCTTCAGACAACTTGTGCAACTTCACATAAGTTACTTCGTGGACATTGTTCTGTATGCTGTCAAGCTTGGGGTTTTAACAAAGTGAGCAGTTCTGTCAGAAATATATCAAGGGACAATGTTCTAGATTTATATTTTACTGGATTCAGCTGTCTCATGTTGTATGAATTCAATTATTATGCTATTATACTCTCTCGACTTATGTTTTACAATCAAAGCATTTAAGCACTAAATAGTAGAGCCTTGTTGGTTTCTTGTAGGTTTGTCAGTACACTTAAAGCTTCTTGAAAACTGTAGGATTCTCGGACTTGCCAAGAACTGCCCCCCTGCCCTCCCCCCCCTGCTGTTGTCTATCTTATACTCTTAAACCATTGTGGCAACGAAGTTTTAATAATGTTTTATTTAGTTTGATCAGTGTATTTTTGTAGGAGGCGTGAAATGTAAAGGAAGACGTATTTTATTAAAACATTGAGCCTTTTAACATGTCTGTTTTTTCATGTTAATGTTTCTGGAAGACCATTAGAATTGATAGCCTTCCAAAAGCTTAAAACCATCTTTGTATCCTTTATTGATTGTAGATTTGGGGTATTTTTATTATATGTATGTGCATATTTTTCTGTTACGATACAGTAAAAGTACGTAACTTATTTTGAAGCAAGTGTCTAACCATTTGCTTTTCAAATTTAAACTTTTATAATCTTTTCTGATATACTGAATTTTAATCCCTAATGATTCTTTGTAAAATACCATTTTTAATCGAAGTGTTCACAATCATTTTGGGAAGAAAATGTGGTCATTGCAGTTTTGTGTATAAGAAATCACTGGATAAGTATTCGATGCTTCTGCTGTGTAAAATGCATTCTAGGCTATTTTCAGACAAATGCTTGATACAAATTTAGAGAAGAATCTGTCTGTGAGTGCAGCTAACAAAAAAATTACTAATTTAATCTGCCTGTTATGCCATGTTCTGACCTCATTGGTATATATTTAGATGTTTTTATCTCTGTCTGCCACTATTTAACAGTTGCGTTATGCAATCCTTCTTTGCTTAAAGACAAACAAAAAACCCCATGAAAAGATGGAGATAGAATAACGGCTCCACCCATCATTTTTATACAAAATGAACAAGTCACTAACTGAAAGTTGGAGAATAAATATCTTAGTGATGCATTGCTACCTGAACGCACCTGGCTTTTTACATGGCAGGAACTGACAGGAATCTCAGTATTGAGCTTTCCTTTCTCTTGCATCTTTTTCACTGACTTTACAGAGGGAGGGATGGGCCTTTTAGGATTCAAAAGGTGAGTAGGTAAACCTCCACAAGTCTCCAGGTCATGTATAATGCAGTGGAAACACTGGATCATTAAAACGTTTTGTGATGAACTGTGCAAAAGCGTGATTGAATTGATGTCTCATGAGAAGCAATTAGCATTTAAATAAGGAAAAGAATCCCAGTGTGTGACGGGTGTGGTGCTGAGATTTTTAAAGGGAGAATTGACGAAACAATTTCATCAGCAGTTGATTAAGAAAGCTTTTTGTTGTTTTAGAAAAATATAATATTAAGAGCTGAAAAACGTTGTACTTTGAAATAGTTTTGTACATCTTTGGGGGGGGAAAAAAAAGCTTCTGAAATTCAGTGACTTTTGTGTCAAGTTCACAGAGACGTTACTCACAGGGTGGATTGACTAAGTCACTTAAGTCAGTTATTTAAATCAAGTAAGCGAAAAGTCTTGATTTCAGGTAGATGACTAATTTTACTCTTTTTCTCTAAAAGATTAGCTCTTGATGGTTTACGAACCACCAGAGGATATGCGTAATTTGTGCAAAATCTGCATTAGGAGTGTGGTATTAAAAAGATGCGAGCCCCGCCAAAGGGGGTGGGGGGGGGGGTCTGCTCAGCTTCCCGCCCCAGCCGCCTGCCTTCGGGGCTGCACCGCCTTTTGTGCTGATCGCGGCCTTCCGCGGGCTGGTTCCGCTCGCTGACCTGGCGGCGGGATGCGACCTGCGCCGGGGGCCGGGGGCCGGGCAGGGCGAGCACGCTTTGCCCTTCCTGCGGGAGGGAGCCGGCAGACCCGCTGCGCCGCGTGCGCGAGCGCGTCCTCCGAGCTTGCTGGGGGGCGCTTGAGGCACGGTGGCTAACGCGGTGCTCCTGTCCGCCCTGCCCGCCCCCCTCCCCCCGGTCTGTGGTGCTGGCATAGCTGTTTGTGCAGCTGTGTTGTGAACCGAATTAGGGAACTGATTGGGTTGAGAAATAACCTTTTTGTTTGCTTGTCTTCTGGGTTGCGCGTAACGTAATACAGAGAGCTATGCAAATATGGGGACTCATGGGCTGGGAAAGAGTGGGATTTCTCAATCCAGTCTAAAGAACATTGCTGCTGTATGTCAGGGCTGTGCCCTGAATTTGGTGCCTTTTCCTCTTATTTGAAGAATGATATTTTTTTTATCAGATATTTGAATGTTAGAAAATGGCAATGCAATCGAAGAACTGTCTTGGAAGTGGAGAACTTCTTACTGCAAACTGTCGGTCTGCATTTGAATAGAAATAAGAATTAAATTAAAAGGCATGTAGAACAGCTTAAAATTGATTACTCCACTCCGAGACTTAGTGGATACTTTATATTGATACACAGGTACCCAATACCAAAGGAAATTCCTGCTGGAATTTAGCAGTCTCTAATCAGGTTAGGTGCTTATCTGCCATTAACATAATGGGAGTTAGCTGCCTAACCTGCTTACAGCTCTTTTGCAAAATCCTCTGGGTACTTATATGCATCTATAGCTGCCTAAAACTGTTGGAAAATATGTTCCACTTTCCTTAAACTTCATAGGCTGTCTCATGTTTTACTAAACTGAAGGAGGAAAATGAATATACCTACTGCAGAAGTCTACTGATTTTTCTCAACTTTAAATGAACTAGTCAAAATGACAAAACCGTTTTTTTGTATTGTTAGTCATGCTTGAAACCAAAACCAGTTAAAGGTGAAAGTCTGCTCATATATTTGCATTTTTAAAAGTAGGTGTTGCTTCCTTAAATGCATTTTAAATTCAGTACTGTAAATGGAGAAGGATGTCCAGAAATACTGACCTGAAAAGTTGCATTCCTAATTTGGTTTGAATTGACTTTTGAGTAACAGCCATAGTTCTTTCGCAGGCAGGAAAGCATTGCATGAAATGGCTGAGGTTATCATTGCAGCTGTTTATCCTATCACCTGGTCACTGGCTGCAAATGCAGAAAGTTATGGAAGTCAAATAGAAAACTGTCCGTTCACTTCTAAACCAAAAGCAGAATGGTCAGCTGGGCGCAATAACCTCATCAGACATACCAAGTTACAGTATCCTTGCTTGTGAAACATAATTTTTAATCATGTGGCTGATGTCCGACAGCCAGCATGACCAAGAAAACAAAGTAGGAGGAACACTTTCATGACTTGAAGTGTACAGTGCTTAAAGGACGGTTCTGTTAGCTGACTGTAAATAGTGGATGCTGCCTATGCAGATGTAAAGGTGGTTTGAATATGGTTAAGCCAATATTAATAGCTGGTTTTGAGATAAAGCTGGGAAGATGTATTATCTTGCTTGTTATACTGTGGAAATTATGCTTATTTGCCTCTTGCAAAAACATACTAATTTTTTTTTTTTTTCCTTCCAAATACAGCATTAAAGTAAGAACCAAGACAGTGGTCTGTTTAGCAGACTCTCTTTCTTTGGAAGTCCTTTGAAAACAACAGTCAAGCCTCCAATGCACTACCCCTTCTTCATTCTGTACTGCCACAACTAGCATTGATCCTCATGCTAAGCTGCTGGGAAGAAAGTAGTTCGTCATCCATTTCTATAGCTTTCTAGTTACGGGAAGAAAATATTCAAGTTGAAATAACCCCCCTGAGAAATAGCAGAGCATACTATGACTGGTAGAAATAGGTGGGCCGTGCTAGTTCAGTAGCTAACCAGCTGATTTCATTACAAAGTGTCGAGGAATTTGTACCTCAGGATGTGTGTTGTTATGGTTAAGGTAGCCTAAAGGCAAACTGCTGCTGGTGGACTGGTGCTTGTGTGACCCTACTTCTGGTTCCTCTGTGGATGGATTGAAAGTGGAAACAAAATCAGTAAAAATGAAAGCTTAAGTTGACTTAAAATGGGCTGTGCTGTGGTCTTGGCCACGTGAGTCTTCCTTCTCTTGCACTGGTACTGGTGTTTGTGCAGCAAGCACTGTGGCAAGCAAATCTGGTGACCTGAGCAGGCCGAAAACTACTTGCTGCTTTATTGTTAGGATTCTTTTTCTGCCTCTTTAGCTTTCTGAATTGATTTGGCACAGTCAGATTGGTACAAGGGAGGGATGGGACTCTGCAGTTTGTGGGGGAAGGAATAAATTACAAGAACGCATCAGCCATGACTGAAATTAGTTTAAAATGCCATGGAACTGTACCCCACCTGTAGCTGATGTTATGCATGGCAACTGACTTTCTTGGAAGAAATATTTCTCTGCTTTCATTTGGTTAAATCTCTTCTCTTGATTCTTAAACTTACTATTCGTTTAAACTGAAGCCTTCTCAAAGGTACTTGAAAACAGGAGTTTGTATATCAGAAGCTGACAACTTTAAGTTAATCTTAGCAAGCATGTCACAATGTCATATACTCTAAAGCCTGAACTGACCTTAGAATGACAGGTGACCTATGCATTGGATCAGGAAAAACAGGTTGCTTTAAAACCTCAGTATTAGAAGGCTTATGGTAGTATAACTATAGTATTAGGTTTTATAGCAAGTTGAGACCTTATGCTAGGTTACTGGTATAAAATTTCAATTCTAAAGAAAACCATTTTTATTCTTAGAAAAGGGAATTTGGATGTGTTGTGTTGTTTTGGATGTGCAGTTAGTGGTACTATACCCTCACAGATTTATAGCATGGATGTGAGTATAGTAGATTAGAATTGTAATACTAGTACGACTTATCAATTTATGGGGATGCTCCAGTGGTTTAAATTGCCATAAGCAAGTGAGGTGTACACGTGGAGTTCTGCTGCTCTTTTACTGTTGTATAAAAATATTCATGGAGAAAAGTAATTTATACCAATAGAAAAAATGGCATATAGACTAAACCTGGGACTGAGTTTACAGAAAATATTTTAGCAGAACCGCAAGGTTTCTCATGTGTGTACCTTGAACTTCTTTAGAAACATTCAAAACAATTCAAATATGAACTGATTATTCTCTCAGTAGATCCAAGGATTTGATTTTAACATGTAAGAAAAATATTTAGGCCTAAATTGCATTGAATTCGCTAGGTGCAAGGTATTTAAATATCTTAATTAAATATGGACCCTTTGAGAGGCTCAAATATAAACAGAGTTGGGGTGATCTGATTTTTTTTGTTATGCTTATTTTAATTTTAAAGAAGCAGGCAAACTAGATTAATTCACAGTTGAAGGTTTTGTGACTTAACCGATTTGGTTCAGGATTGGAAGCATTGAGTGTGAGGCAATGGAAGTTTTGTGATATCTCTTCCATCCATAATTATCATCTTGGAGGGAATTTTGCAGAAATTGTTTTTAATGAAGTTAAAAATATGTTTTCATTGTAGTCGTGAATTATTTTGTGAAGTATCTTGATGTAAACTTTGTGGATGTTGCTGAAACTTTTCTAAGTAGCAATATGAAGTTAACAAAACACCCGTTTCATAGCTGCTCTTTCAAATGCATATCTGAAAAGCTGACTCTCTGTTAACTTCTCTTTCCTGCTTTGAGAACTAGAATGAGAGAAGCAGCTGGAACTAGTCAAAACAGTGACAGAAGTAGTAATAATAAAACTTACTCCATTGAATTTCGGGGTCCTGATATTCAGAAAACGCCTTACCTTTTAACAGTCAGTGGATGAAATAATCAGTCTTACTACAGCAGTCAGAAGCTGACATCAGTAGTCTCAGGCCAGCATACAAGTAGGAGACCTAGCATTCTTCCTTTTCACTGGTATTATGAAGGCGTAGGGAGTTTTGGTTTCTCATTATACATTTACAAACATAATGTAGCAGGGATTTCCCCACCTTTCTGTAGCAGCTTCTGACAAGTTAACTTTTCAAGTTTTGTCTTAACATAACTGCTCCGAGCAATGCCTTTAAACACTGTGCATTATCTGATTGCTTTGAGAAGCAAGACTCTGAAGAGAATAAACCTGCTGACATTAGGAAGTAGTAGGCTGAGAAATTTAAATATTTGTATTGCTCATAGATCCCTTGAGATACCTGCAGGGTCTGTCTGCATTGCAGCTAGAGGAGTCAGCTTCAAATGATAATGTGGTTGTCTACTGACAAGCTTGTAGGATGGTGTTCTTAGCTAATGATGACTGAATCTCGGTGAATATGGTTTGGAGTCTTGGTGTGACCTGGTGATGGAGCACAGTCAAATCTGGTTTATGCTGCAGAAGAACCTTGTTGGAACATGTTCTCTGTGCTTGGTTGTGGCTATGACTTGGATTAGGTCTGAGAGGTTGCGAGTGGAGTCTTGCTTTGTTCTTTCCCTTAAGAATTGTAACTAATGTGGGGCACAGGATTATTTTATCATCTTTGTGCCTTTCTTCTTTAGTAATTGTGTGTGTGTATATAGATATATATTTTTTATAAGCACCTGCCTGGAGTATTTTTAGCCTGTTCTATAGATAAGAGACTACAATAACATGAAACTAGGGAGAGCCAAACCCATTTTAGATATTGATTAAACCCAGTAGTCATCCTTAATGCAAAAGGAAACAATTGGCACTTTATATGTGAGGTAATGAAGCCATTTTGTATGTGTTTGCACGTTGCCAGATGATGGTTATTTTCAGCATGTATGGAGAAGAATATTCGCCTGTTCTGTAGTTAGGTGTAACTTTTCTGTAAGCCCTCTGTACTTCACAAAACTGGGCTGTGAGATACAATTCTAGAGTTGTATTTAAAGAAAATGCCATCCATTTTATGTCATGCTTGCATTTGAGGTTTTATCAAGCATACTTTAGAAGTTACATCTTCTTGCATTCTTCAGATCTATACATCATGTAATAAACCTCTTGAGATGTTTTTATAAAAACATTTTTCATTTTATGAAGTAGTAAATACAGCAGTGATGTTAATTTCCACCTTACATGCTGTCTGAGGCTATTACTTGATTGCTGCATTCAATCCACCAAAGGGAACACATAATCAAAACGGGCTTTGTGAAATGTCACCTTTATAATACACTAGCAGCTGTAGGAACCAGTGAAAAGGGAACTGTTCAAAACATATGGAATGACTTAGTTTTGCTTTGGTGCCTGATAAAGTAGGTCAAAGTTTAGAAAGGTATTTCTTCTCTCCTTTTGGCCATAACTTCTGATAGTGAAAGTTAAGGTTATTGCTAGAAGTCTGCAGGCATAGTTTTGATGATTGAAACCATGGGCCTTGTAAGTATTACATTACAGCGTTTTAAAGGTGTGTGTGTTTTTTTTTTTTGTTTTTTTTTAAAGTCAGTTAAATAGCCACTGGACTGAATAGTGGATGTTCATTAGATCATTTTGTCATCTTTAAGTATATCAATCTTTAAAGAAAAAAAGTTGTTTTTTAAAGAGTTCGTGTAGGATACCAGATCAAGTGTCACATGGAGTGAGACCTTTCTTGTGTTGCAGTTCAAGTTATATTTTTTTACAGCACTTTAGAAGTAATGGATTTTCATCCATCTGGGTGCACATATATGTTGATTGAACTTATTTCTAGAAGAGCACCTTCCTATCCTACCTTGAAAGTCTTTACCGTTTATAGTAGCTTCTCTGGTTGAAATGCAGGAGTGTCTTGCTATAAAACTGTAGGAAAGAGCAACTGGCTTCACAGCTGTGGGTAATGTGCAGCATCTGCCAAAATCTGGATGTTGAAGCAACTTCCAGTTCTTCAGAATTTCTCTTTGGACTGGTTGTATGGGGTTGCACTCACTGGACTATAAATACAGGCATCTTTTACTTTCACCTTGAATGAATGTTAAAACAGAATTTCTGTGGAATTGCAAAATTTTCTGTATTTTGAGGGCAACAAGAGTGCTACAAATCGAGTATTCGGAAGTTACAGCTAGGGATTCAAACTAAGAACTGTTCAAACCAGTTAACCAGCATGTTTTTTCTTGAAATTGAATTTAGCGAGAACTCTGACTTTTGAAGTACTTATGAGCTTGGAACTGTTTCAGTCATAGATGAACCTGAATTCTTGTGTGACAAACCTATGTATTTTGAGTTGCAGGTGAAAGCAGGAGTGCAGAGAGCCAACAGCAGAAGTTGGTTAGTGGTTGTGAAATGCACAGCAGCCAAAGATAAGTCAGAGAAAATAACATCTTATTAACAAGGAGGCTATTTTTACTTAATTTTTCAAATCTGTTTTTAATTTAACTGAGATCACTTGCATGATTGCAAGCAAATACAAACTGACTTACATTGCTTGATTATAACCTAGCTTAAAAGGATTTTCTGGTAGCACAGCTACTCATTTAAGATAATGTATCCTAGCAGTCCTCTCATCTGAAGTGTAGCTGCTCTTCAACTTTTTTTTTTTTTGAGATATCTTGCTAGAGAGAATGAGTTAGTGCACTGTCTGAATCCACTGTGTTTCACTGTCTCTATTCCAGAGAGATTTTTTTTTCTGAACTTCTAAATATACTTTTTTTTTTTAGCTACTTCTTGGAAGATCTGCCTCTTTTCTTCTTGCATTTTTGTGCCCTTTAGTTAAAACTCAGTGGAGGTTTAAACTTGCTTTTGTGTACAGCAGGGTCTTAATAGCATCAGTTCAAAACAAACAAAAGAGGTTAAACCATTGTGATCCATGTGTTTCGCATACTAACTTTGACGTCAGTACAGAAAATCCAGAGGGCTGTAGCAGGGCTAATCAGAATTCTCCTGAGGGATGCTGTCTCCACTGTGAGAAGTTCAAAATGATGAATCCCCTGTGCCGTCAGCTAGGGGCTGGTACGCTGAGATACTGCTCTTGGTTTTGCCTCTCCGCTTGCCCTGCTCCAGGTGTAGCCATCATGTCTTTTGTCAGGGGGAGTTATGGCTCCCCGTTTGTCTAAATTCCTGCGCCCAGAAAATAGTCTGTCTTTCATAATTCCTGGAACTGTATGGAGTGAGCATGCTCATTTTCTGCCAACTCTTCTAGGTCGCCAAGTAGAATCCTGACAGGCTTTTGGAATATACTTATTCTTGAGATAAAGCATAAAAGAATACTGCTTAAAAACAGTCGGTGAATACCATTTCCTTGCTATTTGGCATTAATGTTACCTGGACTTAAATCGAGGCTCTCTGGGTGTTTGGGATCTTCTCTTGTGGCTCATGGCTTCTTTGTAATGCTTGCTTTTTTTTCCCCTTCCTCTATTGTGGTTCTTCTAGTTTTATTGATTACTGCCTGGTTCCACAATGAAGCTGTGTTTCTTCCCATGTTCTGCTGCCTTGTCTTTTCTATCCATCTCTTGATCCTAGAGCTTCCCTTGTGGATCTATAAATGTGTTTCCTTCTACCAGTACCTTAGTTCTTGCCTGCTGTGAAATGTGAGAGTGGAGCAGAGCTGAAAAAGACAAACCCACCCCTATTTATACGAATAACTATTTCCAAATCTTGTATTTTTAGCAGACCCTTGGTTTATCCAGAGTAAGATTAATTAACATTTTGTTCTAGCCATATGGATGTGTGCTAAAGACTTCTAACAAATGATGGATTTTGTATGCAATGAAATTAATGCACAACAATTTCATAACTGCATGGCTCAAAATTCATATGTTGTATGAGTAAGCAGAAATGTGACCACTTGTACAAATTTGAACTGATTATTAAAAATATTTTCAGATTGCTGTAGCTGAGAAGTTGAGAACTTGAGGGTTGTGTGTGTTAGATCATCTCAAATGTAGGTAGCTTTTTTTCACCTTACCTGCTGAGGTTTGAATAAGATTTCATCTGTTCTCTGTGTTTTTGTTTGGAGATTTTTTTTTTCCTTTGTTCCTCTGAGGTTGTGTGTGTACTGGGATTCACTTAACCAGCATACAGTGTTTACTCTTGTATTTTTTTATTTTATGCTAGCTAGTTATGCATGCTAGGATTTTTCTTTGCACAACACCTAAAGCAGCTGGAGATTTTCAAATAGGATATTGTTTTGTACTAGTCATCTCAGTTCTTCAACAAAACTGGGTAAAAATGTGTGCAATAATTAGGTGTGAATTGGTCATATTTAATTTCTTTTGGGCTTCCCTAACTGATACTCTGCTCTCAGCTGTCAGAGGAGAGGCAGCTGGGTGTGCTGATAGAAGAGGCTGTTACTGGAATAGGAGAAGGCTGTTGTGATGGATTCCGATTGCTACCACGAAGTTGTGAGTAGGAAATGGGCCCTGTCTTGTACTCTGAGATGCTGCTCCTTGGCAAGCTGCCCAGAACACACAATTTCCACCACACTGGCATTTTGGTCAGTCACTGTGGTGTCAGCAAAGCAGATGGGAAGTGAGTTGTCTGGAGACATGGGCTGTGGCTGCTCTCAAAAAAAAAAAAAAAAAAAAAAAAAAGTTGATGAGTACTCTGTTACTGTATTTTGTGACTAAATACAGTTCTATTAATGTGAAATTGCCTAATTGGCATCCTCTTATCAACGATTGTTTTTATTCATAGAAAAAGCCTTTCTGAAATCTGTTGCTTTAGTCTGTCACTTGAATACATTGCTTCTCGTTTGGGAACCTCAATCTAATACTACAAATAAGCATTTCAAATCTTTGTGTAGTTTAGAAAAAGTTGCTATTTTCTTTGCAAATTAAGTTTTATCCCTTTTTCACTTGGTAACCGCTGTTTTTCATTTGTTATTTTTAATTAAAGAGTTAAATATTCATATCATTGATAAAAAAATACATGTAGGTAGCTTTTAATTATAGAACGTATAATGTCAGACAATTGTGGGCAGATATGGGGGCAGTCAGGTCTTATAAAACTGAGTCATTTGTATCGATACTGAATGCTACCTATTTTTTTTCTCAGAAATACTAATTTTATCAGCAATAGTGGAGAGCTTTTTAGAAAAGTACACTGAAAATGATATTTGAAGTAATTATATGTGGGACTGGTAGCACTGACCATGTATTATTTCTTGGAAGCACTTTGATCTTGCCAGGCTGGCATTTGCTGATGAAACCTTCTACCAAGTCCAAGAGTAAACAGAGCTTTTTCTCTGTAGGATCTCTGTCCCATCTGCTGCAGGGGTTGCAAGGCTATGAGGAATGACAGAAGATTAAGGAAGATCTTGTGCTTACAGAATTTAAATGCTGACCTGAAAGACTTAGTGACTTGAAAGACTTTGTCAGGTCATTGAAATAAAACCTTGGCGAATGGCGTCTCATTGGGTTCAGAACAGGCTCGGTCAAGCATCCAAACATGACTTACGGAGGTGTTGAATACTCATAGCTTAGTAGTAGCTGGGGCTGTGAACAGATGAGCTGCATTGCATAGTGCTACATATCCTGGAAAATCAAGTTCTGGAAAGACATCTGAGATTGAGTGCTTGGGCAATCCTATGTCTGTTTGCTATTAATAGGGGGACTGGCTCCCGCCCCTGTCCCAGGAGTACTGTGATCCTCAGTTAAATAGCAGGTGATTTGTTGTTCTGGTGAGAAATGCTATAGAAACATCTGAGGACAGCGTAAGTAAACATTGGTGTGCCTCTGAACTACAAGCATAATACAAAATGCGGGGTAGCTTAATACATGAGAACCAAACTAAGGTCGCATATAATGCGAGGCATTTTTAACTGCTGAATACTTTGTCTTTTCACATAGCACAGTGAAGTTTCAAAGGGAATACAAATAAATAATGAGTAACAGACTTTCTTTGAAATGTTATCTTAATCTGTTACCTAGCTTTGTTGGTCTCTGAGAAAAGAAGTTTGTTTCCCTACTTTCTCTATGTCCATTTTTTCATCAAACTTTGGTCAAGTCTAAGTTTAGGAAATGCTTTATCTACGCTTTTAGCGGAAGCTGTTGTGGTAGTTGAAAGAGGGAGATAAAGTTTTGTTTGAACTCTGTCTGTGTGGCCAGCCAGTGCTTTCTAACAGTTCGGTTGTTTAGCTTTCACAATGACACTGGCAACAATCAGAGTTGTGTCTTTTAGGTATGGAAGAAAACTACTTTAAACTCACAACAGCAGGCTTCGTAGCTGGTGGAGAGCAGGACTTGAAATAAAGCAGAGTCGGTCTGAGCACGTACCGAGCTAAATGTATAGATGCTACAGGAGGCCACATGAAGGCAGAGTAGGGGTTTTTCTCTGTGTAGTTCTTTGTTTGAGTGTCTTTTTGTTTGTGTGTTTTGTTTTGTTTTCTTAGCTCAGTAATACTTCCTTTTTGGGTTCAATGAGAAGCCAGTGGTGAAATGAGGGGAAAAAAAGATTACTCTTTATTTCCATGCTGCTTTCTTACCAAATTCTGTATTTCAGTTGTTGAGGAGTAAAGGTAAGACTAGCTGAACTAGATCAGACCAAAGGTCTGTCTAGCCCAGGCTCTTGCCTCTGGGATGGCTGGAAATAAGTGTGAAGATAAGGGTACCCAGCATATTCTCAAGTACACCTTCCTGCCTGATGGTGCCCTGTGGCTTAGGGACCTCTGAGCTGGCATTTGCAACTGGGCTTTTCTGTTTAAAAGCCCATATGAATCTTTACTTCATTAGGCTTTTCCGATCTTCCTAAGATCATTTATACTTCTGGCGAATGAAAGCTCCTTTGACAATAAGTTCCATATCTGACTTAACTGTAGTCTTACTAGTTTTCTTACTCGTCCTGACTTTTTTTTGCTAGTCTGGCTTCCAGATTTAGAATGGCTTGTTAAACTTTGTGTGGCTTGTACACTGATTCTCTAGCCCTCTTGTCTAGTAGACAGTTTGAGCACTGCTTTAGAGGAACACTGTTTTCATGTTACTGCTTGTGCTGTAAGCCTTCATTCTGCCACCTGTGGAAGAAAGAGGGCTTGATCTCTTTTCTGTCTCAGTAAGAACTGGGGATGGGTCACAGAGTAACCTGTGCTACGATAATGAGTCCCATTTATTCCTCCTGGTCTTACATCTGGGAAACTTCTCCCTTTTGATTTTGGTTGCTTTTCTTTTCCTAGAAATAATTGCACATTCTGCTGCCATTCATTTCCTCTTCTAGTTGGAGAAAAACTCAAAATTCAGGTTCTCTCCTGTCTGCAGAGATCTGAATACCAGAGTGTTGCAGCTGGCTGGTTTTGTCGGCCTCTCTCCCAAGGAACAGCAAAGTGACATGGACAGAGGCAAACTGTATGCTCTCAAATTCAGCTCTGCCTGTTTTGTAGTTGGAAGGTATAAGAGTACATGTCTAAAGCTTGAAACTTAATTTAGAAATAAGTGACCCTTATTGTATAGCAGTTCATTCTATATCCTTAAGCTCACCTTACTAGCGCAAAAAAAAGGTTTCTCTAACCTCTCTTTTGGCATGCTGAATGCTCAGATTCTAACTGTTACACAGTCAAATATTTAAAGTGACATAAATGAGGATCAAAAATCACTTGCTAGTTTGGATGCAGTGTGGAATGCTCCCCAAAATTTCAAAGTAGCAAATGGAAATTTTACCTGCTTACTGCTCTCTTGTTTGCTGATGAAACCCCTACCCATACTAAGCTGTAAGTGTGCATGTATGAGAGAGATTAGTTTTTACTTTTTCTGATGTAGGTAGCCTCTGTCTTTATGCTACTACCTTGTACATCTTTATCCAAAAGTAGTTTGCATTTTTATGAAATCAATAACTTGACAGGAAGAAGTCTAAAAATCTCACTCTTTTTTTTTCTTCTTTCCAGGTATGAGAAATGAGTGTTGGACGCAGAAGATTAAAGCTGCTGGGAATTCTGATGATGGTAAACATTTTTATTTATGTGATTGTGGAAGTTTCAAAAAGTGACAGCCAAGAGAAGAATGCAAAAGGACGTGTTATTATACCACGCAGCAAATTCTGGAGAAAATATACTCCCCACAAAGCTTATTGGAATAAACAGCAACAGAAGCTTGAACTGCTCTACAACCCTATTTTGACCTTGCTTTCCAATATGACTGTGGAAGAGAACTTAGTTTCTAACTCTAGTGTTTTCAGTTCTTGTGAGCCTGACCCGTGGGTAACTTCGGAGGTTAGTGACTTTGCAAACTTGCCAGAAAGATTTAAAGATTTTCTGCTTTATCTGAGATGTAGAAATTATTCATTATTAATGGATCAGCCAAACAAGTGCAAACATAAACCTTTTCTGCTGCTGGCTATTAAGTCGCTTACACCACATTTTGATAGAAGGCAAGCAATTAGGGAATCCTGGGGCAAAGAAATACAGTCGGGGGATGTAACAGTCAAAAGGGTCTTCTTACTTGGACAGACCCCACCAGAGGATAATTTTCCTGATCTTTCAGACATGATAAAATTTGAGAGTCAAACCCACCAAGACATTCTCCTCTGGAACTACAGAGACACTTTCTTCAATTTAACTCTGAAAGAGGTGCTGTTTCTTAAATGGGTCAGCAGCAGCTGTGCAGATGTCCAGTTTATTTTTAAGGGTGATGATGATGTTTTTGTGAATACCCATCAGATCCTGGATTACTTGAAGAGCTTATCAAAGGACAAAGCCAAAGACTTATTTATAGGTGATGTGATCAAAGATGCTGGACCTCACAGAGAAAAAAAATTGAAGTACTATATCCCAGAAAGTGTTTATGAAGGTTCATACCCTCCATATGCAGGAGGTGGTGGGTTTCTGTACTCTGGTGATCTGGCATTAAGACTGAATAATGCGTCTGACCAGGTACTCCTTTATCCTATTGATGATGTTTATACTGGAATGTGCCTTCAGAAGCTTGGGCTTGCTCCGGAAAAACACAAAGGCTTCAAAACATTTGATATCGAAGAGAAATACAGAAATAACATATGTTCCTACACAAACTTAATGTTAGTACATAGTAGAAAACCTCAAGAAATGATAAAGATCTGGACGCACTTGCAAGATCCACACTTAAATTGTTAAAGTAACGTGCGTAAGTGTTTTAAGTACAAATAACTTTCCAAGTTTGGGTCTGACGTGGTGAACCATTGAAGCTCCATTTAATAGTTTTCAGGTTTTCTCTGGAAAGTTTTTCCAGTACTTCTGAAAGTGAGAATAATACTAAAATTTGAGGGGATGGCATGAAGACTTGGTCCTGATTTTTTTCCACTGTTCTAGTGGTCATTATGTTTCAATATTTGCCTAAATTAATTAAAAAAAAAAAAATTCAAAGATGTAACTAGTGGTCATTGATTGGTTAGCTATATTGGAAGCAGGAATTGCCTACTACAGTGCATCTTTCTTTAATTGTGATGGTGGAAGATAATTTTTCCTTGAGTGATGTTTGCGTGGGGGTGAGTGAAATACCACTGTCAACTGAAAATTCACAAATTGGGGTAATGTAGTATTACTTAAAGTATGAAACACTCAAAAGTGACTTTAACTATTGATTTTTTTCTTTAATTTATGGGTTTTGGTCTTTTTGCAACCCTGAACAGTATTTTCTCCTTTACATGTGATCTTTTGTGCAAAGTGTGCCTGTGTCCAAAAGATTTACCCTTTTTTGGGTGATGCTTTTTTGCACCAGGAAAAGAAAAAAGTATAATACTGTTTCAACCACCCCATAAGAGATAAGAGCTGAACATATAAGGGGAAGGAAGAACAGATTTTTGTTTTGGGCTGGGCAGTGGGTACAGTTTTGTCTGCTTTTTTTCAAAGGTTATGTGAGGAAAAAGCTGACTTGTTACTCGTGTTATTTAGGCGAAAGCTACTCTGGTCAGTCCTTGTTTTCTGTTTTGGCACTAAAAGCGATCAGGTAGCTTGATTTGATGCAAATAACTGACATTGCACACTGCTTCTGAGAGCACGGTTTGGATCTCTCCTATAAAGTGGTAGCAAATCTAGAATTGTGCAGATCCTAGAAGTTTCGAGTTTTGAAACAAACTTTGAAGTTGCATGATGCCTCATGTAGAGTTAAACGTTCTCAAAACTCAGATTTTTTTTCTGTATTTCCACATCTTGCTTATAAGAGTTATTCTAAATAGTGATTGCTTCCTTTGTATATGTAGAAGTGCCTGTCTATTTATTGTTCAGATTAAAGACCAAAACATTTTCTTAAATATATTTTGTGTAACATTTTATTTGTATAGTGTTGTCACTCAGATATTTAAATAGAGCATGATATTTTAAATCTGTGAGATGTGTAACATGTTAAATAAAGCTAATTGTTATTTTTGAATTTGGAAAAATAAAATGTGATTTAAATATTTCTTGCAATGCTTCGTGCTAGATTTAATGTCGACTTACGGAGCTGTTGCACTCTACTGCAGTGCATTCAGTAACAACCTGTCTGAAAACTGTCAGAGTAAAAGACTTTACTCAGCAGCTGCTTCTTTTTAACACTTGTATGGTAAACTGTCTAGAAAATGCTGTCATAGTGTTGTGCCTGGGTTCGTTAGATGATGTAATAGATGGACAACTCTAGCAAGAGAACATGAAGTGCCCTAGGAAAATTGGTGCGTACAGAAATCACTGACTATACAATAATCCTGCTTATACTGCAATTGTAAGGAGTCAAAGGATGGATTGGAGGGCTGGCAATTTAATCTGGTTTTTATTTAAAATAACTTGACAACAGCAACTCTTTGGGGCTTCCCCCCCCCTTTTTTTTTGTTGTTCCTTCCTTTATCTTGAAGAACAGGTGTGGTATTTTGGGGGGCTTGGGGAGAGGAACTGTGGCCTTCCACCTTTCTCTTCTGCAGATGTTCACCACGGACCCCTGGCTAGACCAGTTGAAGTCCGAGCCCTGGTGTTGTGCCGTGAGGCTTGGCCCCACTGCTTTGTTGCTCCTTAAGAGAAATGACACTTTTCCAAAAGATCTACAGACTAACTTACCGTGCGTGCGTTGCTTCATACTTTCCCTAACCATGTTAAGAGACCTGTTGCCTTCTAAATCTTCGTGGGGTTTCTGTCAAGAGCCTGGACCAAGTGAAGGAACGGAAGCTGGCGGATGATGGGGAACGCGAGCAGAGATGCTGTGTTGGACGTCTCTGCAGACTGAAGAGAGGGAGAAAGGTGGGTAGTGCGGGTGAGCGGAGGTGTGGGGCAGAGAGGAAGAGAGGCAGCTGAGCGCTGAGCACTGCAGCTGAAGAGGAACTCCAGGGAAGGATCGGAGAGAAATGAGCGGGATGCAGATGCAAAGGGACAGGAAAAGAGCCCAAGAATTAAATGTGATGAGTAAGACCAGGTGGAGTATATACGTTGGTGGTAGAGTATACATACTGATATTAACCTGTTAGTGAAATGGATGGGACTGGTGGGGTGCCAGCATTTATTATTTGCTTCCCATAATCATGAGATTAGAAGCAGGCCTCTTGTACTGGGAACAGCAGGGAAAGGGGAAAATGGACCGCGTGGTACTGGGCAAGGAGAAACCCTGGGGAAGAAGCTTTACCTGCCTTCCTAACTAAGCAACGGGAGAAGAGAAAGGAGGGGAGAGGACAAGACTGGCCCCAGGGGGCTAAATTGGAAGAAGACACTGGAGAGGGAATTGGACTTGCTAGTTCTGTCCACGCGATGTGGCGAGGCTGGTGACCCTACTGTCCTGTTCGGTCTCCAGCGCACGCTCGGGGAGAAAAGTTTCCACAAAAGACTGGAGTGTGCAGAGGAAAGAGTAAAAGGGAAGAAATGGGAACAAGGAGAGGGAAACGGGCTGCAACTGGAAGAAACAGCATGAGGCGGGAGTGTCCGGCAGAGTATTAGCATTGGGAATGTGGAGACCTGGGGACATCTGGGAACTGAGGACAAAAAAAAAAAAACAAAAAACCTTTAAAAAGCAGATACAATTTTAGATTATAGCATCTAATTTGCTTCTTTTGTGCAGGTTCCTGGTTCTTGTAGCATCGGTTGAGTTCTAGGTACTTTAAAACAAAAGTGGAGGTGATGCAAGTAAAGCAATTATTTAGTTAGAAAATTATTTAAAGAATTCAGTGAGAAGGAAGTGATCTGGTAAATGTGGAGAGCTAAGTGGATTTTTTTTTTAATTCAAGGAGAGAAAAGAGTGTGCTAAGATGAAAGCATGAGGAAATCTGACTACAATGAGAATAACAGGAATAATGTAATTTGAAAACTGAAATAAGAGGTGTTTGGATGAGACGGTCTAAATATGAATGTGTTATTTTTTGTTTGTTTTTTTTTCCTCCTGAACACAGCTAGGAAAGTAAAGTGCTTCTGTGATTAAATGGTGTTGCATCAGGGTCAGCCATTAGAATCCATTAGCCTATTTGCACGCTGGGCCTTTACTTCTAAATCCAGTCTTCAGAAGAGCCCGTGTGTTGGGAGAGGGGAATAGAGGCCTCCAAAAATGAGCTGTAATTAATGCACAAGTTATAATGCCTGTCTGCTAGAGGTAGGAGACCCTTTTTTCTTTATAGAAATTTTCTGCTGGTCTGTTGCTTGAACTGTGTAAGCACTTTAACTTGTTCTCCTCTAGTTTGTGCCCTCACTAAATGGAGAAGTAGTTTCTTCTGAGGCAATGCGAGGGATACCTATTCTCACCCCCCCGCCCCACCGTCCCAAAGTTACTTTTATTTTCTGTAGACTTAAATAAAATGTAGTGCTTGATTGGATTGGCGATAAGAGAATTCTTGACAACCAAAAATCCTCTCTGCTTTTCAGTGTACAGTTGGAAGCACTGAGAAGAACTTGTGAAGAGCTTTATCTGGGGAATACAAGACATATGCAGATTAGAATTTAATAAAACTTTTGACTTAGGTACGTAATTCAGAAGGGATCCGTCTCCATAGACACATGCAGGTAGCTCTTAATTTCAGGCTCTCTGCTGTGGTAACAAGCAATTTAGCTCTTACTTTCCGCCTCTGTTGCGCTGATCTAGCTTTCAATAAACAGTTTATTCCCCGAACTCTGGCCGCCTTTCCCTTCTGGCTTATGCCTCATACGGGTAAGATGTCCACTGTAGTGCCGGAGGGCACCCAAGCAAATGAGTTCATGGCTACACTGCGAACGATTTCCTTTTCACAGAATAATCCTGAAACGAACTTTGCAAGCAAATAGGGCAGAGAGAGCTGCTTCATTGATCCCTTTATGAGCAATAACGCATGGAGAAGTTTCTAAGGAGAAAGACGGAGAGAGGAATGTTGACCAGGGCTCCCGCAGCGACTCAGCGTGAGCACAAGGCATCGCTCTTCTTCGCTTCTGGCTCTTCCCCAAGCAAAAACCGTTGTGCTGTTCACGCCTGGAGCAAGATGAGAACCGGGGTGGCAGTGAACTTTGTCAAGCAAACTCGGGTCTGGAAGCTTAGTCATGGCCAAGAAGCTCTGTGTTATGCAGGAAAAAGACTTCTGCCAGTGCTCTTTTTTCTTTTTTTTCTTTTTTTTCCTTTCCCTCCCCAAGAAGGAAGGGTGAATGAAGACAAGATTAGAAAGAGACTTTTGGTCTTAACCTGTTGGGAGCATTTTGATGTCTCGTTCTCCTGTAGCTGTACATCATATTACAACTGCTGTGCCACAAACTGGAAGATCAAAGCGAAATTTGTAAATGCCAGGCCTGATGGAAAATGAAGCAGGTCGGTTTTTCTTTTCTTTTGTAAATCTCAAACCAGGTCTTCTGTGGCTAAAATCTAATCATGGTTTTATAACATTTGCTTTGGCTCAGGCTGCTCAAAGCAGTGTTTAAACAGCCTTGCCTATACTATCATGCGATGTGGCTAAGCAGCAGCACGTGTAGTTTGTAGATTTGCATGCTGTTTGCATTTGTCAGTGAAAACATTTGTACCCTGTCAAACAACTGGCTAAACAAGGTGCGTTGGATCTTAGCTCGTCTTGTATCTGCCTCTGTTCTGGGGTCTATTAACATTTATGTAGGTACGGAAGAAATCTGTGTGTTCTCAAATTTTCTGTTTTCCACACTTATTAGTGCATTGTTATAGTCATCTTCTTTTAGTGTCCTGCAGCCCGAGGACTTCAGACCATGAGCTGTGTGCCTACGACTTAGCACTTGTCTTCATTGCAGAGTCTAGGGCACAGGACAAGGTGGAAGGATCACGGAGGCCTCGATACTCTGCTGGGGAAGTTTGTAGCCCGAGTGCTCAGTTCAGGTCAGGAGCAATGTGCCCAGTGTGTGTTATGATCCAAGAGGGCTGGCAAATGTCCCTCATTTCTAACCGTAGGCATATTGGGATGTCAGTTATTGTGGTGGTGCGGAGAGAAGTCCTCCAGCCCTGAAGGATAACAGAGAGATGGGATCTCTGCTTTCGGGGTCTTTCCTCCTGTTGTTGGTTAAACTCCCTAAATTTGCTGACCGTAGGTCAGGCTCTTCTCTCCATCTCACCCTACTCTCTTCTGAGAGGTGGTTCATACGAATGCATACCAAATTCCCTGCCGGAGGAGCAAAACGAAAACTGTCACGTGCTGCCAGGGATTTGTCGTGATAGAAACTTGCATAATCTAGAATTTTAGAGAGAGAAAATTCCCAGTTGACCCTCTTAATCTCAGGCTCCTTGACTCCCTCTGCTTGTTCAGCTGATGACCTGGAACAGTTTTTCCAGTCTTCACTGCTGAGGATCCTGTCTAAATGCATCCGTGTTTCTTTCCATATTGCCATCATGTCTTTTCCTCCTCCTGCTTAGCTGGCTTTAGCATCGTTTCCCGGAGGAGTCCAGGACCCACCTCACCATTGCTCCTCTCTCTGCTGTGTTGTCTCAGATGCTGGCAGAGGGCTAGGTGCTCAAGTGCCTCGCTCTCCAATAAACCTCAGGGCTTTTTGAGAACCCCCTCTTTGTGCTCACCGAAACGATGGATTTTCCCCTCTCTAGCAGATGGGATTCAAATTCCTCAGATTAAGCAATCCTAAAAGTACTTGTTAATGATTTCATGGCTTCGTGCTCAGTGCCAGGCCCTTGAACTGTGGACGAAAGAGTTTGGACAGTGTTGTTCACTTAAACACCTGGGAATTCAGTTTGGGGGGGGGGGGGGCGGAAATTACTCCTGTCATGGGCCTGATCCGAACTGGTTCAAACGGTGGAGTAAGTGGGGCAAAAAAATGCTGATCTGCAAATCAAGCTATAAACTTTCTGATTAAGAATTTATCTTCTCTCCTGTCACTGCTAGTGTCGTTTCTTCTTCTGTAAGCAGTACTGCTCTGGACAGACTGGGAAAGAGTTTCTGCAAGGGTTAGAAATAACCCTTAAATGACCCCTGCCAGCTTTTAAAGCTGAGAGCTGCATGTTCCCGTTGAGCACTTCTTGGGCTGTGTTTTTGCGTTCCTTCCCTCTCTCCCTCCATCCCTCTGCCTACGCTTGCTCTGACCTCTCCTTTTGGCTGTTTCTGCCGTGCAAGGGGCTTGAGCAGGATTCATTCATTTATGGGTTATGCCGGCAGAGCAAGGCAGAACGCACGCGAGCCTTTGAAAGCGCTCGGTCGAACCTGTGGCTTCCTTTCAGGACCACGAGCCTTGCCTGTGAGCAATGCCTTGGAGCTACAACTCTATTAAATTAACAAACGATGTCCTTCTTCAAGTCTCCTCCTGCCTGTTTCCGTACTTGCGGGATCACTCGCTTTCTTGATGCTTTCTTTATAGGTTGTGCTCTTCCCCCCCTGGATCTTGTAACATTAAATTATTAGCTGTTGTGATAAGAGTTGGAAAAGATGTGGGATTTCTGTTCAGTGTATGCAACTATTAAGCCAAGTGGGGAGGCTAACATCTGTCAACTTTCTACAGAAATCGAAGCTACTCACCCTACGAGTAGAGGTGAGATTAAAAACATCCATTCTAAAACCAAATTTTTATTGAGATTTAAAATATTATACTTGTCCAATGATGTTATTGAAGAAAAGTAAAGACATGTTTGTGTGCCTGGAGATCCCTCGTCTTTTTCTTCTTTCTCCAAAAGTGCATCTATTTTTCACATCTTGCATTTATTATTGTCCAACATGCAAGCACACAAATGATAGGGGAAAAAAACCCAACTGAAGATATTGCAAAACCTTTCAGATAGGAAACAACCAGGGTAGCAAATAACAGACTAAGCAAAAGGAATAAATAACCTATCACTTAGAAGGACCCCTTGCCATGCACAGTGCGAGGGAATATTTTTTTAAAGATGTATAAATAAATAAATAAATTAGTCACAATGTTTTCCTTTCGCTTCAGGCTTTCTGGAATGTGAGGAAAGAGGGGTCCGCTTTGGAGGTAGATTTGGCAGCTGCCTAAGAGACCTGGCTCATAAAATTTCATCGTCTTATTAGTTATTGACAACTTTGCTTAGGAGAAAATAATTCTTTGTCAGAGAGGACAGCGGATGGTTCCGATTTTCTTCAGTCGATGCTACGTGGTTTTGGTGCAATCCCAGGTGCTCAGCAGAAATATTAATGACACTTAGTGATATTCATCTTCATCTGTCAAAGAGGTCCAAGCATAAGGAATGATTTTAAATACCCGGAAACGGGATGAATCTCGAGGGAGCTGAGCAGCACAGCCCAGGCTTGTTGGTGCCCTTTGGGTTTCGTGCAGGTTCCTCACTGGGACTCGACTGAGAATTTAGCCCTGTCCTTAGAGCTGCCATCAGTCCTCTGCAGAAATACTAGCAGCGTCGTTCTAGTTTGTTGATGCTTTAAGAAGAGCCATATGGGGTCAAACCAGGACTAGACTGGTCCTTCAAGCCCCTCCTCTGCGTCAGGTACTGCTCAACAGCAAGGGCTGAAAGCATTAAGGATCGCTCCCTCGCGATTCGGGGTGGACACGGTTACTTTCCCTCCTTCCCTGCCAAACCCGGCAAGCTATGCCCGAAAGCTTGCAAAATGGACTTGAGCAGTAGAAACTTGCCTCTTGCTTAATGAGACTTTTTTCCTCCTTTTTTAGAATGGGCCATCCTGCCATCCACAGCGTGTGTCCATGGTACGGCCATCGGGGATCTAATTTAAACCTGCTGCCCAGGTGATGCTCTAGTACCAAAGCATAACAGGAAAAAAAAGGAAGACTTTGTAGGCAGTCAGTTATTGGTTGAATGATGAGCAGAGCTTTTTTCCACTGTGAATTGTAATTTTTTTTTTCTGCTCTACCTTCCTGCTTTCTAATTCCTGCCTGTTCTCCCTCACAGGAAAGCCAAAGAAATCACTTGAGCTACGATTGAAAAAATATTCTTGAAAGTGCAAGAAAATTGGCGTCCAATCTGCCAAAAGGGAATGCTGCAAGAGGGGTGTTGCAGAGGAGCTGCGTTTGGAGCTCTCATTGAAGCATCTCGGCCATTTTTCAAACCATTCACATTCAGACTTTTGGAGCTGATTGCCTGCTATTTGCCATGCCAAAACTGCATTCTTTTGGTCAGATTTTCCAGGCCTAGCTGTTTTGTGTGTTGCCTAAGCAATGCGATGTGTTGCAGCTGCCTGCTCGAAATTCGCCCTGCTTAAGGCGAGGTGAAATACGGGCCTGTGTCTTGGGAGGAAGAGCCGGCGTCGGTGCCGGACCTTTTTCCCGCTCTCCCGCCCGGGAAGGTGCACGCCAGGGTGCTCCCGCGCTTGCACGCACCTTTTCCCTACTCTGGGGCTGTTTGGAGGCGGGAGAGAAGGCGGCTCTGCTTTCAGCCGGTCGGTTAGGAATACAGTATCCTCTCCCCCGGTTGCTTTTGGCTTGGGCTCAAGCGGGTCGCCTTTTGCATTTTCCCTGTTTTGGGGTGGTGGTTGTCTGTAGTTGGTGTTCGGCACACAGATGTGAATCATCATCATTAGGTCAGTAGTAATCACTCAGAATTAGGTCAGTATTAATTACCATAAGTTTTCCACTGAAGTTTTTAATAATAATTAGAAGGGTTCCCTAGCTCTGTGATAGAGTCCTTCACCTTTTGCGTTTAAAAGAATAAGTGCACTTGATGAAATTATTCCCGCTTTATTTTGGGGTGGGTAAGTCTGCGTTCTCGAAGTCCCCGAAGCTCCTGCAGGGAAGAGCAAAGGCAGCTGCCGCCGTTGGTTTTGTCTGCTGAGAAAGCTGCCGTTAAATTCAGGGTTTTCAGGGCAGGGTCCTAAAGCATGGCATTACATTTTTGGAGGAGAAGCCCAAACCATGAAGACGACGTGTCTCAAAGGTTGCTCCAGCCTAGAAAGCTGAAGCCAAAGCTGAAGCCAGGATGATCCGAGACCGGTGTTGTCCCCGTAAAAAAGCGCAGCTGCGCACTTTAGGCAAGAGCTGTATTGCACGGGGCCGCTGCTAGCAGCGCGGTAAAGCACGGCCCGAACACCCGCGGGGCCGTCGCTCTGGGAGGGCGGCAGACGCATCCTGGTGCTTTGGGGCCGGCGTGACTGTTTCTAGCCCAGAAGGAGATCCCTGAAATGGAAGTGCCTCAATTCGGGAAACAAACAAGCAAACAAAATCCCCCCCCCCCCCAAAAAAAAAACCCCAAATCCCTCTGATGTGCTCTGAATATCCCGGCGTCTGGAATTCATCTTTCATATAACATATAGTGGGGTGTGACTCCAGCCTGGACGCCAGTGGGGGGGGTTTGTTCACGTTAAGATTTTCAAATCTTTATAAACACATCCTTGGAGGAGGAGGAGGAAAAAGAAAAAAAAAGGTCGGGTATTTAGGAAAGAGGATGAAGAGGTAGAAGGTCTCTCACCAGCTGCCTCGTGTCCTGCGGGGCCCACGCGGCCGGCGTTCGGCGGCGCGATGGGGGGCAGCGAGCAGGCGCTGCTGGCAGGACGCAGCCTCGAGCCGGCGTCGATTCCTAGGGGACCGCAGCTGAATAAATTATTCCAATATATTACTGTTGCTTCCTGTAAATATAGCTTATAGTTACGGAAATAAAACGCGAATGCATCATTATTCTGGGGGGTATAAATCACCGTCTTCCCAGTCCCCGCCTCCACCCAAGGGCGCTGGCGTGCCAGGAAATGATTGATTTTAGTCTACAAACCTTTTAAAAAAACCTCCCAGCTCTTGATTTCCCTCTCTTAGGGCAAAACACGGCGCAGAGTATCCTATTGACATGCACTAAGCATCTGCTTTCCATTAGGCTCCTTTGCCCTAAGCAAGGCTGCCGAAACGCTTCTGGATTTAGGGAATGCGGTGGCCTGCGCCGGCCCCTGCGCGGCACTAGGAGCGCGCCAGAGGGCGGAAATTTGGGAGCGTGCAGTGCGACAGGGTCCCTCCGCGCAGCCCCCTTGCCCACGGATTCCCCCCCCCCCCCAAAACGCTGCCTGAATTTGGGGTGGTGCTGACAGCACCGGGATTTGCGCCAGGGCGATTCCCCAGCGGATGGTGTTGGATACGCAACTCCGCGGCCGCGAGGGGGATTCGGCTTTGCTGGCGTTGGTGGTGCAGCCTGGACTTTCACAATTTATCACCTTTTTTTGGGGGGGGGGGGGATTTTTAAAAAATTATTTTTATCTTGATTTCCCCTGATGTCGAAACCTGCGGTGAGCGCAGGAAGCAGCAGCTCCGTACCGGGAATAACGTCTTTCTGCAGAATCGCGCACGATTAGAGGCAGGAAAGGAAAGAGAGCGGTCACGTGTTCTCCGTTAGAAATTTTTCTTTCTTTCTTTCTTTTTAACCGCTTCCTGGCGGCAAGATCATGCTCCAAGAGCCTTTTCCTCTGCCGGCTTCGTTGGGGGGTTTTTAGGGGCCCGCAGCCCCCGGCGCCAGCTGCGGAGAAGGTGATTTTCTGCCGTTCCCGCGGCCTGGCCGGCTGCCAGGAAACGGGGCCAGGTGGCTTTCGGGCCTCGGCAGCACCCAGCTTAAAATGGGTCGTAATTCTGCAGCTTACAAAATCACGTCTTTCTTGGCCTTTCGTTATTGATTATTTTTAGCCCAAAACATGGGGGGGGAGCAGGGAGGGATGAGCCGCGCCAGGGCTCTGCGCTGCTCTGCCGGCGGATTTGCTCTGTTCACAGCTGACCGCCGGGAGATTACTAGACAAGCCCCGACTGCTTCGGTATTGTGTGCCCATTATCATTATTATTATTACTATTATTTTTATTTATTTATTTTTTTGGGTGCAATTCGTTTTGCAGCGGCTTGCAGGAGGCCGCAAAGCCGCCCGCAGCCCCGGCCTCCTCCCGCGAGAACCGACGCTCCGAAAGGACGAGCGGGCTGGTGGCGTCGGCCCTGCGGGGTCACCGCTGTGGCTGGTTTCGTAACTTCCCCCCCCCCCCAAAACGCCCCTTCCTGCCTTGCCGGAGCATCCCCGGCGTTCCTCGGGGCTGGCTCGAGTCCCGGCGGCTTTTTGCCCACAGCGGCCGGAAAAGGTTTTTATTAATCAGGTGCTTTGGTTAAGCGGCGGCCGGGCAACGCATGTGCACGGACGGCTCAGTGCTGCGTTTCTTCCCCCAGAGCGCGATGTGCAAGTTCAGAGCAGGAAGGAAAAAAAAACCAAAAAGAAAATAAAAAGAAAAGAGGAAGGAAAAGGTCTTCGGAGAGGCCGTGCCGCTCGGGGAGGGGGGTCCTGCCCCTGCCGCATCCGGCCGGGCGCCGACGGCAAGATGCTTCCTCGCGCCGTCGAGGATGATGCTGGCGAAGCCCACGAGCTCGGCTGGATTCAGCGCGGGCGAAAATCCGGCTGCGGGCGAGGCGGCAGCGGCAGGAGCCCGCGACACCCGGGCGGCGGGCTGCCCGCTCGCCGGGTTCGGGAGCGTTTCGCCGAGGACGAACGCGTCGCCAGCGGTGACTCGTGGCACCTCCTGGGTCGGCTTCGGTTGCTCCCAGACCCTCCCACGACGCGGCCGCTGCGTCCTCCGAGGAGCGGGAAGGCCGGGTTTCGGGCAGGCGTCGGCAGGAGCGCTCAAAGGGGGCTCAGGCTTTGCAGCGGGAGAGACCCGGAAAGCCACAATAATCCCGGAGCCTGTTGCGCAGAGCCGTCGTAGCCGTATAGGTGCCGTGCAGATACCCGTACGCGCTTGTGGGCTGCAGACGTGGCGGCGTGCTGCAAACAGCTGCGCCGCTTTGCTCTTGCAAAATATAAAGTATTATTATTTTAGTGTTGTGTTATGTTATATTATTATTATATTATTATTATATTATTATTATATTATATTATTATTATATTACTATATTGCTATTGTATTATTATTGTATTATATTTATAAGACATAAAAAGTTCCCTTCCCTGGTTACACATGCTGCTGCAAGTGGACGTTTCTCGCCCTGAAGTTCGCTAACGGTGACCACGGGCACCAAGGTCGGGATAAAGAAGGAGCAGATGTCCCGAGGTCACCAAGCCCCCAGCGTCAGCAGCCGGATCGGGGGAAAAGGCAGGTTTTTGAGGAGATCCGGCTCTTCCTGCGTTTAAGTGAAACGACAGCTCCCGAGAAGTCCCCGAGCTTTAGCTGTGTCGAAGGCTCTAATTGCCTCTTTGGCCCCAGCAGACGGAAAAATCGATCCGGCTAACGAGTGACACAGAGAAACGGGAGTTGGAGCGGTGCCGAGCTCCCGGTGCGCAAAGCCACAGGTCTGTTTTTACGCAGCGCGTGTATAAGTAAGAGAGCGGCTGCTGCAAGCCCGGGGCTGCGCGCTAGCTTTGGGGAGACCGAGCCTCGGCTGGAACGACGATGAGGGAGGTCTGGCTTCCTCTCAGCCACTTTCCTCCTGGGCTAGGACATAGGAGAAAAGGAACCATGAAGAAAATAACGCACAAAATGAAAACGCTCATTTACGTGGATTTTCTAAGAAAGAAGGAGCAAGGCCCCCCCCCCCCCCCCCGCTGCCGCACGGCTCGCTCGCCTCGCCTGCAGCAGTGCCGCGGCCGGGGCAGGCAGGGGTGTTCGCACCGCTGCGGGGGGACCCGGCACCGCGCGTGGCCTGGCTCGGCCCGCGAAGGGGGTTTTCTGCCTTCGTGGAGAAACTGCGGACAAAATGCGTATAAGAAATAGCCGATGTGCTTTTAATAGCCCGGTAAAATCACCCGTCACGGCGAGCTGCGCTCCTACAGCCGCAGCGGTTTTAAGCGTCCGATAATTTGCACACCAGCGCCGGCGCCGCTTGCTTTCGGCATGTCGCCCGGGTCAGGCAAAGGGAAGAATCGCCGCTGTTTGGAGGCGGTTTCGCTCGTTTTGTTCAGCGCCGCGCCGGGACGGCGCAGCCCCGGGGAGAAGCACGGCCTCCAACGAAGGCGGCTTGCGGCCTTGCAATGAAAACGCACTCGCAAATTTTTGTTTTTCAATAATTGGACTTTTCTTTTGTTAAGAGGCAAAAACCGGCTTGGGCTCCGATTCTGGTTAACGTCACGGATCTCAGCAACGCTTTAAGGTTTAATTCCGCTTTACTGCGTTGTGGTGCCCGTTTGTCAGTAGGTGCAGGATTAGGGCCTTGACAGAAAGTTGCACGTCAGGGAGGAGGAGGAGGAGGAGGAGGACGGTGTCGAAGCCCCGGGAGAGAGCACTTCTGCCCTTACCGAGGGCCAGCGGGCTCCCCGCAGCCGATCACTGGTAATTGGTGCCATCTGGGGAGCGGGGCCGATATAAGCGGCAGCGGCGGCAGCCTGGGCCCTTTGCTGCAGGCGCGTGGTTTGCAGGGGGGCTCGGGAGGGCGGCGATCCCCCGCCCAGGGGATCGTTTTGGGGAGGGAGAGGGGTCTTTTGGTCTCGTCGTGCTGCTGCCGCGCCTCCGGTGCGCCCCTGCCATGAAGCCTTTGCCTTCGCCCGCGCTCCTGCCTCTCCTGCTGCTGCTGCCGCTGGTGCCGGCTGCCCGCCGGCCGGCTCCCGGGGCGCCGGGCAAAGCCCCTCGCCCTGCCCAGGCGGTGAGTAGCTGCCCGCCGGTGATAAAACGCAGTAATGCAGAAAACTCTGCAAAACGGTGTATGGGCACCGTTATCGGCTTAATGGGGCGAAGGGGGTAAAGCAGCTGGGGGGGGGGGAGAGGGGACAGTATTCGTTACTGTGGGGCGAAAAGCTGAGGTGGCTCGGGAGGTCTCTCCGGGTTTAGCCGTGAGCCTCTGGATGTAGCGTTCCCTTCCCACCGAAATGTCTCGGAGGGGGACGGGAGTCGTATGCTACCCCGGGCTGCAGTAACCCTGTTTTTCTTACAGGCGTGTGGGTCCTACCCGGACTATCAGCCGGTCAACCCAGGTGAGGGTTAGCTCTCGGAGCAGCCTCTCTGTCTGTGCAAATCCGCCTCGCCGAGGTGCAGAAGATGTTGGGCAGGTGAAGCCGGGGGGGGGGGGTAGAGGCCAGCAGCGAGGACCTGTCCCCAGGCCGGAGGGGAAGGGGCAGAGCTGGTGCCAGGGGAGGCAAAAAGCAGCGTTCGGGTGGAAGATAACACGTGTCGCTGTTGTGCGGTGCCAAGCTCCTACTGCAGAGCCGTGTCCTGGAGGCAGGAGCAGTGCGCAGTAGCAAGTGGCTGTTGGGCAGCAATTAAATTGAGCAGCAGAAGCTGAATCCACATATCTAATTATGCTTCTGTAGGGCAAGCCTATTGCTGGCTTGGGACCCCTCTAGCTGGGAGATAGCTCTTTTTGGAAAAAATACTGTATTTCTTCCTGCCCAAGGGAAGGCATTTCCCATTAAAGCCAAGGAGGCTTGGGAAGGAAAACGCTTTTTGAACAGCCCTACTCCATAGCTCCAGCACAGCCCCTCCGCTGTGAATCTGTGCTGGGTGAAGTTTTGCCTATTGCAGGGGGCTCAGACAGCCTCCCTGGGTGCAGGTGGATGACTCCTGGCTCTTGGAAAGATGAGTCCTGCTGCTGCTCGAGCCTTGTGCAAGGAGGGTGGCTTTGGGAGATGAGCCCACAGGAGACCGTGCCCACGTTGAGGTTGACCTGAGGTCTTGGGCTGGTTGCTACCATCCTGGAAGCAGCTTGCAGGTCTATAAACATATACGCAAGCTCCTGTTGCTTCTTCTGTCCCTGCAATATGGGGTTTGCCAGCATCTGCGCTGGGCAGTGGCCCAGGGAGCGCTTAAAGGAGGAGCAAGCGTCAGCAGCCGTCTGGATCCGGCGTTGCTGAGTGTCGCTGCTCTTGTCATGTTTGGCAGCCACCTGGGAGTGGGGATGAAATGGCGAGGGGGGAGCAGCAGGAGCGTTCGTCTGGGGTATCATGCTTTGCACAGTGACTGCGATTAGATGTGGTTGGCTTGTCCGATCGAGCAGTGCTCCAGGCCATGTTACAACAGGAGGGCTGGAAAAGGTGAATCGCAGTTTGCTTTTGGAGGACGGTATGAGCTCAAGGGAGTGGAAGAAGCAGGCTGCCGAAAGGCGCTAAGTTTCCGTATGCTCCCCTTGGGTCGTGTGGCGGTGTTGGGAAGCCCTGGCAAGGAAGTGGGGCCCATGCAGCAAAGGGCTGGCTGAAGCCACCGTGATAGCACCCTTGTTGCTTTTGTACTTCTGCCTTGGTCAGAGCAGCCCGGATGGTGCACGCGGCAACTCCCTGAGCCGTTAGCTTAGATCCATAAATAGCCTGGCCCTGTGCCTGCGGACCTGCCTCCCTGCTTTCCAGGACGAGCCTGAACCACGAGACCTTTGGGGGTGTCCTCCAGCCCAGAGCACTGGCCCGTGCTGCAGAGGTGGCACCTCCTTCCAGCTCAAACCAAGCTGGCAGAGCAGCAGTAGCAAAATGGGGAAGAGCTGAGGGCATTTGAAGATTATTTCTGGAAGTAAGGCCTAATAAGGCTTTCAGGGAAGTAGAGATGGAGAAAAACTTGAAGTTGTTGCTTCTTGTCTTTCAGTGCCAGGGTTTTCATGGATATTGGCATATGTTTCTATGAGAAGCTGCCACAGAGTCCTGCAGGACAAGCATGGGGAGTTTTCTCCTCCAGCATATCACAGCGATTTGCCGATAAACTTCTGGTGCAACTGGACTATCTGGGCAGGTTCCAGAAAGCACATAATCATTTATATTCAGGGATTTATGACTAAGGAGGATTGCAACAAAAATGAGGACAAAATCCTATTTGAAGGAATTTCTTCATTGGTAGAGGACAGTGTGGTTTACGCTTGCTGGAAAAAGGAGATGCACGTTTTTGCCACCTTTGCTGAGGCTGTCCATGTTGTATTACTGAAGACATACCTGCCCAACTGCAGAGACACGCAATTTAAAGGCAAATATTACATCTTTCACAACGAAGAAGGTGAATTGTCCTCCAGAGAGGATTTGATTCCTGAAACTCCTGCTTCAAAACCACTGAAGCAAGATCATATTCTTCAGTCGGGGGTGGTGGAAGACCTTAGAGATGTGCTGAGCTTTGCAACCACTACGAGCCTTGGGAGCCTTGACAAGCCCACGGCAGTTGACACCTTGATCCCAGCATCACACCAAGGGCTGAGGACGGAGCCGCTAGAAACAAATGCTCCTTGTGAGCTGGACTCCCCATGGCTGGTGGCTCCAGCGCCCTGTGGGCAGGATCAAGGCAGAGGGAACTCTTGGGGTGCAAGCCCCACTGCAGCGCTGGATACCTGGGGGCTGAGTCTCTCCACGAGCAGAGACATCGCTGTGGATTTTGGTTATATGCATGGATTTTCAAGCAAGATTTCTGAAACCCCATTGCTTGGTACCTTGCAGGGAGAGGAGCCTTTTCTGAGGACTGCTGGTGTGGGCCTGGAGAGCAGGCAGGCTTTCTTGCACCCTACTTTACAGCCCAAAGATCTGGGAGACCCACAGTTTAATATTAAACCAACACGCACGAGTGACCTGGACTTGGCTGCACCTTCACAGGATTTGTCTCCTGGCAGAGGAGAAAGCAGAGTAGAGGGCGTTGATCCTGCCACGTACCTGGGGCTTGGCACAGTCGGGTTGGAGAAGACCAAAAGGTGTCCCCTCTTGAGCAATGTGGCTGATGGAGCAGTGAGCAGTCTTGCTGAGAGCCTGATGCCTAGCTTGACTAGCCGAAATGAAGTGGTAAATGGGGATCACTCACTGCTGCTACCTGGGAGAAGCTTTTCTGAGGCTTTGTCCATGACTGAACCTGAGCTGAGAACAAGTGTCTTCCAGCATACGACATTCTTGAGTTTTCCTGCCCCAGGAAGTTTCAGGGGAGTTGATGAGGTGGAAAAGGTGCTACATCCTACAGCATCGTGGGATGTCCTCAAAGGCCAACCTCAGCTGAGCACCCAGAGCAGCTGTGTCCTCCAGTTAGCCCCTACAGACCCCAGGAGCATTGGACCACATGGTGGTCACATGCCCCGTGTGTCCTCTTCGGGTGTAAAAAGCTGCTGCTGCCTGAGCAGCACCACGACACAGCTGCCGTTGGTTATGCCCCTTCTGCCAGCAGCACAGGGACATGCTCCCTCTGGGTCAGAGATGGTATTTTCCACCCTGGGGATGGAAATGACCCTTATGCCAGTGCGCCCCAACCCAGACCCTGTCCCTGCAGAGCTGGGCGCCACCGATTTCTCCCCGGCAGTGTCTCTGCCTGCGGAACAGCCTGTGGAGCTGTGGATGTCGGAGCCTTTTGCTGTCTTCACCACAAATGCTGAGGCCTTCGTGGTGCCACCAGCCCAGGAGCTGGGGGGACTTGCCAAGGAGACGGAGCCCCCTGTGCCATCAGCCTTCGCCCTGAGCAGCTTGGATGGGGCTTGGACCTCTATTGCCCCAAGTGCTCGGCAAGGAGGTGACCTCGTGGGTCCTCTTGGGGCCCCTGGCTGCCTCAGCCCTGGTGTGAGAAAGTTTGTGCTGGATGGGGATGGAGAGCAGGGCAGCTGGAGGGGTGAAGTGTCAGCTCCCGCAGGCTGGGTAGATGGGGGGTCCTTCCCCACTGCCAGTGCTGCTCGGCAGCAGGTTCTCAATCCGCAGCTTGGCATGGGGCTTCCTCAGCTGGAGGACCTGGTGGCCCCATCCCTCCCATCAGCACCTGTGTCTCTGCCCTCTGACCCTGTACCCCAAGGCATATGGATACCAGAAGGAGGACAACATCACAAACACCCTGGTAGGTCTTTAATATTTGGTATCTTGGCGTAAGTCCTCTTCTGTAGGCAGAACTCATGCATGGTGGTGAGGATGAGGATGTATCTGTAACCTGCAGTCCTAAATTAGCAAATGTAATGCCAGCTGTCTGGGTGCAGGAGGCTTCCCACACAGTGGTCTTGTCCACAAAACCTTGGTTGGATGCAAAATCATCTAATATGAGCTGCTGCTGACTCAAACTGCATGGGGTAGGTGTAGTTGGAGTCCAGATGGGCCATGAAGGGCTGGACCCCCATGAAGGGGACTCAGCCCCTATTGCCCATCTGAGATGTGGCTATGGGGACTGAACTACAGAAATCTTGAAGTAGGAGAGGATTTGAAGCAGGGCCGTGTCTTCTGTGATCATTTGCATTGCTCCTAGAAGTGATATCTGTTTCCTGGTGCATAAAATAACTGCTGACCATGCGTTTCCTCTCTGCTTATGTGTCCTGACTTGCCAGAGCTGGGACCGCCCTGGACGATGGAGTACTTCCCTGTTAGGAGCTGCCACGTTGTCTTGCAGGGTGAATTTGGCTTGTTCTACCCTCCGCTGCACAGTGACATTAAAACCAACATTTGGTGCAATTGGACCATCTGGGCCGGCCCCCAGAAACACATCCTGATCTACATCCAGGGGTTTCAGGCAAGTGAAGGCTGTGATAAGAACCAGGATAAGATGATTTTCCAAGGGGTCTTGTCCAACGTGGAAACAAAAGTAGTGTATGCCTGCCACAACCGAGGTACTCTGATCTTTGCTACACAAGCTACAGCGGTCTATGTGTTACTTCTGTCAGGGAGCAGTTCCCTAAGCAGCGAATACAAACATTTTAAGGGACGGTATTATATATTCAGAGACCATGCAACTGTGGACTCTTCAAATGATACGATAGCTCCTGTCTGGGAAATCTCCAAGATGGATATCTCCAGCAAGGTCAGACACTCTCACGATCTCGAGGAAGGTGCTAATGGGGGCGAGCTCGGTCCGCTGGAAGATGAAATGGAGCTGGAAAGGAACCTTAGAGATGGCGGCACCAAGGGGAGAGGAGACAGTGAAGAGGTGTTGGTGGAGCCAGCTGCAGCCAGGGGAGACACGGGGCGAAACACCAAACTGCCAGTCCTGGATATTGTGGAGGGAGGTGTACAGCCGGAGCCTGCTCTGGTACCCACACCTGCCTGTAGCACCACAGACATCCCTTTGGAAGCACCCAGCAGCTCTGTGGGGCTCTTGGCTGCCAAAATCCTACCTAACCTGGCTCAGACGCACAGCAGCCTATCGGCAGTAGCCACTCCTGCCACCAGGCATTTCCGTGCACAGATGGTGATGGAAGAGCCATCGCTTAACACGAGTGTGATACCTTCTCCTCTCTACTCCTCTCCTGGCGTGACTGCTGAAGATACAACAATGCCAGGAGAAAGGCAGGAAGATCTCTTTGGTAAGGTCTTTGGGGTTATTTGATGCCTTACACTGCATGACAACCATTTCCAGTCAAGCAGCACTCCTAAGAGGCTTTATTTGTAGAGGTGACCTTTACTTCCAGTGTCCTGGCTCATGCAGTGGGACTTCCTTCCTTGAATACAGTAGGAATCTGGTACTTGAATAGACACAGGGTTATTTGTTGTAACATGAATATCTGAGATGGGGCCCTCTTAATGGGATGAGGTTGGTTCCAGGCTCAGTTATCCGTGGAGGACCTAGCCTCTCAGCTAGGACTTTACACCCAAAGGAGACTGCAGGTGCCCTTAGTGTCCAACAGCTCTGTCTTGCATTGCTTTCTGCAGCTGTAGCATGATGCTCCAAAGAGTTATAACTGCATTTGAGTGCCAGACTTTAGAGGGAGGAGGGGGAGAAAAGGGCTGGGTGTCTCCTATTGAAGTTTTAAGAACTGATGGTGGACTTCTTTCATAGAAGATTTAGCCGCAGGTATGCCTTAGTTTCTGCATGAAAGGAGAATTATTTTCTTTCCCCCGTGCCCAGCTGTTCTTGCCCCTTTGTTGTGGGTGTGGAGAAGTGCTGACTACATAGTTTTGCCATTGCTGACATCTCATATACAAGGCCAAAGCCTCTTTGCTCCATGAATGAACCAAGACAGCTCTGCTGGCTGCAGCTCGGGCAACTTCACAGGGTAGCACTTCATCCACTTTCAGAAATGGAAATGAGGTTTATTGAGGTGATTAATTTCTAATGAGCCCCTCTCACTGTAAAGGAGAACAGCTTGTATATACAGCTTGACTTTTGCTTTTGGTACAAAGAATCTAGAAAGGATTTGGCACATGGTGCTCTGACTGAAGAGACCCATAATTAATATACTTTCCCCTTACCTGCATGCCAAGGTCAGTAGCCTGAAACTTTTCCTTGCCCTGACAGATCTGGCTTCTGTTTTGGCATCCCTTGAGAATGATACTGCACTACAATCCCAGCACCATCCTGGAGGTAAGTGATGCAAAGATTTAAACAGGACTTAAAACACTGCTTTCATCCAAAAGCTTTTTTCAGTTTTGGCTGAGAAATTAGCTAGGGCTAATAGCTGGCATCTGCCTTTGACTAATGGATATGCTGTAGTAGATGTTACAGCAGAATGAAATATCAGTGCAAGTTTTTTAAAGCTGTGGCTCACTGAGAAGTCGTCTTCCTCTCTCCCCCTTAGTAGGTTTAGTGACCATTTTGTCATGGTCTCCAGTCCTCCAGGGATGTCTCCTGTACCTAATGCCTTAGAGCCCCTCACCTTGGGACATATATCTGTGCTTGGCCATGGCCAGCAGCCCTCCTGGGAGACATGTGGGTGGGGAGGGTGTGGAAGCACAGAGCTTGTCCGGGAACTCGGCACCGGTTGTGGGCATCTGTGGTGAAGTGGCTCCAAGTTCAGTGTTGGTGCTGTGCGTGGGCACTGACCACTACTTAAGTTGAGAAAGGAGTGGAGGATGCATCTGGAAGACTAACTTTGAGGATATCGGTGCAATCCCACAGCTGTATTGCAACCACTTTGCACATACCCTGGAGAACTTGAGTTAAGACACTAAACCTTATGTAAATGCTGGCTTGTTTGAATTTAAACATTACTTGCTGGCTATTTAAAGATGATTTTTTCTAATGTGAACAAGGGGATTGTAACCTCATTTCCCCAAATACACTCCACTGGGTATCTTAGAGCTACCTGCATCAGATACCTGGATAAGTCTTGCTCCTCAAACTGGGGAGAGGCAAAACCCATGTACATGACCATTAACAGCAAAGCAGCAAAATTCTAGGCTTATGTGATAGAAAGCAAACCACAAAGAGCTTGCAAAAAGGAGTCTCTGTAGAAGGGGGTTGAGTTTTAAACAGGAGAAATATTACTGAATAAATATTCTTTAAACAACGAATGATGGCAAATCCATGCCAGCCTGGATTCAGCCAGAACACAGCTTCATATCTAAGCTGATCCCAGATGAAACTGCTGAGATGGGCAAGTTTTCACTCTCCATCACAAAGTAAGGTGATACCTTTGGGAAAGGTAACAGCTAAAGAAACCTGAGGGCAAGCAGATGTACGCTAATGCTTTGTATACTTTTTGCTCCAAGATCATTTCCAGTATTCAGTGCTGAGCATTAGCTAGGGTTTGCTGTTAAGCCTCTGGAAATACCCATGTGGTGTTGACTTACCTGAGAATATCCTTGTGCTAGCTCTTCTGCTACTGTTGCTATCCTGGGTTAGCTCATTTAAGGAGCCCGTTTGTGTTATGTGAACTTCAGAAACATGTTAAGATCTTATGTCTTCTGGTAGATGTTCTGTTTGAAGTAACTATTGAAATCAAACACATGGACTGGGTCCCTCATGGTGGAAGAGAGCTCAGAAAGGATCTTCTTGAATCCATGAAGAGTCATGTAAGGCTGGGAATGGGGAGAAGAAAATCTGATTTTTTTTTTCCCAGATGTTCAGCTACCAGAGACCATGTCACATCCTTCATTTTGGTTAAAACCACATGAAGAGCTGGCACTGGAGTTGGTGGTTGTGCTGGTGGTCACCCAAGGCCAGTGCTGATGCCTGGCCCGGGTGCCTACCCACGGCCCATGGCTGGATGAAGGACTGAGCTGTGGCAGCCCCTCCAGGCACTCCACAAGCTTGAGGTGGTGGAAGGCACTGCAGAGACAGGGATGTGACCAGCCAAGGGCGTAACTCACCTTCAGGAACTGGGCAGCTTGTAGCCAGAGCTGAGAAGAGGGCAGGCACCTGAGCGTCTGCTTGCTGGGTGGCAAATATGCTGTATGCTGCTCTGCTCTGGTTTAACACCCAAGCATTCACAGGGAGCTATTGCCCTTCCTCTTCCCAAATGTCCATGTGCATTGGGTGAGCTGAAGATAAACAGATGGGAGCTGTTAATGCAGCCTCCTGGAGAAAAGGCTCAGAGCATGGGGATGTGGGACCTTGCATGTGTCCTAAGTGGTCTGAAAAGGGGAAGAGTGGTGGGAGGGAGAACTGAGAATTGGTCACTGCTAAACCTCTGCCTATAAAAACACCAAATCGGCATCGATTGCTCTGTTGCTTTGCAGATCCAGAAGAACCTGAAACTCTCCACCAACAAAGTAAATGAAATAAAGTTAAAGGAAATCAAAAGGTAGGGTTGATGATCCACCACCAGCTTGGTAGGTGCAGCTTTGCTGTAACCTCTAATACATCCTTGGGTAGTGGTTTGTCCTGGCTTTGCTCCTCTTCCTTCTGCAAAGACCTGCTGTGTTCCTATCCTGCAATATGTACCTTGTCCTTAAAGCAGAAAAATGTCTCTTCCATAGGGAAGAGATAGTGAAACTGCATGTTTAGTGCTGCCTAAAGTCTTTATAGGTCTGCTAGGTGGGATGTCTGAATGGGCTTTCATAGCATGGTCCTGTCTCATGTGGGGTCTTCCCTGCCCACAGGGTGGGCAGAGACAACCTGCTGCTCACCTTCTGGCTCCACCTGAGGCCAGAGGAGAGGAACCTGTCTCTGGTCCTGCGGTCGCAGCTGCAGGAGCTGCTCAGCACATCTGCAGGAGTGGAGAGGCCACGGCTGGTTTCGCTCTTTGTTGAAGGTACGGGCTCCCTGCCATTCACCGGGATAACTCATTTTATGCCCAGCCTGACTTGATTTATGGCGTGTGTGTGTGGTGAAGGCTGCTGTTGATGGGTTGGGAGAGAGATTTAGGGCAGCCTTCTCGTGTCTCTCCCCTCGCCACAGACGTGAACGAGTGCAACCTTGGCCTCTGCGGTGAGGCGGCCGACTGCTTCAACGGTGAGGGCACCTACCTGTGTCGCTGCAAGAAGGACTATGAAGATCGCTCCCCTACGAAGTCTGGCACGCTGTGCGTCCCTGTGCCCCGCTCGGGTAGGAGACAAATATTTTCCCCCATGGTCATGGGGCTGGAGAGGGAGGGTGTAATTGCATGTACAGGGACTGTGCAAATGACTTGCATGCATGAGCCAATCGTTTGTACAACCTCTGAGCCAGCTACTGGCATGAGCTGTGCAAAGTGCTCATATTTAGTTGCCCCTTGCTGTGTAAAGTGAGTACTTCACGGTAAGTGCCTGGCTCCTCAACTGCAACTCTGCTTTCGCTAACACGCATTAAATCTGGTGCTTAAAAACAGCACCACTCCTGACACACTGGTGGTAGCTTCAGATATCTGGGTCTGGCAGGGCAAGAATATTTACTATATCTCTGCAGAGACATTCCTAGCTGGCTGTCACTTAAAAGCCCCAAAACAAACAAGCAAGCAAACCCTTTGGCTGTGGGAGTCCTTCTGGACTTGTGCTGAGGTATTAGGGAGGGAGGAAGAGTGAAGCTGGGGCAGCAAGTCTCTAAGGCATTATAGGTATCTAAGTTAGGAGGCTAACGTTATACTTGGAGGCGAAACAGCCTTTCTCTAGCCCTTGGCAGATTCTGAGGGCATTAGCCTAGATGGGCAGCCAAAGGGTCACCTGCACTGGTTAAGTAGGTAGGACTTGCTGCTAGTTTGGCACTTCCAAGTGTGGCTCCAGTTTGGCTCGGCTGGCTTTTCTCCAGTTGGCTGCGGAGCGTTCCTAGCCGGATACCTTCTCTCCACTGCCAACACTGGTGCGTGCGAGCTTTTACCCACCAGCTCCCCTGCGTCTCCTGCCCTTTGCGGCTTGGCTTGAGCTGCTATACGGTGACTGCGGCCAAGGGTGATAGCTGAGTTACTATAACTCTGACTACTATAATGCTATAATTCCTGTGATCAGCAGATTTGGTCACCCCTTCAGAGGGCCCTGTGGTTTCCTGTGATACCATGCAGGTCTTGGCAAGAAAGACCTAACAGCATCTCCCAGCTTGAGAAATAGCAATATTCTGGAGCGTGTACATAAAATTTCACCAAAACTTCCTTTTTGTTTCAGTTTGAGGTAACATCGCATGACATCACTTTTCCACAAAGCTTCCAGTTATCCAATGACAGTGACAAAATGTTAAAATGTTGGTCTTTGGTTGCAAATGGTTTAGACATCTAACAGCTTAAGTGTACCTGAACATGAATTCATAACTTGTTTTTTTTATCCATGCTCTCTGTTCCAAATTCATCGATCAGTTATGCAGTTCAAGCCTATCCAGATTGTCTGGATATTATATTTGTATATCTTTTTATAAAAAGTTTTTATCTCAGATCAAGCAAATGGTCTGCTTTGGATTGCAATGAGCATGGCACCTCTGATTTTAGCAGAGCATGAATTCATGAGCAGTTTTGCTCCTTGGAGGCTCTGCTGAGAGATGACACCATGCCCCCTTCTCTTCCAGGGATCAGCAGCTTCTTCCGCCACCCTGAGGTGCTGGTGGGGGCTGCTGTTTCCTTAGGACTGGTGCTGCTGGTGGGCATCCTGTGTGGGGTGGTGAGGCGACGGCGCCCTGGCAGGGATCCCTGCCCTGAGGAGCTGGGCGCCCGGCCTGGTGAGGAGCCACCAGCGGCAGCAGTGATGGAGCTGAGCCACCTGGGCGACTGCCTGCGCCTCGAGCCCTTCCAGCTCAAGGTCCGTGCACGGCCCCCGGACTGGATCTCTCGAGCCCGCGCTGGCCAAGCCTACGGGGTCTTCATTGAGCAGGAGGAGAGCCTGTGACCAGCCAGCGAGGGAGGACAAAGCTCAGAGCAATGAAACATGAAAACGAGATGCCAACAGAAGATGTGCTTGGGCAACTAACCTGTATTTCTGGGTGCCTGAACTTGGAGTCTCTCCAGTTTACCTGTGCAGTCTGGGGATTGCCGGCTCCTGCCTTCCCCTGCTGACACATCTCTTTACAAACCCTTCTGGTGTGTTTTATGGACCACAAATATTCCACAGTCTTCCTCGTGATTTTTTTTTTTTTAATGCTTGCTTTGCTTTCCAAGGCCAAGTGCTTGCTCTCAGCTAGGTGTTCTCTCAGCTTACCCTGCCTGAGGTCTGCTCACAGCTGTTGTCATGCTATAACTAAATGCTTTTTTAAAAAATAAAAATAAGATGTTTCAGTACTTCAGTGTAACCTTTGGTTCCTTAAATTAAGGTGGTTCTTGCATCTCTGCTCAGCACCAAAACCAAACCACTGGGCTGCAGCAAAACACAGCTGTTTCCAGCTTGCCCCCAGCTGCAGGCTTGCGACTTTGCTCTGAGTTGGGAGCATTTATATATGAGCAACTTTTTTCTTTTCCCTCCAGAGAAGTGTAGGATGGGCTTAGTGGCAAACGTCCCACTGGAGGGCAGTGTCTGCCACGAAAAGCTGGTCACTGCGAGCCGGACTACCTCTCACTGCTGTGCATGGGGGCTGCAGTGCTTTTCCCTCTTTGTCCCCCCCAAAAAGCATCCTCCCTGCTTGCGGGTTCCCTCCAGGAGCGCTGCCAAACTGCAGCGTTGTCTCTGTGCGAGGGCCCAAGAGCGGGTTTTGGAGGATGCTGGTGCCTGGGTGTTGCCTCCCTTGGTGTAGCCACCAGTTCTCAGGGAGCATTTCCTGCGCAGGGTTTGCAAAGTAGCTTGCAAACAGGAGACAATTAAATGCAAATGTCCCCCCGGGGGGCGGATAAGTGGGGGCAATTCTCCATCCCACAGCAAAGGAAACCACCAGTGGATCCTGAGGTGCACAGAGTGGGCTTGTTTCCCTGCAGAGGTCAAAGAAAGCAGCAGGGGCTAAATAATGCTGCTGTTTCCTTGGGGAAAGGAACTTTTCCAGACCAGTGGGAATTTGGCAGGAAAGAAGTGGGTGTTGGTCCCTGCTCTGGTCCCCCTGCCTTGAGCTGAGTCCTTCCCTGGGGTGCTTCCTTCAGAGCTAGTTGCGAGAGGATGCCAAAATTAGGCATGTTTCTTGCTGAGCTCCCTCAGGCAGAGCTGCCGGAGCCGGGACCCTTGCAGGAGCTGGTGGCATGGGAGCACTGTGTTTTTTTGGCTGGGCAGGGAGAGGCTGGGAGGTGCTGACAGCAGCTGCCTGCAACAAGAGGTTTATTGGTGATTAAAAGCACATGCACCTGTCTTAAGGGGGAAAGAAGCCACAACAACCTGCCCCCACCCCTGTTTCCCTTAACCTTTTGATGCAGGTGCAGGAGAAGCTACGGGCTTGGGAAGAGGTGTGAGAGGGATTGGGAATTGTGCTGTCAAAGCGGAAAGTCCAGGTAAGGAGCTTCCTCTGTGGGGCAACTCACCTGGAAAAAGAGCCATAATCCTGCTGCCGCCGGAGAGGAGCAACCTGCGCTTGGCTGTGCCGCGTGCAGCTTTATCCAGGCAAGACAGGAATAATACGGGATCGTTTGAAAAATAAATGCACCTGCTCCTTCCCCTCCAAAGCCTGACCTGCCAGGGCATGCCGAAGCCGGGGCCGTGTAGCGCACAGGTCCAAAACGTGCCTTTTTCACGCTGTGGCTTGCGCAAGGTGCACTGGTCCTGGGCAAAATCAGCCTTTTTTTTTTGCAGCGGGCCTCCTTCTTGCAAGCGTTATCGCCAAGCTGCGGCAGCACGTGCAGCGATCTCGGAGAGTCTGTGATGAGCTTGGAGCGACCTTGCCGTCAGCTAGAAACGTGTATTTGAGGGGTAGAAAGTTTCCCACTTCATGGCGTGGGGGCAGATGCTCTCCTTACGCAGCAAATGAGCCCACGCGTGTCCGAGGGGGGAATTTGGGCACTGCAATGATGCTTGCCCGGGTGTGGGCCGACGCCTCGGCGCGCTGCTGCACGGGTGCACGTTTCTGCCCCGGGCCAAGGGCCTGCCGAGGCGCGCGGCCGGCGCGAAGCAGCTCGCCGGCGGTGGGCAAAGCCAGATTTCCTGGAAGGAGGCAGCAGCGCACGCTGCGAATTGGGTCGGTTCCCAGAGCATCTTAACTCTCAAGTGATTAGCTGTTAATTATTAGGCTAGAAATTACTTAATAAATGAGTATTCTTCCCGGCACCTATTGTGCCACGTGACATCTGCCAAGCGCCATGAAATGCAAGTAATTACGGTCGCAGAAAGGTAGTTATAACTCGTACTCCCAATTCTGGTGCTTGGTCCACTGTTTTATCCCCCCCCCCTTTTTTTTAATTTTTAAAATTTTTTTTTGCTTTGCGAAGCTGCAATGGTTAAAAACAGAAGGAAGGGCTCACGCTCCTGCTGGGGTAGTTCAGTTCAAAATGTTAGTGACCTAACTGTGTTTATGCCTCTGAAGAGGGAGAGGTGGTGTCTCTTAACTGAGATCATCACGATACTGGTGCCGCTATGTGCTTTTTGGACCTGCCCTTGAAATCAGTCAGATTTAGCTGTGGCTTGTGTCACTTTGGGTCTTTGAGCTTTACATTTCTTTTCCCCCAGTTCTTGTTGGTCTTGGTGGTACTTGGCTGCAGGACAGTGTAATCGTGGGGTTTGGATGTTTTCAGCGATTTTTCTGTGCCGCGTGGTGATCCGGGCTGGCTTCCAGGCGGAAGGGGAAGGAGAGATGGGGAGTGGAGCAGAAGAACAGCTGCATGTGGTTCAACGCTGTTTGACATTAAGTGCAACAGCTGAAATCCATTTAGGAGGTTTTCTGGCATCGTGAGCCCGAGTGCCTCTCCTCAGGGCAGGCTGTACACGCAAAGAGATATTGCAGTAAAGATGGGGTTCATGACGTTAACTGTAGTGTGATTTTGGTCTTAGTGTCCTACAGTTAAACTGAACTATCACAGGGACAATGTGCAATTTTATCCCAGGATTTCCACGTTCCTTTATATGCTCCTCAAACCTTGCCACACTCTCCTCCTCTCCCTGCCACCAGCAATCCAGCAATGCTGATAGTGCAACCTGCAATATTGCAGCTTCTTTTGCACCCTGGAGACAAGGCTAGCTCACATAATGGAAAAGATTTAAAGTGTTCTTTTTTGTTTTTGTTTTTTTTCTGAAGCAGATGCTCAACGTTTTCTAGCAATTAAATCTCTTGGGGTGTATTGCTGTACTTTGGAAAGTACTCTTCGGTGGTATTTCAGTTTGCTAGATGATGCATAGCTTTAAATTCTGGGTCCGCCCGCTCTTGATTTCTCCCAGCTGTAGAGGAGGTGGGAGATGATCTGGTTTCTATTCCAGCTGTCCCCCCCCATATGTTCCAAGGCTTCGGGGTGCTAACGGCAAAGACGCGAGCTCTGGATATTGCTGCAGGGGTTTCTTACGCTGCTAGCAAGAGAAAAAGCTGGCCTGCCCCTCTGCTGGCAGGTGACAGAATAGATGAGATTTCCGACAACCCTTTTCCCTAAAAAGTTGCAGGCAACAGCATCCGCGTGAGTGCTGGCAACGGGATGGAGGCCTCCCTTTTCGCCACCGTTTCCGAAGCGATCCTCGCGCAGCACCCCGGGCGCGTGCCTTCCCTGAAGCACCCCCTAAAAGACCTCTCCGTGGCCCCTTTTTTCCAGTCTCGGCTTATCACTGTAATATTTCATGCTTCACGGTCCTGGAAAAAAAAAATTCAATATTCAAGAACAAAGTAATCCAGAGCTTTCCTTCCTTTCAGCCGTTTGTGTCCTAGGGCTGTCCTACCTCAATGACCCAGTTTTTATTGTGGCATTTCAATGCACAAATGCATTTCACTGTTGCTGGCTGCTGCCAGCCTGGCTAATCCTTTCGCTGCTGCCTTATCAGTGTTTTTGTAATTCGTTTTTTTTTTTTGTCCGTTCTACTTTCACAGCTTTTAGGGTTTTTTTTCCCCACCCCCCACAGGAGGAAATCCACGGCATCACCTGGGTTCGCTCAGTCTGATAGCTGCTCGTATACAAAGCTGGGCAGGTGGTTAATACCAGGAGCCCGATTTAGGCAGCTGCCATCGTGTTTCCTTCAGCTGGGGTAGAGGGCAAATGTGATATTGTCCCAAGCTGACAACCCAGAAACATTCCCATTAGCGATGAGGCTGGTGAAGGCGCGGGGGGCCTCGGCAGGACCCCATCCCCTCGCCTGCAGAGTGCAGGGCAGCCGGAGGGGTGGAGGGGATTGGCTTTGTATTTGGGGACTATACGCGTGTATTTTTTCAGACACAGAGTACGAGTCATTTATTAGCACTTGAGACTTACTATTTCTTGTGGAGTGATTCCTTAAAAAACCCAGACTGCTGGGCAGTCCCGTGTTGCCCGCTGCCTCTGCTCCTGACCAAGGGTCTGTGCATCTCCCAGGCTGGAGGAGACATCGCCCGATGGCCAAGCTACCCGTCCTCCTGAGACCCCCAGGGCATCCCGAGTGCCCATCCCCGTTTTGATTTTTGAATTCTTTCAATGAGGGTTGAGAGATGCTCCTGGAAACTTTACCTGCAGCCCGCCTGCGACGCAGACGGAGGCTATTTAATCCTTTTCCCCTGCACGCGAGCATGCTCTCCGCGAGGTACCTTCTTGCGGTGGGCAACTGCCCCCAGGCAACGGGCATCGCCTATGGGAGCTGGCGCCGGCAGCCGTGTTTTCCGTGCCCTGGATCACCACCAGTTTGACCCCCGTTGGAGGGTACTTCTACCTGAACAGCAACCCGCGAAAGTCGGATTTGGTTCCTAAACAGATGTATAGGCGTCTTTGATCAGTCACGAACTTGCAATTCAAAGTGCCGTCAGTCTTTTTAAACAGTTCTGGCTTGGGCTTTTGGTTGAAGTCTGAACTAAGCAACGACGAGAAATCATGTGTTCTGTGCCCAAATCATGGCTTTGTTTTGGCTTAATTCTTCATATTCTGCTTATTTTGTGCGACTGTTGGAAGATCCTTGGCAAAATACTTTTTTTTTTTTTTTATCTGTGTTTTTATGCATGCCCTGCCAGCCACGCAGAATCTTTTTGAAGAAGCAGTGACCTTCGAGTTTTCCAGGATTTGAATTTCAAAGTGAAGCCATCTTTTTAAGACTAGTCTTCCAACTCTACTCAGCTGCTTTCAGTAGGGAGCATTTCCAGCATTTTGGGTTGTGGTATGATTTCATTTCCAAGTGAGGTGTTCTCAAAAAGACAAAACAACCCCCGTGTGTTTCTCTGGCTATTTTAGCTGTTGACCTTTAAATGAAAATACTTAAGTCATAAGCAGGTCCAGGTATCTTCTGATGTGCTCTTGCAAATTTTAATCTTGTGATAAATTCTACATTTCCTGTGCAAAAGTCTCTGTGGTCAAGGACAAAATAAAAGGAGAACAGATTTTCCAGCCAAAATCCTTTTCGCAGTTCAAATGAGATCAGCGACACTGACCGATACAGATCATTCAGGACAGATACAAACAATATATTCCTCTTTAAAGCAACTGGGGATCAGTAGTTGCACGCGATGGGAGTTTCTGCGCAAAGCTGTAGTCTGTCAGAAGCTTTCTCTGTGCCAAGTAATACAAAATAAATCCTCCTGGTGTTAGCTGTACAAGTGACTGGAAATATTTGCGGTATATCCTTAGAGCGGGGTTTGAACAAACTGAAAACATGAGAAGTAAATACAGTTCCAGCATTTTTGCTTGAATCTTTGACTCAGAAATGGCACGGGTCTACCAAAAAGTGAATAAAGAAGGGTCTTTTTGATCCCGTCAAGAGCAATAACAGCCTCTTTCACCGGCCGCGGGAACTCCTCCCCTAGCACGGGATGTTCAAGGCAGCCCTCGAGGAAGTTGCTAATACTTCCGAAATTCACAGGGGAAGCCGTGGGTCTTTGCATGCTCACGCTTGCTGCTGCCTGCCAGGTTGGCTCTGTGTTTTCCTCTGCAGCTTCTCTGTTGTGCTCACGTGTCTTGGCGAGCGCATGCTTCCCAAGTACGATTTGCTATGACTTTCCAACTTTGGATCGTCTGAAGTAGAAGGTGCTCTTTGCTGCAAAAGTTGCATATATCCCACCATATATGTTGGTGGGATAATGCATTTCCTCTGAATCCCTGCAAAATTTCCATCCAGTAACTTAGCACACTTATTTCCTTTTAATAAATCCTCTGCTTCATGTACCCCGGGGGCTCCTTCAGTGGCATCTATCAACATATTCATTTTCCCTCAGTGTGATACTTCTTGAACCTACTTATAGTTTCAGTTTTTCTTGGTCTTACCAGCTGACCCTGATATACCACGTTGCCTGCCTCCCACAGAAGATCTCTTTATTACCTTTGCTTTATTTGAGGCACTGAACAAAGTCCTTTTTAATTGCTGCCATCTGATCTTTGTCCCGGAGAAGCAAAGTCTGTTTTTCAAAATAAATGATCTCTTGAGCCTTACCCAGCTATCAAATATTACTACTGAACTATCTTATCAGCCTGTGTAATGGTGCCGATGCTACCTGCTTCATTAACTATTTAAAGATTAATGCTAAATCTCTTCTAGTTTATAAGAGACAAGAGCAAGAGTAAAACGCATGATCTCATTCCTCTGGGTACGATTCTTTCAGCTATGTGAAGGAGTGACTTGTTGCTATAGAAAGGTTACTGCTGCACCCTCCTCCTTCGTCTGTTGTCCGTTTTTTATCAAATGTGTCCCTTATTTCCTGCCGGCTTTATCAGATCCGCCCAAGTAGGGTATATAATTGAAGCCTCTTCCAAATTTAATTTCCCCTTCTGGGAAGCGCTGCAACTATTTAACAAATTCCTCCTACAAAGTTTATTTCTGGCAAGGAACACATGCCGAGCTCAGGTATTAACCACTCCGCAGCTGCGCCCTTCAGTACACAATTCTCTTCAAACTGATCGTTAATCTAAAAAGGCACATTTTAAGGTAATATGCCCACTCCTGATTTCTTTTCTTCAATTAAAGGAACTGTGTGTTGATATAAATTTCCTTCCAAATCAACTGTTGGCCTTTCCTGGCAATAAACCTGATGGAGTCCAGCACCTGGGGAGAGGGGGGTCATTCTGTACATAGCTTCCCCCCTCTTCTCCTAATGATACCATCTAGGCTTTTGCCATTCAGAGACCTTGCTTGTGAAGGAAGAGCTGTTGATAGTTACCTAGATTATTGCAAAATGTGTTTTGTGATTCTCTGCACAAATCCTAGTGCGGCAAAAAGCCCCTACTGGACAACTTGTGTTCAAAGTCGTTTTGATGTTAACTTGATTTTAGTCAAAAAACTTCCATTGCAATGTCCTGTGTGCCCAGTTTCCCTCCCTTCACCTTAGTTTCTATGTATTTTGTAGAGGGGGGTAAAACCCACCAAAACCCATCAATCCCCAAACACCTGCTTTGTTGAATCCTAAAATCTAGTATTCTCTCTGTGGATGCTTTGCACTGCGGGACAAGGATGTTACTCCTGTTATGGGTCACCACACGTGATCCTGAGCAACAGGAGGAAGAAAATTTAGAGAGGATTCCTAGCTCTGGCTACGCCCCTTTGAAGTTCTCCAGTAGCTTTTGTTGCTTCCAACCTGTTCTGACAATTACTCCTTAACTTCATTAAAATACAATAAAACTTTCCTATTTTTCTTTCTAACATTAATGCCATCATTATTTCTTTACTCTGCCATCATTATTTCTTTACCCTTGATGCTAAAAAGTTTCTCCACTTATTTTCTGATTACTACTTTTTGTGCAAGCACCTTCTCTAGTTTTTCCCCCTTTTCTTCCCCTCCTTATGGAGTCCACTCAATTTCCTTTTTCTAATTATGCTTATCAAAAGTTTCTGTTCTGAAATTCCTTTTGTATGTCTCAATTTTGGCTGTTACAAGTGACTAGTATATTTTATGCTTGTTTGAATTTGCATTAGTTCATCTTGGAGGCTGAAGGAAAGTTTCAGTGGAAATCCCCATTTGTTGTGGGTCTGTCTTCCCGAGTGCTACTGTAATTTTCTTTGCAGCTGTAGACACTGAATATGAGTGCTAGGTGCTTTTAGGCTTACTTCATAATTAAGTGTTTAGGCTGGTAATGATGAAATTCATCAAAGCTACCAGCTCTGTTAGGAAGCCTGAGAAGAGGCAATGGATCTTGGGTTTATCAAATACGTTGCTGACGCTTTACATTCCAGACTGGTTTCCATCTTCACCATTTCAAGACAACTCTTTATTTCTAACAGTGTTTCTCTGAATCCTCTTTTCTCTATCACTTCATTTATGTTCTCTGTCCAGCAGTAAGGTGTTTCCCTGTATCTTTGGCTCTTGATAATTTTCTTGCATGGTAATTTGATTGTTCAAGCCCATGATTTCCTCATCACTAAAAGCTAAAATTTGATTTTTTTTTTTTTTAAGTGAGTTGTGTTTCATGGCCTTAAACCTGGAGGCCAGCTCCTTGTTGTATTGGTGTATGGCTGACTTTTTTCAGCTTTGTGATTTTTTGCCTGGCTTGAATGTTTTATTTGATGTATTTGGCATCAAAGACCTCCCCACACACCGCACTTAATCTTACAAAAGGGTTTCATGCCTTAGTTTTTTTAAGGTGATACAGGAAAGAAAACCAAGGGAGTGACATTCTCCAGTTAAGGGAAGAGACTGGATTAACAGAGGTATATCACTCTCAGAGCTCAGGCTTTCTGTACCACCTTAGTGTACCTCTGTGCTAATCCCCCACAGCAGACTTCTTGTAAAGGGAGTGGGCAAGCCACACGCAGAGCCAAAGGGACAGTAACTGCCCTAGTGCCCCTTCTAAGCTGTCCCAGTGCTTGTCCTGTCAATGAACTCACAGGCAGACTCGTATAGCAGGGGAACGTTAAGAAGAGATATGGCCTTCTCCAAATCTGTATCTTCTCTTGGACAAACTATGGGAAGGCACTGAAAACTAGCAGTTCCCAACTTCCTTGCTGCATCATTAGCCTGTATTTCCACGGCACACAGGCTCTCTTAGTGGTGGAGGTGAGCTCCTTGAGGTCTATCACCACATTTGAGCAGGAAAAGGCTTTATGGCTAGAAAGGCATTAAAATATCTGAGTTACATTTCACAATCACTGGAGAAAATAGGCTCCAAAGTGCTTGATGCTTCTGTTCGGCCTGTCAGGACCCATTACGCTGTTATCTAAATGTTATTGTAATGGATCCTGCCAAGCTTCTCATGTAGTTGATCAGCCCTAGCCTTGACACTCTGCAGTAGCATAACTGTGGTTGACATGACAATATGTGTGACGTTCTCGTATTGCATCAACTAAAGATGTTTTTACAAGGTGTTCCTGATGCTATAAATGTGCTTTTCAAAAGATGCAACTTCTGCTTAAACCTCACTGTCTCTCTTGCAGACATCGAATGAGGGGCTCCAAATGTTTTAAATTAACTGCTAAGAGGTTCTTAGAGTCTCTCTTACAGAAATCCCTCTCTTTTCTGCACCATAGTCAATCCTGTTGTTGGCAGAGCAAGTTGGCTTTTTTAAAAACAAGAGTACCTGCTTTGGTAAGATATGGTTTACAACAACAAAAAGAAAAAGAAAGGAAATTTAGTAGAATGAGTTGTACCTTTCACTCATGGATTTAAAAAAAAAAAGTTTGGGCATAAAACAAAGCTAACACTCCTTTGTTTTCACTAGAGCTTCTATAAGCTTCAGCATACAATAGCTTTCAGCACACTGCACCTTTTTCACATTATACCCATCTCCCTTTACCTTCCTTTGAGCAGTCCAGATGCTTGTGCCAGCCCTAACAACTACCAGTACCTAACTACTCCTGTCCTGCTGAAAACTGAAAGGAATCAGATGAAAAATTTATTTTACTTTTGATCCCTATCCCTCCTTAATAGGAAAAGTGAACTTTTAGCCATTACCAAAAATGAAGAAGATAGACCAGATCTTAATACACAAAACAGTAATGAGAAAACCTTGGTATATCTACTAAGTTGAGGGAACCAGGCTCTGCCCTTCAGTAATATAAACCATTTTTTTAATGGCTATAATTTTGTTAATATCTGCTTAGTGCATTCTCCACCTGAGAAAATTGCACCATCCATTTTGAATGGCTTGATAGCTAAAATTCTAGCTATGCCAAAGAACAGGAGCGTGGGAGTTATGAACAAGGAATACCTTTAAAACTCCATTCCTAGTTTATTAGCAAGGAATTCCCAGAGCTGAAGGTATCTGAAAAACCACCTCTGAAACTCTGCTCTGTTTCCTGTCTGGTCACTGGCATCTCTACTGTTCTGGCTGGGCCTCAAGATTTCTTGGGCATGGTTTATTTTTGTTTGTTTGGGGTTTTTTGCTTTACTAAGACACCAGAGATTAAATATGTGCAACATATCCAAAAGGATAGAGAGAAACTGATAAGAAAAAAAGTGTATTAAAAATTTATTGTTTAAAAAAATAAACTGTGCAAATAGTTCTGTTTTTTTTTTTTTGAACACAGCACACAGCTTTGTAAAATGTAAAAAGTACCAAATCCATTCCATAGGTACTCTACCCAGTAACAGTCTACAAATAAATTGGTCAACTCAGCCAGCTATATAACAGGCTTCAATTTTTCTTGTGGAGTGGAGCTCAAATCTTTGTGGTCTAATGTTGGCCATGCTGGCTGTCAAGCAAGATCTATTTTTTTTTTAATGTCTCTGAAGTAGGAAGGTCAAGAATGACCCAACAAAATGGAAATGCAGCTGTAGCAGCAAGAGGCATGCCTCTGGTAACTACTCAGGCCCTCAGTGCAGATCCCCAGCCAACAGTTGTTGGGAGAACTCCTCAATATGGGCCCCTAGCTGGCACGGAGAATGCACCTTCTTCTCTTCCCGGGCCGTAAAAATTGGGTACAGGGTGTTCCTCCAGCTGGTCAAACTCATTGAGGCGGAAGTGAGCTGCCAGTTGGTTTACCATTTTTTTCAGGGCGAGAAAGGCTGCAATGACTTGGAAGGTGAGGAATAGAGCAAAAATAATATTGACTGCTCGTTCCAGCGGCTGGATTTTAAGGCCTTCATTGAACAGCAAGAAGAGAATTATAGGCAACTGCAGTAGAAGACTCAGAAGCCAAAACCCAGCCAGCTCAGGGACCTGCAACAGGAGGACATCAGTTACTTAAAAACTGGCAGATGAAGCAGAAAAAATACAAAATTTTGTGGATAAAACCCACATTTTTATCTTTCAAAAGCCAGCACATAATGTGAAATGGTGAAGTGAGGTGGTTTAACATTTCCATATACAGTGTTTTTAACAGTACTTATTATCTTAAATCTTAAATCTCTTAGAGGAACTGGCAGACCATTTTATTTATATTTAATCCCCATTAAGTTCTCCTGTACAAATTAATATGTATGAAAGGTAACATACCTTCTCCTGGAGATTGCCCATGTATCCCAGGTAGAGCCGGATGACCTCTATTAGAGATGCTAGGATGATGACTGTGACCACGATGAACTTGTAGTAATCTGACAAGACTGGATACTAGAGGGAGGAAGAGAGCAAAAGATTTTACCTAGCTATTTCATAATGTGCTATCTTTGGTTAAATGAAGACACTGTATGCTACTGTAAGCTGACAGTCTTGTATTGGCTTTCAAATGTTCTTGGAACCTCCAATTTCAAGCAATTCCCACACAAACCTACTAGGTTCTAACTCCAGTGAGCTCCACCTCTGTACTAGGAGCTGTCTGATCAGACACATATTAAATCTGTCAGCCATTACTTTCCTTCTGGACTCACCTTCAGCTGTAGCATGACAACAGTGCTGAGCCACCAAAGTGGGAAAAAATAAACGTTGAAATAGAGGGACATCTGCAGTGGTAAACTGGAAATGATTTCATTATCTGTAGATAGAAAGAAGTCTTCATCACTCCTAGTTTGCTCCAGACTTCCCTTCACTAAGGATGGCAGAAAGATACTGCTCCATCTTAGCTTCAGGCAGGGCATTAGCACTGACCTCAGCCAAATTAAATATTAAGAATGGTATTTTCAGAGATCTAGAGGAAAAACTCTGCCCTATCTTGGGTTACACCATTTCCCAGGATCTAATATAAATTTCAGCTCACAGGACACAGAATTGTGATCCCTTTGTTATAAATTCAAATCAAGTGTTTGACTGTGGAGGAAATCATAAGCTACCAGCTAATCAACAATCTCTGAACTAAATTGATAGGCTTAGTTCAAGTAGTAGTGTATCCTGATATTGCAGAAATAGTAAGTGGCAATTTTATTGTTGTTCTTAAGAAAATGTCCCAAGTTTAAATGAATACATACTGGATTATCCTTATTTTGTAGCTGACCTTCCTGGGTAGGGACTTGCTGCTAGAGAGCAGGTTTGCATTGGCCACTCTCCATTTTGAATCATAGACATTTGAATACAGAGTAACATTGCAAGAAGACAGTAATTCTTTTAGTTCTTTGAAGCCAACAATTTGTTGTACGTATCAAACTTATCCTTTAAAGTCTAGAGAGAAGGAAATGAGTTGAAAATGCAAAGAAAAACAAATATTGAACTGTATAACACTATGCAGGCTGTAAATTCTATATTTAGGACTTAACCATAGATTTAGAACATTAGACTCAAAACAAGGAAAAACTTACATGGGCATCCCAAGAGAATCGTTTGTTCTTAATGGACTAAATTTTATTGCCGTAGTCTAGTTAACTGATATTGCATCCAATTTACTTTAATTACCAAGCCTCATTTCTCACGTTTTCCCCAAATGCAGTTTGCAGACAAATCTTCACTTGGTACTATTGGTGCAAGTTTAGAAAGTTTTCACTGTGAGCTGCTGATTTGGACCTGTTGTTTTGTATGCAAGTCCTGCACCCCAGTTTACCACAATGGTGACATTCAATTGAAATTTAGACTGTCAATCAGCCACGTTTTTTACTTTTGACTTCAGAACCACCTCTCTTCTGATAATGCCATCTCTTTTCAAATCTTCCAACCATTCTCATACCTGTCTTTGTTCCATCTCAGTCTGTCATCCCTGTTTCCAGTCCAGCCACATGCAGCCTGGTACAGTCCGTTCCAGAAGTCTTTATGCCAGTTGCAGAAGTGTTCATGGTAGCTACTGAACTAAGTGGGAAGGGAGGAGGATTTGGGGACAGAACTGGGACAAATCTTAAGGGTAGGGTGTGATGGGCAAGGACTTGTTATACTGAAATAGAAGGTGCAAGACAACCAGTATTTTTTTAATAATCCCATTTTTAAATATCAACACTCTCCTACATCTGCAAAGAAATGAAAAATCTATAGGTACCTCAAAGCAGTTTGACTAGCTACCTAAATTTGTCCCAGTAACTGTCAGCTGTTCTAATGAATCAATCTCCAAATACCAGAACTAGGGTACTAATCGTGGATTTTAGAGGGCACTGAGATACAATTATAAAACGTTGTTTTATCTTTCAGAAAATGAGACTATCTAATTCTAACTAACTGTGTTTCTGTTCCATATGTATTAGATGAAAATTTAATGGTTCATAGCCATGTTATTTAAAAACAGACAGAATGTTTTACATAGTTTTAGGTCTTAGTGACATGGCATTCATACTGGTTGGTAACAACTTCTCAAGTTTTAAGACTGTGTTTTGGATGAATGTTTAGCAATATAAGCCAAATCTAATTCTTCTTTCTGCCCCTAAATTGAACTACTGTTTACTTTTTGGGATTATAAAAATATGTAGAAATGCGAGAGAGTAACCTAGTGGCTAATTCTTTGGTGCTGGGGCAACTCACTAAGGTATATATGTGTAAACTTAAGATTTGAAAACAGGACTTCAAATAGGTTAAAGGTCCATTTGCCATTGGTTTTGACATTCATGTAGAAGTTTTCATGAAAGAAAAGGTAACAGAAATGCGTAAAAATAGCAGCTATGAAAAATGTCTCAGTGTTGTTTGGTAGCTGTAACAAGGAATCGATCTGACTAAACTAGGAAGCATTGGCACTCTAACTATACCAGTGTAACTACACCAGCAACATGGGGTCTCTTTATCTTGAAATCCAAATAGCTTTTTGGTTTATTTTATCACCTTGGGATGGACTTATGAGTTGAAATTCACATGTTAACTTATATGCATATAACCCTCCTGTGTAGATGGACTTTTTATGACTCCTGTCCCTCTAAAGGTATGAAAAAGGGGGTATGTTAGCCTGCAGGTTTCACCGGCAAGGTGACAAAGTTATGGGTCCTTATTGATAGAGTTGGAAGAAGAGAGAGAAAAGTGGCATATTGAAGGTTTGAGTTTTTGCTTGGTACATCTCTTTCTGCTCTAAGCATCTGATGTCGTAACTTTGTGCCAGACTATTGAGCTTAAAACAATAGCTCCAGTCTTTTATTTGTTCTCGGTGTTCACTATAAATCATTTATACTTTATTTTGGTATAGCCTGAGTGCACAGTGTGTGGTAATGGTGCATTTTATCTGTAATATTTTATGCAAAATCGCTTATTAAGTTGTAAAGGTGGGTGCAGAGTGTCCTGCGTAACTGCTTTAAAACCAGACTGTTCCCCGCTTGATATTTTAAGCACCCGGGAAGTCAGTCTTAATCCTGCACCCACGAAGCACGTTAAGTGCAGGGAGATACCGCAGCCACTATTGTTTTACTCCAGAAAACATCCATTAAGTTAAACTACACTATCGACAGTGAAACCATCTGAAAGGCGCCAGCCCCGTGCCGGCCCTCCGTCAGGCGAGGCGGGAACGCGGGCTAACGGCCGCTGGCGCGAGGCCCCACCCCAACGGCCTCTAGGCGGCGGTTGGTGCCGCCATCTTTATTCCTGGCACGCCCCCCCCCCCCCCCGCGCCCATCAGCGCCATTCCCTCGGCGGGCGCTGTCCCCCACCGCCATGTCTGTCGCTGGCACGACGCCCGGCCAGCCGCCGCGCTTACCTGCGCTGTTGCCCGGGGACTGCGGGCCAATGCGGTTGGTGTCGGTAAAGACAGTGCGGCTAAAGGAGCCGAGCCGCCTCCTCAGAGGCTCAGGCAGCGACATGCTGCGGCGCCACGGCCCGCCGTTGCTGTGGCGACGAGGCGGCGCGCAGGCGCAGTGGGGCCGGCGGCCGTTTCCTCCTCCCCGCCGCTCGCCGCCTCAGGAAGGGGCGCGGCGGGGGGCGCCTCGGTGGTGCTGGTGTGTCTCGGCCGTTGGTGCGTCCGAGCACGGCGTGCTCAGCTCTCTGCGTCCTTTGGGGTGCTTGTCTGAGCGGATGTTTTTTTAGTGTGCTGGGCACGGTTCCGTTTTTTTGAAATCATAATTACAAAAGGTTGGTTCAGCAAACAACAGTTCCTTTCCTGAGCAGGGCTGTTCTGCATCCGTCAGGATAAATTCAGGGGATTCATGGTGTTCGATGCTAACTAGGGAGAGAGAAGTGGAGTTAGGGTAGACATTGGCAGAGCTATTTAATTACTTAAAACGAGTATTGTTTTGAGTGTCTATTATAAAACGTTTGTTTTATGGTAGATTCAGGTATAACTCAACTAGAAAATATCCTTTCCTCAAAGAAACCTGTTTGTGTCGCTGTTGGGTTAAAAGCAGTAGTGATAGCAACAGAGCCTTTTAATTCTAATTAGTTTTTATCCCTTATAGAAGGGCTTCATGGCAGTAAGAAAAATTAATATGAAAAAAAGTCCTGGTTGTTCTTGTTTTATTTTGAATATACGATTACTTTGTGTCTGAACCCTAATAATACCATAATCTGTCACCAGGATTTTTCAGAACTTTTAGGGCCTGATTCCTTCTGAGAAGTAAGGACGCAGTTCTTAAGAGTGGAAGAATTTATTTTCTGCCTGACTGGAACAAAAGAGCAGCTTGTGCCCTTTTTCTGTGAGGAACGAGAATATTTGTGATTTTATGTACCTAGTATGACGCACCAATTCCTTCCCTTTTCCTTCCATCCTCCTCTCCAAAAATCATATTTAGCTACTTCCCTGGGTGCTCATTCTCTAGTATGACTTTCCAAACTCAATTATCTCTGACTAAATAATTTAAAGCCTAGTTTAAATTTGATTTCATCCTATTCCACTGGGAGAACCCCAGAGACAGATAACAAACATGAGTTCTGAGAAATACATTTGGTTTAGTGCTGATGAATGATGTGGTATTGACAGCAGATACTTTTCAAAGAACTTCTCCAAACAGATGTATGCCAGCAGGGACCTACATAAAAAACTTAAGTCCTTCAGAAGAGATGAAGAGGTAGTAATTTTTAAATAATTGCAGCAGATTGGAGGGAGAAGGATCTCGAGGTATCCCAGAAGTTCAAGGGATGCTGTGCATGCCCCCTAACAGGCAGGGAAGGCAGCAGGCTTTGCTGTGAAAGTGCTTGTAGAAAATAAAGCTTAAAAGGCAGGTGAGGGTTATCCCTATTCTACAGATAAGACAAAACAGAAGTTTAATCCTGTGAAATGTTGTATGCAGTTTCGGATGAAACCTACAGAAAAGGACACAAAACTCAGCACAGGTTCTGGGCGCAAGAAGACAGATAAGCTATTAAATGAAAAATATTCCTTACAAAATACCAAAACTTAAGGTAAAAGAAAAAAGACAATGTAGCTTTTGTCTATATAGCCCTGACCACAGCTCAGCAAGCCTACCTGGACTAACTTTGAACTAGCTAGCTCAGGTTTGCTGGTAAGACAGCTCTACAGAGAAATAATTTAGCAAAGCCAAAATGTCCGACTATTTTTCCATTTCTTTCGACCTGACTGTATCTAACTTTGAGGTCTGTCCTACTGTAGGCATACTGACAAGGGTGCCTGAGTGAGCTGGCCTGTTTGGTGGAGTAGACTTACCCACAGTCTTGTGTCACAGCCAGGCGTGGACCCCAGAGCTTGGAGCTGTGAAGGCGCTGGAGGTGTACCACAGTTTCAATGACTAAAATCTATGACTGTGTGCCTGCTAATTAGCTGACTACCAGGTACGATAATAGAAGGGTTTAAAGCCCACTTTTACATTTGAGGAAGCATGAAAAAAGTGTTAATGTTAGATAGGTTGCTGAACATTAAAAAGTGCAATCTATATTTGTTATCTTGCCAATTGCCAGGAGGTGCTAGAAACAGATTTTCTGCCAGGCTCAACAACTGTAATGGTGACTTTTGCATTATCTTGCAGCTCTCACTGTGAAGTTGTGCTATAGAGAGTGGCAAGATGATGAATCCATGCAAGATTTCCAATCAAATTGCCTGAAACCTTGTTTTACTGTTGTTGCCTTGGTCCTAATCTGTTTAACACTCTTCAAATTAGGGATGCACTATTCCCGTATTCTCAGTTAATTACACACAAGGCACAGGTTTATATGAATTAAAAGTGTGGCTGGGTTTTGATTAAGTAAGATCTTCATGGAAATTTCAGGGTTTTTCATAGTGTAAACTGGTGGCCTGTTCAGTCTTTAAGGATTTTCCTCTTGATTACTTTTTCAGAATGGAAGAAGGAATTTTTCCTAAATTGCACAATGTTATTCCTTTCCTGTTGCTGTGGCTTTGAGCAGGGGCCTTGATCTCCCAAACTGATTTTCTTATGTTGCCCCATTCTGAAAACCTATCAAGCATACGGTCAGGTATCCTGTGAGCAGCTCTATGGCAATCAATGGGACTTTGCAAAATCGGGCTCTGCACTTTCAAAACCCATGAAGCAATCCAGCTTAACAGTCAGTGAAGTGTGAAACTGAGTAGCAGGTAAAGGAAAGGCTGATGGAATGCAGACACCACAAGAAATACATGGATTTGCCATGTGAACTCAATTTCCAAACTCAAGGTGTGAATCTGTGATATTTGGCAGCCTCACATTTATAGCAGATGGCCAAGCATTCCACACATCCCTGCAAAATAAAATTGTGCACATTTTTATTTAATATTTTGTTGTCCACTCAGATGCTTAAAATATTTCCTGAAGATGGAATATGCTTTCTGTTTTGCTAATCCTGTTTAATTTTCTTTAGGCTGAGACATGCATTTTTTTTGCCAATTTAATGAACAGAATTCCTCTGATTTTCTGTAAGACTTTTTAGGGAGCAGATATTCCAGTTTCAAGCAGAAAAGAATCTGCAACCCTTAAGTATCAGAACACCAGGGCATCTGCATTGATAAATCAGAACTTCATATAACAACCATATAAATCTATGCTATAAGGGGTGACAGAAGGAAAAATATTTAACTGCATGTGAGTATAACAGCTATGATGGCCATCTGTATAAATAGTGTAAGTGTCCAAGTTTTGTAATAAAGCTGTATATTGGCTTTTTATTTTTTAATGGAAAGGCATTCCATTACTGAATTTCTTTGTGTCTATCCACGTATGAATGGTTAAGATAGAAATATACAGATTTCTAGTTCTCTGGGCTTCAAAATAAGCTCCTGAAAGGAGAAACTGGAAGAAATAAACCCATAATTGCACAGCATATTAAATGACTGTTTTATTTCTCTCCACACATGCTAACTATAAATAAAACAAAAGTCTCTGAAAATCTGCCTGAAAGCTTTAAATCAGAGGAATATTGGATCTTTGTGTATCCACAGTAGACCAACTAAGTTGGTAGACACTGGCTTGGCTCCCAGACCCAAGCTCCTGGGGCTCTCTGGCAGCAGCACCAAGCCATAAACACCAGATGCAGTATATCTAACAAAATTAAATATCGGCAGTTTTTTTTACAGTTGGCATTTCAGAAACACAGAGTGCATTTAATTGGTGCCAGTGGTTTATCTTTCCACCTGAATCGCAATTGCTGTATTTCTGAATGTGCTGGTTTGGAATCTCACAAATGCTATTTTCCGTGGCATGTGTGCACTGCTGTCACTTATATAGCCATAAGCATGGAAGCAACAGAAATCATTCTTCTTTTTGTTTGCCCTTTAATACCTGCCCAGTGTTTTAATAGAAACCCTGTAAAACATGTAAAAAGTGCTGGTGAACAGAGGTATGCACAGACAAGCAGAGTACAGGCTTGTTTTCTCCTTCTGTTCTCAGAAAGAAGTGACAGATTGGGAGTTTTAACAAATTACAAATGCCATGAAGACTCTAATGTATGTGTTTGAAAGGATCATGTTATTAGCTGTGACAGTGTCTGCCAGAGCAATTTCACAGCTGTGCTCCTGGCTTGCAGTACCCTAGGACAATCTTTTCTCCATGTCACTTGAACACTACTCCCTGGTGTTCATTTAACACCTAGAGGATTTTTGTGTCTGGTAAACAATTATTGCTGCTGATGAGACCTATTGGAGGCCCCTCTTTCAAGCATTACATGTATCTTCCTTCCATGCATTAAATATATCTTGGCTATTTTAGTCTTAAGCATAAAGACAGTAGGAAAAAAAAAGGCTATTACTTCCTCCCATGAATTGATTTTCTTCTTGCTGTACTTAGCATTTAGTTAAAATTGCTTCCTAGCTTGTTTTGTTTTGGTGATTTTTAATTTTGAAAAGCATGTTGGGAAACTCTCAAAGCTGATGTTGCTATTAAACCAGTTGGGAAACTTGCAGAAGTACTGAAGGATTTTATGGTACAGAAGGAGGTACTGTAAGTGGATAGATTTTGAGCCGTATTCTCACGCAAAGGTCTGTTGTCATCAACGTGCCCTTAAAGGCTTTTCTGAATGACCTGACTGGTGCAGAGAGGCCCCTTATTTTAAAAGGTGGCTTTGGAATAGCCAGCAAAGGCCGTGTTATAATGCTGCAGGCAGACTGGGTACCTTCAGGTTTCATTTTTCTGATCATAAGCTTTGTCAGCAAATGGATGCTTGCTCTGCTTCCAGACCTTGCTGGAGATAAATTCTGCCCCATTCACACCTGCAAGTCTTGGCAGTACTGGGCTTTCTGGGCTTCCCTCCCAAGTGCCAGAATTCAAGCTTCAGACTTAATCTCTCAGGAGGTGCAGAGGGAGGTGGTGGGGGCTATCGGTAATTCTCAGCAAAGCAGGTTTCATCTGATATGCAGTCAGAATAGCTGTGCTGCTCTTTGTGCGGAAATGTGCACCGAGAAACCTACCTCAGCTCTAGAGTGGCTTTGCAGCCCTTTGCAGCTTGCAGGGGAGTATGTGTGGGAGAAGCTTTATGGCAGAAGATCTGATGGCTTCAGCTCTGTTCTCTTTCCTTTGCCTGAATAGGTAGGTGAGGTGATCTTTCCTGCTGTAATTTTAGCTGTCTGAATATTGCTTGTACAGTCCAAGCTAGTTATGCAGGCTTCACCTCTGACATGGGTTCCCCTGGAGGGCAGCTCCTAATTGCTGTTCTTGGGAAGGAGTGATCTGCTTGCTGCATGCGTCTCTTCTTCTCTGCTGATTGCAAAAAGAGTCTAGATGGTTTGCTAACACAAGGTGCCAAGCTGTTAAAAGCTGAACACTGTACAGACATCTGAGCTCACCTAGAACTTGTTTTGTGGATCTGAGCTCCCCTACCTGGTAGGGCTGTTTGTGTTCTCCAGGCATGACACCAGATACTTTACCTATACTCTGTATAACTCATACAAAATGCTTCCTGGGACACCGGCCCTGGCAATGCTGGAAACATCCTTCTGTTTTTTATTGCAGAATCCAAAGATGACAACAACTAAATGCACAGTATTTAAAAATTTACCTCCAATGTGGCATGCATCTGTGTTCTCTGTAATAGCCGTTTAGCACATCCTTTGCAATTAGGTCAAAATTAAGCCCTAAATGAGTGATGCAGGACAGTATTAGTAATTTGATCATTTAGGAAAAAAAAGTCACCAGGCAGAGAGGACTCTTACTGTCCATACTTGGACAGATACATAAATGCCTAATTTCAAAAGTGTGGGTGTGTCAAACAGTAATGCAACTTCAGTGGGAGCTGCAAGCAGCACCCTAAAAAAAATGAGGCCAGATATTTGGTTTCTCTGATATGCATCTGGATGCCTCAATTTAAACTTCCAAACTTGAGCAAACTCTCCCTCTGCTTTGAAGCTTTGCTGAACGTACAGGTACACCTTGTGTTGTCAAGTCAGTATCTGTGGGTTTCCATTACCCATTCTTCGTGTCCAGGCCTGCACTTCCTCCTTGTGAGATTCAAGGGTTTTGAGAACGACTGGAAATCCCCACAAGTCCCACTGCTAAGACTAAGGCATGGAAGCAGAATTCTGGTTCAGGGCCTTTGGTTTCGAACATCATGGATTATGCTGATGGGGATGCTAGGGCAGCACCACTGCAATCTACAAAACCTCTCTGCTGGGATGTGGATTTGGCTGCATATTTATTTTTGTTCTATGATCTGTTAGCTGTAGGCTCTTTACTGTGTTTCCAAACAAAACAAACTTGGCTGAAATTCTCATTGAGTAGTTCAGAAACGAGAGTCTAGTAACTCTCCAAAGTGCCAAAGAACCCTCACGTCTGTCTTTATTAGATTTTAAATTATTTCAGGCAAGGGGTTCGTATTTGTGGGTGCACTTTGGCTCTTTGCGCCATTGCACCTCAGTCTCAGTTGTCATAGTAGTTGTTGTTGTGGTATGAATCATTGTTTTGAACTCTCAAGTCTGCTGTCTTTGAAATGTAAAACTTATATTTGTCATTTGAAGATGGGATTTCTCATGTAAACAGAATCTATAAGGTGGTGCTTAAGACTAGAGAAAGTCTAAAGGGATTTTAACTGTAAAGATGTTGTTTAAAATCAAAGAATTCTCTTTTTGCATGCTGAATTGTTTCCACTGATGGTGGAGGAGGCAGGATTGAAGGTCTGCTGTGGTGCTTGCTTGCTCTCTCTCTCTCCCTGAAATGCTTTATTACAGGACACGATTAAGAGCTATTTTTTCCCTCAGACTCTGTCTACAATGTCTTGCTTGCCTGTGTAAATTACTGAATTCCAAGCTGCAGGATGTATTACAACAGTATATTAAAACATTAGGTGCTGGCACAGCTACTCTAATTAGAAAGACACCGAGTGCTGGACCATCCAGCTGCAGTGTTGTTTGCAAACCCCAGCATCCATACCAAGAGGCAAGTACTGACTGTGTTTATACATTTTTAGATAACACTGAGAGGTGCCAATGAGGAAAGCCAAAATCTGTTATGAAGTGACACTGTACTTCAATTTCTTTCTTCTTTAAACTGAATTAGCATAACTCAGCCCAGACTTTTTGCCTCTGTCATATCACTGAGTTGCAAGTGGTTTAGCTGAGAGAGGTCTGGGCTGAGGTGCTGTAGGCTTTGTGTTACAGTGTGACAAGTTACCTACTTTGCCACCATGATCAGTCAGCAGTAATTAAAAGGAAAGGTGGAAGTCAACAAAGCCAGTTTCTATGTGGAAGCACTCAGCTAGTCTCTTTTGCATTTAAAAATTATCAGGATATGCTAGATTGGGTTTGATGTAACCTGGCACATCTGTGACTTCCCTAAAATCCTGTAGGTAAGTCAGCAAGGCCCTGGAGAGGCAACTCCTCCTGTGCCAAAGCCAGACCAACCACATCTAAACCAACCCCCTCCAATGACAGAGACTACACAGCCTGTGTGGACAAATCTATTCCAGTGCTCAGCTGTCCTTATTACAAAACACAGTCCTAATATCCAGCCTAAGTCACCCTTTCTTCAGTTACTCCTCTACTTCTCATCCTGTCCGCTATGGACACCCAACTACTGTGCTGAATTCTACAGCTACCTTTTTGTTTTTGTGACGGGTTTCACACATTCCCTCATCTGTCCTTCTGTAAACAAAACAATCCTAATGAAACAGAGCCATATCTGTTTACACTAGATGTTCTTACACTAGGTCTCCCCTAATTTCCTTGAGAGGAAGTCATCTTATGGGCAGAGAAGGAAAAAGATTTAGAAGAAGATGAATACACTAGAGGAGTTTTGGTATACATTGCAAATTGCCACTGCAGTATCAGACAGTCCTCACTGATCATGCCTAAAGAATAGTATTATCTGTTCTTTCCTTGAGCATTAAACGTGGCAACCCACTGCACTAGGACTCAGGATCGATATTGCTGTCCTGCGAGGATAATTAGGAATTTACCAGCCCAGATTAACAGACGCTTTGAGAGACGCAAAGTATGATTAACTTCATAAGTACATATTATGAAATCACGGGCAGTGTTCTAACTGTAATGTATTTTCCCTGAAGGAAAATATGCCTGAGTGCAGAAATCAGAAAGAACTTGATGCCAAATACAGAATGGAAGGAAATTTCTTTAAGGCTGGAGTCTATTCAGTTTTTTTGAGTGGTCTTTTCCTTTGAAGAATTAGATCAGGAGTTATTTCTTTTCATTTTATTGTCTTCTACGTTCCAAACTCTGTATCACTTTCCTAAAACACACCAGCATGTATCATGTGCATGCATAACATAACATTCCCTTGGAGACTTGTTACTCCTTTATAGTCACTGCAGGTGAATTTGTTTATAAAAAGGCAAGCAGCTACTTGAGGCAGAGGGAGTATAAGTCAGTGGTTGCTCCTGTGCTGAAAGTGGATTTCTGAGAGGGTAATAGTATAAAGGAGATGGTTTTTCTGCTAAACTGTAAGACTGAAGAATCCTGGAGGTGAATTCAAGCAGTCATCATGAAGAGTGCTTATCACACAAGTCTCAATTATCAGCTGCAGAGAGCCTTTAATATCAGATCCAGATTAGCTGCTTGAATTTGCAAATCAGACTTAAAGCTGTCAGTGCCTCCAACTTGACATTTGTCCTTGCTTTAAGGAGCCCTGGTTTAAGAGTGGCTGAAAATCTTGCTAGACAATCCCTTCTCAGCAGTTTGTACTGGCAGAAGGTGACATGCTGAGGTTATTGCTGAGTCCCACTGACCTGTGCTTGAAGGAATGTCTGTTGGCAGCAGACATGGCGTAGAAGAGCTTACAGATTGCCCCAGCTTGCACAAGCAGTTGAGCCTAGTATCTGGCAGCCGTAGATCAGAGGTGCACAAAGCTGACTTAAAGCTGTCTCACTCCAAGGAAGCACTCCAAGGAGAATTTCAGCCTCCAAGTCTGGACTGACAGCATTTTATTCTAGACATTACATCCAAAATTCTCATCACGGAGAAAGGTGGAGTCAGTCGACTGAATGACTTAACCTTCTGGTATTTTCATTTTGTTCTCAATGTTCCTTTACTCTGCAGGAGTGAACTTCTGCTAGACAAATATATTAGAGCAGCTTGTTGCTGTATGTTTCAAAGCAGCGAGAAGGAAAGGTGCCATGTTAAACTAAACTACAGAATGTCACATTATTTGAGGGAGAAAGCTCATCAACTAGAGTTTCCAATGCAATGGATAAAAAGCTGTAATTCCTTGGGGCTGGTTTATTTTTGCTAATAGACAACTAGTGTAGACATATTTTCAGTATTGGGCTTGATCAAGGTCCTGACAGCACTAAGCACGTTGCTCAGTGTGGATTAAGCATGTGGGAGTTTTGTTTTGGGGTTTTTTGTTTGTTTGTTTGTTTGTTTGTTTCAAGTAAGGAAGAGTCTGAATCTCTCACACAAAACAAGCTGTAGAACTTTCCTAGGCACTTCTGCAGTGAGTTTTGTAACTCCTGATGTGATGAGAGCGTGCTTCTTGTCCGGTCTTGATTTGAATGGGTTCAGCATGTGCTTAAGAGCTTTGCTGAGTCTAGGCTAAGAAATACTTTTCATAGGGGAATGCTACAGAACAGATAATAACTACAAGTGACTGGCTAGCAGCAAAGGCTTCATCCTGCTCCCTTTGAGCCCTGACATGCCTCCCTTTGGCATCGGCAGGATAAGAGACCAGGACCAACATTGAGCATAGCTCAGCAGCAATGAAAGGATGAGGCATCAAGAAAGATGTCAAGATACAGCTTTTAGTTGAAGTAGAATTTCTCATCAGATTTTTTTGCTTGATTAGGGTTCCCCCCCCCTCCTCTTTTATTCCTCTGTGTAAGCACTTCTCTACTCCAGCTCACTTAAGAGAAATTTTCATTAAAAAAAAAAATCCTTTGCTAACTAAACCTGAATTTTCAATCGGAAATTTCATAAAATTTAAGTACATTTAAGTTTGAAAGTTTCGGTTGATAGTTAGGGTTTGGGGCTGATGGATTTCGCATACTGCTTTCTCCAAATGGCAATATTCTGTTGCACAGGCAAATATAGGCCCAACATTTGGAAAGTGGCTAGTGATTCAGTGCTTTGGGTCTTCTGACTGGAGACACATTAAAGAGAGATGATTTTCATGCTGCTTGCACCTCTTGAAGTTGAGCTTATTCTTGAGATTTACCAAGGCACTGAGGCACCTAAAAATCACTGCTGACTTTAGAAATCATTGATCACAAATGCAATTCCGTGTTGTCCCTTATGGCAATGGTTATAATCAAGCAGGGAAGGGACTAATACTTCTAATGCCATGCAGACATAGCTCCATGGTTGCTTGCAGAGATGCTTGAGACAGCACAAGTATGCAGTGCTCAGCACCGCGCTGCAGGCAGTGCTGCTTATAGTATGTCCCTACATTAGTGACTTAGTGCGCTGAAGGGGTTCTTTGCCTGGCATAAATCCTTGGGCTTTTGCAGTAATCCCAAATGCACACCACTGGCAAGCTCGGAGTGGATTTCTTCCTGGTGAGACCAATGTTGAAATCATATAGGGGTACTATGGATAGTATCATCTTGTGAGGGGGGCACAAGGTCTTCCAGCAGTTAGTGCACTATGTATGCATGTATGACCCACAAGTGGTGCAAGCTACGTTGCTGGTAAATGTCATGGGGCCAGATAGTCCTTGAACTGTAGCAGATCATGTTGAATCAAACCCTAGCCCTTCCCTCTCTGTGTCAAGCCAGGGAGCACAGTCCTAGCTCAGCTATGTTACTTATGGATGCTGGTATCAGAGAGCACAATGAGACACGCACACGGAAGCAATTTAGACCTGACACCTGCAAAAAGCCTCAGTGTGGCTAATCCTGCTCACTTCAGCCTGTCTGTTTGTCCAGGCATGGATTTGCAAAAACCCACCCCATAGCAGCATGTCCATACCAACATTGTTAAACCACTCTCCAGTGACACTTCCTCTGTGCTTTGCAGAAGTGGTGAGGACTTCTTAAACCTGACAATGAGAAAGCAAGAATCAAAAACAATGGTTACATTTTTGGTTTTTGGATAGAGTTTATTCTCAGCTGATAATTCCTCATAGCCCCACGGAAGTTTTCTGGTAGATATTAAGTGTTGGCAGCATGAAACGTGAAATCTGAGCAATGTGGGGTTTAAAATAAGAGAGAAGACAGTTGCTTAAAATTTTGTTCCATGAGAAAGTTGGTAAACTTCTTTCTCTGGTCATGTAACTTGAAAGAGGCGAGAGGGAAAGATGAGTTGACTATTAAACCATGTCTGCATTAAGCAGAAATTACTTAATGCTCTTATTTTTCTAAGATTGGAACCAGAAAAATTGTTCTGGTCAGTGTTTCCACTGTATCTATGGCCAGGGCAAAATGTCTGCAGTCTTGAGAGAAAAATAATAAATTTGGCAAGTCACCAGCTACTAGTCAAGTTCATGTCTCCATTGCTCGTGCTGCCCATTGTACAAACCTTGCTAGATGTGGTTGTTCTGAACATCGCTCTTTTCAACATTGTGACACAGTCTGTCTTCTGAGGCAAACATGCATGGGCAATTCACAGTTTTCCCATTTGATCTTACAGATTGACCTTGACAATCTCCCCACACAGACGACATTGTTAGTGCCATAGGAGAAACTAGTATTTTCTAAACCCTCAGCTGATGCAAATTGGCACAGCTTCCTGAATGGAAAAGGAATGATGCCAGTTTATACCAGCACAAAGATGGGTCCTATGCATGTCTCCTATAGCTTCTAATTCTGATGTAGTTCTTTGTAGTCCTAATTGCAGAATGTAGTGAGGATCTAGTAATGCTCTTCTTTTTTGATTTGTGTGACAGGATCAGAATTTAAAACTGAAGTATGAAGAAGTCTTCTCTCTGCAGCTATTCTATTAGATTGATAGAAATACAGTTCCTTAAATAGCATTTAGAGTTGACAATCTCTGACATACCAGGATATCTCTAAAACTCAAGACTGATCTTTGTAGCATCTGTGAGACATCTGTATCTTGTCTTGCTTTCCAGATACCTTTGGGAGGTTGCTTAGAATATAGCTATCGTAAACCAAGACAAACTAGGAGAGAACAGCTATTCGTTTTAAGATAAAATTCTGATCCTGTTGAAAGCAAGAGAGGTTTGGCTGGTAGGAGACAGAATTTTGGCTGGTTTCTTACAGCTGTTTTGTATAGCATGCTTTGCTGTTTGTTTTTTTGAGAATGTCCTTTATCTCCCTTCAGTAAGAGGTCTCAATTTATAGAGCTGGAAGTTGAGTTTGGCTTTGGTCACCAACTACAGCTATTATTTCTGTCTGTTCTGCATGACTTCAGATGCTAGTAGTCAGTGTTACCAACAGATCCAAAGGGTATTCACGTTGCTGAGGCAGTATAGTCTAGCGGTTAGCACATAGGACCAGAAGCATACAACCTTCTACACACATGATTAAACTTGGATTGTTTTGTGATTAGCATCTTGCAGGGTAGAAAAGAAATGAGACTGTATTTATAGTGAGTTGAACTTTTCATCCTGAAGTATGAGCATATGCAAATAGTCAAGGTGGCTTTTCAACCGAGTCCAGTAAAACAGAGTTGATCACCTGTCCTGAACTTTTTATATGAATTATTCTAAAATACTGTGTATTTTTGACAATCCCAAAACAATTTTGACTCTTACCACTTTCTCATTCTGGAAACTGGGTACTCTGATGATATAAATGTAGGCTTGCTGATCTGTACAGCTGAATATTTCCTTGCCAGAGTTCAAAAGCTCATACAGAATGTTGTGCCTAGAATCAAAGCTAGTTTCCTCCACTAGAAATTCCGAGTCACTTCAGTGACTTCAGAAATCTTCTGGATTTGGCCAGAGGGTTTTTCATTTTATTCTGTGTGATTTTTCTCAGCTGTTTTTCCTAACTTTGGCATTTTATAATTCTTAGGCTCATCCCACAATGATCTTGGTCATCTTTTAAAAGAAGAATGTAGTTTGGGTCCTTCTGCAGTGACAGCTGTTTAAAGATGAATTCAATATTCTTGTCAGTAGCTGAGTTATTTTTTTGTTCACTGTGTTTAGAAAGCTGTTGTCAGTCCAGCTGATTCATTTCAATGGGGTATCTTGAGTTTTTCCAGTGCTCCTTTTATATATTTATTTTATTCTGGCATGTCCGCTAGTGTCTCAGCATAGACAGGGACCTCCAGAATAGCTATTTCTTCTTCCTTATCCTAACCCTGGTCATACTCTATGGTGAAGACTGATTGGAAAGAAATTGTTTGGCTTGGTTACAATCTGCTTATTTGATTTTTCTCTCTGCTTGCTGGGATTTTCAGAGACACACTCCTTCTCCATAGGTATCTTCTTCCTGATATGCTTAAGATATTCTATGTTAGTTCCTTCTAGCAATTTATCACCCTGGATTTTTTCTTTAATCTCTTTTTCATTTTTCCTGTCAAAGTTTGTTCCATTGTATTGGAAACACATGGACTGGATTTACATTGCCTGAAATGGATACCTTTTTGGCCCGAAAACAACCCCTGCCATACAGCTGCAAATTATTGCAACTTTTCTGTATTTTTACTTTATAGATCCCAGTGAACTCAGGCAGGCATGTGTGACACTTTTCTCACAGGAGAATATTTATTTAATCTCATTGTAGAGAGGCAGAGAGTGAAATCCTAGATCCGTTCAAATCAGTAGGGCTTTCCCTGGGCTCCGGTGGACCCTTTATGGTCAGGGTAGTGATTCGTAGCCAGCTTTCCATGAGGGGGGAGATGAAAAGCACAAAGCAGTATTTTCACTCTCATATGCTGGGCAGGCAGATGAGAGGCTGAGCTGGTGGATAGCTTGCTACAGCAAGAGGCTGAGGACTTGGAGGACCAGGTTTTTTTTCTGGTTCTTGCACTGGCCTCCTGAAAAATACTTATGTCTTAGTTTGCCTCGCTGTAAAATAATAAAGTTCTTCAGCAGCACGATACCATTCGGATGTGTAGTTTTGCTGGTGTATTAGAGGTTCTGGAGATGCATGTCCACTTGGGACATGCAAAGTCCGTAAAGCAATAGATAAATGTTAAGCTGCGGGTTTATTTATATGTGTGTTGCCTGGACGGGGCCTTAACTTGTTTCCTGTGAATTGTGGCAGGGCGCCCCAGTAGAAGTTATCCGGTTTAGTGACAAGCCCAGCTTATTCTCCTAGCAGAGAAGTTTGCTGAAATAAGAGGGGCTAAAATGGTTTCCCCATATTCCTGTCCCCAGCTGAAGAGCTGTTTAAACAGTGAAAACTCAGAGTGCTTATTGAGAGAAGCAACGTTGGAAGCCGAAGATAAGAGCATTTATCTTCATGTCAGAACTACTCAGTGTCTTTGATGGACTCCCAACACACTTTAACAAGGAGCTTAGGCTGGAGACGCTGGAATGCAAGGAGTCCGGGGGGTGGTGTTTATCCCGCCAAAACATGGCATACTTCGAATCAATTACATGGTGCAAGCGTATTTCCCCCGTCACCAGTCAGCGTTGCAAGCTCAAAGAAAATATGTTCTCCTAGGCGCTAGAAGAGCCTCCTCCCTTTAGATGTTGATTTAATGTGAAATGTATATTAAAAGAGAGATAGAAAGAGGGAGAGAGTGGAGATCTTGTATGTTTTGTAGCAGATTGCCACATCGATCTTGTCATTTAGGCAAATGCAGCTGGACCTGAGGGTAAGAGTCTGTGGGATGTGCTGTATTTCTGTCATGAACTGTCAGCCTCAGAGAAGCACAGGAGAAAGAGAGGCTCTGTAACGGAGTAAAAAATGTAATGAAAGGACCTGTTAGCCATTTCAAAGCAAATTAAAGTGGTTGCCGGTTTGTGCCAACCATTTTGGATTGTGCCAGGAGCTAGAAGAGCTTCAAGAGCTAGAAACGCGCTCTGCCTTTGCCTCATCACCCTAATGGAGCAATGATGGGAAGAGGCAAGGCCAAAGGGAATGACTAGTATTTCCGTTAAGGAGGGCTGCTCCCATCCATGTTGGCTGGCATGAGTTTAGATGTTCTGCATGGCTAATGGCATCTGCTGTTCCCGAATGACCACTTGCTCTGCCCCACTCCTGTCTGATACTGCTCGTGCCATGGCCTGCCAAGCCCTCCCTGAGGGCCTTTGCCATCTCTGAGCCAGCTCCTCCGTGGGATTTCTCCTGTGAGTTGGCACCCCTGAAATGACAACCAAAACTGCCATGGCCACATCGCCAACAGCCAATTTGGGGTTTGATGGGAGGGACCTAATCCAGGATCAGAAACTTTCCTGGCATGGCTCTCTCCATCAAGAGTATGGCTTAAAAAACAGTTTCTATTTAAATGACTGCTTTGGAAGACATTGCAAAGCTGGTTGGGGCCACAGCAGGACAGGTTGAGCTGCAAAAAGCTCTTTTGCAGGTTCCACTGGGGGGTTAGCTCAAACAGATAAACTAGCAAACTCTTCCTAATTAATAGCAGGCCTTGGGCATCTTTCTGCTAGGGTGTTTATACCATGCTCTCGGGAACGGTGTCAGTGCCTTGGGATACTTGTGTTTCTCCCAAGCAGAGCAGAGACACTAGAGAGCGCCATGTATTTGCAGATTTTGACTTGGGAAGCACAGTCTGAGGACACAAGTGCTCCCTGAGAGGAGAACATGGGCGATAACTGATCTCAGGACTCAGCCTGGGTTTGCTCCTATATGCCAGCCGGGAAGACTTGTGTATGGAGAGTTTGTTTCCTTCTAGCCAGTTGTAGCTGGAAACTTGCTTCCTCAGCTGCAGCATGCTTTGCATTTGCTCCTGTGAGCTCCATGTCTTTGGGGAAGAAAAGGCAGTTTTGCTGTTTTAAGGAAATCCTTTTAGTCCAATCGCTCGTCGAAGAGATGTGTTTGAACTAGCAGATGTTCCCGGCCTTCTGTGCAAACCTTCTGTCACACCACCTCGAATGTAGCAACCAAGAGAGGGTACCAGGAGGGGCCAATCCAGCAATCTCCTGTCTTAAGGAAATTCTCGGAGCAGACTAGGGCAATACATTTCAGGAGGTGCTCTTGGCCATCTAAAACTTGATGGGAGAATTGCCTTTGCTCTCAAGCTCATTCTCTCCTGGCCTAGTGAAGAAAACGTTTAATTTTCTAGTACTTCAATGACTAAACTATGTTTAATTTTTCAGTGTGTTTGAATGGCTGAGTCATTTTTTAAAAGCAGGCTGGAATCTGATTGTGCTGTCTCTTATTCCCAGTCTCCCAAATGGCATAGGCCCTTCTGCTTCTTCTTGGGAGCATGGGAAGCTCACGCTGATTCCAGTAGCGGTGGAGAAAAACTGTCTTTGCTGTTACACCATGCACTGTCTTGCATCTTGTCCCATCACCTGAGGGCTCCTGAAGCCTCTCTCTCCACCCCAAATTGGCAGGGAAGCGATCTGTATGGCATCATGCTCCTCTTAACCTCTGGTCAGGCAAAACTTCTTAAAATGAGCTGGTGTTTTTCATCTTCCAGTGAAATGTTTCCTGAGGAAAAGATGAAGATTCACCAAAACCTGTCTTTCAGGAAGTGTCATTCTCCATGTTTTCAGAAGTACTTTTTCAAAGAAAAACTTCTAAGCTTTTTAAGGGAGGTGGTTTGCAACTATTTCAGAATTATAAACTTGCTATTCTTCTCCCTCTTTTCTGTGCTACTAAGTGTAAGGTGTGAATGAAGTTTTGGAGTTATTTTTTCTATCTCATCTTTCTTTTCTTTTTTTTTGTGGCTATTTTTCTTATCATGCTATTTCTGAAAACTTTTCACACTGGAGAAACTCCAAAATAGCAAAATCAAAAGAAATAGTAGAAAAGGAAAAACTGCAAGAAGATACTTAGAAAGGAATGTTGCTATTGCAGTTGCTAGCAGGAGGAAAAAAAAAGAGGGAATACATTTTTTTCCTCATCATTCTTAATGATTTAGATGTTTAGAAGTTTAATTAAAAATAATGAAACATTAGATTTGGGCATGTCGGAATGGATACAATTTTTCCTCCCCCGTTGGACCTTCCTCCATTCCACTTTTCTCTTTGGCAATTCTGCTAGTCCCCTCTGCCCCATAGGCTGTGTCAGAGGCATCTGGAAAAAGCAGATAACAAGGACTCTGGTGGCAATGTGGCTTTGGAGCTGTGTGGCTATAGGCCAGGGGACAGGAGGCATCTGAGCGATGCTGGGGGGACTGTGAGCCAGAGAAGCTGTCGCGTGCTCGGAGAAGTTCCTTTCCCAAAGGGAAGCCAGCAAAGAAGGAGCCTGCGTTCATTTGTTTTGAGAACTCCCTCTCTCCTTGCCATCCAGGGTAGAAGTCCCCCATCCGGGGTAGATCCCAGCTGTTAATTACCAGGAAAATGGCTGTGGCAGCAGGCAAAGGATTCCTGGCTGTAGGAATAACTTTCCAGGAAGGGCCTGTCGAAATTTTATCTTTTTGTTCAGAGAATGCCGTGTCTGTGTATATCCCTGAGCACAGGGAAGAAGATGACCCTGTGCACAGGGCTTTTGAGATGAAGAAAAATAAGCGCTAAGTTGGAAAAACAATACAACGCACTTAAGCCCAGAAAGAGGTCTCCAAGTGATGCCTTGGGGTTAGAGTTCAGGTAGGAGGAGGTGTTGGAAGTAACTTGGAAGATTTCTTCCCGTTCCTTAGTGCAGTGGGTGAGACATCATTGGGAAGCAGGAAGTGCCTCTCTGAAGGCTCGATATCCCATTAAGTGCCCTGTGTTACCTGTTCAATACCAGGAAATAGTTGCTAACGGACAGAAATACCCTTAGACTTCAGACTCAGCACCTGGTGACCAGTTCACTGGAAGTTTCTTTGCGCTTAGGCATAGCAGATAAGAATGTGGCTATGAATTGCATGTACTTTGATTTCTTAAATTGTCCATCTATTTTTCATCCTTAAAAGCTTTTGAAAGTGTTGGCCAACTTTGATCAAATTTGGCCAAGGGGGAAAGGTCTGAAAGATATTTTTCACTGAAAATCACTGTCAGAGCAGGAGAGACCCATATGGGTGTGATCCCTAGGGAAAGGCCCATATCTGGTCTGAGAAGGAAGGGTTAGTTGGCTAGTCAGCACATGCACATTTCTGCGACCCTGCAGCTTCTAGCTCCCTTACCCAAGGAGTAGTAGTAGGAATAAAAATGATAGAAAGGAGCTGGAAGGTTTTGTGATGGGAATATTGCCAAACTGCAAGTATTCTGCAAATGTGATGGCAGGGGGAGTAAGAAACATAGGATATAAATCCCTAGAAAACTAGATTTCGTAGCTCTGCTGCTCAGAGAACAGTGTGTTTACTGAGAATATATTACAATTGGATTTCTCCATCACTGACAGTGATCAGCATGTGCAGCATTAAAAGTGGGCAGGGGATTTCTGCCTAAATCAAGGAGTACAGTGTTTCCCTAGTCAGAATGGCATTACCCCAAGCCTCAAGGTAATTTACATCTCAGGCAGGCATACTGTTGTTTAGCAAGGCTAAATATGGAGAAATGGGAGTGTGATGTAGGGCCATATGCTCCCATAAGCAACTGCAGAGTTTATGAAGGGTAGTTCAGCTTCATATTGTAGGAACAAGCATAAGCAGATTTTTTAAATTGAATTTTGGGACAAAGCACAGCTGGTACAAAGCTTTAGCAGGAATTCAAATGCTGCTGCTTATTAGTGCAGTAAGTGATGATTTATAAGTCCTAGTTTTTTGTTTGCTGTTTAAATACTCCAACAGCCATAGACCTACGTAGCATTTTGCAAACAGGAGTTTTTTAGAGAAAGTCAGCTGTTCTTACAGCCCCTGTAGAATTAAGGTATTTTATCTAGCCTCTGGCAGGTACTTGGCAAGGCAGGAGACCTTAACCACATCTTGCATCTTCCTCTGCAAACAATGGGTGGGAAGCAAGAGAAGGAGAGTGTCTAAGTATCCTTCTGGTCAGCATAAAAATAGCAAGTTGGAAAGAAGTCGCACACATTACTTAACCATTTCTCTTCTGTCTGCTTAGAGAACTGGAAAAAAAAGGGGGGTTGACAAAGGAGTTACTGCATCAACCCTTCAGCAGAAAAAATTTTTTTTCTTGCTTTCTGAGCAAGAAAAATACCATCCTTTTCCATCTACTTTGTAGCTCTTGTTTTAATGTTTTGGGAATAACGGGATTTTTTCAAGTTTTTTTTACAGAAAAGAAAGGAGGCAGAATGTAGTGAAACTGATTGGTTGCTCCTTCCCTGCTTCAGAATTGCTGGTGGAAAAAGAAAACCCAGTGATGATCTCTAGTGCACATGGGCCTCAGAGTATTTGGCACAAGGCAGCATGCAAGATGAAAGTGTGTCTCTTGACAGCCAGCTTCGTACTGGCAGCCTTTACTCCAGGCAACAAATTAATCCACTCAACTGTGTTCTGCATAATTGTTGATACTGTCTTAATTGGTACCATACGTTTCTCTGTGTCGACATGTCCATCATGTTATTGTCTGGGGACTGTTGTTTCCTACCAGCTTGGGAACAGCATAAGCTGCTCCTTCCTAACCAAACTCCTACCGTAACTGTCTCAGTAAAAAAAAACCCAAACAACTATATGGCAAAGGGAAAATGTAGATCCATGTTGAGACATGATTCAAAGCTTATAGAAGAAAATGGGACTCCTGCCGTCAGTAGCTTTTGGAGTTGAGGTAGCTCTTTCAGGGCTCTCTAAAGACAATTCAGTTCAGCTGAAGTGAAGTCCAAAAGCAAAAAAGTTTACTCTGCTGCTCCCAGGAAATCTGTGATGGGAGACTGGCAAACATTTTCCAGGCATGTTGCAGTGAGGCATCCGGGGCAAGGCAGTTGCAGAGCTAATTGACCCCAGAGGACTCGTGGCTTTGTGGACTGTGATTAGCATTTTGAATTTCACCCACTAACGAACTGGCAACCAAGGCAGGGCCTGGAGCACAAGTGCAGTCTGCTTTCACCCCAGCTCCTCCATATGCTGCGGTAACAGAGGCTTCATTTGATTGGCAGGTAGATCCCGGGGAGCCAGAGGGTCGGGATGTAGCTGAGCCTGAGATGACCATGGTGTGGACATCAACGGTAGCAGCTCCCAAGAGGAAAAGGTGATCTTGTCACCAGGCAGAGGTGGTACTGATCCCTCCCTCCCTGGTAAGGCTGGGCCAGGTGTAGGCACTAGGAAGCATTACTGGATGCAATCCCCTCTGAAGAGTCAGCTTCTAACAATCCCAAATTAGGTGCTATCATAGGAGGACACTTCTGACCATCTCTCTGGCCACTTCCTCACCTCCTAAATAAGAATAAATACCATTCCTTTTTTCACCAAGGACTTGCATGGTTAAATTCATTAATACTTGCAAGGTACTCAGGCTCTGTAGGAATAGGCATCTCACTGATGACCTCATGGAAAATAAATAGTTCTGTGTTCAGAGAAGTGCTGGAACCATGCACAGTAAGTAAGACATCAGCCAATGTACTTGAGTGATGAAGATCAAATATCAAATAACTTTTTATTCAGTTAGTGCCACCTCTCCTAAGCACTGAATAATCTGGGATGGAAAAATATGGCATGTGATTATGAAATGTGAGGCCCTAGCATAAGGGAAATGTGCAGGGAGGGCAAAAGTTTGCACAAGCAACCTCAATTCTGACACCTCGTGATGCTAGATTACTTGGTTTTGTTTCTGCAATGAATTTTTTAACTATGTTATTGCCTGTGCACATACACACAGTCACACATATGCTCTCTCATTTCCTTTTTCTCTACTCTGACAGTAAATTGATATGGGCTACACTTTTTCATCTTTTATGTGCCACGATTTCTTGTTCAAGCAGTTGGCCAGTTTTTAAGCAAAAATATTTATGTAGTGAAGTGAGAGTGAAGGCTTCTTCCCTACCCCTTTGTCGAGCCATCAGTGAATATTTAGGCTTCTGCCAGTCTCTGGTTGAAAAGCTCATTTAAGAGAGCAGCAAAACTCATGGGAACGTATTTTGTGGTGGTTTTAAATTCTAATGTTGACATTTGGATCTGTAGAAGAGAAAAGCAGGCGGGGATTAAGGAAGAACTTTTGCATGTTTTATTCCAAGTGTAACTAGAAAATATAACTCTGCTAAAAGACAATGTTTTATTTAAGGGTCCTGGCATTCTCTGAAACCTGTTTTTGTGTATGCAGTGGCAGTATTGATAATCAATATGCCAAAAGAAATGTCATTCTTTACAAAGATGTAGGCTGCCTCACCCTTTGTGGTTTCCAGGAATTGTTTTTTTTTTGGGGGGGGGGGGGGGGGGAAGGCTGCTTCAGCAAGCTGACATGAGAGATGGATGAAATGGCGGAAATAAAGGAGAACCTTTATGCAAAAAATGCAAAATGAGACGTCCAAGCTATTTCTGGCATCTTTCCGTACACCTTGTGCTTGGGTGTGTCAAAGCGCGTTTGCAGCACTGAGAGTGCGCTGTCTGATGCAATTTCAAGCCCGGCTAGAACCAGGTAGTCCCACAGTTTCCACCCCAAATACTTTCTACTCTGTTCTAGAAGCACAAGGGATTTGGATAATGCGTGAATGACCCTTTTCCCTAAAAGCCTGGAGGAACCTTCCATCAGTTTAGCTACTGCAGATAGGTGCAACTGAGAAATACAAGATTTCTAGGCAGCAGAGAGAGGTCCCAACTTCACACACAGAGACTGTAATCACTAAACTGTTCCTGTGAAAGAAATGGCCCTTGCCCAGGGGCACAAGAGGCAGGTTTGAGGCCTCATGCAGAGCACGAGTGGCTCCACCAGCTTGTCTCCTGCTTGCTTGCCCTGCTCCTGGGAGCAGAAGGAGAGGAGCTATTCCTGGCACTGCTGCCTCTTGGACAGAGCAAGCTTCTCGCTTCCGTTAGTGTTGGCGAAACGAGAGCAGCAAGTATCAGGAGTCGCTGGGAGACCTGTCTAGCTCCCATCAGACTGCTCTCGAGTACCAAACCGATCACCTTGGCGTGGCCCAAGTCTCTGATTTGGGGCGGTTGTGGACAGTGGTGGTGCTGCCCCACTTGCAAGCTCTGCTGCTGCGAGCCTGGCCCAGGAGACACCTTCCTCGCTGCAGCCTGCACGGCGAGGACAGCTGCTTCTTCCACCCGAATGAGGAAGCGGTGCCATGTGGCACAGAAATCAGTGCTGCCACTCAGTGCCTGTGAGTGAAGCTCTCCTAGCTTTTCCCCCCCTTGCTAAATCCTCTTGCGTGTGTGATCCTTGCCAGGCCTGGGGTAGGGCCAGGAACTGGGAGCAGGCAGGAACTGCGGTCCTGTGGCCATGAACACAGATGTCCCCTTGGGGAGAGCCCGACAGACACATCCCTCTGGGTGATGAGCGACCTGCCTAAATGCCATTTGAGCATCACTTAGTGCTGATTTGCTTTAGCAGCTGGCTGCGTTGTGGTAGAAAGCGGTCCAAAACAGGGATCAAACTCCAGATCCTTGAACTGTTGCTAGCAGAGACAAGGTGTTTCTGAAGGAAAAAACGCTGTAAATTTATGATTATTTTAAGGATTCCCCCTGCTAAGGATCTTTATAAGACTGGGTCTAGGGAGCCTTTTGCATTTCTATGCTTGTCTTGTATGCTTCAGCATGTAAAGAAATCACCCCAACTATGCTTTTCAAAGAGCTCTAAAAGATTTCTCTGCACTTACGCTGTAGCAACAACACTGTAGAGAATCCTCAAAGATGTGATTAAGTGTGTTTTGTCAGCACTTGAAATGGAGGTTACATCATCTTGTATATAAAAACAAGTCATAGCAGCCTTCCATTTCCTAATGCCTTTCACTGTGAGCGAGATTTGAGTGCTGCATCTGCTGATCAGCTGCATAGAATGGCCTTGCCTCATTCCCCTACTGCTTTAACTGCATGTGGTAGCAGTATTTTAGGACAGGAATTTTATACTATCCAGTTGAAGCTCTATTGAAATCTAATAGGGAGTTAGAATTTGGATGGGATATTGTGTCTAATGTAGTTACTTGAGCATTTGGAAAGATCACGTAAGGACCTTTAATGATGACAAACTAGGCTGCCTGATGTTTCTAAATTAAATGCTTTTCTTGAAAATTCTCTGTAAAAAATACATTTCTATTATAAAATCATCGGCTTTTTTCTGTTATTCAGTTTAAGCAAAATGCCATTGTTTTTTCCACTCTCTCTATGTTCCCAGTAGATTTTTTTTTCGGTTTTCTTGAGGAAGAAAAGGTCACAAACAGATTTGGTTTGAACACATTGAAAGGTAAGCAAACATGGTGGCAGCTTTTGGTTGTTTTCTGCTTTTGGCTGTCTCTGATCACAAGTCAGCAGGCACCAACACTGCTTATCCCCCAAAGATGCCACTTTTGGAAACGGGACCACTCTTCAGGGGCTAAAGCCAGCTTAGGGAGGAATGATGCCTTTTCTTACCACTTTTTTCAGCTGCAGCGGTGGAGTCCTGGATCTGATACGAGTGCCATGAGAGCCTTTGCCCTGCCTGTCCGCTCCTGCCTTGCCCTCCCTATGTGCACTCAGCCAGAGTCCCCCGCTCAGCTTGTAAGGGTAACAATTTCACTCCAAGGCAGAACAACTGTAAATCACGTATTAAAAATGTTTTACAAGCCCGTGCACCAAAGGGGGAACGCGCACACAGGGTGTATTGTTCAAGCACGGCCGTAACTGAAGCCCTAAACAACGGGCGAAGGGGAACAAGGCCATGTGAAAGCCCAAGGGAAAGAGCCGCAGGTCATGCTGCCTCTACGGCCTCGTCACAAGTTGCTGCAGCTGCGTTTGGCTTCCAAAAGCCTCTCTAACTCGAACACGTGTAACGATGCCCAAAAAGCATTTAGAAGCCGGGCAAATTAAAGTCGCTGGTCAGTGAGCAGAGAGGCTGCTGGGGTAACGAAGGGGAAAGGGTGAGCCTCCTCCTCCTGAGGTGGAGGGGAAAGCATCGCGAGGACTCATGGCACTGGCACAGCTTGGGACCTCAAAGACTGGGGACGGGGAGGCTGCAGGCTTTGGGGCTGGCAGCTGGTGTCCCTTCCCCACAGAGCTGAAGACCTGGTGCTTTGCAATTTAAATTATGCTGGCTCAAGCCTCAAGAAATTTGTGCTCTTAGGCCCTAGTCCAGCCAAACCTTGTCAACCTGCTTTTTTTTCAAGCATGCAAACAAGACCGGGGAATTGTTAAGCTGGGAAATTCACAGGCATGTCAAAGGGAGGAAGATCAAGTATCTCTGTGCATGTCACGGGGACAGGTGACAGCAGGCTAAGACAGGGAAAAATGCGGAGCTGAGCTTGGTCTCTGTATTTTCAGCAATGCCAAGGAAGCGATATGGTTGCATTTGCCTGAGAGCCTCCAGTGCAAGGGGATTGTGAGACACGGACCCTCTGAGCAGGGAACCACGGTTTGGGTCGTGCCTTTCCCTCGTTACTGCTGCCTACGGAAACTACGTGGTATGAAAATCGCAAGGTGGAGGAGTAACCTGACATTTAACATAATTACGGTATTTTTTCTGAAGAAACAACGTGAAATAGTTTTAATGTTTACCTGTAAAAATGGCTCTAATATTTTTAGACAGGCTTTTATAATGCGTCTGCATGAGTCTTTTTGTTTTTTGTGCCCCCCCCCCAGGTTAAACTTGAACTTCATAGTCACTGATGATGTGGAAAGATATAATTAAGTAAAAATATCTAAAGTAATTAAGTGCATTAATATCCTGCCAGGCTTTGTGTAGGGCTTACCTGTGTTGCCTCTTTTTCAGTGTTGGATCTAGGCTGTCTTCCAAAAGTTTTTACACTCAGTGTAACTTTCTTGGCCTCGCTGGAGCTGTATCCTAGCGTACAGTGCTGTGAGGCATAGCCATGGGAGGGGAAGGAGTGATCCCTACGCCCCTGGCTGGGCTTAGCTGGCGCTGTAACATTGGAAAAGGCAGGGAGGTATAAAATAAATGAAATGTTATGACATTCATGAGCTGATTTGAACATTGTGTTGAGAAACAGAGCAGGGCGAGGGAGATTTAGGCTGCCTTTGATTTCTGTCAACTGATGGTTGTGCTGGCTGGCCGCTTGTGATCTTACCACTGAAGTGTGTTGTGGCCAAGCAGTGATTTTTTTGTTTTTTTCCTCCTTTCCTTGTTGTCCTGGTACCCAACAGGCGGAGGGCTGTACTTCTCGCCAGAGAGGGTCTTTATGAAGAATTGTGCTGAGAGAGGTAATTCTGAGTGGCCTTGAACCGCAGTTAATGGAGACTCACAGTGGTGATGACCTGGTGACCTTCGCTCAAGGTTTCCATTGACTTTTTTTTATGAAAATGATTTTGTTGTTAAACAAATATTCAAGCCTCCATGCTGTCTGGGTGGGTGGGTGTCAGCAGGAGCACCCTGTGCAATTGGAGTGGGCTCCTCGGGCAGTGAGGACCGCGTAGGGTGCATAGTTATAGAGTATAGGAAGGGGCAGAGCTTTGTTAACAAAGCCAAATGCAATCGCGGGGATCGATGTGGTGTCTGCAGCAGCCAGTCAGTGTGGATGCAGGCAAGAAAAGAAATAGTGACAACTACCTTGTTCAAAAATGCCCTTTGGGGATAAGCAAAAGTCGCAGAATAACAGAGGCTGGCAGGGGCCTCTGCACATCCCAAATCCCAGTGCTGCTCCACACAGGCCCAATTAGATGAGGTTGCTCAGGGCTGTGTCAGCTGAGGTTTGAATATCTCCAAGAATGGAGATCCCGCGGCCTTTCTGCACCCTGCTCCGATGTTTAATCACCCTCATGGCAAAAATATTTCTCTAATATCTAAGTGGAATCTCCCAGCTTGTGCCCGACGCCCCTCGTCCTGCCACTGGGCACCTCCGAGAGGCGCCTGCCTTCATCCTTGCTGTAACCCTCCCGCTGAAGCGGAGTGAAACAGGCACTTAGCAGCTTTCTCAAATGCCCAGGCAAGACAAGACGACTGAACAGCTTTGTGAAGCCAGCCTTTATGCTGTGTGTGAAGAGAGTGAGGTCATGCTCGTGGTGACAGTACTTGTGTCGGAGAGTTCATTATTAATTGTGTCATCTAGACTTTAATGCTGTCTTTGTGGTGTACTAAACAATTCGCGTTTGACAATGCAAAGCACTCCGTCTCTGGCTTAAAGAATACTCTGGGTTCTGTCTTTCATTACGTTTGTTTTGCTGTGTGTGCAGAGCATTCCTTTCCACTCAGCCAGACAGCCTCACAGGCTTTTAAGCAAGCGAGGCCGTAAAAATATTTACATTTTTCCATAGCACTTGGTCTGTGCACAATTAAACGAACGTGGTACTCGCTAAAAAGTGGTGGAACTTCGATTCAGGGGGAGCCTCATGTCTTCTTAAGCTGTCAAAGGCTGGCTTGTGAGGTCCCACTTCTCTGCAGCGAAGGGACTTTGACATGCAGAAATGTCTCAGTCACAGTGAAACTTCTTCCCAGGTGCTGCAGCGTGTTGGAGCTGCGTATCTGGACATAAGATCAGGCAAGAGATTGTGAGCACTGACTAATGGGAACAAGTTGCTTAACATTATCTTATTTATAGGAGAAGCTTTTATTTTTGGTAGATAAGATGTTCATTCAAGATCTGTTTAGCAGGATGCTAAAGCCCCTTGTATAGCAAAGAGACTACAGTACGTGCAGTCACTGCTGCTTCAGGCTGTCACGATAGGATTAGAAGTGTCTTCTCCCTACAGGCAGTCTTGATCCTTCACACCTTGCCCTGAGCACCGCTGATGGCAGCTCTGTTATCCATGGCGCTGAATTAGACCTTCGGTGCTTATCTTGCTGAACAGGGCTTGGTTACTGTGTCCCAGTTCCACTGAAATTCAGTGGCATCCTGGCTCCTGATGCTTTGTCATGTGTGCTGTGCTTTTACAAATGACGTTTCAGTGACTGCAGGGATTTTCAAGTGTGCCTAGGCACCTTATTCCTGCTAATGTCAGCATAAGTTAGCAGCGTTGGCATGTTTAAAAATCCCACTAGGAGTTTCCTGCAACCCTGCTCAGCCAAGTCCTTTAAGGATTCAGGCTCCTCTTCCTGCTGGCTCTAATGAAGTACCCTGCAAATCAAGGGAAGAGAAATGCAGGAATCAGGCCCCAAAATTGCTGAAGTGATAGCTGGTTGCCCTAAAAGATACTAAATTCTTTCCAGATGTTGTAGCTTAACCATCTTCCTCTGTTAGGAGACAAAACCTTGGACCAAATTTATTTAAATATGTATAGAAGTATTGGTGTAGCTAATGTGTGCATGTAATTTTGTATACATGCAATACACATTCAGTTGTCCAATGTATCCACTTTAAGACAAGAAACAGTTTCTATAAAAGCCACAGCATATTTCCCAATTCTATTGAATAGGCGTATGAGTTTGATTTTATATTTTCTTTCACATATGTATGTGTGTATAGATACACACATATAAATCTGTAGACAATTAGCTATCATTTTCATCCATCATTCATACATAGGTAGATCATACATATAGTGTGTGTATTATATATATATATATATAGTGTAGCTAGTGAGCTGTGATGTATTCATCTGGTATATATCATGGTGAAAGTGTCTGTGGGTTTTACAGAAATTTTCCTTTCTTCTTTTTTTTCCTTTTCTCATTTGACACAGACACATCAAGCACCTTTGCAAGATGACGCTCCATGGAGCACGTTAAGGAGCTCTGGAGAACTTGAGGGTGGTACATAAAGAACGAGGTGCACTTCTGAACTGCTCTTGACTGCCCTGAGATGTCCCGCTGAAGCTGACATTTATGTTAAGGGACTTCATGCTGATCATGTTAGTGCTGTAAATATTAAATGAATCTGATGTTGAATGCTTACAGTCTTACCTTTCTCGATAACTCTATTTTAATATTACATTAATTATTCCTGAATTACAGTGCTGTTGAATGTTGATAAAAACTGAATTGCTTCTTGAAATGCTGATCCTGACAGTCCTGTGGCAGGTGCCTAAAATATGATTTCCAAGACTTAGGGGAAAAAAGGAATACATTACTGCTTCTGATTAGAGGACTTCAGAAGGAACATACTCCAGTCACATCTTGCAGAACACTTGCCTGATTCCCTGTTGCTTACAGTAGCCGATGCCTTTGCGCAAGACATAAAAGGAATGTGCTCTTTACTTTTTTTTTAGTTAAAATTTTATAGAGGTTGCTGATGTAGAATCAGTTCAGCACATACGAACAGTTCCCCACAACAGAGACCCTGTGCGCATATAGATCTGTGGGTATCTCCATAGTCTGTGAGGGCTGATGTGTGGGAGCAAAGCTTGCAGCGCCAACGCAGAGACCACTCCTTCCTTGCTGGCATCACCTTGCCTGGGATTTTGGATCTGAGCTCTTTGACTCTAAGCTCTGTCATGGCCCATTTGGGCAAAGCTACCTTTAATCTCAGACATTTCTCATGCAACGCTGCAATTTTCATGACGTAAACCAAAAGGCAAACTGCACAGCTAGGCTGGAGACTGTCAAAATAGCCTCTTTCTTTGGGAAACCACAATGCCTGACTTCCAGTAAATTGAGTGAAATATTGAAAGAAAAAGGATTTGGGATAAAATTAACAAAAGCACCTAAATAGCTTAAGAATCGTCAGCCAGAAATTACTGCAAAAACCTCTGTGGTGCCTCAAGTCCTGCCGCCTTCAGCTGGGGGCTGCTGCACAGGCAGATGAGCTGGTGAGCACCCACTAAAGTCTTCAGCAGCTATATAAATACAGAGTCCCATCAGCTGTGTCAACTCAGGTGGTCAGAAGGTACAATCTGGGCTCCTCTTAGTGCAGGAGGAAGGAGCGGTGTAGCATCTCTCAGTACCTCGACCCCTACCCAAAGTCTGCATGACCAGTGTGGCAGGGGAAGAGGTTCATAATTTTTACCTTCCTTCACTCTCCAGCGCCAGCAACCAGTCTGGCCTTCACTGCAGGAAAAATGTTCCGTCTCTCAGAGGGAGTTTGAGGTTTCTGTTTGTTTGTTTATTAAAGAAAGAAAGCATTTGGCATGTGTATGTAAACACTAATGAGTCATTTGAAATATGCTCGGTGTTGCACTAGTGAGGTTGGGATCTTCCAGCTACAAGCAGAAACGTGATGGAAAAGAGTAGGCAGGCGCAGAGGGACTCCAAGCATGGGGAGGGAAGGCAAATCTTATTTCTCCTTCCCTTCTCTTCCTCCCTTCCCCACCACTGCCAGGAGCTTTTCCAGTCCTCTAAAAATCCTTGGTGAGAACTTTGAAATCTGAGTTTAAATGACTCTCTCTGAGGCTGCTGTGCCCTTCATAGAGAGTCTGAAGCTTGCCAGTGGCTCTCTCCAAGAAAAGCAGTTTATTTCCGGCACTGCACACGGACACAAATAGACTTGCCAGTGGGAGGTGGGGAGGGCGAAGGCTGTGGTGCGGTCTGGGTGCTTTGGTCTGTCCTTTCTCTTGTGTCAGCTGGCAACTGGAATCAGTCAGATCGATTAAAATTCATAAATATGTGAGAAGTAAAGCTGTAAGCCAAATCGGCTACTGTCTAGGAGGTTTATAAGAGGCACAGCAGGCTGGGAAGCTCTGGCCAGAGCAGGACTCGAAACCTAGCAAGAAGTAGGGATCCCTCGCAATGCTGGGATTACAGTAATTTCTAGAATTTGTGTACAGGAGGCAATTTCCTGGTATAAATTGAACATTTAAAGCTCCAGCAGCATAATTCTCGGAGAACTGCAGTTTGGGAATAAGCATTCTTTTCCTGCTTTAGATTTTTCTCTTGAAAAGAGGTATAAGCTAAATCTCCCAACAGGAAAGGATATTCTTATATTGGGTTACAGTTTCAATGTCAGTTACATGAGTGGTAGTATAATTACAATGCGTGAGCTGTGCCAGCCATTTTCCCTGTGTAAATGAGCCCACACACTCAAAGACTGTTAGCTGTGCCATATACAAACAATTGATTTTGTTTACTGCTTCATTTTGTCTATACCTGCTTCTCCGTCTTTTAAGGAAGAGAGGGTAACAAGAACTGAAGTAACTCCAACAGCTGGGACTAGTTTAAAAGAAATGTAAAGAAGACTATGTGATCCAAGCATTCAAAATCCATGAAACTCATCCTCAGAAATGGTGAGTTTGCCTTTGGTATCATCAGCATTTATGAGTAATAACTTTGCCTAGGCATTTTGGTGCTAGGCTTTCATGCTTTATACTTTAATCTTCTCTAAGCGAACTTTTCTCAGCCATCAGAAGGAGCAGGAGCTCAGTGTGTTTTGAAATAAGAGTGTTAACACGTGACTCCTAGAGCTGTTGCTTCAAAAAAATGCCTTCCAAATGCATCAAATTTCTGGCTGCAATTATACAAGACTTGTTCATAGAAACTCTGATAAAAGGCCAAGTCCAATCTGGCACTAACAACATCAGAATTTGGCCCACCAAAACTATGTATGTGCTTGATGGTAATAATAGCTAAAGAGAGTAGGGAACTCTCTAAAAGACATGCATAATTCCACGCTGTGGCTAAAACCCATTCCTCAAAGCTAAGAAGAGCTTGGGGGTGCTTATTTAGACCCTCTCCTGTTTAAATACTAGCAGGGTATTACTCAAAAACCAATTTTCTTCCTGTCTTGGAAAGCGTTTTTTAATAGTAAAAGCTACTAATAAGAAACAAGCACTTTCCTGGATTAGGGAGTTGCGTGCTTCTGTGAGGCAGAATGATGCCCATTTACTGCAAAGAAAAGGATTTTGCATGCTTCCTCCAAATGTAATGTGATAAAAAGCCAGATGAGAGCAGTCTCATGTCACTGTTGTGGTGGGGGGGAGTTGGAGGACCTGCTCTCCCAGCAGCTGGCAGTTCCTGTTATTGCTAAAACAGTATCGTTTAGCCTCTGCAGGGATGTCATAAGAACACAGCTCAAGGCACATCATAATTTCAATGCATTACAGAAAAAGCATGTACAGAGCTAACCCAGCACCCCAGTGACAAGGTGCTGCTGCAGGCTATGGTAGGCACTGAGGCTTCCAGCCCTGTTACTGGAGGCAGAGCTCGCTTGGGCCAGGAGCGATCGCAGGGGCATCTCCCAAGCGAGCTCCAAGAGGAGTTTCATGGTGGGAACTTTTGGATGGCACCTTTTGAGACCCACAGAGTTTCTGGAAAAGCAGGGCTGCACTGGAGCGACAGAGTGCAGTTGGCCTGTGTGCAGGCAGCCAGGCCAACATGTCAGACTGGCCATGTGTCCTAACGAGACTCTGCATCACACACACTGTAAATCCAATCTGACTACGTCGCCCTGTGGGCAATGCAGAGCTGCCTCAAGTGGGAGTCATTTATGTGCCCAGGACCAGAGAGGTCCCCCATTGGCTTTGTGCTCCATGCCTCCAAAATCCTCAACCTTCCTGTCATTCAAGGGTCTGTCACCTGATTCCCCACTCACCCAGAGAGATGCTTTCTTCTTTCTTTCCTAGTAAACTCTATCTTCACAACTGTGTTTTCTAGACAGCTGTTGAATCGTGCACAAGAACGTTCACAGGAGGAAGAAGCATCCTTCCTCAGACAGTGCCCTGTAGCAAAGAGCAGCCGAGGCAGGCTCTCCTGACTGACGGGTGCTGCAGAAGAGACTCTGGGGCTAGTATTGCACACAGGCCTGGCATACCTGTTTATGGAACCAGTTTGCAGTTGAGTAAAAATGAACTGTTTCTTATTTATTCTCACTTTAGATCCTTTAGATTGATACAGCCTTTCCCCTTTGGAAACAGCTGCACCCATGTGGAACATCCTCACCCTGGCATGAACTACATCCCCTCCAGGGGAGTTCAGTGCTTCATCTGTGTGCATAAATTCTTACAACTGCCACGGGTGGACAAATTGCAGTGTCTCTCCATCTTCTGGCTGTGTCAGTTCCTTGTGGGTCCAGATTCCAAGCTGCAAAGAGAAAAGCATATTTCAGGCTGTCAGAGCTCTTTCAAATGATGGAGTATGAAGAGATCCAGCTCTTAGAGGAGCATGCCTCCTAGAGATTGCTCCTGGGTTTATTCATCTTCCCACGAGCTTTAGATGGGGGACAGGTTGCTTTTGTTTAGGATCTTCCATGCTTCTAACTACTGCATGCTCTAGAGCATTGTGTGGCTGGAAAGTTAAAACGGAATCATACGAAGGAGGGAGGAGGAGGTATCTTCTCACATGGTCACCGAAGAGGGGGCTACGGTGACTGAAATGGGCCAGCACCACAGGGAAGGTTTTTAGTGATCCTTGTCTCCCTGCAGAGAATAAGACTCTTCCAGTGGTGTTTGTGAGGCTTAAAAAGGACCAGTGTTTGGGAGAGAGGGAGCAGAGGTAGAAGACATTGAGCCAATGAAGCAGAGTGAAACCAAGATCTAGAAAGAGAATGAGGCCAGTTTTGTTCTGGTTGCTGGGAAGAGTGGAAGAACCAGTGATTTCTTCTGAAGATCACAGTGGTTCGTGAATGGGCCGATAAGACGTCTGATGAAGAGTTTGTCTGTAGAGAGAATCCACATGGCTGTATCCAAGCTGGTGTGATAATTAATCTTTTGTGACTCTGACAGATGCCTACAGAGTAGCAGAAACAAAAGCTCACACTCTGGCTGTGATTAATGCATCGCTAGTTGTCAGACTAAGAATTTTGGAAGTGGGTAAATAAGCCCTAGGCCAGACTGTAGATTGTGTTTAAGAAAACTGCGGAGGATTACAGGGTGGGGGGAGCTGGGACTCAGCATTTGTTTACCACAGGCAGTTACTATGTTTTGTTCCTTGTCTGAAACCACTCTGTTCCCACAACGGCAGAAGAGGAGAAGAAATGGGCGTATGATTTCTGAAACAAAGCTCTGCCTCAAGCCTCTGCTATACTGAAAAAATGACAAAAGACCCAGCTGACCACAGTCTGTGTTGCCCTGGCTTCCTTGTGGGATACGTAGGAAGCTGGACACCGACTGCAGTCTGCTACCCTTGTCCGGGACACCACGATGCTGCAAAATGTCTGCTGCGGAGAAAAACGCAGCTCTTGCTGTATAGATTCATGGCTATGGATGGCTTTAAGGTAACTAAAGGCCTGTTTTGCGGCTCTACCATGCTGTGTGGTCTGCTGCAAAATGCTTCGGACCAGATCCAGGAAAGGCCTTGTACAAGATAGCCGCTAAACGCCTGGCATGCCCTGCCAGGCGCCGAGGCTCCTCCGGCGCTGTGCCGGAGCCGCATCCCGTGTCTGGGGTGAAGCACGAGGCCCAGCTTGCTGCGTGGGAAGTGCCCGGGGCAGCTGATCCCTGGCTGGGTGCCCTCCCTGCGGGAGCGCGGGCTCGTGCTCCCTCTTGCTCTTGCCCTGGCCCCAGGCGCTCGCTGTACATTTTCTCCACGTGGCAGCGGGGCTCTGGGAGGGCTGCTGGGGCGCTGTAAGCACCCGGTGGGATAGGCAGAGGATGGGGACGGGAGCTGCTTGGGGAGTGACGTGAGTAGAGGAGTTCCCGGGGAGCCGTTGGGCTGCTGTGCCAAAAGGCATTTCTTTTGGGGATGGCAGCGGTCACAGCCGCGCTTCACCCAGATGCTGTGTTGCGGTGGGCTCCCGCTGCGCCTCTCAGCCTGGGCGCCTCTGGGACCAGCTGGGAGAGGTGATGCCAGGCTCGAGTGGCGCTCAGGTGCGCCTTGAAGCCGAAAGGTTTGAGCTGGAGCAGCTCTGGACATGTACAGGCGCAGGAGAACAGCTGCCTGCAGAAGCTGAGAGTCAAGCCAGGAGGCAGTGGGCAAGTTTGGGCACCTCCGTGGCTAGGCAGCAGCTGAACGGGAGTGCAGAGCTGCTGGATTGCAATTTTCAATTTAGGTACCCATGTTCTGCAAAATCTTGCTTTAGGCGCCTATGGCATTTATGGTTTTTGTTTTAATTTTAATGGCGACAGCCTTTAATCTCTGTGACTCACGTTCTCTTTTTGCAAACAGGGTTAGTAATACTCAGGCATGTTTTGTAAAGAGCGCTGCTATCTGTGGGTGAATATTCCTCTAGAAAACCACAATATTTAAAACATAGCATCACTCTGTTGCTCGACCTAATTCTCTTAGCAATTTCCAAGCTTCTTAGTCCTTGTACCTAGGCTCTGAGATGTTTGTCAGGGAATTTTTGGAGTAGGGGGATTTACCCAGGAGCAAATCTCCATGAAGGGCAGGGGGAAGGATGGCTGTAGCCCCATTAACCCTAGTTGCACCAGGTAGGGACTGTACACATCCCTTCACCTTCAGCATCCAGCACTACCTAGGATGCCCCTGCTCAGGACTGTGTACGGAACAGGCATTTAAGTACTAGGTTTAGTTGCCCATGCATGTCCTGTATTTGCTGATTTGCTTCTGGATTTCTGAATATAAGTACTTTAATTCTTTCAGTTCTTGGCATGAAAAGCTGGCGACACTGGCTGTGTCTGTCCTGTGGATCTGGTGCATGTCACAGGCTGGTCCTGCTCTGCTGACTGTCCACATCAGGGGCTCTCTTGGGCCTCTTGCAGCTCTCTTCCAGCCCCAGCTCCCCGTTTCTGTCTCATAGTGTTTTTCTTTTTCCCCCCCAGACAATTCTCCCCCAGAAGTGCTCCCAGACCATATGGTACTGTCTTTGTTATTCGCTGCTACTAATGCTGCCCCTTTTCTTCTCCAGAGTGACACAAAGCAGACCAGCCTCTGCAAGTCCGGCTCCTTCAGAAAGTGCTCAGTACCCACAGGGACCTCTGGTCTGTGCTGTGGAAGAGGCTGCTCAAAACCTCCCAGGGCTGCGCTCTGTGCCATGGAAATATGGAGCCGTGGTCTTCAGCTGATGTAAACTGGTGTAGCTCCATTGATGTCTATCCAGTATACACAAGCTGAAAATACGGCTTAGAGTAAATGAATCATGCTGCTGAAATGTAGCCAGCTTTAAAACATACCTGTCCCGTGGGGGTGCTGTGAAGTGAAAGTCGCTTCCACCCTTTTTGGCTGATAATCCACAAATGAGCCACTAATCTGGCATGGCATAAAGGCTGCAGTGTAATGTGTGAGTCACTTTACCCACTCAAAAATGTCACCAGTTGTGGAGAGAGACGCGGCAGCTGCTTAGTGGCACATAACCCATGTGGTAGAGATGGGCCTGTTATTTATATAGCTCCAGAAATGAACTTGGTGCCTTGCAAAATAACAGCCCTTCCTCGAGCAGTTTACAATGCAGTTTACTCCTGAGCAAAGCAAGGGCAGCTGCTGGCTCGACCGTCATGAGCCCGTTGACGTTGTGAGGAAAGCTCCCAGCTGCTCCAAGGGCTGCAGGAGCGAGCCCTGCGAGGAGGAAAGCATGGTGTCACCGAGGCCACCGATGCGTGGCAGAGCACTGGGAAGGAGACGGGTGAGTGTCCGGTGGGTGGAGGAAGCCACCCTCAATTGCTCCGTCCCCTTAAAACCTCTTTCCTTTCTGTCCACTGTGGCTTTGCAGAACGTATCGGGAGGGAAAAGCTTGCCTCTTCTTTCCCTTTCTTGCAGGAAGGGGGAGGAAAAGAAAACTTGCCCCACCTTGCAGCTGGAGACCTGAGGCACAGAGATTAAGGGCTGGACCTGAAACAGATTTAGGCCATGCCTACATGAAGAGAAGTACCCTGAGACAGGTTCCCTTATGGGAGCTGGAGTCCACATGGCTGAATAGCTCTCCCAGGAAGGATCTGGTTTGCCACAGGAAGATGCTGTGCAGGACACTAAGATTATTGTTAGCTAGAGCTAAGGTAACATCTCACAGATTCGCCTGGATTCAAGGGATTGCAACATCTGGTCACTTTTTTTTTGTTTTTGTGGGGTGGGAAGGGGAGGATTCTTCTGGGAAATCCCATCAGGTGCACCTGTAGGTGCTTCAGGGCATGCCTCAAGTTCTCTGGATCTAAATATCCAACCACCTTGCTCCTGCCAAAGCTCCCCAGCATTGAGATGTTGCTTCCTAAATTCCCTGTGGAGCCCGTTGCTGCACCAAGCCAGGTGTGGGCCCCTTGCAAAGCACTGGAGCTGCTTTGATTTTAAGATTGCCGCCAGGGTGGAAGGGATGGTGCCAGCGTGTGCCTGTTGTACAGCAGCCTAGCAGTTACAGCACTGGCCTTTAGTGCTCAAGTCTCCATTTTAAATTCCCTCCTTTCTTGGAGGGAGCCAAAGTGGCCAGTGCAGGAGGCTTAGGAGTAGGGACGTGAGCTGGAGGACAGCGGGCCCTGCACCCGCTGCCGACGGTGCGTTGCTCCTGCAGAGCTGCGGGGCAGGAGGAGGTGAGGCAAGAGGGCAGCAGGCTACTTGTGACCCCCGTTCAGACCCAGAGCTAGGAATGGGGAAGCCGGGCTTTCCCTGGGGTCATTTCTGTATGTGATTACGGGGTTTTTCAATGTAAAGTGCGCCAGCGAGCGGGATGGGAGTGAGCCTCCCCTCGCTTACAAAGCCCTAGAAAGAGCTGCTGTTATCTGAAAGTGGGGTTTATTAATTCCAGATTTTTACAGCATAGCTGGGACGCCAACAATACGGTCCGAACACAATGAATCGCTTGCAGATATAAATCAGGGGAAGGCATCTCCAAAGGCTCCCGCGAGGCTGAGTCACTCGCTGCCGCTGTGCCAAGCGCCAGCTGCTGAACGGCAGCGGGCCTTCAGCTGGGTCGCAGGCACGGAGCTCGCTGGGGCGTTACTGATTGCCTGATTAGCAAAGCCACTAATCAGGGCGATTGATTTGCTGATTGCAGAGCTGCCAAGAGGCCTTCTGCAGCAGGCTTGCCTGTTCCTCGTGGGCAGAAGCAGCTTGGGACCAGCCAGTGGGTCAACAGGGGAAAAGGAGAAGGTGATTTATAGGTCCTGCAGTGACTGAGTGGAGGAGTGGTTTAAGCTGGGGAAAACAGCAAACAGAGGTTTGCAGGCAGCCATCCCGCTGTGCTCCTCCTGTTTGATGTAATGTCTCTCACCCTCCAACTCTCCTGCAAGTATTTCTTGAGGTCGTTCACGCTCCCAGGATTTCTGGGAGGTGAATGAATCATCCTGCCCCTTTTTTAACAAGGGGAAGGCCACACCTAGGGGCTGAACTTGTGTCAGATTTGGAGCTCTGAAGACAAAGCTTTCCCCCCCAAAAATGGCGCCATAAATTAGTCCCCCAGCCTTGTAGTCAGGTAAGGGACCGAAGACTGTTAACAGTTAAATTCTCCTGCAGCCACTAAATAGAGTAGGAGTCAGGGGAGTGTTTTCTGTCGTTCCAATCTGTCCTGAACTTGGTGCTTTTTATCTTTCTCTCTCTCTCTCTCTTTTTTTAAGTAACTGTTCATCTTGAATGTTCTCACTTTATTTGGAGTATAAGCTTTTTATGGGAGCATTCTTCTGTTTGTCCCCCACCCAGAAGATCATGGTGTTAATCTTTGATTGGGACCTTGATGTTATTTATGCAGAGTAAATCTAGTTATCAAATGCATTCAGAACTTAAAATTCAAGTGAGAACAGCTTGTGTGGGTGCAGGGATGTGCATAGCAGAGAAAAGCAGAGTAAAAGTTCAATTCTTTTTGTGTTATAGGACAAACCTTCCAAAAAAATGAAGTCTCTACCACATGTTTCCTATAACTGGCCAAATAAAATATTATGTTTTAAAGCGCTCGGGGTCAGAGAAATAACTCAAGCTCTGGGATCAGCATTTTTTTCCTCCTCACAATAGCTTCTGCTGAATGATAATCTTTAAAACTATGCATATGTGGGGCCAGATCCTGACCCCGTTCCCTGCGTTCTGCTCTGCTGCAGAAAATGCAGAGCAGGCAGAAAGGGAGCTTAGCTGGCTTGCTGGAGATTACCCTGACCCAGTTTGTGAGCTCCAGTGCAGGAGATGGAGCGCAGTGGCCAGGGACACATTGAGGGGGAAAAGAATTTGTTGCAATGCTCGTGTATTTGTGTAGTTCTTGCATGGCATTACAGATTATCCCTCAGGAGCATCCCAAACACCAAGTGGTCCTGGCCACTCTCGGATCGTGACTGCGGATGACTCTGGTGGTCGGCAGCACCCAAAGCTCTGGCCTGGCCTTTTTTCTGGATATACGTGTCATTGCCACATGAGAAATGCATGCGTTAGAGGAGGCACAGCCTTTCTAGCCTTCTAGCATGTATTACTCTTGATGCAAACTTCAAGGGAGTGTTTCTTTGTTAGATCTCAGCCGAGAGCAATGGTAGTAGCTGGGATATTCCCCCTATATTCTTCCCTTTGACTGAGACTAGGTAGAAGTTACATGCATTTCTGTCGTGTTCTCCTGTAAATGTTTAGTGTAATATGTCTTCCTTTCAGCAAGAGGCATGGGCGTTTGCTGTATCAGTGAGCCACCCTGATGTCTAAACTTTTTTTGCATTTAAAGGGAGAAAATCAAACTAGAGTGGGCTGGAGCTTTTCATAGAGCATGCTGTGTTTGAGTAATGTAGCTTTATTCTTTAAAGACTCAGAATAGATTGGTTTGTACAGTTTTATGGGTTTTTTTTTTACTGTTAAAATTTGATTTCTTGTTGTCACAATAATTCAGCCTTGGCTGGTTTATAAAAAGGCTGTATTGAGTTTACCCATGATTATCCACCCCTGGAATTCCAATATTGCCTATTCTCCATTTTCTCACGAATCGACAATACTTACAGCTGTCCTGAGAGGCCTGGATCCCGAAACAAAGAACAAGGAGGAACTTCCAGTTTTCATTAGAATACGGTATTAAAAAAAGTACACTTCTCTCTTTCATAGCTACGGAGAAAAGACTGAAAACGTGACCCAAATATACTCCCCAGGCTCAGGAACCAGAAAGAAATGAATGAGAAACCTCAGATTCATTGGTTGTTTGTTGTTGTTGTTTGCTTGTGTTTTTCTGTTTTTAAACTAACGACAGGATTTTGGAGGCCTCCTTCACACATTTATCCTTTGTCACTGGCAATATTGGGCTCCTGTTTAATACTGCAGGCCAGCTGCTCTAAATTGTTCCGCATCTTCCCTGCTCATTAGTCCCTCAACCTGCCCAAGGTCCTTGTGTTTCTACCCAGAACTGATTTCTCTTTGATTTCATTTGGTGAAGCTCTGAGAGCTCGTCCAGGTGGGGAAACTCCCTCTGAGATTGCTTGGGTTGTTGGTGCTCGCGAGCGCCAGCAGAGCCTGCAGTTTGCAGGATTGGTGCCTGCCGATTCCCAGGCCGCCAACCCAAATTGCATGTTGCACGGGCGTTTCCTGCGAGATGAGCGGCCGGCCTGCCTGCTCCCGGGGTTCATCACTGCGGAGTATGAAAAGTTTTGCTTGATGCTCCCAAAACGGTTTGATAAATGTCCACGTTTGATAAATACAAGCCTGGCTTGAGGGCCGCCTCTAAGAGCGGAGAGCACTTTCGCGCCCCACGGGGAGGCCTTGGCAGCAGCTAGCGCTGAGTGCGGCTGCCTGATTTCCCACCTGACTCGCTCACGGGGATTGAGCCTCAAACTCCACTTTGGCACCGGGCATCCCTGGGGACCGTGAGAAACCGCTCTACCCCGGCATCGCCTGCTCAACCCAGGAGTCGAGGGCAGCTGTGGCAAGAGACTACAGTTCCAGATACTATGATTTTATCTTGTTTTAACTCCAAAATCTGGCTGGGCTAGCTCTCGCACGTGCTCCGAGCAGCCAGCCCCATGAGCGCTCCCGGTGTTGCCTGCTGCGCTTGCTAGCCCCGAGGCAGCCGAGGGGGAGAAGTGTGGTTGAAACTGCCTTCCTCCCTTTTTGTCCCGCAGAGAAGGGCTGCCTGCCCCAAGAAGCGCCCTCTCCTCGCACGCTGAAGCCACAGCCTGTCTGCCTGCACTGTGTTACCACTTGCGCTGGGGCTACGCCATGGGGCCGGGCAGCTGTGAACAGCAGCACGCGTGCTAAGTGGCTCTGCTCGTAGAGAAGAGACCCAGCAAAGGAGCTTAAAAGCAGAGGTATCTTCTTGCTGTCCCTTGAGACCCTTTTGCTAAGGCTTCGCTATTTTGCTGCTATCCTGTAGCAGTAGAGAACTACATTTTTCTCCCCCCTCGTCTCCGAGATTCCTGCAGGATACATGCGATTCCCTACTCATTTCATGCATCCTGCTGCATGCCCCAATCAAAGCCCCGTGCTGGAGGTAGGGTGCTGGCGCCTGGATGCTCTCGCTCCCACATGTGTCCTGAGCCAGCCAGGGAGCTGCCTAGCGCAGAGACGCGGCTCCACCTTCCTCGCTCCTGAGCGCTTTCTGCTGCTGGCTCGGCTTCTCTCCCTGCTGCTTATAGGAAGGACTCATCACAGATCTAACCTGAATAATCACCCCCAAGACAAACTTTCCTGGTTCCTTTTTTTGGTGACCCAGCTCACAACTCAGTTCTAAGCATCTGGGCTTCATTTCTGCGTAAGCTGGGAACCGATAAAGGAAGGGAAAAGGTGAAAATTCAGAGAGGCAGACCAGAATCATGAGCAAAGTGTACGTAGGGCACATTTAACATTGGATTAGCTGGCCTCAAGCATATGGGCGGTGGCAAAGCAATTGCATTAAATGAAATAGAGGCTATTTATCCTAAAACGTTAAAAGGCCCAAGGCAGACAAACAGGAGCCATTTCATTCTCCCGGGATTCCTCATGTCCTGCCAGCAGCCTGGATTGCTTTCCTGCCCTTAGCTCCCGTCTGCCCAGTGCTGGCCCTTGGCCACCAGCCCAGAGACAGCCTGGGTGGGAGACCATGGGCAGCTGCCTATGAGAGGAGGGTAACACATGAAACCCTGAAGCCTTTTCAGAGGTATTTAGGTGCCTGAAGGTGCAAAGAGGCACTTAATGTCATTCAAAAGTTTCTAAGTAGATTGGAGGGAGAGAGGGTGGAAATTCCCATTTAAGGGACTGAGGCTGAAGAATCTCACCTGCCTCGAGGCCTTGGACAAGGTGGTGCCTTGGAGGTGCCCACCAGGCACCTGTCTTCTTGGCTAGGCACCTAAATATCTAAGAAAATGTGCTCCAAAGTAATTTCTCTGCTGTTGTGTAATGCTTCTGCCTACCCAAGGTCAGGAGTGAAGTCTCAGCAGTGTCCCCTCTTGATGTGTGAAAACTGCTGCCCTACTGCTATGGGTGTATGGAGATGTATGGATCTCGGGGAAGACAAATTGCTCCTCCAGCTGCACGTCTCTGGCAGACATTGATTTGCAATAAGGCTGTCAACGGCAGCGGGAGAGCCCTGATCCTGAAAAACAATATGCCAATTGCCTGCGTTGATTTTAATTCTTTGCTTCTTTGCGTGCAACCTGTTCTGCTGCAGTATTCCTTGGAGATGGGATGTGCCGCTGCCTCTCCGCTGTCGCTCTTCTAGAGCACGATGCCTGTCCAGCCCATTTCAGAAAGAATCAAGAAGACAGGCTGGCTCGCAGGATTATTTGAAAGCTGTGCAGACCTGTAAGTCACTGGATTATTTATATAATTTTGTCTGTTTCTTTTACATCTGTACTTTAAACATCCGTTATAAGGCAATACTGCTTTTAGTGGCGAGCCAAGTTTTTCTTCTAAAACACATGTTCCCTAAAGCCTTAGTACTTTATTTCCTTTGTTCTGATTTATTGCTGTTGTCTTACCACAGATGCTAGGCACTGAGGGGAAAAAAAGGCAAAAAACAACAAAACAACCCTCTCTACTCCCCTCCCTGCACTGCATGCATCAAGATTAACACACTGGGTGTATTACATTAAGCAATTCAACAAGGAACTGACTTACCTTTAATTTCTTAGTTACTTCCAAATAGAACTGTTGATGAAAAGTGAGTGTTTATAAGTTAATAGTGTTAAGAATATTATTAAAAAAAGAAAGAAAGAAAGAAAGCTACTGTAGGGAACAGTAAGATGGGATAGATTCTAAATCTGGAGAATGATATAGTGAGATTAAAAAATAAAAGCTGTATTTAAGAAGCAAACCTCCTGACTGCATTTTATAAATCTAATTGAAACCAATCAAGGATTTTGTGGATATCAGTTTTTGTGTGCCTTTTATCAAAGCATAAAATGGCCTTACTTTTCAAAGGATCAACTCTCTTTCTCAAAATAAGGCCTCTCTACAGCATCTCATGATGAGCATCAAGCAATTGAGGCATTCAATCACTGGTCACTTAAAAAAAAAAAATCGGCTGTTACCATGAAAATTGTAGAGATCTTTGAGACAGAAAAGTTCTACAGAAGTTTTTCTCAGAGGTCATTCAGCCTTGACAATAGTAGAAGGCTAGATTAGTTTCACTGGTATTTATACCAAAGTTAGCTTCATGTTTCGCCTCCTGAAATGAAAAGCCATATTGCAGAGGTCAAGCTGTGGACACGAGTCAGATTAACCTCAGCAGAGAAACACTTATTTAGGACTACTGAGTGCATGTGGCACACAACTCCTGCACCCTCTCACCCCCGGGAAATGTTTGAGTCCGTACTCACAGCTGTTTTTGTTTTAATTTTCCAAAAACATGCCTATTTGTATTGGAGTTTGTAACACTTCCTCTATTCTCCTCTTTATTTTTCTTAAAATCTAAGCTGGGAAGGATTGTGATTCTCATCTATGAATAATACACGTGCTGTCAAAACGGATATGCAAACTCAGCTCCATATGCTGGCATGTATTTCCCTCCATAGGGAAGAAGGAGTGTATGAAAGGGGAGATTAAAAAAAATGAAGAAGGAGAGGATGGTGAAGGCTGAGGAACATGTCTCGGGCTCCCCAGCTGCCTTCACAGGAGCAAGTCTGTCTGGATTGCCTCCAGGACAGGCTCGGGCAGAGTCTCCACTGTAGCATGGTTTGGACGGTGCTGGAAAGCCGCGATCTCCTGCATTATCCGTGAGGGCTTCCAAGCCTTAGACTGTGCAAAATCCCTGCTCGCTGCTCTCGCTGCTGTGCTTGGCCAAGTGTGCTGGGAGTAGAGCTGCTGGCTGGTCCAGGCAGTGTCTGCATGCCATGTTGAAGTGGCTGCTACTGTCATTGCACAGGATTTGGGGACCTTGTGATGCGGCATATGCTGCTGAGTTCAGAGAGGTTGGGACAAAGCTTTTGTCCTCTGTAGACAACCCGTTTGCGCTTGCAGTGGTTGTGCTAACAGGGTGGCTTTTCTTTTGCCAGTGGTCAAGTACACTGTGTCCCAGTGCTCTGTGACCATGAAGGTCAAATAAAGCTAGGTGATCACTAGGGAATTTGCCCTGGCAGAGGGGAACACTCTTAATATTTGCATTCTTAATATTTTCTTCCTTTCTGTAAACCAACTTGACAGCAGGCTCAGTTCTATCAGGTATACTCAAGCTGACTGTTCTTTGGGCTGATTAATAACAAACTGCATTTCTTTACTTACTTTTCCCTTGAGGAAGGTTGTTGATGTGAGACTCATTGTCATATTGGGGCCCGTTAACTGTCTCAGTTAACAAAGGAGAACATTCAGAACTGTGCTCAGAGACATATTTTTCTTCTTCTTTCTTTTTAAATGGAAACCAGCTTTCTTAGCAAAATGTATTACAGAATCTGTCCCTTGAAACCAACATGAGGCAAGAGCAGCTGGTTGCAGCTAGTTGCAACATCTCATCTTGCTGACTGGGGGCACATCATGTTACAAGTGGTTCTGCTAGTGACCCCTCTGCTAAGGAAACCTCCTGAGATCTGTCTAGCTGGCTGTTTGTTAACTAGTCTGAGATGAGTTGAAGACCCAATTTCACTTGGCTTCTTTGAGGAACCAGCTGTACATACTTGAGCCAAGTTCACTGAACTGAACCCTCAGTAAACCTAGACCTGAATCTGAGAGAATTTGGATCAGTATACTGGTTTCAGTGGAAATCGAGTCAGACTTTGACCCCAAACCAGCAAGCTTTCTGATTTTGAATGTCTTTTGAGGGTTCATTTAAGCCAGAAAGTCAGAGACAGCGATGAAATAGAAACTCAGCATTGGGGCAAATGTGCTAGGAGCTTCATAACAGTCTCACCTAGTTCCTAATGGCAAGATCAAATCCTAGTATAAAATAGTCATGCTGCTGATGAAACTTGGAGCATAAATACTGTAGAACATGTATTGTTGATTAAGCATCTTTATAATTATGTATGGTCGTAACTTCCTTTAGAAACAATTTAAAACTGGTTCCAAGTCCAATCTGGAACAGCTTTTAAAACAGCATACTCAGTACCAAAATCCAAGTAGTAAATCACTCGGATGAGTATGGAATGCGAGAATCTTGGAAGCTTTCTCAAAGGGCATGCTCTGTTTCGCTTGGGAAAAATAGACAGTCTGCCTTCTCCACACTTGCCTCATTGAAAACTGCTCATGAGAAGATCTTTCACAGAGAGACTTAGGAGTATTGGGCCCTTTTCTGTTTTCTTAGAAACAAGGAGATGCATTTCAACTCTGCAGTCAACTTGATTTTAAAGTGACTTGCTTTCTATGATCACTCTTGGGTTCTGGAATGCTACAGAAATCATCTGAGGGTATTTTCAACACTTCAAAATTAAAATCAAATTGTTGAAGTTCCGCCAGCATTTAAATGAAAATTATTTTTTCTAAACACACACTGAAGGACTTTCAACACTTTTATCACAAGAGCATTCTTAACCTAAACACCTTTTCTTTGTGGCTTTTAAAGCATCCAGTCTGCGCTGCTAAAACCAAACACCTCTTAGAATCTCATTGAATTCAAGATCTTTTCAGCAAAAAACTAGATGAGCAAGAAGGGCTCATTTTCCATGCAGCGGAAAGACATAAGCGGGTGGACCAGCAAATACCGTTTCTGTGCCCACAGCAGTGTCTGGGCAGCTGTGCCAGTGCAGTCTTCTGTTGTGCAGAGAGGGGCCAGATGTGGGGCTGAGCACCTGGGGCCTGTGCAACTCATGACAGTGAACAGGGGGTAACAGAGGCAGGAGCTGACTGTAAAATTCGTTGCTGTGCAGATGCTTTGCTATTCAGCTTTCCACGCAGTGGAGACAGGAAAGCCATAGAAGCTGCTGCAGGCTAATGAGAGAGGATTAGCCCAGCCCTTGCATCTCTGGGGGTTTTGGAGAGCTTCTAAGGCTGAGGCCCCACTGTGTGTAGCCGGAGAGAGCGGCTTGGTACGGGGGGCAAAGCCCAGGCTGGCACGGGAGCAGCTATGTGGAGCTCCTCGGGCACCTGCGATACAGCTTGCTCCCACTCCCTTCCCCAGCAACGGGGAGTAGCTGGCCCTACGGTGTTTCGTAGACTCAAAAGCCTCCTGGAGGCAGGTCAAGCTTGAGCCACAAATTTGAACAGGCAGAAGCTGCCCTATCTCCTGTTGTAGAGACCTGGAAATCAAGGGACTGGGGTTTGTACCAGAGTCCGTCTAGGCCAGTATCTTGTCACTGACAGTGGCCAGTAGCAGAGGCCTGGAGGAAGAGTGTGAGAACGGGACGTGTACAAAATGAGGTAGTTCTCCAAGGCTCCCTCCCAGCCTCAAGGATTTTCAGAAGCTCAGGATTTCCATGGGGCTCTGTGCCCCCCATGCTTCTCTCAGAAACCCTGGGCAGGTGTGTGATCCCAGTGGCTAGGTCAGTGGTTGACCATGGGAAGTTAATTGTGATGTTTCTAAAAGCACTGGCTGAGGGGTTTTTCTCATCATTTCAGGTTGGCAGAAGAAGAAGAACCTGTCCAGGTGAAGGAAGCTCTCCTTGGTTTATGCCAGGCGAGGATGTGGTCCTTCTTTATTATTGCCTCTTTGATAGCCCAGCGGACAGACCGAGGGTGTTTCCACCTCTCAGGGCAGCAGCAGGGCTGCCCGAGGAATATGCCCCTGCTTTGACAGGCTCTATTCTGCCTGGAGACCAATGCCTGGAGGCCTGCAGACCAATCCCTTCAGCGGCCCATATTACTTGGTGTTATCAACTAGCCGCAGATCTGGGGCTTTGGCAACACAGTCCTTCCAAGCGTCTCCCGAGACATGTGCTTCCTAGCGGGCTGCAGGTCGGCAGCTGATGTTCTTCTCGAGACAGGGAGCCAGTCCTGTATGTCTGCTTTCACCAAGGGTGCTGAGCAAAAGCATCCCCCGCAGGAGCCAGGTTGATTTTCATCTGGTTCGGGTGCTATTGGGTGCACTCCCTCCATCAACAAGCGCTTTTAACAAGTGCTGTCATTCCTGTGCTGCGACGGGCACCTCTAAGCACAAGTGACCATGCAGTGCCTGCGATCCTGAGATTTTGATGTGTTTCTCCTTGTGCTAGGTTTTCTGATATTCACTTAGGAACTAACCGTATTACGAGAGGCTGCCTACAAGGTAAGTTTCCTATATAAAATGTTCTGATATACCCACCTTCCCAGTTTTTACTTGCAGCAATAAGTAAGCTCTTTACAAAACTAGCAATGAGGGAAATATAAATCTTAAAAGAGACCTCTCCCTATGTGTAACCTTAAAAGTTGTGCTGTGGTGAGCTACAGAAGCTACAAATGAAAGAAAGCTGGCTAAAACCATTTTGGTCCTAGAGACATGGCAGTCCTTCAGACCAGGACTCCACAATGGTCTTCTCCAATATATATTGCCACATATTGGGATATTAATGCCATTCCCTTCAGCCAGCTTCTACTTAGCCGCCCAGGCCTGGCTGGGGCTGGAAAAGCAGAGATGGGAGAGGAGATAGGATCTCCCAGTGGCTTGTTGTCGGCCAGGAAAATCCTGGCTTGGAAAAGGGTGAGGTGGAGCATGTCCAAATAAGAAGCGTCTGGAAGGAGTTTGTGATGATTAGCTAAGAAATGTGAAATTTCCTTTTCCAGATGAGCACATTGCATCTTTTGTATAAGGCAGCAATTGCTTCTTGTGAGACTTAGCACGTCTGTTAATTTGATGAGTTAGCCTCGCAAATTAACTAGATCAGTCATTGGACAGGCTTTTTTGAGTTCCTTGTTTCAGCCCGCTTGATAAAGTTGGTAGCGTGCTAGACTTTCATAATCAGAAAGACCTTCAAAATATGCAAGTTATTTCTGGCATGTTGTGTTCTCAACATGTCAAGGGAGCATGGATTATTTTTACACAAACAGGCAAATCAAAATGGTTCCTTAGCAAGATCCCATGAAAATTCTTAGGGCCCTGAGAAAGAAAAAAAACATAAGAAAATCACGGTCCTGAATTATTTGATGGGTGCTTAGGTAGGTTGTGCTGTTACACGCTCAGAAGTTCATTTGCACCAACTCAGACATCTGATGCATAATGGAGAGTGAAGGGTGAAACGGAAGGGGAAAATGAGGACCAGGAATTAATTTGGATATCTGATCTTCGAGTAGGCTGTTTTTTCCTTACTGTGAACTTATCATCAAATATAGACCTTGAAAAATCACAGACACTATTGGAAATTCTTTCTCATAGCCCTTCGGTGAAAGGTGATGTGCATGTGTTGAGAGAAGCAGGGGGATCTCTGTATCTGAACAGGCCTGTATAGAAACAACGTGCCGACACCCCACCGAAAAGTGTGGGGCAGTCCTGAAGGGAGGTTCCTGGGGTGTCCTGCGTTCCCTCGGTGTGCCCAGGCATTGCAGCACAAATTACAGTACACACTTTGCAAATATTGGAGGCTGTTTTGAAACTCCCTGCTAAGGGTTACAAACGCTGACTGCTGTATCTAGGCAAAGTCAATTAGACATCATAGCTGTGGCCTCAGCTCACAGTATTTTGTGTCTGAAGCAGTATGGCTGTTTCGGGTTCTTAGGCACTAGATTGCCTCTTTTTTTTTTTAAACTTAAGTAAATTTAAGCTTCAGCTGAATAGAAGTCTTCTGTTCAGTCATATTGGCATTAGTGTTGCAACAATATTTGTTCACCCTAATTTTCTCTATGAATATTACTGGAAGAGAGATCATTTACTATGATTCCTAGACTTGACTAGTGTACTAAAAGGAATACAAAATAATTGAGAACTTTTGTTATTCTGAATCTGTTATACAGAACAGTTTAACTAAACAAGCGAATCGGGAATTAAATAGTCTATCCTGTAGTAAAGTTTTAACTTTCCTTAAATATTTGTTTCTGAAAACTTGTTTACTTCCACCTTCATGAGACAGCTCTCGTAGCTTGAGTGGCTTTGCCACTTGTCTGGGTCCCAAGAATCAAGCTAGCAAGGGTAAAACCTTTACTCCCTTCCCGTGTTTCTCTGTAGGTATGTGTAGATAAATATGTATATATGTAAGTACAGGTCCTGGTTCTCATTTATATGTAAACTGCGTCAACATCTGAACAAAGAAGAGTATTTTTTTTTCCTCAGGGTAGCTAGCCAAAATCAAATTACAACACTCACCAAGGCTGAGTCCTATGATTAAGATAAAAAAAAGTATAGCCTGGTCTTGGATAACATTTTTACTTCTCAATGTAGAAGTGCATTTTTCCACAATGAAGAGGCTTTTTAACAGTAAAGGAGGTGTACAGTATGCATAAATATTGATATTTAGTGCTTCAGATATTATGACACAGAAGGCCGGGTTTTATTCCTGGCCCTGCATCTGGCCTACTCAGGTGTCCCTGAGACACGTGAAACGTAGACTTCCCTGGCTGAGCAACCAGCCCGCGTGGTCGTCACAGTTCAGAGTGAACTCTGAACGCCTGTGGGAGCGTTAAAGGGTGCAATTCATCTGGCTGATTTTAGCAGTGAGGGGCCCCTCCCCGGGCCCCGTTAAACGGGTGTCCATGGAAAAGCGCCTCGGGGCGAGCTCGCTCAGGCGCAAATCCCTGCGCTTCGCCAGGCGAGTCCCACCACCGCGGCTTGGTCTCGCTGCTTGTGCCTCCCTCGGGGGGGCAAAGCCGAGGACGTCCTTTGCCCTCATGCCAACGATTCTGGCCATCAGTACAAGGGCTGTGCACCTCCTAATCCATAGTTGCTTCTGCGAGTAGTGTTTTTATAGCTTTAGTATTGTTGTCCAAGCGCAGGTATAGCGCTTGTTGTTGGGTTTGGCGGAGACGCAGCCGCCTACTTCAAGGTTCATTTTGGCCCAACCCGTGTCCTTAAGGCTTATGTAGGTGAATGTTAAAAATTATTAATAATTACATCTTTTCTCAGTGTGAGGTAGTTCTTTTGCAAATACTTTATCCCAGGAAAAATAGAAGGGAAAAGAGCATGTTGAAACCTCACGCAGCTGAGCTCTGTATTGGATGTGTTGATGAATAGTAAACCACAGCAATAGAGACAGTGCTGCTGTGTGCTATATATTGTATCTACAGACACATTTGAAATGGAAGTTCAAACTGCTTGTTTATTTATTTATTTATTTTAAAACCTTGCTCTTAAAATTTGTTCTTCTTTCTCCTCTGACAAGCAGCAAAAAGGAGCTCTGAACGTGGGGCCAGGACAGTACCGGACAGGAGAGAATCTGAGGCAGGTGCCTACAATACAAGTAATGGATGATACTGCTATTTCCTGTTTTTGATCTGAATCTCCACTCTTGAGAATTTGAGCTAAATCCTAGGTTTTCTGTTCATTTTTAAGCGGGACATTCAGCAGGTTAAAACCAAGTACCATGAGGTGGTCCTAAGATGGGGGCTTGCTCCAGCTTTCCTGCTGAGCAACTGCTTGCACGTTGTTGCTGAAAAATGCCCGAGACAATGTTAGCTGCTGTGCTGTCACATGGGCTGACACAACACAGGACCTGCTTGGCATTCTTGAAGGGAAATTATCCAGTGCTGCAACTCACAATTTATAACTGGTTGCATGCTAATATCCAAAAAAGGCAAAAAAATCCACTGTGTGTTTTTACAAAAAAATAGGCGGGGGGGGAGGGGAGGCAAAATATAAGCGGCATTCCCTGAGCAGTGGAGATTTGGAAGACTTTTTGGTTAGACCACAGCTGTATGCAGTGCTGTTTCTCCATTAATTGCAAGCAGTTTAAAAGCATCTCCTTCCTTCAAGGAATGATTTTGCTCAGTGTGTATGCTAGTGTTAGTCTCCTGAACGCGATACTCTCTCGAAAGCTCTCCCTCATGCTGGAGCAGTGGGACATGCCTGCCTCCTTTGTCCCTGCCGTTCGGGAAACCTGTGTCTATACTGCTTGTCTCTACAGCCCTGGGTTCCTTATTAGCGATATTCCTCCCCTTAAAGAAAAACAGAACACAAAACCCAACAACAGCACTTCTTCCCCAGAGCTCACTTCTATTTGTAGTATTTAAACTGGGCAGTGCAAGTGCTCTGTGAAAACCAGTGGCTTAAAACGTAAAGCACTGCATTGTCACGGCAAGCTTGTTGTTCAGCATACTAATGATTTCTGAGTCACTGTATTTATGAAATGTCGTGTAATAACTACCTCACCACAATGCAAAGTAAGTAGTGGGAAATCAGGGGTTTTATGATTTCGACATTTTAGTGTATAAACTTATCCCTGAATCTCTATGGGGGTTACTGGGAATTAGAGTTTTCATGACTTCTACAAAATGACATTGAATTTCATAATTTGTAACACTCCATATATATATTCCATATTGCGCATTTTATTACAGGCTCAATGTCTTATATTACGTGTGTCAGCTGCAGAGAGGAAATGTGTGAAGACTGTTCTGTGGAAGGGGGAGGACAACATGGTAAAACCTTCGAGTGGACACCTCAGAGCCTGCGGGATAAGGTGCCATTGCACACCTGCAGTGTGCTGGGATGCTAAAATCCACCCTCAGTGCTGTCTGTTTCGGGATGAATGTGGGATGGATTACAAAGCCCTCGTGGAAGGAGCCTTTCTGGCCAGCACTTGTCACTAGAGGACTCTTCCACCTTTAATACATGTGTGTTACCGTCTCCCAGCCTATTCAGGAAGGCAAGGGAGTATCCTTTGCCATCTGGATATGCTGGAGCAGATATATTGGGCTGCTGTGCGTGGCCAGTCCCGTGCCCTACTCTTAAGGACCGCCATGTGAAAAATCACAGTGCCCTGCTCTTTGCCAGGCACCGGGAAACCGCTTTGAACGCAAGCCTGGGGAAAGTGGAAACAAAACAATTTATTTACAGAATCCAGCTATAACTCAAAATCAATAGTATTGTTGCAACAGCCAGCATGGAAAAACGTCTCTGGGAGAACATCTTCTGGGAGAAGTCTCTGTCGATGGAGTTAGCCAACGTCTTACTGGCAAGGGGTGAGTGCAGGAGAAGCAGCCACAGCTTCAGAAAAACCTCAAATTGTCACCATACCTAAGAGAAAGCCATGGCCCTGTTCGGTGCGAGCAGCCAGGCACCTTGATGGGTTTCCTTCGGCACTGTGCAACGTAGCTGGGGGTAGTGCGGCCCTTTCTGCTGCAGAGCAGGCGTTAGCAGCCTCCCAGGGACTTGGCAAGCCCCTCACTCGTGTGCAAGGGTGCAGGATGGGGCCCTGAAAGCATGGCAGACCTCGCAGGATCCTGTTTAGTCTGAATTCACAGCTCTAGGCAGATTCAGGTGAGGCAGTCTCACCTCAGCATCACTTGGTACTTTACCTGTCAGCACTAAAAAATTAAAAGGAGCTTGATGTAGCATTTGTTTTGCTTCATTTCAGAAACAGACCCACAGGCTTCAGACTATCTAACCATAAATCAGGTTCGATTTCTGTATGGGCCTTTATGCTCATTATGAGTCTCAAGGTCTTGCAAAATTGTGATTTTTCCTAAACTAAAGCTTGATGGAAAGTCAAGCTGTGTTAATGACACAGAAGTGAAATAATGTTTGTTGCTATTCCAGATGCACAGCAAATCTCACTTCTTTCCCATTCCAAATGAAAGAAACATACCCACAGCTACTATTTAGAGATGTAAGCAGCTTCCACTCATTTTAAAGACTCCATATGACGTGTATTTTCTGATTTTCTATAAATAAAAACAGATATTAAGAATGCTACTGGCTATTGCATCCCAGGATAAGTATTTGAGATACAATAAGAGATGCTCAGGGAATTGATAAGTCTTCAGGAGAAAAAGTTTCCCAAGATCAATTTCCTGATTCAATAGTGAAGTCTTCATATCATATAAAAGTGTAATGTGATTGTCTGTGGCTCTAATAAAATCTTGATTTTTCACTAAGCTTTCATCTATAAAAATCAAATTTATCCAGCATTAGTCTGCATTTTGAAAGGGATAGTTTTTTTCTAACAAGATATGCTAGTTAATCCTTTATGGTACATTAATATGGGAGAACAATAATTTGTTGCATTTTCTTTATACAGAAACAATCAATTGGGAGATGTGCATAATAATTGTCTTTGTCCTTCATTGTCACAGGCCATTAGCTAATGAATTTAAGCTGTTCTTGGCTCTTGTTCTTGGTAGAAAACTACATTAGAGATCTTGTAGCTTTGGCGTTACATAAAACCTTTCTGTGGGTTTTATTTTAGTCTCACTGAGGTGATGCTGCCATGCACTGAGAAATGCATCATGATTTTGCGGCAAGCAACGAGGTCAACGGTGTCTGATGTTGTGGGTCAAGCAAGCTGAAGTGCTTCTACAGTTATTAGGATTGCGGATGCCAGAGCCTCTTTGTTTGGTTCCTTATAAATTTGCCAAACCTTTCACATCTGGTTTCGTGACTCTGCTTCAGGTTGATCTTTTGGGTGGGGAGATTTGCTAAACTCAGTTCAGCTATTCTAACATAGATGCCAGGGAAAATAAGTAGTTTTGTCAATGCTTTAAATAAATAATAGGAGCATGTAACTATAAGCTGAACCATTGTACCCCCTTTGCAGTTTGCCCTCTCAACTAGAAGTTGCTAAAGGAAAAGTCCTGTGAGCAGAGAGGTGCCCTTCACCGGCCTGAGAATATCCACTTGCATCCTGGCTACTTGGAGAAAAAGTTCACATGCAAATGCACTGCAGAAGTGGTTTTGCAATCGTTCCTTCCCTGACAAAATGATTTTTAGCCTACCGGAAGGAGAACTGTCTTGGAAATCACAAAACCTGGAGTGCAAGTCTTATCTTTACTATTGGCTGTAGCCTCTCTGGGGCCATCACGAAGCGTGTAAGTATTTTAATCCTACCTTTAAAGGTAGGTAAGCAGTGTTACCCTCTCGTTGCAGAGATAACTGAGAGGTTGCATACGCTGACCTCTGGCAGGGCTGGCAATGGATGCAGCTTTCCGAGCCTCAATCAAACTGCTTCTCCGCATGTGTCCTCAACGTGCTTGGCTGGGACCAACACTCCTCCCTCACACCAGAGGACACGGGGAGGCCTGTTCTGCTGTCTTCCCCAAGCCGCACGAGGCCAGCTCCTGGGAGCTATTGCTGCTGCACTTGGCACCCTCATCTGCAAGCCACCGGGCGCTGGTCCTCTCCTGAGCGGTGGTACAGGGCAGTACCAGGCTTGCTCTGCAGGGCGCCAGCTCACAGAAGTGCCTCGGGAGAGGCGCCCCAGCCAGCGAGGCCTGCTGAACCACGCAGCCCTCCAGTTACGCCATCCTTTCCCCCATCTGCGACACAGCTGGGCCTGACACTCCTTTCCTGGCCTCCCACCAAAGCCACGAGCCACCGGTTCAGTCGGATTGCTGTCACTTTGGGGTCGCCAGAGTGCTGTGAAGAAGAAAAGCAGGAGCCAGAGACAAAATCCGTACTGCTGTCATTTGTGCTGGGCATCTTACCAGTATCAGGAAAGGACCTGAAACTTCTAGACCTCAGACTTTGTATCTGAGTTTTGAGCTCATGGACATCCTAGTTTTGGGAGAAGACTGGATGGCCAGCGTGTGATACACATCTGCTACCTGGAGAGACTCTCAGGAGAACAGTTGTAGCGTAACTGTGTCAGCTCAGGGATTACGGTTTCTGCACAAGCTGCAGCACCACAGCGTGCAAGGGACGGCTGCCGCGAAGCAGGGGCCGAGCTCCGGTGTGTCGTGTTGGGAGAGGTGCCGCCTGACAACCGGCAGCGCCGGCTGTTTCCTCTGCGAGGTGGTGGGAGGGATGAACTGGGACTGCCTTCTCCTGTTAACAGCCGATGATTGTGCCCTTACCTCTCCCCATTACCTGAATCTGAGATTTGCACAGCCTGTGGGCCCCTGTCTAGTTGTATAGCCTGCCTAGTTGGGAGCTACGCTGCTATTAAAACTCGCACAGATGGTCTGGCACTGAGGCATCAGTGGAAACAGGGTTTGCTTTCAAGTAATTGTCAGCTGAAATGGCGGTGGTGCCAAACCCCTGCAGACAGTGCTCTGTATCAGCACAGCCCCTGATCCCAGGGAGAGGTCTGGTTTTGCTTTGCCTGCTCTACATTTCCAAACGCTAATCAGAAAGCTGTGCTGCACAGTAGTTGGTAAGGGAAAATTTTTAGATTGTTAGCCCGGCAAATGTCCTGAATGCTATATTCAAAATGTGATGCTCCAACATAAAATGAGCAGAATACGCAGCAGAACAAGCGGCTAGAAAACTTTGGCTCTTAGAGGCATGCAGAGGGCAGGTGCCAGATAGCAGTGATCACCCATTTCTCTAAACCGGCAATGCTTACAGGCCTACTGACAGAAGTGGATTCCCATTATGAGTAAATTCAATATGCATGAAAGGCCTCTTGTTCTTCTTCAGCAGAGAGCATAAAGAAAGACTGTCAGACAAACTAATCTCTCCCTGATAGTTTTCTTTTCATCATCACTGAACTGTCATTTCTCCTGGGCTTTGCCAGAATGCTTGATACATCTATTGTTTCCCAAAACAGAAAGTTTTTGCTAGCTCAGGTGATACAGAAATTTTTGCCAGGAAGAAAGAGGCTGAGATGCCTTCACAAGCCTTTTGTTGCTGTTCTGTAGGTGCTCCTTTGCTGAACTCCAGAGCTCTGATTAGAGGTGAAAGGGAGGCATTTGTGGTGACCAATTAGGTTACATCTCTGAACGCAGCCATCAAATTGTTCCCAGCGCTTGCCCCAGGTTGCATGACAGTCGCTGGGCTCCTGGAATTATGGCTTCTCTGGAGAGAAACCCATTTATGCCCTCACATCTTTTGTTTCAAAATTAGTGATTGAAGATGGACTTAGGTACCACTGTGTCACACAGAGACAGTTAGAAAATAGCCCAAACTGGAGATTTAAATTTTTTTGATTGTCCCTCTACAGAGCTGGCAAAGCATTCGCTCCTGAGAGTGTGTGAACAGTCAATAAGATTCCTAAAACTCTTCAGAGAAAAAAAATTCCTCATGTCCCTTCCCTAAACTGTGGATGAAAAATACCTAAATCTAGCAACTTATTCCTGAAGCTGGTGATTTACTGAGGCATCTGCTATAGGGGCATGTTATTGGTAAGGCTGTATGTCCTGCACCAGCTCCTGCAGAGGGATTTATCAAAAATAACATTCTGAAGAGGGGCAAAGCCCAGACGCTGCCATGACCTAGCTGGCAGAACGAGTCCTAAGTCCCATTTGTAGTGAACTCAACACTTTTCTCCTAACCATGCTTCAACTACCCAGTCCCTAAATTATGCTGGATATTAGTACCACTGGAGAACTTAGGTCACTACCTTAGGTGTTTAATGTACCTCTTTCCAATGGACAAAGTGTTATTTGGGGTAGCCAGTGAGTCTATCCAGGTCTGCAAGAGTTGAAGAACGGTGGTCACCTCTGGCTTGGGTGATCTGCTCTCTGCTTAAGTAAAAGCACCACTGCTTGAATTAGTTAACATTTGTAGGTTTTTTTCATGGTGCTGGGGCTGCCCACAGTAGGCAGAGTTTTGGGTTGTAAAGGAATGCTGTTTTATTTATTGGAAGTGTTTAATGACTGATCACCAGATGGATTTCAGCCTACACCCCTGCCAGAGCATATGGACCAGAATGCTCTCTTCACCATAGCGCCAGGACCACTTGGGAGAGGTACCTTTTCCATGTGGGATGATGCATAGTCTGTGGAGCACCTAGTAAGTAAATTTGCACCATTTTATATTGATGAAGAGTGTTATTGCATGCAGGATATTGCAATCAGCTGTCCCTGCATTTTCTGACTTTGTGACTTTAATATATACGATTTGAAAAAATGATGGGGAGATTAGAATGCAACTCTGAGCTGTTGGTAGCCACATGTGTAGCCACATGGTATTGCTCGATGACAATTTAAGGTGATATACTTGTTTAAAAATAACTTGGAACACTATTTAAATACACGTGTTAATCTGGATGTACTAAAGTTCAGTTTCTGAGTCTGGAGTTACATAACTTGGGTGTGATTATTTTGTTTCATTTCCAGATTAACTAGAAACATTTATCTAAACCGGGTGGCTGCTGAGATTGTAAATGCTGGAGCAGGAAACTTTGCAGTCAGGTTGTCAACACAATTAATTGCTTGCCCTTTCGAGACTGATTTTCTTCCATACTGTCTCACAGCCTCCCCAAGACCCACCACCAAAGCCTGCAAACACTTGAATTTCTTTGCATATTCAAATAGGTCCATGGGACTCATTTTCAGCACCTAAAATTTTGCTAGCTGTAAGACTGCAGGACTAAGGCCACACTACATGTACGTATTCTGACTCTGCACTTCAAAATTTTTTTCATCAAGCACTAATGTCTTGTATGACATTTGGGATTTTGGTCTTACAAGTCGTTAGCTACAAATTTCCTCTTACTCTAGTAGAAATTCTGGTTTGCATAATAGATTGTCTTATCACATCTGCAAGGTAATTGCTTTAAACAGGCTTCCAAGAGGGCCTCAGATCTGATCTATGATGGTCTGTGCATTTTTAATATATCTACTCCAAGGAAGCATGCCTCTGTTATGAATATACTATGTGGATGACTGATGGTGCAGATCCAGAGTTAACTAGGCATTCCCTTCAAAGACAACATACGATAGGATGTTTGGGCAAAGAGGAATTTCCTGCGTAATCTTTGGAGACAGCTGTATTACATTTTATGATTCCTCTGGTATTCATGCAGAGTTATAGAAATACAGTTAAAAGGGTTAACTATTTTCTGGTACAGTATTCTGATTGATTGCATATCCAGTTACTCCTTTTCTAATAAACAGGGTCTCGGTGAAAAGAATGTATGGACTGTACGACCTTCACTCCCTGCCCTCCCCACCTTTGGGCCTATAATTTCCTTAGATGCCTCCATGAGGCATCTACTGCTAGTTAATCAGAGGTTTGACCTGCTGGCGATGATCAGCTCCAGCTTTGTATCAAACAGGTGTGTGTTTGGGAGGTAGGAAGCAAGACTCCCTCCGAACTTGCTCCACCTCTTCTCTCCTGCCCAGGCTCTTAGAAAAGGGTCTTTATCTTCTTATTCTGCGTCTCTGGAAAAAGAGTCTTGCTTTTCCACTTGTGCTGCCATACCTATCTGAAACTTTTTTTTTTTGCTTCAAATTCTAGCCAAAGGTTGGTCACTCTTTATCTTGTCTAAAGCTTGACCCTCTCAGCTACCTCCATGGAGTGTTGGTGGTAGTTTGCATAACAAGCAATTAAGTTATGAAAAAAGAATATATTAAAAAAGAAGACCATGTTCAAAGTTGAACAGAATTGGGGAAAAAGGAAGGCAAAATCATCAAAATAGGAAAAAGTGAACAATTCAAGAGAATCAAGGTCATTTTTCCTGAAGGGCGTCTTAAATTAAATTAACAGCTGGATTATTTGCTAAGCAATTTGTTGTTGTTGTTGTTTTTTTAAAGAGAGAGAGAGAGAGAGAGAAAGGCATTTTTTTACCTCATTAGTGCTGCAGGATGTCCTATACAAGCATAATTATACTTTGCAAAAAGGCTAGGGAGACCACACAGGAAGGGTATTGAAGAACTGGAAAAGGTACAGAGGCACTGAGCATGACAAAGGATCGAAAGAGTTGGTATTTATGGATGAAGTACGGGCTTTTTTTTTTTTTTTTTTTTTTTTTTTTTTTTTTTAAGAGAGAAGCTGGGGCCATCTAAGACATGTACACAATCCTCAAGGATATGAAAAGGTGAATGACAAAACTCATTTGGACTGTTGCAGGCTCACTAACAGGAGAGCGATTAAAAATAAGCTTGGGCAAAGTCCTTCAGAGAAAGCAGTTCTAATCCAGAGTTTTCCCATGCAGAAGAGGGAGAGGCTGGCTGCAGCCTGTGGGTCTCCACCAGCAACACCCCGTCTTTCCTCTCAGCTCTGCAGCCCGAACCCCCGCGTTAGAGCTTCTGCATTTCAGGAATGTGACTCCTGTCCTTGACCTAGGCTGCAGATAAGTACAACATGCCCCTTACCGCCGAGTGGCTTAGGAAGAATTTCAGCCAGACAAGAGGGCTAAGATAAAGGAAGGGCAGGTGAGGAAGGCTTGCACCCCCCCCCCCCCTTTTTGAACCAGACCTCTTGGCTTTGAATGAACAGGCTGTGAAAAAGAGGTGCTGGTGATTTAACCCAGCTCCTGTCGCTGCAGATGACCCCTTGGCTGCGGAGCTGGGGTGAGGCTGCTCTGCGGAGCAGCAGACGCTGGTTCAGGAGGTGTAACGGGGTGTTGTGCCTGTGCATAGCTCAGTCCCTCGGGTTGGGACCTGGCCCAGGCTAGAAACGCTGCACAGGTCAGTGGATAAAGAAGTCAAAATTTGTGATGTTTTTATTCTTAGTGCTACTTCCTTACAAGTAATGGGAGTATCGCTGAAGTCGTATGCTTTCATTACAGGCTAGGATAGTAACTGGGCTATCTAATTCTGCAATGTGGGAATCACCTTTTCTCAGCTGCCAGTCTCGGTCAAGCTTTCATTGCACAATAAAAGAGCATTTACCCCTCTCCAAAAAATATTCTAGCCAATATCTTGTGTGTGTGTGTGTGTGTGTGTGTGTGTATTCCAAACACTTTTCCCTCCAATGCAAAGTGGCTGTTGGGTGTCAACAGAACATGTGCAAAGACAAGTGAGTGGAATTTTTGCAGCAGCAAACAAGAAACAAAGGAAGAAGGGAGGATTAGAAACTGTGATTTTGTCGCTGTGTACGTTTTTATGATGTGCTAAGTGTATCATTGTTTTTTGTTAAATTACTGTTGGGATGTGAAGAAACAAAAGGAAAAGAACAATCGGACTAGTGTGCTGCCACAGAACTTGGTGAGTATTACTTGTTACAGAACTGAGTCTTAAGGCAAAATATACAATATAGGTCCTTATAAATCAGCTAGTGAGACATATTGGGGAACAGGAAGATGGGACTTCCCCCAAATCTACTGCGGTCAGTGCAAATTCTCCATTACCTTTGTTAAACACAGGATCAAACTTTTGATGGGAACTAGAAATATGGGAAAGTTTGAAATGTAGAAAGGTAACCTCATGTGCATGGTCCATTGCCTCAAAAAGCTAAATGCTGTTGCAAATTTGACATAATCCAATTAGTTGATTTCCTCAGTGACATTTCTGCAGGCTTATATACAGAAGGATGGGGAAACTGAGATTTATAATGATAGCTATTTCTAGCAAAGGTCATTTCTTTATTGGTGAACAACCTGTCCTTAGTCATGCTGATGAAGAGGCGTTGAGGGATAAGGGAGAGTTGGTATAGCTTTAGAGCTTAACAGGCACTAACATAAATAGAGCACAGATCATCTTTCTACTTGGACCAGTAGGCTTGCAACCTACCAACAAAGCTCCTCTTTATTCCAGAAAGGAACAGGAGTCAAAATCCAGAAGAAAATCCAGAAAAAAAAATATTGTTTTTTTGTGGAGATTGAGAGGGAGGCTGGCTATTCACTGTCAGCAGAGGATAAGAAAAAGACCAACCACAGAGCACAAGCATGTATTTTTGGATAGCAGGGCTGTCCTTGGTGGGACCAGCTGCTTATGAAGAACTGGGTCAGGTTGCCCTGGGGACTCCGTGGTCGGCCCTGTCGACTCCTCAGTTTGAGCAGCTCTTGGTATCCTGCTCCAAGCTGTTTCCAGGATGTCACAAGTGAGAGCATGCTCAGATATACACAAACATACCTTCCTCAGCTTTCCCTCTTTATGAAAAGCAGGAATACAGTTTAAATAGATGGTATCATACATATTAATATATCTTTGAATAATAAAAAAGCATCTGCCTATTCATCACATGGCTATATTTTCTATTTGCAGAAGAGCAGGTCTTTGACACGGTACATAAAATGATGAATCATTTCATTTATAATCATGAGAACTGTTCTGGGAGTCATGTGAGAGTTATTTAGCTATTGACCCTAAAAATGAGTATCGGGCACTTTGTGTAACTAGTTTTGTCCGTCTTTTCATGGTTAAGCTCATAATATTGAATTAAATCAAAATGTGACCATTTTGCTAGATTTTGGCTCAGATCCTGAATCATGCTCTACAGCTGAACCATGCTTTCTGCTGCATCACCGGCACAAACTGAAGTCAAAGCTGGCAAGGCCAGACATGAGATCTTTTCAACCCGGCAGTTAAGGCAACATGAGGCTTTCTCCCTGGCTCTTCCACCAGGATGCTGTGGCCAGGGGATATGGCGTTTTTCAGCCATGCCTTTGCTGATCCCTTTCTGACAATTATTGGTCCCTTTGAGCTGTGAGTGGCCAACACAAGTTACAAGGGCTTTTGAGCTGCTCTGGTTTAGGACTTGCTCCAGTAATTTGAGCGCTGTGGTGGCCGCTAGTTTCTCATCTGCAGCTGAAGATCTCGCCCTTCTTTCCATAGTAGTAGCTCACACCCTTTGAAATCTCCTAAGGCCTTCCCTGAAATCGCAAGAGCTGTAGCTTGTTAGTCTCAAAAATTTGAAAATAAATAGATAACATGTAGCATAGTAATAGGCATTGCCTAAGTTAAAATTCTCCCCACCCAATGAAGCAAAAAGCAGCCATGCGCTGTGTACTTCTTATGCCTGGTGTAACTTGAATCCAAAAGGCATGAGGGAAATGGAAAATGTTAATAAATAATGATGTTTGAAACACAAGTTGCTGAACAACTGCTACATCTTCTATGTTTATTCCATGGGACAGAAAATGCCTGTCTCAGTTTGAGGAAAATAAAATCTTGGCCAAAGATACGTCTTAGGAATTAGCCTGGATGCTACATGGTATTCAGAAGATAAATCAGAGAGATGCTTACAGATGAACTCCTGCTAATATATACAGAATAAAGACAACTTTTCAAACAAAATCAGTACAAGTGACTACTTGACATTTTCCTGGTAAGCGGAACCCAGGATCTCCTGTGGGCCACGGGAATTTTTAATAATGTTGTTTGATCCACCCTACAGTTGCCAGATTTCTGGTTGGTATTTTCCAAGTCAGGACCCAGCATATGTACCCTCCAGCTTTCTCAGTCTGATGTGCTCTGGAAATCCTGGCCTCATTTCCCAAATCCGAGCAGGTGATCTGCACATAAAAAAAAAAAGCTGACATCTTCCCCAAGTGTGTTGGATTTACTATGTGTGTGCAGACCAGCTGCAAAACTGGGCCAGAAGTCTTAGACAAATGTGCAAAATCCTCAGATTGTAACTTAAAAAAAAAAAAAAAACAGGGAAAAAAGACTGTATCTGAGGAAATCTGCATATGTAGTAGAAGTCAACCATTTTTCACATTCTAGCGTATCGCTTTTAGAAGGAAAATCACTACTTTTTTTCTGGGACAGGTCAAAATAGGCAGAAAATGCATGCCCTCTGGCAGCTTGGGTAAGTGAATCTGCCTTGAGAGAAGAGAAAAGAATGAAGTCTCACCTATCACAAGCAACGGCGGGGGTGGCTGAACTTTTTTATAGCCAAACATTCACCATCTCCAAAGTAACTTAGTTCACCCTGTAGCTGTCCTTGCAGCCACACTGTCTCTCCCATCACTCCAGGTGGTGAATGCTGGCTGCCCCTGTGATGTGCCTGCACAGAGAGCAGCAGCTCAGGGAAGAGCAGGAGCAGACAAGGATAAGGAGCTTCCCGGCCTGCCAATCTGGCTTAGGCTCCATTCAGTTAGTCATGGGGAAGAGCGCAGAGGACCGCAAAGTGCTGAGGCTTCAATTCACAGCCACTCGGAGGCCTTCGTTGCATTATCTTCCTTATTTCCCTGTGCTTCCACTCGATATCTGGCTTAGTTTCTTACTCAATTGGCTGATAGGTTTAGGATTAGCTCCTAAAGGGTCTAATATAACCGGGTTATTGTGACTGTAGGATCCACTTGTTGCAAAAAGTGCTCTGGGATCTAAGACTTACTGCACCTGTATGGGTGTAGGGAAAGCCTTCAAAAGCTAAATAAGCAGCAAGCAATGTGGCATTTTCTCCCTATGCCTTCAAATGCTCTGAACCAGAATAAACCACCATTTCGTTTTAAATTGATGCTGGAATATAGCATCAAGGGTTTAGATCTGGCTACTGACACCCCATTAACGGCACTTTATTGCAGGTGAAATGTTCAGCTAGCATGGTTATGGGAAATTCCCAGTCCGCTTCCCCAAATAATCATCCCTCCTCCTTGCTCCCGAACCAGGTAGAGCCCCTGGCTTTTTCCCCTGCACGTTTTTACATGAAACTGTGTGGAGCATCTAAAACTGAGCATCTGCGAAGCTCATAGCGCCTATTATCCAGTTAAATCAGCAAGGGGACATCGCACTACCTGTATTATTTATTTTCGTGTTTAATTTAGCAGAACTTTTTTTTTTTTAACCGGGAAATGCCATGCCAAACCCAGCGGCTGCACCTCAGGAGAGGGGCCCTCGCTAAGGCCGTGGGCCGGGCTGGGCGGCAGCAGCCGTTACCAGCAGCCGTTACCGGCCCGACCATTAGCGCCCCGCAGGGCGGCGCCGCGCGCGGGGTTCCCCCCTCCCCGGCCGCGCGGCTCCGGCCTCCGCAAGCAGGGCGACCCGCTCAGCCCCAGCGCCTTTATTACCACGGCAGGGCTCGGGGCTGTTTTCCCCCCTCACGGTCCCCCTCGATCTGCCTCCCGCGGGGGGCTCCGCGCCCCCCCGGCCGCCTCGCGCCCACCTGACAGGAGGCGCCTGGGGGCGACCGCCTCGGGGCCGCTTTTGTGCCCGGGGCAGCCCCGCCGTCCCGCCAGCGGCCCCGGCCCCGCTCATCCTGGCGAGGGAAGGGGCTCTTCCAGGCGGCCCCGGCCCGCGCTCGCCGCCCCGCACAGCCGCAGCCGCAACCGCCGCCGGGCCGCGGCGGTTCCTCGCGGGCCGCTGCCCTCCACCGCCACCGCTACTCCTGCTGCTGCTGCTGCCGCCGCGGGCCACGCCCCTCCCCTGACAGCCCGCTCCCCGCGCCTCGCCCACCCCGCGGCTTTAGGAAGCGCCGCCGCCAATCGCTGGACGCTTTGGCGCTGACGGGCGGCCGCGCTCACGTATCGCATAGCCTTCCCGTGCAAGAAGCCCCGCCTCCTCAAGGGCTGCGGCCAATCAGACGAGAAGATGGAGCTGGGGGGCGGGAGAGGCGGGTCGCGAGCTCCCCCTCCCCTCGCCGCCTCGCCTCTCCCCGCTGCGCGAGGAGCGCCCCTTTCGCCCGCCGGTGATTGACGCGGGGGGTGAGCCAATGGGCTGCGGAGGGCGTGCGGCGGGGCCAATGGCGTGGCGGGGGTAGGTTGCGCTGGGCGGCGGGTGTGGGGGGGCGGTTGGGGTGAGGCGCAGCGCCGGCAGGAGGGCGATGGTGGTGGCGTGAGGCGCGGCGGGAGCGGGCTGGCCGGTCGCCCGCTGGGGCAAGGGCGCGGCCAAGGAAGGCGGCGTGTGCCCGGTGCTCGCCATGGGGCTGCGGGGGGGCTGGCACAGCTGCGGGGCGCTGCCGCAGTAATGGGCAGCGGCAGCGCTGCCCCTCGGCTGCCGTGTGGTGCCGGCGCGGCGCGGCGCGGCGGGGACCGCCCGTGCGAGGAGCCGGGGCAGGTGAGTGCCGCGGCTCGCGGGGGCCGCCCGGGCTGCCCCGCGCCCCCCCCCCGCCCTCCCTGCCGCTCCCCGCGTCGCTGGCGGCCCCCCGCCCCGCGCGCCCCGCCGTTGGCGTTTTAATTTTTAAACCCCAACGGCCGCCGGGCAGCAGCGGCGGGGGGCGCGCGGCGCGCTGGGCGCGGAGGTGACACGGGCTGGCGCGGCGGAGCGGGGCGCGCCGTGGGGGCGGGAGAGCACCCGGGTTATCCCCTTGCCTCGGCCCCGGGCGCTCCTGCCCTGCCGCCTCGCCAGGTGCAGCAGCCTCCGGCTCCCCCTTCCTCCTCGTGCTGGGGCTTCTTCCCCCGCACCCGGCGGGGATGCTGCTTGCCTTTGGAGGGAGCAGACCCCGCTGGGTTTCTCCTCTCTCTGACGAGGGTTTCTCAGTGGAGGGGGGAGAGACGTTTCCATTTCAACATCTTGCAGTGAGGGGAAAGCCTGGGCAGCCAGAGCTGAGGAAATGCCCCGTACTCTCTCGTCCTGGTCCTCATCCCAGCGCAGACGTTTAAGTGCTAACACTCCCTTGCATGCTGCTTGGCTGTTCCTTCTCCTCAGAGAGAGGAAGGGGGGGTGAAGTGAGAGGAAACAACTGTTACACCTTTTGTCATCAGCTTGAAGACAAAGAACTTGTCTTCATCTCCCGGTGTCCCTCCCTCTGGGTGCATATTGGCAGCACCTCAGCCACTTTGCAGTGCTTCCCGGAGATGCTTCGTAAGGATTCAGTGTGGCCCTGACCTGCCCTTTTTTGTTGTTGTTGCCAATTATGATGGTGCTGATAAAAACGACATGTTGATGTGTTTCCAAACAGACTCGTGGTTTGCATTCCTGAAATTGCTGCTGCGTTCTTACTTATTTATTTAATTGATGAGGGGGGAGGGAACGGGGAAAGGGGTAGGTGTTTGTGGCTTCTTGTAGCTGTTGCTTGAAAGGTACAAGATCGCATGCAATTGCAGCACTGTAGTATGTAATATATTAACCACTATTTTCTCCCCCGTCTGATTTGTCTTCCAGACTTGCAGTTTCCACATCATCTAGTATGTGAGGAATGATGATTCCATGAGAGAACTTCCTTTCTGTCTTTTACTTACTCATCTGCTCGTACTGTGTGCTGCTCCTGGCCAGTGATGATCTGTTCAACTGGACTAGGATTTACTGTGAAGACGGGAGAGGCAGAATATGAATCCTAGACATTCCCTCAAGCATCTTGTGCATTGTTTTTACTGTGTCTGTATGTAAATCTGCTAGTGTTGGGCGCACACACTCTTTAAACCTACCTTGGTATTCCCAGAGTTGCTACTGTATAATAGGACTGATATTTCTCACCATCATGGCCTCAGTTTGGAAAAGACTGCAGCGTGTTGGGAAACATGCATCCAAGTTCCAGTTTGTGGCCTCTTACCAGGAGCTGATGGTCGAGTGCACCAAAAAATGGTAAGAAGCGGCTCATGTTGCTGCATAGATGGTGGAATAAGTTGCTGATGCTGAAAAAGGAAGGACATTGCGTGCGTGTGCATGTGTATTAGTCTTTCCTCCCCTCATTCTCTTGCCTGCCCGTTGCAGGAGGAGCAGGGTGGGCTGCTTGTGTCTCTTGATGAGTGCTTTGCTGCATACTCGTCTTGGAACTGTTGGCTTTGTTTTGTACTCTGATTTTTTTTTTTTTTTTTAGCTGGCATTGCTGCTATCATGCAGAACAGTGCATTTGTTATTGGAGCCTTTGATTTAGTGTTTTCCAAAAAATATACATATATTTTCCCAGAGTTGTTTTCCACCTCAACTCTTGGTGCTGAATGTTATCTGCTAACATTCCTGTTAGCTGACTGACACATTTGAGACCAGCCTTGAACATTGTGTTGTTTTAATCTGGGGTAGATACTCATTTTGGTTTCATCGTTTTTAACCTGAAGGTGCATTGTGTCTTCTCCTTCCCAAGGATCTGTCTCTTGCCTCTTCCCATTCAAAGATGGGAAGGAACAAGGAAAGGAATTGTCTTAAGATATTTTAGTCAGGCAGGAATTTCGTGCTGTAATGGTCCAGTTGGATGACTTTGGAGCTGACTAGACAGCAGCTAACAGTTAACTGTATGGGTCTGGCTTAGGCAAATCTTCCTTCCTGTGTGAAATGAACTTAACTAAATATGATGGGGAAGACTAGAAACAGCTTTTAAATAGTCAAGCAAAGTTCCCTATTATACGGATACTTAAGTGCTATTTTATATCTTTGGAAGATTCATGTTACTGACTTAATTCCTCACATTAGTGTGATCCTGTAGTGTCAGTACAGAGAAAGTACTTTCCAGACCTTGCGAACTGAGGTGTTCAAATTGCCATGTAATAAACTGCAGCCTCCTTTCTAATACTTGGCTTATCTTCTTGTTGGCAAGTTTGGCACTTATACTGGCTGCTTTCACTGGTTATGAGTAATTGCCTCTACAAAGTTAAATCCTATCACTTGGAGTTAGAAATCTCTGTCAAATATGCTGGAAGGCTGCTGGCTGCTCTGTCTTAAAACTGTCAAGTTAGAGAAAAAAAATTTTGAGAAGTTATCTTCTTGCCTAAAATGCTTTGAAAGATTATTTGAAAAAAAAAAAAAAAAAGAATCATTTTGGAAGTTGAACTTAATTTCATAGAGTAAACTATAAATAAAAACGTTTTAAAAGTTGAGACTGTCGTGATTATCTCTTGTGACCTACTGTCTAGCTCAGGCCAAAGAGTTTCCCCATAGTAATTTTGCTTATCTATTTCATTAATTATGTTTATTACTTTTTATGTTTTGTTTGCATAAACTGCCCTGTTGGGGCCTTTATTTTCGCTTTGATTCACTCCTTACTTGTGAATTTACAGAATGCTTCAGCATTAAAGTATGAATGTTACAGGGGAATGTTCAGACTGGATCTGCAACTTCCTTTCACTTGATTTAAGAAAGTTGCACACAAAAGTTTTTATAAAGAACAATCCTGGTTTTTTTAGAAACAACTACCCTATTGTTTAATCGTAAACTACAGGGCCTAGCAAAATCCCTGTGTATGAAGTCGTGATACAGCCTTTCAAAACCTCAAATGTGAAAGCAACTTTAAAAAAGCAGGTTGTTCTTCTGAATCTTCATTTTACACGCTTGAATGTAAAGACATCCAATATTGGTGCTTGCATTGGTTATGAAGAAACAACAGTATGGTGGTGAAATATAGGTGAATTTTAGGAGGAGGAAAAACAGTAGGGAGACACATCAGCCACACAGTCATTTGATTATAGGCTTTTTTATTGTGTTTCCTCTTGTTTGGAGAGCCTTAGAGCAAAAATGTTCTATAAATATGAATCTAAAACACATTATTTCTTCCATAAGTGGAAATCCTTTATGAAACAAAGCAAAAAATATTTATATATTTTGATAACATTTAACTAAGCCTTTCTTTAACTTTGGAGAAGATACAATTCTGAGTGTGCTGACAGAATCGCTGTGGTTACTTCATTTCTAAAGCTTGTCTCTGAGTTTGGCACAAGTGAAAACAAAACAGAAGAAATGAACTGCATGTGCTGTTCCCTTCTGAAAGCAGTTTTAATGTATATTAAAGTGGTGATGCTATAGCGTATGCTGCTAGTTCCATACTGTAATTGTGTTTTGATAGAAATATAGTAAGCATTGAGTTATTTTAATGTACTGGCATTTTAACAATGCGGTGTTTTGGTAGGAAAAGAATGCTCCATTCATCTTTTAAAATAAATGGCAATGCAGTCGTAAACACACTTGAACTGAAATGTGTCTGTAGGCAAGGATTGTCCATGTCCAGAACAGGCTGCGTTATGAACTGGTATGCTCTTTTAGGCTTTCATTTGTCTAACTCTTCAAAAACTGGCTTATGGTTTGAAATATTTTCATAACTGATCAGATGCGGTTTGCAAAATTAGGTGGTTTTCTGGTAGGTTTTAATACTGTCTCCTATGAACATTGCATTGATCCAAATTTTTTACTTGGCGTTCAAAATAACTCCAGAAACAGAGCAGCAGCTATGCTGGCTGCGTGGGGAAGTCACTACCGCCCTGGTGTTGCTGCTTTATTCTTTAAAAGGATTATCTGTAGGTAGAGCAGCATTTGCCCAGCATAGGCCGCAAATCCCTTTGCTTGCTTTTTCTGTTCTCTATAATTTCTAATGCTTGTCCCTATTAATGATTAAAGACCGCTGCTCTCAGATGAATGCTTTTCAGTGGTGGTTGTTGGTGGGACAGGTTGTGATGGAGTGTCCAGTGTTATCACTGTTTTGTTAGCAAAACCTTATTTTCAGGTGGTTTAGTGGAACCATGTCACTTCTGTAGCATTCTGGCTGCTCCCACTGACCCAGACCTGATTGTTGTGGCTGCTCAGGACCTTTGAAAAATGGAGCAGTTAGTTCATGTAGAGCCTTTCATTTAAAATAAATAAACATAGCCTTGGTCTTTAATATGGATTAGTGACTCCTGCTACCGTGAAAACGTAATGCTTTGATTTAATCATATAAGCACTTGATTTATGAAAGGCTTGGCAGTGCTCAAACCTGTCATCCTCTGCTTACCCTTGGAATAAGCTGGGGCAGCCCAGGATTTTCCGCTTGGCCTTGCCAGTGAGCTGCAGTCCAGGCCTGGAAGGGCTGTGCATGGTAGGAGAGAGTTAATTCTCTGCTTATTCTCAGGGGAGACCTATTGAATAGAGACTAAAAACCATTTTACGTCTTTCGCTTACGCCACTGAATACATACCTGGTGGGGTGGGGTGGGGGCAATGCATTTGCTACTGATGCGTGCTGTCGGAGCGGAGTGCCGCTGCGCAGGGTCTGAGCGCGCTGGGTGTCTCTGGCAGGCGAGCGCAGCGCACCTGAGCCAGGTGCCCGAGCGCTAGCACCTTGCGCTGTTTGCGAGGCCTTTGGGTTTGCTGCCAGTCCAGCTGTCAGTTCAGAGAGGTGCGGGCCTCCCGCTGATCCGGTGGGGTGCCCGCCAGCCCTGCACGGCGCTCTCCTGTTCCCTGGGGCCTCTTGGCTGCCGGAGGCCTGTGTGAGGAGCAGGCTCGGCAGAGGAACCTCACCGGAGAGCCTCACCTTGCTTTTAGGCACAAGATCGTTTCCAGTACTTGGACCTGAAGCTGTGATAGCTGTTCTGTAGAGCCCATGAAGCATCTAACACAAAACATGTGCACTCTCCAGGATGGCTTTTATGTGCCTTATTTTGTGTGGTATCTTGCAAGTCAGGGGCCTAAGAGGAGCTTCAGTGTGATACTGCCATATCAATCACCTGATTTCCACTGAGAATGGCTTGACTCTTGCAGGATTGAGGTTGCCAAGCTCCTAATATGTTGCTGCCCATTAGATGCTTTTGTAACAGTTTCTCTTCCCACAAGGAAGCTGCTCACCTGGACGTAGCTGTTAATTGCTTAAAAGCACTCGAAAAGAGTAAACGTTAAGAGGTTTTTCTACAGGATCTGCCATTCAGCAGCTATTTTAAGGATGAAGAAATGTGTGGCTTCTTACAATGTATGTAATGCCTCTCATCTTGTTTGTGAACTACTTTGCTTTTAAAATTTGCTTAAAAATACAACAAGCTGTAGTGTTCTAAAGGGGTTAAACTTTTCACGTGCACTGCCTTAACTGAAGACAGGCTTCATTTCCATGAGGCAAGTCGCCTATTTTTGTATCGATTAGGTATGGTCTCAAGTAGGTTCTATATTTTCAAATATATAGCTTTCTTTTTTGGAAATGAAGTAATGTTTAAATCTTTTTCTCGTAAAGGCTTTAGCCATCTGTTTTTCTCTTCTATTGTAGTTTGATAACTGGATGCTGCAGGAGTCTTAAGATTTGGCATGCATTGTGCATGGGAGAGAAATGAGCTTTTTGAGATTCCACGGTTCACGCCAGTCTGTTTGCCTTCTGGTCCCTGCTTTCCAGCAAGCTCCTCAGTGCTGAAAGCCACTGAAAGAACTGGTGTTAACTGGTTGCTGTAGGAATAGTTGGGGGTTGCCTGTACAGGGTCAGGCCTGTCAAATTACTCAATTCCTTCCCTTGCTTTGCATGGCCATTAAGAGGGAATTTTGTGAGCACTTAAGTGCTTTTAATTATCAAGGATAATCACTTGGAAACGTGTGACAAGAAAGAGGCACAGTTGCAGATGGATTCAGGAAATCTTGGGTTAGTTTTGCTGTGAATCATGCTTTTTATACTGGGCTTGTTCTGCTGCGCTTTTGATTGGGTTTACATTTGCACTTTGGCCCTGTAGGTATGCTGCAAGAAGTATAGCTTGTGTAAGGAAAGCTTCTTGCAATTTCCCCTGCTTTCTAGCTGTTTTCCTCCTTCTCAGTTAAATGCTACTGTGGCCTCACACTCCTCATTGGGATCTCTGATTCTACACCAATCATACCCATCTGTAAAAATATTTCAGTATTTTCTTCTACATTAGCTTTGAGTTTTGATTGAAGACTGAGGGCTGAAATTATGCATCAAAATTATTTCTTTCCAAATAATCGCCACCAGCTGTTTTGCAGGTCAGTCTTGTCCCTTGCTTCCTGCAGCCAATTAAAACACATTTATTGTCCACGTGCAAAAGCAGTTCTCCTCTGCCAGCTTCCATCTCTCTTCCCCTTGTACCCAAAAGAAAATCCTTGATTTCTGAAATGTAGTTCTGCTCCTTTGGGCTCTCTGCCTGCTTTCTGTCAGGAGAGTGTCCGCCAGTCCTGACTCTGTAATGCCAGCCGCTTTCGTTCCCTACCTTACCAAGCTCTCCTCCTGACCCCTTTTACCTCCTTCTGTCTGTTCCCTGGACCACAGGTTAGGGGTTTCTCATCTAAAGTGCCTGTTCCTTTTCTGGCTTGGTAGCATATTGTGTGCAGTGAAGACATTTTGGTACGGGAAGTATGAATGCATGCGAAATGTTCCTGCTGCTGCCTCTTCCAGATTGTCAGTGTTGCATACTTACACACATTTTTTATTTGCAGTAGCGCTTTGGGAGCATTTGAAGCTGTGGATACAGTCCCTACAAGACCTTGTTGGTACAACCAGGCACAAAGTTTAGTATTTATAATGTGGAAAGATAGGAGTTTGTCATAAAGACTTGCTGTGGGTTTTCTCTGTCTTTGAGAAACAGAATTCTTTTCAGCAATTTATTGACTTAGTTTACCACCCGAGCAATAACAAAAGAATTGAGTCTAAAGCAGAAAAGATTAGGTTACAGCCAACTGTAGACAAATCCATCTTAATAGTCTGTCATTTATTCATTTAAAGGGATGAGGACGTCTCCTTGAATAAATAAAAAATACACTAACTTGATGTGCTAACACAGCTCTGTTTTTGAGAGACTGTGTGTGTGTGTGTGTGTGTGTGTGTAACTTCCTCATGCTGCTTTACAAATAAATAAAACCTGGCTCTGTTCCTGCAGGCTCTGTTGCATGCATACTGTAAAATATGGGTACTGTTCCTTTGAGCCCAGTGGATTTGAACTGGAATAAAGATAAATTTTTGCAGGATCGGATCCCCGTGAATACTCCTTTCTGCTCTTTCAGTGTTATGAGGTTAAATAAAATGAAATATTATGATACTGCGTAGGCCTCTGCTGAGCCAAGTCTTCAGTCTCTGACTGCTTAGGCTTTATGGTGCCAGTCTGTTACTTCAATTAGTTTTTAATTGGTTGGAGAGAGCTGAAGCCCCTTTCACAGCTTAGTGTGAATAAGGAGAGGAGGAGGAGGAGGCTGGTAAGGTTGATTAAGTCTGAGGAAACTCTTCTTATAAAATGAACTCTTCAGTTACCCCAGTAAAAGCATTCTGCCTGTGTGGCTTTCTGAGAATACGGGAGGGCTGGGCTGGGCCGGGGGGAGGGTGTTTACTTTTAAAAGCTTTCTCAGTTTACTCTGATGGGATTGTGTGAAGTGTGTGTAGGGGTGTGTGTGTGTGTGTGTGTGTGTGTTTCCTTTGCCTCTCCTTCTCCTTTTACTTGGCGGGGTAGAAGTTGGTTCTAGCAGGCTGTTTGTTACCTTGCTGTGGGATGTCCCCCTGCACATGAGCCTGTCTGCTGCGTGTCCTGGAGTGGACCCTGAAATACAGGAACTATGCAGCTGAACTTCTGTTCTTTATTTTAAGATATGCACACAGTGTGAGGGTGAATATAGCAGTCCTTGCTTTCTTCCTGTTGTTGCCTTTTTATTTGAAAAATGTATTTCTGCAGCATGTAGTTTGTGTAACTGCATCAGAGCCTCTCAGGTGAGAAGCTGTATGTTTTGGCAGTTGAGGAATAGGATAGTTGTGGCTTTGGGCACCTAGAAAGGCATTGCAGGGAGTTGGGAGCTGTGGATTAAGCATGAGCTAAAATTAGTAGAAATTTAACTAACATTGCTGGTGGCTAAACGCTCTGACTCATGAGGCTTTCTGGATTCAAGAGCGGAGATGTCACTGTCCTTTAGCAGTAGTCTTCCTCTGCCCCGAAGCGGAGGTAGGGCAACAGTTGGATTGCCTGGTGTGTTAGTGTTAATTGCCATCAGCTTCAGGTTTGTGAAGTGAGCTGTGAACGGCAGTGGTGGAGGAGCCCCCGCAGCTCCCTCCTGCCGCAGCGCAGCGGCGGGGGGACACCTGCCAGAGGGGCGAGACGCACAGCTGCAGGCAGTAGCCTCTTAAACTGCTGCAACTAGATGGTCCGGACTGTGAGTCAGTGCCCTGTGCTGCCATTGCAGGGCTTCCAAATGCACAAGTCTTTGAGATGAATCAGAAGTGCAGAAGGCTCTTCTGAACCACTGTTTCCAGCTCCCTATAATCCTATGAAGATAAGCAGTGCAGGCTTTTTTCTTCTTTGCCTGTTGAGGTTCTCTTTGTAGTGTATAGTTTTGTTTTTGAGACTTCTTTTTATTTCTATTTTATTATTATTTAAGATGACTTTCTTGAGGATTACTCCAAAGTTAAGGGCAGACTCTGCAGCTACTGAACTGTGATCTCTGTGTGGGTCTGTGTATTAATTTTAGAATAAACTGGTTTCAGGTTTTATTTCAAGTGCATGCTCAGGCTGTTACAGCTTTTTTGTGGGCATCATTTTAGGTGAGCTGCTCTATCAGTGGCTAATAGCACACTCATGAATTTGATTTTTCTTTTCTAATAGTTATGTTTTGAAAAATAGCTAAATAGCTTCAGTGCTGACTGAACATCACAAGGGCAAAATAATCTCTAGTTCCAGGGACACCTGACTCAAAACAGTCAGTGGCCTTTTAAAACTCCACCATATCACCTCAGTTTCGACCTGTATATTTTCCATTACTGCTGCTTGCTTCCCTGCTAGCATCTCCGCAAACACCCTTATGATCAATTGGCCTCCATGTTCACTGCTTCCTTTCTTTGCCCAGAAGAAGCGTTTGCTTCTGTGCTGTTGTCTGATGGGTCAGTGTGTCTGGGGCTGGCGGAGAGGTGGTACTGGAAGCCTAGGTGGGAGATGTGTGTGTTCTGATGGGTCAACACCTTTGCTGGGAGCATATACTCACCTTAGCCTGTGGGCACACTGCATATCCTTTCCTTTAGCCCAGGCAGATCAAAGACACTGCCTAAGTCAGCTCCGGACTCTCCATTGTATATGTTGCTGCCTGACGCCCTAAGATGATGACCGTCTTGAGCTTTCTTCAGGGCTAAGGCTGGCTAATTGGTGCCCGTGCTTTTAAATCCCATGCCATAAACTGACTTTCCCCTCTCAGCTGTGCCGGGGGAAATGTATTTGCATAGCCAGTGCTGTTAATATCAAAAGCCATATTAAACAAAGTAGTTGGAGAATCTGGACCACTGAATACAGTTGGCAGCACATGGTACGCTGCCACTCAGCAGGCGTTGTGAACTTCCTTGGCTTTCAGCGACTGCTCATTAAGTAAACTCTGAACCCTGTTGTGTATGGCGGGACATAGGAGGAGACTTAAAAGAACAGAAAGGAGCTGTCAAAACAGCTTAATTCTCTTTTCCAGTAAAGATCTAACTCAGCAGCCTGTGAATTTCCAAAACCAGCCTGTTGCTGATGTAAATGTATTTTATTAGAGGACTTAACCTTGACAGCTCCTAGTAGCACCTGATGCTATTGCTGTTCCTGAGTCACAGTTCAGGCCATCTTAGCAGGCGGCTGGGTCTGCTGGCTTGCTGTTAACTGCTCGCCTGCATGTTTCTTCTGGTAATAGCTACTGACTCCTGGAAAACTGATTTAGTGGTTTGCCTCTTCCTGTAAGTAGCCTGGGCAGTAGTTGTATAAGGCTGTGGAAGACTTTCAAGAGAACAAGATTTCTGAACTCTTTTTTTTTTTTTTTTTTCCCCTTCAAATGCCGATCTTAACTGGATGGAGTACTTGGAATAAGTGCCTTTAAGTCAAGCAAGTGAACATTCATAAAACTTTCTCTTGCATTCCTTTGTTTGATTTTGGTTAAAAAAAAAAAAAAAGGAAAGTCCTGACCCATTTTTCACCACTTCCTCTCTTACTACAAAAAGTGAAAGAATCTAGCATATTGTAACTTGTAGTTTTTGAGGTGTATTTAGGATGGTTCCTGTTAACAGTAACATTTTTCTATTAAGAGGATCTTTCATGGTGATGGTGCTTTCCTTCTCCTATATTGGGGTTTGTGTGTGTAGAGAAGAGACTTCTTTGGGGTTGTAGGTTTTGCTTTTATTTTCAGTTTTCTTGCTAAAATCGTTTACCCTCCTCCTTTTAGGTGTCTGCCTTAGGAGCTTCAGTGCCGCAACACCCTTTCAGAATACAGCTTTAAAATTGTCTGCGTCATGGAAAAGAAGTTACTTTCTTTTCCATGGATTCCTTATTTCATATAATACATGTGATTTGATTTTTTCAGTCTGAACTAAAAGATAGCCAAGAGTCATTTTAACACCCTGAATTCTCAAAGTGGCTGATGTAATCATGGGATTTTCTGAGAGGACTGAGAAGATAGTGGGCTAATACCTGTACTTCTCCTACCACTGTAAACACCTAGTACTTGAGACATGATGCCTCCTTTAGTCTGTGGCAGTAAAACTGTCTAGCAAAAAAGAGCAGCTCTTCCTTCCTGCCCCCACACTTCTCTCCCCTCTTTCCTGGGGTAAATGCTGCGGAAACTGGAAGCTCGCTGCTGTGCAGCGGGAGAGGGCCAGAGTATGACTGTGGAAAGCTTGGAAAGGACAGTGCAGTCTGACTGCCCCGGCATGTCATCTGCTCCCTGTGTGTCTGTCAGGCAACTCTGTGCCACGTTACCTCTTCAAAGTGTCACAGCTTCAGACCAGCATCATTAGCTCCTCTGTCCTTTTTCTGAAGAGTTTGGACAGCCCTTTTCCCCTGAGCGCACAACGCTGTTGTGGTTGATGGGGCCATGCTGTCAGCGTTCATAGCGAGTTACCTTGTATTTTCAGTTTTGAGCCTTGAGCTTCTCCCTTATTTTTAGCTTTGTTTCATAGGGAAAAAGTTCTCATGGGATCTTTAAAAAATTGTCTGTCTGGCCACCAAATCCAGCATTGTATTGCAAAGTTTGGGCAGACAATTTCAACCAAAGCTTACCGAGATGGAAGCCTCAAAAGCTGTTCATTTCTATGGGTTTTACAACAAAAGGTCTTTGGATAGAAGACAGGGGTTTTATTAAAGCCTGTGATTACAGGTAAAAAGACGGTAACTTTCTCCTCTATTCGATGCTGGCGAGTGTACCGGGGGAAGGCCGCTGGAAACCAGACCCCTTTCCTTCTGCCTGGAACTGCTTGCTTGTTTCAGTTTGTACTTCCACGTGTCGTGTGTGTGAGTGTATTTTTGGAGCAGAGGGCTGCTAGATACATTTCTCTATCTGATGCTTCCCATCTGTTATCATAGCCTCTTTTTGCTGTAGTTGCCTCAAGAGAGGCTGTATCACAAGGGAAGATGACAGTAAAAATAGGCATGTTACCTGTGTGTTCAGTTTGTGGCTTACCCTCTCGTGGTCCTCGGTGCTCATCCTGCCTGTCATCAGCAATTTCCGTAGTGCTGGTAGCATGGATGATGTTGACATAGTACCACTGCAGATGACGGTACAGTCCCTTGTCTCCTTTCCTACTGACATGTCTAGGAAACAGGAATATGGAAATTTTTGCCCGTAGGCTCAGTCCTGTTGTTTGGAATGGACCCTGATAAAGCATTTAAAATGTACAAAGTCTGCTGCCTCCTGGAAAAAAAATGCTGACTTTCTGAATTCTGTAAGCAGAATAAATTTGTCTGAAATGAATTTTAGAGAAGTAGAGCATCTACTGTGAAAGATAATACTTCTTGTTTTAGCAACAGCTGTCAAAGGGAGGGTGCTGGCTCGATTTGCAATTAATGACAAAGTCAGCAAAGTGGTAAAATTTGTTCCTTGGGCTACTTTTGACTATAGGAAGGCTGAGATTTACCTTACCTTGTTTATGTCCACCTCCCTGTGAGAACTGTCTCTCTTATGGTTGATAAAACCCCTACGGTCTATACAAGACACATTCTGTTGGGTTTAGAGATACAAAAACAGTGACCTAAATCTGAGCAGCCCATGTGCCAACCAAAAATAACTGTTTCAGGGAACAGGCATGAAGCCTTCTTGTATTTCTACTGACATCATCTCTTTGGTTAGCACATATTCTATTGCTGGGGGTCTTAACTTCTATTTTGCTATGAGCGAGGGATGTTCTGTATAAAAAGAAGTTAAAGGAGGGCAGACATTTCTGGAAGCTGGTAACGTGATAGAAAAGTCAGCATCATCTGTGCATAGTATGGTCCGAAATACAGTGTGTCTATATGAAATCGGTGTACATTGCTGGACTTTCTCCGGATGAGAAGGTGAAGTCGGGATACTGACAATGAGCAACTGAAAGAGCATGTTGTTGCTAATAAGGGACAAATCTTGACCACTCTTCCTTACTCTCAGCGGCTTGCAGCACAGCTTTAGCAGGGCCACGAATCTTTTTTCTTTCTTTCTTTCTTCCCCCCCCCCCCCCCCCCCACAACCACCAGCAGCACATCACTGACAGATTAAGTAGCTTTAAAGTAGTAAAAGTATCTCATGGTATAATGCCAAACACTGAATCAAGCCCCAAGACTTCACTCTACAGTTGAAGGGAATTTTATTCAACAGAAATCAGGTTTTTTGTTTTTTATACAGACAGAGGCTTGTTGACCCAGGCTGTGTAGAATTCAGATGACCAAATGCATCCCCTTCATTAAAACTGGAACTCCTTGTGTCACATTGAGTTTTCAGACTTGATTTTGCTGAACAAGCAATATACATATATGTATACTCAGGCCTCATCTATATGCGGCAGCTTCCCTGTTTAAGCCGTGCCATTGCAGTCAATGTCGTACAGCACCTATTCTTCCATATAGGCAGGAAATAGCAGTGCAGAAGTGCCTTACCTAGAGTCGCTTTCACGGAAATAGCTGCATAACCACTTCAAGCACTTCTGTAGCTATATAAGCAGCATTTATATTTCAGGATGTACCAAAACAACGGTATCGGTTCAGAGTAGCTTTCCTAACTGAAATAATTTGATTGTCACAAAAATTGCCCTGAGCAAGCCTTAGTTACTGAAAATGTTGTTGTTGTTGACAACGGCCTAGCTGAGTTTGTTTATGTCACAGGAGGAGTAATCCATCTTTTCTAGAATTTCTAAGTCTGAACGCTAAAAGCAGCAATACAAATCCTAAGGCAGGATAGGTGCTGGCCTCGGTGCTGCCTGCTCAGACCTTGTTAATAGCCGGTACATGTATAAAACCAAAATGAGTCTCAGCTCCAACACCAGTTTTAATGGTTCGCCTTCATAATGCTTAGTGTTTGTGATTAGTTCAGAAGCTATTTTAAAATGGAGGTTACATCTTCTGTTGATGAATGCTAATTGTAATTTCACCTTTTTGAGTGATTGTGACGTTATCAGTTATACTGTTGAAGAAGAAATGTAAATTTAAAGTCTTCCAGGGATTCTTTTTACAGTGAAAGAAAATAAACCACAGTATTTCAATATTTCTGCCTTTAAGACACAAGCAGAAGAAGTATAGTTGTTAATATCGTATGATGTTTAAAAAAAAGTATTGAGTGCTTTTCAAAGGGATTCTTCTACTACATTTTCTATTCAAAGAAAGACTTATAACTTTGTAAATAAAACTGCAGTATGTATATGGCCTTGCTCAATGTAAATTTTGCTCAGTCCAAACTAATGTCCCAGTCTCTTCAGACTGACACATCGTTATATTGTCACCATTTTTTATTTACTTCAGTAGATCTCTGCATATGTTGTTTCCATATTAGTAGCCCCTGCCAGCTTCCAAGTGATGAAATTGTAAAGGCTAGAAATATTACAGGAGGATAAAAACATATTTATAACTTGTATGAGCTGGTTGTTGTGTAAAATCCTGTTGTTGTTGTTGTTGTTGTTGTTTGATCTTTTTGTTTTTAACCAGGCAGTTGGCTCTGTACGCATGTGGCTGTAGGAGTTTCTGTCACAAGGCTAGTTCCCAGTCACAGGGAAGAATTGACAGGTTTTTTTTCCTCTGTCACTACCTTGATGCACTACCTAGGCTACCTAGGTTTCCAGTTACTAAAAGTAGTAGAAGCTATTTTTGTTGCTTCTGTAAATAATTGTACCTTGGTCAGTTTAGCACCTTCTGGTCAGAGCAGACTAAATGAGTTCTTTGCAGTTTTTCCTATGTAGGTATTTTAGACTTAAGGGGAAAAAAAGTAAAGTTCTTCTTGCCTCTCATTGTATTAGAGAGTACAGTCTGGTAGTAAAAACAATCTAGAAGTCAGAAAAACGTGGTTCCCCACTAGGCTTTCTGTGAACTTCTGTGGTAGTTACTGTAGACAAGTCATCTCTTCTTATCACTCCCTAACTCAGGTGCGCAAATCATCTTCCATCAGTTACCCTCCAGTTTTACATCCACAATTACTTGCAAGCAGGATCTATGTCTGCTGTTAAAGGCCAGAAGGTAGTGGGTCTCTGTTCCGTGGTGCTGGCTTAAAACAACTGAAAAGACACTTCACTGTACAGAAATATCAAGCACTGACCATTTTTGTGGTCAAAAATACTGCAGCCCCACACGTTCTTTGTTAACCCAGTCTTACAAGACTGCTGTGTGACAGAGAAAAATTATCCATGTTTTACATCTCTGAAACTGAAATGCGGAGAAAGTGGGGAGAAGTGGCAAAGGAAAGCAGGGGCAGCGCTGGCACTATGGTGCAGACTTGACTGGGTCAGACCCTGGGGCTCTTGTCTGCTGTGCTGAAAACCCGCCTCTGAGGAGCATGACCTACTGATCAAAGATGGTAACGGCCCACTCAGAGCTGTCAGTGCTACTTTGCTAGTGGGTTTTGGGTAGGTACCTTAGGAGAGTTTTAATTTTGGGTCACTGAAAATATGATTTTTCTCAAAAATTAGGATTCCATTTTTTAAATTGTTGAGATTAAGCAAGCTGCAGTGTTCTATGGATGAAGTTTTGGGGGCCTTATTTCTCTGTGCTGAGAAGAACTGTACGTGTGCAGAGCTTTGGTAGCAAGAATGCTGCAGAAGTGAGAAGGTAACAGGACGCTATACCCTCTGAACAAAAAAAATTGCATTTCTTTCCTTTTTTCAATTAATTTAAATCATGTTAACAATGGGGTCAGATGCAGGAACGTTTGGTCCAACTACCTGACATCTGTGCAGGGTCAGCGTGGGAACTGACAGAATTTTGTATGGACGTGAAGCAGAGTAAACTGGGATAATGCGAAGGGTAACTTTGGAGGGGAAACGCCTGCGTGATCACTCATCTGCACTTACTGATGCAGGGCCATAAGCAGGCTTTTTGCTGTGGAGGGTGTTTTATTTGTTGTTGGTTTTTTTTTTCTTCCTTCTTTGACTGGCTTATAATTAAGAAAGCGTATGTATAATTTATAAATGCCAGATTGAGGGGAAGGCAGTAACGTGTGCTAGGATGTAAGTACATCAAAACTATTTTATCCAGTGGTAGTGAGAGATTAGAAAGTGTTAATAACTGTAAGGGCCAAGCTTCTCTTTAGTGGAGGTGACGGATGCCTGAAGGATGTAATTGCACTTGAAAGACTACCTCTGGAGTCCAGGGAAGCTGCGCTATTGGTGTCACATGCACTTGCAAATAGCTGTGGCAGCCCAAATGACTGACAGTTCAAACTAAATTGCTTTAAAAACAATACAGAGGTGTTTATGTAGAAACTAAAGCACTAAACTGAGGAAGAGAGCTTGTTAAGCTCTATGCAGACTTTGGGGAATAAAGCTGGTAGGCTGAAGCTCGGTTACACCTCCAACAAAGCCACGGCTGCACAGCAGGATATAGGCTTATCATTACTACGATATAATCAGAGCTGTTGGAATATTCTGCTTAAGCTTGTTGACTTCAATCACAGAATCACAGAATCGCTGAGGTTGGAAGGGACCTCTGAAGATCATCTAGTCCAACCCCCCTGCTCAAGCAGGGTCACCTAGAGCACATTGCACAGGATTGCATCCAGGCGCATTTTGAATATCTCCAGAGAAGGAGACTCCACCACCTCTCGGGGCAACCTGTTCCAGTGCTCTGTCACCCTCACAGTGAAAAAGTTTTTCCTCATGTTAAGATGGAAGTGTCTGTGTTTCAGTTTGTGCCCATTGCCTCGCGTCCTGTCGCTCGGCACCACTGAAAAGAGTCTGGCCCCATCCTCTCGACACCCTCCCTTCAGATACTTGTACACGTTGATAAGATCTCCTCTCAGCCTTCTCTTCTCCAAGCTAAACAGGCCAAGCTCTCGCAGCCTTTCCTCATAAGAGAGATGCTCCAGTCCCCTAAGCATCTTTGTGGCCCTTCGCTGGACTTGCTCCAGTAGTGCCACATCCCTCTTGTACTGGGGAGCCCAGAACTGGACGCAGTACTCCAGATGTGGCTTCACCAGGGCTGAGTAGAGGGGGAGAATCACCTCCCTCGACCTGCTGGCAACACTCTTCGTGATGCAGCCCAGGATACCATTGGCCTTACACATGCTGGATTAGAATTATTAATGCTTTTTTTCCTACATTGCTGCAGAATTTATTCTGTGACTTATTTTCTACCTAGATTTTGGGTGATAGCTTTACTTTCAGATCACATCCACAAAATCAGTCCCAAAACCCGATGTTTGTTTGTTTGTGGAAGAGAGAATGTGAATATTGGGGAAAAGTAGCATTCTGTTTCCTACCCTTAAAAAAAATGCTAAGAATTCCACTCAGGGCATTTGTTGCTCTTTCTTTATTTTTCTCTGGCATAGCTGTCCTGTGCCTGACAGCGTAAGAAGAGATAGGGTAGCCCAAGAGACATCTGAAATATTTATGAGGCTAAACTGCAAGTAACAACTCTAAGTTTGGGCAGAGACGAACTCAAGGTTGGCTCTGACTCTCTCTTCGAAGAGAGGCAGACCTCCCCTATCATTTTCGTAACTGGCAATCTATTTCATGACTGATACTTGAAGACCAGGATTTTAAGGAGATCGATTGTTTTAAAACAGAGGAGAAATTTAGGCACTTATGCTATTTCTGATGCAGTTATTTATGCGATAAAGATGGCCAAATGTCTTAATCACCTTAGGGATATTTTCTCATTGATTGCTTGACCTCCCCTGCCTTGGGTGCGTTCCAGCTGTGAGCTTCCTGAGCATGTGTGATTTATAGCTGTGCTTAGGAGAGGTAAGAGGGGAAGGGGAAAGCATGGCTGAGGAGGAGAGCGCACCTGGATTGGCCCTCAGATCCTGGTGGTGTTCAGCCGCCGAGATGTTCCTTTACTTTTGGTACAGCAGGAGGTGCCTCAGATGAGGGCACGTCTGCTCCTTCAGCCCTGCTGGCCCCCAGCCTCTGCATAGCCACCTTCTGACCTCTTGTTTGTTGCTTGGGGATGGAGGGACTTTGTTTGTGGGATGATGGAGGACTGTGAGTCCCTCCAGAAGGGCTCCACATGCTCATCACCTTGTCATGGGTTGTCCCCAGTTTGCCAGGGGAATGCTGGCAGGTTTTTACTGGCTGGTGGTGTGTGTCTGCAAGTGCTGCTGTCGAACGTGGCTTGGCTGCTTGGGATTTACTGCGTGTGTTTACAGAGTGGCGTCACACCTGGAGACTGGGCATCGCTGGCGCAGAGTGTGTTCAGGAGCTGCTGCGCTACTGGGGGCGAGTGGAAATGCCTTGCAGCTGCCACAGGGGAGCGGGCGCCTCCCCTGTGGCTGAGGGAATACTTCGCTGCCCCTTTTGGGGAGCTTAAAGGTTTCTTTGCGTTGTACCGGTGACATGAGCTGATGTTATAGAAGCCAAAGGTCTGGCTCTGTTTTACATTTTGACTTGATAATGAAAATAACTGCTTTGGAGAAAACTGGCTTTGAAGTTTCGGGGTTTGCATGACCAAAGCCTATCTGAACATTCACTGCATTGAAACGAATGAGTGAATTCACACCTCATTTGGTGCTATATTGCTTGTCTGGCTGCAGCACAAGCAAAACCAAACAGCGTTGGTGTTAGAACTGAGGGCTAGCTTTTCATCCAAAACAGTGAGAAATAAGAGCCCTTGCTGGCCTGCACTGCAAGCCGTTTAAGATTTTAATCCCCCAGGTTGCCTGTCTGTCTTCATCTGGTTCAAATCCAGCCGAGAGCTGCAGCAGGAAAAACAGACCTCACGCTTCCTTCTGCTGCCTGCGCGGGGGGAGAATAGCCATCAATACAGTCACTTCCAGGTGGTGGTAATGTGTTAAACTGCAAGAGCTAGATACGCTAGTGCTCGTCTGTCAAAGCCCAAGAGACAAGGTTAAATTAGCAGATTAAATTTAGATAGGTGTTTTGCGTAATGTCTTGTCTGTGCTCAGAAACAGGAGAAGTTAAGGATAACTGACTTAAAGCATGAAGCTGAAGTGCATAAATAAAGCCGTGTTGGACTCTCATATGAACACTCCCATTCAGGAGGAGGTTGCTCTTCACTGCAGTGGCTGAGTGATCTGAATTTTCCTGAGAGTCTCTCTGTAGACCTGGCCTTCATTTTGAAGTTCATACTACTGGAGCATGCGCGTGCACACGCATGTGTGTTGCTGGTACTGAAAAGGCTGGTGTTTTGTCTGAATGCTTTAGAATCAAATATGTTAAACTTTTGCATGCTTCAACTTTTAAGCCTTGTTTGCTTTAAAGATGAAAAGTGCATTTTATATTGAATAAGCCGAAATATGTAGAAAATTTTATTTTGCAGAATCCAAGGAGTTTATGTGCCTACGCATCGCTATTGTGCCTTTTTGATGACTCTGCACTGTTCCCCCCACAGTGCTCTTTGCGAGCTACTGTGCCACTAAAATTGATTCCCATTCCCTCGATGGTTAGTTTACAGAAAGGATCTTTATTCATTAGGTTACCTCAGCCCTAACTAGGCAAATGTGTCAAAACTTTGGTTTGCAATTTAATTATTTAACATAAGTGATCTTCACTTCAATTATTGTAATACCCTTCTAGAAGTTCACACACACACACACACACACACACACACACACACACACACGTATGTTGTTTTTTTTTTTCTTACTGTTTATCCTTGTTGAGTGCCAAATCCTGTAGCACTTTATCCGATAGGAGTTTTTGCCATTCACTGTAAGGACAACATTCAGACTTTTCAGAAGAGCAAGTTGTGCCAAGGGAAGACAGAATTTGTCTTTTACTTTGAGGGGGTGGCTCTCAGCACTTTGCAAGATTAAGAGTGTGTTTTGCTCCAGGAGCCAACCTAGCCTCTCTTTCTGTTCACCCCTCTGCTTCCACAGAGAACTGCTTTTCACACCAGATACATTTGTGTTTACAGATAAAATTTGAAATTGGAATAAAATTGAAATCTAGGGTGAGACAGAATTATTTAATCTTTTAAGCTGTGCGCCCTACGGGATAGAGGGGCTCTGTATCTTTTATCCTTTTGCCTCATTTAATGTTACAAGACTGGAATCCAGCCTGCAAGACATCAAATCCACTTAATAAAAAACCTGGACAGCATCCAGGAGCCTCTTCTGTGGCTGCAGACGTGACTTTAAAACTGCCCCATGCTAAGATCCATCAACTTACTAAAGTAGCCATCAGGCTGAAACCAAACCAGGCTTTTCACTGTAGGATGAAGGCAGCATTTGCTACGTGTATTTTTCGTTAATGTGAAGTACTTGCCATGACAGCACTGGAAGAAGAGAGAGGATAGCGTGGTGGCTGAGGTACTGACCGGGCAGAAGTGGATTGAGTTTCCGATCACAAACTTTGTGCCTGGCTGGTGGCAAAAGGCCTTGACTTCCGACGCAGAGGTTGGCAGTACCTATACATCTTTCTCGGGAATGTAAGCAAGGAAATGGCAATTTTCCTTTTTAATGTTGTATATCTCAACAAATTCTGGGCAGAATTTCCTGGGACAGAAAGGACCCTTTGTGCTCTGAGGAATGTCCTGCTGGTGCACGTCGGTCCCCGGCTGTGAGCTTCTCCAGGAGGAGCCGGCACAGTTGTGCCCGCTGCAGCCATGCTAAGGACCGCTGCTGCCCTCTCCCTCCGCGGTGGGGGCTGCTCCGAGGGGGGACCCAGCTTCCCGAGGGCTCCACTCGTGGTAGCGTCTGACTTGAGTGAAAGCTACATCAGGCTGTAATAGAAAAAAATATAATGTATGAAGGCTATTTAAAAAAAAAAAAAAGTGCTGGCTGAAAGATATAATGCATGTTTTCAAAACCAGTTTGAATTCAGCTATCCTGCAGGTTTTTGGTTTTTTTTCTTTAATTGAAATGCATGCTTTAAAACAGAGTGATACTAAATATGAAATTAGTTTCCAGCTTAGTTGATCTCGAGAGAATTAATTACAGTATTTTTCAGGTTACTGTCAGGAATTTTACAAACAGCAGTTATTAGCAAAGTCTGTTTGGTCCTTCCTTGCTGGTGCTTTTTAAAAATATTTATTTATTTTGACCTTGAAATAACAAATGTTTCATCAATTGTATCTGTGAATTAAGTAATTGGAGAATTTCAAAATACTCTTCAATTTTTAAACGCTGGAAGATATATATATTTTTTAATTTCAGAACAGAAATAGGGGTGTCTCAGAGAAGTGTTTTTGCTTTTTGTTTTGTTTACTGTATGCAGCCCTAGTGCTGGCAGGAGGTTTTGCTTGTTCTCTTGGTCTCTTGAGTATCCAGGAGTTAACATGTAATTTTTCTTAGCCAGCGCTTGCTGCGGGATCGGATCCAGGGGTGTGACTCCAAGAGCATTAATTAAAAGGTTCAGTCAGTTTGTTTCTAAAAATTACACAGATTTTTAGACTTGGAATGTATGGTCATAGCGGAGAAGAATTGGTGTTACATACCTAGAAATAAGGGGTGTTGCTTCAGAGATTGATTTCTGTAACGGGAGAGACCTGGTAACTTGTGTGTCAGCAGGCAGCTTGGAAACTGGGGAATGACTTGATTAAACAGCCGGAGCAGGAAGAGGAGGAGTTGTTCCAAATTTGCTGGCTTTGGAACAGCTATTTAGCTGCAAATACTCACCAGTTTCTTCACTTCTTGTGGCCATACCTTCATCTTAAAGCAGCTCTGTTCAATTTCCTATTCGTGAAAGGCCGCCAAGGTGAAATTGGGCCTCTCATATGGGAAAGGTAGTGGCAGTTTCTAATGGCCGGCGTGTTTCTGTGAAATCACATGCCCAAATCTTGTAGCTTTAGCAAGTTTTTCGTTTTTAACAAGTGAGAGAATGACAGCTTTAATTTTTAAAACTATTCACATATAGTTTACTGCCGCAGAACTCATCACCTTGGCTTATTCTCATTTTTTTGCATTTTGAATGTCTTGTTAAGCTTGGAGAGGACAAAGTTCACAGAGGCTGATGGGGTTTTTGTTTTATTTAGTGTGGAAGTTTGTTTGGGACCCAAGAACAAATTCTAAGGTTTCTGTTTCTCCTTGGTATTTTGAAGCTGTGACTCATTTTAAGATCTTCAGTAGCTGGTAAGTCACTGTAAGGGTGACATTTTCTCCTTCTGTGTCTCCAAGCTGTGGCAGGAGGCTGTGGTTACGTCCCTTGTTGTCACCGCTGTTGAAGAACAGAAAGGAGGCATGCTCCCCCCTGGAGCTGGGCGCTTTGCTGAAAGCAGGTATCCATAATCCTGCCATTGGCCTATAACTAAGGCAATGCCAGAATCAGCACTGAGAAAGCAGTTCAAGATCTTATTTTTCAGTGCCCTCCTTCCCATAAAGTGGGTTCACGCTTCTTGACACCATATTTATTATGGCTGTGGTTGAGCACCTGGCAATATTTGCAAAGTTCAATCTCCTGGACAGAGATGGGGAAAAGGAGCTAGCACAGCATGTCACACTTTCATTTCCTCTTTTTTCTTTTTTCTACCCTCCCCCCTGTCATGTTAATTTGCACAAGTAAAAGGAAGCAGATGATAGATGAGAAACCTTTAACTGGGTTGCACACTGTGCATGTGCCACGAGTGCCCATGTCTCAGGATAAATACAGATTAATTTAGGGCTTGGTAAAGTCGTTGCTCAGAAAGCTAGGTGTGAGTTTGCATCACATCAGCCCTTCCACGCTACTCCCTGTATGGACGCCCGCAGCATACTGTAAACCTGCCTCTTGGCTTCCTACATACCGGAACCTGTATTGCACTACACAACATAGGGCTACAATCTTGTATAGGTATGTAAATCAATATCCACCTTTTTCTGTTGACTGCATAAGCAATGTAGTTCTCTAAGCCATGTATCTACAGGAAGTGATGTGAACTTCCTCGTACAGGCAAACCCTAAAAGCTGATGCTGTTCTGCACTTGCTGCCCACTCAGAAATTTTTAGTATGTTCATAGTTTCTGGATATCTTCAAACTATAGAATTTGTTTTGTGTAATCGAAGCCATAGCCTTAAAAAACAAAACAAACAAGAAAACCCTAGGTGTCATTGGATTTAGAAGGGTGCTTCAAAAGACACGTAGCTCCAGATTTTCTTGTTCCTCCACACACACTAAACTGTAATTTTCTTTAGGATGAGTCCACTGATTGCAAAGAGGATGAGGATGGAGGCATTAATGCACTGTTGCTTTTGAGATATGGTTTGTCCAAGTCATAATGTTGTCATTCTCTGTGAATTGGCACACTGCACTCTAGTCCATGAATAAAAAAAATTATTTCTTGTATCAATCTGTGAATGTGAAACTCATTGCAGCAGTAGGAAGATCAAAGATCATCTACCGCTCTTCTTTAATTGCCCTTAGTAGGCCATGAAGAATCTCTCTTATTTTAGAAAAATTAGAGGAAAAAGATTCTGGTGTGAATATTTCAACTTTCTCAAACTGGTTTTGGTGAAGTGTTCACACTTTTATTCTACAAGAACTACAGAAAAAAAACTTTTTTCTCTGCTGTTTTGAGATTGAAAAACAGTGCCTTTTATTTGATTATTTAAAAAAATGCAAAACGAAATAAGATCTCTTCTGTAATGGTGTCTGATAAAATGAACAATGGTGGGCTAAGGAGTTTCTTGCGTACTTTTTAATACAGAAATATATCGTTTAACGTTGTGGGGGTTTTGATGGGCAAAGTTACATTTGCAGGCAGCATGTCAAGGAGTTCATACTATTTATGCTTTTTAATGCTTATTATGGGAACACATTAACTAGCATTTACATTTGTAGTGATTTGAAATAAGGGATAAAGCATAATAATAGTTTAAGGTATCTTTGCTGATCCATACACAAGATTGTATGGAGGTATCCAGTTTAGCTATAGGCAGGTCAATGGACATGACTAAAATCAAAGGGAGGTTGATGCTGCTTTGTATCTGTCTTACAATTTTCTGACACTGGTGAGTCTGGAATGGATCAGGACCTTGAATTCAAAAGTCCTGGCCCTTTTGCTCAAGGTACTAAAACTGTGTTTTCCTTGGTTCCTGTCACTAATCCACAGTGAACATGGGCATTCATGAAGAGAGAGGCAGAGAACATGGATCATTAGTGTCTAGATAATGAAGCATTAGGATACTGAGGCTAGGTGCATGAAGGTCTGTGTTCTGGGCTTGAGTTTCAGAGCAGACTGATGAACTAGCATTTCACCTTATTCAACCAGCTTCCAAACCAGTGTTAATATGAGGTGAAAATGAGTTTGCTTTCCAACTAGTTTGTATTTATTTCCTTAGCAGTTGGTAGGCCCCAGTCCAGCCAGAAAGAGGAGCAGAATAGCAAGGTTGTTGCAGGTCAGGACCGGGTGGACTGCGCAAACAGGTTTGCGTAGCGGCTGCTCTCACCACAACTAGTTGTGACAAGCGCTGTTCACATGATAGGCAATGCATTGACTCACAGCTGAAAGCTTTTTTTAAAAATGTTGATTCATTATTGTTAAAATATAGAAGATTAAATACTCCAAAAAACAACATAAAACAAAAAATCCGGCATCTGAGAAAGGACTGGCTCATTGTAGCCTCCTGTGAACTTTTCACTAAAAAGCAATGCACTCCATTTTTTCCATTTAAGGTATGTCTGAATAGCTCAGTTAGTATATGCTCCCACTGCCAGTTAGCCTGAGCCCCGACTAGCCAACGACAAAAACCTGACCAGAGTTTAAAGCTTATTGAACTTTTTTTGGCTGGGGAGGTTGGTTTTACAAGTAAGCTTTTAGGTGGGCTTAAGTGGTCACTGTAGTTCTTGTTTTCTGGAGGGTGTTATGTTTGCTGTAGAGTACTGGAAAGTGTTTTGTGGGCTCCGGTGTGGTAGGATGTGCAGTGTAAATGTGGACTAAGCATTTTTGGGCTAAATATCTGCCTATGTGATTGTCTGTGATTGTAGGAGAGTGAGATTAGAGATGCAGTTGGTCCTTGCAGTACAGTGTTCTTGTCTCCTTCTTGGGATGAGCAGGACAAAATTGGGTCATGCAAAGAAAGCTCCTACATGAAGGGAGCTAGAGGTAATTTAAAAAATTCAGGGGCTGGTCAAGTCATCCTCATTTTCAAATGTGTTTACTCATCTGTTCTCTGTCTCCCAACAGCTCTTATTGCAAATGGGAAATTAAAGAAAATAATTTCTGAAGACGAAGGTCAGTTTTTGTAGTCTGCAATGTGAAGTCCCGTCGAAAAAGGCTTTAAGAGAAGTTTATGCTAGATAGTCCTGTCAAGTTTGTTTTGCTCAAGATTCTTTGCTGCAATAACTCTGAAAAATGAGTAGCTGCATCTGTCCTTGTTGCCTGTTCTGAAAAATGGATGAACTTGGGCTTTGTTTAATCCAGCTCATTCTGCAAACTTCATTTGTATTTGATTTAAGAAAACCAAGTCATCAGCAGTACATACTACACATTCCGCACTTGGCCTCACAAATAGACATTGTGCAGATTCAGTAGGTCTGACTGCACTTATAAAATAATCATTAGCGTCTCACTTTGTTCCATCTATCTATTTATTTATTTATTATTTTTAAACCTAGCAAAGCCAGACTAGAGCTTCTTATGAAAAGCAGAGCATAATCTTGAGATGTAAAAGTCTCGTAGAGGCCAGTCTGTTTAGATGCAGAGAGATAAAAAGATACTTTAAAGTTCAGCTCACTGTAAAAATCCTAGTCTTTCAGTAGCAATCCTGGTCTTCCCGTAGCCTGTGTTGTCTTGAAAGAATGTTCCAAGACCTCTTGCAGGAAGAAATAAAGGAGATAATGTCTGGAAAACAGAGTGTTTTGAACACTGAGAAATGGGAGTGCTACATCCCTGATGGAAATTAGGGGGAGGTTGGGGGAGAAACCAAAACCCCTTCCTAAAATACAAAGTTTCATCTTGTAACGCACTTGCGATTAACGTGGGTTTTGTCTGCATTGTATTTTGGTTTCTTCTTCATGTGTCTGACTTTGACAGTCAGTGCTGTACCTTCACTTGGTAGGAGGGCTCATGTGGCAAATGCACCAGCACATATTATTGTTTTCACCAGCCTCTCTGGATCTGGTTAAAACACTGGTGAGTGACTTGACTAGACTTCCAGAGTTGTAGTCACCAGTGGAATTTCACTGATAGTGGCCAACAGGAAATTTTAAAGGAAAAAGCTTGGTACAAGGCCCGGGAAAGGCCCTTACTTGAGTAGTTTCTTGGCTAACGGTAATACACTGTGTAGTATAGGTCCTGGAGCAAAAGACTGCACCGCAAAGAGAGGTCTTCAAAATAATTATCTGTAAAATGAGAAAAGGTAATGTTCGGCCCAAATCAATGGTGGTGTAGAACTGATTACATTTATTTTTAAGAAACCGTTAAAGAGCCTTGATAACATTCCAGGAGTAATGTGGAAAACTGTGCTGGTGGGGAGGGAGGATCGATTCTTAATGAAAGCCCAGCACGTCATGCTGGCACGCACAATACGCCCAGAACAAAAGGTGACAATTCTTATCGGAGAAGTACTTTGACTTTACTCCTCACGTAATTATTTTTATCCTTCAATAGGTGCATCTGCATGCTATTGTGCTAACACTGCTGCTTCTCTTGTTAATTATACTCCTTTATGCTTGCTTCACAAGAGTAATCTAGCAGCCTGTAATAATTAATGTAATTCAAATCAAACATAGCAAGAAAAAAAACAAACCGAACCAACCCCCCCCCCAACTCCAGCACTTAGGCAATCAGATGCCAAAACAAATGCACAAGCTGTGCGTGCCTGTGTACATACAAAAAAGGTATCTTGTGCATTACAGCCCCTTAAAGATTGTTGGGGTGATTAAATGCAGTGGTGTCTTGTTAGAAACAAATACTGCTATATTTCTCTCTTTAACCAAAAGATTGTTAGTAATTTGTCCTAAAGCCCCTGGCTTCAGTGGCCTTACATGAAGTTAAATGCATTTGTAATTCTTTCCAACAACCAATTCTAAATATAAGACTTTTATAGTTTTCTGTTATCAAGCATTGTTTGGTAGATGAATACATATCTTTTGCAGTTAATGTTGTCTGCTTCTGCTACAAGATCTACAAAACAAGAGCTAACAGTAGAGTAATACCCTTTATGTACTTTGTTCGTTAATTATATTTGGAGAGTTCTGTACTCCAACTGTCATGCCAAGTATTTCCTGGAATGATCAAACCACAACCCCAGAAGACCTTGCATCTTGCACAACCTCCATTTCAATCAGTAATATTTGCTGCATGTAAGGTGATGATCCATTTTTTTCCAGTCTGTGGAATGTTTTTAGTATTTTCTTTAATACGTGTGCATATGGAGATGCCTGGTTCCAGTGTGTGTGGTGTGGTGTTTTTGGTTTTTGTTTTGGTTTTGTTTTTTTAAAATCAGTTGTTTTAATGGGAGAGTTGAAGAAACCAAAATAATAGCTCCTGCCCAACAGTAAAAGTAGGCATGGCTTAGAGGTATAGATGTCATGTTAAGTCTGTGTGGGTTTTTTGTTTGTTTTTTTTTTTTAGTACCATTTTAGCTAATAGTGTGTAGGGCAGTGATGAAGCTTTTTTCTGAGCCTCAAACTTTGAAATCAGAAAATCTTCCCCCCTTTTTTTTTTTGCTGAGTAACTGTAACTTCTCATTTGGAAATAAGTTTGCAACCCTAACTTTCCTTTCTCCAGGAACCGTTTCTTTTTGGGAACCATCCAAAAATGAGTAAGTAACAAATACGAATGTGTTGGATCCAAGTCCCTGCCTTCAGCACCTGCCCCTGGGTGTGTGTGGTGTCCCATGGCGGCTGGGGCTTTGGCTTTCCTCTCTCTATCTACCTTCCAGGGGCTGCTCTGGGAATACTGCGTGCCAGGATGGAGCGAAACGCAGAGGCAACACCAAATCGGTTGTGTTAGATTTTGGTATGGTATTAAAACCTCCCACAGAAAGGTTGGTGGTGTTGAGTCGTATAGATCCAAGCAGTTACTTAGCATGGAGATGTAACTGTTCAGCTAAAACTCAGGCCAGTCCCATCCCGCCCCCTTGGTGTTAACTGTGTGTTGTTATTCTTTGCCTTAAACATATGGACCTTGCTGAAACTTGAGTGACTATCTAAAAGCTAAAGCACTTAAGTTTTAAAGGACTGAGAGCTGCTGCTCATGAAGCCCAGGATATTAACTTTATTTTTTATAGCTGGCCATTAGTATTTGCTCATCTTGCACCACAGTGGATTTTGTATTTGAAACAATCTGAGTTTACAGAGTAAACTTATAAAAGATACTAAACCTGATCTTCTACCTAATTCTTTGGAAGGGATTTTATTTGCTTTTATTCTTGGTTAATGAGCAGCCTAGCTTTACCATCTGAGGGAGGGGAGAAGCCTGAAGTAGAAAATATTGCTTAAATATTTTAAACAAGCAAACTGAACTATTCGTTTTTGGCTGTTTCCTAGCACTTTGAGTTCACTAGTAACCTTAAATGCAAATTGCCTGTTAAAATGTGAGCTAGTCATCTTCTTTTAGAAGTATTTTTGCATAAAAGAGCAAAGCACAGATTGTAGAAGAGAAGGTTGAATTTGGCTTTATTTGTAAATCACTTCTGTGAAGATATTTTTAGGTTTGTGATTTTCTTGAAGGCAACACCTTAGAAAATTGCTGTTTTTCGTGTTTTTAGTTAAGCATGTGGCATACTTAGAGGGGAAGCTCATCCTTCAGGATATTTTCTTCTCTTCCTTCCTCTCCCCATTCCATTTCTCTAAATTTTCTGTCTCCTATTGTGATGACCATCCTCTTTTTTGTTCTGGGTGTAGGTTGTCATATCCTTTAAGCTGAAGGATCAAAATTTATCCAATACTTAAGAAATAAATATACTTGTGAAGGAGTCAAGGGGAGCCTGCACTCCTCATGCTCTCCCATTGGCATGGCTTGTTCTTCCCAAAGTGAATTGAAAGTTTAGTTTGCTTTTTTCATGTTAGTGTATTTCTTTGTATTCCGGGTAGGGAGAGTTCTACAAAACTGGGAAGTAAAGCCCGTCTTGGCGATAACCGTGTATGTCTGTGTAACACAGACACAGCTCCCACTTGAGAACTACATGATGCACGAGATATCTCTTAACAACCTACGTAAAACAAAGTAAGCAGTGGCATAGTTTAAAATGAAATGGAAGAATTAAAATTAAACTGAAGGTTCGTTATGAGCCTGGGGGACACACCTGCTGGTATCACAGGAGACAGGCTGCCCAGGTCTTACTGCCAGTCTCTCGTTGTTGTCTGTCCAGACAAACTTGGAAGGATTTCTGCATTTGGGGCTTGTCTATGCTTTAAAATTGCTTCGTGCTACTTGAGTTTTTCAGAAGAACTGTGTGGTGTCTACGTATAGCCACCTCTTTTATTCTTTGTTTTCTCTTTTTTGAGATGTGTGGTGTCGCCACATGTGTCTCTTCTCGAGTACCCTATAATGAGCAAGCGTCTGCACGCAGGAATGCAAGTATGGATTTTTTCCCGTTTTGGATCGGCTTGTTTTGGTGCTGACGGTGCTCCTGTGTTACCTCCCTTTGCTGCCCTCCCGTTTGCCTGCGCACATGTGTGACTGCTCTCGGGTCATCCCCACACGTCCGGCCTCCTTGTTGAGATGGAGGGACCCATGCAGCCAGGTGTGCTGCTTCGCTTTTCCAGCCTAGGGCATGTTCCGGCTTGGGGACATAATCCAATGCCATTGTAAGAAAAATCACTCGAGGTGCCAAGATATATAGGACAAAATGAACACAAATATTGGTAGAGGGGCATTGCCACTACCGGAGCTGGAGCTGCAGGAAGGAAAGGGACCTCTGGGAGGATCCCCTTAGCTTCCATCACGGGGTCTGGGAGACTTGGCACACTGCGTGGCTTCTCTTTTGCCTGCTGTCTGCACCAGATGACCGCGCGGTAATCCCTGCTGAGGTGGTGGCACTTGATGAGCGCAGCAAAGTTGGAAGGTTAATTCTGTGTGTGAGTGTTCCTCTCAGGAGACCCTTAGGGAAGGTGCTCTTCAAATCCGTACTGTTAGTAGATCATGAAAATATTGAAGTAAAAGCTTTACATGAAGAATGTGGTTTTTCTCTTGTATATTTATGGTATCTGGTGTTCAGTCACACCTGAGCAGGCCATCTTCATTGCAGGTGTACCATTGCTTTATTTGCGAGGGGAAACAGGGAAGAGACTTGCTACAGAAATACCATGCCTTTTCGGAAGGGAGGGAGTGATCTTGGAGGGAGGGAGCGTCTTTTTCGCCTCAGCCACCAGCACTGTAGATGTGTGGCTTCTTTTTCTCTCTCCCCCCACCCCATTGCTTTTGGCATTATTTTATGCTCAGAGGCAATTTCGGGATCAAATGAGTCAAGATTAAATGAAATTTGGTTCACAAGCTATTTTCTGGAATGAGAATCTGTCAACTTTAAAGTGCAAAGTGAAATAACTTGGGGGGAAAAATGTTTATTGTAGACACGGATTTGGGTAGCTTTGCTTCAAAGAAATTGCTTGGCGATTTCCCTCCTTCCCTCTCCCGGTGGCACAAACGCAACTTGCATTAAAGTTAATGGGGGGTATGCAGACAAATGAGAACATGACACACTTAATAGCAAGTGAGCAAAGAGCTCTTGAAGTATACCAGGTTGACCTCGCTGCCGAGCAAGATTTTACAGGAAAAGCTGCAAACATTGCTGACTAACAGTTTAGGCCTCCTAAACAAGCCATAAGAGTGAATTTACACAGTTTAAAAATGAGTAGTTTATTTCACTTTCAATTTATCCCAAATAGAAAATGAAGATACTTCTTAAAGGAGTAAGGCACAATGCAGAATAGAAAATGTAACCCAGCACCCTTATTTCCTTCACAGGAGCTGGCCTTTAACTGTGCCCTTCATGGTAACCTTAGTTCTGGTGGGATTTAAATGTAAATTGTAGGTGATATATTAATTTTATTGCAGCCTGCAGAAATTATGAACAGCTCAACAGGAAAGTATATTATATAATAGTCAACACTTGAAGTGAACTCTTGATTGTTGGGTTTTCATTTGAAAAGTGTTAGTTATGAAGTAGATATAATCTCCCTGAGAAGAAATACTGGGATTGTAGTGTGAACATTGCTTTTTAATTCAAAATGCTTGGATGGATTTTATTTAAGTGCGTCCTTTAAGAAATGCTTTGAGTACATCTTATCTTAATTTTTCTTCCCTCTCTCTGTGAAAAACATTTTTCCCATGATTCTTTTAATAGGAAACAGAATTTGTTGTTGGCTTTAGAAACCAAAGGATTCTTGTACTACAATATCTCAAAAAACTTAGCAGCGGTGTTTTTCAGGCAGAGGGTCACAGTTTTAACACTTAAGTGAAGTTGCGAGCTCCACTGAGATTCATTTGCAGATGGATTTTTGGTCAGACTCTCACTAGTGGAAGTTGTGTCAGAAGCCAGGAATGGGAACCCAGACTGGAACAGAGCGTCAGGAGCCCCCAGAAGAAGGGTCAGGGGCTGGAAGTGAGAACAGGAGTGTGGCCATAAGATGGGTATTGATATCATGGGTCCAAAAAAAACCAACCCAAAAAACGGAAGTTACATCAACATCAAAAATCACTTAGGGACAATTGTAGAATTAATAGGACCGCAACTATTAGCAAAGACTTAAAGCTTAAGAAATTCAAGAGAGAATAATTTGTACTGGAAGTGTCCCTTGTTGAGTTTCCCTCTCTATTCATTGCAAATCCCTAACAGACAATTGTTTGGAGAGCAGCTTTGAATTTTGGCATCCCTGTCTTTCTGAACAGAGCTGAGGAAGCTCCCCCAGAGAGCTCTTGAGGGGTCATGCAGTACTTGCACCTCTTGATGTTTGAGGTAATCAAGTAGAAAAATACTCCTTTGGGGATGAAAAGTTGTTCTGGACATTTTTGTTATCAAAAAGTAAGTGAAATCACCTATTTTCCATGCTATTTATCAGTCCCTTTTCAGTATGTCTGCTTCAAACTAGAGTTTATATTGATGTCCAGATTGCAGAGGTGACCTGTGGGCTGAATCCTGCCCTGTGCTCCACTCAGATACCCTCCTCGCTGTGGGGAGATGCTTGCAGGCTGGGAGAGCAGAATAAGAAGGATGACATTCATGTGCTGACTGGAGGGCAGCATTTTTCTGTAAACACAGTGTTGTTTTTCCTGTTAAATGACTGATCCTGAGAGTGCTTTTTAGATAAGCTATTTTTAAAGATAGTCTATCCACTAAGGATGTCATTATTGTGTTGCAAGGGTTCTAATATAAACTGTATACTTACTGATCCTGTTGTAAATTAAGCTATTTCTTCCTTTTCTTCAACAGGCAGCCAGATAAACTAGTGGTGGTTTGGACAAGAAGAAGTCGAAGAAAATCCTCTAAGGTTAGTTGATTGCTTAATAAGTCCCTGTTTTGCTGAGAAACAGTCAGCTGTTTGAGGGTTGTTTTCTTGACTGTGGGGAGCAGCAGAATAAATGAGAAATCTTAATTGTTTTTCTTAACTCAGTTGAGCCATGAAGTTCCGAATAAGCCGCTCTTAATGTCAATGGAGGCACTTAAAGAACTCTAATTTCAGTGTAGGTATTTGTTTAGTGCAAGTGTGTGATAATCAGTTCAATTTTAGTTATTAATCGCTAGACCTAATTAGAAAGAAGAATCTATTTCACTTCTAGAAGTGTCTTAAATATAATAAAAAAAAAAAGTATAAAAGGTATTAAAAATCTGACATCCCTGCAATAGGAATATAAAGTCTGAAAAAGAGGCTGTTTTACAACTAGAAAATACTGGAAATCAAAAAGAATAAAAGCAGGCTCTTTTAGCCCTGTGGTGTATCTTTGAATTAAATTTTAACGTTTTACTCCGACAAACACTGCAAGAAAGCTTATGAATTTGTGTTTTATGGCTAATGACTTGGCAGTCTGAGGAAAGGGAAGCTCGCAGTGAAGTCTGTCCAACATTTGGGCATTAATAATGTCTCTGCCTTGCACGTGTGTTTTGATGGATAAAAGTATGCAAGCAGACGGAGTAACCCTCTCTTCTGTGAGGTTTACCTTACTTTTCTCCCTGCAATAACAAATCTGAAAGCCTGATGAGATTACTGCACCGTTGTTAAATGTTGCTCAGTTTGCCTGCACTGCTGAATCCTGCTGCTCTGATTTTAAGATATGGTTATCCTATGTGACATCTCCTTTGGTTGTGAGGAGAAGGGAAAGGCAGATGGACAGTGTGGTTGTGTGGCTTTGTTTCCATTGAAAATGAAGCTAAGAATGTCTTCAGTTTGCATTGATGTTGAAACAAATGGCAGGCATTTCTGAATACCTCTGTAATGTCTTCTGTGTAAGAGTCATATTGACTAATGAGAGAGAAAATCTTTTGTCAGTCCTGGCAGTCACTAGTCAGGTGAGTGGCGAGCTGATGCCATGTGTACAGCAGGCAGGTAAAGGCTTTTGAACGCTGTTCACGTCGGGGGATTTCTTCATCACCTTGCGTCCTCTGGTGTAGAGCTGTCCCCTGTCTGTCCAAAAGCTGCCACGTAGAAGTGGGGGAACATGAATGAGCTGGAGAAAAGTGTCCTAACCCTGGGCAGGTTTGCAGAGGGGAAGGAATGTGCGCTGGGTTTCCTCCCTTCCCTGGAGCAGCCTGTTTTAGAGGTCACTTAGCCATACTTGCTCATTCCCTCTCCCCACACCTGCTGCCTTTTACTCTGGTTAGGCTTATGGCATGTAATTTTGTCCAGAAGAGGGAATCTCTGAACTCAGTCTTTGAAATATTAAAGAATTATAAAATTTAAATAGAGATGGTCTAAGGTTTTTTGTTTTGTTTTGTTTTTTTAATGTGTGTAATGCAGAATGGTATTTCCACGAACTCTGGGAAATCAGAGAGAGGGAAAGAACTACTGGGTACTCAAGATGCAGAAAATCCTGGGATTATTTTATGTTGAAGGATCTGAATGTTTTGAAAACTTGACAGACAGTTCTTTACCCTACTTGGCAGAGACTTTTATTTTTGTTTTTTTTACTGGTACCCTCCTCTATAACCATGTCTTTTTTTTTTTTTTAATTGAAATGCATACCTGCTGTATTTTGTCTTTGACATGAGGTCTAAACTATTCTAAGCTGTTTCATCTAAAGCCTGGATGCTGATTGAACCCACTGCAGAACCAAATGCATACTCCATTGTATGTATGCATCCTAACTTCTGCTTTAGGGGATGAATATCCAAAGATATTACCTGGTGAGTAAACAGGAGCGTGAATTTAGTCAAATATGTTTTCCAAGATAACTGCTCCTGTGCATGCCCTTATTCTTCAGCAAAGCTAGTCAGATTATCCCTCTTTCATTGAAAGATAAACTAGCTTGAATTCCCTCAAATTTATGGCACAAAGTAGGAGTGTGTCTAGGCAGTATCTGCTGATGTACGGTAAGTGGCCATTGTGGCTTGCCCTATAATAACTTTTCTATTTTAGTTTTCTTTAATATCTGTACAACAGAGACACAAAAGATGAAAGTAGAACAGTGAATTCAATGCTCACACAAAAACTGTAGCTCTGAAAAACTTGGTGGAAAGCAGGATATTTATCCATGAATGTTGTTTGTTGGGGTTTAGAATATGTTCAGAAACAGAAGCCCTAACCAATGTCCAGTGGGGCTTTGCAAAGCGCTGGGATCCTGCACTGGGCATCGTGGCCACGGTGCCTTAGGTTCCAGTGGCAGCGTTGCATTCAGGTGAGAGGAGTTTCTGACACTGGCTCAGCTTTCGAGCTGAAGGTATTTCAGCCGGACCATAAAATTCTGAAATATGTTGCTCTGCGAGTGTCCGTTCTTTTGGTCTTCAGGCACTAAGTACAACTCTCGGATAAACTCCCAGATTTGCCTGAGACTCAGAAAAGTCTTTAGCTAATTAATTAATTATTGCCTAGTAATATCCCACAAAGGTACTTTAAAGGGTGCTGAGTGGCCCTAAGGCCAGGACTTTAAACAAGGTTTATTTTAAAGCTAAGGTAGTTGATATGATTTGAGTTGTTTGGGTCCAAGACTGTAGATCAATAAATGTTCTCAATCTCTTAGTCATCTTGCCAGTAAAATTCTTTATTGCACGTATTATTTCTTTCATCTAATTACTTTCTTGGAAGCAAGTCAAATGAATATTTCTTCTTATTTTTAACAGACACTGAGCTCAGAGTACCAAGCATTAATACTTTTCTATGTTTTTCAGTTTCTTTGAGAAGGAAGAGAGGGATGAGGTCGTACTGTAAAGATGTTGTAAAGAATTCTTCACAGATGATGAATTCTTTTCTGAACTTTTCAGATAGTTAGGGATAACTAGAGATATCCCTAACAGATAGTTACAGTATTCAAAAATGTAGTCTAACTTTAAAGATGATATAATAGTGCTATGTACATATGGGACTGGCCTGCTTAACAAAAGTAATCTTAAGATGCTTTTGAGCCAAAGGCTGAGTTCTTGATGTCCTTTCAAGCCCTTTTTTCTGTGGTTTTCTGTGATTTTGATGCTGGTGCCTTTGGCCCACATACTTTATTTCTGAGTAAAGCACAAATGGTCCCTTGATTAGAAGAAATCATGAGAAGCATCATGTGCAGGAGTCTGATGAATATTTTAGTTGTTGCTTTGGGAAATGTGGGATAGGGAACTGTAAATATGTTAGATTATAATAAATTTTAAGAATGTTGCAACCAAACAGCAATAGCCATTTTGAAAGAGCATTTAAGTGGTAGTCTGATAGATCAGGACATTAAAGACATGCAGTAGGTACTGACCTTAACGCATATTTTAAATTACTTAAAACTCTATTCTGGGATCCTCTCTCTCTGAGCGAGTCTGATTTTGATGCTTTTAAAGAGGTGTGTGAAGACAAACCGGGTCTGTGTAGTTGGGCATCTTTATCGTGTGTGCCAGGAATTTAGAACAGATGATGATGATCCACAGACTCGCAGAATTACTGAGCCAAGAATGAACTAAACTGAACTTCCATCTTGGAAAAAAAAAAAAAAAAAAAACCACCAATCTGCTAGGCGTAAATGTTCTTATGTCAGAATTTAGGGTCTGGCCACAACTTTTCAAACCCCGTTTATACAGTTACCAACATCCATAGTTTACAGAAGGTGAACCTTGTAGCAATGGACTTGCTTAACTCTTCAGCACCTGTTACACTGGTAGGTTACCCCCAAGTTTTCAGGCCCTGAGGTTTTTGGACTTGCCTTTTTTTTTGAGGGGAGGAGGAATGTCTTTGTTTTCATGTAGAACAAGGGGAAAACGTGTTGTAAAATGTTTGCCTTTATTTTGCTGAGATGCTCGAGCATTTCCAGGCTTTGAACTATAAGAAATTTTATTTTCAAAAGCGATGTTGCCATGATGTCAAGGAGGTACTGTCTGCTATTCCTGTGAACGTATACAGATTCTGGTCAGATTATATGCCTCTGAAGAATCAAATTTGCACTTATTTCGAAGAGCCTGACAGAATTATTCTTCAAAGATCCTTTTTGTACCAAAGCTGAAAAGAAGGTGCCTTTCCTGTGATTTTGGCTTTTTTGCTGCAGCTGTAAGGAAAACTGTTCAAATGCAGGGGAGTAGCAACAGGGGAGCTGGGTACAGGGAAAGGACTTGAGCAGTAGCAGCAGAGCCAACAGAGGTAGAGGGACAGGGACAGAGTAAAAAGGCTCTATATGCATCAGAGTGCATTTTCCCGGAATGGCACCGAGACATCCTGAGATTCGTCATCTCCTTTTACTGCGTAAGAAATGACTTATTCATTGGGCAAAATGTGCGTCTGCTCTGTCTTGAGTGGATAGCGCACAGGTAGGATAATATCAGGCTGTTACTGAACCAGACTCAAGGCTTCCCTGCCTGGGGAGGGGAAGGGAAAGTGGCACCGCTGTTCCTCATACTCTGGGAGTATCCGGTGCCCTTGTACATGCCAGCTGACCCTGTGTCAGCAACAGCAGCCAGCCCAGCTTCTCAAGGATGTGGCACAAGTAAATGGGCAATTGGGCCACCTGTTTTGCTGTTCTTGGCAATTTGTTGTTGCCTTTGGTAGCTACTTCGTTCATTGCCTAGTGCCAGCCCTGCCTGCTTCTTCGTCGACTTGAGTTACAGAGCATGTGTTGTGAATCCAACATTGGATGACTACCTGGGACCAACGCAGTTCAGTGATGGCACTTCTGGGGCTTCTTGGCTTATTATTAAAACAAGGAAATCACGCAGGCGAAAGATCTTAAGGTTGCAAAGGCAAGCACTCAAAATTAGATGAGTCATTTTAATGGTTGCTGCATACCCTTTTAGGTATTGCAGCAAGGCGACTGCAGATTGCTTTGGCCTGACGTTCCCACCCTGTTAAGCAGACAGTGGTGAGGGAGGACATGAGGACTGAGCAGTGGGCGAATCTGAATCTGCTCCTGTAATGAGGAAGGGGGAAGGTGTGTGTTAAAGGAGGTATAGGGCATGAAAGAAAGACCGCCTCACTGTGATGTGGTAACATGGTGCCTTGGGGGATTGTATTTTGTTCCATCCTCATCCACAAAGTTCCTGACTGAGACTATATAGAGTATTAAAGATCGATTTGATGTATTTCCATTTAATGGGTGTCTAGCACATGGTGGCTGACCTGCAGCAGTGTTGAGCAATCAGCGTTGCAGTTGAAGTCAAAGAAATCTGTGCTCTGGAAAACAAAACAAAAACTTGTTTCATGCTTAATACCTAAGAGGTCAAGACTTAGCTGATTTAAACAGACCATCCAAAATTAGTGGAGAAGAGACTGGCTATTCTTTCTCTGCTTGTAAATTGGGGACCATGATGCTCTCCTGTTGCCCAGGGATGCTGTACGCTTAAATTTTGGTGACATTCTGAAGTGCAGTGACTAAAAGTGGATGTCCTGGAAAACTATGAGGAAAATAATTATGCATGCAGTTTCTTATTTTTTTAAGAAGTCCAGTAAATAAGGCCAGAAACTGAATGATGAGAAAGGGAAATTAAATTGCTGCTCCCTATCTGAGCATCATCTATCCTGGGCAGTGAGTAAGGCAAGGGTCTGGAGAAAAAAATAGCATGAATCATGAATTTAAGGAATGTGTTATGAATGTGTATGTGTCAAATTAACTTTGAACAGCTAGCTTAATGCTAAAGAACCTGTTTCCTAAGGACCAGTTTCAGCTCCCTTTCCAAATTTAGTAGTCTGTGTAGCTTTTTAGCAGTAATACATAGGCACATCATTACACATGTAACACATGTATGCTCATGAAGTGAAGAAATTCCTGGGAAGGCTTGTGGGAATTTGCCCATTTCCTCATCCACTTTTGGTGGAGGCGGACAGCAGTGGGGTGCGTGACAGCCTCCCAGCGTCTTCAGGGCTTTGAGCTCTCCTCTTCAGCACACGCTGGTCTTTCTGCATTGGGTGCCAGGGCGGGAGTGAGGTGGGGAACGTTGTTCTGGTGCCCGACCCCTTTACCCGAAAGGCCAAACAGAGATTTCAAGATGATCATGGGGGTGCAACCTGCAGTATGGAGTAGGGTCTGTAATTTGTCTCCTCCCTCTGTGACGCTGAGCTGTGGTACAGAAGAGGAAGCCATCCATCCAGAAACTGCCTGTTGAGGTTTTCTTTGGTGGGGGGGAATGGGCAGCTTTTCCCAGTCCCCCCCTTACAGCGGGTCTGTTAGCAGCTGGCTCATGCTGACCTTGGCTGGCCCTAGGTGGTGTGCAGCTCTGGTGGGACTCGCCACGTAGAGCAAATGAGAGCGATGCTCTCAGAGGTAGCGGACGAGGGACGTGGCTGCTGGCTGTCAGCTCCTCCTCTTCTGTTCATTTATTCTTTCGTGTTTTCTCTCTTGCTGTTGGAGTGTTCTGCCTGGGTAACGCTGTGAAGGAGAGGGACGTGCCTTACAGCTGAGCTGCCCTAAGCTCTTGCTTGGCTCGTGTGCCCTGGACAGCTGACCGCAGAGACAAGCCACAGAGCTGTTCATACCTTTTCTTGTGTCCTCCCATGCTGATCATTTGGCAGTTGGCAAAACTTTTATCAGGGAAAGAAAAGCAGCAGCTCAGACTTCATTGGCTCACAGCAAAGCCGCTCCTGGAGCTGCAGGCGAGGAGCAATGGTAGGGCTGAATCTGACTTTTGTTTTTTTTAACAATATTGAGGACTTGGCTGTAGGGGAACACATTTTTGATTCATAAATATAAGCTGTTTAATAACTTTCAGCAGGCTAAAATATTAAGGTCAACCCTAGGACCTTGCAGGAAACAACTTGCAATTATACTGGACTACGGAAAGAGATGAAGGGGGGATGAAGCAGGTAGATGAGTAACATAAAGCATTTCTTAAGGTAGGCTCTTGGAATAATTTAATATTTTTGCCTTTGAAAGGTTAGGAAAGAGATTCCTGTAGACACATGGAAAACTGTAAGCAGCAGTGAGCAGAGCTGGTCATGATGTGAATGGCATATGCTCCAGGTCCTGCAATCGCCTGCACTGTGCTACATGTGCGAGTTGGGGACGTGCTCTTCCTAGTGCGCTCTGGTTAGCTGGTTTGTCTGCATCCCTCTTTCTTCCTGAAGACCTTCCCTGAGGAACAGCTGCTGGTGGTATTTATTGCCTTCATCTGTGAAGCCAAAGTTCTGGGTCTGGGACTGTCTTCAACTTTGTCTTTCATTTAGATTTAAAGTATTGTTCTATTTATGTTCCATAATCTGGTATCTGAGCAGTAACTGTAAGCAAGGATGATCTTCAATTTATTTTGTGTTTTGTTTTTTTTTTCCCCAGGAATTGGAAAAGATTTTTTTGGTATAGGTTTAGTGTGTTGTTTGTTTGTTTTGTTTGTTTTCCTGTCCCCCCCCCCCGGTAAGAGGATGTCACAGGGCGGCTTATACGTAACTGTTTATACCTTCTCTTGTATTCCATGGAGCTGATGGTAGCTGGTCTTTAAATTCTTAATTTGGAGCTTTTCTTCTCCACAGTGTTTATGAAATTACCTAGTTTGTTTTAAGTTTTGTGGCGATGTCTCTGTTTCTTAGAAAGCTGTGCAAGGGCATCAGCTTCTCCGGGGCCTCTGTTAATTGCCGTTTTCCAAATTTGTCTGCAGAGAGTGGGAGGCCGTTTGATACGGTCCAGGTCAGCCTGCGGTGGGTAATTAATCATCTGTTTTGTGCCACAGTTATCTAGTATGTTGGACGGTGTCATTCGTGTTCCCAGTTCTAGTCTATTTATAGGATATTTTAGTGACCCCTTCTGTAGCTCCTGTTTCCATATTTATAATATCTTTCACACTACATCTTTTCCTCCTTTTCCAGTGGGGAGAAAAGGGAGCAGTTGCTTTTCTGCTTGAAATGTAGCAGAGCGTTTCCACCCCTCTGTCCCCCTCTACCCTCCGCCCCCTATCTAGCCCCCTCCAGGCTGTGGCTCTCTCCCCGAGGTGCCTGCGGGTCGAGGGGGAAGGACTGACTGTGAGCCGGGTAGCTGCTGCTGACGGTCGCAGTTACTTGACCCCTTCTGTTCCCGAGGCTCTAGCGAGAGACGTGAAGCAAGGAAATGGCTGGTGAAGAGCAGTGGGAGATGAGGAAAAGTGGGTCTGGAAGGTGCAACCCAATGGGAAATAGAGGGGAGAATTAGGGTTGAGACATACTGCTTGGTACTGCTCAATTACTGGCTTTTTCTGAACCTGAATAAAAACTGCCTTTCTCAAAATAGGGACTAGAAATATTGGCAGCTTGCATCAGTGGCCCGATCTGCTTTAAATACTGAAGCAAAGGCTTATATTTCAGTTAGTATAGGCCAGATTTGCCCTCAAACTGCAGCACAGGGGTCTCAGATATGAGAACTATCGTATTATTGTAACACTCTCCATGTTAACTTTAAATTGTCTTTGAGTTGTTAAGCCTTTCTCTGTCTTGCCCCCCTGCACACATTTTTTTCCCCACCTTCCCTTCCTCCCTCTCAACAACCCAGGCACCTAGTTTTGATGTTATCTTTATCTGTCGGGCTGTTTTTGTGGTACAGTGTTTCTTTTTCAAAGCCAAAGGAGGCTTTAATAACGTTCAGCTGATTGCAGAGCAGCTTTGCTTTAAAAGCTCCTTAGCTAGGACTTGCAGTCTCCTAGTTGTTGCTTTCAGTGACGTGCCTGTTGAATTACGGTAACGGAAACTTGTTCACTTACATGTATGTGTGTATACGCATACTTATGTGTGTATATGGGTACCTATATGGGATTCTTCTTTTTCATTGTGTCTCACTAACTGCCCTGCTAGGAGACGAGGCTGATGAAGTTCTTGTATTCAAACTTTGACTGCATCAGTGAGGGCTTGTCTTCTAGTTTTTTATAAACAGAACAAGTGATCTTTAGCCGAGCAGTCCTGGACCTTAATGACCAGTAGGTTCAGAGCAGTTCCCAAGCTAAAATAAGCTACGAAGTCCACAAAAGGACTGTTTTTACTGGTAGAACTGTGTAGTTAGCTTCATTCATCCTGCCCACCTAGCCACAACAACAAAGCCTATAAGCAAAGAGCAGACCCCTGCAACACAATGAAAAAGGATGAAAATACCTTGAATGTCCCACATTTCACAAAGCAGGCTAGAAAAATCTTCGAAGAAGAAATAAACTTGTGACATCAAGTCACCAAACCTTTATCAGCCCAAACTGAAAGAATAGCAAAGGTCCCAGACATGCCATAAGTTCCCGTGAATTTTGTGAAAATTGGTATCTGGAAAGAGAATGAAGATCTAAATTTGTGCCCCTGTGGAGGAGGAGTTGTCTTTTAATTCTGTCCTCTTCCAAGCTGCTGCGTGAGCACAGGCTGGCCGGCTGGTGAGCATGGGTGTAGCTCTGGATCACTGCCTTAAATCCTGCTGAATATCCTGGTCGGACAAGTGGAGAGTAATGTGGGGGACTGCAGGGCCTGCGGGAGGGAGGGAGGTGCAGGCTGCAGCTGTGGGTATGGCAACAACTGTTGTCGGTTGTGCTGCTCGCAAAACATCCTTTTTGGACAAAACGTACTTACAGAGTAAAACTCTGAACAGCATTTTGTGCCCAGTTATTCAAAAATGCCTGCCTTAGAATCATGAGATTGGGTTGAAATTCATGGAATTATAAATTATAGGTAACACAGTTCTCTCTAGTTGCTCATTTTTCTCCCCTTTCTTCATCTGCCCAAAGTTGCATTTGTTAAGTTTACTCCACAAGTGTGAAGAGCGGAAACTACTGAAATTTCTAATCTAACTGGGAGAGCTCTAACTGGGAGAAGAACACCAAAGACTGTGAAAACTTGTGTTAAAATCACAAGAGTTGCTGATATCGAGCAAGAAAATAAAAATAGCAACATGGAAAAGTGTACTCTGTGTGTGTGTAGATAGATAGATACGTAGCTGTGGAGGTAGGGCTTTTTTCTCTGACGGTTACATAGGCTGAATTCTACTAATAGCTTCTCCATTCCTTACCTTCACCCTCTTCCCAAATCTTCTGCCTCTGCCTTTTGCATCCTTCCTTTCTTGCCCCTGCTGCTTTAGCAGTTACAGTCACCTTTAGTTAATCCGCAGGACTCTGCTTTGCGTGGCTTGTGGGATTAGAGAGAGGAGCGAGTCTGTGTGCAGGGCCTGTGACGCTGCAGGCTCTGGTGGCCCACGATGGGTAGGGCTCGAATGCAGGAGGTCTTGTGCAGGCAGCAGGCCTGTGCAATGGGGCTGTCAAGTATGAACCTGGCCTCTAGAATACACGCTGCCTACAGTAGACAGAGCAGTTGAGAATTATTGCCTTTATGTGATCGAACAGGACTGTTTCACCGTCTGTGTCTTTCCCACTTTGGTATAGTAAATTCGCATTTGAAGTTGCCCAGATAACCTTAGGGTAACCAAGATGCAAATTCTACTAACCTTATTATAGCAATAATTTGTTCTAATAGGGAATTTTAATCTGGAGTTCTGAGTGTTGAACAGGACTGCGATGAACAGAGTGATACCCTAGAATTAGGGGGGAAAAAAAAGCCCACTTAATTGGCTTCAGATAACAGCAGGTAGATTATACATTTTTTTCCTAATGAAAACTTCAACAAATTTTTAATAACACCCATGCTGCTCAGCAATCACTTGTGCATCAGCTTCCCTCCCTCATTTCTGTCTTACAGCATCACAAAAAGGATTAAGCTAAGCTTGAAAAAAAGCATATTTGTTCCAAAATAGAAATGCTCACACATGGTGTTTTTCAGGACTAGCTGTTACAATTTAAATACAGACCATCCATCCATCCAGATTGATATTCAAAGATAGGCAAGTTCTCAGGGACTTTTACTGTGTTCTGTCATGATCTTTTCTAGTTGTAGATACCGCAACATACTAATTCTTAAGAGTTTAAATGGTTTAGTAGCATTTAATCTGTACTCTAAATTGTTGTTTTATTTTTTCTTAACTAGAGCAAAAAGACATTTTTATTTAAGTCTGCAAATGGCTATGCCTGCACAATGTGCTTGTAGTCATCAAATTTTCTTTAAATGAAAGCATTCCCTCGTCTGGATAAAAACAAAATAAAGCTCAGCTTGTTACGGAAGCGCTGTCCTTCCTCGTGGCTTTCAGTTCTGCAGCGTTCTGTGTGTCCTGATCTGCACTAGGTACTTAGAGACCAGAATGCAGGAGCTTGCAAGGGATGGTTTTAGTTCAGTGGAAAAACTCCTGCTAATGATCTGAGTTTCCTTACTCACATTCTTAATGATGTCTTTTATAGGGTTCAGCAGAGTCATGTATTTAGGACAGCAGTCTTTTTGGCGTCAGAAACTGTTGCATCTACCTACACTGGTCCCATGGGAGTTGAGTCAGCACTTCTACGTTGGTGCTAAGACAACTGTTTCTTTTCTTCTTCTAGGCTCATAGCTGGCAGCCTGGAATCAAAAACCCATACCGCGGGGTGGTGGTATGGCCCGTTCCTGAAAATGTGGAAATCACCGTGACGCTTTTTAAGGTATGTTTGTAAAGCATAATCTTAATTCTGTATGTAACATATGAATAACGCTGCCTGGAAACTTCAAATTACATTTATAAAGGCCTAATCTTGCTGATTTTATTAACTCATGAACTTCACAGCCTTAGGTCCAGAGCATAAATCCCAGAGAGAATTGTGGTCTGGGCCATGCCAGAGCTGCTCTTGTAGTTTAAGTAACACTCTGGTATATCTCATTGAGTTGATTTATGGCTGGTCATTTGCATAGTGTTTAGTACATGTGTAAGTGTTCGCTGGACAGAGGTCTAATTCAGCATGGGTTATAGTCTAGTTTGTTTTCCTTAAATACTATAAGCCAGGAGAAGTCAAAACACAGCTGTTCCTAGACTGGTTTATTGAGTTGCAGTGCAGTGACAGTGTTTCTTATGCTATTGACTATGAAACAGAATCCAGCTTTTAATTTCGTAGCATTTACTATGTCACACAAACATCACAGCCTTAGGAGCGGATGTGGAATGATTGAGTAGGGCAGACAATTTTAAGATTTTGTGTGGGAGTTCTAGGAAATGTATTTTTTTATTAAAAAAAAAGTCTCATCTTGCTTCCTGTGAAGTAGGGAGAGAAGATGGTGGTTGTGCTAGGACTTACTACTCGATTATCATTGGGCAAAGTCCTTTCTGCGTACAGATAAGCAACACAGCTTTGCATATACGATAGCGTGGGAGATTACCCAGGAGGCTGAGCAAGACTTCTGGGACTTTCATGCCCTTAGTTCTTTCTGGTTTTTACGCTGCTGTCTCCAGCTACATTCTAGCTGTTCTTACTTATAAATTGTACCTTTTACAACTTAGGGCAACAGTAACATAATTTTTTTCTGATTAGTGATTTTTATATTTCTTTGCTTTTGGGGCTCCCCTGGATAACTGCTTAGAAGGGGCTCCTAGTTAGCCTTAGAATGAGAATTTATTACTTGGTTCATTAAGCATAAAAAGGGGGTTTCTCTCTTATGTGCTTTTTTTTTTTTTTTTTTTGTTCTTGGGATGGCCAATGGAGTGAAACATCCTGGGTTGCCAGTGATGCTAATTATCATAAATTTGTCTCTCAGCAAGCACGTTTTCTTCAACTGGGGTTCAAAAGTTCACTAGCAAAAATTGTTTGCCTTTGCATGCTTCAAGGGCCTCTACTTGAATTAAGAAGTTTGACACCATTATGTGACTACATTGCATATCTATACAAACTGAATATGGTTATGTAACACGTGAGATGTTATTTAATATTTCTAACTTTTAAACTGAAGCAGGAATGTACCTAATTTCTTGAAGGCATATACAATAGTATGTTGTGTGAAGAGCTATCGATCAAGTTTTTTGGCTGCAATTCTGTGATGCAATGACTTTGGAGGTAAAAGGTCTCCCATCTTCTCCTGCCATCCCACATTCATTTTCATTTCGAGCTGCACCACTTCAGGGGTGTATTTTGTAGCATAGCCTCGGAAACTCGTAGCTCTGCCACTGCAGTGAGCTGACCTGCAGCGTGGGGGCTGGAACAAGAGAACGATGGGAGAGAAGGGCCTCTGGAGCCAGTGCTTGGTGTTACTACACCCCTAATTTTACCCAGCGCTGTGACTCTGCAGACAGATCTGTTCTTGGGTCCTCTCCCTTCTCTTGCCTCTTCCCCAAATGAGTCTGTCCCTGTGCTGCCCCTTGCATGGCTTGACTGGGGAGGAGAGGGAGGAGTGTGACTCGCCCCAGCGGCTGGGCTTTCTGGGAGCAGCGCGTACTGATCTCCAGAGACCCAGCAAAAGCTTTTATAATTAGAGTATTGAGATCAAGCAAAGAAGCGTCATGCTCCCAGGCAGCCCTTACATAAATCTGCTCTAATCGAGCCTCTGGCTCCTCCGACAAGAGTGCCTGTAAAAGTGACCAAAATCGCCTTTTTCTTTCCAAGGGTGTGCAGGCGTAGTACAGAGCAGGCCTTTCTGAACAAGCCAGCTTATATACCAGCAGCGCTACGTCTGCGTGAGAAGAGCACTCTGCCTGGATGAGTTAGCTTTGAATGGCGTATTATTACAGGCAGAATATGGTGTCAGTGCAGTTTCTGCCGTGCCTGGCAGTCTGAATGAATGAGTTGGCTCACTGCTGCGGCGGCGGCGGCGCTTCAGCTGTGGCCCAGAGTCTGGCCTAACGCTGGGAGAGCTGGCGTTTGTCGCTGGGGCGTCTGGCTGAGAGGGTCGGAAGGAGCCAGCTGTGTTTTGCACACCTTGTGGGCTGGCAGTCAGTGCCCGAGTGGAAAGGGAGGTGTGTAATAGCACACTGCAGCAGCCTTTCGAGGAGCTGGCTTACAAGACAGTTATTTATATCCTTGCCTCCTCTGGCAGGAGGGAGGCTAAAACAGTTAAAGCTGTAAAGCTCAGGAAGGAGACGGCTCACTTTGCAGTTGTGTAAAAGCAGAGGGTCCTTTAGGAACAGCTCGCTGTGAAGGAGAGTGCCGGCCCAACCAACGCTTGACGCTTCGGAATAAGTACGCTTAAGGTGGCCCTGTTGTTCAACAAAGGCTAATTGTCCTCCTTCGTTACAACTGCAAATCTTGGGCAAGCTGCTGGCTTTGCGTCCACAGAGGCAGAGCCTAGTGATGGGAGCAGGTCGCTGTGACAGAGCTTTGTAAGAATCAAAGATAACAAATTAGCACTGTGGTGCTGTTTGAAATAGAAGTGTAGGGGAGGGGAAGAGCAGGCTCCAAAATAGACAGCTACGTGTTTTGGGAAACGATTCACACAGTAGTGGCTCTGCGTTTGTAAGTGGCTGTTGAAATGTGTTGCTGGTAGCACTAGGAGATAAGTCACAGTTTCAAGTACTGATGAGAATGTGAAGAATATCCTCTTCAGTAGTCACCAGCGGACACTTGAAAACTGGCTAGTAAAGTGCCTATGATCAGTCAACGGACTGGATGGTTTGCATTATCTGTGTGTCCCTATTTTGGGTCTTAGCCTTTTTCCAGCAGTGTATCTGCCGTTCTGAAGCAAGCAGAACTGAGCATTGAGGGGAGTGTGACTCTCCTCTAGGGAACTTTCATTTCAAATAAAAAATCTTTTCACATAATTCTGGGTTGCTGGTAAAACTTTATAATGCTCTGAAGTCTTTTAAGGAAAAGCATCAAGTGGGAATATAAACCGATTCATCCGCCCTTGTAGTTCCTGTCCATCTAGCTAGTTAAAGTGCTAATTAAATAAAAAGTTCCAGCTGTTCTGAAAGTTTCACTTCGTTCCTTGCCCTGTTTTACATTTATGTGTCATTATGTCCTTGAATTCTTGACCAAAATGGGAAGAAAGAAGTACTGTGAAACAATAAACCTATTGTGCGTCTTAAGTCCGTGATTTGTGGTGCTTTCATAGAAAGATCCACAAATGCCGGAAAAGCTAGCTGAATTCACATTTTTCACTGTTTCCATGGTTGCACTCCAGAAGTTCAGTTTTAGAGTCCATACATAAGCAAGGCTTAACTGTCATATATGAGAGCCTGTGTATTTGTATGTGGTTTTTCTGTGCAAACACATACATATATCAATTGGGAGAGATTTTAAATGAGAAATTTTCAGTGTCAAGTAAGCCTAGGGCTTTTAGCGAAGCTAAGTGAATATGTCCATTGTGCTATAAGGATTTAAATTGCAACATCATTATTGTCTAGCTTAAACTGAACTTCTGAAGCAGAGATGTTTACTCATTTGGGGTAGGCATGGACTTTGCTTCGTTGTATTACAGAAAACACTCTATTTGTCAGTAATACACGTGGTTTATCATACTAGTTTACAATTGCAGCAAAAGGGAAAGATTACTAGCTCTTCATTCCAAAGTTTGAAAAAAGATTTTTTTTCCCAAAAAGGCATATGCTTTTAAGCACAGAAAAATAAATGCTTTGAGTAAAATAAGAAAAAAAAAATCATAAAAAGGGACTTGCGTTGTTGAAAGTACTCCCATCCCTGTATACCTCTCTGAACAAATCCCGTATCATCTCGCTTGTAAGCCTGAGTCAAGTAACGTGTTTTGATTACGATGCTGGCCGTGCCCTACTCACCATGCACTAACAGGGTTTGCCTGGTTTTGAGGTGTTACTGTTGACTTTCTCTCTGGAGTTTAAGTTGAGGCTGGGGGAAGGTGTTTTACTGAACAACATCATCATGAGAACCTGCAGTCCAGGTTTTTACCAGGCGAGTAGTAAGTTGGGGGCAGCCGTTGGCAAGTTTTGCACTGTTACTGAAGCGCCACCTTTCTCTACCCTCTGAGGGGGTGGTGTGTCTTGGGGCTCTTGGTCTTTGAGGGCTGTTGCTGTACAGCTCACCTTCCCCCAGTTTTACACTGGGCGTAGGGCAGCAGGAGGAGGAAGAAGTAGGCCAGCGGTGAGGCAGAAGGACAAATGTATTTGGGGGCATTCTGTAACTCTGGCTTTCTTTGAGGTCGAATATATCTATAAAAATAAGGACAACTGACTAATATGCATGTCATCCTTCCCAGATCCAAAGTTATTCTCATAAGCAGGGTGTAAGACGTGTGATATGTCTTCCAGATGTGAAATAGCGTAGTGTAGAGCCCCCTGGTCTCTAGTGATCTTGACCACACAGGACAAAGCCATTTTTTGACTCATGTACGGTAGTACAGGAAATAATTGCCAAAAGGTAATTCCTTTGTACTAATCATCCAAATCTATCTCATGGCAAAAGCCGATTCACATTCTTGCGGTACATGGGGTTTTGGTTTTTTGTTTTTTTTACCATGAAGTCGATAGGTTTATTATACACTATGCTCAAATCTGTGTAATTTACCTTACCATAGAGTAGCATACGCTAGCGTTATACTGCCGCATAGCCAATGCATTGAGTTTTTTTTTCCTTGAGACAGTCAAGCCATTTCCTAGCAGCAAAGAACAAATCCAGGTTCAGAACATACTTGTTGCTGTGTAGGAGTGACACTATGGGCGATACTCCGTAATAGGAAAACCGGCTGTGTGGACCAGATGCTGCGTGTCAGATACAAAAATCATAACATCAGGGATGTGAAAAGTACAAAAATGTTTTCACACTAAATAAAACTTCCAGGCTTAGTGTGGGGGCTAATTTTAGAAACTATATTATAGAAACTATTAAAAAGAAATCGAGCCTTGTTGCCTCTAGCTCAGATGCTGGACAGGAAAGTGTGAGCTGTCCGTAGCGTGGTGCAGTGATGGAGAGTAAAAAGTCTGCCAGTTTGCCTGGAGCTCACTGCTTTCCAGAAATTCAGTGAAATAAAAGCTGACCAGAGATATGTGATTTTTCTAGACTAATCAGATCTCTGCAAACAGCATTGAAAGGGACAAGAATTGGGTCAAGTTTTGAATCTTCTGCAACTTCGAAGAGCTAAATAGAAATGCTGAGGACAGATGCTGGAGTACCCAGAGCATCTGCTGTTGGCCGCTGGCAGAGGACAGACCGTGAACTCAGTAATCACTTGATCTGATTCAGTATGACAGTTCTTAAGTAGTTATTCCCCAAGAAGAAAGACCAAAGATTAAGGCTGGTATGAAGGAATATAACTGAAAGACACGCTTCAACAGCCGGGAAAGTCTAGGGAGGAGGCATGGGGAAAGAAAGAAGAAAGGATTCTGAGGACACCAACAGTTTGAAGATTTTCCCCACTCCTGGCTGCTGATTAGGGGAAGGAGTAGTCCTTTGTTATACTGATATCTTTCTTTCATTCCCATTCCTAGAGATACAAAAATAGCTCTAATGACAACCTAAACTTATGGGAAAATGGTAGTCTTCAGGCATTTGAAACCACTTTATATCCTGTAGAAAAGGTCTAGTCTTGATGCAGATCTTTGCTGAATGGACTGATGATAGATTGCTCAACAGAGAGCACGAAAATGTGACACAAATCCCCTGTTGTGTTTCCTTTGCACTAATCCAGAAGAGTTTTCTGTTTTCTGGCAGTTGGTGGACAGATGGGCAGAACGGGCTTGCAGAGAAAGCACCTGATGGTTGGGGTTACGGAGGAAGAGAGGTTGCAGGACTGAGCTTGTTGAGGGCCAGGGAGCCTCAAGGAGGCAGTTAACAGAGTTACTGGGAAAACATGAACTGATGGGCCAGGTTTAAGCTGGTGGACCAAAGCACTCTGTTGACCTTGGAAAGAGAGCTGGAGAAATGATTAGCTGAGGGGGGGGATCTCACTGTAGGCGAACTGTGAGTGAGAAGGGTGATGTCCTGTCATTAAGGATTTTTTTTTTTTTTTAAACATAGTAAAATGAGGAGGAACAAGAGGTCTTTCAATCCATTTATCCAAGTACTCACAGTTTCCAATTCAAGGCAAAGCCACAATGAATGTTGGCTAAGGAGCATGGTTTTGTATCTGCAGTGCTCGGGTAAAGAGAATGAGCGTTATCAGGAAAATGCTTGGCTCTTGCAAACCCATGTTCCTTTTGTGTTACAGTGAAGTTATAATACGATGATGGTGCAAGGAGATTTCAGACTGAGAAAAATATTAGAGGCTGTGTTTGTTCCTGCTGCTCACCAGGTAGTGTTTGTTATCATTTGCTTTCAGAAGGGAGGAGGCGAATGAGGTCTGTTTGTAGTAACTCTTGGTTTTAGGTGTTTGCAGCTGCACATTTTAAGGCAGTTTATTTTCAAGCTCAGTGAATAGTTTTCTGTGCTTGCGGGTGAGATGGGGTTGTGTGTGCTGTGTTATCAGGAGGACTTCCATATGCTGAAAATTTCAAAGGCTGCTTTCACTGTTACCACTAGGGCTCTTCTTTCTATTGCACTGTCATTTTTTCCTAGAAGTAGTGAGCTATACAGGCCTTGGGTAACAGCTTGCAAAATTGGCCACTTGAGTCTTATGTGGGAGAGAGTACGGGCCAGCCATGAGGCAGGGAGGAGAGTATACGTTGTTAGATTTTGTGTTGGTATTTACCCTCTGTAAGTCCAAAATAAATTGAAGGATTAACCAGACTTACGGAAACATCACTTTTTATAAGAGACCACCCATGGACATGTTAGCCCAAAGGGCGAAATGGAGGTTGCAGCGGAAACGACGCTGTAACTGTGATTGTGGAAGTATCTGTTGATGCTGACCACCTAATGAGGGTATAAATTAGCTAGAGATAGAGCTGTGCGTGCTGCTCCTTGGACTTCTGATAAAAGCATGTTAGCGAGAAGAGTGAAGCCAGCTTACCTGGCTGTTGCACCAGAACGTGCATGTATATAAACTTATTCAGGGTTTTCTGTTTTGGAGGCATTTTAAAAGGCTAAGAAGAAATGCAGCTCTTAACAAATAAGAAGCAGAATTTTTAAAAACTTAGTTGTCTTTAAATATGAAATATGCTCCATATATGCAAAAGTGACCAGATTTTAGCATATTCCATACCCTGTGAATTTTTGGTAAGGTTGCTCATTAGAGGATTACTCAGACAAGCACCTGAAGCTTTTCATTTTTATTTTTTCTCTAGGTAATTGGTAGGGAGTTTGCGGTTAATATACTGGAATTCATTTTTTCAGAAGTGTTAACAACTCACTTTAACAGCACGTTAGCATGCACTTGACATTAAGAAGTCTTTTTGTTATACGATACTATTTTGCTCTGTCAGATTATCTGAAATACACAGCAAAGCACCTGATTCTGTAGCCTTCAGAGGTATGAATCAGCATTATTGCCATTAATAGAAGAGCTTTAGTTTTCTTTATCGATTATTGCCTCGCATGGATAAAACAAAGGTCGTCTGGTTTGTTACACAGGATGAAATACCATGTAACAATACCCTGATTTTGCAGGTAGTTTTAGGTAAATCTGCAAGCTTGTATTACTAGCTTTCGGGAGAGTTGTGCAAAAGATAGAGCTGAGTGAGATATTAGAGAGTTCAGTCACTTATTAAAGAGTAGCTTATTAAAACATAAAGTGATTAATGATTTCATTAAATCTCATTATATCATTTTATGCTGTATCAGAGGAAGCAATTAAATAAAAAAGGTAATTGCCCCAGGTTAACTCCTGGAAAAATGATAAGTATTTAATAGCTGGAATACAGAAAATGATATGTGTAGAACCGGTCTACAGCAAAACAGCTAGGTATCAATACACCTTATTTACACAATGCATAATTCTACAAAGCTGATTAATGTGATGACTATATAATTAAATAATCTGATATTTACAAATACATTAATTGGAACATGACCATATCTAGACATAATTTGTGTATGTACTTAGTTGCCCTTATATCATTATGGCTAGCAGTACAATATGTTTTTTACACTCATTTGCAGTATGTAAAATATTTGGATTGTTTTTAATCATTATAAAAAGTCATGTATCAAAATTTGACACCCGTGTCTAGTAACACCTTTTTATACTGTTTCTGAATTGAAAACACATTTTGGGGGTAATACATTTTTAATGCATATTTTACGTGACACCTATGGTTGTAGCTATTAAATATGTAGCTCATGATGGTACTGATTGTACGACATGTTGCTGAATTTGCTGTGGTCGATGCCCAGTGGCCCGGTTTCTGCAAGGCAGCCAGCATTTTGCAGGGGTCTGGCAGAACAGCGAAGCCTCTCTGCTGGGTTCTGCTGCCGGACTGCTTTGGAGGAGGCTGGCGTGCAGTCTGCGGCACGATGTCCTCCTAGAAATGTCAGAATTCAAACAGGTTTATTTAAGAACGCACTTTCCAACTTTTTGTGTGCTGGAAAAAGAAAGTAATACTTCTTTTTTTGCTGTTATTTGTTATGTGTTTGTTAATTAGAAAAATCTTAATAATAGGATAAAGTTGAGGTATAGCAAAATTAGTCTTCATGTCAGGAAGAAAGCCTAAAGCTACGTTCTCATAGTGTGCGAAAGTGTTTTGCAAGGGAAGGAGTAGAAGTTATTTTGTGACGGTTGTTCAGAACTAGAATTGGGTGATAAATTACTGAGGAGGGGGGAGTTTTTTGAAGAAGAATCCCTGGCAGAGGCATAAGGAGGCTGACTTCATGTCTCCACTGTTACCTTAATTTCAGACAGCCGCAATACAGCCTGCACCATTGCATTGAAAGCACGTTAATTTGGAAATGAATGCCAAAAATCTGAAACTCATTGTATATCTTCCTGTAGGTGAAAGTGTTTCTTGTTCCTTGCATGCGATTTGATAGAAACATGGTGAAGCAGGGACAGGTATTGAAGTAATTTATAGTGACATGAGGTGTTCTACTGATGCCGTGACCCTGGATCTCTGCTCATGCTGATGAAATTTGGTCATTAGGAGACTGGGATGATGGGTTTGATACCAGCCGTAGATGCTTTCTCAATCCTGGTAGGAACAGTGGCTTCCTCCACTGTTTTCTGCAAGGCACAGATTTGTTGTATTTGTTTGGAAGGGGGAACTTAAGAGTTAAATTGAAATTTTTTTTTCCCTGGATGAAAAGAAATAGAATTACAGGCCCATATCAGAATGAGTCTCATCTTTGTGGGAATCTATATTAAATCATCGTTCAAAGTTTTACACCAGCTTATTTGTCACCTATTGACATCCATTGAAGCCTGCATCTTAGCTAAAGTATTCTTTTGTAACCTCTTTAGTGGGTAAAAACGTGTATGATTTTCATATGAAAATGTTGGCTGAATTACAATTTCTTGCACCCTGGATTATTTTTAGACTTAAGTTCTCCATTCTTGTTTTTCTAGGATCCCCATGCTGAAGAGTTTGAAGACAAAGAATGGACATTTGTCATAGAGAATGTAAGCTGGAATGTTGTTATGTTTTTCTTCTTATACATGTAAGCCTTAATGATTTAAAAGATTAAAGGGTGCCTGAATGCTGAAAAAGTTTGAGCTGCTGAACCACACTAAAACTTTTGTTCCATAGTAATAAAAATGAAGGCTTACTAAAATAATTATTATGTCCTGATTAAAATACAGGAGAGAGGAGTATTATACTGCACTACTTAAATTCCTTCCCTGTGCTGTAAGAATCGGGCTTCCTTGCTTTATTTTTCTGTGAGCCATGGAGTAAACAAGTTATAGCTGGGTTATGACTCATTATTATATGGGTTATGACACATTATTTTTCTGTGAGCAGGGGAGTGAACAAGTTAGAGCTGGGCTGTGACATCTGCACATCCCGAGCTGCAGCACACCCCTTTTGGTTCTGAATATTGATTGCTCTTCAGTGAAAAGCACAGTTTCCTCATCCTCTTTGTAGAAATGAGAAAACCGAGGCAGGGTGGAGAGGTGGCACTAGCCACGGTCACCTAACAGAAGAGCAAGAAAATTGCGACGTCTCCCCTGCTCTCCTGGATCCAGGTCTGGGGCTCCGGGTGCGGGGCCGTGTGAGAGTTGTCTCCTATGCACACAGCAAAAAAGCAGAAGGTGGCTCCTGTGTCACCTCTAGCTAGGAGGAGTCGTGGACTCCTAGGGCTTCCTGGAGAGCTCTTGAGGGCCGCACAAACAACGCGCTTTGCCAGGCCGCAGGGCTCTAAACTGTATGGAGCAAGGGCTTCGCAGACCGCCTCTTCCCTTCCCTTCCTCTGTGCTGAGCTGCAGCTTCCACGCTGGGGCTGCCCAGGCTCCCGGCAAGGGAGAAGGCACTTCATCTAGAGTTTCCTGTTTGCTTCCTGAAATCCATTTAAAAGGACTGTAACACCAAAAAAACCCCCATGTTTCTCTCTCTTTCATTAATATAGTTTCGTTCTGGTCTATTTCTCAGCAACTTGATTTCACTTCTGTTTATGTTGCTTTTTTTAAATATTTTTACTCCTCATCTACTGAGCCATAACACTGCCACAGTAAGAGTACTGAAGTATGCAAAGGTCATAGATTTGCATGTTATGATTTTTTGCCTAAAAATAGCTGCTTTTTTCATTTTGATAGCGGAGAAAGTGATTCAGGTGCCCAAAACGAAGGTTTTTTTTTCTGATCACCAGTGGCTGAGAATTTAAAAAGGCTGAAAGCAAAGTGCTTAATTTATACTTTTGTTTTCTGAATGTCAAGTTTCTATTTTCATTTATGAGATGTATGAACACAAAACACAATTTAGTTACTGTTTCCTGGAGTTTCCTTTTCTCCCTCGCATAGTTTATTTAGTCAGGGAGGTCTCCAGCCCCGGTTGTCACCGTGTGAGTTCCTCTGGGTACAGTGTCAGTGTGTGCCTCAGCCAGCCCCGCTGGGTATAGCTGGATTTCCTGTGACGTTGCAGCAGGCTTTTAATTTTATTTTTTATTTATTTATTTTTTCCAGAAGTCTGCTTTGGGCGTGTAAACGTCATGTCCTGCTTAATAGCCTGTTCTTCTTTTTCGTATGTCCTGTGTGATGTATAGAGTTGGCAGCAGCACGTGCTGTTCTCACTTGGTGCCCCAGCCTTCTCCGAGCTGCCGGGATGCATCTGGGGCGGGAGGTGGCCTTGGCTTTCGGGCCCCTGAACGCACAACTGCTGCCGCGACACATGGAAGTGGTTCCAGTGTGCACCAGTTACGGAGCAGTTGTGGGCTATGTGCAGACTTGGCCTCTACAACTTAAATGACACTGTTAGCTCGTTTCATGAGGACTGCCAAATAGTCCTTGCCTGATAAGTGTTTTGCCTTAGATTAGGGCAGTTGATCTAAATAACACTCAAAAATCTGGGTTACTTGTTCTCTAATTTAATAACTAGTTTTACTGTAAAGATTATTGAGAGTTAAATCAACTTTAAAACTGTTTTTTTGCATAATCCCCTCTTCTTATTTTATTTTTTTGATTAAAAACAATACAGAAAGCTGTACATCTGCTAAAAAAACCCCTGTTCTGCAAACACATACTTGAGAATGTGGAGACGATCTTTTCCAAGGGTAACAGCACCACTTAGTGGTGGATGAAGATATGTTCACTCGTTTGTTTCAGAAAGTAACAAGTGGTCCAACCGCTGGATAACACGAGCACAAAACACCTGGTTATTCAAAATTTGGGAGCCAGGGAGGTGGGAGGTTAATCTGACATTTATCACTTTCAGGCTTAATATATAGTCAGTCTTTCTTTCTTTTCTTTCTTTCTTTTCTTTCTTTCTTTTCTTTCTTTCTTTTCTTTCTTTCTTTTCTTTCTTTCTTTTCTTTCTTTCTTTTCTTTCTTTCTTTTCTTTCTTTCTTTTCTTTCTTTCTTTTCTTTCTTTCTTTTCTTTCTTTCTTTTCTTTCTTTCTTTTCTTTCTTTCTTTTCTTTCTTTCTTTTCTTTCTTTCTTTTCTTTCTTTCTTTTCTTTCTTTCTTTTCTTTCTTTCTTTTCTTTCTTTCTTTTCTTTCTTTCTTTTCTTTCTTTCTTTTCTTTCTTTCTTTTCTTGGAATGTACTTGTCATTGAATCTGCCAAGGATAGGTCACACCTGTGACACAGTCCTTTGGGTTTTTTTTCTTTTTCTTCAGATAGGCTCTCTACCCTCTAGAGGGTTTTCCTTCCTTGTTAGTTAGCAACACTAACAAAGCAAAACACTGCAGCCTAGAAAGCTTATGGAATAGGAAGCCCTTTCATCATGAAGCAATCTGAATTTTAGCAAAAAAAACATTTATTTTGAGCTTTCATTAAGATATTAAGACAGTTGGAAGTCAATGTCCAAGATCATTTTGTCATGTTTCTATATGGCTGAGCAAGGATCAGCAAACACGGATGTTCAGAGCAAGTTTGAGGCCACTGATAGTTGTTACTACCAAATTCAAAACAAGATTATTCTGGATTTGCAGATGACGTTTTAAGTAGCAGTGGGATGTGGCGATTTATGCAAGATGACCATACTGTAAATAAAAATGAAGCAAGGTGCTTTGTTTTTTCTGAATCCTGCAAGTATAGATCTTTTGTGGTCCATCATGTTGTTCATTGTAGAATTTTTTGTAACTGTATCAGCCAGCCAGCCTGTATTTGCATTCCAGCGAGTGAACTGTCATCATCTACTGTATGTCTTATCCATAAATAATTTGATCATCAGCAGGGTTTCTTAATACTTAAGTACTGATACTCTTTTTCCCCTCAGCTTCTTCCATGTCTTTCTCTCCTTCACAGCTGCATTCTTTATATACTTGTAGCTATCTTTCTTGTCTCAGATTTCGTCTTTGTTTAGCCATGCACTATGCTCTGTGTATTTGGTTATCCTGTTTTCCTCCATGAGACAGTTCTTTGAGTTGTCCTGTTTTTGTTGCTCTTCTGAATAATAATATTTCATCTTCAGATTGGCTGTTGCAACTTGAGAGCAAGAATTTCATAGCTTAGGATAAGATTTATCCATGCTTTAAAGAGGTAATAGGCTTTCAAACCATTAAGGATTGAAATTAGTTTATTTTGCCTACTCAGTTTAGAGAGCAATGACTTGTCATCTCTCACTTAACAATATCAGAGCCACTCTCTCTAGTAAATGATTTTTATATTCTCTCTCATTACTCCTACAGGGTAATATGAACCAGCTATTTCCACACCTTTTTCCCTTCATTGCCTGAGCTCCAACTTGCAGTGTTATTTTTTTTCAGCATTGATTTCTGATCTCTTTCATGAATTACTTTCTTGGGGTTTCTTGGCATACTTTGGCTCAACAAAGAGCTTCCCTTTAGCAGCAGACAGTGTAGGTACCAGCGAGAAAGTCTCATAAACAGCATTAAGATCTTGGGATCAAACTTTCTGTGGGATTTCCATGCTCTCCCATTATAAGTAAAAGAACTGTGTGTGGTTTTTCTAAATACATCTTTCTCTTTTATCAGTAAACTAATTTTCAAGTGAAGTAGCCTGTGCTTAGGCAGATATTAGGCCTCCTCTCAGCACTCCCGGGATGAGGGCAGCTGCCCAATTTTGGTCAACCTAAAATGAAGACTACAAAGAGCTCAGCTGAGCTTAAGTTTGGGCTGTATTTCTTGCTATCTGCAGGTTTTCTAGCTAATAGAAGAAGAAAGGAACAGGAGGGAAGAGTGGCGGTTTTAAATGCTCTTCTTACTGACTGCAAAGAGAAATTTTAAGTTTGTTCTGAGATTTTGAAGCTCTTACTGGCTTTACATACAAGAACTTTGTCTAAAATAAGTGTAGCTAAAGCCATGGGAAAGTGTCATTTTATTTCCTAGCATGCTCAGAGCATAGGCTCCTCACCATGCAAGGAGAATAGAAGATGATGTCCTTTGAGGATGGACCATTGCTTTTTACCTGCTTAGCAGCTTTGTAGAAAAATACTTTCCACACTCTTAAATGAAATTGAAGAGTTAATAGTATTTTTCAGAAATTAAAGATCTAGTATATGGTATATGAAACAACTTTTCCACCTTCCTGTGGAATCTGTTTTCTAAGCCCCTGATTTTCTTCTTCTAATAGCTAATAAATGCCTTCCTAATATATTCCAAAGTTCATAGTAGACTTCTCCATCTTCCCTCTTCCATTCCATTCCACCTCTGTATATAGATTATTCATCAGGCCCAGGATTATGGTGTGCCAGTGCTTTCCAGTAGTGTAGGATGTAATCAAAGCAGTGGCAATCATAACTTTGTCCCTGAGTCCGACCGATCTCTTTTTATGTGGTGACCTATTAGATCATAATCTTTGCTAACTGCTAGCAGGGGACATCCCAGTCTTACTAGTTTTGCAGATGAACGGAGAGAAGGACCCTATTTCTTTCTGAAGCTTTGCTCGTAGAATCATATAAACGTGGGCTGGAGGGAACCTGACCTAGTCTGTCTTATTGCCCCAAGGCAGCATCATTCCAGATAAACGTTTATCTAAGACAGTTTTTAAAAACGTATAAAAATGGTGTTTCTGCAGTGTCGCCAGGCAGCCTGTCCCAGTGCTTCCTTGCCCTTACCATTGGAGATCTTTCTAGTTGAAGTCTCTGTTGATACAGTTTAAGGCTGCTGTTTCTTGTCTCTCCAATTATGGATATGGAGAACAGATTCTGCCTTCGTTCTTCTCACCTCTGACTAATCAACCACAATAATGTGATAGTGGTTAGATGTGGGATTTTCTTTCTGGTGATTGCATTAACAGATCATTAGCATCCTCTTTCTAAGGACTCATTTCTGTAAGCATCCTGCTCTGCTCGTGCTGCCCCCATACTCTGGGGGGCCCAGGAGAACCCAGCTCTCAGCCTGTGCACCGGCACTTGCGTCGTGAAGTGTTGCCCTGAACTTCTGCCTATTCTTGTGCTGAGATCTCAGAAACTACGTGTCTGTCCTTTCTATAGATTTTTCTGACATTTTTTGACCTCCCTTTTTAGAACACTGTTTCTAATAGTGCTTTTTGAGTATTAAGGTGATGAATCTTGAAGACTCATCAGAAAAATGTCTTTTGATTTACTACAGATTTATCCTTATTATAGATGCCAGCCTTTTAAATTGACAGTTCTTTGTAACATCTCGGATGTACGTTCTTCTGTGTGAGGCATCCAAGTTATTAACCAATAAGTTTATTTTAAAATTTTCCAGGAAAATACATCCAATTAAAATGCTGAACTGAAGAAAAAAAAATTAGCTGTTTAGGTTTTGCTGTTCACGTTGGTTTATAACAGCAAACTGTTATAAAGGATGACTAGTTTAAACTGAAAAATGAGGTCTGTCTTTTCATTTTGTCTGTTGCTTTGGGGTAACTTTAAGAGCCCTAACCCAAAAAGAGGCTTTCGGGTTCTGAATCATCCTGAGCTCAAATGCAAGCAAAGCCTCAGAATGAAAGAAACATCAAAAAAAGTTACAGAAAACTTGACATGATCTGCTGTCATTTTATGAGAACAAGTGTATTGTTACAATCTTTTCCGCAGAAGTTCTGTATTGTGATTGCTTATGATTATTTCTCATTTTTGAATGCCCTAAAGCATGGTATGCCATTCACAGGTTTGGAGAAATTATTTCCCTCTCCTAAAATGCCCATCTGTTATTTTTAGATATGACAACACAAATGCAGTTAATAAATAATGTGAAAGGAATGGGAAAGAGAGGGCAGGTGAAGGGGATGTAGAAATGAGTTTGGTTCTAAACTTGAGGGTGATTGATTTTTAAATGCAATATAATAAAATGAGGCATTAGCAAGAAGTGAGTTTTCATTAGATACAGCTTTAAATATTTTATTTTCCAAATGAGACTTTTCAAGAAATGCCAGCTCCCTTGCGTTTGAGCAGCAGTTAGCCCATGATTTTAGTAAAACTAGAGTTTAGACTAGGTGTTTAATTATGTTCTATTGCAGTAGCGTAGCTACACTGACTTCGCAGGAGTAAGTTTTGCTTTGCATCAGAATAAAAGCACAGGTCTGGCTGTCAAATCGTCACACCTGTTTCTAGAAATGAATATTTAGAGGCAAATGCCAATATAGCCCAGTGAATTGAAATTCTTAAAGTGTCAATTCAGTTTGCAAAAAGAAGCCGGGGAAAGAAGACCAGCATATGCAATAAGATGATTCCTTATTTGTTCATCAGTTGCTATCCCAGAATTTATTACATATTCTTGGCTATCTCTCCTAGTGCATCTTTGTAGCATGTGGGAGCTTAAGTTTAAATTGGCTATTTGATATATATATTTTTTAAGTAATCAAAAAAGCTATATCATTCGTCTTGTATTTTCTGCTTGAAATAAATTTTTGGCTTAAAATAAGAAACAACCAGGTTGGCCTTTTTCTGAATTGAATGTCTGCATTTAATACATTTAGAATAGGAAGCTCATAGTTCAGGCATGCTTTCCTGGTCCTTTAATTCCTCTGTCATATTCTGCTGTATGTGATTATGTGAACTGTGACTGACTGTCTGCGTAAATTAGGCTGGGTATTCTGGTCTAGATACAGCGAGGAATTAAATGCTGCTTCGTCAGCCATCTCACTCTTGCCCTGCTTTAAATTTAATGGAGAATCAGACAAGTTGTTTTACTTTTAGTTTTTGCTTACATTAAATATTTAGCACTTTGTTCTAGCTCAGAAGTCTCTGAGATTAGTTTTTTGGAGCAAAACGTAGCAATCTTGGTCTTGATTGACTGGTCTGTTTATGAAGCAAACAAGGTAGGTGTAATCTTTCCCTGAATTTTACACGTGCTGGACCTGCTCCTGCATTTTTTTCAGTAGCACATCACTGCTGCTTGTGCGCGCTATGATGGGGTTCATATGCAACTTTAGCTAAAAGTAGGTGGTGGTGAGAGCGAGGATCTAGGCTCCTGGAAGGAGCAGGAGACAGGTCTGTGCAGAGAGCAGACTGCCCTCTCTGCGCAGAGGTGTCCGGTCTGTCCGGCAGCACTGACCCTCGCGGGGGGCACTCAAACAGCGCTCTCGGATTAGGCGCCTCATTTGAGGCTTATGAAAAATAACAGAGGCGAATCACATGCTTGGTGAATATGAGTTCTGTTGGAGAAGGTTTCCACCAGATGCTGTAGGACAAGTAAATCACCAGTTGTATTCATCACGAGTGTGAAGTGAGCCAAGTAGGAAAGATTGGCTGAAATTTTATGGATCTCCTCCCTTCTGTACGGTAGACCACGCGGAAAGGAGACACCAACTGTACTGGTTGGAGCCAGGCATCATGCGGCCAAGTGCTGCATAAGCTTTTCTTAACGGCTCTGCCAAGTCATTTGAATCCTGACCTGCAGCAGCCCCTGTATCCCTGAGCGAAGCCTGCGAGTCGTGACAAATTGTGTTGAATTATGCAGTTCTGCCGTCAGTCTGTGATGGACGATTTACTTCTGTCCAAAACGAAAACATGCCAGATCACCTGAAACTGGGGTGCTACTAATCCTTTTCATCATTAATATGTAAGGATCTGTTAAACCACAGCTATGCGATGACAAAAATTTCTTATCTAAATGAGAATTTTAGATGGATTAAGTTGAGAGAACTTTTAACATCAAATTCACTTTTTACCTTATTTATCTTGACTCACTAGAGCATGGATTTTTTTTATTCAATCCAACTCTCTTCTATTGTATTTTTTCAAAAATAGTAATCAAAATTCTTTTGTTTGATCTCTATCTTCCAAATGAAATGCAGTGCCTAAACTGTCCTTTAAATGGTGAAGATCTGTTCTGATGCAGTGCTAATAACTGCACTAAATGAAACCATCAAATATATTTGCCTACAGATTATATAGCAGTTGTGAGAACCATATTACAGCGTTTCAGTTTAAAACTTAAGAAAGGAGAAATAATCTTATTTTCTGATATTTATGCAGCAATTACACTAGAGGGTCTCAGAAATGAAAGATGGAGAAAGAATGCTGGCAGTTGCACAGAATAGCCTGGTTATTGCACTCTAGCTCTATAAGCTCAGTAAGTGCTGTACACTGTAACACTTATAATGAAATGAGTTTGATGACATATAATTTATATGGTTATTATTGATCCACAGGAGTAAAGTACAACTGTTTTCTAAATTGCTAGAACCATGTTGTTCTTTTTTGTTGTTTTTTGTTTTATTTCCTGCTAGAAGTACCTCTCTCCTGTAGATGAGTATAGCATGCAAGACAGCTGATGGGAGTTGCTATCAGTGGTATTCTTTGCCAGCTGGAGGGAGGAAGCTGATAAACAAGCAGGCAGCTTTGGAAACAAACCTCTAATACTACATTAGGCATGTTTAAAACCAGCAGTGTGTTTCGGCAGTTCTTAGCATATGTTTATTCATAGAAAATCAGCAGTAAAATGTACTTGCCAGCTCACACAAGAGGCAGAGTCTGCATGTGGTCGTGTCTTTTTCAGACATCAAATACTGAATAGTTTCTTGGTAATTGTTTTGCAGTGGGGTTCTAATCGTACTCCAGGCATAAGCTGAGCTGACCAACTTGTCTTTTAATAGAAAAGTATTTGCTTGTAAGCTTGTTCAGCATGCCACTTTTTTCCCCTGTTTTTGCATGTTTGAGTGTGTTTTTATATTTATACCTGCACACAGATATGTGTTTGCTCTTGGTGCAGTTCAGAATGCCATTATTTAAAATGACGCTCTCTGGGGCAACATTGTGACAGATGCATCTCATTTTTGACCCAGTAGCTGTTCAGTGTTAAAACAGCATATACTGCATCCTTTCAAACTATGTAGTGCAAAACACCCAGTATGGAAAAAATGCCAGCACCATTTAATGAAAAATATTTTTGATATAAGTCACCTTCAAAGGCAGATAATTTGGAAGTCCAGTTGAATATGTTGGTTGATTTGAGATATACCTTGCAATTGCATGTGCTCAAAGTGCAGAAATATGTGTCAAAAGGGAATTAGAATATCCATTATTGTGCAAAATGTAGTTCTGCGTTAAGTGATTGGATAGGGTTGTACTTGCAAGCAGTCACAATTTAACACAGGGCATATTATTTAAAAATAGTGGCCTCCAGTAGAATAGGGGCCGGTTGACAGAAAAATAAGAGCTCTGCATTGCTGGAAAGCTTTGTTTTTAAAAAACCATGTGGCAGGGTAATAGCTCTGAGTGTTATTGCCTTCAGCCTCTTATCTTAGGTTGTTAGCTGTCTTAATAGAGTTTCTTATAATGGAAATTAATTGACCTTCAAAACTTAATTGATGCCGTTTCATTCAGGGCCCCCCCCCCCCCAGCATATTCTTCATTCGGGTTTGATCCTGCACTGTCACCCTGGTCTGTCTTGTGAAGCTTCTCCTCTGTCGTTGCTTTGCCTGGTCTATACCTGGGTCAGGTTGTTTCTTGGATTTTGACAGGCAGCGTAAGTAGTAAGCCTTTTCTCCTGTAGCTTAGGCGGGGGAACAACCTGAGACTAGAACGGAAAAGTTATGTGAATAAAGTGCCATCAAATGACATCTTGTAACTGGTCAGTATTTCTGGTGATTCCAAGTACTAGCATAAATATAAGATTAAACTGGATTTCTGCCAGATTCACGCCCGTGTGAGGTTGTGACCCTGAGCTCAAAGGCAGCTGTTCTAAGCACAGAGCGGTCTATGCCGAGCAATGTTTGTTTCTTACAGTTTTCCAGTGGTTTGAAAAATAAAACATGATAATGTACCAAACCTGATTAATTTCAAGGCTGAAGGTAATACAGTGCTGTGTTAGTTTGTGCTATTACATAGGAATGTTTCCGCTTGTAGTATGTTTTCTGGAGGCCACAGCTCGGAGCAGGCAGGACTGTCCTCGCTGGAAGTGTGGCCAGCTAGCACGGTGGTGGGCTACGACATACTGCGGCTCTGGAAGGAGTTTGGTTTAAAACCAGGTGCTGTAGTGCACAGCTGGGAATAGGAAACTGTCAGGGCTGGTCGTTCCTTTGGTGGTCTTTGCCTGGTTTAAATAAATACACTTAATTTTTGGAGATTTTCTTTAAGAATCGCAGTGTTCCCAGTTCTTCCATATAGTTCTAATGATTTATACCATATGAGTATTTTGCTCAATAAGGGGTTTGCTTTCTGTGTTTAAAGGCTAAAGAAAAGAGTGCAGAACAACAGCAAAGTCGCTGTCATCATAACCTGTCTCTGATAAAACCTGCACCTTTTTCACCTCCCTCCATGCCGTGGTCCTTTTTTCTAGCCCCACCATTCTGGCATTCGCTGTTCTTTATTATATCTTTCCCTGAAAGTGAGAAGTGCAAGACCCAAGGCATGGCTAATGGTGCTGCATAAAGAACTGTTGTCTTCAACGGAAAGGTGAAACCAAGTGAGACTGGAAAATAATCCTAAAAATCTGTCAGTGAAAAGTTAGGCTCCTCTTCTGATGAAGCAGCCCTCCACTTCCATGTTAATCAAGCTTTCTCTCTATGATTTTTTTAATATTTCTATAACTTTTATGTACTGTGCAATGCTTTGGGAAATGGCTCAGTGGCTTTTCAGTTGGTTCTTGGTAACGTATTGGATGTTTGGGTTTAGTTTGGAAGCTTGGATAGGAGTTTCTTATAAGGAGCAGTATTATAGCATCAGGCATGTGGCTGCCTTACTGAAGCAAGCCAGTGTAAAGGGGGAATTTGAAGTTTGACGTCCAGCTGTGAGGGAGAAGAATAAGAATTTTGAGGGGTGACCTCTTTCTGCATTACAAATTCCCGTCTCCTTTGGTCCACCAGACGTGAACGTCTCCTTGCAGTTGGTGGAAATTCATGATTGGTGTTAACACGCATACACTGTAATAGGCTCCCTTAGATTGGCTGTGGTGGGGATGCCAAATTATGAGCGGCTGCCTGAGCTGGCAGCAGGTTCTGCAGGCAGATCAACCGTGGGAGTGTTGCTGCTAGTTTTCAGGCAGGTGGGAATCCATCTCACAAGAACGTGGACCTGATTTACCTTCTTGGAGCACGGAGCCTTCTCTGTTGCTGCCACAGGGAAAATATGGTTAGCAGTTGCATCCTCAAAAACTCAGCTGTTGTGCTGGTGTGGACATGAGCCAAACCCTTTCAGAAATGAAGAGAAACATGTCCACCTTTATCAGTTACATTCAAGTTGCATTTTCTTGATCATTTCTTTGCAACTACAAGCTGGAAAATACTTTTAAGTGATAGCTGAGTTTTGGGAAGTTTTTGGTATTGATGGCCACACTGTGCTGAGACATAAGTTGGTAGTCTTAAGTAACCTCATCTCATCTGCATCAAGCAAAACTCTCCTGTGTCCCATGGCACAAGATGTATCCGGTGCAAAACTTTTTTTCCTACAGTAGCAGAGTTGCTGCTGTTCTTAGAAAGGCAAAATTGGTTTTCATTTGTAAAATCTGGTCTGATTCCCTCTTTTTGTCTCAATGTACTGAGAAGGGTTTTTTTTCCACTCAGGGAAGGTGAGTTGTATTTAGGGTCATTGGAGTAATGGGCAATGGTTTGAACTGGGATACATAGCATGTGTATTATCAGAAAGTGGTTAAATATGAAATGTTTTTTGGCTGTAGAGTATTTTATCTGGGAAGGCCCGTTATCTGGGTCAGTTGGAAACCAAGTGTCAGAGAATGATCTGTCAGGTCATCTTGGCTTCCCCTTTCTGAGTAATGCCAAAGATGCTCATCGCTATCATTGCAGTGAAGAGCTCTCAAACAGTCTTCGAGGACAGAACATGTATAGTTTAACAGGTAATCAGGAACTTGGCTTGATTCAAAACAATGTGTGGTAGAGCAAGTAATTGTATTTAGTCTTCCCCTGTCTTCAGCGAAACCCCCGCGCTGCAGCATCCTTTTGTGTTTGAGCCAGTTGGGAGGCTTTTCAGAGGTCGCTTGTGCTATTCTTACCTTGCCTGTGGTGGACAGTGAGGAGCAGCTGAGCCTACAAAGGTCCTAATGGTCCGAGGCCCTGCTGACCTGTGCGATGAGACTGGGATGTCTCGCGTGGCACTGCCAGCTCTCGGCCTGAGTCTGAGAATTTAAAAGGAAGGAAATGAAATTGTGTGGGAGCACTCAGCGTCCAAAATTTCCTGAAAGCTATAAATCATGGTGGAGTTTAATCCATCCTGTGTGGTGTGTCCTGGCGAACCCCCTCGCAGAAGGCTCACTTTGCATAACGCTGCTAGTGTGCTTATAACCACTTGATGGCACCCTTTGATTTGGTACATCCCTCATTAGCAGCAGCCTGGTGCAGGGTAGCTGTAGTAGTTGTAATGGAATAACACGCAAGAACTAAAGACTGCAAGGTATCTGGTTAATGTAGAGATGAAATGAATGAAACGGCGAGGCTAAGCTTTCCTGACCCTTCATGAGAGAATAGATGAAAAAGGGAAGAATAAGCTATTGTGCCGAAGGGAGATGATGAAATTCAAGATCCACACACATAATCTCTGGCTCAGCCTCTGAAATGTTAATCCCTGGGTAGAATTATTTGAGCTGTAGATTGCAATTTATCATCAAAATGGCACTGTGTCAAACAATACTTCTTGTATGTGTGATGTTTAGAACTATCCAATTTTAATATAAAATGGTTCACAGAGCACTGGCTAACATTTAAGTGGCAACTCGTTAAGCTCAGGATGTTTTTGCTCATTTCCGCACGCCGTGGCGATCCTGTGGAGTTATAGTCCATAGATCACTTCCAGGATCTTCCTGGCCATACGATATGCTGTGGGGAGCGATCTGGTCTGAGCTGAGCAGTGGCAGGCGATGAAACTAAGTGCTGCGCGCTGCTTGTTCTGAGGCGCAATTCTTATAACAGAGAAATCTGACCCCACTTTGCTGATGGGTTAAAAATCCCCGGGATTTGAGATCCCGGTTTTGCCAAGTTGTGCGGATGATTGTTTTGAGGTGGTAAAAAAAGACTTTTCTCATTGTGTTTTGGAAGCTGGAGCACCATTCAGGTTTTTCTTTCCGTGTTTTTTAAAGTGTGCCAGTAGAGGGAGTCGAAAAATTACCGTGCCAGTAAGGATAAAATGTTCTGCACTAAAATGCAGCCCTTTCCCACTTTAGAAATCCTACTATTTCATCACGTAATCTGTTGCTGAAGGTCAAAGATCCGATACTTTGAGAAATATGGAGTTAAAAGAAGATAAATAGAGTCTAGCTAGTTTATGAAGTATAGGCTGCTTGTATGGTCTGGAGCAGTGTAATTATTAGAGAAGAACATTTAAATTCAAATTTGTATTTAGAAATCTGCATTCCCCTTTTATTTTTTCAGCTTGCTTGAAAATCACCTTATTTTATTGCTATAGCAAAAAACAACATATTTTTGTGCATACTAATAAATTCATTTGTGTTTATATTTTAAAGTGGCTACTATATAAGTGTAGTTATACTAACAGTGTAAAGCATTTGCAAATACTAAATACTTGAAAGAAATAGAGTTTTTTTGCTTTCCTTTTTGCTTGTAGAAAGATGAGAGACTGAAGGAGGAGAGCTGAGGGAGCACAGTGAAAACCTGGCCGATTTGGCAGTTTCCTAAGCCCTCTGTAGAAGCTGGTTCAGGAGGTGCTGAGATTTGAAGCAGTAACTATTTGGTGCTCTTTCAGTGTTTAAAAAGCCTGTTTCGGCATAGTGGTAATCAAAATCTCTTTGCAAAATATGCTAATATCAACAAGACATTTTGAAAGTGTGCAGCGTGTTTGATTTGGAGGTATATACAAAGCTTTTTGGAGCGGCAGGCCTGACCGAGCAGTCATGATAGCTGTGAACTGAACTATGAAGGAGACATTTGTCTTGGAGTGGGACCTTTTGTGCTAATCCTTCCAACCTTTATATTGTAGCATTTTGTGATGGTATTTAGTCAGCGAATAACTTGCATTGTGCACTTATGATCCCTCTCCTTCAGAAATGAGTGACTGGGTGGAATAAGTACCAGTGGTAAATACGAATTATTATTTCCTTTTATTTCTTCTGCACTGTGGCCTTTTTTTTTTTTTTTTTCCCCCTCAGAGGTTGATGCCTTAGCACATGCAGATTCCAGATTAATATTTATAAATGGATATTCAGGAAATGATTGTGATTGCATTCAGCATGCAGCTGTTTATTTGTGCATGCAGTTGTTTTAAATGCAACATATATAAACATGTTATATGAGTACATCTAAGCCCAGATGTTCATATTTTAAAATTACACGTACCAGTAAGAACATACATGTTTTACATACATAAATGACAGTTTGTGTTTAATTAAAAAAAAAGAAGGGGGGGGGATGAGCTTCACTGCTGTCTGAGCAGCCCAAACCCACTATATACAGAATATTTAAGCGCACTCACCAGGATTTGTCGCCTTACAAAGGGTACAGATGGAGGCATTTTCCCCATACGACTGCCTTGTGCATGTCTCGTGCTGTGGCGAGCTGCTGCAGCAGGCTGCTGTGGCAGGTTTTTGCTGCCGCAGCAGCCCTGGTATTTCAGCTGTTGGGGCTTGCAGCCTGTGCCGTGGCAGCAGCATTCCTTCTTGTTGGTAGCGCTGCGCGTTACGGTGAAAATGGATGTGCACCGAGCAAACGGGCGCTCGGCAAAATCCCACGGAGGTGGGTTTTGGGCTGCAGCATCCAGACTGTTAAAGCTTTTGCAGCGTAAAACTGATTGTACCTTTGATCCTCCGGTTGCTTTTTGGTTAAAGATGTATCCAGAACTGCTAAATAGCTACTAGAATCATGAACTTCAGGCTTCGTTCTTTCACCGTGCTATGGAAAGATATAACTCGTGTTTGGTAAATGCATAGTTCAGTAGCAAAAGCTGGTTTAATAGTGTCTCTGATACCCGGTGTTTTGACCCCGAATTATGTATGGATTTGAGGATCAAATTTGATCAACCTAATAAATAACATTGAACTATTTAATTTCTGGGTAGTTTAAACTTTGTTTACATATAAGACACTTAAGTAAGATTCTCGTATCCTGGTTTGCGGCGTGGTGGTAATTAGATAAACATAAAATCTGTCCTTAAATCACAAATTGTACAGAAGCAAGTCGCAACAAATCTTGATAGTGTTGTTTTGCGTTCCAGCTGGAATTGGTATGAAGTCTGTTAAAGAACTGCTTTAAAATGTGTCCGGGATATAAAAACGGAGTTCATTGTCAAGCTATTAAAAAATATTTTCTTTTAAGAAAAATTTTCTAATTGCTGAAAATGAAAGGAGCAAAGCTTTTTTTTAAACTTTTCATCTCAGATTTTTTAAAGATAATTCTACTGTATTTTAGAGTTGCAAATGTCAGAAAAAATTATTATATATTTGTGGAGTTTGTGAATCTTTTACTGCAGCTAAGCTAGCGGCTGTCAGGAAAGCTTCGGTCTGAGCTTAATGTGATATCTTTTATATAAATTTTTTATATGGAGTATGCTAAAAGTAAACAGTGGCCATCCGTCTATTTTATGTTTTTAATTTTGAGTTTATCTGAGGGGAAGAGAAAAATCCAAGTGCCTGCTTGGCTTTTGCCTCGCCAGGGTCTACCCTGAGCCGCCGGCTGCTGTGTGCTGTGAAATCCGGGTGCGTGAGGCGGCCGCATGCACCGCACCGGCATCGCGTCTCCGCCGCTGGACCCGTGCAGACGGCAGCGCTTCCCAAATCGAAGCTTGCTTTCTTGCGTTTAGGATAGATCCGCATTAATACTGGCTTGCAATCATTACTCAGAGCGCCTTATCATTTCAGATCGGTGCATCTACTTTTAAGGTACGCCAATTGCTATAATTAATTAAAGTGCTGCAGATGCTGCTGGTTAAGCCAATTTAGAGAACCGAGCGTGAATTTCCAGTTACGTGAGCGCGGTAATGGTAATGCCTTAATGTGGCCGTCGCTCCCGCGAGCCAATTACGCTCTCACCGGCCGCAGCAGTGCCGAGGTCGCCTCGCTCTGCCTTTGCCCGTCTGAGGACACCCAGCTCCTTCTCAGGCGCTTGACTGCCGAGTAATCTTAGCTTTCCTCCCTGCCCGTGGGGTGGTCCAAGTGACAGCTTTTACTCTTAATAAGCTTAGGGGTAATAATCCGAGTCCTGTAGGTCACATGTACAATACGACTTTCTTGGTTTCATTTTTTCCTTCTCTAGTTTTGCCAAAACATCCGACTCTTTGTAACGTTATCTGAGGGCCATTGCTAAGTACCTGCAACCAAACGCACTACGTTCTGCTAACTGATTAATGCAGAGGTCTAGTAAGTGTTTTTACGTTATCATAATTAGGAGCTTAAGTCTGCTTATGTTTGGGTTGAATTTTTTTTTCATTTCCTTTTATTGTGGAACATTTTTCACAAAATGGGATGGATGGATCAAATATTAAGTTAAGGAACGTTGAGGGTGCTTTTAATTATGTAAGCTAGGTTAACTTCACAGCTGAGAGGTGGAGAAGGATGTGTTTTCATTAGAGAGACTCTATATTTATTACTTTATGCTTGCTTTGGATGACAACACAATTTGTTAATAAACCATTTGCAAGATCTTTGCTTTTTATACGTATGTGAACTTGTTTATAGGATAGCTTTCAAAATGTTGACAATACTTTTGCATGTAACACTCCAGAAATGTTCCTGGTCTTGCTGGATTGTAGAGAATAACATTTAAATGAAAATATTAGAATATACAGGTGTTATTTGAAACTGGTCTTTTCTTCGTTGCATTTATTCATATGTATATTATCGTGTGTGCAAGTCTGATAATATATGTGGACAGTATAAATAAATGGGAAGCTGAATAATAGGTGACATGGGCGCTGTTTGACTCGTCAGTGCCCGATCTGAAGTTTCAGGCTCAGAGGAGGGCTAAGCCATGCCACGAGATGCCCCTGTGCTTCCGGAGCCTGCGATGCGCTGGCAGGACTGAGCCGTGTGTGTCTGACGAGGGCTAGCAAGGCACTAATAGCCTCGAGAGGGGCAGCCCCTTTGGACTTGGAGGGGCTGGATTTCCTCTGGGAAATCAGTGCAGCCAAGTGTATAGGCAAAATCCCGAGAGAGGGGACTTTGCCCTGAATCGGAACAGAGCGATCCGTTTTTCATACCAGACCTGTAAAGACTGAAACAGTTGGGAGGGCTCAGGGAGCCTGGTATAGGTGCGTGGAAAACGGGCCCTGGAGAAAAACACGGGAACTTTTTTGTTTCTCCGTAGTTTAAGCTTGGGCCCAGACAGAAAAGGAGGAGGAAACTGGCTGCATAGGAGCAAGAGTCGGTGATTTTTGAGAGGGAGCAGAGGAGAAGAGAGCGCACTGCTTTGATGTCTCTGGCCTAATTCCAGAGAGTGGGAATAAAGGCAAGAAAGCACATGCGAGCATTTAGCGCTTTGTCCTTTTGCGTGTTCTTATGTGACCCAAAGCAAAGAAAAACGCTTTTTTGGAAGCCTTAAAAAAACCAATCTTTGCTTCACTTTCAGCCGTGGCCTAGGTGCAAGGCAGAGGAGGTGAAAGCCCACGGGCTGGCGCGGGAGGAGGAAGTTCCCGTAAAAGCCGGGCAGGCTGAGGATGCCGTCACATGGGGCGCCTGAACCCCTCATGCGCTTTGCCGTTGGCAAAGCGGGTGGTTTTCTGCCCGTTCCCCCCCGCTGCCTTGGGGTGCGCCGACCTCGGCTCGCCTTCCCAGCCCGGTGGAAACGAGGAGGGTTTTCTCTGCCTCCGTTTTCTGTGGGATTGGTGAGCTGAAGCAGGCTGCGAGCAAGCTGCCGGGCGAGGGGCACGCATCCGGCCCGGGGAGCCGCTGCGGGCCCGGCGCCGTCTCAGCCGCCTCGGTGGCCACTTGCCGACGCTGGCTACGGCCTCCGCTCTGTCCACGGGAGGCGAGGAGGAAGCAGGGCCCTCGAGGGGCGACAACGGGCACCGGAGGGGTTGCCCTCTCCCCCCTCGCCTGCACAGCCCTGCCGGCTTTTGCGTTTGCCTCTTCCCCGCCTGCCCTCCCCTCTGACTCCTTATCCTTGGTAGTAAGACGAAACCCCCAAGTTCCCCCTTGGTTTTTGTGAACGCCGAAGAAACGTACTTATTTTTGTGACACAGGCCAGCAGAGGTTTTGCTAAGGTGCCATACGTGGTACTTTTGCTGGGAGTTTGTAAGAGAGCGAGACCGCGTTGCCTGGCTGAGATCTGGGGCTCAGGAGGCGTTGCTGCCCAGCCGCGCTCCAACCTGTGTGTTGTTGTACGGTTAAACTAAAAATAAATCCCCTCTTGCAAAAGTATGCAGAAGCATGCAGAAGGAGCGTGCATGCGCGCGCGCGTTTGTTTTCGTGTGCCATAAACCCTGCAATAGAATCTCCTGTTTTATAAGGGCTAATAATTTGTTCCCAGATTTAACAAGGTGCTTAATCACATGGCTTTCTTGAACTTGATTTAATTGCAACTAAATCACACGTTTGAAGTTAAATACCTTGCTGGACTGAAACGTACCCTTCGTGATGTCGCCGCATCCCTGCCTTTAATGGAAGTACAAGATTTATAGGCCTTTGTGACAGGCGTTTATGCATGTGTAGCCCTGTGGTAGCTGGAGTCGGTAATGCGAGGACATGGCCAAACTGGCATTTGCAGCTGAGCCTACGTCTCTGTAGGAATATTCCAGTACATCTTCATTTTCATCGTGTATTGCATGTAACAGGAGGAAAATTTCTTAAGTTGATTTGCTTTCTGTTCTACTCCGTTTTGGAGCCTTTTGTGGATACATTTTATAATGTAAATGATGTGCCTTAGAGGTGAATGCTTAAAGAAACTGAACTGTGAGGTAGAATTTGAAAATTCCTTTTTATTACTCTGTCAAATGTGCAATAATTACTGCTGTCTGTTAAGACAGCAGTAGATTGCTTTAAGACATAAAGCTCTTACTGCCCATTACTTGGTGAGAAGAAAACAATTTGTGTATTAAGTTTTTCACAATTAAAAATCTGGAAAAACTTGTTTAAGAAAATGTTAGCCCAAGCACATGCATCTTTTGTCAGTATAATATGCAGACCTGAACACGACTCCTTTTATCAACAGTACAGTGTTTCATATTTAATCAACATAAAATAAAGTGCTTCCCTCACATGAATGTAACACAGATCGAGTCTCAGCCAAAGCAAATAAAAGAATGAATGCTTTGTTAATCATCCATAACTAATTTGTGCGTACACAGAAAAAATGAAATCTGTTTTTGACAAGAGCTTTTTCATAGAAGCAGCAAGGGAGGATTGAACATGTAATGTGCGTTAGTACTGTAGTGAATAGCAATGGGGAGATCTGAGATGTTTTCCTGGGATGACTTTTATTTCTTGATAGCAACAGCATTTAACAGCAACTTAAGATAAGAGGTGGTAAGGTTTTTTAAGTTGCTTGCCAAAGCATAATAATACAGGCCTATGCTGAAATAACCATGGATGGGTTCTCGTGTCCATTGCCATATATTCATAAGTATTGCAGGAAACTGCCGCCTATCTCTGTGACAGACCCAGCTAATAGATAATACACAGTGAAGAAAATGTTAAATGCATTGCTGCTTTGCACAGGCAATACGATTGTATTGCTCTAGTGACAGCGTGGTTCTGGTTGACAGGGCCGCTTCATTACAAGCCCCTGTTTTCTGGCTATTGCAGCTTAAACCGCCCCTCCCCACCACCGCCCATTGGACTGAAATTTCGTATGCTTGTCAGCCTTGAGGTGAATTTTATTTTAAGTGCAAAGTCAGAAGAAATCAATTTAGCCGTTTGCTTGATTAAAACAAATTTGGAGCGATGGACAGCCTTTACAAAAAGCTGAGGTTTGTGCCTACTGAAAGCAAGCCATGTTTTGAAATACTTGGTGCTTGTCCTTGCTGCTAAAAGGTGGATTACTCTGTTTATCACAGAACTCATACATAGACATAAATGTGTATGGGCATACGCACACGTATGTGTATATAAAAGTAATTGCACCTGCGCTGTACACCCTGCTCACTCCTCTGCGTGTGCAGGGTGTGACGGCTGAGATGTCTTACATGCGGGAGCATGCCCCTGTTCCAGCTTCGCGCAGGTCTTCCCGTTCAGCTCCCTCCCTTTTAGCAGCGTTATGCACCTACCCTTTACCCCCTGCTCCGTGCTGCATGCGTCATGCTCAGATCGCGAGGCAGCAGGACGGCGTTGGTTAGATTCGCTGGTTCGGTATTTTCTTTCCTCCTCTGCTCTGTAGGTGGGAGTGCTGCACGTGAGAGCCAGCTGTTGCAAACCACTCTGCTCTCAGGTAGCAGCCTGGAGTAGGTTTGCATAGTCCAATAATTTCTCCTTCGTTTGGGGGACTCTTCCAATTATGTGATACCCTCTTGGGAAAATACATTTTGGCCATTCGTTATAGTATTTTGGTGCATGCTTCAAGTAAAGTTGTGAGCGAGGGGGAAGAGAATAAAAAAGCATGATTGTGAATTTAGTAATCAAGGTGCGTTGGTGCTCCAACAGTAACTGATAAGTTCACTTCAAGTACATCACGTTGTTTATTTGAAATGGCCTTTTAGCTTAAACCTGAGATATTATCAGTATGATAAGTAATCTGACCCCGGGGCTGTAGTTCTGATGAGGGAAATGGTCACTTTATGGGAGCGCCACAGCATAGCAGCCAGGCATTGGGCATTACGGACCGTACTTTGATGCATTCTGGGCTTTCTGAGTTAGCATGAGACTTGCAGTACAGAAACAATATGACGTGAGAGTCATAATATCTTCCCTTGACACCGTTAAAAGCTTTTCTGTGTCATGAGCCTTGCAAGTTTTGTCATTTAATACTGTACATTCATTCTATGCAGGTTGTCCTCAGATAACAACTGGTAGATGGCACTGATGTTTTACAAAACCCACTCAAACAGGCTTTATCTATGCTAGATAATTAAGTTTAGACAACTTAATACGCCATCTAAAAAATGTATTATTTTCTGGAAAGGGGAATGAAAGTGTATAAGGATGCTGGAGCAGTTGATCTTTTGACCTTCCTTCTTTAATGGGAGAGTTACCTCAAACACGCTTCCTTGTAGGAGGTTACAAAGGAGCAGAATAATTTTGTTTTAATTTGGTGAGTCTGTTTAAATAAACTGGAGTTATTTCTGGGGTCTGTCTGTATCAGGTGTGTCGTCCTGCACTGCATTTGTTTCTTCAGTAGGAGGCTTGCAGGTGTAAGCATTTCCCACTGAGCTTGGGGGGTTATTTCAAACCCGCCTGTTCTAATGTCAAAGATTCTGAGTCTTTGTCCTGAAGCTGAATCAAGAGAGAGCAAGCAAATTTAAGGCCTGTGATGGAAAATGAAAGGAAGATGCAAGCAACAAAAGGGTTGTTCACATCTGAAGCGAACAATAAATAGGTAACTAGTTGGCCTTTTTTTATTATTATGCTTTTTCTGCTGAAGATTGGCTTTGGACAAGGAACACTCTCTAGACATCTTTCTTGTGTAACTAGCTGAAGATCTGTAGCATAGGTCATGGGATACTTCTGCACAGAATAGATGAGTAGTAGTGAACTGTAAAATGGAGATTTCCTTCCAGGCAGAATAGAACTAAAGTGTCAGGGACTTGTAGGTGAGCTTAAATCTAAATTTTATAGCAACTATTAGCTGTTATAAAAGATGAGGATCAATAGCATCATCAAAGGAGCAACAGGATCCCAGTCAACCTATGTGGTCCTTTAGTCAATACATGGAAGAAGGCAGCTGCAGGCCGTGGGAGCTGCTGAGCAGTAAATAAGGTCATGGCTATCAAGTCGACTCTGCTATCCTCCTCCTGAGAGGAGGAGGTCTAACCCAAGCCACATGTTTAAATATTAAAATTATCCAGGTGGCTTTGCCTGCATACCTTTTTTTTGTAACAATCTGTGTTTTACCCTGTCAGAAGCTCTTCGCAAGCTGTGTAGCTGAAGCAGAATTCTTAATTTACAGCCTGTTTTTTAATTATGAGAGCCTCTTGCCCATTTCTGATTCGACTTCAGATTTATAAGGAAAAAAGGGTAATTTCTTTTATTATTAGGTGTTTCTTATTCCAGTTTCATTTAAAAATTTATGGAACCAAATTTATAGTCTGCTATTTCTCCTCTTATAGCATTAAATAAGTTATCAATATTTCTACTTTGTTTTGAAGCTAATTATAGAGAAATATTATGCATTTATACAATGAAGCCTTCAAAAGTAGAGAGGAAAATAAACCAAACCTGGCGAGAAGACTGTTTTGGAAGTGAACCAGCTGAAGTCAAACGCCGGCGTTGCTCTCTGAGGCGGACAACACACCGCAAAGAATCCAGCTCAGCAGCACACCGCTCACGGGAAATGAAGCACTGTTATTTTCCGTCCAGTTGCCAGCCTGGCGTGCAGTGCCTTTGGCTACAGCCGGCCTCACCTGCTAGGGATCAGTAGCAGCTCAAGACCAGGCTGCTTTAAATCTGCTCCTTTGAGAGCAAAGGTCTGAGAATTTTAACAGTCAGTCCATAATAGCAAGTTTGTCCACCGACTGCTGGCCAAGCCTGCGTGAGCTTGTATCTCAAGTCCAAGGAGAATTAAAATTCTGGACAAGTTTTCCAGTCAGAAATATGCTTGTAGTCTTTGGCTATCAAAAATAATCTCATCTCAGTGGCTTTTGCTCACTAGCAATTTATGTCGTGATGTATGCAGACAAGTGCATCGTGCACTGAGGTGCAGGCCCATGGAAGACTATGGCATTATTTTAACAGAAAAAGAGAAACTTTCTCAGTATCTCAAGAGGAAGCAATCTGAAAAAGCAAGGAGGAAAAAGGCTATGAGTGCTAGGCCAAAAGTTTCTCGGCATCGGTTGTCAATTATCCTAAAAGTTTCTTGGTGTTGGTTATTCTCCTCTACAGCACCGCGTTCATGAAGTGTTCCTGTTTTACTAAACCATCCAAAAAAGAAAGTAAGGAAGTTTTTTTTGAAGAGATTTGTAAAGCAGTCCCCCACATCTGTGGCAAGGATAAGTATTTCAGTGTCCGGTAGTTCATTGCTATTTGTTAAATTTGTCCATCCCACTTGCAAACTTTTTTCTCTGTCGCCTGTGGTAAGCATCGAGCCCACTTTAGAAGTAGATACCTCTCTCATCCACCTGGGGTATTGGTAAAATATTCCAATAAAACTTTGGTCTTAAATATTGTGTTTGCCATCTATTCAGTAATCATCAGAGAAGGGTTTTTTTTAGTTAGTCTTTTTGTTAGCAAAGCAGCACTTCCAAATTTGCTCATTGGTAGGTTTGTGTGGTGTAGATGATTTATCTAAACGTGTGAGGTATCATTTCACTTTCTAAGCTTCTGATTTGATATTCATCTTTGAGTTCCAGAGTCCACGAAAGCAAGCAATCCGTGCATGAAGATGAGCAATTTGTTGTTACCCGCGTCAGGTCTGCTGGAGCGCACCCACGGGCACGAGGCTGAGCTGAGAGGTCTGTTCACACTTCAGCCTCTCGGCCTTTAATCAGATCACGGTGGGCTTTTCTAAAAGCAAACCCTGCAAATTCAGTAGCGGTAGTAACATGCGATATTTTCTCTTTGCTTGCTGAGAGTATTGTCTCTGCTACTGCTGAGTAATAAATGGTGTATTGTGCTGCCTGTCGAATCGTTCATGAATTCGTATGTGCCATTTCGGCACTGATACATTTTGAATTCCCTTCCCAGTCCTCATGTCTAGGGCTCAAACTTTTCTGTTGTGTGCAGAATTTTTTAAACATTAATTTCTCCATTCAGATGCATCCTAATTCTTAATAATGTTCTGGATACCTTGAGCCATCATTTTCTTTTAAACAAGTTTTCAGGGCAGATTGTGCTGTTTGCATTCGGCCCTCCAAATCTGCCACCCGACTGTCTAAATTATTTTAACTGACATAGTTTCTAATTTACTCTCTCCAGTTGAGAGAGCTCCCTGTAGCTTGTCTATTTTAGCATTTAATTGCTGTATACTCTCACAAATTAAATTCTGTCGTGATCCATTTTGCTCGACTGGTGAAGCAGTGATCTCTTCAGGTGAGCAAGATGGTGCTCGCAGCCCGGCTGGAGGGGCTGCCATCCAGGCTGTGAAGAGCGGGAGCTTGCCCGCTTCCTTTTCTTCAGGCGCCTTGGGCTTGTATGCCAGAGGATAGCTTTCCTTGAAAATGCTCTCCGCTTAATTATGAAGCAAAACAAAAGCAAAGTCCTCAAAACTTCTCGTCTCAATAGGATTTTATAGAGAGAAAAATGGCTTTGTGTAATTAGTTTATGCCTAGGTGTGCAACAGATTACTCCTTTTGAATTTAAAAAATAAAAATTTAAAATGTAGGTATCTTTGGAAGTGTCTTTTTTTTTTTTTTTTTTTTTTAGCGTTCTCTTTTAAATAATATGAGAAGACAGCCCTTTATGCTGTAGGTGTAGGTCTTCATTTTTGGGGATGAAGATGGTCAAAACTCATTGTTTCTTCTGACAAAATAGCACCATCCAGTTAGGAAACTTGTTATCCTCCGTGTTTAGCTCTTTCCTGCATAATGTTTGTGCAGTGCTTATGCATCACTAAGATATTCCTGCCGGCAAGAGAATTACTGTTTACTACTAAGTAAGAAAGAAATGCAATACTTTTTGATCTAGTTTCTGCTGAATGAAAGCATTTTATTGTTTTCACACTCTGTGTATACAGAGAACAGGACAGTTGTATTTCGGGGACTGAGGAGTGCAGTGCAGGGGCTGAAGGTGTGTGTATGAAAGATGAGTTCAGGTGTTAAGAGGTAAAATATGTTCTGCTGGTTTCCACAGAATATAAGAATAGGTCCTGTGGGGAAAAACTGGCAAATGTTTTGATTCTGCGTACCTCTAGAAGTGAGGTCAGTTCAACAGAAAATACAAATCTGTTTCTTACTCGTTTGCTTGTTCTGGTATTAACCTTGTAGAAGACTTGATATCAGGAAGTTGCTAATTACAGGACACCAGATGATTAAAAATATGTTTTTGGGGAAAGAAGGCTGCATTAAATTTCCATCATTCTGTTACTTGGGTTTCCTTTAAACTAAAGGTCCAAGGTCAGACCTTTCGCGTGGAAGTGTCCATCGATTGACTTGCTGGATTGGGAAGGAGTTGGGTACTGCTTAATAGTGCAATGGGATTGTCACCTGTGATCGTCTCCCCAGTAAAAATATGTTGTTCGCTTTACAAATGCGGTACCAATTATCTAGTTTTAGTTGCTTTGTCCGAATATTTTATTTTCTTTGCCATGAAACGTCTGCTTTAGGAGAGAACGAGAGGGACGATTGCTAGCATCAAAAACGCGCAGCAGCTTCTAGGTGGAAAAGACTGGTGTTTGGTGGCCTTTCCTCGCATTCCTTGTAGCGAGGGAGCTGCCTGCGTGGCTCCTTTAAGCTACGCAGGTCTCTTACCGTGGACGAGGGAGACTTGCAATGTGGTAACTTTTGCAGTAACCAGCCAGTGCGCATTCCCAGACACATTAGTATGTTTGAGCCGGAGGATAACCTACAGTAATGTTAAAGCCCAAATGATTCTAGGTTATCTTCTATCTCTCCTTGATACTCAGGTATCGCAGCTGCTTTTGTTGGCTTAACGCATTGTCTGTCTTAAAGAGTGAGGAAGGAGTTTCCAAATTATTCTATTTTTAACAAGATGAATTTCATGGGGATAATTGGTGGCATGAATTTGGTCACCCCTCCCAGGGATGGTTCCTCTGGTGTGATTTCAGAGTTGACGTTTCCCCACACCCTTTCACAAAGGCTGATGTGCCAACTCCGGCCGTCACATGTGTGGGAAATACCTGGAGGGTTGGTCGAGTCTTGCATGTTTTAAACTTTGAGAATCGTTCCATAGTTAAAATGAGAAAAGCTGAGCAATTTAAATATTTGTGTCACAATTCCTGCTTTATTTGCTCTAACGCCCCGTGTGCTCATAGGAGACCAAAGTAACACCAGATCGGATTTTTACTATTACGTGGATGTTACGGATTTTATATCTTACCAAACTGTGCTTCTGTTTGAAATAACTCATCCCAGGCTGCTGCTGAAGGTGTTGCCGAGTATCCTGCTCGTAGGCGTTTCTCTTGGATTAGGTTTTTCTCTGCTGATTTAAGAATTATTTATTCTTCTGCAAAAAATTTCTCTGTGGTTGTGGGGTATCTCATGTTGTGTTATAGGATGTATTTTTTTTGAAAAGTGTTACACGCTTTGTGAGAAGTGCTTATTAATGCGTTGTGACATTTAAAGACAATTTTTTAGAAGTTGGTTGTAGGTCAGAGTAGGAAGTGTAATCCATAGTGAAATCAGCCAGGGATCTAAGTGCCTTGAGAATATCCTTTTCAGCAGCAGAAAGGAAGTTTTCTCCCTGTACTTGTATAGCTAAGAAGCTATAAGGTCAAGCTTATATAGCTTTAAAGGGGAAATCAGATTGCCAAAGGAATGTAAAGGTCTCTTATTTCTTTTGATCAGAAGTTCTAACACACTTTTTATTTTTCTGGGAGAGCAGAAGGACATACTTACTTAAGCTCATATGTTAAGAAAAACAAAACTTGAAAGATCAGAGGCCGTCTGTTTTTTGTTTTTTTGTTTTTTTTTTAATGAGATAAATTTACAAATGTGGAGTCTTACAACTGGACTCTGAAAAATCTTCTGTCTTTGGCACCCAAGAGGATTAGAAAATGACTTGCTTTCTTGGGAAGAGTGAACCCGATTGCCAGGTATGTCTCATCCTTCACAGCAGCTCAAGAGCTTTAGGACTGGGAGAATCCCCTTGCCCGTGGCTGGCCGCTGCCCGTTTCCCCGGCGCGGGACCACCTGCGCACACGTCTCTGCTCCCCGCACCAGCCAGCACAAGCAGTTGTCCTGAAGGATCGCTGATGGTCGTCCTCGCTGGGGCACCTTGCATCTTCCTCCTTCATGGCTCTTATTGGCCACATCTGATCCAGATCACCTGCAGCTGCAGATGGCGAGAAGACGATTTACCCAACGAATAACCCCAAAACGTAATTCCGAGTCATTCTCAAATTCTCCCAAGTTGATTTCCAGCTTTTTGAAGGCTGCGAGGGGAATGCTCTGCCCTTGCCTTCAGTTCAGACTCACCAGTGAACTGATCGCTGGGTTGGTTCAGCTTGTTTGCTTTGACTTTTTCAGTAATATCCCCTTGATAAAGACAACTTGTATTTCAGGCATGTTATTCGATAAGTGTGTTTATAAGAAGAGAAAGTTGGTCTCCCCGCAGCGTACCCCCACCCCCTTTTTTTGGCTCACCAAGGCTTATTTGTGTCCATATGCCCCCTGCCAGGGCACTCCCGCTGAGTAGCTAGGTGTGCAAATAATCTAGTCCTTCATTAAGCTGGGGCGTTCACAACTGCTGGGAGCTGCTGGTCGTAGTCGCCCTGAGAAGCATCCACCTGAAGGGTGACGTCACCTGGCTGGCGAGCCATTTCTCCAGGAGGCTCCTAGCAAGTGGCCACGTTTCATGCCTTGGTCCACCTGGGAGTCATTTCTCCCAGGCTGTAGATACACCTTAGCTTTGGTTTTGTGCTTTAGCTGATGAAGGGGAGTGAGGATGTGACAAGACACATGCGCCATTATAAAAGGAACAAAGCAAAGCAATTTTTTTTAAGGAAACATATTGCATAATTTGGAAATAATGAACTAATGAAGAGTTCTCCTGCATATTTACATTATGTTCTGAACTGTTATCTCAGTAAGAAAAACTGTGACACCATACTATATATTTTAAACCCATTAAAGCATTTTAAAACCCTTGGTTTTTGTCTGCAAGCACGAGCTTATCCTAACTGATTCAAAGCAGAATCTAGTCCAAAGTACGACAACTGTTTCCTGGTTGCTACAGCCCACGAGCAGAATATTTTCCTTTGGTCTGACTCTAAGTGAGGACATAATTCAAGTTATTTTGTAATTTCTGTTTGCTCCTTTTCTGGTTGACATGCACATGCACCAGGACTGACAGGTAGTTTTTACCGTGGCAGTTGTACTTAGGACAATATTTGCACACCACCCAGTATGTGCCAGTTTTCTCTAAAGAGACTCAGCAAAGAACTTGATGAGGTTTAACCAACTTCCTTTGTATTCATCTTGACCACTGTTTTCATACCGTAGTGTGAAAACTGAAAATTTCCCATTAGGAAACAAGTTGCTCTAAAGTTACAAACTGCTTACCTGGATTTACCTAGAGAATGTGCAGAAAAGAAGGGCCGTCTCTCACGCTGCTTTCAAAACAGGGGCTGCAGTAAATCTGCCGTTCTGCGTAATGGCTTGTAATATTTAGCTATTCTGAAGATACAGGCCAATAACAGATTATTGTTGTTCATATCTGTGTAATAATTGAAACTCCCCCATCGTACTTCCCATTTTGCACATTGTCAGAACCTTGGACCTTAATCTTACTCCTTGATTGACAGTCGTGGCCAGGGGAAGAGCACTTGTATTGTTTGCGATAGTCACATCTGTTCAACTTGATTCTGCTAAGAGTATTTGCATATTCTTAAGTCTTTCTTCTGAGAGGGCCTAAATCCTTCTCAAGTGTTTGATGCATTTTCGAAATTCATTCATAAGGTATCTACATGCACTAATAGTTCTGTATAATATTGCGGTGCATAATCTGACAGATAAGGCTAGTTTTTTAAACAAGGTATTCTTTGGGGATGACATATTACATTCTGACTTATTCTACTGGGCGGAAATGTCAAGTACTTTGAAAAAGGATGCTTGAATGTTTTGATTGAATTAGTATTCCTTATTCAACACAAATTGTCAACTGCAATAAAATGTAGTCTTATTGTGAGAACATCTTTAAAAAGAGTTAACAGCAGGGCTTTCTTGTTTTATTTTTGTTACTAGAGCTTTATTACATACAATTATTCCTTTGCTACTTATGCTGATATTAGACACAACCGAGTAGATTCTTAGACGCATTTTAGATTAATTTATGTCTGAATTACTAAACTGTGAGCAACACCTTTATCTTGAAATACAGTTTAGGCTTTTATCTTTCTCTTATCTTGCTTTTAATTTTTCTGTTCCTGCACTGTTTTTATCAGTATTTTTGGAAGCATTGTCAACCTTAATTTTCAGAAACCTGTGACTCATGATAGTACATGTACAACCCTAGTGAGAAGTAACCTTGCTTTGAAAAATATTCAAGCGTTATAGTTGAGTACTGAACACTGATAGTGGCTCAAAATAGTAACTTGATGTCCTGATAGCATTTTGTATAGAAATGTATGTATTATTCAAACTCGTATCATATGTGTGTTGGATAAAGACCTGGTCCAGTTCTCTAAGGGAGTAACTGAGATATATTCCCATTTGCTTAAATGGATACCTGCAGTGGATGCTACTATGAGATGATACAAGCCTTAATGACTAAGGGTCTGATATGAAAGACCACTGATCACAGTTAAAAACCTCTTTCTCCATTGGACCACGACGGTCTTCAAAGGGCCGTCGTTAGTGGTGGGTCTAGTTTTAGAGCTGGCTTTCTGTCTCTAGAGAGGATCATAGCAATCCATTTGGGCTGCACAGTTGGAAGAAGAACGATGCAGATTTAATAAATGTGGGGGTTTTGTTTGTTTTATGAACATATGGGTTTTATTGTAACAGCCCTCTGCACCTTTTACATTAGTTTTGTTTTTCATCTACTTTCAGGAATCTCCTTCTGGACGCAGAAAAGCGCTTGCCACCAGCAGCATCAACATGAAGCAATATGCGAGCCCCATGCCTACACAGACAGATGTCAAGTTAAAATTCAAGCCTTTGTCCAAAAAAGTGGTATCTGCCACGCTACAGTTCTCTTTATCTTGTATTTTCCTGAGGGAAGGAAAAGCCACGTAAGTGGTTTTTGTTTTTTTTCTAACCAGATAGCCTGCTTTGTGTTGCTTTTCAAAGAATTCTTTGGGTAAAGAGCTCTTTGGGTGTAGAATGGTGGAATCTGAGAGTATCCTTCAGCATACCTATCATTCCTGCCATACTTAGTTTCTTAGTCTGAGCAGAAGTCGTGTCTCACTCCGATTATAGTCTTGTGTTTTTCAGAGACAAATAGTTGTCCTCTGTCATTACGGACATCTTAAATAAGAGCAGATTAAAAAAATCTACAGGTCTGAAAGCAACAGAAGTGTAATTTTGTGTGTGTGTGTGTGTACGTTCATCAAACAATACCCTTAGCAGAGTGCAAGAGAAATGTAGGAACGAGCATGCCCTTTTCTCTTCCACAAAGAGCCGAAGGCAGTTGCAGAGGGAGAGGGGGTGGAGTCAGAGGTAAGAGTGTTGGCTGATCACAAGAACGTCCTGTGCAGAGGGTTCACTTGTGCTCCGATTGCTGCTCCCCCTGCTCACTCACCTGGTTCTGTCCCTCCCTTCAACTGCCTCTGGAGTGCAGAGGATACAAATGATTTTTCCAGATCCTGTAACCTCTCACAATTTCTGTTGGATTCAGGATGTCAGATGTTGGCCCATCCTTTCTTTTTCTTCCTGTCTGTCTCTACATATTGAGTATGGGAATGTAAGGATGGAAGAAGAAGAAGAGGGAGATGGAGAAACTATTGCTCTAGTGGTTCTTTTGCCTTTTTCTTTTATTTCTTTCCCCCCCTGCATGCTAACAGTCTACTTGTAGTTCTTGTTGTTCGAGTGCACTTGCAGACACTGCCCTCGTTACAGAAGGCGCTTTAGTGCCCCAGAACTGTTACGCGAACAGCATTCCAGACTTTGTCATGTTATGGCACTCATTTTGACACAAAGACTTTTTTTTGACTGCCTGTTTTGATATCTACAAATGCATTAAAAACACCTGCTGTTTCCCTTCTCAGATTAACCCACTGGGAGCTACATTTTGAGCTACTATATAAGAATGATATTTTTAAGTATTGCATTTTTAGGTATGGTTTAACATGGTGTAGCAGCTGGAAATGAGAAGAAAAAGTCAGTATCCAAAAACCTGTTAACTTTTGGGGAACCACCAACATCCATGAACTATGAACAGTAAATAGCTGCACTATTAGGCGATGCTTTCTGAGGCTGTAATTTGTAAAAGTTCGTCCTTGTAGGACAGCATATACTTTCTTCTGGAGGAAATCGATCTGATTCAAAGATATACTCTCAGTTAAAAGTAGGCCTTTAATACTGCCCTGAACCAGGAATTGAAACAAAAGTTGGTGTTTGTGAAAGCACTATTTTGTTATATATATAACTTTGGGGAGGTTGAGTGTGTCCTACTGGTCAAAACAAAAGTGAGAATTCAGGTGTCAAATATGTGAACAAAATGCAGTGTGAGGAAAACATTAGCTAGGTCAAGGCTGATTTATATCTCTTCCAAACCACTGTAGCTCTATAAAGTGAGACTCAATGTTGTTTTGTGTCTTTATTGCAGTCTATTGCCTTGCAGTACCAAAAATCATCTTATTTCTTTGTGAATGTCTAAACCGGAGAAAGATTATGTTACACAGAGGACAGTAAAAAGAAACAGTACTTCTGAGATCTTTTTATTTCTAAACTTTACATGAAGAAGTTACATGCAAAAATCTCGGTATTCATTACTGCCAGCTCTTTGTCTCCAGAGCGTTAGTGAGCTGTCCTAGCTATGCAGTTATAACATGTTGCATTTGACTCTCCTAATGCTACATTTTTTCCTGTGGTTAAAGAGTTGATTTAATCTATTGATTTTCAAAACAGGATGATGAACCCTTGAGGATATAGCATGAAAGGAGAGGTCTTTGCGACTTCCCAATAGTTACTTATTCTATATTTATTATTAATAGTTCTTATGTATATTATAAAGCACTTGCTCCTCTCAAACAACTGTAGGTTCTGTGGTGCTGATTATTTTGAACTCAGAGTGGGAAACGATTGCTGCAAAGAATTTCTGGTTTTAACAGTATGTTAAATCACTGAGATTAATTCCCATGTTTTAAGTGTTTCTGTGTTTCTGTGCAGATTTGAGGTATGGTTTGTATGGCATTTTTATTCTTATAAATAATATCTTTAAAATAATTTGTCTAGCTCTCTTGGCATTATTAGGCACAAAATCTACACATCCAGTTTTATTGTGATCAGCTTCAAAGTAGATTGAATATTTTATGCCACAATGTGTTTAGTTTCTAGTTGTAGATGAGTTGTTATATGAAATAAACTATTTCTATGCTTCTGTAAAATCACAGAATCATAGAATAATTCAGGTTGGAGGGGAGCTCCCGAGGCATCCAGTCCAAACTCCTGTTCAAAGTGGAGTCAGCTACAAGATCAGACCAGGTTACTCAGGACTTTGCAAGACCGAGCTGGGTCTTGCAAAACCCCCAAGAATGGAGATCTCAGGACCAATCTGAGCAACCCCTCCCACTGCTTGTTGGTGACTGTCCTCACGGTGAAAAACCTTTCCTTAAATCAAAACCAAAAGGTTCTGATGTGTATGTCCGCTGTCTCTCATCCTCCCACCACTGACTTCTCAATAACCTCCTCGTAGGGGCTGGCAGGCTGCCGTGAGGCTTTCTCTTCTCCAGACACAGCAAGTGCATCTCCTTCAGCCTCTCTTTGTACGTCCAGTGCTCCAGTCCTGACCATCTTGGTGGCCCTCTGCTGAACTTGCTCCAGTTTATCAATGTCTTTAATGTATTGGGGAACCCACCACTGGACAAAGTACCCTAGATACAGTCCAACGAGCACCAAGTAAAAGGGGGTAATGACTTCCCATAATCTACTGGCTGTGCTGTTGGCCTCTGTTGGCTGCCAGGGCACACTGCCAGTTCATGTTCAGCTTGCTCTCTACCAAGCCCCCAGGTCCTTTTCAACAGAGCTGCTCCCCAACCAGTCAGTCTCCAGTCGGTATTGTTGCAAGAGGGTAACAAATATTTGGTTAATCGCAATAAAACTATTGAAACGGTTTTAAAATAGAGGAGGTAACACCACTCTTGCTTTGAGAATGACATTATGTACTTCAGAAATGTTGTTTTTTATGGAACTAACATATAACCTTCATTTCTCTGAATATTAACCTGTAGCCATGTTTTCAGCAAGCTTATGTTAGATATGAAAGATAAAAGTCATATAAAAGATACCTATATGTGAAAGATACAGTCACAGAAGAATTGAAATAGTCCATTGAAATGCAATGTTTTAATGCAAGGCAGCACTGTTTTTACCTTTTAGATTTTTGTTAATAGAAAGCATTCCATTCAGAAATTAATATACATGAGTGTTTTTATTTTCTTCTTTCACCACTTTCAAGATGAGATCCAAGATGAGAGACCTCTATGAAGAAAAGAAAGCATAAAAATATTTAAAAGATCTTTAAGAATGCAGTAGTATCAAACATGGTATTAACAGATGGATTTGTAATGCCTGGTTTGAAATTTGTTATTTAGGGATGAAGATATGCAAAGCCTGGCTAGTTTGATGAGTATGAAACAAGCTGATATTGGAAATCTAGATGATTTTGAGGAGGACAATGAAGAAGATGAAGAAAACAGAGTGAATCAAGAGGAAAAGGCTGCAAAGATTACAGGTTGGTTTTGCCATTTGGGAGATAATAGTTACCTTTGCTAATTACCAGCTATATTCAATGGATTTTATCCTTACACTATATTTGTACTATGAAATAAATAAATTTAAAAAAAATGATAACTTGATGGAAGAGGGACCCCTAACTTAGCAAACTTGAATTTTCCTGAAGTAAAGAGGATTGATTTTTTTGGGGGGTCCTGTTTTCAGGAGGGAGTACGTTAGGTAGGTAGCATTCTAGGGAAGCAAAAATCCAGTGTGAACAGAGGAGTAAAAAGACAGAGGGTCAATGAGCAAGAAAGAAAGAGATGAGCTAAGTGAAAGATTAAAGAGTGTTTGGGAGAATAACTGAGAAATCAGTGGTGCCATCAGTGGATGTGGAGGTTTTACTCAATGACATGGTAATTTCAGGCAGCATCCTTCTTCCTTTTGGTTGGGGACTGTCTCGTTGAAGTAAAATCGTGAGACTGTTAGAGGACTTTAACTGAATTTGATAGTCAGGGTGTTTCGAGTGAGATGGTATAACCACATTTGAATTGTTTGCTGACAAGAAAAACTTAGTGTGTTCAGGATAACTGAACTAATTGGTGCAAGTCAGATCAAGATGTGATGATGTTAAGTTGTTGGCAGAGATCATTATGTACTACTGTTTGAGATAAGTTCTGTAGGAGTTCTTAGTATAAGAGAAGAATTAGAAAGGACAATCTTTTGGTGCCATCCTTCATGCCTGCCAGTGATCTTTAAAAATGGCTGTCTAAATAAGGTGGGGAAAAGCATCTGAAGCAAAGAAATAAACTGTCAAATCTGTGAAGATCCTGAGGAACATTGGTTCGGTTATTTGAAACATCGCTTGCATCGCTTCTTTTTTAGCTTTCATTGCCACTGAAAGGTTCAGCCTGAAGCAGTTATTAGTTGTATTTAGTGCTGTGAAGGGATGCAAATATACTTGTTTCCTCCATGCTTTCCATTTTCAATCAAATGTTTTATACCCTGACCAAATCTCTACTTATGTTGTATGTCTCTGGGATAGTGCAGATTGGAAAGTCCAGAATGAAATATTTGAGAGACGGAAGTAACGTATTCATGGTGAAGAAGTGGAGAAATACCAGACTGGTCACCTGGAGATCACTCTGCAAGGTCTTTCTCTGTTCTCCTGGAGAAACCAGAAGAATTTAGGTGCATGTTCAAAACAGCAGTCAAAAACTAACATATTTACCTAGGGCGTCCTATAGTCACAGAGCAGAGAAGGGCGCGTAAAGGAGAGGCTATGTAAAGTCTTCATAAACTATTGTGCAGATGTATTTTATTGAGATATGCCTAGATACTGCTTTGAGGACTGCTACAGAAAACCCATACGCAGTAGGACAATAGAGGAAAACCAGCAGATCTTGCTCCTCAATTTTATTGCTTTTCCCGTGTTCAGCAGCTAAACGAGCCAACGTAAGATTCTTGACCAAGCAGAAAGCTGTTGTAGATTCATCTTTTCTGTCCACTATCCTTTGTCTAAGCAGTGGACTTCCCTGGAGGTGGATGGGGAATGGTGAGCTGTCTGACGTGGGCTCAGAGGCTCTTTCTCCTCATACGCACACATGCTACATGTCGCACTGAGTGCAGCATGAGGTCCTAGCTTGCTTTTACAGGCATTCCAACTGTTATAAAGCCAAAAGGGTCTGTTCTAACCAAACATTGCAATAATCACTTGAAAGACAGCAGTAATTCGTTGGAACTACAGTATCTACTCATTGTTCAGCCTGTTCTGATACTGTTTTCTAATGAGACGAGATGGGTTTGGGTTTTTTTTTTGGTAGTTGTATTATTAAGGGAACCTGTGGGGGAAAGGCCAGCCTCAGAGATTTTTTTTTTTCTTCTTGTGTTGGCTGCAACAACTGAGTTGCTTCATTGGCCTAGCTAACTCTTCTCGAGTTAGACAACAAGCAGCATGGGAGGGATGATGATTGAGAATGAGCGCGTGTAGTTTCCCAAGCAAATGAGAGAGCATAAAACAAGGGCAGTAAGTAAACATGAATAAGTAAAACATAAAGGATCTGTTTCAACATCTGTTCAAGCAAATGTAAAGACGTCTCTTGATTTCATTGGCAGTTGGAGTGACTCCTATAATAAGTATAATGAATGGTAAAAACTAATGAAATGCAAGGAAAAAAGCTGAAGAACCAAGGAGAGGGGGGCAGAAAAAAGGCAGAAAAAAAATAAGAAGAAATATAAATGGGGGAAAGGGAACAAAACTGATGTGGTGAAGTATTGTTTTTTTAATTTCTTTAAAACGTAATTGTGCTCACAGGATCCCATGAAGTTAATTGAGGAAGTTACATAATGCCTTTTGAAAGCTTGCTGCTCCCAACATTTTCTCATCTGCTACCTTGCGAGGGAGGGTGGTGGCAGACGGGCAGGCTGGAATGCTTTCACTGACTCAGAGTGCCCTGGGGCAAGCCACTTCCCTCTGCGCGCCTGCTTTCCCAGCTGTAAAATGGGGAGACTGCCTATAACTACTTCACAGGAATGATGGGAGGATTACTCAGTTAATGTTTGCAAGCAAGCTTTGAAAAAGTAAAGTACAAGTGGTAAAGCAGTAAGGATTATCATCTTACTTTGGACTGAAGGTCTTGTCCCGGGAACTGCCTCTGTTGGGTGACCTGATGACCGAACCATTGCCCGTCTGAAGCAGGGGCTACAGAAGGTGCTGCAAACATTTATCGCAGACACTGTTCCTTTTGCAGTGTGCAAAAATTAATAAATTTTTTTTAAATTGGGCCCAAAGTGTTATAGTTTGATAGATGAATAAATATATCCACCAGTGGGAGAACAGGAGAGACCTGCTGAAGAGGGCTCTAGGTGGTGCAGGTGAGTTAGGAAACCCTGCTTTTCTCCTCCATGCTCTTCCCTGATGTGTTGCATAACCGGGGGTAAGGATCTGTGCCTCTGTTTCTTCAGCTATATGAAATCAGTGAAGCAATACTCACCTACTTCAGAAGCACTGTGGGTATTGGAGTGGTCAACACGGGAGCTGTTGCCATAAAGCTGACCTTAAGATGAGACTGAAAGAGGTTTTCTATTCAAAACACCATTTCGTTTAAAAAAAATCTTTCTGCCTCCATCTCTGACTCTTTCCCCTTCCTCTGCAATATTTGTTGTTTACATTTTTCAAATACAAAAGCTGTATCTCCATCTAACTATTCTGTTCTGTGTGAACATGACAATAATATATTTGTAGTCATAATCTACAATGTTTCAAATTTTTGGCTTCTATATCATTAAAAAAGATGGGTTTAAACCTCCCAGAATTGTGCTGTCCTTAGTCTTCAGTTGAAGACGAGACATTCCAACATCCCTGAAGAAATTTGGCTCGTAATTCACAAACAAGATAGTAATACACACTGTGTTTCCCTTAATGTTTTAATTGGTACCCAGAGGCTCATGCTGTAGTTAGTAGCGTGCCTCCTGCCCTGTGCACGGGAGCAGAGTGACTCCACGGGGGCGTCACATGGACTCAGCCATGCGCCCATGTGCTGCCGATCCCATGTGCTGCCGATCGCGGGAGCCTGGATTCCAGTGTATTTCGTGAGCAGGCTGCTGGCAAGCAGCATATTTAACTCATTTTTTGCCATTTGAAGAACCATATCCCTCGTGCAAACTTCTGATACCCTTATTCTTTTGTTTTTTTTCAGCAGTACCAAGCTGCTTAAAAAAGAGAAAGAGAAGAAGGAAAAAAAAAACAACAGTGATTTATACAACATACTTGTAGAACACGCTAATATACGTTTGTAGATAATGAGATATATAAAAGATAATATAGGGCATAAATCTCCAACCTACCATTTCCACACTCCAAAATATGACATAAACCATTTAGTATTGAAATGAGAAACATTGTAGTGCATATGGGTGTTTAGGTTGGCAGATGGGACTGGGTGATTCAGACCACATCAAAGAATCCCTCTTTTTAAAGCTCTGAGTTTAATTTGTTATTTTCTGACAATAAAGACTGAATTGTAATTGGTTTTTTTTTTTCACATGCTGCAATAATAAATTGTAAATCTTGTCAGCATCTCACCCTGTTTTTAACTAGTAATTTGTTTGTACTACTGTTTTATAAGGTCAACTCTGTTTTATTTGAGTACAGCAAGGTATTTGCCATTGTGTATTTTGAGTCTTAAAAACTCTCAAAAGACAGTATTATATTGTTCAGATCTCTCAGGTTTATATATGATTTTATACTGAGTAAGCTGAGAGGTTTTGGCAGGAGGTTGATGTTACTTTTTAAGACGAGTCTTGTTTGTTGGAGCTAAAAATAAGGAAGTGAGAACAGTGAAATTAACTTTCTGTAGATAGCTATAAATTTAATCACAGCTGAGTAGATTTTGCTTTAAGATCAAGAATGCTTAAGGGAAGGGGTGAAGAGGAATTCTGCTATGGCTGTGCCATCTTCAGAATAGACCAGGTGCCATCATTTGACTTGGAAATGTGCAGATGGGCAAATTTGCACAAGAGTTTAAATTTGGGGAAGAAGATTTTAACTACAAGCCTGAGCTACTTTCAAGTTCTGGACTTGGTCTTTGGCTTCAGGTTCTGCACGTTGTCTGCGAAGGCAGGGAGTTAAGGGGTGTCAGCCAGGGAAGCGTTGCCCTGTGCAAAAGGATGAGCATTAGGACGTTCAGGGCAGCGACGGGCACCGGCGCAGATTGGTACAGTTTTCAGTCTGATATCTTGCTCCTTATAATTAGTTCATAGCATTAAGATTACTGTCTGAGATTCAGTGACAAACGTTTGCTTTCCCAAACAAAATCTATGTGAGAAAAGGTTAAGTACAAAACAGCCACTAGCTAAAAATGCATTGCAAATGCGATCTACTGTGTACACAAGAAATTAAAGGAAATCCAAGCATGACTGGCACGAAAATGTACAGCAAAGGCATCTAAATAGCTTTAACTTCACTGGCGACACCAGAAGACATCATCCATTTATTTCTTTGGAAAAAAACAAGAGATGAAAAAGCCTGGCGGGAGGGGCACAAGTATGCGGCCGGAAGGAGCCCTTCTCTTGCCGAGGGTTTCTCCTCCTGGTCTGTCAGTGCAAGGACGGGCAGCTCTGTCCCTTGCTCGCAGCACTGCTGCCTGAGGTCTTTCGGGGCGGCCCCAGGCTCAGTCCCCATTGCTACAGAAATTGTGTTTGTCAGCTGCTGTGGGTAGGACTCCTTTAAGGGGGATCAGAAAGGAATTTCTCCCCTTGGGGCAGAGGTGACTAAGACCTAGCTCATCTTTCTTTCTTTCTTTTCTTCCAGAGTTATGGTGGTACCGTCATCTTAATTAGAATTAAACATTAGGATTAATATATTTTAGAAATTATTAGTTCATGGCAATTTGTAACTCTCCACTATGGATAGAAGGTGAAATAGGATTGTAGCAAACAGAGGTGTTACTGCCTTAAAATTACAGTAGCAAATTGAACCAGTATGTTTTCTTTATGCATGCTCATAGTACATTAGTGATCGTGTCATTTAGAACCATTATACAAATTCAGCTTGTTATAGGTCAAATTTGAATGGAGACTGATCCTAAATGTTAAGTAATTGAAATGTGTGTGTATATATAAAATACATATGTGTGTATGTATTAGTTTTCTGTAGCCTTAAGGGTTTGGGAGGGAAGTAAGTTTTTCTGGAGCTACTTTGTTTTGATTAACAATGGTTTAAAATTGAGGTTTTCTTCATGAGTCAGAAAACTCTTTTAATTAAATTATATCCAGTATATCCAAGTTTTGAACTGGTGTGTATGCTTACCTTCATAAAACTAATTGCTGCTGCTGACACCAGGAACCCAGCAAGGTTTTGTTTTATGTACAGTAACTGGGTTTATTGTCCAATTCTCACTGAAGAATTTTACACAGATGCTTTAGTGTAATTATACATAGTGTAGTAAGGGCTCTTTCTAAATGTAATCTTTTAATTAACAATAAGTGTCTTCTCTTTCCCTCTCTCTCTTTTTCTAGTAACAGCATTCTTCCCGCCTCTGTTTCATTAAATGTCCTTACTTTACGTTTGTCTTGACTGGCTTCTATTTACAGAAATTGTAAACCAGTTGAATGCTCTGAGCAGCTTAGATGAAGATCAAGATGACTGCGTAAAGCAAGCAAATATGCCTTCAGCTAAATCAGCCAGTTCCTCTGAAGGTCTATGAGCTTTCCTCCTTTCTTTCTGTTTCTGATTGTCTGTATTTACTGTGACCTGTTACCTTTTGACTCCTGCTTGTATTCAGCTGTCAGCTTTATCTCTGTGCTTCCACCCAGCGTGGCTCTCAGTAATTTGTAGTGCATCCAACAGGTAACAACATGATAGAGAAAGGGACTATCTCCTCTGCAGCTGCATTGTCATCTGATAATGAACGAGAAAGAAAAAGAAATTACAAAAAATAAAAACCCCAACCCTAAAACATTAGTTGTGCAGTCAATAATACTTGACCTTTCTAACTTGACAGTATGTCCCTTCTTTGATTTTACATGCATGTTACATCAAAAAATTAAAAATTCCTGTTGATACTTAACATGTATATGAACAATTGAGAATAAATTGTTGTACTTAGCTTTTAGATGCTCTGCAATATTTAAGAAAGATAGGTCTAGAAGGCTTTCTTGGTAGTCATTTCTGTTACATAACATCTGATCAGCAAATAGAAGTTTCATTCATTCCACTTTTTTTTTCTCCTGTTTGCGAATGCTGGTGTGCTACTAAATGCATTAGTTTAGTTGTACAGTTGGTGTCACTCCCTGCTGCAGTGTTTTGAGGGGCTATTGATATGCATTTTTTAAGTTTGAAATATGTTAGATGCACAGTTTGTATCTATACTGACACAATATTCCAACTTGTTTCTAGAACTTATCAATAAACTTAATTTTCTGGATGAAGAGGAGCAAGACCTGGCCAACTCTAGTACAAATCCTTTTGATGATCCTGACACAGCAGAATTAAATCCATTTGGAGACCCTGATGTAGAAGGTAATGGATTTGTTTTACAGAATTCATTATTAATTTCAAGTGCTTAATGAAGCATGAAAAGTTTTTGTAGAGTTACAAAACAAAAATGTTTTTTTGATTAACAAAAATTATTGCATGTAGTACTGAGGTAACAATATCAGTGATCACAGTTGCCACTGGAAAATGAATTTATTCTTTGGGTCACATCCTTATGTGTATTTGTTCTAGGGACTGCTTGCTACCAGTTGAGCTAGAGACTTTTAAACCTATCAGGTGTGTTAATATTACATAGCTGATATAGTGCACAAGTGGTGTAAAAGGGCAAAGCAAACCATCAAGCCCCTCTGTTCCATGTGAGCACTGGTTTAGGTCAAAACTTCCTTCCTTCACTGCAGTTTTCACTGCATCACAGCTATTCTTGGTTTAGGTTAGCACTAATCTCCATTATTATTATTTAATGGTATCTCTTTTATTCTTCCTTTTTCACTTTTATGGCTTCCTCATATAAGCCTTCTGGCATCAAACTTTGCACCACGTGGTAGGTCTTAATCCCCTTTTCAGATGGCCTTGCCTGTTCTTGTTCTGTTTCAGTGAGAAATTCAACCCATCTAAGTGTTCCACCTGATGGGACTTCATCCATAAGGCAACCAGGGGAGGGATCTATGCTCTCCTCAACGCTGTGTCCAGATATGCAGATTTCCATTGGTTGCCATAAAAAAAAAAAAAGAGAAACATGACTTTCTGATTTTGCAGCTGCTCAGAGTGCCAGTCCGTAGTTAATCCTCTAGTTAGGGAGCTGTACTCAGCCTTTCCTGTTCAAAGCTCTGAGACTTTTCTCCCAATAGAAAATACCAAGGAATGTCTGCCATCTTTGACCAAACTCCAAGAATCGCTCTGTAAAGGCAGTAGAAAAGAACTACACCAGGCAGGAACAGCCTAGAGTACAGCCATGGCATTTCTAATGCCAGGTCTCATGAGGATTCATTTTTGATCTGTAGTTTCCACTTCAAGTTACTCTCTTTCTCTGGACAAGCTGAAAGTTTACTCGCAACATGGCTTTTCTGTCTTCTGAGTTAACAGAGGTCAATGTGGATGGTGATCTAAATGCTGTAATACTTTGTCTCTTGTGTCGTCTCACAGCCTGTATTGCTCAAACAAGGATATTACACTGTCTTCTATATTTGGCCACTGAAGCTGTAAAATCTTCTGTCCCAGGCCCTGTTCCCCCCTATAAAGATTGTCAGGTTTTTCTAGAGCTGTGGAAGTGAGTTGTTTCAGCTTTGTGGATACCAATATATAGGGTTTATGTTTTGGTGTCCAGATCTTTGGCTTTCTTTGCTGTCTATTCCTCAGCTATAAATTCTCTTAGGATCAGAGAAGGAAGCAGAGTTATCAGGGAAATAAAATACCTATTCACCCACGCAGTCTTCTGTGCAACACTTGCTCTAGGAGGCTCACCCCATACTCCATTTGCCTCCCTTGCAGAAAGAATTGCTCCCTTCTCCCTAGAGAGAGCTGTCCAGGTCCCCTGCTACCTAAACTGCTGTCTTCTAAACACAGCTTTTCCTTCCTTTTCAGAGAGAACCTGCTCTGGTAGAAAGCAGCAGCCCTTCCTACCACAGAATATAGGGACCATAGGTTCCCTCTCATCTCAGGCATAGGGAGTAGTAAAGCAGTTGTTTATTAGTGCCCGAGTAAATTCATGCTTCGTGTCAAGCTTCAGCCTGCTTACGTTCCCAAAAGACTCCCGACAGGTGTTTGGGTCACAGTTTCGCAGTCAGTTCTGGTCCCTTGATGGTGGCTTCCACCCTTTACTGCCATCTACCATCACAGTCTGGGACACTTCTCCATTCCTCTGGAGCTGTTCTGCGTACTTGGACAGGCTCAAGGCTTAGACTATTGGGTCCCCAAAGAAGGCCCGTGGCTCTGAGCTGTTGGGTGTGAGTACCCAGTATTCTTCCCACACATTGTTGCCATTGTGCAGTTGTCAACATGCAACAACATTAGTGATTTCTGTAAACAGGGTGTCACTAGATTCTTCCTACTGTGTCAGAAGATTTTTTTTATTTGGGAGGGATGGAGCCTTTGTCAGATTCTTGTGATAACAGTGTGTCTTCCTTGAAGCCCTGAGCAGTGAAAGATCTGAGGCATTTCAAGCTGTCAGACCAAGAGTGGGACATCTGGTGTGGCATTTTTAAAGCTTTTACTTCATGATTAGTGGCTCCCCAGGGATTGCTCTAGTCACCCCAGACACCTGCGAGAAGCACTGGCTCTTTCACTCCAGAGCTGTCTCTGGCCTAGATTCAGCACTGGTTGTGTTCATCCACCCTTGCATGGCCTTCTTGTTGTGTGCCTTTCCTCCAGTCCACTTCCTTCACAGGAAGTTGAGAAAAAACACAGTGCCAAGAGGAATTAGATCAAGACAGTTCTGGTCCACTGCTCAGGGATTTCTTCAGCAACAGCAGGAATTTCCTAGGTAGGCCCGTGGCTAATTGGACCAATCTCTCTACACGGGGTGCACCTAGACCTTACTGTTTGTGGGAGATTTCCCCTTGTTTTGGTCTGCGTTTTGAAGCTGAAGAATGTTGCAGCTGTTCTTGCTCTGCAGCCCTACCGCAGAAGGCTGCCCTGTTTGTTTCCGCTTTGGCCACAGGTATATTCCCTTGTGGCTTCCAACATTTCCTTTTCTTCTACTCTAAGACCCCAGTTCTCAGTGGAACTTTTATTTATTGCTGATGTCCCTTTTTAGGAAGGTCTTTGGGTCAGTGCCCACTTGTTTGCTTTTGCATCCTTCAGTGAATGTGACCTTTTTGGTGGCTATCCCATGAGCTTCAGAGCATGACAGAGGTTCAAGAGTTTAACGCAGACTTTCTCCTTCAGGCTGTAAGAGTCACGTTACCTGTTTCACTTGTCTTGTTAACTACTTAAAAGAAAAGATTACTCTTTTATGCATGCAGGGTGTTTGCCTTACCTTTTTATCAGGACAAGGCAAAAACTTGAGACTTTCTGTCAGAGTTTGGAGGATCTCTGTAGCATTTGTAACTTAACTTCCCCAAGACATGCAGAGCAGCCACCTGGAGTCTCCTTTCTCACCTACTTTGCCATCAGAGACTACAAGGCACAATGCACCAGTCACTTGGAGAGAAAGGAGGGTTTCTTGCCAGTAGATGTTTGTTGTCTTGTTTCCAAAACAGATATTTCTTGTACCTGTTCACAACCCAGGTACTTTCCCTCTACCTTTCTAATCCCATAATTACCTAACCCTGGAAATCTGGAGGGGCGAGTAAGTAAAGGTGAGAGGGCTCCCACCACTCATGTGCACGCTGTGGGTGCAGTGCATGGTGAAGGGTGGTGAGCAAGCCATCTCCGGAGGCTGCTGGGGTTTGAAAGTCCTCAGTGTAATTTATTATGCATAGTGGAGTGAATGTGAATATGAAGATCTCAGACAATCTTCAGCTATGGAAAAGAAACCTTTCAATCTGCCTCTTGACCAATATGTCAAATTGAGGCCTATTTTCTCTGTATCTAGTAGGTCAGCTAGACATCAGAAATCTAATAATCTGCAAAATCAAAAATAATCTGGTCAAACAACGTATCTGTACAGCTTTAGTACAGTAGTAGGCAATATGTAGCTGACTATACAAAGACTGCCTTTTTGATTGTCTTTTGATCACATTACAACAGTACGCTAAAACCAGTTAATTTTTGTGCAAAATATTTTACATATGAAAGTCAGTTTATATAACAAACGCAAATAGAAAACCACAAAACACTGTCAGTGCTCCAGATATGCCCCAGATATTTTTTAATTAGATAGGGAATGCTAATTTGAAGTCACGTATGAGCATTACAAGTTTCCTGCAACACATGTGAGACAGGAGGTAATTATTTTCTGTCACTGCCTCCTTCTTTCATTTAATACAGCGTTTATTTTTACCAGTGTGTTTCTTTATCTTGTGCGCAGACTTCTGGGCTCACCATAGCATGTGTTACTTTGCAAATGAAAGCAGTGCTACTATATAGTTCCAGACGGACAGATCTAAAACCAGAAGCCTTCTTGGATAGTCACAGCACAAGGACCCATATGAAGGAGAAAAGATTATTCAGTCCCTTCTCTTTATATTTCTTGTGGAAATGTAATGTATTGCTGGTAGGAGTGTTAATAAAAGTAAAAGAAAATTGTCACTGGTTTATAATGATGCCAGTCATCATGCTTTCTAGAAGTCCTGGGAATTACACTGCTCACGTCACCTTCGTGTCTGTGCGTCTGCCAGTGGGGCAGTAAATGGCATAACTAAATATCTATCACATGTGGCTTGTTCTTTCATCCCTTGCCGGGGGAAGGTTGTGCGTGTAATGTTTTGGTGGGGTTTTAGTCTGTTTTTAAGGGGTATGTCACAATGTGTTTATGTTACAAAAGGCAAGTGGGTTGAAGGGCAGGGTGATTTTTGGAGATCCTCTGGGTGCTAGCACGGTGATTGTGCAGATAGGCAGCGCAAGTCGGAGTGATGACTATCGCAAGCTGCCTTTATCGGTGGAGTTGGAGCAAGTCGGGTTTCCAGAATTTGGCACAAGAGCAGATGGTGCTTCTGCTGTAGTAATACTTCTACCTCTTCTCTTGTCACTCCTACCCCTGTGGCTTTATTACTTAACCATACAAAATCATCCTGTGTTTGACCCGTGCAGTGCCAAATTGCAAATCAGTAGCTAATGTCATTTTTTTTGTCTGTGTAAAGAACTGTAATTAAAAAAAAACATTAGTTCAGGTAGAGACAGGATTCCTGTGCTTTCAGTTGTGAATAATGATCTGGGGGAAGCCGGGGAAGCAGTGTTGAGTCCTCAGTGTGAAACCAACCTGAAGCAGGGATTCAGCCCTTTTTAAACTGTTGGATGCTCAGGCCCCCCAAATGCAATACCCAACCTCATTAGCTCCTTTTGCGAATATGAGCATCTTTGCTACAGAGAAGGTAAAAGTGGCTGCAGCTTTAAAAGCAGTGTTGTTGAGTCACTGTCCTAGCAATTTAATTTGTTTCAGAGAGGCTTACAAAGTAATGACCAACACTTGACATAAAAGTTAATCCTGAAGGGTGCTGGGGACCCCATGGGAGATATCCTGGTTGGGCACAGGAGAGTGAGTACAGGCTCTGCCCCTTTCCCTGGTTTTGAGGATCACCCGTGTGGAGGGTGGGTACCTTCCCTTCTGCGGGGGCCTCGAAGGAAGCAGAGAAAAAACAGACTGGCATCTCGAATGGCCACCGTGACAGCAGGAGAAGAGGACGAGGAGCACAGTTAAGTGGGTTCTTGCCACTGGCTGCAAATTCCTGAACCTGTCTGTAAAACTGTCAAAGTGGCTTGAAAATGGTATTTTTAGAACATCCTTTAATTTTTGTTTATGTGTAAAATTAAATGAAATCTCTAATAATATGCCAAAGGCCCTTTAGCGCTGGCCTGCAATGCTCTGTGGGTAAGGCCAAGACTGTAGCTGCTGTTGAGCCAACAAGTGAGAGGAAGAGTTTTGTCCTAGTTAGGGTTACGGCATTTGATCCATAGTGTCGAAATAGAAAGAATTGCAAAAACCGTTTGCGTTGGCCCTTAAAATTTATGAGATTTAAACAGATATTTAACTCTTTGTTTACTGGACACGCTTAAAAGCAGATTAAAAATAAAAGCTTACAGTGTAGTTTTAAGAGACATCCTTGAATGTTTTTAATTTCAGAAATATTACTGACATTCTTAGTAGTCATAAGTCCTCCCTTTTAAGCCTAAAGCATAGATTGGTTGCTTGTTCGGATATTTCTTGGAATACTTTTTGTGAATGATCAGCAAGTTTTGGGTAGATATGATAATGTGTATTTATCAATAGATTCATGTGTAGGTGCAGTGATCCATCTTTTCGTATTGAGTTGCAGAAGCAGATATTGATAGTTATGTGCTATCTTAACAAAATATTTTAAAAATTGAATTGAACTAATTTTAAAAAAGGAAGAGGTTTTGGTTAAAATGTGTTGTCCATAACTAACGCCATTTAAACAATTCATCAGTCATCTTTCTGTGTGTCATTAGGTTACCTCTGCTTCTTACACGCAGCTCGTTTTTGAGGGCTGACTTCAAAAGCATTTCTGCTTGACCTAATTCATCAAATCATTAAATATGTGGGCAACGAGTGAGTAGTATCCCTGACTATAGTAGGCTTCAGATCAGATGTTCCTAGACAGCCAGGGTGGGATTTGTCTCACTGGATTTTAGACTTTAGCAATATAAACATATACTTCCAAGCTAATTGTCTAGAACCTCTTTTTACTAGGTAGAGAGAAATGGGAGACACGTTTTAGCTGAATGTAGCTCTCTAACAGAGGTCAAATGAGCTGCTCCTAGAAGCTGGTCTTTTTTCTCTCCTTTGACTCTAAAGGAGTCTGGACAGTTAGCTCAGCTCTAGCTCTCTGCACTGAGGACATCTCAGGGCAAGCAAGGTGAAGCTTCTGCTTGTGACCACCTGCGTTGGAGACTACTGCGATATAAGTAAACCAATATAGGTTTCCAATATAGGACCTCTTCTGTTTTAGCTTAAAATAAATGAAAAATTGCATTAAAAATGTTGGGCTCTGCTCTGGTGTGTTTCTTCTATAACACTGCCAAAGGATTCTTGCTTGACTCAATTATATTTCTGATTTTAAGAGTTTCAGCCTTGGCTGATTTCTTCTCTCTTGTCAGTTTATCTGTAGACCTTCGATATTGTTTTATTGTGGCTTTCTCAGTCTTTAAATACAAGCAGGTTTTTGATTACTTAACAACATCTTTCTTATCAAGGTGCAGGCATATGAACAAACCACCACGGTATGAATGAGGGTGTGAGCTAAGTATGCATCGCCTACTGTGCAGTGGTATACCTGTGTCTATACCCTTGCTCCCAGGGTAAATGCCCAGTAGCATATTCCCCTTTTATTAAGGGATAAGCACGTTGTATTTACTCTGGGGTAGGAGCAAGAACACATGCTGCAGCCGATGTGCTGTAAATACATGCCCTGATTTATCCTGCAGTAGTTTGTTTATGTGTGCCCGTCTGCTAAGGCACAGCCGAAGTGTTTCGTTACGGTGTTGAGGCAAGGCTTAATCAGTTTACACAGAGCTTCTTTTTTAGGTTTAGCTAAGACTATTACCGCAACCCTGATTATTAGGTTTTTACTATGTTAATCACAAGGATTTAGATTAGTTGTTCTTTTTATGGTATGTTTTGACAATGTAAAGACTGAATATTAAGCATAGTAATAGCTTTTTTGTGTGATTTCTCTTTACCTTCCTTTCATCCCATTTCAGTGCAGTGCCTCGTTTACACTTATTTCACTCTCCTTTTTGATTGCGGTTTTTGACTTCAAACAGTGTTAACTGCATTCTGACACTGAAGTTTAGTGTAACAACTTATGATATGCATAAGAGAGAGGTGTAAATACTGTATGTGTTGCTTCTTTAATACTAGGTTGCATCAGGTTGCTGAAGGAGTAAGAAAGTGCAAACCTCACCTGGAATTAAAGGAACTTTTAATGTAATTTTCTGAATAATCACTGTAGGGAGATGCCACGGATACAAGCACTGTGCATAGTCATAAATGCGTCTGCCAGTTAGAACCTGTAGTATTCTTTGGCAAAGAACAATTTTATTTTGTTTCACCCTGTTGAGCTCACCATCAATCCCAAAGGAGTGATTTACCTCCCAAGTGTCCACACTGTGTTTAAGGAAGACTTTGATTATTTTATTCCTTTATTCCAGTCAGTCCCTTTTTGCTTCTAACTTTCTTACCGTAGAGAAAAAATCCATCAGTTCAGAAATAGACCCTTAGAAAGAGTACAAAAGAGAATATGTTGACAGAGTCTTTGCAGTTCAGATGTGAAGAAGAAACGAACTAGAGCTCCACGGTCCTGCCTCAAATGAAATCCTTCTGGTCCCTGGTAGCTCTCGGTTGTTTGCTGAAGGACGAAGGTCTTCCCTGCTCCGAGACCTTGCCCTGGGGCAGGGACTGGGGACTAGTCCGCGGCACAGCAGAGGAAAGCTGCTCCTTGAGGCTCTGCACCATCTTCCTGCTCAACCGCGAGGGGCTCCTGTGCAAACCATAGATTACAGTAGCTCACACGACCTGTGGTTGGGCTTTCCATCACCTTGACTTTGCTAATACCCTGGAGACAGGGTAAACTGGAAGTTTACCTGTAGAGAATATCTACATTTTCTGTCGGTTCACCAGGGTTAGCAGCTAAGTGCCCCATGCATCCCGGCTCAAGCGACGGTAGTGCTGTTTCTTTCACTGCTCCTTCCATTTCTGGGTTGTTTGACTAGACGTTTTGTCGTCCCAAATATTTGTTTAGTGACAAACACACTTGGAACTCCGTCTTTTCTTTTTTATAGTGCCATGCTACAAATAACATTTAATGTTTTTTCTTTAGAGCTAAAAGGTATGTTTTGTTCAATCTAATAACCATAAATCTGGAAAAAAAATCACTTTTCATTAAAAAGAATGTGGGAGTGGTTATTGAAAATTAACTTTTAATAACACTAATTAAAGTTGTTATTTGCATAGATTTTAAAAGCACATCAGATCAAATATTGAACGGTGCTTCTGGTCATTTGCTGCTGTAGGAAGTGTAAGAATAGTCGTCTTTAAGTGTCATTGTGAAAAATGTTATATTGTGGTATGGGGATTTGTATTGTTCACTATCTAGTAACCATTTGCTTTTCTGTAATGCTCTTTCTGTAGCGTCTGTCTACAGAACTGCATGGAGCTCCAGGTTGCTAATAACTTTCTGTTGTGCAGCTCAAATAATAGATGAGTAATTTGATTATCTGTCTCTTTAGGGTTAATTTAAATTCATTTTTACTGGGAAACTATGTATTGTTACCAAGAGCAGTTAACAGCGAAAATATGTGTGTTTTGAAATGTAATTACTGATCACACCTAATAACTGATTTCAGTTCAGTCGTTTTAAGAAATGAAAAGAGCACCTACTTGCTATCATCATTTTTTAATATCCAGTAAAAGTCATTTTATTATAAAATATAGGATATCTTTTTTCTTTATTAAAAGTTCAAATAAATAATTAAGGACATTTTGTTAGGATACAAATTGGCTAATAGGTTGGAAAAATGTTTTAAAATCTGTTGCAATACCGTTGATATGACGAATAAGAGGACTGATAACTAATATGGTTGAAAGAGCTTTGGTAAGTGAGAAAATTAAACCTATTCAATATACCCTAGATGAAATGACCTCCTTTTGAAAGGACTGTTTTTGAATAAACAAGGTAATGCTGTAAATATATAAAGCATGAAAATTCATTTGAGGCCAGGACTTTATGTATTGGGAATTATGAAGCAAACCTTTTCCTAAACCCTTAAAACATAAAGACCTGATAAAATGGTTTCAAACTTTTTCTATGTTAAATTCGTTTACTGATTTTTTTGTTACTTGGTAGAACCAGATGCTGAAATAGCTTCATCTTCAAAGCCAGAAGAAGGTTTCTATGCTGACAGTTACAATCCCTTTAAAGATGACGATGCCCCAGAGTACTTGAACCCTTTTGATGAGCCAGATCCTGAGCCCGAAACATTTGTAACCATAAGAGATTCTCCTCCACAACCTGCAAAAAGGAAAAACGTCAGACCAGTGGATATGAGCAAATACCTCTATGCAGATACCTCCAAAGCTGAAGAGGAAGAGCTGGATGAGTAAGTATGATTCTTGATCTTTCAGCAATCTTGGAAGCATTAGTAGGATCCCTGGCTTAATCTTGAGGTGTATTGGGTTCAACCACGGTGATCCTTAATCACCTCCTCAGGACAGACTGATCTGCAGCTTAGCCACAGAAAGTCCCATACCCCCAAGTCATGCTGTTCAGCTGTACAGCTGAGTGTGATCAGCTAGGAAACTTTTCTTTGCCTCGTTGATAGCAAATTACTTGACAGGGAACAAGTCTGTGTTCCTTTTTGACACTTTGTGCCCTGCAGTTGCAAATGAGCTAAAAAGGAAGGTGCAACAGAGCTTGGTCCTTCCTGTCTTTTTGTCATTATTTCTTACCACATAAAATAATAAATTCTGTTAATGAGAATGGAAGGTCTTTTTAGATGGGTGCAGTATGTATAAAGGAAGAGCTTTGTGCAGTCTGCTTAGCACATTTTTGGGAGTCTCATAAAACTGCATCTCCATATGAGAAAGATAACACCATATATACTTTCTAAAGTTGTTTCTTTTATCCTAACCACACGTTAAACTTTTATAAACCAGCCTTGTATTATATACAGTATACAGTATACACTGCCTTGTATTATATACTGTATATATATTTTATATATATATATATATAATATACAGTATAAACTGCCTTGTATTATAGTAAAGGAGCCCAACAAGGAGTGAGAGCTTTTTGCAATAGCTGTGCAGCTTGAGAGGTTTGAAGGTATATACTTACTGCTTGTTCGTGGTTATTAGTCAGCAACCACACCACTGCTGAGACAGTTTATGGTTATTACACATGAGCAATTTTATAGACAACAACTGTAATTAACTTTTAGTTTTAAAGTACTTAATGAGATTTATCATGGCATGACATTTGCATTGCTTTAATATTTAATATTAATACAGGTGTCATATCATCATCTTCGTGTTTGCTCTGTTTATAGCTGTGTTCTAGGAAATTGAAGAATTCCCGTGCACTCTAATAGAAATGTATAAAGGACCCTGCGGGGTTTTTTCCTTTTCAAGTTCTGTGGCCATGGATTTGCTGATGTTGTTGTTTGTTCTGTGAAAAAATGGGCATTAGGGAATGATTTCTGTGCCAGCTCCATTCATCAGGGGACTGTCTGAACAAACAGCACTGGCTGCTGTATCTTCAGACCACAGTGCGATTGCACTGTCGATGGTCACAACAGGCATCCCTGATCGTTCACTGATTGGCGCAATCTGCAGGGAGAAATTATATGTATACTTTACACCTACAAAGATATGGGTATAGAGAACAGCAAAGACTGTGGAGAAGAGCAGAAGGAGCAAAAGCTACATGGATGGGCAGGTGAAGAACTGTCTATTTGATATTCATATTCTCATTTCCACACAAACAAATCTGTGCCAAAAGAGCTTGCAGCAGTGTCCTAAAGGGCAGCCTGTTTTTTCCTGTGAATGGGACTATAGATTTCACTAGCTCTTTGTTACAACAGCCTCCTTTTGATTTTCATGATCCTACTTGTTTTATTCTTTTTACAAGGGTTAAAAATTAAACTCCCTGTAGATGGATTCTACTTAAACATAAAGCTGGTCTATGATTTCATTTATGATGGCATCGTCCCATGGAAAGATGGAATGATAAGGCATCAAACAGCACTGTAAAATAGTTTTCTGCATCCATTTTTTTATACTCTGACCCCTAAATAGATTCCCCCCCCCCCAATGTCCTCACAAGTTACAGGAGTGTCATGTCATTGAGAAAGACATGGAGACAATTAAATATATTGTGTAGAAATGTGGCAAGGATAACCTTTGAATCTCTACACTATTCTGGAAGAAAAAATGTAATAATTCAGCTCCAGTTTAGGGATACCGGCCTAAATCACACCTGCAAGCACTATTATTCCGTGCCTCATGGCGCTAATTTCAAACTCTTCAGTAGGAAGTTTCTGCTAAGAGTATGTATGGTATGATGAGCACAAAAGGGAAGACTTTCAGTGGCAGTGCCAGTTAGTAGTATGTGTGTGCCCTAAATCATGAGGGTTTATGTCCAGATGCATTTTGTTTCTTAGCTAATGTGAATATTGATGCTTTTATTAGCTACATAAGTGGCTAATCGTTTTCCAAATTCTATTAAAGCTTAGGCTGTAGTGTCAATTTGTGGCAGAGTGTTCCACAAGGAAACAAGTTATTATATGAAATGTATTTCCTTTTATCGATTGTAAGTAAGTTACCTTTCAAATTTGTTACACAGTCCCTTCTGTTGGCTTATGAAAACAACAATTAGTAGTGTCTGATTTAACTACCATAAACCATTTGTTGTTTTATGTATCTCTAGCATATTCACCATTACTCGTTGCTTGTCTGAATTAAATGGCACTAACTTTTTCAATCTCTCTTCATACAGCAGTCTCTTCATGTCTGTAATCATTTTCATCGCACGTCTCTGGACCCTCTTATTTCTTCTACTATATATCTATTTTAAGATGTGTTGACTTGGCCTGAGCAGTGCACTCAAGACGAGGTTGAACAACTGAGTCATATCACGGCACTAAAACACTTCCATACTCTTTTCAACCTCTCTCCTAACATCTTCTCTTTTTTTGTTTTCATTCTTGTGTTTTGGTTTGAATTTTTCATCGTTTTTGACTACTGCTGGGCCAGGGCTTTCCCCAGGAGTGGCTGGAACCTGATAGATGGGAACCTGGTAGAAGGCTCCTGAAGGATGTTTTCCATCTCTCAGGAAATACAATGTATTTTATCCCTGCAACTTAAAGGTTTTGTTGGAGTTTGCTTAATGCACCGTGTGGCATTCTCCTCTTCTACTTTGGGTGGAGTGTGAGGCTGTGTCCTGGGAGTATGGACATGTTGCTTAAAGCCGGGACTCTGCTTGGTTTGCTTTGGCAAAGGGCTAGTTCTCATTCTGCCCTCTGAACTTGCACAAAGTGCCCCGAGATCTGAACCCTGGTTCCAGTTTTGTAACAAACTCTTTGTAATCTTGGAAAAGATACTTATCCTCACTGTGCCTCTGTGAAGGATTTATCTTAGGTAATTGGCTTAATTGAAACATGTTTCAGTAGCAGTTGTGAAGATAACGTAAGATTTCACAACATGCATAAGCAAAGCATAATCACAAGCATAGGCGTAATAAGGCATTGCATGGTGGAGATGGACTGAGATGTTCCATTGCATATATTCTTTTGTAAAACTACTGTCTCAGAACATATTTCCTCTGGCTAAATTCTCATATCTGGTGAGAGATAAGGAACACATTTTCCTTTTATTAGTTTGGGCATTGAAATATTGGGGTAAAATTCTGCTTGTGCCTTTTTTTTTTTAAATTTATCCATTAAAATCAAAATGTTAGGTAACTATTAGTAATGTTAAATCAAAATGTTAGGTAATGATTAATAAAGAATGAGTTGCTGTGCTAATTTGAGTTTAATTACTTGCAAATAGCACAGTTCACAGCTATTTTAAATATAATGCTTTCAACCTTAGTATTTCTGTTTGGTAATAATCTGTGCTTTTAACTCTGGCACCCTGATAGCTTTGTTTTTCCTCCTCAATAAAATGATGGTTTTTTTCAGTTAACCAGTAATGTGGATCCAAAGCATTTTTAATTTGGTCAGAATAAAACTTGCTTTTAGATATTACTTGGCTCTGTAGCGTCTTATCTCGTTAATCATTGCATGGGTTAGAATAATGTTTTCTGGTTGGAAAGACTATCTAGTTACCGTTGATTGAAGTTGACTGTTACAAAAGAAGCCACAAGCCACCGCACTGCCAGTGGCTGCTTAATGCTATGTCATCAGTCAGGGTCTTGTCTGGGTGTGTTGGGTGGTTTTTTGTTTTTTTTTAAATTTTATTTTGTGGTGGACAGTCTGGTATCTCTTTAGGTAAACCAGATGGATACCATCATTGAAGCAAAAAGCATGTGAACTAAGTTCAGAAAAGAGTGCAGCGATATTTTTCAGCTAAGGCTTTTTCCCACCAGACTTTTCCTGTGTTTTATTTCACACACAGCTGTGCGGAAGTCCTGGGACCAAACTTTGCTACATGTCCCTGACACCACTGACTTCAAAACCTGGATTTATAGTCTCTTCTCCTTGTGAGAACCAGCCGGGGGCTTTTGTCTGTGTCAGACTGAATTTTTCAGAAATCTTTTTTCAATATTCAGGTTTCTGAGAAGTTTGTAAGACCAGTTAAAAGAGGTGAAAACGGGAAGGTGAAAAACAACGTGCGTGTTCTGCCCATGATCAAAATGTGAAGGTTTAGCCTAGCTTGACAGCGAAACCTTCTTCAGGAAGAAAGCCAATAACCTGTCCCTTCATAGCACTTTCTTCTGATAAGTGTAGTACACTCCAGTTCTTTAGGATTACACGTGCAGCAGAGAGACTTTTAGAGCATAAGTATTTAAAATATGTCTCTTTGAACCTTTTTTACTCTTGTTGATATGAATCTTTTTCTCACAGCAAATTCACATTAGTGCCTTACAGACACGCTTGGCTAATTCGGAGCAAGGCCGCACAGGTCGCTTCGCCGCAAAACGTCCCGCGCCTCTTGGCTCTCCGTGGAGCACGAACGAACCCTTTGGGCTCTCCTATAGTGCGTACTGCTCTTCCCCCTTTAGCTCGTTTATCTTTATTTTCACCTCCCTTTGAACTTGCCAGCTAGGCTGGCGGCGAAATTAGAGGTCCTGACGATGCCCTGGGCGTTCTCTGCGGCAGCCTGAATGTCCTCCTTTCTCTGCTGCCTCGCGTGCAGGAAAACACCCGTCCGCTGCCATGGACCTCCTTGGGGCGATGCCGCCCTTAGCTCCCAGGGCGCTGGGGGCTTCACGGGTGATGGGCAGCAAAGTGGGAACACCTGAACGTTGCCCTCAGTCAGCAGAAGAGTTATTTTAGCGTCTTTCCTTTCACTTCAGTATCTAGATTTGGCTCTCTCTCTCTCTCTCTAATAAGCAGTGGCAGGTTCTCAGAAAAGTCTGGAGGTTTTATGCCAGGCTTTCTCTTACGCAGTTCGTTGGGCTTTGCCTTTCAGCAGCGGGCTCATTTTCTGCAGCGTGACATATTAATTGCTTGCCTCTACTCAGTGAATAGAGGACAGGGGCAAACTGCATTAAAATGAATTCTAAAATTGCTCCATGAGACTGAAGGAAATATTTTAATACTTAAAGTATACAAAACTGAAAAATGGGTAGTGTTGTATGAAAGGAAACCGGAGGAATAGCTGATCTTTTCATTTGGGCCCAAGTTTTACTGTCATAGTGGTTTAAAAACAGTGTGTACTAGGTTCCCTCTCTTATCCTGAGAGGAAATTCGTAAATGGATGTAGCCAGATAGGCTCTTGCCCCATGTTGTACGTGTTACTGTTTCCACCTAGAACTGAATTCAAGGGCCTGAGTGCAGTTGTTCTGCTTATTTACACTTTATACAGTTGCATGTAGCCGGGTCTTTGGGAGTTGCAGTGACTTCATGGCATAAACATAGTTCAACAGACATATGATAAATACATCTTGCAGGGAAAGCATGGAATAGAAAGGGATGAATTAACCGATCAGATAGTTTTGTAAGTAACAGTCCATTTTCAGGACAGATTGGAAAACGTGAAAAATGAAGTTCATAAATAAATCATTTTGGCACAAAGAAGGTTCCCGTAAGCATCCTTAGCAGGATATAAAATTTCTGTCTTTTTTAAATGCACGGTATAAGCCATTATGCTACATACAGCAGGTATTAACTGGTGGTATCAAACTAATAGATAAAATTTAAAAAAGCTGAGAAAGTATTCATTTAGGGTGAAGCAAATGTGGAGCTGGAATGTGAATGCCAGAGTTAAGAATGATAAGTCTTTGGAGTACATCCATTTTAGAAGATGTTTGCTATGTTTCTTAAAAGCTGTTAAGTAATAAAAAGCGCTTTCAAATAAGACAGATTACAGCTACTGGTATCTGTAGAGAGGTGGTTGTTTTCTTAACGCTGTTCTCTTATCCAAAGGGTGTTTTGAAATGATTATTTGCTGCAGAGATTAAAATATGCCTGATAAGAATTGCAGACCTACTGAGGCCAAAATTTTCAGGCTCGGATTGCCTGGAGGGAGGCTTCTAAAGCTGTGTTTAAGTATGCAAGTAAAAGTGGCCTGATTCTCAGCATTTGTTTATGCCACTGCCAGCAGCTTCACTCATATCTGTTGATCTTGAGCACATCTGTAAATCAGATCACTCTTACTTAGGTAGCCTGGTATATTTGAAGAGTTAGCTTTATGTAATTTATAACATTTTTATAACATTTTATAATTTTTAAAATAAAATTTTAACAATTCTGCCCCAATATGGTTTTAACTATGGTAGCTCACTTTTCAAACATATGAAAAAGTAGCATTTCAAAGCATGTAAAAGCGAAATATTTTCTTATATGGAGTAATAAATGCATCTTTGTCATCAGCTCCTCTAAACAGCACTGTTTTCATTTTGAGTTCTGAGTTTGAGTTCTTTGATAGCAAAGAAATATGTTTCCCTTCTTTTAATTAGATCAAATCCATTTTATGAACCAAAATCAAGCCCTGCTTTAATTAAAGCTGCTCCGCTGCAAGAACCAGAGAAGATGAAAAGAAAGGCTCCTGAACCACCAAACCTCTTGCCAAAGACAGAGACAGGAATGAGTGAGAACATGTCAGCTATTCCGGCATCGAAGGAGCTTTCTTCTTCTCCCAAGGTAGGTTTTTCATACCAAAATTTTGTCTTTATTATTAAAGCTACCATTATGTGTATTGTAGACATCCTGTTTATTTCTGCAGGCCTTCTTAAAAGCTTTGCTTCTACTTAATAAGGTGTCGGCTCATCTCTATTCACTTACGGGTTCATAGGGAGAGAGCAGCAGTAGGAGCTCGTATTTTTTCTTTAAGGATTTAATGACAACAGTATCAGCAACTGCAGTGTCAAAGAAAAGAGTCTTCTAGTAACAAATGTTACAGGACAGCTGGATATACTATTGAGAAGGAAGAAAATCACGTTGAACAATACTTTGTCTTGATCTATTGTAATGTCACTAAGCCTTGCACCCGTTGAAGAGCCTGTCTCCACATTTCTGTCATAAATCTGGGTTTTAAGAGCTTAGTACTTGATACTGTTTATTTGTATTAGGCTTTATATTTGTCCAGTTACATAGTTATGTGGAAGTACTTTTAAAAAAGTCACAGCCTACTTTAAATCGGATTAATAGTTTTTTAGGAATGTCCAGACTAAGCATATATATATATATATGTACATACATCTGTTTCTCAAACTGAAAATATGGATTAACTTTCGTTGAAGGGGGCAATGTGCAGAGCAGGTATTTCAGGATGCAACAGCTCACTTCCGTCAGTATGAATTGCAACGTCAGTGTTTCAGCAGTTAGCACCCCTTGTGCATCTTTACACAAATCAAGCATTTAATGGTGTGTGTTAATGAGACCTTTTCAAAAACAAATCTGGTGCATGTTTACTGCTCGTTTTTATGGATAGGAAGCTCAGGACAGAAAGCTTCCTTTCCAGCACATCTCTCCCAACTTATGTGTATTATCATCTGTTTTGCCTTGAATTGGTGCTGCCATACATTAATTTAAGAAATGAATGAAGCTACTTGTCATACTTACCATTTTGTTGCTTAATTAGTGAGAGGGATTGCTGACATGTCCTTGTCCCTCCGGGCTCTGACCTTACTGACATCCTAGCATTCAGGGTAAAGAGTCTGAGACCAGAAATTTAATCTGTGTCTCCTCATAGCAAAATAAAACAACACTGAGAAGTCCACAGGCACAATTCACAGGTTATTCTTAAAAGCAAAGCCACAACTAGAGAAATATTAAATCAAAGTATAGCAGTTTTATAACACACTGAGATGGGACTGCATCCCATTTGCCAGGGTTTCTGTTTGAAGAATTTTGCCTATTACTTGATTTCTGGTGGAGTCTGGTCCTCAGGTCAAAGCAAAGTGGCCAAGGTAAAAAAAAAAAAAAAAAAAAAAAAAAAAAAAAAAAATCTGGTATTACCAAGCAGAGAAAAGACATCTGTATAAGAGCTTTGGGACAGATCTTATCCGCTCATCTGATGGAGGTTGTGCCCTCTTCGCTCGTTGTTTGAGTGTTTATTTTATGGATCTGCATCCGAGGAAATACATCTCACTGCTTTATTTCATGCCTTTGTGGTGCTGAAATAACTTATTACTGCTGGGTTAGGTTGCTGCTGGTTTGCTCTACCCCAGACTAAGTTCTAGGTTGTCTGGAAGCTGGAATTGATTAAGAAAAGGTGCAGGATCCAGCTTGCTGCGAAGAGTGTGTTGCTGGGAACATGGGCGAGTAGGCCCTGCTGTTATGCAGGGTGGTAGTTTCCTAATCCTTTGGCGCGTGCCGACTTGCAGCCCACCTCGCTGCCCCAGAATCTCAGTCTTTTACAGGCTTTTGGAGGATGCGAGACCGTTAAGGAAGGTTCCAAAGCAGGTACTACACCCTGGTTTATTATATTACAGCTAGAGTGGAAGGTTTAGCTGACGGGTTGTATTAAAATACTGTATGACCGCTTGCCATTCTGAAAGTGTGGTCTCTGCTGTGTTTGAACTGTTTTGTTCTAAGCTGATCTAATAACTTTAGTTCGAAAGCAGTTTACTTGGAATGATTCCTGAAGTTCAGAAAACTACTGCCTTTTTAAAAGAAAGGAAAATCAAACAATTTCCTCACGCTGTAATACAAAATAGCGCTGAGATAGGGCTTGGGCTGTTGGCACAGCTTGTTTGTTTATTACTCAATAACAGTGATAATGTTTAGCAACTCTGAAAAACCTCCCGTCAAAGGGTATGGGCACTATGCAAACATTAACTCAGCACACGCCCTTACGTGGGGGCAAGAGTCCCATGAGGGTAAACTTAGGTAAATGGAGGTTAAGTAACTAAATGTACTAAGTGATCTGTCCAGGTTTTCTGGGCACAGAAAGCCTTTGAGAGAACTATGGGCAAAACCCACATGTCCTGGCATGTTCTAGACCCTGTCTTGGTTATCATCATAGCAACTGGTTGCAGAACACAAATGCTAGTCCTTGGACTACCTGAACAGAGCGTTATTATTAGAACTTCAGAGCTTCCCAAGAGCTGAAGGAAAAAGGCTCCAAAAATGCTGCTGCAAATTTTTGAGATATTCGGAGATCATTTTTCCTTACTGTGCTGATGATGTTTATCACATTCCCTGTACGCAGAAAATAAAAATGCTGTCAGTGCCATTTATTAATATTGGTAGGTCTGAAAGATTATAAGATGGAAATTGCTCTTGAAAAGATTATTTGATACATGACAGATTCCTGCTCAAGATACAGGTTTCAAATACTTGAAATTGTGTTAGTCTACAAAATAACAGTTGAGTTTGAAAACAATAGTGTAGTTCTTAGCCACATAAATACAGATTTAAAAGTAGGGCAAGGAAGGATGATACTTCCCTAAGTATACACCCAAAAAACAAATCCAGCGGGTATGGCTGGACACCAAAGCTACTTCATTCAGTATTCAGCTACGATGAGCCTTCTAGCATTGGCACCCAGGATATAGGAACACTTTCACAGAAATCCAGTTGTGCTTGCTGTTGAAACATCGTAGCCTGAATCCAGCACTTTACCATTACCCAAGTAGTGGTAGAAGGTGTTTCTAGCCTGAGGGATGTCTGACTTTCTGGCTTCCCACGCATGCCTTTTTTTTTTTTTTTTGTATTTTTTCTTAATATATAACAGCAATGTTTGTGGTAATGAAAGAGAAGAATAAAACAATGAATTTTTAGCAGTCAGCAGTCTTGAACATGTCTCATTTGAGGATAGGCTTAAGCTAATGCATCTACATGGATTGCAAGAGCCATTTTTCTAAGGGAGTTTTATGATCTAAAAACTGAATATGAGTGCTAGATTTCTCTGGAATCATATCCACATTTAATTACCCCTATAGACACCATTGCAAATCAGGCTCCCTCTAGTTCTTTTGTTCAGAGATGTATGTTGTGCAGGATAATTCTGTGTAAAAATTTCGTATAAAACTAGGCAGAACATTCCAGAAAACATGTTCTTATCTGGTGGTATTTAGCATTATGTCTGGTATCTCCAGGATAAAGAGGGTACTTCAGGCTAGAGTCATCAGTTGATATTAATTTTCAAGAATTCAACAATCAGTGAAGATAGAATGTGATACCAATAAATGGACATTAACTTCAGTAGCCATGAAAATGGTAGAAGTAGAATTTGAAGCAAAATCTAGATGTTTTGGGGAGACTGACATGAAAACTTACCGTCCAAACAATTATAGGTGATTGTTGGACAGAAAGATGAGTAGTTATGTCAAATATGGACAGTATTTAACCTTTATTTTTTTTTCCTTGAAATGCTTGTTCTCAAGCATATAGAGTACATGTGCCTGAAGCTGAAGGGTATCTGGCAATCCCTGCGAGCAGCCAAGACAGACCCATTCTCTCTGAGATACAGGTCTAGAATAATGATACCAATGATAGTGAGAGCCATCACAGTATCTTCCACTCCTCCAGGGCTTGCCGTTAGCCCTTTTCCTTTCCAAAGACATTGCCTTGCTTGGAGCCTCCTTACTGTTCCATAACAAAATTCAGATGTGAGAAAAGAGTGCCAACGAAGCTGTTTCTGCCTGCCCCAAACTTGAGGGGTTTAGTCTACTTTAGATTGGCTGAGGCCATGAGGACTAGTGTAAGTTTAGGGTCTTGCCCCTTGCATATTAATTCTGCACAGGGGACACCTCTGCTTCTCCAACTGCTGTAAGATCATCCCACTGGCTGGCTTCTCAGCTGTTTCCACCATACCCCTCTCTATGCACTGCTCACCTTACCTATTTCAAGTATCTACCTTGCACTGCTTCCCTGAGCAATCAGTTAACAGGAGTAGCAAACTCTTTCTAGGCCTCCTTAATGACTTACCATTGAAGAGGCCCTTCTGATGACCCAGTGATCCCCATATAATCCTTCTTGGTGAGAAGGGAGCAGTTATTCCTCACAGATGAGGCAGTGTCAAGCTCTCCATAAAGATCTAGCCAGCTCTTGGCCAATAGTATTAGCTCAGCATTTGCCATATCTGGGTTGGGAGGAAGTTTTGCTTCCAAATATATTACATACGTGTATTTCCTAAAGGAATACCTTAATTTTTCCTGTATTCCCTCCATGTTTTCTGTAAACCAATTTGAGTCATCAGAGAAAGCCTAAAAATTCAAATTTTTGAAAGCCTCGAATTACCACACAGTTAATCGTCTTAAATGGCCTTGAAGACTATGATGTACTATCTCTATTTAGACAAGTCTGAAAAACAAACTGTGAAGCTGTAAGTAAGCTCTGCAGTCATCAATCTGCTACAGTGCTGCCATGCCAAACTGAAGTGTTGTTGGGCTTGTTACCATCATACATATCCTACTCTTCTTGACATGGTTGGATTACAAGGTTCTGTCTTTCACAGAGGTGACAGAGACTTTAAATTTCTTCTGCTTGCGCTTGACTTTTGGGGAAAAGTTGAACAACTTCGGAGTTCAAAAGGTGTACTTACGTCAGTGGTTCCCTTTTGTCAGAGCAGTGCATAGCATGCATGTCTGCATCCATCCTTTCTTTAGTTGATTAAAAAATATGCATACCATTCAACTGGAAAATGTGGTCACAGTGTCTGTTATCATTGCTGGGTTATGTTGAGTTTATTGGAAACAAGATCCAGGTGTCACTCCAGAAGTCAGCAACTGTGTCTGTAGTAGAGAAGCTGAAGCCATGTATTTCTGCAAAATCATGAGTTTTACTGCCTCTGTTAGAATGAGGGAGGAGGAATGCTACTGTGTTTACATGGGAGGTGATGAATTATTTACTAGGCCACAGGAGGAAACATAATCACCATCATGCCTAGAACAGTTATTTTTAAGTGTTAAAATAGCTCTTGCGCTGGCTTGGTGTTACTCATTCATTCTTTGGAAGGATAGCATATGCCTTTCCCTTCGGGAAACCATTCTTCAGAAAGGCTTTTCCTGTTACATGGTGATTTCGGCTTGTTGCCTGATTGCAACTAAGGCCCGGAACCCATTGAAGGCTTGTGAATGTGAAGTCTTCAGGTTTCTGGATACTACTATTGTCATTAAGCTACTGAAGGTCAGTAATTATGCTACATTTGGTGGATCCAGCTTGTTCTCACATGTCCTTTCTTCAGTGTCCAGGGTCTGGAAACCTGTGTTCGTTGATGCTAGGCACATGGTTTGCAGAGTGGTTACTGCAGGTGCATCAGACTAGTTGCCAGCCTGGACTTGGTGGCTCACAGAGAGTGCTCTCTCACAGTTTTCTATTGGGTTCTCTGCAATATCCCAGTAGATAAAAAGTCTGCACTCCAATCTTCCTAATAATTTTGATGGTAAATGATCTTGTAAAAAACCACAGAATTGCTATCAGACCACAAGGACACTTTTTGAATCTGCCCTGGGTCTGCTTAGCTGGTTTTTGAGTTACGCTCAGCAATTGGTGAAAGTATGTAACACCAGGACAGGGTGATAAGTAGGCTTAAGTCTGTCATATTAATGTATACACCATTGTCACCATTGTGAAAGTCACGGTGTTATTGATAGTCATGAAAACATATTTTGGTGCTTGTAGACAAGAACTTTGATGGCCTTTTATGTTGGCAGGAAAGGAGAAAACACATTCACATAATAACCCAAAGCCAATAACAACATTTATGGTTGTCAGTGTTGTTGTCTAAGGTCTCTCTTTTTTAAACTGATAGAAATGTTTTACATGTCCAGTGATAGTCTACGCCCTCATGCCAGGCAAGCTCTCTGGTTTAAGCTCTGCTGAAACATGTAGGAAAAGTGATGTGCTGTAATTAGAAATACGTATTTTTTTTCCTGCATCATGTGTAATAACCCATCTCCATCATGTATCCTTTGTAATTCATTGTGTATCTGCTATGCTTTTCAGTTCAGGCTGTTTCAGAAAGTGATTTCTGTCTGATAGGCAGTTTATCCTTCACACTGGCAGGCATGATAGCATGCAAGAATCACTTCCTTGTGAAAGAAGAGGAGTTCTCAGACACTTTTCAAGGGGAGAAGAAGAAACCTGGAGTTCAAGGCAGAATAAATGCTTAGACAAAGATAAAATGTGAGACTGTTAGTGAGTTTAGTGGAAGAGGAGTGCAATAACACTCCGTACAGTGCCGGGTGCTACTCTCCAAGATTTCACAGGTGCCATAGTCTCAAGTTGCTTGTTTTTTCTATTTGTATTTACTTCAGCTTTATGAACCTTATGTGATGCAACAGTAGGAAGGGCTCATTTTAAAACGCAGGTGGGCAAATCAGTACGAGGTGCAGTAATGCTGCCAAGCGGAGGAATTATATTAAACTGCGGTAGAATGGTAGATGAAGGAGATCACTCATTGTCTCTCAGTATCAAAAATATCTCAATTGTCCATTCACATCAGAACTCCCTGGCTTTCTGGAACATGTTCTTTAATGATTTTGCTCCTTTCCAGCTTCACATTAGCTGCAAAGGAATCGTGCAGCTCATTTGCATGAGAAGATCTTTGTCGCTTCCTCTGTAGATAGATAGCTCATCCAGCCCAAGGAAGACTCAGGAGGTAGTGGACAGAATTTTAAGATATCTACTGTTATGAGCTTGTGCAGAAAAGACACTTTGAGAAAATCTGTCTTAGCATGCAGCCCTGAGAAAATTTATCTTTTAATAGGAGGAAGGACAAGCCACACACATAATGTGAGCAGAGAGGTAGTGAGATAATCATACTGAAGCATAGACAATTCATTAAACTTGCAGCTTTTCAAGTGTTAAGTAATAAAAGAGGCTCCCTTTTTTTATACAGTACTTAAACAATCTCGTATTACAGTTTGCGTGACTTTTAAATGGTGTTCGTCAACTTAACTATCTACATGCTTTTTGTGCATTCTCTACCATTAACTAATGTCTGGACTTGTAACAACTTTGTTAGAATATGTACTAGAATAAGAAATCAGCTGTTGTCCTCTTCTCTTTCAAATATAAGATAGTATTTTTCCATATTGCTGAAGGTCAGTACAGGCTAAGGAATCTCTTCCTGTTGTCCTCAACTAATGCATGCTTCAGGGTTTGGATTTACTGCGCTGTCTTCAGTCCCTGTCCCAGCTTCTCACATTCCAACCTTCCCTGCCCTGCCTTGTGCCAGTGCCAATACCGCCTGGGAGTTACGTGAGTACCAGGAGCAGGAACACAGCATCGACGTGGGAATGAAGCAGGACAGTCCTTTCCAGCAGCAGCACAGGGTTTCGCTGGTTGTGAAACATATGCTTAGCATCTAGGTGGTGTGCTGGTTTGGGGAATTTGTGTGTGTCAAATGATTTGTTAACAAGTGGGCAGTGATGCAATATGCCATTTCAAATTATCAGATAGCTAAATATTACAACTTCTGGGTACTATTTCTTATGCTTTCGTTTCACTGTTGACCAGAATGTTCACTAATTTCTCTAAAATGGGAAAAACTTTATTCACCCATGTGTACACACATGCCACATTTTATATATATATATATATATATATACACACACACATACACACACACGTACATATATTTGTAAATTTTTTTATTCAAATTATTTCAGGTCTTAGCTGTAGTTCATATTTGGAAAAACTGTTGAAGGGAAAGAATCTAAAATTAGTGCAATCTGAGGATCTAAAAATCGACTGTAAGTGTGGAGTATTAAAAAAAGTTTATTTTACGAAAGCACAAATTGCATATTTCTGGGGAAAATGGATTTTCATTCCATGGTATTCTTCAATCTGCTTTTTTCTCTTGAAACCATGATGATTGGGGAGATGAGTGTATCCCTCAGTGATAATACAGCATTAAAAATGGGCAAACAAATAGAACAAATGTAGTGTATACTGTGGAGAAATTGTGGAGTGTTTCAATAATACGCAAGAGCAGTGAGTACTTTTATTGACTGCTTCTGTGAGTAAGAGTTCCCAGGACTGGACCCTAATACAGCGGATCCCCTTCTGGGATTGAATCACCAAACCATCTCAGATACCTTATTCCTAGAGGTGTCTGCTTCTCTCCCTTGACTGCAAATAGAGCTTAGATAGCTTAGACTTGGCCAACTCATTTAAAGTTGGAGAGATGAATTACCTCTAAATGTTTACAGACTGTTGCATATATGACCTACAGAATAGAACTATGGTAGGACAGAAAAAAAGGAAACTATCGCAAAAGCCATTTCTGCCTTCAACATGCAGGCATGACTGCACATGAAAAGGAGTTGTGGATATAGAGGAGTAAGCACATTGCTGGGGAAAATGAAGAGCCTCTGTTCTCCCTTTTTAATTAGAAATGTTGTAAAACTTGGTGTAAAAAATGGTGAGTAACATAGGGCAACCTAACCATGAGCAGTCACAAAAGAGGCTAGCAGAAGTGACAACTTTTTACTGTCTCTTAGGACCCAAGGGAATGTGCAAGGTACTGTATGGATGTGTCTGAAAGGCTCCCGCTTTCATGCATTGCTTTTTACTTGCCTGTTGTTTCCTTAGACTACCAAAGTGATGAACAGGCAAATTCTTTCTCAGCTGAGCATTGCTTGTTTTACCCGTTTTGTTTTACTGTAGCAGTTGTCAATGTTGATAATGTATTGGATTTAGTTTCTTCATAACCTTGCTTGATTTCTCCCTTCTCTTCCCAGGTGGCTTTATGAATGTATTATAATAAATTGGTGGTGGGTGTTGTCTGTTTTCTTCTTATTATTCCCATGATTGGTGCCAAAAGGAATCAGTTTGCATATATCAGAAGTATAGATGAAACCCTTCCTTGTTCCATCTGCTGCTTTCTGCCTTTCCAACAGAAGTATTTTATATCCATTTTTGCGTAACAAACCAGTTGTGTACCACTGTCAGAAAGATTTAGATACTGTCCTGTAGTGTCATGGACCTGGTATTATCTCTAGGAGAGATGCTTCCTTCTGAATTTCAGGTTCAAGTGATCTACACATGTTCCTGTAGCTAGAGCCCTGCATGGGTTTGGAGACTCCCTCCAGCCTCGACCCCTCACTTCTCACCTTATCCCTTTTCTGAGCACAAGTATCAGGAAACCAACATATTATCTGAATGGAAACACATCATCGCGTGCAGGTTTTTCTGCATGACTCATGCAGCACCGTGTACGTTGTTAGGCAGGGAACTAGTCCAGGTTGTGCACTGTGCGAGACAAGGGCAAGCTGAATGGCACAGACTTCTCCGACAGTTAAGGCATCCGAATGCTGTCCAGGAGCAGTGGATATTATCAGTTCCTCTGTCATGAACTCGTTGTGTGGTGCTAAGCTAATCTCTTGAATCAGATTTTAGACAGCAGTGTTGTTTTTTTTTGTTTTTGTTTTTGGTGTTGGTGGTTTTTTTTAAGTTCCCAGCTTGGTAGAATTATGATAAATTTGCAAAGCTACTGGCTAAACTCAAGTGCAGTGCAGCTTAGAGAGAGTTGTGGTTTGTAGCATATGAGGTGTCATAAAACAATCAGTTCTCTGTAAAGGCAGGTGTTAGGTGGCTCAAACTGAGTACGCAAAAGCAACAGCAATAATTTGGAGTTGTCTTTTCTCTGGACCTCGCTTTTTCTTCTGTTAAATGGACTGCTACCCCACAAGGATGTCTGGAAGATTAAATATTTAATCTTCTAGATTAAAATACCGTGAAGATGAACACTACAGAAAAGCCCTTTGATGAGATTAATGATACCTTGTCCAGTTCAAGGTCCAGAGACTGTGCAGCAGGTGAAGCATGAGGACAACTAGTAATAAGGACAAATAGGAATATTGGGTATTCCTATTCAGTGAGATTGTTCGTTGTGTGCTCTGAATGAGGTAGAAGTCTAGGAGAAGAAGTGACCTTAAAGATAGTATCATAATGCAAATGTAAAAGCCTGCTAATTAACATTGAATATGTAACCCTAATTTTGTAATTTCCCAACTTCTGAACACTTGATGTGGCAACTTTAAGTGCTGCTACTTAAGTATTTCAGTGTTTCTTCTTTGGATCCTCATCAGCAGTGGGTATGCAGATACCAGTTCTCCACGGCTGTCCTAGAAAAATCTTTTGAATTGTAAATTAATATACATAAATTGCAGAATGATAAATGCTTGGTTCCTTCTGTCATCTTCATAATTGCTCTTTAAGGTATTTCTGCATTATTGGTGCAATCTAGCTCCTATTGAAATGGATGGAAACCTTGTTAGTGCCTGCAGCAATTCTGGATTGGACCAGCTAGCACCCCTGCAAAATGCATGTGCAAATAATGTTTGGTAATTTAACCAGTGTTATGACATTCAAAGACTCGCTTTTCAGATTTTTGTATTTAACTTGCGTTTACAAATCACAATACTCGCATCTGTCCTCTTTGTAAAGTATTACTTCATTTTTTGTGGAAAAATGTGCCTTCTAGATAGGTAGTGGCTATATTCTTATATGTTTTATTTTGTCTTGGAAGTTTTTACAAAGTGTATACCATTTTGTGGAAAGCAAAACTACCTCTGGCCCCTGATGGTGGCACCTGGCAAAGCCGACGCACACACAGCTTACTGTGTGCTGAAGCAAAGGGCAATACTGCTGCTCGGCATTCCTAAAACGGAAAATTATTTCGTATTTTATTCCCCCCAAAATGAGACTAATGCTAAAATCGCTTTGATATTTTCCTTGTACATACCTATAGTGATTTGTATGAACCTTAGAAGTCCCTTGAATGAGTCTCACTTGCCCAGCAGTCTGTCTGACCAACAGCTGCCCTCAGCGAGGCGATTGGACGAGACATACGGGTCCTGGGACGGGAACGGCTCTGCAGCTGCTGGAGCCCGTGAAGGACGGCCGGTCACGTGTGCTCACTCCGAATGAGACCCTTGCAGGGATGCCCACCCTGCCTCTTTTGGGGCACCCAGCTGCAACTGCCTACGTTAGGAGGCGAATCCATGGAGACTCCCTGTGTGGTCCTGGAACGAGGGCTCTCCAGAGGGAGAGCCGGGAGTGTGAGCTGCTCCCTGAAATTGGTCCTTTCAGTATCCCTAAGATGCCCAAATGTGAGGGAAAAGTTAGTGAGTGCTGGGAGCACTGAAGTTTCTCGAGCCCCGATGCTTCTCCACGTCTGGGTTTTCTTGGGGAGCGTGAGCCGGATTAGGTGTGACCGCCGTGGGCTGGGTGAGGCAGCCGTCGCGGGACGCAGCATGTGAAACCTGGCCGCGGTAGGGTAGCGCGGAGTGGAACCTGTGCGAACTTCTGGGATACGTGATCCGAAAATCCTTATCCCTGAGGAGGCCCTTTGATTTGGTTTCCTTTAATTCCTTTGCCTTTGCTGCTCCGGTGGAAGGGCCGGTGATGCAGAAGGAGGGAGGGAAGTGGGCCCAAGGTTGCATGGCAGGCCAGTAGGTGGCTCCTTTTGTATGTGTCTAAGGAGATACAGGTTCCTGCCATTTATTTTAGCCTTTTCAAAGGATGTAAAAGGCTTTGAGTCGCGTGCATGGGGTCACAGGCTATAACTCTTGTTTAGTTCAAGCTTTGTTTTTTAAAAGGTAAAAGAGAGAGGGAACATTTTTCATCCAGTAAGAAATTTTTTAAACCTTCATCAAAACAAAAATCCTCAACATCATTATAACAAAAATCTAATAAACCATATCCTTTTTCCCTAGTATTAGTGCACCTTTTCATTAGTCTCCCAAGCAAGAAACACAGCGCGACCGACTCTGAAGTTGAGAACTTTATTCTTTCCAGTGCTCCTTTGCAATTACCGAGGAGCTCGGTACGGTTTGAACGAGCTGGTGTTATTGCAGCATTTGACTTCTTGCTGTTACATCAGGTTTCGTTGTGGACCGTTGAAGTCTGCAGCACATTCGAAGCTGGTTTAGGCCCACAGCAAAGCATTCTGTTAAGGAAGGCGGCTAACAATAGTCTGTTTGCCCCGGTGGCCCGAAGGCTGGGTTTGGTTCCTCTTGGTTGGCAAGCACCTCCGCTTGGAAATAAGCATGTATGAATAAATATTCCTTTCCTTCTGTCATGATGAGTTATGGCCATATTACAAAAATAATTATCTTCACTTCATAAATCAGCCTGATAGTTAACTTTGGTTTAGTTACTAATTCAGTGTTCCTGCTAATCTGTCTTTGTTTTGGTCAGATACTTGTGCATAAGAATAAATCACGGTTATGAGCCAGAATGCTTGTATTTTTTTGTTGCTAGGGAAGAAAAAATGAGTCTTAGAACATAATAGACAGCTTCTATGAGCAAAGCTACAGTACAGCGATGGCCCTAAAATGAGGTGTCTGTGTTATCCATGCTACCCTGCTTTGGAAAAGATTTTCAAGGCAGAATTTTGCCTCGTTTATTTAAGATAGTGACCCTTGTTAGTTTTAGATGGGCTAGTTAATTAAATAGGGTGGATTTGTGAAGCCAGATAAACCAAGAGGTAAAAAGCAGGAGGAACGAGGGAGCCATATATGCCGGAAGCTAAGCCCTAGGGGCTGCGGAACGGTCAAATATTGCACGTTTTTGTACGTTGTTTGCATCCTCGCTAGCAAATACGAGTTAAGTGCGGGTCTTTTTAAGTAGAAAGAATCAAGCCAGTTAGAGGGAAACTGTTGTATTCCTGAGATGCTCGGAGAAATATGTTACCAATTCATATTGCAACACAGCTCTGAGGACTAGGAGCCTGCATAATAAACCAAGTACTTCTGAGATAGTGCCGGCACACTAGCTGCATGTTCTACAACAGCATTTTTTAGCCATGTTCAACAGTGTGCTTGCTATCGCGCCTCCATTTGTTGAATTCAGGATGACCTTTGCATGAATAAAGTCAAATAGGATTAAGGCAGGAATTTTCAACAATGGGAAAGAGCAACAGATGTAGCCGACTTTGAACGTGGGAGGATTGTTGATGCACGGTTGCCTAAAGGGAGTGTCTGCGGTGACAAAAAAGGGGGGGGGAAAACAACAATTTCCTAAAAAATTAACTCCGTAAAAGAAAATAAATAGAAAACGATCCAAAGGCATTGAGCGATCCCAGGTTTTTATTGACATCAAGCTGCCCATATTTTTTGAATCACTGCATCCTTTTAAATGCTTTTTCTTACTCTTTCAGAAGAACTGTCTGTTCTGTGTGACTATCACTATGTGAGCTATCTGTTTTTAATGTATAAAGTGTTTTAGATCCGCATTTTTTCCTGAGTTATTTTAATGTACATAGGTAGAATATTGGGAGAAGGAGATATTGTTTCTCTGGAGAAAGTCATTCGAGTGCAAGATCCAAATCCTCCTAATATTTAATTTGATTTGTCCTATGTAGAAGCGTATAGATGGATCTCAAAATGAATACAGTGCATGCACTCTTCATAGAGACTGCTGTAGAAGGAAGAAAAGATTAACAACTTATATAAAGCAAGAACTCTTTCCGATTTATAATTTTTAAGCAGTTTTATACTTCATATGCCTGTTAGATAAACTGAATTTGTTTTCATCTTGATTAAAAATAGAACAGTGCACATGTTTTTTCTTGGAAGGTTTAGTAAAATATTTTTATACTTTATAGAAATATTTGGTTACTGTTTTTAAATACAACCAATTCTTCGAAATCCACTGGGTTTCGTTATTGACAAGAGCTGTTTTGCTGTTTAGTAGATAGTTGTGTTAATCCCTAAATGATACTTCATAGTTTGTAGTGATGAATAATGCACAAATTTTAAATATATTCCATATGTATAATTCAGACAAATCAGCTTTGAGAAACATGCATGAGAAAAAGGTTTTAAAGTGTGAATGAAATCATGTGCTTTAGCTCAGTGAAAGGGTTTTCAAGGAGCTAGCTAGGAACCAAAGAAATTAATGAAATCATGTCGTAAATGTTAGGAAAAATAATGGCGAACTTAAATTTTACAGTTGATCTTTTAATATATTAGGAGCTTCTTTAAACACCCACTGATTAAATGCCTACGTTACACTTTAAAGAGAACTATGCTGTTGAGAGGGCAGTCTCTCTCTGTGGAAAAATCATTTGGATTCAGAGGACATAACTTGGTAAAACAGCTACGAATACAGCTTGTTCTGCTTCTTCCCATGCTCTTGTAGAGCAGAAGGTTTGGGGACAAGCTGTGGGCTTGTCCTGTAGCTTACTGTGAGCACTGTAACAGAGATCTCCCATCCCCCCAAAAGGAGACTCTTTCAACAGACATTGAAAAGAAAGAAAAAAGTCACCTGGCATTGAAAATCTTGAAGAACACAGCTCTAAGTGCTGGATAGTTAGTATTTTTCGTACCTTAGTGAAGTTGCTCTGATGTTTAATTTTAAGCCTATATAATGAACAACAACTTAATATGCATGCCTAGGTTCTTCAGCATCAAAAGCAGAAAACTCTGCCATTGGAATTAAGTGGATTTGTGCCCACTTTAGCAGCAGAAAGTTGCCTTTATTCTCCTGTGGGCTCGTTGCAGGGACAGACATTGTCCTATGCGTTGAGCACACAGATGCGTATGCAATTACTGGCCTCGATTGTGCATGCGCAGCTGTGTGCTGTCATCTTCACAGGAGCGAACACTTGCAAATACATTTTGAAATAACAGTTGGATGGCAACTCTTCAACACCTGGCTTTTGGTATGCATGCATGAGACTTCATACAGAGTCCTCAGAAGCCAACAAAAAGTTGGAGTCCCAAATCATGTTCCTGGGCAGTGAAGTCTTTTCATCCAGGTTTGCATGAGCGTGAACTGTGGGCAGGCTGGAGCAGTTTCCAGTTCCTTAGTTGTCTTTTCTATCTTTAAGGCAAGATCCACATGTAAGAGTACAGTCCCATTTTCTTTTCTTGGCCAGCCAAAATCTCTGTTCTCTCCCACTTCATCAACACTTCCGAAACAAGGAATTGTGCTATTCCTGGAGCATTGCAAGAGGAATGTTTCCTAGCTTGCTCTTAGTGTCACTGGATCTTTGAAATCCAGCTCAGCCAATCAAGCTTCAAAAGTATCCTAAAATATTACCATCTGAAATATTCATAGTTAAAAATAGCCTTGTATTTTTGTTTTTCATATTTTCTCCAATTAGCTATCTTGTATTTTGTGCTTCTGGACTGTAATGACAGTGATTTTTTACATACCAAGCATGTTGTCAGAATGTGTTTCTGTTCTTTCGAGTGACCTGAGTTTTCTGGGTGCAAACTTTCTAAAAAGTTAGTGATTCAGATAATAATTTGATACAGATAGTTTAGCAGATCATGATTAAAGCATTTTTGTCCTGGAAGAATTAATTCTGCTTAATTACTCAACCATATTAAATGCAACTATGAACCCTTATCATAAAGTTGCCAAAGTGCTCTTAGCAGCTCCACAAAAGGAAATAAAAGCTTTATTTTTATCCCTTAAATGCAATATGGAAGAATTGATGCATTTATAAAGTGCCCATGTGGCATTTTGAGACAGAGGTGTATAGACCAAAACCCAAACAATAGGGTGAGTTTAAAACTATAGCAAACCAAAGTTTGTTTCAAAGCTCAGCTTACTTTTAACTGAGACCACAACCCTTCTACTGTAGCTAAAATGCTAACTGAATATTATCATTATTGTTTAAAAACATGCAAAAATGCTTGCAAGGGGTTTTCAAGGGAACCAGTTTTCTCTTTAATGCATTAACCATTTTTACCTTTTTTTCTAGCAATAATTTCAGGCTTTTACTAAAATTAGATTTTGTTTTAGCAAGCTATCTTTTTAATATTTAGGTATATTTACATAATTGATATTTCTTTCAAACGTATAACCAGAATGAAATAGATACAAGTAGTAGGGAATAACCAATGAAGAATTCAAATAAGAGCTTCAATGTTTCTGGAATTTTCTTCCATTTTTGGTCTCCGTGTGCATAGAATTGTTCAATTTACATACACTTAAAATCTGTCTTTTCTTCTAAGTATTTAAAGAGCCCAAGAATCTGTGCAACAAATGGGAGTAATGATATGATCAGGACATTGGGTGGTTTGCATCAGTGCGCGCTCAGCATTTAGAAGGGCTGTCTCTGCGTTTGGGGAGTAATCGAATACTGTAATGAGGCCCCAGACAAACAAAACAGTTTGTTGCAAATTCTGGGGGCTGTGTATTTTTTTTGCATACACACAGACGAAATGGGATTTTCCCCTCTGGCGTTGCTTGTCTCCCTTCCGCTGTGTGTGGAACGGCTGCCCCACCATGGGTCTTTCATGCCCACATCAGGGGGAAAGGAGGGGAGGCCAGCAGAGCGGAGAGGCCGTGCAAACATTTGGGCATCTGCTTTCTGATCAGGTGGTGCCACTTCCCATCCTTGAGCCCCTGGACATTATCCCTGCTGCCCTGGGCAGGACTGATGGGCTCTGTGGGGAGCCCCAGCCCAGGCAGCCCCAGCTGCGTGGATGCAGCTGGAAAATGCCTGTCTGCTTGGAGGCTATGTGAGAAATAGTTTAGATTTTAATTATATTTAAAGTGGGAAAGTCTCGTCATGTATGTGGAGCGAAATTGGGGTAAGGGAATAAGTCCTGCTACGATCTCATTGTCTGTTTTGCTCTTTTCAAATTAGAGGATTCTTTTAAAAACAACTGGTTAGTGAGTTTGGCTGTGAATTGTAGTTTCTGTGGATTGAACCTCCATACAAATGTCCCTTGACTTTTGTTTTGTAAGTTCCTTCCAATGGTACTGTTTATGCTTGATTTCGAAGGTAAGACGCCTCTGGAGAGTGTACCATAGTCTCTGGGCAGAGGTAGCATCCCCCAAGAGCAGTTAGGTCAGGCTTCTGCCCTGAATAGTCTTCTAGAGGAACCCGTCTCCACTGACCACCAAAGAAGTCTTGGGAGACTGATCTGCACCTGAACTCCTCTCCTGAGAGCCCAGTGCCCTCCCTTTCCCCCCTCCAAACTTGCACAGGCATTGCAAAGCTTCAAATGCAGCATAGCTGTGAAACAGTAGCAGTACCTTACACTACCAAGGTATTATAAATAGGGCATAATAAAAATCCTTGCAAAAATTCTTTTAAACTTTTACAGACACTAGGAAACACAGTCTGTGCAAGACTCATTGAGAAACTAAGCTATGGCTGACACTAGCATGCATGCTGTATATTTATCAACTCCTCGTTCTCCCTGCCAGCACTTCTGTGTGAGTAGTGTCCAACTTTCCTTGCAACGGTAGGCAGGATGGCCCTTTGAACTCCTCCCTGGGGAAAGGAAAATGCAAGGTGGCTATTACTCAGGTGATGTCACTGTGCTTGTTTCCTAGCTATGTCTTGTGTCATGCTTTTGCAGCAAACTGTTGCATAGCAGTCTGCAAAACCCACGTTTTAAGATGATGAGTCCTACCGAGAGCTTTAAATGACTTTTAATAACCTAATCTGTCACCAGTAATACTCAATGTTAGAATAAAGTTTGTAGGTCTCCCTAGAAGCTTATTTAGAGCCGTATCAGCAAAGTATAAAATACGTTGGCTTTTATGTATCTACAAAAATTCAGAAATTACACCCAGACTGTTACCACAGTTCTCCCTTATGTATACTTTCTCTTCCCTTTATTCTCCCCATTTCAAAGAGTGTCCTAATCATTTAATCTCTTGTTATGCAATTAGATAGTGTTGCTACATATTTATTAGCAAACTTACTGTCAAACTAGTAGTAATGCTCTAATTTACACTTCCCAAAGCATGGAAATTCCTGTGTATGGCTCCCTGCTTTTCCCTCCTCCACTTATCCCGAGGTGCTGGTGCGGTTCCGAAGCATTGCAGGCGCGCGAGATGTGTGCCTGATAAGTGCTGTACGCCTTGCAACACCCGGACCTGATGAGGCTTGTTAGGGACCACGTGCGAGGCTTGAGCCTGGCTTTGCTGCATTCGTGCTGGCATTTGGTGAAAGCTTTTCCCCCTCTAGCTCCTCGGGGCTGATTAATCTCAGCCTCGAACCAGAGCTCTGTAGATGCCTCCTGGCACCCACTTCCAGCTGCGCTGGTGGTGCTGCTTGGATGGGCCGGCTCTCCGGGGCGGCCTTTCCTTGGCCTCTCCGGCCCTCTCCGGGGGCCAAGCGGCTGGAGTTGCCAGCAGCTTGCAGCAGAAGTGGGCGAAGCGTTGCCTCAGCCTGGGACCACTTGAGAGCCTTTCTTTCAAGACTGTTTAATTTTAATAAACCCAGTCGCATCCATTGAGTCCAAAGGACACTAAAAGTGGAACACTTCCTTCCGTTTATAACCTGCCAGTTCCCAGGCATAATGTCTCTTAAGTATCTTAATCCATTGGATATTAACACATTAGGGATCCAGTGATGTCGTCGGTCTTGTCACTGTGGAGTTACAGATATTTAATGCGCGGATTAATGATTTGAACGGTGTTGAAAGACCGGTGAGTCGGGTATCGTGAATCCCTATCTTTGATACTGCAGTGGTACTTGCCTTAGAAATACCAATTCTGGGCAATCAGAAGCCCCTGTAGAGTTGTCTGTCCAAGAAAATCTAGCAGCCTATCATCCATATACAGTACTCGGGAGTATTACACTCGTTGCATGTATAATTGTACCTACTAAAAACCCTTTAAAGTTCCATGTGTTACCGTGTTTTCGTAGCGCTTCTCATCTCTCTCGTCTGCTTGGAATTTTATCTCTACTTACAATCTACAAAATTTGTTCCTTCAAGTCAAAATCAGCCTTCACCACAGTTTATGGCAAAGCTTGTAATATTGTGGACAAAATATTTATTTTTATTTATCTGATAATATTTTTTTTATTTTAGGGTAATTAAACCAGAAAAACAAAATAGCTGTTGAACAAATCCTGTAGTTCTGAATGTCAGGCAAATTTTTAAAATTTTGAAATAATTCTTATGTTGTTTAAAATAAAAAAGCTATTTCTGCAAACAACGTACTAATATGTATTTCATTCAGAATTTTATGAAGTAAAACCTTGGGATCACTCAGGATCTTTACATGTGTGAAAAAAAGAAGCACAGAAGTCGTCACTGCTGTGTATTGCTGTAACACTCCTAAGACATGGCTAACGCCCAATTACTGCATGCTTAGACTTGGATGGTAATTACAATTGAGCTGTAAAATATTTTGACAGTTTCCAACTGTTGTGTGGTTATTAGCCAGGCATCATATGGGAATGAAGTGCAGTGATTTGATTAGTTTTATAACAAGAGCTGCTTAAATAAAGACTTTCAAAATAAGCATGTGTTATAAAGTGTTAATCAAAAGCAGTACTTAATTATTAGCAGCCTTTCTTGTCTTTTCTGGAGAGAAGTCCTGTTTTCTAAAGATTTTGATTTCTTAAATGAGACTTGCCATACCTTTATGCTTCAGCTTTTCATTTACAAGCTTTTACTTGTTGAGTGCTAAAAGCAGAACCACACCAAATTTAATTTGTAGCATGAAAATGATGTGTGTATTTTTCAAGAGGATAGATTTGCCAGTGTTCAAGCTAGAAAAGCTTGTATTAATTATGTATTATAAAACAAAAAGGATATTTTCTCTTAACATATTTCTCCTTTTAGCTGCACAAGTCCTAGCAATTAGCAAATTTGGATAGCATAAGAATTCCTGGAAAAATATAGGTTAAGCCAAGTGGCACTTGAATAGCTGTTACTTTTGCATGTATTTTTATTTTGAAATGAACATAATAAAGCAAAAATATTCAAACTGCATGCAAATTAAGCTCTAGATTGTGCCAGTCTTATGTTCATTAAGCTATTGAATCTTTGAGTACTGGCTGTTATTCCATGGGGGCTATTCACAGAATAAGGTACTACTCAATGAGTTAAAGATAGCTATCTGCCTTCATAGTGCTTAAATAATGTTTGTTCCATTGGGCAACTAAATCAAGACTATTCAAGTCTGCCATTCCTCAGGTTTTCACCTACTTTATTTCTTTAATAATATTTTTGGTTATGTATATAGTTCATGAAAGGTTTTTGTGAGCAACGTATTCTGTTTATGGTATAGAAGGATTTTTCATGTATCTATCGCCTTTGTTTTTTCTTAAAAACAGAAAAAACAGAAATTTTGTCTCCACGTTTGCTCTGCCTGTGACCTCTCTGCTATGACTGTGAGAACTGAATCCAGCTGATTCAGCTGTGATGTTGCTTACAATTTGACTGTTTGTCTAAATACCTACTTTCACCAATCTGTGATCAAGTGATTCCTTTTACTGGCTGTTTTCCTGGGTTTGAACTGAACTCTTATCTTACAGATGAAATAGTCTTTCTAATGTATCCTCGATTTTAAAAAGTCTTTGTGATTTACTGAGGAGATGTGCTGAATGGGAAAGAGCCTTCCTCTCCAGCAGTGTCAGTGAAGAGCAGTTGGAGCGACCGGGTTGTACTACTTCTGTAGCCTCTCTCTTAAACAATTAACAGATAACTAAATGACATACTCTGTCCAAATATTCATTTGGAGTAAAGAGAGTTGCTGCGTTGGGGATTATGGAACTTCTTATGTGTTCAAATAGCTAAGGAAGTAGATTCTAGTTATGCAGAAAAGCTAAAATACGTGGTCCTTTGCAAGAAAGGGCAGAGGAGCCCCGCGTACCCACATGATCACCTGCTGCTTCTAGGCTTTCCATGTAGTGCGGGGAGTTAAGAAACACAGAGCAGGTAGGTCTGAAACTCATCTGGGGACATTGCTGCATCCTGCCACTTGCCCAAAAGCACGTCCAGCTTTTCCAAAGTAAAGTTTTGCTCAATCTCTTCACAGAACGGTTGAGGTTGGCAGGGATCTCTGGAGATCATCTAGTCCAAACCCCCTGCTCAAGCAGAGTCACCTTGAGCACATTGCCCAGGACTGTGTCCAGACGTCTTTTGAATATCTCCAAGGAAGGAGATTCCACAACCTCTTTGGTCTTGTTAAAGACCTCCAGTAGTGAAGACTCCATGACTCTTCATGGCAATCTGTGCCAGTGCTTCACTGTACTGTCTTAGAGATTGTTCCTCCGAATGTCTAACCTCTTTCGATTAAAGCTTGTATGCTTTTTGTTAAACACTGGTATGAGGAACAAAGGATTTTCTTCCTCTTTCAGACTCCTGGAAGACTTAGCACGTTCCCTTCTTCTGCCATTTCATTTTTAAGATGAATAATCTTCCCTAGCTTTCTTTGTGGTTCATTTTTTTCCTCATCTTTCTTTCTGCTGTATTTTTGGACTCATCTTCTTTACACTTTGTCATGCAAAACTTAACATAAGATTTCAACTGCAGCTTTATTGATGCTGAGTGGAGTGGGAGAGGCAGTACATGTCTTGCAAGCTTTATTCCTGTCTGTACATCTCAGAATGTTGTTTGCCTTTTTCACAACGACCTGATGTTGTTGACTTATGTTCAGCTTGAATACACTGTTTCCCCCACATCCTTATATGAAGAACTGTTACCTAACCAGTTCTTCCTCATCCTGCATTTATGCAAATGATTGCTCTTTCCTATGTTGCACTTGTACCTATTGAATTTCATGCTAAGAGTGTTTTTTTTCAGACCTTTTCTCCTCTGTTTTTGGTCATTTTGAGAACTTGTAGTGAATATGATGTCCATCCCAGCTTCAGGGTCTAGCCCATCATCCACCTTGCTAATCCAAACATTCAGCAAAACTGGACCCAAGAGATATGTCTGCAGAACCCCTTTTAATGCCTTATGTCATTTTGACAGAGAATCATTTAAAACTAATCGTGGGTATGGTTTTCCCAGTCTGTTTTGCACCTATGCTATGTCAGTCTCATTAAGGCTCTCTTTTCCTTGCTTTCTTCTGAGAATATCTTGAGAGACAGTAAAAAGAGTTTAACTACAATCAAAATACGTGCTATCTGCTGCTTCTACCCTATCTTGCCTTCTTCCCTGTTGTAGAAAAAAATTGGTTGTCATGATTTGTTCATGACAAATTCATGTTGTTAGCTGCATGTCTACTTTTTATCTTTCATATGCCAACAAATAACTTAATTATTTGTTCCACTCTTTTTTCAGTAGTTTGTCTGTACTCTCCTGATCCCTCTTTCTTCTGCCTTTGAAGACTGGAAAGGAATTTAGTCTTTTGCCACTTCTCTAGTATCTCATCCATCTTCACGTTTTCATACTGACCATTAATGGTTCTAATGTTGTTTTAGACTCAGTATCCTAAGATTACATTAAGCATGTCCAGCTGATCTGAAAGTGAAAGCATCTGGCCAATCAAAACTCTTTCTAACCTGTTCTTTTCCACACCTGGCTGAGATCTGACCTTTTTGTGTCTGATAATAATAATGCTGGTCACCAACTTGCTTCTGACCTGTAAGATAAAGACTGATGGGGGGGGGGGAAAGGCATTGAACATTTCAACCTTCTCTGCATCATCTCTCAGTAGTTCCCTCTAACCCCTCTTACCACAGAGTGGTGAAGCAACATTTTTATTGATCTTCCTCTTGTTATTATTGTTTGCATAGAGGGGGCTGCTAATGCAGTAGGTTAGCAAGGCTAAAACTGGCTCATTTCCATTAAATCCTCATTCACCTATAGCTATCCTAATGAGCTTTGTGAAGAACAGCGATCTTTATGCCTGATCTAAGGTCCTGGACACCCAGCGACTCTTGCAAGATTGTAGAATATGCTTATTTTTTTTCCACTCTCCATTAGGAAGCATTGTTTGGCATTCAGCAGTACCCCATCAGATGTCTGCGTCATCAGTACCAGACTTACAGATAGCACATGCTCTAAGCCCCTTGGCATGCAGAAGGTTGTTCATTGTTAGTGCAATACCTGTGCAAATCCGGTGTTGTACTCGCAAGTATTCAAAACAAAGTTGTCTCGTAGGCAAAGACTGACATCTCCATAAATTTGCTTGTGGCTGCACATTAATATCCCTGATGCGCCAGATTTACAAAAGAGGCATCCTATAAATTTCTGTGGAGCAATGTCACATTAATGATACCACAGCAGAAGAGTGCCTGAGAAAACAAGGTCTGTTGAAATGTTTCAAAGGGTGGGAGAATGGCTTGCATTTGTTTAATGGCTGATGTTAAAAAAACAAAACAAAACCCGAACTAGAAATGTCTGCAAAAGCAGCAAGAGTTCACTGTTTTTAGGAAGCATTGGCAGTGCCTATCATTTTTAGTTTGCCTTATGCTTTCTTTCAGAAGAGATTCTTGTGACCTTTTCTGACAAGCTCCAACACTTCCATTGTTTGCTGCAGGCCTTTGAAATGTGGCAGAGATAGCCTTGGGCCCAGGGAGGTGCATTTTGCTAGTTCGCTTCACATTTAACAAAGTTAAAAGCTTTGAAAATTGCTATTCCTCATCTGTGGTTTAAGTTGCTTAATTCTGGCAAGCTGCCCAAAACTCTGAATGTTCCCATCATGGCAGAAGGCCAGGAATTGCGAACTGGCCGTATCCTGGTCTCTCCTCTGTGCTTTCGGCGCCGATTGTGGAGGAGCAGAGACTTCAGCCCGCGTGCCACTGGGGCGAGTGGAGAAAGCCAGTGGACACGAGGAAATAGGAGATCACTCCTCTCCTGAGAGCAGGAAAATGAGGCCCCATCCCCGCGTGTGACCCGTTGGTACTGTTATATTACAAATATACGTGATCAGCAGAGAATGAACTCAGCATTCACTTCGGCTTGATGGGATGAATTATATACCTGTTCCTGCTTCTTTTGTTGAAAACATGTCATTCAAGACAAAGGTTAGGTGACCTCAAGGAAGAGAAGGTAGAGGAGCCTCAGCCAATCCTTTTGTAACACTTGAATCTCAGGAGGAGTTTGCTAGGACTTTTTTTTCCTGACTGTACTGACCATCAGGTGAAATTTCTTGTGCATAAGTAACCAAATTCTTTCTGTTGTCTCAGATTTGCCTCTCCTTTACCACCTCATTAACATAATCTTTCCCTTGCTGTTAGCTAATAAATTTAGGGCTTCTCAACCTGGTGAGTTACCTATCCTAACTTCCTCTGCGGATACTGTTATTCTCTGTTAAGAACATCCACAGGGGGAGGTAGTTGTGGATGGTTATTCAGCTTGAAATAAACAGTCTGTCGTCGTCTTAATTAATTCCCATGAGCAGACAGGCTCTGTGTCCTGTTGCCCAAGTGATGAAATTGTCTCAGTAGTTGAAGTGTTGTGGCTTGTGGTTCTGAAGGTTTGGAGTTCAGTTCAATAATGCTTGCATTTCTTTTTACCCTTTAATCCCCAAACAATGAAAACCAAACCAAACCCTTAATGTAAAATCCTATGCTAAGAAAAAGTTACTTCCTTGCTAGACAAAGTAAAAGCTAAAAGAAAGTTGCCAGGTAATTACAAAAATTACAAAATTAAGTGCTTAGAAGTTTTGAATTGCCAGATTTAAGGTTATGTCTGTTACTATAATCTCTCCCATTTTTGTGTGCACTGTGTATATAGATTGTATATAAATATACACATTTAAAGACTACATGCTATGTTTTTTCTACTGGACCACTTCTTCAGTAAGTTCTCAGAGCAGAACTAACCAGACCCTGTAATAGAATAGGTGTCTGTATGGCTGCCATCTTATTTTTCATCAAAATTGGAAGTTGTTTGAAGGAGGAGGATGGTCTCTTTGTTACGCAGGATGAATGCTGCATGGCACAAAGAGCCTGGACAGAACTCATGGCATTGGACTTCTGTGTGAGACGGACCCAGCCACCTAGTCCAGTATTTGAGGTTATGAATTGCATGTTCCTGTCCTCTGGGTGTCCAAGTCTTGACTTGATCTTAACTTGGTCAAGTCTGAAACTTGATTTTCAGTTATTCAGAGCACTCTGGATTGCTCCTGGAGTGTGGAGAAGGTGCAGTTGCTTTGGTGGCATGCTGTGAATGCATACACCAAATTCTTACTTGGTAGATAGAGTCTCTGAGTTCTCATGATAGTTGATTCACTTTATTGGTTCAGGCAAGTTATTTAATTTTGTCTCAGTTTCCCTAGTTGTGAAATACCAGTTGTGAGTGTCTCTATTGTGTCGATGAGCTCATTTGCCCATTGCAGAGTGCTCTAATATTGTATGATGACTATCACGTCAGAGATCCCAAGGAAGTTCAAGTGCTATGTTTGGATCATAGACCTTAAGTGAAGCTGAGTACTGTACACTGTAAAATAAGGATAACAAGAAATAATGAGCAACATCATCTTACCTTGAGCAGTGAGACAGACAGGGATGGTGTGAGAAGAAACTGGTAGTGATGATTAGAATCAAAAATAGCATCAGAATGCTTGTTTGAGGGGCTGGACAAGTAAAAGTTATGTGGAGCAAACTAACTCAAACACGAGGACTTGCTAAACCTTGCAGGTTGGGACCAGGAGTGACACCGTGTTGAAGCTTTCCTTGCTCTCTACCCTAGGACAACCCTTATTTATACGGTCTCCAGCTGTGTGCAGCACAAAGTGTGTAAGTTTAGATGTGAGACAGCAAGGGAGAGTGGCAAGCACTAGGAAGCGGTGGCTGTATAGGAGAGGGAATACAATAATGGGCTCTTGTGGTGCGTGTGCTTCTTGATCACATGCATTATCCTCACGAATTCTTGCATGGGTCCGAAGTATTCAGTTAAACACTGCATCATATGGTTAAACATGCTAAAAACACTAAAAATAAACATCCCCCCAACTATTTTGAGAGGGAAATTTGGGTGGAGTAAACCTTGCAGGAAATTATTCCCTCTCCCAGCATGTCACTCCTTTCCGCAGGGCTGCAAGCAAGTGCCTTCCGTGCCTTTTGCAAAGCCATGTAATTTGGAAAACCACCGAGGAGACTATCCAGGCAGCCTTGATTGCTTTCTTCTTCTTCCCAGACTGAGCGGGTCTGTTGTTGTCTAGAAAGTTACGTTTGTTCCATATCCTGGCAATTTAGATAACATGTATGTGCTGTTGCTGCTTTCCTTGTCTTTTCCCAGGCATAGTTTGGAAAAGTTCTTTCCAACCTCATGACCACCAATATATGTAACAGGCAACTGAAAACTCTTAAGAATGAAATCATTTCACCTGCATCACCGACAGCAAACTTGAGGCATGTCCCAAGGATTCACCTTCCTCCTTACATTCCAAATCTTGCCAGGTTCAGACATTAGAGCATCATGGCAGGTTGGGCAGATGTCTAAATATTAAGGTTGCGATTGAATATAGAGTGGTTTCATTGTGCTGAAATTAAACCTGTTAAATCCTTCTTTTGATAAACAATTAAAAGCTTATGCCTAAACCTTTTAAAGTAAAAGTTCATATTTTGTTGCATATCCATAATAGCTGAAGGCGTAGCCAGAAGAACAAGGAAAGCAAAGTTTAAAGATGTCTGGTGCTGGAGAAATCTGGGATTTACCTAAATACTTGCTATTAATCATATATAGGAAACAAATTTAGTGAATCTATAACTCTTACAGGGCAGCTGAATTTCTAGATTTGTCATATTTAAGGACAGTAGACTTTGGAGAAATTTTGTGCAATCATACCCAATGTCATGCAAAGTTAGAAAATATGCTGTTAAACTGACTTGTTTGTGTTAGGGTTGTTAGATAGCAGAACTCCTAACATTTCTTTTGGGGAAATGGGAATGAGCAGTAGATTATATATCTAGCAAACTTCTCTAATACTTGGACCTACCTTACCTACTAGAAACAAAAGAGCAGTGCCACTTGTATTTTGTTGTATCACTGAAACCATCATAATGTTTTGGTGACTTGCCGCTTAAAAAAATAAACAGCCTCAATAGAGAACATATCCTCATGGCCTTAGTCGTACTGAGGTTTTATTCCATCTTTAGAAGAAAACACGAAGCAGTTTTAGTTCATCTTGACAGTATTGATTTCCATATTCTATTTCTATCCTGTTACTAGTGAAAAATCAGCTTTTGACTTACACCTGGACTGCTCCACAGCCCAGAATAAACAAAATTGAATGCACGTTGGATACACACAGCCCTGCCAAAGGCATAAATGCTATTAAATGAGCCATATGCAATTTAGAATAATCCTGTGCTGGGCAGTTCTTATGGGTAGAGCCCTGTGTTTGAAAAATAAAATTCTAGGATAGTATTTTGATTATATCAAATAGTCTGTTTGACTGAAATGTATTGGCTGGCTTGTCTCTATTGCACCTTCATGGCAGTTTTGAGACCACATCTCGGTTCAACTGAGTTTCCCTAACTTTTTCTACATCCAGCTGTATGTGTCTCACCTCACATTTTGTCTCACCTCGCTATGTGCCACTTTCATTTACCTCATCTTGCATTTTAATGGTTTCACAATTTTCAGTGAGCTAGATGGCATTGCAGCTTTGGTAAGGGCAAGGGAAAATCCCTTTTATTTTGCTCAGTCAGAGAAGGAAGGGACAGTTGCCTGTACTTGCTAGTTGAGAAACATAACTCATTTGTTGATTGTTTGCAGGTCTTCCCTAGTCTGCCTTGGAGCCCTATCTCCATCTCAGCTTCCTCTCCTCGTGCAGTTAATTAGCCTTCCTAGACTGTTCTCTCAAGTCCTGTCCTCTTTAGGGAGTTGTGTTCATTAATATAAAACTCAAACCTCATAAGTTGTCTACCCAGATTCCCACCGCTGTGATGTACTTTTTTTCCTTACTCCTCTGTAGGCCTCCTCTCAGCATCTTTCTCTTCCAGCCTTCATCACTGCCTCTTGCTCTCTTCAAGTTCCTCACCCCTGTGTGGTGGGTTGAAGAGCTCCCGAGAGTTATTCAGACTGAGTCCCTGCTCTCTCCCTTCTGGCTGCTCTGTGTTTCTCGTGGGGGTTCCTGTCACCACCTCCCAGCTGGATTGTCTTTTCCTCTGGAGCGCTGGCCAACATGCGTCAAAGGCGCAGCTGGAGCCCAGCCTTGCTAACCATCAGTGTGCCTGGTGCTGTGTTCCTGGGAGCAGCAAAACAATTATTTAAATATTTTGAAATGTTGAGAAGCAGCCTAATATTTAAAGTGAAGGTTCGCTTGGTAATGTAAAGGAATGGTCTGGTGGGATGACCTCCCACGAGGAACAATGCATACAGTAGAAAACATATTAATTTAGCTACCAGCACATGTAAAAGAGGAATAAAGTAAAGGCACTGTTGACTGTGAAACAAAGATATCCTGAAGCTAGCGCTGACTCCAGCTGGTACATCCACCCACACGCTGCTGCAGGTGGATCTGAGCTGGCGTGCGAGGGACCAGCTCTGGTTGCTTGGCGCTTGCCACACAGCAGCTCATCCGCCGCTGGCGGCCGAGTGGTTGCGTTGGAGTTGGTAACTCACCTCTGGGCGAGCGGAGCTGGCGTCTGCTGGGCGTATCTAAAACCTTTTCCATGGTGTTTCCAAACGAGTTTTCAGGGAATTTGGCCTAGCGCAGTTGTGTAGTTGGTGCTTAAAAGAACGGTGTAAGAACAAGCGAACTATAAATTTTCATTTCATTTAATCATTTCCTACCAATCTTACAGAACAAATATTTGCTAGAAATAAGCGGTGGTATTTGTGTTTGCACTGAACCTGTGAACTAGTGTGCACAACCTGCAGGTATGGAAAGAGAAGGTTTTCCATAATGGTATTTCACCCAAAAAATCAAAACTTTTTTGGTGATGCCAAATGCTTTAAGCACAATTCTGCCATTATTCAGATTTCAGCAGTGTCTGGAGTTGAACACTTTATCATAGGTTAAATAAAAAACGTTTTGACTCAGGGGGTGAATAATAGCATAACATTATTGTATTATTAACTTCACCTTTATCCAAACAATTTGGAATACTAGATCTGGAGAGAAAGCAGTATATTATTTCTGCTTTATCAGCTAGAGAAAAAGAAATTGTAAAATTCTATTGTGCACATGCTAAAACCTTGCACGTTGTGGATGAAGTACTTTTAGAAGAACTTAAGCCAATGGAAGCACAAATTTGGAAAAAACCCTCTAACTTACAGTTAGATTTTCAAGGAATTGTAATTTGGATTGAATAAATCAATAATTTGTAAATAAAATTCTAAATTCAACTAAATGTATTGATATTACAGCTTTTGTTGTCCTTTAATCGCTCCTATAAAACCTAGTTTTAAAATCACTTAAATATTCAGTTTATGTTAGACGTGTTGAATTAAGGCATTTAAGAGGTAATTTTGCCTAAAGTCATTTCAGAGTTAACTGAAAAGAATTAGATGGTGACTGGAACATTTAACACTGCTGTGGAGGGATTCAGCAACAAATAAAAAATGACTTTATAGTTGGCATTTAATATATTTGCTAAGTAGTACTCTACAGTTTGACAGGTGTAGCTCTGTGCTTAAAATATTACTGAAATAGAATTTTTCTGTATCATGACAGTGCTATTTTCATCATTTTCTCCCAGCTGTATTACTTCCGTATATATAGTTTAGATATCAAATGTATTTTAAGTAATGTACCTTAAATTTGGGGTCAGTAATTAATTACTTTTTTCGCTTCAGTTGGTAAAAAAAAATAAAATAAAAAAAAAAAATAAAAAGAGAGGCAGAACCTGACCGTCGGTACATCACTGGGAATCTGGAGTAACTGTCCGGAGGCTCCTAAACAATGTTTGTTACTCTGATTAGCACTGGATGAAAGCATGCCATGTATTACTACTACTTCTTCCCTATTTTGTGCATCTCTGCTAAGATGTTAGTTCAGTGTAGTTAGACATATTTGTCACATCATTAAAAGATTTGTTCACACTGATCTGAATCGTTGACAGGATTAAAAAAAACCAACAACTTTCCAAACGAGTTATTTTATACATATGATCTGGTATTTTAAAATATATACATTTTGTGCATGCTAAATTAGTTGGCAGCGCTTCTCTCTGAGGATGAGGTGGGTGTGTTTATAAAACAGCTTTTCGGGCTGACTCTCAGGGGAAATGAAAAATTACTTTCCTGGTTCTGTAAATTTTCTTCCCCACCAGCAGTGCAACCATAAATCAGTTTGCAGCTAGCGGATAATTGCTGAGCACTGACATACTTTAGTCAAGTGGGGGCATCGTTGGTCTTTCACAAATAGGCAATATGGCCAAAAGGATTTGCTTGTTCAACTGAAGTGGCTGTGATATAATAAATTACTTGCTCTGTTTTTTTGTCTTCATTTGGGGACTCTCTAGCCATAAGGTGCATAAATAGTATGTTTGTTGATTATATACATTTTTAATTATATTACCCTGACAAAAGGAGTGGCCTCAGTTTTTTCTCTGTAATTCACTCTTTGGATTTATGTTAGTCTGATAGCTCTGTCTGTTTACTTACATCTAAGAACTTTTTAACGTGAAAATATTTTTGTACTGAAATGAGTGCGCGTTTCTTGAAAGCATCAACTGCAATTAGTAAGTTCGCCGCTGAATTCAAGAAACTGCAGACATGCTGGTAAATGCCAAATGCCTGGCCTAGGATCCCTTTCTTATTTTATTTCCTTGTAATTCTTTTACTATGCTAACAAAGGTGTTAATAAAAGTATCAACATACAGTTTGGGGAAACAACTAAGGATGTTTGTTTGGAAGCACATCTGATAGGATTTATGTCCCAATTCCTTTTCCCACTAGCAAAAAGCAAATCTCTAAAAGAGAACTGTTTGGTTATGATTGGAAGTGACTGCTCCCAGACAGCGCGCTGGGGTCACTTGTGTGCAGCAGCCCACTTAAACAGGAGGAGCGGAGCTGGAAAACGTACGCTCGAGCGTGTACAAGATTAATGCATTAATCATATGTCATGCGCACAGTGACTTTGATCTTCACACGGCAAGAGTAGATCCCAACTTGCGGTAAACCCTGACCCCAAGATGCCTTGCTTTTGCTGCCGGCTGAATGGCATCTTCATTAAAAGTGAGAGGGCTTGCAGGGGTGCCTGCGTTTTGGGGGACCTTTTGGAGGGCTCGGAGCGTTGCGGTGTTTGGGGCGGCCGTTGGCAGCTTGTGGCCCGCGTAGCTGCGGCCTTCGGGGACGAGCACTGAGGGCGACGGCTGGCGATACTGCCTTGCGATGGGCGTCTCTGCGAGCTGCAGGCATTGGGAACTGACAGCTGTGAAGGACCTACACTCACATCAAAGTGTACAGATCACCTAGTTAGGTCAATTAATGTTAATTCTCTTCTTCCATTAAATTCTTTTATCTTCTTCTTCTTTTTTTTTTTTTTGCCTGTTCTCTTTTGCAGCCAAGCCCAATACCAAGTCCTGTTCTGGGGAGAAAGCCAAATGCCAGTCAGTCACTGCTCGTGTGGTGCAAAGAAGTTACAAAAAACTATAGGGGAGTGAAAATCACCAATTTTACTACATCGTGGAGAAACGGTTTATCCTTCTGTGCAATACTGCATCACTTTAGACCAGATCTCATGTAAGTTGTACAACTTCTGCATGTATAAGCTAAGTCTCAAACAAAAATGCAGCGGTTAAGTTTACATAAAAATCAAATCACTGTTCATTCCTGGTGTCGAACTGTTCCACCCTTTTCTTTTAAACCAGGAGCCATCCTTTCTAAGAAAACAGATTACGAGTGCTCAAACTTCCTGACCTCTTTGCTCTCCCTAGCTGCCTAAACGGTTGTTCCTCCCCTCTATATGATTTGATTTTTTTTTTTTTCCTTCTTCTTAATCTTATACAAAGAACTGACTTCAAGATGATTATGAAAATTGTGCTCGTGTTGAAATGAGATGAGAGAAATCAGCCTGTAGCTCTTTGTACGCTGACAAGGACGGATTACCTCATGGTAAATTTGGTTGTCAAGGCCGGCCTCTAGTCCCTGCCTTAACTTCTCTTTTAGATGGAAAGCTTCAGGCAATGAAACATGTAATCGGTGCTTATTTATTTATTTATTTACTTATTCCTTTAATTTTCCACACTATTAGTTTTGTTGATTGAATTGCTGTGAAATTGCTAGTTACTGTATGATATTATTGTATGTCAAATTTTTAGATTCGGTTTGTTTTAAAACTGCTGCTTTTATCAAATACTGTACGTACCCACTGTGCCATTTTCCCCCTCAGTGACTACAAGTCCCTGAATCCTCAAGATATTAAAGAGAACAACAAAAAGGTAAGAACTGCTGGGAAAAAAAAAAAGACATAGCTTCAATTTTGGCTTCACGGCAGGTTTTTATTAATTTGTGGAAAGTGAGGTTGTTTGGTAAGGTCATAACTGCAGCTCACAGAAGGCATTCAGCCTCCCGTGGCTCAAATCGGATGCGTTATTGACTCTAGTTTGTCCTGGTCTTTAACATTCACGACAAGCGCGAGGCTGCCATCGGAGTTTAATGTTTGTGTGATGGCCTACATTAACTGCGAAGAGAGAGAGAAGGGCTGGGTGGTACTTCGTGATCACTTCGCTTATTTTTCCAATCAGACACTTAATAAAAAAGAAAAATTAAGAACGTAGGTGTTCTTGGGTTGTCTTACCTCAGGCTTCTCTTTCCATTGCTCTGATAGGGCTCCTTGCATTCATCACAGTCAGTGTTGCTCTGATAGTGACTTTTCTAGCCTTAAAGGTAATATTTTATGTCAACTTTTATACTGTATAATCAGCTAGGCGAAGTGGTGGGTGTCACACCTAATTTTTATGCTATGAGAAAAGCTTAGGATGAAAAGTGTTGAAAATAAACCAATATATTAGAAAAATAGCTTGTAGTATTGTGCTGGGCAGCTGTTTTAAGCCATTTCTGAGTTGTATGTTTGTATACCTCTGTGATCCAAAGATGCAAAAAGTTGCTCTGGAAGGAGCATGAGCTCAGTTTGGGACTTTATTTCTGCTCACTATTTTAGACGCATTGCAAACTTTGGGATGTGGCTGGGTTTGGCCCTAGGGACACATTTAGAAATGATAATTTTCACACAAGTCACTGATAAAAAAATCGTTCCTAATAATCATCTGAAAAATGGTTTTAAGTAGCTTTCTTCTTGATGCTGTGATTTTAATTTTATCTTGCTTTACCAATACTGAATTTAAGTAATTGGGATATATGTATAAAAATATATTTTGTATAAATTAATTATATTCATTATTATATAGCAAGTATAACTAGGGAATGTTAGACTGTAGATACGAGGAATTTTTGAAGGTGCTTTGTTAAAATTAGTTTGTGTTTAGGGTAATTATACTATAATGTGTCTGGCCACTTAAGTATTATCCAGGAAGTAACTCATCATTAAAACAGTGCTTAAGCACTATAAATAGTGAAATATCTCTGAACTGACATTATCTAGTCAGTGGTTTGGACAACGATATATTTTTCATAATAACACCGGGTGTTAGGATGCCCGAAGTGCATTGCCCATGACGTCACAGGGTTTTCTGTGACCATGTGTTTTTGAACTTCAAGTTTCCTTGGTTGTGCCGCCTAATTAACCAGGATGATTAAAAAAAAAAAAAAAAAGGAATGAATAGATTGTTAATTAAAAACGTTACCTGGAAAATCAGCACTCTCTTAGTTATGAAACTGTGCCGGCAAATGGGGAGCGAAACGTTTTAGCCCGTCTCTAAGAGGATGTGGTTCCCAGGACGGCAGAAGGGAGGGTGGCCGTCGTGGGGCCCTTTCTTCTTTCACCGCTTTGCAGCCCTTCGCCCGGCGGCTGTGCCGAGGCTCGCGGTTGTGTCCTGCCGATTTCTTTCCCGGGCTCGCACGGCTCTGCCCGCCAAGCCCAGGTGCCCCTGCTTGCAGTGAGCGCAGTGTGGGGAGCGGCGGCCGCCCGTCCATGCCACGCAGACACCGAACGCGTTGGATGGGGTTTCCTCCTAACCAATTAAAATAACATCAGTGGCTGAATAGGACAGTTTTCTTTGTCTGAAGCATCTCTTTTTTTCCCCCTCCCAGGAAGGCAGGGAAGAGGTGACTGTGACCATAGATTAAAGGTTAACCCATAGGAGTGTATCTTTTAGAAATGTGTGACCTTGTGTGCATTAAAAAAAAAAAGAAGAAAAAATGTTAAGAGACAACTATTTCAGTGCATTTTCCGTGTCTAATTGCACGCGGAAATGTACTGTTATGAAAAGCACCTCCTCAGAGTTTCCTTATAAAGCACACTAGTCATTTGCCAAATCGGCGCTGCCGCTGATGCCGAATACAAAAGCTCTTTACCTGTGACACCCGATCTTGACCAATATGTCAGTGTGTTACATAATGGGGAAATGTTGAGAATACCGCCCGTGGTGCTTGTGCTGATAGATTGCAATTGATGTCTGTCAATCAGCGTGCCGGGAAATTAAAAAAAAAAAAAAAAAAAAAAAACTTCATCAGGAGATAGGTAGATTTGTCTTGTGTCCTTCTGGATACGTATACATGCACTACACGTATGCGTGTATATGAGTATCTTGTAATTTCCACAGCACAATTCCATCTCAGAAAAAAATATTCTCAGCTGGTCCGAAGAATTGTGGTTCTACTTAAATCTCTTAAATAGATCTAACTATCCACACAACCTTCTTTACAACAATAACTCCCCAATTCTTTTTTACTACATACATCGGATTGTTAATAAATAATAATGAATAACATATTAAAATTACGGCATACAGGAAGTAGAGTCCCTTACAAAGGCCAGGAATTTTTCAAATTACTAATAACATGTCCTGCACTTTAAAAATGTAAGCTTTTAAGCTGCACTTGGCTGAAACTTGAAGGGATTGAAAAGGCCAAGAATGGAAGGGCACAGCAATATGGCTGTAATCGTAATGCTCCATTTTTAATTACTTTGTTGTTTTTTGATTCGGAGCATTATTGTTTGGAAATGGTAATATATCTCCTGGATGTTAGATTGGCACTTTAAATTTTTGTGACACTTTTGTTTGCATTTTTTCCAGTTTTGGACCATTTCTATTAAATTCCTCAATACATTTGTACTCAAGTTATCGTCTTGACAAAATCACAGAATCACAGAACGGTTGAGGTTGGCAGGGACCTCTGGAGATCATCTAGTCCAACCCCCCTGCTCAAGCAGGGTCACCTAGAGCAGGTTGCCCAGGATCATGTCCAGGCGCGTTTTGAATATCTCCAGAGAAGGAGACTCTGCAACCTCTCTGGGCAACCTGTTCCAGTGCTCTGTCACCCTCACAGTGAAGAAGTTTTTCCTCATGTTCAGATGGAACTTCCTGTGTTTCAGTTTGTGCCCATTGCCTCACGTCCTGTCACTGGGCACCACTGAAAATAGTCTGAAAATACTCCATTTCATAAGGAAGGAATCCATTTCAAATATACGTTTAAACAGGAGAATTCAGAATTGCAAGGATAGCACTGAGTAAAAATGGAATTATCTTCTTACCTTTAAGCTGGCAGCCATATTTTTATAGCAGGTGTTCATGTTCACATCTACTGTTAGATTCCACAAGAACATAAGCACAGGTTTAATTGTATGTGTAGGAGTTGCTTGTTGACCTCAGCAGGATCACGCAGAAGCACAGAGCTAAACATGCATGTAAACGTTTGCAGAATCAAGGCTTAGTTAGGCCTCTGGTTAACAAAATATACTTTGACTTGGAGAATTCTGTATCATGTCATACTCCGTTAATACTGTGTGCTTGTTACAGACACTAGACATTTATGAATATACTGAAAAGTCAAGATGCCACCAGCTTTTCTAACAGTGAAGAAGAAGCCACCGCATATTGCTGTGTGGACATGTACAGAGCGTATGATTGCTATTTATAGAGCTAATGACTGTGAAACGGGTGCAGACCAAATTGCAAATATCTGCATGCCAATCTAGATGTCTTGAGTCCTTCAAAAGCAGATAAGCAAAAATGCATACTGCCCACAATGAGAAGGAGAGAGCATAGGAAGTAAAGATCTGGCATCCCTGGAAAACTACTATGTTTAATCTCAAACGTCACCAGAAGAACTTAGCAGGCAGCAAAAAGTAATTGCAGCTGTATCAGGAATATCCATCATTCCAAATTAATTTCTTCTTCTTTAGTATTGCCCATTCTAAGCAAGCGCCTTTCCTAACGACTCTAAAACACTGTCCCCACCTTCATTTTACAGACCCTGGGATATATTCCTTGGATTTAGTTTTATTAGCATATAAATAAGAAATTAAGAGTATAAAAGAGTTCAGGTCAAGTCATGTCTGTGGGCTTGGGCTGCCTGGGACTGCTAAGCCCATCCTTCGGTCCTTTCATTCTTGAAATGGTAACTCCCACTGCCTTCAGTGTGGGGCAACAGGTTATTTATGCCACTGAAGCAGCCCTGACCCACTTAATCAGCAGAACAACAAATCCTGGGGCTGTGCTTGGTCCTGGGGAGAGCACAGGCAGCTTGCTACACTTCCCGACCCCGGCTGTCTTCTGCCAGCGTGTGCCTGCTCACCGGTCCTGTGGCTCACGCTGCCTGCCCAGGTCCCCCCGCCGCTTGCCCTCAGTTCTCTGTGCTCGGCGCTCCTTGTGGCTGCCGCTTCCACCCCTCTTGCCTTCCTTGCTGCTTCCTCCAGGCTGGTCCTGCTCTTCCCGCTCAGTCCCAAGACCAGCTAAGTGACAGCTGTCCATCTTCCGCCATCCCAATTTTTTTCCTTTCCTGCCACGCCTCGTTTTCCTGCTGTTCTGCTCATTCTGGAGCTGTGTATCACCAAGCATACCACGCGTATTTTCCCCGTTTACTTCTTCTCTATGTAAGCACAGCTCCACTTTTATAAATGGCATAGCAATCTCTCATAACTGACCTTTCCAAAAGATGCTTCTCCACCAAAGACCAGCAAAAAAAAAAAAGAAAAAAAAAGGAGATTTTAGGCCAAATAATTTTGCACAGGGAGAGCCAGAAGGGCTTAGAAATAAATTATTCAAATAATTAGTATGTATAGATAAACTCTCTGAATCATTTGTTATATAGATGTAAGAATTGCTTAACCAAAAATGCTTTGACCAGTTATATCTGAGCACGAGGGGAAGCATACCAAATTTTGAGAAGATAAATTTCAGTGGTAAGAAGTAAGGGAGAAAGTAGAGTTGGAAACTGACTTAAAGGGAAACTCTTTGGCCCATGACTCTGGAAGGACTCCAGGACATGGTAAGGAGCGTGAGAGCACCTCCTGTTCTCAAAGCAGCTAAAATAACCCGGCCTGCCACGAGCAGACCACGCTAGACCCCCATTCTAACTAAGCGTTGAAGATTTACTATTATGAAAGGTAATGCTTTGAAAACGAAGAGGATATCATACCATAATTAATTTCTCTTTTCTTTCTTCCACCCTTCTGAAACGATATAAATTGCAGAAACCGTGTAAAACTGGGACAGACCTGAAGTCAGTGGTACATTTTATTGTTTCCTTGCAAAAGAACAGGTTCTTTTCCATGTTTTAAAGTCAGCATCCTTTTGCTGTTTTTGTTCAAAATACTGTAGGAATGACTGTTAAGATTTTAGAATCCTTCAGAAGAGGATAAAAAGGAGATGCAAAATTACTGGGGGAGGAGATGTCTGAGTGCTTTAAACCTAACAGGAGGCCTTTTTAAAGGCTTCCTTGAAACACAATATTGTCTTCCAGGGTTAATCCAGGATAGTAATAATTAATTGTAAATTGAGAAACAGCTTTAATTCTTCAAAACTAGAAAAACCTGATGCACCAAACCCACTCTCTTAAAGGGCTAGCAGAAATAATACAATGTGGCCTCACATACTGAGAGGCTTTCAAACTGCTTAGCTTTTAGAAAAAAAAAAGTAAAGTGAGACTTAAATTCACTCTCCCTTTTCTATAAATTTAGCAAGAACAGATGTTTTAAAAATGCATTTTTTTGCTGAATTGGTGTGATTTTTGTCTTGTATCAAGTAATCTAGGGTGTTGTTCTTTTTGGCTATCTGGACATACTTTTTCATCAACACAAATCACTGCAATTACATGACCAGTAGAAAGGAGAAGGTTGATCACCAGTGATAAAACCCAAGATGGATTAGTGTCATGTTTCTTATATCTTTGTTCCTTATCTTAAAAACCCATCCTTAGCTGCTTTTTCTTTTGTTCCAACTCTTACACTTTTTTATTTGCTTGTTTCCTGCTACTTGAGTGAGAACCATTTAAGATATTAGTAGGTTTTCTTAATGCAAACAGAAGGGTTTTTAGGTTGCACTTTCATGCCCATCTTTTTACTCATGATAGTGGCTATATTTTGAGTAACAAAAGATTTTATTATACTATGCTAGTATGTTAAAAATGCTTAAAACAGTGCCATTTGCATGCCTTTACTGGTCATATTCTCTTGATTTGCATTCCTATGAAGCTATCCTGGAAGATATCTAGAATCCATCAGGAAAAATCTATGAGTTCAGAGACATTGGGTTGTGCAACAAAAAATAGTAACTATCATACCAAAATTTACCAAAAGAATAAGAAGTAACAGATCCAAGCCCATACCTGTTCCTGTGATGTTGGCTATGTTTATTTTAACTAAAACTTCTGCTTGTGTTTCGTGATCTTTTATAATATGTAAAAAAACTACTGTGCTGTAATCTTTCTTTTGTCTATTTTTAAAGGCATATGATGGGTTTGCCAGCTTAGGCATATCGCGACTGCTGGAACCTTCTGACATGGTTTTACTAGCGATACCTGACAAACTGACTGTTATGACCTATCTCTATCAAATAAGGGCTCATTTCTGCGGCCAAGAATTGAACGTGGTTCAAATAGAGGAGAACAGCAGTAAAAGCACATATAAAGTGGGTAACTATGAAACGGACACCAACAGCTCTGTCGATCAGGAAAAATTCTATGCGGAGCTGAATGACCTGAACCGGGAGCCCCAGTTGCAGCAGCCGGACAGTGGACTGGCGGACTTTGCTTCTCAGGACGACTCCGTATTTGTAAATGACAGCGGCGTTGGAGAATCTGAGAGCGAGCATCAGACCCCTGATGACCATTTAAGCCCGAGTACGGCCTCCCCTTCTTCTCGCAGGACTCGGAGCGACCCAGATCCGCAAAAATCCCAGCACAGCTCTGGAAGGACTTCTGCATCGGAGGAGCTTGGGAAAGGCGGTAATGCAGACACAACACAACTGCAGCCTGTGTTGGGAAAGAAGAAATTGCTGAAAGCTGACACTTTAGACTTGAGTGACTTTCCACATGTCGGCGATCAAAAGGGGGATGCATCTCCCACAGTTGCTTGTGAAGATGGTGACAAGAAAAGGCACCAGAGTTCAGACAGTCCCACTGGTTTCTCAGAGCAAGAAAAGCTGGGACATCCAAGATCCACCGAGAGCGCAAAAGCAGATCCCGGTTCGCCTGGCAAAAAGCCGAGTTTGTCTCCTACTTCTAAACTGGGATATTCCTATAATAATGATGCAGATCTGGCAAGGAAAAAGCGTGCTTCTCTGAGGCAAGCAGAATCTGATTCTGACCCTGATGCCAGAACAGCTTTAAATCATGCAGATCAAACTGCAAAAACAGCCCAGGTAAGAAACTTCAACTTTCTGTGTGCATATGGGTTGGTGTGGAGTTTCCGGTCAGGTTCTTTCTCCATGATTGTGATTTACACCGTACCTGTAGTATAAATGGCAGGGTAGGTGGTATATTCTTATTGTTGGACAAACCATACAGCTTTAGTAGCAGAAATATTTAGACTAATATATGATGCTGAAAAAAGAGCCATTGCATGAAAAAAGAATTCATAGCAGTCCTTTATAGGATTTGTCCTACAGTAAATTTTTCCAACCTGTCTCCAATTCAAGTAAGTAAAGTTGTTGTATTCTCAAGCAGCTCAAAGAAGGTGGCTTCAAGGCTTTGGCCACTGACTGTGGAACCCCCAGCATCTTTTTCCTGAATATTGCGTGCTGAAGCAGTAAATGAAAAAGTGTTATTAATTCACTGATCCATATTCAAAAAAATATAATGTTCTGAATGCCTTGGAATATACCGCTCATATTTCCGAATCTTATCTGAGAGACCACGTGGCCTTGTGAACACAGCCCACCATGGTGAGGTAGAAACTCCTGAATACTAAGTTGTGCTGTTGATTGAGCAGCCTCAAGCATGTTACTTAACTGTAATATCAGTTTTCTGATCTGTAAAGATAAAAAGTATATGCCCACCTACCTTGCAGATTTATGGAGAGGATGAAAGCTGAATATTGTATAAATGCCGAGCATTATCAGTAAATAGTATCATCACAAAAATATGTAAAAAATGTTATCAGCCCTGTTTACAAAAAATGTCAAACCAGACTCATAAGTTTATCCCCCTAAAGAACTTTCTTTAGTTTTGGTTTTGTTTGGCTTTGTGCCATTAGTTCTGATAAGAAAAAAATGTAGACAATCTTTCAGTATTGTGGATTGGTTCAAACATTTTTACATTTTTTTCCCCCAAGTAAGCAACATGAGGATTCATTTTATTGTAAGAGAGACAGTCCATAGGTGGATGGTAGTAGACAAAATATTAGCTCCATAGTCAGCTAATTTCTCTCCTTTAATCAGTGAAGTCTCATGAAGTTTTTCGTCATCATCTTCTCTGGGCACTGGATGAGAAAGGAACAGTTTGGCCAACACAGAAAAATACAACAGGGAGAGATAGAGAGAGACAGTCTTTTCTACTGCGATTTTCATGTGCAAGAGTGTAGTATGCCAAGAAGAAGGAAGAGATGGCTTTAAAGACTTTTCTCACTTGTTAATCTTCTGTGGGTTTGTACAAAGTAATAAAATCTCAAATATGAACCTCAAACTTAACCTCAGTGGTCAACTAGAGTCAACGATTTCACTTTTCCCCATAGCTGTTGCAGGAGCAGAGCCTGCAACATCTGCCTCAGTTCTAGCTCATGGAAAGGCCTGGAGACGCGTTTTCCCAGAGTCTTCATAGCTGAACTTGACTAAGAAGTCAGCAGTGTACAAAAATACTTGGGAGTATCATCTCAGCTCCTTTTGCCTTTGCAGATATCCCCCTTCCGTTATTTCTACTCTGAACGGTAATCAGTCATATGTGTGAAGTAGGGACTTTCCTGTGGATATGCATAAATGAAACAGAAGATACTATTGCTGTTTGTTTTTTTTTACCTTGTATCCAACCTCTTTGTGTTCAATTTAAGTTATAAATGAGAGATACCCATTTAAGTAGCCAACGAAGCATTATATTTGCATACATATTAAAGTAAATAAGTAAACACATAGCACTTTTAACATAGTTAGCTTCCATGAAGCCAATTATTTTTTTTCCACAGTGGCAGTTTAAAGGCATTAAATGTTGATAGAAATTAAGTTTTAAGGGGAGGGGAGGGCACTCTATTTACATTATAAAGGCCTATGACTTTTCTTTAATTTTATATTTTGATCATCTTTACTTTTCATTTCTATAGAAGGCTCTGTCACCTCATGAAACTGTAATCCCTGTGACTCCTGACCTTTATTATAAAGGAAGGCTCCTGGCTATTAACTACTGTATAAATGTTAAGTACCCAGGGGCTACCTTGCTGTTAATTATATTTCTTTATTTTTAAGCAACGAATGTTGTCAAGACAGGAAGAACTTAAAGAACGAGCAAGAGTTCTGCTTGAGCAAGCAAGAAGAGATGCAGCTTTAAAGGCGGGGAATAAACAGCTAACCAATACGGTCACCCCGGCCCGCAATAAGCAGCTGAATGATGTAAGAAATATTGGCCAATGTGGCACTTTACATAGTTAAAATTCATTGTACATGCTTACATTTTGGTGGAGAGCATGTCCCTGCAGAATATTTTTTTCCTATGCTGAATGTCTCAGTGCTCCAATGTGTCATGTACCCTTAGTTCGCTTTTAAAGCCTGATTGATTCTCTTGCTGTTACAGCCAGTAGAAAGGTGCCTTAGACGTCACTGGAGGCAGAGGTCTGAGAGCACCTTCTTTGATTGGCACTGCTGTTTCTAATGGGAGAAAAAACAAAAGTTACTTGTTAAATGGCAGTGGAGTAATTTATGCTATTTTTGATTACCTCTCTTTTTTTCAGTTAATGTAAATGCATTCCCCAAGCCTGTGATGTAAACTACTCGCTACTTCATAAGTGTTACTGCAGTGAATGAGGCTGCTTGTGACAGTCTTGTAAAAGAGTTGGTGGAACAGTTCCTTTTTATCATGAAAGTGGATTATGCTGGTGAGATGGGAAAGTGGAGCTGGGCAACAAGCTCCAATGCCCAAGAAGCTATGGTTGCACCTCCAGTGGCCTCAGTGGTGATCTGGAAGGATGCATATTCTCTGGAGATGAAAGCTAATCAATTTTTATGCAAACCTTCGCAATGCAGGTTTTGTGATTCTAACTATTGTGCGCTGGAGACTGTAGTGTCAGCTAAGAATGTAAATGTAACTGAAAAATAATGATACAGAGAAAGCGTCTTTCAGAGGTTAGTCCTGAGGGAGAGATTCTGCTTTTTACGTAAATGAGATCACACAGTCAGAAAAGGAAGAGAGTGATTGTATATCTCATTTCATTCTCTAAACTGTCTTGGATCTATGGCGTACATACCTTTTCTTAGGAAATATTTCCTGCCACAAACTGGCAAGCATTTCTCTTCATTTTTCTTAAAAATATAGGTATATATGCATACATGCCTTATTTGCATAATGATAAAATTATGACAACGATGTGATTATTTTGTATTTAACTTTTTCCTAGATAACTATAAGTTAGTATAAATTTTGCTTTGGAAGTTTTGGTTGATTCGTTTATTTAAACAGTTTTTCATATGCCGAACTCCATTATAGGAGGGATGCTATAGGGAACTCCGATAGGAACAACTGTTGGAACTGCCCAGCATTTTTTGTTGCAAGCCTCTATTTTCAAAGTTTTTATAACTTTGCTGTTATTTAATTGTTTGAGCTGAAATTTTCCATGTTGGCTCTCTGCCTAAGGGTAATTTCTTTTGTTTTGGACTTAAGAAAAAAACCTGTTCAACTTTCTCAGAGTTAGTTTGGATGAAGCACTGTTTTATCCATGTTAAAAAAAATCTTATGGGAAGAAGGTTCAAACCCCTGGAAGAATCTGTTCAAAACAATCCAGGTTGCACCAATAGCACAAGCTCATTAGAGAGCCTCAAAGTTCAGAATAGTTAGTAAATATCAGAAAAATGTGTCTAAGTGGACACAACACAGCAAGACTTTCTTTTACAGTTGCTCCGCTAATGATCAGGGCCCATTTGAATACACATCATAGTACTGGAAAGCAAAGCTTTCTCTCTTGGGCTCACACTAGTCCTGCTGATGATATCCAAACAGGAAGAAGAGAAGAAACTACCCCACTGGAATACGGAGGAGAGGTGCCCCAGGTAGATGGCAAGGAGGTAGACTACAGTGTGAACTTAGACAAAAATGTGTCCAGGCCATGAGAACCAGCTGAAGGATAAGAGATAGGGACAGAGTTTTCAGGGCGAGAGACAGGGCTGTGTAGTTCAGGAGGCCGTCTTGCCCATGGGACCTGGTTTCATTTCTTGCAAAAGCAGAAAGGTGAATTAGATGGAGGATTGCAGGAAAGGGAAGGGCAGTTTTGTAGGTATGACAGCTGCCTGTGATTTTGCAGAACCAAAGTCTCTTGCTGCCTGTATCATCAGTTCTTCATGATGTTGGGAAGGTAACTTGAGCCCAACATATTTGAGGTGGCAGATTCCTTGTTTTCTGACTTCCACCCTGGGATTCTTGGGGGCTGATTTTTGGAAGTTTGGAACGCACCCAGCTGTAGCCAAGGCAATGAGAGTGATGCTGTGAACAAGTTGTCCAGGCCTCTCTGAAATCCTGAGCTGTCTGGAAAAAAACAGATATTGGGCATCTGAGCAAGGGCATTCTTGACCTCAGTTGCCTGTAAAATGGGGATAACAATAGCTCCCTACCTCATAAGGGTGTTGTGGAGATGTGGTTTGGAAGCTCTTAGATACAACAGTACAGAGTGCCCCAGGACAAATTAATAATTCTGTGTTCAGAGAAAAGTTTGAATAGTGAATGATGAGGGTGAAGTGAAATATTGAATAGTTGTTCATTCACTGAGCATTGTCAGTCATAGCCACTGAATGAAACAAGCGTCCCGAAGGAAAAAAATTGTATGGATTATGCAATTAAAGACCATATGAAATACACACAATGAGAACTAATGCGGGATTTTATAGCTAACCTAATACTGACATTTCCTAACTTTTGAGTGCTTGACTTCCCAAGCTCAACACTCTCCTAATGTATTTCAGTGAGACATATGTATTGCGAAGGGAAGCGTTTATAATGGAGATTGCTATGTTATATTGTTTTTATGGTTTATGCATTATATAAAACTGACAGGTTATATGCCTATCCATATGCATGGGTGCTCTGAACGAGGATGTGAATATATACATCAAAATACTTAGAACGTCAGATACATATTTCTATGATCAGCTGTTGATTTCTGTTTGAGGAGCATCATTTTTCTTTAACATAATTCATGGTCATAGAGATGAGACTTTTTAATTTAATGTAGTTATGCCAATTTACTACAGGCTATTGCTTATCTGCATCTTGAAATATAGTAGAGACTACTTCTATTCAGGGTTAATAGTAAGAACTTTGACTCAAGCATCTTTTTCTAGTTTATATTAGCAGAGTGTAGGTGTCTGTCCCACCTGTGTGGAATAATGTTCAGTGTGTTGTCCAAATCACACTGATGCTAATGAGAATCTTTCCACACTTTGTGCTGGGAGTTGGAATGGGCTGTTTTTTGGGATGGGTTGAGGGGAATTCAAGAGAAAAGCCTTAAAATAGGAAGATCTGGTTTTAAACAAGAATACTTCAAAGAGATTCTCCAAGGTCAGTACTTTCAAAAGTAACTCTTGAAACTTGCAGTTGCACGTTTATGGATACTTTCGTGAAAACAGCATAATGCAACCTAGACTTTCAGAAAGAGTATGCTCTAAAAATCAGTCAATCCAGCTAAGCCTGCAAAGTCATTAGTCACTTTTGAAAAATCTTGTTTCATAGGCTTTGCTGTACTTCTTTACACTCACCATAGGAGAACTATGAATGGCTCTTTTCCTAGTAAACAAGTGAGAACTATATATGGTGCATGGGGTTGTATTGCTGCTTGGAGTCAAGAAAAGGGAGGAAATTTCCAAGTCCATTCCCTCATCATAAATATGGGTTTCTTGCACTGTCATCATTTGGTGTGTGCTCATCTGATTTGTTTTGGTAGCAATCTTTTTTAAAAGACATTAGTGTTGCAGTTTCCCCTCTGAGCGCAGAGAGAATATGTTCGACCTTCTTCAGCCTAAGCCTTACCTTTCCTGTGGTGGAGTCAAGACTGCGTGATTTGTTTCAGTAGTCTTATGCTTCTGGCTTGCTTTTCATTTTTATTTTTATTTTCTTAAATCTCTGTCGTCTCTTTATTGGCTCCTAAATGGTGTTTCATGAAGTACTGGCCGTTTTCCCTTGATGTGTCCTTTCTCTTGGCCGTTTACCCCATTTCCTTGAGTTTTCTTCCTTGCTGCTGTGTCTTTTAGTCTTCTCATGTTTGTACTCTGAGGGTAGGCCCATATCACTATTTTCACTTGCTTTACTCAGAAATTGGTGAAATTGTGGGAACAGAAGATTAAGACACTGAATTTGCTCTTATAGCTTTTAAGCTATTCCTCTGAATCTCATACTTCGCATTACCTCCCAGGCTGTACCCTCTTCCCCTTCTTTAGTTTGTGTCTCCTTGTGCTTTGCTCTCTCTCATACTGTTCATTTCAGCAATTTGTCCTATGCATTTCAACTCCTTTTCCTCTTCTTTTTTTCCTGAAATCTGCTTTCTTTACTCTTTCTTGTCTTAGATGTCTTCTCTCTGTGCCTTCTGCCCCATCATCTTCCATCACTGTTCGTTTCACCTGATTTAGTCCTATCAATCTCTGCCTGCTTCCTCAAATCCTATCTTTTTAACCCAATTTCTTTTCTCTCATTTTTTTCTGGAGACAGTTTTCACTGCTAAATCTGCTCCTTTAGTGCTTCTGAGAACCGTGAGATCTGCAAGCTGTAGTGTGTAAGCCTGTATGCAGGTATTGAGCCTAAGAAGAGGCTGCATTGATCAGAAACGCCTTGAAAACGTGCTCATGGTTTGGGGGGAATCATAGGTATGGCCTTAAAATTAATGCAGCATTTTGGAGGCTAGAAAGTGAACTTAAGAGCTCTGTGAACATACTGACAGACTTACCTGTTCACCTTGCAGATCTCCTTCTTCCAGATAGATTTACAGACAGCTCTACCTTCCTGCTGCTGTTCTTGATGTAGGTGCACTTGATGCAGGGGTACTTTTGCAAGACATTTCTGTTATTTCCAGTCTGGCATAACAGCTGCAGTCGCTTAACTTTCAACCCGTAGAGCCTTTTTATTGGTTTCCTCATTTTTATTTAACTCACCTTTTCTTGTGATTAATATTACAGTGCTCGGATTGGTATAACTGCTCCCTGCAGTTATAGTGTAAAACATCAATCTGTAGTGATGGTCGCTAGCAGCTGGGGCTTGATTGGGATGAGGTGTTGGAAAGGTGAGGAGACTGGAGCTGGTCTGTGCAACCTAACTGGTAAAGTGGCAAGCTAGAGGGGACCAGGACCAAAATAGGAAATATTCAGGAAGAGCAGGGCTAAAAGATCTTTTTCCACTAGGGACCTTTCCCTTACTGAATCTGGAGCGGAATCCATAATTCTTGAATTTCAGCCTAACTCCGTTGTCAGCAAATATCTGTGAAGGCCAGTGGCAAAATATTTGTCTTATTCTCCTTTAATGACTGGTCCGCATAAAGAATGGAAATTTCCTGCAGCCGTCGTTTACTCTGTAAACTCAAATGGCTATGGTTATGAAGCCGGTGTGATTACAGAGAATGGAATTAGGAGTTAAGAAATGCACAGGCAACTTTAATTAACCTCCTTTGTGTATATGCATTATGATGCAGTCTTTAATTATGTGATCACATACTATTTTCCCCAGAGCAATTGTGCCTCATTTAACTCAGAGGATTGAGGTGATGTAGCAGGCTGTTTGTCCGCAGGAACTCTGTCCTTTTGGTTGCAGAAACTGGAAGGTGTCCAGTGAATGAAGCAGGGATTGCAAGGAGCAGAAGGATGAGGTCATGATTAAGGCGCTTGGAAGAATTAAACGTAGTGCTGCCTTTGCCTCCGAGTTCCTGACCAGGGCTACTAAGTTATTTGAACCAAACTTTCTCCAGGTGGTCATTAATTGCATATCCTTCCTTTCTGGAGGTGAAGGTTGGACTTGCAGGTGTACTGAGCATCCCAGTACAGTTTGTGAGGGAAGTCAATGGGAGCTGTGCTTTAGACATGGAAAGGACTGCTTAAAGCTTAGGACACTGAAAAAAGCAGATAATAGGCTTCCCTGAGCGAGCACCCAGTGTTAGATCCTTTTAGCTGGATCTCTCCATCTCGTTTCTCATCTGAAGAGCAGGGTAATAACACCACCACAGGGTGCTGTGAGAAGGGAATGTGATTAATGCTTTTGAGGCACTTAAATGCTATAGTGATGAGCACAGTAGAAAAGCCCTTGAAGAAATTAATAATTCTGCCTACAGAGCAGGATTTGAATATTGTGTAGTAAAGAACTGTGCAGCAAATTGGTGGGCCAGTGAAACACGGAAAATAACCAGAGTGTTGAACACCATTGAGTCAGAACTATCAGTTCTAGACATAGGGATATAGTAAAAATATATGGTCGCGCCATGACAAGGCTCTATTCCAATGAATACGCAGAGAGATGAAAATTAAGACTGTGCCCAGCACTCTTAACTTCTGGTATCTCCTAAATCATGTGTACCTGACTTAAAATTACTTGTTTTTTGTGAAGTAGACAGCTTTAGCAAAGAGTGCCCTATAGCACAGAATTCATCAAAAATAATGCTTAGCTGGAAAGGGGGGTGATATTCTTTCTAACACAGGCCACAGATCTTCCCTGAAGTTATTAGGGTTTTGCAAGAGCCGAGGATTCCTCCTCAGTGAATTTAGGTGCAGGACTGGGCCCTTCATAGGGGTTTGGCCAAAGATTTTGGATATTTAGGATCTAGCATAGGTGTTGGGACGCAGGGCTTGACTACTATGACACCCCAAGGGAATCACTCCACATTTTTTGCCTCTTGTAAAATAGGAAAATGGTAATTCTTCTTTCATAGCAGCATTGTGAGGATGACTGTGCTAAAAACTGTGAGGGACTCAATTTATAAAATAAGTATTTAAACCAGATGAATATAAACTGAAGGGGTGCTTTCAGAGAGCAGTTGTTATACTTCTGCTGTGCTTAAATGCAACTGTTGCTAGCCTACTTACTATACAGGGAGATACTTGTTATCCTTGCTACCATTATTTAGTATTTATTCAAGTGAAATGACAGTTATAGCTGCTTAAATATTAAAAATATGTTTAAAAGAGCAGTGGGGACTATATTCAGCTTTTGTAGTAGAATTTGCAGATAGGAAGTAGCTCACCAAAAAGCTGTTACCTCCAAACAGACAAACACTGTCTGCATCCAGTAGAGGAGATAGGAGGAAAGTGTTATGCTAAAAGGTTGTTTCTTTCTGCTCGGAATATTGCTTTTTGTTACTCGCTTGCTCAAAGGACTTGTTGCAGCTGTATCTAATTCATATTTAATAAGCTCTTTCTACTTCAGGTATCAATCTGTTTTGCCTATTACTTTTCATTTTCATAAATGTTTGAGTACAAAATGATAACTTTTTTTGCATATGCCGTGGACCAGTGGAAATGGAAGTCTTTTTAGAAAACCTTCAGAAACCGATGAAAATCTGAAATTAGATGAATTTGTATACTTTAATTTTGATTGCATACATTTGCACAGAGATAGGATGTTCCATCAGTAATAAAATGAACATAAAACATGATTTTAAATGCTCAGAAAAAGCTTTATTAGACAGTTCCATTTATTGGCCACATCCTGCAATAATCTCCCTGCCCTTCAGAGCAAATAGGCTCCTAACTATCCTGCTCTAATATGTGACCAAAAAGTATACTGTAAACAACACATACGGGGGTGATGCAGAATGCAAATTCACAGTAGACAACAGAAATCAGACCTTTTAATTTGACTGAAAGATGCCTTGAACCTAATGGACCAGTGCAACTATTGTTTGCTCCAGATATTTTTAACAGATTCTTGAAAGTGAGTATCAGATATTCTTACTGAGTAATTTTTATTTACACTCGAAACTAGTTACACTGCGTTAGGAAAGGCATCTAGGTCATCAGTGGAAGTTTTTGCAGCCTTCCTAGTTGGAAAATAAATGTGATTGATTGAGGTGGCAATATTCGTTCATTTAAGGAAACACCACCAAGTTACTCCTAAATTATTTTTATAAGAAAACTAAGAGAGAAAAGCTGATCTGTATTAATTAGACATCCACCACATATTTATTGAGGTGTAAGACTTTGCAGATGGCAACCTTGGTCTTTTAATATTAATTGGAAAATATTGATTGAGAAAAGACTAGTCTGTCATGCTGATAATTGTGACCAGATTTAGATATGATCATGAGATCTTCTTGAGATTACAAAGAAGCAGTTACCATCTAATTGGTAAAAAAGATTGAACATTATTTTGGTAATCCCTGAGCTTTGGTAACTTATTCCCCCTTGTTCATTTATATGTCTTGTATGTATGCCACTATAAAGTGGTTAAATATGGTTTAAGCTGATAAGACTATGCTGTATAGTATTTACATTTCATGAGCATTCCAAGTTTTGTAGCTGTTTTAACCACATACTTTTCTTTAAATGAAGGTTAGGCCTGCTGACTGAACACTTCAAAAAACAGTTGAACTGATATTTATTTCTTTATAACGAGATGCTAAGGTTGAAGTAGCCCCATCTCGTTTCCTTGATGGCGAAAACAAACAAGTTGCTTTATTTCACGTTATTTGATACGTGAAAAATAAAAGATAATCTGTCACTTTCCAAGAAAGTCCTACATCTTTTGACTTCGTATTTGATATGTTTGAGCACTTTCTTACTGTGTAGTTGTGATATTTCACTACGCAAAAATATCAGGGTATACAACTCCCTGTTGTAGCTGGGAAAACAAATCAATTAGTACAAGGGAAACTCATTTCCCAGTAGAATTAGTATGCACTGTCACTTTTGTACCAGGAAGGGCTTTATGGATAAAGTGTAACCTTTGGTAACGCAAGACAAATGTTACGCAGTTCAAGTTTTAGATCTAAATGCTTGAGATTCTCAGCTGCATTTTATTGCTATTATTTCCATTATCTGTATCTGTTTACACCAGTCAAGCATCTGGCCTAAATATAAATATGCAGTTGCTTGTTATATGGAGGTAAATTTAAGGTTGCTGCGGAGTCTGCAGCCATAACGTTAACATGCAGAGTCACATAAAATATACTGTCAATTTATTAACTGAATTTTAAGGTCATCTGAATGACACTAGTTCAAAAACTTGAGTACTTTCTATCTGATTGTAAATATCAGCAAAAAAGGGCTCAGTATTTCAGAGCTCTGCTTTTGCGTGCGGAGCGAGCCCGAGACCTGCTCGCATCTCGAACGCTCTTTTTATATTGCAGTTAATAACTGTGGCCACTTTCTGTATGGATGTTCAGCGCACGCTGTTGTGAATCCCAGGATGATATCGCCATTACTTAGAGCTGTATTTTGCATTGCCTAGTCTGTTATTGCTCAGCATGCACAAGGGTAGAGTTAAAATCTTTATTCATTTCAGTTAAAAATGTTTCTTTTGTTCTCCTTATCATGTTCTGGCTTTCCCAAGGATATATGCCTTGAACGAAGAGTCACATGTGCATTACTAATTGTGTGCCATTGTATTTACAGTTCCTAGTGGTGGCACTGTGAAGCTACTAATTCTTTTGCTTCACTTGATGTAAAATAATCTGAGTGTCTTTGATAGCAGCGAAACAGTATTAATTGTTTTGTACATTTCTTGGTCACTCGTCTTAGGTGGTCTTCATAATCTATTAGAACTTCCAGCCAGATTGCTGTAATGTCATGCCTCCAGCAGCGATTAAATTGGTAATTAATGAACAGGCCTTGGCAACATAAACCACATCCCGTTAATTTTCCCTTTTGAGTTTTTCAGAAGTTGTCGTCTCTGTCAGAAAGCATTGCGCCACCTTGCTACGGCCCCTTGGCATGAAACCACGACGGCTCGATTTTTTGCAGCCATTAGTAGATCAGAGCAGTAATTTCACAGCATTTTGGTCAGGGTAATTATAGTACCAAGTACCGAGCAGAGTTGGGAATTCGCACGGGAAGCCCAGAAATACCAGGTGAGCTTCCTCGTGTTCACTGGGACGTTATGATTAGTTTAATTGGGCTGTGTTTGATTCTGGCCGCGGAGGCTCTTTGTGCTTCGGCGTGCCTGACCTGCCCCGACGGCGGCGAGCGCCGACGCGAGCCCTTTGAAGTGGGGCGTTCGGCAGAGGGCAGCCCAAGAGGGGGGAAAGCGAGGCAGAGAGCTGGCTGCGGCGAGCTTGGGCCTAACCGTCGGGGTGTTTCGCGCGAGTCTCATCGCTCGGCGCTCCCGAATCGAGCGGCGCGGAGATCAAAGCGCCGCGCCGAGCGGGAGACGGCTCCCTCCATCGCGCCGTGCCGCGCCGCACCGCGAGAGCTAATCAAGCCATCAGGCCTGTGGGCGCTCTCCGGGCCCTTTCGGCTTTAATACCCAACGGTTTGTCAGGACAAATTGGAATTCCGGGTTCACGCTTCCCCCCTCTGCCCCCACCTCGGCCTACTTCGGATGAACTCGGTGAAAACACGCGGCCCCTGCTTTTCACGCCGCGCTTGGCCAAAGCGCCCGCAGAGCTGCGGCGGGCGCTGGCGATTCGGGTATTTGGGGCTGGAAAAGGTCGAGGTGGAGGATTCAGCGGGCGTCAGGCGCCTCGGCGCTGTATTGTGCCAAGCATAAAGTGAAAGAGAAACTAAACTCTGCGTGGGTTTGGTGGTGGTTTTTTTTGTTTCTCTGATTGCTAATGAACTTTTTTTGCTGCAACACTTTCAATTGGATTCGGGAGGTAGTTTTTTGAGTGTCAGCTAAAACAAAGTCATGTGAAAATGCCTCCCTCTCCCTCTCTCCCTCTCTCTCTTTTTAATTGATATGATTTAGGCAGAGGAAAATGGTGAGGGGGATTTTTCTATTGCAGAAGCAATTTTTAAGGGATTTAGTCTTATTTAGCCTGAAGGTCTTCACACTAATGAGAGCACTTAAGTTACGTCCAGGCGTTGATTAGACAGCTCATCTATCAACTGGAGCATGAGAATTTGTATTTTAGGTACCTTTTATACATTAGAAATGTATATGCTTTTTTATGACTTTATACCATTTTCCACATATCTTTAATTACCTTTTTTCTTATCCAAGGTAGCTCTAATGCAGCTGGCAGAGTACAGATGGTGACAGGCAAATACTATACCTTTGATTAGAAGTAACAGCGAAAATTGTATCTAAAGAAGCTGCAAATCGTTACCCAGATACATTCCTTAAACAATCGCAAGCTCCCTCAAATTCTCAAACCATCCACTCAGGGAACACGTAATTATATATTAAGAACAAAAAAACCACAACAGCAAAAATTGTGAATGCTGACTCTGCCTGCAGTTTTTGTGTGTGTGTGTTTAAAACACAATAGTGTCTTAATTATTTTCTGAGCCATTCTAAAAAGTACAGCTTTTGTAACTTTTTGACATTTCAGATTAAAAAAAAAAATTAAAATGTTGCCACCAGCTCGCACTATGAGCAGCCTGTAATAACAGTTAAAAAAGCTTTCTGAACTATTTGACAAGATTTCTTAGTGCTGAGGCCATATGCTGTAGCCTTTAAGCTATTTCTTCCTATCAGTTTCATTATCACCTGCCTCTGAGTCTCCAATATCATCAGTAAGCACATGCAGAATCATAATTATGCCATGTACAAGTTCTTTGATAACATGTACAGTTTTCTTCTTAATTCTTTATCAAATGCATTGATCGTGGCATGTGTGCATTGATCCAGGTCCACCATCTGGCTGTGTGTGATAAGCACAGTGGCATCTTTGCATTTCCACTGTCATTCATTGCGCTACAATTTGGCTGCAGGGGAGTAGTGGCTGGGATTAGCCCTGTTCTGCTACTTACTTGCATTTTAAGTTGACACCTCTACAGCGGCTCAGACCACATTACAAACTGAAACACATACGCACGACTTAGTGATGTGACACTCCTCAATAAGCTTACTCCACTAGCTACTCAACAATCTGTAATTGGATTTGTAGGAATAACAGCAAAAGATTTCCTAAGAATTGCTGGGGACAGAAGGTGAAGTTTTCTCATTATTGGCAAAAGGCTAGGTATAGATCCTAGGCGATTGGTATTTTCCATTAAAAACAAGCTGCCAGCAGTTTGCAGGACATTTTCAAAAAAAAAAAAAAGAAAAGAAAAAGAAAAACAGCAAAATAGGATCCGGGAAGGCATATGCTTTGCACTTGTTTCTTTGCAGTCTGATCACACGGAGGCAGGCTGCGATCCCTCCGCCCTCCCCCTGAAATTAAGAGCGGGGGGTGGGGGGGGAGAACTTTGCGAGCCCCCCCGGCGCGTGGCCGGGCTGCGGGGGGAGCGGGAGCATTCCTGCAGAGGGCACGTCCTCGCCCTCCGCCCGCCGCGGCCCCGGCCGGGAGGAGGCCGCCCGCCGCGGCGTTCGGCGAGATGCTGCTCCACAGCTACTTGCCAAAACTCTTTGTTTCATAACGCAACTTTCTTTTTTCTTTTTCTTTTTTTTTTTTTAATTATAAAGTCAAGTTTACACAAGAACAAATCCCTTAAGTGGAGCTCGACAAATGTTGACTTCTGCAATGAGTAAGCAGCTTCTTCTCTCGGGAACTAGGTTATTGAAAGACACCGAAAATACCATCTTTAGGCTGTTGACATTATGCCCTGGCTGGACGATGGCACTGTTGCAGCACATTTTGCAGCCTGCGCGCTTGAGCCCTGGCTGGTGCGTCATGCCCCCAGCAGCCGCAGTCGCGGGGACAGGCGTAACGAGCCCCCGCATCCTGATGCCTTAGGTGATTGCTGCCCTTAATTACACTGCGCAGAGGAGGGAGAGCGCAAACTTGCATAAGCCAAGCAGATTCCCGGGACGAAGTTAGCGGAGGCCTTTGTTGTCGCTTTTGGTTTAGATCTGCCTTCTGAGGGCTCGCGATCGGCAGCTTTATTGGTAGGCAATGCTGGCGCACCGGGCGCCTCCGGGAGACCGGGGCGCCTTTAGCATCGGCGCGGGCAGCCGAGGAGAGGGGGAAAACTGAAAGTGTATTTGCAATTAGGTGTTTTAGTCAGTTCTTAAAACTTGCCATAGCGCCGAGCGCAGTGGGAAAGAGAAACGCTCGCCTCCATCAGCACACCGAGGGGAAGCGCCTAAAGGGTTAAATGGGTTAAATCTTATTTATCTGAATAGAACTGCAGGGCTGTTTTGCAGAACGCTCCTGCACAAATACCTATGGTTCACTTTGACGTTACAATTTTTTGTTGGTTTCTTTACTTTAAATACTTGAACTGTTGGACCTTTTACTTTTTTCTCTGAGAAAGATGTATTTGTACCAGATTAGAAAAGCTAAACTGTTTCTTTACATTGAATAATCAGCCTGTCATGACAAATCTATCTCCTTCTGCATGAGTAGGTGCCAGTTTGACTAGCTTCTTTTAGGCTCACACTGGGTTTTAAGCTGGATCCATGTGCATGACTGGCAGTGCATTTGTTGGGCCAGATCTAAGGAGCCAGAGAGCGTTCAGCTCCTTTTTGCCTACAAAAGAGCAGCCAGACAACCAGCAAGAGGCCTTGGATGTAGCACAAGGTGATACTTACTTAGTCAGCCATTCTTTTTTTTCCATATATATGTATTTTTTTTCTTTCGGTAAACTAAGAATTTATCAATTTCACAGTGACACAAGGGATTAAATTTTCGGTGGGTTATTTTTCTAAAGCCAGCATTCTCCACACCGTGAATACTGCCCCAAATGAATTGTAGGTTTTCCAGGACAAAATAAATGAGATTGGAAAAAAAAAATTTTTTTTTTTTGCTGGCTAGCATGTCATTAAAAATACCACCTAGGTTTGAGGAGTCATTTTCCATTTTGCAGTCACATAACCCCATTTTACTGTGAGTTTGGGGTCTTTTTTTTTTCTGAAGGAGACAGCTTTGTGATGACGTTATTTGCGATTCCCCCAGTTTTAGACTTTAGGCTACTTGGGCTTCATTCTGTCTGGTCTCATTAGGTGCTCTGTGGCCCAGATTGCAGGCCAATAGCTTCTTTTTGCGTGACAAGTGGTTTGATACGTTCCGTGATATACTTCCATGAAAAATATTTTCAAACTATGTATGATTTATGGGGACCGAAGTAGTTGATGCAGGCACCAGGCAGAAGGTGGAAAATAGCGGAGATGTTGATGTCTCTCTCTTCTCTGCTGATCACTCCTTACTTAAATATATCTAACTAGGTGCAAAAATCCAAACCCAGGACACTTTTGTTTATGGCGGCTGCATCCTGCTTAGCAGGTCATATTTTTGCTCGCTACCTGTGTATTTTGAGCTATTTTGGAACGGAAGCACAGCCCAAGCATAAACGTGGTCCCTAGGGCGATCAGAGATTTAATCTGACCAGATGGGACAAACTTGAGAAAGATTTTGACTTTCCACTCTGTTTTGCAACAAGAAAGGCTGATTTTTCCCCCATCCTTTCTTTGTTAGCAAAGGCAGAGATCAGGCCATCCCCAGAGAAATGAGCAGGTGTGGCCATTTACAAGCATGTCTGCTTATATTATAAACCAACACAAGAAAAGTTTGAAACGGTCTGAAAAGATCTGCTAAACACTTTTAATGTTTCGTCCCAAATCCTATTTACTCCAACAAGAGCCGATCAAGGTCACAGTAAAACCCAGCCTGCCCAAACCTTTAAAAGATCTTGTAATTTTATTTTCTTTTTTCTTTTTTTTTTGCCCCCATTTTTCTTCTGTGCTGTGTGCTGAGTGAATAGGTACATTTTGGTAATCCTTGCCTCTGGACAAGGCCAGAATCCCTTTTCTTTCTGCCGGCTAACAGCAGAGCCGTCCTTGCTGCCCGGCGATGAAGGAGGTGGCAGGCAAGGTCTGCGGCACGAGCGGGGCACGCCACGGGCAGCGCTGAAACCCGGAGCTGCGCGCGTGGCGCCTCGCTGGGCCAATTGCTCCCCCCGGGACGCCCAGTTCCTTCTTAATTTTGGCAGTGTGGGGTATCACTCTTTTTAAACTTTTTTTTTCCCCCCCCACCATAAAGAGTTTTAAACCTCAAATGCAAGATTTTTTTTTTACAGGGAGAAGGTAACATCACCCTTCTCAGCTTGCGTCCTCCCAAAACGCTGCTGAAGGGCGACTAAAAATCCCCAGCAAAGTTTCTGGGTGGTGGCGAGCGGGTTGCAGAGTCTGTAAGCATGTAACGAGAGGGGCTCGGGGGCCGCTTTTGCCCCCCCGGCTGCCCCGGCAGCCTCCACCGGTGCCGATTTGGGGGCTCGGCGCGATGCTCGATCGCGCCAAGCGCCCGGCCGGGCATTCGCGTCCTAATTCGCCTTCGCAGATCCGCAGCATCGTTTCTTTGGCCAAAGCGACGGCGGTCGCTGACGCGGGCGGCGAGTACAAAAAGGACCCCCTAAAGGCAACCGTTTTTATTTGTTTCTGAAGAGGCAACGGCCGGCTGAAAGGACGACTGGGTAAAGTTGAGGAGCGGAGGAGCTCGGCTTGCTTGTTCCCGTGCAGTGAAACTCCAGCCCTTTTTCTCCCCGCTCCCCATAAAAGCCGAAGTCTGCTAGGGGGTTGTAGCTGCGTCAAAGCCGTTGGGATGCCACTGCTGATCACTTTAATTACTAGGACTAAGGAGGATAAAATTAAAAGTAGCACCATTGAAGCAGTGGAAGAAAGCTTGCCGAGATGGCGGTGAACTGTGAAATATAAAAACTGCATACCAATACATTTTTGTAGGAGGGAAACAAGGAATTACATTACTTATTCTCGAAGAGTTTGTCCTTAAATGGGGAAGTTTTACTCGCTGTGCAGCCATGTGGCAGATTTTTAGACCATTCCCAAGTCATCAGGGGAAGATAGCAGAGTAAACTTTAATGTCTCGCGGGCACATCAGATGCATGTCAGAGGGGGGAAAGAGTTGCCTAGTTTGCTCTTCGAGACCGAGCTGTTCTGTAAAAATTGCTCTCCGGGGGCTTGCACGGTCCTTTCTTTCCTTGCTGCAGATCTTCCCTCTGTGTGTTTGAACCCGTCCTTCTCCCTTTCTTTTTTTTTCCTCCAGACGGGAGAATATCTGGGTTGGTGCCTGTATAACTTCTCAGCATTTGACTTTCCAAAATCCAGTGGGTTGATTTGCTTTTTTTTTTTTTTTTTTTTTTTTTTTTTTTTTTTTTTTGTAATTGCACCGTAACTCAAAACTTAATCGCTGCAGCTTACAGACTTTTTGTGATCTAAACTTGGTGGCTCCTTACACCCGGGTTTGCTCTGCCAAGCCCGGCGATCAACAGCTCAAATACATGAATTGAATTTCAGCAATAAATATGCTGCTTTTCTCTTATCCCCTGGTGATGATTGGCTTAATCAGCACAAACACAAGGCGCAGTAATCTGTGTTTGCTCGGAGATCCCCAGGATGTTAATGACTCTGCTAATAATTCAGGAGACAAGTTTGCTTGCAGGAGGAGGGGAGAGGATCAGGCTACTCAGTTTAGGGTATATTTGTCCCAAAATTGTAACTGGGCTTATTTTTAAGCTCTCTGTGGTCCAGCAGGTGAAACTGTTCAGTGTGAAACCACACAGGAGTCTCACTATAAATTTTGCCCATTCCTTTTAAAAAGTCATTTAAATCAAAGCCACAAGTTTGCGTACACCAGGAATTGCAAACAGTAAAGATCCAAGCGATTTTATTGCATGTAAACGTAAATGTAATTAATGTTACCAAATACCGTGGGTTGAAAGAAAATTGGTTGCTGTGTCAGTTGGCTGGCTGTGAATTAAATTAAATTGATCTATTAGAGTGCACAGTAGCTGGAGCAGCTTTCGGGTTGCCTCTCGGATGTGTGCTTTAACAAGCAAGGTTTGGATAAAACGGTTGCCCCGCGCCGTGGGGGAAGCACCCAAAGGATGGGGAAGCACCCACAGCGGCGGTGCCGGCGAGCTGGCACGGCCCAGGCGTCCTCCGAGCGCCAGGGCCTGAGCAGCAAAGTAAATCGTGGCGATCTGATAGGGAATCACTGCTCTGTCACTCAGAGGCAGGATATTGTGCTGTGTCCATATGCCGTGTTTACTGTAGGGTTTTATGAGTTGTAACCTGCCCATGCAAGCTGTTAATGAGGCTAAATCTGGCTGCTGGAGGATTGAATTACAGCACACCTCTGGGCTAATGGTTCTCCACGGAGAGTCCCATCAGGGCTGCATTCGCATGCCTGCATTTGCATTTTTTGCTATTGTGCCGAGAACAATGATGAGTAAATAGCTACAAACAAACAATTTACATGGAAATGGGGAAAATGTACCTAATTAGTATTTTGGGCTTGTTTTATTAACGACTGCTTAAGCAAAATAGTGCTGAGGAGCAGCTCTTCCCAACATCTGCAGGTGTGCAACCTTTGCTGTCTTGTTGGGTGGGGAAGGTGCCAATATTGCTCTCCAAAATTAGGCATTTTGCTATATTCCACTTAGTTAAGGTCAACCGCAAATATCTTTGTTTTTGTCCTGTACGTTATTTCAATAATACGAAGTTATAGACGAATTTAACTTAAAGCCAGATGCCGCCTTTGTTGCATCTGTGAGTATTTGTAAAATTGGGGCAGGGGGGAAACAGTCATGTAAACTTTTCCCTAACTTTGAAAAACTCAAATTTTTAAGACTAAAACTGAATTTGTGTTTCCATTATGGTTTAATATATTTTTGTAGATATGCTTGAATGCATCCTTTTATCCTTGTTTTTAGTTGTGGCATATTAGTGTTGTCCAAAATTTCATGCAATAAATTTTTGTTCATTTATATGACTGAAATATTAATATCCTAACATAGTTACAGGTTTTAGTAGGCCAGCACTCTCTGGGATGATTCCCAGAATAAATCATAGGATCTTTTTAATTAATGACCAAACCCACAGTAGTAGTGCATTTTATAGTGAGGAAAAGTCTTTTTTTCTCTGGAATCTATTGTTCTTTCATTAATTTTCAATAGTTTCTTTTTTATTTAAGAAGATTTATCCGTTGAAGTCCAAGGATTAGATTCCTCTCTATACCTCACTTTGGATGTTGTTTTACACTTTGAAGTCACCTTGGTTAATGGAATAACCAAGAGCAGCATCTGGCGTCTCATTTCAGCTATAGTAGAACGCTACTCAAACTAGTAATTCAATTTGCTAAAACCATTTTTATAGCCACAGTAAAACTTTTGGTAGCTACTACTTTGAACCAAAAGTTTCTGAGAATCATGTTAGTCAGCCTGTTTTTATAGAACATAGTTTATAGATGCTTTAAATTGCAAAAAATTTTCTAATGCAATAATAATTTGGGGAACGCTTTAAAAAAAGAAAATCTGATCCGTGGATGTCTTTAAAAATTGTGGTGTGACACCCAACTGATACGGAGCATCCTATTTATAATGTGGGCCAAGCACCATGCTGTAAACCAGTTACTATCATGATGATCAGATTGAGAATGAAATTGCATTTCTGTCAATTACTGAGTTGGCAACTGTTCAATATATCTTAGCAGCAAGATGAAGAGCGGCGTCGGCAGCTGAGAGAGCGAGCTCGTCAGCTAATAGCAGAAGCTCGATCTGGAGTGAAGATGTCAGAACTTCCTAGCTACACTGAAATGGCTGCAGAAAAGTTGAAAGAAAGGTCAAAGGCATCTGGAGGTGAGTTAAGGAACATCGTATCTTATTCCTATGGCAACCTAGAAACCAGAGAAGACCTTTCTGGGTATCACTTTTATTCACACTTCAAACCGGCGGTGTAGGTAATTGTTGTGCATCAGGTGCACATATCAAAAGACTGGCCATAGATAAGTTCTCCAAATCAGGGTTGTATCACTTAATTTCCAGCAATTAAAAGAAAAGGGTATATGTGATTGCAAGGAAGTGACATTTATGTGAAGCAGTCACTTGTATGGGCCTGTTATTTACAGATTTGCCATTACCCCTGATTTTCAGAATTTCCTGATGGTTGGTTACAGTCCCTCCAATGTATATTTTATGTAGGAGTAGGGACATAATATTTGGGGGAAAAAAACATTAGAAATACTTAAGAACTTTATTTTTTATTAAATGTGTTCAAAAGACTATTTTAAAGAAGGCACATGGGAGGTGGGAGCAATAACCTTTTGATTTTAAATGGCAGTTTTTTGACATACCACTTGCCTTTACAGGTTTTGAGTTGTAATATTGCTATAATATTATTAAACTGACTTTGAAATGTCATTAAAATTCATATACCTGCCAATGCTATGAGCAGGAGTAATGTAGTGTCACTCAAACTCAAATGGGTACTGAACACACATTTCAGTACAGGCTTCTTGCTCTTTTAGTGTCTCCTACATATTCTAATAGGAAATTGTGTTTCTCATACTAACATGTAATTGTAAACCAGAGAGTCAGGGAAATCCAGCTTTATATTTGCAGCACATGTAGGTTCAGCAATGAGATTTTTTTTTATTCTCTACTATATATATTTTATACATACGTTATATGTTTAAATATGTTCTTATTGCATTCTAAAATCCTACATTTCCTGTAATGCCAAAGAGAAAAGCAGTTTGTTTTATGTCTCTCTTTGGGTCTGGTCTTCAATTTTCCTCTCTCTACCCAGTAAATCAAGCTTGCCAGCATAGCTCTTGCTTCTTAATAAATAGGTAAATTAAATCATTGATGGGGAGTAAGACTTTATAAAAGTTCTCTAAACTGACAAATATATTGTTTCAGCGTGTGCTCAAGCCAGAAGGTACAACTGCAAACTACTTAAAAAGAGAAGAAAAAGGGAAGGGATATTGGTAGTGGTTTCCAGGGCTTTCCCAATTCCAAACATCTGTGCTAATCACGTAAGAGTATATCACATCTGAGGTTTTACCAATGTCTTAAAGCCCATGGGCCAAGTTCGGTGGCTACCAGCCATGGAGTACTTAAAGTTACCTGTTGAGCTGGACAGGCTGTGGGAGTGAAATGGCACAGTCCTTGTATATTAAGTATACTATGATGTTCTTCATCCCTCTCCACTGTTTGTTATTCCCCATTCAATACTTGTGCAAACAGTCTTGAACTGTTCGTCTCCCATTAAGGAGAATATTTTACTCCCTGTGTTGACGGGGGTTCAGGTTCTTTAGCCTAGATAACAAAAAACATGGGCAAACTTTGGGGATTATTGCTTTCAGGGGGACTCCCTCACCAGTTTCTCTAATTTCTCTAAACAAACTCATCATGCCATTTCTTCAGTAGTCTCCCACCCTGTCATCACTGCAGTAAAACTTGATGCAACTCTTCCAAATGCTGCCTGCTATCTCATTCCATTGCTCCGTAGCATACGTGTGATTTTAGGCAGATTCTGTCCCTCTTTCGGTACATCCGAGTGTCTGCGTGTAGACAGACCCAAGCTCTGCTTCCTGCTGCTCTCTGCAGCCAATGCATGGATATATCATCCATATAGAAGTGTATATAAGTTGACTGCATATGCACTCAGAGTTTCAGTGTCCTTAAAGGGGGAGACAGTATGAATATCAACAACGAGTTGTTTGAAGTTTTCACCATTATACCTGTTGGGTTTTGTCTCATATAACAACGTCACTGCTTTTTGACTTTGGCATTATCTCCTTGGTTTGTATTTTCTGCATGAGTTTTTCTTTGTTCATGCAGTAGTTTGTCCAAGTTATCTGGACTTCTGTTGGACTTCCAATTTTCATTCCCTGTCTGCTTTTACTCCTCTGTGCTCTTTTCCTGTCGATGTGCATATTACAGCACTTCCTTGTACTCATTCATTCTCAAAAAGCTTTCTTTATGGTCAATCTTCCACATATTTCCACCACACTGTTTGTAATTTCAGATGCCACACCACATCTCTTCTCAAGAAATTCATTTTTATCAAATGGAATAGTTCTGTGAATGACACCAACACTTTATAATCCAAATAAATTATAATTGTTTCTGGTTTGCTTTTTCAGTTCTTGATTTCCAACAAAACTTAGGATTTAACAGACAGTGTTTCCTCTTTATGACTACATTTTGAATATTACCCCAGTTGCATTCACATGTAGTTGTTCTGCTGTTCTCTGTAGTCATATATTCCCTATACAGTTCCCAGAGACAAGCTTATAGTAATATCTTGTGTCTTCTGAGCTCTCTTGGCCATTGTGTTTCATTAACCTCTTCTTCTGCATTGATAGCTACATTTTAATTTACAAAAAAGGAATGTACCAAATCATTTTTCTCTCCCTCAATTCAGTTCTTCCAGAAAAAAATGATATTTCAGCTTTGGGATTTTGGAGTTTTTAAAGACTAATTTCTTGCTCACTATTGCTGGTGAAGATCTGCTCTCTTTCAATGTTTCTATTGAAATAGAAATATGCATACTGAGAGTTTTGTGTTTTGGCACTGGGGCTACATCCTCTGTTAAAAGGCTTTATTTAATCATGGTCTGAGAAACTCAAATGCCTATGGCAAAGAGAAACTTTCCTGGACAAGCTGCATCCTTTGCTAGAGAATCCAGTCTTTTTCAGGAGGTGATTTGGCATGTGAGACACAAAATACTTCTTTCTGCCAACAGCCAGAGGGTTCAGGATGGCAGCTTCAAATTTATTAGATGTCCTACTAGCTTTGGGCTGATAAGCGGATGCCTTGAGATGGGTCCAGGGACAGTATCAAGATAGGAATCCAAATAACCCTCCGTTTTCCCAGCAGCAGTGGGTCAAAGGAATTGGCATCTTATCTAGGTATTGTCCCTGCACTGCGGGACACCCCTCTACTCTTCTGGGATTTGGGTAGTGTGCTTTCTTCCCTCTCTGGCACGTCTCCATCCTTTATTTGAGGTGACATGTTTGGGAGGAAGTGACCGGTATCTGGAGGTGGCGAGTAAGCAGCAGAGGGAGGCAGGCCACAATGGGGAGGACAGGGGGTAACACAAGCCTAGTGTTAAGAGGCTTTGGTGAGAAAAGCGCCCAAAATAGGCAAAACTGGGAAGAGAAAAGAGAAGGAACACAAGCATGGAACAAAAGAGAGACGTTAGAAGAGCAGGGAGGGAAAAATGCAGAAAAAGAAGCATCCAAATGTGCCATAGGACCAAAAAAAAATGTTAAAAAAAATGCTGGAATCAGTGACAAAAGCTGGAAAGACAGAAAGGTCCTGCAGTTCAGAAACCTACCCAGAGAGCTAGCTGGCATTATGTTACCCTTCTATACTTAGTAAAGCTTGCTGTTTACATTAAAGATTTTACTTCTGTGGGATGATTTGTGGAGAATGCACAGGCTTACTCACCATACTTAGTCTCCCACTAAGTTGGAGTTAAGTCCTCAGTTTCGTATTTTTAACAGGCAATATTCTATCTGTTGGCAGTTACCGCTGCCCTTTCTTGTCCTGACATCTGGTTTCTTGTACGCGTGAACCAGCATTTTGACTCTACGTTTCTTCCATTCCCCACCTTTGCTTTCTTTACTGCTGGTCAGATTCTCTTAGCCACATCCTGCAGCCTAAAAGTGAACTCTGTACCTGAAAGTAAATAAACTTAATATATAAATATGCACAAGCTTGAAGGATGTCCCGGAGACAGTCGTGGAGGCTGGAGACATCTTCTTCCCTGCAGAACCAGCACTGTTTATGCTACAGCAGTGGCAGCTTATATGTGCTTCTCCCACTAATGTGATCCAGCCCACATAAGGAGGTGCCTTACCTCCTTAGGAAAATTGTTCCTTTCTAGCTTTGTCTAGAAATTGAGATAGTCCGGTGCAATTCCTTTGTACACAGACATGCCTAAACCAGTTTAAGAGAATATCAGTTTAACTGCAAATTTTAAGGATTGAGCTCAGTCTAAAAAGTAGTAGGATATATTAGCTGTAAAATTGCTTTGGATCTTTTTTCCACCAATGTTCTGGCAGGTCCACATAGTTCCAAAAAATTCTTATTTTGACCTGTGTCATTCTCTCTTCGGTTGAGACTTATGGCTCTATAGATAATGGCCAATGCTGTTTAGTTGTTGACCTAATTATGCATCTTTAATTTTGTTCTTTTGTTCACAATACGATCAGAGTTTGCTCTCTTTCTAGGATCCATATTTGCATATCTTTTCAAGGAAGCATTTTTTTAGTACTCTTCTAAATATGGCCCATGGTTCTAGACCAAGTGCTTTAGGTTTTTCTCACTAATAATTTGTTCTTTTCATAAAAGATACCTGTTATCTCTTCATCATGTTATTCCTTTTATCGTTTATAATTGCATTGTCATGTTGGAACATGCTTCCAAAACATGCTTCCATTTTTATTACAGTAGAAGAACACTGGACTTGAAGAAAATTAGAGTAGTTTAGAACAAAGGATCTGTCAATTTTGAAAAATATTTGAAAACTTTTGAAATTCCTTACAAAGAATGCTTGTAATTGACAGTTCCTTACAGAGTGTAAATGTCGTGATAATCATATTCAGCTTTAAGACCTGCCAACTTTAAATGAAATATGAGGTCAGGTCATTTTCTGACACAAGGGACAAGTGTCTTCAACATTCCCATCTCTTTTGCTGTCTAAAATGGTGGTGTCAAAGCCAGTGCCTTTGATTTCATCTCACTGTATTAAATTAAATTAAAGAAAATCAAATAATCTAATCTTAGCATTCCCTTAGTATCCGGCAGTCTTAAACCCCGTCATCTCGTTTAGATGGTTTGACACTATGAGCACTTGCTGGATGCCGCTAGTTGCTAGCTGACCTTGCTAGCTGCCTTCGAACAGTTTGGGTGCTTTGGGAAGTCATTTGCTGCCTCTAGGCATGAGGTGGCTTTGATTTCCCTCTCCCACTGCTGGGTCCCTCTTTCTTTGTCTCCCGCCTTTCTCCAGAGTCTGCTTTCTACGCTGTGCCTCTCCTGCTTCCTGATGCCCCTTCTGCTTCGTTCCCCTGCCTCCCTCCCAGCCGAGCTCCACTAAGGGCATCGGTTAGGTGCAGAGGACTTGAGGAAGAAAGGACAAACAACTAGGAAAAAAAAAATACCCACCACCAAATAGACCCCTGAAGTGGGAATTATAGGGACTGTGGAGATAAATAGGGAAACAAAAAAAGCAACTGTATAACCTGTGCGTCAGCAGCGTGGATGCGAAGTGCAGGCTCCTGGTCTGGGGGTGAAGTTCAGGGTATTCCAAGGACGGACAGCGAGTGTTAAGTGCTGATCCAGGTCCAAATTTCCTCAGGCTTCTGGTGTCCGGGATTATGGTTTCTAGTTACTATATTTAGGATCCTTTTAGTTTAAATGGGGTTGGAATGTACAAAAGTCCTGCAATTATAAATAGCATTTATTCCTATCATGCAGGTCTTTAAAGTTCCTTTCAGTAAATATATATGTGTATTCCTTCTCCTGGCATACTCTAGCCATCTCTTTAGTCATTTTTACACCCATGCACACATACATGGGAAAAAAATGTGCCTGTAAGTCTGAACAAGAGTAGATATCACTTGATGTGAGACTGAAAACATATAAATACAATGCAACTGCATGTTTTGAAAGTATTAATCAAGCTTTTATGGATGTCATTTAATTTCATTGTTTCTTTATATTGAAAATGTGAGTCAGGACTTTTTCTGTGATCTCCTTCACGATTCAGCACTTACCAGTTGATCTTCCTCAGGTCACTTACTCTTTCTGTGCCTTAATTTACCCACATCATCATCCTAATTATAATAATAGTAATCGCCAGCTTCACAAAACATTATGGGGCCAATTTACAAGTGATATTCTTAAGCCGCTCTGAGAAACTCAGTAGAAAGATCCCATAAAAATATAAAGGGTAATTACAATTATTATTTTATTTAAAATGTACATAGCCTACACACAGTCCTGATTCAGAGTGGGGCAGTAAGGCGGCAGCCTGTGAGCGTGCTTCGCCGCAGCCGAGCCCAGCGTGCGCCCGATGGGTTTTCCTTCTCAAGAAAAATAGGAGCGGTGGGAGAGCCTGGTGCCTCCGCAAAGCGCCGTGCTGGCTGCTCCGCGAGCCGGTGTCTGGCGCAAAGGAAGAGCGAGCGTTTTGTCCTGCCTGGGGACCTCCCTAGCTCCCGGGTCCCTGCGCTGGCCAGAACCACTCCAAACCTGCCATCCGCCAACTGCGGCACCCGTCTCCCGCTGTGCCTTGCCGGCATCCTGGGGGAAATCATTCCGCTTGGAGTGGTAAGGAAAAGCACGTGTGCTTTTCAGAGTTAGCCAGACGTTCAGCCCGGAGAAAAGGCACCGCTGGGGCCAGGCTCTACCTTTCTTGTGCCGGGGTCTCCAGCAGAGCCCCCTGCATGGATATCGAATTGCGTCAGTTTAAAGATCAGTCCGTGAGCGGACAGAGTGAAAGCTCCTTCCAGACTTATTTAACGATTTGCATTTTTTATTGTAACTGCTTAGTTCTTTCTCTAAAGCATTCATGTTTTTAATGATGTACATGCATGTACATAAGAAAATACTAACCTTCATGCTGTATGTTCCTACAGATGAGGATGAGGATGAGGATAATATTGAGATAGATACTAACGAGGAGGTTCCTGAATGCTCTCTTACTGGAGGTGGAGATGAGCTTACTAACCTAGAAAATGACCTTGATTCAACGGGTAATTTAAATAATGGCTATTTTGTGTATTTTGCATGACTAACACTCCGTCATCGTCAGTGCTGATGTGCTTCTTCTCTCTTTTGTAATTTTAAACTATTAATTTGTGCTTTTCCAGATCTTTTTACCCCTTACCTTCGTTCTTTCTGAACATTTTGCCTTCACGTTTGCTTTTGGTTGAAACTGAAAATAAGCCACACGGCGAGTATTCCCCCAAATGGCAGATTTACCTGTTTCCCGGGGAAGGGTGCCGAGCCCCCGAGATGGCCCCGCCGGGGTGAGCTGTCCCGGCTGCCTGGAGGACCTGGCGCTTGCGTCTGGGACTGCAGCTGTATCTCTCGGTAGCACGGTGCGCTGGCTGCCAGGGCTTTGGGGTCATTGCAAGCTGGCTGGAGCTACAGCTGCCCGGAGAGGTGTGCTGCATCCAGGGCAGCCTCGGGAAAGAGGGAGGGAAAGCGAACTTTTTCTGACATCCTCTGACTCGGTTCTGCCCGTGCCAATGGGTCTCAAGTGCATAACTTGTGTATTAAACCAACACTCTTGATTTAGTATTCACTCCATGTAAATTAACCTGCCAGTGACATGTATACCACTTTCCTTGCCTTCAGTTGCATTAGTGAGCTAGTCTTTTCCTCAGTGGGAAAATTTTGAGTCATGTCCTTTGTTTTTTTTTGTTTGGGGATTTCCAAACACATAAGAAAATATATTTAGTGTTTCCAGCATTTGACTTAAGCTGATTTAGAGCAGAATCCTGTCAAATGATTTTCCAATAAATACTAGTTTATTTTAGGAGAAATAGAAAATTGCTAAATGAATATTCCTGTCACATAGCCCCAGTGACTTGCCAACATTTATTTCTGTGGGCCTTTTTTTCCTGAGAGATACCTTCTCAGAGATACAAAACCACTACCAACGCTTCGTCCCCGCCCTGGGAAGACATTTGGGAAAAAAAACGGGGACATCCTTGTGAAGTTCAGTTTGCACGTTAGCCAGGAGGATGAATAGCGTTGCTCAGATGAATGAGGAAGAGGATGGACAGTAATACCGAAAGCACTCCAATGCTATGATACATATCAGTGTTCACAGTTTTCAGTGGATTTCTGCCAATTCATAGCAAGTTCTAATGAAGGCTGAGTCTCTTGGGGACATTAAACACAAAGGTGTAAGGGCCTTTTCGCATTTGGGATCGCTACTGACTGCGTTAATTAATTTATCCCCTACTGAATCTTAGTTCTTTCCATCTATCGCAAGAAAACTTTTTTTTTTAGCTGCAAGTTGCTGGTGTTAAATATTGCACCTATCTCTGTGTGTTGATACTGCCATATGCCGCTGTGAATGTGTCCGATAAAATGTGAACCTCTTATATCATAGTTGTTACATGATGTTTATGTATAAACCCGCGAGAATGTGCATGTACTTACATGCGAGCCTCAATTAAGGACACCCGGGCTGGGTGTGCCAGAGGAAAGGGAAACTATCCTTCGTCATTGCCCAGCCCAGCCCGCTGCTGCTGGCGGCAGGCATCGTTTGGCAGCTGGCGTGCCAAAAATGTTTTGGCTAACATTAATCAGAGCGCTCCAAACCTTGGAAGGAGCCGTGCGGCAAAACAGGCATGGCTCCGCTACCCACGCTTGCCAGCAGTCACCCGCTCGCAGCGAAGCACTCGGGCTGTGCCCGCAGGAGAACGTAGCGACTGCTCCTTTCCTGCGCCCGGCCCACGGCACCCATAGCATCCGCAGGTGACGCTGCAGCCGCTGCGTTCCCGGGGCGATTTCTCGCGTGGTTTTGCATGCGTGAGGTGTCTGGGGGCATCTGCTGCAGCGCCGCTCTGCCTTCTTCCCCACGCTCCCCGTGCTAGCTCACAGACCTGCCGTGCGGTTTGGTATTAATTTGGTATTAGTACGTGTGTATGTGTGGGTAATTGTACGTGTAGGTGCGTTACGTGTTCACACGTTCAGCCTTCACATACAGCGTGAGCATTATGGGGAGGTGAACTTCTCTGCTATTCTATATTTGGGCGCTGATCCAGATCCCGAAAGCTGATGGAAAAAATGCTGTGAACTTCAGCAGACTTTGCATCTGGCCCTGAGATGGAGTTATAGTGTTTTATGGCCCTCTTGGCTTCAGTTTATTCTATAACTCCTAGTAAAATATTACTAGAAAGCTAGCTCTTTTGATACTGCAATCTAAAGGCTGAGAAGCTGTGCCAAGGAGCCTTAGGATGAATTAGTAGTTCATAAACTACTTAAGGGGTTATCAGTGCTTGTAATATGTGATAAATTGTTATATGTCATCTTAAAATAAATGGCTCTTTAAGTGTGTTTGTATACCAAAGTATAGGTGTGCACAGGTCGGGAGTAAATTCATATAAACACTGTCTCATTTCTATGTTTTCATCTACTGTCTTGAAGCACCTAATAGTGCATACTTGTTCAGCCAAGTGCTGTCTTTTTTTTTAACATATGTTTTTTGAGAAAACTTAGGAAACGTCTATGCAGGTAACGCACATTACATAAATCTACATCAGCCTGACCTGCAAAAAAAACATTTTTTCTTCCAGTTTTTACGTTTCAGCTTGAAATGATAGGAAAGGGAAGGAAATCTACCTTTTAAATTGATACATTGTTGTAGTGACTCTGCATTTAAATGCATCTCACTCTGTTGTATGTGGTATTTGCATATTTAGCAGAACAAAACAGTAAGTTGGTGGATTTGAAGCTGAAGAAGCTCCTAGAAGCTCAGCCACAGGTGGCAAATTCACTCTCCAGTGCTGCTCAGAAAGCTGTAACTGATAGCTCAGAGCAAGACATTAAGGTAAGTTTTGATTAATGCTTTTGTCTCAGTACCTGTGTATTCCGCTTTCTGTTTTGTACTTCGTGATGAGGAAAATGATTTCTTATCAAATCCTTCACAGCAAGAAATGCAGAAAATCTTCATGGCAGTGCAATTGCATGCTTTGCTGTGCACTAGGCTTTTTCTGTTGATTAATCAACACATTTTCCATTTATTTTTTTGATCTCGATACTGGTAATTGTCTGGCATAATAGTAGCAGATGCAAGAATCATCTCTGAGTTCTTTCCCGATCAGCTTGTCGCTTAAATCGGAAATGAAGCCTGGGCTCTATCCTGCTCCTGATGAAATCAGCAGCGAGGCTCTCGCTGACTCTAGCGAGAGCAGGATTGGACTCCTGGGGCTTTGCTTCCCTTCCAAGCCTGACCCCCTGGTTTTTTGCCACTAAAATTAAGCCACATTACATTTTAAAGATATACATGCTTGGGTACTTGACAACGAGTAGCTCTGAGAAAAACAAAGCCATGGGTACGTGGTGCATGTGGTTGTTTTGCCTGTTCTTAACATTCACTGCTTTCGCATAAGGTACACGCTAATCAATTTGCCATTTCGTTTTCTTAATTAGGCCCCTTGTGTTCTTACTGCTTTTTTTTTTTTTTAAATAGTCCATGTATGTCATTAATATCCCTATGGCTCTGGGGCACTTGCAGTTGGGTATAACTTTTCACCCACCTGCAGTCTGCGGGGAAAGCACTGCTGACTGAAAGGATTTCCTTCCCCAGATACAGAGATGCTTTGAAGTCCCAAAACAATGACTTTCATTGCTTTTCCCTTACACTGTCGGTTCCTATAAATTGGTGATGAAAGTGTGTGGCAGCAGCGGAGGACTTTCGGTCTCTATCTTTGAACAAAAGGAAGCCTGGATCAAGTCTGATTTTTGCGTTCAATTTAGCTTTCTGCAGTGGATTTAATGCAAAATGAAGCTGGCCCAAGAATAATACAATGGATTGAAAAGGCTAACTGAATTAGTGGGCTTAGAGGAATACATTTGTAAAGTGGCAGAAGTCCCTAGTCATAAAAAGGTTTCTTAAAATGGGATTTGCTGGCTAATCACACTGATATTTTAGCATGTTGCCAGGCCTAAAAAATTAGCCATGTTTGTTTATTTTGGTAAAGACTCTAGTTTAGACTGTCAGATGGTTATTGTACTAATAACAGGAAACAGCCTTTTATTTAGCCAAAATCATAAGCGCCCGATTACTGCAGCTGAAAAGCCATCCTTGTAATATGAGCAATACTTTTTTAAGCTTAATTCGACAAATGACACTCAGGGCACCTCCATTAGGGCAATTCGCTATCAGCTAACCTGCTGAGAATGGTATTTCTCTTTATAAAAAAGCTTTTCTGCATTAGCTAATTTTTTTTTTTGAAGTTACCCCCGCCCAAGGTGCAACTTAACAGTTTCTCTCTGCGTACGTCTTTTGAACGGAGAGTTTGAAAATGGCATTCTGAAGAATGTATGGTGCCCATCTGTTCGCGGGGAGCTCTCGGCATTGAGTTGGATTTGTTTTTTAATAAAATGCAGTTTACACGTTTATAAATGAGGCATTCTGTGTTTGTGGAAAAGGATAAACTGTTACCTTCCCTGGAGGATTGTGTATCCCCGGCCTCCTTGAGGCTAGAGAATAGGCCATTGGAGAACTCCCTCATTACTGATTGTCTCAATGCAGAGGAAGGGCAAAGTCTTGGTAGCTTTTGATAACCAGTTTCAGCATTCAGCAGGCTTAGCTATTAGTCATGCATCTTAGCCTTTCCCTATTTACTTTCAAAACACTTAATAAAAATAATAAAAGATTAGGTATAAAATGAAATATTTGTTTGGTACACAGCCCCTCGGTATCTGCAGCTTCCACACACTGCAGTGGTTCAGTCTTCTGGGATATTTCGTGTTGATAGACCCATTTGAATTTGTTACCAGTATTAACATAGGAAGCCCTGGAAAAGATAATTGTAGTTTCCTTAGCTGTAAAGGGCTTACTTACAAATCTGGCTTTGGAAAGTTATAGCTGATGAAATGCAGTTCAGTGGGGTAGTATTATAATCCTACCTTTTAGCCTTCATCCAGCATTAGTGGTTTATCTCAATGGGCATAAAATTAGAAACTAGTTCTTCTTGTCATACAAGTCTGTGGGACTGTACAAAATGATAGAATTCTTTACCGGGCAGAAGAGCGAAGGGAGGGAGGGCGGCTAAAGGCAACATGCTTTTAAAATGATACAGATCATGTTCAGGGGTGTACACACTGCTGCTTGGCACCAGCACATACGATGCTTGACAAATCAAAGTTACAAAAGAGCGGTTTTCATTTAAAATCGGCATCGCCGACAAACGTTGGTGACAATTAATAGGTCTTGCTGTTGAGCAATACGTCGTCCTGTGCGAGGGTGCCCAAACAGCAGAAAGCCAGTCCTTACCACCACACGTTTAAAAAAAAAAAAAAAAAGTTAATCACTCTTCTCCTTTTTTCTGCAGCTGATACTTTCATCCTATATAAGCCGCAGTCTGAGTTGTGAAATTCCCTTTGCACACCCTGCCTTCTGTTCCCTGGTTGAAACGTACCTTTCCAATTTGTGCCTTCACATTTGGAAACAAAAGACACTGTTGTGTGTCCTGTTTTTCTAGCAGAACGGAGCAGAGGACCATCGTGCTGAGCGGTTACAGAAAGCAGCAGAACGTTTTAGAAATCCTGTTGTGTTCGGCAAGGACTCCACCGTCAGAAAAACTCAGCTCCAGTCTTTCAGTCAATATGTGGAGAACAGACCAGGTAGGAGCGAATATAAAACATGTTTTCCCATCTTATGATTTAATAATATTTAACAATAAATATATTAAAACCTGATAATGTAAGTCCACATTTCAATACATAAATATCAAGCTTTATAATAATTTTACATGTCTTTCCTCTTTTTTCAAGAGATGAAAAGGCAGAGATCAATACAGGAAGATACAAAGAGAGGAAATGAGGAGAAGGCTGCGATAACTGAGACTCAGAGGAAGCCATCAGAAGATGAAGTGCTTAATGTATATTAATTTTTTGTCTGGTTTCATGATTGCTGATAATTCCAAACTGTATGTGGAAATAGTGCCTTTATTTGTTAAAATGAGATGTTAGGTTTTTTTAGATGTCAATCTCCAGTGCATTCAAAGCAGAGTGAGAGGGGTGCACTGTTGAATTAGTCTGCAGTGTGGTGATAATTGTCAGATAAAAAAAAATGAATTTTTCAGAGTTCCACAGCCCCAGCTTCCTTGAGACATTTCCATCAGGGCACTTCCCATAAAGAGATTCCAGTATTGATCTACCGGGAGGATTTTAATTATTACAATAGCAGATACCGCAGAGCTGCAGTTAGAGGGAAGAGTCACATGAGACCTGCTAGAATTTCTCAGCCAACCCATTTTGTTGGCTTGGGTTAATGGGTGTTCAACCTTTCCATTATCCAGATCAGCCGTGAATTACTAGCTGAATGATGTTTGCATTAATATAATATATATGGTAATTTCTTCACTTAATTAACGGGGAGGTTCAGCTCAGTAGGGGTATGGGCTGATCATGTGTAAAATTGATTTGTGAGGGAAATATTTGATAGACCGCAGGGAGAAAGCTGGTTTTGATGGACAGCTGCGGGACAGAAGCAGGAAGAACAAGTTTTAACCTGAATTTTTTGTCTGAAAACACAACCCAACCTTTGATGGTGGTCGTTTGTTGCTCTCCACGATTTATCTAAACACATTTGTAGTTTTTGCTGAAGCAATCTAGAGCCAAGTGGAGATTTTGTACCGCTGTCGTATCTACACTAAA